>NW_026262712.1:37017960-42688247 GCF_021869535.1 Mytilus californianus
ATGTAATAGATCACCCAACCCTTCCCTAAATTAGAACAGTATGTTGTGTTTATCTATGTTCGACGAGTGATAATGAATCCACAAATAACAATTAAAAAAAAAGAAAGGTTGTATGATTGCCGATGAAACAACTGAATCAACCATAAAACACAGTTTCATTTGTTCTTGAAAACATTTGAAAATGTTGAGGATTAACAGTTTGACCGATAGATTTTGAATTAAGACGAGACTGGTGTACAACACGTTCTACATAAGCAACAGCATATAAACACTCACTTTGTGGTATAGATATAAGAAGATGTGGTAGGAGTGCCAATGAGACAAATCTCCATCCAAGTCACAATTTATAAAAGTAAACCATTATAGGTCATTGTTGACCAGGTTTCTTAGAATGAAAAATGAAACTAGAGAAATATAGCAATACTAATTTGATCATGATCCTCAGTTGGTTCCAATTGGCACTTTTTCGAAAATCTTCTTACCTAAAACTGAAAGGCGAAATATTTTGAAACTTTAAGTGTTTGAGTTGGTTGATTCATTGCGAACTGTACTAACTAATGATGTAAAGATGGCAATTATGGTTGCATTGGTGGCGCAATAGTTTCCATGCATTGAAGCCTAAATTGAAAATAACATTTTATCTTCTTGTCTGAAACTACAAATATTTTATAAAATTCAGCAGGCATGATGAATGGAATGCCTTTATAAGTTATTCCCTTTTGGTTCCAGTTGGATGTAAACGCTGCTGGTAGCGGCAAGCTTTGACTCTGAAACTACGAGGTGATATTATTGTCTGATACATATAAATTTGACACTTATTTGTACTATATCGCGGAGCCGCATTTTTAACATGCTAGTTCACATGGTCAAATGATGGCAACGTCCACAAGAAGCCATGTCACCGCCTGACCTACCTTATCAAGTTTTAATTATTGGTCAATATTCCGACATTCTATGCCTACTTTTAAATCATGATTTCGTAAATACCCAGGGAGCAGAACAATTTTTGTTTAGTCTTTGGTTTTACCTGGTAGGAAAGAGGAGGGCGACAAGCCTTTGGGATGTGTGATATAGGAGTAAAAAAAGTGGTAATGTGGTATATATGGGGTAAGATATTGAGCTCTGGAAAAAAGAAGGAAAATAAAGGCAACAGTAGTATACCGCTGTTCAAAAGTCATAAATCGATTGAGAGAAAACAAATCCTGGTTACAAACTAGAACCGAGGGAAACACATCAACTATAAGAGGAAAACAACGGAACAACAGAAACACTGAAGTGCAACAAAAACAAACGGAAACATACATAAAAATGAACTATTTGATAACAATTGTCATATTTCTGACTTGGTACAGGACATCTTATTTTAAGAAGAAAGGGTGGGTTGAACCTGGTTTTATGGCTAGCCAAACCTCCCGTTTATATGGCAATGTTAAAAAATATAGCTAAAATGACAGTACTACGTGACAGAAATACAGCACAAACACACGCAAGAACACTCATCACAGAGAAACGCACAAATGAATAATATAATAGTCGATACAACAAGTAAACCGCAGAATAACAACGAACATCTTCCATTAACGACAGACAGCACAGGACATCACAAACAGTGACGTATTTTTGTAACGCATATATAATCTTGGAATTCATACAATTAGACATAACACATTATCTAACCGAAACCACAACAGAAACATCATAAATAAATACATGATTGTTGGATGTATAAAATACCGAGACACGTCGTATAGCAATGCAAATTTACACTTGGCAAAACAGTCATATTCGGGAATAGGTCACGTTCGGTACTTAGCAGACAGACGACACAGATGTTAAACCACAATCTGAGACGTGGTTTAAATGTCATTAGTTAGTTTAGACACAGACACATCGTATAAATCAACCAATACATGATGGTGTCCATAAAATTTACGGAGTGTCATTCTTAATCTTTCCTCCTGATAACTCTGTTGGAGCAGTTTCTGCGTAAGGAGCACACTCCTGGATATGAATTCCGTAAAGCGTGAACATGCACGAGCATAACGTATCAATTGAGATATGTAAACACCATACGACGGAGCAGAGGGTATGTTACTACATAAGAAAATGCCTGTACCAAGTTAGGAATATGACAGTTGTTATCCATTCGTTTGATGTGTTTGAGCTTTTGATTGTGCCATTTGATTAGGGACTTTCTGTTTTGAATTTTCCCCGGAGTTCATTCTTTTTGTGATTTTACTTTTTACTGCTGAGAAATGGGAAATTCATTATTGGGAAGTTGAAAAAGTGGTAAAAAAATTACCCAAAAAAGCGGAATTTGGGAATTGAGCACCCCTGTGTCACCCCCTCAAAAAATCGAATCCATGACACTCGAGGCGGGCTTGCTGCCGTTCAAATGGGCGCATTACATTTGCGCGCATTTGGGATTATTTTTTTTTACGCTTTCGCGCAGCTTTTGATTACATTTGCGCGCATTCATTTTACAGGTAACAAAGGTTAAATAAAGATAATTCATAATAAATATGACTATAGTAATAATGAATTTGGAACATATTTGTAAATTTAAATCATATATTTTTCATATTCAATTCTAAAAAAATATACAGCGATCAAGAGAAATTCAGCAATGACTTAAGACATATATACATGCATGTAACTTAATTGTGAATATATCAGAGTAAATAGTATTCTGTTTCATAATCTTACCGAATAGTGATTGCTTTTTCTATTAAATAATTTAAGTCAGTTTGTAAAAATGCGTCAAGGTACACACATGGAGTTTTGTTTGTCAGAAACAAAACGGTGGAAAAATCATTAGTGTAAGATGGATTTAGTTTCCGTATTGACAGAAAACTTGAGTCAGGGGATATCTCATGGCGATGCACTGTAAATAATTGCAAAAGGTATTTCACCAGATTCCTTATTTCCTCCAAGTCTATGGGCATCACTACAGTCAGCAGAATCCAGGCGTACTACAAACGGCCCAGAATCATTCCATACTTACTACAATGAGCAATTTTATTCAACACATCCATGTATTTTTGTGCATGTTACGACATGTAAAATCAGTACTTTAAAACTTTAGATTTATTATGTTTTTACATTTTTACCTGTATATATTTCCAGGACTAAGTGCTTGTACTCAATAAAACAGACTTATCCTGCTAGAAAATATTAGTTAAATAAATTAATACTGAAGTATAACCTACCTGTATTTACCTGAGTTTACCTGTAAAAGAATGCGCGCAATGTAACCAAAAGCTGCGCAAATGTAATGGTAATGCGCGCAAATGTAATGCACCGGTTCAAGTCCATCGAGGAGTTTAAATTGAAGTATGAAATTTAGAAGTTATGAGTTTTGAATCGTTTAAGACCTTGCTTACAAGGCGATACTTTTAACCAATTTTACACAAAGTTTCTATATGAAAATAAGGAGATGTGGTATGATTGACAACTGGGACTATTATACTATTAGTATAATAGTCCCAGTTGACAATGAGACAACTATCTACCAAAGTTCAAAAGAAGTGGATGTAAGCAATTATAGGCAACCGTACGGCCTTCAACAATGACCTGCAATTTTCTGTGGTTGTTTTCATGGAGAATATGCGGTCTCAACTAATAAGCGACAAGAAGAATTTTAGCGACACGAAGCGCCAAGAAGCGACAAGAAGACAAATTCAGCGACAAGAAAGTTATATGTTGTACACAAAATATGATATCTGTGGGACTTTTTGTTATTTGTATTCATGATACGAAAATTGCCGACTGGAAGTCTGAAAACCGTCAATATTTGTTAAATCTGAATATAGAAATATACCGGTATATGTTGTACACAGAATATGATATCTGTGGGACTTTTTGTCATTTGCTTTCATCATACGAAAATAGCCGACTGAAAGTCTGAAAACAATATTTATTAAACCTGAATATAGAAATGTACTGGTATATGATGTACACAGAATGTATTTAATTCATTAAATCCACAAAATAATGATTTAGATGTTCCTGTAGCAGCTCCATTTTATTAATTGTTTCTTGCAAAAATCATCCGCAGATGTGTTTATATTATGGTCTTCCCGTTTGAATGGTTTTACACTAGTAATTTTGGGGGCCCTTTATAGCTTACTGTTCGGTGTGAGCCAAGGCTCCGTGTTGAAGACCGTACTGTGACCTATAATGGTTTACTTTTATAAATTTTGACTTGGATGGAGAGTTGTCTCATTGGCACTCATACCACATCTTCTTATATCTATTATAGGATCTAAGAATATGATTTGAATGCATAGACGGGAGAGCAAACTGAGTAACTCTCAAGCGGGAAATGTGTTTTTATTATTATTTGCGTATATGATCGTATATGTTCGTATTCGTTTTCGAATATACAGCGCGAAATTTCTTCATTCTATATTTAGAGTTATCTCCACTTGGATTCGTTTCCGCCAAACGATGTCACTGTGAACAAGAAAAATAACGATAGGAGGGTGAAGATCGAAAATTTGAATATTTTTTGGAATTGTATATTCATTATTTCTAAAATGTGTCATGTAAAATATTAAGTGCCAATAATGTGATCGACCAGGAATATATTACCTGCCGTGATGTACGGCTGAAACTCTTGGGATTTAGGTGTGAAAATGGGTTGGAAAGATTAAATTTTTTGTAAGCAACAAGTTAAAAAATAAAATTCTGAAAGATGACAGAGAAGAAGGAAAATAAGGAAGACGACAGTAGTGTCAGGGTAGCTTTGAGGTATTAATTAATTACGTAATAATTTCATGTTGTTTTTTTTTTTACATCGAAATTGTTCCAAACAGTCATGACAGTGTACAATGACCAATGTCAAATTGAAATTATGGGAAAGCCACAGACATGATATTTTGGTTTCATCCCTTTAATATAGACCGGGCATTTTAATTAATAAAAAAAGTGACTGTGAGACATGCACAGCCCTATGCCATCCCATCTGGTTTTGCCAAGTAAAATGTTTCATTCATACATAGCTCTCGAGAAAAATGTAGTCATGACAATGTTCAGTCCCAACACTACTTTCATGTCATGTACACACTTATTGCAGTATGACATCGTATACACTCCTTATTTGGTGTCTAGGATGATAATATACTGACATGTCAGTTTCTATTTGAAAAAAAATAAACAATGGATGCAGACAATTAGCAATTAGCATGATTAGAGATGCAAACAATTATATTGATGCTAAAATTTACATGCTACAGGGTAGTCCAAATAATTATATCTTGAAAGGCTATTTCAATATTTTGCTGTTACAGGAAGGCGTCAGCAAAAAATTAATCTAGCCTTTTAAGACATCATAATTATTTGGATTAGCTACAGGGATGCAACTGTATAGCAATATGGTGCATTAAGATGAAAAATATGCACAGTGCGAAGACACATCTATATATGCTGCATAGATCATTGTTACAATGTATATATGTTTTGTGGTTTGGAACCAGTAATTTCATTTTCAAGCTTAAGTAGTATACATGCACCCATCAATTGTATAAATCAGAGAGAAAAAAACACAAAAAGCTAGATTTGATACAAAGCTGTTGTAGCCAGATTTGATACAAAGCTGTTGTAGCCAGATTTTTTATCTTTGAAACTTACTATTTGTGTAATACATTTGTACATGTAAACAATGGTAAATTTGCTGTGAAGTTCACTGTCAACACTGGCTACAGTAAACTACATGTACTATCAGCATCCTTGTCGTTAATTAAATATCTGTTTAGAACGAAAAATCATTGCAACCAATGTTTTTTTATTTGATGGCTGTCTTTAAGACATGATCCTGACCTATGGTGCCTCTATGATAATTGTTAGTAACTTAAGTACATGTAAGTACATACATGTATCAGCAGTAAGGTACAACATGTACAAGTAATGTCATTTGCATATATAAAATTGCACATCTGTGAATGTAGCTTATCAAATTGTTCAGTGAAGCTTTAAAGTTGCATATTTTTACTGTGCATACAGTGTTTTAGACATGTATGAACTATACATTTGTTTTATTATGTACATGTATTATACCACAAATGTTAATTTTTCATCTATATTATATATTAGTATACAGGTATATTCTGATATATATAGATATATGAGCAAACATTTAACATGTTTAACAGTCAAACTTCTATGTAAAATTGTTGTTAAAATGGTGAATGCAATGACTGAGTTTTTTTATTATTTAATAAGGTACACAAAATGTAACCATGGTAACTGGTATAACTGGACTGATTTAATTATGCCATAGACCATGTAGACCTACACATGTGTATACATGATCATGTACATAGGTACAAATATACACAGCTATATATATATCTGAAATTTCTCTGTAAATGTCCTGTGATTTGGTACAACATTGTACAACATGCAACTTCTTTGTTCAATCTTTTAAGTGTCAGATTGAAGTTTAAACTCATTTTTTTACAGACATTTGAGTTAAAATCTAGACTATGAGAACATACATGTATAAACATCGCAGTACACTGATATGAAAAATTTGCAATTGTGAAAAAAAATGTATTTAAACATGTTAAATAAGAAATTTCAAAAATCAGTATGTTCCTTTGTATACATGTATGTAACTGATGATGGTGTAAAGTGGTGCAATTTTTGTTTGGAATTGTAAAACATGATTTAAAAAAAAACATAAATTCCATCATATTTTATAGTATACGATAAAACATTTTTATAGATGAATGAAAAAATAAATTACAGGTGCAGAGATTGACATCAAAAGATTACCTCACCTGTGACAAAATACAATTTGACAAGTATACAATTTTTAGTATGTTATATCATATTTTATTTAATTTTTAATAACGATAGATGATACATGTACCATACATGTAACATATCATCAAGAAATTATTAAAAATACAATACATGTAGTTCATGTATCATAAAATTGCATATGTTGGGTCTAATTACAAATGTACTGTCATGACTGTAATATCCTAATGGAGGTTTGATAAATATTGATATCTTTTAAACAGGATCAACGCATATATTGTATGCTGATAATGTACCACAAATAGTGCACATAGAAAAAGTGAACATTTTGTTTTACTAGCTTTATGTAGGCATTAGACATATTATTTTATGTCAGACAATACAAGACTTAATTATCTACATGCACATTTTGTACATGTAAAATGATGGAAATTTTTAGGTGTTAGCCCAGCCAATATTTTACAATTTAGGTTATTTCCATTCCTGTCTGATGTGTATTTTCTGTACAATTTACATGTACATGTATGTAGTGTACATTATGTTAAATAAATTATTATATCAGCTTGACATTCAAGATACATGTACATGTACATAGACTTTTTCAGATGAGTCTAGCGACTTGTAATTTTTGACCATGGTCAATTCCAAATTTTTTTTCCTGGTGGTCCTTGAAGATCCTCACTATTATTTCTATGTCAAAATACCAAAATTGTGTCAGTCCTTTGAACATATTGGTGGTCAAAACCTTCGGACCACCTCTTTTCGAGAACTCTGACTAGAAGTTCCTAGATATAGGTACGCTACATTTGTGCATACACATTTTGTTTTACAAGATCTTTTTGTTCCTTTTTTTTTTCATCTAAGTGGCAGATGCTGAAAATGATGTTTGGTCATACTCATAAATATTACATGTATGCCAGTAGCACATCAAATTAATTTATTTTAGGTATTAATGGGGTTTTTTTTGGTACATGTATCATACATGTACTTGTATTTAACATGTATAATCTTAAATTTCTCAAGGCTTAGAATTATTTTTATGGCATTTAAATCTCTGACATACAGTATGACATATATATATTTTTAACCCTCAGGCTCTAATAACGGGAGTACATTATATATATATAATTAGTACATTTGTACATTTCATGACACATATTAATTGGTAACCAGTGGTTGAATTTTTTAATTGAAATTACACATGTATACTTGTAACACTTGAGCTTAATAATCATCTTGCATGTAGATGCACCAGTTGTTTATACACTTAACAGTTTATTTGTAAATAGAAATCTTAAGTCAGTGACATTGTATTGCTCCTTATATGCATATAAAATCTATTTCTGTTATGCATCTGTTACAGAGGTATGAATTAAGTAACAGTGACTCAATATTATGTCATAAAATATCCGATATTGACATTCCATCACTGTAGATCTTGATTTAATCAATATCAACCTAGTCTATTAATGAAAGTTCTCTTGTAATTTATAGAGCCCTGATTTTCCATGCAGTATAAAAATTGTATTTTCTCTGCTATATATTTAGACTGGTAAATCTGTGTATCAGAACTTTAGGATACAGGATGATAATTAGTAGGGACCCAGTTGTCCACTCTCCTTTTTATATTGTCATGATAATCTATTTGCCTGGACTATTCTCATGATTATTCATTTAACATTACATGAATATTTTTTTTCACATTTGTTAATTTATATTTTAAAATAAAATGTAAAGGAATCTGGGGCATCTCTGCTAAGGCTGCTTGACAAATATTTAATTCCTTGGTATGCAAATACATTCTTGAATCAGGCATGAAATGATACATGTATGATCCAATGTTCTTTGTCAGGGTATTCTCAGTCTTTTATACACTGATGACATGTTTGGGAGAGAGATCTACTGATCATACCGATGCTAAACAGACACTGAACAAAAGTGTAGCACATTTAATTTAGCTTTAGAATCCAGGCTTGATAACATATTATTGTATTGGTCCTGGGATTTTATGGTAAATTTATATTTATGAGATAGCCAAATTAGCAATTAATTCATGAAATCGAAAATCATAAGCATGTATTTGTAATCTGGATGTTACATTTACAAAATGTATACATTAATAGTCTTTGCAGTCAACCAAAATCATGACAGTGAGCAAAAAACTTCTCGTGAAGACTAATGAATGAATATGGCGCTTGCATAAGTAGAAATTACAATGAATCTTGTACAAAAATGGATTGATTTTAAATTTTCCTTGCTTAGGTTTTCTTGATCAATAAACCACATTGTTAAAAGCAGACATGTAAATATTAGCTGGTGTCGTAGTTATGTAATGAATGGGCTTAAAAGTACATGTACACTTAATTAGTCATCTTAAACACAAAATGTATGTATTTAGTACATATTTGAGTAGTGAAGGACAAGATCTTTTGAGATATTCAGAAATAAAAAAAACTTTCCGCTCAAAGTGGCATTACAAAATCCTTGTATGAATAATTTAATTCTGGATGTAACACATCTTCTGATTGGCTGAAAGGATGTTGTTTATCAGCTCATAGACTTAATTTTGTCATGTGACCATAACATCATCGACGTTTTTTCATGATTTACTCCTTAAAAATGGAATTTAGAATTAAATTATAAGGAATGACTGTAATATTTTTTCTGTCTATTCGAAATAACCTCAAAAATGTGGTGCCCACTTTTAAATAACCAGCTACGCGGGTTATTCAGTATGCACCACATTCTTTATTTTATTTCTTCATAGACAGAAAAATGTTACAGTCATTCCTTAAATAAAATGAAATGTGGAGTACATTTATACACTAAAATGATGCAGCATTCTAACAACAGAAACCATCTCCATAATAAAACCATACACTAAATTTATCCACCTAAGCTACTTTATTTCTATGGTACATATATTTGTACTTGGTACTTTTGTTAGACAATGCATGTCCAAACAAAAGAGGCAAAAATTTGACTCTGGGACCCTGCTCACACTAGCATTTGTTGGATCGATCTAAATTTGAATCAATCTAAATAAGATCAGTTACTGTTCACATTATCTTTAATCCTAACGATCTCTATCAGTCTAATCTGAACCACTGGGTTCACACTACAAGTAAAAATGCAATCGATCTGACCTAATTATCTGTGAAAAATTTTGTAAACACTGTATATAGATAGAAATATTTAATCAAATTAATATGTTGATACATACGCTTGCAAAAAAATAATGGATGAAGTTATTGTTTCACTTGAATTACAAGTTCAAATGTTGCTTCTGCTGTTCATATATTTTTCGTTAATTTTCAGCACTTTTATGTTGATCATCCATTTTATAATAAATTGCACATGTAATTTTGCCACCATACATGTGCACAAATTATTTTCGATTGAATCAAAGTAGTTTACAATGTAGATTGATCTGTGCATTCACATTTTAGATTGGTTCAAACTGAACTACCTCTTTTGGTTTTTAAATTTAGACCGATTCAAGATCGATTCAAAGCATTTACATTGGGCTTTAATTGATCTAAAGTGAACCTATCTAGTTTAGATCGATCTAAATGTCCAAGTGTAAACAGGGTGTAAAAATAATACACCTAAAGGTGTTAATGATGATACTCTACATGTGTACACTTTAAAAAAAACTGATAATTTTGAACTAAAAACAATGAAGAAATATCCTCTGTCAAACAAAAATATTGAAAATTGGATGACAAGAAAATATTATACAATGGTCAACCAAAAATATTGACTTGGCTACCACTTGAAAAATTTGATTTCCATCCCTGAGTATGTTGAGCTCTATATTGCTAAATGCCAAAGGATTGCTATCTCTTTGACATATAATAGCCTTCATGTACATCTTCTGTTACCCATATGAACTGTATATATTCATTAACATTTTCAGAATCCGTCCCCAGTTGGCGAGAGAGAAGATAGACATGTGTCAGATATGCTCCACCGTACTACCTGACGAAAACCAAGTACTACTGGGTAAAGATAAAGCATTTACATTCGACTATGTGTACGACCTTCCAACCAAACAAGATGCCATTTATAATTCATGTGTTCGAAATCTTATTGATGGGTAAGTGAATAATATTGCATTACTCAGAAATCAAACTTATCGGGAAAGTTTTTGAAAGAAAATGTAATTTCACTGCAATAGTTGTAAAAGTTTTTTTTCAGTTTGTGTTTTTTGAGCTGTTCATTTTAAAGGTAGAGCATAGTTTGGTGATATTAATGTTATTACCTACACATCTGTACTGCTTCATTTTTGGCCCGGTTGGACAAAGTCAAAAACCGGCTTATAATATGGTGATGTCATGAGAGCAGTTGGTCGGGGAAAAGTGGGTACCTAGTTTGTCTAACCAACTCCTCCTACAGTTTTATTTTTCAAGGCAGATCCCTGAAACTTCACAGAAAGATTGCACTTATATATATATTTTGAAGTTGTGCATCTGCTATTAATATTATGGGATATTTTGAGGAATATATTCTCATATATTGTAGCTATATAGTAGGTTTAAATTTTTGAATAATTTGGAAGTTTCACGGATAAGCATTTGTTAAGCAAGTAACTGGCCAACTCCATTACTTTTCTTTGTATCAAGTGCATCCTGTAGATTCATTATTATTCTTGGGATACCAATTTAGAGTTCTTGGGTATACATGAACCACAAATATAACTATAAAGTATAATTTTTTTATAGGCCTGTATGCAGTCTTTGGCAAAACCATGAAATCGAATATTCATGAAAATACAATTTATCCTCAATCCACAAAATTGGTAACAACGAAAAATAATTGAATCCACAGTATTGCTTTTCCATCAAATTACTGAGACAAAAATTTCAATTCTGTACTGAAGAGACCTGTACACATAGTTAAGTTATGCACCCAAAATTTAACATAAAAGTTACAGCTAAGGATATATACATGTATGTTGCATTGTTAGTCAAATACTAGAATCAGTTCTACAATTAAACTTATCTTCAATTCTCATGCTTTTTATCTCATCTGTCTTAGAGCATAAAGCAGGTCTAATTCTAATTTCTTTCTGTTTGATTTAGGAATAACACACATGTTAATTTAAAGGCTATCCACATGTTAAACCTTACAGATAAATATTTACATTTACAAGTTTAAGAATTTAGTTAAGATTTAGTTTGGGTCAGTGATTAGAATACACACCTGGGGAGGTTTGTATAATTGTGTGATTGTCTCAAGCTTATCTTAATGTAGATGGTAATCCCTTTAGCCTTCTCTGTAGAAAAATATTAGTTGGAATGAAATGTTGTATACATAGGAAAAATATTGAGGTCTGTGGTTTGAAATATTGTTGAGCCAATTATTATATCTTAGATGAATTTTGTTTTAACCTAGAGTTCGAAAATCATTATTCAACTAGGAGTTAATTACCAATTTGGTTGGGATTTGAAATAAATAAAAAACCGCAAAGATACTAAATCATGAGGTGCATAAACTCATATTGATAACAGAAAAATTAGTCAAAAGAAAAAAAAGATAAAAAAAAGAATTTGAACAACTAATTGTTGACTGAAGCAATACAAAGGTACCTGAAGATTGAGGGCATCCATTAAGCTGGTGGACCATTTCAATAAAAAATAATGTATATGTCTGTTTCTGTAAACTTTTCTCTTTTGTGCAGAAAACCTAAATAATCTAGACAGTATTATGTAATGTCAAATGGGTCTAGAAATTTGTCTGATTAACCATTATATTGGACCTCATTTCATTATCAACAACAGTATGTGCCATACATGTACTGGTTCATTATAGTTTATATTACAACTGGATCATACTATGTTCAGATGGAGTTTAAGGTAGAAACCTGTAATTAGATAGGGAAGGTTTGATTATCTTGTTTAAATTGGATGCAGTTAGCATGGTTAGTGAAAACTAAGCTTTAATTAAAGTGAATAAAATTGCCTTACTTTTGTATAGGGAAAGAAAGAGTTTTATTTTGAGAAAATGTAATTTTGTCTTGCCTTGACGGAGTCAAAAAGCGAGACATTATTATAATAAGACTACGGTATGTTGTTTCCAGCGTCGGCTGCAGCAACAATGTATTAGTTTGTGATTAGGTCTAGTTTACGTTGAACCACTAGTGGTAGGTCAATGATATTTGGTATGCACTTGTATTAGCATTGGCACATGCTGACATCTCATTTCCATGGAGATTATTTGGCCCTGCCCCTTCAGTCATGGTCTATTGACTTTGAAACTTTTGCTTAGTTTACATGTATTAGTTTGTGATTAGGTCAGTTCAAGTGGAACCATTAGTGGTAGGCCAATGTTAATTGGTATGCAATTATATAAGCATTAGCACATCTTATTTCCATGGAGAATATTGGACCCAGCCCCCTCAGTCATGGTCTATTGACTTTAAAACTTTTGCTTAGTTTGCATACATGTATTAGTTTGTGATTAGATCAGTTTAAGATGAACCACTAATGTTAAGTCAATGATATTTTGTATGCAAATGTATTGCCATTTGCAAGTCTCGTTTCCATGGAGATAATTATAGCCCCACCCCCTCATCATGGTTCATTTACTTTGAAACTTTTACATAGTTTACAAGTGATTGTTTATGTTTAGGTTTGTTTAAAGGGAACAACTTATAATAAGTCAATGGTATTTGGTATGTAGTTGTATTAGCATTGGTACATCTCATTTCTATGGAGATTGTTTAGCCACATACTTTCAGTCATGGTTCATTGACTTTGAATATTTGCATAACTTACATATTAAAGTTTTTAATTTCAACATTTGCATTATCAAAATTACAAAAGGCGAGACATCTCTGTGTTAACAGTTTATTAAACATTTGAAGTGTTAACTTTCTAAATTTACAATACAGAGGAAACTAGGGAGAAAGAAATTGCAATATTACGATATTATTTATAAAGATGACAATGATAAGAAATTATCTATGATGCCAGTTTTCAATCTTGATCCTTTCAAAACAGAATCAATTGAATAATTGAAACATATACTGTGGATTCATTTATTTTCATGGGTACACATTTTCTGTGGGTTTAGGGAACATTGTATTTTTGTGGATATTTGATTTCATGGTTTTGCCAAAGCCTGCATACAAGCCTACAGAAAATTTTTACTTCGTTGAACATCTAAATTCATGGTTCACCTGCACCCTCGAAATACACGAAAATTGGTATCCCACAAATAGTAATGTATCCACAGTAGCTAATTTTGTATTGGCTGCTCCTATGGTTGTTAACTTCTATTCATTTGCTCTCTGATGAAGAGTTGTCTCAGTGGCAATCATTCTACAGTACATAGACCTTGTTTTTTTTATATTATCAGTGTTATAAATGCTCATTTTTATAATTAGGGCCCCGCCGAATGGCGCACGCCCTATAGTGATCAGTCTGTTTGTCCGTCCGTCTGTCCGTCCGTCAATCCGTAACAAATTGTGTCCGCTCTATATCTAGAGAACCGTTATGATTTCAAAGTTTATACTTGACATGTATATTAACCAACACCAGAGGGTGTGCCATAATGTATGTACAACTTCCTAGGTCAAAGGTCAAGGTAAAAACTTTGGTTTTAGTTGACAACCCCATGTCCTATGGTAAAGATCGTGTCCGTTCTATATCTTGAGAACCGTTATGATTTCAAAGTTTATACTTGACATGTATATAAACCAACACCAGAGGGTGTGTCATAATGTATGTACAACTTCCTAGGTCAAAGGTTAAGGTCAAAAACTTTGGTTTTAGTTGACAACACCATGTCCAATGATAAAGATACAAATTTTTTACCACACATTATTCACAGCGGGGCCCACAGAGATGGCTCCCATCTCAATGATATCTAGTTTTGACAAAAACATACATTTCTGATGTAAAAATTTATTAGAACTTTTAGTAAGTTGTGTTTTTAAAATTGACATGGAAGTTTATATTTTTCCAGCAACATTGTTCTACAGTAAATTGAAGGTGTAATTTTTTGGGGTGACTTTTATACAAGTATACTGTATGTCATATAGATCATGGTATATATAGCAGTGATAAGACTTAGGACAGGGATTGTTGGAAATATTGATGCCTTTGTTTTCTTTTCCTTCTAGATCAATGACCATAATAATCATCATAAAGTCTTTGATCCCAAATGACAGATAAAATAGATTTTGTTTTATATATTTATTGGAAAATTGGATTACATCTAGATCAAACATACCTCCTCTGATCAATAAATTAATAAAAAGCACTCAAAACAAATTATTAGATATAATTATAGAATATTGATATGGAAAGATTTATTCTTTTTGAAGAAATATTTAACATTTGTGGACGAAATATGATTCTAACAGCCATTAGGTTTAAAACCTTGTCGACCAATCACAACCATTTGATGTCAACTTTTGAAAACATTTTCAAGAATATTCATTATAAGATTCTGAAATGATAAATTGTTTACACATCTGAAACATCAATACGTGTATCTTGAATCTGAAGATAACCTCATTTAGTAAATATGAATAAATTAAGGCGACAGTAGTTTTTGATGTTCAAATCTCGTATAAAATGAGCCTTATTCAATTATTACATAAAAGATCATTTGAAACCTTGAAATTCTTTGCATTATTTACATAATGTACTATCCTGGCCTACAAAATTGTAATGAAATTTAAATTGGACTTCTGTGGTGTCACTCTGATTCAATATCATTGAATACATGGAATATGAAGACATGATTACATGTGTGAAATTCAATAACATTTTAAACAGTATGTTTTGTCCTTTTTCATCAAAAGGAAGCATTTATGCACCAATTTCACAACTTTTTCATTAACTATGTGAACATTTGATAGAGATATGTAGAATTTGATGTAAGTAAACTCCAGTACAGAAGGATATAATATATTGTCTGCATTAGAAAAGCTGTGTTTTTGATGGTTTGCATAGGCTTAGGGATACACTCTTTGAGGCAACACTGATAGAATAAGCGAGACTTAATAATTTTGAGGAAAAATGTAGATACATGTTCAAGTACCAAGAGGTCAACTGGTACCAAAGATCATAAGATGAGGAAAGACTGATGCGCATGTTAATAGCCAATAGCCGACAGAAATATCAAAAACACAAAGTCAAACAACATGAACAACAGTTCACAAAACACTTCACAAAACACTTCACATAAAGATGGACAACACACACATACATGTATATGCATGTACTATAACCAAACAAATAACTAGACTGTTCTTGGAGGCTCTAGAAGGGTTAACAGATTAGGCTAAACTTTTAATACCTGAAAACTTAAAAAATCTTGATTGTGTTTTATCATCATCACCCTTGATTTGTTTTCTTTACACATGTATATAGAAATGTATGTATTTAGTTATAAAATTTCACAAAGTTAAAGGATATAAAATTTCACAAAGTTAAAGGATTTAGATTTTGTGTTGCAAAGATTTGCATTAATTTTGATCAGGATAACAGGATAACAAAAAACCCAATTGATACAAAAGTGATTTAAAAAAAAATTTGAATCCAGGCATATGTATCTCAAGCACATTTATAAAAGAATACCAAGATTACAATTAGGAATTTTTAGATTTATGCCTTTGAAAGCTAATTGTTTTGCAAAACAAACTTACGTTATTTCTTATGTGTGTTGTATCATGAAGCCTTGTTTTGTCAAGAGAACATTATTGTTTATTTATATATATATGTGTATGGGTATATAGATATAAGAAGTTGTGGTATGAGTGCCAATGAGACAACTCTCCTTCCAAGTCAAAACTTATAAAAGTAAACCATTATAGGTCAAAGTACGGTTTTCAACACGCAGCCTTGGCTCACATCGAACGCAAGCTATAAAGGGCCCAAAAAATTACTAGTGTAAAACCATTCAAACGGGAAAACCAACGGTCTAATCTATATAAAAAACGAGAAATGAGAAACACTTATGAACCACATCAACAAACGACAACTACTGAACATCAGATTCCTGACTTAGGACAGGTGCAAACAATTGCAGCGGGTTTAAACGTTTTAATGATACAAGTACCTGTAAGTTAACCACAAATTCGGAAGTATTTACATGTTACACTTAGACATGAATGTCAATTTTGTCAAAACCACAAAAAAAAACCAAACTTATATATCAACAAAAAAACTTTTCTGACCATCAACCCATAAAAAATGATATCAACAAAAACACATTAGCTATATAGATCTATCATGCAATATTGCCAATGGAGAACTAGATTTGATATGATCAATTACTCCATTTTGATAATGTAACATTATATTAATTATTGATCATATAAACAATTTATGATGTATTGATAGATACATTACATCAATTTAACGAGGCATACCTATCTATATTGTATCTGATCAAGCTGTCGCCATATTACAAATGTAATTATAAAACAAAAGAATGCTGTACTAGCCAAAAGAAAAAAATAAGAAGTCAGTGCCCTGAATTGTAATTTTCAATTTATATTTAATGCCAATGAAAAATTTGATAAATAATTGAAATTTTGTTATAAAAATCTAAGCCTTCTTTACAAAGCCTTATTAAATTTTTGTGTGCTAAATTTTATTTGGGGCTCTGCACTTGCTTTGATAGCTGTGGAAGAGAATTAGCTACAAAATAATATTGAGTAGACAGAATGATGTTCAAAGCTATTGTTTCTTTCAATTTGCAGTGAGGGACCTGAGTCTATGATCATGACTAGTTATTGTAAGAAATAGTTTGGAAGTAAAGTGGAGATTTCTTTCACAAAATCAAAAGTCTTGGTGTTGTCATGTCTTTGTACATAAGTACATGTACATGTATTTTTACTTACATAATTAAATCAATATGTATATATATACAAATATGCTACAAGATCCTCTACATGTATGTTGTATTACTGTAATTAGTAATAACATGTACATGTAAGCCTTTCTAGTACTAGTAGTTCATCAGCTGAAGGCTTATATAACTGCATGTACATGTATAAAAATCTTATAGGTTTGTTTATATAAATTGGGTGTGTAATATCTTACAAGGAACATACGCCCTCAGTAGTGACTTCTAAATGTATCAGTAATTCAAATACATGTTTATATATATACTTTCCAGTACTAGTAGTTCATCAGCTGAAGGCTTATATAACTGCATGTACATGTATAAATATCTTGTAGGTTTGTTTTTATAAATTGGGTGTGTAATATCATATCACAAAGAAACATGCCCTGAGCAATGACTTTACGTAGGGTTCAATGCTAGTTAGTGGTTTGTCGTAGGTGTGCCTTACGGTTGTTGTCATGTTATGAAAGGTCAGCGATCCATGCTATGACCCAATCATTGCGCTATTATACTGAGCTGACAAGATCGTTAAGATAAATTCGGGTTGATTTAATTCATTTGTCTTGTTTGACAATGTAAGGTTGTTACACTTCATTACAAAGAATGCTACTGTTATTAAGTAGTACAGTTAGGTATTGTTCCTTAAATAAATGTAGTGACGAGGGATCCAAATAAACCATCGGGTGTCAGTGCAAATACAAATGAGCGGAACAAATTATTTGGATATAGTCATTCTGTGTTCATTGCTTCTCTTAAAATGTATTCACACTTAAACAAATAAATACTTTATAAATTTCATTCACAAATCTCAATGTATAATTTTCCAACTCTTAGGGTCTTGGCTCAGGTTGAGTTTGTCATTTTCCCAAACCATAGGGGTTGTTGGTATAGACAGGTCAATACTTATTATTGGTCCTCTAACCTAACCCGTTTGAATAGTAACAGTCTGCACTGTTAGCCACTAGTCCTATGCACAAGACTAGTAATACTTTATTCGGACTAGTAAGTATTTGCAAAACTTTGTTTAGACACATAAGAAAAATGTCAGAATATTGTTCTTTATAGACTAGTAGTTGGAAAAGATTTCAGTGCAGATTGTAGTCATAAAACTTTCATCTTTTTCATGATAAGAAGTTATGCACACCATACAAAAAATCAGAAAAAGAGGTAGTCTCATGCAGTCAGTATTTATGCAGAATCAGAGGAATTTGCGTTTGTTTTGGATTAGGAGCTAGGGGGACGGGGGACATAACAAAATGAAGTGAGTGAAGTAGAAGCAGAGCTGTATTGCATCCGACTGATTATGTTTATCTTTTAAATGATGTTCAACTATGTACATGTACAAGAACCTTCACATTATAAATTGTAAAAACTTCTAGAGCCCTCAGTGTGTCAGGTTAATGAATTCAACAAAGATGACCAAAGAAATATAAAAATAAGGAGACATGGTATGATTGCCAATGAGAGACCTATCTGCCAAAGATTAGCATGATCAAAGGACAAGTATGTTTTAACATCTACACTAGTACAGGTCACCATAATAAAATACCTTTATAAATTACCAAAACCAATAAAAAATTATCATTTTATTTCAACACTTTCAATTAATTAATACACATTAAAATGTAGAAGTGTTAAAATTTGAATGTTTTTGCTGGTCAGAAAGGCGTTTAAAACATCTTTTAATAACCTATGCCTTTAAATCCCCTCATCCTATTTCCTGGCGAAAGTTTTTTTTTTATCTCTTTGGTTGTTAATCCTATATACATGATCTGATGATAATACACCATCGAATGTGGGTGACCCATCATAATTTGACATTTATATCTTCACACCAAATAAAGCTGAAGTTAAAAGATCAGGTCTTAAAATTTCTGAAATGTTATCTCCTAAGAAATGTACATATCATATTTACGTATGAAATTAACATCATACATAGTTATGAGATAGCTACGAAGTTGTGATTGTCATTCTAAACACTTTCCTAACCTTCCTTCCATTGATAGAGGATTACCCTCAGATGTATAGAAGTATTATGGGTTAAGGACTCCTGCAGTGATTTCATCTTTTTTCCATTTAAGGTTAACTTGTATAGAGAGAAAACAGTTCATTCATCTTGTATAAGTATCATTTAACAAGTTCAAAGCCTCCTATGCCATTGAAAAAAAATATGAAAGAGGGAAAAAGTTAGGCATTTTTTTTTGCATATTTGTTCTTGTGTGCATATTTACATAAACTAAACATATTAAATAAAATGAACTGTAAGAATTTTTGAAAACTGAATATAATTTTGTCAGTCCTTTACTTCCTAAATGCAGTAAAATGCAGTTTGTTATTTAATAAAAATATCAAAATATGTCTTGTGTTATATACAAAAACTTTTAGTTCTTTTACTTCCTAAATAAAGTAGCATGCCGTTTGTTTCTAAATAAAAATATCAGACACTCATCCATCTCCAGCTATAGATTATATTTTTAGACCAATTCAGAAGAAATATATATGTAACATTTAATCTTGTGGTCTGGCCACAAAGAATCATTAGATATTCTAGACAAATCATTCATAATGATTAAATAGGTGGACCCCAGTTTACTTGTGAGACCCTGAAACTATTGCTTTTAAAAAAAGATATTTATTTATTTTTACAGCACAAATTATGGTTGTCGCCAATGTTCAAGACAAACATTTCATAACTTCATTACATCCTTGAAATTTCATTATTTCTTATCCTACAAATAAAATTCATTACAGAAAATGTATAGTCGTCAGTTTATTGAATTATTATTTGAAATTTTAAGCATAAACATAAATGTTTTGATGGGAGCTCATTCAAGGGTAAACACCATTTTCTAAATATTGACACAGAAATAAAAGTAAGCTATCAGCCAGTCAATCAGACCTCAATTTTTGTTTAATTTTCATTCAACATTTGTACAAAAAGAAATGGTATAACAATTGCAGTTTTTAGTTCACTACACAAAATGACCGTTAATAAAGTATCGATGAAGGCACTTGTTTGATTTCGGTAAATTATTTTAAATTGATCAGGGATTTTAAGTAAGCTGAACTTAAATCTATAATGGTTTAGGTTAGGATCGTTAAAAGTATTTAAAAGACTTCAGTGTCAAATTTTTAATAGCCTAATTTTGTGAAACCTACTTTTGTCTTGTATTTGATCAAAAGATAAAATATGACATGTTTAAATTAAATGTACTATAGTGTGACTCAAAAGTGTATGTTTTATGGAAAATGATCTATGTATGTTAATTATATATAAGGACAAAATAAACAGTGTATGGATATTGAAACATACATGTACATGTAATTGAGCAGGTAATCGAGGAAATGATTACAATTGAATGAATAATCAAATACACAGACTGTTATCCTCTCTGAACTTTAATCAGGAAATTATCACCAAATACAATTTTAAATATAAAAAAAAAAAATTATGGAACCAGCTGTCCAATTACATAAGTTCAATAAACTCGGTTTAGGTGATAGAAAAAATGTTGATTGTTTGGTACATAAACCAGGCCCTTAGTTTTCTCATTTGCATTGTTTTACATTTGTCTTTTTGGGGACTGTTATAGCATTACTATGCTGAATGAGTTTCTCATTGTTGAAGGCCATGCAGTGACCTATAGTTGGTCTCTGTTGGAGAGTTGTCTCATGGGCAATCATGCCATATCTTCCCCTCAGTCTGGTACTGATTTTCGTTGATTTCATGAGTAAAGGTTAACCTCAATTTAAGTGTTCAACAAAATACTATATTTTATTATACAATGTAAGCTTGTATGCAGAATTTGTTTAAACCATGAAATCAAATATCCCTTAAAATACAAATTTTCCACAATCTACAAAAATAGGAACCCAACAAAATGATTTGATGGACTTAAGTCAGCTGACAATTGTTCTTTTTAATTTAAAGGTCAAGACTAATTTAATTTGTACTTAACTAAACTATTTTAAGTAAAAGTCCAAGATAGCATACAAAATGTTCTGAAAATTTTATAACCTCAAACATTAACATGCATTTGAACCCTGCTCTCATGCCAGTCATGTATTAATGGAAAATTGTTAAATAATAAACAGATTCTCAATGTAAAATTGATCAAGAATAAAAAGGTTCTCAATCTTTGACCAATGTTTGAATATCTTAGGAGATGTGAAGCAAAAAGATTAATTACTGGTGTATTAATTTGAATTAAAATCATGTATATATCTATGTGACATCCATGTAGTGTGTTTTGCACTTAAATCTGTCTAATATCTTCCTGTTACCTTGGTTGAGTACATGTAAGTGGAAAGTACTCAGAATTATATACTATGGATATTTTGACTTAATGGTACTGTTGGGTAAAGGAAAACAAATTCGTCTACTAGTCTTTTAACATTATGGCTTTTTACTGTAAAAGTCATGTTACATGGGTAACTGTATGGGTCAAGTCTGTTCTTGATATTGACAAAAATGAACTTATGGGACAAAGGAAAGTTCCTAGACAGCATCATACACATGATACATACAGTTCATAGATATAAGAATATGTGGTATGAGTGCTAATGAGACAACTCTCCATCCAAGTCACAATTTGTAAAAGTAAACCATTATAGGTCAAAGTATGGCCTTCAACACGGAGCCTTGGCTCACACCGAACAGCAAGCTATAAAAGGCCCCAAAATGACTAGTGTAAAACAATTCAAACAGGAAAACCAACGGTCTAATCTATATAAAAGACGATGTATGTTTTTTTTCAGGCCCTGTATATCTATATTAGTAAAAAGATATTTTGGGTATTTGTCAATGAGCCAGCAATGCTTTATTACTTCCCATACTGACAGAGTTTGTGAGTTGCTTGTAATATTAAAGTGCCACAAATAAATTCAAGTTATAGATAAAGGTTCTATCAGTAGGCTATTTAATGTCCTACAGAGCAACTTAATACTCTTAGTCAGACCGCAGATGAATATTGATAAAACTAAATTATTTTAATCCTAATTGTAGTTCACAAGGCCTGATGTCTTTTTTCCATATATATATATATATATATATATATGCAATCAAAACTTGACTTATTTTAGATCCTGACAAAAGAGTTTTCTAACAGGAATTTACTAACTTTATGTAGCAATTTTATCAGTCAGTATTGACCTAAACATTATAAAAATCATTGTGTTTTTAAATGTTTAAAACATTAATTATCTGTTCTTTTGATCTTGTTGATGCTGGCTTTGATTACAGGTGATAAGTTCTTTGATCTTGTTTATTTGTTTACAATGTTGTTAATTCTTTTGATGTTTTTATTTTTTCCAGGTGTTTTGAAGGTTACAATGCCACAGTTTTTGCCTATGGACAGGTATGACATGGTTATATATATATATATATATATATATATATATTATATTATACACCTAAAATTGAGTCACTGGTTACCTCCCTTGAAATTTTGACATTACTTTATTATTTTTAACCTCAAATATTTTATAATATGCCTTTGAGCCAGAGATGTGAAACAGTTGAAAAGCTTCTGTCAGCTGAATTTAACTCCAGTATTTTTATAAGAAAATATATTAATCAAGTTGTGTTAAAAGTGAAATCACAAATTTTTACCGCCTTTTCACAAATTATCTTACAGAAAAAAAACCTATTTTTTAGTCACTTCACTTTTCATATGCGTGGC
This sequence comes from Mytilus californianus, assembly GCF_021869535.1. Taxonomy (NCBI): domain Eukaryota; kingdom Metazoa; phylum Mollusca; class Bivalvia; order Mytilida; family Mytilidae; genus Mytilus; species Mytilus californianus. Next base: position 37,041,273 of record NW_026262712.1, read on the forward strand.
TCTTCTATTAAATCCTCCTAACTTCATGCTATGAAAGCAAAGAAGGCATGTCAATAAAATTTTCAACTTACAATTTTTGTTTATCAATTTAAAAATGTTCAGTCTTTAAAGTATTCTTTAATGTAGGAAAAATATCACTTAATACTGTACATCGTACATTGATTTTGGAAAAAAAAATTGCATGAATTTTTTTTTTTTTTATCATAATATCTGTATACTGTTTTTCCTTCAAATCAAATAAAAGCACCCTACTGATATGTCATTTAGTTGTGCATGCAATAGTGCCTTTGAAAGTTTGAAGACATTAAAATATTTCATTAACAGCATGACAGGACAAAACTAAGAGTGAACGACCTATGACTGTTTATTCTAGTGAATTATAAACCATTGATCCTCCAGAGAAAAGTGACATAAGATTACGCAGGCTTTAGATTAGGGACAATATTGATTTTTACGATAGATCTAGGTATTTCTATGCATTAATCATCGCTTAAATTATATTGATTGCGATTATTTATAGTATTATATCGTTGATTAGATTATCGTAAAATCAAAGCAATTTATTGATATAATTTTTTAATGTTTTTTATATTTCTTGCTATAAGATCCGATGTGGGAAATTTCGTCTTTGATCAGATACTGTACTTCAACGGTTTTATCGGTTTTATTGTCAGGTTTAGTCACTATCAATATTTCAACGGTTAGATATGTGAAATGTGGTCGATTTCAAGTATGTCAATTGCTACTTGTTATGATGGCTTCGACTGTTATAAGTATATATGGGTTACAAGTTAACTCTACAAGTGCTGTTGAAGTATTGCATATTTTTATGATATTTACCCAAGAGTAGCTTCCTGGACAGATGTAAATACGGAACATCTTTGATGTTTTTAAAACGATGAAGCCAAAATCAAATTAAGGTATAAACTTAAATTTTTCTGACTGATTTATACTGTAAACCAACTTATTTTTGCGGATACTTTATTTCGCGTTTAGCCCTTTCTAGCACATTTCGCAGGGATTTTAAATAGCGATTTTCAAATTTACTTGATGTAGTTAAATAAAGAAAGATCCAAGTTTTAATACATGTTCGCAACGATTTATATTCGCGTTATTTTTCTAATCGCGAATGTCACGAAAATAAATCGCTCACGAAAATTAGTTGGTTTACAGTATGTAGCTTTTTGGCTATTTATTTCAATGTTATATATATATGACTGCTGAATACTTAGTGTTCCTTTTCTGGCCATTTCATGTTCACATTTAGAATGAGTAGTATATATATAACATTGTTTGCTGGAGAATTAGTCAAAACTTAAAAGGATGTTTATATTGACAAAGATAGGACAAATATTCTTGGTTTCAGTCTTGTTATATTCAACCGATGTTACAGTTGTACAAATTAGCTATTCCTTGTTTTAAAGGATTTGCCTGTGTATGTTACTATATTCTTTTAACTGTGAACCTCTAAACATATGCTTGCATAAGATTTGGAAAAGATTTAAAATTTGAAAAGATTTTCTTGGCTGAATCATTGACCCCAATAAAAAGACAATATTAAAATTTATTTTTAATTATGATCTTAGGGAAACTATATATGTACGAAATGTTTGTTTACACCTTTTCCATGACCCTTGACCCACCTGTTTGACATTGATAACCTTATATTTTGACTGACTGAGCCCCTATAAGTATGAAATAGGTATTAGCCTGTTGTTCAGTAGTTGTCGTTTGTTGATGTGGTTCATAAGTGTTTCACGTTTCTCGTTTTTTATATAAGGTAGACCATTCGTTTTCCTGTTTGAATGGTTTTACACTAGTCATTTTGGGGCCCTTTATAGCTTGCTGTTCAGTGTGAGCCAAGGCTCCGTGTTGAAGGCCATACTTTGACCTATAATTGTTTACTTTTTATACATTGTGACTTAAATGGAGAGTTGTCTCATTGGCACTCATACCACATCTTCTTATTTATAGTTGATATCAATTTATCCTCCTACACTCCGCTGACCTGAACATAACCTGTTTTATGTCAATAAATATACATGTATGCTATGTGACGTGGGAGGAATACTAGTATTAATACCTTTTTTCCTGAGACCTTTAACTTTAAATTCCTATTGAATTTTACATTGAAATCTTAATCTATATTTTATCAAAACAAGCTTTTGATTTTAAATAGAGTATAAAATATACTTGATGTGAATTTAAATGGTCATGTTATAATGTTTACTGCAGTGTGAATTGAAAATTCACTTGTATTAAGTTTATTGATATCAACAGTATATATAGGAGTATATATGTTTAACTACCTTGTTGCTTAGAATGGCCAAATATCAGGATATAAAGTTGTAATAGAGGTCGTATGATCTATATTGTTACTGTTGGGTGTTGATATCAGATATTTGATTGTTTTATGGTGATTTTTTTCAATGATTATAGAGCTTGGTATATTATGTAGACACCTGTCTATTGTTGAAGACTCAATGTTGACCACTAGATATCTTTTGGTTATTTTTGCCATTAGGTTGCTGTCTCGTTTGCGTATACCGTACTCAACATCTCCTTTTATTCATAGTAAATATATTTGTAATTAGTGTTCAACTTTCATAAGTATTTTCTTTAGACCAGAATGGGCAGCTTCAACTTTTTTAACATTTTTAAGGGTTGCTGGACATGATAAATAAGTCTAGTAAATATGAGAATTAAGGAGATGTGGTATGATTGCCAATGAGAAACCATTCACCAAAGACCAAATATATTGTTCTTGCCCTACTATATATATATGATTATAGACCCTGTACCAAGGTGCATACTGTATTTACAGCTCGATCTAAGCTTTGTTTACATCAATGATACATTTTAAGATGTCCTTGGGGGTAATTGCTGTATGGTTGAATTGCGGTCTCATTGATGTATCACATCTCCTTTTATTCATACAAAATATCTAAAAGATCGAAGAGATTTTCTTTTTGTCAAAAATTTATATCATTATACTAAATCAATTTTTACAGCAACATCTATTAATATCATATTCTAAGGGAAAATTGTCGGCAATAACTTTTGTGTTCTTAAAATAAAATCACCTTATTTCGCATAGCCTATACATAGCATCATAACAATGTTTGCCTTTTTTCTGGATCAAAAGTTGAAACATGCTTTGTGTCAATTTTCTCTTGTGGCAATAAAAAGTCGTGTAAATAGCCATAAATATGAATTATTAAATGATTCATTAAACACACAATGTTAAAATAATCTATAGAGCTGTGTTCTGTCATCTTTCAAATTTCCCAGGGTGTAAACTTTGCTGTAAGGACTATTGTTCAGAGTGTTAATAGCCAATTCATGAGTTGCTCGGCTGTAAAAAATTATGAATGAATTCAACCATCTGACCTCATGATCACTTAATATATATGCTTGAGGTTGAGTTATAAACTGAAATTATTGCTGTATTTATCTTTATTATTGAACAATTAACACAAATCTGAGTTTATTTATTGCAATTTTAGGAAATGGTGCTGGCAAATTATGCTATCAAAATTTAAAATGCAAGTTTTTATTTTTGTTACACTTATTCATTTCAAAGCAATTTTCTGAATTTGCAATAGTTGGTCTTAGAGGACATGGAATTTAGAGAAGACTGAAGGATTAGACTAAATAGAACTGACAGTGATTCTGCAGGATGTTTTGGAAAATTATTAATTATTGGAAATGCTTTTTGAATTAAAAAAAAAAACCCAGACAATTCATTGTGTAAATAAATTGTTAATATCTATTTGATAAATTGTTGATATCTTACTTAAACCACCACACATAAATAGCACAGATAACCTTTTTTCTGTTTAATTTAGCAAAATACTTTAGATATCTGATAGCTTGAGAAAAAGTTGTTGAAATAGGACAAAATGACATAATTTCTAATTAAAGGGAATGGAGGATTATAGCTTGCACCCAAATTTTCAAAAATTCTAAATAAGCAACAAAATTTAGAAGCAACCACCTCTGATGAAGTTAATGACATTTTTTGACATTGGCCAATTTGAACTATATGCTCCTTCCAGTAGGGTGTTCTTTTTTATATGTCCAAAAGTTGTGGAAAATTCAGAAAACCTATGGAATCATCGTTCACTGAGCTAATTAACTTCTAATATTTTCTGACAGTTAAGGATATTTTATAAAAGCTTTGAGGTAGAAATTTCTCATGATAACCCCATATTAAAGTTTTCACCTCTGAATGAATGTAATAATTCATAATGATGTTTTAGTTGTTTTTATATCTGTTGCATCATACACTTCGCTGAATCTGACAAAATTACCCCAGAGGTGTATATATGTATGTACCGATCGTTATCTTTATATGGTGTAAATTGTTGTTTTCAAAACAATTTCATGGTCTGATTGTTAAAAAGTTAACTTTTTTCACAGTAATTACATGTATACAATATTCAATTTAATGCTTGTAGGAAAGCTTTTCATTTTTCTAAAAAGAAATATATTTAAAGGCACATTCTTAGCTTTTTTGCCATCTTTAAGTATCAGCAATTTAAATGATTATGAAAAGCATGCAATAAAAGTCATATGGTATATGAATGTCATAAATTTGTTTTTTAATTTTCAAAAGGAGTTTTTTGCAATTTTTGTGGTTCAAAATAGGGCAGTGAGTGTTCTGACATAAAACTTGTCGATGGAAAAGTAAATTAAAATGCAATATCAGATTCATTTGAAAATAATGAATGCATTATGTAAGGTGCGAAAAGAATCAATGAATGAGATTTAAGAAATTTCACAAGTATACCTACCAGTTAATGTAGTGGTAATATATTATACCCCCACTCTGAAAGTTTGGGCTATATTGCTATCACCTTGTACATATTTCTGTTTGTTTGTCTGTCTGTCTGTCCTTCCCTATGTCCATCTGTTCTTCTGTTTGTCTTAAATATTTTCATTACTTTTCTCAGAAACCACTTGACAGAATGACTTGATATTTGGTCATCAGCTTGACAGTGATGAGTTGCAATGTGACTGCTTTTTCAGACCTGTCAAATGCTTACTTCATAATTTGACAGTACTCAGAATTTTTTGATAAGTTAAATAAACTTCTTCACACTTTTCTCAGTCACTGCTTCACAAAATTAATTACTATATCTTTGGTCAGCAGCTCGACAGGTGCTCAGAATCCAAGATGGTTACTATTTTAGCGACCCAAGAAATAGACTATCTTAGCTAGTGTTTCTTGTGTGTGTGTATATTTTAAGTTGACCAGGGGTAGGTCTTTTTTTAAGTTTTCAAAATTTAATTTAATATCTTCTTCATGAATTCAGTCGATTAATCAAAATTTTCAAATTGAATTTGCAAGCCTGAGTCTGCAATAAGTGTTTTAATTGAAAGAGTGTTATTATAATATCCTTTAGATAAAGATAAACCAAGCATGTATTGCAGCAGAGAAGTTATAAAAAAAGAACGGACTATTTATTGCATCATAACTAGATTTTTAGAAAATATTATTTTGGGGTTAAAACATAAATTCAACTGTTTGTGATGGTTTTGTTGTATTGTGTATTTTACTTTGGGTTTTATTGCCTGGCACATTTTATCACTTTTGTAGTGCACAGAGCATACAGAATAGTAATCAGGTCTGCAGTTTTCTTAGATTTTCATTGTCTGATTGTCAGGAACTAAGGATAATGGCATTTATACAATTTTATGCAATTGTATTGTCCAATGCATCTTGCATTGTAGTTGTAGATTATACACTGTGTTTAAGAATACCATTGGTATATACTTTAATTAAATATGGATGTTTTAGAGCTTAGGGTATTGTTTAGACACTTATCTTTAGTTGAAGAGTTGTTGACCAAGATGCCTTTTGGTTATTTATGTTGTTTGGTAGCTGTCTTATTAACATGCACTCTCAATTGTCTTTTCATATTTCAATGGTATTTTTAAAGGCAGTGTATAAAATAAACAACTGACAAATTCAGATTTTCCTGTATATTGGTATTTGCATATAAGTATTGAACTAAGTTAGATGATTGAAGCCGTATTGTCTGCGTTGAAATAACAGAGGGTATTTTATATGCAGGTTTGGAGAAACATTGACCTCTGTACTTAATATAGTGATGTATAAATGAAGCATTATTGATTTGGGTAAAAGAGAATAAGAAAAAGATATCAATTTGATCAGCAAAATGTCGTTAATTGTTTGTGGATCAGTGAGTCAATTTATTTAGCATGAGAATTAATATATTTTATCAGGAAATTGATTAGGTTTAGTTTCAGCAGAGAACATGTACAACAGTTGTTATCTGAGGAGGTAGGGGAAATATAAATAAATGGGTAATGAGATAGCGGGATGCATGGAAGAAATATGATTTATAGAATTTAGGAAAGACTTTTTGATACTTTAAAAAGATGTAGAGTTAACATTTATGAGAGATATATGAAAGAAAAAAATTATGAATGAAAATGGAAGAAAGTTTTGAGAGACCACTGAATGATTAGGGAAAAGCGGAAATCGTTTTTCAAGAAAAGGGGGGGGGGGGGGGGGGGGGGGGGGAGGGGGGGGCAAATTATGTGAAGACTGCTGATTGATTCAAGGGTCATGACAGGATATTTTTGTAAAGTAATAGTTTAGAGGCTAGGAATGCCCTTTACCGTCTGTTGTCAAACGGTCATTTTCGGCTATTGTTAGCGTCAAATTGGTCAAAATATTATCGTGATTCGTCAAAATATCCTTATTGTTATTCGTCAGAGGTCTCAAATAATTAACCGTTATCATTATTTTTGGAAAGAATTTAACGGGAGTCGTCAAAATCAGTCGATTATTTTACAGTCATAAAGAAAGTGTTCATTTTATTGTCATGCACCAAAAATTACTGTTAACGTCATTTGGCCAGATTTTTTATCGTTATTCATCATGAAGGTACCCCCCATTACGACCCTCATTTATGATACCTGTATTTTGAAAGGAAAAAATTGAGGCTTCAAGCTGTGCAGAACATATGAAAATATGAATTTGATTGATTATTGGTTATTTAACATCAAATTTAATGCAAAGGGAAAAAGAAGAAAAACACCAACATTTCACCGATGAAGGATAGTTAGAAGAAAATGAATTAAATACCTTATTTTCACCCTTGTCAGTGGGTCTCATTGGGGTCTAAGCGTGACGCGGGATTGCCGATTTTTTGTAAGCGTGAGACGTGAAAGTCAAATGATTATGCCGTGAAAACAGGAAATGAAGTCTAGCGGGATACGGGAAATTACAACAAAAAAATGAGAATTGCTTACGTACATAGTGTAAGCGGGATACGGGAATTTGACAAAACAGTAAGGGAGATCCGGGATCAGAACCCCCCAATGAAACCCCCTTGTCATTTCTTTTGGATGATAGAATACAAATGAATAGAATGCAAATACAAAAGTCAATTAAATTCTATTATTGAGTTGAAATGTAGATAATAGAGGATGGTAAATGTTCAATCATGTTTATATTGTAATTGTTTCTCTTAATCTTTCCAATTGATAGCATTTAAATAATCTTTAACATTCACTTAATATATCAGAATAGAATGATAGTCTAGACCATCCTAACTAAGTAATCAGGTTGAAAGAGAAGTTGATTTGTCAAGTCAAAAGGTGAAGAGACTTTATTAAGAAATAGAGACATTTTCACTTACAGTTTTTGGTAGGATTATTTATGAGAAACAGTCTTGTTTGAAATCTTTGTATTTATTACCGGTTGTTATCCATCCATTGACAATTTTTTTGGGGGTAGGTGGGTTTTAAGGCTGTTTCTCATATCTAGAAGTAAAAGAAAGACTTCAAAATAGGACAGTTATGTCAGTTTTTCATCCTCTTTTTCCGTAAGAGTAAAAAGTTTGAAGGCTGAGAGTAAATTTTGAAGACCAGGAAATAAAAATAGTTATATATAATAAACTTTCTTAGATTCTTTCTTATATAATGCCTTTGTGCATCTATTATTCTTTTTAGTCTGATAACTGACATTCTGGAAATCTATACAAATGGGGGAAAGGGTATGAAATTTGAGATCTCTGCCCATTGCCTCTGGACAGCTAGTTACTAGATACTACATTTAAATGTATTTGAAAGTCATTGAATAATCTTACAAATAGTAAATAAGATTTTATCACTTGGTACTTTGATGACTTGACTTTGCAGTTGGTTAAATTTCTGACCAGTTTTTGTCGAGCCTTCGACTTTAGTCGAAAAAGGGAGACATAGCGATCCTACATTCCGTCGGCGTCGTCGGCGGCGTCCACAAATATTCACTCTGTGGTTAAAGTTTTTGAAATTTTAATAACTTTCTTAAACTATCCTGGATTTCTACCAAACTTGGACAGAAGCTTGTTTATGATCATAAGATAGTATCCAGAAGTAAATTTTGTAAAAATAAAATTCCATTTTTTTCGTATTTTACTTATAAATGGACTTAGTTTTTCTGCCGGGAAATATTACATTCACTCTGTGGTTAAAGTTTTTAAAGTTTTAATAACTTTCTTAAACTATCCTGGGTTTCTACCAAACTTGGACAGAAGCTTGTTTATGATCATAAGATAGTATCCAGAAGTAAATTTTGTAAAAAAAAAAAATCCATTTTTTCCTTATTTTACTTTTAAATGGACTTAGATTTTCTGCCAGGAAACAACACATTCACTCTGTGGTTAAAGTTTTTAAAATTTTAATAACTTTCTTATACTATTTTGGATTTGTACCAAACTTTTACAGAAGCTTGTTTATGATCAAAAGCTAGTATCTAGAAGGAAATTTTGTTAAAAAATAAATCCATTTTTTCCGTATTTAACTTTTAAATGGACTTAGATTTTTTGCCAGGAAACAACACATTCACTCTGTGGTTAGAGTTTTTAAAATTTTAATAACTTTCTTATACTATTTTGGATTTGTACCAAACTTGGACAGAAGCTTGTTTATGATCAAATGCTAGTATCTAGAAGGAAATTTTGTTTTCTTCCAGTTAACAATACATTCACTCGGCAGTTAAAGTTTTTTTAACATTTATTAGATTCATAAACTATCCTGGATTTTTACCAAACTTGGACAGAAGCTTCTTACAATCAAAAGATAGTATCATGAGGAATATTTTTATTGATTTACTTCCTCATTTTTGTTGAGCCTGCCATTAACAGAAAAAGTAGGCGAGACACTGGGTTCCGCGGAACCCTTACAAATTTTTTGAACAGTTGAGCAGTTTGATTTGAAGAAACAAATTACAATTGGGTCAGAATTTTGAATAAACTGGAATAGGTGGAGAAAAACACTTACAATCAAGTCACTGTAAATGTTGTCATCTATGAGCATGCTTAATTTAACAGTTTCTAACTTAATTATTGACATGTACAAATATATCAGCAGTCCATATCAAGATTTGTATGTATTTTTCAGACTGGTTCTGGTAAGACCTACACTATGGGTACAGGGTTTGATGTCAACCATGTTGAAGAAGAGATTGGTATTGTACCCAGAGCTGTTGACCATCTGTTTAAGGGTATTGCTGAAAGACAGATGGAAGCCAAAGAGAATAACCAACCTCCTCCTGACTTTAAGATTACAGCACAGTTTATAGAGGTATGATGATAAGATTATAAATTCAGAAATTATTGCATAGATATAGGAAGATGTGGTATGAGTGCCAATGAGACAACTCTCCATCCAAGTTACAATTTATAAAAGTAAACCATTATAGGTCAAGGTACGGCCTTCAACACTGAGCATTGGCTCACACCGAACAGCAAGCTATAAAGGGCCCCAAAAAATTACTAGTGTAAAACCATTCAAACTGAAAAACCAACGGCATGCATTTATTCTGCAATTTATGAAGAATGAACAAAAATGCGAGTTTGATTATTGCAAATTTCAGAAAAATCTGCATATAGATATAAATGTATCTGTTATCAGAATTAAAGTTCTTATTATTGCAATACTCACCCAGTCGCTTTATTCGGATTAATAAAAACCTTGCAATAATTTCTGAATTTACAGTAGTTAATCAATCATATGGGGACCTTGGACAAGTGATGTAAGTTGTTTGTGTTGAACAACATGAATTGTCATTGATATGGTCATAATTATGAATTAGCTGTTTACAAAACTTAATACTAAAGATTTACTTCCCTAGGAATAGATAAAGTTAGTTGTATTGTCTAAAACCTTTCGGAATTCAGGTCCTCAATGCTCTTCAACTTCTTACTTTATTTGGCCTTATCAAATTTTTTTTTGAGAGCGTCACTACATTAGTCTTTTGAAGATGAAACCTGTGTCTGGGGTACAAAATTTTAATCCTGGTATCTATGATGATTTTTTTTTCATTTACAATGATAACTTATACAACATGTCAACATGGTTAACTCTGAGGTAGTGAGTTGAGTTCTATTCCTATCTAAATTGACAAGGATTACCTGTTATCCTGCTGAAGTTCTATGGTTCTCTGAGGTGGTGAGTTGAGTTCTATTCCTATCTAAATTGACAAGGATTACCTGTTATCCTGCTAAAGTGATATGGTTCTCTGAGGTGTGAGTTGAGTTCTACTCCTATCTAAATTGACAAGGATTACCTGTTATCCTGCTAAAGTTCTATGGTTCTCTGAGGTGGTGAGTTGAGTTCTATTCCTATCTAAATTGACAAGGATTACCTGTTATCCTGCTAAAGGTCTATGGTTCTCTGAGGTAGTGAGTTGAGTTCTATTCCTATCTAAATTGACAAGGATTACCTGTTATCCTGCTAAAGTTCTATGGTTCTCTGAGGTGGTGAGTTGAGTTCTATTCCTATCTAAATTGACAAGGATTACCTGTTATCCTGCTAAAGTTCTATGGTTCTCTGAGGTGTGAGTTGAGTTCTATTCCTATCTAAATTGACAAGGATTACCTGTTATCCTGCTAAAGGTCTATGGTTTTCTGAGGTGGTGAGTTGAGTTCTATTCCTATCTAAATTGACAAGGATTACCTGTTATCCTGCTGAACGTCTATGGTTCTCTGAGGTGGTGAGTTGAGTTCTATTCCTATCTAAATTGACAAGGATTGCCTGTTATCCTGCTAAAGGTCTATGGTTCTCTGAGGTGGTGAGTTGAGTTCTATTCCTATCTAAATTGACAAGGATTACCTGTTATCCTGCTAAAGGTCTATGGTTCTCTGAGGTGGTGAGTTGAGTTCTATTCCTATCTAAATTGACAAGGATTACCTGTTATCCTGCTAAAGGTCTATGGTTCTCTGAGGTGGTGAGTTGAGTTCTATTCCTATCTAAATTGACAAGGATTACCTGTTATCCTACTAAAGTTCTATGGTTCTCTGAGGTGGTGAGTTGAGTTCTATTCCTATCTAAATTGACAAGGATTACCTGTTATCCTGCTGAAGTTCTATGGTTCTCTGAGGTGGTGAGTTGAGTTCTATTCCTATCTAAATTGACAAGGATTACCTGTTATCCTGCTAAAGTTCTATGGTTCTCTGAGGTGGTGAGTTGAGCTCTATTCCTATCTAAATTGACAAGGATTACCTGTTATCCTGCTGAAGGGATATGGTTCTCTGAGGTGTGAGTTGAGCTCTATTCCTATCTAAATTGACAAGGATTACCTGTTATCCTGCTAAAGTTCTATGGTTCTCTGAGGTGGTGAGTTGAGTTCTATTCCTATCTAAACTGACAAGGATTACCTGTTATCCTGCTAAAGGTCTATGGTTCTCTGAGGTGTGAGTTGAGTTCTATTCCTATGTAAATTGACAAGGATTACCTGTTATCCTGCTAAAGTTCTATGGTTCTCTGAGGTGGTGAGTTGAGTTCTATTCCTATGTAAATTGATAAGGATTACCTGTTATCCTGCTAAAGTTCTATGGTTCTCTGAGGTGTGAGTTGAGTTCTATTCCTATGTAAATTGACAAGGATTACCTGTTATCCTGCTAAAGTTCTATGGTTCTCTGAGGTGTGAGTTGAGTTCTATTCCTATCTAAATTGACAAGGATTACCTGTTATCCTGCTAAAGTTCTATGGTTCTCTGAGGTGGTGAGTTGAGTTCTATTCCTATCTAAATTGACAAGGATTACCTGTTATCCTGCTGAAGGGATATGGTTCTCTGAGGTGTGAGTTGAGTTCTATTCCTATCTAAATTGACAAGGATTACCTGTTATCCTGCTAAAGTTCTATGGTTCTCTGAGGTGGTGAGTTGAGTTCTATTCCTATGTAAATTGACAAGGATTACCTGTTATCCTGCTAAAGTTCTATGGTTCTCTGAGGTGGTGAGTTGAGTTCTATTCCTATGTAAATTGACAAGGATTACCTGTTATCCTGCTAAAGTTCTATGGTTCTCTGAGGTGTGAGTTGAGTTCTATTCCTATCTAAATTGACAAGGATTACCTGTTATCCTGCTAAAGTTCTATGGTTCTCTGAGGTGGTGAGTTGAGTTCTATTCCTATCTAAATTGACAAGGATTACCTGTTATCCTGCTGAAGGGATATGGTTCTCTGAGGTGTGAGTTGAGCTCTATTCCTATCTAAATTGACAAGGATTACCTGTTATCCTGCTAAAGTTCTATGGTTCTCTGAGGTGGTGAGTTGAGTTCTATTCCTATCTAAAATTGACAAGGATTACCTGTTATCCTGCTGAAGGGATATGGGTCTCTGAGGTGTGAGTTGAGCTCTATTCCTATCTAAATTGACAAGGATTACCTGTTATCCTGCTAAAGTTCTATGGTTCTCTGAGGTGGTGAGTTGAGTTCTATTCCTATCTAAACTGACAAGGATTACCTGTTATCCTGCTAAAGGTCTATGGTTCTCTGAGGTGTGAGTTGAGTTCTATTCCTATGTAAATTGACAAGGATTACCTGTTATCCTGCTAAAGTTCTATGGTTCTCTGAGGTGGTGAGTTGAGTTCTATTCCTATGTAAATTGACAAGGATTACCTGTTATCCTGCTAAAGTTCTATGGTTCTCTGAGGTGTGAGTTGAGTTCTATTCCTATGTAAATTGACAAGGATTACCTGTTATCCTGCTAAAGTTCTATGGTTCTCTGAGGTGTGAGTTGAGCTCTATTCCTATCTAAATTGACAAGGATTACCTGTTATCCTGCTAAAGTTCTATGGTTCTCTGAGGTGTGAGTTGAGTTCTATTCCTATCTAAATTGACAAGGATTACCTGTTATCCTGCCAAAGGTCTATGGTTCTCTGAGGTGGTGAGTTGAGTTCTATTCCTATCTAAATTGACAAGGATTACCTGTTATCCTGCTAAAGTTCTATGGTTCTCTGAGGTGTGAGTTGAGCTCTATTCCTATCTAAATTGACAAGGATTACCTGTTATCCTGCTAAAGTTCTATGGTTCTCTGAGGTGTGAGTTGAGTTCTATTCCTATCTAAATTGACAAGGATTACCTGTTATCCTGCTGAAGGGATATGGTTCTCTGAGGTGTGAGTTGAGCTCTATTCCTATCTAAATTGACAAGGATTACCTGTTATCCTGCTAAAGTTCTATGGTTCTCTGAGGTGTGAGTTGAGTTCTATTCCTATCTAAATTGACAAGGATTACCTGTTATCCTGCTGAAGGGATATGGTTCTCTGAGGTGTGAGTTGAGCTCTATTCCTATCTAAATTGACAAGGATTACCTGTTATCCTGCTAAAGTTCTATGGTTCTCTGAGGTGGTGAGTTGAGTTCTATTCCTATCTAAATTGACAAGGATTACCTGTTATCCTGCTAAAGGTCTATGGTTCTCTGAGGTGGTGAGTTGAGTTCTATTCCTATCTAAATTGACAAGGATTACCAGTTATCCTGCTAAAGTTCTATGGTTCTCTGAGGTGGTGAGTTGAGTTCTATTCCTATGTAAATTGACAAGGATTACCTGTTATCCTGCTAAAGTTCTATGGTTCTCTGAGGTGGTGAGTTGAGTTCTATTCCTATCTAAATTGACAAGGATTACCTGTTATCCTGCTAAAGTTCTATGGTTCTCTGAATTGGTGAGTTGAGTTCTATTCCTATCTAAATTGACAAGGATTACCTGTTATCCTGCTAAAGTTCTATGGTTCTCTGAGGTGGTGAGTTGAGTTCTATTCCTATCTAAATTGACAAGGATTACCTGTTATCCTGCTAGAGTTCTATGGTTCTCTGAGGTGGTGAGTTGAGTTCTATTCCTATCTAAATTGACAAGGATTACCTGTTATCCTGCTAAAGTTCTATGGTTCTCTGAGGTGTGAGTTGAGTTCTATTCCTATCTAAATTGACAAGGATTACCTGTTATCCTGCTAAAGTTCTATGGTTCTCTGAGGTGGTGAGTTGAGTTCTATTCCTATCTAAATTGACAAGGATTACCTGTTATCCTGCTAAAGTTCTATGGTTCTCTGAGGTGGTGAGTTGAGTTCTATTCCTATCTAAATTGACAAGGATTACCTGTTATCCTGCTAGAGTTCTATGGTTCTCTGAGGTGGTGAGTTGAGTTCTATTCCTATCTAAATTGACAAGGATTACCTGTTATCCTGCTAAAGTTCTATGGTTCTCTGAGGTGGTGAGTTGAGTTCTATTCCTATCTAAATTGACAAGGATTACCTGTTATCCTGCTAAAGTTCTATGGTTCTCTGAGGTGGTGAGTTGAGTTCTATTCCTATGTAAATTGATAAGGATTACCTGTTATCCTGCTAAAGTTCTATGGTTCTCTGAGGTGTGAGTTGAGTTCTATTCCTATGTAAATTGACAAGGATTACCTGTTATCCTGCTAAAGTTCTATGGTTCTCTGAGGTGTGAGTTGAGTTCTATTCCTATCTAAATTGACAAGGATTACCTGTTATCCTGCTAAAGTTCTATGGTTCTCTGAGGTGGTGAGTTGAGTTCTATTCCTATCTAAATTGACAAGGATTACCTGTTATCCTGCTGAAGGGATATGGTTCTCTGAGGTGTGAGTTGAGTTCTATTCCTATTTAAATTGACAAGGATTACCTGTTATCCTGCTAAAGTTCTATGGTTCTCTGAGGTGGTGAGTTGAGTTCTATTCCTATGTAAATTGACAAGGATTACCTGTTATCCTGCTAAAGTTCTATGGTTCTCTGAGGTGGTGAGTTGAGTTCTATTCCTATGTAAATTGACAAGGATTACCTGTTATCCTGCTAAAGTTCTATGGTTCTCTGAGGTGTGAGTTGAGTTCTATTCCTATCTAAATTGACAAGGATTACCTGTTATCCTGCTAAAGTTCTATGGTTCTCTGAGGTGGTGAGTTGAGTTCTATTCCTATCTAAATTGACAAGGATTACCTGTTATCCTGCTGAAGGGATATGGTTCTCTGAGGTGTGAGTTGAGCTCTATTCCTATCTAAATTGACAAGGATTACCTGTTATCCTGCTAAAGTTCTATGGTTCTCTGAGGTGGTGAGTTGAGTTCTATTCCTATCTAAATTGACAAGGATTACCTGTTATCCTGCTGAAGGGATATGGGTCTCTGAGGTGTGAGTTGAGCTCTATTCCTATCTAAATTGACAAGGATTACCTGTTATCCTGCTAAAGTTCTATGGTTCTCTGAGGTGGTGAGTTGAGTTCTATTCCTATCTAAACTGACAAGGATTACCTGTTATCCTGCTAAAGGTCTATGGTTCTCTGAGGTGTGAGTTGAGTTCTATTCCTATGTAAATTGACAAGGATTACCTGTTATCCTGCTAAAGTTCTATGGTTCTCTGAGGTGGTGAGTTGAGTTCTATTCCTATGTAAATTGACAAGGATTACCTGTTATCCTGCTAAAGTTCTATGGTTCTCTGAGGTGTGAGTTGAGTTCTATTCCTATGTAAATTGACAAGGATTACCTGTTATCCTGCTAAAGTTCTATGGTTCTCTGAGGTGTGAGTTGAGCTCTATTCCTATCTAAATTGACAAGGATTACCTGTTATCCTGCTAAAGTTCTATGGTTCTCTGAGGTGTGAGTTGAGTTCTATTCCTATCTAAATTGACAAGGATTACCTGTTATCCTGCCAAAGGTCTATGGTTCTCTGAGGTGGTGAGTTGAGTTCTATTCCTATCTAAATTGACAAGGATTACCTGTTATCCTGCTAAAGTTCTATGGTTCTCTGAGGTGTGAGTTGAGCTCTATTCCTATCTAAATTGACAAGGATTACCTGTTATCCTGCTAAAGTTCTATGGTTCTCTGAGGTGTGAGTTGAGTTCTATTCCTATCTAAATTGACAAGGATTACCTGTTATCCTGCTGAAGGGATATGGTTCTCTGAGGTGTGAGTTGAGCTCTATTCCTATCTAAATTGACAAGGATTACCTGTTATCCTGCTAAAGTTCTATGGTTCTCTGAGGTGTGAGTTGAGTTCTATTCCTATCTAAATTGACAAGGATTACCTGTTATCCTGCTGAAGGGATATGGTTCTCTGAGGTGTGAGTTGAGCTCTATTCCTATCTAAATTGACAAGGATTACCTGTTATCCTGCTAAAGTTCTATGGTTCTCTGAGGTGGTGAGTTGAGTTCTATTCCTATCTTAATTGACAAGGATTACCTGTTATCCTGCTAAAGGTCTATGGTTCTCTGAGGTGGTGAGTTGAGTTCTATTCCTATCTAAATTGACAAGGATTACCAGTTATCCTGCTAAAGTTCTATGGTTCTCTGAGGTGGTGAGTTGAGTTCTATTCCTATGTAAATTGACAAGGATTACCTGTTATCCTGCTAAAGTTCTATGGTTCTCTGAGGTGGTGAGTTGAGTTCTATTCCTATCTAAATTGACAAGGATTACCTGTTATCCTGCTAAAGTTCTATGGTTCTCTGAATTGGTGAGTTGAGTTCTATTCCTATCTAAATTGACAAGGATTACCTGTTATCCTGCTAAAGTTCTATGGTTCTCTGAGGTGGTGAGTTGAGTTCTATTCCTATCTAAATTGACAAGGATTACCTGTTATCCTGCTAGAGTTCTATGGTTCTCTGAGGTGGTGAGTTGAGTTCTATTCCTATCTAAATTGACAAGGATTACCTGTTATCCTGCTAAAGTTCTATGGTTCTCTGAGGTGTGAGTTGAGTTCTATTCCTATCTAAATTGACAAGGATTACCTGTTATCCTGCTAAAGTTCTATGGTTCTCTGAGGTGTGAGTTGAGTTCTATTCCTATCTAAATTGACAAGGATTACCTGTTATCCTGCTGAAGGGATATGGTTCTCTGAGGTGTGAGTTGAGCTCTATTCCTATCTAAATTGACAAGGATTACCTGTTATCCTGCTAAAGTTCTATGGTTCTCTGAGGTGTGAGTTGAGTTCTATTCCTATCTAAATTGACAAGGATTACCTGTTATCCTGCTGAAGGGATATGGTTCTCTGAGGTGTGAGTTGAGCTCTATTCCTATCTAAATTGACAAGGATTACCTGTTATCCTGCTAAAGTTCTATGGTTCTCTGAGGTGGTGAGTTGAGTTCTATTCCTATCTAAATTGACAAGGATTACCTGTTATCCTGCTAAAGGTCTATGGTTCTCTGAGGTGGTGAGTTGAGTTCTATTCCTATCTAAATTGACAAGGATTACCAGTTATCCTGCTAAAGTTCTATGGTTCTCTGAGGTGGTGAGTTGAGTTCTATTCCTATGTAAATTGACAAGGATTACCTGTTATCCTGCTAAAGTTCTATGGTTCTCTGAGGTGGTGAGTTGAGTTCTATTCCTATCTAAATTGACAAGGATTACCTGTTATCCTGCTAAAGTTCTATGGTTCTCTGAATTGGTGAGTTGAGTTCTATTCCTATCTAAATTGACAAGGATTACCTGTTATCCTGCTAAAGTTCTATGGTTCTCTGAGGTGGTGAGTTGAGTTCTATTCCTATCTAAATTGACAAGGATTACCTGTTATCCTGCTAGAGTTCTATGGTTCTCTGAGGTGGTGAGTTGAGTTCTATTCCTATCTAAATTGACAAGGATTACCTGTTATCCTGCTAAAGTTCTATGGTTCTCTGAGGTGTGAGTTGAGTTCTATTCCTATCTAAATTGACAAGGATTACCTGTTATCCTGCTAAAGTTCTATGGTTCTCTGAGGTGGTGAGTTGAGTTCTATTCCTATCTAAATTGACAAGGATTACCTGTTATCCTGCTAAAGTTCTATGGTTCTCTGAGGTGGTGAGTTGAGTTCTATTCCTATCTAAATTGACAAGGATTACCTGTTATCCTGCTAGAGTTCTATGGTTCTCTGAGGTGGTGAGTTGAGTTCTATTCCTATCTAAATTGACAAGGATTACCTGTTATCCTGCTAAAGTTCTATGGTTCTCTGAGGTGGTGAGTTGAGTTCTATTCCTATCTAAATTGACAAGGATTACCTGTTATCCTGCTAAAGTTCTATGGTTCTCTGAGGTGGTGAGTTGAGTTCTATTCCTATGTAAATTGATAAGGATTACCTGTTATCCTGCTAAAGTTCTATGGTTCTCTGAGGTGTGAGTTGAGTTCTATTCCTATGTAAATTGACAAGGATTACCTGTTATCCTGCTAAAGTTCTATGGTTCTCTGAGGTGTGAGTTGAGTTCTATTCCTATCTAAATTGACAAGGATTACCTGTTATCCTGCTAAAGTTCTATGGTTCTCTGAGGTGGTGAGTTGAGTTCTATTCCTATCTAAATTGACAAGGATTACCTGTTATCCTGCTGAAGGGATATGGTTCTCTGAGGTGTGAGTTGAGTTCTATTCCTATGTAAATTGACAAGGATTACCTGTTATCCTGCTAAAGTTCTATGGTTCTCTGAGGTGGTGAGTTGAGTTCTATTCCTATGTAAATTGACAAGGATTACCTGTTATCCTGCTAAAGTTCTATGGTTCTCTGAGGTGGTGAGTTGAGTTCTATTCCTATGTAAATTGACAAGGATTACCTGTTATCCTGCTAAAGTTCTATGGTTCTCTGAGGTGTGAGTTGAGTTCTATTCCTATCTAAATTGACAAGGATTACCTGTTATCCTGCTAAAGTTCTATGGTTCTCTGAGGTGGTGAGTTGAGTTCTATTCCTATCTAAATTGACAAGGATTACCTGTTATCCTGCTGAAGGGATATGGTTCTCTGAGGTGTGAGTTGAGCTCTATTCCTATCTAAATTGACAAGGATTACCTGTTATCCTGCTAAAGTTCTATGGTTCTCTGAGGTGGTGAGTTGAGTTCTATTCCTATCTAAATTGACAAGGATTACCTGTTATCCTGCTGAAGGGATATGGGTCTCTGAGGTGTGAGTTGAGCTCTATTCCTATCTAAATTGACAAGGATTACCTGTTATCCTGCTAAAGTTCTATGGTTCTCTGAGGTGGTGAGTTGAGTTCTATTCCTATCTAAACTGACAAGGATTACCTGTTATCCTGCTAAAGGTCTATGGTTCTCTGAGGTGTGAGTTGAGTTCTATTCCTATGTAAATTGACAAGGATTACCTGTTATCCTGCTAAAGTTCTATGGTTCTCTGAGGTGGTGAGTTGAGTTCTATTCCTATGTAAATTGACAAGGATTACCTGTTATCCTGCTAAAGTTCTATGGTTCTCTGAGGTGTGAGTTGAGTTCTATTCCTATGTAAATTGACAAGGATTACCTGTTATCCTGCTAAAGTTCTATGGTTCTCTGAGGTGTGAGTTGAGCTCTATTCCTATCTAAATTGACAAGGATTACCTGTTATCCTGCTAAAGGTCTATGGTTCTCTGAGGTGTGAGTTGAGTTCTATTCCTATCTAAATTGACAAGGATTACCTGTTATCCTGCCAAAGGTCTATGGTTCTCTGAGGTGGTGAGTTGAGTTCTATTCCTATCTAAATTGACAAGGATTACCTGTTATCCTGCTAAAGTTCTATGGTTCTCTGAGGTGTGAGTTGAGCTCTATTCCTATCTAAATTGACAAGGATTACCTGTTATCCTGCTAAAGTTCTATGGTTCTCTGAGGTGTGAGTTGAGTTCTATTCCTATCTAAATTGACAAGGATTACCTGTTATCCTGCTGAAGGGATATGGTTCTCTGAGGTGTGAGTTGAGCTCTATTCCTATCTAAATTGACAAGGATTACCTGTTATCCTGCTAAAGTTCTATGGTTCTCTGAGGTGTGAGTTGAGTTCTATTCCTATCTAAATTGACAAGGATTACCTGTTATCCTGCTGAAGGGATATGGTTCTCTGAGGTGTGAGTTGAGCTCTATTCCTATCTAAATTGACAAGGATTACCTGTTATCCTGCTAAAGTTCTATGGTTCTCTGAGGTGGTGAGTTGAGTTCTATTCCTATCTAAATTGACAAGGATTACCTGTTATCCTGCTAAAGGTCTATGGTTCTCTGAGGTGGTGAGTTGAGTTCTATTCCTATCTAAATTGACAAGGATTACCAGTTATCCTGCTAAAGTTCTATGGTTCTCTGAGGTGGTGAGTTGAGTTCTATTCCTATGTAAATTGACAAGGATTACCTGTTATCCTGCTAAAGTTCTATGGTTCTCTGAGGTGGTGAGTTGAGTTCTATTCCTATCTAAATTGACAAGGATTACCTGTTATCCTGCTAAAGTTCTATGGTTCTCTGAATTGGTGAGTTGAGTTCTATTCCTATCTAAATTGACAAGGATTACCTGTTATCCTGCTAAAGTTCTATGGTTCTCTGAGGTGGTGAGTTGAGTTCTATTCCTATCTAAATTGACAAGGATTACCTGTTATCCTGCTAGAGTTCTATGGTTCTCTGAGGTGGTGAGTTGAGTTCTATTCCTATCTAAATTGACAAGGATTACCTGTTATCCTGCTAAAGTTCTATGGTTCTCTGAGGTGGTGAGTTGAGTTCTATTCCTATCTAAATTGACAAGGATTACCTGTTATCCTGCTAAAGTTCTATGGTTCTCTGAGGTGGTGAGTTGAGTTCTATTCCTATCTAAATTGACAAGGATTACCTGTTATCCTGCTAAAGTTCTATGGTTCTCTGAGGTGGTGAGTTGAGTTCTATTCCTATCTAAATTGACAAGGATTACCTGTTATCCTGCTAGAGTTCTATGGTTCTCTGAGGTGGTGAGTTGAGTTCTATTCCTATCTAAATTGACAAGGATTACCTGTTATCCTGCTAAAGTTCTATGGTTCTCTGAGGTGGTGAGTTGAGTTCTATTCCTATCTAAATTGACAAGGATTACCTGTTATCCTGCTAAAGTTCTATGGTTCTCTGAGGTGGTGAGTTGAGTTCTATTCCTATCTAAATTGACAAGGATTACCTGTTATCCTGCTAAAGTTCTATGGTTCTCTGAGGTGTGAGTTGAGTTCTATTCCTATGTAAATTGACAAGGATTACCTGTTATCCTGCTAAAGTTCTATGGTTCTCTGAGGTGGTGAGTTGAGTTCTATTCCTATCTAAATTGACAAGGATTACCTGTTATCCTGCTAAAGTTCTATGGTTCTCTGAGGTGGTGAGTTGAGTTCTATTCCTATCTAAATTGACAAGGATTACCTGTTATCCTGCTAAAGTTCTATGGTTCTCTGAGGTGGTGAGTTGAGTTCTATTCCTATCTAAATTGACAAGGATTACCTGTTATCCTGCTAAAGTTCTATGGTTCTCTGAGGTGTGAGTTGAGTTCCATTCCTATGTAAATTGACAAGGATTACCTGTTATCCTGCTAAAGTTCTATGGTTCTCTGAGGTGGTGAGTTGAGTTCTATTCCTATCTAAATTGACAAGGATTACCTGTTATCCTGCTAAAGTTCTATGGTTCTCTGAGGTGGTGAGTTGAGTTCTATTCCTATCTAAATTGACAAGGATTACCTGTTATCCTGCTAAAGTTCTATGGTTCTCTGAGGTGTGAGTTGAGTTCCATTCCTATGTAAATTGACAAGGATTACCTGTTATCCTGCTAAAGTTCTATGGTTCTCTGAGGTGGTGAGTTGAGTTCTATTCCTATCTAAATTGACAAGGATTACCTGTTATCCTGCTAAAGTTCTATGGTTCTCTGAGGTGGTGAGTTGAGTTCTATTCCTATCTAAATTGACAAGGATTACCTGTTATCCTGCTAAAGTTCTATGGTTCTCTGAGGTGGTGAGTTGAGTTCTATTCCTATCTAAATTGACAAGGATTACCTGTTATCCTGCTAAAGTTCTATGGTTCTCTGAGGTGGTGAGTTGAGTTCTATTCCTATCTAAATTGACAAGGATTACCTGTTATCCTGCTAAAGGTCTATGGTTCTCTGAGGTGGTGAGTTCAAACCTTGTCCATGGTGAGTTGAGTTCTATTCCTATTGTAAATTCAGAAATTATTGTGTGCACTTATTATTGCGATTTTTGAATAATGGACAAAAATGTGAGACTAATTATTGCAATTTCAGGAAAATCTGCAGTAAGATATCAGATATCAAAATGCAAGTTCTTATTATTGCGATACTAACCCAGTCACACTATTCGCATTAATAAAAACCTTGCAATAATTTCTGAAGTTACAGTATCTAAATTGACAAGGATTGTAAACCTGTTATCCTGCTAAAGGTCTGTGGTTCTCTGAGGGTACTCAGCTTCATTTACCAATGTAAACTAGCCGCCATGATATACCGATGGTAGTCGAAAGTGATGCTAAACACCAAAAATACAAATAATCATTCACAGAGGAATATCAGCTTTTAAAAATTTGATACCCGATTCATTTGACATTATCAAAATGAAAAGTGATGTTTGAAGTTTAACATAGGTTTTGCATTTTATTTAAGCCTTTATTTACATTTAATTTTAAGCATAATTGAGGCTTGTCAACAGGACTAAGTTGATGAAATGCTTTCTCTGCTACATGAAAACATGACAGTCTGGTCTGTGGTATTGGCCAATCAGTGCTTAGCTTACATTTTTTAATCCTTCAAAAAAACGTTGCAATTTCATTTATAACATGTTTATGACTCAAACAAGTTTTGATAAACCAATGCACTTAAATCCTATCATGAAATGTAATCCATTATAGGTTTGTCTGGAATATGAGTTTGCCGAGAACTTTATATATAAATTTTCCTTATATTGAGTTGAATTGTTCTATTATTATTTTTTTTCAGCTTTATAATGAAGAAATCCTAGACTTATTAGACACGACTAGAGACCCTGATTCAAGGGTAGGTGTTTCCATTAGTGGTCAGTTGATACCACTGCTGGTTAAGTGGAAATCTATTGATTTGGTCATTTAATTGTGAGAGTTTTGATGAAAATAGTACAAAATGATTATTTCCGTAAATGAAATTGATTTTGTAGACAGTGGAAGAATATTGGTTAATGATTGAAAATGAAGATAAGCAAAAGATTTAAATAGATTTATTTTGTCATTAAGTGATGGGGAAAGTCTCGGGACCTTAGTACAAAATGTATATTTCCATACATGAAATTTATTTACAAAAGTCTATTTTTAGAATATTGGTTAATTCAAGTTGAGACAAAAAAATGTGAAATGATGTTATTGTGTGATAAATAACATATTAGATTTTGAACGGTTTTATTGCAAAATAAAATCCCCGATGATATATGTTGCAGAAATGACACATTATGGCTTATTGAAAATTTATACCTTTTTGCACTCTGAGAATTAGTCATGATTAACTAAAGAAATTGAAAGATATCTATAGATTAATGTTCATCAGAAGATATTTCAGTGATATAATATTGATTAAAATTATTTAATTCAATTAAAAAAAAAAAAACTACAGGGGAAATTTGATTGTTTGCATCACACTAAAATCTGCAGGGGGAAATGTGAAGCTTCTCTGAATGTTTACTCTAAATGAAAAAAATAATTTTGGAGCAATCCTCTTGTGAATAAACCTTGAATTTATTTAAAAAATTAAACTGCTATTGAGTATAAATCAGAATTGAAATCTATACCTGGAAGCTTCAGCATTGACAGACTTTATTTTAAACATGTTAAAATTCAATCCTCTTACTTAATCATAAAAAAATACAATATTTTATAATATATGTTTATTAAAAACTTAAATTTGTGCATTTTCCGTTATATTTCCCATGTTACAACATGCAACAATGCTAATGTTATTTAGTCACAGAAAGAACCAATTGTTCGATGACGTCATTTATGCTGATTGACCTCAGGTCAACAGATGTAACTCATGCATAAACAGCTTGAGATTGGTCTATTATGAATTATTAAATATTCTTATTAATTTCTTTTTTACAGGGTAGAAAATCTCATATAAAGATTCATGAGGATGCCACAGGTGGTATATACATGGTTGGGGTCACCACACAGTCTGTTGGATCTTTAGGTGATGTAAGTATAAAGGATAGGGGTGATGACACTTTGGATACAATGAGGACAAAGTGTGAATCTCTCTGTAAATAATAGGTTTACTTGGGGCAATCACAGTGGAACCAGAAGAGTGACACTTGTGGCATATATCCATAGTGATTTAGATCCCATATTTGCTGTTATCTTGATTTAACTGTAAGGAGTATGAGTGGAAGGAGGTGTGGGGAATACTTTATGGGGACAGCAACCCAATGACTCGAATGACAAAAGACATTTTTGGGAGAATAATCATGTCAAAAAATGCTACATTCAGTATTGGAAATAAAGGGTACAAGGGGGTTTGAGATGTTATTTATGCCTTATTTTTGCATATATAATTTTCCCATTGCAGGAGATGTAACAAAATTTTCTAAGATATTACTGCAAAACAATGCTTAATTTTAAATGCAGATTTTTAAAAAGCCATTTAATGAATTTAATGCAAGCATGTTACAAAAAAAAAGTGAAATGATAAAAAAACTGAACTCAAAGGAATATTCAAAACGGGAAGTCCCTTATCAAATGGCAAAATCAAAAGCTCAAACACATCAAACGAATAGAAAACAACTGTCATATTCAGACTTGGTACAGGCATATCCTTATGTAGAAGGGGCCTCAGTGGCCGAGTGGTCTAAGAAGTTACTACTGTAATCACTAGCCAGTCAACACTGAGGTTGTGAGTTCGAACCCCGCTTGTGCGGGTGCACTCGACTCCAATCTTAATCAACTAGGATTGTCAGTTTTCCTTTCGAAGGTCGGTGGTTTCTCCAGGCACTCTGGCTTCCTCCACCAATAAAAACTGGCCGCCACGAAAAAGCCCAAAAGCAGTGCTTAAAAGTGGCGTTAAAACACCAAAAATCTAATCAAATCCTTATGTAGAAAATGGTGGATTAAATGATTTTTTCGTTGAAATGGATGTAAAAATATCAAATTTGTATATTTCTGCCAGGTTATTGATCTAGTCTTTTGTGAGCCTCTTGTTCCATTTTTTGTCGGTAAAATCATTTGTCATGTATATATGTATATTCATATAAACAAGTCTAAATTGAAAACAACGTTCAAACCTATGATTGCGTTGGATAAAAACTGCAATTTTTATACGTGTGCATGCAAAACAAATTTCTTGGTAGAGGGGTCTAAATACAGCACAAACAACATTTTCCAAAAGACCAAATGAGTGAAAAAGTATATTTTAACAAAACGCATTTGACTAGCCAGTCGAACAACTGATGTTCTTAAACCCTGCTGACTGCCGTTGGCGATCGCCAAATAAGCGGATCACAAGATGTAACAAAATAGATCTTATTATTTATTTATTACCAAACAGAAAATAATAAACTTGCGGAAAAGATGGTATACCGCAAACATGAGGTGCAAAAATTTGTACACCATATCCGGATTTCGACAATTAATGTCTCTTCAGTAATGTAAGGAATCGAAACGGTATTTGGAAGGCCATATAATTTACCTCAATTTAGGATAGACTCTTGAATTTTGAAAGAGTCAAAATAGGATGAACGGATCATATAAACCCGAAGGCAAATATAATACAAGCCCAAACGAAAAAATATAAACAAGTCTAAATTGAAAACAGCGTTCAAACCTATGATTGCGTTGGATAAAAACCTCAATTTTTATACGTGTGCATGCAAAACAAATTTCTTGGTAGAGGGGTCTAAATACAGCACAAACAACATTTTCCAAAAGACCAAATGACTGTTTAAAAGCTGTTTTATGCTTATTTTCAGATTATGCATTCTAACTGTATAAAAGCTGTTTTATGCTTATCTTCAGACTATGCATTCTAATTGTATAAAAGCTGTTTTATATATATTTTCAGACTATGCAATTATTACAAAATGGTGCTTTATCACGTGCTACAGCCAGTACAAATATGAATGTACAGTCATCTAGATCTCATGCTATATTTACATTACATGTAAAACAACACAGGATGGTCCCTAATGAGGTATGTTTAGTATAGGTATGCTTGCAGAACACCTGAGATCACCCGCTTTTTGTGGGGTTCTTATTGCTCAATCTTTAATTTTCTATGTTGTGTTTTGTATATAACTGATGTTTGTCTTTGGGTCGTTTTCCATTTTTATGCTCCTGTCATCACCAAAGTTTCAATGTCCGTGGGTATCTTTCACTTCTCTTTCAGACATCTTGCATTCAATCATTATCATAGCTGAAATAAGTTCAAACACTGCTTGTGGAGTGTTAGTTTTTTTGCTGAAGATTGGTGGTTCTCTGGTTTTCTCCTCCATGATATAGCCAAGGTTGTTGAAAGAGATATTGAACAACAACAAACAAACATCAGCTGAAATCGATTGCAGCTTTTGCTGTATTCAAATGTAATGAATTATTATATTATAAATATGAATAAAAGGCAATGTGTGGTAAATGTCAATTATACAGAAACCAGAAGACATGTAGAGGTCATATATACAGTCTTAAAAACAATATACAAACAACTGTAAAATATGCCAAGTTCTATAAATCGCCCGAGTTAAAACAAGTTGTGAAAAAATTTCTCTGAAAATTTCAAAGATCTACTTTTAAAATCAAATTCCATAAATGACAAATTAAATTCCATATATGACTAATCAAATTCAGACATTTCTTTAAAAAGACAACACTGAAATATCTTATTGTAAGAACCAGGAACTCTTTTTCACGAAAAATCTTATGATAAAACTTATCATAAGTTATACTGAAATATTCACGACTTACATATATTGTTGAAATGCCTGATCACCTTTGTATTCCCAATGGTTTTGGTTTAGAAAGGTTTTAATAAGTTCCTTCTTTTTAACATAATGAAACAGTTACTAAATAATGTTCATATAATTTACATATTTGTAAAATTTCTTAGTATACATTAATAATATTTGTTTAACTTTTCAGCCTGAGAATGATGATGATGAAGATGAGAAGGAAACAGATTCTACTCAGGGAGATGTGAATGAGTTCGAGACATTGACAGCCAAATTTCACTTTGTCGATCTGGCGGGTTCAGAGAGACTCAAAAGAACTGGTGCTACTGGAGATAGAGCCAAAGAAGGCATTTCAATCAATTGTGGCTTGGTAAATTTATATGATGTGATCTAATACTGTAAAAATATTTGAGATGTTTTTATTATTGCAAAATTGCAATGTAATAGGTTTAAGAAATTAAAAGATAACATTTTAATTTTTAATAGCATTATTTGTTTGCAGCATTTTGTGAAATCTTAATATTTAATCTTGTATTTTTATCAATCATGTCAATTGTTTAATAATGGAAAAAATAAATTGTAGAAATTTCTAAATTTAGAGGAGTTAAAAATCTGCATCAATTAAATATCATGAATAACACATCATCATAAAGGTATACAAATTTAAACCTTATAAGTTCATGATAGTTATAAAAAATGGGGGTAAATAGCAAAAGACAGTAACCCAAAAGCAAAATGTGAATAAACTTAACAGAATCACAAGAGATCTAACATGCATGTAAGTGGACTAAAAAGTATATTGATGTTTTCATGAATAAAGTGTAGAACATTGTCTTCATAAGGACTATTTCATGTCAAAAATGAACTCCTGTTTACAAAGTGTACAAGAAAAGGTAGATTGAATTATGAAATGTATGATTAAAGACCAAAACTTAACAACAATAAAAAAAGAAAAAGAAAACTTTCAAATCAGTAGACTATTCATTGAAGTTGCATGAAGAAAAAATTGTGAAAATTGAAAATTGATTCCATATTTATTTTTTTTTTTGAGGCAACAATTATGAAAAATTGCTGTCGTTACTGTAAATTTTTTTTCTTCATTTTTATAAAAAAAAAACGTATTTTTATTTTTAAATGTTTTGTGGAAAAAAATAATGATATATGGATTCTTAAAATCCTTGGAATAAAATTTTGCACAAATCAAATTATTTTGGAAAATTCATGGTATTGAATCCCTCAAATTCCTTTAGGAATTGGTTGCCCCCTTATTAAAATTTCATGTTCATTTTAGCTTGCCTTAGGAAATGTGATATCAGCTCTTGGAGATATGTCCAAGAAATCTACTCATGTCCCTTATAGGGACTCTAAATTAACCAGACTACTTCAAGACTCCTTAGGAGGAAATAGGTAGGTAATTTAATCTATAAAATCTGCAATAATTTAAAATGGTATATCTCTAACAGAAATATTAAAATGGACATAGGTAATTTCTTGCACAGTTTTCATTTAAAGAGCTCTGAGTATTAGAATTACCATGATACAAATTTAATAATTATGATAAGTAAGTCCAAAGAAATCATTCAAAATTATTGCATGTTTTAAAATAAGCAAGTTTAAATTTCTTTGGTGTTTGAAGAGTTAGTTAATGCCATAAAAATCAAGCTGATTTAGATATTCTTCACATGTATTTACTGGTTTAGGTATAATATCAGGTAACATTTGCCTGATTCA
The DNA here is from genome assembly GCF_021869535.1 of Mytilus californianus. Lineage (NCBI taxonomy): Eukaryota > Metazoa > Mollusca > Bivalvia > Mytilida > Mytilidae > Mytilus > Mytilus californianus. Next base: position 37,069,912 of record NW_026262712.1, read on the forward strand.
TTTCACATAAATTTCGTTTTATTAACAGAAATTTTTGTCTGCAAATTTTGTATTGTGTTAAGTGGTCAGTAAATATGATACTAGAAATAAAAAGACATGTAGGGTATATGTCTATGAAAACAAGCCAACAAGACAAAGACATCTTAGTTGTTTGGGTACTGTAAATTCAGAAATTATTGCGAGGTTTTTATTATTGCGAATAATGCGAATGGGTGAGTATCGCAATAATAAGAACTCGCATTCTGATATCAGATACATATATCTGTATGCAGATTTTCTTGAAATCGCAATAATAAATCTATTTTTGTCTATTCTTCAATAATCGCAATAATAAATGCATGCAATAATTTCTGAATTTACAGTATACTGAACAACGCAAAAAAAATCAGAGACCTCTAGAGATCAGCATTTAGTTGATAGGTATATTTTAGTTTTGTACACTTGAAGTATACCAAAATGTACACACATGTTGTTAAGCATGTTAAGGGTACTATGTATTGCCATGCAATACTCTCAGGGTGCTTGTTAGATATGGCATCAACATATGTATTTTTAATGGATTTATGGGATATTCAGAGGCAAATGAATTCATTTGATAGCACACTTTAAAGTTACCCATAATTACTGCATTAATTAATCTATATGTAATTTTTTTCAGTCGGACTTTAATGATTGCCTGTATATCACCTTCTGATAGAGACTTTATAGAAACATTAAATACATTAAAATATGCTAATCGTGCACGTAATATAAAAAACAAAGTGATAGCCAACCAGGACAAAGCCAGTAAACAATTAGCAATATTACGGACAGAAATAACACAGTTACAGCTAGAATTATTGGAATATAAAACGGTGGGTATTGCAAAATCTTCCAGGTTTATTAAAATTGATTATACTTGCAATTATTTGTGTAAATACAGTGCCACAGAAATGATTTGTCACACCATGGTGAAGAAATGTAATTAGTGTAATTGACAGTATACAGTAAAGCTGACAATGTAAAATAATTGGATTTATAAGATTGCCAGCATTGTATTTCACTTTACATTTCATACATTTACAGTCAGTGAAGTTTGAGAATGTCAAAATAAAACTTTTTTTTTATTATCAGTGTAGTTTAAGTATCAAAATCAATAATTAATTCTGTAATTAACATGAACATGTACATGACGAAGAACTAAAATACTGTAGATATAAGTAAGACTGTTTCAGAAATGAATATATGTAGAAGGTTGTAATTATAGAATAACTAATCGAAGAATTCAAATATAGAAAAATATTCAACGAGTGACTGAACAACACATTAATTCACAAATGCGCGTAGTGCATGAGTTAATTATCAGGTTATTTGGTCACAAGTTGAATAATTTTTTGATATTTGAATTCTTTGATACGTTATTCTTTTATATTACATTGACAATGGTCTTTTAATGGAAATAAAGCAGAAAATACAAGGAACTATATCTTTTTCTATGCATTAACAATTTGTTTTAATGCAATTTCATCGACAACGTCTTGATAACACCTATTGTTGTATGGTGTCAGAGGAGTGATATTATCGAGTTTTTGTCACATGTGAAATTATCGGTTTTTATTTCACTGGTAAATCAGGGTAATTCATTGCAATCAATGTAATAATGCACTTTATCATTTACCCCACCTTCCATAGAAGTTGAAATGATTATTTTCCTAGAACTAGTTCTGTAAAATTTTCCATTAGAACCGTCCTCAATTTATGAACAATGCTTGATACAGACACCTCCCACATTACAATGTATTATGGAACAGCTCTGAATGCAGAATTTCAAATGGTACAATACTTTTTTGTCCCAAACTTTAAAAGATGTTTTTTATTTAAATTTCAGGGTAAACGGACTGTTGATGCAGACGGTGTAGAAACAGTTAACGATATGATTCTGGAGAACACCATGTTACAGACAGAAAATGATAAATTACGTCAGAGACTTAAAGCTTTAAATGATGTGATTGACTCACTGAAAACACAAAATACTCAGTTAATAGCAGAAAAGGCTGCTCTAGGCATTACAAATATTTCTGGTAGGTATCATGGATTCTTTAGATTTATAACATTTTCTGCAGATTTGTTCTGCATATTACCATTTCTAATAAAATTGTTCAAGAATTAGAGCTTTTTTCCTAATGCTTGTAGTTTAAATGTTTGCTCAAGCATTGTAATTAAGATTGACATCTGCAATCAATAGATAGGCAGGGCTTCAGCTTGTATACATTATACTCTGCATAATACTTAACATCCAGTAACATTTAAGTATAATGTATACAAGTTGAAGCCCCGCCTATCTATTGATCGCAGATGAGCAAACATTTATATAAACAAAACAAGCAAGCCAACCAAACCATAAAACTACAAGCATTAGGAAAATAGCTCTAAATCTATGCATCATGAATCACATGGTGACATTCCATAGTGCTTTAGTAAATTGGTTGACTGCCTTTACATGTTTACCTCAGCTTAAAACTTATGATACACCTATACACTTCATATATTGGTATTGCATATAGTTTTTATTTATTTCCAATGGTCACTCCTTTTTCTTTCAGTGAATGCTAGGAAATTGAATTAACATTAAATTGAAATAATTGTAAACCTATATAATATCAATTGGACAAAGGCTGCCACCAAAGTTAGTGTTCATTTTATATATATACTTAAAATTGATTCAATATCTCCTCACATGCATTATTTTTTTTATGAATATGAATGTGGTGTGCAAGTCAATTGACAGCAACCTAAAAAGACACAAAAATATTAAAAGACATTAATATAGGTCAGCATAAATTCACTGGCAAGAGAACAAGGTTTTTGCTTTTAATGTCGCTGTAGGTTAATTACATGTAATAAAACTGTACATAAGTAGAATATTCTATGCAAGAAATTTAGCTCCAGGAAATAGTTGTATATGAAAATAAGGAGATGTGGTATGATTTCCAATGAGACAACTATCTACCAGAGTCCAAATTATTGGATGAAAGCAACCATAGGTCACTGTATGGCTTTCAGTATTGAGCAAAGCCCATACTGTATAGTTAACTATAAAATTCTCTGACATGATGAAATGTGAATCAAACAAGAACTATAAAATTCTCTGACATGATGAAATGTGAATCAAACAAGAAAACCAACAGTTTGGTTTAAGACAAAAAACAATCAACAAAAAAGCTAAGGTGACAGACAACAACCAATGATTACCACTGATGAAAAACAGATTTGTGATTGCTCAACCCTGTCCCTAATCTATGCAGCACCACAATATGGCAAGAATAAAAACATTCTTATTATTAAATCATGTTTTCTTTTGACAGAGGATGCCAGGGCTGGAGAAGTGACCAAAATGATTGAAAATTATATCCAGGAAATAGAAGATTTAAGGTATTTACATTTGAAGGAAAAGCAATAAGTGCATATGGCCTTGAACTTTAAACTTTTATTTGTTTTATTTTTATATCATAAATTATGAATGTGAATAGAAGCTTTAAAGAAATAAGGGGCAGACAAACTAAAAAGTAAGGATAAAATTATATGAATGCAAAGATAAAATGAGACACACAATATTAAAATAATGATAAAATTTCATTAATAGGAACTACAAAGATATACTGATTGGAAAACGTCACAATTAGTTTGGATAAATTGTATAGTTCAAGTTCAATTTAAGAAAATGTTTTTTTTGTCAGTGATCAGTTTAATTTGAACTTTTACCAAGTGTTATTTAAGAAATAAAAGAAAGGTATTAAAATTACCATGGCATTAGCAGAACAAATTGGTTCACTTGACTTTACCTTAGACATTTACATCACCATCCTGCTATTGAATACTTATAAAAGGGATATTACAAGTGACCTTTGCTTACAGTTCAAATTGTTCAAATAGTTGTATAGCTCCTAATTTGATGAAATACACAATTGTAAAAATTGATAAATTTATGGTGTTTACTACAAATATAACATTTTAAGAAAATTGTGTAATTAAATTCAACTTGTATGTACATGTATATTCATTTTCCATCAATTTTTTTATAGATCCAAATTAGTAGAATCAGAAGCTATGGCCTTACAATTAAAGAAGAGAAATACTCCAGTGCGTATGTCGGCCATGAGTCCAATGATGTCCCCTATCAGTATGGCCAGCAGTTTAGATATCTGTGGATCACCGGCTGCGATGGGAAGTTCTGTTCTCCTCGATGCCAAGAAAGACTTGAAAAAATTAAAGAAAATGAAAAAGAGTAAAGTGTCCAGAAGTCTTAGGTATGAATTTATAATAAAAATAGCTAATGAGACAAATCTTTACCAGAGACGAATTAACAAAGAAGCTTCCAACTATAGGTCACCACATGGACTTCCAACAATGAGCAAAACCCATACCCCACACTATATGAAGACATGAATTGACAAATATAAAACAATTCAAATAAGAAAGCTATCAACCTGATTTATGTACAAAACAATAACTGATATACAGCAACAAAACACAGGCTCCTGACTTTGGGACAGGCACATACAGAATGTTTGCATGCACCCAACTCTCCCCTAACCTAAGTGGTGTAACAGTACAATGTACGAACAAACTAATAAAATCAGTTGAAGTCGTCTTCACTCATTAGATCAATACAAAGCAAAACGCTAAAGACACAATATACAGATCTGGGAGAACTCAAAGCTACGGAAAGCTAGTTCATGCTTATAATAACTAATAAAAAATCCTTTAAGACTAAAATTTTTTTATTCTTTTTACTGATAATGTCTCAAGGTACAGCATTGTTAAAGCCTTCCTTAGATGGAAATGCAAAAGAGCTTTGGAAGACCTTTTTACACACCAACACTTACCACCGAGACAAATCTGATATTAAATCAGAGTATTAGAATAATAAATTTAACCTTATCTCACACCCACATGTACATCCCATGCAAATCTGATTTTAAATCTGAATATTATATTTATAGATTTGACCATCACAAATTTTTACAATATAACTGGATACAAAAAAAACATAGCTGCAAATGTTTGCACCTGTCCTAAGTCAGGAATCTGATGTACAGTAGTTGTCGTCTGTTCATGTAGTTCATACGTGTTTCTCGTTTCTCGTTTTTATATAGATTAGACCGTTGGTTTTCCCGTTTGAATGGTTTTATACTAGTAATTTTTGGGGCCCTTTATAGCTTGCTGTTCGGTGTGAGCCAATGCTCTGTGTTGAAGGCCGTACCTTGACCTATACTGGTGTACTTTTATAAATTGTTACTTGGATGGAGAGTTGTCTCATTGGCACTCATACCAAATCTTCCTATATCTATAGATCAAGAAAAAAAAAACAAGCTAGGAATACAAACAAAACATGATACACTCAGACATTTTTGTATGCCAATGTAACATAAAACTACTGAAATTACATAGAAATGTCAGAAGAGTTAGATATAAAAGTCCTTATAGTAATGGTTCACATTAAGACTTCACAGATTCCGTTAACAAAGAATAATTATGAGGCTCAAAATATTTTTAAGAAAATAAAAAAACATATCTTCATTCTTCATAGACATTTAATAAACACAAGTATGTACATCCAAGAAACATATTAAAGTCATAAGAAACGAGTTTCTTGAAATTTTAATGTTATCAAAATTATTGAATCAATGCATTAATGATACTAAACTAAGTCTTGTATGCACGTTTTATTTAAATTTATTACGAAATCGTATTATTCACAAATAATATTTCATTCAGTGATTTTTGATCGCAAGCTAATTATCTTTTGAGTTTGTTGCCGAAGTTTACCGGATCGTGACATTGATAAACAATAAACACAGAGCACATGGAAAGCGTGACAAATAAGTGAATTGAAAGAGCCATGGCATTTGTTTTGATATTTTCCATGCGTTCCCATTTGTTAAATAAACTTTTCCTTAACAGTTGTTAAATGATTTGTTGTATTAGGTTTGTTCTTTAAGAATCTTTTATTACTATTTACCTTCCAGAGCACGTGTGTTTACATTCTTACATCATAGTTTTCCCCTCTCACTTGCGCTTTGCTGTGGCCAAAGTTATAACGATAGTTCTCGTAGTTAAGGTCACTGCATACAGGAAATATTGGTGAATTAGTGTGTGGGAGGTCAATAATTCAATTTTGGTAAATTTATGAAGATTTTGATAATATAAAGGATTTTTTTTTAAGAAAAAGTTCACGTTCACTTGTTTTATAGTAAAACTTAGCCATTCAAGTATATAAAACATAATCACCTTTTTTTTTTAAATTTGAAGTTTCATATGACTTTAAAAATGGTAGAAATGAAATCTTATAATAAACAATTTATATATTTTGCAGTGAGAAAGAGAACGTGAGTGATAATGAAAAAGAACAGAATGAAGCAGAGGCTGACCAAGAAATGAAAGAAGAAGTAAATGGAGAAAATGAAGAAATGATGGGAGTAGAAGAAGAAATTGAAGAGGTATTGGTCTTCAGTAAAATCATTCCATATTTACTTGTGCTTATTTTTATTCATATCAACTGACAGAATATATAAACATATTTATTTTGTTATTATTCCTAAAATTCAGTTTGAAACTTTTATTTATGGTAAAATTTGGAGATCAGGAATTGTTTGGAAGATTGTTAAATTTGAACAAAATTTTTTTTACTTTTTTTTTAAGTCTGAAATTCAGCCTTCCACTAGTGATTTTTGCCTTGCAATTGTTCTTGAATTCCTCCATGAACTGGCATTTTATCAATTAAGAAAGATTTTACAAGTTAGTATGGATTTATTTATTTTCATGGGTACCAATTTTCGTGGATTGAGGAAAAATATTGATATTAGATTTCATGGTTTTTATATATTTCTTGAATACAAGCCTGTAAAAAATGGTACTTTTTTGTAAATTTTACTTTTTCATACATTCTTTTTTTTCTGAAATATTATTTCTAAAATCAAACAGTAACAAGTATGTTTTGTTGTTTCCTAAAAAAATAAATGCATATCAATCATTTTAGAAGAATCATAACTACAAAAGTTTACTGTTTTAGTAAGGCCAAAAAAATGGAAAACTCTTTTGAAGAAATTGGGTTGCCTCCCAGAAACCAGCATATATGATCAGAGTATAAAAATTACCTTAAATGGCATTGAACGAACTAGATAAATCAGTAAGCTATTAAGTATTTTTCTGTTTTTTCAAATTTACATGCCATATTAAAAAATATGTGTTTCTATGACAATAGATGGATGAAGAAGATGACGATGAAGAAGAAGAATTGGATGACTTAGATGAGAGTTCAGATGATTCAGATTCAGAAGATAAAGGTAAAGAGATTTAAAGAATTCATAGATATACAGATTTCGATAAAATTAAATTATGTGTTGAGAACTTTTCTTTGTTTTTAACAGTGACTTTTGAAAAAAAGTATTGAAAAGTACTTTTTCATAGGAAGTTGCTTATGTAAGAGATGTTTTAAATTTAACAAGCAGTAAACTTACACTACAACAAAAGTGGGTTGTGTAAATTCCACCTGCCCACCAATGGCAGCTCTGCATTTTCCCGCCAAAAAAATTAACAATATTTTGTAAAATAAAATTGTAATACTAAATCGTTGCTCACTTTTACGGTATAAATGCATTTAGTTTAATACCAATATGTAATGTAATTTGGTTGGTAATTGATGGTTGCTTAATGTTAGGTAGCAAATATTACACACAAAGAAAGATATTTGAATTTGGAAGATATATATATGAATAAAAGGAGATCTGAAGTATACATACTACATGTAAAGTATGTTGATATAGGATTTATTGAAGACATTGAATAACAGGACTGGAAATGGGGCAATATTCACTGCAATGATATTTTTACATTTGCATATTATAGAAAAAGGATATCGAGTATCCATCCATGACACAAAATCAGCTCATGCACAGCAAAAAGACACATAAAAAGCAAAGGAACAGCGCCTTCATTGCTGTTCTCCATCTCAAAACCACAGTGAGGCCTTCAACACGGAGCCAAAAAAAAAAAACTCTCACCTCACTGCAAGTTTAAGACGGCCCCTAGCACTGGCTTGAGCGGAATTCTTTGCAAAAATAATTTCGATAGGCTTTGTAAGATGTAACACCAACTAATGAGGCCCGGTCAAAAAAGAACATACTGGAAAGTAGTACATATTTAAAACAAAATAGTTCCTACGCATAGGTGTAAATCTTAAACTATGTAGCAAATATTTTAGTAATTAAGGTATCAGATGAAAGGTGAAGGACTGGTGATCCTTTTAAATATTGCACTGGATGAAATGCAAAGGGAATAAGAAACCTATTCGCACACTTATTATGGAAAAAAATGAATTATCAAAAAAAATGTGAATTAAGATAATAAAACAGATCACAAAAAGTTACATAGAATGAAATTAAAAAAAAAAAATGAACAGCATGGAATATATGAAACTTTATTCTAAACCGAACAAGCACATCAAGAAAAGATAAGATAAACCAGATCACAAAATTATTTGGAATACAGTATTAGAATAATAACATTTTTCTTACATTGTATAGTGGAGATGTTTTTGGATTATTGGTTATATTGGGCAGGTACATCAGTGTTGTACCCCATCAGTGTGTTTATTATTTGACCTCTAAAATGCCTCTTATGCATGACCTTTGTTTTAGATGTATATTATATATTTTTTTAATTGTTTTTTTTTTTTATTTTGATTTTCATATATCTTATTGTTATTTCTTTTCCGTTTTTTATTTGTTTACAAATTATTCTACTTTTAAGATAGACGTCTTCCATTTTACAGATTTATTGTCATACCTAAGCATGAGAAAAGCAAATTTCTTTTTTATGTTTATTTACAGTAAATTCAGAAAATTTTGCATGTATTTATTACTTTATTTATTGAACAATGGACAAGAAAGCAAAATTAATTATTATAATTCATAAAAAAAATGCACGTAGCATTGCTACATAATTCAGAAGAAATTAAATTAAGGGAACATGTTCAGTCAATTATTATAGCTCAGTTGCTTAGAAAGAGCATATGAGATTGCACAGCAGAAGTCTAAATTCAGAATTATGCTTTCTTCTTTGGTTTTAATTAGTCATTGATAAGTAAAGATATTTTTGATGTAATGTGAAAATTAGAAACCACATTTCAGTATTCTTTTAATTTAATGAAAAATAAACAACATGATATTCATTATAGGGAGTAAATTGCAGGTCCCCCAATATACACCAGGTTGAAAAAGCAGATTCTTTCTACTTTTCACTTTTGTAAAAATATTGTTCTTGTATGATTGCCAATGAGACAGCTATACACAGAAGTCCAAAAGACAAAGATGTTTACAACTACAGGTCATCATATGGATCTCCACAATTAGCAAACCTATACCATATAGTAAGCTATAAAAAGCTTAAGGTGGTACATAACACTACAGGGAGAAAACTCTTTAAAAATCAGCTGAATGTTTTTATCACATTCTATTGTTAAGGAAATATTAAGCTTCTCAATGATCAAAATTAGTGTTTGTCAAACTGCTATATACATAAGGAAATTTTTCCGATGAAGTGTGTGGATCAAGTATTTTGAAATTTTTGTATTTTTGTCAAAGGGTCAAAGTTTGATATTTTGTCAAAATTTTATGAAAATTAAACAAGCCAAATTAATTTTAGTCAACATGTTTGGTACCACCTTAAGAATAACAAATTGAATAAGAAAAAAAAACAACAGCTTGATTTAAGTTAATAACATTAAAAAAGAAAATGGCAGATGATGATGATGATGATGATGATGGATTTTTAGAGTCCATCAGCAGAATTAAATACATATTCAAAATGAGAGCATGTTAATGCGATATGAATATGAACCTAGCTTCATACTAGACTGACAGTCTGCAGGAAGACATGCCACCCTATGGGACACATTATTCTGACTCCAAGTATCCTTCAATTTTGGTTTTAATTAGTCATTAACCAGTAAAGATATTTTTAAAATAATGAGAATAAAATATATAAACAACAATTTCAGTATTATCTTAATCGTGTAGAAAATAAACAATATGATATTCATTGCACTATTAAATTTGTGTTCAAGATTCAGACAATATACATGAAGATCTAGCTGAGCTGACTTGTGAGATCTCCATCAAACAGAAGCTTGTGGAAGAACTAGAACAATCACAGAAGAGACTTCACTCTGTGAGGCAGCAGTATGAAGACAAGGTGGTCCAGTTAATGGAGAAAATTAAATCTATAGAAATGGAGAGAGATACTATTCTATCCAATATTGGTAAGGTCTTAAGGGAATTGTGTATATATTGTATATGTTAAAGAGCTTACAAATTTCTGTCTTTTTGTGTTGAGTTATTTTAAAATATTGTAAACCAAGTTATTTTTGTGCAATTTTTGTTTTGTTTTGAGCCTTTTCTAGTCAACTCTGTGACAAGTTTTGTTCATAATATTCTAGCTTAATGGATGTATTCATATTAGAAAAGATCCTGTTTTGACATTCACAGCAATTTTATATTTATGTTATTTTTGAAGTAAAGAAAATTGATTACATGCGAAAATAGTTGGTTTACAGTATATGTGCACATCATATACATTCGTATTTGCATGTATTAATTTTTTTTTTTTTTTTTTTTTAAGAACAAAAACTGGGTTAACTTTTGTTTGGGTTTAATTTCCTAGATAATATCTATATACAAAGTAAAGGAAATTAAAACCCTACCAAATTTCTGCTTTTAAATTATAACTTATTAACTAAAAGAATATCTTAATACATTGTGTATGTACATTTATCTTGTGTGGAAATAAATCTGCTTGGCATATATTATTTTGAGAAATACAGATAATATTGAAAACATTCAAAAAGTGATGATTGAAATGTTTTTGTTTGGACTTTTCTAAAATTTGTTAAATTTTGTAGATTGGAAAATGTATGTATAGAGATTTTATTTTGCACTTGGGATAAAATCTTGAAAGCATTAATTCTAAGGAAAATGAAACATTTGAAGAAAAAATGTGAAAATTTAATCTCATGGATAAAGTTTGGCCATAAAAATCACCAAATTTTGATGCTACAAATCTATGAAAATTAACCATCTAATAGTAGGTCATCTTCAAGGCTCATTATACTGCATATTATATTTTACATGAATTTATGTTAAATTCTAAAATAATTCTTTTATTGTATGTCTGAGCTGATAGACATAAATCATAAAGCTTTATCATAATATACAAGAAATTTACATACATAAGCTTTGGAGAGCTTTTAGAATAGATTTCCATTGTCTAAATTGAAAAGAATATAACAGCAGTTTTGATTATAAATCTGCATATTTAAGTAGCAATTTTGAAATTTATGGTCCCTCAATCTTACTTGTGCTCTCTGCATGACAGGGTCCATGTTTGCTGATATGGTGTTAAATCAGCATAGACTAATCAATCAATGTCTCATTCCTATATAACAGGTTCTATAGAAAGCCAGTCAAGTGATAAAGTCAAGAAAGTCAAAGTAGAATATGATAAAAAGTTGACAGGACTTCAGAATGATCTAAAGAAACTACAGGCTGCCAAGAAAGAACATGCTAAAATGTTAAAAAATCAGTCTCATTATGAAAAACAGCTAAAGACATTGCAGCATGAATTAGCTGAAATGAAAAAGACTAAGGTTGGTGTACTTTGTTGAATTAAAAACCACAAAATAAAAACGAGGAATTGGTGATAGATTTTTCTCTAATTTTCATGCTTTTTTCGTATTTTTCAATCGTTTACGTCAAAATTTCTTGATTTCTTCTGAATATCGTACTGTGACGTCATGAAAAATGCCACCATGCCTGATGACGTCACATCTTTCTAAAGTTAAAAGGATAAACTTTGTTTAGATATCATCTTAAAATCATTAGAGAACAGATTCTACCAATACATCTCATGTATTATGATATTTCTCCACTCTCAACAGTTAAATTTTAAATATTTAAAAAGCTTGGCAATCACGCGTTATAAATTTCAAAATTTAACTGTCTCGAGTGGAGAAATATTGTGACACACTTGATGCAATGGTGGAATCTATATGTCTATGGTATGTGATTCACATCTACTGAATGATATATTTATCCTATAGCTCTCCTATTGTATAAGTTTGAGTCTTGCTACAGTCAATTGTAAAAAATGTCATCCTAACAAATAATACAACTTTTAGAAGACAAGAAAAAACATTTTTCAAATTTTCAAATTTTCTCTAAAAACTTTAGAAAAGAAATCATATCCAAATTTGTCTGGTTATTTTAACCTATGTTAAATACTAGTTCATCATTTATTTGCAAGACCTGCATCTTCCTCTCGTACATACCTATTAAACTAGAATGAATATGAACATGTCTCTTGCATGGAAATGAATGTTAATTTTATGTGTAGCTGCACCTCAACGGAGTGAATATTGGTAAATATGTAAGACAAAAAAACTGAAAGGTTTTTACCTCCACTCCCAAAAAAAAAAATGTATTGGGGTTCAAAAGGATGGCAGTTGCCTGTGATGCTTTCAAATAAGAAAAGGTAGACAAAAACCAAACTCACAACAGAAATGAAACCAGATAAGGGCAGACAGACAGACAGACTCACATTTATTCTTAGAACATCCCTAATGTTTTAATCTTTTCATTGTGTAATACACACCCTTTGAAAAAAACAAAAAGCAAAAAAGGAGACAACAAAAACCCAACCCACAAAAGAAAGAAATAGACAGACAGACAATTATTTCTGAAAATTTATTTCAAAACTTTTCAATATCTTACAGGTAAAATTAATGAAACAAGTTAAAGAAGAAGCTGACAGAAACAAACAGTCTGAAGCCAGACGTAATAAAGAGGTGGCACAACTAAAGAGAGAACAAATACAAAAGGAAAACAGAATCAGAAATCTGGAGAAAGAAAAGAAACAGAAAGAAACAGTTCTGAAAAGAAAAGTTGAAGAGGTATGGATGAGTTAGAAAAGTTTTTAAGAATTAATTCACCTAGTCTATTGGATATTGTCTTATACTTTTTTCGAAATGTTTCAGAATTATTAAATGTCCCAGAAACATTTGGCTAGAGCTTGATTTTAGGGTTAGGGCTAAGTATGGGTTCGATTTCAAGTTAGGGTTTGTCTAGTATAGCTTTATATGGGTTTAGACCCAAAAAGTTAATGAACGCCAAACATTTATGCTCTGTGGTAAGTACAATGTACTTTAAATGGTCATTGACTAGATTAAAAGATAAATATAATTTGTATGCTGCAGTCACATGACATGAGGAAGTAGTGAAATTCTTCTTTACTAAGTTTTATGAAATTGGCAACTTATTTAGTTGATTTTATTTTGCATTTGCTGAAATGATTGAGTGTTGGTTGTTTTATGTCCAGTGATAAATTGTCATACAAATGTTTGGCAATGTAAATTAAAAGTCTCTAAAAATCTTATGATGTGAGAATAAAACATGTAGATGGGTTGATTATTTGTTTTTAAAATTTTTTAAATTTTTAGTTAATGTTTTAAACATTTTTTGAGTAGGAAACATTAAATGTGTTTGAAAAGCTGGAAGTCTTTTGTGGTTGGTGCTTTTCATATAAACAGACAAAATGTTGAAATACAAAACTATTCTTGTTTGAGGTTGATAATTTTGGGAATGATTAATAAAAATCTGAATATCTAAATATATGCAGGTTGATTGATAAGAACTAAAATTAAAATAATCAAAAATAATTATCTTGGTTGACAGGAATTACAAAAAGAGGTTGTATTTTGTGTGAATTTTTAAACATATTTTTACTTCATTATGAGCACATATTGAACACTTTCAGAAATACTAACACCATACATAGTATTTTAACATATTCATTTTTCAACCGCCAAAAACCAAAAAATAATCATGGCACAGTGTGGCTTGCTTTACATCCATGCAAATTGGTTAGAATTTCTCTATTACAAATATATTTAAAAACTTCCTTTTGGAAAACCTTACCTCTATTTGTAGTTAATCATTTTACCAAGAAATCCTAATTACAAAATAAAATTAATATTCATGTCATTGCAATTTTTATACGGCCGCAAAAAAATTTTGTGGTCATATATTGGTATGACGTTGGCATCGTCGTTGTCCGGCGTCGTCATTGTCCGAAGACACTTTAGTTTCAGTGAATGGATCTCTATGAAATTTTACCATAAGGTTCAATACCACAAAAGGAAGGTTGGGATTGATTTTGGGGGTTATGGTACCAACAGTTAAGGAATTAGGGGCCAAAAATAAGCATTTTTGTAACTTCCAGACAATAACTTGTGTTCAAGTGTATGGATCTCTCTGAAATTGTACTGCAAGGTACCATACCACAAAGGGAATGCTGGAATTGATTTTGGGGGTAATTGCCTCAAAATTTTAGGAATTAGGGGCCAAAAAGGGGCAAAAAACAAGCATTTTTCTAGTTTCATGACAATAACTTGTGTGTAAGTGTATAGATCTTTATGAAATTGTACTACAAGGTTCCATATCACAAAGGGAAAGCTGGGTTTGAGTTTGGGGGTAATTGCCCTAAATGTTTAGGAATTTGGGGCCAAAAAGGGGCCAAAAAACAAGCAGTTTTCTAGTTTCCAGACAATAACTTGTGTTCGGATCTCTCTGAAATTGTACTGCAAGGTACTATACTATAAAGGGAAGGCTGGGATTGAGTTGTGGGGTGATGAATCATAAGGGGTTCAAAAAATTTGAGGGAAATTTTTTTTCCTTTTTTTTTCTTTAAAATTTTCCATTTTTAAAATGGTTATTTCTGATTTATATATAAAAGCAAATAATAATGATATGGTTTGAATAGGTAAATTAAGATTTTTAAGTTCTTAGACCACATTCATTCTTTGTCAGAAACCTATGCTGTGTCAAATATTTAATCACAATCCAAATTCAGTGCTGTATCAAGCTTGAATGTTGTGTCCATACTTGCCCCAACTGTTCAGGGTTCGACCGCTGCGGTCGTATCAAGCTGCGCCCAGCGGAGCATTTTATTAAGTTTTCAATCTATAAATATTGTTTATTGCCTTTTCTCTTGATTTTGAATAATCTACAGTTTGGAGCCTCATGTCACCATATTTGTGTCATTGTTTACTGCTTAACTTTTATTGTAAGCATCAAAGGTAATAGAGGAATAATAGTTTGTCAGTTAAAGGGTGTATGAAAAAATTGGATCACCTCGACCTATATTTTATGAATGATGGACTGATTAAGTTTTCAGTTGAGGTCAAATCCAGTGTTTCTTAAACCAATATTTATATGCAAGTATTTAAATGTTATGAAAAGTTCAATATAACTGCATTCATTTGGCGATAAAAATCTTCATGCAAAACATAATTTATCAATTTAAACATCTATAGTAATGAAGGTCCATGCAAAAACTGGATCACAATGGTCTACTTTTTACCCAAGTCTTTCTTGTTATATGTGTTATGGTCCAGAATCCAATCAAGCATATTGTATAAGTAAAACAGCTGTAATTTGTGACTACTCCATTTGTTAGTATTTTATGAAGCATCAATATATACAAGCAATTAGTAGAGTTTTTAGACCATTTATGGAAATTACGGTACTGTTTTCACACAAAAAAAAATTCTGATTAGAAAAAGAAAGTTTTATTTATCTCTCATTTATTATTAAAATGTAATCTTTTTGTCTTTTTCATAATTTTTTTAATCTAAAATTTTGATTCATTTATTTATTTTTTAGTGTCTTTGCAATTAAAACATTTTATGCTTATGCTTGTATGAACATTATTTTCACGAATATATTCACTTTTCATTCGGGATCAGTGCCTTTTTTCCTACACATTATTGTAATTTTCACATAGCTAGAGAGTATCAAAACCATTTGAAAAATGGGACATTTTGTAAAAAAAAAAATAGTTATATGTTTATAAACGCAAATCAATTCAATAATATTGCACATGGCTGGAGCAATGTTGCTGTACATGTAGTTTTGAAAGGCTGCAATGATAGTTGAAGGTTTTATGTCTACTTTTAGTTAGAATTTGTTTTTGAAAGTGGCAATATAGAATTGCCTTGAAATACTCTTTTATTGTCAATAAAAAAAGAAGTATTAATACATAGTAAGTCTGTTTTTTTTGACAGGTTTATTTTTTTTTCACATTTCTGGACCTAAAAAATATTATTGTCTAAATGAGTTTTCTTCCTTTTGAAAAATCTGGAACATTGACTACTTGGAAGTAACTATTTAATTTCTCGGGCGCATTGCATTTGCGCCAATTTTTACAAAATCCAATCTTTCATTTTCGCCACAAGGTTATATAACATTTGCGCCAAAAAATAAAAAGTTCATTTGTGCCATTTGACAGGTAATATATAACTGAAAAGTTTAAAATATTCATTGCTACATCGTAAATAAGATTTTTTTTAGTATCCCCCCTGGGTAACTAAGTAAGTGCATACTCATTTCTTAATTAAAACCAAGAGCCACTTAGGTATAAAACTATTTAGTGTTCACATGTTTGAGGTGTCAAGATGGACATTTTCAATTCTGAGACAAACAGGCCGTTTGTTTTCTCAATTGGATTGTTTCATTATGAGTTTTTTTCTTATTTTTGAAGGCTGTACGTTAATTTATAACAGAACTGTGTTTGAACATTATTATGAAAAGTCTCTTTTGAATAAATAATTTTTCATAATATTTACCTGTATTATTGCGCAAATGAAATGCGTTATTTTGGCACAAACGAAATATGGTTTGTGGCGCAATTGAAAGATTATTTTGGTGCAAATGAAATGTCAATTGGCGCAAAAGCAAAGCACTGAATTTCTCATGCCTAGAATTTAACAAATATTCTAATTAACACAAATTTTTTTTTATGAAAGGTTGAGTCACTGAGGAAGAGAAACAAGCCAATGTCAGTAAGAACAGCTGGAAGAGTAGGAAGATATGACAGACCTGCTACCATACCTATAAGTAATATTGGAGGTAATTTACACACAACAACCATATTTTGTATTTAACCATTTACAAGTGATATTGCAGTATTAGCAATACCCTTAAGTGTTGGAACTTACTTTTACCATTCTACTATGACTTTACCATACACCAATTTCATTGTCAATTTAGAAAGTATTTATCTTTGTAGTTTTCTCTAACATGGAAAATAAAATAAGCTATAGATGCTTTTTAGACAAATAAGAATCACACAAATCATAAGGATTAAAATTCTAAAGTAATTGAATATTTTGAGGGCTATTATAAAATCTGCAATTATGAAGAAAAGGCAATTTCTGCAAACAACATTTAAAAAAGATACCTGAAAGTAGAAATCTAATGGTGAAATTTATTAAAATAACCCATATGTAGAACAAATTTTTTTTGGGGTCCAACTTCTTTCACATAGTTTATGGAGTGATATGAAAAAAAAAATCATAAGTACATGTATATAATACTATGAATGTTGTAGTGCCAGTAACATCATCACCAAGGAGACGGCGGAGAGGGACATTTTCTGCTAAAGCGGCAAAACAGAAGTGGGATGCTATTGAGAAAAATGTGAGTATATTTCTATCATTCCCAAGTTATTTAGATCAGTGATATTTAATGTTTTGACAAGGTTAAGTAAAAAACAATTTCTTCAGGTTGTCTAAGGCAAGATATTTGTATTGAATGAAAAATCTGCATGTGGTTGGGTAAATAGACGAGACTGGAGGTGTCAAAGTTGAATGTGTGAAAAACTTGGTAAAGCCAAGGTCGGTAAATGCAAATTTTGGCTTACAATATTTTTTTTAATTATTTTATGTTGGTTTACTGCATGCAAGAGTTTCTTGAATTAATTCCCAGCTAAGGGAGATAAGCAAACCATTCTCAAAATTGTTCCTTTCGACAAATCAACTAATTTTACTTTACATTACAGATATCGTCTGTGATAACAAAGAAACAAACTATATCTAACATGGAGAAAGATATGGAAATATGGCTGAAACAGAGAGAAAAGACTTGTAAAAAAAGAGAAAAATATATGAAAAAGAGGGAAGGTGCTATTGCCTCTGGAAAGGTATATATTGTATAATGAATGTATAAAGGAAGTCAGAATACCCAAAGAATTTATATAAACACTTCAAGCCACTTTAGGAAATAAAAAAAAACCTGCTAACTTTTAATACTGCTGATAAAGGAGAAAAAGGTATGATAAGGCTTATTTTTGGCTCTTTGAATTTGAAATTCTAAAGTGTTTTGAATCTATCAAATAACATATTTTAGATGTTTACGAGACAGAAGTATTTCTTAAATCACTATTTATATGCTTGAATTTTGACTTGCATATTTGCCTTTGGGCTTCAAACTTCTTTCATTTTAAAGAGAAACTGCCAAAATAGCCTCATTTTGAGATTTTGAAGAACAAAGTCCTTTCTGGTTATTTATGTTATTTGGTTGCCATCTCATAGAGCTATACACACTTTCTTTTTTAATTAATTATTATTTTATTTTGCACAATATAATGTGTGATTTTATGTTTTCCTTCAGGAACCAGCTGTGATAAAAGATTTAAACGATGTTATAGAACATCTGAGTAATCAAGTTCTAGTGGCTCAGGAAAACATCACTGAATGTCAGGCTAATGTCATGCAAATGGAAGAAACTAAGGTAAGTTACATCATACCTATTTATAGACCATCTGAGTAATCAAGTTCTAGTGGCTCAGGAAAATATCACTGATTGTCAGGCTAATGTCATGCAAATGGAAGAAACTAAGGTAAGTTACATCATATCTATTTACAGAACATCTGAGTAATCAAGTTCTAGTGGCTCAGGAAAATATCACTGATTGTCAGGCTAATGTTATGCAAATGGAAGAAACTAAGGTAAGTTATGTCATACCTACACTCCATGTTAGGAAACTTACACACAATGCTCATTACCACCAAACACAGATTAAGGTGGAATTTGTGGGACGTTACTTTCACTGTTAGTATGTAAAAATAAGAAGCTTTGAAATGATTACCAATGAGACAACTCTTCACCAGAGACCAAATGACATAGAAGTTAACAATTATAGGTCACCGTACGGCCTTCAACAATGAGCAAAACCCATACTGCATAGTCGGCTACAAAAGGCCCCAAAATGACAAAAGTAAAACAATTCAAACGAGAAAACTAACGGCCTGATTTATGTACAAAACAATGAACGAAAAAAACAAATATGATATACAGCAACAAATGACAACCACTGAATTACAGGCTCCTGACTTTAGACAGGCACATACAGAATGTGGAAGGATTCAACAAGTTTGTAGGAGCCAGACCCTCCCCTAACCTGGGATAGTGGTGTAACAGTACATCATAAGAACAAACTATAAAAAACAGTTGAAAAGGGACTTAACTCATCAGATATTCCTTTATAAATTGAAAAATTCTATATTTAATGGAAATATTTGATTTAGCTAATATAAAAATGCTGGGTGACATTATTTTTGGTTACATATATTGAAGTAAGGGTTGTTCCATTAAAACATGTATGAGACCCAAGGAAGGCACTTTGAAATTTCAACTACTGGTAGGAGGAAAAGTACTGTGAAAATGTAAGTGAAAATCTAAATTTGCCTCTACAGGTGGTTTTCCCCATTTTGAAGGTGCCTCTCTTCAGTACCATGTATGTTTTAAATGGAATAGCTCTTAGTATACCTTTTGATCAGGAAAATAGTTAGAAAATAACAAAATAACATCCCTCTAATATAGCTGCAAGATGCGATCTTTAGTTTATCACTGACAACCTTCCAGAAACTTTTAAGATGATGAACAGCAATGCATTTTTTTTAATGAGATTTTTGTCATGCTTGCATCAACCTGATCTCTTTTTTTTTTTTAATTACTATAAATTATCTTCTTTATGTAATTTGTACAGGATGAAGCAGAAGTCATAGATGTCTCAACTGTTGTAAACAAATGTGGATTAGATGAAGCTCAATATCTGTTGGAACACTTTATACAAATGAGTATAACTAAGGTGTGTATACTCATAATTTGATAAGAATACTGGGGATTCATTTATTTTCACGGGTACCAATTTCGTGGATAAGGAAAAACGTACATCTCCGTGGATATTTAATTTCAAGGTTTTGCTAAAGTGTGCATACAAGCCTAAAAAATTTGGCAATTCATAGAACATCGTTCACCTGTTCCCACAATATCAAAGAAAATGGTATCCAACGAAAAAATAATGAATTACAGCACTTTATTAAATTTGCATTCATAAACTTGAAAGAGATTTTCTGGGGCTGGCATAATTTCTTCTGCTAGTTTATAGTATTTATGCCCCCCCCCCCGTTCTCTAACTTAAGTTAGCCTCAACCAAATGTTATGAAACTTATACACAATGCTTATTACCACAAAATGCAGATCAAGTTTGAATTTTGGTGGTGTCACTTTTACTGTTCTAGAGTTATACCCCTTTACAAATGGAAAAATTTCTGAATTTTTCGTTTCCGTTCTCTAACTTAAGTTTGCTGCAACCACAAGATGAAAAGAGAAATAAAGGTGTAAATACAATAGAATAATTATTGTTTCTATTTCAGGGTGTAGCATTGTCACAGAAAGATGCAGAGATTCGAGAGCTTCAAGCCCAGCTTCATCAGACAGAACTAAACAACACATTACAACAGGATCTGTTGAAACACATGATTAACGATAGGGTTGATATTGAGGTCGATAATCTGATGACCAATGCTACTGATGGTATGTTAGGTGTGTAACAGGGAAAGCTAGTTTGTTTTATGAAATAACATCAAATTTGGATATCCAAATAGCTTAAATGCAAAATTTTCTTTCACAACATAATTTACAGGTTAAACAATTGGTACTTAATCATTGCATAAAGCCATGTACTCTTTCCTCTTGACACTCTTCACTGGGCTTTTGGGCTTGTTGTTAATTGTGAAAACTGTATTGATTACAAAGGGCACATGGAACAATAATTTTAATCTATGAGTTTATCATTTTAAAATAACATAATTGAAAATTTCTCAATGGCTATGTAAAAAGACTTTCCAACATAATTTTTTTCAATTTTTCAAATTTTTCAGAAAACATGGTAATATATTTAATATGAAGATAATCCATGTTTTTGTAGGATTCATATTATTTTGATCAATCTGAAGGGAAAACTGCTAAGATGGGAAACAAATTGAATTTTTTAGTTCATCAGATTTTTATCTAGATATAATTAACCCAGATCTTATCATTATCATTTTTGAAAGGGAAGAAATATGGAATATTATTTGTTTTGTTGTTTATTGTTTAACAGTTATCAGGAAAAGTATGTATAACCTCTGATTAAAAAATGTAAAAACTGGAGAAGGTTGCTTTTAACTTTTGTTGTGCTTACAAGTAGATTTTATTGCAATAATTCTTTGCTTATTATACTGAATGAACACAACCTATTAAGTGGCTTGTGGAACTGAGTGAATGAATTCATTGGATTGTTTGCTGTGCAATTTACTTGATTAAAAACATACTCTGATCTGTGCTTGTGTAATATTTCTCAAATAATTCTCTGATGAATTAAATATAAAGAATGTTGAATGAATGGACAGAAGTCTTTATTCCAATCATGGCTGTAAAGTTTCTCTAATATAATATTATTCATCCAGATACATTGATAAGGTTGTACGTGTAGATCAAAAAGCATGTATCTGCTTCTTTTCAAACTTTTCTTTAATGTCTTTAGCTAAGTCTAATGAAAACCATCTTTCTACATCTGGCTGATAATATTGATATTGCTTTTATAAAACGTTATAGAATATTTCCAAACATGACAAACAGCAACCAATGACAACCACTGAATTACAGGTATCAAACTTGGGACAGGTACATTCAGAATGTTGAGGTGTTAAACATGTTTGTGAGCACTCAATCCTTCCCTTACCTAAGATTGTGGTGTGACAGCAGATTATAAGAGTGAAGAAACCATAAAAATCAGTTGGAAATTGCTTGACTCATCAGACTGGAATATAAGTTGGCTAAAGATTAAATGAAAAACTATTGAAAGTGTGGACAAGCAGTGAAAATAATTCAAATAAATATTTAAGGCATTTTAATATGAAAACATAATGTTTTTTTCTGTGTTTTTCATAGATTTAGAAAGTTCTACAGATTCATCCTCATCATCTCCTGCAGAAAGGTATGTGTCGTCTGCTAATGATTTGATTTTAGATTTAGACTGCATAAATATTGCATTAGGACTGATTTTAAAAATAATTTGAATGAATTGTCTTGTAGTTTAATATAACATTGTAGAACATTAAAAATTTTATAAATACAAATACATGATGATTGACAGAAAGTAAGGCTCTTTGGAAGAAAGGAAGACATTATAAAGGAAGCACGTTTGTAATGTTATAGTGCACATGCCTTCTGTAATTTCTACCATCCAATTTGCTTTTATTTTTGGCAGTTGTTATGTGTTTTGTTTCATCCTGTAAGTAACTAAAGAATTGAATATACTGCTATTATTAAAATATTTCTGAAAAAGAATTAACAATATATTTTGGCTCATAGCACCTATTTTTCAAATTATTTTGCTAGATTCAATGAAAAGATAACTTTAAAGGTGCAATCTTAAAAAAACTGAATGTTCCTATACATGTATATATAATAAAAGAAATTGTTAGTTTAAGGGATACAAGCAGACATATATCTTTAGATGTACAGCATGAACATTGCATATTGAGCATTATATGTTGAAATTAAATCAAGTTATTAAAGTATTAAAACATTTGACTTGGAATCTTGCATAGAAATTTGACAGCATGAATTGTTGGTGTTGGTTATTAAAAATAGGCTACAATTATTTTTCATTGTATCAAAGTTACATGTCCATACATATTTTTATTTAGCATATCTTGTCACAAGTCTCAAGATTCCTCTCATATTTGTTTAAGATTATTTTTGATGAGTTTGCTCTGAGAATTCAATATCTATATAATTACTCGAATAGTATAAATACAAGTAATTTTTATTATTCAAATTTGGAATGCAAAATTCAGTGTTAACTACTTCAATTATGATTTTTTTTTAAATATGTAAAATAACATGTTTTTGAAATAATGGGAGATAACTGTGTCTGTTGCACAGATGAAAATTTATTTTTGGTTATTCATTTTTGACAAAGATAAGATTATTGCATTGTTGAAATTCTTTTATGTAGAACACTTTTTGGTAGTATTCACAAATACAGTGAAGCTGAGAAAATTCAACTTGCATTATTGTTTCATTCAATTCTTAATATTCCTACATCGCTTGATGGCATTGCAAATGATCTTTTTTGATATTGTTAGGTGTAATGTATACAGTCAAAACCTGCTATAAAGTCACCTGTTTAAATTAGAACCTGTATATCAGTTCTGACTTCTTTTTCTGGTACAGAAATACCTCTGCATTTTGAACCTCAAGTTATAGGTCATCTCTATTATAAAGTCAGTTTTCCCTGGTCGGAAGGGTGACCTTTATATACAGGTTTGACTGTATTGTTAAGATATTTTTAATTATGAAAAGTTATTATTGAGCAATACATCAGAATAAATAAAAAAAAAAATATCTCTTGATTGAAAATGTTATAACATGCATAATGTTGTAGTTTGTTTTGGAAGGGAAATCACGGATGGCGGTATAAAAATGTACAAATATGAGATGGCGAGGAAAAGAAAATTTAGAAAATAATTTAATTTTACTTATAACATATATTTATTATTCAACAAGTTTTTAATATTCAAAAGGCATTTCTATCCTATTTAATGCATTCAGATAGAAATATCTTATCGGATATATATGAAAGTAGAAATATGAATCTAATTTTTACATGAAAAGTTGAGGAGTTTTATTTAATTGAAGTTTTGTCCTAAAGTTTAACTATTTGAAGATATGTCTTTATACCCTATAAATGGACTTTAATATACTGCATTGTAGCTGTTGATAAATTTTCAAAAGAATATTCTATAAGAATTTATAGATATTATAAAGGAGTTTTTGAAACTTTTAGTAATGTACAAACAAAGATCAGGTACGTAACGGTATATGTAGGGTGTTTGATTAAATTAGATACACTAGTAAACAATGATCTGGAAGGCTATTTATATCCGTACTTTGGATTCATATATTGTCATGGATACCAATTTTTTTTGATTGAGGAAAAATTGTATTTCGTTGATGCTTGATTTTGTGGTTTTGCTTAATTCTGCATCTAAGCCTATAGAAAATTTGTACTTCTTTGAACATCTAAATTTCGGGGTTTACATATATACCTTTGTAATACACAAAAATTGGTATCCGACAAAATATAATGGATCCACCGTATGTATACAACATCTCTTTCTGCTATACAAGATTTTACAATTATTATGTTTTATGCCTATCAAGCAATACAATCTGAGATTTGTAACTATTTGACTTTCTTATGTACCTGCAAACACTACAGAACAAGTGAAATCAGGAACCTTATTCTCAAAGCAAAGCATTCATAGGCTAACAAGGTCTATTCAAAATTTGAGGGATTTTTGCATTCAGGTATGGATTCAAATTGCTTGAAAAAGAGCTTAAGAGTTTTCAGTATTGTTTAGTTATTGTCATTAAAACAAAAGATTAATTGAGAATATGGAATATGATATTAATAAAATAGTTGATGGAAGTAGAATTTTGGCAATTTTCTAAAAAAAATTCTTGTGATCTTTTTGTATGATAAATCTCATGCTACTAGACTTAGATGGATGATTTCTCATTTGATGGCATCTTAACACCAACATTATGTAACAGTACGTTTATGTTGTCTAGGAAAATAATGATAAAAATATCATTGATGGTCTTGAAAACTTGTGGAAGTTATCACCCTTGGATTAGATTGAAGACGAAAAAAACTCCCTCTTGATTTTAAAACCATCAACTATCTTTTTTATTACCAAAAAAATAACCGTTGTATTAAAAAACAGTGTCAGATGAGATTCCAAATACATTGATAGTTTGTAGTTGTTTACTTTGAATAAGGGAGATAACCAGCTGCTTCCGTTTTAACAAGTCACTTCAAGTGTCAACAGATAGCTATAATTCTACAACTTTGTATCTCTGGAGCTGAATTGGACTGTTGATAAAATCTCAGCTGTTGCTTAGAATTAATCATTGTTGTTGATAGAATTTTATAAGCCTTCTCAGATCAGCATTAGTTTACTAGTGTTTTCTTTTAGACTATTCATAAACATATACATGTATAATAGAAAGCTCAACTTATAAAATGCATCCATTTAATCCAGAATTTGGGTTTAAATATCTCATAAAATGCACAGTATTTATTAATTATATTGTGTCACAAATCTGCATAATACTGACCCATGCTTAATTATAATGCTGTAAAGTTTGGACATAATTTTCTGCTTTGCAGAATTGCTGTTCATTGAAAATAATGTTTTAATTTTACCAGTTGCAACAGCTAATTCATGAAACATTTATTTTAACTGCTATCATTATAATTATCAATTATTTCATCAGTTCATTTATATTAAAGAATTTAAACATGACATAACTAGCAGTTGCATAAAAATGTTAGTGGACAACTTCTTATTTACATTCAATTATTGTTTAAAGGAATTATCCCCTCCAATTATTTAGGTAACCAAAACATTATAAGAATGTCTGGATTGAAGTCTCTGAAAATATTTGAGGCCTTTTTATGCCCCAGCCGTAGGCGACAGGGGCATTAAGTGTTACCATTGACCGTCCGTCCGTCTTTCTGTCTGTCCCTCCATCCCATTTTTATTGCAAAGCTTGAGCGAGCCATTCGTGTCCTCCGACATATTCTTCTTTTATTTATCTATTATTTTAATTTTTTTGCCTGTTTTTCTATTTTCCTATTACTTGTTTTTTTCCGGGTCCCTTTTTTCTCTATTCCCTATTCTTTAAATCTTGTGAGTCCTCCTATTTATGTCACTGTCCTATATTCCCTCATTTTCCAGGGGCAGTGTAAATTTCCCGACCTTCCTCCTGGTCTACCCATCTATAGTATTTATTGGTAATTTGTTCTCGTCCTGAACATGCATCAGATATTTGCCACTGGACAAAAAAACAAACAAGAGTGAATCAATCCAATTGTTATCATCAACTTTTCAACTTATAGCAATCAATTAATTAGGATAATGATTTTTATTATTCTCCACCTAAAAGTTAAAGTGTGTTGACAAGTCTTAAGGTGCAGTTAAAACATTTATTATGTCTGAAAAGTTTGTACCCTTCTCTTCTAAGATAATGAAATTATCTCGTCTCACAAGGATTATATTTTTTCAAACTGAAAAGATTTGATTTTGATGGCAGGACAAGTTTTTTTTGTACAAAACAAATTTTGTTTATGATATTCAGGTATTTTGAAACCTATATCTTTTAGCAGTTTCTTAAATTTTGTATATAAATGTGAAAATGTCTGTGGTTTGGGAAAAGCATCTTTCTACTTATCAATGTTACGGTATAATATATCTATAATAATTTTGGTGAAGCGAATTAATAAGCCATCCTTTATTTTTCTTCCAAGAATGCATTTGTGAAGGGTTAGCTTATACTAATAGCAGACTAACAAAAGTCACTGTAAATAATTATGTAAAGACAAAGGAACTTTTAATCTTGACTCATTTCTGTGAAGTTTACTTGGGTTCCTGTCTTATTGAAATATACTCATTTATTTACATTAAAAATTTGAAAGTAGATATGCATTATAGATTCAGTGCATGATAGAAATTTTCTTTTGATTTTGTACTTTACAGTAATGGCGTTTTATTTTAAATTGAATATATCAAAGAATATTTTATTGTTTATGTAAAAATGAGTACATCTTTAGGCTCAATGTATAAAATTGATTTCAGTACTGTTTGGTTTACTTTTACAATATATGTATTCAGTACTGGCTTTTTGAAACAGACATTTCTGAAAAATTTTCAATGAAGACCAAAAACTTTATAAAAAAATAAAAAAAGAAGAAATTTCAGATCTGTTTGGCTGTCATTTATAAAAATAAATTGCAAAAAAAGTAATTCATATGACTACAAGAAAATTAACTGCAGTGGAAAATTGATATAGAAAATTTAAATGAAGTGATTTGAATTTATTGAACATTTTTTTTTATCTGGTGTCTTGACCAAAATAACCCATCTTTCAATACTTCAATTAAACAAGTTCCTTTGGCTTATTTTACTAATATTAACTAACAAAACAATACATAACAACACTGATTTGATTTCTTGTTTTTAGAAAACTAATTTAGTGTTTTTTCCCTTTCTATTTTCCTCCTTGCTGCGGAACACCACCACTCCTAACAAACATGGCTGGGTTTTATCTCTCTGTAGTGACTTTTGTTGCTTTGCTGTAGTCACCATTTTGTGCTTTTTACTGTTGGAAATCTTCTGGGTGTGATGACCTTCACATTCAGGAGGTATGTTACTATTTTTATCTTACTTTCATTTTCAGTTTTAACACTTTATGATTAAGTTAGAGAACCCTTGTAGTTTCCTTTTACATTGTGTATAATATGTACGAATTTCTTTTAATGTCTTCCAAATGTGACAATATTGAGTGGGCACTAAAAATACCTAACAATTTCTGTTAAAATAATCTAAAACTTCAATTTTTTATGTGGATTTAAAGCATATAGGCTTACAAAGCAAGCATTGAAGTTAACAATACCTCTAAATGCACAAATTGTAAATTTTGAACTTTTGATTGACAGATAATAAATTTTTATCTGATTGACAGAAATTACATTTATTCCCTTTTCTTTTTTGTATCATCTACTTTTATGTCATTTAATAACGGGCTGGTCAGATGTGTCATTCATTTTAGCAGCGAGAAAAAGTCATGTTTGGAAGTTAGTTCTTTATATCTTTAAATGTTAACTAAACTCAATGTTTTTAGTTTCTTTTTAAAATAAGTTAACAGTCTAGAGTGATGTTAATTCCTCCTTGTTCCTTATATGATTGATTATTAACTGTTCAAGACATTGTTTGTGATTATTAACTGTTCAAGATGTGTATGGATAATAGGAGCTGAACCAATAAGAGTCTCATTTTGTGAACCCTAATAAGATTTTATTCATCCCTTGATAACAGATAACATTTCAACCTTTCATCTATCCTTCCCTTTGCATAAAGTTGACTTTATTCTACCCTAATCCAAGACATTATTGAAATTATGAAATGAAATTATATTAACCCCTGTGCCGAAATAAAGACATTATCTGTTCATTTCATAATAGAGCCTTCCTGTATTGGCGAAAGTTAACAGCATAAACTACCCAATCAGAGCATGAATTGACTCTTGAATCTTGACTTCAAAGAGATCTTTGTAAAGTATTCATTGATGGTAGAACACTGGTAATAATACCAGTCCAGTTCTTTGTACAAAGTTTCATTCTTGTACACTGGTACCAGTTGTGGTTGTTCAACATAGAACCATCATGGAAATACTGCTACCAGTTGTGATTGTTCAACATGGAACCATCATGGAAATACTGGTACCAGTTGTGGTTGTACAACATGGAACCATTCTGGAAATACTGGTACCAGTTGTGGCTGTACAACATGGAACCATTCTGGAAATACTGGTACCAGTTGTGGTTGTACAACATGGAACCATTCTGGAAATACTGGTACCAGTTGTGGTTGTACAACATGTAACTGGTATCTAGTATGCTCATTAACCAAGAAATTGAGCATACCAGTATTTCATATATAGGACTTATAAAATCATAAATCTGCCATTGATATACTGTTAAAGCAATGCTGACTTTTTACAGACTAATAGAACTTCCACCGATATCTCCGACAAAGGTAATATTTTAGTCGTTCCTTTCCAAAGATTAAACCATTATTTCTGTTAGTTTTTTTATCTGGTGGGCAAAGTTTGCATGAGGGAAGGACCATTCCACTGTATCATTTGTATCAACCAAGGGATATGTTTTTCAGTATTAGCTGGTATTTGAACTACTTGAAACACGTTTTAAAACTTCTGCTGATCTACAGAAAATAGCAGCTTCAGTTAATACTAGTTAGAAATGGATGATGTATGAATCATAACCTTTAAATTTATTGTATTCTCTGAAAAAAAGAAACAAATTGCTGTTTAATTTTCAATTCAATATTTATTTCATAAAATTTTGTTAGATTGACTGGACATTTTATGATTTTTTTTTCTTTGATAATATATAGTTTTTATACTTTTGAATGGTTTTGTATAGTTTTATGAGTAGTTGTATTTAAAAAGAAATGTTGTAAAGACATATAGTTCTTAATTTCTGTGTCATCTGGTCTCTTGTGGAGAGTTGTCTCATTGGCAATCATACCGCATCTTCTTATTTTTATATATACTAAAAATTCAAGAATGTGATGTTCTTTTTATTGTTAAAATATTATTGGATGAGTATCACAATAATTAAAACTTGCATTTTGATTTTAGCTTGAAATAGTCTGTAATTAAAGTGGACTTTATTACAATGTACTAACTCACACATTGATATAAGTTGTTGAAAAGTTTGCCATAAATATAAACATGCACGAAGTTTTGATCAATTGTTGCTTAATGTCCAGTGACAAATATATCATGCATATATTTGACAATCGTGAAATTTAGAATTAATATTACACTGTAGTATTCACTGAAGTTGCTATCAAATGTTAGTTACTTTATTTTAGCTGTCATTTTCTTTTTTAGTTTTACATTCTGCATGGTTTAATTTGGCTTTTTATTTTTATTTTCTGTTTGGATTATTTCCCTTGGCTACAACAGCATGTTTGAGAGTAAGGTGTCGACTGCTGAGTTACCAGGGCAACCAACAGGAGGTGATCAGTCTAAAAACTTATCAAAGGTAACAACCATATTATCATTTGCATAATCATTTTGATACTAGAAATGGATTCCAAGGCATATTTGCTGGAATAGATAGTAAAAACATTGTTTGTGTATTGTTGATTGTAGCATGATCATTTGTATCTTTGTAGTCAATTTGCATAAAAAAAACTATGGAGATGCTAGGACTGACAAATACTCATGTTATTGTTGATTGATGGTAAATATTTTTGGATAAATTGTTTGAATATATATGTACAGTTCAAAGTTACAAAATTAGAGATTTTAATTTGGCATGTTTCATTTATTTGGGACCAATGAATAAAATTTTTAGTCTTTGGTTTGATCACTGATATTTACTATCTGCATGTAGGTTTTTTCATGAAGTTGATCATTTGCTGTATACAAAATTGCTTGAAGAAAAATGTGCAATTGTTTGAATTAAAGGACTATATCATTATAATTGAGCATCCAAATAGGGAAATGACATATTTGCAGGCCAAAATACAAAGCAGTGGCATGAGTATTTGTTTCAATAATGTATTGCCCTGCTGCATAGCGATTTAAAGCTCATTACACATTATTTAGATGTGCCACTCACATGGTAGAAAGACGTCTAGAAAGAGCCATCTTTGCCCTTTGCCATCAGCCACCATATTGCTATGATGGCTTCCCAACTCAGGTATTCTGCCAGTGTTGTTATATTTCATTTGAATTTTCAGGTATATTATAACTCGTGTTGTGGTATCTAGTTGATTTCTCTATATTTTATATAATTTCTAGATAAATGTATTTAACTTTGATTCTCATACTGTGGCTTTATTTAACTTTGTGGGTACCAATTTTCGTGGAGTGAGGGAAAAATTGTATTTTGATAGATATTTGATTTTGTTGTTTTTCCAAAGTCTGCGTACAAGTATATAGAAATTTTGTACTTCATTTAACATTTTTAGCCCTGGTTCTTCTATATATAACAACCACATCCACAAAATTGGCCGCCTAAGAATAATAATGAACCCACAGTATTCTATTTCTGTTCATGATATCTTTTCCTCCCAATATAGGTAAAGGTCTGTTGCTGTATCTCCAAAAAAAAATGTTCCACTTAATAACATCTAAGTTTAATTGGTCAAATTTCATATAAGTGGTTTACATCCATTCATAAAATAAAATTGAAATCCTCTTGATCCTATTTTTAAAGCCACATACAGCATATTAGTTGTACCTTTTGATGTAAAAATGAAATGTTAAATATAGTCCAAAAATTACTTTCAGCATGTATGAATAATACTTAAAAAGTTCCTTATAAAGAAAAATTAATTATATAAAATTAAAAATCAGGTTTAGGAAGGATAAATTTCTGTAGTCTTGAATCTATATTCAAACATTTATAATGGAGAGAAAAGATTTTTTTGCATGGATGAAAAGTGGAATTTGTTTAGGCCACCCTTGAAAACTTCTTTGTTTGATGTTGCCTACCCATACTTTGTAGGGTTGGGTAGGAAGGTTGAGATTTTTTTTTTTTTTTTTTTTGCCAACAGCAAAAGTTACATGTTTTAGACAAGAAAACGAAGTGAAAGCAGGAAAATTTAAAAAAAATAAAATTTGAAACAATTTGTATCATAAAATTTTTTGGTTAGATAGGCATCATCAAACAATTTAAATTTTATTTTAGGCCTTAGAAATATGTGTATTTTGTTGCTGAAAATAACTGTAATGAAATATCCCTGATTCATTTATCATACTAGTATTATCATACTGGTATTGTCCGTGGTTTAAAAAAAATCTATTTGTTTTTTTTATTTTAAACTTTTCTAGATATTACTCATATGTGTCCTGCTTAATATTTCATTTGTCTGATTGTTGTATTTAATTTTGATATTTAAAAAATCATAATTATCTTTTTTTTTATAATTAATATATGGTTGAGGACGCTCATGCAACAATAACACAGCTAAGTAGGATTAATAGAGAGTTGAAGTAAAAGTTTTGACACAATCTTAGTAAACAACAGTTGATTTTTCCATGCTGAGATCGCTTAGCTACTTATTCAGGACATTTATATGACAGATTTGCATCCCATGTTATTATAATTGATTTTTCTTAGTTTTGAAAGGGCAAACCTGATTTGTATCATTTTAGTAGGCATCATGTGACCATACAGAGCTTCATGAATCTCATTTTTAGCTCACCTGGCCCAAAGGGCCAAGTGAGCTTTTCTCATCACTTGGCGTCCGTCGTCCGTCGTCCGTAAACTTTTACAAAAATCTTCTCCTCTGAAACTACTGGGCCAAATTTAACCAAACTTGGCCACAATCATCATTAGGGTATCTAGTTTAAAAAATGTGTCCGGTGACCCTGCCAACCAACCAAGATGGCCGCCATTGCTAAAAATAGAACATAGGGGTAAAATGTAGATTTTGGCTTATATCTCTGAAACCAAAGCATTGAGAGCAAATCTGACAGGGGTAAAAATGTTTATCAGATCAAGATCTATCTGCCCTGAAATTTTCAGATGAATCGGACAACCCGTTGTTAGGTTGCTGCCCCTGAATTAGTAATTTTAAGGAAATTTTGCCGTATTTGGTTATTATCTTGAATATTATTATAGATAGAGATAAACTGTAAAAAGCAATAATGTTCAGCAAAGTAAGTTCTACAAATAAGTCAGAATGACCAAAATGGTCAGTTGACCCCTTAAGGAGTTATTGCCCTTTTATAGTCAATTTTTAACAAATTTTCGTAAATTTTTATCTTTTACAAAAATCTTCTTTGAAACTACTAAGATGAATTTAACCAAAGTTGCAAACAATAATCATTAGTGTATGTAGTTTTAAAATTGTGTCTGATGACCCTGCCCGCGAATAAGATGGCCGACATGGCTAATAATAGTACATAGGGTAAAATGCTGTTTTTGGCTCATATATCTAAACCCAAAGCATTTCGAGCAAATCTTTCAAAACAAAATTGTTCATTAGGTCAAGATCTATTTGCCCTTAAATTTTCAGACCATTCAGGCAACCCGTTGTTGGGTTGCTGCCCCTGAATTGGTAATTTTCAGAAATTTTTTCAGCTTTTGGTTATTATCTTGAATATTATTATAGATAGAGATAAACTGTAAACAGCAATAATGTACAGTAAAGTAAGACCTACAAATAAGTCAACATGACCAAAATGGTCAATTGACCCCTTAAGGAGTTATTGCCCTTTATAATCAATTTTTAAAAATTTTCATAAATTTTGTAAATTTTTACAAAATAATTTTCACTGAAACTACCGGGCCAAGTTCATTATAGATAGAGATAATTGTAAGCATCAAGAATGTTAAGTAAAGTAAGATCTACAAACACATCACCATCACCAAAACACAATTTTGTCATGAATCCATCTGTGTCCTTTGTTTAATATGCACATAGACCAAGGTGAGCGACACAGGCTCTTTATAGCCTCTAGTTTTAAAAAGCACTTTCTCATACTGTAAATTCTGAAATTATTGCTAGGTTTTTGTCGAGCCTGCGACTTTTGTCGCAGAAAGCTCGACATAGGGATAGTGATCCAGTGGCGGCGGCGTTAGCTAACTTCTTAAAAGCTTTATATTTTAGAAGGTGGAAGGTCTGGATGCTTCATACTTTGTATATGGATGCCTCATGTTACGAAGTTTCCGTCAGTCACATGTCCAATGTCCTTGACCTCATTTTCATGGTTCAGTGACTACTTGAAAAAAAAGTTAAGATTTTTTGTAATGTTAGATTCTCTCTTATTATAAGTAATAGGATAACTATATTTGGTATGTGCGTACCTTGCAAGGTCCTCATGCCCATCAGACAGTTTTCACTTGACCTCGACCTCATTTCATGGATCAGTGAACAAGGTTAAGTTTTGGTGGTCAAGTCCATATCTCAGATACTATAAGCAATAGGTCTAGTATATTCGGTGTATGGAAGGACTGTAAGGTGTACATGTCCAACTGGCAGGTGTCATCTGACCTTGACCTCATTTTCATGGTTCAGTGGTTATAGTTAAGTTTTTGTGTTTTAGTCTGTTTTTCTTATACAGTATGCCATAGGTCTACTATATTTTGTGTATGGAATGATTGTAAGGTGTACATGTCTAGCGGGCAGGTGTCATCTGACCTTGACCTCATTTTCATGGTTCAGTGGTCAAAGTTAAGTTTTTGAGTTTTGGTCTTTTTTTCTAATACTATATGCAATAGTTCAACTATATTTGGTATGTGCCTACCTTGCAAGGTCCTCATGCCCGTCACACAGTTTTCACTTGACCTTGATCTCATTTCATGGATCAATGAACAAGGTTAAGTTTTGGTGGTCAAGTCCATATCTCAGATACTATAAGCAATAGGTCTAGTATATTCGGTGTATGGAAGGACTGTAAGGTGTACATGTCCAACTGGCAGGTGTCATCTGACCTTGACCTCATTTTCATGGTTTAGTGGTTATAGTTAAGTTTTTGTGTTTTGGTCTGTTTTTCTTATACTGTATGCCATAGGTCTACTATATTTTGTGTATGGAATGATTGTAAGGTGTACATGTCTAGCTGGTAGGTGTCTTCTGACCTTGACCTCATTTTCATGGTTCAGTGGTCAAAGTTAAGTTTTTGAGTTTTGGTCTTTTTTTCTAATACTATATGCAATAGGTCATCAATATTTGGTGTATGGAAATATTTTATGATGTACCTGTCAGTCTTGCAGGTTTTATTTGACCTTGACCTCATTTTCACGGTTCATTGCTCAGTGTTAAGTTTTTGTGTTTTGGTCTGTTTTTCTAATACTATAAGCAATAGGTCAACTATATTTGTTGTATGGAAGGATTGCAAGCTGTAGTACATGTCTGCCTGGCATTGTTCATCTGACCTTGACCTCATTTTCTTGGTTCATTGGTCAATGTTTAGTTTTCTTGGTTAAGTCTGTATCTTAGAAACTATAAACAATAGGTCAACTATATTTAGTGTATTGAATGATTGTAAGGTGTACATGTATTTCTTGTTTGGTTTATATGACCTTGACCTCATTTTCTTGGATCATGTTAAGTGTATGTGATAGTTGTAGTAAAGCTTTATATTTAGGACTATCAACATAATATCAATGATTAGTAAAGAAGGCGAGACATTTCAGCATGTGCACTCTTGTTATTAATGCGAAAAATGCGACTGGGTGAGTATAAAAAGACGTCACATTTTGATATCATGTACATATAACTAATTCTGTATGCAGCTTTTCTTGTAATGGCAATATCTATTGTCACATTTTTGTCCACTCTTTAAAAAATGCAATAAAAAATTCAGACAACAATTTCTGAATTTACACTATTCATTAACTTTTTCAGGTTTAAAACCTGCTTAATCACATGTGCATAAATGTGTACAGGTATATAAAAAGATAGTTTTCTGCTTCCACATCTCAATTAATTTCATTTCACATGTCCGTTCGAAGTATTCATTATGACAAGATGTGTCATTTGTTCAATATATTTTACTTCAACCAACAAAATGCAAAATCTATATCATTTTCATAGAGGTGTTTGGGCACACAAATTAAAAATAACGTATATATATAGTAGAGAATTGTTTTTAATCTTTAGGACTTATTACGTAGGCCGGTAAGTAAGACTAACTGCACATACTTTGTATATAATATTAACATATTGTGTATTACAAAATATCATGCACATGTACAAAATATACCAACCACTAAAGAAAAGTGTACAGTAGAGAATCACAATTACAGTGGGTGTTTTTTTGTGAGGAAATTTTTTCTCACGACAGATTTCTTTTACTAGGATGTGTGATAGTGGCAATTTTGGTGTTTTTTGCAGAATTTATTTTCCTAGGCCACCAGGCCATGACAATGGTTTCAAAAGTTAAAGAATAAGTTTTTATGAACAGGGACATATTTAAAAATTGTATCAAACAAAATAATTCTTAAAAACATAATGCAATTTTGTTTAAAATGTACAGTTACAGGTATAAGATTAAATTAAATGGCTTATATATTGTAAATGTGCCAATAATTCCACACTAATAAAGGGAGATAACTTTAATAGCTTTACAAATCATAGGACAATTTTTTGTTGATAAAGAAATCTGTATATAGATACTTTTGACATGACTAGTAATGATGTAGAATTAACATATTTTGTTTCAATTATGAATTACAAAATTTAGAATTCCTGTTTTTAACATTATTTCCTTTAGAAGTAGACATGGTAGAATTACAATATTTTTCAATTCTAGAGTAATACCTAAATCTTCACCTTCAAAGGCTTTTTAAAAAAATCTCTGGCAAAATAGCAACTAGTCTTGTGCAACATTTCACAATTATAGACATCCTGAACATGATACCCTATTACACTGAAACCTTTTCACAATTATAGTTGTCCTGATAATGGTACCCATTTTTACTTGGAAATTATCTTAATCAATTTTAAACCATTTTGGGACAAAATTTTATTTAGATTTCATAGCTGGTCAGTTTATAATGATGGTTAAATTACAAAAGGATATTATTCAATGTTTGTTTTGATATGAAGGGTCAGTTCTTACCGGTTCCTGGTTTACTTAGTGTCTGGTATAGACAAGTTTCAATGTATGTCACCTTTTGTTGAGAAAGTGCAACTCTTTTTGCAAGTTGAAGAACCCTTTCTGCAACTCTTTCAGGTCTCTGTGAGTGGCCTGTTGCAATGCCAAATCTTCCCCTATCCAACATAACCTCTTTCCAGTGGCAGTCCAAATTTTCTGCCTGCCATTCAGTGGACCCATTTCACATTACTCACTTTTAATACCTACCTACAATAGAAGAGGGGCTTTATGTTTTCAAGTCTGTCCATCCGTCTGACTGTATCCCATATCGGGTTAAAGTTTTTGTTTAAAATAGTTGGTGGTCACATCAACCTGAAACTTAATGGATTTTGTAGTGATAGGTTTAATGAATATGCCAAATGAGAAGCTTGACCCAGATTTCATGGTTCTGTGAACATGATCATGTGATTAGTATGAGTTGGGCATGCATGGTTATATGGACACAAATTCTTATTAATAAGTTGTTTAATTTGTTCTCTTCCTGAACATGCATACTTTATTTATTCCTTGAATCAAAGCAACTATATTAAACAAGCAATCACATATTTTATGATATGATAATGACTAAAGGATAGCGTGTCGCCAAAAATATTTGATAGTATAACAGACACCACCAACACCCAACTTCTCTGAAAAAATAGACATACATAAATTGTGGCATTGGTTTTCTCAGTTGAATTGTTCTACATTTTGTCATTTAG
Organism: Mytilus californianus; assembly: GCF_021869535.1. Lineage (NCBI taxonomy): Eukaryota > Metazoa > Mollusca > Bivalvia > Mytilida > Mytilidae > Mytilus > Mytilus californianus. The sequence goes on from NW_026262712.1 coordinate 37,107,089, forward strand.
GCTATTGATGACTTACTATACCGTATGGGATTTGCTAATTGTTGAAGGCTGTACAGTGATCTACAGTTCCTTACATTTATGTCATTTGGTCTCTGGTAGCTATAGATAGTTGTCTCATTGGCAATCATACCCCCATCTTCCTATGTTTATATACAAACAAAGACAAACAACATGGTTCAGATATCCTGAGCTGGTGCAAGTACAAGATGTGGTTGGATTAAACAAATAGGTGTGCCTTCCCTTTTGTCTATCTAGACCATATAATGTGAAAAAAGGGGCCTCGGTGGCCGAGTGGTCTAAGTAGCTACTACTGTAATCACTAGCCAGTCAACACTGAGGTTGTGAGTTCAAACCCCGCTCGTGCGTGTGCACTCGACTCCAATCTTAATTGACTAGGATTGTAAGTTTTCCTAGGGAAGGTCCGTGGTTTTCTCTGGGCACTCCGGCTTCCTCCACCAATAAAAATTGGCCGCCAAGAAATAGCCCAAAAGTGGTGCTTAAAAGTGACGTTAAAACACCAAAAATCAAATCAAATCAAATCATGTGAAAAAAAGGCTAATCTTCTGAATTTAATTTTTAGAGAAAAAAATCTTATAAACAGCTGTTATTCAATTTTTGGATAGCACAAAGATTCATATTATGGAAATGTTGTTAAATACAATTACATTTTTCAGCAAACATTTATTCAGCCACCAACTAAAAAATTAAATATAAAGTATATAGAGTTAATTGATTTAAAAAAAAAAAAATAATAAATTTGGTGACATTCACACCATGTGTTGCTGTGTTTTGAGGCTAATTTGAATCAACATTTCAAACAAAGACAAGTTTTATTCGCATGCGTAATCACTGCTTAAAATTTATTATTATGGATTTGTTTTATATATGATATGTTATCTGGTAAAACATATTTGTGTTGGGTATTGTATAACTATTTACTAATAATATAAACATGGATTGACTCTGTGAAACCAGTATAGTTAATGCACCTAGATCTCTGTCTTTCAAGCCAAGATAAGTCCGTAGTTGGTTGAGCATTTAGAAATTGGAACTGTGCATCAACTCCTAAGTAATAGTTCTCTATATTAAATAAAGAAATACTATTCCAATTTTCATAATTTGTGGTTCATGAATAATTTCTATACATTGATATTAATAAATATTTAAAGAATGTAACTTGAATGCATGCTTGTATAACCCAATTAAGTGAAAATAACACATATTGAATAGTCAGTTTTAGGTAATAAAAAATGTAAGAAATTCACCTAGCTTTTACCGAGTTAATATTGAGTTAAAACTGAAGTTATAGTTTACAGTATTTAGCTTTTGTTCCTCCAAAGAGTGACATAAGCCCAAACATATAAATTAAACTTTTTTATTTGATCAAAGTATGGAAGATGTTTAGGTTTGAACATTTTTGCCCTCTTATAAGAAAAAAACTGGTTTTTAAAATGATAAATATACCTCCTCTGATACCATTTGCTACTTCAACTTGGCTTCTCGCTATATTGCCAGTTAAAGTTAATGCAGCATTAAACTACTTTTAGACAACCAGGAAGCCTGATTTCCAATAGGTTTAAGTGGCAATAAGACTCAAAGGGGTGTTAAAGCTATACATTTTTTAATATCAACATTTTTCATTTTTCAGATAAGGAGAAAGACTGCTACACCAGAGGAACTACTATATCCTGGTTCTTCTGAAGCTACCATAGCTGTCCCACAGTTACAGACACTGCATGAGGAACCACAGAAAACATTGACAAAGGTTAATGGTCATGGCGACAACCAGTTGATGCCACCCCCTGTTAAACCCCCACCCAAGTGTTCATCGACATCTAGTTTACCAAGGTATGTTTATTTTTTAAGTTAATGCCACTGGTAGTCACCTAATGAACCCAAATCCAAGCTTTTACCAATAGTGATTTTACAGATCGAGTTTAAGGATGTTCGCTCCTCTTATGTTTGAATTTTTGCCAGATTTTCGGAATCCTCTGCTTTTATCCATGTTTTGCCATTACAAAATTTTGTCCACTAACCCCTACTTTTCTTTTCATTATTTTATTACATATAGTTTTAAAAGCAATATTTAAAAATATTATATAACCCTTGTTATTTTTTCATAGTTTTTAAAAGAGAAAAGCGGAGAATGTTAAAAGTATGAAAAATCTGGAGAGAATTATTTCACGCCAAATTTTCAATAGCTTATATCTGGGAAACAAGCACACAGACCTTTCATTTTTTTCTGCCTTTTCAGTTTATTTATATTTTATCATATTATAACAGTCTTTTAAAAAGCTTGTTATTTTGAAACAGAGAAGCGAACATCCTTAAGTTGTATTCTAAAGTGTAATATGAATAAGATAGATTTATAATGTTTTCCATGAAAGTGCAAAGCCACTGTTTTTCATTAATGGGGCACCATTGCATACAGTCGATACAAATGATTGAAAAGTCCTTATTGATAGATCGTATGATTTAAAAAATGTCTGGAATCTATTGTGGGTAGTGCTTTTCACACCATCTGACTATTCTCATATCTTGTATGAATAACAAAGATATTCTCAAAACTGAAGCTGGAACTGATGAAAACTAACATATATATCTAAGCAAAAAACCTTTCACTTTGAGATGGTAACCTGGAAACAATTAATGAATATCATGTGCTGTTTTGTTATAGAATGACCTCTGCATCAAGAGCTGACCCTGGACCATCACCAAGCTTAAGAAGAAAAGAATTCCCTAAGCCGAGTCCTGATCCATCACCGGTACTGAAGAGAAAGAACTACAGTGGCTCAAACCTGCTTACAAGGTCCAGTTCCGTGTAAGTGTATAATAGTACATTATAATGGAAACTTCATATTGCTTTGTGTGTGTTTTATATATATTAATGTTGTCGCCCTGTTGTTCTATTGTGAATTTATTTGTTTTTGTGAGTACCAATTTTTCTTGGATTTAGGAAAAATTGTACTTTTGTAAATACTTTTGATTGTGGATTTAATGTATTCTTCATACTAGCCTATAGATTTTTTTTTATTTTGTTGAACATTTAGATTTGTGGTTCCTTATACCCAAGACATCCACAAAAAATAGTTCCTGACGAACAATACTGTGGATTCATTTATTTTCGTGGATTGAGGTAAACTTGCATTTTTGTGGATATTTGATTTCATGGTTTTGCCAATCTGTGCATACAAAGCTGATTGAAAATTTGTTATTTGTTGAACATTTGAATTTCGTGGTTCACCTGTACCCACGAAACCTACGAAAATTGGTATCACACGAATAATAATGAATCCACAGTAATGAATCCACAGTATGTTTCTGTAAAATATTCAATACTGTTAGTGAAAAATTTCCTTTGTGTGTGCTACCAATGTGATTTTTCTTGTGATAAGTTTTGAGGATTAATGATAAAGGTAATATAATTTTTATGCCCCATTTATGGGCATTAAGTTTTTCGGTCTGCACGTTCGTTCGTTCGTCTGTCTGTTCGTTTGTTTGTCCGTCTGTTCGTTCGTTCGTCCGTCTGTTCGTTTGTTCATCCGTCTGTCCCGCTTCAGGTTAAAGTTTTTGGTCAAGGTAGTTTTTGATGAAGTTGAAGTCCAATCAACTTGAAACTCAGTACACATGTTCCCTATGATATGATATGTCTAATTGTAATGCCAAATTAGAGTTTTGACTCCAATTTCACAGTCCACTGAACATAGAAAATGATAGTGCGAGTGGGCATCCGTGTACTATGGACACAGTCTTGTTTGGTTTTGATTTCTATCTATACTTTGGTTAAAGCTGTAAGGCCATGTAAATAATTGTCATTATATTGTGTCCATTAACTAAGATTAACTAAGATTGTCATGGAACAGTTCAACTTGGATCTAAGAGCAAACAGTTTTAATTGATTGCTTTGTTTAGGTAATATCTTTGACTTGATTGTATCTAAGGGCAAACAGATTAAAATGGTTTCCTTCCAAGAAACTACACAGAGCCCTTTTATTTAAAATCCTTTACTTGATTGTAAGGGCAAACAGATTGACGTGATTTCCTTGCAAAAAACATCACAGAGCCCTTTTATTCAAGACCTTCTATTTGATTGCCTTGTGAAGGTGAACAGATTGACTTTATTTCCTTACAAGAAATTTCATAGAGACAGATCTTTTATTTAGCAAAATGATAGTAATTTGTTTATATACCAATAAGTGCCAATAAAATAGATCATAGCATTGATTTTTCTCTAATTATATTTGAAAAATAATGAAAAAGTAAATATTGATTATAACTTTAATATCAATAATATATTTAAGGTTTAAATTTGACATCCGGGTATGTAATGTATCTCAATTGTAAAGTTGATACTGAAACAAGACATTATAATCAAATGAATTATTTATATGCTTTTGATGTAGTCAGAATCAATATTTGATGGAGTTACTAAATGGAGCTTTGTAGAAACAGGAGGAATATATTTAAAATTTGAAATATGATGTTAAATATTGGAATTATTGATATTTATATATTGTTTTGAAAATCATGAATTTGAAATCAAAGTAAATAATTTATCATTATAATCCCCTATTCTGTAAATGAAATTGGAGGAAAGATTGGAATGGTATTGTTCTTTCATCTGTCTATGAGTCGCGTTACATTTTCCTAAATTGTCAGATGGATATTGATGAAACATGATTCACTATCCGTACCCCAAATGAATAGTGATGTCATATTCATTATTACTCTATATTATCCACTCAAAATTATGCCTATAGTTAAATGCTTGTCATTTGTTGTTTTTTTTTTTTTTTTTTTCTCAAAAATTTTATTGACATATAGGCCAAATAAGTACCTCAATGCAACTCTCCAATAAAGCTGATTTGTAGCATTTAACAGATTCATATTTTTCTTGAAACTTAATATAGTTGATGGTCTATTTTTTTTGGACAGCTTCAGACAATAAAAGAGTGAAACATTATCTATGATTTGTCATAATTGATGAAACCAAGTAAACATTTGTGAAGAATTTGGGCAAAAAATTAAATTTCCAGATTTTTTTATAGCATTTGTTTTACGGTACCAACCAAGAGAGAAAAAAAGAGGGAAAATTGACTTCTCAAAAACTTGTCTAAATTTCTCCAGATTTTAATATTATTGTCCTAAGTTAGGATCTTTGTTATTGGTCATTGATGTTTATATCATAGAGTTCTCTTGCATATTAAGGAATTCAGAGCTGATTGCGGATTTTTTGGTAGTCGCTGTTAAAACTTCACCTTCTTGTTGCGACTCTTTATCAATTTACTGCTTGACATATGTTATGATAATTTGCCTATAGTTAGAGACTAAATAATCTCTCTTCTCTCTTTTAGTTTTATTGTGTTGTTTGGTTGACCTCTAGATTCTTCTTTAGTTTTATTATGTTGTTTGATTGACCTCTAGATTCTCTCTTTAATTAGGGCCCCGCCTATTGGCGGGTTGCCCTATAGTGATCAGTCTGTCTGTCCGTCCATCCGTCCGTAACAAATTGTGTCCGCTCTATATCTAGAGAACCATTATAATTTCATACTTTATACTTGACATGTATATTAACCAACACCAGAGGGTGTGTCATAATGTTTGTACAACTTCCTATGTCAAAGTTCAAGGTCAGTGGGGCCCACAGAGATGGCTCCCATCTTAATGATGTTTAGTTTTTTTTTGTGTTGTTTGGTTGACCTCTAGATTCTGCCTCAGTTTTATTGTGTGGTTGCTGTCTTATTGAAAGTATACTCCAAGTCTCCTTTTATTCATAGATAAAAATTGTTTGATTGCTATGGTAGTTTGCATCAGATTAGAATTTATCTCTATATAAAAATCTATTTCAGACGCTGAGTAAATACATTGATGAAATTAAATTTACTTTGAGTGTAAATATACATATTTTGACTTTTAAATTTCATTGTCCAAAAGTTAATGCCTACATTGTTATTGTTATAGTTTGAATAATAATTGTTTTAATCACATTATTTTTAAATACATTTTTGAAATTAATCTTTTGATTTAGATATGAGTGGAAATGTTAGTGGATTATAATGAATCTGTAGATATTCAGAATATTTATAAAATGTGATTAACCTAACGTCTCAATTTTCTCCTTATGTATTTGGATAATTGTTGCTTTCAATTTAAGAATAAGAAGTTGTGGTATGGTTGCCAATGAGACAACTCTCCACCAGAGACCAAATAACATAGAAGTAAACAACTATAGATCACCGTACGGCCTTCAACATCTTCATTTCTAGACCGTGATAATACACATTCTTCTTAGTATCTTACCCCACTGGACATTAAGCAAGCAATAAAAAAAATCTACTAGTTTTCATGAGTCATGATTGTCCCGTACTACTAAACATGCCTGCATTCTAATGAAAGTAAATTTTCTGGACTGTCATCAATGACCATGTATGGTCAGATCATATGTTTTCGTACATCATATGAATTCATACTATGCTTGCTTTTTCAATGGAAATTGTGACGTCACAATGTGTTCTTAATAGCATGAAAACTGATAATACGAGGATACTGTTCAAAACATACTGTTGGATTGCTTCTTGTCCTGAATACTGTAAACCAACTTACTGCCATTGTTCACGAGTCTATATAAGATGATGTATGATTGCCAATGAGACAACTTTCCGCCAGAATTCAAATGAAGTGATGTAGGCATCTATATGTCACATAACATCCTTCAGTAGTGAGCCAAGTCCATCCTGTATAGTAAGCTACACAAGGCCTCGACATGAGCAAAATTTCAACCAAAAAAACCAACAGCCTGATTTATGACAAAATATTAGTGAAAGAGAAAAATAACAGACATCAAACAACAACAAACAAGCTCCTGTTTGTGAGTGCTCAACTGTGAGGCGAGAGTTTTTTTCTCGATGTTGAAAGTATACATGTAAATTTGAAATATAGAACTGCAATAAAAACTCTGTTCCTGTGTTTTTTTTGTTTTTGCTGTGCATATATTTATTTTGTGTCATGGATGGATACCCCTTATCCTTTCTTTTCTATTAAAATACCAATCTTGGAATTACTTAGAGAGGCATTATGGTAGAAGAGTTGCAGTCTGTTAGTAAGGGGATGGGGAATACCAAATAAAGTATCTTTCACCAAAGGAAAAGTCAGATATATATCTGCTATTATAATTGTAAGATTGATGGATATGTAACAAAGTCCAGTGGCAAATATTTCATGCTTAGTCAGTCAAACAAAATGAAAATATGAAAAGTACATATTTCAGTGAAACACAATTTAATTGCAACATCAATGTGTATACACAAATTATCACAGTCAAAAAAACAAAAATAGGTCCTCAAAATTGCAAAAACAAAATTTGTCCCAGTTTGAATGGGTTAGACTTCTTGTGCCTCTATTATATCAGGTTGTCCCATCATCCTTGACATGCGAATTTCTTCAGATGGACGACGAGATCGTGACATCTTGCGTAGATAATTTTGCAACTGGAGTGAACCAGATTTCCTTCCTGATCTGGCGGCTGTATTATTTGGGATTCCTGATTTGTTCCTTCCATCCTTGAAAAAAAAATTCATATCATTAGTTACATTACAAATTTTACAGATATTCTGTAATTCTGAATTAAGAAGTTTGGAAATAGAAAGTTTGAAGGTTGAGTCATGCCTTTTCTTATAATTTAATGCATAAATGGAGATGTGAGATCAATAAGAAAGCAACCAAACAACAGCAACAAAAAACAACCCAAATAACATCTAGAGGCCCACGTAAGGTTTTCAACAATATATATAGTTTAAAGTTATTTTGATATGAGGTGCCTTAAGAAAAAGTTAAAGAAAGAGGAAATCAAAAGAATTTATTGGGAATAAAATCTTTAGTATTATATTTTATTGGGATTTTAATTACACTTATTTTTATATTTTTCTTTATTCATTGATTTCTTCCCCACTTAAAATTATTCTAATAAGATTTTATCTGATGGCATTTCCAAATTTCAGGTAACCAGAAATAGACCTTTGGTTAAAAGGAATTATGAAATCTTGCAACTATTTGGAATATTGGTTAAATATCATATTGTCATAAAATTTAAAGCTTAAATCATTCCAATTTGGTAAACCTTATAATAGGATATAATGATAAAATTTTAGTAATTTTCTCTTTCAGACAAAGTATTTAAAAATATTTATACTTGTTTGTGTGTTTAAAATAGTTTTTTTCCCTCACAAAACAATAAACCTCAAATTTTAAATGTCTTATTTTTGATCAGATAATATGCACTTGTGTCTATGGAATTGTTAAATCTATTTTTCTGCACGGTCTTTACAATGTAATTACCTATATATTTCAATAACAAGCTCCATGTAAATATATATTTCCCTAAATAGAAAATGTTTTTAACAATTGAAGAGTAACTGTTAAAAACAAAATTACAAGAATTTCCTCAAAACTAATAAAAAGGCTTGTAAAAATTAATAACTGAATCATCATACCTATGGGGTCGTGCTACATATGAATAAAAGGATATGTGGGGTCCTAAAGTAAAAATTAACAATTGAATTTTCACACCTTGGGACCGTTATATAAATGAATAAAGGATATGTGGGGTCCTTAGACGTCAATGAGAGATTTTTATTTTTTTATGGGAAATAAAGATTACGTCTTGCAACACTGTAAGATCCTTATTCTAAAGTCTTATGTAAATTTATATTTACATTGGAAAACACGGTAAAATATTTTTTTTTCTATTTAAATATTTGTATTTTGTTTGTTTGTCAGCTTTACTAAACAAAGTTGAAGTTCGTTTACATATTGACATAATAAGAGCAATCTCATATTTCAAATGTAAGAATTTAATATGCATATATAATACCATCTGTACAATAAAATAACGTATTTAATAGAACTGCAATGTTTGATAACCATTTAAAAATTTCCAATACTTCTCTATTGAAGTACATTAAAGATTTATAAACTTTTAATCTCAGTTTAACCTACTAGAGATTAGCGAAGTAAGTTTGATTAATTTAGGCCTTTAAAATATAAAATCTGCGTGTTTAATCTGACAGAGAACGAAAGTTCAAGTAGCAGATATGCGGATCTATAAGCATACTTCAACGTTCAAAAAGGTCTCTTGTTTCGAAGTCGTGTCTGATATGTCTGATGACGTAAAACTAAATGTACTGCGATGTTTTATGAAATACATATTTGTAATAGATTCAATAGCTGGCTGGTTCATTGATCGACTGTTGATCATTTTTGATAGATTTATTATATGATGTCAATCATGTCAGAACTTGGTATAGGTTTTTATCAAAAGAAATTGTTGAATTCAAGTTCAGATACTAATTTAAAAGAAGGTTTTGCAATATGCTGAAATTCTGAACAATATAAGAAGGTCTAAGAAAAGTCTTAACTTCAACCAATAAAATATTCTTATTTGTTTGAATTGAACATCTACTGTAAATAAATGTATGGAATTAATAATTAGGCCCATATAACAAAGATGTAGACACTATAGAAGTCTTTCATGATAGACTTCAATTTCTGTCCTTGCTACATGTATATTTTCCAGTGTCATTTAGTGACTTTTTACTGCATTTTTTTGGTGTTTTTTTCTTATGTACTGTTCTTTTTTCACTTATTAAATCATCTACTGGTTTTTACTCCCTCATAGAAAAAGACAAGTTGTCAATGGAAAGTTGTATTTTGAAAAAAAAGTCAGTGCATTATTTTGGAAGATTGAAAATTTCGTGTTGTATTCAGTATTTTCATGTTGAAAAATATGTGTATTGTGAAAACATATTTGTAAATACCAAAAGAAACCATAAAAATCACTTCTATACTACCTCCTGGTGATTTTTATGGTTTCTTCAGTATTCTAGAAATAAAAAAGCTACTATTAATATTTGGTTCAGTTGCGGATCCAGGGGGGTTTCAGGGGGTTGGAAAACCCCCTATTTTTTGATGATCAATGGAACCCCCCTTTTAAAAATTGCTGGATCTGCCCCTGTGGTTGTACTGAACCCATGAATATATAGGAACTCTTACAAAAAATACTTAGTTCAGTAATTAGATATATCAATTACTAATAAAAATGTAAGATATTAAGTTAGAAAGTCTTTCAATGAGGAGAGAGATCATTATTTCATGATACTACTGGCAATACTTATTTTATAATGGATAGTTTTATACATATCTTTTATTGCATAAACATCTATAAAAAAAATAATTGGGGAAAAACACTTTATTATGAAATGTAACTGATAATAATCTAAGTATGAAATGAACATAAAGATCCCATTATCATAAAACAATTTTAAAAATTGACTTGTCAATATCAATCCCATTTAAAAATTAAAACTTTTGAAAATTGCCATTCCTGGTTACTTTAAAAGCTGTAAAATCAAAAGGCAATTAATCCTGTATAACGTGTCAATTCTGGTCACATCCTGTTTATGATTTTAAATAAATTTCTGGAAAAAAATCATTAAATGGGAATTTTTGTTATTGAGGATGGTTTACTTTTTTCAAACCTTAGATAAATATGACAATGCGTGATATTCTTAATTTGACCTGGAAAAATTTACATTTATAGCTATATTATTGTGAAAACTTGCAATAATGTCAATTACTTGTAATGTTTATGACTTTTTATATCTCCTGAAAAAAGGGGGCAAAACAACAGACATTAAGACATGTCGAATGAACTATTTCTATAATTCTGGTAGAGGAAGGTAAAGGGTTTGACTATCAAGTGTCAAATGCCTTTTTTCCAATACAATTACTGCAATAATGGTCCTGAAATTATTTATTTTTAGTTATCAATCTGGAATTTTGAACTATTGCCAGTCTCAATTAAAAGAATAGTTACTGTTATTTTCTGAAAAATATGTAATTTGAATCGTCAGACAAGATATTCTAATCTTACCCTTTTAGAATTAATTCTTTTTCTGATGCACTGTAAATTCTTACTTTTAATAAGCTTTTTTATAAGTTTTAAAATGTTTTCTTTAAATTGAAATGAAATATTCATTCTTCAGAAAAAAGATAAAAGAAAAATTCTTCAAGACTGAAAAATTTCTGCAAAGAACAGTCAAATAAGAGGATAATTGGCCTCCTTTGAAAAGTTCATCAAATATTGCGGTATCATTTTCGAAATCGGTCACAATTGTAAACAAATATCTATATGAAATAAAAAAAATGAATACTTACAGTTGTTGAAAGTTCTGAATTTACAGAATACATAGACATTGAAGAGTTATGGTTCCTGTTCATCAGAAAATCGCACAGGGTATTAGCGTTTTTCATATGTTTAGGGTTAATACCATATTTCAGTGTTTGTTCATTCTCTATCATTCTCAGTCGTACAGAATACAAGATTTCTGCTAATGTTTTCATCCTTTGTTCAGGATCTTTCATTTTCAAGTACAATGATTTGTACTGCTGGGTTGCTCTCATGACCTCGTTAGGATCAGGGTCACTGTTCTTACCATAAATAGGAGGTAAGGCAGAATACGCTTTAATACTGTCAACACTGAAAGTGTCCATATTTGATATTGGGGGGAGAGATTTGGTATCTCCGGACCATGAAAAGTTTTTTGGTGACGTAAAGTCATTGTGGACTTGTTCGTGTCGTCCATATTCGCTCACACTGTGTTTTTCGGCAAAATGAACTTTTTTCTTGTTTGTTCTGCTTGGTAAGCTTGCACGAGTTATATCATGACGGGCTGAATCCCGGACTTTAGGAATTTTGTAACTTTCTTGAAGTAGTTCCTTCGCAGCTGCTATCCCTGGTGGTGGATCCAGTGGCGGTAGATTTTGCATTGAATTATTTCGCCCAGAGTCCCACTCCGATGTCGTCTTTGATGGACATCTCGACTTTATAATTTTCGTTAAACTTTCTTGTCTGAGAGTCGGAAGTTTTAAAATTCCTTCTTTTCGTGACGACTCAGGAGTTGTTGTAGTAGTTTTGGTTTCCTGTGTCTTCTTCTTCTTTTTATTCAATTTGTGAGCGGCAATGTTTGGGGCCATATAATATCTTGATGAGGATTGGACTGAGGATGATTCACTCATGGTTGAAGGTGATAAAGCATTCAATTTTAAATCTCCTAGTTGGTTTTGTTGGTATCTTAGACTTGAAAGTTGCCTCAAAAGTTGACTTTTTTCCGTGGAATATTTTCTCATAGTCTGCCGCAGGTCGTCCTGCAGCTTTTTGGTTGAATCTCGAAGATTGTTTCCGAACATGTTGTTTCGAACGTTTGAAATTCTGCAACAGAGTTAGAAATGTCATAAAGACGTTCACAGTCCAAAGTTTTATTCTGCATTGTGAATTTTAAAAAATTGCCAAAAAATATATAATAATTCCAATCCCTAATCCAATTCTGTGACGTTCAGATCAAGACTACTGGGTTAAGTACTGATCAGTGTTTTTAAAACTTAATCCTTAAAGCCAACTGTTATTAAAATTGTTCGTTCCGTAATTATAGGTTTTAGTAAACATTGAACTTATACAGTCGAAAACTTTTCCATTTAGACAAGGTGTAATAAATAAAGTAGAAAACAATTTGTTTAAAGTATCCAGTCCCAATTCTTATTGATAAATGAATATCGTCTGAACCCCACTTGCGTTACAAGGTAAAATTTATTGACAAAATTTTACTAACAATACCAAGGTATATTAATTTTTGATGTAAGGCAGAAATCAATTGATGATGTCTATTTCATGTTTACAAGAGTTACAATGTTGCAGAGATTATTAAGTATGTGGTTTAATTAAAAATCTCAAGGAGACTTGCGTCCACACATATCAAAGATGGGGATTTAAATATTTTCAATAAAAGAAAGTTTTTGTATTTGAGATTATAACTTTGATATAGAAAAATGGAGTGTTCATGTCCTTGTCAGGTTAAGATATACAAATTTCATGACTTAATCCTATTTGCATGCAAATTCTTTACAAGCCTTATATAATAGGATTAAACTGCAGGTGTATATTGTGAATTTGTTTGCATAAAATTATAATACACATGTATCAGATTCGTACTTAATTTAATAGTCCTACATATGACAGATTAGTTCAAGCATAGATTTTAAACCATTACCATTCAGCATTATATCAAAAAGTCAAACAATTTTTTTTATTTCATGCTCATTGCAGAATATATAAATTTTGGCAAAAGTATAATTGTTGAACAAAATTGTTTCTCAGGAAATTAGTTTTTGAAAATATCAGTTGTTTGGAAATATGTCATATTTTTTGTATTGACTATGGTTGCTAATTTTTGAAGACGATTTAAAAAGTTTTGTATAATTGGTCACAAGTGTTGTAATGTAAATAGATAAAGTTTTTTATATCCATGGATTCCAATTTTTGCCAATTTCAAGTGCAGTTTAAATTGAAGTTAAAATTCAAACCTTATGCAAATATTAATTGAAAAGGAAACAAAAAGTAAAATTGATTTCATAATACTACAGCCTTACAAGAGCATGCTAGTTACTTTGAAATTGAACTAGTTCCATGGCATAGTTTTTTTTATGAATTCAGAACCAGATAAGAAGGTAACCAGTCTATTATGGTATTAAAGATATCATCGTCATTAGGCCAGATGGGAATTATGCATTGTTGTTTCTCAATATGAATTATTGGCTTTGCAATATTTTTCGACATCTTCAGGAATTTTTATTTGAATGCAAAATTTTCTGGTTTCTTGCGTAAATTTGTTCTTTCAAGAAGATAAGAAAAACATAAAAATGAATCCTTGCAAACTGGTTTGTCAAAAAAAATCTTGAAAATTAAAATTTGAAAATAATCTACTTAACTGTTGATATTGGTGTATTCAGATTTTTGACAAATAGGTATTGTTGATAAGATGATTTTAATTGACATTGTTTTTATTAAATGATAATTATATAAAAAAAAAGTAAAAAGATGTGGTATAATTGCCAATGAGACCCCATTCCAACGGCCACCAAATCATACAGAAGTTATCATCTAAAGGTTACGGTACAGCCTTTAACAATGAGCACATAACCCATACTGAATAGCAAACTATAAAAGGCCCTGCCATGAAAAATGTATAACTAGGATACTACCCATAAATCTATTTAAAGTTTTCACAGAATGGCAAGTATTATTTGTTTGAAATGCTAGTATTGTATAAAAATTACTTATCAGTTAGTCTAGAAGACCATAGTAGTTTTTTTTTCATAGATGAAATTTAGCATGATGCTCAGGTCACAAATAATTGCATATTTTAAAAGAGGATTCAGTTATTTAAGGGATTCAGTTATTAAAGGGATTCAGTGATTCAATATTTTGCTGCTTATAGCATGGGGAAAAGATTCATGGTGCTGTTATAAGGACATCATTAAAGATTGAGAGATTTTTGCTTGCTTAACATCCAGTGGCAAATATTTCATGCACATTCGGGATGAGACTTATATTAAGCGCCATTCATATTTGATGGATTCAGATTCAATTAGACCATGACCCTTTTTTTTTCATAAAAAATATTTGATTTCAAATACCTCTTACCATGTTGATATTTGTCTAAAATGACATACATATTTTTTTTCTTGGCCTGAGTCAGCAAATGTACTTTTTGACGACCAATTCTTATACACTGTACTTATTGGCATTATAGACTTTTCTTCTTTACGCTACACTTAAAAAGAATATTTATTACGATTTGTTTATATAGTGAGGTCTAAATTATCCCTTTCATACAATACCAATATTACAGTTTTTTGTTCCCTATTGAATATCCACTCCTAACGTTCCTTTTAACACGAATTTAATTTGAAAAGCCGTCAATAACCTGTAAAGTTTTTGAAGAGGCCATAATAATATAGTGTCAGTCTGTTATTTAAATCATAAATTATTTGAAGTTTGTCATTTTTCTTTTCAAAGTCTGGAAATCAAATGTGATCAGACGTAATAATTTTTAATGAATCAGATATTAGGGATCATCTCAAAATCTTTTCAATGAAACATTGTAATTATCTTACAATTATGAAAGATACTATTTATTATATGATTTAATGATCTTTATTTGAATTTTACTGAGAAGGAACAAGGTTTGAGTGCATCAATACTGTTTCATTATTATTTGTTGGATAACATTTTCTATGGATTTTGTGGGTTAACAAGTGACCCATGAATTTTGAATGTTCAACTAAGTATAAATTTTCTATAGGCTTGTACATACGCAGACTTCGTCATAACCAAGAAAATACAAATTTTCCTTTAACAGCAAAAATTGGTACCGTAGAAAATAAAAGAATCAACAGTAATTTGAAAGTTTGTGAAAAATTTTAAAAGAATTTAAATCTTGCAATCAATAACCTTATTGATCAGTGATCAGTATTCACTGTGTTTTTATCTCTTTGCTTAACACTTCATAAAATTGTATATCACAGAGTCGTGACGTCAAATATGCAATATGGTCCTTCCCTTCACATATATCACCCTGATCAGTTGATCCATAATTCTCTTATCATGGCTTAGAGACGTTATGAAGCAGACATCAAGCTTAATTTGGTCATGTGTTAACAGTTTAGGGAGGGAGGAGGGGGGGAGAAGACTAGTAATAGAACTGTAACTGCTTTCACTAGCAAAAAGATTCATAAAAGATTCATATTGTGGCTTCCAGCTTTTATTAGGCAAGATCAAGGTGTAGAAAATCTGTTAATCTATACTCACCAGGTCTTCATAACTTTGACCTTGACCTATCACCATTATCATGACAAGATTTGTAAAGGCAAGTAGCTGTTGATGTTTATAATAAGGGCAGAATTTCAGGTCATGACCAAAGCTTATAACTGCAAAATAACAGGTCACACCAACACACTGAGTCATTGTTTTACATGCTAGCTCACAAGGTAACAGTCTGCAGAAAGATCTGCCTTGTAGCAGACCAGTCTTTGCTTTTACTAATAAATGACACGTTTTTGGCGGTTAAGCAGTAAATACTAAATTTTGAAGTCAAATTTAGATTGACCTTGCCACTGGATGTTAAGCACCAATTAATCATCGTCTCAATATTGACCCAGCAGGGGTCAAACCCACGACCTCCCACACTTGACAATACCGGTTGTTACTGTGGATTCATTATGATTCATTTGATACTAATTTTTGTGGATATTGTGGGAATAGGTTCACCAGGAATTTAAAGGTTTGATGACATACACATTTTCTAAAGGCTTGTGTACAGACTTTGTTAAAACCACGAAATCAAATTGATATCCACAAAAATACAATATTCTCAAACACGAAAATTGGTATCAACGAAAATTTATGAATCCACAGTAGTTTAAAAGGTATGAAAATGGATTCATTTCATTGTCCCAACAGTATATTCTATAGGTATTTAAGCCTAAGTTTCCAAATGTTTATTGAATATAAGACTCACTTTCTGTTCACGGAAGCTCTGGCAACTGGAATCTCTTCATCATAAAGGTGGAGTAACTCTGTAGTGTTCTGTCGCTGGTACACCTGTGGAATGTCAAGGTTAACATTTCTGTTAGGTGATTGGGGTAATCTGACCCTCCGTCGTGTTTTCTTTTTAGTAGACAATTTACGGGAAAGAGATTTTTGTCTTTCTGGAGACTTTGTCTTGGTTTTTGGCTGGTGTTGGATTTGTTTTGCCTTGACAACCACTTGTTCTTCCAAGTGAATATCTCTTTTAAAGGGTACCTGTGAGTCTGTTTCAGTGGACTTTTCACTTATTATGGAAAGTTTATCATCAAATTTAACAATTTTCATTCCTCTAAAGCTGCTTTGGCTCTTAAGCAAAGTTATTTCTGTCAGTTGTGTAGTCTGTTGTTCAATTTTCAAAATGATGTTTTCGCAATTAAGCTCTTCATCTGATATTGGTGTCCGTGTCTGTTCCCCCTTTCCTGAATCTCTATCTTCATCACTGCTTTCCATGAAAACTCCTGAGTCTTCTTTCGTCATTGATTCAGGCTGTTGCATATGATGCCATACTTTGTTTTCAACATTTCCGGAAGTTGAAAAATAAGCAGCAGTTATGCCCCTTTTTGTCAAAATCTTCTCAATGTTTTTCTTATTTTCAGTCTCAGACATTTTGGAATTTTATTGTCCTGTACAACCTCTTTGTTGTAATCTGAAAAAGTTATAATATACTTGTACCAGAATAATTCATTTTCAAATTTTGATTAAGGTAGCCTGTCAACATTGAGGTTGTGAATTGGAACCCCGCTCATTGCAAGTGCTTTCGATTCTGGTCTTAATTGATTAGGGTAATTAGTTTTCCTGCCATTGGTTGTAGTTCTCTCAAGGAACTCTGCCAATGAAAACTGGCAGCCATATTATAGTTAATGAATGCTGAAAGTGGCATTAAACATCAATAATCAATCTATTTGAATAGGACAACACGCTTGTTTTATGTTTTTTTCCCTTGATTACATCTCTCATTGCAATTTGTTTGGTAATGCAATTTACCAGGTAGTAGTGACGAGCATGAGACTGTCTTTAGAGGAAAATTCCAAATTTTTGAAAAATATTGGGGAGCTTCCATGTTTCTGAGGAAAGTCAGTTACCTATGATAAAATATTCTTCTAACTTGTTCTCATCAAAAGAAGATTTGTAAGATTTAAGATATAAAAAGTTGGAGACCTTTAGTTAATAGCAAAAATAATTGTTAGCCCTAAAATTGTAAGAACAAATACATTTATTGCAAAATTACATTACCTGAAAGTTTGAAATTCCAGTCCATCCTTTAAAAGTTTTAAGAAGCAACAAATTTCAAATATAAATCTTGATAGTTGTTTTCATGGTAATTGCTAACAAGTTTTTAATGTCCGTCTGCTGCCATTACAAGATGTTTTAACAGCTCCATAAACATGATAAAGAACTTGTAAAATTTAGCGTATCAAAGATAAACTTGATAATTGCTAAATTTTTTTTAAGATGAAAGTAAATTGTTTAAGGTGATACACGTTTGAATTGATTATTGAGGAGAAGATTGGTTTTAGATTAATGAAATCGTTGTTATCAAGTTTCTTTCCTGCATGTTGTCTATTTTGAAGTATTGATTTTGGTACTTGATCATAGGGAAAAAATGCTTTAGATGCCTATTTTTGACAGAAATGCCTCTATTTTAGACATTTTTGAAGTTAAGTAACAATGGATTGTGACCAAAATAAATTCAAACATGTAGTCAATATATACAGAAATAAGTGCCATAAATTTCATGGTTATGAAACTAGACAAAAAAAAAGCCCTTTGATAATTCCCTTTGAAAGCAGAATTATGGACAAAAAGTAAAACTATGTTTTACAAGATAGTGATTTCATAGATATGTAACAAGGCACAATTTAAGTATCGCTGTTTGATAAGTGGTTTCCAAGCCCCAAAATAATTGTTTGTTAATCTGTGTTTGTTATTTTAAAATCAGATGACATTAAAAATTATGGTTTTAACCTGCATTGTGCATCAAGTCTTTTTTTAAGCAGTTAGAAAAACAAATTCAAACATATTTTGGATATTACTAATATATTGCTTTGCTGGCTGTACATGTACCATAACACATACTAATATAGTAGGCCAGAAAAGAGGGTATTTTTAAATACTGTAAATTCAAAGTTTATTGCAATGCTTTTATTAATGCGATAATTGCGACAGTATCAGGTTTGGAATTATGAAAACTCACATTCACAATTTCAGTTGTTACTTTCCTTCACAGAATGTTTTCAAATGCATGTATTTGATCTGGCATTTTTCCCAGTAATCAGTGATTGGCAATAATAAATGCACACGATAATTTCTGAATTAACAGTAGGAATTATAAAAAAAGTAGACCTGGAACAATACTCTCTTATCAAGGAAACAGCAGGCATGCTATCTTGTTTTAACAACTGAGAAATAAAACCATTTAAAAATGGAAAACATTGCCATGTATGTAATTAGTGAGTTTTGATTAATTATCAGTATTTCTCCGTGTTATCTGTTTTCACATAAAATTTACTTAATGGTTTTAATTTCCTCTGATAGTGATTCCTTAATGATATATCGTCCTTTTGGAAAGGTTGCTAGAACTTTCTAAGAAATTCAGCTTTTGCTTGATGTCCTTTTATGTCAACGATTGAATTTTATTGTGATTTTCTAACGTCAATCATGTATATTGATGGTTGGATTTGTAAACAAGTGCATCAGGCTTTGGTTTTACCGTCTGTTGTAGTAAGTGCAATTCTGATGCATGAGTTGATAGCCTCATTGAAGATACACTTATTAGCCTAGAATCCTAGCCAGGTGTATAAAATTTATGTTTCAGAGCTTTATCCCTTAATCAATAGTGCATGTGCAAATTACGTAAACAGTAAACAAAAATTAATGGAATGTGAAATCTGTCAAATTTAATTAGTTTAAAGATAAGGTGATGTTGTATGATTGCTAATGAGACAGCAATCCACCAATGACCATAAGACATGGTAGTAAGCAACTAGAGGTAACTGAATGGCCTTCAACAATAAGCAAAACCAATACTGTGCATTCATAGGAGAAATCCAAGGACCTTATGAATATGCTAAAACAATTAATCATTTTGACATGGGTAGGTATTACATTTGGGTAATATTGACAGAACTAGATGCATTTAATTAGTAGGAGATGTTGTACATTTCAACACAATTATTATCTTTTATTTATAATATAATATTGTTGTCATATAAATTTTAAAATGTCTATATTATTACATGTATTACTATAAAATAGAAGACTAAGACCTAATAACTCACTGACAAAAGAGAGGCCTAAGAGTGCAGATGTGTATCTTTTAATCAGGTAACCTCCCTTTGAAAGGGAAGATAACTCTTCAGCATGGAGGCAGAATGATTTGTTATGGCTTAATTTTTCTCCCATGGTAATTTTTTTGGATTTTGTTTTTTGGATTTTGTTTTTTTTATTTTGTATTATGAATTCATGTTTTATGAATATAGAATTTTTATATCTTTTCTGCTTTAATCAGTTTATTTATATATAATTTTCTTATATTTGTGGATTTGTTTTTGTTGTCATTTTGCTTTATTCTTGTTTCTTGTGATCATAAGTAGATAGATTTCTGTTACTTATATAATATCTTTAAGAATGAAAATATCAAAATGGTATGATATCCCAGTTAGGTTGATTTTAAAATATTAATGCTTCTAGCCTGGAAAAACTTAATGAAAACGTTATTGTTATTGCTCAAATATTCAACATAGTGATTTTACGCGGTCAAAATGAAAAAGAGTCTTTGAAAAAGCATGATTTATAAAATTTGCTAAAACATATATTTCCCCTTTTCCATTATACACAAAATCTCTTAAAATTTCTTTAAAAAATTATAAACTTACATCTTTGATAATTCCAAAACTAGTTTGACAGTATATATATATCTATCTGATATTTTATATGAAATATAGCAGCTTGATTCTCTGCAAATGCAAAGTATGTTAGTACCTATTGATTGCAAGAGAGAATTCTTGAGATTTTGTACTTGATTTGAACTTGTATGTAATTATTTAACCCCACCTTTCAGTAAGTGTCAATTTCAAGCTATTTATTTTGTCAATGATTCTCTATGCTGACAAGATCAGTTTCGGTTGTATCGCTCATTTCACTACTTTTACACTTTTGTCAATTTCAACCTTGATGACGAGACTTTTTGTTTTAGCAGATCATGATAAAATTGTGACACTTGTTTAGAGAAGTAACAGAATATCATTGATTAAGAATTGGAATTTGAAGACGTTTTTCTATTCATTTGTTGATTTTTAGATAAATTTTTATGGTGGAATATGATATTTTTTTTACTTATTTTCGGTGTTGGATCATTGCCGAGGTTAATAGGTTTATCATGTTTTATTTTGTTTTGACGATTTCCAATAATTGTTATCATTTAAAAAACAAAATTGCATGTAATGTAATATGTCATGTTTAAATTTGATTCAAAGCTTTATTCTATTGTGAAAATGGTTTAGGAAATATTATTACTAAGTGATTTATCTACTATAAACATGAAAACAAGTAGACATTTAGATACAAGTAGAATTAAGTGGCCATTGACTTCCAATTTTGTAGGTCTAACTTTCTCAAATGTAAAAACATTAGGTGCATAACATTAAAATATGATTCCTATTTATTTATTGAGTATTCAATATTAAAAATTTCAGCTGATAAATATTGAATATTATTCTTTATAGAATTAATGTTTAAAGGAAAATATTTTAGCTGATATTTATCCAAAAAAAAACACAATTTCTGTGACTGAATAATTTAAAAAAAAAAATACTAACACAAATGTTTAATTAAATGTGTGAAAAAAATGATATATCTATTTATATTTTTTGTCTTTATAGAGATACAACAACATCTTCCGACACAACACCACCCTCGTCACCAACATTATCTCGGAGAGCCAGAGTGGTAGATGACAATGTGTTCTCACGACTGACTAGTAACACACAGCCTCCATCTTTAAATCCTCCAAACAGGTTTGTGTATTAATGGTTTATATATTGTCTCGCCTTGACGGAGTCAAAAAGCGAGACATAGGTAGGTCAACAATGTATTAGTTTGTGATTAGGTCTAGTTCGTGGTGAACCACTAGTGGTAGGTCAATGATATTTGGTCTGCAGTTGTATTAGCATTGGCACATCTCATTACCATGGAGATTATTTGGCCCTGCCCCCTCAGTCAAGGTCTATTGACTTTGAAACTTTGCTTAGTTTACATGTATTAGTTTGTGATTAGGTCAATTTATGGGGAACCACTAGTGGTAGGTCAATGATATTTGGTATGCAGTTGTATAAGCATTGGCATATCTCATTTCCATGGAGATTATTTGGCCCTGCCCCCTCAGTCAAGGTCTATTGACTTTGAAACTTTGCTTAGTTTACATGTATTAGTTTGTGATTAGGTCAATTTATGGGCAACCACTAGTGGTAGGTCAATGATATTTGGTATGCAGTTGTATAAGCATTGGCATATCTCATTTCCATGGAGATTATTTGGCCCCGCCCCCTCAGTCAAGGTCTATTGACTTTGAAACTTTGCTTAGTATACATGTATTTGTGATTAGGTCAATTTATGGGGAACCACTAGTGGTAGGTCAATGATATTTGGTATGCAGTTGTATAAGCATTGGCATATCTCATTACCATGGAGATTATTCGGCCCCGTCCCCTCAGTCAAGGTCTATTGACTTTGAAACTTTGCTTAGTTTTCATGTATTAGTTTGTGATTAGGTCAGTTTATGGGGAACCACTAGTGGTAGGTCAATGATATTTGGTATGCAGTTGTATAAGCATTGGCATATCTCATTTCCATGGAGATTGTTTGGCTCCGCCCCCTCATTCATGGTCTACTGACTTTGAAACTTTTGCTTAGTTTTCATGTATTAGTTTGTGATTAGGTCAGTTTAAGGGGAACTGTTAGTGGTAGGTCAATGATAATTGGTATGCAGTTGTATAAGCATTAGCACATCTCATTTCCATGGAGAATATTTGGTCATTACCCCTCAGTCATGGTCTCTTGACTTTGAAACTTTTACTTAGTTTACATGTATTAGTTTGTGATTAGGTCAGTTTAAGATGAACCACTAATGTTAAGTCAATGATATTCGGTATGCAAATGTATTGGCATTTGCAAGTTTCATTTCAATGGAGATTATATAACCCCACCCCCTAATTATGGTTTATTGACTTTGAAACTTTTACATAGTTTACAAGTTAATGTTTGTGTTTAGGTTTGTTTAAAGGGAACGACTTATGAAAAGTCAATGGTATTTGGTTTGCAGTTGTATTAGCAATGGCACATCTCATTTCCATTGAGATTGTTTAGCCCTGTACCTTCAGTCATGGTTCATTGACTTTGAATATTTGCATAACTTACATGTTAAAGTATTGCTATTTTAATTTCAACATTAGCATTATCTAAATAACAAATAGGCGAGACATATCTCTGTGTTAACAGTTTATGTGTTCTCACGGCTGACTAGTAACACACAGCCTCCATCTTTAAATCCTCCAAATAGGTTTGTGTATTAATGGTTTAGATTTTTCTTCCCTATTTCTGTTGAATAAGATCATTGTTGTATATATTCAGTTAATGGATGTTAAATCCCAAGCAAGCAAAGTTCATCTTTAAACCTTCAAAATAAGTTTTTGCTTTAAGCAATGGTTTTAATTTTTTTTTTCTTATTTTAATGAAAATGGTCATTGTTTTCAATTGGTAGTAGTTTAATCCCAACTGTCAAAGTTTTTAACTATATTCAGGATGAAAACCAAATGATATGATAATTAAGTTGATTTTAAAACATATTTTGTATGTGTTGATGCTGATTATTTTTATTGCAAAAGAATTGTCTTTTTATGTAGCAAGAATTGCTTCTATGAAAGCAGGGAGACAAATCTCAGTATAATGAACACTTTTTACACTGTGATAATTCAATAAGATAAAGACTTCTTCCACCTTAATTATTTTATTATGGCACTTTTCTTGGTTTATCTACCTCGAGCATGTTACATATATAAACTTTAAGCCGTAGAGTCAATACAAGGTTTTCATTTAGTTGTATCTGTTGAAATCATGTAAAAACAAAATTGTGAGAAATCAGAGAGCAGTAGAATATACAGAACATTTGAATTCCTTAAACTCAATATATATATATATATTGTCTTCATTTCAGAGGGAATATAGTTCCTAATCCTAATACGGGTAAGATTACAATGACAAGTGGTAAACCGGCTCCAGTGACTTGTACACATATGGCAGAAGGACATTCCAAAGCTGTGTTGTCTGTTTTTGCAACTGACGATTTATTGTTTACAAGCAGTAAAGGTAAGTGAAATTGTATATACATGCAATTGCTTTTCTAATTTAAAAAAAAAAATTACTGAGAATAGATTTGGTATTGAGACAGAAAGCAAACATATCTATTGTTGGTAAGTGAAAGAAAGAAAGACAAACCAAAAAACTATTCATTTGTACTTTGTAGATTGCAAAAAGTTCTTTGAAAATTTGAATAACTTGTAATTGATTATATTTCATTTCAAAATATGTTTTTGTATATTTTTAAAATGCATGTGCAATAAAGAATAAAAATTTGTATGTTTGGGTTTATTTCTCTAATATACAGTGTTCAACTAACATGAGATTTTCCCTGGTGATGGTAAAAACAAGAAATATGCTTAGCTTTCAAATATTAAAGTATCTGACTAGCAAATGCTAGCAAAGTTTAAGTTCATAAGAGTGGGTTCCATTTTCACAAGTCATTAAACATAAGGAAAGACAAAAATTAAAAAAATATTGTACTGCCTTCACTATGGGATAAAATCACCCACATGCATTTTTGAATGTATTTTCTAAAACAAAAAGAAAACATAAAGATCTTTGAGGATATGACTTGCTGACAACCTAAGTGGCTAAAAAAAAATTGTACAAATTTAAAATGTCTAAGAAGTGAAATGTTTTTGAAATTCAAAAACTCAGTTATAAATATGATTGGAGAATAATCCTGACCCATTGGATACATTGATAGAATTTTGTTAATACATTGTATATAATATTGATCATAATTTAGACAAAAATCATTATATTGTAGATCGAACAGCAAAAGCATGGGATCTTCAGACGGGGAAAGAGGTCATGTCATTTGCAGGCCATCCTAACAATGTTTTATCTGTGAAATATAATGAACTGTTAAATCTTGTATTTACTGTGTCACAGTCTTATATAAATGTGTGGGATTATCGTATGAATGCTACTCAGTGTATCAAAACATTAAGGTAAGCTATTGTTTCACATTGTTATCAAATTGTACTCCTACTTTAAAAGTGTAGGTCATGTTGCAACCATCTTGGTTGTTTTTCCAACACATATTTTTCATCACACTTTTCTTAAAACTTTTGAACGAAATGACTTCATATTTTGTCAGCAGCTCTTCAGTGGTGAGTTGTATTTAAAATGTTTTCAGAAAATTTGAATGACTAGTGGGAGGTATGCATAGTATGACAATGCTTTCATTCTTGTTTGATATTTATAGATTATCATTGGTTATCTCAACGAGATTGATTTTCGCGCTTGAGCCGGTACGGCGAAAGTGAGAAAAGCAATCTAGTTGAGATGACCAATGATAATCTGTTTATCGCTATTTTACCTATGAAGACGTTGTTAATTTCCATGACAACGGCACGTGTTCCCTTAGTTTCTAGCGATAATTTTCATATCACCTGACTCCGCTGAGAACGGAAATTATCAGTCAGCAAGATCAAAGGAAAAATTCGTGAAATAGCAATAAGTGATGTTATTGCCAATAAGACAATCACCTACCAAATTGATTACTGGTAAAAATTCAAGTTGTAAAAGGCCACAAAAAAGTGAAAGAATTTGAACAATTTATGTACAAACTAAATGTTTCAATTAATTGAAAAATTTGAAGATTAATTATAATTTTATTAAACTGGTGATATAGATTTCACATGAGAGGACAGCCAGGTGGCGCTGTCCAAGGTCATACTTCAGAGCTTGAGGATCTAGTTGTGTCAAGGGTGGGTACAATTTTTCAAGAAATTCCCAAGAGGTGGGCATGTGAAATCTATATCACCAGTTTAATAAAATTATAATTAATCTTCAAATGTTTCGATTAATTGAAACATTTTATTATTAAAACTGTTGATATATATACGATTTCTCATGAGATTTTAGAGCACAACTAGATCATCAATCCACTATGAATTGTTGAAAACCCTTCTTTAGGCCATGTTATTACCAATCACTTCAATTGATTTTTGTCTTTTAATAAACATATATACATATTTGTACAATGTCCATAATAGCATATAAGAACACTATCATTCAACTACTTGATAGTAAAATCTTTTGAGCTAAATTACATTCATTGTCAGTAATAATTGTTTTATTATAAAATTTTTGAAAAGTTGTTGACCTTGTACAGCGCCAACTGGCTGTCCTCTCATGGGAAATCGTATATATTTCCAGTTTAATAAAATGAATAAGTTTTCAGGTTTGTGCATGTGATGTTGCAGGTTGACACCACATGGTTTATACTCTAGTAAATAGATAATCACAAATTATATAAAATGAACACATACTAAAAATATAAGCACTTAGTATGTAAAGAAAACATCTGGTGGTTCTAAAATTTGAAAATTTGGTATCAGCATGATTTCTTCCTTTTAGGTTCAAAATCATTTAAAAAATGAATAAAACATAATGAGGATTATGTGAATAAATTTTGACGACACTAAAACCCTTTAGTTGGGAATAATATCCCTTCAAATCTAGTCTGATTTTATATAATCCTGTCTATTATAATAACACACAAATGTACTTTAGAAATCAATAAAACAAAGACAATACTAATCTGACCTGCTTTTTGGACACTTTTTACTTAATATGTAAATAAACTCATCAGATATACCAGGATTAAAATTTTGTACGCCAGAAGTGCGTTTAGTCTACAAAAGACCCAAAAATATACACACGTACAAGCAAGAAGATAGAGAACACTGATACTTAAAGCTAATGCAAAAGTTTAAGTATTATTGATACTTGGACGAATCAATAATTAGTCCAAGGCTTAATTATAAGTCTTAACACTTCCAAAAGGATTTAATGTTTAGACATCATACCTACCTTGGAATCGATAAAAATCATGTTTATTGCACTTAACGTTCTATTCTATCTTTAAAATTTTGATACCTATCTTTTTTATATGGATTGAGGTGTTCCCACACTTTCATTGCGTTGTGTTATACTCAAATTTGAAGAAAAAAATGAATGTTTTCCGGATTTTTTATACTTTTTGATGTACATACAGATTTTTAAAAAAATATTTTGCATAAAAGAGTGCACAAAACAAAGTTTGGAGAACAAAATTTTATATCATATAAAAAAGAAGATGTGGTATGATTGCCAATGAGACAACTCTCCACAAGAGACCAAATTTAAAACAGAAATTAACAGCTATAGGTCACTGTACGGCATTCAACTATGAAGTAATATTATTTTATTTAGTACTGTAAAGATTGCACTCATTTAGTAGTAGACTCAGCTGAATGCATCAACATTAAATATTTACATATCTTGAATTCTGGAAGCTCATAATTTTATTTTGAAATATCTTTTTCAGTTCGTCTGGTTTAACACATGATGGACCCGTAAATTTCCAGTCTGGAATACGACAAAGTGAACTCCCCCCAGGGGAACATAACATCAATGACATAGCTCTAGGTTGTGATGGTTATACATTATACAGTGCTACTGGCAGTATGGTCAGAGTTTGGGATCTTACTACGTAAGTTTTGAGGAATTTTCTTCATTAAGCCATGTAATTATCTCCCCTTACCTATGCAAAGGGACACAACTTGGTTGTACACTTTGTAGTCCAACAGTCATTAAAATCATATTTTGTTATTACAAGAAATTAAAGTCAAATTAAGAATCTTTGTTGTAAGAATTATTTCATTGTACAGATGTCTACCTAATTATATTTACATGAGTATTGTTGTACTGAAAAGTCTGAAATATTCCTGTTTTAACAAACAAAAATTGAATAAGTTCTAAATTACAAAAAAATGGAAAAGAGAATGAGAAAAAAAATTCTAGCATTCTTCATGTTCTTTGATTAAATAAAGTGACTTTGTAGATTTAGAATATGATTGTTACTTTATGGGTGTGTTTTTGTACAAATGTGGTAATAATAAGCTTTTTTTAAAGTACCGCAATTATTCTGTGTTCAGATTGATAAGTTGAAACAGTGAGCTTATTTGAACAAATGAAATGGACAGCAATTTCTAAATCAATTTGTTTGTTTTTATAGTTTCAGTGCAATAGGTAAATTAAATGGTGGGCATCAAGCAGCAGTAATGGTGTTAGCTGTTGAACAACAAAAGGATAATGATGTTGTAATAACTGGTTCTAAAGATCATTATATAAAAGTAGGTACCAGTAGTGATATTGGTGGTTTGGTTATAAGGAGAAAACAGAGATTATCAAGTTATGACAGTTTTATAGCAGTATTTTCTTTACCCAATACAGTTAAATGATTTGAGCTGTGTCGGATAGAATTCGACCTTATGTAATTAGATATAAGAAGATGTGGTATGAGTGCCAATGAGACAACTCTCCATCCAAGTCAAAATTCATAAAAGTAAACCATTATAGGTCAAAGTACAGTCTTCAACACAGAGCCTTGGCTCACACCGAACAGCAAGCTATAAAGGGCCCCAAAAATTACTAGTGTAAAACCATTCAAACGGGAAAACCTGTATACATGTACATGTTAAGACTTTGATTTTAGAACATTCAAATACAAAATAAAAGATGAATTTTTGTCTGTTTTGTAGGGTTCTTATATCAGGTTAATTTTCAAAAAAATTACAGACTTTGCATAGAGTTTTTTTCAACCCAAAATAAGCTAACAGATGAATTGATTTTCATTTGTATATAGTCTATCTGACACAGCTCATTTGTTAACATTTACCTGCAGATGTGTACTATTAATATTCCATTAGAATTTTGTGAAAAAAAAGTGCTTTGTATAATGATTAGTATAATCAAGGAAACTGTTACATCTTATGAATTTTCAGTGATGAAAGGAAATTTACAAAAATAATTAAGTATAAGAAAATGAACACCAAGATAATCATGGTTTTTCTTTCTGTTTATTTGTTGGAGTTTTGCATTGAATGCAATGTTCCAAGCTCATAAAATAATGAACAAATACCTAGTAATCCACACTTTATATATTAGGAAAAAAAATGATTTGACCTTTTAATAGGATTTATTGATGATATTTGATTCTCTTGATGAAGAAGGATGCAGAGAAGTGCTTTGGATGCATGAAATTAGTGGAGTGTTATTTTTATTTACTAGCACTGTGCTAATATAACAGCTGGTAAACTGTTAGTCCCTGACAGTATCACCAGCTCAGCTTCTGTGGTGACTTGATTTATAACAAACTTTAAGTTATAGTTGTTAAATTAAGCAATTATTAACAAACTAAAGTTCCAACTCTCTCAGTTGACCTTAGATGATTTTGGCTATTTTATTTAGGCCCCTTTTGGTCATATGCCTCTTCATGTGTTCTGGTCTTTAACATCCTTCAGGTGTTTAGGTTTGAGCATTCCTGGTGAAGGGGGATCAAGAAATTAAAAGAATAACCATACACATGCAAACAAAGTTTTGATTTCAAAATTGTTTCGAAACAAAGTATGACAGAAATTGCAACAAAATTTTCAGTTTGAAAGTGTTGAATATTGTTGTAATATTTTTAAACTGATATATATTTTTGTATTGCAGATTTTTGAAGTAACAGATGACAAGGCAGGGGTATTAACTCCTAAGTATAATTTAGAACCACCCCATTATGATGGTATACAGTCGTTAGCGATAAAAGAAAATATTTTATTTAGTGGTTCTAGAGATACTTGTATAAAAAAGTGGGATTTAAAAACACATCATTTAAAACAGGTAATTTTTTAAGTCAAGAACCTCCTGTTTTGACAAAGTAACATGCTTACCCTGAGTGCAGAAGTTTGATCCCCAACCAGGTCTCAAGACTTTAAGACTTCTAAGAGTAAAAACAAAAACTGCTGGACATTCAAAAAGTTCTGTCTCTGGATAGGGTAACTTGTATTTTTCCAGACTTTTGTTTTATGAACTAGTACATTAAATATCCAATTCAGCATGTTTGTTTTGCGCAAAGCATGTTATATCCATTATATGACATTAGAGAATTTATATGAAGGATCTTCATAGTACAAGATAAATATCATTATGTGATAAAGAAAAAGAGATTAGTATGCATTCAGGATGTTAGATTTTAAGCCCATGTTTACAGAATCTCAAACTATCAGCATCACAAAAATCTTGTGTATAAACTCACTGTTTCACCTCAATATCAAGTTTTTTTTAATACAAAAGAATCTCTGTAGGAAAACAATATAAATACGATATGTTTCAATATTTTCTAAAAATTATGGACTTTATAGTCAAAGGGAGATAACTTATTTCCAATTTTTTTCAAATTTTATTTTTCAGTCTATAAACCAAGCACATAAGGATTGGATATGTGGATTAAGTTTTATACCTGATTCTAATATTGTATTGAGTGGATGTCGTGGTGGATATCTTAAGTTGTGGAATGTGGATAACTGTCATTGTATGGGTGAAGTAAAGGCTCATACATCACCTATCAATGCTGTAGCAACCAATGGGTCAGCCATATTTACTGCGTCTAAGTAAGTATTTATATAGGTTAGCTAATCTCTAAGAAAAATAGTTAGCTAATCTCTAAGTAAAAAATCTTTTTGCTGATAAGAGGGTTTTGATATCAAATTGATAGAATTTTAGTCCTTTTGTTTTCTGTCTGTAGGAGGTACTGTAAACGAACTAATTTTCATGAGCAATTTATATTCACGACTTTCATGAGTAGAAAAGTAAAGCAAATATAAACCAAGGATCTTTCTTATATAAATACATCAAGAAAAAAGAAAATTATGAAAATAAATTGCCACTAAGTTGGCTAGAAAGGGCTGTGAGCTAAATTAAGTATCGGTGAAAATAAGTTATTCAAATTTCAATGGACAAATTGCAATGTGGCCAGGGGGGGGGATATTTAACAGAGACTATCAAAAGTCTTACTTTTTACACATTGTGACTTGGATGGAGAGTTGTCTCATTGGCACTCATACCACATCTTCTTATTTCTATAAGTATATATATATATAATATATATATTGAGAAGGTCAGTATAATAACTGATGCAAGAATTTTGGCATACATTTTAATAAGGTCATGACTAAAAACTATAGATTTATTTGATATAGGGAACTCATTGAAGAATGCGCACAAGGATCCTTAAACTATGAACTATTTCTCATGCTGCATTCATTTTACTGAAGTCAGCTGTATCATATACAATCTCCAATCATATCTAAACATCTTAAAAGTGGGAGAAGAAAATTCAGACAAAAAATTTAACATTGTTGCATTTATTTCTTTTTTCCAGTGATTCTGCAGTGAAAATCTGGCAGTTTAACAGAATACAAACATGTGAATTTTATATTTGATTCTTTCCTTGTTTTTGCTTAGTTTTCCAGTGCACGATCATTGTCAATATTATCTTTCCTTCAAATCCACTATTGTGGATAGATCTTTCAAATCCACCATTGTGGATGGATGTATCCTAATATTATGTTTTAAGAAGAAATGTATGCACAGAAAGTATTATGTAGATTGTCACATATTAAATCATAAAAATCTGCATTTATTGAAACATATTTCCAACACTTAGAGTATAATGTATTTGATGGACATGATTGTTGAACTGCATGTGTATTTCCAATTTCAATGTTATAGAAATTACTTTCTGTTTTTCTCTGTATTTCCTCTGTCTTCTCTCAAACATTTATCTTATTCTCAGTGCTGACAGATTGATGTGTCTTTTTCTCCTTTACAACCAAATGTACTCAGAAAACAAGACTCTTATTTGTATATATGAGCATGATGAGGGTGTGGATGGGTTTTGCAGAATCGAGAATAATGGGTTAAAATTAATAAACGTTCTGAGAGAAATGGGACCAAAAAATATAGAATAGAGAGAATAATATGTTACTATAACATAAAAATTCAGGAAAAATGGCATTGAAAATTAAAGAATATCTACAAAAATGATGACCCCCCATCCAGACCATCATATCATGCTCATGCAATGAAAAATTAAGGAGTCGTGAATAAGGGTAAACATACTTTACTTTGGTATTCCTCTAACAATTTTACTTTTTTCCATATTGTCCATCAAGTATCTGCTATCAGCTATGCAATAACACATTCACCATAAGTCATACGTTCATACACATATGAGAAATATTTGTAAAAATCATCACATTTCAGCTTCATTCATAACATAAAAAATTATAAACCCCATATACATAGGTCACCTTCATTTAGCAAATATTAAGCTCCTCAAAGATGTTATTTAAAAACATCATAATATAATAATTCAGTAATTTATTCCATTAAAATTTCATGCAGTATATACCCATTTGACTATATTCATGATATATAAGGTATATATGTATCACATTCATGAATACTTGCACTCGGAACATTTTTTGGAAACTTTTCTACAGCTCATTTTTATATAAATAGGACATTTAAGCAATATTTTTACAGTTTCCTGGAATAAGTGAGCCCATAGTATTTTGACATAATTTATAATGTTCTATCAAAAACAATATGATATAGGTTCCATGGCCAATTTCTTACCAAGTCTAAACATAGTAATATTTGAAGGAATGGTTTTTTTGGGTACTCACTGCAGTAGAGACAATCAAATTGTGTTGTGTTTAAAAGGTGTGACACTTAAAATAGTTTTATATATATATATATATATACACATTGGTGATTCATGAAGCATGCTGTGTCAATGTTTGTCCAGTGTGTCCTACATTTTTTATTTGAAATGGTGCAATTAATGAAAAATAAAATTATTATCTATTAGGCCAGGGTTTTTTAATTTTTGTGGTTTACAGATCCTCCAACCCCATTTTTCTGATTTTCAGGAGAAGAAAAAAAATGACATTTAGTGCTTTTTAATTCCCACTGACCCTCACAATTACATTATCTCTGAAATATAAATGAAAATATCTGCTTAGCAGCAGATATTTTTCATGAAATTAAATGCAACCTAACTTTTTCATGTAAAAAATCTGTGAATCAACAAATTGAAAAACCCTGACCTTACAGAACAATTGCTTAATTTTAAAACTTGATTTTTGATTTACAGAGAACTTCTTTGATTTTCTTAGGCTTAAATAATGCCTGTTGAAGGTTAAAAATTGTATATTTCATTTAAACAAATGTATATTTATCAAAATGAAAGAATCATTCCACATCAGACCTGGTCTAACTTTATTTGAAAAAAAAGGTAGCACTTTATACATAATCCAATCTTTCAGTCCCCAAATCATCAAAATTATGTGCTAAATAACCAAGAGCAGACAATTATGAAGTAATGTATCTCAGGTTAGTTTCTGTCATTTTTGTGCTGAACTGAAGACGAATATTTTCTGTGTTCATTGATCCCTTTCATGACTTTCAAAGATGCCTTTGATTGGACAATGAAATGTTTGTATAGGGTATTTTTCATGGCAAAATGCCTGCTGCAAACACACGAAAAATTAAACAAGCTAAAATTGCCAGATATAGATTGTGTTTTGCTTTATGTTGTGAGGCTTGTTTTACTTAGAATATTCTGAGCCATTTACATTTTAGTTGCAGTTGATTATATCTTTTTCAGCTTGGTTGATTCTGGCTTCTCTTTTTCAATGTGACATTTGTTTTGATGATAAAATGAAGCTTTATGTAAATATAATTTACTTTGAGTAGCCAGATTCAACAACTATTTTATCTTTTATTTCATACATGTGTATTTCTTTTCTTTTTTATTTAGTTGCTTTATTTTTGCTTTTATTTGCACTTCTAGTGACCACACTGTGGGAATCTGGCGGACCAAATCCGGACTGGAAACCCCGGACACATCAATTGAGCAGTCCTAAAAGTAAAAGTGAAAACTATATTTACAAGAGGTACAGATAACACATCGTGAAATTAACTTTAGAAATGATCACAAACATTTGTAAACTCTATGGAAACAGCAGAAGGTAACCAGGAAGTGAATAGACTGTTCCTGGTAACTCAGCAGAAACAGGATACCAGTATATATCATATAGAAAGGGAGATAATTCAATCCAAATTCATTCATATATTTACAGAGGGGTGCTTTTGTACAGCTTGGGTAGATGAAGCTGATACATTTATGCATTTCACCTCTATTTCTCCATCAAACAAAGGCCATGAAATAATTGTAACCCCATAACTTATATTCATAATAGAGGAAGCAAGATGCCTAGATTAATTTAGATTGATCCATAACCCTTATAAAACAATGGCTTTCATGTGCTTCAGCATTTATCGAAATTAAGGTCAACCACTGAGTTAAGTGGCATCAAATGGAGGATAGTTCACTATTTTGTAATTTAATGCAACATCTTAATTTAGGTAATTCTTTATAATACATCGATCAGACACATAAAACTGCTATAAATCCATTAGTTTTGCAAGTGCTCCTTGAAATTGGTAACATGGTTGTAACAAAGGAGTTGCCGTGCTAAGGGCCTTATTTGCCAAAAAAATGTAGTCATTCAAAATCATAGGACTTATGCATAGAACATTTTTCACATGATTTGAATATTCACTGAGATTTTGAATGAATGAAAGGGGGTCAAATTGAATATTCATTCTTAAATGACTAAATACTGCTAAGTTTGTGATTTAGAAATGCCAACAGCATGCGAGTACTATATACATTTAAATATAGTTATGGTGTTGGTATGTATAGGCAGACTCTCTGATAAATGATCTACTTCTAGTTCTCAATATGCCAATAAAAAATAGCATAAAAACACAAAAAACATGATGTCAAGATTTTTATTTTCAACTATGTTTAAGACTTTTGAAATACCTGTTGGTCATTAAGAAATAACTCATTTTCAATAGATGCACACAGCTTGTAGATTAAAAGTCAATATATCTGTGAAAAATTGGTGAAAGAATTCCCTTATAAACACCATCCTTTATGACTACTGTATGCTTCAACTTTATGCTCTTAGAATTGGTTGCTCATTTATATGTTGTCTATTTATGCTCAATTCTGTTCTTTCTCATTTTTTAAGACCAGAGAACAAGTTAGTTTTAAGATTTTCATCTTAAGCTTCAACCAAAATTAGATTTATTTTCAAATGTAAAAAACTGTGTATCCTATTCTCTAAGATGATCCGGCATCAAATATTTGTACAGTTAGGTTTTTTTTTGTGTGTACTTTCTCAAGCAATTAGCTTGCTCTATAAGTTTATACTTCAAATTTATCAAGGATGGAAATCTTAAAAATGATATACTTTGGCTAAGTTAAAATATATTTGTAATTTATTGTTTTTATAAAATAGTAGAAATTTTTATTTTCTTCTCAAAAAAGTTTCATGTCAATGGGATCTCATATTTGTTATGATTTTTTTAGTTTTGTTTATTAATTTATATGCTTACTTTAGTTTGTCATACATAAATTAAGTTTCAGGATTTTGTTTCATTCATGAAACTATCAGGATTTTTTTTTGGACTGCGAAATCTGTAATTTTGATGCAACCAATGTTAATTCTGTTTTAGGTTGATAGCCACATATGTACGGTTTTTGTTTCAAAACATTATATTTAGAGAAAAAATGAAAACCTTTTCCTTGACAGGTACTATTTAGTTGTTGTATGGACAGTAGACACTAATTATTAATGAATTTAAATCATGTTATATTAATTCATTTTGTCATATTGGGACCAAATATTTTTGTAATGGCTGTGAATTTACATTGTTTATTTTCCTTGAAACAGAACAACTGCATTTACCATTATTACATATTAATTAGATGTATGTTAGCCCTACTGGTCAAAGGTGTCAGTTTGGGCTACAGCTTGGATTTGGTGTCTATCATCATTGTCTGTTAAAAGCCTACCATAAAGGCTGACTTTCAATTGGAGATGAATTCATGTGCTCCAATCTTCCACATGTTAAAAATGTTACAGAAATAAACTATGATTTATTTGTAAGAGCTAAAGAACAAAGAAGAAAAGCCAGGCTTGCATAAATATTTTTAGCAAGTGCTTAAAACAGTTCTAAAGGTCAAAGATACTAGGTTGATGATGCAGTCTCTAGTTTGGTTAATGATGATTTGGTATATTAGTGCTGTCTGAATTACTTTTTGTGTAAAGGGTACTTATTATTTTGACATGATCTCAAAATCAGTTACAAGATATTTTATATGGTAAAATTAGATAAACTAAATGTGTTCATTACAGACCCAAATAAACAATTTTCACTCTCTAATTTTACCTTTTTCATTTAGAAATTATTTTTTTTTCACTGTAAAAAGTTATTTTGTCAAAAAAAATTTAAAGAAAAAGAGTTTAATGATATTAATGCATGAAAGGTTGATTAAAGTAGCACATTCTAATTTTGTTCTGTCATAAAATATGAAATTTTCATATTTGTTTATGTTTATTATACATGACATGTTATTTTTTGTAAGCTCAAACAACATCAGAACCAAAACTGTGTTTACACAAAGAGATATTTACTTTGGTATTTAGATGTCATAACTTAATAGGTAACTTTTAGATCAGTCAGCAATGGTTGACAAGATGTAATAATCTTGGAAAATATTTTGGAAAGTTAATATGGGTCAAAAGTAGAAATAATTGAAGTAAATGTTATTCCCCTGAATATATGTGGTGATAGAATATTTTCTAACAGGGCTCATTATTCTCAAGTTCTTTAGAGTCTCTTTAAAGATGTTTTGTTTTGCATCTTATCTATTGTTTCATTATAATCTCTAGTCCAATATAAAAAAATAACCTCAATATTTAATCAGTGTATAATTGTAATTAAAATATAATGTTCAACCTCGCCACCTTGATTTTGTATGTCTTCTTTAAGTTGTCCATTACACATGAAGAGGGAATACATTGTACACATTTAAACAAATAAGGTTCATAGACCTGTCATCCAACATATCTATAAAATTATCATTATTATAAATGAATTATTACAGTGTTATACGTTAAGTTTGTATGATAAGATTGCTTCAAGTCGCCACTGTGATAATTTTGTAATTATATGTTATATTGGCTGTAAATTTTTTGTACAAGTTGTATGGACAATACACATCCCAAATGTAATGTTTGGTACATTGCATTAACTGTTTTGTTTTTGTTGATTATATAGACAAACAAAATAATTATGACAGTTTTGTTAAATAGCCTTTGTTGTCAACATTGTTATCTTTTTGAAATTGTGTCTCCACTGCTACCTTTTGTTTATTATCCTCCAGAGTCAGGTTGGATTTTCTTTGAAAACACTCACTTTTAATCATATAACCATGGTCAAATCATCAAATTTGTTACAAGGTATTCCTGAAACGAGGGACGTTTCCACCATTTTTGCCAACTTAATAAGTGTAGGTAATTCGAGTCAACATGCTTCACAAATTGAAATGTAGACTACTGTGGATTCATTATCATGCATGTTTTATGATGAAATCAATCATCATGGATTTCCAGGGTAAAGATCAACAAATTTACTTTTTCCATGATGTACAACTTGTCTATAGACTTCTGATTTTGCAAAAACCATGAAAACAAATAGAAACTTTCTATAGACTTGTATGCAGATTTTGGCAAAACCACGAAAAAACAAATATCCATGAATGCCTATTTTTTCCTTGAATCCACGAAAATAAGTAACCACAGAAATAAATGAATCCACAGTAGTTGATAACCTTGTGGAACAAAGCTTAATACGGGGGTAACTAGATGATTTATTTGAATTTGAAATATCTATATAAAATTATACCACTTACATTAACTTGATCGGGAAGTTTGGATACTTCCAGGACATTTTTCAGTGTAAACACATCAAGACTTGTCTCAGAATTCTCTGTAACCATAGTAACACATACCTAAGCTTTTGTCTCGGATTTTGTTGTACTTATCAGGGATACATATTGTATGTAAATATTGTCGTTATGATGGTGCAGATGTACCAAAATAAAGTTATATATATTTTCTACAAGTCTTATTTCTTTTGTCTAAATTGTAATTAAATTTGTGAAACAAAGGTATTGCTTTTCTAACTGGCATTATGATTCACATTGAAATAAGAAAACATTGTATGATTGCCAATCAGACAAATCTCCACCAAGACCAAATGACATAGATGTTGTCATATATAGGTCCAACTTTCAACAATGAGCAAAGCCCATACTGCATAATAAGCTATAAAAGGGCACGAAATGTCAAACATGGCAAATGTTAAATTTAAAAGTTAAAACTAACAGCCTGATTTATGTACAAAACAATAAACATAACAAAAAAAACAAATATGGTATACTACAACAAATGACAACTGTTGAATTCAGGCTCCTTACTAAGGACAAACACATGTATAATGTGGTCGGGTTAACCATTTTTTTTCTGGTGCCCAACTCTTCCCTATCCTTGGACAATGGTAATAACACTACTACCTGTATAAGAATGAACAATAAAAATAACTTGAAAAGGGCTAATCAGAAGATACAAAACACGACAACAACTAACAAAAGCACTGAAGACATAAAGTATAGATGTGAGAAAATTTACAGTTACTGAAAGTTAGTTAACAGCCAATAACAATTAATAAACAAAATCATGTTTCTAGGACTGAAATATCAAACTGTACACATCCAAGATCTGATAGATTTAGTTTAAAGACGTCATTAACAATCAGAGAGAAAAAACATATCTTGTGCAAAGCAAAAATATAGGAATCCACAGAATGTAGCACTGTGAATGTTCATTGTTGAACAGCAATGATATCTAGTTGGGTTTTCATTTACTGATAAAATCAATTTTCAATTTAAAATGAATTACCTATTTTGGATATCTTATCCCAATTTTCATCTACGGGAAACAAATGTTATCAGGTAGTTTAAGAAGACCTTACTAAATGATCTGCCCTTCATTTTCATGTGCCCGCTGGTTAGTAATAAATTAATTATTTTGGAAGAAGTCTACTCCTCAGTTTCTATATATGACAGGTCAGAAGTATTTGGTATAAGGATTGATTGTGATGGGGTATTGGTCCATTTGACATGCCATATAGACGAGACGTTACTGATACAATGGTATGGTGATTTGGTAAATTTTTCTGGATTAAATCTATTCCTTGATGACAATACTGTATAAGCATATAATAAAAAAAAAAGAGAGAAAGAGATGACTAAAGTACAGAGAATTAACTCTTCATGTGATTAAGGTGACAATATTAATATTTTAGAACAGATAATGAAAACGATGAATGTGTCAAGGAAACAACCTGACAAGGAACAGAAAAACAGCATAAGGCTACAAATGGGTCTTCAATGAACGCAGCGACACTAAACCCCGAAACATGCAAATGAACCTAAATTTAAAAAAACACAGAAGACTAACAATGGCTAGATGTTCCTGACTTGAGACAGACAGAAAAATGCAACGTATTTAAAAATGTTTTATGAGATCTCAACCATTTACCTTTAGCCAATATCGAATAACCAATCACACAACAAAGCGCACAGTGAAGCTCAGTTGGTAAGAATTCCGAGTCCGATGTGAGAATAGGTAACAGAAGAAACTAAGAAAATGCCAATGCTAAACATAATTTAAAGAAGGCTTGCTATCAGTTGTTTACATTGATAGCCTCGCACTGATAAAAAAAAGTATTTTCAAGACAACAATTACATTTCGTCTGTTAGATTATTCTATGAGAGATATACAGTTTAATGCATAGTGTCTCATTTTCATTTTTTATGAAGAAAATGACAATAGAAGCTAGTAGCACTGCTATTATTTTCACCACAACAACTTTTAAAGGGGCATTAGCTAAGAGATATAAAAAAAATAAATAAAATATGATTTTGTTTTGTTCAATTATTAATGAAAGTAAACAGTGAAATAGCCAGTTAGGTTCAAATTTTTCAAAATAAGCTAAGAAATATCGCTGATGAATTATTCACTTGCAAGTGATCTCCTTGAATCCGTATTCACGTGACCTTAAAATTACCCCCTTAGCTAGAGATGTTTTATGCATAACTTAAGCGTGTTATGCTATTAAAAGGAAAAGAATGTCTACATTGAAAGTGAAATAAGGGTAAACGATTTGATTGACTGATTCAATCAACAAAAAATCATTCTTACACAGGTAAAACGATGATTAACATATATTTTATCCTATAATATGGAACCAAACAGGCCAAGACATATACATTGCACAATTCCGCTAACTATTTATATCCATATTTCGGGTTATATGACCGTCGACAGTCTTTGGGGGTCACCTCGATGGTTCATTAGATTGTGTCTACACTAAAATACACACTACATGCTGATACATATTATCGAGCCCATGCATTGCAAATTGTTTATTTTCGACTTTTTATAATTTAGATACACGTTTTAGTATGTTCAAATTGTAAATCAAATATGATAATTTGAGCAAATCGATGAACATGAATTTGACAGCTAATTCCCCTTAATTTTTTTTTACCCTAACGCCAATAGCCTAAATGCTGTTTCCATCGTTTGTTGTATCTAAAGAGAGTTGAAAATATTTGATAAATATATTGCACAAACCCATCAAATTGACAACGGATTTATTTTAGCCTAATAGAGCTCTGGCGCTTGTTTAGTGGGTCAGACGAAGTTTTACAGACAATTGCGGTTGCTATCCTATATAAAATATCAGAGATATCGACCACCATTTACAGTAAAAACCTCGTCTGACCCACTAAACAAGCCCTGTGAGTTACAATAATCGATTCAGTAGAAAAATGTGAGAACAAAATATTATCAAAGTAAAAATAGAAAGAAAAATCATACTAAATCTAATTAAAAAAAATCCGATACCCTGGATAATTCAATGTTCTTTTGAGTTTGTAAAATCCAGATTTTAGATGTCCTTTTCAAAAGTTTGATTGATGATATGTGTTTGAATCCTTCTAATACTTGTTAGAGATATATGATAAGATATCTCAGAGACATGTTCATATCGTTTGGCTTTGAGGCGTTGGTTTTCTATCAATTTTAAAACTTTATGGTAATGTTTCTTCATTATAACATGTTGTAATTTAAATTTATCGCATATTAATATCGTATGACCATTTGATTGTTCAATAGTGCAATCTTCAAAGATAAAACGACCATTGCTCAAAGTCCAAAAGTGAATAACAATCAACCATTTGTAATTACTTTTCCCCATGTTGAGAAACAAGGTAACTTAATAATAAATGTTTCATATCTCAGAAAATATTCTTTACAAATCTTTAACACATCATGCACATATTTCGTTAAATATTTGTCGTTTTCACTATACCTGTAAAATAAAGGGATATTTAAGACAACTCAACGCTAAATTTATCACATGATTTACATTACTAGTATATGAATAAATGTAAATTCTTGATGATGCCCAGTCAAAGACAATTGTATCGAAATTGTCATTATATCAAAACGATACTGTTATTTGACTGCAACATATGATTTTACTTGCAGAAAGGCGACTTGTTTTATCAACGTTTAGTTGTTATTTCTACGAACGTTCCATTACATGTATCGTTAGTCCAAAATAGATAATGAATGCCCAATCAGTAAAAGAGTCATCTAATTAGTGTTGCTGTTTTCAGCCCTTGATATAATGTTTATTTCGTAGTG
This sequence comes from Mytilus californianus, assembly GCF_021869535.1. Lineage (NCBI taxonomy): Eukaryota > Metazoa > Mollusca > Bivalvia > Mytilida > Mytilidae > Mytilus > Mytilus californianus. Next base: position 37,148,444 of record NW_026262712.1, read on the forward strand.
GTTAACGATATTTTGTGTACTTGCCTTTTTTTTCTTAAAGTAACATGTTCTGCTGTAGCTATACCAAATATAAGGTAGAAGGACCTTGTTGAAGTCCGTACGATGACATATAGCTGTTAATTTCTGTGTCATTTTGGTCTCTTGTGGAGAGTTGACTCATTGGTAATCATACCACATCTTCTTTTCTATATGACTAAGTATATTAAACCTACCGAGTGCACATGGATTGTATATTAGTTTAAGGACTCTACAACATCACTTTTAATGTTATTTCCCCTCTCTCCTCCTCCGTACATCTTGTACGAGTAAGTATAAGATTCCAGAGTACCATTAGAACTATAATGGTTATTGCCCATCCTAGCTTAATTTGCCCTAAAACAAAAATTCTCTCAGAAGTACCCTAAGGAGCTACCATATGATTTTTATGGGGGGGGGGGGGGGGAGACTCTGGGGCGAAATTTCATAAATAAGACAGGACAAGAGTCTTGATTAAAAAAAAAGGCAGGATGAGCAACTTTGCAAAAAAAGGCAGGATGACAACTTATTTAAAAAAAGTCAGGATAAACTAATAAAAGAAAAAGGCAGGACAGAGATTACAACTGAAAAAATGCAGGACATATTTTTCATCCTAGCCCCCCTCCATAATATCAAATGGCAGCTCCCTTATTAAAAAGATAAAATATGTCTATAGAAGAGAAAATGGTGATCACAATATGATTTTGATTTCTGGTTTAAATTGCAGCTAATATGATGTTTAAATACCATAGAAACAGGAACAGTTACTATACATTGTTTTAACCGTTGGCTCACATTTAAACATTACAGATAAATACATAGAAATTCTTATATTCACTTAGGCGATGACTGGCGTTATTAATTGTGATCCCTGTGCCCATGAGGACAACATTAAGCATGCAAAGAAATGGTGTACTACCTGTGAAGAAGGTTATTGTGCAGACTGCGAAAAGGTTCACAGATCAACGAAGATGTCCAGAAATCACAACTTAATAACAATTTCCGATTAGTGAAAAAAATATGCGAGGTCCAGCTGGATTAGCTGTATACAATGAACAAAACGTTTTTGTTGCATGTAATGATTCGTATAATCTTTTGATCATAAAACAGGATGAAAAGGAAAAGAAGAGTAAGTTTTTACTGTCATTAAGACGCGGACTGGACATGCCAAGAGCTATATACTATGACAGAGACAGGAAAGAATTGTTAGTATGTAATGAATGCGACGGAAATGCCGCAATGTACAAAGTAATTGAAGGTTAGATACCCATCGTGGGTTGGTAACTTGTATCTTCAGTTGATTAACTGAACGCAAATTAACTTTGTATTGTGTACAAAACAAAACAAAACCGTACTCTGTTTCGTGTATTTTGTGGAATTAATTGTTCTCTTCCTTGGGCTAAAACCTTGTTCAAATATTCTCACAATAACGGACTACCATCTGTTTTTTTTCTTCAAAAAGCTCCAAACTAGATGAAAATTGATTTGCATATACTACAAAAAGAAACTGAAAACAAAATTGTTAAAAAAGCAAATGTAAGTATGCTTTAAGCAAGAATGTGATTATATTTAATATCACGAGCTGAAGATATATTTGCTTTAATGGTGAGGACTTCATTTATATTATTTGTTTTATTAGTAAAAGTATTTTGATGCAAATTTGCAATATGTTTGATGTTTCCCCGTTGAGTTGTGCTCTCTCTTGTGGGTCGTAGTTCATTTATTTGTGATCGTAAATTATTTATGAATTGTTATTTTTATGTTATTTTCTAAAGTTTTGTTATCTTTTCTTTAAACTAATACCGAAATAAAAAAAGAAGCTGTCGATGTCTACATTAATGTCTTCAGTTTTTCTGTTACCCACAAGTAACAAACTTGAAAAAGGAACCAGTATTCGTGCTATTTTCCGAATTCCGTTTTGAATCTGAAATATAGGACAAAGGGGGAGGGGGTGGGAGAAATTGTAGATTTTGTAAATAAATACTAAATTGCATATTGGTTATCATCTCACGTAAATTGTATACCCTTTGAGTTCCGAAAAGTTCACACTTGTGTCAAGTTCATATATGGAATAAATCTTATGCAATTACTTACACCATCATTTGATGTATTTAGGCTTACTTTCTTGTAATAATGGTTATTATGTAAATACACAAAATAGATTGTCGGAACAAGGAAAAAATAGTGCATGGTATGTTTTAAAAAAATACAGGATGATTATTTTAACCATGAAACCTTGTTGACTTTATTTGAAACCTATGTTGCAAGTATTTTAACTACGGGTGTGCAATTTGGGGGTATTATATTGAAATATAAATTAATACAACTGTCATCTGTACAAAATGTTATAGATTTAAACAATCTTAGTAAGTATTTGCTGACAAATTATGTGATAAAAAAATATTGCTGCTAATTTTGAACAATGTTATCTATGTCATACACTGTAGATCATACTTATTTTTTTGCTATGTACAAGAGTGATTTAATCATAAAAAATGTATTTAAAATTTCATTGTATGTCTATTTATGTGATATGGTGCATATAATTTATTTGGCTCTGTTAGACGAGTATCGTTAAAATTATATCAACAAGCTACGATGATGACCAGATCAAATTCAGAATAAGTGTCAGAAAACAAGCTAAGGCAACGGATCCGAATGGTGCAAAAACAACATTTACCCTAAAACAAGAATACATAAAACAGATCAAACCTCTTTCATTTAATTGGTTAATTCTATGAATGAGATAACTCGTATTATGAATTTTTCAAAATCCTCTTTTGCGATATCCCCGAATGAGACTCGTCTCCGAATTTGTTCTTACCAATAGTAACACAACACGACAGATCCGACTAGAGGATCAGGATGTACTTACCCCTCCATGAGTCACTGAGACCAATCGAATTGTTGATGGACATTGCGTTGCTTAGTTGTTGGTTTTCTTTGTGGTGTTTTGTGAACTGTTTTATCTTTTTAGAGTCTTTTTTTGGGACATGGCGTTGTCAGTTTCTTTATAAAAATGAATTTTGTATCTATTGCCTCTTATTTAGAAAACTTTGACTAGATCAAAATACTGTAATATTCATATCAGGGTAAAATTGAATTCGGTATGTGACAGAATATAAGTTCCCCCAAAATATTTGTTCCAAAGAACTTTTAGCATATAACAAAAGTTCTAATGCTATAAGAAACTTTCCTTCACAGAGGATAAAATATTACATAAGGAAAGTTCCCAATGGAACTTTTCTTATATGCTAGAAGTTCTTTGGAATAAATATTATGGACAATGTTTTATATATAATAAAAATTCCAGGAATATTTTAAATATTATAAAAGTTCCAGGAAAATTTGTTATATTATAAAAAGTTCCAGGAATATTTGTTATATTATAAAAGTTCTACGAATATTTGTTATATCATAAAAGTACTAGGAATATTTGTTATATTATAAAAGTTCCAGGCATATTGGAATATTGGCTATATTATAAATGTTCCCGGAATAGTTATCATGCTTATTAGATGAATAATGTTCTAGAAATATTTATTATATGTCCAAATTCTAGGAAAATATACTACAATATCCAAAATTATTTCTAGCTACAAATGTAAATTTTCAATAATAAAGTACAGGCATTTTCATCTAACATTTGTGGCTAACTTTATGCTTGACTAAAGTATAAGCTAATCTTTCTTCATTTGTACAGACTAACGGACCATTTAGTTAAGTAAGTCTCGTTGAGCATGCAGTAATAAAATATTATAAAATATGTATTTTTACCTTGTTTAGAATAAGAGACATCTATTAAATATGTAAACATGTTGTTGTATTCCTCAGACTCCATTCTTTGTATGTACTACATGTACAGGTAAATGTCATGTGATGTGAACAATATTTAATAAAGATGTAATCAGGTGTACAAATCAAATGACACTCTTTCTATAAAGGAACAAATATTATGAAACCATATGACGTTTTAGTTCCAGGAAAATATCTTATGAAGGTGGAAATAATATTATGTAATGTTTGTTCCCGATAATTTTTAGCATCCATAGTTTTGTTCCAGGGAGAACAAGTATTATGTGGAACAAATATTTGTTCACATGTACACTGACAAAACAGAGATGAAAAAATATTTCAAATCATATGATAGCAAATTATGATCTGATATTGTAAGAAAGCCAACACAATTAATCTGGATATAGAAATTGTCCTTCTTTCCTATATTATTATATAGGTAGATCTTATTTGGGGTAGTTTTAAAACATCACCACCGAAAAAAAACATGCAAAACATATACCCCTTATTTTATTGATTTTGTATTTACATTGTGTCATTGATCAAATTTATTAGTTCAGTGTATGTTCACTTGTTTGTGTTAATATGTCTTTTGATTGAGTTAAGCCATTTCCTTTGATATTTTATAGTGTGTCTTTCTATGTCGTGATGTTACACTATTGTTTCAGGTAAGGAATAAAGGTTGGTAAACCCGCTGCCTTTGTTTGCACCTGTCCTAAGTCAGGAACCTGATGTTCATTTTTTGTCGTTTGTTGATGTGGTTCATAAGTGTTTCTCGTTTCTCGTTTTTTTATATGGATTAGACCGTAGGTTTTTCGGATGAATGGTTTTACACTAGTCAATTTGGGGGCCCGTTATAGCTTGCTGTCCGATGTGAGCCAAAGCATTTTTCGTTTGCTAGTCTGTTCTATTAACCGACCACTTATGCATATTTAAGAACTTTTGATTTCATATTCATTTGTATGTGCTTGGAGACCACAGTCAGCATTTTTAAGCCAGATCATACGTACTCGATTGAAGTCAAAACATCATCAGGCAGTTTCAAATTGAAAATCTTTTCGCGTGCGTCTAGCTTCATACAGATCAACAAAAGTGTATTTTATAATAATAAGTAAAGCAAGCAAACTTCTATCCGACCGTGCATGACCCATATGGGTAGTCAGGGTCGTTAAAAAAATCCTCATCATCTAAGTGTTTTTATGTTCATTAAACTTCAATAACTGTGAACACTGAAGCATTCCCATCCTCTTCGTTACATACTAATACTTCTTTCCTGTCTTTGATGTAGTAAACAGCAGTTGGTTGGACCATTGCATCAATTTCCTTGATTAACATTGGACTCTCCCTACCATTTTGTTTGATTATACAAAGATTATTAGATTCTCTACCTACAACAAAGACGTCCTGGTCGTTTGCTACAGGTACACCCCTTGGGAAAATAATAGACTTATTTCGGTATACCCATATTTCTTGTCCAGTAAGATTTAAGCAGTGTAAAGTGTTGTTCCGGCTGTTTGTATAGTAGATCTTTCCCTCGGAAGTCGCAATTTCAAGAATGTTTGTGGTATCTATTTGAAGTGTTTTTAAGATTTCCCCTGAACGATCTATCACAGTTATTCCCTTTCTACCCTCTAAAACAAAAATCTTACAATCTTGGTAGGATATTCCCCGACATTCCCTTCTGAGTGTTATCTTTTGGACATGTGCATTATTAATATTTATAATTTCTATGTTTTTACTTGATAAGTAGGTGACAGCAATATGATCAGGACCTATCAGTGTTAAATAATACGGGTCACCGGAACAAGAAATGTCCCTGATGTATTGACCTTCCTGGTCGTATTCCATAATGTGTCTCTCTTCACAAAAGTCTGCAATTAACATGTTACCATTGGGTAAAATCAAGCAGCTTGAAACTCTCCTTCGCGAACCTTTTTCTAAGAATGTAATGTTCTGTTTCAACTGTAAATTAATCACACGGTTACTTGTTTCTGCTGGTACATATACTTGCTTTTGAGCTTGATCAAGTTTTATATTTTTGAATTCTAACTTAGCGTTTCTTTCTACAACTGATATCAAACCAAGCTGATTAACCCAGTCACATAATGAAGTGATAGTAGAATCTATATGTAGGCTAAACTCGAAATATTTTGCGTTGTTTATTTTGCTTGTGATGGCTACTATTTCCTTGCAGACTGTTTCGTTTGTTTCGCGCGTTCGAAGAAAGACCTGTTTATCTGATGCCAATTCCTTCGTTGTGTCAATTTCTTCTTTCAGCTCACTCAATTTTTGGTCTGTCAAATTCAACAGATCCCGGTCACTCTCGTCACATTTGGAACAGTATAGATCGTATATCTTTTCATGTATTAGGCATGTTTGATTCACAGAAACGTCTTTTATTTTTTGATAATCTGCAATTGATATTAGCTTGTGATTTCTTGACATTTTAGTTGCGCTGTGTACCTTTTCGCAGTCACCGCAAAACCCTTCTTCACAATTAGTACACCATTTCTTTGCATTTTTTAAGTTACCTTCATAGTCACACGGACCACAGGTGATAGTAGCTGTCATTTTCCTGAATAAAAAAAAAGAAACTCATTTATTCTTTCGACATCAAATGTGAGTCAGTAATGGGAATTAAGTGCAGTTCAGACTTCTTTCGCCCAGAGCAAGTTTGATTAAACCAATATATTTTTTCTTTTTGGTTTTTAATTTAGGAATACTGTAAAAATTCAGTAAAACCGTACAAGCTTTATGTTGTATTGAAAATAATTTTATCAATGTGCGATATGCATTTCAGTTTGTAACACATTTGTAGCTGGAATAACCTTCATCAGATATGCACACTAAAAGTTTAGTTGACAGTTTTTCATATCTGTGTCACTGATGACCACGTATTATGTTCAATTTGTCTTTCCAACCACTCCGTCCTCCATTCATTGTGGTTGACATCAACGAATGACAGATACCACTTGATTGTTACTTCACATGGGCAATACGATAGATGATACAAGTGAAGAGAGACTTCAAAAACTTTCAAAGTATTTGAGTTCAAAAGGGTTTTTTAAGGGTTCGTGCTCCTCAATCGTTTGTTGTTGTTGAAATAATTTATAGGCAGTATTTTTTTCTTTGTTCTAATGGCGATGAAGTTGTTTGTCTTTTTAAACATGTCTTTTTATTTTGGAATCTTCTGTCTATTTTTAACAAATATGAGTGTTCTTACATATATCATTATGAAATAACTTAAAAAAATGTTTCTTTCAAATCGATAATTACAAGCACTTAAAGAGAACCATATTTATTCCATTTTTAACCAGAACTGATATTAATTTAAATCATCGTACACACATAATATATCGAATGTTTGAAAAAGACATAAACTGCATGAGAAATTAAATGTTGAAAATCTTTTGGTTATCGAAAAGTAAAGAATACTAGGAAAACGAATGTATAAACATATCTTCAGTTCTCAGTGGATATACTTATCTTGATATATTAAAAAAAATTATACAAGAAATACGGACAAAAAACGCGTAATAATTTCTGAGGGCACAATCCTGATGCTTGAAAATTATCATAACAAAAAAGTAATACCGAAAGTCATATACACAATTTTAAGGGAGAATAATAGTTTGTTTACAATATATATAACTTGGTAAATGTTTAAAATAAATTAACTAACATTTAAACTTATATTTCCAATTACACAGCTGAACGGATTATCAAACGAAAATATATTACTGATTTTTTTTTAAATGAATTTTTTTTTGGATTGGATCTATATCACATATGGTAAATAAGATAAATAAAAAGGAATGGGGTATACGTCATTATAACAGCAAACCATCGACAAGAAAATCAATTGGAGATCTAAAGGTCACCAAATGTCTTAAACTAAAATGTGTCTGTACATCCATATCTTTTATGAGCTCATAATCCTCCCCCTTTCTAGTTCTATTTCTATTGACTTCGAGTCACTGGTTATACCGCAGGTGTGCACTGTACTGCACTTTACTTTTAATTATGTATGGGTATTTTCAAGTTTAAAAAATAGGTTAATATAAAACAATCGGATTACTGTCGATAAGCTTATTTCCATTGAATTCTTTAAATTTGAGGCTTCCAGGAGCATGATTCAATACTAGGTAAATTATGCAACAATAAAGTTATTAGCAACAGTGGCTGTCATTTTGACACAGAACGTACGATTTCGACCAGATTTGACCCAATTCAATTTTCTTATAAAGGCAAATTGTTCGAATAATGATTCAGAATTCGATTTCCATTATGTTATTTTCTTATACATCTTGTCTTGCTTATCATTTTTACTTCTCTATAGTATTTATACATAATATTATATATTGTATATTACAGTATTGTATATGTTAGAATTTCAAGATCATTGTAAACAAAAACCACGCGAAGTCTGGCATAAATTGTCTTTTTCTATTATTTAAGGGCAGTAACCCATTTCGGAAATCGATTGGCAAATTCAGGTTTTGTTTACCTATTTGTAGATACCATTATTGCTGATCGTTTTTGTTGTCAGAGATTATCGCTATTATTTAAAGTTTGTAAGATAATAGCCTAAGCATAAAATTGTAAGTAAAGGGCAATTACCTCTATAAAGAATTGATTGTAAATTTTTTGGTCATGTTTGACGTTTTTGTATATATCGTTATTCTTATTATATCTCCTTTGTACAATGTCTCCCCATCTATCGATAAAAGTTTTGAAGATGATTTTACTAAAATGCAGATAATGAGTAAAATTGTCATTTAAGGGCAATTAAATCAAGAATCTTGAATGAACTACTTCTCCACCCTTTACCAAAGTTTTCCTCATTCAAAATCAAAATCAAATTTAAAAATCAGTCTGTACCTATCATTTCTTATAACTATACCAAACCAATTGCAACTAAACTTTTCAATTACAAACACGTGTTGCAGGATCTCAATATTGACGACTTCAAGTCTAAATCTCCTGATTGCACCTGTACTAGTTCCGCATTCATATATAATCCGGCTGGCCACGTTATTACTGGTGCCCTAAACATTGTCAATTGCACTCTCTCTGCGAAATGTGTTATCCAAAGACCCGAAATATCGTGATCCTTAATCCATCAATTTTGAAACACAACTTTAAAATACTGATGGATTCAGTTGAGGATTATGCCAGGCTATGGGTTAAACGCAAGAAAGAAGAAGTAGATACTCTTTCCGAATGGAATAAGGCTGTGAGGTCGTTGATTTTAAACAGAATTAAGAAACAGAATGGGTCTCTTAATACCCATGCTAATCATCTTTAAAGACCAAAATGTTGCAAAACACTTGTTCTACCTCAATGACAAATATGTTGTTGTCCCCGCAGATAAAACCCCAAACAACATTGTGTTTGTGTGTAAATCATATAACATTAATTACTTAATAAATGAATTAGGTATTGACAACTCACTTGGAAACTCAAAATATACCCCCACGACACTTGCTAAAGAGCAAATCCTGGATAATCATAGGTCTGTTCTGTGTGCCTTGGATTTTCAACCAAAGATGAAGAACTGGATCTTTCATCACTGTATTTGATACCTAAACTAGTTAAGTGTCCTTACAAACAACGGTATATTGCTGGATCTTCCAAGTGCTCTACGAAACCTCTTTCTAAATAATTAACATCAATTTTATCAGCAATCAAAGCCGGACTTCAAATGTATTGTGAAACTACCTATTTTAGAGGTGGCGTGAATCAGATGTGGATATTAAAAATTCCAAAGATCTTTTAGAGTACGTTCAATCTAAGACTTTTTCATCTTGCAATGGTATTAAAACATTTGACTTTTCTACACTTTACACTAGTATTCCCCATTCCAAACTAAAAGACAAATTGAAAGAGTTGGTCCTGCTTTGTTTCATAAAAAAAGAATGAAAAACGTAGATACAAGTATCTTGGCTAAGGGAGGGATGAATCCTACATTGTAAAAAATTACTCCGATTCAAATAAAAAAAAAAAATTCTCTGAAAATGACATTATCAAGACGCTTGAAATTTATTGACAACATATTTGTTACGTTTTGAGGACGTGTTTTTCAGCAAACAGTCGGCATTCCCATGGAAACAAACTATTTACCTATTCTTGTCGACTTGCTCCTTTATTCATGTAAGGCTGTCATAATACATGAACTTCTTAGAAAACAAGAAAAGAAGTTAGCTTTAACAGTACTTTCCGCTTTATAGATGATGATCTCTAACTAAATAATTCAAAACTTGATGACTATATTGAACTCATCTATGCCATCGAACTTGAGATAAAGGATACAACAGATACAGTTAAGTCTGTTACTTGACCTACATCTAGAAATTGACAATGAGGGTCGGTTGAAGACAAAACTTTACGACAAAAGGGATGATTTCAGCTTCCCAATCGTGAACTTTCAATTTCTTTGTAGCAACATTCCAGCAGCGCCTGTTTCCCAGTTGATACGATATTCCAGGGCTTGTATTTCCTATCATGATTTCCTTGAAAGAGGGTTGCTGCTCACAAGGAAGCTATTGAACCAAGCGTTTCGAGTGGTGAAGTTGAAATCATCCCTTCGAAAGTTTTACGGACGCTATCACGAGTTGGTTGACCGTTATGGAATATCCGTTTCACAGATGATAGCGGATATGTTTCTAATGTCGTAATTACAATCCCGTCCCCTTTTCTAGAATGTGACCTACCGAATAAGACTTACTACCAGGTTTATTACTAACATGAGCAACACGACGGGTGGAGAAGGATCTGCTCACCATTCTTGATCACCCTCAGTTTTTGGTGGGGTTCGTTTTGCTCAGTCTTTAGTTTTCTATGTTGTGTTTTGTGTACTATTGTTTGTCTACTGGTCTTTTTCATTTTTTTTAGCCATGGCGTTGTCAGTTTATTTTCGACTTATTAGTTTGAATGTCCCTCTGGATTTTTTCGCCTTTCTTTTTCACTTCTATACAGACAGATTGATAGGATTACTCTTGACTTGTTTCATAAAAATGATGCACACATCTTGTTTCAGAAAGGGACAAAAAAAATCTCTAAAATTGATCTTTGATGAGAAACCTATTTTTTTATGACAATATATTATAACACGAAAGACAAAATTCCTGACTTGTAACCGGCGCAAAAGCATGTGACAGGGTGAACTTGTGTATATGTATGTCAGCCCGCACCCTACATGTATTTCGAATTCCCGAGTGTACCCTATTCAAATTTGCAACTCCCATTATAATATTTACCCATCCATGTTATTTCACATTTGCTTATAAATGTTTAGTTAATAAATAGCCTTTTCATATATCATAAATACACTACTTTTACATTACGATCTTTAAATAATACCTTTCATAAGTATAAGTATAAGTATAAGTAAAAGATTGTGTAACACATGAAATGAAAAAAAAAACTTTAATTAACTTTTCGTTATAAAAATGATTAATTTCTTTTAGGTCAGGATTGCATTAAGACTGTAACGCATGATCAACTTGCAAATTTTCACATTTGATTTATAATGTATAAAATTGAACAAATATAATTGTTAGCATATTTTTCAAAAGGATTTTCTGATTATGTTTAAAATATTTGCAAATTGTGTTTAATCATATTTCACGAAATGTATTTTATCAAATGTTTTTTTTTTTAAATATCCGTAATCTAATATTGAAAACGTTATATCTAATCTAATTAAATATGAGTTAAAGGAGTTGTTCGGTATGCGACAGCAACGTTTAGTGTTCTACACATTGTCATCAATAATGGTTATATGCGTTATCAGTATATCTTGTATATGACTATTGAGCAGCAGTATACTACTGTTGCCTTTATTTGTAAATGTCAAGCTTTAAATATGAATATTTATAATTTTCAGGTAGCATTCTTTGCAGTCTAGGTTGTAAATGTTATCTTTTCAAATTAGAATTACACATTATGTTTATTTCAAATATTGTTTCAAATTATTCTTCAGTCAAACGTAGAGTAGACAGAAATCGGACATACAAACTACACGGATTTGAAGAGATTTAACGTGCATGGTTCAACGTATCGATAATAGCTTGTTTTTTTTTCGAAATCGTTCGTTTCATTGAGTTAATGCAGGTTTACTACTTCAAGCATGTTTTGTACTAGAGAGGATCCTTAAAAACAAATTGTACGAAAGACCCGTAGCTACATTCTGATGTCCAAATTCTCATTTCAAAGTTGACTGTTCTCAGTGCAAGTTGACTTTTTTCGGATAAATTAGGAAGTAAAAAATGTAATCTTTGAGTTGAAACATGTTCACTTGAAACTAGGAAATATTAAAGTGCAATCGAGAAAAAATCAAATTAGAACTCAAAAAGGTCAAACTGGACGTAAGAAGTGTCAAAATGGAAACGAGATAGTCTTACAAAATAGAAATAAGAAAGTCTTATAAAATGGAAATGAGAAAGTCTTACAAAATGAAAATGAAAAAGTCTTACAAAATGGACGTTGGTCTTTCGTAGAATTGATATTCAATTTGATCATTGTTGATATGGGCGGTTATTTCAGTGAGAAAGAAGGATACAAATATATAAAAACAAAAAGTGCTTACAAAAATATCGAACTCCCAGGTAAATTTAAAATGGAAAAGTCCACAAAAACTGACATAATCAAACGTAATCAACCAAAGGAACGAGTGAAAAACAATCGTCATATTCTCACTTAATACAAGCATTTTCCGAAGAAAACGGTGGGTTTAACCTGGTTTTATGGATAGCTTAAACTCCCAATTGTATGACAGAAGTTTATAGTTCCGTCATATTGACAAAATTGGGTGAGCAACCCAAAACAGACATTATAGGTTAATGAGACAATAAGTGGGATACAGCATCCAAACTGTTTAAACATACATCACAGACATAAAACACAACTGACTAAAACATTCAAACATACATACAAATAAATCTTACAGAGAGGCAACTTAAAAGGAAAGTAGGATTAATGATGTAATAATTGAAAAAATCTTTCTTTTGTTTCTTCAAACATTATTTAAATAAAATGAAATTTCAAAATAAAAAATATTGTCAATCTTATTGACATTCTAAATAGTTAAAACAACCAAGAACTACTCCGTAAATAAATATATGAATTAGATTTTAAACAACAAACTGCAAATAATTCAACATAATGCATAATGAAATAATTGCCAAAAATGATAATTATCAAAAAATGGTTTAAATGATCTAAACTGACCTTATTCGGTAGTTGGTATGACTGCTGTATTGAAAGTTAATTTTAATGTTTAAGATCGATGTTTCGACAATCTCATGGAAATGAAGTCCAAAGAATTCTTTTATCAGATTATATTCCATATCATATAACTCTATTAATTTGATGTCCCATAAATAGACCATGCAAAACACGCCCACCGAGAATACATTATTGAAGTAGTCTACAGTTTGTAGTAAAAGTATAATAATTACTTTTACGTTAAGGCAGAAAAATAGAAATTTCTAGTGTTTACTTTAACAAAGGCGTCATTCGGTTTTAGAAACGAGTCAATCCATTGATCTACATCTGTATAGAGTGACATAGGAATAAAAAGCCATTGATCTGAATATTATGTGTCCAGTGTTCAAAATTTGTATAATAAATTTTTGAAAATCAGTTGCAATGTTATAGCTTTGAAAATTGTACCTTTCTTTCGTCATGAAAGTTTAAAGAGAATTATAGTGTGAATATACATTACACAAACATTTCCTCTTTTAGGTTAAATCGAGAACTGTCTTTTTTTGCCATTCGATAAAAATGTCATCGACGTACACATGAAACTAGCACTGCTGTACATACATATTCTCCTTTAGTAGTTACTGACTTAATCAATAAAAAAGAGGAGCGAAACAGATATTGGTACACTACAATTTGAAAGGTTTGTTATACAAATTGTCAACAGACCGAGTAATTGGTATATTACTTACAAAAGTCCTGGACAGTTTATTTGTACTTTTCCGAAAATATAAAGTATTTAAAATTCTTTTCACATAAAATATTTGAAATGCGTCGCAATACGCAAAACTGAATGTTAAGTATGTGCTATATACGAAAGATTTAACTCTGTCATGCTTCAGAAAATAAAAAATAGACAAAATCCATAACATCTGAAAATTTGCTTAAAACCACATTAACATTGTTGAATGCATGTCGAAGTTAATGATCTACTGCACTTCCCAACATTAATAATCGAGGTGTATATAGTCAGTTTTCAATTATTAAGTTTATTCATATCTAGATAAAAGAGGAACGAAAGATACCAGAGGGACAGTCAAACTCATAGATCGAAAACAAACTGACAACGCCATGGACAAAAATAAAAAGACAAATAGACAAATAATAGTACAGATGAAACAACATAGAAAACTAAAGACTAAAATACACTAGTAGTTTACCGATGTTTTAATTTGTTTATCCTTTTAGTATAAACAAACCAAGATCCCCACAAGACATAGAGCAACTGGATAAGCATCCCCTGCTATGCATGTATGACGCGCCATGCAAATCTAAAATTAAAATAAAGTCACGACAGGAATAGTATACAATAGGTTAATTTACAGATCAGACAACTTCTGCTTGTAGCTTTGCAAATGCAATGGATATACTCTAACTCTGTATTTCCGCTTTCAAACATCAATATGTAGTCTCACCATTATTGTATATCACATGTATCACCTAAACTCCTGTTTAGATAAACGAAATTCTATCAAATTAAAATTAGCAATTGTATTAACATCATATTCGCATGTTCATATATCATACATCATATAAAATTAATTCCGTTCTACAAGTTAAACTTGAAAACCATGTCACAAATTTCAGTTAAAATGTATACAAACTTACAGCTAAAGTCTAGGATAGTAACCATTACAGACTTCACAACCTTTCTGTCATACAGAAAGATGATACGGGCAATTCATATACTTTGATATCACTTATTCATCCTTTATCATAGATAAATGAACAAATCCTTCCTTTCTGTACAATATATATTGCAAGCACAATTTTTGATAACAATGAGGTTTTTGTTATTTTTTTTTAACAATGACAGCTTGATTAATCTCTAATTACAACCATACAAAGGCCCCACTCATAAAGCATGTTGAAATACAAAGCAATCTGATTCTATGAGACAACCGCATACAAACAAAAGTTTGCACAACTTTGTTAAGAAAATTATATATTATTGGTTAAAATTTTAATAAGACTGATGTATATAGGCTTATTTCGTATAGTTGACGTATATTCCAAGTTTATACTCAATTTTATTCAAATTTGGAAACATTAAAAATTAAACCAGAAAGAGAGGTCTTCTCTAGTGAGTAAAAGGTCGACTGTTGGAATTGGCAAGAAAGTAAAACAAAAATATTAAACTCCAATGCATCTTCAAAAAGGGGAAGTCCATACAATACTGATAAAATCAAACGCTATCAATCAACGAAACAAGTAAAAAACAACTGCCATATTCCTGACTTGATACAGGTTTTTCCGCAATGGATTTTCGATCTAAAGGTCACCAAATGTCTTAAACTAAAATGTGTCTGTACATCCATAGCTTTTATGAGCTCATAATCCTCCCTCTTTCTAGTTCTATTTCTATTTGATTTCGAGTCGGGGGCCTCGGTGACCGAGTGGTCTAAGTAGTTACTACTGTGATCACTAGCCAGTCAACACGGGGGTTGTGAGTTCGAACCCCGCTCGTGCGGGTGCACTCGACTCCAATATTAATTGACTAGGATTGTCAGTTTTCCTAACGAAGGTCGGTGGTTTTCCCCGGGCACTCCAGATTCCGCCACCAATAAAAACTGGCCGCCACGAAATAGCCAAAAAGCGGTGCTTAAAAGTGGCGTTAAAACACCAAAAATCAACAAATCAATTGAATTCGAGTCACTGGTTATACCGCAGGTGTGCAATTTACTGTAATTTACTTTTATTTATGTATGGGTATTTTCAAGTTTAAAAAATGGGTTGATATAAAACAATCGGATTACTGTCGATAAGCTTATTTCCATTGAATTCTTTAAATTTGAGGCTTCCAGGAGCATGATTCAATACTAGGTAAATTATGCAACAATAAAGTTATTAGCAACAGTGGCTGTCATTTTGACACAGTACGTACGATTTCGACCAGATTTGACCCGATTCCATTTTGTTATAAAGGCAAATTGTTCGAAAAATGATTCAGAATTCGATTTCTATTATGTTATTTTCTTATACATCTTGTCTTGCTGATCATTTTTGCTTCTCTCTAGTATCTATACATAATATTATATATTGTGTATTATAGTATTGTATTTGTTATAATTTCAAGATCATTGTAAACAAAAACCACGCGAATTCTGGCACAAATTGTCTTTTAAGGGCAGTAACCCATTTCGGAAATCGATTGGCAAATTCTGATATGTTTACCTATTTGTAGATACCATTATTGCTGATCGTTTTTGTTGTCACAGATTATCGCTATTATTTAAAGTTTGCAAGATAATATCCTAAGCACAAAATTGTAAGTAAAGTGTAATTACCTCTATAAAGAATTGATTGTAAATTTTTTGGTCATGTTTAACTTTTTTGCATATTTCGTTATTCTTATTATATTTCCTTTTTACAATGTCTCCCCCTCTATCGATTAAAGTTTTGAAGATAATTTTACTAAAATGCAGATAATGTGAAATTGTCATTTAAGGGCAATTATATCTAGAATCTTGAATGAATAACTTCTACACACTGTACCAAAGTTTTCCTCATTCAAAATCAAAATCAAATTCAAAATCAATCTGTACCTATCATTTCTTATACCTATACCAAACCAATTGCAACTAAACTTTTCAATTACAAACACGTGTTGCAGGATCTCAATAATGACGACTTCAAGTTTAAATCTCCTGATTGCATCTGTACTAGTTCCGCATTCATATATAATCCGGCTGGCCACGTCATTACTGGTGACCTAAACATTGTCAATTACACTTCTCTGCGAAATGTGTTATCCAAAGACTCGAAATATCGTGATCCTTAATCCATCAATTTTGAAACACAACTTCAAAATACTGATGGATTCGGTTGAATATTATGCCAGGCAATGGGTTAAACGCGAGAAAGAAGAAGTAGATACTTTTTTCCGAATGGAATAAGGCTGTGAGGGCGTTGATTTTAAATCAGAATTAAGAAACAGAATGGGTCTCTAAATACCCATGTTTAACCATGTTACATCATTCTTTAAAGACCCAAATGTTGCAAAACAATTGTTCTACCTCAATGACAAATATGTTGTCCCCGCAGATAAAGCCCCAAACAACATCGTGTTTGTGTGTAAATCATATTACATTAACTACTTAATAAATGAATTAGGTATTGACAACTCACTTGGAAACTCAACATACACCCCAAGACACTTCCTAAAGAGTAAATCCTAGATAATCATAGGTCTGTTCTGTGTGTCTTGGATTTTCAACCAAAGATGAAAAACTGGATCTTCCATCACTGTATTTGATACCTAAACTACTTAAGTGTCCTTACAAATAACGGTATGTTGCTGGGTCTTCCAAGTGCTCGACGAAACCTCTTTCTAAATTATTAACATCAATTTTATCAGCAATCAAAGCCGGGCTTCAAATGTATTGTGAAACTACTTATTCTGGAGGTGGCGTGAATCAGATGTGGATATTAAAAATTCCAAAGATCTTTAAGAGTACGTACAATCTAAGACTCTTTCATCTTGCAATAGTATTAAAACATTTGACTTTTCTACACTTTACACTAGTATTCCCCATTCCAAACTAAAAGACAAATTGAAAGAGTTGGTCCTGCTTTATTTCATAAAAAAAGAATGACAAACGTAGATACAAGTATCTTGGCTAAGGGAGGGACGAATCCTACATTGTAAAAAATTACTCCGATTCAAACAAAAACAAAAAACAAACAAACAAAAAAAATCTCTGAAAATGACATTATCAAGATGCTTGATTTCTTGATTGACAACATATTTGTTACGTTTGGAGGACGTGTTTTTCAACAAACAGTCGGCATTCCCATGGGAACAAACTATTTCCCTCTTCTTGCCGACTTGCTCCTTTATTCGTGTGAGGCTGTCTTAATACAGGAACTTCTTAGAAAGAAAGAAAAGAAGTAAGCTTTAACTGTACTTTCCGCTTTATAGATGATGATCTCTAACTAAATAATTCAGAACTTGATTACTATATTGAATTCATCTATGCCATCGAACTTGAGATAAAGGATACAACAGATACAGTTAAGTCTGTCTCTTGACCTACATCTAGAAATTGACAATAAGGGTCGGTTGAAGACAAAACTTTACGACAAAAAGGATGATTTCAGCTTCCCAATCGTGAACTTTCCATTTCTTTGTAGCAACATTCCAGCAGCGCCTGCATACGGAGTATATATTTCCCAGTTGATACGATATTCCAGGACTTGTATTTCATAACATGATTTCCTTGAAAGAGGGTTGCTGCTCACAAGGAAGCTATCAAACTAAGAGTTTTGAGTGGTGAAGTTGAAATCATCCCTTCGTAAGTTTTACGGACGCCATCACGAGTTGGTTGACTGTTATGGAATATCCGTTTCACAGATGATAGCGGATATGTTTTCTAATGTCGTAACTACAATCCTGTCCCCTTTTCCCGAATGTGACCTACTGAATTAGACTTAATAACATGAGCAACACGACCGGTACCACAGGTGGAGCAGGATCTGCTTACCCTTCTTGAGCACCTGAGATCATCCTCAGTTTTTGGTGGGGGTTCGTTTTGTTCAGTCTTTAGTTTTCTATGTTGTGTTTTGTGCGTTGTCAGTTTATTTTCGACTTATAAGTTTAAATGTCCCTCTGGTTTCTTTTGCCTCTCTTTTTCACTTCTATACAGACAGATTAATAGGATTATTCTCGACTTGTTTCATAAAAATGATGCACACATCTTGTTTCAGAAAGGGACAAAAAAATCTCTACAATTGATCTTTGTTGAGAAACCTCAATTTTTATGACAATATATTATAATATAATACTGTGGACAAATAAAGACAACGTAAAACAAAATTCCTGACTTGTAACCGGCGTTAAAGCATGTGACAGAGTGAACTTGTGTTTATGTATGTCAACCCGTATCCTACATGTATTTCGAAATCCCGAGTGTACCCTATTCAAATTTGCAACTCCCATTACTATATTTACCCATCCATGTTATTTCACATTTGCTTATAAATGTTTATTTGATAAATAGCTTTTTCAAATATCATAAATACACTACTTTTACATTACGATCTTTAAATAATACCTTTCATAAGTATATTTTAAAAGATTGTGTAATACATGAAATGAAAAAAAAAACTTTAATTAACTTTTCGTTATAAGAATTATTAATTTCTTTTAGGTCAGGATTGCATCAAAACTGTAACGCATGATCAACTTGCAAGTTTTCACATTTGATTTATGATGTATAAAATTGAACAAATATAATTGATAACATATTTTTCAAAAGGATTTTCTGACTATATTCAAAATATTTGCAAATTGTGTTTAATCATATTTCACGAAATGTATTTTATCAATTTTTTTTTTTAATATCCGTAATCTTATATTGAAAACATTATATCTAATCTAATTAAATATGAGTTAAAGGAGTTGTTCGGTATGCGACAGCAACGTTTAGTGTTCTACACATTGTCATCAATAGTGGTTATATGCGTTATCAATATATCTTGTATATGACTATTGAACAGCGGTATACTACTGTTGCCTTTATTTGTATATGTCAAGATTTATGAATATTTATAATTTTCAGGTAGCATTCTTTGCAGTCTAGGTTGTAAATTTTATCTTTTCAAATTAGAATTACACATTATGCTTATTTCAAATATTGTTTCAAATTATTCTTCAGTCAAACGTAGAATAGACAGAAATCGGATATACAAACTACACGGATTTGTAGAGATTTAATGTGCATGGTTCAACGTATCGATAATGGCTTGATTTTTTTCGAAATCGTTCGTTTCATTGAGTAAATGCAGGTTTACTACTTCAAGCATGTATTGTACTAGAGAGGTTCCTTAAAAACAAATTGTACGAAAGACCCGTAGCTACATTCTGATGTTCAAATTCTCATTTCAAAGTTGACTGTTCTCAGTACAAGTTGACTTTTTTCAGATAAATTTGGAAGTAAAAAATGTAATCTTTGAGTTGAAAAATGTCCACTTGAAACTAGGAAATGTCAAAGTGCAATCGAGAAAAATCGAATTGGAACTCAAAAAGGTCAAACTGGACGTAAGAAGTGTCAAAAAGGAAATGAGATAGTCTTACAAAATAGGAATAAGAAAGTCTTACAAAATGGAAATGAGAAAGTTTACAAAATGAGAATGAAAAAGTCTTACAAAATGGACGTTGGTATTTCGTAGAATTGATATTCAATTTGATATGGGCGGTTATTTCAGTGGGAAAGAAAGATACAAATAAGTATATAAAAACAAAAAATGCTTACAAAAATATCGAACTCCCAGGTAAATTTAAAATGGAAAAGTCCACAAAAACTGAAATGATCAACCAAAGGAACGAGTGAAAAACAATCGCATATTCCTCACTTAGTACAAGCATTTTCCGAAGAAAACGGTGAGTTTAACCTGGTTTTATGGATAGCTTAAACTCCCACTTGTATGACAGTAGTTTATAGTTCCGTCATATTGACAAAATTGGGGGAGCAACCCAAACAGACATTATAGGTTAATGAGACAATAAGTGGGATACAGCAGCCAAAGTGTTTAAACATACATCACAGACATAAAACACAACTGACTAAAACATTCAAACATACATACAAATAAATCTTACAGAGAGGCAACTTAAAAGGAAGGTAGGATTAATGATGTAATAATTGAAAAAATCTTTCTTTTGTTTCTTGAAACATTATTTAAATAAAATGAAATTTCAGAATAAAAAATATTGTCAATATTATTGACATACTAAATAGTTAAAACAACCAAGAACTACTCCGTAAGTAAATATATGAATTAGATTTTAAACAACAAACTGCAAATGATTCTACATAATGCATAATGAAATAATTGCCAAAAATGATAATTATCAAACAGTGGTTTAAACGATCTAAACTGACCTTATTCGGTAGTTGGTATGACTGCTTTATTGAAAGTTAATTTTAATGTTTAAGATCGATGTTTCGACAATCTTATGGAAATGAAGTCCAAATAATTCTTTTATGAGATTATATTTCATATTATATAACTCTATTAATTTGTTGTCCCATAAATAGACCATGCAAAACACGCCCACCGAGAATACATTATTGAAGTAGTCTACAGTTTGTAGTAAAAGTATAATAATTACTTTTACGTTAAGGCAGAAAAATAGAAATTTCTAGTGTTTACTTTAACAAAGGCGTCATTCGGTTTTAGAAACGAGTCAATCCATTGATCTACATTTGTATAGAGTGACATAGGAATAAAAAGCCATTGATCTGAATATTATGTGTCCAGTGTTCAAAATTTGTATAATAAATTTTTGAAAATCAGTTGCAATGTTATAGCTTTGAAAATTGTACCTTTCTTTCGTCATGAAAGTTTAAAGAGAATTATAGTGTGAATATACATTACACAAACATTTCCTCTTTTAGGTTAAATCGAGAACTGTCTTTTTTTGCCATTCGATAAAAATGTCATAGACGTACACATGAAACTAGCACTGCTGTACATACATATTCTCCTTTAGTAGTTACTGACTTAATCAATAAAAAAGAGGAGCGAAACAGATATTGGTACACTACAATTTGAAAGGTTTGTTATACAAATTGTCAACAGACCGAGTAATTGGTATATTACTTACAAAAGTCCTGGACAGTTTATTTGTACTTTTCCGAAAATATAAAGTATTTAAAATTCTTTTCACATAAAATATTTGAAATGCGTCGCAATACGCAAAACTGAATGTTAAGTATGTGCTATATACGAAAGATTTAACTCTGTCATGCTTCAGAAAATAAAAAATAGACAAAATCCATAACATCTGAAAATTTGCTTAAAACCACATTAACATTGTTGAATGCATGTCGAAGTTAATGATCTACTGCACTTCCCAACATTAATAATCGAGGTGTATATAGTCAGTTTTCAATTATTAAGTTTATTCATATCTAGATGAAAGAGGAACGAAAGATACCAGAGGGACAGTCAAACTCATAGATCGAAAACAAACTGACAACGCCATGGACAAAAATAAAAAGACAAATAGACAAATAATAGTACAGATGAAACAACATAGAAAACTAAAGACTAAAATACACTAGTAGTTTACCGATGTTTTAATTTGTTTATCCTTTTAGTATAAACAAACCAAGATCCACACAAGACATAGAGCAACTGGATAAGCATCCCCTGCTATGCATGTATGACGCGCCATGCAAATCTAAAATTAAAATAAAGTCACGACAGGAATAGTATACAATAGGTTAATTTACAGATCAGACAACTTCTGCTTGTAGCTTTGCAAATGCAATGGATATACTCTAACTCTGTATTTCCGCTTTCAAACATCAATATGTAGTCTCACCATTATTGTATATCACATGTATCACCTAAACTCCTGTTTAGATAAACGAAATTCTATCAAATTAAAATTAGCAATTGTATTAACATCATATTCGCATGTTCATATATCATACATCATATAAAATTAATTCCGTTCTACAAGTTAAACTTGAAAACCATGTCACAAATTTCAGTTAAAATGTATACAAACTTACAGCTAAAGTCTAGGATAGTAACCATTACAGACTTCACAACCTTTCTGTCATACAGAAAGATGATACGGGCAATTCATATACTTTGATATCACTTATTCATCCTTTATCATAGATAAATGAACAAATCCTTCCTTTCTGTACAATATATATTGCAAGCACAATTTTTGATAACAATGAGGTTTTTGTTATTTTTTTTTAACAATGACAGCTTGATTAATCTCTAATTACAACCATACAAAGGCCCCACTCATAAAGCATGTTGAAATACAAAGCAATCTGATTCTATGAGACAACCGCATACAAACAAAAGTTTGCACAACTTTGTTAAGAAAATTATATATTATTGGTTAAAATTTTAATAAGACTGATGTATATAGGCTTATTTCGTATAGTTGACGTATATTCCAAGTTTATACTCAATTTTATTCAAATTTGGAAACATTAAAAATTAAACCAGAAAGAGAGGTCTTCTCTAGTGAGTAAAAGGTCGACTGTTGGAATTGGCAAGAAAGTAAAACAAAAATATTAAACTCCAATGCATCTTCAAAAAGGGGAAGTCCATACAATACTGATAAAATCAAACGCTATCAATCAACGAAACAAGTAAAAAACAACTGCCATATTCCTGACTTGATACAGGTTTTTCCGTGGGAAATGGTGGGGTAAACCTGGTTTTTATAGCCAGCTAGACCTTCCACTTGTATGAAAGTTGTTTATAGTTCCATTATATTGACAAAATTGGGTAATCAACCCAAACATACATAAAAGGTTAATGTGACAACAATTGGGGGCAAATTCAGGTTAAGGAGGGCTGATTGCTGACAAACATGATTAATCCCGTCACATTTCATATCACTAGTAAATGAATGTTTCATGGTTAGAAAATACATAACATAACACAATTACAAACTCAATCTCAATTTTATATTCTTGTACGTGTCTTTAAATAAAACAAATCTATTTCATTTTTAGAAATTTTCAAGGGATAATATAAACTTCACAAAAAGCACGTCACTTTTTGTGGCGTTGATACATTCATGTGACGCGCAGTTTATGCTTTGTTTGTGATGTCTTGGTGTTCTGTCGTAAATTCATTGGAGGGGTCCGTTGTGATTCTGCGGTTTATATGTTGTAATGTACTATTACATTTGTTTAGATGTGTATTTTTCTATCCTGAGGATTCTTGCGTTTATTTGTACTGTATTCTTGTCGCGTAGTGTTGTCATTGTAGCGATATTTTTTATATTGCCATATAAGCGGGAGGTTTGGTTAGCCATAAAACCAGGTTCAACCCACCATTTGTTCTTATTATGTCCTGTACCAAGCCAGGAATGTGGCAGTTGTTATCAAATAGTTCGTTTCTATGTATGTTTACGTTTGTTTTTGTTGCAGTTGAGTGTTTCTGTTGTTTCGTTGTTTTCCTCCTATATTTGATGAGTTTCCCTTGGTTGTAGTTTATAACACGGATTTGTTATCGCTTTTATCGATTTATGACTATTGAACAGCGGTATACTTGCCTTTATTTCGTCTTAAACGGTAATTTTGATCTTAACATCATCTTCAAAGTTTGAACAATAACGTCTTTCAGTCAATTTTCAAAATTATCAACTGTGGTGGATTCGGTTCTGTTAAGACATTTCGCTATCAGTCAATTTAGCACTGTTCAGTAGCCAATTCGCTATGTTGTTGATGTATACAGGTAAACAACTACTAACGGTATAAATTTAGACAGCATGAACAGATCTTAATTGCTTGCAATCGAACTGATTGAACTGTACTGAATGTTTCGCAGTGGATACGTTTGGAAAATTGACCCAACGACTGAAAGTTACTTTATGATATATTGTTCTATCTTTAAAGAGCTGTATTGATCAAAATAGGTAAACTAGTTAATATGCCTCTCCCAATTCAGGAGCTGGTGATTTATTGATAGTAATTGGTTGCAATCTTTCATATTTTTTTTTTCGTTTATTGTTTTGTAATGAATAAGGCCGTTTTTCGCGTTTAAATTATTTATATTTTGTTATATCGGAACCTTAATAGCTGACTTAACCGTATGGCTTTTTTGTTCATTGTCAAACGATATTCGATAACCTGTAAAGCTGCTCAAATCTACGTCATGAATCTAGTTGATAGTTGTCTCATACGATGACTAATTTTTTTATGTTTGTAGTGGCATGGGATATAGAAAAGGTTTTTCCTAATTCATTTAAGGAACAAAAACATGAAAAAAAATGTTTTATGCGTTTCACTGTAGTCCCCATAGAAAGTCACATGAAAAATTATTTCGTAAAGGGCATTTGCGATTTTCGATGGGAAACTATAGTTTCTTTTTTGGTTCTTACATACATAAAAAGTTACAATTGCAATTTTTATAGTTCCACTTTAAGGATTTGATTTAATGCACAAGTGAAGGATTTTAAATTAAGTAATTAAGTAAAAAAAAAAAAGGAAAGAGGGTATCATATTGCATTTGCAATTTAAATTTACCGTGGATTCATTTATTTTCGTGTGTACCTATTTTCGTGTATATGTAACAGTGTAATTTCATGGTTTTACCAAAGTCTGCATACAACCTTATAGAAAATTTGTAAATTCTTTAAATTCTTGGCTCACCTGTACCCACGAAAACCAAGAAAATTGGTATTCAACGAAACAAAATGTAAAATAACAAAAATACCGAACTCCAAGGAAAATTCAAAACGGAAAGTCTCTTATCAAATGGCAAAATCAAAAGCTCAATCACATCAAACGGATGGAAACCAACTGTCCTGACTTGGTACAAGGATTTCCTAATGTAAAAAATGGTTGATTAAACCTGGTTAAATGACAACTTAACTTCTCACTTGTATGGCAGGCGCATAAAATTCCATTATATTGACAACAAATTGTGAACAAAACAATCAGACATAATAGGCTAAAATGTCAAAAATAGGGGTACAGCAGTTAACATTATGTTGGTATATTTGTTATTTACTATTTACTCTTCGTCGTTATACGTTTTTTAAAACCTGGCGTTTACGGTTTCTCTTTAACCTTTGAAGGTCTCTTGTGTTTCATCCGCCTTTTTTTTTTTTCTTTTTTTTTTTCTTTTCCCCCTCATTTTGTTTTGGACAATTAACAGACGAGGACATTTAGAATTAAAATACGACAAAAGGTAACACTGAAAACTTTAACAGGAGGTAAATATTCGGATGTCATGATCGCACAAGAGTGTACAAGATTGTGGCTACCACAAGAAGACCAGTTTTCTTGTCATCTGGGACGCAGTTATATCGTAAGGTCAACTAATTCATAATGACATGGATAAAATTTTAGAGTCCCTTACCCATTACCATGCATATGGGACCATTGGT
Organism: Mytilus californianus; assembly: GCF_021869535.1. Classification (NCBI taxonomy): domain Eukaryota; kingdom Metazoa; phylum Mollusca; class Bivalvia; order Mytilida; family Mytilidae; genus Mytilus; species Mytilus californianus. The sequence continues at coordinate 37,174,398 of NW_026262712.1, forward strand.
TAAATAGCCTCTGTACAAGCATGCAAATAATGACGGATAATGCAACCCCTGGAATATCGTATCGACATAGAAACAAGTCATGCTATCAAATTTGTTTCCCTTTTTATTCTGAAACCAAAATAATGTCATACCGGTCAAGTGGTCGAAAGGATTGACAGCCAGATGCATGCAACAGTTAATGTATTAGTTCTGATGTTTAGTGAATAAAACCACAATCGTCAAACATACTGGTTATCAAAAGATAAACATCAAAATAATGAGCACAAGTTGTTATAGTTCCATAGAACAAAGGTTATGCTATCACTCTAAACGGAATCAGCGTAAAGAAAATAAATACAAAAATGCATAAAATTTAGTGATGCTACAAACTTCTCTTATAATAAGGAAATAGTCCTGCGTATTTCATACCATTAAAAGCATTTCAAACATATAATTCAATAATCGTCAACTACTTGAATAAATAAAAACAATCATTTACTCCCGTTTTTTTTGTGGTGTATGTTTTGCTCAGTCTCTAGGTTTCTTTGTATTGTATTGTTTTGTTTTGTTTGCCTTTTGGTCGTTGTTTTGTTTTGGTTTTTTTGCCATGCCGTTGTAAGTTTTCCATCGGCTTATAAGACTGAATGACACTCTGGTATCATTTGCTTATCTTTTAATGTCACAAACAGGAATGGGACAAAATAATAGTTTGTCTTTACGTCGTTCTTCGACTTGTGCCATGTCGTTGTGAAATTGTCTTTGACTATTAAATTTGAATATCTTTTTGGTAATTTTTTTCAATCGGTTTTGTGTTAGGAGCACACCCCTGTTCAACAAGTCGCTACTGTGTCAACATGCACGAGCTTAAGGTACCAATTGAGATACGTAAACTCTATACGTTGGCGCAGAGGGTATGCAACTATTGAGAACTGGGTCATTAACATTGAAATTTAAAATCATCATGTGGCGTTTGTCATAGACTTTTGCTTCAAGTCGTTAATCTGTGTCAATATCAAAGAAAAGATCAAGATATGAAGCAGCCATTCTAGATTCGGAAGAGGCCTTTATCACAATCTCACTGTGATATGTGAAATTTAAGCATTGACTGAAATGTGGGTTATAGAGTGACAGGACATCTTCATATATCTGAACTTCAAATTAAATAACTCAGCAAAATATTTCAGTTTTTGAGAATGTTCTGTATTTCCAGTTGGAATGAGGACTGTAAACAGCGTTATGTCGTGTTGACTTATGCATCATTCGTATCAACTTTTATAATAAACAATTTCCAAACTTCCCTTCGATATATCTTTCTTCGAATGAACCAAAGTACCAATCATCAATTTCGAGTAAACTTCATCTTCAAACCTATCAACTGTGTCAAAATACCGCGATTAAATACTAGCGGTAAATAAAAAAAAAATAACCCATTTCTGCATTTGAGAAAATAACACTTTCTAATGGATTAAACTTAAATTTATATTTTGAAATATTAAAGCCAAGTTGCAACGAACTTAAAGTTTTTGTCATCTTCATCTTTTGGGTTTTTGTAGAATCCAGATTTCTTAACTATTCAACTGAAAAACCTATTTTGCCTTTGATATAAATACAACTATATCAACACAACCTCAACACAGATTTTCGAACACCCACAAATCTAAAGAAACAATAAAACAACAACAAACACAAGTAATATCAAGTCCTAAATCTATGAGAAACTAAGCATTCAGCCCAATCAGGAACCGGAAACAGCTTTCTAGAAATTATTCCAGTTATGATTTAATAATAGATATATTGAAAGTTTAACAACAATCGTATAAAACAATCGTATTTCATAAATACTCGTGTATATGAAAAAAAATTGAAGTTACATTAATTTATAGTAGTTACACTACAATATATACATTTGCGCTTTATTGTTTGATGTTGGAATCCATTGAAACACAAAATGTCCCTGTTCACAGTAATTTTAACCTTCATAATTTGTCATCAAAAGGCTTTTATGATTAGCTTTTTTGAATAACGAATGAAGCATTATGTGTGAGGTCAGCATTTTTATTCAAATTTGCTAGCTAAACACTAAAATAAAAATTTAAAAAAAAAATGCACCATACGACTTTTAACGAGCATCTCGAATTCAAGTAAAATCATTTTTCTATGACTTTAGCCGTGTAATATAAAATAAAATTAAACTCTTTTAATAATCGACGGTTTCCTATTCCGTCAACGTACTAAAGGCCAAAAAGGTTTACAGTCGTAATTACCATCTTTTATTGTTATTGTGTTATTAGAATTGAAATGCTTAACATTTTTATACTTGAACTTTGAAAACAAATTCTGGATTTCTTTCAACAAATGCTACTTTGGAGGATGTACTCGCTTATTCAGCTACAATGGTTCTTTCTACCGACGGCCAAACGATGATAAATTCTTAACTTAAGGGTGCACCATCGTATCATGTGAACTAAATGTTAATAATATTTTTGAAACATAATTAAAGAATATATGGTACATGTTAATCTTTCCCAGCCGGCTTTAAAGAAACTTCAATCCTCATTGTCGACCATCTAGGTTTTTAGATATTTCGGTAGGAACTTCCATCAAGTACGCCAATGCCAACATATTAAGCAGGCATCATAAACATAATTCCGATAGGGGATCTTAACAAAACAATCAAATCTCATTAAGGTTAATATCTATTCCGAATGTAGACAAAAAATGCAGCCTTACTTAAGAACTAAAAAAGTATATTTTTCCACGAAATTCATTTAGTTAGATAACTAATATGTATATATATATAAAAAAAAAACAAATACTAAGTATACACAATTTTGTAGAAACCATCTTTTAAATTTTTTTTTAAATATGTTCAGAAATACGCGAAACCTTTAGAATTTCCATAAAGGTAAGCACCCAGTCAGTAATTCTATGGATTTAGTAGATTATAATATTTGCATCAAATGGCCTAATGGTGCATAATTCAACACAAAAACCCTACTAACATATACACATATCCTTTCTCCTTTATATATTCTTTCAATATGCTTATTCAGAGAAATCTTATACATATTTAGCATTTTTAGGTCTGCCTATGTTCTTTTCAGAATAAAACCCTATAAATAAAGAACTAGAACTTCCTTCAATCAACTATTTACCTTAATTTAACTTTACTTTCCAATGCATACATGTAGGTATATGTCGTTTTATTGAATCATTCAACTTCATGTTTTGTTTTAATTTTTTTAATTTTTTGTAGGCTTGTTGGTTTATCTCTTTGATTAACCTTGCAAACACAATATGATCGAAACAGATAGGTGATCATCGCAAACTTATTTCAAAACACTAAAACACAACAGTGAAGGCAGGCTAGAACAATTTTCCCATTTTTACTTTTTCTGTTTTATTTTGCACATGTTGGTCCAGTGGTACCTTCCTCAAAAATATAAATACGACATGCTTGCTTTGTTTGGACGCACATGTACGACATGACTATACCCTTGCGGGAAATTTTTGTTCATTCTCATTACGTTCTTATGCTGAACATTGTGTTGTGTATTTGGACTTCTGTTGGCGGTGTTTTCATTTACATTTTTACATAGTTATTTTTTTTTAAGATTGATAAATTTTCCCCTTTGATAATTTTCTGTGAAAATCCTGTTATATAGACTAAGGATATGGGGTATCAATGCCAATACGTCACCTTTATACCAAAGAAGAAATTGCTGTGATGTTTTGAAACAATTGTAGATGACTTTATGGGCAGCTCTTAATTTCCCGAGTTTAGACATTTTTAATAATTTTTTCTACTCGTAGAAATTGTCAGGAAGGATTGGTAAATAAAACTTGGTTATGACATAATTCTTTCATTGTTACCAATTCCCTTTTTACGCATTCTATCAGTAGATATGATATTCAATGACCTCTGTTTCCAATTTGATAATGATTTCCTGATAGAGATGAAGTTGTTTATCATGCATGTAGAGATCTTTATGGTAATTGTTAAATCAACTTTTTGAAAGTTTTACGGACGACATCATAATAATATGTATGTCACTGATTACTTCAAATTTGTCCCATTTATCACATATTCTTTCTTTGCTTGGAACATTAAAATGAAATTTAGAATGGAAATGGGGAATGTGTCAAAGAGACAACAACCCGACCGAAGCAGAAAACAGCCGACGGCCACCAATTGGTCTTCAACACAGTGAGATTTCTATATTAACGAATGATGTCCTTGTACCGATGATAAAATTTAGTAAATGTTTTGACAAATTTGTGATATCGAAAACCCTGGTGTAATAATTTTTCAGTAATACAGAGATTTCTTTCGTTAAAATCAAATACGTTGTTACATACACGAGCGAATCGAACAAGTCGAGATATATAAGCACCATAAGATGGTGACAAGGATTAAAAGCATGCAACTATTAAAAGCATTTTAAAATATCATAGGCAACCAGTTCGTATTGTTCGTATTGTTCTATCACACGTTTTCTGTAAAAGGTTTTGTGGACCATTCTTCGACTTTTCTTTGTTATTCATCGCCTACGACAGTAAAGGTACTTATGCTTAAAGACATCGAATTTGATATAAGCGGTCATCTCAGTACTAGAATCTTTGGCAATCGAGACGATTTTAATTTTGAAATTATAAATTTCCTGCACCTTAGCAGCAATATACCAACTTCACCTGCACATGGGATGAACATTTTCCAACTCATTCGGAATTCAAATCCTACAACTGCTACTCAGACTTTATAAAACGTCACCAGTGTCTGATCAAAAAGTTTATGAACCAGGGTTATGTCAAAGAACATCTCGTCCTTTTTCTTTAAAAAAACGTTCATCAGAAGATACCAAGACCTTGATGATAAATATTCTGTATCAACTTCACAAATAATACATGATGGTCTTGAAATATAGATTCTAGGTACTGACGTTGATTATCATCTTAATTAAGTCTTATAGTGTTCTTTTTATTTGTCTTTGTAAATTTTATAACCTTTACTGTTTAGTCTATTTTGGTAATATACTTTTGGCGTTCCTCCGTATTTATACATCCCTCCATTGTGTTATTACGCTATGGTCATTTTTTGAATTTTTGTCTTTCATTTTTGCTATTGTGTTTTGTCTATAGAGTGTCTACATGCCATTTTGTTTTCTTTGATGACATAGTTGTTTGTTTTTAGTAATTAAAATTATAACACAATGTTGACTGATGTACGCTTATTTTTGACTATTATGTCTATTTGTTTTGCTCACACATTGTTGTCAATAAAATGGAATTCTATGAGAATGTCATACAAGAGAGAGGTTTATCCAGCTAAATGACCAGGGTTAATCTACCATTTTTTACATACGAATATGTCTGCACCATCATCGGGAACTTCAACGCCGGGTTTTAAAGCAAAATTGGACCAATTGAATTCATGTGAAGAAAATATAGATCTACAAGATTCAGCTTTTTTAAAAATTATAAACCGTTCTTAGTTTTGTATAATAGTACAAACTAACCACAAAGTGTTAAACGATAGTAAACCTAAAATAAAGTTGTACACTGCAGCATGTCCGTCGCCTTCATTGCAAACACTAATAATTATTTCCTATCTTTGTTGTAGTGTACAGCTCTTGGTTTGATCAACCCGTCAGTTATCTTATGTAAGATGTTACTCTCTAGTCCATTTTCTTTTATAATAGAAAGTTTATTTGACTTATAACCATCAACAAGCACGTCCATATTGTTAGCTGCAGCTACACCTCTTGGACAAAAAAGTTACTCATGTTGATACACCCATAAGTCTTAACCTGTCAGACTTAAACAGTGTATAGTGTTTTTATGTTCAGTTGTGTAGTATATCCTTTCCTTTGTAGTTGCAATGAAAAAACGTTTGCGATTTCTATTGCATGTGTATATGAGGTTTCCCCTGAAAGATAAAACACCAATATTCCTATTTCAATTATTACCACAAAAAGCTGTTCTTAGTAAGACGTTCCCCGACACTTACTTGTGGTTGTTATCGTCTGCACTTATGTGTTGTCTGAATGCATAATTTTTATTTTATTTGTATCCAAGCCAAGTATTCACGGATCGTATCAAAATTTATTGGCTCTTAAAATAAGACCGTAAAATTAAGACGTGATATCCCGTTTGTACCAGTGATAATAGAATACGTTCATAGAAATCTTAAATGTCACTACAAACAGAGGCATAGCGTTCGAGTTCAGATATATCAACACCGTTAGATGTGGTGAAAGTAACATTACCATCCAAAGAAGAAAAATTAACAATAAGGATTAAACAATTGTCCCTTTTGTTGTTCCTTTGGGTAAATTTCGGCAGTTTATTCGAAGATTTCTTGCTTTTTTAACGAAAAATATCATCAAGATAATTGAAAGGGTTGTTAAATTATCTAATAAGTGAAATTTAGATAGGTCTTTACTGAGTTTGGTCATAAACTGTGATACATAACAATACAGGAACAAGTCTTCTATCAATTGTATGTAATTGGTGCCGATAGAAACACCTTCAATCTGTCGATAAACTTTACTGCCGAAACATACAATTATGGTTTCAAAGAGAAAATTTACAGCTTTAATCATTTCATCAAATTTCTGGTTAGTATCTCTAACATATTTAACTTTTTCAAAACAGATGAAGGCTTTATATGAGTTGCAACAAAAGAAATTTGCTTTCAGATTTTTCAAACAACCATTTAATTAAATAGGAAACATTTGTTTGATTAGATTGTGTGGAAATGTAATGTATAGAGTAAAAGGTCAAAACTGTCAACGTATATGCTTCATATTGACCCTTTCCTTTGTTAATCATTTTATTCATTTGTGAACCTCTTCATACGTTTTAAGAACGCTATCACGAGTTTGGTGATCATCTCGGAAAATTTTTATACAGATGACCACGAATATTTTGCAATTGTTGTAACCATAACCCTGTCCTCCTTTCCTCGTTTGTGACATCACCGAATTTGTTCTTACCATGAGCAACATTACCGGTGCCAAATATGGAACAAGTTCTTCCTGAGTGTCTGAGATCATCATCAGCACGATTGCTGTGTAAAATTAAACAAGAATTGTTCGTCATTCATACTTTTTCTTATGCTTCTATGTAGTAAACTGTATCAGAGGAAAATTCTGATCACCATGAATCTATAATTTTTACTGGTTTTTTTATTCTTCTGTTTTATTGGTAGGATTCATTTACCCACTGTAAGAACGAAAATGTTGTCAAGGACTCTGTCTTTAATCATTTCTCCTCATTTTTGATAAAAGTGCATGTATTTATGCATATCCAAAACAAGAGGGACATATTTTTTGCTAAAGTTAAGCGAGACTTTTGTATTTTTAATTGTTAAATGTTGCCAAAATACCCCTAAAATATTAAAATTAGGTAAACGATGAAAGGCTATAAATATATCTTCTCAGTACAGTTGAATTGAATATTCTTTACACGGTTCACATAAAAAACACATAACAGCAATAATAAAATCTTAATTTCAGCATTTTTATAGTCTATTCCATAAAATTTTGTTTCGTTGATGCAACTGTTTTTATCTATGCATGACAAAAACATACAAATTGGACACAGTTATCAAATCATCACCCTAAAGTCTTTAATAGGCCCAAATCGAACATATTGATCAAACACCTCGTTTTAAACACAGCTAAACAATCCCCCCCCCCCCACCCCGAGTCTTTAAAAAGTAACGTTTTCTGCAAATGAGGGTACCTGTAAAGAAAGTCATTTAAAATTATGAACAATTGTATCTTTATTCCAAAAATTTAAACGTAAGCAGTAAGGGTTATGCAAAGCTTGTCCCATTTTATTTCAGTATATGTCCGTATAGGTTAAAAGGAAGAAATGAAAGATGACTGGCACCACCTAGTTTTTACATCCAAGATAATAGGTAGAAGTAAATTTATTTTCTGTTGCCCTGTTAATTAGAAAACTAAATTGAAATATTTAGAAATGAATGTTGGCTATTAGTATAGAAATTGTAATAAATTGGGGGAAACTCTCTGTAATGAGCAACATTTTCTGTGCAAAATTAAGCAGGGGTTGTTCTTCATTCATACTATTTCAAAAAATCCGGAACCATAGAGTATCCTCACAAAATGCCATTTTGCTATCAATAAGGCTGCGGCACCATATGTGTTTGCAAATTTATTCACACCCAAAGTTGTTGAAAATTAAGAATTAAGGAATATGTCAAAGAGACAACAACCCAACCAAAGAGCAGAAATAACCGAAGGCCACCAATGGGTCTTCAACACAGCGAAAAAATCCCGCACCCGGAGGCGGGATTCAACTGGCCCCTGAATAAAAATGTGTACTAGTTCAGTGAAAATGGACGTCATAATGAACTCCAAAACATATAAATGAACTAGAATTAAAGAAACATACATGACTAACAAAGTCCAGAGGCTCCTGACTTGGGACAGGCGCAAAAATGCGGCGGGGGTAAACATGTTTTGTGAGATCTCAACCCTCCCCTATACCTCTAGCCAATGTAGAATAAACAAACACACACCAATACGCACAGTAAAACTTTAAAAACAGTTTAAAAGAAGTCTGAGTCCGATGTCAGAATAGATAACATCCTTGATTTTGTTATCAATAAATTTAAACACAACTAAATAGTATTGTTATACACATTCATGGTTCTACATTCGTTTTCCCTGTTAAATGATTTTCCCTGTTAAATGATATCTTTACACCAAATCAATTGGATGTTGGATGTTTATTGATTTATATTATAGTTCAAGATTCATTATTTTTTTATTAATTGTTATTGCCTTTGAACTAGCATTCAGGTCAGTTTTGTAATCTGTGTCTTTAGTGTATTTTTACATTTTGTTGTTGCTTTGTATCGTTCTGATGAGTTAAGCCTTTTTTAAAGGATTTTCTTACTTTGTTCTTATGTTGTGCTGTTACAAAACTGTCAGCAAAAAGTAAAATAACAAAAATACCGAACTCCAATGCAAATTCAAAACGAAAAGTCCTTTATCAAGTAGCATTATCAAACGAATGGAAAACAACTGTCATATTCCTGACTTGGTACAGACATTTCTTTATATAGAAACATGTTTAAACCCGCCATATTCTGTAAGTGACCCTCCAAAGTCAGTGAAAATTTTTTTTTATATGTAATTATAGCTATTTGTACACCATTTGTGCATAGCTTTAAATGATTTTCAGGAAATTATGTTAGCTATATTTATGGTATCGTAGAGTGGTTGTATCGGACATAAATTAAGGCTAAGTAATAAGAACGTCTAATAATGATACTTGTATTGGAACTCTGTAATAGGTAACATCACAACAACGTTGACATCTCATGTGAATTCCGGAACATTTTGGGGGCCTGCAAATAAATTAAATTACAATAAAATGAAAATAAATTAAGAAAGTTTCAATTTGAATAACTGTCTCTGATAAATATAAAACTTTAAATATCTTTAACTGTCTTTCATAATGCACACGAATAAAGTAAAAATGATTTCGAAGTCTATAATAAAGCACAATTAAACTCATTAACACAGTTAAAAGTCAATACAATTCTGGTAAATAGTTCACAGTAATCACATCCGACAGTCTCATGTGGGCCACATGTTTATCATTTCTTTTGCTTCGGTCTTCGCTCGTCTTGCGGGTAGTATTTCATCACACGGTCCTGTATATTCATTAGATGTCAGTTTTAGAGGATATAACTTGCGGTTCCTTTTTCAGTCTTTTAATTACATTTTCTTTTCTCCACTTTACAATCTCTTTGTTCACTTGTAAAGGTGGATAATCTTCCTTCCGGGATAAAGTAGCGAAATATTTGTTGTCATGGTAACTTATACATGTCTTCTGGTATAAATCTTGAAAATCTTTGTTTCCCGTTGTCTTCTCGTCAATTTGTTCAATGCAAAATGATTCTGTCATCCAAAACTTCTCTGGGTCGCATTCGTCTGTCTATTTTGATATCATTACATTCATCATAGATGTTTGCTGGTTATTGCATGTAGCTTGATGTACCATGAAGAGGTCCTGATAGTAAATAACCAATACTAGATTTCGCAGCAGTAGGTCCATCACCTCTGATGATATGGTTTTCTATAATTGTCCAATGGTAGTCAGCTTTTACGAGAACTGAGACTTGAAAATTGTCGTTCGAAGTTACTGATTAGCGAGTTTTATTCCGGATAAATACAATAATTTTGCAGCTTTACGGGTGTAAGTTTATAGTGGTGCGGCGCTTTCCGGTACGATCAATACCCTGATCGGCAACTGTCCTTCATCTGTTAGCAATAAATAGAATAAATAGTAGCAGTTTTAAAGTGTCTAATTCTTGTACTGTCTGCGCTGTCCCCAAACCCTGATAAATTTACACACTCTGTGCCAGTTATTGTTTACTTCAATATAGCGGCTATGTCTTCTGTGATGAATGACATCTGTGCTCCATCATCAAAAAGAATGTTGGCATCTAAACATTGTAGTCCCGAACTTACAGGATTAAATGCGGTTTTTAGCATAACATTTGTGGTTGCCTGTGAATGTAAAATTGTGTCCGATTCCTTCGCGTTGTGCTGTATGGTACTTACGTTCACACTATCTTGTTTATCTGTTTGTGCATTATCCTTACATAAACTCGTGTGATGACGCTTGTGAGATTCCCTGCATGTTTTGTTTGACTTACAATCAACCAAGTGATGATTTTCTAAACAATTGAAACATAAGCGGTCTCTTTTTACTATTGACATCCGGTCTTTATATTCAATAATTTTGGTACAATTTACCGAGGCGTGTGACTCGTGGCAATACACGCACTGTTTAGAATTGAAGCTAGTGTTTTGGTGAACCTTATTTGGATGGCTGTGACTTGATTGTCGATTTCGCGGTTTCGTGTTTGTCAAAAATGCTGCAGTAGCTGTGGGATTTTCAAGACTGTCTATTGAGTTACCGGCTTCCATGATATTTAATTCATTAAATATGCCTTTTCGTGAGTCGGCCAAGCGTATGTCAGTAGACCCAAATTCTCTTGCAAGGTTTTTTTCCATTTTCCCATGTTAGTTTGTTCAATATAATTGGTACTAATAGCACTCCGTATGAATCGTCAGTTTGTCCCTTTGATTCTAAACCTCTTATGTATATTTCAATGTAAAAAATATCGGGGGCTGATAAGTGTGTATCTAGGAGACGGAATATCAATAAGTGCCTGCATATACCTCTGTGTAATTTTATATTGCTGACCATATCTTTCTTGTAACAGGGAAATTGCCTTTTCATAGTTTGCATTAGTGAGCGCAAACCCCGTCACTGATTTCAGAGCTTCGTTGTGATGTAACGATTTCAAATAGTTGAATTTTTGGACGTTGCTTAAAGTTGGGTTTGCATGCACGGCTGTCTCAAATGAGTCCCAAAATGACTGCCATTGAGGTATATCTCCATCGAAAGTAGGGAGATTCAACTTGGGTAGTGTGTTGTATTCATTTGTTGAGCTAAACGATGGGCGAAAATCTGACAAACGGTAGTTTGAGTTGTTCTGGTGTTCTGTATACGAAGAGCTTATTGTATGAACGGGTTTGTAGTTTCTAAGCGTGGAGTAAAACTTTCTGTATGTGTATTTAACGATGTAGCTTTTACCAAGATAAATTTGTTGATTTGACGAATTTTACCTTCTAAGTTAAATGCATACTCATCTGCCTCAACGATTGCAGTTTCGATATCTCCGTCATCCAGTTCCTGTACTTTCTCCTCATCTAGCTTGCGTAATATTTCCTGCTTCCGTTTCAGACTATCCAATATGTTTGACAAATCCTCCGTGTCCAAGGTTCCATTTTCCTCCTGTTGAATGTCAAATTTCTTTATCAGTCTGGAAACTGCACTTCTATGACCTGCTCGTATCGAACGCAGCTTCAGATTCATTCTGGTATCGGTACCAATATCGTAGAGTGATTGTATCGGACACAAATTAAGGCTCAGTAATAAGAACGTCTGCTTGCAATGAAACTTGTATTTGAACTCTGCAACAGGTAACGTCACAACAACGGTGACGTCGAATACATATATAGCGGTTGCGGGAACATCTCATGTACAATCCGGAACATATGGTGAATTCCAGCTCATTAACATTCACTCTTTGCATGTTCAGGAAATTCGCCTCTAGGGTTCTGGAGTAATTCGGATTAATTACAATCCATTCAAAGTAACATTGGGCTAGTTCTATGTTGGAGCAATGTTTAGCCTTCTGAAGAGATTCTTAGTTTTATTGCTGAAAATGAATGAACTAGAATAACATTTTGTCATCTTTGCATGAAATAAATCTCATTTTTGAATAGATATAATTAACCACTTGGTTTTTTTTATCAACCGACAATAACTTTGTACATTGCCCTCATTACAAACCAATAATTCATTCCTGTCTTTGTTGTAGTAAATAGCTCTTGGTCTTTTCAATCCATCAGTTTTTGTCAGTAAGATCCTACTCTCCAATCCGTTTTGTTTAATAATGGAAATGTTATGAGATTTCTTACCAACTACAAAAATTGCTTGATCGTTATCTGCAGCTACGCCTTCTGGATCGATAATAGATTTATTTTGATACACCCATAATTCTTGTCCTGTCAGACTTAAGCAATCGATTCTTTGTTTATTCAGATCTGTATAGTAAATCCTATCCCTTGAAATCGCCAAATCAAAAACGCAACTGTAATAATTCAATGCTTTTGTATTCAGGATTTTACCAGAAAGGTCTAACACAACTATTCCGTTTCCATTATCTAACACATAAAGCTTATCATCTTGGTAGGATATTCCCCGGCATTCTTTTTTGAGTTTTATCATTTGCATGTGTTTGTTGTTTAGATTTATAATTTCTATGAAATTACTTGATAGGTAGGTGACAGCAAAACGGTGAGGAACTATTGATGTTAAATAATACGGCATACCATAACAGGAAATGCTTCGGACGTAAAGACCTTGTTCATCGTATTCCATTATTTGTTTTTCTCTAAAATAATCTGCTATCAATATATGACCATTAGGTAATAACAAGCATCCAGCCACACGCGTCATAGGTTCTGCTTTATGTATACTGAACTTAAGTTTCATCTGATAGACCCCGTTCACACTAGCATTTTTCTTTAATCGATCTAATTTGAATCGATCTAAATAAAACCAGTTAGCGTTCACATTATCTTTAATCATAACGATCTCTATCGGTCTAATCTGAACCAGTGCGTTCACACGACAATTAAAAATGCAATTGATCTGACCTTATTACCCGTAAAACTGTAAACATTGTGTATTAATAGAACTAATGTATCAAATTGATGTGTTGATACACTGATACACACACTTGAAAAAAAAATTGGATGAAGTTATTGTTTCTCTTGAATCACAAGTTCAAATTTTGATACTGGTGTTCTTGCAGTTTTCTTTGATTTTGAAACAAAAATCTGTAGCAACGAAGTTACAACACGACGAAATACTGCGGTTCCTGAAAAGAAAAAATCAACTAAAAAAGGAAGACACAGATTTCGCAAATTTATGCTACGGCGAAGACAACATGTTTTCAGTTTGTTTTTACGTGCATGTACAAAAAGGTCTGTTAAGAGAGAAATATGGGTTAAACAACGAGCCATTGATATAGTTGTGCTGCTATACATGCGCATACATTATTTTCGATTCAATCGTACTAGTTTAAACCGATCTCTGCGTTCACATTTAAAGTAAGATCGGTTCACTTTAGATCGATTCAAACTAAACTACCTCTTTTGGTGTTTTAGTTTAGACTGATTGAAGATCGATTCAACGCGTTCACATTGGCCCTTAAATCGATCTAAAGTGAAACGATCTAGTTTAAATCGATATAAATGTCCTAGTGTGAACGGGGTCTAAATCTTGCACTCGGGTAATATCTACTGCAGACACAGATACTTGTTTTTGAGCTTGATCAAGATTTGAATCTTTGAATTCTATCTCATATTTTTTTTCAACAACTGATATTGTCCCAAGCTGATCGACACAGTTAAGTAACGATGTTATTGTAGAGTTTAATTCTATTTTGATTTCAAAATACTCAGTACTGTTAATTATGCCTTTTATATATTTAATTTCCTCGGCAACATTTTTGTTGATTTCGCGATTTCCAAGGAAGATTTGTATATCTGATGCCATTTGTTTCATGGTCTCAAGTTCTTTCTTTAGCTTTATTAGTTTTTGATCTGCTAATCTTAGCTGATTAAGAACCTTGCCATATACCGTTTTACAGTTGAAAGCTTTTGTCGAAAGATTTTCTATCAATTTTTGTTCCAAAAGATCAAGATGTTGGTTTAGCTTTTCTCGTGTTTCCTGTATATTTTTCTTGATAAGACTTTCTTGTTTATCAAAGTTTTTACCACTCGTTTCTTGGTTTTTGATAAATTTATCGACGTTTCGTAATGCTCCATTGATGGTATCTTCTAAATCTGCAAGGGCAGTTGACTGTTTAGCATTCGCTGCAACTTTATCTAATGACACAAGCTGAGGGCAACTTTTATGCTGATCGACACAGTCAAGGCAGATAGGTGTGTCGTGAACGGAACAGTATAGATCGTATTTTTTTCCATGTCCTTCGCATGTTTGACTTATAGAAACGTCTTTTTTTTTTGATAATCTGAAATCGATATTAGCTTGTGATTTGTGGACATCTTAGTAGATCTGTGTACCTTTTCACAGTCCTCGCAAAATCCTTCTTCACAATCAGTACACCATTTCTTTGCATTTTTAACGGAGTCCTCATATCCACACGGACCACATATGATAGTGGTTTCCATTGCTCTGAACAAAAAAAAATATTTATGTCCATATGAAGCTTAATATTGGTAAGTTACGGAGAAAGTATCAGTTAATTTATTAAAAGATCAATTATTCAAATAACAGTTTTATCCAAATATGATGCTTTCGTTTCTGTCCATGTTATACCTGCTATAAGGATGTAAGTTGGGAGGAAATTTCAACACTGTACACTTTTATAGCACATACAGCTATATTTGAATGGCATTACAAAAGCTCAATTATCATAATGATGGAACTTTTTAAGAGAAATATTAACCAGGAAAAGAGAGATTTGGTTTTTATTCAACTGTTCTTTGTATGATGTGATGTACACGTCTTAATTGTTATTTTTTGCTTTTGTGAAGTTTATGATCAGCTCGGTTTTACATATGATTTGACTGGAAATATCAAGAAGCTACTTATGTATGTGTAATAACATTTTTAAATATTCAGATTGCCTTTCGAAAGAACGTACAATTCACATCAAATATGGGTATCCTAATTTTACACCTACATCATCGCATGGCAACGATAATATTTGAGAAAATCACCTCCCTCGGTATTAACATAAAAAAGGACGTCGACAAAAATCTCCCTTTTTAAACAGGATATGTAAACTTCGCAAAAATACATATAAAAACAATATACCTTTCTCTTGACTGTTAAATACCATACTTTTGACAGTATTGAATACTAATCAAACTTTTTTATATAGGTATACTAATCGGAAGTGATTTTGTAAAGATTCTAAAGATCTACATCTTCTACAAGTTGATACTCAAGACTTGTAACAACCATTCCCCTCCTGGTTCAATGGAATAATCAACTGCATCATCTTATTCAATAGTGCTTTTCTACAATCTTCTCGAATGAAATAATCAAGTTTCTATGTCACTACTAATTAAGTATAATAATTATGCAAACAAACAATACACATAAGACTGCATCATCAGCCATGGTGGACTTTTTGATCTCCAACATATTTTTCGAGCTTTGTGAATTGATATTTTAACAAACAGTCGTAGTCATATGGGTACTCATTGTGCGAACCAACCGATTGGATTGCTTTTGATACTCATGTGAAACAAAATTTATTTAAAACCTTCTCAAGGACATAAGGAAATAACAGCATACTGCCCAGGTTCTTTAATTTCATTTTCATGTATATTGTTGATGTCATACCTCTCTAAAATCAACATTTATATGAGAGTTTGCATCTCAAATACACCTTTTACTATTCTATAATTGATCCTACCGAAACTAGAAGCCTTAGGTCTGGTTCATATTTTGGATCTTTTTTCTTTGATATTGGAACAAAGTGGACGACTTTAATGTATGACGATTTTATCTTTCCATTGTCAACTTCCCATTTCTCAGCAGTATTACGTATACAAATATCAACAAATATGTTATTTGCCAATCCAAGCATCCAAAATGAATGGAATAATTACAATCATTATGATGAGTCTACACAAACTATTACATACTAGTAATTAGTTTTGATTAGGCGTTAGAAGTCTCAATTCATTTGCACGCGTGAGCATATTCACATTATACACAACCAATAGACATTAAAAAGGGCGATAATTTCAGTGCAGAACAAGGCATTATCTTATAGAGTCAAAACGAAAGTAGAATAAATGTGTGCCCGAATTATACCACCAAAAAATTCATTATTTACCATTTCTGTTTATTTTGATTATCCTGTTTAACGTCCTAATGGACCAAAGGTTGGCAGAGTACCAAACATTTTCAATATTATTGCATTTTACACATGTAAAACATCCATAACAACCTGATTTATCGAGAAAAATGTAAATAATAAGCAAAATACAGTGGATGGAGATTTTGTATAACTTAACATACGGTGGTAAATATCAATAGTTAAACTGGTACAAAGAGTCAAAAGTAGTACCATAAACTAACCTTATTGCAGATATTCTGTTTGTTTGGACATTTTACTGTTGTATTTCTGTTCCATTCATTGCCACACAACACAGGTAACAAAAGTAAAATCGCGGGAAATTTTGAACACCAAATCACATTCGTAAACTTAAAGAAGTTTATAAACTGGTTTGACAGAAAAATATTAACCCAAAACAGAACTTTGATCTTTGTTCAATTAAGTAGATATACGGCTGTGTAATTTCATGGGAAAATATAAAACTCTCTATCTTTAGAACTTAAATAGTCCCTATGGGAAAAGTTGTTTATTTGTTTTTGTTGGTGTTTAACGCCACTTTCAGTGACTTTGACTATACTATTATGATTATTGCTACCAC
This sequence comes from Mytilus californianus, assembly GCF_021869535.1. NCBI lineage: Eukaryota > Metazoa > Mollusca > Bivalvia > Mytilida > Mytilidae > Mytilus > Mytilus californianus. The sequence continues at coordinate 37,191,479 of NW_026262712.1, forward strand.
ATTTTATTGGTAGAAGAATCCGGATTACCAGGTAAGAACAACCGATATTTGGCTGTGAAACTGACAATCCTTGTAATTTAAGATCACTGTCATTGTTGAAACTGATTTTGCATCGTATACCATCTTTAACTTTTTACTTGTTAAAATGGTTATCGGTACCAATTTTACTGCACCAGATGCGCATTTCAACAATTAATGTCTACTCAGAGATGTTCTAGGCCACAATACTTGAAAATCCAAAGCCTAATACAAATGTTGAAAAGCTGTCCATACCAAAAAGGATCTAAAGTATAGCCAATACGGACAAACAATCGGAGCTGAACACGACTTGTAATTTTGTGTTAATAATTTTTTAATTTTTGTTGTTGTCTGTCTACAATTTTGTCCATCAACGATTTACTCAGAATAAAGCATATAAGCTAGAAATATCTCAAACACAACTTACATTGAACGGGGTTAGAATTCACAACTTCAGAAATTACAGGTCAGTCATCACTATAGATGAACCGCTAAGGCCATTTGGCCACAGAAGTACCTGAGAAGAAGTGCTCAAGTGTTTATGTGAAAACATTAAACGGAACCGGATACGAATTCGGACAAAATATATGCAATATATATTTAGTGATACTCAATGCCATAATATTTGTAAATCAATGAACAAAATACGTTTGAAGAGATGAAAAGACTGAAAAGTTTAACCAAACCCGGATACGAAAATTACAACTTTGTCTGAAGTAGTTACATTCCTGACTTTTAAACGATCCTAAGTTTTAGCACTGCTTTCTTTAAGTTTCTTTAAAAAAGTATATCATTGAGTATTGAAGTATTGGTCTGAGAAGACAAACCCTCTGTGACTTACAGGGAATGCTGGTAATAAAAGTTGTACAAGTTTAATTTTAAGAATTCCTATCTGTACCCTTCGCCCCTCTTTTAAGGGTACAGACCATTCAAGTATAAAAACGTCGTTCAATTAGCGAACAGCAACCTAACGACAAAAATACCATCCATAGATCTAAATATGAACTTCACCAATAGACAAGTGTTTCTACACTATGTCAAAATTAATATGTATATGTTCCTCAAATTTGCCACCAAGTTGTAAAACCTTAGAATGCTCAATTATTCACAATATTAATGTCGATGGAACCTACAGGAATTTGAGGACCAGTATATATGGTATAACAATATAAATGTTATCCTTGAAGCAATATTGCAAATTTAATACGTCTTGTAAAATTTCACATGGAATTTTATTCTTTAAAAATTATCTTGAAAGACAAATGCAGCCTTACTTCAGAACTACAATTTGTTTTTAAGTTCTTCATATTCGATATAAGATAGATACCTAAAATACGAAGAAAACATATCTATAAAATTTGAAGTTTTAAACCATCTTGAATTTAGTCTATGTTTAAACGTACTTGCAAATACACGGAACCGTTTCGAATACCTTAAAAAGTCAACAGATCAATATATAGTTTATGGATTTGATAGATTGAAGTATTTTCATAAAATGTCCTAAGAAAGAAATGGATTTGTCACAAAAAATATATCAATATCTACATCTATTTTACCTCTTGGACATATACTCTCAATACATTTATTAGGAGAAACCTTAGACAAATAAAGGTCTGTTTTTATTCCTTTTTGAATATGGATCCATAAATAAAGAACTAGAACTTTCTTCAATCAATAGGATACACACATTTAACTCAATTCAAGACACCTAAAAACACGACAGTAAAGGCAAGCTAGAACAATTTTCCGATTTTGACTCTCCATTTTTATGTTGTATATTTTGCACATGTTGTCACAGTCACAACTGCTTCAAAAAGTATATAGAGGACATGTGTCAATCTGAGCGCAGAACGATATGGATGAGCTGCTTACATCCTCCTGGAACACTTTTATTCATCCTTCGTTGCGTTCTATCATAATTTTGTTGTACATTGTTTTGTGGACTGTGACTTTTTAAATTGTTTTATTATGACCATGGTATTGTCTGTTTTTTACAACTTACGTGTTATTGTACCCTTGTTATCTTGTTATCTATAATATACCTCCTTACACTGGATACTAAAACGTCGCGACCTGAGGTTCAACAAGACCTTTGATTCGTGTAGCCTGTTAAGATATTGTGATGAGGCATAAGTGTTAATTAGATTTGGATTCTTAAGAATTCTAAAGATCTATTCAAAATTTGTCAATCTCTACCGAAAGCTATATCATAAAGTTTGTGAAGAACACGAACCCCTTTAAATAAGGCGAGGGGTCCGTAAAACTTTCGAATGTATGACTTCAACATAAACCCTGAAATATTATATCGTATCGTCTATATACCTATAGGCAGACGCCTTTAAAATGTCGCTTCACTCAAATGGAAAGTTCACACTAAAAAAATTGAAATCATCTTTTTTTCATAAGTTGTCAACCGACCTTGGTTGTCAATTTCTGAATGAAATTTAAGAGAGAGACATATTAACTCTACCTGTGGTATCGTGATTACAAGTTAATTATGATAGATGTAAATAGCCTAAGTCGACAAACTTTGAATTATTCATCTGTTTAGCGTAACAAAAGTGAAGTTTACATTAATCCCAGTTATTTTCAGTTTACTTGAAGAACTCTTGTATTAAGTTTGCCTCATAATAAGGGTGGTTTGGTGTATAGAAATATGATATTGGTCTTCTTCTGACCGGCAGTAAAACGCTTGTCAAATGTGGGCATCCGTTTGGCTGTGCGGGAAGTATAAAATCGTAGTTACCCCAGTTCAGAATGGGGAAGTTTAATCTGATGCCTCGTGTAGAGATAATCCACGCTCTTTACTTGGAAGAACATTTGCAACAACTTTTTCAGGGGTCCCTAGTGCCTGTTGCAAGGCAAGATTTCTTTTCTATCCATTATATATAAAAAGAAGATGTGGTATGATTAACAATGAGACAACTTTCCACAAGGGACCAAATGACACAGAAATAAACAACTACAGGTCACGGTACGGTCTCCAAAATTAGCAAAGCCCATACCGCATAGTCAGCTATAAAAGGCCGCGAAATGACAAATGTAAAACAATTCAAACAAAAAAACTAACGGCCTAATTTATGTACAAAATAATGAACGAAAAGCAAATATGTAATACAGCAACAAACGACAACCACTGAATTACAGGCTCCTGACTTGGGCCAGGCTCATCCAGAATGTGGCGGGGGTAAACTAGTTTGAAGGCGCCAACCCTCCCCACCCTGGGACAGTGGTGTAACAGTACAACTAAAGAGCAAACTATAAAAATCAGTTGAAAAAGGCTTAACTCATCAGATGGATACAAATACAAATACATCTAGCCAGAAAACAGAGTGGACGAGGACGGATACTTCAACATCCCCACAACAAAAAGACACTTAATACAGATGTGAGATTACTCGCAGTTACTGACAACTAGTTCAAAGCCAATAGTAACTAATAAAAAAAAATCATGAATTTAAGACTAAATTATCAATCAGTACACATCCAACATCCAATGGATTTAATGTAAAGACGTCATAAACAGTCAGATAAAAACATGACCTTGTGTAATGCCAAGATACAGGTATCGACAGATTGTAGAGCCATGAATGTGTATATGTATATAAAAATAATTTGTTTGATTTTAATTTATTGATAAAAAATCAATATTAATATCAATAAAACAATATTCAACGATCTAATTTCAGTGTTGAATTGGTAACTTTTAAGAATAAGTTTATTTAAAGGATCGATAAGTTTACCCGGATCGTTTCTAAATTTCCGGGCTCGATAAACAACATAAGTTTTCTACAAGTACAACCAAACTTCAAAATCAAATCTTTATATCTATGAAAGAATTTGTAAAGGTTTTAAGTAATTTGTGGTAACGAAATCCCTGACTTAATAATTTACCAGTTATACATAGATTACGTTCATTGAAATCCAAAACGTCACAACAGACACGGGCATAGCGAATGAGTTGTGATATATCAACACCGAAAGATGGTGCCAAAGGAACATCATCGTTCAAAAAGGAAAATTAAAAATAGGGAACGAAAAATCGTCCCTTTTGTTGTAAATTTTAGTGTAGAGGCTTTAAATGAGTTGCAGCAAATATATTTGCATTCTGATTTACCAAACGATCATTTAATTAAATAGGAAACTTTTGTTTGATAAGATTTTGTGGACGTGTAGTATAAAAAGGTGAAAAGTCAAAACTGTCAACAGAATCAAAAGGAACATCAAAAGCACGTAATTTATCTTAAACAGCCACAGATTTTTTTACACTCCAAAAATAGCTAATTATTTTCATATATTTTATTACAAAAGTTAATGATGTCCTCATTTTACAGGACCTACCTATTGTATTAATTGTTAATTTTTTCTATTCATAAACATGCATGAAATATTTGCTACTAGACTTTATACAAACATCAATCAATCATTTATTTTAACCCGATGTTCCAACGGAAAATTCTAGTTATCAAAAAAGGAAGTTACTGCAGACAGATTATGTTTATTCTTTTCAAATTTTGATATGTTGTTATATTGACAAAATGTGTGTCAAGATTGGTTATTTTCACTTTTGTTTGTTAGGAGTCTTAAGTGACCAAAGAAGATAAAAAACAAAACAAAACAACAAAAAATGAGTCAACTCATTCATACAAAAATATATGCATGTGAATTTTTGTCCATATAGAAATAAGGAGATGTGGTATGATTGCCAATAAAACAACTTTCCACCAGACACCAAATGATGTACAAGTAGAAGTTGGTAAATGTAAGTCACCGTACGACCTTCATTAATGAACAAAACCCATACCCCAAAGCAAGATATAAAAGGCCCCGATGTCAACATTTAAAAAAGGGAGTTCAAATGCTATTAGTACCATTTACTAAAATGTACATGTAGAGCTTTATAAATTCAAATATTGGAGGATCCCTTTGCTTTTTCATCCGCCTTATAGGAGCACGGAGCTCTCTTTAATTCAGAGGAGTATACACAACAGACGTAACATTTTAATAAGTTTAGCAAGTGGGTGTTAGTTGTGGAAGATCGATAATGACGTTAAAGAAAACTATTGAGACCAAACTCATCCGAAATGTTCACTGTAGATAGAGATCTGCATTAGCGTAAAAAGAATCATGAAATTAAAACTTATATTACACAACTGCCTGCCTACATAATATCGTCCTCCTAAAAAACAACACAAAAGAAAAAAAAACTACTGATAAGCTATATAATACAATCGACCACAGTTGATCAAAAATTGTACAAGTAAATACCCTACATCCCCTTCTCGTATATGTACTTTAATCTAAAATATAAATGCCCATTAACGAAAACACAGCGTGATTACATACATTTAAATATGAAACATTCTACTGCATCAACATGTCATTAGCGACAAGTACTGCTTATAAATTGAAGGGACAAAATGACACAATGAAAATACTTGATTTTCTGTAAAACAACATGAAATTTTCATTTTATTCCCTGTGTGAAAAAACAACATCGCAACGGTCTAAATCGATCGGTCACCTCAGTAGGAGCATTGCATTCTTCGCCTTCACCTGCATATTCTTTGATTTTACACCTGTCAATTCTCATATTCTACAATGAAAAGGTGACGCAATATATAATAGTGTTATATAAATGAAGATGGTGCACAATTTGCTACAGAAAGGTTCACCTTGAACCCAAATCAATGCAAACAATTTTTGATGGATATCGGTTTATGAGGGAGAAGGGGCAATTTCGTTCAAGCCGAGTTTGCACTCTTCTTCTAAACAGAACCTGGTCCTTACTGGGATGGGCATCTGGAATAGATAACACTTTTTAAGCTTCATAATATATGAACAGATTCTGTTTTCAAATGAAATATGTAATAAGTCCCTTTTGGTTACCTGTGTCCTTTAAAAAATGTTCAAAACCTAATCAGATGAGTTTAAAACAGCATACCTAAAGGTGATCCCATGATATGAGGCACTTTTAAACGTGTCCTTGTGACCAAAGGAGGTAATTGACTGGAGCCCGATTTTTCGACTAATATATGTTAAACTAATATATGTATTGCAAATTATGCCTTGCAAATTAGTAAATTAGTACTTTATCGCCCTTTTGTAGTCCATTCTTTTACTAATAGATTCAATGAATGACTTTGAAATCGACCATTTAACTCTGGTGAAGGGGGTATGTTTTTTCCCTAAATAAATATTCTAATCCCCACATTGCAGAACACAATTGATATTTGCCGTTGAATTAAATGTTAAGTTCCGTAAGTGTATACTACGGAAAAATATAAACTCAATGAATGAGTCTAGTCTATGACACATTATATATGGTGTATAAGTTATAGCAAGAAATAGGATTAAATTACTCAGAAAATTGCCAATATCATGTCGGCATATATCCTTTAAATCCTTTCGTTGTTTGTCTGTGCACAATTATATCATTAATCTACGGTATAAGATAAAGCGTTAAGATTAAGATCACTACAAACCAGTAAGAGTCTGAAATGGCCTATATCTGTACTCGATTGTACTGATTTTCACTCGACCAACCTGAATTGGTCTGAATTTTACTTAATACTACTCGACCCAGTCTTAACTATACTCAACTGTACTGATTTGTACTTAACCCTTATCTTTGCTATTGAAAATAGTCTGAACTATTACTCGACCAGTCTGAAACAGTCTTAACCCATTCTTGACCTGTACTCGACCAATACTTGACCAGCTCTTGACCTATTTTTTCAGTCTGAACCATACTCGACCAAAGGTCTGAACAATACTCGACCAATCTGAACCACACTCGACCAAATAACCTCTACTTTTTATAATTTTAATTGTTAAAATAACTTTCTTTTTAAATTACAAACCACTATAAAATATATATATATATATATATATATAAAAACAGATTTTTACATCCTTACATGATTCTCAGATTTATCAAATCGAGATAGTTAAATTATCTAATTTTAAAGTCTGAGTCTTGTTAAATAGAAAAAAATTGTTTACCTGAAAACCACACCTATACTGAGAGTAATAAAACCTTATTAATGTGCTTTTTGTTTGGCATATGTTTTTTTCTAAACAAAACTTGATTTTCCTAAATTTCTAAATAAAAACTAGATAGGTTTCATGTTTACATACAACAGTTATACAACTATCTTTTTAATGAGGTAACAACAGCCAACAAAATCACTGACATTGTTTAACCTTAATATATCAGAAATATATCTATTCTTAATATAATTTGGGATATATATATATTTTAAAAAGGGATATAAAATTAAAGAAATGAATAAAATTTTTCTTCTGATTAGGGGTAAACTATAAAGTAATACATCCTGCTTGGGGCACACTGATTAAAAAGATCACACCTGGTCAGAGAGTAATAATTTTTTAATTACATCCATTGAAATTACAACATCATATTAAACTCAAATCACAAGGCCTTTTGAATTCACTAGATAAGTAATACACGAGTTTAAGAAATATAGGGTTTTCTTTTTACCTGTAAAACACAATTGTACTACGGTAATTAAACCTTATTAAAGTGCTTCTTGAATTGCAAGACTTTAATTTTGACAAAACATATTTAAATTTAATTAAAATAAATTTCTACTGCGACTTTGGAATACATTTCCTTTTTTAAAAGGTAATCAAGGATTGCTATGAAAGTTTTATTATTATTATGATATTAAACTCTTGGTTTTACAAAACAAAGGTGTCAATGTGAATATTTATTAAGTTGTTTTATATACTATTTTATATATATTTTGATAAATAAAATGTTGAATAACATTTAAGATATTTGAATAATGGTTGAAAGTTCTGGTATTTTTGATGTACATATAGCAATGTGAACATGATATCATGTATATAAAAATTCATTTGATGAAAACTTAATTTATTACATGATATTTTTTTAATCCAACCAGAAACTACTTTTTTTAAATGTGATATACATTGTATATATATATGTATATATATATATTTATGTATAACAGTTCCTAAATTGATGAAATACAATAGATAGATACAAAAAAACAGGTCTAGGTTGGTTAAGACTTGGTCGGGTATGGTTCAGACTAGGTCGAGTATGGTTCAGACTAGGTCAAGCATGGTTCAGACTTGGTCGAGAATGGTTAAGACTATGTCGAGTATGGTTCAGACTCATATAAAACGGTTTAGTACTTGTCGAGTAAACGTCGAGTACAAGTTCAGACTGTTGAGTATGCTTCAGACTACAGTCGAGTAATATCAAGTACATTTCAGACCAATTCAGACTGGTCGAGTAAAATTCAGTACAGTCGAGTACAGATATAGGCCATTTCAGACTTATACTGGTTTGTAGTGGATTACACTGACATTCTTTTTACAATTGCAAACACATAAGTGCAAAATAGGTTTGGTTTCCAACTTACATGTTTAACAATGGAAATCCTTCCGTGTGTGTTTATGATTAGTCAATGCTGCAAACACATGAGTGCGAAGTTCTGAATTCCGAATTTTGAATTTTGAATTTTGAATTTTGAATTTTGAATTTTGAATTTTGAAATATGAATGATCCTTCTCGGCTTTCGTACCAATCCATGCATATACACTTAACAAAGTCATCAGAGCACGTGTTTACATTGATTACGAACCCATAAAGTATAATCGACATAATATATTTAATTCAGTGAATGTTGATCGCAAACGTTAGCTTCTAATTAACTTTCGTCGTTGTTTCCGCAGTTTCAAATCATGACCTTGATAAACATTCAATACAGAATCATGGAGCATGTGAAAATAATTGAGATGATAGAACGATGTAATTTTTTTTGGATTTTTTTCATGCGTTTCCATTATGCCATAAAAGTTGTTAAAAGATTTGGTGTATTTAATTGTTCTTTCAGAATCAGTTAACACTATTTGCCCCTCCCTGAACATATGTTTACATTCTTTTAATCATAGGTTTCGCTGCGCTGTACGGTTTCAGAAGTTCGAACGAGAGGTTTCGTGGTTAAGGTCATTGCATGCGGAAAAGCTATCGGTGAATTATTAAAGTACGAGAAGACAATAATTCAGAACATTTCCGAAGATTTTGATTCAATACGGATTTTCTTTTACAAGAACGTTCATGTACACTTGCTTTATAGTAAAACTTAGCCATTCAAGTATCTAAAACATATCTAACTTTTTTTTTAATTTGAGGTTTCATATGTCATTAAAGTTCGACTACATCTTTAAAGTCGACACTACTTTTTCTACAAAAATGGTAATCGTAGATACAAGTTTCTAGTTTGAGGTCGCGACAAATCTTGTTGTTGGAAGAACCACACCGATCCAAAAACAAATACACCGAAGACGAAATTATCAAAATGGTGGACGTTCTCTTAGACAACATATTTTAAGTTTGTTGGATTGATACAAAAAGTTAGTATTCATATGGATACTTCCTATGCAACTGACTAACTTGTATGTGAAGCAGAATTCATACGAAACCTTATACACAAGAACCACCTTTCAAATCTCTTTAATTAAACTTGGTCTTGACATTAAAGAAATTACCGAAACTAGTAGTCGTACTTCTTATTTAGATTTTTTTTTCTTTTTAACGATTATAGCTTTTTTAATTCAATTTATCAGCAATAACACACCCTCTGTTCCATCGTTTAGCACATGTAGCATTTACATACCCCGAGGTATTGATACATAACTCGCGTGCATTTGAACACAAACTGAACTTTATTGGCTGTTCTAGCATGGTTATGAAAACGAATGACTAAAATCGACACCTACACAGTAGTCTACACAAGTTTAAACAATCGCAATCACCGGATACTAGATATGTTTTACGTTTGGTTTGCCAAAACGATGTTTATGTGTCCGTATTTGGTAGAGAAATGGTTTTATGGTCTTAGATCTTTAGATACCAAAAAAGTTGTCTGATCTGGATGTATACCGATTGTGTCGTATTATCTAACGTGATATTTTGGATTTGTATTGCGTTTTCTGCATGCACATCTGGAGACGCTAACTCTGTAGATGCATCCGCCCTTCCGCTCCGTTTGGAGAACATGGGGTTCCCTCAGTTTTGAATTTAATTATCAAGATTTGTATATTCTTAAAAGATTTGTGAAATGTAGATATCGGTTTACTATTGTAGTCTCAATTTTTTGTTTACTATAACAGGCGTTTATAGAAATACGAAGAAGTGGTATGAGTGTCAATGAGACAACTCTCCATCCATGTCACAATGTGTAAAAAGTAAACAATTATAGGTCAAAGTACGGCCTTCAACACGGAGCATTGGTTCATACCGAACAGCAAGCTATAAAGGGTCCCAATAAATTACTAGTGTAAAACAATTCAAACAGGAAAACCAACGGTCTAATCTGTATAAAAAACGAGAAACACTTAAGAACCACATCAACATATGACAACCACCGAAACAGGTTAACAACTCATCAAAGATATCCTTTGCTACGAGAGACTCGCGTTTCGTCCACCTAAGACTCATCAGAAGCGCTTGAATCAAGACAGCTAGAAGGCCAAATCGAATACGAAGTTGAAGAGCATTAAAACCGAAAATTCCGACTAAGGTACTTGCAATCTGTATCTAGGGGGTAGAAAATCCTAGTTAGCCTAACTTTCAGATTTCTTTAACTTTTGTATGTATTATATTATGTGCTTAGGTTTTAATGTTTGAATGTTGTTTTGTTTGTTTTTATGCTTTTTGGTTGGTTTTTTGGGTTATATATATATATATATATATATATATATGTATGTATGTATGTATGTATGTATGTATGTATGTATGTGTGTGTGTGTGTGTGTGTGTGTGTGTGTGTGTGAGGAAGGGGGTAGTTCGGAGTTTCGCGCGTGTGTGTGCAAGGGGGGTCATGACTAAATGTGTTTTGTCATCCATTCGATATTTGAAAGGGCGATAATTTCAGTGGAAAGGAAGATAAAAAACGAAAGTAGGATAAATGTAGGAATCATACAACCAAACTAATTCGTTAAGTTTTGTTTCTTGCAAAGTCTTATTTGATCAAATAAATATTAGAACAAATAAATGTACTGTGAATGATTATATATAACTTCAAATAGTTGTTGTTGTCACATGTGATCTATGAGTTTGACTGTCCCTCTGGTATCTTTCGTCCCTCTTTTAAGTATATAGCGGTAAACATAAAGTATCAAATTACGTTGATAATTCTATATAAATGCCATAAACTTGTCTGAGAGAAATACACATCAATCTGAGACAGATCGAGTCAAATGAAAAACAAAATTAAAACCTCAGACAGGGTCTGAGAAAAAACAAACAACTCACAGAGACACAAAACGTTGATTCTTTTTTCTAATAGACTTACGTAGGTGATATTTGAGGTATATACATCTCAATATGTGACAACTTTATGACAGACGTTCTGGTTAAACAATGCTAACACCACAAATTGCAAACAGTTCGTCTGAAATGTAGCCCAACAATGTTATATCTATGAATTCAGCGGCAGCAGATATTATTCCTACCCTCAGCATGATTTGAACCCATGCTTCTTTGGCATTGTTACCACACCTCTTTCATTATGTCCAACACCTTAGACTCGGCCAACTAGGCTATATAAAGTATAGATTTCGTTAGTAGAGTAATGCCTTTCTTCGCCGGCTTTATCAAAGATTTTAACACAAGACATGATGCGATGTATTGTGGCATGTAGTAATTCGGTTAATGCCTTTTCTCGTCACCTTTAGCTAAAATTGTAACACGGAACATGACCCATGAGTTACCTTAGCCTTTGATATATATTTCATATCATTGATAATAAACTCCTCATAAGTCGAATACAAAAACAGACAATACCACGATCGAAAAAACCCAACAAAAAACAAATAACTGCCTACGAAACTCAACACAGAAAACTAGAAACTGAGCAACACGGACCCTGCTAAAAGTCGGAGTTAATCTGAGGTGCTTTGAATGGGTAAATAGATCATGTCCCTCTAGTCGAATCCCTCATGGCAATTATAAATATCCGTGATAAAGAAATGCATCGAAGATACGTAAGTTGTAAAACTTTTGCCTCAAATAGTTGCGACCTTAATGTTTATGTAAAATTGCATCATTTAAATCATTCAATACCAAAAAGACTGACAATAGTACTGCAGAAAAACAGACCGAATTTTACTCATGTAAATTTCTGGTAATACATGTAATTCAGTGAGCAGACCAAGTGGTTCTGGCATAATCTTTATCAATAATATGCATGATCATACGTATGGAAGACTTAACATACAGAGCGTTTTTGACAACTAACATCAACGTGGGTCAAACAGAACAGCAATTCCTTTAAATGTATGAAAGAGTTGCAACTTCAGTTCAATCATTTACTACATTTTTGTTCTTATAGTCAAAAACTTTAGATTACAGTAGAAATGTATCTGTGAAAGCATGCTAGTACCGATGTTTCTATAAAATCCGAGTTTTTTGTTTGTTAATTTTACCAAATAACATCCGTAGATATGGAGAATTTTAATGCTAATACAACTGCAAACCAAATATTATGACTTTTCATAAGTGTTTTCATTTAAACTGACCTAAACACAATTTTTTGAACATTTAAACTATGCAAAAGTTTGAAAGTCAATGAACTATGATGAGAGGGCAAGGTCACATAATCTTCATGGAACTTGGACGTGCAAATGATAAAATATAACTGCATACCAAATATAATTGACTTACTATTGGTGGTTCATCTAAAATTGACATAATTACAAACTTAAATATAAAAATTATGCAAACTTTTCAAGGTCATTGAACCATGATTCAGGAGTGATGCCAAATAACCTCTAAAGATATTAAATATGCAATGATTATAAACTCAATACCAAATATCATTGACCTACCACAAGTGGTTCTCTTAAATGATCTACTGTAAGCTCGAACGGATATTATTGAAGCCGTCACCGGAAACAGCACGCCTATGTCTCGCATTTTCGACTTTGTCGAGGCGAGACCGAAAATGGTGTTATCCTTTAAATATCTGAAATATAGATAATGTCATAGATGGCCACGAAAAAATCCCGTGCTTCTTTCAAGATATTTGGTTACCAGAAACAGCTTTGTCATCTGGCACACCTGAGGTCCTTCCCTGTTCGTTTTGTTCAGTCTTTAATTTAAGGATTGTTGTTTTGTGGATAATTGCTAGTTTTGATAATTTCTTATTCTGATCATTGCTCAATTACTGTTTCATTTATGTCCCTTTAAACTTTAAATGAGTGTATGCTATCTAATTAAACGCAATATTTCTGCCTTATATCATGAATTTCCGATTATTATCGTTGAAATTAGTAGAAAATTTTGGAAAAATATAGTTATGCTATCATATGATCCTTGATTTTACAGACTATGAGATGGTATTGGGTGTTTCTTAAAACACTTTCAACAGATACTGTCAAGACGAAACGCTCAAGACGTCAAATGATTTAAACAATTGGTGGAGATAAACAAACCGAAATAATTTTTCAACAATTTTACACAAGAGAGATACATGAACAAAGACGATACTTATGGTAATAAATAGCCGCACGTGAATTCAAGAATGACAACAACAAAGCTAAAAGACAAAAAAACAGATAGTAGTCTAACTTAATTTCTAACATTTATATTGTTCTGACAATTGTAATTAGAATACTGACTGAGTATTCAATACGTCATATAAAACATACCAGCACAGAAACAAACGATTGTTTTTAAATTACTACGTGTATGAATTGAAAGAAGATTTTTTGGAATGCGTTCGTGACAAGTAACATTATATCAGGCTTTGGGAGATTCTGGAAAATCGGTGAAAAAAATATTCAAAGAGATTATTCAAGATCTTCATACAAGTTGTCGTATTTCTACGATGTTCAAATCTTGTAAATCTATTAGGAATACACAAATCAAGAGGAAAAAAGAGCAAAAAATAGGGGCATTACACGAACTCAATATAGAACGAAACCGAAGGCGTGCATGCATCAGCAGCAAGGGAAATGTACACTAAGTGAAAATGTCACAAAAGGTTATAGGGATAAATAAGACGACATTTTTGTTTTCTACTAAATATCAGCTACCATTTGAACATGTCTCCTGTGAGGTAAATTAGTTCATGTTTATGACGGTAACAGCTGTGTAATGTCGATTAAAGTCGTTCTTTCTCATGTTCTTCATGAAGTTACAAAAGAATTATAAAGGAATTTCGATCTTGAGCAACCGAAAAGATTTCAAAACAGAATATCAATGTCTAAAACAAAAGAAAACAACCATCTAAGTAGTTGTAAAACAGCAGATCCGAAAATACGTGACTTTAACAAAAAAAAGTAGAATAATTAAGAACTATGCAGCTCTTTGTTTGGTCTAATCGCCAGTTTCGTGCAGTAGGATCTTATACCCTCTTGTCCATTTTTTTTATGGTAGAAAACCCAAAATAATCGACTCATTTTGATACACCCACAATTCTTCTGTCAGATTTAAATAGTGTATAGTATTATTGTGTTCAGGTGTGTAATATATTCTATCCGTTGCAATTGCAATGTAAGAAACGCCTGTGTTTAAGATTTATAATTTATAATTTCTCGAGACATGCGAGTCTTAAATGTTAATACGATCAAAACAAGCAAATAACCAACCTAATTTGCATCATAATACTTTTAAAATAACGCAAAAATAATACGTCAACTCTGATACATAGCATAATCTGTAATTCAACGAATGTGAACAAGTGTTAAATGATATAAATAAAAATAAGAATACAGTTCTTTGATTCGTGATCATCGTCAGCTTATGGCGATTAAATGTTTCAGATTTCAGTTCATTGCAGTCTGTTTAAATCATATACTCGAATACATTTCAAAACATTTTTCAAATTTGTACTCTTTTGTGTGATAAAAAAAAAATCGTATCTGGTTTATTTTATGACAAAGTTGGAACGATTGAAATCCAGCAAGCGAACATCTAGCAGTTCCAAATCTTCGGAATTTTTAAAAAGTTCTCAAGTTTTTCAAAGGAAAGAAATAATTCAATAAATTAATGTGACAGAATGGCGGTTTTGCAAGTCTTGCAAACTAACCAGAGAGTGTCATATAGAGGTTAATTAACCTACAATAACTTTGTACACTGCAGCAGTCCCGTCTTCCTCAGTACATACTAATAATTCTTTCCTATCTGTGCTGTAGTATACAGCTCTTGGATTTTTCAACTCGCCAGTTCCTTGCAGTAGGATCTTATTCTCTTGTCCATTTTTGTTTATGATAGAAAGATTATTAGATTAATAACCTACAACAAAAACGTCCTGGTTGTCAGCTACAGCAATCCCTTTTGGCAAAGCAATAGATTCATTTTGATACTCCCATATTTCTTGACCTGTTAGACTTAAGCAATGTATAGTGTTCTTTCTTTCGTTTGTGTAGTAAATTCTATCCTTTGAGGTCGCAATGTTACTCACGTATCTAAAATCTATTGTCACTGTGTATAAGATTTTCCCTGACAGTTCTAACACAACTATTCCCATTTCTTCCATTACCACATAAAGTTTACCATGTCGGTAGGATATTCCTTCACACTGATTTGTGGTTCTTATCTTCTGCACTTGTGTGATGCTTAGATGAATAATTTCAATTTTATTCATACTAAAGTAGGTGACAGCAATTTGATCAGGAGCTATCAATGTTGAATAATACGGATCACCAGAACAGGAAATGTATCGGACGAACTGACCTTGCCCATCATATTCCATTATTCGATTCCCTTTTAAAATGTCTAATATTAAAATATTACCATTATGTAATATCAAGCATCCAGTCACACCTGAATCATCTGCTGATCTCCCAATTCTTACTTTCTGTTTCAGTTGTAAATCTATTACTAGATTACTACTTCCTGCATGTACAGCTATATGCTTTTGAGCTTGATCGAGTTTTACATCTTTGAATTCTAACCTAGATTTTTTTTCTGTAAGTGATACTATTCCAAGCTCATTGTCGATTTCAAATAATGAGGTAACTGAAGGGTTAATCTCTAATTTGATTTCAAAATATTTCGTACTGCTTAATATGCTTTTTATAGATTTTATTTCTTCAGAAACAGTTTTGTTGATTTCACGCGTTCCAAGGAAGACTTGGACATCTGATGCCATTTGTTTCATAGTCCCGATTTCTCTCTTTAGCTGATTTAGTTTTTTATCTGCTAGATACAACTGATGAAGAACTTCACCGTATGCCGATTTACAGTTGACATTTTTTGTCGAAAGATTTTGTATCAATTTTTGTTCCAATAGATCTAGATGTTGGTTCAGCTTTTCTCGCGTTTTCTGTATAGTTTTCTTGATGAGACTTTCTTGTTTGTCAAATTCGATACCACTCTTTTCTTGGTTTTTGATACATTTACCGACATTATTTAACGCTCCACTTATGGTATCTTCTAAATCTGCAAGGGCAGTTGACTGTTTAGCATTCGCTGCAACTTTATCTAATGACACAAGCTGTGAGCAACTTTTGTGCTGATCAACACAGTCAATGCAGAGAGGTTTGTCGTGTAAGGAACAGTATAGATCGTATCTTTTTCCATGTCCTACGCATGTTTGGCTTATAGAAACATCTTTTATTTTTTGATAATCTGAAACAGATATTAGCTTATGATTTCTGGACATCTTAGTAGATCTGTGAACCTTTTGACAGTCCTCGCAAAACCCTTCTTCACAACTAGTACACCATTTCTTTGCATTTTTTGTGTTGTCTTCATATCCACAAGGACCACATAGAATTTTGGTTGACATTTTCCTGAATAAAAAAAAACGTTTATAAAGCTGTAAGCTAACATTGGTATGTTAAGGATAAAGACTTAGTTAAATTTTCAAAAGCTTTCTTACATAAAAAAAAAAGTATTACCCCTGTGATACAAAATGTATGCTTACCTTTCTGTCAGTGTTATACTAATGTTATAATGATATAGGGATTTTCCTGTGGTTAACAACCTCGTTTGTTGCCATGTCCCGTAAGCTTCACTACGAGGAAAAAGATTGGTAACATTGATTAACACCTAAAAGAGGTTCTCTGTAATAAAAAGAATAAAAAAAATATAAACAAGTAGGAAATACTTTTTATTCTTTTTTTTTGTCTTAAGCGCTCATTATTCCAAACCCCAGATGATAAAAAAATACCAGTAACCCATCTGTCAGCTGTGAGAGTGCCTCAATGAAAGATTTGTAGACATTGAGAGAGAGAGAGAGAGAGAGAGAGAGAGAGAGAGAGAGAGAGAGAGAGGAAAAAGATAGATGCGATATTTATTCAAGATCGATACACATTGGCTGGTGTTTTATCTATACGGATTCAACTGGGATTTCGGTTATGTGAGTCTGAACTAAATGACATATTATATATACGTCAATGAGTTAATGAGTTAATGAGAGAGTAACCTGGTGACACAAATTACCAAGACATTTAAATGTAGATGGCATCATGCAGTCGTGCCATGTATGATTCGTTTAGTGAAATACACTGCTAGGGATTGAAGTGTGACTCTTATTAATTTGTTTTGTGATATGGTATGTTTGTAAATGAACTAATCTTTTTATATTACATTTCTTTGTATTAATTCATGCATTGGGGAATATATTGTTTTGCATTGAAATATGGTTTGATCTGTGCTTATTGTTATGTTCTGGTATGTTTTGATTTATTTTGTGTGATGTCTTTATGTGTATTAAATTGTACTTTTTTGATGTAGTGTTAACGTTTTTGTTTGTATTTTGTTCTATGTACTCGTGGAGGAAGTCTATGCTTGGTTCAGTTTTACATACAATTTGACTGGGCATAACGAGAAGTTACTTATTTATGTGTAATACCATTCTTAAATATACATATTGCCTACAGGAAGAATTGTAATATACATCAAATATGGAAATCCCACATGCACAGCTACATCATTTAAGAAAAAGGAAATTTTAGAAAGTCACAAATCCGTCATTTTTTTTTTCCTTTTGTCTTAACATTTTATAATGAAAGAAGGCCTTTAAAAAAATTTGTGAAAGGGTATACTCAACAATCGGTGTCAATTAGAGTTCTGAACATCTACTCAAAAATTTTCAATCGCAGACATTACAATTTATCGCTACTACGAAAATATCCTTTTTTAGACTGGTACCCGGCCGTTATTAATCTCTGTATAGACATACTATATATTTTACGGAGGGGACCAACCTAACTATTTCAATGATCAATTTAAAGTTCGGCTACATCTTCGCATTCAAAAATGGGAATCGTAGATACAAGTTTCTCGGTTGATGTCAATAAAAATTTAACTTTTTGAAAATCCACACAAATTCCAACAACAAATAGGCCAAAGACGAAATTATCAAAATACTGGACTTTCTTTGAGACAACATATATTTTAAGTTCGGAGGATTGGATCTTCAACAAAAAGTTGGTATCAAAAAGGATACTAACTGTCAAACCTTAATGATCGACTTGTATGTACATGAAGAAGAAACCTCAAAAATAAGAACACCTTTCCAAGCTCTTCAATTCAACTTTCAGGTATATTAATAATGTCCTGTCACCAAAAAGTCACATGAAAGTGAGCATGCAGTAGATTTGGCATTGAGGAAATCATTGAACCGAAATTAGAAGGCTTACTTCATATTTGGATATTTTTTTCTTTTTGTTTTCTGATGATTTCAGCTGCATGTATATCTGGAGATATCCGTCGAGGCGACCGGACTTGCTCCGTTTGGAGTTCATATGGGATTCACTTAGTTTTTGGTTTATTCATCATGATTTGTATATTCTTAATGGATTTGCAAGCTTTGATCATCAGTAAACTGCTGATGCCTCAAATCTTTAAAAAATTAAAAAAAAAAAAATTTAAAAAAGCCTGTCTTTAGAAATCTTTATTTAAAACAAGTTGCTTTCTTTAAAAAAAGAAAAGCAAGACGTGAACCCGAGACCACTGACTGGTAACCAAAAAATGTTGCTTATTTTTTGTTTTTGGCTTTAGATTTGAAATAATTGACTGAATATAATAATATACCGATGATGTTAAAACACCTTTATTGAAAATATGTAATTGTGAGTAGATTCTTACACAAGTCAATTAAAAGCGATGTTGCACTTTAGTTGGAAATAGAGAAATGTATACAGCTACTATATGAATTTACCTTTTAAGACTTGACTATTTTATTTATTACTTTGGAGTGTACATCAGTTTTTCTTCGTGTTTAATATACATACAAAGTCCCAATCCTATTGCAATTCTTAGTTTCTGCAAACCGAATGTTTAAAGCAAATTGCACAGACCAATCGCAAAGATGTAAATTTAAGCACTGTTTGCTGAAATAATCTGGATGCATTTATTTCGTCTGTCATATCTTCATATTTTGTTTCCTTGATAGCTTCAAATATTTCTGATACTCATTATTGAAGGTGTCGTCTAAACTCACGGTAGATGTTGTATAGAGAAATGGAAAGTCCAATTTCCATGTGAAGTGTAACTCTGTGGCATGCAACTTATAACAATGTTTCGTATTTTAGTTTTGAGAGTAACACACCAGCTACACTGGGACCTCTTATAAACTGACAATTATTTCGGTCTATAAAAACATCTCAAATTTTAAGGATTTCCTGAAGTTACATTAATCAATCCAAATATTCTATGGGAAAAACTTAGTTCTAAAGAAGATTTATAAATACACAAATATGCTCTCAAAGGAACCAATTAATATAAAAAAAAAAGATATGTATCCTATGTAGATATATAAAAATGTATAGATACCAGTATTAAAATGTTGTACACCAGACGCGCATTTTGTCTACAAAGACTTATCAGTGACCCTTGAATAAAAAAAATGTTAAAAAGGCCGAATAAAGTAAAAAGTTGAAGAGCATTGAAGACCCACAATTTCGAAACAAAGGTTTTGCCAAATACATCTAAGGTAATCTATTTATTCCTTGGGAAGAAAATCTTAGTATTTTGAAAATTTCAAAGTTTATAATAGGACAGTCACTCAAACAAAAAGAAAAAGAAAAGAGAAACAGCTAGAGGTCAGAATACCTTAACTTGTGTTATTATACTTCACGTCAAAATGCCAGATTTTGATTGGATAGAGAATTTACTCTATCCCATGGCTCAGCGGGAGACAATTTTTTGAATGTCACCCTCTCGTGTAGACCAATCAAAAATCGATAATTTAAAGGACAATGAATTGAATTTACGTGAATAAATTAAAGAGATACTCAAGGTCTACGTTTTGGCCTCAGAAGAGCTTTTTTATAGACTGTCAAAATAAAAAATAATTGTCTTGCTTCACTTCTGTTGTTTTTCTAATTACTGTTACGTTGTTGTGTACGTGACGTGTCATAGTTAAGTACTTTCAATTCAAAATTTAACAGTAAAAGACAATAATGATTGAACATTCAGTATAATAGATTAAATAACACATAGCTGAGAGTGTGATAGAGCAGATGGGTACCCCTCGAAAAAGCATTGTCAACCTTGGCTTCGCCTCAGTTGACAATGTTTTCTCGGGGAAACAATCTGCTCTATCACCCTCTCAGCTATGTGCTATTTATATAATGACCATGATTCAACATCACATGTCCAGTTCTAACTGCCGTGTCCTGAATTTAGATAATAAATGCGAGTGAAATTAATATCTATGCATGCATGTGGTTTTCTTGCGCAGCGCAAGAAATAGAAAGTGGAAAGCATACGCACTGATACTCTGGATTATAATACGCATTTGCGTCATCACGTATATTCATTCTAGGGCTCAAATCTAATGCTAGCTTAATTCTGATGTCAAAGTACCTACCTCAAGTGTTTTGACTCCGGATTCATGGCCATTTAATCCGAAATTTGTGTAAACGCAAACCGATGTTGTGTCGTGTGAACAGGGTGTAATATAATGAAAATAAATCAAGACAGGTGTATGATAGCTGGTCAACACAATGAATACAAGGGGTCATTTTTAAAAGGGGGTTCCAACCATATGTCCACATTCTAAAGCATTGATCGTAAAAAAAAAGGGGGGGGGGGTTCCAACCCCCGAACCCCCGGACCCATCCCCCCCCCCCCCCTCCCGATCAGCCACTGAATACACAATTTTCGAAATAGCACCATATTGAAAAGATTAAAATGTTATGAGGTTAAACTATTAAAAACAAAACAAAAAGAATTGAAATTTAATTAACATACATTCCTGTTAATGAATCATTTCCGAAAATTTAAAAATGTAATATCAATAAAAACAAACATCAAGTATTTAATGATGGACAATTTAATTATTAAATCAATCTCTTCTTCAAGTCTGACTTTCCATTATATGAATATATTGCTATACAAAATATAAGCAGAGACTTATAAAACCATATATACTAAAACGAAATTGAATCATTAACATAGTAATTAAATGATAATTGTAAAATATTGCATACGTTTTTTTGTGAGATGCAAGGATTTAAAATACTACAATGTGTACGCATCCCTGATAGTTGGTGCTAATATGTTGCATATAATTTTCATAAATGTATTCACTGTTCAGACATGTCGGACATAATATAACATTATACATTATATTCTATTAATGACAAATATAGTCTCAGTTTAAACTTAATAATGTTAATGAATATTTTCTTGGTCTGTTAGTGTATTTTAATGAAATTAAATATTTTGACAGAAATATTGTTTTGTTTAATTATAATTATGCTTTCCGACCCTAAGATACATATTTATAACAGTTTATTATGAGACATAATATATTAGTATACTATTCCCAGATGTATTAATCTTACACACAGAACGCACACAGGGGTCGTCTCAAAGCATGAATTATATAATTGCGTTATCATTATACTTGATATTTAATAAACATTCTGATTATGTCGCATTATTAAAACGCATATGTTCTACCAAAAAGGCAAGTAGGTGGCAATATATAAATGATTTTTTATTGCAATCGAGTCTTTATTTTTTAATTTTCCGATCTACAAATGAACTTCGATTGTTGATCATTGTTGAACTATACAATGTCACGTGGTAGCCTATCCATAGAGGGACCGTATCAAAGACATAAACAACTTCATGTATAAATGATCGAAACTTCGAGACGTTCCGAGAATCTTGTTTCCAAGGATATCAAATGGCCCATAGAAGCTTCCAAAACTCGCCAATATATGCTTGAACCCCTCAGGGGGGTCACGTATCAAGGAGTTCACGCAAAAAATGTGTATTTAATTATATAATGTGTTAAGTTTTTAAGTTTCAATGTTTTTGTTTTTATGCTTTGTTTATTTGTTTTTGATTGTGCTTTTTGGGGGATCGTATGTGGGAATTTGGGGATGGGGTGTTAAAAAGTGTTTTCACAACCTATCAACATTTTAAAGGGCGATAATTCAATTGACCTAGTGCAAAAACGAAAGTAGAATCAATGTAGGAATAATATTTAAAAACTGGTAACTTTTTTTTCTTGCCACGTCTTATTGGATCATACGGCAATGTGCATAATACAACACTATTTCAATATTATCATAACCTATCAGAGAACATCCAAAAACTACCCGGATGATGAAAACAATAAATATTAGTACAAAATACTTTGAATGATTACATACATATATATGTAACTTGAAATAAATACGGTAATCGAGAAATATTCAGAATAATAAAACTTGATAAAGATAAAAAATAAGACAAATTTAAGTACAAACCTGAATTACCGTTACGGTATTTCAAATTGACAGTATGTCGGTACCTGGAAACAGAGACATAGCAGGAAATAAACTTCTGATTCACTTAAAATCATGGCAAGATAACACAGGTTGTTGTTGTCACATGTTACGTATATATCGCGGTAAATTTAAATATCAAATCACGTTCATTAATTTGACTTCATCCCATTCTTTATTCTTTAATTTCTAAGACCATTTTTTCTCTATTCTTTACATATTTTGCCCATTAGGCCAACATTAAAAATATCTTTGTTTCCCCTCCCCTGACTGAGGTTGTCAGGATATGGGTAGGTAGGTAGGCAAATTATTTTATTTTATTTCTTGATATGGTTTTTCTATATTGAATTTGTACAAAATTCAACAGGTAAGGCTCAAGTCAAGAAAAGTTGGGTATTCCCTGTATTCAGTGTACACCCCAGTTTTCTGGTGTTAAAACAGTATACAGGGAGGGACCTCCTTTTTTTCCTTATTCATTTTATGGTATGAAATCTACAAAAGCGCACATTCTACATGTGATAACAATGTTTAATGATAGCAAGTGTTTTATTAGTTAAAAATCAAGCTTATTTCAAGTCTACTTTGATGCATAACTCACAACAAAACCATTCCTTTGTTCACCAATTCATACCTTGATCATCAATTATGAGATGACAAAAAGATATGTTAATCACTTGGGAATTAAAATTCAATGAATAAAAATTTTCAATAGAAGTGAACATAATTCAGTTATGTTCAGTTACACCTGGATCATGCAGTTTGGTCAATTGATTCATAAACAAAAGATTTGTATGTTTTTTCGACTGGTTCTAGAAAAAACAAGGCTTCACTTATTCATGTTTTGTTGTTCCTAGAATACTTTAAGTATTTACAAAATTCAACTGATGCAGTTATAACGTTAAAACGTGCCCTTTTGTAAATTTCATGCCATAAATTGAAAAATGAAATCACATTTAAACTGGTTTTTTTTACACCAGAAATCAGGGACGTTCCCTGAAAGCAGGGAATACATGTATCCCACATTTCCTGACTTATGCCCAACCTGTTCGAAGACAAAGTAGATAGATTTCAAAGCACGATTCAGACCATTTTAACTCAAAGATTTTATTCTTTAAACAGGAACAGAGGTTAAAGACAAAGCAAATCAAGGTGCACTCAGTGGGTTGAAAGATGCTTCAGATTTTTTATTTTCAAAGATCACCCTTGCACACAACACAAATAGGGGGGGGGGGGGGGGGGGGGGGGGGGGTTAGAAGGGGTCCTGATCCCGAAACCTCGGGCTTAAAACATGAAATCCCGAGGTCCCGAATTTAAAGAAATTTAAATCCCGACATCCCGAAATTCGAAAAAAAAATCCCGGATCCCGAAAGGATCAATCCCGAAATCCCGAGCTTAAAAACACCCGATCCCGGAGCCCCGATAAAAGAAATTTAAATCCCGACATCCCGAAATTCGAAAAAAGAATTCCCGGATCCCGAAAGGATCAATCCCGAAATCCCGAGCTTAAAAACACCCGATCCCGGAGTCCCGATAAAGGTCCGACCGTCGGTCGTGGGAGGGGAAACAAACAATAACAATAACTCAACATGCAGATATCTTATACGTTCGGGTATTTCACATCCAATCTTTTATGGTAATATTCTTTACAAAGCACAAAAATGTCAGTATTCACCTCAAAAGCTAACACAACCTTTAAACAGACGTATTAAGAAGGGATATAGTTACGATACTGTTGTCAGGTCATTAAAGATTGCATATTTTGGCTTTAATATTAATTCACTTATAGGGTCTTTGCGTCGGTGTTAAACACATTTATTCTGAAACCAGTTAATTGTTGGCATGACACGGGTTATGTTCTTCTCATATATTTTATGACGTTATAATACTAAACCCCTAACAGGAGGGATTGTGCCTGATATTCATATGATGAAGACATAATCTTTTAATCAGTTTAATTGAGGTCTGGAGCTGGCATGTCAGTAACTGCTAGTAGTCTGTTGTTATTTATGTATTATTGTCATTTTGTTTATTTTCTTTTGTTTCCTATTCTGACATCGGACTCGGACTTCTCTTATACTGAGTTTTACTGTACGTACTGTTGTGCGTTTGTTTTTTCTGCATTGGCTAGAGGTATAGGGGGAGGGTTGAGATCTAAAAAAAACATGTTTAACCCCGCCGCATTTTTGCGCCTGTCCCAAGTCAGGAGCCACTGGCCTTTGTTAGTCTTGTATCATTTTTTAATTTTAGTTTCTTGTGTATAAGTTGGAGTTTAGTATGACGTCCATTATCACTGAACTAGTATACATATTTGTTTAGGGGCCAGCTGAAGGACGCCTTCGGGTGCAGGAGTTTCTCGCTGCATTGAAGACCCATTGGTGGCCTTCGGCTGTTGTCTGCTCTATGGTCGGGTTGTTGTCTCTTTGACACATTCCCCATTTCCATTCTCAATTTTAATATTTTATTTTTGGCCTTATTCTCCATTCTTTATATTTTGGCATCCTATTATTCTCTATTCTTTATTTATTTGGCCTATTTTTCTGTATTCTTTATTTTTTGCCCTTTATTCTGTACATTATGCCCATGATTATTCTCTATTCTGTAAACCCCATCCATGCACTATGGTATGCGACAACTTAATGACAGACTTTCTCATGAGGATGACCATGAGTTACACAGGTGTAACACCATAAGTTTCATATCCTTGGTCTGAAATTTGGCTCCACAATGTTGGATTTGCAAATTTGCGGTAGCAAGTTTGTGTCCTTCACGGAGCGGGATTTGAACCGATGCATCTGTGACACCTTGACAATGTGTCCAACGCCTTAGACGACTTGGCCAACTAGCTAAACTATATTAAAAAAATAGCTATTGGTAATCGAATAATGCCTTTCTTCGTCGGCTTTAGCTGAAGGATGCTACACAGGGCATGATGTATTATATATATGGCATGTAGATACATGTAGTCGGGTTATGTCTGTCTTCGTCGGTTTTATCTTTGGTTGTAACACAATATATAACCCATAAATTACCCTAGCATTTGATCTAAATTTCATGTTTATCATTGATAAGAGTTATAACTGACTGAACCAGATTTGTCCACGATATATGTTTCCCCTAAACTTGAGATATTTATAGTGTTGGTATGATATTTATAAAGACATTTGACTCTTACCATTGTCACCACATATTAACCATGATTAGCGTTGACCTTCATGTTGAATTACTGATTTTTGCTAGGGCTAATATGGTATTTGTCAAATATATGTAAAACTACGTGTCTTGAATTTATATGTCTGCAACATTTTAATTTAAACTTTGGAAACATTAACTTACGAAGTGAAAACATGATTATGTTGTTTTGTTTTAAAAGAATATTATACTTCTATTTCAAATGCAAAGCCCGTATAAAGATTTCTCTTGTTCTTTGGCAATCATACCCTTTTCGGGCCCATATATTGAATAAAAAAATAACCAACGTGTGGTTGCCGATGATCTCAGAAGATGATTGGCTGAGTTTAAGGGTCATGACCTTTATCAGTTCACTGGATGAATTGAGGCTCGGACATTAAAATTCGATAATTTAGCTATCTCGATTGAATAAATCCGATAATCCACTGGTACCAATGGAAGAATCTATATTTAATACTAGTAGTAGCTGACTGAGAAATGTTATTGTAATATATTTCCGACGAAGATTTATTTTGATTTTTTTTGTGTCGTTGGGTATTTCTCTCACAAACGAAGATCCCACGTTCCTTTAACTTTTTATTCGATCATGTGTTTTCCAATCTTTGAAGAAGAAAATCCTGTTTTTTTTTATTGAGAGCGAATGTGATATGAATTTGGAATGAGTAAAATATACAGCATTGTGCGGGATACCTTTGAAATTATCGAAGATTTTACTTTTTACTTTCAAGACATATTCAGCAAATAAAAAAAAAGGAATAAAAAACATAAAGGCACAAATGGCACCATAAAGGGTCATCTGTATTTTTAGAATAAATTTCGCAAAGGACATTCTTTAGCTCCTATGGGGAATTTGTTTTTCCTATATAAAAAATCTGAGAGCATTTTTTATTTGTGGAGACAGCCAGGTTACCCGGAGAGAACCACCGAACTTCAACAGGAAAACTGGCAAATCCTGTCAATTAAATAAGGTCAGAGTCCAACACATCTCGCTAAGTGCGGTATAAGTGACATCCTCAGAATCGAATGGCTAGTGGTCACTGTAGATAAACTACTTAGACCATTCGTCCACCGGTGTTCTTGGAAAGAAGACTGGCCGGGTCAAATGTTTAATGTGATTATTATCAAACAGTATCAAATATCCTGCGCCGAATGCGAGTTTAGCCTTAATATGTATAATTTCTCTTCAGTGATGCTCGATGACAAAATATTTGTAAATCCATAACTTGATACGATTAAAGAGCTGATTTAACCGAAAGGACCAAAAGCACAGACCATCGCAGACAAAGAATCGACCAATGACGGTATTTGTTAGATTTTTTTGTCAGATATATAACCACGTAGCTGTGTTTATTCAATTATCACGCGTATACATGTAGCTCGTGATCTACAACTAGGAAATAATTCGGTGTTGGGGACCCCGTCTTGCTGTGAGATGAGAGATTTTGCTTTTGTTTCATGTTGAAGGCCTCATTGTGATTTCGAGATCATTGGTAGCAATTTAAGCGCCGTTTCTTTGCTTTTGTTTTGTTTTTTCACATGCGCGTATGGATTTTATGTCATGACTATGGTTCATACATCATATCCATTCTTTTCCGTTATGCAAGTGAGAGTACCATTCCTTAATTTCAAACGATTTTCTATCTTTTACAACTGCAAATTTCATAACTGTTTTGTAGTATCTCCATATCAGCACCGATGTACTAAGCTAACATTAAGGCTTTAATTGAAATCTATACAAGTTCAAAAAGGATTGTATCTTTCTGATATCAAATATGATAAAACTGACAAAATAAATAATACTTTGTGTAATAATTTTTTGAATTGATAAAATACATAACGATTATTATTTTTTTTTTAAATTCATGCTATGAAGAGGTATGACTTGTTTTCCCAATATTTGTTACTTGTTCAAAATAGGAATGTCGTTAATTATGGAAATTGAGTAATATAAGCATTACAGAGTCTAAATGTTATCTATACTTGAAAAAATATTACAAATGTAACAAGTTTTGCAAAATTTCTCATTAAATGACAATCTTAATCAAATTATCTGAATTACAAAACACAGCCTCACATCAGATAAAAACAAATTATAATTCGGAATAGAATGTCCTTCGTATTCATTTTTCAAATAGATAGCCAAAATATGCACAAAAATCTTTTAGAATTGAGGTTCGTAGCTATCTTTAAGCATTTGGTTCTTGGGAACATGTTCGAAATACGCCAAACCATTGACATGATTGATACTACCTTAGAGTAAACATAAAGTTTATGATTATGTAGATTTGAATAAAATGGCCTGAGGGCGAAATGAATTCAACACAAAAAATAAAATAAAAAAAAAGTCATCTGTCCTACCTCTTTGAGATGTACGATGAGAAAATAATCTACTGGATACCCGACCAAATTTAACTTTACGTTCCGCTGTATTGGCGATTTGCTTTCATTAAATTTTGCTAATTTATTTTTTATGGTCTTGTTGGTCGTATTTATCCTATTAATCTTAAGATACCAGAAGTAGCTGCAAATGCAGGTCTTCTTCGGACATTGACTGCAAGATTTCTAAATGATGAAAGTAAAGGCGGGCTAAGAACCAAACTTTATAGCAACAAATTATGAGTTCAATCTTCCAATTGTAACCTTCCAAATTTTGTTTAGCACATGTCGTTCCTGTAGCACCTGTTTAAAGAAGTGTTTATACGACGGGCCAGTGTCACAATGGAGTAGGAGTAGTGTGTAAAAGGGGAGGCAAAAGTGACAATCAACAAATACAACATCTATAGTCTAGCTAGTCTAGTAGTTTGTCGGTGTCCTCTATCATTTTTATTTTTCATTTTTCAATTTGATAAAAAATATCAAAAGTGGGGAGTGCGCAATTCTCCCCTAGCCACCGCGGCCCCTGCGCTCCTGTGTCAGTCAGAGTGCAGCACGGTATGCACGAGCTGCTCAGAATACCATTCCTGAACACTTTGGTTCACCTCTTACCTTTAGTGGAGTTCGTCACATGATTGCTTAACTTTAGTGTCACTCTGAGACTATAAGTCTCAGTGTCACTATAGGCCGTGTAATGCACTACCACTGTTAGTCGTTTTGTCATTTTCATTTGAACGTCTTATTTGGCTGTAATGGAGTGATGATTTCTTATTGCCTCCTTTGATATTTTAGTCTCTTTTTTGGCAGATGCAGTAAGCCAACAATATCCTTGAATAAATGTATTGCAAGGGGAATTGTAAAGGCGTGAATAATATATACATCATAAGTTTAATTATTTCGTGACTTTCGAATTTTGTCGAAAGAATATGGTGCAACTTTAAGACATTAGTACAAGCTGCGCAAGTTAGCTGCGTTCTACTATCCTCAAGATGTATATCATGAATTTTATGTATTTATTGTAAGGTACCTTCCCCGGCACTTTTTCGCAACCCCCTAAAAAAATGAACCTGAAAAATGAAAATAAAAGAGGAAACTGATTCACTTTTAGACTATAAGTTTAGATTAAAGAAAAGGTTCTTGTTTTTGTTTGTTTGTTTGTTTTTATTTTTTCTTAGTTTTTTTTTATTAAAGCTGGGAATATAGCCGCTATATACTAACAATATATTATGTCCACGATTATAGTTATCAGTTTAAATTAATGTGACTTTGCCACATGATTTTGATAACATCTTGCATGATATTACAACTCAATTTCTAAAACATTAATGCTTTGTGAAGCCAAATTAAGTCGCTTGCTTAACATGATTAATTACCTATAGTATCCAATTTTCCGGACGACATTTCCGGTATGATCCGCAATATATTTGACACTATGTTTTTCGCGCCGTTTAAATAAATAATCACATGGGTTTTTGTTTACATTCTCTATGGCGATAACTCAATGGGAAAATGATTTGACATTAGTGATCCATACTTAAGATTTTAAAAGCGTACAAATGTGATACACGACCCGGTGTACTTTATAATAGTAATTTATATATTTTTAGTTTTTATATTGCAAATTATTGTATCACTTGGATACATTACAGGTGCGTGCAGCAAATTTTATTTTCACCTGTAATTTGATCAGGTGTTGAACCATAAACGATTAAAACACCTTCGCAGGTAAGAAAACATGAGTTACTAATTGCCTTTATTGATTTCAATTGTTTAATCACCCATTTCCACATCTTGTTATCAAAATATTGATTTTCAATTTTGCATATTTACACTTCGATAGGTTAATTTAAATTGTATTTACTAGTATTGTAGTGATCACAAATGAAAAGTGTTTCAAAAAAGAAATTATGAAATAAATTTTAGTTTTGTCATTTGAAGAAGAAAAAACAGGTGTTTTATTTGTGTACCCTATTTTTATGGAACTGACTACTACAAATTACTTATAGTTTATGGATTAAAACACAATTAAACAATTAAATGCATAATCAAAGTACAACATACAATTGATTTTTGATGTAATACATAAATGCTAATCCCTATTGGAATTTGAATCTGATTTAGCTGTTGTTTTATTCCGTCAATTTAAAAAGGATCGAAATTGCATAAATATATACTGAGACTACTATAACACATGTGTTATAGTAGTCTCAGATATATACAAGATGCATATGAAAACCACTTGATCATGTTGATGACATATAATCCTTTATGTTTTTGTTAGATCAATTAAAAAGTAACCTAAGATTTATAAAGACCTTTGAATATACAACAAAGGTGTAACCAGATATGCCATTTATTTTTTTAATAAATTTTCTCAAGATTTTATGAAGGCTCTGTCAGATTTTTATTGTTCATTTGCATTTGAAAAGTAAAGTATATCAGTTGAAGATGATCCTTGGTAATTATATAATCAAGACTAAATTTTACATGCACCTGATTTAACCTCTACAGATATAGGAATATTTTATTTAATAC
Source organism: Mytilus californianus (assembly GCF_021869535.1). NCBI lineage: Eukaryota > Metazoa > Mollusca > Bivalvia > Mytilida > Mytilidae > Mytilus > Mytilus californianus. The sequence continues at coordinate 37,222,334 of NW_026262712.1, forward strand.
TGGCAAGACAAGGATTTTTAAAATAGCACACTAGTCACTTGGACAATAGGAAGACTCATTTTTTTTTTCAACTTTTATTAACACTCTAGACAGTTTACACTGTAACAAGAGGCAGACAAATGAAACAAATAATACTTTAAAATGGTGAACAAGATAGAAAGAATTATATACATAAGGATGCCAGTTACTTCCTAAAGTAATAGTACAATTCAAGGATTTGTATAGTAACTATACAAATCCTTGGTACATTATACCTAATTTTTTGTACACAAGTATACAAGCTGGCATGTCAGTTACTGCTAGTAGTCTGTTGTTATTTATGTATTATTGTCATTTTGTTTATTTTCTTTTGTTTCCTATTCTGACATCGGACTCAGACTTCTCTTAAACTGAGTTTTACTGTGCGACTGTTGTACGTTTGTTTTTTCTACATTGGCTAGAGGTATAGGGGGAGGGTTGAGATCTCAAAAAACATGTTTAACCCCACCGCAATTTTGCGCCTGTCCCAAGTCAGGAGCCTCTGGCCTTTGTTAGTCTTGTATCATTTTTAATTTTAGTTTCTTGTGTATAATTTGGAGTTTAGTATGACGTCCATTATCAAAGAACTAGTATACATATTTGTTTAGGGGCCAGCTGTAGGACGCCTCCGGGTGCGGGAGTTTCTCGCTGCATTGAAGACCCATTGGTGGCCTTCGGCTGTTGTCTGCTCTATGGTCGGGTTGTTGTCTCTTTGACACATTCCCCATTTCCATTCTCAATTTTACTGTATACACATTAATTACATGTGAAAATCTTTCAGAACTATAATAATGGGATTTAAGATCATGCCAGTCGAATAAATGTAAGTGATGATAATATATTTATAATCATAGATATTTCATAAGTTTTTTGGTGAAAATTGACAAGTTATTCAAGATTGGCTAGAGGTATAGGGGGAGGGTTGAGATCTCACAAAACATGTTTAACCCCACTACATTTTTGCGTCCCAAGTCCCAAGTCAGGAACCTCTGGCCTTTGTTAGTCTTGTATGTTTTTTTAATTTTGGTTCATTTATATGTTTCGGAATTGAGTGTGACGTCCATTAGCTGAACTAGTATACATTATTGTTAAGGGGCCAGCTGAAGTCCACCCTGTTGAAAACCCATTGATGGTCTTGGGCTGTTTTCTGCTCTTTGGTCGGGTTGTTGTCTCTTTGACACATTCCCTGTTTCCATTCTCAATTTCATTTTACATTACATAAACAGACAGCAGACCTTTCATTTTATATAAATCTGAAGGGTTTACAATAAAGTAATTTCATATGATTTGGGAAAAGTAATTTGGGATATATTTCTGTCTTAATTTTGTAACCTAATGTCATTGATTGGTTGCATTGCGTTTTCTTGGCTTACTCGATTGTAAACTATTCCCATTATTTCAAATTTCAACAGAAGCTTGGAATATTCCAGTGATAGACATGATATAACATCATGTAAGAAAATGTAAATTCCTTCATGATTGGATTTTATCTATTAAATTACTTAATTAAATACCTATGTGTATACATGATATTCTCATATCTTATTTTGTCTTGCAAATTATTATTTATTCTTTTTAAACCTTTTATTATCTGTACATACTACAACCTGTTGCCACTTATTGTATTTACAAAATGACATCTACATATTAATTGGTATGAATAGAAGCTTATTTCTTTTTTTGAATATATGCAAACAAAGGAAAATTTATTTCTACCAAATTGTTACCTACACTTGGGAGAGAGCATTAAAATACCATCAAAATTTTTATTGTAGTGTACAAGAAGAATTCATTCCTGGGTGTAAAAACTTGTATGCAGTTTTAGGGATGGGCATACGTATATCGTCTACCTGTTCATGGGATTGATTCTTGTTTGCTTAATACATGTCCTCATTAGATATATTTTTCATGTCTTTTTCTTTGGATGTACATTAAAAAACAGGAATTATCAAAAATATTTGAGAAAGCAAACTGCATCACTGAAATTGTCAAAAAAAGAAAACTTTACATTTTAAAGGCAAATAATCTGATTTGGGTACAGACTAGTTTTTTTTCCAATTCTCAGTACTACCCTTTACCTATCTAGAGAGTATGTCATAAAATGAAAAATCCAATTTTTATTTTTAAAAACTACCCAATGCTTGAACCAACTTTAATTTTTGAAAAAGACAAATTTAAACAAAGCAATAAGAGGTAACACACAATGTAGTCGTTTTTATAATGGTCTACTACCTGTGGTAAGCAAGCAAATATAGCTGTATGAGAGTGTGGATGGGGGTTAACAGAATAGAGAATAATGGTCAAGAAATATAAAGAATTGAGAAAAATGGACCAAAAAAATAAAGGATAGCGAATAATGAGGTGCTACAATATAAAGAATAGAGAGAAATGGCCTAAAAATTAAAGAATACAGAAATGAAGGACCCCCATCCAGACCCTCCTGTATCAGTTGGTTCAGTATTGACTCCAGGGATTCAAAAGTAAAGCTGTAGGTGGTGGTTTTTTAATAGCTACTAGATCTGCTCCAAAATCTGCTTACTGTGCACCCTTTTTAATAGAAACAGATGAATAGCTGCCTACTTTGAAACTTTATTTCAAGTGATGTGTCACTTAATTTTTAGCATTAATAAAGGGAAATGTTGTGTATACATGGATGAGACAGCAACACAATAACACAAAAACTTTAAGACATCTGAAAATGTAATTATTGTCCTCTTGTCCTTAAGGCAATTTTTTTTCAAGAACAATAACTCTTGAAGTTGGTACAGAACTGAAAGTTCAGTCGCATTGTGGTTTGACTAAATGTCCAAAAATTGGTTATAGTAAGAGTATAGTAGAACAGTAAAGTAATAGCTAAATTGTATATAAAATTTCTTTTATTTTACAGATGAGGTTGTAAAGTTTATTTCAAAATGGATGTAGCAGATCTTGTTTCAGAGGTAGGTTTAAAGGGAGATAATTCATGGTATTTCTGAACATATTATTTGAATCTGCTAAACAGTCAAGGGTGTAACTTAAATAAGTTATTAAAGAAAAATAACATCCATTTGTTATTGTGGACTAAAAAATCAAAACACTGTGATAACATATGTATGTTGCATGTTTCAAAGGGGCAATATACATCCTTTACTTTGTTAAATTGTATACAAGTTCTATTGATATTATTATTGTCTTTATGTATACTAAACTTAAGAAAGATATAACAGTTCATAGTTTGCCAATCATGCATAGTACACCTATGTTATTACAGAAAATATATTCCTGTAATAACTAAAGGTTGTTATTACAGCTTCTGTACATCTCTTTAAAGCCTCTGCTCAGACATATATCACAATGTATTTTAATTTATTGTAAGAAATAATGATCAGAGCATGCAATGAGGTTCTGCGCAAGATTCCAAGTAATTCCCAAGTGTCTCATTTAATAAGTTACATGCCTGTAATAACTAAGCCTTGTTATTACAGCTTAGTGTATCCCTTAAAAGCCTTGTCTCATTTATTTACCATGGTTGATCAAAAATATATTAATTGAATTGGAAAATTAGTTATCAAGGTTATGTATTAAGTTTCTGCGCAAAGTTTCAAGAATTCCCAAGAGCCCATTAAAAATAAAAATATTTATGATATATTTAACTAATAACAAACATATGTTACTACAGATTAAGAAAAGAGTAGACAACTCATGAAAGTATCTGTAATAACACATGTATGTTATTTTTCTCTAATAACTTATTTAAGTTACACCCTTGACTGCTAAAGGACTGAATGAACATATATATATACATATATTATGTATCTTTTTTATATTGAGAGATTTTCTGTCATTTATAGCTAAACTTACAATAAAAAATTCTTACGTTGACCTATAGTTGTTTACATAGCTGTCCTTTAGTCTCTGGTGGACAATTGTCTAATGTCAATCCTACCACATATCCTTATTTTAATATTACATGCATAAAAGACAGGCAGTTACTGGATTACTGTTTTTGGTCCTAATATTTTGCTTACTGTGGATTCATTTATTTTTCGTGGACACCAATTTTCATGGATTCAGGAAAAACTGTATTTTCGTGGATATTTGATTTCCTTGTTTTGTTAAAGTCTGGACAAAAGCCTTTAGAAAATTTGTACTTTGTTAGACAATCAAATTTGTGGTTATCCTACAACCACGAAAATTGGTATCACACGAATAAAAATTAATCGATAGTACATGTATCAAATAGAAAATATATCAAAACATGCAAAACATGTAACCGTTTCTAAGCGATATTTTCATAACGGAACATCAATTTTCAAAGATGATCTAAAAATTCCACCAGAATAAGTATGAATGACTGCTACATGATGTGTCATGAATGTCTAGTGTAGAACCTCTCAAAATAATTTCTTTTCATATATTAAAGACAGTTTATTTCGCTACATTTGCAATGTATTTTAAATTTAAGGCAATTTCATCAGAGTGATGCACAACTCTGATGAGTACTTTTGATTTCATACACAACACCTTTTTATTGTGTATTTTTCACTCAAATAATTTCTATAATAATAAATCGACGTTAAATGTTGATGTGAATTAAATGGTATAACTCATGTCAGTGCAGTGAAGTGCAACCCAATATATTACGTTTTGTTGTACATGATATTTCAGAAGAGATAAAATATGATAGATAATTCAAATATGACCTTGATCAAGAGAATACTTTTTGAGTCATTGCATGCATGGTTCTTTTGAAATTTTGTAAATAGCTTTATTTAGCAATACTTATTTGCGTAGTACAACAATGAAATTCTAAAAGTAAACAATTTTCAATACACAACTATTAAATAAGTACACATACATTTAAATACTTATGTCCGACAATAGTTATATATTCTATAGAAATAACGTTATTATGAGAGATTAAATAGTATCATACAAAGCAAGAAATCGTTTAGTAGATTGTGTAAAATTGAGTCGACGGGTTCATTTAATTGAAGTTTAAAATCTGTTCGGTAGTTAGGATATAAGCACAAGACATTTTTTTAAATTGTGGTTCGTTTTAAAAGGATCTGATTTATTTCTTACAAATATATCTATTCAATCTTGAAGTATTTATGTCCTTATAATATTTACCTAAAGTTGAAATGTTTTTATTAGTATCCTTTTGAAGATCTGAATAAATTTAAATGTTAACCTTAGAGAATATGAGGGTTTGGATGGGGGGTCCTTAATTTTTTCGCTCATTATTCTTTATCTATAAAGATAATGACTATTCTGTAATTACTTGATAACTGTATTCTGTGCATTGTTCTTTTCTGTAATCAGTATATTTTTATCCAATTCTTTAATTTTTGCAGTTATATTTTATATTTTAGCAACCCATTATTCTCTATTTATTATTTTTTGCCCATTTTTCTCTATTCTTTTTTTTTTTTGCCCATTATTCTCTATTCTATAAACCCCATCCACACCCTCGAACATTGATCCTGATGAAAATGTAAATAAAAAGTACACGTATAAACACTCTACTTTATTTTCAAAGCACAGAATTCTGTCACAACGTCTTTGAAAAAAAATAATTACAAATCATTAAGCAGTAAATCATCCCAGAAATTTAAAGAAGCAAAAAATATGGACAAAATCATTATTTTATTATTTTATTCATACTTAAAAACTTACATTCTAAAATTTATTATACCCCAGCTTAAAAATAGTGGGGTGTTTTACCTCTGTCTGTCCGTCCGTCCGTCCATCCGTCCCATGAATATATATTTCGTCACATCTTTCTCAGGAACTACATTACAAGGATTTCTAAAATTTGGTTTCAGGGTTTATATAAGTCAGCTGTATGCTGTGATGCATTTTCAGATTCATCACTCAACAACTTCCTGTTTACAGAACACTTACATATGTTTACACTATTAAAATTATCCAGTTGCGGCGGGGGTATCATCAGTGAGCAGTAGCTCGCAGTTTCACTTGTTATTTTCTTCATTTGTGTGAGTGTTTGTTTTTTTTAAGAGAAATCAAGGTGTAAGATTCTTAAATTGTAGTTGCAGATGATATATTAGAAATGGACAAAAAGAAGGACTATTCATGCTATTTGACCCGTTATATGTAATTGTTCTTCAAAGATTTTCTTCATTTTTTTCTTTTTTATGCCACCGCCGCAAGGTGAAGGGGACATCAAGTGTCTCCCTTAATCGTCTGTCCGTCCATTTCTCATTTGAAAAGCAATCTTGAAGCAGGGGCATTTGTGTCCTCAGACACATTCTTCTTTTATTTCTTCTTGTTTTTGGTGCAGTTTGCTTTATTGTTAAATTACTCAATGATTACTTGCCTAACTTTGGCTATAGTTCTTGTCCTTTTATCATGCAGGGGTTCAAATTAGTGTGGGTCCGAGGTCCAGGACCTGTCTATTCTAGGAGAGGACTTTTCATTTTTAAATTACAAAAGTCAAGGACCTAGCTACCATTCTTTACACTAATACTTGATATACAACCATTGATTTCTTATGGAGGACCCTTCACTTAAAATTTCGAATGGTCCTAAACCTTTCATCAATTAAAGCAAATTTGAACCCCTGATCATGTTTATGTTTTTTTTGTTAATCAGCTTTTGATTTATTAAGTAAGTTTTGGATTTACAAATAATTTGGCCTCAAGCATCACCATTGAAGAGACATTTATTGTCGAAATGTGCATTTGGTGCAGTAAGATTAGTACTGTTAATGCTATTCTTCGACTTTGTACAATTTATTAATGTTTAAATATATATTACAGTACACATATTAGGTAATTAAGTTGCTGGTTTTGTGTGATTAATGGTGAAATACAGTCATGACAGTGATTGAGATGACTTAAACACTCTGATTTTGACCCTGAATGTACAAGAGTGAAATTTCGTGAGTGAAACACCAACATTTTTCTAGTATTTTTCTGTTAAAAAATGAACATCAAAAGTGATTTTTATCTGCACTCCTTTGCCTGTACTGTATCCCTGTCTGGTGTCTGAAAGACAAATTTAAGTTGAGAAAACAGTGAAATCATTTTACCTTAAATATGTATATTGTACCTTAATATTATAATGTACTCACTAAAGTCAATATTAATAACAGAAAATAGTTCTGAGAGTTCGGTGGAATATATAATATAAGATGAAACTTTAAATTCTTTTATGCATGCAGTGATCTAAAATTAGATTAAACAAATTTATTCATGATAATTTGCACTTGAATTGTCAACGTTTTGTAAATAAATGCTTAGCCCTATGTAGGTATTTTGTAAACAACTTTATGGTTTCAAAAAACAAAATGTTTATCTAAAGTCAGTAAACTTTTGCATTGATAGAAGACAGCCTTTCACCAGACAACACAGAGATTTTCTTAATTTCACAGCGTCAACTAAAGAATTCCAGTTGAAATTAATACCTATTTCAAAATGAAATTGATTATATTTTGACAAAAGCAGACTTATTCTGTCAGGTGGGGACAGGTATTCCCTCACCTGACCAGCTTACCTGTAATCACTAAGGATTACTATGTAGATATGATAGATTTGAGGAACAAAAATAATGGGATTAAAATTCATCCCAACAATAGTCAAGATAATATTAATAGGTGTAATATAAATTTTAAATAGAAGATTGACTTTAATTTATTGTAAAGCTAAACAAAGATATGATCTATATTTCGGAAGGTACACAGCATGCGGTATGACTGTTTGTCTGGTTTTCTTTAACATAAAGAATTGATATTTATTGTTCTCTTGATTTATAAGTTTGCAGAGGTGGATTTAGGGGGGGGGGGGGGGGGGGGGGGGGGCAGGCTACCCAGGCCCCCCATATGGAGCTATATTTATGGTTAATCCAGACTTTTTACCTATACCACCCAAAATTTTGTTTAGTTTGGGGCCCATGGGCCCTCTTTTTTTAGAATCCTGGATCCGCATCTGGGTTGTTAGAAATGAAACAGACATATTTTTACAAAACAAATGTTTTATATTTGTCCAATTTAAATAGATGCAAAATATGAAGGCAAAAGACTTTAGATGGAACTAATTAGATTTTTTCAGGAAATCAAACATGGTACATGTGGTAAAATCATATGTTTTTGTTCCTTTTTAAACAATGTCTACAGGTGGTATCGATACAGTCAAACCTGCTATTAAGATAACCTCTTGAAGCAAAAACCTGTCAAAAATGCCACGTGTCACCCTCTTCTTGTCCTACTGTAGTAGTAATAATACATTTTGAACCTCAATTCAAATCAAACGTCACCAGTTTTATAAGGCCAGTTATGTCTGGTCCCCAGGGTGACCATTATATACAGGCTTATAAAAATAACAAGATGTGGTATGATTGCCAATGAGACAACTCGCCACAAGAGACCAAATGACACAGAAATTAACAACTATAGGTCACCGTACCATCTTAAACAATGAGCAAAGCCCATACCCCATAGTCAGCTCTAAAAGGTCCCGAAATGACAAATGTAAAAGAATTCAAATGAGAGAAACTAACTGCCTAATTTATGTACAAAATAATGAACGAAAAACAAATATGTTACACAGCAACAAACGACAACCACTGAATTACAGGCTCCTGACTTGGGACAGGCACATACAGAATGTGGTTGGGTTAAACTCGTTTGAAGGTGCCAACCCTCCCCCTAACCTGGGGCAGTATTGACTGAATATGTGATGTGGGTATCCATCCATTCATCCTTCTATCCCACTTTTGTAATAACACTGCTTCTGAACCCCTGAACAGAATTTTGTAAAATGTTCACAGAATCTTTAACTCACATTATGTGCTTTTGCACTTCCATTTCTTGATCCAAATGAATTTTTGGATTTAGTTTGGTTTGACAATGACTTTATCATATCCTGAAACAACAATCCACATTTGTTTCTGCTTCTCCTTAACTATTTATCAGAATTTAATAAAAATTCTCAAAATCTTCACCATATAATGCCATTGTGCACCTAGTATTTTATTTTTTTATTTTCCCTCAGCAAATCATGGACTTTGGCATTGCTTTATTTAGAATTAACCATTTCGTATGCACAACTCCTATCAAACTTCTTATTAAAATTATTGAAACTTTCTCCGAATCTTACCCATATAGTTCCAAAGCAACCTTTTTCTATCCAAATAATTTGTTTTAGTTTCCATAAGCAAATCATGGACTTTGTGATTGCTCTATATGAGGGGTGTCATGAAATAGAAGTTCCTTTATACCGTATAGCGGGTTATTTTTGCGGGGTGTTTATTTTTGCTTATTTTGGCAGGTCAGGGGAAATCGCGAAAATTTATGCATACGTTTGATAATTTCAAATAGCTATATTATAAAGCGTTTTGTAAGCTATTTATTTTTTTCCTGTTCGACGGATCAATAACGGTTTATGTTAATTCAAACAACTTAACTGTCACTGGCTGTCAGGTGTTAATTAGTTGATTGGTTACATAATAAAATAAATAAGAATATAAGAGTGTAAGGTACGCTGTCAGGTATTTTATCCTTATTAATTAGTGTCAAATTATATAAGAGTTGCAAGTCACTCATGATAATTTTATAATCTTATTAGTACATCAAAGGTCCGGTCACTTTCGTAACTAATCAACCGTAACATTTACAAGAAGTGTGTACACCTGTGACAAATAACTATGTACCAGTATTTTATTGATTAACTGTATCAAATTATAATCAATAAATAAGACGTCGTGCAGATAAAACAATCATTTAACCATAACAATAGATCCTTGTTTGTCAATTTTTACCATTTTTTTAACTGCAACCATTTCAGTATCAGTATAATTGAGATTAAAGAATCCGCCAAAATAAAAACCGCCAAAATTTTTCGTATACTTTGTTGTCCTTAAATCGCGAAATTTTACAACCGTGAAAATAACCCGCTATACAGTAATATAAGTTCGATGTGGAAGAAATATTCTGTAATATTATTTCCACTGGAACAAATATCACAGTATTTGTTTCATTACGGGATAAAGGGTATAGAATATTTGTTCCAACAGGAACATATATAATGACATTGTTTTTAATAAAGGTTCCAGGGGAAACTTCTGTTAGGCGGAACAAATATATGTTGACAGGGGCAGTGGTGGTATCATTATGTGAGAGATGCTCAAAAAGTATACTGACACCGGCCGCGGTGTTAACTAACTTCTTAAAAGCTTTATATTTTAGAAGCTGGAAGACCTGGATGCTTCATACTTTGTTTATAGATATCTTATGTTATGAAGTGTCCGTCTGTCATATGTCCATTGTCCTTGACCTCATTTTCATGGTTCAGTGACCGTTTGAAAAAAAAGTGAAGATTTTTTGTAATGTTAATTTCTCTCTTATTATGAGTAATAGGATAATTATATTTGGTATGTGCGTACCTTGCAAGGTCCTTTTGCCTGTCAGACAGTTTTCATATGACCTCGACCTCATTTCATGGATCAGTTAGCAAGGTTAAGTTTTCATGGTCAAGTCCATATCTTAGATACTATAAGCAATAGGTCTACTATATTTGGTGTAAATATGTAACCCTCTTTAAATAAAGATTTATTATTATTATTATTATTATTATGGAATGATTGTAAGATGTACATGTCCAACTGGCAGGTGTCATCTGACCTTGACCTCATTTTCATGGTTCAGTGGTTAAAGTTAAGTTTTTGTGTTTTGGTCTTTTTTTCTAATACTATATGCAATAAGTCAACTATATTTGGTGTATGGAAATATTTTACATTGTACATGTCAGTCTGGCAGGTTTTATTTGACCTTGACCTCATTTTCACGGTTCATTGCTCAGTGTTAAGTTTTTGTGTTTTGGTCTGTTTTTCTTAAACTATAAGCAATAAGTCAACTATATTTGGTGTATTGAATGATTGTAAGGTGTATATGTCTGTCTGGTAGGTATCATCTGACCTTGACCTCATTTTCATGGTTCATAGGTCAATGTTAAATTTTCATGGTTAAGTTTGTTTTGTTAGATACTATAAGCAATAGGTCAACCATTTTTAATGCATAGATTGATTGTAAGGTGTACATGTCTGTCTGGCATGGTTCATCTGACCTTGACCTCGTTTTCAAGGTTCATAGGTCAATGTTAAATTTTCCTGGTTAAGTTTGTTTCTTAGAAACTATAAGCAATATAGGTCAACTATATTTTGTGTATGGAATGATTGTAAGGTGTATATCATCATCATCATCATTTTTTCCGGTTTGGTTTATCTGACCTTGGCCTCATTTTCTTGGATCATGTTAAGTTTATGTGATACTTGTAGTAAAGCATTATACGTAGGACTATCAACATAAAATCAATGATCAGTAAAGCCGGCGAGACATTTCAGCCTGTGCTATCTTGTTTTATAACAGTAAGAATATTATCATACTAAAAACTGTTCTACTTTATTTTATACTTGATAATTGTATTTCTTTTGTTACTTTTCAGCTTAAGAGCAGTATACATAGAAAAGATGAGGTCAAAGTTCGTAATATCCTAGGACCCATCAAAGACCTAACTGTTATAAGATCTATTGATGATAAGGTAATTAGAAAAATCAAAATAACAAAAAAATCATTGTAATAGTCACAGTAATCAGTGAAGACTAATATGCCATTGGACATAAAGCAAACATCTCCTTATTTTTATAACACTCAATATGTGTAAACTTAACCATTGCAGCATGCACTCATTCTGCAGAGTTGTTCAAATTTAACCATGTGGACATTTTTTTTTGCCTTTTTTTTTTTTTTAATTTAAAAAAAAATAATGTTTTGCATTTTGTTTATTTTTTTTAAAGGAGGGGGATGGTGTACTTTTTTTTAAACCAGTGAATAATTTTGATAAAAACTAAGAAGATATTAAGGAGGTCAATCAATAATCTTACCATTAAAAAAAGTCAGAAAGAGCTGTTATCTCAAAAGGACAAAAAGTCAGACAAAGCTGTATCTCAAAAGGACAAAAAGTCAGACAAAGCTATATCTCAGAAGGACAAAAAGTCAGAAAAAGCTGTATCTCAAAAGGACAAAAAGTCAAAGCTGTATCTCAAAAGGACAAAAGGTCAAACCACAAGTTCTTAAAAACACTTCACAGAAACCTAAAGATTGAGCAATTTCAACCCCACCAGAAATTTGGGATGAATTCAGGTGCTCCTGCAGGTAGGCAATTTCTGCTCCACTAGTGGTTTCTGTCAGTTAGTTGAATACAAACAAAAATCCTGTGATTATTAAGTCGCATTCTGTGATACAAAGTAAGAATTTGGACATGATTGTGGTTTACAATGAATGGAACATATGTGTGATGAAGATATGATTTGAGAACAAATCGGTATATCGTATCCGTAGTCTTAGGAATACCTTGTTAGAAATTATGGCAACCACTCATTGATTCCAATTGTTGTATAGATGTATTTTTCCAAGTTCAGTTAGTGTTTTTTTTTTCCTTCATGCACACATTTCCACATTACACCTTTTTGACATGGTAAATTTTAGTATTTTTAAAAAATTTCCACGTACTAGGGGAAAATATTTGAATATTGCACTAGAAAGAGGCCTAAAACTAATTGAATTGTCTGATCAATGTATATTCTCCAAATTTTTTTTCATTCCAATAAATAAATAAAATCAAAATCTTAATCAATAAGTCTTCCAAGGACAGCACAAATGACTATCTTATTAACCTAAGTTTATTGTTTTCAGTCATGCAACAAAGCAATCTAACAACATGTAAGATTCTTTTACATCTATTTGATTATTAATGAGAAATCAATTTTCCAATATTTCATACTTTAAGTTAGTTAACTATAGTTTTCAAAGCCAAGGAATTGTATTATTAGATGAAAGCTTTTTTTTATTGAAAGTTGCATTGAGGCAGATTTATATTCAAATTTTGCTAGAACTTTTTAAGTTATATAGGTAATTAAAATCTATGTTTTTTAAAGCCAAGGTATTGTATTATATAGATCAAAGATTTTTTCTTTGAAAATTGCATTGAGGCATGCATTCAATTTCAAATTTTTGTTAGGGGGCCTCGGTGGCCGAGTGGTCTAAGTAGTCCAACTACTGTATCACTAGCCAGTCAACACTGAGGTTGTGAGTTCGAATCCCGCATGGGACAGGTGCACTCGACTCTAATCTTAATTGACTAGGATTGTCAGTTTTCCTACTGCTTCTCTCCAGGCACTCCGGCCTCGACTCCACCAACAAAAACTGACCGCCACGAAATAGCACAATAGTGTTGAAAGTGGCGTTAAACACCAATCAATCAATCAATCAAATTTTGTTAGAACTTTTAATAAGAGCACTGTGCCTAAAAGTTAGCGTGGGATATTTTAATTTGCAGCAAGCAATATAGCTGAAAATGTTATTTTTTTATATTAAAAGATACCAGTCTAGGTAATTTGTATTGAAAAAAGTCACCCTAGTTTCTGTTGAAGTTAAAGTTTGCATATATATATCATTCCTGCTTAAGTTTTTCTTTAAAATTAACGTTGAAGTAAATACCTTTTTTTTATCAGTTTTTAAGAATTGAAAAAATGCCTTGAAAACAAAGATGATACTAATATGCAAAGATGAGTGACATCCTTAAATTATTTATGCAAGAAATATGATTTATTTTTAAAATTTAAATATTGTTTTCCCTGTGTATTATTGATCGTACACCTCTACCCCTTTATATATTATCTTTCTTAATTTAAAAAAAAAAACAATGTTAAAATTGTCAATTTTTTGTAAAAGTCAAAGGAAGGGGAGTGCATTCTTTAGAAATTTTTCTCCCTCCCCCTTTTTAAAAGAAACATTTATGAAAATCCTGTTATATTTCAATATGATTACAATATTTTTTCTTACAGAAAAGTGTGATCATTATACCCAACTGCCTCCTTTTTCGTCAATGGTCTTGAAAAGGTCACTTTAAGATCATGTAGAAGTAATTCAGTATATCTTTATGAGCAATACCATAATCTGAAATATTCCTTCATTTGATTATAAATTAATCTGGTGTTAATCTTTATGACGGTACTTATCAACGTAATTCAAAGCTAGTTAAATAAAATCTTAATAAAATTCAGCTGAAAGTAAGTTTGCTTTGTTTAACAAATATCGTTGATGATTTCAATGGAGTGCTACAAATATTGTTTTATATATCTTATATTTGTGATATACAACACAATTTAATTCTATAGAAAATGTCAATACTTGGTAAATTAAATATTGTGATATTGTCGTAACACATTTGTGGAATTCAAATTGAATTGAAAATTTTAATCATTTGTTAATTGATTTTGTGGTTTCATTATTATCGGTTAAGGTAAGTCTTCTTTTTTTTATTTTTCTTTACTGCAAACATTTTTTACCTGTTTACTTAATGTCACATTTACATAAACATGAACAATATGCCAAGTCACTTATATACTTGAAAGAAATAAGTTTTCACATTGTTTAAAGTTTAAGGTCATATTTTATTGATTGATTGATTGATGTTTGCTTAACATCCAGTGGCAAACATTTCATGCATGTTCCGTATGAGAACAAATTACCAATATATACAATAGGTAGGTCCTGTTATAGAGGCTGTCCGGAATGAAGGTCAGGGAAATTTGGATGTCCACTGTAAAATAAGGGTATATTCGATAGGGACAGAAATTTAGCTTTGAAACAGGGCACCTAGGGACCCAAGAAAGAGTTGTTGCAAGGGTTCTTAATGTGCAGAGAGCATGGCACTCTCTCTACATGAGGCATCAGATTTAATGTCTCCATTTCGCCTGGAAGTGGCTCATGCTAATGTTTACATCCCAAACAGCCAAACGGACTCCCAACTTTGGCAAGGGTTTAACTGCCAGTCGTAATAAGATTACAGTTATATTTCTATTATCCTCTCAACCTTGAGGATAGGTCATGTTATATTCAAGGATCAAGATGGGCATTAATGTGTGCTTTGAGTAAATTGTTTGATAAAGTGCCAAAAAATTAACTCAAATTATTTCTTTCCAGCTGGTGAAAGTCCACTTTACCATGTTTACCTTGCTGCTAAACTTTTCTGAATTTACACTGTTATTTAATTTCACTTTTTTTGTGAATTTTCATATAATTGTATTTGACAGTACATGTATATTTTTTAAGACTACAGAATATTTTCAAAAGGCCTGCTGGCTTCCTTGACAATCCTGTAAACGTCTTACTTATTATAATTGTAACTGTAATCACAGTTCTTTAAATTGATTATGTTCAGGTTTGAGCTGTGGTAGACCTTTAGCCTTGACACTCAATTATTATAGGTTATAATCACTATTTTGTCTTAATGGAAGAGTTAGAAATTAACCACTTTTACCCTGGGAAAAGACCAATTTTTCTCACACTCTTTAAAGATACGAGGTATTCAGTATGAACTCTTAAAAGAACCGATTATTCTTACACACCAACAACGGACTAATTCAATCAAAATCCATTCAAAATTCAAAGGAAATTTGAGTTTTTTATCACATGTTGTCAATAATTTTATATAAATCTACCATATTGTTTTAAATCTCTGTCTATTAAATTCAATAAAAAGGTCACAATTGAAATGATATATATAAAATATCAATATTTTAATAAATTAAACATGACAACAAATGCACAATGAAAGCATTTAAATAGATGCCTTTTTAATTCCACTTTGATTTTTACATTATTGGATCAGCCATTCGTGTGATAAGTTTGTTTCAGTTTTGTGAGTTCATTGATTTGGTAAATTTTGATACAGTTAATATAAGGTGAAATAATTTCATTTTATTTGGATTTTAAATCGGCTATTAAACTTTTTGGTTAGAGACTTTTGTTCATTTTTTGATCATCTATTTGTACAGAAGGTTAGTTGGTATAAATAAGATATTTTATGTCGTCTGCCAGTTGAATTTACTACGGAAAATCATTTTTAAAAAGTTCCTGATTCAAATGTCTAAATGATTCTTTGATTTTTAGGTGTGACTTTCACATCTTCGGTAAATGATTTGAAGGAAAAGATGTTTTTTAATTTTTTATTTTTAAGTCATTTTATTAAGAAAAAAATCAGGTTATTAAAATATTGAAGTATGGAGGGATGCATAAGGCAGCTGCCAACATTAACTTTGCAATAACCTATGAACCGTTCTACCAATGCTTTTTAGATTTTTTTTTTAGATATGTTGTAAATGATGTCAAAATGGAGGCCAAGTTTGATATTGACAAATTTCACTTTTGCCGTTCAGGAGTTCTGATCCATTAAAATTGAAAAAATGGCTCTTTATGTCATTTCCATGCAATAACTTATGAACCATTCAACCGATGCTTTTCAAATTTTAAGATTATTGATGACAAAATGGAGGTCATTAGTTCAGTATTGGAAATTTTCACTTGATTGTTCAGTAGTTATGGTCCTTGATTGATTGGAAGGCATTTTTTAACTCATTTCCTTGCAATAATATTATTGCAGTGTTCTACCAAAGCTTTTCAAACTTTAATATATTGTTTCTGATGTTAAAATTAAGATTTAGACTTGATATTGGCTTTTTTTTACTGATGCCGTTCAGGAGTTATTGGACTTGATTGACCGGAAAATGGCAGTGTATGTTGTTTCTATGCAAAAACTTAAGAAATGTTTAACAAATGCATTTCAAATTTTTATATGTTGTTTCTGATGTCAAAATGGAGGTCATTTTAATATTGATGATTTTCACTTTTGCCATTCAGGACTAATGGCCTGTCAGTGTTTAAAATGACACTAATAAATGTAATAAAAACCTGCTTTGTTGTCATTTTGACAACGTCTTGTTATTTCTAAGGATTTAAATTACCAGCAGAAATAACATTTAATGTCATTACAATCCAATATTTTAAAGGGACAATTTGTTTCAAGTTTCAACAAACATATATTAACATTGATATAGTTTATTTTCTTACAGAGGATAGATGTAGAATAGAAAATCAATTTGTTTGGATTTAAAATTGATGAATTTTAAATCAAACTGTAAAATTCTACATATGAGAAGTTATTTGTTTGAAAATTTCCTGTTTATCTATAGTTTGCCCTGTAATAATATATAAAGTGTCTGCATGTTACTTTGTTAAAGTTACGGAATTTTGATTTGATGGCTTTTGAATTTGATGGCAGTTTTACCATTCTGCTTAAAAATCACACCCTGTTTGTGGTAGTGGGGTTCAACTCCTTGTGGTAGGAGCGTTCAACTCCTTGTGATAGGTGTGTTCTACTCCTTGTGGTAGGTGCCTTCAACTCCTTGTGGTAGGTGCGTTCAACTCCTTGTTGTAGGTGCGTTCAACTCATTGTGGTAGGTGTGTTCAACTAATTTAATTGACTAGGATTGCCAGTTTTCCTGAAACGGCACCAATCAATCAATCAATCAAAAATCACTTTAAAATTAATTGAGATAGAAACTAGATTTTATATTTGACAGAATTGTAAAAAAAAAAATAATAAACAATAAATTTCAACATTTGATTTTTCAGTTAATTGATTGTATATATATATTCCATTTCAGTTTTTCAATACCTACAATAACATTGATCCGGTGAACTTTGCTATTGAATGTGGAGCAGAAAAGATTGCAATTTATTTAGTGGAGAAATCTTTTCCAACAGACAGACTCTATCAGGTAATATTTATGGAAATTTAATGGAATACCAATGGAAATTTTAATGAAATATCAATCTCCTGTTTTTGATTTTATTAGTCCTTTAAGTAGAGGTTCTTGTCAATTAAATGAATTGTATAGCTATTTTTGGTTGCAATCATTAAATATACTTTTGAATGAAGAAGTTTGATGGAATAATCATTTTATAAATAAAATCGTTAGAGTTTTAGAACCTAAGACTTCTTTTTTTTTTAAAGAGATTTTATCCTAATTTATAAGACAAATTTATATGAAATTTAAATTAATGTTACACAATTTAAAGTACCTGAATCTTTTAATTAAATAACTGAAGGAAAGGGAAGAAGATGGAATATGATGTATTAAGTCGCAATAGTACAACACAAACATGTACTTGACATGAGGTTTGTACAGGGATAAGGGAGCTTGGAATGATGGGATGGAAGTTGAAGTCAGAGGGGTGGGAATCAGGAGTCTGGGGTTGGAAATAGGGGGAACTGGGGAAGGGAACTGGGAGAAGAGGGGGAGAAAAAAATAGGGGGTCAGAATAACAAGTCCTGAAGGTCTGAATATAATTATATATTATTGATCAGAATTTTCTTTAAACAAGTTTTCGTCTGGGATTTTATCTGACTTATCTCAAACCTTTTTGATTTGAAAATTTGCATTCAATTTGGTAGATTTGGGATTTATGACTTTTCTGCTAATCATCTAAACATAGTTTCCTTAGTTAACTTTCAGTTTTTAAGATGTGTAAGAGTGAGGAGGTGGGAGTCAGGAGAGGGAGGATTATAGTGGGAATCAACATCTCTAACTGGCACTAGAACAGCACTTTTATGGATGCTCTTCATCTCAATGTCATACTGAGGCCTTCAACACAAAGCATATCAAAAGCTCTTCATCTCAATGTCACACTGAGGCCTTCAACACAAGGCATATCAAAACTCACACCTTACTGCAAGTTCTTCAAGACCACACCTAGCACTGATTTGTGCAGTCTATATGATAATAAGAAGATGTGGTATAATTGCCAATGAGATAACTCTCCACCAGAGACCAAATGATATAGAAGTAAACAACTATAGGTCACTGTATGACCTTCTACAATGAGCAAAATCCATACCCTAAGGTCAGCTTTAAAAGGCCACGTAATAACAAATGTAAAACAATTCAAACAAGAAAACTAACAGCCTGATTTATGTAAAAACAATGAACAAAATATGTTGCATTTCATTTTTTCAATGGATATTTAAAGAAAAAAAAAACAATTCAGGATTACAGAATTTATGGTATGAAACAGTTTGACGATAAAATGAAGACGTTTGAATAAATTGTTCATAAAAACCTACTAAACTTTATACAATTTATTGATTTAGCAAGAATTAGTTCAGTGTGACCAGTGGTGTTACTTTGACCATGGAAATGACCGATGTCCAGCTATGTATGATGCTGCAGACAATGCAATCAATGCTTACATGCACAAACTGAAAAACATAATCCAAGCCATCAGAGAAGGAAAACGTAAACCAGGTGAAGGAATTACTTCACCTTATATCGAGGAAACAGTCAAATCAGAGAGTGAAAAGATGGAACCAGTCAAACAAGAAAAGGTTGGTCATGTTGTAGTTATATGTATGATATGAAATTTAGATCACACCTTTAGCCAGGGTTTGAGAGATGACCCCTCTTAAAAAAAATGGAAATACTATTAGAGACAATTTAAGTCGAGATTCAGATTCAAGTTGCACTATTAAAGTCAGTGCATTAAGACATCAAATAGCCCACTTAGAGATTGATTGATTAATTGCATTGGTTGTTGGTGTTTAACGCCACTTTTGGCATTATTGGCTCTGTTATGGCTGGTAGTTTTTTTGGGTTGAGGAAGCATGGAGTTCCAGAAGAGAACCACTGATCTTCTGCAGGAAAACTGACAATTCTAGTTTATTCAGATTGGAGTCAAATACACTGTCCTCATGTAGGATTTGAACTCACAACTTTAAGGTTGACAGGCTAGTGATACTGTAGATGAACTACTTAGACCATTGATCACTGAGCCCCCCCCCCCCTTTTTAGAAACACCATTGATGTGGGACTGATAACTAATGTTATTATTATTTAGCAAACAAACCAATTAGCTTAAAGTTGTGTCTAGCAGCTGATTTTATATGATATCTGTATTCAATAAACTGCTTGTTTTTCTCTTTTGTTTGTCTTCCCTTATTGGTGGTCACACCAGAAATGCATTTTATAAGTTCTGCTCTAACAATGTTACTTTCCTGATTACTTTTACTCTCTCATCATGACATCATTGATAAATTGTGATTTCACATAGTGACATCATTGGTAAATTTTGATGGAGGAAGCCGCAGTGCCCAGAGAATAATAATAATCCTTATGCTTTAAGGGGTGAAGGTAATTTGATAGTTCCTAAGCCAAAAACTGAACTGTTTAAAAAATCTTTTGCTTATTCTGGATCAGTTTTATGGAACGGACTACCTTATGAAATGCGAAAAGTGCAAAACACTTTTTCTTTTAAACAAATTATAAAACAATACTTGAGACAGTCCCAATATTCAGTCTTGAAATGATTGCAACTATTACTTTTTTTTATAGAATGTATGATTTTGATTTGTATATAATATCTATTCACTACATGCAATCTGTAACTGTTTTATATGTTCTAATTATGGTACATGTACATTGAACTACCATGACTATGTTTGCTTTTTTCTCTTATTATTATTTTTTACATGTATTGTATATGAGGGCCTCAGGGAAGATTAGTAATTGTAACTAACTGTGTTTACCCTCTTTAAATAAAGAATTTATTATTATTATATTATTATTATTAATCACCGACCTTCGGTAGCAAAACTGAAAATCCTTGTCAATTAAGCTTTTATGTTTATAAAAAAATATGTCATTTATGCAAGAAGAACGATTTAACACTAAACAATTAATGTTCTAGCAATAACATTGAATTTGAATTGCTGTAATTTTTGTTTACTTAATTTCTCCTATCAATAAAATCACCATATCATTATAGCTCTACACAAGAATTTTACATTTTGGGACTTGACTCTGATTGACATTAGGTTTGCTCCAATTGACCTAATGACATTGGAAAAACAATTACTTTTGATCTGTTTCATCAAACCCTTTTCTTCTGACAGATCAATAGTTTATTCACTGACTTTTGCTTCTAATATAAATTCACTATGAAATTATCAATTTTAAACAGCAAACAATATATTGCTATTGAAGATTTTTTAAAAAATGATGAAAATTAAAAATATGAAATCAATGTTATCTTACAAACCATAAATTCTATTCTGAATTGTACCTTGATGTTATTATAGATAAGTTATTGATTTAGTGGAATGAAAATGTATTAAGCTTCTTTAAAATAACTATAATCTGTTGTAGCATTAATCAAACAATTAGGGAATCCTTTATTCCAATCAGATAAACTTGATAGAATTGCTATGTTTTAATTATCTTCTAGGAACCATATGCACATTTACTTTATTCTTAAATACAAAATTGATGCTGCATTCAATTTATCGGGAGATATTTTATATTCAGGAAAACAATTTCAAAGAACTTTCTAACAATTCTTCGGAACAAATATATAAATGGGAAATAAATAAGTTACTGATGGAAACCTTTTACCCCTGGTTTGCAGTGGAGTACATGATTCATGTAAATTATTATTTGTGTACACATGTCACCATTAAGCAATAATTATCACGGAACATTTAATAAAACTGAGGCAGTCAACTTGAAAAATTACAGTTTTTCAGAATTAAAGAATTGGAATTTAAAAGGCAGTTTAAAAAAATCTGAAATAATGTTCATTTTTTTAATTATTTTTCAGCCTGGAATGCCAATTTTCACACTACAAAAAGAAACTGCAGTGGAAGAAGCCAAAAAAGTTATAGATAATTATGGGAAAAATTATGTTTCAAAGGTATTGTATATTACAGTATTTATATTTTTGATTTATTGTATGATGCATTATGGGAGAAATTACTTTGAAGTGTAATTTTGCTTTAATCCTTGAAAAATTATTATTTGAAAGTATTTTAAGATGCATTGTTGGAAGACTTATGTAACCAAGGTGATAAATGTGATTTTCATGCTTACTTCTTAGCTTTTTTCTTAAATATAAATTCTGTTTCGCCAGGGCACCATAAAATAGTTTAGACATATATAGTATTACTCATGTCTGTCATTCCTAATTTTCTTCTGTCATTTTGAATACTATTGTTCTGAATTTATTTATCACACTCACAACAGAATTTATATTAATATTTTACATCTTGTCACATGTGAATTGTGTAACAGTTCCACCATTATCATGGCGATTTTGACAGAATCAAATAAACATGGGCTCTGTGTGACTGCATGAACACTGAAACATAATTTTAGATTTTTAGAAAGTGTATATAGTCTGATTTACCCTATGTATACATTTGAACCCTACAAAATTATATTCATGTTTCTCATCAAATTTGTTTTTCATTTCAGGATGGAAATACCCTGTTTCACTGCTACATAACCAAACCTAAAGTTTATTTTTATGTATTTGCTGCTGCAGGAGTTCCTGTCAATATTCAAAACTGTGTAAGACATACTTACCAAGTAAAAGCATACTTTAAACTATCTAATTTTTGCAAGCTATGTATTTTTCGCAACTGTTGAGAGTAGAAAAGTCAGAGGAATTTAAATCATCACGAATATGTGAAACATAAACAAAGTTAGAGAATATTAAAAATAAATGACCCCAAAGTCTGCTTGAAAGTGCTAAGAGTGAAAAAAAAGTATCAGCGAAAATAATTGGTTTACAGTTTCTCCTATTGACTGTCAAGAAAACAAAAGAAGAATATGTCTGAGAACACGACTACCCCTGTTCAAGCTTTGCAACAAAAATTGGATGGACAGACGGAAAGAGGGAAAGACAGACAGTCAAGGATAAACTTAATGCCCCGTCACCTATTGTGGAGGCTTAATAAAAGCAATGAAAGCTTTGTTCCATTGATACCTCTTTTTTCAATGTATTTTTGGATAGATATCTCTTGTGATAGCTCCATAACAAAATATATCGCACCAAAAAAATATTTTCAATAATTTAGAAACAGTGAAACTTGACTGTTTCTTGTTTTGATAGCAATAGCAAACGCAAATGTAGATGCTGAACAATATTAATTTAAGAGATGATTGAGTGCCAGTATTATAGTTTAAGGCAAAAGTTAATATTTTTGCAGTTTTGGTTTGATATTTTTATGCCCTACGTAGGGGCAATATGTTTTTGATCTGTGCGTCTGTTCGTTCGTCCGTCCGTCTGTCTCACTTCAGGTTAAAGTTTTTGGTCAAGGAAGTTTTTGATGAAGTTGAAGTTCAATCAACTTGAAACTTAGTACACATGTTCCCTATGATATGATCTTTCTAATTTTAATGCCAAATTAGAGTTTTGACCCCAATTTCACGGTCCACTGAACATAGAAAATGATAGTGGGAGTGGGGCATCTGTGTACTATGGACACATTCTTGTTATGATTAAATCAATAAAAAATTTGCTTTTGACTACTATTAGGATTTATTGTATTAAAATCAATTCAAAATGTTATTGCTGTTAAACATTTATCTATTGTTTGTTACAAGACTTAAAAAAAAAATCAAAACAAAAACTTTACATAAATATATATTCAAGTAGTTTACAGAATAACTATACAGCAATTTTAGAAGTGCTACTCAATCGAATTTCTGGTCTGTCTTAAAGAACCACAAAATTTAGGGAAGGTAGTTCTTTGTAATATTAATTGTTTAGTTGTCATCATAGACAAATTTAAAATTCAAGCACTCTCCTGTACATTTGCTATGTCACAATGCTTATATTATTATGTCACAGTAAAAACCCATTGTTCAATGGCATCATTTACCCCGATTGACCTTGTGTCAAATGGTGTTAACTCATTCATAAAAAAACAACTATAGAGATTGGTCTGTAATCTTACAATGATATCCAAAATTATCTTTTTTTTTTAGGATGGGGATACTGCTTTACACATGGCTGTAAGGGCAGCTTCAGTAGATGCTGCAGAGGCTCTCTTACAATGTTGTGCTGACCCAACAATCAGAAATAAGGTAGACACACATAAATAACTGGATTCAATTAGTTTTCATTGGAGTCTATTTTATGGATTGAGGAGTTAATTGGTTTTTTATGGATACTTGATATCATGGTTATGATAGAATCTGCATACATACACGATAAGAAAATTGTAGTTTGCTTAACTTAAATTTGCTATTCACCTTTTCCCATTAAATCCTAAATTTTAAATTTGTACACTGTGAATGATACTGAATCCACAGCAGAAGTTTACAAATTTGATAAAAATATTGCTCCAGCTGACAAGGCTTATAATTATTTTCTTTTTATTCTGTAGATGGGACAAACCCCTATAGACATGTCAGATAATGAAACAATTACAAAATTGCTCAACAAATTTAAGGTAAGTTTTCTGTAGTTTAAGATATAAATTGAAAATTATACTAAGTCAAAAATTATCATGGCTATGTTTCAATTGAAAATTATTATTCTTTCAGTTATATTGCATATTTTGAATTAGGCAGACCAAGACATAGTCTACATATAAGCAGCAATCAATATTTTTGAAGTAAAATAAAACTTCTTACTAAAGGAAATAGGTATAAAAAGAAACTTGGTGTATGCATCTATGAGACAGCAACCCGCTGACACAAATAACCAATAGATTATCTAGAGGAAAACACACAGTCTTAATTAATAGACAATTGTCTATGCAGTATGTCAAGTTCTAAGACACCTGAAATTAAAAAATGTGAATGAATTTAACAGACTATCAATAATCAATCATCAGCACTGATTCTCAAAAAAAAATATGATTTCTTACTTGGGACAGGCACATGAAAATGTGGTGGGTTAGACTAATTATTTGAGTTTACTATGCATGTACCTTTTTACTTAGTAAATAAACGTAATATGTTTGCATTATAAAATGTAACTTAAATATTTACATGCTTTTATGCTAAATTTCAAGATAAATCATAAAATGTCTTGTGTATTCCTTTAGTTGAACAGCATTCTTATTTGCTTTACCATTCCCTAAGTATTGAGCACCAAGCTCCTGAAAGCTTGCTTTGAGCTAGATAATTTTGTGTACATTCTTTAGTATTTCAACAATTAGATATCGTGAAGACTCACTCAGATCAACTTTGTACAAATTTTCTTGCAAGCATAATGATCTATTTTGATAAACAGAAGACGTTAAGGTGGTATATAACACTACAGGGAGATAACTCTGTAAAAATCAACTGAACGTTTTAATCACGTTCTGTTGTTAAGGAAATATTAAGCTTCTTAATGATCAAAATTAATGTTTGTCAAACTGCTGTTTATCCAATGAAATTTTTCCAATAAAGTGTGGTTCAAGTTTTTTGAAATTTTTGTATTTTGGTCAAAGGGTCAAAGTAAATATTTTGTCAAAGTTTTATGAAAATTAATTGAGCAAAATTAATTTTAGTCAAGGTGTTTGGTACCACCTTAAGAGAAATTATTCATGGTTGGAATCAAAATTGTTGGAATGGCTTTATTCTGGTGAATTTACTTTAATTTTACTACCACTAGATTGGTACCACTGCTGATGAACCATCAGGCCTTCTAGGTACCTCATCCTCAAAGAAACCTTTCCTTTGATATATTTTGTTTTTAATTTTCCAGTTCGTAAAATTATGTTATTGTGTAAAAACTATGGTTTGAACTGTCTCAGGTAAAGTTGACCGTAGAGAATTTTGGCTCCTCTGTTTTGGCTCAACGTTCGGGTACTTATGCTCGCCTGCAATTGTGGGGAGTGTTGTGTTTTTCAGTTTGTATGTCTATTAGTCTGTGATGTTTCCGGTTAAAGTTTTTTGGAATTAAGGTAACTAACCATGAAGTAGTGCTATATCAATTGGAAGCTTATAGTACACAGTTCATTATGGTGTGAACCTTAAAAAATATATGCCAAAATCCATTTTAATTGTTTCACATTTTGTCATGTCTAGGCTTTTTAAAGCTGACCATATGGTATGGGTTTTGCTCATTGTTGAAGGCAGTATGGTGACCTATAGTTTACATCTATGTCCTTTGAACTCTAGTTGTTAGTTGCATCATTGGCATTCTTACCACTTCTCATAAGACTTTGAATTCTTATCTTGTATACCTTATGTTAAAATTTAAATAGAATTCATTGCTTGCAAGAAAATTCCAGTGAAGTAGAATTGACAATACCATAAGAAAGCTTATTTAAATTAATCATGCTTAATTTACCAGAACGGGTTACTGGGTGCCATTAAACGTGGAGACTTGCGCTGTGTCGAAAAATATTCTAAACATTGGTGCATTGTGGATGCTGTTTATAATAAGGTATTGGGTCGCCATTGAAGTAGCACGGCTAATGTTTGTATTACTGTGTATAAGCTTCTAATATCTGTTTTGTGTGTTA
This sequence comes from Mytilus californianus, assembly GCF_021869535.1. Taxonomy (NCBI): domain Eukaryota; kingdom Metazoa; phylum Mollusca; class Bivalvia; order Mytilida; family Mytilidae; genus Mytilus; species Mytilus californianus. The sequence continues at coordinate 37,248,493 of NW_026262712.1, forward strand.
AAAAACCAACTACACAAGTTTATGGGTAACACACTGTTTTTTAATGAAATATGCATAATTGTTTAACTTGCACCAATGTGTTGAAGTAACTGTGTGTTTTGTAAACAAAATGCATTAAATATTCATTCATGATTTTTTTTCTGTACGTATGTGAAAATGATAGATCATTATCATTGTTATTGTCTAAAAAGATTTTATTAAAATTGTTATTATTTTGAGATATTGAATTTAAAAATGAAGCTAATCCATAAAAGTTACAATGAATTTCTTAAAAATAAATTTGTTTTATTTTGTGAAAATATCCCATGAATTATGTAATTTTTTCTATTTTTAATAGCCATTCCTCTTTCTGCCTTGTAGTCTGTTTTCCGTCTTGTCAACTTCAAGAATTAGAAGCGTGATTTCTCTTTAAGACCTTTAGCAGCCAAAAGACTTCTGCCTTAATTTATCAGACTTTTTTAAAAATGGCATTTAGCTGCTATGATTTTATTTAGATCTCTTAGTATGCAAATTCTAGTTGTGTGAATTTCTTTTAAGCAATTGTTTGTAGAATGCAGAGTCTTTCCTTATTTGGCATTCAGCTATTTTTAGCTCACCTGGCCCTAACAGCCATATGAGCTTTTCTCATCACTTGTCATCTGTCGTCCGTTGTCCCCGTCATCTGTTAACTTTAAAAAAAATCTTCTTCTTTGAAACTACTTGGCCACAGTTAAACAAACTTGGCCACAGTTAAACAAACTTGGCCACAATCATCTTTAGTTTAAAAAATATGTCCGATGACCCTGCCTGTCAATGACCGACATGGCTAAAATTAGAAAATAGGGGAAATATGCAAGTTTTGTCTATTATTTTGAAAACCATTATAAATAGAGAAAATCTGACCGTGCAAAAATGTTCAGAACCTTGAGCACTACCAATTGTCTATTGATGTCAAAACTGTCAGATGACTTTTTATAGGAGTTATTGCCCTAAAATGACAAATTTTACCTTTTTTTTCATTTTTGCCTATTATCTTGAAAGTTATAATAGATAGCGAGAAACTTTATATTGCAAAAATGATCAGCAAGACAAGTTCTACAAATAAGTCTGCATAGTCGACTTCTTATTTGAGTTATTGCACTTTGATGACTATTTTTACAAATTTTTTTGAGTTTTTGCCTTATATCTTTTAAATTGTAAGAAATAGATAGAAACTTAATAATGGTGAAAAATGATCAGCAAGACAAGATCTACAATTAAGAAAATATGGTTGACATCGTCCGATGATCTTATTGGAGTTATTGCCCTAAATGACGATTTTTACAATTTTTTTTTGTGTTTTGCCTTATATGATAAAAATTATAATAGATAGATAGAAACTTAAATAAGCAAAAATGATCAGCAAGACGAGATCTACTAACAAGTCAAATTTTGCCAACATAGTTAGTAGACTGTCAATCTTTATTGGAGTGAATGCCCTTAAATGAAGAATTTTTTTACCCTTCTTTGTGTTTTGAGCAAAAACTAAAGAAGATAGAGAGAAAGTAAATAAACAAAATGATCAGCAATACAAGATCAACAAAACAGAGTTTTTCGTCATGAATTCTAATCTTGACTATAATGTTGGAGAGTGTCCATTGTTGAATAATGTTAAGACCAAGGTGAGGGAAACATTCTCTTTAGAGCCTCTAGTTAATGCATGATAAAGTTTGAATACAGAACTAGATGTTTGAATATATTTTGGCATTTTCCTCTTTGATAAAACATTTGAAATTGTCATTATAAGACTAACCACATTTTTCTAAAATCAATTTGCTAGCTTTATATCATTTTCTATCGACTTCTTGAATTCAACCAATTATCTTCATCATTATCATTTCATGAATCCTTGGATATCCTTTGATAGGGTCTTTTTTTAAATTTTAACTGATAAGAGAATTAGTGTAAAAGGGACATTTTTAATTTTAACTGATAGAGAAATCAGAAAAATATAGTCTGAAATAAGATTCTAGCACAATTAAGAACAGAAAAGCCCTTGATTCTCGAATGAAACCTCTCACCTATATTGCTCTGAAATAATAAGACTTTTCTCAACTCAGAATATTAATTTGGGACTTTGAGGATTTGTAACTGCTGAAATTCAATATATTAAACAAAGAAGATTATATTTTTTTACAATTTGTGGTAGGATTAGAAGGTTACTCATTTATAAACTTGTTGAAAGAGGATAACACTCACTATAACTAGTGCATCCCCATCCCTCTTGCCCAAAATCCAGAACCTGCCTAATAACCATACTTATTTTCAGTCTACTGTGAATTCATTATTATTTGTGGGCACCAATTTTTGTTGATTTCGTGTGTATAGGAAAACACAAATTTAAATTTTCAACTAAGTATAAATTACCTATAGGCCTCTACACAATTTTTTGCAAATATCAACAAATATTTCTTTTCTCCTCAATCCATGAAAATTGGTACCCACAAACATAAATTGAATCCATGGTAACTGTGTAGATCAAAGAGTGATTGGTCCCTAGAAATCCTTGTTAGATAGACCCTTTAATTTCAAATCTTTTGTGTGTATCTTCATTTCTAGCCTGGAGTAGTGTCGGCCATTTGTAATGATAAAGCGCAGACTCTGGACAGAGTTCTTAAAAATACATGGTGCTGTACTGATAGTGTTGTCAAGGTAAACCAGATTATCATTACTCATGTTGGATTTGGTAAAAAAAAAATAAAGTGCTATTGATTATTTCATATCAGATATTTATAAAAATATGAGTTTTTTTATAGGTTATGAACATTCTTAAGGATATTGCATTATTAAATTCTACCAGAAATTAATTTGATAACCATTTCTTGTAACAAAATATGGTTTTATATAAAATCAATACGTTTTGTTAATTGTTGCATTAGTAATTGTATAAATGAATTGTCTGTTTAGTGCAAAGTTTTATATGTCATTCCAATCACTATGTTAACTTAAAGTTGTTAATTTATGGATCACAATAACACAAGCTAAGGACTCTTTCTGTTGCACATGTCATGACAGGTAATGTAAAAATTAACCATTTCCTGTTTTTACTTATCAGTCATGCAGTCTTTTAGAATCAGGCAATGTTAATTAATGTTTGTTATCTCCCCTTATGTGATGAGCAGTGATCAAAAATCAGTTATCTCCCCTTACTGGATATCACCATAAATTAAGGATTTTCAGATTATTTGCTTGTGTGTAATGCAAATTTGTTTCATTTCTTCATAAAATTAACTGGAAATACGGCATACTTTAATATGTGAATTTCTAAATTTATAAAAATGCTGATTTTTACATTATTTATTCTTTTCATATAGTCTGTCACTTTTAGAGATGTTATGATAAATGTATGTTCAGTTCTATTCTGTTTACCTAATCGGATTGCTTAATAATACGTATTACATATAATGAACACTCATACAGTCACGATTTTGAATTGCCTGCATTTTTGATTCCTTGAGGTCAAATTACCTCCTGTACCCTACCTTGTATTTCTATCAATATTTTTTCTGAATTTAGTTGTGACATTCAAATTTTTATTCTTTATTAACTGATAAATAATCTAAATTTTAAGTGCCTTTATTACTACATAAAAGAAGCACAAGCTCAAGAAATTTGTTTTTTTAAATGTATTTCTGTTTTAGATACCTGACAAAGAATGGACCCTTTTTAATACTGTTTTAGATACTTGACCCTTTTCAATGCTTGACCTTGATATTCATCTTAAAGATACAATTTTTACTTGTCCTAACGAAATGTACATTCTGTGTAATCTCTTATAGATACAATTTCAAAAAGATGTTTTAACTGTATTTGTTTAACCACAAATAATTGTATTTGAATTATTATTGCTTCAAATTGAATTTATTGGTATGATTTTACAATGTCTTTAAAAAACAATTTCTTCTTTTAATTTGTTTAAATGATTGATTGATTGTTACTAAATGTCCATTGAATTTTTATAAAGTTTAATGTTTTGTTTTCTATAAACTATAATTTTTCTATCAACTTAAATGTTATTGTAATATTTTGCCAGGAAGGTAAAACAGCAATAGAGTTAGCAGAAATCAAAGTGTACGAAGGGAAGAGCGAGAAATGTCTAAGTGTACTGAAAAGTTACAGGAAAACTAGTGTAAGTCATATTATCAAAACCACTTCAGGAGATACTCCACTTAATAGGCCTCTGGTTTGTTTAATGTTAAATACGTGAGTTTTGAAATATTCCCAGAAATAAAAATGAATTTTCCAAGCTTTGCTTTGATGCTTACATATATAACATTTAGATTATTTATAATAAAAATAACCTTTTTCTATTGATTCATCACCAAATAAGAAAAATAATTCAGTTTACAACATTGCTGTCAAAATGTTTAGTTGCTATCCATCCATGAATGTTTGCTATTAGCAATAGATCACTTGATAGCTATCAATACAGCAAGGTTTGATTTTAACCAAGGGGAGATAATTTAGTTGCCATCCACACATTAATGTGTGATGCAAAGGGGAGATTATTTTGTGGATCTAAACATCAATGTTTGATATTAACAAAGAGAAGATGATTAAGTGGCTATCCCGCATTATTGTTTGATATAAGAAAAACAGGAGATGATTAAGTGGCTATCCGCATACTAACATGTGGATGGGTGAAATGATTATTCTATTTAAACTTTAGATGAGATTCATGTAGACTAACAGTGAACCCTGACATGGAAATTGACTTCAGTTACCTTTGACCAGTTAATCTTTGACCAATGAGAATTTGATAGCTACATGTCTGCAGAGATCATTAGCGCGCTTATATTTAAGAAGATAGTTGAAATGCCAAATATTTAAAAAAAAAAAAAAAAAAAAGTTATAAATGCATTTGAAAGTATAAATATTTATCATTTGAAATCTATCTTTTCCAGCAATTAATTCATGCAGTTTTGTGTCATGATGTTGAGACAACAAGAAAATTATTAGAAAGAGAAAAATTGCCTGTTAATATTAGATTTAGGGTAAGTATTTCACATATAGCATCATAATGGTTTGCAAATAGTTTCCAACTTATATTAGAATCTCTTGAAACTCATCATAAAATGCACAAATGAATCAATTAGGATGAAGTTTGATTGCAAAATTTAGTAAAAATGAATATGTTGAAATCTTTTTTAGAGTTTTGGTATTGGTACCTACTTATGAGTGAATGCTATACAAATACCAAAAGACAGTCATTTTTAGATTGTTGGGTATATGTCTGAATAGAAGTCACTTAACTTTCGTTTTTTATGCCTTGCTCAAGATAACGGCGGGGCTTAATTTCCAGTCTGTGTTTAGGTCTGTCTACTAGTTCATTTGTCCATCTTGTATCAGGTTCATTTGAAACTTAGTACAATTGCATCTTATGACATGAACTGTTAAATATATAAGCCAAATTAAAAGTTTTGAACCAGATTCACAGTTTACTAACACAGAAATGTAATAGTGAGAGTTGTGGCCTATGGACAATCATATTGTTTCCTTTTGTTATCAAATAATTTCTTACTGGAAAAATTCGAAATATTAATGTGCTTTTGTTATCATTTACCAGTTAGTTTGACTAGTCATGAAATATTAATGTGCTTTTGTTATCATTTACCAGTTAGTTTGACTAGTCATTAATATGCAGGATGTTAAGCAACCAACAATCAATCAATCAATCAGACAATCAATCAATCAATCTTTAATCATCATTATTTAAGGTATTGACTTTCATTTATGTTTATATTTTAGTTTAGTTAAATACAAAACCTGTTTCTAACACCATTATTATTATTTATACAGGATAGAATAGGAAAGACATTGTTATCGCACTGCATAGAACAGCACAATATAGAGTTAGTCAGATTACTAGTAGAACATGGTGCCAGGGTCAATCAAATCAGAGTTCGTCTACACGAGGATGTAAGTTTTTAAAGATTCTTAAACTTTTAGCCCATTGATACTATCCTCGGCCCATTGTTTTTTGTTTTTTTTTATAATCAATGTGTGGAAAGTTTGATCTCAGCTGTTCATTGGTAAAAACTAAATTATGATGTCATATTTTCTTTCTTTCTTCTGGATTCGCTATTTTGACGACATGAAAAAAGGTGACCATGCTTGATGACATCACATAAAAAGAACACATCTAGATCATTTGCAAATCATTAGAAGAGAAAGATAAAGTTTGTCCTAAACTCATTAGAGAATCAGATTTCTCTCATTTTTTCACTATTATCACATTTTCCAAACGATTGTGAAAAACTTGTTCTCCTCACTAGTGAAATATCTGTTCTTAGCAAATGATTAGACAAAATTTAATTATGACGTAAAATTTTCTTGATTTCTTCTGAATTTCCTATTGTGACGTCATGAAAAAAGGCAACCATGCCTGATGACATCACATATAAAGAACACAACTTTCTGCAAATCTATGAAAAGGAAGGATAAAAATCATTAGAGAAACAGATTCCACCACTATAACTCGTGTATTACGATATTTCTCCACTCTCAACAGTTAAACTTTAACTATTTAAAAAGCTTGGCAAGCCTCGCTCTTTAAATATTAAAATTTAACTGTCTCAAGTGGAGAAAAAATCGTAACAAACTTGTTGCTGTAGTGGAATCTATATTTCATCTCAGCTTCTCATGCAATAGGATATTTCTCCACTCTAAGGATTTAAATTTTAAGTATTTAAAATGCATATCAAGCCTTGGGTTTTAAATTAGAAAATTTAACTTTCTGGAGTGGATATATATTATTACGCTCAATTCAGTGGTAGCTAGAATCTATATTTATCATACATTTGATATTGAAAATCTTGAATCCTCAGATTTGATGTTTTCTGTCAGAATGGATTAACATGTGCAATAAATGCTATATAGGGATGTTATTCATAAAAATTTAGCATGAAGGCTGACTTAAAAGGGTTTTCATTAAGGTCTAGATTACTCACCTGCTGATATTTACACAACAGATATAGCACCATCAGCTGGCAATATGGCTTAATTTTAATTGTTCCCTTCCGTTGTCGGAGAAAATTTGAAATGTATATGGATAAAGGTCCCATACACGCTTGAAATTTCCTTGTAAACATAGAAAAATGACCCATGACACATAAAAAAAAAGTTGCAACTCCAAAAGGCAACTTTGTCATATTGTCTTTTGACAAAGTCTATATGTTGACCCCTAGATGTCTTGATTTTTGTGTGTCATTGTGTTGCTTTTTCATTGATGTATTCCCCACATCTCCTTCATATCAGAATATTCTGGCATTGGTCAATTTTTTAACCAGTTTTCATTATGTTGCTTTCAAACATTATCTTTGGTGTTCCAAAATTTTAAGATAACTCTAGAAAAATAAGTTTAAAAGAACAAATGTTACATTTTATTTTGATAATATACAAATATGTTGTATTGGTTTTTGTTTCAGACTGATGTAACGATACCTTTATTTCATAAATGTTTATGTGACAACGATTGTCTCGATATTGCCAAATTCTTAAATCCTCAAATGGATCCAGCTGAACACAAGGAGAAAGATCAAGTAAGTTGCTGCAAATTTTTTTTACCCATAATCCAAGGGAGTGGGTATACTGCATTACCTTTGTCCCTATTTCTGTTCTATGAAAATTTTGTTGTAAATGGCATTTGTCCCAGAAACTACAAATGAAGACATTCTATACCTTGTGATGTGTTTTTTTTCAATCGTGGACATAAAGGGCACTGTTCAATTCAATAATCACGGTAATTTTGTCTTGGAAAATGTCTAAATTGATATAAGGTCACATATAATGAGAGGAAGTTCCTTAATGATTTTGAGGTCTCCATGTTTCAGATTACATGTAGGTCATGTCTGTCAAATATATATGGCTGTTTCCCGTCCCTTGCAGTCAAGTCATAGTAGATACACTAACTTGGCAGCTTTATGAATTTTGGGTTAGATAAAAAGTTTGTACCTCCGAAGTTTATCATGATATTGTCTCCACATCTTTATTTTCTAAATATAGTAACAAAGTTATTTTTGTACACTGCCAATTTCAATTCAATTTCCTTCACAATTAGGGGCTCATTTAGGGGTCGCAAATAAGTTTTAATTTTGTTTTATTACTTTAATTGCTATTCTAAACTTTAATAGCTGCAACATAATATTGGATCAAAGTCTGAAAAGAATTTTTTCCGGAAATTGACCTCATCTTCCATTTGTTTAAGTATTGTGTATTGTTAATTTCCAGGCAGGAAATACAGCCGTGTTGGCAGCAATAGAGAAAGGTTTATCTGTACGATTTATACAGTGGTTAATACAAGTAACCCGAGGATCAGCCTTAGTTGATAGGAACGCTGTAAGTTTACTTAAGACCACACTAAGTTAATGCATTGTTCCTCTGACCCCTACATTTCAAAAAAAGGAGCGTGAGAATGAAAATTTCATTTAAAATTTTTCTCCAAAATTTTGTTTTTCAGAGGCGAAAACAAATTTCTTCCAGTGTGCGACGATATTTTAAAACAATTTTAAAACAAAACGAATAGAAAGAATTATATTCAAGCAAGCAACACTTTTAAAAATTAATGGAAGGATATTTTTCAAGTGAGCAAAAAAAGATTTTGCACTTCATTGGTGCTTTATATTCATATTTCTGTATATCATTTAAGATTATTCTGTATTGCTTCTGGGTTCATTTCTGACACATGAAATCGACACCAATGAGGTTATCTCCTCTAAATCTTTGCATAAAGACTTCCATGCAGCCCTTGATATACTTTGAAAAAAACAGTGACAAGTAGATCATGTTTGTAGGTGCTAAAACAGTGAAAGTAGCAAATACTGATATTATACATGTGTATGAACAAGTGACTTCAAATCTTATTATCATGCAGGGCTGAAAGCTTCTGATATATGAGTTGAATTGAACACTTGTGAACACTCAACCATACAGACATCTGATGTATGTTATTTTAGAATGGTAAAATGATAAATGGTATCTTGGAATTTTCAAGCATGCAAAACTGACCTTTAACTTAAAGAAAAATATACCATGTTTGAGAAGATACATACTTGAGTTACATACACACTTGGAGTTTTTCGTAACACTGAGCCAAAAGATGTTTTTATGCAATATTTTGATCATACATAGTTGAAATATTTTATATGGTTATATGATATTCAATATGTCACAAGGTAATTTTTTAAGGGTATCAAACTGCCTTAATTAGTTTGGTGAAAAATGCTTATATTTAGTTTTTCTCTTCAAGGATGGACTGACACCAAAAGAACTTGCAACAGCCAAAAATAATACGGAAGTTGTAAAAATGATAGACAAGGTCAGTATATTTTATATGCAAAAATGTTTTTTTTTAGGGGGTATTACTGTTTCCCATGATAAATGAGGGAATTTTGTCCTTTTACATTTTTGTTTTCTCATGTTTTAGATTTATTTGACAACTATTTAGTTTTTGCACATACAAACTTACAAAAAGGAGAAGGTTATGGGGTTGGGGGAGTAGGAGAGGGTGTCATCCTGAATCCCCTGAAAAATAAAACATTTTTTCCCGGATCCTGAAAAATTTAAAATCATTAATTCTTGAGTCCCAATAAGTGTAAATCAGGAATGTTTTAAGCCTTGGCTCATATCTATTTTGACCAAAATCTATGTGTGAATTGGTCATTTTATTTACACAGTACATTCTATTTAGAATCAGGGCAATTTACAGCTTGACATATTGTATAAACACTTGTCTGAATTATGTGTGCTACCAAAATATTTGTAACAACCCTATTACCTATGGCAAAACTTAAAAAATTGTTAAGAACACCATGTTGCAGTCATGTTAATGTCATGAATTTATACACCTGTGATACAGAAAGTCTTGTTGTCTAGGGATTTAATATTATCATTGGCAACTTTTGATCACTAAACATTTTGGATTCTTGGTTGCCACCATGGGTTTCTTAAAGCTTTTAGGTCTGAAAAATGCACAAAATCATCATATTTTGACAATATATCCAAAATGTGCTGATTTTGAAGCCTAGGATGTACTGTTATGAAGAGATTTGTTTAACCTTGTAGTAAGGCTTTTGAAAAAGATCCATTTAAGAACCAAATTAGGGCCATTTTGAAATTTTATGATGGATGTTGAAATTCAAGGCCAAATTTGGCCTAAAGTGTACCTTGTTCTTTATGTGATTGTGTTTTTTTTTCTTTACAGTACATAGTTCAGAATGTTGTACAAGAATCAGGGATACCAACTCTACTTTTACCTCAGTTTGCCATCAATTTTAGTTGTGAGGAGGATATTACTAGAATAACTGATGAGGTTTGTCTCCATTTATAGCGAAATCAATATGTTTAGTATATTCCAAACAGAATGTTGTGTGTATTGTACAAATTTATTTTCTTACTTCAAATGTTCACTTTTATTTGTTAAGGGCTGTTCCAAAATAAATTGCATAGGGGTCATGGGAGGCACTTTTTTTTAGACCTCAACCACCTGTAATATAAAATTTGTATTTTACCAATGACTCTTTAACCTGAATAATTCAGTCCCTCCCCGTAATCAATCTCTCCTACTTGCTAGGGCCTGAATTCCTTACACGATAAAAACTCTTCACGAATCCTGGATTTTGATTGGTGCCCTGTAGGAGAGATGACCTATCAGCAATCAGCTCAATTTTATCGAGATAGGTAAATCCCGAGCTAATTCTGTATGATTGATTGAAGATTTTTCATTATCAATGCATTCAGGCGTTGATGGAGTAATCGTAGATCAGCGGAATGTAACGACTGAATTATCCGGGTTAATGACTCTTACATTATTTTAAAGAAAATACAACCCCCCACAATTAATTAATTTGAGTGCTCCCCCATCCCCCTACCTCAAACAATTTTGGAACAGCCCTAATGTTAAATTTAAAATTACATATTTTGGTTTCACATTTTTGAGTAAAGATTTGTATTTCTGGTAGGGAGACTGGTCTTCACATAGAAATCCAGAATAAATGTTAAAAAAAAATGGATAAAATTTGATATTTATTTATTCATCGTACTGGTATTCCTAAACTGTTAGTATCATGTTTGTTTTCAGTACATATTATTCATTACAAAACAAATGTTCCAAAGTGGTTACAAGAACAAAATGTAAAGATTAAGTACTGGTGCTGGCCTAAAAAATCAAGGGTTTTTAAGGTTGTCAAGGGTTGTTAAAAAAAATTTAAAAGACCCAATACTTAAAACAGAGCACACCATTTTTTATTCTTTATTCAACAATACTTAACAAATAGATATAGGAAGAAGTGGTATGAGTGCCAATGAGACAACTCTCCATCCAAGTTACAATTTATAAAAGTAAACCATTATAGGTCAAGGTACGGCCTTCAACACGGAGCATTGGCTCACACCGAACAGCAAGCTATAAAGGGCCCCAAAAAATTACTAGTGTAAAACCATTCAAACGGAAAAACCATCGGTCTAATCTATATAAAAACGAGAAACGAAAAACATGTATGAACTACATAAACAGAAGACAACTGCTGTACATCAGATTCCTGACTTAGGACAGGTGCAAACATTTGCAGACCTTTAAGATCAAAATATTGGTCTGCCATATTTTGTTTAATAGATTTTCGTGTTTTTCCTTTTTTTATTTGATAGTTGTACATTTGAAAATTTCTCAATATTTGCCTGTTTTGCCAAGTCTGTATCACTTGTATAAATCTATTTTATGTAATAACAGTTGTCTATTTAATTTTTGCAGAAGACAAAGAAAACATTGATTGAGCTGCTGCAGGACAGTAATGATAAATATAATATGAAGAAATGGTTAAATTTTAAGGAAGTTGGGGTAAGATTTTTATGTTTTGTTGCCTTATTATATATTGTTCAACAATAAGGATTTTGAGTATGAATATTTTTTTTATAACTGTCAGCTTGTATAGTTTATTTTGTAATGATTTTTAGTCCTTTCAGAAGTTTTTTAAAAGATTTGTAATGGTATTTGCCTGTTTTAAGTATTTCTCTATCTAGAAACATTTTATGAATCCTTTGGTTTTTTGTCGAGCCTGCGACTTTTGTCGCAGAAAGCTAGACATAGGGATAGTGATCCGGTAGCGGCGGCAGCGTTAGTTAACTTCTTAAAAGCTTTATATTTTAGAAGGTGGAAGACCTGGATGCTTCATACTTTGTATATAGATGCCTTATGTTACGAAGTTTCCGTCTGTCACATGTCCATTGTCCTTGACCTCATTTTCATGGTTCAGTGACTACTTGAAAAAATAGTTGTGATTTTTTGTAATGTTAATTTCTCTCTTATTATGAGTAATAGGATAACTATATTTGGTATGTGCGTACCAATCAAGGTCCTCATGCCTGTCAGACAGTTTTCACTTGACCTCGACCTCATTTCATGGATCAGTGAACAAGGTTAAGTTTTGGTGGTCAAGTCCTTATCTCAGATACTATGAGCAATAGGTCTAGTATATTTGGTGTATGGAAGGATTGTAAGGTGTACATGTCCAACTGGCAGGTGTCATCTGACCTTGACCTCATTTTCATGGTTCAGTGGTTATAGTTAAGTTTTTGTGTTTTGGTCCATTTTCTTATACTTTATGCAATAGGTCTACTATATTTGGTGTATGGAATGATTGTAAGGTGTACATGTCCAACTGGCAGATGTCATCTGACTTTGACCTCATTTTCATGGTTCAGAGGTCAAAGTTAAGTTTTTGAGTTTTGGTCTTTTTTCTTATACTATATGCAATAAGTCAACTATATTTGGTGTATGGAAATATTCTATGATGTACATGTCAGTCTAGCAGGTTTTATTTGACCTTGACCTCATTTTCACGGTTCATTGCTTGGTGTTAAGTTTATGTGTTTCAGTCTGTTTTTCTTAAACTATAAGCAATAGGTCAGCTATATTTGTTGTATGGAAGGATTGTAAGCTGTTCATGTCTGCCTGGCATGGTTCATCTGACCTTGACCTCGTTTTCACGATTCATTGGTCAATGTTTAGTTTTCTTAGTTAAGTCTGTTCCTTAGAAACTATAAGCAATAGGTCAACTATATTTAGTGTATTGAATGATTGTAAGGTGTACATGTATTTCTCGTTTTGTTTATATGACCTTGACTTCATTTTCTTGGATCATGTTAAGTGTATGTAATAGTTGAAGTAAAGCTTTCATTTAGGACTATCAACATAATATCAATGGTTAGTAAAGAAGGCGAGACATTTCAGCGTGTGCACTCTTGTTTTTCTAGGCTATGCATCACACATGTTTGCACAATACCTATATTTTTAATCTTTTTTAAAAACTTATGTCACAAATTAATATCTTGTTACATATTTTGATTTTTTTGCATACAGTTAATCATTCATTTCTGCCCATACATTTCATATGAAAAGACCAGAGACATTTTTTCTCTAAAATATTTTTTTCAATAGCTTTGATCCCAAAAAACAAGAAAATGACCTATCATTTATCTTAATTAATTTTGATGTATTATATAATATATATTAGAAAGTTTTTACATCTCTCTATGAGATCTCAATGCCAAGAGGACAAGATTAAAGTTGATGTCCAATCTCTTAAAGATTCAACAATAGAATTTTCAAATCTGGTGTACCTAACTTAATTTTTGACAGAGAAAATGGTCTGCATTGTTTTGTAGACCAAAGTTTTTAAATCATCACTTTTAAGCAAATTAAATATTTTTTTTGTTTACAGAACTATGCAGAAAAAATCATGAGAGCAGCCTCTGGTGGTGATATATTTGAAAAAGAAATAAGAATGAAATCGTCAGATGGAGGCTTGACTTACATTAAAGAAAAATATGATGCTAATTATCGGGATAGGGTAAGTCAGACTGAAAATTTTATTTTTTGTATGTCTTAATTGTGTAATTGAAAAGAAAAAAATTGCATACATCGTCTTATGTTTTTAAGTTCACCACATTGAATTTGAACTGCACTACTTAAAGGAAGCCACATTGTTTACATCAGCATCCAAAACTATTGACCTTCAATTATAGTTAGGAATATTTCATTTTTATGCATGTAATAATCTTTTTCATAAAGTTGTCCTGTAATTCTCAATAATTGATAAATAGATAACACTGTGGTCAAAATAAAAAAAGATGAACTAACATAAAAAAAAATCCACAAAACACTACACAGCACAGAAAAAAGAATGAGAACACGAACCCCAATGAAAGGGCAATGAGGAACTCTGGTGCTCCGGAAGGGTAAGCAGTTCCAGTTCCACTAGTGGCACAGTGGTTTTGCTTATATCTAAGTTATTGTAAGACTTTTGTTTGCTTTAAGCAAGTAATAGATTGTCATTCTAGAAGAATTGCAGTAATGCAAAATGAAACAACTAAATCACATCTTAGGAATGATAAAGTTTAGTATTTCAGTTACAAAATAAACTAAAACATTTTATTTTTTTTTTATTTTCTAGAATGGTTTTACAGCAATGACAAGAGCAATAGTTTTCCACAAATTTGATATTATTGAATATTTATGTACAACACGACCTATGCTGAAGACACTTCCTGATAGTGTAAGTCTGAAGAATTTTAAAAAATCTGATAAATGTGTGATATACATTGCATTGAAACATATTTACAAAGAACCTTTCGGGGATTGAGGGTTTTGTTTCAATTCTACATTTGTTTATACAGGTTAAAATTCCAAAAAAAAAATTGTCAGTGGTAGATAGAAAAGTTCACTCTACACTGGTTTATTATTGGTTTATTATAGTTTACTCATTCTTCATTTTAATATTTTTACTGTATTCCTTTAGCTTTAAATCTGAAATTTCTTTGTCTTAGAAGTAAAGTAGAAGTTTTCTCATAATTTTTAACATTACAGGAAAAACTATTCCAGATACAGTTTTTATTACTTTGCCATTTTATGATATTGTTTGTCAATGCCATTTAACATTTTTTTTTTAGGAGTATCAATTTTCTGTTCTGTCCCTGGATTCTCCATCTTATTTCCAATTAACCCTTCCACTATTGATTTTTTTTATATATAAATACTCATTTTGCATAGAATATCTCAATAAAATTTTAGAAATAAGCCTATTTTTATTAATGAAAAAAAACTTTTAAAAACATGGTGACAGCAATTTGAAGAAAAAATTATCATTTTGGAATAATAATGCATAAAAAAAAAAAATATTTCATCCAAAATATTCATGTCAGATATTCCCAACTACTTTTATAATTCATATTGGTTACATTATTTGATGAAGTCATAGTGATACAGAATTTTGAAAACATACATTTCAACTATGGTACCACATATAGGTGTCAAAAGATGTAATGATGAAATAAGAGGGGAGGCGTCAAAAAGCATCATTATAGAGGAAACGTGTGGTGTCAAAAGGTGTCATTGTGAACCCTTTGTCATATAATTAAAAAAAAATATAATTCTGTTCTGAAGATATAATTAGCTTCTAAAAACTGTTTACTATAACCACTCTGTGATACATCAAGATTTAACGTGTCACATATTTTACAATTTTACTTGTGTATCAAATGGAGCAATACACACTTATAAATATTAGTAGTACAAAAGTCCAGCTTATGTGTGTTTATTTTTAGTTTAATAGATACCCACTCCATTATGCATATGCCTTACCAGAACCTGAGAGTGAGAGAGTGAGGAAGCTGCTACAGGAGAAAAATCCCCAGGAAATAGAGAAAAGAGTGGATAAAGTAAGTAGTATCTTTTATTGTATGTTGAGAACTATTTACGCCATGTATTTTCTGGATGATATTCTTTTTAAGTTATTTGTATTGTTAATAATTATTTTGTGTGCAAAATAATTTAGATCAGATTGATCTCACACATTTGATTTATATAGATGAGCTTGATATTATTGATTAAGATGTCAATTTATAAAGGGAGGATTAATGGGGGAAATAGATTGTGATTTCAATTCCAATTTAATACATTTTCTACTGAAACTATTGTTCTTGGATTTCATTGACAAAACCAAGGGAAAATACAAAATTTATTTCACTTTAATTTTGATAAAAAAGCTAGTTTTTTAATATCTTTGTATACAATTTAAGTTCCAAGTGCACACTAGCTAATTACACCTCTGTCATGTAGTTTGAGGCAACAACAATTTACTGATGTTCAAATCTAATTAATTGATTAAAATGACAAATTAAAGAAGCAAACAAAATTTGAGGAATCATAAGAACATCAAAAGAAGCAAGACCGGATGTGTGGACTTGGTACGTGTTTCTTGCTTGGCATGTACCACCCGTCATTTGAATCCAAACTCAGTAAAAGAATGTTATAACAAGAAGCTAGAAACATTTGGAAAAAACAATATTTTCTGGTATCATGAGGTCTAAGACTGCAAAAACATGTCGCTAGTGAGTTAATACACAGATATATTGTATCTATAAACCCATTTGTGATTGTGAATGTAAAACTTATGTAGTCTCGATTTCAATCGTTCATCCATTAACTCTGTTGGAGCAGTTTTTGTTTTAAGAGCACACCCTGGTAATGAAGTTCGCACAATTTGAACATGCAAGAGGGTAACTTATCAATTGAGATATGTAAACGCCATACAATTTTGTAGATACAATACTTAGTATTACTTTATTAACTTGATTTGTTTTTTCTTAATCGATTTACAATTTCGATTTGAACATTGGTAAAGAATGGTGGAAAGCTAGAAAGCTATTTTGCATTTTTTAGTCTGAGAAATTTGTGTTCGTCTGCAAACAAATCAATTTGCAATAACTGTTTAATCTTTTTTTAGGATGGACTTTACCCTGCAGACTATGCAGCACTTCGGGACAGTCTGAAAGTCCAACAGATATTATATGATGCTAGAACATTAAATGTTTATGCACAGGTTGGTTGATAAATAAAATTATTGCAAGCATGCTTTGACACAATATTATTTATTATTGTTGTGAAAGGATTTGTTTGACCTTGACCTCATTTTAACGATTCAAGATTTTATAATAAATATAAAAATAAGAAAATGTGGTATGATTGCAAATGAGACAACTTTCCACAAGAGACCAAATGGCACAGAAATTAACAACTATAGGTCAGTTTACAGTATTTTAGAGTTATAGGTCATCTATAATCGGTAGATAGAAATATTGTAAGCCCGTGTACATATCAATCTGAGAGGATATATATGTGCTTATGCAAGGTTGGGAATATAATGAGTAACCAACCATATTTTCCATTAGGAACATTTGAAAAGCCTTATAAAAAACTTATTAGTATATATGGACATTAACTTTTTTTTACTAGAATATTTTGAAATTTAGTACATTTGGTAGTATTTACTATTTTACACACAAAGATATGGCCGAAGATCATATAAATTTAAAAATTTCTATTACAGTAACCTTAATTTTGTTTTTTTAGAGAGGACCTCCATTAGGACGATGGCCAGTTGGTGCTTTAAAAGACCCACCAGAGGAAGAATAGATGTTTTTTTTCAAAAGAATCATCAAGTGATATTTTTAAACATTAAACATGTTTGTTACACAAGAGATGATACAGTGTAAAAAGATCTTTAGTTCTCACTTAACGCATGCTTAACGAATTTTAACTCCATTGAAGTTAACAAAATACTGAAAACTTGAAATGCCAAATGACTCATTGTTGTTAGTAAATGCATTTAATATGTATATTGAAGAAAAGAAATAGTGAAATGTGGCCAAGTGAAACTGTTTTTATTTGGCGCCAAAATGAATTCCAAATACGACTAATTGAGGTTTTTGCATAATCATGTATGTACTCGCATATCTTTGTCATAATTTTGTAAATCATGTTTTTGGTGTATGTGATGCAAGTAGTGTCATACTAGTACAATTGTAATGAGTGAACATTTACATGTTTATACTAAGTCATTAATAATAAGGCATTGTGTACTTCAATAAAGACTGACAAAGTACTTTGGTTCAGAATGACAAATTACTTTAAGTCCAGATTGGCAAAGTACTTTAGTTCAGACTAGTAAAGTACTTTAGTTCAGACTGGCAAAGTACTTTAGTTCAGACTGGCAAAATACTTACATTCAGACTGGCTAAGTACTTTAGTTCAGACTGGCAAAGTACTGTAGTTCAGACTGGCAAAATACTTTAATTCAGTCTGGCAAAGTACTTTAGTTCAGACTGGCAAAGTACTTTAGTTCAGACTGGCAAAATACTTTAATTCAAACTGACAAAGTACTTTTGTTCAGACTGGCAAAGTTCTTTAATTCAGAATGGCAAAGTACTTTAATTCAGAATGGCAAAGTACCCTACTTTAATTCAGACTGGCAAAATACTTTAGTTCAGACTGACAAAGTACTTTAGTTCGGACTGGCAGAGTACTTTAGTTCGGACTGGCAAAGTTCTTTAGTTCAGACTTGCAAAGTTCTTTAGTTCAGACTGGCAAAGATTAAGAGTTTTACTTATCTTTTGGTGCAAAAAAGTGTGTTGAATTCATTAAAGAGGAACAATTTGAACTTAAACTGAAGACTTAAAAGGAGTTGTAAAAGTTTTTCCAGGATGAAGTAGCAGCAAAATTAATCAAAAACAAGAAAGGAACCAATATGCCAAAAAATTGTGAGAATGTTTTCTGATTTTCAAATATATTGGCATTGAGCTTCACTGAAAAGACATACATTATGGAAATGCCCATCTGGTGCAGTAAAATTGATATTGGCAATATTATAAAATATTTATGGTACAATTCAGTTCAGGTTTATAAATTTGTTTTATATTTAACATTATCTGATATTGCTCATTAAGAATAAACAGGGTGCCCTAATATTTATAGGGCATACAATATTGTAAAAAAAAAACCAGTATTTTTGTCTCTTGAAAAAATGGCAATACTATTCTTGTTGTGATTATTACATCAAGATTTTACTATAATATAGAAATTATGAATGAGTGTATGATAAACCTCATTTATACGCATTTACACTGAAAACAAACCCCCAAATGTTCTTCATATTTGTATGTTTCTTTGGACGTTAGTTAATTACAGAACCACACACTGCAGTTTCTTTTTAAATTAAAGTTATCATTATCTAAGTGGGTTTTTTTAATGTTGCAAATAAAAAGACCTTATATGGTATTTTTTTAAGTCCCTAAAGCTCCAAGTGTTAATGCATCCCTGGCTTTCAAATTGTTAATTTTAATCGTACCTGATGATTGCTAATACAAAAAGGGCTTCGAAAATACCAAATGTACAACATTTTTTTTTTTTTCATATTCAATCATCATAAAGATGTAGTATGTAAATGTACTACCCCATAACAAAACCCAAAATACTTCCGATATTTTTAAAGGATGATTCGGAAATGTGTAAAAAAGTGGTGAAAACATCCTTCAAACAAACATAATATTTTAAGTTTTCCACTATATTTTGTGTTTGATATATAATTTTTTTTTCAATTAAGATATAATATAATGTGATAACCCTAGAGTATTTATTATGTATTAATAAAGTGATAATGCTCAGCCATTTTAAACCTGTGATATTTGTTTTCTTTAATTTTAAGTTTCATATTGATTTATGCAGATATATTGCTTTGTTAGAACCAAAATACATTGTTTATGCAATGTTTAAAATTAGAATGAATGTTCTTTTACTGATTAAAATCAATTAAGCTTGATTGCACTCTTAGCTATGTGTTCTCAAATTAAGATCAAACAAATAATTGTAAGTAGTAAATCAACAGATATATTGTTGCATTTTTGCAAAATAAATTTTATACTATATAATAAACACTTTTTATGATTTGTTTTGTACCATGAAAATTAAAAGTTATATGGTATAGTAGCATTTGTACAAAAATATGTAACTATTTACATTTTTGAAATGTGAAGAAAATGTTGGTTTGAAATATTCATATTCTGACTACACAATTTTCAGTCAAAAACAAATCATATGTGTCAAATTTAAATCAAGAAAAATTATTGATAAGCTAAGTAATGGACAAAAGAATGAGAAAAATTATCTTGAAATGAATTGGGTATGGTTTTGGTTTAAATAGTCCAATTTCATCTTAAAAAATTAATTATGCTATGAAGTAATTGTTTTCTCAATCATTGTTTTTAATCAGAATTAAAGTTTATTTTTTATACTTACATCTGTGTTGTGTTTTGTATCTGAACTGCATCTAGAAATTCATTGTTTATATATTTATATATGAACCCGAAGCCTGCAATCTACAGTTGATTCTCTAAGCTGTTTTATCTCACTTGAAATGGTAGTCACAGTTGGCCAAACTTGAGGATGTACTAAGGTAAAATTAAACAAATCTAGAATTTAATATTGAAACTATAAGTCAGAAGAGCATTAGTAATGGAACAAAATAAACTTAAAATATTGGTAGGTTATGAAGCGCCTTTTCGAGATATTTAATTTTTTTTAAATTGCGGGAAAAGACTGACTCGGACTTTTACCTATACTTGCATTGGTATTATTTTGGTCTCAGATCAAAAGAAAAGAAATCTAGAATTTGCTTAAATTTTGGAAAATTACCTTTTATAAGCTATTGAAGTCTTATATGAAAAGAAAAATGGGTGTTATGGGGCAAAATATTTAACCCTGTATCATAGAATAAAAACCAAAGAATCCGAACATCGGACAAAAATTCCTAAACCTCACTTAAGTACATCTTTAACATATTCCAGACAATGGTGATTACGATATTATCATTGCTAGTAATCTCAATGTGGTCCTCATTTTCATCTACGAGGAGGCATGGCATGAGAAGACTTTGTAAGTTCATCAATTTAACCTGACCTGACCTCGACCTCATTTTCATGTTTTAGTGGACAGGGTTAGTTAGGTCAGAATTTTTTTTGTATGTTTATTTTTTCAAGGAGGATATATCTGTCTGACATGTTTTATTGTCTTGTCCTAATTTTTTTTTGTTCCAGCAAACACGATAATTTTACTATATTGGTCTTTTCCTTAGTAACTATACATGATAGTTTCTGTATTTGGCATGTTGATTGTTTGTATAGAGAATATGTCTGTGACATGTCATAGGATCATGAACTTTTTAGATTACATAAGTCGTCATGTTAAGTTCACACATATGAGTCTGTTCCTTAAGAACTTTACATGACAGGTCAACATCATTTGGTTTTAAGATTGCATGGGAGAAGCAGATGTTTATCTAAAATATTTTATATTAACTTGACCTCAATTTTAGACTCCAATTATGGTTTGAAAATGAGGTCTGTTTCTCTCTGACTTTATACAAGATATATTGATAATATTTATAATGTGGATTTGTTTGCAATTGTGAGGAAGATATGTCTGCTTTACATATGTCATATGACCATGACCTTAAATTCATGCTCCAGGGTCAGGTGATATTTTTCAAAGATGAAATCTGTTCCTCGGTAACTAATCTTGATAGGTCAGGAATATTTGATATATGGTTGCAAGGATGTTGTCCATCTGACTAATGACATAATTGGTAATTTGTCATTTGATTTTTGTCGAGCCTTCGACTTTAGTCGAAAAAGCGAGACAGTGATCCTACATTCCGTCGGCGTCGTCGTCGTCGTCGTCGTCGTCGGCGGCGGCGTCCACATATATTCACTCTGTGGTTAAAGTTTTTGAAATTTTAATAACTTTCTTAAACTATCCTGGATTTCTACACAACTTGGACAGAAGCTTGTTTATGATCATAAGATAGTATCCAGAAGTAAATTTTGTAAAAATAGAATTCCTGTTTTTCCGTATTTTACTTGTAAATGGACTTAGTTTTTCTGCCAGGAAACATTACATTCACCCTGTGGTTAAAGTTTTTAAAATTTTAATAACTTTCTCAAACTATCCTGGATTTGTACCAAACTTGGAGAGAAACTTGTTTACGATCATAAGAAAGTATCAAGAAGTAAATTTGTAAAAAAAAAAAAAATCATTTTTTCCGTATTTTACTTATAAATGGACTTAGTTGTTCTGCCAGGAAACAATACATTCACTCTGTTGTTAAAGTTTTTAAAATTTTAATAACTTTCTCAAACTATCCTGGATTTGTACCAAACTTGGACAGAAACTTGTTTATGATCATAAGATAGTATCCAGGAGTAAATTTGTTAAAAAAAAAATTCATTTTTTCCGTATTTTACTTATAAATGGACTTAGTTTTTCTGCCAGGAAACAATACATTCACTCTGTTGTTAAAGTTTTTAAAATTTTAATAACTTTCTCAAACTATCCTGGATTTGTACCAAACTTGGACAGAAACTTGTTTATGATCATAAGATAGTATCCAGGAGTAAATTTGTTAAAAAAAAAATCATTTTTTCCGTATTTTACTTATAAATGGACTTAGTTTTTTTGCCAGGAAACAATACATTCACTCTGTGGTTAAAGTTTTTAAAATTTTAATAACTTTCTTAAACTATCCTGTATTAGTACCAAACTTGGACAGAAGCTTGTTTATGATCAAAAGCCAGTATCTGGAAGAAAATTTTGTTAAAATTTTGTACCTGTTTATTCGTATTTTACTTATAAAAGGACTTAGTTTTTCTTCCAGTTAACATTAAATAAAGTCTGCAGTTAAAGTTTTTAAAACATTTATTAGATTCATAAACTATCCTGGATTTATACCAAACTTTGACAGAAGCTTCTTACAATCAAAAGATAGTACTTATCTAAAGGAATATTTTTATTGATTTTTTTCCTCATTTTGTGGAGCCTTCGATTAACAGCAAAAGTAGGCGAGACACTGGGTTCCGCGGAACCCTTACGAACTTTTATTCTATTTGGTATGCATCTCATAAATTACACATAAGAAATGAAAGATATCTTATATATAAGTTTTTTCATATGCATGAATGTGAGTTTCAGCATTGATTTTAGTCATCATGGCTCAGGTGAAACTCGAAAACTTACTGATAATGATGCATACTCATAAGGTAACAGACTGCAGGATGAAAATGTCAATCTACTCGGACACATTATGCTAATTCAGGGCAAACCAGGATTTAATCTTACTCCAAAATGCCACGTGAAACGGTCCACAAATGAAGTTTTATTCATCTTCTTACTGATCATATTTGCTGTTCTCACTATCTTCTTATCTCTTATAGTTCCAAAATTAAGAACAAACCAATAAAAAAGCGAGACATATCGATTCTAGATTCCATTGGCAGCGTCAACATTTATGTGCAGTCTATGGTTAAAGTGTTTTTTAGCGTATTTTACTGATAAATGGACATAGTTTGTGATGTAGTTACCATTCAGATTTAGTGTGAGGTTAAAGTTTTTTCAGTCATCAATACGTCAAACCTTCATGGAAGTTTATGAAATTTGGACCGAAGCTGTACCAAGTCAGGAATATGACAGTTGTTATCCATTCATATTGATTCACTTATAGGGTCGTTGCATCGGAACTAAACACATTTATTTAAAAACCAGTTGTTGGCATGACACGGGTTATGTTCTTCTCATATATGCTATGATGGTATGATACTAAACCCCTAACGGGAAGGATTGTGCCTGATATTCATATGATGAAGACATAATCTTTCAATCAGTTTAATTGAAGTCTGGAGCTGGCATGTCAGTTAACTGCTAGTAGTCTGTTGTTATTTATGTATCATTGTCATTTTGTTTATTTTCTTTGTTTACATCTTCTGACATCAGACTCGGACTTCTCTTGAACTGAATTTTAATGTGCGTATTGTTATGCGTTTACTTTTCTACATTGGCTAGAGGTATAGGGGAGGGTTGAGATCTCATAAACATGTTTAACCCCGCCGCATTTTTGCGCCTGTCCCAAGTCAGGAGCCTCTAGTCTTTGTTAGTCTTGTATTATTTTTAATTTTAGTTTCTTGTGTACAATTTGGAGTTTAGTATGGCGTTCATTATCACTGAACTAGTATATATATATATTTGTTTAGGGGCCAGCTGAAGGACGCCTCCGGGTGTGGGAATTTCTCGCTGCATTGAAGACCTGTTGGTGACCTTCTGCTGTTGTCTGTTCTATGGTCGGGTTGTTGTCTCTTTGACACATTCCCCATTTCCATTCTCAATTTTATTTTATGTGTTTGAGGTTTTGATTTTGCCATTTGCTTAAGGACTTTCCGATTTAAATTTTCCTCGGAGTTCGGTATTTTTGATATTTTACTTTTTATGACCAAACGACAGTATCCAGAGCAAAATTTCTCGTATTTAACTGATAAATGAACTTAGTTTTTTTACAGTTAACAAGTAGATACAGTCTACGGTTATAGTTTGTTACACATCAATTACTCTGTCAAACCTTCATAGAGTTTTTTGGAAAGTTTGGCAGAAGCTTTTTAATGATTGAGAGATAATGTCTGAAGCAAACCTTTTTATTTTTTTTCTGATAGATGGATTTTGTTTTTTACTTTTAACATTTACAGACAGTCTCACAGTCTGGGATTAACAGTATTGACATGATAAATTTGTAAACCTTAATAGAGTGTTATGAAACGTGGACAGGAGCTAATCTTCAAGACCAAGAAAGCATTCATTTTCTTTTAAATTCTGTATTTTACTGATGAATGAATGAACTCACTTTTTAAGTCAACATTACACTGACAGCAGAAATCGAAGGCGAGACATAGGGTTCTGCGGAGCCCCTTATGATTTTTTTTATAAAACATGTGAACTTGGAATTCGGAATATTTTTGTTAACGGATGTCTTCACTACATAGAAAACAATTGGTCGAGCTACACATTTTCACTTAAAGACGAGGATGATTTCATGTGCTTCAGAAAAGTAAGCAGATCCTTCTCCACGTGCGTTACCCCGGTGATAACTAATTTATTTAGGAGCTGATTACAAATATTGTATCAATGTCCTATAATTTTTAACTTCTATAAAAAAAAATTATATGTCATTTGGTCTCATGGCGTTCATACAACATCTCATTTTTATATTATACGTAGATCATGTTTTTTTATTACGTTCTCTGTTCACAATTTCTTTTCCTATCTATTATACTGTTATAGTTTTCATGATAAGTGCAAACGAATATACAATAAATGTGTGAAAGTTGTCATTCAAGGGAAATTTCTCCTTTACAGAGTCGATTGTCGATTTCGGTAATAGTGACTTATTTGTAGGTCTTTTTCTTGCTTCGTATTTTTCGATAGCAGATAGTTTTCACCTAAAACACAAAAGAAGAAGAAAGATATTTACTTAAAAAATGGAATTAGATAACATTTTCGACTTGTTTATTAATCTACCTCAGCTTATCATTTATGTTGCTTATAGATTCTATCTGTATTATAGGTTTTATGATTATAGGCAAACATCCGTTAACAACATCATTCAAGGTCAATAACTGCAAAAACGAATCATTTGATGATTACAACCAATACATTTATTGCCACATTGCTCAGTTAAGATGTTTACAATTTCTCTCTACCGACTAGATTTCACCGAAAAAGCTAAAAAAAAAAAAAAAAGTAGGTGAAAATTGTCATTAAAGGACAACAACTTCTGTAAAGGGTCGACTTATGATTTCGGTCATGTTTGACACTCTTGTGAATGTTTTTTTTTTTTTTTTTTTTTGCTGATCATGTAGCTGCTTATTGTTTATCTACTTTTAAAAATCTTTGTATGCAATTGGTAAACATCATAATTTAAATGCCAACTGGACGTCTTCTGAAGATTTGATAATTAACTTGAAGCTTTTTAAAACAAATAATCAACTGTAATGTTTTAACTTTTGATTTGTGTTTTGTTTTAAAAGTATATATAATTCCTTGACCCTAAATCTATCTTCGTGTCCATAATATTTTCTTTTTGTCGCTTCTTGTCGCTTATTAGTGAGAGCAGTTGTTTGTAGATTTTGTCTACCTTATAATATTTGCTGCTTAAATTTTCTATCCCTCTATTAGTTTTCAAGATATTAACAAAATAAAACTGCAAAATTTGCAAATGATAAACAATTCAGGGCCAGTAATCCCCAAACGGTTATGTCAAATTAATCTGAAAATTTAAATGTTGGTGATCTTAACCTGCTAATCATTTTAGTCCTCTTAGTTTAACGTCTTTAGTTTTAGAGACATAAGGCAACACAAATGCGTACGGGTTTCACAGGCAATATTTCTGGTGTGCCTTATCCTGTAACATGTGTAATAATGAAATAAATACCCCAAACAATTAAAAAAAAACAAACATCGAAAAAAAATTAGATATGATTGGGGTTTATGTTTAATACTACCCCATCGTACTTGTAAATATGTAGATTGAATTTAAAAATTCCCGGCTTTTATCACTTTATAAATATGTCATGTGATAAATAACCTTCCTGGTAAACCAGACGGGTCTGAATATTTCGAACTAAAAGGTAATTTTTAGGATTTATTCGATATTTCGAAGATGAATTCTACTTAAGTTACGTTTTCCATTCTCGCTAATATACTTATGACCTAATTCGTGAAATTTGTAAAAATTTGCTATTTAACTTTCGTTTTGGGCTTGGCCATTATATATATTCATCTTTATTTATGATATGGCCTATTTCTAGGTCAAGTTCATAATATCTTTGTTATCTCAGTATTAAACCAATTATTGGAACTAAATATATACACGTTTGCAGGGCCATTCATTTAGCAGATTAGGAAACGAACAAACTGTATTTGGTCTATGTATCACTGCTGTCAGTATACAGTTAAAGGTTCCCATATATTTATACCACACGTACCACCCAAAACACAAAAAAGGAAGTCTAATCACGTAAGTATAATCATTTAACATATCCTTTCTTTAATAAGAAATGATTTTTATGCCCCCGCGATAAAATGTCGAGGTGCATATTAATTGACCCCTGTCCGTCCGTCCGTCCGTTCGTCTGTCCGAATACAGATGCATGATATGTCCGGCTATCTCCTCCCATAGTTTTTCAGCAACAGCTTTAATATTTTTTTTGGTTGTACACTAAACGCTAAATGGAAGTGTTCATATCCACAGGATGTTTTTTCTTCAAATATTTTCAAAATGCCAGGTGTTTTAACTTAGTCATTTTTTTTTTGTACTCAGAAAAAAATATAAGATAGAACATCATTCATAGTATTAAATGCATAATTTCTTATGGTCAGGCGGGCGCATCATTTGTGTCTAATTTCAGGTTGTACTTTAACATCAAATCTAAAGTATGTGGAACTATACTCATGCATATGACGGAGCAGAGGGGGACATCGCCCATATCTAGTTTCTTAATTGTTTTAACATCTATTAACTATAAGATAATGTCAGGAATCGTAACGCTCTATCTTTATTGTGTATAAATACAACAAATACCTGCTAACCAATAAAAGTTGTTATTTATTCTCTTACTTTTGTAATAAAACAAAAAAGGAAATTAAAGTTTTTTATGTTTAAATGTTTCATAAGTTTATCTATTTGTACACTGTGCGAAATTTTTTTAAATATTTTTGTTCTGCTTAATTGAATTGTGACATGCGAGCAAGTTCGGGGTGTAATAAGTTGATCATTATATTTGTCTGTAATTGATTAACAACAAATATATGAACATAAACTAACTAATACTTCAATATGATGATCGATGGAAAAAGCTAGCTTGTATTAATCTCAAATCTAAATTAATTATGTGTAGCCGCTAACCCAATACGATAATTACTATGTTTCAAACAAACAATCGCTGTATTTGAGCCCCGTGATTACTTCATGTTAATGCTTCATATTCAAAGCAAATCTAAACTGAATTTATTGATATACATTTCCACTATTTTTTTTAAAAAGTTAAATGCCTGTTTTATCAATTCATAATATGTGACACTGATGCTACAAAAGCTGCAACCGTTTAATTTATTTTTAATTTCGGGCGATTAAATAACTCTTGATTGATTGAGTATTGGCACTAAACACTACTTCCAGTACTCATGGCTATATCATGAATATAAAAATAATGTGGTATGATTGCCAATGAGACAACTATATATCCACTTAGTTCAAATGAAGTGGATGTAAGCCATTACTAGTATAGGCAACCGTACGGCATTCAAAAATGAGAAAAACCCATACCGTTTAGTCGGCTATAAAAGTTCCCGACATGAAAAATAATAAACAATTCAATTGAGAAAACTAACAGCCTAATGTATATGTCAAAACCTGTTTTAATTGATGTAGGAAACCGGAGTACCCGAAGAGAATCAACGGACTTGAAAACTAAAGTAAGTCACCATGTCTGATGTTGGTTGTTGATTGGGTGCTGTTTTAATCTTTTCAATCATCTATTGCTATTTGTAGTTTGTGTTTAATGGCGACACCTACTAATAGCTGTGGTATTTGTGAACTCCGTCACATCACCAAACCATCAATTATCTGGTGTACAGAATGTGACGAGGGACTATGTATAGAATGCAAGGAACATCATAGCTTGTCTAAGTCGTCGAGAAATCATTGCGTGATACCTTTTACTGAATACGAGAAATTACCAGCTGATATACTTAAAATTACTCAGTACTGTACCAAACACGATAAAAAATATCAAATATATTGCCAGAAACATGAATTTCCTTGCTGCAACAAATGTATCGTGGAAATCCATAAAGAATGCAGAGATTTCGTCGAATTAGACGACGTCATTCACAATGTCAAAACCTCCAATGCCATGTGCGAAATAGAGGAAACATTAGTTGAAGTAGCAGAAAATTTACAGAAAATTCGTCAGCATCAACAGGACAATCTAACGACATTTAAAGAAAGTAGAAAGGAAATAGAAAAAGAAATAAAGAAAACCAGAATAAAGATCAACAACCATCTTGACAAACTACAAGAGGATTTAATGAAACAACTATATGCGATAGAAGAAAAAGAAAACTCGAAAATTTGTCAGTTATTGTCAACATTAGAAAAGAAAGAAAAGGAAATAGCAGAATGCCAGAGAAACATTATGAACATGAAGCAACATGCAACGGACCTTCAAGTCTTTCTTTCAATGAAGCAAATAGAAGAGGACGTCTATAGCAAAAATAAATTCCTACAGTTGCTTGAAGAAGGCAGAAGTTTCAAGCAAACTTCTCTTTCGTATAAGATCAACAACTCTATCCAGAATATCATGTCCGATATCAAATGTTTTGGAGAAGTGCGTATTGAAGCTAAATCTTGCGATATTGTTCTGATTAGGAAAAAGGCCAAACAAGCCCAAATGATGGTACCGACCGTTCAATCAAGATCTATTGAAAATATAACGTTAACGAAACAAAAGACCATCAACACTCAAGGAGACTGCATCACCGGATGTTGCATGCTGTCGGATGGTAGAATGGCATTTACTTACTACTTTGATTGTAAGGTAATTATACTTAACATGAAAGGAATAACAGACTTTGAAGTGAAGATGCCGTGTAACGTGTTTGATATAGTGTACATCAGTGAGGACAATACATTGGGTGTCACATCTGGTGGTTCAGGGAAGACGTGTATTACCATTATAGACTTGGAAAAGAAACAAATAAAGAAAACAATTTCACTAGATTCGACAAATTACGGCATAACATTAAAAGATAATGGATTGGTTTATTCTGCTCACAACAAAGGTATACGAATGATTAATCTGCACGACGAGTCTATTAGTGATGTAGTTCGAGACAAAATGCCCAGTAATTGTTATATTGCAACATTTAGGGACAATATATATCATACAAACTATCAAGCAAACACTGTAACGTGTTATAATCTACAAGGTGAAATACAATGGACATTCAAAAATGAAAGCGTTCTGGAGAAGCCTCGAGGTATAGATGTAGATAGTGATGGTAATGTGTACGTAGTTGGGTATTCCTCGAAGAATGTGGTAGTTATCTCCCCTGATGGACAACGACATAGAGAAGTATGGACAACGAAGGATGGTCTTGATATTCCTTTTTCACTTCATTATAGTGGACCAAGGAAACAGATGTTAGTCGCGAACTTCCATAACACTGTTCATTTGTTTAATGTTATTTGAAAAAGTTTACAGTTTAATTTTCTCTCCCTTTAGGTCATTCTGTGCAGTGTTTATAATACCTACATTTTGGAAACCTATTTTGTTACTTTCTGGCAGTAATATGATATGCAGTGTGTGTTTTAAACAGAAATCTAACATAGTTATTAAGCTTATATTATTAAACTTGTGTATTCTAATAAATTTAATGGAATGAGAACACTGGTATTATCACGAACCAGAAACGATGTTGCCAGTAAATAAATTTAATAGAAATACAAGATTTCGTGTGATTGCAAATGTGGCAACTATCAACCAGAGACATAATGACGTGGTTGTAATTATTTATAGGTTACTGGGATTATTGATACCATAAATAAACTACCACCAAATTTCTAAGATGGAAAAAGACATTATACATGACAAAATATCAATCACTGACAAATTTTCTTACTTGGGACAGGCAAATGTACATGTGGCGAAGTAAGACTAATATAAATCGCCAATGGAACAACATGAAATTATAAAATCAGTAAAAATGAATATTTACAAAATCAATGATAACGGCTGTATAATACAACTTGTAATAAATAGTAAAATAAAATACTAAACCGTATAAAGACAGTTACTGTAAACAAGTGGAATAACTTAACCTTCTAATTCGAAACCATCAATCTCTATACTGGTATAATAATATTTGTGGCTAAACTTGAGAGTAGATTGCATGTTTTGATCATTATTTGCATTTGGGATTTAAAGATTTTCATTGCAGAAACTAATGAACAAATTTAAGCTAAACGATTGGTAAACAATCATGGCTGTTTTTAATGGAAAATAAGATAAAGAATGAGGTACAAATAGTTGTCTCATATCTTGACAACTATTGTAAATAAGGAAAATCAAAAATGTAAGGTTTTGTATGTATTTTTTCACCTTCATGAGAATATATCTGTTTTTCGCGGTTTTGTTGTCTGTGGTATTAATTCAGTTTATTTTTGCAAGATATCGCTTCGTGTGTATCTCTGTAAAATATGCTATCTTATTCTATGTTGTTTATTTGCTCGATGCATGAATGCCGAAAATTTCAGCTTGAAATACTAGATAAGACAGCCGAAAGATACCAAAGGGACATCGAAATCATCAGTCGAAAACAAACTGACAACGCCATGGCTAAAAAAGAAAAAGACAAATAAACAACAGTACACAAAATACAACATAGAAAACTGAAGACTGCGCAACATGAACCCCACCAAAAAATGGGAGTGATCTCAGGTGCGCTGGAAAGGTAAGCAGGTTCTGCTCCACATGTGGCACCCGTCGTCTTGCTAATTTTAGTACAAACCACAATTCAAGCCAATTAATACCGTATCAACTGGAGATATATACTGCGGATGCAGGCGTTATTTGAATGTTACTACGTAGAAATGGAAAGTCCACAACTGGGAAGACGAACTCATCTCTCTTGTCGTAAAGTGTTGATTTTAACCAAACCTCATTGTCCATTTCTAGATGTATATCAAAACATAGAAGGCATAGTTACATGTATATGATATAATAGCATTGGTACACAAATATTCACTATTAACATTTTTAAAATCTGAAGAAAATGTCAGTTTGAAATTTTCATGCTCCCACTACACAATTTTCAGTCAAAACATAAATATGTGTCAAATATATATCGAGACCAGGTATTGATAAGCTAAGTTGTGGACAAAAATATGATAAAATGTTCTTGAAATGTATTGGCTATGCTTTTGGTTGAAATAGAAAAATCTCATCTTAACAAATTAATAATGCTATGGATTTATTGTTTTCTAAATCTTTTTTTTATCAGAATTAAAATTTATTTTCTATATTTACATCTGTGTTGTATTTCGTATCTGAACTGCATCTAGAAATCCATTGTTTGTATATTTTTATATGATCCCTAAGCTTGCATTCTATAGTTGGTTCTCTAAGCTGTTTTATCTCACCTGCAATGCTAGTCACAGTTGGTCAAAGTTTACATATTCCAGACAATGATGATGATGATGATGATATTGTCATTGCTAATAACCTCAATGTTGACCTCATTTTCATCTACGATGAGGCATGTCATGTGTAGACTTTGAACGTTCATCAATTTAACCTGACCTGACCTCGACCTCATTTTCATGTTTTAGTGGACAGGGTTAGTTAGGTCATAATTTTTGTATGTTTATATTTTCAAAGAAGATATATCTGTCTGACATATGTTTTATGGTCTTGTCCTATTTTTGTTACAGCAAACAGGATAATTTTACTAGAATGGTCTTTTTTCAGCAACTATACATGATAGAGGATATATCCGTGACATGTCATAGGGCCATGAAATTTTTAGATTGCATAAGTCGCCATGTCAAGTTTACAGTTATGAGTCTGTTCCTTAAGAACTTTACATGACAGGTCAACTTCATTTGGTTCGAAGATTGTATGGGAGAAGCAGATGTTTATCTGAAATATTTAATATTAACTTGACCCGAATTTTAGATTCCAATTATGGTTTCATAATGAGGTATGTTTCTCTCGGAATATATCCGAAGATATATTGACAAATTTAATATGTGGATTGTTTGTAAGGAAGATATGTCTGCTTTACATATGTCATATGACCACGACAGCAGAAAAAAGCCCAAGGCCACCAATGGGTCTTTAACATAGCGAGAAAATCCCACACACGGAGGCGGGCTTCAATGGCCCCTAAACACAAATGTGTACTAGTTCAGTGAAAATGGACGTCACACTAAACTCAAAAACATATAAATGAACTTAAATTAAAAAAACATACAAGACTAACTTGATGTCCATCTCACTAATGGCATACTAGTATATGAATTGACCTTATTTTCTCCCTTTATTTTTTTTTTGGTTGTTTGTCAGGTAATTTTTATTCTATTAGGTATGCATCTCATAAATTACACATGAGAAATAAAAGATATCATACATGTAACTGTATTTCATATGCATGAATGTGAGTTTCAGCATTGATTTCAGTTTGAAAGTCATTATGGCACAGGTAAAAGTCGAAAACCTAGAGATGATGATGCAGACTCATAAGGTAACAGACTGCAGGATGACATCTCACTCTACTCGGACACATCATTCTAACTCAGGGCAAACCAGGATTTACTCTTACTCTAAAATGATTAAAAGCTAGTATCTAGAAGGAAATTTTGTTAAAATTTTGTTCCATTTTTTCCGTATTTTTCTTATAAATGGACTTAGTTTTTCTTCCAGTTAACATTACATACAGTCTGCAGTTTAAGTTTTTAAAACATTTATTAGATTCATAAACTATCCTGGATTTTTACCAAACTTGGACAGAAGCTACTTATTTTTATTAATTTTTTTCCTCATTTTTGTTGAGCCTGCGATTAACAGCAAAAGTAGGCGAGACACCGTGTTCCGTGGATCATATTTGCTGTTCTCACTATCTTCTAATCTCTTATAGTTCCAAAATTTTTAAAAAAACAAACAAAAAAAGCGAGACATAGCGATTCTAGATTCTATTGGCGTCGTCAACATTTAGGTTCAGTATGTGGTTAAAGTTTTTTAAACATCAATAACTTTGTCAAATCTACATGGAATTTTATGAATTTGGACAGAAGCTTGTTTATGGTCAAAAGACAGTACCCAGAGAGAAATTTTGAAAACAACATTACGTATTTTACTGATAAATAGACAAAGTTTTTTACAGTTAACATTCATATTTAGTCTGAGGTTAACGTTTTTCAGTCATCAATAACTTTGTCAAACCTTCATGGAAATTTTATAAAATTTGGACAGATGTTTGTTTATGACCAAAAGACAGTATCATGAGCGAAATTTTGAAAATGTTTATTTTCAATTTTCTATATCTTACTGATAAAAGGACATAGTTTTTTACAGTTACCGTTCAGATTTAGTCTGAGGTTTAAGTTTTCAGTCATCAATAACTTTGTCAAACTTTCATGGAAGTTTATGAAATTTGGACAGAAGCATGTTTACGACCAAAGACAGTATCCAGAGCAAACTTTTGAAATCATTTATTTTCATTTTCCCGTATTTTACAGATAGGTGAACTTAGTTTTTTTACAGGTAACAAGTACACGAAGATACAGTCGGGGGTTAAAGTTTGTTACACATCAATTACTCTGTCAACCCTTCATAGAGTTTTTTTTTAAATTTAGGCAGGAACTTTTCAAGGATTAAGAGATAATGTCTGAAGCAAACCTTTTTTAGTATTTTTCTGATAGATGGACTTGCAAACCTTCATGGATTGTTACGAAACTTGAACAAAACAGAAGCTAATCTTCTAGACCAAGATAGCATCTAAAGAATTCTTTAAATTCTGTGTTTTTCTGATAAATGAACTCACTTTTTAAGACAACGTTACACTTAATTACTGACGACAGAAATCACAGGCGAGACATAGGTTTCAATGTGCACGTGGAATTAGGTGTGTATGTTTGTTATTCAAAATTTATTAAAAGGGTTGATGTAACGGATGTTTTCACTACATAGAATACAAAAGGTCGAGCTACACATTTCCCCTAAAAGACGAGGATGATCTCATGTGCTTTCAAAATTTAAGGTAAGCAAATTCTTTTCCACATGCGTTACCCCGGAGATAACCAATTTATTAAGGAATTAGTTACACATATTGTAACATTGTCCTATAGCTATTAACGTCAATATTTATATGTCATTTCGTCTCATGGCATTCATACATCATCTCATTTTTATATTAAATGTAGATCCTGTTTTTATTACCTTCTCTGTTCAAAATTTATTTTTCTATCTGTAATACTGTTAAGTGCAAACGAATATACATGTGTGAAAGTTGTCATTGAAGGGAAATGTCTCCTTTACAGAGTCGATTGTCGATTTCGGTAATATTGATTTATTTGAAGGCCTTTTTCTTCTTCATATTTTTCGATATCATATAGTTTTCGGCTAAAACACAATAACAGGAAAGAAGAAGAAGGATATTGACTTATATATGGAATCAAATAACATTTTCGACTTGTTTATTAATCTACCTAAGCTTATCATTTATGTTGCTTTAAGATTCTACCTGCTAATCATTTTATCCTCTTAGTTTAACTTCTTTAGTTTTAATGAAATAAGGCAAAAATACAACTGCATGCGGGTTTCACAGGCAACATTTCTGTTTTGCCTTATCCTGTAAATTGTGTAATTATGAAATTAATACCACAAACAATTTAAAAAACAAACATCGAGAGAAAAAATGACTAGGGTTTATTTTTAGTACAACCCTATCGTACTTGTAAATATGTAGATTGAATTTGATATTCCCGGCTTTTATCACTTTCTAAATCAGTCATGTGATTATTAACCTTCCTGATAAAACCCAGACGGGAATGAATATTTCAATCTAAAAGGTAATTGTAAGGATTTATTTGATATTTCAAAGATAAATTCTACTTAAATTACGTTTTCCATTCTCGCTAATATACTTATGACCTAAATACGTGAAATTTGTAAAATGTGTTATTAAACTTTCGTTCTTGGCTTGGCCGTAATATATATTTTAGGTTAGGGGGAGGGTTGGGATCCCGCTAACATGTTTAACCCCGGCCATTCTGTATGTATGTGTGTGCCTGTCCCAAGTCAGGAGCCTGTAATTCAGTGGTTGTCGTTTGTTTATGTGTTATATATTTGATTTTCGTTCATTTTTTTTGTACATAAATTAGGCAGTTAGTTTTCTCGTTTGAATTGTTTTCCATTGTCATTTCGGGGCCTTTTATAGCTGACTGTGAGGTGTGGGCTTTGCTCAGTGTTGAAAAACGTACGGTGACCTATAGTTGTTAATTTCTGTGTCATCTGGTCTCTTGTGGAGAGTTGTCTCATTGGCAATCATACCACATCTTCTTTTTAATATTATCTTTATCTTCCTAGGTCAAGATATTGTCCTCGTTCATAATATATTTGCTATCTACACGATATTGTATATAATTGTACCAATCCTTAGAACTAATTATGCATACACGTTCACGGGTCCATTCATTTAGCAGGTTAAGAAAACGATACTGTATTTGGTATATGTATTACTGCTATCAGTACACTACCTTTCCCTTTTCACGAATATGACCTACCGAATAATGAATAATTAGACTACTTACCAGATTTGTAATAACATAAGCAACACGGCGGGTGCCACATGTGGAGCTGGATCTGCTTACCCTTCCGGACCACCTGAGATCACCCCCAGATTTTGGTGGGGTTCGTGTTGCTTAGTCTTTAGTTTTCTATGTTGTGTCATCTGTACTATTGTTTGCTTGTTTGTCTTTTAATTTTTGGCCATGGCGTTGTCAGTTTGTTTTCGATCTGTGAGTTTGACTATACCTCTGGTATCTTTCGTCCCTTTTTTCAAAATTTATAAACGGGCAATTCTAGATAATTTGTTTTAAATCATGTCAGTATAGAAGTACTGACTACCGAGTTGATGATACCCTTTGGGACTGATAGTCCACCAGCAGAGGTATCGACTCACTGCTGTAAAAATGAAAACAACACAATCTAAATTGCATGCGTCCAAAGCGCTTTTCTGGATTTACCTTCATCAGGAACGCTTAAAGCCAAATATTTGAAAGCCAAGGAGAAAATGCCACCTAAAACGATCCACAAATTATAAGGTGATTATATTTGCTGTTCATTCTATTTTTTAATCGCTTATAGCTCCAAAGATTAAAAAACCCAAAAAATCAAATTCATGAGTATTTTGAAAATTTTTATTTGAGAAAAAAAAGGGAACAGAAGTAGCTTTATATTTTTGAAAAAAATATAGAATAAGGTATGTATTTAGTTATTCCAAATTTATCAAAAGAGTTGATGTTATGGGTTTTTTTTTTCACTACATACAATAATAAAGACTGAACAACGCATATTCCGACAAAAGAAGAGGATGATCTTATGTGCTATATAAGGGTATGCAAATCATGCTCCACTTGCGGTATCCGGCGATAATTATTATAAGTAGTTGGTTTACAAATATTGTAACATTTTCTTATTTGTATTACTTTTTTTTCTGTTTACAATTTCTTTTTCCTGTTATACTTTATTTAAGGCAAATAGAGTGTTCTTAACCTGCTAATAATTTTTATCCTCTTAATTTAACTTCTTTAGTTTTAAAGATATAAGCAAACCAAAATGCATGCAGGTTTCACAAATACTTTCAATCATATGATCGAAGGAAATAGCTGGCTTGTATTAGTCCCAAACAATTTTTTTTAACCGCTAACCCAATACGATAGATATCTATGTTAAAAGGGTACTATTTGAGAACTTAAGATAATCAACTTTGTATTAAGATAAGATCTAAACTGAATTTCTTGATATGTATTTCCACTATCTTTTATAAAAAGTTAAATTCCCGATTCTATCAATTTATAATATTCGACACTGGAATCATTTGAATTTAATAACTGAGGAATGGGATAAATGAAAATAATTCGGATTTTTAAATATATATAGTATATACACATAGCTATATTTTGAGACCTGCTTTTAATTGACGTAGGAAACCGAAGAGTCAAAACCCTCCGACATGAAAACTAAAGTAAAGCTTTATTTTTGTATATTGGTGGTTGACGGTGGTGCTATTGTTAACTTTTAAATCATCTATTTTTATTCGTAGTTAGTGCTTAATGGCGACAGCTTCTAAGAGCTGTGGTGTTTGCGAAATCCGTCACATCACCAAACCATCCAAAGTCTTGTGTACAGAATGTGACGAGGGACTATGTACAGAATGCAGTGAACATCATAGCTTGTCTAAGTCGTGGAGAAGTCACAGCGTGATATCTTTTACTGATTACCAAAAATTACCAGCTGATATACTTAAATTTAGTCAGAACTGTACCAAACACAATACAAAGTATCAAATTTATTGCCAGAGGCATGAATTTCAATGCTGCAACAAGTGTATTGTAGAAAGCCATAAAGAATGCCGATATTTCGTTGCATTATATGATGTCATTCACAATGTCAAAACCTCCAATGCCATGTGCGAGATAGAGGAAACATTAGTTGATCTACACAAAACACGCCATTATCAACAGGATAATCTGACGACATTGAAAGAAGGTAGAAAGGAAACAGAAAAAGAAATAAAGACGGCCAGAATAAAGATCAACAACCATCTCGATAAACTGCAATAAAATTTAATAAAACAACTCTATACGATAGGAGAAAAAGAAAAATCTAAAATTTGTCAGTTATTATCATCAATTGAAAAGAAAGAAAAGGAAATAGCAGAATGCCAGAGAAACATTGGGAACATCAAGCAACATGCAACGGACCTTCAAGTATTTCTTTCAATGAAAAAAATAGAAGATGACATTTATAGCAAAAATCAATTCCTGCTGTCGCTTGAAGAAGGCAAGCATTTGGAGCAAACTTCACTTTCATATAAGATCAACACCTTTATCAAGAAGATCATGTCCGACATCATAAGTTTTGGAGGAGTACGTATTGAAGCTAAATCTTCTGATATTGTTTTCACTAGGAAAAAGGCCAAACAATCCCAAATGATGGTACCAACGGTTCAAACAAGATCCATTGAAAATATAAAGCTAACGATACACGAGACCGTCAACACTCAAGGGAACTCGATCTACGGATGTTGTATGCTGTCGGATGATAGATTGGCATTCACTTACTACCGGGATTGTAAGGTAATCGTATTCAAAATCAACGGATTAAAATACTTTGATGTGATGATGCCGTCTTATGCGCTTGATATAGTGTACATCAGTCAGGACAATACATTGGCTACTACATCCGGTCAATCAGAAAAGAACTGTATTACTATCATAGACCTGGGTAGGAAACAAATCAAGAAAACAATTGCACTGGATTCGGTTAATTATGGCATGGCAATGAAAGATAATCGATTGATATATTCCGCTGCCGACAAAGGTATACGAATGATAAATCTGCACGACGACCTACAGGTGTTACAGTTGGAGATGAAATGCTGCATTTCTGTTACATTGCAACATATAGAGACAACATATATCATACAAATGTTAGAACATACACTGTTACGTGCTATAATCTACAAGGTAGACTGCAATGGACATTCCAAAATGAAAGCGTTCTGAGGCATCCATATGGTATTGATGTAGATAATGATGGTAATGGGTACGTGTTAGGGTTGAGGTCGAACAATGTGGTAGTTATTTCCCCTAATGGACAACGACATAGAGAAGTATTGACAGCAACTGATGGTCTTAACAATCCTGTTTCACTTCATTATAGTGGATCAAAGAACCAGTTGCTTGTTGTGGACTTCGGTGGCAAGGCGCATTTGTTTAATTTTGTTTGAAATGTTTACTGTCAAAATCTCTTTCTTTAGATCATTCTGTGAAATAATAACTGGATTTCAGAAACATTTTTTGTTTATTTTTTCAGTTATTCTATATGTTGTTTTGTTTGAAACAAATTCATAAATTCAATGGTATATATAGTTGTAAATCTTTATATAGATATAAGAAGATGTGGTATGAGTGCCAATGAGACAACTCTCCATCCAAGTCAAAATTTATAAAAGTAAACCATTATAGGTCACAGTACGGTCTTCAACACAGAGCCTTGGCTCACACCGAACAGTAAGCTATAAAGGGCCCCAAAACATTACTAGTGTAAAACCATTCAAACGGGAAAACCAACGGTCTAATCTATATAAAAAACGAGAAACGAGAAACACTTATGATGTATATTTTGTCACAGCCAAAAGAGTTGTTTAAAAACGTGTCTTATAATCAAGAATAACAATTACTAGTTATAGCTGTCGATATATGAAATAAATAATCAATCCAATACCGCCCAACAAAGCCTCACAATACACTTAATATTAACACGATTAATAGATATGATTGTTTTGATTTATTTATGTTAGAAATTTCAATAAAGTAGACAAATATAAATATGACATTGTCGACATACAGCGGAATTCAATATTGATATTATGAAAATGTTCAAGATATAAAATATCACTCTATGGCCACATGATTCTTTGAAGCATACGTTTATCTTTATTAAACCAATTTCATGGCTTGGGATCAAAAGTTTTAATATGAACAGATGAACTAATCAACATAAGTTATCTTTATATCGAAATAGCTCCATAAAAACCCTGACATGTAGTACCAAACGCAGGGATTACGTAATTATACCACACTTAAGAAAAATATCATACATATTTACAGAAAGGACTTCGCTGATACTTTAATTTGTGTAAGTTATCAATAAGTCAGAATATACATGATAAAGTATGCTAACAAAGGAGTTATCAATGATTTTAAAATTTGACGATGTATTTTAAGGGAAATCCAACCAACATGTTATATCGCAGCAACCGAACGATAAAAATGTCCAAAAGATATGAAGCGTTACAAATACAACCTTCAACAATTGACAGATGTCCATACATTACATCAGAGACATATATGCCTCTGGTAACAATAAGCCCTAAATCATCCCGCGTTGAACACGAAAGTTCACCAGCAAATAAATTTAACGGCATACATATTTAGAGAAAAGATTTCGCTGGTATTTTAATTTGTGTAAGTTATCAATAAGTCAGCATATACATGATATATCTGTCAAAATATGCTAACAAAGAAGTTATCAATGATTATAAAATTTGACGATGTATTTGAAGGGTCATCAAACCAACTTGTTATATCACAGCAACGTAACGATAAAAATATCCAAAAGATATGAAGCGATACAAATACAGTCCTCAACAATTGACACATGTTCATACATTACATAAATGCCTTTGGTTACATTAACCCCTTAATAATCTCGAGTCAGACACGAAAGTTCCCAGCAAATAAATTTAACGGATATAAAATAATGAGATGTGGTATTATTTCCAGTTAGATAACTATCCCCCAAGAGACCAACTGACGTAGTTGTTAGCAACAATAGATCACCGTATATAGCTTATCAATAATCTACCATCAACAGCAAATTATCTAAATAAAAAACATGATACATGACACTGACGAGATTCTTGACTTGGAACAGACACACGAACATGTGACGAGGTAAAATTGGCGGTCGGTACTTGTTATCAGGGATTCTCCAACGAAATAAATTTGGGAGGGGTAGTCTTTCCAGACCCAAATTTTGAATCGCAGGTATAGCCTTCCCTGAATTTACCAGCATTGGTCTTTTAACCTGGCAAGCCTTAGACCAGCGGCTAAACTTTGCCATGCGCATTTTCAAACATAAATCTTTGTTGTATTTGATCTACAGCTATGAATCCTATTGTATATGAACTTGACCATCTTTCCATGTACTACTTGTCAGGGTAAAATAAATCACCAGTTTTCGTATATCGATTTTTTCAAAGAGGATATGTCTGTATGACCATGCTATGACCTTATGTTGACATGTCAGTGGTCAGCCTAGATATTTATCTCCGAAATTATACCTAACAAAATAAAGATTTTTACATATGCATGAATTTGAACATCTGAGACTGTTTCTTTTCATCATTCAGATTTCAGTTTGGAAGTTTATATTGATAGATTTAAAAATTGTTAAGAAAATAATGTTGACTTAAGATGAATTTTGCTATTATTGTTAGGTCATTTTTGGTTACATAGTCAAATTCGGGAAAGTGTTAAGAACGCATCAAATTTGTAAAAGTTATTTTCATAATCATTATCAATATGAGCAGAAAATTCAAATATTGAGGTAGGTGAGACATTTCAGTCCTTTAACTGTTTATTAGCATTTGGCCTCCATTGCACTGTAAGTTTTACAATCTGTCTAACTGTGATATCAGTCTTACTATCTACAAAAGGTTTTAGTATTAAACGATAAATAGTAATTTTTTACGAAGCACATGTGAAAGTTTTTTGTTCATGTATAAGATCTACATAAAAGACAGAAATTACATCTGATACATGTATTTTGCGATGCATTGGCAGATTCAGGGTGAATAGAGAACACATGCCCCAAACCTTTGATCGGAAAAATATTTGATTTTGCAATGCAACAAATATTTTGTTTACCATTACGGCCAATTACACCTCACTTTCCTCAAACCCAAGATCAGCAAGTACATTATTTAACTTAAACTTCTTCAAATAAATTCATCGAATCGAAAGTAATTGGCTAATTGTCATTATTCTTTATAATAATGCTCATTTCAAGGTTTACTTCATACGTTGAAGTATATTTTCTTGGTGACCAACTGACATGATAGTCATTATAATATGACCAAGAAGCTCCAAGTAGCCTGAATATCTCAGCAGGCAAATAGAATCAACAGTCGCCTAAGTTTTTCAAATTAGATCCAGGTCCAGCTGGTTAATATTTTTAAAAAGATGTTCATATTATTAAACATGTTAAAGGATTATAAACCTATAGGACTCAATTGGCAATTTCCATTACTTTCTTTTCGTGTAGATCTGTCTTGCTGATCATTTTCGCTTTGACATTTTCTGTATACCTATTATAGTTTTCAAAATAATTTGTTAAAAAATTAGCTATGGTTAAAAATTGTCATTTATTGGTGGTAAATCCCATAATGGAGAATGGCTGATTAACGTCCAGCTGCAGGTTATCAGGCCACATTATTCTGCCTCGAGGGCAATCAGTCTTTGCTTTTACTCCTAAATACCTGGTGCTTAGCGAAGAAGCAGCAAATATCAATTTTCAAGGACTGGTTGACCCGGTCTAGGATCAAATACCCGACTTTCAGCACTCGAGACTAGCACGCAATTGCGAGAGCACCGAGACGGTAACTTCTATAAAACAATGAATGATAAATTCTGTTATGTTCATCTACTTGCAAATTATACTTGCTATTCACAATATTTCTTTATCGCTTATGGTTCAAAATATAATAGCAAAAAAAACGCATATCACGACGGGTATTATCAGAATTGTTTTCTTAAGATCAAATGGTGTGTGGTTGGAACAAAGTTATGTAATAGAGTATGTATTTTATTAATTCAAAATATATTAAAAGGGTGGGGGAAGTGGATGTCTACTCTACATAAAAAACTACAACACAACTCCATCAATATAACAGAGTGATCT
The DNA here is from genome assembly GCF_021869535.1 of Mytilus californianus. NCBI lineage: Eukaryota > Metazoa > Mollusca > Bivalvia > Mytilida > Mytilidae > Mytilus > Mytilus californianus. Next base: position 37,291,525 of record NW_026262712.1, read on the forward strand.
TCGGTGATTCAGAACGGTAAGCAAATCCTGCTGCACATGTACCACGGCGATTACTCATTTAAGGATTAAGTTGACGATTTTGAAATTATTGTTTTTTATCTAGACCTTGTTTCTTCCATGACATTTTCTGTTTATAATTTCTTCCCATCTTTCATACATTGTAAATAGAAATAGGTTTTCGTTGTAAAAGCATATTTTTGGTGCTTAAAGTCTCTTTCTATCTATCATCTAGTTTTCGCAAAAAAAAAGAAAGAAAAATGAGGGGGGGGGGGGGGAGTCATTGAAAAATAATAACTCTAATAAGTAATCAACTGACAATTTTGACTTGTTTGTTAATCTAGGTTAGCTAATTATTTTTTCGCATAAAGTTTCTCTCTCTCTGTATGATAAAGTTTTCAAGATTATTGGTAAAAATAATAAAAAATCATTTAAGGACATTAATCCATTTAAAAAAACTAACAATGATACCAGGTTAATATTGTGTACGCGATACGCGCGTTTCATCTATAAAAGACTAATCAGTGACGCTCGGATAAAAAAAGCTTAACAGACTAAATAATTTACGAAGTTGAGGAGCATTTAGGACTCATTATTTCGTAAGGTTTTGCTAAATTTAGCTAAGATGACTATTCCTTGGTTTGAAATATTTAATTTTTCGAACAATTCATAGTTTTATAAAAAGTTCATTGATAATTATGACAATATCAATTATATGTCATTTCAACGCAGAACTACTGACTACTAAGGAATCATTTGATGATTTAATCCAATTAACTTATTTGAAGATATTGTTTTATTGCTTAGTTTAACTGTTTACAATTTATATCTATTTTTTAGTTTTCACAGATAAATGAGAAAAAAATAAGGGAAATCGTTATTCAAGGGCAATAACTCCATTAATATTTGATTGATGGTTTCGGTCACGTTTATTTACTTATAATCTGTTTGTTTTTGCTTTATTTATTTTTTTTATTTTCTTCGGTTTGTTTCTCTATCCATTTGATTTGTTGCCAACAAAAAAAAAAAGAAAACAATAGTTAAAATTGTCATATAACATGTTTAAGAACATAACTCTGTTAGATAGGAGTCGATTGACAATTTCAACCATGTTGAATTTTTGGTAGATCTTGTCGACGCTATAAGCAGTCGACTGACGATTTCAGTTATTGACTAGAAACTTTTACAGCAAAAAATCAACTTTAATTTATTGACTTTGTTTTGTTTTTATGGGATATAAACTTTCTTGACGCTAAATTTGTTTTGTCACTAACGTTTTCTTCTTTACGATTATAGTCGTTAATTAGGGAGACCGGATATTTATAGATCTTGTCTAACTAATAGTTTTTGTTGCCCGATATCTCTAACGCTTTCATGGTAATGTTCCTTAACATACTGATTATTTTCACTCTGTCATTTTGGTTTAGTTATTGAGACATAAAGCAAAAGCTGAGGGTGGTTTCACCTGCAAAACGCAGTTGGGGGTCCATGTAAGTTTACGAATGTTTCTGTGAAAAAAAGCAACTATCGAATAAAATATTTAGAACCGAGAAATCATGAAATAAATTTAAAATAAAAAGTCGAAAGAAAGTTAGACATGTTTAAAATGACAAAGTATATTTTGATACAACCCTATCGAACTTGTTAGTGTGTAGATAAAATTCGGAAATTTATCAGATTTTATATCAGTCACGTTATGCATAACCATCCTGTTAAACCAGGCGATCGGGAATGTTTATTTCACATTAAAAGGTAACTTTCAGGATTTACCCGCTAATTCCAAGAGTAATTCTTCACTAGTAACGGTTTTTCTATTCTTCCAAATATGATCTAAGTTAGTGAAATATGTAAAAGTTTATTATATTTACTTTTGTTCTAGGTAGGGACATAATATATATCTATCATTATTTATGTTATGTCCCAGTTTTAGGACATGATATTATCTTCGTTATCTACAAGTGTTGTAAAGTATTATACCAATCCATCGAACTATATACAAACGCGAATTGCGGATCCATGATTTTTAAAAAAGAGTGCAATTCCATAAAACGGAATAAATATATTCGTAAGGCGAAAAAAATTGGACAAATATATGCTAAAAAAAGATGTTTTCGTTACTCTTTATTTTCATTGTGTACAACTACTACAAGTACCTAGTCACCGATACTTGGGGTGTACGCTTTCTTCGGTAAATTCGCAAATGCCCGTTCACAAGCTTATTCGTTTAACAGGATCAGGGAACGGAACTGTATTTGGTATATGTATCTCTTCTATCAGTATACATGTAAAGTTTCCCTTATATTTACATCAAAACAAAACAAAAACAACAAACAACAAACCACAACAACGAAGCCCAATTCACATACGTCTAAGCATTTAACATGTCCTTTTTTAAGAGGAAAATATTTATTAATTGTATTAGAATTAATTAGATACAAAATAGTGTCAAAAACCGTAACTCTCTTTCTTTTTATTTTTTTTTACAAATACAGCAAGAACCTAGTAATCAATAGAGGTTTTAATGCATTATAAGTTTCGTAAAAAAAGGAAATTAACAATTTTTAATGTATCTATCGTTCCATTAATAAATAATTTGTCTTTTTTACAAAGATTGTTTTAATATCTTTGCTCGGCTTAGTTTTACTGTGACATGCCAATTAGTTTGGTGTAATAAGTTTACAAATATATTCATTTAGCTAAATGATTTATAATATTTATATTTTCCTATTCCAACTAATATTTTCAATCAGGTGATCGATGGAAATAGATGGCTTTTATTGGTCTCAAATCAAAATTAATTATATGTAGCCGCTAACCCATTTATTAATAATTACCATGTTTCAAACGAACAATCGCTGTATTTGATATAAACTTCATATTTAAGGTAAATCTAAACAGAATTTCTTGATATATATTTCCATTATCTTTTATTTAAATCTATATTCCCGATTTTAACAATTTGAAATATTTGACATTGGATACTACACAAGCTGCAATCATTTAAACTCATTTATATTTCAAGCGATTAAATAACTTTGGAATTTCTTTTTTGCAATATATATATATATTATTGATTGATTGATTATTGATATTAAACGCCACTTTCAGTATGGATGGCTATATTATAAAACCTGTTTATTGAAAACCTAATTGATGTAGGAAACCAAAGTGTCTAAAGCGAATCAACACACTTCAACATGAGAACTAATTAAGCCTCAATGTTTGATGTTAGTGGTCGATTGGGTGCTGTTGTTATAAACTTTTAAATCAGTTATTGTTATTTGTAGTTTGTATAATGACGACAACTACTAAGAGCTGTGGTATTTGTGAACTCCGTCACATCACCAAGCCATCCATAGTCTGGTGTACGGAATGTGACGAGGGACTATGTACAGAATGCAAGGAACATCATAGCTTGTCTAAATCATCGAGAAGCCATTGCGTGATATCTTTGACTGAATACCAGAAATTACCAGCTGATGTACTTAAAATTACTCAGTACTGTACCAAACACGATAAAAAGTATCAAATGTATTGCCAGAAGCATGAATTTCCATGTTGCAGCAAATGTATCGTGGAAAGCCATAAAGAATGCCAAGATTTCGTCGAATTAGATGACGTCATTCACAATGTCAAAACCTCCAATGCAATGTGCGAGATAGAGGAAACATTAGTTGAAGTAGCAGAAAATATACAAAACATTCACCAGCATCAACAGGACAATCTAACGACATTTAAAGAAAGAAGAAAGAAAATAGAAAAAGAAATAAAAACGACCAGAATGAAGATCAACAACCATCTCGACAAACTACAAGAGGATTTGATGAAACAACTGCATGCAGTAGAAGAAAAAGAAAACTCGAGAATATGTCAGTTATTGTCATCATTAGAAAAGAAAGAAAAGGAAATAGCAGAATGCCAGAGAAACATTATGAACATTAAACAACATGCAACGGACCTTCAAGTCTTTCTTTCAATGAAAATAATAGAGGAGGACGTCTATAGCAAAAATCAATTCCTGCAGTCGCTTGAAGAAGGCAAGAATTTCAAGCAAACTTCTCTTTCATATAAGTTCAACACCTCTATGAAGAATATCATGTCCGATATCATAAGTTTTGGAGAAGTGCGTATTGAAACTAAACCTTGCGATATTGTTCTGATTAGGAAAAAGGCCAAGCAAGCCCAAATGATGGTACCAACCGTTCAATCAAAATCCATTGAAAATATAAAGCTAACGAAACACAGGACCTTCAACACTCAAAGAACCTCAACCTTTGGATGTTGCATGCTGTCCGATGGTAGATTGACATTTACCACCTACTGTGGTTGCAAGGTAATTATATTTAACATGAAAGGATTAAAAGACTTTGAGGTGCAGATGCCGTGTTATGTGTATGATATAGTGTACATCAGTGACGACAATGCATTGGCTGTCACATCTGGTGATTCAATTGTGCAGTATATTACCATTATAGACATTGAAAAGAAACAAATCAAGAAAATAATTTCACTTGACTCGCATAGTTATGGCATAGCATTGAATGGAAACAGATTGGTTTATTCCGGTTACGACAAAGGAATACGAATGATCAACCTGTACGACGAGTCAATAAGTACAATAGTCCATGACACCATGCCTTCTGACTGTTACACTGCAACATATAGGGATAACATATATCATACAAACAGACAAAAAAGCACTGTGACATGTTATAATTTGCAAGGTGAAATACAATGGACATTCCATAATAAAAGCGTTCTGAAGAATCCTCGAGGTATAGATGTAGATAGTGATGGTAATGTGTACGTGGTGGGAAAAGGTTCGAACAATGTGGTAGTTATCTCCCCTGACGGACAACGACATAGAGAGGTATTGACAGCAGTTGATGGGCTACGTGATCCTGTCTCACTTCATTATAATGGACCAACGAATCAGTTGCTAGTCACGAACTTATTAAACAAGGCTCATTTATTTAATCTTACTTGAACCAAAACAAAAATAGTTAAGGTTTCTCATTCTCTATGTGATTCTGTGAAATTTTTATTTTAACCGGATGTAATTTGTAGTGCTTGTTTTAAAGAAAATTACGCATCCAGTTATATAAAGTTGTTTAGCTGGTAATATAGAAATCGTTTATCTTTTGTTTTCTGTCCCATTTATAAGACTTGTTGGTGGTTAAGCTTAAACAAAGACTTTATTACTAAATGTTCATTGATTTAAAAATGAGCAAACCAATAACACACAACAGATCCCTATTAGTTAAGGATATTCTTACGTTAATATTGATTGATATGAGGATGGAAACCGCGCTACTTGCGCAATTCAAGGATATAAAGATATACCATATGTCTGTTTGATCGTGTGTCTGTGCGTCCGTGTGTTTGGTCCTCTTTGAGCTCTTACGCGTACAATTACAGTCAGACTTTTTTATCAGCATTGTCCCGGACAAGTTCTGAATCAGTGCCCCTTGAAATAAAAATTGAATGGAAATTTGCATTGTAAGCGCTCTCTTGTCTTTATTTTTGTACGATTATTACAAAATCAAATGTGTTAAACAAAAATGTCGCAGACGAGGTCTTAAAGCTGTGAAGTTTCCTGGAAATCAAAACTCAGTGAAAATGTAGTGTTAGCGCTCTTAAAGTGGCTCGGCCCTTTTACAGTGCGCAGTTTTTAACGCATGTTTCTAACGACGAACGCCTTGGAAACGATCGCTTTGAGGAGTCTTCTCACAAATAGTTTTGACGACATTGGAACGCAGTCGTGTCTGAGAGCACCCTTTCCCGTTGTCAACAAGCGATGCAAAACTTTCTACAAAAAAGGAAATTACGGTCAGAAATACAGAGTGGTTTGTTCATTTTTCACATAAAAGTTTTAAAGGACAGAAATATACATGATATAAGCATAGCATTTAAAAGTGAAAATATAAATTATATTGATATGTTGTATATAATTGTACGACTGCCAATGACGCAATGTTTAACCTTCAAGAAAATACAGCGATGTAAACAACTTCAAGTCACCGTACGGCTTTCAAAAACAAGTAAAACCCATATATAGTATGGTATAGGAACCTGTTGTTCAGTGATTATCGTTTGTTGATGTGGTCCATAAGTGTTTCTCGTTTCTCGTTTTTATATAGATTAGACCGTTGGTTTTCCTGTTTGAATTGTTTTACACCAGTCATTTTGGGGTCCTTTATAGCTTGCTGTTAGGTGTGAGCCAAGGCTCCTTGTTGAAGGCCGTACTTTGACCTATAATTGTTTACTTTTTACATATTGTGACTTGGATGGAGAGTTGTCTCATTGGCAGCCATACCACATCTTCTTGATTCTATATAAAGGCATCGGGGTTCATCAGCACACTATCCGTTTTGCGTATAATTACATTTTTTCACTCTCTTAAATCTTTTGTTTTTAATTGAAATATCTTCATTTTCAAGTATTGTCAGGATTTTATTCCAGAGTATGAGAAATTTTTCTCAATGCAAACACAGTTATGAACAAAACAATTTTCAAGCAAAGACTTAATACTATCACATCTAACATTTCAATTTACAGATTTATATACTTTATCAAATCATGGGCACGAAAAAGCACTCTAAAACAACCACTGGCCTCTAACTGGAAGGTTTTTTTTTGTATTTGTTAGCGTAAAGAGGATATCTAACAAATTCTCTCTCATATCATAATTTCTTGATTTCCGGAACTCTTAGAATAGTCCTATAACATAAGACCTCGGGGGCAATATTTTCTATTGATAATATTTTCCTTTTACTTGTTTTGCTATTTGTTATTTTGTTATTTTCTATTTTATCTATCAAAAAAAACCGAGTTCGCATTAAAAAAAGAGGAAATATCAGAGTAAAAACGTTAATAATTACATAAGAATGTATAATTATAAAAAGACTACCGGAACTCGAGCAACACATTTCAGTAAATTGATTATTTGTTTTACACAGAAAAAAACCCGACACTTCAATAAATTGCTGTTTCCCACCTTGAATCATAGATGAAAATTGGCCTGGACTTATTATTCCCGACCTTATATATCGGTCTACGCTATTATCCCTCAATGCCGCATGATTTGCAGAGAAGCGCATAATCTTTGGTTTAGCATATGGATGGACAACAAATACCAAATGATGTAAAATAATTCAAGGGGTCAAAGGGTGGTGAGGTAAAATATCATGTTAGGCATGTGCATTTACCACAACTGCCACTTGATATTATGATTTCCTAAATAAACAAATCTCATTAGCTTCATTTTGAATTAAAACAACTGCATATATTGCAGTTTTCATGTCATGAATCATGTTTGCAGCAAAATTCACTACAGGCAGCAAAAAATAAATTAAAACAGCTCTATTAAACATGTTCAAAAAAATTTTGATTCATTTTTTGAAACATTTTTTCCTCAAATGTCTATGAGATTAAATTTATAAAACATTAATTTTCATTGTAAATTCCAATATAACTATTGACATGTATAGTTGATAATACATCATGTACATGGACAATCATTAACTGATCAGCTCCATATTTTCACTATTTCTATATCAATATTCTTCTTCAGCATGTTTAGTGTTTTTAAATGACTCAATATTCTGTATTCATCATTAGGACACGTAGGTAAAGTAGGTCCTTTTCATCTTTATATTTTTATATGGATTTTGACAGCACTTAGCATATAGTTCCAAATTATAGTTGATGTTGGCTTCTTTAGTGGATTCTGACAACACATTGTATATAGTCACCAAGTATAGTTGATCTTGGGTTCTCATATGGATTTTGACAGTACTTTGATTATACATGTAGTTCCAAGTATTGTTGATCTTGGCTTCCAATGTTGTTCTTAAGTTTCAGCACGTTACATATAGTTCCCAATTCCAAGAAAAGATGTTCTTGGCTTCTCATGTAAATTCTGTCGGTTTTTAATATTAAAACAACCAATGGAAACGTTTACATTTCAAATTTTAATGTTTTTAACATTATAATTATACTGACTTGGTTCTAAAAGTCTTTGAATTTGATGTAGCCGTTATTGTTGAAAGGCTGGAAATGTTTAGAAATAAGGTCACAATCGCACATTTCGCTTACATTTGAGGAAAAAACGAGCCTGATGACCCCCATTTTTCTTTGCATGTTTGGATTCAGCATAAAAAGATCTACAAAATATGTCAAAATAAAAAATTCTACAGGCGGTCCTTATTGGGGTGAACCACCTTAAGCATATATTTTTTAATTGATACCAAAAATTTAAATCAACAATGTTTAGGACAAATTCGAAAATCAGTGACGATCAATTATTTTTACAGGAATTATGTCCTATCAAAATGTAAATTCTTTGAAAAATTAAATTGTTAACACACTCATGCCTCCATTTTTGTCCGATTTTTATAAAATTCAGATTAAAGCTTGATATGAGCAAGGCTTGAGAATATTTCAATGATCAGTGCTCATAATATTTTTAATAGGAGCTATGGCCCTCAAAAATTGAAATTCTACGGAAAATTAGATTTTGAGCTGTCCCATGCATTTTTTATCTATTTTTTGTCAGGTATTATGATATAGCTTAAAAGAAAAAAAAATGTTAATCCTATATCGCATACACCTTGTTCGTCTGTCCAGTTTGTCAAAAAAATATTATCATTACATTTTTTATATGTATTACTGAACAGAATTGTTTTATTATTAGTCCACAGCTTTATTGGCAGTGAATAATTGTAATATGTGAGCACTTATGGGATCTGTCAGACACCATTTTACTGTTACATGTAACTTATACTTTGAACTTTTTAGTATTTTGAATTTACATGAAAGTGATTAGTGACAAAATTTTCTTAGGTAATACTAAACAGAATTGCTTGATATTCGGTCAGCTGTAACATATAAGGTTGCAAAGTTTGAGTGATTTTTGTATCTTTCAGACAGATTTTCCCTGTCCTAAACTTTAGACTACGACTGGGGGTATGCTAAGCACGATCTGCGATTTTTTTTTATATTAGTGCCCTTGGACATATCATAAATACATCGGCAGGAAAGAAGACATGTTCTATAATTTTGATAATTATTTTTTTAATTAAGAAATTTCAATAAATAACAATTTATGGTGGAAATAAAATTTTAGATTATGAATATGGTCAGGATTGTAACGAGAAGACCTTGACCACATTATACATGTTATCATACGTATGTTGCAGCTGCAGATTGACCAATCACATAATCATATTGTGTTAAAGAAGTAAATAAAGAGATTTTTGTAATGCAAAGCTGAATTTGTTTCAAATTTTATTTTACATCTTCTCTGACCATTTAAATCAATATCACAGCAACTTATCCAAAGAAATATCTTCATCTCTTAAACTACTGAACCAATCGAAGCTAAACATGAATGATCGGTAGTTTGTTAACATATTCAGTTCGATTGATCAACCATCATGGCTGCTATGAATATTAAAAAAAAGCTTAGATGGATGAAATACATGCAAATAATTGTCTCTATTTTAAAAATTGTAGTAGTTAGTAAATAGTAAATAGAAGAAAAAAAATGTTTATTGTTTTGTAAGACACAAAAACCTGTGGTATATATTCGCATGAGACAACGTTCATTTTTCAGGGATTTGTATCTCTTAGAAGGCCCGTATGAAAATTTCAACAGGAGTTCAACTGGACTACAGCTGGACTTGAGACTATGAAAAGTCCAGTCTGACATGAGCCGTACACGTACTTTTTCTTATACTTTAGTTATTTACCAGCCGGTATTTTCTTAAAAAGTCCAACTGCACTTTTTGTAATGCTGACAAGAAAATAAACACGGCTGGACTTTTGAGGAAATTTGTAAAGTCCAGCTAAACTATATCGAGTCCATATTTTTGCCAGAAATGCCGGCTGCTTTTTTTTCAGACGTACTTTTATTAAAGTCCAGCTGGACTTAATGAACCTGACTAATTTCCCTGGAAGTCCAGCCGGGGTATCTATTATAAGCAATTCAAAGAAAAGTCCAAATGAATATTATAAGTACGGTTCTCAGTACGGTTACAGTACGGCTACTGTCCGGCTGGAGTACGTGTAACGTTTTTCATACGGGTGTAGACTTTTTCAGTTTAATTTGGCAAATTATCTTTCAAATATAGTTCTAGGTCATATTCATTTTTTACTTCAGTATATTTAATGGTATTTAGTTTTAAAAGCCGTTATTATTTGCCATTCATATACATGTATCAAGAAAATAGATTAATTGATTGTTATAAAAATAAGGAGATGTGATACGATTGCCAATGATACAATTATCCTTCCAAGTTCAAATGAAGTGGATGTAAGCAATTATAGGCAACCGTACGGCCTTCATCCTTTAGAAAAAATTATACCATATAGTCGGCTATAAAGGCCCTTACATGAAAAATATGAAACAATTCAATTGAGGAAACCAACAGCCCAATTAATAACAAAACAATCTACGAAAAACAAATATGACATACATGAAGCTAGAACAAACACTGAACTACAGGCTCCTGACTTGGGACATGCACATAAAGAATGCCGCAGGTTTAAACATGTGTGTGTGCGCTCAACCCTCCCCTAACCTGAAACAAAAGGACAAACATCTATCAAAACCACAAACCAGACTTGCCCACTGTTCAATGGTTGTCGTTCGGTGGACCGATGTAGTTCATAACTGTTTGTTTCTCGTTTCTCGTTTTTATATAGATTAGACCGCTGTTGTTTTTTTTTTGTTTTTTTGAATTGTTTTACACTAGTCATTTTGGGACACTTTCTAGCTTACTGTTCGATGTGAGCCAAGGCTGCGTGATGAAGTCCGTTGTTTGACCTATAACTGTTAACTTTTTATACATTGTGACTTGGATGGAGAGTTGTCTGATGGGCACTCATACCACATTTTATTTATATTTGCAGGGAATTTATCCATCCTTCATCCCTTACAGCAAAGATGACACTTAGTGCAGATCTGAGAGTACTTGCAGTTACTGACCGCTAGTTCAAAGCCTATAACAACAACAAAACATGTATCTAGGACTAAAATATCAATCAGTGCATATCCAACATCCAATGTATTTAATGTAAAGACGTCATTAACATTCGAAAAAAAAACATGAGCTTGTGCAATACCAAATTATAGGTATCGACAGATTGCAGTTCCGTGAAAGTATATATGTGTATAACAATAATATTTAGTATAGTTTTAAAATACTGATAACAAAATCAATATTTATACTAATAAAAACAATATTCAAAAATTGATTACAAGTGTTGAAATGATAACCTTTTGGAATTGTAAGGATTGATAAGTTTACCTTTACCGTATCTAAATTACCAGGCTCGGAGAACAACATAAATGTAAAATTTAGGATGTGCTATTCCGTTTGAAATAAGTTCTACAGGTACAGCCAAATTTGCAAACTTAATCTTTGTATATATATAAGAATTTAGTAGAGGTTGGTAGTAATTTGTGGTAACGAGATCCCTGACTTAATAATTTCCCCTACCTTAGTAGCAATATACCAACTTCAGCTGCATATAGGATATATATTTTCCAACTTATGCGGTATTTAAGAGCTTGCAGCTGCTCCTCAGACTTTGTAAAACGTCACCAGTGTCTGAGTAGAAAGTTGATGAACCAGGGATATGTCAAAGAACGTCTCGTCCTTTTTCTGAAAAAGTTGATCGGAAGGTACCAAGACCTTGTTGATAATTATTCCGTATCAACTTCACAAATAGTACACGTTGGTCTTCAAATATAGATTCTAGGTACTGACGTTGTTTACCATCTTAAAACGTGTTATATTATTCTTTTATTTGTCTTTATGAATATTACTTTTGCGGTTTGGTCAATTTTTGGTGATATCCATTTGATGTAGCTCTGTACTTGTGCATCCCGTCATTGTGTTATTGTGCTATGGTAAATTATCATCTTAATAACGTGTTATAGTACTCTTTTGTTTGTCCGTATGAATATTACTTTTTCTGTTTAGTCTATTTTTGGTGATATTCATTGACGTGGCTCTGTACTTATACATCTCGTCATTGTGTTATTGTGCTATGGTAAATTTTTGTATTCTTGTCTTTCATTTTTGCTAATGTGCTTTGTCTATATGCCTTTTTGTGATTCTTTGTTACATTTTTGTTTGTTTTTATAGTGATTAAGCAGCAGTTAACATTGTGTTATAATCTTAATTACTATATAATTAAGAACATGTATTGCTCATATTTTTAACTGTCAACTCCCCAACCCTAAAAAGACAATGACAGGCCAAGTAAAAAACTGCCTTGAATAGCCTAGCCTCGTATGCAGAACTGCAGATACAAGATAATATTGACAAAATACGACGCAATAACTTTCTTGAAATGGGCAGTTTAGTGTCCATCTGAGACGACCTTGAACGCTTTACACCATCGATCATTTTCCTTACGATAAACTTTTGAGTATAGTCTTCATAATCATTTAGCTTGTTGTAGAAACTTAGGCCTGATGTGTACGAATTAATTGCTGAATGAGCGAGTCCCGATTTATACATTTATCCAATAAAAGCAACAATGTCATGCAGTGACGCAGGCCATACATTTGCAAGACCGATATCTTTCCTGAAACTGTAAAAAAAAAAAATTAAAGCCCTGGTATACAACTTTGCTGTACTAGGAGCTACCGAATTGTTTATTAAAAATCTACTTCAGTTCCGAAATGACCATATGAAACTCCACAGGAATGTCTGATGGAGTTTGACCTGCTTCCGGGGCCAATGTACGGAAACGGATCACCTGAAAACGAGACAAAGAAACTGCAATTGCATTACTTTCGCAATTATGCAACGCTCGTACCTGAATATTTTTACTACTAATAACAATACTAGAGGACGAATTAACTTCATTACGTACTTCTATTTTGATGTTCGCTTGTTAATTATCAAAACTAGTGCTAGGTTATCTATTCTTAATAAAATTTTCTTGTTGCAAAATTGAGGGGACCAAATTAACATGGCCAATAAATTAAACTGAGACCAATGCTTGGCAAAATAAGCCCCACAACTAAGAGAAGCATTTCCCGAACTATCAGTAAACAGCTCAAGCGTATCACTTGACAACCTGAGACTTTCCGAAAGATAGCATTCGCCATTAAAGTTTCTAAAAAATCTAACCAGACTAAAGCATCAGATCTCAGCTCTTGATTAATTTTTACATAAAAATACGACTTTCCGTGTTTAAGGTTTGAAATTACATCATAAAATCTTCTAGTAAAAGCCCTTGATGACGAAATTGCACGTGAGCAAAATGCCATTAGCCCTATGATTGACTCTAGTTCCTTCAATTTTATCTTTGTTCGACCAACCATGTATTGAATAACAGACTTTAAGTTAATTACCTTGTTTTCCTGAATTTTCACCAACATAAGTAAAGTATCAATGTCAAGACCAAGAAATGTCAAGGTTGTCGTAGGACTAACTGCTTTGTTGTCTGCCAATGGCACACATAAATCCTTATAAACTTTCATAAACGTCGCCATTAACACCTCACAATTATTATTTGACTCGTGTCCAGCAAATATAAAATCATCTAAATAATGATCCCATGTGTCCAGACCAGACATGGACTAAACAGCCCAGTGTATAAAGGTTGAAAATCGTTAAAAAAGCTGACATGAGCTACTTAATCTTAAGGGTAGACATTTATTTATGTAAAACTTATCCTGAAATTTGATACCCATAAGATCAAAATTTGCAGGATTTATGATTAAAAGCCTGAATGCTTGGCGAATATCGATTTTTCCGATTTTCGCACGCTTTCAGAGAGCTGAAATCATATTCAAAACATTGTCAAATGATGAGTATTTCACACTACAATAATCTTCAGGTATAAAATCATTAATACTACCACCGTTTGGATAAGACAAATGAGATATGAGACGCCAACCATTATCTGGTTTCTGAAGAAGTCCAATTGGAGAAATTCGCAGTGTCGATATAGGTTTTTTGGAAAATGGACCCAAAATCCTACCAAGTTTGACCTCGTCCTGCAACTTTGCTAATGTTTCGGACTTCTGCAGACGCCAATTTTCTTGCGGTAGTAGAAATACGTATCCCAAGATACTTTTTTAATTCAATTGTGATAATTGGAGTCCGTCCTTTATCCCATAGGTGATGTATCAGTTTGAACTCTGAAAGTAATACATCTAAATTCTATACAAAATTAACAATATGAACAACGTCATACAAAATTTACTTGAGATCTCTGTAAGATACAAACATAAAAAATGTGTCACAACTGTAATTGCATTCTGCTAAAGAATCACTTCATATATTGACCAGAATACGATTTCGTATTGATGGGATACTGCACCGAGTTGCCTCCACGTGTCTGAAATCTCGGTCTAAACTGAGGCCTAGGTTGCTGAAATCTTGCATTTCCAACGTTTTAATAGGGACAGTGAATAAGTGGGTGCTGATCAAAACATCTTAAACAAGAATGGGTATAAGAACATGACTGATTCATGCATTTACCATGGTAATTGAATGCGTAACATTTAAAGCGCCCCGTGCTTATTGGCACATTACTAATAGAAGACGGAGGATACATATAAAGCAGCCATAGCTCAGGTTCAGCATCAGCCCAAAACCCAGCTGGATACTGCGACATTCTGAGGCGAAATTGTTCATCGTACAATTTCCACCCTAGTGCGCACTGCTTAGCGCCTAGCCGAATACTATGCATGTACTTGAGTATATCTTGAAATACATGCGGGTGTGCAGTACAATATATACTTATATACACTAAAAATGTTTATCCCCTGTAGAGGCTTGTGAATTAACTAACACGAAGGCCAGGTCAATATATTCTGCTGCAATTATTTTTTGTCGCAAGCTTACAGGGATATTTCTAGCCAGGTCATTACTGGCCTTACTGCACGGAGATGGGGTTTGAAAAACTGGAAAATTACCTGATTGCGTAATGGGTTCCGTATACGTAGAATTAGAAGTAGCGGTTGTGGTGACCAGAGCCATAGTCATAACCTCTGAACTAAGTGAAGTGTTTGCTACTGGACTCTCTGAAGATCTGTTAACACCCACATTGCCACCAACTTTCGGACGCAAAACAGTTCTCTTAGCCGTTGGGGCCACATTGTCGCATCTTCCCTTAGGCGCCACCCTCTTCCTACCAGATGCTCTAAGAATTTTTATCTGAAAAAGACAAGCTATGAAAAATTATGTAAATATATATATATATATATCTATAAATATGATTATATATGATTTAAAACAATGTAAAAGAAACTAAAACAAATTGCTGATTCTGCTGTGGCCGATCGAGTCTCAAAGTACGAAAAAAATTAGATTTGCCATCCACCTTAAACTAACAATATTTGCATTCTGAATAAATTAAAAAATCCAGCAATTTGATGCGTCTTCTGTATTTTTCCAAAATCATGTTAAAATTCAAATAAAAAAACTTGGGATAGATATAAACTAATTCAAAATGTAAAAAATCTAAAAAAAAATTTAGAAATAAACTAGTTATCTCTAAGGACGCAGACAAACCTGACAATGCCATGCCGTCTGCTGCATAAAAAATTTAATTTCGCTCTGACGCTTCGACAATTGTAACAATCGAGTCGAAATAAACGATAATCGAATCCCTGATCAAGATTATTTGAAACACTTTAAAAAGAATTAAAGTTTTTAACAACTTATGTGTCAGATATGTGTAGATTTGCTGCAGATATTTTCTGTGTCTAAAAAGAGCATCTGCTGTTCCCAAATTTCGACGTCAAAAGGAGGATTATGGGTAAATCAATCACTTGCGTAGATCGATAATCCAACTAAAAACCAAATATTATTAATAACTGACGAAGTAGTATAACGGACATGGTGGCATGAGCACAACCGATAACTGATTTAAAATTTAGATTTTAAATCCTATTAAGATAATAGCGAGTACGTATTTTACATATGTCCGTTTCCATCTTGTGTCACTTATTAACTATGACCCAACGATAAACTCGACTATAACTAGGTAGTGTCAAGTCCCGTCAATATATATGTTCCTGCTCACCTTCAATGAAAGTAACAGTTGGCAAGACTTTACAAACGTCTTGGCAGTGATATTGGTAACATTAATGATTTGCTTTTATTCACTTTGACTTAGGATAATGATAAAAACTTCACAGAGGCTTTTCATGAAATGAGTTAATTACTCAATCATTTGTGTCTGACTACTTCTGACCTTGACTTCCTTTTCATTTTCTACATGTCGGGGATTTTTCAGAGAATATGTCCAGCTGAAAAGTAATTTTGCCTTGGCCTAATTATTTTGTTCCAATGGTAAGGATACGTTGCCTGAAAATGTCATTTTCTCAGTAAGTATACACACTAGTCTCCATATACATGCATTAGCCTGTGGCTAAAGGTACTTTACCGAACGGAACGGAAAGAAGCAAAACTTCTTTAATTAGTTGCTGTCTTACTTTACTGTTTGATAGGGTTTTTACCATGTCTCGAAGCTATCATACACATTGGTGACGTTATTTCTCGTTACTTATAATAAACGCTTCTGTGAACATAGCTACAGAACAGAACTGAATACGCGCGCCAGTGAACAGAGCTATTTATCATTTCGTATATAATTACTATGATTTGTGACATATTAAAATATCATTCATCAGAAAACGAATCGTTTTTGATACTGATTAATTGAACAAAGTGAATGTATACTTACTATACATGTCTCGTCCAACAATCTGTATCAAAAGCAAACATGAAGTAATAAATGTTGATTGGGTATTCAATATCCATTATATATTTTAAACCATGTCTTCCGTATTTAATATCTTCCAATGTCCGGGACAGGTTCCCAGTTATATATCTCATTCTGACCAATATAACTTTAGGATAATTGCACAAGTAATACACAGCAGCTTTAGTGCAAGTAATTTTGCTGTTCATTTAGTAAGATGCATACAAACTGTATATCGGTTTAGATGCATATACACTGCACATATATAAACCTGAATATAAAATGTTCATCCGTTTGGATACATTTAAACTCTACCTCCATGAAAATCTATTTGAACAGTACATCTGTAAAGATATATTTTTTATGGAAATATTCTTTATAAAGCACAAAAATGTCAGTATTCACCTCTGAAGCTAACAAAACCTTTAAATAGACTTATTAAGAAGGGATATAGTTACGATACTGTTGTCAGGTCATTAAAGATTGCATATTTTGGCGTTAATATTGATTCACTTATAGGGTCTTTGCATCGGCACTAAACACATTTATTTAAAAACCAGTTGTTGGCATGAGACGGGTTATGTTCTTCTCATATATGTTATGATGGTATGATACTAAACCCCTAACGGGAAGGATTGTGCCTGATATTCATATGATGAAGACATAATCTTTCAATCAGTTTAATTGAAGTCTGGAGCTGGCATGTCAGTTAACTTCTAGTAGTCTGTTGTTATTTATGTATTATTGTCATTTTGTTTATTTTCTTTGGTTACATCTTCTGACATCAGACTCGGACTTCTCTTGAACTGAATTTTAATGTGCGTATTGTTATGCGTTTACTTTTCTACATTGGCTAGAGGTATAGGGGGAGGGTTGAGATCTCATAAACATGTTTAACCCCGCCGCATTTTTGCGCCTGTCCCAAGTCAGGAGCCTCTAGCCTTTGTCAGTCTTGTAATATTTTTAGTTTTAGTTTCTTGTGTAAAATTTGGAGTTTAGTATGGCGTTCATTATCACTGAACTAGTATATATATTTGTTTAGGGGCCAGCTGAAGGACGACTCCGTGTGCGGGAAATTTCTCGCTGCATTGAAGACCTGTTGGTGACCTTCTGCTGTTGTCTGTTCTATGGTCGGGTTGTTGTCTCTTTAACACTTTCCCCATTTCCATTCTCAATTTTACAGTAAACCTTAAAAGATGTACATATTATATACATCTTAACATATGCACAGTCCGATTATATTCATCCAACAGATGTCCAGTTTATATGCATCTTTAAAGATGTACAGATTATATCCAATTAAAAAATGGATAGTTTATATCACATCTTTCCAAATTTATAGTTTATATGCTTCTTTCCAAATGTATAGTTTATATGCTTTTTAACAGATGTTGATCTAAATAGCTTGTTCTAAAGTAGTTGTGTTACTTCAAGATGGCGTGCATATTGAATTAAAATAATAACTTCGCATCGTGAGACAGAAAAAATTCAATACATAACACTATAAAATTAGTAAGCGGAAAAGAACGTCAATCAGTTTTCGACTAACAAGTTTGAATTTCACTTTGGTAGCTTATGCCTCTCTTTCTCTAGTCACTAATAAGTGAATCCGAGTGTTTGTAAATCTTGTCTAGCTGATCATTGTTGCTAGTTAGATATGTTGCATTATATCCAATAGTTCACAAGATAATAGTAAAACCAACTACGAAATTGCTACGAAGGAATCAAATCAGTGGTAATAACCCCTATAAAATTGGTTGTCAAATTTTTCTTAAACTTCCATGTGAATATATTTTATCCTGCTAATCACTTTTACTCTGTCATTTATCTGATTTAATTTTTTTAGATATAAAGCAAAATCTGAGGGTGCTTTTCAGTGGTAAAACTTCTGGTTTGTCGTATCCTGAAATTATGAACTAAATAGAAATAAAATTGAAAAAGCAAACTCGAAAGAAATTTTAAATATCGAGAATGACAAAGTTTGAGTCCTCAATGCCCTTCAACTTTGTACTTGTTTGGCTTTATAACTATTTTGATCTGAGCGTCTCTGATGAGTCTAATGTAGACGAATCGCGCGTCTCACGTATTAAATTATAATCCTGGTACCTTTAATAACTATTATATTGAAAACTCCCCTATCGAACATGTAAACGTGTAGATAAGACTTCGATATTTATCAGTTTATAAATCAGTCACAATATTGATAACCTTGGTGATAAACCAGGCGGTTGAGAATGAATATTGAACTTTTAAAGGTAATTTGTATGACTTATCCGATATTTCCAAGATGAATTCTTCTTTTATTACGTTTTCCATTCTTCCTGATAAAAAAATGACCTAAATGCGTGAAATTTGTAGAATTTTGTTATTTTACTTTCGTCTTGGGCTTGGACATAATATATATTTATCTTCATTTATGTACGCCCCATTTCTCGGTCAAAATATTGTCTTCGTTTATAATATCTTTTTATCTACATGAGTTTGTATAGTATTAAACAGAACTGTATATATATATACGTCCACGGGCCCATTCATTTAGCAGGTTCAGGAAACGAAGCTGTATTTGATATATATATATCGCTGCTCTCAGGTAAAGGTTCCCGTAGATCTACAACAAATTTAAAACACAAAACACGAAAGAACGTCAACTCACGTAATTCAAATCTTTTAACACGTCTTTCTTATAAAAACATTTTTTTATGGTTTTGATATCTAATAAATACAAAAAATGTCAGGAACCGTAACTCTCTATGTGTACAAATACAACAATTACCAAGTAACCAATAGAGGAGGTAGTTAGTTATTCTCTTTTTCGTAATAAAACAAAAGAAATTTTATATGAATATAATGCTTCATTAATCTATCTTTTTGTTTACCGTACCAATAAATTGAAAATGGAAACGGGGAATGTGTCAAAGAGACAATAACCCTACAAAAAGGCATCAAACTGCCCAAGGCCATCAATTGGTTTTCAACGCAACGTAAAAATCCCACACCCGGAGGCGGACTTCAGCTGGCCTCAAAACAAAAATGTGTACTAGTTCAGCAAAAATGCACGTTACACTAAACTCCGAAACATATAAATGAAACAAAATGAAAAAAAAAAAATACAAGACTAACAAAGAGCAGAGTCTCCTGCCTTGGGTCAGGCGCAAACATGTGACGGGGTTAAACAAGTTTTGTGAGATCTCAACACTCCCCCTATATATAGATTGTTTATAACATCTTTGTCCTGCTGAATTGTAGTGTGACTTGCAATTAAGTTTGGTGGTGTAATAAAGGAGTAGGTCCGGTAAGGGCCGATTTTGACCTCAAAATTCAGGATCATCTGAT
Source organism: Mytilus californianus (assembly GCF_021869535.1). Classification (NCBI taxonomy): domain Eukaryota; kingdom Metazoa; phylum Mollusca; class Bivalvia; order Mytilida; family Mytilidae; genus Mytilus; species Mytilus californianus. The sequence continues at coordinate 37,311,595 of NW_026262712.1, forward strand.
GAAAGATTTTGAACACTTTTTAAACACTTAAGTGTCTACTTCAGTCGATTCAATTAGTTTATGTGAAAGATTTGAACTGATTTAGTCATTAAAGACGCTCAAATTCAAGCTTAAATATGAGAAATCTATCAATTATGCCATAATATGTCACTTTTCAGATGTTTTTTGTCAAAAATGAAAGTGGCCGCATCCGTGTTCATTCTCAACCTTTAGATATGTTATGTATTATCATTAAATACAACTTACATTTAAATATCAAGAATGAACACAAATGCGGCCGATTCCATTTCAGACGGAAACCGTCTAAAAATTAACCAAAATGCAAAAATTTCGAAGATTTCAGTAATTTAGCATGACTTAATGATGCTAGTACCCGATACATGTGCATTGTATTGTCAAAAACAGCCCATATTTTAGTAACAGAAGTATTCTTCTTTCCAATATATAGCTAAAAATTTACATTTCAACAATTTTGTAAAACTGCTATATTTTGGGGCCAAAAAGGGGTCTTACTGGGCCTACTCCTTTATCGATATTTATTTGGCTAATTGATACACAATAAAAACATTTACATAACACTTTAAATCAGATGATCAATGGGAATGGCTGGCTAGTATCAGTCCCAAATCAATGAACTATGTTTAGCCGCTAACCCAGTAACGATAATTACTATGTTGAAAAAGAAGAATTGCTTTATTTGAGACCTTACAAGATTAACTTTATCTTTGAAGCATATCTAAGCTGATTTTTTTGATATGTATATTTCTACTATCTTTTATAAAAAGTTAAATGGCGGATTTCATCAATTCAAAATATTTAAAAATTGGACGATATACACAAGCGGCAATCGTTTAAATTTATTCTCATTTCGGACGATTAAAAAAACTTAGGATTGAGATAAAAGAGAATAATTCCAATTTTGTAATATATTTACTATTGATTGATTGATTATTGGTATTAAACGCCACTTTCAGTACATATATAGATATAAGAAGATGTGGTATGAGTGCCAATGAGACAACCCTCCATTCAAGTCAAAATTTATAAAAGTAAACCATTATAGGTCAAAGTACGGTCTTCAACACGGAGCCTTGGCTCACACCGAACAGCAAGCTATAAAGGGCCCCAAAAATTACTTAAGAAACCGAACAGGATATAATCGAAGCACATCGACATGAAAACTAAATAAGCCATTTTTCTTTTTGTTGGTGGTTGATGGTGGTGTTGTTGTTGTTAACTTTTAAATCAGATATTGTTATTTGTAGTTTGTGTTGAATGGCGACAACCATTAAGAGATGTGGTGTTTGTGAACTACGTCACATCACTAAACCATCCATAGTCTGGTGTACTGAATGTGACGAGGGACTATGTGCAGAATGCAAGGAACATCATAGCTTGTCTAAGTCATCGAAAAGCCATAGCGTGATCTCCGTTACTGATTACCAGAAAATACCAGCTCATATACTTAAATTTACTCAGTACTGTACCAAACACGATAAAAAGTATCAAATCTATTGCCAGAAGCATGAATTTCCCTGCTGCAGCAAATGCATCGTGGAAAGCCATAACGAATGCCGATATTTCGTCGAACTAGATGACGTCATTCACAATGTCAAAACCTCTAGTGTCATGTCCGAGCTAGAGGAAACGTGAATTGAACTAGCAGATAATCTACAGAATATTCGCCAGCATCAAAAGGACAATTTGACGATATTTAAAGAAAGTAGAAAGGAAATTAAAAAAGAAATAAAGAAGACAAGAATAAAGATCAACAACCAGCTCGACAAACTACAAGAGGATTTAATCGAACAACTTTATGCGATAGAAGAAAAAGAAAACTTGAAAATTTGTCAGTTATTGTCATCATTAGAAAATAAAAAAAAGGAAATAGCAGAATGCCAGAGAAATTTTATGAACATCAAGCAACAAGCAACGGATCTTCAAGTCTTTCTTACAATGAAAAAAATAGAGAAGGACTTCTATGGCAAAAACGAATTCCTGCAGTCGCTTAAAGAAGGCAAGACTTTCAAGCAAACTTCTCTTTCATATAAGATCAACACGTCTATCCAGAATATCATGTCCGACATCATAAGTTTTGGAGAAGTGCATATCGAAGTTAAATCTTACGATATTGTTCTCATTAGGAAAAAGGCCAAACAAGCCCAAATGATGGTTCCAACCGTTCAATCAAGATCCATTGAAAATATAAAGCTACCGAAACACAAAACCATTGACCTTCAAGGTGCCAACATCTACGGATGTTGCATTCGGCCGAATGGCACAACGATGTTTACGTACTACTATGAAAAGACAATTAAAATATACAGCAAGGACGGTTTAAAGGCTTTGAGGTGCTGATACCGTGTAACGCGTTTGATGTATTGTACCTCAAGGAGGAGAATGCATTGGCTGTCACATCTGGTAGTTCAAAGAAACAATGTAGTACCGTTATAGACTTGGAGAAGAAACAAATCAAGAAAACAATTTCACTTGATTCGAAAAATTATGACATGGCACAGAAAGATTATCGATTGATTTATTGTACCGACGACAAATGTATGCGAATGATAAATCTGTACAACGAGTCTATCTATAGGTGACATAGTTAGAGACACCTTGCCCAATTTCTGTCACACTGCAACATTTAGGAACAACATATATCATACAAATAGAGAAACAAGCACTGTAACATGTTATAATCTACAAAGTGAAATACAGTGGAGATTCCAAAATGAAATCGTTATGGAGTCTCCTCGTCGTATTGATGTAGATAATGATGGTAATATGTACGTGGTGGGGTTCTCCTCGAACATTGTTGTAGTTATCTCACCTGATGGACAACGGCATAGAGAAGTATTGACAGCAAGTGATGGTCTTTATTTTCCTTGTTCACTTCATTATAGTGAACCAACGAACCAATTGCTAGTCGCGAACAACAATTACACGGCTCATTTGTTTAATATCATTTGAACAAGTGAGAGGTGTAGCTAGCTTTAAAACCAGGTTTAATCCACCATTTTATGCATAAGAAAATGCCTGTACCAAGTCAGGAATATGACAGTTTGATTACGGACTTTCCGTTTTGGATTTTCCTCGGAGTTCGGTATTTTTGTTATTTTAATTTGAACTATTTCACAGTTAAAACTTCTCGCCCTTTAAATCATTCTGCGCAGTGTTAATAATAACTTGATTTTGGAAGTCTATTTTGTTACTTTGTTGCAGTATTATGTAGTGTGTGTTTGAAACATAATTATACATCAATTAAATATAGTTTTTAAGCTTATAATGTTAATTTATGTATTTTTATTCTTATAAATTTAATGAAATGGGAACACCTGTATTCATATGAAATAACAAAGGCCATCTTCACATACTTAACTATGATTATAATAAAGATTAAATTATCATGAATCAGAAACGAAAGTTGCCAGTAAATAAATTTAATGAAAATAAGACAATGAGATGCGCTGTGATTGCAAATGAGACACATATCTACCAGAGACCAAATGACTTACTTGTTGGTAGATATAGGCCTGAGAGTGTTTATACTATCAATAAACTACCACCGACACCTAATTCTCCAGATAAAAAATATTTTACATGAGAAAATACAACCACTGACAAACTTCCTTACTTAGGACAGGCACATGCACATGTGGCGAGGTAAGACTTATATAAATCGCCAATGGAATAACAAAAGGTACATGAAATTACAAAAGCATTATATATGAATATATGTAGTTACAAAATTAATGATAACGACTGTATAATACAACATGTTAGTTCAAACGCATATGCTTCAGCTGTCAGGTCACGTTATAGGATGTAATCTGTTCTTTTAAAAGTGTGAATGATTGTCAACATCACTTGGTTTGGTGTTAAGTTGAGAGACAAAAAATGTTGACATATGTCATGTTTTAGCGATCACCTTTAAGTTTGTAGGACGTAGTCTGTGCGTTTAGTATTTTACATGATAGATCAACATCATTTGGTTCCTTGATTGGTTAAGAAGAAGATATGTCAGTGACATATGTCATACTTCAGCGGTCAGGTTTAAGTTTGCAGGATATAGACTATTTATAAGTTTACATGATAGGTCAACATCATTTTGGTTTGTAGATTTCATGTAAGGAACAGGTGTTCATCTGATATATGTCATATAACCTTGACCTGAATTTTGTTTGTTAATATGATGTCATAATGAAGTCTGTTTCTTTCTGACTATACATGATCGACTTACAATATGTATGAGGATTGTTTGCAATGAGGTTATGTCAGTTTGACATATGTCATAAATAGATGTAAGAAGATGTGGTATGAGTGCCAATGAGACAACTCTCCACCCAAGTCACAATTTGTAAAAGTAAACCATTATAGGTCAAAGTACGGCCTTCAACACGGAGCCTTGGCTCACATCGAACAACAAGCTATAAAGGGCCCCAAAAATGACTAGTGTAAAACCTTTCAAACAGGAAAACCAACGGTCTAATCTATATAAAAAACGAGAAACGAGAAACACTTATGAACCACATCAACAAACGACAACCACTAAACATCAGGTTCCTGACTTAGGACAGGTGCAAACAAATGCAGCGGGTTTAAACGTTTTCATAGGCGGCAACCTTCACCCAACCTGAAACAATAGTGTAACATAACAACTTAGAAAGACACACTATAAAATATCAATTGAAATTGAAATGGCTTAACTCAATCAAAAGACATATTAACAAAAACAATTGAACATGCACTGAAGGAATACATTTGATCTATGAAACAATGTAAATACAAAATTAATAAAACAAGGTGGTTAGATTTAAAACAATATCAGAAAGACAACCATAACCTTGGACAAAATGCCGCCAAATAAAATAACGTACACAGGTAAATAAAAATAAATGTGTTGTAGGTTTACATGGAGTACAGAAATAATTTTTACAAAATAAATAATTTTGTTCTGCCTAGTACGAGAACAAAAGTGAAAATTTATCGTCATACTAAACACTTATCAAAGGTGGTATATATCAAAAATAGTGAGACTAGATATAACACTGAATTAATAAACATTAAATAACAAAAATACATTACAAATTGTATGACCTCAAATTCATGCTTTATCTTTCACAACATGTAATAATTTTATAAGCTTAAAGTCTGTTTCTCAGTTATTAATATTGATAGGTCAGCAAAACTCCACACAGGCAGAGTTGACTGGTTAGGGTGAAGGTTGGCGTCTTTTAATACGTTTAAACTCGCTGCATTTTTATGCACCTGTCATAGCTTAGGAGACTGTTGTTCAGTGGTTGTCGTGTATTGGTGTGTTTCATAAGTGTTTCCAGTTTTTATATAGATTAGACCGTTGGTTTTTCTGTTTGCATTGTTTTACACTAGTCATTTTGGGGCCCTTTATAGCTTGCTGTTCGGTGTGAGAAAAGGCTGCGTGTTGAAGTCCATACTTTGACCTATAATTATTAATGTTTTATACATTGTGACTTGGAGTGAGAGTTGTATCAGTGACACTCATACTACATCTTCTTGTTTATTTTTTATGAATTTGTCTATTCGCTTAAGATTACACTTGGTCGTATAACTCCATGCGTATTCTGTTGTTTTATACATCTTCTGCTTTATATATTTTGTTTTTGAACGTTCCTGAACAAGTTAAACCCACAAAAGTTCTTTAGAAGCACCAAATGTGTATAGTGTTTATTTCGTATTTATTATCAATATTAATATCAGCAGAAAATTCAAGTATTAAAGTAGGAGAGAAATTTTGGTGTCTCCAATAATTCTAAAGGAACTGGCACATATTTCACTGTAAGATTTACAAATATACCTTAATGTGGTATCAGTTAAAATATCTCCAAAATAATTTATATATAAAACCATGAATAGTAATTTTAATTATGGCACAGTCGAAAATAAAAAAAGTTGACTCGTTCACAAAAAAAGAAAATGACGAAAAATGTATTCACGAAATACTGAAAAAAATATACATGCATAAGATCTTTAAAACAGAGAGAAATCAAACCTGAAATATGCATTTCAAAATGCAGTGGCGGATTCAAGGATTGTAAACGTACGGTGTGCGCATCTTTTAAATCAGACGTTATTTCGTGTTTCCCATGAAATCGTTAAAACAATCACCTTGCTACACTTGAATTTGTTTTTACCATTTTGGCCATTTGTAGATCTGGAAATTTTTTCTCTCTTTATACTTTATTCTTTGCCAAAAAATGATTGATATCGACATTTAAGGACAAACACTCCAATACGCAAGGAGTCGACTGATAATCTCAATCATGTTGACTTATTTCTGGATATGTAACCATTTTTTATAAATGTCTAGGATACAATTTCAAGTTTGATATAGCAAAAAATCAACAATATTGGTAAACATTGTAAGTTTAGGTCAGTAACTCCTATACTTAACTGACGAATGATTATTGGCTTGAAACTTTTTTAAATAAATAATCAACTGTAATTTATTGACTTTTTATTTTATTTTTTTTGTTTGTTTTTGTTTTAATAGTATATAAACTTTCTTGACGCTACTACTTGTCCTTCATATTTTCTTCTTGTCGCTAATTAGTGTGACCGGATTTGTTTGTATAGGCTGTCTCCCTGATAATGTGTGCTGCTTTAATTTTTTTGCGTCTACTAGTCCTCAAGATAAAGTAAAAAAAAACATAAGCTGCGAAATTTCAAAGAATAAAAAATTCCGAGGCAATAACCGCCAAATGGGGATGTTCAAATTATCTGAAAATTTCAACGTGGGTGATCTTAATCTGCTGATCATTTCATCCTGTCAGTTTAACTTCTTTAGTTTAAAAGATACCGGAAAAAATCCGTATGGTTTTCACAAAAATTCCGGTTTGCTTATTCTGAAATACTGAAATAAATAAAAACAAACAAACATCGAAAGATATATAGAAATATCCACAATGATAAGGTTTATTTCCAATGCAAAACAATCATACTTGTTAATATGTATTTGAAATTCAAAAATCGCGGCTCTTAACACTTTCTAAAACAGTCACATGATTAATGACCTTCCTCGTAAACAAGACGGGAGCAAAAGGTAATTTTTAGGATTTACTTGATATTTCCACGATAAATTTTTTCTTTTGTTACGTTTTCAATTCTTCCCAATAAACTAATGATTTAAATACGTGAAATTTGTATAATGATTTATCTAACTTTCGTTTTAAGCTTGGACATAATCCATATTTATCTTCATTTGTGTTATGTCCCAGTTCTAGGGCAAGTTATTGTTTTCGTCCTTAATATCTTTATTTTTACACGAATCTGAATAGTAGTATACCAATCATTGAAACTACATATATACACGTTCACGGACTCATTCATGTAGCAGGAAATGGAACTTTATTTGGTATATATATATATATCACTGATTTATATCAGAACACAGGTAAAGGTTCTCATATGTTTACACCAAATGTAAAATCAAAAAAAGCCAAATCACGTAAATATAATCATTTAACATATTCTTTCGTATGAATTCTTTAAATTATTTTAACAACTTATAGCTACAAAAAAAATGTCAAGAACCGTAGCTCTCTATCTTTATTGTGTACAACTACAACAAGTACATATATATATATATATATATATATATATTCTAACCAATACAGGTTGTAATTTATTCTCCTTTTTGTCATGAAACAAAAAAGGAAATTGAAGCTTTCTAATGCATAAACACGATAAAGTACTCAATTGATTTATCTATTTGTCTACTTTACCAGGATTCTTTTAAATATCTTTGTCCTGCTGAGATGTGCTGTGATGTGAAAATAAGTTTGGTGGTGTAATAAGTTTATCATTATATTTATTTGTAATTGATTAACAATGTATATATCAATATTATCAAACTAACACTTTCAATCAAGTGATCGATGAAAATAGCTGGCTTATATTAGGCTGAAATCAAGACTAATTATATTTAGTTGCCAACCCAATACGCAAAATAACTATTTGAGACCCTAAAATACTGACCTTTATATTTAAAGCAAATCTGAACTGAATTTGTATATATATTTCCATAATCTTTTCTAAAAAGTTAAAGGTCCGATTTTATCAATTCTAAATATTTGAAACTGGACTCTACACAAGCTTCTATCATTCAAATTCATTTTCATTTTGGATATCGAAAACTGTAGACTGAGATAAATGAGAATAATTTCTATGGATTGATTATTGATATTAAACCCCATTTTCAGTACTCATGGCTATATTATGAAACCTGTTTTAAATTGATGTAGAAAACCAGAGTGCCTGAGTCAACGCACTTCGACAGGGAACTAAATTAAGCTAACTGGTTTGATGTTGGGGGTTGATTGAGGTGCTGTTGTTTTAAACTTTTAAATCAGCTATTGTTATTTGCAGTGTGTGTAAAATGGCAACAGCTACTAAAACCTGTGGTGTTTGTGAACTCCGTCACATCACTAAACCATCCATAGTTTGGTGTTCAGAATGTGATGAGGGACTATGTACCGAATGCAAGGAACATCATAGCTTGTCTAAGTCATCGAGAAGCCATTGCGTGATATCTTTTACTGAATACCAGAAATTACCAGCTGATGTACTTAAAATTACTCAGTACTGTACCAAACACGATAAAAAGTATCAAATGTTTTGCCAGAAGCATGAATTTCCATGTTGCAGTAAATGCATCGTGGAAAGCCATAAAGAATGCCGAGATTTTGTTGATTTAGATGACGTCATTCACAATGTCAAAACCTCCAATGCAATGTGCGAGATAGAGGAAACATTAGTTGAAGTAGCAGAAAATCTACAAAATATTCGCCAGCATCAACAGGACAATTTGACGACATTTAAAGAAAGTAGAAAGGAAATAGAAAAAGAAATAAAGACGACCAGAATAAAGATCAATAACCATCCCGACAAATTGCAAGAAGATTTATTGAAACAACTATATGTGGTCGAAGAAAAAGAAAACTTGAAAATGTGTGAGTTATTGTCATCATTAGAAAATAAAGAAAAGGAAATAGCAGATTGCCAGAGAAATATAATGAACATCAAGCAACACGCAACGGACCTTCAGATGTTCTTGTCAATAAAGCAAATAAAAGAGGACGTCTACAGCAAATATGAATTCCTGCAGTTGCTTGATGAAGTCAAGAATGTCAAGCAAACTTCTCTTTCATATAAGATCAACGCCTCTATCAAGAATATCATGTCCGATATCATAAGTTTTGGAGAAGTGCGTATTGAAGCTAAAACTTGCGATATTGTTCTGATTAGGAAAAAGGCCAAACAAGCCCAAATGATGGTACCAACCGTTCAATCAAGATCCATTGAAAATATTAAGCTTACTATACAGAAGACCCTCGACACTCAAGGAAACTCAACCTTGGGATGTTGCATGCTGTCGGATGGTAGATTGGCATTTACTTACTACTATGATTGGAAGGTTATTGTATTTAATATGAAAGGATTAAAAGACTTTGAGGTTAAGATGCCATGTAACGTTTATGATATAGTGTACATCAGTGAAGACAATGCATTGGCTGTAACATCTGGTGGTTCATCGAAGAAGTGTATTTTTATTATCGACTTGAAGAAGAAACAAATCAAGAAAACAATTTCACTGGATTCGCATATTTATGGCATAGCATCGAACGGAAATAGATTGGTTTATTCCGCTTACGACAGAGGAATAAGAATGGTCAATCTGTACGACGAGTCTATAAGTGATGTAGTTCGAGACAAAATGCCTCGTGACTGTTATACTGCTACATTTAGGGACAACATATATCATACAAACAGACAAACAAGTTCTGTGACATGTTATAATCTACAAGGTGAAGTACAGTGGACATTCCAAAATGAAAACGTTCTGAAGACTCCTCGTGGTATTAATGTAGATAATGATGGTAATGTGTACGTGGTGGGGTGTGGATTGAACAATGTGGTAGTCATCTCCCCTGACGGAAAACAACATGGAAAAGTATTGACAGCAAGTGATGGTCTAAGTGATCCCGTCTCACTTCATTATAATAGTGGACCACTGAATCAGTTGCTAGTCGCAAACTTACACAACAAGGCTCATTTGTTTAATCTTATTTGAAAGCAAAAAAATAGTTAAAATTACTCATTCTCAGGTGATTCTGTGAAATGTTTATTTTTTACAGGATTTTGGAAACCTAATTCGAAAACTATATAATTTGTAGTGCTTTTTTGAAAGAAAATTCCGCATCCAATTCGATAAAGTTGTTAAGCTGGTAATATAGAAATCGTTTATCTTTTCTTTTATGTAATAGCTACAAGAGTTTTAAAAAGGTGTTGGTCGTTAAGCTGAAACAAAGACTTTATTAAAGAATGTTCATAGTTTTAAAAATGAGGAAACCAGGCGGAAACTAAGCTTAACTGAGGCGGAAAGCATGCGTAAAATTAGGCGTAATATTTAAATGAGTACGCTAGGTCGACAGAAAACCAGGCGTAATATGCAAATGAGTACGCCTGGTCAATAGATAAACCAGGCGTAATATCCTTACATAATACTACACTTAATTTAAATCAGTGTATTACCTTAGCTGTGTACTTTGTGTATTTGATACAAACTTGTATTGTATGATGGAAACCGCGCTACTAGCGCAATTCAAGGGTATAACGAAATACCGGATGTCTGTTTGTTCGTGTGTTTGTGTGTCCGTGCGTTTTGGTCCTCTGTGAGCTCTTACACGTACAATTCCAGCCAGATATTTTATCGGCAATGCCTTGGACGAGTTCGGAAGTCAGTGGCGATCAAATATTTTCAAAGGAGTTGTGCCCTTGAAATAAACATTGATTGGAAAATTGCATTGTAAGCACTCTCTTGTCTATATTTTTTGTAGGATTATTATAAAATCAATTGTGTTAAACAACGATGTCGCAGGCGAGGTCTTTAAGCAGTGTAGTTCTCTGGAAATCAAGACTCATTGTAGATCTTTTTTCAGCTGATTTTTTCCTTTTTTTTTTCAAACTGAGACTACCTTTACTATGTGTTATAGTAGTCTCAGATTAAAGATACGTTCTATCAATTGCTGTTTTTAAGGTTATAGAAAAAAATGTTCTTCTTTAATTTTCTTTCTATCTACTAGTTTTCAAGATAATAGCAAAAAAACCCGAAATTTTGTAGGAATGAAAACATTTAGAGGCAATAACCCCAAATGGGTTGTCCTATTTTTTTGATATTTTCAATGTAAATGTATTTTAACATGTTGATCATTTTCACTCTCTCATTTAACTGGTTTAGTTTTTGAGATACAAAGCAAAAATTGCATGTGGATCTCAACGACAAAACGTATGGTTTGTCGTATTCTGAAATAATGAAATAAATATATAAAAAAAAAGAATGAAAAAGCAAAGTCGAAAGAAAGTAAGGAATATCCGGAATGGTCAATTTACGATTATTTTTAATACACCCTATCGAACTTGTAAGTGTGTAGATTAAATTTGAAAATTTCTGAAAATTCCTGCATTTATCAGTTTCTAAATCAGTCACTTTATTGATAACCTTCCTGATACACCACGCGGTGGGAATGAATATTTAACATAAAAAGGTAATTAGTAGGATTTATTCGATACTTCCTGGATTTATTCTTCTTTAGTTACGTTTTCTATTCTTCTAAATATACGTATGATCTAAATTTGTGAAATTTGTGAAAAATTTATTATTTTAACTATCGTTCTGAGATGGGACATAATATAAGTTTATCTTCATCTATGTTATGTCCCTGTTTTAACATATACGACGTGTCTCGGTATTTTGTACATCCAACAATCATGTATTTATTTTTGATGTTTCTGTTATGGTTTCGGTTAAATAATGTGTTATGTCTTATCGTTTGTTGTCCAAATAATTATAGAATTGCTCTTCAATACCATCATTGTCATATTCCCGAATATGACTGTTTTACCGAGTGTGAATTTGCATTGCTATATGACGTGTCTCGGTATTTTGTACATCCAACATTCATGTGTTTATTTTTGGTGTTTCTGTTGTGGTTTCGGTTGGATAGTCTGTTATGTCTTATCGTTTGTAGTCCAAATAATTATAAAATTGCCTTTCCATAACATCATTGTCATGAAAATTGTTTGGACGAGTATTGAGAAAATAATTGTATAAAGTCCGAGATTGCATGTTCGTTACGTACACAGGAAAAATTGCAACATATGTTTTTCATATGTTTTCAAAACATATGAAAAACATATGATTTTCTGTTTTTCATATGTTTGTCCCAAACATATGAAAAACATTTGTTTACATATGTTTTGAAACATATGAAAACATATGGAAGCAAACATATGTTTTCATATGTTTTAAAAAATATGTTTACATATGTTTGTAAACATATGAAAAACATATGATTTTCATATGTTTTCATATGTTTTAAAGGACATTTAAAAAAAAATGTTTTGAGAAAATGTCAAAATTTGTCATTTAATTATCACATACATTTTTTTCATTCATTATCTATATAGTGTATTTCTCAAACAGGAAAGTGCACTTTCTACTCTTCCCACTAAATCACACATCATCATGATGATATAAGCATGTCAGCCCTCAGGCTATGTGACCCCCACAGCAGAGCTATCTAATTCTGAATGGAACATAATGTAAAATAAATGAATGAGTTATAAATATTAAATAATAATATGAATAAATATTCTTTATTTAGTTTGTTCTTTATTCTCAATTCTTTTTTTTTTTTATCAATAATCCCATTATTCTCTATGATTCTTTATTCCATATTTCTGCTTTTTTTAGTATCTGTTCTTTATTTTTTTTTCTTTATTTTGCACTTTTTGTCATTATTTTCTATATTCTTAAACCCCAATCTTGATTCCAGACCATCATATATATATATATATATATACGTAAATGTACGAAAGCTTGCATGGTGCGTCGAATACGGAAACCCGGAAATCTTTTCACCGTTACCATTTTTTATTTTATGACGCAAAATCCATGGGCACGAGGATAAAAGCTTATGTGAACGGTTACTGCCAGTCACCACTTATAAAAAAAGTAGTGCTGCATATATCTACGCGTATGATCATATACAATTTTATAGGTGCCTGCAGGTCACACCATATTTTATCTGTATCAAATGTGCCTGCAGGTCTCACCAAAAATGTATCTGGACAATAGGTGCCTGCAGATCACATCACTTAAGACCTGTAACATAGCTTATCATTTGAGTCTGCAGGTCAGACTGCTTATTATCTGTACCATAGCCTATTATATATGCCTGCATGTCACACTTTGATTTATATATCTGTATGGTAGGTGCCTGCAGGGCACATCACTTTAGATTTGCACCATATATATAAAAGGAAGATGTGGTATGATTGCCAATGAGACAACTCTCCACAATAGACGGCCTAATTTAAGTACAAAATAATAAACGAAAAACAAATATGAAACACAGCAACAAAAAGTAAAATCACAAAAATACTGAACTCCGAGGAAAATTCCAAAAACGGAAAGTCCCTAATCAAATTGCAAAATCAAATGCTCAAACATATCAAACGAATGGATAACAACTGTCATATTCCTGACTTGGTACAGACATTTTCTTACGTAAAAAAGGGTGGATTGAACCTGGTTTTATAGCTAGCTAAACCTCTCACTTGTATGACAGTCGCATATAATTCCATTATGTTGCAAACGATGCGTAAACAACACAAACAGACATAATAGGTAAAAATGTCAAAAATACAGCAGTCAACATTGTGTTAAAATCTTAATCACTAAAAAAACAAACAAATATGTAACAAAGAAGCACAAAATGGCATATAGACCGATCACATTAGCATAAATTAAAGAAAAGAATACACAAATTTACCATAGTACAATAACACGATGACGGGATGTATAAGTACAGAGCTACGTCATATATGTAACAAAGAAACATAAAAAGGCATATATAGACAAAGCACATTAGCAAAAATGACAGACAATAATACGAGAATAATTGTATCATAAACAATAATGACAGAATGTACAAGTACCACAAGTATCTTAATCACAATAAAAACAAACAAACATTTAACAAAGAAGCACAAAAAGGCACACATCAAATTTAACAACCTCATTCATTGCTCCCTTATATTTGAATTTTATTTATTATAAGTATGTCAAATCCACCAATTAACGATTGAAAGATCTTAAGTACTAGGAGCGAATGGCCAGATTAACACTGACTCTAACGTAGAATCGCGCGTTTGATGTCAGAATGTAAACGTCACACAGGTAGAGATATAAAATAACATTGTCGTTCAAAGTATGAAAATAATATAGTCTATACTTCTTTAGGCATATCCTCTGCAGAATGTAAATTAGAAGTTACCTTTCCTTCTTGCAACTGACAAATGACAACCACTGAATTACCGGTTCCTGAATTGGGACAGGCACTTACAGAATGCGGCGGGGTTAAACCACTTGAAGGCGCCAACCCTCTCATAACATGGTATCGTGGTGTAACAGTAGAACATAATAACAAACTATAAAAACAGTTGAAAAAGGCAGGTCACATCAAATAAATAGAAATAGAAAACATCTTACAAAACACAAAGTGGACGTTGATGGTTACTTGTTCATGCGAATAACAAAAATACTCTAAGTACAGATCTGAGAGTACTCGCCTTTCACAGGAGCCTGAGGGTCAAACTGCTATGCATTAGTACCAAAAATGCATGCAGGTCACATCACCATAGATCAAAGCCTATAATGGGTGTCTGCAGGTTTTACAGCTTTTTAACTGTACCTTAGCCCATCAGACGTGCCTGAAGGTCACATCACCATAAATCTTCACTATAGTCTAGCATGGGTGACTGCATGTCACATTGCCTATTTATCTGTACCAAAGACTATAATAGGTACATGCAGGTCACATCACCATAGATCTGCACCATAGTCTATAATAGGTGCCTGTCGGTCTCTTCACTACAGATCTGCACTATAGCCTATCATAGGTTCCTGTAGGTCATACGACTGTTCATCTGCACTATAGCCTATCATAGGTTCCTGTAGGTCATACGACTTTTTATTTGCACTAAAGCCTATCATAGGTTCCTGTATGTCACACGACTTTTTATTTGCACTATTGCCTATCATAGGTTCCTATAGGTCACACGACTTTTTATCTGCACTATAGGCTATCATAAGTTCCTGTAGGTCACACGACTTTTTATCTGCACTATAGCCTATCATAGGTTCCTGTAGGTCACACGACTTTTTATCTGCACTATAGCCTATCATAGGTTCCTGTAGGTCATACGATTGTTCATCTGCACTATAGCCTATCATAGGTTCCTGTAGGTCACACGACATTTTATCTGCACTTTAGCCTATCATAGGTTCCTGTAGGTCACACGACATTTTATCTGCACTTTAGCCTATCATAGGTTCCTGTAGGTCATACGACTGTTCATCTGAACTATAGCCTTACATAGGTTCCTGTAGGTCATACGTCTTTTTATCTGCACTATAGACTATCATAGGTTCCTGTGGGTCATACAACTTTTTATCTGCACTATAGCCTATCATAGGTTCCTGTAAGTCACACGACTTTTTATCTGCACTATAGTCTATCATAGTTTCCAGTAGGTCATACGACTTTTTAGTTGCACCATAGCCTATCAAAGGTTCCTGTAGGTCACACGACTTTTTATTTGCACTTAAGCCTATAATAGGTTCCTGTAGGTCACACGACTTTTTATCTGCACTATAGCCTATCATAGATTCCTGTAGGTCACACGACTTTTTATCTGCACTATAGCCTATCATAGGTTCCTGTAGGTCACACGACTTTTTATCTGCCCTATAGTCTATCATAGGTTCCAGTAGGTCACACGACTTTTTATCTGAACTATAGCCTATCATAGGTTCCTGTAGGTCACACGACTTTTTATCTGCCCTATAGTCTGTCATAGGTTCCTGTAGGTCACACGACTTTTTATCTGCACTATAGCCTATCATAGGTTCCTGTAGGTCACACTGCTTTTTAACTGTATCTTATCCTATCATAGGTGCCTGCTGGTCACATCACATATATCTGCACCAAATGCTATCATAGGTGTTGGCAGAATCCATAGCGTTTCATCTGTACCATAGTCTATAGGTGACTGTAGGTCATACAACTTTTTATGTGTACCATAGACTATCATAGATGCCTGCAGTTCATACTGATATCTATCTGTTTATAGTCTTTCTTAGGTGCCTGCAAGTCACATTTCTTTAGATCTGTACCATAGTCTATCATAGTTGCATGCAGGTCAAACCACCATAGACTGCATATAGCCATTCATAGGTGCCTGCCGGCCATACAACATTTTATCTGTACCATACCGTATAGCGGGTTATTTTCTCGGGGTGTAAATTTTCACTTATTTTCGCGGATAGAAAAAAATCGCCAAAATAAATTCCGCCTATTTAAAAGTGTACATGCATTTGTATTGATAAAAGTTTTGAATCCACCAAAATAATACCCGCAAAAATATTTCATATACCTTATTCAATGAAAATCGCGATATTTTACACCCGCGAAAATAACCCGCTATACGGTAGCCTAACATATGTGCCTTCAGGTCACATAACCACAGATCTGCACCATAGCCAATCATGGGTCTATAATAGGTGCTTGTAGGTCACTTCACTATAGATCTGCACCATGCATAGCCAATCATAAGTGTCTACAGGTTACATCACCATATATGTGTACCTAAGCCTTTCATAGTAGCCTGCAGGTCACACTGCTATTTATTTATACCATAACCTATCATAGGTGCATGTAGGTCACACAGCTTTTTCTATCATATTCCATCATAGATGACTGCCAGTTATCATAGGTTCCTGTAGGTCACACGACTTTTTATCTGCACTATAGCCTATCATAGGTTCCTGTAGGTCATACAGCTTTTTTTTATCATATTCCATCATAGATGACTGTCAGTTATCTTAAGTGCCTGTAGGTCACACAGTCTTTTGTATGTACTATATCCAATCATGGGTGCATGTAAGTCACACCACTGATTTGTGTACTGTATCCTTTTATAGTGCTTGCAGGTTTATTATAGGTGCATGTAGGTTTCGCCGCTTTTTTATGTTCCATATCCTAGCATAGGTGCCTGCAGGTTAAACCAAAAATTATCTGTACCATCCTTGCCTTCAGGTCATACTTTTATTCCTATGTAACATTAGCCTTTTGTAACTACCTGCAGGTCACACTGATATGTATCTGTACCAGAGCACATCATATGAGACTGCAGGTCACGTCACATAGATCTGTATCATAGGTGCATGCAGGTCTTATTCTCATAGATCCTTACCAGAGCCCATCATAGGAGCCTGCAGGTCACATGATTGCTATGTAAATGTTACATAGCCTATACTCGGTATCTGCAGGTCACACAACTTTTATCTCTAACATAGCTTATCATATGTGACTGCAGGTTACACTGATATTTATCTACACTTTTGCATATTACAGGAGCCTTCAGATCCAATCCCAATATAGATCTGTATCATAGGTGCATGAAGGTTGAATCCTATAATACAATATGGATAAATACCATGGTGTCTTACATGCACCTATGATAGGAAAAAGAAAATAACAGAACTATAATATGATATTGAAATGACATGGTGACCTATATGCACATATGAAAGAATATGTAAAATAACAGAGTGATTTACAGCCCCCTATATTATGATATTATGGATAAATACCATGGTGATCTACAGGCACCTATGATAGGATATGTAAAATAACAGGGTGACCTACAGGCACATGTGATAAGATAATATAAATAACAGCGTGACCTACAGGCACCTGTGATGAGATTTTGTAAATAACATGGTGACCTACAGGCACCTGTGGTAAGATTTTGTAATTAACAGGGTGACCTACAGGCACACATAATGTGATATGGAAAATAACGAGGGGACATACATGCATTTATAATATGACATGGTAAACAACAGGGTGAGGTACAAGTATCGTTGAAATTATTGGCAAAGATCAAAAGCAGTGTGATATACAGGCACCTAGGATATAATATGGTACAGATCAATAACAGGGTGGCCTACAGGCAATTTTGATAATTAAATAGGATATGGTAAAAATTAACAGACATATAATCTTCAGCAACTTTGATAGGATATGAGAGAGACTAAAATAAGATTATCTACAAGCACTTTTCATTGGAAATGGTACAGATCAAAACCAAGGTGACCTACATGCCCTTTTGAAAGGTATGATACAGACCAATAGCAATGTGACCTCTTGCACTTTTCATATGATATGGTACAGATCAATACAAGGGCCACCTATGGGCACATTTGAAATAATATGGTACATATCAATATCAGGGTGACCTACAGGCACCGCAGATGATTTTGGTACAGATCAACAACAGGGTGAACTACATGCACCTCATATAATTATAGTACAGATCAATAGCAGGGTGAACTACAGGCACCTCAGATGATTATGGGACAGATCAATAGCAGGGTGACTCACAGGCACCGCAGATGATTATAGTTCATATCAATAACAGGGAAACCTACAGGTACTGCAGATAATTATGGTACAGATCAATAGCAGGGTGACCTACTGGCACCGCAGATTATAATGGTACAGCTGTAAGCAGGGCGACCTACAGGCACCTCAGATGATTATGGGACAGATCAATAGCAGGGTGACTCACAGGCACCGCAGATGATTATAGTTCATATCAATAACAGGGAAACCTACAGGTACTGCAGATAATTATGGTACAGATCAATAGCAGGGTGTCCTACAGGCACCTCAGATAACTATGGTACAGATCAATAGTTGTAAGCAGCGTGCCCTAAACGCACCTCGAATAATTATGGTACATATCAATTACAGGGTGACCTACATGCACTTCAGAAAATTATGGTACTCAGATCAATAGCAAGGTGACCTACAGGCCCTTCAGAAAATTATGGTACATAACGATAATCAGTAAACTGTCATTTGACGAGCTGAAAGACATCTGCATTTTAATGTATTTTATGCAATGAACAAAGGAAGCTATTAAAGGAAGCTATTAAACCAAGAGTTCCAAATGGTGAAGTTGAAGTCATCCCTTCGTAAATTTTACGGACGCCATTACGAGTTGGTTGACATTTATGGAATATCCGTTTCACAGATGATATCGGATATGTTCCTTATGTCGTAACTACAATCCCGTTCCCTTATCACGATTGTGACCTACCGAATAAGACTATAAACCGAGTTTGTAATAAAATGAGCAACACGACGGGTGCCACATGTGGAGCAGGATCTGCTTACCCTTCCTTCTATGTTGTGTTTTCTGTACTATTATTTGTCTGTTTGTCTTTTTATTTTTTAGCCATGGCGTTGTCAGTTTATTTTCGATTTATGAGTTTGACTGTCCCTCTGGTATCTTTCGCTCCTCTTTTATATAGTATTTAGTGCCAACTGCATTATACCTAGACCGATGTTACAAAAGACAACACTTTTGATAGGAAATGGTATCGATCAAAAATAAGGAAACCTATATGCACTTTTGAAAGGGTATGATACAGATCAATATCAATGTGACCTCTTGCACTTTTCATATGATATAGTACAGATCATTACAAGGGCCACCTATGGGCACATTTGAAATGATATGGTACAGATCAATATTAGGATGGCCTACAGGCACCGCAGATGATTATGGTACAGATCAACAACAGGGTGAACTACATGCACCTCATATAATTATAGTACAAATCAATAGCAGGGTGACCTACAGAAAACTCAGATAATTATAATACTGATCAATAGCAAGGTGACCTACAGGCACCGCAGATGATTATGATACAGATCGATAGCAGAGTGTCCTACAGGCACCGCAGATGATTATGGGACAGATCAATAGCAGGGTGACTTACAGGCACCGCAGATTATAATGGTACATATCAATAGCAGGGTGACCTACAGGCACCGCAGATTATAATGGTACAGATCAATAGCAGGGTGACCTACAGGCACCGCAGATTATAATGGTACAGATCAATAGCAGGGTGACCTACAGTCACCGCAGATAATGATGTTACAGATCAATAACAGGGTGACCTACAGGCACCGCAGATAATCATGGTACAGATCTATAACAGGGTGACCTACAGGCACCGCAGATAATCATGGTACAGATCTATAACAGGGCTACATGCACCTCAGAATTATGGTACATATCAAAAGCAAGGTGACCTACAGGCCCTTCAGAAATGGTACAGAATGATAATCAGTAAACTGTCATTTGACGATCAGAAAGACATCTGCATTTTATGCAATGAAGAAAGTTTTATAGTATTTAGTGTCAACTGCATTATACCTGGACCGATGTTACAAAAGTAAACATGTTCCACATTTATGAAGATGTTGGTACTGTGATGCTGTTATCTTGTTGTTTCATCAATGTGCCTGGAAGTAACTCCGGTGGTACATGTTAACCCGACATGTTTACCATTATACAGCTCAGAACAGAACAGTTGTTTGAATCGGGCTATACAAGAGCCTTGATATAATGTAATTATACAAATGCAAATGTAGTTAAAAACATATTGATGTAAAATTATAGAAAATTAGATTGGCAGAAAAACAAAACCTATTTTTAATTATTAATTAAAAATATAAAAGATCTGACACCTAACCATACTAGTCATGACACGAACAGTTCAATCTTCCGACCGTTGGAGAGCTGTATAGCCAGTCAAGGTCGTTTAAAACTTCCATCATCATCATCATCATCATCATCATCAGTTCAATCAAAACCTTCGTGGACCTCCTATGACACCCATTAGTAGTTAGATATTCAACAAATTAAAGTATGCCTTGCATGTGCGTGTCGCTAAGACCCCTGCCATGTACGAAAAAGTAAAATAGCAAAAGTCCGGGGAAAATTCTAAACGGAAGGCCCTAAGCAGATGTCAAAATCAAAAGTTCGAACACATCAAACGAACAAAAAACAACTATCATATTCCTGTCAGACTTGATACAGGCATTTCTTATATAGAAAACGGTGGATTAAACCTGGTTCTATAGCTAGCTAAACCTCTCACGTGTATGACAGTCGCATTAAATTGTATTATATTGAAACGATGTATGAACAAAACAAACAGACAAAATATTTACAAATATCACAAATAGGAGTACAGCAGTCAACATTGTGTTATAACCTTAATCAAATTTCAAACATAATTTATATGTCAACAAAGAAAAACAAAAAGGCATATTGACAAAGCACATAAGCAAAAAGTGAAGACAAGAATACAAAAAGTTACCATAGCACAATAACACAATGACGGGATGTATAAGTACCGAGACACGTCAAATGGATATTACAAAAAATAGATTAAAATGTAAAAGTACTAATTTACAAAGACAAATAAAAGAATACTATTACACGTTATTATTAATAAGATGATAAACAACGCCAGTACCTAGAATCTATATTTCAAAACCATCGTGTATTATTTGTGAAGTTGATACGGAATATTTATTAACAATGTCTTGGTATCTTCCGATGCACATTTTTAGAAAAAGGGCGAGACGTTCTTTGACATACCCCAGTGCGTTCATCAACTTTCTGCTCAGACACTGGTGACTTTTAACAAAGTCTGAGTAGCATCTGTGTAATTTGCTCCATGGGATGTTTTCAAAATTGCAACGAAAGAAATTTCTTGTCATGAATAATTATCTACCTGAAACATATGAAAGAATAATGACGCCACCAATGACTTTCACACCTGAAAACATACGTGTCCCCCTTTTCAATGAAACTACTACGGGTTAGAAACAGATCTGTAATGTGGAGTAAAACGGTCAGAAGTTACATCGAATTCAATTTAAAAGTCCGTTTACACGACGCCACTCTTTGACATCATGGATTACCCTAAAAAGAGGGGAAAAACACTGCAACTTTCAAGGAAGGAAAAGGAAACTAAAAAAAAACCTTTGAACTCAGTTCACCTGTTGATTTAGTTAACTTAAAAATATGCCTCTGTAGATTTTTTCTGGATTCCAAATTCGGTTGCTGTACAGTAAACAAATACCTATTTTCCCGAAATAAATGAGTACACACATTTGATTTTGTTGATTTTTTTAACAGTCCACGAGCTTGATTTCGATTTGTCTTGAGGTAAATTTTATGACCATCTTATGACTATCATATGATATGTCATAGAATGTAAATCATAGCTGTCAAAAGATAGTCATACATATGATGCTTTAATGAAAGTCAAAAGTGAAAATATGTAACTATGAAAATTATAACTGATACTATTCTTATCTTATACGAATATTTCATATTTTTTCCAGTATATTGAACGCGATGAACATAAAAAATATATATGAATAGGAGTTAAAATCTGCATTGTAAATTTGTTTAAATTTAATGGTTAGAACTTCGCGTTCATGTATTATTATAATGAAGTGTTATCTAATTAGGAATGCTTTTAATATTTGGTATACATAGAATGCCTGTGCAAATACGTCAATGAACTACTATACAAAGAAAGAAATATCATAAATATTTATTACAAATAATCATTACAAAGAAAAGGATTCCAAATTGTACGTCGCAGGAGATTCAAATTTTAAATGACGAAGTGAAGAATAAATAAATCTTTACTATTTAGTAGATTAAGCGACAGAATAAACAGTGCCAAAAAGAGAGCAAGAGAGGCTGCATGCAGAAACGGATGTTAAAAGAGAGGTCAGGGCCTCGCCCCCTATGAAGCTACACATATAGTTTATGTATAGACTTTTAGCATATATCACTCCAAACAATGCCTAGTTTGGGCCCCCTTTTTTCACAATCCTAAATCTCATTTTGCATGTTGCATGCGCAAATAAGAAAATGTGTGATGTCGTCACATTTATGACAATCATAAGACCATCATAAGTAATGTCCGGAGGTGTCTTAAGTGTACGATCAAAGTTATGAATATCATGACTTGAGACGCCTTCAAATACATATCTTATGACATGTCCTAAAACCATTGTTAGACATGTCTTAATCATAAGATACTTTTGAAAACCATGCTTCATGTCTTGTTTTTCATTTTCCTCCGTGTCCCTCATATTGATAATTGCAAATTCATGATACCCTACGTGAACAGATCTACAACATTTTAAAAGTTGGTGCTATGTAAATGTGACCTACAGTCACCTATCATTTTGCCTGCTACGACTGTAAATGGTATTTAAATATTTCCAAGAAACAGTAATTTTCAACGTATTACAAAGAGGATAATAAAAAAAACATAGCACTTTTTTTATTTTACCGCACATACATGCTCAAATAGTTTTCCTTCTATATATTTAGATTTATCTTTTTTGTTGGGACTACATTAACTTGCGTATTCACTTTTCGTAGTGCAACGGTTTTGACGTTGGGTGACTGGCAGTAACCCTTCACATAAGCTTTTATCTTCGTGCAATCCATGGACGCTCACGCGATCGCTGTTGTCATTTAAAAAGTTTGAATGGACAGAGATAAGATGATACAAAGAACTTTGGTTTTTCAAAATGGTGAATCAAAATTTATTATAAGCAGATAAATTGAAATGGGTGACTTGTCGATTAACTGGAAGAAACCGGGGAACGAAACATAGAAAATTTATAGAAAGTCTACGCAACGCCAACGAAACAGCGAAAGTGATTTTGTGTTGATGGATAGTTTTACGTACCCTAAAAGCACAACGAAAGGTAAATATTATTATGCACATTTTGTTTAATTATCGGATAAAAGCAGGAAGATGTGTGTGCTTTTTTTTTCACGAAAAACTATTTGACTAGATATATGTAAACCTGATATTTGTATTTGTTTATCAGTTGTTTTAAAAACATGGGGCATGACACTGTGCAGACGACTTTATAATCTCTTTAGCAATTAGTAGCTATTTTACAATTAATAGATAAGGGTGCCCCTGGGGATCAATTACTCCCCCCTTTTCATTTAACTTAGATTTAAAAAATGTATATACCTTTTCATACATTGCGTAGGTAATAATGTACATGTAACCTTTTCCAAATTTTAATTATGAGTGATTCCAGGACATGCTGGAGCGGACAAGAATCACATTCTAGCATTACCGAGAAAATCATCACATTTGATTAAAGCTCTTAAGGCAAATCAATACTTGCAACTAAGAAAATTACAGGGCTTTACATATGACAAGTACAATAAGCCTTAATTATCCTGAGTCTGAGACTACTTTTACTGAGTACTAGTGTGAAAAGGCTTAACTCATCTGACATCAGATCTGTATACGTACAAAGCAGATTTAACCACTTTGATTCATCACTTCATACAACGGTCATATGGATTTAATAAACAATTAACATAAGATGGATTAGAACATTCAAATAGTTTAATACTTTTTATATAGTTAATTTTTTTTCAAGGCAAGTCTAGATCTGTTGTTCTTGTTTTAAAAGATCAAAATAAGCCAATTTTGTCATATAAAAATATTTAAGGCAATAAATTTGGCAGATATATTAATATTGTAACTTCATTTTATTATACATTTGTACATGTCATACATTATTTCTTTTAGCATTTTCAATGAAAGTACATTTTGTACTTCAAGAAGTAGAAGAATCTAAGCAACAGAACAGAATTCATTTGAGGCATTGGTTTCTAGATTATATAATGGATTCATAGATTGTCATATTGATTTATGTGCATATAAGGAGCAGCAGGCAATAATTATTTTGTGATGAGAGGTATGTAATGAAAAGGATAAATGTTTAAATATTTTGTTTATTCATGTAATATTTATGTATACCAAAGGTTTATTATATATACCAGTAATGTCTTGGATAAATTATTTATACAGGAATTACTTCACTTTGAAATGTAAATTCTATGGAAGATAACCAGTAAAGCACTGTTATGGTTACATTTTTTTGTCAGATATTTTTGTAATTCATACCATACATGTAGGTCTATATCAGCATAGGCTTTTATGAGTTAGAAAATAAGTGCTGATCAAATATGTTTACAGGAGTTATGCCTCTTGGAAATAGATATTGTAAGAAAAATTGCATTGCAAGCAATCCCACACATCTTCATTTCTTTTAGATTATTTATAATTTATGAAAAAGGTTAAAAGAACATACATATTTTTTGCTTTTTGATAGCAGATTTTATACATGTATATCCATCAATTGGCGAGGTACATTGAAAAGCTGTTCTTTTATTAAATGCATGAAGTATGGACAAAAAATGATGGATGGTAACACAAATGACAACATATTATGTTCATGAGTTAATATTTCCTTGTCGGAAAATAGTATACGCGAAGTACATTGTACTAACATTGAACTATGGTAACGTTGTAGTGAATGATGTTATTGTATAGATTTCATAGCTACAACGACGATTAAACGAACATTGCAATCATAAGTATTTATTGAGATTCCACAACATGCCTATAAATGGTGTATTTAAACAATTTTGCCTATTTAACAGGAAATCAAGATTTACTAAACATCAAGAGTTAAGGCCTTAATGTTGTTTTTTATACGACTGCACAAAAAATTTGCAGTCGTATATTGGTTTCACGTCGTCGTTGTTGTCCGCGTCGTCCGAAGACACTTAGTTTCCGGACAATAACTTTAGTTTCAGTGAATGGATCTCTATGAAATTTAAACACAAGGTTTGAAACCACAAAAGGAAGGTTGGAATTGATTTTGGGGGTTATGGTCCCAACAGTTTAGGAATTAAGGGCCTAAAAAGGGGTCAAAATAAGCATTTTACCAGTTTCCAGACAATATAACTTGTGTGTAAGTGTATGGATCTTTCTGAAATTGTACCACAAGGTTCCATACCAAAAAAGGAAGGTTGGAATTGAATTTGGGGGTTATGACCCTAACTGTTTAGGAATTAGGGGCCAATAACAATACTTTTCTAATACTTTGTATAAATTGCTTATTTCTTGACCAATTTCAATGGGGTTTTATTCTTGAATTCTTGTTTTTTTTTAATATGCTGAATCTAACCATGTATTCAGTTTTTGGATTTTGGGCCCCGTTTTTAAATTGGTCCACATTGAGGTCCATAGGGTCCAAAATTAAACTTTGTTTGATTTCATCAAAAATTGAATTATAGGGGTTCTTTGATATGCCGAATCTAACTGTGTATTTAGATTTTTTATTTTTTGGTTCTGTTTTCAAATTGTTCTACATTAAGGTCCAAAGGGTCCAAAATTAAACTTAGTTTGATTTTAACAAAAATTGAATTCTTGGGGTTCTTTGCATTGATATGCTGAATCTTAACATGTATATAGATTTTTGATTTTGGGTCCAGTTTTCAAGTTGGTCCAAAATTAAACTTTGTTTGATTTCAACAAAAATTGAATATGAGGGATTCTTTGATATGCTGAATCTAACAGTGTATTAAGTTTTTGGATTTTGTGTCCCGTTTTTAAATTGGTTCTCATTGAGGTCCAAAGGGTCCAAAATTAAACTTTGTTTGATTTCATCAAAAATTGAATTATTGGGGTTCTTTGATATGCCAAATCTAACCGTGTATTTAGATTTTTAATTTTTGGTCCTGTTTTCAAATTGGTCTTCATTAAGGTCCAAAGGGTCCAATATAAAACTTTAGTTTGATTTTAACAAAATTGAATTCTTGGGGTTCTTTGATATGCTGAATCTGAACATGTATATAGACTTTTGATTATGGGCCCAGTTTTCGAGTTGGTCCAAATCGGGTGCAAAATTTAACTTTGTTTGAGTTTAACAAAAATTGAATATATGGGGTTCCTTGATATGCTGAATCTAACCATGTATTTAGATTTTTGATTTTTGGGCTCCGTTATCAAATTGGTCCACATTGAGTTCAAAAGGGTCCATAATTAAACTTTGTTTGATTTCATCAAAAAATTGAATTCTTGGGGTTCTTTTATATGCTGAATCTAACCATGTATTTAGATTTAGGATATTGGACCATAACAGGTAAATGTCTAATTTAAAATTTTTAAGTTCTTAGACCACCTTCATTCTGTGTCAGAAACCTATTCCATGTATGCTGTGTCAAATATTTAATCTCAAACCAAATTCAGAGCTGTATCAAGCTTGAATATTGTGTCAATACTTGCCCCATCTGTTGGTCGTATCAAGCTGCGCCCTGGGGAGCATTTTATTTTAAACTGTAGACAGCAGAATAGATCATTTTATATTAGAAAAAGTTCATACTATACTGAGACGGGCTTAGGCTATACATATATTATTAATATTAGTTACACTTTTGATCTTTTTGTTGTTTGTTGCATGTTGCATATTGTTTCCATTCACTCAAAAGTAAAAATATAAATTAGTGAGCAACAGTTCATACTACGTCTACAAAAATGATCTTGTTTTTGTCTGGACTTCTGGATTAAATTAAGATTTACAATTTTAGCTTGTTACCATGGTTACCAAATGAAAGGAAAGTACAGTATTAAAATCACTGGTGTACATGTAGGTGCGGATGTCAGGCAAAAAGAACTGGTATCAAAGTAAGTTCATCTGTAGAATTGCAGTTAATTTAAATAATTTAATGTTATCTATTTAAAACTTTTTCAAGTGTAATTGTACATGTTACAGCATGTATACCATGTATACTGTTGTTTATTTATGTCTTTCTGATGTCAAGTATGCATCAATTTGGTGGCCTTCGGCTGTTGTCTGCTCTATGGTCGGGTTGTTGTTTCTTTGACACATTCCCCATTTCCATTCTCAATTTTATCAAGGAATCCTTCTTCTGCTCCACACACACACACGCATGAGATGTCAGAAGTTAAAATAAAGCATTTGCTTATATCACAATGTATTATGAATTGTATATTTAAAAGTTGTTCTCGTCTTGAATATACATAAAATATTTGCCACTGAATATTAAAATAAGCTAGAAAAATTAATCAATTATTGTTTTTGCATTATAGGAAAGAGTTTTCAAACATATAACAATTGAATAATTTCCTTTTAAGATTTTTTATGAACCAGCATATAGATATAACATGTATAAGGAGATGAGGTACAAGTATGATTTTCAATGTGACAACTATCAATTAAAAAACCAAAGGACGAAGATGTAAACATTTGCTGGTCACTGTACAGCCATAAACAATGATCATTATCCATACCATAAAGTAACCAATTATGGCTATAACTTGTATAAGGATGAAAAAATGTGAACCAATGAAAAAAATAAAACTACACACAGTATGGCAGACAGCACCCAACATAAGAAACAAATGTCAAAATCAGCCAGAAAGGGCTGGACTCATCAACAAGCACTTAAAAAGAAATAACAAAATAATAAAAGATGCAAAAATTATGTTTTTTTTTTCCAAACTAAAATATCTATCAATTCACCTTCAACAGATTTAATCAATTAATGTAACAACAAAACATTTGTCGTTTCAAACAGTCTAAGAAAGCATGACTTTGTGTAATGCCAAAATATTGAACACACAAGAATATGTAGGACCATAACAGTATATAAGTATTAATAATTGCATAGAATTTCTATTTCTGAAATACAAGTTCTGCTTTTTGTCAAGCTTGCAAATTTATTTCGTGAAAGCGAGACAGTGATCATAGATTCTGCCAGGGGCGGCGTCGCTGTCCTAAAGTTTAGGTTCAGTCTGTGGTTAAAGTTTTTTCGTAATGTTAATTTCTCTCTTATTAATATTATTTATAGTAATCATGGTAATAGGATATTTCTATTTACTTAGTATGTGGGTACCTTGCAAGGTCCTATAGCTAGTGTCTGTCTACTCTGTCAGAAAGTTTTCGTGGTCAAGTCAATACCTCAGGTATTATAAGCAATAAGTTATACTTACTATATTTGGTGTATGGAATTATTGTAAGGTGTAAATGTCCAACTGGCAGTTGTAATATGATGGCCAATTGAATTTTTTCAAAAGAGTTATGCCTCTTGGAAATATTAAATTTATGGAAAATGGCCTCGTAAATGCTCTCAATTTATTTTATTAAACTTATAGTATACTATTATAGAAATGCCCTTGAAGGTCAGTTTGAAATATTTAGTATACAAGAAAAAGAACCTTTTTTCCCCCCAAGCACATTTTTTATTTATAAATATTTTGTTGTTTTTTTTTAATCATGTTAATATTGCCCCTTGATAGATAAACTAGAGGCTCTCAAGAGCCTGTGTCGCTCACCTCACTCTACTTGGGTTTTTGAAATCATATAAAAAAAGATAAAAATCATAACAGATACTTATAATAATGTTTGAGGCCAAATTTGGTTTAATATTGCTATGTTTGCTTTCATTCCATTCAGTGGTTCTCTAAAAGAAGACATTTGTATGTATTTCCCGTAGGGTCCTTTGTTAAACTAAGCCCCCGCTGGTGGCCATCTTGGATGATGGATCGGCTACAAAGTAACAACACTAGGTCAGCACCTAATAAGGAACATTCATGCTGTGTTTGGTTTCATTCCATTCAGTGGTTCTCTAAAAGAAGACATTTGTATGTATTTCCCATAGGGTCCTATGTTAAACTAAGTCCCCCGCTGGCGGCCATCTTGGATGATGGATCGGCAACAAAGTAACAACACTTGGTCAGCACCTCATAAGGAACATTCATGCCATATTTTGTTTCAATCCATTCAGTGGTTCTCTAGAAGAAGTTAAAAATGTAAAAAGTTAACGACGAATCCGGACGATGACAACAGGTGCCAAGTGATGAGAATAGCTCACTTGGCCCTTCGGGCCAGGTGAGCTAAAAATGTGCAACTAGGTGGACATTGAAACTCTGTTCTTTTATTTCTACTTGCAGGAACTGAAAAGTAAAGAAACAGAACCAAAGAACATTAATTTTTAATTAATACAATATTGAGCTCAAAGTTAATCTAGTTGTCTTTCTTAATCATACAGGATATTTCCAAAAAGCAGCTGCATACACATGCACCAGTATTAGCCAGCAGTGTAGACAATTACATATCTGTGTATGGTGATATAGCAATAGAAATATCTCATACATCATTGGAAAATATAGTATAGACAATAGAAATGGAGTACACATGTATGTCAAAGAGACACACATATGAAAATATAATATAGACAATAGAAATGGAGTATGTCAAAGAGACAAACATATGAAAATATAATATAGACAATAGAAATGGGGTATGTCAAAGAGACACACATATGAAAATAGAATATAGACAATAGAAATATGGTACAATGTATGTCAAAGAGACAAAAATATGAAATAGAAGAGACAACAACTTAATAAAAAAAGTTCTACTTTATATAAAAATTATGGAGCACTTATTGTTTTTTATTTGTTTGAGCTTTTGATTTTGCCATGTATTTTCTGTGGAATTTGGTATTTTGGGTTTTTTACTTTTTAAAGCAACAACTCATCACAATGAAGTATTTACACTCAAAATGAGTTCCTGACAGAAAAAAAGATGACAAATTAAAGAAAAACATATTAAAAAACATCAAAACATTACCCTTAAAAACCTATCGCAAAAAAAAATACACATATATATAAAAACCATGTTAAGAATCTATGAGAAAATAAATGCATTTGAACAATTAAAAACATATAAAAAATAAATATATTTAAGACCAAGATAAAATCATATGAAAACATATGTTTGGGCCAAACATATGAAAACATATGTTTAGGACAAACATATGAAAACATATGTTTAGGCCAGGTATGAAAACATATGAAAAACATATGTTTGTAAAAAACATATGAAAAACATATGTTTTTCATATGTTTACATGTATGAAAAACATATGTTTTTCATATGATTTTAAAAACATATGTTTTTCATATGTTTTCCATATGTTTTTCATATGTTCGAAAACATATGTTTTCATGTCGGGCCTAAACATATGTTTACATATGTTTTCAAACATATGAAAAACATATGTTAAACATATGAAAACATATGTTGCAATTTTTCCTATGTAAGCGCGTCACTCTTTGTGATATCCTGTGGTGTCTGTCGTTGATGGAATATGTTCGTTGTTCTTCTGCGGTTTGCATGTTGTGTCGACTATTATATTATGTGTGTGTGCTGTATTTCTGTGAAGTAGTGTTGTCATTTTACCGATATTTGTTAACATTGTCATAAAGCGGGAGGTTTGGCTAGCCATTAAACGAGGTTCAAACCACCATTTTTTCTTAAAATGTCCTGTACCAAGTCAGGAATATAGCAGTTGTTATCAAATAGTTCGTTTATATGTATCTTGGCGTTTGATTTTTTTGCACTTCAGTGTACCTGTTGTTCCTTTGTTTTCCTCTTATAGTTGATGTGTTTCCCTTGGTTTTAGTTTGTAACCCGGATTTGTTTTACTCTAAATCGATTTATGACTTTTGAACACCGGTATACTATGTTGCCTTTATTTATAGGACAATGTATTATATTTTTATAATACAAAAATAAGGAGATGTTGTATGATTGCCAATGCGACAACTATCCACCACAGTTCAAATGAAGTGGATGTAAGCAATTATAAGCAACAAATGAAAAAAACAATACCGTATAGTCGGCTGTAAAAGGTCCCTACATGAAAAATATGAAACCATTCAGTTGAGAAAAAAATAACGGCATAACTTATAAAAAACAATTAACGAAAACAAATATGACAAAAATAATCCAACTACAACCACTGAACTACAGGCTTCTGACTTGGGACAGGCATATAAAGAATGTGAAGGGGTTTAACATGATTGTGAGCACTCAATGTCTTTGTTTCCTACAAAGATATGTTTAGTACTATACCAATCCTTCGAATGCATATTCTTGTCAGGAAACAAAATTGTATAAGTAAACAAGTAAATGGACCCCTAAAACACTCCAAAATACCACAAAACACAACAAAATAAGTCCAATAAATGTTTTCATTTCGGGCAAGTGACTATGAGTATGATTTCCATTTTGGGGAATATATAAATATATTATTGATTGATTAATAATGTTTAATGCCACATTCGACACTCTTGGCTTTTTTATGGCGGTCAGCTGTTATTGGTATAGGAAACCAGAGTGCCCGGTTATAACCAACGACATTCAGCAGGAAAAATAAATTAAGCCACAAAGGTTGATGTTGGTGGTTGATTTTTGGTGCTGTTGTTTTAAACTTTAGCATCAACTATTGTTATGACTAGTAATTTTTTATTGGTTACAATTTGTAGTTCGTGTTTAATGGCAACATCATCTCAAAACTATGTTGTTTGTGAACTCCGTCACATCACCAAACCTTCTAAGTGTCTGGTGTACAGAATGTGACTAGGGACTATGTACAGAATGCCAGGAACATCATAGTTTGTCTAAGGCATCTAGGAGCCACAGTGTTATACAGATTACCGAATACCAGAAATTACCAACTGATCTTTTGAAAGTTACTCAGTACTGTAGCAAACACACTGAAAAGTATCAAATGTATTGCCAGAAGCATGCATGAAAGTCCCTGCTGCAGCAAGTGTATTGTTGAAAAACATAAAGAATGCCAGGATATCGGCAATTTAGTTGACATCATTCATAATTCCAAACCTCGAATGCCCTGCTCGAGATAGAGGAAACATTAACTGAAGTAGCAGAAAATCTAAAGAAAATTCACAACCACCAACAGGACAAACTGTCGACATTTAAAGAAAAGAGAAAGGAAATTAAAAACGAAATAAAGAAGACCAGATCAACAACCATCTCGACAAACTACAAGAGGATTTAATGAAACAACTGTATGCGGTCGAAGAAACCGAAATCTCGAAAACTTGTCAGTTATTGTCATCATGAGAAAAGAAAAAAAAAATAATAGCAGAATACCAGAGAAATATTGAGGACATCAAGCAACAAGCAACGGACCTTCAGATGTTTCTTTCAATTAAGCAAATAGAAGAAGACGTCTATAGCAGAGATATATTTCTGCAATCGATCGTAGATGGTGAGTGGGGGCATTCTCTTTCATATCAGATCAACACGTCTATCCAGAATATCGTATCCGATATCAAAAGTTTCGGAGAAGTGAATACTGTACCTATACCTTTCGAAATAGTTCTGACCAAGAAAAAGGCCAAGCAAGCCCAAGTATTGGTACCAACAATTCAATTAAGAGCCGTTGAAAATATAAAGTTAACGATACACATTAACACTAAAGAAAATGTCTTCAGATGTTGCATACTATCGAATGGTAGAATGGTGTTTACCTTCTTCATTGAATCGACAGTAAAGGTATTCAGCAGTAAAGGATTAAAAGGCTTTAAAGTGAAGATACCATGTGAACCGTTTGATATTGTGTATATCAATCAGGACAATACATTGGCTGTTACATCTGGAGGTTCAGCGAAACATTATATTACCATTATAGAATTGGCGAGCAAAAAATTCAAGAAGACAATTACACTGGATTTGCAAAATTATGGAATAGCACTGAAAGATAATCAATTGATTTATTCCAGTTACGACAAAGGTATACGAATGATAAATCTGTACGACGAGTCAACACGTGACATAGTTCGAGACGCAATGCCAAGTGAAAGTTGCATTGCAACATTGAGGGACAATATATATTAATATACTAACAACGTCACAAACGTTGTTACATGTTGTAATCTACAAGGTGAAATACAATGGGCATTTCAAAATGAAAGCGTTCTGAATCCTCGTGGTATAGATGCAGATAGTGATGGTAATGTGTACGTGATAGGGGTATTGTCAAACAATGTTGTAGTTATCTCCCCTGATGGACAACGATATAGTGAAATATTGACAGCAGCAGATGGTCTAGATAGACCTTCCTCGCTTCATTATAGTGGACTAAAGAACCAGTTGCTAGTTGCGGGCTACAATGACAAGGCTCATTTGTTTAACTTTACTTGAAAAAAACTTACAATTAAAACATTTCTCTCTTTATGTCTTTCTGTGCGATGTTTATAATAACTGGGTTTCCAAAATATTTGTTTTTTTTTGTAAGTTATATAATATGTAGTAATTGTTTGAAAAACAATTATGCATTCAATTCAATATATTTTGTAAGCTTATACTATTAATTGTGTGTATTGTAATTCAATTCCAATACAATTTTATGGAATAAGAACAACAGTATTGATTTGAAATAACAGATTTCAATTATCTCCATTTCGAAATACCTACATGTTTTAATAAATAAATTTCAATCATCATCGTCACCGGCATTGTTCTACACCCCGACGTGTTTTACCAAACGCAGGGTTTACGTAATAACCGTATATCGGGGTGTTTTTTTTTGCGATTTGATGACAAAATGGGCATGGAAAATACACGCAAAGAAACAACATTGTATTGTAATGTTAAAGACGTAGTCGCCATAAACTTGATTGACTGAAACAGTGGCAAGACCGATGACCAAGACCAATAGAAAGTTCACTCTTCTTATGACAAAATCGAAAAAATCAAATGTAAAACAATGCCGGTGACTATAATGATCGGAGTTATTTCTTAACAACAATCGTACATTTGAAAGAAATATTTGTTAAACTGTGTTTTTAAAAATATACACGCAAATACACGTTGTTTTACGTGAAGCAAGTGTGAAACTAAAATCTAAAAAATGTTAATCTTTTGCTGCAAATTGATAAAATGTAAAAAATACATGTACATACAAATTCTAAAGATCTTTCAAGTCACTAATTTTCTGAGTGTTCCACATAGTCCTTAGTACACCGGTCTTCTCTTGTCGCATGAACATTCAATATATATATATTGTCTTTTCGTGAATATACCAATCTAAAAATCGTGTCTCCGAATTATGTATATTGTATTATGCAGTACTCGTATTTATCTTTAATTTTTGAAAATAGTCATTATTCGGAGAACTTTCAAAGAAAGTAGTTATGGATTGCAGCATATGCTAGAAATGAAGATTTTGCTTATTTTTGTGAAATTGAATATAACATTTTTAAGCATATTTGATGTATAATGTTCGGATTATATCAACAATCATTGGAACGTCGCTAATAAACATTTTTAAACATGTCACTGATTGCTGTATTTGGATATTGACACTTTGCGAAACGGAACAGAACGGAACAAAGCGGTACGAGTAAAGGGGCACCATTAAGGAGTTTGAATAAAAAAAAATTAAAATACACCGTGACGTTATAGTTTTTACATACGATGGTTCTTATAGTATTTTTTTGTTTTTTGTAAAATCTTATTGGCTGACATAATTCAAATCTACATGAAATGATGTTACATTCAAAGTAATAATATTAATCACCATTGCTTGTCTGTCAATATTTCGCAATAAAAAAAACAATTTTCAATGATGTTCCGTTCTGTTCCGTTCCGTTAAGTACCATTATTCTGGAATACAATTTTTGTTTTGATGGACTTCTTCAAATATATCTGTTAACTGTAAAAACTTCTTCAAAATCAATCAATCGGTTCTTGGCCTGTAATTAGATAGATATAGACAGGTAGGCAGAGGGACAGGTTAGTTGTGTGGTCCCTTTATATCCTCAACATTTG
Source organism: Mytilus californianus (assembly GCF_021869535.1). NCBI lineage: Eukaryota > Metazoa > Mollusca > Bivalvia > Mytilida > Mytilidae > Mytilus > Mytilus californianus. The sequence continues at coordinate 37,347,150 of NW_026262712.1, forward strand.
TTAGCAAGCTTTTTAAAAATTGTTGTTCCGTTTCGTACTATTAAGTAACAGTAGCCGGAGCTATAGGTACTTTTCGGCACGGAACGGAACAAATGAAAATTACTTTTAATTAGTCGTTGTCTAATAAGTTTTACTTTACTGTTTGATAATTTTTTTTATATTCTATTTAAGTAGAAGCAATTTAATTATGTCAGCTGCTCCTGGGAACAAAATTGATTAATCCTAGGTTGACTTCCTCTAGATTCTCGGTATAGTATCAATCGGGTTTTTTTAAAATGCATTTTCGAAAAACGGGTGCGCGGGCAGACAGGCTGGTTCCTGTTAAATCATCAAAATCTTTGGAAACAGTGCACACAATTTTGTTCCGTTCCGTTATGTTAAGTACAGTTAGACGGAAGGGGGTGTTATTGGTGCTTTGCAGAACGGAACGGAATAAAGCAAACTGCATGTACTCGTTGTCTTGTTGATTTATCTTCGCTGTTCGTGTGTTTAGTCATTATTTTAACATGTGCACAGCCAGTTATTGTGCAGCTCAACAGATGCACAATTTATATACCTTTCAACCAATGAACAATTTATATTACATCTTTACAAAAGCGAGGCAAAAAATACCAAAGGAACATTCTAACTCATAAGTCGAAAATAAACTGACAACGCCATGGCAAAAAAACGAAAAATACCAAAAGACAAACAACAGTATACAAAACACAACATAGAAAAACTAAAGATTGAGCAAACCCGGTAATAAGTCGATCTATTTCGGTAGGTTACCTACGGGGGGAAAGAGGACGGGATTGTGGTAACGACAATTGGAACACATCCGTCGTCATCAGTGAAACAGATATTTCATTACGTTCAACCAACTCGTGATGGTATCCGTAAAATTTTACAAATATATTTTATATGTATCTAGACAGATTTTTATCAGGAATGCTTGTACTTAAGTGGTTGTGTAATTTCAAGATGGCTTGAATATCGAATGAAAATGATTTAACCTTGCAACAAGCCACCAGCGGACCCCACAAAGAGATATTTTAAGGGTTCTTAATGTGCAAAAAGAGTGACACCTCTCTACATGAAGCATCAGAGTTCGTTCCCATTCTGACCTGACGTGGCTTCGTGTTTAAACATCCCGCACAACCACCCGGACGTCCTACTTTGGCAAGGATTTTAATAACGGTCGGAAGAAGACCTAGGGATGACCATATTTCAATATACAGATATGTGTACTTCTATATGCCTCCTTTTTATCATCATCCGATATTATAATTATATTTAAATATATTTGTATTACTTATTCACTGTGTAGCATCACCACCGGATAAATGTACCCCAGAAGCAAACAAACAATGATAGCAAAAAGTACATATTCCAATCCCTGTACAGTAAACAATTATTCGCCGTTATTCGCCGTACAATTTATCCGCTTTATTTACATGAATTTCTCTGTGTAAACAATATAGTTTATTTCGAAATAAGGTATTGTTCAAGCTTAGATATGATATACCTTTGTTCTACGAAAACGTCATATGAATAGTCGAAGGATACATGTGTTTTAATATAAGTTTGAACTCGTCCCTTACTTCTTTGAACAGGTACCATCCTTGCCGATTCTGACGATTTGAAAAGATAGAAAGCCAATTAAGGATCATAATCAGCACTAAATAGTAGGAATCACTATCACAAAACTTTACTTGTCAGCAAAACGTAGAATATAATGAAAATAAGAAGAATTGTACTTTACTTGACTTTAAATTTCTATTTTTTTTCCCACCGCTTCGGGGGTAACTATATCCGGTGGTGATGCTACACAGTGTTATTGTATGGCATAATATTTTTCATCGTAAAGTATATTATATGTATAAGAAATATTAGAGTTATCCCTCTTTGTATTGGACAAGTGTAAGGACTCTTCTGTAATCAGTCAATTCCAATCAGTATGATAGGATGAATGAAAGTAGTTATATTGTATATGTGTACTTGCTATGATTTATATGCCTGTCTTTGGGCCCTGTGATAAGGTTAATAAGAGAAATTGAATTTGAATTTATACCCTAGTGAAACCTTGAGGTTCGAGAAAATAAACAATAAATAATGATATGGCAGTTTATAACAAAGCTATCTTTTCAATGGCATGACCTTTCAATGTCAAATAAAAAAGTAACCCAACACATATTTGAGTACGGTGTCAACAAGGGTAAATTTCAAAATTTCTAAGTCTTGACTATTATCTTAGTCGCTATAAGCTTTTGTCCTCACAAGACACATATGATAGACACTGACCCCAGGTCTGGACCTATGTTGTAGGCCTCCCGAGAATATAGCCTCCTTGGTCTTTTGGTCCAGCAAGCCTTAGGTCGGTGCCTTTCACTTACGACTAGTGTATACCAAAGTACTGTTTATATGAGGGTGTGGATTGGAGGATTTCTGTATTCTTTCATTTTAAGCCATTTTTCTCTATTCTTTATATTTTTTGTCCATTATTCTCTTTTCTTTATATTTTAGCACCTCATTATTCTCTATTCTTTATTATTTTTGTTCTATTTTTCTCTATTATTTATATTTTTGTCCATTATTCTCTATTCTGTAAACCCCATCCACACCCTCTTATATTAAAGGTTAAAGTTAGAGAAAATTATTTTTTGATTCCCTCCCTCCCTTTTTTATAGCGCTGTGTCTTTTAAAATTAAGTATCGATAAATTACCAATATCAAATCAATATCGATCAATCCTTTTTTTGCATATCTTTTTTAAACGAGCTGTGCATGTACATTGCGATTTAAGGTAAAACGTCTTCTTTGAACTATTCCCCGGTTATCGTTCCGTTGTAAAATAAAAAAATGATTTTGTTATTATAGTTCAACCTTTTTCTTATTAATTTTAATCGATCAATATCAATAACATACTCTTCATCTGGTTTCGGTATCCTAGTCATTCGCAAAATATTACACAGTATACCCCCCCCCCCCCACCCCCACCCTACCCCCAACCCCAACCCACGAAGAAATTTTGGTAAGTAATATCTTTTACCTCAAATTAACAAATCTATCTTAAACAATGTGATTGATGTGCCAAAAACTACATGTTTTTTTTATAAGCATACACAAGTTAAGTATTTTTATTACTTATTTTATTATTATAAATGCAAAACAGATTCTAATCATGGAATACTAAAAAGCGTGTGGATTAACGGAAAGGAATTCGATAGAAGTTATCCGGCTCTCGAAAATTAATATGTTGGCTTCAATAGATAAATAAGTAATAGATTTTATCTTTCTGAAAATGTATTGCATTTCATATTCCTACTTGAAATGTTCATCATTAGATTTCAAACGTTTCATGTTACTGCGGTTTTTAGGCATGATTATAAAAAAGTCCGCCTAATTTTGTGAACTTGTTTACGGTTTACCGGTCAGCCGGTCTTTTATCTATTGTTTCTTTTTCGTAGGTAACAAGTGTATCTAACAGTAAGTTTGTTCCGTTGTAAAATGTTCAATATGCCGTCGGAATATACAAATATTAACAATGTCATTGTCAAACTTTGTTTGTGGTTTACCGGTCAGCCGGTCTTTTGTCTATTTTTCTTTTTTCTAGGTATCGAGTGTATCTAACCGTTACATAGCTTCCTCTGTAAAATATATAGTATGCCGTCGGCATTGTCAGTATTGTCAAACTAAAAAAATAACGGCTGGGTACCAGTCTAATCTAACATGCAGGTGAAAAGTGCGCTAATATCCGCACGCTGTACATAACGTTATTTCGCGTATTTTCAACATAATAAACAACGGTGTGTAGATTTTTGCAAACCTGAATGAATATGTCTCGATACTCTCCAAATAACCGTGAACGACAAGACTGTTATTCCCGCGGTAAGTGTATTTTTCCAATTTGAGAACTTACTAGGTTGAAATATTTAGTACACATTTCGACCATTCTTTTACCTGAGACTGAGTCCCGGAACTTTGGGTTCACATTTAACATACTTACTTAGGGTACCCAACCCATATATATAAATGCAGGCTATATTGAACCCTAAAACTTACCCTTATCCATACCTAACCGTAACAATAGCCCTAGCCCAAATATTTCTTAAACCTTTAACTGAAAATAACTTTAACAGTGTCCCCTAAAGTAAATGAAAATCGACTACAAAATGGCGTGGTATGTCATATGTATGAGGGTCAGGAGTTTACATAATGTAGAATAATAGACCAATACTTCAGAAAAAATATAAAGAATAGAGAAAAGTATGGCAAAAAATAAAGACTACAGATTAATGGTGTGTTGAAATATAAAAAAAAGATAAAGAATAATGGGCAAAAACAGAAAACATATAGAAAAATGACATGAAAAAATAAGGAAATGCAGAAATCAAGGAGCCTCTTCCAGACCCTCACGTATACAATATGTATATACATGTCTTTTTATATCATCTGATCGTCTGATTTCTCATACGTGCATTTCAATATATATGCTGCTAAAAATTTATCGCAAAACTGCTTGAAACTCTTTTCTATAATTTCGTGAACAATAATCTCGAAACAAGACTCTTCTATTAGCACACAATTTCGTGAATGCTGCCGATGCATAGATTTTCTAAATTAAAGATCTATTTTTGTCCAACTGAACTACATGGCGTATATAAAAATAATGAAATAAATTATTTCTAGAGTGTTAATGTATAAAAATAAAAAGACCTGGTATGATTGTCAATATGAAACAGCTATCGTCAGAGTGCAAATGACGTACATGGAAGTAGGCAACTATTGTTCTCCATGCGGCCTTCAGCGATGAGCAACATCCATACCGTATAGTCAGCCATAATAGTCCTCGACATGGGAAAATGTTAAACAATTCATTCGTGAAAACCAAAGGCCTAATTAGACTATACAATTGACGAAAAACAAATATGACAGACAGCAACCAACAACCACTGAATTGCAGGCTCCTGACTTAGGAAAGTCAAATCAAGAATATGGCGGCGAATTAAGCATGCTTGTGAGCTTTCAAACCTCCATTTATATAAAGATAAGATGATGCGGTAAGATTGCCAATGAGACAAATCTCCACTCGAGACTAAATGAAGTTTAACTGACTTTTTAGCTGAATGAATGATCTCAGTGTGTAATAGCCCAGCCCTGTCTTCAGTTACTAATTTTATTTTTTTTAATTGTCTGTGAGTTACTTCAAATGTCCTAGGTTAGAGGAGAGTCTGTCTAGACCTCGCATACCTGTATCCTCTCTTTTGTTTGTTTTGTGTTTCCATATGACCTTATAGTTGTATTGTGTCTATTATACCTATTACATTACAGCGGAAGAACCAACCAGTCCCGACGAGGCATGCGAGACAAACATACCATACGTTAGAGTGCAAGACGAAATTGAGTATGAGTAAGTTACTGTATTTAAAGACAGTGGGGAGTATTCCGCCATCTTGAATCACAAATATTCGGCGTAGATTTTTATTGATATTACAAAAATTACAAAATACTACCTAGAAACGCAATTAATTTTTTGGACGTTTCATTACGATGAATATAGTCTTATTATGATTATATTATCTTGTGGTTATTTATTTCTTTTAACAAAATTGATAACTCGTTCTGGTCGACTGACTAAGATAAAGCTTTGTTTTTTAATGAGAGATTATTTAGATAGTTTAGTCGTATGCAATAATGTACTGAAAATAATTTATTTTGTTATCTAACAAGAAAATAAGAACGGATACCCCCTTTTTTACTTTCTGAAAGCATTTTATAAGATATGTCCTCATATATTTCTAAATTCTATCATTAATGTTCTTTCTTCTTTACATAACAGTACATGTTCCGTGTATAAACCTTTCAAAATGTACTATAAAATTGTACTCAACATATTTGCTTCGATACAAGCTTAGTTGACTTAATTTTTAATGAAAGTTTTGAAAAAGGTACAAAATCAACTGTAGGCAAAATATAAAAACAATCTATCGTTTTTTTTAATTTTTTGTATGTATATTCCCACACTGCAATTACGTAAACAGTTTTGACACATTTACAAAATTAATTCTATATGCGTATCATATTCATACATTAAATAAATAACAGATAGAGCGGGATTATTACCCCACGAAAGCATTAAATGTCATTCGAGGAGAAGCTTCTGTAGTTTTTGAACAACTAACTTTATGCATAAAAATGGAATTAGTTTCGTAATTATATGCATTTTTTTTTTTGTTAAATAGCGGTATGATATCAATGTGTATGTATCATCGATCTAATTAATAATGAATCCATTATTCGTCAAAAGAACATAGCAGAAATCTCAGATCTGTATTTAATAAGATTTTAGGATCATTGACCATAGATATTCTGAAGTTGTAATAAATAATCGACAATCAAGAAAGTAATGTATGGCATCTTCAATAGTATAGAACCATAGAAACATTGAGGATCGTTTACTATGTACATGTATTTTATTTAGGGGACTGTATGTGTTCCTTAACCTTGGATGCAATATATTTTTTGTTCTTCACCATTCGTCAAAATGTTTGTTGAGAACTGATTGGTACTCCCTAGTTTTCGTTTAAATTGATAAGTCGTTAGTACGTTTTTCGAAGTTGAATTTAATTTTAGTGTTATTTATTTCAGACTTCTCTTGCATTGGAAAAAGCTGTGCGAGGAAAATGTACAAGATGTTAACAAAGAATTAGAACTTATTCGCCAGGGAGAAAAAAGGCTCGTCGAGTTAAAAAGGAAAGACAATGAAGTTTATCCCGACTATCGAGCTAAAATAAAGCAGCTACAAATTTGTAAAAGTGACGTTGAAAACCTTGCAAAGAGATTTCCATCTTGTATAAAGAGGGAAGGTAACGTGTTTATTCCACTCAGCAGACAAGAGTGTCTGAACAAATTGTATTGCTGTCTTCAAAAACGCTTTAGCAAAACAAGAAAACATGCAAAGTTAGACACGAAAACCGACATTCGAAGGCGCTTTGGAAGCTTTTTCGGAAAATATGCTTTTTCTGAAATGAAGTGGAAATATTTTAGGAAATATTTCCAAAAGTTGGGAATTGAAACGGAACATTTGACCCCAGACTTGATGGTAATGGACAAAAAACACCGCGCGAAAACCATTAAAATTGTTATTCATGACCGCATTTTTGCTTTTAAGCATATGTTAGGAGTCCCAGTATTGAGTCGTATAAACGAAGTTCCAGAAATTCTAAGACCTCGTTCAGCACTGTCATTGCTTACAAGAAGTCACAGACTTTCAACAAATATTCTCAGGAAGACTTATACCATTTCCAAATCAGGATTAATATGTAAACCTGATGGCGATTTGACTAATTCTGGACATTCGGAAAAATCAGCTGCCACTAACTGTCTTGAAGTTAACAAGCAACCATCTAATGCAATTATGGATTATTTTGTAAACAGGAAATTAAACACATCCGAAGGTTACCCGGTATGTGCGGAGGATTCCGATCATTGTTTGCAGGACGAAACACCAATGACTAAAAACTTGTGTCGCTCTCCGTCTGGTCAAGACGGCAATCATTGTAAGGAGAAGGTACCAGCGGAAACATTCAACGATGATCACTGTATACGGAGTAAACAAACTGAGACAGAATGTCCTTTTGGTCCGGTTTCTATTGTAGATAACAAACATTGTACAATATTCGTAGGGCAAACTGAGCCGAAATGTCTTGAATCCCCTATTATTGTACAAAATGAATCATCCAGATCAGGAAATTCTTGTAATACAAGATATGTTGTAGTTGATTGTGATTGTTTACCAAACCATAAAAACAAACCAAAAACCAAAATGTCTACAACTGAACATCACGCTGAATTAACCATACTGGAAAAACCCTGTTCGGTGACCTCATTTTCAGTAGATACTAGCAGTCTTATCGAACGACCAACCACGAACCTCTTGGACATTCCTTGTCGACCGACGTCTATTGAAATTGACGCTAATTTTGCAAATCAGAAACGAACTAAAACTTTCACGACGTCTGAAATCGACAATTCAACACAGTCGGGAAATGCTGGCCACAAGATGTCTGACGCTCATTGCCTTGTTGAAAATTTAACCAATCATGAGATTCCTTGTCACGAGACCTCTGCTATACTTGACACTCGTCTTATAACAGAATTGGGAAAACTTTACAATCTGAAAACTGCTGCTGTTACAGCTTCTGACAATCATAATGAACAAATCAAACCGGAAAGTAATGATCGTCTGATATTTTCACGTGGTGCTCCGCTACCTAGAATATCGTCAAATCTCAGTCAGAAAAGCACAGAAGAAATTCAGTGTATAGTTGAAGGTCATGCAATAAAGAAAAGGCCACAATCGGTTCCGGATTCAAAATGTAATAAAACTTATGTCATCCCGTTGTTGAAAATAACACGAGAGCTTCCACCTGTAGTTACCCAAAAAGTAATAAAACCAGTCAAAAGTCAATGTAAACAACGCGGGTTCGATCTAGAAACTACGTATTTGGAAAAGAAATCGTCAAAAGACAACACCGTCAATAAGAATCACCAGAAGACAAGACCAAATAGTCCTGTAAAAAGGGTTAGAAGAATCTGCCGAACTCCGCATCATGTCGATATCCTGTACAGTTCTGAGGAAAAAGATAATGATTCCGTTCGAGAAAAGCAAAATCCTCCGTTACCTCCGATAAAAGGCCAAAACGACCAAAACCAAACTAAACTAAAGAAGAATCATTAAAAAACTATTTCATATGGATTGTCTTTATTTAAAATCTATGAAACTATCATTACGTTATAAATAATTAGAAAAATACAGGTTATACTAATCTTATAATTATAGAAAACTAGAGGCTCTAAAGAGCCTGTGACGCTCACCTTGGTCTATGTGCATATCAAACAAAGGACACTCTCCAACATTGTAGACGAGAATAGACTTCTTGACAAAAATCTCTATTTTGTTGATCTTGTTTTACTGATATTTTAGTTTGTTTAGTTTCTCTCTATCGTCTTTAATTTTTGCTCAAAACACAAAAGAGGGTAAAAAAAATCCTCATTTAAGGGCAATCACTCCTATGAAGAGTGACAGTCTACTAACTATATCGGCAAAATTTGACTTTTTAATAGATCTTGCCTTGCTGATAAATTTTGTGATTTAAAGTGTTTATATATCTATTATAATTTAAATCATATTAGGCATAACGGAAAAAAATGTTTCTCTCTAAATATCATAGTTTTCATGTTAATAGGCAAAATTGAAAAAAATGGTGAAATTTTTCATTAATGGGCAATAACACCTATAAGAATTTGTCTAACAGTTTTTACGTATATGAACAATTGGTAGAGCTCATTATTCTGAGCATTTTTGCTCCTTTCAGATATTTATTACTGTTAAAAAAATTATAGACAAAACTTGCATTTTACCCCTATGTTCTATTTTCAGCCATGTCGGCCATGTTGGTTGGTAGGCGGAGTCATCGGATACATTTTTTAAACTAGATACCCTAATGATGATTGTGGCCAAGTTTGGTTAAATTGGTCTCAAAAGTTTCAGAGGAGAAGATATTTTTTTAAAAGATTACAGAAATTAACAAAAATCTGTTAAAAATTGTCTATAAAGGGCAATAACTCCTTTAGGGGTTAATTGACCATTTTGGTCATGTTGACTTATTTATAGATCTTACTTTCCTTAAAATTACCAATCCAGAGGCAGCAACCCAACTACGGTTTGTCTGATTTGTCTGAAAATTTCAGGGCAGATAGATCTTGACCTGATGAACATTTTACTACTCTCTACTGCTTTAGTTTCAGAGGTATAAGCCAAAAACTGCATTTTACCCCCATGTTCTATTTTTAGCCATGGCGGCCATCTTGGTTGATAGGCGGAGTCATCGGATACATTTTTTAAACTAAATACCCTAAGTATGATTTAGGCCAAGTTTGGTTTAATTTGGCCCAGTAGTTTCAGAGGAGAAGATTTTTGTAAAAGTTAACGGACGACGACGAGGGACGACGGACGCCAAGTGATGAGAAAAGCTCACTTGGCCCTTTTGGCCAAGGTGAGCTAAAAAAAAATAAACTATCGCTTTGGGTACAAACCAATTATTCTAAAACAATTGATTGAGTTAAAGATGTTGAAGTCGACGTCGTGACGATGACGAGGACGACTATGAAGATGAGACGACATAACGATGACGACGACGATGACTTATTTTCAGAATAAAACAAAAATCATAACAAAGGTAACTGAAAAAACCCACTTGATCATATTTTAACAATTATTGTTGGTAAAGATCTCTATCTGTCGACAAAGTGGTCATACTTTTCATTTGCTTTACCTAGGAAATATTCCTAGACTAAAGAAATAAATTGCTACTGTCCAGAATATATTCTTATTCGACGAAGGGGATGAATTTTATTTTCATGACAAGACAGCAATCATTACAAAGGTTAATGAAGATAATACACTTTGATAATACTTTAACAATTATTGTTGGCAGTCATGGAAAGCAAACTTAAAGTACCCAATCTGTCGACAGAGTGGTCATACCTTTTATTGGCAGTACCTTATAAATAATCCTAGGCTTGAGTAATAGATTGAACCTATCCTAAATTTCTTTTTATTTAACGTAAGTAAAGTTCTCCATCATTTCCCGGGTTCATCTTCTTATTTTTTTTTTATTTCTTAATATAATTATACAACACTAAAAGCTAGAATATATATACACAAATAATCATCGCGCTTTTTTTTCAGGTAACTATAGCAAACTTTGAGACAAACTATTGAACATCTTAAAGTTATTAATTGTTCGAAAATCTTAAAGTTATGAATTATTTTAGTATATCCATGTGTCTTTGCCTTGAAGTAAACAATGACCACATCAATACAAATAATTTAGAAATGATTGTCTAACGGACAGTAATAATGGTCAAGGTAAAATTCATAGATTATTGTTACTATATATATAATAAAATATTAATTTTCGCGAACCATTTAGGTCACAGAAATTCCAAAAAATGGCATCAGTAAGGAGAGTTGTACAAATGATGTGAATACACAGAACCCGGATCCAAATTATCTTTTACTAAAAGTATTCATCATTTTCTGTTTTGTATGTACTAACAACATTTCATTTTTCTACAATTTCGATTAAAATATTATAAAACCTGCAGTTCAATAGGTCACATGCCCCAAATAAACATTCCCCGATTGGTCGAACTACTGTGGCCTCGGTGTAAAGCAACGCAAGCCTCGATGTAAAGATCACGCTTCCAAAAATAGAGGTATGTCCCAACTTAACATTCCCCGATTGGTTGAATTGCTGCTCGATGTAAAGCAACGGAAGCCTTGATGCAATGAAGAAAAGGGGTTGACAGGATAAACGTAATCATTATAAATTTTAACTTCATGGTTCTTATGCAAGCAAATTTAATAAACAATGATTTTATACAGTTGTGTTATTGTTTTCACCTTACATAGGGCTTTATTTCTGATCTTATTTCTGTGTACACAATTCTGAATCTACATATTTCACCTATATCAATATTAGGTAATCCGTTTGGACGATTCCATATACTATTATGTTATAGGTTTTTTTAACTTCAGTGTCGAGTTGGTGTATAGTATTGAGGGCTATCTGCGAGAAATAAATCCTTTTTTCTGATAGATTAACTAAATTCAAAACCAATATAAAAATAGTTAACATATATATTTTATTTAACTGAGTAAATTGATCGGAATGTGAATGATACATAAACCTAAAATTCGTTTTGGTCTATCCCAATGATGACATTTGCGCGGGAATTTAGTCCATTGACATCGTAATATAATTTACTTTGGATTATAATTATCTTTAGATGTAATGTTACAGATTTAATGTGAAATTATTTGTCTCTTCTTTTATAGTACACGAGTTTGACGTCAGGTTTGTACACATGAAGTCTCTAGTCTAAAAAAAAAAAGCCAGTGACAGAACGATAAACAGATAAGCAATTGTCTAGGGCCAAGTAAGGGAGGTGAAAAAGCCAGTATTACGCAGAACGATAAACAGTTACAAAGACGGATCCAGGGGGTGGGGAAAATTTGGTTGATTTTATTGGGAAGCAGGGGCGGATCCAGCCATTTTATAAAAGGGGGGTTCCCAACTCGGGACAAAGGGGGGGGGGGGGGGGGGGGGGAGTGTGTTCCAACTATGTGTCCCTATTCAAATGCATTGATCGTCCAAAAAAGGGGGTTTCCAACCCTCGGAACCCTCCCCCCGGATCCGCCACTGGGGAAGCATGACGAGAGTGGGCAACCCTTAGGTCAGTCAGCGGCCACCCCCCTTTTATGAAAAGTTGTGGATCCGCCACTGAGATTTATATAAGCAGGTTTTCTTTTTGTAGATACCTTAAAATATCACCAACTATGACTGAGTACACAATTTGATTCATTTTAGCTCATTAGCTGGGGTCACTCGCTAAAAAGGTTCATTGCGGGCCTGCTCACTGGCTAACATTTTACGATATTCATGACTCGTGTAGAAAAGCCGATAATCTATACATGTGTGTGAGGAGTAGTTATCAAGCTTGCTTTCATCTGTAAAAACTGTCTTTGGCCAAGTTAGGGTGGTGAAAAAGCCAGTAATAGAATGATAAACAGATGATCAGGTTTTCTTCATATAGATCCCTTAAAATATCCCCCACTGAGGACACAATTTGATTCATTTTAGCTCATTAGCTGCGCTCACTCGCCATAATAGGTTCATTGCGGCTTACTGGCTAATATGTGTAGAAAAGCTGATAACCTATACATACATGTACATGTATATGGTCAGATCATATGTTTTCGTACGTCATATGAATTTGTACTATGCATGCCTTTTCAATGGAAATTGTGACGACAGTATGCATTCTTAATAGCATGAAAAATGATGGAGAAGAGGATACATATGTCAACCAAAATTTTTCAGCAACGTCAAAATATGTGAGGACACCCTATCAAGATCTATTAAGCTTGCGTTCATGTTGCGTTCAAACTGTTTTAGGAAGGTGAAAAATACCAACAATATAACAATAAATAGATAATCGATATTGTAAAATATCAAAGTGTTGAAAAGCCAATGATCTACATATATACTTAAATATGTCAACCATAAAATAAAACTGATTTAATTTACACCACAACTGTTGAAAAAACCTTTATGTTTATATAATTTATCTCATTCTAGTCCATTCAATTGACAGAATCGGTGTACATTTCATGAACTCTTTAATAACAATAATCATCATGGACTATTCTTTATAGCAATATCTGTTAGCCATTTAGGGGTCTTTTGCATTCAAAGTTTAGTTTTAGTGGGTTTATTTTGCGAAAAAGAACTCAATTTCCAGATCAAAGTTAACATTTTCTATATATTTTGCTGTGTCAAAATGACCTAATGAATATAAAGGACAGTACCCATATAGACCCAAAAATGGTATATCACATTCTACACATGACATTTTAGCAGGAAAGACTGCCATTGGAGTATATAACTTTTAACCTGTGTATATATATTTAAAATATGATAATAAAATTCATGTCTTTTTCAGGACTTCTGATCGAACCATGTAGTATGGCATGTTTGTGAGATATGGTTTTGGTGGATAGGATGTTCATGAAGGACCTGTAGTACAAAGTATATCACTGGATTGAGCTCTTTGTCTAAGTGTATTATTAAAGTGCTTTGCTTTGAGCTCAGTTCATTGTTATGCAATTCATTCTTTGTGAAATAAAGATTTGACAGACAACTCTCATGTACAAGGATTTGTCAGGGTAGTATCCATTCTATGTACAATGTAAGTAATAAGGAGATAAAAGCATTTTATTATGATTTGAACCAAACATTTTTTGTCCATTAACCAAATTTTAAAAAAAGAACAAATTTACCCGACAATGCTACACTCGCTACTAGCAATATGATGCTAGGTTGTTTTAATACATCTGTACTGCCTACTGATGACTCGGTCCTGAGTGTAAATGGTCATTCAGTATGTTAAAAAAAAAAAAAAAATTTATAAGGCCTATCTGGCCTAATTGATTTCTAAAACTATATTTCATTGTACATGTTCAACATTTTTCATTCATTTGTTTATTTCTTAATTTGTGTGAATTAACATTGTTACAGTAAATGTTAATTACTACACTTTCATACCACAACAAATGCTGTATTGGTATCACTTATATTTGTATCCATATAACAAAAAAAATTAAAAGAATAATTTTGCAATACCTTTTTCATATTGAATACTATAACTTTTTTGATATTAAGACATATTAAGTAGATTTTCATAATACCCACTTGACATGATTGAAATTCTATCAGATTACTTTTGGAGCAGTTATGAGTCTTTGAAGCATGCTCACAAAGGTTTTTTTGTTGATATCGTTTTCATATTGGTCAAAACTTTTTTTTGCTTCGGCCAGCTTTGGAGGAGATGTTATCGAAGAATTGATAAAAAACAACACAGAAGTTTACTTTCTAGCTCATCTAGCCCCAAGCATCATGTCAGGCATTTTCATTACTAAAAACCAATAAATGTCTTCTAATCTGAGAAACAATTTCGACATTTTAACCAAATATTTTACTAATGATACTGACAATCCACCACAAAGTAATATAAATAGAACCATACAAATAGTGAGCAAATACATATAAAAAAGATGTGGTATGATTGCCAATGAGACAATTCTCCACAACAGACCAAAATGACATAGAAATTAACAACTACGGGTCACCGTACAGCCTTCAACAATGAGCAAAGCCCATAACGCATAGTCATTTATGTTATTTATGTACACAAAATAAACGAAAAAGAAATATTATGTAACACATAGACAAACCACAACCACTGAATTACAGCCTCCTGATATCATGTTCTCAGATATCATCTCCCATTTAAAAAAAAATCACATGAAAAAATGAACCTATTATGTGTTGCTCTCCTAGCTACAAAATGTATCCAAAATCAAAGATGTGGAAAATATTCTATCATAATCATTTGGTCATTAATGCAATTAGTGTCTCTTCCATGCCCTCTTGAACATAAAATCTAAATATTAGATAAACAACACTCCTCATGCTCAGGTTGGTTGTCATCGTGCAACACAGTTAATAACACCATATAGGAAAAACATAGAACTCCTTTTGTCATATAAAACACTGTCAAACATCCAAACATACTATCCACATTCATCTGTGTCCACACTTGTTTTATTTTACAAATTACCTGCCTAACAAAAATGTCCACATTAAATGTGAGTAGCGTTTCTTCAAAAGAGATGTAAATAGATATAAGAAGATGTGGTATGAGTGCCAATGAGACAACTCTCCATCCAAGTCAAAATTCAAGCTGTTTCCTTCAATGTCTTTAAAATTAAATGTGTGACAAAAACATAGAACACTAGGTTTGAATTCATCGTCAGTTTATCAAGACGTACCATGCAACAGACGCCTGTGAATGGACCCCGCTTTCACTAAATATTTATTTTGTGATTTGTCCTTTTTTAGTAAATATTCTGTAATATTGTAAGATCAATGTGTTCTTCCTCTTATCCATACGATAGAACAATTATAGTCTTTTTTTTCTTAAAATGTCCTGTACCAAGTCAGGAATATGGCAGTTGTTATCAAATAGTCCGTTTCTATGTATGTTGGCGTTTGTTTTTGTAGCAGTTCAGTGTTTATGTTGCGTTGTTTTCCTCTTATAGTTGATGTGTTTCCCTCGGTTTTGGTTTGTGACCCGGATTTGTTTCAGTTAAATCGATTTATGACTATTGAACAGCGGTATACTACTGTTGCCTTTATCTATCGATTTTGACCCTCTATAGTGGAAAATAATAATAGCGGATCAAAATGTATATAGCAAGAACACGCTTTCACTAAATATTTATTTTGTGATTTGTCCTTTTTTAGTAAATATTCTGTAATATTGTAAGATCAATGTGTTCTTCCTCTTATCCATACGATAGAACAATTATAGTCTTTTTTTTCTTAAAATGTCCTGTACCAAGTCAGGAATATGGCAGTTGTTATCAAATAGTCCGTTTCTATGTATGTTGGCGTTTGTTTTTGTAGCAGTTCAGTGTTTATGTTGCGTTGTTTTCCTCTTATAGTTGATGTGTTTCCCTCGGTTTTGGTTTGTGACCCGGATTTGTTTCAGTTAAATCGATTTATGACTATTGAACAGCGGTATACTACTGTTGCCTTTATCTATCGATTTTGACCCTCTATAGTGGAAAATAATAATAGCGGATCAAAATGTATATAGCAAGAACACGTTATATAAGTGAAAATAAGTTAAAATACTCAAGAGTTTTTACACAAAAAAATAAAACAGAATGGCCATCTATGAAAGGAAATCAAGCTTCTAGCAGTCATGCACGTGGTGTAAAATGATAGTTTTTGTTAATTCGGAACGTTATGCACCGTATTGGAAAAGGGAGTTATGTATTAACTCTTGACGAAAACTCCCTACGTGAACCAAACAAAGTCAAAAGCAAAGAAATAGCATCTCCATTGCTGTTCTTGATCTCAATGTCACAGTCAGGCCATCAATGCGGTTCAAACTCTTACATCTTGCTTCAAGTTAAGAACCTAACCACAGAACACTATTGCGGGGAAACATCAGCAGATTAAACTTCGTAGTTTTCAAATACTAGTACTGGAAATTTAATACCACATAATGCAGGCGCCGACCCAGATGGGGACATCCGCCATCCTAAAATAATGAAAAAAATGTAATTTGTAGTAAAAGTTACATTTTTATTTGTCAAAATATGGTCCTAATAGGTCCTAATATAATTCCTTAATCTCAGGGGAGCCCACCCCTATAAACATCAAATACTGGATCCTTAACCACAGAAATAATTTTGTAGTCTATTATCTAGGGCATTTGTAGAAGATTGTGATCCCTCTGGTCAAATTGGTGCAGTCTATCGTGCTATATTTGACGGTCTATTTAAACTTAAACTAATACAGTCATATTGCTTTGATTAAAATATAACAAGACTGCACTTCATTTTGTGGTATTAAGTTTGAGATAACGATTGAAATATTACATTTGGTGAGACATTGTTCAAATAAAATGATATATGCAGCCTTTTTGTGATTTCCTTTTACGTCGTTATCTACGATAGAAACAGAGTTATGAGGAAACCAAACAAACATCGTATCCCGCTTGGAATTATTATTACATAAACAAGATAAACGAATTAACGTGTTGCAACCATGATACGTGTGCACCACCCCAACCTTGGTGTGCAGTCATATTGTATTGATCGTTCATCGTGCACAGTTGTACTTGAGACATATTTTAGTTATAAGGGTCCGGATTGGTGGTTCCTCAATTCTGTCGGTCATTTTTCTTTATTTTTCATATTGTGTCTATCATTCTCTATGCTTTATACTCTTTTCCTTTATTCTCTATTCTTAATATTCTAGCATCTCCTTATTCTCTATTATCTATTTAGTTTTGCCCTTTTTTTCTCTATTCTTTTTTTTTTACCTATTTTTCTCTTTTCTTTATTTTTTTGTCCTTTGATCTGCACTTTTTACCCAATATTCTCTATTCTGTAATCCCCACCCCCCCCCCCCCCCCCCCCACCCCCCCCCAACCCCAATAATCCCTCAGATACCCTCTTCCAAGGTTGTACCGAGCTATAAACCTTGTTTGTGTTGCTCGTGTTCCAAAATTCAAAAGGTTTACTGAAAATGTTTTCTGAAAGAAGAATAAGCATACATTGTTTTATTGATCGTACATAGTACATATAGCAACGCATTTTGATCTATATAACCTTGTTTCTGGCGCTTGTCCAAAAATCACAAGGTTTACTGAAAATATTTTAAACTGAAAGAAGAATCAGGCCGTACGGTGACCTGTAGTTGTTAACTTCTACGTTATCTTCTCTCGGGTTGAGAGTTACTGGTGTCTCATTGGCAATCATACCACATCTTTTTATTTTTATATATACATTGTTTTGGTAGAAGTTAAAAATACAAAGTACGTATTCAGAGGTTATGAATGATAATCCATGCAGTGCCTCTATAGCATGCTCTTAATTGATTGATTGTTGTTTGCCTAATGTCCAGTGGCAGTTATTTCATGCATATTCATGACTCAATGCTTAGTAATGTGTTGCCATCTGTAGTCATCATATGCAAGCCTCTCCCTCTCTCTTCAAACAGACTTTTTAAAAATCCCATAACATCTAACTGGAATCTCTGTAACAATAGGTTTCAGGAACATCATTTTTCGAAAGTTGCGGGATTCCCCCCTTTTAATCGTTTCGATGAGACCTAGCTTTTTCTCGTTTCCCATGCAACATTATTTTTAATGCTAAATTACCTTTACAGTTTTCATAATTTCAATTAATGATATGTCATTGTCAATGTCAACTTGGACCCTGCCGGTCACATGTACAATTTGCTATTACTTTGGTTAAACTTTACTTTAAGCGTAAGTCGCAAACAAGGTTTAAAAATACCATAAAACACAACAAGTTGTCACTTGCATTGTCGATACAAAAATAATGGAATACGGGTGTGTGACGCCAACAAAAGGTTATATCATAGTGGGGGCGGGGTCATATCTCAATTGAGCAAAACCGAAGATCAAAATTGTAACTAATGATGAAATATACTATAACTGTTATGTGGCCTTCACAGGAGATATTAGTTCCTCGCTTCTGGTGGCTAGGGGTATAAAACACGGACCGGAAATATGAGCCAACATACCTTGTGAAGATCTCAAATAAAAAAATCTATATAGTTGAGGGTAAGATGGGCTCAGGGTTGCAGTTCTCCGTCGCCTTGGTACCTCTGAAAAAAAGAAAACAAAACGAAAAAACTTACAGCAATCTATTTCGGTTTGGGTAGAACCCTTTAATTTTACAAGCCTTGTGTATTCTCTTGACATTAATTGGCAAAACGATTGGAAAGGTTGATAGTTCTTCAGACTATGAATTTTTCATATCTCGGCAAACCCAATAAATTTAGTTTGACTACATTACCAGTAAAAGTTGGTTTTCATAGAGATTGAGAAAACAGAGGAGGGGTTTATGCTAATGAAGGAACGTAAAATAAGAAAGTGACTTAACCGGCAGACACATCTTTTATAACTGCATCGAGGTCATCCAGTTTATTTTGCAATTATTTGAATTTATTCCGTTTATTCTCCCTCCCGACACTTTTGATTAATTATTGAAGTATTCATTGTTGGCAGATTAATAGGGTGTCTGAAAGTTGTAGCAATCATCCTCTTTGGCTTTATCTTAAAATTTACGTAAAAATGGACCAAAATAAGGCGTCTATCGAGCACACCTTTCCCCTGTTTTTTTTTTTTGGAAAACACAGCTCAGATTCAATTCTACAACATATGGTGGGATACAATTCTACATCATGTAATGGCAGACTTAATGGTTTTAGATTATTGCTCAATTTGGGAATCTTTTTAGGTTATTAACCGATACGAACCAGTTTTACGGTATTTTTAAACTAGTCGTACATTAAAGTAACCTCGCTTGATGTATGTATGCATATATTTTCACATAATCTACCCCTTAAGCGTATTTAAGAAACAAAAAGCAGTGATAAAGTTCGATTAACGTGTGTAAAGGATTTTATAAAATATAAATAATGAAGCTAATTTTCATAATCTTTTCAGCTCAAATACAAATATTGTCCCAAAATCAAACAGATCGATAAATTACGCATGTGGTTTGATATCTAGAGTATGCGCAGTGAAGTCTACTAAGAAAATCAAAGGCGGGTTATTGCAGGGATGACATTTTCAACAATTTTAGTCGGAATTATTTTTAAAATATACTTTTGTGTATTTATCACACTTTCTTTATTGTCAGCAACAGGTAAGATTTTATACGAAATTGACCGGGGAAAAAATACGTACAAAACTAACAAATGTACAAAATATATAGACATTTTTTTTACTTTAACTTATCTTCCGCAAAATTTAAAATGTGTACGTAAAATATGAAAGTGACATAATGCTCGTCCAATGCATTTGTTTATAGTACTACATCATGGGCGAAATTCTGATTTATTGAAAGTGTCATGTACACTCCATTTTAAACAATGTACATTAGTTTTGATTAAAAAAACAAATTTGAAAAAAAAAGGAATGAAACAAAATGTGTTTCAAATATCAATGGCCTTTTCAGTAGAGAAGGTATTGATGAGAGATTTTGTCGTTGTTCAGTTGTTGGGCAGAAAAAAAAACATTTTGGGAATAAAAGGCGTGTATTTGTTCTCTTTCAATCACAGAGGAAATCTTTAAATTTTGCTATGAAAGACGTTAACGTTAGTTTTTCTTAAATATAAAAATAAGAAGATGTGATATGATTGCCAATGAAACAACTCTCCACTAGAAACCAAATGACATAGAAGTTAACAACTATAGGTCACCGTACGGCCTACCACAATGAGCAAAAACCATATCGCATAAATAAATAGCTCCGAAATGAAAAATGTAAAAAAATTCCACCGAGAAAATTAACGGCTTGATTTATGTACAAAAAATTAAACGAAAAACAAATATGATATACAGCAACAAAAGATTTCCTTTTTTATGTTACATCATTTTCAAAATGGTAAACATTCTTTTTGTTATCTTTCAATACTAGAGGAAATCTTGTATATTGCTAGCTAGACGTTAAACTTTGTTTTTCTTGCTATCCTATTTTAAGTTACATGTATATAATATTTTAATCTGGTAAAGTTTTTGAATAACAACACCAGGAATACCGGTATTAAAAATGAATAATATCCATAAATATTGGCTATAATTTTGGGGGACTGTCTTGAAAAGATCCTCATGGAGGAAACATTCTGATGACCGTCAAGGTCCTTACTTTCAATGAAGACAATTTGTTGAACAAGCTTGCACAGCCTACAAAACCTACCTGCCCAACGACCATTTCTGTGAAGCCAACGTCCCTAGTCCGAAGAAGCTGTGTAGCAACACATACCTCTGAACACAACGCCCCTCGTCAACAGGTTTATGCTCCGTTGTATGCTCCTCGTCAAAAGTTATACGCTCTTCGTCAAATTGTACGCTCTGCGTCAAAGTTGTAAGCTACTCGTCAAAAGTTGTACCTTCCACGTCAAAAGTTGAACGCTCCTCGTCAAAATATGTACGCTTCTCGTCAAAAGTTGTTTGCTACTCGTCAAAAATTGTATGTTCTTCGTCAAAAGTTGTACGCTCCTCGACAAAAGTTGAAAGCTTCTCGTCAAAATTTGTACGCTTCTCATCAAAAGTTGTACGCTCTTTGTTATAAGTTGTACGCTCTTCGTCAATTTGTATGCTCTTCGTCAAAATTGAAAGCTCCTCGTCAAAAGTTGTACGTTCCTCGTCAAAAGTTGTATACACTTCGTCAAAAGTTGTACTCTCTTCGTCAAAATTTGTACGCTCCTCGCCAAAAGTTGTATCAATGGATCTTTTGCATCAAGAGAGCGGGCTAAACTCCAACACTTCGATATAAACTCCCTTTTACATTGGAACTGACTGCTCTTCTATACTATCCACTCAACTAATTGGATCTACTGTCAAAAAGTAGCTGTAAGAGTAAAAATCATCACCAAGAATGCAATTTACTTTACCTAATAGACAACTGAAGCAGACATGCACTGCAAAACGTGCAATAAAAAACTACAAAAAATACGAGGAATATTTTTTGGTTTAATCTGAAAATCTTCGTGAAAATAAAGAAGATGTAGTATGGTTGCCAATGATACAGCTATCGGTATCCATTAAAGAAAAAGGCCGAGGATGAGAACGACTACAATAATCAAAACTCATACCGTATAGTAAGCTATCAAATTCCCCGGATTGCAAAATGTGAAACAATTCAAAAGGTAAAACCAAAGTCCTCATTGATACTACAACAATAAACGAAAAACCATAATGGAAGACAGTAACCAACGACAACCACTGGTTTATATGCTCCTGTTGAGGTTGACGGCAACCATCAACGACAACTGGATAACATGCTTCTTGTACGGTTGACAACAACCCACGAAACCACTGGGTTACATGTTACTGGTACGACAGTTGACAGTTGACAGCAACCCATGAAACAACTGGATTACACTGGATTACATACTACTAGTATGGTTGACAGCAACCCATGAAACAACTGGATTACATGCTTCTGTTACGATTGACAACAACCCGCAAAACCAATGGACCACATGCTTCTGGTACAGTTGACAGCAACCACCAATGACCTCTGTGTTACATGCTTCTGGTACGGTACAGCAACTCACGAAACCACTGGATTGTATGATCCTGGTAGGTTGCAATTGACAGCTACCCACGAAACCAGGTACGGTTGACAGCATCCCATGAAACCATTGGATTACATGCTGCTCCTGGTTCGGTTGACAGCAACTCACAAAAGCACTGGATTGCATACCCTAGAAGGTTGGCTGCAACCCAAGAAACCACTGTATTACATGCTCCTGGTTCGGTTAACAGCAACCCACAAAACCACTGGATTACATGCTCCTGGTTCGGTTAACAGCAACACACGAAAGCACTGGATTAAATGCTCCTAGTACGGTTGAAAGCAACCCACGAAACTACTGTATTACATGCTCCTGGTTCGGTTAACAGCAATCCACGAAACCACTGGATTACATGCTCCTGGTTCGGTTAACAGCAACACACGAAAGCACTGGATTAAATGCTCCTAGTAAAGTTGAAAACTCTGCAATGAAAAATAAACACCACAATGTCAGTTTTGAGTGAAAGTTCAACGAATGTCAAATATTTACTCAGGGACCGATTAACAGACAGCACTAGTTTTCATGGATTTACAACATAATGCATATCATTGCAAGACTGTTTGACATTGGTCTTGTAACGCAGATTACGCATCACTCATTTGTCCAATGTTTTTGAGCCTACCCCTTTTTCCTCACGTCGAATTTTACAGCGTAAAATTTAGGCTTGAACCTTGTCTCTAAAATGTAATCGCGTTCTGAAATAAAAGTACTGTATCTGAGATGTGAATGAGCGACAGAAAATGACAATAAAAAAAAGGTTAAACAAAACACAAGATTCTTTTGAAGTTCGATTTAATATGTTTGATGCTTTTAACCTTCCTTAGTGAAACATTATAACCATACAAATAGCAACTTATTTTATTTGTTTTTTCAACGGCATTTGTAAAAATAGTCTCGAAATAGGGGAAATTAAACCCCTCGCTCCACCTTCTTTCACCGCATAGAAAGGGTTACATATTTCAAATTTCTGCATTCTGAACAATTTGGAACTTTCTTCAAAACACGAAAGAACAATAACTCATAATGACTTAATGTGAATTCGCTACGTTTGAAATGAAATCAAAAAGATCGGTCAAATTGTACTTTATAATTATCCAGATTCCACAACTGTGTTACAGGGAAGATAAATGTACATACAACATGTATTTGTTTTGAGGTTAGTGTTATTGCATAAATCAGACAGTTGGTTATCTCGTTTGAATTGTTTCACAGTTTACCATGCTGCGACTCTTTTCACTAAAATTTCTTAAGAGGAAAAATACTCGTAAGTGATACACATTTCAGTATAACTTACGATCAATTTTAATCGTAAGATTTTTTGTGAAAAGAGTCGCTGGTATGGGTTTTTCTCATTGTTAAAGGTCGTACGTTGACCTTTAGTTGCTAACATCCACGTAGTCTCTGATGGATAGTTGCCTCTATTGGCAACCATGCCAGATATCCTTATTTAAATATGAATTAGGATACCATGTATCCACGACACTTTCGATACGATATCCAAAATAAAAAGATGTTGTATAAATGCCAATGAGACAACTTTCCACCAGAGATATGTATGCTTACCAGATAGGCACGAATACATTGGAAATAAAGTGGCATCTGATTGGTCAATCACCTTCCTTTGACAGTTTGATTCGATCGCTATACTGTTAAATCACTGTCCTAGGTTGGGATGGGTTAAGCACTAATAAATTTAAAAAAGAACATGCAGATTAATTGTGAATGAGACAACTATCCATCAGAGACCATATATAAAAGTTTTAAAAGGTTGGGTTTTTTTTGTGAATAGTTGTCTCAATGACATGCCACATCTCATCATTTCAATATTTGGTTTCCAGACCAACATATGTATAAGTCAAACTTGGAGTCTTTTGGCCAGATTGTCGGTTAGAAGGATCATGTACTAACTTTTCCTGAAAGAAACAGCAGCAACAATTATAGAAAATCTTGATTCAAAGTTACTAAGGATGTACTAAGGTGAAATTAAATAATCTAGAGTTTAAAATTGATACTATAAGTCAAAAGAGCATTAGTAAAGGAACAAATAAGCTAAAAATATTGATAGGTCATGGAGCTCCTCTTCGAGATATTTATTTTTTTCAATGGCGGGAAAAGGCTGACTCGGACTTTTACCTTATATTTGCATTGGTATTATTTGGGTCTCAAATCGAAAGAAAAGAAATCTAGGATCTGCTTAAATTTTGGCAAATGACCTTTTATGAGCTATTGAAAAGAAAAAAGGTTGTTATGGGGCAAAAGATTTTACCTTGTATAGTAGGGAAAAAACCAAGGGATCCGAACATCTGACAAAAATTCCTAAATCTGACCTACGTACATCCTTAAACACCGTTATCAATAGCTTTGTTTCTGTACAGTGCAGGTTTAAATTTTTCGATACGGTTGCATCCAGAGAACCTACATTATTATGATAGGTTAGGTCAACAATATTTGGGACATCACTTACAGCAAATATATTGAGGATTTATTTAAAACAATGCCAGTTAAGTTTGCTTGTTTGCCAAACAGACCATGAAATCACTATTACATTCGCTTACTTCTGATCGAATGGTAACAATAGTTAATACTATCCATTCAAATCACGAGACTTGTGCTATTTACAACAGCTAATAAAAAAAATCCTAACAAACTAGAAAAGGGGGGATGACACACTGGTTTGTTCTAATGTGGGTTATAGGTGGTAAAACAAGTAGGGATATGGGTTATAGGTGGTAAAACAAGTAGGGATGTGGGTCATAGGTGGTAAAACAAGTAGGGATATGGGTTATAGGTGGTAAAACAAGTAGGGATGTGGGTTATATGTGGTAAAACAAGTAGGGATGTGGGTTATAGGTGGTAAAACAAGTAGGGTTATAAGTGGTAAAACAAGTATGGATGTGGGTTATAAGTGGTAAAACAAGTAGGGATGTGGGTTATAAGTGGTAAAACAAGTATGGATATGGGTTATAGGTGGTAAAACAAGTAGGGATATGGGTTATAAGTGGTAAAACAAGTAGGGATGTGGGTTATAAGTGGTAAAACAAGTAGGGATATGTGTCATAGGTGGTAAAAAAGTAGGGATGTGGGTTATAGGTGGTAAAGAAAAGTAGGGATGTGGGTTATAGGTGGTATAGAAAAGTAGGAATGTGGGTTATAGGTGGTAAAGAAAAGTAGGGATGTGGGTTATAGGTGCTAAAGAAAAGTAGGGATGTGGGTTATAGGTGGTAAAACAAGTAGGGATATGGGTTATATGTGGTAAAACAAGTAGGGATGTGGGTTATAGGTGGTAAAACAAGTTGGGATATGGGTTATAAGTGGTAAAACAAGTATGGATGTGGGCTATAAGTGGTAAAACAAGTAGGGATATGGGTTATAGGTGGTAAAACAAGTAAGGATATGGGTTATAAGTGGTAAAACAAGTATGGATGTGGGTTATAAGTGGTAAAACAAGTAGGGATATGGGTTATAAGTGGTAAAACAAGTAGGGATGTGGGTTAAAAGTGGTAAAACAAGTAGGGATATTGGTCATAGGTGGTAAAAAAGTAGGGATGTGGGTTATAGGTGGTAAAGAAAAGTAGGGATGTGGGTTATATGTGGTAAAGAAAAGTAGGGATGTGGGTTATAGGTGGTAAAGAAAAGTAGGGATGTGGGTTAAAGGTGGTAAATAAAAGTAGGGATGTGGGTTATATGTAGTAAAAGAAAGTAGGGATGTGGGATATAGGTGGTAAATAAAGTAGGGATATGTTATATTGGGGTACAAAAAGTTGGATTTGTGAAAAAGAAAGAAAAAACGTAGAAAGTGCGGGATTTGCGAAATGAGCATCCCCTTGGCACCCCCTTCAAACAAACTATTTTACTTTTTATGATCTGGATACACGCTCAAATAAACCTGTTGTAAATTTTGTAACTATACCAAGTAGACGTTCATCTGTCGATTCGTTTACCTTAAAGGCCCACTTCGTATTCCATTGATCTTAAAGAGAAATTATTTGTATATTGGTAACCAAAGGTATTAAAACATACGTACTGTTGTGCGTTTGTTTTTTCTACATTGGCTAGTGGTATAGGGGGAGGGATGAGATCTCAAAAAACATGTTTAACCCCGCCGCATTTTTGCGCCTGTCCCAAGTCAGGAGCCTCTGGCTTTTGTTAGTCTTGTATCATTTTTAATTTTAGTTTCCTGTGTATAATTTGGAGTTTAGTATGACGTCCATTATCACTGAACTAGTATACATATTTGTTTAGGGGCCAGCTGAAGGACGCCTTCGGGTGCGGGAGTTTCTCGCTACATTGAAGACCCATTGGTGGCTTTCGGCTGTTGTCTGCTCTATGGTCGGGTTGTTGTCTCTTTGACAGATTCCCCATTTCCATTCTCAATTTTATTAATTTCCCCATCCAATCGTACCACAGTAGTCGAAATTAGGAGTTATGCCTTTCGTACATAAAGTCATCTTATTACTATAGCGCTAAAGCACTATTCCAATATCAACGTGGTATTTGCATTACCTAAAAATATCCACAACATCAATATAATGAATTAAAAAAATACCGTTTTGTTTATAATTTGTTTTGGTTGTACTTGATTGATGTTTTCTTAACGTCCAGTGGCAAATACTTCATGCATGTTCATGGCGATTGGTTGTACTTGTGCTTTTGAGATACATTATACCGATATTATTGAGTTAAATACTTTTTTATTGATTTCTATTTTGCGTTCGTTTATGTAACTTTTGCTATTTAACCTCGCCATGCTAGCCTTATTCGTATGCATGTCCAATGTCAGGAACATATTAAGCGCATCATTTTTGATCAAGCAAGTAGTTTTTTTATACTTTCATGTCAATTCTGTGTATCTAATTGGAAATTGAAATAATTCAAGTTTGTTTAATTTGATTGTTACTATAATAGGACAGATGAGCATATGAAAATCTTTTTTTTAAGTTACAACGACTTCCTCTGTGAAATTTTATCCTACCATAACAAATTACTTACCGAAAATTTTAAATGTGTTCTGCTATCGTCAAGTGTTGAAACGTAGGCAAGGCCTATAACCTAAAAATGCATTAGTCCTCTTCAGTAAGACCTATATACTTAAAACACAGCATTCCTCTAGAGTCCCTGTTTTATTGTCTTTTCGAATAATTCACTTTATCATACTGTATGGACTTCATTCACGTTTTCTGTGTCGGCTGCTTAAGAGTACCATTATGCCACGTGACCATTTAGATACTCCTATTATTTTGCCGGGCTTTGTTACCAAGAAGTGCACTTAAGCATGATGGTGTTATTTTTATAAATAAGTTGAACATCATAGATTACGTAATACTGCTTCATAAATCATCTGTTTCATTTCTTGAAGTACCTGCTAATAAATCATATATTTTATTAAGTCAATAATGAACGAGATTGTTATAGACTTTGCCGACTAAAACTGGTTGAATTCATTAAATCAAATATGTTGCGGAACAAGTGCTTGAGTTATTCAGCTTTTCTCAAACAGTATATTTCAGCAAAGAATGTATTTTTCAAAGTTTCTGAAACCGAGAAACTAGTAGTCTAATATTATATGTTATGTATGTATATACATTAAAATAATCATCTTAAACATGTAGTACAGAATGGCAACAATTTAAAACTTTCCCCAAAATTAAAGTTTGTAATCATGAGTTTTTATCCCACCCCAGGCATAGAATGTTTTTGTCGTATTTGGTACGTTTTTTTGGGGAATTTTCTGTTTTTACTGCTCTTCAACTTCGTATTTGAATTGACCTTTCGACTGTTTTGATCCGAGCGCCACTGATGAGCCTTATATAGACGAAACGCGTGTCTGACGTACCAAATTATAAGCCAGGTATCTTTGTATTAAAGGTTTGGGTTAGTGGAGAAAGAAAGTTTAAACCCATTAGTCTGTATTGGGTTGATCAAAACCTTTGACATGACTTTACCTTTGGCGTTGGAAATCAACAGCAATTACATACAATAGATGAAGCTTGGCAAAGTGTTTATCACTTGATCGCGACTTTTCCTAAGTCAGGAGCCTGTAATTCAGTGGTTGTCGTTTGTTGCTGTATATCATTAATTTTGTTTTTCGTTTACTGTTTTGTGCATAAATTAGGCAGTTAGTTTTCTCGTTTGAATTGTTCTACGTTTGTCATTTTGGGGTATTTTATAGCTTACTATGCGGTGTGGGTTTTGCTCATTGTTGAAGACCGTACGGTGACCAATAGTTGTTAACTTCTATATCATTTGGTCTGTGGCGGAGAGTTGTCTCGTTAGCAATCATACCACATCTTCTTATTCTTTTATTTGTACCTTTAAATTTGAAAAAAGTGTGTTGCTCTCTGTTGTAAAAGTAGAGTTCTTTTTATTCCATTTATGTGCTCACCCTTTTGATCTGAATTTTTGTTATATAAAGAAGTAGGGCCAATTTCCCCTGAAATTATTTCACACCATGGCCATTTTCAAAAGGTCTTTCAATCTATTCATAAATTCATAGTATCACAGCCAAGTATGTGTTCTTAAAGGTTCCAACAATATTTTGGATTATTTCTAAACAGGTCATCAAATTATAAACGCCTAAAGAATGTCTAAAACCCGCAATTTTGAAAGTTTGTGCAAATTTGTTGTTTTTATCCAAGAGATGTACAATTAGGACATCGTCAACCAAAACATTTATTATTTTTAGAAGCCAAAAGCTATGTATTGTATTTCGGATATAAATTAGATCATGGTGGTTATAGCGATGTCCTCAGTTCGAAGTAAAATTTGACAAAAACATGTTAAATTTGCAATTTCTGTTTAAAAATGCATTCAATAGTATACATATAGCGCCGAATAACTTTTTTCAATTCATGGAAATGTGTAAAATTGTGAAATACGATCTTTAGTATATAATAAAACCTCTCTTATACATGTATTCTATTTCCAGTAAGATTTGACAATGTGTAGAGTTTGGCCCTGACATGGTGAAACAAATACAGTACACATATTTCAATATACATTCTAATACAGTGAATCTATAGTACATGAAATTAACATGTTGCCTGCAACTTCATCCTAAATCACAAAAACAAAAAGCAAACAGACATTTGGCCTTAAGGAGAAAGCTACGACATACATATTGACCTGGTTTTAGCCTCGCTTTGAGGACAAGGTTCCGTACTTTATTGCTAACGAGTTTTAACTAGGGACAAACTACTATGTCTAGTATTATATTGACTTGTCATAATAAATCACTTCTTTAAAAGAGAGGTTTAATATAAGAGTCGTTTCTTTATAGCCCCGTGCATTAATCGTCAAACTATTTTACCGATTGTAATTTCAGCCCGGACTGGAAAAGGATGTTTTTACTTATCATGCTTATAGTGAAAAAAATCATAATTGGTTAGAAATACTTTATGTGTAGTGTTTAATGTTTTGCGATATCATGTCGGTAACACATAATCTGGTTGATTGAGTAACGTCGTTGCATATTAATGAGGGCGTGGATGGGGTTTATAGAATAGAGAATAGCGGGCAAAAAAATAAAGAATAGAGAATAATGGGGTGCTAAAATATAAAGAATAACAGCAAAAATTAAATAATCGGGTAAAAATATACAGATTTCAGAAAAGAACAATGTCCGGAATACAGTTTTATCTAATAATTACAGAATAGCCATTATTTTTAAAGATAAAGAATAATGAGCGAAAAAAATAAAGACTACTGAAATCAGGGACCCCCCTCATTAATAAAACGGTATCAGAACGACGAGTCAACTTTGACAGTTTTTGAGGTTTTTTCTTGAATACAGGGAACAAAATCCTAAGTACTTTGTAAAATAAAATGATAGGAATATGTCAACAGACTGTATGTATACATGGTTATCATGAGGAATATGATAGACTTTGGACCAAAAAAAAAAAGCCTTTTTCACAAATTAAATATTTTGCTCTTGTCGACTTTTCTAAGCTTAACGGTGTTTTTCAATTTTTTCTTATTAAAATGCAAAGCAAAAAGGAGAAATAAATTATTTATTATTAAGTCGCGGTGTCGTCGACGCCGTTTACTTCATCTCCGAGAAATTGGAGGTTATAAAGAGGGTGGTAAAGGGTTATTTTCGTGCAACGTGATCGCCGTTTTTTATTTCACGTTCAACGTGTTTTTACTTTTTTATTTAACGTTCAGTCGTGCACGACAGGTGCCTCGTTCAACGTGTTCTGCATATTTAATTTTACGTGCATCGTGATTTTCAAATGCTTATATTGCGTTCTCGGTATTTTTCAAATAAAATTCAAATACTTGGCAGGGATCGTCAAGAAATACTTTTTTAAAAGCCGTAAACCATTTACATCATAAATGTGTATACTAAATCGGGAATAACAACTAAAACAGAGAGTTTATATATACAAGAAGACAGTGACTCAGGTTCACAACAGTCTTTATTTTTCGTGCAACGTTAATGACAGAAATTATTTCACGTTCAACGTGAAATTATGTCTTATTTCACGTTTTTTCCGTGCAAGCACCCCC
The DNA here is from genome assembly GCF_021869535.1 of Mytilus californianus. Taxonomy (NCBI): domain Eukaryota; kingdom Metazoa; phylum Mollusca; class Bivalvia; order Mytilida; family Mytilidae; genus Mytilus; species Mytilus californianus. The sequence goes on from NW_026262712.1 coordinate 37,377,961, forward strand.
ACCCCCACCCCCCCCCCCCCCTTTTACCACCCTCTATAAACAGCAGTTTTTTAAAGATATTTTAATTTTCTTTTTTAAATGAGTTTTTTTTCTAGAGCTGTCATGATATTATACTCTTTCAAATCCCCACTATTTATGTATCTATCTATCGTCAATGAACTTTGTACTTCATAGTCAACGTTTAAGTATATCTAGCAAAATGTTTTACGATTTGTTTAATTTTAAACTTGTGACTCAATATTATTGATTTATCTTTATTAAACGTGTTATCTATGTTTGTTCTTTTCAATTGCATTTTTTACACACCCAGTACAGTCACCCGGACATGAATTAACAAACATGACAAACGTGTTAGAATGGGTTATCAGTTGAATAGTGTCTTAAAATACATTTATTTTAGTCAGTTCAGATGAATTATAGTTACGGAGATAAGGCTGGAATCGATTTTCTTTGATACACATGTCCGTATTAATATATTTTAATATCATCCTATTGCCTATCAACAGAGGTGGATTTATGGGGCGCCCCCCTTATTGAGCTACATTTATGGTTATTCAAGCCTTTTACCTGTTCCACTCAAAACTTTGTCTAGTTCTTATTCTTTTTCTCTATGTCGGTCTTTAGATATAACTTTCGTAACTAAATGTGAATAATTACATTACATGTATGTTTCATAAAAATCCGTACTTTTGATTGGTTGATAACAAACTTAAGGCATTCAAGCCAATATTACATGTTACAATAAAATCCAACCTGCATAACTGTACGTGCTTCCCATGACCACGTCACACCAATGCATACATGTAGGAAAACAAACGGGCTGCGTTGAATAATGAAATAGATCATTATTCATTAGTTTTCAATGTTTAGTAATGAATAATGAAATAGTTTATGTTTCATTATTCAAGTTAAAAAGTGATTATTCGACTGTGACATTATCCCGTATTTCTGAATTTGCCATTTCTTATTTCCATTTACTTATTTTCAAATTGATATCAGTGGAGCAGGATCTGCTTACCCTTCCGGATGACCTGAGATCACCTCTAGTTTTTAGTGGGGATTATGTTGCTCAGTCTTTGGTTTTCTATGTTGTGTTGTGTACTGTTGTTTGTCTCTTTGCCTTTTTATTTTTTAGCAATGGCGTTGTCAGTTTATTTTCGACTTATGAGTTTTAATGGGACATTTGGTATCCTTCGCATCTCTTTGACTTGTTTTTTTGATTTTTTGTTTGTTTTCTTTTTTTTTTGCGGAAAGGGGGGGGGGGGGGTATTTTACATATAAGATGAGTGTTAAACTGTATGAAAAATAAAGATATAAATTTGGCGAAGGTGTAAACAAGAATAAAAACAAAGATATGGACAAAGATAGACAACCACTAAATATAAATGGTAAAACGCCAAAAACTACAAAAACACACTCAACAGTTAAGCACTAAACTTGACGACAGTCACACATCAAACGATTTAAGATGAAAACATAAAGACACAAAACAAAAAACAGAAAACAAAAAACAAAACAACAAAACAACAAAAAACAAAAGGAACCAGAACATGAAAAGACAAAACAATGAACGATTTTATTGCTTTGTGTTTATTAAAGTGTTGGCGTTTAACGTTTTCTTATTTTTTTATTTTGGGGTTGTTCCTTTAACCATTTCTTCATTTTTGTATTAAAGATATATCAAAACAAAAATTATTTCGAAATGATTTACGGGAAAATGTAAGTTTTAAAAATATAGGACAAATAAAGTACGTGTTTGCATTTGAGGAAAGTACAAACGTTAGGAACAAACATCCGCGATTCATTACAGCCGATTTCAATGAGTAAAGGTAATATCTTTGGTTAGCGTGCTTGCTAGCTGAACCGTGAAGTCATTGTTAGGTATGGTATACTACCCTCCGTTCGAAGTAGCCTAGTCCTATAGACAGATAGATTGGTTATCTGTCGGACTAGTCTACTCTTAAAGGAGGGTAGTTTACCTAACCTAACAATGACTTCACGGTTCAGCTAGCAAGCAAGCTAACCAAAGATATTACCTTTGCCTACACACTCATTGAAATCGGCTGTAAAATGTCCATCTTCGCTAATCAAGGGTTTACGATCCTGTCCCCTTCTCTTTGAGGGAGGGTTCAAATCGTAACCCTTAGCTAGCCAAAATGTACAATGTCGTTGTTATACATTTTTATCCATGCCTTCAGTATTGTTAGACACAATATGTTAATTTTGTTCTCTATATACATTCCAGAAGCTATAGGCTGTTGGCAGTGTGGTGTATTTCATCGAGGTATTAGAGACGAGTGTAACTTGGCCGACAGACAATTATTCAACTGTTCTGCTTGCCTTAAGACATATACCAAAACACATCTGCATGATTCTTGGAGGAAATTTCGGTGTAAGTATAGCTTGTATTTTTTTCTAAGTAAATTGTCATAAATAGTATAGACAATAAACAAAACGTTTTTTGTGTATAGTCTACTATTTAGGACAACTCGCAGTCAAAGAAATATAAACTTCTGAAAGATCTTGAATTAATGAACGAATATTGAGCAAATTTGATTCTGATGCAACTTGACGAGTCTCATGGAAACGAGACCTTAAACAGAAGATTATAATTTTCGGAGCATTAATGCCTTTAGCGCAAACTTATTGCACCATCCAAGGATTTGTATAATTCTATACAAATCATTGTACCATCCTGAAAAATTAAAACAACTAATTCTAAAGTTAAGAGGTTGCTGTCCAAGATCGAATTTGAAAAATTGTGTTTACATTGTCCGGACATGCGCTCTTCCCTTAATTATACCAAAATTATAACAGCAATATGCAATAGTTATTTTACTTGTATACAGGTAGTTAGCTATAGTGAATTTCATCTTATGAAAGAACTGTGTGCAAGAAACTAAAACTACATGACCAAGTTTTGTTTTCTAAGCACCTTTGTAAAGAAACAGCCTAACAAAAAAAATACTGATTTTTGCTTATTATTATTAATAAGCGTAACTTAGTGCAACCACATATTAGGATAACGGAATCCGTTGATTGTTTAAGTTCAATATATAAAAGATAACGAAAAGAATGTAGTGAGTGCAGTCAGCCAGTTATGGATGTAACAATGAACATAATTTAATAAGAAATTGAATTTCATAAAGAATGTTCAGATTTTGTTTATTGTCTACTTTATATGACAATTTGCAGAACAAAATATATCTGAAAGACCTTGAATAAAGGAACTGGAAAAAAAAAGACAATTTTGGTGTTCAATTGTAACTTTGTTTTCGTGAGTGCGACACCTTAAACTGAGGATAAAAATCGTTTCGCATTTAAGTGGAACTTGCTGGCCCTCTTAGAAAATACAAACAACTACAATTCTAAAATTTAAAAGTTGCTGTAAAAGAATTAGTGGAAAATTGGAATGTTTATCATCTCTTGAAATTTATGGAATGATTTTTAAATAACTTCTCTTTCAATGGTCAATATTTATATCAACTAATTTTGGTAGCAATAAAATATTTGAAAAAATACTTATAATGAATTTAATATTGTTAAAAAGAAGCGTAAACAAGATTTTTGAGAAAGCTCAATTTAATTTTTTTTTTGTATTATTCACAGAAATAGCAAATTTTTGTTAAAGAATACAGAAATGAAGACCCCCTCCCAAATCCAGACCCTCTTATATCTACTATTTTACTTGCAAGAAGGATCAAGTTTTCATTAAAGACAAAAAACCCAGATTGGTCGATGGACGGGACATTGTGCAAGTATCATAACTTATCTCCCTTTTACTGATCATTTTGTAAAATATAGAGAGAAACAACTGGCAGTTTTACATAATTGTAGGGTTGATGTTGAAATTGTAGTAGTGTGAAAATATAGTCTGTATTCTATGAACAGAGGTAATATTTTGACAGATTTTTTTTTCACTTTCAAAGCCAAGAGATATTTGTTCCGCTCTGGGAACAGTATATCTAGCCAACATATATGTTGCTGTTCCGCTTAACAGACGTTCCACTGGAAACTTTGTTCTAAACAATGTCATAATATCTGTTTCTGTTGGAAAAATATTCTATACCATTCATTCCGTTAGGAACATATACTGTAATATTTTTTCCAGTGGAAATGAAATTCCAGAATACTTTTTTCATTTGGAACTTATATTATGAAGGAACAGGTGATCATAAATCATATGAAAATTTCAATTTAACTAGAACATCAAATAATAACAAAGCATTTTAAAGACTTAATTGATTGGAGTAGACAGTTTACTTTTTTCCTCTATTCTTTATTTTTTGGCCAATTATTCTCTATTCTTTATATGTTAGCACCGCCTTATTCTCCATCCATTAATTTTTAGCCCATTTTTCTCTATTTTTTTTTGGTCCATTATTCTCTATCACGTAATTATATAAACCGCATCCTAACCCTCGTATAATTTTAGACATGAGAAAATTACTATTAATTTATAATTTATAATTTCAGACACGGAAAAAGTATCAAAGACATGTGTTCGCAGAAATTCGTACAAAAAGAGTGCTGGGTGTTATGGTAAGACGTCTGCTGGTGGATATATGAAGCAGTGCTATTGTTACGAAGAATTCTGTAATAGGGGAACACAGCTGAGATACAATTTTTACGTGGTAGCAGCCTTCACTTTACTCTTCAAATTTATTTATTGTGATTTTATTTTGTAATGGTTTAAAAAAAAATCATTCATTAACGCGTAAAAAGCAGGATAAAAGTTTAGTTTACGATTTTTTTTTCTTTGTGACAACAGTGCGGATGTTAAAAATCATAACTGTATATAAAGCCAAAACTGCATCGATAGTCTATACTTCTGAAAGCTGGTATCTTTTTCTTTATTTTGAACAACAGAACTTATATCAGAGCAACTTTATAGAGAAAGAAAGCCTTGGATTTATTGTAAGTATACATATCCAATTTCCTTTTCTTACATATTTTCTTAACCGTGTGTAAGTTTTTGTCAGACATTGAACTAGATATATGTGTCTTGTGTTCTACGATCCTATATTCAATACAAGAATATATTAATATCGCATGATATAGCAGTGGGACGGATGGTCAGGGTGACGATTGAGCAGCTACGATTATGATGCCTTTTTATTGAAAGATTTATTTTGCTACATATGGTTTTTAGAGGTATATTAAGGGGTAAACATGGATACTACAGGGGCGGATCCAGCCATTTATAAAAGGGGGGTTCTTACCCCAGGATAAAAGGGGGGTTCCAACTATATGTCCCCATTCAAATGCATTGATCGTCAAAAAAAGGGGGGTTCCAACCCCTGGAACCCCCCCTCTGGATCCGCCACTGAACTAGTACTAGTACACCGCAACACAAGGAAGGCATGCGCATGTGATCCATGTGTCCATGTGTCAATTTAAACATTGTTACACAATGTGACCTATATGCCCAGAGGGTCTAACGGTCGGCGGTGAGAAGTCCAGGGTACAATACTGCCCCAGTCAACCCTTTGAGTTCGTATTGTTTGATTATTTGAATAATGCAAAGATATTTGTTCAGAATTTGATTATAATTGGCCAATAATATATATAAAAAGGAGATGTGGTGGGATATAACTCAGTAAAGAACAGCAAAAAAAAAAAACAAACAAAAAAACAAACAAAAAATTTAAAGTATATTCATGATAAACTATTAAAAGAGGTCATGCATACATATGGAAATATAGGTCTTCAACAGTAGACAGGACTAATATATCACATAATATCATGAATCGCTCGAGTCTAAAAAATGTTTATTATTGTCAGGCTAATAACCCACCGTAAAACACATTCAAGATCATTCAATATACAATAAAACGGACAACACGCACTGACGAGGTTCTTGACTCAATTGTGACAGACAGGCGACCATGTGGATGTGTTAAACCTGGGAACAGTATATCAATATATATGTTCCTGGTTAAGCCTGGTTAATTAATTTTTTTAGTTCTCAAACCTTTAACCTCCATCGGTCGGAGAAATAACTAAAGGTATACAAATCAAATTATAAAAAAAATCAGTACATGAACTTGAAGCACCTGTAACACGTGTAACCCATGCAGTCTATGGCATGTTTCAATATAATTTAATGCTAAGGATATGTAATTGACATGTGAGAGTGCCCCTGGTAGAAACTTTTTAGACACAACTATTATTGTCTATAACTTGTGTGTAACCGGCTCCCTAAGAGAATTTGTTTTAAATTCATTTGGGATCAGCATGATCAAGTATTTATTGGTTTGTGTTATTTTATCTGCGCTGAAACCAATTTGGATCATTTGCGTTGCCAATCATGCAGTGTCGGTCCAAAATTGGATTTATCTGTCAGTGTCAGTATGTATATCTTATTAATGTCTTAATTTAATTATATTGTATTATGCTCTTTAATTTGTAAGCCCATGTAATGGAAATAAAACATGCATCTTCTTCTATATGAATTGGTAATCCGAGCATGAAACTTTTTACGAACAATTTTACAATTTTTAAACATAGCCACAGAGAAACCTGCAATTACATAACAAGAAAAATTCCAAATGAGTCAAATTTGTGTCATGCTAGGGGGAGATAACTCATCGCCAGATGTCGCTTACAACACAGGTGTAATGAAATTTCGAAGATTGGACCGAAAATGACAGAAAATCAAACGTTGATTTCTTTATTTCTATTACTGCTTATATACATAAACGAAGGTAAACGTTTGAGAAGTCAAATATACGATACATAGTGGTATAAAGCTTCTTAAAATGGCGCCAAGACGTATTGTTTACATCCCCCCTTTTTTACCTGACCCGTCAGGTGTGCTTTGAATTTCAAAACTGGATATGATTAACTACAACATACACGGGAAGATTTGTCAATTGAACATGATATATGAAATATCTTTTTTCTAAATCCTTTAAACAGTCAAACGACTTCGAAAAAACAATAAAACACCTGTAAGAAATTCATTTCCGGTTTTGATCTGAAACAAGTTGTCAACAAATTTGGAATAAAATGTATAGTTTTCTATAGCTGAGAGCAAAATTAATGTTAGTAAAATATTCCTTTATGATAATCATTTAAGTTTAAAGATTCTTTTGACTACAGAGAGTCCATGTAAAAAAAAAAAATGTTGGTCCTTTTGTTTCCTGTTTGTTATGATCTATATTGTTTAACAGGTTGGGGAAAATTACCCAAATGGTTCATAATAAGCCATTCTGGCTATTGAAGCCCATTTTGAATGTTTTTTAGTGCAAAAAATCTTAATTTTTGAATTAAGCAAAAATATTGAAAAGTGCTTTTGTTTAGGTCAAAATATTTAGTAGCAACTTTTGAATCTACTTTTCCAGAAATTAAGTTGCTAGATTGATCCCTCAGAAAAACAGAATAACATATTGGGAGTAAGATATAAGACTAAAGTCACTTGGTTGTGTAAGGATGTATATGTATTACCTGAATTAATTAACTGTAATTCAATTTTCAATACAATAAAATCAAAAGTCACAGTTAAAATTAGAGTTTATATTTTTGATACATTTCTAATCTAAATCAAAATTGCAGATCAACAGGCGTTTAAGACACATGGATCCTAAAATTGAAAACCCAATTTAATAGACAACATAGGACAGACTTTTCAGTGATTGTTAAAAAGTATTTTGGTTTTGTCTCACCTGTGACAAAAGTCTCGGAAGGCGAGACCTAGGTGTTGCTTTGCCGGTTGTCAACAATTGTTTAGTTTTCTGTCTAAATCAGTAAGATAGGAACTAGTGTGATAGATCAATGATATTTTGAATAAAAGTGCATTATTATCAGTACATATCACTTTGACGACTATTTCGAGGGCTTGCCCTCATACGTCATAGTCCAATGACTTATAATAATTAGCAATTTTCAATGTTGAGGTTTCTGCTTAAATCAGTTTGATAGGAACTACTTGTGATAGACAATGATATTTATGTAAAGTTGCATTACTATCAATACATCTCAGTTTGTGGACTATTTCAAGGCTTTGTCCCTTTAAGTTCATGATCCAGCGACTTTGAATTAATTAGCACTATTGCTGTCCATCAGATTGTCTTTTTCTGAAATTGCTGCTGACAGGTGAGACATATCTCTGTGTCAACAGTTTATTCTATTTTTTGTTGGGTAGTTGTGTCATTGACATATAGCACGCATGTCCTTCTATTTAAATATGTAAATAGAGAATATCATATGGCTTTTTCAATATCACATCTGTATCAACCCGAGACACCAATATAATCCCAAGAGCTCTGCTCAATCCCAAGAGCTCTGCTCAAGGGATTATATTGGTTGAGGGTTGATACAGTGTGTGATATTGAAAAAGCCATATCATATACAGTTGATGTTTTTTATGTGACATGATGTCATACAGGTAAGGAGGTTTGAAATGAAGTCATACAGATTATAGGTTTGACATGACGTCATACAGATTAGGGGTTTGATAAAGCCTTTGCAACAGTGACTGCAATCAATGACGTGACATCATACAGATTAAAGGTGTGATAAAGCCTTTGCAACCGTGCTGATATCGATATCATCATGGCTGGCTGATACAGCACGCTTGCCAATGATTGTATTACACATACAATTTATCTGTATTTACTACTAAGTATATAATAAATAGAGAATATCATATGGCTTTTACAATATCACATCCGTATCAACCTGAGACACCAATATAATCCCAAGAGCTCTGCTCGAGGGATTATATTGGTTGAGGGTTGATACCGTGTTTGATATTGAAAAAAGCCATATCATATACACTTTATTATATACATATGTACCTCACGTTTATGTTTTTTTATGTGACATGATGTCATACAGATAAAGAGGTTTGAAATGACGTCATACAGATTATAGGTTTGACATGACGTCATACAGATTGGGGGTTTGATAAAGCCTCTGCAACAGTGACTGCAATCGATGACGTGACATCATACAGATTAAAGGTGTGATAAAGCCTTTGCAACCGTGCTGATATCGATATCATCACGGGTGGCTGATACAGCACGCTTGCCAATGATTGTATTACACATACAATTTATCTGTATTTACTACTAAGTATATCATGTATATAATAAATACATATATATATATAAATGTGTGATATGGAATATATTGCAAGGTTTAAAATTGAGATGAATTGTACAATATTATAATTTACTTCTATTTTACCATGGAGCAGTATACTGGTTATGACAATTTTGTAAACTTTACATTCTTTTTTTCAGTAACCTGTTTACAATGTTATGAATGTCAAGCAAAAGATGATCAAAGATGTAATGATCCGTTCACACCGGCTGATATGAACAACATTGGTGGAATGTCAGAATGTAGTGACGATTATACCCATTGTATAAAATTTAAAACTTTACAATATTTATCAGATTCTGGATACGTGACAGGAACATGGAGAGGTAAGCTTAAAAGAAAAAATAAATATTACATTTTATTACACATTCAGGGTTAAAATATGCCATGTAATACATAAGGGAGCTACCTAATTTTTAGGTCTTTTTTCTCTTTTTTGCCCATTATTCTCTATTCTTTATTTTATTGCGCCCTTTATACTGCACTGTTTGTCCATTATTTTCTATTCTGTAAACCATCACCAAAACCCTCTTAAAAAAGAATAACATGAATTGTCAAAAATATTGGTGACAGGTACAAAAGACACAATAAACACCTTTGAAAAAAAAGTACAAAATTAAGACAAATAACATTTAACAAAACATGTTCCAGATAGTCTGACTTGGTACATAATAGGCTTCAGTGTCTTCCCTAGAAAATTTTTCATGCATGGTGGGTCCATGGTGAATTTGCAACTCGGCGCACAACGCTTCTTTTTTAGGATTAGTTACACAACATAATTTATATGTTTAAAACCATACACCAATATAATTGTTTTATTATAGGTACAGCAATTCATATAAGTCATGGAACTTTAAAGTATTTATTACAGATGAGAGGAATTAATGAAAGACCTTATAAACAATAAAAAAAATAATCCAGTCTGCAATAGTTATTTACAAATTAATGCCATGTACACATTATGTTTTTGATATTTTCCTCTGTTTCAACTTTCCAAAGGTCACCACACATTTTTCAAAATCAAAATCCTCCTCCTTTGGTCTTTCAATTGATATATGCATTAAGCAATTCAGCACTTTTTGGCATAGTCTGTTTCTCAAAGGTGTTTTAACTCTGTTTGAACATGAAAAACACCTTTCACAATCAGCTGTTGAAACTGGCAAAACAAGATCAATTGCTGCATACTTAGACAGACAAGGATACAAAGTTCCAAGACTGGCAACTTTGTTCATTGTCTGCCTAAATGTCATGTCTTTACATTCTTTCACTAACAGTGTCCTCAGTTTGCTGATAGAATGGTTTCAGCATCAACAGCAAGTTGTTAAATAAAACTTTGAATGTCATCATTGCTTCACAGAGATTTTACAGGAAACAATAAAAAAAAATTATTTGCGTTAATTACAGAAGTCGTCAATGAAGAATACCTGACATACGGACATACGGATGACATATTTGGCAATTACCTGTTTGGAAGATAAGCTGACATTTTATTTCATGACAATTAACTATTTTTTTTAAATACATCCCTGTCCGATTTATTTATAACGCTTCATAATTGTAAAAATCCTATCTTGCTGAAGTGAAAGAAATTTAGCCCCACTTGTGTAAAAAACGGCAAATGAATCCGCTACACTTATGCTTTATGTGACCCATTGAAATAAAAAAAGAACAACACAAGTTTTATTAAAAACAATATTACCGTAAATAACTAAGTATGTTTTGAAAGTTTTTCTATCAAATCATTTAAATATTTCATAAGATACATCTTTTTCTTGGCCCGGTGGCGGTGATGTGTATTCTTTGATATAATTCAACCGCGACTAATCTAAAAAATAACTGGTTGTTGTGACCAATCAAAAAATAATTCATCGATGTAAATATAGCTGATGAAAAAACTGAAACTTTATTAATAAAAAAGCTTTGTCCATTCTCTGTGAAATTATGTTAGTTTTATTTTTTAATACCAGAAACTATACCAAATTTTAAATTTTTACTTTTTAAAGATCACAGTAAAATAACGATGTCAAACACCCGTTTTAAGGTGAAATTTATACTGGAAAATGTTAAACTTTTTATTTAGCACAGAAAGATATGCATTGGGGATTAATCTGACTATTTATTTATCAGCTAACTGGCAACTTCTATTATGTAACAGAAGTCTTGATGTATAACCAACTAATTAAGAAGGTTGTAAAATCCCAGTACGCGCGACATGATGCATCCAATTCAGTCGGATGAGTTTAAAACACCTGTGGAGTGTTGTCACTTGTAACTTTACTTTCAAAATATCAATAATAAATATTTTACATAGTTATAATTTTCACACATAGCGGGATGCATTGCGGCAATGATGAAAGCATGGCGGTCGAAATTTATGCGTTGCGGCATGATAGTTGCATTGCGGTACCGCAATGCTTGAATAGCCTGGGAAAACACTGGGCTTTAGATAGTTGAATGTCCATTGGTTTTCCTCAATCTGGAAGGCCGTACAGTGATACTTTGGTATTTGATGGAGAGTTGTCTCATTGGTAATCATACCACATCTCCTTATTATTATAAGGTAAAAGAAGGGGTCATATGTGTCACAGTGTGGTGTATTAAATCATTTCACAAAAAGGATTATTGTCACATTGAAACATTCAACAAAGAACAAAAGTCCAGACCTCTCTGTAAATTTAGGACATCCCCTACCTATGGTCTGATAGTAATTCTTTTCTTTATAATGATATCACTACAAGATCTGTGAGGGGAGACACAGGTATGCTTATTTCCCAAATCCCAGCTTTTTTGTATTTTTCCAATTTCCCACTTTTTTTGCATTCTTTTTCCCAAATCCTACTTTTTTTTACCCCTATATCCCATATTCCCACTTTTGCACCCCTTATTTCCCAAATTCCAAAAGTGTGTCATTGCTGTGCATTGAAGCATGCAGAAGCAGGGTACTATTAACAAATTACAGGTTATAACAGGAAATATATTGAACAAATAATTATCTTCGATATAAAATGTTTGTATGTAGATTTTCAACTGAATATTTGGGGCCTCGGTGGCCGAGTGGTCTAAGTAGTTACTACTGTAATCACTAGCCAGTCAACACTGAGGTTGTGAGTTCGAACCTCGCTCTGGTGGGTGCACTCGACTCCAATCTTAATTGACTAGGATTGTCAGTTTTCCTATCGAAGGTCGTGGTTTTTCTCAAGGTGCTCCGGCTTCCTCCACCAATAAAAACTGGCCGCCACGAAATAGCCCAAAAGCGGTGCTTAAAAGTGGTGTTAAAACACCAAAAATCAAATCAAATCAACTGAATATTTTCTTTCCAGATGTACAAGTTGTATCAAGATTTTGTGTCAAAAGACCTGGTAAAAAAGATGGATGTTTTTGGAAAAGATCAGCGGGAGGATTTTATTTTGAGTGCCTATGCAGCTCTGATGGTTGTAACAGTGGAAGGACTATCATGCCAAATTTAATATCAATCATTGTAGCAATGCTAGTGGCTGTGTTCTTGTCGAAAAGATCTTAAATTGACACATTTGTTTATAACTTCATTGATCATAATGTTGTAGATAGAAGCAGATAAAATCATAGATTTTTATTGTTTATTAAGTACACAGAATGGGTTATTTCATTTAGGGGGAAGAGGATAATTTGTGCCCAAATTTACAATGTACATGTGGAAATTGTCCTAATTCTGACAACTACTCAGGTTTTCATAAATATTAAATTCACAAAATTAATTGTTATTCAGATATTTGTGTTGAGGATGCCTAATTTTCACAGCAAGCCAAGACCTTCAGTGTTTTAAGATAGTGTTACATGGGTGACCATATATTCATTACTATCGAAAAAAGATTTATTTAAAAAATATTCACTAACCTATACTCAATAACAAAAGAAAGGTTCCACCTCTATTATTTCTATTGTTACAATAGATAACTTTTAAAAAGTGATTAAAAAAAAGAATCAATATTTTCACACAATATTTCTTGAATCATAAACATCAAATTCTGATGGTTCATTTTTGATTCTTCAAAAATCCACATTTCAACCCAAAAATGAAAAATATTGCCAAATTTACGAAAACTGAAATTTCTGTATTTTTTTACATGAAATAAACAAAAATGACTTTTACTTGTCAGGTTTTTAAGAATTTCCTTTTTTCTTATGACCAATTTGAAATTGACTCTTCTCAGACCAGTGATTAAGTAGAAAACATGCAGTAACATCATTTAGAGTTCAAACAATCATTTAGATAAGTAGTTGGTTCAGCCAGAAGTAAAATAAATCCTAAATTAGTTAAAAATCATAATGAAAAAGGTCCATATATTTGTAAAAGAGTTTTTAGGGCATGTCTACTTTCTTGAGAAGTTTTTACACTGCTGATCCAAAAAGAGGCTCAAATATTTTGATTGCAATAACATCACTACCTTGGCAATTTTCCTTTGATGTAAAAAAAAAAATGTCTAATTTTGTATAAAAACTTTCTCAAAAATATATAATAATCATGAAACCATGATGTCGTTAAATTTTGAATAATGTAAAATGTACCAGTTTATCCAAGTAAATCATAGGTATATAGTTTGATTTTTTTTTTTTTAAATTATTAAGATAATTTTTAGTTTTATTCCTCTAAAAATTCAGATTTATTGTGCCTTTATGCTATGAACATAATTTACACAATATATATATATATTATATATATGTTATTTTGAATTAAGTATTTCTATAATAATGTTATTTGAATCAAAAATTGTTTATCAGTTTTCATATTATAAGTCATACTTTTTCTATATTTTAAAGGGGAAATAACTCATTATACAAAACAAAAAAAAACTCCACTGATAAAGTAAAATTTAATTTGCTCAGAAATCATTTAAAGAAACTCATAGATCAGATTGTAAACATTTCTTGGTATTGGATATAATGACAAAATAGCAATTTCATTATCTTTTCCAGGATAAATGTAAGCTGATTTGTAAATATGTATTTCTATGAATAAGCAAGAAGTGCCATTTAATTTTTATTGATTTGTTTATATTTTATTGTACATATTTGTTCGTAATTTAAACCATGAAAAGGAAATATAACTGGTTGTGTCCACTAAGTGGTTTTTAAAAGGTTGCAAGAAGAAGCTAGTTTGCAAAATTTCTGGGAGTTTTAAAAATCTGAGGTGTGCGAATCTTTACCATTAAACTTGTCATCTGGTGCCAGAATTGGGAAGCTAATCAGTAAATTTAAATTAATGTACGGTATACATTTAAAGAATCTGAATGGTCATTCTTACAAGCTAAGAATATCCACTGGAGTTCCAATACACCATGTTTTCATCCTTTCATTTTCAGGATTCCAAAAAAAATTTAGAAAAATATTTCTCTTCTTTCTATAATGGTAGATTTTTCTATGTTTTTCACTATTTAGCCACTTCTTCCTAATATGACTCAATATAAAACCATATCAGCAATGGATCTAGAAGGTGAACACATGACACTGGGAGAACTCATTCATACAACATATAGGTTACAAGAGCCCAATTATTTGTTAACATTTTACCAGCACAATTTTTACCCCAAGATGGTACTCAGAATACAATCTAGTGCAGCTTTTAATTGGATGATAAAGGGTTGAAATTATTTTTAATCGAAGCATAATCATTTTGATTTAAATTATCAAAAAATTTCATTCATATTTTACAAGGTGTAGTATGTAGGGAGGAGCCATTAAGAAATTGCCTTTTCCTTGCAGCGAAAAAAATAGATGTTTTTTTCAACTGCATTTTTAGTCAACTTTTGCCACATGACCATATATATATATTTTTTTTTACAAAGCTGATATTCTAGTAACAGGAACTGCTACCCATTTTTTTCTAGTTTGTGTAGTCTTCTAGAAATAAAATGTGGAACACCACTGGTACCCTATGGAAAATGCATTACGAATAATTGCGCTCTTGTAACCTATATGTGTTACATGCATAAACCAAATTTACGAAATAAGGTATCAGTACTACGGTCATACTTGAAAACCATGACACCATATTAAATACCGATCATATACATGTATTGGACTTTTTGACCAGATAATGTACCATTAATTTTAAGCAGATTAGATACCAGTCATTTGTAAGAAGTTTTTACAGAAAAGGTACCAGTTTGCAACACAAATAATTTCATGATTTTAACTTTTTGATTATCGTTAATTATGATATACATATCGGAGAATGAATTATAAATAGATTCAAATCTATTTTTATAGCATTTTGTAAAGTTGCATTTCATATGGTGTGTATATATAATATTACGTCCTCATCTTTTTTTATATACTATATGTACATTCCAAGACATTTTATATTATATATGCAATTATAATAAAAACTACAATTTTATATATTAATAT
The DNA here is from genome assembly GCF_021869535.1 of Mytilus californianus. Classification (NCBI taxonomy): domain Eukaryota; kingdom Metazoa; phylum Mollusca; class Bivalvia; order Mytilida; family Mytilidae; genus Mytilus; species Mytilus californianus. The sequence continues at coordinate 37,393,456 of NW_026262712.1, forward strand.
TTAGTTTGTTTTCATCCTTACAAATACAAAAATATTTCAGAAGCAAGACTTGTTTTCAAAGCAACAATGTGTACCTAAATGGTGCTAAAGCCAACACAAATTTCACACCGACAAAAATATTTAATTCACCAATTTCTTTCACCATTAATAATAACAAATACATGTACTTAAACAGTGGACATGTTTATATTGAGAAAAAAAAAACATAATATATTTACCGGTATTTACATTGCTGTGATTTAGCAGGTGTCATAAACTATTATGATATCTACTGAGTTTCAGCATTTTGAAAGAGAACTGATGGCATACTGTTGATTAATTATCTTTCGTGAGTAAACATGAACCACAAATTTAAATTTTCCATGAATTACAAATTTCCTACTGGTTTGTATTCAAACTTTAGCAGAAGAACTTGATCATGTATTCTTGAAAATACTGTTTTATTTCAATCTAGAAAAAATTGATTACAACAAAAATAAAAGAATTCACAGTGGGTGACTTACACAAACACAAAACAAAATTCATAAAATGGAAACTAAGCAAAGAAAATGTATTTCATGGGGAAATGTCTAAACCAAACATTCCTGAAACTAAAGACCTGTGTAAAGTTAATCTTTTATCAAGACTATACTACATGTATACAAATCCTTGTCAAGACATACAAATAAATGGTGTTAAGTTATTCAATTTATGTAAACATTATACCTGTCTAATCAGAACAAAACTGTTATAACATTAGGAAGATGCGGTATGATTGCCAATGAGAGAACTCTTCACCATAGAACAAATCTCGTAGAAAGTTCTAGCATCTAATAGGTCACTGTATGGCCTTTAACAATGAGCAAAACCCATTCTGCACAGCAAGCTATGTAAAAAAAAATATGATAAACAGCAATAAATGACAACCACTGAATAGCAGCTGGCTCCTGATTTTGGGACAGGCACATACAGAATGTGGTGGTGTTTAACATGTTTCCTGGCACCCCCCCCCCCTCCCCTAACCTAGGACAGTTTTAGTTATTAGGATTTGATTTAGACCCATTTTATTGGGTGAATGCAAAAACTGGCTATATTTGTGTACATGTACATTTACCCAGATCATTTATGCCATTGATTTAATCATTTATATCGCAATAGACTGCACCAGATGCCTCTCCAAACCTACTGTAAATTCAGAAATTATTGCGAGGTTTTTATTAATGCGAATAATGCGACTGGGTGACTCTCGCAATAATAAGAACTCGCATTCTGATGTCTGTTACATATATCTGTATACAGATTTTCATGATATCGCAATAATAAATCTCAATTTTGTCCATTCTTGAAAAATCGCAATAATTTCTGAATTTACAGTAGTTTCTGGGCTATAAAATATGCTGCAGTTCAACTTCAGTTGTTTGTTTCCATTTGCCATATAATAATATGAGTGGTATGATTGCCAATGAGACAACTATCCAACATAGTCCAAATGATGTGGATATAATCAACTATAGGTCTTTGGGCATAAACAATGAGCAAAATCTATACCATATAGGGACTAGAGAAGCCGCGGACATGACAAAATGGGAAACAATGCATAGCAGAAAATCCATTGCCTGATTTATGACAAACCAATAAACAAACAAAATCAAAGCACTGTAAGCGCTGTAGGCAGTTAACCTAAAACCAAGGCAAAGAACAAACATTAAACATTCCTATATTGTACATTTATGTTCATTAAATGAATTGGTTATTAAGGCAAATTAATTAATATTTCATCAAGGTTTTCAAAAGCAACTCATATATCAATGTAAATGACCCCCATCTTCAACCCAAAGTGCATGATGTTACTCCATACTCAGGTGACCCCAGGGACTCCCCAAATATTTCATTTGATTTGTTATATTGTCACATACATGAATATATATGGTTTAGGGGTGGGGATCTTGACTGTTTACAAGTTTTCAAACAAGAGGGGGTGGGGTGTCCCCATGGACTCCCCTATATTTCATTTGATTTGTTTTATTGTCCCATACATGCATAAATATGGTTTAGGGGTGGGGATCTTGACTGTTTACAAGTTCTCAAACAGGAGGGGGTGGGGTGTCCCCAGGGACTCCCTTATATTTCATTTGATTTGTTTTATTGTGTCCCATACATGAATGTATATGGTTTAGGGGTGGGGATCACAACCATTTCCAAGTTCTCAAACAAGAGGGGTTGGGGTGACCCCAGGGACTCCCCATATATTTCATTTGATTTGTTATATTGTCCCATACATGAATATATATGGTTTAGGGGTGCGGATCCCAATCGTTTACAAGTTCTCACTCAAGAGGGGGTGGGGTGACCCCAGGGACTCCCCCTATATTTCATTTGATTTGTTTTATTGTCCCATACATGAATATATATAGTTTAGGGGTGGGGATCTCGACCATTTCCAAGTTCTCAAACAGGAGGGGGTGGGACGACACCGGGGACTCCCCCAAATTATTTTCATTTGATTTCTTTTGTTGTCCTATACAAGTATATATATTGTTTAGGGGTGGGGATCGCGACAGTTTACAAGATAAAAGTACATTTTCAAATTGAAGGGGGTTGGGATGAACCCCAGGGACTCACCCTATATTTTGGTTTATTTTTTTTATTGTCTTGTTCTCATTACTGAAGACTGCATGTGTCTATAACTTACTGTTTTTCGAGAAATAGTCATTTGAAAATTTAAAAAAACAAGAAATGATTGTAACAGGATGCTGTTACGAAGTCTCCCAAATGAAGCTTCCATAATTCGTAATTCCCAGGGTCGCCTGACATTGGGCAAAGTCCAGTGAAGTTATATGCATTAGTGATGCCTGGGGACTAACCCTGTATATCATTCAAATCATCTTGGCATGACAAACCAGAATATATATGGTTTTGGGGATCTCGACCATTTACAAGATACTAGAACATTGGGGGTGGGGGAAACCCCTGGGGACTGACCCTATACGTCATTCAAATGTTTGAGACCTGACGAACAGGAATACATATGGTTTAGGGGTGGGGATCTCGACCATTTACAAAATATTAGAACATTGGGGGTGGGGGGAAACCCTGGGGACTGACCGTATAAGTCATTCAAATGTTCGAGACATGACGAACAGGAATATATATGGTTTAGGGGTGGGGATTTCGACCATTTACAAGATATTAGAACTTTCTCAAATGACAGGGGGTCAAGATGACCCCTGGCGACTAACCCTGTATATCATTCAAACCATCTTCACATGACAAACCAGAATATATATGGTTTAGGGGTGGGGATCTTAACCACTTACAAGATATTAGAACTTTCTTAAATGGCATGGGGTGGGGGTGACCCCTGGGGACTAACCTTGTATTTCATTTGATGTGCTTTGTCATGACAAACCAGAATATATATGGTTTAGGGGTGGGGATCTCGACCATTTACAAGATATTAGAACTTTCTCAAATGACAGGGGGTCTGGATGACCCCTGGGGACTAACCATGTATAACATTCAAACCATCTTAGCATGACAAACCAGAATATATATGGTTTAGGGGTGGGAATCTCAACCATTTAGAAGATATTAGAACTTTCTCAAATGGCAGGGGGTCGGGATGACCCCTGGGGACTTACCCTGTATATAATTCAAACCATCTTAGCATGACAAACCAGAATATATATGGTTTAGGGGTGGGGATCTTGACCACTTACAAAGTATTAGAACTTTCTTAAATGGCAGGGGGTGGGGGTGACCCCTGGACACTAACCCTGTATTTCATTTCATGTGCTTTATCATGACAAACCAGAATATATATGGTTTAGGGGTGGGGATCTCGACCATTTACAAGATATTAGAACTTTCTCAAATGGCAGGGGGTCGGGATGACCCTTGGGGACTTACCCTGTATATCATTCAAACCATCTTAGCATGACAAACCAGAATATATATGGTTTAGGGGTGGGGATCTTGACCACTTACAAAGTATTAGAACTTTCTTAAATGGCAGGGGGTGGGGGTGACCCCTGGGGACTAACCCTGTATTTCATTTAATGGGTTTTATCATTTAGAACATTTTCAATTAAAAAGATTGTGTCTATCACAAACGGTTTCCAAAATTTATAATCATTTGAAAATTAAAAAAAATAAAATCCCATAGGGTTCTATAGTAAAACCCTCTTTTCTTTTTGCCCCTCAAAGTACCCCTTTATAAACCCCATTTCACCACTAGACATGTTAGTCTAACATATTATGAAACCCAAAGTTAATCTGACAAGCGGTTTTGGAGAACGGGTGCGGACAAGTTCAAATTTAAAAGCGGCGGAAGAGGAAGAGGAAGAGGAAGAAGAAGAAGAATAATAACTAGATTTGCCATTGCAAGCAATAGCGGATGTCACCCTGCCCGCAATTGCCACTAAGCGGCAGCCATTTCGAAACATTTAAAACAGTGCATGCACATAAATATATTGCTATACATCTTTCTATAAATTTTCAGAACATTTAGAGCATTTTGAAATTTTTGACATTTTTTCTGTTTCCATGGCAACAGGAGCCATTTTGGAAATTCCAATGTCAAAAGTCTCATCTTTACTTGCCAGTTAACGTTTATATCAAGTTTCAGTAAATTTGGAGCATTCTGAAATTTTTAGACATTTTTGAATTTGTGCAGTTTCCATGGCAACAGTGATCGTTTCCAAAATTTCAAAGATGGATGCCATATTGGCACATGACAGGGAACATTCCCTGAAAGAATCACGGTATTTTACCTACCATGTTAAGTGAGTAAATGCTACTTAAAGAATTTTCCCGTAGGGTCCAATGTTAAAACTTTGTCTCTGGTTTCCATGGCAACAGTGGCCATTTTGGAAATTCCAAAGTCAAATCACACATTCACATCTGCCAATTATCATTTCTGTAAAGTTTCATTAAGTTTGGAACACTTTCCTATTTTTCGCATTTGTGCTGTTTCCATGGTAGCGGTGGCCATTTTAAAAATTCCGAAGATGTCCTGCACAACTTTAGATGGTGGACCTCATTATGTTAACCATTCAATAGGATTGGTCCACTAAACTCCCAGAAACGCTTCGGACAAAATAGGTGGAAGAAAAATAATAATAAAAAGAAACGGAGGAAAAGCAATATGTCACCCGACATTGTCGATCGGGTGACATAATAATAATAACTGAGCAAAAACAATAAGTCTTCCCAAACTTCGTTTGGGAGACTTAATAAAATCCCATAGGGTTCTATAGTAAACCCCTCCTTTCTTCAGGCCCCTCCAAATACCCCTAAATAGACCCCAATGCACAAACAAAAGATTAATGGCTCCGCTAGACGTGTTAGTCTAATATTTTATGAAACCCTAAGTAAATCTGACAAACGGTCAAAGTTGTCTTCTTAGACGGTTTGAGTGGATTCTGTCTGACTAGACTCGGAGACGAGTTGGCCACATTACTTAAAACATCCCATCAACGTCGATTTCCGCATCTGTTTCATGACCTCGTTTCATTCATAAAATAACAACAACCTTATTTAGCAAGATAAGTTAAAAATTACCGCCCACTTATATAACTTTATTTCCTCTATTATAGAGATATGTTGTACATGAACAATATTCCTGCGCATTTTGCCATTTGGGAAATATAAATGACTTGTAATTACCGATTTTCGGCGATGAAATATTTCATACAATTATTCTTTGACATTGTAGCCAAAAGCACAGGGGATAATAAACTACGTACTGATTTCTATTGAGCACTACTTCCTATGTGCAACTTCAAAAGTTTTGGGTAGTTCGACGATCATTTAAGGTTTTTCTGGTCATATTTTTTGTATTCCAGAAATAAAAGTATTAAAAAAATGTCCAATTAGTTATAAATAACATAATAGCCAGCTAGATAATAACAATGGCACGCATTTCAGCATTTATTGGGTTGAAAACAAATCTAGGGTGCTCGCATAAGGCAGCTTAACTGCTATAAAAAACAAAAACAAACCAAACAACATCATCCACTGAATTACAGGTTCCTGACTGGCACTCAAAGAATTTGGCGGGGTTAAACAAGTTTGTTAATGCACAACCCTCCCCTAACCAGGTACAATGGTGTAACAGCACATCATATGCATGATTGTTTTTCTGTTAATGTTATTGGTTCATTCAAGCCATTAATTTTTATTTATTGAATTTTTTTCACATTTAATCATCCAGGGGCCTTCTATAGAACATGTGTTTTACTCATTGTTAAAGGCCATTCTGTAGCCTGTAGATGTTTACATCCATGTTGGTATAGTTTGTTCATTGGCAATTATATCACTCATATTTATACAAGATATCTTTTAACAAATTGTGTGGAGCATTTTCCCTGTAGCAATATTCTCAAATGCACATATGAGGGTCTGGATGGGGGTCCTTCAATTGTGTATTTTTTAAACCATTTTTACTCTAATCTATAAATTTTGCCCATTATTCTCTATTCTTCATATTTTAGTGCCCCATTATTCTTTTTATTTTTTTTACCTATTTTTCTCTATTCTGTAAACCCATCCAGACCCTCACATATGTAGTGTGATGGACATAAAGCAAAGAATTATGCTTGAACCAGGGCCTTCTTAAAACTTGTAGTGATGAGAGTTTTTTGGTTAATGGTTAAAGTCCCATAACTCTCGAACAACAAAACAAGAAATTTTCAAAATCGAAAGGGAGCTTTGTTCAGCAATACTAATGTTGAGTTAAAATTACATGAGAATCGGTTAAAGCAAATTTGAGTTATCATACAAAGTGTTGATGGACATTGGTATACCACAATATGTCCCGTCTTTGACATGATAAAAAACAGAAATGATGTCATCTATTTTATTACATGAACATGACAGACAACAGACTATGTCTTTTATTTACCATAACTACATCATATAAATGAACATATGATTAACTTCATAATGAAGCTGACAACAACAGTCAATAAACCAATCAGAATTCTGATAACAATTAGATTAACCAATCAGAATACAGTTCAGAATTTGATTTAACTAATCAGAATATAGTTCAGAATTTGATTTAACCAATCAGAATACAGTTCAGAATTACATTTAAGCAATCAGAATACATGTTAGATTTTTTAAATCAATTAAAACATTGATCAGATTTGCAAAAATCATTCGAAATATAGATAAGATTTTGATAATCCAATCAGAATGCTAATATAATATTAAGTTAAATCAATAGACAATTATAAATTTACCTAGTCATATTGTATTGTAAAAATTATTACTTTGGAAATATTCCATATTTTGAAATGATCGGTCACATAGTTTGAATTAAAAAATGTAACAGTGAATTTGTCATTAGGAAACCCCTTCATATAAATTTTGAAACCTGCCTATTATGAACAGAATTATGAACAGAATAAGTACATTTTTCAGTAATTGAAGCTGGTCAAAGTCATGAAAGTCTAAATTGAACTTTTGTACAGGGGCATACAATGAATAATTGCTATTATTACAGGGTGTTGCATAATTTGTGAACCCACACACCCACAAAATATCCATAAATTTATTTCTACACAATTCTTAAAGCTATTGTCAGAAATACAACCACCCATCAAACTTTTAATTAAACTGCCTCCCCTTTTAATTATGGAACAGTCCTTAGCATTTCTTGACCTCACTGAACTTTATACCTGAAGAGTTTCACTTTAGACAAATTTTACTACATTTACATTTCAAATCAAATGAAAGTACTTTTATGCCTCAGACTGAGCATCCATTGTTTCAGACTTTTCTAAACAAAACGCAACATTTTCTGGAACCATTACCCATAATGCATTAGGTTAGGAAATAATCAATCACAAAGAGCAAACCTTTAGTCATGTTATCTCTGATTCATAGAGTTATCGTGGTGATAATAAATATTCTATTTTTAGTACTAAGGACCCCCCCCCCCCCCCCCCCAAAAAAAAAAAAACATCTCAATCCTCCGTTATCTTGTTTTTTCTTTTACTTTAAATAGATGATATCATATTTATATATTAATACATATTTTCAATTTAATTTGTATTCACCGATCATTTCTATTTTTATTTTATATAACACTTAAAAAATTAAAATAAAATTATTTTTTTTGTGAGATAGTCTACCACAAAAGACAGTTTATTTAATTAAACATGCATTAAAATTCATAAAATCATAAAATAATAGATTTATCGAAAATTCTTGGAAATTTAAAACAATTTTGGGATCAAAGAGACAACTCTTAACCTTTTCAAAGATTTGAGCATTTCATACATTAGAATTGATTATCTTATAATAGGTGAACAAATTAACAACTACCCAAATCATGCTCAACATGACAAAATTTCATAAAAATTTAAAGCACTGATAGGATCCTTCTAAAATTAAAATTTTCATACTAAATTAATAGCACACAAAATCAAATAAAAAATAAATAGCAAACTTCAATCAATTGTAATTCAAATCATACAATTACATATCATCATAAAACAGTCACATGATATCATAAAAAAATCAAAGTCACATGATTGTACAATATTTACATATCACTAAAAACAATACATACAACTGAAAAATACAATATTTTACAACAACTATGAAAACATGACCCATAAAATCAACAAAATGTATATGACTAAACTATTGAAATAGAGTATAGGGATATATCTATTAAACTCTTCAAATGAAATTGGTCTAGGTGAACTAAGAAAAATGTTAAAACATTAAATAAATTGCTCTTAATCATGGCTTTGGGATTAATTTTAAGGAGATAACTCTTGCGTAAGTCATCAACATGTTTTTATGATATTTGTCACATATAAGCCACAAAATAGTTAACAATCCAAGCAAAAGATGTAATCTGTTTTTTAAAAACTTTTTGTCTAATTAAAGAACATAAATCTTACAATTCCGGTGACTTCATGCAATTTTTTTTTGTCCTTTCAGCAAAAAATTTATTTTTTTTAGTTTCTAGTCCTCGCCCAAAATTTATAGGGTTGCTTGGTCATGAATTTTTATTTGGGCCACAAGTCAGAAAATATTTTCTCTTTACCTAGTCTGGGTCCATTATTATACATATCGTTTTACCAGAATTTGGTCTTTTTTAAAAAAAATGTCATTGACCAAGCATACAATGATGAACAAGGTTTTGAACAATTATGAAGGTGTTTGATAGAAATAGTTACAACTGCTTATACTTTGGTGAAAAGTTTATTGTAAAAACAACTCAAATTAAAGCTAAGTTGTCCTTTAACTTGAATGTCAATTAATCAAGGTTTGTTAAATCGACTGACCGTATGTGCAAATGATTTTATTGTCAGTCTGACACTACTTCTGGTCTTTTTGCCATGGATCACAGCTTTACACACTTCATACATGTTAAATATCCATAGTACATAAACCTTTATAGTTTCTGTTTAAAAAAAAATGGTGGATTCCAATACAAAATAAAATTCATCAATGTCCATTCGTAAGAGTTTTCCGATAGTACAGCACTTGCGGTAAATATTTTTCCACCTGTCCACGGAAATATTCCTCTACCTCCCTCATACATTCTAGTATCTCGCTGCCCTCCTGTAGAAATATATACACTCATTGTTAATGTCGATATTATGATATTGCTTTTGCACAAGGGACATTTCAGTGAAAATTGAGATAAGTCAAATATAATACAGCAAATTCATAAATCATTGCAGGCATTAAGGTGTTACCAAACGCCTTGACCAAAAGTAATTTGGCTCGTTTAATTTTCCTAAAATTTTGACAAAATATTTACTTTGACCCTTTGACAAAAATATAAAAATTTCAAAAAACTTGAACCACACACTTTATTGGAAAAATTTCATTGGATACATAGCAGTTTGACAAACACTAATTTTGATCATTGAGAAGCTTAATATTTCCTTAACAATAGAACGTGATTAAAACATTCAGCTGATTTTTACAGAGTTATCTCCCTGTAGTGTTATGTACCACCTTAATCTTTGAAATTTTTGAAAAAGATATGAAAATGTGAGATTTATCATTGCGATTTCAGGAAAATCTGCATATACATTTAGGTATCAGATATCTGAATTCGAGTTCTTAATTTTGGTATATTCACCCAGTCTTCACTTCTGAAAAGTTGCTCTAGCACAATGAAGGGTATGTTCATATCTCACTTTCCTGTTTCTGTCTTTAATATACATGTAATATTTGCAACTTGACATAAATCCCCAATCAATCTTACAGGATTTCTTAATTTAGAGTTGTCATTTCTCAATGTGTCACCGAATTCCAAACTTTAAGCTTGCTTTCTGTAAGAATTCTTTGATATTGTGTTCCAAGTACAGTTTATTATGTCCCTGTGTTTTGTCATGTGTAATGTTGAAAGAATATGCCTTTTATCATGTACATGTAACTGTGTAATTTTGAAGAATATGTTTTCCATCATGTCCATATGCACATGTTTGTTCATGTGTAATGTTGAAAGAATATATGCTCCTGATGAACAGATTTTCATCATGTACCTATTTTTTGTCATATGTAATGTTGAAAGAATATGCACTTTCAAAACAGATTTTGTGTGGTCCACTTTTTTTTTTAAAGATGAACCCTTTATATATCAATGTTGGAGATAAAAAGGAAGAGGACTAAGTAAATAAAACAAAATTCTTAAGAAATATTATATACTTACCGGATTATAAGTTTCACAATTATTAAAAACAACTTTAACGTCTTCTAAACATTCCTCTACAGAGCCATAGACAAGGCACTGTAATCTGTCCTTTACTATTTGGAAATCAAGTGGGTGTTTTATAATCTCATAATAGTCTGGCACCTATAAAGCACAAAGTTGATTATGAATGGTTTTCAAATAAACTTGTTCTTGATTGCAATATTTTATTTTAAAACAATACATTATGAAATGATGTTTTGAGCCATAGACTAGACACTATAATCTGTCCTTCACTATTTGGAAATCAAGTGGGTGTTTTATAATCTCATACTTGTCTGGCACCTATAAAGCACAAAGTTGATAAATGTTTTTATAGATGTGAAACGTGGGTAAAACACTCAAATGGTCAAGTTGCAATACTTTTGGTTTGTCAAAGACACTTTCCTTTCAGCTATTGTACGAGGCCAGTTTTATTGGTGCAAGAAGCTGGAGTACATGTAAGATTTGGAACCATTGACCTCAATGAATATCATATCTCTTGGGTTGATAAATCATTTTCTCTAATTCTTCATCAATTTATCCCTTTCTGCACCCATTGTATAAAAAAAAATTTAATCAACGTGTGGTTCGTTTGATCTCAGTTCTTCATTGGTTAAAATCCGATTATGACGTCGAATTTTCTTGCTTTCCTCTGAATTTCCTATTGTGACGGCATGAAAAAAGGCGACCATGCCTGATGACGTCACATAGAAAGAACACATCTTTTTGCAGATCATTCGAAAAGAAGGAATGAATTTGCCTGCGTATTGTTTGAAAATCATTAGAGAAACAGATTCCACCACCAAACCTCGTGTAATACGATATTTATCCACTCTCGACAGTTAAATTTAAAATATTTAAAACGCTCGGCGAGCCTCGCGTTTTAAATTTGAAAATTTAACTGTCTCGAGTGGATAAATATCGTATCACACTCGATGCAGTGGTAGAATCTATATGTATCAACCTCATCAAAAGTCAATAAATTGTATAATAGCTATGTTCAAACTCACAACCTCATCTTGACAGGCTAGTAATCACTGTAGATACACTACTTAACACATTTAGCCACTGAGTCTCTTTCACTTGTAGTGAGGAAGGTGATATTTGATAAGGTCAAGGTTCTTTCTAGGTATTACAGCTTCCTCCATGATATAGCCAAGGGTGCTGAATCTAGCATCAAATAATCAATATGATAATCATCATTTTGCTTAAGTAAACTTTTAAGTGTTTCTAAAAAAGTTACGGATCCTCCTGGGAAACATCATTAACAAGACTGGGTACATGTCTGAAGACAGCAAACCCAACAACACAAAAAGCCATAAGACATATAGAGCATTTATATTACAAACCTCCTTTTTATTTACTGGATTTAGGAATGGCCAACAGGACTTGTGTTTCATTAAATTAGCTACGATCTGTTCACATATCTGAAAGGAAAATAAACTGCATGTAAATATTGACCCTCAAATGTCTAGATTCAAATTAATGGTTTTTATTTATGGTATGACCCATCTACATATATATTTCATCTATGTTTCTTTTGTTAAAAAAATAACAGAAGAAAGTTAAGCTAACATCATGAAGTTACATGAGATGCTGTGAAAATTATATGCGCTTCATTGACGAAAAGTTCCATGCAATGGGTATTATAAAATTTCACAGTGTCGTAAAACAGGAAGTGACTGTCCACCAGATGTGATATTACTTACAGGTTACAACTCAACATTAATAGTTCCAAACAAATATCAAATTATTTCTAAAGACAGAAATTAAGTAACATTAAACGACAGTTAATGACGAAAAGAAATTGTAATTGCAGTACATCATTCACTATTTCACCCTCTGTGTGTGGGGTTAAAGTTAAACAGGAAGTTGCATACGTTGTCCTGCTGAGCACATACCCCTACTTGTTATTCAAAGTATTGGAAAACAGGAAGTTGGTGTCTAACAAATCCAAAAAGCGAGTTACATCTCAACTCTCTCCAGATGCTGGCCAAATATGAAATCATTCTGTTCAGTCGGAGTGATGAGATCTTCGACAAAAATATTGAGTTCATTCAACATATTGAAAACTACAAGGTCATCAGTAAACAGGCCAAGGGTGTCTGACTAATCAGAAAGGTACTCACAAAACAACTTAATACTGTCAAGCTGCTGAAAAAATGAGAAGTTATTTGTTCAGAAGTACCTGAGAAAATTGTGATGAAAGTATTTGATTGACGGACGGACAAACATGGGGAATGCAATATAGCCCCAACTCCTTGAGCGGGAATATCTAGAAGTGGGTATAATAACCACTGACCATCATAATTATTTAGATACAGTTAAAACTTGAAAGAACCATATAGTGAAGGAATTTACAAAAAACACCTCCCTACATCAATGAAAAACAAGAAAGTGTCCATAGTACACGGATGCCCCACTAGCACTATCATTTTCTATGTTCAGTGGACTGTGAAATTGGGGTCAAAACTCTAATTTGGCATGAATAGAAAGATCATATCATAGGGAACATGTGTACTAAGTTTCAAGTTGATTGGACTTCAACTTCATCAAAAACTACCTTGTCCAAAAACTTGAACCTGAAGCGAGACAGACGGACGGATGAACGAACGGACGCACAGACCAGAAAACATAATGCCCCTATTACTATCGTAGGTGGGGCATAAAAAATGTCATCTTCCATTTAACTGCTCATCTTTATTAATAATTGAATACATCCAAAGTTTGAAATGAAAATCTGGCATAAAATAAATGTAGCACATATTTATGTGGTTCTTGAACAAAATACCAATATAAGTTATCTACGTTCATATCCGTTGATATGGGTATTTTAACACCCTGCCACAAAGTATCAAAACACTAACAGGATGCAGTTTTAGAATACATGATATTTATACAACATACCCTCCCAAAAAACTTCCTCAGATCTTACAATCTAATAAAAATACAAGAATTTTCTAGAAAATACGTCCACTCAAACTTCATCAAATTAATTTCATGGCGCAATCAACCTACTTTGAACTGGATCAAATACAATGGAAAATCTAATATCCATATCAACAAATACATACAACAAATTATGAAACATAGAATGCAACTTAATAGACTGGAGAATAGTTTGAGACATAAACTTTGCACTGACCAGCTATATAAAGCTCATTTCAAGAAAATACTTCTACATACTTCTATATGTCTAGCCAAATCTGTGGATTCATTATTATTCGTGGGATACCATTTTTCGTGGATTTCATTGGTACAGGTGAACTACGAAATTAAATGTTCAACGAATGACAAATTTCCTATAGGCTTGTATGCAGACTTCGGCGAAACCACGAATTTAAATACCCACGAACATGCAAGTTTTCCTTAATCCACAAATATTGGTACCAACGAAAATAAATGAATCCACAGTATTCATAAGCTTAGGCCTAGTGATTTTTTGTACATACGGAACAACAAGTCATTGATAGCAAAGACTTACAGATAAATCAGATGGTGCTCTTCTGGATGTAGCTTTCTTTTCTTCTATTACTGGACTATTTTTTGCAGAGGTATGCCCTTTCTTTGACCTTGATGAGCTTTGTTGTCTTGGCTTCCTAGCAGCCTTTGTTGGTGGTTGATCTTCCTCCGTATCAGAGTCCTCTGTTTTACCCTTTGATGGCCTCCCTCTTTTTCTTTTTCGAGATGAGGTTTCCTCTGATTCACTATCAGATTCAGAGTCCTCTTTATAAGTTTTTCTAGCCCTATCTGACCTCCGTGTAGACGACTTTGTTTCAGCTTCAGATTCATCTGAATCTTCTCTGCGTTTTCTAGAAATACGGCCTTTCCTTCCACTAGGACGAGGCTCATCACTTTCTTCTTCCGATTCTTCAGAGTCCTCTTGCTTCCTTCTTGCTGGTCGTCCACGTCTCCCTCTAGAGGGTGCCTCCTCTTCAGTGTCAGAACTGTCTTGTTTCCGTCTTGCTGCACGTCCACGTCTGCCTCTACTTGGAGCTTCTTCTTCTGAATCGGAGGTGTCTTTATTTTGTTTTGAAACACGGCCACGTCTCCCACTTTTGGGAGCCTCTTCTTCTGACTCCTCATCTGAATTTTCTGTTGACCACTCTTTGTAATTTTTTCTTTTAGGTGCAGCTGTAGTTATTAATAATAACAATGATACAATAGCTTTTTAAATTATAAATAACACTCAAATTTTACTCTCATACATTTAATTTTAGTTGAAAATTCATCACCATTTAATAAACTGATCTGATTTTTCTTGCACAGCTTGACAAGACTTTTGGCAAATTAGAACTTGCCATAGTATATAGCACCTATTAAACCATTGTTGAAGACAGTATGGTAACCTCTAGCTGTCATTTTTTGTTTAATTCATGATTCTTGGAATATGTTTACATTTTAAATTACTGAATTTACTATATACAGTTACATATCACTAAGTCTTCTGAGAATTATTTCTGAATATTTTTTTACAAAGAAATTTTTTCTGTGTACAATTAGTTTTATAAAGTTTCGAACTACCAGCAAACAGGAAGTGCCTGCATGGCAATGGTGAAAATTGTTTAAAAGCTACAACACAACCTAATTAAGCTACAGACCAAATATATTCTTTCATAGATGACAACAGAATTTTGATGAACCTTTTCTCCCAAAGGTCTTTCAGAACACAGCAGGTAAAGTTACAGATGGTTGCTTTCGCCATTGACGACCAATGTCAAATACAAAATTAATGTGCTCAAGATTGCCTGATTAAGAAATTACATTGAATGTTAATAATTCAAAAACATATCTAAAAAGATATACATGTAGGCAAAGTGTAGACTTCGTCTTATTAAAATTCTCTTTCTGTGGTTGCTATGACGCACAGCAGGGGCTGCAGTACATGTATGTTTAAATATATTCAATGCATACTCTTACCTCTTTTGTTTATGAGAGCATTTCTTTTCTGGGAGCGCCATCTAGAAGATCTTTTAATACCAACTTTACAGTCATTACATGACCAATTGCCTCTGAAAAAAAAGAAATATTATATTGTGATGTCATCAAACAGACCCAACAAGAATAATTGTCTATCAGCACCATGCCTTGCTTACCCTATTTAATTCCCATGTTCAGTGAGCCGCAAAATTAGGGTCAAATCCTGTCATACCAACAGCACAGGTGACCTTTCTGCCCCAAATTGTCCAGATTATATCTGCTTGTTCATTTATCAATAAAATAAACATAATTTTGAAAGTCGTGAGTGCTGTGGATTTATTTATTTTTGTGGGAAACAATTTTCGTTCATTTGAGAAAAGAATATTTTTTTTCATTGATATTTGATTTTGTGGTTTTGCCATGGTCTGCATATAAGAGGGTCGTAATGGCAGTACCTTAATGATGAATAACAGTAAAAATCTTGCCAAATGACGTTAACGGTAATTTTTGGTGCATGATGATAAAAAATTGACTGATTTTGACAAATCACGTTAAATTCTTTTCAAAAATAAAGTTAAAGATAATTATTTGAGACCTTTGACAAATCATTATAAAATTTAAACAATTTGACACTAGCGGTAGCCGAAAATTATCATTTGACAACTGACAGTAAAGGGGATTACTACCCGCATACAAACCTATAGATAACTTGTACTTTGTGGAATATTTGAATTTACAGTTCACCTTTACCCACTAAATCCAAGAAAATCACACAAATAATAATAAATCGACAGTAGTTATAATATTTTTACAATATCAGGGGCCAAAGAATTATCCCTCCTCTTTTATTTGTACAAAATTGGTTGTTGATCACTTCTGCTTGTATGACCATTTGTTACATGCAAAAAACACTAAGTATGTATGTTGTGGGCGGATTTTGGATTTCCGTTCCTACCCTCACACATCTATTTTAATTGAATAGCTGTTACCAAAGAATGTTTATTGAATATCTTGATACAATGTCCCATTCAGACTATTTCCACTTGAAGCAAGATTAGGTTAAGAAAGCAGTCTGCTAAAGGGATCAGGACTACTGGGGTCCCTCTTCAAAAGATATAAAATTATGAATGACATATATGTTATATATACCTTGGTTCTCTTCTGAGAGGTGGATGATGACAGTCTAAATGATATGTTATATTTACCTTGGTTCTCTCCTGAGAGGTGGATGATGACAGTCTAAATGATATGTTATATTTACCTTGGTTCTCTCCTGAGAGGTGGATGATGACAGTCTAAATATGTTATATTTACCTTGGTTCTCTCCTGAGAGGTGGATGATGACAGTCTAAATGATATGTTATATATACCTTGGTTCTCTCCTGAGAGGTGGATGATGACAGTCTAAATGATATGTTATATTTACCTTGGTTCTCTCCTGAGAGGTGGATGATGACAGTCTAAATGATATGTTATATATACCTTGGTTCTCTCCTGAGAGGTGGATGATGACAGTCTAAATGATATTATATATACCTTGGTTCTCTCCTGAGAGGTGGATGATGACAGTCTAAATGATATTATATATACCTTGGTTCTCTCCTGAGAGGTGGATGATGACAGTCTAAATGATATGCTGATGGACATTCAGAACAGAATATTAGTCCTTCATCACCACCACATTCAATACAATTTTTTTCATGTTTAATGTCGCCCTCTTCATCCTGCAATAATTACATCACATGTAAGTTTCATTAGAATAAGTAATTTTGATTGGTTGACATCAATCATGAGGCACTCCCATATCAAATTGTATTACCGTATAAAATATAACAGCTATGACTGCACATGCTATCCGTGACAATGTTAAAACAATTCCTAGCAAAACCAACAGAAAAGCTTGATATAACTCTTAATTTCATGGTTGCAGGATAAAAATGTAATCAAAAGAACTGAATGCTTCTTTTTATAATTTCATAGGGTTGTAAAAGCGTTTATCATGCACACATTTTTAGTATGAAGAGCAAAATGTGCTTCGGTTAACGCTTTTACACCCCAATAAAATTATAAAAGGAGGATTCAATTCTTAATGAAAAGATAAGTAACCATTAGAATGGTAAATTTGTAGATATTATAAGTGAAACAAAACATTATCTCAGTTGTGCTACTATGAACGCCAAAGGCAAATTAATAAATTGTTCATGTATATTTTTCTACGAATCAAATGGTAAAAGGTATGACACAAGATATACTTTGCCCAATCCTTCTATTCATTTTGGTTCCACAGTTATTACCAAAGAGGCTTTGAATCAAATTCCTCCATCCAATTCAATGTCAGATTTTGTTGGGGCTAACATGGATAAATTAACAATATAAATTACTACAGTGTGAAACAAATTCACTGCCATTTGACAGTGTTATATGACTTATATACAAATGTGTTGCCTTATCAGTTGGTACTTAGACAATATTTAATATCAACGTATCTGTAGAAATGTACCAAATCTAAACAAATGGGAGAATGAGACAGACTTTTTTAAAACCCTAACTACCCATATTATATTAAATTTTCAATTTACTTTTATCCCAAAACTCTAGAAAAAGCAATCACCCACAATTTTTAAATTTAAGTGTCTCCCATCCTCCCTTTGCATTTTTAAATCTGGACCAACCCTTACCAGAGTAAGCAATTTTGATTTTAGCATCTAAATCTTTTAAATGCTCTTGTTATTATCTACATGGAATTTGCCAAACTATTTATGCCGCCATAAAGAGTCATACAAATCAACAGAATGTGATATTCTTCTCAATTTTTCTTTAATTAAAAAAAAATTCATGTTATGGGTTTCTGCACTTCTAAATCTTCAAAAATATCATGAATAATTTACCTCAGAATCTCCAGGCATTTCCTTCCCTTTCCTTCTCAGGTCTTTAGGCTAAAATATACAAAAACATAGAATTGAATTCAGACCTTGCAGTCATAAACATTTCAAGCATGATTATCGTACTCAGACTCAGGAATGAACCAATCAAAATACTGGATTTTGTGCTTTGAAAACAAATTTTGTACTCAGTACTGAGTAAAGTTTTATGACTGAGTCCAGAGAATTATATAAAACACAAGATTTTAAACTACAGAAACAGCCTTGCCAAATTATGGATCATAAACTATATTAACTGGTTAAAAGTCTCTAACATATTTGTTATCTCAGCAGGGGTCACCACACTTCAGAAATTTAGCGAGGAGTGACTTCTCCCTGGCAGCCAAACAGGGAGAAGTGAAGACTCAACAGGGAGAATTCAGGGAGAAATGAAGGATCACATTAATGCTATTTTTAATTAAATTTCCCAGCATCTTTACGGTCTTGTAATTTTTAGGAGCCTTTTGCTTAACAACTATTGAGTTGTTATTGCCTTGCCATGTGGTCTGAATGAATTGATGAAGGAATTGAAAAATAATGTACACATTGATAAAATTTTGCTGCATCTCAAAGCCTTTTTCAAACCAGTCTGCATAGATTTGCCCAAGATTGTGCTTAATGAAACAAATAAAGCAAAAACATAGGACCCCCCCACCCCCTTCCAAAAAAAAATTAATTTCAAAATGATTTAAAACAAATAAAAAAATATTTTAAGGACTTAACTTTCAAATAATTTTTATCTCATTTCCTTCCTGATCTTAAAATTTTTATTTAGGGTCTAGATACAGACTAAATACTGTATTCAAATCTAAATATTTGTATGTCATGATCCAGATAAACAGAATTTCTAAATCTATTAATTTGTAGGTCTATAGATCTATATAAGAAACCCTATTCAATGTCAACAATGAAATCTCCCTATTTTACCGCCTAAATGACAGGAAGCAGTAATAAATAGATTTTTTACATGTGCTTATGGAATTTATGTTGCAAGATTACTTCTTTTATTGATTAACTTTGGATATAGATATCCAGTTTGAAGGTAAAGTCATGCATTTTTATTCATAAAATAGATTGCAATTCATGATAAATAAACCTGAAGTTTCTACTTGCATTAAATTGTCCACATGATATGTACAGGTGTCGGTCCGACCTAAAATTACCTGGTTGACAGCTAATAAAGTTTGACACCTGACTATTAGGCAATATATATGTCATAATTAAAGATAATTTTAGCCATGGTTTAAGGTAGAACATGTTTATTTCGTTGTATATTGAAATCATGTGCATTCGGAATTATAATTTTTCAAAAATCATGAGGCGACATTGGGGAATTTTACTGAAAATCGAAGGCAACATAAACTTCTTCCTGGAGCTTCTCTAGAGGGAAGTGGGCAGTCCTAGGGAAACATGGTCGCTCACCTCGCCTGGTGTGGTGACCTCTGCTCAGATGATATATACAAATAGCTGTAATTTAAAGTATCTGATCTCAAGTATCTTCTGTGTCATGATCAAAACAGAAATTTCTTACATAGCCAATATGTGTTAGAATATTTAAGTATTTGGTAAACAGGATGTTGAGGAGCAATGAATCTGAAAACACTTCACACAGTAAAGCATTATATCAAATTTCAGGAAGCTCTGATCCAAAGTTCTTGAAAAAAATACAGCAGAAATTTCATGGGACGGATGGATGGACATATGACCTACAGAGAGACAGGGGTAAAACAATATATTCCCCCCCCCCCTTTCAGAGCAGGGGGTTGGTTTAATAAGAAGGCTGGTGTTTTTTTCTTCTTTCAAAACGATTTATAACATCAAAGGTACTGAATAATTACTAAATAAATAAAATACCCAAACTTACTGCACATGCAGCACAGAACCAGTCTTCTTCTGGTACCTCTAACAGAGCAGGACGTAAACAAAACATATGGAAAGGCTGGTTACATTCATCACACAACAATAACTTAGATTCATCTGTCTTCTTGCGGCAAATTTTACATTTCTAAAAAGAAAAAGAATGGCTTTATTTGGACTAATTTTCTAAATGCAAAATAATTAAATATGTAATTCTCATTAACGAACTCTCATTTCCTGCAGTACCAATACGATAACATCTAAAATTTCCTTTTTTAGCAACAAACTTAAAAATTTAAAAAGTATCTAACAAGAAAAGCTGTAAAATAATATTCAATAAATATTGAATCTGCGTCCAATAGTATTCACTCACTTCAGGGTTTGCAAATTATCCCAATTATATGGTATTCATAAGGGCAGTTCCAGATATAAACACAAATTCAAAAGAAAATACAACCATTCACAATTGAATATTTGAGTGCCTCAAATCCACCCATGAGTTTAAATCTTGAACTGCCATCCCATGATTAAAATGTGACTAAGACATAGAACAGAAACTACATACCACATTTTCCGCTGATTTCTCCCACTTTATACATGAGTCTAACATTCCCATCAGTACATGTAAACGAGACATGGTCGGACAATTCTTCACAGCCTCCCTCCAGTTAACTACTCCTGCAACTTCAGTTTCTTCTTCTGTAAGGAAATGAAACAAAATATAAGTATCATCTTTCCTATTCAAGCACTCATTGGCAGTAGTTTTCTATTGGGTCTGTTGGTTAGTATAGTCCAGCGTTTGATTTTTATAGGTTTTATGGATTTCCCCTTTTTTTAAATTTACCTTTGAGTTCTGTTCTTTGTTAATACTTTTGTACCACATATTCTGCAAATCTGACGGATTGTATATACATGTATATACAGTAAATTCAATTTTTTTTAGGGCTTATTTTTGTGATTTTTGAACAATTGTCAGTAATGTGAGATTATTTTGCAATTTCAAGAATTACAGCATACTAATATTGCGTCCAAAATACAAATTTTAGTTTTCAATTGACCCTGAAATCACATTTGTATTCCAGACTGCTATCATTAATAATGCATTGAGTTTCTATTCCATGCTTATTATCTTTTTTAAGATGAACTTTAGGTTTGAAATATACATTTGTCAACAGTATACTTGACCTTTTAACCCCCACTGACCTTTAGAGTCATCAAGGTCCTCCTCCTCTTCCTCTTCACCTTTGACCTCAGTAACTTTAGATCTCCTCTTTTTATTTGCCATCATTCCTTGTCTAAATTTTTCCAAGATATTTTCTTGTGATTCTATCAAGAGCTGACCCTGGGAATACAAACGTATATTAAAACTGATTATATATAGGGATAAAGCTTTATAAATGTCAAGAGATGAATTCGTGGAAATATTCAATTCTTCAATTAAGGAGTATTTCAGACTTAATTTATTTATTCAGTGTATGTTCAATGGTGGTAATATGTCCTTTGATTGAGTTAAGCTATTTCAGTTGATATTTTATAGTGTGTCTTTCTATTTTGTAAGGTTACACTATTGTTTCAGAAAAAGGGTGAAGGTTTGGTACCATTAAAACGTTTAAACCCGCTGCATTAGTTTGCACCTGTCCTAAGTCAGGAATCTGATGTTCAGTAGTTGTCGTTTGTTGATGTGGTTCATAAGTGTTTCTCGTTTCTCATTTTTTATATAGATTAGACCGTTGGTTTTCCCATTTGAATGGTTTTACACTAGTAATTTTTGGGGCCCTTTATAGCTTACTGTTCGGTGTGAGCCAAGGCTCCGTGTTGAAGACCGTACTGTGACCTATAATGGTTTACTTTTATAAATTTTGACTTGGATGGAGATTTGTCTGATTGGCACTCATACCACATCTTCTTATATCTATTAATTGTATATGTGATCAAATGGAATTAAAATAATTGGTGGTTGATTGAAATTTCTGAAATCTAAGAATTTTTAGTGTGGGGAGTTTTGGGGGTTAAAAATGGTTCCTATCTCATAGTAACCTAAAACTCAAAACACATACATTTAATTATATAACTTCTTTTAAAACTCACAAAATTATTATGTATATGAAATTTTCCTTACAGTCTTCACCTAACATTAAATTCAAAAGACATTCTAAACTTTTTTTGAAGCTTTTCATTGGTAGAAAGTATGCTATTACTACAAAAGGGTAATACAAAAGATGAGAGATTCAATACTGAAATCATACTTTGATATTTTTACAGTTCCTAATTTGCCGTATTTTCATGCATTTAGAACAAGGTAATATTTTAAGAGTCACAATAAACTTACAAAATCAGCTATTTCTGTTGCAGTTTCTAATCTTGCATCCCAAGAGTCAAAGTCTGGGACTCCACCTAAACCGCCATTCTTCAAACGGATTTCTGTTTCTAATAACTCCTAATGAAATAATAATATGACATGAAAATCTATATTTTGTAAAATTATTCCAAAACTTGTATAAATCAATTGCTGCTAAACTCTTTGAGTGTGTTCGAAGTGCTTTAAATGTAATTTAGTTTGTTTGCATGATGAAGCATTAATTTTTTATTAGATATAGTACACAAAGCAATAAACCAGTTCTTTAATCATCCTTTCGTTACTTGTTTAATACCTTGATTGGTTTCGTAAATAGCAGTTACTATAGATTCATTATTATTCGTGGGATACCAATTTTTCGAGGATTTTCTTGGTAAAGGTAAACCACACATTTAAATGTCAGGCTTGTAACATGTGTAGGCAAATATGGCAAATCCATGAAATCAATCTTAGAAAATTAAATTTGTCCTCAACCCAACAAAATTAGCACCAACCAAAATAAAGGAATCCACAGAATCTAATGATAACAAAATAGTGTAGTAAGCAAAGGTAAAACTAATTTCATGGTGCACCTAAACAAAGAAGCTAAGACCTGTACTTTTGTATTTGTGTTTTTATCAGTTACATGTATTTGTGCTTTTTGCAGATCTGAAGAGTCAAGCCATTTCCAACTGGTTTTTACAGTTTGTTGTTTTGTTGTGTTGTTACACCTACTTTCCAGATTAGGAGGGGGATTGAGTACTCGCAAAAATTGTTGGGGGTGGGGAGTAGAAAGGGACTTCCAAAATCTCCCCATAACCAACACACTTTCTTTGTGTAATTTTGCATGCATCAAATTGACATACAAGTTACAACCGTAAATGACCCCTAACCCATGTCCAAAAATAAAACGTCCTTTACTACCCTCCCACATCCATTCTAATGGAATAACCCTAAGGTACAATTCATGTATCAGTACTTGTTATATTCACAAAATACATCTTCAAAATGGATGCATATTTTGTATGGTAAACAAGCATTCTGAGAGTATTGCACGGCAATACATAGTCCCCTACCGGTTAAAAATTAACTGTACTGGAACAAAATGCTAACTTGATCCATAACTTGTCATGGTGTAAACTATATAACAAATATCAAGTCAATATCTTCAAGCATGACGAAAAAACTGATTATTTAAGTGAATTTTCTAATTCCAAGGACCATAACTCTCCACATATCATCAGACCGGAACAAAATTCGAACTTGATCTGTAACTTGTCATGATAAAACAATGTACCAATTATCAAATCAATATCTTCAAGCATGACAAAAGAAAGTGTGGAAAACTGAATATTTGAGTGAATTTTCTAATGCCAAGGACCATAACTCTGCACAAAATTATCAGACTGGAACAAAATTCAAACTTGATCTGTAACTTGTCATGATAAAACTATATACCAAATATCAAATCAATATCTTTAAGCACGAAGAAAAAAAGTGTGGAAAAATAATTTGCCGGACTGACTGATGGACAGACAGACAGAGTGCAAACCTAGTCCCCTTTAACTGCATCGGTAGGGGACTAATAAAAATTTCAATAAATATATCAGTAAAAGGTTACACATGTTGAGAAGATAAGCCTACCTTCCTGAATGCCTTCACTAAATCCTCTTCTTCCTCCTCCTCTCCTTCTGTCTTCACTCTAGAAAACATAGATGTAACAATATACATATATACTCATTGGCAATTTTATCTTGAACTTACATGAGCAACATGAAGGGTTCAAATAGTGGAGCAGGATCTGCTACCCTTCCAGAGCACCTGAGATCACCCCTAGTTTTTGGTGGGGTTCATGTTGCTCAGTCTTTTAGTTTTCTATGTTGTGTTTTGTATACGGTTGTTTGTCTTTTGGGTCTTTTTTCATTTTTTGCCATGGCGTGGTCAGTTTAGTTTTGACATGAGTTTGAATGCCCCTTTGGTATCTTTAGACTCTCTCTTACCACATCTCCTGTGTTCAGACTTAAATATTTTATCCAATTTTCTGGTTTAAAATTTAGTTATTTAACTTACTTCTTTGGTTGCTGTGATCCATTTAATCCTTTTGAAAGATGGTCATATCGTTTCTTTAACTCCTCAATCAACTGACTTTCTCTATAACCTTGAGGATGCAGTTTCTTCAAGAGTTCATCAATTTCAGCCAAAGTATTATAGGTAAACCATAAGTTCTGTCCATTATGTGGAACACTGAAATGGAATGAAGTAAATTGTTTTAGTTTTATTTGTTCAACATAAGAAAAGTTACAGCTTGAATTTGTCACTTTTCTATCATCTATGTCAGACCAGTTTGCTGTAAAAGATTTTTTTTTTTTTTTCAACTATAATTCATGCCATGGACTGCTTGTATTCTAATATTTGTAAACTGCTTTGTAGAATATTAATATGATGTTAAGGATGTACACCTCTGAGAAGCCAAAAATTTCTAGAATAAAACTTTTTTTCTTAACCTGATTTTTAGGTTTACTCTTCTTTTTTTGCTACGGCCAATTTTTACCCATTTTTGGGCTAATAGCATGAAAAAAATCACAGTTTCACAATTAAACTTTTTTTCATACTTTCACTAAAGATGAAGTGGACCAATCTGAATAAATTTAACTTAAAAAAACTATAGGTAGGTATTAATATAAGAAAGTTTTATAAAATTTTGTTGCTTTTTCGTGTCAAATTTACCATGCTGTCAATTTTTTTTAGAACAAAAAGCATATTATTTCAACTTCTTTGTTATAAATGATTGAAAAAATACATATCTAAGAAATTTGAAAAGAAAAAATTGATATTGGATGAACATGTTTCTGGTAAAATCATTTCTTGTACCCCTCACCCATTTTCTCAACATTTTGGCTAATGAGACTGACCTGACTGGTTATAAAAATTTAAAAATTTTATTACTCAAAAACTACTTATTGTAAATACACAATTTTTTCACAGAGTTAACTTCGATTATAATATTTTTTAAATTCATTAATATTTTCCACTTGTATCACATGTTTTGGAAATAATTCCAGAACGAGATTTCTACGATACTGAAACGTCCGAGGAATACATCCTTAATATTCATCATTGGGTTAGTATGCATGCATTATTTTTATCATACTCATGTGTATTATAAAAATAATAAGGAGACATGGTATGATTGTCAATGAGACAACTCTTCACCAGAGACCAAATGATT
This sequence comes from Mytilus californianus, assembly GCF_021869535.1. Classification (NCBI taxonomy): domain Eukaryota; kingdom Metazoa; phylum Mollusca; class Bivalvia; order Mytilida; family Mytilidae; genus Mytilus; species Mytilus californianus. The sequence goes on from NW_026262712.1 coordinate 37,419,408, forward strand.
TAGAATGATAGCAACTAAATGCCACTGTACCACCTTCAACAATGAGAAAAACCTATATCGCATTGCAAGCTATAAAAGGTCCCAAAATGACTAATGTAAAACAATTCAAACGATGAAAACTAACGGCCTTTGTTTAATTTGTGTTTTTATAATTTTGGATACCAATTGGTGTGAATGTTTGTTAGAACATTTTTCTCAGCATCCAGACTTAAAATTCCAATTTTAATATCAGTTAAGTTTAGTTTACTCGTTCAACAGAAATTTCATGTTCAGATCTTTATTTATAAAAAACTTACGTTTTTTCTTCACTGACATCTGCCTGAGGTTTAAAAGTGATTTCTTCATCATGTGATTTACTTCTGTCTTCGTCAGATGATTCTTCATCAGATTCAGAACTTTTGTTCTTTTGAGAACAGTATTCTATGTCTTCTGTTACCCAACCTGAAATGATATATTTTTATCTAAATAAAGCTGATGCAACATAAATTTTATATAAACCCTATAACAAAGGAGATATACTAAAATCTTGAAAATTAATAGAGACTTTCATTAAGTCCCAGGAAACAACATATTTAAATTTGAAAAAAATTTGTTAAAGCGTTTTCATGTTATTGTGCTGATGCTGTTTGGCAGCCGCCAGGACCGCCCAGCCGTCCGCCGTATATAACCATTTTAATAACCGATATTTCCATCGAAAATCCGGTTAAAAACAATTAATCTTTCATGTTTGAACATAATTGTTAACTGACGAATCTACTTATATTTTTTTAGAATTAAGAAAAGAAGTTTCAATCATACAAATTTTATTTCATGATTAAAAATCTGCAAGGCTATTCATAAAATCGGTGTATTGAAGGAATGAAATGCACCTTATACGATGAATAAGCAGGGCTCACACTACTTCAAAATCATAGGGAGAAGTGACTTCTCTTTTTGAAACTGAGAGAGAGAAGTGGTGAGATTTGAAAGAGAAGTGCTCGTTCGCTCGCGGCGCTACAATGATCGGTTTTTACTATAAAACAAAGGGCCATATGTATCTTATTTTTTCATATTGTTTAATTTGTACCTAGAAATACAATAAAAGTAACAGTTAATATTCAAAGTTGTTTAATTTTATCATATCTAGTTGCACAATCATTTTAGTCCTCTTGTCAGAAAAAAACAGTTAAATATCTAGCAATAATAAAAAAAGATTTTGTTCATATCAAAAAGGAAAAGAAAGTTGCTTTATCAACTAAAATTCAACTTAAAATGTATCATGTTTATGAAATTCAGTGTTTCTCATTAAAAAGATATATAAATTTAACACAGTTAAGCTTGGACATAGTATAATAGTCCCAGAGATGAGCAATTTTAATTTATGAATTGAAACAATGCATATACAAGTATGTTTATGCGAGTGGAATGCGTAATTTTTTCTTTTGGGATCAATATTCCTCTGTCAGTTGTGCCATTTATTCGTCCGTAGTCTTTATCGTAAGAATCCGGATTTCGGTCATAGCTGGTCCGGTTCTGATCAGTAGTTTACAAATATTTCAATGGCGGACGAAGAAAAATTTACAAAAATAAACGACGTTTGACACGCTATTTGGAAAGGAATATGATGTTTTTAGTGCAATAAATTGGTAACAAATTTACTTCAGGCAAATTTCATCACGTTCTAATGAAGTAACAAACTTATTTTGCCGAAATTTAGAAGATGTAAGTTCTGGAGTAACAAGTACCGGACATGCCCGGAAGTGATAAAAAATTGTTTTAATGAAATAACATGCCACCAACTTTAAAATCAATGCTTTAACCTCTTTTCTGAAGAAAATAAATCGTTTATGTCTTTGAATTTCTTTACTTTTAAATGAAAAATTGCTGTTTCATCGACTTGGTAAAAATTGAATATTGCCGATGACGAAACCGGGTATCGTAAACAACAGGGCGACTAGATTTCCCTTTTGATGGTCGGGCAAAGCAAAGTGACAGCTGGGAAAGCTACTTTGTCTCCCCAGTCGCATGGTAGCCTGAGCCCTGTATAAGTGGTGGGTGTTGAATGACAGTATAAGAGCAAATGCCCTTAGAATCCTTTTATAGGTTGTCCGTCATCTGGGCAAAAAAGTATTTCACATAATTTTTTCCATGGAATAATTAAAATTTGATTCTATTGTCCCACACTTCAATAAATAAAAGAAGAATGTGCCCATGGGACACAGATACCCCTGCTTTTAAATATGCAAGAGTGAATGTACTAATTCAAACCTACTGATGTTATCTTTTCTTTGAAACTTAATACATTTGTTCCTGTATGTTGAAATTAGAGACTGTTTAGGGTTTGGAGTGCTCTCATTGTTCAATAACAAACAGTAATGGGTTAACTTGATAACGATGAAAGTGCTGTCACCTAAATTTGAACTTGATCTGTGTTTGGTGGTATTATAAAAAGCATTGTGTATAAGTTTCATAACATTTGGTTGAGGCAAAGTAAAGAAAGAGTGTGGAAACGGCAAGTTCGAACTTGTTGCCATTCATAAAGGGACAAAACTCAAGAATGTTGGAAGTGACACCACCTTAATTCAAGGCAAACTTAAGTAAGAGAACAGAAACCAATTTGGGGCGTACGTACAGATGATTACAGTAGAATGCATTGAGTGTGTAGGTAAAGGTAATATCTTTGGTTATCTTGCTTGCTAGCTGAACTGTGAAGTCATTATTAGGTTAGGTAAACTACCCTCCTTTAAGAGTAGACTAGTCCGACAGATAACCAATCTATCTGTCTGTAGGACTAGACTACTCCAAAAGGAGGGTAGTATACATAACCTAATAATGGCTTCACAATTCAGCTAACAAGCAAGCTAACCAAAGATTCTACCCTTACCTACACACTCAATTTCATTCTGCTGTAAGGGAGAACCTTAATGTCCCCTCGAACATGTGGCAGCATATAGATAATAATGAACAGTGCTGAAGTATAGTTCACAAATGTATTTCATAATTACCTTTCTCGATATAAATCCCAGGAGTAGCTTTAGAAAACACCCAGTATCTATTATGATTTCTGTCAGTTCCAACTGGTGTAACTCTTAAAACATGTTTAGCTGCTCCTATTCCTTCCTGTAAAAAAGTAAAAGAAAATATACCATTCTTTTAGTTTTGCTACTTTATGAATTGGTTTAAGACTTTTATAGCCTTTGATACTATATAAAACGGTTTTAGATTTTAAAAAGATAGGTGGGTTTCAACACGTTTTCATAAGATTTTGTCAGAAATTCAGTTCAGATATATTACTAGCAGCAGAAGCTCGAAATTCAAACGTTTTGAGATATGCCTGTCTCCTCAATAAATAAAATGGAGAGACATGAAACCTACAAAAATAATGAAAGTGATGTATTCACTTTATCAAACGATCTTTTTTTGTGTGTGCACCAAAATTGCTTCTTTAATCAGTGTTTTTAGTATACAAAATGAGCTTAGAAATCATAAATCCAGGTGTAAGCAGATAAATATAGGAAAATAGACTGACTTCAATGGAGAGAGACCATGTGCCTGTAGAAGTTAGCCTTTGCTATGCATGAATCACTAGTCATCTGATTTTAAAAGTCTATATATCTAAATGTAAGTGTCAAATTTAGTCAGGTATAAGAAACTTACAGTAAAAGCCTTTTCCAAATCTATTCTTTCTTTCTGTTCCATATATTCTTCATATTCTCTCTGTTTTCTGAAATATAATTATTTTCTTTACATCTTGGAGATGATTGATTGATTGATTTTTGGTGTTTAACGCCACTTTCAGCACTTCTGCTTATTTCGTGGCAGTCAGTTGTTATTGATGGAGGTAACTGCAGTACCAAGAGAGAACCACAACTGGCAATCATAGTCAATTAAGATTTAAGTTGAACACACCAGTCATAAACAGGGTTTAAACTCGCAACCTCTGTGTTGACAGGCTACTGATACAGTAGTTGAACTACTTAGACCACTTGGCCACAAAGGCCCTTCAGTGAGACGACAGAATGCTAGTATTGTTAAACGTTGAAATAAAGATACGAGTTTGCTGATGTTTATTTCTAGCTAACAACATCTCTTGTGTGTTTGTATTGTTTCTGTGTTTTAAAATGAACTTGGGCAATCTATAACAGTTTTTGTTATTTCATTGTCAGATATAATTTATAATTAATTGATATTGCCTATCAGCTGTGATCTTCATAACACAGTTGTAGTAGCATGATTAAAATCAGCAGCTGTGTTCTTCATAGCACAGTTGTAGTAGCATGATTAGAATCAGCAGCTGTGTTCTTCATAACACAGCTGTAGAAGCATGATTAAAATCAGCAGCTGTGTTCTTCATAACACAGCTGTAGTAGCATGATTAAAATCAGCAGCTGCATTCTTCATAACTCAGTTGTAGTAGCATGATTAAAATCTAGCCAAGAATTTTGCTCAAACCAGTGCTAAGGACCATCCGGAACATGCAGCAAGGTGAGATTTTTGCAACATTTTCAAGGCCTCAGTGTGATTATGAGATAAAGTACAGCAATAAAATTATTGCTCTTTTGCAATTGGTGTTTTCATGTGCACGTTGTGATTTTGTGTCATGAATAGATGCATCGTATCTTTTCTTTTCCATTACACTAGTAAATCATACACGCTTTAATAGTGGCCATTCCAATAATTAAGTGTAAATACAAAATTCATCTTCTGATGAAACTTGTGGTAACAAAATGTATATGACCGTTTTCCATTCTCTTACTTTTATAGGCAAAACAATTTGCAATAGTAGTTCCCATTACTCCGTACCTCACTTTTTGATATCATATCATCTGTATCAAAGTTACTAGTTAACTCTTTCCAATTCACATTATTATAAAGTCTACTGACAAGTGTTATTCAAAATGTGTTTTCAAATAAGTCTGGGCACAGATGCCTTTTTGTTTGTTTGTGTGTTGGATTGCTGTTTCATTGATGTATCCATATCCTCTTTAATTTATATACATAAATCTTATAAAACATGTGAAAATAACAACGAATCAATTATATCTTACTGTTCTCTTCTTTCTTGGTCCTTCTTTTCTTTCTCTGCTGCAGCCTGGTTTGCCAAAAGTCTTCGTCGTTTAACAACAGAGGCAAGGTCACTTTGGTCACCGCCACCATCAGTACCTTCATCTGCGGACACGTCAGGTGTGGTCCCTTTAGAACTGTCTCCACCATTGACACTGGCTTTCCCGTAAAATGATGTCAGTAATACATCTGAAAAATAAAACAAGAATGAATCAGTTGTCTGGCTAAGTATACCCTTACTTATAATTCAAAGTATTGGAAAACAGGAAGTGGGTGTCTGATAGATCTTAATTCATTCCATGAATTAAAAAAATTAAAGTATCTGCAAACAGGAAGTAGTTTTCTAACAGGTCAAAAATATGTTCATATTACAACTCATCACAGTCAAGCTGCTGGTCCCAAGTGATAAAGACATTCTTGACAAAATTATTCTCAAAGGAAATCAGTACTATATAAAGTGATATGTTGTGTGTGACTGGTCGAAGGATGGAAGAGCAAGTGTATACTTTAATTGAGAATAGGCTTATGTGTTATGAATGTGAACTCTGCTTTGCACTTCACTGATGTGTTGAGCAATCTTTTAAAAAGAGTTCAGTGCACAAAGTGACAGTTTGTACAAAGACATGTCATACCAAAAGGACACATCATTTATCATATGAGCTGGCCAGTTTTTTTTAATCTAACCCCTAACTGTATACTTAGTGGGGAAACAGGAACTACCAATTTTAAATCTTTACTTTGACCATGCCAGGATCGAACCCCAAAAGACCTGCACATGAAGAGAGCACGATTCCACTACATGACCAAGACCTTTCTTTCATATTGAAAATCGAACAGATACCAACATTATATCATTAGAAAAATAATAGATAAACAAACCTTACTTAAGGGATCATAGATTTATTCTTATGAGGAAGCTCCGAGCATGCTCGGAGGATGCTCGGAGCTTTTTAAGTAAGCTCTTCTCAGCAGTTTATGTGACAATAATTATCATGATCTATTAAGATGTCAATCAAATCTACACCACTTCTATAATAAGGAAAGTAAAGCATTATAGAGGAAGCTCAATTAACACCTGTGTAAACATCTGGTCTATTTAAATACATTGTGCATGAAATTTTACAAAACTATTAAATAGATTAGAAATTCTTCAACAGTACTGTGTAATGCTTGGAAAGAAATCTCAAGTCTCCACAAAAAGTAAAAGTGATTTAAAAAAAAACTCTCAAATTTTATAATTAGATGATATGATTTAAATATAGTTTATATTATATAATATGCTACAGAAAAGTTATCACGACACAAACAACAGTCAGGGGGTGATACTAAACAAGTTATTTTTTTTAATTACTTGTATATAGGTATTTTTTGTTTTTAAAAATTATTTGATAACTCAATAGTTATTTTAAATGTCAAAAGAAGCATGGACTAAATGTAGTTTTTAAGATTTTTTATATCATTTCATTAAATACAATTAAGTATTTGTCCAATTTGAGTATTTGAGATGAGTATAGAGAGGTTACTTTAAAAATAATGACAAAAATATTACTTTTATGAATTATTTTATATATCTTTGAAAAACTTAGTACTTACAATTATTTAAGGAACATATGTAATTGTTTTTGATTAAGATTACAAATTATAAATAACTTCAAGTCTTAATTAAATCACAAGGTTCCATCTATTTATATCTGTCTATCTCTAAGATTTTAAGGGAAAATGATATTTTGATAGCCCCAAGAGACCAATCTTTGACCAAGAAGTGTGGCATCAGAAAGGCAATTAGTGTTTTAGGAGGATTTAAATAGTTTTATATTTCAGGAGGAAAACAAACCAGATGTCTGTAAAAATTTGTTAAAGCTAGCAAAACCTGTATGAATGAACACCTATAAAAATAATATTAACAGAAGTTACTTATTCATGATATAGAAGTAATATTTGAAACAGCCTCGTTTTCAACATAACTTGTATAGGTAATTTTGAAAATTACTTGTTTAAGTAATGGCTCTAACTAAACAATGGTAATATGTTTTTTTTAAAAATAGCAAACTTAGTTCTTTTATAGAAAATATGGCTACTTTAGGAAAAGTTGAGGGGGTAATACTACCATTGTTTTCCCTCTAGTACGTCTCTCTTCAATTGGCATTTTTATAAATTGTGCGGATTTGGCTTTGTTTTAAATAAAGAAATACTTGGCATGAGTAAAGTTTTATCCTGTCCTGTACTTCAGTGAAAATATAACATAAAATTATTTTTTCCCTTATTAATCTTTGTTTAATTGGTAATTAAAAAAAAAAATGTGCAGAATTTATCTATATTTTAAATAAAGAATTACATGACATGAGTAAAGTTTTATCCTGTCCTGTACTATAGTAACAATACAACATAACTTTTCAGTGCATATAAGAAAGTAAACATCACCAGAAGTGAACCAATCAAATTCTCTCCCCCTTTTTTTACCTTTTTACAAGCTTTAGTAGCCATGTCCCCTAAAATTTCTAAAATATTTATAGTATAGAACACCAAATAATTTTTTTTTATCGCTTTGAAACACCCACGATACATGTTTATGTTTCAAAAACACTTTTCTGCAATGAAATGGAGGGTTAATTTCCAACAACTGTCAAATTAAATGCAATATAAGAAACAAATCAACCCTTTTGAAACTGAATGTACTATGTTTTGGTAGTATGGTTATAAATCAACAACCTGGTTACCATAGTTTGTGTCTTTGATGACTTTTGTAGTATAAATCTAAAATATATTTATATTTTAGATATCAAATTTAATAATTTTTTTTGTATTGAAAAAGAATAATAATTATTAAGAAAATGTTTTAAAAACATTTTCTTTCTGTGAGGACTTGATAATTCTTTCCAAGCATTGTACAGTACTATTAAAGAATTTCTCATCTATTTTATAGTTTTGTAAAATTTCAAGCAAAATGTATTTGAATAGACCAGATGTTTACACAGGTGTTAATTGAGCTTCCTCTATAATGCTCTACTTTCCTTATTAAAGAAGTGCTATAGATTTGATTGACATTTTAATGGATCATGATAATTATTGTCACATAAACTACTGAGAAGAGCCTACTTAAAAAGCTCTGAGCATCCTCCGAGCATGCTCAGAGCTTCCTCGTAAGAATAAATCTATGATCCCTAAATTTGTTTACAATAAATCATTATTTTTCAAATTGTTAAATCACCAATGTACAATAAATTCATTTCTTTTCGTGGGTACCATTTTTTGTAGATGGAGCAAAAGATGTATTTTCGTGGATATTTGATTTCTTGGTTTTGCAAAGGTCTGCATACAAGTCTTGAAAATTTGCACTTTGTTGGACCTTTGAATTTGTGGTTCACCTTTACCCACAAAATCCATGAATATTGGTATCCCATGAATATTGGTATCCCATGAATAACAGTGAGTCATGATTTGTATTAAGTCAAGATGGCATACCTTTAGAGGTAGGTTTTTCTTTATCATCTGCTGGCTTTTCTTCTCCCTGCTTTGATTTATCTCCCATTTCTTTCTTCAATTCTTTTTCTTTTCTCAGTTTATCATTTTTCTTCTTCAGTTCTGCCATTTTCTTTTTCCTAAAACATCCAAAAACTAAACTATATGCATGACAACTTTCATGAATGGTTGATATTCTTTAGTTATTAGAAGTAACCAAAAATCCAGCAGATTACAACAAAAGAGTCAGACAATAATTTCGGTGAAATGAGACCAAAGGTGTTTACATTATGTAATTGGGCATAAATTGGTGTCTCTTGCATTCAAGTTTCTCTACAATCTGACTGAAAAATTTAATAAACAATTGTTATTTATAAACAGAATTCATCTTATAGCTAAATTTCTTGACAAGTGTACTTAATGCATAAAATTTATAAATTTGCGTCTCTTTCGGCTGGACTAAAATATTTGTATAAATAATGTAAATATAGGATCAAATATTATAAAAATGTCTGCAGAGACTGTCAGGATATGTAGAAGGGCCTTACCAAATACTTCTATCAATCATAAATAACTATTTAATGTGAACTTGGTTGGCGCCTGTTTAAACCCACTGCATTTTTTGCACCTGTCCAGAGTCAGGAAGGAGCCTGTTGTTCAGTGGCTGTCGTTTGTTGGGGTGGTTCATAGGTGTTTCTCGTTTTTTTTATATAGATTAGACTGTAGGTTTTCCTGTTTGAATTGTTTTACACTAGTCATTTTGGGGCCCTTTATAGCTTGCTGTTCAGTGTGAGCCAAGGCTCCTTGTTGAAGGCTGTACTATGACCTATAATTGTTAACTTTTTATACATTGTGACTTGGATGGAGAGTTGTCTAATTGGCACTCATACCACATCTTCTTATTTATATTAAAGAGCGACAGTCAAACCATAATGATGTTAAAGTTTGGTCAAGAGCATATGATGACAAATAATTTAACCAATGTAAATAAGAAGATGTGGTATGAGTGCCAATGAGACAACTCTCCATCCAAGTATGAAAGTTTTCTGTCAAACTCTCTAGCATTGTTGTGAATCAGACAGACAAAAAGAATAACTATGTTCCCGGGAGAGCCCAACGGGAGCAATTACCTGAACAAGTGACACTTACCATAATTGTGTTGCTTCGTTTTGTTTTTCTTCCATGTAATCCTGTACAGAATATGTCCCCATGATACGTAGACAAAGGCCTTTCAAAATCTTCACTTTCTGTTCACCATCTAAATCATACAATTCTTGGCTTTCTAATAACTGGATGATTTCTTCAGGCTGATGAGAAAATTAAAATTCAGAGAAACAATGTATTTCGAGGCTTCAATTAAATAATTAAATCTAAATAAAAATAAAGAAAGAATTTGACCATGGGACACAGTTTCGCCTGCTTTAAAATATACGGCAAATTCTTCAATTTTTTTATTTACAAAGGGACATTACTCAAGAACGCCAAAAGTGATGCCACCAAGATTCGAAACTTGATCTGTGTTCGGTGGTAATAAGCATTGTGTACAAGTTTTATAACATTTGGTTGAGGCAAACTAAAGTGAGTGTGTGGAAACGACAAATTTAGCAATTTTTCCATTTATAAACGGACATAACTCAAGAAAAGTGAAAGTGACGCCATCCAAATTCAAACTTGATCTGTGTTTAGTGGTAATAAGCATTGTGTATAAGATTTATAACATTTAGTTGAGGCAAACTAAAGTTAGAGAATGGAAACTAATTTTGGGGCGTATGGAGATACAAGGATAAAACTAAATGTTCCCTCAGCTGCGGCTGGGGCATAAAAATATGACAAAAATGAAATAACCAACATTTATTGTACACAATCTCAACTTGACATACAAATAAAATTGAGAATGGAAATGGGGAATGTGTCAAAGAGACAACAACCCGACCAAAGAGCAGAAAACAGCCGAAGGCCACCAATGGGTCTTCAACACAGCGAGAAAATCCCGCACCCGGAGGCGAGCTTCAGCTGGCCACTAAACAATAAAATGCTTCGCTGGGGCGCAGCTTGATACGACCGCAGAGGTCGAACCCTGAACAGTTGGGGCAAGTATGGACACAAAATTCAAGCTTGATACAGCTATGACTTTGGATTGTCATTAAATATTTGACACAGCATAGGTTTCTGACACAGGATGAATGTGGTGTAAGAACTGGAAAAAATTTAATTTACCTATTATGGTGGAATATCCATAAACTAAATTGTTTGTTAATTTCAATATATCAAAGAATATGTAGAATTCAATGTTTGATGTAATGTAATAAAGTTGAAATTTGGACCGTTTTTGTTCAATGTGGACCAATTTGGTAACATGTATAAATAATCAAAAATCTAAATACATGGGAGCCCATTTAAATACATCATAAAGGTATTAAAATAGAAAGTGACATTATAGTCATGGCTAAAAATAAACAAAAATCCTTAATCAGCAACATTTAAAGTAATATCTAAAAATAAAATTCCTTTGTAACCATAAAAGCCCATTTAAATACATCATAAAGATATTAAAATAGAAAATGACATCATAGTCATGGCTAAACATAGCAAAAAACCCTTAATCAGCATCATTTAACAGTAATATCTAAAAATGGAAATTACATCATAAAGGTATTAAAATAGAAAATGACATCATAGTCATGGCTAAAAATAAACAAAATCCTTAATCAGCATCAGCAACATTTTATAGTAATATCTAAAAATAAAATTCCTTTGTAACCATAAAAGCCCATTTAAATACATCATAACAGATATTAAAATAGAAAATGACATCAAAGTCATGGCTAAACATAGCAAAAACCTTAATCAGCATCATTTAACAGTAATATCTAAAAATAAAAATTTCTTTGCAACCATAAAAGTAAAATAGAAAATGACATCATAATCATAGCTAAAAATAAACAAAAATTTTTTTTATTGGCAAATTTTAAATGGAGTTTATTATACTAAAACAATAAATTTGCAACCATAAACATGATAAAACCCCATTTAAACACATCATAAAAGTATTAAATAATTCAACTACATCATAAGGCTATAAAAATAGAAAATGACTTCATAGTCAAGGCTAAAGGTAAACAAAAAACCTTCATCAGCAAAATTTTATATTGGCAAATTTCCAATGAAGTTTATTACACTAAAATTGTTGGCAAATTTCCAATGCATTTATTAACAATAAAGTTATTGGCAAATTTCCAATTTACATAATTTAAAAGCAGTGTAGATGAGATATTTAAATGAGTTTGAATTACCAACCTTACACTGCTTTTAAATAATGTTCTTTACTCAATTATTTGTCTATTAAAATGGAAACCCTTGTTTTTTAACCTTTTTTCCCCTTATTCCTTAAACATTAGAGCCATAACCCCCCCCCCCCCCCCCCCCCCAAAGCCAATTATTACTTTCCAATGTAACCTAAATTTCCAATATACATAATTTTAAATTTCAATTCCTCATGATATATAACCGTATCATTATTATTTTCTTTCATATATAAATCTGAAACAACCATCTTTAAATGGAAAATTTTAAAGAAAAAAAAAGGAAAAAAAAAATCCTACCCCCCACACATTTTTTCAACCCCCTTTTGATTCAAAATCCCCCACCTCAATCACAACCTTCAATTTGTGGTATGGTACATTGCAATACAATTTCACAGAGATCCATACACTTGAACACAAGTTTTTGTTGCAAACTAAAAAAATCCTTATTTTCGACCAATATTTGGCCCCTTATTCATAAATGTTTGAGCAATTAACCCCAAAACTCAATTCCTACTTTCTCTTCGTGATAAAAAATAACTAACTTAAAATGTAAAATTTTAAACAAAAAAAAAAGGAAAAAAAAAAATTACCCCTTTTTTGACCCCCGCCCCCCTTATGATTCATCACCCCCGACCCCCTTTCCCCCCAAACCAAGCTCAATAACAGCCTTGCCTTTGTGGTATGGTACCTTGTAATACAATTTTAGAGAGATCCATACACTTGAACACAAGTTATTGTCTAGAAACTAAAAAATGCTTATATTAAACCCCTTTTTAGGCCCCTTATTACTAAACGTTTTGGGCAATTACCACAACACTCAATTCCAGCTTTCCCTTTGTAAAATGGAACCTTGTAGTAAAATTTCAGAAAGATCCATACACTTACACACAAGTTATTGTCATGAAACTAGAAAAATGCTTGTTTTTTGCCCCCTTTTGGCCCCTTATTCCTAAAATTTTGAGGCAATTAACCCCAAAATCAATCCCAGCATTGACCCTTTGTGATATGGAATCTTGTGGTACAATGTCAAAGAGATCCATATGCTAACACACAAGTTATGTCTGGAAGTTACAAAAATGCTTATTTTTGGCCCCTTTTTGGCCCCTAATTCCTTAACTGTTGGTACCATGACCCCCAAAATCAATCCCCACCTTCCTATTGTGGTATTGAACCTTATGGTAAAATTTCATAGAGATCCATTCACTTAAACTAAAGTTAGAGTGCGAAAACCATTGTGTATTCGGACGACGACGCCGGACGACGACGACGACGACGCCAACGTCATACCAATATACGACCTCAAAATTTTTTTGCGGTCGTATAAAAATGTGTACTAGTTCAATGAAAATGGACGTCACACTAAACTCCAAAACATATAAATGAACTAAAAATAATAAATATACAAGACTAACAAAGGCCAGAGGCTACTGACTTGGGACAGATTCAAAAATGTGGAGGGGTTAAACATGTTTTGTTAGATCTCAACCCTCCCCCTATACCTCTAGCCAATGTAGAATAGCAATATGCCTTAAATTATTTGTCAAATTCAGATATTAAAGCACTTTAAGTCAAACCCATTTATACAAGTTTCCAACATATATTATTCTTACCGGCCCATGCTGTCTCTTTGACTTTTACCCCAGATCTCTTAATATTCATACTTACTCCTTATTTCTACCCTACCACATAATGAACACATATACAATGTAAATTATATGTACCTACCACTTCGTCTTCATTATTATCCTCATCATCGCTATCACTGTTATGATCCTCCTGTACATCCTGTTTCCGCAGACATAGACGAACAAGTTCCGACGTTGTATAGGAGTTTACAGGAATGTCTGATAATGAAATTTTAATTTCCTGATAATCCTGAAGAAATATAAAAAAAATAATTAAATGTTTTCTATAAGAAGCGTTTGAAATGAGTTATGCATAGTCATCAATAGTTGTTCTGGTAATAAAAGTAAGCATTGATTGATTCACTTAGAATCTGGGGGTGTTATTTGGGGTTTTGAAATTGTTTTTACAAACTAGTGTCTCTTTCCACAAAAATTGTTAATGGGTAAAAGTACTTTGCAAGTCATGGACATTTCAGAACTTACGATCAAATGTAAGATGATTTTTGTGGGCAATTTTACAGCTATTTAATGATGATTACATACTGTATATTAAGAAAAAGGTGCACACAAATAATGCTATCAAATATAAAATGCAAGTTTTTATTTTTTGCAAAACTTTATATCCTGTGACATACAATTTTTACAATATGAAAAACATTAAATCTAAAATAACAGTACATGTATTTTATGGGCTGTTCCATAAAAATATACATGGGACCCAGGGAAAGCAACTTGAATTTGCCCATATGAGTGGTTGTGAAATATTGTGATGTGCAAGTTTAAAATGTGTGCTGGACTCTTAAAATCGTTTCTTTGGGTGGTCAATCTGTTTTCAAAGTGCCTTCCCTGGGTACCATGTATGTTTTAATGGAACAGCCCTAAAATTATAATACATGTAGATCGACACACATATCACCAGTAATCACTCTGGAATATTACCCACTAGTGTGGTGTGTAAATAAATCACTGACCAACAACACATTGTGACATTTACACATGGTGTTCAAGTTTGAAGAAATTTTATCTTCATGACAAGGTTTGGATAGTAAATTAGAGCCAGCCACTCATTCCCCCTCCTGATACCGTTTTATAACCTGTTGACTTTGAAAGTATAAAGAAGATATTAACCTTTATTTTTTTTGTAAAGAATAATTAGGGCTTTTCCATTCAAATGGGTATGCAAGGGTAGGAAGGGACTTCAAAAAGCTCCCCAATACCAAAATATTCTGAGAAATTTTGCATACCTCAAATGGATATACAACTATAAATGACACACAACCCATGTCTAAATATAAAACTGTCCTTCCTGCCCTCCCCTATTCTTTTTAATGGTATAGCCCATTTGTTTCAGGAATTACCTCAGATATCTGGTCTTGTAACAGTGTCTGTAATAGTATTGACAGAATCTTAGACAAGTAAGAAAATCCTTCTTTGCCACTCCCAATTGACTGCATTAATTTTTCTGAAAAAGATTAGAACTCAAAATTATTTTTCTTCTTTCTTTTATTTTTTTAAAATAAAACCAATAACCTAATATTGTTGTTTTATATTTTGTTTTTATTGGTCTACTACCACCTTCATTACAGTTATAAGGTTAAATTAAATCTTGTATTTTAATATTGAAATTGTGAAGTTAATCAGGTCTTTTAGACATTTTTTCAAAAGGTTCATTGAAGAATCAAGTAGATCTGGACTAAGGATGTCTTTCATCTGAACCTATGCCAAAATTAATTTATACTTTCATTTAATAAAAAAATAATCTGATATAACACAATCTAGAACTTAATTAAAATGCAGAATGAAAAAAAAACTTCATATGTACATGTACTATACAGTCTAAACATGGAACTTTCCTTTCCGATTACTTTTGTCGACATGATGTGAAACACACAATATTAATGGATAACATTCTTGGACAGAAGATACATATTTCTCTTATGGTTGTGGCTTGTTATCTATTTCTTGCATGAATAGATATTTCATATCAAACTGCATGGAGTGTGATACGAAAATCTGAGTTAATTTGATTGGCTTATCCAGCATCATGAGACGATATTACAACGTTTTCATTGGCTATTCATTAGGTCATCAAAGGTTAAGACGATGTCTATTTCGTCCATGGCAACGGACATATATGTGGATTCTTCAATAATATACAAAATACTCACACTTTTTACCTGAAAATATTCGTTTGGTCAACTTTTAATACATATGAAGCGTACAAAAAGTTTTAAAATGTCTGATGTTTTAAGTTTGACATCAAAACAGGACATATGACGTCATACTGGTATGTGCAAAAGACTAGATCAACGATTCACAGATTTTTTTTTTTATAAACACAATGAGTGTTGACCATAAGCATGATAATAGAAATAGGTTTAACAACTTGTGAGAATTGGATATCGCTTGATATCAACTCTCGTTATTTAATTTAAATAGTAATAATAAACTTGCCAAAGGCTCGTTTATTATTATATTGAAATTAAATAACTCGAGTTGATATCAAGCGATATCCAATTCTCACTCATTATGAAACCTATAATTACCTGCAGAAACAGGAAATTCTTTGTTTGGTATCAACAATCCTTGGTAACAGCTTATAAATTCTGTAACCATAGCAACATCACCAAACAGTTCATTGGGTAAACCATCAGGTGTCGTCACAAGTTTCATCTCTGGTAATGGTTCTAGGTCTAATTCTGTATCTTCAAATTTCTATATCAATATATTAACACAAAGACTTATGACTACATATAAATTCAACATTTTTTTTCTTGCCACATCATAGCCCCTGAACATTGATAAAAAGGTAAACTGCTAAAAAAACAATCAACCTTTTTCAACATCCCTCTACAATCTTTTAACTCCTTAACCAGTCAGGGTTATTACTTAAGTAACTCTTAAAAATTACCTATAAAAGTCATGTTGAAAATGTTACTTTTGTATGTATCATTTAAAGAGGTGTCCATTCATACAAATTTTATGTGCATAAACAAATTTATGCAGATATCTGCTAATATTTTTTCCATGAAGTACAAAAACTAATCCTTCAAGACCAAATTATCGTTTAATATTCATGCTTCAAGGTTAAAGATTTGTATTTTTGGACTAACAAAATATTTTCCAGCATAATTTTTTTTTGCATCAGGCATAATCATATAAATCTTTTGTCATGTGCCATATATAAAGCTTTGGATAAAACATTTCTATCAGACTAAATTTCTATTAATTTGGGGAGATTTTTGTTCTTACTTCAGCATTGTTCAGCATTATAAGGATTTCCCAATGTAAATTATTTTTGCTTCAATAATTTCACATAACTTAAGATTGCTAATGCTACATTCAGTGTGTTCTTATACTTTCATGATTTTACTCTGAACAAACCTTTTTCTTTTCTTTCAATTCTTCTTGTCTTTTTCTTTTTTGAGCTAGTCTCTTTTGCTTCTGGTATTCTTCTCTTTGCTCTGGTGTCATAGCATCCCTATTAATACATTTTTAAAGTTCAATTTTAAAGTGCTTGGTTTACTAATCAAATTGATCAGAAAACACATCAAACCATTTCAAATTTGTGATTATGTACTTTTCTACCAGCCTTTATTAAGTACTTCAACTTTTGATTTTTTTACTAGAAGGAAAATAAGGCCAAAAAATATAGTTGTGTTTCCTGCTCTCTAACACACCCTTACACATTTTACGGACATTGTTGGTAAAGCAATGTTTAAAGTCCGGAAAATATTTTCATTCATGACAAAAAAAAGTGCGGAAAACTGATTCTTTGAGTGAATTTTCTAAGTCAACGGACCATAACTCTGCACAAAATCATCAGACCGGAACATAATTCGAACTTGATCTGTAACTTGTCATGATTACTCTATATACCAAATTACAAATCAATATCTTCAAGCACGAAGAAAAAAGTGTGGAAAACTGATTTGCCGGACTGACAGATGGACAGACAGACAGACGGACAGAGTGCAAACCTCAAGTCCCTTTCAACTTCGTCGGTAGGGGACTAATAAATGGGAAATGTGACCATGGGACACAGATTATGCACCCTGCTTGCATATAACATAATAAAGGGACATAACTCAAGAACGGTAAAAGTGACGCTACCTAAATTCGTACTTGATCTGAGTTTTGTGGTAATAAGCATTGTGCATAAGTTTCATAAAATTTGGTTGAGGCATACTTACGTTAGTGAACGGAAACGAAAAATTCAGCAATGCTTTCATTTGTAAAGGGGCATAACTCTAGAACGGTAAAAGTGACGCTCCCAAATTTAAAATATGATCTGCGTTTTGTGGTAATAAGCATTGTGTATAAGTTTCATAACATTTGGTTAATGCAAACTAAAGTTAGAGAACGGAAACCAATTTCGGGACAAGTAAAACTTAATGCCCCCTCCGCTATGGTGGGGGCATAAATATTAATTATTTTTACCTATTTATAAAAATAAGGAGATATGTTATGATTGTCGTTGAGACAACTATCCACTACAGTTCAAATGACAAGGATACAAGCTACCCTAGGAGTCAGCAAACAAGTGTATGTTTTTGGGACAAAAACTGAAATCAGTTGAATAACTGTCAAACATAAATCTTTGATTCAAAGGACACAAAGGAAGACTTTTCTAGTGATCAAAAAATCAAATTCATTTATACCAATTCGATTTCAATGTCAGTGTGCTATTGCAGTGAATTCAGTTTGCCTATATGGGAACATGTACAGTCAAACTTATTAAAGTCATCCTTTCATAGGAGCAGAGAAAAGAGATGACCTTCAAACAGCATAAGTGTTATTACAGCAGAACAAGAAAAGGTGACATGAGACGACGGATTTTGCTTATTAAGGGCTATTCCATTAAAATGTATTTTATAGGGTAGGAAGGGACTTTCAAAATATCCCTTCAACCAAGAACCATTTTTTAGATAATTTTGCATAATGGTAATAGATGCATACTGAAAAAAGACCCATGACCCACGTTCATTAATAAATTTCCCTTCCTACCCTTCCACATACATTTTAATGGAATAGCCCTAAGGTTGACCTTTATATTAGATCTGACTTTAGTTATTGCACAAATGTAAGGCTTATTAACCAACTTAGCAGTCATTTACAAAATTTCTCTTAAATTATCGATAAATGAGCATAAAGAAACCCACAATACACACCCCTTTTTATTTTTAGAACTTACAGTTTGCGTTTTTCTTCCCTCCTTGCTATACTACTTTCAACCATATCTTTAACAGACACAGGCAACTTTCCTCTCTGTTTGAGCGTTAAGACTTTACATGCTGTTTCTAGTAAACCTTTTATTTTTCCTTTATCTTTTGCTTTGACGGCAAGCACCAACTTAGAAACAACCGCTGGGGTTTTGGGTGGTGACATAACTTTGGGTTTCTTATCTGGAGTTCTCATTCCTTTTTGTGGAGATTTAAACTTTTTCTTGATTGGTGTTGATTTTTTCTTTTCCGGTGTTTTCATCCCTTTCTTCTTGGACATGTCAAACAAAGTCATCTGTTTCATACTCTGTATAAAGAAATAATGACTTATTATGTTAAGATACGGATTAGAACATATAAATCAGTATTTTCATTAAAACCTTGGTGTCTGTTTTTAGGTTTAGGTTGCTTCATTTTAGTGTGATTGTTCTGTTATACTTCATACAGCCTTCATTTGTATTACATATTATGTATTTGTTAAGATTAAGGCTTATATCAACTACAAATAAATCACTTTTCTTACAAAGTTTACATACTCCAGACTTCAGTCATGGTCTGTAACTTAATGCTTCAATTAAAGGTAATACAAAAAATCCTGCATTAAAAAAAAGGTAAATGTGTCAGATGATATTTTTGGTGGAAATGAGAATAAAGGTAGATCTTGATAAATAATTAGATCTGAGCATTTTTATCTGTGTCAGATTTTCTTCATCCATTATGGTTTTCTAGATATTAAAAGGATTAATGCATTTCACTCTTATGTTCTTTTCTCAGCAGTGGCAGCCATGTTGATTGATGGGCAGGAACAATTTTTTTTTAAACTAGATATACCTAAAGATCTTTTAGTCCAAGTTTGTTTGAAATTAGTCCAGTGGTTTCAGAGAAGATTTGTGAAAAGTTAACGATGTCAACAACAACAACATATGTCATGTGATGGCAAATGATCACATGACCCATAGGCCAAGGTGACCTAATCAAGACTGAAGATTTTCTACCATACCTTGGATTTAATTTTGGCGAGTGGAACAGATTCCTCATCACTGTCTGATGAAATATCTCCATTTGGAATTTTTTTCTGAGCCTTTTTCTTGGGTGACTTTTCCTTTGAGGATGAAGGTTCATCGTCTGAATCACTATCAACAACAATTCTGTCTGATTTGACCTTTTTGGACGGAGACTTTTTCTTCTTGGGTGATAAACTTCTTTGAGATAAAGGTGTATCATCCTCACTGGAGGATTCAGACACTACAACGGCACCTGAAATCTTTTTACTGGAAGGTTTTTTCTTAAGGGGTGATCCAGTCAATTTCAATTGTTTCTTATTGTCTTTTTTAGCACTATTTTTTTTCGATATTTTGTCTATTTTTGCTTTTTTGGAGGCTGATCCACCATGTGAAGATGATTTCCGTTTCCTTGACATTTCCTCTTCGGCTCTCTTCGCTACCTCTGCCATCTGTTAAACATGAAATATTTAAGTTGTAAAATTGTATGGCTTCTACATATATATATTTTTTCTTTTGAAATATATCACCATTTAAAAATATTTCCTTAAAAATAAATGCTGTTCCATTGAAAAAGAAATCAGCATTCAAAAACAAATGACCTTGTAAAATCAAAGTGCTTATTAGCAATGAAGGGTAAAAATTGCATTGATTTTGCATTGGGGACTTAAAATTAAACATTGCATTATATTAAGCATTGGAAGGCAATTCAATACTCATCCCTCGTCATTAATGGACAAAGGAAGATAACTCCAGTTTTATTACTTAAACATTTCATTGTTTATTTTAACAACAGATACTATTTTAAACACCATGCACAATCTATGTACTTGACATGTATGGTTATACAAATACACATCATTTTGTAACTTGAATATCTGAGTATTCATTTCATAGATACATTTCTTGAAATGTTCATGGACGTTATATACAGAATGTTGTGTTCAATGCACTATGTTTTTTTCTGATCAAAAGTTATGATAAAGTCTGGGAAATTGATAACTATCAAGCCAGTAACATGAGAGTTTTGACTGCATGAATGGAATCATTTCCCCAAAAATGATGCTTTTGTTTTAAGTAAACAAGCATGAGGGCTGTACCATAAATAAGTGTAGGAGAAGGGGGGCAGAAGGCATATTGTATTTCGTCCCACCATGCATAAAATGTTGAGGGCTATTCCATTAAAATGTATGTGGAAGGGTAGGAAGGGAAGTTTAATTATTGAATGTGGGTCATGGGTCTTTTTTCAGTATGCGTCTATTACCATTATGCAAAATTATCTAAAAAATGGTTCTTGGTTGAAGGGATATTTTGAAAGTCCCTTCCTACCCTCCCACATACATTTTAAGGGAATAGCCCTGACTATTCCCTATAAATGTCAAGGCTGTATTTCTTACCACTACCAATCAACTTTTAAAGAAGTGTCTCTTCAGCCCTGACATAAAGGAGGGGAATGTATGCTGGCATTAAAAGAACAGAGCAAGTTGGATAGGGAAAGATATTGTGACATCCCTAATCAGTATTAGATTCAAAGTTTAATCTGACAGAACGTTATCTTAGGTTGAGTCTAACCTTTGGATGGTAGCAGTCTAATTATATTTTTACACCAAAATTCTTAAAATTGTACTTACCTTCAAAGGAGAAACAAGGAAATCTGCAAATTTACTGGCAATACTGTAATCTTTAACTTTATTGCTATCCACTACCCAAGGACATGTAGGATTCTGTCCAGACCTAACAGCATAACATCGAATAAAATGACGTACACACTCTTTTAATGGAGGTTTTTCATCTCGTCTGAAATTTAAATCATAAAATAGTGAGTGATCTTGACTTGAAAGTAATCTATTTTACTTAAGGCTTCATCTACGCATTAAGGTGGTACATATAACTACAGGGCAGGGTTTAAGCTAGGATTTTGAGGGCTTTAGTCACTTTTGCGCGAGATGAAAATCAACATAATTTTGGGTAACAGCAAGGGACCAAGGATTTATGTATATTACTAGCTATACATCTTTGTCAGACTTTGAAGGACTAAGGCATCAATTTACTAGGCAGTAATTGCATGATTTGACTGATGTGTCACTTAAATATGAAGATTAGGATATAAGATCTGAAAATCTAGTTCAAAATTTTACTTCAATTAGTTTCAGGGGACATTCCTGATCAGGGCTATTCCAGAAAAAAATGTATGGGGGGGTTGGAAGGCACTTTTTTTTAATGCCCATGACCCATACAATTTGATTTTTTTGGCGACCCATAACCCAAACGATTAAATAGAGGTTTGATACCACCAGCCATCTAATTCAAAAAAAAAAAAAAAAAGAAAGTCAATACAGCAGTGTAAGAAATTGATATGGTCTACTTAAAAACTAGTATATTTTTTAAGTATGTATGTCTTAATGACTTTCAACACAACCATTGTAGAATTAGGATACTAAGGCTGAAAATTTCAATCTTCAGATCTCCTTTTGTACTTTTATATAATCTATATCAAAATATAAAGGGTAGATTCCAACTGTGGTATGGCTTTTTCAACTGTAAAAAGGGTTAGGAGTTTCTAAGCCAAACATCCAGAAATCACCACGTTTGTGTTAAAATTCCCCCCCACCAAATTAACAAAAATTCCATGAAATAATTTACTAAGGCATTGCGGGAATAGTATGTGTAAAACTATTAGCAAGTTGGTATATTTTTTATAATTACAATATTCAAATCTAAAATAATGGTCTATTAAGAAATATTTTTTTTCAATAAAATGAAGTTTTTTAAAACAAAAAATTCAAAGCTGGAATCTTTTTCATTAAAACATCATTCTCTTGCAGTTGAAAAGTAAAATAAATTTTTTGTGTATTTCAATAATCAGTAAAACGGATTTTAAAGAAAATCCATTTTAAGGGGAAATAACTCCACATAAAAAATAAAAAAACATAAAAATATTTCAGAGATTCATTACTGTTTCATCACCTTTTATAAAGCTATATTTTATTTTATTTATATACAAAAGCTTCCAAATCTTAATAAGTTAATGTACAACCACCCATCTAATTAAGTTGTGAAGAAGAACAACTACCCACAGAATTACATTTGCTCCAACCATCACAACCCATGCAAAAAAAGACAAACTGCCGTCCAACCCTCCCATACATTTTTTTCTGGAATAGCCCTCAACAAAAGTTGGGTTCCTTTTTTTAAAACCAAGAATCACAGTATAAATGAACTTGTTGAACTTTGTAAGACTATTACACTGCATAATCATTATCCTTATAAAACGTTTAAATCAATATTTTGAATTAATTTCTATAAAGTTGGAACCAAGGATTTGTACAAATTCACATGGAACGATTCCAATAACTGTAAATTGTAAATTAATCTAGAATTGATCACTTTTACTTTCGATTTCAATTGAAATGTAAACGGGAAGTGACAAGTAGATAATAAATTCAGAATGAATCCGGATTCATCTACGGATTGGTTCGTGTTTAAAAAAAGGCAGGAAATTATAATTTTTATATTTCAATTTGCTTAGTAAGAACTATATTTGTCTCTCTCATTTATTTTGGCACTAAATTTATTTCGTATTTTACATTTTAGTGTCTTTAAATTCATAGGAATACTTTCACGCATGCGCCGTATATCGTAAAGGAAGCACCTGTTTGACTCGTTGATGATGATGGAAGTTTTTAACATGAAAACATTTTTAAACGTTTTGAATAAAGTTCTATCTTTTTAATCGAAATTGAACGTTTTATATCAAAGATGACGAAAATACGATCATTTGATGAAACTACAACAAACTAATTGCAAATTATGATTGTTTAAGAAATATTGAAATTAAAAAGCGAACTGTCCGGGGGGAAACAATTTTGTTCAAATGACGAAACTATGACAAACGAACTGCAAATTGTGGTCGTTGGCCTTGAGAAATATTGAAATTAAAATGCAGACAGACTAATTTTACTGGGGAAAATAATTAACCAGATTAGTGACCCATCCGATGACGATAAGCGGATATGTTGTAATCACAACTTTATAACACCTGTAAATGTTAATTAGCTGAGGGTCATAAACTTGTCAGAAACATGTAGACAGGTAGAATTATAGTATTTTCATGCGAAAATATTTTTACACTTTCCAAATTTAAGTGACGAAATTGATTTGAAATACTTTCGTCATTTTGAAAACAGTTTCGTAAATTACGAAAGTGACGAGCGCTAGCAAAATCACTGTACAGGGAGATAACTCTTTAAAAATCAGCTGAACGTTTTAATCACGTTATATTGTTAAGGAAATATTAAGCTTCTCAATGATAAAAATTAGTGTTTGTCAAACTGCTATATATCCAATGAAATTTTTCCGATAAATTGTGTGGTTCAAGTTTTTTTGAAATTCTTATATTTTTGCCAAAGGGTCAAAGTAAATATTTTGTCAAAATTTTATGAAAATTAAACAAGCCAAACTTTTTAAGTGCTTCACAGGCATTCTGAGTTTCTCCCAATAAGCAAATCAGTATTTTCAAAGTTATAATGCATACAGAATGGCCAATGTCCATCCCTTATATGGCTCTATCTCTCCTATTTAGGTTTGCACTCCTCTGTCCTTATAGCTCAGCCATATGTATCTTTGGTTTCTAAAGGAATGTAAATACTTTTCAATGCAAACAATCATTTTATCCATGGGAAAAGGATTTTTACTAACCCTAAGGACCTATAAATCCAGTAAAAATACATTAACTTATTTAATCATTTCAATTTCTTTATACATTAACATGATCAAGTCGCCCCTTTTAAGGCAATTGTGCTACCATACACTTCATCTTAAAAACTGTGCCCCTCTGCCCTTTATCTATAGCTAGATCACTGCTTATAACAAAACTTACACAAGATCATCTGCTGGGACAGAATTGATAACTTTTCCATCTTCCAGCTCTACACTGTATTTGTAATGTAATAACTGAAAATATAGAAATATTAAACTTTAATTAATTGCAAACTAATGACCATTACTCTTTAAATTTATATTTAGATTTCCTATTTTTTTCTAAAATTCTCACAGGGTGCCATAAAAGTACCCATTCATCTTAAAAATAATTCTTTTCAATAATCCAAAATTTTATTAAATATTCAAAAGTGCACACTCATTGTATTTAGATAAAAAGTATACTCATTGTATTTTGATAAAAAGTATACTCATTGTGATTTTAAACAAAGTATACTCATTGTGATTTTTTACAAAGTATACTCTGTGATTTACTACAAGTACATTCATTCAAATAAATGATCTTACTTTAGGAGGTACCCATTTTTTAGGTGAACTGTCTCTGTTAACTTCTGTTGTAGAATTCTCTTTGTCACTAGATGGTGAGCTGCAATTACTGGTTGGATTTGCCTAAGGATAAGAGTAAATAATTATTAAACACACCAAAAAAGATAAAATTTCAAAAACAAGATAATGAATGAAAATTCATAGAAAGATATTTGTAGCAGATTTTTCCATTATCTAATGCAATTTAGTTATTAACAATGACCGTATCACAAGATTTACAATTAGGGCTATTCCATTAAAATGTATGTGGGAGGGTAGGAAGGGACTTTCAAAATATCCCTACAACCAAGAACCATTTTTTAAGATAATTTTGCATAATGGTAATAGACGCATACTGAAAAAATACCCATGACCCACATTCAATAATTAAACTTCCCTTCCTACCCTCCCACATACATTTTAATGAAATAGCCCTTAAGTGTACTGTAGTAAATTTACCTTTTAATGAACTATTACATATACGGGGAATCATTATGTATGCACTCATGACTTGTTCAATAGATTCTACTACAATAGTCTCTTGATCATGATATTTATCAACTTGTGATAATCTAAAACTTTCATAATATGTGACAGTTCAATTTTCCCATAAAGATCGTTGTATGACATATCTTAGTTTCTATTAAATTTATGTATATTTTTCGAAGACTCTATGTTGCCCTCTAGATTTCTTTTAGTTATCTTAATTGATGGGTTGCTTTCTTATTGATGAATTACTCACATCTCCTTTTATTCATATTGTAAGTCTACATGCTCTCATAATGCTATCTTACCTCAACTCCAGCCTTGTCAATTTTCACAACTTTACCACTGATTCTGTAGAATAGATATATATACATGTATTAGTCGTGTTTATAGTGAATATATGTACATATCAGCACCAAGTAAACTCTATCTCAACATTAAGCTCTCATCTTCTTTGCACCAAGGTAATTTTCTAAAATCTAGATCATGCTCAAAGTTAATAATCTTTGAGCTACCAATAATATATTATTCCATGTGATAGACAAAAGTTTTTAGACTATATATTATGCCTTTTTTCAAAGAAAAACTTAGAAATGGTGATGAAAATTTCACTGCAAACTTTCCCAATTTCTGAGTTGGAGTTGCAAGACTTTCATGATATTTCAAGACATTTTTTTTCCTTTTGCTTTAATTAGGCTTCTATCAATAAGCAGAAGAATAAGTTTTGAAAATAAATCTATTTTTTTTTTTAAATTTTAAATAATATATTTTCTGTTGTAAAAAGTCAACAAATGTCAAACATGTATACATAGGTCACCTTTGGGAGCAGAGACAACTGACCTTATAAGAGAGATGACTGTTGAATTGGTTCAAAATGAAGTTATTACTACAGCAGGACAAGAGGGTAGCCTGACAAAAAAGATTTTTGTTTGTTAAAAAGAGGTAACCTTTACAGCTAGTTTGACTGAACTAAAAAAAAACTATTCTCTTTATGCTTTTATGATTTGAAGCTTCTATTCCCAATCATTTTGACATTCAAAGTTTTTTGTCTTGTGAACTTCCAGAGGCATGTATTGAACCCATTGTACATGTTGAAACATTTCATATTTAAGGATGTACTCAGGTCAGGTTTAGTCAGATGTTCAGACTCCTTGGTTTTTTTTCCCTACGATATAAGGTAAAATATTTTGCCCTATATCACCCACTTTTCTTTTGGTCATAAAAAGGTCATTACAAAAATTTCAGCAGATTCTTGATTTTTTTCTTTCGATTTGAGACCCAAAAAATGACAGTGCTAAAAATAAGGTAATAGTCAAATATCTCAAAAAGGAGTTCCATAACCTATAGCTATCAATATTTTTAGCTTATTTTGTTCCTTAACTAATGGTTTTCTGACTTACAGTATCAATTTCAAATTCTAGATTTTTTTAATTTCACCTAACTACATTCTTAAGACACTTACGTTTTACCCTCTGCCTTGACTTTCAAGGAGACCTTTTCATTTATAGACAAAACTTGTTGTACTTTCAGCCATCCCTGGTCAACTAAAGTGTCCAGCACTGCTGTACCTGGTAAAGATGAAAATCAATGAAATTGCAATACATTTTTTCAACTGCAGTTATACATGCTATAGGGTGACAGAAATAGCAGGGTCAGTATTGTTGAATCTTCAAGAAATTAATGAAGAATTCTTTTTTTCCAGGGTTCTCACCAGGATTTTTCATTTTAAACAATATTTTTTATTTTCAAAGTGCACAAATTACAATTACAATTATACAAAAGAAATTCAGGGATTCGGCAACAAGAAGAACTTAGGATTTTTTCATGGTGATTCCTGGGAGTCATCGCTTTTGGTAAGTCTATGCCATTAGCCACTAGTCTGATGCCCCAGACTAGTAAAATCTTATTTGAACTAATAAGTATTTGCAAAACTTTGCTTAGATCCATAAGAAAAATGTTGGAATTTTGGTCTTTGGACTGATAGTTGGAGAAGATTTTGGTGCAAACTGGAAATTGTGAGTCCAAACCTTAGAGAGCATTTATGTATGAGCAGTGGCAGGTCCAGTTTACCAACTCTTCAAGTTCGATATTTTTTTTTATAACATTTTTCTGAGTTTTGTCTGTCTTTTCAATGATTTTTTTTTCATGACTCCTTGGCTCTGACTCTTCACTATCTTTATATGAGTGCCAAAGAGACAACTCTCCATCCAAGTCAAAATTTATAAAAGTAAACCTATTTAGTTGGGTGTTTTCATCATAAATCTCTCATCAGTTTTTCAGAACTCAAAAAGTATTCCACATTCAAATAACTCCTTGTTCAGACAGACTTTGTTGAAGTTTGCCCTATACTTTGCCGATTCCTTGAATTGGTAGGTTGAAAAGACAAAATACACATAAGCTGATTGATAAAAAAACAAATTATAACTTTAACTTACTGTGGTGCACTAGTTCTAGTACAGACTTTTCATGAACTTTGGGGAAATTATCTTTCAACGATTTCTTGATAGCTTTTTCTGATTCCCATGCTGCTTGGTGAGTGAGATTAACGTGGCCTGTACATCTGCAAGTCCAAATTGGTTGTTTATACCATGATAATCGCTTCTCATATTCTCTGAAATCTGTTAAGGAGTGTATTTTCTTGTTTAAACAATGTGATATGACAAATTTGAAATTGAACAAACATTTGACAGCCTAATAAACAACAACACGACTAATAAACTCAGGGTATTTTCAAGGATGGTATCAAAAGACATCAGACATAGATGACAAAACTTAATTAAGTTACTTTTGACTGTTATAAAAGACAATATCTCTAATTTTTGTGCTATTTTCACAATTCTTGATCGCTGTATATGAAAATATTTCTCCTCACTAGTGAAATATCTGTTCTCGGCAAATGATTGGTCGAAATTTAATTATGACGTTAAATTTTCTTGGTTTCTTCTGAATTTCCTATTGTGACGTCATGAAAAAAGGCGACCATGTCTGATGACGTCACATATAAAGAACACAACTTTCTGCAAATCTTTGAAAAAGGAATGATAAAAATCATTAGAGAAACAGATTCCACCACTATAACTTGTGTATTACGATATTTCTCCACTCTCAACAGTTAAGTTTTAATATTTAAAAAGCTCGGCAAGAATATTAAAATTTAACTGTCTGGAGTGGAGAAATATCGTAACCCACTTGTTGCAGTGGTGAAATCTATAACACAATGTTCATGATTGGAAGTTACAAATGCTCATGTACAAACAAACTGCATTTCTTATATATTCAAAAGATTTTATCACCTTTTCATTTCCAAAGATCAATCATCAGATAGCAGACAATTAAAGAGTAAGAATGGTTAAAATATTGATTTATTCTTCCAAGATACCTTTTATTTGCCTAGATAAAATGAATTGAAATGGCATAGATTAAGTACACTGGAAGAGAAATTTCATCAATGTTGACAAAAATGCATCGTGACTGGGAAAAGACAATTTCAAATATGAATTCCTGTATCTTCTTCAAGATAAGTTTCTTGGTTTGACCAAAGAATTAATCATTATATACAGGGTTTAAGCTAGGAATAGGCTTCTGGGGGCTTTAGTCACTTTCGCGAAACTGACCTTATTTGGGTAACAGCATAAATCTAGGGCAGATTTTACATGGGCTTCATTTAATACATGCAAAAAAAAATGCTCAATGTGAATTTTCTTTTTCTTTTTCAGCATTTCAGGAGAATACAAATAACATGTATAAATCAACTTATAAAGATTTAAACATAACAAACAGTTATGTTAACAAAAATGCACATCACATTTAAAAAATAGCTTTTTTAACATCTTAAATAGCTACTATTGTCAGGCCATAATCTTGCCGGCGAAATGACGATTTAAGTCGCCAAAGAATTTTGAAAATCGCTAAATCTCGCCGGCCGACTGACTTCATAGCGAAGTCAAATCGCTATCAAAATCGGTAAAAGGGAGACAACCTGCGATTGACAAGTCTCACAGGTAAAAAAAATGGCGGCTGACAAGGAAAATCGAGATTTTCGAAACGACGCAGGACTAATACTGTTTACGATCAAATTAAGCAAGTACAACGGCGACTTTGAACATCCTCGGATATAACTTTCAAAACTGTTCAAACGGAAAACTGACCGTCTGTTTAAGTTATCATTTTACGATGATTTTCACCTGAGGATGTTGCGTAATCACTCAGCTGATTTGTTTTATTTTTATTACTTACACTAGTCGATCAATTTTACTATTCGGTAGGGTTAAGGTGGAAATTAACGGTAGATTTATTATATTCATTGAATAAAAATTGAAATATAAAAGGTAGAAAGACAGCTGATGGATAATCAGCTAATAATGTGATTGCAAACGTACGACACTCGACCAGATTGTGATCAGCAGTGGATTTTTTCTCATGACCACTTCGTTGATATGGATGATATTTTAAAAAAATGATAGAAATTAGCTCTTTATCGGATAATTAATATGTGATTGAAAGATATTTTCATTTATAGACTTACAATCTTTAACGATAATCTCAATTTACAACTAACAATGTCCTTGACATTCAATAATGTTTTACAAAATAATGACAAGTGGTGATATAAATTAAATTCCCAGTCATGTGAAATTCATCAGGTAAACTGGGAGTCATATTTTTCTGGAGTTTTAAAAATAAATTGAGGCAGATGCACATGAATTTAATGCATCATAATCATGATAATATTACTAGGCTATTCCCTCATGTCCCAATCAACAAATTTTATTTAGAACACAATAGTATCAATAAATAAATCACAACTATATATTGTCTTAACCTTTTATTAAGAACTTTTTTTATATACAATAACATATCAAAAAACTGCAAGTATATCTTTTATTGAATTAAAACAATTTCCTTAGTGATAATCATGAAAACACGATGCAACCGAAACGGTAATGGAATCTCACTTCTCCAAGAAATTGACCACTTCTCCCTTCTCTCTCATGGAAGGAGAAGTCACTTCTCCCTCTTCAAAATCCTAGATTAGGCCCTGTATTGTTAACATAAAATATCTACTATTTGCCTGAAAATAGAACTGCTAGCATATTTGATCTGAGACAAGTCCCTACAGAATACACCTGAGAGATCTAAATAGTAAGAATTAAGTTTCTTGTCCTTAGCCATGTCAGCTGAAGGTCTGGGTGTGGTTTACAGAATAATGATAATGGGTTATCTTCCTATATCTAAATAACAAAGAATACAAACTAGAGGCTCTCAAGAGCCTGTGTCGCTCACCTGATGCTACTTTGGTTTTTGGAAATCATATAAAAATAGATTAAAATCATAATAGATACCCTAATAATGAGTGAGGCTAAATTTGGTTTAATATTGGCCTTGTATTTTAATAAAAAAATCCTGGTGGCCATCTTGAACAGTAAATCAGCAACAAAGTAGCAACACTTCATCAGCACCTCATAAGGAACATTTATGCCATGTTTGGTTTCATTCCATTCAGTGCACCTCTAGAAGAAGCATTTGTATGTATTTCCCATAGGGTCTTATGTTAAAGGAAGTCCCCCGCTGGCAGCCATCATGGATGAAGGATCAGGTTCAAAGTAACAACACATAGTCAGCACCTCATAAGGAACATTCATGCCATGTTTGGTTTCAATCCATTCAGTGGTTCTCTAAAAGAAGACATTTGTATGTATTGTCCCCAGCTGGTGGCCATCTTGGGATGATGGATCGGCTTCAAAGTAACAACACTTGGTCAGCACTTCATAAGGAACATTCATGCCATGTTTGGTTTCATTCCATTCAGTGGTTCTCTAAAAGAAGACATTTGTATGTATTTCCCATAGGGTCCTATGTTAAACTAAGTCCCCTCCTGACGGCCATCTTGGATTATGGATGGGCTTCAAAGTAACAACACTTGGTCAGCACCTCAAAAGGAACATTCTTGCCAGGTTTGGTTTCATTCCATTCAGTGGTTCTCTAAAAGAAGACATTTGTATGTATTTCCCATAGGGTCCTATGTTAAACTAAGTCCCCCGCTGGCGGCCATCTTGGATGATGGATAGGCTTCAAAGTAACAACACTTCGTCAGCACCTCAAAAGGAACATTCATGCCATGTTTGGTTTCATTCCATTCAGCGGTTCTCTAAAAGAAGACATTTGTAAATATTTCCCATAGGGTCCTATGTTAAACTAAGTCCCCCACCAGCGGCCATCTTGGATTATGGATGGGCTTCAAAGTAACAACACTTGGTCAGCAACTCATAAGGAACATTCATGCCATGTTTGGTTTCATTCCATTCAGTGGTTCTCTAAAAGAAGACATTTGTATGCATTTCCCATTGGGTCCTATGTTAAAGTAAGTCCCCGGCTGGCAGCCATCTTGGATGATGGATCGGCTTCAAAGTAACAACACTTGGTCAGCACCTCATAAGAAACATTCCTGCGATGTTTGGTTTCAATCCATTCAGTGGTTCTCAAAAGAAGACATTTGTATGTATTTCCCTTAGGGTCCTATGTTAAACTAAGTCCCCCGCTGGCAGCCATCTTGGATGATGGGTCGGCTTCAAAGTAACAACACTTGGTCAGCACCTCATAAGGAACATTCATGCCATGTTTGATTTCATTCCATTTAGTGGTTCTCTAGAAGAAGTTCAAAATGTAAAAGTTAACGATGACGACGACGGACCCCAAGTGATGAGAAAAGCTCACTTGGCCCTTAGGGCCAGGTGAGCTAAAAGGGGACAAAAAAAAATAAAGAAAAGGGAGGTTACAGGGTGCTAATATATACAAAATTGAAAATCATTGTCAAAATGAATTAAGATGAAGAAAAATGCCATAAAAAATAAAGAATACCAAATGCAGACCCCCTTCAAAGACCTCCTTATCCTTGCACAATGACTGTAAAGACCTACATTTGGTTTAAGCCTTAATTGTAGTAGGATGGAGACAGATCTTGAGTTGGTCTATCAGTATTGAGAAAAGGGTAAATTTAAGTTATCTTTCCTGGAACAGAGGTGCTCCTACCGTCAGAGGCTTATACACAGTAGAAATAAATAAATCTGAATGGCATCTATTCTAAAATCAGAAATGGATAGAAACACATCTGATATTAAAAATTAGAATGGATTACAAGATAATGTTTCCTAATGAGTTCCGACATTACAGTTTTCGTCTTTCAGTTTATTACATTTGTATCATGAAACTACAGTAAACATTGCAATTAGTGATTGCACGATAAAATCGAAAATACCGACTGACCAATTCTATTTACAAATTCAATAATTTTGAGGATCATATTTTTCTATCTGATAGGCAGATTATTTATAACAACAAATTATGACACCTGTTGTGACCCTTGATTAGTTTTAGGTCGTAAACTTGTCATACATATGTCGCCAGGTAAAATTGTAAAAAAGTACAAATATTTTTTTTTACTTTTCCAAATTTTAGTGAGATCAGAAAAACTTTTGTCATTTGTAAATGAGGAGCGCTGGCAAAATCCCTGCACTGATTAAATACACGTTTTATGAACTGGCTGTTTCTGAATTGGCCCTGTTATAGATTCTTGATCAGCTGTATTGGCCCTCGACTCTTCGAAACAAATGAATCCCCTGACCCTGCATGTACTGTACCTAAATCTACTAGTACTATATCAAATACTTTATGAAAAAGATCCCATCTATATAAACCCCTATTTACAATTATCTTTTGTGTAATAAAACAATACATAAACTTGATAAAGAATGTGAAACTGAAAGTGTGAAAATGCTTTTAAATGTTTTCATGGTTTTGCGCCAAAAACCTGTAAACAACATGACAACTTCCAGTACAACTAACATTTCTGTATTCTGACTGCCAGAATAAGTAGTGAAATTGATCGTTTTAATATTATTTTCATTGTGTTTGAATATGAACATTAATACATCTTTATGCAAACTTCGCGATTTATGTACGCCGCCATATTGAATTGGACAGGTGATTGTTTAGCAAGGATACTGCTTAGATTTGAACTGTTCTTTGGTGTGTGGGATTATATATATGGTCTCATCTGGTTGAATATCTGATAGGGGTTTCGAACAAACGAATGGTTTCTTTCCTAACAGTGGCATTATTACAGAATTCCATAAAATACCGCCTTTAATTTACACCATTTGAAATCTGGCGGGTTCTAGCGGAAGCAAAATATCTAGAAAGTCACATGATCAATGGTAATTTTTCTTTTCTAAATGCACGTTAAACATAAATCCACGCAAAGCATTAACTTAATAATTCCTTTTTTAACTGAATCAGCAGGTTAATCGATAATAATAAATCTCATATTTAAAAAAAGTAAATGTAACGTCATGACGTGATTTACAAAAAGGGCGCGTTATTTCGAACTGAGTTATTTCCCCTATGCAATGGAACAGCTGAAGTTCAATGAGTTAATACACATCTTAAACATTCAATTTAAGGACATGCAAGTCTGTTATGGTCCACATTAGTATGAGATTATAAACAAAAGACACATTTATATATTGTCTGAGTTCATCACTTTCCAAACCGAACTGACAAACATAAAAAAGGTGTCATGAAATTTTTTTTGGAGAAAAACTATTAAATTTAAGATCTTAAAAATAAGTAACTGTTGGATACTTTACTGAAGCATGGTAAATACGAGGGATCCCAACAGTACTGATGTTGGATGAAACAGCTGTCATCATATAAAAATAACTGCTGTCTTTAAGGCAAGATATTTATTAGATAAATAATCCTACATAACATAGCAAAAAATTAGCATGTCATAGGATATGATGTAAACCATTTTCTTGTTCTCCCATTTGACAATACACCTTATGGCTATTTGTCCACCATTACTGGACATCACAAAGGTTACCGTATAAATTTTGACCTCAATAGAAAATATCTGACGCCACAATGGAAAAGTGATTGTTGTATGACGTCAAAAGTTCAAGCGGTGCAGATTCTCTGGTCAACCGGCGCAGATTTTTGACATGAGAAATTTGAGACTCTAACTATTGACGTCATACAACATTCACTTTTCCTTGTGGCAGCAGACATTTTCTCTAATGACGTCAACATTTTATGGGAACTTCTGTTGTCAACATATATTTGTTCCGCCTAACAGATGTTACACTAGAAACTTTGCCATAATATCTGTTCCTGTTGGAACAAATATTCTATACCATTTATTCCGTTAGGAACATATACTGTTATATTTATTCCGCTGGAAATAATATTCCAGAATACATTTTCCATTTGGAACTTATATTATGAAGGAACTTCTATTTCGTGACACTGTGATGTCCAGTAATTGTGACAAATTTTTAGCAGTAAGGTGTTTGAAGCAGCCCAAGGAGTGAATCACTCCTGACACACTCCATGGTTAATCGTTCAGGAATAAATAAACTTATCCAATGGCATAACCAAGGATCCAGAATTTATTTCACACAATTTTGGTCATTTTGAGGTGACTTAAAAGTTTGAGCCTTTTTTTCAAATTGTTGAAATTATTCACACAAGATTCATAGCATCAACCAACTTGTATTGACAGTTTCGTCCCACTTACTTCAGGAATTTGCTTACTATTTTTACTAAAAACGTTCAAGAACAATTTATGGAATGCAGCAGTTTAAAATTGAAATTACATTAATGACTCAAACGGTAAATTTCTCCGGAATCGACAACGCTTCTTTCTAATATGAAGACAAAATGAAACAGGAAGTTTCACGTTAATACTAAACTACGAATGATTCCAGATTCATTTCTGGGATTTTTTGTGTACTATATTGACAAGAAATCACAGGATTTTTAATTTTATTACCTTTTAAGTCCTTTAAAAATGTTTGAATATAGCAGGTTATAGTTGCACTCATTTAATTTAGCTTGAAATCATTTTGCGTTTGACGATTAACATGATTAAGTGCCTAATCTGGTGTAGACATTTAAACGCATGCATATTACATAGTAAATAAAGCACACGTTTGACTCATGAAAAATTGCTTTTTTCTACATAAATTTAATCAAGTTTTAATTTTTAAATCAGAATTGACGATTGTCTTTGCTGAAAATTAATTAGATAATGAAGAAAGTTGTCATGGAATTTTAAGTTCTTTATAAAACTACATGTAGTTCTGAGCTTGTGATCACTGTTGTGTGTGAATTAAAAACACAGGTAAAAAATGATTAACGATCATTCGCCTTAGCCAATATCTCCTGGGAGCATTAAAATGGTAATTAGGAGGGCCCTTAGGATTATACTACTATACTGGAGTGGCAATTTTATTACCAGAAAAGAATTACAAAACAAAAACAAGTACAAAATGCCAATTAAGAAACCCAATCTCAATGAAATGACCGAAATTATTTCTGTAAAAAGAAATATTTGACCTAAATCCCAACCTACCATTTCAGACAAATAGCTTTCCGTTTCGGTAACGACTGGCAAATATGACTTTCTGGACCCTTGGGCATAAATGTATTAACAAAGATATACTAACTGTAAATACCTTTTATTTGTCTCTGGTATTAAGCACTACAACATTTTTCGTGATAGCAAACTTGTGTATTCAAGAATATAACAGTTTATGTCTTTCTGTCACAATGCTTAATTTATTATCTCACAGAAATTAATAATCTAATGATTTCTTTACACGACAAAATCATCGGAAAACAGTTATTTTTATGCCCCACATACGATAGTAGAGGGGTATTATGTTATTCGATCTGTGCGTCCGTTCGTTCGTTCGGTTGTTCGTCTGTCCGTCCGTCCGTCTGTCCCGCTTCAGGTAAAAGTTTTTGGTCAAGATAGTTTTTGATGAAGTTGAAGTCCAATCAACTTGAAACTTAGTACACATGTTCCCTATGATATGATCTTTCTAATTTTAATGCCAAATTAGAGTTTTGACCCCTTTTTCACGGTCCACTGAACAAAGTGCGGGTGGTGCATCCATGTACTATGGACACATTCTTGTTTTCCCTAAAGTTGGGCGAGTGGTCTTAGAAGTTCTTCTGCAGTTATCTCTAGCCTGTTAACACTTGGGGTTGTGAGTTCGAACCCTGCAGGTGTGTTCAACTATCTTAAAGAACTAGGATTGCCAGTTTTCCTGCAGAAGGTCTGTAGTACTCTCTGGAGACTCTAGCTTCCTTTACCAAAACAATTTGGCAGACAAGATATAGCCAGAAGTGCTAAAAGTGGGTAAAACCCAAACAATTAATCAGTAAGCATTTTTTATTATGGTAATCGGCCTTGTAAAGTCTGCACAGGTACGTTATGCACCACCCTTTTGGCTACAAAGATTTAGGAAAAAAACTTTTTTGTCACTTGTTGAAAACGTTTAGTGAAACTCCGGTAACTTTAAAGTGTGTGTGATCCTTTGCATTATTATCATAGAAAATCCTGTTTTCTGTCATTAAGAAGAAGTTGAAATTGCTTGTAATATTCTAGAAGGCTTCAGGAGCATGATGTGTGGTAACGTTAAGATAAGCCAAATCACAAGAAAAACAATTGTAAAAGTGTTTGACATCAACTGGAAATCAGAATAGAACATGTTAATCACAAACAAATACGATGAGAATGTGGAAAAGCCGTACATAATAGATATCACTAAAAAATACAACTTTGAAACTAAAATAGTTCGGTCCTTTAGTGAAATGTTGTCAGATATATTCATCATGTTTATGTTTGAATGATTTTAAGCTTAAACAAAACACATGCAGCAGTTTGAAACACCAAAATGGAACGAATAACCGAGCACGTTTTGTAGTTTATACATCCTCATGCATAAGCTGGTTCCCGGCTGACTTCTTCACTTTTTTCGTAGCGTGAACAAGCGGATTTCTGTTTAAGTTATGCAATGCTATAAAATAAGAAACTTGCAAGGAAGCATTTGTTAAGAATCAGTAAATATTGGATTTTAAAATGAGAATTCCATATTTATATATGGATTAGTAACTGCAAGTACTCTCAGATCTGTACTTAGTGACTTTTTGTTGTGGGGATGTATAAGTACCCTGCCATGTCCACTCTGTGTTTTTGTTAGAAGTATTACTGCTATGTATCAATCTGATGAGTTAAGCCCTTTTCAACTGATTTTTATGCCCCACCTACGACAGTTTGGGTCTGTGCGTCCGTTTGTTTGTTTGTCCGTCCGTTCATCCGTCTGTCCCACTTCAGGTTAAAGTTTTTGGTCAAGGTAGTTTTTGATGAAGTTGAAGTCCAATCAACTTGAAACTTAGTACACAATACTACACATGTTCCCTATGATATGATCTTTCTAACTTTAATGCCAAATTAGAGTTTTGACCCCAATTTCACGGTCCACTGAACATAAAAAATGATAGTGCGAGTGTGGCATCCGTGTACTATGGACACATTCTTGTTATAGTTTGTTCTTATGTTGTACTGTTACACCACTGTCCCAGGTTAGAAGGAGGGTTGGCGCTCTTTCAAACTAGTTTAACCCCGCCACATTATGTATGTGCCTGTTCCAAGTCAGGCATCTGTAATTCAGTGGTTTGTCGTTTGTTGATGTATATCATATTTGTTTTTGGTTCATTATTTTGTACATAAATTAGGCCGTTAGTTTTCTCGTTTTAATTGTTTTACATTTGTCATTTTGGGGCCTTTTATAGTTGACAATGGGGTATGGGCAAGGCTTCCAAAACGGTCATATATTCCGGACATTTGTATAATGTCCCGTAAAAGTCCGGCTGGGCAAAGCATGAAACGGTCATCTATTTTTTTATTTTCAAGGCTTTCTTAAGAGACGGTCATTTTAACATAATTCGCGATCTTTTTGACCCAACCTTTTGCCTTTAACAGCCACACATTTCCGGTCATAAAAGTGACATGATCATTAAGTACTATCTAAACAACCCCTACTTTAATACCTTCTCATTTTAATCAAGGCTAATTAGTTGTGGAACAGCTGAAATTTACCTGTTCAGGTGACTATTTTAAACCGGACATTTATCGGTCTATTCAAAGTTATTTTCTTACATATCAGCAGTTTGCATCTTATTAATTTAGTCAAAAAGATTTAAATTATCAGAAATATGTTTACAAATATGATTTGATGAAAAAACTAAAAAGGTGAAAATGAAAAATCGTCATAACCACGTTGTTTGAACCAGAGACATGTCTCTGTTTGAACTAGTACATGTGTGCGCATGTGCGCAGGTGTGTAATTTAATTATGCATCCTAATTTCTTCAAAAATGCTTAAATTGTCATTGATACCTTTATCTCACGTTTATTTTGAATATTTTCTTGAAGAAATAATGTAGAAAGAGCTGCTTACACTCATTCATGCTTTGCAAACGTACACGGAATTTACGTATCCGTCTCTGGTCCATGTTTTACCATTGTCAAGATAACATCCGGTAAAAACGAAAGTAAAGTTTTTGACAACGTTATATTTTGCACAAATAAAGAATCTAAGGCAGACATAAGTACGCTAATGTTGCACACTTCGAATGATGCACTGCCAATTTAACAATTTACGTCAGAACTTCGAATTTGAATCAAAGAAAGTTTAATATCATTTTTGTTTAATGTCAATCATTGGGATGGTCAACTCGACAACTGATTACCATAATGGCCTTTTGTTTATTTAGTCTTCTCTTAAGGGATTAAAATCAGAATCATATATAAAATGTCCAGCTGGCTAAAAATAATTTTGGAAGCCCTGGGTATGGGTTTTACTCATTGTTGAAGGCCATACGGTGACCTATAGTTGTTAATTTCTGTGTCATTTGGTCTCTTGTGGAGAGTTGTCTCATTGGCAATCATACCACATCTACTTATTTTTATATTAGGTAAATTATTTGTTTTGAAAAAAAAATAAGGTTGCCCTCTACAATTTCAATAACAAACATGCAGAACACAAACGAACATTGTGAAATAAAGTTTTTTCCCTATTTCTGATTATATATATATAAAGTGCTCTATAATCTGCACCTCTGCCTGGCAATTTTTATTTTGGAGTAAAACCTGGGGACAATACAGGGCTGAATTCGGTATACAAAAAATAATTTCTAAAAAATTCTGATTATTATTGATCATGCTTCCTCAATCAATGGTCTTGCATTATGCATTGGTATGCTGTTTTCAGCCTCTTTTTTTTTTAAAGAATGCTTTTATGTTTCAGAGATGGGTGTTACAAATTTATGGCAGATTTTGTCTCCGATCCAACAGCATAAGCCATTATCTTCTCTTAAAGGTCAGACTGTAGCCATTGACTTGAGTATTTGGGTTTGTGAAAATCAGTGCGTTAAACAGATGCAAGGAGTAGTCACACGGCCATATCTCAGGTTTGTCTTAACCATGTTAACATAAGCTTATCTACAACTAAAGTTGAAATTTTAAATAAAAAGAGAATTGATTAGGTTAAAACAGCAAAAAGACCGCCTTTTCAAGGGAAATGGGTAAAAATAAATTTTCACTGTACTTTATTTCCTTTCACATCTATTGGAAGGGACTTTTTACTGTTATAAATTTATTTTTTTTGCATTCCAAAGAAGAGAAAACATGATTTTATTGTGTATTCCAAATTTAACATTCTTTTGCAATCCAAAATCTAGTGATCCAGTGATATTTGTGTATACAGTAACATCTTTTAATCAAAATTGTAGTAAGAATAGCTAATCTGTACTTGATATTATACATTGATAAAAAAGAATAACAGGTTTTACCAAAAATATGGACAGTACAAACTGACAACAGACACTATCAATCACCAGCAAAGAGTCTTCCAAAAATTAGACTTACAAAGACAACAACAAACAAAACATGATCCAAATACCCTGACTTGGTAAAGGCACAACATGTGGTTGGGTTAAACCAGTCTTTGTGTGTGCTAAACCTCCCCTTACCTTTCTATACCATTTATGTCATAAAATTAAATTATACATTGTTAAAAACTTTCACAGTGCAATACCAACAGGATAACTACTAATTTGAAAAAGGAAATAAAAGACTGCATTTTGTTAAATTTGTAAACAGGTGAGAATGTGCTAGCAACTTACATGACTTACCATAATTTTTTTGAAATAGTTTAAATTTTAAGAAATAAAATTTTTAACCATTTCAAAGGCATGATTACTTCATTTTTTATTTCAATTTAAAAAGGCTGATCATTTCAGATGAAATGACATAATTTGAAATATAATAAAAAATTCAACACTTTCACATAGTACCTTAGAGAATTTGATATATATATATATACAGAAATTTTTTTTAGTAAATCTTCAAAAATTAGCCGCATTCAAGAGTGTCTTTAACCTAATCACTTTGCGTGTTCTTCATGTGTTCATATTTGAATATTGCCACCGGACAGTAAGTAACTGACACTTTTAAAACATCCAGTTCACCATGAATTTTGCACATGATTTCTATGAATTAAGAGTCCATGCTACTTCTCCTCGCATATCAACCCTATTTATCAATTATTATTTAAGATTCAGTAAATACTAAATATTTTATGCTTCCTTTTCAGAAATCTATATTTCCGAATAAGTTGCCTTTTACAGTTAGGTATAAACTTGATCTTTGCTGTAGAAGGAGAAGCTCCAGATTTGAAGCAGGAGACCATGAGCAGACGACAGGAAGTCCAATATCCAGGGAAGAGAAAGGGGCCACCAAACAGAAAGAAGAGCAGATCACATTTCAATGCAAAATTGAGAGAGGTAATACACTGACTTTCATGTAAAAATGGCTGTTCAACAGCCATCCATCAACATAATCATCATGATATACGTATAGGATGAAGAAAAAAAAACATACTCGGGGAAAACAGCCATGTCACTTCCATGTTGTCTTCACACCTCAGCATTGTCTTCCTTGTCTTCACACTTTTAATAATCTTCAGCTCCTATTTAACCATATAAAGAAACTAAAAAAACTTACACAGACTTCTGCAGCAGGGAAATTGTGCACAAAGTAGATGAAATTATGCAGGGAATTCAACTCATTTTTAGGTGGAGTAGGTTAAAAAGCCAAATTCTAATGTATTTCTTTAGTAACAATGATTTTCATTGCTCTGGTTTGTTGTCAAGATATTTTGAGATGGTAAATTCCAAGGCCTATTGGTCTGTAACTAAGGTATGCCAGCAATTTTAAATTATAGATTTTATTTCCCTTGTCTTAATTTATGATATAATATAATATGTTTTGAAAAGATTTTTTTGCTCACTGGCTAAAAGGTTGGATAAGGTTGGATAACAGCAATTTAGTGTTACAGGCCATTGAAGCCTAATGGGAAATAACTCAGTACTTTACTGTAATGTGTCAAAATTATGAAAATGATTAATTACACAGGAACTGGGCCTACGGTCATAAGACTTTACTCAGTGCTTGGAGTACAAAATATGTGCTTAAAACACCAAATGTTTAATCACTCAGGAACTGTGTTCAGTTATAAGAATTTGATTGGAAAAAGAACTCAAAACATGCACTTTAAAATTGAGAATTATTCCCCTTTAGCATGTTTAGGCACAATTTTGATTGTAAAAAAAAAAAGAATCAAATTTGTAAAATTCAAAATTTTCTTCAATACTAAATATGTACAAATTGAAGGGCCTTGATGGCAGAGTGGTGTCAGTAGCTGATCTACATTGGTCACTAGACTATCATCATCGAGGCTGTGAGTTTGAACATGACCTTGGCAATTGCATTGACTAGGATTGACAGAAGGTCTGTGGTTCTCTTCTGATAATCTGACTTCCTATGCCAATAAAAACTGGTCTTACACTTATCATTCAACAAATTGAAAGTTAAACATCTTACTATTGAAACGTATCCCTACTTGGTAACTATATCACAATTGAAGTTTTTTTTAACTGGAATGTTTGTCTTTGAGATAAAATTGAACGTGACATTAGTTTATTGCTGTTCAAATCTCATATAAATGCATTCAGAACATACAATTGAAGGTAAAAACAAAACCTGAGGGAATCACGTGAACTAAAAATTAAACACTGAACAACTTGAAAATTTAGAATTTGTATTTTAAATCATACTGATAATTTTACGTTTAAATTATAGTGTTGTGAAATGTTGGATTACCTTGGTGTGCCCTATATACAGTCACGAGGTGAAGCAGAAGCTCTATGTGGATTATTAAATGCTGCCGGGGTGAGTTATCTTACAACAGCAAAGAAAATGGAATTCTAATGAGAAATGTTAATTGAACTATGTTAAATGATAAATGGAGATTGGGGGTATAAGTCAGTGAGACAGTAAATGAAAGACGTCTGGAGGCCATAGGGTCTTCTATAATACTCAAGTGTCTACACAATCAAAATATGTCTTAAATTTATCTGGACTTGACTGTCAAAAGTATTGAAATGACTATTTTTATACTTTGTGTAACAAAGTTGCAGAGAGTTTAATGTTTTATGACCTCTCAGTC
The DNA here is from genome assembly GCF_021869535.1 of Mytilus californianus. Lineage (NCBI taxonomy): Eukaryota > Metazoa > Mollusca > Bivalvia > Mytilida > Mytilidae > Mytilus > Mytilus californianus. Next base: position 37,462,269 of record NW_026262712.1, read on the forward strand.
TATCATCTGTCATCACTTTGTTGTGGCCATGTCACATCTTCATTTTTTGTTGGATCCTCTTGAAATGTGGATGAAAGATTCCACTAATCAAAATAGTGGATGAGTTTTATAGTCTGAAATGGGGTACTTTTTTGGAGTAGAGGAGGACTTGTAATAATAAAAGGAAATATCATCTTACCCAAAGACACAAATCAAGAGACTAAATCTACCTATTTAACTCTTATAGACCAACTAATGTTTAGAAAATAAGTTTACATGTACTTAAAAATTGAACAACTTTAAAATCTTTTTCCTGCTAAATAAATGTCTCCTATGATCAATTATATTTATATTTATTGTTACCTCACCTTTAATTTTGAGGGTAAACAAATTTTTTTATATTTCAGATTGTTGATGGATGCATCACCAATGATGGGGATGTGTTTTTGTATGGAGCTAAAACTGTGTTTAGGAATTTCTCAATAACCTCTAAGGTACCTAATTAACATACAATGGATACATATAGATGTGGTGATAATACATTATTTTTTAATATGATTTTTAACCATACAAAAGGGTGCTCCTGACTTGCAACTGTCTGTTATAATTGTTGTCATTTGAGTCAGGCCAGGAATTGGGTTCCTGCTGAGCAAAAGTTTTCTCTGTCATTAAAGCTGATAGCCATGATAGTATATTGATCTATAGAAAGTGACAGCAAGTAATCAATCATTTGTTAAAAAGGGTTTAAATATGAAACAAGAAGAAATTCATCAGATGTAAACAAGGCAATAATATTCCTTATGTGGTCTATATAGTTTTTCTATAGTAATTGCTAGCCTGTCAACACAGGTGAAATTGAACCCAGCTCAAGGCAGGGGTGTTTGAAGTCGATCTTAATTTATAATGATTGCTAGGTTTCTTGCCAAAGGTCAGTGGTTCTCAGGGCACTTCGACTTCCTCCATCTATACAAACTGACCACCATGATAAAGCGAAGTGTGCTGAAATTGGTGTTAAACAACAACAATCAATTATTAATCCATTTAGGAGGACAATAATACTAGTCTAGAACTATACTTTTTATATGCTTGTTAACTGGACGTATTATGGTATACCTTTGTCTGTCCACCCGTCTGTCGTCAACATGTCGGACAATAACTCAAAAAACGCTTTAACCAATTTGCATGAAACTTTGGTGAATTGTTTATATCTATTGACATGAGCTCCCTTTCGTTTTTAATAAATTTTAGATTTTACGTGTCCAAGTTATGGGGTTTTATTCAATAAAAAAGGGGGATTTTCAAGTTTTGGGACAATAACTCAAAAACACTTTCACCAATTTACAAGAAACTTTGGAGAATTGTTCATTGTTGTTTATATCTATTGACGTGAGCTCCCTTTCAATTTTTATAAATTTTAGATTTTACATTTCCTAGTTATGGGGTTTTATTCATTAAAAAAAGGGGGATTTTCCAGTTTTCGGACAATTACTCAAAAATGCTTTCAGCAGTTTTCATGAAACTTTGGTGAATTGTTTATATCTATTGACTTAAGTTCCCTTTCGATTTTCATAAATTTGAGATTTTACGTTTCCAAGTTATGGGATTTTATTCATAAAAAAGGGGTGATTTTCCAGTTTTCGGACAATATCTTTAAAGTGCTTTGATCAGTGTTTATGAAACTTTGGTGACTGATTTATATCTATTAAGATAACCTCCCTTTAGTTTTTCATAAATTTCTGATATGACATTGAGAAGTCATTGAACTTTATTCTTTGAAAACGTGACGGGCATATCATGCGCTCATGGCACAGCTGTTTATTTGTACATCCTAAAAATCTTCTAATTTACAAAGATAAAGTTAATAAATATTTTCAGGATCCTCAAGTTGAGATATACAGTATATGTGATATTGAACAGAAGCTTGATCTTAACAGAGAAAAAATGGTAGCACTTGCACTATTAGTTGGATGTGACTATGTACCAAAAGGTGTACCAGGAGTAGGGATAGAGAAGGCCAGTAAATTATTGGCTGGTTATAAAGATATCAGTCCTCTTCGAAGGTTAGTGAAAAGTCATCATAGATACTACTTTTATAAAAGAATATGCCGGAGATGTGTTTTGTCTTGAATAGAATCATCATTGGCACTCAAATTAAATATTTGGTAGGCAATGTCAGTTTTGAAGTTAAAGACATAGACAAATATCTATAGCTGGAGACAGAAAACTTAGTGTTTGGACTGATTTTTTTTTTACTTTTAATAAACAAGAATTTACTTAAAAAATGAAAACAACACTCAATAAATTCCATGCATGAGAAGCCCTTTTCTGGATTAACCTTCATCAGGAAAGCTCAAAGCCACGACGGGGATGTATAAGAATATTTGAAGAGCTTTATTACCAAAAAGGACCTAAATATAATAATCAAAATCCATCTAAGGTCAACTTTGACTAAGGGAGTTGAAATCTTAAAAAATCAAAATAACTGCATCAGTGATATCATGTGAGCTCAGGAATGCAGACTACTTACTGGACTGGTGATACCCTTTGGTATGAAACAAACCCTAGCTGTGGTATTGACCCCATGTAAAAAGTGATCAAAGATTTCAGGCTTATAATCAGTATGGCTGACCCTCATTTCATCAACATCAGAAAAAATATTTATTCAGTAAATCTGAAGGTCATCTTCAAGGGTTTTTGTATGCAGAGAAAGTCGCAGGATGTGATACTAAGGGATTTAAATCATTCTATATAAACTGGCCATTTGAGTCTCTTACTCATATTTTCTTTTCTACTGATGGAATTAATTAAATTTTACTGAACCTTGACCTAAATAAAGTGGTTCAATACTTTCTCTCTATATTTCAGATTTAAAAGCTGGAAAAGATTGTCTGATGCTGAATGTTTGGATGCCATAGAAGTTCAGATAAAAAGGAAAGCTGCTTTAGTATCAGATTTTCCACAGAAAAGGGTATGGTCATATATGCTCATTCAAAAAGAATATATCCAGTAAGACACATTATAAAATGGTACCACATATTTCCTTTTAATTTTCTTCAAAATAATCTAAATGCAATACTGGGTGATATTTATACCCCACGCAACGAGTTGCGGAGAGTATAATGTTTTTGACCCATCGGTCCGTCAGTCCGTCAGTCCTGTTTCTTGTCATCGCAACTCCTCTCAAACCACACAACAGAATTTCACGAAACCTTTTTAGATAATAAGGACATACTATGTAGTTGTGCATATCGACAGGAAATTACGATTCAATTTTTTTTCTAGGAGTTGCGCTCCTTTGAACTTATTTACTTTAATGTACTACTGCAACAGTTTGTCATCTCAACTCCTCTGAAACCACACAACAAAATTTCATGAAACTTTGTAGATAATAAGGACATACTACGTAGATGTGCATATCGACAGGAAATTACGATTCAATTTTTTTTCCAGGAGTTACGCCCCTTTGAACTTATTTGCCCAATATACTACTGCAACCTTTTGTCATCTCAACTCCTCTCAAACCACACAACAGAATTTCATGAAACCTTTTCAGGTAATAAGGACATACTACGTAGATGTGCATATCGACAGGAAATTACGATTCATTTTTTTTTCTAGGAGTTACGCCCCTTTGAACTTATTTGCTTCAATATACCTCTGCAACAGTTTGTCATCGCAACTCCTCTGAAACCACACAACAGAATTTCATGAAACTTTGTAGATAATAAGGACATACTAGGTAGATGTGCATATCGACAGGAAATTATGATTCAATTTTTTTTCTAGGAGTTGTGCCCCTTTGAACTTATTTGCTTCAATATACCTCTGCAACAGTTTGTCATCGCAACCCCTCTGAAACCACACAACAGAATTTCATGAAACTTTGTAGATAATAAGGACATACTATGTAGATGTGCATATCGACAGGAAATTATGATTCAATTTTTTTTTTCTTGCAGTTATTTTATTTCTCCAGTGACAATGTGGGGACGTGGGGTATGTGAGCACGCTCACTAAAGTTCTTTAATTTTAGAATTCTTTGATCTTGGAAACAGTACCTAACACCAGAGTATCATTGTAGTCATACAATAGGATCTGCCAGTAATTGTTATAAAATGGCCAACGTTTACAGTTACAGTTCAAATGGATTTACTGGTGAAAATTTATAGCCTATTGCTAGTGAAAGAAAGGGATCCTGAAATGTTATTAGAAATATTCTTTTTATCAAATCCCAGTGATTGACTTATTTTTCAGGAATGCTAGTTTTAAAAAAAAGTAATATCTCACACAACAAAATTGCAGAGGGTATACTGTTTTTGTCCCTTCCACCAGTCAATCTGTTCAGGAAGAAATCAAACACTTATTAGTCTTTTCAAAGTGGTTTGATAGGGATGAACAACCTCAAAAAGAAGGTATACTGGTTGAGGTAGACTTTTGCCCTGTAACAGACTTGCAGATTCTTTTATATAATTGCTGCTAGGGTTATTAGCTGCTAATCCTTCAATATACTCAGAGGTGGAATTTAGGGGGAAGGGCCCACCTTGCAGAGCTACATATATGGTTAATGCATAGACTTTTTACATGTTCTGCTTCTAATATTGCCAAGTTTGGGGTCCTCCCATTTTCAAAATTCTGGGATCTGAGTCTGGGCATCAGATTTAATATCCCCATTCTGATGGGTTTTTGACTGTGTACCTTATGATTGATATTATGTATTTGATACAGTTACTTAAACATTATTGATTTTCATTAGTGTTTAATAGAATTTAAGTTTTAATCATTTGAATATGGATATGATGCTTCCAAACATTTTATACATTTGTCTCTACATCTTTTCAAGAAATTACGAAATGCATTTTTTGCACTGAAAGCAATATCGCATATATTTTTATATTGCATGTATTGTGATAAATGTATAAGTAGGTATACTTTTTTTTTACAACACAGATTATTGACGAGTTTATGATACCAAAAGATCATCTGCCATCAAGACATTTCAAATGGAATCGACCAAAGCTGGTTCTGCTGCAGGTACATATTTTGAAAAAAAAATTTCATATGTTTCATTTGTTAAATTTTCATTAGGAGAGGAGCAGTTGAAAGGCATTTAAATTAACAATGTTTTGGTGCCTTGAGATTGATTGAATATGAAAAAAGATAATAATTATAATAATGGGACTTAAAACTTTCAAGAACAATATAATCTCGTAAAATTTATGAGCCAATAGTTCTTGCTCATGGGAAAAATAACTTTCAAGAACAATATAATCTCGTAAAATTTATGAGCCAATAGTTCTTGCTCATGGGAAATTTCCCACAGGATATGAGAATGATGTTTTAATTGATAAAGGTAAAATTCTTTTTGGGCCATACTATATATAAACATTGTAAACTAAGAAGCAATTGATCTAAGGTTATGCTAATTGGCATTTATATTTTCAGACATTTTCACTTTGTAAGCTAGAATGGCCAGAGGAATACACACAAGACAAATTATTACCTCTCATTACACTCTGGGATATGACAGACATTTCAAAAGGCGGACAACATGGTCATCTTGTACCATATAGGTAATTACACACATTTATCTAACGCACTTCTGATTACCTTGGCAGAATAAGAAAAATAATTTGTTTGCCATTTATGATTGAGAATACCTTTTGGGGTTAGATAGTTCAATAGCTGTTTCAGTTTGGATGATAATTTAACAGTAATTTTGCATGTATAGTTATAAATATGATCTATTGAAGTTCAGTTTCTGTGAATTTTTTCCAGTGTTGACTTCCAAATATCTATGAATTGTATTTCAAAGTGATGCTTCAAAATAAATTGTGTATCCAGGATTCAAAACACAAAATATGCTGATCTTTGTTGGATGAACTTCAATCTCCTGTTTTGTAAATAGTTGACTTTTTTCAATGTAAAGGTTTGATTCGTTACACCATTCCAGATTCAAACCCTCTTAGAATTTAAAAATTGGGAATAAAAATATATAGACAGCAGGTAGGGTTACTCTAATGAAAGAAGATGATAGTTGGTGTTTGTTTATAAAAAATAAGAAGATGTGGTATGATTGCCATTGAGACAACTCTCCACCAGAGACCAAATGACATAGAAGTTAACAACTATAGGTCACCGTTTGGCCTTCGACAATACTCATACTTGTTCTTTTCCTGTAGAGTCTGTCATTATATTTCCTGATTTCATCCATTTATTTTCATTAAAATCAAGATTCTGTGTCAAAACTTCACTAACAAGGATCTGGCATGCCTCATACAACTTTATACTCTGATGATCATGTCAACCAATGAATTTCCGCCTTGACATTTGTATTCAGTATAGTAGCAGCTAGTATAGCTGCTATGTCTCAGATATCTATTTTGTTTGAACGATATGCTATGTAGCTAGCCTATCAAAATGATTTCTTTAGTAATAATCTATCTAATGCTATTTTTGATTCTCTAGAAATTCTCATGAAATTTGTGGGCCATCTAAATCTATTTAGTGGCTAAGTTAGCTATTCGTTCAGGAGTCAAAATCTACGTAGCCCTAGGTAGCAGCTATGGTATTGAACGCAGTCCAGGTATGGCATTATCTTTACAACAAATCAGTCTGTTATGGTTTTATCTTTACAACAAATCCTGATAACCCCTAAGAGGTCTTTACAACTGAATGTAAAGCAGAGCATTGTTTGATATATGCAAGTGAATGATGGACACATCATTGTCTGGTTAATTAGACTTTTGAGACCCCCTTAGCGTTTCGGAAAAATGTTTTCCTTCTTGTTCTATTTGAAAAAGCACTTTACATTATTATTTTATCATCTTAGTTTTAGTTTGATGTTTCTAAACAGTATTTAAGTTCTTCTGTCTAAATATACCCCCGCTTTAAAAAAGTGGGGGTATTCTGTTTTATCTCTGTCTGTCCGTCAGTCAGTCCGTCCCATGAATATTTTTCGTCGCATCTTTCTCAGGAAGTACATTACAAGGATTTCTGAAATTTGGTGTCAGGGTTTATATGAGTCAGCTGTACCGTGTGATGCGATTTCAGATTCATCACTCAACTTCCTGTTTACCTTATACTTTCAGCGGGCGGGGGTATCATTAGTGAGCAGTAGCTAACAGATTCACTTGTTACTTACAGAATAGTGAAAGCTAGAGTAAGACATGGGATACCAAGTGTGGAGGTGGAATGGCACAAACAAGGTATTTAATACTATACATCAGTCTTATATTCTAAATTAAGGTAAAGTTCCAGACACTCCAGTTCCAAGGAATCAAAATTCAATGATACGTATTTTCTGAATTCCAAAATGAATGAAACTGTTTTATTTATTGCTGTGTTGCCTGATAACATCCGGCTGTGGCAATGCATAAGGATCTCTTCTGTTGTCATCATCCTCATCTCTGTCCATGTCACACATTGTTCTCCATTTTTAATTTTTACCTTGTATTTCGATTTGGTTTTCAGTGGCAGTTTGAATTACCTGACTCATCCAGTCCACCTATTAAATTATAAATCTCTGTAAACATCTATCAGTAGTCATTCTACCTTAATTTTCAAAAGAAAAAAATGGAATAGGAAAATTGTGTTGTAATGTTAAAATATCTTTATTAAAAATGCTAAAATAACTATTCAAACTGTACTATTGTCTTCCTTAACAATGTTAACAGAGATTCTGCATATCTGACATAAAACATTGTTTGTTTAAAATTTTTTTTTTTTTTTTGGCTTTTTGTTACTAGTGGTAAGGAGCACAAGAACTAAAGAAGCAACCTGGAATCCTGGTAAAATGTTTTCAATTTTGCAAGCTTAACTTCATATATACATGTAACACAAGGTCACCAGCGCTCCCATCAAATCTGGATTGGTTAACACTCATCGCCAATTTTTTTTCAAAACTTCTCTTGATAATTCTCGAATTTACATTGATGAACCTTTGATATGGCGTCATTCTATCAAAATTGTGATCGGAATTCAGTGCTGGTGGCCTGACGCTATATTTGAAGTGGAAGTTGGCTTACGCTATTGATAATATTGTGTCAGGAACCCAGAATATTGAAGAAGTAAAAACATACTGTGTTTTGGTCTGTGAGATGCTGCTTTGTCTGATAAATATAATTTAAATTAAAATTGGAAAGTCGATTAATTTAAAAAATTTTGTAGCTTTCACTGGCTTTAAAATATGCTTACATAAATTTTAAACACTGTTATTTTCATGCAGGTTATATATAAATTTGAATGCCTGGTCTGAAATTAGTAAAAAGTAACATCTCCAAGTACAACTGAGACCAGAACTCATGAATATGAAATTGTGGAATTAAGTAAGGTTTATCAAAAGAAAAATATGCCAGCAAACTAGCTTAATTGTTAGGATAAAGCTGAAAGGAAGAGGATCCAGTTTATGTAGACCATATTGTTTTTATATACTATATATAATTTTATCAATCTTTACAGCTGATGATCACATTTGTCAGACAGATTACTATGTAACCATAGAAGACCGAGAATTATTTTCACAATGTTTTCATCAACTCATAGAAGAATTTGAAATTGAGGCAGCTAAGAAAAAATCAAAATCAAAAGGTAAAATGTGGACATTAAATTAAAATATTAAATCATAAACTGTGATCTCCCTTGAAAAGAAATTTGAGATGCCATTTAACCTGTTTTGTCATATTTTACTGAATATTTTCATACTTCTTACAGTAAAAATAATTGATATTATTGCCTTGCCTAATCCTGATGAAAGTCGTGGTAGGTGAGATTTTGATACAAAATGTATTGTGTTACCTGAAGTGGGGATGGTTGCATTTAAAGTTTGCAAATGAATTCAATATAACTGCTTTTTGTTTTTAAATTATTTGCACCTCTTATTTAAAATTCAGCTGTATTGCTATATTCATGAATATGTACATTATAAAGTTTAGGTCAATTGATTTGTATGAATGAAAGTTAATATAGCTGAGGTCAATAAGACAGGAATCAAGCAACACAACAAAACTTGAATCTATTCACATACAGTTTTCATCAATAGTATCCATTCTGGTGGTATTCTTAGAATTTTAGAACATTTTTCTCCATTCTTCTTTATTTATTTTGCCAATTATTTGCTATTCTTTATTTGATCTTGTATTTTCTCACTCAAGTATTCTCTATTCTTTATTTGATCTTATATTTTGACACTCAGTAATTTTCTATTCTTTATTTTGGTCCATTTTTCTCTAGTCGATTTATTTTGCCCATTATTCTGTATGTTTTTGCCAATATTATCTATTCTGGAAACCCCATCAAGACCCTTATACTGTACATCATGATCTAAATCAACCCCAATCTTGATAAGAAGGTGATTTAACAAAGATGGCACATTATTTAATTCCTAGGCTTTTGTAATAAAATATAGAAATCTAAATTTTAGGAAGAAAGAAGAAGGTACAGGATGCAGAAAATGTTGACATGCAACGTGAACAAACAGATGTTGATGTCTTAACAGACAAGTTGGACAGTTTACAATTGAAACCATTAGAAACAAGGAAGATAACTCCAGAAGAACACATTTCGTCAAAAAGGAATAATTTACAGTTGAAATCAATGACAACAGGGAAAATAACTGGAATTGGGGATGTTTTATCAAATGAGCCTTGTGAGGGTGAAGAGGAAAACTTGACGGGGCTGGAAACATCTGTAGCACTTAAGTTTGAAGATAAATCTTCATCTTCATTTGAAGATACTAGTGAAATTGAAGTTTCTTACGCTGAAGAAAACTTGAGCTTAAGATCGCGTTTGACTAGGAAGACTAGTGCTTCTATTGACCTAAAATCAGAATGTGATTTCAATTTGAAAAATCTTCACTCCGATCAAAAACAAATCACTGATTTTGTTGACTCCGAGAATGAAAGTGAAATTGATTTGAGTTCGCCTGCAATTTCACATTTGAACCCAAATATTGAAGTAAAAGACCAAATTTCTGACTGTGATGTTGAGTCAAAATTTAATTATCAAAAGGAAAACTGTCTCAGCTGCACACCTGACACAAATGTAAAAAGTGCCGTTAAATTTATAGATTTATCTGTTTTAACACCAGAAAAAGAAAAAGATTGTAAAAGAGTTTCAGCAAGATGTCAACCAGATTTAGTAGAAGACAGTAGTATGAAAATATATGATGTGTCAGATTTCAGCCATATTGGAAGATTGAACTTTGAACTGAATACACCTAACATGTCAAGATTGAAAAATTTGTCTCCCTCTCTTTATCAAACTCTACTAGAATCAACACCAACAAGTAGTTCTAAATTAAGAAAGGCTGCCTTACTGAAAAGTATTTTAAACAGCCCACTTCAGGTAGAAAGGATCTTGAACAAAGTTGGAAGCAAAAATGATTTCTTAAGCCCCCTTAGTGGTCATATGGGTGGGGTGTCTAGTGCTGAAAAATCGTTGAATATCAGTAAATTTTCCATTAATGGATCTATGTCAGATTTGGGCAATTTTCAGATTGAATCGTCACTACTAAAGTCAATCATTGCAAGTGGTGGTAGTATTACAACATCACCTCATTTTGAACAACCAAAAAATGATCAAACTCCTCTTATGAAGGTACAAAAGGATCATGGGATTGAGAATTCTAATATCCATACACCAGCAGAGAAAAACATTGTTAGCAAACTGGCTTTTGATGAAAATAGTCCCTTAATACCTTTTCAGGGAAACTTATTTCAGCATGTATTGAAAGGAACTTCAAAAATGTGTAAGTCAGATTTCGAAAGTCCTTGCAATCATATGGGAAATAGTGCAGTAATTGATCTCACCTGTGAAACCCCTAAATATGGTAAATGCCGGACTGTCCTGGATTTGGATGAAAGTTGTTATGACATTAAATCTAAAAAGAGTTCCAGTGCAGTTGAATATATACCAGATTTACCAGATGCTAGCATTAATTTGAAACCAATCATTTCTGCAGTGTCTGTGGAAAGAAACAAAGAAAATTTTGTCAAAAGAGAATGTAATGCTACAATTAAAGATTTATGTGAAAATTCAATAACAAAATTAAATCCCTCTGACAATGTATACTTTTCAGATTTTGAACTTGAAGCATGTGATCAAAGGGGAAAAGAATCTGGCAGAATTGATAGTGAATTTGGTATAAATTATATTAATCTACCTAATATGGACAACATGGACAAAGCACTTGATTCAACCTATGAACTTTCTACTCCTAGTCGAGAAGAAAAAGATTGTAACTTTTCTAGTGCTTTTCTTGTCGACAAAGATTCATCGAAAATATTTGATTGCTCTCCGAGTTTACAGGAAAAGGAAAATACTATAGATGTTCATACAGAGATAAATCACAATGTAATGAAACTTGGAACAAAATTAGATTTAACATTTGAAGAGAAAAGTCCAGTCTCATTGGCTGATAGACTAAGGAGGAAACTTAATGTTACATCAATGAAGGGGGTTCTGCAGGAAGTGACGGGAAATTAAATCAATGATTATTTGAGTGATCATGGGAAATTAAATGAGTGATCATGGAAATTTAGCTGAATGATCATGGGAAATTATTTGAGTGGTCATGGGAAATTTGATAAGTGATCATGGGAAATAAGCTGAATGATCATGGGAAATTATTTGATTGATCATGGGATAAGCTGAATGATCATCGGAAATTATTTGATTGATCATGGGAAATAAGCTGAATGATCATGGGAAATTATTTGATTGATCATGGGAAAGTAAGTTGAGTGATCATGGGAAATTAGATTAGTGATCTAGTGGTGTTAGTTAATTGATCATAGGAAATTTGTTAAGTGATTATGGGAAATTAAAATAGTGATCAAGGTGACATTGTTTTGTACTGAAATGACTGAAGTGAAAGAGATTTTTAAATAAACGATTATTTTTATACACTTTAGTAAGTCTTGCTTTATACCTCACTCATTGTCACTTGGAATTCAAATGAATGTCAGTTACAACAGGTTATATATTAAATGCCCTTCTTTGGGTATTCCATGGGTCACTGAATCTGTCTGCTCATCCATAGACACGAATTCTTCTTATTAGGAAGTTTGGTAAAAAATTCAGCTAAAAGATGTTCTGTGTGCTTGCCTCACCTGTGCCAAAATGTCAAGTGAGTTATTTTTGTCGAGCCTGTGACTTTTGTCGCAGAAAGCGCGACATAGGGATAGTGATCCGGGGGTGGCATTAAATAACTTCTTAAAAGCTTAATATTTCAGAAGGTAGAAGACCTGGGTGCTTCATACTTTTTATACAGATGTTTTATGATATGAAGTTTCCATCTGTCATATGTCCGTTTTCCTTGACCTCATTTTCATGGTTCCGTGACTACTTGAAAGAAAAGTTAAGATTTTTTGTAATGTTAATTTCTCTCTTATTATGAGTAATAGGATAACTATATTTGGTATGTGCCTACCTTGCAAGGTCCTCATGCCTGTCAGACAGTTTTCACTTGACCACGACCTCATTTCATGGATCAGTGAACAAGGTTAAGTTTTCGTGGTCAACTCTATATCTGAGATACTATAAGCAATAGGTCTACTATATTTGGTTTGTAATGATTGTAAGGTGCACATGTCATCTGACCTTGACCTCATTTCCATGGTTCAGTGGTCATAGTTTAGTTTTTGTGTTTTTGGTCTGTTTTTCTAATACTGTATGCAACAGGTCAACTATATTTGGTGTATGGAAATATTTTACGATGTTCATGTCAGTCTGGCAGGTTTTATTTGAGCTTGACCTCATTTTCATGGTTCATTGCTCAATGTTAAGTTTTTGTGTTTTGGTCTGTTTTTCTAATACTGTATGCAGTAGGTCAACTATATTTGGTGTATGGAAATATTTAATGATGTACATGTCAGTCTGGCAGGTTTTATTTGCCTTATGATATGAAGTTTCCGTCTGTCCATGGTCCTTGACCTCATTTTCATGGTTCAGTGACTACTTGAAAAAAAAGTTAAGATTTTTTGTAATGTTAATTTCTCTCTTATTATGATTAATAGGATAACTATATTTGGTATATGCGTACCTTGCGTCCTCATGCCAGTCAGACAGTTTTCACTTGACCTTGACCTCATTTTAATGGTTCATTGCTTATGTTAAGTTTTTGTGTTTTGGTCTGTTTTTCTTAAACTTTAAGCAATAGGTCAACTATATTTGGTGTATGGAATGATTGTAAGGTGTATATGTCTGTCTGGCAGGTATCATCTGACCTTCACCTCATTTTCATGGTTGATTGGTCAATGTTCAGTTTTCCTGGTTAACTTTTTTTCTTAGATACCTTAAGCAATAGGTCATCTATATTTGATGCATGGAATGATTCTAAGGTGTACATGTCTGTCTGGCAGGGTTCAAATGACCTTGACTTCATTTTCATGGTTCATTGGTCAGTATAGAATTTCCATGGTATGGTCTTGTTTCTTTTATACTATAAGCAGTAGGTCATCTATATTCTGTGTATGGAGGGATTGTATTAAAGGTGTACATGTGTTTCAGTTTGGTTTATCTGACCTTGACCTCATTTTCTTGGATCATAAATGTTAATGTGATACTTGTAGTAAAACTTTATATGTAGGACTATCAACATAAAATCAATGGTCAGTATAGTAGGCAAGACATTTCAGCGTGTGCACTCTTGTCTTTAATCAGCGGCCATCCTCTGTTAACTTTTACAAAAAATTGTCTTGAACTACTGGGCCAATCGAAATGAAACTTAGCCTCAATCATTATTCAGGTATCTACTGGTAGTTTAATTAAAAAATTTACAAAAATATGTCTGCTGATTCCACCTTCCAACCAGCACATGACAGAGATGGCTCTAAATAGAACATGGGGTAAAATGCAAGTTTTGTCCATTTTCTTATAAACCTTCATCAAAACTGCTAGACAGCATTTCATAGGAGTTATTGCCCTTTTAGGATGACAAGTTTTTGACATAAAAAAATTGCCTATTATCTTGTAAACTATAAAAGATAGAGGAAATCCTGATATTTTTTTTAAGTGATGAAATACATAGCTTTATACAGGTAAAGTGTCTCGATAGTTTGTAAATGAACATTTAAGTGATGTGTCTCAGGTAAATTACATGTGTTTAACAAATTATACATTTAATTGAAGTGGTAGTGACAATAAGTAAATAAATTACATAATACAAATAATTGAAGTATAGCTGAATGATAAAATTAGGTCAACATTGAGAAATCTGTTCAGAAAATATTAATTTTAGCATATTTTAGTTTCACCTATATCATCAAAACTTCAGAATTTTATTTTACATAATACCATGGTTTACTGTTTGTTTTTTAAATTCTTTAGTTCATTCTCTTGGTTTATCATATTTTATTCATGTATTAAAGGGCAATACAACAATAAACAATCCTCATCTTCTCATACATTGTAAACTTGTATAGTCTGTTATCTATGGATCTGACTGCTATTTCCCACTATTTAAAATAAAAGGTGTGTTTGCTCATTCTCAAATTAATTGTCTAAAATCAAATTGTTGACATTAGTAGAAAATAATCTCCATTTAACATTGTTTTAACAAATGTTTTAAGAAATTGAGCCAATAGATTCTTTATATACTCCATCAACAATGCTTGTATTTGCACATGTTTGTATGTATCGACATCTTCTTTAACCTGGTCATTTAATAAGTCAAGTTGGTCATTTGCAGCCCAAAAACAAAAATGTCCATCAATTGGTGCGTTACCTCTAATCTTCCAACCCTTGGTACTCCGATATCTAAAAAATTATTCATAGCAGCATCATTTAACTTTGTTGCACCACATTTGCAATTACACTTTTTCTAAAACAACACACAACTGACAAGCATCACCACCAGAACAATCAGAAACAGTAGAAATTAAAGCAGCTGGAATATTTGAAAATATTCTATTATAGGTTAAAGTTGAATTATTTATTATAAATCTATTACTACATTAACTAGAAAGAAACATGACACACTTAGAGGAAGTAAGTTAGGTTGTGAATAACTTGTAAAACAAATTGCACTCTGTAAATTTATATACTTACAGTTTTCACTTTTGTGTTTTCTAGACTGTTGTTTGTCTTGAGCTTTAAGTGTTTTGCTATGTCTTTGTCAATTTATCTTCAGATTACATTTGAGTTTGGATGTCTCTAGTTTCTTCTGCTTCATTTTCATTGAACATGCTACATTTATGTTGCGAAAACGAGACAAAGCGATCCTTAATTCCAGCATCGACGTCAGCGGTGTTAACATTTAGGTTCAGTCTGTGGTTAAAGATTTTTGTCGAGCCTGCTCGACATAGGAAAAATGATCAGGCGGCGTTAAATTACTTCTTAAAAGCTTAATATTTCAGAAAGTAGAAGACCTGATTCTTTCATACTTTATATATAGATACCTTATGTTATGAAGTTTCCGTCTGTCATATGTCCATTATCTTTGACCTCATTTTCATGGTTCAGTAACTACTTGAAAAAAAAGTAATTCTTAATTTCTCTCTTATTATGAGTAATAGTATATTTGGTATGTGCGTATCTTGCAAGGTGCTCATGTCCGTCAGAGAGTTTTCACTTGACCTCAACCTCATTTAATGGATCAGTGAACAAGTTTTTGTGGTCAAGTCCATATTTCAGATATTATAAGCAATAGGTCTACTTTGTTTGGTGTATGGAATGATTTTAAGGTGTACATGTCCAACTGGCAGATGTCATCTGATCTTGACCTCATTTTCATGGTTCAGTGGTTACAGTTAAGTTTTTGTGTTTTGGTCTGTTTTCTAATACTTATGCAATAGGTCAACTATATTTGGTGTATGAAAATATTTTATGATGTACATGTCAGTCTGGCATGTTTAATTGACCTTGAGCTCATTTTTACGGCTCATTGCTCAACGCTATGTTTTTGTTTGTTTTTCTGATACTATTAGCAATAGGTCAAGTATATTTGGTGTATGTAATGATTGTAAATGTATATGTCTTTCTGGCAATTATCATCTGACCATGACCTCATTTTTATGGTTCATTGGTCAATCTTAAGTTTTCCTGGTTTAGTTTGTTTCTTAGATACTTTATGCAGAAGGTCAACCATATTCAAAGCATGCAATGATTGTAAGGTGTACATGTTTGTCTTGCAGGGTTCATCTGACCTGTTAAGTTTTCCTGGTTAATAGATATAAGATGTGGTATGAGTGCCAATGAGACAACTCTCCACCCAAGTCACAATTTGTAAAAGTAAACCATTATAGGTCAAAGTACGGCCTTTAACACAGAGCTTTGGCTCACTACAAATAGCAAGCTATAAAAGGGCCCCAAAAATGACTAGTGTAAAACCATTCAAACAGGAAAACCAACGATCTAATCTAAATAAAAAACGAGAGACACTTATGAACCACATCAACAAACGACAACCACGGAACATCAGGTTCTTGACTTAGGACAATCTGAAACAATAGTGTAACATCACCACATAGAATTCGAAAGACACACTATAAAATATCAATTGAAATGGCTTAACTCAAACAAAAGAAATATTAACAAAAACAAGTGAATATACACTGAACCAAAAAAAATTATCTATGACACAATTTAAAAACAAAATTAATAAAACAAGGGGGTTAGATGTAAAAACAAATCAGAACGACAACCAAGTTTGTTTCTTAGATGTGCAATAGGTTAACTATGTTTAAAGCATATTTGGTGTATGGAATGGTGTATTTGTTTTTCTCGTTAGGTTTATCTGACCTTGACCTCATTTTCTTAGAGCACGTTAAGTTTATGTGATAGTTGTAGTAAAGCTTAACATTTTGGACTATCAACATTATATCAATGGTTAGTAAAGAAGGCAAGACATTTCAACGTGTGCACTCTCGTTTTGGACATCAATACCTTGGTCAAACCTTCATGGAATTTTATGAAGTTTGGACAGAAACTTGTTTATAACCAAAATACAGAATCAAGAGCAAAATTCTGAAAATATTTATTTTCATTTTCCGTATTTTACTAATAAAATGTCCTGAACCAATTCATGAATATGGCAGTTTGTTATCAAATAGTCCGATTCTATGATTATGTCAGTTTAAGATTAACCACTAATGTTAAGTCAATGATATTCGGTATGCAAATGTATTGTCATTTGCAAGTTTCATTTCCATGGAGATTATATAACCCCATCCCCTAAGTATGGTTCATTGACTTTGAAACTTTTACATAATTTACAAGTTAATGTTTGTGTTTATGTTTGGTTAAAGGGAACAACTTATGAAAAGTCAATGGTATTTGGTTTGCAGTTGTATTAGCATTGGCACATCTCATTTCCATGGAGATTGTTTAGCCCTGTACCTTCAGTCATGGTTCATTGACTTTGCATATTTGCATTACTTACATGTTAAAGTATTGCTATTTTAATTTCAACATTAATATTTGCATTACTTACATGTTAAAGTATTGCTATTTTAATTTCAACATTTGCATTATCAAAATAACAAATAGTCGAGACATATCTCTGTGTTAACAATTTATTGAAATATATTCTTGTTAATCATGTCTCGAATATATTTGAGTTTCAATTCTTATTTTAACTTGTTTATGATTAAGAGATAATGTCTGAAGCAAACTTTTGAAGGTATATTTTCATTTTCAGTTTTTTTCTGATAGTTTTTTGCAGTTAACATTTACTGGCATTCTGGGATTAATTTTTTGTTGACATGATAAGTTTGTTAACCTTCATTGATTGTTATGAAACTTAGACAGAAGCTTATCTCCAAGACCAAGAAATAGCCTTTTCTTTATAATTTGTTCTAGTAAGGTCTCAATAGGAATGTCTCTAATGTTTGCACTAATGTTTATTGTCCATCTTTGAAACGTAGCGGTTGGTTTATTTTTCGTCCATATCTGGGTGCCTTTCTTCAGTCATTTGATGATTCCCATGTGAGCATGGAGCCTGTGTCCTCGACTCACTGGAATCTGAAATGTTATCCTTCTTTGTTGTGACCGCTGTATTTAAGGCAACATTGAAATACTATGTCTTCTTGGTTGAGTTGACATCATTCAGAATAGCACCTGACACTGGACTCGGTGTTCCCGAATCAAGTGATAAAACCTCCTTAGGCTTTGATTCGGCATCCTGTATTGTTGAATCCTTGGTTGCATTTTCAGTTATGCTGATGCTTGAATCAAAACTGTATAGTCTGATCAAATGAACGAATGGTTTGATCTTCCAATCCTGAATTCGCTTTCCTTGAACTATCAGATGCATCGTCAGTAAACGCATTATCCTCATCTGAAATTACGGCAACCAATTCCTGTGATTGCTTATCGTTCTTATTCACAGTCCCACTTGAGTCTGGAGCATGTGCCCTCGGCCCAGGTGGCACATATAAATCAATCACACTTATCTCGTACAAGTCCGATACTTCATATTCATTAATTTCGTGTAGGCGAGTTTCCACTTCTTGGATATTAAGCACATCCGCCTGCATATTTTTAAGCTTTCTTCGCTGGCAAGATACCCAAAGAGGTACTGATTCCAACATACCTGGCTTAAGCATTGTGCAAAACAGTTGTTGTCTTTTGATTACCGATTTCATATAAAACTTTACTTAGACGTTTTTTAACTACATAAGGTCCTTTCCATTGAGTTTGAGTCTAAGGGCTTTTTCCTTATGTACTTTGCCGTGTCCATAGCGTACACAAGATCTCCTGTTTCAAACTATGTTCATGTTTTCTGTAGATGTTCTGATGATTGTTTTAAGGACGTTCTGGAAAATTCGTGGCATTTCTGTAAGAACGAAGATAGTCTGACAACGTAGTCTTCGTAGTTACCATTTGATTTTTCTTGCATTCCAATAATAAGTTCTTGAGGAAGTCGTACCTCACGGCCCAACATAAGTCTGTTAGGTGTCAGTCCAGTGCTTGTGTGAGGTGTACTCCGATATACATCTGTTAATAAATACAGATGTTCATCCCAATTAATTTGGCATTGACTGACAAAATATCTCATCATTTGTAACACGGTCCTGTTAAATATTTCAACTAGCTCATTTGAACAAAGTGGTAAGGCGTTGTTCTTGTTTTTGTCCATCCAAGTAGTTGTCCAAGTCGCAGCATTAAGCCACAATCGAAATTTTTACCTTGATCCGTGTAGACCTCTAACGGTATTCCAAAACGAGAGAAGAATTATCTGACCACGGTTTCTGCAACGGTTTCAGCTGTTTGGTCAGCTAACGGATAGGCCTCGGTCCATTTTGTGAACTGGTCCACAATAACCAAGATATATTTACTTCCTCGATGGGATTTTGGGAATGGTCCGAGAATATCTAGCTGTATGCGTTCTAGTGGTGCTCCAGTCTGATAGTTTTGCATTAGTGCACGGCTGGCTTTCGTGCTTTTCTTGTTAACTGCACACTGTTGACAACAAGATATGTAAGAAGCCACGTCATTTCTCATTCCATATCAATAAAAAATTAACCGAACCTTTTCGACTGTGCGGTGAATATCGGGATGCGCTGCAAGTACTGATTTATGACATACCTCAAAAAACTTCCTTCTTTAGACTCTCCGAAACGATAAATAACTCCTTCTCATCATCAATATTGTTTTCCATTTATAGTAAACGACTCCGTCTCGCATGCTTAGTCGTTGAAAGCAAAGCCAATAATGTCTTATAAAGGCGGGACATTCTTTTATTATGTTGTTGCGTTCGCTAATAGCCCTCTTAAAGACTTTTCATGTGCAATGTCTATTCGTGTTATCATTTGGATCAACTGCTTTAATTCTTTTCAGAGCTATTGGGAGTATATCATCAACGTCTGCTTCAAATTTTTCCCATTGAGAGTGCAATTTGCTGCAGTGTTAGCAGCCAT
The DNA here is from genome assembly GCF_021869535.1 of Mytilus californianus. NCBI lineage: Eukaryota > Metazoa > Mollusca > Bivalvia > Mytilida > Mytilidae > Mytilus > Mytilus californianus. The sequence goes on from NW_026262712.1 coordinate 37,482,104, forward strand.
TGCACGGCAATGTTAGTGGATCCATTCCTTCCGCTTTGTAGCAGTCACAAACATGACTAGTCTAATGATATCGAGACAGTGCGTCAGCGTTGCTATGGTCTTTTCAAATTCGATGATGGAATAATATGTCAAATTGACTGAGGTGTTCTAGCCAGCAGGGAAGTTGCCCCTGCTGGCTCTTGAAACGATCGCGCCATATTAAGGAGCTGTTGTCGGTCCTAAAGAGGAATCTTTGTCCAAGTTAATATTGCTTGAATTTCTCTGTAAAGGAAACCACGGCAAGAAGCTCCTTACGAGTCACACAATATTTTTCTTGAGCAGAACTAAGTGTAATATACCTGACTTAGGTTTGGGGGACTAGAGACAAGTATAATATAAATAAAACGAAGAGCTTTCAAATTATGATCCTTTTACTTTGGATTCAAACACAAAAAGAGGCTGATACAAGTAATAATCACACCAATCACGGACAAGGCAATACAACAGTTCCGGAAAGTACGGATTCAACATACAGATATACAACATCCCCGCCCAAAAAAGAAAAATTCCCATATTTTTCGAAAATGTTGAATTCGTACCCCAACAAAAATCAAGTTTTCATTTATATATGACAATACAACATACAAAATAACATGCACCTTTAAGCTTCATCATCTTTTACTATTACTAGTTTTATATTTCTCATGTTCGCAGACATGTAAATAACTTCAACATACGCATGACCAAATGCTGGTTACTCTTTAACTTCAACATAAATATGATGTAGCGAAATCTTATAAAGTATAGCATATCATCATTTTACTGAATTTTAGTGTGCTTGTTAAAAAGTGGTAGATATACAGTACGAGATTAGATTCAGTGGAGTCCCTGCTCCTGGCTAATGTAGATACACCTTATAATGAACAAAATTTATAGGTTACACTATGAGAAAAAAAAATCTACTATTGCGCCGACTTTCACGGTATACCATCCCTATCATACACACATGCTCTCGAGCAAATAAAACAATAAAGTGAAACAAATAAATTTCAGCAGAACAAGACTATCAACCAGGGTTATTTCTGAGTCATCTCTTGCACCACTAACACACAAATCAGATTTCTTTTCTTACTGTACACAGACAGATTTAAAAATTTAATGCTCAGATTTCCATCCAATCAGTCACACATAACGTTCGTTATCATACCAAAACAAATCTTCATTAATATTTACTAACAAGTAAATTTAAGTATCTCCGTACTTCATTTCAAAACTTTAACTTCTACCTCTATGATTTTTCAAAATATTTCACATGTTGAGGTATACAAAAAAAAAACTAACCATTAGAAACTCAACTACTTAAAAATACAACAAGAAATCCTATAATATAGCTGTCCTATCTAGTCTAATCAACATATGTACATGTGGACCAACAAAAAAATCATTAACATAGTGAACTTTGACGGTATTTTCGCACTCAGTGTATTTCAGAAAATAATTAACTGTTCCGTTTAAATCTTTAAACAATTACACAAATTAACTGTCTTAATGAGCCGAAACAGAAAGTTTTATAAAAATTGTAAAATGGAAGTTCTCAAAATTAAAATACTTTTCTCAAAACTTTCTATACCGTAATATTCAAATTAGAAGAAAAAAATAACAGTTCTGTGACAAAAAAAAACCACATCTTTGAACATATGTTTGCAATAAATGGTATATACTAATCATAAAATTGTTAACACATAAATAAAATGTATCAATAAAATGTATCTTCAAAACAGTTCAGGTAAATTTTTAACAGTAATCAAATAGTAAATCGTGTTTTGTAACTTTCGATATGTCCGATATGCGTGAGATAAATCTCACAGCAAAATGTTTCATATACAGCCTTTTTATTGCGATGTCATGAGATAAATCTCACAGACATAAATCTATGGTATAATTGGAGGTGGTCTTGACTTAAATAAGGCACGCGCCTTCGGTCCTAACTGATTTTCATCGATCCAGATAGCGTTCTGTGCCGGTTCCCCAATTAAATGTGCAAGGTAACGAATATTTCCATCGTGATTTTTCTTTGCTAAAAATCTTTTCACTTTCAATAATGTCCCGTCTGACGCAGAACTTGTATCGGTGCCTGATAAAGTAACGAAACTGTCATCTCTAAAGCGAACAGGTTTTTGTCTCTGTCTTATTGATCGCCGTAGATTTGGCACTTCTGGAGCTTCGTCAGTGTTTGTGCTAGATTTGTCACTTGTTGAATTATCACGACTTGTTGACGCAGTATCCACGGTGTCTTGTTTGCTTATGACACGATCTATAAAATATTCACATGGATTTGGTACACGAATATAAGCTGGCTTTAAACGGTTAATGTGAACTGGTTGTGGAATAACTTTGTTTGTTTTGGGTTCCATTAACGAATAAAGATGAGGACTGTCTATGCGATGAATAATATACGGCCCTGCTTGTTTAAGCTTAAACTTCTGACCAGCCCCTCTGGGATCTTTTCCTAAATACACATAATCCCCTTTTTCTAGAGACAGATTATGAGCTGTCTGATTAGCCCGTTCAATCATTGATATTTTAGATTTTTCTGAATTTTCACGCACTTGATTTCGAATAAATTCAAGTTTGTCAGCAAACTCTCGAATATAATTGTGATAATCTTTTGGAATTTCTGAAAATGCGGTTTTTGTTACACACGATAAGGGAAATGATGGCCTTTGTCCATAGATAATCTCAAATGGTGAATATTTTGTTCCTTCATTCACGGAGTTGTTCATAGAAAAGACGATACTTGGAATAAAATCCTCCCAATTTGTATTGGTCAACAAATACGGTGTAATTCGCTCTGCTAAGGTTCTGTGTGAGCGTTCGCAAGTTCCCAAACAGTGATGTGTAAAACTTGGTGTGAATTGTTGTTTGATATCTAAAAGTCTACATATTTCTTTTGTGCATTTTCCTATCATCTCAGATCCATGATCGCTAATAAGAGTATCAAAAACACCAAACTGAGTGATTATTTTATAAAGTGCATGCGAAACAGTAATTGGGTCAGAATTTGGTATAGGCTCTGTAAAAATAAACTTGCTAAACATATCGACTGCAGTACACACGTAACTGTTGCCTGATTTAGACACTGGAACAGGACCAAAAAGGTCAATTTCCCAAACTTGAAAAGGACGAATTGGAGTCTGAAAAGCAACAATGCCGGCTTTAGTCTTTCTGGTAGTCATTTTACGACACTGGCAAGCATGACATGATTTTATGAAGTCGGACACTTTTCCTGCTAAATTTGAAAAATAATAATGTTCCCTTATCAAATCTACTGTATGCTGAATCCCGCCATGGCCTCCAAGTGGTGAATCGTGGTAAAGCGAAATAATTGTTTTTACGACTATTTCAGGTAATGCAAGCTGATACTGACAAAATTGTTGTGTTCGCTTAGATCTTGCGACTCTAGTGTGAAAAAGCAAGCCATCGAATAAAGAAAAATCTCCTGTTTCAAGTAGAACTTTACGAGCTAGTTTTTGTGATTGTGGTAAATCACCTTTTTCTAAATATCGGAAAATATTGCAAAATTGCGGGTCATTAATTTGTAACTGTTTTATACTTTTCGGACTGAAATCACAATTTCTGAAAATTTGCAGCGATTCTATTTTCTGTTGGACAGTTTGCTCATCCGAAATAAAATTAACATCTGACAAATCGTCTACAGTTGCCGAAACTAGGCTATCATAATCGGGTATATTTGTTGAGCTTAATGCCGATTGGCTCTCCTCGACGGTATTTGTAATAAATTGATCATTACAAGGACTTTCGCCTGAAGTGTTCATCATAAGGTTCTCATCACTAGTCTGAGAAAATCTTATTTCCCCATTGGAAGATTGTATAGAATTTTCTTTTTCGGAAACTTTTGCAGTTGAGTCGGACATGTCAGACGCCACCAGTTTCTCGGCTATTGATAAGGGTTGATTCGTACGAACTCGTTTCTTTGTAAATTTGCGAGAAACACAATAATCGTTTTCCTCTGTATCGCCATCATATTCAAAGTCAGTTTGTTTGAAAGATTCACTTACTGGCCTACTAAACAAATTCTGCAAAATATCAATATTATTAAGCTGTAGCTCGTCGGTGTCACTTGATTTGTCACTACACAATAAGCTTGTAAAAGGCATTCCATTCGGTGTAATAATATTTCCGACATTTTCGGTGTGATAGGGGAAATATGGATCAAGCTGGTCCGGACTTTCAAATCCTGTTGTTGACGATTTGTAAGGCGCACGTGACAGAGCGTCGGCGACTTGCATGTCTTTACCCGGTTTATATCTCAATTCAAAATTAAACTGCTGTAATATGGCGATCCATCTTTCATAGATTGCTCCTTTTAACTGTTTTTGAAAAAGTGGCTTAAGTGCTTGGTGATCGCATTCAACTATGAATTTTTTGTCCCCTTAAATACATTGAACAGTCTAATATTGCTGTTACCATACCAAGAAGCTCTAATTTCGTGGGACCGTAAGACCTCTGCCATTTACTTAGAGACTTTGAACCAAAACGAATAACGCGTAATTCTTCGCTAGTATCTTCCGTTGGGTGGTGTTGATATAACATATATCCTATTCCTTTACACGATGTGTCAACTGCAAGGAAAAACGGCAGGTTGTACTTCGGGAACGCAAGAACTGGAGAGTTCACTAGTAATGACTTAACTTTCTTAAAAGCCTGTTCCTGTTCGATTCCCCATTTAAATTTTACAGATTTTTTCAGTAACTTGGTCATTGGGTGAACTTCCGCACTAAAATTTTGAATGTACTTTCGAAACCAGTTGAAAAGTCCAATGGCTCGTCGTAAATCTTTAACTGATGTTGGCGATGGCATATCAAGTACTGCACTAACACGATCGGCGGGAGGTTGAATTCCGTCTTTTGATATCAAATGTCCAAGAAAAACACAAGAACTTTGTGCGAATGAACATTTCTTCGGTCCGAGCTTTAATCCAGCAGTGGCAAGACGATTGAAAACTTCATTTAAATCACCAATATGATCTTCAAATGTTTCAGAAACTATCAGTATATCGTCCAAGTAACATAAACAAGATCGAAATGTTAAGCCCTTCAAAACTTTGTCCATCAATAGCTGCATGGATGCTGGAGCAGAACTTAAACCCATTGGTAAACGGAGAAATTTATATGATCCAAAACAAGTGTTAAATGCAGTATATCTTTGACTTTCCTTTGAAATAGGTAATTGGAAAAATCCAGAGCTCAAATCTATAGATGTAAGAAAAACGGGTTTTCGGTCAGAAAAAGATTCGGTTAAGTCTTGTAAATCAGGAATTGAATACCGGAAGTCTTGACATTGACTATTTAAGTACCTAAAGTCACAACAAAATCTAAACTGTGACAATCTTGTTGATTTATTTATTGAATTGTTTTTGGGTTGAGGTCTGGTTCGTTTAGATACAAGAACTATCGGACTAGTAATCGGTATATCTTCCGTTTCTTGAACCGTTGAAATAATACCTTGTTTTAGTAATTCATCCAAGTGATCACGTAGTACATTTTTCTTGTCCGGTGACAATCTATAAGGTTGCTGATGTTTGGGTTTAAAGTCCGGTTTTAAGCAAATGTTATGTTTAACAAGTTCCGTATATCCTAACCTTGGATTTTCATCGGTTACAAACAAATCCTTATACTGAATCAAAAATTGTGATATTTGCCGCTGTTCATCGGTTGATAAATGTTTCGGCAATTCAAAGTGTGACAAAAACTTGGACTCAGTTCCTTCACCTGTAGTATGACTTTTATTATCTAATTGTACATTTTGAACAAAGTGTTTGTCCTTTTCATCTGCATTAATTAACATGTAGTCTTCCGTGAACGGTTCAAAATTAGCAATAACGTCTCCACGAGAGATACGAATTAAGTCATTAGTAGGATTTAATAACTTGATCGGAACAGTTTTATGGCTATTTACAGTAACTACGGCTTTCGAAATTAGAAGTCCGCTTTTCAACAAGTGAGAACTATTCTGACACATTCCTGTTTGTCCCTGTAGAATATAGTTTGACACTTTACCCCATATCAAAAGTTCAGAATTTGGATCTACAATAACATGCTTTTGTAATTTAACTTTTGCTGTTTTATTTGAGACAGATAAACTACTAAAATCTAATACTATGTTCTTTGAAATTAAGTAACTCGTACCAAGAATCAATGGATGTGAAGATTGAGTTAGAATATACGTATGTATCCAATGTTTACCCTGCGGCACTTGTATTTTGACGGTACATTTGCCAACAATATTAACTGACTGGTTATTCGCCAAAACTATTTTCTCTGATACTGAACATATTGACGTTTTACAAGTGTCCGGCAAAAAATCATAAAAACTTTTAGAAATAATGTTTATTGAGCTTCCAGAGTCTACAAGTGCTGCGACAGATATGTGATTAACCTTGACGGGCATATGAATAAATTGAGATTTGAAACTAGTTAAATTTTCATCAGTAAATTCGCAGTCTTCAGTATCAGTGCAATAATTAGCACAGTTTATTTCTTCACGTTGACGACTTTGAGGCGGACTCCTTTTTCTGGCACCTATGGATGAACGCCCGAGGGGGCGTGCCCTGTGACCCCCGGGTTCGACTGGTTTCCCGGATTACTATGATGGTGACACTGAAAAGCACCATGTCCAAATTGCTGACAAAGTTGACACTGCAGAGTTGGACTTATTTCACCGTGACCATTCCAGTTGCAATTTGCTCGAAAATGACCAGGAGCCTGACAATTAAAGCACCTTTTTGGTCGGTTATTTCCTGCCCGACTTGAAAAGTTATTGTTGTAACGAGGGTTGTTGTAACGAGGGTTTTGATATTTTGGAGGCATTCCTGGTTTGATATCGTTACTTTGTGATTTTAATTCTGATAATGCTTTTGTGAGCTCTTTAACTTGGTTTTGTAACTCTTGAACCGGATTATTATCATTAACAACAATTGGCTTAGCAGCTGCAACACAAACTACATCGTCCTTCCTATACCCATAGGCTTCGCCCATTTTAGCTGCGGACAATGCACTAGCACTGTCTTTATGTGTACCAGCCCTAACAAAAAACGCAAGCTGTTCCGGTAAACCCTTGATAAACTGAGAGAGAATTTCGTGGTCCTTCTTCTTCAAAATCTGAGCTTTCTCAACTATCTGTCCATAAAAATCTTCCAAAATTTGACCCCTACTTAATTTCATATTTTGAAAATTTTCGCTCTCAAGGAACACGGTCGGACTTTGCCAATCTAACTCTATATACTTTTCATCAAAAATTGCAAGAAATTGTCTCCATGTGCGTTTGCTTCCCGCATCTAGTGAATTAAACCATGTTAATGCAGGGCCTGTTAAGTTAAGGTGAAAAGCGGCAATCATTCTTTGATCATCGGTATGGTCAATTTTGTGAAGAGTTGCAAATGAAGTAAATTCTTTCATAAACACCGACGCATTTTCGTTGGGATAACCCCCAAATTTGCGACAAGCAGCCAATTTTTCCATTATTGCATCTGAATCTCGAATGAAAATACCTGGTTGATTTGCCAATGGCACAGAAATTTTGGGAGTGTTTATTGTAGGAACTAAAGAAAGTAATTCGTCAAATTCGGCATCCTCAGATTCGTAATTTCGTGGCATATAAGTGTCATGAAAAAGAGCTAGATTGTCGTCACTATCATATCGGTTCATGAGTAACACTCGATCTTCTTGTCATAGAAAGTTCAAATGTAATGAGATAAATCTCACATACATAAATAAACAGTTTTATTCAAATATACAGCCATTTTCTGCCCTCACGTAACGTTGTGAGTCAAACCACGTGTTTTGTACTGTTGACAATTATTTCAAGGCTTCATTTTAATGTTTCATATGTTCATTTTGTATATATCAGGTACCAATTGTTCGATTTTAGGGTTCTCCACCATGTAATATACCTGACTTAGGTTTGGGGGACTAGAGACAAGTATAATATAAATAAAACGAAGAGCTTTCAAATTATGATCCTTTTACTTTGGATTCAAACACAAAAAGAGGCTGATACAAGTAATAATCACACCAATCACGGACAAGGCAATACAACAGTTCCGGAAAGTACGGATTCAACATACAGATATACAACATAAGGCGTCGGCTGGCGAAGCTAATGACTCTTTCCAATCCTTCCTGTATCTGCGACAGATCAGCTCCAATCAGAAAAAAATCATCAATAAAGAATTTTAAGCGTCATTATGTCACATAATGTATTTGAATTAAATTTCGTAAATTCCGCCGGATTGTTAAAAGTTGTAAACGAAATAACCACGTGACAAAAAGGAACGAGTGATCACTGGAGGAAATTAATTGGTGTTGCTTAAAAATAACTCTTGAATGGTCGCAACGATTGACATTTTAAAAGATACTTAGGTTTGTAAAATACACTGATTAAAGTTATATTAGTTTCTATGTTCATAAAACAATACTGTGATATTGACGACTTTACTTTCGCTTTCCATTGCCTCTGCATATATTTTTTAAAAAGTATGTGCTATACTCTTTGGTAGACTTAAAACGAGACATCTTTTAGGGGGTTGATAAAGCCTGTGCTACCATGGTTGATATCGATGTCATCAAGGATGGACACAACAGAATATTTGTCATTGATTGCTTCACACACAAGTAATAGCTTTTCTAAAAAGCTTACAAAAAGATTTTATTAATTTGGGTTACAAAAGACAAAAAGTTGATATCAATTTTAAGACTTTTTTCGATTTTCTTTTTGGGGCAAAATAGGAACACTGGAACACTGTTGCTGAAAATAGAACACAGGAGGGAAAAAAGGAGAGAGGGGTAGCAGTTTTTGGATTATATCTAAATTGGAGTAAAATGCAAGTTAGTCTATGATAGTCTATCATCTTGAAAGCCACTATAAATAGGGAAAATATTTTTTTGGAAATACTTTTAATAATAAATCATTTACTGCAACTTTAATATTTTCAATCGATTGTGGGTATCCGAAATAATTACGGTTGACATACTTGGGGAGGCCTGCTACGAATAATTCCGACAACAAAGGTAAGCGAGTTATACACCATTGTGTAGATAAATCAATTTAGATTTACGACAGAACAAATTTTAGTGGGGTAGACATCCAAGAAATCGAAATATAACGGAAGTTCACGACGGGGTGACATTTTTCAAAAATGCGAGTTAAGTACCATGTGTTATTTCAAGCTATATAGGAACTTTTTCAGAGACAAGTCCTGTGGTGTTAACAGTAATTATTTGGATGACCATTAGCTTTAAAATTTACAGGAATTCTTATCTTACATATATATTTGTATTACGTTTTACAGATGTTGTTGACTTTTACAACAGTGCAAAGCATATTATTGATTATTAACTTGTATTTTTCCATCACAGTTACATCCAATTAATTAAGTCATTTTTTCCCTCAGTATTGTTTTTTTTTTTGTACATTTTGCAATAATCTCATGTTGGCCCATTGTGGGTCCATTAATATAATATAAAGTATTTTCTATTTAAAGAACAAACCACAACATATCTTAATGGGAAAATATTGAAATAAAAACAAACAAAAAAACGAGCATTTCAAAATATATGGGATGATTGATAAAAGGTACATGTCCATGTATCACAGGGTGTATCTGATCTTGATGATTTCATACTTCAGTGGCCAACATTCATATTTTGAGATTAGGGAATGTGTCACAGTATTTACTAGTAAGATGTCAACCTTATTTAGTAAGTTAAATGATTATGAAGGGTACATGTGGGCTTGTTTGAATTGATCTTACTTTGAACTCATCCAATAACCACGGTCCAATAACAAGGTCTTCAGATTTGGATAGGATGAAGGGTTGATAGACCCCGTTTATGTGAGGCTTTAGTTGAAATGTTCGTACACTTTTATTATACTAGTATTGACTTTCCATGTTTTTCAATTATACAGTCGATTGTATACACATTCTGCCAAATACTGAGATTTTGGTATAATACATATCAACGAGTTCTTCCCACTAATAAATATCAGTATCTGTTTTTGTTTATACTTCAGAAATTTAACCATGTCGTCAAGCATTCTCTGTGGACCATGTCAGTATGAGGACAACATTAAAGGTGCAAAGAAATGGTGTACTGATTGTGAAGATGGATATTGCGAAGACTGTGAAAAGGTCCATAGATCTACAAAAATGTCCAGAAATCATACACTAATATCTATTGCAGATTATCAGAAAATAAAAGATGTTTCCGTTAAACAAAATTGTGAGGATCACGGTAAAAGGTTCGATCTATACTGTAGTACGCATGACAAAGCTTTGTATATAAGTTGTGTTAATCAACACAAATCTTGTCCTGACGTCTCTCCACTGGAAGAAGCTGCTCGTGATGCCAAACAGTCAACTGCTTTTGCTGACGTAGAAGATACAATTAAAGGAGCGTTGGAAAATATCGAAATATGCATCAAAGACCAAGAATCAACAAGAAAACAAGTCGAAAATCAAGAACAAATGATAAGGAAAAATATTAAGGAAATACGCGAAAAAATTAATAAACAGTTGAATGTCCTAGAGCAAAAACTAATCAACGACCTTTCAGTTAAATCTGCTAAGTGCAAATCATCACTTGAAAAAACATTAAACCAGTTGAATGTTTCTGACAAAAAGCTAATTCAGTTAAAAGAAGAAACACAGAAGATGAAAAAGTTCGCCTCAGATGTACAAGTCTTTCTAGGAACACGTGAAGTGAACATAATTGTTGCCAAGGAAACAGAGACTATCACGAGGACGATTAATGCTGCTCTTCATTTTAAGATCGAGGCAGAATTAGATTTGAATATTTCTTCATTACTAAATCGGGACAATGAAATGGGCAAGATATTTCTTCAGGAAATTCCGACAGGTTTGCAATTCAAAGATGCAAAAATTGACCAAGCTCAAAAGCAAGTTTCTGTTTCACTCGAAAGAGGTTTTCGTGACCTTCGTTTACAATTAAAACAGAAACTAAAGATATTAAGAAAGAAAAACGAGATAAGTATTAATGTTACTGGTTGCCTAACTTTGCCTAATGGTCACGTATTGATAGCAGTCCGTAGAAGTTTTGATGAACATTATAATAGTTACTTAATTGAGTATAACAAGGAAGGCAATCACATCAATGATATCCGACTCTCAAAACACCCCTTTGATTTAACATCGATCGATTCAGATCGAATTGCTATCACTTATGGCAATGTTTCACCGTTAATCAAAACCTTTTATCGATGGTTCAAGTTGCCTCTGTATGTTGAAATAAAAAACATCACACATGACAGCAGTATCAAAATTCAATTAAATAACAGTTGCTGGGGAATATCCCATCAGGACGGCAGACTGTATGTGATAGTAGAAGAAGAGGGTATATTGGTAGCTGATGTATCAGGAAACATCTTAAATACTTTGCGAATAAATACTTGCAATGTTAAATATACTTCAACGTCGAAAGATATAATATGCTACTCAGATGACGTGCATAATTCTGTACACTGTTGCAACATGGAAGGCAAAGAGATCTGGGTATTCCAACAAAACAGCAATTTTCGTCCCGCTGGATTATCAGTTGGACACAATAATGATATATTTGTAGTCGGCTGTGCATCTAACAACATAACTCTGATTCACCACAACGGCACTGAAAGTAAAATCCTACTAACTGCAGCAGACGGGCTTAACGAACCAAAAACTTTGCATTATGACAAAAATGGTAAAACTTTGCTCGTATGTGATAAAACAAATGCTGCATTGTACAACGTCGTTTTAAATATCTGATAAAAATGTATCTCAAACCGTAAACGTTACTTAATAAATCTTTAGAGGTTGCAAAACTGAAACATTTATTTTGGCTATTAAGTGTAAATGTGGAACATGGCATTTGTATTTGACCAATGGTGTCCGTCTAGATTTGGGCGTCAACAGTTTAGTTTTAGGAAACCATGTTTTGAAACTTAAATAAGAGCTATACCGATCTATCTTCACGCTGTCTCTTTACAACAGTAAAGGAATATGCATATTTATTTTTAAATTATGGGGACCTTATATTATGTTCGACAATGTCTCTTTCGTGTCTTTATAACAGGTCTTTTCATAAGTATTCAAAGTAACTAATGTCTGTTAAAGATGAACTTTTCATAATAGCGACCCGGACACATGAAATTTGTATAGTTTTAGTTTTTAGTTTTTTTCTAGACTTAAATTTTGAAATAATTTGGCTTTCATATATTATTATTTCAATTATGCAATCAATCTTTACCATGGTTGGAAGGATTTTGTCTCAAAGAAAAGAACAATCTCTTTTGTGAAACGAAATGTCAAGGTCAGTGGAGATATATCAAAGGACTGGCGAAACTCTTTACGAATCGTATCTGTTGATACGTTATAACTTTGGTGGATACTTTCTTTGTTTTTTAGCTAACCTGACCCGATTGCTATGTAAGCTGGGTAGGTATTGCCATTACTTGGCGTCTGTCGTCTGTCCGCTGTCGTCATAAATTTTATACAAAATATGTCCCTTTTAAAATATAAGACCAACTTGAACCAAACTCAGGCTAAATGATCCTTAGAGTATTTAGTATAAAGTTTTTTTTTGTTATTTCTGTCATCCAACAAACATGGCCGCCATGGCTGAAAATAAAACATTACGATTAAACGTATTAATTATCTTATATCTTGAAAATTATAAGCGATAAAGAAAATATTCCTGTTTTGACTACAGTTATCAGATGACTCCTTAATGCAGCTATTGCCCTTAAATGATGATTTTTAACTTATTTTCGTGTTTTTGCCTATTATCTCAAAAACAGATAAGTAAAATTTATAAAGGAACAAGTGATATGCAATGTGAGATCTACAAAATTCCCAATATAACCGAAACCATTAGTTATTGTCCTTAAATGGTGCTGTTTGACTAATTTTCAAGTTTTGCCAATTATTTGTAAACAACAAATATGATTAGCAATACAAGACTTACAAAAATGCTACATGTACATGTATATGGCTGAAACAAATATAGGTCACCGTACGGCCTTCAACAATGAGCAAAGCCCATACCGCATAGTCAGCTATAAAAGGCCCTGAAATGACAAATGTAAAACAATTCAAACGAGAAAACTAACGGCCTAATTTATGTACAAAATAATGAACGAAAAACAAATATGTTACACAGCAACAAACGACAACCACTGAATTACAGGCTCCTGACTTGGGACAGGCACATACAGAATATGGCGGGGTTAATATTTTTTTACTGATTTTCTTGTTTTTGCAATTACTTCGAAAACTAAAATAGATAGGAATAAACTATATCATCAATACAAGATGTACAAAAAAGCTACAAAATAAGATCTACAAACAAGCAAACATAACTGATTGCATGAAAGGTAAAACATATATAAAAATGACACATTTTTACCAGGTGAGCGATTGAGACTCTTGTTTAAAGAAAAGAACTTTGTCTTTTTGTGTTGTTTGGTTTCTATTTCATTGACGTATAACCTACATCTCATTTTATTAATGGATGTTAAGAGTTTGAGAAAAACTCTGTCTCAAAAGACTGGATTTTGGTGAAATTATCAGTTTCTGGAAAATTTCTGTTGATACGTAAATGAAATAATATTGAAACTTTCACTTGTGTAAGTCAATGTGTGCTAAGGGTAGGAATCAACCTCAGTTCGTTTTTATGACATCATTTTTATTGTCAAACTGAAAGTCAAAAGTTTTTCTCATTCTAGATCATTTTATTTTGAATATTTTCAAAAGTTTGGTTTATTTTTTGTTTGTTTGTAGATTAATACTGTTATGAATTTCTAGATCATCTAGTCAAAATTTTCATCATTTTGCACAAATTTGCATTAAAATTGCCGCCTGTTTTTATCATTTAGGTAGATATGAAAGTAGAGAAGAACATTTCATTTTTATACGACAGCAAAAAAATTTTGCGGTCGTATATTGGTATGACTTTGGCGTCGTCGTCGTCGTCGTCGTCGTCGTCCGAAGACACATTGGTTTTCGCAATCTAACTTTAGTTTTAGTGAATTGATCTCTATGAAATTTTACCATAAAGTTCAATACCACAAAAGGAAGGCTGGGATTGATTTTGGGGGTTATGGTACCAACAGTTAAGGAATTAGGGACCTAAAAGGGGCCATAACTAAGCATTTTTGTAACTTCCAGACATAACTTGTGTGTTAGTGTATGGATCTCTCTGACATTGTACGACAAGGTTCCATATCACAAAGGGAATGCTGGGATTGTTTTTAGGGGTAATTGCCTCAAAATTTTAGGAATTATGGGGCCAAAAAAGGGTAAAAAAACAAGCATTTTTCTAGTTTCATGACAATAACTTGTGTGTAAGTGTATGGATCTTTCTGAATTTGTACTACAAGGTTCCATATCACAAAGGGAAAACTGGAATTGAGTTTGGGGGTAATTGCCCAAAACGTTTAGGAATAAGGGACCAAAAAGGGGCCAAAAATAAGATTTTTTTCTAGTTCCCAGACAATAACTTGTGTTCAAGTGTATGGATCTTTATGAAATTGTACTAAAAGGTTCCATATCACAAATGGCAGTCAGCAGGGTTTAAGAACATCAGTTGTTCGACCTGCTAGTCAAATGCGTTTTGTTAAAATATACTTTTTCACTTTTTTGGTCTTTTGGAAAATGTTGTTTGTGCTGTATTTAGACCCCTCTACCAAGACATTTGTTTTGCATGCACACGTATAAAAAATGCGGTTTTTATCCAACGCAATCATGGGTTTGAACGTTGTTTTCAATTTAGACTTTGTTATATTAAAGTATATATAGGTATTTTTGTTAAGAATAAGACAAGTGCCTGTGCATACACTTATAGCAAAAGACATGTGTAGGATTGTACAGTTACAGACACTAAAATGATTGACATTTATGCGCACAGAAATTATAGTTTAAAAGATTAAAATTATGGAAACTTTCATTACTTTGATATTTGACTAGACTGTAATATTATTAAATGGACTAGATTTTCACTGAAGCCTAATACCTTAAGATGACCCACAAAAGTTCATGCAACTTATTTCCAGTGGGGTCCTTTTAAGAAGAGACTACTTGTTCACACCAAGCTTGACACATATAAATAACAAAAATCATTAAAAATTATCTCAGATAAAGGCTCAAAACCTCATAAAATTAATAAAAAAAAACAAATTCACTATAGAGATGGATTCAAATTTATCCATCAAAATGTTTTTTTGTACTTGTACTTTAAAATTATATTTTTTTTGAGCAACTTTTAACTATTTCTGGTATTTAGTTTCAATCTTTTGTCCATTATAGAAAAAAGTGGTAGATTCACAGCCTTTAATTCCAGTTATATAAAAATTCATGTTACTTGATATTGTGTTAAAAGATGTTTCACTTCTAACAAAATTAGTATGCAAATAATTAGGACATATATTGTTATAAATATTGAAGACATGATTGCGACTCTATAACTAATATTAAAAAAAAAAAACAAATTTTTAAAATGCAAATGATGTCACACTTTTTCTAGGATGTAATTGTAGAATAAATCTCACAATCTAATTTTGTGCCACTTTAAGTTTATTCTTCATTGGTCAGATATACCTTCGCACCATCATGCACATGCATAATCAAAATGACATTGATTTAGAGAAAGGCACAATGTTTTCCTAGATTATTAAGATACTCTTTGATTCTATATAAGAATAAAAGCCTTTGATTAACTTTTTCCACTTTAGAATTGACAATAAAATCACAAGTAAAAAACTTATTTATTATAATTCTCAAATATATTACAATAGTTTTGGAATTCAATAGCAATACCATTACAAGTAATAGCAAAATCACCCGGTATTAGAGACCAAAGTTTTCTACCAGGACCAAACATTATACTCTCCGTCTTTCCCAAATGTAGGGACAATTTATTGTCAGTTAACCACTCATGACATGGCACCGACATTCTGGCTAATTTATGAGAGATGACCCCAGGGTCTATATGGGAAAATTAAGTTGCAGAATCATCTGCATATATCAAAACTTTACAATCTGAGTCAATGCTAGTTTGAACATCGCTGACATAGATCAAAAACAATAGCGGACCCTGTAAGCTGCCTCGAGGGACACTACATGTAATATTAAACACTTCTAAAGTTACCCCATTTATACATGTACTTACAACTTGTTTTCTGTTTGTCAAGTAGGACTCAAACCAAGGTATAGATATAAACCCAATAACTTCCAATTTTTCACATAATATCTTACTGTGTCAAAGGCCTTCTGTAGGCTAATAGGACCATGCCCGTACAAAGACCTGGTTGTTTGAGTTTTAATGTGATCATTCAAATGAATGAGGCAAGAATCGGTTGGATAAGAAATGAATTTAAGAATTTTTCAAGTTGCTTATAGACAGCCTTTTCTAGAATTTTAGAAACAATATTTAAAATATTAACATACCTGTCATTTTCAGACACGAGTTTGTCATTTTTCTTAGATAGAGGCTTTACCTTGGCCATTTTTCGGATTGCCAGGAAACGTACCTTCGGAAATAGATAAATTTATCAAGAAAGTAATGGGAATTTTCAGAATTGGGGCTGCATCATTAAGAAACCTTGCAGGAATACCATCTAGGCCCATGCTCTTATTTATTTTAACTACTTCATAAAAACAATCCTCTGTTTTATGTTTTAGATTAAAAATTATATCTGATTTCCTTCTCTGAACATAGAAAGATTTTACAATAATTGTAGTGGCACTATACAAACCCTTTGCACTTGGTAGTTTTTCTACTAATTTTGCAGCTATAGTTGTAAAAAATGTTAAAACTTTTTGATATTTTTTTGTTATCATGACAGTTTTGCCCATCAATATTTAGAACTATATTTGGATTTGATTTAGGATGCCGTGGCTATCCCAAATGTTTAAAATTATGGCAAAGTTGTTTTGGATGTTTTTTTTATTTTCTTCAATTTCACTACTTTTATATAGTAGTCATATTTTGCAGCTTTGCATGATCTTTAAAATGATTTCTGAGTTTACTGAAATTTTTGGGTTTTTCTGAGAAAAGGAATATACTTGACGCCAAGGTTGACAAATTTGACTTTAAATGAGTTGGAACGTTTTCTAGCCCCTTATATAGCGTGTTCATTATGTATACCTCCGATAATCGCAAGTCCAGTTTTCGTTTCTGTTCGTGGTTCATTTATAAGTTTTTATTTTCTATGATTTGCCTTTAACATGTTCAGGCTTTTCTAAAAGTTATAGGCAAAAAAAAAATAAAAATTAAAGGGTTTAGTTTTTGGACTTTTTGAACGCTCCCGTAATGGCGAAAGATGGGCTTACCGGGTCAAACTGATCAGAGGAAAAGATCGAAAAACGAATCGTCAGACAGGAAGAAGGAATTTTAATAAACAGAGACAAATCCGGGGATAAAAAAAAACAAAAAACAAACAAAACAGGCAAACAATGGTCAACTTTACATTGACAAATGAGAAACACAGACGGTATTCGTAGAAACTACAATTTTCTCTGAAATTACAATACAACAAGTTGAAACTGGATAGACATAAATGCATAGTAGGTCATTGAAACCGTTCCGGTTGGATGAAAAAATATATATGGTAGCAGATATCAAATAACAATTCTTACTTATTACAGAATTACGAAACTTACAAATTACAGAGTCATTACAGATGGGGTGAATAGAAATGAATATTGCAGATACATTCCTGAGTAAGTATTAAACATATTATCATACTTTAGATTGTTTGCAAGGTCTTATAAGGGCTCACGAAAAAGTTCAGTCTACCGCAAATCTGCAAAATATATACCAAATAAATCTATAATAGGTGTACGTGTTCTATGTATATGCATATATATACACTGTGCAAAACGGAAGCTCGTAGGTTAAAAACTGTAAGAGGAGTTTATTACACTAAATGGGTACCCATATTTACCACTCACCTGCACATCAACCCACCAACCGTCTGGCCACAAGCCGTACTTTTAACATATTACTAGTATATTAAGTATATGATTAGACGATCCTCTGCAGGCGTCAATATAATGGCAGTCTCTTAGACCCCGATGACACTTGTACGAAATTGAACCGATCTTTATTTAAATCGATCTTAAAAAGGCCAGTTCGCGTTTACATTTACTTGCACAAGCAAGATCGATCGAGATCGATCTTATTTAATCTTGTGCGTTTACACTGCACCATAAAAAGAACCGGTCTGACCTGACTACCTCATATTTCGTAAACAAATAATCGTAAAAATAGAATAGTATGACAACGTGTGCATCTCGCACGGGCACTGCAAAACCATGGAGAAAATAGTTGAATCATTGGAATTTCGTATGCAGTTATTAATTATCTCTTTTGTTCGCACGTCACAAGTCATTATATAAAAAAGAAATGTGAGAAGACTATCACTTAAAAAATGAAAGGTCAATGCGTTTGAAGAGGATTTGCAGCAAAGAAATAGAAAATCTATCGATTCAGAAGTATGATCCTAAAACGGCGGAATCTATATTTACTGTTCTTTTCCACACCACTGTTTTTAAACACGTGTGTTGTTGCCGCCGATATAACATATATCATTCACTTGAAGAAAGATCGATCGCAATCGATCTAAGCGTTTACACTTGAAGAAAGATCGATTCAAATAAAATTGATTTTTTAAAACCACCTCTGGAGTTGGAATTTTTAAGTCCGATTGAAGATCGGTCTTTCCCGTTTACATTAGTCTAAAGATCGATCATTTTTAGATCGATCTTAGGACTTTTTTACAAGTGTAAACGGGGTCTTAGTTATAGCAGTACAATTGGGAAATAAAAAAGATAGGTAGGCAGGGACATATAGCAATTAAGTCTTCCATATATTCTGACCTCGAGTTAACCTCACTTTATGTTAAAAGGTTAAATCTAAATTGACATATTATTTAAAATTTGTGAAAGAAAATGTGTAGGTAGAACCTGTGAGTGCTCACCTGTGTTATTGATTATAAACAGATTAACGAGTTTAAACAACACATACATACTGACTGAAACCGTAGAACAGGTTTGTAGAATAGAATTATTTTAAATTTGATTTTGCAGTAGTTTGATGCTCTTTACAATTCTTTACAAAACTGGCAAATGGGGACTGTCAATGATGATATAATTATACTTTCAGTCATATTATATTCCTTCTGGCAAACCTAAGGTCATACTTGAGCTAGTTGGTTAAAAATCTTCGATGGCAACGCATTGTGTTGAAAGATTACCCTTAATTCGTGTTTTGTTGACATTTTCCGGTATTAAACAAGAAATATTGCAAGTTAAATAATTCAATTCCAGATACATGTACATTAAGGTTACATGAGCGCAATTATTTGTTTACATTTTACCCCGTTAGATGGTACTCAGAATATAATCTTGTGCGGCTTCTGATTGGATGATAATTACAGGATTGGAGTTACTTTTAATCGATAGCTTATCCAATTAGGTTTAACAAATCCAGAAAATCAAATTCACATTTTACAAAGTATAGAAAATATATTCCATTTTTGCACGTCGGAGCCATTAGAAATCTGTCTTTCTCATTAAGCGGAAAAAATAGATGAAGTTTTTCAACTGCATTTTAAGTCAATTTTTGCAGCATGACCATGTATATTTTTTTGGTTGTTATGCAACACTGGCATTTCTAGTAATAGGAACTGCTACCCGTCTTCGAGAAATAAAATACGGAGCACCACCGGTACCCTACGGAAAATGCATTACGAATAATTGCACTCTTGTAACCTTAATAGAACGTTACAAATTAATATAAACCTGACATTAAATCATTTAATTTTTTTTTTGTCATGTGAATTTCTCATTTATTATTAATCATAAGGTAAATATATACGATACTCCGATACTATAAGCAGTAGGTCAACTTTAATTATTTGGTGTATGGAATGATTGTATGGTGTATATTTCAGACTGTCAGGTTTCATCTGACCATGACCTCATTTTTATGGTTCATTGGTTAATGTTAGGTTTTGTGTTTTGGATTGTTTCCCAGAAGCTATAATCAATTGGTCAACTTCTGTAACATTTGGTATATGGAATTATTGAAAGGTGTACATGTCCATCTGGCAAGTATCATGCACTTGACCTCATTTTCATGGTTCATTGGTCAATATCAAGTTTTCATGGTTATATCTGTTTCTATAAGCAATACGATAACAATTTTTGGTTTTATGGAATTAGTGTTTATTGTCAATGATGGTCTAAAAGGGTTCATCTGACCCGATTTACATGAATCATTGATTATGTAATGTTTATGTGATCTTTGTTGTAAAATATTTATTGATCTAAGGTGTTTTGGTAGTCAACTTGTTCATATACTAATCTGTCTCATGTAGATATTTTTAGAAATCAATAACTTTGTCAAAACTTCATGAGATGTAACACATTTTGAACAAAGGTTTCTTCACGAAAAAGAGAAATCAGCTGAATAAAACATTTGATTATTTTCAAATTTGTCGTATTTTCCTGCTAAGTGGGCTTAGATTTTGACAGTCCATTATACACGTTTACACTGACAGCAGCAACCGCAGTCGAAACACAAAGTAAAAGAAAATGTCTTTTAGATAAATTATGGAAGGCCATTACTTTTTTTTGGAATATGAGAGACAAAGACGTGGAACCAGTTTTCCCTGATCTTGTACCACTCCTGAACATGTAATTTGAATACTAATATCAACAGCTGTTATATACATAGGCATGTAGAAATGGATGTATATTTTGTTAAAGAGTTGCAAAAGATACCAAAAGGACATTCAAAATCATAAGTTAAAAGTAAACTGACAACGCCATGGCTAAACAAGAAAAAAAGATCAACAGTACTCAAAACACAACATAGAAAACTGAAGACTGAGCTACACGAACCCCACCAAAAAAACTGGGGTGATCTGAGGTGCTTCGGACGGATAAGCAGATCCTGCTCCACATGTGACACCCGTCATGTCAGCTTAAAATCGTTAAACCTTTATTTCCCGCTATTTTACACCGAAAATTGGTTTACTAATAATTTTACTCTCATGATGAGACTAAAATGCATAGTTATAGGCAGTTATGGAGCGATAGAAGCATCCGTTATTTCTTATGAAAAGTTGACGGTAGGCTATTTTTGGTACTTTTTGGTTTCGACTCCAATAAAATAGTTGTTGGGACACCTGTTGTAATGGTAGATACTCAGTAGCTGTTATGTATAAAATTGGACTCATTAGGACATGTTTCCCAATTTGAAATCAGTTAGTTCCATAAATTTTCGCTATCATTTTGTAACAGAAATTAGTTTCAAAATATCTAGCCAAAAATAACCTATATTTTTTTTTCAACAGTGACAGGATAATGGCACAAAACGAACTTTGTGGACCATGTAGGCATGAGAATAACCTTAAACATGCTAAGAGTTGGTGTACAAATTGTGAGGAAGGGCTGTGTGAAGGCTGTGAAAAAGTCCATGGATCTTTTAAAATTTCAAGAAACCATAATCTGATTTCAATTCAAGATCATCAGAAAATGATTGGTGTGTCGATAGTCCAATCATGCTTTAGACATGGAAAGAGATACGACCTATACTGTTTCTCACATGATGTCGCGTTATGTAGCACATGCGTAGATCAGCATAGATTATGTCCAAAAGTCATTCCTCTTGATGAAGCAGCAGTCAATGCCAAGCGATCAACCGCCCTAGCCGATTTGGAGGACACGATCATTGGAGCGTTAAAAAATGTTGGAAAAATAATCAAAGACCAGGAATCTGCTTCAATAGCATTTGAAAAGCAGGAACAACAAATTAGGAATAGCATAACGGAAACACGTGATAACGTGAATAAACATTTAGATCGCCTAGAGCAAATATTAGTACAAGATTTAACTGCAAAATCAAACAATTGTAAATCGGCTAATGAGAAAACATTGCAAAATTTGAAACTTGCAAACAAAAGGCTTAAACATCTAAAACAAGAAACTGAAAAAATGAAAATGTCGGGATCAAATCTACAAGTGTTTCTTGGAACTCGAGAAATTAACAAAACAGTTTCAGAGGAGATAAAATCTATTAAAAGTTCAATCAGCACAATAAAGCACTACAAGGTTAGTTTTGCATTAGATTCCATGATCATGTCTTTAGCAGAAAATGTCGGTCAATTTGGAAAACTGTTGGTCACTGAGAACAACGCAGGCTTTATATTTAAGGAAACTAAAATAGAACAAGCCCAAATTCAGGTTTCCATGCCAACGACCAACATCCATGACATTAATTTACACTTGAAGCAAAAGTTCAAAATCAAAAAGTCGGGACCATATGGGTATATTGTAGAACGTTGTGCGATACTTCCAAATGGTCATCTCTTGATTGCCCATGACCTTGGGAAGGATCAATTAATGGAGTATAACGAAAAGGGCCAACATATACGTGATATCCCAGTTTTGCGAAGACCAACTGATTTAACAGTGATTGATTCTAACCAAATTGCAATTTCCTATGGAATTAATATAGAGATAGTAGATGTCACCTTTAAACGAGTAATTAAAAAGATTAAACTTCCAGAGTGCTGCGTGGGAATTTCATATCAGAATAGCAAACTGTACCTAGTAGCAAGAGAGATTGGGATAATGGTATATGATTTATCAGGAAAATTACTAAACACATTCTATATAGCTGCCTTTAATGTCATGCACATAGCAACTTCCGTAAATAGAATATACTTCACAGACGAGGGCAAGAACACTATCAATTGCTATGATATGAATGGAGAGAAAATTTGGGTTACTCGAATCAAGTCTATTTTACTTCCTTCTGGTTTAGCAATCGGGGAAAATGACGACGTGTTTGTAGCTGGAAGTGCATCAAACAACATCACAATAATTCGCCGCGACGGTAGAGACAGTAAGACATTGTTAACGTCTGTCGATGGAATGGACGAGCCTCAAGCAATACATTATGACAAACAACGTAAAATCTTACTTGTTTGTGATGAGGCCAGCACAAATGCTGCATTGTACACAGTTGATTAAGCATTAGGAAAAACCTTCAAATGTTTTATGTGATAAAAAGTATATATCAAATTACTGCCTTTTACTCCTTTTGTCTCTATTATTAAGCATATGGTACAATACATTCATTATTACTTCTTATATTTTGTTGCGTAACAACCATGAGAACAGCTGGGGCTCAGAAGTCGTGAGATTCTCATTAGAATCACGATCTTTGAACACTCTTGTGATGATTTAAAGCATAACAATGTTCTCGTTCTTCTTTTTCTTCTTCTTCTAATACAGTGCAGTCCTCTAATTAAGTATTTTCGCACTATTGCCCATGCTGGGTGTGACAACAAAACAAAGGTACAAGAAAGTATTTACAGGTACAAGTTAAAAACAGTCTGATGGTGCGATTAAGGGATGTTGCAGCCAGTTCCCCCTTCTTGAAAGCATCTAGTGAGGTACTTTCCACCAAAGATTGTGGAAGGCTGTTCCATATCCGTATACTGTCTGGAAAGAAGGAGTGCCTGTATGTTGAAGTTCTGGCATACGGAACAAGAAATCGTGTTGTGTGTCCTTTAGCTACTGATGATGTACTAGTATTATGTAGCTCTAGCGTTGGTATTGCTACGAGGCCATGTACTATTCTGTACATCATTACTGCTTTACATCTGGCTCTCCTCTCGGCTAGTGGTTGCCACTGTAGAGTTTTTAGCAGTGATGTTACACTGCTGGTTTGTTGGTAGTCATTCATTACAAACCAGGCTGATCCTCTTTGCACACTTTCTAGTTACTGTATGTTAAGGTTGGTGAACGGGTCCCAAACTGAGCATGCATACTCCAGCAATGGTCTAACAAGCGTTGTGTAGCATACATCATTTGGTTGTTGGGGACAGTGGAGCAGGTTCTTTGGATGAAGGCCCTGGTTGAATTTGCCTTTTTAGCTATGTGTGTGTTTCAATTAATGGTTTCATGGATTGTTACGTCTAGGTATTTTGCTGAGTCAACCAATTCGACCTCCATTTGTGATTTTTTTGTATCATTTATTTACCTATTAAACATTTTAATGTTATTTATGATGTGCAGCTCACTATCTTATTTTCATTGATTATAAAGGTATGCATAAATTGCACCCTGATTCACACCCCACTCATTCAATTCTGCGCCAGGTTAATCATGTGCCTGGCTACACATGGTATTATACATGTTAAGTGGTCACGGAGAGTACACCTAAATATGATTGCGAACAGACGTTCTATTTGGTGATACCTCAGCATTATCAGTACAGGACATGGAGTTTCACATGAAACTGCTCAGGGTTTTTTCCATGTAGTATGCTTAGTTTCGATGCAACAGTGTTTAATGGCCAGACACCGTACGTCTGATTTGTTGACAAAAATCTTCCCAAATACTTGCTACGAAGGCTAACTTATCGTATCATACAACGGCCAGTGATTCTGTAATGTGGCAGAAAACATACGGATGTAGGTTTTTTTTTATAAAAAAAATGATATCAAATCAACTTTACAAGATATCTTATATACTTTATAAGATTATTTTATAAACTGTATAAGATATCTTATATACTTAATAAAGCTTCTAAAATTTATAAGATATCTTATAAAGTTTTTAAGATATCTGATAAAGAATATTATATGAGATTTCCTATAATTTAAATAAGTTATCTCATATACTATATAAGATTATATGAGTTATCTTCTATAGTATATGAGTTATCTTCTATAGTATATGATATATCTTATATAGTATATGAGATATCTTATATAGTATATGAGATATCTTATATAGTATATGAGATAACTTTTATAAATTATAAGATATCATAACTTATATGAGATATCTTCTATAGTATATAAGATATCTTATGTAGTAAATGAGATATCTTCTATAGTATATAAGATATCTTATGTAGTATATGAGATATCTTATATAAATTATAATATCTCATATAATTTTCTTTCTAAATATCTTATATACTTTATAACATATCTTATAAACTTTTGAAGATATCTTTAAACGTATATAAGAATTCTTGTAAGGTATATAATATATGTTATCAAGTTTATAAGATATCTTATAAAACTAGATTACATAAGATATCTTATAAAACTAGATTACATAATATATCTGATAAAACTAGATTACATAAGATATCTTATATATAATATTAGAAATCTTACAACGTTTATAAGATATCTTATAGATATTTTTTATATAAGATATCTTATATACTTTATAAGATATCTTATATGGAAATCATTTGAGAAATCTTATAACCTATATGAGATATCTTATATAAGAGAGGCGAAAGATACCAAAGGGACATTCAAACTCATAAGTCGAAAATAAACTGACAACGCCATGGCTAAAAAAGAAAAAAAGACAAACAGACAAACAATAGTTCACAAAACGCAACATAGAAAACTAAAGATTGAGCAACACGAACCCCACCAAAAACTGGGGGTGATCTAAGGTGCTCCGGAGGGTTAGCAGATCCTGCTCCACACGTGGCAACCGTCGTGTTGCTCATGTTAGTACAAACCCGATAATAAGTCTAATTCTGTAGGTCACATTCGGGAATAGGGGACGGGATTGTAGTTAGGAACATATCTGCTATCATCTGTGAAACGGATATTCCGTAACGGTCAACCAACTCGTGATGGCGTCCTTTAAATTTACGAAGGGATGATTTCAACTATACCGTTTGGAACTCTTGGTTTAATAGCTTCCTTGTGAGCAGCAACCCTCTATCAAGGAAATCATGTTAGTAAATACAAGCCCTGGAGTATTGTATCAACTATGAGAAATATACTCCGTATGCAGGCGCTGCTGGAATATTGCTACATAAAAATGGAAAGTTCACAATTGGGAAGCTGAAATCATCTCTTTTGTCATAAAGTTTTGTTTTCAACCGACCCTCATTGTCAATTTCTACAATGTATCTAAGGGATTATCTTAGTTCAGATCTGGCAGCTTGTGTTCTTCAACCGACCCTCATTGTCAATTTCTACAATGTATCTAAGGGATTATCTTAGTTCAGATCTGGCAGCTTGTGTTCTTCAACCTTCAAAATTTATAAAACATTTTCAATTTTTGATAGGATATAAGAATTCTCAAATGATTTCCATATGAATTTTACACATAGATGTAAGTCAAGATATGAGGCAGACTTAACTGTATCTGTTGTATCCTTTATCTCAAGTTAGAATGGATAGATGCGTTCAACATAGTCACCAAATTTTGAATTTTTAGTGAGAGAACAACATATATGTAGCGGAAAGTAAAGTTAAAGGATACTTCTAACTTCTTTTCTTTCTTCATATTAAGTTCCTGTATGAAGTCAGCCTCATATGAATGAAGGAACAAATCGGCAAGAAGAGGGCACAGTTATAGTTCCCATGGGAATGCCGATTGTTTGTCGAAAAACACGTCCTCCAGACGTAACAAATATGTTGTCAATCAAGAAATCAAGTATCTTGATAATGTCAGTTTCAGAGAAGTTTTTGTTAGAATCAGAGTGATTTTTTACAAAGTAGGATATGTCCCTCTCTAAGACAAGATACTTGTATCTACGTTAGCCATTATTTTTTATGAAACAAAGCAGGACCAACTCTTTCAATTTGTCTTTTAGTTTGGATGGGAATACTTGTGTAAAGTGTAGAAAAGTCAAATGCTTTAATACTATTGCAAGGTGAAAGAGTCTTAAACTGTATGTACTCTAAAAGATCTTTGGAATATTTTAGTATCCATATCCATATTTAGTATCTGATTCACGCCACCTCTGTAATAGGTAGTTTCACCATAACTTTGAAGCCCGGCTTTGATTGCTGATAAAATTGATGTTAATTATTTAGAAAGAGGTTTCGTGGAGCACTTGGAACACCATGCAAATTAGGCCGTTAGTTTTCTCAATCGAATTGTTTCAAATTTTTCATGTCGAGGGACTTTTATAGCCGACTAAACGGTATCGGTTTTTCTCATTGTTGAAGGCCTCACGGTTGCCTATAATTGCTTACATCCACTTATTTGAACTTTGGTGGATAGTTGACTCATTGGCAATCATACCGCATTTCCTTATTTTTATATGGTACATCTATTAGAAAAAAAACGCATACAAAAATTATAAAATTCATGGCTTAAAGAAGGGCACATGAAATGTAAATTATGATTCCTTTCTTATAAATGATGGCAGTTTTCCTGAATTGAAATTTGACTTGAAAATTGTTTATGAATTTTGAAGGTTGAAGAACACAAGCTGCCAGATCTGAACTAAGTTAATCCCTTAGATACATTGATAAAAATAAGGCCAGTGAAACACGCAACGGGTTTTCAGTCACTACTGGTATTTTCCCCCTATTTCCCTTCATTTGGGCTGGTAATTTTTGATGGTTCTCTTTAGTGGATAATATATGCATTGCAAACAAATATTACCGCCGATGAAAACAGACGTACTATAAATGCTACATAAACGTTAATGGAACTTTTATTCGTACACTTTTATCTGTATATTTTCAACAATGTTGTAGTTATTCCCTGATCTTTTGGGATGCAAATAGTTTACTCTTAAGTTTTGGAGGTTGGCATTACGGCGCAGATCTAGGACAGAATTTCTTTCTGGTTGAATATTTCCGCGCGCAAACTGGTTATCAAATAAACCTGTAGAGACTTGAAATCATGCCAAAAAATATAACAGGAACTTGTCATGAAAATTAAACAAAAATATATGTTAGGCGACGAGATATAATTGAGAATGACACAACTATCCATCAAAGATCATAGAACAAGAATGTGGGTGAAAAAGTACTATACGGCTTCCGACAAAAATCATAGAACAAGAATGTGGGTGAAAAAGTACTATACGGCTTCCGACAAAAATCATAGAACAAGAATGTGGGTGAAAAAGTACTATACGGCTTCCGACAAAAATCATAGAACAAGAATGTGGGTGAAAAAGTACTATACGGCTTCCGACAAAAAACATAGAACAAGATTGTGGGTGAAAAAGTACTATACGGCTTCCGACAAAAAACATAGAACAAGAATGTGGGTGAAAAAGTACTATACGGCTTCCGACGAAAATCATAGAACAAGAATGTGGGTGAAAAAGTACTATACGGCTTCCGACAAAAATCATAGAACAAGAATGTGGGTGAAAAAGTACTATACGGCTTCCGACAAAAATCATAGAACAAGAATGTGGGTGAAAAAGTACTATACGGCTTCCGACAAAAATCATAGAACAAGAATGTGGGTGAAAAAGTACTAAACGGCTTCCGACAAAAATCATAGAACAAGAATGTGGGTGAAAAAGTACTATACGGCTTCCGACAAAAAACATAGAACAAGAATGTGGGTGAAAAAGTACTATACGGCTTCCGACAAAAATCATAGAACAAGAATGTGGGTGAAAAAGTACTATACGGCTTCCGACAAAAATCATAGAACAAGAATGTGGGTGAAAAAGTACTATACGGCTTCGGACAAAAATCACAGAACAAGAATGTGGGTGAAAAAGTACTATACGGCTTCCGACAAAAATCACAGAACAAGAATGTGGCTGAAAAAGTATTATACGGCTTACGACAAAAATCATAGAACAAGAATGTGGGTGAACAAGTACTATACGGCTTCCGACAAAAATCAAAGCCCATACCGTGAAGTAACATAATCAAAACTGGCTAACAAAATTAAGAAACATTACTGAAGACAAAAGTAACGACTGGTTTAAACCAATAACATTAAACGAAAAACAATTATGACAGACGGTAACTAATGACATTCACCTAACTGCATACTTCTGGCTTGGGACATCACATAAAGAATGTTGCTTTTATTTAGTTTGAGCACAGACAGCCCTATTTGGCAAATTGGCAAAAAAAATTCTAACAAACATACAAATTAATCTAACAAAGACGCCAACAAAAAAGGTATAGTAGATATAGAGAATATATTTAAAGTATTGTAAATTTGTATGCTTACGTATTGTGCACAGGTCAGTTTACCTTCGTGCATGTACAATGAAAAATATAGCAAAGGTATTAATACCCATAACGTGTTAAGAATTAACACTGTTTTTTATGAAAATAATCACAAAATATTCCTTTTTGTCGAGTCTGCGACTTTTGTCGCAAAAGCGAGACATAGCGATCCTACATTCCGTCGTCGGCGTCGTCGTCACAAAAAATTGGTAAAAATCGTCATCAAAGGGCAATAACTATAATAAGGAATCGACTGACAATTTCGACCAAGTAGATGAAAGGCAAAAATGAAAAGCAATGGTAAAATTTGTCATTTAAAGGCAATAACTCCTATAATAAGTGGTCTAACAGTTTTGACGTATATAAACAATTGGTAGAGCTCAACATTCTGAAGATTTTTGCTGCCCTCAGCTTTTCTCTATTTATAACAGTTTTCTAAATAACAGACAAAACTTGCATTTAACCCCTATGTTCTATTTTCAGCCATGTCGGCCATTTTGATTGGCAGGCGGGGTCATCGGACACATTTTTTAAACAAGATACCCCAATGATGATTGTGGCCAAGATTGGTTAAATTTGGCCCAGCAGTAGTTGCAGAGGAGAAGATTTTTGTAAAAGTTAACGACGACGGACGACGACGACGGACGCCGGGACGACGGACGCCAAGTGATGAGAAAAACTCACTTGGTCCTTCGGGCCAGGTGAGCTAAAAAGGTATTCCATAATTCTTTCAAAACATTATAACCCCACATTCTGCATGTTTATATAAAAAAAGTTGAATATACCAAATCCAACGTGTGGATAGTATAAGATTTATAGACCATGCCTTCATTGGCTATACACCAATTCCATCTGTTGAAATTATATGTTTTTGTAAGCCATGATTTATTGCACTAAATACTTTAAAATATTTTACTAGTAAAAATGAGATTGGAAACTGGGAATTTGTCAAATAGACGACAACCCGACCAAAGAGCAGAAAACATCCCAAGGCCACCAATGGGTCTTCAACACAGCGAGAAAAAACTAAATAACTGGATAACTCGACAAACATGTTCGCCCTCAGTTTTGGCCTAGGTCAAATATCGAAATTCAATTCATATGTTTTATTACAAAAGTTAATGATAAGTTCGTTGATAATAGTGAAAGGGGCCCTGGCTACGAGATATATAAAAAATATAAAATATGATTTTTTTTTGTTCAATCATTAATGAAAGTGAAATAGTGAAATAATATATCGCTTTTAGCAGCCAGTATGGTTCAATATTGTCAAAATAAGCTAAGAAACATTGATAATGAATTATTCACTTGCAAGTGAATAATTCGACCTCATTGAATCCTTATTCATGTGAACTTTAATTTAACCCCTTAGCTAGAGTTGGATACCGCATGCATTGTGCGTGTTCAATTATTTAAAGGAAAAGAATGTCAACATTGAAAGTGAAACAAAGGTAAACCATTCGATTGACTGATTCGATCCACAAACATTCTTATACAGGTAAAAACGATGATTAACATATATTTTTAATCTATGATATGAAATTAAACAGACCTAGAAAAATCCTTTAGCACGAGTCTACTTTCTATTTATAACTATATTTATGTTTATATCGCTTATATGGCAATCGGATGTATTCGGAGGTCAACTCGACAGTTAATTAGATGGCGTCTAGACTAAAATACACACGAAACGAAGCTACTTATTATCGAGCCTATGCCCGGTATATTGTTTATTTTAGACTTTTTATAATTTGGATAAATGTTTTACATTGTTATAAATCAAATATGAGAATTTGAGTCAAATCGGTGAACATGAATTTGACAGCTAGTGCCCCTTTAAGGGACTCGTTAAAAGCTCTGAAAGATTAGTATTAATTCACCTACTAGAGGACTCGAACTAATTTTACGAGTTATTTGTGTAGTTTAGATGTAATTGGCTTTGGATTCGTTTTTAGTAACTATGAATACTCTTAGATCGGTAAGTTGTGTCTTTAGGTTTGTGTGCTTTTTGTCGATCTAATGAATCAAGCTTCTTCTAATTGATTTTTTCAGTTTGTTCTTATGTTCTGCTGTTACACCACTGTCGTATGACTTAATTACCTATGTTAAATTCAAATGTGAAATTTTCGGTTTTTGTTTGACTTGGAAATCACGGTACTTTATTGCAACCAATGTAATGTCTGATTTACCTATAAACGCATTTTCCACCATGTTTCATTTAAATCACCTACATATCTTTTTGTTTTACTTTTAGGGTTCTGTCAGCAGTCAAAAACTCAGTTCTGTTAAATATGAATGATATATGTATTGAGTTAACTAAATGTCTGACAATTTTGTTTTATGAAAGATACAAGGCTTATAATTTTGTACGCCAGACGCACGTTTCGTCTTCAAAAGACTCATCGATTACGCTCGAATAAAAATATTGAAAAGGCCAAATCATGTACGCAATTGACGAGCACATAGGACCCAGAAATCCGAAAGGTTCACCAAATACAGCTAAGATATTTTATCCTCTGGGGTAAAAATCCTAAACGTTTCAGACAATTCAAAGATTGGTTAACAGTTAATTTATAAATTATAACGAAAGCAAGACCAACTGAAACTGTATTTCTTACTAAAGAGCTAAAATAAGTACTACTAAAGAAGTTTGAAATAGCATTTATATACTGTGTTTACTTCTACATGATAAATCTAGTGTGACTTTTGCTTCTTTGAATATTCGACACTGTACGATTTAGAAAAATCAAAGATTTTGGTTACTCTAGTAGAGAAGATGGCATTTCCCCCTTGAAACACTTGTTTAATAACCAATAATATAAAGCTTTGATCTCCAGCAAACATGTTTAACATCGCCCAATGTTGCATGTGCCTGTCACAAGTCCGGAGTCATTGGTTGTCATTCAATCGTCTATCATATCGTTTATTGTTTTGTACAAAATCATGCCGTTAGTTTTCTCCTGTGAATTGTTTTACAGTTTGTCATTTTAGAGACCTTCAAAGCCTACTATACGGTATGTGTTCTGCTTAGTGTTGAATGACGTACAATGACCTTTAGATGATCACATCTACGTCATTTGGTCTCTGGTGTATATATAGTTGTCTCATTGGCAATATTACCAAATCTTATTACTTTCTATCGGTACCCTTTATAACTTACTTTACGGTATGGGTTTTGCTCATTGTTAAAGGCTGTACACTGTATATATACTTACATCCACATCTTTTGCTCTTTGGTAGATATTTATTACATTGACAATCATACCACATCTTGTCATTTTTATACTTATCACCTAAACTAAATGTTGGCCAATTAACCATACAACTTAAACTTATTCCTTAAACCAATTATAGTTAGCCTACTACTTGTTGTTTTGTATCAGAGAAATGGCCTTGTCACAGAATCATAACATTGACCAAGAACCATATTCATGACAAAAAGGTCAAGGTCAGATAAAAACCCTAACGGACTGATACGTACACTCTAAATACATTCTACACACCAAATGTAGTTGATGACGTACGCTTATAGTATGTGACAAATGAACCTAATAATGAAAAATACCAAAATGACTCAGATTATTAGACAAACGTGTGCGGTTAATTTAACATGTGACAATCTAATGTAAAGTAGCATAGATTCAAACGACATTAACATTTTATCCAATCAATTTGTATAAATTTTGGCTGCTGGACACCCACCAATCAACGTATCTTTGGTAAGAAAATTCTAGTTTATCTAATGCTTATACATTATCTTAAATATCTATCGCTGGGAAGGACCTGCTATGGAAGGATAATGTATTGTTTCATTATCTTTAATCTACTAAAATATAAATTCCTTAAATTAAATTTTCCATAAAAAGGCAAAAAGAAAGTTTCAACTTTGTTTTTAAATTATTGCTATGATATGTTGATTTTGTTTAATTAGTCATTTACTTTTTTCTGCAAAATGTTTTGAAATAACTAAAATAAGAATTATAAGAATCGACAAAACATATTTTTACAACATTTACAATTGTTTTAACTTGATCATAATCACAATATTTGATGACAATTACCATTTCAAAGTCATGTAATGTTTTATCGGCAAAAAGGTTTCTGTGAATCTATGTCCCTGCTTAGTTGATTGGTTTCTAAATCAATGTCCCTGTTTAGTTGATTGTTTTCAAATTTTTGCTTTCAACCTGGAAGAGGAGGGCAGTATCCTTTCTATTTACCACTAGTAATTGGTTTGTTGATCGATCATAGTTTAATACGGTTGGTTCATGTAGTCCATCTTTCGCACTCAATAGCTCCATCGATCGCTTTCCATCTGACGACAACACAATAACTTTTATAAAAGTAAAAACGCGCTACATAATCGTTACCATTATTGTCTACAGTGATACCTCTTGGGAATTTCAATACGCTCTCGTCTTTGAATGTCCAAATCACTATTCCTTTCATATCACAACAAGTTACTGTATGTTGTTCGCAATTTGCGTAATAAAGTTTATTGTTAAATTTTGCAACATATGAACATTTTGACATTTTAGATATCTTTAATTTTTCAATTACTTCACAACTCCCATTTTTAAGTATGTGTAAACCTTCAAACCTTGCGCAAGTGATAAGCTTAGAGTTATTGTACACTATTCTATAATACCACGATTCTAAACTAATTTTTCTGCAGACTTTTCTGTTTTTTTATATCTATAATATTTATAGAACTACTGCCATTACCACCAGATGTTGCAGCAATAGTGTTATCTTCTGGAATAAATGTTATATCCATTACATTACATGGTTTTAAAATGATTTCAAAAACTTTGTCTCAGTCACTACTGAAAATTTTTACATGATTATTCGACCGACAGGAAAGTACCAATCTGCCATCAGGTAGTATTAAACAGCCTGTCGTGTTGGACAACCCTGTATTGATAGTTTGTTTCAAATTCAATTGTATGTCTTCAATTAATCTTGGTGATTTACTGACTACCTCTAACTGAGCTTGTTTCATCTTTTTTCTCTTCATAATAACGTTACTGCATTTCATCTCCACATCTATCTGTCCATTTTTCTTCAAATTGGAAATCTTTTGGAAAGCATCATCATATTTCAAGAACAAAACAACCTGCTTGAGACTTTCGGAGCTTGCCAATGTTTCCAAAAATCTCTCTTCAACAGTCATATTAGTTTCCATCTGTTTGATGGCTAAATATGTTTGCAACTCTGACGCGTGCTACTTTACATTCGAAAGAGTAGTCTTGTATTCATTTATTACTGTGTTCTTTTTCTCCAATGAAGTCAGTAAATCTTTTATTTTCTGTCTTTCTTTCTCCTCTTTAGTATTCAATTCCTTCATCAGGTTTTCTTGGATTTGGTCAAGGTGACTGTTGATTCTTATCCTCGTTTGTTGAATCGCTATTTCAATATCTCTTTTCTGGTCTTTTAGGGATGTAAGATTATTTTTTCGGTCTTTCGTTATTTTCTCCAAATTATCTGCAACTTCTATTAGCATGAGCTCGATATCGTATAGTGCATTTGAGGACTTGACATCCTTTATGATGTCATCAATCACAGTGATATCTTTACAATCGTTATGAGCTTCAATAAAGCATCTGCGGCAGCAAGGACAGTCATGCTTTCTGCAGTATGTTTGGTATTTTTCATTGTGTTTTAAGCAATTGTGTGTAATTTCCAAAATCTCTGTTGGCAATTTACTATAAGTCATGATTGTTTGAGGCACATAGACAAATATTTATTTGAAATACAAAGAAAGCAATACATTAAAAATGGTTTCAAATTTAACGATATCCTAAGTATATATTAAGTTTCATAAAATCTGACCTGACTAGGATTTTTTCTATGTATTATGGCAGCCATTTAAAAATGTGGTGGTCAAAGGATTTAATTTAAAATATTACGTTTCATTGAAATCCTAGTTCAAAAAGATGCTACTTAAAAGTTGTGTTTTTTTTAACTAGGGCCAAGTGTTTACTCGAAATTTTACACTGGGAATCAATTTGAAGTAGCAAATTTTATATATCTTACAATTTTTGTTGCAATCTATGTATTCCAGATGTTTCTCAAAATTTGTGATCTATAGCTTATCTGAAATGCATTAATCTGGGTAAATCAGCAATGCCTAAACTCGGATTCATAAAAACCACCAGGACCATCGCTTATCATCAATGTCTTATTCCGGATTCATAGATATCCACTAGGACTATTACTTATCATCAATGCCTTAATCAGAATTCGTGACTGAATTCTTAATGCAAACATGGAGTGTCATCTCTTCAGATGTTTAAACAACTCGGTTCGCATACTTGGAAGAAAAGGAATGAATATCATTAAGGTGAACCTATGTTTCTATGTAATGATAATTATGCTACAGATGATTTATTTGGTATCTTTCAAAGAAACAAAGATGTCTTTAAAATTTTAGACAGTTACAGAAAATAATTTACTCGGGATCCAAATTGTGGTGAACAAATTTTGGTCGGAATTTTCGGTCCTTAATGGCCCTTTTCAATTTTGTTAATTCGAGCGTTACTGATGAGTCTTTTGTAGACGACATGCTCGTCTGGCGTACGTAATTTCAACCCTGGTATCTATTATGAGTTTATATACATTTAGAATTCTAAATTTATAAAATGTTTTATAAACTTAATGAAATATCTTTCAGATTTGTTAAGAAATCCTATATATGATAGAATGTATTTTATAAGATTTTATAAGATATTTAATGAAGATAAACAGATATATGTATATATTTCATTAGATATCTTATATATCTTATGAGATGTCTTATATTTAAACTTACATAAAATATCATGTATAATATATGTTATAAATTTGATATCTTTAGATAATATGATACATCTTATAACAAATAGAAGATATTTGATATAGTACGTTTTTTAATGTTTAACAAATTTACATTTTTGTTAAAATGACGTGCCATAACACCGTTTCGTTATTTAAAAATAGAATGTAACTATTTGTTCAAAATTTTTTATATATCGTACATTGCATTTTTGTAGGTGAGTCATAGAACCCAGGATGATAACTGTGCTACCCTAAAAGATAAAGTTATGAATTATTGATTAAGTAATTAGCGGTTAGATTTGGAATTCATTGGACAGGTTTCCCACGGGATTGTCTGAGGATTAAACATTTAGAAGAACAAAAAAGCAGACTTTTCTATTTTGTTACCCAGTGGTTTGAATGTAGAGACTGCAGGATGATTGATTTTAATACCAAGTAGAAAAGGGGAGGGGTTCGAATGTTTGTTGAATCGTACGTTCTCTGTTTTTTTTTATATGAAAAAATAAGAAAGAATCGAGAAAGAATAAAATAACATTTCCTATATAAAAAGATAGACATAAAGAATTGCATTGTCTACATTTACAGAAGTGCAACCTGTAAGTGTTCACATATTTGTCCTTTTGTCTATTCAAAGCTGTTATTTCGTAATCATTCCCCATATTCTTATTTCTGGAGCTTTATCTTAAATGAAATCTTTTTCTAAAGAAAATCACTCTGTTTATATATTAAACGCCACTCAATAATATTTAAACAAACGATATTTCTAGATCTGTTCGTTTGTTCATCTCCTGCTGTAAACTGCTTTATCTTTATTTTGGAGGGGGAAGTTAAAGATCTTGAGCCTGCCTGATATTGCAATAGTTTCAGCTTTTTCATCACATACAGTCTGGGGATTTTACACAATCCGAAAAACACAAATCACACGAAAGGGAGAAGTCGAGACAGGAATTTTTTTTTAATGAACAGCCGGTTTGTAGAGAGACATTTGCATTTACCCATGGAGTTAATAAGAAAATAAATGATGCCATTGGTAGATCGCTTGATGCTGAAGGTCTTGCACCTCGTACACATGGCAATAACGGGAAAACTCCAAAACATGCACTGAAACTTTCAGGTGTTGAATCAGTTAAACGCTTCCTTCAATCTTATGCCAACCAACATGGACTTCCTTTGCCTGGGAGAATGCCAAACCAGAAATCGCACGCCATTCTACTTCCGTCAGACAAAACTAAAGCAGATACACATGAGGAGTAGTTGAAGGCATGTGAGTCTATGAACATAAGGAAAATATGCCTTTCAAAATTCAAGGAAATATGGTTAAAACAGACACCCCAAATAGTAATTATCAAGCCAGCTACTGATTTATGTCACACATACAAGGGTTATGTAAGCTCTATAACAAACAGTGGAAATTTGACAGAAGAAGAAAAGACAATTAAACTGACACAATACCAGGACCACATAGGGTAAGCAACGGTACAGAGAGACAATTACAGAGATGAATGTATTGAAGCTAAATCAGTATATTTTTCCATGTCAGAAGACAACAAACAAAGAGGTAATTTGTTTTTAATTAATTTTTTTTTTATAAGGTAGATTGTATATACATGTACATACTTACTTGTGTAACGCAGATGCTGAAATAATCTCCCTTGACAAGGCAAGAATATTGGATGACTCAAAATGAACAATATCACTGTGCAAAAGCGGAATAATGAATTGAACATTTAAATGAAATTATATTGTGATGATTTTGTAGCCGTTTCGTCAACTTACTGGATATTTTGTAGAAGACTTAGCCATTCTTATGGAGGAATTATACCTACTAAAATGTACTTGTGAAAAGAAAAGAAAAGAAACTTTGTACCGGGTCTGAAGTAGACCAAGAGGAGCTGAAATAGCTCAGCACTCTTTGACTGTGGATTTTATTTACCTTAATTATGTTTTGGCTTCATCATACATGTTTAAGTGTTATTTAGAATATTAAAGTATCTGAACATCTGTGTATGACCTCATTTGCCAGAGCTCAGTGGAACGAACCTTTCAGAGCCGGACACGTTCAATCAACACGAGGGGACGGTGACGCATAGCCACACGACCCTCCTGTTACACTTGTATAAATTTGCTGTGGGTGCTTTATTGGAGTGAGCACCACTGATGACTCTATATTAAAGGAAACAGTCCTACCTTTATGACAAACTTGATTAAATTTTCTATTTTGCTGGCATATATACATTGTAAAATGTGTGTATTATACATAATTTGAAGACAAAAATATACATATACTTGTACACGCATTTATGTGTACTGCTGTATAAAGTTGTCTGTCCTGTGTTAATTGTTGAAGCAATCAAACTATAGATTATATTTCAATTATCATTTACAATTTTTAAGTTTTATTAAATTTTGGAACAAAGTTATTAAAAAAAAACAACAAAAAAAACAAAAAAAAAACAACAGAATTCTTTACAGTTTCAAGGAAAAAGGTATATACACTTGATACATGTACATTGTAACCCAACAAAACATTTTGAGCATATAACCTGCATTTGTCATTTTTAGTTTATTACAAATATAAGCGCATTATATTTTTTAATGATTTGTCTTCATTTACATGTACGTGTCATTATGTATGAAAATAATATTTTTTTATATTTACAGGTCAGCAAGCATGTTCTTTGGAAGGTGTAAAACATGCGCAGCAAGTGCATTATCCACATTATGCTCAGTAGGTTGGACCACTATTCTTTAAAAAACCCAGAAAGTGCCAGTGTTTTGGAATATGTACAGAAAGATCAGGTAATATTCATGTAAATGAAAATGTATACTTTTATTTTGATTTAACTGAATAGTATTCAGTCAAATTAAGTTCTGTAATTACATGTAGGTAAATATTTGTTTTGCATTATAGGGACAGGGTAGACAACCAAAGCATTATAGTCATGTTATTCAAGAAGAAGGAAATGAAGGGACAAAGACAAACCTGAATAAAAGAAAAAAACAGACGCAAACAATTGAAAATTGTACTTTCTGTTACTACATGAATTAAGATTTCAGTTAAGAAATGTTTAAATATGTCTGACATAATGCGTGTTTCATTATGTGTAGGAAACAAGTTTAATTAAATTAGTAGTTTGTTTTACAGGGTCCCAAATTTTTTACTTAGTTGATGAAGGTCAGCACTCAAGAAAAGGTGCAAACTCTGTGACTAGCATTTTGCATCATCACTTTCAGTATAAAAGTTATGGTGAAACTGATGTGAAATTACACATGGATAACTGTACGGGACAGAACAAGATACACTGTTATAGGGTAAGTGTGAGACACAGACGCACACAAAACTAGTATTTGAAACATGCACATTTCAAAAACATACTCCATACTTATTATACTTTAAATTTGAACTAAAGATAATGGTACACAAATATATTGGTACACATCAACCTTTTTTATGCATGTTGACTAATTTTACAAGGACAAAACATTTAGATGGATTATACTTCCATGAATTTTCGTTCGCTTTATATATCTAATCCCATCACGTTCTCATAATGTGACTCACAAGCATATATGTGGCCCATGTGGGCATTTCTGTTAATGAATTATCCAATATTCATAACAACTCCTGAGGTGGACTGAATTAAAAAAAAAAAACAACAAAAAAAAAAAAACAAAAAAAAAAACAAAATAAACACAAAGACCTCACAAAACACATTATTTACTGTGCAATACTGTCTTATGTATTAAGGCAATTGGTCAAATGTTACGGTTTTTTTTATTCTATTTCATATTA
The DNA here is from genome assembly GCF_021869535.1 of Mytilus californianus. Lineage (NCBI taxonomy): Eukaryota > Metazoa > Mollusca > Bivalvia > Mytilida > Mytilidae > Mytilus > Mytilus californianus. The sequence goes on from NW_026262712.1 coordinate 37,521,771, forward strand.
ACTTTTCCATTATTTTCGTGCATATTATTTATGAATATTATATTTTTCTTTCTTTAATAAGGTATGGACTATGGATAACTATGACCAACAGACACAATTCAGTTCAGTTTTCAATGATGGAAGTTGGTCACACAAAATTCCACCCAGATTGGCATTTTGGGGTCTGGAAAGTAAAATGGAGAAGTTCAAAGTCTGAAACAATAAAAGGGGTATCCGAGAGTGTTTTGGTCCTCAATGCTCTTCAACTTTGTACTTGTTTTGGCTTTCGTCAAAAAAGTAAGAAAGCCAAAACAAGTATTAAGCAGCCTGTCGTCCTGTTCAATCCTGTATTGACGGTTTGTTTCAAATTCAACTTTATATCTTCAATTGAACGCGATGAAGTATTTACTATCTTCAACTGAGGTTATTTCCCTTTCCTTTTCCTTCGTGTCATAACTACTTCATTGGGTATCATTTCAACTTCTATTTGTCCAATAGGTTTAAGATTGGAAATTTTTGGAAAGCTCCGTCATTTTTCAATAACAATAGAGTTTGCTTCAGACTTTCGTAGGCTGCCAATGTTTCCAAAAAATTTTCTTCATTAGCCACATTGATAAAAATGTTTGAAGCTCTGAAGCATGCTGCTTTATGTTAGAAAGAGTCTTCTTGTACTCATATATTTCTTTGTTCTTTTTCTACAATGGAGTCAGTAAAACTTCTATTTTCTTTCTTTCTATCTTTCTCTTCCACTACCGTATTCAACTCCTTCATCAGGTCATCTTGGATTTGGTCAAGGTGACTGTTTATTTTTATCCTTGTTTGCTGGATTTCATTCTCTATCCATATTCTCTGGTCTTTCAAGGACGTAAGATTATCTTTTTGATCTTAAATAACTTTCTCTAAATTTGCGGCAACTTCCACAAGCATCAGCTTGATATCGTGCAGTGCATATGATGACTTGATATCCTTTATGATGTCATTAATTGCAGTGATATCTTTACAATCATTATGAGTTTCAATAACGCATCTGTGACAGCAAGGACAATCATGTTTTCTGCAGTATGTTTGGTATTTTTCATTGTGTGTTGAGCAAGTATGAGTAATTTTTAAAATGTCTGTTGGTAGTTGTTTATATTCGGCAGTAGGTATTGTGCTTTGAGTACGACTTGACTTAGATACAGCATGATGTTTGTCACATTCAGTGCATAGACCCTCGTCACATTCGGAACACCAAAGAACTGATGGCTTTTTAGTCTTTAGTTAATCACATACACCGCAAACCGTCAAGTTAATTACCATGACCCTACACAGAATGAATGAACGCTAGTCTGACATAAAAAGATATTTTATAAAATTTATGATTTTTAACAAATGCCAAGTCTTTATACCAAAACTTTACACTGAATTAATTTGAAATTGAATATTTTACCTATATATAATTTTTTTTGAAACGAGAAACGAGGTATTACAAATGTTCTCAAAATGTGTGATTTTTTATAACAAAAAACTACGTCAATGAATTGACCAATTTTCACAATCAAAATAAAATCCACGTCTTATGTACAACTATACAAATCATTGCCTTCCTACCTCATGTACCTATCCTGTTGGAGTTTTTTCGTTGACGTACAGACGGATGGACGACCAATGTTAAATTATAGGGCTCCCTATCATCGATGGCGGGTCACACTATATCATTTTCAAAAGAACACTCCAACCTCTAACGCGCAATTTCTAGAAAAAAATCAAACAAAAAAAAAAAACGAAAAAATAAACAACACATAGAGTGAATTTCATATTAGCATGTGTTCAATGCTAAACAAATATAAATAAAATTGATTATCTCATATAACATGTATGAGATGAACGTATTTTGACTGTATTCTTGGCAACTCGTTTTTTGTACAAGACAAAATTGCAGAATACGAAATTTGTTAGGGTAAGTAATAATGTAAGAATTCTATAAATTGTCAGACTAAGTTATATTAAGTTATATTGTAAGAAAAAAGCTATACTATAATATAAGCTATAAGAAAATAAGTAATATTGCAAGAACAAGTAATTTTGAAATAATAAACATTTGATATATACATGGACAACGTGAAGCAAACTCACTTGAATATCTGTCAATAAGTTATCGGTAAATGAAACTCGCTTTTTCATTCGTTTCATTTCAAACGCTTGCATTCTAAAAACCAAAATTGCAGCTTTCAATAAAAAAAACTACTAGTTTAAACTAAATGTGAAAAGAGTTGCCTTCCGTTGATCACTATAAAAACATCTTCTGTAAATAAACATTGACTAGGTCCATTTCTTATCAGCAATGCCTTAACCCGGTTTCGTGAATGAATTATTAATGCAAAAACAAGAAGTTTAATTTCTCTTAATGTTTAACAACTCGGTTGGCATACTCTGAATGATAGGATTGAATATCATAGAGGAGACCTTAGCTTCAATGTGAGATGATACTTATGCTTCAGCTTATTTCTTGGATACTTATAAATCAGTCTATTTCAACGATGGATTTTAAATTTAAGAATAATTATCATTCCTATTTGTTTATGCTATGCATCAAAATTCTGATATATCATAACAATGCAACAAACCAAGTTATTGCAAGTATTGCATTTCATATCAGTATTATTTCAAACATAACAATATCTATAAATTGTTTTAGAAAATAAGGTATCTTATAAATAGATTGAAATGTATCTCATCAATTGTATAAGATATCATATGAACTTTAAAATATGTCAAATAAACTGAGTTACTCTAAAAGATTTCTTATATATGATATCAGATTTCCAAGATCTTTTTGCATTGGATAATTCTTAAAGAAAATATTAGAATGTATCTCAAAGAATATAAAATATATTCAAAAGTCTGGACAGTTACTAACAAATTTAAACAGAATCCCAACATAACACACGTTTCAGTTAAAATTCGAAATTTTTATAAAATTTCTTATACCCTTTTGAAATATATTAAATATCTTTTAAATTTGTTAAAAAATCCTATATATGATAACATATTTTTATCATAAAACATTTAAGATCTATTCCATTAACCCAATATAAGAAGATATTTGATGAAAGTTAAAATATATCTTTCAAGGTTTATTCTATACATGTTATATATTATATATTTCATGAGATTTCAAACAAAATGAAATATCAAATATAATGCATATCATAAATTTGATATCTTTGAATACATTGAGATATCTTATAAAAAATAAAAGATATTTAGTAAAGACAATTTTTAATGTTAAATAAATTTATATTTTTGTTATAAGGGCGTGCCATAACAAAGTATTCAAAAGTAGATTTGTTTATGATTAAAGTATTTATTCTAAATTAAGCGATATTGTAAAGACATTTTATATATGCATAACATATTTGATATTTATTGGACATTGCATTTTGCATTACTTGCCATAGAATCCAAGGATTGTGTTGTTTGCTAAAGACTTTAGTCATGAATCATCGACCTAGTAATAAGCGATTTAATTTAGAATTTATAAGACAGGTACCTCACTTGAAATGCCTGGAAATTAAGCAGACTGCAGCATGATTGATTTTTATACCATCAAAAAATGGGGAGGGGTTATGTCTACGATTGTAATACCGTACGTTGTCTGATTTTATGAAGAATATGATAGAGTCGAGGATAGAGAGAATAACATTTCCTATTTATGTAGAGTAATAAAAAGAGAAGAAACCTACATTAATTGATAGTGATTTTACACATTCAGAGGCAACGAAAAGCGAAAGTAGATTAGTAGAGCCCAGTCTTTATTGAAATTCAACCAATCAACATTATTTATAAAAGAGGGACAAAAGATACCAGAGGGACAGTCAAACTCAAAGATCGAAAACAAACTGACAACGCCATGGCCAAAAATAAAAAGACAAACAGACAAATAATAATACAGATGACACAACATAGAAAACTTAAGACTAAGCAACACGAACCCCACCAAAAACTGGGGGTGATCTCAGGTGCTCCAGAAGGGTAAGCAGATCCTGCTCCACATGTGGCACCCGTCGTATTGCTTATGTTATTACAAATCCGGTAAATAGTCTAATTCGGTAAGTCACACTCGTGAAAAGGGAAGGGTATTGTAGTTACGACATGAGGAACATATCCGATATCATCTGTGAAACGGTTATTCCATAACGGTCAACCAACTCGTGATGGCGTCCGTAAAATTTACGAAGGGATGATTTCAACTTCACCATTTGGAACTCTTGGTTTAATAGCTTCCTTGTGAGCAGCAATCCTCTATCAAGGAAATCATGATAGGAAACACAAGCCCGGGAATATCGTATCAATTGGGAGATATATACTCCGTATGCAGGCGCTGCTTGAATGTTGCTACATAGAAATGGAAAGTTCACAATTGGGAAGCTGAAATCATCTCTTTTGTCGTAAAGTTTTGTTTTCAACCGACCCTCATTGTCATTATAAACGCGTATGTTACAAACCTAAGTCACGGTCTGTCAAATGTTATTCTTTGTGTACATCTCAATATTATTGATCAAAACAAGGCTGGTAAAACCTGGTATATATTCCCTTGCGTCACGTGATAAAAGTTTATACTCTTAATCCGGCGGTATTTATGAAATTCGTATACATTATATTAAATCATATAATATGAAGACGCTCCAAATTCTGTTTCTTTTTAATACGTTCGTATCCTTCGTTTTATTAATTTTTTTATTTGTTTTACATTAGAATTGTTTTGTTTCTTCTTTGTCACTAATAAATTTGATCAAATTTGAAGACATTAGTTTTTCAAATACCAAATATGAGATTATTTTTTTTTAAATTGTGACAAACTATTTTTTCTGTCACAACTATGTATATATGAGGGTCTGGATATGATGGGGTTCCTTCATTTCTGTATTCTTTAATTTATTTACCAGTTTTCTGCATTATTTACTTTTTTGCACATTGTTCTCTTTTATTTCAAATGTTGGACCCTATTTTTCTATATCTTTAATTTTACTTTTTTGTTCTATTCTTTATTTATTGGCCGTATATTCTGCACTTTTTGCTCATTATTATGTCTTATTGTAAACCCCATTCAGACACTCATTTTGAACTTTGAAAAAGCATACAAAATCGTTATAAAGTCACGAAACTAAAGACATTGGCTACTTCAACATGTTCAATTATGATAATAATACAGGCAACAAGAAAAAATACTAGCAGAACCTCCAAATCTGTATCAAATACCAATTATCAATCATGCAAATAAGCAGAGAAAACTGATATATAAACCAATGAATACATCAATCAACAAACAAAAGTAAAACAAAAAGGGGGAACGAAGAGAATAAAACAAAATTGCTCCAAAGAAAATATAAGAAAAATAATTTTTTCGATTTGATTGATTGATTGATGGATTGGTATTTAACGCCACTTTCAACACTATTGTTTTTTTTTTCATGGCGGTCAGTTTTTATATGGTGGACGAAGCCGGAGTGCCCGCATTAATCACCGAAATCGGTAGGAAAACTGACAATGCTAGTCAATTAAGATTGGAGTCGAGTGCACCGGCCATGTGTGGGATTCAAACTCACAGCTTTAGTGTTGACTGGTTAGTGATAAACTAGTTCCACTACATATTTAATATTATCATTGAAATTTTATATTAACTTTTTACATAAAAAACACGGAGGAACATACCTCTTTGGTGCCTCCTTTGGGATGTATTACGCATTTTTGTTAGTATAGAATTCCATTGAGATATTATTTTTTATCTACAAGTTGTTATAAAACAATTTATGATTTGATATCTATCCAAAGAGAGATAACTCTAACGTGTTATCTGCAAAAGTCAAACACACAATTTGGCCATGTCATTTGATGGAAACCTTTTCTATATTTAGATAATTGTATTGTTCAGGAAAAGATCCAAAATAAGATAATCAGAAACTACTTGATTACAATTGTAATCAATTTGATATAAATATCATGTGTTAAAAAAAATAAAATTATTTTGTCATTTTCAAAACATAGTCAGGAAATGTTGCGTAAAATGTATTTGTTTAAAATCTGATTTTGATGTTTCATTTTGTGATGAGTATATGCATATTCTATATATTTTCGAATTGTAAAATTGAATAGTCTCACTGAATCTATATCTTTATCTTGAAACACTTCAAGATTGTATGTTTTCAAGATGCATAATCTAGCCATACTCAGAAAATATTTAAAAAAAATAAGTGTTCACAATCTTTGAACGACTTAGGTACCCAAATATCAGTTCCTCATAACTTATCAAATTCACAACATTGGGGGATAATCAATTAAAATGTTGTATAAAAAAACTATCACAAAGTAAGGTATTGGGATCATCTTCGGACATACATGTAGGGCAACATAGACCGCATGCTTTGCATGTATCACTGTCCACTTGACCAAATTTTAACAACGTTCTAAGGTGAAAAAAGTCCTGTGTACAATTCTATAGTTCAGACAATGACAGTTGGGAGATACCATTCTGGATGTTCACTGAATATAAAAATTAAAAAATGCGCAGGCAGGTTAATGCAGTCAAAAAAAATTTATTTTAGCCTTATACTGCCGAGGATCATCGATATTCATTTCATTCACGATTGAGAAAGCCGCATTGTTTACTAAAAACTTGGGTTATTCGTTACACGTTTCGCTGTCAACATGACGAGGGCAGTCTGTATTCAGTATAGGACAAACTTCCTATGAATGATTTATGAAAGTTTACACTATTTTACTATCTTATAAACAATCATATCTTCATTGACCATTGACTAAATTACTTTCTGTCGGACATTTTGCAGATTGACCTGCCATGCACAGATGCGGGTCTAATATTCTTAAAATATGGACTCTTACTGGTCAGCAACAATGCAGCGTAAGGATTGGAATTTGTCAAAAGTCCGAACACCATGCCCGCCAGCTTTCCCCTTAATTCTCCCCTCTCCCCTTAATTTGTCTCGACGTATGCATGTCATATGATTCAAATGTTATGTTGGAGGCAAACAGCTAAACATATTTTTAAAGATCTATTAGGTATATTTGAACATGAATCTTCAGATTGCCCTGATTGCACATGCAAAATCATTTCTTTTTTTGGTTGTTTATTCCAATTTATAATATATAACAAAACCCCCAAAAAAATTATAAAAAATATATGCATACATGCCACTGTGCATGCAATCATACTAATGCCTATGGCTTGCCTGCATTTAATAAAATTGTTTAGGCAGGCACATAAGATGTTATGATATGTGAGAACTATATTTTATTATCATAGCCATAATTGATAAACAACTTTTCATTTATGGTTTCAAATCTAATAGTCATCATACTATCATTTTAAATCATCCCTTTTAGTGAACATTTAAATTTCTTATGTTTATTGTCAATATATTATATAAAATGTTTATTTGTAATATTGATTCACTATAAAAATGTGTATTGAAGTTTAGGTTTCTTTGTGTAGATCTTTTCACATTTTGACAATCATGTTTCAAAACAATTCACATCAACCTTAATTATGTTTATTTACAATCTGGTGTGTATAAAATTTAGTTTGAAACCTTTCGGTAATTATTGGTACTTCTTTTGCAGATTTATTTACACCATGCACACATTACATTGACATGTCAATGCCTGAAGAGTGTAGTTTCTATAATATCAAATATGAGGTCTACACAATGTAAGTATTAATATTATAATGTATGAGTCTTGCTGGGGGCCTTTCAGTTCTTTATTCTTTTGTTATACAATTTCCTCCATTCTTTATCTATTTTGCCCATTATTCTCTATTCTTTGTATTCAAACACCCTATTATTCTCTTTTATTATTGGTCAATTTTTATTCTTTAAATTTTCAGCCCTTTATTCTCCACTTTTTGCCCATAAGGATTATTATCTATTCTGTAAACACCATCCAGCCCCTCAGGTTATGTGAATATATATGTTGTCTGTTGTATTGAGTCACATCCACTTAATATTGACTAAGTCATATTAATTAATAACAAATTGATGGGTAAATATCAGTTGAAGTAAGTTGTACTTAAGAACTGTATTGTACTTTTATAGAAAATTCATCAATTAAAAGTTCATTTTAAATCAATGAAGAACTTTTTGTCAAGTTTACTTTTAATCCAATAATAATTTAGGAACACAAAATTTTGACTGAAGTTTTCCTTTTGTATCATAACATTCAATACTAATAACTTTAAAATGCCACTAAATGTTTACATAATTTTGTTCAGTATATGTATTCAGATGACTTGGAGGCAATGGTGTTATACAAGTATTCTTTTGAAGATCAACACACACAAGGAAATTGACAAACAATTTATAACCATATATGGGGATAGTTTTAGATCTATGCATGAAAAGGAGGTGAAATGAATGTTTTAAAGATAAAAGCTAGACGACATATAACAAAACTATAACAAGAGGCTCTCAAGAGCCTAAATCGCTCACCTGTATTTCAGAGGAGAAGATTTTTAAATGTTAGCAAATTTGATGAACAAATTGTGTAAAATTGTCTTTAAAGGACAATAACTCCTTAAGGGGTCAATTGACAATTTTTGTCATATTAACTTTTTTGTAGATCTTACTTTGCTGAACATTATTGCTGCTTACAGTTTATATATATCTATAATAATATTCAAAATAATAACGAAAAACTGCAAAATTCTGTTAAAACTACCAATTTGGTGGCAGCAACCCAACAATGGGTTGTTCGATTCGTCTGATAATTTCAGGGCCGATAGATCTTGACCAATTAAACAATTTTACACCATGTCACATTTGCTCTAAATGCTTTAGTTTCAGAGGTATAAGCCAAAAACTGCATTTGACCCTTATGTTCTATTTTTAGCCATGGCGGCCATGTTTGTCGATGGATACAAACTTCGGATATCATTTATAAACAAGATACCATAAGGAACATTTAGTTAAAGTTTGAAGGTAATTGGCCCAGTAGTTTCAGAGGAGAATATTTTTAAATGTTAGCAAACTTGATGAACAAATTGTGTAAAATTGTCTTTAAAGGGCAATAACTCCTTAGGGGGTCAATTGATAATTATGGTCATATTAATCTTTTTGTAGATCTTATTTTGCTGAACATAATTGCTGCTTACAGTTTATATATATCTATAATAATATTCAAAATAATAACAAAAAACTGCAAAATTTTGTTAAAACTACCAATTCGGTGGCAGCAACCCAACAATGGGTTGTTCGATTCGTCTGAAAATTTCAGAGCTGATAGATCTTGACCATTTGAACAATTTTATTCCTTGTAAGATTTGCTCTAAAAGCTTTAGTTTTTGAGATATAAAATTTATAAACTAGATACCCTAAGGAACATTTAGTTAAAGTTTGAAGGTATTTAGCCCAGTAGTTTCAGAGGAGAAGATTTTAAAAATAGTTTACGATGACAGACGACAACAGACGACGACAACGACGACAGACGACAGACGACGGACGACGACGGACGCCAAGTGATGGCATAAGCTAACAAGTGCTGAATATAAAATAACCCCATGCCATGTCACATGTGACTTTTGGAATGAAGCAATTTTCAATATGACAACAAAAGGAACAATTACATGACTGTTAAAACTGACTCTGAAACATTGAAGACAAAGAAATAAAAGTATTACACCAGAGGAAATGACTGCTTTTCTTTCCTGTAAGATCAACACACAAAAGGAAATGTTCATATCATTATTCATTATATGGCAGTTATTGAGATTATTTTGGATATATACATAAAACTGTGAAATGAGTGAGAATTATAATTCAAACATCATATTTGGCAGGCTGGTAACTGCATGTACTTACTGGTATATATATTGTAATTCACAATATCTTACATGTATATAGGAATATTCTTTGCATGTTACATGTGAAATAAAATACAAGTTTAGGAATTCAATAAGAATTTTCCAGTATATTAACATATGAAAATCAGCAGGACGATATATGTCTACATTTATTATGTATAATGGAAAACCACAAGAAAGTATTGTATGCATTATGATAAGGACTTTCAGTTTAGTATGACATATACAATGCTTTTGGTATTAAGTTTGAGAAAACTATTTGAAACTTTTGATAAAGACGTTATGTATCTAATAGTCAAATAATACTCTGGTCTCATAATGAACTCTTGAAGAAGTAATGGCTTTCACATGCATATAACTTTATTGAATAAACAAACTTAAAGGAAATCTCTTATTTTTTTTCTATACATAATAATACTGTATTTACCTACATCATGTACATGACCTAGTATTATATTTTTTCTTGTTTTAATTCTGGACCAATGCATGGACCTGTTTTTAAATTTATTAATTTACTATGAAATGAACATAGCTCGAGATATTGTTTCAAAGAAAAGATCCATTTACACATGTCATGTTGGAATTCCATACTATAAATGTTCAGTGAACTATTTAAAAAATGTTTAAAAACAAACATTGAAAAACAACTTTATCAGGGCTGAGTAGATTAATATTTCTCATGAAACATGAGTTTGATAGAAGGGGCTTCATACTTCCATGCACTAGTGCTGGTTAAAACTTTTTTTTTCTTATCAGGAGAATCATTTTGTTTTAGAAAGACTGTTTTGTCGTTCGTCATCTCGTTATCTTACTTTCCTAAACCTTTGTCCTATCTTTAAGTCGTAAACCCCCTATGAGAACCGTAGTTAGGAAAGTAACCAAGTTAATTTTACTTACAATCGGCACATATGTGGAGAACATGGGGTTACGAAAGTTTTTTCAAAGTATAACGTTAGAGTATCCTCCCTTTTGTTCCTCATGACATTCGTATGCACCGTGATTTTTTCAAGATTCATGAACACTTTTACTTCTGTTATATTTTTTATTAGAAAAGGACATATTTAACGAAAAAACAGCTGTTACAGGAAAGATAACATCTTTGTCAACCAAATACAACTTTTTTTTCATTCATTGGTGTAGTTCTTTGGGGTGTGCCGGGCTCTTGAAGATGAAAGTTCACACGCCATCTTTGAATGTCGCCCGTTACCATGGTAACGAGGTGGGGGGGGGGGGGGGGGTTCTGAGACAGCAGAAATTCAAAGTGCGGATGATGTAAGGGATGATCAAAATTAGTTTTGGGTATGAAAGTTTCTAGACTAAAATTCAAAATATTTTCAAATTTTAATGATTTTTTATGAATAAATAGCCAATTTACTCTAGAACAGCATTAACATACCTGCGTGATCGATGTTCGACTACTTAGACCACTCGACCACCGATGCTGAATTGTTTCTAGATTATTAAGATAGCCTGGTTTGTAGTGTATCTTTTAAGCCTTTATCACACTAGACCAAGACCATGAAGATCCCACTATGATCTACAAAAAAATATAATGGCAGTGAGATCGTGGAATGGTCGGCTTGAATATTGAATATTTCATATTTGTCACGTTTATACCATGACCTTGCTATGATCCTGATAAGATCCTTCTACGTTTTCGCTACGACAGTAATACGTTCTAGTTACGATCTTGCCACGCTCTTGTTACGTCTAATAAGATCTTACCACGACTTACACGATCTCTTTACGCTTCTACAAAGACCTTCCCGATCGCATTAAGATCTCAATACGATTCTTCTACGACCAAACGGCGACTCCACTACGTTTCCACTACGTTGTCACTACGCTCTTCGTCCCTATAGATATCTTGACTTCTCTATTGTACATACCTGTTTCCTTGAGAAAACATGCCACTAAAAGTATCAAAAACATTAAGAGGTCGTGGTGCTAAAGTAGAGGTATCAACAGAATTAGGTCGTGCAATTATCGTGGATAGGACGTACTAGAATCGTGGTGAGGTCGTATTGAAGACGACAAGTACGTAGTAGCAGTATAGCTTCCCCGATTGCACCACGTTTCCAATACGATGCTTCTACGCCTATCCCGATCTTACTACACCATACTACGACCTTCCTACGCTTCCACTACGACTAGTTTTGGCCACGACTGCACAACGAATGTTTTGAGCATGTTCAAAGTTGGTCGTAGACCTCCACGATCATGAAGACCTGGCACGTCCTTACTACGACCGTATCACGACAACAATAGTCTTACTACGACTTCCAAAATTTTTCATAGTTTCTGATATCGTAGCAGGATCGTGATCCTAGTGTGGGGTATTATATCACAAAAGTGGCGATGTTTCAACACTGGTTTAGTAAACTTTGTTATTTTGTTAAATCAGGAATGTTGGGTTACAGGAAAGCTGTCGTATAAGTCTGATGATTTTATTGTTGTAAAAAAAAAATGCTAATTTTTTTTTTTTTAATAAACACATTAAAAACATGATACAGCTTTTTCTTACATATGTTGTCCATTCTGGTGTTCAATAAAACTCAAATCTAAAAGTGTTGCTTAAAATTTCTGGGGAATAACGTTAGTATTTAAGACATTAGAATAAGACATACACGGTGGCCTATAGTGGTTAATTTCTGTGTCATTTGATCTCTTGTGCAGAGATGTTTCATTTGCAAGCATATCACATCTTCTTATTTGTATATAGTCTTCTTTTTCATCCAGCCGTTCCTGTTTTATCGAATTAATTTAATATGATTGATAATTAGCACATTCAAAATTGATTATTGTAGTTGAAAATTACTTCACGATAGAAATGCAATTATTTCTCATTAAATAATTAATCAGTAAGAACCTAATACTCAGTTTGTCTCGTGTGTCTGGGTGTCATTTTACATAATTATTTTCTGTCAGTGCAACTCGGGAAAGAAGGATGATGATAAACTCTTTTGTTTTGTTGATTTTGGCTAGAATTGTGAATTCCATTAAGGTAACTCATTATCTGTTAATCGAAACATAGTTGTAAATTATTATTATACAAATCTTAACTTTAAAACACAATAAATTTTTAAAGAAAAAAAGTATTGTATGAGAATTTTGTATTTTTAATAACGAGTATGGAATCGCATGGGGTGATATGCAGACAAAGAAGAAGACGCTTACCTGGTCTCTCTCCTTTTGAAGTTCATGCCATCGATCCTCTGTTTTTGTTTGTGACTTTATTTGTTTTCCTAATCGACTTATAAGATTTGAATATCGGTAAAACAAAAAATCATCAAACATAGCAGGCTTATAAATGTATTAATACGTCAGACGCGCGTTTCGACTCCTCATTGATTAAAATTTTTTTCTTCTTCAGTTAAATTTTTTTTGCGTTCTTATAATCAATTGCATGTAACAGAGAAAGTGTCACAAAAGTAAATATAAATGACCTTTTTTGCAGGGTACTTCAAGAACGGTAATTTTTTCCTCTACCACAAAAAGCGTTGGATTCATCTTTCCCGTGAAAATCGGTTTAAGATAAAGTAGAGCTAACGTGTGACGGTGTTCTTCAATGTGAGGTTTTTCAACAATAAACGAACAATATCCGTGGCCGAGTGTATTATCAATGATTTGGTGCCGAGATAAGAACATGTCTTGCGCCAAAAAAAGTATCAGACGTTATGATTTTACTTTTGGTCATGAGCATATATAAGACAAGCAAAACAAAGTTCTTTTTTCAAACTATGATAATGATTATCATACTGTAAGATATTTGGGCAAATAGATATTTTTGCGGTTTTTATAAAGACACATGAGATAGTAGTGGTTAAAAATTGTTGTGTTAAATTTTGGCGCTTTGGACCGATTACGTATTTTAATTTTGCCATATGAAAGTTGTTGTTCAATTAGTTTAATAAAGTATATAATAATGCATATCGAATAAATATAGTTCTGTCACCTGAATAAACAAAATAAAAAAGATTCAGAATAAAACACTAACATGGTAATAATTTGAAAGAATCGATTACAAAAAAAAAATATATATTTCTTGCAATAATTTGACTTTAGTAATGATTGTAAACCAATTAAAGTTACATTTTGTAACAATCAAAAATATCATATATGTAATCATTGTTTTGACATCTAAATGGAACAAACCATTCGGATACTTATTTGAAAAAAATCATCCTAAAATTTCGTAATTATTTGCAATAGATTGACATAAATACTGAGTGTAGATCTTTTGAAGGTAAATTTGATTAATTAAAGTGTATTGAGATAAATGTTTCAAACTGGTACCCAAGTGAAAGGAATGATAAAACTACCAACAATTTGATGCGTCGACCCCATTAACTATGCAGCACTGGGTCGATACCTCTGCTGGTGAACTATTAGTCCCTGAGGGTATCATCAGCTCAGTAGTCAGTACTTCGGTACAGACATGATTTATAACAAACATTTCTTAAATAGTCTGTTTATGAATTTTGAAGTTATAAAGAAACAAAGGTTTTAACTCCCTTAGGCAAAGTTCACCTTAGATTGATTTGGCTATTTTTAGGTTCTTTTGGTCATATAGCTCTTCAACTGTTTCGGTTCTTATACACCCTTAGCTTTCAAGTATTCGGCTTTGAGCGTTCCTGATGAAGGTAAATCCAGAAAAGCGCTTCGGACGCATTAAATTTATAACGTGTTGTTTTCATTTTTAAGTCTCCCAAACGAAGTTTGGGAAGACTTATTGTTTTTGCTCAGTTCTTATTATTATTATTATTCTTCTTCCTCTTCCTCTTCCTCTTCCGCCGCTTTTAAATTTGAACTTGTCCGCACCCGTTCTCCAAAACCGCTTGTCAGATTAACTTAGGGTTTTACAATATGTTAGACTTACATGTCTAGTGGTGCAATCAGGGTTTTGTTTGTGCAATGGGGTTTATAAAGGGGTACTTTGAGGGGCAAAAAGAAAAGAGGGTTTTACTATGGGATTTTCAAATGATTATAAATTGAAAACCGTTTGTGATAGACACAATCTTTTTAATTGAAAATGTTCTAAATGATAAAACCCATTAAATGAAATACAGGGTTAGTCCCCAGGGGTCGTCCCCACCCCCTGCCATTTAAGAAAGTTCTAATACCTTGTAAGTGGTCAAGATCCCCACCCCTAAACCATATATATTCTGGTTTGTCATGCTAAGATGGTTTGAATGATATACAGGGTTAGTCCCCAGGGGTCATCCCGACCCCCTGCCATTTGAGAAAGTTCTAATATCTTGTAAATGGTCGAGATCCCCACCCCTAAACCATATATATTCTGGTTTGTCATGCTAAGATGGTTTGAATGATATACAGGGTTAGTCCCCAGGGGTCATCCTGACCCCCTGCCATTTGAGAAAGTTCTAATATCTTGCAAATGGTCAAGATCCCCACCCCTAAACCATATATATTCTGGTTTGTCATGATAAAGCACATGAAATGAAATACAGGGTTAGTCCCCAGGGGTCATCCCGACCCCCTGCCATTTGAGAAAGTTCTAATATCTTGTAAGTGGTCAAGATCCCCACCCCTAAACCGTATATATTCTGGTTTGTCATGCTAAGATAGTTTGAATGATATACAGGGTTAGTCCCCAGTGGTCATCCCGACCCCCTGCCATTTGAGAAAGTTCTAATATCTTGTAAATGGTTGAGATCCCCACCCCTAAACCATATATATTCTTGTTTGTCATGCCAAGATGATTTGAATGAAATACAGGGTTAGTCCCCAGGGGTCACCCCCACCCCATGCCATTTAAGAAAGTTCTAATATCTTGTAAGTGGTCAAGATCCCCACCCCTAAACCATATATATTCTGGTTTGTCATGCTAAGATGGTTTGAATGATATACAGGGTTAGTCCCCAGGGGTCATCCCGACCCCCTGCCATTTGAGAAAGTTCTAATATCTAATAAATGGTCGAGATCCCCACCCCTAAACCATATATATTCTGGTTTGTCATGATAAAGCACATGAAATGAAATACAGGGTTAGTCCCCAGGGGTCAACCCCACCCCATGCCATTTAAGAAAGTTCTAATATCTTGTAAGTGGTCAAGATCCCTACCCCTAAACCATATATATTCTGGTTTGTCATGATAAAGCACATGAAATGAAATACAGGGTTAGTCCCCAGGGGTCATTCTGACCCCCTGCCATTTGAGAAAGTTCTAATATCTTGTAAATGGTCGAGATCCCCACCCCTAAACCATATATATTCTGGTTTGTCATGCTAAGATGGTTTGAATGATATACAGGGTTAGTCCCCAGGGGTCACCCGACCCCTTGCCATTTGAGAAAGTTCTAATATCTTGTAAATGGTCGAGATCCCCACCCCTAAACCATATATATTCTGGTTTGTCATGATAAAGCACATGAAATGAAATACAGGGTTAGTCCCCAGGGGTCAACCCCACCCCATGCCATTTAAGAAAGTTCTAATATCATGTAAGTGGTCAAGATCCCCACCCCTAAACCATATATATTCTGGTTTGTCATGCTAAGATGGTTTGAATGATATACAGGGTTAGTCCCCAGGGGTCATCCCGACCCCCTGCCATTTGAGAAAGTTCTAATATCTTGTAAATGGTTGAGATCCCCACCCCTAAACCATATATATTCTTGTTTGTCATGCCAAGATGATTTGAATGATATACAGGGTTAGTCCCCAGGCATCACTAATGCATATAACTTTACTGGACCAAACCAATTTTCACTGGACTTTGCCAAATGTCAGGCGACCCTGGGAATTACGAATTATGGGAGCTTCGTTTGGGAGACTTCGTAACAGCATCCTGTTACAATCATTTCTTGTTTATTCAATAAATTTACTTTTTTCACACTCCTTCTGTTGAATGCATATTTTTAGGATTTTCCGAAAGTTTGCATTATCTGACTTATATACCTTAAAAGTATTATTTCCTGCAAATATTTGCACGAAATAGTAACTTTTTTTACACATCACATAGAAGTGTGAGATTCTTTTCTGGTGTGTTAAGGTATAACCACGCCCAACGGTCATTTTTAAGGTGAAATAAAACTCACAAATTTAGCTATCAAAGTTAGTTTTAATAAATATTCATTTACATCAAAATTGTTGCTTAATTTACATTTGAAATCATTGAAGAAAGTAAAAATGAATTGTTAAAAAAGCAAGTTACTTCGGTATACAATTTATCATGCATGTATGGCCTTTATTAAGTGTTTTCTCCCTAGCTTCAATATTTAGCGCGACAAAAAACAGAATATTTTTTTCCAACAATTTTAGATTAATTTATTCAGAACAATTGCTTTCTCTCTTTTGTCTGGCTATACAATTTTTCATGAAAATTGAGAATAATGATAAGACATAAAAGCCTCTCACTCTCAGTAAACTACGTGGTTGTTCCCCTATATAAACTCAGAACATTAAAATTGGATTGTGTTCAAGATACATTGAGAACATTGAAATTTAATTGAGTGCAAGTTATTATAAATGTTGAAAAAGTACGAATTGACACGAAGACAGCACAAAATTGCAACACAAAAAAAATTTCATAGGTCTTAGTACGATTTTTTATACTAATATTGGTCAACAAGATTTGAAAATTCTTCCTTTTTTCATATATATATATATTTCTACATTTTTGTACACATGAATAGAATGAAATTTAGCATGTTTTAAAAGCGTTTTGAACATTTTTGCATACGTAGTTTATCGTAGGTAATGTCCCTTCATTGTAACGATGATTTAACATAACTTCACATTATTTGTTGAGAATCGATGTTTTTTGATACTTAGTATAATGCATGGAGAAAATGATATTTCTTTCCAAAGAAACCTTTAAAGAGTATTAAGGATGAAAAATTGTACATTAAAACCTCAATTTGTTCCCACTCATCACTATATTGTGAACTGTAGCAGGCATTTAAATCAGGAAAAATAATAACCCTACACAGGTAATTAATTTATGCATAGACGCACATTTCATTAAAACTTGGTATCGTTCGGGTTGTTTGGTCAAAAGAAAGCCCGATCGTGCTAAAAGCTAGGAAGTAACCCCATATAGCATGCATAGGTATATAAATCAGATTAATGTTTTAATAATCGTTGTCGTTCATTTTGATGAAAACGTTCAATTTGAGATTGTTAAATTTTTGCATTAATGCTTAGGCGCAACGTTTACTAAAATATGACTATATCCAAAAATGTCCCAAATTACGGTAATTTGAACAGTTATTGAAAACAATATTCGTAACATCAACAAAATTTACATCACGAAAGTTTGGTATTAATTAGTATATCACTTTTATATTTACAGTTTAATTGCAAAATACGTTTGTTCCACTCTTTATTGTCAGTAAAAACTTACTGATAATTTTTAACGTATGAATGTTTCGTAATAAAAAATGATAATATGTGGCATGGTTGTCACTGAGACAACAATCCACCATAGTTCAAATGAAAAAGATATAAACCCTATTTGGCATAATTTAAAGAAAACACTGACTTAAATATATGCTTTTCGTCATGATATTCTCCAAACATAAATTAAAGTGTTGATCGAGTTTTTCGAGTGTGACCACGTGTTTATGAGTAAATGTGTAAACAAACAGACATTTATTCTAGTAAGACGTAACAAAAGTTGCTAGAACCTTATATACAAGATCATACCAGGTGCATTAGTATATGGGATAACAATATATTATCAACCCTTCATTATTTTGTTTTAGAAACTTTTAACTTAGCTTTATAATGATTTATTCTAAAATATAGACTAAAGCTATTTTTATACATATACCAATGCAAATATCAAAGGAAGAGTGCATACACGGAATCAATATATATACTACAATATGCAGACAATTTACAGAAAATCTTGTTATTGCATGCCTAAGAAAATTTTGGAGAGTAAATTCATTTTTATATGTCCGTGTTTTTTCGAGAGCAGTCCTTGTTTTCAGAGTGCGTCGGTTTTTTATTGAATGAAAACCAAAAATTCAAATGGCTTAAAATATAATATTTTAGTGAAATTACAATTAAAAAAACAATTAAAAGGTTTAAATAATGTGTTTGATCATTCAAGAAATGATGAACAAGAACAATGTGCAAATGCTCCTACTGTGAAGTCTGATCAAGTGTATAGTATGTTTGGTCACTCAAAATTTACGCACCATCATAGATTCCTTTCCATCAGAAATTATAAGAAAAAATGTACGATGTACATTTGCGAAGCGTACGCAAAGTATATGCGCATCTCGTTTTTTTTTGTATTATATAAAAAGAATCGTTTCAATGCTTATGGATTATTTATTACATTGTGTATTCAATATTTTTGATAAGCCCCCGACCTTATCATCAGCTCAGTAGTTGGAACTTCGGTACTGTTATGATGTATAACAAACTGTTCTAAAAATTTGTATCTGCAAGGAGGCGTGGGAATAGAAAAGTGGTCACCTAGGTCTACTAGGCAGTGAAACCCTTGCTAAAGTTAGGTATCCGTTTGGCTGTGCGTGAGAACACGCTCTTTTCACGCGTAGAATCCGTACAACAACTCTTACAGGGGTCTGCATGTGGTTTGTTGGAATACTAAATGTATGTCTTTATCCGATATACCTTCTTTTCTAGTAGCAGTCTCAATTTTCCGACCTCCAATGCGAGTGGCCTCTATTACAGGAATACCTATTGTATTTATTGTTATTTTTTTCTCATCCTGAACATGCATAAAATATTTACCACTGGACGTAAAGAAACCAACAATAAATCATATAAAATTGTTCGTTTACTGATTCAAAAAGTATAACGAAACTAAGGTTTAAACTTCCTCAGGCAAAGTTGAACCTTAGATGGATTCGGCGTTTTTGGTCCCTTTTGTTGAAATAGCTTTTCAAATGTTTCGGTTCTTATTGCTGTTATCAACTGAAGGGAGGTCAAGAATACAGATTCGGCCTTCTTGTTTTCTTTTTTTTTTTAAATATTCCATTTACTTTAAATCTTATTGTCAATGGGAAATAGAACATGTGTGGATTAAATGTGCCTGTTTTTGTTTTGTTTTTGCTATTGTATTATCATTTTGACTGGAGGCCTCTTTTAGTAGAATATGTGTGTTTATATTGAATTTTTGCAGATTTTTTTGCTGCTTTTACTTAGATTTTATAACTCTATTTTTATAACTCAAGGATTCCCCACTATTATATAAATATCAATCGTAAAAGATTATTGCGTGTAAAAACAAAAGTTGTAAAGATTATGAGTCCATTGTACCATTCTAGATACCGTTTTAAATAGACCCAATGATTTTTATGTATCGTAATACTTCAAGGTGATTGTAAAAGGTCTTAGATTTCAGAATATTAGCATCAAATCGAACATTATTAAACTGGATCAACATTGTAATATGCTTTTGTGACTTATTGGAGAAATATAAAGTTGTTCTTCACTAAATTACAGCTATAAACTAAAAATAGTCAACTCTAAATGCAAAGCATGCGTTCTTTCTAATTTACATTTCTTTGAAAATACTCGGACCGTTTTTTGGAAATTTGAACGGTTTAACTATTGCTCTCGAAAAAAGCAAGGACAATGTACAACCCTGAATTTAAAAAAGAAATCAAGCAAATTGTGTTTAGTTTGTGCTTTAAATATGTATAGTATTAAAGTAAACAGTGAAGCATACTAGTTTACTTGCGAAAAAGAAGTAAATCGCTCTGATAGCATGTTATATCTCTCGAAAAAAGTAGACCGATTCACTCGAAAAAAAAACGATCTCAGCCGGACACTATTCCTACTGTGTTAGATTTAGACTCAGGTCTTCATGGTCTTTGACAGAAGGTTTGCAGACCTGCTGACGTTGTTGACCTTTATTTATGGAGTTTAATGATTCTGTATCTTGTTTTGACATTTTTATCATGTTATAGTTTTAAAATGTCTAAACATTACGTATGAACCATTCTCCATTATTTAAAACATCCTGTGCAAACCGGAAGACTTTGGTTAATTTTCATTTTGACATGTAATTGATATGTCAAAATTTTCTCGTAATTTTGAAATCATTTTGTTTATTATTGATGATTTGTAATTGCAATACTAATATCTCTTTTCCGTTTTCAGTGTGGACTACAAGTAACTGGTTAGTTTTTCTTTTTAACAATTGCATTTATTTTGTTTAAGGATGTAATCATATCAGGTTTAAGAATTGTTGTCAGATGTTCGGACTCGTTTGGTTTTTTCCTACGATACAAGATAAAATATTTTGTCCCCATTTCCTTTTTATAGAAGACTTCAAAAGCTCATTAAAGGTCATAACCAAAATTTAAGCAGATTCTACATTTCTTTCCTTACTATTTGAGACCTAATTACTGTAAATTCAGAAATTATTGCGTGCATTTATTATTGCGATTTTGTCATTTTAGACAAAAATGCGATTTTAATTTTTTGCGATATTGAGAAAAATCCTGTTTAATTCATACAAAAAATTTCAAAATGCGAGTTTAAATTATTGCGATTATAACCCTGTCGCAATTTGCGCAATAATAAAAACATCGCAATAATTTCTGAATTTACAGTAATGTCAATGCTAAATATAAGGTAAAAGTCGGAGTCAGCCATTTCTCACGTTTTTTTAATCAAATATTTCAAAAAGGAGTTCAATAATCTATCAATATTTTAGCTTATTTTGTTCCTAAACTAATGCTCTTCTGATTAAATGTATTAATTAAAAATTCCAGATTTTTTACAATTTCACTTGACTACATCCTTAACGCAGCTTTCTTATTCTTATAATATACATATTTTTTGCTATAAAGTACATATTTATGAATGTTAGAATTATAGGCTAATGTTAACAAGATAAAAAACACCTGTTGTCACGGTTTGTTATTCTTTAATGTTCCTATAGTTAGTATTTTTAAAGTAATTTCATAGTTGAAATTCAAACAGTTGAAAAAACTATTAGTAAGTTGTTTAGTGTTTTGTGTAACTTTATTATAATCCTCGTGAAACTTAATTATTTTTAATTGATAATACACTTTTATGTACAGCCAATTAAACCTTGAAAAAAGACAATTTATTAGGTTGACAGTTCTGGTCATCTACGAATGTGTAATTCAAATTACATATTTCTTTCAATTTTTGAATAGGTGATCATAATTATGTTGGTTGTTTTGTTGATACACACATAAGACTTTTACCACATTTGTTACCATTGAATGGACAACATCATAATGAAATGGAAAACAACAGATGTTTACTCTATTGTAAAGATCGGCGTTATATGTATGCTGGGACAGAGGTAACTGCTTACATAAACATTATGCAACATAAGTTACGATATGGAATGCAAACTCTTATATACCATTTAAGAATCGGAATGTTTGTAGGTAATTTCATTGTTCGAACTGCAAAAATCTTATATTTTGTAACAAGACCTTTGTTTTCATTTATCAAGTGTCGTTTTTTTACTTTGTTTTAAAATCCTTGTTATTTTTTCACATTCTTTTTAAGAAAAAGGGGCCCAATGTTAAATATATGAAAAGTCTAGAGAAAATAATTTCCCGCCAAATTTACAATGGCTTATATCTCGAAAACAAGCACACGGACCCTTCATTTTTTCCTGCTTTTTAAGTTCCTTTATTTATATACTATCAATTAATAACAGTATTTTAAAAAGCTTGTTATTTTGAAACAGAGTAGCGAACATCCTTAAAACGTTTATAGACTAATATTGCATTGGTTGATTAATAATCAAATATCACTATCAAGTATAATTTGTATTTAGATGTTCACACTACAGTAAACTTTTGCATATTGTCTGTTTAAAAAAAAGCATCAGCAAACAAAGTTTAAGTATACGGTGTTTTTAACGAAAAAAACCACCAGAAAATATGTACGTGACCAGGCGGTTAATGCAATGTATGCTGTAACAAAAAAGTCCAGATTGAATAACTTGTCGATCGAGTGCCAACTCGATATGTTTGACAAGGCTATTGTTCCTATACTAACATATGGATGTGAGATATGGGGATTCGAAAGAGAGTTCATTTGCGTTTTTGCAAGCATATATAACGTCTAAAAGTTCAACTTCCAATTTCATGATATATGCTGAATTTGGAAGATGCCCTATTTTAATTATCGTCTTGTCACGTATGATCATTTTCTGGTGTCGCTTCTATGTTGTGTTATCTGTACTATTATTTGTCTGTTTGTCTTTTTATTTTTGACCATGGCGTTGTCAGTTTGTTTTCGATCTATGAGTTTGACTGTCCCTCTGGTATCTTTCGTCCCTCTTTTTAAGAAGGAAAAGAGTGCAAATATCATGTTTATTAAGAAACTGTTATATGTAAATCTCAATAACTATGTCTATGGTTATCATATGTAAAGAAAATGTTTGATGACTGTGGAATGTTAAATTTATGGCAAAGTCACAACTTATTTCAGAAAGTGTTCAGCAAAGATTAAGAGACCAGTTCATTCAAGATTGGTCAACAGAAATGAGCAATTCACCCAAGGGGCTGTGTTATGGTTTGTGCAAAGATGTTTTTAAATTTGAACACTATTTATCAGTACTACCATTTAATTTATGAATAACATTATGCAGTTTAGATGTGGAAATAACTCTTTGCCAATTGAGACGGGAAGGTGGCGCAACATTCCAAGATATGAAAGATTGTGTCACCTTTGCGACTCAGCTGGCATCGGTGACGAATACCATGATATCATGTCATGTAATTATTTCAAAGATGAAAGAGGCAAATACTTACCACAATATTGTAATAAAAATATAAATGTTATCAAATTCAAACATGTATGTTCAACCCAAAATTGTTGTGAGCTTGAGAAACTTTGTAGATTTATTAAATCTATTTCTGTGAAAGTCTATCCTCCTGGTTAAACTATATGTTTATTTATCTTTTGTCCAAACATATATCATAATATCAATTAACAATAATTTGTATTTCACACACGAAAATTTGTTATTATTGTAATATTATCTTCTCTGTTACTATATATTTGGTTTATGAGAATAAAGCTCATTCATTCATTAAGTGAAAAAGAATACTTTTTGAGTTTTGAAGTTTACTTTCTCGTCCTTTGGTCTTTCGGGAAAGCTATATAATTGGCAATTATACCACATCAACACATTTTATATTCATTTCCTGCACATAATGATTTTTAGGGTTATTTATTATTCTTGCTTTAAAAGGAAAATTAACTTGATCATTTCATTTCACGTTTAATCAGTGATAATGTAAGGTGTTATAATTAGATCTGCATTTACCAGTGTCCGAGCAGAAAGTTGACGTCATCATTTTTCTAAAAAAAAATCATCGGAAGATACCAAGACCTTGCTCATAAATTCCGTATCAACTTCACAAATAATACACGGTGGTCTTGAATTATAGATTCTTGGTACTGATGTTGTTTGTCATCTTAATAACGTGTTATAGTATTCTTTTATTTGTCTTTGTGAATATTTCTTTTACCCTTTAGTCTATTTTTGGTAATATCCATTTGACGTGGCTCTGTACTAATACATCCCGTCATTGTGTTATTGTGCTATGGACATTTTTGTATTCTTTCATTTTTGCTAATGTGCTTTGTCTATTTGCCTTTTGTGTTTTTTTTTTGTTGTTGACATATTTGTTTGTTTTTATAGTGATTAAGATTATAACACAAGGTTGACTGCTGTACCCATATTTTTGACATTATTACCTATTACATGTATTATGTCTGTTTGTTTTGTTCACCTATCGTTGTCAATATAATAGAATGTTATGCGACTGTCATACAAGTTAGAGGTTTAGCTAGCTATAAAACCAGGTTTAATCCACCATTTTCTACATTGGAAAATGCCTGTACCAAATCAGGAATATGACACTTGTTATTCATTCGTATAATGTGTTTGAGCTTTTGATTTTGCCATTTGATTAGGGACTTTCCGATTTGATTTTTTCTCGGAGTTCTGTATTTTTGTTATTTTACTTTCACATCCGACTGATAGTTTTCTCATTCGTTTAATTGCTCCCTTTTTTCAAAATCACCAGTCTTCTACTCAATCGTATGTTCCAATATTTGCAGTTGATTTATAGAAAAAAATATAGTAGACGAATACAACACGGCAAAAGAAAATACGAGAAAAATAACCAGGAAATACTATAATCAAGAAGAGAACAAAAGTCTAAAAAAAAACTAAAACTTCACGCAAGCGTTCCGGAAGAATATGGGGAAGGATATGGGGTTCCGGGTAGTGTTTGTGTATGCAAAGTCCATTACATCTCTTCTTATTATATTTACATGGTGGTAGTTCATTGCAATAACAAATTATTCGTAAAGAAAGTTCCGTAAGTTTTACATTCGACACTGCTTTTTTTAATTAATTGTTTAAAAGGTGAAATAGTAGTACTCTCGATTATTAAAAGCTTTTATTAAATTCAACTTGTTGATATACATAATATGTTTAAAGCTTGCCTAATTTATAGTTTGCAATTCAGAATTCTAGAATATCATATCTTTTGCTTACTTTTGAACTTCTAAACATTGACTGAAGAGTTCTTAATTTGCATAGTTTCAGAACAAAAGAATGCCAACCAGAGTATACTGTGGATTCATTTATTTTCTTGGGTACCAATTTAGGATTAAGGAAAACTTGCATATTCTTGGATATTTTATATCGTGGTTTAACAAAGAGTGCATATAGGCCTTTAGAAACCTTTGTAATTCGTTAACATCTAAATTCGTGTTTCACCTATACTCACGAAAACCATGAAAATTCGTATCCAATGAATAATAATGAATCCACAGTATTTGTTAGAAAATTGCCTAAAAGACAGATGCATAGCTTATTCGTTTATGTAGTTTTTCTTTAAATTTGTACAAACTTATGTGTCCTGTTCAATTAAAAAGATAATAACTATTACGATTTCTTATAGATTTCTCAACATTGTTTTTGTGGTGATGACCCATATCAGTACGGACCAGATGATGTTGCTTCTATGTATAAAATGAATTATGACTGCAATATAGAGTGTGCTGGTGATTCCGGACAGATATGTGGAGGAGGTTGGAGATTGTCAATATATAAAACAGGTATTGAAAGAGGAATTGAATTAAAACAAGACTTGATGTTGCGGAGTATCATTGCATTTTAAATATCAATTATTATTCAAATATCAATCAGTCCTTGGCTTTCAGATATATTTGGCTTTGAGCGTTCCTCATGAAGGTAAATTGAGAAAAGCGCTTAGGAAATTTATATAACGTGTTGTTTATATTCTTTTAAGGAGTAGATTCGAAAAGTCCATATATAACCACTTTTCCTTGCTAATATCTAATACTATGATTGAATGGTGAATATCACATTATATAATGGTTAAAACAATGCCTAGGTAGGACATTTTCCCTTTTGTTTTGAATGAACTGATCAGCGTTTTTTCTTATGTCAAACTTAAAAGAAATTTAAATTTTTCACTAGATAGTTGAACCCTGCGCTTTATTTCAAACTCCTCAGTATGTTTGAAATAATGGAAGTTTTGTCAATTTTAACATGAATCATGATATTTCGCTTTATGATCCTCAAAATAAAGAAGCAAACATTTCTGTTGCAAAGTTAATTTGTTACCAGAACATTTTATTTTTAATTTCCTGAATGAATGCGTCGTAAAAATGCCCTAAGGTTCTACTGGCAAATGCAATTAAGACTTTCATAAAAAAAAAACCCGGATGTTTATCCAATATTACATATTCTAATATGTCAAATATAGTTCTCAGTGTCACAATAATCTCAAAGTATAGGCATTTTCTGTTCTTCAAAATGATTTCAGTTTCATCTGATGAAAATAATTCCGAAAACACTTGTAGTTCGAATGTATATCTGTATGATAAATATATTTCCTACCTTCTTGTCGGTTTTGTCGTTGGTGGCCTCTCAATCGCCAGTGCTTCGGTACTGGCATAATTAAAAGGTATTTTTGATTGCAAAGTTTCAGAAAATACGTTATTTCATTTGACTAATACAAAGATTGATATCTCTGGGGCATGCTTGTATCTAGACGCTTTTGGCTTATATGTTTAGGACGTTTTTGTTTTTTCTTGATCTAATATTTCTAATTAAGGCTTTTCAAGCTTTATGTCTCCAGCATATCTGTTTCAAGTCCAACAGACCTAAAAAACAACATTATCGTCATTATCAACCAACGGAACGAATTGGGTTTAACTGTCGTATTCTTGACTTGGTTCAGACATTTTCCGACGAAAATAGTTGGTTTAATATGGTTTAATAGCTAGGTAAACATACCAATTGTATGACAATTGTTTACATTGCCGTGATATTGACTAAACTGGTAAACAACCAAACAGACATAATTGGGAAACATGACAATTATAATAATGATACATATAAATTTATTAAAAAAAGCAAGTACAGCTTATATGATATATACAATGTTTGACAAACTAACTATGCATTCACCATATCACATACACAGAGATATAATAGAAGTTTCAAATACATTTTTGTTAAATGAATCACTCTTATACATAGTACAATAATAAGTATAACGCAGAGTAAGACATACTTAAAGTCGTCAAAATTATCAACAGTATTTTGATCACTTAGATTTCCTCAGTCAATCTTAAGTATGATATAGGATTGTTAAGTGTTTTAATATTAAGTACAAATAAAAAGGGTATCATTTTATAAGTCGAAGGAGTGTTTCCTATAATATTGTTTGATTTTCTCTAATGTCAATATGTTTTTTATTGTTTCAAAAAAAGACAAAATTTGTCTTAAATGGATATTATATTATAATACGTACACAATATATCTTGTATATCAATATAATAATATCGTCCGGTCTCTGTTTAAAAGGTAATGTGCACACAGACGATATTAAAAAATATAAGGTTTATACATATAATTTACTTTTTTTTTTATCTAAGTTCAATTGTATGTGTTAAACCAATTTTTTGTTGTTGATATATTTGACCTTTATTTGAGACTTCAACGATAGCATAAGATTCGCATAAAATAGTATCACTTCTGCTCTCTCTTCAACCCACTATTTTTTCTAAAAATGTCCTGTACCAAGTCAGGAATATGGCAGTTGTTATCAAATATTTAGTTTCTATGTATGTTGGCGTTTGTTTTTGTTGAACTTCAGTGTTCCTGTTGTCTTTTGTTTTACTCTAATAGTTGATGTGTTTCCATCGGTTTTAGTTTGTAGCCCGGATTTGTATTCTCTCAATCAATTTATGAATTTTGAACACCGGTATACCACTGTTGGCTTTATTTATATGTCTCAGTCTACCTTTTGACTTAATCCTACATAGATGAAGGCATACGTACCCAGAATATCTTCAATTTTACAACACCACTTCAGATTTGTATTTGGGGCCAAGTACATGTAGCAAAGAATGTGTAAACATAAATCACATAAAATGCAAACAAACATACAAATAAATAAAGTGTTTTTACATATAAAATGGTAAAACATAACGACACATACACTTTCCAAATCAATTTCAAATCTAAGTACATATGAATAAAAGGTCAAACAAAATGAACACAATAAAACACTCATGCGTAAGTGTCCTTGTAAATCCCATCGAAAACTGAAAACAAGAGCACGAATTTTTCATTTATCTTTCACCGAAACTTTAGATTTAAAGTGTGATTATCATTAAACTAGCATATGTAATCCAGAAATCATTTTTACAGGATTGTTACCCTTTGAACAGGGAGAAAATTCGTATATGTTAGTCTTCAATAACACGATACTTACAACACCGGCCAACCTAGTCCTGAAATCAAGAAGCACCACGGAATGTGCGAGGTACTGCTCCTCATCTCTCAGTTGTAAAGTATTCGTTGTTTCGACAAAAACTGGACACTGTAGTTTGTATTCCAGCTTCGAAGTTGCGTGTGATGGAGTTCATGACAAAGATGGCTTTCTAGTTTATATGATGAAATAAGTGACAATCGTGCAGTTGATATTTCTGTGTAGTTTTTGTTTTACTGGTATTTCTCTTTTGCTTATCACCATTAGACTATTGTGCTGTGTGTTAATATGTACTTGAGGGTTTCTGATAGCGACTAGATAATGTTACCTCTTTTAACCTTTTTGAGATCAAGAATTTTCATGTTTAGGGAAATCGAATGTCAATACTATCAGTTTTTGGTAATGTACTTTTCTTAAAATAACATGCACGCATTTCGTGGTCACTCTGTGTCATGTAAATTATATTATAGTTACATGTTCATAATTTTTTATGCAGTATTTATTTTATAAAATTACTTGTAGCTTCTGTTGGGATATTTTATTTTTCAAATACAGTTAGTATATTGTGATATGAAAGCGTTGTAGAAGAGAGACGAAATATACCAAAGGAATATCCAAACCATAAAAACGAATAATTGTCTACGAACACAACATAGAGGGCTATGAACTGTCCAACTCGAACACCTACAAAAACCAGGCGTGATCTCGGGTGCTTCGGAAGGGTAATCAGATTAAACTCCACATATGACTCCAGTCGTGTTGCTCATCTAAGTACGGATTGGGGGATAAGTCTCCTGAGGTGATGTCACATTCGAGAAAAAAGAGGAAGGGTTTTTGGATAAGACAATCGGAACATGTCCATCTTCATCTGTGAAACAGATATTCCATTACGGCCAAACCATTCGTGATCGCGTTCGTTAAATGGGAGGAATTCAGCTTTACCATTTAGAAGCCTTAGTTTAATAGCTTTCTTGTAAGCAGCAAACATATATTAAGGAAATCCTGATACGAAACACAAGCTACGGAATATCGTATCAACTGGGAAATAAATCCATCATATGCAGGCGAGCTAAGTTTGTCATCAGGACCAGTATGCTATTTTCTTATCTTTGGTTTCACATCCGTCATCCGTCATTGCAATTATAAAAATCTTTCTCAGAGAATCAAATCTCTAAATCTTGTCATTAAATTTCTCAAGGCAATTAGTATCAGCACAACTAACATTGACATACGTAGTCAGAAGGTAAAACTGATGAAAAAGGTAGCTGCAGGTGTTGAGGATTATTCTTTTCAATCTCATGATAAACACATATCAAGAGAGAACATTGACATTCCATAGTTGTGTAATGAGCTGCTTTAAATAATATCTGACTTACGTTGTGGTGAGGGCCGTTCATCATTGTTAACTATTTGAGAACATGTCCCATTTGTTTCTGATTTAGGCGTAAGAGCAAAAACTGGTGGGCTGGAATTTTGCAGAAATCTTTGCCGATCATATCGTTTTATTGAGATATGGAAAGTGACATGATTGCTAATGAGACAACTATCCACAAAAGAACAAATGACGTAGATGTTACCAACCATAAATTCTTTTGAGTGCATTTTAGCCTCAAGCGTTAACTGTTCCCGTTGTGTATACCATCTTGGATGGATCATAAGAAAGAAGTGCCTGTTTAATACACAAGTATTTTAACATTTTCCTTTTTTGGGCGAAAGGGGGAGGGGGACATATATCGCCGTGGATTATTTTATTATCATTTGAGTACGCTCTATTGCAAATAGATTAGACATAAAACATGTTTTCCACATAATAATGTGATTATAATAACGATAAGAAAAGGTGGAAATGAAAAAGGTCTATTGATTAATTCAAAAATAAAATGGAAAAGTCACGTTTATTAACCGGTTTCTTAAAACACCGCAATTGCTTTGGCAAAGGATTGCCTTTGTGCACAAAGAATCACAATATAGCACAAAGGACCACAAAGACGTGTAATAAGATTAAGTAGGACATACAGTTGTTCATATATAGGAGAAAAGGGTAATTTTATGCAAAAAATAAAAAATATTTTTATTAAATACTTGCGCTAAATAAGCTGAAGATTTGCAAAACCTGTTGTAAAATCGGTACCAGAAATAAACAATTTAAAAAGTAAAATCACAAAAATACTGAACTCTGGGAAAAATTCAAAAAGGAAAGTCCCTTATCAAATGGTAAAATCAAAAGCTCAAACACATCAAATGAATGGATAACAACTGTCATATTCCTGACCTGGTACAAGCAATTTCTTATGTAGAAAATGGTGGATTGAACCCCTGGTTTTATAGCTAGCTAAACCTCTCACTTGTATGACAGTCGCATCAAATTCCATTATATTGACAACGATGCGTAAACAAAACAAACAGACACACAATAGGTAAAAATGTCAAAAATAGGGGTACTGCAGTCAACATTGTGTTATCATCTTAATCACTATAAAAACAAACAAATGTAACAAAAAAGTACATAAAGGTATACATCAAATTTAACATCCTAATTTTGTTTTTTTATTATACGATTTTATTTATCTATGTATAATCCACCAATAAAGGATGGAAGGTTTTAAGTACTGGCCTAGAATCGCTCGTCTGACGTCACACAGATAGATATAAAATAATTTTGTCGTTCAAAGTATGACGGGATACATAAGTACAGAGTCACGTCAAATGGATATCACAAAAAAACAGACTTGACAGTAAAAGTAATATTAATAAAATAAAATAATTTTATCGTTCAAAGTATGACGGGATACATAAGTACAGAGTCACGTCAAATGGATATCAGAAAAAACAGACTTAAACTAAACTACACAAAAAACCAGTAAGATATCGTTTCATCTCGGCCTCTAGTAAGTGTTCTACAACTAATCTTTCAGTGCTTTTAACAAGTTCCTTAACTACTATCAAAGAGCTTATCATAAACTATTGTTATAAAATAAATGAAAATAGTGGAATTAACTACTTTTGGAGTGTAAAAAATTCATTTGATGTTTTAAATAAATTACGTGCTTTTGATGGTCCTTTTGATTCTGTTGACAGTTTTGACTTTTCTACTCTTTACACTACACTTCCATACAATCTTATCAAACAAAAATTTGACTATTTAATTAAATGGTCGTTTGGTAAATCTGAATGCAAATATATTTGCTGCAACTCATTTGAAGCCTTCTTCTCTAATGAGAAAGGTTAATATGCTAGATGTACTTACTAGAGGTGTGATGAGATGATTGAAGCTGTTAATTTTCTTCTTGATAATATTTATGTACGTTTCGACAGCAAAGTTTATCGACAGGTTGTAGGTATTCCTATGGGTACTAATTGCGCCCCTTTAATAGCAGACTTGTTTTTGTACTGTTATGAATCACAGTTTATGACCAAACTCGGAAAAGACCCGTCTAAATTGCATTTAATTGATAAATCCAACAACACTTACCGTTATCTTGGTGATATTTTTTCGTTAAATAATCAAGAATTTTCTCAATATACTGCCGACATTTACCTAAAGGAACTTACTTCAAATAAATCAAATTTAAACGGTAACAACTGTCCTTTCCTAGATTTAGATATTTCGGTTTTACACGGGATACTCCACACTAAAATTTACAACAAAAGGGACGATTTTCGTTCCCTATTGTTAATTTTCCCTTTTTGGATGGTGATGTTCCTTTGGCACCATCTTATGGTGTTTATATTTCACAACTCGTTCGCTATGCCGGCGTCTGTTTTGACGTTTTTGATTTTAACGAACGTAATCTATGTATTACTGGTAAATTATTAAGCCAGGGATTTCGTTACCACAAATTACTTAAAACCTTTATTAAATTCTTCCACAGATATAAAGATTTGGTTTTGAAGTTTGGTTGTACCTGTAGAAAACTTATTTCAAACCGGATTGCACATCCTCATTTTTACGGCAATAATGTTTACCGTGCCCGGAAATTTAGAAACGACCCTGGTAAACTTATCGATCCTTTAAATAAACTTATTCTAAAAGGTTACCGATTCAACACTGTAATTAGATCATTAAATATTGTTTTTATTGGTACTAATATTGATTTTGTTATCAGTAAATTAAAAGCAAAATAAATGTTATTGTTATATACATATACACATTCATGGATCTACAATCTGTCGATACCTGTATCTTGGCATTGCACAAGGTCATGTTTTTCTCTGACTGTTTATGACGTCTTTACACTAAATCCATTGGATGTTGGATGTGTACGGATTGATAATTTAGTCTTAGATGCATGATTTCTTTTATTAGTTGTTAGTGGCTTTGAACTAGCTATCAGTAACTGCGAGTACTCTCAGATCTGTACTTAGTGTCTTTTTTTTGTTTGGATGTAAAAGTACCCGGCCACGTCCACTTGTATTTGTAGTATTTGTATTTTTATCCATTTGACGAGTAAAGCCTCTTTCAACTGATTTTTATAGTTCGTTCTTATGATATACTGTTACACCACTGTCCCAGGTTAGGGGGAGGGTTGGGATCCCGCTAACATGTTTAACCCCGCCACATTCTGTATGTATGTGCCTGTCCCAAGTCAGGAGCCTGTAATTCAGTGGTTGTTGTTTGTTTATGTGTTACATATTTGTTTTTCGTTCATTTTCTGTACATAGATTAGGCCGTTAGTTTTCTCGTTTGAATTGTTTTACATTGTCATTTCGGGGTCTTTTATAGCTGACTGTGCGGTATGGGCTTTGTTCATTGTTGAAGGCCGTACAGTGGCCTATAGTTGGTAATTCCTGTGTCATTTGGTCTCTTGTGGAGAGTTGTCTCATTGGCAATCATACCACATCTTCTTTTTTCATATTAACAGTAAAAGTGATATTAATAAAGACAAATAAAAGAATACTATAACACGTTATTAAGATGATAAACAACGTCAGTACGCAGAATCTATACTTCAAGACAATCGTGTATTATTTCTGAAGTTGACAAAGACAATATTATTTGACACTTTGTCCATAGGAACTACAACATACTTATCATGAAGAGATGATAAACATGTCACAGCCTCTTTGTCTCTGAAAACAGACTTTTTAAATTAACCTCGGGAACCTAGTATTTAAACTAAATGTGTCAGGTAAAGTAAAAAAAAAAACTTTCAATATTTCAATGCATCCGCAGTACTTTTCAGTTATTTCTTCAAATTAATTAAAACCCGGCCATGTATAAATATTTGATTTATAGGACTTAAGGGTGTTAAAAAAAATCATAAACTATCTATCTTATGTCTACATTTCCTTATTGAAATTGAACCGAAATCGAAACACAAAATGAAATTACATTTTATTGCGAATCTTTGTATTTTGAACTTGTCAAGCGTCCGTCTTTTATATGTCACCAAAAAGCCTTTTTTTTGTGCAAAATGTTGATGTTTATCTCAATGGTAGAATAAATTACAAATAAAAGCTTTTATTTCTATAA
The DNA here is from genome assembly GCF_021869535.1 of Mytilus californianus. NCBI lineage: Eukaryota > Metazoa > Mollusca > Bivalvia > Mytilida > Mytilidae > Mytilus > Mytilus californianus. The sequence goes on from NW_026262712.1 coordinate 37,555,850, forward strand.
TAAAGTTTCATTTACAGCTAAATGGTTACAAAATCATTTCGTGATCAAATGGTGCAAATCTTGCTCATCCGGTTAACTCACATTTTTGTTTTCATATGATTGGAGCGTATCTTTTATAACAAGTTTGTATAAGGTCGCTAGAATTGTCTCATACTATCAGTACAAATATCTTATTCAGTTAATGCAAGTATTGAGGGTTTTCAGTCCCGCAAGTGAAGAAGATTTTGACAAGAAATACAGTCACATTAAATCAATTTTGCATGTTTTAAATTATCACACATTAAAAGCAAAAATGTATTTGTAAATAATTATTTATGCTTCAACAATTGCAAAGAAAACAAGCTTTCAAATTTGTGCCCTTGTACGATTAAAATTTAATAAATCTTCATTGAACATTGTTATAAAGATATTTTTGTACTTTGAAACGTCTTTTCAATAGATTTAATAAAAAGCTTGAGAAGTCTCTCCAATATATGTGCAAACAAATTAATTTAAGTAGTGTTTCGATCAGCGACTTCCTATCCGTTTGCCTACAAGGGTAGACTTTCTGACATTTGTGTGCAATAAATATATGTTTCTATGCTCTTATGTCAAATATCAGTATAGATATTTTGACTGAAATTTGTCATAAGATTTTCAAAATGTCAATATTTATTGATATCGAGTTTTAACTTATTTTTTTCCCAATTTAATCGTACGAAAATGTATCAATATATTCATTTTATCTCTATTTTCTGCTGGTTCATTTCATTAACAAAATTATTTTCTTTCTTTAAACATGTCGTTAAATAGTGCGTTAATTAAATAATATGCGCCCAAATTGATATGTGTATGATTTGATATCTTCCATATTACTATCAGTCGGGACAAAAAGTTGTACACAAGTTGTACATGTATATTACACCGGACATCATTCGTTATGTCATGCTTAATAAATTTTACCTGTGCACACCTGGTTCACTCAGCAGGGAAGCGCTGTATGGATATCCGCATTGCGTATTGCTGAATGCGTAAGGTCGTCTTGAAGTCGTTAGATGTGCCACTTTTACACGACCTCTGGCAATAATTTAATAAGCCATGCATCCGCATGTACGTTTCGACAGCAAAGTTTATCGACAGGTTGTAGGTATTCCTATGGGTACTAATTGCGCCCCTTTAATAGCAGACTTGTTTTTGTACTGTTATGAATCACAGTTTATGACCAAACTCGGAAAAGACCCGTCTAAATTGCATTTAATTGATAAATCCAACAACACTTACCGTTATCTTGGTGATATTTTTTCGTTAAATAATCAAGAATTTTCTCAATATACTGCCGATATTTACCTAAAGGAACTTACTTCAAATAAATCAAATTTAAACGGTAACAACTGTCCTTTCCTAGATTTAGATATTTCGGTTTTACACGGGATACTCCACACTAAAATTTACAACAAAAGGGACGATTTTCGTTCCCTATTGTTAATTTTCCCTTTTTGGATGGTGATGTTCCTTTGGCACCATCTTATGGTGTTTATATTTCACAACTCGTTCGCTATGCCGGCGTCTGTTTTGACGTTTTTGATTTTAACGAACGTAATCTATGTATAACTGGTAAATTATTAAGCCAGGGATTTCGTTACCACAAATTACTTAAAACCTTTATTAAATTCTTCCACAGATATAAAGATTTGGTTTTGAAGTTTGGTTGTACCTGTAGAAAACTTATTTCAAACCGGATTGCACATCCTCATTTTTACGGCAATATTGTTTACCGTGCCCGGAAATTTAGAAACGACCCTGGTAAACTTATCGATCCTTTAAATAAACTTATTCTAAAAGGTTACCAATTCAACACTGTAATTAGATCATTAAATATTGTTTTTATTGGTACTAATATTGATTTTGTTATCAGTAAATTAAAAGCAAAATAAATGTTATTGTTATATACATATACACATTCATGGATCTACAATCTGTCGATACCTGTATCTTGGCATTGCACAAGGTCATGTTTTTCTCTGACTGTTAATGACGTCTTTACACTAAATCCATTGGATGTTGGATGTGTACGGATTGATAATTTAGTCTTAGATGCATGATTTTTTTTATTAGTTGTTAGTGGCTTTGAACTAGCTATCAGTAACTGCGAGTACTCTCAGATCTGTACTTAGTGTCTTTTTTTTGTTTGGATGTAAAAGTACCCGGCCACGTCCACTTGTATTTGTAGTATTTGTATTTTTATCCATTTGACGAGTAAAGCCTCTTTCAACTGATTTTTATAGTTCGTTCTTATGATATACTGTTACACCACTGTCCCAGGTTAGGGGGAGGGTTGGGATCCCGCTAACATGTTTAACCCCGCCACATTCTGTATGTATGTGCCTGTCCTAAGTCAGGAGCCTGTAATTCAGTGGTTGTTGTTTGTTTATGTGTTACATATTTGTTTTTCGTTCATTTTCTGTACATAGATTAGGCCGTTAGTTTTCTCGTTTGAATTGTTTTACATTGTCATTTCGGGGTCTTTTATAGCTGACTGTGCGGTATGGGCTTTGTTCATTGTTGAAGGCCGTACAGTGGCCTATAGTTGGTAATTCCTGTGTCATTTGGTCTCTTGTGGAGAGTTGTCTCATTGGCAATCATACCACATCTTCTTTTTTCATATTAACAGTAAAAGTGATATTAATAAAGACAAATAAAAGAATACTATAACACGTTATTAAGATGATAAACAACGTCAGTACGCAGAATCTATACTTCAAGACAATCGTGTATTATTTCTGAAGTTGACAAAGACAATATTATTTGACACTTTGTCCATAGGAACTACAACATACTTATCATGAAGAGATGATAAACATGTCACAGCCTCTTTGTCTCTGAAAACAGACTTTTTAAATTAACCTCGGGAACCTAGTATTTAAACTAAATGTGTCAGGTAAAGTAAAAAAAAAAACTTTCAATATTTCAATGCATCCGCAGTACTTTTCAGTTATTTCTTCAAATTAATTAAAACCCGGCCATGTATAAATATTTGATTTATAGGACTTAAGGGTGTTAAAAAAAATCATAAACTATCTATCTTATGTCTACATTTCCTTATTGAAATTGAACCGAAATCGAAACACAAAATGAAATTACATTTTATTGCGAATCTTTGTATTTTGAACTTGTCAAGCGTCCGTCTTTTATATGTCACCAAAAAGCCTTTTTTTTTGTGCAAAATGTTGATGTTTATCTCAATGGTAGAATAAATTACAAATAAAAGCTTTTATTTCTATAATAAAGTTTCATTTACAGCTAAATGGTTACAAAATCATTTCGTGATCAAATGGTGCAAATCTTGCTCATCCGGTTAACTCACATTTTTGTTTTCATATGATTGGAGCGTATCTTTTATAACAAGTTTGTATAAGGTCGCTAGAATTGTCTCATACTATCAGTACAAATATCTTATTCAGTTAATGCAAGTATTGAGGGTTTTCAGTCCCGCAAGTGAAGAAGATTTTGACAAGAAATACAGTCACATTAAATCAATTTTGCATGTTTTAAATTATCACACATTAAAAGCAAAAATGTATTTGTAAATAATTATTTATGCTTCAACAATTGCAAAGAAAACAAGCTTTCAAATTTGTGCCCTTGTACGATTAAAATTTAATAAATCTTCATTGAACATTGTTATAAAGATATTTTTGTACTTTGAAACGTCTTTTCAATAGATTTAATAAAAAGCTTGAGAAGTCTCTCCAATATATGTGCAAACAAATTAATTTAAGTAGTGTTTCGATCAGCGACTTCCTATCCGTTTGCCTACAAGGGTAGACTTTCTGACATTTGTGTGCAATAAATATATGTTTCTATGCTCTTATGTCAAATATCAGTATAGATATTTTGACTGAAATTTGTCATAAGATTTCAAAATGTCAATATTTATTGATATCGAGTTTTAACTTATTTTTTTCCCAATTTAATCGTACGAAAATGTATAAATATATTCATTTTATCTCTATTTTCTGCTGGTTCATTTCATTAACAAAATTATTTTCTTTCTTTAAACATGTCGTTAAATAGTGTGTTAATTAAATAATATGCGCCCAAATTGATATGTGTATGATTTGATATCTTCCATATTACTATCAGTCGGGACAAAAAGTTGTACACAAGTTGTACATGTATATTACACCGGACATCATTCGTTATGTCATGCTTAATAAATTTTACCTGTGCACACCTGGTTCACTCAGCAGGGAAGCGCTGTATGGATATCCGCATTGCGTATTGCTGAATGCGTAAGGTCGTCTTGAAGTCGTTAGATGTGCCACTTTTACACGACCTCTGGCAATAATTTAATAAGCCATGCCAATTTATTAAATAAGGGATGAATCTAGAATGAATAAAATAAAATTGAAAATGGAAATGGGGAATATGTCAAAAAGACAACAACCCGACTAAAAAGCAGATAAAAGCTGAAGGCCACCAATGGGTCTTCAACACAGTGAGAAAATCCCGCACCCGGAGGTTGTCCTCAGCTGGCCCCTAAATAAAATTGTGTACTGGTTTAGTGAAAATGGACGTCACACTAAACTAAAGTATTTTTTACCGTATATATGGCACATATACTTAATCTATATTATTCATTTGACAAGAAATGGAACTTTGATATGTCGTGCTTGTTATGGGACATTGTGATATTTATATATCAAGTGGTAATTTGTATCGAGATGCTGTAAAGATGGCGTCATTGTGAAGATTGGCAGTTGGATTTATTTCTATTTTGATCACTTATCCAGGAGAATAAAACGTTTATATCAATTATTGTATGCTTATTTCTTACGAATAAGCATAATATTAATTTTTCATTTTATGGCGAAGTTTCCTTAATCCGGAATCATAAACATCATAGGACTAAAGCTTATCATTAATGCCTTAACCCCGATCCATAAGCACCTACTATGACTATTTCATATCTGCAATGTCTAAACTCAGATTCATGAACACCAATAGTGCTAATTGTTTTAATCACCAGAAATAAAATCATAAATCATTGACTTAGTAAATAGCGATTGATTTAGAATTTATAGAAAAGATTTTACTTTGGAATATCTCGGGTTTAGCATTTAGAGGGAAATAATTAAACAATTCTATTTAGCTAATCACATGAATTGGTCGTCTTTGAACGTGGAAACATCAGCGTGGTTGATTTTTTATACCAATAAGAAAAGGGGGAGAGGTTCGAAAGTCTACGATTGTGGAACCGTCCGTTTCTGTTTTTATGAAATATAAGATAGAATCGAGGATGAATAATGTAAAATTTCCTATATCAAACATATAGACATATACATCATAAAGTGAAAGTAAATTTGTCTAATCATGAATAGCCAAGTCTTTATTGAAATTACAACCAATCAATATTACTCTTAAACATGTATGTTACAAACCTTAGTCAATGTCTGTCAAATGTTATTCTTTGTGTTTATTTCAATATTATTGAACAAAACACGACTGGTTTACGTGCTGTTTATTCCTTTTTGTCACGTGATGAATATAGATACATTTATGAACTGGCGGTATATATGAAATTCTTATACTAAACGATATGAAGACGCTCATAATTCTGTTTCTATTCTAACTGTGTTTTAGCTAACTTTTTTGTGATACGTTTTTTTTTTTACTGTTTGCTACGTTCATTTAATATTTCAAATGTTTTTTATCAGAAAAGTTTTGTTAATTCTTTGTCACCAATACGTTTAAATACCACTTCGTTTTATATCAATTTGTTCTATTTGTACCCTTTAAGGTTCATCATATCCTTTTGGCAAATATGGCCGTATTTACGTCACAAATTTTATTCTAAGTACAGACAAACCTGTGCACCTTTTAGAGTTTTAAGGCATGACAAAACTCGATAAATACATTTTAAATGCATTTTATATTACAAAAAATTATAAATTTTTATAGATTTTCAAATTCCTTTTTTTTCCACAGAATGTGCCAAAATAAAATTAGTTCGGAAAAATGTTAGAGATGTTCCCCTATGTAATCATATAAGTGACTTGTTTATACTGATATTGACAATACACGGACAATAGACTCATGTACAAAAATAGGCCCTCAAAACAGTGTAATTACTGGACCGTATCAAATAAAATTCAGGAGTTTGTATGTTTTGGCACTCCTGTGGAAACGAAAAAAAAAAAAAGGAATCTCAAAATCAAAGTAAGTTTTCCTGAACATGAAATGCATTTGACCTGTCCTTTACCTTTTTGCACGGTTCATTGAACAAATGCTAAAATTTTCCACTTACTCTTTTTCTCGGACACTATAAGAAATATAGCCTTTGTATTTGGTGTATGTAATGATCGATAGAATGGCTTGTCTGCCTGTTTGATTTCATCTTAACTGGACCTCATGGTCATGGTTTTATTGTTCAATGTAAATTTTACATTGTTTTTGCCATTTCATATATAATATAAGCAAAAAGTAAAATAACAAAAATACCGAACTCCGAGGAAAATTCAAAACGGAAAGTCCGTAATCAAATGGCAAAATCAAAAGCTCAAACATATCAAACGAATGGATAACAACTGTCATATTCCTGACTTGGTACAGGCATTTTCTTGTGTAGAAAATGGTAGATTAAACCTGGTTTTATAAGTAGCTAAACTTCTCACTTGTATGACAGTCGCATAAAATTCCATTATATTGACAACGATGTGTGAACAAAACAAACAGATATAAAAATGTCGGCATTTACCTCAAAAGCTAACCAAACCTTTAAACAGACTTATTCGGAAGGGATACAGTTACCATACTGTTGTCAGATCATTAAGGATTGCATATTTTGGTATAACTATTGATTCACTCATAGGGTCTTTGCATCGGAAATAAACACATTTATTCTAAAACCAGTTGTTGGCATGATAAGGGTTATGTTCTTCTCATATATTCTATGATGACATGATACTAAACCCTAACGGGAGGGATTGTACCTAACTTTTATATGATGAAGACATAATCTTTCAATTAGTTTAATTGAGGTCTGGAGCTGGCATGTCAGTAACTGCTAGTAGTCCTTTGTTAATTTATGTATCATTGTCATTTTGCTTAGTTTCTTTTGTTACCTTTTCTGGCATTGGACTCGGACTTCTTTTAAACTGAGTTTTACTGTGCGTATTGCTATGTGTTTCTTTACTCTACATTGGCTAGAGGTATAGGGGAAGGGTTGAGATCTCACAAAACATGTTTAACCCCGCCGCATTTTTGCGCCTGTCCTAAGTCAGGAGCCTCTGGCCTTTGTTAGTCTTGTATGTTTTTTAAATTTTAGTTCCTTTATGTGTTTTGGAGTTTAGTGTGACGTCCATTTTCACTGAACCAGTACACTATTTTATTTAGGGGCCAGCTGAGGACCACCTCCGGGTGCGGGATTTTCTCGCTGCGTTGAAGACACATTGGTGGCCTTCGGCTGTTATCTGCTCTTTGGTCGGGTTGTTGTCTCATTGACATATTCCACATTTCCATTCTCAATTTTATAATAGATAAAAATGTCAAAAATTGGCGTACAGCAGTCAACATTGTTTTATAGTCTTATTCACTATGAAAACGAACAAATATGTAACAAAGAAACCAAAAAAGGCATATAGACAAAGCACATTAGCACAAATGAAAGAACGAATTTAAAAATTTACCATAGCACAATAACACAATGACGGGATGTATAAGTACAGAGCCACGTCATATGTAACAAAGAAACACAAAAAGGAATATAGACAAAGCACATTAGCAAAAATGAAAAACAAGAATACAAAAATTTATCATAGCACAATAACACAATGACGGGATGTATAAGTACAGAGCCACGTCATATGAAATAAAGAAACACAAAAAGGCATATAGACAAAGCACATTAGCAAAAATGAAAGACAAGAATACAAACATTTACCATAACACAATAACACAATGACGGGATGTATAAGTACAGAGCCACGTCAAATGGATATCACCAAAAACAGACTAAACAGTAAAAGTAATATTCATAAAGACAAATAAAAGACTACTATAACACGTTACTATGATGATAGATGAATTCAGTAAGCAGAATCTATACTTCAAGACTATCGTGTATTATTTGTGAAGTTGATACGGAATATTTATCAACATGGTCTTGGTACCTTCCGATGAACTTTTTTAAGAATAGGACGAAACTTTCTACTCAGATACTAGTGACGTTTTACACAGTCTGAGTAGCAGCTGCAAGCTCTTGAATACCGAATAAGTTGGGAAATATATATCCTATATGCAGGTGAAGTTGGTATATTGCTACTTAGGTGGGGGAAATTGATAATTTCAAAATTCAAATCGTCTCGTTTGTCATAGATTCTGTTACTGAGATGACCGCGTATGTCAAATTCAAGGTATAAGTAAAAAAAATGATGCGGAGGAAGCCGTGTCTGTTGTTTCTTTAATGTCTGGTTTTGGGGGATATATTAATGGAATCCAATCAGAAAAGTTTGGATTGTTAATGGAAAGAACATCATCAATATATCTGAATGTGAAATTAAATGATCTGGCTTCTTTGATCTTCTTGTTTTTTACAAGTCTCTGAAGGAACTCCGACTCATATGAAAATAAGAAGAGGTCGACAAGGAGAGGCGCACAGTTCGTTCCCATAGGAATGCCGACAATTTTTTGAAACAGACTATGTTGTTAATAAGAAACTCCATCTGATCACTTGTTCTTTTGTGTAGCATGTTTTACCTTTTTGTTCACTATTAACAAAATATGCCGTATGGTATCCCAAAGTAGTATATTTATAGCTTATGCTACCATTTTTATGTTGAAAAGCATTGTGAATTATTTCTTATAGACGATTTTTCAATTTCACACGGGGAATGGTGGTAGACAGGGTTGAAAAATCAAAAAAATTAATAGAGCTAATTTCAGAAAAAGATCGAGATTCAAAATTATCCAGAAGTTCTTTAGAGTTTTTTAGAGTCCATATATGGTTAATACCACTACGTGAGTAAACAGTTTCACAGTATTTCTGAAGACCCTCTTTCACTGCAGATAGATTTTTTGTCAATCTTTTGGACAATTCTTTAGTCGAACAGCCGGCAATGTACCGTTTTCGAACGGAATTTTGTGAAGCTTAGGTATCCAATACAAACGATTTGCTGTTCAATGTAATGTTCATTGAAGCCATGGAGGACTTATGATTCGCTAAAATCTCATCCTTGTCAAATGATGTGTTTTTGTATGTGGGATTACCTGAGTGCTCATTTATTCCCAATTCTTTTACAAGACACTCGTAGTAGTACGATTTATATACAAAGACAATATTATTTGAAGCTTTGTCCGCAAGAACAACAACATACTTATCGTTAAGAGATTAAAGACATTTCACAGCCTCTTTGTCTCTGAAAACGGACTTTGGTCGATCATTCACACAGTTTTTTAACTTATGAATGCGACGTTTTATCAGAGACCGGATTGTTTAGACCAATCCTAACAAAGTGTCCAGTTGAACTTCTTCTCGCTTAGCCCATGCTCTGGCGTAGTCCTCAATGGAATCCATAATTATCTTGAAGTTATGGTTCCAATTGATGTGTTTGGGTTCTCTAAACTTAAGGCCATGAGATATCACCTTTCGGAGATGTTTATGTTGAATTATGTTTAGATCCCAAGTAATAGCATGGCCAGAGGGGCTGTAAATATAAGGCGAGTGGGAACAGTCACATCATAGAGGGTTTTTTAGGAATTGTTCTAAATCAAGGTCCTGCAATGCTGCTTTTATAGTTAAATACTTTGAGTGCAATGGTTTTTGTGTAACTGTAGGATACAATAGGAAACGACTGATTTTGAAAATAAAGTTGAATTTTAGATGTTACCTCCTTGCGATGTAGAACGTTGCTGATGTTGATTGTCTCAATTCCTTTATTAGTAAACTGAATAGAAAGGAATTTCCTCTTTTCTTCATGTAAAGGATTTTCTCAATTCCTTTATTAGTAAACTGAATAGGAAGGAATTTCCTCTTTTCCTCATGTAAAGGTTCCGATCACGTTAAGTTTCAATTTTCAGTGATTTCTTAGCAAAAAAAGATGTTTCTCAAAATGTGTGATTTTGTTTTATATATAACTACGTTTAACCAAAATAAATTGTCCAATTTTTACAAACAAATTAGTATCTTCATTTAGATGAACGTAAGTAGACTGTGTCCATGGTAAAAAGTTTGTTTACAGAATATGTAATATAATATAAGAATACTTGATTTGGTTTGATAACTAATATTGTAAGAAGAAGTTATACTGTAAGAATCAGTTGTATTGTAAGAATCAGTTATATTGTTAGAACAAATAAATTGTTAGTAAAAATCATATTATATGAACAAGTAATATTGTAAGAATAAGTTTGATTGTACGATGAGGTATATTGTAAAATAAGTTATACTTTAAAAATAAGTTATATTGTAAGAGCAAGTAATATTTAGAGAATAAACAATTGATATACATATGACCCTCGTGGAGCAAAGTCAACTGAATATCTGTCAATCAATAATAGGTAAATTTAACTCATTTTCCCTTACCGTTAGCAAAAGACTAGACTATATTTAAAAAAATGAAGATTCTCAAAAATTCAAGAAAAATCTAAAAAACGCTGAATAATAGGATTGAATATTATATAATTTTTATTATGCTCCAGATTTTGTATGGGATATCTTTCAAATATCAAAGATAACTTTAAAAATCTAGACAGTTTTAAACAATCTACACAGGATCCCTATTCTGGTAAACAATACATTTAGAATTCGAAATTAATTAAATTTCTCTTTAACTTAATGACATATCTTTTGGATTTGTTAAGAAATGCTCTATATGATAGAATGTATTTTATCAATAAAATGTTAAGATATCTCATTAATTATATAAAATATCTTTAAAGATTTAAATGATATACAATTAATGCAATTGTATAAGATTTTGATAGCGGTAAAATGATATATTTCAAAGTTTATGGGATGATTCTTATATTTTATTGTATAAATTTTTTATATTTTATGTCGTATATTTAAAATGAAATAAAATATCATATAGGATAAGTTTTATAAATTTGATATCTTTGAATGATATGAAATATCTTATAACAAATAGAAGATATTTGACAAAGCGCATTTTTAATGTTGAATAAATTTACATTTTTGTTGATATGGCGTCCCAAAATAAAGTATTTAAAAAAGGTCAATTTATCACTTATTTTTTTTTTCAAATTTAGCGATAGGCTTAAAACATTGTTATATATACATGATGTATTTGGTACGTGTCATACATTGTTATTTGCTTTATTGTGCCATAGAACTTAAAGGTTCTGTTTTATGATAATTGTGTTAGCCTAGAAATTATTTTGAATTATTGACTTAGTAATCAACGATTTGATTTGGAATTCATAGGACACATTTCCCTCTTAGAATATCTAGTGATTATCAAAGCATTTAGAGGGAAAAAATGAGACTATTCTAACTGGCTAATCAGTCGTTTGAATTTGGAGACAATAGCACGATTGATTTTTATACCAATGAGAAAAGGTAGAGTGGTTCGAATGTCAACGATTTTTTAACCGTTCATTTTCTGTTTTCATGACGACTGTGATAAAATAACATTTCCTAAAAACATATAGACATACAAAGATTTGAAACCTGCATTAATTGATTGTGTTTTTCCACATGCAGATGAATCAGAGAGCGAAAGTAAATTTGTCTAATTACGAATAGCCCAGTATTTATTGAAATTTACAATCAATCACTATTACTTTTAAACATTTATGTTACAAACCTTAGACACTATCTTTCAAATGACATTCGTTGTGTACATTTCAATGTTATTGATCAAAACACGACTGGTTTACCTGGTACATATACCTTTTTTGTCACGTGATGAAAGTTTATACTCTTAAACCGGCGGGATTTATGATTTTTGTTATATTAAATGATATGAAGACGCCCAAAATTCTGTGTCTTTTTTTAAATGTATTCCATCTGATTTTTGTGTTACACTTTTAACTGTTTGATTCGTTTGTTTAATGTTTAATGTTTTGTTTTATTTTTCTTTCTTCTATGTTACTAATAAATATGAATAACACTTCGTTTTATATAAGTTGCAATACTAGTTATTTTTACATAAAAGAGTAATTGAATTGTTTTGTTTAAATAATTTTTCAATTATCAATTATCGACTTATTGTTCTCAATTTGTTACAAACTAGTTTTGAGTCATTACTATGTTTATCTGTTTATATGATTGTCAATTTGAACTTTGAAAAGTCTCACCGATTGCATGTAATTGTTAATGCCAGTTCTCTAACCATCAAAATTATGTATAGTCGTCGATTATCTTTAAATTTTGTGTACATGTTGATATACATGCAAAATGAAAGAAAAATATACCTGACTTTAAGAAAATAAATGACCATTACCATGGTTACCTAACAAATCATTTTGCTCCATTTTTGTGTAAGGCAAAAGTAGCTAACATGCGTTTTTGTCAGCTAATTTAAGCTTTGGAATAATATTTTCTTATGTTTTTTTATTTGGTTTAGTCGTATACTTCAATAAAAAAAAATCTTGATAGATTGTTAGCTCTTATGACTTTTTGAAAATTACAACACCAACAAAACAAAATTTCCGTTTTTTTACAAAACTGGAAAAAAGCTGAAAAGGGTATTTTTTTTTTTTTTAATATTTTAGAAAATGCACATAGGTTAGGGACAAATTAGAAATGCTTACTTATCAAACAAATCAATTAAGTCTTAGTTAATGAAAATTTGAAGTTGGGGAAACTTATATTTATATTTTTTATTTTTTTTAAATGTGTCATATCTGGTAATTCCATATTTTACTTTTTCATTTTATGATTCCTTTTGATAAATAATTTGAATACGAATAAAATCAAACCCTTTTTCAATTAATATTTCACATAAATATTAATATTTAGAAATGTGATTCATGGGTTATTGTTTTAAAAATGTTTTTTTTTTATACTGAAACTAACAGATTTAGGAAGATAAGAGTTACTTCCCTTTTATTTGATCTCCCGTAGAAAGACTTGTTTATATTTCTGTTTACATCAGTTTCCAAAAGTTGAATTAACATGTGACAAGATGGGATCGTGGGTACAGACATGAAGCTGGGATTTCAAAACAACCTCATTTATTTATTGAACTCTTGTGAAAATTAGGACTATTCATATCCTTTGTTTTTCTATTTCTCAGTAATCACATACATCTGGAATTGCACAGATATCTAATTTAAAAAAAGATGAAAATGTCTGCCCTTTTGACTTTTAACCCTGGTAAAATTGCAGCCCATTGATACATTCAGACCTTAATATATTACCGGCTTAAACAAATTTGTTCATACATCTGGTTTTTTTTGCCCATCAAGTATAACAACTAATCCTCTTGAAGTACTAATTGTAGGGATTCCTATAAATCAGTGAAGGTAGTTAAGCACCTTGACGACACTCTTGATAACTTGCACAAGTATCATAAATACAGCTGCAACCATACAAAATCTTTGGAGGATGTCCAGAAGGCTTTTAGAGATCCATGTCTGAAGGTGAAAAAGGCCAAGCATCATCGATGTTTGAGTCATGATAATGCTGTAAGGTCTATACTTACCGCATACAGATATGAATAAATTATTTAGATATACAACAAATTTTATTGTAACACATTAGAAATGGTTTGTTATCAATAATAGGTTAAACGTAACCACAACAAATAAAAGATTAATAAACTGTTGAAATATTTTTTGTATGTTTACAGTACGAATACATTTTTGGTATAAAACTCTGGTTTAGTACATTATTTCTGTATCTTTATAGGGCAATTATTTAGATTTAGAATCCAATACCATTAGTGAGGACGCAGTTGGAAATGGGCTGCTCATGAACCTGCAAGACCCCTATATCATGTCGACTCTCCTGTTACTGGGTGGTGTGTTGTCACAGATGACTACTCTTTCACTCTCTTTCAGCGTAGAGATGTACATTTTGGGTAAGTTAATCAGCATTTCATACACATGTCATACAAAATTAATCATTTGTTAAAGAATTTGATACATAATAGTTTTGTTGTTTTTTATTGCAGGTATGGTGAAAACAATTTTCTTTCTTAAATAAAAAGAAACATGCCAAATCTGATGGTCCATGGATGAAAAAACTTCACACAATAGCTGAAGAATGTAAAATTGACATAACAAAAATGTGAAACTTTGATGCATCTGTGAGGGAACTTTTTCTGACAGAATTAGTAGACAACATTGAAACAAGGTATATATATATATATGTTAAAAGTAATTTTTTAATTCCATTAATTTAGTTATGATAATAAATACAATGTACACACTTACTGTTTCTAAAAGTGGTTTATTGATACACCATACTGAGAATTTTGCTCATTCAATGATTGGAGTAGTAATACGATTTTTTTCAAATCAACAGCAGTTTTTTCATCAAGGTTAGGATGCAGAAGCAACAGCTATTTATCACACCCATCCTTTCCATCAGAAAAAGATTGTACAAAGAAATGTTAACTATTTATACAAAATGTAGTCTAGCATGCGAACTTTAAATCCTTGATAATGATCAAATTGAATGACTGTTGCTGACTGTTTGCCCTTTTTTTCTATAAAAAATGAACAAAGGCTGTACATCAGTATGTGTCGTTATGATATTGATATCCTTCAGAAAAATTATATCGATGTCCTTCGGAAAATACAAGATGTACTGTGAGCTACGCGCTGGCACGATTTCAACCAAACTTACACAGATTCTTCAGCAGAACACGGATCTTTCACTCGCGAATCTTATTTGTTATCTGAGTGATGTTTAGGATTTCCATACCACACGGACTTCGCCGTTTTTTATATTGTTTTTGGAAACGGCATGCGAACTAATCACGTCTGCAATCCTTTGATAACTAACACATTTTTAAGCATGTTTGCCTTTTTTTTTTTTAATTCCTTAATCAATGACATTCTATGACATACTGCATGAATAAGTCCGAAATTTTGGAGCATATAGTTATTTATCGAATTAACGGGTTTGTATGGCTATTCTGAAAAGTGGCTACTATTTTGAGTCAGAACGCAAACTGCATATTGCGTCTCTGGCTTGGTTTATTCCGGAACAAGGACCAAATATTGAAATAAATTTTTGCGCCTTTAGGGAAAATAACCTTTAATGAATGATCATTTTGGATATTCGCCGCTTAATGGCCACATTTTATTATGCTGGAAAACTTTAATTCATAGCAAGATTATAAGTTCTTGCTTCATTTGGCCCATATATGATGATACTATTAAAGTGTGTTGATAATTGATAATTATTTTGCGCTAGTTTTATTCAGTATGGCATGTAAACAGTGATCAATAGACTTTCTGTTCACATATTAAAAACCTTTGCTTTGCTAAGTAGATTATGAGAGCACAAAATTCCAAAAATAGATTCAGTATTTAACTAAAACCAAGTAGTATCTACTTTTGGAACCACGTTATTAGTGAATTGAATATATTATTGAAAGCACATTTGTTTTGGATTGTCTGAAAACAGACGTTGTTTTTACGCATTCAAAATGTTAGGAATCAGAAAACCAATGGAATATCAATTTTGCTGCAGATTTTGACCGTCGGGTTTTTTTTTTATTTATATGTCGTTGTATGCTGTCTCATTGAGGGTTTAGTGGGAAATGAAAAAGCTTAACATGTTAACACTAACATTGCAAAAGAAAGAACAGATGTAATTGAGTAAAGCTTTAAAATTCATTACCAGAGTGTTATGTTGCCAATACACACACAAAAACAACAACAAGATATGTAAATAATGAAAAAACTTCCTCATAACAATGTTAACATTGGTTTTCATATAAATATATGTAAGTGAAAAATTAACCGAATGCATGGTTACACATTCATGAGACAGCTTCCAAACAACACGGTACAATCTCAACCAGACATCTAGGGATCAATGTATATCCAAAATAAAAAGCAAAAACAATTGATAAATGAAAAAAAAAGAAACATAATTATTGTTTTTTCATCTAATGAAAACCAGTCAGGCTCTGCTTTCGAATTTGTTTCAATCTGGGTAACATATGATTAAAATCAAAGATGTTCAACTTGTCTAGTACTCAAATCTTTCCATCATAAATTCAGTTTTTTTTCTGAACTTTGTCTAACCATAAATCCAATAATGATTATTGTTGTACTATATGAAAGCTTACCATATACCAATGGTCAGGTTCAGCACCATATGACGGGACAGTTACTATTATAAGGAAGGAAAACAGGGTTGTCTATTTTGGCGAGTGTTCTGTTTTATCGGTGCGAGGACCACTTACCGTCACAAGTGAACTAAATGATGGAACTTTATCGGGATATGAATGTTATGTTGCTCCTATCGTGTAGCAAGAAGATAAATAGGTATGTCAAATGAACCAAACTTTACTTCCACGAGGATAAAATGGATTCTGTATTTACATCATTGAGAGATGAATACATTTTTTTCCGATTTTTTCCGATTTGCCGAAGTCAAACATTTAAAACGCACGTGAAATTTTGTTTAAAAACGTGCGACATAGAAATAGGAGGTGCTCTAAGGACACAAGAAATTAACAAAACAGTTGCAGAGGAGATACAATCTATTAAAACTTCAATCAGCACGATAAAGCACTGCACGTTTAGTTTTGCAGTAGATTCCATGATCATGTCTTTAGCAGAAAATGTAGGTCAATTTGGAAAACTGTTGGTCACTGAGAACAATTCAGACTTTATATTTATGGCCAAATTCAGGTTTCCTTGCCAACTACCAACATCCATGATATTAATCAACATTTGAATCAAAGAGTCGGGACCATACGGGTATAATGTAGAACGTTGTACGATACATTCAATTGATCATCCCTTGATTGCCCATGACCTAGGGAAGGATCAACTAATGGAGAATATCGAAAAGGGTCAACACATCCGTGATATCCCAGTTTTGCAAAGACTGACTGATTTAACAGTGAATGATTCTGACCAAATTGCCATTTCATAAGGAATGAATATAGATATAGTATATGTGATACCTCATAATTGTTAGTTCAGGACTCCAGGAAACTGCTCAGGGTTTTTTCAATGTAGTTGTATGCTTAATGTCGATGCAACAGTGTTTAATGGTCAGACACCGTACGTATGATTTGTTAACAACAATCTTCCCAAATACTTGTTACGAAGGTTACCTTATCGTATCATGCAACGGCCAGTGATTCTGTAATGTGGCAGAAAACATATACGGATGTTGGTTTTTTATAAACCGGAAGTTGGTGTTTGATTAACAGGATGCTGGTGTAAATTGCTTGGTAGTAACGTTGATTTGAGTAGCCAGACGGTTTTGGTGAAGTACAAATAACTGAAAGTATCAAAGTGTAAATGTTGGTTGTATTCTTGATCCGAAATACATATTAAAAGGTTGGTGATTAGAAATGTGACAATAATGTTGCAAGCCGTTTTATTATTTATTCTAACTTCAATATATCTCATATAATATATAAGATATTTCATATAGTAATATAAGATATTTTATTTTATCTAGTTTTTATCAGATATCTTAAAAACTTTATCAGATATCTAATCAACTTTATAAGATATCTTACATAATTTATGAGATATCTTATAAACTGTATAAGATATCTTATATACTTAATAAAGCTTCTAAACTTTATAAGATATCTTATAAAGTTTTTAAGATGTCTGATTAAAAAAAACAATATGATATATCTTATGAATCAAAACAGATATCGCATATATTATATAAGATATTTTAAGATATATATGAGATATCTTCTATAGTATATCACATCTAATATAGAATATGAGATTACTTATATAAAAAATATGATATCTTATATAAATTATAAGATATCTTATTTACTATATAAGATATCTTATAAACTTTGAAAGATATCTTCTAAATTATATAAGAATTCTTATAAGGTATATAGGATATCGTATGAAGTATTTAAGATATCGTATGAAGTATATAAGATAACGTATTAAGTATATAAAATATCTTATCAAAACTAGATTATATAAGATATCTTATATAATATATGAGATATCTTATATAATATATGAGATATCTTATATAATATATGAAATATCTTATATATTATATATGAAATCTTATAAAGTTTATAAGATATCTTATAAATATCTATCATACTTTATAAGATATTTTATATGAAAATCATATAAGAAATCTTATAAACTATATGAGATATATTATAAACTATATAAGATATCGTATAATCTATATCAGATATCTTATAAACTATAAGAGATATCTTATAAAGTTTATTAGATATCTTGAAGTTAAAAGAAATAGTAAAACGGCTTGCCTTATAATACAACCAAATGGAAGTGACATGTCAATAGAAAGCGGTGCAACCAGTGCAATATTAAATAATGTGTATATATAGTGAGCCATACATCTTATTGAAGTAGGGGCCTCGGTGGCCTAGTGGTCTAAGTAGTTACTACTCTAATCACTAGCCAGTCAACACTGAGGTTGTGAGTTCGAACCCCGCTCGTGCGGGTGCACTCGACTCCAATCTTAATTGACTAGGATTGTCAGCTTTCCTATCGAAGGTCGGTGGTTTTCTCCGGGCACTCCGGCCTTCCTCCACCAATAAAAGTTGGCTGCCACGAAATAGCCCAAAAGCTGTGCTTAAAAGTGGCGTTAAAACACCAAAAATCAAATCAATCAACTTATTGAAGTAAATAGTTTGATATTTCAAAGTTGTTATTAAGTCAGTGAAAAGATTAAAAAGTGAAATCGGTTTAACGTGATTTGAAATTATCATAGATCGTGACGGTAGTCAAATTAAGTATTATTATGAATTTGTACGTGTAACAAGTAAGGCGTTTTTGTCTGAAACAATTCGTTCCAGTAAATACTTGGATTCAAGCTGCCCATAAACAATACAGTGATACCAAAAATCTATCACTACCTATCTATATTATCCACAACGAACTAAAAAAATATACACTGGCTCTTTGCCGATATAATGCAACAACGAACACATATATATACAAATACAAAATCACCTTACAGCCTGTCCTCCTAATGGCACGGTTTGTAATTATTAGTCAGAATGGACTGGTACAGTTTTTCCTCTAATAGGGACAGTCCGTCACTACCAGACAGTACGGACAGATACATTCTGTCCTCCGAGTGTGACAGTCTGCCTTGTTAATTTTACTATATAAGAATAAGTTGTACGTTAACTAAGTACCCAGTACAAAGTGTCCTCACAATATAAAGGCTCTACTAGCATTTAATATATTCATACGCTCTGTCGATTTACTGGTCTTCTTTACAAGAACATCGACCGACATTTGACAGTTCTTTGACAGCTTCGAGTGGTATTTCTCCATTAATGTTCCCCGTACTGAACATAGAGAGTCCCTTACGAATACCCCTATAACCTAAGACCCGACCACTAAAGTTCAACATAAAGCTTTTTCAAGCATGGCACGAATTGTTATAATGATATACGAATTATCTGTACCATATTGCGCGATAAACATTACAGTTTGAATTTTGTCTTTTTCTTTTGCTATCATATTTTCATTTCCATGTACATTTAATTGGCATGAAGTAATTGTGTTTAATTTTGTTTGATTTTGTTCAGTTTAGTTTCAGTAAAATATTATTTTTATTTTGTTTCTATGAATGTTGGCCAGCTGACAATCTGACTATTCTACGTCTTTATATTTGTGTGCATTCAAAACAAAGAGGTATTCTTTAATAAAATGGCGTTTTTTCTTAATTTAATAAACTAGAAAAACATTAAATTACAAATTAATGTCTTGAAAATTTAGCTGACACACCAGAAAAGATTCCATCTACACACTTAGAACAAGGACGTGCATTGGAAGCTGGTAAAATAAACCATAAAAGGAAAATAACATTCCCATATTTAAGCACATTTACTGTTCAGAATTCGAACATGTCAACTATCATAAAAATTATTTGAATCTTTAAACAAAACATTTTGATATAAAATTCAGACATTTTACATCTATTAAAAAAAGAAATGCATAGAAAAATTACCTTATTTGGGATCTTGTCACTATTCTTTAAAGGTAGTTGATATCTTAAAACTTTGCAAAAAATTAATTAATTTAGGTCCTGAAATTGTAAGATGGAAAAGTTGGGAACTATTTTATTTAAAAAAAGTTTACTTATACTGTACTTGTGTTCAAGTTTTTTTTATCCTTTTTGTGCGCAGCATGTGCATTTCATAGCACATATTTCTAGCCAGAGTTTCAATGTTTTCATACACAGTTGAGTAACAGTTTAAGTCCTTGCTAGTACAGTCCATTATGAGCTGCAGTAAATTCCCTTGTTGTATGATCTTCTTGTATGTTGAGGTATCAATTTCATCCATTGTCTGTTTGATTTTTGAGCAATATTTAGATCTTATTTGCTCCAATTCTTTGCAGCGTAGAATAAAATGTTCTAGGTCTTCATTTTCCTGTTCACAGATTGTACATGTCGGGTTTACTTTCGGCTCGAACTTAGCTCTTTTGGCTTGGAATATGTACATTTGAATACTTATTCTTGCTTTTATTTCTCCTGCCTTTACATCTTTACTATCGTTTTTGACGCTTTTCCATATATTGTGAGCTTCATTTAATGGATTGTTCTGTATCTCTATGTATTTAAGTGATGTTTTTTTTTCCATTTTTTCATAATGGCATTCATTTTTCAAGTATTCCTTGATGTAGTAACTACTAGATTTCAAATTGTATTTTGATAGAGTTTTTTACACTCTGTTGATAAAGTCTTTTCCTCTTTGGTCTGAAAATGCTATTTGTCGGCGCAGAATTTCACATTCTATGGTTCCTGAATTTCGAACAATATGCATGAAGAAGGTAAGTAGATTTTTGTCTAATGTGATGGCAATAGGTTCAGCTCCTACCAGGGTATAGACATCCATATTTGCTGTATTATTTGGAAGCCCTTGAATTTGTCGGAGGATTTTTCTCTCTGCCAGTTCTAGTATGTCCTTTTCTTTTGCAAGTAAGTTCATCACCTCAAGTCCGTAGATGCTTCTTGGTACTGCATATGTTCTCCATAGCTTGTATGCGACCATGGGTGAGAATCCCCTTCTGACATATAAACCAGCTCCGAGAAGGCTGTATATTGTTGCCCTGCCGGTTCTTATTCTTTCTGAGATATTTGTCCGGTTTTGCTCGTTTCTTTTGATACCTAGATGTTTAGTTTCATTGGTTATATTGATGCCATCGTCTTCGAATTGCAGTGTTGATATGTTTGAGCCTTTTGCATTGTATAAAACAGCTTCAGATTTAGTTGAATTGATTTTAACTAGATCTCTGCTTGTATGGTGCTGTACTATGTCTAATATTCCTTGTGCGTCTGCAGTACTATTTGCCAGGACAACAATGTCATCGGCACATGTGGGTGCAGGGACTTGTATATCACCAATACATGCTCCAAGTCCACTTTTTAAGATGCTATCCAGTATGACGTTGTTGTAGCATTTATATAGCGTTGTAGATAGTTTTGCACCTTGTTGAATTCCTTGTACCTTGTTGAATTCCTTGTAACACCATTACATCTTCTGTACATTGACCTTCCCATTTAACCTTAATGCTCATGCCTTTATACAAGTTTCTCAGTAGTATCCAGAGTTTTCCTTTTATTCCATAATGGTACAGCTTGTTGAATAGTTTTTCATGGTTTAGTTTGTCAAATGCTTTTTCTGCATCAAGAGTTATTAAAATCATCAGTATCTTTAATTTCTTACTTTCTTCGATTGCTTGTGATGTGAGGAAAGCTGTGCATAGTGATGACACTCCTTCTGTAAACCCTCTGTGCAAGGAGTTTTGTATGTTATTAAATACAGAGTCAACTCTATCCTTCAGTATACTTTGTAATATTTTTGCAAAGGTTTTAGTCACAGTTATTCCTCTTTAGCTAGATGGTAATGTTTTGTCTTTTTCTTTCTTTAGGATTGGTGTAAGAATCCCTGTCTTTAGGAAGATTGGTACATCCAGATATGTTAAAATTAAATTTAGCAAATGTACTATAAAGGGAGTTAACTCATTCATTCCATATTTGTAGTGTTCTGCCGAAATTCCATCCTCGTCCGGTGCTTTCCCAGCTTTAAGTTTTTCTATAGCTTTATTTACCTCCTTTATATTGACATGATCAATGCCTTGACCTTTTTCCCTTTCTATGGATTCTATAATATTGTTTTGTATTTCTACAAGCTCTAGCTTTTCAGTGTCAAAATTTTCCTCTAATGTTGGCGTAGCTAGTTGTTGGAAATGTTCTTGCCAAATGTTCATTATGCTTGGTCCATCTTCTGCAGTTGTTTCATTCAGTTTCAGTATCTTGGTGTTAGTAAGTGGTGTTTTTCTTTGCATGTTGATAAGCTTGTAAAAAAGTTTTGTGTCTGCATTTGAAGCTTTCATAATTTTTCCCGCTGTTGATTCTCTCTGAGAGGCATAAGCTTGTCTTTGTGCTTTTCGAATTATTCTTTTTGCAGCTGTCATTTTGATTTTGAGCTTGTTACTTCTTTCTTGAGGTGCTCCATGTTGCCTCCATACTTTATATGCATTTTTTGATTGCTTTGAAGCCTTTTCTATTTGTTCATTCCATATCGCCTTTCCCTTTGATTTGATTTTGATTTTTCTTCGATACTTTGGGATTGCCGCTTCTCCGGCTTTATGTAGCAATTTTTCTAGATTTCTTATATCTAGCTAAATGATTCCTTTTGATTTTTGCATGAGGTTTGGTAGATCTTTATTGATGATTTCCTTATAAATTTGAGGATCACAGTCAGTCCATTTAGGTTTTGCTATGATAGTTGTTGGTTTTTCCCTTACTTTTTTCAGTTGGATATTCAGTGTCAGAATAACAGGTACATGGTCCGAGGTATTCTCTGGGTCAGTATCAAGGACATCAATTTGTCAGATTTTATTTATTATTTCCAAGTTACTTTTGAAGAGGAAGTAATCAATTTGCCCTTTCGATTTACCATTCTGGTGATAAAATGTTCTTTTAATGGGTATTTCTCAGTATTTCCTATACATTTTTCCTTGCAGAAAGTCTGTAGAATTTTATCATGAGGTGTAGAGCTTCTATGGAGTGACCAGTTCATGTCTCTACATACTATAATTTCGTGTGTATCTTTATATTTCTCTATCATTTCATCAGTTTGAGCCAAAGTGTCTTTGTATTCGATATCTGCATTTTTGTTATCTGATGGCATATATGCATTTATAAGACATATTGGTTTGTCTCCTTGTTGAATATGCATGGCTTGTATTCTATTTCCACTATTCTATTCTATTCTACTGTATTGATGATATCTATCTATAACATTGGTGGAGAATTTTGGTCGCTATTCTTCTAATCCAGAGCTTTGCTAATAATGAGTTTGGATGTACACCGTCAGTTTTGTATAGATTAAAGTTGTAGTATTCGTCAGTACCGCCTTTTCTTTTAGATGTTTTTCGAATGTCTAGATCAAATTTTGGTGATTTTTCTGCAGATTGGTTTATTTCTTGGATGAAGGTGTTTAATTGATATAACTGGTTTTGAAGTGTTTGATCGTCTTCACTGAAAATGTCTGGGTTTTTGTGGCCTTGAGACCTGTTCCAGCACTGAATGGAGTATGGCGGTACTTCTAAGAAGATGATTTCTAATTTTGGTTTTATTTTGGTGATGACAGCCTTAAGTTCAATAAATTTTCTTCTTAGATATCGGACGTTTGAATCGTTTTTGTTCACAAGAGAGATGTTTCTGGTAGTTTTGTTAAGTTCGTACAGGTTCCTAGCCAAATATAAAATGTGTTGTTTTTGTGTTGATGACAGATAGATGGTAATTCTTTTTCGGCCCAATCAATAGTTTACTGTACTTTTTGTCCTTTTTTTTAAATAAATTTTATATTTAGGAAGTCTTCAGTTGTAATAGGTCTCTTTATGTAGTTGCCTTTACTATTAGATATAATTGTAGGTTGGCTTTGGGCTGTTTTATCCTGAATATCTCTCTTATTTACTCTGAAGTATCTGCTTGACTTTACAACTTTAGTCTCAGACATATATCAATTTTTTGTGGGGACAGAGTACTAAGTTTCCTTTTATCTTTCAAACACAGTCAACACAGGATATTGGTTGAAACACAAGTACAGTGTGTTTAAAGGTTTAATTAAACTATATATATATATATGCGATAAAAAATTTATTAAGAAAATAAAATAAGAGAAGGGGGTCTTGACTACAGACAATGTGGTCAAAGATTTAAACTTAAATAGAAAAGAAAAACAAATATTTAACTGTTCGAAATGATTATAAAGATGTATGTTGACAATTGACAATACAAAATAATGAACAAAAAACAAATATGAAATAAAGACTTGGTTCGTGTAATAGGACAGCTGATTGGAGAAAAGTGACAAATAGCCACGCCTAAATTAAACTGATGTCAATTCAACTGCCTTCAGAAACATAAATTTCACAAATCAAGCACGAACACAGAGAATTGAGTATTTAATATTTGAAAATGTTTATATATGTAATAA
The DNA here is from genome assembly GCF_021869535.1 of Mytilus californianus. Taxonomy (NCBI): domain Eukaryota; kingdom Metazoa; phylum Mollusca; class Bivalvia; order Mytilida; family Mytilidae; genus Mytilus; species Mytilus californianus. The sequence goes on from NW_026262712.1 coordinate 37,580,476, forward strand.
AACGTCACAAGTTAAATTGTGGGAAATTGTTGTGTACACTTCATGACTCTTTATATGTTACGACATATTTTATGAATCCACTTTCACAAAGATATGTCATAAGATGATCATAGGACATGTCCTAGTCCTAAGAGCGCTTCGATAAACAGACCCCTGAATCAAATCTCATTTTATTCATACTGATAATACAAAGCGTTACATGCAATTGTCCTCTTCAATAAAAATGACCGAAATGATTTGTAGGAATTAAATCTTTTTCGTATAGCAGGTGGACAATTCCGTAAATTTGAACAAAATTCAAATTGTCGAACAAGCTCTGTAATTATGGACGTTATGTACATGTACCTGTATAGTGATTTAAAACATGTCGAAAGACATGCTTGTTGATTTTTGTAACAAACAATGTAATCAAGTTTTTTTCAATGTTAAATTTTTGTATACAGCTGTCATTACTTAAATCGATTAAACAGCACGCATTCATGTATACATTTACATCCTCATTACCATATTGTATTTCAACGCTCTAACATTTTGAGTGTCTCTGAGAACAGGCAATGAAATTATATATTCTTTTGAACATTTTTTTGTTTTTAGAATTAGAAAATGTTAAGTGGACATATCCTTTTAACGCACCGACCATTCTTATTCTGTGTGTGCAAAGGTGGGATGCTGTTTTAGATAAATTCTGTACTTGTCAACAGATTTATTAAAGTTTAAAGTTGTGTGTGCTAAAAATACCCTTCCCAAAAATAGTAAAAAAAATAAAATCAGATTGATAGTAAATACAAAATATATGCTAAAAGCGTTGATGAAAAATTGTACTAATTACAGAGAAGGTGTTGCATTGTTAGCCTCATCAAATATCGATCGTTATGTTGTGTGCATGAAATAGGTGTTGAGTGTGATAGGATTATTGGTATTAAATTGCATCGGCCCGATGATGTGACTATTTTCCTCTCCTGTGTATACTTACCTGTTTCTTCTCTTTCCATTGAATTGTTTAAAGAATATGTAGATTAACTGCACGAACTGTATATACCCAAAATGGTATTGTAATTCTAAATGCGAAAGTTCAAGGACCACGTGTCAGTTCTGTTCAAGACGATCGAAGCAAACTTTTGCTTGGAGTTTTATATGAATTAAAGTTGGTGTTCATTAAAAACACAGATTTTTGTAAAGGACCTACGCACACGTTTCAAGGCTACGAAAATGGTCCTTGTTCTATAGATAAAAGAACTATTTTGTTTTTCAATGTAAAATTATTGCTGGTGATTTTTATTCCGGATAAAGAACTATTCCATATTGTTCCAATTTGCTAATTTTATTGAACTTGGTGGTTTGTTTTGAACTAAATACGTGAAAATTTTGTTATCTATCTCTGTCAAATATGACGATCCCGGGAAATACACGTGGATGTATAAAATGCTTGTAAAATCGCTAAACGTGCAGTACGGTCATATTTTGTATTTCTCAGTTTAAATACAATAATTTCCCAATTCTTAACTTATGACGTTTTATTACATATGGGTTATTAAAAAAAATGATGACTTTCCTTTTAGCCTTTGTCAGTCTCTGGTATGTAGTCTGTATAAAAAAATACTGTCCAAAATTGTACCCCAAAAAACAATATCTCTCACCAAACTATTATATGTTGACTATGATTTCTTGTGCAATTCTTTCATCTATTTTCATTTTTATAAACAGCGTAAGGTAAGTTAAATAAGTAAAAATAAGATGTCAGTAAAAGTCAATCTGTTGCCAGAAAATGTCTTTGTAGGTGAAATGACATGTTTATCTACATCTTGCATGTATTATATTTTTTGTTAAGTATCATAGCTAGGCACAGGCACATCTATATGACCCTGAAGTTCTACAACTGGAATACTATGGTAACAATAAGACGACTACCAAAATTACAGACTACACAACAAACTATCAATTTGCAGAGTTTCTTGAATATTTTCAATATCTGACTTACCTGTAACATTAAAATTCATTAGCTTGGATTTTCAACGCGGTGTGGTATTATCAAAAGAGAAACGGTTCTAACTCAAACCCCTGCACACTATGGCAAATGTTGGCGAACACATTGTCCTTTTTTTCTTGTGGAAGCTTGAGTGACCTTTATGGTATTTCATTTTCCTTTGTGTACCCTTGTCATCACTTGTTGTTAGTTATTTCTTTTTTTTTTGCCTCCAATTTTCTGCTTTTTTTCTTTTCCACATTCTATGTCTTTCTTTTCCACATTCTACGTCTTTCTTTTACCTTTCCTTTCTGCTTTTATCTTTGCCTTGAAAGTTTTATTTTCTTGTTTGTTTTGTGTTTGTTTAACTGCTAGTTTCTTTGATTCATGTTTATATCTTAATTTCACAAAATATTCTGACTCTCTTTTGAGGATGTTTTTAGTTTCACCTTTATCTTGTTTATTGCTTGATTTAGTCAGGCTTTGGGATCTTCCTGTTGTTGGCAGCTTCACAATCAGTTTTATTATTGCTTTGAAGAAACCAAAAATATTCTGTCTCTCTTTTGAGGATGTTTTTAGTTTCACCTTTATCTTGTTTATTGCTTGATTTAGTCAGGCTTTGGGATCTTCCTGTTGTTGGCAGCTTCACAATCAGTTTTATTATTGCTTTGAAGAAACCCTGGATAAAAGTATACTCAGACTAACGTCAGCATTATAAGGTGGCAGCTATTTGAAACCTTGATAATAAAAAGTCATACTAAGCGTCAGGGGTGTAAAATGTTTATGATGAAATAAAACATACTAATCTAAATTCAACTTAGTCAAATTTCAACTAACAATTCAACATTACTTTCAGCAAAACTCAATATTATCTCAATTCCTATTTTGCTTAAACTTAGCTGAGTTCATTTATTTATTTCCTGCTATAGAAGTATTAAGCATTCAAAACCAATGAAGGCCATAATAATGGCATGTTTGCAATGGAGGGGCGAAAGATGTAACTGATGATCTGCAACAGGTGGTGGAACTAATTTTTCTTCCCATGGGAACATCTTCTATCCATGGGAACATTTCTTCTACCCATGGGAACATATATTTTTCCCATGGGAACATTTATTTTTCTTATTATTTTTCGGAATTTGTAAAAGAGCTATGAAATATCGTAACGAACTGACAGGTACTAATAACCGGGAGCAGTTTATAACATTTTCATCTGATAAAAAAAAGTAATTTCACTAAATTAAAGGTATTTCTATCATGCTTTTACATTCAAAAGTCTGTTATTGTCATTGAATGATTGATAGAAACACATTTATTTTATTGTATCGTCGTTTATTGGTTGGTTATCATTCAAAGTCCAGCGGCTGATTTTACAATTTAAATCTTTCACTTTTGCTTTCTATTAATATCATCCTGAATTTCATGTAATATAATTCGCTGAACTGCCAAAGATCAGAATTATGCCTGTGTATTTTGGAATTTAATTTATGGATAAATGTTTGGTTTGAATTTATATATATAGGTGGGAAATCACGAATCGTTTGTAAGGTCGTTTTCTAGCTATAATCCTTGAATTTATGAAATTGACATTATAATTATTATTAATATACTTATTCTTTTTCATCTACATAACTCAATATGCGTGATTTTCGCCACTAGATGGATGTGCACTGATACTTTCTAAAAGTTTATTTCATTCATTTGGTCAAATTTCCTAATTCAATTTGTTACTCGTCTACAAAAAATATCTACTATTTTGTTTCATTTTTCGCAAAAAAGTCTTGTTGAATCTGTCCTTTATGATCTTTCAGGTAAATATCAAAAAAAGAATCCAGAGTTTTGCATTTACAAGTACGGATAATGATTAAATACTTGATGGAAAACTTATTTCCCTAAATGGTTTTATAAACACTTGTATTTTACCCTTAGGCTGCCTTCATGTAATTTACAGTTTAAAGGAGCATTGTCGTCTTTTTGCAACTTGATCAACGACTTAAATGATTTTTTTTTTGCGATTTCATACATTTAATATAAAATAATTGCTGGTGATTTTTTGTACGAATATAGAACAATTCGAAATTGTTCCAATTTGCAAATTTTATTAAATATGGTTGTTTTTTTCTGCATTAGGTAGGTTAAAATTGTATTCTCTAGCTCACGATCGCGGGATTATGTAACAGCCACTATGTTCCGTCAGTTACTTTGTTCCGGCGGAACTTTTCAACTAGTTATTTCGTTCCAGTAGAACTTTCCAATTAGTTGTTTAATTCCGAGTGCAGTCGAAAAGTACCGGAACAATGTAGCTAGTTGAAAAGTTAACCCTAACCCTAACCCTAACCTAATCCTAACCCTAACCTTAATCCTAACCCTAAACTAAATCTAACATAACCCTAACCCTTAACCCTAACCTAACAATGAGGAACTTTGTGACTAGTTGATAAGTTCCGATTGACTTTTGTGGCTAGTATCTTTGTTCCCCTTTGAAAAGGTTCAAAGATAATATGTTGCGCTTTTACTTTGCATCAATTCTCCAAATGGAACTTTGTGACTGGTTGATAAGTTCCGTTTGAACTTTTGGGCTAGTTTGTTAGTTCCGGTTTTGACTTATTTGCCAAGGAGGAACTTTGTGGCTAGTTGATAAGTTCCTTTTGACTTTTGTAGTCAGTATCTTGGTTTCCCTTTAAAAGGTTCAAATATAATATGTTGCGCTTTTACTTTGCATCAATTCTCCAAATGGAACTTTCTGCCTGGTTGATAAGTTCCGTTGGAACTTTTGTGCTAGTTTGTTAGTTCCGGTTTTGACTAATTTGGCAAAAAGGAAATTTCTAACTAGTTGATATGTTCCGTTGGAACTTTTCAACTAGTCACTTTGTTCCGGTGGAACTTTTAAACCAGAGGAAGAACAAAGTAACTAGTTAATAAGTTCCTCCGGAACTTTTCGGCTAGTTAGTTCTTTCAGCCCGGAACTTTCCAACGTCGGAACAAAAGAGCATTTACAATTACACGTCGATGTATTAAATTTTTTGTAAATCGCGAAACTTGCAGTACGGTCATATTTTGTATTTTTAAGTTTGAATAAAGAGTCTAAACTTTTTTAAAAATTGAATAGGCCATAAAATCTCTAACTTTATCCTAACCCGAATAATTCAGTCCCTCCCCTTAATCAATCTCTCCTACTTTCTCCGAGGTTATTGAAGTAATCGTAGATCAGCGGAATATAACGACTGAATTATTCGGGTTAACTTTATCCATGTTTGATTTAATTAAAATAAGTTTCTGAAGGCTGTTGATTTGACATTAGTTTAATGTAGGCGTGGCTATCTGTTACTTTTCCCCAATCAGCTGGGGCCTGTTTATCGAAGCAGTCTTAGGATTAGGACGTGTCCTAAGACGAACTTAGGACATATCTTAATCCTGAGTGGGTTTATCAAACATGTCGTAACTTTGGAAAATCCTAGGAATTGTCCTAACTTTAGGATACCAATTTAGGTGTCTTAAGATAGTCTTAGGATGGTCCTAACTTTAGGATATATTTAGGATGGTTATTTTATAAACAAATATGGCCTGTATTGGTTGCATTTACTTTAGGGAACTACCATTTGATTTTTATGACGGGGGTTGGGGGGGGGGGGGGGGGGGGGTTGGGGGGGCATAGTATGAAAAATGTTGTTCTGCTTTTTTTGTTGTTGTAATCTCTGTCCTTCTTTTTTTATTTTTCACTCTATTCGGTCCTGCCTTTTCTTTTATTAGTTTATCCTGCCTTTTTTTTTTTGCAAAGTTCCTCATTCTGCATTTTTTTTACTCCCAAACTCCTGTCCTGCCTTTATTTTATTAGTTTATCCCGACTTTTTTTTTACATAAATTGTTATCTTGCTTTTTTTTGCAAAGTTGCTCATCCTGCCTTTTTTTTTACTCCAAACTCCTGTCCTGCCTTTTTTTCAAATTTCATCATAGTCCCCCCCCCTATAAAAATCAAATGGTAGTTCCCTTAATGCATATTAAATCCATATCCCTCTTTTCAGCACTATTTATTGCAACATTTGACAATTTACCAAAAAGCAAAGTGTTACTCTTGTCCACGTCGTCCAGGAGAGTCTGTAGTTTTGCATCGGTAGAATTCGAATTTCGTCTCTTATATTCACACATATCATCGCATGTTATTTGCAGTAATAAAATAGTTGAAAAACTCTACTTTAAGTATGAAAAATGTTGTTCTGCTTTTTTTGTTGTTGTAATCTCTGTCCTTCTTTTTTTATTTTTCACTCTATTCGGTCCTGCCTTTTCTTTTATTAGTTTATCCTGCCTTTTTTTTTTTTGCAAAGTTCCTCATCCTGCATTTTTTTTACTCCCAAACTCCTGTCCTGCCTTTATTTTATTAGTTTATCCCGACTTTTTTTTTACATAAATTGTTATCTTGCTTTTTTTTGCAAAGTTGCTCATCCTGCCTTTTTTTTTACTCCAAACTCCTGTCCTGCCTTTTTTTCAAATTTCATCATAGTCCCCCCCCCCTATAAAAATCAAATGGTAGTTCCCTTAATGCATATTAAATCCATATCCCTCTTTTCAGCTCTATTTATTGCAACATTTGACAATTTACCAAAAAGCAAAGTGTTACTCTTGTCCACGTCGTCCAGGAGAGTCTGTAGTTTTGCATCGGTAGAATTCGAATTTCGTCTCTTATATTCACACATATCATCGCATGTTATTTGCAGTAATAAAATAGTTGAAAAACTCAGTATTTATATGAAAGATGCACGAGATTTGCCTTTGAACTTTTAAGTATGAAACCGTGACACTTCGAATTCAGCTCACTCAAAGCATATAATGATTTTACCGATTATATATTTTATTTTAACTATTTACAATTTGTTTGTTTCAATTCTTATATAAAACGTAGTTATATATTTTGTCTTATGTTTTGTTTTATGAGTTTAAATGTACAATTATAATATAAAAAGTATTTATCACCTTTAATTTAAAACTAATAACTATTTTCTAATTATTTATCTTTTTTTTTAAATTATAGTTATTGGTTAAACTTGATACAATATTTTCATTTTTTATTTGTTATTTTCTTTTACGCCAATACTTAGGACAGCGGTTAGGACATCCTAGCTAAGATAATCCTAAGATAGCTTCGATGTGCATGCTGAGACATGTCGTAAGTCGGTCCTAACTTTATCCTAATTTCTGTCCTAATAAATTCTTAGGACCGATCTTAGGACAGTTTCGATAAACAGGCCCCTGGCCTATTCGACAAATCTGTGTTCGATGATGCGTGAAAACTGGCAATGACATTGTAATAGTTTATTTGACAATGTAAAGCAACATATAACAGAGCTATATATATATACAATATTATATATCTCAATAGTATATGTCTCTGATATAATTGAATATAAGTACATCAGTCGATAGAAAAATTTATTTCTTTAATTGAAATTTATTTTAGGATTCTCAAAGCAATATTTACAACGTTATACAGGTTTTTATCGGCACGTGTTATACTTTGGGATATGTCATGCGGAACCAATGTTTTTTCTAGTATTTCTGGTCATGGTGGTCAAATTTATCTAATATACAAGTTTTGAAGATATCATGAAATAATAGCAATACATTTGATGGAAATTTATATTTGCATTTTGTTTAGATTATTTTCAGCAGTAAGATTCGGTCTTAAAGAAAATGAAAACAACGCGTTATAAATTTGATGCGTCCGAAGCGCATTTACCTTCATTAGGAACGCTCAATGCCTTAAAGTGTTGAAGCAAAACAAAACTTTGATAAAAGGATGAATAACTATTATGTTTTTTGAAGAAAAAAATTAAGTGTCATAAAATTTGAATTACGCAATAAACGCATCTTGATCAATTTTGATAGAACAGTAATGTATTAATGTTACATCGTTGATCTTCAATTCTTAGAAGTGATCTGTGACTGTTTTATTCGCATACGTATAGGCAGAGACGAATATACACATTCTGGTTAAACATTGCTATAAACACATTAAAAAATCGATTTCTTTGAAAAATAGATCATTTTTGAGCAGACTTTGTTTGATTTTTTTTTTTTTTTTATTTGTTTGTAAAAATAATTTTGGGTTTCAATTCAGTTCAATGATTCAAAATACTATCAGCCTATTTTTGTTTTAAAAATAGGGGCGAGGAATTGTATACTTCATCTAAGTTTTTGTTTTAAAACGCAATATCCTTTGAGGTCAGCCAAACCCAAAATCAGCAACATTTTTTTTTTTAATTTTAAATTTCATTTATTTCAGCTTTCTTTCAAAGTTTCTTATGGCGGATTTATTTTCTTTCGGGTTTGATATTTTTATTGTGTTTAATAAGTATTAATAAAATGTGTTTCCATAATAATCTTGTTTTTTTGTTTAGTTATATATATCTTTATACATATGAATTCCTAAATTACACTTGGAAATAAATTTTGAACAATGAATTTGTCACCATTTCGCTTTAGCCGTCTGTACAACTTAGCATACTTTTGAATATGCATGAAATACTTGTCACTGAACGTTAAACAAACAAATATACACAAATTCATCTGCAATTGCGCTATCCTCTGTTACATACCCGTCATTTTGTCACATGCTTGGTACTATTTTTTTAACAAATTTTGTGTTTTAAGATTTTGTCGAAGCGCTTTTCGGTATTTACCGTCACCGGGTACGCTCAAATTCAAAATATTAAAGGCAAAGGATGTTTAAATCCTTGAGGAAATATATGACTGTAACTGTAACATTTTGTTTTGTGTGGCTCTTTGATGACCATTTATTAAACCTGGATTTTCATTCTTTTTTCATAAGTACGTCTTGATTTCTGCAGAAGTCACACTTATTTATATAAATAAATGGTGTTGTGGTTTATATACGTCAATAACATAGCAACCCAGACACAAAACAATATATATATATATATATATATATATATATATATATAGAGTCTATAAGAATCTACCAACCAGTAAACTTAATAGGTATTGGATCATCAAAATTGACAATACTACACAAACAGGGAAAATTATATGAGTCTAAAAGATTGTGTAACAATACCGATAAATAGATGGAAAACAAAACACTAAAAAGTGTTGAATATCATCGCACAAAGATGGAAAAACTGAACAGATGATATAATAATATACAATAATTGCAAATATTTCGGCTCAACAAATGGCCTTCCTCAGTGTTAAAAGTTTTAACAATACTGATATATAATGTATAAGGTGTAAACATAGATCAGTAATAATACAGGTAAGTTTTGGTCGATTGTTTTTATTCAAAATCCTGATTATCATAATTTAAACATTAGACTGTTAATTTAATTATTTCTTTCTATTGATTTCATCTGGATGGAGGACACTTTTTTGAACAATATTCTACAGGGGGTATACTGAGAGCCCGTCACATGTCCGTACGTTCATTGGTACATACATTGACAACAAAAAATTAGTTAACTTTTAAGATTTTTATTGCTGTATTTTTTTTACGTGATATATTTTTATTATATATATATATATATATATATATATATATAAGTCTAGAGATTTGCACAACGATACTAATATAAGATGGTATTATACGAAGATGTTGTTAATAAATCGTGTTGACAAATATTTCGGCTTAACAAATAGCCTTCTTCGGTGTCAATTATTTTAACAATACTGATAATATGTATAAAAATAGCTCAATAATACAGGTAAGTTTTGGTCTATTGATTTAATCCAAAATCCTGAACATCATAATATAAAACAAAACTCAATACTCAAATATAGGTGACTGTGTATATTTTACAACCCAAAATGAGTGAAAAATAAAACTTAGTATTTTTTATTGATGCCGTTTGGATGATGTACATTTAGTTCCTTTATCCAAAAGCTTTCCCGAACCTGTCGCTGGGCATCACTCCAGTGAATGTTCTGTTCAATCACTAGGATCTTCATGCGGTTAAAGTCATCAAGTGTGTGACCAGACTGTCTGAAATGCTGAGAAACTGGGAGAAGTGGCTTCTTAGAGATATCACTCCTATGGCCATTGAGGCGTTTGTGGAAAGGCTGCTTTGACTCACCAACATATTGGAGGCCACAAACCGAACATTCTAGAATGTAAATAACATTCATACTTTTGCAGTTAACATTGCAAAATATCTTATAGTTATTTTCGGTTGCCTTACTGTGAAAAGTTGATGAGTGATGCATCTGTAGGCAGCATTTGCAGCGTTTTTCATCACACGAACGACATTCTCCAGAAGTACTTCTATTATCAGACACTTCAGCCCGCACCAGCAGGTTACGCAGACTATTGGGTTGCCTAAAAGCTATCATGGGAGGCTCGGGAAAAATCTTGGATAGTTTGGAATTCTTTTCAACTGTTTTCCAATGCTCACGAATGACACCGAAGCTGTTTCTGAGAGATGGGTGGTAAGTAAGAACACATAGTCCTTTTATTTTTCTTTTTATATTTGTATTAACAATGGTAGAGGGTTTGATCCCATTTGCGATGTTGCGGACTACAAATCAAGCTCATGCCACAAACACCTGGCAATTTATCCAACACATTACTTCGCAAATGGGATCAAACCCTCTACCATTGTTCCAAGCGGTTAATGGTCCTCCTCAAACAACACTGCGAAGAATATCTGAAAACTCTTACTGGCGAATTTAACACCCTTTCAAATAGCTGCAAAAAAAATCTCACATCTGACAATTGTGATGCTATCAGTGCTCGCCTTAAAGACATAACAACCATACAATCTCAAAATTTGAGTGAAAGGCAGAAAAGAAAATTCCGTAGGGATGGCATCGAACATATCAATCCTTCTTTACCATCTGAAAAAAAAGAGAAAACGAGTAAGGCGCTTTAAACGTAGGTCACTAGAGACTGATTCGCCCTCCAACATTGTGGTCAATCTTTCCAAACACCAGTTAACGGAAGCTGAAACATCTCTTCTCTCGAGAGGCTTAAATTTCTGTCCTTTACCTGTCCCTGTCAATGAAACTAAATTGTCGGAAGACCTTGACAATTTTGCCAGAAGTCTACGCATTAAGGAATATTTCGCGTCGAAGGAGAACAACAACAGAGGCTCGGATAGCGACTCAGAAATTTCAGAAGACGAAAACAACTACAAATTTATAAAAAAGAGTACTTGGATCCCTAAACCGAGCAAAAATGCCACCTTGGAATCATTTATTGACAATTTTAAGTCGGACATTATTAGAAATACTAGAAATAACAATAAACCTTTTGACAATCTTACCAATGAAGAACGAACTGCACTGAAAAACTTACGATCTAACGACAATATCGTCATTAAACCTGCAGACAAAGGCAGTGCAGTGGTTGTCATGGATAAATCTGCCTATATTCAAGAGGCTGAACGACAACTTGGCGATGCAAGGTTCTACCAAAAACTAGACTCTGATCCTACAACATCTTTTAGCAGAGAAATAACTGATAGTTTGGTAGAAATGCACAACGATGGTTTCATCGATGAAAAGACTCTAGAATATTTGAAACCAGAAAATCCAAAACCGGGCAGATTTTATCTTTTACCTAAAATTCATAAGGCCAACAACCCAGGAAGACCTATAGTTTCAGCGAACGGTCATCCGACGGCAAAAATATCGGAATTCGTTGACTTCCATCTTCGTCAACATGTTGAGGACTTACCATCTCACATCAAAGATACTACCGATTATCTTAGAAAATTGCAGGCCTTAAATCCACTCCCCTCCGACACGACACTTGTCTCTATGGACGTCACCTCCCTCTACACGAATATTCCACATGCAGATGGCATTGATGCATGTAAAGAAGTTTGGAATTCCCGACCAGTGAAATATCCACCTACTGAATGCCTGGTCAAAATGCTCACGCTGGTACTCAAAAACAACAACTTCACTTTTGATGGAGACCATTATCTGCAAGTTAATGGAACTGCTATGGGCACCAAAATGGCTCCATCATATGCCAACATATTTATGGGCAAATTAGAAAAACAACTCCTTGAATCTTCCATCGAAAAACCGCTTTCCTGGTTTAGATTTATAGATGATGTGGATATGAAATGGAATAAAAGTGACGAGGATTTAGATACATTCATCACTCATGCTAACAACATACATCCAAGTATCAAATTTACTCATGAGAAATCTAAATCCAAAATCACCTTCCTCGATACCTCCAGCTCGCTCACAGATGGCATCATATCCACTGATCTATATTCTAAGCCTACTGACACTCACCAATATCTGTCCCCTAAAAGTTGCCATCCTGCTCATTGTACTAAGAGCATCCCGTACAGTCAGGCACTCAGAGTCAAGCGAATATGTTCCAACTCAGAAACAACTAAAAAACAACTACGTCTGAAGAGAAGGGGCTACAAACACAAAACTATCCAAAAAGGCTTACAGAAAGCGGAAACTATTCCAAGGAGTAAACTGTTAGAATACAAATATAAAAAGAAAAATAAAAGGACTCCATGTGTTCTTACTTACCACCCATCTCTCAAAAACAGCTTCGGTGTCATTCGTGAGCATTGGAAAACAGTTGAAAAGAATTCCAAACTATCCAAGATTTTTCCCGAGCCTCCCATGATAGCTTTTAGGCAACCCAATAGTCTGCGTAACCTGCTGGTGCGGGCTGAAGTGTCTGATAATAGAAGTACTTCTGGAGAATGTCGTTCGTGTGATGAAAAACGCTGCAAATGCTGCCTACAGGTGCATCACTCATCAACTTTTCACAGTAAGGCAACCGAAAATAACTATAAGATATTTTGCAATGTTAACTGCAAAAGTATGAATGTTATTTACATTCTAGAATGTTCGGTTTGTGGCCTCCAATATGTTGGTGAGTCAAAGCAGCCTTTCCACAAACGCCTCAATGGCCATAGGAGTGATATCTCTAAGAAGCCACTTCTCCCAGTTTCTCAGCATTTCAGACAGTCTGGTCACACACTTGATGACTTTAACCGCATGAAGATCCTAGTGATTGAACAGAACATTCACTGGAGTGATGCCCAGCGACAGGTTCGGGAAAGCTTTTGGATAAAGGAACTAAATGTACATCATCCAAACGGCATCAATAAAAAATACTAAGTTTTATTTTTCACTCATTTTGGGTAGTAAATATACACAGTCACCTATATTTGAGTATTGAGTTTTGTTTTGTATTATGATGTTCAGGATTTTGGATTAAATCAATAGACCAAAACTTACCTGTATTATTGAGCTATTTTTATACATATTATCAGTATTGTTAAAATAATTGACACCGAAGACGGCTATTTGTTAAGCCGAAATATTTGTCAACACGATTTATTAACAACATCTTCGTATAATACCATCTTATATTAGTATCGTTGTGCAAATCTCTAGACTTATATAATTTTTTCCTTATCTGCACAGTATCGTCTATTCTAGACGATCCGGTACATAGTAAATTTGCTGGTTGGTCCTTTTTATAGACTTCTATATATATATATATATATATATATATATATATATATACGTACGTCTGAACCAGTGACAACTCTACAACAGATTTATCCATCGGATCACCAGCAGTGATGGTGATACATGGCCGCTGTGTACATTCTGTATATACAACTCGTCTAAACATCAGCCCAACAATGTTAGATCTGTAAATTTGCTTTCGCAAATTTTTTGTTCTTCCCTCACCGGGATTCGAATTCAAGCTACTGAGATATCGTGACACCAAATCGTCGGATACAGTGCAGGCGATTTGGTGTCACGATATCTCAGTAGCATGAGCTTTTTCACTCATTTGGTCTTTTGGAAAATGTTGTTTGTGCTGTATTTTGACCCCTCAACCAAGAAATTTGAAAAAAGAATATATATATATTAGGGATGTCAACGAGTACTCGAGTACTCGAGTATCGCTCGGTAGTACCGAGTATCGATTAACAAAATGATACTCGAGTAATCGGTTTTCTGCTAGAATGTTGTAACTTTCGTAAGTTTAAACAAAAAATATTTTTATTGAGAGCGTCTCCAAGGAAATTATATATTAATCAAAATTAATAAAAATTAAAATACGATTCGAATGTTTGTGTTTAACTGTCATTTAAAATTAAAAGGAACATGTAGGATATATGAACAAGAGCATTTTTCCAAGGCTTACATTTTTAGCTAAGCTTAGTCACTCCCCCGCCTCTCTACCATTATAGCATATATTTTCATCAGCAGGACTGTTAGCTACCTAACAAATTTGAGAAATCGCTATGTCTCAGAAAAAGTTAACAACATAATATTCTTAAATAAGAACAAATATCGTTGCACCCTGTATCGACTCTCAGAAAATGATTCATGGCATCAGTAAGTTCTAATCATCGCCCCTTTGTTGATCATTAAATGTGTTTTTTACAGTTCCCAAATACTGTTTGAGTAATAATTTTTCTATAGATATTAATTAATTACTTGATTAGATTATTACCAGTTTACATAATTAGTACATGTAGTAAATGAGCTATTAATTTTGGTATAAATTTCCTTGGACTATTAACTTGTCCTAGGTAATATTATAATGTTGAGGGTTTTACGATCAGAAGACATCGACCCACAATACATAAAATAGGTATAATTTTGTGTTTCCATTTGGTAAAAGATTTACCGAGCGAGTACTCGAGTATCGCTCGGTAAATCCAACGAGTAATCGATTAGTAAATATTCACCGAGTTGACATCCCTAATATATATATATATATATATATATAGAAGGCATTTATAGATCGTTTTGTCGAAGCACGAATAAAACTACAGTTATTGTAAGATATAAGAAAAAATAATCGAAATTTTAAAGATTTTTTTTTAAATCTCAAACACAAAAAATGAGAAAAAAAACCAGGAAGGTCCATGCCCAAAGCCGCGGTGAAATAATGGTGCATATAAGATTTTAGAAAACTACACCAAGTTAAAATTCACTGGTGAATTTCATGTCATAGCAGAATGACAATACCTTACTTTCATTTGACAAATTGAAATTGCTCCGTAAACTCCCGATTCAGAACTACATTTGTAATAAGTATGAGTGTACTGGAAATTAATGTTATAATATGTCTGGGACGTTATGTAATACAAAACGTATTGCTAGTGAGGCGCAGGACATTTTAGCGAAACATTTAAAACTCTATTTTAGCGCCGAATTAATCCGTTCACCTGTATTTTCACTAGCCCATTTTAGCGAAAACTTACCCGGTTGAACGAAAATCACCATACTAAAACCATGAACAGTACTATTAATGTTAATGTTTAAGTTGCATTTACATTTTTTTTGTTATGGAAATAAATGTTGTTGTTGAAGCAAACAGAGAAAATAAAAGTGCAACATGTGATGGCTAACGTCACCCAGCCATTTTTTGCTTTCTTGAACAACATATATTAAGAAGCATCGATTGATCTGCTCTACAACATGTCTATACAAGACGAAGAGAAGGAATAGTTCATATCGAAATCTTATGAACAATATTCTACAGGGGGTATACTGAGAGCCCGTTACATGTCCGTACGTTCATTGGTACATACATTGACAACAACAAAATGAGTTAACTTTTAAGATTTTTATTGCTGTATTTTTTTTACGTGATATATTTTTATTATGCTATCATGATACTTTATTAAAATTCATTAATCTAAAATGAATAAATAACATTTTCTAAAATGGCATTGATAATTTCACTTTTCGGTAAAATGGGTTAAAAATCTGGCGCTTAAATGGAATATGCTTTGGCGCTAAAACGTCCGACTGTTTTTGCTAAAATGTCCTCCGCCGTTGACACTTTTACTGATAAATTGAAGATGAATACACATAATTTTACATAATTCAGTCTAAAATAAGTTAAAATCATCACGCGGTATTGCTTTAACACATGAATCTTGATAATTCCGAGCCAGAATATGTAAATAATGTATCAACAAGGCAAATTTCATACACACATAGAAAACATAATAAATTGTGCAAGCCCAAGATTAAATGTTCTTAAAAAATTGAAATATGTATTGAATAGAAATGATCTTGCTCGTATAAACTTAACATTTATTAGACCAATTATGAAATATGCATGTACGTTACGGGATAATTGCACTCAACAATATTCTAATATAAATTTAGAACATGTTAAGTTTGGAGCAGAAAGAATAGTAACTGGTTTGCCCGTGTATTCTAGTCGGGAAGCTATATATTTCGAAACAGGCTAGGAATTGCTAGTAGACAGAAGAAAGTCAAGAAAGGTCAATGTGTTCTATTCTTTACATAACGGAACTACACTTGGTTATCTCTGCGACATAATGCTCCCACATGTTGGTCAAATATCTAATTATGATTTGCGAAATAGTAACAACTATGTAGTTCCCCGTTATACATGTTATAGGCTAGATATAACACAAAAAAAAAATTCATCTACTACTATTGAATGGAATAATCTAAACCCCGACATACGGATTTCCCGAAATATTAATACAAACACCTTCCTACTTTATTTGTGGTGATAGAAAACTTAATATTATTCACTCACGCAGTTCTTTAAATGCAGATCTGAACCGTGTTGATATTAAACTTAATCCCACATGCAGCTCTGGCTATGCTGTTGAGGATTGTATTCACTATTTTTTCGAGTGCCCTTTTCACAATGAACAAGAGAAATATTTTTTTTATTTTAAAAAAAATATGCTATATCATCAGTTGAGTTTCTACTGGCTGATGATGGTGACCTTAAATTTCAGCAAAACTCAGACTATATATATACAATAACCTGGGACTTTTATACTACTAGTAATATATTATGTCCCAACTATAACACAGAGATTGGTGACTACTGGTAAAGTTAATGATTGATTGTTAGTTGCTTAACGTCCTGTGGAAAATATTTCATGCACGTTCAGGACGACAACAATTGGTAAAGTTAAACTAATAACAGCTAGGAACTTCTTTAATATATTTAACCATAGCAGACGACACAAAATCACTGTTTCCGCTGTTGTTCCTAATCAGTATCGGGTATTATTCTTTTAAAAGTTCTGTGGTTTTTATAGTCTGCATGTGACACACTCCGCTTCGGCAGTAAATATTTTTGGTCTTCAATGAATAGAATATACAAATAAGAACAATTCCAACGAGAAAAAGTAACGGCCTGATTTATGTACAAATCAATTGAAGAAAAACAAATATGATATACAGCAACAAACAACAACCACTAAATAACAGGCTCCTGATTTGGGACAGGAACATGCACAACTATGACAACGTTGAATGAAAAAAAAACTTTAAAAGTCAGTTAAAAAGGGCTTACTTAACTTATCGATATATAGCACAAAGTAAACTTAAAGTATAGCTTTCTTGAAAACACAAACAAGAAGGTACATTTACTAGAGGTTTGATACCAGGTATGTGGAAAAGAAAGTGAAGTTATGTACTAGTTAACTCTAGAACAGTAAAAGTTACACCACCAAAATTCATACTTGATCTGTGTTTTGTTGTAATAAGCATTGTGTATAAGATCATAACATTTGGTTGAGACAAAATAAAGTTAGAGAATGGAAACGAAAAAATCAGCAATTTTTCCATTTGTAAAGGGCATAACTCTAGAACGGTTAAAGTGATGCCACCAAAATGTATACTTGATCTGTGTGTTGTGGTAATAAGCATTGTATATGAGTTTCATAACACTTGGTCGAGACAAACTAAAGTTAGAGAACGGAAACAATAAATTCAGCAATTTTTCCATTTGTAAAGGGGCATAACTATAGAACGGTTAAAGTGATGCCACCAAAATTCAATCCTGATCTGTGCATTGTGTATGAGTTTCATAATATCTGGTTGAGGCAAACTAAAGTTAGAGAACGGAAACAAACTTTGGGACGTACGTACGTACAAGGGTAAAACGTAATGGCTACAGCGGGGGCATAAAAACGGAAAGGGTTACACAAAGGTCTTGTTACGTCAGAATTACTGACTAAACCACGCATCTGCACACATTGATAAGCACTGGAAAAGAACTGCCTGTAAAAAACGACAAAAGAATGACACCTGTTCTATGACATGTAAAATTTTGTATCTAACTCCTCTACAGATTACCTTGCATCAGTTGAAGTTATGTACAACAGTTATGAGTTATTTGCGCAAACACTTGCAAAGTGAACCTGAAGGGTAAATTCTCAAACTGGATGGTTACATCTGAGATTTCAGTTGAAAAAGGCTTACTTAACTTATCGATACATAGCACACAGTAAAATTAAGTTATAGTTTTCTTGAAATCACCTGACAAGAAGGTATGGTCGGGTTGTTGTCTCTTTGACACATTCCCCATTTCCATTCTCAATTTTATTTACATTTTCTAGTAGGCTTGATAAAAGGCAAGTGGAAGAGAAAGTGTAGTTCTGTATACTAATTAAATATGTTAACCTCTAGAAAATGTCATGAAGAGTTCAATTCTACTTTGTTGATTTCTGCCAAGTCCTCGAAAGGCAACTATTCAATGTCACGATCGAATGGCTGATAAACAGTTATTTTCTTAAAACGTACAGAAAAAGTAAAATTAACTGACGACTGCCAAAAAAAAAAAAAAAAACCAAAACAAACCCACAAACAAAAAAACATGTCGAGGCCTTGTATAGCCAACTATACGATATGGGTTTTTCTCTTTTTTAAAGGCCGTACGGTTGCCTATAATTGTTTACATCAACTGTATTTGAACTTTGATGGATAGTTGTTTCATTCGCAATTACACCACATCTCCTTATTTTTTTAACATCTGAAAAACGTCCCACTATACAAATTTATAGAAATTGTTATAATTTCTGCTTCTATATAGAGAAGAAACACTCTTAATAATGGTCAAGAAGGTGTCTCAGTTTTTTTGCTTCAGACTTTAAGCTCTGATCGAAGTTTGTATAATTCAATATACACATGTACATCATATCTCCTTCATATATCTTATATCTTATGCATGGAAATTAAGAAATTGGTTTGCAAGTGACTGTAGTGAATGTAGGCGGTGATAACATTTAACCATTCGTTTAAATTTATGTGACAAGGTAAACGTTGCTAGACATGACCATTTTTCATTTTTTCTTCACCATGTTCTCTGCATTGCTGTACAACACAAATTCCTCACTTCTTACTATTAAATCTGATGATGTGAAGTTGATTTCTCTTTTTACTTCTCATTGTATCATTTTTTTCTTTTTTTACTCTTTGTGATGCTAAGCATTGCATGTTATTGCAGAAAACAAAAGTTGTGTCGATTTTGCTCAATATACCTGTACCCTGTATGTACATTATGAAGATATGTAGATGTAAATGACACATTCTATGTGACACATACTATGTGACACATTCTATGTAGAATGATTTTATAATTTTGAATAAGAAAAATATATGTCAGTAGTTATTATAAAAAAAAATCGGCATCATTTTAGTGTCACTTCTTTTTCTTTTGGCAGTAAGTTTTGTAACTAATAAAATTATTAAATATATAAACAATAAATTCAGCAATTTTTCCATTTGTAAAGGGGCATAACTATAGAACGGTTAAAGTGATGCCACCAAAATTCAATCCTGATCTGTGCATTGTGTATGAGTTTCATAATATCTGGTTGAGGCAAACTAAAGTTAGAGAACGGAAACAAACTTTGGGACGTACGTACGTACAAGGGTAAAACTTAATGGCTACAGCGGGGGCATAAAAACGGAAAGGGTTACACAAAGGTCTTGTTACGTCAGAATTACTGACTAAACCACGCATCTGCACACATTTATAAGCACTGGAAAGGAACTGCCTGTAAAAAACGACAAAAGAATGACACCTGTTCTATGACATGTAAATTTTGTATCTAACTCCTCTACAAATTACATTGCATCAGTTGAAGTTATGTACAACAGTTATGAGTTATTTGCGCAAACACTTGCAAAGTGAACCTGAAGGGTAAATTCTCAAACTGCATGGTTACATCTGAGATTTCAGTTGAAAAAGGCTTACTTAACTTATCGATATATAGCACACAGTAAAATTAAGTTATAGTTTTCTTGAAATCACCTGACAAGAAGGTATGGTCGGGTTGTTGTCTCTTTGACACATTCCCCATTTCCATTCTCAATTTTATTTACATTTTCTAGTAGGCCTGATAAAAGGCAAGTGGAAGAGAAAGTGTAGTTTTGTATACTAATTAAATATGTTAACCTCTAGAAAATGTCATGAAGAGTTCAATTCTACTTTGTTGATTTCTGCCAAGTCCTCGAAAGGCAACTATTCAATGTCACGATCGAATAGCTGATAAACAGTTATTTTCTTAAAACGTACAGAAAAAGTAAAATTAACTGACGACTGCCAAAAAAAAAAAAAAAAAAACAAACCCACAAACAAAAAAACATGTCGAGGCCTTGTATAGCCAACTATACGATATGGGTTTTTCTCTTTTTTAAAGGCCGTACGGTTGCCTATAATTGTTTACCTCAACTGTATTGAACTTTGATGGATAGTTGTCTCATTGGCAATTACACCACATCTCCTTATTTTTTTAACCTCTGAAAAACGTCCCACTATACAAAAGTAAAGAAATTGTTATAGTTTCTGCTTCTATATAGAGAAGAAACACTCTTAATAATGGTCAAGAAAGTGTCTTATTTTTTTGCTTCAGACTTTAAGCTCTGATCGAAGGTTATATAATTCAATATACACATGTACATCATAATATCTCCTTCATATATCCTATATCTTAATGCATGCCGGGAAATTAAGAAATTGGTTTGCAAGTGACTGTAGCGAATGTAGGCGGTGATAACATTTATTATAACCATTCGTTTAAATTTATGTGACAAGGTAAACGTTGCTAGTCATGACCATTTTTCATTGTTTCTTCACCATAATCTCTGCATTGCGGTACAACACAAATTCCTCACTTCTAACTATTAAATCTGATGATGTGAAGTTGATTTCTCTTTTTACTTCTCATTGTATCATTTTTTTTCTTTTTTTACTCTTTTGTGATGCTAAGCATTGCATGTTATTGCAGAAAACAAAAGTTGTGTCGATTTTGCTCAATACACCTGTACCCTGTATGTACATTATGAAGATATGTAGATGTAAATGACACATTCTATGTGACACATTCTATGTAGAATGATTTTATAATTTTGAATAAGAAAAATATATGTCAGTAGTTATTATAAAAAAAATCGGCATCATTTAAGTGTCACTTCTTTTTCTTTTGGCAGTAAGTTTTGTAACTAATAAAATTATCGAAATATATAATAAAGAAAAGTTGTTCTGTGCGTGTGAGTTAATTTTTTTTGTTGAATTTTTTATTAAGAGGTATGATTAAAACATTAAAACAATAAAATGTATTTTTTTGTTAATTTTATGCGTTTAAATTTTTATATGTCATACAATGCTTATTTCTTATTCTCATTGAAAGTTGTTCTTTGAGTTAATTTTTTTTTTTTATAAAAAGAAAGGGTCTACTCTTTATATTTGAGTCCCCATTAATTTCCATTCTTTAAATTTGAGTGCCCCATTTTCTTTGTATTTGAATGCCCCATTTTCTTTGTATCTTTGAGAACCCCATTATTCTCTATTTTTTTTTTACTTTTTTTCCATATTTTTCATTATTCTATTTTTTTTTGTTTGCCATCTAGCTATTCCGCATATATTTTGTCAGTTATTCTGGATTCTTTAAAACCCAACCCAGATCCTCATCTATTAATGGACTTTGTATATAAGTTTTAAAAACACATTGAATGAAATAAGAAAAACGATTTTAAGTCCTGAAGATTATAGACCCCTCATTATACACAAGAAAGTGAGATCACTAGTTTTTTAAAAAGCCCGTATGTCAGCGGATAACAAAACATATTTTGTACAGATACAAAAGTCTGCCTGATTGATATGCGGTGAGTTTCCCAAGAGAACACAATGAATGATTTAGGCAACTGAACAGAATCTGTTGAATAAGAAACGGAAATACTGCAACGTTTCCGATGTTGGTCCGATTGTTAAGACTGAACTAAGTTGTGACGTCATTTGCAATGTAAACAAACTGAAACGCTGTCATCAGGTAACAGTCGGAAAGCTGACCCCGGTTTGACCCCATTTCTTAAAGCAACAATGTAAGTCATGTGATTACCATATATGGGCATTTTTTTACCAAAATAAGTGAAGCCCGTTTTTTGAAATTTGTAGTTTTTTGCATGAATTAAAACTAATTTGCTTTTAAGTGAACATTCTTGAGTATATAAGAAATATATTGATCCATTCAATTATGGATTAAACTAATTTTTTCTCTCAAAATGTGTCTTCAAAGTCTAGGTGTTGACAAAAAAAATCGGTCACTGGAAATTAAAATCGTGATTTTCTTTCTTAACTTCTCGGGAAGCTATGCTGAATTTAAATTATGTTATATAACATAACTTTGACTATGATATGTCAAATTTGTGCTACTTAATACGCTGTAATACGCAAATGTGCCACTTCGATGTGTCGATATTTCTGACGAAGCGGGGCCGATAGTAATTTACGAGTTACGTCCCTTTGTTTTGTCAACGTATATTTGTTCCGCCTAACAGAAGTTCCACTGGAAACTTTGTTATAAACAATGTCATAATATCTGTTCCTGTTGGAACAAATATTCTATACCATACATTCCGTTAGGAACATTTACTGTAATATTCATTCCAGTAGAAATAATATTCCAGAATATTGTTTCCATTTGGAACTTATATTATGAAGGAACTTCTATTCCGTGACAGTTTGACACTCTCATGATCAAACTATTATTATATTAAGCACCATATGCTGTTATTTACATGAGGATATTATTAAAATAATTTTATTGGATATATTTTGATACTAAAGACATGTGCAAAAAAATTAGCGAAACACATTTTATCACTCTACAGAACTCAGTCTCAGTGAAATACTCAAATAGGCCCTATGTCAGTATGTGCCATAATATTATTAAGTACAATAACCGAACCAAAGTCCGAACGAACCGACATGATGACCGATTAATGACTACGGTAGGATATTCCAAGAGTTAATTTAATATTTATATTTTGGTAAGTATTTATACTGCTGTAACCAAATTATTTCAACACAGAAATAAATTTCTACTTTAATCATACAAGGGGTAGCCAAAATATTCATGAATAATGGATCAAGACAGGATTAAAACGATCAAATACAGGAACTCCTTTTCATTACTGATACCTGATCTTACCTTTTTCATTTAAACTTAAACGAGACCATAATGAAAGTATTCTGTATGTAAATTCTTCATTATTTGAAATAAAAGGAAATTAGTTTGCAATATTCTTGTATGAACAAACTAAATATAACAATAAATTTTGTCTCACTGATTCCATGCAGATTCTAATGAATGGACTCAAATTATAAAAAAAAAACACTAAACCAATAAATAAATGGTTCTAATCATGAACTTGAAAATAGATAAGAACAAAAAAGACTGGGTCTAATATTTTTCTTCTTCTATTTAATTTTTTTTAACAATTATGCATTTTTATATTTATATAAAAGTATTTCAGAGCAGATTCTGAATGCTAAGTCAACAATATTAATTTTTAGATCATAAGTCACACTTCATGTCAGTATGAACATGCTTTGAATAAGAGTGATTAAAATGCTAGTCTGAAAGAGGTTGTTTTAAGTTCATATTCAGGACAAGACTTTTTCATTTACCTTTGGCTTTGGCAGTTTTGCAGGATTACTTCATCACAAATTTGTTTATAATATTATAAACGATGAATGAGTTTTGGTTAAGGTTGTGTAAAGACAGTATACGATTTCCTTACCTTGTTTTAGTTAAGTCAAACAATTCACTGACTTAAAGAGAATAATTAATCCAGTCAAATATTCACAGCTGAACTCGCCATTGCTTTTTCAAACAAACACACTAAATGTGTGTACATTGTGAAAAGATGCAAGTGGACATCGATGTGTAAGATAAAAAACTACAATGTCAAAAAATGTCTTTCGTTTGGAATTTAGTTCGAACGGGGTTTCCTAATGGGTGATAGAACGATGAACTTGATTTTTGTTTTAACTTTGAGATACTTATTATTAATATTTTATATAGTTTGTATATTCTTTGTTTATCTGGAAAAAAAAGAAGAAAAAAATAACAGACAATTTCGCATAATTCTTAAACGACGATCAAAGGCATTACGTTATTTTTAAAAGACGGACAATTTATAACATGTTTAAGTATTATTTTCTTTGATAATAAGAACCATGCTTGAAAAATCGAAAGAAATCTTTTTCTGACCCTAATGGCAAGTAAGAAACAGAAAAAAGAAAAAATTCCAAATTGGCGCCAAATTATTTTTTCCGCGAAATTAACGCAATTTCAGGATGGCGGGTTTTAATATCAGTCCCATTGTTGTCTTAAGAAAGTAGCAACAACGGTCGTTTCTAAGGTAAGTGCTTTCCGACTGATAAGGCTTTATTTTTAGGAGTTTTGTTTATTTGCTTTTTGTTAAAGGTACGTCTTCCAATCGGAACTACTCGGCCTTTCTGGTTGCACGAAGAAATATTGTATTGCATAGCGAGAATGGCCGAGTAGTTACGATTGGTACGTCTTCGTAACATTTTACTCAAATCCCGAGAGATAAACGTTTCATGACAAACGAGACCGGAAGAAAAAAAGAGATTTCTGCGCAAATGCGGGAAAATAAAAAAGTCTGAAAATAAAAAAAAAGAATCCTTATTGTTAATCATTTCGGGTCACGTGATTGTAGACATCGTTTTAATTACAATTTGACTGGTCAGTACGGGAAGTGACCAATCTCTGTGTTATAGTAGTCAGATCTTTAAAAAAAAAAAGGTAAAAAAAGAAGGACGATTGTTTTTTTTTTTGTTAAATGTTTAGTACATACCTGAAAAAGAAAGATTTGTAGAGTAAAACATTTGGTAATTATACCAGAAGATGAAAGTTATAGAAATGTGATAAAAATTAAATCAATAGTTTTCCCAACGTGATTTTTATTTGTAAGCCAATTCTTTCTGAGTCTTCCGTTTGACACCCCCTTTTTTCTCTTTTATTCAAGTCTGCTTATTCTGTTATTGAAAGAAGAAGCTTTATCCCGAAGCAAATTCTTTTGTAAAGAAATAATTTAATGAGGATGTTTTTCTTGGTTTGATCATTAAAAAATATAAATATCTATAAATATGTTGCCCCGATCAAGGATTTGTATAGAAACATACCTATACAAATCATTGCCCTGATTGTGACAATACCTATTCTTCAGTTTCTGGTTTTCTTGGTCATTTAACTTTAAGAACAAAGCACAACCTAAGCAAGATTAAAAGGTATGTTTTCTAAATATCTTTTTTCATTCCCTTCTCGCAGTATATGAGGGTCTACATGGGGGTTTACAGAATAGAGAATAATGAGCTAAAAATATTAAGAATGGAGAAAAATGGACCGAAACATAGAGAATAGAGAATAATGGGGTGCTAAAATATAAAGAATAGAAAATAATGGGCACACATTACAAAGAAAAGAGATAAAATGACCTTAAAAAATCAAAGAATACAAAAATGTATGACCCCATCCATTCCCTCATATATGTATGCCCATGCTATACTCATGTACAAAAGACACGTCACATTAAACATAAAGTGCAAAGTTTTGTATAAAAATATATTAACTAAACTGTTTTGCTTAAATCTTGTGTTTAAAGACCTCGTTTAAAACGAAATGCTTAAAAAGTGTAATTGTCTCAAACCAGAGCAACCTTCGTGACACAAAATCCATTTTGAAAGCCACTTTTTCAATTTGTTCAATAAAAAAGTCCGTTGGTGAAGAATTATAATTTTTTTTTTTATTTCAAGCCAGAAATGAGTCACAAATGACACGTGAATGAAAACAAAATTTCTTTTAAAACGGCTTGATGTTAGAAATTAGAGGTTTCAAGCCATACCCGTCTAGTGTTCCTGCTTAACCAGAAGTGATCTAATGAGAAAAAGAGGTTTACTGGATAATTATAAAAGAGGAGATGTGGTATGACTTCTTACGAGAAAACTCTCTACCTAAAACCAAAATGTTGTTTTTATATAAGCGCACTGCGGAACAGAAATCCACATCTTTTAAAACGTCGGCATGCTCAACTGTCTGACCGCATTATGCTGTCCTGGACTTTAGGTTTCTACAGTCGCCATTTTCTAACTTAATAATTCTTTTGTTTTTTTCTAAATTTCGAAATTTTAATGTTGATAATGTCAGAACTGAAATGATGTTTTCAAGAAATGGGAAAACATACCATTCCAATTCAATACAAGTAATTATAAAATATTTATCAATTAAACATTGCTTTACAACGTTGTATTGGTGTAACGCTTGGTACAAGAGTATATATATCCATATATTATAGTAATGTAAGGACCAATACTGAATCAACACTTGAGCGTCAGTGACAAATATTTCTCGCATATGATAACCAAAAATTCAGTACATCGCCCCGGCAGTCTTCACGCTTAACCACAAGTCCTACGGCCATGGCTTGTAAAATTGCTTTCGGGCTTGTAAAATTCTCCTCTACAAGCCAACAGAATCCAACTAAAATTTTCAAAATATTGAGCGTCTGGCTTGTGGACTCAGAAGTTATGCGTGAAGGCTACATCGGTTCTGGTTCGTTGCGTTTTTACAGGATTTGTATGACGTACACCGTCCTATATATACTAAGAGTTGAAAAGTGCATTATTTGAAGCTACATCTCAAGAAAACCAATTTCCATTTGAAACATTATATATGCTCATACATAATGTTGTCTAAAAGTACAGGCCCCGGCGCCATAAAACTTTTATTTTCTGAGTAAAAAAATATTCTCAGAATGAATTATTTTACTCAGCTAAGAATTAGAACTTTTTTATCCGCCATAAAAAAATATTCTCAACTTTGAGAATATTCTCAGCTGAGAATTTTTCAGAATTTTTTTTCTCAGCTGAGAATTTTTTTCTCGACGATGTAAGCGGCAAACGGAACTCTTTCGTGTTTGAAAACCAGAAAAGAGTGCTAAAGTTCGCGAAAATGCAGGTAAGATTTGATGAGAAAGTCGTCTGTCAAGGTAAGTTCGGTTGTCATTATGGCAGAAAAAAATAAGAGAGGAGCAAATTGGACCACCGATGAAGAGCTAGCTCTGATAGATCAGGCAAATCTGAGGGAGGATTCCCTATTTGGGAAGATGAAAGGTTGTGGCGATGTGAAAATCGCCACAATAAGGCAAAATGCATGGAAAGAGATATGTGACATACTAAATGCGTAGGTTCTCCATATTTTCCCAATTTCTCAAACGTTTTTGGAATGAGAATGTCGGTTGTATCAGATTCTTCGTCATTATATATCTTGAACAGTAAATGCGAATGTTATTGATAAGGCCCCTCATGTTGGTGTCAAGTAGTCACATAATCATAAATGTTTTGCGCGTATAATCCGATAAATATAACTTACTTACTTAGCACCTTGGCTTAGGGAACGATAATTTAACTTAAAAAAAGGGAGTGGGTTATGTTTTTTCATTAAATATTATTCTGATCCCCAATTTGATGGAAAAAATGTGTGTGAAATCTTGAAAAATATTATTTGATTGTTGATTGATAACAAGATCAAAGCATTTTGAAAAACTGCTCACACTATGCAAAAAAAAATAATTCTGACTCAAACAAAAAAAAAACAAAACATACCCCCTTTGACATGTTTGAAGTTAATTGGTTGCTCCCTTATTATATATAAAAAATATACATGTACATGTAGTTTCTTGGAAAACTACATGTAATTACCTCAACAAAGCTCCATTGCTACAGATATGTACTTAGATTAGCTACTGCTTTGAATAAACAGAGGCTGTCTAGGATCGTAATGATGAAAAAAAAATCATTTAATATACCCACCAAAGGTTTACCTGTACTATCTTTTCTGTCCAGGAAGAAATAATATTAAAAACGTGGATCACACTGAATAACATGCATAGCGAATTAATTAATAGTGTACACCAAATTTTTGATTTTTTTTTAAATAGACCGAAAGAGTATTAGTCGTTGTTTATAGTTGAAATTTGGAGTATATATATTAAATGAGTAAATCATGAATTAAACGGTTCATGATGTCACAAAAACATGACAAAATTATGTCTATGAGCTACATGTAATACACAAAAGACTTTCAGACAACATTAATACAGTGTTACATGTACATCCAAAATTAATTTATAAAGAAATAAACTTTAAGTATCAGAGTTCATTTTCCTATTATTCATTAACATTTTGCTTTTTATTTCTTATGCAGAAGATTTACAGTCCGTAAAAGAACATCTGACGAGGTAAAGAAGAAGTACTATAACTTAAAACAAAGAAGTAAGTTTAATGTAAAATGAGTTTCAATATTTTCATGTTGTGTTTATACTTGTTATAGATGCCACTATTTCTTTAATGGACATTATAATATGGTTTGGCAATATATCTGATTTATTACAAGGCAACATAAAAATTGAACAGTTTGTTGCTCAATTTGCTTCAATTAATGGGAACTAGAAAACAAAAGTAAATTAAGCAAATCATTAACATTACATGCTATATTCAAAATGTACATCAGAACTGCAAAGGTCAATATTTTTTCCTTGTGATGTGAAATCCTTGGAACATTTTTATAATTGTATATTTAATATTATCCTGATTTAGAGTAATTTCTCGCAATTTGATTGGCTGATATTGTCCTAATAAATTTCAGTACAATTTGTATCCCCTTTAATCCCTTATACCATTGACCTAATAAAAAAATAATAATTTTGTGTTGCTTTATAGTCCTAATATTTTTTATTTTTCATAGTTTTATATTAAAAATCTATATATATTTGGTTGATATTGTCCCAAAAATTGAATTTGAATATCATAATATGACATAATGTAATATAACAAAATCAGGATAAATTCCTTACACAGTGTGCAATTGTCCTAATACAGAATTTATCAGGTCAATAAAATTCATATCGGGTTTGGCTTGGCCTCACCCGATATGAGTTTTATTGACCTGATAAATTCTCATATGAGGACAATTGCACACTGTGTAACTAATAATCTTGTTAGGCCAAATAAAAAAAGATGTGCGTTTCCTATTACGGTACCTTCCCTATTTTTTTCAAAGATGTAATATTTTTTTGTCCTTATTTGAGAAATATATGTTTTTTAGGTAAAGAAAAATATGACCTGCAAAAGAGACCAAAAACAGGAGGAGGTCCTGCTGCCAAAACCACCCAGGCAGAGGAACTCCTCATCAGTCATATGCTGGAAGATAACCATACGCAGCTGACTGGTTTGCCAGAGGGTGTAGACACTGATAGTTAGTATTATATACAAGACAATGATCACTTTGATTCTCTTTGACATTAAATTGTGACATGCTTGTGAAATGTGAGAAATAGTACCAGAATTACATATTCTATTAATAAAAGTCTGTAAATAATAAAGTATAAGTAGTCTAAAACTGAATACAATTATATGCAGCATTTGATAAATTCTGTGTTGCATCATGAATGCAATAAAATTAACATATGATGGTTTTTACAATATGAATAGTTAAGTTTTTTTATTATTGTCGATGCATAATAAATACATGTAACATAATCTCTAAAGAGCCTAAAAACCAGTCATCTGTCGTTCTTCACTTTCTATTTTTTCATATGAATTAAAGGTTTTTTTTGTGGGACTGTTGGTCAGTCAGTTACATGTGTTATTTCGTCTGAAATGAGAACTAATAGTATATGTCTTATTTCAGTAATTGCATCCCAATCTTCTGGATCCTGGATGACAAGACAGAAGGAGGCTCTTGATCTCTTCAAAGAACTATCAGGTACTTTTATTTTTTACAATCTCTTCTTCTTTCTTTATACATGTATTTCAGCTTGCTGTTTTCAAGCTTCTTGTGTAAGAAATAAACACATATGAAAGAAAGAGGCTTGAATATTGCAGATGGTCATGGGTAAGATTTTCATCTCCAACCTAACTAACATTGATTGAGGGACAGGTATTGTTACTCAGGGATGTCTGCCTGTCCTGTTTCTCAATCTTACACTTTCTTAAGAAAAAAGCAAAATTTACATAAAATGGTCACTGCTTGAAGTCCCATAATGACAAGTTTAAATTTACAATAAATAAGCACCAACCTGTCATATGTCTTGAAATACACCTTGATATAGGTCAGAAGTTAATAAGCATTGAAATATGAAATGAATAAAGTTATTTCAACCATTGTCTCATTTTTCAGAAAGAAATTTGGTGACAACAGCCAAGAAAATGGCAGTAAAAATAGAAAATTTTTTGAACACTCACACAGTTGTAACACCAGTCCCTAGAGCTAATGACTTTCACATTATGGAAAGCTTAAAAGGAATTTCTCAGAGTGAAGTGGACCAAGATGAGTCTGAAAGTGATTTATTGGTGAACTACCTATGTCAAACATACAGTTGCCTTAGAAATTTAAATACACCTGATTTACCTTCTTTGATCAATGACTTGGTGATATTTATAAAAGAAAACACATATAAAGGTTTGTTGCTCCAACCAATTGATATGAAATGCATAAATTGGCAACAGAAAAAGAAACTAGTTTCCCATTAAAATATATATCTTAGTATACAATCAATGTGATGGTGTGAAAGGTCCAGATAGGTCATCTGCTATTTGGTTGAGTTGTTGTCTCTTTGACATATTTCTCATTTCCTTTCTCAATTTTATCAGTATTATTTCCCTCACTGTTGCTTGTGACTAAGTATTAGTGAAAACAACTAGAGTTAATGTTTAAATGACAACAAAAATATTGTCATGGTTGTGTCAATTTTGGTACAATTCCGAAGTTGAAGTAAATCAATTAACATATATAATAATCCAATTACATTTCAGAATTTACACCAAATGAGGAGCTTGATGGACAGGCTGAAGCTGACAAAGAACCTACATGTACTGTAGCAAATGTAGTGGAAGAACAGGGTAAAGTTGTTAACATATAATTCCAAGTATAAGTATGATAGGATAATCTATTTAAAATTTTGGGAAATACATGAATTACATTAAATCTGTTACATATACCGCACCTATATGGGAAATCTTGAGACAAAGTCATCAATTAAAGAAACTATATTATACTAAATTATATCCAACATTTTTAACATATATTACATAAAATATTTCATTTCTGTATTATTGTCTTTCATGTGTTTTTGCAAACAGAATAGTTGAATAATAAAGTAAGAATTTGTTGAAAATTATAATGGATCCCATATACTCATACATTGCAAATGTGCAAAGGCTATACTTTCATTTTAATTATTCAAATGAATGTTTCATTTTTTAAACATGGGCTTTTCCTATATATTTGTAAAATTGTATTCCTCTTTACAATATATCAATGGGGATTAAATTTGAATATTAAGTCTTCGTCCATGTAAAATGTCATAAAAATCTATGAATGTTTACATGAAATTTTGATTTTATAGGACAAAATGGTGAAAAGACAAGTACACCAAGATCTAACCCAAAAGGTAAAGGTAAGTTTCCAAAAAAATAGGGCAAATTTTTTTTCAAAAGTTATAACAGACATGGATTCTAATATGACTTTCTTCTATGGCTTTGGATACAAAGCCATGTTCTTATTCCAATAAAACATGGGATTCACATGATTGACGTTACAATTGAAATTGCAACGTCAGTAGCATTTTGAACCACACCGCAGATTAACATGGAAATTTTTGTGGGTGTTGCTAGCTAGGAAATTAAATAAAATCATTCTAAAACTAAGTTTAAATGTTTCTGTAAAAAAGAAGATGTGGTATGATTGCCAATGAGACAACTCTCCACAAGAGACCAAATGACTTTAACAACTATAGGCCTTCGTACAGCCTTCAACAATGAGCAAAACCCATACCACATAGTCAGCTATAAAAGGCCCCGTAATGACAAATGTAGAACAATTCAAACGAGAAAACTAATGGCCTAATTTATGTACAAAAAAACAAACTAAAAACAAGTATGTAACACATCAACAAACGACAACCACTGAATTACAAGCTCCTGTTCATTTTTTAATCGCTAAACTGTTGATTTTTGTCGAGCCTTCGACTTTTGTTGAAAAAGCGAGACATAGTGATCTTACATTCTGTTGGCGTCGTCGGCGGCGTCTACAAATATTCACTCTGTGGTTAAAGTTTTTGAAATTTTAATAACTTTCTTAAACTATCCTGGATTTCTACCAAACTTGATAAGAAGCTTGTTTATAATCATAAGAAAGTATCCAGAAGTAAATTTTGTAAAAAAAAAAATCATTTTTTTAGTATTTTACTTATAAACATGATAAATGGACTTAGTTTTTCTGCCAGTTAACATTACATTCACTCTATGGTTAAAGTTTTTAAAATTTTAACAACTTTCTTAAACTATCTTGAATTTGTACCAAACTTGGACAGAAGCTTGTTTATGATTAAAAGCCAGTATCTAGAAGGAAATTTTGTTAAATTTTTTTTCAATTTTTTCCGTAATTTACTTATAAATGGTCTTAGTTTCTCTTCCAGTTAACATTACATACAGTCTGCAGTTTAAGTTTTTAATCATTTATTAGATTCATAAACTATCCTGGATTTTTACCAAACTTGGACAGAAGCTACTTACAATCAAAAGATACTATAGAGAGGAATATTTTTATTAATTTTTTTCCTCATTTTTGGTGTGTCTGCGATTAACAGCAAAAGTAGGCGAGACACTGGGTTCCGTGGAACCCTTACGAACTTTTTCTATAACATTTTTGGTTCACCAAATCAAAATTGCTGCCTTTAGAGGGTGTATTATATGTCTGCTTCGAAGTACAAAAGATCTAAATTTTCCTATTAGAATCGAAATAATTATATCATGCCATGCTCTATGCATGCTTATTGAAACATTGTAAGGCAATATTCAACACCTTGCTAATGCTCGGTATTAAGATATTGACAAATATAATGCTTTCCCATGTTAAAATGATCATATAGCATGGCATTAAAGAATTATTTCTTAAATATTAGTTTCCGGCCAACCATATCCAGTACAATCGTAAGACATATTTATTTATGTAGAATTATAATTAAAAATTCCTTCTACCACTGAGGTTATTGGACTCTACATATAAGGCAAATAAAATAAGAGGAAAATAGTATTATTGATAGTTTTATTGCATACAAAGAGCTTAAAAATGTATACTTCATTGTATGAAATGTTTTTTTTCCATATTTATTTTCTTTGAAGATTGTATAGATAACTAAAACAATATTATCTAAACACTGGTAAGGAATAAAACAAATATATGAAGATGTATGAAAATGAAAATATATGTCACAAATAGAGGGGAACTAACTCTTTTCAAATTTTAACAACCATATTGCACAATTTTAATTTGCATATATGGTATAATTTGATAAATAAAATTTATTTTTCATGATGTCATGAAATGGATTTAGCGATTTATTATTTAGAATGTTTTATATTCACTTATTTTATGACACAGCTTATATAGCAGATTCAACATGAAATACAAAAAGAATGTACATTTATATAACTTGATAACAACCTTATGTAAAATTTATATTTCATGTCACTAGGAAACATAAAAAGAGGAAGAAGGACTTTGGCAGAGTTAGAAGAGGAAAACTTACTTTTGGATAACGAACGGTTACGTGAAGAAACCAAGAGGATAAAACTAGAACAAGAAAATTTGAAATTAGCAAAAGAAGTTTATATTTTGAAAAAACAATGTTTAATATGTAAACTGCAGTCTGAGTTTCCTGATTGTGTACAAATTTTAGATGAACCATAATTACAACATGTTTATTACTGTAAATCTGGATATTTTGGTGTTCAATTCTACATAACTTAAAATTATTACTATTTTTCACTCAAACACATGTATAATACTTGGTAAAATATTGTTTAACATTGTAACCATTTTGTCACCTTGACATAAATCCATATCATTCAAATGTAACCAACTGTATATTTTAGAATTTTTGTATCCTGGCCCTTTTTCAAATTTTAGATAAGTGGTGGCTATAAATCTGTTGCATAATGCTAGGCTAATCAAATCTTTGTGTAAGAGATCCCTTTTTTTTTAATATACTAATTTGTTAATTCAAATAAGACCAAAAATGTATTTTTACCTGTCAGACATGAATTAGGAAAATTCCATGTTAGTATTATCTACAAATATTATAAAACACATAAAAAAAAAAAAGATTAACTATCATATTAGGAATTCTTAACTGACTTAAATATTATCTTCTTAGTGATCAAAAGTTATATTAACCATGAATGAGAATGTGAAATTGGTAATCTAGTAGGATGTCTACAAATAACAAAGTTTACTCAAAAAAATTGTCTTGCAATGTCATTTCTCTTTGCGGTGCCATCAAAGGTTGGGTTCATATTAATGTCACCCCTACAATCTCCAATAGCAATTTCCTCAATATTGTTATTTATTATTATATCATTGTGGTTAATTCCTATATCATGTAAAATAACACAGGATGTTATATATTTTACAGACTGTTCTGGTGTTGTTCTAAAGCCATCATGCAAACAGTTAAACCTCCTTTTTAATATACCAAATGTTTGTTCAATTAGAACTCTAGTTCTACAAAGTGCTCTATTAAAATTTCCCTGACAGTTGTTAGCTGGACTAAGATAAGGGGTCATCAGGTATTTGGTACATGGATAACCGGAGTCGCCTAGTAACAATCCTTGGTGAATTCCTGTTAAAATAAATGTTTTCAATGTAATATTCACAGATTGAATTTCGAATAAATCAAATAATTGGAAACTCAATTTAAAGCATTTAAAGGTTGTAACATAAACAATTATAGAAACTGCTACTTCCCAGTTATTTGTAGTGAAAATCCAAGAATATACATGAATAAAGGGAAGTAACTACAAAATTATCTCCCCACTATTGCTGCATATAAATACAAGCACAATAATAAAGTCTCTATTTTTTTGTGGAAAGACCTATTGTATTTGTTCTGATTATTTTTTTTCTTCTTCAGCCAAATTTCAAAACTTGTTTTGTGGTACTGCAAGATGTCGCTTAGATATTTTGCATATGATATTGAACAGTTATTGCGCTTTTGAGATTGACCCTGTTTAGTAGAAGACTTTTTATTGTAAGAGTTATCTCCCTAAACATTGTTTTCTTTGTGGTGAGATCTCCTCCTTAACCGTAAAAGAAAGCGACTAATTTATTTGACTAAATTGATCTTTATATCCTCAGGATGATTTGTCAAATTTTAAATGAATCAATTCGTACACTCCATATGACAGTTATTTCCCCTTTTGAATTTGATATAAGTGATATGCATTTCTAACTGGTAAACCATTAGTGATAGAGACCTAGGGTCTTTTGATTTAAGGTCCTTTGTTAAAATAAAGAAAATTAGGTCAAGGTCAAAGGTCAAGGTCATACTCTAAATTTTGATTTGGCTTATTTTCACTTCTTTTTAAAAAACGTATCAGATATCGACAACATATTTTTACTGAATTGTTAGTTGCGACATGTCGTAACACATACATTTTGGTTAAAAGGGTACTCTGACATTAAATGGGAGTTTTCTCACCTATGATATTTAAAACTACGCGTATGGTGATTTAACTCATTAACAAAATATAATAAAGACCTAGGGTCTTTTGATTTGATGTCCTTGGTTTATAATCTTGAAATTGAGGTCAAGGTCAAAGTTGAATTTGAAGTTCTAGATTTTTACCTTTGCTTTAACTTCATGTATAAATATACATGATAAAGCCATGGGATTTTTGCATTAGGTTGCAAGCCATATGACCTTGAAAATTCAAACCGAAAATGACCTTACGTAAAGCGGAAGTAGCTATTTTTTGTACTTATTTAATGTAAAAGTATATAGAACCAGATATTTTTGGAATTAGTGTCAAGTAAACTATCAAGTTATAACAGAAATTACATTTTTCAAACTGGAAGTAACATATTATCTCCCTTATTTCAAACAAAAGTGTATAGAAACCATATATTTTTGGAATCAGTATACAATAATCTATCATTTGACACGTGAAGTGACATGTTAAACTGAATTTTATTATTTTCTTATCAAATAAAAAAATTGGCGGTCGTATATTGGTATCACGTCGTCGTCGGCAGCGTCATCCGAAGACATTTGGTTTCAGTGCAATAACTTTAGTATAAGTAAATAGATATCTAGGAAATTTAATCTACATGTAAGTGCATCATAAGCCTTAAATATGTTTCTAGGCTGGATTATTCTATATGTTACTAAGAAAATTTTGATAAGTTTTTGAAAATTTAGAAGTTTTTCTACAGTCTTGCTAACAAGAACAAACAAAATGAGATTAAGTTACCATTTTCAAATTGTTGACATAGTCCACTTGTTCTAAATATTCTACTATCATGGACTGATCCTGGCCATTTGGCACACATAGAAGTTACTCTAAAATTTGGATCACAAACCATCTGTAAAAAAAAAAATCAATTGGTATATTTTAGGAATTAGGGGCCAAAAAGGGGCAAAAAACAAGCATTTTTTTAGTTTCCAGACAATAACTTGTGTTCAAGTGTATGGATCTCTCTGAAATTGTACTGTAAGGTACCATACCACAAAGGGAAGGCTGCGATTCATTTCAGGGGTAATTGCCTCAAAATTTTAGGAATTAGGGGCCAAAAAGGGACAAAAAACAAGCATTTTTCTAGTTTCAGGACAATAACTTGTGTGTAAGTGTATGGATCTTTATGAAATTGTACTACAAGGTTCCATGTCACAAAGGGAAAGCTTGGTTTTAGTTTGGGGGTAATTGCCCTAAACGTTTAGGAATTTGGGGCCAAAAAGGGGCCAAAAAACAAGCATTTTTCTAGTTTCCAGACAATAACTTGTGTGCAAGTGTATGGATCTCTCTGAAATTGTACTGCAAGATACCATACCACAAAGGGAAGGCTGGGATTGAGTTTGGGGGTGATGAATCATAAGGGGGTTCAAAAAATGGGGGGGGGATTTTTTTCCTTTTTTTCCTTTTTTTTCTTTAAAATTTTCCATTTTGAATTGGTTATTTCTGATTTATATATATAAGCAAATAATAATGATATGGTTTGAATAGGTAAATTAAAAAATTTTAAGTTCTTAGACCACATTCATTCTGTGTCAGAAACCTATGCTGTGTCAAATATTTAATCACAATCCAAATTCAGTGCTGTATCAAGCTTGAATGTTGTGTAGATACTTACCCCAACTGTTCAGGGTTCGACCTCTGCGGTCTTATCAAGCTGCGCCCAGCAGAGCATTTTATTTGTATTTAAGACTATTTCCAAATTTGCTGACCCAAAATTCATTTTCTGGGTACAATGTAAGTTTAAATGATTCGGCCTCTTTTAGAATAAATTTAAGATTATTTCAGCACAAGAAGTTACCATATTGTTTGAATGATTGTTTTCTGTAAATGTTAAAACCTTACTTGAATATTTAAAGAGTGCACTCCTTTTCTGTTTACAAAGTCAGCTTCATTTTCATGTGGGCTGATAATCTTGACAAATGTTCCATCGATGCATCCTAGTACATTCGGAAATCCTTCAAGTAAAAATAATTCATTAAAAGGTGCTCAGTATAAAGTGCAAATTGGTACAATTATTAATTTGGATATTTGATTCTGTACCCTATTGTTATATATACATAGTTAATCTACACACTAAATAAATAAATACTGATAGTTTATGCTAAGGGGGAAAGGAAGGGGGGTGTTGTTTGTTGAGTGACATCTGGCCCATTGACTAAAAAGTCCTGAGAGGTATATCACAAAACGTGAAAAATGTATCAATGTGAATCCTTAATTTTGCAACAAAGATATAGTTGTAGGAGGCCGTAGTACAAAATGGCTAAAATCCACGTTTGAAAACTATACTCACACATAATGTACTGTTCGGGGGGAGGGGGTAGAGGTTTATGATTAGTGAAGGAGGTTTAACTAAATTTAGCCCTAATTCCCAAATATTTTTATAGAACAATATTTTTTAGATCAGTGTGTACGCCCTGTCTGAATCCCTGCCTGAAACATGTATTTAAATTCTTGTCTCTGGTGTCTTCTAGATATCAATAACATGAAATCAATGAGATGAAGGTGTGTGTGCGTAAGTATATGTGATGTGTTCTTATTGTTGTCATGAATTTTATTTTAGTCAGTATTAATCTTTTGAAGACCATGTTCATTTATCATTAAATGATGGCTATCAGCATTGAATAACGTCCAGACAAACAGAAACTGTTGACTTTACAGTGCATTTTTGTGTCAGAAATTTAGTCATGATTTCAGTCTTAATTCATTTTTGTCTTGCCTACGCAAAGAGTGAAAAAAGTGGGACAAAGGTATACTGTTTCCAGTGGCGTCAGCATAAAAAAGTTTGTGCTTATATAAATGTAAGAAGAGGTATGAGTGAAAATGAGACAACTCTCCATCCAACTCAATATTGGGAAAAGTAAACCATTATAGGTCAAAGCATGGCCTTCAACAATGAGCATTGGCTCACATCGAGCAGCAAGCTATTAAGGGCCCCAAAAATGACTACTGTAAAACCATTCAAACAGGAAAATCAACGGTCTAATCTTTATAAAAACGAGAAACACTTATGAACCACACCAACAAACAACAGCCACTGAACATCAGGTTCCTGACTATATAAAAAAGAAGATGTGGTATGATTGCCAACAAGAGACCAAATGACACAGAAATTAACAACAATAGGTCACCATATGGCCTTCAACAATAAGCAAAGCCCACACTGCATAGTCAGCTATAAAAGGTCTGTTTTCATGTTTAATGTTTCTGATTAAGTCAGAATAGTTTAATAGGAGCCACATACGGTTAGTTAATGATATTATGTTATTATATAAGTGTCTGCACATCTCATTTCTAGGGAGATTTTTGTAACTCAAACCCCTCAATATTGGACTTTTAGAATTTGTACATGGCTTATTAAAGTTTATGATTAGGTTAGTGAACATTCTAATTCACACACGGTGGAATATGTACCCATTATTTTGCTTGACTTATAATTTCCCTGAAGAATCTCTGTTCAAGTTCTTATTATCGGTGAAGTATATTTGAAAAATACATGGAGCTTCAATAGCCCTCAAATTAATAAAAAAACGAACTGTATCTGTAAAGTGGAATAATGGAGAGGGATGAACTCAGAGAATACTACTATTTCCTGTCAACCCCTATATTATCTCATTTTTGTCAAGCCTGCGACGTTAGTCGCAGAAAGCTCGACATAGGGATAGTGATCCGGCGGCGGCGTTAACTAACTTCTTAAAAGCTTTATATTTTAGAAGGTGAAAGACCTGGATGCTTCATACTTTGTATATAGATGCCTTAGGTTACGAAATTTCCGTCTGTCACATGTCCATTGTCCTTGAGCTCATTTTCATGGTTCAGTGACTACTTGAAAAAAAAGTTAAGATTTTTTGTAATGTTCATTTCTCTCTTATTATGAGTAATAAGATAACTATATATGGTATGTGCGTACCTTGCAAGGTCCTCATGCCCGTCAGACAGTTTTCACTTGACCTCGACCTCATTTCACGGATCAGTAAACAAGGTTAAGTTTGGTGGTCAAGTTCATATCTCAGAAACTATAAGCAATAGGTCTAGTATATTTGGTGTATGGAAGGATTGTAAGGTGTACATGTCCAACTGGCAGGTGTCAACTGACCTTGACCTCATTTTCATGGTTCAGTGGTTATAGTTTAGTTTTTGTGTTTTGGTCTGTTTTTCTTATACTGTATGCAATAGGTCTACTATATTTGGTGTATGGAATGATTGTAAGGTGTACATGTCCAACTGGCAGGTGTCATCTGACCTTGACATAATTTCATGGTTCAGTGGTCAAAGTTAAGTTTTTGAGTTTAGGTCTTTTTTTATCCTGCAATCATCTAACTATTGTACAAATAACAGGTAAACAAATAATTTTTTGCTTTATTTGTACTTGTTTGTATTTATTTGTATTTACACATAAAGTCTCCTGTTACCCTGCTTCCATGTTGAGCAAGCGGTAATGTGGATATTTCTTTTTGCGTTCCAGTTCATTTTGGGGTCCTCTTCGCGGTCCCATTTAAACTATGTCGATTTATTTGAAAAATTAGAGACAATGATTTAGATTTTAACAACTAATGTTTCAAGTGTTGGGTGTAAATTTCAGGATAAAAACAATATACATGTATGTACATTGTCGGAAAATATAAAATTTATTTGAACTCGCTACTATATGCATTAGGTCAACTATATTTGGTGTATGGAAATATTTTATGATGTGCATGTCAGTCTGGCAGGTTTGAACGTGACCTCATTTTCATGGTTCATTGCTCAGTGTAAAGTTTTTGTGTTTTTGGTGTCTTTTTCTGAAACTATGAGCAATAGGTCAACTATATTTGTTGTATGGAAGGATTGTAAGATGTACATGTCTGCCTGGCATGGTTCATCTGACCTTGACCTCACTTTCATGGTTCATTGGTCAATGTTTAGTTTTCTTGGTTAAGTCTGTTTCTTAGAAACTATAAGCAATAGGTAAACTATATTTAGTGTATTGAATGATTGTAAGATGTACATGCATTTCTCGTTTAGTTTATATGACCTTGACCTCATTTACTTGGATCAAGTTAAGCTTATGTGATAGTTGTAGTAAAGCTTTATATTTAGGACTATCAACATATTATCAATGGTTAGTAAAGAAAGTGAGACATTTCAGCGTGTGCACTCTTGTGCAAGAGGGAGGGATCATACCATAAAGGGATTTGGATTTTATTTCATAAAACAAACAAAATCGAAAAATTGGGGACGGCGCAATTCGAGGTACGAAGCAATCATGTTGATCCGGATGCCGGAAGTCCTAAGTCGTTTTTATCAACATTTTGCAGACGCTTTTTTTTGGGGGGGTTCCTGACAGATTGTAAAATTCTCCAAATATTTGTGCATTATGATAATATCTTTGAATCAACATAATGCAATTTTGTTTGGTAATCTTACGATCATTATTTTCATCATTTCCAATGAAACTGTCTAGAAAAATCTGTATTATATATTAGGTACGTACAGCAAATGTTTACAAATTACATGTCCAAAGCCGGGAAAGGCAAAGAAGGTCAGAAAAACAGGCACCATGCCACATAATGTCAAATAAAAAAATCAATTTAGTTTGTATGAACACAAGTGCCCTCAAAGAGTGCCCCAATACTAGTCATTGTGGTCATGGGCGTCAACCGGTTTAGACGTGTGAAAGTACGATTACTCGGAAAAATGCTATGTGAAACGATGACTAGATACATACTAATAGATGACAGATTCTTACCAGCAATTCTTCTAAATCCCTCCATTACTTGAATGGCCTTCTCGCCAACCGGGAAACAAATAATATTCCGGAAAACGGTAATGATGGCCTGGCAAACGTCTCTGCATGCCCTTCCAGTTGCCGACTCCGATATACACAAACTGTCTCCAACTAAACTCAAGTGGGTGCCGGTTGCCACGAATCTCAAGAATAACAAAAGCTGGATCACTGGAGAAAGTGCAAAATTTCTTCTCGTTTCACGATGAAGAAAGTTGTGAATTCCATTTAGGATGAAAGTTATAGTTGGTCGACGAAACCTGTATTTATCAAACAATTCCTCGTCATCTAAAGACTCAAGTGGATTGAGCCTGTCCCTAAAAACTCTTGGCCTAGGTAGGTTTCTCCGACGACGATGACGATTTCTTAGACGGCGTACATGGACAGCAGCCATTGTTTTATATACTTAAGTCTTGACTTAAGTATGGTTTTGGCTATACTCAAATATTTAAGAATATTCTTAAGTTTGAGTAAGAAAATATCTGAGAATTTTTTTATGGCGGTGTATTTTGCTGAGAATAAAAAAATTGAGAAAATTCTCAGGCTGAGTAAAAAAAATTTACTCAAATAGTTTTATGGCGCCGGGGCCTGGTATATAGTCAACATAGAATTTTTCTTACTCAACAATTTCCTTTTTAATTTGGCAACTCCTCACTTGAAGTTCTGCTTTTTTAAAAGTGTATTTCTTGGTACATGTATACCAATTAATTATATCAGAAAATCAATAAAAGATAATAATTCAATTCATCACTTTTACTAGCGCTTTCACTGCTTTTACAGATCTTCAGGTAATGTGACCTGTATATATAAGTGTTATACAAAAACAATTGATTGACGTTTACAATAGTATGACGTTAACAAATACAAGGGAGACTACTAATATCATTTAAAAAATTGATTAAAGTTTTAAAATGTTATTTAAGTAAAAAATAAAGTATTATTTATCATTTAAGTGTTGAGAATGTTTATGTCAGAATAATTCTTCTTTCTTCTTC
This sequence comes from Mytilus californianus, assembly GCF_021869535.1. Lineage (NCBI taxonomy): Eukaryota > Metazoa > Mollusca > Bivalvia > Mytilida > Mytilidae > Mytilus > Mytilus californianus. Next base: position 37,622,886 of record NW_026262712.1, read on the forward strand.
CGGAGAAAATCATTTTGACGATTCACCATAAACATGTACAATGGAAATATCTTAAATCGTCCATTTAAGAACAACGATGGAAATGGTCGTTAGACCGGATAATTGTTATATCTTCATGGTTGGTTTGCTGCCTATGAACAGTCATTCTAGTACGTAGTTCATGTTTTGTCTCTCCAATATAGAATTCCTCAATTTTTTGAACACATGAGAGATTAAATGACGTTTTCAAGAACTTTTACAAGACATGTTTTGTTTAACTGTGAAATGCTTTCAATTTTTAAAATAAATTGAACTTTCTGCTATTAAATCTGGACATGTCATACATCGTTTATCGGTACATTTTCTAACAATAGGCAAAGTTTCATTAAAGTCGAATTTTGAAGATGTTAAATATCGTTTTAGACTTGTTGACTGTCTTTTACTGTTGATAATCTTCTTTTTTTGTAAAACTTTGTCCATTTTTTCACTTTTGTGTAAATTATTTTCAATTTGTCGCATGAAACTAAATATATCATAATCTCGTGGATTATATGTTGTTACAAACGGGATAATTTCATCTAAATTGTTTGATGATTCTTCGGTTGGTTCGGATCGCCGTGATTCTGTAATGATTGTTACTTTTATCAGTGCCTTTTGAATTCCGTAATCTATCACTTGTTCCGGATATTGCTGCTTTTTTAAATACACTTTTAATTCTTCCAATATTTTATTGCGTAATAGTTCTGTACTTGTAATGGTAATTATTCTTGACGCTAGATTAAAAGGTATATTTAATTTTACATGTTTTGGATGGTTTGAGAGAAGTTATATATAGTTATTTCTCTAATTATTTGACAATTTATCCCTTTCTGCAACCATTGTATAAACAAATTTAATCAACGTGTGGTTGCTGGTGATCTCAGAAGATGATTGGATGAGTTTAAGGGTCATAACCTTTATCAGCTCACTTGATGAATCAAAATATGCTAACAGCTGTTAATGAAATTGACAACTTTGTGGAATGTGGAAGGCACGCTAAGGGGATTTTTAGTTTAACAAAAATGAAATTTTATTTTTCAATCATTAGAGAAACAGATTCTTACATAGTTACTCGTGGATTATCGAATTTATCCAATCTCGATAGTTAAATTATTAATTTTAACTATCTCGAATGGATAAATCCGATAATCCATTGGTATCAATGTAAGAATCTATATATAAATAATCATATATATATATATATATATATATCTAGTGCAGCTCCAGGTTTCTTGACGAATTGTTAGATATTGTAAATGGAGAAAAGCTTTCAAATTATTTTATTATGATGAAATAAAACAAATAATCTCTGTTCCAACATAAACTTCCAAAAATTGAACCACAGTAATGTAAATTATGATAATTATTTTTTTTATTTTTTACCTTGTATTTGTACTTTTGTTCTTTTACGATTTTGTGTAAAAAATCATTTAAATATTTGAAAACGATTAATTGTATTTAATTTTTTTTTCTATTATGGAACTTATTGGAAAAGAGATGAAAAAATGTTGAAAACAACTTTATTTCCGGTGCGTGGAAATACCACTGATTTTGATTTTTTATACAAAATACAATACCCATAAAAGAAAAACACTAGAACATGCTGAAATAATATAGTAATATATTTAAAACATACAATACTTAAACAATAGACTGTATTCAATTTTCTAAATTTCAGAAACTTTAAGGCTCTATATTGAAACAAAAATTTTCCTTGCCTGCTCAGGTTTCTGTAAGAGTGCACATAGTTTATGATCGCTGTACAAATGAGGACAACTTCAGTGCATGTAGTCAAAATCTTAACTTTGCATGTGGATTTTTTATAGTAACAAAATTTACAGCGCCAAACTTCATTTTGTAGTGATACGCTGAAGACTTAGATGTAAAATGTACAATTTTAATAGGAAAATGATTTCCTCGTTTCAATACAAATCAGTGGCGTAGCTTGCCTTTTTTTACCGAGGCAGGGGGTCTGGGGGGTCGCAGCCCCCATGAAGCTATTGAGGTTTTACAATTTGAACAAGAAGAATCTATGAAAAATAATAGTTGTTGTTTAATTTTATTTCATCATAATTATGTTAATATGCCTTACACTAAGCTATACTACCGATTCATTAGTTGATTTCTGGTATCTGCATCAGTTTCAATGTTCAAATGAATACATAAATCAAAAGCATTTACCACTTTTTCAAATCAAATCCTTTCAGTGAAATTCCCAGATTTAAAATTCTTTATGGATACAGGAGATTGATCTGTCAAGTTCAAAATTGTCCTGAGTCTATAGAAAGTTATGTATGATTTAAACCGATACTATCTAATCTACGGTCAACTCAAAGTTATAAAAACAACAAAACACGTGGATATCACATAAGACAACCACTGACAAGTCAGTTTCCTGACTTGCTAGCAGTAACTGAAAGCCAGCGCAAAAGCCTTTGGGTTTGGTATTTTTGTTATTCTTTTTTAAGACTTTCATACAGACAATGAGCTCAAGACCAGCTAATTCAAAATACTTAACTACAAGCTTAACAAGCAGTTGGTAATTTAATGATTATGCCAAGAAGGATAAGTTCATGTCTTTGGTAGTATATCCTTTGTTCATGTAAGCATTATTGCTCAGTATTGGCAATATAGATTGGAGAGCATTTCACAAACGTGGAAATTGGAATCAGTGAAAATACTGTATAGACAACAAGGTTTGAATCAATAATTTTCTAACTGCGAAAGCCTTGTTATATAGCATACAAGTATATACACCTTGATTATGACTTATTCTAAAATTGATATATTTCAATCTCTGATTCTCAATGTGGTCCAATCTATTATATCTAAAGAAATAAACAAGAAAGTGCAAGCAAATAAAGATTAATCCAAAAAGAATCAATTTCATTGGACGTAGTAGATACATGACATCTAACCTTACTGAACAGTTAAGCATTTAGCTAGCAATTATGTAGTTATTCTTGTGTCAAAACTCATACAAAAGTAACAAAACCCCAAAAAACTTATTATCTACTGTAGATTCATTATCATTCATTGGATACCAATTTTCGTGGATTTCGTGGTTACCCGAAAACCACGAATTCCAATGTCCAACAAATTTTGTTTAGGAATTGATGCAGACTTTGGCAAAACCACGAAATCAAATATCCACGAAAATGCAAGTTTTCCTCAATCCACGAAAATTGGTACCCACGAAAATAAATGAATCCATGGACAGTATTGACAGATATAATCTTTCAATCAGAAGTTTTAATGTTTTTTCCTAATACAGTCTGCTTTAAAGGACCAGATTTCTGTCACTATCCAATAGACCCTAATTTTTCAGTGGCAGTCCAAATGTCCCCGACCTTCATCCCGGACGGCCTCTGTTACAGGACGTACCTATTATAGTTAGTGTTAATTTGTTCTCGTCTTGAACATGCATGGAATATTTAAACTGGATTTTAAGCCAACATCAATCAATCAATCAATCAATACTATAACGATTTTAAACGACTGTTGTAACGGAATTATTGACACGTCTTTGCTAGATTAACTAAATGGAAGAAAATACTTTAATCAGTTGCGGAAAGGCTTAAATACACGTACTAATGAGACTTCAGCTTTTTTGAAAATACAAGCTATATGTCAATTTTGTTACCTGACATCGTTTCTTTTTTCAAGTTTGAATAGTAATATTTGTGAGTTTTTGAGCGAAAATAATAATATTAATAATAAAAATGATGATAACATTTTAGTAGAGTTTGAAAAAATGGACATAAGTACAGGGCAACGATGATAAGAAAAAGACCTTGTAATATTGTATATAGATACATTGTCACCAAATATATAGTGTTTGAAATGACACACTGGTGATACTTTCATTGGCGGTTTATATTGGAGACTTCACGGGATTGGATACATGTTGGCGCATTTGTTTACATAGCAATACAGATCTCCAAATTGAGATCAGGTGGAAGTGCATAATAGTGTTCTCATTTTCATATACGTTAACATATATATAAAAAGTTAGATAGTAAAGTTAAAGGATTTTGTATGATAGACTAATTATAAAAGAGTTTATGATTGTTTTATTTTGAAAGCTGCATGCCTATCGAATTTGCACGAGACTCAACATTGAAATTTCCTTGTATTTCGTTTTCTTTCTTGAGTGAACAGATCACAATAAATGCCAGAAAACTTCAGAAAGGTTAGGAAGTAGTTAGTATAGATATACTATTCATTGGTTTATCTTATGCACATGCACCTAGTTTACTAATTAATGATTCAGTGACCATGTAAAATGCAAAATAACTCCAAGGAAAGTCCCTTATCAAATGGCAAAATCAAAAGTTCATTAAACGAATGAAACACAACTGTCATTTTCCTGACTTGATGCAGGCATTTCCTTATGTAGAAAATGGCGGTTTAAACCTGGTTTTATAGCTATCTAACCTCTCACTTGTATGACAGTCGCATAGAATTTCATTATATTGACAACAATGTAACTGACTCTATCGGTTTTTCTTTCTGTTTTGAAGGCCGCACGGTAAATGTAAGTGTTAACATGTCTGTCTTTTGGTCTTTAAGGAATAGTTATTCCATTGGCAGTCATACAACATTTCTTTGCTTTTTAAAATTCGGTCATCTAAAATTTAATCTTTTGGTCTATGTCCTTTTACATGATTTACCAAAAGATAGTTATTACAAATATCAAAAGAGTTGAAAATTGGATTAACTTTAGAATGTAATTGAACCGGTTTTTGAGATATATTTAAGGAATTGCCGCAGATGACCACTCATAATTATTATTTATAATAAGAAACAGTTAAACCATTGGTCATTAGAAATACAACAGAGAAAACTTGTATCGAAGGTGCTGAGGGATAGGTAAAGTCTTCATGTTTGAACTAAAGAGCTGTTGCTTGCAAGAAAGCAATCGATCGCGAACCAAGTGTTTAAGTTGAAGTTATCCCTTTGGAACGTATTTCGACTGCATTGTAATTTGATTGATTGTTTTGTGATTCGATTGACTGCATTGTGATTTGCTTGACTGCATTGTGATTTGATTAACTGCTTTGTGATCTGATTGACTGCTTTGTGATCTGACTGCATTGTTATTTGATCGACTGCATTGTGATTTGATTGACTGCTTTGTGATCTGATTGACTGCATTGTGATTTGATTGACTGCAATGTGATTTGATTGACTGCTGTGTGATCTGATTGACTGCATTGTGATTTGATTGACTGCATTGTGATCTGATTGACTGCTTTGTGATCTGATTGACTGCTTTGTGATTTGATTGACTGCATTATGATTTGATTGACTGCTTTGTGATTTGATTGACTGCAATGTGATTTGATTGACTGCTTTGTGATTTGATTGACTGCAATGTGATTTGATTGACTGCTTTGTGATTTGATTGACTGCAATGTGATTTGATTGACAGCATTGTTATTTGTTTGAATGCTTTGTGATCTGATTAACTGCATTGTTATTTGATTGACTGCTTTGTGATATGATTGACTGCTATGTGATCTGATTTACTGCTTTGTGATCTGTAGTTTTTATACCTCAGACTGACTAGTAAAACAAAATTACTTGTCCGCATCAACCAAAACTGACCTAATTTGCTCTTTTTTATGTAAATCTTATAGTTGCATAGTAAATCAGTTATATTTTTATGTAAGGATGGATTGTATTAAACAAATGATAGCAATATTGGACCACAATGACTACAAAATTTTGTTCGCATCAATTGAGAGTGCCAAAATGTCCTCTTTTTATTCAAAATATCTAATCATAAACAAATATTAGTAGTTTTCATACCTCAGACTGACTCGTATAACAAAATTACTTGTCTGCATCAACCAAAACTGACCTAATTTGCTCTTTTTTCTATAAATCTTATAGTTGTATAGTAAATCAGTTATATTTTTATGCAAGGATGCATTGTACAAAACAAATGATAGCAATATTGGACCACAATGACTACAAAATTTTGTTCACATGAATTAAGAAAGCCAAAATGTCCTCTTTTTATTCAAAATATCTAATCGTAAACAAATATCAGTAGTTTTCATACCTCAGACTGACTCGTATAACAAAATTACTTGTCCGCGTCAACCAAAACTGACCTAATTTGCTCTTTTTTATGTAAATCTTATAGTTGCATAGTAAATCAGTTATATTTTTATGTAAGGATGGATTGTATTAAACAAATGATAGCAATATTGGACCACAATGACTAAAAATTTGGTTCGCATCAATTTATGGTGCCAGCATGTCCTCTTTTTATTCAAAATATCTAATCGTGAACAAATATCAGTAGTTTTTATACCTCAGACTGACTCATATAACAAAATTATTTGTCTGCATCAACCAAAACTGACCTAATTTGCTCTTTTTTATGTAAATTTATAATCGCATAGTAAATCAGTTATATTTTTAGGTAAGGATGGATTGTATAAAACAAATGATAGCAATATTGGACCACAATGACTACAAAATTTTGTTCGCATCAATTGAGAGTGCCAAAATGTCCTCTTTTTTTTCAAAATATTAAATCGTAAACAAATATCAGTAGTTTTCATACCTCAGACTGACTCGTATAACAAAATAACTTGTCCGCATAAACCAAAAGTGACCTAATTTGCTCTTTTTTATGTAATCTTATAGTTGCATAGTAAATCAGTTATATTTTTATGTAAGGATGGATTGTATAAAACAAATGATAGCAATATTGGACCACAATGACTACAAAACTTTGTTCGCATGAATTGAGAAAGCCAAAATGTCCTGTTTTTATACAAAATATTGAATCGTAAAAAAATATCAGTAGTTTTCATACCTCAGACTGACTCGTAAAACAAAATTACTTGTCCGCATCAACCAAAACTGACCTAATTTGCTCTTTTTTATGTAAATCTTATAGTTGCATATTAAATCAGTTATATTTTCATGTAAGGATGGATTGTTTAAAACAAATGATAGCAATATTGGAACACAATGACTACAAAATTTTGTTCGCATCAATTGAGAAAGCCAAAATGTCCTCTTTTTATTCAAAATATTGAATCATAATCAAATATCAGTAGTTTTCATACCTCAGACTAACTCGTATAACAAAATTATTTTTCCGCATCAACCAAAACTGACCTAATTTGCTCTTTTTTATGTAAATCATATAGTCGCACACTAAATCAGTAATATTTTTATATCAGTATGGATTGTATGATACAAATGACAGCAATATTGGAAAACAATAACTAAAAAATTTGGTTCGCATCAATTTATAGTGCTAGCATGTCCTCTTTTATTCAAAATATCTAATCGTAAACAAATATCAGTAGTTTTTATACCTCAGACTGACTCTTATATCAAAATTATTTGTCTGCATCAACCAAAACTGACCATATTTGCACTTTATCAAGTCCATCTATATAGCTGCACAGTAATTCAGTTATATTTTTAGGTCAGGAGGGACTGTATAATACAAATTACAGCAATATTGGACCACAATGACTACAAAACTTTGTTGGAATGAATTGAGAAAGCCAAAATGTCCTGTTTTTATACAAAATATTGAATCGTAAACAAATATCAGTAGTTTTCATACCTCAGACTGACTCATAAAACAAAATTACTTGTCCGCATCAACCAAAACTGACCTAATTTGCTCTTTTTTATGTAAATCTTATAGTTGCATAGTAAATCAGTTATATTTTTATGCAAGGATGGATTGTTTAAAACAAATAATAGCAATATTGGACCAGAATGACTAAAAAATTTTGTTCGCATCAATTGAGAGTGCCAAAATGTCCTCTTTTTATTCAAAATATCTAATCGTAAACAAATATCAGTAGTTTTTATACCTCAGACTGACTCTTATAACAAAATTATTTGTCTACATCAACCAAAACTGACCATATTTGCACTTTATCAAGTCCATCTATATAGCTGCACAGTAATTCAGTTATATTTTTAGGTCAGGAGGGACTGTATAATACAAATCACAGAAATATTTGACCACAATGACTAAAAAATTTGGTTCGCATCAATTTATAGTGCCAGCATGTCCTCTTTTTATTCAAAATATTGAATTGCCAACAAATATCAGTAGTTTTCATACCTCAGACTGACTCGTATAACAAAATTTTTTTTCTGCATCAACCAAAACTGACCTAATTTGCTCTTTTTTATATAAATCTTATAGTTGCATAGTAAATCAGTTATATTTTTATGTAAGGATGGATTGTATAAAACAAATGATAGCAATATTGGATCATGATGACTACAAAATTTTGTTCGCATCAATTGAGAAAGCCAAAATGTCCTGTTTTTATCCAAAAGTTGAATCGTAAACTAATATCAGTAGTTTTCATACCTCAGACTGACTCGTATAACAAAATTATTTTTCTGCATCACCCAAAACTGACCTAATTTGCTCTTTTTTATGTAAATCTTATAGTCGCATACTAAATCAGTAATATATTTATATCAGTATGGATTGTATGATACAAATGACAGCAATATTGGAAAACATTAACTAAAAAATTTGGTTCGCATCAATTTATAGTGCTAGCATGTCCTCTTTTTATTCAAAATATCTAATCGTAAACAAATATCAGTAGTTTTTATACCTCAGACTGACTCTTATAACAAAATTATTTGTCTGCATCAACCAAAACTGACCATATTTGCACTTTATCAAGTCCATCTATATAGCTGCACAGTAATTCAGTTATATTTTTAGGTCAGAAGGGACTGTATAATACAAATTACAGAAATATTGGACCACAATGACTAAAAAATTTGGTTCACATCAATTTATAGTGCCAGCATGTCCTCTTTTTATTCAAAATATCTAATAGTGAACAAATATCAGTAGTTTTTATACCTCAGACTGACTTGTATAACAAAATTATTTGTCTGCATCAACCAAAACTGACCTAATTTGCTCTTTTTTATGTAAATCTTATAGTTGCATAGTAAATCAGTTATATTTTTATGTAAGGATGGATTGTATAAAACAAATGATAGCAATATTGGACCACAATGACTACAAAACTTTGTTCGCATGAATTGAGAAAGCCAAAATGTCCTGTTTTTATACAAAATATTGAATCGTAAACAAATATCAGTAGTTTTCATACCTCAGACTGACTCATAAAACAAAATTACTTGTCCGCATCAACCAAAACTGACCTAATTTGCTCTTTTTTATGTAAATCTTATAGTTGCATAGTAAATCAGTTATATTTTTATGTAAGGATGGATTGTATAAAACAAATGATAGCAATATTGGACCACAATGACTACAAAACTTTAATCACATGAATTGAGAAAGCCAAAATGTCCTGTTTTTATACAAAATATTGAATCGTAAACAAATATCAGTAGTTTTCATACCTCAGACTGACTCATAAAACAAAATTACTTGTCCGCATCAACCAAAACTGACCTAATTTGCTCTTTTTTATGTAAATCTTATAGTTGCATAGTAAATCAGTTATATTTTTATGTAAGGATGGATTGTATAAAACAAATGATAGCAATATTGGACCACAATGACTACAAAACTTTGTTCGCATGAATTGAGAAAGCCAAAATGTCCTGTTTTTATACAAAATATTGAATCGTAAACAAATATCAGTAGTTTTCATACCTCAGACTGACTCATAAAACAAAATTACTTGTCCGCATCAACCAAAACTGACCTAATTTGCTCTTTTTTATGTAAATCTTATAGTTGCATAGTAAATCAGTTATATTTTTATGTAAGGATGGATTGTATAAAACAAATGATAGCAATATTGGACCACAATGACTACAAAATTTTGTTCGCATCAATTGAGAGTGCCAAAATGTCCTGTTTTTATTCAAAATTTTGAATCGTAAGGAAATATCAGTAGTTTTCATACTTCAGACTGATTCGTATAAGAAAATAATTGGTACGCATCAACCAAAACTGATTATATTTGCACTATATCATGCTAATCTATAAAGCTGCATAGTAAACTAGTTATATTTTTAGGTCAGGTGGATCTGTATAAAACGAATGACAGTAATATTAGAAAACAATGACTACACAATTTTGTTCGCATCAAGTTATAGTGCCAGCATGTACTCTTTTTATTCAAAATATTGAATAATAAACAAATTTAGTGTTTTTATACCTTAGACTGACTCATATAACAAAATTATTTGTCCGCATCAACCAAAACTGACCATATTTGCATTTTTTATGGAAATCTTTATAGTTGCATAATGAACTGTCACTTAAGTCAGTAGTTCGGGATGGTTTGTATTTAAAACAAAACTATAATATTTAACGGCATCATCCAACACTGACATGACTGATTAAAGTAGTTTATAATGAAAAGTACGAGTTAACATGTATCCAAAGTATAAGAAGTTCTCTTCTTGGAAAAGTGTACTGTTAATATATTATGGCAGTTGATAGATTTCGTTTGTAGCCTAACGTCCAGGGGCAAATATTTTTTTTCATGTTCAGAACGAGTATATTTTTCGGACGTCCCAGATATCATTTATAATCGTTATGGATAAGTCTGTCTCGATCGAACATTTGGCAAAACAGAATCTTAAATCATGTAAATCCAAGGCAAACAAGGTGAATCACGATTAAAAATCCATGTATTAAATGCATAGAGTTATATTTAGGAAGAGACTGTTAAAAATAGGGAACGAAGCAACGTATACCATGATGTTTATATCCCATCATATACAAATATTTATCCGATGTGTTGGATAACCTTTCTATTTGCCTCGATATTTGTACATGTAACTTTTGAAAAGAAAATATAGAAAATCTGCTACTCGGGAAAATTGTTGGAACTGATTTTTTGTAATTAATAAAAGTTAATATTTCGAATTAAAAGTGTTTTTGAATTGTTCTGGTTTGAAACACTTGTACATAAAATATTAAGATACAAGTCGTTTTAATTAAAAATTAATGTACAAATGAACACGAAGTTTATTTTTTAATTTACACAATCAGTTAACGCGAAAAGTAAACGCGCGTTTACTTTCAAGTGCACGTAGAAATACACTTGTGAAATCTGTAGTAAACGCCCGTTTACTTTTAAGTGCACGTAAAAATAAACTTGTGAAATCTGAAGTAAACGCCCGTTTACTACTGACTAAACGGACACATAGTAAACGCCCGTTTACTCGGGTAGACATTAGAAATTTCCATTTTGACCGCGTTAACGTAATTATAGTAAACGCGGGTGTACTAGTAAACGCGAACATTGAAGTTCACTAACGAAATATGTGCACGCGGCGTTAACCTGCGTTTACTTTATGTAATGCTTGGTCTGCACCCAACTGTATATTTGATTTATTGGTTGAGATTTACAAATGTGTATTTTATTATTTTTGCGGAAGATAAAGCTGAATATTGCAAAAATTATTAGTGAATAAGATTTTCAAATAATTGGACCTGGCCATCTTATAAGCTTAATTCTCGTAGGAGTTATTGTCCATGAAAGGTGATTTTTATGCATTGTTTTTTTTTTGCGAAAAAAAAAAACATCTCGTAGATAGAGAGAAACTGTAAATAGCGAAGATCATCAGACAACTCTTATCCGCTCTATGTTTTTTGTTGTTGAAACTTAAAGTAGATATATTCTTTAAATATCAGGATAAAAAGAGGGGACGAAACGGTGGTGCTCATATCCCAAATATTTTTTTTTAATCTATTCCCACTTCCATCTTATATTTCCTTCTTTTTTCCAGATCCCACTTTTTCCCTTTTTTCCCAAAATCCCAAATTTTTGACTCCCTATATTCCACATATCAACCTTTTTATCACTATATTCCACATCTCCACTTTTCACCGCCTATATGCCAAATCCCAAAAGCGTGTTATCCCCATTAAAAGAACCTAAAATATACACTGTTCAAATCACTTATAGGATTGGCTGCCTTGAATAATTATTATTTCTATTTTTTGTGTTTTGTGCGGTAACAAAAGTACATAGAGAGACACCTTATAGTAAGTATGATCAACAGAACAAAATTCTATAAATAGGTAACAGGGCAGAAATCTTTGTTAATTCGTATTAGCTTTGTGGAAGCTTTTGTAAATAAACTATATATGGCAGAAATGTTTATCATAATAAGATCGTCAAATATTTTATCATTGCCGTATTATAAGCTGAATCTTTATAGCTCTTGCTATTGAAAGACGGTTTTTACCCATTTTGTTGTTGCTGTAACTAAAGACGCTAAAATAACAAAATTGATCAGGACGTACGGCCTCTCAACTGAATCAGCAAAACCCATACCGTATATCAGGCTTTAAAGAAACAAAAACAAAAAAACAAACCAAACGATAAAACGAATGGCGTGATGCATGTATAAATCAATAAACGAAAAACAAATATGATATACGATCTCGGAAATTTTTATTCAATGAACATCGAAGGTGAAGACTTATTTTAGTTGTTTAGATAACATTATGGTAAAACAGTGTGCTTTTAATTGTAATCCCCACAGTATAAAAGTATCTTATTCCTGAAATACTTTACTTCCAGATTAAGCGTCAGGAAGCGCAAAGAAGCGACAAGAAGCGACAACAAGACTAACTTAGCGACAAGAAAAAAAATATAGCGTCAGGAAATCTAAGGATTACTTATTTCAAAAAATAAATTCGAATGGATGGATACCCCATATCCTTTGTTTTTCTGTTATATTAACGGAGTTTGTTTCCCATGCTGTGTGGAGGCCGTAGAAAGTTTCCCTGTGCTTGATATGTATGCTCTTGTGTATTTTTAAAGTTATGGTGTATTTATTCTTAAGATAACTTCTGTTATGTGTGCCACATCATTCTCTCAATTTAAGGCCAGTTTGTATACTAAAATTTTAATAAGACGCACACCACCTATTCCTGGTCCTCATTCCTATCCCCGTTAAAATTTTCACTCACAAATAATTTTATCGAAGCGGGAACAATATACCTGTATTTATACATCAGACCATACTATACTGGTTACCGGAATTTTGAATACACCAAACCAGCCACTTTATATATAAGAAACATGCTATATATACCTTCAATTTTAGAATTCATTCATACATTTTTGTATTATTCAAAATTATCAGTAAATTGTGTGTTCTACAAGGATCAACAGTCCTTCACCTTTTATCTGATACCTAAATTACTAAAATATGTGCTACATAGTTTAAGATTTAACCTTATGCGTTGGAACTATTTTGTTTTAAATATGTACCACTTTCCAGTATGTTCTTTTTTGACCGGGCCCGAATAGATGTTACATTTTACAAAGTCTATCCAAATTATTTTTGCAAAGAATTCCGCTCAAGCCGGTGCTAGGGGTCGTCTTAAACTTGCAGTGTGGTGAGAGTTTTTTGGCTCCGTGTTGAAGACCTCACTGTAACTTTGAGATGAAGAACAACAATAAAAGCGCTGTTTTTTTGCTTTTTTGTGTTTTTTTTTTGCTGTGCATGTACTGATTTTGTGTCATGTATGAATACCCCATATCCTTTGTTTTTCTATCGAAAAAGCATAAACAATTTTTATGATATACATGCAGTAATAAAACGATTTTCCTTTTTTTTTTTCATTATACTGTTCGTTGAAGGAATTAAACATTTGGAAACAAATAGGTATTATTTAGTTTTTATTTATTATCTGAAATATGTTTAATTTTACATTGAGGTTCTGCAAAAGGAAATCACGAATTCACCAACATTCCAACTGACTTCGTTTTCAGAAAACGATATCTGTAACAAACATAAACTGTTAGCTACTTCTTTACAAGCAGAACCAAATACAATGAAAGTCCCAACTATGTACTGGCTTCCGAAGCTACACAAATCACCTTACAAATATAGATTTATTTCGTCTTCAAGTCATTGTTCCACTTCTAAATTATCTATTCTACTTACTAGTACACTTGGTACAATCAAAAACCTGATAATAAATTGTTCAAATAAGGCCTTTGAAAATAGTGGAATTAACTACTTTTGGAGTGTCAAAAACTCGTTTACCACTTTGCCTCATATTCTTATTGAGAAAAAATTCACACACCTAATTAAATGACTATTTAAAAAGTCGGAATGCGAATACATATGTTCAAACTCTTTTAGGTCATTTTTTAGTAGCAACAAACAAAAGAGCTATGTCAATTGGACATGCTTTGATACTATATCTGCCCTTGAATTTTTACTTGATAACATTTTTGTTCGTTTTGGAGATTCCGTATATCGTCAAGTTATCGGAATTCCAATGGGGACTAACTGTGCACCACTTATTGCGGACCTGTTTGTATTGTTATGAGTTACAATTTATGACTAAAATCAGCAAAGACCCATCGAAACAACATCTGATACAAAAATTTAACAATACTTTTAGATATTTGGATGATATATTGGCTCTGAATAATGACAACTTCAGTATGTATACTAAAGAAATTTATCCTGTTGAAATTACTTTAAATAAAGCTAATACTAACAATGACCACTGTCCTTTCCTCGATCTTGATATCTATATCATTAACGGGAAGCTTAATACAAAAATTTATGATAAAAGAGATGATTTTTCATTTCCTATCGTTAATTATCCATTTTTAGATGGTGACGTTCCCTTGTCACCATCTTATGGTGTTTATATATCTCAACTTGTACGATTCGCTCGTGTATGTAACAACGTATTAGATTTTAGCGAGAGAAATTTATATATTACTGAAAAATTATTACACCAGGGTTTTCGATATCATAAACTAGTCAAAACATTTACTAAATTTTATCATCGGTATAAGGACATCATTCGTAAATATAACTCAACATGCAGACATCTTATACGTTCAGGTATTTCACATCCAATCTTTTATGGTAAAATTCTTTACAAAGCACAAAAATGTCAGTATTCACCTCAAAAGCTAACAAAACCTTTAAACAGACTTATTAAGAAAGGATATAGTTACGATACTGTTGTCAGGTCATTAAAGATTGCATATTTTGGCTTTAATATTGATTCACTTATAGGATCTTTGCATCGGAATTAAACATATTTATTCTAAAACCAGTTGTTGGCATGACACGGGTTATGTTCTTCTCATATATTTTATGACGGTATAATACTAAACCCCTAACAGGAGGGATTGTGCCTGATATTCATATGATGAAGACATAATCTTTCAATCAGTTTAACTGAGGTCTGGAGCTGGCATGTCAGTAACTGCTAGTAGTCTGTTGTCATTTATGTATTATTGTCATTTTGTTTATTTTCTTTTGTTTCCTATTCTGACATCGGACTCGGACTTCTCTTAAACTGAGTTTTACTGTGCGTTATGTTGTACGTTTGTTTTTTCTTCATTGGCTAGAGGTATAGGGGGAGGGTTGAGATCTCAAAAAACATGTTTAACCCCGCCGCATTTTTGCGCCTGTCCCAAGTCAGGAGCCTCTGGCCTTTGTTAGTCTTGTATCATTTTTAATTTTAGTTTCTTGTGTATAATTTGGAGTTTAGTATGACGTCCATTAACACTGAACTAGTATACATATTTGTTTAGGGGCCAGCTGAAGGACGCCTCCAGGTGCGGGAGTTTCTCGCTGCATTGAAGACCCATTGGTGACCTTCGGCTGTTGTCTGCTCTATGGTCGGTTTGTTGTCTCTTTGACACATTCCCCATTTCCATTCTCAATTTTATTAAGATAATGTATTTACTGTCTATAAATGAATTAATCAAAATGAATGTAGAGTCAATATAATCTTGTAATTCAAAAACCCAAATTACCATAAAATGTACATTGATCTTATTAATGATATGATCTACACTGTACTGTTATTTTATCAATAGTCAATACGATATTGTAATACGTTCAGATACGCTTGGAACTCTTTAAGGCGTAAAGTTTACGCCTTAAAGAGTTCCAAGTGTATCTGAACGTATTACGGTAAAGCGTGTTTCCAGAAACCACGACAAGGAAGTGGTTCTACAAGAGTTCCATATATTTTGTTTTATCTTTTTTTTTATTTATAATAGTAATATTTATATTCATATCTAATATAAACATTATACGCTATTTACATGGTGGTTTTTGCTAATTATGGATATGCTTCATTTGTAGAACTCTCAGCCACGCTTTGTAATCTTTATTGTTTTACCGTGTTGCCATACTCCACGACAAAGACGTGGTTCTACCTCGACGTTCATATTTTGTTTTATTTTATTTCATTTATTTTAACTATGTATATATAAACAAGTTAAGTAGAATCCGTATGCTGGTAACATATTCTAGTCCGCAGTTCTTTTTTTTTTGTCCCTCCAACATAGAATTAATCACAATTTGAACGTATGAGAGAATAAATGACGTTTGAACTTTTACAAGACATGTTTTGTATAACTGTGAAACGCTTTCCATTTTAAAAAAAATATTGAACTTTCTTCTAATAAATCTGGACATGTCAAACATAGTATATCATTTTCTAACAATATGCAAAGTTTCATTAAAATCAAATTTTGAAGATGTTAAATATCGTTTTAGACTTTTTGACTGTCTTTTATTGTTAATAATTTTATCGTCTTCGGTTATAAGCACTAAATTATCAAAAAACGGCATTTTGTTGACATTCCTGTTAATTGTGAAACGAATAAGTGGATTAACAGAATTTTAATCAGAATGAAAATCTGTGACAGATATATTCGAATTCCAAATTATAAAACAATCGTGAATAAAACGTTTTCAGTTTCGGCGTATGTAAATCGCAATTTTATTTCCGTATTTATGGTCCAGTTTTTCGTATAATAATTGTTCCAAATATCCAAGTACCAATGTAGCGTATGAAGACCCCATTTTAGTACCTATAGCTGTTCATTTTTTCTGATGATAGTATGTTCCGTCAAAGTAAAAATGTTTCTTTCTAATATAAGTTTCAAGGATGCAAGGATAAATTCTTTTGTAAATCTGTTTCCAATGACTTTTTCCGTATTTTCTAACCAATATTTTACGGCTGTTATGCCTAAGTCATGTGGGGTATTTGTGCAAAGACTGACAATATCAAAAGTAATGAGTTCTAAATTAGGATTTACAGCTCTGTGTTGATGATTTAAAAATTCCAAATAGTCTCGTATAAAACTGGGAACTTCACGACATAAAGGTTTAAGTACAACGTCTATAAAATGTCTTATATTCTTTGTGACGCTGTTGGGTCCGCCCACAATAGGTCGAAATTTTACATCATCTAGTCTTTAAAGGTCGATGTATTCACTGTTCCGTTCTGATACTACATTTGAAATTTCCTCACTGTTGCGTATTTTAGGTAAACTATAGAAATAGCCTTCTTAAAATTTAGAGTTTGAAATGTAATCCATCTCTTCTTTATACAATTCAGTCTTATGTTTATCTAGTAATTTTTTAATCATTGTACTTGTTTGTTTGTCTACTTTTTTATCTGTCACCTCATTAAACATTTCATCTTGTTACATTTTTAAATTTTATCTCGGTAATACTCACGGTCCATGATTACAACCGAATTACCTTTATTCGCTTCTTTAGTTATTATTGATTTATCTGATTTTAAATTTGAAAAGCTGTTTTCTCCTCGTTGGTTAAATTGTCTTTTACATTGTTTTCAAGTGAATTCGTTTTTAATGTTTTAATCTTCATCTTTTGTTGGTTTTTGGAATCCAGTCTGATTTATTTCTTACAAGTGGTTTATTTTCTTCTTCTTCTTATTCTTCATTATCCTCACAAACATATAGTTTATCCTCGATCTTCTGTCAAATTCATCAATGTCGGCTCCAAGTTGTGTTTTATCATCATTTAGGAGTTGGTGTAAATTCTAATCTTCTTTTTAAAAGATTTATTTCCCTTGATTGTAACTTTTTATGCGACAAGTTTATAACTCTAGGTTGATTTTTTTTCCGTGTTTGTAAGGCTCTTTCCTTCGAGAACGTATCCTGGGTATTCGTTGTTTCTGATGATAGAATTGTGTTCCGTATATTGCGGTCTGTTGTCTCTCCGCCCTTGTCGTTCATCATGCGTTGTCCTAAAAAATGGTTCTGTACGTTTTTCCCTATGTATGTAGTACCATTATCATTAATGCAATTTTGTTGTCTTCTATCTGGTGCGGGATTTTTTTCGTTATATTCTGATTCACATTTGTTGTTTGTTTAGAAATATGCTTTTGATGTTATTGAAATTTTGGTGTATTTCGGAGTTGGAAATTCCTGTGAGGATTATAAGATGCTTGATTTGTAATGGTATTGTCAGTATTATGTGTAGTTCCGGGATAATGTCTTTGTACTTTCATTTTTGTCAGTGGAAAGCTCTTCTTTCTATATTCGTTATCAAACTTTGTGTTTTCTTCAATAATAAATCACCGAATTTTTCTTCGTTTTCTTCAAGCAAAATCTTTTTCCGCTTCCAGATTTGTACAGATTTAATTTCTTCTTTTTCACACTAAGATCTCCATAAATCGTTAATACCTTTTGTGATCTCGGCGTTGAACAACAAAAGTTTCGTACATTTCCTCATCTGTTTTTTTGTAGTTATGTTCATATCTGTTGACTTTTTTTTTCAACAATTCAATTTCAACTTCAAAATTACGAATAGCATTCTCACGACGAATACCAACGTCATCTGTGTGTTCTCCGGGAATAGTTTTTGGTCTGAACTTCCTATGAATAACTGGCATTTCTTTCCAAACCATGTTTCGTAAATAATTACAGTATTTTGACTTTTAAGAAAGTTCCAGAAATTTTGTTTTCTCTCATTTAATTTTCGTTTCCATAATGAGATAATAGATTTTCTTACATTGTAAACATCCTGGGAATAATTTATTATTAGTTCTTGTGAGTTGAAGGCTTGCTGCTCATTCACAATGTTGAACGATATTGTCAGTTCTCGTTTAAGAGTTTCAATAATTTTAGATTCAACAATCTTTTGTGTCTTTGAAATATTTATCAGCTCTTTTAAATCTTCATGGATCAATATCAACTGACTTGATAATTCTTGAAATGCTGTAGTGACTAGTCTCCATATTAATTATGATCCTCCATTGTTCTAATCCCGAGTATTATCCTTCCAATACATACGTAAATAAATAAAGAAAAATTAAGTAGAATCCGTATGATGGTAACATCTAAGAAAATTAATAAAAGATATTATATACCCATATGGAGTTATTTCCTTTCAGAACGACAGGTCATTCTTTTGAAGAAACAACCTGGACGATACCAAGTTTCAATGAAATGTGCTTCAAGGCATAAAATAATGACCTGTGTCAGGTGATTATTTCCCCTGATTAAAATGCAAAACTACAGTTTACTAAAACATTTAATCCGTGTGTTGTTGCCAATTTGGTTTTATTGTACATTTTTCTATCTTTAACACTTTTAAAAACATTTAGGCAGAAATAATTCTTTCCTCCGTGTATTAGGCTGAAACAAATACCCTTTACTCTATTAAATGACAAAATATTCCTATTTTTTACAGGGGAACAGCCATGTTCTTCAAAAAAGGAGGAGGGGCTATGATATTTAATTCTGATTCTCTATTTTTGAAGAAAAAAGTGTATTGCCAGACAAAAGAGAGATAACAATTATTCTGAAAAGTTCGATAAAAATTGTTGAAAAAAAGAATCGGCTTTTCCGCGATAAAAATTTAATGAAACAAGAGAAAAAACACAGCACCCCTTTTATATAGATTATAAGATGAATTACTTACAAAGTGACGTATTTTTCGTACATCTTAACAATTCAGTTGCTTCTTGCTTCATCCAACTAATATATATCACATTTATATTGTAACTGGACAGTGATTTCTAACGTTTATACATCTATCTAGATTATTTAATGAGTTTTATTTCACATTAGAAATAAGCCATAAGGCGTTGTTATAGCTAAACTTTTAAGAAAAGAATATCCCACTTCAAAGTGATCGCCAAATAGGATACCATTCCTGGAAATCTGTGCAGAAAATAATACATTTGTATTTTTTGACGGTATATATGTCAGATAATGCATATATTAATGGAGAGTTGTCTTATTGGCACTCATACCACATCTTCTTATATTTACTTAAGGTGTTTCTTATTGTATAACACACCTCGTGGTGTCAGGATTGCCCAAAGAAAGACCTCCCTACGGTCGGTCTTTCATTTCATCAATCCTGACACCCCTCAGTGTGTTATACAACAAGAAACACCTAAAAATATGCATTATCTATAACATAACGACCCTTTCTATCGTTGTTCTAATGGACGATTTAAAATATTTCCATTGTATATATGGTCAATCGTCAAAAAGATTTTCTCTGGAAGAAGAAAGAAGAATTACTCATAAACATTCTCAACCCGGGATTAAATGATGAATAATATTTTAATTTTTACTTAAATAATATTTTAAAGAATTTACTCAAATTTTAAAATGACATTAGTAGTCTCCCTTGTATTTGTTAACGTCATACAATTATTAACGTCATTCAATTGTTTTATAACACTTATGTATACAAGTAACATTACCTGAATATCTGTGAAAGCAGTGAAAGCACTAGTAAATGTGATGAATTGAAACCGTTGTTATCTTTTATTAATTTTCTTATATATATTATATACTCAAAGGTGTGAGTTCGAATCCCGTTGAGGGACAAAAATTTGTCAGCATACAAGTCTAATTCTAACACTGTTGGGTGTAATTTTCAGACTTATATATATATATATATATATATAGAGAGAGAGAGAGAGAGAGAGAGAGAGAGAGAGAGAGAGAGAGAGAGAGAGCAATATTTACATTGATATCTATAATAATCACTATACACTTTGTACATGGTTGTCTGCCAGTTTTGACAAACAGTAGACATTTTTACCACTAAGGTTCACTGTATTTTAGTCTTTTTTTGAAGATGCATAGTTGTCACATTTGGTACGTTTTCCTTGACTAGACTTGCAAGCACATGTGTTTGTTTTGAAGGATCTCAGCCCCTGCGAAATGTTCCATGGTTGACCATGCTTAACCGTGGTCAACCATGGTTATATGACCTATGGTTGACCATGGTTAACCATGGTTTATTAAACGAGACACCATGGTTGACCATATGACCATGGTCAACCATGGTTTGTGGCAGTGGTTAAATTAAAAATCAACCATGGTTGACCATGGTTAACCATAACCATGGTTTGTGGCAATTCCAATTATAAATTATAGCCATGGTCGCTGGCAACCATGGTTTACAATAGCAATTTACCACTGCCAAAAACCATGGTTTACCATGGTAGACCATGGTCCCCAGAATATTTCATGAGCAGATTAATATCATGAATGTTAAGTCAGTATTTTAAGACACAATAAAGATCATAAATAAACCTCTCTTCCTTTCTGTAATTAAAATTGCTGTATCAGGACTTCCAACTAGAAATGTTCTGCTAAAAATTCTTTACAGTTTTCTTGGCAGATCATGCACCAGTTTCCCCCTACAAAATCACAAAGAACCAATAATCCCTGATATTTTGTTAAAATAAACAGATTCTTACAAGTATAATTACTTAAATTAAAAAAAAAAATTCAATGGATTTACATTATCATGTGTATTATTGCAGGATATTTATAATAATTTTATCCCTCCCTTTTAATTTCCCCATACACGATAAGAATGGCTGCAGCTGGAGCACCTTTCACCTTTCCACACAAATCTCTCAGTTAATCCTGATTTGAAATTATGGTCACATTTCAAAGGGGTGCCCACCATCTGTTGAAGCGGTGGACTCAGGATTTTTGTTTACCTTTTTCCCATGAGTCAAACATTTTTGCAATGCTATAAATGCCCTTTCTTTGTCTGATCATCTGTCAGAGAGATTTGTACACATTGTAAATGGCTAACTAAAGAGCTTAGCTCAAAATCTCCATGGTCATAAAGAGTGCCAATGACAAGATTTTCTTGCAATTTTACTTCTTTGTAAATTTTGTTAAACAGCTCTGGCGGGTTTTCGGGCTTCCAATGAATAAAAAATAATAATAAACGAAAACAGTTTAATATAACTCAACAAATTGTTAACTAAAGAGAGCTGCACCAAACACGTGCTTCCTTTCTCTAGTTTTGGTACAATGAGATATCGTCACGCTCTAAAATTTTTACCAAATAAGTCTTTTGTCCTTATGTCTACGAACAATAATAAGGAATATGTGGAGCAGAAATGTGAGAAATTTCGAGAATATCATTGATTAACTAGAATTTGCTAGGGACGCAAAATGTTGTTTGTTGGACAAATTGTCGTATACGTTATGCTATTACCCTCCAAAGGCCCATTGTTAGCTATTGGCATCACTTGGTGTCCGTCGTCATCGTCGGTTGACTCTAACAATATTTTTCCTGGAAATGTGTTTCCGATAATTCCGCCTGAGATCTGAAGACTAAAAAAAAAACCACACAGGTAAAATGTAGCGTTATAAATTATCTAGAAAATCGTTATAGGAAGACAAACTTTGGCAGGGCAGAAATATTCATAATGTCAAGATCTACATTCTTTTTATTTCGAAAAAAAATCGTCAGATGTCTCCTTCTAGGTGTTATTCCTCTTAAATAATGATTTGTACCAGTCTTTGGCGATTTTTGGCTATTATCGTGAAAATTTAATAGATAGATAGAAACTACCAATAACATACACGATTTATTGGTTGAGATTTCCAAATAAGTCAACAAGGCCGAAATTATCAATTAACTCCTATTAATTTTGTGGAAGCTTTATAGGTTGTACTTTGTTAATACAGCTGTTTCACAAACGACGCCTCTTTTGGGGTGATATAAAATATTCTTACATATTTTTGTTTTGTTTGCGTTCTTGTTCCCAGATATGATCTCTATGCTTCATCTCATAGAGACATAACTTGGGAATGTTACCAGTATAAAAACACATGCATAGCGGCCAAACTGAATTTTGAGGAAGACACAAAGCGAATAGAGGGGTAATACAGAATTTTAGTATAAGTTTAAACTCTTAAAAGTTCGAGGCATGTACATGTCGAAAATATGACGCACAGCCCTATGCTTTGATCTTTGTGAAAAAATAGTAGTGCATATGAACTTTTCATTCTAGGATATACTTTTTTTTCATATACTTCATAGTAAAAGTGGCGCAGTATAAGCTGTAAGAGGAGTTCCTATGGGCAATTGCATTGTCTATATTTACAGAAATGCAACCTATATTTGTTGAAAAAAGAGAACATGTAGAATTTCACCAAATCTGGATTATCCTCAAAAATTTTAATGAAACTAACTCAAATATAAAATTGTATAAATATTTCATGAAGATTGAGAAAATTATAGTCCTTAACTATGATAACTCAGCATAAATGCACAGTTTATAGTATGCATAATTTACCTAAAGCCCCGTATGCAAAGTTAATTCATTCCATTTCGGGGAGGATACACTGACTGAATTGGACAACCTATTACCGATGCTGCGGCAAGAATAGTTCAGGCGGAGGAAAATACTTGGTTTTTGCGGCAGCTCTACAAGTTTCGTCTTATGATGGTGAGACTAGTTTTGGTCTATTGTGTTTAGTTGTGTCATAAATTTGCTTATATTTTACCATCTCTATACAAGTCAATACGCTCAGTCTTGTTGCAAGAATTTCATAACCACACATGTCCACTGAAAAAGAATTGACGTGACAATTGTCATTTGTTGAGACTTTATTGTTCATGCTTTGTTCATTTAATGTTTGTCTAGAAAACCTGTCTTAAACGAAAGAGCCCATGTCAGAATATGCGTGCTTTGTCTCTACAGTTATTCGTGCGTTTTAGTGGTTCTTTTCTGAGCAACATTTGTTCAATTTTTATGTTTCAGTCAACAAAAATATGTATTTGCATATACTTCTAATCTACAAAGGGACTAATCATAGTTAAATTTATGATCTTTTGTCTGACAATATTGTGCACTTATGTAGTTACAGCTTTTAGTTTGGCCTAAGATCATGAACTAATCTTTTGTTAATTTCTGACATTTTGATTGAAACCATGTTTCACATTTTTCTCTAAATACACACATTCGTATACAGGTTTTTAGCAGTTACCACAGGGGCGTTCCATTTTCAGAGTGAAAGAATTATATTGCAGGGTATAACTTCCTTTGCCTAAGAGGAAAACCCTTCTCTTAAGGTAGATAGGGTGTCTTCCTCCATCTTGGATTTTGAAATACCAGAAAACAATTGGTCTAGATCTTTAATAAAGTGTGCAAATTTTGAGAGAAGTAGGTAATGCATGTGTAAGAATTTTGATTTCAATATAGAAAATGACATGTTTTATCATATTTATAGTTGTATTTTACAAAAAACAGAATACTTCTTGTTTGATTCAATTTTTTCCAACTTTACAATATAAGGGGAGGCAACTCCAATGTAAGGGCAGATAATTCAGATAAAGTTACTTTTACTATAGAATGTGTTAGGAATTTACCTATTTTATTACAGTCCGTGTAACGTAAAAGTTAACAATACGAACGATGCCCGAATCATGTACGGACGATGCCCGAACGATGTACGTACGCTTCCCGAACGGTGTACGAATGCAAACGAAACGCTGACCGAACGTTGTACGGACGCTGAACGAATGATGTACGAACGAAACCATATACCATAAACCATACCATAAACGATAACATAAGCGCCCTTTTATTGTACATCGTATGGTTTTGCGTACATCGTTTCATTAAGCGTATACCGTATCGTTTAGCGTATTAGCGTACATCGTTTCGTTTAGCGTATATCGTATCGTTTAGCGTACATCGTTTCTCGGCGTGCATAGTTTCGTTTAGCGTATATGTTTTTTTTTAAATATAAAACATGAATGGTGTTCTGTTTAATTTTTTTATATAGGTGATAATAGGCGTAAAATTTAGATTGGATGCATGTTTCAGTTTTTAATTAATAATTTAATAAATTATAATTTGGGCTGACTCTATGTTGATCCAAAATTATTTACATAAAACGTTTGAAAAATAAACACTGAAATAAATTTAAACAAATTAAAAGATACGATTATGAATTTTGTTAGCCGTAGAAATACGTACTTGGTGAATGTGCGAGTAAACTGCAGTCTGCATGGTATTTAGTCAACATTTTTTGAAAATAGCCCAAGGTATTAACATTATTTTTTTTACGTAAATGAACAATTGATTTAAGATGGAATTCGGAATTAATCTAATGTTCTTACAAAAGTTTATTTGGGGTCTTAAGGTTGACCTTTTGTCCAAAAGGTTTGTTAATTTTTTTATGTATTCTCTTTTATCGCATGTATTTTAAAATCGACTGAATAGCAGTTGTATCCATATATCGTAATTAAACCAATTTTTTTAGATTATAGATTTTTTTTATTCATCTATCAAATCAGTCGAAAAAAAACAAATATTCGAGAAATTTCAAATAAAAACAATTACTCGTTATGTGCCTCATCAACCCTAAACATAAATCCCTACCGATGTACATACGATTGTGTATTGTTTTAACTATAAATGCACTTGACTTTAAACTATCATCAACAATTGTCCGGCAAAAAAACTAGACCCTCTATTCTTTAATTTTCTTATACTATTTTCCTCTGTTCTTTATTTTTCCCGTTATACTCTATTCTAATTTTATATTTTTTTTTTCTTTATTTTCCTGTATCTATACCTCCTTTATTCGGAGCAACCCCACCCTAAATATACATATGATACACACGGTCTATAGGTCATCGCTTGTGCCGTGATACATGTTTGCATAACAAAGGATGTCCTTGTTCATATTTATAACATTTTAAATGTCCTCCTAATAATACATATAATAGTTGCCACTGGACATTAAACAGCTAACTCTAAATTCATCCGTCATATTCTTAGTTTTGTTATAATGTGTAAATCACACAACATGATGAACAAATAATTATTGCAGATTTTCACTGCCGAAATAATGGGAAATAATTGTAAACAAAACCACTCAATCACATCCCTACGCCACAAAGTCTTTTCACATGTAAATAAATTATTTTCATAAATCTATTTCAAAATAATTTTAAACAATTTTAAATCAAACGGTCATTTTTCTTATTTGCCAAAAAAAACAACAACATCAAACAGTTATTTTCTTTTCTTATTTTAAACAGATCGATTGTTTTCAATGGTCGGTGCCTGACAGCATCTATAAAATCTATCACCATGTTTGCCAATAAGAAAGCTTCATAGAACAGGAAAACAACAATGTCTTATAGAAATACTTCCAGGCCATATTTTCCAATTTCTGTTGTAATGTGGTTTAATGCAAAAAAGGTAACTCCTGAATACTGATTTGTACCCATCAAGCATTTGGGGTTAATAACAAATCTATGGTAGTCTCTTTTTCTTTACTCGCAAAGTATTCGACTAAATCATGTTTTATTTATGAAAATTGCTCATTGCTGACGAATGTTAAATATTGATCCCTAGATTTTCAATTGTTTAGTTGTTAGGTTACTGTCTGATCTCGCAAACCTGACATTTTATGGTCATTATGTTTTGCATCCAATTGCACCAATTTATTAAAAAGATATTAACGCGACACCGTACGAGAGTCGTTACTTTACATAAACTACTAGTATTTTTTTTTCTATAACGAAATACGAAACCACTTCTCGCAATTCGCTTTGGGGTAATTGTGCTTCTCTTTTGACAAAATATGGCCTTGTCTCAAAAACAAAAAGTATAATATAATATAGAGTAATATATAAAACTGGACTAGAGTGAAGAGTTAGGAAGTAGGAATTCCTAATTTTAATTGAATGTTCTAAATCTTTGTGTATTTCTGATAAATGATTGTACAGACTCAAAAAAGTCTTTGTTTTGCTGAAATGAAAGGTCACCGTCACCAGCCAATAGAAGCAAAATGGATATAGTAGATCTTTCTAATTTTGAAAACAATATTTCTGTTGCTTCGTTGATAAAAGGGCACTTAAAAAATAATGAATACTATCCTCAACAGGATGGCCACAACTGCATGCGGGATTGGGTTTAATATTAATAAGGTTTAAATCTGCATTTGAAGAACTGCACCATATTTCTCAACTGTGTATCAATGATATTAAGATTTCTATCACCACAACTGAACTAGGAAGTGCGTACTGTGAATAAATTATTATACTCAGTTTACTTTTGCTTACAACAATTTATCACATACATGTATAATACCACGTTAACAATTAGGCCCGAGAACACAGTTATTTCGTAGTGCATTTCTTTTAGACAATAAATTCAAATTAAAAAAATCGCACCTGCTCTATCTCAAGAAAGATTTTTACAGTGTAGTGTACTACTATTGGGACAAATAATATCAAAATTATAGTAACTTCTACCAGCTCCAGAGGAGGGGCGACAGCCTTAGGTGCTGTGTGCAAATTTTTGTAGGTCACGTGGTACGATTTTAGCGTCTCTCGACAATTTTGAATCTGGAAAAGATCGATCTGTTCATGTTTTTATATCAAATATACTCTCTTGCACTCGCAGAAAATATAGAAAGTTTTGAAATAAAAAGATTAATCAATGATAGAAGATCACTTTATATGAAATATTTTCTTTATGTTTTTTTATCTTTTAAGTAAATTCTATCAATAAAGAAATGCACTGTAATGGCGGGAAATTTTATTCGATCTCTGCGAAATCACGAGGCACAGATTTTTGTAAATTTTACAAATGTCAGCATGTGAAAATCATTCAAATTTATGCCAATTAAAGAACACTATTCAAACATTCTAAATCTTCTTAAGTCTCCTTAAGTCTCCAGCCGTTGCTTTGTAATAAGTCGCTAAAATATGATTTCCGGTAAGTAAAATATCAATAATATTTGTCAAATCCGCTAGTAATTATGTTATTTTAGGCATATAAACTCTTATATGTATTTTAATCATTTTGAAAACAAAATGAAAATTTTGTCTTATGAATAACCATCATGATAAATATAGTTTTTTTTCATAATTGAATCGTGCATTATTTGTGTATTGGATTGCTTAATTGCCTTCTCTCTAGTGTTATCTCTGTTTTGTTAACTGACAAATGACGAAATAATGCAATATTTAAAATTAAGTATTTTACAAAACTTTGTCCCGATTAAAAACTTAAAACCGATTGAATAAATTGAGAATTCAGTGATTATCGATGTCGAAATTAGCCCTTGGTAATAAACAGTTAGTTTGGGTATAAATATGTTTATTGTCAAGAAATAACTAACAAATTTGTTTATTATGTATGTACAAAGTATATGTATATTGCATGATCAGCCCTCCTGTATATTATTTGTTTTTTTTAATTGATTCAACAAATTTCGTTTGTCCAGGTGTCATTAACGGTGATGTCAACACCACGAGTAGTTTGATATAAATGACACAATACCACCGCGACCGATCGATAATAGAAGACAAATCTGCGTGCCGTGTGCAGAGTGTCGTTCCTCCTCTATACCAGCTCTAACTCAAAATATTGACAATTCTGTGATAAGGGGGTCTAAAATTCAGTTTGACAGCTTCAGACGTACTAATGTTTTACCTATTTTAACTGGACCAAATCACTCCTTAACATAAAGATTCAGCACCCAAATTGTTTTAACATGTAATTTCATCCCCCTTCTTGATATTTCGTGCATTAAATTTCAAAAAATAAATTGGGAAAGTATATCCAAAAAAAAAATGCAAGTTATACACTGTTCACACTAGAGACTATATTCGTAGGGTGACGGTGTTTGACAGTCTGAAGGAGACAGCATCAAGGATTTAATAACTAAAAGGCAAAGCTTTTGTTGTACTCAATCTTACTTTAAGTTTTCTTTATTATATTTAATAGATATATATCCGAGATACGATAATGTAGTTTTCTTTTTTATATCAAACCTGATCATCTATGATATATATATGGAACTTTTTAACGACCTTGGCTGGCTATACAGCCCTTGCACGGTCGGTTCATCTATGATGATGATGGGAGTTTTTAACGACCTTGACTGGCTATACAGCCCTCGCACGGTCGGTGTGCAAATGATGTCATCTATAATAACAGATGGAAGTTTTTAACGACCTTGACTGGCTATACAGCCCTAATCTATAATGGGATATTATTCCACTTTTTATACATATTGATAGTTTAATCAATATCTGATTGGTTGAGACTATCCCACGTGTCGTTGAACAAATCTTCATATTCCATTCTGAGGATCATATTCCCCTCTGAAATGTCGGGATAACATCGTGTGACGTTACGCGCGGTTAATGTACATAACGTTTTGAACTTCTTATTCTTCTTATTCTTCTTAAAATAGCGATAGCAATAATCATTATCATGTTCAAATTTATTTCAGACGATAAAACAAAAAGACTTATAATTAAATTTTGATCCGTACTGTTTATCAATGGGTATGAGTCGTGTTTTGTTTAACTTATAAAAACAAGCGGATAAGAAAACAAAATGTATGCAAAATAATATTTAATGTATTGATAGTAAACAAACCATAGGCAGTGGAATAAAACATTCATTTCCCTTTGCTTCGGGAGATATGAAGATTTGCTCACCCTCGAAAAATCAGAGTTCCCTCGGGCAGAGCCCTCGTGAAATATGAATATTCTTGGGTGAACAAATCTTCATATCTCCCTCAGACACGGGAAATTAATGTATAATGTCTAATGAGAGAATTTAACCAGAGACTGAATAACGTAGAAATAACAAATTAAAGGTCACTGTACGGCCTTCAACAATGAGCAAAATCCATACAGCATAGTAAGATATTAAAGAATCCGAAATGACAAATGTAAAATGCACTCAACACTGTTCAAACATCACCGCACGTCAAACTTTGAACAACAGAAAAACTTGATTGGACATTGGTGACAATTTGTCACGCCCTCATGAATTGGCGTACATGTACGTCCTATCAAATACCTTCAGAAAGCTTCCACTGAAATTATTTTACACACAAGTAACTGTGTATTTTACTGATTTTCTTAATAAAAAAAAACAAAATGTATTTTGCGTTAAATGTGCAATGAAGCCACGGATTCGTAATCTTCAAAAAATAGTTCAGAAACGGTTGATAAAATGTGGAATGTCTGAATAGAAATATAACAATTATGTTCAGTGCGCGTTTATAAAACGGACTCTATTTGGACATTTTAAGATACTATAAGTACTTGTTTTCTGTGTATAGAATTTTAGAGGTCAAGACGACTTTTCATAAGTTGGATTTTCAATTTTAATAAAAAATGAGTTGGGTTTTCTTCTTTTCTTTAAATTTATATCATGATTTTTTGATATTTCCCATTATCTTCTGAATATTTTTTAAGATGAATAATTTAAAATTTGTATACCAAACATTTTTAATTTTACTCTGCGTTTATAAATAGCATTGAAAGTACAACATCTTATAAACGATAAACATTGATAGAGAGTTGTCTCATTGGCACTCATACCACATCTTCCTATATCTATTAACAATCGAAACCCCTGAAATATCGTCTCATGACAAGCACGAAAAAATGGCGAAACTGAACTTCCAACAGCGGGCGATGATTTTTAATTATACAATATTCTTTCAATGGATTTTTTAAATGCAATGTAGAAATTATCAATTAAGACATTTTTTTATCCCTTTTGAAATTACTTAATCGAATATGAAGTCACATGCACGAAGAAGTTTGTCTGACGTGAAAATACGTAAGTCCCATATCTCACGGCTACATGGACACACACAGTGTACTGATCTTAATAATATATTAATGTTTGCAAATTCGTTGTAAGAAGAAAGACCTTTTAACTTTATATCACAATAAGCATATCTAAAGTAAGTCGTCACGTAGCTCATTTATGAAGAAATGTCAAACTGCCAATACTGCTAGTTTGTACTCTATTGTCGGAGGACAACTGATTCAAAATAAGGGAGCTACCATTTATTTTTAGGGGCGGGGCTGGGGGCTAGTATGAAACTTGAAAAAAGGGCATGACAGGAGTTTAGAGAAAAAAAGGAAGGATGGGCATCTTGCCAAAAAGAAAAAGGCATGATGACTTTATGTAAAACAAGTCAGGAAAAATTAATAACTAAGAAAGGAAGGACCGAATAGAGTGTAAAATAAAAAAGCAGGACTATATTTACATTGAGTTTACATTTATAGAAAAATGCAGGACATCATTTTTCATCATATTACGCGTCATTGATAATCTGATCACTACAACGTTTTTACAAAATATTCGTTCCCGTGAAAACTAAGATTTGTTAAACTTTCAAATTTCATCGAGGTCTCTTCTCAGGATATAACGGCCATCTGTATGTTGGCTTTAAGGTCGACAAGATAACAGGTCAATATATTAATGTATTCAAGTGAATTTAAGATTTGTTGCAATTCTAAAGTACAATGGGTAAATCAATCTTATCTTTGATGTGCCACATGGGCATCCCTATAAACATGATAAAGTAAGACAGTCCATGCGTGACCCATAGCATTAGATATTTTATGCAGTTCATTGGATATTTTCTATCACAATCCAGGCAAGCTAATAACCTATATTATTTACGTGTCTGAAGACGAATTTGTATAAAACATTGTGTTTGATTTTAATTTCTGAAAATTAAACTTAACTCTAGAACAGACCTTTTATGAACGTCGGGTTGGGACTTTTTTATGTGTTTGAATTCGGTTTTTACACGTATTAAACTCTGGAATATATGATCAAACTTTTCGGGATTCGGGAAAAAATGCTTCAGCAAACACTCGTGAGGAAAACAAATAAAAAGAATCATTCTGTATCATAATTTTAATTTGTTAAATATTTGCAACTCTTAAAAAGTTTCAAAACCAGCTGATTTTTTTTGTATTTCTTCATATTGAATAACTTAAAAAAAATGGGCAGTGTGGCGGATTTACCGGGGGCACAGGGGGCACGTGCGGCCCCCAGTCCAGGTCACCAATACATTTTCTAACATGATTATATTGCTACTGAATCTGCTTATCAAGAGTGGAAATTAATCACAGCTAGATTTGACTTCTTAACTAGCCGTTAATTAACCCCAGCTTCAACATGCGTGATTATGACAAGTTATCGGTGGGTCTGTAAATTTTGACACGTGTGTGTAATGTCTCATTTAAAAAGATTTGATCAAGGAGGTTATATGAGATCTCATATAACCTCCTTGATTTGATGTACATGTTGATTGGAAAAGTACGAATATTTTTATTGGTTTTTAATACAATATCATCCCCTGACCAGGAAAGAAATTACTAACCAAAATCTGTGTTTTAAATAAATATGTACAAATAAATGTTTAGTGCCAAGAATATAAGTATCGATGTATGGGATATGTCTTCATAACAAAATTCTCACATTATCATTTTTATAAACTAAATGTCGTATTTTCTTTTCACTACTATTTTCAAAGGAAACCAATAATTTGTTTAAAAAAAAACTGTCCCCCCACTCTTTCCACAAAAAAAGAATTTGGTTGTCATTGTTTCTAATTAAAACGCAATTGCATTTTATAGAAGATAATCTGGAACTAATACGTTTATCTATTAGTTCCAGCATACAGTAATATGACTTTATATTTTTCCTGTTTCAGTTACAATGTACGTATATGTATGAGGCTAGGAAAAGGTTATCATTTATGAGGATATGAATGGGGTCAGAGATATATAATATATGTCGCTGATGGGGTTTAAAGAACAGAGACTCATGGGACCAATAGATTTAAATAAATATAGATAACAGAATAAAGAGGTGATTGTTTGTTGCTTAACGTCCAGTGGCAAAAATTACATGTATGCTTAGGACAATTATTATACAGATTGATTGGCAGAAGAATAAAGAAAACTGAAATGGTAGAAAAATAAAAGATATAGAACTATAGAAACGATGATCTGACTCCCCCCCCCCCCCCCCCCCCCACACCACCACAACCATTTTTTATCAAATTCGAATACTGGGAGCTATCTGAAGTCAGTTCATAGGACCTCAGTTTTAATATAGGCGTGGCAATCCATCACTTTTATCCAATCAACTGTCCTTAATAATAAAGATTGGAGTGCAATTGTGTCTGTATCAAGTTAGATAAATATAATCATATTTCTGGACGTACATATGTCGGGGTTTAGGCTATTTCATTCGATAGAAGTAGATGAAAAAAAAAAGATTTTTTCTGGTTATATCTATTTATAACTGAAAAAGTGGCATTAAATCGTAGAGGCAGTCCCTCTTTATGTGAAGAATAGAACATATTGAGCTTTCTGGATTTTCTTCTGTCCACTAGCAAATGTGGGCCTGTACCACTGAAAATATATAACTTCCGGACTAGAAAACACGGACAACCCAGTTACTCATCTTCCTGCTTCCAACTAAACGTCATGTTCTAGATTGTCGGAATCTTGTTGAGTACAGCCATCCCATAACTCACATGCATATTCCATAATTAATCTTATAAGTGTTAAGTTTATACGATTAAGATACTGATTTCTAGTCAATACATATTTCAATTCTTTTTAGAAATTTAATCTTGTGCTTGCACAATTTAAAACGTTTTATATATGTGTATAGAATTTACCATTGGAATCAAAAGAAATCCCTAAGTGTTTATGATAGGAGACAATTCTACTACTTGATTTTGAAGTTCTATTTTAATATCATCTGGGGAAGAATTACAGGAGAATAGCATAGTAATTGTCTTGTTAGGATTAAAATCAATAAGCCAATCTTTAGACCATGCTGAAATTTGTTCTAAATCGCTATTAAAGACATCCTCTATTGTGTAAGGACTATAATACTTAAATTAGAAAGGGATGTTTCATCAGCAGACAATCGAGTTAGACTTATCAAATTACCAGCTATCTCATATACATCAATAAGGAATAGTACGGAACCTAATACAGAGCCTTGTGGAACTCCTGCATTAGTATTCTAAAAAGGCGAATATGAACTTGAAACAAAAACGCTTTCTTGTATATTTGAAATATAACTAATTAAGTGATTAAATATACTGACTGACTTTAAAAACGCAACACTCATTTTGTTGATTTTTTTTCCCACATCATGTTTGATTCTCATACAACTACTGTTCATGCTTACCATACTTCTTTCTCTTAAGAAAAAATCAACATCTGACTTACCTGTGGTTATTGAACATACCGGATTTTTGAAGTCGCACGAATTTCGTAAAGCGAAATTTGAAACCCATAAAAGATTTTTTCAGTTTGTTTTGCTTCGTGAAACAGTTCTTTTAATCCTTGGCCACACTTAAATCAGTTAAAAAATGTTGCATCTCCATATTGCCAAGACTGAGGAATAAAAAACTAAATCAGCCCATAAGAATACTGCAAACAAGAAAACGTGAACGTGCTGCAACCATACAGTTTGACTTCAGAAACCCGTCTTACTGTCCTTCCGACATCGATACAGGTAGACAGGAATTGTTGCTTACCATCAATGACCAGATCATCATGTAGTGACAATGCAACGTCAATAGAATTTGATTACGCAACGTCATTTGCGAGACATGTTTACGGCCGCAACGTCAACTGCTTATCAAATTGTCGAATGCCATTGCACACAGATTCATGTCATAAACGTTTTCCATAACCTGAACTGCCAAAGATTCCACTGAAGAAAAACATTTAAAGCCCTGAAGTTTCAGCCGCATAATTGCCAAAACCCATTGTAATGGGAGGAACAACCGCATATTCAGAAGGTGTAAAACAGAACCCAAAACATGTGGAACAGAATTGGTTGATCTTTCTGACAATAATTTTGGCGTTTGTTACAGGCAGTCATTGCTTTTGACAGTGCCACATTCATTCAAAAATTTAAAAAGAATAATCTAGTGTTGCGTTTCTAAAGTCGGTCAGTATACATTTTAAATACAATTTTTTCAAATACTTTTCCCACTGTTGATAATAATGAGATTGGTCTATAATTTGAAATCAGTGATTTGAAGCACAAATAAATTTTCATACATTGTCAGATCAAAATATCTTAAAAACCCCAGTCCAGAGATACCGTATACATTCGACTGAATATACCAATTCGATAATTTTACATTCGAACTTGTTACGTAATAAGATCTGTGTCCAGGTAAAAAGAACCAGCAGGTGATATATATTCTTAAGTGTTTATCACCTTCCATTATACATCTGACGATGACATTTACCTTTAGGGCCATTTTGTTTGAAATATCATTTTAAAGGTAAACTGATAAGCATAACGTCCTCGCAATTTCTTTTTCAGATCCAGGGACACAGATGTCAGAATGAATAAGAAAACACTAAATTCTTCAATAATATATTGTAAAATGGACAGCAAGCACATTTGATAGACTAGTGTACTAATAGATTTTCTTGTGTATTTTCTATGTTCTGGAAACTTCAACATCCTATCAAAAATACTTAAATTAAAGTCTTAAGTTTAATTAAATGTTTTTTTTTTTAAATATTATTTGCAAGGCTGCATGAACATTGCACCTATCGTTTTCGTATATTTCTTTTCCGCCATGCATAAGTTTAATGTTTACTGTGACTTCTATAATGCTTAAAAAATGATGCAATTGTATTATCAATCTAAAAATATTAATCGTGAACAACAACAAAAATAAATTATATATTAAACGACTAAAGCAATTTAAAATTCTAAAGGATATTGTTACAATATTGCCAAAAACTGAGACTACTATAGATATAAGAAGATGTGGTATGAGTGCCAATGAGACAACTCTCCATCCAAGTCAAAATTTAAAAAAGTAAACCATTATAGGTCAAAGTACGGTCTTCAACACGGAGCCTTGGCTCACACCGAACAGTAAGCTATATGAAGGGCCCCAAAAATTACTAGACACACTCAGTGTAAAACCATTCAAACGGGAAAACTAACGTTTGATGGGATGTCTAATCTATATAAAAAAAAAACTGTTATAGTAGTCTCAGCCGAAAACAATACGAAATTGATAAGCAAGTATGATTAACCAATCAAAAAATTTGTTGTTTGGGATTATTCATGGTTGACTAGTTCTATATTAACCAGTGGCACGTGTCCTAATTATTAAGAAAAGGGACAGAAAAGTATTAAACAGAAATAACCGGTTTTTCAAAACCATATTTTCAAAATTAACTGCATGATTTAAACAGCTTAAAAGTGTTTCATTTATTTTATCTGTGTGCGTATACGAAAAATTGATAGCAAGATAAACTTCAATGTACATGAATTACGAGTATTAGATTTCTTGTGAAATTGATCGATGAGCGGCTTTTTACAAATACCGAAAAAAAGAATACTGCGTAAACGTCAATTAATGGACAAGCAACCCAACGAGAAAAATAAAATTTAAGAGGCATCTATAACTAGTTTTGAGTTGGAGAAATCATTCAATGCCATATGATTCTATTTAGGTTTCTGCGTTTTTCGATTTACGAATAAGTCAATAAAAAAAAAATAAGTAATTGAAGCCAAAAAAGAAGACACAAAACATACATGAAATAAAGTAATAACATATTAAGTTTACAAATACGTACCTAGGTGCATTTAATAAAGCAACATTTGAACTTATTATAGAAAAAGGAGAAATTAAATGGAAACATAATGCGCGCTGTTAAATCATGCTTTGCAAGGCTGTTTAGAGATGACTCGTGCACAATCATTTTGAATGGTGAATAAGATCACATACATGCATTAAGCACTCAGAAACTAGCCCGTAAATAGCTAGGAGGAGGGAATCCAGTTATTAATTAAATATCAAAACGGTGTGCAGAAATACCGCAAAGGACTTCTTAGTGCACTAAGACCAACGTGTTTGCACTAAGGACACTAAAACGATGTTTTAAGACCACAAAGAACATGGATAAAAGAAGATATGAGTATATAACTCATAAATATAAAGTTTGGTGTGAATAGATTTTATTATTTTGAAGTTAAATGACTTTGTAATCAGCGCGTGCCACTGGTACAAATCCAGGATAGTTTAAGAAAGTTTTTAAAAAATTTAAAACTTTTAACCACAGAGTGAAAATAATGTTAGCTGGCAGAAAAACTCCATTTATAAATAAAATACGATTTATTCTACAAAATTTACTTCTGGATACTATTTTGTGATCATAAACAAGCTTCTATCCAAGTTTGGTAGAAATCCGGGATATTTTAAGAAAGTTATTTAAATTTCAAAAACTTTAACCACAGAATGAATGTAATGTTAACTGAGAGAAAAAAGTCCATTTATACATGTAAGTAAAACACAGATAACCAGGATTTTTTTTTCCAAACTTTACTTCTGGATACTATCTTATGATCATAAACATTCTTCTGTTGGTAGAAATCCTGGATAGTTTAAGAAAGTAATTAAAATTTCAAAAACTTTAACCACAGAGTGAGTATGTGGATGTCGCTAGCCGACGCCGACGACGGAATGTAGGATCGATATACGTCTCGCTTTTGCGACAAAAGTCGCAGGCTCGACAAAAATGTAATAAACTGTTATACTTTGAACAGTCATGTGTATCTAATGTGCTGGTAAACAAGTATATACATTCTAAAATATTTTGTAGTAAAAAAATACTAGAGAACTATAAAAAAGTGAAGTTTACAAACAACCAAGAGAAATTAAAAGGAAAAAAAAATAAAAATATAGTAGAACATACATTATTACATTGAACTAAAAAATATAACAGTCAGAAAAACAAAAGAAATACGACAGTAACAAACAGACGAAAAAAATCAGAGACAATTGAAATATCATAAACATGTTAATTTAAAATACAAGCGGATTCAAAACGGTTCAAGGTTGAACGAACATGAATTGCTTTCGATTACACAGGTGACAATCAACAGAGGGTGGCGCGTGTCGATACAACATTAAATAAATTTATAATTACCGGGTACTAAAGATATGATTATAAAATTTGAAATTGTATTCCTTCTATATGCCATGTTTTTTGTGTCAATTCTATCATTGAATTTCCATCAGGACTGGTCCTTAGTGCAATATTTTGTTCTTATTGAACAAGTAGAAATACCGCAAAGGGCCTCCTCAGTGCACTAAGAACAACAATTTGCAAATAAGTCTATAACATTTGCGCAATTACATGCTTGTTTTATTGGCGCAAATGAATGCTGCAGTTTTTAAAATAAAGTGATACGAAAAAAGAATTAGCCAAATTAATTTGCGGCGCAAATTAATTCTTTTTCAGCGAAATTGGATATCGGCCTTCAAAACACCGTGTGTACACTAACAAAACAGTATTCATCTTTTACGCTGTCTAGCCTGAGAATAAAAGTTTTGGCAATTTGTGTAGGATTTTAATTTTAGAATGTAATGAACAAGTAAGAAGATCGTTAAAAACCTTAAGTGATTTGGAAAATGAGCTATGCACGATAAAAGGAAATAGTTTGGTGCGTCGATATGAAATTTCATAGAGGCATGTGATATTTGTAAAATTTAAAGTCTTTCAATAACAACCATTTGTGGAAGTGGTTATTTCGATCCTTCAAATATGCGTAAAATAATTAAAATTTATATTATTTAGTCTCTTTCATATATACAACTGCAGTATGTTTATAAATACTGTAGATTTGTATTTGATCATCGATTGCATGCATAACGTCCAGTGACAAATATTTCATGTATTCGTACACAGAACAAATCAACAACTTTTAGAATACAATTGATTGGTTATTTAAGGTAAATGATTTGCGTTAAAATTGGTGAAACTTGGCCAGGAGCTTACCTCTAAAATAAAGAAATATAAAAAAACGGTAGAGTTATTTTTTTAATTCTGTATTTTACTCATACATGGACTTAAGCACTGTTTACAGTCAAAATAACAGTTTTAACACCGACAGCAGGAATCACAAGCGACGCTGGTTCCATAGAAGTCTTCAACGAATTTTTATATATCCCTGGCAATTTTCGGTTTATATCAGACTGTGACATTGAGGGGAACAAATACCATGGATGTCTTGTCTTTTCTTTAAATACATTTAAATATAAAACGTGTATCTCATATAAAGCCTCATTTATAGAACATTATATATAATTTATTGTTTCAAGGAAATATTTGGTGGAGGAGAGAGAGAGAAAGAGAGAGACTTATTTCGCGGTATTTCAAATTGGTCTCATGTTATTCATGTCAAAATGTGGTGTAAGGAAATGTTTCCCCTTCGTTTTATATAGCAGGGTATTCTATAATGATATTAGTTGCAGATTTTTTTTCTATCGGTAAGATATGGTTTACAGTTCGAAATCTACGTTAAGTTATAGTACATTTAAAGTAAGTTTATTGCATTGCTAAACGTTTCTCAATCAAGATAAAACGTTTACAACCAATACTATTTTTACGACTAAATATGTTTTATGTAAATAAATAGTTCACGTTTCAATTAACTAAGGTTATTGTATAAGTTAGTTTTTTTTTTTAACATTTTATAAGATCGAATTTGAAATGATTCAAAATCACAAAAAGACATCAAGAACTACGCAGTTAGTATGAAACAAAATATATAATAAATAAGATAACTTATTTGCTTTAATTAACAAGTGAAATGTTTCCAATCCAATCTTTCCAATCTAATATAGTCCAAAGGGTGACAAAAGGATATAAATATGGTCACTAAAGGTTTTCTCACGGCTGGCAGTAAAAAAAAAACTTGCCAAAGTGGGGGCATCCGTTTGGTTGTTTGGGATATACTAGTACGCAACCAACTTTCAATCAATCCAAACTAATAATTGTTTTTTTTTATCCCGCATCTTTTTATATTAATTTATTTTAACTCAAAATAATAATTGAAATAACTTTCTGAAATAAAACCCTAACATATATCAGACGCTTAACAAAACGATATACCATACGATAGATGAAACGCTTAACGATATCATATACTATACGATAAACGAAACGCTAAACGCTAAACGCTAAACCATACCATGTACCATACGACAAATAAAACGCTTAACGATACCATGAACCATACGATATACAAAACCCTAAACGATGACATTTACCATACGATGAACGAACGATGAACGAACGCTGACCGAACGTTGTACGGACGCTATACGAATGATGTACGAACGATGACCGAACTCTATACGAACGATTCCCGAACGCTGTACGTACGATTCCCGAATGAAAAAAGTGTTAACTTTTACGTTACAGGGACTGTATGTAGCAAGAAAACGGGTCCCGTGACCCCATTTTTCTTTTTCTTATCTGAAAGCACAATATTAGAGCTATCTTCTCATATTTTATCTCAAAATTCTATGGTGTAGTTTTCATTTTATGGCAGAAAATTGGGTTTTCCATGCATAATCTATACAAAATCTGTCAATTTTGCACAACCTGTAGCGTGAAAATAAGCCCCGTGACCCATTCTTTTTATTATTTTTTTAAAAAAAAGCATGATATAAGCTACATTTTGGCAAATTATTAAAAAAATCTATGGATTATAATTTAGACACCCCATCTACCTTAAAGGATTTAGTTTGACACTGCGAAGTGACAAAATCAGATCGTAACTATTCGCCCTTGCCCAAGGGAATAACAACAAACTTGTCCACTACAAGTATAATAATAATATTCATACGACGCATATATCGAAAATCGAGTCTTTACCTTTCTCCATTGTCCAATGGATGAATAGAAACATATACCAAAGGGTTGTGTTGGTATCGTGCAATATGAAGCACATTTTTTAATTAAAGGTGTATGTAATCGAAGATGCGTTTGGGTTTCTAGAAATTGCACAGAACACGAACTTTTCCTAGAATAAGACCCGAATGCTGACAACTGAAATTTACTACAAAACTTAAAAGTCGAATGGGTTCAGTCAGCTTATAAGAGTAAATGAACTGCACGCACTATAAAATGGAAATCAAAACAAAGATTTTTAAATTTTCCTTTGAGGAAGTTATTGAAACAAAAATATAAAACATTGTGAAATTCATAGTTCTTGATAGGAACAACATTAGACGTGGCTTCACCCTAAGGCA
Organism: Mytilus californianus; assembly: GCF_021869535.1. Lineage (NCBI taxonomy): Eukaryota > Metazoa > Mollusca > Bivalvia > Mytilida > Mytilidae > Mytilus > Mytilus californianus. Next base: position 37,663,868 of record NW_026262712.1, read on the forward strand.
ATAACAGAACACACAATTTGATAAATCAAATAAGAATAGCGACACGCGTGTCCTTACTTTAATTGCTACAATAACATCTTCAATCAACATTAAATTCACATGAACAATATCTATCAATGAGGCAATACACAAATTTAAATGATGTATACTTATTCACGTTTCAGTTAAGTTTTCGTCTTGTTTGATTTCATTAATATTAGTTTATTTTATGTCACATATTATGTCTGTATTTACTGGATAATGACATACAAATGATGCATTTCGCATACAGTTTTATATTCATTCCTTAATATCTAAACATCTGTCACAATTTTTATTGGGTTAAGCTCTTTAATTTTTTTACCTTAATGATATAGTATACTGTGTGATGCTTTATTACTATATTTGTGACTTTTCTATGGTTTAATAAAAAAAACCTGTATTATTTACCAAAAAAAATCGGTGCTAAGTTGAAATTACTACAGAATTCGAAACTTTATAAAAAAATGTAAAGAAACAACTATAATACATAGACTTTTTTCTATAAATCTATACTTTCGATAGAGTATAAACTTTCTTGCCGCTAAATCTATTTGCTTGTTGCTAGTTTTGTCTTCTTGTCGCTTAATTGTACTTCCTGTCGTTAATTAGTGAGACAACCACAGACACTTTGCTAAACAAAATACCTATACAATATAAGAGTCTTAAGAGAGGCGGACGATACCAAAGGCATTTTCTTACTATGAGGAAAAACTGACAATGTCTTGGCTAAAAAAAAGAAAAAGACCATGCACAGTCTACATAACACAACATATAAAACTTAAGACTGTGCACCACGAACTCCACAAAAAAAAACGGGTGTGATCTCAGGTACTTAAGAAATGTTATCAGATTCTGCTCCACTTGTTTTACTCGTCGTTTTATTCATATAAGTACAAATTATGCAATATCATATTCGAGGAAGAAAAAGACGGGATTGTGGTTACGACAGATGGAACATAAACTAGTATACAATCCAAAGGGAAAAGTTTTTTTACAGGAAGAAGTGTCTGTAGCTCTTGTCTCCAGAAATAAAACAATCACAGGACCTTCTGTTAATATCTTAATTTTTCCTGGGCTTAATAGTCTAAGTTCACTTAGTAATCCGAAATAGATATGAAAGGAAATAAATAGTTAAACATGAACAAATTTACCTGAAGTAAAGAACATGTAAATGTACTAATACGTGTCATCATATCTCATGGCGACCTTCCTGTCGGAAGCCATAAAATTACAGTTAAAGTTTTGAATCTGTACCGTAAATGTAGAAAGGATTTAATAATGCAATACAAATAGGTTTTTTTTTAATTCATTTTACATAGTCTTCAGTGTCATGGATAAGGTAAGTGTTGTCATTGTGTAGTTTATGTTTGTTATAATTATATATATAACGTGATAAATGAAGTAACCTTAATGCGTAACTAACATGAGCCAACGAATGCCCAACTATTTAAAGATGTTAAATTAAATATAATTTATACTACAAATAAGGACATATTAAATACTAGAATTTTCTTTTGAAAATGGAAAGTAGCATTTTTTTTTTTGCCCTTATGCTTGAAATGTATTAGTCAAAAAAATTGAAAAAAAATGTTGTATACTTTATGACAAACTGATTTTCAGCACAAACTTACCTTTTAATCCTCACTGGTTTTATAGTTTATATGTATGTTTTACTAACCATATGCACGCACAGCATTAGTTGAATTCGCTGGTACTTTAATGTACTGAAAAACAATGGTCACTGAATATATATGTTTGCATCAAAATCTAAACATGACGTCATTTACCGAAATATGTATCATCTGATTGGCTAAATCGTTTCATCACATCACGTCATACGTCGGGATCACCAGCTGTTTGGGGACCTTGTCGTGAGTGTCTCATCAACTAAACACATGTTTAAAAGATGGATATTGCTTTTATTTTGAGGTAAGCTTTTTAAAATTATTATCCTTTTATTGCCGAGGCCTGTCTATGTCATTTATTGCAAAATGAGTAGACATCTAGATAAAACTGTACCTTTCTTTTAAAAGGGGGACTAAATTGTTACTCGTTTATCTGGCTACTCTAGAATGTCAAGGCTACAGTGCAGTGTTTATAGAAATCAGAGATGACTTTAGATCTATGCATGAAAAATCGAATGCATAATTTTAGTCAAGTCAAAATTACTGCACTTGTGTTAAAAATCATGACTCGTTGATCATTTGAGTGTTCATGAAAAAGGGTTTTCACATGGACCTGTCATGGTAATATCATATATAGAGGAAAACACTTCAGTTTAATTTGAGCATAAATCTTCAAACTACTCTAAATGCACGTATGTTCAGTTTCTTTCCTATGTATTTTTTCATTTGATTTATCTAATCATATTACAAGCAAAAAGAAGGGACAGGTCAGAGAAAGAAAGAAAGAACAGGGTAGAAAATATGCAGGTACATTTGGCCACACAAACTTGATTTTAACTCCACCATGGCACTGTGTATCCAATCATTCAAATAGCTTGTCTAAATTTAGTAAAGTATCATAAGTAGGAATTTGATATATTGGAATAACTTTCATAATTATTCAGAATGATGTGATCATTTTTTATACACAATATTTATTTCATATATTTTTTTAATCTGATATTAACATCATTTCATCACTTTTTGTGTTCATACATATAACAGATTTGATTTATTAATTTATTATACTTTAATAAGTGATATAAACAGGTAAGTGTTATATCAATCAATCATAATAGACATCTGATGTCTGACAGTTGTCATTATGTTGTCGTGTACAGATAATGATGACATTTTTATTCACTAAAAGACACTTTTCAGTGTTTTGATAAACATAAATTTAAACAATATAAATATATCTTGTTACTTTTAACTCTTTTGAATGTAATGGGCTTGAAACATTCCAGTTATGATTGTATAGTTATCTTTTCTTTTGTAAAATGATAATCACCATACATTAGCATGTCATTTTTAATATCCAGAGAGACAAATAGTTTCAATAATGTCAATCAAGAGTTGATGTGTTTCCCTCAGTTTTTGTTTGTGACCCGGATTTGTTTCAGTTAAATAGACTTATGACCATTGAACAGCGGTATACTACTATTGCCTTTATCTACATAATGTAAACATTCATATAATTATATATTATTAGGTGTACATAACTTTTCTGCCTCACTCAGTTTCATTCAGTCAGTGGAGATAGTAATAAATGAATATTGGTTTAGCAGTGATCAGATCCCAAAAAATTCAGTTTCGGTATCATGTTGTTTAAATTATGCTGTACTTTTAAAGAAAACTTTCAATTTGAAATGCATTTTTAATCAACAAGGTTATACATGTTATATTCAAATTTACTTTTATGCCATTTCGGAAGATAAAATTTAAAGTGAAATTTACTATTTTGTATCAGATCATATATTTTATACCAATAAATTTGAAAATTGCCAACAACAATGTTCACTTTTCTTTTTTTCAGAATTAGGATGATCTGGAAGAAAAAGTGTTATACCACACAATGAAACTGAAAGATAAAAAGTCAGAGAAAAAGACTGTGCACTAATCATATAAAATATACAGAGATGATGTTAGATCTATGCATGAAAAGAAAAATGTTAAAAAATATATTTGAGAATTATTATTGAAATATATCATAGCAGACTGATTACTTTGCTTAATATAACATGATTTATGACATGTCAAATGTCAATGAAAAGAACATCTGAAGAATAAAGCAACTTTCAGTATGACAACAAATGAATATCAAAAGTTGAACAATGTATACATTGATTATGGAATATAGACGACAGAGAAATAAAGATATTACATCAGAGGAGAAGATTGTGATTATTATTTTTAATGAATCATAAGATTTCACCAGGAAATTGTAAATTTTCATCAGAAGGATCCCTGAAATAGAATAAGCAGTACATTTGTATCTCCATACCTTTTGTTTAATTGAAATAGGAATTGATAAACACTTTCTCCATAGACTATGCTACTGTTTGTCATTTTGAACAATAAAACATATCAGAATGTTTTTTTTTTTTATCTTTTTCAATAACCTACTTCATTAAGGGCATGGTATTCTATAACACACGAAATATCAACTTTCAATTAGGAGTGATTTTCTAAATATGCATGCGTGATATCATTAGAAACAACAGCACTAGCATGTTTGCCATTTAATTCCCGTAAACGCAATTTTAGAAAGTTTGCTTTGATAACCTTCCTTATCTCGATCAGGCGTTTATTCAATACACCTTATCGCTATTTGTCCGCCATTATTGGACATCACAAAAGTTCCCGTAAAATGTTGACGTCATAATAGAAAATATCTGACGCCACAATGGAAAAGAGATTGTTGTATGACGTCAAAAGTTCAAGCGGGACAGATTCTCGGGTCACGCGGGAATAGCGATAAGGTGTATTGTAGCCATTTCAGACGATCAAGGCGCACGACAAACAAACGAGTAGAACAAGTTACCATCGGCAATATTATTTCAAACCGTTTGTGTTCTCTATAGAAAAATTAGTCAGCTTATTGATGATTGCAGAACGATTGAACAATGTTTTTGTCTATTTGATAAACGAGTAATTTTTTTATGATAAAGCTCACAACAACAGACGTAAATTTCTGGTTTTCATGTTGTTAAAATAAAGGAAAACATTTTTCAGTGAGCGATTAGCAGTTTTTTATGGAGTAAACAGTATTTTAACCACACTGTGAATTTTTTCTACAAGCTAAATTATATTGAAAACGTAACAATAGCAAAAAAGTTATTGTTACGTTGGACACCAATTTTCCGGAATGCTAGGTTGGGTGAGGAACCGATTAATTACAAACGTAACAATAATATTTGTGTCTACCGTTACATTGCGATATTGTTACGTTAATGCATTTCAATGTATGCTGGGAAATGTAATATAGTATGTCCCATATGTATGTTATATATTAAAATCCAACTTATTCATAAACATTTAAATGATACAATAATGCATTCAGATTATGCATTTCATTAACAACAACAGCTTCTACACATCCAGTATGTTTAAGTAAGCGCATTTTCGGTCGAACCACTCTAGGCAGCAACCACATACGAGTGATGCCACAATGTGCACGTCGGTTTTGCAGACTAAACAGTTCCACTCCGCAATTTTCCTTTTTGAAGTTATACTAGCTTTCAATGTCTGCCATGCTTTAGGTGAAACATATTTTTTCATTCTTGAAATATTATCAATTTCGTCCAAAATTGTTGTTGAAAACATGTGAAGTTGTGTTATGCTGTCTTTTCATCATTTATATAACTGTTTAAAATTTGGATCTTGATTTTTTTTTTGTTTTGATTCAAACGCATTCAACGTTTTTAATTTTTCCCTCGAGAAAAATTTGGTATTTGGATTAACTTTGTCCATTGTTCAAAGTATAATGACAGTAAAAAGTGTAAGTGTGCAGTTAAAAAGATAGAAGTGAACTCGTTCCTTCTTAACATCGAACCATTGAAGTATATTCTTCGTCTTTGGCACTACTAAACTTATCTTAAAGAACATTAAAAGTGTTAAATAAAAACCATTAAACAGTATTATTATTATTATTATTATTATTATTATTATTATTATTATTATTATTATTATTATCATCATGATTACAAAGCATATCGGAGAATTCAGCAAAAAAACTAAAGTCAATTAAAATTTCAATAAATCTAACGTTACAATATAATGTAACGTAACCGTAGACACAAAAATTGATTTTACGTTCGTAATTAATCGTTTCCTAACCCAACCTAGCAAACCGGCAATTAGTGTCCAAAGTAACGATAACTTTTTGTTAATGTGACATTTAACGTAATGGTAGCCAATGCATAGATTATATAGGAAATAAGTCATATCGTAAAATCAAGTGAAAACTTAGACACCACGTGCGATAATAGAAAATCGTTACTTGGTAATGCATGTGAGAGGGTTCCAGATATATGGACACTTTTATGGTGGATCATGGTATATATTTCCTATGATGGAATTTTCTTATACTTTGCCAATTTTGCCATGCTTTCTAACAAGTTTGGGCCAGCGTGCTATTATTCAAGCTACAAGTCATGCAAAATTAGCGAATTTTGCATAGATTATTCATAAAAAACTGTTTCATTTGAATAAAAAAAAATATGATATAAAGACAAAATAAATATTTATAAAGACAGTGTTCTTTAGTCAAATAACCAGTCTTACACATTATTAGCAAATCTGTCTAAAAAATTGTAGTTTTGAAAAAAGAACATACCTGGTTATCGTAAATTGTTTTGTGAAAAATTAGGCCATTAGTTTTCTCAATTGCATTGTTCCATATCTTTCTTGTCGAGTATGGCTTTTTCTCATTATTGAAGGATGTACGGTTGCCTATAATTGCTTACATCCACTTCATTTGAACTTTGGTGGATAGTTGTCTCAATGGCAATCAAACCACATCTCCTTATTTTGTATACTGCTTTTTTACAATCCAAGATGACGGTTGAAAGTTAATCTACTTTAAGCTTAAGGAAATCATGTTGAAACATGAATCACAAGTCATATGCTAATGTGGTTAATGGTATCAACATTTAAATAGGAACAATGCATCCATAATTATAAGGGAATTCATGCAAAAAAAGGAAAATCAATTGTCATTCACTACTTCTTGTACTTTGGAGATAGAATCATGCAACATGTGCGAATCTGTGTCATTACCACTGCAAGAATTGTCTATGCTAAAGGAATAAGAATGTTGATATATGCTCTGAAACCAGATGTATACATGGTATAAGAAAAATGTATTTCAAGTAATTTATGATAACATTGTACAGTGTTTAAGATAAGAAGTTATAGGAAGTTGATATTTGAATCATAACCGAATAATTTATTGGAATTTAACAGATGCTTTTGAAGTTTTACATGCAACTAGGGATAAAATCTCTGGGGTAGCAAACTAAAAAAAAATATGACTGCCTTAGAACTTCCTTACACTTATGAGGATAGAAACTTGATATGGTGCTGTTTATAAAATACTAAAAGAGTTAGCTGTAACCATAGTGTCAGTGATGAATGGGATGAAATTAAAAAAATCAATATCACATCCTCCTCTTAAAATTGGTATATAATTATATAACTCTGGCGCAAGGATTTTCATCATTGCTGCCGTTTTTCATTTTGATTTTAAGTTGTAAGAATAAGGAAAGTATGTTTTCTTTTAGCACAAAAGATATAATATAATATAATAAAGTAATATGTGAATATAAGTAGATTTGAAAATTTCTAAAATAATAAAGAAATTACTTACAGAACGATCACTGAATTTTTCCATGTGCGTTTACAAGATAGACATATTCTTACGTATTATGTAAGATGTATGCCATGATAACGACATTGACATTTCAACTTTATCTGGATTTTATTTACCTTTGCACATTGTACTAACCTGCTAACAGGAAAAGGTAAGACATATTGAATGTTTTCACTAAGTTTGAAATTGTTTCAATAATCGAGATCAAATGTCGACATTTTTTAAAAATTGAAGTTGGGATATCAGTTTTGCTTTGTACCAAATTAAGGTATTGAAGGTTCGAAAATTCCACTTGTATATTGTTCAAAATCAAAGAAATTTCATTGCTTAATTATTCAATTTGGCTGATTTTTTTCTTTAACTGTTTCCGTTTTATAATTCCATGAAATTAAAAAGATGCATAACCATTGGTGGATGAGTGGTTTAAGTAGTTCAACTACTGTCTCAATAGCCTGTCAACACTGAGGATGTGAGTTCTAGTCCTGCCCATGGCAGGTGCGTTCAACTCCAATCTTGTCAGCTTTCCTACCGAAGGTTGGTGGTTCTCCGGATTCCTCCACCAATGAAACCTAGCAGCCACGAAATAGCCAATAGTGCTGAAAGTTGCGATAAACACCAATCAATCAATCAATCCGTCGACAAAAGTACAAAAACAGTATTCTTCATATAACTTTGTTTAGAATTACATGTATTAAATACAATTATAGCTGTTATTAGACTATATCCAACCATACTGGTAAAAACATGAAAACGTGATTCAAATATTAATCATAACCAAAGGAGGTTTATCAGAGAGGAAAAAGATCAGTTTGAGTCATTCCTCACTGTAGAAGGTGGCTGGTAAACTATGTTATCCTTTTCATGTCGATTTTTTTTTAAAAGCGTAAAAAAAATGAAGCCGGAAAACTTCTTTTTCAATTATGGGTCATAAGGTTTTCAATCTCACTCAAATTTATTTACCCTGACCCGAAGTCAATCAGTTAATCATGTTTTTCCTATATATCTAGATGGACATTAATATTATCATCTTTGAGATCAGTTAACACATGGATAATTTTTTTTCAATAGATATTAAATAGTGCCATCTCTATTTGAAAAAAATAACTTACATCAATGATGCTAAAACAATTTAACAAAAATGGACTGGAGTCTTGATTATGACGAAAAACAATATGTCTTAACTAACAGTGCACTCTTACTTAGTTAGTTTAATGATATCCTCCTTTTGGACAAGGTAAATGGCATGACGCTAACTTCTTGACATAGACTGACCTTTAGATTGTCAAAGTTAGATAGCGATTCTCTGGGCTACTTATTCAATTAAGATAACGACAAAGAAGTGGAATTTGAGTGGTATCAGTGATTTTAAATGTTTATAATAAGAAACAGTATTGCATGTCTTCGCACACTATGGATCACGTTCGTGTGAGTGTGCGTGTGTAAAAAAGAGATCACAGCCTTTTTGACACAAGCTAGACGAATTATCCTTTTGTTTTTTTATCAGGTTTAGTATACACCATTAAAACATTAACGGTAACAATTATATTGCACACGATGCGCATTTCGACAGTTATTGTCGCTTCAGATGCTCAAGGCCAAAATATTTCAAAGTCGAGAATCTAATACAAACGTCGAAAACGAACAAGGAATCAATGCTTGGCATGAGGGAGAAACATTCCTTAAATTAAATTGTTTTGAATAACTTCTGATAAAACTACAAATATCCGTTTTTTCATGCCAGTGCTGATGATATGGCTATTGGGCTGGTTATACTCTCGAGAACAAACAGTTCCATAGTACAGGTATCGATCCAGTGGTAGTAATAACATTAATGGTACCATTTTTATAGCACCAGTGCACATTTCGGCAATTATTGTCTCTTCAGTGATATATGATAAAATATTTCAAAGTCCAAAACCGAGAACATACATTAAAGAGCAGACATAACCCCATTAAAGACCAAAATTAAAGCCAAAACCTGGACAAGTTATCAGAGTTATGCACAAGGGAGATACATTCATTAATCTAAACTGAGATCAAATTAACCCCCATGTATTCTGTTGTCTTCTTTTTATCAATTTCGTGATGTCATTATTCAAATAGAAATAATAATTAACAGTCTTTCAAAAAGAAATACCCAACGTCGTCATAGTACCTAGTCTCAGAAGGAAAAAAAAAAGACGATATATAAATACAAAGCTATCAAACAACTAAAACCAATGTTATTTTCAATGAGCATTACAGATTTAGTTTTGAATTTTGGCTGTACATGTGAAAACCTATTACAAACGGACAGCACATCTTAATTGTTACGGCGATGTTGTTTTCCAAGCCCGTAAATTTTGATATGATCCGGGTAATCTTATCGTTCTTTGAAACGCCATATTCTAAAAAGTTACCAATTCAACACTGTTATTAGATCTTTGAATATTCTTTTTATCGGTATACATATTGATTCTGTTATCCGTAAATTAAGACTTAACTTTAAATTATTGGTATACACATATGTGCATTCACGGTCCTTCAACCTGGTGATGCCTATATTATGGCATTGCACAAATTCATGGTTTTTTTTTACTGCTAATGATGTCTTTACACTAAATCCATTTGAAGGTGGATGTGTACTGATTGATATTTTAGTCTTAGATACATTCTTTTAAGTTGTTATTGACATAAACATAGCTTTCAATAACTGCGAGTACTCTCAGATCTGTACTTTGTGTCTTTTGTGTTTTCATATCGATTTGATGAGTTAAGTCCTTTTCAATTGATTTTTAAAGTTGGTTCTTATAATGTGTGGTAACAACACTATCACAGGCTACGACAGGGCTCGCGCGCCCGAAAACACGTTAAACCCCGACACATTATGTATGTGATTGTCCCAAGTCAGGAGCATGTAATTCAGTGGTTGTCGTTTGTTGCTGTAAATCATATTTACATTTGTTTTTTTTTTGTACATAAATAAGCCGTTAGTTTTCTCGTTTGAATTGTTACAGTTGTCGTTTCGGGGCCTTTTATAGCTTTGTATGTGGTATGGGATTCGCTCAAGGCCGTACAGTGACCTATAGTTGTTAATTTTCTAAGTCATTTAGTCTCTGAGGGAGAATTGTCCCATTTTGGCAATCATACCACATCTTCTTTATTTTATAATAAATTGGACAAATAATCTTAATAATAAATATTTGTTGCTTTTTTCTTTATGTTATTCTCCCCTATTATCCTCTTATGAACACCTCCTTCTTCTGTCTCTAGATTTTATTTCATCACCCTCTCAGCTTTGTGCTATTTTTATAATATTTTACTAAATTTCTGCTGAATAACAAACTTGAATGAATTTTGTTTTTGTATAAACCTTTTAAAGTTTATTCACAAAATGTAAGTCTCTGTTTTTTTTATCAAGTTTAATTACGATTATTTCTGCTATTTGAATTTGACGGGAAATGATACTTAGGATGCTCGTTTCTGCAGAATAATATCAGAACTAGTGAACAATGATATGTCAAAAATTAAGAAATCATAAAACTATTGGTCAAATTTGAAAAATCAGAGAAAATTTTTACTATCCTATATGAAGATAAGAACATGTGGTTAAATTGCCAACGATCATTATGACAAATGAAAATAGCACTTTATAAATTACGTGTTCTAAATCTTCTTTCTGGGGTTTCCTTCATCATGGAACGCTCAAACCTTAAGATTTGAAAGACTGTGATAAGAAAGAGGATAGAAAACTTTGAAGCTATATTACCAATACCTAGAAAAAATTGCAAAATGAAGCGTAAATAAACGTTGCCTAAGGGAGATAGAACTTTTGTTATTAAATAACTTCTGAACTTATAAAAGTGGGATTTTAGAAATATATGCTATCAACATTCCCATCATCTAGAAAAAAAACTTCAAGTTACTGATGGATGCAGTTGAGAACTATGCCAGAAAATGGGTAAGCGCGAGCCAAATGAACCAGATCTGGACACTTTGTCTGAATGGATCAAAGCTATTCGATCATGCATCGCGACGCGCATTCAGAAACTACGATGTACTTTGAGCACAAGGGTTTCTAACCCATTCAAGAACCCGGAGGTTGTGGATGCTTTATCCTCTTTTCATGACAAATAAATCGTTGTTCCAGCAGATAAAGCCTGCAATGATATTGTCTTCATGTGTAAAAACCATTGTTTGGAATGTCTCACAAAAGAGCTATAATAATAAACAGCAAATCTGTTAATCCTACATATTCTTTAACATCGGTTACAAAGGAAGAAATTTTAGAAAATCACAAATCTGTCCTTCTTTCTTTTGGTATTAACATCAAAGAAAACGAAGAAAATCTACCGCCATTATCCGGATACCAAAACTTCGCAAAACTTATAAAGACCGATACATAGCTGGATCATCAAGATGTTCGACTAGACATCATTCTGAAGTGCTGACAACTATTTTTTCTACAGTTTAAGATGGCCTTCAAAAATAATGTGATGAGATATATTCAACCAGTGGTGTCAATCAGATGTGGATTCTTATAAATTCTAAAGATCTACTACTAAATCTTAGATCACAATCTCTGTAATTTTGCAACAACATTAAGACTTTTGATTTTTCTACGCTTTGCACTACTATTTTCCATGCTCAATGGAAATATCGACTTCACCATCTCATTAAACAGTGCTTTTTCAATAAAAATGGGAATCGTAGATATAAATTTCTTATTTTGGGTTATAATAATTCTTATTTTGTGAAATACCGCACTAATTCTATCAGAAAATACACTGTAGATGATATAATCAAATTGCTGGACTTCTTGATCGACAATATATTTGTTGAGTTTGGAGGATTGATATTGCAACATACAGTCGGTATTCCAATGGATACTAATTGTGCACCCCTACTGACAGATTTGGTTTTGTACTCGTATGAAGCTGAATTCATTCAGAACCTTCTAAAACACAAAACGAAAAAGCACCTTGCGAAATTCTTTAATTTGACTTTCAGATATACTGATGATGTCCTATCACTGAACAACCCATATGTCAGTCAGTACTTGCATCTCACATATCCCAGTGAACTTGAAATTAAGGATACTACTGATACCAGAAGGACTGCATCATACCTTGATATTTCCTCAATATTGACACAGATGGACGACTTCACACTAAAATCAATGACAAACGGGATGATTTCAACTTCCCAGTTATCAATTTCCCATTTCTCAGCAGTAACATATCCTCTGCCCCATCGTATGGTGTTTACATATCTCAATTGATACGTTATGCTCGTGCATCTTCACACTATACGGATTTTATATACAAGAGTGTGATCCATACGCAGAAACTGCTCCAACAGAGTTATGAGGAGGAAAGATTAAAAATGACACTCCGTAAATTTTATGGACACCATCACGAAATGGTTGATCTATACGATGAGTCTGTGTCTAAACTAACTAACGACATTTTTACCACGTCTTAGATTGTGGTTTACCATCCACGTCATCTGGTCTGCTAAGTACCGAACGTGACCTATTCCCGAATTTGACTGTTCTGCCGATTGTGAATTCGCATTGCTATACGACGTGTCTCGGTATCTATAAATCCAAAATTCATGTATTTAGTTGTGATGTTTTTGTGATGTCTTATCGTTTGCGGTTTGAGTTCTGTATTTTCGGTACATTTCACATATGTCTTATTTGTCAGTATAGTGCTCGTGGTTCGTCTACAGTTTTTTTTATGTTGTTTGTTTGCAAGTGTGTTTACTGTTTGGTCTTACATGATCTTGCCTTATATTAAAGTTATTTTATTTTCATTTTCTATATGTATGTAAAGGTTAATATAGTAAATCAGCTATTCCATTTATATGATTTGAAGTTGAAAGCAATTATATGCACAGGATTCTTTTGTTTTTTACACAGTTTTGATGTAGAATAAAAACCGACATGGTTTGAAAATACAAATAATAACACCATTACAAACACAATTTCATTATACTATTCTTGTACGTGTCCATAATAAAACAAATCTATTTTATTCTTAGAAATTTACCTGTGATAATACAAACATCACAAAAGACGTACTTTTTTGTGGCGTTGATACATTCTTTATGACGCGCAGTTTACACTTCGTTTGTGGTGTCCTGGTGTACTGTCGTAAATTTATGGGAGGTGTCCGTTGTTATTCTGTGGTTTACCAGTGTCTGAACAAAAATTTGATGAACCAGGGATATGTCAAAGAACGTCTTGTACTTTTTCTAAAAAAGTTCATCGGAAGATACCAAGACCTTGTTGATAAATATTCCGTATCAACTTCACAAATAATACATGATGGTCTTGATGTATAGATTCTAGGTACTGACGTTGTTAAGTATCTTAATAACGTGTTATAGTGTTCTTTTATTTGTCTTTGTAAATTATTAACGTTTACTGTGTGGTCCATTTTTGGTAATATCCTTTAGACGTGGCTCGGTACTTGTACATTCCGCCATTGTGTTGTTATGCTGTTGTCATTTTTTGTATTCTTGTGTTTCAATGTTGCGTATGTGCTTTGTCTATATGCCATTTTGTTTTTCTTTGTTGACATATTTGTTTGTTTTTATAGTGATTGAGACTATAACACAATGTTGACTGCTGTACCCCTATTTTTGACATTTTCACCTACTATGTCTGTTTGTTTTGTTCACACATTGTTGTCAATATAATTAAATTGTATGCGACTGTCATACAAGTGAGAGGTTTAGCTAGCTTTAAAAGGGGTTTAATCCACCATTTATACATTAGAAAATGCCTGTACCAAGTCAGGGATAAGACAGTTGTTTTCCATTCGTTTGATGTGTTTGAGCTTTTGATTTTGCCAATTGTTAAGGGACTTTCCGTTTTGAATTTTCCTTGGAGTTCGATACTTTTGTTGTTTTACTTTTTGCTTACAAATATATATAACATGAATAAAAGGATGATTGTTGTTCAAATCAACGAGACAGCAATCGGATGACCAAAAAATGAAAAGATATTAAGTAACTTGAACAGGGACACATCAATTTATCTTCGGAAGAGGATATCCATATGAACTTATCATAATAGGATACTATAAGAGATCTTTTTAATTCTAATTTTATTCATTCAAATAGGAGTATCAGAATGTGTGCAAAAATGGGCACTTTAAAAAAATGCATGCAGAACTTGCATATCATATTTTTTGCTTAATGTTTAAAAAAGAGGCGAAGGATACCAAAGCAACAATCAAACTCGAAGTTGAAAATATACTGACAACGCCATGGCTAAAAAAGAAAGCAAACACAAACAGCAGTACACAAAACACAACCTAGAAAAACCAAAGACTGAGAAACACGAACCCCACTAAAAACTGGTGGTGATCTCAGGTACTTCGGAAATGTAAGCAGATCCTGCTTCCCATGTGGAACCCGTCGTGATAATGCTAATTTCGTAGGCCACATTCGGGGTAAAGTGGTCCGGATTGTAGTTACAATTGGAACATATCCGTTGTCATCTGTGAAACGGATATTCCATAATTGTCAACCAACTCGTGATGGCGTCCATAAAATGTATTTTACATTTATATTTAAACATCTTTCTTGATAATGTTGACGTTATGAGAACTTTCACGTCATGTTGTAATGACTTATCTTTCTGTTTCAGAACCTACTTTTTAATAGTTTTAAATGTGTGTGCTGCTAAATAAAATCTGAAAAAAGCAAAGCGCTTTCAAGTATAAAATTGTGCAAAATGACAAGCTTAGTACATGTAAGTATTTAATACATTTTGATAGTATGTGTTTTTTTTTATTTATTAACAATCTTTGTTGATTTGGGGCGATTTAGACCTCAAGATATTATACATGAATAACAGTCTTTTGTTGAATATAAGAATAAAGAGAAGTGATAGAATTTTTGCCAATAAGACAAAAATCAAGCAGAGACAAAAAGAAGAGAATGTAACCAAATACCAGTCTGAAGACTGTACGTATTTTAGTATAAATTTTGATGAGTGGCAGTTTCTTTAGTGTTTACCTCTTATTTTATTTTATCTACACATAGATACGCTTGATTTTAGTTGTCATGCATAAAACAAAATTTAATTCGAAGAATATATATAGAGCTACATTATGAACTTTGTTGGTTGATTAATACCTAAATGATTCTTTTCATTCAATTTAGAGAACGTGCAATAATCCACCAGTGACGAAAATGATTTGTATGAGTTTGGTACTGTGTAGCGTACTTTACTTGATCCGATATCAAGTATTGTCTCCAAAAGGCACACGTATACATGAAACGTTATCGAAAACGACATCTTCAGTTTTACAAGTATTGTTTCCTAAAGGTACACGTATACATGAAACGTTCTCGAAAACGAAATCTTCAGCTTTACACGTATTGTTTCCTAAAGGTACACGTGTACATGAAAAGTTTACGAAAACGAAATCTTCAGCTTTACGTAGAGAACTAGGTTCACAACAAAATGATTTTCCAAATGTATTAACATTTGTTGACAATCACTGGAAACATGAGAACCTTTGTAAACCATACAAAATGTTCCTTAATCATAGTGATTTCCTTTTACTAAGATATACAACAAATGCTGGGAGTGTGAAAATATTTACACATTCTTTAAAAGACGGAATGTCGTTAATAATCAGTAGATCAGGTGCTTTTGAATTGAAAACAATAAACAGAGTATTGTATCAGCTGGAACAAGATCCAAATATGAATTTAATTGATATTGGAACAAACATTGGACAACATTCAATAGCTGCAGCAATGATTGGGAGGGACTCGATCGCTATTGACAATGCAGTATCGAATATCGAACACGCTTGTGCGTCTGCCGAATATCTAAATATTGGATCGCGAATAACATTGATTCATAACATTTTGTCCGACTCGAGTGGGAAACGGATGTTTAGGTACAGTGCCACCCATACTGATTTCGGTGTTAACCATGTTGATTCTGATGGAATATGGGACAAAATGAAAAAGAAATTCTACGAATTTAATTTCGGAAAAACTGTGCAAGAAAATTCGACCACGTTAGATAACCTTTTTTTCCTTCCACAAATACACAAGTTTCAAAAAGTATTTGTAAAAATGGATGTAGAGGGTCACGAACATAGGGTACTTCTTGGTGCTAAAAACTTTTTTAAACGACTAGATGTGCATGGTATAATTATGGAGTGGACGTGGCATGTAAAGCGGCCGTCATCGGAAATAATAAAAACCCTAATGGCTGAATGGAATTTCAAACCATTTAAATTTTTTGAAACTACAGAAAGCGATCTAAGTTCAATAAATTCTGACCTGTGGCCACCAGATGTTCTGTGGCTTCCAAGAAAAATACATTAAATAATGTATTAGTCAAAAGCTTTTAAATATACAAATATTCTATTAGAGACCATTTATTACAAGTTGTCAAGAGTTATGGAAGATGAATTATGAAAAACGTCATAAAAAGAAAAAACCATTTAAAGGGCATGATCTCCGAATCAGTGTTAACCTCGTCTCTGGTACGTTACGCTGACTGAACGTTAAAGGAAGTAACCTCACCAGTGTTTCGGAGTCTGAAAAGGACAATAGCAAATCATAAGTCGAACAAATCAGAAAATCACCATGGCCAAAATAAAAAACGACAAAACATATTCATTAAATACTACAAAGCTGAAAACAAGAGATTAAGTAACAGAAATTAACCCTTACAAATACAAGGTTTAACAAAGGTGATTCTGAAGAGTCAGCATTTTCCTGCTTCATTAATGGACACCTATCATGTTACTCTAGCTAATATAAATCCAACTCAGTAACTCCGCTGATAAGGGATTTCACAGAAGTAGCTAATGGATCGTAAATCATTTATCTCTAACCGTAAGCTATTACATGTACAAAATTTATCAACAAAGAATTGCTGGAAGGTCCTAAGATATTTCCATGACTATGAACAATCGTATACACATCTTAGTTTTGGGCTAATGTGAATGTTTCAAACAAATTTGTTAGAAATGTTTCTTGTTATTTCATTTTCATTCAGCAGCGAGCCTTTCTATTTTTTTCAGTATTTTTTTAGAAGTAATTGTCTTTCTGTTAGTCTTTATTTTTTAATCATTGCAGAAGATTAAGAGAAAATCAGTGTTTTAATTCAGTGTTATATAATAGAATGAGAAATATAATATTTGATATATGTCTTAATCGCTTAAGCGTTGGTTTTTAGAAGAAAAAAATATTGCCAGTGATGTTTGTTTTAGCTTACTATCTTTATTGATGTATTGATTAATGCGTATTTGTTTACTTATCACTATGTTTTATGTTTGAAGTAAAGTTTATGTATTTGCATTGTTATCTTCCGGGTATTTCTTAGTGTGATGTTTGAAATCTTGTGTATTTGGTTGAGTTGAAAACTATTTTTTATCAACAGATCAAGTTTATGACATGAAATGACCAAATGTAACTGTGTTGTGTTTAGTTTTCGCATCCAGCATTTTATGGCATTATCGTTCATAAAGCTTTCAATTTTAGGAAATGTCATTTAAATTGTTTTCTTTGGATTAATAAACTTCTGCATAAAGGTAATACTGGCGTTTTTACTTACTGCGACTTTTCATCTTTCAAATAAATATAAATTCGCTTATTTAGAGTTTCAAACAATACCAAAAATGCGTCTTTTGTTCTTCTGTAAAATTTTGCCAATGTCGTATCTTCAAGCATTGATTATGAACTGCTGTATAAAATTTCTAAGACGTTCAACAACCGATATTAGAGTAAATGACGTTATGATTTATTATTAGTAGATTAACTTATTTCAACTTGTTTTCAACAATTTCAAGCATTCTCTACATGGAATATTGGAGTTAATTATTAGTTTGTGTTATCTATTAAACCCGTTATATTAATATTAAGTTCTTTCCTTTACTTATTATAATTTACAAGAAATATCATTTTTTTTTAAGTTTAGGCATAGTTTCCTGTAGCCGTGTTTGACACAATTTTTCGAAAATTTCGGTTTTCAAACCGTAAATTCGTATTGAAATGGCCTTTCAACTGATTGGATTTGAAAGTCACTGATGAGTCTTATGCAGACGAGACGTGCATCTAGCTTACTGAATTGTGTCTTGTATCGTTGATGAATTTTTATACGCTTGTAGTGAACCTTCATTTGGAATGCCAAATATTTTGAAAGCTACACATACAAAAACATGCATTGAAATCGACATGACCCAAAAAAAAAAAAAAAATGAATGAAATATCAAACACTTACATACATTTTGTAATCAGTTTTTTCTATTGGATTTAAAGCCTTAGTTTTTAAAATGCTAGTAACATGACCAACAACAAAAAACAAGTGAGAACTATTCTAATTCAAAAAGTGACGATTCGTTTTTGTATTGCCAATGTAACAACTATCCATTAAAGATCAACAGAAACTCAAACTGTATAACATGGCTACAGAAAGAAGAAATAAAAAAATTCAAAAGAGAAAACTAGTGGTTATATCTATTTTGCAACAATTAACAGCAAATTTGGCCGACAACCACTAAAATGGAAGCTCCTTGCTGGGGACATTCATACAAAGAATGTGTAAGGTTTAAACATGTTTGTTAGCACTTACTCCTCATTCTGGACATATTGATATTTCAACTGATTCAAAGTTATCGTTCTCACCTGTAGTGCGGGAGTTGGAGATTTCGACCCCCGGCCAGGTCAAACCATAGACTCTGCTGTGCACGTCGCTCAGATTATAATAATCATATCACATGAACATATTATTGTCCTGATACTCTTGTAATATTTGTCACTGAACGTTACACACCAATCTGTCCATCCTGAATATTCAATTTAGAATTTAGATTTGATAAAATTGGCAAGGATACAATTATCCAACACATATCAAATGACTTACAAACAATGAGTTGTATGCAATGAAGTTTTTGGATATATTGATTGATGGATTGTGCGTTTGAACGCCACTTTAAGCACTAATAGCTATATCGTGGCAGTCAGGTTTTATTGGCGAGGAAGCCGGAATGGCCAGAGAGAGAATCGAACTTCAGCAGGAAAACTGACAATCCTAGCCATTTAAGATGGATGAACTCACCTGCCACGTGCAGGGTTTGGGCTCACATCAAATCATTGACAGAATAGTTATACAGTAGATAAACTACTTTTCCACTCGGCAATCCTGACCCCTTTTTGGATAGAAGTTATATTAAGCATGTTAACAAGATTGAATTTAATAAAATTAAATAGGGCTTGATTTTTAAGGATATTCATGGAATAAAATTACTCTTGATTACTTAAACTTTTAATCTTCGTTGCACTGTGAATTATCAATTCTCCAAGGACCTTTTCTAGAATAATTGTTTTTTGTCGATAATACGTTATAGATCCGTAAATAATGTGAAAAAAACCTACATAAAGGACATGCACAGCTTGATTAAATTGTTTCCTAAACATTGTAATCGACAGAAACTCGTTTCATAACTTTAAGCAAAATAAAATCAATCAATCATATGTGTTTTGTTTATTTTGTTTCAAGTTTTACAACTACTAGTTATTGTAAAGTCGTATGAAGTTTAAAATCATTTACCTAATTATGTTTGTTCTCGGAATTATCTCCAGTAAATAAATATATTTAAGAGAAATTTCTATTGAATGTGAATATTTCGAAAAAAGGAAATTAACACTTAAACACTGTATTTAAAGTGCAGCTTGATCAGCAGAAATAGAGTAAGGAGCACTATACCCTGATTTTTTTCATTCGCGAGCTCAAAACCCGAAAACTACTGAAATTTGAATATTAATATGTCTTTAAAATTTAAAATAAAGATTTCACAATAATTTTACATATACATATAATCATAAAATAAAAATAAAATTTAACATACGACTATACATTGATGTTGCAGAGAGTTTTCTCAAAATGTTGCTAAGTGTACATGTTTTGTAAACATTTGAATCAAGGAAGATCCTTGACCATAATTAATTAATGTGTATTTGGAACACAGAGCATAGCTTTACTTCGAAAAGAACGTTGTATGTGGTTGAGACTGTTTCAAATCGGTTTCTGATAACTTCTAAAAAATTGCTAAATATCTACATAAAATGCAGCCAATAAAAGGTACTCGAACTAGCATGTTTTTGCTTCACACAATTCGAAAGCATAGCACCGTCATTTATAAAATGATATTTTTCGACTCATTCGAACTGATGTGATAATTTTGGCTCAAAAACCTGAACAGTCTTTCTATTGCAAAATTTAAAACTTTACAAACGTTTAACAAGAAACGGCAAATAGGAGGAGATTCCAAAAAAGTTATACATACAGAGATAAACATATATTTAGTAGAAATATACGATTGCACGTATCTAAATGTCTTAGTGTAAATAAAGCCTGAAGATGATCATCACCTAAACCATAGGAAGATTAAATCAAAGCATCAAAATGACAAAATGTGGAAAACTTATATCTCTAGCTGTCCATCCATTTTTAATAATCTGTTAAATTAAACCAAAAATAGAATGACTCGGAAAGAGTTGCTTGCCTTTGTGGTATTCAAAAAATTAATATCAAACCGAAATGTATATAGAAAAGTGACGCATCAAATGTATATATTGTTATAATTCATAAGTACTGCATATGATTGTATTTCAGCTTATCCTTTCCATGTGTTGTGTATCAATTACTTCTAAATATATTGAAACGAATAGATATACTTCGTTTTCGTCATTCATATCCATTTTTGGAATGAACGATTAATTCAAACCCATTTTGTGTTATAGAGTGCGTGAGTTATTTGCACTTTCTATGTTTATGTTCCACGACAGTTTTTGCTTCTTAGCATGACTCTTGAGAAAACTACTTTATCACATATTTGTTTAGAAATCATTGGGGTTTGCGGAAATGCTCTAATCATGTTTCTGCCCTCAGCAACATGATTAGAAATCTTTCAAAATTACAAATTTAATTATTTTTCGGGTGTTACTATGCCGCAGCTTTGAATGCATGCTTGTCATGTATTGATTTTGTTTTATTTGGAAGCGCATTTGAATCTTTAATAGTATTAAAGAAACAAATGTTGAGTCATGATCTAGTGTTGTATCCCTATTGTTCTTCGACTTTTCTAAACATTTCTTTTAAATATCACTAGTAATTTATTTTTTTTATCTGAAACGGTCATTTTGATCTGACCAGCTTTTAACAGACTGAACTTTACATTATTTATTCATTTTCAGTCTTTCAGTTAATAATCCACTGCGGTAAATGCAGATAAGTTCATACAATTTGCTTTGCAGTCAATTAAGATCTGTTCAGTATATGTTCAGATTGTTCAGTAATTGTTATATACCTGTACACATCAACATCATACTTTATTGTCTACTAAACAGTACTGAATTGACGGCAAGTGAATTGTCGGAACAGTACTGAATTTAAAACAGTGGATTAGTCTGAAAATTGATAGAAAAACTGAACATGAATGAATTAAGACTAAAATTCATTTTCTAGTGTATGCGGGACACTTGTTGTTATAGATCTTATATGCGTGTCTTAATCTTAATTGCTTCACTTTATTTTCAATTTTTAAAAATCGAACCTTGATATTTCCGGTTGGCGGACACTAGACCTTTGATCAAGATTTGTTTATGAATTTTACAGTTTTGTATTATGCAATTTGAAGTTGTGTTTAAAAATCTGTGACACTCTTGCATAAACCGAGAAACAGGAATAGTCAAAGTGACACTGATTTAGAGCCGTAAAAACAGTCTTGCAGGTTTTTAGTTGACATCCAGATTGCTTTACGATATATAAATTTTAAACTAGAATTCTCTTTTTTGATAATTTTTGATCGATGTCTTATCACACATACTTACGTTTTGGTCTATTATGAAAACATCAATGAGAGATCTATTAAACATATAAACTGTAAAAATGGCAATAAAGGCATATACAATTCCTTTGAAAAGTATTCCTGTTCAAAATTCATCTTGAGAGATAAAGTCCCAATCGTCGATATCATAAAGTTTCTTGTTGAATTTGGACGTATATACTGTTGACCAGAACCGACAAACAAATTCAATATATTTTCAATGTTTCTGTGGTGATGACCCTTATCTGTTCGGCCCTGAAGATGTAAGCGATATTCACATCATGGATTATGATTGTTGTTAGGAGTGTCATGGCGATTCCGATCAGATATGTGCGGGTGGATGGAGGTTATCAGTGTATGAAACCGGAAATGTGACTGAATCGTGGAAGCGTGGAAGTGAATCTTGCCAACATTGTGATTGTCATTTGTTTCCATTTCGTTTATATGAATTGAAAAACAGCATTCAGTTCTTTATTTAACTGATCTTCGAAATAAATTTTTAAAAACGCTTCATAATGCTACCACTCTAGAAAAAAAAAATCCCTATTTTCAAATTAAAGAATCTGTATCTGTTTTCTTTCGATTTTGACCTCATATTGCGGTCAGATTTGCATTGAAAGTGTTACATTTTGGTTCTTTTATTTTGCCCTTTTTGGTTATTCAATGTATTATTGGACAATTTTGGTATTTTTTCCTCCGTATCGTTTACTTTTAGCCAGGTTGATAAAAAAAGATTTATTGCAAACCTTTACAATATTCTGGTCACTAAGTATGAGTTGATAAAATAACAACATCAGTTGTTAACGATGTTCAAATCGCATAAATCCATTCAGAACATACAAATCGGATTCAAATTTACTCAAAAAGTGGCGAGACCAACGGCATCAACAGTGTTGGAGTGAGTGCATTCTGCTATTCAGAGAAAAATATTACCCCAAAAAGTCTGCTGAGTTTCAGTAAAATTTCAATCCTTTTATAACGGAAGCAGAAAGAGGTTCTTTGCATCAATGTGTATTGATTAGAAATTCAAAAAGTTTGTTCATATAATGACCTTTACCTTTTCCTAAATATAATTGCTGCTTTTTTCTATGAAAATGACAACAATCAGTTTAATTCAAATAAAAATAATCAACATAAAAAACGAGCAGGATAAATTTCCCAAGCCATGTGTAAAAAGAATTTCCAACAAAAATATGGCTTCCTTTTAATTTTTTTTTCATATCACATGCTTTTTAAATTACTTAAATTATACTAAAATAGCTTCTTATTATAATAACTTTAACCTGAAACCAAGTTTTAAGTCGTACCCTTTTCATTCCTTATATCAACTACTGGGCCTGTTAAAAGCAGACACTTATAACTGACAGACAACAATCAATATCAAACAGATACTTGAGTGATCAAGAGAAATAATAAATGGCCGACAGAAGGATTATCCTTATATAATTATTGGATTTCTGATGTTTCTAAATATCAAAAATACAATACTATAACTTTTTTTTTCATTTTAGATAATATTTTCAAAAATGTAAAATTAATAGATAGAAAGAACAATACATTTGACATGTATGAGTTAAAGATTGAAAAAACAAGACATTTGAGTTGAAGAATAAAAAAAAAGGCAAACAAGACATTTGAGTTAAATATAAAAAAAAAATACTTGCAAATTAAGGAACCATACAAAAATTAGGAGATGTGGTATTAATGTTAATACAAAAAATATCCAAAAATTCACAGGCCATAGATGGGCAATATTAAAGAACACCGTACGTATAACCTATACCAATAAAAGGATCAAATATGACAAAATGCGATTCACTTCGCTAAAATACCAACTGGCTGCATGATAAGTACTATAACAGATAACGAAAATTTGAATGGCAGAGAGCACCGAACGACAAACAGGTTCATTGTTTAGGACAGGTGCATACAGAATGTGACGATGTAAAACATGTATGAAACGGTTAATCCTTTCCCTAACCTGGGTCAGTAGTGTAACAATACCGCATGGTAACTAACCGATGCCATTTTTTATCAGTTCAAGGGCAAGAGTAAAAAAAAAATTATAAATGTTGTAGGCACGATTTTTTTTTTATGTACATGTTATTAGTTATTAGTAAGAATGTCTGGTAATCACGTTAATTTGTTTATACAGGTTAGAACCACATCCATCTGTATATGAGGAAATGAAAAAAAACCAACATGTTCTATTTTTCTTTTCTTCAAAAATTTTGATTTTTTTCTACCTTTCTCTGTTTACTTTTTATGAATGAAATAAAACAAAATATATCACATTATTTTTTTCTTAGAAACGAATCTGTCGCTAAAAAAGTATTTGTTGTTAGCATTTATTACTAAAGTGCATAGCTAGGTAGCTCAAAGATGGTAAAATTTGACATGCAACCGTGGGGAATTTGCTGGGCGACCCTGCAACCTTGTTTAAAAGAATATGTTATCTTTAAAATGTTAACACCGAGAATCAAATCAGTTTAAAACTAAATAGTTTGCTTAAAGGTCAACTGGTGACGTGATGCAAATTCTTATCTTGACCAGCTGACATAACAGATGCCCTTCTAGAGACAAAACTAGATCTCCTCTGATATTTTGATAGGCACATTCGAGCAATTGCCTAGCAACCCTTCGTTTTCTTCACATTTCTGTAAAGATAAATGGAAATAAATGTAAAGTAACAAAAATACCGAACACCGAGGCAAATTCAAAACGTACCGTATCAAATGGCAAAATCAAAAACTCAAACACGCTTAGCGAATGGATAACAACTGTCATGCACATATGGACATTCTTGTATCAACTTCTTTTCCATTTGAATTTTTAATGTCCTTTACGCTTTTCTGTGTATTCAACACTGAAATTAATTTCAACATAATTATAATATAAAAAGCAAGATTCCAAACACGATAACTGGAACTATAAAAAAAACGTTTATGCTAATTATAGCACTGCATGTAAAAAAATTACCTGGCATCTGACTTTTTACCTTCCACACATTTAAACGCAGTGTGAAACATAAATATGCTTCTGGGAAATATAAATAATATTAAACAGTTCAACATAATATATAAGGAACTAAAAACCGACTCATCCGAGAGTAAACATCATACAGATTGTTGAAGGCCGTAAGCAAACAATACAAAGACATGTTAAAGTAAATCACTGCTCTTTCTCTATCAAAAAATTAATACATATTCTGCATGTGCATGATGAGGTTTGAATACATAGACCCTTTGCGAATTAGATATCAATTGGGACAATGAGTAAGCTCAAAACATTTTACATAATAAGATCAAATTGGACGAAATGCACACGCTCGATCAAATGTTGCACACTTAACTTTCACCACTGTCCCAGTATAAACGAAGGGTTTGGCGTCAGCAAACGTGTTTAACTCCGCCGTATAATGTAACTACATGTCTAGAGTCCAGACCGTAATTCAGTGGTTATGGGGTGTTGCCGTCATCATATCTGTTTTTCGTTTTTTGTTTTGTACAAAAATTAAGCCGTTAGTTTTCCTCTTTGGACTGTTTTACTTACATTTGTCATTAAGGGTCCTGTTACACCGTTCTATGCTGTTTGGGTTTTGTTTATTGTTGAGATTTCGGCGACAGTAGTAAACCGCTGTTCAAAAGTCATAAATGGATTGAGAGAAAAAACAAATTCGGGTTACAAACTAAAACCGAGGGAAACACATCAACTATAAGAGGAAAACAACGGAACAACAGAAACACTGAAGTGCAACAAAAACTAACGCCAACATACATAGAAACAAACGATTTGATAACAACTGCCATATTCCTGACTTGGTAGAGGACATTTTAAGAAAACGTGTTGGTTCAAACCGAGTTTCATTGCTAGGCAAACCTCCCGCTTATATGACACGGCTAAAAAATATCGCTAAAATGACATCACTACATGATAGAAACAGTGTACAAACAAACGCAAGAACACTCAGCCCAGAGACACGCACAAATAAATAATAAGTCGTTGCAACATGTAAACCGCAGAATAATAACGAACATCTACCATTAACGACAACACAGGACATCAGAAACCGTGACGTATTTTTGTAACGAAGATATAATCTTAAAATTCATACAATTATTTTCCCAATGCTAGTCCAAACAGTTATTGTGACTATGACGGTATTGAAAGGCTATTTTAAATAAATACTGTGTCGACGTTATAATTATTAGGACTGACACAATATTTTATGCATGGTAAATTAACTCGACTATACTGAAAAAATAAGACATATGTGAATACCGCATGATGACCTGAAGTTCTTCTCTGTTATGTTATTCGGTCTCATGTGGAGAGTTGTCTCATTGGCAAATATAACAATTTTTTTTATTTTTAGAATAAACAAGTCATGTAGAAATGTTATGCTACACACTAAGTTTGTTGAGGTCTATGATTTTCATTTTACAAATGTATTTTTTTATGAATTGCTGTAAATTACGGCATTTGAGATAATAAGTTTGTAAGTTTTCGTGAAAAAATAGCGGCCATTAAGGCGCATCGATTCTGTTCAGAATCATATGACCAATATTTGATTGGTCAGGAACAATTAAATTTTATGAATTGATGTTTTTTATATAAATGTTAATAGTCTCGCAAAATGTTTAAACAAATCCATATAAAATATGCAAAGTGTCTATTTGTTTAAAAATATTTTACGCACACGAGGGCTATATAAGAACCTGTGATAGAGCAGTGCTCTACTTTTTTCATATTTCTTTTGCTTTTTTTGCTTACGTTGCGTACAGCTCTTTAAAATAGTTTTTTTCTCTCTGATGAATCGTTCGTATATTATGATGCTTTAAAGTTTATGAAACCGAATTTCTATATATTTATTTCTATTATAATTGATAAGGTCTTTACTTTTTAAAACGTTTTGGATTTTCAAATAGGTTTGCCTCGATCAATTCTGAAGAGACAATTATTGTCAAAATGTGCATCTGGTGCATACCGTTAATGGTATTACAAAGTAGAAAACCTGCGTCATTTGCAATATCGAAATTCATAAAGGTTAATAGTTGATTAAAGCATTGTTTATGTTTGTTTACAGTGTTCACCATGTTCACTTACAGTTATCGATGAATAATGTTGACCAATCTCTTTTAAAATTAGTTCATTCAGTATACTGATGATCTCCTGTAAGGTTCCATTTACTTATTTGGTATGGTGAAGCCTATATTTGTAAACCTTATAATGCCTTCAAATAAAAGAAATCAATAAAAATATTTAATTCTACCAATGAAATTGTATATAAGAGAGAGGCAAATGATACCAAAGGGACAATCAAACTCATAACTTAAAAAGAATGACATATCTACGACTAAAAATGAAAAAGACAAACAGACAATCAGACAAACAACAGTACACAAAACACAACGTAGAAAACTAAAAACTGAGCAACACGAACCCCACCAAAAACAAGGGTGATCTCAAGTGCTCCGGAATAGTAAGCAGACCCTGCTCCACATATGTCACCATCGTGTTGATCATGTTAATACAACCTATATGACTATTTAGGTTCATTGGATTACTTCAATGCATGTTTGCCCTTTTACTTTTCAATAGGAATTGTATTTATGACGAAAGACTATGAATTGGTCTACTTGTGTTTGAGCTTTTGATTTTTCTATTTGTCTATTTGATAAAGGACTTTCCGTTTTGAATTTTCCTTAGAGTGTGGTATATTTGTTATTGTTACTTTTTGTTCATTGTAACCGATACAAATCATATGGCTGTTTTCATCCAACTTTTCAAATAACATTAACGACTGTTTCTGTTTGGCAAGCAAAATTCCGATATCACCTACATTTATAATATTTATAAGTTCGTCTAATATAAGCCCATTGTTCTTACTCAATGCATAGCATAAACATAAGCCACACGTAAAAAGATTTTATCATTTATTCTGAAAATCATGAAATACAAGCAATTATGTATGTGTGCTGTGAAAGTTTTAAAAGCTACAAAAACAAAAACTATAATCTTAGCTAACGTATCATACTCATGACAGCTATATGAATCAAACTGGCTCTTCAATAAAATAATTTAAAAGTTGAAGCACCAATGTCTTCCATAGATTTTGTGAAGAAAAGACTGACAAATTACCGATATTCATCTTTCAATAGTGTTGATATACATATACAACACGTACGCATAACATATACAAATGAAAAAAAAAACAACCAAAAAACAAATTAACTATCATCATACTTTTATTGGAATCTATGAATTATAAACTTAAATAATGAGTTGACGTAGTTCATGATACCCTAAAAAGCGTATGACAACGTTTTGTCTTGGAATTTAAAAACCAAAAATGATGGAGGAAAGAAACTTCACATAACATTTAAACTAACACTCAAAAATGTTTATGGAAAATGTATGGAATATCGATAAAAGTTTTTAATCATAAAAAATCAACTCTGATAACATTACAAATTTAAAGGCCATATCTATATTATCATTTTTCGAAAAGGCAGCAGTGAGTATCTTTGATGTTTTGTTGATACACAGATCAGACTGCTACCACATAAACATGTGTTTGGTGCAACCGATGTTTGCTTTCCTGTAAAGATCAAGGTTACGAGGACACAGGAACAGAGGTAAAACATTCAAAATAAGAGGTTCACTTTTCCAAAAAATATGATTTGAATTAAAAAAAAAAGTTCCAATGTTGATATTATATTCAAAGACACAACAATATTGAGGATTGGACGTTGGGGCCAAAACAAACTTTTCGTAATCTGTTATTAAAAAATATCATTCGAACCAAAACAAACTTTATTACACTGATAATGTATTGTTGGGTGGTCATAAGTTCGTATAATGCGATATGCAAAAACACAGTTAGCTTGTATACGTAGTGAAGTTATATCAAAACTATTCCTTTGTTAAATTTGTTGTGTAATGACCAAAAAGAATAAAAAGATAAAATCGTAAGGCAAATATCCTTCTAGAATTTCATCTTATAATGTTTGAGAGAAAATGAATAAAACTACTCATCCAAAGTTATCAAATATGAATTTTCATGCAAATATATAGGATAAAACCCTCATTTAGGCAGTAGCTACCCAGCAAAGAAAAAAAAACACCATTTCACAAGGAAAACAGAAAACAGCTAAAAATGTATTTAAAATTCGTTAAGAATGTTTCCTTATAGCATTCCTTGCTTGACACGAAACATTTGAAAATTGCAAAGAAGCAAAAACCAGACCACAACAAACGTTAAAAGTCAAAAGTGCAAAATATAATATCGCTAAACTTTGCATTAACAAAAAAAATAAAAAAATACATAATATCAAGATTGAATTTGTAAGTTCATACTTTTTTCGATTTTGAAATTATTTTTTTTTCTTCAGAATTGTGGTCAATGTTTTTATTTTGACCCTTATCAATACGGACCAGGAGATGTAAGTGATGATAACAAAAAGGATTATGATTGTAACGTACAGTTCCATGGCCATTATGAACAAATTTGTGGAGGTTTTTTCGGTTATCAGTGTTTGCAACAGGTAATGGAACAATTTACGATTCAAAAAGTGCTTCGGACGCATGATATTTATAAAGTGTCATTTAGATTTATACTGAAAATGAAATATCCACTTAACAATTGTTTCTATAGTCAGAAGAGCATAAGTAAAGAAACAAAATAAAATAAAATAAAATAAAAAATATTGATATGCTATGGAACTCCTTTTTGCGATATTTTAATTCTTTAATGGCGGGAAAATGCTAAATGTGACTAGTACTGTTACCTTGTATTTAGCATTGGAATTTTTTGGGTCTCAAATCGTAAGAAAAAAATCTAGAATCTGCTTAAATTTTGGTAAAGACCTTTTTATGAGATATGAAAAGAAAAGTGGGTGCTATGAGCCAATTTATTTCACCCCATATGAAAGGTGGAAAAATAAGAAGTCCGAACATTTGACAAAAAATCATAAACCTGACCTGAGTTCATCATTTATGAATTCACTTTCCCGAGGAACGATTAAACATAAACATTTATACGACATTTTTTTTTTTTAAATCGTTGGAAAAGGCTGACTTGGACTTTTACCTTGTATTTACCATTGGCACTATTTGGGTCTCAAATCGTAAGAAAAAAAAGTCGCTACGATTTAATGATGTGCATCGTTTATACGTTATGACTATGGAAATCACATCTGCGATGATAATGTTATAAATTACGATATTACCTTTTAGGTCATTCATATAAATAACAATAAATAAATAGACTTTCTAAATACTGTAATTTCAAGCTTGATACTTAATACTGTAATCTCAAGCAAGAATTGAAAGTAAAGATGCACTTTTTTGGTTTTCGAATACATTCGTTTCTGTATGGCAAGAAACGAAATGAAGAAGAAATTTGAAATATATTAATATGATATTCATAAAACACAAAAAAATATACTTGCTTCATTTCTCATGAATTGTTCCATTCTTAAAACATGTTCTTCATAAATAAGCTTATTTTGTCAATATCTTTGCGAATTCGAAAAATTAAATGATATTCAAAATTTCCAGTTTTCAATTGCATTACGAAAATGACTTTCAAAGTTGATCTTTTTATGTTTAAAAAAACATTTACTGTAGAGCAATTTGCAATCTCTAAACTTCTGATGTAAATGTTTGGCGTGAATATACACGCACATAATACAAGTAGGATATCACATTAATGCTTATAGTAAAAAATATTACAATGATAATGATTTAACAAATATGTTTAAAAGCATTTCAGTAAAAACTAATCAATGATATCCAGCATTGATTGGGCACGTCTTCTGTGCTCTTTGGCATGTAAATACTCATCATATGAACTAATTGACAATTAAATAAAGACTGCAATGTTTTAAGGATCGTATACGTTAAAAAATAACAAAATCAAAAGTTATGAAGAGCTTTCATGGCACGGTTAGAATTTTTCAATATACATGATAGAGATACATTTTTGGTAAAAAAATAATTTGCCTTATTTATTTGTATTAAACGTCATTTTTAACCAATGCAAAATGTTGATTTGAAAATCTTTTTTACTTTTAGGAAACTTTGGGAATGGTTTTCGCATTCAATCCTTATAATCTATAATTTATATTATGTAATCAGATTACATTAAAAAGTTAGAGGTTTGAATATTTTGGTCTTTTACTTTTATTTAAAGACATATGACTAATTCAATCCTATTTTGCTTCTGAATCAGTAAAGGGACAACATGTGTATGTTGATGAAACTGAATGGATAGTAGACATCAGAAAATCCGATTAATTCAATACAGCAATTTTTGCCACGAAATCTAAAAAAAACAAAAAAAACGCTCAATTAAAAATTTTGGCAATCTTTCAAATTAAAATTTAAAGCATTGACATAAGAATATATATCTTGAAAAGTGATTATCTCGAAATGTACATCTGAACCAACGACACTGTAACATTTGACAAAAATCGTTTGGCATCGTTGTCAATATAATGGAATTTGATGCGACTGTCATACAAGTGAGAGATTAAGCGCTATAAAACCAGGTTCAACCCACCTTTTCTACATAAGAAAATGCCTGTACCAAGTCAGATATACATGTATGACAGTTGTTGTCCATTCGTTTGATGTGTTTGTGCTTTTAATTTTGCAACTTGGTTATGGACTTTCCGTTTTGAATTTTCCTCGGAGTTCAGTATTTTTGTGATTTATCTTTTTTTTTAAAAGTATCTGTAATATGAAATTCAATTAAGGGAACATTTTCTCTACCTCTTTAACAAAGATTATTTAACCATTAATAATTAAAATAGATTTGCACTGCCGTTTTGGTCAATTTGTTAATAACAGTAGTTTTTAAGCGTTAAACAATGGCATTCTTTTTAAAAATAAACTTGATCTGACTGATTTTTAGAATATATTATATTTTTTGTTAGAGATATAACAATCGTTACAATAATATTAAAAATATAACATACTATGCAATTTTTTTTTATGTAATAGTAAAAGCTCAATGATAAGTTAATATCAGTATTAACTTAATCATTGAACTTTTACTGACTTACAAACCGTCAAAAACATAAGAAAAAGTACACCAAATACACTTGCAGAAGCCTAATTCCCCTGAATTGGACGAGTCCTAATATATTCAACAGTATTCAGACTGATATAGACAAATAACAGTCACCTAATTGCATTGAAAACGGACTGATTAAATGCATTACATCATTTAATTTTTAATTTATTATATTTTTTTAGCATTCAATAAGACCATAGAATAGTTTTATAAAAATAAGAGGGAAATTTATATTTTTGAATTCCAACTTTTCAATACAACGGTTTTCTATTTTATAAATGAGGAAACCAAAACCCTATATAGACCTCATTTACAACTGAACAATGAATGTTCGGCACCAAAACGTCTTGTTATATATAATTGATGTTTTTAATCTGTCAGTAATCATGAAATAGATTCGTAAAGACCAGACCAAATGAAAACAGTAAGTAAACTCTACCAACAATTAGCTATTTCAACAGCTTGTTTCAAAACTTCTAATCGAATAGACCTAGATGCATATATATAAGGTCCTTCACAATATTCAGGTTTATGTTTATTTTGGTTTTGATTCTGTAATTTCCCTACACAATGTTTCATGCAAATTCAAAATAATTAGTGTTGTCTGTTCAGTCCAATTAATTAATAAATCGTGCTTTTAGGTTTGACTATACGGTATGGCTTTGCTCATTGTTGAAGGCCGTACGGCGACCCTTAGTTGTTAATTTCTATGACATTTGGTCTTTTGTGGAGTGTTGACTTGTCTCAGTAGCAATTATACCTGGCTCGATCAAAACGTGTAAAGATGGGATATTTTCGCAAGGTTGATCAATCGAAATACAATTTATTATATGAAAATAAACACTTTTATTTTAGTCGTCCGTCATTCCCTAAATACAATAGGCATGTCTTTCAATAGGAGGTCGACAGTAAGGTAGGACGTAACTATTGGAATACACTAGAAACTGAAGGTATATAGAATAAAGATAGAAATTTAGCCTTGCAACAGCTGGCCACAGCTGGCCACATCCAGACCCCTTAAATATTTATAAACTTAAAGACCTACACCGGGTTAATAAGTTCAAGATACAATAAGTAAACAAAAGAGATCTTTTGCGAAATGAGATCGTCCCAGGTATCTAAGATAATTATTTTGCTTTGAATAACAATTGAAATTGCACGAACAAGTTTTTAATTAAAGTATGCATTGCTTGTAAACAAACGTCTTGTACTCTTTTTTAATAAAATTATTAAAAAACTTTGGTATAAAAAGAATTTTTGACATTGTATTTATTCAAATATTGGTTCAAATATTCAAACAATGATCTGCATTTGCATTATATTTAAGTTTCCAAAGCTACATTTTTAATTGAAAAATCGAAAATGTAAACGTCTATAATTATCATGCTTGTTGTTCAACATGCATCTTTTTGGATACTGATCATATAAAGATATTGGTCTTTTTAATATATCTTGCCTTTAAGGTGGTACCTAACTCTGTAAAAATCAGCTAAACGTTTTAATCACGTTGTATTGTTGTAGGAAATATTAAGCTTCTCAATGATCAAAATTAGTGTTTGTCAAACTGCTATATAACCAATGAATTTTTTCTGATAAAGTGGTTGGTTCAAATTTTTTGAAATTTTTATATTTTTGTCAAAGGGTCAAAGTAAACATTTTGTCAAAATTTTATGAAAATTAAACGAGCCAAATTAATATTAGTCAAGGTGTTGGGTACCACCTTAAGTATATGTTTTAATCATTGTTTATTTGCTTTGATTATTTTATAACAAAAATTCATATTGAGGCCATTCAGTTTGAGAAGAATCGTTTTTCGGCTATCAGACCAGTAATTTGTAATGTTTAGAGAGAGTTTTTTTCAGATAGCCCACACGTTTTATTTAGTTTTAAAGGAGTTCCTCGAGTATAACGTAGGTTCTGTCGTTTCAATTCGTGAAACAATCATGTTCGTGAAGCTGTTTATCTTGTTGATGTGTATTTATTCTGTAGAATCAGTTAAGGTAATATTATTTTAGTCTAATTTATATATATATATAAATATTCTATCTATTTCTCATTGAAAATTTATTTTACTACAGTTTCGTCCTTATGTGATCATCTTTAGAATGTTTAGGTAAAAATATATTAAGTCTTTTTATTGCAATATTTAATACGCAATTTTACAAACGCTTAATATTATTTTGCATGCAGATGGAGAATCCAAATTCATAGATATAGAAATGAATAGATAAGTAGTAACATTATATTATTTGAAATATCTCAAATTCTTAGTGTAATCAAGGGAATAAGATGGCCATCACCTCCAAATTACTAGGATGATTAAAAAGAAATACCAAAAATGTGAACAAATTAGCAAATATGCACTATTTATCTACCCCTTTTCAGTTAAGAAATAGAATAACTAAATCAGAGTTGCTTGCCTTGATAAGATGTATATGTATGTACTTACGAGCTTAAACAATACGTTATCACACGCCATATTTGAATAAAACTTGCAATGAATATGAAACAGTGCTAGTTCTTTCTTTACTAAATGTAGAGTAAAATAGATTGCATGTATTGAACAGTCAGGTATGTAAATGACATCATGCATAAAAACTTTACCTCTTTCACATTAGCTCCATGTTAATAGGTTTTTCTACTTGAAACATAGCTATGTTTATTATAATGTCGTTTAAACATTAACCGTTCCAATTTTTCTGTAACAAATATGCATTTCGACAATGAATGTCTTTTCGGAGATGCTCGGGGCAAAAATATTTGAACTTTTAAATTATTATATATATAAAGAGCTTAGAAATCAAAATGACAAAAAAAAAGATTTAACAAATTTTGGCAAGGAATCAGAGCTTAGCGTGAGGGAGATTTATTCCTTAATTTAATATAATTATAAAAATTTTGTAACGGCAGATTTTAATAACACAACATCCGTATATTTTATAGTGACATTGAATTATAAACTGATTACATGAATCAGTAACAATGAAGTTTCTTTTTAATTTGAACATGTGTTAATACTTTGAATATTATGTATTTTTATGTGATGGAAATACATTTCTATTCTCAAGAAATGTCATGTATACATTGTCATCATTGAAGAATGATCATTTGCAGGCATTATTTATGGGAATAATTTCCAAACTACTAGTTAGGACAAAAAGTCATTGGAAAAATGTTTACATTTCAGTTGTGAGATGATGTTTCCCTGATTAACAAATCACTTGTTTTTATAACTTTTTATATTATTTATTTAAACTATAAGCTATTAAATATATCATAAAAGAAAAGGGGTATTTAATAATGATCACACAGTTCACAAACAATTCATCGGAAACGTAGTTTTATTTAATTAATCTATGAAACTATGTTTAAGATGGGTTATTTGTATAATTTTTCTCTTGGGCACTAGAAACTTTTGAGAATAAATCTATTACGTACCTAAGATGTAATATGAAAAACCAGCATTTTTTTGTCATTTTTTTTAGTTGCTACCCAGTTTAGATACATAGTATACTATAAAACAATTCTTCCTATATTGCAAACAAACATCATGTAAATCAAAACATATATATAAAAGATAGAAAAGGACAATATTTAAACATGTTTTAGACATCATAAATTATGATAATTTAAAAGTAAATTAAAAAAAAATAAATAAAGGGAAATAAAAAAAAATGCTCGGAAATAAGTGAACAATTAAAAATCTTTATTTTGATTTGAAAATAAAATCAAGAATCGTATGTTTATTCTACAAAAAGTAAATGAAACCGTTCATTTTTTTTAAGTTACTGAAAGATAAGTATACAGCATGTTAAGGTTTACTAGATGCCCGGCGTTTTGTTTTATTTCAATGAATGTTCATTGCAAATGATAAACTTCTCCGAGTATGTTTGGTAAACAGACAAAATTTGTCCCAAGAATGTTTCCACAGCAATTAAAGATATCTCACGGGCTTATTTTTTTCTCGAAGAAAAGAAAAGACATTTTTTTAATCATTTTACCTCATTTCTAAATAAAATCTAAAAAAGGAACGTAAACACTTCAAATTTCTTTTTAAATGAGATTATAAAATGAACTATTTTATGTTTATTCTTATTACGACTTTATTTCCAGTGATCATTTTTTATGATGTTCTACTAAAAATGGATTGATGTATTAACCCAACATCTAACAACATTAACACAGAAAATTTGGAAAACATGTTCTGTCATAAAGCAGTAATTGGAATTGAGGTCACAACACATATTTTCTAAATATTGACATACAAATACTTATTTTTCAACATTATGCTTAAACTGAAAGGTTTGGTGACTTAATAATAAAAAAAATAAACCATTTACAATCACAACGTTACAATATCTGTTTTGTAAACTTATCATGAATTAGAATTCACAGTATCCATTTAACAGAAATATAGAGGAAAAGGTCTTTACTTCATTCTCACTTAAGGAAAAGATTTAAAAGTGTCACAGTCATTTCAACAGTGTCCTCTATACATATCTTGAAAGTATCATTTCTTTTTACGTCTATGGACATATGAAGCTTTTTTAACGAGCTATTTCACAGTCCGCTGGCAGATATGCAACCAGACAAATTATTATCAGGGCCGACCCGTCGTTGCTCTCACTCCAAAATGCAGCATGTTTTGTAGAAAAGCAGCAAATTCCAACATTCCATTCTTAAAGAATTTTTAAGAGCAACTTTCTGAAATGTTTTAACATGCGAACTTTTCTTATGTCTTTGTCTTTCTATAAATACATATCTTGTTTTTTTTTAATGCTTGCTTCTTCTTTGTTTTTGTTATTTTATATTGTATATTATCTTCAATATACAATTTATCTTTTTGGGGTCGATTTATTCTTTTATGAAGTTAAACTATATCTGTTGATCTATTATATTATTCTTTATCTGGATAGTTATTTAATAAATTATCACACAACAAAATACAATTTGTTATTGCCATCTTTAATGTGTTCTTCTAACAGATGAGATAATCGAGGAAGACACCAAAATGTAAGCTAGTAAATAGTATCCCTGAAATGCATTCAGCTGTTCCCTTTACCCCTGACTGAAAATTTGATTGCTAGTTATACCTTGTGTACTTACAAAATTACAGATGGTCTTATAATGGACACATATGGCCCTTATGCGGGATATACGTTTAAGCTTATCATTTATCAGAGTATGGACATGTAGTATGTACTGTTTTTCCAACTAACTTCTCTTAGATGTTATACCCCATGATATGTATCTCGATCACAACCTCGACCGTGTCTCTAAAACGTATCAATAACATCTATTTGGAAATAAAGATTTACTCTTATTGGTTTTATAAAAATGTCTGAAATAAGGTTTTTCAAATGGTTTTTAGAAGAAAATCACGCGCATGCATTTTTATAACTGTTTTGAAGGTAACTGTTTTGAAGTCATAGTTTATAAATGATGGAACTAAAAAAGAGGAAAAACTTTTAATGAGACATATCTGAGATGTTAGCCATTATAAATTTAGCGTGAAATAATTCTATCTAGATTCCCAAAACTATGAAAAATATCAAAGATGTTTTGCATCAACAATTACATGATAGTTACAATGTGCTTTTTTAACGTAATGTTCAAAAGTACTTTTATCATGTTTATCAAATTCAATTTTTTTTCGAAAACTATTATAGTTGAAGAAACACATTATTTTTGTTATCTCAAATCTATGAAACATGTGATTTTCTTATTATAATTTGATGGTTAAATGCAGAAACAGTATGCAAAGAATACAAAAGATTTATCCAACTAAACCTAACTTTTACTATTAATTCACCGCTCTACACGAAGCAATTACTAGAAAGAAAAAAAAATATTGTATAACAGTATATCAAATTATTTTCTCCCGTTTAAGTCTGTGGAAGTTTTCTTTTTTTTCACTTTCTAACAACTTTAAAGAAAATTAAAAAACATTTATTGTGTTCTGGTATTTCAAATTTTTGGGTTTTGTGCGTTCTTGATAAAGGTATATCCATAAAAGTGCTTCGGACGCACGAAATTAAATACAGTGTGATTTTCGTTCTCTTTAATGTATTACATTGTCTTTTTGACATTGAAACAGCCTTCACTGATTGACTTGATCTTTTTATATATTTTAATGTAATCTTGTCTTAAATGCATTCAGCTTCCGAAGCATTAAATCTCAAGCATATCCAATGAGAAGACATAATAAAAATAGAGAATAGCATATGTTTTTTTCAATATCACATCCGTATCAACCCGAGACACCAGTATAATCCCAAGAGCTCTGCTCGAGGGATTACATTGGTTGAGTGTTGATTCGGTGTGTGATATTGAAAAAGCCATATGATATACACGTTATTATCATATACATATAGAAAATAAGGGTATAAGTGTTCCCCTTGTTAAACTATAATTTGTACATATTTTATTCATTAAATTTGAAGATTTATCTTAGTCGTGTGATATGACTTTCGTTATCAACTGTTTCCGGTTATATTGCATGCCTTTCTGTAAAGTTATCGCATGGCATTTCGACGTCACTCGGCAAATTCTGGAAAATACTACTTAATGGTACGCTTTTAGTGAAATAGGATAAAAAACATTATGAAACAAGAAAATATATTTATTTAAAATGCAAAACAAATAATACAAATGAATAAATGCATTTTCATAGTTTTTAAAATAGTTCGTCTGTATGTCTTCTACTGAAGTATTGATAAAAAGAACATAACATGTCATTTTTCATATCAGTCGCCTTATCAGCCCATGGTCAAAATCATCCTTCGAGCCTGTCGGCTCTCGGGCTGATATCATGACCTAGGGGTAATAAGGGGTCTGATATGAAAAATGCCTTGTTATAATCTATGTTTATCGCATGGCATTCCGGCGTTACTCGGCAAAATCCAGTAAATACACCTCAATGGTACGTTTTTAGTAAAAAAACTATCAAAGTAGGGTACAAAACAATTATAAAGAAACAGGAAAATATATTACCGTTATGTAAAATGCAAAAAAAAAACCAACAAAAACAAACAAAGTTTCCAGCATAGTTTAGAAAGTTATTTTACAAATGTTGACTTTTCCAAACAGTGTACATTATGTTTTGTTGATTTTTTTATCGTAAATATAAAAATATATTATACTGTTGTTTTTCTCTTCTGTTGAGGCATATGATAGAAATACTTCATAGCGGATGTATTATATTTCGTGCTCGACGTCTGAAACTTTTCACTTTTTGAACTTCTACTTGAGAACCACTTAAAAGAATCAATATATTAAACTGTTATTTTTCTCCATGGTTGAAGCATATGATAAAAAGATCATAACATGTAATTTTTCATATCAGATGTATTATCACCGCATGGTCAATATCAGCCAACGAGCCTTCGGCTCTTGGGCTGATAATACATCTGATATGAAAAATGCCATGTAATAATCCGATACTATATACCTCAAGTACATTTTTTATGTGACATGACTTTATACAGATTAGGGGTTTGATAAAGCCTTTGCAACAGTGACTGATATCGATATCATCACGGATGGCTGATACCGCACGATTGTCATTGACCGTATTACACATACAATTTATTTGTATTTACTACTAAGCATATAATAAGTAGTATTATCTTTTGTATTGTAACTGTTTATTTTTCAGTGTCAAGTACAGGTGATTGGTGAGTTCCTTTTATTTTTTTGATATTTCATATATAATAATAACATATGATACTCTTTTATTCGTTAGTTTTCATTAAATCATCAGCAAGAAATTTATCACGACAATACAGACACTATGAGAGGGGAATTAACTGTTTTGTTTACATATTCTTTTTTATTTTACCAATTTCAAAACTCGAAAAACTATTTTTCCTTCTTTCCATTACCCGGAAAAGTAAATTGAATGTTCGATTAGCATTTAACACACACGGTAGGCAATAATTGCACCATTATTTATCTTACCCATAGTTTGTGTTAACTTGTTAACTTCATGCATGTATTCATTTGACCAGGTAGCAATGGTTACGTTGGATGTTTCATTGATACATTTACAAGACTGTTACCACATAAATATGTATTGAACGACGGAACTGATCCCCCAGATATGGAAAACAACTTGTGTTTGCTTTACTGTAAAGAACAGGATTACATGTACTCTGGAACAGAGGTAATGTCTTAATAATGTAAAAAAAAACCAACATTCAACACATTACAAGAGGTATCCTCTAAAGATAACTGATTCCTAAAATGATCATCGGCCGTGAGAAAAATAAAAAATTAATATGGATCCATTCGAAAACAAAATAACGTTTTAGAAAAGTACTTCAATTTCGGAAAAAAAAATTTCCAGTCTATCATTTAATTGAAATATATTTCTGGTTTTGTCATTCATTCCTCGGTTGCGACATCAAACTTGTGATTTTTCTAAATAATTTGCAAAAACAAAAAGTAACACAATTATTCAAAACATGAAAAAAGTCTGTATTAATGATTAGACATGTTGACGCCCAAACTATAGGTAGTGCGTTCAGTAAGCGCACTCATAAAGTATTTCTACACAGTTGCTTTCGAAATTAATTGTTATTGAAACATAACATTGAGAATGGAAATGGGGAATGTGTCAAAGAGACAACAACCCGACCATAGAACAGACAACAGCAGAAGGTCACCAACAGGTCTTGAATGCAGCGAGAAATTCCCGCACCCGGAGGCGTCCTTCAGCTGGCCCCCAAACAAACATATATACTAGTTCAGTGATAATGAACGCCATACTAAACTATAGCCTATATTAGAAAATCATTTTCCATTTTATGAACTAAAACACAAAAATGTGAAAAGCGGTTGGTTCATTTATCCACCGATACAACACTTTCAAAATATTATATACTAGTAATCTGATAATTTATACTTTATAGCGGAGCTATATAAAGCGGTGTATTATTTGAAGTTCATGGTGCAGATGCTATGGTTTTACTAATTCAAAAATTCCGTTTACGTCATCGGATAGTAAATAATGCCGCATGTTTGCAGGTTATTATTTGTCTACTGACATTTTAACCAATTAGCACATAGATCAGTGACACTTTGGTAATAGCTGACTTTTGATACTATTTAAATGTCATCGTTTTTGAAGATAGAGTACGACACAAGTTATATAATTATTAACTAAATCATATGAAAAAAAAATCATTCAAACACACAAGACTTTTTTAAAGAAGTTATGCTGTTCATGAAATAAAAAAATCATTCCATATTACACTTGACCTCTTTTAAATTGGGAACACTCATCAAAGACTGCTGATAGACACAGGAGAACCGGGATGTATCGAAATGCTATGCAGTGGTGTCCTTACGTCCATCCTTTACATTATGCGGGGGATATTTCAAGTAAACAACACCTTTACGAATGTGTGGTAAACGTGTATGTCAGTATCAAGTTTTCCAACTTGGTCTGCGAAAAAATGATTAAGAAATAATAACAAACAGAAAACTGTGAACTCACCCCAAGCACACCAAGATCTTGCAATTGTTATTAAAAGTAATATTTCCAGTTGTAATGTAAAATAGAATACGAAAATAGAATAGCCCATTTCATTTAAACCTACAATCTGATAACTAATTAAACAATAATGAAAGTGAAACAAAAGCTGTATATTTTGTGAAAATCAATGCATTGGATGGGTTGTTGGACCGATACGTTACCTGCGGCACATGTATGAATTGAAGTATGAATGATCAAAAAACTTTCAACAACGGCTGGAAAGGAAATAGTGAGTTAATATTAAAACATCAACTATATATCCATTTAATGTTTGAATTTTTCATTTACAAATGGCAATCAGCATGTTCAGGGCACCAGTCAATACCATTCTTGAACTTCATTTGTGTAGTAGTCCTGTTTAAAATCGACATTGAGATAAAATTCCAAATCGTCGCTTTCATCAACTCTCTTGTTCGATTTAGACTTGCATACTATTTACCTGAACCAAACATACAGATTCAATTATTTTTAGAACAGAGTGGACTGTTATTGTGGTGATGACCCTTATCAGTACGGTCCTGAAGATGTAAGCGATTATCACATCAAGGATTACGATTGTGATCGGGAGTGTGTAGGTGATTCTGAACAGATATGTGGGGGTGGATGGAGGTTATCAGTGTATGAAACAGGTACATGTATGTTAATTGATTTGTGAATTTGCATGAAGATTTTGAGAAAAGGTGGTAAGCTTAGTATAGAAAATGATGGTGTAAATCATGTTGAAAATCATTAGTAAATATATTTCTTTATCATATTACGGTCAAACTAAAAAAGATAGTGTTATTTTAATTTTTTTTTACCTGAATGAGTGAAATAAATTCCTTCTAAGAATTAGAAAAAAAGAATGATTCCATCGTTAACAGATGCGTAAACAGAAGTGTCCAATAAATCCTTTTTATAAAATTGAATATTTTATTAGTGCTGAAAATGTTTTAGAAATGAAGGAAATGACGATCACGTGTTAAAACATTGTTGTGACGTCATTCTATTATTGTACCTGTTCTTTATTTCAGTGATTGAACTATCATTTACCTATAAGAAACCATTATGTTACCTTTATCTGTCTAATATTTTTAAGAATAGATAGCCCATTTGTTTCTTAAATATATTGGACAGCTGAAGATAGCATAATGGATTCCTACAGGTAAATGATAGTTCAATCACTGAAATAAAGAACAGGTACAACAAAAACAATCAATTCCTACAATTTGTTTCTTCATGCGAAAAAAAAAAAAAACAACCAAAGAACAAATGACAGTTACACAAAAAAAATATTTTCGTAAAGTCTCCTTTCGAAAAAATAATGTTGTCACTCATCAAGACGGTTTCTTGAGAAAAAAAAAACAAACTTTTAAATTGATTTAAACACTACCAATACTTGTATCACAGTCATTTTTCTCATGTTTTGGGTTGTCACCTTTAGCACCAATTTTGTTGATAATGATGGTTGTAAATCTTGTTTCCGTTGCTTTTAGGTATTTCTTTTTTTCAAAAGATTTATCCTCGTCCGTCTTTTGATATCAAAATCTGCCTCTGGTGTTGCTCTTATTCTTCCTAACATCATTTTCAGCTACAATTAAAAAAAAATAATAATAAAGTAATGCTTTTAACCTCACCCTGTGTACAAAGTGCAAATCGAGAAATTATTTTATGAATTAAGGGACTACAATAGTTTTTATAATTTTCAGGTGTCGGTGTTGATTTACAAGTTTTTTTTTTAAATCTTATATTTTTGCTTGAATAGGAATATAACATGTATAATGCAACACTTTGCTTATCAACGATGATGAATATGCGAAGCAGAATAAAAGAACACGTTACCGCAGGTTATCTGTTAAACAAATCAGTCATGTGTCCCATTTGCACTTTGTTCGTAGTGATCGTTTTTTTTTTAACCGATATACTCTCTTGAAATCAAATAAACGTAGGTGCTAGATTTGATCATATGTTAATTTATGATAAAACTATATAGTTTAGATAAGTTTTAGACAATTTGTGATCGTGTTATATAAATTTGAACATACAACCCTTTCCTGCATTAAATTGATTGAAAAAGGGGGATTAATAAAAGTATTTTTACTATTGTTTCTTTCCAATGTACTTTCCAAACAGTCTCAAACACTTCACTTTAGTTTAGATCTCAGAGGTAAAATTGATTGAAGGCAATTATTATACGATAAGAACAGAACAAAAATATGTACATGTACACCTGCAATGTTTTGTTATGAAAGAAAATAAGAAAGCGTTTTTAGCAAAGGGAAATCAAGAGACAAAATTATGTTTCGGTAACATTTAAAAAAACCCACAAGGGACATCAATTTTCAAATAAACGAAAAAAAGAGCGACACGACCTTGCAGAAAAAAAAACAGAAAAAGGGGGGATATTTCGGTGTACCGTTTGGGTAAACAATAACCGTCTCTTGCAACACAGCCACAGAGATAAATTGTGGTGACCGAGGAAGGAAAGAGGGGGCCTGCGTCATATTGTCATACGGGAGATAAATTTCGGTGAACGAGGAAGGAAAGATGGGGCCTGCGTCATACTGTCATACGATAATATTGTGAATATATACATTTTTCATGCATAATAGGTGAATAGATCTGATCGAATTATTGATCTCCGGACATTTCATGGCAATGAAATTAGATATTATAACTATATTATTTTTATTCTTAGGGAGCTACCATTTGATTTTTATGGGGGGGGGGGCTAGGATGAAATTTGGAAAAAATAGGCAGGACAGGAGTTTTGAGTAAAAAAAAGGCAGGATGAGATTATTTGCCAAAAAAAAAGGCAGGA
This sequence comes from Mytilus californianus, assembly GCF_021869535.1. NCBI lineage: Eukaryota > Metazoa > Mollusca > Bivalvia > Mytilida > Mytilidae > Mytilus > Mytilus californianus. The sequence goes on from NW_026262712.1 coordinate 37,708,477, forward strand.
TGACAATTTAAATGAAAAAAAAGTCAGGATAAACTAAAAAAAAAAAGGCAGGACCGAATAGAGTGAAAAATAAAAAGGCAGGACCGAATAGAGGGAAAAATAAATAGGCAGGACAAATTTTTTCTTCCTATGTAAATAAATTTATTCACAAAACAATTTTTACACTTGATGAAAATAAATCTTAACAAAAGTTTGTATTTTGTTTTCTTTTTTCACCCTTTTTGAAGTGTTAAACAATGTTTTAAGTAAGATATAAGCCTCTAACAGTCCATTTTGTAAAATTTGGTCCAATATTTTACAGAACGGACTCTTATCGGCTTATATCCTTAACGTACATTAAACTTAAAAGTGCTTCTAGATAAAATGATCACCGTTGCTTCCTTCCATTTCTTACAAATCTTTATTGAAATATAGTAATGATTCCTTAACCAACTTGTCATAAAAACAATTTTGAAAAGCCTTTATGATTGAGCTTCCCGAAAGAAAATAAAATTTCCTATTTCAATCAAAACTCTGTATATGTTATCTTTCCTGTTCTGTCCTGATATATTGCGGTCAAACTCATATCTAAGTGTTGCTTTTTGATTACCACTTTCGGTCGGTAATGGTATAATGAGATAATGCTGATAAGATTGTTTTTACTCCATATTGTTTATTTGTCACATAGTTTGGTAAACATGGTAAATAGAAACAGGAATTTTTGCAACCATTAATAATAATCTGACCAATTCGTTGAAATACAAGTATCAATTTACCAATGTTAAACGCAACACGACGGGTGCCACATGTGGAGCAGGATCTGCTTACCCTTCTGGAGCACCTGAGATCACCCCTAGATGTTGGTTTGTTTAGTCTTTAGTTTTTCTTTGTTGTGCTGTGTGTACTGATGTTTGTTTGTCTTTTTCTTCTTTTTTTCCAAGGCGTTGTAAGTTTATTTTCGATTTATGAGTTTAAATGCATCTCAATCTTTAAAGACCAAAATGTCCTATCTCCATGACAAATATGTTGTTGTGCCCGCAGATAAAGCCATAAACAACATTGTTTTTGTATATAAATCACATTACATAAACTGCTTGATAAATGAATTAGGTATTGACAATTCACTTGGAAACTCACCGTATACTGGTATACCACTACGACACCTACTAAAGAGGAAATCCTGGATAATCATTGGTCTATTCTATGTTCCTTTGGAATTTCAACAAAAGATGAAGAACTGGAATTTCCATCACTGTATTGGATACCAAAACTACATTGAGTTTCCTTACAAACAATTGTATACTGCTTGGTCTTCCAATTACTCTACGAAACTTCTTTCTTGATTATTAACATCAATTTCATCAGCAATCAAAGCCGGACTTTAAAGTAATTGTGGTACTACCTAGAGGAGGTGGGTCCATGTATATTTGCGTCCATTTGTTTTTCATTTTGAAATATCAAAAACAAAAAACAAAAAACGAGAGTGTTTTCATTTTTCGTTTTTGATTTCTCAAAAACCAAAAAGAAAAACAAAAGTGTTTTCATTTTTCGTTTTTGATTTCTCTAAAACCAAAACGGAAAACGAAAGTGTTTTCATTTTTTGTTTTTGATTTCTCTAAAACCAAAACGAAAATCTAAAGTGTTTCCGTTTTTCGTTTTTGATTTCACTAAACAAGAATTTTGTATTAAATTTTAATTATTTCTCGTTTTATAATATACAATGTTTTCCTTTCTTGTTTCACAGTCAATGATAGTAAATAATGCCAATGTAAACACCACGGTGTTCTTTCAACATAATGTAGACAAAATAGACCGCCTGACTTATGAATTGAAATACGGTGATAAATGAATCAAAGCCTTTCAAATTACCTTATTTATATCTTTAATAAAAAATAAATTATTATATTTAAATATTAAACGAATCATAAATTTAAATTGTACATTACAATATTATATAAAGATGGTACAAATAAATAGATTGATTACAACATCACATTAACAAGGGAGGTTACTACTTTTAAAAACTTATAAGAAAACTACCCCGGTCGTTAAAGTATACATGCACAGTCACTGAGGTTATCAGATCTTTAATCGAAGATAATGTCGACGGATGCAAAAGACTTTATCAATCTGAACAATAAGGATGCGTGATCTTTACTTTTAAATTTAGAAAGGTTGATCTCAGATGATTAGAATTTATGACCAAGGTCCATTATACGAACATTCAGGACGATAATGTGTTTTGCTTGATCAATTGATTGAAAAACAAATTTCCGCAATTTCACAATTCAAACCGGGATTAGCATTCAATCATTTTGCCATTCAGAGCCTACTCGGTATTAGTTTTGCTTATATTTGAAAGCTATATAGTGACCTTAACTAGAGCCTGGGTGTGGATGGGGGTTTACGGAATAGAGAATATAGGGCAAAAAATATGAATAATAGAGACAATGGACCAAGAAATAAAACAAAAATAGAATAATGAGGTGTTAAAATATAAAGAGAACAGAATAATTGGCAAAAAGTATAAAGAAATAAAGAATAGAGAAAAATGGCCTGAAACACTGATTAAAGAATAGAGAAAATTGGCATAGAATATCAAAGAATACAGAAATGAAGAAATACGCATCCAGACCATCATCCTAGTTGCCTAAACCAACGTCATTTTGTCCCTGGTAGATTGTTATTGGTTATCATACGTTTTCTTTTTATTTCTATGCCTATCAATTAAGGCATGAGCTTTCATAATTTGCCAGCTTATTACATTATAAAAAAAGACTAAGCCGAACATCACTCTGGATTTTTACTCAAGTGGACCTCAGCTACCCACCCTACCACACCATTACCGAAAAGTTGATAAAAAGAATCTACGGCAATACTAGGTGCAAAGGGAAGTTGGGTAGCTGAGGTCTACTGGAAAAAATCCAGGGTGTTATTCGTCTTAGTTTTTTTTTAAGTAGGTCCAAAGTTGGGGTCCGCGGACACCTAACCCCACCCTTACCGAAAAGTTGAGGTCAGATACCCTACCCAACTCTTACCGAAAAGTTAACAAACAAACATTCTATGGCAATACTTTTTCCGCACTAGGTGCAAACGTAAGCTAGAGAGCTAGCGCCTACTTGATCAAAATTCCCAGTTTGGGTATAGCACGGATTATTTTTTAAAGCTAATAAATAATTTCCTTGCCCACCATACTTTGAGTACAAAAAATAAACCTTTCGTCCAATCATAAGTAAGCGAAATCCACTGTTTCAGAAGTAGAATGTTTTGTCAAAACAGTTTTGTGTGGCAAAAAAAAGTTAAAGCGCGAGTGCAACTTTTTTTTCTTCTAATGCAGCACAATTGTTACTTTTCATGAACTATTTGACAGGATGCCGAGAATATGGAAAGCTATTTCACACAATAGTGCAATTTTGCCAACATTTAAATAATAAGTACGTTTGAATCTTATGCAACATTTGGGTTTATATAAACATCTGGAATGAAAACTGGCTGCTAGCGAAGTGGCCGCTAGCGAGTGGCTGTTTGCTTGAACCTGGTCTCACAAACTTCGCATTTTCATTCAAGTCTTCACATTACAAATGACCCGTATTACGCCAACAACTGGTTTTAGAATTAATTAGTTTATTTCCGATGCAAAGACCTTATAAGTGAATCAATATCAATATAAAAATATGTCATCTTTAATGATTCCTCATGGGGTTTTTGATTATGTGATTACTTGGCCGTTTTTTTTTTAGTGATTATTTGATTACTAGACCAAATATTTCATGATTATTTGATTATCTAGGACTGTATTTTAGATTAATTGATTACCAAGTTTAAACAATAAATTTTTGTGTATAGCATACATATAAAATTTGGCTTGAAAGACGTTATTTTTTTCGCCTCGCTCCGCTCGGTAAAATTGTTAAGAATTAAATCCGAAGATTGAACGCGTTTGTCCAGTAATCTTATTAAAATTCATACAAAACAGTTATATAAGTATAACGAAATCAGAGATATATCTTTTAATTAGATTGGTTCGTCTAATTTAGTATTTTTACTAACTTCTTTAATAAAGGATTTGAACAAGAATGTGTCCATAGTACATGAATGCCCCACTCGCACTATCATTTTCTATGTCCGTAAAACTAGAAAGATCATATCATATGGAACATGTGTACTGAGTTTCAAGTTGATTGGACTTCAACTTCATCAACAACTACTTTGACCAAAAACATTAACCTGAAGCGGAACAGACGGATGAACGGAAGAACAAACGGACGCACAGACCGAAAAACATAATTCCTATAAATGGGACATACATTCACAAAATGTGCTGAAATTGAATGAAGGTCTTGTAAATCTCAATTAGACCATAACAGGCATATCCAAATAAAGTTCCCTGAAGTAACAAACAACTTCCCTCACTTGTAGATCTATTTCCACTACTTCTGCAATATTGTATTTATCAATAATAATATAAATAGAAATTGTATGCATGTAAATTAAAAACGACCAGGGTAAACTTATCAATCCTTTAAATAAACTTATTTTGAAAGGTTACCAATTGAACACTGTAAATAGAGCTTTAAATATTGTTTTTATTGGTATAAATATTAATTTTGTTATCAGTAACTTAAAATTATACTACATATTATTGTTATACACATCAAGGTACTACAATCTGTTGATACCTATGATTTGGCATTGCATAAGGTCATGTCTTTCTCTGACTGTTAATGACGTCTTTACACTAAATTCATTGGATGTTGGATGTGTACTGATTGATATTTTAGTTTTAGATACATGATTTTTGTATTAGTTGTTATTGGCTTTAAACTAGCTGTCAGTACTGCGATTACTCTCAGATCTGTACTTTGTGTCCTTTTTTGTTTGTTTTAGATGTATAAATACCCTGCCACGTCCGGTCTGTGCTTTTGTTAGATGTTATTTTCTGTTTGGTATCGATCTGATATGTTAAGCCCTTTTCAACTGATTTTTATAGTTTGTTCTTATGTTGTTCTGTAACAAAACTCGTCCCAGGTTAACGGGAGGGTTGAGCGCCCACTTGCATGTTTAACCCCGCCACATACTGTATGTGCCTGTCCCAAGTTAGGAGCCTGTAGTTCAATGGTTGTCGTTTGTTGATGTCTGTCATATTTGTTTTTCGTTTTATTGTGTTATAAATTAGGCCGTTTTTTCTAACTGAACTGTTTCATATTTTTCATGTCAGAGCCTTTCATCGCCGACTACACCCTACTGGTTTTTTTCTCATTGTTGAAGGTGGTACGGTTGCCTTTATATAATTGCTTACATCCACTTCATTTGAACTTTGGGGATAGTTGTCACATTGGCAATCATACCACATCTCCTTATTAAAATGTTGAGGGGGGAGGGAGGGAGGGGGGGGTAAAATTTGTATTTCTTAGGAAAGTTCCAATGTTTTCCTCCCAGGTCACCCAGTTTTAATTGTATATTTTCTCATTTTGCTGTGCCCTTGGATTTGTGTTTAAGGCCAACCAGAGCTTACTGCCTGTTGGTGGGTGGTTGAAGACCATATGGTAAGCTCTAGGTGTCTTTTTGTGTATTATATATGGTGATTTGGTGATGTCTTCATGCAATTGTCCCATTACTTTATATAGACGGCTTATCAGTCAACCATATCTATCAAAGACGACAAATGATGACCAAAGCTCTCCTGGCCTTTTGTATAGTCAGGCGATAAACAAGATATAAACGGACTTGGCTTGGTATAAACATGTATATTTAGTAAATTCGTATAAATTCAAGTCAAATTAATATTTAAAAACAACATAAAAATATAAAAGTGTAAAAAATTTTTTTTTTAATAAAATCTTGAAAATATTATTGTGTATGTGTGTGGCCATGGATAAAGGCATGTTTTTCAGTCTGGGTTAAAAAAAATTATTGACTTCGGGTACAAATTCCTGCCCCACCCCAGAGAATCAAATGGTTGCTTCCTTGGGAACAATAGAGATTGAAGATGTTGAGAATGAATAATTTTATGTTCTGCGGCGACGTTAAAGGAACATCAATCAGTCAATCGATCTTTATAACTATGGCTTCAGTTGTGTAATATTCCTTGTTGTAAAAGTTCCTTTTCTGCTTTGTGTGGACTTATTAAGACTTGGAATAGATCTACGATGACTAATGAACGGTCGTGTATGATTTGGCAATTTTACATGCCTACCGATGATAAAATTGACAATGGAAATGGGGAATATGTCAAAGAGACAACAACCCGACCATAGAGCAGACAACAGCCGATGTCCAGATATGATACGATGCTACCGGACATAGAAAAAACTGTCCTTTTTTCATGGAAAATTAAACTGTTACAGTATATTAAAGAATACAAAACTAGCTCTCTTTTCTGTAAATACAAATAAAAAGCTGACATGGGTGAGATTAAAGCTAGAAATCCCAATCTCCCAATTCACTTAAAAAGACCATATATAGATATAAGAAGATGTGGTATGAGTGCCAATGAGACATTTCTCCTTCCATGTCACAATTTGTACACAATACATAGAAAAAATACAAATTATCATTGAACAGGGCTTTTATTCCTGTTCTTCATCTTAAAAGTAGCTGGAGGGTCTTCAACGAGGAAAAGAACCATTCATACCCTGAAAACAACAGCCACACACTTGGCTATTTGGATTACAATGTTTTGCTTTATCCTACACCCTGGATTTTTTCTCCAGAAGACCTCAGGTACCCAGCTTCCCTTTGCACCTAGTGCGGACAAAAGTATTGCCGTAGATTTTTTTTATTAACTTTTCGGTAATGGTGTGGTAGGGTGGGTAGCTGAGGTCCACTTGAGTAAAAATCCAGAGTGATGTTCGGCTTAGTCTTTTTTATAATGTAATAAGCTGGCAAATTATGAAAGCTCATGTCTTAATTGATAGGCATAAAAATAAAAAGAAAACGTATGAAAACCAATAACATTCTACCGGAGACAAAATAACGTTGGTTTTTTCAACTAGTATGATGGTCTGGATGCGTATTTCTTCATTTTTGTATTCTTTGATATTCTATTCCATTTTTCTCTATTCTTTAATCAGTGTTTCAGGCCATTTTTCTCTATTCTTCATCATGTTTATATCTTTATACTTTTTGCCAATTATTCTATTCTTTTTATATTTTAACACCTCATTATTCTATATTTTTTTTATTTCTTGGTCCATTGTCTCTATTATTTATATTTTTGCCCGCTATTCTCTATTCCGTAAACCCCCATCCACACCCAGGCTCTAGTTAAGGTCACCATATAGCTTTAAAAAATAAGCAAAACTAATACCGAGTAGGCTCCGAATGGCAAAATGATTGAATGATAATTCCGGTTTGCATTGTGAAATTGCGGAAATTTGTTTTTCAATCAACTGATCAAGCAAAACACATTATCGTCCTGAATGTTCGTATAATGGACCTTGGTCATGAATTCTAAGCATCTGAGATCAACCTTTCTAAATTTAAAAGTAAAGATCACGAACCCTTATTGTTCAGATTGATAAAGTCTTTTGCATCCGTCGACATTATCTTCGATTAAAGATCTGATAACCTCAGTGACTGTGCATGTATACTTTAACGACCGGGGTAGTTTTCTTATAAGTTTTTAAAAGTAGTAACCTTCCTTGTTAATGTGATGTTGTAATCAATCTTTTTATTTGTACCATCTATATATAATATTATATTGTACAATTTAAATTTATGATTCGTTCAGTATTTAAATATAATAATTTATTTTTTATTAAAGATATAAACAAGGTAATTTGAAAGGCTTTGATTCATTTATCACCGTAGTTCAATTCATAAGTCAGGCGGTCTATTTTGTCTACATTATGTTGAAAGAACACCGGGGTGTTTACATTGGCATTATTTACTATCAATGACTGTGAAACAAGAAAGGAAAACATTGTACATTATAAAACGAGAAACAATTAAAATTAAATACAAAATTCTTGTTTAGTGAAATCAAAAACGAAAAACGGAAACACTTTTGATTTTCATTTTGGTTTTAGAGAAATCAAAAACAAAAAATGAAAACACTTTCGTTTTCCGTTTTGGTTTTAGAAAAATCAAAAACGAAAAATGTAAACACTTTTGTTTTTCGTTTTGGTTTTTGAGAAACCAAAAACGAAAAATGAAAACACTCTCGTTTTTTGTTTTTTGTTTTTGATATTTCAAAATGAAAAACGAATGGACGCAAATATACACGGTCCGAGGTGTGAATCAGATGTAGATACTAATAAATTCTAAAGATCATTTAGAGTACATACAATCTAACACTCTTTCATCTTGCAATAGTATTAAAACATTTGATATTTCAACACTTTACACAAGTATTCCCCATTCCAAACTAAAAGACAAATTAAATGAAATGGTATTGCTTTTTTCATAAAAAAAAATGGCCAACGTAAATACAAGTATCTTGTCTTAGGTAGGAATAAATCCTGATTTGTGAAAAATCACTCTGATTTAAACTGAAATTATACTCCTTTAACCTGAAACTGTGAATCGTCGAAGTTTAGATATGACCCCTATGGCCATGTTATTACAGGGGATCTAAATTTCGTCGAAGACAGAGAGGTTAAAAACGTTTGGAAAAAAGGGCCAAAATATCGTCCTCCATCTAAAATAGAATGGAAACTGTGTAGTCAGGTCACAAAAGACGTTCTCACCTCGTTTTGTAAAATTTGGTGTAAATGGGAAAAATCCAATAAAAAATCTCTTGATTCTTATTTAAATAATGATATGAATGTTGTGGATATTCGAATATCACATTTTGAAAATAATTCAGAAATAAATAAAAGAGTACACAATAGGCCTATTTCCAAAATAAGAAATAAACTTCAAGAACTTTCAAAGATGTTTGGGTTTGTACCGGCCGACAAAGCAGCCAACAATGTGGTTGTGGTATGCCCTAAATACTACACGGACGTTCTTAAGAACAAAATTTCAAATTCATCTACATTCAAGTCTGTGCGCTTCACAGAGAGTCATAAAGTAAACAAACATATCATAACTACTTCACAACTTAAGGCCCCTTTTGAACATTGGAAGATCCCTACTTTGTATTAGTTACCTAAACTACACAAAAAAAAAAGAGTGAAATATCGTTTCATCTCGGCCTCTAGTAAGTGTTCTACAGCTAATCTTTCAGTGCTTTTAACTAGTTCCATAACTACTATCAAAGAACTTATCATAAACTTTTGTAATAAAATATATGAAAATAGAGGAATTAACTATTTTTGGAGTATAACAAATTCTTTGGATGTTTTAGATAAATTACGTGCCTTTGATGGTTCTTTTGATACTGTTGACAGTTTTTACTTTTCAACTCTTTACACTACACTTCCACACAATCGTATCTAACAAAAGTTTTCTTATTTAATTAAATGGTCGTTTGGTAAATCTGAATGCAAATATATTTGCTACAATGCATTTAAAGTCTTCTTCTCTAATGAGAAAGGTAAATATGCTAGATATACTTACTGGAGGTGTGATGAGATGATTGAAGCTGTTAATTTTTCTCCTTTATAATATTTATGTTCGTTTCGGCAACAAAGTTTATCGACAGATAATAGGTATTTCTTTGGGCCCTTATTGCGCCCCTTTAATAGCAGGCATGTTTTTATACTGTTATGAATCACAGTTTATGACCAAACTCAGAAAAGATCCGTATAAATTGCATTTAATTGATAAATTCAAATTCACACACCGTTATCTTGATGATATTTTTTCGTTAAATAATCAAGAATTTTCTAAATATACTGCAGAAATTTACCCAAAGGAACTTACTTTAAACTACACAAAAAACACTTCTGAATTATAATTGATATGGTCATTATTATAAATTAACTGTTTATCAAACTTTGAATTTTTGAAATACTAAGGCTTTTTGACCTCAGGAATAGATTACCTTAGCTGTATTTGGCAAAACTTTTAGGAATTTGTGGTCCTCAATGCTCTTTAACTCCGTTCTTTATTTGGCCTTTTTGTCTTTTTCTGATTCGAGCGTCACTGATAATTTTTTTAAAGACGAAACGCGCGTCTGGCGCAAATACAAAATTTCAATCCTGGTATCTATGATGAGTTTATTTAAATAAATCAAATGTAAACGCTAATAACTGTTTTTTTCTAGATTTAGATATTTCATTTTTACACGGGAAACTCAACACTAAAATTTACGACAAAAAGGGACGATTTTTCGTTCCCTATTGTTAATTTTCCTTTTTTTGGATGGTGATGTTCCTTTGGCACCATCTTACGGTGTTTATATTTCACAACTCGTTCGCTATGCCTGTGTTGTTGTTTAAGATTTTAACAAACGTAATCTTTGTATTACTGGTAAATTGTTTCGTTACTAATAATAACTTAAAACTTTTACTAAATTCTTCCATAGATATAAAGATTTGGTTTTGAAGTTCGCTTGTACCTGTACAAAACTTATTTCAAACGGGATAGCACATCCTCATTTTTACGGAGATCCTGGTAAACTTATCGATCCTTTAAATAAACTTATTTTAAAAGGTTACCAATTCAACACTGTCATTAGGTCTTTGAATATTGTTTTTATTGGTATAAATATCGATATTGTTATCAGTAAATTAAAAGCAAACTAAAATATTATTGTTATATACATATGCAATTTCATGGATCTACAATCTGTCGACTCCTGTATCTTGGCATTGCACAAGATCAAGTTTTTCTCTGATTGATTGGTGTTTATCGCCACTTTACTTTAAGCACTATAGTGCTATTTCGTTGCGGTCATCTTTTACTGGTAGAGGAAGCAGGATTGCCTGCAGAGAACCACCGACCTTCGGTAGGAAAACCGGGTCAATTCAGATTGGAGTCGAGCGCACCTGCCACGTGCGGGATTCGAGTTTTTCTCTGACTGTTTATGACGTCTTTACACTATATCCATTGCATGTTGGAATTTATAGAGATAAATGTAAAAAAAGGGCAAAATTATATTTTCCTGTTCGCAAAAAAAAAACTGCAACTTGTACAACTACAGTCTAGAAAAACGTAAATTATTTACTGCGCACATATATTGCTGGATTGATTGATTGATTGGTGTTTATCGCCACTTTACTTTAAGCACTATAGTGCTATTTCGTTGCGGTCATCTTTTACTGGTAGAGGAAGCAGGATTGCCTGCAGAGAACCACCGACCTTCGGTAGGAAAACCGGGTCAATTCAGATTGGAGTCGAGCGCACCTGCCACGTGCGGGATTCAAGTTTTTCTCTGACTGTTTATGACGTCTTTACACTATATCCATTGCATGTTGGATGTGTACTGATTGATAATTTAGTCTTAGATGCATTTTTTGTTTATTAGTTGTTATTAGCTTTGAACTAGCTGTCAGTAACTGCGAGTACTCTCAAATCTGTACTTAAGTGTTTTTGTTGTTGGGATGTACAAGTACCATTCAAGTCCACTCTATATTTTTGTTATATGTATTTCTATTTGTATCCATCTGATGAGTTAAGCCTTTCTCAACTGATTTTTATAGTTCGTTCTTATGTTGTACTGTTACACCACTGTCCCAGGTTAGAGGGAGGGTTGGGATCCCGCCACATTCTATATGTATGTGCCTATCCCAAGTCAGGAGCCTGTAATTCAGTGGTTGTCGTTTGTTGCTGTGTTACTTATTTGTTTTTCGTTCATTTATTATGTACATTAATTAAGCCGTTAGTTTTCTCGTTTTAATTGTTTTACATTTGTGATTTCGGGGTCTTTTATAGCTGATTATGCGGAATGTTCATTGTTGAAGTCCGTACGGTAACCTATAGCTATTAATTTATGTGTCATTTGTTTTCTTGTGAAGAGTTGTCTCATTGGCAATCATACCACATTTCTTTTTTATAATTATCAAGATGCTTGATTTCTTGATTGTCAACATGTTTGTTACGTTTGGAGGATGTGTTTTTCAACAAACAATCGTCAGTCCCATGGGAACAATCTGCTCTTCTTCGTTCCGACTTGTTCCTTTATTCGTATGAGGCTGACTTCATACAGGATCTTCTTAGTAAGAAAGAAAAAAAGTTAGCAGTATCCTTTAACTTTACTTTCCGCTATCATGGCTATATAGATGATGTTCCCTCACTAAATAATTCAAAATTTGATGACTATGTTAAACGCATCTATCCCATCGAACTTGAGATAAAGGATACAACATATAGAGTAAAGTCTGCCTCATAGATTAACTTACATCTAGAAATTGACAATACGGGTCGGTTGAAAGCTAAACTTTACGACAAAAAAAAAAGCTTCCCAATTGTGAACTTTCAATTTCTTTGTAGCAACTTTCCAGCAGCGCCTGCAGATGGAGTATATATCTCACAATTGATACGATATTTCGTGCTTGTATTTACTATCATGATTACTTTGATAGAGGGTTGCTGCTCACAAGGAAGCTATTTAATCAATAGTTCCAAATGGTGAAGTTGAAATCATCCCTTCGTAAATTTTACGGACGTCATCACGAGTTTGTTGACCGCTATGGAATATCCGTTTCACAAATGATAGCGGATATGTACTTATGTCGTAACTATAATCCCGTCCCCCTATTCACGAATGTGACCCACCGAAAAAGACTTGTAACCGGGTTTAAACTAACAATAGCAACACGGCGGACGCCACAGATGGAGCATGATCTGCTTACACTTTCGGAGCACCTGAGAACAACCCTTAGTTTCTGGTGGGGTTCATTTTGATTAGTCTTCAGTTTTCTATGTGGTGTTTTGTGTACTATATTTTGTTTTTTTTTTCTGTTTTAGCCATGGCGTTGTCAGTTAATTTTCGACTTACGAAATTGGAGGCGTCAACAAATTGAAAGTATCCTGCAATTCAGAAAAGAAATTATGTCAAAAGGTTGCCTATTTTCATTACGATTTTCACCATTTATCAATACAAGAGACTGTTTGCATTATTTTCATTGATTGACAATTTTCAAAGGTTAAGTTAAAACCGTTGCCTTTCTTCTATATTCATGACATCAATCAGTTGTAATACCAACAAAAGAAGCCAGAATAAAAAATCGTTAAATTTTGCAATAATATTGATAAATAAATGAGGGTTCATGTACCAACAAAGTTCACTTACTATTCATAAACCTAGTTTACACCATAACATTTTACATGTTAATTTTTTAGGTATCGAATCACTTTTTGTAAATGTTGTATTTTCAGGATATCTACCCTTAAACCAAGGACAAATTCAGCTAAAATTAGTCTCAAATAGCACGATACTTAATAGCACCGGCCAACGAAGTCCTGACAGCAAGAAGTAAAATTGAATGTGCACGGTATTGCAAAATATTTGACAACTGTAAAGTGTTCGTAATTTCCACAGAAACAGGACAATGCAGATTGTATAACAGCTACACCATTATGTGTGAGGGAGTATAGCATGCACAGGGATTCCAAGTTTATATGATAAAATAACCGTCAAAATACTAGTGAATCAACTGCACATGACAACTGGCTTATATTTACTATCACAAAGAGTAAATCTGTAATCTGGCACATTTTTGTTTTAGATATCCGATGATTGTAAAGAATTAAGTTCTTTGGATTGTCAAGTGGCCAATGTTATACAAAACTAAATTTAAATATAAATTTAATAAACAAAACAAAAGTAAAGTAAATTCAACATAAATGAAATAATGAAATGAATACATGCAAATGTAACTAAATTAACAGAACTAAATATAATGTTATGAAATAAACAAAATGAAATTAAACAATTACAGTCCGCACACCTCCATCCACTCTGCACACTTCCCGGTAAAGGTTGAACGTTGCACGTACTGTAGAATAACTTTGGGTTGTTCCCCTTGAATTTCTTTTAATATAAAATAGACAGAAAATAACTATTTTCACACATTTTTGGTTGATTCTAAATTGATGAAAAGAACACTAGATTTTATACTTTTACTGCAATGATAACTTCAATGAGCAATGACGACTTCAAACTGCATAATACTGCACGGACTGCTCGATTCGTTTAACATATATTTAAACGGACTTCTTTGTATATTTATAACGGATATTTTCACCGACTCCAGGCGTTGAAATTGATATCAGCAAACATCGAGTTGTAACCATATTACTAGTAACACCCTTTGTATCTCCGACACCATATATCACCGACCAGTCGACGGTATTTACTACGTGCTGTACGCACACCAAAACCGGGCCTAAAAACCCCTGCAAAATAAATATTGAACCCAAAAATTACTTACTTTATCTATACATTTGCATGATACAGCAATTTTCCGACATTTTGGACCGCGAGTAAGAAATATCATCTCGACGGCAAAATAGACCTCAATGACCGATATAAATAAGTAAAAATGTCTTACCTGAGTGTTGTAATAATAAGCCTTGGGATATCCATGTCCTAAACTGACAATTATAATACCCAACTGCTACTTTTACCAACTCTAGACTCCGCACAAGCGTGTGCTTTATTCAATGGCCATGTGTCGACTGATTTCAAACTCACCTGTGAAATTTCAATAGGTGCCTAATCACGTGATACACATGAAAGGTCTGCTTGACTATATAGTCCGGTGTTAACGAAAATAAACCCTAACATAAAATATAGTCCTAAGTGAAATAGATATATATAAATAAATAAATGGAGTTTGTTACAATGATATAATAGAAATTTTCAATGACTTTTTAGCACATGGTCAATTTTGGATTTGATATTTTGCACGCTATAAATGTGTGAATGGTGTTTTTTTAATAATGTTTACAACTTCTTGTAAACTGTGATAATCATTTCTTCGCGAAGCCTGGAACAAAATGATATTACCGTGAATATGCTCATTAAAATGTGATCTAGTTTTGCACAGATTTGGGCTAAATGAACAAGCCTTATTCTTTGTAGTGACATTTTCTTAAATTTTTTTTATCTCAAAATCTTTATTCATTTCCAAATCCAAACAACAATTATCACTTAAGTATAAAAATTAAAAAAGCTATTCTTATGCCATGTTTGACACACCAAAAAATGTCCTCCCAATAATTTAATATCGAATCCGATATATTTTTATTTCATTAATGATAAATTAAAAAAACTTATAACAATCGTTTGGTGAAAAATAATGATAAGAAATCTATTGAAAATATCATGTAAGTAGTATTGTTTTGTCTCTCTAATGTACGATTTTTAAACATATGTACATTATTTAACTTGATTTACAGTTTTCTACGATTGAAGCTGAAGGCATACTTTACATTACATTTCTTTTTCTGCCAAGTAGAGCTAAGGACCGTTATATGTTTTCGGTTACGCCGATTTTTGTTTAGTAAAAAACATTGTAGCTCACCAAGTCACGAGGCCCAGCATTGTACACTTTCTTATCTCTTGATATCTGTCGTCTGTCATTTAAAAAAAAATCAACTTTATGTTAATTTTTCTGAACATGAAACTTAAAAAAGTATTAACAAAAATATTGAGCTCGATTGTAAATTAATTCATATGGAAATAAATATAGCATGACAAAATCATTAGCTCGACTATTTCAACCAACGGAACGAATGGAAAATAAATGAAATAAAACTTGACCAATATCATTCATTGTCTTGTAGTCGATAATCAACCAAGGAATTACTTATCACTACTCATATAAACTGAACATACGAATAACAAACCCCGATATAAAGTCAGATTTTAAGTATTTTTCTTGTAAAACATTATTTTAGTTTACGTATAACAAATAAGACGACAACAAAGGAATACACTAAAATTATGTTTTTAGATATATTGGATGCTGATTTTTTTTATCGAGTTGTCATTCTTTCGGTCTCCATTGTCATGATTGTGGTCTATGGTGTTGAAAATTTATAGAGATAAATGTAAAAAAAGGGCAAAATTATATTTTCCTGTTCGCAAAAAAAAAACTGCAACTTGTACAACTACAGTCTAGAAAAACGTAAATTATTTACTGCGCACATATATTGCTGGATTGATTGATTGATTGGTGTTTATCGCCACTTTACTTTAAGCACTATAGTGCTATTTCGTTGCGGTCATCTTTTACTGGTAGAGGAAGCAGGATTGCCTGCAGAGAACCACCGACCTTCGGTAGGAAAACCGGGTCAATTCAGATTGGAGTCGAGCGCACCTGCCACGTGCGGGATTCGAACTCAAAACCTCAGTGTTGACAGGCTAGTGATATAGTAGCTAGACTACTTAGACCACTCAGCCACCGAGGTCCCTTAAATTGTTGGAATATCCTTCATCATAAATTAGTTCAGTCGAAAATACCTCCTTTTTTTAAAGATCAGTCTGTACCAATAATTGCTTATACCTATACCAAACCAATTGCAACTAAAATTTTCAATTACAAACACGTTTTGCGGGATCTCAACATTGACGACTTCAAGTCTAAACCTCCTGATTGCACCTGTGCTAGTTCCCAATTCACATATAATCCGGCTGGCCACGTTATTACCGGAGACCTCAACATTGTCAATAACACTTCCCTGCGAAATTTTTTATCCAAAGGTCCGAAAAAATCCATCAATTGGAAATACAACTTCAAAATACTGATGGATTCAGTCGAGGATTATGCCAGGCAATGGGCTAAATGCGAGAAAGAAGACGTAGATACTCTTTCCGAATGGATTAAGGCTGTGAGGTCGTTGATACAAATCCGAATTAAGAAACTAAATGAGCATATCAATACCCACGCTACATCAATTTTTAAAGACCCAAATGTTGCAAAACACTTGTCCTACCTGCATGACAAATATGTTGTTGTCCCCGCAGATAAAGCCCCAAACAACATCGTTTTTGTGTGTAAATATCATTACATAAACTGCTTGATAAATGAATTAGGTATTGACAATTCACTTGGAAACTCAACATATACCCTCACGACACTTACCAAAGAGGAAATCTTAGATAATCATAGGTCTGTTCTATGTTCCTCTGGAATTTCAACCAAAGATGAAGAACTGGATCTTCCATCACTATATTGGATACCTAAACTACATAAGTGTCCTTACAAACAAAGGTATATTGCTGGGTCTTCCAAGTGCTCCACGAAACCTCTTTCTAAATTATTAATATCTATGTTATCAGCAATCAAATCCGGGCTCCAAAGTTATTGTGAAACTGCCTATTCTAGATGTGGCGTGAATCAGATGTATGTGGATACTAAAAAATTTCAAATATCTTTTAGAGTACATACAATCTAAGACTCTCTCATCTTGCAATCACTACAAACCAGTAAAAGTCTGAAATGGCCTATATCTGTACTCGACTGTACTGATTTTTACTCAACCAGTCTGAATTGGTCTGAATTTTACTCGACATTACTCGACCCCAGTCTTAACCATACTCGACTCTACTGATTTGTACTTAACCCTTATCTATGCCATTGAAAATAGTCTGAACTATTACTCGACCAGTCTGAAACAGTCTTAACCCATTCTCGACCTGTACTCGACCTATTTTTTTCAGTCTAAACCATACTCGACCAAAGGTCTGAACAATACTCGACCAGTCTGAACCATACTTGACCAAATAACCTCTACTTTTTCTAAATTTTAACTGTTAAAATAAATTTCTTTTTAACTGACATGACAACAGCCACAATAAAATAAAGATATATTATAAAAACAGATTTCTACATTCTTACATGATTCTCAGATTTATCGAATAGAGTTAGTTAAATCAAATTATCTTATATAAATTTTAAAGTTTTAGAGTTTTGTTAAAAAAAGATTTTCTTTTACCTAAAAACCACACCTATACTGAGGGTAATTAAACCTTATCAAGGTGCTTCTTGTTTGGCATGTGTTTTTTTTTTTTAAATTAATTTTCCTAAATTCCTAAATAAAAACTACATAGGTTTCATGGTTACATACAAAAAATGTACAATAGTTATATAATTATCTTTTTAATGAGGTAACAACAGCCAACAAAATCACTGAAATTGTTTAACCTTATTTTAGAAATATATCTATTATTATAATTTGGGATATATTATATACAATATATATCAAAAAGGGATAAAAATTAAAGAAATTAATAAAATTGTTCTTCTGATTAGTGGTGAAGTATAAAGTAATACCTCCTGCTTGGGGCAAACTCATGAAAAAAATCACACCTGGTCAGAGAGTATTAAATTCTAAATAACATTCATTCGAAATTGCAACATCCTGTGAAACTTAAATCGCAAGGCCTTTTGAATTCACTAGATAAGTAATACACGAGTTTAAGTAAAATAGGGCTTTCTTTTTACCTGTAAAACACACATGTACTGAGGTAATTAAACCTTATTAAAGTGCTTCTTGTATGCCATGTCTTTAATTTTGACAAAAATTATTTAAATTTAATTGAAATAAATTTTTACTGTTACTTTGGAACATATTTCCTTTTTTAAAAGTTTATCACAGGATTACTATGGAAGTTCTATTATCATGATTATATTAAATTCTTGGTTTAACAAAACAAAGGTGTCATTTTTAAAATTTATTAAGTTGCTTTATATGCTATTTTATATATATTTTAATAAAAAAAATGTTCACTGCATTATTAACTAAACTCAACTGACACCATTAATCTATACGAAGCTTAAGTTAATGGTGAAAATTGTCCAGTAACCATAAAATATATCTGAAACATTCAAAAAATTTTGAATAACATTGAAAATATTAAGTCACAATTCAGTTTTGAGATTATTTGATCAGCTTGTTTTATTTTAATTTTAAAGGTGATATATATGTATGTATATAAGTGTTGATGAATATGGTGATGAAGTTATATTATGTTTATTGTGAAATTTTGGTTTCAATGCTATATTGAATGCATTTTAAATTTCAAATTGTTGTTCAAATTTCTAGCCAGGGGAAATAGCTGTTGTTAAAAACAGTTCCTAAATTGATGAAATACAATAGATAGATACAAAAAATAGGTCTAGGTTGGTTAAGACTTGGTCGAGTATGGTTCAGACTAGGTCGAGTATGGTTCTGACTAGGTCGAGTATGGTTCTGACTAGGTCGAGTATGGTTCAGACGTGTATAAAATGGTTAAGTACTGGTCGAGTACATGTTCAGACTGTTAAGTATGGTTCAGATTACAGTCGAGTATTATGAAGTAAATTTCAGACCAATTCAGACTGGTCGAGTAAAAATCAGTACAGTCGAGTACAGATATAGGCCATTTCAGACTTTTACTGGTTTGTAGTGAATAGTATTAAAACATTTGACTTTTCTACACTTTACAAAAGTATTCCCCATTCCGAACTAAAAGACAAATTGAAAGAGTTGGTATTACTTTGTTTCATTAAAAAGAATGGCGAACGTAGATACAAGTATCTTGTCTTGGGGAGGGATAAATCCTACTTTGTAAAGAATCACTCTGATTCAAACAAAAAATTCTCTGAAACTGACATTATCAAGATGCTTGATTTCTTGATTGACAACATATTTGTTACGTTTGTAGGACGTGTTTTTCAACAGACTGTCGGAATTCCAATGGGAACCAATTGTGCCCCTTTTCTTGCCGACTTGTTTCTTTATTATTATGAGGCTGACTTCATACAGGAACTTCTGAGGAAGAGAGATAAGAAGTTAGCAATATCCTTTAACTCTACGTTCCGCTATATAGATGATGTTCTCTCACTAAATAATACAACATTTGGTGACTATGTTGAACGAATCTATCCCATCGAACTGGAGATAAAGGATACTACAGATACAGTTCAGTCTGCCTCATATCTTGACTTACATCTAGAAATTGACAATGAGGGTCGGTTGAAAACAAAACTTTACGACAATAGAGATGATTTCAGCTTCCCAATTGTGAACTATCCATTTCTTAGTAGCAACATTCCAGCAGCGCCTGCATACGGAGTATATATCTCCCAATTGATACGATATTCCCGGGCTGGTGTTTCCTATCATGATTTCCTTGATACAGGATTGCTGCTCACAAGGAAGCTATTAAAGCAAGAGTTCCAAATGGTGAAGTTGAATTCATCCCTTCGTAAATTTTACGGACGCCATCATGAGTTGGTTGACCGTTATGGAATAACCGTTTCACAGATGATATCGGATATGTTCCTTATGTCGTAACTAATATACCCTTCCCTTTTCACGAATGTGACTTACCGAATTAGACTATTTACCGGATTTGTAATAACATAAGCAACACGACGGGTGCCACATGTGGAGTAGGATCTGCTTACCCTTAGGGAGCACATGAGATCACCCCCAGTTTTTGGTGGGGTTCGTGTTGCTTAGTCTTTAGTTTTCTAAGTTGTGTCATCTGTACTATTATTTGTCTGTTTGTCTTTTTATTTTTGGCCATGGCGTTGTCAGTTTGTTTTCGATCTATGAGTTTGACTGTCCCTCTGGTATCTTTCGTCCCTCTTTTGGAAGATAGTTATCTAACTAAAAAGATGCATGTACAGATTAATCTTTTTGATAAACTACATGAATTTGCACCGGTTTTTTTTTAAATTCAAATAACTGCAACATATTTGGTCAATTAATTTCAATCGAAATATTGTCATCTCGCTTTACTTTGAAAGTGTCAAGTGTTAAGTGTGGAATTGTCTTATACATTTGATATATATCTTCCAATATTTATAAGCCACACATGTCAATTTTTTTGTTATAAATGAAAGTATACACAATTTTCTAAATAAATAATTTAGTGTCTCTTGTAATATTGCAAATTAAGTGAGATTTACAAAACGTTTATACTGTTTCTCTTTTGACAATTACTCTGTCTCATTTTAGTGTTTGTTTATATATGTCAGCTATGTTATATGTCAATCCATATAATTTGGGATACAGGAATAAACTTTAATATTTGGAGAAAAATGGCTAATCAATATACTATTATCACTACAAACCAGTAAAAGTCTGAAATGGCCTATATCTGTACTCGACTGTACTGATTTTTACTCGACCAGTCTGAATTGGTCTGAATTTTACTCGACATTACTCGACCCCAGTCTTAACCATACTCAACCGTACTGATTTGTACTTTACCCTTATCTTTGCCATTGAAAATAGTCTGAACTATTACTCGACCAGTCTGAAACAGTCTTAACCCATTCTCGACCTGTACTCGACCAATTTTTTCAGTCTAAACCATACTCGACCAAAGGTCTGAACAATACTCGACCAGTCTAAACCATACTTGACCAAAAAACCTATACTTTTTTTTATTTAGCTGTTAAAATTAATTTCTTTTTTTTCTGACATGACAACAGCCACAATAAAATAAACATATATATAAAAACATATTTTTACATCCTTACATGATTCTCAGATTTATCAAATAGAGATAGTTAAATTAAATTATCTTATATAATAATTTAATTATGTTAATTTTAAAGTTTTAGAGTTTTGTTAAAAAAAAGATTTTCTTTTAACTAAAAACCACCCCTTTACTGAGGGTAATTAAACCTTATTAAGGTGCTTCTTGTTTGGCATGTGTTTTTTTTTTTTTTTAAACTTAATTTTCCTAAATTCCTTAAGAAAAATTATATAGGTTTCATGGTTACATACAATAGTTATATAATTATCTTTTTAATGAGGTAACAACAGACAAAAAATCACTGAAATTGTTTAACCTTATATTAGAAATATATCTATTCTTATTATAATTTGGGATATATCATATATAATATATACCAAAAAGGGATAAAAAAATTAAAGAAATAGATAAAATTTTTCTTCTGATTAGTGGTAAAGTATAAAGTAATACCTCATGCTTGGGGCAAACTCATTAAAAAGATCACATCTGGTCAGAGAGTATTAATTTCTAATTAACATTCATTAAAAAATGAAACATCCTGTGAATCTTAAATCGCAAGGCCTTTTGAATTCACTAGATAAGTAATACACGAGTTTAAGAAAAAAAGGGCTTTCTTTTTACCTGTAAAACACACATGTACTGAGGTAAATAAACCTTATTAAAGTGCTTCTTGTATGCCATGTCTTTAATTTTGACAAAAGTTATTCAAATTTAATTGAAATAATTTTTTTCTGCAACTTTGGAACACATTTCCTTTTTTAAATGGTTATCAAGGATTGCTATGGAAGTTCTATTATCATGATTATATTAAATTCTTGGTTTTACAAAACAAAAGTGTGATTTTTAAAATTTAATAAGTTGCTTTATATACTATTTTAAATATATTTTAAGAAAAAAAATGTTAACTGCATTATTAACTAAACTCAACTGACACCATAAATCTATACGAGGCTTAAGTTAATGATGAAAATTGTCCTGTAACCATAAAATATATCTGAAACATTAAAAAAAAATTGAATAACATTGAAAACATTAGTCACAATTCAGTTTTGAGATTATTTGATCAGCTTGTTTTATTTTTATTTTAAAGGTGATATATATATGTAAGTGAGGATAAATATGGTGTTGAATTTATACTATGTTTATTGAGAAATTTTGGTTTCAATGCCATATTGAATACATTTTAAATTTCAAATTGTTGTTCAAATTTCTAGCCAGGGGAAATAGCTGTTAAAAACAGTTCCTTATAAATTGTTGAAATACAATAGATAGATACAAAAATTAGGTCTAGGTTGGTTAAGACTTGGTCGAGTATGGTTCAGACTAGGTCGAGTATGGTTCAGACTAGGTCGAGCATGGTTCAGACTAGGTCGAGCATGGTTCAGACGAAAATAAAATGGTTAAGTACTGGTCGAGTACATGTTCAGACTGTTAAGTATGGTTCAGACTACAGTCGAGTATTATCAAGTAAATTTCAGACCAATTCAGACTGGTCGAGTAAAAATCAGTACAGTCGAGTACAAATATAGGCCATTTCAGACTTTTACTGGTTTGTAGTGTATACTTAATTAAATAAAAACAATATTTTCTATCTGTGTTTGAACAATTTTATAGAAAGTTATTTACAGTTTCTCTAAAATTTAGTTTTACTGTGGGAACATTTATAAGATATCGAATAGTATGAATATTTGTTTATCCAAATCTGTGTCATTTATGAAATATCCCTTGATGATTATTTTGGTGAGACATTGCGACTGAAATACAATTTTAAAATGTTTAAGAAATAAACAGGAGTTCATTGTTAACTTTTTTGTTGAAGAAGAACATAGATAGCATATATTTATAGTTATTTTCTCTTTATGTTGTTTTTGTATTCATCTGCCAATTCGACATAAAACAGGATGGAAACTTTTATTTGTCCATTGTTACAAACACAATTTATAACAGATCGCTGAATGTTTCCACTTATAAGTCTTCGGTCTATTGAAATAAAATGTAGTAATGTTCAAACAATAACATTTTATTTCACATATATCCCACCTAGTACTTTTTCTGAAAAAAGAAAAATTGCGTCATTGACGTATTAAATAAAAAGAGTCAATATATCTGAAAACATGTATTTCGGATGAACTGGTAAAATATGCAGTATGTTATTTGTACAATCACTAGTAACGGTTTTTACTACTGAAACGATCATTTCAAAGTGAACAAATCATAAATGCCTGAATTTACCGCAAGGAAAAATGTCAAGGTCTTTTTCAGTTGTTCAGTACATGTTCAGTCCACTGGCCTGCACAGGAGATT
Source organism: Mytilus californianus (assembly GCF_021869535.1). NCBI lineage: Eukaryota > Metazoa > Mollusca > Bivalvia > Mytilida > Mytilidae > Mytilus > Mytilus californianus. The sequence continues at coordinate 37,732,073 of NW_026262712.1, forward strand.
CAGTACTAGTCAACACTGGTTCGGGTAGTTAAGACAAAACGCATTGCATTCGATTCAGTAGTGTTTAATAGGTTTTAGTACTTCGCGGGTTGGTTAATGCTGTATTCCCTATTTTTTCCCGTTCTTTTTACAAAGAGGAGATAACTCTACTTTCCTTATTAATATTCATGACGTCATTAATGAACCACTGTGTGTCTACATGCTATATTCGTTGCTAACGTTATTTTAGACAGCAGCTACATTAAAATGATTAAGGACGCAATTTGGTAAAAAAAAAGAAAAAAATGGGGGGTAAACAGAGAATGGTCAGCACTGGCTTTACTGTGAATATTTCATGGTCGTCCATGGGCAATAATGAAAGGTCTTCCCATTTCTCATCATTTAATATAAAGATATGACCCCGTGACCCTTACTTTGTCACGTGACTTGCCGTTTTCATGAGTTAAAACAGTCGTTTGTATTTGGCTCTAGCACAACCTTTTACGCCTCATCATTCTCTGTCAAATTTAAAAGTAAGTTAACCAACTACCAAGGTTACTCAAAAGTGCTGGGGGTTAGAATAGTTTTTTTTAAATTGTTTATTTAGAATTAATTTCACATCTCTGATGGTCAAATTCCGTGATTTTGTCAACTTTGCTAATCTCGTACGTCTCTCAGAGATAAAATTGGAGAAACTCCCAGCAAGTTTCATGCTCGTATTTAAATGCAAAAAATAATTTTCGTCTGTTGGTGGCTTTTGTTTTAGATTAAAAGGTTGTGCTAGGCCAAAGTATAGAAAAATTTAACGAAAATCCTATTGTCGGCGATGTTTTAAATCGCAACAAAGATCGCGATTTAGAATCGGTACCGAGAAAAGCGCGAATTGTTTCCGCTCGTAACGAGAGATACAATGATTATTTATTTTTAACATAAAAGCCGGTGTTTTAAAATTTATAAGAATTTTTTAACTTTGTGTGAGTGAATATAAGTACTTCCAGATATACACGATGTGTCCTTTTGTATATGAGGGGACCTTTACTACATTAAAGAGTGTTAGTGTTATGAAAAGTCCAGTAGAGCAACCTTTTTTGTAGATGGACCAAGTTGTAGTATTTAAATCGATCTGTTTAAATTATCTTTATTGTGCAGGACAGTTGAATAAAGGAAAGTAAAACCATAAAATTTATCAATTTTTACAGAACTTTGAAGCTTTCAGTCTATATGCCATGATGTTATACATGTTAAATACAAGTATAATCAAGTGTGTCAATATGTGACCTTTCATTGCAAAAGGACCTATAATCTTTAAACTTAACTCAAAAATTGTGTAAGTTTTAATTGACATGTCTTATAAATGGCTAACAGTTTCAAGTCTTAAGAAAACATGTAAATAATCCCTAAATTGAACCTAGAAAATAAACTGGCATGGGATATATATATATTCATATAATCCGTAGAAATACCACAAAGGACTTCTTATTGCACTAATAACTACGTTTTTTGTCCATGACATTTCTTCCGTGATTATTTTTTTCTGTGACATATTTTCCAACATTCAAAATTAATATGTGTGAACTGTCAAACAGATCGACATATACGGTGTACAGTGAAGCACGAGGATGTCGAGGAGAACGGACGTGAAATCTTTGCAGAGAGAATCCATCAACATCATCAAAATTTGTTTTATAAAAAAATTGAAGTTGTTTGAGACATGACCTATCCCTATTTGGGATCCATTAGTAGTTTCCATTCTTGGAAACTGTCAGACCTATCATTTGAAGTTTAAGAGTTCTTGCTGTTCTAATGGATCGGTAGTTTCTTTCCGAGATCCTTTTCAGTAGGATTTTCGGCTTTCCTCTACCATTGATACAGCAGGGCATTTGGCAGTGTCGGTTTTGATATGTATTTTGTCCTAACCGATTCCTCGTTATTACCTTAGATGTATTTTGCCAAGGCATTTGTGGGGCATCAGGGGTGAACCTGTTCCATTTTATAAACACACAGAAATTAAAAAAAGGATATTTGATACATAGAAAATATACCGTCCCCTGTTACAGTTTTGCACTTTTTATACCTTGAGGACTGAGCGAATCAAGCGAGTGTGTGAGTAAGTATGTTTTATTTTATTACAGTGTATTATGTTTATCGACGGTTAACTTTCTGGTAATAGGACCCGTCACGGCCTGGTAGGCAAATGCTCACATTAATCTGTACCGATACAGGCTCCAAATGTCTTCCTTTATACGCCATAACCCATGGTGGTGCTCCTTATAAAGGAGACTCATACGGAAACAAACAGTACAGTAATATAGAGCAAGGAAGTAGTATACTGTATAATAAAATATTGAATCTATAATATTTCCTTGATTAGAGTTATTGTTTTAGACTTAAGAAATTAGTTTTTAATTGGGAATGGAAAAATTGCGGGGAATAATATATTAGAAGTATTTGTCGTATTAGTACAGTGAGTATAACGAAATAATGAATGTCTAGAAGGTGTCAAGTTTTTGATTAACGTACATATATTTGCAGACAAAACCCATTCGCTATAATTTATGCAAGACATAAAACTCTTATTTGTACAACTTTAAATATTTGAATTGAATGGCATGACATTAGTTTGTTAATATTTTATAGGCGGATCCAGCCCCCCCCCCCCTGGTGGGAAAAAATTGTTCGATTATATAGGGAATCACTGAAGCATGACTGGAGCGCCCCCCTTTTTTAGGTCAGTCAGCGGGCCCCCCTTATGAAAAGTTCTGGATTCGTCACAGTATTTTCATCAATTTCGCGAACGACCTTAATAACGTGTATCTTCTGATATATTTGATGACGGAATGTTATATACTCTAAAATACATTCTTCTCTATATACACTGACTTGCCCTAAAGCAGAATGTCATCATAAGATGTATAATTGAAGATAACACACAATTAAGTATAAATACCACCCGCTGTCAAACCTTACCTGGATTACCGACCGTGCAAGAGCTGTATAGCCAGTGAAGGTCGTTAAAAACTTCTCATCATCATCTTATACATTTTATTACGTAATAAGTACAAATGTAAAATTATCGATATGATAAATTCAGTGGAATATACACGGCATCTCTGTGTTTTGATCTGACAGCAAGAATACATTTGTTTATTTCTTTTTAGAGTTATTCGTGTTTTTGTGTCCAAACAATGCACAAAACCATCATATTTTCACAATCACTAATATGTGTTGACTTTGTTGCCTGTATCATGAATTTAGAGTTTTGATAAAGAACCTTTTAAGAACTAATTAAGTCGTGTGTTTTTTTTTGTTGGTTTTTTTTATTTATTTATTGCAAATTTGAACATATACCTCACGTGAGAATTGCCAGCAGTGCATGTATAGAAATACTCCAAAGGACTTCTATTGAAATAAGAAAATATTGCGAGAGGTACTGGGATCTTGTGAACATTAAATTTAATTAATAATTGTAACGTCACCTATGTCCAAAATTTATGTCAAATATCTGTCACAATATTTCTTAGTGCACCTAAAGAAACACATGTCTCTGGGTGTACCAAGAAAAAAGTAAAGTTTTTTGGTCACTACAGTGTGTTTTAGGAGCACGAAAACAAGGATACTATAATATATAAGCATGTAAAGCATGAATATTAAATTTTTAATCTGATTCAATAGACTGATATTATGATTTTTGAAGTAAAACGACTTTTTAATCAGCGCGTGACACCCCGCACGTGACGAACGGCACGTGACACACGAATAAGCAAAAATTCCCAAGCATCATGTACCGTTATTTTATTTTGTATCAACTAGAATAAAGTAAAACTTCTTTTTGTTAAGAAGTCAATTTTCAGTTATGATTAGAGCAACAAAAGGGGCGTTTTTTCTCAAGTTGGTTTGCTCAGAGACAATGTCATAATCTGGTTTGCTAGAAAGTAAGTAAGTTATTTGTTAGAAATATTAACTTTTGAACATGTATAAAATAAATAGGTTTGCATTTGTGGACCATTTCTTCTCTTTGATTTTCTGCCAACTATTCTCTTTTCTTTATATTTCGTCACACTTTTAATTTGTTTTCTATAATTTTGGGTCCATTTCTTTCTTCTAATCTTTTAATCTTTTCTTTTTGACCATTATTTTCTCATCTGTAAACCTCATTCATACGTATACCCTCGTTCATGATGGTAACCCATTCATACCCTCATACATTCTAATTGAAACAAGAAACATACACACACATAACTGTATTATAGGACGGTTATAAAGTAGGTCTTCTAAAATACAATATAATATTATATTAAGCTTTACAGCTCATCGGTGTAAACAAGAAATAATAAATTCTAATTGAAATAAAACATGTAGATAGAGAATGTTAATTATTTTGTAAAATACTGTCCTTCCTTTTAAAAGCCAGGATAATAAATTTTCCCAAAAAAAGTCAACTGCTTAACATTTTGTAGAGTTAAAAACTGTATCCGTTTACATACGCTCGGTCTATACCAGTAGTATTGTTTTATAAACTTTGCACGCAAGTCTCTATATGCAGGGCACACACGAATAAAGTGGAACTCGTCCTCAATACATTGACTACATACTTTGCATAAACGATATCATTACGGGAACATTCAGAAAACGACCAGTCTCAATATTTAACGATTTAGTCTTATTTTTGTAATAGCCTTTCCGGGCTTTCGGTATAGAGTAGGGATATATTTAGTCAAGTAATATTGAAAATCTGGGTTTGTGTTTATATTTTTGTAGATGGCACACTACTTATTGCTACTGTTTTCCAACAAAGAATATAGTTCGTGTGTTTTTATATCTAGTAGGCGCTGTTTTATAAGTGAAAAGGCGTTTTGAAATGTCAGTCCATATAGGATGTAATTGTCAATACGGTTTAATTAACAGGGAAATTTTTAATTTGGAAAGAAAGGAACATGATTAAGTACGAACAGATAAAAAATCATATTAAAGAATGTACGGAAATATTTCAAATGGCAAGCATACAAAACTATCATTCTACGAACCTAGAATAAATTAAGTTTAACATGTTTAAATTCATCATACTCTTTTAATTTTGTATGTACATTGTATATTCAATGTATAAGTTCTTTTTTGCTTTGCAATGACTTATTTTTCTGGATCGTAATGTTTAAAACCCCTTCTGTAGGCCTGTGTATTACAAAGGATTTATCGATAAAAAAAAACTATTTCTTTTATCACACTCGTAAGAGCATGTAAAACCCCACCCCTCTTCATGTGTATACTAGTAATCATTTCTACGCTACTGTTTTAAGTTGCTCTTTCGTTAAAACCACTGTCCAATGCATACATAACCTTTTTAAGGGGTGGACAATTGACAGCTTGACAAATTTTCTATTGTTGAGTCAAATGCAATAGTCCCAGAATTACTGTTTCATGTATATTAAATTCCGGTAAATTGAGTTATTTGCGGGTTACAGCGATGTGCGGTACTTATCAGAGGGTTGTATGCGGACTGAATTGCACGATATTTATTAAACACAATCGTACAGCCGTGCTATATTGTTTTTTAAGTTTCATTTTGATTTTTTCAGCTTTTTCCGCTGTGAATGTTTTTTTTTTTTACCAATGACAAGTATTACAACTTTAATACAGAGTTAAAAGTAGATACATTTGTTATTTTATTTCAACAAGACTATACTGTTTACGGAAAAAAGTCAACAATATCAACATGCATTTTAACAATCAAAGGTTTCATTAATTTTAATAAAACTTTTAATACATATTGTTTTATTTGTCGGCAATTGTAAAAGATTTTTACTAACCTAAAGGATTAATAATTTTATCGATTTTAAAAATGTAAACAATGACTATTGTCTGTTCTTTTTACTTGTGTCCTTTTATTGATTATATGTAAGGAATACAGACGAAGAGAAAAAATAAATATACGGGAATACGACAAATTAACAGAAATATAAATAATAGTCATCCCCATACAGAGTAACAGACTGACAAATTTATTGTATTTAATTTATTTCTTTTTGCTAATTTTATTGTCTTTCACAATCCTTGATTCCGTTTCTCGTTTTAATTTTTTTTTAGAAATTATTGTTTAGAGACCACAAATACTGAGATAACTCGAGTTTTCATATCAGGTATCTACACTCTTTCAGATAAAGAGCTACGTACTGCATGTGGACTCATTAAAATCCTATTATTTACCGGAAATTTCTATTTTCAACTGGTTCATTTTTTTTGCTGAATTTTAAAAATATATCTCGGATCAATAACTTTAAGTTACTTATTTTCTTATGTATTTGTCATTAAGTCAGTTTAATTGTGAATATTTGTAAAGAAAATCGATACCGTATGGAATGGATTGCAGATAAATATATATCTATCGGGGTTGCTTTTCTGCTTGAGTGATTAACCTTACAAGGAGGCGGACACATTAAAGTTCAAAAGGACTTAACATCAGTTTGAATTAGTTTAACGGGGGCGCGGCTTATTAGTTTGACAGAGGTTAAGCGGGTCTTAAAATAACTTGAATGACCGCTAGGGAATCTATTTGACTGGTTTAAAAATAGTTTAAAATGGATTGAATAAGAAGAAAACAGATTTTTATTTTTGTTAATCTGATTCAATATTCCAGTAATATTTTTTGAAGATGGTTAATACCTATTTGGCCGTTTAAGCTAAATTCTGGTTACTTGTGTTTGTAAGTACGGTTGGATATTGTGTTATGTCTTATCGTTTGTGGTTAGAATTCTGTATTTTCGGTACATTTCACATAAGTCTTATTTGTCAGTATAGTCGATCTAATTTCCATTTTCCATGGATAAAGTATTGTGCTAGTCCAAATAATTATGACGTCGTCACAGCATTAATTTGAAAAGCCTTTTGAAGACAGTCAAAATCATGATAATTATTTGGACTAGTATTGTGAAAATACACGTGAATTTTTGGATCTCGTTCCATATATTTGAATGAATTTCAAGATTACTATATACGTCACAAAAATACGTCACTTTTTGTGGCGTTGATCCATTCTTGTGTTGCGCAGTTTGTGGTGTCCTGTGCTGTCGTTAGTTTATGGGAGATGTCCGTTGGTATTCTGCGGTTTACATGTTGTAATGTACTATTATATTATTTATCTATGTATTTCTCTGTGCTGAGTGTTCTTGCATTTGTTTGTACTGTATTCCTGTCACGTAGTGTTGTCATTTATTATTGTCAAATAAATCTCTACTGATAATGTAACAATTATCATTTATTATAACAAACAACTTGATTTTGGATTTATTGTTATAAAAAACAGATTATGGCTCCTATTAGGTTAATTCCTGTGTAAACAGTCAAACAAAAACATGAAAAAGGTGATATTGGAATTTGTCTGAATGAATTGGATTTCAAAAAAATATTTAATGGTGTTTTAATCATGGAAATGGACATTTGACAATCTTTTCAATACTGTCAGTCAATAACTTATTGTTTCAATTGTAATTATCAAACAGATTTTCCTCAAATGAGTCCGATACAAATGGGCATTGATTTGTTTTAATGTACTTTAACCTATAGTTAATTGTTCTTTATCTATTACATATATTTGTTAACCAATCAATAGCAAATATTGTTCCTTCATAAAAAGTTATCATCTAATTGTAAATTAAAGAGAATTATAACTCTTTTCGGACATAGCATTAGTTGTTGGAATTTGGTTACCTTACTTTGAAAATGGACTTAGTTTCTACCATTGAATTTCCTGAAAGGAAAAGTATTTATATAAAGTTTTTATGCTTGTTGAAGCTTGTATATACTGTGAATTCATCAAAGGTAATATTTCTTTTTTTATTGATTGTATTATCCACTGCTGAAACCGAATTATCCAAGAAGGCTGCAGCTGAAATTCAGAATGAAAACCCTCAAAGAACCGTTTTTCAAAGGAAAATGTATAATTGCATATAATGACCGTATACTTGCTTACATCCATTTCATTCATTTGAACTTTGGTGGATAGTTGTCTTATTCACATATCTTTTAGATAACTATCTCGAAAATACACATATCTAAAAATAAGGAGATGTCTAATACCACCTCTCCTTATTTTTGTGAATCATAAAAAACATGGAAAATACTAACAGATGTGTATTTGTGCAGTCACTTTTTTGCGACATAATAAGTTGAATAAATTGATATTTTGACACACAAAAGAAGCATCCGTAAATTGTACAATCACGGATTAATGATTAACTGTATCATGCGTACAAAAATGAAGCAGAAATATCAAAGTTAAAAAATGAATTCGTTATTCAGATGCATATTTTGACAACAAGTATTGATTAATAAGGGGGAAAATATATCAGAGATATTGAGTATCAAACTTTCCTCCCTACGATCGGTATTTCATTTGATCTATCCTGACACCACTCGATGAGTTATACGACAAGAAAAACCTTAAAATATGCATTATCTGAGTCACATACAGACAAAAATATTATTTTCGACCAAGATTTTCAGGAATTGTGTCCTATTTTTTTTTAATCACATAGAAGAAGGATATTCTTCTCTTAAGTGTTTAGGCATAAACACGCCCGACGGATCATTTTTAATGTGAAATAAAACCCGTTGACTTATATGGAGAAAAACGTAAAAAATCACTATACAGTTACAACATAAATGTTACAGAAATGGCAAATGAATTATTAAGATGTATGAAAAATACAAATCCCTTTGTAAGTAATTTATCTAAGCTATTTAAAGGGGTTGCTCTCGTGTTCCCTCTTGTTTCCCAAAATTTACGTGTCGTAGAAGAGCAGTTTATTTTGCAACAGTTTTTTTTAAACTTTTCGGAGTAATTGTTTTCTCTCTTATGCCTGGCAATACATTTTTTTCTTCAAAAATAAAGAATCAGTATAAAAATTATATATAACCCCCCTTTTTAAAGAACTTGGATGTTTACCTTTAGAAAAAAGGATTATGTTGTCATTTAACAGAGTACAGGGTATTTCTTTCAGCCTTGTAAACAAAGGAAACTTTCTTTTCTGCCAAAACTTTAAAAAATAAAAATTCAAAATAGAAAATTGTACAATAAAACAGTAATTGGCATGAACTCACAAATTAAATGCGTTAGTACTATGTTGTTTGTATTTTAATAAGGTTAAGTAATGACCAGACAGAGGTTATTCTTTTATGCCTTCTGAAAGGCAATAAATTCATATAGGTATATAATTGATGATTTAATTGCTAAAATGTTTTTACTAAATGCTCGTTTCCTTTTCCTTTTTTTTTTTGGAAAACAAATTATTAAGAGATATTTTCGCTAGTTTTTGCTGCAAAGTTAACCTTGACCGAATTGATTAAACTCTCATATTTGAATGATAACATATCATAATTTCAAAAGTTTAATAGGTAACATTAAACAATGCACCGAATATGACACAACATACACATTTTGTAGTTTGGGAACAGACAACCATCGAATAAACCACTAGAAGAGTACCGATCAACATTTGACCACGTTTTAAATATATATTCATAAATGATTAGTCAGACATACAGTCAGAGCTGATAACGTATAAAATTGTAATGACGATTTTCCTAGTGGGTGGAATCATTCAACGAATGTTCTTCCTGTTCGTTTTTAGTTGACATTCTGTTAAACGCATGTGTAATCGATTTCCCAATTTGGTCACATCAAAGGTTCCATGCAAACGATTAAGAATGGAGTTGACTTGATGTATTGTTAGACAATACTTTATTAGTAAAGTTTCTGATCATCTGTAGACAGATCAGAATCAAATTCACAGCTAACTACAACATACTTTATTTAAAATTTATTTTTTGCGAAATTTTTACAAACCACCTTTTTTATTCTATACCATCAGAAACGTAAAAAAAACCTTTTTACTTCTAAAGTGAAAGTAATATTCAGTTATTTAAAAGATACACGCCTTATAACATACATTGTTAGATAGCGTAATATAATATAATATATGATATCAAAGACAGAGAAAAAACTGAACAAAGGAACAGGGCTTATAACTTTGTACAACCGAAGCACGCTCCGTCTACAAAAGACACATTAGTGACTCTCGAATCACAAATTTTAAAGGCCAAATAAAATACGAAGTTACAGAGCATTGCGGACCAGAAATTCCGAAAGGTTTTGCTGATTAAATCTTAGCAAATCTATTCCTTTGGGGAATCCTCAGTATATATAATGAAGCAATGCCTCTGCGGCAGAATACTGCTCATCGGATGTGCTTTATTTTGAAAAAAAGAATATAACAAGGACATTATTATCTCACAAATGCAGAATCAATCTTCATACTAGCAAGAAAAAGTGTTTAAATTTCAGTCGTGTCTTATCATAAAGTCTAATTAACATAACGCGATATACCAAAAAGAAATGAGATCTATGAATAACTTAAAAGTTGTTTGTACCAAACACATAGATATCTATTATTTCATTAGGGTTGGGCGGGTAGGTTGGACCACTTCTTGATTCGAATTACAATCGAGTTCTTTAAATTCCGTATGAAATTTAAAATTTAGATTTTTTATATCGTATTTCATGCGTAACTATTTAATATACGATTAAATGAAACCATTGATAAACGGTCTGTACGACTCTGTATTCAGTATAATCATTCATATAAACAAAAACAGGTGATTATGTAAAACAAGTTTATAGTCTTTTTCATTTTATTTTTGACACAAATTTATTCGGTGTCCGACAGTGCTGTTCGATTATGGAAGAAATACATATACAATATATGTACATTGTCGGAAAATATAAAATGTATTTGTATGAGCTTTAGAAACAGGACAAAAAGCGAGGCTCGCCGGGCTTTTCTCCTGTTTCGTAGCGAGTACAAATAAATATATTGTTTTTATCCTGAAATTTACACCCAACACTTGAAACTTTAGTTGTTACAATCGAAATCATTGTCTCTAATTTTTCAAAGAAATCGACATAGTTTAAACGGGGACCGCGAAGAAGACCCCAAAATGAACTGGTACGCAAAAAGAAATATCCACATTACCGCTTGCTCAACATGGAAGCGGGATAACAGGAGACTTTATTTGTACAAGTACAAATAAAGCAAACATTTATTTGTGTACCTGTTATTTGAACAATAGTTAGCTGATTGCAGGATAAATGTATATAGAAGTGTATTACTTTGTTACCAAGTGTTTCACCAGCTCAACAGTCAGTGCTTTTGGTAGTGACATAATTCATAGTACACCTTTCCTAAATTATCCGTGTATACATTTAGAAATTAGTAAGAAACTAAGGTTCAAACTCCCTCAGCCAATGTTGACCTTAGATGGATGTGACTATTATTTTTAGGTCTTTTTGGCTAAAAGCTCTTCTGGTGTTTTGGAACTTTAACATTCTTTGCTTCGAGCGTTCCTCGTGGATATAAAACCAAAAAAGCGCTTTGGACGCAAAAAAATTGTAAAGTGTTACTTTCATTTTATCATTCATGTATCAAAAGAATGTTGTAAGAAGATTGATACGATCTGTTTCGAACGTTTAAGTTTTAGGTTAACCATAACACACAGAGATTGAAGAATATTATGTTGCTTTAAAGTTTTGAAAACCTAATTTCCAAGGTAAAGAAACCTGCGGCATTTGCAATATCAGAATTCATATATAGGTTAATAAGTTAATTTTAGCATTGTTTATATTCGTTTACAGTGTCCAGTTACAGTTATCGGTGAGTTATGTTTACCAAACACTTTTTTTTCAAAGTTGGTTCATGAAATATACCAATAATCTCCTCTATGGTTCCATTTACCCATTCTCTATTTTAAATACTATATTTGAAAACCTGATATCTGCTTTAAAATAAAAGAAATTAATCAAAATATGTAATATCACTAATGAACTCTTATATGACTATTCAGCTCGATATGATTAATCCACTGCATTTTTGTCCTTGTTTTATATTTCAATAGGAACATTTATTCATGACATAAGACTATATAAATTGATTTACATAGACTTTACACATCATAAGATTTTCAAACAACACGTTTGATATTTTTACGTATTATGAATGTTTTTTTTTTGGGGTTTTTTTTTTTTTTTTGCTCACTCATTGTTTTTAATATAATGGAATTCTATGCGACTTTCATACAAGTGAGAGGGTTAGCTGGCAATAAAACAAGGTTTAATCCACCATTTTCTATATAAGTAAATGCCTGTACTGATTCAGGAATATGACAGTTGTTTTCCATTCGTTTGTTGTGTTTGAGCTATTGATTTTGCCATTTGATAAAGGACTTTCCGTTTAAAATTTTTCTTTGAGTTTGGTATTTTTGTTATATTTGTTCATTGTAGAAAAACGTTTTGTAATTGATAAAAATCATATAGCTGTTTGTATCCAGATTTTTAATTACCATAACATTGACTGACTTTTGCATTGTTTGGCAAACAAAATTCCCCGACTACCTACATGTATAACATGTATAAGGTCATCTACAATAAGCATATTGTTCTACCTCAATTTATGATATAACCATAAGCCACAACTTTTATCATTTTTTCCGAAAAAAAGAATTATATATGTGCAGTGAGAAAGTGAGAAAAAGCTACAAAAACAAAAACAATAACGTTAGCTAACTATCGTACTCATGACATAACAAAGTATAAAATATACAGCTCAAATATATGTGTCAAAATGGCCGCTCAATCAAATTATTTCCGAATACATTTGCTAAAAAGACTAACCTGATTAACGATAATCATATTTCAATTTTGTTAATTTACAAATACAACATGTACAAATAACAAATGGAAAAAAACATATTAAATACAATCATACTGTCGTTGAAACCTATGAATTACAAACTTACATTGTAAGTTGCCTTAGTTTATGACACTTTTAAAAGCGTTTGAACACGTTTTTGTCTAATAATTCAGGAACCACAAATGATTGGGGAAAGACACACATTCACAGTATAGCAAAATAAACACTCAAAGACGTTCAGGCAAACGTACGGAAAATCGATTATAAAATATTTTTACAATAGAAAATCAACTCTGATAACAATATGAAGACCATATCTCTATTATCATTTTTTTTAAAGGTAGCAGTGATTATGTTGGATGTTTTGTTGATACACATACCAGATTGTTACCACATTCACATGAGTTTAATGCTATGGAAAACAACAGGTGTTTGCTTTACTGTAAAGATCAAGGTTACAAGTACGCAGGGACAGAGGTAAAACATTCAAATGACAAGGTTCACTTTTGCTCAAATATGGCTTTGTATTTCCAAAGTTTCAATGTTAATATTATATAAAAAAAACAATTTTCTGGATTGGGGGTTGCGGCCAAAATCAACTTTTCGAAATTTGTTATAAATGTTAAAAAATGAACCAAAACTGACTTTACAACACGAATAATATGGTATTATTACGTGAATATTTCTGTATTGGCCTTGTTATTGGTCCGAGGCTTGCTGTATTGGCCTGAGGCTTTGCAAGCCTCGGACCAATAACAAGGCCAATACAGAAATACACGTAATGATACCTTTATTAATTAACTACAGTGTTAACATTGTTTTATATACCACAAGAGATAAACATTTTTTTACCTTGAAGTGGAACTATCCAAATCTGAGTTCCCATTTATCATGTTTATACATGAAAGCTGCAATATCAAATTATCTGGTGCTGTTTCCATTTTCTCATCTGATGAATTTTTCAACTCTTACCAGTCACTATAAAGTGTTACAGTTCATATTTAGACGCAACACATAAATAGTAATTGGAAAGGTACTGCCATTACATGTGTAATGCAGAAACAAATTATTTTAAAAAAATGTAGGAGTTGAATATGATTAAAAATGATACAACTATCCATAATGTAACTGACCGAAGATTTGAACAATTACAGGTCACCCTTCCACAATGAATATGCCTTGTTCGGGTTGATAAATAAATTACAGTTTACAAAACATGAGAAGCGAAAGTAAACAGTAAATCGGTTGTACCTGAGGTCGACAAGAAATAAACTTTGTGATAAACTACTCGTTGCCCAAACCTGTAATAATTCAATTGACTGCTTAAAAAATGCCTTTTAAATATATGTGACCGCCTTTAATTGAAATATATGCCACACTGAACATTTCGGCATGTTTATGGTGAGTAAATGAAAACTGCGTCTTCCTAACGACTGTTTACTTTAAGTTTGTGTTTATCATAACTTTCAATCTAAAAACTAGAGACGTTCCGAAATCCTGTATTGGCCGGATCAGAACTCGGCCAATACAGAAAAAAATATCAATAGTTATTTTGTATTGGTCGAGTCGACACTTTTATATTGCATAGGCAGTTTTCATCATATTAAGTCCAATAACAGAGTAGTTAATTAATAATGTATAGTTAAGTGGTTATAAGTTCGTATAATACGATGTGTCAAAACAAAATTGGCTTATATTAGTTGTTATTTCACAACTATTTCTATGTAAAATTTTCTGTGTTTTGACCAAATGAATAAATAATAAAGTCTTAGGACAAATTTGACCCTTCTAGAACAAAGTTGGCTTGTATAAGTGGTTACTTCAATGTAAAATTTGTGTTTTGACCAAATGAATAAAAAGATAAATTCTTAGGGCACATTTGACCCTTCTAGAACATTTGAGAGATATTGAATAAAACCACTCAACCAAAGGCATCAAATATGAAAAATAATGCAAGTATACTAGTATATAGATTGAACACATAACAAGGCAGTAGCTCCCCAGAAATACGACAAACACACTCTTACATTAAAAAGATTTACAATACGATCTTCAGCATGAACGTTTGTGTTTACTTTTAACTTAAGATACAATTATCTCAGCAAAACAATTTTGTAACATAAAGTCTATATTTGAGAACAAACCACAGCATTGTGAGTTTACAGTTTGATTTGGTTGGTGTTGCATGCTCAACCACAGTTCAAAGTGTAGTGAAGTAAAAACTGTTTTTCTATTTGTCCATTTTCTAAGACTATGACGATGGTGTTGTTTTTCGTTAGATTAGTGAAACGAATTCCCCTTGATAACTTTATACAATTTATCTACTGACAGAACGTATGCATATTAAAGGTTGTCATATTATTTATTATTCCCTTAATTCCCATTACTGAAAACAATGCTTTCAAAATAATTTACTCAAATGATAATGTTAAAGTAAGACACCTTTTGTAATTCGATAATATGATTTTCAAAACAACTAAGATTTTTTCACCTCTTTTTTTTTGTATTTGCATAAAAAACAACGTGTACTCCTACATATACCATTACATTAATCAACTCTTTCTGATGGTATTGCAACTTCCTTTCAATCGAATGAGAAAAATGTGTTACAGAAATGGCAAAAAGCCTTTCCAATAACTGACTGGTAAAACGAATGTGTGACATCCGAACAAGTATAAAAACTCATAAAACAAATCAAGCTTATAATTTGATGAGCCAGACTATTTCCTATCATGATTTCCTTGATAGAGGGTTGCTGCTTACAAAGATGCTATCAAAACAAGAGTTCCAAGTGTTGAAGTTGTAATCATTCCTTTAAACTTTACGGACACCATCACGAGTTGGTTGAAAGTTACTGAATATCAAGTTCACAGATGATAGCAGATGTGTTCCTTATGTCGTTACTACAATCCCGTTCCCTTTTCCCAAATGTGAACTACCGAATTAAACCTATTACCGGGTTTGAACCAACATGAGCAACACGACGACGGGTGCCACATAATGCAGGATCTGCTTACCTTTCCGGAGCACCTCAGATCCCTGCCAAGATTTTGGTGGGGTTTGTATTGCTTAGTCTTTATTTTTCTATGTTGTGTTTTGTGTACTTGTTTGCCTGTTTGTCTTTTTCTTTTTTAGCCATGGCGTTGTCAGTTTATTTTCAATTTATGAATTTGAATGTCCCTCTGGTATCTTTTGCCCCTCTTTTGCTCCAAATACGAGGCAACCTATACATGGGGTATCAACACCCTAGTGTTTCGAACCAATCAACATTTTATAAAAAGTAAATTTACAGAAAATGAATAAATGAATGATATTTCATGTCAACATTAATACGTGCCGACTACTTGACTGGTACTTTCGCGGACAAAACGTTTACGCATTGACCTAGATTGGTAAAAACTCATCAAAGATAACAGGCTTACAATTTAGTACATCAGATAGGCGTTTCGTTTACATAACTTGACGATGTATGGTAAGCATAGTTTATTTCCTTTACTTTAGATTTACTAATGAAATTGATATAGGAAAGAAAGATAAAACCGTGCCACAAGGAAAACAGAAATCAGTTAAAAATGAATTTAAGATCCGTGAAGAATGTTTCCTAATGACACTCCTTGCCTCACACGAAACATTTCTGAAATTGTAGAGAAGCAAAGCCATACCACAACAAAACGTTAAAAGCCAAAAGTGCAAACTATAATATTGCTTTACTTTGCATTAACAAAAAAATACCAATTTATGATATCCCGTTAAATTTGCAAGTTCATACTATTGTCGAATTTGGAATTCAATTTGTGTTTATAGTATGGTGATCAATGTTTTTGTGGCGATGATCCTTATCAATACGGACCAGAAGATGTAAGCGATGACTACATAAAGGATTATGATTGTATCATACAGTGCCTTGGCGATACTGAACAAATCTGTGGAGGTTTTTTCAGGTTATCGGTGTATGCAACAGGTAATAGAACTGTTATCAATTTATAATTAAAAAAGTGCTTCGGACACATGACATTTATAAAGTCACATTTAGATTTATTCTGAAAATGAAATAAACACTCAATGAATTTACTTTCCTTAACCTAAACATTTGAAAGCCAGGTATGCGTAAAACGCTACGATTGTCTGCGTTGAGATAGTGGAAATCACCTCCATAATGATAATGTTATAAATTCCGAAATTTCCGGTCTTTCATAACTGTTTAATAACTTAATAAATTTTCTTAATACTGTAACCTCAAGCTTGAATTGAAAAAGTGTAGATGCACTTCTTAATTTTCGAATACATTTATTTTCGTTTCGTATGGAATTAAAACGAAATAAACATGAAAGGTGAAATATACTAATATATATTCTAAAATACACCAAAATATACTTGCTTCATTTCTTATGAATTGTTGCATAATTGAAACATTCTCTGCATAAATGGGATCTTCATTTTACAATATCCTTGCGAAATAAACACATTTAATGTCATTAAAAATTTCCAGTTTCAAATTATATTAAGTTTTCAAAATGATTTTTCAATATTTACCTGTAAGCTTTTTTGATTCTTTTCTTGTAAAAAAATCTATTCGATATTACAGAGCATTTTGCAATATCTAAATTTCTGATGTAAAAAATGTTTGGCGTAAATAAAAGACCCGAAATAACAAATGTAAAACAATTTAAACGAGACTGTTATCCAGCTTATATATTGGACGGTTGAAGCGCGATTCGGATTCTAAATACTCATCAGTTGAACTCGAATCAAACCAGTAGAAGGCCAAATCGAACACGAAGTTGTAGAACATTTAAAACAGAAAATATATGCCTATTGTAGGAAAAAAAGACCTGCAAAAGTGTTTCGAATAATTCAACATTTTTATAAACAGTTAATTTACTGAAATGAACATACAAAAATAGTTTATATCAACACAAAAGTATTGACTACTGGGCTCGTTAAACGTACAAAGCAATAGAACAATGCTTGTATTTCTTAGAGATTAAACGCCGTTTTTTCCAAATCTTTATACATTTAATGATAGCTGAGAGAATCCATTACACCCGTAGTTCAATAAAAATTAAAAAAGATAATGCCAAATACATATATATATTTGAATAAAATGGAAAGTGTGTACTTTCCTGAAAATTAAATAATTGCATGGAATATATTGTTTTTGAAGTCAACCTTACGAAAGGTAATGAGTAATTTTTGAAAGAATCATCTGTTTCAGGGGGAAAACGTTTTACTATACTCTTACTAAAAAACTTTTAAAAAATATTATAGTCGAGCACGGATGCAATTTATTCGATTTTACTTATTTTCATGATAGCCTTTGTTTTAGTCAATTTTCAAAATTATGGATGCAGTGCTTTTATTTATAATTTTGAGTTGAAAAGTTAGAGTAAGCATTGCATTTAAATGACAATAGAAACAGAAGTATAAACAATCTAAAATTAAAAATAGAAAAAAATGTCCGAAAAACCTGATTGACTCTGTACTTTGTATTTACTATTTCTATACGAGAAGGTTGGCTTACATTTTATGCAATTAGTACAAACTGTAATATTCAAGACGTAGATCTATTAAATATATACTTATGTTGTTATTGAGGATTTTTTTTTCATTTTGTTAGGGCTTTTATCTTTGGAACAAGGAAACATTCGTTATATGTTAGTCTCAGATAACACAATACTTACAGCACCGGCTACCCAAGTCCTGACATCAAACTACGGAATTGAAGAATGTGCGTTGTATTGTTTCACATTTGTTAATTGTAAAGTATTCGTAATTTCTACGACAACAGGATACTGCAGTTTGTATAACGGCTATGAAACTATGTGTGCGGGAATTCAGTACGTACAGGATAGCAAAGTGTATTTCATTAGATAAGAACCAATTACGAGCAATTATAAGTAAACCGACTGTCATCTGAAAGCTGTTACTGGAAACCAACTATTAGTAGTAATAATTTTAGTCAATATATTTAACGCATAATATTAGAAAAGCAAACACAATAGTTATCATTTTTAATGTAGCATGACAAAAGACCTATACAAAACTAAGTTATCCAATTCATTTGATGTTAACAATTTTTAAGACCACAGAAATAACAAGGATCGTCAGATTTTTAGTAATTGAAATTAATTGGTTAGGTTAACATTAAAAAAAAGCGACAATTTATTTACAGATGTTCGAATCTCGCAAATTGATGACGAAGAAACTAGGTGAAAAACTTAATTTAAGAGATTGTATGAACTCCAACAAAAGCAAAACCAGATGCGTCGATAAGGTGTGTCTCCTGCTATGGAAGTAGTCATGAAATGAGAAAATATATATCAAAATGAGTCTCTAATAATAAGTATAATGTTTAGAAACCCTGACCTAAGCAAATTACAGGAAAGTTTTCAAAAAGACGGAAACGTATATATATATATAAATCTACTTAAGGCATATCAGGGGTCTGAAGTTAAAATCAATAGAATTGTTTTATAGTTTATATCTTATTTGTTCTATGAAGGAAATAAAAATTGTTCAAAATTGTCAGCTTTTTACATATTATACACGGAAAACACTACTTTATGTGACAAAAAGAAAACTAAACAAAAGATTTTTAAAGAAAATTTGAAAAAAAAGACGCACTGAGAAATTAAAAAACAAAACTTGGGATCAAAGGACTAATTTTCATGCTCCCAAAAATAATAGGTAAACTCCCTACACTTCTTTTTATAAGAGAAAGGTTATCTCGTTACAACAATCACGTCCTCAAATGTGACCTACTGAATTAGACTTATCACCTGGTTTCTACTTATATGAGCAATACGACGGGTGTCAAACG
The DNA here is from genome assembly GCF_021869535.1 of Mytilus californianus. Classification (NCBI taxonomy): domain Eukaryota; kingdom Metazoa; phylum Mollusca; class Bivalvia; order Mytilida; family Mytilidae; genus Mytilus; species Mytilus californianus. Next base: position 37,751,609 of record NW_026262712.1, read on the forward strand.
TGAAGCAGGATCTTATTACCCTTCTGAGATCATTCCCGCTTTTTTATGGAGTTCTTGTTGCTCAGTCTTTATTTGTTTTCGTTGAGTTTTGTAGACTGTAGTTTTTCTTTTGGTCGTTGTACGTTTTTTGACATTGCATTGTCAGATTGTTTTCGACGTATGGGTTTGACTATCCTATTGGTATCTTCCGCCTCTCTTTTATACTCCTTTCTAAAAGATAGTATATTTCATTAAACATGTTAAAGATCTAGACTGATTTTGTTCTGCTTGTTCACAGTCCTAAATGGCGGTAGTCCCCCCTCCCCCAAATTTACCTAAATGATGGAAAAGTTCAATGAATCATCAATATTTATTTTTTGTTATTGAAGAGCAGTCTACATGGTCTACTCGGGAAAAGAAAAAAATATATGACGGCTTTATTATTTGAAAATAATCTCTGTTTTTAATATATAAGTAATGCGATCTGGGTATACTGAATAAGACTGTGTTCCTTTCTGGTATATCAAATGGCTGTATGTTGTTTGTTCGTTTGAGAAATATATCCAATGAAAGTTAGGAACATGTCTGGAATTATTTTTATATGTGAAGATTAACACCTGAAACATTATATAACAATAAGGAGATATGGTTAGATTAACAATGAGACAACTACCAACCCCAGTTTAAATGTAGATGAAAGCAATTATAAGCTACCGTACGGCCTTTAACAACGAGAAAAAACCCATACCGTATAGTTGGCCATAAAAGGCCCCGACATGAAAAATATAAAACAAATCAATTGAGAAAACTAACGGCCAAATGTATAACAAAACAATTTACGAAAAACAAATATGACAGACATCAACCAACGACAACCACTGAACTACAGGCTCCTGACTTGGAACAGGCACAGAAAGAACGTGGCGGGGTAAACACGTTTGTAAACGGTCAACCCTCTCCTAACCTGAGACAGGGATGTAACAGCACAACATAAGAACTATAAAATTAGTTGAAAAAAGCTTAACTCATCAGATCGATACAAAGCAGAAAAACATAAAACAAAAATACAAATCGGACGTGGCAAGGTATTTATCCATCCCTCATCCCTTCCAACAAAAAAGACACGAAGAACAGATCTGAGGGTACTCGCAGGTACTGACAGCTAGTTCAAAGCCAATAATAAACTTATAAAAAAATCATGTATCTAAGACTAAATATCAATCAGTACAAATCTAACTTCCAATGTATTGAATGTAAAGTCGTCATTAACAAACAGAGAAAAAAAATGACCTTGTGCAATGCCTAAATATAGGTATCGACCATGAAGTACATATGTGTATAACTATAATATTTAGAATGGTTTTAATTCTCTGATAACAATATCAATATCTATACCAATAAAACAATACTCAAAGATTTATTTACAGTGTTGAATTGGCAACCTTTTAGAACCGTTTTTTTTAAAGGATTGTTAAGTTTACCCGGACCGTATCCAAATTTCCGAGCTCGGTTATCAACATCACCGTGAACTTTAGGATGTGCCATTTCGTTTGAAATAAGTATTCTACGGGTACAGCCAAACTTGCAAACCAAATCTTTGTACCTATGGAAAAATTTAGTAAAAGTTTTAAGTAATATGGGGAAACGAAATCCCTGACTTAATAATTTACTAGTAATACATACATTACGCTCATTGCAATCCAAAACGTCACTATAGACACGGACATAGCGACGAGTTATGACATATAAACATCGTAAGACGGTGCCAAAGGAACATCATCGTCCAAAAAAAGGAAAATTAATTAAAGAGGAAGAAAAATCAGTTAATTTTTGTGACACTTATTGCTGTTATTATTTGATTCTTTAAAAGCAAGTTCCTTTTGGAAAATCCTGGCAATATATTTAGTGAATTCTTGATTATTTAACGAAAAAGTATCATTCAGATAACGGTAACTATTGTTAATTTGTCAATTAAATGGAATTCAGATGGGTCTTTACTGAGTTTGGCCATAAACTGTGATTCTTAACAGTACAGGAACAAATTTGCTATTGGTGCCCATCGAAATACCTACAATATGTCGATAATCTTTATTGCTGAAACGTACATAAATGTTGTGAAGAAGAAAATTTATGGCTTTAATCATCTCATCACATTTCCAGTAAGTATATCTAGCATATTTACCTTTCTCATTTAAGAAAAAGGCTTTATATGAGTTACAGCAAAACATTTTGTGGAAGTGTAGTAAAAAGAGTGGAAAAGTAAAAAATGTCAACCAAATCAAAAGGACCATGAAAAGCACGTAGTTTATCTGAAGCATCCAAAGATTTGTTTACAGTCCAAAAATGGTTAATTCCATTATTTTCATATGTTTTATTACAAAAATTAACGAAAGTAGTTGAGGAACTCTTCAAAAGCACTGACAGATTACCAGTAGAACACTTTCTAGAGGCCGCAATGAAACGATATTTTACTGATGTTTTTGTGACTTTTAGTTAAGCAATACATAGTGGGGACCTTCAAATATTCAGAGGAGCCTTAAGCTGAGCTGTAATAGTGACATGACTATTTACTATTTGACTTTCTATGGAACGTACGGCCGTAATGAAGTTGAATGTATACTTTCATTCTTAAGTACTTCCGTATAGTGTATACGTCATACCACCACCACTTTGTTGGCTGCTTTGTCGACTTGAATTTTGTATGTAATCCTACACATGGGCGTATTACCTATTTTTATTTTTTTTTTCTAAATCATTTTCGAAATGCGATATGCGAATATCAACAATATTCAGATATTTATTCAAATAAGAATCAAGTGTCTTTTTATCAGATTTCTCCCGTTTACACCCTTTTTTACAATAGGTTGAAAAAGCATCATCTTTGATAACCTGACAATACTCTTCCAAATTTATTTTCAATGGTGGACGATATTTTGGTCCTTTTTTCAGAAAGTTTAAAATCTCTTGGTCTTGAACGATGTTGAGGTCCCCTGTAATTACATGGCCACAGGGATTATATCTAAACTTCGATGTTTCACAGTCTCATGTCGTAGGAGCATTATTTTCTTTACTGACGTCTGATGTAACTGACGTATAATTAAAAATTGAACTTCTGGTGGGATTGTATACGAATAAGAAATTAAAGGTGGCTCTATGTTATCAAAATATGGAGATATAAAGTTTTGAACGGTTTAGTCATGAAAAATATTAGACAAATTTATAAAATCAATACCTCTATTAATGTATTTTATTTTTATAGAATACTTTTTATGATCATAAGGTTTGTCGATTTGAACGAACAGTCTATGGTGACTAAAAGCTGTTATAATACGTATACATGTATATTCATGTTTGACTGAAAAACGATATTGTATCACACTCGTTATAAATATTATGTAATTTACTAATTGGCATTTGACCCAGTTTGCAAATTGATTGATATCTGCCAATGTTTTTAAATAAAGATAAAAAATCTTCAAGTTTTAAATTAGAACGATGTTTATTTCGTTGATTGTGGTTAATGCGATAGGCATGAGACATATGATTGCGTTGTCTTTTATCAACAATAGTCATTTTTTTAGGTCTGCGGAAGCGGTATAGATGTTCTTGTGTTCGTTTAAAAAACTCACGTCCAGTTTGCACTACATATTGAATTCTACATTTCGGTTTTGTTCATTTAAAGACATATGAGGCTTTGGGTTTTTCAAGTAATGTCACATGAAAAAGAGAGAGAAATGTTCGTCCGTTCACTGATTACTGAACAGTATTATCTGAAGATAATCCGGAGCAGGTTTGCATTTTCTGGCATTTCAGGGGAATATTTGTGGATATCTGAAAAAGATAAGCTAAAAAATATACAATCTTTTGTACTTTGTATTAAGAAGTTTTCACCATTTATAGTATGAAGTATAGCAAATAGTCACAAAACAACTAATTACATTTTTTTATCTGAATAATTCACATTAAAACATAACATTGAAAACATTGTCAGTAAAGATAAAACTAACACATCCCTTGCATTATTATCAAACCCCTTGTTGACAGACTCTACTTTTGGATCTTGAAAACGCATATTCCTTCCAAACAATTTCAGATTGTTTATGTGATCTATGGTTAATGATCTTCATTTTCTTAAAACTGCTAATCTGCTCTTTCATGAATTCTTTTTCTCGTTTAGATATGATCTAATACTTCATTTACGTTTTAACATTTTGACTTGACAACTATTTTGATTTTTTTAAGTATAAAGACATAAACTCTATTAAGGTAGCACAATACAAAGATTTTATACCTCTTATTCCCCAGTTTTAAAATGCTGTAACTTTCTTTATAATGCTTGAAAATTTATAAAATTGGTATTTATAGATAGCTTACAGATTATTCTTTCAAATCAATGCAATGTTAGTACCGGTATTATAAAACAATTATGTAATTAATCATACAAAAATTTACAAGAAATTTCCATTTTCAATTGAAATTAGCTTCTTCATGGTTATCCCGAGAGGGTTGATATTATTATATGTTGTTCCTAGAGCCATTATCTACAAAAGGGTTTTCAGGTTTTGGATAGAATGTATAGATCAAATTTTACACCTAATCAAATATTATCTATTTTTATGTGGTAAGGATGTTTACACTAATTAGAGATTTATGAGAGAATGGAATATGATAGCGATAATTTGAGACACGCTTTTGTAGCTCCGGCTGTGTTGATTAAGATTTCCTGTATAGTTATAGAGATGAAAGAGCTAAATTCATTCAAGTGAACTGACCAAGTTCTTGCCATTAATTGCATAATAATTGATTACATAATGATTGCATAACAAAAATATTGCCTTCATTTAAAAGATTATTCTTTTATCTATCTTTATATACCTCTTTTATTAATTTATATGCAGTCATAAGAAAGTAGCAGCATTTTAAAGGTTGGAGATTGGAAGTAAAAACATCTTTGTATTGTGCTACCTTAAGGTCCAGTGGCTGTTGTTTTCCAAAGGTTTGTAGTCCAGTGGCTGGTGTTTTAAACAGGTCTGCAGTCCAGTGGCTGTTGTTTTCGAAAAGGTCTGTAATCGAGTTGCTGTTGCTTCCAAATTAATATGTGCATTATAGTTTAAAGAAACATTTGTCTTTCCAAAAACATTTCAAGAAAGGATCGTATAAATAATAACAAAATCAACAGTTATAAAAAGCTATCGTGACACGGTTACAATTTTCTGGATTGACAAACAATATACATGATAGAGAAACATGCCTGATTTATTAGTATCAAACGTCACTGTCCAGATATGTATACTGTTGATTTGATATTTTTTGTCATTTTTGTTTATAAGCATTGAGTCCTTTCCTGTGCCAATTTATATTTCATCAGATTACACTAAAAACGTTGCGGTTCGAATATATAAAACACTTTATCTTTAACAAAGCGGTAGAGAAAATTCCATTATATTTTGTCTCAGTAAAGGGACAAATTTATATGTTGATGAAACCTAGTGGATAGTAGATATCACAGAATCTCAAAAAACTCAATAAAATAATTTGGCCAAAAAAATTTAAATATTCTAAATTCGATATTTGTCGAAATCGTTTCAAATAAAACCTTTTAAAGCATTGAAATTAGAATACATTTTTGGTTAAAAGCGATAATCTCATAATATACATCTGAAGCTACAATACTGTGAAATTTGACAAAAGTTGTAAGATCTGTATCTGTAAATTATGAAAAAAATTCAAGGGGACATTGCACCTTCCTCTTTAATAAATCTTTTCTGATCATTTAACCATGCTTGATTAAAATAGATATGCCCTACAGTTAAGCTAACTTGTGCCTAAGAGTAGTTTCAAGAGTCAAACAATGGCAAGTTCTTGAAAAATAAAATTGATCTGCCGGGTTTTTACGAGAGATTCTTTTTTCTGATAGAGATAAAACAATCTTCACAATAATATTACGATATATTATGCAATTCCATCTTACCTCTATTGATGCAATGCTTCCAAATCAACATCCTGTAGACATCTTTTACATTGTATTTATTCAAATATTTGTTCAAATAACCGGAAAATTTTCTGCTTTTACATTAGATTTAACTTTCCAAAGTTTCGTTCTTAATTGTGCAAAATCGAAAATGTAGACGTCTATTACGTATCATTTTGGGTACTCATCCCCGAAATAGATTATTAATTTAGAATATAGACATTGGTCTTTTTAATATATATTGCGGTTAAATATATTTTTCAGTTTTTAAGCGTTGTTTATTTGCATTGATCATTACATAACAAATTTTTTTTTATGCAAGCCATTCAGTTCGAGAAGAATCGTTATTTGGTCATCAAATCAGTAATTTTAATGCTTAGAGAGACAAGAGTATTTTAGATATTACACAACATTTATTTGTTAAAAGGAGCTCCTCAAATCGAACGTAGATTCTGTCGTTTCAATTCGTGAAAAAATCATGTTGATGAAGCTGTTTAGCTTGTTGATGTGTGTTCATTCTGTGGAATCAGTAAAGGTAATATTATTTTAGTCTAATTTATATATATTTATTGCAAGGATTTCAGCATGTTTATACTGTGGAATTATTAAAAGTAATATTATTTTAGTCTAATAAATATATACTACTATTAATTTATTCATTGCAATGAAAAAAGTAAAATCACAAAAATACTGAACTCCGAGGAAAATTCAAAAAGGAAAGTCCCCAATCAAATGGCAAAATCAAAAGTTCAAACACATCAAACGAATGAATAACAACTGTCATATTCCTGACTTGGTACAGGCATTTTCTTATGTAGAAAATGGTGGATTGAACCTGGTTTTAAAGCTAGCTAAACCTCTCACTTGTATGACAGTCGCAATGAAAATTTATGAAATGTAGGGGAGATTCGTTAATTGCACTTAGAGATTATTTGAAGAACACTTAGTATTAACCAAAGATGAAACGATATTGTGTGAGTAGTTTAGAAGGTCAATACACAGTGAGTACACTCAAATGTTCTTAGGACGTCTTAAGCTGAGATGTGTTAATGATATGATTATCTACCACACTCTCTTTGGATTGGAGCGACATCTACATAACAGACATATAAATGTTGAAACTAATCTCTAAAAGATCAATGATTTAATTGGCCATATAAATTCACCTGGTTATTGTAGATTCTATCATATGTCAAGAGGTTGTTCGTGTTTGCTTTATACACTGTTTTAATTTTAGTTTGTACTGTTATATCTATTTTCAGTGTGGAGTACAAGTAATAAGTAAGTTTACGGTTAAATTAAGATTCCCCCTGTCGTTATGGATTCATTTTGAAATATTCTAATTTTTAACTCTGATAATAGTTGGTAGTCATACAGTGAGAAAAAAATCAACAAAAATTGGAAAATATTGTGCGAAATATATTTTGTTATTGTTAAGCAACATGATATCTCCCACAGAACGTAACGACAAGTAAGCTTGCAATATTCTATGATTTCCACTTGTACAGATATAGCTTCAGATGATCAACGTCATTAATGATAGAAATATGTTTGAAATCTATTCGGGACAATTTTCACCAATATATTATGTCTATACAATAAATATTACTGACGTTTTATGACAAGCATCTTATTATGAAACGTTTAATTGCTGCGTAACCTTAAAATAAGAATTGTATTTATCTTGATAATAAGATTGACATATTATAAACCAGCTATTGTGAGGACTGCTCGCTCTAATAGTAAAATATCCTGAAATGCTAATCCTCGTTTACATAATTCTCTAGGACCCAACAGACCGGGAAACACACATTACTCAGTTGACAGTTCTGACATCCTATCCATTGTCGATCAAATGCCATATATATTTATATATTATACAGGTGTTCATAGTTATGTTGGGTGTTTTGTTGATACACCCAATAGATTGTTACCACATAGATATTTGCTGGATGGAACAGATTACCAGGAAATGTAAAACAACAGATGTATACTTTATTGTAAAGATGAGCGACATATGTTTGCTGGAACACAGGTTATATTGAATATTTAAATGCTAAAATATTTGGGTAGAATGACTACGTTTCAAATAATTAATCCGTCAAACAAACACTGAAATGTATGCAATATAATTTCAATTTTAAAAATGATAGCTTTAATTCACCGTTACAAAATTTGAAAGATTCTTGTTTGTACACCAAAAATGATAATAAACGTTACGTCATTGGTTGGATATCCCGTGTTTGAGACGTAGGTCCCGAACTACACCATTTTGATGTACTCTTTTGAAATATTACCCAGAATGCATCTACTGCGAAAAACGGTACCAGGCTGAAATTCCATAGATCATGTAGACAAAACAAAACCAACATCAAAACTAATTATTTCCTAAGTTTCTCTCTTTCATTTATCAATTTGTGGTTTTTTTTTTTTAAGTTTATTTTTTTTAAATCTAAATTTTTCTATCTGTACATATTGTGGGTTTGATGCTGTCTCATTAATGTGTATATATGCATTCACTTGATTTTCTAAGTTATATATTTATATAAACGTGATTGTTATCATTATTATGGTCAGCGTTTTTGCATTGTATGTCCCATTTCCTTTTTCCGTTTTTGTTTATTTGTATGGGCAATATGATATTCTATTTTTTCATTGGATTATGCATTTTGTAGTTTGACTCAATGATATCTGTTCGTTTTATAATGTTGGTGAAAACGAGTTTTGCATGTTTCTTATTTTCTTTTTAACATGGAGAAGACATCGTTCATAGACACAAAAAATCAAAAGACGTTCAGATGTCAACATACACGGCTGATTTAATAATTGATCTTTTATTTTTATTCCTTCCATTATTGATACTGTTTTCTGACATATTATCTTTCAATAAAGTAATTATGTAAAATTTGTTCCAAAATCAGATACCACCATTATAATTTGCTTTAAGAATTTCACACTGAAGAAATAGTGTAATTACTTGTTTTAGCATCATGTTGCTTGTTTTTGTGGTGATGACCCGTATCAGTACGGACCAGATGATGTTGCTTCTAAATACATTATGGATTATGACTGCAATGAAGAGTGCGCTGGTGATTCCGGACAGATGTGTGGAGGAGGGTGGAGATTATCGATATATAACACAGGTATTGACAATTAAAAAAAACCAATTCAAGAAACATTATTTGACCGAATTGCACAAAATTTCAAAACATAATTAAGGGAGGGTATTCTGATACGTTCCCGGTATAAACCCAATTTTTTGTTATACATTTATTCATTAAAATTCCTTATATAGTGTAAGATTAGCATAAAATGTAAATTTAATGAAAGACATATTATCCATCAATAAAGTAATTATGTAAAATTTGTTGGAAGAGCGTGCAAACGGAATGAAACCGAATGATTATATATTCATTACCTGTCATACGACTCCATAGGCATGTGGTAGTATCGGTCAAAGCTACAAATTCAACGAAAGCAATATAAATGTCAGATTGACAGGCTATTTTAAATATTTAACAATAGTTTATTTGGGTTACTGTGTTGATTGAAAGTTCTGTTTTTGTGCGTCCGAAGCTTTGTATGAATTGATTAGTGAAAAGCCACAATTGAAAGATCATTTGGCATATTTTGTATCAAGGTAAAGATTCAGAACAATTCTAGACGTATGAGAGGGTAATATGAAAACAGAAATCACCTTTACCATAAATTACGTAAAACTTTTACTAAATTCTTTCATAGATACAAAGATTTGATTAGTAAATTTGGCTGTGCCTGTAGAAAACTAATTAAAAACGGTATTTCACATCCTAAATTTTATGGTAATATTGTACTTAAAGCGCGGAAATCGCTATATGATCCGTGTAAACTCATCGAACCTTTAAACAAACTTATTAGTAAAGGTTATCTTACCAATGTTGTATTTAGATTTTTGAATATAGTTTATATTAGCACTAATATCGATTTTGTCATCAGCAAATTAAAACATAACTAAAGTTGTATTCTTTTCAAACTGGATGTATAAAGACACACCCACGTTTATTTTGATCTATAAAGAGGTTAACTCCTACCTATCCTACTGCCTGTCGATACATTTATTTTTGGCATTGCACAAGTCATGTCTTCTTTGACTGTCCATGACGTTAAAATAATAAATCCCTGGGATGTGTTTTAGTTGATTTTAGTCTCTGATGCATGATTTTTTTTATTATTAATTGTTTTTACATTTAGCCTTTATTTGGCTTTTAACTAGCTGTCAGTAACTGCGAGTACTCTTAAATCGTACTTTCTTGTTTATTTGACCTGTTGATACTAATTGTAATGCTTTTTTGTTATTTAATATTATTCAGAGTTATATCTGGTCTATATGTGTTTTTTTTAAATTTCAAATGTGACGTCATTTTGTGCGTTGAGGCTTTGGCTAACTCGGCTGTGTATTTTTATGTGTTGGATTAAGTTGTTTTATGTAATGTATCCATTTTTATTCTGTAGTTAGTCCCCACTTCGGTTTTATCATGTATATCTATTATATAGTCATTTTATAAAATTTACTGTTTGCAAAATTATAAATTATTCTAAATAATTAGGATGTTCTTGTCCCAGGCAGAAAACCCTGGCCGTGTTATGCGCAACTTTTTGGAAGTTTTGGTCCTCGGTGCTCTTCAGCTTTGTACTTGTTTTGGCTTTCAAACTTTTTTCATCTGAGCGTCACTGGTTGGTCTTGTGTGGACGAGACGCACGTCTGGCGTATTGAATTTTAAGCTTAGTACCTTTTGTTAGCTATTATTCGTGTGTTTCGTTGTCCTATATGTTCTCCCATTTATTTGTATTGTGGTCCTGTCATGTGATGTTGTCGTTTTGGTGTTGTGTTTGACGTTGCCATAAAAGCGGGAGGTTTGGCATGCCACAAAAACCTGGTTCAACCCACCATTTTTTTCTTAAAATGTCCTGTACCAAGTCAGGAAAATGGCCATTGTTATATTATAGTTCGTTTCTGTGTGTGTTACATTTTAATGTTGTGTTTTTGTTGTGTCGTTGTTCTTTTCGTATATTTGATGCGTTTCCCTCAGTTTTAGTTTGTAACCCGGATTTGTTTTTATCTCTATCGATTTATGAGTTCCGAACAGCGGTATACTACTGTTGCCTTTATCTATATACCAGCTTTGATAAGTGTTTGGTATTACTGTAAATTTTCACTTCTTCGTACTATGAACATCAAAATTATTTATTTTGTAAAAATATTTCCTTTCTCCATTTGAACTGCACACGTATATCTAACAAAAAATTATTTTCATTTACCTGTGTTTAAAGTTATTGCAAATGGCTTAAATTTTTGTTCAAGCATATTGTTTTTCTTAAATTGATTAACATTTCACAGCGGTATAACATGTTAATTTAATTATTCTTCCCTTAGTTTATTAATTTATTTTGTATTTACATTGTATCATAGATCAAATTTATTTGTTCAGTGTATGTTCACTGGTGTTAATATGTCTTTTGATTGAGTTAAGACATTTCAATTGATATTTTATAGTGTGTCTTTCTATGTTGTGATGTTACACTATTGTTTCAGATAAGGGTGAAGGTTTGGTACCATTAAAACGTTTAAACCCGCTGCAATTGTTTGCACCTGTCCTAAGTCAGGAATCTGATGTTCAGTAGTTGTCGTTTGTTGATGTGGTTCATTAGTGTTTCTCGTTTCTCGTTTTCTATATAGATTAGACCGTTGGTTTTCCCGTTTGAATGGTTTTACACTAGTAATTTTTGGAGCCCTTTATAGCTTGCTGTTCGGTGTGAGCCAAGGCTCTGTGTTGAAGGCCGTACTTTGACCTATAATGGTTTACTTTTATAAATTTTGACTTGAATGGAGAGTTGTATCATTGGCACCCATACCACATCTTCTTATATCTATTAAACTTTCAAGGTCCTAGTTTGAAGTTGACCGCTAGTGTTAAATTAATCCGTGAGTGAAGAACAATTTCTACTGCTGATACAATGTTAGTTCAACCATCATCAATACAGGTACTAAGAGACAAACATTGGACTAAAATCAATTGGAAGATTCTGAAAATATATCCGGAGAGACCTTATTTTCTATCAATAAGTCGGTATTGCTGTCATAAATTAGTTTTCGCGGTAAACCACTCATCCAATATCAAATGTTTCGGTACTGAAATGATTAAAGTATACATTTGTTAAACAAATTGCAAATACCTATATTTATAAAAAAAAAAAAAAAGAAATATGCCCAGCTTTTCGAATACTCCTAAGGCCGAGTTAATTACATGTATGTCAGAAATTATAAAAAGAATGATAATTGATTTTATGTAGATTATTGTCTGCAGTATAAAATATAATACTTCATGGGGTCGATGTGCATTTTGAAAATAAGAATAAACTAACCCAGTAAGCAAAACACGAAATGCTTTCGGCTTATTGAATTATACGTATATTATCTGTTGTGAATTTTTTTACTGCTTTTTAAAAAGTGGGTTAGGGTATTTATTGCAAATTCTATTGAAAAGGCATAACTAATGACAACAAACAACATGGTTTCAACCAAATTTCTTTCGCAAATAATTAAATTGTAAACGTAATCATTTATACTATAACATATACAAATATAAATCAATTGTTTTCAAAACAATTGTTAAACGGTCTTTCCCCTCCGAAACATGATTGATTGGTTGGTTGGTTGGTTGGTTGGTCGATTGATTGATTGATTGATTGATTGATTGAAAGTTTGCATGACACTCTCTCTATGCGAGGCATCGGACTTGACGTTCATATTCTGACGAGGCTGCGTACTTGTATATCCCGCACTCCCAAACGGACAGCTTCAGGATTTCTTAATAAATAAAAATCCTAACATCTTCTTTTTTTTCTAATTTTCTCTATTTGCTACGAGAACTGATACTTCATGGTTTCTTTTATGTGTTGTGTGTACATTTTGTTTCAACTTGTAGGAAGAAAAAAAATGAGTAACATTTTGTCTTGGAAGTTTCACTTTCCATATTTGGATATGGATCTCGAATGTTTTATTCTAATTTTAGGTCCGCGCGCGTGATGATGTTTTGAAGTCACGTGACGCTCGAATATATATGTCTGGAGTTAATTTCTTTTCAGGGGAGACCGTTGAACAGAGCACATGTGTACTGATCGGACAAACATGATCACTATTGGTTTTATTATTTACAGGTCATTGATGACGGATCATGCATGCATCTTACGTACACATGTTTACGGGAGCACAGATTTGTATTTTAATGCATGATTAAAAAATTTGATTGTAGGATTTCAGCAATATTTACGATTTTTCTACGTCATTGAATTTTATTTCTCAATCAAGCGGACCGCGTCTAACGGGAACATGAATTGGAGCCGATTTTTGCAGGAATGAATTTCTATTTAAGAAGTTTGTACATCAGAAGGAAAGCATTTTTTACAGTAAAATGTACAGGACTGAACTTCAAGGCGAAATGGGATTCCTCAAAGTAGAAGCAAAAAAAAAAAAAAAAGGGGGGGGAGGGAAGTGGAGGATGGTGGACCTTGGTTGATAAATTAAGATAAGATGCATGTATACATCATGATAGCTGCAAAGTTTGAGGCTATAATTAGTTCATTTTGTTCATTTTACTATTTCATTGGCATGGAACCCCTAAAACAATGACGCGTACCATTTTGACAAAAACTTTCCAGTTATATCATGTCGCGACTAACATTTTGGTCAATTTTTTTTTATACGGCTTACGGTTTACGTGTTACAAAAACATAACGACAAATTAATTTGGTAAAGGCAGATAACTCCTTTAAGATCTCACTTGATCGCTTCGATCCAAATCACCCAAAAATTCCTGAGGATGTAATGAACAATTTAGAAAAAGAATTTTGTCGATATCTTTTTTTGTTACGCAGGAGATGCACACAGATGATAAACAGTGAATAGGGAGATAACTCTTGCAAAGAAAATGGTTCGACTTAGCAGGGTGAAATTTAAAAGCGCATAAACTATACGATACAATATGAGAAAAATCTAAGCGACATACATGTATTGCGAAACAAAAATTTCAAAAGTTGGCGGAAAAAAAAAATAATAATAATAATTAAAAACCAATTGTTCAAAGAACAATTGAAGGTCTTTCCACATCAATTTTCTAAATAATTGATGAGAAGATAATTCTTGTTTACTCAAAGCTACTATTGGCGTCCAATCATAGGTTTCTTCATACTGATTCAATAAACATGGTTTCTATAGACTTTTGCCTGAAATAAGGGAAATAATTGTCAACATCCGGTTTAGAAAATGTCACTGCCGGTCTCATATGATAGCTTTATTTACACTGATTCCAAAAATATATGGTTTATATATACTTTTGCCTGTAAAAAGGGAGATAATTGGCAACTTCCGTTTAGAAAATGTCACTTCCGGTCTCATATGATAGATTTATTTACACTGATTCCAAAAATATATGGTTTATATATACTTTTGCCTGTAAAAAGGGAGATAATTGGCTACTTCCGGTTTAGAAAATGTCACTTTTGGTCTCATATGATAGCTTTATTTACACTGATTCCAAAAATATATGGTTTATATATACTTTTGCCTGTAAAAAGGGAGATAATATGCTACTTCCAGTTTATAAAATATCACTTCCGGTCTCAAATGATAGATTAATGTATGACCATTCAAAAAATATATGGTTTATATGTACTTCTACATGAAATAAGTGCAAAAATGACTACTTCCGGTTCACTCAAGGTCACTTCCGGTTGACATTTTTCAAAGTCATATGTCACCCAACATTTTGCAAAAGATCTTATGGCTTTATCATGTACCAATATGAAGTAATAATCAATTAACTTTAAAATAAAACATTTCAGGGGCAATAACTCCAATAAGATGTCGCTGGATTGTGTCAGACCAAATGTATCATATCTTCATCACAATATAACAAACATTTTGCACTTGTTCTTTAATATATAACATTAAAAATATCGGAGAAAATGCAAAAACAAGCAAAAGACAAAATTCAGAACATGACCTTGACCTTTGACCTTGACCTTATTTTCGAAGTTAGGATCCAAGGACCTCAAATAAAAAAACTATAGGTTTAGTTGGCTTACAGTTTATGAGTAACAAAAACATAACGACAAATTTATTTGATAAAGGTAGATAACTCCTATAAAATTTCATCGAATCGCTTCGATCAAAATTAGCCAAAAATTCCTGGGGATGTAAGGAACAATTTAGAACAAGAATTTTGTCGATATCTTTTTTTGTTACGAAGGAGATGCACACACTTGATAAACAGTGAATAGGGAGATAACTCTTACAAAGATAATTGTTCGTCTTAGCAGGGTGAAATTTAAAAGCGCATAAACTATACGATACAATATGAGAAATATCTAAGCGACATATTGCGAAACAAAAATTTCAAAAGTTGGCGGAAAAAAAAAAAATAATAATAATAATAATAATTTAAAACCAATTGTTCAAAGAACAATTGAAGGTCTTTCCACATCAATTTTCTAAATGATTGATGAGAAGCTAATTCTGGTTTACTCAAAGCTACTATTGGCATCCAATCATAGATTTCTTCATACTGATTCAATAAACATATGGTTTCTATAGACTTTTGCCTGAAATAAGGGAAATAATTGTCAACATCCGGTTAAGAAAATGTCACTTCCGGTCTCATATGATAGCTTTATTTACACTGATTCCAAAAATATATGGTTTATATATTCTTTTGCCTGTAAAAAGGGAGATAATTGGCTACTTCCGGTTTAGAAAATGTCACTTTCGGTCTCATATGATAGATTTATTTACACTGATTCCAAAAATATATGGTTTATATATACTTTTGCCTGTAAAAAGGGAGATAATTGGCTACTTCCGGTTTAGAAAATGTCACTTTCGGACTCATATGTTAGCTTCATTTACACTGATTCCAAAAATATATGGTTTATATATACTTTTGCCTGTAAAAAGGGAGATAATATGCTACTTCCGGTTTATCAAATATCACTTCCGGTCTCACATGATAGATTAATGTATGACCATTCAAAAAATATATGGTTTATATGTACTTCTACATGAAATAAGTGCAAAAATGACTACTTCCGGTTCACTCAATGTCACTTCCGGTTGACATTTTCAAGGTCATATGTCACCCAACATTTTGCAAAAGATCTTATGGCTTTATCATGTACCAATATGAAGTAATAATCAATTAACTTTAAAATAAAACATTTCAGGGGCAATAACTCCAATAAGATGTCGCTGGATTGTCTCAGACTAAATGTATCATATCTTCATCACAATATAACAAACATTTTGCACTTGTTCTTTAATATATAACATTAAAAATATCGGAGAAAATGCAAAAACAAGCAAAAGACAAAATTCAGAACATGACCTTGACCTTCGACCTTGACCTCATTTTCGAAGTTAGGATCCAAGGACCTCAAATAAAAAAACTATAGGTTTAGTTGGCTTACAGTTTATGAGTTACAAAAACATAACGACAAATTTATTTGATAAAGGTAGATAACTCCTATAAAATTTCATCGAATCGCTTCGATCAAAATTAGCCAAAAATTCCTGAGGATGTAACGAACAATTTAGAAAAAGAATTTTGTCGATATCTTCTTTTTTTACGAAGGAGATGCACACACTTGATAAACAGTGAATAGGGAGATAACTCTTACAAAGAAAATTGTTCGTCTTAGCAGGGTGAAATTTAAAAGCGCATAAACTATACGATATAATATGAGAAATATCTAAGCGACATATTGCGAAACAAATATTTATCGCAAGAACAAAATTAGGCGGAAAAAAAAAAAAAATAATTAAAAACCAATTGTTCAAAGAAGGTCTTTCCACATCAATTTTCTAAATAATTGATACAAGCTACTTCTGGTTTACTCAAAGTTATTAATAGCGTCAAAGTATAGATTTCTTCATACTGATTCAATAAATAAATGGTTTCTATATACTTTTGCCTGAAATAAGGGAGATAATTGCCAACTTCCGGTTTAGAAAATGTCACTTCCGGTCTCATATGATAGCTTTATTCACACTGATTCCAAAAATATATAGTTTGTATATACTTTTGCATGTAAAACAGAAGATAATTGGCCACTTCCGGTTTATCGAAAGTCACTTCTGGTCTTTGGTGATAAGTTTATGTATTTATATTACAAAATATATGGATTCTGAGTACTTTTCCATGAAAAAAGTGCAAAAAAGGCTACTTCCGGTTTTCTCAAGGTCACTTCCGGTTAACATTTTTCAAGGTCATATGTCACCAAATCTTTTGTAAAAGGTCATATGGCTTTATATTGAACCAAGATGAAGTTATAATCAATTAACCTTATAATTAGACATTTCAGGGGCACTAACTCCTATAAGATGCCATTAGATTGTTTCAAACCAAATGTAACATATCTTCATTACAATAAAGCAAACATTTTGCACTTGTTCTTTTATATATATCTTTAAAAGTGTTTGAGAAAATGCAAAAACAAGGAAAAGTCAAAATTTAGAACTTGACCTTGACCTTTGACCTTGACTTCATTTTCTAAGTTAGGACCTAGGGGCCTCAAATAAAAACATTCCAGGGTTATACGGTTAAAGGTTTATGAGTTAAAAAAACATACCGACAATTTTATTGGTAAAGGTAGATAACTCCTATAAAATTTCATCGAATCGCTTCGATTCAAATTAGCCAAAAATTTCTGAGGATGTAACAAACAATTTAGAAAAAGAATTTTGTCGATATCTTCTTTTGTTACGAAGGAGATGCACACACTTGATAAACAGTGAATAGGGAGATAACTCTTACAAAGAAAATTGTTCGTCTTAGCAGGGTGAAATTTAAAAGCGCATAAACTATACGATACAATATGAGAAATATCTAAGCGACATATTGCGAAACAAATATTTATCGCAAGAACAAAATTAGGCGGAAGAAAAAAAAAAAAAAAAAAAAATAATAATAATAATAATAATCAGAACAAATACAATAGGTCTTTCCACAGAAAAGTGGAAAGACCTAATAATAATTTAAAACCAATTGTTCAAAGAACAATTGAAGGTCTTTCCACATCAATTTTCAAAATGATTGATGAGAAGCTAATTCTGGTTTACTCAAAGCTACTATTGGCATCCAATCATAGATTTCTTCATACTGATTCAATAAACATATGGTTTCTATAGACTTTTGCCTGAAATAAGGGAAATAATTGTCAACATCCGGTTGAGAAAATGTCACTTCCGGTCTCATATGATAGCTTTATTTACACTGAATCCAAAAATATATGATTTATATATACTTTTGCCTGTAAAAAGGAGATAATTGGCTACTTCCGGTTTAGAAAATGTCACTTTCGGTCTCAGATGATAGATTTATTTACACTGATTCCAAAAATATATGGTTTATATATACTTTTGCCTGTAAAAAGGGAGATAATTGGCTACTTCCGGTTTAGAAAATGTCACTTTCGGTCTCATATGTTAGCTTTATTTACACTGATTCCAAAAATATATGGTTTATATATACTTATGCCTGTAATAAGGGAGATAATATGCTACTTCCGGTTTATTAAATGTCACTTCCGGTCTCAAATGATAGATTAATGTATGACCATTCAAAAAATATATGGTTTCTATGTACTTCTACATGAAATAAATGCAAAAATTACTACTTCCGGTTCACTCAAGGTCACTTCCGGTTGACATTTTTCAAGGTCATATGTCACCCAACATTTTGCAAAAGATCTTATGGCTTTATCATGTACCAATATGAAGTAATAATCAATTTACCTTAAAATAAAACATTTCAGGGGCAATAACTCCAATAAGATGTCGCTGGATTGTCTCAGACCAAATGTATCATATCTTCATCACAATTAAGCAAACATTTTGCACTAGTTCTTTAATTTGTAATTTTAAAAGTGACAGAGGAGATGAAATAACAAGGAAAAGTCAAAATTTAGAATATGACCTTGACCTTTGACCTTGGCCTCAATTTCATTTAAATGAACCAAGGAACTCAAATCAATATACCTTAGGTCTCTATCTCTTACCATTCATGCTATACATTTATATATCCCTTATCTCAAATACAGAAGGGGAAATAACTCTCATATGGAGTTTACGTATCGCTTCGGTCAAAATTGGACAAAACATCCTGAGGATATAACGAGCAATTTGGTAAAATAAATTTGTCGCTTTCTTTTACGGTTACGGAGGAGATGCTTGCACAAGGAAAACAGTGTTCGGGGAGATAACTCCTACAAAGAAAATTATTTGGTTACGCAGGGTAAATTTCAAAGGCGCATAAACTATTCGATATCATATACCAAATATCTAAGCGACATATTGCGAAACAAATATTTATCGCAAGAACAAAATTAGGCGGAAGAAAAAAAAAAAAAATAATCAGAAGAAAACCAATAGGTCTTTCCACAGAAAAGTGGAAAGACCTGATAATCAGAACAAATACAATAGGTCTTTCCACAGAAAAGTGGAAAGACCTAATAATCAGAACAAATACAATAGGTCTTTCCACAGAAAAGTGGAAAGACCTAATTATGGTAATTGAGAAATGTCTTTTTTTGTTCCGAGTTTATACCCTTCAAACAAGAACACACTCGATATTTGCTAGTGTCAAATAACTCGAAACTCACACCAATGGCAAACCAAGTGTTAACGGCAACAAGCACAATATAATGTGCCCAATATTGTTCCACGTCTGTCAACTGTAAAGTGTTCGTAATTTCCACAAAAACAGTTCACTGCAGTTTGTATGGCAGCTTTGAAATTATGTGCGAGAGACTTCAACACGAACAGGAATTCCAAGTTTATTTGATGAAATAAGTTGAGAGCATGCACATTATCTTTCTGTGAAGCCTTTGCATATCCATAGTATTAGTTCGGCGATATATATTTTTTTTTATGAAAATGACACGTAAAACAACTGTTGTAATGTCGCTCCGAGAAATATAATCATAGCAAAGGATCCTATGATTAATCTAGCACGTAAACACTCTGGAACAGTGTGTCTAGAACAATTAGGCGTCAATTATATGTCCCATTTACGTGTTCTTGTCCTGATATGCATGTAATAGTTTAACATCAACCCATCATCATAACTACTAATTACTGAGGAAGTGTTTTGCAATTCAAGTCGTTTTATGTATGGTTAAAACCAGATTATTGTCAAGTAAACAATTTAGCAAAGGAGGCATTATAATAAGAGCTATTTTTTTTAACAAATGAACCAGTTTCTTTAATTTGGTTCTTCGTATCTTTCGTTCATAAAGGTCAATTTTAATTTCACTATATCGTACGCAATTAACTTGTCCTAATTATTTGATCTATAATGTTGTACGCAATACGGGCGTTTTATCTAAAGAAAAAGAAGACTCATGAGTGATCCTCGAATAGAAATATGTCAAATCAAGTACAAAAAAGAAGAGCATTGAGGACCCGAAAAATTCCGAAAAAAGCTTTGCAAAATACAGCTTAGGTTACATATTCTTTTGAGAGCAAAAGCTTTCCTCAAAAAAGATATTTGACAAACATTAACATATTTGTAGATTACGTTTGACGCAAATATTTTAGTGTAAAATTCATCTTGATAGCTAAGTATTAATAAAAAGATCTGAAAATAAGATATTATGTAGTTTTTACTATAAAAAATGTTGTTCAAATTGTCAGCTTTTGTATATATTATACATGGAAAACCCTATTCTATGTGACAGAAAGAAAACTGACTTATAGAATTTTTAGAGAAAATATAGGGCGATGATTACTAAATCTAAATTTTAGAAATTAAAACAAAAAATTGGGTCATAGAACTAGTTGTCATGCACCAAAACGAAATAAAAGCAGATTTAATAATAAGATAAAACATATAAGTTCTATATTTAGATGAAGAGTCTAACAAATGAATTCAGAGCTTGCCTATCGTATCATTATACCCTTGATAGAGAATTGATGCTTACAACGAAGCTATTCAACCAAGTGGTGAAGTTTGAGTCATTCATTCGAACATTTCGTAACCATAATCCCGTCCCCTTTACCTCGAATGTGACCTACTGAATTAGACTTATCCCTGGGATTATACTTACACCAGCAACGCGACAAGTGCGACGCATGGAGCAGGATCTGATGACCCTTTTGGAGCATTTGAAATCACCTCCGGTTTTTGGCTGAGTTCTTGTGACTCAATCTATATTTGTCTTTGTCTGTTGTTTGTCATTTGGTTGTGCGTTTTTGTCCGTTGCATTATAAAATAAAGATATGAGGTATGATTGCAAATACATGTAAGACAACTATCAACCAAAGTTAAAATGAAGTGAATGAAAGCAATTATAGGCACCGTATAGTCTTCGGCAATGAAAAAGACCCAAACCGTGTAGTCGGCTATAAAGGATCCGACATGAAAAATATGTGTCAATTTAATTGAAAGAACGAACGACCTAATTTATAACAAAACAATTTAAGAACATCAAATAATACTGACATGAACCAACGACAACCACGGCACTACAGGCTCCTGACGTAGGATAAACACATACAGAATGTGGCGGATTTAAACATGTTTGTTTTCGAATTATGACTTTGACTATCCTATTTGTATCTTACACCTCTCTCTTACTCTCCTCTCTATTGTTTTTATATCTGAGTAATGCGATCTGAGCATGTTACACAAAACATTTTCTTGCAAATGGAAAGGTTTGTTTTTGTTTGTTTATTTGAGAAATGTATCTAATGAAAGTTAAGAACAGGTCTGGATTTTTTGTGCATTATAAAATGGTAAAACAAATGTTGACTTTATTGATTATTTACACGTCTGAAACATTATGGTCTTTTAAAATTGATCAAAGTTAAATAATATAAAATATTTTGTATTTTATGATCATATGTTAGCATAAATGATAATACAAAGTATAGAATTTGTCACAAAACAACTTAATATATTTTGTTTTGTCTTAGTTATTCATATTAATACATAGTATTGAAAACATTGTACAATAAACACTAACTTACTTGTACTATTATGAAAACCCTTATTGACAAATTACTTTTAAATCTTGAAAATGCAGGACTTCCAAAAGAGCCAAACTGTTTTTTTTAAGTTATCTGTAGCTGATGGTCCTCAAATCTTCCCTCTCTTGATAACTTTTTTTGTTTTTTTAAATTGTTTTAGTATTTTATTGTACGTTCAATATTTTGACCTGACAATCATTCTGAATTGTCTTAAGAAGTAGAATGTCACAAAATATATTAACTTGTGCATATTAGTATAATTAAACATTTGTCTTTCCAAATACATCTATTAAGTAAGGATCGTATAGATGAAATAATAACAAAATTAATGGTTATGAAGAGCTTTCTTGACACGGTTACAATTTTTCTTGATTGACAATCAATATACATGATAGAGAAACATTTTTGGTAAAATAGTAATTTGCCTGATTTATTTGTATTAAACGTTAAACGTCACTTTTAACATATGTACATGGTTGGTTTGATCATTTTGGTAATTTTTTATTAAACATTGAGAAGGGTTTTCGCATTCAATTCTTCTATTCTTCAATTTATATTATTTCATCAGATAACATTACAAACGTTGAGGTTTGAATATATTGATCTGATATCTTTCTTTTATTCAAAGAGATATGACTAATTCAATCCGATGTTGCTTCTGAATCAGTAAAAGGACAACAT
Organism: Mytilus californianus; assembly: GCF_021869535.1. Lineage (NCBI taxonomy): Eukaryota > Metazoa > Mollusca > Bivalvia > Mytilida > Mytilidae > Mytilus > Mytilus californianus. Next base: position 37,774,300 of record NW_026262712.1, read on the forward strand.
TTATATGTTGATGAAACCTAGTGTATTGTACATGTAGTAGACTTCCCAGAATCTGATTAATTCAATAAAACAATTTTGCCACAACATTTTAAAATACTCTCATTTCAAAATTTGTGGCAATCTTTTAAATAAACATTTTAAAGCATTGAAATTAGAATACATATATTGAAAAACAATAATCTCAAAATATACACCTGTATCAACAATACTGTAAAATTTGCCAAAAATTTCAAAATCGTTTCAAAGTATCTGTGATATTAAATTCATTCAAGTGGGCGTTATCCCTACCTCTTTAACAAATCTCGTCTAGTCATTTAACTATTCATTATTAAAATAGATTTGCCCCGCCGTTTGGTCAATTTATTTATAAAAGCAGTTTCAAGGGTCAAACAATGGCATTTTTTTAAAAATAAACTTGGTCTGACTGGTTTTTAAAGATAGAGATATAACAATCGTTGCAATAATATCAAAAATGCAATTTTATTTTCATTTTTAATAATGTATTTTTTGTAAACAGACGTCTTTTACACTTTTTCTCATAACATTTCTATTAGAATACTTTGGTATAAAAGAATTTTTTACATGATATGTATTCAAATATTTGTTCAAGTAATCAATAATGTTCTGCATTTACATTATATTTAAATTTCCAAAGTTACTTATTTAATTGCAAAATCGAAAATGTTAACGTCTTTTAATTATCATGCTTATTATTCAGCATGTATCTTGTTGGAAACTGATCCAATAAAGACATTGGTCTTTTTAATATATCTTGCGATAAAGTATATGTTTTAGTGTTTTAAGCGTTGTTTATTTGCATTGATTATTTCATAACAAATAATTTATATCCAGGCCATTCAGCGGGAGAAGAATCGTTTTTTCGCTACCATAATCTGTAATTTGTAATGTTTAGAGAGACAAGAACATTTCAGATAGTTCACAACATTTATTTTGTTAAAAGGAGCTCCTACAGATGGATGCAGTCCTAACCTGTACAGCAAGTTAACTTGATAACCAGTCATTTGGACTGGTCAAAGTTAACCTGTGACAGGATTTATGACTGCTCTGACCAGTCCTAGGACCAATATCTAGTTAACTTGAAAAACGGACTTGGTTCTAGGACTGTTTTTATGTCTGCCGAAAAAGTTAACTTGGAAACAGGTCCGCTATTGATATAAGTTAACTTCGAACCAGTCCTGCCATATGTTAACATAAGTTAACTTCGAAATCTGTCCTGCCATAAGTTAACATAAGTTAACTTTGATTGGACAATTCCGATCGAAACCAGACCTGTTCTCAAGTTAACTTTTGACCGGTCTGCTCAACACTAAGTTAACTTGTAACCAGGACCGCTCTACATCGATTTAAAAAAAATAATAATATCTTTGTTTCTTGGTATAAACATCGAAAATAATGTTAAATTAATACTTCCGTGATATAAACACGATTAAATACATATATTTGTAAATAAAGTATGCATAAAAGGTAACGTTGCTTTTTATACAAATTTATCCGTGATCTGCATTTATACAATTTAAAAAACGATCTTGGTTACAATGCTAACGGGCAATTAATATATATGCCAATACCTATCAAATTCAATCATGTTTGCACTTTATTATGTATATCCATATAGCCGCAAAGTATATCAGCAATATTTTAATGTCAGGATAGAATTTATAATACAAAATGAAAGCAATATTAAAACACATGACTACAAAATTTTGTCTGCACAAATTTAGAGTGCCAGCATGACCTCCTTTTGTTCAATATATTGATACGTAAAAAAAATCCGTAGTTTATATACCTCAGGCTGACTCGTACAATAAAATTATTTGACCGCATCAATCTAAACTGACCATATTTGCACTTTATTATGTAAATCTATATATCTGCATAATAATTCAGTAATATTTATGTCAGGATGTATTGTATAAAACAAATGACAGCAATATTGAAACACATTCACTACAAAATATTGTCCGCATAAATTCAGAGTGCCAGCATGTCCTCTTTTTATTCAAAATATTGTCTCGCAACAAAATTTCATTAGTTTTGACACCGCATACTGACTCTTATAATAAAATTATTTGACCACATCAACCAAAACTGACCATATTTGCACTTTATACTGTAAATCTATATAGCCGCATAGTAAATCAGCCATATTTTTCTGTCAGGATTAAATGTATAATACAAATGACAGCAATATTGGAATATAATAACTACAAAATTGTGTCCGCATAATTTTAGGTTGCCATCATGTCCTCTTTTTATTCAATATATTGATACGAAACAAAATTTCAGTAGTTTTGATACCTCAGGCTGACTTGTACAACAAAATTATTTGACCTCATCAACCAAAACTGACCATATTTGCTCTTTATTTTGTAAATCTATATAGCCGCATAGTAAATCAGCCATATTTTTTACGTCAGGATTCGATGTATAAAACAAATGAAACCAATATTGGAATACAATAACTACAAAATTTTGTCCACATAAATTTAGGGTGCTAGCATGTCCTCCTTTTTTCAATATATTGATACGTAACAAAATTTCAGTAGTTTTGATACCTCAGGCTGACTTGTACAACAAAATTATTTGACCGCATCAACTAAAACTGACCATATTTGCACTTTATTTTGAAAATCTATATTGCCGCATAGTAAATCAGCCATATTTTTATGTCAGGATTAAATGTATAATACAAATGAAATTAATATTGGAGTACAATAACTACAAAATTTTGTCTGCATAAATTTAGGGTGCAAGCATGTCCTCCTTTAATTCAATATATTGATACATAACTAAATTTCAGTAGTTTTGATACCTTAGGCTGACTTGTACAATAAAATTATTTGACCACATCAACCAAAACTGACCATATTTGCACTTTATGTTGTAAATCTATATAGCCGCATAGTAAATCAGCCATATTTTTTACGTCAGGATTCAATGTATAATACAAATGACAGCAATATTGGAATACAATAACTACAAAATTTTTTCCGCATAAATTTAGGGTGCCAGCATGTCCTAATTTTATTCAATATATTGATACGTAACAAAATTTCAGTAGTTTTGATACCTCAGGCTGACTTGTACAACAAAATTATTTGACTGCATCAACCAAAACTGACCATATTTGCACTTTATTTTGTAAATCTATGTACCTGCATAGTAAATCAGCCATATTTTTATGTCAGGATTAAATGTATAATACAAATGACAGCAATATTGAAACACAATAACTACAAATTTTTTTTCGCATAAATTTAGGGTGCCACCATGTCCTCCTTTTATTCAAAAGATTGATACGTAACAAAATTTCAGTAGTTTTGATACCTTAGGCTGACTCCTTTAACAAAATAATTTGACCGTATCAATCAAAACTGACCATATTTGCACTTTAGTATGTAAATCTATATGGCTGCATTATAAATCAGAAGATTTTTTTAATGTCAGGATGGATTTTACTGTTGTATAATACAAATGGACAGATGGAAGCAATATTGGAAAACAATGAGTGCAAAATCTTTTCCGCATTAATTTAGAGTGTCTGCATTTCATCTCTGTATTCATAATATTGAACAGTCACTAAAGTTAGTAGTTCAGGACGGTGTGTAAAACAAAACTATTTGTCTGCATCATCCAAGTTCCAACACTGACATGTCTGAATTCATTTGTACCTTATGATAAAAAGTATATGAGGTTCTCCTCTGGGAATAGTATACTGTTAATATATTATGTCGGTTGATTGATTTTGTTTGTAGCTAAACGTCAAGTGGCAACTATTTCATTCATTCACACAACGAGTATATTTTTGGGACGTCCCATATATCAATTATAATCGGCAAAGACAAATCTCTCGACAAATCTGACGAAATTGACGAGATATATTCGGACACTGTACAATTTTCGTTAGAATATTTTGTGGAAAACAGAATCGTAAATCCAATGCAAACAAGGTGAATTGCGATGAAATATCCATGCATGTAATGCATAAATTTAAAGTAAAATAAGAAGAGTCAGTACAAAATGGGGAACGAAGCAACGTCGACAATGATGTTGATATCCCACGATATAAAAATATTGTTCCGATGCGTTGGATAACCTTTCTATCTGCCTTCTAATTAAAAAAAAACAAACTTTCATTTCTTGTATGATAGCTCTATGTGATTGTATAGCCATTGTTTCATGTATATAAGAATATATGAAATGAAAAAAATAATTTTGTTAATATGTATAATAGTTTAACTTGACGAGTAAAGAAATTTGCTATATAGGCCTTCTGGGGAAAAAGAACAATGCGAATATTGTTTACATATTTAAAGCTCAAGTCTGATATGAAAAGTCTTAAACACGGTAATCCGTCATAAGCAGACCTGTCCACAGGTCTGGTCAGTAGCATACCTGTCCACAGGTCTGGTCAGGAGCATACCTATCAACAGGTCTGGTCAAAAGCAGACTTGTCCACAGGTCTGGTCTGGAGCAGACCTATCGATAGGTCTGCAGCAGTCCTAAAAAAGCAGACCGTAGGTCTGGTTCACCAACGACGAAGTTAACTTGCTTGTCTGCTTAAAAATTCTCAAGTTGACTTAAAAAGCAGTCAACAAGTCTGCTTCAAGTTAACTTTTGTCAAGGTTAGGACCGCACCCATGAGTAGAATCTAAAGTTGATTCTGTCCTTTCAGTTGGTGAAAAAAATCAAGTTCATGAAGCTGTTTAGCTTGTTGATGAGTGTTTATTCTGTGGAATCAGTTAAGGTAATATTATTTTAGTCTTATTTATATATACTAATAATGAATATATCTAATAATAAAAGCATAACGTCGACAGTTACGCACAATAATTTCCATGTGATAATTTCTCTATTTCTCCTTGAAAATTTTTTATATTATAGTTTCGGCCTATTAGACCTTGTGCGATCATCTTTAGGTAAACAAAGAAGTCTTTTTATTGCAATATTCAATACGCAACTTTACAAACGCTTAATATTACTCAGCATGCAGATGGAGTGTCCAAGTTTATATATACAGAAATGAATAGATACTTAGTAAAAGTTTACGACTTCAAATATCTCAAATTCTTACTATAATCAAGGCTATAAGATGTTCATCACCAAGAGAGTAGGAGGATTGAAACAAATTAAAAAAAATGTGGACAATTTAGCAAAGTCGAACTGTTTATCTACCCTAATTTTCAGTTGATCAATTGCACAAAACATAGAGTGACTTTAAAAGAGTTGCTTGGCTTGATCAAATGTGTATATTTATGTACCTTCGAGCTAGAACAATACTCTAGCACATGGCATATTTAAGGAAACTTGCAATGAATATAAAACAGTGCTAGTTCTTTATTTACTAAATAAAGAGTGAAATAGATTGCATGTATTGAACAGTCAGGTGTATAAATGACATCATGCATCAAAAAGTTACCAGTATATCCTTTCAAATTACCTCCATGTTAATAAGTTTTCCTGCTTGAAACAGTTTTATTTTATTACAATGTCATTAAGTAAGAATTACATGTATCAGTAACAATAAAGTGTTTTTTTTCTATTTTGAGCCAGCAAATATCAAGTAAAACAAGAAAATTATGTAAAAGATAGAAAAGGACAATACTTAAAGACATCTTAAATTTTGATAATATAAATGAAACCAACCAGCTGAAATTAATACTTATATATAAGGTAATTTGAAAAAAAGTCAAAAGAAAAGGAAAAGAAAAAATCTGCTAGGAAATAAAGTGAATAATTAAAAATCTTTTTGAAAAAAAAATCAAGAATCTTATGCTTATTCTACAAATAGTAAATGAAACAGTTCAATTTTTCTTAAGTTACTTAAAGATTAGTATACATCATGAACATGTGGTAAGGGTTTACTAGACGGTCAGTGTTTTTGTTTCATTTCAATGATTGTTCATTTCAAATGACAAACTTTCCCCGAGTATATTCCTAAACAGACAAAATTTGTGCCATGAAGGTTTCCACAGCAATACACAAGAGAATTAAAACACTATCTCACTGGCTTGATTTTTATTTTTAAAATTTCTCGTCAATTGTCTACTATTTTGCCATACTATAACACTGTAAAAAGCATCCAAAGACACGAAATTGATGATAAAATACAAACTTAAAAAAAAAATATTATTGCATTTATCATGTTTATTTACTTACAAAAGTTGAACATCACGTTTTAAAGAGGTAAAGAAAAGAAAAGAAACACTTTAAATCATACTTCATTTCTTAATTAAATCTTAAAAAGTACGAATACACTTCTTATATATTTTTTTTATTTAATTTATCAATTATGTTCATTCGTATAAGACTTTATTTCCGTTGACCTTTTTCTATAATTTCTTCTAAAACTGTATTTATATATTAAACCAACATCTAACAGTGAAATTTAAACAACAGTTTCTGTCATAAAGCAGTAATTGGATTTGAGGTCACAACATTTTTTTTCAAAATATTGACATAAAAAGATGTTGTGTGTTTACTTTTCAACTCAATGTTAAAAAGAGGCGAAGGATACCGAATATTATTCAATTCCATGAGTCGAAAAATAGATTGACAATGCTATGGCAAACAAGGAAAGACAAACAACAGTACACAAAGCACAACAAAGAAAACCAAAGACTGTGCAATACGAACCCTACCATAAACGCAGGTTAACGTTGAAGTATAATTTGTATATAATAAGATTTGATTGTTTTTCCCCTTGTAAAATCGCAATAATTCTTATTCCTGTCAAAACACTAAAACACAATTTAACTTGGGCACTTGAAATGTAGGTTCATTCGATTATCCGGTATGAAAAATCTGATTGTGTCACATCAAAAGTTCCGATTGTCCTACATTATTTTATTCTGCTAAATGATCTTAAATAAACAATTTGAATGTTGTTTGTTTTGCAATATCAAATTAAAATAATTGCAAGAGCATACTAGTAGTTGATACGTATTATTTAAATAGAAACATGAATTGTTAGATAAATCAACTGTTAAAACACAACTTTTGATTAAACAATATAATATATATGTTATAAACGATATTGATTGTGTTAGGTTTATTTATAAATCAAGTATCAATATTTTTTTATTCAATTTTTTTAATGTGAATTTCAAACACATGCATGCCATTTTTCCTTTCTTTTTGTTTTTATGTGCGCTTAAACTGAAGGGTTTATTGACTGAATTAGAAAAAAAAACATTTACAATTACAATGTTACATTACCTGTTTCGTTACCTAATCATGAACTAGAATTCAGAGCATCAATTTAAAAAAGTATAGAGGGAAAGTTCTAAACATCATTATCACTTAGGAAGAAAATGTAAATGTGTCACAGTAATATCACCAGTGTCCTCTAAACATATCCAATTTACAGAAAAAGACGACCGACATATCATGAAAGTATTATTTCATTTTACTTCCATGGACATATGAAGCCGGATTTTTATCGTGCTAGTTCACAGTCCGCTGGAAGATATGTAACCAGGCAGATTATTTTCAGGTCCGACCAGTCGTTGCTCTCACTCTAAAATGCAGCGTGTTTTGTGGAGAAGCAGCAAATTCAAACTTTCCATTCTTTGGTTTAACCTGTGTGGGTATTAATTTCTTTTTATAGTGTTAATGTTAGACCAGCTGACCCCATAGTTGCAACCTAAAAACCTATCAATTTGAGAACAAGTCTCTGAAATGTTTTAAATTTGCTCACACATTATTGTAAATATAAATGAATTCAATGAGACTGTCATACACGTGAGAGGTTAAGCTAGCTATAAAACCAGGTTTAATCCACCATTATCTACATAAGGAAATGCCTGTACCAAGTCAGGAATATGACAGTTGTTTTCCATTCGTTAGATGTGTTTGAGTTTTTGATTTTGCCAATTTATAAAGGACTTTCCGTTTTGAATTTCCCTTACAGCTCGGTATTTTTGTTATTTAATTTTTTTTAACATGTGAACCTATTCTTATGTCTTTGTCTTTCTCTTAATACATCTTTAGTTTTTTTTTATTTTATGCTTGCTACTTCTTAATTTTTGTAATTTTATATATTTTATTTTCAATTTACAATTTAACTTTTTGGAGTCGATTTATTCTTTTGTGAATTTAAAATATATATGTTTATTTTATTATATTGTTCTTTGTTTGGATAGTAGTTTAATAAAATATCACACAACAAAATTAAATATGTAATTACCATCTTCAATCTATAATTTTAGAAAGTGGGATAATCGGGAAGACAAGAAAATGTAAACTTTGAAATAGTATCACTAAAATGCATTCAGTTGTTCCCTTTACCATGTCTACCCTTGACTGGTAATTTGATTGCTGTTTATACCTTGTGTATTTATCAAATCACAGATGGTCTTATGATAAACACATAAGGCCGTCATGGGGGTTATTCGTGTATGCCAATCATTTATAAGAGTATGTCCCAAGATGCACTGTATTTCCAACTAACTTTTGTTGTAGATGTTATACCCATGATATGTATCGCGATCACAACCTCGTCCATGTTTCTAAAACTTATTAATAATATCTGCAGGAAATTAAAGTCCTTTATATTGTTAGTTTTATAAAAATGTCTTAAATAAAAATTTTCAAATGGTTTTTAGCAAAAAATCACGCGCAGGCATTCTTATAACTGTGAATGAAGGTAAATACTTTTTAAAGTTGAGGTGTATTGAGACTGTTCATTGCTATTCTATTGATAAATTTAATGTTACTTACTTAATATATTTTAAACACATTATGTGAACACAAAATCCATAATTTTATTTATTGATCTTTGCTACTGTGACTGTTTTGAATTGATTGTATATAAATGAAGGAACTAAAAAAGAAGAAAAAAATGAAAAGTCGCTGTTTTTGAGATATAAGCCATTATAAATTTGGTGTGAAATAATTCAATCTAGATTCCAAAACAGTGAAAAATATCAAAGATTGTTTACATAAACAATAACATGATAGTGACAATGTGCGCTTTTTGACGTTATATTCGACAGTACTTTAAAAAAAAAAAAAAATCGACAACTATTATAGTTGAAACAATTTTTTGTTATCTTAAATCTATAACAAATGTGATTTATCTCATTATAATTTGATGGTTTAATGCAGAAACAGTATGCAAAAAAAAAAAAAAAAATACAAAATATGTATCCAACTAAGCCTTACTTTAACTATGAATTCACCGCTCTACAAGAAGCAATTACAAGGAAAAAAACATACTGTATAACAGTATATTAAATTATTTTTCCCGTTTAAGTCTGTGAAAGTTTAATGTTTTTCCACTTCCTTATAACTGTGAAAAAAGTAAAATAGATATTTTCTGGACTTTCAAATTTTGGGGTTTTGAGCGTTCCTGATGTACGTATATCCAGAAAAGTACTTCGGACGTACGAAATTATATAAGTGTAATTTTCATTCCCTTTAATGTATTACATTGTCTATTTGACATTGAAACAACATTCATTGATTTAAAGATTGCATTTTATTTGAAATGAATGCCACTGAATCATATTATTGAACAGAAACTAAAGCTGGACATCAATGTATCTAAGATTACTTCATAAGGGTTTGTCTGTTCTTGCTTTTTATGTATTCTAATGTAATCTGTCTAAAATGTATTTAGCTTCCTAAGCATTAAATCTCAAGCATACCCAAATGAAAAGACATAATAAAAAAGTATTATCTTTTGTATTGTAACTGTTTATTTTTCAGTTTCAAGTACAGGTTATTGGTGAGTTTCTTTTTTAATATTTCATGTATTATGGTAACATATGATACCCTTTTTATTATTTTGTTTTTTCATCATGAAATCATCAGCAAGATATTTTTCACGACAATACAGGAACAGGAGGGGGAATTAACTGTAATGTATACACATTCTTTTTATTTTGCCAATTTCAAATATGCATAACTCAAAAATATAACTGTTTTCCTCCTTTTCATTACCCGGAAAAGTAAATTACATGTTTGATCAGCATTTAACCTCCACAATAGGCAACAATTGCACAGTGATTTATCTTGCCATTCATTGTTTACCAATATGATCATGTTATTAAACTTCATGCAGGTATTCAATTGTCTTTTGAACGGGTAGCAATGAGTACGTTGGATGTTTCATTGATACATCAACAAGACTGTTACCACATAGTTATATGCTGAATGACGGAACTAATCCCCCAGATATGGAAAACAACTTGTGTTTACTTTACTGTAAAGAACAGGGTTACATGTACTCTGGAACACAGGTATTGTTGTAATCATGCAAAGATTCACTGAACACCTTACGCATGTTACAAGCGGTATCCTCCAAAAACAACTGGAACCACAAATGATCAAATGTTGATTCCTAAAATGATCTTCAGCCGTGAGGAAAATACTCAAATAATTAATATTGGTCCATTTAAAAACAGTTTGATTGAAGCAAAATAACGTGAGAGAAAAGTACTTTAGTTCCGGAAGAAATTAATTATTTCCAGGCTATCACTAAAATTAATATACATTTCTGATTTTGTCCTTCCTTACTCGGTTGCGACATGCAACTTGTGATTTTTCAAAATAATTTGTGAAAAAAAGAGTTAGATTGATGTTATGATTAAAAGCTATGTTTAGATACAATTTATTCAAAGCATATGTCAACAGAAATAAAAAAGGTCTGTATTAATGGTAAGACATGTTGATGTCCAAACTATAGTAATTGCGTTCAGTAAGCGCGCTCAGGAAAGTATTTTTACACAGTTGCTTTCAAATCTAGTTGTTAATGTATGCTTGAAACAGCCTATATAAGGAAAACATTTTCCATTTCATGAGTTAAAACATAAAATTTGAAAAACCTTGGTTTATTTATCCACAGATACCACATCTTTCAAATAATAATAATACAAACCTAAGACATACTTGAGAATAGTGTTCCCCTTTTTTTCTTCAAAGTGGAAAAAGGACATTTTTGGAACAAACTATACTTCTGTGGTACAACATTTTATATCTACCTCAGCTGGATAACTTGCTAAACTGGTTTAATATGACATATACATATGAGTATATACATGATACTTATGCCTCTATTATCAAAGGCCGTCGTGGGAAATCTAATAAACCTTGAAACATCATAAACTTATTTGACAAAGAGTTATTGTTTAACTTTAAACAATTCATAATAAACATATTTCATTGATTTCTATCAAACATAATGTAAAAATAACAAGTGTCCTTTCCTAGATTTAGATATTTCGGTTTTACACGGGAAACTCAACACTAAAATTTACGACAAAAGGGACGATTTTTCGTTCCCTATTGTTAATTTTCCCTTTTTGGATGGTGATGTTCCTTTGGCACCATCTGACGGTGTTTATATTTCACAAGTCGTTCGCTATGCCCGTGTCTGTTCAGACGTTTTTGATTTTAACGAACGTAATCTATGTATTACTGGTAAATTATTAAGCCAGGGATTTCGTTACCACAAATGACTTAAAACCTTTACTAAATTCTTCCACAGATATAAAGATTTGGTTTTGAAGTTAGGTTGTACCTGTAGAAAACTTATTTCAAACGGGATTGCACATCCTCATTTGTACGGCAATATTGTTTACCGAGCCCGGAAATTTAGAAAAGATCCTGGTAAACTAATCGATCCTTTAAATAAACTTATTCTAAAAGGTTACCAATTTAACACTGTAATTAGATCATTAAATATTGTTTTTATTGGTACTAATATTGATTTTGTTATCAGTAAATTAAAAGCAAACTAAATATTATTGTTATATACATATACACATTCATGGATCTACAATCAGTCGATACCTGTATCTTGGCATTGCACAAGGTCATGTTTTTCTCTGACTGTTTATGACGTCTTTACACTAAATCCATTGGATGTTGGATGTGTACGGATTGATAATTTAGTCTTAGATGCATGATTTTTTTATTAGTTGTTAGTGGCTTTGAACTAGCTGTCAGTAGCGAGTACTCTCAGATCTGTACTTAGTGTCTTTTTGTTGTTTGGATGTACAAGTACCCGGCCACGTCCACTTGTATTTGTAGTATTTGTATTTTTATCCATCTGATGAGTTAACCCTCTTTCAACTGATTTTTATAGTTCGTTTATATGTTGTAATGTTACACCACTGTTCCAGGTTAGTGGGAGGGTTGGGATCCCGCTAACATGTTTAATCCCGCCACATTCTGTATATGTGCCTGTCCCTAGTCAGGAGCCTGTAATTCAGTGGTTGTCGTTTGTTTTTGTGTTACATATTTGTTTTTCGTTCATTTTTTGTACATAAATTAGGCAGTTAGTTTTCTCGTCTGAATTGTTTTACATTGTCATTTCGGGGCCTTTTATAGCTGACTGTGCGGTATGGGGTTTGCTCATTGTTGAAGGCCGTTCGGTGACCTAAAGTTGTAAATTTCTGTGTCATTTGGTCACTTGTGGAGAGTTGTCTCATTGGCAATCATACCACATCTTCTTTTTTATATTCAGAATGAGTCATAATTCCCTGCATAATGTGTAAACCGTCAAGGTTAAATTACTTTTTTATGGTATAATTTAAGAGCTGAAATTTCCAATAATCGGAATTTTTGATGATGAAAAGAAAGAAAAAAGTCGATTAAACATGCTAATCGATATCAAAGTATTTATTAGAAATCTGTTTATCTTTAAAAACTGTCCTTTTTATAAACATAGCAACGTGTAACAATGCAGCCGCCTGTCAGAATAAACATTGCAGTTTTATCGGTAGTCAATTGATTATGCATAATCAATCTTCGATGAAAAAAAAAGGACCTGGAATGTAAAAATCTATAATAATTTATAAGCAAGATCCTTCCTTTGGATTTATTTTTAAGCTGATTTGTATTGACGTCTTTATAATAACAAGGTTTCCGATCAGCTGTTCATTGTGACAAGCTCAAATTTATAAAGTCGACGAAACATTGAAGCCAATAACAATCCGCCTAGTTTGGAAAATGACCCCAGATTTTCTTTTCGATGCAATCATCGAAATGCCAGTTTTTTTTCCAAACTGCATTTCAAAAATCTGCCTTGGTAAATACTACAAGATCATTTGTATTTTATATTCATGTGTTTGCATTAATTATAGTATGAAGAATTGCAAATAGTTGCAAAACAGCTAACTATATTGTTTATCTTAATTCTTTATATAAATACATAATATTGAATGCATTATACGTAAAGATAAATACTAACATACCCCTTGAAGTATTGTAAAAGAAATGTTGACATACACAACGTTTAGTTCTTCAAAATGCATGACTTCAATTTCTTTAAACTTATAATTTACCCTTTCTTGAATTCTTAATTGTTTAAGTTATTTTTCAGTATTTTGTTGTACGCTCGAAATTTTGACCTGACAATTATTCTGAATTTTTTAAGTAACCAGACACGAACTGTATTAAATTGTGTTTTTACGTTTGATGAAACATTTGTTTTTTCAAGTACATCTGTCAAGTAGGAGTAGAATAGATGAAAAAAAATTACAAAATTAACAGTAGCTTTAAGGCACTTTTAGATTTTTTCTTGATTGACAATCAATTAACATGACAGTGAAACTTTTTTGGTAAAGTTGTAATCTTCCCCTATTTTTGAAATGTTTACTTATAAATCTGTTTGTATACACATCGTTGTCAAAATATTGGAACTGTTTGCGACTTTCATACAAGTGAGAGGTTTAGCTAGCTATAAAACAGGTTTAATCCATTATCAATCCATCATTTTCTACACAAGAAAATGTCTGTACCAAGTCAGGAATATGACATTTGTTATCCATTCGTTTGATGTGTTTGAGATTTTGATTTTGCCATTTGATTAGGGACTCTCCGTTATGAACTTTCCACAGAGTTCGTTTTTTTTTTTGTTATTTTACCTTTTACCTGATGTATTGTATTTAACGATTTAACGTCATTTACCACATATGTGAAAGGTTGATTTGAAAATCTTTTTTTACACTTTAGGAAACATTAGGGAGGGTTTTTGCATTTAATTCTTCCCGTCTTCAATTTATATTTCATCAGAATACATTACAATCGTTGAGGATTGAATATAATGACCTCGATCTGTAATTCAGAGAGATATGACTTATAATATTTTTTGTGTCAATAAAGGGAGAACACCAGCCAGAAGTAGATATCACAGAATCTGATGAATTCAATTAAACGATGGCAGTTGTTATCAAATACTGTGTATTCATTTATTTTCGTTGGTACCAATTTTCGTGGATTAAGGAAAACTTACATGTTCGTGGATATTTACTTTCGTGGTTTTGCCGAAGTCTGCATACAAGCCTATGGAAAATTTGTCATTCGTTGAACATTTAATTTCATGGTTTATCTGTACCCACGAAATCCACGAAAATTGGTATTCAACGAGTAATATTGAATCCACAGTAGTCCGTTTCTATGTATGTTGACGTTTGATTTTGTTGCAGTTCAGTGTTTCTGTTGTTCCGTTGTTTTCATCTTATATTTCATGTGGTTTAATCGGTTTTAGTTGTAACCCGGGATTGTTTTCTCTCAATCGATTTATGACTTTTGAACAGCAGTATACTACTGTTGCTTTTATTTGTCACTAAATTTTAAAAAATCTGAATTAAATAATTTTGGAAATATTTCAAATAAAACATTTTAGAGCATTGAAATTAAAATACATATTTTAAAAACCGACAATCTCAGAATATACATCTGAAGCAACATAACTGTGGAATGTGACAAAAATGTTAAGAAGGTTTAAAAGTATCTGACATAAGAAATATGAAATTACCCCTATCTTTTAAACAAATCTCTTCTTAATATTAAACCATTCATAATCAAAAAAGATAAATACCCTGCGGTTTGGTTAATTTATTCTTTCAATCAGTTTCAAAAGTCAAACAATGGCAATGTTTTCAGAAAAAAAACTTGACCTGACGGGTTTTTACAAGATTTAAATTTTCTGATAGAGATATAACAATCGTTACAATAATGTTAACAGAACCATTTATTATGCAAAAAGTAAATTAACAAAAATAATAAACTCCAAGGAAAGTTCCAAACGGAAAGTCCATTATCAAATCGCATAATCAAAAGCAAAACACATCAAACAAACAGAAAACAACTGTCATATTCCTGCCTTGGTACAGGCATTGCCTTTAGTAGAAAATTGTTGATTACAACTCTCACTTGTATGACGGTCGCATAGCATTCGATGATATTGACAACAATGTGTGAGCAAAACAAATAGACATAAAAGATAAATATGTAAAAAATTGGAGTACAGTAGTCAATATAATGTTATAATCTTAATCACTTTAAAAACTATGTCAACAAAGAAAAACTAAATGGGATTCAGACTTTCTATATACAAAGCACATAAGCAAAAATGACAGACAGGAATAAATAAATGACTATAGCACAATAACACAATGACGGTGTGTATATAGACTGAGCCACGCCAAAAGGATATTACTAAAAACTAAATAAACATTAAAGATTACAATTCACAAAGACAAATAAAGAGAACACTATAACACGCAATTAAGATTGGAAATTTATATCAAATGATGCATTGCTAGTAATTTAAATTCCTGATCAAGTTTTGTTTTACAATTCTATCAGAATTCTTAAGTATAAAAGGAAGCTTTTACACTGTATTTATACAAATATTTGTTCAAATGATCGAAAAATGTTCTGTTTTTTCAGTAGATTTAAAACTTCTAAAGTTTCGTCTTTAATTGTGCCAAATCGGAAATATGAACGTGTATTACTTATTTTTTTTACATATATTCTTTTGGAAACTCATCTCGTAAATAGAGCATCAACATGATCAATATAGACATTTCTCCTTTTAATATATCTTGGGGTTAAAACATTTTGTGCGTTTTTAAGCGTTTTTTATTTCCATTGATCATACATAACAACAACGCCATTTAGTTAGAGTGGAATCGTTATTCGGATATAAAATAAGTACCATTTAACGCTTTGAGACAAGTGTATATCAGATATGACATAACCTTTATTTCGTTTAAAGGAGCTCCTCAAATCTAAAGTAGATTCTGCCGTTTAAACTCGTGATAAGTATCATGGTTATGAAGCTGTTTGGCTTTATAATGTGTGTTTATTCTGCGGAATCATTAAAGGTAATATTATTTTAGTCTAATTAATACATACTTATAAATATATTTAAAAACGAGAGCATAGTACCGACAATAACGCTCATTAGTTTCCATATTTTAATCATTTATTTATTTCTCATTAAAATTTTATTATAATGTTGTTCCGTCCTTTTATTCTTTATTTGACAATCTTTAGGTTTAAAAACACCAGACGTCTTTATATTGCATAAGTAAGAAGTTAAATTTACAAACGCTTAATAGCAATTAGCATGAAGATAAAGTTTAAAAGTTTATAAATATCGGTGTCGCTGTTTTTAATATACATCTCATTTGAATTTTGGCGTGAGATAGTTGTATCTAGATTCCAAAAGCTATGACAAAATATCAAGGATTCCACAAGATTTTGAAGAATGGTCTTTTTTATTTATATATTATAAAATTATGAAACGAAACATAGGGTAATTGGTTATTCTTGTTACTGACAAAACACGGATAAAAACCTGAGGATTTTGAAAATCTGACAATAAGTCAAAAACGAAACAAGCGAACCTCCTCAATACTACAGATATATTTGAAAATATCACAGCTGCAGTTATTGGTTGAAGGATTTTTTTAATGATGTAGACTAAAACAGGACTTTCCAAGGTTGATGCTTTAACTCAATGGGACAAAACGCATAGGTGAAAACTCTCCCAGTATTCACATAATATACACATATACTTTGAATAGTATATATATCTACTATGCAACACAACGTTTGAGGTCGTGAATGATTTTTCTTATGCCAGAAGGGCAGTATGTATTCTTACAGCTAAGGTCGATGCCTCTGCTGATTGACTGACAGTCCCGGAAGGTATCACCAGTCCTGTAGTCATTACTTCGGTCCAAGCATGAATTTACGGATTTAGTATTTTAAAATTGCTTTTGCAAAATTTTGAAAATTATTTTGAATTTAGGAATATACATCCCTTAAGCTCTGATTCCTTGTTCCGTTGTGGCTATAACTTTTTGTCCATTGTGGTTTATAGCCGTTCATCTTTTGAATAAGCTTTTGATTTTTCAAAATTTTCCCCTCAATCATTACTGGAGAGACATTGATTGTCGGAATGCGCACCTGATGCAGAAAATTTGGTACTGTATATGCTATGACTCTAGAATGATTACACAATATTGAAAATGTTCGTTTTAACTTTTTGTTAGATCAAATTCAAGTTTGTTCGACAACTACTACATGTACTATAGCTTAAGTAACACTTTAATTAGTCTATTGCTTAAATCTATAACTTATGTGATTTCTCTCATTATAATTTTGTTGTTAAATACAGAAACAGCATGTGAAAAAATACCAAATATGTTATCAACTAAGCCTTACTTTCCCTATTAATTTACCCCTCTAAACAAAAACATAAAATGCTGTTTAATAATATATGAGATTATTTTCTACCGATAAACATGTGGAAGTTTGTGAAAGTGTAATGATTTCGACTTTATTACATCTTTAAAGAAAGTAAAAGATATTTCACATTTTCTGCTCTTTAAAACTTTCGGATTTTGAGCGTGTATGCAGAAAGTGGATCGGAAACACAAAAATTATATACAGTAGGATTGTCATTTCCTTTTATGTAAAACATGTCTTTTGACATTGAAACAGCCTTCATTGAGTGACTGTTTTTCAGCAGAGTAGTTTAAATGTAATTTGGGCAGGATATGTAGGGTCTGTCATCCATACAAATGCATTAATATAGTAAGTGCCTTGGTGCGTTCACTTAAATCGGTTTATATGAATTACAACCACAATGAAGACAAGGCTGCTGCTGAAGTGTCAGAAAAAAAATCCCAATCGGTAGTTAATCCTTCTTTTTGTTACAAGCATGATTTCAACATTGCTTTTTAATTGAATTGAAGCCACTGAATCATATTTTTGTACTAAGGCTGAACATATGTGTATCTAGGATACGTCATAAGGCTTTGCCTGCTCTGACTTTTTTCATCTTTTTTGATGTAATCATGTCTTAAATGTATTTATTTTTCTAGGCATTAAATCTCAAGCATATGCAATGAAAAGATGTTAAAAGTATAAATTGACGTAATGTAAGTGTTTATTTTTCAGTGTCAAGTACAAGTTATTGGTGAGTTCTTTTTTTTTTTACACTTCGTGTATATTCATTGCATATAATCATAACCTTTAATTTGTTTTATTTTCTCTTACCAGCAAGATAGTATTCACGAAATTACAAGCTTGATGAAGGTTTTGAATTTATTATTGTATACATTTTCCTTTTTTGCCAATATCTAATATCAATACATCCAAATATATTTGTATCCTTATTTTCCATTACAAGCAAAATAAATTAAATGTTTGATCAGCATTAAAATTCTACGCTTGGTAACAGTTCCATAGTAATTTACCTTGACATTCATTATATACCAATATGTTCGTGTTAACTTCATGCATGTATTCAACTGTCATTTGAACAGGTAGCAATGATTACGTTGGCTGTTTCATTGATACACTACACACAAGACTTTTGCCACATAACTATTTGTTGGATAACGGAACAATTAATCCCCCCGATATGGAAAACAACTTGTGTTTTCTTTATTGTAAAGAACAGGGTAACAAGTACTGTGGAACACAGGTAATATTGTAACAGTACAAAAATACATTAGATAAGTTAAACTTTCCAAGCGGTATCATCAAAAGACTACGGGAACCACAAGTTGATTAAAAATATGAACTTCAGCCACGCGGAAAATAATTATCTAATAAGGATTCTTTTAAAAAACAATTCAATTGAAGCAAAATGACGTTTTATAAATTTTAATCAGGTAAATCAGTGACAAAAGAAAAATTTCTGTTTTTTTCCTTCCCTCCGCGTTTGCGACATACAGCTTGTCAATTTCAACATAATTTGTTGTCATATAGGTAAATTGATGTTATAATAAAAGAGATAACATTAACTGATTAACAAAGAAAACATGTGTGGAAAAGTTGTAGTTACATGTACAAGTAGATTAAAATATTTAAAACATATGTCAATAGAAATAGAAACAAAAAGTAGTGTATAAATGGTAAGACATGTTGTTACCCACCCCCACCCCCCGTATTCAATTACCGCGCCCAAACAAGTCTTTTACTCAGTTGCTTTCAAAATTTTTATTAATTGTATGCTTGAAACAGCCTATGTATATGATGTAGGTTTATATATAGACAGATCTCACATTTTTAAAACATTAAGTAGTCCGATAACTTTAACACATAGGAGATTGAAAATATTCAGTTGGATAAAGAGGTGTAATATTCGAAGTTTGTGTTACACCTGAGTTGGTTAAATGAATTAAAAAATTCCGCGTACTTCATCGGAGATTTAATTACTTTGCACGTTCGCAGAATTTTGATGTCTTATGACACTTGGCCAAAAAAGAACATGGTTAAAAAACACTAACATAATAGGAGATATCCAGAATTGTCGATAAAAAGACGATAAAAGATAGCAATGAAAGACACTTGCACCCCCTTTTTCCGTATACCCCATTTTACTTGCAATCGTTCTTTGAAACAATTCCCAATTTTTAATGTAAAACAAAGACAAAAATAGGATAGCCCTGTACATGACGTAAACTTAGACCAGCGACACATTAATGAATTGAAGTTGGAATACATCGAAAACCTTGTATAAACGGCTTTGTTCAATATGAAAACATCAATTATACATGTATATCCATTTAACATTTGAATTTTCAATTTACTAAAAGCAATCAGGACACCTTCATTTGGGTAGTACTTATGTTAAAAATCCACATTGAGATTTTAGTCCCATTCTTCGTTTTCATCATCAGTCTTGTTGAATTAAGACGTCATACTGTTGACCAGAAAATACAGATTCCAATTATTTTTAGAACCATAATGAATGTCATTGTGGTGATGACCCTTATCAGTACGGCTCTGACGATGTAAGAGATTATTACATACAGGATTTTGATTGTGATCGGAAGTGTACTGGCGATTCAAAACAGATGTGTGGAGGTGGATGGAGGTTATCAGTGTATGAAACAGGTATATTAACTGTTTCGTGAATATGCATGAACGTTTTAAAAAAGGATGTAAATAAAGGCAACAGGTATATACCGCTGTTCAAAAGTCATAAATCGATTGGGAGAAAACAAATCCAGGTTACAATCTAAACCGAGGAAAACAAATCAACTATAAGAGGAAAACAACAGAACAACAGAAAAAAACGAAATGCAACAAAAACAAACGCTAACATACATAGAAACGGACTATTTGATAACAACTGCAGATTGATATGAAAAATGACAGTGTAAAAATCTAAACTTTAATTTTTTTCCTGATATCAAGATGAAGCTGAAATAAGTGTTACTGTATTCATCAGCAAATAAAAGAAATGAAGGGAACGACAATCACATTTTATAAAGCTTGGAAGTACTTCTTCCTTAAATCATCACCGTTGCTTGCTTCTATTTCGTAAATATCATTATAACAAAAACATCGTTCAATTTCTTTATCAAATTATCATCTTTATATACTATACAAACTCAATTTGATGTGGCTACTCGAGGTAAAATCAAATCCCTATTTCAATCAAAGCTCTGTGTCTGTTATCTTTCCAGTTCTATCCTGATATATTGCGATCAGATTTATATTTAAGAATAGTGTTACATTTTGATTTCATTCTTTTGTCCCATTTCTGTTGAATATTATATAATGGGATAACGCAGATACATTAAAAATTATTCCAGTTCGTTTAATTGTACCTAGTTCAGTAAACAGAATCAGGAATTATTGCAAATATGGATAATAATCCTACACATTCGGTGAAATAGAAATATTATTCATTTGCCAATGTTTAACGCAAAACGACGAGTGCTACATATGGAACATGACCTGCTTACCCCACCGGAACACCTGAGTTCACCAAAAGTTTTTGATAGGATTCGTGTTACGAAGTGTTTTAGTTTTTCATTGCTGTTTTTTTCTTGTACTATTGTTTGTTGCTCTTTTTCGTTTTTAGCCATGGCGTTGTAAGTTTAGTGTTGACTTATGAGTTTAAATGTACCTTTGATATATTTTGCATATATCCATTTTACACATACAAATCAAACCCACAAAAACAACACAAATGGATTCGAAATTACTTTTAAAAAAAAGAACAAATTTGGAGGCGTAAACAGGTTGAATGTGTCCTGCTAATCAGAAAACAAATTATGTTAAAACGTTGCTAATGTTCAGTACGATTTTCATCATTTTATCACTAAAAGAGGCTCTTTGCAAAATGTTCAATGATTGAAATTTTCAAAGGTTATGTTAAAACCATCTTTTCTTCTATATTAATGACAACAATCAGTTTTGATTCCAACAAAAGAAGCCAGACTAAATAAAAATAGTTACATTTTGCAATTATATCAGTTGATAAAAAATTAAGGGTTCCTGTACCAAAAAAGTGAACTTACTATTGATAAACCTAGTTTACACTCTTATATTTTAGATATGAATTGTTTAAAGAAGTAATGAATTACTTTTTGTAAATGTTGTTTTCACAGGATATCTATCCTTAAAACCAGGACAAATTCAGCTCAACTTAGTCTCAAATAACACGATACTTACAACACGTGCCAACCAAGTCCTGACATCAAGAAGTAAAGTTGAATGTGCACGGTATTGCAAAATTTCTAATGACTGTAAAGTTTTCGTACTTTCCACAGAAACAGGAGAGTGCAGTTTATATAACAGCTACACCGTTATGTGTGAGGGAGTTCAGCACGTACAGGGATTCCAAGTTTATATGATGAAATAAGTTTAAAATATGCTGTTTAAAACAAAAATGAGAATAAAAAAGAACTGACTTAAATTTACTATGCTAATGTGTAAAGTGTCATCATGAATGTTACATTTCATTTAAAAATTAAGGTCAATTTAAGAATAACGCTAGATTGCAGACAACCAATCAAAATAGCGTATTATATTGAAACATACATGCAATATAATTATTAAGGTTAGAAATTGTTTGATCAAAACTGTAATTAACCCAGAAATTATTTTTGAATTATTCAGTTTAGTTTTGCACAGATTTTGACTAACGCCCACTGCCGAAAAAACCAAACATTATTCTTCATGGTTACATTTTCTTAAAATAAAGTTATATTAAATGGGTATTCATTCACATAATCAAAACAACAAAATATCACAGGGAGCTCATCGGATACTAATTTTGACACAAACAAATGTATCCAAGCAATTTGATTATTCTGTTCAATAAATTTAAACAATTGCTTGAATTTATTGACAATTGTCTATAACCATTATTTCAGCGGTTATATAGCACAACAATGTCACCTCAATTCCTCCTCATGTGTTCTCTATTGACTATGACGTAGTTTGAAAAGAAAAATCGGATAATTTTCAGCATTAAAAAAAAAATAAATTTGATCAATCATCTATATATTGGAAACATACCATGTTTATGGTGATAAGGCAATATTTTTGACAGTATAAAATATATGTAAACACATATATCGCATATTTATGTTATTTCATTAATGTTAATACCAACTGTTTGGTAAATGTCATGTAAGGAGTATAGTTTTCCGCTATAGCATGTATAAGGCACGCTTATTTAACAAACATTATTTCACAACAATACTTTACAATTTTGAAATGATGCAGCTAATGGCATGCCTTACGTTAAATGTTCTTTTCTGCAAAGTAGAGAAGGGAAACGCTAATAATTATCAATAACAATGACAGTTCAATCCTTTGTAGAAACAAAATAAACATGGCATATGCTTTAAGGAATAGTCTATTTTTATTGTATAAACATGCATCTGCCAATTCGATACAAAACAGGATGGAAACTATTTAATGGTCATTGTTACAAACACAATTAATAGAAGTTTTCCATTTATAAGTCTTCTTTACATTGAAATAAATTTAGTAATGTTCAAACCAAGCACGTGTGTTTGCACATATATCACACTTAGTACTTTTTCTGAAAAAGAAAACAAATGTTGTTATTTTCAACATCTTACACCTATAGAACAAATATAATCACTATATCTTCAAATATGCATTTTTGCACGGACGAGTTAAATATGCGGTATGTTATGAACAAAATGCGTAAATGAAAAAAAAAATATATATTCACATGACCGTGGAAATTCGTATCCTGCTCAAATATTATGAGTTGCTTGAACTATATATCGAATGATAGCTAATTTTTTTTGGTATCAACATGTTTCAGAAAATGTCCCCTGAATAAGAATCAAATGTTTTTCTGCGACGTCAATTTGTATGTCAAAATTTAAGTTAACCTTGATAAGCAAACCCTCCAGTTGTATAATGCACAATATAAAACGGAAGAATGTGATGAGAGTTAAATATAACGAGCTCTTTCTTATCTGGTGACATATGGGAGTCATGGCCTTGCTGAAGTGAAGCTCCGTGAATCACGGTAGGACATACGTACACATTCCCAGGTAAGACCTGGCAGAGAAGAAGCTTAGTGGCCCCCGAAATATTCACTGAAGTAGACCCCTCTGTCATAGTACCCAGTATCAGTCCTGTGCGCAAATCCTTGCTGGCCTAGAAAATAAAAAAAAAATATTGTGATAAAATTTTATTTTTTATATGAAAACGTGAAACGAACACTTCACATCGTAATTACACGTGTGATAAAATGCTTTTGTTTGATCTAGATGCAAATTGTTGCTTTAATTTGTTCAAATTATTTAATTAATTCTGGGTCGTATACGAAAACGGAAAAAAGTTTACCTGGGACTTTGAAATTGTTTTCAACAATAGACTTTATGTTTGCCTCTTGTGTACCATGAAACGCTAATATTGGATAAGACATCTTGCCTCCTCTGTGCTTCTTCATGTCGTCTATTGCTTTGCTAAAACACATAACAGTGATGAGTTTAATGCTCACTTACTTGTCAATGTCGTTTACTAGTATACTACATTTTGCATATACTTATCATATTTCGCAAATCGCTAACTCTCATATTGTAATACGCATACTAACTTTTATGGTAATGGCAATAAACCTAAAGCAAAAACAGCAATTCCTTAAAAATTCTCCAGATTTTGTGAGAAAAAAACTTGCTAAACTAACACATCGTCTATTTGTCTTAAGTAAAACCTGATGGCAGTACAGTTTGTGATCATTTTAAGAGAAACATTCAAATACATAATTTTTGTCTATAAAATGTAGATTTTATCGATACCGCACATACCATTAATATAAACAACAAAAGATAAAATATAATTTTTTTTACAAATACATCTTATTTCCGTTAATGAATATAATGCTCATATTGACAGAGAATTCTGTTTCACCGTATCATCATTTACGTATCAAAGTATCTTTGCGGGCTAGCGCTGCACACACATTAAAATCAGTATGACGTTTTTCCTGCAAATATTGTCTGTTCATAATCAGATCAACACACAATAAAACTTCTTTTATCCTTAGTAGGTGTACCAGGTTGCCAATGAAACCACGTACTGTGACAATTGGCCGATTCATGAACTAGCTAAAATTGTGGCAATCGTTTCACAAACAAGTGTATTCATTAAAAGGGTCGTCTGTTATCTATTCGTAGTATCTTCAAATGACTCTACATAACATGTTAAACGATTACATGTTAAATGAATCGTAATCATTAGACATTTTATTTTCTGTAATATGAACGTTTATCATCAAAACAAACATTTTTTATATACATGGATACTCACTGAAAATGTTTTACTAAAGGTGGGTTTACCACATACTCTACTTTATTTACTGTGAAGCTGAAATTTAAGATTCAAAATTTTTATCTTTTCTTTTATGAAACTATTTCGTCATTTTTTTTAATCTTTTATTCGGGTTATATTGTTTGCTAGTATCGTTTCTCACCAAGGAAACTATTTAAACAAAGTCTCATAATAGTTCTGCTTTACCAGTTAAATTTTTGAATCAAAATAGTGACAATAAAAATCCTTGGTTATAGTTAACATTTTCGATGGAATCAGGTTGGCAATTGTAGACTCATAAAAAATCCAAGGCATAAACATCACTCGCAAATGCTGCTTCGAATATCATATAGGTAGCTTTAATGGTTCCTCAACGAATATACGTATTGCATAATGTTTGCCAAATGGTCATCTCATTCATACTCTTTATCGTATGGTAATCAAAGGTAAGAATTTAACTTGAATTTAGTTAAACGTCTGAAAGAAAACATGCAGTATCATCACAAAAAATACAACACCAACGTTATGAGATATAAACAAGTTGATTAGAAATTTGTGTTATTATTCGCTTAAAATCACTATTTGTAGATGACGACCGAATCAGATAGAAATATAACACGTGTTAGACCCAGGCAACTGTATTGCATTATACTTAATATATGAATTAACCAATAAACCATGTTTTTTCCCATTTGCCATTCATGTGTTATTATAAAATAACCTGTTTCCACTTCCACAAATTAGCCTATAAAACTGTGACTCTGCAAATCTAAAATGAGTTTGTGCAGCTGATCCTTCTTTATACGGTCTTTCGGGATACAAGTCAAAGTAAACAACTTTGTTTCCATCCAGTGCTTCTTTTTCTCCTTTCATTAATAACTGTCTATTTGATACCTAAAATGGTTTTTGACAAACAAAGAACTATTAGAAGTAAGTATTTTCATTTTTTATCTTAGTTAAGTAAACTTTGAATTAAGTTTAGGATTTCAAATAGTCTGGGCTCGAGCATCACGGAAGATACATTGATTATCAAAATACGCATCTGGTGCAGTAAAAGTTTTACCGTTGTCGTTATTGACAGTTGTGTGGTGATATAAGTAAATGCTACAGTATACCATGTATGTATCTTATTTACATATTCTAAGTTTGTTCTTTATTTTCGTAAATATCTGAAGTGTCATGTTCAGTCTTTCAGTCAATTTTCAGACTTATCCAATGCAGTAAATTCAATACTGTTTAGAAATTTGCTTGCAGTTAATTCAGTACTGTTCAGTAGCTTTTCAGACAATTATGTATGATGTTGTTGGGTACGGTAACAAGGATGGGGTAATCGTAATATGTAATCGTAATCGATTGTAATTGATTACATTTTTTCCAGTAATCGACAGTAATCTTTAATCGAAGACATTTCGATTACATGTAATCGTAATTTAATCGATTACAGCAAAAGTTATGATGTAATCATCAATTATTTTTCTATTACATGTTGATTACTTTAGTAAAATAGTTTGATGAAATATAACCTATTTTAAATGAAAATATGAATGTATCCATCACTTTATAGTACAGATAAAATAGAATGTATTAATATGACTTAAGAGTTTATCAAATGCCTTATTTCTATCTATTGGCTCAAGCTGCATTATGATCAACCAGATCTCCTACCAAATTGTAGCTCTTGAAACAAATGACTTTACTTGCTTGTTAATAATTTAAGATCTGTTATATCAAAATACGAAAATAGATTTAAAATAAGAAATTAGTCTTAAGTTAAGTTCTGTACTACATTGAAGTAGTAAGCTCATTTGTATTAAAGTTCCTTAGAGCATAATTTTCAATAAGAGTTGGAATTTTAGCTTAGAATAGATAAACAGTTAATTCGTCATAATGTTATGATATAAAAATGAAGAAGGTAAACAATGACAATGAACCAATGGCTATGCATTGAAATTCTTGTTCATAAATAGATACATGTATCCCATGTTGACACTAAAAATATATATTGCTTATAATTTTGAATAGAGAATAAAAAATTCTCAATAAACTTTTTGTCTTTACTAATCAGATGATCAAAGACTTCTAATCAATAAGATGCAGACTTAATTAATAAGAAGGCGATTTACATTGTATTGCCACAGGGTATAAATAGTACTCCATTGGCACTTGTATAACCTGTAATTAGGAAGGTTATCCAAACAAAAGGATTAATTCATCCATGTAATTATAAATCATAAATGTCCATCTTAAAAATTAGCTGAACTAATTAATTATTCTAATTTTTTTTATATATTTTTCCAGCATCGTAATGAACTATATTCAAAGGTACCTGTTAATAAAAAGTAAAAATAAAATAAAACTAACTTAAGTCAGTTTGACAGCAAAATATGGAGAAAATAACCTTGAATGATAAAGAAGTGATTAATGCATTTTTCACCACTCACTCATGTTGAAAACCAATTTTTCAAGATTTTTTTAATTGTTCGATCCTCAGTAAAAGCTTCCATCTAGAAAACAACTGTCAACATAGAATTTGGAAACATTGCTTTAAATGCTGTTTTTGTGAAGTTCTAAATTTCCACTATATATACATTAAGCAACATAATTGTCTAACTTACTTTATTATTTTTTGTAATTTTGTAGCATGTAATTGACAGTAATCGAAAATTATTATAATTACTTTTATATACGTAATCGATTGCAATCGATCACATACAAAAATCAGAGTAATCGATTGCAGTCGATTACATACAAAAATCAGAGTAATCGAATATTAATCGATTACAAAAAAACCCATTAAGTAATCGATTATTAGTTGATTACATTTGCCAGTAATCGTGCACATCCCTGACGGGTAAAAACTGAACAGTCTGAACAGTCTGAACATAGGCATGATAGCCTCAACAGATATAAATACACTGCGAATTATCTGAACGGAAAAGATGTGCTCAGCATAGTCGCCAAACTTTCAACTATTCAGTTTAGCTGAATATAAGTTAATTGATATGGTGAATTCACCGTGTCCAATGCCTTACATAGGACTGGCATCGTCATCATGCGGGGAAGGCACATAATGTTGATTCGAACAAGATAGTCCGTAAAAATTGTCGAATATCTAATTATTTAAGCCGTTTTAGTGAATAAAGAGTATTGCACAGAATGCACAGATAAAGACTATAACAGACATTATGCGTCGGCCTTTCCTTCAAATTTGTAACTTTCACTCAATTTCTGCATTGTTGAGGTATAATGTCATATCATGTTGTGTAACAAAGGTTGTCCAACTGTTCATTAACAACTAGCACAATGGAACAAAAACTGATTTGTCATCTCATATTATATGGTTTAATAGTTTTCTAATAAAAAAAATCATGTGTGACAAGGGGAATGCACCTCTTAATTATGTGTGTATTTTTATTACAATCATGTCCAAAACCGTAGCAAAATTACACAGTCTAATAAAAAAGTAGATGTCACGAAAATGAAGATGAAAAATATGTTATACGCTGAAGAAAAAAAGTTCCTGGTTCTATTCAAAGTCTACATAAAATATTATGACATCTTCTATGCACAATTTTCATTTTACAGTATAACCAAAATAATGACAACGAATGTACTATGTACTGAATTAATATTGGTTCCTTTTGTCACCTTTACCATACTAGTATTTAGCAAACTAGTAATGTTCTTTAACTTCGTGTTTGATCTGGTTTTCCTGGCGTCCTACTTTTTGTATTCGAGTGCTATTGATGAGTCACATTTCTATAATTTTTTTCAATTATTTTTCAAATACTTAGAAATATAAAGAAAAATGTTCTAGCCTTCTTTTGCAGTTGATTTAGCTCTTCGTCCTTCTTCTTCATTTCATCTTTAGTTTCTTTTAGTTCTTCTTCAAAGTGCTGTTTAGCTTCAATCGCTGTTTTAAGAACTTCGCGTTTCTCTTCGTCGCTCATTCTACTAAACACAACTGATGACACCCTCCCTTTAAAATTCTCTCTGTATTCTTAACAGTTGAAATTTCTAAATGACAAAAAACAAGGTGTAAACTCGTAAAACATGTCCTACATGTAACTATGATTTAAGTACTGGCTTCAATAGTAATTATAATAATACTTTTAAACATATTTCATTTTTCAATATTTACCGTCATACATCGGTTAAACCATATGTTTTATAAACAAACTTAAAAACCAAGTAGTTTGAAGCTGAAATAATGTAAATGATACATTCTACAATGCTATAACTATTTGGACTAAATGTAATATAAAAAGGGGACTACCGGGTCAAAATACCGTTATGGTAAATTGAAACACCCCCCCCCCCCCCCCCTTCTGTATTGAAAATTGAATGTGCTGTTTTTTTTCATTCTAGATGATTATTAGAACATTATACATTATTTTAAAGCTTATCATAGATTAAAAATCATTCATACAAGAAGGGGAGGTCAATTTTCCATAATTTGTTAAAAGAAATATTTTTGCTTGGTATAAGTGCTCTGAAGTCTTTACTAACAAAATTTCTTTCAAAATACTAATTGAAGCATTATAACTAGACCATGTATTTTGAATGCTTTAATTATTTGAAATTATAACATATAAAGGTAGTTTTTGGGGGTAGGGGTGGCTAAGTAAAAATATTGAAACGTTTTTTACAACATGTTTTATATATACCCTATACTTATAACAGCATTAAAACTTTGAAAAGGAGTTTGAAAAATATTTTTTTCGAAATAAAGAGATGAATAGGAAAGGGGTTCAATTTACCATGGACAGGGGATGGGGGAGGGGGGGGGGGGTAAAATACAATGGCTAAGTGAAATTGTTGAATCATCTTTCCTTCATGCTCTTTCATACCAACTACTTTTTTAATAATTAAATATCTTTAAACACTTTATTATAGATTGAAATTCAGACATCTTAAAAGGGAAGGGTCAATTTCCTTTAGTAGAAGGGCAATTGGTGCTATAAAATCGTTACCAAAATAATTTTCTTTAACTTTCATTCTAACTTCTTTACATAGTCATAATACATGGTATTATGACCCCCCCCCCCCCCCCCCCCCCCCCCCCCTTGCCATGGTATATTGAACCCCCCTTTTAAACCTCCAATTTCAAAATTCTAGCTATTATAACTCCTTTACATAGTAATAATACTCCAATAAGTAGTTTGTATGTATTTAACATGCTTGAAAAGATTTTTTGAAAATGTTACTTAGCCATGGTATTTTGACCCCCCTACTATAGACTTCTAACTTCAAAAATTCTAGCTATTCTAGCTCCTTTAAATGGTTATAATACTCCAATAAGTAGTTTGTATGTATTTAACATGCTAGAAAAGATGCATTGAAAATTTTTCTTCGCCATGGTATTTTGACCCCCCTGCCATGGTATATTGAACCCCCTACTATAGACCTCCAATTTAAAAAAAATCCTAGCCAACAAATTGTTAATAAGATAATCTGCAAAACTATGTATCTAAAACAGGGGGGTTCAATTTTGCATGGTGGGGTTCAAAATACCATATGGGAAAAAAGACCCCGAGGTCAAAATACCATGCGGTATAATGACCCCGGGGTCAATTTTCCATATGGTATTTTGACCCCGGGTTCATTTTTCAGGGGGTTCAAAATACCATATGACACCGACAATACAATTATCGTAAATTCATAGTGGCAAATGCTGCGTTAACTATAAAGTAGCTCATTAATGGGGTCTTCCAATCTCCTGAATAAGGTATGGTTAGATTCAGCATATCAAAGAATCCAATATACTGATTATATGTTGAAATGAACAAAGTTTAATTTTAGACCTTTCGACCTTAATGTGAACCAGTTTAAAATTCAAAATCCAAATACACGGTTAGATTCGTTATTTCATATAACCCCAGTGAATTAAATTTTTGATGAAATCATAATAGTTTAATTTTGAATCCTTTGGACCCCAATGTGGACCAATTAAAAAACGGAGCCCAAAATTCAAAAATTAAAAACACGGTAGGAACCTCGGTAATTCAATTTTTTATGAAATCAAATAAAGTTTAATTTGAGATCCTTTGGTCCTCAATGTAGACCGATTGAAAACGAGGCCAAAAACCAAAATTTAAATACACGGTTAAATTCGGCATATTAAAGAAAAAAAAATAAATTCAAGACTTTGAATTAAATCCCGTTGAAATTGGTAAAAAAATAAGCAATTTATACAAAGTATTAGTAAGTATTGTCCCGTTTTTTGGGTCTCTAATTCCTAACGGTTAGGGCCATAATCCCCAAGATCAATCCCATCCTGACTTTTATTATATGGAACGCTGTGATACAATTTCATAGAGATCCTTAGACTTACACTCATTTCATTGTCTGGAAACCTGAAAATCATTGTTTTTTTATTCCCCTTATTCCTACAAAAATAAGGTGATGTGGTGTGATTGCCAAAGAGACAACTATCCACCTAAGTTCAAATGAAGTGGATGTAAGCAATTATAGGCAACCATACGACCTTCAAAAACGTGGAAACCTAATACCGGCTACAAGAAAAGTCGGTCGTATGAAAAATGCAAAATAATATATTAAGTCAATAATCGGCAAAAACAAAACACTTTTATGTAATAAATCCTGTGTCTTATGGCGTGTTTACCAAACATTGAACAATTTTATATTTGAAAGATTATTTTCGGTCAAAAGTTACCAAAGTTGTAGTTCTGCAAGACAACATTTTACGGGAACTTCTCTTCAACTTCCTCAAGTTTCATTTAAATCTTGCTATAACTTTATATGCTGTGCTGTATGTATAGATGTGCAGCCAAGTCATATCGGAATGGAAACGTTAAATCTAATGCCTCATGCAGGCGAATGTCACTATATCTGCACGTTAAAGAATCATTGAAATATCTCCTTGTGGTCTGAGTGATCCGTAGCCCTATTCGACACAGCTTCTTTCAAAAGAGGCAGTTTAAATTTGTTCTTACAATTCTTGAAGAATTGGCATATTTTGTTTTTGTCCTGAATATGCATGAAATACTTCAATTGCATGTGTATTCAACAGGAATCATTCTTTAAAAATGTTTTTTTTATGCATAGATGTTCAAGAGATATATAATACAATTTCATTGTATTTTCGACATAAACGCAATTATGACCAGCATGATGTCGGTTAGAAAAAAAATTTTAGTCTTTGATGCATGATTTTTTATATTCGTTGTTATTGGCTTTGAACTAGCTGTCAGTAACTGCGAGTACTGTAATATCTGTATCAAAGTTAGTGTCTTCTTGTTGTTGGGATGTACAAGTTCCCGGTCATGTCCACGTGTTTTTGTTATATGTATTTCTATTTGTATCCATGTGATAAGTTAAGCCTTTTTCAACTGATTTTTAAAGCTCGTTCTTATGTTGTACTGTAACATCACTGTCCAAGGTTAGGGGGAAGGTTGGGTTCCCGCTTACATGTTTAACCCTACTGCATTCTGTATGTATGTGCCTGTCCCAAGCCAGGAGCCTGTAATTCAGTGGTTGTCGTTTGTTGCATATCTTTCATCATTTTAAAACCTTCTATTCAACCACTTACTTTTTCTGTGATTCTCCACTGTTTCGAAAGCCTGCAATACAGTTGTCTATTAAATATTTTATAGTTTATATAATATGGGTGTAAATTTTGTATTTTTAAGATTCGACGTCCCACAGGCAAATTTGCCCTAAGATGCATTTGGCTTTTGTTTATAGATCCTTTTTGGTAATATAGCTTCTAACGTTTCTACGCAACTTAATATCCTAGGCTTGGAATTGGTTTGGACACAGAAGAAATTTTCGAAGTGCTATTTTCATTTACTTGAAGTGTATACGTAGATATCAAATATCTAAACAATTATGGAATTATTTTTAACATATAATCAACAGGTAGCATGTATGACAATCTTTGTGTTACCTTTAGCTCTTTAATAAATAAGTGACATAGAACAATGAATCATTTGTTATTTTAAGACTTGTTATGCCTATCGCATGCATAGAATATTACTAGTTAACAAACCTTAACAGCTTCGTGATCTTTATCATAAACTACAAACAAAACTTCTGTAATCGACGAGTTTCGATTTTGCGAGGTGAACTCTTCTACACACTTGTACATAGATTTGGCAACTAGATCAGCTGGATATCTAAGTTTACCTGTTCCCAATGCTGGGAAGGCAATAGAACTGCATTTCTTTTTAGCAGCAGTAGAAAACCATTCCATTACAAACTTTTCTAGCTCCTACAAATTAAATATTAGCACATATGGACAAACCTGTATTTGAAATGCGTTGAGTAAGAAGTATTTCGTTTTCAAAAATAAAAGGTAAACAATAACAGTCATGCGCATAACTTATTCAATCCAGCTGCTGTGGACGTCTGAACTAATAAGTACTGTTTGCTGTTGCAATGTTTGTTTGTTAAAAGTGAAATCCGATACTTGTATTCAAGAACATAAATTTTTAAAGCGAAACTTTTTAGCGTCTAGCATATTTGACTTTTGTTTCCGAATTTACCAGAAAAACGTTGTGCACATAATAAGTAATAATATTCTTTAAACACCTTAATTTTTTTCAATTGTAGAAACGTGTTGCTGTCATGATGTGAAACACAAACATGACAAATGTATAGCCCAAAGTTAGTGAAAGTTGTATGAAATAATGAAACTGTATTAAAATAACTATGAAAACTGACACAAATTATTACTGACATAGCTTTAAACGAGAATGCAATATATTGATCAAATGCTATTGACATTAGACTTCAATGGCTGATATACATTAAGTTGCAGTTTAATTGACTTTTGCCTGTTGTGTCTGTTTGTTTTGCTCACGCATTGTTGGCAATATGATGGAATTATATGCGACTTCCATGCAGGTGAGAGGTTTGGCTGGCTATGGGACCAGGTTTGATCCACCATTTTCTACCAATTCAGGAATATGACAGTTGTTTTCCATTCGTTTGATGTGTTTGAGCTTTTGATTTTGACATTTGATAAAGGACTTTCTGTTTTGGATTTTCCATGGAGTTCAGTATTTTTGCTATTTTACTTTTTACTTTTTACATGATATTTAATTAATAAAGTATGAAAAGAAACATATCATACGTTACTTATATCATGTTATAACTAGACATAAACAGTTATCCCATTAAGACAGCTTGAAATAGTCACTTACTTTGATTTCCAAACCTTCCTTTCGCCACTGATTCAAGCTTCCATGACAAACAATTTTACACTGTAAATTACCACCAAATGTCACTGCAACATCTCCATAATTTATACCATTCGGATAGTTCTGTGAGCACTCTTGATGTAAGGATGGACCACCATTTTTCAACAATGAGACGGACACTGCGCCTTGGTCCAGCTTTAGTTCTTTTGACGTCGTATTTACAATCGCTCCAACCTTCATAGTTAAATTTGATATTATATCGAAATATTAGGTCCAGTAGCAAGAGTTATTATATTATCGCATTTCATTGCGTTGGGGGTATAATATAAACAAAAATAATCGTACTTTTAAATAGTAGTTGGAACTCGCTCAATAATAAATATTGCCCAAGATGATTCTTGATAATCCGTGCATACTGTCACTGTTATGATCTTCTTCAAACGTAGGGATTTCACAAATGTGTTTTGAACTGTGTGACATACCCTTACATAATTTCAATTCACCATTTTAACATACAAATTTCTTTTCATGGTCACGAACAATTTCTTATTTCATGAAGAACCACATAGATTCCAACGATAAATGCGTCAAAAACTCAGAGATGATGATGGACATTTTTTATCGATCAACAATGTTTCTAAGTTTGGTGGACTGATGTTGAAAAAATTCAGTCCATATCCAAATGATTACTTACCGAATTGATAAGTATTCACATGGAAGCATATTGCCAAACTCTATTAAATTATCATCCAGCAAGTGCTAAATCTTTTATATTCAATTAAGCTTGGTATTTAGGTTACTAATATAACTCGAAGGTCTGCTCCAGATCTCCATCTTTTCTTCAAATTGACACAATAAGACGACTTGAAACTAAGGTTTCAAGTAAATGTTTCGATTTCAATTTTCCAATTGTCAACTTCCCATTACTAAATATATACAAAATTTCTGTCTCATCGTTAGACGTCGCTATTAACATATTGAGGGCGTGCATGTTCAGCTCATACGGAAATAATAAAATGTAGTATGTTCAAGTATTAGCGTAGATGCCATAAATCTGCCATTTCATAATGTTCAAATTCATGTTGCTTTCCTAAAGTATTAAGATTATGTGCTTACGATCAAGGATCTTACTATACAAATCCTTGTTACGATTTAAATTGAACAATCATATTTAAATTTTGTTTAAACTGTTTCCGTTTCATTAAGTTAAGATTATTTTAACGTTATTACATTTGGCATATATCGTTCACCGGTCAATAAACTAGTTTTATCTGTGGTACGCATTCTGAATCCCCATCATAATTGCTCTTGCTACGGATGTACAATAAATAATTATGTTGATTTCATAAACTTACCATCAAGCTGTTCATATCAGTGATCGTCTATTCGTTGGTAACGAATGTCATAAAGGTCATATTAACAGTGCAAAGTTCGAGCCTTGTACCCGGAATGAAACTTTTTCATTGAATTTTTTTTCTGGACCAAAATATTGTTTTAATCGTAGAAGTATTATATATTTCATTTTCATATAATGGCGATGATTTTGTTTCTGTGTTTACTGTCAAAGAAGTAGTTTTAACCCATTTCTTTAAAAAAAAAAGTAAAACACCCACAATAAAACAAATTCATTAAAATTGAACAAACCAAGATTATGATATTATTACGTTAGTATTTCTGTATTGGCCTTGTTATTGGTCCGAGGCTTGCTGTATTGGCCTGAGGCGAAGCCGAAGGCCAATACAGCTGGCCGAGGACCAATAACAACGCCAATACAGAAATAATCACGTCATAATATCTTTATTAATTAACTAGTTTTACAATGTTTTTTTTATTTCATTTCACAAGAGATAAACAATTTTTTACCTTGGAGTAGAACTATCCAAATCTGAGTTCCAATTTATAAGCTGCAATATCAAATGATCTGGTGCTGTTTAATTTCAGGGTGTCTTCTACATTTTCTCATCTGATGAATTTCTCTACCCTTTCCAATCACTATAAAGTGTTACAATTTATATGTAGACGCAACTCATAAATAGTAATTGGAAAGGTACTGCCATTGCATGTGTAATGCAGAAACAAATTGATTATTCAAAAAAATTAATGTAGGAGTATCATATGTTTGAAAATGATACAACTATCCATAAGCCAACTTACCGAAGCACGAAGATTTTAACAACTACAGGTCACCCTTCATTCATTTGTGTATGCCTGGTTCGGGTTAAAAAATAAATAACAGTTTTACAAAAAATGAGAAGCGAAAGTAAACAGTTAATCGATTTGTACCTGAGGTCAACAAGAAATGAAATTTGTGATAATCTACTCGTTGCCCAAACCTGAAATAATTCAATTGTCTGCTTACAAAATGCTTTTTAAATGAATTTGACTGTTCTTAGCCTGAAACATATGCCACACTGAACGTTTCGGCATGTTTATGTAGAGTAAATGAAAACTGCGTCTTCCAAACGACAGTTTACTTTTAGTTTGTGTTTATCATGACTTTCGATCTAAAAACTAGAGACGTTCCGAAATCCTGTATTGGCCCGGATCAGAACTCGGCCAATACAGAAAAAAATCAATATTGGCCGAGTTATTCTGTATTGGCCGAGTTGACACTTTTATATTGCATTGGCAGTTTTCTTCATATTAAGTCCAATAACAGAGTAGTTAATTAATAAATATATATATTGCATTAGATTACAAAGGCGAATTATCAATGAGACAGAAATACAGTTAAATGACATGTATTGACAATTAAGCGCTATAAGAGTACTATTTATATAATGATTTTTGTCAGCCATCATGGGTTAAATCAGAATTCTTTAGCATGAAAAGAAACTTTTACATTGTATTAATCCAAATATTTGTTCAAATAATCGAACAATGTTCTGCCTTTACATTAAATATAAATTTCTAAAGTGTCGTCTTTAATTTTACAAAATCGGAAATGTGATCGTGTATTACTTATTGTTCAACATGTATTCTTTTGGATACACATTCATTTTAATGTATTTGCGGTTATATACATTGTTTGCGTTTTTAAGTGTTGTAAATTTGCATTGATCATTTCATAACAAAAAAATCATATAAACGCCGTTTAGCAAGAGAAGAATCGTTATTCGGATATTAAATCAGTAACTTTTAACGCTTTGTGACAAAGGTATTTCAGATATGACATAACCTTTATTCTGTTTAAAGGAGCTCCTCAAAAATAAAGTAGATTCTGCCGTTTCAATTCGTGAAAAGTATCATGCTTATGAAGCTGTTTGGCTTGTTGATGTGTGTTTATTCTGCAGAATCATTAAAGGTAATATTATTTAAGTCTAATTTATATATATATACTTATTAATGTTTTTAATTACAAGAGCATAGTACCAACTGTCACGTTTATTAATTTCCTTATTTTTAGAATCTATGTATTTTTCATTGAAAATTTGTAATATTAAAGTTTTGTCCTATTAGACTTAATGTGATCATCTTAAGGTTTAAAAACACAAAAAGTCTTTCAATGAAGTTTCAAAGTTTATAATTATTGGTGTCCCTTTTTTGATATACAGGCCATTTGAAATTTGGCATGACATAATTGTATCTAGATTCCTAAAACTATAACAGAATATTAAGGATTTTATAAGATTTTGAACAATGGTTGTGTTCATATGTTATAAAATTTTGAAAAGAAAAGTAGGGTAACCGGGAAATGTTTGTTATGAAACTACATAGATAAAATCAGACGATTCTGAATATCTGTCAATAGGTCAAAAACGAAACAAGCAAATTTCCTCAAAAGTACAGAAAATATAACTGCAGTTATTGCTGACAGGATTTTTTTAAATGATGTGGCCTGAAACAGCACTTATAAGGTTGCTTAATTAAGTCAGTGGGACAACGCAGGGATGAAAACACTCCCAGTATTTACATAATATGATAAAATACATATATATTGTCAATATTATTTATGTCTACTATGCAAACACAGCGTTAGAGTTCGAGTACGATTTTTTTGATGACAGAAGTGCAGTATATAGTTATATCAAAGGTACCAGGCTTATAATTCAATAC
The DNA here is from genome assembly GCF_021869535.1 of Mytilus californianus. Lineage (NCBI taxonomy): Eukaryota > Metazoa > Mollusca > Bivalvia > Mytilida > Mytilidae > Mytilus > Mytilus californianus. Next base: position 37,812,393 of record NW_026262712.1, read on the forward strand.
GCCAGACGCGCGTTTCGTCTACATAAGACTCATCAGTGACGCTCAGATCAAAATAGTTAGAAAGCCAAACAGGTATTAAGTTGAAGAGCATTAAGGACCCAGAATTTCAAAAAATTGTGCCAAATACGGCTAAGGCAATATATGCCTGGGATAAGAAAATCCTTAGTATTTCGAATAATTAATACTTTTAATAAAATTGAGAATGGAAATGGGGAATGTGTCAAAGATGCAACAACCCGACCATAGAACAGACAACAGCAGAACGTCACCAACAGGTCTTCAATGCAGCGAGAAATTCCCGCACCCGGAGGCGTCCTTCAGCTGGCCCCTAAACAAATATATATACTAGTTCAGTGATAATGAACGCCATACTAAACTCCAAATTGTACACACGAAACTAAAATTAAAAATAATACAAGACAAACAAAGGCTAGAGGCTCCTGACTTGGGACAGGCGCAAAAATGCGGTGGGGTTAAACATGTTTATGAGATCTCAACCCTCCCCCTATACCTCTAGCCAATGTAGAAAAGTAAACGCATAACAATACGCACATTAAAATTCAGTTCAAGAGAAGTCCGAGTCTGATGTCAGAAGATGTAAACAAAGAAAATAAACAAAATGACAATAATACATAAATAACAACAGACTACTAGCAGTTAACTGACATGCCAGCTCCAGACTTCAATTAAACTGATTGAAAGATTATGTCTTCATCATATTAATATCAGGCACAATCCTTCCCGTTAGGGGTTTAGTATCATACCATCATAACATATATGAGAAGAACATAACCCGTGTCATGCCAACAACTGGTTTTTAAATAAATGTGTTTAGTGCCGATGCAAAGACCCTATAAGTGAATCAATATTAACGCCAAAATATGCAATCTTTAATGACCTGACAACAGTATCGTAACTATATCCCTTCTTAATAAGTCTATTTAAAGGTTTTGTTAGCTTCAGAGGTGAATACTGACATTTTTGTGCTTTATAAAGAATATTTCCATAAAAAATTGGATGTGAAATACCTGAACGTATAAGAAGTCTGCATGTTGAGCTATATTTACGAATGATGTCCTTATACCGATGATAAAATTTAGTAAATGTTTTGACTAGTTTGTGATATCGAAAACCCTGGTGTAATAATTTTTCAGTAATACATAAATTTCTCTCGTTAAAATCTAAAACATTGTTACATACACGAGCGAATCGTACAAGTTGAGATATATAAACACCGTAAGATGGTAACAAGGGAACGTCACCATCTAAAAATGGATAATTAACGATAGGAAATGAAAAATCATCTCTTTTATCATATATTTTAGTATTAAGCTTTCCGTTAATGATATAGATATCAAGATCGAGGAAAGGGCAGTGGTCATTGTTAGTATTAGCTTTATTTAAAGTAAATTCAACAGGATAAATTTCTTTAGTATACATACTAAAGTCGTCATTATTGAGAGCCAAAATATCATCCAAATATCTAAAAGTATTATTATTTTGCACATTAAATTTATGAAAATTACCATATAATTGATATTAATATCAACACTGAAGTGCTGACTACTGGGCTGGTGATAATCTCGGGGACGAAACGTCCACCAACAGTGGCATCGACCAAGTGGTGTAAATAGTTATTAAAGGTACCAGGTTTTTAATTTGATGCGCGAGACGCGCGTTTTGTCTCCATAAGATTCATCAGTGACGCTCAGATCAAAATAGTTAGCAAGCCAGACAAGTATAAAGTTGAAGAGCATTGAAGACCCAAATTTCCAAAAAGTTGTGCCAAATACGGCTAAGGTAATCTATGCCTCGGATAAGAAAATCCTTAGTATTTCGAATAATTCATACTTTTGCAAACAGTAAATTTATAAAAATGACCATATCCATTTTTAAACACTTGTTTCATGCCATGAGAGAAGTTCTAGCTACAGGCTGGTGATACCTTAGGGGACTATCACAAGCAGAGGCATCGACACAGTGATAATAATTACATACTGAACGTGTTATGTTACGATACCAAAATGATTACAAGAAAGTGAAAAAGTGCGTTTTCAACTTTTTGTTAGACAGTTCTTATATCAAGTTTAAGTTTGTTCGACCTCTACTTCAGTTTAATAAACTCATTAATTTTTAATTACTTTAATCCATAGCTGATGTGATTCATCTCACTATAATTTGTTGGTTAAATACAAAAACAGCATGTTAAAAAAAATACTAAACATGTTAATAACTTAACGTTCTTTCTCTATAAATTTACCCTTCTAAACATAGAGTGACCCCAAAAAAAAAATTAACCATAAATTAGAATAGTGTCTACCGTTGAACATGTTGAAGTCTGTGGAAGTTTAATCTTAATCGACTTCCTTCAAACTTTTAAGAAAGTAAAAGCTATTTCACATTTTCTGGTCTTTCTAATTGTTTGGGTATTGAATGTTCCTGATAAAGTGTACCAAGGGAAGTGCTTTGCACGAACAAAATTACATATAGTGTGGTTTCATTCCCTTTAAAATACACCTGTGACGTAAATCTTTTGTTCAAACTCTCCTTTATATTTCAGGAATGGAGAGTTATTTTCTATTGTTCGTCTTCATTCATCCGCATGTTTTGTCCTTTTCTTAAAAAGTGTTCACCTTGGAATCATTCTAGAGGACGAAACGCGATATTGAATGAAGATGAAATCTTACTAAAACGACTGATGCTGGATTTTTTTAAATTGTGATCGTAATAATACAATGAACACTGAATATCTCATTATTAACAAACAACTTTTATTAGCGAGTCGTTATTCAATCGTGTATAATATAGTATCGTATTCACTTAAATTCAGCAATATATTCCACAATTTATTTTCCGATGCAAATCTTGGCTGATTTTCTGTCGTGGATAGTATCCAAGTGGGTAAACACGAATATTTTTCATTGAGTCCCATTCCTCTTCTGTGCATCTACAAAATATCAAGTGTGTTAACTGTGTGTGAGTCAGTGCATTATATTGTAATATAAAACGCATAATCATTATTCAATAATGAAAGTAAGAGAAAAAATATTTCACATAAAAATTTTATTTTAATTTTACCGTTTAAGATATCATTTTCTTGAAATATTTTGATTTTGCACAGCCAAAATCGTTTGTTGCATTTTTATATTTATATAGATTAAAAACACGAAAATCACTCGGATTGTTTCTACAATAATATTGTGGTTTAATAGAATAAAAAGTCCAAGAAATTGAAATGGTCAAAATGGCGTATTCGGTATTATATTTGATTGTTCGTTGTAATAATTTAAATATAGTACTTATGAACAAAATTTGAGGGGGTATGAATAACATTTGAATAAGGTTTGTGTTAAATATTGGGCGGGGTTTTTAATTAATGTTCAACAGAAACGCGTAACATAGTCGAATTCATTCGATGTTGTTATATGTCCAGTTGCAAATATAACAGTTAGTTCGACAGTGCAAATAAACGGCGTTGATCTTGAAATAAATGTTTAAAGAAAATTAAAAGGTAGACTGTTGTCCACTTAAGTTAAATACATACAAAACAGAATCCAGAAATGTTTTTAATCATGGGGATTTTTGTTTCTAAAACTGTTTTGTTTCCCTTCGAATAATAGGTAAGAATAAAACATACTTTCAGTTTGCTTGTATTGCTATCTAAAAAAAAGCATATAAGTTTTGATCATTGTTATTAGCAAAGGGAACGACAAAATGTTGTGTTGTGCATGAAATACTGTTTTCTCGATTCATTTTATTTCATCGAATATAATGGTATGAAATATAGAATCACATTTTGTTTTCGATATTAGTTTAAATCGAGCACACCGTTTTTAGTTAAATAACCTATACTAGAGTGTTACATACCTGGAAATTCATTTTAGTTGTACCATTTCACTTTTCTCAGACGATTGTACATCCAATATTTATCAAACGAAAAACACATATAATCCATTAACATATATGCATAAATACTAGTTTTTTTAATCTCCGGAAATACCACTTAAAGACACAAATAAATATCCTTTAAATCCCACCACAAAAAAAACGTGCGTATCCCATGACTTTAAACATAAATCTGAATGAACTTTATTCAAGATATTTTTATAGTAATTATTCTACTGTTCATAAATACTTCATTCAAGTGAGAAGTTGGTCAGTTTGATCTTAAATTTTGCCTGCGGATTCTTGGGTACAACACGGGGAAAAGGAAAGGCGAAAATTATATAATCTCAAGATTCGTTTTTAATATCTAAGGTGTATTTTAAGTTAGCGAGAGTCCATAAAACTGTCCATTCCTGGGAAATAATGGGCATTGGCCCTACGGGCCTCCGCTCCATTGTTTCCCAGGAATGGACAGTTATTTGGACATTCTCTATAACTTGTAGTATAGCATTGTCTTTTTGACTTTGAAACAAACTTCATTGATTGACTCTTTTTGGCAGAGTAGTTTTAATGTACTTATTGCATGAATTATAAGGACTGTGAACCACATCAATATACTAATAGAGGAGCAAAGTAAGAAACTTAGTGCATTCATATCAATCGGATCATATGAATTAAAACTACGATGAACACAAGGCTGCTGATGAAGTGTCAAATAAGAGAAATTACCAATCTGGCAATAAACGTTTTTTTTTGTAACCAGTATGATTGCATTTTACTTGAAATAAAAGCCACTGTATCATATTATTGAACTGAAAATAAGGCTGGCCATACATGTATCTAAGAATAAGTCATAAGGCTTTGCATGTTCTAACTTTGTATATATTCAGATCTTGTCTTAAATGTCTTTAGTTTCCTTAGCATTAAATCTCAAGTATATATCCGATGTTAAATGTAATGTTTAAAGTCTTAACTTGTTATTGTATCTATTTATTTTTCAGTGTCAAGTACAGGTTTTTGGTGAGTTATTTTCTTTTAATATTTCATGTATTTTGATCCCATATAATACCTGTTTATTTCTATTTTTTTTCTTTAGATATTATAAGATTTTAGACAACGAGATTCGTCTTTTTTCATGAGCAAGATACAATTCATGACAATGCAGGAACTATGGAGGTTTTAAATTAACTGCATTGTGTATTTTTTTATTTTTGCAAATTTGAAATATGGATAACTCAAAATATATTTCTTCCGTCTCCATTACATGGAAAAGTAAATTACATGAATGAATAGTATTATACGTCTATAGTAGGTAACAATGGCAGAGTGATTTGTCTTGACATTCATTGTTTACCAATATGTTTGTGTTACCTTCAAGCAGGTATTCAAATTCAATTGTCTTTTGAACAGGTAACAACGAGTTCGTTGGATGTTTCATTGATACATATACAAGACTGTTACCACATATGTATTTGTTGAATAACGGAAGTTTTCCCCCAGATATGGAAAACAACATGTGTTTGCTTTACTGTAAAGAACAGGGTTACCTGTACTCTGGAACGGAGGTAATGTTGTAATAATGCAAAGATATATCAAACACCTTTGTGTTCTCCGAAGACAACAAAAACCGCAAATAATAACATTTAGAATCGTAAAATGATCTTCAGCCACGAGGAAAATAATTAATTAATATGGATTCATTTGAAAACAATTTGATTGAAAAAAAAAATGACGTTTGAGAAGAGTATTTCAATTCCAAAATAAATATTTCCAGGCTTTCACTAAACAAATATAGTTGTCTGGCATTTTCTTTACTTCCGCAAATGCGACATACTTTTGAATTTTCAAAATGAATTGTAGAAAACGATGTAATGATGACCGACTTAAAAAAATAATTTAGAAAAAATACTACTTACTGGTAAATGTAGATAGAATTGATAATAAACACATGTCAGCAGAAATAAAAAGGTGTGTATTAATGGTAAGACATGTTATTGCCCCAATTATAGTAATGTTGTTCAGTTAGCCGACTTCTGAAAGCATTGTTACACAGTACCTATCAAATTTGTAATGTTTTGTTATTGTGTGCTTTTCATATAACATTCTATATAGGGAAACGATTTTTAGTTTTATGAGTCAAAATGCAGGTATTTATTTGTCAAATGAGGCTTGAACCATTTATAGATCAGCAACACTTCGATAAAGTTTTATTACTGTAAACAGGGAAATTTTCACGGCAGTTTTATTTTCGCTATATTCGCGGTAAGAATTGAAACGCGAAAATAAAACTTTCAAGGAAACTCTTTTCATAAGATGAAGACCATACATGTGGGTATATGAATAGGATATGTAGAGGACCATTGTATAACACCGATTTTATAGACGACAGATCTATACCTAAATTCATAACTATTTTTAAATGAAAAGCAATGTTAGAAATCATGACTTTACTCAAGTTAATCTTACTAAAATGGAAGACATCTCAAACAAGCGGACATTACGGACATTACGGATATTGAAATGTGAACAACTCTTATATGTAAATGACACCTGTCAATCAGCTTTAAAAGTACTACCTTGTTGAATCTTGTTTTTACAAGCAAACATGACACAACTTTTAATCTCCTTTAACATTAAAGAACCGAAAACAAAAGATGTATGATTGATTTTATCACTTGATTTACGATAAATGTAAAACTGTTTACTTTCTTAATCATTTATGAAAATATTTATATAAGTCACAGGAAAACCGCAAATACAAACCGGCGCGAATTTAGATTGTGTTGATAAATCGCGAAATAAAAACAGCGCGAAAATTTCCAGGTTTACAGTACAAACTTGTTGTTATCAGTTTTGAAGATAGAGTACAGAACAAGTTAACTAAATTAATGTAAACAAAATACTGCAAACACAAAAAAAAAACATTATAAAGACTTGCTGCTGTTGATGAAAAATAAAAAATATATTCTATATTATATTTGACTTCTTTTAAATTGGGAACACTCATCAAAGATGCATATAAGTATATATATATATAAACAAGTCTTAATTGAAAACAACGTTCAAACCTATGATTGCGTTGGATAAAAACCGCAATGTTTATACGTGTGCATGCAAAACAAATTTCTTGGTAGAGGGGTCGAAATACAGCACAAACAACATTTTCCAAAAGATCAAAAAAGTGAAAAAGTATATTTTAACAAAACGCATTTGACTAACAGGTCGAACAACGGATGTTCTTAAACCCTACTGACTGCCATTGGCGATTGCCAAATAAACGGATCACAATATGTAACAAAATAGATCTTTAAAAATTATAAATCTAATACCAAACAGAAAACAATAAACTTGCGGAAAAGATGGTATACGGCACACAAAAGATGCAAAAACGAGTACACCATATCCAGATTTCGACAATAAATGTCTCTTCAGTGATGTTAGGGATCGAAACAGTATTTGGAAGGCCATAAAAAATACCTCAATTTAGGATAGACTCTTGAATTTTAAAGAGTCGAAATAGGATGAACGGATCATATAAACCCGAAGGAAAATATAATACAAGCCAAAGCGAAAAATATAAACAAGTCTAAATTGAAAACGACGTTCAAACCTATGATTGCGTTGGATAAAAACCGCAATTTTTATACGTGTGCATGCCAAACAATTTTTTTGGTAGAAGGGTCTAAATACAGCATAAAGACTAAAAAATTGAAGAAGTATATTTTAACAACACGCATTTGACTGACAGGTCGAACAACTGATGTTCTTAAACCCTGCTGATTGCCATTGGCGATTGCCAAATAAAAGGATCACAAGATGTAACAAAATGGATCTTTAAAAATTATAAATCTAATACCAAACAGAAAATAATAAACTTGCGATAAAGATGGTATACCGCAAAATAACAATATATATATAAAATAACTGAATAATAGCCAACGATAAATCTTACGGGGCGATGGATCATATAATTATGATACAGTACACTACAAAATATAATATATAACAAGTCTAAAAGGGTACAACATCACCGAAAAATAATAATAAAATGAACAAATGTTAAATATCTCGGATAATAGATATCCTTCATCAGTATGATCAAGATGTAAAATGAATCATATCAATCTAGTCTGATTAAAAACTATAACAATCTTGAAATTTATAAAATAAAACAGTAAAAACTGAACACCATAAAGACGTATATATATATATATATATATATACAAGGCTAAATTGAAAACAACGTTCAAACCTATGATTGCGTTGGATAAAAACCGCAATTTTTATACGTGTGCATGCAAAAACAAATTTCTTGTTAGAGGGGTCTAAATACAGCACAAACAACATTTTCCAAAAGACCAAAAAAGTGAAAAAGTATATTTTAACAAAACGCATTTGACTAACAGGTCGAACAACAAATGTTCTTAAACCCTGTTGACTGCCATTGGCGATTGCCAAATAAACGGATCACAAGGTGTAATAAATGGATCTTAATTAAAAATTTAATACCAAACAGAAAACAATAAATTTGCGGCAAAGATGGTATACCGCAAACAAAGGTGCAAGGATTTTTGTACACCATATCCGGATTTCGACAATTAATGTCTCTTCAGTGATGTTAGGAATCGAAACAGTATTTGGAAGGCCATGTAATTTACCTCAATTTAGGATAGACTCTCGAATTTTGAGGAGTCAAATTAGGATGAACGGATCATATAAACCCGAAGGCAAATATAATACAGGCCGAAACGAAAAAATATAAACAAGTCTAAATTGAAAACAACGTTCAAACCTATGATTGCGTTGGATAAAAACCGCATTTTTTATACGTGTGCATGCAAAAACAAATTTCTTGTTAGAGGGGTCTAAATACAGCACAAACAACATTTTCCAAAAGACCAAAAAAGTGAAAAAGTATATTTTAACAAAACGCATTTGACTAACAGGTCGAACAACAAATGTTCTTAAACCCTGCTGACTGCCATTGGCGATTGCCACATGAACGGATCACAAGGTGTAATAAATGGATCTTAATTAAAAATTTAATACCAAACAGAAAACAATAAACTTGCGGCAAAGATGGTATACCGCAAACAAAGGTGCAAGGTTTTTTGTACACCATATCCGGATTTCGACAATTAATGTCTCTTCAGTGATGTTAGGAATCGAAACAGTATTTGGAAGGCCATATAATTTACCTCAATTTAGGATAGACTCTCGAATTTTGAGGAGTCAAATTAGGATGAACGGATCATATATATATATACAAGTCTAAATCGAAAACAACGTTCAAACCTATATATATATATATATACCTGTGGAAAACTGGGGAATCATGCTTTACGATAAATCAGTGCGTATTTAAGATGCGTTTTCGTTTCAGATTTTTTATCTGATATGTTGGATATTTCAAGTACGCAACCTCTTTACAAACATGTCATACTTGTTCATGGTAATATGGCGTGTAGGGAGCACTAGTAAATGAATTTTAGTCTTAAACGGTCATTTTGATCTTATCATCAATTGATATGTTCAGTCGATTTTGAGACTTATCTTCTGCATTAAAATCAGTACTGTTCTGACAATTCGCTTGCTGTCAATTCAGTATTGTTCAGTAGCATTTTCAGACAATCTAGTATGATGTTGAGGTGTACAGCTAAAAAACAACTACTGAACATTCTGAACGTAGACTGATCATTTCCTTATTAACTGTCGGCTAATTGTCTGAACAGTACAAAATACACCACAGTGGGTAAGTTTGAAATCTGACGAAAAAGACTTAACATGACTGAATGATTTTTTGTTTTCAATAATTTTAGACTTGTTGAAATCAAAACGGCTGTTTCAGATCGGAATTGGTTTATTATTGTCTGCACAAAGACGATGTAAGGAATGTCAACAACTATAGATCACCGTACGGCTTTCAACAATGAACAAAACCTATACCACATAGTCAGCTATAGTCAGCTATAAAGTGCCCCGAAATGACAAATTTAAAACAATCCAAACGAGAAAACTAACGGCCTGACTTATGTATAAAATAAGGAACGCAAAACAAATTGATATACAGCAACAAACGTCAACAACTGAATTACAAGCTCCTGACTAGGGACAGGCACATACAGAATGTGGCGGGGTTAAACTAGTTTGAAGGCGCCAAAACTCCCCTAACCTGGGACAGTGGTATAAAGTTCCAACATAAGAACAAACTATAAAAATTAGTTGAAAAGGGCTTAGCTCATCAATTCGATACAAATCAGAAAGACATATATCAAAACACAAACCGTACATGGCAGAGTATTTATACAACTCCAGAACAAAAATGACACTAAGTACAGATCTGAGAGTACAAGCAATACTGAAAGCTAGCTCAAATCCATTAACAACTAATGAAAATATTATGCAATTAAGACTAAACTATCAATCAGTACACATCCAACATTCAACGGATTTAGTGTAAAGTCGTCATTAACATAAATCCATATTGAGATAACAGTCCCAATCGTCGTTATCATAAACGCTATTATTGAATTCAGATTTCCATACTGTTGACCTGAACCGAAAATACAGATTCAATTATTTTAGGTTGCTAAGGAATGTTGGTGTGGTGATGACCCGTATCAGTACGGTCGTGAAGATGTAACCGATTATTATATCAAGGATTATGATTGTGATCGGGATTGTCTTGGCGATTCTGAACAGATATGTGGGGGTATATGGAGGTTGTCAGTGTATGAAACAGGTAATAAGACGGAATCGTGAACATGCAAAATTAAAAATTGAAAATTTTAAGAATAGCATGAATAGGTTGTAAGATTCATTTGAAAATGATAGTGTAAAACACCATTAAATAGTCTTTATTTTCTAATATTACGGTCAAACTGAAAAAAGTATTATTGTATTGATCAGCAATTATTTTTCTGAATGTGTAAACTAAATTTCTTACCGGAATGAAAACAAAATGTATCCACGCAGCGTTAGCAAACACAAGTGGGCAATAAATACTTTTACCGAATTGAAAACTTTTTAGAGGAGAAAAAAAGTGACACACATTTTTATATTCATTTAGAACACACAAATCAAATCACAAAAACAACACTGATGGATTCAAATGTACTAAAAAAGAACGAGATTGGAGGCGTCAACAAGGTGAATGTGTCCTGCTATTCAGAAAAGAAATTACGTTAAAATGGTTGCTAATATTCAGTCCGAATTTCATCCTTTTATCACCGAAGCTGAAAGAGGCTCTTTTTGCATTAATTTTCATTGATTGAAAATTGTAAAAGGTTTAGTTCTTCTTGCATTGGATATAAATTTACCCTTTGCCTTTCTTCTGTTTTAATATCAACAACAATGAAAAATCACAGAATAAGAAAACGCTAAACTTTGCAATTAACAATTATATCAGTTGGTAAATGATTAAAGGGTTCACCCACCAGTAACGTTAACTGACCATTTATAAACTTAGGTTATTCTTTAATATTTAAGCTGTACATTGATTAATACTATATTCGTTTTTCAAACGTATTTTCAGGATATTTTCCTTATAAACAAGGTCAAATACAATATAAGTTAGTCTCAAATAACACGATACTAACAGCACCGGCCAGCCAAGTCCTACCATCAGGAAGTAAAATTGAATGTGCACAGTATTGCAAATTATCTGGCAGCTGTAAAGTGTTCGTACTCTCCACAGAAACAGGACAGTGCAGTTTGTATAACAACTACACAATTATGTGTGACGGAGTACAGTACGTTCAGGAATTCGAAGTTTATATGATGAAATAAGTGTAAAATATACTAGTGAAACAACTGTATATAAAAACTGGCTTTCATTTACTTTCATAAAGAATATAGCTGTATATTTTTGTTTTAGATATCCAGTGAGTAATTGAAAAGTAATTAATTACATTCAAAAGTAATGGACCCCATGTCTGAATGTGACCGACTGAATTAAACCTATCGCCGGGTTTACTATTACACCAGCAACACGACAAGTGCGACGCGTTGAGCAGGATCTGCTGACCCTTTTTGAGCACTTGAAGTCACCTCCGTTTTTTGGTCGAGTTTTGTGACTCAATCTTTATTTGTCTTTGTTGTGTTTTGTAGACTGTTGTTTGTCATTTGGTTGTGCGTATTTGTCCGTTGCATTATAAAATAAAGATGTGAGGTATGATTGCAAATGAGACAACTAATAACCAAAGTTCAAATGAAGTGAATGAAAGCAATTATAGGCAACCGTACGGTTTTCGGCAATGAAAAAAAAACCTTGTAGTCGGCTATAAAGGCTCCGACATGAAAAATATGAATCAATTTAATTGAAAGAACGAATTACCTCATTTATAACAAAACAATTTAAGAAAATCAAATAATACTGACATGAACCAACGACAACCACAGCACTACAGGCTCCTGAATTGGGACAAGCACATAAAGAATGTGGCGGGGTTAAACATGTTTGAAGGCACCTACCCTCTCCTTAAGCTTGGACAGTGGTGTAACAGCATACTATTAAAACAAACTATAGTTTTCTTCTCTTTGGTCAGGTTGTTGTCTCTTTGACACATTCCCAATTTCCATTCTCAATTTTATAAAAATCAGTTGAAAAGGGCTTAACCCCTTAGATCGATACAGATAAGAAAAAAACATCCGGCAAAAATACAGACTTAAATTGCAGAAAATTTATACATTCCTCACAATAAAAAAATGATACAAAAGTTCGGAGAGTACTCGCAATTACATTTTGTACTGACAGCTGCTTCAAAACCAATAACAACTTATAAAAAAATAATGTATCTAATTCTTATAGAAGTAGAAAGTCACAAAATGTATTAAATTATGCATATTAGTGTGATGAAACATGTGTCTTTTAAAATACATTTATTAAGTAAGGATGGTATAGATGATATAATAACAAAATTAACGGTTTTGAAAAGCTATCATGACATGGTTACAATTTTCTGGATTGACAATCAATATACATGGCAGAGAAACATTTTTGGTAAAGCAGTAATTTGCCTGATTTATTTGTATTATTCGTCACTTTTAACATATGTACCCGGTTGATGTGATCATTTTTGTAAATTTTTATGATTATTTAACCAATCTTGATTAAAATAGATATGCCCTGCAGTGTACCTAATTAGTGCATAAAATAGTTTCAAGAGTCAAACAATGGCAATGTTTTGAAAAATAAACTTGATCTTACAGGTTTTTGCACAATATTAATATTTTCTGATAGAGATATTGCAATCGGTACAATATTGTTAAAGATATGATATATTATTCAATTTTATTTTTATTTTAAATTATGTATTGCTTGTAAATAAACGTCTTGTACACTTTTTTAATAGCATTTCCATTCTTATAATTTAGTATAAAAAGAAGTTTTTACATTGTATTTATTCAAATATTTGTTCAAATAATCGAAAAATGTTCTGCATTTACATTATATTTAAATTTCCAAAGTTTCGTTTTTAATTGCAAAATCGAAAATGTAAATGTCTATCAATTATCCTGCTTATTGTTCAACATGTATTCTTTTGGATACTCATCCAATAAAGACATTTATATTTTAGATATACCTTGCGGTTAAGTATATGTGTTGGTGTTTTTAAGCGTTGTTTATTTGCATTGATCATTTCATAAAAAAATAATTTATATTCAGGCCATTCAGCTTGGGAAGAATCGTTATTCGGCTTTCAAATCAGTAATTTGTAATGTTTAGAGAGACAAGAGCATTTGAGATAGTCCACCACATTAATTTTGTTAAAAGGAGTTCCTCAAATCTAACGTAGATTCTGTCGTTTCAATTCGTGAAAAGTAACATGTTAATGAAGCTGCTTAACTTGTTGATGTGTGTTAATTCTGTGGAATCAGTAAAGATAATATTATTTTTGTCTAACTAATATATATTAATAATTTATATATCTAATTACAAAAGCAAAGGACCGACAGTTACGCACATTGTTTTCCATATTTGGATTATTTCTCTATTTATCATTCAAAATTTGTTATATCATAGTTTCGGCTGATTAGACCTGATCTGATCATCTTTATGTAAAACAAACGAAAAGTCTTTCTATTGCAATATTTATTTCGTAACTTTGCAAACGATTAATATCACCCAGGATGCAGATAGAGTGTCTAAGTTTCTAAATATAGAAATGCACAGATACTTAGTAAAATTATAAGATTTCAAATATCTCAAGTTCTTAGTGTAATAACGGCTATAAGATGATCATCACCAAGAGAGTAAGAGAATTAAACAAAGTACCAAAAATGTGTAAAAATATAGCAAAGTAGCTCTTTTTGTCTACCCCTTTTTTCAGTTGATGAATTAAAAAAAGATTAGAATGATTACAAAAGAGTTGCTTGCCTTGATCAAATGTATGTATTCATGTACTTGCGAGCTTGAACAATACGCTTGCACATAGTATCTTTGAGGAAGCTTGCAATGTATATAAAACAGTTCTAGTTCTTTCTTTCGTAAATAAAGAGTGAAATCGATTGCATGTATTGAACAGTCAAGTGTGTAAATGACATCATGCACCAAAACGTTACCAGTACACCCTTACAAATTACCTCAATGAATAGTAATGTCATTAAATTAGAAACTGATTAAATGTATCAGTAACAATGAAGTTTTTTTTTCTTTTTTGTATATGATAATACTATGAAAAAAGTAAAATCACAAAAATACTGAACTCCGAGGAAAATTCAAAAAGGAAAGTCCCCAATCAAATGGCAAAATCAAAAGTTCAAACACACCAAACGAATGGATAACAACTGTTATATTCCTGACTTGGTACAGGCTTTTTCTTATGTAGAAAATGGTGGATTGAACCTGGTTTTATAGTTAGCTAAACCTCTCACTTTTATGACAGTCGCATCAAATTCCATTATATTGACAACGATGCGTGAACAAAACAAAAAGACACAATAGGTAAAAATGTCAAAAATAAGGGTACAGCAGTCAACATTGTGTTATCATCTTAATCCTATAAAACAAACAAATGTAACGAAGAAGCACAAAAAGGGGCATACATCAAATTTAATATCCTCATTTTGCTTATATTATACGAATTTATTTATCTATGTAAAATCCACCCATAAAGGATGGAAGGTTTAAAGTACTGGCGTAAAATCGCGCTTTTGAAATTCGCACAGGTAGACATAAAATAATTTTGTCGTTCAAAGTATGACGGGATACATAAATACAGAGTCACGTAAAATGGATATCACAAAAAAACAGACTTAACAGTAAAAGTAGTATTAATAAATAAAATAATTGTGTGGTTCAAAGTATGACGGAATACATAAGTGCAGAGTCACGTCAAATGTATATCACAAAAAACAGACTTAATAGTAAAAGTAATATTAATAAATAAAATAATTTTGTTGTTCAAAGTATGACGGGATACATTCTCTATTTTTATGTGATACAAACTAATTCCCATTCTCAAGCAGTGTCATGTATACATTGTCACGATTGACGAATGATCATTTGAAGCTTAAAATACAGGCATTATTTCTGTGACTTATTTCCAAAGGACTAGTTAGGACAAAAAGTCTTTGGACAAATGTCACAATTCAGTTTTGAGATAATGTTTCCATGATTTACAAATAACTTATTTTCAATCGTTTGTTTTCCATTTATCTAAACTATAATCTATTAAAAATATCATAAACGAAAAGGGGTGTCAAAACTTAATTATAATCGCACAGTTGACAAACAATCCATAAGGAACTTGTTGTTGTATGATTTTCCTCTTTCGGACTGTAAAGCTTTGAAAATAAATCCATAAAATACCTAAGATCAAATCTGAAAGACCTGCATTTATCCGTCAAAAATTTGTTTAACTACTACCCAGGTTAGATGCATTGTATATTATAAAACAACTCTTCCTGAATTGCCAAAAAATATCAAGTAAAACAAGAAAAGTATGTAAAAGATAGGGAAAACATACTAAAAGACATCTTCAATTTTGATAATATAAGTGAAACCAACCAGCTGAAATTAATACGTATATATAAGGTATATTGAAAAAAGTCACAAGAAAAAATCAAAAATCTGCAAGGATCTGTATTTTGATTTGAATCTTATGTCAATTCTACAAATAGTAAATGAAACTTTTCAAAAAGTTCAATTTCTTTTAAGTTACTTAGTATACATCACGAACTTGGGGTAAGGGTTTACAAGATGTTCGGCGTTTTATTTCATTTCAATGATTATTAATTGCAAATGAAAACTTTCCCCGAGTATATTGTTATGCAGACAAAATATGTCCCATGAAGATTTCCACAGCAATACACAAGAGACTTAAAACACTTTCTCACTGGTTTAACATTTCTCGTCAATTGTCTACTATCTGGTCAAACTATAACACTGTAAAAGCATCCAAAGACACGAAATTGATGATAAAAAGTTTTTGTTTTAATATAATTGCATTTATTTACTTACAAAAGTTGAACATCACGTTTTAAAAAGGCGAAAAAAGAAAAGAACAACCTTTAATCATTTTACTTTATTTCTAAATGAAAAAGAAGCGAAGGATACCAAAGAGACATATTTTAATTATAATTCTAAATATATAAGGTAAATTGAAAAAAGTCACAAAAAAAAATCAAAAATTTGTAAGGAAATAAAGTAAATAATTAAAAATATGTATTCTAATTTTAAACAATTATATATAACCAGCTGGTTGGTTTCATTATTTGCGTTAGAATCTTAAAAAGAACGAATAAACTTGAATATTTTTTGAAATTTAATTTATCAAATGAACTATTTTATGTTCATTATTACGACTTTGTTTCCTGTGACCCTTTTCTGTGATTTACTGCTAATAAAATGTATTAAAATATTAACACAACATCTAACAGTGAAATTTATACAACAGTTTCTGTCATAAAGCAGTAATTGGAATTGAGGTCACAACACATTTTATCTAAATATTGACATACAAAGATATTCTTTTTTACTTTTCAACTTAATGTTGGAAAGAAGCGGAAGATACCTAATAATATTCAAATCCATGAGTTAAAAAACAAATTGACAATGCTATAACAAAAAAGGAAAGACAAACACTAGTACACAAAACACAACATAAAAAACTATATACTGATCAACACGAACCCCGAAAAAATCGGGGGTTAACGTAGAAGTATAATTATTACGTATATCTTTGTCTTTCTCGTAACACATCTTTTGTTTCTTTATTTTATGCCTGTTACCTCTCTAACTGTTTGTCATTTTATATATTTTACTATCATTAATTACAATTTATGTTTTTGGAGTCGATTAATTTTTTCATGAATTTAAAATATATATGTTTATTCTATTATATTTTGTTTTTGTTTTGATAGTAGTTTAAAAAAATATCACGCAACAAAATAAAATATGTAGTTACCATCTTTAATATGTAATTTTAAAAGGTCGGGAAGACACCAAAATGTAAGCTTTTAAATAGTATCACGGAAATGCATTCAGCTGTTCCCTTTATCATGTTTATCCTTGACTGGTAATTTGATTGCTGGTTATACCTTGTGCATTTACCAAATCATAGATGGTCTTATGAAGGACACATATGGCCGTCATGGGGATATTTATTTTATGTCAATCATTTATCAGAGTATGTCCCAGGATGTGCTTTTTTTCCATCTAACTTTTGTTGTAGGTGTTAAACCCCATGATACAAATCTCTATCACAACCTCGTCCATTTTTCTAAAACTTATCAATGATATCTATAGGGAATTAAAATCTTATCTTTTCTATTGTTAGTTTTATAAAATATCTTAAAATAAAGTTAAGCAAATGGTTTTTAGGAGAAAATCATGCGCATGCATTCTTATAGCTGTAAAAGGTAAAAACATTGTAAAGTTGAAGTGTATTGAGACTGTTCATTGCTGTTCTATTTATAAATTTAATGTTTCTTACTATGATATATATTTATATATAAATATGTGAACAGAAAATAATTTAATTAAGGGTCTTTGTTACACTGACTGTTTTGAATTGTACATATATAGTAAACTATATAAATGACGGAACTAAAAAAAGAAGAAAAAATAAACGGTCGCCATTGAAGAGACATAAGCCATTATAAATTTGGTGTGATATAATTCTATCTAGATTCCAAAGAATATAAAAAAAAATATCAATGATTTTATAAGACTTAAAAAGAAATGGTTTTTTTTTTGTTTTTTTTTTTATTTTTATGTAATCAAATTATGAAAAGAAATGTAGGGTTAGCGGGGGAAATTTGTAATGGCAGTACATAGATAAAACCAGAGGATTCTGAATATCTGACAAAAATTAAAAAAAGAAGACCAGCAAACATCTTTAATAGTACAGGAATGAATATTTAAAAATATCACAGGTACGGTTATTGCTTAACTGATTATTTTTTTTTCCAAAAAAAAAATGGTTTAAACAGGACTTCCCAGGGTTGCTAACATAGGTTGAGGACACGACACATGGGCGAAAAAACTCACAGTATTTACACAATATAAAAATATTACTTCAATAGTATTTATGTCAACTATGCAAAACGAGTGCGTGGATGATTTTTCTAATAACGGAAGTGCAGATGATACATAAACAATTAAATGATAGTCAAAATGTCAAAATGTGCGTTTTTTAACGTTGTATATCAAATTCAACTTTTTCGACACCTTTTATAGTTTAAGAAACAATTGTTTTAAAAAATCTTCAATCTATGACAAATGTGATTTATCTCATTATAATTTGATGGTTAAATGCAGAAACAGTATGCAAAAAATACAAAAAATGTAACCAGCTAAGCCTTACGTTCCTTATTAATTCACCACTCTACACGAAGCAATTACACGAATGAAGAACACACTGTATAACAGTATATTAACTCATTTTCTCCAGTTTAAGTCTGTGGAAGTTAAATCTCAAGCATATCAAACGAAAAGACGTAATATAAAAAGTATCAACTTTATTTTTTTTTTAAAGTTTTTTATTTTTAGTCAAGTACAGGTTACTGGGGAGTTCTTTTTTTAATATTTCATGTATAAGGATACCATATGATATCCTTTTATTTGTTTTTTTCAACATGAAATCATCAGCAAAATATATTTCACTACAATACAGGAACCCAAGGGGGTGGGGGTTTGAGTAACTGTATTGTATACACATTCCTTTTGTGTTTGCCAATTTCAAATATACAGAACTCAAAATACATTTTTTTCCTTTGTCTCCATTACCCAGAAAAGTAAATTACATGTTTAATCAGCATTTCACCTCTACGATAGGCACAATTGCACAATTAATTATCTTGCCAAACATTATTTCCCAATATGTTCATGCAGGTATCTAAGTGTCTTTTATACAGGTAGCAATGAGTACGTTAGATCATTGATACATATACAAGATTGTTACCACATAAATATGTGTTGAATGACGGAACTCATCCCCCAGATATGGAAAACAACATGTGTTTGCTTTACTGTAAAGAAAGGGTTATATGTACTCTGGAAAAGAGGTAATGTTGTACTAGAGATTTCCAATAAAATGACATACGTACCTAACTCGACGTACGTACGTAACGGGATCGGTTATTGCTAACCTATTATTTTGTTAAATGCGTCAGTTAAGTTTTAACTAAGTATTCCTAAACTATTAAACCAATTCATGATACATTTTATCAATATCAGTTATTTCTAAGATGATGAAAAACGAAAGAAATCATGATTTTTATATATCACGTGATTATTGAGATTCCCGCCAAAACTTCACTGTCATAAGACCACTTATATACAACTATCTTTACCTATCATACAATTGATTTGAGTCGTCTATCATGGTTTTGACCATGACTTTGTGTTTCGATATACTTTGCAAATGAACCTTTTATTATTTAATATTTGACATGTTTTTATTTTTCGTTATCAGATTGGTGTCCCTTTTTCCTTTCGTCTCTTAATGTTTTATAATATTTAATTTCCGTGGGTATTTATTATTAGACACAGATTTTTCTAGCAATTTCAGAAATATCGAATGCAAAGTGTTAGTCAGAATTTGTCTCTGTTAAAGTTGACAACAGGGATTGCATCATACTTTATTAAGCATCATTTCAAACGTTCTCTTCTTCTGCAGTTAATCTTGTTTTTTTACAATCTCCGATTTTTTTTCCTAGGGAAAACGTTCGACGAAGGGATTTGTATATTTAAAAAAATATTAATACAGGTCTTGTACTTCTTTAAATTTTAATAGTTGACATACACTTTTCTTTCAAATGAAAGTCAACATTAAAAAAAAGAATTTTGTAATTAATAATGAGATATGTAAATAAATGTGTACACCAATTCGTTATATAGATTGTAATTTGGAAGGTGTACTTGATTAGCAATTGATGACTAATCTGCATATAAACATTGACCGCTGTGGATAGTAAACTATCAATTTATAGTACATAGTAATTGGCTAAAAAATGTCCTGTCCCCAAGTATCTCTGATTAAAAGTGGACGAGAATGCCAATTTATATACTTGTTACATTTTTAAGACAACTATAATGCCACTTTAGTCCTTACAGTAATTTTCTTTTTTAAATGTACTTTTAAATAGTAAGGCTTGATATTGTCATAGTTATTTTTGAGATTAAGACAACTCTCACTAGTCCAATAAGAAGTGGATTCTAAAACTATCACACATTGATTGAGTTAAGCAAACAATTTTAATTTCAATTTTTGTCTCGCCTTAGAGGTATATATTTATATATAAAACGCGGGTTTTATCTACATAAGACTCATCAGTGACGCTCAGATCAAAATAGTTAGAAAGCCAAACAAGTATAAAATTGAAGAGCAGTGAGCACCAAAGATTCCATATGTAAACCAAGCTCTCTGAAGGAAGGTTTCTCCAGGTTCTTCGTATGTTGTGCTGTTGCACCACTGTCCCAGGCTTAGGGGGAGGGGGTTGAACACTCATTCCTTATGTGCCTGTCCCATGTCAGGAGCCTGTGGTTCACTTGTTGACGTTGGTTCATATCTGTTATATTTGTTTTCCGTAAATTGTTTTGTTTTAAATCAGGCCGGTAGTTTTCTCAATTGAATTGTTTCATATTTTTCAAGTTGGTTCCTTTTATAGTCGACTATACGGTATGGATTTTTCTCATTGATGAAGGCCGTACGATTGCCTATCATTGCTTACATCCACTTCATTTCTTATTGGCAATCATACCATATCTCCTTATTTTTTTATTTTTTTTAACTAAATACGTTTAATATTCTCAGGTAATTTAACATGTAAGAATTAGCTTTCAGTACCTGTGACTACTTTAAGATCGGTACTCTTTGTCTTTCATTATAAAAATGTAATTGTTTTGGGCTTAATTCAATATTGATTAGTTGAGCTGTTTCCAACTGAATTGTACAGGTTTTTTTCTTCTTATATTGTGCTGTTACACCAGAGTGTTGAGCGCTGGTAAACGCGTTTAATCAGGCCAAATTCTATATTGGCTTTCCCAAATCAGGAGCTTTCAATTTAGTGGATGTCGTTGGTTACTTTCTGTCATTTTTGTGTTAATTTTACTCTTGTAAAAATGTTTATTTTCGTTTGAACTGTTTTAAATTTTTCAAAGTCGATGCCTTATATACTATAGTATCTGATAATACGGTATGAGTATTTGCTTATTATTGACGACAGCACGAGCCACTGTAGTCGTAATTCACGCCATTTGGACTCTGTTTGATAGTTGGACGCCCCAATTGGATCCAGGTATATTCATGTCGGAGTGTAAGGAATAAATCGAAAAAGAATGCATGCTAAGCATACTAATGCCTTTTGAAGAGAAAATTGAAAATATTTGTTGAACCGGGACAGACTGGCGGACGGACAGACAGAGTGATTGCAATATGAGTGTCGGTACAATATTTTATCAGTGAATGTATCTTAGATGCTAGTGGTAATGAAGTATGGATCAAAACGGGGTAATCTGTACTTGTTAAAAAATATTTTATACTATTTAGAATAATAATTGCATGCCTACTGGATATTTATACAATAGCAAGTCACAAGGATAATGGAAGCTGTGAAACACCATTTTACAATAAAAACTAAGCTTTTTGATACCAAAAAAAAACTAGGAGAAAAACCAAACAAATTATGCAACAAAACAAGTGTTGCTAGAATAATAATATATGTACATAAAGCATAAAATATATAAACAGGTTTTTATTAAATATGGGATTGACTGGTAGCAGGTTAGCCTCGATTACGGGTTCAATTATTTTGTTGGACCCCCTGATCGAATGATTTTAAGACTGGATTGTTCGATTTCACCACCAAGCGTGATGCATTCGCGAGTAAGAGCAGGTGTTGGTTTAATCGAAGAAAGACATGTGTGTCTTTGTATCGGGTACGCTAATTTACCTAGCATATAAAAATGCGACTGTAAGTGTTGGTCATGTACAAAAAGGTATAATCATTTATCATTATCATTTCATCATCCCTAATATATATGTAATATTTGTCGCTGAATATAAGACAAACATCAGTATCATCATCATCATAAGTATTATAGCTTGAGGCTAAATTCTTATCTGATATTTTAGCCAATTTATGTTGAGAACTTATTTTACGCATGCATCTCTTTTCTACATAGTTTTTATAAATGTCCAAGTTAAAGCTAATAGTAATAGATTTCATAGAAGTATGTTTATCAAATGATCATGTCTACTCACAATTAAAACAATTAGAAAGGGATTGACTCGTCCGACTAAAACGAAGCACAAAAACAGCAATTACTAGTATTTCCAAATAAACTCCATGTACCGATCTTAGAGTATTCACAGCTACTGAACACTATCTTAAAAACAACTACAACTAATAAATACAGAATAATTATCCAGTCTAGAATATTAATCAATTATTTCGTACTGTTACACCACTGTATTAGGTAAGTGGGCCCGTTAACATGTTTGACCCCGCCACATTATGTATGGATGTGACTGTCCCAAGTAAGGAGCCTGCAATTCAGTGGTTATCGTTTGTTGCTGTGCTTTCGTTCATTTTTTGTTCATTAATTAGGCTGTTAGTCTTATAGTTGTAGTTGTTTTACATTTGTCATTTTGTAGCCTCTTACAGCTGACTAATCGGTATGGGCTTTGCTCATTGTTGAAGGTCGTACGGTGGCCTATAATTGTTAATTTTTCGGTCATTTGGTCTCTTGTGAAGAGTTGTCGAATTGACAATCATACTACATCTTCTTTTTTTGTACATATCACAAATTAAGTAAAAAAAGTACATAAACACTCTTGAAAAGCAAGACCTTGTGTCATGTCAAAAGCATAGAGTGTCTGTAGGACCATTAGTATTCATAACTGTATAGCAGATTATATGTAGTTTCTATAAAATATAATGATAATTTATCAGTAAAAGATACGTGATTATTTGTTAGTGGAATTATATATAGCTAAATAAATGAATATTTATATTAAAAGAAACATCAGAAACGAGAATATGTGTCCATAAGTTTACACGCCAGTATCACATTTCCGTGTTAAGTGAGCTCTAAATCCAGGAAAAAATCCAATTCAGTTTGTAGTCTTAAACTTTGAAATCTCGTGCGAGATGTCTAAATTAATGTTCAAACATTGTTGTTTTGAAAACTTATATATCAAAGTCAAACGACAATCATTTAATTTTGTTTTGGTGCCATACAATTTGTGATTATGGCCGGATCCAAGATATTTGAAAGAGGGTATAGTTCCCGATAACTGAATTTATACTGCCGAGCGGAGCAACGCGAAAAAAAAATTAGACGATTTTATACTAAACATTTGTATAGATAACAAAGAAAACGTGAGATTTTCAAAATTATTTGGCGATCGAAAGGAGGGAGGGAGTACGCCCTCTACCCCTGTATCTGCGAATGCACGTTTAGGTATAAATGGACAAAAACCTCGTCCCATGCATTATTATAGTTGAAGACTAAAAAATACTATTTGATAAATGTATCAATGATATAAATTTCTGTCAAATTATCTTGAATTAAATTATAGAAAAATATTTTTTTAAAGTTAGTCACGTGCACCTTTTACATTCGGGTGTGTTTGAATCTACTTTTTTAACGTTAAAACTTATAAAAACAAAAAAAGAGATAATTAACTTCTCGCTTCGGATTTCATTATTTTAATATTTTCAGGCTAAATTTTTATTTGGTAGTTTTTAAAATTCACATTTTGAGAAGAACTGAAATATGGGTCAAGTGAAATGACAAGAAATGATGGGTGTATTTGATTACAAGTTGATAGCTTAAGTATTCCATTAAACTATTTTTGTCAATAAAATCATTCAAAGTTTAATAACAAAATATTTAAAGATTAAAAAATGTAGTTGGGATTGATGTTTACATTAAGTCTATATCAGCAAAAAATGCGTTCAAAAAGCAAAAAGTGCATGCAGTGTATGCTCCCCTCCGTCATGACTCAATGCAATAGGACGAAATATGTTGAGTTAGGTCGTTTATGTCGAGTAAAGTCATTTTATTGGAAACCTCTAATAATACACAGACACATTAAACAAACGGTATCCTCTATAGGCAACTGGAACCACAAATGATAACATTTTGATTCCTAAAATGATCTTCAGCCGTGAGGAAAATAATTAGTTAATATGTCTCCATTTGAAAATATTTTGATTGATGCAAAATAGCGTTTGAGAAAAATAAATTTAGTTCCGGAAGAAATTTTATTATTTCCAGGCTATCACTAAATTAAAATACACTTCTGGTTTCGTCCTTTCTTCACCGGTTGTGACATGTAAAAAAATTGTTAAATTGATGTTATGATGAAAGACTTAGAAAAACAATGTTTAGATACAATTTATTAAAAAAATATGTCAACAGAAATACAAAAAGAAAAGGTCTGTATTAATGGTTAGACATGATGACGTTCAAACTATAGTAACTGCATTAAGTAAACGCGCTCATGAAAGTATTTGTACACAGTTGCTTTCAAGATTAGTTGTTATTGTACATGTTGTATGCCTGAAACAGCCTTTGTAAGGAACACATTTTTCGTTTTATGAGTTAAAAGGTAACAATTTGAAAAGCGGTATGTTCATTTATCAACAAACAATATTTTCAAAATATTAAATAGTCTGATAATTTTAACTTTTTTTAACAGCGCACCTGTACATAGAGGTGTGATATTTGAAGTTTATGCTGCACATTATATGGTTTAATTAATTCAGAAATTCTGCTTACGTCATCGTCGTGATCGTAAGAGTAAATTTTGTCGCACGTTCGCAGGTTCTTATTTGTCTACTGACATTTGGACCAATTAGCACATAGATCAGTGACACTTCGATGATAGATGACTTTTGTTATAAAATTATTGTCATCGTTTTTGAAGATAAAGTACGACACAAGTTACATGTTCACTAAATTATATAAAAAAAAAACTTCAAACACACAAGACTTTTAAAAACAATTATGCTGTTAATGAAATATTAAAATTCCTTCCATATTACCTTTGACCTCTTTGAAATTGGGAACACTCATCAACGACTGTTGATATAGACACCGGAGAACCGGGATGCATCGGTATGAAATGTAGTGGTGTCCTCGCGTCCAGACTTTTATCTTATACGTTGGATTTTTCAAGTAAAAAAACCCCTTTACGAATATGTGATAAACGTGCATGTCAATAGGGAGATGTCCAGCTTTATCTGCAAAAGGACGATAAGAGAATAAAAAAAATACCATTTGCAAACTCACCCTCAGCACACCAATATCCTTGTAATCGTTTTTAAAGCTAATTTCCAAAATACGAAAACAGAATAGCCCTATATATTTAGACCTACAATCTGATAACTAAAATAACAGTATGGAAAATGAAACAAAAGCTGTATATTTTGTGAATATCAATGCAGTGGATAGGTTGTTGCACCTATTTTTTTCCTGCGACTCCTTAATGAATTGAAGTTAAAATAAATCGAAAACATTATCGAAACGGTTTGGAGAGGAATGGTGAGTTAATTTTAAAACAGCAATTATATATCCATCAAAAGTTTGAATTTTTCATTTACATGGTAATCAGGGCACCAGTAAATACAATGCTGGAACTTCATTTGGGCAGTATTTCTGTTCAAAATCCACATTGAGATCACAGTCTAAATCAACGTTATCATCAACTGTCTTGTTGAATTTAGATGTACATACTGTTGAAATGAACCGCAATTACAGATACAATTATTTTTAGGATAGTTTGGAATGTCATTGTGGAGATGACCCTTATCATATAACGTATTTGTTACGTTTAGAGGACGTGTTTTTCAACAAACTATCGGCATTCCCATGGGAACCAACTGTGCCCAACTTCATGCCCACTTGTTCTTTTATTCTTATGAGGCTGACTTCATACAGGAACTTCTTAGGAAGAAAGAAAAGAAGTTAGCAGTATCCTTTACTTTCCGCTATATAGATGATGTTCTCACAATACATAATTCAAAATTTGGTGACTATGTTGAACGCATCTTTCCTATCGAACTAGAGATAAAGGATACAACTGGTACAGTTAAGTCTGCCTCATATCTTGACTTACATCTAGAAATTGACAATGAGGGTCGGTTGAAAACAAAACTTTACAACAAAAGAGATGATGTCAGCTTCCCAATTGTGAACTTTCCATTTCTATGTAGCAACATTCCAGTAGCGCCTGCATTTGGAGTATATATCTCCCAATTGATTCGATATTCCCGGGCTTGTATTTCCTATCATGATTTCCTTGATAGAGGTTGTTGCTCACAAGGAAGCTATTAAACCAAGAGTTCCAAATGGTGAAGTTGAAATCATCCCTTCGCCATCACGAGTTGGTTGACCGTTATGGAATATCCGTTTCACAGATGATAACGGATATGTTCCTAATGTTGTTACTACAATCCCGTTCCCTTTTCACGAATGTGACCTACCGAATTAGACTATTTACCGGGTTTGTACTAACACGAGCAACACCACGGGTGCCGCATGTGGAGCAGGTTCTGCTTACCCTTCCGGTGCATCTGAGATCACCCCCAGTTTTTGGTGGGGTTCGTGTTGCTTAGTCTTTAGTTTTCTATGTTGTGTTTTGTAAACTATTGTTTGTCTGCTTGTCTTTTTCGTTTTTTAGCCATGGCGTTGTCAGTTTATTTTCGATTTATGAGTTTGAATGTCCCTCTGGTATCTTTCGTCCCTCTTTTATCAGTACGGCCCTGACGATGAAAGCGATATATACAAACAGGATTATGATTGTGTTAAGGAGTGTCTTGGCGATTCTGAACAGATATGTGGGGATGTATGGAGGTTATCAGTGTATCAAACAGGTAATGAGACTGAATCGTCAATATGCATGAAAACTTTTAGAAAAAGTTGTAAGCTTGATATGGAAAATGATGGTGTAAATCATGTTGTAAATCATTAAATAATCTTTTTTTCCATATCACAGTCAAACTATAAAACAATAATGTTATTTTATTTATCAGCAATTATTCACTGAATGTGTAAAATACTGTGGATTCATTATTATTTGTTGGATACCAATTTTTGTGGATTTCGTTGGTACAGGTGAACCACGAAATTAAATGTTCAACGACTAACAAATTTTCTATAGGCTTGTATGCAGACTTCTGCAAAACCAGGAAAAAAAATATCCACGAACAAGTAAATTTTTCTTAATCCATGAAAATTGGTACCAACGAAAATAAATGAATCCACAGGAAATTCCTTTCCGGAATAAAAAAAAAATGATTCCAGCGTTAACAAACAGAAGTGGGCAATAAATACTTTTTATAAAACTGAATCTTTTATTGGTGTTGAAAACTTTTTAGAAATGAAGGAAATGACGATCACATTGTACATGAAACTCGGAAGTGCTTCTAGATAAAATTATCACCGTTGCTTGTTTCCATTTCTTACAAATCTTTATTGAAAATAGCAATGATTCCTAAACCATATTGTCATAAAAAAACACAGTAAACACCCTTTGTGATGCGGCTACTCGAGGTAAAATGAAATCCATATTTCAATCAAAGCTCTGTATCTGTTGTCTTTCCTGTTCTGTCCTGATATATTGAGGTCAGAGTCATAAGTTAGTGCTACTTTTTGTTTCTTTTGTTTTTCCCATTTCGGTTGGTTATTGTATAATGGGATAATGCCGATAATATTGTTTGTACTCAATATCGTTTATTTTTCACCTAGTTCGGTAAATAAAAACATGAATAATTGCAAACAATAATTATAATCTGACATATTCGGTGAAATAGAAACATTAATCATTTGTCAATGTTGAACGCAACACGTGAAAAATAATTTTCCCCTTTTGACCCTTCTTACGGTGTGAATATTTCACACAACTTATTTGCTTTGCCGTGTCTGTAGTTGCGTTTTAAATTTCCATGAATGTAATTTATGTATTACTGATAAATTATTAAGTTAGGGATTTCGTTACCCCAAATTAATTAATAGCTTTACCAAATTCTTTCGTAGATTCAAAGATTTGGTTAGGAAATGTGGCTGTACCTGTAAAGTTCTTATAAAAACGGGATATCACATCCCATTGTTTACGGTGGTGTTATTTACAAAGCCCATAAATATAGATACGATCCATGTAAACAAATTGATCTTGTGAATAAACTTTTTTTTTTAAAAATGTCAACTTAACACAATAGTTAAATCTTTAAATATTGTTTTATTGGTAATAATATAGATTTTGTTTTTAAAAATTAAAACAAAACTAAATATATATTGCTATATATTTAAAGTTATGGTAACTCATTATCCTACATCCTGTTGATGTTGCTAACTTATATTTTGGCATTGCACAAGGTCATACGTTTCTCGGACTGTTTCTTATTTGCTTTGCCGTGTCTGTAGTTGCGTTTTAAATTTCCATGAATGTAATCTATGTATTACTGATAAATTATTAAGTTAGGGATTACGTTACCACAAATTAATTAATAGCTTTACCAAATTATTTCGTAGATTCAAAGATTTGGTTGGAAAATGTGGCTGTACCTGTAAAGTTCTTATAAAAAACGGGATATCACATCCCATTGTTTACGTAGGTGTTATTTACAAAGTCCATAAATATAGATACGATCCATGTAAACTAATTGATCCTGTGAATAAACTTATTTAAAAAAAATGTCAACTTAACAAAATAGTAAAATCTTTAAATATTGTTTTATATGTAATAATAAAAAAATTGGTTTTGAAAAATTAAAACAAAACTAAATATATATTGCAATATATTTAAAGTTATGGGAACTCATTATCCTACACCTTGTTGATGTTGCTAACTTATATTTTGGCATTGCACAAGGTCATACGTTTCTCGGACTGTTTAAGACGTACTTCACTAAATCTGTTGAATGTGTACTGATTGATACTTTTGTTTGGGAGATCATGACCTATTTATCAGATTGAAATGACTTTAAACTAGCTTTCAGTAACTCATATTTTGGTGTTTTGTATCTATTAGTTTTATATAAGTCGTTTTGTGTCTTGAACCGATCTTTTGATTTAAGCATGTTACTACTGATTTTTATAATTTGTTCTTATGTTGTACTTTTACACCACTGTCGCAGGTAAGGGGAGGGTTGAGCACTCACAAACATGTTAACCCCCGTTTAACCCTGTCACATTCTTTATGTACCTGTCCCAAGTTAGGACCTTGTAGTTCAATGGTTGTCGTTGGTTCATGTGTGTTATATTTGTATTTTGTTTATTGTTTTATAATACGTTAGAAATCAGTTTCCTCGTTTCACATTTTTCATGTCGGTGCATTTTTTAAGACGACAATACGGTATAGGTTTATCTCGTCGTTCAAGACTGTACGGTTGCCTATAATTGCTTACATCCGCTTTGTGGATAGTTGTCTTATTGGTAATCATACCGCATCTCCTTAGTTTTATATTTACCAATATTACTCGTTTATTTTCTTATATCCGATAATTAGCCAACGAATCAATGTTGTTCCTACTATTGAAAATAGAACATATGTATAAAAAAACCGATATAAAGTTAGATTGTAAGTATTTTTTATGTAAAACGTTATTTGATTTTATGTATAACAAATAAGATGACAACAAAGGAATACACTACGTTATATTTTTAAATGTTGTCGATGTGTTGGATGTTGATTGTTTAGTTCGAGTTGTCATTATTTCGGCCTCTATAAATGTGGTCTGTGATTTTGAAAATTTACATACATATATTGTCCAGCAATGGCATAATGATAGATTACATCCATTTTCCTGTGCGCGCAAAAAATTACAGCAACTTGTACAACTACAGTATGGAAAAAGGTAAAATATTTACTGTGCACATATATTGCTGGATTGATTGATTGGCGTTTATCGCCACATTAAGCACTATTATGTTATTTCGTGGCGGTTAGTTTTTATTGGTGGAAGAAGCCAGAGTGCCTGGAGTGAACTAACGATCTTCGGTAGGCAAACTGAAAACCCTAGTCAATTCAGATTAAAGTTGAATGCACCTACCACGTGCGGGATTTGAACTCACAACATCAGAATTGACAGGCTAGTGATACAGTAGTTCGACCACCAGTACTTAGACCCCTGAGTCAACGAGGCCCTTGTTGTTGGAAGATAGTTATGTAACTAAAAAGATGCATGTACAGATTAATCTATTTGATAAACTACATGACTTGGAAAATGTGTTTTTGTTTACATTTCCAATAATTGCAACATACTAGGTCAATCTAAATATTGTCATCTTTCTTTACTTTGAAACTGTCACGATTAAATGTTTATTAAATGTAGTACTGTCTTAAACATTTAATATATCCTCCAATATATATTAGCCACATATAAAAAATACTTTGTGATAAACGAAAGTGAATACAATTTTTTAAACAAATAATTTAGAGTCTCTTTTAATATTGCAAATTAAGTAAGATTTACAAACATTATATAATGTTTCTCTTTACTCTATCACACATAAATAAACTTTATTTTTTTTAAAATGTCTCATCATTATATTGTTGAAACTTAATTTAATAAAAAAAAAAAATCTTTTCTCTCTGTGTTTGAACTTTTATGTAGATAGTCATTTAGAGTTGTTCTGAAATTTAGAGTTACAATGGTGATATCTATAAGTTATCGAATAGCATAAATATTTATGTACCAATAACTGTGTAATTCATGAAACATTCATAAATGGTTTTGTTAGTAACATATTGCAACTGAAAAATATCTTCCTTGACTTTGTTTTTTTAGAAAATTAATACAATTTCAACAATTGTAAGAAATGAGAAGGAGAAAAGAAATATACCACATATTGTTCATTGTTCACTCCTCTTTATAAATAGAATATAGATGCAGTATATATAAATAAGAAGATATGGCATGAATGCCATTGAGACAACTCTCCATCAAAGTCGCAATGCATTAAAAGTTAACAATTATTGGTCAAAGTACGTACGGCCGTCAACACGGAGCCTTGGCTCACACCGAACAGCAAACTGTAAAGGGCTCCAAAATGACCAGTGTGAATTATTAATTCAAACAGGAAAACTAACGGTCTTATTTATTTAAAATTCGTAAGGGTTCCGCGGAACCCAGTGTCTCGCCTACTTTTGCTGTTAATCGCAGGCTCAACAAAAATGAGGAAAAAAATTAATAAAAATATTCCTCTCTATACTATCTTTTGATTGTAAGTAGCTTCTGTCGAAGTTTGGTAAAAATCCAGGATAGTTTATGAATCTAATGAATGTTTTAAAAACTTAAACATGTTAAACTGCAGACTGGAAGAAAACTAAGTCCATTTATAAGTAAAATACGGAAAAAATGGAACAAAATTTTAACAAAATTTCCTTCTAGATACTATAGCTTTTAATCATAAACAAGCTTCTGTCCAAGTTTGGTACAAATCCAGGATAGTTTAAGAAAGTTGTTAAAATTTTAAAAACTTTAACCACAGAGTGAATGTAATGTTAACTGGCAGAAAAACTAAGTCCATTTATAAGTAAAATACGGAAAAAATGGATTTTTTTTTTTACAAAATTTACTTCTGGATACTATCTTATGATCTTAAACAAGCTTCTTTCCGAGTTTGGTAGAAATCCAGGATAGTTTCAGAAAGTTATTCAAATTTCAAAAACTTTAACCACAGAGTGAATGTAATGTTAACTGGCAGAAAAACTAAGTCCATTTATAAGTAAAATACGGAAAAAATGGAATTATTTTTTTTACAAAATTTTCTTCTGGATACTATCTTATGATCATAAACAAGCTTCTTTCCAAGTTTGGTAGAAATCCAGGATAGTTTAAGAAAGTTATTAAAATTTCAAAAACTTAAACCACAGAGTGAATGTAATGTTTTCTGGAAGGGAAACTAAGTCCATTTATAAGTAAAATACGGAAAAAATGGAATTTTTTTTTTACAAAATTTACTTTTGAATATTATCCTATGATCATAAACAAGCTTGTGTCCAAGTTTGGTAGAAATCCAGGATAGTTTAAGAAAGTTATTAAAATTTCAAAAACTTTAACCACAGAGTGAATATTTGTGGACGCCGCCGACGACAACGACGACGACGACGACGAAGACGACGACGACGGAATGTAGGATCGCTATGTCTCGCTTTTTCGACAAAAGTCGAAGGCTCGACAAAAAAAAGATAAACGAAAAACACTTATGAACCACACCAACAAACGACAACCACTGAACTACAGGTTTCTGACTTAGGACAGGTGCATAAAAATGCAGCGGGTTTCAACATTTTAACAGGAGCCAACATTCACCCTAACCTGAAACAGTAGTGTAACATTACAACATAAAAAGACACATTAAAAAAGTGAATTGAAATGGTTTAACTCGATCAAAAAGACATTTAAACCAAAAAAAGTAAAAATACATTGAACGAATAAGTTAGATATATTACGCAATATAAATACAATATTAATAAAAAAATGTAGAAACAGCATCAAAAAGACAGCTCTAACCTGGGACAAAATGGTGTTAAAAATAAAGCAACGTTTACAGGTAAATTTGAATATACAAATTTGGTTGTTAGGAGTACGGAAGTAATATTTTTTTACAAAATTAATAAATTTGTTGTTCACAGTACGAGTACAGAAGTGAAAATTTA
This sequence comes from Mytilus californianus, assembly GCF_021869535.1. NCBI lineage: Eukaryota > Metazoa > Mollusca > Bivalvia > Mytilida > Mytilidae > Mytilus > Mytilus californianus. The sequence continues at coordinate 37,845,398 of NW_026262712.1, forward strand.
TCGTTATACTATATACTTATCAAAGGTGGTACATATTAAAAATAGTTAGACGAGATATAACACAAAATAAATCAACATTGATTTACAGAAATGCATACAAAATTGTGTCAACAGGTCAAGTTAACACGAAAGTACGATTTAAGAGTACGTACTCGCAGTTACTGAAAGCTAGTTAAAAGCCAAGAACAATTAACAATAAAAAAAATCATGCATCAGAGACTAAAATCAATTAAAACACCTCCCAGGGGTTAAGTGTTTTAACGCCATGGACAGTCAAATATATCATGTTATATATAGATAAAGCAATCTCTAAATAGAAAATAAACGTGAATGTGTATTTATACACCCCAAAAAACATTCGAAAAGAATACAAATTTACTTATGTTTTAATTTGTTGATGACAAAATCGATGTTAGTGCCAATGTAAACAATATCCACAGAATTTATTACAATATTAATACGATAACCTCAATATTATAAAATAAAATAATGTTGGTGTCTCCGAACTACCCATCTCGTTGCCATGGTTGATGGCGACATTAAAAGATGGCGTGCAAACCTTCGATTTCAAACGTCCGGCAAATCCCATAGAACTACACCATCGAATTTTTGTGAAAAAGATAATATCTTTTATGTAGCAGCTGTTTCTTTCTTCAAATATGCCTTTTTCTTTTAAAAATATTTTAACTGACATACAATCCCACTATGCCTATACCAAAATATCAATGATTTTTTCAAAGTGTTGAGGTCATTTTAAAAATAAGAAACAGCAATCTCGGTATTCATAAGCTTTCAAAGAAGATCTAGACATATGCGAAGTTTTAAAAGATCAATGAACATAATGGGTGAGTCATTGCCATTCTTATAAAGACTGATAGACAAATCTTTTTGTTGCGGCATTTAAAAACTGAAATGATCAAGATCTAAATTATTTCCCTTGACGGTGTCATAGTGCCGGAAATAAAGTAAACAACATTTGGATAACTATTTTGAAATAAACATTTAAAGATGTGAACTTATATCACTTTGTGATTTTGATATTTGAATGTCTCAACAACTCTTCAAATCAAGCACTGTGTGAATACGAATTTTATGTGAAAAAAGGGGGATCACTCTCATATACTTGGTAGTGATATCTTTCGTAAGCTCAAGTTCATTCTCAACTCCACATGTGTGACTACCCTAAACAAATTATTACGTACTTACTTAATTACATTTCTCAAGTGTTTTAAACGACTCAAAGATGACAAGCGCGAGTAAATATAAAAATAAGAAGATGTGGTATGATTGCTAATGAGACAACTCTCCACAAGAGACCAAATGACACAGAACTTAACAACTATAGGTCACCGTACGGCCTTTAACAAAGCGCAAAACCCATTCCGCATAGTTAGCTATGAAAGACCCCGAAATTACAAATGCAAGGCAATTCAAACGAGAAAACTAACGGCCTAACTTTTGTACAAAATAATGAACGAAACAAATATGATACACATAAACAAATGACAACCACTGAATAACAGGCTCCTGACTTGGGACAGGCACATACAAAATGTGGCTGGGTTAAACTAGTTTAAAGGCGCCAACTCTCTCCTAACCTGGGACAGTGGTGTAACAGTACAACATAACAACAAACTCTAAAAAATCAGTTGAAAAGGCTTAACTCATCAGATGGATACGAATTAAATACATCTAAAAATATCACAGATTATACATCCCCACAACAAAAAGTACAGATCTGAGAGTACTCGTAGTTACTGACTGTTAGTTCAAAGCCACTAATAACTAATTAAAAAAGCATGCATCTTAGACTAAAATATCAATCAGTACACTTCCAACATCCGATGGATTTAATGTAAAGACGTCATTAACAGTCAATGAAAATCTAGACTCTGTGCAATGCCAAGATACATGTATCGACAGATTGAAGAGCCATGAATGTACATATGTAAACAAAATAATATTTAGTTTGATTTTAATTACCTGGTGACAAAATCGATAATACCGATAAAAACAATATTCAAAGATCTAGTTACAGTGTTGAATTGGTAACCTTTTGGAATAAGTATATTTAAAGGATCGATAGGCTTACCCGGATCGTATCTAAATTTCCGGGCTCGGTAAACCAGCTCTGCGTAAAAATTAGGATGTGCTATCCTGTTTGAAATAAGTTTTCTACGGGTACTACCAACCTTCAAAACCAAATCTTTATATTTTCAGAAGAATTTATTAAATGTTTTAAGTAATTTGTGGTCACTAAGTCCCTGGTTTTATAATTTACCAGTAATACATAGATTACGTTCATTTCCCGTGTAAAACTGAAATATCTAAATTTAGGAAAGGACAGACAGTACCGTTTATATTTGATTTATTTAAAATAAGTTCCTTTGGGTAAATTTTGGCAGTATATTTATAAAATTTCTGTTTATTTTACGCAAAAATATCATCAAGATAACGGTAAGTGATGTTGAATTTATCAATTAAATGCAAAGAGATATGACTAATTCCGTCCTATTTTGCTTCAGTAACAGGACATTATTTATATGTTGATGAAACCTAGTAGATCTTAGATATCTCAGAATATGATAAATTCAATTAAACGATTTTGCCACAAAATCAGAAACAAAAATACTCTAAATTCGATTTTTTTTAATCTTTCAAATAAAACATTTTAGAGCATTGAAATTATAATACATACTTTGGAAGCGATAATCTCACAATATACATCCGAATCAACAATTCTCTGAAATTTTACAAAAATTTCAAGATCGTTTGAAAGTATCTGAAACATGATTTTCAATCAAGGGAACATTATTCCTACCACTTTAAGAAATTTCTTCTGATTAATTAACCATTCATCATTAAAAAAAGATTTGCCCTGCAGTTTGGATAATTCATTCTATAATGGTTTACTTTTATAAATTTTGACTTGGATGGAGAGCTTTCTCATTGGCACTCATGCAACATCTTCTTATATCTATTTAAATTAGTTTCAAAAGTCAACCAATTGCAATATTTTGAAAAAAATAAACTTGATCTGCCGGGTTTCTACTAGAAATTATATTTTCTGATAGAGATATAACGATCTTTATAATAATATAAAAAAAAGTACTATATGTTATGCAAAAAGTAAATCAACAAAAATACCGAACTCTTAGGAAAATTCAAAACGGGAAGTCCTTTATCAAAGCTAAAACACATCAAACGAATGGAAACAACTGTCATATTCCTAACTTGGTACAGTCATTGCCTTATGTAGAAAAGAGGCGAGAGATACCAGAGGGACATTCAAAACTCATTAGTCGAAAATAAACTGACAACGCCATGCAAAAAAAGACCAACAGACAAACAATAGTACACAAAACACAACATAGAAAACTAAAGACTGAGCAACACGGACCCCACCAAAACCTTGGGGCGATCCAAGATGCTGCGGAAGAGTAAGCAGATCCTGCTCCACATATGTCACCCGTCGTGTTGCTCATGTTAGTACAAACCCGGTAATTCGGTAGGTCACATTCGGGAAAAGGGAACGGTATTATAGTTACTACATAAGTAACTTATCCGCTATCATCTGAGAAACAGATATTCAATAACGATCAACCACCTCGTTATGGCGTCCGTTAATCTTACGAAGGAACTCTTGGTTTAATAGCTTCCTTGTGAGCAGCAACCCTCTACCAAGGGAATCATGATAGGAAATACAAACTCTAGAATATCGTACCGACTGGGAGATATATTCTCCGCATGCAGGCGCTGCTGGAATGTTGCTACATAGAAATGGAAAGTTCACAATTGGGAAGCTAAAATCATATCTTTTGTCGTTAAGTTTTGTTTTCGAACGATCCTAATTATCAATGTCTAGATGTAAGTCAAGATATGAAGTAGACTTAACTGTATCTGTTGTATCCATTATCTCAAGTCACCACATTTTGAATTATTTAGTGAGAGAACATCATCTATATAGAGGAAAATAAAGTTAAAGAAAATGGCATATAGACTCTATATAGAAAAAGTCCATAAGCAAAAATGAAAGACAACAATACAAAACATGACTGTAGCACAATAACACAATGGCGGGATGTATAAATACCGAGCCACGCCCAAAGGATATTACCACAAACGTACTAAACAGTGAAGGTTACAATTGACAAAGACAAATAAAGAGAACAATAAAAAACACGGACATCAGATTTTATTTTATCTCAAATGACGCATTGCTTTTAAATTAACTTCCTGTACACATTTTGTTTTACAATTCTATCAGAATTCTTTAGTATAAAAAGAAGCTTTTATACTGTATTTATCAAAATATTTGTTCAAATAATCGAAAAAATTTCTGCTTTTACATTAGATTTAATTTCCAAACTATCGTCCTCAATTGTGCGAAATCGGAAATGTAAACGTGTATTACTTATTGTTCAAAATGTATTCTTTTTGGAAACTCATCCCCAAAATAGATCATCAATATAGCCATTGGTCTTTTTAATATATGCTGCGGTTAAATATATGTTTTGTGTTTTTAAGCATTGTAAATTTGCATTGATCATTTCATAACACATAATAAATATTAACGCCATTTAGCTAGAGAAGAATCGTTATTCGGCTATCAAATCAGTAATTTTTAATGTTTTGAGACAAGAGTATTTCAGATATGACACAACCTTTATTTTGTTTAAAGGAGCTCCTCAAATCTAACGTATATTCTGCCGTTTAAATTCGTGAAAAGTATCATGGTTATGAAGCTGTTTGGCTTGTTGATGTGTGTTTATTCTGCGGAATCATTAAAGGTAATATTATTTTAGTCTAATTAATACATACTTATTAATATATTTAAATACGAGAGCATAGTACCGACTGTTACGCTCACGAATTTCCATATTTTAATCATTTATCTATTTCTCATTGAAAATTTATTATATTATAGTTTCGTCCTATTATTCCTCATTTGACCAGGACAAGTTTAAAATAAAAAAAAAACATTTTTCTATTGCAATATTAAAAAATTAACTTCACAAACGCTTAATAGCACTCAGCATGAAGATAAAGTCTAAAAGTTTATAATTATCGGTGTTACTGTTTTCAATATACATGTCATTTGAAATTTGACGTGAATTAATTGTATCTAGATTCCAAAAACTATGACAAATATCAAAGATTTTATTAGATTTTGAAGAATGGTGTTTTAATTTATATGTTATAAAATTATGAAAAGAAAAGTAGGGTAAACCGAGATTTATTTAATGACACTACATGGATAAAACTAGAGGATTCTGAAATCTGACAATAAGTCAAAAACGAAACAAGCGAACCTCCTAAATAGTACACGTATATTTGAAAATATAACAGCTGAGGTTATTGCTTACAGGTATTTTTTAATGATGTGGCCTGAAACAGGACTTACCAGGGTTGCTGATTTAACTCAGTGAGGACAAAACGCATGGGTGTTTTGACATAATATACATATACATATTTTCAATAGTATGTTTGTCTACTATGCAACACAACGTTAGAGTTCGTGAACGATTTTTTAAAGACATACATGCATATGTTATTATTCACTCTTGTTCGATGCCTCTGCTGGTGGACCGATAGTCCCCGAAGGCATCACTAGACCTGTAGTAAGTACTTCGGTCCTGGCATAAAAATACGGAATTTGTGTTCCAAAATTGCTTTTACAAAATTTGGATAATTATTTTAAATTAAGGAATATATATCTCTCATGCAAAGATCTGATTCCTTGTCCGGCTGTGGCTATACTTTTTTGTCCATCGTGGTTTATGGCTCCTTTTCTTTTCAATAAGCTTTTGATTTTCAAAATGTTTGCCTCAAACATTACTAAATAGACATAGATTGTCGGAATGCGCAACTGGTGCAGAAAAATTGGTATCGTTTATGCTTCGATACCAAAATGATTACAAGAAAGTAAAAATGTGCGTTTTTAACTTTTTGTTAGACAGTTCTTATATCAAATTCAAGTTTATTCGACCACTACTATAGTTTAATAAACTCTTTAATTATCAGATACTTTAATCTATAGCTGATGTGATTTATCTCATTATAATTTGATGGTAAAATAAAAAAATAGCATGTTAAAAAAATACAAAATATGTCACTAACTAAGGCTTTCTTTCTCTATAAATTTACCCTTCTAAATATATAATTACAAAAAAAATAAAATACTGTTTAACTATTTATTAGAATATTTTTCTACCATTGAACATGTTGAAGTCTGTGGAAGTTTAACCGTATTTGACTTCCTTCCAGCTTTAAAGAAAGTAAAAGATATTTCACATTTTCTGGTCTTTCTAATTTTTGGGTATTGAGAGTTCCTGATAAAGGTGTATGAAGAGAAGTGATTTGAACGCACAAAATTACATATAGTGTGATTTTTTTTCCCTTAAATGTATAACATTGTCTATTTGACTTTGAAACAGCCTTCATTGATTGACTGTTTTAGGCAGATTAGTTTTAATTTACTTATTGCATGAATTGTAAGGACTGTGAACCACATCAATATGATAATATAAGAACATAGTAAGAGACTTGCATTCATATAAATCGGCTCATATGAATTAAAACCACGATAAAGACAAGGCTGATGATGAAGTGTCAGATAAGAGAAAGTACCAATCTGACAATAACCGTTCCTTTTGTTACCAGTATGATTGCATTTTAATTGAAATTAAAGTCACTGAATCATCTCATTGAACTGAGACTAAGGCTGGCCATCCAATTATCTAAGATAACGTCACAAGGCTTTGCATGTTCTGGCTTTTTATATATTCTAATCCTGTCTGAAATGTCTTTAGCTTCCTAATCATTAAATCTCAAGTATATCCGATGAAAAGACGTAATGTAAAAAGTATTAACTTTGTATTGTAACTGTTGATTTTTCAGTGTCAAGTACAAGTTATTGGTGAGTTCCTTTTTAATAGTTCATGTAAATTGTTTCCATATGATACCTTGATTATTTGTATTCTTTTTTTCTCTCGATATTATAAAATCATCAGCAAGATATTATTTACGACATAAAAGGAACTATGAAGGGTTTTAAATAACTGTATTGTGTACAATTTTTCATATTTTTTGCCGCTTTTAAATATGCTCAAAATACATGTTTTCCTTATGTATGTGAAGTGAGCGGCCGGTTCGTTATTCGTTATTCGATATTCAAATTTTCTATGCTGAATATAGTAAAACATTAAACATTTGATAACATTATAGTTATTAGTTAATAGTTGTAAAAATTAAGAGATATAGGAAATCTTTTTTGTGACCAATTCAAGTTATCGTAAATTCTCAAATATAAACCCTTATGTAAATCGAATATTTCTCTTTATGACCTATCGATTTTAATCAATAGGATATAATCAAGAATAAACATTTAAAAGATGATATTTCAAGGAACGAGGGCCAAGGGGTTTTCTAGATCTTCCTGGTCTCTCAATCTTCATAATATTATGCATATAGTTAGTTAATATATAGATATAAATGACATCAAAAGGAATTTGGGTAAACTTTTCGTCTTCTAAGTTTATGGAGGGCTCAAAGTGCAAGTTTGATATTCAAAATTTATAGTGAAAACCTACCAGAGACCGCTGAAAAATCCGTGAGACTCTCCTGGTCTTTCAATATCCACAAAATTGAAAACTATTGTAGACTTTGTATATATACAGATGCTGTTAACTATCTGCATAATATTAGCGAACCGGCCGCTAACTTCACATTCATGTTTTCCTTCTCCATTACACGGAAAAGTAAATTATATGTGTGCAGCATTAAACTTCTACGGTAAGTAACAAGATTAAGAGATCAGGGGGTCTCACCATCGCCCTGTGCCCTTTGTCCTGAATTTTCGACAATTTTTGGCTGAAAAGTGACAATTTAAGCCCTCCTTAGATATCGAAGATGCCTTTATTCTGGGAAATCCTTTTCATACCATCTTTATATATACATAGTCTAAGATATCGTTGAATTTTATGGACATTGAAATACCAGGGGGGGGGGTCTCGCCGTCATTTAAGCGGTCTCCAGTAGGATTTCACTATACATTTCTTTTTGGGGGCTTTCCATAAATATTTATATGTATATTTTTAAATGTTTCTAGAGTGATCGGTTTTTGTTTTTTTTTTGTGCTAAGAAATATTATATATAAAAGTACATCTTTGATTTCGTTTTATTGATAAAAATCTATATTTCATAAAGACAAATATGCAACTTACATAACGGTTTATATTTGACAGCTTGCAGGGGTCATAAAACGATTTCCTACATATCTTTTCACTCTTCTTAACTATGACAATCATGCTTCTAATGTTATCGAATATTTTAATTTTTATGATTTTCAACTAATTTTGAATATCGAACCGACTGCTATCAGCCGGTTGGATATTGAATATCGAATAACGAATAACGAACCGGCCGCTAACTTCACATTCATGTTTTCCTTCTCCATTACACGGAAAAGTAAATCATACGTGTGCAGCATCAAACTTCTACGGTAAGTAACATTTGCATATATATATAGTGATTTATCTTCACATTTCATTGTTTACCAATATGTTCGTGTTAACTCGAGCAGGTATGCAATTGCCTTTTAAACAGGTAGCAATGAGTACGTTGGATGTTTCATTGATACAAATATAAGACTGTTACCACATCATTATAAGTTGAACGGAAGTGATCCCCCGGATATGGAAAACGACATGTGTGTGCTTTACTGTAAAGAACAGGGTTACGTGTACTCTGGAACACAGGTAATGTTGTAATAATACAAAGATACGTTAAACATCTTACAGGGGGTATCCTCCGAAGACAACAGGAACCACAATTAATAACATTTAGAATCATCTTACAGGGGTATCCTCCGAAGACGACAGGAACTGCAATTAATAACACTTAGAATCATCTTACAGGGGGTTTCTTCCGAAGACAACAAGAACCACAATTAATAACATTTAGAATCATCTTATAGGGGGTATCCTCCGAAGACAACAGGAAACGCAATTAATAACATTTAGAATCATCTTACAGGGGGTATCCTCCGAAGACAACATGAACCTCAATTCTAAAATAACATTTAGAATCAGCTTACAGGAGGTATCCTCTGAAGACAACAGGAACCGCAATTAATAACATTTAGAATCATAAAAGGATCTTCAGCCACGAGGAAAATGATTAATCAATATGGATTAATTTGAAAACAGTTGGATTGAAGCACAATTTTGAGAAAAGAACTTCAATTCCAAAATAATTATTTCAAAGCTATCACTAAACAAATATACATTTCTGGCATTTTCCTTTCTTTTCTAAATGCGACATACATGTGAATTTTCAAAATGAATTGTAGAAATTGATGTAATGATGAAAGACTTAAATAAATAATTTAGTAAAAATACTACTTACTGGTAAAAGTAGATAGCATTGACAATAAAAACTTGTCAGCAGATAAAAGGTGTGTATTAATGGTTAGTCATGTTATCGCCAAAATTATATTGTTTTCGTTTAGTTAACCGACTCCTGAAAGCATTGTTACACAGTAGCGATAATTTTTTTACAGTTGTTGTTTACTGATTTTCATATAACAGCCTATGTAGGGACACAATTTTTAGTTTTATGAGTCAAAACGGATAATTTTGAATAAAGAAATAAATTATTTCTTTATTCAACAGATTCAACTTTTTGAAAATATCAAAAAGTCTTATAATGTTAAATATGAATCGCACAGATAAAATTCACAGGGATTCACCTGTATATAGAGTTGTTATATTTGTATACGTTTTAACTGCACCTGATATGGTTAAGTTAATTCAAAAACTCCGCTTACTTCATTGTATACTTAATTACAGGTTCTTATTTGTCAAATGAAGCTTGAACCTATTATAGATCAGCAACACTTCGATAACAGTTTTATTACAAATTTGTTGTCATCACCTTTGAAGATAGAGTACAGAACAAGTAACAAGCTAACTAAATTAACATGATTAATGTAAACAAAATACTTCAAACACAAAAAGACTTGTTGAAATCAAAATGGCTGTTACAGATCTGAATTGGTTTATTATTGTCTGTACAGATGAAAGGAATAACAATGACATAGACATGATAGAGGTCAACAACTATAGGTCATCGCCTTCGACAATGAGCAAAACTCATACAGGATAATCAGCTATAGTCAGCTATAAAAGGCCCCCAAACGACAAATATAAAACAATTAAAACCAGAAAAAAACGGCCCGATTTATGTACAAAATGATAACGAAAAGCAAATATAATAAACAGTTACAAACGACAACCACTGATTAACAGGCTCCTGATTTTGGACAAGCACATACAGGATGAATGTGGCGTAGTGTGTCTAGTTTGAAGGCGCGAATCCTCCCCTCACCTGGGACAGTCGTGTTACAGTACAACATAAGAACATGCTATTAAATTTGTTGAAAAGGGCTTAACTCATCAGATCGATACAAGCAGAAAGACATATAACAAAAACACAGAAAGGACTTGGCAGGGTAGTCATACTACCCCACAACAAAAAAGACACAGTACAGATCTGAGAGTACTAGCAATACTGACAGGTAGCTCAAAGCCAATAACAACTAATAAAATCATGCATCTAAGACAAACATATCAATCAGTACACATCCAACATCCAATTGATTTAGTGTAAAGTAATCATTAACATAAATCCACACTGAGATAACAGTCCCAATCGTCGTTATTATAAACGCGACTATTGAATTCACTCGTCCATACCGTTGACCTTAACTGAAAATACAGATTCAATTATTTTTAGGATGCTAGGCAATGTTTCTGTGGTGATGACCCTTATCAGTACGGTAATGCAAATGTATCCGATATTTATATCATGGATTATGATTGTGATCGGGAGTGTCGTGGCAATTCTGAACAGATATGTGGGGGTCCATGGAGGTTGTCAGTGTATAAAACAGGTAATAAGACTGAAGCGGGAATATGCATGAACATTTTAAGAAAAAGTTGTAAGATTAATATGGAAAATGACAGTGTAAAACATCTTTAAATATTCTTAATTTTCTAATATCACGATTAAACTGAAATAATTGTATTTATCAGCAATTATTTTCCTAAATGTATAAACACAATCCTTTTCTGGAGTGAAAAAAAAATCCACCGTTTTCAAACAGAAGTGGCCAATAAATACTTTTACATAATTGAACCTAACTTTTATTGGTGTTGAAAACGTTTGAGAAATCAAGAAAATGACGATGACATTGTAGATTTAACTAGGAAGTGCTTCTAGCTTAAATTATCACCGTTGCTTGCTTCCATTTCTTACAAATCTTTATTGAAAAATAACAGTGGTTCCTAAATCTACTTGTCATAAAAAAAAACTCGAAAAACCCTTTGTGATGCGGCTTTTCGAGGTAAAATAAAATTCTTGTTTCAATCAAAGCTCTGTAATATGTACATTGCGGTCAGATTCATATTTCAGTGTTTCTTAATGATTCCTTTGTTTTGCCCCATTTCGGTCGGTTATTGCATAATGGGATAATGCCGATAATATTGATTTTACTCCGTATCGTTTATTTGTCATCTAGTTCGGTTAAAAGAAACAGGAATAATTGCAAACATTCATAATAATCTGACACATTCGGTAAAATAGAAACATCAATCATTTACTATTGTTGAACACAATACGACGGGTGCCGCATGTGGAGCAGGGGCTGCTTACCCTTCCGGAGCACCTGGGATCATCCCCCTGTTTTGGTCTTGTTGGTTTTGCGCAGTCTTAAGTTTTTCTATGTTGTGTTTTGTGTACTGTTGTTTGTTTTCGTTTTTAGACATGGCCTTGTAAGTTTATTGTCGAATTACGAGCTTCAATGTACCTTTGGTATCTTTGACCTCTCTTTTGAAATTGCATATATCCATTTAAGACCTACAAATCAATGCACAAAGAACAACACCAATGGATTCAAAATAACGTTAAAAAAAGAACGAGATTCAAGGCGTCAACAAGCTGAATGTGTCCTGCTATTCAGAAAAAAAAATTGTGTTAAAAAGTTGCTTATATTCAGTAAGATTTTCATCCTTTTATCACTAAAAGAGGCGCTTTGCAATATTTTCATTGATTGAACAATTTCAATAGTATAAATCTTTGTCTTTCTTCAATATAAATGACAACAATCAGTTTTTATTCCAACGAAAGAAGCCAGAATAAAAACAAAATCATTAAATTTTGCAATTATATCAGTTAATAAATGATTAAAGGTTCATGTACAAAAAAACGTGAACTACGTATTTACCTCTAATATTTTACAATATAATGAATTGTTTAAAGAAATATTGAATACATTTTTGTAAATAATGTTTTTTTTTAGGATGCCTACCCTTAAAACAAGGACAAATTCAGTATAAGCTAGTCTCAAATAGCACGATACTTACATCACTGGCCAACCAAACCCTGACATCAAGAAGTAAAATTGGATGTGCACGGTATTGCACAATATTTGACAAATGTAAAGTGTTCGTTATTTCCACAAAAACAGGACAGTGCAGTTTGTATAACAGCTTCACCGTTATGTGTGAGGGAGTTAAGCACGTACAGGAATTTCAAGTTTATATGATGAATTAAGTTTAAAATATACTGGTAAAATAAAAAAAATCTGAATAAAAAAAAATTGCCTTAAATTTGTTATGCTACAGTGTATAGCTGTAAAATAGCACACGTTATTTTTAGATATCCTTTGATACTAAGTGCCGCATGGTAACTTTTGTATGACCCTTAAACACATGTCCATTTCCAATTTGATATTTCGCATGAAATAAATGTGTGAATGTTTTTGACTTAGGAATTGAATGTTTCTTTTTGAACATTTACGCGGGTGCAAAAACGTTGACCAAACTATATTGTGTATGAAGTGCAGAAGCGCTTCATTTTAAAAGTGTGCGCATGGCCAACGCGTTTACAACCCTATAAAATTACTAAATAAGCATTCAATTCTTATAATTACATTTTTTTCCTAGGATCATGAAAACACGATTTCTATCAATGTTTTCTTTTTTTTACCTGTGCACTTTATTGTGGAAGCTCGTGTCATCATGAATGTAACATTTCATTTTGAAATAAAGTTTAGTTTCAAAATGACGCAAGATTGCAATCAAAATAGCGTATTATAATGTAACATTCATGTAATGTTATTATTAAGGTATGAAACATTTTGTTCAAAACTGTAAATAACCCTAGAAATATTTTTGATTTAATAAGAAAAACTTTTCTGCGAAGCCTGAAAGAAATGAAAACTAGCGTCTTTGTGCTCATTGGATTTTTCAGTTTAATTTTGCTCAGATGTTGACTAACGCCAACTGCAGAAATAACCAAACATTATTCGTCATGGTTACATTTTTTTTAAATCATCGTTATATCAAATTGTGATTCATTTACATAATGCAAACCTCAAAATATCACTGGAACCTCTGACGATACTTGGTTTGACACAAACAACTGTATCCAAACAATTCATTTATTTCTGTTCAACTTAAATTATTGAACATTGTCTTCAACAATTATTCCGTTGGTAATATAGCTGCTACGTTGTCACCTCAATTCCTCCTCTTGTGTATTTATTGATTATGGCGATGTTTACAAAGAGAAATTGTATACTTTCTAGCAATCAAAAGCAAATAACTATTCAATTATCTTCATATTGCAAACATACTTAGTTTATGTTGAGAACACACTATTTTCGACAATTTACTTATAATCAGATAAGTAGTACATTTATGTGATTTAATAAATGGTAAACAATAATTGATAATAATCGTTTGGTGTAAAAGAATGTTCAGAAATCTGAGGAAAATGTTATGTAAGGAGTGTAATGTCCCTCTAAGGCACGCTTATTCAACTTTACAGTTTTAAATAATGGAGCTAATGGCATGCCTTACGGTACATTTTTTTCAGCACAAAGTAGAGATAACGACCGTTATATATTTTCAATTACAACGATTATATTTATTTTTGTAAAAACCATTGGAGTTCTTGAGGGCAAATATTGCATATTTTGTTATCTCTTGGTGTCTTTTGGCTGTCATTGTAAACTTTTTCAACATTATTTTTTTAAGTTAAGCAGCAAACAAAAACAAATATTTACAAAAAATACAGAACTCCAAGGTATATAATGAAAGGGGAAGTCAACATAACATGACAAAGTCAAAAGCTCGACTATATCAACCACCGGAACGAATGGAAAAAAATAAAAGATCTGTCTGATTCACATTGAATTGGTCAATTTAAAAACAAATACCGTAACCTTGATTATATTTCAACGTTTAAATAATCAAGAATTTTGGAATTTAACTGTGGAAAGTTACCCAATGAAACTTACTTTTAATAAATCGAATACAGGCAGTAGTTATTGTTCTATTCTAGATTCTGATATTTCAGTTTCACACGGGAAACTGTATACACAAATGTACGACAAAAGAGACGCTTTTTCGTTTCCGATTGTTAATTTGGACGGTGATGTTCCTTTGACCCCTTCTTATGCGTGTTTCGGTGTGTATATTTCACCACTTATTCGCCATGCCTGTGTCTGTAGCTGCAGTTTAGATTTCAATGAACGTAATTAATGTATTACTGATAAATTATTAAGTTAGGGATTTCGTTACCACAAATAAGTTAAAACCTTATTACATTCTTTCATGGATACAAAGATTTGGCTAGGTAATTCGGCCGTACCTGTAAAGTTCTTATCAAAAACGGGATATCACATCCTAATTTTTACGGTGATGATATTTACAAATTCCGTAAATGTAGACACGATCCATGTAAACTAATGAATCCTTTAAATCAACTTATTTTTAAAGGTTATCAATTTAACATAGCAGTGAATCTTTATATATTGTTTTATTGGTAATTACGTTGATTTTGTTTTAAAAAAAAATCAAGCAAAGCTAAATATTCATTTAAATATATTTACAGTTATGAGAACTCATTATCCTACATCCTGTCGATTTTGCCTACTTATATGTCGGCATTGCATATGAGCTTCTCAAACTATTTATGGCGCCTTTACACTAAATCCGTTGGAATCGTACTGATTGATACTTTAGTCGCGGAGGACATGATTTATTTATTAGATGTAATTGGCTTTGAAATAGCTTTCAGTAACTGCGAGTACTCTTATATTGTTGCTTTGTGTCTGTTGTTTTTATGTTAGTTGTTTTGTGTCTTAAACCAATCTTTTGAGTTGAGCCAATTGCTACTGATTTTTATAGTTTTTTTCTTAAGTTGTACTGTTACACCACTGTCCCAGGTTAGGGAGTGTTTTAACCCCGCCACATTCTGTATGTGCCTGACCCAATTCAGGAGCCTGTAGTTCAATGGCTGTCTTTGGTTCATGATGTTATATTTGTTTTTCGTAAATTCTTTGTAATAAATAAGGACGTTGTTTTCCTCGTTTAAGTTGTTGGGGCCTTTTTAAAGACAATACTGTTTGAGTTTTTCTCATCGTTCAAGGCCGTATGCTTGCCTATAATTGCTTACATCCACTTCATGGATAGTTGTCTCATTGGCAATCATACCACATCTCCTTAGTTTTATATTTACCAACATCACTCGTTTATTTTCTTATATCCGATAATTTTCCAACGAATAAATGTTGTCCCTTCTACTATTAACAGAACATATGAATATAAAAAACGATATAAAGTCAGATAGTAAGTATTTTTCTTGTAAACAGTGATTTAAGTGTACGTAAAACAAATAAATGACAACAAAGGAATACACTAACATTATGTTTTTAGAAGTTGTCTATATATTGGATGTTGATTTTTTAGGTCAAGTTGTTATTCTTTCGGCCTCCATAATTGTGGTTTGTGGTCTTGAAAATTTATAGAGATGAATGTCAAAAAATGGCATGATGACAAGTGCTTGTTTACATATGTCAGCTATTTGTATGCATCAATTCTTATAATTAAAGAAAAACTAATAATTATTTATTTTTGAAAAAAAATGTCTCATCACTATATTGCATAAACTTAATTCAATAAAACAAATCTTTTTTATCTGGGTTTGTCTCTTTTTATTGTATAAGCATTCATCTGCCAATTCGATACAAAACAGGATGGAAACTATTTAATGGTCATTGTTACAAACACAATTAATAGAAGATTGCAGAGGATTTCCATTTATAAGTCTTCTTCACACTGAAATAAATGTAGTAATGTTCAAACCAAGCACATGTGTTTGCACATATACCACACTTAGTACTTTTTCTGAAAAAGAAAAACTACTGTTGTTATTGTCAACATCTTACACATATAGAACAAAAATAATCACTATATCTTCAAATATACATTTTTGCACGGACCTGTTAAATATGCGGTATGTCATTTACAAAATGCGTATTTGAAAAAAAATAATCATATATTTACATGACCGTGGAAATTCGTATCCTGCTCAAATCTTATAAGTTGCTTTTATTATATATCAAATGATAGCTCATTTATTTGGTATCAACTACAAGTTTCAGAAAATGTCCATTGAATAAGAATCAAATGTTGTTCGGCAACGTCAATTTGTATGTCAAAATTTAAGTTAATCTTTAAAATATCTCAAGTATATCTTATTGGGAATAAACATGCTATTGCTATATTACAATGTTGAGAATACTCATGTATCGTTCAACTGAATTAGCAAACGCAACCAATAAGAGCAGAGCATATGAAACTACCAACATGAAACTGACATCTTATATTATTATATCCTATATACTAATGTTTGAGTTGTTCATCAGTGTTGATTTGAAGACAGTAAATAGACATGAAACAGAAGTGCAAATACTTTTGTTTCTAAGAGTTTATCAATTTTAATAGAACAATTCGTCAAGCATGAGGGCAGAGAGAGTTGGTTCCAATTGCAAAAACAGATAGCTTTGGAAAAATTCATCATTCAAACCTAATATGTAAATTTTCTTTCAAAACGTCTAGCACTTTGATAATTTATATTCTTATTTTTTGTTTTATCATTTCAAATTATACGGACTTTTCCGGTCTCATCCTACAACAAAAGAATTGTTTAACACGTTTAATGCACACTAAGGACGATGTTGTTTGTTTATTTAGCATCCTCATTGTTTAATAGTTATTGTGTCTAAAATATGGCTAGTTAAATAAACATATAAGTTTTAACTTCGACTCGTTGAATATCAAAATATGCATAGTCTTCTCTATGTCAAATTATGAAAAAAAAAAACATTCACACGAATAAAAACTCAACCAGAATGTTAGAGTGTGTCACACATATTGATGATAGGTCGCTCTGTCCGTTCGAGGTCAAAAACACAGTCTTACATAAACCATATTTTTAAAAACATCAAAATTCAAAATCAAGTATGGCTTTGAACTGTTCATTGCCCCAAAAGACATACATTCGCTTGTTATTCATTTGCAGCGTTGCGGCGTTAAAAATATATTATTTTTTTCTTCAGAGTAAAGGTCAAGATATCAAACTAACACCATCAATTAGCATCACGGGTATCTTCAACCTGTCGTAATAGATATCCCGTCCTGTTTTCTCGATCGTTACACAACCAAATGCGACGTAGTTCCTGAGTTCACCCCCGATTTGTGATTGGGATCGTACTTCATAAGCATTGGTTTTCATTTGTGGACTTGTTTGTATTTTCTTTGTTATTCTTTTTGGTCATTGTATTGTCTGTGCTAATCGGATTTGATTGCTCCTTGGCACTTAACTGATTAACAGTTAATGGAGCAACGACACACTTTTAATTTTATCTAACAAAAACAGAAAAGTCTGCACGACCAACGATGCACCGCTATTGACATTAATGGCAAGCCGAAAAAACATACATTGTTATCACTGAAATATCGAAATTGAGAGTGCACCACTATCGTCAACAATTATCGAATGTTATCTATCTCAGTGTTGACATATTTTGTATTATTAAAGAATCCAATAAAACCATTCAACACATATACAAAAGCAATAGATTATGCGAAATGAAATGAATTAAATTAATTAAGCAAAGTTTTAACCATCAATGTAAGTAGAGACAGGATAACTATACTTACAAAAAGATCCCATTAAATAACAAAATATTATACAATTAAAAGACTTTAGTCCCAAGATATCATTTTCAAGAGAATACTGAGAGACAACAAGTATAACAAAACCTACACAACCTACACCACAATCAACCACATTATACATCTATGAAATATAAAATGAAATTAATCATAAACACCTAGAGGTCCCACAGAGCAAACACTCACAATGGGCAATGCTCTTGGCACTGATTCTAAAATTTCTCCTAACTTAAATCGCAGGTTAGTCTTATGACATCGTTTGAAACGTTTTGAAATACAATATTGAACAAGGTGCGTACGTTCAAATTCTATTTACAATTTTCATGTTTTGAGAAAAATTTAATTTTGGGTTTGATAAGCATAGATTATTTATATATTTTATAACAATGACAGTATACCCGACGATTTGTTTCGAATTTGACTACATTTAATGTTCTTTTTTGTTTGATCAGCTTGTCAACGTTTGCATAAGTTTCGGTTTGATCGGCTTTTTATGTTTCTTTGATACATATGACGTGTCTCTGTACTTTAAACATCCCGCCATTGTGTTATTGTTCTATTATAATTTTTGCATACCAAATTATTTTATATCTCTACCTGTGTGACGTTTACATTCTGACGTCAAACACGCGATTCTACGACAGAGTTAATGTTAAAATTACGATTCGGTCCCAGTGCTTAAAATCCCTCGATTCTTTATGGGTTGATTTGGCATACATAAATAAAATACAAAAATAAGTAAGCAATGAACGAGGTTGTTAAATGTGATATATGCTTTTTTGTGCTTCTTTGTTAAATATTTGTTTATTTTTGTTGTGATTAAGATTGTGACACGGTGTTGACTGCTGTACCCCTATTTTGACATTTTTACCTATTATGTCTGTTTGTTTTATTCACACATCGTTGTCAATATAATGGAATTTGATGCGACTGTCATACAAGTGAGAGGATTAACGCTATAAAACCAGGTTCAATCCACCATTTTCTACATAAGAAAATGCCTGTACCAAGTCAGGAATATGTCAGTTGTTGTCCATTCGTTTGATGTGTTTGTGCTTTTGATTTTGCCATTTGATTAGGGACTTTCCGTTTTGAATTTTCCACGGAGTTCAGTATTTTTGTGATTTAACTTTTTTCTTGTCAACGTTTGCATAAGTTTCGGTTCTTAAAATATTTTGGCTTCGAGCATGGATCACTGAAGACATTTATTGTCCAATTGGGAATATGATGGAGTAAAATTGGTACTTTTAATGTTATTTCACGACAAAATAATATCTAAAGGAACTTACCTGGTGATAAGCAAACCCTCCCGTTGTATAATGCACAATATAAAACGGAAGAATATGATGAGAGTTAAATATAACAAGCTCTTTCTTATCTGGTGACATATGGGAGTCATGGCCTTGCTTAAGTGAAGCTCCCTGAATCATGGTAGGACATACAAAGACATTACCAGGTAAGACCTGGCAGAGAAGAAGCTGAGTGGCCCCTGAAATGTAACCCATCGAGTAACCAGGATATTCACTGAAGTAGACACCTCTGCCATAGTACCCGGTATCAGTCCTGTGCGCAAATCCTTGCTGGCCTAGAAAATTAAAAAAAAATGTGATAAAGTTTTATTTTTCAAATGAAACGGTGAAACGAGTATTTCACATCGGGTGTTATAAAATGCTGTTGTTTGATCTATATGCAAATTGTTGCAGATGCTAGTTTGTGCAAAGTATGTTATCAAATCTGGGTCATATACGTAGAAGAAAAAGGTTTACCTGGGACTTTGAAATTGTTTTCAACAATAGACTTTATGTTTGCCTCTTGTGTACCATGAAACGCTAATATTGGATAAGACATCTTGCTTCCTCTGTGCTTTTTCATGTCGTCTATTGCTTTGCTAAAAACATTAAAGTGATAAATATAATTCTCTAATTCTGTGGCAATTTAACCCTATCCGGACCGATAGTATAAAAAAAATTAATCAACGTGTGGTTGCCGATGATCTCAGAAGATGATTGGATGAGTTTAAGGGTCATAACCTTTATCAGCTCACAGGATGAATCAAAATATGCTAACAGGTGTTAATGAAATTGACAACTTTGTGGAATGTGGAAGGCACTCAAAGGGGATTTTCGTTTATCAAAAATGAAAATTTATTTAATTATCATTAGACAAACAGATGCTTACATAATTAAAAACCAATTGTTCAGAGAACAATTGAAGGTCTTTCCACATCAATGTTCTAAATTATTGATGAGAAGCTACATCCAGTTTACTCAAAATTACTATTGGCGTCCAAGCTTTGGTTTCTTCATACTGATTCAATTAATATATGGTTTCTATATACTTTTGCCTGAAATAAGGGAGATAATTGCCAACTTCCGGTTTAGAAAATGTCACTTCCGGTCTCATATGATAGCTTTATTTATACTGATTCCAAAAATATATGGTTTATATATACTTTTGCATGTAAAAAGGGAGATAATTAGCTACTTCCGGTTTAGTAAATGTCACTTCTGGTCTCATATGACAGCTTTATTTACACTGATTCCAAAAATATAAAGTTTGTATATACTTATGCCTGTAATAAGGAAGATAATATGCTACTTCCGGTTTATAAAATGTTACTTCCGGTCTCAAAAGATAGGTTAACCTATGGTCATTCAAAAAATATATGGTTTCTAGGTACTTTTCCATGAAATAAGTGCAAAAAATACTACTTCCGGTTCACTCAAGGTCACTTCCGGTTGACATTTTTCAAGGTCATAGGTCAACCAACAGTTTGCAAAAGACCCTATGGCTTTATCATGTAACAAGTTGGAGTAATAATCAATTAATCTTAAATTGAATCATTTCAGGGACAATAACTCCTATAAGATGTCATTGGATTGTTTCAGACCAAATGTATCATATCTTAATCACAATTAGGCAAACATTTTGCACTTGTTCTTTAATTTGTATCTTTAAAAGTGACAGAGGAGAATAAATAACAAGGAAAAGTCAAAATTTAGAATATGACCTTGACCTTTGACCTTGGCCTCAATTTCATTTAAATGAACCAAGGAACTCAAGTCAATATACCTTAGGTCTCTATCACTTACCATTCATGCTATATATTTATATATCCCTTATGTCAAATACAGAAGGGGAAATAACTCTCATATGGAGTTTACGTACCGCCACGGTCAAAATTGGACAAAACATCCTGAGGATATAACGAGCAATTTGGTAAAATAAATTTGTCGCTTTCTTTTACGGTTACGGAGGAGATGCAGTAACCAGGAAAACAGTGTTCG
Source organism: Mytilus californianus (assembly GCF_021869535.1). Taxonomy (NCBI): domain Eukaryota; kingdom Metazoa; phylum Mollusca; class Bivalvia; order Mytilida; family Mytilidae; genus Mytilus; species Mytilus californianus. Next base: position 37,866,774 of record NW_026262712.1, read on the forward strand.
GGGAGATAACTCTTACAAAAAAAATTGTTCGGCTTAGAATGGGTGAAAATAAAAAGCGCATAAACTGTATGATATTATATAAGAAATATCTAAGCGACATCTTGCGAAACAAAAATTTTACTTGAGAACAAAATTAGGCGGAAGAAAAAAAAAAAAAATAATAATAATAATAATAATAATAATAATCAGAACAAAAACAATAGGTCTTTCCACAGAAAAGTGGAAAGACCTAATTACTCGTGAATTATCGGATTTTTATCCAATCTCGTTAGTTAAATTATCAATTTTAGAGTCCTCGCCGAGGCTCGGACTTTAAAATTTGATAATTTAACTATATCGATTGGATAAATCCAATAATCCACTGGTACCAATGTAAGATCTATATATATCCCTACTTCTCAGTGACACAATCTCCATCGTCAAAACATTTTTTAGTAAGCCTATGTGGATTTAAATCAAAAAGGCATGTTTCAAATTTGATAAAACTATTGTCCGTAAATTATGTGGTTGATATTACATTTTGCATAAACTTATCAGATTTCACTTATCGAAAACTCGTATATTGCAGTGATCTGGAAGGATTTTTTCTCTATGGGCCCAGGGCCCCCCAAAAATAAATTTTTTAGAATTAATGGGCCATGTTGTCAAATGAGTGGGCCATTCGTTAACAATAAAAAAAATAAAAAAAGTGTATATTTCACTGTACTTACAAGTATGATTCTAATTAATATCATGGAAATTGTACCTGTGATTTTGTTATTTCAATTTCAATGAATATACAATAACTTCTTCCAAACCGGGCAATATTTACGATAACCTTTATTTACAATGTTAAAACTGGGACTGTTCCCTTGTTCATGTTCATGTTTTTTTTACATTAAATTTGGTCTTCGTCGATACCATACTTATTCAAGACGTTCCGTATTAGAGGACGTTTCTGGCATTTCCTCTGCACTTGTATTATTATTACTTCATCACGATGACAAGAATAACAGTAGAGAGCAACGTTAATTGATAAGACACAACAACAATTCGCTGAAGGCATGTTTAATGTCAAAACGAGCCAAAGACCAAAAAAACTGACAAGGACGGTTAAGCCCCTTTTATGGAGACAAATTCTATGCTATTCATAAAAAGGCTTTTGGATTTTTCAATCGAAATAATAGCGAGCCTACTTAAAAGATTATAATTAGAGAAGAATTATCGACTGTACTAGCCAATTTTCACAAATTTAAAGTTGTTTATAAAAAATTATATCATGAATGATGGTTAATTACGTTTTTTGGGTAATCAGTCATACCGCATGTTGCTATTATTACCATAGGAAAACACCCGAGACGTCCCAAAAATATATAGGTGCTCATATCATTGTGTACTCACACATGGCGGCACGAAATACGATCGGAAATCCATTTGACGATATCTCAACGTTTCAAAACGAAGTGAAAAATATCATGCACCACGCGGGAGCTTACATTTGTCACTCTATGCGCCATTTCTGGTCGATAAGCGCAATTGGCGCAAGGCGCACGTCCTTCCCGATCACTGATATTGTAATAAGCTTACTAACTTGTATGGTAATTGCCATAAACATAAAGCAAATCACTGCAATTCCTTAACAATTTTACAGATATTGTGAGAAAAAACCTGTTACAATCATATATCGTCTATGTGTCTAAAATAACGACAGTACATTTTGTTTGTAAAATGTAGATTTTACAGATACTGCACATACCATTTGTATAAATATCAGAAGATAAAATAAAACTTTTTTACAAATACATCTTATTTCCGTTATGTATATAATGCTCATATTGACAGAGAATTCTGTTTCACCGTATCATCATTTACGTCGTAAAGTGTCTCTACGGGCTAGGTCTGCACACACATCAAAATCAGTATGTAGTTTTTCCTGCATATATTGTTTGTTAATAATCAAATCAACACACAATTAAATTTCTCTTACCCTTAGTAGTTGTACCAGGTTGCCAATGAAACCACGTACTGTGACTCTTGGCCGATTCATGAACTAGCTAAATCGTGGCAATCTTTCACAAATAAACGTATTCATTAAAAGGATAATCTGTTATCCATTCCTAGTGTCTTCAATTGACTCTACATAACATGTTAAACGATTAAATTTTAAATTAATCGTAATCATTAGACATTTTATTTTTTTCTTAATATGAACGTTAATCATCAAAACAGACATTTTTTAAATATACTCACTGAAAATGTTTCACTAAAGGTGGGTTTACCACATACTGTACTTTATTTACTGTGAAGCTGAAATTTACCAAAGATTCAAAATTTTTCATCTATTCTTTTATGAAACTATTTCCTCATTATTTTATTTTTTATTCGTGTTATATAGTTTGCTAGTGTCGTTTCTCACCAAGGAAACAATTTAAACAGAGTCGGATAATAGTTGTGATTTACCAGTTAAATTTTTGAATCAAAATAATGACAATAAAAATCCTTGGTTATAGCATAGATGTATAAACCCATAGATAAAGCTCGTCAAAAGTTCCCTACTGTTCTCTATTGTTAGATAAAAAGAACTATGACCAAATCGACTGCCTTTGATGTTTCATGTGTGTTGTCCTCAATCAAGTAACTCTAGCTACATCTCTTATCTGTTGATCTGTATTGACCAATACAGCAGAATAGATTTTCTTAATTATCTTCTCGAGTTATGTCCCTTCTGTTGTTAGAATATGTCTATTTTTAGCGCACTGGACAGACAAATAAAATGGTGAAAAAATGGATGAAATCGGTCAGAAATTGCGCATTTTACAAGGGAAATATTGAACTAAATTAAAAAAAATAATTTTAAGGCTTGTATCTTTATATTTTATAAAAACTATGTTCCTGTTAGTTCCTGAAAATGGGAATAGCACGTTGTTGAACTTCTAAAATACACCTTCTCTTTGATATGCTTCATTAAGGTGTCGAACTGCGTCGAATTTGGGAAAAAATTAATAAGAAAGTACATTCTTTTCTTTATTTCATCAGTTTTTCTACATTTTTAGAAGAGAAATTGTCTTTTTAAATCATTTTTATATTTATACGAATAAGTTAGTTACTTAATCATAGATGTATTTTATACATATTTTATACATCTATGGCTAGACTTGCTACATGTCCCTTCCTTATTCTTTTTTTTTAATTTTGCCCCTTTAACAATTTTACTGCTATAACTAGGAGATTACCATTATACTGACATCTGCAGAGGACAATCAGTATACTGGAAGTTAACAGTAAACATATAAATTAGTAAGAAAGAAATAAAAGAAAGGGAATTGTAGCAAGTCTAATCTATGGTTAAATTATAATAATTTCATTCATGATGTTTATTAAATAAGTTTATGTAAAGAGTTTTAGTGTACAACCAAAACATTCCATGTAAAGCATGCTAAATAAATATTATGGAGCATATATTCAACTTTTTCCATGTTTTCTATTAATTATATTTTCAATGGACTTGTTTATAATAGTTAACATACATTGTTTAAATAAGGTTAAATTGTGATAAATTATATAAAATCTAAAAAGGAAAATATGTAAATATGAGGAAAACTTTAGTTCTGGCTAAAAAAAAAATATCCGCATTTATTAATTTCTTTTCGAGAATAATTTGTAATATTGTTTTACCTACAGGAACATTATTTTTTCATAACCAAGTCATTCTAAAATATATATTTTGATTTTATTTCTTTCTGATTTTTAGCATGTTTAACTGCTAAGTAGCTTTTGATTGTCAGTTTTCTATTGTCTAGATTGTCAATCGGCATCTCAATGACCAACTGGTTCATGTCATTATCAGATAAGTGTGAACGCCATTATTACGCACATAGAACCTTTGAAGTCAGTGTTGAGCTTCATCTATGGGTTTATACATCTATGGTTATAGTTAACATTTTCGATGGAATCAGGTTGGCAATTGAAGACTCATAAAAAATCAAAGGCATAAACATCACTCGCAAATGCTGCTTCGAGATCATATAGGTAGCTTTAATGGTTCATCAACGAATATAAGTATTGCATAATGTTTGCCAAATGGTCACCTCATTCACACTCTTTATTGTATGGTAATCAAAGATAAGAATTTAATTTGAATTTAGCTAAACGTCTGAAAGAAAACATGCAGTATCATCACAAAAATATACAACACCATTGTTATTAGATATAAAAAAAGTAGATAGAAATTGTAGTTATAATTCGTTTAAATTCTCTATATTTTGATCACAACTAAATCAGATAGCAATATAACACATGTTAGATCCGAGGGACGTTATTGTATTACAATTATTTGAAATTCGAATAAACCATTTTTTTTTTCCATTTGCCATAATTATAAAATTACCTGTTTCCACTTCCACTTATTAATCTATAAAACTGTGACTCTGCAAGTCTAAAGTGAGTTTGTGCAGCTGATCCTTCTTTATACGCTCTTTCGGGATATAGGTCAAAGTAAACAACTTTGTTTCCATCCAGTGCTTCTTTTTCTCCTTTCATTAATAACTGTCTGTTTGAAACCTAAAATGGTATTCCACAAACGAAGTACTATTAGAAGAAAGAATTTTCATTTTTTCCTTAGTTAAATAATATAAGTTTGAATTAAGTTTTGTATTTTAATTATTTTGGTCTCGGCCATCAAGGAAGAGACATTGATTGTCAAAATATGCATCTGGTGCAGTATTTTTTTTACCGTTGTGGTCATTGACAGTTGTATGATGATATAAGAAAATGCCACATTACACCATCTATGTATTTTATATACAAATTCTAAGATCGTTCTTTATTTTTGTAATTATCTAAAAAGTCATGTTCAGTCTTTCAGTCAATTTTCAGACTTATCCACTTCATTATTCATTATTGTTTAGAAAATTCAGTATGATGTTTTTGGGTACGGGTAAATAGCAACAACTACTGCACAGTCTGAACATCAGCATGATAGACTCAACAGATCTTAATACACTGCTAGCGAATTATCTGAACGGAATAGATGTGCTCAACATAGTCGCCAAAATTTCCACTATTCAGTAAAGCTGAATATAAGTTAAATGATATATTAAATTCACTGTATCCAATGCCTTACATAGGACTGGCATCGTCATCATGCGGGGAAGGCAAATTATGTCGATTCGAACAAGATAGTCGGTAAAAATTGTCGAATATCTAATTACTTAAGCCGTTTTAGTGAATAAGAGTATTGCACAGAATGCACTGATAAAAAATGTAATCACAGGACCAAGTTAACATACAATTTACGTCGGCCTTTCCTTCAAATTTGTAACTTTCACTCGATTTCTGCATTTTTGAGCTATAATGTCAGATCATATTGTGTAACATAGGTTGTCCAACTGTTCACTAACAGTTAGCACAATGGAACAAAACTGATTTGCCATCTTAAATTATATGGTTTTATAGTTTTCTAAAAAAAAATCATGTATGACAAGGGAACTGTACCTCTTAATTATGTGTGTTTTTGTTACAATCATGTCCAAAACCGTAGCAAAATTACAGTCTATTAAAATAAAAGATGTCACGAAAATGAAGATCAAAAATATGTTATACGCTGAAAAATAATGTTCCTAGTTCTATTCAATGTCTACATAAAATATTATGACATCTTCTATGCACACTTTTCATTTTACAGTATAACCAAAATAATGACAACGAATGTACTCTGTCCTGAATCAATATTTGTTCCTTTTGTCACATTTACCATATTTAGCACATTTTTTGCGAGATTCATTACTAGTAATCCTCTTGGACTTTGTGTTTGATCTGGCCTTCCAACCTTTTTTATTCGAGTGCCACTGTTAAGTTTTATTAAGACGAAAAGCATGAAAGGCGTAACAAAGTATAAGCCTGGTATCTTTAATGAGTTTTTGTTGTTACGTCTTTCATTAATTGTGTAATTACTGCTTGTTATTTTTGTTTTAATGCATGGTATAACGGTGAATAAAACGATTAATCATTACATGTATTTCGGGCGAGTTTGTTCTATTCAAGTTAGATAGTTACATTTCTATTATTTTTGCAGTTATTTTTCAGATACTAAGAAATATAAAGAAAAAAGTGCTTGCCTTCTTTTGCAGTTGATTTAGCTCTTCGTCTTTTTTCTTCATTTCATCTTTAGTTTCTTTTAGTTCTTCTTCAAAGTGCTGTTTAGCTTCAATTGCTGATTTAAGAACTTCTCGTTTCTCTTCATCGCTCATTCTGCTAAACACAACTGATGACACCCCTCCCTTTAAAATTCTGTCTGTATTCTTAACAGTTGAAATTTCTGCAATTACAAATAGCAGTACGTGTTAACTCGGTCCAAATGTCATACATTATAGTACTGGCTTTAATAGTACCTATTATACTTTTAAACATATTTCATTTTTCAATGTACCATTATACTTCTCTTTAACCATATATTTTCTAAAAAAAACTTAAAAGCTAAGTAGTTCGAAGATCACATAATTTAAATTATACATTCTAAAGTGCTTTAACTTGAAAAAAATGTATTAACAAAACAACCAACTCTTTTGTAAATTCAAAAAAGGGGGGAGGAGTCCATAACACCTAACAAACCAAAAACTCGACTGTATCAACCAAGAATCATCAGCGACTGGAAAAAACTGTCATATTTTGATTTTGATGGGCTATACCTAAAGCTAGCTAAACCTCCACTTGTATGGCAGTTGTGTGTTTATAATTCCTTTATATTGACTATTGAGAAGATTGTATGAGCAACCCAATCAAACATAAATGACAGTTTAAAAACTACGTTATAGCGCTAAAACTTATGTATCAAAAACCAAATTCGTATTCGTTCCGTTTAATACTATGTAGCAATCCGCAAAACATGCAACAGAGACGGATATTATATTTCGTTGTCTGACAATCAATATGTAGTATTGATTTTAAAGGGTAAATTTTAGAGTATGTGTGGAACGGTTGTGACTCTGGTTTCCAAGCTGAACAATCGCGATGATTTAATGCAATAAAAGGAAGTTTTGATTTGAAGATATAAAATTCACTACTCATAGCATGCACTCAATCCTCTCAGCTGGTAGAACGATACCGTACGGTGTAAGTGCTTTTTATGTTACATTCTTGAATGATCATATTGGTAATGCAGTAAATCTAAGTGAATGTTTGAACGAAGTTTTATATTTTGTAAGCCTTGTTTTTTTCATCATTTTAAAATACTTACTTTTTCTGTGATTCTCTTCTGTTTCGAACGCCTGCAATAAAGTTATTCTATTAACAATACTTCAGTTTATATTACATGGATATGGGTGTACATTCTGTTATATATTATTATGGTTCGACTTCTCTCAGTTGACCCAAGATGAATTTTACTATTCTTTTTAGACCCATTTTTGTCAAACGCATACGTTTCTACGCATTTTAAGATCCTTGGCTTGGAAAAGTTTGAGCGTTTCGTACAAAAGAATTTTTTTTTAATGTTGTTTTCATTTACTTGACTTGTATAAGTAGATCACATATATCTAAATAACTATAGGAATAATGGAATCATTATGAAAATATTATAATTTCGTGTTACCTTCAGCACTTTAATATATAAGTGACATCCAACAATACATCATTTTTTTTTATTTTTAAACTTTTTATGCCTATTGTATACATATTATATTATATATATTAACAGTTAACAAACCTTAACAGTTTCGTGATCTTTATCATACACTACAAACAAAACTTCTGCAATCGCCGAGTTTGGATTTTGCAAGGTGAACTCTTCTACACACTTGTACATAGATTTGGCAACTTGATCAGCAGGATATCTAAGTTTACCTGTTCCCAATGCTGGGAAGGCAATAGAACTACATTTCTTTTTAGCAGCAGTAGAAAAACATTCCATTACAAACTTCTCTAGCTCCTGCAATTTGAATATAACCACATATGGAAAAACCTTTTCTTCTAGTGCTTGATGAGTTATAAGTATTTCGTTTTGAAAAAAAGCAATTAGAGTCATGTGTATACCTTATTCTAAATCAGCTGTTGTAGACGTCTGGACTAATAAGTACTGTTTGCTGTTGCAATGTATGTTTGTTATAAGTGAAATCCGATACTTGTATTCAAGTACATAAATTTTTAAAGCTATACTTTTTAACGTCTAGCACATTTGACTTTTGTTTCCGAATTTACCAGAAAAACGTTGTGCACATAATAAGTAATAATATTCTTTACACATCTTTATTTTTTTAATTGTGGAAACGTGTTGTTGTCATGATCATGATGATGTGAAACAAAGATGACATGCATAGCCCAAATTTAGTGAAAGTTGTATGATGATGAAATTGTATTAAAATAACTATGAAAACTGACACAAATTATTACTGACATAGCTTTAAATGAGAATGCAATATATTGATCAAATGCTATTGACATTAGACTTCAAAGTCTGATATACGTTAAGTAGCAGTTTAATTGACTTTTGCCTGCTTTGTCTGTTTGTTTTGCTCACGCATTGTTGTCAATATAATGGAATACTATGCGACTGTCATGCAGGTGAAAGGTTTGGCTGGCTATGGGACCAGGTTTGATCCACCATTTTCGACCAATTCAGGAATATGACAGTTGTTTTCCATTCGTTTGATGTGTTTGAGCTTTTGATTTTGCCATTTGATAAAGGACTTTCTGTTTTGGGTTTTCCTTGGAATTTCGGTATATTTTGCTATTTTATTTTTTACTTGTTACATGGTATCTAATTAATAAAGTATGAAAAAAACATATCATACGTTACTTATGACATGTTATAACTAATCATAATCAGTTATCCTATAAAGTCAGCTTGAAAAAGTCACTTACTTTGATTTCCGAACCTTCCTTACGCCACTGATTCAAGCTTCCATGACAAACAATTTTACACTGTAAATTACCACCAGATGTCACTGCAACATCTCCATAATTTATACCATTCGGATAGTTCTGTGAGCACTCTTGTTGTAAGGATGGACCACCATTTTTCAACAATGAGGCGGACACTGCGCCATGATCCAGCTTTAGTTCTTTTGACGTTGTATTTACAATTGCTCCAACCTTAATAGTCGTATTTGTTATAAAATCGAAATATTAGGTCCAGTAGCAAGGGTTTTGGAAATTATATCATCGCATTGCATTGCGTTGGAGGTATAATATAAACGAAAAGTTATCGTACTTTTAAATAGTAGTTGGAACTCGCACAATAAATGTTGCCCAAGATGATTCTTGATAATCCGTGCATACTATCACTGTTATGATCTTCTTCAAACGTTAGGGATGTCACAATATTTGTTTTGAACTGTGTGACATACCCTTACATAATTTCAATTTACCATTTTTTTTTTCAAACATACACATTTCTTTTTAAGGTCACGAACAATTTCTTATGAAGATCCACGCAGATTGCTACGACAAATGCGTAAAATAAATCGAAGATGATGATGGACATTTTTAAAACGAACAACAATTTTTTCATGTTTCGTGGACCGATATTGAAAAAATATTAGTCTTTATCCAAATGATTACTTATTGAATTGATTAGTATTCGTATGAAAGCATATTGCCAAGCTCTATTAAATTATCATCCAGCAAGTGCTTAATCTTCTATATCCAATTAAGCTTGGCATTTAGGTTACTACTAAAACATGAAGGCTTGCTTCAGATCTCGATCTTATTTTTTCAAATTGACCAGATATGACGACTTGAAACTAAGGTTTCTGGCCAATGTATCGATTTCAATTTTCCTATTGTCAACTTCCCATTGCTGAATATATACAAAATGTCTGTCCCATCGTTAGACATCGCTATTAACATATTGAGGGCGTGCATGTTCAGCTCATACGGAAATAATAAAATGTAATATCATGTTAAAAACACTTCTAAATAAAGGTAATTTGGAAGATCGACATCAATACGTTATCTTTCTTAAATTTGTTGACCGATACGATACTTCAGTGTCTCAACTCATGACAGACATGTCTTAGAGGTCTTTAATATTATACAGCAAAAGACTAGTCTGATTATTATTTTCAAAAAATTGACAATGGAATCACATGGTGAATGATGTTTGTATAGCAGGTGATACTTGCATAGTCAATGAAGGAGGTTAGCTACGTTTGAAGTGTTGCTGATCAAGATTTGTATATTCAAAAAGGGTGTATGAAATTTGAACTGTTTTCATTCATGTTTTTTTTTGGGCTCTCAGTCAATAAATGTGTTTGCTTTTGCATTCGTTGTAACTTCAGAAATTGTTAACATTTAAACAATTTGCACCATGTTTACTAAATTTGGTATTGAACGTTTATAATGTATAGAGTGTACTGATCTTTTTTATGACAAAACTAAAATATAATACTTCGTTCTCAAATATATACAAATAAGCCGAAATTAAATTATACGTTGCATCTTTACCTTCATTCTTGCTAGCTGTCCTTTAACTATCTTAATCGCAATATTTCCAGCCAATACATGGTGTTGATCACTTACAGCAGTTAAACCTGTAGGCAATATTATAATTAGCTTAAAAATGATGTTTCTTTATTTCAAACAGAGGGTGACTAAGGTCGATTTTTTAACGTATTCCAACCCTTTTGCATCTTAAAAATTGCAGTTTTAAATACAGTATTAAGAAAATGGAATGTTTATAGAATCATAAGTCGTCTATTAAAGTTTGCAAAATGCTTTTACACTAAGTCTTATCGTTTTTGCAAAGTTATCGAATGACCGCGAGTACCCACAAGAATCAAAAACTTTATAAATATATAGTAAACTATTGCATTGCACTTATCGTACATTAAAATAAGCTTCTCTTATTCAAAGATAAGTTTCATAGTTATTTGTCATCTAAGTATCTTACTTAAGGATGTTCCCTTCTCTTGTTTTTGACTTTTTGTGAGATATTCGAATCCTCTACTTTTATCAATGTAATGCCATTAAAAAAAATTCCCGCTAAGCCCTACTTTTTATTTCATTATTCTATCACATATAGTTTCAAAATCCATTTTTGAAAATCTTTTGAAATCCTTATTATTTTTTCATAGCTTTTGAAAGAAAAAAGGTGAATTTTAAATGTATGAAAAATGTAGAGAGAATCGTTTCCCGTCAAATTGTTTATTGCTTATTACTCAAAAACAAGGACACAGACCTTTCATTTTTTTCTGCCTTTTAAGTTCCGTTAATTATATACTTACATTTTATAACAGTCTTTTAAAAGCTTGTTATTGTGAAACAGAACAGCGAACATCTTTAAACATTTGGTCACTAGCGTATATGTTGAAGGTATTACAGAAACACGTGACAGGTAAAGTAAAGTAAGTATTATTTCAATTATTTTGTGTATGATCAAGTCTATCTTACAAACAGCTGCGCCACGAACGCATGATACGCCCGTCGTCTTGTGTGTGAGGTTTTATGCAATAATCATAAATCGTTTCTGAGATAAGGCGCGACATGTGATAACCCCCCTTTTTTATAAAAAAATCAATAACTCTAAAATGAAATTTTGAATCATCACCAAAAAGTATACAGATCTTTAGATTAATAGAATTAAGAAGTGTGTAAAGTTTTAAGCAATAATCATAAATCGTTTTTGAGATACGGGGCGACATGTGACCCCCCCCCCCCTTTTTTTACACAAAACTCAATAACTCTAAAATAAAATTTTGAATCATCACCAAAAAGTATACAGTTCTTAAGATTAATATAACTAAGAAGTGTGTAAAGTTTTCAGCAATAATCATAAATCGTTTTTGAGATACGGCGCGACATGTGAAAAACCCCCCCCCCCCCCCTGTTTTAGTTACAAAGTCCCATAACTCAAAAAGGTTTAATCTTATTTTCATCAAAAAGTAAACAGATCGTTTGACCATCATAAGAAACAATTATGTTAAGTTTCATGAAATTTGGATAAGTCGTTCTCAAGTTGCGGTGCGACATGTGGACGCCGGACAGACGGACAGACGGACAGACAGACAGACAGACATACAGACGGACGCCGGACATTTGTATACCATAATACGTCGCGTCAAAATTTTGACGGGCGCATAAAAATCAATTATATCAATTTGATAATTTGATAATATTTTGTCTTAAAAGTCTGCATTACTGAATTTGTAAATGAACCTTCAATTCACCTTGAGAAGTTGTCTTTGCTAAATGCATATTTGCTGCTTTCTGGAAGAGCTTGACAGTGTCATAAACAACGTCACATAAACATACTGTCTGTATGCAGCTAGATGGATGTACTCTGAAATAATCTTTTACAATTTCAACTATTACATTGGTTGCTGATTCCGGAGGATAGCGAAATATTCCGGTACAGAGTGCTGGGATGGCTATACTGGCAAATTTGTTCTTCTCAGTCACTGCTAGGCATGTTTCGATAGAATGGACTAAATACTTTTCTTCATTATGTTTGCCGCCTTTCCAGGTCGGCCCAACAGCATGTACAATCATTTTACAGCTCAAATCCCCAGACTCCGAACAAAACACCTTTCCATCAGAAAGTGGGCCACATTTTTTAATGTACTGATCACATTCATTTTCAATACTCTTCCCTCCTTCAAAAGAAACGATGAAAGTTTAACCGCGTTGCTGTCATAAAAAGCTTGGAACAGAGACAAAACAATTGCAAAGAAAAAATACAATTCATCAAACAATATTTCACAAAACAGCATTCGGACAACTTAAAAACAAGAACGGAATCAAACTGGTCATGATTCGTAGGAAGACGAAAATATAAAGAAAGAGAAGATCATATACATAACATGTTAATATTTAATTTATATTGGATCAGTAAAACGGTAAACAAAAGTTAAAATCAGCGATTCTCACTATCTTGCTATCTATAAATGTCAACTCAGACTTAAACCCGGACACTAAATTTTGAAGAAAATAAGAATACAATATTTCTTCCAAAAAACAGAACAGATTTTTTCTTTTATTTTCATAATACATGTAATATTAAAACATGATTATAATTAAACTAGAAACGAAATGAAAATGATAACTTACCTTTGTTTACAATGACTCTAGCCAATCCACCTTTATGCTGTAGATCTCTATTTGCCGCGTTAACTATGACGTCAACATCAAGTTGTGTAATGTCACCTTTTATTATTCTGACCTTCTTATTTCCATCAGTAGTGAAGCTAGCTATTTCTGAAGCATTTCCTAGAATCATATCTTCGCTATCATGTCTTGTGATGTCATCAAATTCATCATCACTACTTTCATTACCGTCTTCGCCAATTTGTTTCAATTTGGTCTTCCCCATAACTTTTTTCACAACTTTTTGAAACTTTGAATTTGAAGCTACAGAATTAATGCACTTTAGCAAGTACTCTACTTCTTTAATAGCGTCTTCAAAAGCCTGGCCCTTTCCCTTTACAAAAATACTATCATGTCTAATGATAAAGACCATATTTTGTTGTTTCAATTTATTTTCTAGTTTTTCCATTTCTTCTTTCATCAATTCCTGTAGAAGTTTCATGTCATCAGGAGTGAGCTGATACGTCTTTTCTTGTATTCCATTAATAAATATAAAATCGGAGAGTTTCTTGTGAACCAAATGGCCATCGGATTTCGATAAACAGTATATAGCAACTTCGTTTTGCTGATTTTTTGTTATTTCTAACATGGCAGTGTTTCCATATTCATCTTCTAAATCCTCAATATATCTTACAAATTCGCGTGAATGAAGAACAGGTATGTGCCAGTTTTCTATATCTAATGAGATTTCAATTATAGATTCCTTGAGAATTTCAGCGCATGTCTCTGCTTCGTTGATTGTCATAGAGTGCACATATATAGTATCATCTTGCAGATCCAATACCCCAACATTACCGCTTGTTTGGAATTTACTATAAATCTTCTTTTCAATATCAGGTCGATTTAAATATTGAATGAAATGTTTTGACCTCTCGCCAAAACACACAGAAACGATTTTATTTAATGTTTCAAAAATGTTAACTTTTGCAGCAGTTATGTCAGCTTCCGTTCCGCAAAATGTTACGACATTGCCTTTTGTATCTACTTGTACGTTAATGCCTCCATATTTACTTTTCAATTTATCAGCAAAATGTGTATATTCTAATAGGATCAATTGATGGTGTTTGAAGGAAATCATATCACGTGATTCTTGTGGTTTTCGTGTGATATCTTTCGTGATATCTTCCATCATTTCCTTTATAATTGCTGACAGTGTTTGTACAGGTGTTCTGAGGCCAACAATAAATATATCACACGATGTTGCCTTTTCAACAATAACACTAACTTCATCTTGATTATCTATATTGAGTTCTTTTATTCTAGACATTAGTAACGTGTGCAAATTCTCGGCAACTGAGTGTCTGTCTACTTGCAATGACTGTAAATATGCGTCTATACGTTCCTGAACATCACTGTTCCATGTTTGTGCCAGTTTGTGATGCTTTTGTTTATCATTTGATAGGGTACATTTTACTTGTACGTTCTTATCGTCAGATGACGATGGCCATGTGATTTCGGCATTAATCGCTTGTAACTGTTCGCGAAGCTGCGACTGCGATAGTGTTGAATGAAGTAAGAATTTTAACTTCTTGTTATCGATATTTGTAATGCAAACAGGTCGTGGCACCTGAAATGCTGGTTTGTCATCATTAACAGGGGATCCAAGGCAGTCGTAGAAAACCTGTACTGTTAAATTACAGTTGTCTATTATGTGTGATTTTTCGCATGCCACTGATGCACCTAAAATATTAGAAGCGGAAGTGAATTAGAAATTGGGTTATTGTGTAAACAAAATTATTTTCTTTGTTTTCTAACAGAAACTGTTTTTCTAAATATATTTTTTTTTTCGATAATTTTTTTTTTTTTTTCAATATAGTATAAACTAGTACACAGCAACATGTTTCATACAAAACGCAATCAAAATATATATCATATTTCACTAATGCAAAAAACGATTTAAACTAGTGACGCCATCAGTGACAAACATATGTTTAAAACAGTTTTTCAAGATTTTTTATACAATGACAGGGTTATTGCATGAATTATATGAATCATATAATATATATCTGTAAACATATCTACTCTGGACAATTTTTCCCAATTTACATGCAATAAACCTACATTTAGTCTGCACGGCTGGTAATCTACAAAAGCTGAACAATCGGTTCTGCAATGAAAACCGTTAGAGAGTTTTCCGGTTATGCTTGAGTGGAGTCATTGTAGCCGCTTCGCAAGGTATGTGCATTTCTAAAATCGCAACTTCTAATTCAACTTATCAAACATTGCAAATCGAGGAGTGTTATGCTGTGGTGAATGCTTTCATGAAGATACACATGTATCGTTTACTTTTGTGCATGGAGTTAAACTCCTGCAAAATCAATCGTCCCACGAGAAATTGCCAAAAAAAAGTGACATTAAACTTTTGAGATGTTTCTATTAACAGACCTGCAAGTTCAAATTTCGTTTTTTTTCTGTCCACGGGACTGAATGTCGTTTTGGACGGTTTACACGCTGTCAGAAGTTGATAGACGTCTTAATAAATCTAAAAGCTGTCACTGTTCATTAATTCATGCGTGGGGGATCGGTTCTGATTGATGACATCGTGAATGCTTGAGGGGAAGTGCAAATTAACCTATCTTATCGAAAGTTAATGAATATCACAATCTAGTAATGATAATATATGATAAATTAATAACTTTACCCAAACTTGGGTTTATCATTGATCAATGCTGAATGAATGCGACTTAAATTTCATTAACAAAAATTGCAACAATCACTTCAAATAAAGGCAAGTAACTTGCATAGTTTTAGTGAAGTTCATACTAAATATAAATTGACAATGGAAATGGCTACATCGTAAATATAAGTGGTTTAGATTTATGATTGACTATGCTTTTTCCCGCGTGTATGTAAGACTTTAAACTATGTTTCAGATGGATAGAACACGCCATCATTGTTTGCAGTGTGATCAATCATGAAAAAAAATATTCTCAACGTCAATAGCTGAACTTCCATGTACAATGACTCCACTCAAGCATAACCGGAAAACCCTCTCACGCTTTTTCATTGCAGAACCAATTGTTCTGCTTGTGTAAATTACCAGCCGTGGTCTGTTAAAAGTTTGATACATAAGAATGAAATATTCCAAATGAAGAAAAAACATGTCAGCATCTTCAAATATAAGCCAAACTAAAACTGTTTGTGATGTCATATGTCAGTCATAGCTTCACATCTTATAAATCTTGTGACATATAAATGATTTTAAAAAAAGATATAAATGCAATTGTAATAGGAACAAAAAGAAGAAAAAATTGATATTATTCCTTAGCTTCAGCCTTCAGACACACCGGATTCTGTTGAATAAACACAAAAATAATAAATACTGTTGAAACTAATAAGACAGATATCACAACCCATAACTCTCTATTCTTTAATGGCTTTTGCTCATTTTTCTCTGTTGATTGTATTATTTGGACATTATTCTCTATTCTGTAAACACCATCCAGACCCTCATTGCCTTCAGGGTAATATGTTTAAACGCTGCGATAGGTTATAGACGTATTAAACGATGGATATTCAACCTAAAGTGTAATTAACTTACATTTTGATGTGCAAACAATATAATATCATATAATACACCAGGGTTTATAACGGAGAATTTCATTCACGCTTACATACAAATGTTCGAATTCAATTTTTTAAATATCTATGTTGGTAAAAATACTATACAATGAAAGTTCATATTTTGATCCCGAATTAACTTACTTTTCGGATCCTGAAAATACACAACACAATAGCCTTGATCTGTGTTCATTTCTGTTTTAATGACCCCCTCCACGCCTGACCGTCTCTTGTTATCGAAGTAAAGTTCAATTGTACCATCTGTAGTTTTAGGACTGAAACCTTTCACTATAATACAGTCGGATTCTACTACATTGTGTACTGCTACGCGGTTTCCGTCAAGAGTCCTTTTTTTACAAACAGTTTGAAGTTGTCCAATATCTGCAAAGATAACGGTTAAGGTGGTACATAACACTACAGGGAGATAACCCTGTAAAAAATCAGCTGAACGTTTTAATCACGTTCTACCCGTATGAAAAACATGACACGTACTCCAGTCGGACAGCCGTACTGTAGCCGTACTGAGAACCATACTTATAATATTCATTTGGAATTTTCTTTGAATTGCTTATAAAAGATACCCCGGCTGGACTTTCAGCGAAATTAGCCGTAAACCGGCTCGAAATATTTAAATTAGCAGGAGTCCGGTTCATAAAGTCCAGCTGGACTTTAATAAAAGTACGTCTGAAAAAAAATCCAGCCGGCATTTCTGGCAAAAATATGGACTCTATAAAGTTCAGCTGGACTTTACAAAGTCCGGCTGAACTTTAAAAAGTTCAGCTGAACTCTATAAAGTCCAGCTGGACTTCAAAAAGTGCGGTTTGACTTTTAAAGATGATCTCAGCAGGGGTGAATCCAGCTATTTTCAAAAGGGGGAGGGGGTCCTAACTCAGGATAGGGGGGGGGGGGGGGGGGGGGGGGGTCCAACCATATGTCCCCATTCAAATGCATTGATTGTCAAAATAATTGGGGGTTCCAACCCCTGGAACCCTCCCCCTGGATCCGCCACTGCTCAGTTTTTCTTCAGATGGTTGATTCTTCTGATTTAATTTGCATCATTCATCCCTTGCTATAATCTGAAAATACAAAAAAACAAAACAGATGACATTATGCATATATACTGGTTATTTCTTTTTCTTTTTTAAAAAAATATAACAATACATTTTTTTACACAACAATTCAAAACAGGAAGTGACAGTGACATAACAGACAATGTGAAAACTATTGCATGGATATAAATATTTGATGTAGGTTTAAATTTTATTCTTTTTACACTTCAAAAATAAGAATTAAGCTAATTATAATATTGTAGTTATTTTATTAATATTTTGAATAAAAAGAGCATATCAGATAATATCACCAAAATGGTGGAATTCAATTTATTGTACTTACCAGAATTATGCAATCCAAAACACATGCAAACAGCAATCTTCCTAAATTGTCATTGATGCCAGTCAGAAGGATCCATCTTCTCTATTTAATGTGAAAAGAACTACTTCCAAACATTTGCTTTACATCCAATGATATAAAATTCTCATTTTGTTCAAGAAAGAAGACACATCTTCCTGTTTATTTCAAATTCAAATGTTGTTGTATTGCAATACATGAGGTTGTTTAACATGTTAAGGAGTTGTTTTAAATGTTCCTCTTATGACTAATTGCATGTGCCTTAATTTTGAATATGTGATATATTAAAAAAAGAAAATCATTTATTAATTTGTTTAATAATGAAATTTTTAATAAAAGTGATAGTTATTGCAGATATATGTATTTCGAAATGTGTTCTCCCACATATGGCCTCCATCTCAGTGGAGATAGTACTTCCTGTGACCTGTCCAGATTGACATTAATTGAAAACAGATGGCACATTTCTACAAGACTAACTGCTATTAAATCACAGTTATATGGCTCAAGTTTCTAATTGATGTTAAAGAATGAATGATAATTATTTATTTTATGCATTCATCTAATTAAATATAAATATACTAGAAAATGTATAAATTTGACCTGTAACAGATGTAATAGAAGTAAAAATGTTAAATAATTGTTGTATATTAAACAATTTTTTATTAACTTGGATAAAATTCAATCAGAAGTCACCAAAATTAAATTTTAACTTGTCATCAACAGTCTATGTTAAATATTTCTTAATGGAATTGAAAATCTAGGGAAAGTATCACATCTTATAGTTTGAACTAAAAGTATATTGCATAAAAATATTTCATCATTATTATTACCTGCAAACTTTCATTTTTAACTGTTTTACATTTTGAAAGAATTGTTCCTTTCAAAGAACAGAATCTATTATGGCAAACTTTTTATTTCTGTAAGGGTTACTAAGATTTGGCTGATGAAAATTTTCTAAGTCTAAATTCCTGCTCATAAATGAATGTAAAATTTTCTAAGACAAACATCCTGCTGATCACCCTACAGAAAGGAATAAATTTCCTCAAAAGTCCAGCTGTGTTTATTTTCTTGTAAGCATTACAAAAAGTGCGGTTGGACTTTTAAGAAAATACCGGCTGGCAAATAACCCAAGTATAAGAAAAAGTACGTGTACGGCTCATGTCAGACTGGACTTTTCAAAGTCAGACTGGAATACGGCTCAAGTCCAGCTGGAGTCCAGTTGAACTCCTGTTGAAATTTTCATACGGGCAATGTTGAGGAAACATTAACTTCTCAATGATCAAAATTGGTGTTTGTCAAACTGCTATATATCCAATTTTCCGATAACGTCAATGAAAGTGTGTGGTTCAAGTTTTTTTATTTTTTTTATTTTTATCAAAGGGTCACAGCAAATATTTTGTCAAAATTTTATGAAATTAAACGAGCCAAATTAATTTTAGTCAAGGTGTTTGGTACCTCCTTAAAACGACTAATAAAGAATTCATGGAAAAACTTTTGATGTGTACATGTATGGATTGTATTTTTGTTATCATTGTTATTGACGAAAAGTAAAATCACAAAAATACTGAACTCCGAGGAAAATTCAAAAAGGAAAGTCTATAATCAAATGTCAAAATCAAAAGCTCAAACACATCAAACGAATGGCTAACAACTGTCATATTCCTGACTTGGTACAGGCATTTTCTTATGTAGAAAATGGTGGACTGAACCTGGTTTTATAGCTAGCTAAAACCTCTCACTTGTATGACAGTCGCATCAAATTCCATTATATTGACAACGATGTGTGACCAAAACAAACAGACCGATAGGTAAAAATGTCAAAAATAGGGGTACAGCAGTCAACATTGTGTTATCATCTTAATCACTATAAAAACAAACAAATGTAACAAAGAAGCACAAAAAGGCATACATCTTTAACATCCTCTGGATGGGGGGGGGGGGGGGTCCTTCATTTCTGTTTTCTTTGATTTTTTAAGCCATTTTTCTCTATTCTTTATACTTTTTCCCAATTATTCTCTATTCCTTATATTTTAGCACCTTGTTATTCTCTCTTCTTTATTTTTTTGGTCCATTTATCTCTATTCTATATATTTTTGGCCCATTATTCTCTATTCTGTAAACTCCCATCTACTCCCTCATATTTCAAATGTTGTTTTTTTCAAATTATCTTTAGTTAGCTTGTGTTGCATTGCTGTGTTTGAAGAGTTGTCACCATCAAATTGTGATTTGACGCTCGAAAATATTCGTTTTACTGCATTTGCAACACTTTACGGTTAAATATCTAATTAACGGAGTTAACTCTTTATATACATTTGTACAGTACTAGATTTAGAATAGAGGCCAAAGACACCAAAGGGGTAATCAAATTCACAAGTCGAAAACAAAATGACAATGTCATGGAAAAACAGCGCAAAACCACATAAAGACAAACAACAGCATACAAAATACAAGATAGAAAACTAAAGACTGAGCAGCACAAATCTAACCAAACACCAGGGGTTATCTCAGTTGCTCCCGAAGGGAAGACAGATCCTCTTCCGCCTGTGGCACTCGTCGTGTTGCTCATGAAAGTACAAACCCGGCAACAAGTCTAGTTCGGGGTCACCTTCGAGAAAACGAGCACTGTATTCGGTTACGATATTTGAGGCATGGTGTTTCATATATATAAATAAAATTGACATTACACTGGTATTAGTATTTAGCAGATATATGTTTATATTGATGTGTACATGTATTTTTAATATTATAAATGACTCTTCATATACTTTTTGGTGTCTGTTGCCTCTATTCTTAATCTAGAACTGTATATGAAGAGTTATTTATAATATTATAATAGTGGGGTTCGTGTTGCAAAATATTCTAAATTTCTATGTAGTTGGTTGTAGCTGTTCAGTTGTTTGTCATTTTGTCGTTGTTTTCTTGGTCATGATTGTGTAAGTTTCTCTTGGATTTATAAGTTTGGATTTATTTTTGATATATTCCACCTCATATTTTTTTTTCATTAGCTAATAATTTAATTTTGGATGTAACACGTCTTCTGATTGGCTGAAAGTGTTTTGTCTATCAGCTCATAGACATAATTTTGTCATGTGACCGTGACGTCATCAATGTTTTTATCATGATTTACGCCTTTTTAGAATTAAATTATAAGGAATGACTGTAATATTTTTTCTGTCTATTCGAAATAACCTAAAAAATGTGGTGCACACCTTTAAATAACCCGCTACGCGGGTTATTCAGTGTGCACCACATTTTTGATGTTATTTTTTCATAGACAGAAAAAATATTACACTCATTCCTTAATGATTTAACATTATTTGTTTTATTCACACATTTTTGTCAATATAATAGAATTTTATGCGACTGTCATACAAGTGACCGGTTAAGCTAGCTATAAAACCAGGCTTAATCCACCATTTTCTACATAAGAAAATGCCTGTACCAAGTCAGGAATATGACAGTTGTTTTCCATTCGTTTGATGTGTTTGAGCTTTTGATTTTGCCATTTGATAAGGGACTTTCCGAATTTTCCTTGGAGTTCGGTATTTTTGTTATTTTTCTTTTTACTATAGAAATAAAATAAATTTAACTGTCTACCATGTCTATTATCTTTTTAGAATGCTGCAGATTTTTAAATGTTTCTATAAATTATGATCAATGAAGTATTGTCTACAATATAATATTTCAGAGTTTGAATACGCTCTTTCGTCTCTCTTTTTTAAATATGATACAAACAATGCACATACCGACCGGCTTTGAAAATGTAATGATTGCTGCTCCTGAATCTTGATCTCCAAACTCTACAGATGCCACGTCTTGTTTTGTTCTTGCTTCTATGAAGTTGGTAACATTATCTTCAGATGATTTTACATTCAATCCAGTAATCAGCGCCTTATTTATGTAATATTTTGGCGGGACATGTTTTTTCACATGTAACACAGCTCCTTCTACTTTATGTTCCTTTCTGAATATAACTGAAACATCTAAGAATTCAAGCATTAAAAAGGTTTTAATATGATCTAATATAGTACCGAAGTGAATGCATTTCTGCGTGAAACGAGTATTTCAATTTGATCATGACAGAATGCATAGGTATAAGTTCTTATTGAGATTTAACTATATTTTCATTGTTGTAAATTATGTTTACTATCCAATTCTTACTATCTAGAACAATCTAGAATGTTTCAATCAGTTTTCAAATTACGCAATATATACTATATTCAATATAAGAAATGCACAGGTTTTGAACACGGGCTAACTGTTTATAATTCCTTCTTCACTGCAGACTAATTGATTGAAATGTGCTGAATAAATCTCAGGGAAAATGTTTAAAGAAAGTTACAATGATTATGACTTAATAATTTATTAGTCATTTTTAAAGTCTGTGTGTGCATGTTGTCAAAATATACGATCTAGATGGGGTTCACAGAATAGAGATTACTGGCCTTAAAATAACGAATAGAGAAAAATGAGCCAACAAAGTTAAAGAATAGAGCATAATTGGCTGCAAAAGTATAAAGAATAACTGTGAAAAATATTAATAAGCCAATACACTATACTGATTACAGAAATGAACGATGCACAGAATAAACATAAATGTAGTTATATCTAATGGTAAAATCATTTTCATGAGAATTTTTTCAGAATATCCCTACAATCTACAAAGATAAAACAAAATGCCGTGGAAAAATTATAGAATATAGACATGAAGGAACACCATCCAGACCCTCATATATGATTTAAATTGGTTACAAAAAGTATATTTTTTAAATATGACGACATAATCGGTGTAAGATTTGACACATGATTAAATATTTTGTTTTTTAATCAAGAATAATATTAATGTTTGATTGATGGATCGTCTTTTCCTTAACGTCCAGTGACAAATATTTCATTAATATAACTGAAAACTGAAGAACAATGCATAATTACGCTGCTTATGATAAGGTTTAACAAATCTTTCATGCATGCTTTTAAAGATATCTATAACTTGAGAAATTGTGTAATATTCTATTTTTTTCAACCTCATGACACTATAGATATCCAGATTAATAAGGATTGGAATCTTGGTAACGGGGTGGGTGTTATTGTCCGTAATGATATAAATCGCGGGGAATGTGACAAGGCGACATTTTAATCCCCAAAATTTTTTATTTATTTTCGATCAAAGGGGAAGGGGTACAATTTCTATATGCCACCCACTTGAATGTGCCCCTATTTTTAGCGTCAAAAGCATTTGTTTTGGGTCATCAACTGAACATGTTGAATGCTTATTGGTAACGTGTGGTGGATATGAGCGCAGTCAACACTGATTTAATTCCATCATATTTTTTTCGGAGGAGTCCTAAATAGCTTTATGTGATTGGAATATAATATGATATTGGGGGTATGGAAGGGAGTGACTTTGGCCTTTCAAGTCCCTCTACTCCTGAATTAAGACTAAAACACAGTAGTATTAATATGATATTCAGTTCTATATCTCCAATATATACTAATACAAGAGGCTGTCAGAGAGACAGCAAACGGGATTTTCCTGAAGAGGTCGAATCCTGAACAGTTGAGCAAGTATGGACACAACATTTAAGCTTAAAACAGCTCTGAATTTGGATTGTGATTGAATATTTGATACAGCATGGGTTTGTGACACAAAATAAATGTGGTCAAAGAACTGAAAAATTTGAAATTGAACATTTACCTATTATGGTCCAATATCCAAAATCTAAGTACATTGCTAGAATCAGCATATCAAAGAACCCCAAGAATTCAATTTTTGATGAAATACTTCTTAGTTAAACCATTTCTGTTCAAATGGAAATAACTCAAACTTTATTTATAATGTTTTAAAATTAAATATGATTTAACCATAGACTCTAAAATTAGATATGATGTTATATTTATTTTTAAATTATAATCAAATATAATTTATAATTTTCTAATAAATCTGTCACTCCAATTATTATTGGGTGATTGCATTGACAATTACCAGACGTGTGTTATCTTATCACTTAGTGTAATCAAACTTTATACATATAGTTGATAGTTCCCAATATTTTTTCTTTCATTTGTAACATACTAATATAGATCTGCAAATTATCTTATCTTAATTTTAACTTTTTAACTTATGAATAATAGGTTATTATCTAATGAATTTTCAAATCTGGAACCCCAAACAGGATCAAGTAAAAATTAAAATTAACAGACACAACAAAAATTATATACATATATCACACAGAAAATAAGTTTTTACAGAATAACAAACACACCATAAAATTCTTCAAACAATTTACCAAGGAAAAGAAAAATTAATAATGAAAATCATACTTGCAAATCTGAAGGGTTATTTCCCTTTAAACAGAACTATGGTTCAACATAGTTCTCTAACATTACATATATAATTATTAGTAATGTTATTAACTTCAAAATGTCTATTTCTTAAAAACCTATAAAACTTATCTGTAATTATCTTCAAAGTGTCTAATAATGAACAGTAAATTTCAAACTTCATTTATTCAGTCCTACTAGTAAATTTCAAACTTTATATATACAGTCCTACAGATCTTATCAGAAAACAGAAAATTTTCAAATAAATCTGTCACTCCAATTATTATCATATGCTAAGATATTTCCAAGATCTAATCAAAAATGAAAATCATACTTGCAAATATGAAGGATTATTTCCCTTTGAACAGAACTATGGTTTAACATAGTACTCTAACATTACATATATAATAATTAGTAATGTAATTAACTTCAAAATGTCTAATAATATAGCTTATAATCATCACCACATAGGAAATAGAAAATTTTCAAATAAATCTGTCACTCCAATTATAATTGTGAGATAAGACATTTACCATATGCTTATGATTACAAGAGTAAAATATTTAAAAATACCACTTTTGGATATTAAAAATGGCAATAACTCAAAAAGGAGAAATCCTACAATCGTGAAAATTGAACTTGACCTTCATTTAGTCACGAGAAACAACATATCTAAATTTAAAAAAAATCATCACAGCGTTTTCATGTTATTGAAGAGACACTGTTTGGCAGCCGCCCGCCGTACATCCCCAATTAATAACCGATATTTCCTTCCAAAATCCGGTTAAATATGGCATATTAAATTATTTCTATGCAAAATTTCAACGCGAACGTGTATCGAACGTCTCTTAATTTTGGAAAGCAAAGCACATATACAAGGGAAGGATTTCCATCGAATGTTAACACCTTTAAGTCAACTATGTCGTCTCCACGCAAAGGCATTAATTCTAATTTATTTTTAATTCATTTTACGAAACGTAAAAAAAATGAAAGCAAATTGGCTCTCTATTTATTTTACACCAATACCATTTTTTAAATCTCGAGGCCAAAATAATGTGTACGGCTTGGGTAATATTGTCTTTTATCTATCTCAATATCCAAATAAGAACAATCAAGACATCTAAAGGTCATGATTACCCGGAAAAGTTGAGTGGCTAAATTAACCCCCTGTTTTCAATCGGGTTCAGGGGCTTCGGTGGCCGAGTGGTCTGAGTAGTTACTACTGTAATCACTAGCCAGTCAACACTGAGGTTGTGAGTTCGAACCCCGCTCGTGCGGGTGCACTCGACTCCAATCTTAATTGACTAGGATTGTCAGTTTTCCTATCGAAGATCGGTGGTTTTCTCCGGGTACTCTGGCTTCCTCCACCAATATAAACTGGCCGCCACGAAATAGCCCAAAAGCGGTGCTTAAAAGTGGCGTTAAAACACCAAAAATCAAATCAAATCAAATCAATCGGGTTCGTATTCCTTATTCATTATTGGTCTGTGTAGTGTTTTGTTAAAAAAAAATAAAAATTTTAAGCTATTCAAACGATTAAAATCAACGGCCTGATTCATGACAAAACAATAAACGAAAACAAATATGGCAGATAATTATCAACGACAACCACTGATAATTAAGATGAGGATAATGACGATGGACGGCTTCTTAACGTCCAGCATCAAATTAATATGCATATTCAGGACGAATACATGTTAATGTAATACGAATATTTACCCTGCTTTGCACTAGACCGACACGCTGAGCCGGATTTTTAACATGCTAGTTCACAAGGTAACAGTCCGCAGGAAAACATGTCACCTTAGCCGAACACATAATTCTGACTCCGGGCCGACCAGTCTGTGCCTTTACTCCTTAATGCAGCGTGCTTAGCGGATGAGCAGCAAATACTAATTTTAAAGTCTTTGGTTTGAACGGGCCGGGGTTCGAACCCACGACCTCCCGCACTCAAAGCGAACACGCTACCACGAGACCACCGAGACGGTTCTGATAATTAGACAGGCTTCTGGCTTGGGACTGGCACATACAGAATGTGGCTGGATAACAGATGTTTGTGAGCGCCAAAACCTTCCCTAACCTAGGACAGTGGTGTTACAGATCAACATATAAGAAACAAATTAAAAAATCAGTTGGAAATTGACTCATCAGATTGGGTTGAAACATGTACATACCAGAGCGGCCGTAAATTTTTCTTTTAAACAGGGAGAAGGGTAATTTTTTTGTTAAAATTATTCCTTGTCCCCTCCGCTTGTAAATAGATATATGAAGATGTGGTATGAGTGCCAATGAGACAACTCTCCGTCCAAGTTACAATTTATAAAAGTAAACCATTATAGGTCAAGGTACGGCCTTCAACACGGAACATTGGCTCACACCGAACAGCAAGCTATAAAGGGACCCAAAAAATTACTAGTGTAAAACCATTCAAACGGGAAAACCAACGGTCTAATCTATATAAAAACGAGAAACGAGAAACACGTATGAACTACATAAACAGACGACAACTACTGTAATCAGATTAAGTATGTTACCAAAAAAACTGAAAGAATAACACCTTGCTTACCTTCATTTTCATCAAAAGACACTAAGAACATGTTTTTGTTAGGTACAAATCGAATATCTATAACGTCACAGTTTGCCCCTCGTCTTGATTCAAAATAATACTTGATAGTGTCTGATGATGTTGTTTCTTTCATTCCCCTAACTTCGACAGTATATTTAGTCTCTGTAGCAGAGGCCCGAAGTTCATTTGACTTTTCCATTCTGCTTCTGTAATTATTCACAATAATGTTATATTTGTGAAGCCCCTCATGTGGGTGTCCAAGTAATCACATAATCACAAATTTTTGGCCAATATAATCACATGATCATTAATTATTTTTTTAAACAAGATAATCAAATAATCAAAAATATAGTCCTAGATTATCAAATAATCATATAATCATGAAATATTTGGTCTGGTAATCAAATAATCACTATAAAAACGGCCAAGTAATCACATAATCAAAAACCCCATGAGGAGGCTCATTTGTTTCAAACAAGTATCCAAGTTGTTTAATGTGAATTATGCTTTCGTGCAAAACTCTTCTTATCGCCTTGGCTTTCAAATGTTTGGGTTTGAGAGTTCCTGATGGAGATAAATATAGATAAGCGCTTCGGGCGCACGAAATTAATAAAGTGTCATTAGACAATAGTCTACAGAATACTGCATAAAAAATACTTAGGACGGAGCATTACGAACCATAAATAAAAACCGGGAAATAACATGGGTTTTTCAAAAGGGGAGGCAGATCATGCACCGGATATGGCACCTGTCGTGTTGCTCATAGTGAGTAAAAACTCGATGAAAAGTTTCTCCAGGTGATGCCACATTCCAGAAAAAAGGACAGGATTTTGGCTATGACAATTGGATAATTGGTAATTTGTGATAAAAATATTCTTTATCAGTGGACCAACTTATGATTGAGTCGTCGACGTAAAACTTTCTTTTCCTCTATATTTTTATTATAGTTTTCAAGACGATAACTAAAACACGAAAATGTTAAAAATTTTATTGAAGGGCAATTCCTCAAATAGCCGTTTGATATTTTTGTTTTTTTGTTTTTTTGTTTTTTGTTTTTTTTTGGAAATTGACAGTATATAGTTAATTCTTGACATTCTTAACATGTTTAGCTAGCTAGTTGTCAGAATTTTTCCAATTTGAAAGGATATCGATTTATCCGGCGTAATACTGAGACGATACTTGCATTTTCCTCCATATTCTATTTTAGCTAGCCTTGTTAACCTTGTTGCTTGGCACATTAGATAATCACTTAAATACTTGTTTTAAATAAAGATATGTGTACATGGTGTACCCAAAGAATAATTGAAAACAACTTTTGGTATAAATCGACCAGGTAGTTCTATAGAAGATTACCAGTGGCGGATCTACGGGGCGTAGAGGGCAACGCCCCTTTTTATCGCCAATTCTTTAACTTGGTATTCGCAGATGCACTTTCCTTGTTTTGATAGATAATTAAGAAATGACATTGATTAGCTTAAGATTATATTTTTGGTTCAGGAGGTCTTCATATCTGTATTCTTATCAGTGGCGGATCGTAATATGTAATAATCCAGCCATTTTTAAAATGGGGGTTCCAATCCAGGACAAAAGGTGTGTGTGTGTGTGGGGGGGGGGGGGGGGGGGGGGGTGTTTCCATGGGTTGGGTCAATGCTTTTCAATGGGGACATATGGTTGGAACCCCCCCCCCCCCCCCCCCCCCCCCCCCCACACACACACACACACACACACACACCTTTTGTCCTGGATTGGAACCCCCATTTTAAAAATGGCTGGATTATTACATATTACGATACTGCGATAAACTTATTGTCGCTTTGTTTGCGATGCTATTAAATAACAAAAAAAAATCGAAACGAATTTCAGAAAATACACCATTGTGTCTAACTAGGTCATGATCTTTAATCATTAAGGGACACAATTTTGTAAGCAATGGTAAACTGAAAATAGTTCGACAATTTTCATGCATGTATACAAAAAACCGTGACCATGGTCAATCGAGTGATGATTTAAAATATAACATACAATGACTGCTGCAAGTACGTCACCCTTGTCACGTCATAGCAAGAAACTGTTCTACATATGAACCATACATTTCTAGAGTTCTATTGTAAATATTTTACACGAATGTAGTGAAACTATTTTACCTTGATACTTCTGAGTCGACACTTAGATGATATGAAAACTCAAACAATTGTCAATTTCCTACAATCCCAAATTTACTTTCACTTTTGGTTTTGATTACCTGGTATCTATTTTTAGACATCTCTATGTGTGATGGATTTTCCTAGGCGTTAACATATTGTTTACTTTAATTATGACTACACAATAAATGTAAAATGATATATATATATATATATATATATATATATGTATGTCTGCCTATGTGTAGTGACAACTGTAAATTATACCTTGTCCATCGGATTTCTTATGATTAAGAAATGCCAGGCTTTAGAATATTTATAAAGTGCCTAGAAAATCAACCTAACAATGTTAGAGTAGATTTGATTCTTTACTTCCTCCCCAAGCGGGGCTGGAACCTGTACTTTTCACTTCATACTTCTACGGCAACACGCATTGCGCAGACGCCTTATCCCCTCCTCTAACTATAGCTGATAAAAATCAGCTTTCGTTTCGGGAGGTGGTACCTTCTCGTAGGAATTAAACAAGGACATCTAGACGCAATACACAAAGTATTTCAAGTGTACAGAAATGATCATCTACTCATCTCTTTAGTATAATTACAGGATGCTGTTCTATTTTTAGAAGCATACAATCACTGTAAATTAATATATATGTATGTCTGCCTATATATAATGGCTAAATTATTAGAGAATACAGAAAAAAGACCAGTCCCAGCCAGACCTTCATATTTCATATCTTATAGGTGATTTTATATTCCGTCAATTTCTTATTTCTGTACTGACTCGGTCAATTTATGACACGTTTTGCGGGTCAATAATTAGTATTAATTAAAATGTTTCTCGTTAGGTCTTAACAGTAAAGGAGGGGGACATATAGAAGGACAGCATATAAATTACTTTTACTGTAATAGCGTATGGATAAAAGCAAGAACACATTAAAGCGCATGTGTTCAGTTATTGAATAAAATGATAGACACTTGACGAAGACAACCAACAACCTTTCACATTTGTTTTGGTTTTCTTTTTTAATTGTAACGTTTAACAATTTGTCATATCGGCTTTTATAGCTTAATTACAATACGGTAAGGGTTTTGCTCATTGTTGATGACTCAGTATTCCGCCACCTATAGTAGTTTATATATACCTTATTTTGTCTCTGACTGAAAGTTATAATTATTTTCTTTCCTAAAAAAAAAATGAATGCAATAATAATCTATACACTTAAGGATGTAGTTAGGTGAAATTAAAAAAATCTAGAATTTAAAATTGATACTTATATAAGTCAGAAGAGCATTAGTTAAGGAACAAATAAGCTAAAAATATTGATAGGTCATGGAGGTATTTGAATTTTTTTAAATGGCGGGAAAGGGCTGACTCGGACGTTTACCTTACATTTAGCATTGGCATTATTTGTGTCTCAAATCGGTAATGACCTATTTATGAGCTATTGAAGTTTTCTATGAAAAGAAAAGTGGGTAATATGGGGCAAAATATTTTACCCTGTATCGTAGGAAAAAACCGCACATCTGACAAAAATTCTTAAACCTGACCTGACTACATCCTTAATGTAAAAGAGAGGCGAATGATATTAAAGGGGTAATCAAACTCATAAAGTCGAAAACAAATGGCAAAGCCATTGCAAAAAAAAAGCAAAAGAAAGGTTGTCAATTGTTTTTGGGGGGCGTTGTTGGATTGCTGTTTATCGGTATATACCCCCAAACCATATATTAATCATATGCATTGTATCATTACTTAGTATACAGTAGTTTGATTATGAAAAATTAGCAAAGAAGATATACTAAGTCGAATATTATGATATATTTTTAGAAAGTAATCATTAAAAAGATTTCTTGGTGAAAATATAAATGTAGAAACAAGGTTTTATTGCTTATTTTATAAAAAAAAAAAAAATCAAACACAGAAGACCGTATTACAGGATAATTTACAAAATGCATGATCACACAGAATATGTAATTCGGCAGGATACTATAATATGTTATCTTGTATTAAGATACTCGTTACTTAATTCAACATCTTAAATTTTATTTATAACTGCATTAATTGTTCACCATTAATCAATAACTTCTTTCGATATATCGTTTTGTAAATCTACATGTCAGGGTATCATACAATGTAAGAAAGGAAAGCTACATATAATATTTATTAAAGTTATGTACACCGGTATGT
Organism: Mytilus californianus; assembly: GCF_021869535.1. Taxonomy (NCBI): domain Eukaryota; kingdom Metazoa; phylum Mollusca; class Bivalvia; order Mytilida; family Mytilidae; genus Mytilus; species Mytilus californianus. The sequence goes on from NW_026262712.1 coordinate 37,898,013, forward strand.
AAACATTATCACGTGTAATTGTTTATAATTGATACATGTGTTGAATGTATATAATAGGTTAAATGTTTTTCATTGGTTGAGTAAGAAGTGACCATGATATTTGAATAAGGTCAATTTAAACATTTCGTGCTATTATTTTGGCCGTTGTGTGAATTGAAGATATTCATTCGAGGTTCGCTTTTGGTGCAGTAAAGTTGTAAGTTTGTGCTTAACCTGAGTATGTCAGAGATTCGAGAAGGTAGTCCAATGTTTGAAGGTGAGACTGAGCATTCACACATTTCCAATGGTAATTCACAAAGTCGCAACCATATAGCAGAAGAGCGTCGTGATTTGGCCGGTACCTTTGAACTTTTTAAAGTGTATTTTGACAATAAACTAGTTGATCTCAAATCTGATTTGGTCCGTGAATAGGACGTTATTTCGAAATGTTAAAAGAAGAAGTTTCGCTAAAAGTTAAGCACGAGGGCAATAAAATCTAACACAAGTTTAACGAAGAAGTCATTACAGAGCTAAACAAGGTTGATAGCTTTGTTCCCCGTTCTGAGACGAAGGTATCACGTATTATAATAGACCTCATAGACAAGGTTAAGGGCAGAAACAAAGTAATACGTATAGCAGATACTTCAGCCAGTGGTTGGGCTACTGTCAGAGAATATGAATCAAATTTAATTACTTCGGATTCCGAAGATGAAAAGAAAATCCGATTGGCAGAGTCCAGAGCCATGCGTACTATTAAAGATAAATCCCGTCGTCCACATCCTAACAAGACAACTTCTAGACCAGTTCCTGTTGAAACTGCTCCTGATCCTTATTATGTCAATCAGTGCAAGCGTCAGAACCCGCCGCCCTTTCGAGTCGGCGTGAGCCGTCCCAACATAGCATGTGACATGCCTGTAAACAATTTGGTCACTGGAGAAAGAACTGTCCGCTACTCAAAAGCAACCAGTTCAACAACAACAATACACCTAATGATAAGTACTTATATTTATTTTTTGATTTTGATAGTGATTATTGTTTAAATCACGATATTGAGATTTTGCTTAAACAAGTAGGATTTTTTGAAAATTTCAAATCTAACACGGGTATTTTCTCTGGTGTAAAAGGAAGGTTTGCAAATAGTATTCGGTACTGGGAGCATATTGGTGCTAATTCTTTTATTTTCGACACATTGAAAAATGGATATCTTATTCCATTGATTGATAGTCCTTCGAACATGTACATGAAAAATAATAAATCTGCTCTTCAGAATAATGAATTTGTTAGCAAATCTGTCAATGAACTTGTTCTTTCAGGTTGCGTTATTGAGGTACCATTTCAACCTTACATTGTCAATCCGCTGAGCGTAGCTACCCAAAAGTCTGGGAAAAGGCGTCTAATTTTAGATTTGAGCACTTTGAATTTATCGGTGAAAAAAGAAAAGATTAAATTTGAAGATTGGAAAATAGCTGTGCAATACTTTCAGAAAAATGATTATCTGTATAAATTTGATTTAAATCTGGATATTTTCATTTGGATATATGTCTACAGCAGCACACTTATTTGGGTTTTTCGTGGGAAGAGAAATTCTATTGTTTTACTGTTTTAGCATTTGGTCTTTTCACGGGTCCCTACATATTTACCCAGTGTCTCAGACCATTGGAGTATTCAAGTATTGGGGAAAAAATGGTAAAACAATCGTTTTATATCCTGATGACGGATTTGGTATGAATAACGACAATAATGAATGTATCAAAGATGCTGAATTCGTGAGACAAATTTTTGGCACTGAGCCTTTTATTGCTCCAGTATTGGCAGTAAAATCAGATGCGACAAGGATGACAAGGCTCTAGTACACTAATGTGTATTGTAGCAGGCATGGTGGTTGTTGATAAGGCCCTAGTGTATATATACATTGTGGAAAGCATGGTTACATTCAACACGGCCCTAATCTATATAATTTATGTTCGCTTTAATTTATGAATTAGAACATAAATATATTTATTAAAGTTATGTACACCGGTATGTAAACTTTACCACGTGTATTTGTTTATAATTGATACACGTGTTGAATGTATATAATAGGTTAAATGTTTTTCTTTGGTTGAGTAAGAACTGACCATAATATTTGAATAAGGTGCTATACTTTTGGCGGTTTTGTGAATTTAAGATATTGTCATTCGCTTTTGGTGCAGTAAAGTTTCCCACCCTCCCACCCGACAAAATGTATTTTTCTTGTGTTATTTTTGAATTATGCTAATAATAATGTGTGTAAGAATAAAATCTTTAGTTTGATTCATAATTTGTATTTGCGTACATAATGAAAATTGTTTTTATCCTTGTAGATTGGGTTTTGCGTTTGTTACCTGCAGCGGCCTAGGCAGACAGTAACAGATGCACTTTAGTTTGCATTTGTCTTAAAAAAAAGCTTTGTTGCACACTGTCAGACGGGCTGATCACATACAAAGGTGTTGAGTTTATTCTATAAATAATATATGTTCGCTTAAATTTACGAATTAGAACATAATCGTATATTGACTCATTTCAATAGTCAATTAAGTCGTTTCCATTAGTAAACTGCTGCTGGTCCTTGTATTGTATGCAGTCTTCATACGTTTACAATATTGAACACCTTCTGTTGGCTACGATTACTGCCATTATAGCTTATAATGGTCACTTTCATGCATACAATCTTAATAGAAACAAAGTGAATATCTTGACAAATGAAGTTCCAACATAGACCGATGGAATTAAGAAGTGAAAGCCTTTCTGTTATGAGACAATAAACGATTTCAAATGGTAAACGTTTTTTTTTTTTTATTTTTTTTTTTTTTTTTATTTTACACTTTTATTTCATTTATTCTTACCTATAAGTGAAAATATATGAAATATCTGACAATTTTACAAAAACTTAGGATGAATAACAAAATTATTATTTTACAGAAACCTTCCATTTTTCAAAAAAATGTACATGAAATATTTATATTTATTTCTAAATTGTATCAAACTTTATTGAAAATTTTAACATTTATCAGTTGGATACATAAAATACCGATACTTTATACAAAATAGAAATGTGTAGTACTAGTTAGCACGCTAAATAATGAAATATTCCTTACTAAATTATATGATAAATCAATGTCTTCCATAAAGTTTTTCGATGATTAATGGCATATATTTTGGAGAAAGAAGAAGAAAACATAATTAGATAAAAACAAGGAAACTTGGATGTTTGGCAACAGTATACATATTCACAGTGGAAATATGTCTTATAAACAGCATTTACTCCTCCTGGAAATGATTGTTTCCTTTTATAAAATTTAGACAAGCACAAATATATATGAAAGCCTACATGTGATTATAATCACAAACAAAACAAAAAATAACAACAGAAAAACATATAACAATATCATTTATATATGATGTATGGTGGTGTTGATTGATTAATTGATTGGTGTTTAATGATACTTTCAGCACTATTGTGCTATTTCGTGGCAAGCCGGAGTGCCAGGAGAGAACCACCGACCTTCTATAGGAAAACTGACAATTCTAGTAAATTCAGATTGGAGTCGAGCGCACATAACACGTGCGAGATACGACCTCACAACCTCAGTATTAACAGGCTATCGTGCGTAGACATGCAATTAGTGTCAACAGCTTATTTGTGCTTCAAATGCTTACGTGCAAAAAAGAAAAAAAGAACTATCAATATAACGTTAAACTTTTAAAATATGTATCTGCAAAATTCCATGGAAAAGAAATAAGGGTCTATACTGGCCCATTGTGTATATGGCAAAATACTGACAATCTTGAACGGAAATAACATTTATTAAAAACTTATACGTGTACTTATTATACAACTTGTGAATGTCGATTTGCTGTTTCCTTATTCATATGTAATTAATCACTGATTCTATTATATTTTTACATGTGCATTCTTTAAGCTGTATTGGTTTTGAATAAAAGACTATATTATTATTTATGTTATTTGTGAAAGGTTACAAACGTTACATTAACTAGATATTAACATGGAAATCCTTTATAACCTGTTATTTCACCTATGACTTATAAATAGTGCTTAAATTGATAAGTTGGTGTCAAAAATTAAAAACGAGAAGATTGTTCTTAAAGTATGAAATGACAGGCGACTGACATTAAAAAAATAATAAAAAGATTACACTGGCCCTCAGAACCAGATGAACTTCTACACCCGAGTGGAAAACTTACTTTATAGTCATTTTTTCGAAGATTAAAATCTATATAAACATTCCAAAAATAAAATGTGCCACACGGCATGCCAAAAGCTGCAAATAGAACAAATTGTAAAATAAATATCCTATAGAAATTTTCAAACATGGAACCCATTGGTATGACATATATGCCTCAGTTCGACAAAATATATTGTTTACGTCTTGTTTTCCTTAAAGTTATAAATAAGTTATCACATATTTGTTACGAATACGGTGTGTTTTGCATAGGTAATAACCTCAAAATTGCCCGGGGCAAAAAAGAGTATATTGGTTATTGTGCCCTGATTCCAAATGACGTGACGTCATTGCATCCTTAACGACAATTGATAACACTTTTGTGATGAAATGTTTAAAAGTTTACCTGTTTTGTTTCATTAAATTGTTATAATTGAACTTTTTTTCTCTTTTCTGTAGAACTTAAATATATGATTAATGGATTATAACATGTCTTTTCCATATTGGCCCTGGTATCATCCCTCGACCCATATCGGCCCTCGGCTAAAGCATAGGGCAGATATGGGAGTCTCGGGATGATACCAGGGCCAATATGGAAAAGGGTATGTTATAATCTATACATATTACACCGAACGAATATTATTGATATGAGTATATGTCTAGATATCATATAACATGCTTAATGTGCACTATCAGCACTTATTCCATCAAATACACTTGGAAATCCTGTAGATGCTCAATTCCCTCACACACAATTTCAAAGCTGTTATACAAACTGCAGTGTCCTGTTTCCGTAGAAGTTACAAAGACTTTACAATTGACAGATATGGAGCAATGACATGCACAATCCATTCTGCTTCTTGATGTCAGGACCTGGTTGGCCCGTGCTGTAAGTATTGTGTTACTGAAGAGTAACGTGTAAAGAACTTGAACTTGTTCCAAGGGTACGAACCCTGAAACAAATTAAAATATTACAAATTCACTTTAAATAAAAAAAAAAGTAATTACGGGCTTAAATGATAGCTTACCACACACTTATATAGAAAATACAATGTTTGAGGCACTTTTTCATCAATTAAGGGAGATAATAAGCCAGTTATATCAAAGTCACTTCCAGTGTCAAATAATAGCTTACTTTACTCTGATTCTAAAAATATATAGATTCTATATACTTTTGCTTTAAATAAGGGAGATAAATTGCTATTCCCGTTAAACCTTTGACCTTGACCCCATTTGTTTTGGTGGACCAAAGACCTCAAATCAAAAGACCCTAGGACTCTTTCACTCATGGTTTACCAGTTGAAATTGCATTTCACTTGTTTTAGACATAGAAGGGGAAATAACTCTCATATGAAGTCTCCGGACTGCATGCATCGGTCAAAACTATTCTTAAGATCCTGAGGATATAATGAACAAATTGGTGAAATAATTTTGTCGTTATCTTTTACGGTTGCGAAGAAGATGTGCACACAAGAAAAACAGTGTTTGGGGAGATAAATTTTACAATAAAAAGTGTTCGGTTAAACAATGTCAGTCTCAAAAGCGCAATAACTGTTCAATATCATATGCAAAAAATCCAAGCGACATCTTGCGAAACCACCATACACCGCAATAAAAAATATGGCGGAAGAATAATAATAATAATAGTTAAAAACCAATTGTTCAGAGAACAATTGAAGGTCTTTCCACATCAATTTTCTAAATAATTGATAGGAAGCTACTTCCGGTTTTCTGAAAGTTACTATAATAACTCAATGTCATTGAATTGTTTCAGACCAAAGAATCAAATCTTCATCGCAATAAAGTAATCATTTGTACTACTTCTTTTAGATATATCTTTAAAAATTGACAGAGAAGATCATAAAACAATGAAAAGTCAAAATTGAGAACACGACCTTGACCTTTGACCTTGACCTCAAATTTATATTTTTGTACCAAGGACCTTTAATCCAAATACTTTAGGTCTCTATTACTTACCATTCATGCGATACATTTAAAATATCACTTATGTCAAATACAGAAGGGGAAATAACTCTCATTTTTTTGTATGGCTTTGGTTTAAATTGGATAAAAGATCTTTAGAATATAAAGTGCAATTTAGAAAAAATAAATTTGTCGATTTCTTTAACGGTTACGGAGGAGATGCTTGAACAAGAAAAACAGTGTTTGGGCAGATAACTCTTACAATAAAAAAAGTCTTGGGCTTAAGTAGATGAGTTTTTAAATCGCAATAACTGTTCAATATCATATGCAAAATATACAAGCGACACTTTGCAAAACAAAATTTCACGCAAGAAACGAATTTGGCGGAAGAAGAAAAAAAAAATAATTAAAAATAATTGTTTAGAGAACAATTGAAGGTCTTTCCACTGCAATTTCCTAAATAATTGATTATTGATAAAAAGCTTCTTCTGGTTTACGTAAAGTTACTATTGGCGTCCAACCATAGGGTTTTTCATAATGATTCAATAAATGTATGGTTTCTATGTACTTTTGCCTGAAATAAAGAGATAATTGCCGACTTCAGGTTAAGAAAATATCACTTCTGGTCTTAAATGACAGCTGTATTTACAATGATTCCACAAATATATGGGGTGTGTATACATATGCCTCTAAAAAAAGGAGATAATTGGATACTTCCGGTTTAGAAAATGTCACTTCCGGTCTTAATTCCTACCTTTATTCACACTGATTCCAAAAAAAAATAGTTTGTATATACTTATGCCTGTAATAAGGAAATAATTTGCTACTTCCGGTTTAAAGAATTCACTTCCGGTCTCCTAGAATAGGTGTATGTATGCCCATTTAAAAAATATATCGTTTTTAGGTACTTTTCTATAGAATTATTGCAAACATGACTACTTCCGGTAACCTAAATATCACTTCCGCATGATATTTTTAAGGTCATATGTCATTTAACTATTTGGAAAAGACCTTATGGCTTTATCATGCACCAATATGATGTAATAATCAATTTATCTTAAAATAAAACAATTCAGGGGCAATAACTCCTATAAGATGTCACTGGATTGTTTCAGGCCAAATGTATCATATCTTCATCACAATATAGCAAACATTTTGCACTTGTTCTTTTTTATATTACGCTAAAAGTATCAGAGAAAATGCAAAAATTAGCAAAAGACAAAATTGAGGACGTTACCGTGACCTTTGATCTTGACCTCATTTTCTAAGTGAGGACACAAGCACCTTGTATAAAAAGACTCTAGGTTTATACGGCATACGGTTTATGAATTACAAAAACATAACGATAAAATTATTTTGTAACAGTAGATAACTCCTATAAGATTTCACCGTACCACTTCGATTCCTAAGGATGTAACGAACAAATGTGAAAAAGAATGTTTTCGTTAACCTTTTTTGGTTACGGAGGAGATACACTAACAAGAAAAACAATGTTTGGGGAATAACTCTTACAATAAAAAAAGTATTCGACTTAACTAGATGAGATTTTAAAGAGCAATAACTGTTCGATATAACATCTAAAATATCTAAGCGACATCTTGCGGAACAACTTTATACCGCAAGAAAAGTATTTGGCGGAAGAAGAAAAAAAATAATGATCAGAACAAAATCAATAGGTCTTTCCTCAGAAAAGTGGGAAGACCTAATAATTAAAAACCAATTGTTCAAAGAACAATTGAAGGTTTTTCCACATCAATTTTCTAAATAATTGAGAAGAAGCTACCTCTGGTAAAATAAAAGTTACTATTTGCGTCCTATCATAGGTTTCTTCATACTGATTCAACTAATATATGGTTTCTATATACTTTTGCCTTAAATAAGGGAGATAATTGCCAACTTCCGTTTTAGGAAATGTCACGTTCGGTCTCAAATGATAGCTTTATTTACACTTATTCCAAAAATATATGGTTTATATATACTTTTGCCTGTAAAAAGGGAGAACATTGTCTACTTCCGACAGTTCAGTATTCCGTTGTTTTATCAGGTAAATGACAACTACTGAACAAACTACAGGTAGACTGAACAAATATGAATCGACTAAAAAAGTAATTGTCTGCACAGTACTGAAAAAAGTATTAACAAAATTATAGAACTTAAAGGTATATTTAAAACGGGAGAAGTCCAAATAAACCTGACAAATCAAACGCTCGACTATACCAACCAACGGAACGTATGGAAAAGAACTATCATATTCCTGACTTGCAAGGCGCGTTTTCCTTATAAAATTTCAATTCCGGTATCTATGTTGAGTTTGTTTACCTGTTTCATACACTGACAATCTCCATCCCTCTCCACATATCTGATTAGAATCACCGAGGCATTCTTGATTACAATCAAATTCCATTAATTAAGTAAAAATCACTTATATTAGCTGCCACGTACTGATAAGGGTCATCCCCACAGTAACATTCAGCTTTAATCTAAAAAAAGAATATGTTTTACCGTTTCCAACAACAGTATGGACGTACAACTTAAGGGAATACGCAACACCTACGGGATTTACCTCTTTAAAAATCAGCTGAACGTTCTACTTTTAAAAATACTATTGGTTATGAGAAATCAAGCTTCTCAAATGATAAAAATGATAAAAATTATTGTTTGTCAAGCTTCTGTATATCCAATGAAGCATGTGTTTTAAAAGTCTCATGTCATATATTTCCAACTCGTAGGTAATGTCACTTGAATGCTCAATTCATTTGCCAAAGGGCCACGTGACACTGATTTCATAACATTATAACCAAATTGTAATCTGTTGATTATTTGATCCCTGTAAAAGAGAGGCGAAAGATACCAAAGGAACATTCAAACTCATAACATAACTGACAGCGCCATGGATTAAAAAGAAATAAACCAAAAGACAAACAGCAGTAAACGAAACATGCAAAACACCACATAGAAAACTATCGACTGAGCAACACTAACCCCCCCCCCCCCAAAAAAAAAAAACCAGCAGTGATCTCAGGTGCTCCGGAAGGGTAGGCAGATCCTAATCAACATGTGGTGAGTTGCTATACAATTTACCCGTTGATCGTTAACCAAAATATAGTATTATCATTAGTTCACATTTGTTGCAATTTATTGCGTAACCCCGCTCATTGCAGAATGCAGAAATACAATTAATAGAATGAAATTAAATAAAATAATGATTATAAAATAGATTTACAGAATCAAAATTTAGCATGTTGAGTGACGGTTATGATTCAGATTACGAACAAATTGTAATTGGCGTCAAGGTTTACACGATGGTTTATTATTAGTTACTCAATAAATCTATCTCCCAATAATATTACTAGTATGTTTTAAATCTAAGACTGAAATTTGTGTGGTTTACCCCATTTTTTCTTTAAATGTCCTATACCAAGTCAGGAATATTGAAGTTGTTATCAAACAGTCCGTTTCTATGTATGTTGGCGTTTGCTTTTGTTGCAGTTCAGTGTTTCTGTTGTTCTGTTTTTTTTTCCTCTTATAGTTGATGTGTTTCCCTCGGTTTTAGTTTGCCACCCGGATTTGTTTTCGCTTAATCGAATTATGACTATTGAACAGCAGTATACTACTGTTGCATTTATTTACCAGAATGTGCGTTTTCAAATAACATACCGAGGTAATATCTAAACGTGATAATATAACTCTAAGTAAAGATAACTACTGAACTTAAAATAAAGCAACTGAATGTTCAGAAGGTACCACTGAAAGGAAAAATGAGGGTCTGGATTGTGTTTAAAGAATAGAAAAGAATACCCCAAAAAATGATTAGAGAAAATGAACAAAAAATATAAAGAATAGAGAATAATTGGGTCAAAAAATATAAAGAATAACTGTGGAACATAAAAGAATTGGGGAAAACAATACTGAATACCGACATAAACAATTTACAAAATAAAAAAAAAAAAAACTAATTGCAGAAAATTTTAAAAGTAAAGTCATTTTCATGAGAATTTTATTGTTAAAGCGTAATAAAGGACCCCCATCCAGACCCTCGATAATGTCAATAACCGCGAATAATAGTTACCTCCTAGAACAGTTTAGCATTCCACAAACACACAATTTATTCAAATAGTTAACGTGGCAAATGAAAAAGTTCAAATTTCACTCAAATGCTGTTAATAGTTTGCCAGACTTTTTTTATTTTTTCGTTTCCGTGATTGTACGGTAGATTGACGGTGATGAAGGATTCTGACAACATATATGACTACTGAACGCCTAACATTGGCTCCACGAGGAGCATGAAGCTAAACAGGCATATGTACACATTACGGTAAAAATGACAATCAAATAAAGCTTTAATATCTTCTTAGATATTATTTAAAACTAAGAGGGCAAAACCATTAAGACACAGATTGAGAATAAATGATAGATAGTCACACACAAAATAAAACTGCAGCGATACCATATCATGAATTAATCAAATGCGTATCCATTGGCTTCATCCGATGCATAAAACAGCCCCTGTCTTCGTCAAGGATGGGACACTTATGATATATTTCGAATACTTAAATGATTTAAATATATTTGTCTTGTTTTGGGTTGTAATAATTCTTATTTTGTGAAGAACCAAACTGATTCTAACAGAAAATACACTGAAGATAATATTACCAAAATGCTTGTCTTTTTGATCGAAAATATATTTGTTGAGTTTGGAGGATTGATATTTCAACAGACAGTCAGTATTCCAATGGTACTTATTGTGCACCCCTTCTTGCCGATTCGTTTTTGTACTCGTAAGAAGCAGAATTCATTTAGAACCTTCTAAAAGACAAAAAGAAAAGGCACCTGTCGAAATTCTTTAATTTTACTTTCAGATATCTTGATGATGTCCTATCACTGAATAATCCATAATTCAGTCAGTACTTGCATCTCATATACCCAAATGAACTTGAAATTAAGGGTACTACTTATACTAGAAGGACAGCTTCATACTTTGATATTTTCCTCAATATTGACACAGGTGGACGACTTTACACTAAAATCTATGACAAACGGGATGATTTCAACTTCTCTATTATCAATTTCCCTTTTCTCAGCAGTAACATACCCTCTGCCCATCGTAAAGTGTTTACATATCTCAATTGATACGTTATGCTCGTGCACGTTCACACTATACTGGCTTCATATACAGGAATTTGCTACTTACGCAAAAACTGTTCCAACAGAGTTATGAGGAGGTATTATTAAAAATGACACTCCGTAAATTTTATGGACACCACCACGAATTGGTTTATGTATACGATGTGTCTGTGTCTAAACTAACTAACGACATTTTTACCACGTCTTAGATTGTGGTTTACAATCTACGTCGTCTGGTCTGCTAAGTACCGAACGTGACCTATTCCTGAATATGACTGTTTTGCCGAGTGTGAATTCTCATTGCTATACGACGTGTTTCGGTATTTAAACACCCAACATTCATGTATTTAGTTATGATATTTCTTTCTCAGTCTGCTTGAATATTGTATTATGTCTTATCGTTTGTGGTATAAATTCTGTATTTTCGGAACATTTCACTATCTTTTAAATGTCAGTATAATCGAGTCACTCGTGGTTCGTCTACAGTGTTTTTGATTTATGTTATTTGTTTTCATGTGTGTTTACTGTTTGGTCTTACATCATCTTGCCTTCTATTACAGTTATTCTTTTCTTATTTTTCATATGTATGTAAAAGCTAAGATACTAAATCAGCTATTTCATTTATATGATTTTAAGTTTAAAGCTACTATCTGCACAGGATTTTTTTATTGTTTATACACAGTTTTGATTTACAAGAAAATACATGTAAAACATACAAGTATGCATTACTCTGTCCTGGATGTTCTTGCGTTTATTTGTACTGTATTCCTGTCACGTAATGTTGTCATTTTAGCGGTATAGTTAGTATTGCCATATAAGTTTTCATGTTTGGCTAGCCATAAAACCATGTTCAGCCTACCATTTTTCTTAAAATGTCCTGTACAAAGTCAGGAATATGGCAGTTGTTATCAAATAGTCCATGTCTATGTATGTTGGCGTTTGTTTTTGTTGCATTTCAGTATTTCTGATGTTCCATTATTTTCCTCTTATAGTTTCCCTCGGTTTTAGTTTGTAACCTAGATTTGTGTTCGCTTAATCGATTTATGACTATTGAACAGCGGTAAACTACTGTTTCCTTTATTTAAATTAACATGTCACTCTAACATTGCACTAATTTCATCTGTTCAGCAAAACTATGCATTCCGATGTTTTACACGAATACACGGATTATGGTTACATACAAGTGATCACTGATCTGTAGTTAGTACATGAATAAAACAATAGCATTTGAGTATTAATGATTATATATTATATAATCTAAAAACTCAAAATAATGTTTTTTTTTGTAGCCATATAAAAAAGAAGGTGTGGTATGATTGCCAATGAGACAACTCTCCACAAGAGACCAAATGACACAGAAATTAACAACTATAGTTCACCGTACGGCCTTCAACAATGACCAAAGTCCATACCGCATAGTCAGCTATAAAAGACCCCGAAATGACAATGTAAAACAATTCAAACGAGAAAACTAGTGGCCTAATTTGTGTACAAAAAATGAACGAAAAACAAATATATAACACATAAACAAACGACAACCACTGAATTACAGGCTCCTGACTTGGAACAGGCACATACATACATACACATGTTAGTGGGATCCCAACCCTCTCCTAACCTGAGACAGTGGTGTAACAGTACAACATAAGAACGAACTATAAAAATCAGTTGAAAGAGGCTTAACTCATCAAATGGATAAAACTACAAATACTACAATTACAAGTGGACGTGACCGGGTACTTATACATCCAAACAACAAAAAGACACTAAGTTCAGATCTGAGAGTACTCGCAGTTACTGACAACTAGTTCAAAGCCACTAACAACTTATAAAGAAAATCGTGCATCCAAGACTAAATTATCAATCCGTACACATCGAACATCCAATGTCATTAGTGTAAAGACGTCATAAACAGTCAGAGAAAAACATGACCTTGTGCAATGCCAAGATACAGGTATCGACAGATTGTTGATTCATGAATGTGTATATGTATATAACAATAATATTTAGTTTGCTTTTTTAATTTACTGATAACAAAATCAATATCAGTACCAATAAAAACAATATTTAATGATCTAATTACAGTGTTGAATTGGTAACCTTTCAGAATAAGTTTATTTATAGGATCGATAAGTTTACCAGGATCGCTTCTAAATTTCCGGGCACGGTAAACAATATTGCCGTAAAAATGAGGATGTGCAATCCCGTTTGAAATAAGTTTTCTACAGGTACAACCAAACTTCAAAACCAAACCTTTATATATGTGGAAGAATTTAGTAAAGGTTGTAAAACCATGTCTACTTCATTACAAAAATAAGTATATTCATGATTTTTAAATCTCAAAAGCATGAAAATTGAAACTAAAAAAAAAAAGTTTGATAATATTAAAAGACAAAGAGACAACCGATTTGTTAATCAATATCTATTTTCTACTGAATGCACCACAAGTTTGCCTAGTAGTACCACAAACTAACGAAACTGACAGAAATTATTGAACGTATTACCATGTGTTTTGATTAAGGAGGTGGCCATTGAATCTGAGAATCATCAATATTTTGGTCTTTTATATCACTTACCTGTCCAGCCTTTGTGAATTACTTTACAAACTAGATACACAAGACATGCATTAGATTTTGGAAAAATTTTAGCCAAATTCTTCCTTAAATAACAGCCAGTGCAATGTTCTGCCAAACATTTGAAAGCCGCGAATGTATAGGACCCGAAACACTTGAAGAGGTATAAGATCAAAAACGACAAACAAATAATATCCAATTCTATCTCAAGTCAACTTTGCCTTAGTTTCATAATAATTAAATTAATTATCAACGAGGAAATCAGTAAAAGTATGTTTGAATAGTGTAGCACTGAATTGTTGATACCATTGAAAGTTCCGATTATGTAGCAGACTTTTATATCTACCTTTAAACGATAGACTGAAAATCATTTTTGCAATGAAAGTTACTTGATTATTTTATTAAATATGTTCCCTTGCTATGATGATCGGCAAAACCTTAAAGTAAAAATTGATGCACCTTCACTTTAATCTAAACATCGATCTCGATACAAGTTAACAAAGCAACACGCTTGGATCATCAAACGCCCTTAAAAATTGTGTTAATCTTTTCAAACTTTAATGAGCATAGTGCAGCAATTGAATAACCAATAAACTATATTTTCTGTTATCATCATCTTTCGGATGCATAAGTACCGCTTTTTCAGAATTTATTCTTTTGTGACTTCGTCTGATATTTGTCTTGATCCGTCTCTGTAAGAATTCCATGTGCAAAAACTAATAATAAACAGGAGTAATTCGGGGATAACTCATCATGGAAAAACCTATTCCTAACATCGCATTGCTAATCTTTTCTTCAAAGTACAAGAAGTGTTCATAGAAATTGTTCGTTGTTTTATTTACTAAAAGACTATAAGGCAAATCAATAATATTCGTTTTTTATATGATTCACTATTTTCTTAGTATTTCTTACAAATGTTTATAATTTAACAACAAAATATGTCACACTGTTTGAGTATCGTTTGTAAAGGTGAGTGAAACTTGAAAACAACTCTTGTAATTATGAGAACTTATATTGAAGGGCGGTACAAAAATTGAAGACGCATCTTTAAGATGCAACGAAAGGACAAGACAAGCAGGCGCATGTGAAGCTAAAGTCTTAATAAAACAAACCTGGCAAAAATCAGGAAGTGATGCTGTAATTGATTTTGTTGTTTTGTATTTGTTTTTTGTTTTCTGATATAAGGTCGCTTCTTTCAAACACTCAATGTGCTTTCATAAATGATAACCACAATACTATTATTAAATGTCATATTGTGAATCAAGAAATGAATATGTACAAAGAAATGAACACAAGGTTTTGTTTTTCCGTTATTGTTTTCTAATATCAGGTCGCTTCTTTCAAACACCCAATGTGCATTTATAAATGATAAACACTATAATATCATTATATGTCATATTGTGAATCAAGAAATGAACACAAGGTTTTGTTTTCCCTTTTTGTTTTCTGATATTTAGTCTCTTCTTTCAAACACCCAATGTACTTTTATAAATAATAACCACAATATTATTATTTAATGTCATATTGTGAATCAAGAAATGAATACAAGGTTTTGTTTTATTTTCTTGTTGCTTTTCTGATATTAAGTCGCTTCTTTCAAACACCCAATGTGCTTTTATAAATGATAACCTCACTAATATTATTATATGTCATATTGTAAATCTAGAAATGAACACAAGGTTTTGTTTTCCCTTTTTGTTTTCTGATATTTAGTCGCTTCTTTCAAACACCCAATGTGCTTTTATAAATAATAACCATAATATTATTATTTAATGTCATGTTGTGAATCAAGAAATGAATACAAGGTTTTGTTTTTTCCTTTTTTTTTTTGCATTTCTGATATTAAGTCGCTTCTTTCAAACACCCAATGTGCTTTTATAAATAATAACCATAATATTATTGTTTAATGTCATGTTGTGAATCAAGAAATGAATACAAGGTTTTGTTTTTTCCTTTTTTTTGCATTTCTGATATTAAGTCGCTTCTTTCAAACACCCAATGTGCTTTTATAAATGATAACCTCACTAATATTATTATATGTCATATTGTAAATCTAGAAATGAACACAAGGTTTTGTTTTCCCTTTTTGTTTTCTGATATTTAGTCGCTTCTTTCAAACACCAAATGTGCTTTTATAAATAATAACCATAATATTATTATTTAATGTCATGTTGTGAATCGAGAAATGAATACAAGGTTTTGTTTTTTCCTTTTTTTTTTTGCATTTCTGATATTAAGTCGCTTCTTTCAAACACCCAATGTGCTTTTATAAATAATAACCATAATATTATTATTTAATGTCATGTTGTGAATCAAGAAATGAATACAAGGTTTTGTTTTTTCCTTTTTTTGCATTTCTGATATTAAGTCGCTTCTTTCAAACACCCAATGTGCTTTTATAAATGATAACCTCACTAATATTATTATATGTCATATTGTAAATCTAGAAATGAACACAAGGTTTTGTTTTCCCTTTTTGTTTTCTGATATTTAGTCGCTTCTTTCAAACACCCAATGTGCTTTTATAAATAATAACCATAATATTATTATTTAATGTCATGTTGTGAATCAAGAAATGAATACAAGGTTTTGTTTTTTCCTTTTTTTTTTTTGCATTTCTGATATTAAGTCGCTTCTTTCAAACACCCAATGTGCTTTTATAAATAATAACCATAATATTATTGTTTAATGTCATGTTGTGAATCAAGAAATGAATACAAGGTTTTGTTTTTTCCTTTTTTTTGCATTTCTGATATTAAGTCGCTTCTTTCAAACACCCAATGTGCTTTTATAAATGATAACCTCACTAATATTATTATATGTCATATTGTAAATCTAGAAATGAACACAAGGTTTTGTTTTCCCTTTTTGTTTTCTGATATTTAGTCGCTTCTTTCAAACACCAAATGTGCTTTTATAAATAATAACCATAATATTATTATTTAATGTCATGTTGTGAATCGAGAAATGAATACAAGGTTTTGTTTTTTCCTTTTTTTTTTTGCATTTCTGATATTAAGTCGCTTCTTTCAAACACCCAATGTGCTTTTATAAATAATAACCATAATATTATTATTTAATGTCATGTTGTGAATCAAGAAATGAATACAAGGTTTTGTTTTTTCCTTTTTTTGCATTTCTGATATTAAGTCGCTTCTTTCAAACACCCAATGTGCTTTTATAAATGATAACCTCACTAATATTATTATATGTCATATTGTAAATCTAGAAATGAACACAAGGTTTTGTTTTCCCTTTTTGTTTTCTGATATTTAGTCGCTTCTTTCAAACACCCAATGTGCTTTTATAAATAATAACCATAATATTATTATTTAATGTCATGTTGTGAATCAAGAAATGAATACAAGGTTTTGTTTTTTCCTTTTTTTTTTTTGCATTTCTGATATTAAGTCGCTTCTTTCAAACACCCAATGTGCTTTTATAAATAATAACCATAATATTATTATTTAATGTCATGTTGTGAATCAAGAAATGAATACAAGGTTTTGTTTTTTCCTTTTTTTGCATTTCTGATATTAAGTCGCTTCTTTCAAACACCCAATGTGCTTTTATAAATGATAACCTCACTAATATTATTATATGTCATATTGTAAATCTAGAAATGAACATAAGGTTTTGTTTTCCCTTTTTGTTTTCTGATATTTAGTCGCTTCTTTCAAACACCCAATGTGCTTTTATAAATAATAACCATAATATTATTATTTAATGTCATGTTGTGAATCAAGAAATGAATACAAGGTTTTGTTTTTTCCTTTTTTTTGCATTTCTGATATCAAGTCGCTTCTTTCAAACACCCAATGTGCTTTTATAAAGGATAACCATAATAGTATTATCTAATGTCATATTGTGAATCAAAAAATGTATACAAGGTGATTAAGAATATACGTCCTCTAGGAAAGAACAAGTAAGACATAAGAAGTGATTATAATCTAACGATTAAAAAGTATTCCAAAACTATCAAAAAAAGGGGCGAAAGATACCAGAGGGAAAGTCAAACTCAT
Organism: Mytilus californianus; assembly: GCF_021869535.1. Classification (NCBI taxonomy): domain Eukaryota; kingdom Metazoa; phylum Mollusca; class Bivalvia; order Mytilida; family Mytilidae; genus Mytilus; species Mytilus californianus. The sequence continues at coordinate 37,915,836 of NW_026262712.1, forward strand.
AGATCGAAAATAAACTGACAACGCCATGGCTAAAAAATAAAAAGACAAACAGACAAATAGTACACAAGACACAACATAGAAAACTAAAGACTAAGCAATACGAATCCCGCCAAAAACTGGGGGTGATCTCAGGTGCTCCGGAAGGGTAAGCAGATCCTGCTCCACATGTGGCACCCGTCAGTCATACACGTGTAGATATTCATAATAGAGATAAAAGATAGATCATCATACATATTGATAAATTTGTAATTTCGTGTAGTCAGGCAGGGACATCATTGTGTCTTACAGACAGCGCAACAATTTTAAGTTGTACCATTTGTCAAATTTAAAGTATATGAAACTATACTCATGTATATGACAGAGCAGAGGGGGGCATCGTTCATATCTGGTTTTTTTCCCTCATCAAATTATCAGATAGTTGCCAGATTATCTTAGAAATGTAACCCACTGTGGTCATAAAAAGAGGTAGATTTTCAGAGAGCCTCGACTAATTGATTAGAAATCAGTTAACAACATTGACTTAGATGTTACTCTTCCAGCTATATTTAATGAAAAATCCCTAGACACAATTAATGATATTACAAACACGCCAATCGAAGTTTGATATTCAACTATATATAGGAAGATGTGGTATGAGTGCCAATGAGACAACTCTCCATCCAAGTTACAATTTATAAAAGTAAACCATTATAGGTCAACTAAGCTTGATTTAGTTAATGATAATATGATTTAAAAATTTATAACAGGAGAAATGTAAAAGTATCTGTTTCTTCTTCAGAAAGCAAACAAGAGGAGGAGGCTTGCAGTAGAAGATACAGATTCTGACTATTTAATAAAATGTTAAAATGCTAATCAGGAAAATTCAATATTCATTGACAGTCATAATTAAGTCCTGTCATATGAATAAGCTATTCTATCAATGCCTTTGTGTTGGCAGTATTCACATGTCATGCTCTGACTGCTCTTAATTGTTTGAAAGAGTCTGCAAAATATCAAACGAAAATTCAAATATCCACAAGTCGGAGAAAAACAATCGCATTGAACAAAAAAAATAAATAATAGACAGTCTACATTACACCACATATAATGATAGAACAAGAAACAGGTGTCCTGGAGGAGAGCTGATAAATGTTAGTCTAAATATGCATGATATATTTGCAAGCTGAGAGTTGGCCTGAACATAAAACATTTTTTGAATATTTATATAATGTTTCAACAAATATATTATCGAGATATTTCAAGAATATTGGGAAGACATCCATAAAACATTGTTGAAATATTTAATTTACATTTTCAAGAAATATTTCTACCTAAACTTGCCTCTGATATTTTAAAAACATTTGGTAGACATCTATAAAACATATTATAGACATGAAAATGATATTGTTTGAAATGTTTGATATATATGTTGTCTGGATATTTTCAGTTGACACTGAATGATATAAAAATTATGTTATTTAAATATAAAATCAAAATATTTAAAAATAATGTTCTTTAAACATTCAGAACAAATATTTCCAGAAAATATGATATTCACATGAGTACAGCCATACATTTCACGTCAAAAAAAATTTTTGAATGATATTTTTGTGACATTTTGCAATATATTTTAAAAATATCAATACAATGTTTTTGTGCTACCTGGGCAGCTGCATTTGTTTGCACCTGTCCTACGTCAGGAACCTGATGTTCAGTGGTTGTCGTTTGTTGATGTGATTCATAAGTGTTTCTCGTTTCTCGTTTTTTATATAGATTAGACCGTTGGTTTTACACTAGTCATTTTGGGGCCCTTTATAGCTTGCTGTTCGGTGTGAGCCAAGGCTTAATGTTGAAGGCCGTACTTTGACCTATAATGGTTTACTTTTACAAATTGTGACTTGGATGGAGAGTTATCTCATTGGCACTTATACCACAATTTCTTATATATATCTCCCTTTGTTAATACAGTGTAAAAGTCACGAGAAACAACTTTTTTAATGAAAATTTCGGAATTCCGTAACAAAAAATTCGCTGTGTCGACTGTTATATAGAAGGTGCTTACTAATTATTTGATAGATACGATCATCTAATTATGTTTTATAAGCTTTAAATATGAACGGAAAGAATGGATATGATCAATTCATGACACAAAAATCCTACAGATTTAAACAGGTTTTGATTATGTTTATAAATTTTTAATAAGCCCTACGTGGAGTTATGTTTGTTTCCAGTAATGTTCCGTCTTATCAAATCGGAACATTGTACTTGGCATTTTCTATCAAATCCACTGAGGAGGAAATTCAACCACTTTGCCCCGTTCAATACATCGTCTTTTTTGGTCGATTTTACCAACGCATCTTTCAAGGCATACGTACAGAAGGGTGCAGTCCTAACCTGTACAGTAAGTTAACTTGCTAACCAGACATTTTGACTGGTCAAAGTTAACCTGCGACAGGATTTAGGACTGTTGTGACAAGGACCACAATCAAGTTAACTTAAAAAGTGGACTTATTTCTAGGACTGTTTTTATGACTGCCGAAAAAGTAAAGTTTGATACAAGTCCGCTACTATTATAAACCATGCTGGCTCGTATAACAGAATTATTTGACCGTATCAACCAAAACTGTCCATATTTGCACTTTTTTATGTAAATTTATATGGCTGCATAATAAATCAGTAAGTTTTTTTGTCAGGATGGATTGTATAATACAAATACAGCAATATTGGAACCTAATGACTACACAATTTTGTCCGCATCAATATAGAGTGCCAGCATGTCCTCTTTTTATTCAAAATTTTGACTGTTCACAAAAAAAAAATGTTTTGATGTCTTAGGCTGGCTAGTATTACAAAATTATTTGACCATATTTGCACTTTATTATGTAAATCTATATATGGCCGCATAATAAATCAGTAATTATTTATATATCTGGATGGATTGTATGATACAAATGACAGCAATATTGGAATACAATGACGACAAAATTTTGTCTGCATCAATTTAGAGTGCCAACATATCCTCTTTTTATTCAAAATATTCACTTGTAACAAAAATTCAGTAGTTTTGATACCTCAGGCTTGCTCGTATAACAGAATTGTTTGACCGTATAAACCAAAACTGACCACAATTGCACTTTTTTTTTTATGTAAATTTATATGGCCGCAAAATCAATCAGTAAGTTTTTTTTTGTCAGGATGGATTGTATAATACAAATGACAGCAATATTGGAACCTAATGACTACAAAATTTTATCCGCATGCATTTAGAGTGCCAGCATATGCTCTTTTTATTCAAAATATTGACTCACAACAAAACAAAAAGTGGATTTGATGTCTCAGGCTGGCTCGTATTACAAAATTATTTCACCATATCAACCAAAACTGACTATATTTGCAATTTATTATGTAAATCTATATGACTGCATAATAAATCAGTATTTTTTTATATCATGATGGATTGAATAACATGTATAATATAAATGACAGCAATACTGGAACACTATGACTACAAAATTTGGTCCGCATCAATTTAGAGTTCCAGCATGTCCTCTTTTTATTAAAAATATTGACGTGTCACTAAAAATCAGTACTTTTGATATCTCAGGCTGGCTCGTTTAACAAAACATTTTGACTGCATCATCCAACACTGACATCATTGATTATATTTGTACTTTAAAATGAAAAGTATGAAAAGGTATCAGCTGGGAATAGTATACTGACTGACTGTAAGAATATAATGCCGTTTGGTTGATTTTGTTGGTAGCTAAACGTCCAGGGGCAAATATTTCATTCATGTTTAGGACAAGTATATTTTTTATATCGGTAAAGATGAATAATCTGCCAAAATTGACAAGATAGTTCATAAATTTACAACACCTTACATATTTGGACACTACAATTTTCGTTTAAACATTTTTCTGAAGGCAGAATCGTGAATCCAAGGCAAACGAGGTGAATTACGAGGAAAAATATATGCATTGCATATAATTAGATTTACCTAGAGACAGTAGTAAATGAGGAACGAAGGAACGTAAACATCACATTAAAATAATTTTCCAATGCGTTTGATAACCTTCTTTCCTCCTTCCAATTGAAAAAAAAACTTTCCTTTTTTTTATGATAGCTGCATGTATAAATATCGATCAACAAGTAAGAAATTTAACAGCCACTATTTAATGTATATAAGAATATAAAATGAAAAAAGAATTGTTTAATGTGTATGATGTATACAGAGTCACTAACGACTATAATATATTTGCTATACTTGGTGAAAAAGAACAATACGATTATTTTTTTATGATAAAACCTCCGGTATAATATGAAAGTCATAATCACGTCAATCTGTCATAAAAAGACCTGTCCCGAGGTCTGGTCAGTAGCAGACCTGTCCACAGGTCTGGTCTGGGACAGACCTGTCCTCAGGTCTGGTCTGGAGCAGACCTGACCTCAGGACTGGTCAAAAGCTGACTTGTCCACAGGTCTATCTGGAGCAGACTTGTCATTAGGTCTGCAGCAGTCATAAAAAGCAGACCTAGGTCTGGTCTACGACCGACGAAGTTAACTACCTTGACTGCTTAAAATTTCTTAAGTTAACTTGGAAAGCAGTCAAAAAGTCAAGTTAACTATTCTAGATCTTTGGAATAAGTAACTATTTTAAGGAATATAACAATATTTACTTTTGCTTACGATTGTTCTCATCAAGTTCAAATGACAATCAAATGTAATGAATATCAGAATCAGATTTGATAGTATAACATGTTTTGTCTTAATAGCAATTTCATAAAAGAAAATGTTACCTTTATTGTATTTATAAACTCTACAAACATCAACAATCCAATGAAGGTTACATATGTTACCATTTTCGTCAAGATTTTAACGGGAGGAGCAAGTTCCACGTTTCAATAGAGCAACCACTTTACATGTCCAAATTGTGCAATGTCTCCAACGTCTGTCGACCTTCTGGAAAATATAATTATTAGAAAGCTTCAATTGGTTTATTGGTTTATTTCGCGATATTAAAGCTGTCGCAATTGCGCCTCCCGACCATGTCCATTACGATTAATTATTCAGAGAAGCAATGAAAGTTGACATTTGGCTTATTCGGACGATTAACTAAAGGTTTATTATTCAGATATTAATTAAGTATTGATGAGTAATCTAAATTCAAATAAAAGGAGATGACATATAGAAGTTCTTATTTGTCTAATTAACTTGATTATAAATATCTCTTCTCAATACAACAACAAAAATACAAATATGAAGGGGAATTAAGTGTTAATGTTATAATTCCTTTTTATTGTCTCATTCAATTATCTCCATAAAAGCTTCATATCTAAGTTGCAGTTGTTATATATAGTTGGAAAGCAATTGTTTCAACTTTGAAAAAAAAAATACGCATCGGTCGGCGTTGACTTTTTTCAAGAAGATTGTTTAGAAAGGTTAAAGCTGTGACAAGCAATGTTTTCAACAATCGCATTTTCTACATACCTATTATCTAAACTAATGACACAATATAACTATTATTTTCAATGTTTCTTAAGTGATTTTTGTTTACATTTTACACCAAAAATATCCTTATATGTAACCACTCATCATTTAAAGATTTAAATTTTGAAGTTTGAATTGTATTGATTTTTAAGTTTTATTTGTTTGTTTTTCTAACAAAATTGAAGGATAGGGATGAACGATTTCGACATTTAACTAATACTTGAAAACTGGTTAATACTTTTACTCGAAACAATTGTTATATGGAATTTTTGTATAGCCTATTTAAAAGAATGTATTTAATGTTTACTAGTAGATGTTTTGATTTGAATAATTCATTCTAGAGTATTTTTATAGTTCTGTCTAGAGTTCGGGATTTAATTCAAAATGTTAATTTCGATCATTTATTTTCAAGTATAGAATTGTGATTTAGAAATAAATTCAAATGAAAAATAACACTTCATATAATTGCGTACGTCCGAAACGCTTTTCTGGATTTACCATCATCAGAAACGCTCAGGGAACCACATATCGTGGAAAAAAGTTCTTTGAAAAAAGCTTTTTACAAACCAGGTTTCTTTGGTTCTTTTCGTCATCTTATTCATGAAAAGGTCTTTAAGTCAATATAATATTGTTTATTTTTTTCGGTAAATCATATTTCCGGAAAGATATGTTTCTGGCATGTACAGCTCAAATACATATACATATGTAAAATCTAACTAACCGTGTATGGGTTACTCGTGCATACAGAATAACTTCATAAACAGCATCTATTCGCATTATTTTGTATGCGATCCACTGCAAATGATATTAATTTTAGGAATCTGAGTATGTGAAATAATAAACATTACTTCTGACGATTCTTCATCTTCATCAACAGTTTTGTTGACTGGTTTCATGTTACATGTTTGCTTAAGACAACGAGAAGAGATAGATTTTTCGTCTGTATAGAGCAAAACCACAATATATTGGAGGGTTGCTATGATTTTACATAACAGTTACTAAATATGGTGCACAAAAATTATCCCATAACATGCATAATAGTATATGAATTAATAACCAAAACATGTTTTTTTTTATTTAATTTACATGTTAATGTAAAAATCATTGGATGACGGTCTACACTATCTATGCATGTTGTAGAAACCTTAGTGTTTCGACAAATTTTGCTATTTATAAACGGTTAATTTATAGAAAATGAACATAACGATATTTCATGCCAACACAAAATTGATGACTAACGAGATATACAATATAAAAAAAACTCATCAAAGATACCAGATTTAAAATTTTGTACGCCATATGCACGTTTTGTCTTCAAACAACTCTTCAGTGACGCTCGAATAAAAAAAGTGTAAAAGCCAAAATGAAGTATAAATTGAAGACCATCAAGGATCAAATTGCAAACGCTTCTCAAAAACAAAGACATTTAGGCGTGCGTAAAGACGTCTCTTGCAAAGAAACATAATAACAAGTTTGCAACCATATTTATTTTTCATATCAAAAGTGATTAATGATTTAATTGTTTTATTCAGAAGATGATCTTGTTGATTTGCGTACAATCTTTTTCTCTTGGTCCAGATTCATTGACTTCGGAGGTGTAAATGTGTTTCTATCTGCAACTGTGCAGGAAAATTTTAAGGTAATACAATTATTTGTTTATGTTGTTAAGCCAAATTTGTTTACTAAAAAATTGCACTTAAAACAAATTATTAGGAAATAGATAAACTATCTTGAACATGTTGAAAGAATAAAAGGAAAAGGTGCCTCTAAAGGGATTTTCAGTATTTACCTTCATCAGGATTTCCCAAAACGAAAAGAAATTTAAAGGCAGGTATATATTAATACCTGAATAGATGAGGAGCTATATATGACCAAAAGGGATCTATATAACCATAGCCAAATTCATCTAAGGTCAACTTTGCCAGGAGAAGATGTAATCTTAGCTTCTTCATAATTTCTCAGAAATTTATCAAGAAAGTGTTTGTATTTAACCAGATTTTGTTTGTAATGAAGTATTGATATTCAAATTGTATTATCATTTGTTTTTCTTTTGTTACTTATTTAATACAATCAATAAACAATACATCTAGTACAATTCAGAATCAGACTAACTTAAGTTTTTAGTAATATGCTGAATCCTACTAGACATTAAGTAAAAAGCAGAATCCTCCTAGTAAAATCTGGATATTTCAATTCTACTAGTAGATATTTGAAGTCTGATTTGTATGTGATTTTCATTAGTTTAAATCAGAATTCAAATTTCTACTAGGAAATATGGGAACTCCATTTGCACTAAGTGGACCCTTGATCGTACTGAATTCCAATTTGTAATATAACACAAACATTAATCATTAATCGTTATAATCAGTAAGTGAATTTCTATCTATATTACTATCAATCCCCTGTTATACCCAAGAAACAACCGGGCAAAAGTCTAATAATGGAGTAGGTAAATTAATTTACAGCATATAAAAGTATTAAAACTGTAAAGGAGATTTCAAAATACAGATGTATTTGGAATAAGCTGTTGGGTTGCTAGATTTCAAAAGAGTAACAACAATTGATATTTCTAGTATAAATATGCATAACATATTGGAATATATGATTATAAGTACCTGCTAATTATCCATGTCGTGTATTTGTATTTTGTGGATACAAAACTGCCCAAAAATGAAGAAAAAACATTAAGGTACAAATATTATGAGGATTTTATTAACCGTTAGAACTTTATTTCTAGCATGGCAAATTTGTGACACTTTTCAAAATCCGGAGAATACATTCTACGAAGTCGCAAAGTTTAAGTCTGATTTTATTCAAACACATTATATTCAAGACTCGCCGCTCCTAGGAAATCCTTGTGCTAATTTTGGGTCAACAGCATGATTGTACAACGAAACGTTTCTAGATTAATTGACACTTTAGTTAATCTACAAAATTCACATAGTATTAACATAGGCTTAGGACGTCTCTGGTTCATACATTACATGCAATTCGGAATCTTTACAGGCCATATGGGCTCATATTCCCTGTCAGTGTTTTATATCTCCTGAGTCGCAAGTTGAAGAGGATATAGGACTCTGACAGTAGTTATAGCCCATATCCCCTGTAAAGCCCGAATAACAATTATTTTATACCGGAGCTTCCTCATTTGAACATTTTATTCACATGGTATATGGGCTAATATAACCTGTAAAGGTCGCCAATCAAATTGCAGGATTAACCGGTATATTTCACTCCAGTATAATAAACCTACATATTAACAGAGGCTTAGGACGTCTTTGGTTCATAAACACCTACATGAAAATTATGCTCCCACATATCACGAGGCGACTGTGCGGTGAAGAATTTTGATAGAACGTTATTATATGACTTCAATTATCTGCAGGGCAGCTCTAGTTCTAGTGATCCTTGTTTATTATAAAATTTCAAATAGAACAGGATATCTAACGCCTTTTTTTAATAGAAGTCGCATGCTGACAGTTCCAAGGTTGACGATCTGAACCACGGTCAACAACGTAAATGTTTCGCCAAGTTTAAACTTTATTTTGAGCAATTTACTAATATCGAATTAGAATAGGAATAACAGTATCGTGTTTGAAAACTTGCCACCATACTGTTAAATCACAAATTGACAGTGGCTACTTATCAATCAAAGTTCTGTTATATTGTTTAAATATGTGAAAAGTTGCCTTAAATCTGACAGTTAAGGTCTCGTAAATCTCGAACAAGACAACCAATTATTTCCCAAACCCTTCCATCCTAATGTTGTATAAATATTTCATGCGAATTGGGTTATACAACTTTTAGTTATCTTACGACATATTGACATAAGGATAGACAGATGAAAAGACAGATAAACGGCATACGGTATACAATAATACGTCCCATCTAAAAGAGAGTATCTTCTGATTCTCTTATACATCCCATCTAAGACGATGTTATAATTACTACGTGGAAAAGACTTTTTTTTTATAGAAGTGCTTTTCTTTAAATGAAGTCTCTGCATTTATTTTTCACAACTAGTTGGATCTCCTCTTTTTTGTTTAGGTGCGTGTGAATATTGTACAAAGAAAATAACAAAATTGCATTGTGTGTGTATGCATAAATATTGGATAATGCATTCAAATGAACGGTAAATATATATATATATATATATATATATATATATATATGCATATATAAATGGACATCAATAAATTCCAAGAATCACTTTGATGCGATATCACTGGTTTGATCATAGACTGTTAAAAGTTGACCAATTGATAATTCCATGTCTTCTGTATACAAGAAAAGATTATGGCGATGTTGTGAGATTTGAAGAAAAAGAGACCAATATTAAAATGTTTGGTTATGTTTGAAGGATTTTAGTTCAACTATCATTGCAAGAAAAATATTTCACAGACAGTTTTTTTTCAGGAAAATCTGTCAAAATGCACATTTTTAGTACAGTATTTCGACATATAAATCATACACCCAATATGTAGACCGATAGACAGAAGAAAGGACAGACAACTACGTGTAAATAAATATGCCCCTTACTTTTCATCTCAAACATCAAACTGCACATATAGAATAACTCAATTTAACAACCATTGGCACAAGGAATTACCCCATGGTTATTTTAATTGAGAGGCAATAGTAGTTTACTGAAGTTAAAATTTTAAAAAATCCATAAAGGCGATACAAATCAAGGTGGGAAACAAAAGCTGATGGAATCGCATCCAAAAGGTGTGAGATGGAGTACTTTGACTGGAGAAGCGTTTTCTGCTATAAAAACTAATCATAGATACAGGATTTAAACTTTGAAAGCCAGTCAGGTGTTTCAGCTACAAAGACTCATAGTTGCTGCTCGATTAAATTTTTTTTTTGGAAAAGGCCAAAATAAAGTATGAACTTGAAGATCATTGAGGACCCAAAATTTGAAAAAGGGTTTTGTCAAACCAGGCATTACTTATTGTCCTCTCAATTATGTGCCTGTCTCTCCAACCTCGACTAGTATTACAGCACAGCTATATGCATGTCCCTGCGGTCATCATTCTTTTTCCTCAGTTTCGTATGAAGTTTTACAACAACAAAAAAACTCACAAACTTTACTGTCATAAACAACACTGGAATCAGTTATGATAAAAGAACAATTTACAAAATAAATATTTTATTGTATTAGCAAAGTGCATTCATCAATCAATAACTGGGACAAAACATAACAAAACTAATTTTGTAAGAATTAACAATGTGTGTGTATTGAATGATTTTAAATGAATAACATGGGTTAATAATCTTCACTCACTCACTTATTATAAATTGGAGCATAACACATGACACATTCTCTCAAATCTCAATTAAAAATATTTTTCTTCCAACTATCACGTAATTAACTTCCCTTGATCTGAGATCATTCAAGATTCAACTTTGCTTTTATATTTCAAATAATTACAATTTCATTGATGCCTTGCTACAAAAATGTATGTTAAAAACATTTAAAATAACTTGATATGCCGAGAAATATGTTCATAAAAGTAAAAAAAATCTTTAATATAATATATATTTCCTTCATTGAAAATTCCGTTTGAAATCATTACTCTTGATTGAAAGTTTCTAATTTTGGCACTTAACAGATTCAAAAGAATATGATATGTTTTTCTTTCATTGAAAATTCTGTTTGAAATCATTTCTCTTGATGGGTTTTTAATTTTGGCAATTTACAGATTCATAAGTTAACACAATTTTATAATTAATAATAGTACAACAAACGTTTTTAAGATTTTCTTATTTATGAACGTTTTTTTTTTTAAGATTATACACAACATCATACTGCGTTTAAAAAAAAAGATCACTTTCTAAAAAAATATTTCAGGAATGAGTAAAACAATGAGAAATCTTTATCTGTGTAAATAATTTTGTTAATTTCAAAATACCAATACTTTACAGTTGGGTTAGTTCTATTCACACACACATGTATGTATATATATATATATATAAAATAATTTTCACATGTGCAGAAATATATATTCATAAAATAAATAGTAAAATAAGTAAACAAGTTAACAGCTCTAGTTCAATCCATTTCATCCTTCCATTGGGACTCTTCAGGATAACTGATTTAGCGTCGTTAAGGAGAAAATTATGGAAGAAAATTTCATGTGAACGCATATATGACTTGTAAGACAACAAAACTTATTTACTGTGTCATGTGTCCAGGTTGTCACGAACATTATATTAGACAGACCGGGAATAGCCTCTGTGAACGGGTGCGCGTTCATAAAGAACAAATAAAACACCCACAATACAGAAACTCGCCAATAAGTGCCCACCTTGACACTTGTGGTAAAAAACAATTTCAAATAATGCCTATTTTTAAATGTAGACGGGATGAAGCCTATCGAAAGGAGATGGAATGTTATTTCATAACAACGTTCCGATCAAGATTTCTTCCGAGATCTTTTTTAATTATGAACAAGCCTCCTTAACGACATCGGTCATAACGACGCTAAATCAGTTATCCTAAAGAGTCCAAATGGAAGGATGAAATCGATTGAACTGGAACTGTTAACTTGTTTACTTACTTTACTATTTATTTTATGAATATATATATATATATTTGCGTTGGATAAAAACCGTAAGTTTTATATGTGTGCATGCAAAACAAATTTCTTGGTAGAGGGGTCTAAATACAGCACAAACAACACTCTATATATATATATATATATAGAATAATACATGGCAAAATCCGTATCACATGCTATATCATCCTGAGATACCAATATCAGCCCAAGGGCCTTTATTGTCATGTATTATACACGTTATCATATATTTAAACAGGAAAGTATATAGGAACTGCTTACTGATCCAAAGCACCTGGGTTACCTTCAGATTTATTTTTGCCTTGTTTAAAAGTTTTATCAAATATAGGAACTGCTTAATTATTCATCCGAAGCACCAGGGTTACCTAACAATTTGCATCCTGTTGTCTATAGAAATATTTTGTTTATAGTATTTTTTCCTTGTTTGTTTGTGTTTTGTATGGTATTTCATTGATTACTTTTAATCCTCCTTTAGTAATGTTCATTCTGAATAAAACCTACTAATAAAAAAAATAGTAACAATAAACCAACAATTTAATAACAAGTATACTGTAATATATATAAACAAGAGACTACTTTGACTGTCTGGTGAGTAAAATGTGCCCTTTTGAAATATCAAAATTTAAAGTTTAACTATCTCGCTGTTGGTAGTTTTTTATGGTTGCATTTCGTGTGCCAGAAAATATGAAAGCTCAATGTCTGTGACGTCACATGCCAAACAATGACGTCACGCTCTAATGATTGTTTCATTTGGGACCCATTGAAGAAAAATATTTTACTATTTAATCTTCGGTATTTTATTTGAAAGAGATACAGAAAGGATGAGAAGCTTGCATAAATTGAAACATGGACTTCATGTGAATTTAGTCGGAATCACTACATAGATGAGAAATCCGAGTAGGGGTGTGATAAAGGGTAGACATGCCATAAAGGGGTGTAATAAAGGTTTGCGCATCAAAGTTGAGCGATATGGATTGAACAGAAGGCTATTTATCAAATATTCAAAACTACTGTATTTACTACTAATTATATGATAAATATATATATATATATAAATACATTTCTTATTCAAACATAATATGGATGATTATGCACAAAATTGAAAAAAATAATATAGGTCTGACACCCAGGTCTCAAGGGTAAAAAAATAATATAATAAAACCAACTTTCATAGTTTCATTCAGTTATATCAACAGCACAAAAAAGAAAAATTTGCATTATGATGCAATTTTTCGACATATTTTTGTACAAATCAAACGCGCTAGTTAACATTTCGTACAATACGACTAGAACAAACAACATGTGAGAATAATTTTGTACATTACATTTCACTTTTGCATAGTAAATATATTGATGGGTCTGGATTTCTCTATCAATAAGCACCTAAAACGTAAAGCAATTATAAAAAAAAAAATAATAAATCAGTTATTCATTCAAAAATATCTTATATAAGAAAACTTTTTCACCAATATCAATTAAACCAATTTTAAAAACCTGGAGATAGGTTTTTTCAAAAGAACATTTAAAATATGAACTTTTTATTTATATATATTGCATATTTCGGTAAATTTGAAATATATTTCAAAACTTTTTAATCTATTTCACACCCTTTTGTTGGCTATCATTACAGCAGTCATATCTTTATCTTTCTCAAAAGTTTATTTATTTTTCAAAAGCCATATGAAGATGCAGTTTAAGCTTTTCACTGATTAAAATCTAAATGAAAAACTTTGCCTGATGATGTATACAAACAAAACCAAAATGTTTTGCAGTCACAAAAAACAATTTTTAAATATGCCTATTTTTCTTCTTAAGGTATAAGAAAAACATTCTACCAATGTCCTTTTTTAGAGATATGACATTCTCCCCTTTTGACAGTCAAATTTAAAAAAAAAAACTTAAAACATGCTGAATATCTAAAATTGGAAATATATAACTGGTTCTTCTTCCGGAATCAATATTTTCAATTAGGAGTGTGAGACAGTTTGCCAGGCCAAGGTATGTAAAGAACAGGTATAAGTCATATTGATATGAGTAATGTTAAGTCCTTGCATTAACTTGTTAAAACAAAGTAAAAACCTGCTTTAATGGAATATTGCATTTCGACTGTAAGCATACCACTTGTATACAGACATACTGTGAGTATTTTCAGTAATTTATCATTTGTAGGCTTAATACATGTTTTTAACACAAAGGTCCCATGCAGGTTTGTTCAAACTGGTTCACTAAAAAAAAAGCATAAGTTGACTTTATCTATTTGTTGTCAGTTGAATTATGAGATTTCAGAAAAATAAAATTTGTTCAAAGTTATTCTGTATGCATGAAATAGTAATTTTGGTATGCACATTTCAAATTTTTAATTTTTTGTTTTTTTTCCAGAACAAAATACTGTATATTCAAATATTTTTGTGTGCATTTATTATTGCAATTTTTGAAGAATGAACAAAAATGTTATTTTCATTATTGCGATTTTCAGAAAATCTACATACAGATATAAGTATCAGATACCAGAAAGAGAGTTCTAATCATTGCATTACTCAACATGCTCAAGGAGTTGCATTATTTGAATTAATAAAAACCTCGCAATAATTTCTGAATTTACAGTAAAGGGATTTTTGATTATAAGAAACTACATTTTACTACCCGTTTTCATTTTTAAAAGTTACCAAGTAATTCATAAACAATCATTAATACATTTTTTCTTCAGTATTAAAATGAAAAATAAAAAAATTATCACATTTAAAAATATTCTGTTTCAAAACTTATGCTTCTATACAAAGTAATTGAAAACAAGAAATTTGAAATCTACTATAATATGACACCTAACTTGCTAAAAAATCATCTATGACTTTTCATATATGATATTCGAAATACCATAAACATGGAAATTTTCATGCATGGGTTAATTTTTGCAACCATGTAAAATGTGTGAATGGTTTGTAGAATGCAGCAGTGTCAATGTGAGGTGCCAACTTATTGTTAATCAGGAATTTTGCCCAAGCAAGAAAAAAATTTATGTATTGAAATCACAACAATAACATACCAATAGATTCACACTTTAACAATAACCATAACTTTTTTTCAAAATAATCCTGACAATTAAAAACATAACTGTATCACATGTTTTTGGTCTTTTAAATTTAAATACTGGTACATTTTTGACCTCGAATATAAATAAACATTATTAGCACTGTATATCATTGGTTCAATTGTCATGTGTTCATTCTTGGTTTACAAGGATTTGTCAAAGCTTGGTTTACTTTCTGTTGTATAGAATTTTTTATCTTTTAAACCTTTTCCACTTCATGTACTTTTAACATTAAAGAAATACAATAATTGCATATATAGTGTTTTTAATTATCAATGTCTCTTTTCTGAAAACCAAAATGGTGAACAGTACTAAAAGGTAAAAACATCTGAGAAAAAAAAAATTGGAAAAATTCTCTCTTACTGCTGTTTTTATACATAAATATACCCAAAAAAAACCTAGGTAAAACAGAATTTGTTCAAACAAGAATGATCGAACTGCTCATGAAAATATGACACTCAAACTTTGTTCTATAGAATCAGAAGAAAATGTTCGCACAATATATATAAAAGTTACATTACAAAAAACTAAAATCAAAATATACATTTCACACATTATTCATATATGGGACATTTTTTTTTAATCATACTGATTTTTTTGTTCATTAGTATTCCTGCAAATTCTCCATTTTACATTAGATTTTATAAGAGACATAATAAAACTGATTGCTGTTTAATGTTTAAAACAGGCTGATACCTATGATAATTCTATTGCAAATATTTCTATACCTTGTAAATTTGGTTGACTCAAAATTTTATCACTGCCCTGTTGGTTTCAAGAAAAAGAGAGTTGACGACTCTATTACCTTGAATATACATGTAATCCATGACAAAAGCACACGACTTTGGAACTAAAATCAGATAGGATGCTTGCTGATAAAATTCAAACATTTTAATAAATATTTCAATAGAAAATGTATTAAACATAGAACGTATGAAAATATAAATATAATTCTGAGTGCTTGATTTGAAGAATTAAGAACTTTCAGAGGATAAAAAAAGTCTCTGGATTTTTTATATTGAGATCAATGGGAAGAAATGGTGTTAAACTGAATGAAAAACATACTTGAATTATAAGAAGAATTTCCAAATAATAAACTGAAAGTGTATTTGAGTTTTACATAAAAAAAAATCATTATCTACATATATATGTGTACCTGCACACAGGAAAATCATCTCAATTTTGTCTTATTTTCTATAAAAAAATTTACCATGTTATTTAAAGAAAAAATTTCTTATTGATCAATAAAAACGAAAATTCTTTGTGTGAATCCATCTGAAATTTATTAAGATTCCTAAGAAATCATTACAGCTGCCTTTGTGAGAGGAAAAGGACAGATACCATCACAGTATGTTTTATTATATTGCAATGGAACAAAAGCGAATTCAAACATTGATTGTACACCATGCAATAGCTTAGCCCTGACAATAGTGTTGAGTCAAAATTATGATAAAATAAACATCAATATTTGCATATATATTCCATTGATCATTTATCAAGCAAATTCTGCACAAAAACAATAGACAATAAAGTTACATTGACAAAAACATTCAAACAAAGAATCCCCAAAAACAAGAAATTGTCATAACACCATAGAAAGCAATATCCATAAATAAAAAAATACAAATACAAATTTTGAGTCACAATATGCATCCCCATGGTTATAGTTCAATCATGCGCACATTACATGTAAAAACACCAGGATAAATTCAGAATGTAGAAGATTTTGGATAAAAGATGTGCATGTCTGGTCTTTTGAGTAGAGTAAGTAGTTTCCATAGTTTTACATTCAAAATCTGACATATTGTCAAAAATACTTTCAATCTGATCAGTTAATTATAAGCTAACATTTTCCATATACGTTGTCTTAATTAAATCAATAGGAACAAAGCCCCTCAACTTCAACCAGTAAAACAATTATCCCTCTTGCCAATCACACTCTACAATCTTGTCAATGTTAAAGGAAGGAAGTTATATCCCTATTTCTAAACATTAATAAAACAAAACAAACTCTTTCATATCACAAAGAAATAATACTCAATAAAAAACCATCTTCATAGTAAAAGTTAGAAAATCTTGTTACCAATTTTCTTGCATAAATCATAAATGTTAAGTTTATATATGTTTCTTTTTTTAATCCTTGGTTTTTAAATCAAAACTTTTCCGACAAGTGTAACAGCTTTACTTTTACATTTTGGAGTCCCACCTTTGTATTCTTGAGTTCGATGACCACACAAGATAATAAAAGTCATGTATTAACATGTTTAGTATTGACCACTTGTATGAAATTGGGTAACAGTTCAGTAACAATCATCAAGTACTAAAAAAATGTTAATGAATTAGAAAAAAATACTTCAACCTTTAAACATAGAAAATTTTTTAAATAACCTAATTAATGACCTATCGTAGCTATGTTTTAACTCTCATAACTTTGGATAATCTACTTCTGTCTTCAAATAAACTTCTTATGAGTAAAACCTGTGTTAAACCCACGGAAACCATGACAAAGGCTTGTACTGCAGATAGAAAATTTACACGGTTAAAACTATTTTCCTGGGCATTTCTGTCTCTGGCTTCAAAGTTTCGTAACATTGTCTGTGCTAGTTCTGTCTGGTCCAAATTGGATTGTACGTTGTCTATCAGTTTCTGAAAAAGATGAGGTAAATTGTGATATCTGTAAATCATGGTGTGTAGTTAGAATTAGTATATTTTTTCTGTATACAGTCAGAGCTCTGACATAAACAAGTCAGAATAAAATGACTTCCATAGGTCAGATATAATTTGATGTAAGTGTTGTCTCCCTTCTTGCACTCAACAGAATATGACTTGTACAGGTCAGTTTATGTCAGACTTTAATTTATCATAAAATGACTTCCACAGGTCAGATTTTGCACAAAATATTGTGACTTAATATCTTCATATTCTAATAAGATTTATGCCCCTTTTTAATGCATTTTGACTTCGAGAGGTCATTTTTGTTCTGATTTGAAGCAGTCGTTACTACCACTTTGTTATCAATCTCCATAAAAATATGGTGATTACTAGTTTCGAATTAAAGAG
The DNA here is from genome assembly GCF_021869535.1 of Mytilus californianus. Taxonomy (NCBI): domain Eukaryota; kingdom Metazoa; phylum Mollusca; class Bivalvia; order Mytilida; family Mytilidae; genus Mytilus; species Mytilus californianus. Next base: position 37,934,031 of record NW_026262712.1, read on the forward strand.
TTTTAAAAAGTGGGGCTCATCTGACATCATACCTTCTCCTTTCCAGAATCTAAACATAATATATTTATCTCATCACTTTCAATTATTTCAAAATACAAAGAAAAACCAGGTGAGAAAAAATGGATCATACAATTTTCTGAATATCAAAAGATTTACAAAATACAATATTGGATACATTACATGACAATACTTCAAATCTTCCAAGGAAAAACAAGACACTTATTCATGATAAGACTATGTTAATAAAAGATATATTCTCATCCACTTTAAGCTAAATGTATTAAGAGCAAAACATTTATTATTTTAATATTTCATTGAGGTAAATACTGTTGTGCAAACTGACTCAAACAAGTCACATTATGTTCTGACTTACTAAACGTATTACAACTTTTAAGTCTAGTATTGTCATATTGATTTAAAAATGTATAGGTAAGCCAGATAAAAGACTGAGGAAATTAGGTCCCCATAAGTCACAATAATGAGGACTATAAAAAAGTTTATTTGGTATATTCAATATTAAATGTATTTTGTTTTAAACAGGTCAAATCATGTTCTGACTTAAAAGAGTCAGTCCAAAACTAAAATAAATTTATTGAAATATTTAAGCCGGGCATTGCCATATGATATTAAATGAATGTATGGGAACGTCAGATAAAAGACACAGGAAATATATGTTAAGATCCCCTAAAATAAATAACCATTTGACTTAATTGTTTCTAAAAATTTATCAAATAATAAACTCGAAAATGGCAGATTCAGAAGCAGTCTGAAAGCAAGGACTTTCTTGGATTAAAGGAAGTACACCTAGCTTTGATTGGAAATTTTGTTCTGTAAACTGACTTTAACAGTTCAAATCATGTTCTGACCTCAAAGAGTCTGTCAAAACTAAACTTATTACAACTTTTAAGTCTAGTATTGTCATATTGATTTAAAAATGTATGGGAGAGCCAGATAAAAAACAGAGGAAATAAGGTCCCCTAAAGTCACAATAATGAGGATTATATAAAAAAGTTTATTTGGTATATTCAATATTTAAATGTATTTTGTTTTAAACAGGTCAAATTATGTTCTGACTTCAAAGAGTCAGTCAAAAACTATACTTTAACTAATTATTGCAACTTCTAAGTCCGGCATTGTCATATGCATTTAAGAATGTATGGGAAAAACAGATAAAAGACACCCAATAATAAAGTCACAATAATGAGGACTATAAAAAAGTTTGTTTGGTATATGTAATATTCAAATGTATTTTGTTTACAAGTTTCATCAAATTATCTTAAAATTTTATTCTATTTCTGTATTTTCATGACTTTTTCTTTTCTGTTAAGTTAACACATGGAACTTTTGGTTGTAAAAAATATTATTTTCAAGACCATTTGACTGAATTGTTTCTAAAAAAACTTATCAATTAACATGATTAATTAACTAAACAGTAGCAGATTCAGATAAAGGGAAAAAGGGGGGGGGGGGGAGGGGCTTAGAGGAAGAAGACCTAGTTTTGATTGGAAATTTTGTTTTGTAAACTGACTTTAACAGGTCAAATCATGTTCTGACTTCAAAGAGTCAAACAAAACTAAACTTATTTCAACTTTTAAGTCTAGGATTTTCATATTGATTTTAAAATGTATGGGAAAGCCAGATGAAATAAGGTCCCCTTACGTCACAATAATGAGGACTATAAAATAGTTTATTTGGTATATTCAATATCAAATGCATTTTGTTTTTAAAGATTTTCATCAAATTATCTTAAAATTTTATTTTATTTCTGTATTTTCATGACTTTTCTTTTCTGTTAAGTTTACACATAGAACTTGTGGTTGCCAAAAAAAATAAAATTTTAATAACCATTTGGCTGAATTGTTTCTAAAATAACTTATCAATTAATTAACTCAACAGTAGCAGATTCATATTTAGGGGGGGGCTTAGAGGAAGAATACCTAGCTTTGATTGGAAATTTTGTTCTGTAAACTGACTTTAACAGGTCAAATCATGTTCTGCTTTCAAAGAGTCAGTCAAAACTAAACTTATTAATACAACTTTTAAGTCTAGTATTGTCGTATTGATTTAAAAATGTATGGGAAAGCCAGATAAAAGACAGAGGAAATATGGTCCCCTAAAGTCACAATAATGAGGACTATAAAAAAGTTTATTTGGTATATTCAATATTAAATGTATTTTGTTTTAAACAGGTCAAATCATGTTCTGACTTAAAACAGTCAGTCCAAAACTAAGTTTATTGAAATTTTAAAGTTGGACACTTCCATATGATATTAATGAATGTATGAGAACGTCAGATAAAAGACATAGGAAATATATGTAAGATCCCCTAAAATAAATAACTATTTGACTTAATTGTTTCTAAAAATTTATCAAATAATAAACTCAAAATGGCAGATTCAGAAGCAGGGCTTAAAGGAAGTACACCTAGCTTTAATTGGAAATTTTGTTCTGTAAACTGACTTGAACAGGTCAAATTATGTTCTGACAAATTGACTTAAACAGGTCAAATCATGTTCTGACTTAAAAATATCAGTCAAAAACTAAATTTATTGAAATTTTTAAGTCAGGCATTGCCATATGATATTAATGATATGTATGGAAAAGTCAGATAAAATACACACGAAATACATGCAAGATCCTCTAAGATAAATAACCATTTGACTTAATTGTTTCTTAAAACTTATCAATTAATAAACTCAACAGTGGCAGATTCAGAAGGGGACTAAGAGGAAGAACACATAGCTTTGATTGGAAATTGTGTTCTGTAAACTGACTCAAGCAGGTCAAATCATGTTCTGACTTATAAGAGTCTGTCAAACACTAAATGGATTGCAACTGTAACAGTCGGGCATTGTCATGATTGTGATGTGATTGTTAGAATGTATGGATACAAGTAGGAAAAAAGATCACAAATATTAAGTCACAATTTTTAGAACTATATTAAAGTTAATTTGGTATATATTTGATATCTTAATATTTCATTGAGGTAAATCCTGTTGTGCAAACTGACTTGAACAAGTCACATTATGTTCTGACTTCAAAGAGTCAGTCAAAAACTATACTTTTACTAATTATTGCAACTTTTAAGTCTGGAATTGTCATATGCATTTAAGAATGTATGGGAAAATCAGATAAAAGACACCCAATAATAAAGTCACAATAATGAGGACTGTAAAAAAGTTTATTTGGTATATTTAATATTCAGATGTATTTTGTTTACAAATTTCATCAAATTATCTTAAAATTTTATTCTATTTCTGCATTTTTATGACTTTTTTTTCTGTTAAGTTAACATATGGAACTTTTGGTTGTAAAAAATATTATTTTAAAGACCATTTGACTGAATTGTTTCTAAAAAAACTTATCAATTAACATTATTAATTAACTAAACAGTAGCAGATTCAGATAAAGGGAAAAAGGGGGGGGGGGGGGAGGGGCTTAGAGGAAGAAGACCTAGTTTTGATTGGAAATTTTGTTTTGTAAACTGACTTTAACAGGTCAAATCATGTTCTGACTTCAAAGAGTCAAACAAAACTAAACTTATTTCAACTTTTAAGTCTAGGATTTTCATATTGATTTTAAAATGTATGGGAAAGCCAGATGAAATAAGGTCCCCTTACGTCACAATAATGAGGACTATAAAAAAGTTTATTTGGTATATTCAATATCAAATGCATTTTGTTTTTAAAGATTTTCATCAAATTATCTTAAAATTTTATTTTATTTCTGTATTTTCATGACTTTTCTTTTCTGTTAAGTTTACACATAGAACTTGTGGTTGCCAAAAAAATAAAATTTTAATAACCATTTGGCTGAATTGTTTCTAAAAAAACTTATCAATTAATTAACTCAACTGTAGCAGATTCATATTTAGGGGGGGGGGGGCTTAGAGGAAGAACACCTAGCTTTGATTGGAAATTTTGTTCTGTAAACTGACTTTAACAGGTCAAATCATGTTCTGACTTCAAAGAGTCAAACAAAACTAAACTTATTACAACTTTTAAGTATAGTATTGTCATATTGATTTAAAAATGTATGGGTGAGCCAGATAAAAGACAGAGAGAATAAAGTCCCCATAAGTCACAATAATGAGGACAATAAAAAAGTTTATTTGGTATATTCAATATTAAATGTATTTTGTTTTAAACAGGTCAAATCATGTTCTGACTTAAAAGAGTCAGTCCAAAACTAAAATAAATTTATTGAAATATTTAAGCCGGGCATTGCAGGGCTTAAAGGAAGTACACCTAGCTTTGATTGGAAATTTTGTTCTGCAAATTGACTTAAACAGGTCAAGTCATGTTCTGACTTTAAAAAATCAGTCAAAAACTAAATTTATTGAAATTATTAAGTCAGGCATTGCCATTTGATATTAATGATAATGTATGGAAAAATCAATTAATAAACTCAACAGTGGCAGATTCAGAAGGGGGCTAAAAAAGAAAACATAGCTTTGATTGGAAATTTTGTTCTGCAAATTGACTCAAACAGGTCAAATCATGTTCTGACTTAAAAGAGTCCGTCAAAAACTAAATGGATATGCATAAAATCTGGTTCATAATTTTTGAAAAGATGGAGAGATTAATGAGTCTATATTTTGTTATTCCGACTCACAAATGTCACTATGTGACAAATTTCGGGAATTTTTCTCTCCTTTTGACTGATTCCTATATGTTGTATGGGTGCCATAACTATCACTACAACATGTACAAAGTCAGCACATTCTAAGGGACGCCATCAAAAGACCAATGTAGGATAACAAAACTTAAATCAAATAGTTTGGGGGTGGGGGTGGGGTTAAAGTTGCTGCAAGTTTTGTTTATCCAAAATCAATTTTACATAAATCCATATTGGTCAATCAATCTTTCCCAAATTAAGTTAAGAGGGGGGGGGGGGGGGTGGGTGGGTCAGTGAAAAAACTATGTGATGTGAATTAAGTTTTTTATCCTATATTGAACTTTTGATGTCGTCCCTAATGACTTGACCTATTACAGTATTTCTGTCTGAATTTTTTATGAATATTCTGTATTTACTAATTTAACTACATGTATGTTATTGCAAGTGTATTAATTAGCTTTGTTTATTACTTATATTAAACTAAACCTCTATTAATCAATTATCTTTACTCTGGTTATTGATTATATAAGAAAAACTCTGCCTATTACTATATGACTGTAATCTAAACTCTGATTGTTAACATCCTGGATTGCATATCTGCATGACCATTAAACTCATGGTATACCCATTTTATTTGAGGATATAAAAGTATTGTTTTTTCAATATAACATTTTCAGACACATTGAATCTGTGAAGACAACTTTCAATTTGACTTTAGAAATTAAAGAGTTTGTAAGCAAAATGTTGGGGAAATTTAATTATAATTAAGAATGTTTAAAATTAGTTAAGAAAAAAGCCGACATTAATAATGTTAAAAAAAATTTGAGGAGAAAAAACATACAAATTCAGACCAAATATGGTGAATTTGTTGTCCTTCAAGAAGCCGTACATATAATCCATAATATTTTCACTGTTTTTTAAATACATGTAAAAGTTGAAAGATAACTATCTATTGATTTTTTTTTAAATAGCTTTTTTCACAACACTTATAACTTTGTAATTTATGTTCCATTGTACACTTGTTATTCTTAATATCTTTAAAAATTGTTGTTTGGGAACAAAATCTTTTCAGGGTTTCTTATGGTACTAGCATGACAAGTGCATTCATATTCTAAAATACTCTAAACATTAAAAAAAGTCAGTATTTTCAGATCATTCTGAGTCTTTCTGACCTTATTAAGTCAGAACATTCAGACTTTTATAAGTCAGAACATTCAGACTTTTATAAGTCAGAACATTCAGACTTTTATAAGTCAGAACATTCTGACTTCCAATGTTCTTCTCACTTCTATAGAAACAAAGACTATCTATGTCTCAAATAAGAGGTAAATGCTTCATGTGGCTAAGCATCTGGGGTAAGAATTATAGATGTGTAATTTCAGAGGAAAACAAATATGCCAAAATTTTTTTTTTTTCATATAGATTAGACCGTTGGTTTTTCCGTTTGAATGGTTTTACACTAGTAATTTTTTGAGGCCCTTTATAGCTTGCTGTTCGGTGTGAGCCAATGCTCCGTGTTGAAGGCCGTACCTTGACCTATAATGGTTTACTTTTATAAATTGTAACTTGGATGGAGAGTTGTCTCATTGGCACTCATACCACATCTTCCTATATCCATGTAATTAATAAGATGTGATGCATGTGAGAGGAAAATAATACTGAATAGACAATTCTGTTTGCACAAACACTGATAAATATAATATGTAAAGGTGGTCTCTCAGCAGATTAAAATAAACAAGAAATAATTGTAACAGGATGCTGTTACGAAGTCTCCCAAACAAATTTAAGCTCCAAAAATTCGTCATTCCCATGGTTGCCTGACATTGGGCAAGTTCCAGTACAAATTGGTTTTGTCTAGTAAAGTGATATGCATAAGTGACGCCTAGGGTTTGACCCCGCATGTCATTCAAATCTTCTTGAAATGACGAACAGGAATATCATATGGTTTACCTTTAGGGGTGGTGATCCAGAACATTTCAAAAAGGGGGATGGGGATGACCCCAATGGACTTCCCCTATATTTCATTTGATTTGTTTTATTGTCCTGTGCAAGAATGTATATGGTGTAGGGGTGGGGATCTCGACCGTTTACAAGTTTTCAAACATGAGGGGTTGTGGTGACCCTCAGGGACTCCACCTTTATTTCATTTGATTTGTCTTATTGACCCTTACAAGAATATATATGGTTAAGGGGTGGGGATCCCGACCGTTTACAAGTTTTCACACAGGAGGGGGTGGGGGTGACCCCAAGGGACTTCCCTATACTTCATTTGATTTGTTTTATTGTCCTATTCAAGAAAATATATGATTTAGGGGTGGGGATCTCGACCGTTTACAAGTTTTCAAACAGGAGGGGTAGGGGTGACCCCCAGGGACCTCCCCAACATATCATTTGATTTGTTAAATTGTCCCATACAAGAATATATATGGTTTAGGGGTGGGGATCTCTACCGTTTACAAAATATAAGAACATTTGCAAATGGCAGGGGGTGGGGGTAAACCTGGAGACTAGCCCTGTATATTTCATTCAAATCAATTTGACATTATAAAGAGGAATAGAGAAATGACAGGGATAGGGGTGATCCCTGGAGACTTGCCCTACATTTCATTTGATTTGTTTTATCATGTCCCATGATCATAAATGAAGACCAGGTGTGTGCATCACTTATACACCTTATCGCTATTTGTCCGCCATTATTGGACATCACACAAGTTCCCGTAAAATTTTGACGTCATAATAGAAAATGTCTGACGCCACAATGGAAAAGTGATTGTTGTATGACGTCAAAAGTTCGAGCGGGACAGATTCTCGGGTCAAGCGGGAACAGCGATAAGGTGTATTGTTCTCAAGTTATAACTTTAAAAATAAAAAAAAAAACCCTTGGGTTCTTTAGTTAAACCCCTCCCTTCCTTTTTCTTTTATTAAAATTTTTCCCATTTTCGTTTCATTATCATCATATCAATATTCACAATGATCGTTTTTCTCATAGGGAGAAACGAATCAGAAAGGTTAAAAATCAGTTCGTGATTGAGTTTAAAAATAGAAAAATCACGTGACGATGTTCAGCTCGAAGCAATAATTTTACTTTTTAAATTGCACTGACTGGTTAATAATGTTAATATTGTTTAAGACAACACGAGTTATCTCCCGAAAATAACAATTCATTATCATAACAACATTTTCTGACCTGAACAAGTCAGAATTGTCAAACACCAGGTCATCTAAAAGACCACGCGTCCGTATTTACAGGTCGCGCGCCTTCATGAAACAGCAAAAAAAGCACTTGCAAGGAACTTCTTTATAGGCAAAAAATATAAAAATGCCCATGAAAATACGGAGGTAATATGAATTACCTTTCTAAAAATGCCCACAATGACCTAGATTTTCACTAAAAATCGTAAATAATCAATATAATATTCAATGACTTCTCGTTCGAGACACTTCCAAAACAACGACTCTCAAACACGTGATCTCTTGCAAAAAACCACGTGATCGTATGTGTCGTAGATCGGCGGCAAATTCAAAATAACTTCTGGTTTGACGGACTCGAGTGAAAACTACGCAAAACAAAAATTGACGCGTACAGGTCAGAATTTCAAAACACTTTCTGACTTGAAGAAGTCATTTTATTCTGACTTGTTTATGTCAGAGCTCTGACTGGTATACAGCCTTCATGCCTATGATAATTTATTGGTGTTTCAACTCAAAAGCAAGATGTTTTTCTTGATCTTAGATCTCCAGATACTAACTAGTACAGTCATCTAATCTGTAATTTTACCAATTGTGTCCAGTTCTTGATTGTGACTTTTTTGCTGAGCACGAATTTGCATGGCGGACGATGCATGCAAGTCAGTAGACTTACTCTGTCAAAGCACCTAGTCACATACTTTTTGGTGCTGATGCAATCCCTCAGTTTCTGTTTGTCATCTTGATTTGTCTATCTCTATGCAATTGCAACAATTGTATACATATCTTTTCAAGACCAATAGATTTTGCAATTCATAATCATTAAATTTGCTGAAAGTGTTAAATATATTGGAAATTAAACAAATAGAAAGGAGATAAATGAGATTTATGGTGTCAGGTAGAATCTGCCTCTAAGGGGATTATCAATGTTTGTGCACAAATTCTTGACCAATTCTGCTTGTTGAGCACAAACTCTTGACCAATTATGCTTGTCATGCACACACTCTTGACAAATTCTGCTTTTCTGCCATTAAAGTTTATTCTTTCCATGTGATGTCTTCCAACATTTGTAATAAGAATCTGCCATGGCATTTCAATTTCATTATTCTTTCTATACGATTTAAATTTGCAATGTTTACCATAGTTTAAAAAAAAGAAACTGTTAAACTCATAAGGAAACACTGTTTAACTTCAAATCTGTCAAATTTTTAAAAATCAGATGCATTTTATTGGGTTTTTGTCCAGTTAGCCTCTTCAAAGTGTGTATAAGTCTCCTCCAGTAAGAGTACCTCCAAATGCAAGAATTTAAGCTACTGGGTATGTGTGTGTACTTAATTATGGCAATGTGTGGATGTTCATTTTTGTTTGTCATTTATTGTGAAGTTACTGTTTTGGTGATTAATACACACTGTCACTTCTAAATAAAAAAAGTCTGACATTTAAATACCTGAAAATCTTCTACAGTCATATCAATTAAAGATCCAAGTTCTTCTTTGGCATTTTTCCAATTTGTTGCATTTTCATCATCATTCTCATCTGACAGTATTTCAAAGAAAACCAACTTTGAGGAAAATCTACTGAATGTGTTGTCAAAGCACAGCTGGTAGTCTCCTTCTACATCAGCTGTGAACCTGTAAAATAAATCTAATACCGTAAATTCAAAAATTATTGCAAGGTTTTTATTATTGCTAATAATGCGACAAGGTGAGTATTGCAATAATTGGAACTCGCATTCAGATATCTGATACATACAACAGTATGCAGATTTTCGTGAAATCGCAATAATTAGTCTCGCATTTTTGTCTATTCTTCAACAATCGCAATAATAAATGCCTGCAATAATTTCTGAATTTACAGTAATAATAATAATAATAATAATAATTCTTTATTTAAAGAGGGTTACACAATTAGCTATAACACTAATCTTCCCTGAGACCCTCATGAAATGCAATAAAATATTACAAACAAACAATTACAAAAATAATCAAAAAAACACACACATAAGACAGTCAGGGGTACTACTTGTACAAGTAATTTTTATTTACTTGAAGAAGTAAATAAAATATACTTATACAAGTTAATTATATTGTTTGAATAATCTCCCCTTAATTTTCTAAAAAAATTTACTTGTATAAGTAAATTTTTTTGACAATCCCACAAAAATTCTCAAGTTTTGAGATGTAAAATCATGCCTTTAACAATTTTTCTCAGGTTAGCTCATAATTTTTTATAAGAGTTCAATGTTTCATCTCATTAATTCAACGAAGAAACTGATTGAGCAAAGATCTTAAGTATTTGCGCAAGGCCTTCAAAAATTGCTCCTTGGGGGCTTGTAAATGAGCAGTGTTCTAAAGATAAAAGACAAATGAGATTTTCATTGTCAATGAAATTACACTTAAATGAATAGTAAAGACATCTGCAAAGGACAGACAATTCAAAATTCTGTTAGAGCAAAGAAGTTCTAAGAATTCAAGAAAAGAAGATAGGAATAAGGATGACTTTTTTACTTGTACAAAATGTATAAGTAAAAAAATCTGAATGCCTAAGGGACATAACTAGGCCAAAAAATAATTTACTTATACAAGTAAATAAAATACTCTTGTATAAGTATCCTACAAATTTACTTATATAAGTATATTATAATTACTTCTTCAAGTAAATAAAAATTACTTGTACAAGTAGTACCCCTGACTGTAAGAAAATCATAAGAAATTGTTATGAAAATATATACAATTTTCAAAACAGGTAAGAATTATGAATTCATATAGCATTGGCATCATTCAAATTACCCCAACAATATTTAAAGTTTAAGTAAGTGTGTGAAAATAATTATGCATATAAAATTACACAGCTTCTTCATGTTCTTAATGTTCCAACAAGTAATTTTTTAAATCTTTTTTGAATGAGCTTGTACTTGAGGTTGATTTTTTCAGGGATATTGGTAAGTTATTCCATAAAATAGATCCTGAATATATAAAAGATTTCTTATACAGCTCTGTTTAGGCTTTTGGAACTTTCAATTTTTTGCAAGACATATTCCTCATACAACATGTACAATATTGGTTTATTTCTGGCACTTCTTTGAATTTTTCAGTTAAATATACAGGGGCTTCATTCTTAAGGCATTTCTGCATCAAAACAGATTTATGGTATGAGATTCTGTTCTCTACTGTCATCCACCCAAGCAGTTTAAACAGAGGTGCTGATAATGAAAGTGGATCAGCATCTACTATTAGTCTTGCAGCCCTTTTCTGTAATTTTATTATTCTTACTAGCTCATTCTTAGCACAAACACTCCAAATAATACAACAATAATCTATCAGTGGGAGAATATAACCATTATAGAATAATTTTCTTGAATCAATATTTAGAAATTTCTTGATCTTAGAGAGTAAATGAAGTCTAGATGATATTGATGAACATAAGTAATTAACATGATTAAAGTAAATTCTAACACCTAAAAGTTTTTCAATTGATGATTTTACAGTAGTTTACTTATGTCCACATCTTTTGGATTCTTGTGGATATTTGTCTCATTTCTATCATACTCAATCTCCTTATTTGCATACCAAATATGTTGTGCTCGGTTTACACTTTAGGATTAATAAAGTTGAGAATGGAAACTGGGAATGTGTCAAAGAGACAACAACCCGACCAAAGAGCAGAAAACAGCCCAAGGCGACAAATGGGTCTTCAACACAGAGAGAAAATCCCACACTCGGAGGTGGGCTTCAGACTTTTTTCTTTTCTTTCTATAAAGGTTGTTGGTGCATAAATTGCACTGATTAACTCACATTGACCATGTTGACACAAACTTGAAAAAAGTCTGAAGTACTTTTATGTAAGGTTTGTGAGTCTGAAGTCCAGTTTATACATTTGTACATCAATAACCTCTTTAAAAAATGTGTTTAATCCTTATAATTAAAAAACTAAAAAATTGTCATTTTTTAAAAATTTAACCTTTGATATAACCCCAGGATTTCATAAATTGAATTTGTTTCGGACATGAATATATCACAGTGAACGTAACCAAAGTAGTTATTGTCAAATGATTTATTGAAATGTAAACCAAGGAAAGAAATTGTAACGGACCAATTACATGTACATTCAAGTATTTTCTACGTTTTTTTGTCGAAAATGTAACCCTCTGACGTAAAAATTGTCTTTTTTGTGTGTTTTTTCACCAATCTTCCTTCTGAATGCAATATATCAATGAATTTACAGTACCCTAACAGCATGTCTATTTGAATGATTAGAATTGAAAGAATAATTGAGAAGATTCTGATGCTGGTTTTGCTTTTCATTGATAGTTGCCTCCTTGTGAATAAAGTACTGATTTAACCTTTCCTTCGAGTACAAAGAGAAAAACTGAAGCATAGTGTTGTATTCATGACTCCATCTTTTTTTAATTTGTATTCAATGTCATTGGCCTGGATGTAAAAGAAAGAAATAAGCTATACATTTATCATATTTATAACATGATAAATAGATGAAAAATTAACGAACAATAACAATATTTAGTTATGCATGGTTTTTAACCATTGATAAAGTCATTTCGCTAGAAAACTAAACATTGTCATTGTTTCACTGTAAAAATATATTAGTTAAAGCACGGTTTATATAACATTTACATTGACAATGTTATTTAATAACTAAAACACAGGTCTCGAAACACTGGGTCATATAAGATTGATAGTTGGTTGCTTAACATCCAGTGGCAAATATTTCATGCATGTTCAGGACAAGGGTCATGTAAGAAGTATAAACTGACTTGGCTGCCTTTATATCCCTTGGCTCTGTATTTCTAATAGTTTGAGGGGCCTCGGTGGCCGAGTGGTCTAAGTAGTTACTACTGTAATCACAAGCCAGTCAACGCTGAGGTTGTGAGTTCGAACCCCGCTCGTGCGGGTGCACTCGACTCCAATCTTAATTGACTAGGATTGTCAGTTTTCCTATCGAAGGTCGGTGGTTTTCTCCGGGCACTCCGGCTTCCTCCACCAATAAAAACTGGCCGCCACGAAATAGCCCAAAAGCGGTGCTTAAAAGTGGCATTAAAACACCAAAAAATCAAAAAAATCAAATCTAATAGTTTGTGTAGTTGTTCATCTTAACACCAAAGAGGCTGTGAATTGTCTTTTGAGTCAAGGTTGTCCCTGTTGTCAGTTTGAATCTTCCTAAGTATGCTGAAGGTCCTCTTAATGTCAGCATTCAATGGAGTGTGAAATAGAGTTGAAGGTTTGCTAATTTTTTGTTGTCTTCAAAACCTTCCGATTGATGATTTGACAACATTCCAATTTTCTATCAATGCTGGTATTTACAGCATAAACAGAAGCCATATCAAGCAATTAATATCCTATCTCCTGTTGACTATTTATTCAAGCTTTTATCACTTCTTAATTAGCCTTAGGGTCAAAATCTACTTGAGTTGCGTAATGTCAGTTATACAAGAAAGCAATTGTAAACCATTCGTTCAATAAGTCTCAGTTTTTAACCACACTAGGAAATGTTTGTAAACAATTGCAAACAACCAAATAATGTAGTAAAAATGGTGTCTGAAATTTTTCGTTCATTAAATTTTTGATACACGATTTTGATATCTTCAGGGGGAGAACGGAAGGTGACCCTGCCTCTTTTTTTATCAAAATGTCTTCGGAATTACACAAAAAAAAAAATTCTTTTGAGTTAAGAGTTTCAGCCTTTCATAGAAAAAATTATGAATAGTAAAGACAACTTGAATTGTATAGACAGAAAAGAAATAAGACAACTATATTTATTTTCAGTAAACTATGAATTTTGTTTGCAATTTTGCCACAATAAAGTAAATAAGAGCTATCTCCTTTTGACTGATTCCATTAAATTTGTCAAATACATCCTTTAAATAAATTAGTTTAGAAAAAAAAAAAAAAATGAAAAAGGGAGATAACTCTACCTCAAAAATTATTTACCTGCACCAGTAAATACGTCACTTATATTCAAAAGTATAACCATGAATATCCCTGGCAGACATATGGTCCTTAACAATAGATAAGAGTCTAAAAAATTTGCCAAAACTATTTCTTATTTTGACCATTTTTCAATGTAGTTGAACTTTGAACTGATATGATGGCCACTAAGTCGTCTTATTAAGGTCATTTTGTCTTTGGTTTTTTGTCTCATTGACATACACCTTTAATATCAAAATAAGGAGGTATGATTGCAAATGAGACAACTATCCACCAAAGTTCAAATGAAGTGGATGTAAGCAATTATAGGCAACCCTACGGCCTTCAACAATGAGATAAACCCATACTGTATAGTCGGCTATAAAAGGTCCTGACATGAAAAATATGAAACAATTCAAGTGAGAAACTAACAGCCTAATTTATAACAAAACAATTTATGAAAAACAAAAATGACAGACAAGAACCAACAACAACCACTAAACCGCAGGCTCCTGACTTGGGTCAGGCACATAATGTGGTGAGGTTAATCATGCTTGTGAGTGCTCAACCCTCCCCCTTACCTGGGACAGTGGTTTAACTGCACAACATAAGAACAAACTATAAAAATCAGTTGAAAAAGGCTTAGCTCATAAGGTTGATACAAAGCAGAAAAACATCAAACATAAACACAGACCAGACGTGGCAGGGTATTTATCAATCCCTCATCCCTAAGGTATCCGGTCATTCCGTCCCCAAACCGATCCGGCCCCAAGTCGATCCGGCCCAAGTTGATCCGGCCCACGTCGATCCGTCCCTACGTCGATCCGGCCCCATAATAAAATATGAATAAACTATATTGACTTTGGAGAATTTTGTGACAAATTTTAACAGTATAAATGGAATTTGTAAAAAGTATCGTTGATGGATGACAACAGGTAAGTGAAGTATTGAAGTACCAGTCAAAAAATTATTTTACATCGATACGAAAATGAGTGTGATTGTGTCTGTTTGTATATAGCAGCTTCAACATATTAATATGAAGTTATTTTCCATGATAACTTTGAATGTCATGGCGATTTTTATTTTATCTAATTCACACACAGAATAGCTAAATAAATATTTACAGTCCAATGGAACCTATAAAATTTAACTCATCATAATGACTTGTTTAATCAAATCATTAGTCTATAATTAGTTTGTTTATTTAACAATTGTCTAATGATTGTGAACTAAGGTAATGCCACTCGTAATCACTTCAATCAAATCCTAAAAATTTGGTGTAAGTAAATGTCTTAAAATATGAAAAATATATAAAAAGTGTCCAAAATTAAAACGATATCAAGCTCTCTGGAAATGCCCAGAATGCAGGATTTTGCACCATTTATCGCACCCCTGTCAAAATTTTTCGCCTCGCTTCGCTCGCCTCAATTTTTTTTTCGCCCAGTTCTGATCGGCGAATAGTTCTGCCTCACTCAAAAAATATGCCCAGTTACGGCCTTGTAATTGTTCAATTTGATTAGCTCGCCAAGAACAAACGCACTATATTATTCTAAACATAAAGAATACTCATTAAGCATTCAATAAATAAATGTTATATAAACATATAGATTGTAGCCACATATGCACTAACATAATACAAGTCATACAGTTCACTCAATGTCAATTAAATCACTCGCTGTCAGTGTCTTCTTCTGGGTCTGGCACAGGAATGTCGTACATTTTTTTTATTCAACTGGACATCTCACTGCCTATGATAAAAGCAAACGCATTCTGTCTCCTCTTTTATAGAAAGTATTCGGCAAATCAAACAACATTTCTCAATTTGAGAAGTTTTAAGAACTTAAAACAAAAACAAAGTTTGTATGTATCAGCTTGGGGATCGGCTTGTACCGTTGTGTATGTAACTATTTGTTATTACACAGGATGAAAGACTTGTTAAGATCACAGTCAATTGAAAGAAAATGCTAATTACTGCTGATTAATGTTGATGTCTGTTGATTGTACTAAATTCTGTTATATACGTTTTTATTATAATTATACCCAATAATCTTGAAAACTTTTTTTACCTTACACCTTTTACATTATAATAAAAATCATAAACATTTATGAATTACAATTAATATATATCTTTATTTTTATTCCTTATAAATATATTTTTTTAATTGGGCCGGATCAACTTTAAATATTGGCCGGATCGACGTTGGGCCGGATCGACGTGGGGCCGGATCGACATGAAAGCATGCCTAACAACAAAAAAGACACTAAGTACAGATCTTAGAGCACTCACAGTTACTAACAGCTAGTTCAAATCCAATAACAACTTATATAAAAAAGATCGTGTATCTAAGACTAAAATATCAATCAGTACACATCCAACATCCTATGGATTTAGTGTAAAGACTTCATTAACAGTCAGAGAAAAACATGACCTTGTGCAAAACTTTACCCCACATATCTTTTTTAGTTCATATTCAGTGATCTTACTTGTGAGCAGCATCAGATTTACCAGATTCTGTTAACAAAACTCTGCCATCTGGCGCCTGGAGGAAGAAGTTTATATCCATGTCGCCTCCATCAATAACCTGAAATATCCAAGACTGAATCATTATGCCAAGCTACATGTAAGTAATGCAAAGTAAATTGGTAGTCATGTTTACAGTTACCCTGAATTGTTTTTTCTTCAAGTTCAGAAAGTAAGAACATTAAGTAATCATGGTAATTATTTTGACCCATCGTACTTAACCATGTGAGTGGTGTTTATTTATAAAATGGCTGAGAAAGCTAGAATTTTAAAGAAAAGCTGAGTCATTGAAAGCTTATATAAAGCTGAGTACGTAAAAGGTATATGTACATTTTAGCTGAATACATAAAACTGGAACCTCACAAATTATTTTTTGATTGGTTAACCATCTCACAACCATAACTACATTGTATGTTCACCAATCACTGCCATTATCAGTCTTCACGATAAACCAGTAGTCTGAAGCCCGAGGCTTGTAAACTTCCTGGTGTCTAAGCCTGGGAAAATCAGTCTTACAGGCCTTAGTATTTATACAAAAAGTTCTGAAAAATGGGGTGTGGTCCTGAGGTCCAAAAAGTTTACTGTGAAGACTGCATTGTTTGCTATTTAGATTTAGATCTGTGTTCTGATCTGGCTGCTAAAATATGTGAGCAGCAAATTTACAAAACAGCTCTGACCTCCGGATCCACATCCAAACACTTGTAGGGACATATATTTATTAATAATTTTTCGTTGCAATAATCTTATCATGTTTATGCGACATGTGATGAAATTATTCTTTGCAATGTGAAAATGAATGGATTATCTCAGTCTTGACTAGTATAAAACAGAGTCTAGTTTTCTCAATCATGTCAATTGAATTGTTTCATATTTTTCATGTCGGGGCCTTTTATAGCCAACTTTACTGTATGGGTTTTTCTCATTGTTTAAGGCCGTACGGTTGCCTATAATTGCTTACATTCACTTATTTTGAAAAATGGTGGATAGTTGTCTCATTGGAAATCATACCACATCTCCTCATTTTTATATCTATTCTTTATGGGACGATATTTTGTCTCCTTTATCATGTTTATTGCTTTCCTTTGATGTTTTGAATTAGTAGATAGGAGAGCATAAAAATATACAAAAAGTTGAACATAAAGAAAATTAGTAGTTTCTGATCTATCATATCAGAATGGATACGACCCCATGTATATCCTGTTTGTAAAAAAAAAATGTTCAGTTAAGATCAGGAACCAATGTCTTTAGAAACATACAAGTGTTACCACTCATTTTAAAGCTACGAAATCAAAGCACTGAACTATTGCAACAAATACAAACCATTCGTGATGAGTTTGACATAATTTTGCTAAAATGTTGGGAAGGGGGATTTTTTTCTGTGTAAATTTCACCTGATATTCCACTTCAAACTCAATATTTCTCGTCTTGATGGTTTCAAAAAAACACGATTGATGTCCTGCGGGAATATCTACTGTGAAATCATTGTCCATGCCTCTTGTAAAGTCTGCAAGGCATAAAAATAACAAAATTTTGGGAAGAATTTCTATATTCATTTTAGTTTTTCAGACACCTGTCACCAAACCGGAAGTTTGCGTGTTATTTTGACTGCTGAATACACGCGAAACTTTTATGATAAAATACTAAGAAATGAATCGATCTGAGTATTTAAAATAAAAACATAAAATATCTTTTGCATCATTTTCACATCAAAGGTTAAATTGTACAAAAGTATGAAATAAATCAACAGTAAAATCTCGTGACGATTTACATCTGATTTGCATATACGAGACTTGTGTTTCAATATAGTCCTAGTCTAAAAGCACGTTACAGCTTACTATATATTGTATTAAATTCGTAAATATTGTTTATACATACAGAAAAACGTTTTACATTTAATTTATAATTAATATATGTTTTTTCTCAATTTTTAATGATTTTTATTCAGAAACTGCGTAAGAATTCCATTTGATGTCATCAAGTTATGCGGCTGGCATCAATGTATCCGAAATCATGTCAAATTATGCAGGTGTGATAATTCCAAAATACAGCTTGGAACGTTTCATGCACTACGATTTTGAAGACGGATAGGGTCCAGGTCATCGAAATGAGTTGTTCAATGGTTGAATTTTGACTTAAGAATATTTTAAAATGTATAACGAACATGTCAGTTGATGATTTAGCATTGTTTTGATATTTTACAGAACATTTTTGAAGATTCTTACAATTAGAAAGTTTTGAAACTTTTCATTAACAGCAACTCAAAGAAATATGTCGTTTATCGATTCAAGAGAAAACATAAATGAAGCAGAAGAAATATCTATGTCTTATTTCACGTTCGAAGACACGGAGAGCTTTGGTGACAGTTTGACAGAACCCACAGCTGATGCAGAAACACCGGACCTGGAGGCGGAGCCTGATGGATGTGACCAACAGAGCACGGATGACCACACCTACAATCAAGCACCCCTCAGTTATGAGCTTCAGCAGGGTCTTAGAATTCTAAAAGAATTAATGTCAGATTCCAACAAATCTGTCAACTGGCACTTTCTGGAGCCTGTTGATGACAGTCACCCAGAAACAGCTGACTATTATGGAAAAATTAAAAAGCCTATCTGGTTTGGAAAAAGTTAGTAAAGTTTCACATGTTTAAAGTCTCTTTATGATGAATTTCACAAAAGAGCAATTATGTTCAGCATACTGATTAGATCACCCAAAAATATTAGAAAATGTAAATATTATTGGTATCAGGTCGTTCCAACCCCAAACCAATCTGGCCCAACTGGCACTTTGATTTCTGTCCCATAATAAAATAAATAATAATTAATATTAAAGTTGGAGTCGATTCGAGGTATTTGCACATGAAAAGTTGTGTAAATTTTGCTGATAAGAAATATTTTCAGGAAACAGTCAATGATGATATATGTCAAAATGTCAGATGGGCACCACACACAACTAAATATAAATTCACACAAACATCTCGCATGTTTCAAAAAAATCTTGATTAATGATACAGGAGGGATCCAATAGAAACCATCTCACACTTTAAAACAAAATCTTGCATGTTTAGGGCCTACTTCGATTCATCCAACTCGGGTTGACTAGATTGAGATATAAAATCAGGGCATGTGCGCAACCTTCCAGAATGAAAGTGAAAACTACCCGAGTGGACTCTCAAAAATAGAAGATATAAATATAACAGTTGTTGCTAATTTTCTTTTTATGGACATTGACATTTTGTCCATGAACAACTTTATATGTACAAATTTGTAACATAATAAAATTAAAAAACTATCATTTATTCACTTTCAGTTCGTACCAACCTATTACGTTCACATTTAAAATCCTCCTTCCCAGTCGTTCCCAAGTGAATTAATCTTCATAATGCATTCACATTTTACTCTTAGAAACTTTGTAGTACTGAAATTATGTTTTTTCTATTTAATTTATAAACATAACCAACATAATTTACACACTGGAAATTGCTATTATTCATCAAATTCATTATTCTTAGTTAACTACAAGTCATATCACTTGTAAGTATTTTTCATATGGGGCAGAATATACTTTCAATATTGACCTGGTCAGAGATGGTTTATAGAAATGCTATTCCGTTATAAAAGTCCCAGACATGACAAAATCTGAAAATTCAATTTCAAGAGAAAACCAATGTCCTGATTTATAACAAAACAATAGAATCCTCATCTATGACATGTTTGATGTAAATTCATGCTCATGTTTAATTGCAATATTGCTGATGAAATTGAGGTTTCATTTTTATATGACCGCTTTTTTTGCGGTTGTACATGTATATTGGTATCATGTCAGCGTCGTCTGAAGACATTTGGTTTCCGGACAATAACTTGTAAATGTAAATAGAAACCTATGAAATTTAAACACAAGGTTTATAACCACAAAAGGAAGGTTGGGATTGATTTTGGGGGTTATAGTCCTAACAGTTTAGGAATTAGGGGCCCAAATAAGCATTTTTCTAGTTTCCAGACAATAACTTGTGGAACGGTGTATGGATCTCTCTGAAATTATACCACAAGCTTCAGAGCTCCAGATAAGCTGCGTATTCGCATGATCACGCAATAAAAACAATTGAAAACCCAATGCAATTGACGATTGCAGTTGCAGCGTTCAAAAACCCAATTCATGCAAAGGAAAACCCAATAAATGTCAAAACCATGCGTTCTCAACCCTTATAGTCGTTTTCGTGTGCGTTATTTACCTCTTTCTATATATTATCGTTGGGTAAATCTATTTTTGTAATATTGATAATTGGAAATCTCCTTTTGTTCTAAAAATTGAGCATTACATCAAATAGTTGATCTGGGTACCTGTTGGAATTACCCGTTGCTCAAAAAGGTAAAGGTGCTGATGTAAACATATTTCGATCTTCTCTGTGTTTATCAAATTAGCGTAAGTGATCATAATTATTTTCATATTGCTCGGGATTTATGTCAATGAATGAATTAAAACGAAAATAAATTTCCAGTAATAATATTGAATAGAAGCATGTTTTCATAATCATGTTCAGCTTCTTTTTGATAGCTGAGGGATAATTATGATAACACAACTCAGCTAGTGTTATCAGGAAGCGTTCCTCAGACGCACGGGTTCATGCATAGCACATCCAGACAGAAAAGCATGCGTCAAGGGCGAGTACATCTCGGTTTGATATAATTTCATTATAACATGCCTAAATTCAATATCTTGATGATGACAAAACCCAATACATTAAGGAGCTTGGTGGTGAAAAACCCAATTTGATATTTGCTTGAGGGGTGAATTGGAATTAATAATGCAATTGAAAAAACTCTTTCACTCAATTACATGTACATAATAAATGGTGGGTAAAAACCCAAATTGTGAATTCTTATCTGGAACTCTGAAGTTTCCATACCACAAAGGGATGGTTAGGATTGGCTTTGGGGGTTATGGCTCAAACCGTTTAGGAATTAGGGGCAAAAAAGGGGGGAAAACAAGGGTTTCCTGGTTAATGGACAGTTTAAAAAAAATGCCATGTTATGTTTGGATTACCTCCCTTACACTGCTTTTAAATTATGTATAAAGAAATGTTGTATTGTCTTGAGGTGATTAGCTGTCAATTTATTTTTAGAAGTTACTATTTAATAATGCTAATTAAGGAGTATTAATTTTAGCCATGATTGTATGTCATTTTCTATTTTAAGACTTTTATGATGTATTTAAATGGGTAACTATGGTTGCAAACTCTATCAGAAATTTAAATTGAGATTATGACCATATCTTGAGGGAAAGAAATATTTTTTTTGGAAAAAGTGTGTGTGTGGGGGGGGGGGGGGGGGGGGGGGGTGAAAAAAATAATTGGGGGGGGGGGGGGGGCAGGCAATTTGCAACAGCATAGTCATGATAGTGTATTGCACAAAAGCAAATAAATGAATATAAATTCAAATCATATAACCAATTCTAAGTTCTTTGACTACAGTTATTCTGTGTCAGAAACCTATTATGTGTCAAATATTTAATTACAATCCGAATTCAGACCTGTATCAAGCGTGAATATTGTGTCCATTTTTGTCCATTTTTGCCCCAACTGTTCAGGGTTGGACCTTTGCAGTCGTATCCAGCTGCGCTCGGCGAAGCAATTTATTTTTTTTTGCTTTATAGGGCATTTGCAATTAAAGGATTTCAATTTTGACAATAAAAAATAAAATAAGATGATTTGCAAAATGTTAATCTTTTAGTTCTATTTAATGCTGTTATATCCATTACATTTGAGTCTAATTCAATGTACATGTGAATAAGCATGATAAGCAATTAATGTTGACATATTTGAAAAAAAAAAGAACACCATGATATATATTGAAAAAAAAACAGTTAAAAGGAGAAGGTACAGTTTGTATGCCATTGTTTGGATGGTGAAATTGCAAAAATGGTAAAATTATTCAAACTGTTCAGGACTTTAAAATGATTTTTTTAAAGTTATAAAGTAATTGGTTTATATAATCTGGACCCTTTAGTTCAGTTAGCATGGTTAGGTTACTTGTCATCACAAAAATGTTGAAACATGTTTTTGACCCAAAATGTCCATTATATTTCACACACAGTTTTGGTCAAATGATAATCATATTTTACACACATTAACAGATTTGTAAAATACATTTTTTTGCAATAGAATTGTTTTGGGTAAAACTGTATGACTGTTGCTCTTATCTAAATATTTATGACAAGATCTCAAAATGAGGCTATTTTGGGAGTTTTTGCTATTTTGCACTTAATGTAAGAAGTTTGAAACTTATAGTGCAAACATGTAAGACAAAATTCAAAAATATAAATACTGATGTCCAACAGATAGATGTCTAATGAACACCTGAATGATGTTAATAAGTAGAATTGTTATACGTTTGGAAATCAATGGGCCCCAAAAGTGGTCTCATAATACATTGTACCTTCTCCAATAACTAAAAATGATAGTTTACATTTATTTTAAGGTTGACATATTTGATCAGTTTTCAGTAAATTTAGAAAACTATTTAATGAATTTTAATGTGCCTATTGTTATGCGTTTACTTTTCTACATTGGCTAGAGGTATAGGGGGAGGGTTGAGATCTCATAAACATGTTTAACCCCGCCGCATTTTTGCGCCTGTCCCAAGTCAGGAGCCTCTAGCCTTTGTTAGTCTTGTATTATTTTTAATTTTAATTTCTTGTGTACAATTTGGAGTTTAGTATGGCGTTCATTATCACTGAACTAGTATATATATTTGTTTAGCGGCCAGCTGAAGGACGCCTCCGGGTTCGGGAATTTCTTGCTGCATTGAAGACCTGTTGGTGGCCTTCTGCTGTTGTCTGTTCTGTGGTCGGGTTGTTGTCTCTTTGACACATTCCCCATTTCCATTCTCAATTTTATTAAAGTACATTTTGTATGTACACTTGTATGTCATGTATGTAATGAATAGAATCTGTTAATCACTTCTTGAATTAACCATTTTGACTACTTATTTTTTATGGTAAATAAATACTTGAACTTTCACAATACTTATTTCATGCTTTGTCAAATGGGAGATAACTATGGAGTTCTTGGAAAGTTGTGTTAGAGTTGTCTCCCATGGAATGTACATTTTATCTTTTGTGCAGTATGACAAAGCAAATGTACGAGTTTTACTGGTGAATTTGGGAACGACATACTAGACATTGTGATATAGTTTAAACAAGTAATAATATATCATTTATGATATTTTTATACATTTGTACTTGTAACAGAATTCTAGATGTCAATAAAAATACAAATGTGCGATGTTTAATTACTGATAAAAATGCAAATCATGTAGTTTGAGATATTTTTGTACATTTAAATTAAGTTATGCAAAGTAGAGACACATGATAAACAACGGTTTTTATGGGGGGTTTTCATTTCTGTATTTGTTAAATTCATAGGCCATTCAATTTCTCTATTTTTGTCGAGCCTTCGACTTTTGTCGAAAAAGCGAGACATAGCGATCCTACATTCCGTCGGCGTCGTCGTCGTCGTCGTCGTCGTCGGCGGCGGCGTCCACAAATATTCACTCTGTGGTTAAAGTTTTTGAAATTTTAATAACTTTCTTAAACTATCCTGGATTTCTACCAAACTTGGACAGAAGCTTGTCTATGATCATAAGATAATATTCAAAAGTAAATTTTGTAAAAAAATAAATCCATTTTTTCCGTATTTTACTTATAAATGGACTTAGTTTTTCTGCCAAGAAACATTACATTCACTCTGTGGTTAAAGTTTTTGAAATTTTAATAACTTTCTTAAACTATCCTGGATTTCTACCAAACTTGGAAAGAAGCTTGTTTATGATCATAAGATAGTATCCAGAAGTAAATTTTGTAAAAAAAAAATTCCATTTTTTCCGTATTTTACTTATAAATGGACTTAGTTTTTCTGCCAGTTAACATTACATTCACTCTGTGGTTAAAGTTTTTAAAATTTTAACAACTTTCTTAAACTATCCTGGATTTGTACCAAACTTGGACAGAAGCTTGTTTATGATTAAAAGCTAGTATCTAGAAGGAAATTTTGTTAAAATTTTGTTCCATTTTTTCCGTATTTTACTTATAAATGGACTTAGTTTTTCTTCCAGTTAACATTACATACAGTCTGCAGTTTAAGTTTTTAAAACATTTATTAGATTCATAAACTATCCTGGATTTTTACAAAACTTGGACAGAAGCTCCTTACAATCAAAAGATAGTATAGAGAGGAATATTTTTATTAATTTTTTTCCTCATTTTTGTTGAGCCTGTGATTAACAGCAAAAGTAGGCGAGACACTGGGTTCCGCCGAACCCTTACGAATTTTTTTTATTTTTTTTGCCCGTTCTTGATAAATTTGGCCCATTATTCATTCTCTATTTAATAAACATGATCAACCCAAAGCTACCACACACTCGTGTATGACAAGAATGTATAAAAGTAAGAAATTTAGTTTTGAAGTTAATTTTATTTCCATTTGATTTAAAGGGGCATTAGCTACAAGATATAAAAAAAATTAAAATACAATTTGTTTTTGTTCAATCACCAATGAAAGTGAAATAATAATTCCCTTTTACCATGTTTACAAGCCAGTTTGGTTCAATTATGTCAAAATAAGCTAAGGAACATCGTTGATTAATTATTCACTTTCAACTGTCCCTTTATAACATTATATGCCAACAGAGGCATCATCTGTGTCCCATGGACACATTCCCCATGTATTTAACCCCTGTTTTTTAAATGATCGACAAATTGTGATGGGGTATTCAACCATTCCAGCGTCCTTGTGTCTCACTTTTGCGTTTCTGCTCCCGAACTGCTGGACAACTTTCACAACTCACATCAGTCCAGAACTCTGAAATGAATAAGTCTCAACATTTCATGGCCCCAACAAGTCAGAATAAAGCAAAAGTTATCTATCTTTTTCACGAACTTCAACAGGTTAAATAGAAATCACTGTTGAACATCTTTTATGATGATGGTTGACCTATAAAAGTTGAAAAATCGTAAATAGTGAGTCATTTCAAAGGCCATGTATATTTGTACACCAACTTATAGGTTCTGCACTAAACTGGTACTGCCAATATTAATATTTACAAACAACAGAAAGAACTCCTTCATCTGTAAAAATATAAACATCAATTGAAAACCTGAAAAAAAACAGTGGAACTGTTTATATACAAACAAACCATCTCCTAAATTGAAGTACCACAACAGTAGCCTGAATATTCCTTTTTCATCAAATTAACAGATCATACAAGTTGTTTTAGTCAAAATTAACTTTTACAGGTATCAGTTGGTTCACCGAGAAACAGGGTGATTGCTGATTGTAAGAGGTGTAAATTGTGGTTAATGGTCCTGTTTATATAATCCTCAAGAGAAAAATTTAATTTGCATTAAAACCGTAACTAAATTTGTCTTTTTCAGTGAAAGAAAAGTTTGACAACAGAGAGTATGGATCTATAACTCAGTTTGTTGGAGATTTTCGCCAGATGTTGGAAAACTGTTACAGATTCAATGGACCAGATCATTTTGTCTCTAAAAGGGCACAGAAGCTAGAAACAATGATGGAACAGAAATTAAATTTGTTGTCTCGGTAATACATTTATAATAAGCAATGTGATTTGTTTTTGTTGGGTTAATGATTCGGTGTATGTTGTATTTCTGGTAATCATGGTAATTAGAAATAGTATAAATTGTTATAGAAAAATAAGAAGATGTAGTATGATTTCTATTGAGACTCTCTCTACCAGAGACCAAATGACGTAGAAGTTTGCAATTATTATAGGTCTAAGTCCTTTTGTAAAATGAATTCAAATAATGAAGGTACATATAGATAGGTACTTGTACATGTACATGATGATAAATCCTATTTGAAGTTTAAAATGTCAGTCGGAAACAATATAATTTATAAAAAAAAAGATTCTTAAAGGTCAACGTTGAAAATTTAGATGTCAAAGAGCTACAAACCCATAGCAAAATGAAGAAAAAGACCTCAAAGTTGTATGCTAATTTAGAACACTAAAGATTAAGCAACATGAACTCTACTAAAAGTAGAAGTGGTCTGGAAAGGATATACAGTTTCTGCCACATCAGCTGCTCCTATAGTCATGATATGATAATGTTTAAACCTTCAAACGATATACATGATATAGTGAAGTTTCTCCTGAAAATATAAATTGGATTACTAAAAAGTATTATTATATATTGATCTTTGTACTGTACAAGTTCACATATGCTTTTATCTATTCAGAGACTTAAGAGAGAAGACAAGTATTTCTGCTACTTCTGGACAACAACAAGATGATTCATTCCCAATGATACCAGGTTTGTATTGATAATTACACCTTATGTAAGAATCCTGGGTTTTGATTGGTTGATATCCAGTGTATTTTTCACCAATTTATTGTTATCAAATGAATATCGTTCATTTTTTAACGCCGCCGGGGTATATGCAAAAAGGATATGCCTTTTTTACCCTCATGGTATTTGCCAAAAAATACTCTATCCGACTGGACGCTTGAAACGTCACGATCATCAATGTGTTTTTGAACGTTAACATTCAGTGTAGCATGTTCTTGAGGGGTATTTGCGAAAAATACCAGTCTTGAGAATGAATTTAACATTCTCTCGACTGGTATTTTTCGCAAATACCCCTCCTTAACATGATATATCTGTTCAAAATACCAATAGTGATAATAGGGATATTATAAGTTATATGGTTTGCTACTGAACCCTAACAGATCCATTCTGTGAGTAAAATCCATAGGGGTGAGGTCATAAGTGGTATCTCCTATGGGGATTAGTAGCGAACTTTATAACGAATTTATCACACATGGGACTTTTCCTGCCAAGTTTTGTATTAATTGTATAAAATTGAACATTATATAAATAACACATAGCTGAGAGGGTGATAGAGCAGATTGTTACCCCGAGAAAACATTGTCAACCGCGGCGAAGCCAAGGTTGACAATGCTTTTTCGTGGGTTACCAATCTGCTCTATCACCCTCTCAGCTATGTGTTATTTAATTTATTATACTGAATGTCCTATCATTATTGTCTTTTACAGATTAATTTTATTTTAAAAGTATTTTCTATGACGTCACGTATATAACAACGTTACGGGTATTAGAAAAGACAATAAAAGTGAGGCAAGATGTTTTATTTCTTATTTTGACAGTCAAATAATAAAATCTGAGCCAAAACGTAGAACTTAAGCATTGTATTTAATTACTTGATGTAAACTCAATTCATTGTCCTTTAAATTATCGATTTTTGATTGGTCTGGACGAGAGGGTGACATTCAAAAAAATTGTCACCCGCTCAGCCATGTGATAGAGTAAATTAACACCCTCGTATTAGCCAATCAAAATATGGCATTTTAACGTGAAGTATAATAATAAAAAATAATATCAATAATAGTAGACAGGTACGCCATGATACCCCTATGAAATTTACTGACCCCCTTAGCCTCAAGATGACGTTAAACCAATCACATGGTCACCAATTTACTCAATGTGCAATAATGGGCATTAGTTCATGACATAAAATTCCATATTTTTGACAGAACCTAATGCTAAGAAACGCATCTTTTTTTGCTGATCTTCATCTCAAAGTCATTGAGGCCTTTAAAACAGACCTGGGGTAATTAAAAATGTAAAGTTTAAAACAGAGGCCAAGGTCACTCCTCAATTCTAATTCATAAATGATGCTATATTGCTTAAGTGTGTATAGCATGAAAATGTGTTCCTATCTGAATTGATTTTCTAATAGATTGTGTTATAGATGTCATGCTATAATATCTAGAAAAAAAAGAGGGTCTTTAAGAATACCCTGTTTACCTTGATGCTATTTGAAGTTTGTGGGAAGAAATATGTGTATTAGTATATTTGACAATTTTGTCTAGTCCCTAGGTTGATACAAAGGTTAATTAAGTGCACCTTGCCCAGAACAAGAGAGGCGAAAGATACCAAAGGGACTTTCAAACTGTTATGTTAAAAAAAATGACTGCCATAGCAAAAGAACGAAAAACAATAAAAAATCAAACAATAGTATACAAATCATAACATAGTAAACTATAGACTCAGCAACATGAGCCCCACCAAAAACCGGGGGTGATCTCAGGTGCTCCAGAAGAGAAGCACACATGTGGCAATAAACAAAATGACTCTTGAATCCTACAGCTGTGGTAATCTGAAGAAAGTGATTTAAATATATACTGTAGATGTTGACCATCTACTATAATCTCTCAGGGCCATGTATGTACTTGGGTCTGGGTGGAAGGTCCTTCAATTCTGTTTTCTTTATTTTCTAAGCTATTTTTCTTTATTTTTTAAAAATTTTACCCATTATTCTCTATTCTTTATAAATATATTTTATTGCCTCATTATTCTCTATTCTTTATTTCGTTTGCCCTTTTTCTGTAGTATTGACTCATTATATATATAATTATTCTCTTTTCTATAAAGCCAATCCAGACCCTCATGTACATCTTAATAATTATATGTTTTCTTAAATCACTTAAACATAAAGCATGTAGTCATGTCTTTCAAGGTATGAGACGAAGGTCAAGGGCTGTCATCCCACATGATTCCACAGCTTTGTTAAATCAGCTCAGAGTAGAGGAACTCCAAAAGGGAAGAGATGCTAGAAAAAAACAGATGTTAGACAGGAAGGCTGTTTTGGAATCTCACATTCAGGGGATGATGGAGTGGGAAGATAAGTTGATGGAAGGTCAAAGAGAAAATGTCAAGGCCATGTGGGAGGTAATTTAAACTATCTTGTAGGTGTTGGAAAGATCAGTTTATGGGTAGGTATAAATGACAAGAATGCAAAAGTAAAAGGAACAACAATAAATTGCATGAAATTAAATCAAATATATGCAAACCATTAAACAAATTTTATATGCAGGAAAGATCAGAGTATTATTTCTAGATGCCCTATTGGTCATGCTAGAATAACACACGAGTATCCTTCTTATATCTGTTTAAAAAATGAAATTCGACCAGAATGCATACCTTGCGATTGCAAGTTTACAATTAAGCATATTTTAATTGAATGATGATATTCCTGTTGAAATAATTTTTTCATTTTTAAAAGAAATTGGAATATATTCCAAAATATGAATTTGTTGTATTAGTTTAAAACAATTTTAAGTTTTTATACGACCGCAAAAAAATTTTGTGGTCGTATATTGGTATGACGTTGGCGTCGTCGTCGTCGTCCGGCGTCGTCGTCCGAAGACACATTGGTTTTCGCACTCTAACTTTAGTTTAAGTGAATGGATCTTTTTGAAATTTGACCATTAGGTTAAATACCACAAAAGGAAGGTTGGGATTGATTTTGGGGGTTATGGTACCAACAGTTAAGGAATTAGGGGCCAAAAAGGGGCCAAAAATAAGCATTTTCTAGTTTCCAGACAATAACTGTGGAATAGTGTATGGATCTCTCTGAAATTATACTACAAGTTTCCATACCACAAAGGGATGGTTAGGATTTGCTTTGGGGGGTTATGGCTCAAACCGTTTAGGAATTAGGGGCAAAAAAGGGGGAAAAACAAGGTTGTCCTGGTTAATGGACAAATACTTTAGTACAAAACATAATTTAAAGCAGTGTAAGGGAGATAAATCAAATACATCATTGAAATTATCTCCTTTACACTGCTTTTAAATTATGTATAAAGTAATGGTTAATGAACAATAAAGATAATTTAAAACAGTGAAAGGGAGGTAATCCAAATACAACGTTTTGGTAACTTCCCTTACACTGCTTTTAAATTATGTTTAAAGAAATGCATATTTATAAAGGAAGACCAGTAAAAATATCTGCAAATGTTGCATCTTTTTTTTTTACAAAAAAATCAATATGAAAGATTTGACACTATATTTTTAATTCTATGGTAAATTTAAATGGGTAATTATGGTTGCCAACTCCATTGGAAATTTGAATTGAGATTATCACCATATCTTGAGGGAAAGAATTTTTTTGGGGAAAAAAGGGGGGGGGGGGATAAAAAGAAATTGTGGGGGGTCAATTTTTTCTCATTTCAGATTTCAGAAAAAAAAGAATTATTCTTCAAATATTATTTTTTTTTCAAATTTCAAATATTGAAAAATTTCAAGAAGTAATCTTTAATTGCACAGTATGGCGCATTAGATTTGTAAAATCTTTGATCACATTTATTTATTTGTTATGCCGAATCTAACAGTGTATTTAGATTTTTAATTTTGGGTCCAGTTTTCAAATTGGTCTACATTAAGGTCCAAAGGGTCCAAAATTAAACTTTGTTTGATTTTAGCAAAAATTGAATATATGAGGTTCTTTGATATGCTGAATCTAAACATGTATTTAGATTTTTGATTTTTGGCCCAGTTTTCAAGTTGGTCAAAATTGGGGTCCAAAATTAAACTTTGTTTGATTTCAACAAAAATTGAATGTATGGGGTTCTTTGATATGCTGAATCTAACCATGTATTTAGATTTTTTATTTGTGGACCCCGTTATCAAATTGGTTCATATTGAGGTCAAAAGGGTCCAAAATTAAACTTTGTTTGATTTCATCTAAAATTGAATTATTGGGGTTCTTTGATATTCCAAATCTAACCGTGTATTTAGATTTTTAATTTTGGGTCCTGTTTTTTAAATTGGTCTACATTAAGGTCCAAAGGGTCCAAAATTAAACTTAGTTTGATTTTAACAAAAATTGAATTCTTGGGGTTCTTTGATATGCTGAATCTAAACATGTATTTAGATTTTTGATTATGGGCCCAGTTTTCAAGTTGGTCCAAGATAGGGTCCAGTATTTAAACTTTGTTTGATTTCAACAAAAATTGAATATATGGGGTTCTTTGATATGCTGAATCTAAACATGTATTTAGATTTTTGATTATGGGCCCAGTTTTCAAGTTGGTCCAAATTGGGGTCTAAAATTAAACTTTGTTTGATTTCAACAAAAATTGAATATATGAGGTTCTTTGATGTGCTGAATCTAACCATGTATTTAGATTTTTTATTTGTGGGCCCCGCTATCAAATTGGTTCATATTGAGGTCAAAAGGGTCCAAAATTAAACTTTGTTTGATTTCATCAAAAATTGAATTATTGGGGTTCTTTGATATGCCAAATCTAACCGTGTTTTTAGATTTTTAATTTGGGTCCCGTTTTTTAAATTGGTCTTCATTGAGGTCCAAAGGGTCCAAAATTAAACTTAGTTTGATATTAAAAAAAAATTGAATTCTTGGGGTTCTTTGATATGCTGAATCTAAACATGTGTTTAGATTTTTGATTATGGGCCCAGTTTTCAAGTTGGTCCAAGTTGGGGTCCAAAATTAAACTTTTTTTGATTTCAACAAAAATTGAATATATGGGGTTCTTTGATATGCTGAATCTAACCATGAATTTAGATTTTTTATTTGTGGGCCCCGCTATCAAATTGGTTCATATTGAGGTCAAAAGGGTCCAAAATTAAACTTTGTTTGATTTCATCAAAAATTGAATTATTGGGGTTCTTTGATATTCCAAATCTAACCGTGTATTTAGATTTTTAATTTTAAGTCCCGTTTTTTAAATTGGTCTTCATTAAGGTCCAAAGGGTCCAAAATTAAACTTAGTTTGATTTTAGCAAAATTTGAATTCTTGGGGTTCTTTGATATGCTGAATCTAAACATGTGTTTAGATTTTTGATTATGGGCCCAGTTTTCAAGTTTGTCCAAGTTGGGGTCCAAAATTAAACTTTGTTTGATTTCAACAAAAATTGAAAATATGGGGTTCTTTGATATGCTGAATCTAACCATGTATTTTGATTTTGGACATTGGACCATAATAGGTAAATTAAAAAAATTCAAGTTCTTAGACCACATTCTTTCTGTGTCAGAAACCTATGCTGTGTCAAATATTTAATAACAATCCAAATTCAGAGCTGTATCAAGCTTGAATGTTGTGTCCATACTTGCCCCAACTGTTCAGGGTTCGACCTCTGCGGTCGTATCAAGCTGCGCCCCAGCGAAGCATTTTATTATCATGTTATCTTATTGATGAATTTTTATTAGAAAATAAGTAATTTCGCTTAAAACTATAGTGTTAGTACATTGAAAGACTTTCTGTCTGATTTTAAAAAAGCATCTTGTTATTATATTTGAAATCGCTCGCCGAGACATGGCCTTTTTGTGCTGATCCAGCGTAAAAAAATCAATCAATAAATGAGACAAAAATGACTTAAACTACAAGGGATTCATTACAACTATTCTCTAGAAAATTTAATGGTGTGGTTTGGAAATAGCTTTAAACTTAACAATGTATGAGTATGTAACCTAAATGGATTTTTAGAAAGCATATAGATTTTTTTTTAGTCCTCTACTTTACCTTTTGTCTGTGAATTTTTATTGAAACGGGTGATTTTCTTGCTCAGAAATGTTTGGCTTTCCAATTTTTGTCTCGCCTTGATGGAGTCAAAAAGTGAGACCTAGGTACGCTGTTTCTGGCGGTGGTGTCAACAATGTATTAGTTTTTGTCTCGCCTTGACGGAGTCGAAAAGCAAGACATAGGTATGCTGTTTCCGGCGGCAGCGTCAACAATGTATTAGTTTGTGATTAGGTCAATTTATGGGGAACCACTAGTTGTAGGTCAATGATATTTGGTATGCAGTTGTATAAGCATTGGCATATCTCATTTCCATGGAGATTATTTGGCTCAGCCCCCTCAGTCATGGTCTATAGACTTTGAAAATTTTGCTAAGTTAACATGGATTAGTTTGTGATTAGGTCAGTTCAAGGGGAACCATTAGTAGTAGGCCAATGTTAGTTGGTGTTCAGTTGTATTTATAAGCATTAGCACATCTCATTTCCATGGAGAATATTTGGCCCCGCCCCCTCAGTCATGGTCTATTGACTTTGAAACTTTTGCTTAGTTTACATGTATTAGTTTGTGATTAGATCAGTTTAAGATGAACTGCTAATGTTAAGTCAATGATATTTGGTATGCAAATGTACTGGCATTTGCAAGTATCTTTTCCATGGAGATTATATAGCCCCACCCCTGATCATGGTTCATTGACTTTGAAACTTTTACATAGTTTACAAGTTAATGTTTGTGTTTAGGTTTGTTTAAAGGGAACGACTTATAATAAGTCAATGGTATTTGGTATGCAGTTGTATTAGCATTGGCACATCTCATTCCATGGATATTGTTTAGCCATGTACCTTCAGTTCAGTCATGGTTCATCGACTTTGAATATTTGCATAACTTACATGTTAAAGTATTGCTATTTTAATTTCAACATTTGCATTATCAAAATTACAAAAAGGCGAGACATATCTCTGTGATAACAGTTTATTTGGTCTCTTGTGTACCTGATGAACGTTAATTAAAAACATGTGTCATGTTGACCCATGGAAATCATATGATTTTTGTCAAGCCTGCAACTTTTGTCGCACAAAGCTCGACATAGGGATAGTGATCCGGCAGCGGCCACGGTGGCATTAACTAACTACTTAAAAGCTTAATATTTCAGAAGGTAGAAGACCTGGATGCTTCATACTTTGTATATAGATGCCTTATGTTATGAAGTTTCCGTCTGTCATATGTCCTTTGTCCTTGACCTCATTTTCATGGTTCAGTGACTACTTGAAAAAAAATTTAGATTTTTTTCTAATGTTAATTTCTCTCTTATTATGAGTTATAGGGTAACTATATTTGGTATGTGCATACCTTGCATAGTCCTCATGCCTGTCAGACAGTTTCACTTGACCTCGACGAATTTCATGGATCAGTGAACAAGGTTAAGTTTTCATGGTCAAGTCCATATCTCAGATACTATAAGCAATAGGTCTACTATATTTGGTGTATGGAATGATTAGAAGATGTCCAACTGGCAGGTGTCATCTGACCTTGACCTCATTTTCATGGTTCAGTAGTTAAAGTTAAGTTTTTGTGTTTTGGTCCGTTTTTCTAATACTGTATGCAATATACATGCAATAGGTCAGCTATATTTGGTGTATGGAAATATTGTATGAAGTACATGTCAGTCTGGCAGGTTTTATTTGACCTTGACATCATTTTCACGGTTCATTGCTCAATGTTAAGTTTTTGTGTTTTGTCTGTTTTTCTTAAACTATAAGAAATAAGTCAACTATGTTTGATGTATGGAATTATTGTAATGTTTATATGTCTGTCTGCCAGACAAATATCATTTGACCTTGGCCTCATTTTCATGGTTCATTGGTCAATGATAAGTTTTTGTGGTTAAATTTGTTTCGTAGATACTATATTTTATACATCAACTATATTTGATCCATGAAATGATTGTAAAGTCACTAAAATGTACATGTCTGTCTGGCTGGGTTCATCTGACCTTGACCTCATATTCATGGTTCATTGGTAAATATAAAGTTTTCATGGTGTGGTCTGTTTCTTGTTTACTATAAGCAATAGGTCAACTACATGTAGTTTCAATGTATGGAATGATTGTTAATGTGATACTTATATTTAGGGCTATCAACATAAAATCAATAGTAGTAAAGCAAGTGAGACATTTCAGCATGTGCATTCTTGTTTTTTAACCAACTAAATATGTAATGGAGTACATTATCTTAACTAACAACTACATATTTTAAATATTTTCAGTTGCCATCCATAGGATTGCTGTTATTCCTTTGTCATTACCCACTAAACATTGGAGAGGTTGCACAGTTTGAGCTAGAGAGG
The DNA here is from genome assembly GCF_021869535.1 of Mytilus californianus. NCBI lineage: Eukaryota > Metazoa > Mollusca > Bivalvia > Mytilida > Mytilidae > Mytilus > Mytilus californianus. Next base: position 37,968,977 of record NW_026262712.1, read on the forward strand.
TGTCTGTTCATGCCAAGAGAAAGTTCTACTCTACAGAGAGTGATGACAACCTTACTGAGTACACCATTCCAAAGACACAAGTATGTTGATATGAATTATTACCTCATTGATGTCACCTGAGCAGGTGTGACTTATAGAACACATGGTACACACTTCCAAAGAGACATGTATACTTAAGAAATAGTTCATGAGGGCTTGAATTCTGATTTTATCATGGCCTGGCAATTTTTACTTAACGTTTTACCACGAGTGATAGCAAGGTGTAAATTATGGCCATAAAGGGCAAACTCGTAGGAAGATCAGTATAAATGCAAGCCACCCTGAATTATTTCTATTCTAATAGGACAACACAGCAATTTTTTTGGATCAAATTAAGCGCTAGGTGAAGGCAAACATTTGCCGTTCCTGTAATTAGTCCCCTACCGAAGAAGTCTAAGGGGACTTTAGGTTTGCACTCCGCCCGTCTGTCTGTCCCTCGGTCAGTCAGGCAAATCAGTTTTCCACACTTTTTTCTTCGTGCTTGAAGATATTGATTTGATATTTGGTGTATTGTTTAATCATGACAAGTTACAGATCAATTTCAAATTTTGTTCCGGTCTAATTATTTTGTGCAGAGTTATGGTCCTTGGACTTAGAAAATTCACTCAAATAATCTATTTTCCACATTTTTTTTGTCATGCTTGAAGATATTAACTTGATATTTGTTATATAGTTTACACCAGGACAAGTTGTAGATCAAGTTAGCATTTTGTTCCAGTACAATGAATTTTTAACCAGTAGGGGACTATGTATTGCCAGGCAATACTCACAGAATGCTTGTTAAACATCATATTAATATTGACATAAAGAATGAAGAAAACTGAACTAGTGACATGCTTAAACTACTTAGATAGGTTAGGACAAAGTTAAATGATTATCTTACTACGGTATTATTTTTTACAAATTTGCTTTAAACAAATTTTTATATGACCGCAAAAAAATTTTTGTGGTCGTATATTGGTATGCGTCGGCGTCGTCCGAAGACACATTGGTTTTCGCACTCTTAACTTTAGTTTAAGTGTATGGATCTCTATGAAAATTTATCACAAGCTTCAATACCACAAAAGGAAGGTTGGGATTGATTTTAGGGGTTATGGTACCAACAGTAAAGGAATAAGGGGCCAAAAAGGGGCCAAAAATAAGCATTTTTGTAACTTCCAGACATAACTTGTATGTTAGTGTATGGATCTCTCTGACATTGTACCACAAGGTTCCATATCACAAAAGGAATGCTGGGATTGATTTTGGGGGTAATTGCCTCAAAATTTTAGGAATTAGGGGCCAAAAAAGGGGCAAAAAACAAGCATTTTTCTAGTTTCATGACAATAACTTGTGTGTAAGTGTATGGATCTTTCTGAAATTGTACTACAAGGTTCCATATCACAAAGGGAAAGCTGGAATTGAGTTTGGGGGTAATTGCCGAAACGTTTAGGAATTGGGGGCCAAAAAGGGGCCAAAAATAAGCATTTTTCTAGTTTCCAGACAATTACTTGTGTTCAAGTGTATGGATCTCTCTGAAATTGTACTGCAAGGTACCATACCACAAAGGGAAGGCTGGGATTGATGATGGGGGTAATTGCCTCAATATTTTAGGAATTTGGGGCCAAAAAGGGGCCAAAAAACACATTTTTCTAGTTTCCAGACAATAACTTGTGTGTAAGTGTATGGATCTCTCTGAAATTGTACTGCAAGGTACCATACCACAAAGGGAAGGCTGGGATTGAGTTTGGGTGTGATGAATCATAAGGGGGTTCAAAAAATTTGGGGAGGGGGGGATTTTTTTTTTTTCCTTTTTTTTCTTTTTTTCCTATATTTTCTTTTAAAATTTTCCATTTTAAGTTGGTTATTTCTGATTTTTATTTAAAAGCAAATGATAATGATATGGTAGGAGATACACACCAAACAGGATGTGTAAATTATTATATAATAAGTATTGTGCAATAGCAAGAAATTTTCAATTGCACAGTATTGCACAATAGCAAGTAATCTTCAGTTGCACAGTATTGCGCAATAGCAAGAAATCTTCAATTGCACAGTATTGCGCAATAGCAAGAAATATCCAATAGCACAATATTGCGCAATAGCAAGAAATTGTCAATTGTACAGTATTGCGCAATAGCAAGAAATATTTAATTGCATAGTATTGTGCAAATGAAGATACTTTGTATAAATTGCTTATTTCTTGACCAATTTCAATGGGGTTTTATTCTTGAATTCTTGGGGTTCTTTAATATGCTGAATCTAACCGTGTATTTAGTTTTTGGATTTTGGGCCAAGTTTTTAAATTGGTCCACATTGAGGTCCAAAAGGTCCAAAATTAAACTTTGTTTGATTTCATCAAAAATTGAATTATTGGGGTTCTTTGATATGCCGAATCTAACCGTGTATTTAGATTCTTAATTTTTGGTTCCGTTTTCAAATAAGTCTACATTAAGGTCCAAAGGGTCCAAAATTAAACTTAGTTTGATTTTAACAAAAATGGAATTGGTAGGGTTCTTTGATATACTGAATCTAAACATGTATTTAGATTTTTGATTATGGGCCCAGTTTTCAAGTTGGTCCAAATCGGGGTCCAAAATTAAACTTTATTTGATTTCAACAAAAATTGAATATATGGGGTTCTTTGATATGCTGAATCTAACCATGTATTTAGATTTTTGATTTTTGGGCCCTGTTATTAACTTTGTCCACATTGAGGTCGAAAGGGTCCAAAATTAAACTTTGTTTGATTTCATCAAAAATTGAATTCTTGGGGTTCTTTGATATGCTGAATCTAACCATGTATTTAGATTTTGGATATTGGACCATAATAGGTGAATGTCCAATTTAAAATTTTTAAGTTCTTAGACCACATTCATTCTGTGTCAGAAACCTATGCTGTGTCAAATATTTAATCACAATCCAAATGCAAACTGTATCAAGCTTGAATGTTGTGTCCATACTTGCCCCAACTGTTCAGGGTTCGACCTCTGTGGTCGTATCAAGCTGCGCCCTGCGGAGCATTTTATTATCATCTTTTGTTTATATTTCCTTGTTGTCCAGCCTACGACTTTTGTCGAAAAAGCGAGACATAGCGATCATACATTCCGTCGGCGGCGGCGTCCACAAATATTCACTCTGTGTTTAAAGTTTTTGAAATTTAAATTAATTTCTTAAACTATCCTGGATTTCTAACAAACTTGGACAGTTAAAAGCTTGTTTATGATCATAAGATAGTATCCAGAAGTAAATTTTGTAAAAATAAATATCCTGTTTTTCCGTATTTTACTTATAAATGGACTTAGTTTTTCTGCCAGGAAACATTACATTCACTCTGTGGTTAAAGTTTTTAAAATTTTAATAACTATCTTTAACTATCCTGGATTTGTACCAAACTTGGACAGAAGCTTGTTTATGATCAATATCTAGTATCTAGAAAAAAAATTTAAAATTTTGTACCTGTTTATCTGTATTTTACTTATAAATGGACTTAGTTTTTCTTCCAGTTAACATTACATACAGTCTGCAGTTAAAGATTTAAAACATTTATTAGATTCATAAACTATCTTGGATTTTTACCAAACTTGGACAGAAGCTTCTTACAATCAAAAGATAGTATTGAAAGGAATATTGTTATTATTTTTTTTTACTAATTTTTGTTGAGCCTTCGATTAACAGCAAAAGTAGGCGAGACACTGGGTTCCGCAGAACATTTACGATTTTTTTTTATGACTAGTCCGATCAGAGTCCTACCTAGAGTCGGTGGTTCTCTCTAGACACTCCGGCTTCCTCCACCAATAAAAACTGACCACCACGAAATAGCACAATAATGTTGAAAGTGGCGTTAAACACCAATCAATCAAATCATTAGGTAACCATTTAAGGTATGTCCAATCAGGTGAAGTGTATTTTTGAACTTGCTCTCTTTCACTAAAAACATAAATATGAGGTAATGGTTGAAGTATTAAAAACAACTCATTTCGGAGTAGAAAATAAAAAGCTTTTTATTCATTTTGTTAACAAGATTGTTGTCCTGTGTATTTTGGATCGGTTATTATTTGTGGTATACCTATCAATATGGATTCCAAGGCATGAATCATGAGTACAATAAGTTTGAAAGGTTTCCTGTGTTTTTTAAATTTTGGCAGCTGTAAACGGTTTTCAAACTAACCAGACTTCATGATTCATTCCTTGCCTTTGGAGTTTAACAGAGCATGCGTTTGACGTCAACTTCATAATTTGTATGATTAAGTTCAAATATGGTGCATTAAATGTGTCAGAGGCGAGTAAATTGTGATATTTAAATTTTCAGTCTTTCCTGCCAGCTGGATAAAGAAAAAAAGAGGTCAATTCCCTGAGCACCTGTGCATTTGACAAGCTATAAAGACATTTTTTTCAGATTAGTTGGTGTACCTGACAATGGCACTAATTTTAATTTTTCTAATTCAGGTTAGACAGAACTGGTATAATGCCATACAGAGTGTGGAATGAAAAGTTACGAGACAGAATGGCTCCATGGTTTAAACTTCTCAAAGACTCACAAGATCTTTACAAAGTATGAATAGGTTTACAGGTGTTGCAAACTTTATACAGCTGCTTCCAAGGAGTAGTTTATATTCTTTTTATGCCCCCTCCGTAGTTTTACCCTTGTCCGTCTGTACGTCCCGAAATTGGTTTCCGTTCTCTAACTTTAGTTTGCCTCAACCAAATGTTATGAAACTTATACACAATGATTATTACCACAAAACACAGATTAAGTTTGAATTTGGGTGTCATCACTTCTACTTTTCAAGAGTTATGCCCCTTTACAAATGGAAAAATTGCTGAATTTTTTGTTTCCGTTCTCTAACTTAAGTTTACCTCAACTAAATGTTATGAAACTTATACACAATGCTTATAACCACAAAACTGGATCAAGTTTGAATTTTGGTGGTGTCACTTATACCGCTCTAGAGTTATGTCCCTTTACAAATGGAAAAATTGCAGAATTTTTCGTTTCCGTTCTCTAACTTAAGTTTGCCTTAACCAAATGTTATGAAACTTAAACACAATGCTTATAACCACAAAACACAGATCAAGCATGAATTTGGGTGGCGTCACTTTTATCATTCTTGAGTTATGTCACTTTATACGTTGTATGCAAGAGGGGGCATCATCTGTGTCCCATGGACACATTCTCCATTTATTTACACATCTTTCTTTTCGTAACATATTTCTGTTGCATTTTATTCAGTAACTATAAATCTCAGTTCTTGATAGATGGCACTAAGGTCTTTCTGGTCATGCCATACTGTGTTGCATGTTTTCAGTTTTCGTCGTCGTCTGAAGACACATTGGTTTTCGCACAATAACTTTAAGTTAATGGATCTCAATGAAATTTTACCATAAGGTTCAATACCACAAAAGGAAGGTTGGGATTAATATTTTAGGGGTTATGGTACCAACAGTTAAGGAATTAGGGGCCAAAAATAAGCATTTTTAGCTCACCGGGGCCCGAAGGGCCCCATGTGAAGTTATGCCATCACTTGGCGTCTGTCGTCGTTTGTCATCGCCTATTGTCGTCGTCGTAAACTATTTCAAATATCTTCTCCTCTGAAACTACTGGGCCAAATACCTTCAAACTTTAAATAAATGTTCCTTAGGGTATCTAGTTTATAAATTGTATCCGAAGATTTGATCCATCGACAAACATGGCCGCCATGGCTACAAATAGAACATAGGGGTCAAATGCAGTTTTTGGCTTATATCTCAAAAACTAAAGGTTTTAGAGCACATCTGATATGGGGTACAATTGTTCAATTGGTCAATATCTATCAGTTATGAAATTTTCAAACGAATTGAACAACCCATTGTTGGGTTGCTGCCACCGAATTGGTAGTTTTAACAAAATTTTGCAGTTTTTTGTTATTATTTTGAATATTATTATAGATATATATAAACTGTAAGCAGCGTTAATGTTCAGCAAAGTAAGATCTACAAAAAAGTTAATATGACCATAATTGTCAATTGACCCCTTAAGGAGTTATTGCCCTTTAAAGACAATTTTGCACAATTTGTTCATCAAGTTTGCTAACATTTAAAAATCTTCTCCTCTGAAACTACTGGGCCAATTACCTTCAAACTTTAACTAAATGTTCCTTAGGGTATCTTGTATATAAATTGTATCCGAAGTTTGTATCCATCTACAAACATGGCCACCATGGCTAAAAATAGAACATAAAGGTCAAATGCAGTTTTTGGCTTATATCTCAAAAACTAAATCTTTTAGAGCAAATGTGATATGGGGTAAAATTGTTTAATTGTCAAGATCTATCGGCCCTGAAATTTTCAGACGAATCGAACAACCCATTGTTGGGTTGCTGCCACCGAATTGGTAGTTTTAACAAAATTTTGCAGTTATTTGTTATTATTTTGAATATTACTATAGATATATATAAACTGTAAGCAGCAATAATGTTCAGCAAAGTAAGATCTACAAAAAAGTTAATATGACCAAAATTGTCAATTGACCCCTTAAGGAGTTATTGCCCTTTAAAGACAATTTTACACAATTTGTTCATCAGTTTGCTAACATTTAAAAAATCTTTTCCTCTGAAATACAGGTGAGCGATTCAGGCTCTTGAGAGCCTCTTGTTCTAGTTTCCAGACAATAACTTGTGTTCAACTGTATGGATCTCCCTGAAATTGTACTGCAAGGAACCATACCACAAAGGGAAGGCTGGGATTGATTTGGGGGTAATTGCCTCAAAATATTAGGAATTAGGAGCCAAAAAGGGGCAAAAAACAAGCATTTTTCTAGTTTCAGGACAATAACTTATGTGTAAGTGTATGGATCTTTATGAAATTGTACTACAAGGTTCCATATCACAAAGGGAAAGCTGGGTTTGAGTTTGGGGATAATTGCCCTAAACGTTTAGGAATTTGGGGCCAAAAAGGGGCCAAAAAACACATTTTTCTAGTTTCCAGACAATAACTTGTGTTCAAGTGTATGGATCTCTCTGAAATTGTACTGCAAGGTACCATACCACAAAGGGAAGGCTGGGATTGAGTTTGGGGGTGATGAACCATAAGGGGGTTCAAAAAATTGGGGGGGGGGTTTTCTTTTTTTCCTTTTTTTTTCTTTTAAAATCTTCCATTTTAAGTTGGTTATTTCTGATTTATATTTAAAAGCAAATAATAATGATATGGTAGGAGATACACAACAAACAGGATGTGTAAATTATTATATAATAAGTATTGTGCAATAGCAAGAAATTTTCAATTGCACAGTATTGCACAATAGCAAGAAATCTTCAATTGCACAGTATTGCGCAATAGCAAGAAATCTTCAATTGCACAGTATTGCTCAATAGCAAGAAATATCCAATAGCAATAGCAAGAAATTGTCAATTGTACAGTATTACGCATTAGCAAGAAATATTTAATTGCACAGTTTTGTGCAAAAGAAGATACTTTGTATAAATTGCTTATTTCTTGACCAATTTCAATGGGGTTTTATTCTTGAATTCTTGGGGTTCTTTAATATGGTGAGTTTAACCGTGTATTTAGTTTTTGGATTTTGGGCCCAGTTTTTAAATTGGTCCACATTGAGGTCCAAAGGGTCCAAAATTAAACTTAGTTTGATTTAAACAAAAATTGAATTCTTAGGGTTCTTTGATATGCTGAATCTAAACATGTATTTAGATTTTTGATTATGGGCCCAGTTTTCAAGTTGGTCCAAATCGGGGTCCAAAATTAAACTTTGTTTGATTTCAACAAAAATTGAATATATGGGGTTCTTTGATATGCTGAATCTAACCATGTATTTAGATTTTTGGGCCCCGTTATCAACTTTGTCCACATTGAGGTCAAAAGGGTCCAAAATTAAACTTTGTTTGATTTCATCAAAAATTGAATTCTTGGGGTTCTTTGATATGCTGAATCTAACCATGTATTTAGATTTTGGATATTGGACCATAATAGGTGAATGTCCAATTTAAAATTTTTAAGTTCTTAGACCACATTCATTCTGTGTCAGAAACCTATGCTGTGTCAAATATTTAATCACAATCCAAATGCAAAGCTGTATCAAGCTTGAATGTTGTGTCCATACTTGCCCCAACTGTTCAGGGTTCGACCGCTGCGGTCGTATCAAGCTGCGCCCTGCGGAGCATTTTATTTGCTTATATCTCATAAACTAAAGCTTTTAGAGCAAATCTGACAGGTAGTAAAATTGTTTAATTGGTCAAGATCTATCAGCCCTGAAATTTTCAGACGAATCAAACAACTCATTGTTGGGTTGCTGTCACTAAATTGGTAGTTTTAAGGAAATTTTGCAGTTTTTATACGACCGCAAAAAAATTTTTGTGGTCGTATATTGGTATGACGTTGGCGGCGTCGTCGTCGTCGTCGGTGTCCTCCAAAGACACATTGGTTTTCGCACTCTAACTTTAGTTTAAGTGAATGGATCTTTATGAAATTTTACCACAAGGTTCAATACCACAAAAGGAAGGTTGGGATTGATTTTGGGGGTAATGGTAATAACAGTAAAGGAATTAGGGGCCAAAAAGGGGCCAAAAATAAGCATTTTTGTAACTTCCAGACATAACTTGTGTGTTAGTGTATGGATCTCTCTGACATTGTACCACAAGATTCCATATCACTAAAGGAATGCTGGGATTGATTTTGGGGGTAATTGCCTCAAAATTTTAGGAATTAGGGGCCAAAAAAGGGGCAAAAAACAAGCATTTTTCTAGTTTCATGACAATAACTTGTGTGTAAGTGTATGGATCTTTCTGAAATTGTACTACAAGGTTCCATATCACAAAGGGAAAGCTGGGTTTGAGTTTGGGGGTAATTGCCCTAAACGTTTAGGAATTTGGGGCCAAAAAGGGGCCAAAAAACACATTTTTTTCTAGTTTCCAGACAATAACTTGTGTTCAAGTGTATGGATCTCTCTGAAATTGTACTGCAAGGTACCATACCACAAAGGGAAGGCTGGGATTGAGTTTGGGGGTGATGAATCATAATGGGGGTTCAAAAAATTTGGGGGGGGGGATTTATTTTTTTTTCCTTTTTTTTCTTTTTTTCCTTTTTTGTTTCTTTTAAATTTTTCCATTTTAAGTTGGTTATTTCTGATTTATATTTAAAATCAAATAATAATGATATGGTAGGAGATACACACCAAACAGGATGTGTAAATTATTATATAATAAGTATTGTGCAATAGCAAGAAATTTTCAATTGCACAGTATTGCACAATAGCAAGAAATCTTCAATTGCACAGTAATGCGCAATAGCAAGAAATCTTCAATTGCACAGTATTGCGCAATAGCAAGAAATATCCAATAGCACAATATTGCGCAATAGCAAGAAATTGTCAATTGTACAGTATTGCGCAATAGCAAGAAATATTTAATAGCACAGGATTGTGCAAAAGAAGATACTTCCTATAAATTGCTTATTTCTTGACCAATTTCAATGGGGTTTTATTTTTGATTTCATGGGGTTCTTTAATATGCTGAATCTAACCGTGTATTTAGTTTTTGGATTTTGGGCCCCGTTTTTAAATTGGTCCACATTGAGGTCCAAAGGGTCCAAAATTAAACTTTGTTTGATTTCATCAAAAATTGAATTATTGGGGTTCTTTGATATGCCGAATCTAACTGTGTATTTAGATTCTTAAATTTTGGTTCCGTTTTCAAATTGGTCTACATTAAGGTCCAAAGGGTCCAAAATTAAACTTAGTTTGATTTTAACAAAAATTGAATTCTTAGGGTTCTTTGATATGCTGAATCTAAACATGTATTTAGATTTTTGATTATGGGCCCAGTTTTCAAGTTGGTCCAAATCGGGGTCCAAAATTAAACTTTGTTTGATTTCAACAAAAATTGAATATATGGGGTTCTTTGATATGCTGAATCTAACCATGTATTTAGATTTTTGATTTTTGGGCCCCGTTATCAACTTTGTCCACATTGAGGTCAAAAGGGTCCAAAATTAAACTTTGTTTGATTTCATCAAAAATTGAATTATTGGGGTTCTTTGATATGCCGAATCTAACCGTGTATTTAGATTCTTAATTTTTGGTTCCGTTTTCAAATTGGTCTACATTAAGGTCCAAAGGGTCCAAAATTAAACTTAGTTTGATTTTAACAAAAATTGAATTCTTAGGGTTCTTTGATATGCTGAATCTAAACATGTACAGTGATCTGGAAGGATTTTTTCTCTATGGGCCCAGGGCCCCCCAAAAATAAATTCAATGGGCCATTTTTAAAATTAATGGGCCATGTTGTCAAATGAGTGGGCCATTCGTTTACAATTAGAAAAAAAATTAAAAAAAGTGTATATTTCACTTTACTTACAAGTATGATTCTAATTAATATCATGGATATTGTTCCTGTGATTTTGTAATTTCAATTTCAATGAATATACAATAACTTCTTCCAAACCGGGTAATATTTACGATAACCTTTATTTACAATGTTAAAACTGGTACTGTTCCCTTGTTCATGTTCATGGTTTTTTTACATTGAATTTGGGTCTTCGTCGATACCATACTTATTCCAGACGTTCCGTATTAGAGGACATTTCTGGCATTTCCTCTGCACTTGTATTATTATTACTTCATCACGATGACAATAATAACAGTAGAGAGCAACGTTAATTGATAAGACATAACAACAATTCGCTGAAGGCATCATAGTTTACAAAATGTCAAAACGAGCAAAAAACCAAAAAAATTGACAAGGACAGTTAAGCCCCTTTTATGGAGACAAATACTATACTATTCATAAAAAGGATTTTGGGTTTTTCAATCGAAATAATAGCAAGCTTACTTAAAAGATTATAATTAGAGAAGAATTCTCGCCTGTACTAGCCAATTTTCACAAATTTAAAGTTGTTTATAAAAAATTATATCATGAATAATGGTTAATTACGTTTTTTGGGTAATCAGTCATACCGCATGTTGCTATTATTACCATAGGATAACACCCGAGACGTCCCAAAAATATATAGGTGCTCCTATCATTGGAGTAAACACTACACAGTTGTGTACTCTCACATGGCGGCACGAAATACGATCGGAAATCCATTTGCCGATATCTCAACGTTTCAAAACGAAGTGAAAATAACATGCGCCACGTGGGCGCTTACATTTGTCACTCTATGCGCCATTTCTGGTCGATAAGCGCAATTGGCGCAAGGCGCACGTCCTTCCCGATCACTGCATGTATTTAGATTTTTGATTATGGGCCCAGTTTTCAAGTTGGTCCAAATCGGGGTCCAAAATTAAACTTTGTTTGATTTCAACAAAAATTGAATATATGGGGTTCTTTGATATGCTGAATCTAACCATGTATTTAGATTTTTGATTTTTTGGGCCCCGTTATCAACTTTGTCCACATTGAGGTCAAAAGGGTCCAAAATTAAACTTTGTTTGATTTCATCAAAAATTGAATTCTTGGGGTTCTTTGATATGCTGAATCTAACCATGTATTTAGATTTTGGATATTGAACCATAATAGGTGAATGTCCAATTTAAAATTTTTAAGTTCTTAGACCACATTCAATCTGTGTTAGAAACCTATGCTGTGTCAAATATTTAATCACAATCCAAATCCAAAGCTGTATCAAGCTTGAATGTTGTGTCCATACTTCCCCCAACTGTTCAGGGTTCGACCTCTGCGGTCGTATCAAGCTGCGCCCTGCGGAGCATTTTATTTGTTATTATCTTGAATATTATTATAGATAGATATAAACTGTTAACAGCAATAATGTTCAGCAAAGTAAGATCTACAAAAAGGTTTTTTATGACCAAAATTGTCAATTGACCCCTTAAGGAGTTATTGCCCTTTAAAGACAATTTTACACAATTTGTTCATCAAGTTTGCTAACATTTAAAAATCTTCTCCTCTGAAACTACTTGGCCAAATACCTTCAAACTTTAACTTAATGTTCCTTAGGGTATCTAGTTTATAAATTGTATCTGAAGTTTTGATCCATCGACAAACATGGCCGCCATGGCTAAAAATAGAACATAGGGGTCAAATGCAGTTTTTTGCTTATATCTCAGAAACTAAAGGTTTAAGAGCAAATCTGACAGGGGTAAAATTGTTCAATTGGTCTAGATCTATCACTCCTGAAATTTTCAGAAGAATCAAACAACTCATTGTTGGGTTGCTGTCACTAAATTGGTAGTTTTAAGGAAATTTTGCAGTTTTTTGTTATTATCTTGAATATTATTATAGATAGATATAAACTGTAAACAGCAATTATATAATGTTCAGCAAAGTAAGATCTACAAAAAAGTTTATAGGACCAAAATTTTCAACTGACCCCTTAAGGAGTTATTGCCCTTTAAAGACAATTTTACACAATTTGTTCATCAAGTTTGCTAACATTTAAAAATCTTCTCCTCTGAAATTACTGGGCCAAATACCTTCAAACTTCATCTAAATGTTCCTTAGGATATCTAGTTTATAAATTGTATCCCAAGTTTTAATCCATCTACAAACATGGCCGCCCTGGCTAAAAATAGAACATAGGGGTCAAATGCAGTTTTTATTTGCTTATATCTCCAAAACTAAAGCTTATAGAGCAAATCTGACATGGGGTAAAATTGTTTAATTGGTCAAGATCTATCAGCCCTGAAATTTTCAGACAAATCGAACAACCCATTGTTGGGTTGCTACCACTAAATTGGTAGTTTTGAGGAAATTTTGCAGTTTTTATACGACCGCAAAAAAATTTTTGTGGTCGTATATTGGTATGACGTTGGCGTCGTCGTCATCGTTGTCGTTGTTGTCGTCGTCCGAAGACACATTGGTTTTCGCACTCTAACTTGAGTTTAAGTAAATGGATCTCTATGAAATTTTACCAAAAGGTTCAATACCACAAAAGGAAGGTTGGGATTGATTTTGGGGGTTATGGTACCAACAGTAAAGGAATTGGGGGCCAAAAAGGGGCCAAAAATAAGCATTTTTGTAACTTCCAGACATAACTTGTGTGTTAGTGTATGGATCTCTCTGACATTGTACTGCAAGGTTCCATATCACAAAAGGAATGCTGGGATTGTTTTTGGGGGTAATTGCCTCAAAATTTTACGAATTAGGGGCCAAAAAAGGGGCAAAATACAAGCATTTAGATTTTTGATTATGGGCCCAGTTTTCAAGTTGGTCCAAATCGGGGTCCAAAATTAAACTTTGTTTGATTTCAACAAAAACTGAATATATGGGGTTCTTTGATATGCTGAATCTAACCATGTATTTAGATTTTTGGGCCCCATTATCAACTTTGTCCACATTGAGGTCAAAAGGGTCCAAAATTAAACTTTGTTTGATTTCATCAAAAATTGAATTCTTGGGGTTCTTTGATATGCTGAATCTAACCATGTATTTAGATTTTGGATATTGGACCATAATAGGTGAATGTCCAATTTAAAATTTTTAAGTTCTTAGACCACATTCATTCTGTGTCAGAAACCTATGCTGTGTCAAATATTTAATCACAATCCAAATGCAAAGCTGTATCAAGCTTGAATGTTGTGTCCATACTTGCCCCAACTGTTCAGGGTTCGACCGCTGCGGTCGTATCAAGCTGCGCCCTGCGGAGCATTTTATTTGCTTATATCTCATAAACTAAAGCTTTTAGAGCAAATCTGACAGGGGGTAAAATTGTTTAATTGGTCAAGATCTATCAGCCCTGAAATTTTCAGACGAATCAAACAACTCATTGTTGGGTTGCTGTCACTAAATTGGTAGTTTTAAGGAAATTTTGCAGTTTTTTGTTATTATCTTGAATATTATTATAGATAGATATAAACTGTTAACAGCAATAATGTTCAGCAAAGTAAGATCTACAAAAAAGTTTTTATGACCAAAATTGTCAATTGACCCCTTAAGGAGTTATTGCCCTTTAAAGACAATTTTACACAATTTGTTCATCAAGTTTGCTAACATTTAAAAATCTTCTCCTCTGAAACTACTTGGCCAAATACCTTCAAACTTTAACTTAATGTTCCTTAGGGTATCTAGTTTATAAATTGTATCTGAAGTTTTGATCCATCGACAAACATGGCCGCCATGGCTAAAAATAGAACATAGGGGTCAAATGCAGTTTTTTGCTTATATCTCAGAAACTAAAGGTTTTAGAGCAAATCTGACAGGGGTAAATTTGTTCAATTGGTCTAGATCTATCACCCCTGAAATTTTCAGAAGAATCAAACAACTCATTGTTGGGTTGCTGTCACTAAATTGGTAGTTTTAAGGAAATTTCGCAGTTTTTTGTTATTATCTTGAATATTATTATAGATAGATATAAACTGTAAACAGCAATAATGTTCAGCAAAGTAAGATCTACAAAAAAGTTTATATGACCAAAAATTTCAACTGACCCCTTAAGGAGTTATTGCCCTTTAAAGACAATTTTACACAATTTGTTCATCAAGTTTGCTAACATTTAAAAATCTTCTCCTCTGAAACTACTGGGCCAAATACCTTCAAACTTCATCTAAATGTTCCTTAGGATATCTAGTTTATAAATTGTATCCCAAGTTTTAATCCATCGACAAACATGGCCGCCATGGCTAAAAATAGAACATAGGGGTCAAATGCAGTTTTTATTTGCTTATATCTCCAAAACTAAAGCTTATAGAGCAAATCTGACATGGGGTAAAATTGTTTAATTGGTCAAGATCTATCAGCCCTGAAATTTTCAGACAAATCGAACAACCCATTGTTGGGTTGCTACCACTAAATTGGTAGTTTTGAGGAAATTTTGCAGTTTTTATACAACCGCAAACAAATTTTTGTGGTCGTATATTTATATGACGTTGGCGTCGTCGTCATCGTTGTCGTTGTCGTCGTCGTCCGAAGACACATTGGTTTTCGCACTCTAACTTGAGTTTAAGTAAATGGATCTCTATGAAATTTTACCACAAGGTTCAATACCACAAAAGGAAGGTTGGGATTGATTTTGGGGGTTATGGTACCAACAGTAAAGGAATTGGGGTCCAAAAAGGGGCCAAAAATAAGCATTTTTGTAACTTCCAGACATAACTTGTGTGTTAGTGTATGGATCTCTCTGACATTGTACCACAAGGTTCCATATCACAAAAGGAATGCTGGGATTGATTTTGGGGGTAATTGCCTCAAAATTTTAGGAATTAGGGGCCAAAAAAAGGGCAAAAAACAAGCATTTTTCTAGTTTCATGACAATAACTTGTGTGTAAGTGTATGGATCTTTCTGAAATTGTACTACAAGGTTCCATATCACAAAGGGAAAGCTGGAATTGAGTTTGGGGGTAATTGCCGAAACGTTTAGGAATTGGGGGCCAAAAAGGGGCCAAAAATAAGCATTTTTCTAGTTTCCAGACAATAACTTGTGTTCAACTGTATGGATCTCCCTGAAATTGTACTGCAAGGAACCATACCACAAAGGGAAGGCTGGGATTGATTTGGGGGTAATTGCCTCAAAATATTAGGAATTAGGAGCCAAAAAGGGGCAAAAAACAAGCATTTTTCTAGTTTCAGGACAATAACTTATGTGTAAGTGTATGGATCTTTATGAAATTGTACTACAAGGTTCCATATCACAAAGGGAAAGCTGGGTTTGAGTTTGGGGATAATTGCCCTAAACGTTTAGGAATTTGGGGCCAAAAAGGGGCCAAAAAACACATTTTTCTAGTTTCCAGACAATAACTTGTGTTCAAGTGTATGGATCTCTCTGAAATTGTACTGCAAGGTACCATACCACAAAGGGAAGGCTGGGATTGAGTTTGGGGGTGATGAACCATAAGGGGGTTCAAAAAATTGGGGGGGGGGTTTTCTTTTTTTCCTTTTTTTTTCTTTTAAAATCTTCCATTTTAAGTTGGTTATTTCTGATTTATATTTAAAAGCAAATAATAATGATATGGTAGGAGATACACAACAAACAGGATGTGTAAATTATTATATAATAAGTATTGTGCAATAGCAAGAAATTTTCAATTGCACAGTATTGCACAATAGCAAGAAATCTTCAATTGCACAGTATTGCGCAATAGCAAGAAATCTTCAATTGCACAGTATTGCTCAATAGCAAGAAATATCCAAAAGCAATAGCAAGAAATTGTCAATTGTACAGTATTGCGCATTAGCAAGAAATATTTAATTGCACAGTTTTGTGCAAAAGAAGATACTTTGTATAAATTGCTTATTTCTTGACCAATTTCAATGGGGTTTTATTCTTGAATTCTTGGGGTTCTTTAATATGGTGAGTTTAACCGTGTATTTAGTTTTTGGATTTTGGGCCCAGTTTTTAAATTGGTCCACATTGAGGTCCAAAGGGTCCAAAATTAAACTTAGTTTGATTTAAACAAAAATTGAATTCTTAGGGTTCTTTGATATGCTGAATCTAAACATGTATTTAGATTTTTGATTATGGGCCCAGTTTTCAAGTTGGTCCAAATCGGGGTCCAAAATTAAACTTTGTTTGATTTCAACAAAAATTGAATATATGGGGTTCTTTGATATGCTGAATCTAACCATGTATTTAGATTTTTGGGCCCCGTTATCAACTTTGTCCACATTGAGGTCAAAAGGGTCCAAAATTAAACTTTGTTTGATTTCATCAAAAATTGAATTCTTGGGGTTCTTTGATATGCTGAATCTAACCATGTATTTAGATTTTGGATATTGGACCATAATAGGTGAATGTCCAATTTAAAATTTTTAAGTTCTTAGACCACATTCATTCTGTGTCAGAAACCTATGCTGTGTCAAATATTTAATCACAATCCAAATGCAAAGCTGTATCAAGCTTGAATGTTGTGTCCATACTTGCCCCAACTGTTCAGGGTTCGACCGCTGCGGTCGTATCAAGCTGCGCCCTGCGGAGCATTTTATTTGCTTATATCTCATAAACTAAAGCTTTTAGAGCAAATCTGACAGGGGGTAAAATTGTTTAATTGGTCAAGATCTATCAGCCCTGAAATTTTCAGACGAATCAAACAACTCATTGTTGGGTTGCTGTCACTAAATTGGTAGTTTTAAGGAAATTTTGCAGTTTTTTGTTATTATCTTGAATATTATTATAGATAGATATAAACTGTTAACAGCAATAATGTTCAGCAAAGTAAGATCTACAAAAAAGTTTTTATGACCAAAATTGTCAATTGACCCCTTAAGGAGTTATTGCCCTTTAAAGACAATTTTACACAATTTGTTCATCAAGTTTGCTAACATTTAAAAATCTTCTCCTCTGAAACTACTTGGCCAAATACCTTCAAACATTGTTGGGTTGCTGTCACTAAATTGGTAGTTTTAAGGAAATTTTGCAGTTTTTATACGACCGCAAAAAAATTTTTGTGGTCGTATATTGGTATGATGTTGGCGGCGTCGTCGTCGTCGTCGGTGTCCTCCAAAGACACATTGGTTTTCGCACTCTAACTTTAGTTTAAGTGAATGGATCTTTATGAAATTTTACCACAAGGTTCAATACCACAAAAGGAAGGTTGGGATTGATTTTGGGGGTTATGGTACCAACAGTAAAGGAATTAGGGGCCAAAAAGGGGCCAAAAATAAGCATTTTTGTAACTTCCAGACATAACTTGTGTGTTAGTGTATGGATCTCTCTGACATTGTACCACAAGGTTCCATATCACTAAAGGAATGCTGGGATTGATTTTGGGGGTAATTGCCTCAAAATTTTAGGAATTAGGGGCCAAAAAAGGGGCAAAAAACAAGCATTTTTCTAGTTTCATGACAATAACTTGTGTGTAAGTGTATGGATCTTTCTGAAATTGTACTACAAGGTTCCATATCACAAAGGGAAAGCTGGGTTTGAGTTTGGGGGTAATTGCCCTAAACGTTTAGGAATTTGGGGCCAAAAAGGGGCCAAAAAACACATTTTTTTCTAGTTTCCAGACAATAACTTGTGTTCAAGTGTATGGATCTCTCTGAAATTGTACTGCAAGGTACCATACCACAAAGGGAAGGCTGGGATTGAGTTTGGGGGTGATGAATCATAATGGGGGTTCAAAAAATTTGGGGGGGGGGGATTTATTTTTTTTTCCTTTTTTTTCTTTTTTTCCTTTTTTGTTTCTTTTAAATTTTTCCATTTTAAGTTGGTTATTTCTGATTTATATTTAAAATCAAATAATAATGATATGGTAGGAGATACACACCAAACAGGATGTGTAAATTATTATATAATAAGTATTGTGCAATAGCAAGAAATTTTCAATTGCACAGTATTGCACAATAGCAAGAAATCTTCAATTGCACAGTATTGCGCAATAGCAAGAAATCTTCAATTGCACAGTATTGCGCAATAGCAAGAAATATCCAATAGCACAATATTGCGCAATAGCAAGAAATTATCAATTGTACAGTATTGCGCAATAGCAAGAAATATTTAATTGCACATGTACAGTATTGTGCAAAAGAAGATACTTCGTATAAATTGCTTATTTCTTGACTAATTTCAATGGGGTTTTATTCTTGAATTCTTGGGGTTCTTTAATATGCTGAATCTAACCGTGTATTTAGTTTTTGGATTTTGGGCCCCGTTTTTTGCTCACCTGGCCAGAAGGGCCAAGTGAGCTTTTCTTATAACTTGGCGTCTGTCGTCGTCGTCGTCCGGCGTCGTCTGTTAACTTTTACAAAAATCTTCTCCTCTGAAACTACTGGGTCAAATTTAACCAAACTTGGTCACAATCATCATTTGGGTATCTTGTTTAAAAAATGTGTCCGGTGATCCGGTCAACCAACCAAGATGGTCGCCATGGCTAAAAATAGAACATAGGGGTAAAATGTAGATTTAGGCTTATATCTCTGAAACCAAAGCATTTAGAGCTAATCTGACTTGGGTAAAATTGTTTATCAGGTCAAGATCTATCTGCCCTGAAATTTTCAGATGAATCGGAGAACCTGTTGTTGGGTTGCTGTCACTAAATTGGTAATTTTAAGGAAATTTTGCAGTTTTTGTCGAGCCTGCGACTTTTGTCGCAGAAAGCTCGACATAGGGATAGTGATCCGGCGGCGGCGGCGTCGGCGTTAGCTAACTTCTTAAAAGCTTTATATTTTAGAAGGTGGAAGGTCTGGATGCTTCATACTTTGTATATGGATGCCTCATGTTACGAAGTTTCCGTCAGTCACATGTCCAATGTCCTTGACCTCATTTTCATGGTTCAGTGACTACTTGAAAAAAAAGTTAACATTTTTTGTAATGTTAGATTCTCTCTTATTATAAGTAATAGGATAACTATATTTGGTATGTGCGTACCTTGCAAGGTCCTCATGCCCGTCAGACAGTTTTCACTTGACCTCGACCTCATTTCATGGATCAGTGAACAAGGTTAAGTTTTGGTGGTCAAGTCCATATCTCAGATACTATAAGCAATAGGTCTAGTATATTCGGTGTATGGAAGTACTGTAAGGTGTACATGTCCAACTGGCAGGTGTCATCTGACCTTGACCTCATTTTCATGGTTCAGTGGTTATAGTTAAGTTTTTGTGTTTTGGTCTGTTTTTCTTATACTGTATGCCATAGGTCTACTATATTTGGTGTATGGAATGATTGTAAGGTGTACATGTCTAGCGGGCAGGTGTCATTTGACCTTGACCTCATTTTCATGGTTCAGTGGTCAAAGTTAAGTTTTTGAGTTTTGGTCCGTTTCTAATACTATGTGCAATAGTTCAACTATATTTGGTATGTGCGTACCTTGCAAGGTCCTCATGCCCGTCAGACAGTTTTCACTTGACCTCGACCTCATTTCATGGATCAGTGAACAAGGTTAAGTTTTGGTGGTCAAGTCCATATCTCAGATACTATAAGCAATAGGTCTAGTATATTCGGTGTATGGAAGTACTGTAAGGTGTACATGTCCAACTGGCAGGTGTCATCTGACCTTGACCTCATTTTCATGGTTCAGTGGTTATAGTTAAGTTTTTGTGTTTTGGTCTGTTTTTCTTATACTGTATGCCATAGGTCTACTATATTTGGTGTATGGAATGATTGTAAGGTGTACATGTCTAGCGGGCAGGTGTCATTTGACCTTGACCTCATTTTCATGGTTCAGTGGTCAAAGTTAAGTTTTTGAGTTTTGGTCCGTTTCTAATACTATGTGCAATAGTTCAACTATATTTGGTATGTGCGTACCTTGCAAGGTCCTCATGCCCGTCAGACAGTTTTCACTTGACCTCGACCTCATTTCATGGATCAGTGAACAAGGTTAAGTTTTGGTGGTCAAGTCCATATCTCAGATACTATAAGCAATAGGTCTAGTATATTCGGTGTATGGAAGTACTGTAAGGTGTACATGTCCAACTGGCAGGTGTCATCTGACCTTGACCTCATTTTCATGGTTCAGTGGTTATAGTTAAGTTTTTGTGTTTTGTTCTGTTTTTCTTATACTGTATGCCATAGGTCTACTATATTTGGTGTATGGAATGATTGTAAGGTGTACATGTCTAGCGGGCAGGTGTCATCTGACCTTGACCTCATTTTCATGGTTCAGTGGTCAAAGTTAAGTTTTTGAGTTTTGGTCTTTTTTTCTAATACTATGTGCAATAGTTCAACTATATTTGGTATGTGCGTACCTTGCAAGGTCCTCATGCCCGTCAGACAGTTTTCACTTGACCTCGACCTCATTTCATGGATCAATGAACAAGGTTAAGTTTTGGTGGTCAAGTCCATATCTCAGATACTATAAGCAATAGGTCTAGTATATTCGGTGTATGGAAGGACTGTAAGGTGTACATGTCCAACTGGCAGGTGTCATCTGACCTTGACCTCATTTTCATGGTTCAGTGGTTATAGTTAAGTTTTTGTGTTTTGGTCTGTTTTTCTTATACTATATGCTATAGTTCAACTATATTTGGTGTATGGAAATATTTTATGATCTATTTGGCAGTCACGCAGGTTTTATTTGACCTTGACCTCATTTTCAAGGTTCATTGCTCAGTGTTAAGTTTTTGTGTTTTGGTCTGTTTTTCTTAAACTATAAACAATAGGTCAACTCTATTTGTTGTATGGAAGAATTGTTAGCTGTACATGCCTGCCTAGCATGGTTCATCTGACCTTGACCTCATTTTCATGGTTCATTGGTCAATGTTTAGTTTACTTGGTTAATGTTAAGTTTATGTGACAGTTGTAATAAAGCTTTATATTTAGGACTATCAACATAATATCAATGATTAGTAAAGAAGGCGAGACATTTCAGCGTGTGCACTCTTGTTGGTTATTATTTTGAATTTTATTATAGATAGAGATAAACTGTAACAGCAATAATGTTCAGCAAAGTAAGATCTACAAATAAGTTGTCATGACCAAAATTGTCAGTCAACCCCTTTAGGAGTTATTGCCCTTAATAGTCAATTTTTAACAATTTTTAGTAAATTTTTGTAATCTTTTACAAAAATCTTCTTCTCTGAAATTACTAAGACAAATTTAACCAAAGTGGCCATAATCATTATTAGGGTATCTAGTTTAAAAAATTTGTCTGATGACCCCGCCTTCCAACCATCATGGCTGACTTGGTTAAAAATAGAACATAGGGGTAAAATGCAGTTTTTATACGACCGCAAAAAAATTTTTGTGGTCGTATATTGGTATGACGTTGGTGTCGTCGTCGTCGTTGTCCGGCGTCGTCGTCCGAAGACGCATTAGTTTTCGCACTCTAACTTTAGTTTAAGTGAATGGATCTCTATGAAATTTTACCATAAGGTTCAATACAACAAAAGGAAGGTGGGGATTGATTTTGGGGGTTATGGTACCAACAGTTAAGGAATTAGGGGCCAAAAAGGGGCCAAAAATAAGCATTTTCTAGTTTCCAGACAATAACTGTGGAACGATATATGGAAATATTTTATGATCTATTTGGCAGTCGCGCAGGTTTTATTTGACCTTGACCTCATTTTCAAGGTTCATTGCTCAGTGTTAAGTTTTTGTGTTTTGGTCTGTTTTTCTTAAACTATAAACAATAGGTCAACTCTATTTGTTGTATGGAAGAATTGTTAGCTGTACATGCCTGCCTAGCATGGTTCATCTGACCTTGACCTCATTTTCATGGTTCATTGGTCAATGTTTAGTTTACTTGGTTAATGTTAAGTTTATGTGACAGTTGTAATAAAGCTTTATATTTAGGACTATCAACATAATATCAATGATTAGTAAAGAAGGCGAGACATTTCAGCGTGTGCACTCTTGTTGGTTATTATTTTGAATTTTATTATAGATAGAGATAAACTGTAACAGCAATAATGTTCAGCAAAGTAAGATCTACAAATAAGTTGTCATGACCAAAATTGTCAGTCAACCCCTTTAGGAGTTATTGCCCTTAATAGTCAATTTTTAACAATTTTTAGTAAATTTTTGTAATCTTTTACAAAAATCTTCTTCTCTGAAATTACTAAGACAAATTTAACCAAAGTGGCCATAATCATTATTAGGGTATATAGTTTAAAAAATTTGTCTGATGACCCCGCCTTCCAACCATCATGGCTGACTTGGTTAAAAATAGAACATAGGGGTAAAATGCAGTTTTTATACGACCGCAAAAAAATTTTTGTGGTCGTATATTGGTATGACGTTGGTGTCGTCGTCGTCGTTGTCCGGCGTCGTCGTCCGAAGACGCATTAGTTTTCGCACTCTAACTTTAGTTTAAGTGAATGGATCTCTATGAAATTTTACCATAAGGTTCAATACAACAAAAGGAAGGTGGGGATTGATTTTGGGGGTTATGGTACCAACAGTTAAGGAATTAGGGGCCAAAAAGGGGCCAAAAATAAGCATTTTCTAGTTTCCAGACAATAACTGTGGAACGATGTATGGATCTCTCTGAAATTATACTACAAGTTTTCATACCACAAAGGGATGGTTAGGATTTGCTTTGGGGGGTTATGGCTCAAACCGTTTAGGAATTAGGGGCAACAAAGGGGGAAAAACAAGGTTGTCCTGGTTAATGGACAAATACTTTAGTACAAAACATAATTTAAAGCAGTGTAAGGGAGATAAATCAAATACATCATTGAAATTATCTCCCTTACACTGCTTTTAAATTATGTATAAAGTAATGGTTAATGAACAATTAAGATAATTTAAAACAGTGTAAGGGAGGTAATCCAAATACAAAGTTTTGGTTACTTCCCTTACACTGCTTTTAAATTATGTTTAAAGAAATGCATATTTATAAAGGAAGACCAGTAAAAATATCTGCAAATGTTGCATCTTTTTTTTTTACAAAAAAATCCATATGAAAGATTTGACACTATATTTTAAATTCTATTATAAAATAGATTAAGTTAGCACTATGGTAAATTTAAATGGGTACTTATGGTTTGGGGGAAAAAGGGGGGGGGGGGGGGTAAAAAGAAATTGTGGGGGGTCAATTTTTTCTCATTTCAGATTTCAGAAATTAAAAAGAATTATTCTTCAAATATTATTTTTTTTTCAAATTTCAAATATTGAAAAATTTCAAGAAGTAATCTTTAATTGCACAGTATGGCGCATTAGATTTGTAAAATCTTTGACCACATTTATTTATTTGTTATGCCGAATCTAACCGTGTATTTAGATTTTTAATTTTGGATCCAGTTGTCAAATTGGTCTACATTAAGGTCCAAAGGGTCCAAAATGAAACTTTGTTTGATTTTAGCAAAAATTTAAAAATGGGGTTCTTTGATATGCTGAATCTTAACATGTATTTAGATTTTTGATTTTTGGCCCAGTTTTCAAGTTGGTCCAAATTGGGGTCCAAAATTAAACTTTGTTTGATTTCAACAAAAATTGAATATATGGGGTTCTTTGATATGCTGAATCTAACCATGTATTATGATTTTTTATTTGTGGACCCCGCTATCAAATTGGTTCATATTGAGGTCAAAAGGGTCCAAAATTAAACTTTGTTTGATTTCATCAAAAATTGAATTATTGGGGTTCTTTGATATGCCAAATCTAACAGTGTATTTAGATTTTTAATTTTGGGTCCCATTTTTTTAATTGGTCTACATTAAGGTCCAAAGGGTCCAAAATTAAACTTAGTTTGATTTTAACAAAAATTGAATTCTTGGGGTTCTTTGATATGCTGAATCTAAACATGTGTTTAGATTTTTGATTATGGGCCCAGTTTTCAAGTTGGTCCAAGTTGGGGTCCAAAATAAAACTTTGTTTGATTTCAACAAAAATTGAATTATTGGGGTTCTTTGATATTCCAAATCTAACCCTGTATTTAGATTTTTAATTTTGGGTCCCGTTTTTTAAATTGGTCTACATTAAGGTCCAAAGGGTCCAAAATTAAACTTAGTTTGATTTTAACAAAAATTGAATTTTTGGGGTTCTTTGATATGCTGAATCTATAAATGTGTTTAGATTTTTGATTATGGGCCCAGTTTTCAAGTTGGTCTAAGTTGGGGTCCAAAATTAAACTTTGTTTGATTTCAACAAAAATTGAATATATGGGGTTCTTTGATATGCTGAATCTAAACATGTATTTAGATTTTAGATTTTTGGCCCAGTTTTCAAGTTGGTCCAAACTGGGGTCCAAATTAAACTTTGTTTGATTTCAACAAAAAATGAATACATGGGGTTCTTTGATATGCTGAATCTTACCATGTATTTAGATTTTTTATCTATCTTTTTAGGGCCTGCTATCAAATTGGTTCATATTGAGGTCAAAAGGGTCCAAAATTAAACTTTGTTTGATTTCATCAAAAATTGAATTATTGGGGTTCTTTGATATGCCAAATCTAACCGTGTTTTTAGATTTTGAATTTTGGGTCCCGTTTTTTAAATTGGTCTACATTAAGGTCCAAAGGGTCCAAAATTAAAATTAGTTTGATTTTCACAAAAATTGAATTCTTGGGGTACTTTGATATGCTGAATCTAAACATGTGTTTAGATTTTTGATTATGGGACCAGTTTTCAAGTTTGTCCAAGTTGGGGTCCAAAATTAAACTTTGTTTGATTTCAACAAAAATTGAATATATGGGGTTCTTTGATATGCTGAATCTAACCATGTATTTTGATTTTGGACATTGGACCATAATAGGTAAATTAAAAAAATTGAAGTTCTTAGACCACATTCTTTCTGTGTCAGAAACCTATGCTGTGTCAAATATTTAATCACAATCCAAATTCAGAGCTGTATCAAGCTTGAATGTTGTGTCCATACTTGCCCCAACTGTTCAGGGTTCGACCTCTGCGGTCGTATCAAGCTGCGCCCAGCGAAGCATTTTATTGGTTTATATCTTTGAAACTAAAGCATTTAGAGCAAATCTGACAGGTGGCAAAAATGTTCATCAGATTTAGATTTATCTGCCCTGAAATTTTCAGACAAATCTGACAACCCGTTGTTGGGTTGCTGCCCCTGAGTTAGTAATTTTACAAAAATTTTGCGGTTTTTTGTTATTATCTTATATATCATTATAATATCTAATATCTAATACTATTAATTATGATTTTAACCTTATTTTACATGATTTCCAAAGCATCAGTAAATACAGGTGAGCGACACAGGCTCTTGAGAGCCTCTAGTTAAATTGGTCCACATTGAGGTCCAAAGGGTCCAAAATTAAACTTTGTTTGATTTCATCAAAAATTGAATTATTGGGGTTTTTTGATATGCCGAATCTAACCGTGTATTTAGATTCTTAATTTTTGGTTCCGTTTTCAAATTGGTCTACATTAAGGTCCAAAGGGTCCAAAATTAAAATTAGTTTGATTTTAACAAAAATTGAATTCTTAGGGCTCTTTGATATGCTGAATCTAAACATGTATTTAGATTTTTGATTATGGGCCCAGTTTTCAAATTGGTCCAAATCGGGGTCCAAAATTAAACTTTGTTTGATTTCAACAAAAATTGAATATATGGGGTTCTTTGATATGCTTAATCTAACCATGTATTTAGATTTTTGATTTTTAGGCCCCTTTATCAACTTTGTCCACATTGAGGTCAAAAGGGTCCAAAATTAAACTTTGTTTGATTTCATCAAAAATTGAATTCTTGGGGTTCTTTGATATGCTGAATCTAACCATGTATTTAGATTTTGGATATTGGACCATAATAGGTGAATGTCAAATTTAAAATTTTTAAGTTCTTAGACCACATTCATTCTGTGTCAGAAACCTATGCTGTGTCAAATATTTAATCACAATCCAAATGCAAAGCTGTATCAAGCTTGAATGTTGTGTCCATACTTGCCCCAACTGTTCAGGGTTCGACCTCTGCGGTCGTATCAAGCTGCGCCCTGCATTTTATTTGTTATTATCTTGAATATTATTATAGATAGATATAAACTGTAAACAGCAATAATGTTCAGCAAAGTAAGATCTACAGAAAAGTTAAATGACCAAATTTGTCAATTGACCCCTTAAGGAGTTATTGGCCTTTAAAGACAATTTTACGCAATGTGTTCATCAAGTTTGCTAACATTTAAAAATCTTCTCTTCTGAAACTATTGTGCCTAATACTTCTTAACTTTGAATGAATGTTCCTTTAGGAATCTAGTTTATGAATTGTATCCGAAATTTTGATCCATCAGCAAACATGGCCGCCATGGCTAAAAATAGAACATAGGGGTGAAATGCAGTTTTTGGCTTATATCTCAGAAACTAAAGCATTTAGAGCAAATCTGACATGGGGTTAGATGTTCAAAAGGTCAAGATCTATCAGCCCTGAAATTTCCAGACACACCTAACAACCCATTGTTGGGTTGCTGCCACTAAATTGGTAGTTTTAAGGAAATTTTGCAGTTTTTGGTTATTATCTTGAATATTATTGAAGATAAAGATAAACTGTAAACAGCAAAAATGTTCAGCAAAGTAAGATCTACAAAAAATTTCAATATGACCATAATTGTCAATTGACCCCTTAAGGAGTTATTGCCCTTTAAGGAGAATTTTACACAAGTTGTTTTATGTTTTTTAACTTTAAAAATCTTCTCAAATGAATCTAGTATAAATTTTGTATTTCATTTCCTTGTACCTCAAGAAACATATACACTATGGCTAAAATGGAACATATGGGTAAAAAGCAAAAATAATCATTGATGAAAGATTTAAGCAAAAAAAAATAACAGGTGAGCGATTCAGGCTCTTGAGAGCCTCTTGTTTTAAAGAAATTCTTTAGTAAATTGTTTGAAAAATATGTGCCAGTTTGTTTGTTTGTTATTTTGTATTAACTAATTTTCTGAATGCTATATATATAAAAAAAAATATTATTAAGTGAAATCCTTTAATTAGATAATAATCTATTTTTATTAAGGTATGTATTTCATTGCATAACATTGTGTAGATAAAAGTTGTTGACACTTTATAGATAAGTTACAAATCTATATTAGTTTGTGACAAATGAAAGAAAAAATATTTGGAACTATTAATTATATTTGATTATAATTCGAAAATAGATATACATTGTATTACATCATATCTAATTTTAGAGACCTATTATTCATATCCAATGTTAAGAGTGTTTTCCACACTTTTTCTCATCATGCTTGAAGATATTGATTGATATTGGTATATAGTTTTATCATGACAAGTTCCAGGTTGGGATTGATTTTGGGGGTTATGGTACCAACAGTTAAGGAATTAGGGGCCAAAAAGGGGCCAAAAATAAGCATTTTTGTAACTTTCAGACAATAACTTGTGTGTAAGTGTATGGATCTCTCTGACATTGTACCACAAGGTTCCATATCACAAAGGGAAGGCTGTAATTGATTTTGGGGGTAATTGCCTCAAAATTTTAGGAATTAGGGGCCAAAAAAGGGGCAAAAAACAAGCATTTTTCTAGTTTCATGACAATAACTTGTGTGTAAGTGTTTGGATATTTCTGAAATTGTACTACAAGGTTCCATATCACAAAGGGAAAGCTGGGTTTGAGTTTGGGGGTAATTGCCCGAAACGTTTAGGAATTGGGGGCCAAAAAGGGGCCAAATATAAGCATTTTTCTAGTTTCCAGACAATAACTTGTGTTCAAGTGTATGGATCTCTCTGAAATTGTACTGCAAGGTACCATACCACAAAGGGAAGGTTGGGATTGAGTTTGGGGGTGATGAATCATAAGGTGGTTCAAAAAATTGGGGGGGGGGGATTTTTTTTTTTTTTTTTTTTTCTTTTTATTCCTTTTTTTTTTCTTTTAAAATTTTCCATTTTAAGTTGGTTATTTCTGATTTATATTTAAAAGCAAATAATAATGATATGGTAGGAGATACACACCAAACAGGATGTGTAAATTATTATATAATAAGTATTGTGCAATAGCAAGAAATTTTCAATTGCACAGTATTGCACAATAGCAAGAAATCTTCAATTGCACAGTATTGCGCAATAGCAAGAAATCTTCAATTTAACAGTATTGCGCAATAGCAAGAAATATCCAATAGCACAATATTGCGCAATAGCAAGAAATTGTCAATTGTACAGTATTGCGCAATAGCAAGAAATATTCAATTGCACAGTATTGTGCAAAAGAAGATACTTCGTATAAATTGCTTATTTCTTGATCAATTTCAATGGGGTTTTATTCTTGAATTCTTGGGGTTCTTTAGTATGCTGAATCTAACCGTGTATTAAGTTTTTGGATTTTGGGCCCCGTTTTTAAATTGGTCCACATTGAGGTCCAAAGGGTCCAAAATTTAACTTTGTTTGATTTCATCAAAAATTGAATTATTGGGGTTCTTTGATATGCCGAATCTAACCGTGTATTTAGATTTTTAATTTTGGGTCCCGTTTTTTAAATTGGTCTACATTAAGGTCCAAAGGGTCCAAAATTAAACTTAGTTTGATTTTAACAAAAATTGAATTCTTAGGGTTCTTTGATATGCTGAATCTAAACATGTGTTTAGATTTTTGATTTTGGGCCCAGTTTTCAAGTTGGTCCAAGTTGGGGTCCAAAATTAAACTTTGTTTGATTTCAACAAAAATTGAATATATGGGGTTCTTTGATATGCTGAATCTAAACATGTATTTAGATTTTAGATTTTTGGCCCAGTTTTCAAGTTGGTCCAAATTGGGGTCCAAAATTAAACTTTGTTTGATTTCAACAAAAAATGAATATATGGGGTTCTTTGATATGCTGAATCTTACCATGTATTTAGATTTTTTATTTGTGGGCCCGCTATCAAATTGGTTCATATTGAGGTCAAAAGGGTCCACAATTAAACTTTGTTTGATTTCATCAAAAATTGAATTATTGGGGTTCTTTGATATGCCAAATCTAACCGTGTATTTAGATTTTTAATTTTGGGTCCTGTTTTTTAAATTGGTCTACATTAAGGTCCAAAGGGTCCAAAATTAAACTTAGTTTGATTTTAACAAAAATTGAATTTTTGGGGTTCTTTGATATGCTGAATCTAAACATGTGTTTAGATTTTTGATTATGGGACCAGTTTTCAAGTTGGTCCAAGTTGGGGTCCAAAATTAAACTTTGTTTGATTTCAACAAAAATTGAATATATGGGGTTCTTTGATATGCTGAATCTAAACATGTATTTAGATTTTAGATTTTTGGCCCAGTTTTCAAGTTGGTCCAAATTGGGGTCCAAAATTAAACTTTGTTTGATTTCAACAAAAATTGAATATATGGGGTTCTTTGATATGCTGAATCTTACCATGTATTTAGATTTTTTATTTGTGGGCCCGCTATCAAATTGGTTCATATTGAGGTCAAAAGGGTCTAAAATTAAACTTTGTTTGATTTCATCAAAAATTGAATTATTGGGGTTCTTTGATATGCCAAATCTAACCGTGTTTTTAGATTTTTTATTTTGGGTCCCGTTTTTTAAATTTGTCTACATTAAGGTCCAAAGGGTCCAAAATTAAACTTAGTTTGATTTTAACAAAAATTGAATTCTTCAGGTACTTTGATATGCTGAATCTAAACATGTGTTTAGATTTTTGATTATGGGACCAGTTTTCAAGTTTGTCCAAGTTGGGGTCCAAAATTAAACTTTGTTTGATTTCAACAAAAATTGAATATATGGGGTTCTTTGATATGCTGAATCTAACCATGTATTTTGATTTTGGACATTGGACCATAATAGGTAAATTAAAAAAATTGAAGTTCTTAGACCACATTCTTTCTGTGTCAGAAACCTATGCTGTGTCAAATATTTAATCACAATCCAAATTCAGAGCTGTATCAAGCTTGAATGTTGTGTCCATACTTGCCCCAACTGTTCAGGGTTCGACCTCTGCGGTCGTATCAAGCTGCGCCCAGCGAAGCATTTTATTAATTTTGGGTCCAGTTTTCAAATTGGTCTACATTAAGGTCCAAAGGGTCCAAAATTAAACTTTGTTTGATTTTAGCAAAAATTGAATATATGAGGTTCTTAGATATGCTGAATCTAAACATTTATTTAGATTTTTGATTTTTGGCCCAGTTTTCAAGTTGGTCCAAATTGGGGTCCAAAATTAAACTTTGTTTGATTTCAACAAAAATTGAATATATGGGGTTCTTTGATATGCTGAATCTAACCATGTATTTAGATTTTTTATTTGTGGACCCCGTTATCAAATTGGTTCATATTGAGGTCCAAAGGGTCCAAAATGAAACTTTGTTTGATTTTAACAAAAATTTAAAAATGGGGTTCTTTGATATGCTGAATCTTAACATGTATTTAGATTTTTGATTTTTGGCCCAGTTTTCAAGTTGGTCCAAATTGGGGTCCAAAATTAAACTTTGTTTGATTTCAACAAAAATTGAATATATGGGGTTCTTTGATATGCTGAATCTAACCATGTATTATGATTTTTTATTTGTGGACCCCGCTATCAAATTGGTTCATATTGAGGTCAAAAGGGTCCAAAATTAAACTTTGTTTGATTTCATCAAAAATTGAATTATTGGGGTTCTTTGATATGCCAAATCTAACAGTGTATTTAGATTTTTAATTTTGGGTCCCATTTTTTTAATTGGTCTACATTAAGGTCCAAAGGGTCCAAAATTAAACTTAGTTTGATTTTAACAAAAATTGAATTCTTGGGGTTCTTTGATATGCTGAATCTAAACATGTGTTTAGATTTTTGATTATGGGCCCAGTTTTCAAGTTGGTCCAAGTTGGGGTCCAAAATAAAACTTTGTTTGATTTCAACAAAAATTGAATTATTGGGGTTCTTTGATATTCCAAATCTAACCGTGTATTTAGATTTTTAATTTTGGGTCCCGTTTTTTAAATTGGTCTACATTAAGGTCCAAAGGGTCCAAAATTAAACTTAGTTTGATTTTAACAAAAATTGAATTTTTGGGGTTCTTTGATATGCTGAATCTATAAATGTGTTTAGATTTTTGATTATGGGCCCAGTTTTCAAGTTGGTCTAAGTTGGGGTCCAAAATTAAACTTTGTTTGATTTCAACAAAAATTGAATATATGGGGTTCTTTGATATGCTGAATCTAAACATGTATTTAGATTTTAGATTTTTGGCCC
This sequence comes from Mytilus californianus, assembly GCF_021869535.1. NCBI lineage: Eukaryota > Metazoa > Mollusca > Bivalvia > Mytilida > Mytilidae > Mytilus > Mytilus californianus. The sequence continues at coordinate 38,000,380 of NW_026262712.1, forward strand.
AGTTTTCAAGTTGGTCCAAACTGGGGTCCAAATCAAACTTTGTTTGATTTCAACAAAAAATGAATACATGGGGTTCTTTGATATGCTGAATCTTACCATGTATTTAGATTTTTTATCTATCTTTTTAGGGCCTGCTATCAAATTGGTTCATATTGAGGTCAAAAGGGTCCAAAATTAAACTTTGTTTGATTTCATCAAAAATTGAATTATTGGGGTTCTTTGATATGCCAAATCTAACCGTGTTTTTAGATTTTGAATTTTGGGTCCCGTTTTTTAAATTGGTCTACATTAAGGTCCAAAGGGTCCAAAATTAAAATTAGTTTGATTTTCACAAAAATTGAATTCTTGGGGTACTTTGATATGCTGAATCTAAACATGTGTTTAGATTTTTGATTATGGGACCAGTTTTCAAGTTTGTCCAAGTTGGGGTCCAAAATTAAACTTTGTTTGATTTCAACAAAAATTGAATATATGGGGTTCTTTGATATGCTGAATCTAACCATGTATTTTGATTTTGGACATTGGACCATAATAGGTAAATTAAAAAAATTGAAGTTCTTAGACCACATTCTTTCTGTGTCAGAAACCTATGCTGTGTCAAATATTTAATCACAATCCAAATTCAGAGCTGTATCAAGCTTGAATGTTGTGTCCATACTTGCCCCAACTGTTCAGGGTTCGACCTCTGCGGTCGTATCAAGCTGCGCCCAGCGAAGCATTTTATTGGTTTATATCTTTGAAACTAAAGCATTTAGAGCAAATCTGACAGGTGGCAAAAATGTTCATCAGATTTAGATTTATCTGCCCTGAAATTTTCAGACAAATCTGACAACCCGTTGTTGGGTTGCTGCCCCTGAGTTAGTAATTTTACAAAAATTTTGCGGTTTTTTGTTATTATCTTATATATCATTATAATATCTAATATCTAATACTATTAATTATGATTTTAACCTTATTTTACATGATTTCCAAAGCATCAGTAAATACAGGTGAGCGACACAGGCTCTTGAGAGCCTCTAGTTAAATTGGTCCACATTGAGGTCCAAAGGGTCCAAAATTAAACTTTGTTTGATTTCATCAAAAATTGAATTATTGGGGTTTTTTGATATGCTGAATCTAACCATGTATTTAGATTTTGGATATTGGACCATAATAGGTGAATGTCAAATTTAAAATTTTTAAGTTCTAAGACCACATTCATTCTGTGTCAGAAACCTATGCTGTGTCAAATATTTAATCACAATCCAATTGCAAAGCTGTATCAAGCTTGAATGTTGTGTCCATACTTGCCCCAACTGTTCAGGGTTCGACCTCTGCGGTCGTATCAAGCTGCGCCCTGCATTTTATTTGTTATTATCTTGAATATTATTATAGATAGATATAAACTGTAAACAGCAATAATGTTCAGCAAAGTAAGATCTACAGAAAAGTTAAATGACCAAATTTGTCAATTGACCCCTTAAGGAGTTATTGGCCTTTAAAGACAATTTTACGCAATGTGTTCATCAAGTTTGCTAACATTTAAAAATCTTCTCTTCTGAAACTATTGTGCCTAATACTTCTTAACTTTGAATGAATGTTCCTTTAGGAATCTAGTTTATGAATTGTATCCGAAATTTTGATCCATCAGCAAACATGGCCGCCATGGCTAAAAATAGAACATAGGGGTGAAATGCAGTTTTTGGCTTATATCTCAGAAACTAAAGCATTTAGAGCAAATCTGACATGGGGTTAGATGTTCAAAAGGTCAAGATCTATCAGCCCTGAAATTTCCAGACACACCTAACAACCCATTGTTGGGTTGCTGCCACTAAATTGGTAGTTTTAAGGAAATTTTGCAGTTTTTGGTTATTATCTTGAATATTATTGAAGATAAAGATAAACTGTAAACAGCAAAAATGTTCAGCAAAGTAAGATCTACAAAAAATTTCAATATGACCATAATTGTCAATTGACCCCTTAAGGAGTTATTGCCCTTTAAGGAGAATTTTACACAAGTTGTTTTATGTTTTTTAACTTTAAAAATCTTCTCAAATGAATCTAGTATAAATTTTGTATTTCATTTCCTTGTACCTCAAGAAACATATACACTATGGCTAAAATGGAACATATGGGTAAAAAGCAAAAATAATCATTGATGAAAGATTTAAGCAAAAAAAAATAACAGGTGAGCGATTCAGGCTCTTGAGAGCCTCTTGTTTTAAAGAAATTCTTTAGTAAATTGTTTGAAAAATATGTGCCAGTTTGTTTGTTTGTTATTTTGTATTAACTAATTTTCTGAATGCTATATATATAAAAAAAAATATTATTAAGTGAAATCCTTTAATTAGATAATAATCTATTTTTATTAAGGTATGTATTTCATTGCATAACATTGTGTAGATAAAAGTTGTTGACACTTTATAGATAAGTTACAAATCTATATTAGTTTGTGACAAATGAAAGAAAAAATATTTGGAACTATTAATTATATTTGATTATAATTCGAAAATAGATATACATTGTATTACATCATATCTAATTTTAGAGACCTATTATTCATATCCAATGTTAAGAGTGTTTTCCACACTTTTTCTCATCATGCTTGAAGATATTGATTGATATTGGTATATAGTTTTATCATGACAAGTTCCAGATCATGTTAAAATTTTTGTTTTGGTCTGATAATTTTCTGCATGTTATGGTCCTTGGACTTGAAAAATTCACTCATATAATCAGTTATTCACACTGTTTTTAGTCATGCTTAAATATAATGACTTGATATTTACTTTTTGTTTACATCATGACAAGTTATAGAACAAGTGAGCATTTTGTTCCAGTATAATGTAATTTTTACTCGGTAGGGGACTATGTATTGCCATGCAATACTCTCAGAATGCTTGTTGCCCTAAACGTTTAGGAATTTGGGGCCAAAAAGGGGCCTAAAAACAAGCATTTTTACAGTTTCCAGACAATAACTTGTGTTCAAGTGTATGGATCTCTCAGAAATTGTACTGCAAGGTACCATACCACAAAGGGAAGGCTGGGATTGAGTTTGATGAATCATAAGGGGGTTCAAAAAATTGGGGGGGGGGGGGATTTTTTTTCATTTTTTCATTTTTATACGACCGCAAACAAATTTTGTGGTCGTATATTGGTATAACGTCGGCGTCGTCGTCCAAAGACACATTGGTTTTCGCACTCTAACTTTAGTTTAAGTGAATGGATCTTTTTGAAATTTGACCATAAGGTTAAATACCACAAAAGGAAGGTTGGGATTGATTTTGGGGGTTATAGTACCAACAGTTAAGGAATTAGGGGCCAAAAATAAGCATTTTCTAGTTTCCAGACAATAACTGTGGAACGGTGTATGGATCTCTCTGAAATTATACTACAAGTTTCCATACCACAAAGGGATGGTTAGGATTTGCTTTGGGGGGTTATGGCTCAAACCGTTTAGGAATTAGGGGCAACAAAGGGGGAAAAACAAAGGTTGTCCTGGTTAATGGACAAATACTTTAGTACAAAACATAATTTAAAGCAGTGTAAGGGAGATAAATCAAATACATCATTGAAATTATCTCCCTTACACTGCTTTTAAATTATGTATAAAGTAATGGTTAATGAACAATAAAGATAATTTAAAACAGTGTAAGGGAGGTAATCCAAATACAACGTTTTGGTTACTTCCCTTACACTGCTTTTAAATTATGTTTAAAGAAATGCATATTTATAAAGGAAGACCAGTAAAAATATCTGCAAATGTTGCATCTTTTTTTTTTACAAAAAAATCCATATGAAAGATTTGACACTATATTTTTAATTCTATTATAAAATAGATTAAGTTAGCACTATGGTAAATTTAAATGGGTAATTATGGTTGCCAACTCCATTGGAAATTTGAATTGAGATTATGACCATATCTTGAGGGAAAGAATTTTTTTGGGGAAAAAAAGGGGGGGGGAATAAAAAGAAATTGTGGGGGGTCAATTTTTTCTCATTTCAGATTTCAGAAATTAAAAAGAATTATTCTTCAAATATTATTTTTTTTTCAAATTTCAAATATTGAAAAATTTCAAGAAGTAATCTTTAATTGCACAGTATGGCGCATTAGATTTGTAAAATCTTTGATCACATTTATTTATTTGTTATGCCGAATCTAACAGTGTATTTAGATTTTTATACGACCGCAAAAATTAAAAATTTTTTGGTCGTATATTGGTATGACGTTGGCGTCGTCCGAAGACACATTGGTTTTCGCACTCTAACTTTAGTTTAAGTTAAGGGATCTCCATGAAATTTCACCATAAGGTTCAATACCACGAAAGGAAGGTTGGGATTGATTTTGGGGGTTATGGTACCAACAGTTAAGGAATTAGGGGCCAAAAAGGGGCCAAAAATAAGCATTTTTGTAACTTTCAGACAATAACTTGTGTGTAAGTGTATGGATCTCTCTGACATTGTACCACAAGGTTCCATATCACAAAGGGAAGGCTGTAATTGATTTTGGGGGTAATTGCCTCAAAATTTTAGGAATTAGGGGCCAAAAAAGGGGCAAAAAACAAGCATTTTTCTAGTTTCATGACAATAACTTGTGTGTAAGTGTTTGGATATTTCTGAAATTGTACTACAAGGTTCCATATCACAAAGGGAAAGCTGGGTTTGAGTTTGGGGGTAATTGCCCGAAACGTTTAGGAATTGGGGGCCAAAAAGGGGCCAAATATAAGCATTTTTCTAGTTTCCAGACAATAACTTGTGTTCAAGTGTATGGATCTCTCTGAAATTGTACTGCAAGGTACCATACCACAAAGGGAAGGTTGGGATTGAGTTTGGGGGTGATGAATCATAAGGTGGTTCAAAAAATTGGGGGGGGGGGATTTTTTTTTTTTTTTTTTTTTCTTTTTATTCCTTTTTTTTTTCTTTTAAAATTTTCCATTTTAAGTTGGTTATTTCTGATTTATATTTAAAAGCAAATAATAATGATATGGTAGGAGATACACACCAAACAGGATGTGTAAATTATTATATAATAAGTATTGTGCAATAGCAAGAAATTTTCAATTGCACAGTATTGCACAATAGCAAGAAATCTTCAATTGCACAGTATTGCGCAATAGCAAGAAATCTTCAATTTAACAGTATTGCGCAATAGCAAGAAATATCCAATAGCACAATATTGCGCAATAGCAAGAAATTGTCAATTGTACAGTATTGCGCAATAGCAAGAAATATTCAATTGCACAGTATTGTGCAAAAGAAGATACTTCGTATAAATTGCTTATTTCTTGATCAATTTCAATGGGGTTTTATTCTTGAATTCTTGGGGTTCTTTAGTATGCTGAATCTAACCGTGTATTAAGTTTTTGGATTTTGGGCCCCGTTTTTAAATTGGTCCACATTGAGGTCCAAAGGGTCCAAAATTTAACTTTGTTTGATTTCATCAAAAATTGAATTGTTGGGGTTCTTTGATATGCCGAATCTAACCGTGTATTTAGATTTTTAATTTTGGGTCCCGTTTTTTAAATTGGTCTACATTAAGGTCCAAAGGGTCCAAAATTAAACTTAGTTTGATTTTAACAAAAATTGAATTCTTAGGGTTCTTTGATATGCTGAATCTAAACATGTGTTTAGATTTTTGATTTTGGGCCCAGTTTTCAAGTTGGTCCAAGTTGGGGTCCAAAATTAAACTTTGTTTGATTTCAACAAAAATTGAATATATGGGGTTCTTTGATATGCTGAATCTAAACATGTATTTAGATTTTAGATTTTTGGCCCAGTTTTCAAGTTGGTCCAAATTGGGGTCCAAAATTAAACTTTGTTTGATTTCAACAAAAAATGAATATATGGGGTTCTTTGATATGCTGAATCTTACCATGTATTTAGATTTTTTATTTGTGGGCCCGCTATCAAATTGGTTCATATTGAGGTCAAAAGGGTCCACAATTAAACTTTGTTTGATTTCATCAAAAATTGAATTATTGGGGTTCTTTGATATGCCAAATCTAACTGTGTATTTAGATTTTTAATTTTGGGTCCTGTTTTTTAAATTGGTCTACATTAAGGTCCAAAGGGTCCAAAATTAAACTTAGTTTGATTTTAACAAAAATTGAATTTTTGGGGTTCTTTGATATGCTGAATCTAAACATGTGTTTAGATTTTTGATTATGGGACCAGTTTTCAAGTTGGTCCAAGTTGGGGTCCAAAATTAAACTTTGTTTGATTTCAACAAAAATTGAATATATGGGGTTCTTTGATATGCTGAATCTAAACATGTATTTAGATTTTAGATTTTTGGCCCAGTTTTCAAGTTGGTCCAAATTGGGGTCCAAAATTAAACTTTGTTTGATTTCAACAAAAATTGAATATATGGGGTTCTTTGATATGCTGAATCTTACCATGTATTTAGATTTTTTATTTGTGGGCCCGCTATCAAATTGGTTCATATTGAGGTCAAAAGGGTCTAAAATTAAACTTTGTTTGATTTCATCAAAAATTGAATTATTGGGGTTCTTTGATATGCCAAATCTAACCGTGTTTTTAGATTTTTAATTTTGGGTCCCGTTTTTTAAATTTGTCTACATTAAGGTCCAAAGGGTCCAAAATTAAACTTAGTTTGATTTTAACAAAAATTGAATTCTTCAGGTACTTTGATATGCTGAATCTAAACATGTGTTTAGATTTTTGATTATGGGACCAGTTTTCAAGTTTGTCCAAGTTGGGGTCCAAAATTAAACTTTGTTTGATTTCAACAAAAATTGAATATATGGGGTTCTTTGATATGCTGAATCTAACCATGTATTTTGATTTTGGACATTGGACCATAATAGGTAAATTAAAAAAATTGAAGTTCTTAGACCACATTCTTTCTGTGTCAGAAACCTATGCTGTGTCAAATATTTAATCACAATCCAAATTCAGAGCTGTATCAAGCTTGAATGTTGTGTCCATACTTGCCCCAACTGTTCAGGGTTCGACCTCTGCGGTCGTATCAAGCTGCGCCCAGCGAAGCATTTTATTAATTTTGGGTCCAGTTTTCAAATTGGTCTACATTAAGGTCCAAAGGGTCCAAAATTAAACTTTGTTTGATTTTAGCAAAAATTGAATATATGAGGTTCTTAGATATGCTGAATCTAAACATTTATTTAGATTTTTGATTTTTGGCCCAGTTTTCAAGTTGGTCCAAATTGGGGTCCAAAATTAAACTTTGTTTGATTTCAACAAAAATTGAATATATGGGGTTCTTTGATATGCTGAATCTAACCATGTATTTAGATTTTTTATTTGTGGACCCCGTTATCAAATTGGTTCATATTGAGGTCAAAAGGGTCCAAAATTAAATTTTGCTTGGTTTCATCTAAAATTGAATTCTTGGGGTTCTTTGATATTCCAAATCTAGCCGTGTATTTAAATTTTTAATTTTGGGTCCTGTTTTTTAAATTGGTCTACATTAAGGTCCAAAGGGTCCAAAATTAAACTTAGTTTGATTTTAACAAAAATTGAATTCTTGGGGTTCTTTGATATGCTGAATCTAAACGTGTTTAGATTTTTGATTATGGGCCCAGTTTTCAAGTTGGTCCAAGATAGGGTCCAGTATTTAAACTTTGTTTGATTTCAACAAAAATTGAATATATGGGGTTCTTTGATATGCTGAATCTAACCATGTATTTAGATTTTTTATTTGTGGGCCCCGCTATCAAATTGGTTCATATTGAGGTCAAAAGGTCCAAAATTAAACTTTGTTTGATTTCATCAAAAATTGAATTATTGGGGTTCTTTGATATGCCAAATCTAACCGTGTTTTTAGATTTTTAATTTGGGTCCCGTTTTTTAAATTGGTCTTCATTGAGGTCCAAAGGGTCCAAAATTAAACTTAGTTTGATTTTAACAAAAATTGAATTCTTGGGGTTCTTTGATATGCTGAATCTAAACATGTGTTTAGATTTTTGATTATGGGCCCAGTTTTCAAGTTGGTCCAAGTTGGGGTCCAAAATTAAACTTTTTTTGATTTCAACAAAAATTGACTATATGGGGTTCTTTGATATGCTGAATCTAACCATGAATTTAGATTTTTTATTTGTGGGCCCCGCTATCAAATTGGTTCATATTGAGGTCAAAAGGGTCCAAAATTAAACTTTGTTTGATTTCATCAAAAATTGAATTCTTGGGGTTCTTTGATATTCCAAATCTAACCGTGTATTTAGATTTTTAATTTTAAGTCCCGTTTTTTAAATTGGTCTACATTAAGGTCCAAAGGGTCCAAAATTAAACTTAGTTTGATTTTAGCAAAAATTGAATTCTTGGGGTTCTTTGATATGCTGAATCTAAACATGTGTTTAGATTTTTGATTATGGGCCCAGTTTTCAAGTTTGTCCAAGTTGGGGTTCAAAATTAAACTTTGTTTGATTTCAACAAAAATTGAAAATATGGGGTTCTTTGATATGCTGAATCTAACCATGTATTTTGATTTTGGACATTGGACTATAATAGGTAAATTAAAAAAATTCAAGTTCTTAGACCACATTATTTCTGTGTCAGAAACCTATGCTGTGTCAAATATTTAATAACAATCCAAATTCAGAGCTGTATCAAGCTTGAATGTTGTGTCCATACTTGCCCAAACTGTTCAGGGTTCGACCTCTGCGGTCGTATCAAGCTGCGCCCCAGCGAAGCATTTTATTTTTTTTCATTTTAAGTTGGTTATTTTTTATTTATACATAAAAGCAAATAATAATGATATGGTTTGATTTCATCAAAAATTGAAATATTGGGGTTCTTGATATGCTGAATTTAACTGTGTATTTAGATTCTTAATTTTTGGTCCCATTTTCATATTGGTCTACATTAAGGTCCAAAGGGTCCAAAATTAAACTTAGTTTGATTTTAACAAAAATTGAACTATTGGGGTTCATTGATATGCTGAATCTAACCGTGTATGTATTTAGATTTTGGATATTTGACCATAATAGGTAAATGTGTACTAATAAGACAGTACAAATGTGAGAAAACAAAAAAATGACATAAAACAGAAGCTACACTGGAGATGGCTATATTTTCACACTTTATAGTAAATACTTGCTGGGCAAATATGGTGACTGTTGGAATTTTTTATTGCAGAGATTAAGTGTTCTGCAAAAAAAGGAGGTTTTTTTTTGTATCGCTTTATCAAGCATTGTTGCTAGCCTCTTATCATTGCACAAAATTAAAATTATCGGAATTCAGGAAAAAACCAATCAAAGACTGTAAATATACACTAACAAAAATCACCTGTGTAATATCTCCTATACAACAAGGAATACAACAGCTAAACATCTTTAGTACTTTTCTATAAACCAATGACAAAACTTGATGGAGAGAAAAATGAACTACAGTTGCGTGTTATATATTGGAACTTTTTATACATTTTAGGTAGCTGACAAATTTGGTATAGATCCATACCTGTTTCAAGTTGTTGGTAAGTTTCTGGTTGTAATGAATCGGTACAGCACAAAATGTTAAACTGTTTATCATGTTTATTATTTCAAATTTCTTTGATATTGTTTGGATAGTTTGAAGCAAAGTGATAATGAATTCCAATATTTACAAACAACAGTAAAACCTTGTAGAATGCAAGTGTTTGATTATCTGTATGTTAACTCTATAATTCCTTTCAGTACTTTTCTCCATATAATATGCGACAAATATTCAGGGTTTACCCTGGGTCAATTTTCTTTTTCACAGACACTTTCGCTAAAACGAATATTTTTTTTTCCACCAACTTATTTTCCCTTTTGCAAACAAATAAAAGCTTTAGAAAATAAATAAGATGGATAATGTGGATCTGTTAAAATTCTTTCGCAATAAATTTTCACCAATTGTGTAATATTTTTGTTACATATTTTTTTCTCCACAAATGTGATAATGGCAACTGTCAGTGGAAACCCTGCAAATATTGAAAAAATTAAACATAAAAAACAGGGGTTTATATATTCTTGAATAGGACCTTATAAGTCCCCTACCGACGAAGTTGAAGGGGACTTTAGGTTTGCACTCACTCTGTCTGTCCATCCGTCAGTTCAGAAAATAAGTTTTCCACACTTTTTTTCTTCATGCTTGAAGATATTGATTTGATAATTGGTACATAGTGGTATCATGACAAGTTACAGATCAAGTATGAATTTTGTTCCGGTCTGATGATTTTGTGTAGAGTTATGGTCCTTGGACTTAGAAAATTCACCCAAATAATCAGTTTTCCACCCTTTTTTTGGTCATGCTTGAAGATATTGATTTGATTATTGGTATGTAGTTTTATAATGACAAGTTATAGATCAGTATAATGAAATTTTAACCGGTGGGCGAATATGTATTGCCATGCAATACTGTCAGAATGCTTGATATTTAAATGATTTCTTTTTTTTTAAATTTTACTTGATGGAGGTATTAGATTAAAATAAATAGAATGTAGACGTATATAAATAGTTTTGAATAGGATTATGATTAATTTGATATACCAAGAAATTGAGAGTTAAATTTTATTTAAACAGGGAAGAAAAATCCATTGAGGAGGAGGAAATTCCATGAGCTAAGTTTGTACAAGAAAGTTTGGATATTGAAGAGCTTATGTGACAATGTGGTGGTAAGATTCTTAATTTGTCAAAAGTATCTTTAGTAGTGCATATAGAAATTTATGAAGGATTTAAAGGAGGAGTTCATGCGATAATCCAAATCATTCAACATGAACATAAAACGGGATATTTTACTCAGATTTATTAACATGAATATCTATTGGTAATTTGTGCAGACCAATTTAGTCTCGCTTTTGTTGTAGGGGTCCATGAGACTTTTGCAAAACTCATTTTGTCTGATGACCAGAAACTTTATTATACCCCACGGAACAAAGTATAATGTTTTTGATCCGTCCGTCTGTCAGTCAGTCCATCAGTCCGTTCTCGTCATCGCAACTCTTCTGAAACCACATAACAGACTTCATGAAACTTTCTAGAAAATAAAGACATATTATGTGGATGTGCATATTGGCAGGAAATTATGATTCTATTTTTTCCTAGGAGTTATGCCCTTTGAAATTAGATTTTTGGCCTAAATATACTACTACAACAGTTTTTCATTGCAATTCCTCTAAAACCAAACAATAGAATTTTATGAAACTTTGTAGATAAGAAGAACATAACATGTAGATGTGCATTTCAACATGAAATTATGATTCAATTTTTTTCCTAGGAGTTATGCCCCTTTGAATTGAGATTTTTGTATAAATATACTTTTGCAACAGTTTGTCATCGCAATTCCTCTGAAACCACACAACAGAATTTTATGTAACTTTGTAGATACTAAGAACATAATATGTAGATGTGCATTTCAACATGAAATGATGATTCAATTTTTTTTCTAGGAGTTATGCCCCTGTGAACTTAAGATTTTTGGCCTAAATATACTTCTGCAACAGTTTGTCATCACAATTCCTCTGAAACCACACAACAGAATTTTATACAACTTTGTAGATAATAGGGACATAATATGTAGATGTGCATATCCTCAAGAAATTAATTTTTATTAGTTGACTTTTGTAGGAGTAATGAGTCTTTGAACTTAGGAATCTGGTGAGATTTTGTTTGTCCAGTGACAATGTGGGGGCGTGGCGTATGTGAGTGTGCTCTCAAAGGTTCTTAAATTATGAACATTATTTGAAGATTTTTTATGAAGAAGAAAAAAAGACATCGTTTTGATCCATACTGCTTGTAAATTGTGGAAACTGGTTTCAGCTTTGAAGTAGCAGCATTAGTACTATGCATTCATCATGTTCATATTAATGTTATGGCAAGGTGGTAAATCATGAATAGGACCTTGAATATGGTGGAGAGTTGTCTCATTGGCAATCATAACACATCTTCTTATTTTTATATTGACAATGTTATGAGTCCAATATATTGAGAAAAAAATCATACATGGGTTGGTCAGTTCTATTTTTTGGGACAAACTGCAATAAATTCATGAAATGATAAAATATATTTTAGGAAAATCAAGAATCGTTAGTAAAAACCATTGAATCACAGTATCCTGATGAACAGAAGGAATACAAGCTAGGAGAAGATGCAGATGGCAATACATATATTCATTTCCCACAATTCTGTGGAGTTGATGTCCGTATCTACAGACAAGCTTACATTCCCGAACCAGAATTTGATGAAACAGAGCAAGAGATGGAAGAGGATGATGTAGAAGAAGAAACAACCAAGTCAGCCAGGAAGAGAAAATCAGTATATGTAAATATATGAAACCACACACCCATTAAACAACAACTAACTATGTCAACAATTAATGATATTGGGTTAACTTTTAGGTGTATTGATCTATATTTAGCTCACCTGGCTGAAAGGCCAAGTGAGCTTTTCTCATCACTTGGTGTCCATTGTCATCAAGGTCTGTTAACTTTTACAAAAATCTTCTCTGAAACCACCAGGCCAAATTTGACCAAACTTGGCAACAATCCTCATTGGGGTATCTAGTTTGAAAAATGTGTCCAATGACCCCCTGCCAACCAAGATGGCTGACACAGCATAAAATAGAACATGGGAGTAAAATGCAAGTTTTGCTTATTAATTTGGAAACTTCTATTGATAGAGAAAGAGCATAAATGTTCACAATGTTGAGCTCTAAGTATTGTCGATGTAAGTCAAAACTGTCAGACGACATCTTATAGGAGTTATTGCCTTTAAATGATGATCTACATAACCAAAATCATCAAACGAATCTTTATTAAGTTATTGCCCTGTAACATGTTTAATGACGATTTTTATGCCCCCGCTGTAGCGGAGGGGGCATTCAGTTTTACCCTTGTCCGTCTGTACGTACGTCCCAAAGTTGGTTTCCGTTCTCTAACTTTAGTTTGCCTCAACCAAATGTTATACAATACTTATTACCACAAAATGCAGATCAAGTACAAATTTGGGTAGCGTCACTTCTACCATTCTTCAGTTATGTCCCTTTATAACTTTTATATGATATGCAAGCAGGGGCATCATCTGTGTCCCATGGACACATTCCCCATTTATTACCTAATATCTTAAAAACTTTAATAAATAAGTAGAAACTTTAAAAAGCAAAAAATGATCAGTAAGATAAGATCTACAAATAAGTCAAACATAACCAAATTTGTAAGTTGACTCCTTATTGAAGTTATTGCCCTTTGAAAACAATTTTTTCCCAAATTTGCCTATTGTCTTGATAACTGTAATAGATAGATAGAAACTTTAAATAGCACAAATGATCAGCAAGACCAGATCTACAAGTAAGCCATATGGTCGAAATGTTCAGTCGTTATTGAAGTTATTGCCCTTTAAGGGTAATATTTTTACATTTTTTCAATAAAAAATAAATAGATAAATAGAAACTTTAGAAAGGAAAAATTATCAGTAGGATCAGATATACAAATATGTCAACATGACTGAAATTGTCAGTTAACTCTCAATAGAGTTGTTCCCCTTTAATGATTTTTACTAAAATGTGGCCATTATTGAATATGCAGGTGAGCGACAAAGGCTCAAGAGCCTTGATTTAAAGTATTACACAGATATTATAACATTTTTGTTATAAAGCATTTATGTAAAGTATATAATTAAAATGCAGACAAAATTCTGACAGTGTTAACAAAATAAATGGAAAGACATCCAGATTCTTAAAGAATTTTCTGTCTGCTTCCTGTGAGAGAAAATCATAATGCATATATATTTGGTTTTAAAAGTGATTTTTTCTTTTTACTCTTTAATTTACAAGAATTAGTTATCAAAATATTTTACATTTCAGAAGAAAGAGAGAAGAGACAGATCGAAGAGTAAGGAGAAAACACCAATTCCTAAGAAAAAACCAAAGACTGTGAAAACCTTAGCATCAGAAATACCAGCACCATCTACCAGTCGTCCAAGTAGATTGAGACAGGTATAAGACAGTCCGGTGTCAATCTTTTGTGATATTTTGGGATGGTTTGGGATCTGGAAGGGACAGGTATTAGATATTCAGATTCCACTTTGATAATTCAGACTGATTTGGACTGGGACAGGTATCAGATTCGAGACTGAATCTGCTATTGTAATTATGAGCATGTTTGGGATTTGCTCAGAGTCTGGTATTAGATAGTCAGAACTGGTTCTACTATATATTTTTGGCTAGTTTGAGATTTAGACTAAGACAGGTAGTAAAAAGTTTTGAATGATTGAACTAAAATATTTTGGACTGGCTTTGGATCCTGAAACTGTACTTTACTATTTTGGACACGCACGGAAATTTGTTTGTGTAATAACTAGTAAATATTTTGTTATTGATTTGATGAATTTAATAATTTTAAATAAAAGAGGCAGAAGAACTTTTATGACCTTTGACAAGTTAGATCTTCATCATTGTACAATTTTATGCATGGCAAACAGTTTTAATCCTCACGCTGTGGCGGAAGGGGCATTAAGTTTTACCCTTGTCCGTCAGGACGTATGGATTATGCCCCAACAGTGGCAGAGGGGGCATTAATTTTACCCTTGTCCATCTGTACATCCGTCTGACCACCCCAAAATTAGTTTCATTGGTCTAACTTTAGTTTGCCAAATGTTATAAAACTTAAACATAATACTTATTACTACTAAATACTCATCAAGTTTGGATTTGGGTGGCGTCACTTTCACTGTTCTTGAGTTATGTCCCTTTGTAAATTGAAAAAAGAGCAGAATTTGCAGTAGATTTTCAAGCGGGGGCACCTGTGTCCTTCATTTATTTTGGTAAAGGAAACCATAGTGTTCAGACATGACATGGTAAATCTCAAATCTTAACTGAGTCCGAATGCAGTCTCTCATTTTGCCAAGTGACAAGCATAATTGTAATTGTTTTGATTAATTTCTAAAATGAGGTACAAACAGTATGAAGACACAATGGAAACTTAATTCTAATATTCTTTTCCCATTTGATTGGCATATAAAGTATAAATAAGTTTCTATTGCTAGTAATGAGTAATCATTTTGATTTTTACTGCAAATCAATGAATCACATGGCTCCAAGGAACACCTGTCCATTGAAGACACCAGAAACTTGCAGTATACCATGTATACAGTTAATTGTAATTTTATTTCATACTTAATTTAATGTGATGACAATTTTTATGGTCCCGCCATAGGTGACAGGGACATTAAGTGTTACCCTTTACCGTCTGTCCCTCCATCCCGTTTCTTTTTTGCAAAGCTTGAACAGGGGCATTTGTGTCCTCAGACACATTCTTCTTTTTTTAATGATGTTTTTTATTTTGTTTGTAAACTTTAAATGTACCTGGAGAACTTGGCCTCCATCATGTTGATTAGTCCCAAACAAGAATTTTGTTTTGTCTTTTGGTGTTAAGAATTGAGACAAAAAAAAATACTTCCAAAAGTCTAAAGACTGGTCTGATTTCTTCTATATACATGTTTTAACCTTTGAAAACAATTGCTTTTCCAGACACCAAAAACTGTTTTACCTGTAACAACTAATGAAGAGTCATCAACTGATGAAGATGAAATTGAAAGTACAGACGATGAAGCAAGTGAAGGTGAAAGTACATGTAAGAGTGAGTCGGAAGAACCAGAAGGATGCACGGATAGTGGTGTGGATAATAATACTCCTTTTAAAAATATTCTCAGGAACCGGATTATGGACAGGGATAATTTCAGTGAGACTTCCTCATTAGATAGTAATGATATATGGAGTGTTAAACGAACTAGATCGGGAAGAATAAGATATAATGGTGCAATGAGAATGAATAATGACCTTGCATTAGTGAATGAAAATTCTTATGACCTTGAAAGTACGTTTTCAGAAAATAGCAATGCAGGTTCTATAGATATGAATAAGTTTAAGAAAGGTACAAAAACTAGTCGTACAGATTTTAACGGGTTAAATTTGGCAAAGAATTTCAATGGTTTAAGTGAAAACGACGATAGTGATGTGTGCCATAAACCTGTTGATGAAACGGGCGATTGTTCATCATCAAACAGTGAAATGATCTCAAAAACTCAAAATTCAAATAGTGAAAATCCAAACAGTATTTGTTCTAGTACACAAAATATAAGTTCCGAGGAGTGTGATATTCAAAAACGAGAAACTAGTTGTTTTGAGGGTAGTAATCAAAATTACACGACAACAAGACCAGTGGACTTGAATGAGGATAGTAGCACTTCAAACGATTTTTCAGAAATTGACAGCCAAGATAGTGCCTTTGATGGCAATAATTCAGAGTATTCGTCTCAACATAAAAGTGATATTATGACGCTTAACCGAATATTTGATCAGAAAACGGGTGACAAAATGTTTGAAGACAGTGACACGAATTCATCATTTAATGTGAAATGTGATAGTCCATCTGATCACAGGCAAACTTCTGATTCTCCTCAACATCTGGCAGCAAAAACTTCTGCTGATCAATCAACTGTGGGCAATATCTTGCAAGAATCTGTCTCATCTGAGGCTTATATTTGTGAAAAGAATGAAAAAGCAAGGGAAACAACTCCATGTAAGGAGATTGATGAAAAGGAAGTTATTGTAAGGGAAGCAACTCCGTGTAAAGAATTAAGTGATGGTGCTGATACGGACACTGAGTTTGATGAGGAAAAGATGTTAACCGACAATAAAGAAAAGTTTGAGGATAAAAGTAAGTTATTGACATTAAAGAAAAACACATCTTGTCATGCTAGTATTGATGGTTTGAACTCTGACACAGAGCATAATTCATTTGATGAAAGGACTGTAGAGGTTAAAACTGAACCTTGTGATGTAACTGAAGTTGAAATAAAAGAGGAGAATTCAGACAAATTGGATGATGAATCAATAGACTTAAAAGTGCAAGAGGATTCTGAAGAATTAAAAACTGCGAAAACTGAGGAATGTTCAAATTTGCAAATAAAAAAAGAGAAGGATGAAAATGGTCCAGAAGGTAATCAAGGTAATGGGGTAACTGAGACAGACAACATGGTGTCCCTTGTCAAGGAGGAGGTTAAAGATGAAATGGAAGATCAGACAGGAGTGAAAAGAGAAAACAACTTAGAAGAAGAAAAGAAGGATCAAGCAGAAGTGAAAGAAGAAATGGAAGAAATAAAGGAGGAAGTTACAGAATCAGATGATGAAGAGGATGAAAGTGATTTGGTCACTGTAAGTTGAAATAGCACATATATGTCTTATGGTCACAAGATAGGTAGTTTTGTAAATTGATGGCAATTAAGTACTATTAAACTATCTCAATTAAACATGCTAAACATGCTAAATATTGTGCAGATTGGAAAACTGGCATTTTCGGAACTCTTGTATCAGAACATTTCAAGTTTCAAATAGTATCAGTCCAAATGTCAAGTAACAAATTCATTTAAAAACTTTGTACATGCTCTATATGACATAAGAAAACAATTGATACTCAATTTCAACAATTAATATCAATATATGAAATTAACTCATATATATATATCAGAAGATATGATTGGTAAACTAACAAGCAATCATGGCAGTTAGTCCAAAGTTTGTAAAGATATTAAGTGACAAGTCATCAGAAATAGAAACATTAATATAAAACACAAACAAATCAAATAACACATCTGAGCCGCCTAAAAATTAGGTTCCTAATAACTTGACCGTGATGACGCTGCCATTGCAATTGTATTTAAACTTTTGTTATAGGATGGAGAAAGATCATCATTATGTTAGCGAGATTTTCATTTTTGTTTTGATTTCCGTGTATCATTTTAGGGTCCAGAGATTGGTCCTTTAGAGTTGATAGCAGAAAGTGTTGAAGATCTACGGAATTTGGTGGAGAAATTTGCTGAACCAGAACCATATACTGTTGGCAGAGGAAAGAAAACAAGGGTATGCATTTGATAATGGTTAACTACTTAAAAAAAGACAGTTGTATTAAAATAGTGTGTTAAGCTTAAAGGTTGATTATCAATCTCATCATGATCTTAGATCTAGTCTGAGATTTCTCTCATGTCCAACAGCATTGTTAGCTCATGTGGCTGCAATCACTTAGCATCCGTGGTTACATTTTTTTAAACATCTTGTGAAAAGGCAAAACTGCTCAGAATGTCAAGATCCATCTATATCTGCTTCAATATTATCAGATGACTCCTTAAAGGAGTTATTGTCGTTTAAAGAAGATTTTTGACCAATTTCCATGTTTTTACATAATCTGTTAATAATCATCTGTGTTACTTAAAAGCATAAAATATAACTTATGAGAATGATAGAAATAAATGTTCTAATATCTTGTAAATGGTTGAGATATCCACCCCTAAACCATATATATTACTAGTGATTTTTCAGAGTTATGTCCCTTTTACCATGTTTACTAGGTGTGTCAATCTTCAGCATCTCAAATTTTTTAATTGATACAAGAAAACGTACCACATTAACATCTGAAATTACAGTATCCAATAGTTTTTTTCTTTTTGATAATAAAAGAAAAAAATAGCACATCAATTTCTTAAAAGACAGTATCCAAAAGTTTTATTTTGCATGACCATGATGACAAAATTGTTTTTGTTTGAGTGTTGTCATGGTAGTGACTAACAATTTTTGCACTTATTTAGGTTGTTAAACCTCCAGCAAGAAAAAGATGTGTAGTCCAGTTACATAACAGATTGTGCTACCTGCTGAAAGAGTTAGAACCATGGGAGCAAAAACTCATTCAAGCCACAAAGAAAGCTAGACTCAAAATGAAGAAAGAGTATGAATGTTATGATGAAAAGGTATGGACATATAAGAATTTAATATACAGATGAAATATGTCTTAAACACTGATTGGATCATATATATCTGCTCAAGCTATAGAAATGTTTTAAATGATTTAATTAATCATTTCTGAGGGGATTTTTTTTTTTATTTATTAATAAATTGTTTAATTCTAAAATTCTTGGAAGAGATCTATCATGTCTATGTCAGTTGGCAAGACTATTATTATTATCAGTTGGAATTTGAAAATTACAAAATCAATGTGAGCTGTAGGGAAATTTTAAAATGAAATAAGAAATATGAAGATGTGGTATGATTGCTAATTCCAATGAAACAACTATCCATCAGAGACCAAATGACATAGATGTTAGCATCTACTAGTATAGGCCACCATCGAGCCTTCAACAATTAGCAAAACCTGTACTGCATAGCAAGCTATAAAAGGTCTTGACATGACAAAATGTAAAATCATTCGAACAAGAAAATCCACTTCTTGATTTATGTACAAAACAAATAACCATAAACAGCAACAAATGACAAAGTCAATTACTACTAAATCTTAGGTAAACACATTGTTCAATGTAAGTTTTTCTGGTCAGGGAAACTTTTGAGGTACTTCAAAGGGGTTTGTACTATCTCACACCAGCAGTTCAGGGCTGTTGGAAGGTTTTCTAAAGAGGGGTGTGAAGGGGGTGGGTGTTTAGATTATTTTTTAAAATGAGTAAGCCAATTTCAGGGTTATATGCGTTTAAGAACATCAAATACATGAATATCCATACTCTTCCAACATGCTTTTAAACGGTTATTTGGCTGATATTTACTTGAGGAAAACGTATAAACCATAGATTGACTGAAGGTACTACTTATTTCAACATATTATTGGCTTAAATCAATATAACAGTGGTAACGTTCGAAGTCAACTTTACAATTTCATTCATATGATAACGACAGAGACCATGCACACATCACCTTTGTTCCGCAATTATTCCGGATAAAATATAGCAATACATTCTTATATACACATAGACCTACTTGTATTTAATCCTGCTCTATTTGGAGATTTTAAAGATGACATGGCTTCATATGTCTTTCCAGTTTACTTTTATTATAAACAAATCATGTGTTCATAATAAAAGTAAACTGAAAAGACAAATTTTATGAATGAACTATGTGTATCTTATCATAATATAATGGATAATAAGAAACAAGCAGTTAAATTAGCACTCGATTTCTTTTTGTATTGCATGTAGTGAGTAGGTTGGTGATGTCTTCATGTCATTTACCCATGTCCATTCTTTTTCATACGTTATGATAACATTACTAATTGTAAGTTCCGATCAAAAACAGATGACAGTGCGAGAAAAAGTTGTTGAACATTTCCAAATGAAAAAAAAACCAACAAACAATTCCAAGGAGCCAGAAAAATGTAATTTGCTGATTCTATAAATAATAACAAAGATGATCTCTCAAACTGTATCATAGGTGTACTATTCTGTAGCAGCATGATCACAGTAACCTGTGGAAGTGCTGATCCGTGCCTGAAAATTATTATTATATTTTTTTTTATGCCCCCGCCGTAGCGGTTGGGGCATTAAGTTTTACTCTTGTTTATTTTTTTTTGAAAAAGGGGTTGCGATCACACCCTTCACACCCTCCCTTCCGACGGCCTTGCAGTTATATGTTGTTTTGTTTTATTAGAATACTATTATGATTTTATTGTAAAGCAGGTGAAACATACTTATTTTTTTTACATTTTTAACAACTCAAATTGCTGGTTAGGGCTATTCCATTAAAATGTATGTGGGAGGGTAGGAAGGGTCTTTCAAAATATCCCTACAACCAAGAACCATTTTTTAGATAATTTTGCATAATGGTAATAGACACATACTGAAAAAAGACCCATGATCCACATTCAATAATTAAACTTCCCTTCCTACCCTCCCACATGCATTTTAATGGAATGGCCCTATTGTGACATAATTATATAAATACATGTTTCTTTTTCTTATAAAGGATGATGATGGTTGGGAGTCTGATCACTCAGAATCAACAAACTCAGCTACCGAAGATACAGGCATGGATGTAGATTCAGCACAAAAGCCTCGACAACCAAGTATTCCTAAAGATTTCTTGATGTCACAGAATGATGATAGTAGAACATCGGGTATGTTGAAACTGCAGTTGTCTCCCTTTTATAAAGTGTCACATTTAGATATTTGCAGTTGTCTACCTTTGGAAAGTGTCCCATTTATAATGAAGTTCACAATACACCTTATTGGTATTTATTCCACTGCAGATAACATGGATAAGTTCTGAAATTTCTCACACTTTCATGGCGTCACAAACCAGTTGAAGCTATCTGGTGCCCTGTTTAAACAATAAATTATGGATAGAAATTTGAAAAGAGGCATGTTTAAACCATAGTCAACCAAAGCATTTTAATGACTTTAATCTGTGTTTAAAAATTTGGATCATAAACTTATCAAAATCTTAAAATGTTCACCTTCTAAACTTTTTCCTCCCTCAGCTCATGATTACTGGTGACCTTTGTTTTTGCAACTCTTGACCAGAACAGGAAGTTACATTTTCCCCCAGATTGGACTAAATAGCACAAAGGTGTATGCCATCTAGTCTTGTTATTCACATTTTCTTTATAGCAGCAAAGACTTCTCATGAATATGATTTCTAGATGCTCACCATGTTTTAAATTCAACTTTTTAATTTTATAAAACAGTTTTTTTATCAATGGACTTTGCCAAAGGTGAAATATGTTTGTCACTATATTGTAAATGACATCTTTTTTTAAATTACAACCATTTATAAAAATTAAACTGCACTGCTAATTGCATATATATAGATTCATGGAAATATAATCGACAAAAGAAAAACAAAGTCGCATATTAAAAAGTTTTGCCTACCTTAATAGTAGTGATGCATTGATAGTTTAGAGTTCAATTTTATTTGACCTTTGACTTTATTTTTAACAGAAGACTGTGGAGAATGGGATATCAGTTTAAGAGGTAGGATTAGAAAGAGACGAATTATACCGAACAATGTTGAAGATCAAGGCTTGTCTAAGAAGCGCAAAACTGAAACCACACCTACTACAACATCAGCACAAGTGCCAAACAAGTCGGATCAGAGTTCACCAAACATGGTTTCCTTGGTGACAAGCAGTGCTAGTCATTTACTGCTGCACACATCAGGAGGTCAGACTTACTACACTGGGTTAAATCAGCAGTCACTTAGCAGTCTCAGAATGTTATCACACACTAAGCAAACGGCCCATCCCATAATACAGCAATTACTACGACAACCAGGGATGGACTCTCCAAGACCTTTAGCCAGTTCTTCTGTTGAAGATACCTCTCAAAGTAAGGATCTAAGTTCAATTTGTCATACATTATAAATATATATTCTTAGTTTACAGTACATGTATGTCAATATACTTGATAAATTGATTAAGTTGTTTCTTAACAAAACATAGAAATGAATAGAAAAAAGAAGCCCTAGAATTCTTATATTTGAAAAAGATATATTGGATATAAGTAAATTTAAAATAAGATAAATGAATTTAAAATAAGATAAACGAATTTAAAGTAGATGAGGTATCCATAAGGTATCTAGTTTTGAAATTGTGTTTGACTCTTATCTTACAGTTAAAAGGCTTGTATAGTCCGCGGTTTTATTCTCCAAAATTGACCCTGACAGCAGGAGTGTGGACTATAGAGTACAATAAGCAAGAAATAAGAGAGAAAATTACAATTTCGCGATGTGGTTTGTTTATGTTCCGCCATGTTTGTTATTGACATTGTAGAGGGCGCTCTTATCATTTTTCAAACCAATAATTTTACCCAATCCATATTAATAAGTTATTTTTATTCAATATCAAATTAATACTGAAAAATTTAAAAATGAAATGCTTCATTACAAAATTCTCTTTTCTTTTCAATGCATTGCTAAATATAAATTGTATCTGCTTGAATGAAATCGTACAAAAGAAGTAAAAAACGACAACTGTAAACTACAAAACGTAACCGGTTATTATTTGTTCTGTTTTGGTGTTTCCTATTGACAAATATGTTTTGTATTATCTTAAGACCCTTCAAACATTAATGTGATAGATATATTAAACACTGTTTTACATAAGGAGGGAACTGTTTTACTTTCAAAGTCGTATTATAGTGATATCTATTATGTACGGATTTCGACTCTCACCAGGTTTTTTCATCTTTTACACGTGCTTTTCAAACTTCCGGTTTAAACATACACAAGTTTCTAAATTGTTTTTTGTGTGATTTAGACTTATTTTAACCAGCGTGAAGTGTTTTAGAACCATTTACAAGCAGTTTCAGCTTCTGTTTGGTGATGGAAAATAGGTTTTTCCAAGAAAATACTGCAAACGACCGCACACGGTTTCATTAGACCTTTTCTAACAGTTACAAAAAGTTTTTTTACCTGAAATTTCGTGGGGAGAAGGGGGTGCGGACTATGTACCAGTGCGAACTATACAAGCCCGATTACAGTAATTGACAAGAATTGCCAGTTTTCCTGTCAACGGTCTGATGTTGTCTCCGGGTACTTGGGCTTTCTCCATCAATAATAACTGGTCTCTTTGATAAAGCCAGAGTTCTAAAAATGGTCTTTAAAAATTGAAAAAAAAACAAACCAAAAAGGGTAAATAATTCCAGGTCAGTTCTTCAAGCTCCCTGGAGACTGTAGTTGGATCTCTCTTTCATCCCCTATATAAAGTCTATGAGATAATTCAATTTTCATTTTTGCATGATGATTTCATTTACATATTTGGATTGAAGTTAAATTTAAGTGAATATTTATCTCACCTATACACATCATACATGTATTATCAGTTGAGTACAAAAACAAGTGGCGCCAAAAAGTTTGAGGAAGTTATTTTTCCCTTTGCATGTGATTTACATATGACATTATTACTACACTACTTATTCACACATCAATCTGTTAAACTCAGTTATGCAGGACACTGGTTACAGGTATTGCAATGTTAAATTTTAATGTTATCAGTTGAAACAAAAAGTGTAACTTATTTTATTCATTTCTTTTTTTCAGACAAATCCGTAGCATCAAAGAACATAAAAAAGGCAACTACACCTCAGAAATTGCCTGTGTCAACACCAAAAGTAGCACAGCCTCCTGGAAAAGTTCAATACTTTGCTGCTAACATTAACAGTTTACCTCCAGCTGTCATTCAGCAGTTGATAAAGTCAAATGCTTTGTCTATACAGGCAGGAAATAGTCAGCAGGGGATGATTTTGTTAACAGCTGTCAATCCAGCAGAGCCTGGATGTGCCCCCGGAGCTAAGGCAACACTTACTTTACAAAATCCAGTGACAGCTAAAACTACCAGTCCGTCTCAACAAACAACATCTTTATCACAGACTGTTGCAACAATAGATGGAACCTCAGCAAATATTGACAAGGTGGCAGCGGTTGTCACAGAAAGTCAAGTTGAGACAAACAAGTTAATGAAAAATGTTTTAACTACTGAACATTCTCAACAGAAGCCAACCATACCTGTGGCAAATGCACAGATGTCTTTGGCCCCAGGGAAAAATGTGCAACAGAATAAATTTGCTAATTTTGCAAAAACTATACATGCCACGCCTGCTACACCACAATCAGTTGTGTCAACTGTTCAGACTGTCCAGTCTACAACATTCACTCAACAAAAGCATGTAGCACCAACTGTTCCCATATCAGTGCCAAGGACATCCCAACCTAAAATGATTATTCAGCAGAGTCCTACAGTACTACCTGTGGCAAATCAAGGTCTGAGATTGCAGAATTTTGGTGGTGTCAATGTGATCAATCCTGGGGGATATGTTCTGAATACTGGACAGAATCAAGGTGTGGCACTCAATTTGAACCCTACTCTGAATATCGGCAGTCAAGGAACCGTGAACCTTAATACAGGTCAAAGTGCAATGAATATTGGTGGTCAGGGTTTAACCCTTCAGCAGATTCAGGCATTGGCTTTACAAGGTATTAATTTGCAGGGAATATCTCTACAAGGTTCAAATATAATTGTACAGCCAAATGCTGGTTTGAGAATCCAGACACCTGTGAGTGTTCATGGACAGCAAGTCGTAGTATCAACAATTGCAGGAACAGTTCAGAATGCGGGGACTTTGACAAACTCCAATTTAGTTTCAGTTCCGGTGCAAGGGACAGTTTTGTCTCATAAAATAAATAGCAGTCCAACCGATGCTGGCTTAAATTTATTAAATCCAGTATCTTGTTCAATTGGAGAAATTTGTCCACCTATAAGTCCAGTAATTGGATCAGGGCAGGCAAGTAAGGACTTGAATACCATAAATTATCCAGGAAGTGTTTTGACTGATTTTCCAAATTCTCCAATGTTTGGGCTACAGATTTCACCTGGGAGAACACAATGCAAGTATGCAAGCAATGTGACAGTGAAAACATTACTAGAAGCTAGAAAACCGTCTTTTACTGAAACATCCCCAGAGAACCATGGAACTATTGTTGTACAATCAACCGCAACTGGAATAAAGAAATTGAAACTGCCAAGCAAAGCTGCTTTAGATTCTGCCATACAAACTGTTGTGACTGAGGTAAAAACATCTTTACCTACCGCTAACATTAAAGTGCCGTCCCCGGTGACAATGCCATCAATTCAGCCTAGACGTAACATTACTAAAACTATACAAAGTATGAAAGTTCCTATTCCAACTACACCAAAAGTAGAAACTAAATCAAATGTACCCATAAATATACAGGTGTCGCCACCAAACTATGTACAGCCTATGTCTCCTGCTATTGGACAGTCAAATATTACTCTTGGTACACCAGTGCAGTCGGGGCAGCCTAACCTTGCCTTGGCTAGTCCAATACAATCTGGGATTTTGAACATGAATCAGGTGAACAATGCAGGTCAAATAATGTTGACAAATTTTAAATCAAATACGAATATTCCCACCGGACAGAATGTTGTTCAAGGTTATTTGACCCCGCAAGGTCTTATAATACCATCAGCAAATCTGAAAAACTTTCAAAATATGCAGAAAACTGTCAGTTCTAATGTTATTGGAAATTCATTAACAAGTGTTGAACCTGCATCTCCTTTATTAGTAAATTCTTCTCAGATTGGGGCATCATCATTAGCAAGTTTGCAGTCAAATTCTCTGATCTTTGGTGCATCTAGTATAACTGATAAGAATGAGTTAAAACATTTACAAAATGTGCAAGACTTGCGGAATATTGCAGCCATTAATTCAAATATTATTCCTCAGATTGGATCTCAGCAGTTTGTACAAAAGCCTATGGGATTATCTGTCGCAGGCAATCAACTTCAGTCTGGAAACTTTGTTTATCTTTCTCCGTCAGCAAATGTGCAACAAGGATCTCAAATTCTATTAAACACAAATCAACCATTGACATCATTTAGTACATCAGTTAAGCCACAGATTTCAGCTACTGGTTCTTTGAATACACAGCCGGGAACAATTGGTGCAGCTCAAATTCAGCGTAGTGCAAGTTACGAATCAAATGCTGAAAATTGCGATCTAAGGCCTGTTATTTCATTGCCACTTGGAGCTCAGAAGAAAGACACAACAAAGAGCACAATCATGTCATTGCCTCTTGCTTCAGTTAAGGCTGACTGTGTCACTAGTTCAGTTAGTTCTCTACCATTAGCTTCTGTGAGAGCTGAAGATGCAAGTCACAACCTGACAAAAAGTCAAGTTCCCATGCTAAATACGTTTGGGAGTAATGCAACTTTATTGAGTCACTTGAATAGTCCTATATTAAAAACTAATGTTAACCATTTTGCAACTTCTAAAAGTGATGGAATGAGACCACCAAGTGCTGTGTCCTCATCTGTTGGTCAAAATAATTTGTCAGATGGAAAAACCAATATTCAGCAGTCATATGTCAAAGAGATGACTCTTGGTCAAAAATCTGTTCTGTTAAGCCCACAAACCAGACAGGTACCAATATTATTAAATCAACAGGGATCCAGTTCGGAAATTATGAAACAACTGGCAGCTGCTCAAGTGTTAGGAACACCAGTTAAACAGATATCGAAATTACAAAATTCCAATGTAGCTTTAGCCAATGGTAATAAACTTGTCATCCAAGTTCCTGGACAGTCAAATGTTTCAACACCACAGTATGAAAATAAGAGGATGTTGCAAATACAAGGACAGATGCAGAATAATACAAGCACAGGGAGTGCTGGTAAATTGGTCATACCTGTATCAAGACCTACAGTTTCTACCCCTGCTCCAACTAATATTACAAGTACCATGTCTGGACTGAAAACAATTACTTCACTGCCAAATAAGGTAATGATACAGGTACCCGGACAGCCCCAGTCGGGTGGTCCAATGCTTCTCATATCGCCACAGAAACAATTCATACTTGGTTCTCAGACCGTGCAAAAATCTACAGCGAATAATGTGTCGCAGACACTGTCATTACCTTCTACGTCTGGTCAGGTGACGAATATTCAAAAACCTGTAGCGCAACCAAAGGACCAAGTGTATCTTCGTGCATCTGCACCAAATCTTGGTAAAAGTGTGGACTTTCCTGTATTAAAAGGACAAAATGTGGAAAATATTTTCAAGTTTCCCAATACATCTGTAAATAACTCTAATATTCAACAAACATCTGTGCAAGGTGTTGCTAATAATGCCATGAATTCTCATGTGGTGCCAAAAGGTGGTACTGGTTTGCAAGTAGGAAATAGAACGACAATAACTACAAATTCAGAAATCCCATATTCAAATTTAAAACCAAGTTTACAAACAACTGTAACTCAGTCTCCAGCAAAATCACCAACAACTCCACAGAAATTGTTTTTGTACAATATAAATGGACAGTTGGTGACAGCTCAAGGTGTACCTGTTACTGTAGACAATGGTATACTGAAAATATTACCGCAACCTAAAATCCAAATGTCAAATTTCAACTTGCCGAAAAGTCCACCTGCTGCCTCAAAACCTCATGGCAATGTACCGATTTCACCAAAACCAGGACAGCCAATTGTCAATACACAGCAGGCTTATTTGAATGTTCTCTCAAGTACAAATAGTGCTCTGTCATCAGCATCATTACCACAGTATTCTAAAAGTCAGACTTTACCAGGTCTAGGTCAAAATGTGTCAGATTCACTTCCCACCAATCAGTTCTTGGCAGGAATAGGAACGCAGCAGCCGAAATCTGTTGTCAGGAATTTGAATTCAAATTTAACCTTTGTGACATCAAATTGCACTGCTAGTAGTAATATGAAACATAATATGGCTGTTTCAAATTCTACAGCCGGACAAAACATGAATGTTAGCGGAATGTTACCACATGATTCCATCAATACAAAACCGTCTCATCGATTTGTTGTTATGCCAGAAACTGGTGGACAGACACAAATTGTATTTCCTCAACCAAACATTCATTCCAGTAAGGCTTTAGTAAACACTGTACATAGTGCATCCTCGTCCATTATGTCATTGTCATCTGCCAACTCGCCAATCGTAGCAGTCCAGACTGCATCACCATCCGTCAATTCACAGATCATCAAAAAGTCATTTGTACAAAGTTCACCGGTCATTTCCAGTCAGACTTCGAAAGTAATTAATGCAGCACAAAAATTTGTTAACTCCGTCAATATGAATCATCATAATAATATAAACGGTCAAAATGTTGTCACGACTAATCCCGCTACAGTTAAAAACACGACCAAATCCAACAGTAGCAGCACTGTGGATGCAGAAGAGGCGGCACTCAACTTGTTATCATTAGCCAATCAGAGATTCTCATCTTAGTATGCCTAAAATATTCAGTGTATTATAACATGGTAGCAATAGTGGTGATTTATTTTTGTTTCTTTGTGTTTGGACGGTACTGTAAATTCAGAAATAGTTGTGTGCATTTATTAATGAAATATTTGATCATCCATTATAAAGTTTGCTAGATTAACTATGGGAATTCAGGAATCGCTGCATACAAATAGTGCTATCATGAATGTGCTACTCATATTAATTCTTTTCCATATTAGCAAATACATCATACAATTTCTGAGTTTACAGAACTTTTTTGGATTCCAATTTTCATGACTCGTAGGAAAATTTTCAGTTCTTTCTTTCCAATTTCATGGTTATTAGACTTCAAAAACTATAGATTTGCAAATTAATGTATGATTGATGCAAATGATCAAAATTTTATGACCTATGAAGTTGATTAATGATACTTGTGTATAACTATATATTTTTTTAAGTTATATATGATGAAATAGACTGTGCATATAATTATTTTCTTTTTTTCTAATTTATTATTAAATTTTCATGTCAGGTGTTAAAAAAGGTAAAAACTTCATGAAGACAATGTTTTTTATGGTGAAAATAGCAACCATGATAACATAAACATTCCAAATAAATATAGGAAATTTATTAAGATTGGAACACAAAATTATCACTTTTACAAATTCCTCGTCTTACATGTCTAAAGTTTAAGTTAGATTCATTGGTAACGACAATCATAGGAAATTGTTTGATACATTAGTTGTTACCAGTATCACGATCTGTACTTTATCCATATTTTCTTGTAAATTGCAATTTATTTTCTGCAACTGGTCAACTGACCAAGCAATATTAATTTCAACACCATTTCATTTTTAATAGGTTTTTATTAAATAGAAATTGACCAACTGCAGGAAGTTATGGACTAGGTAGAAATGTTTGCAAAGGGAGATAATATCATGTAAAGTATCATTTAAATGTATATGACTGCTTTCTTGGAAAACCACAACATTTTCTCAGTTTATGAAAATTGGTGTCCATGAAATTTGTTAATCCACAGTATTTCAGTGTAAAATTCTTGAATGGGCATTATTATTAGTTCTAGTTCTTATCAATGTCATTTGTAAATACATTGTAAACTGAAAAGGCTATTTTGATATAAATCTATTCCAAGTTTCAGAATCCAAAGGATGATGGGTAATTTCACTGTTTGTACACCAAAATGAAAATGCTGTCACATCATTGGTTAAATATCAATTGTTTTGGATATTATTAGCCAATGATAACACTTTTTGAGTAGCTTTTTACACTATCACCCATCATGTGGGTAATTTCATTGTTAGTACATCAAAATGAAAATGCTGTAATTTCACTGTTTGTACACCAAAATGAAAATGCTGTCACACCATTGGTTGAATATCAATTATTAAGGATATTATTAGCCAATGATAACATTTTTTGAGTAGCTTTTTACAAAATTACCCAAAATCCTTTAGATACAGAAATTGGGAATTTGTTATGTTACTGAATCATCGGAAGGCATTTTTGTCAATTTTCTGAGTTTTCCATTGCGTTAAATTCAGTACTATTCTGACACTTCCCTTTGAGTTTATTATGATCTGTGCCATGTATTTTCAAAATGTTCAGTATAGTTGTTGTTTTATGTTTTTTGAAAATCGAAGACTAATTTTAAAATGCATAACACATGACTTAACAGATCTGGGTTGACTGCAAGTGTAATGTCTTAACAGTACTGATTTTTATGCAAAAAAAAAAATCTGAAAGAGATCTTAAATGTTAATTAGACCTTCCATTCTTATGTTCAGACATTTCCGATCACTTTAGGTCAAGATTGCCAGTTCAGTCCTAACACATGGATGTCCTGGAAGGTATGCACATTTATCATATATATGAGTAGGAGTATGTTTTTTTCTGTTGCAGAATGAGATATTCAATTTTTGTATAAAGTTATGAAATTCACATTATACTATTTAGTGCTTTCAAAGTGTTTGTTTGCTTACTATTTGTTTGATGCAAATTGTTTATTTTATTTTTTGTTGAATCTATCGATATTTAATATTTTTAAGTAAACGAAAACCTTTTTTTTTTCAAAGTTTAAACTGGTGATTCTTATGATACTGGAAATAAGTAAAATGATGTGTCCATTCATTAATGCAAATCATGAAAAGTTTAATAAAGTTAAAAACCGATTTGATTACTATGCTCGGATAACATTAAATGTATGAATGTTAGGATCAAAATGCTAGTTTTAAATGGTGTCATCTGAACCTCATTACACTTTTCTCATTGATCAAAACAACATTTTAATTTCTGAATATTCAGTATGTATATATATATACATAACCACAGCTTGTAAAAGAGTGGTCAATTAGACTTATGGTTTGACAAAAAAAATGGTTGGAATTGATTTTGAATTATGGGTTGAATCAAGTAAGATTTTATTCTTGATGGACTGTTTTGTTCTGGTTTGATGTTGAAATTCAATATTTGTACAGGTGTAGAGAAAAAAAGAATCCTTTTCTTTTTGCATCAAGTTTTAACTTCACAAATATAAGTAACTAATTTAATTGGAATATGAAATTTGTATATATTTCAAAGTTTTTGCATTATGACGGGTAATATAGAAAATTGATATTTCTGTATTTTTTTCGTTTGTAGTAATTTAATAGAACATTCTTTCAACTTGTGATTTTAATGTACTCTCTGAAGACTTCTTGTTTGGTATAAGAAACATAAAAAGAAAAATATCATTGAATGAATTAGGTTTTATTAAAATGATCATTTAAACAGTTTTTGAATGATAAAAGATGAAATAGCAAACATGCGATATTCATTTTTTTTCATGAGAAAAAGTGTGCATGAATGGGTTATTTTCGCAGAGATATAAATTTAGCAATTTATGATTTAAAACTTCTTTACATACTTCTGTTTTCACATTTTTTCTTGTTTCTGACTCTCATCTTTCTTAAATATCAAATTTATGTTATATCTTGTCTGCAAAATTAATGAAAATATCTCACTTTGCAGTAATTGGGTTTTCCCCTGTATTATATTTGATTTCTTCTGTGTGGTAGAATTAATGTAATGAAAGTGCTTACAATTGTGTGCCAGTGCCAATGAAATGAATGATATTTGAACAGGCTATGTTCATTCAGTTTTTGCAAAGTTATATGTATGTACATGATGTAACAGCCTTTTTCTATAATTCTGTAAATAAGTTATTTGCCATGGACTTATTTTAGTTTCTTGTCATTACAAAGAATTTGAAAAGTTCATTGGAAACCTGGATTGATAGTTGTATATGAAATTTGTTGCCTGTAAAATTAATTTCTTTGCAGTATTCAGTGTTATTATTTTTTCTTCAAAACTGACCATTACCAAAACAATATGATACTTTTGGAGTATTATAAATGCTGTAAGAATACATATTT
The DNA here is from genome assembly GCF_021869535.1 of Mytilus californianus. Taxonomy (NCBI): domain Eukaryota; kingdom Metazoa; phylum Mollusca; class Bivalvia; order Mytilida; family Mytilidae; genus Mytilus; species Mytilus californianus. Next base: position 38,032,319 of record NW_026262712.1, read on the forward strand.
TTCCACAAAGTCTCCTTAGCAATATGATAGTTGCTGATAAAAATTTCTCACTGTTACCATTTTTTTTTCAATCATCCAGACCAGTGTAGACAATTCACTGTTTCAGAATCTGATGCATTCCGGGAAATATTTTCAAAAATGTACACCAAAGCATTGTGATAGGTTAAAAATGTCCTAAACAATTGAAATTCCACCAATGACGTGATGTTATTGTCATTTTGAGGTACGAACAATAAAATTTACCCATAGTCCTTAAGATTCTGAAATGGTCAATTCAGAATGCCTGTTTGATGTAATTCATAATGGATTACCTATTGAGGTCATGTAGATGATCTTTACTTGTTCATAAGTGTTTGGTTTAATTTGAAGATAATGATAATCTGTAGGTAAAGTTGTTATATTTTTAATATTTTATCACTACTGTAGAAAAATTTTTGGTGTTTTATGCAGTGATCGATCTGGTAAAATGTTTTACTTTTTGATATTCTAAGATTTTTGTTAAAATAAGTATCAATTCACACAACAAGAAAATGGTTTGTACTTGAAATTGGGAATGTCAATGAATCTAAAATGTTTGGTTTTCAAGAAAACTTTCTATTGCTAAGAATTATTTTTTATGTCGTTCCAAAGTTATGGTAGTGCTTTTATGAATAATACACTATTTTTCTCATGTTGAATTATGATCTTGAGTCTTGATAAAGTGTTAAAGAATTTTATTGCAAAAAATTTTAACTGTTGAAATCTAACACAAATAGATTAATTCAGCTAAATTTACTTAACATTTTCTTTATTTTAAGTATGCAGTCTAATCAAAATTGTGGTATGATAATTATAAGTTTTAAAAAAAATTCAAATCATTGAGTTATTAATTTTATTTTTGAAAATTTAATGTTACTAAAAAAACAAGAGACATTAAGTAGTCAACATACAGTCTTCAGCAAAAGACATGATTCTATCCAATATATCAGTCTTGGAAGGTCTTGATTAAATTGAACGCAGACTAATGCTTATATTCACTATTCTTTAAAAGTATAATTTTGGCAGTAATTTTGCACAAAAAAAGTATGATAAATAGAAAGAATACTTTATTGGAGCTTGGACAGTAAAGTTGTAACAGGCAATCTGAAGAATAAAGTTGTTTAAAAAAAAAAGTAAATAGAAAGTGCCAAAAATGTGTCGCATATTGTTGACTGGAAATCATTGTTCATTTTAATCTCACTTTAAAAATAGTTGAAATGAACCTGCTGAAACCAACCATACATCATAACATTAAAAATATGTCAAATGGTCATACTAAAAACACCAATCTTAAGTTATGAACATTATGTTATTGTTTCAAATTGCTTTTACTGTATTGATAGTTTGTTTAAGTTTTGTATAAATGATGTGGAAACATTATAAGGAATAATGTTTTTTGAAGTTTCTAATTGTTTTACATGTAAATACTGAATGCTGAGTTAAGTTAAAAATGAATGATTGTACAAAGTATGTTATTTAAAACTGAAATTGAAATAGAATCTTATCATCATCTTTTGTGTGTTTTTTCTGCTCTGTCCCTTGAACATGTTATATGAGCACCTGAGTAACCCTGATTTATTTTTGCGTTTGTGTTGTTTAATATTTAGTTTTCTGTGTAGGATATTTATCCCCAGCTTACAATAAAAAGCCCATTATGAATCCTGGTCTGTGTATCTGTCTGTCCATCCTGTCTAATTTGAGTATTAGTTTCTGGTAGTTAAACAAAAATTTATGGTCACTGGAAATTTAGTCAACTTGTTCACTATAATTTAAATTTTTGTCTCGCCTACAATGAAAGTTGGGATGGAGAGACATAGGTGTTGATTTTCAAGCGACGGTGTCAACAATTGTTAAGTTTTCAGCTGAAGTCAGTTTGATAGGAACTACTTGTGATAGATCAATGATATTTGCTAAACAGTTGCATTACTGTCAGTACTTCTCAGTTTGTTAACAATTTTGAGGCCTTGACTCCTAGGTCATGGTGTGAGAACTTTCAGTTAAATAGCAATTTTCTACGTTTAGTTTTCTGCTTCGGTCAGTTTGAAAGGAACTACTTTTGATAGATCAATGATATTTTCCTATAAAGTTGCATTACTATTAGTACATCTCAGTTTGTTGACCATTTCAAAGCCATGCCCCTAGGTCATGATTCGGTGACTGAATTATTTAGCAATGTTGCTGTCCATTAGATTGTCTTTTTTTGAATTTTCTGCGGACAGACCAGACATATCTCTGTGTCATCAGTTTATTTAGAATACATGCAAAATAAGATTATGACCTAAATTGAGTGGTTTTCTGAAAATGGAAATGTGATGGTGCAAGCAGGGCAAGTAGTAGTGACCTATGAACACATAATCTGGTTTTAAATATTTATCTCATGATTTGGCCTGATGTTTGTTGTCTTTCCTCCCACTTACTGATTTTATTGTTACCAAAATTGTTTGTCTTGACTGCAACAAAAGTCACAGAATGCAAGACATTGGGATTTTAATCTGAGGAGGCTGCATAGACTATTTGTATAAAGCTTTATATTTCAGAAGGTAAACGACCTGGATACTTCATGCCTTATGTTATGAAGTTTCTGTCTGTTATATGTTCATTATCCTCAACCTCGTTTTCATGGTTCAGCAAGTGCTTGAAAAAACAGATATTTTTAATTTATATTTTTTTTATTATAATAGGATAACTAATTTTGGTATATTGGATCCTTTAAATGTCTACATGTTTATTAGACAGGCCTCACCTGACCTTGACCTCATTTTATGGACCAGTGATTAAGGTTAAAAATTTGTGGTCAAGTCTGAATTTCATATACTATAAGCAATAGGTCAACCATATTGGTGCAAGTAATGATTGTAAGGTGAACATATAAAAATAAGAAGATGTGGTATAATTGCCAATGAGAGAGCAAATGACATAGAAATTAACAACTATAGGTCACCGTACAGCCTTCAACAATGTGCAAAAACCATACCGTATAGTTAGCTATAAAAGGTCTCGAAATGTGAATATGTACAACAATTAAAACGAGAAAACCAACAACCTGATTTATGTTCAAAACAATGAACGAAAAAAAACCAAATATAATATACAGCAGCATAAGACAACCACTGAATTACAGGCTCCTGACTTTAGACAGGCACATACAGAATGTGGTAGGTTAAACATGTTCGTGGGCGCCCTAACCTTGGACAGTGGTGTAACAGCACAACATATGAACAAACTATAAAAATTAGTTTAAAAGGGATTAACTTGTCAGATCGATACAAAGCAGAAAAGAAAAACAAGTAACAAAAACACATAACAAACTTGACAGAGTATTAATTTTATACATCCCCACAACAAAAAAGACACTAAGTACATATCTGAGAGTACTAGCATTTACTGACAGCAAGTTCAACGCCAATAACAATTAATTAAAAAAATCATGTATCTTAGGCTAAAATACCAATGAGTTCACACCCAAAATCCAATGGATTGAGTGTTAAGACGTCATTAACTGTCAGAGAAAACATGACCTTGCGCAATGAAAAATTACAGGTATCGACAGATTGTAGAACTGTGAATGTGCATATGTATATAACAATAATATTTAGTTTGGTTTTAATTTACTGATCAATATTTATACCAATAAAAACAATATTCAAAGAACTTTACCCGGATCGTTTCTAAATTTCCGGGGTCGAGTCAGTAAACAACTTCTCCATAAACATTAGGATGTTCTATCCTTTTTGAAATAAGTCGTTTAAATGTACATCCAAAATTCCATTCCAAACCAAATCTTTATATCTATGGAAGAATTTAGTTAAGGTTTTAAGTATTTTGTGGAATCGAAATCCCTGATGTTGATATGCAAAATCTGAATTTTTCCTGGAATGTAAAATGTAAAATTCTAATATAAATAAATTATCGTCCTCGTGTTAGGGCATTTGTTTTTGTCTCGCCTTGACGGAGTCAAAAAGCGAGACTGGTATGCTGTTTCCGGCGGCGGCGGTGTCAACAATGTATTAGTTTGTGATTAGGTCTAGTTTATGGTGAACCACTAGTGGTAGGTCAATGCTATTTGGTATGCAATTGTATTACTAGCATTGGCTTATCTCCTTACCATGGAGATTATTTGGCACTGTCCCCTCAGTCATGGTCTATTGACCTTGAAACTCTGCTTAGTTTACATGTATTAGTTTGTGATTAGGTCAGTTTATCGGACCCACTAGTGTTAGGTCAATGATGTTTGGTATGCAGTTGTATAAGCATTGGCATATCTCATTTCCATGGAGATTATTTGGTCTCGCCCCCTCAGTCATGGTCTATTGACTTTGAAACTTTTTCTTAGTTTTCATGTATTCGTTTGTGATTAGGTCAGTTTAATGGGAACCGTTAGTGGTAGGTAAATGATAATTGGTATGCAGTTGTATAAGCATTAGCACATCTCATTTCCTTGGAGAATATTTGGTCCTTACCCCCTCAGTCGTGGTCTATTGACTTTGAAACTTTTGCTTAGTGTACATGTATTAGTTTGTGATAAAGTCAGTTAAAGATGAACCTCTAATGTTAAGTCAATGATATTTGATATGCAAATGTATTAGAATTTGCAAGTTACATTTCAATAGAGATTATATAACCCCACTCCCTCATTATGGTTCATTGACTTTGAAACTTTTACATAGTTTACAAGTTAATGTTTGTGTTTAGCTTTGTTTAAAGGGAACTACTTATGAAAAGTCAATGGTATTTGGTATGCAGTTGTATTAGCATTGGCACATCTCATTTCCATGGACTGTAACTTCAGTCATGGTTCATTGACTTTGAATATTTGCATAACTTACATGTTAAAGTATTGCTATTTTAATTTCAACATTTGCATTATCAAAATAACAAATAGGCGAGACATATCTCTGTGTTAACAGTTTATTTATTTTCGATCCTCTTCAAATTTCAGTTAGGTGTTCCCTTAATAAATTATATGATGAGGTCAATAAACAGATAAATATGCAGATGTTTATAATATATGTCACACTCTCAATTTTCCTAAATCGAGAACAATAGTGAATACATTTAAGAATATAATTGAAAATGGAAACGGAGAATGTGCCAAAGAAAAATCAATCCTACCAAATAGCCAATGCAGCGTGAAAATCCCGCACACGAAGGCGGGCTTCATCTGGCCCCTAAATAATACTATTTACTAGTTCAGCGAAATGGACACCACACTAAACTCCGAAACATATAAATGAACCAAAATTTAAAAAAACACACACGACTAACAAAGGCCAGAGGTTCCTGACTTGGACAGGCGCAAAAATGCGGCGGGGTTAACATGTAGTGTGATATCTTAACCTTCTCATAATGCCTCTCACCAATGTGGAATAAACAAACACACAACAATACGCACAGTAAAACTCAGTTTATAAGAAGTCCGAGTCCGATATTAGAATAGGTAACAGAAGAAACTAAGCAAAATTATAATGATCATACATTAACAAAGGACTTCTAGCAGTTACTGACATGCCAGCTCCAGACCTCAATTAAACTGATCGAAAAATAATGTCTTCATCATATGAAAATCAAGCACAGCCATTTGAAGATCTTCCATTTATACCATACTTAACTCTACTAAATAACGAAAACGTATTAAGTTAGATTAAAAGACAACCACTGACGAAGTTTCTGACTACCTTATACTCATGTATCAGGTATGCTGGAGACCGTACTGTTTTGCAGGCAAATGTATAGGCCAGAAAAACAAGTGAGCATAAAATCCAGATTGGCATAAATAGTACCATCTTTGAAGATACATTAACTGTTATTTAAATAACGACATAGAAGGGATATGGTGCGGTTGGCCGCATGGGCATGGAAAAAAAACTCCATACACTTCAGACCTAAAGCAAGGAAACAGAACTTTTTTTGTCTTTATCTCAAAGTCACATTGGGGTATTCAAGTTATGCGTAAAATTTGACACCTTACTACAGCTTCAAAACAACCCCATACCCTCGCACCTTCTAGATATACAATGCAGGGAATTTGATGCTATCAAAATTCAATCTAACTGGTGTTAAGTGATGCGTCGGTTGATTGCTGTTGATTTAAGAGAAAAACTCAGATGTACAATCATTAAATCTACTCCTTGATAATTATATTATATACATGTTTGATATAGAGCTCTATAAGGGAAACATAAAAATAGATAAGAAACCATCTGGAAGGGTACAACCAATGCATAAACTTAGTGGAGAAAACACCATTAAACATACTTATACTAATAAATCAATTAATATAAACACTGATCGGTGTCTACATTTGTTATAACATAAAACATGTAATTCTTAGAATTGAATGCTCCTTTCGTGTAAGTTAAAAGAGAGGCGAAAGATACCAGAGGGACATTCAAACTCATAAGTCGAAAATAAACTGACAACGCCATGGCTGAAAAAGAAAAAGACAAACAGACAAACAACAGTACACAAAACATAACATAAAAAACTAAAGACTTAGCAACACGAACCCCACCAAACATTGTCCTTGGGAAACAATAGAAATTCGATTTTTCTCCATATACGATGTATGGGAAATGCAAATATTTCTAAAAAATGCTTTTATAACTATTAAAACTCATATAAATTTTACAAGTTTAATTTCAGAGGATAATACAAATAATTAACGATATTTAGACGTGGTGCAGAAATAGATATTTCTTATTGAATTAGCATTATTAATATGTGAAAAACAAACAAGCAAACAACCGTAATTATCTCTTGTTTACTTATGAAACGGATTTATTTCCATAAAGAAAGAGCTAGATTATAAAAACTCTTCTTCGTTTGAACTAATACATATTCATACATAAACATAAGACCGTTGGTTTTCCTGTTTGAATTGTTTCACACTAGTCTTTTTGGGGTCCTTTATAGCTTGCTGTTCGGTGTGAGCCACGGCTCCGTGTTGATTGCCGTACTTTGACCTATAACTGTTTATTTTTTACACATTGTGACTTGGATGGATAGTTGTCTCATTGGCACTTATACTACATCTTTTTATCTATATCAATTGTTATGCATGTACAATTTAACCGGAAAACAAACTATACAAAACATTTCCTTTGGAAACTTTACATTTTGAATTGTTATCCAAAGAAATGCTTTTTGTCGAGCCTGCGACTTTTGTCGCAAAAGCGAGACATAGCGATTCTTCAATCTGTCGGCGTCGTCGTCGTCGGCGGCGGCGTACGTCCACAAATATTCACTTTGTGGTTTAAGTTTTTCAAATTTTGATAACTTTCTTAAACTATCCTGGATTTCTACCAAACTTGGACAAAAGCTTGTTTATGATCATAAGATAGTATCTAGAAGTAAATTTTGTAAAAAAAAATCCTGTTTATCCGTATTTTACTTATAAATGGACTTAGTTTTTCTGCCAGTTAACATAACATTCACTCTGTGGTTAAAGTTTTTCAAATTTTAATAACTTTCTTAAACTATCCTGGATTTGTACCTTACTTGGACAGCAGCTTGTTCATGATCATAAGATAGTATTCAAAAGTAAATTTTGTTAAAAAAAATCCTGTTTATCCGTATTTTACTTATAAATGGACTTAGTTTTTCTACCAGTTAACATTACATTCACTCTGTGGTTAAAGTTTTCAAAATTTTAATAACTTTCTTAAACTATCCTGGATTTATACCAAACTTGGACAGAAGTTTGTATCTAGAAGGAAACTTTGTAAAAAAAAATCCTGTCTTTCCGTATATTACTTATAAATGGACTTAGTTTTCTTCCAGTTAACATTACATACAGTCTGCAGTTAAAGTTTTTAAAACATTTATTAGATTCATAAACCATCCTGGATTCTTACCAAACTTGAACAGAAGCTTCTTACATTCAAAAGATAGTATCTACAGGAAAATGTTTAGTAATTATTTCCTCATTTTTGTTGAGCCTGCGACTAACAGCAAAAGTAGACGAGACACTGGGTTCCGCGGAACCCTTACGATTTTTTGATTGTTTTTTCTTCTATGCAATTTATTCATTGATAAAGAGAGACAAAAGATACCTAAGGGACATTCAAACTCATATGTCGACCAAAAGACAAACAAAAATATACAAAACACAACGTAAAAAACTACAGACTGAGCAACACGAGCCCCACCAAAAACCGTTGGTGATCGCAAGTGCTTTGAAAGAAAAACAAATTGAAAATGTATATTTACCCAATGAAATATTTTTTTGGTTGTCAGTTTCCTGGGGAAACTAGTCAGAGATTAAAGATGAACACGTATTGTTTCCCAGTGAAATATTTGTGGAGTGTTTTGTTTCCTATTGAAGCTAGTCAAGGGTGTTTCCAAAGGAAATGTTTTTGTTGTCTGTTCCCAGAGGAAATTATACATTTTTCAACTATTATCCATGTATAATTTACCCTCGAAAGAGACAACAAGAACTATTCCTTTGGAAACAATATATATTCACCTATTTTCCCTGACTAGTTTCCACAATAAACAAATCATCGGAAAAACATTTTGCTGGCAAACGATACACATTCATCTATTATTCCAATAAACAAACCACCAGAAAAAAACACTTCCATGGGAAACCATACTTTTTTCATATATTATCCCTGACCCCGGGAAACTAACAACCAAAAAAACCATCTTGAAAATTTATTCATTTTCAAATTTTAGCAATGAATTAATTGCCTAGAAAAAAAACTATCAAAAACGATTCTCAGGGAATCAATACATTTTCAACTGTTATCCATGCCTAATTTCCCTTGGAAATAGATAACAAAACATTTCCTTTGGAAACTATACATATTCATATGTTATCCCTGACTTCTTTCCTTGGGAAAACTAACCACCAAAAAACATTTCCCTAGGGAAACCATTTGTTATATTACCCCTAACTAGTTTCCCATAGCAAGTAACAACCGAAGGAATATTTCCCTGTGAAACAATACATATTCATCTATTATCCCTGAATAGCTTCCCCACGAAACTGACAACCAAAAAAATATTTCCTTGGGAAAAAAATACAATTCATTTTTTTTCTCCGGAGCACCTGACATCATCCCCGGTTTTTGGTGGGGGTTCGTGTTGCTCAGTCTGAAGTTTTCTATTTTGTATTTTGTATACTGTTGTTTATCTTTTGGTCTTTTTCTTTTCTCTTTGCCAAGGTGTTGTCTGTTTATTTTCGAATTATCAGTTTGAATGTCCCTTTCGTATTTTTCGCTTCTCTTTATATCAATGAATAAATTCCACAGAAAAAACAAACAACAAAAAGCGTTCCTTTGGATAACAATTGAAATTTAATATTGTTTGTTTCCCGGTAAAATTATTCATGCATAATAATTGAATATGTGTTATTTCCAATGTAGAAACGTTTTTGTAGTCTGTTTCTTATGAAATAAATCAGTAAAAAAGATATACGTTTGTTTATTATTCTGTTTTTTTTTTCTTATATAAATAATGCTAATGCGATAAGAAATATTTCTGTCTGTAACACTTCCAAATATTATTTATGATGTGTGTAATCCTCTAAAATTAAACTAGTAAAATGTATATGGGTTCAAATAGTTATAGTAATAAATAATTTTTAGAAATCTATATATGCATTTTCCGTACATTGTATATGGAGGAAAGTCGAATTTCTATTGTTTCCCAAAAGGAAATTCCTGATTTACCAATTAAACAAGATACACTCATGTATACTTTTTTTTATAAATGTCAAGACCAAAGGAAATATCGTCTTCATGTGCACGAATCAGCTGGACGCATTTGTTTTTAATTATCCTCTCAAATGAAATACAAAACAAGTAGCGTATAATTCAGTTGCATTAGTATTACTAAATCATATTGATAAATCTCTGTATCTTTCCTACATCATATATGGATAACTGTTGAATAAAATTACAAACTAAATATCCTACTTTTTAAGAAACAGAAATCAAAAAACAGTTCCATGTAAAAACTATAATTTCGATTATTATCCATGAATATTTTCCCAAGGAAAAAGACAACAAAAATGTTTCCACGAGAAACAATTATTATATACATATTCAATTGTTATCCGTTTATAGCGTAGGAAAGATGCGGAGATTATCAACATGATTTATTGCTATCAATGAAAATCAATTATATGCTACTGGTTCAATATTTTATTTGAGAGGATACTTACAAACAGTATTATATTATGAGATGTCTTGGTTCAAGAAGAATATTTTTTTATAGTCTTAACATTGCTGACAACTATAAACAATAGAGTATCTTATTATGAGGTTTTAGTAAGAGTTAATGGAAAATTATCCAGGAAAAATTATATCAATAAAAATTATCTTGGTAAAGTAATTAAATGTAATTGTTATTCTAATAAAATTTATAAAAGCTACAAAATTTTCAAATCATGATTTAGCAATGCTACTAAAATTCAGCCTACTCCATTGGAATAATTCATCATATCAAAGGGATACAAAACACTGAATATTATAACGAACAGAAAATAGGTATTAGAATATTTTGAAAAAAAATATACACAAATAAACTACTTCTTTCTTGTTGAGAAAATCAATAACATTCCAATGGAAGTTGTTTTGTGTGGGAAATGACTTCCCGCCATATACAATGTACAAAATGTAAGAAAAATGAATAGATTTCTGAACATGATTCACTATTACTTATTTTAATCATCTTAACTTTACAATACAAAAGAAAGGATATGGGGTATCCATCCATGACACAAAATCAGAACATGCACAGCAAGAAACATAAAAAGAAAGGAACAGCGCTTTTATTTCTGTTCTTGATCTCACAGAGCAAAGAACTTTCACCTCACTGCAAGTTTAAGACGGCCTCTAGCACCGGTTTGAGCGGAATTCTTTACAAACTGACGATCACGCCTCGACTGTGTGTTAACTTTACAAGTTTAATAAGGGAGGATTACACGAACAATCAGTGATTCAAAAATGAGTATCTCATATATGATAATTATTTTTATGAAAAAGAATAGCCAAAAAGATTTTTTATCTCAAGAGAATGAATAATTTTCAAAGGAAACAGACAGCAAAATTATATTTCCGTTGGAAACTACATATTCAACTGATATTCATGAAAAGTTTCCCAGGTAAATAGAAAGTCAGATGGTGCTGTTTTACGCATACGTATTTCCGATTTTTTCCACCAGAAATCTTATAGTTTCCCAAGGAAAAATTTCTTATATGGTTTCCCTGGAAAATAAATTGACGACATCTTTTGTCAACTGCTTGGTTTCCCTCTTCTTATATTTAACGAAAATTCCGTTTTTTAATATTATGGAGGACCTGAATGCCAAAATATGCGTGAAAAATAAAGAAAAGCATATTATAGAATAATGGATTGAAATGATGCGATCCTTCCTACCTTAATTACACAGATACCTCACACATCATTTGAAGACTTATTGAAAGAGGAACAAAAGGTATATAATTTTTAATTTTAGTTTCCTGTGTATAATTTGGAGTTTAGTATGACGTCCATTATCACTGAACTATAGTATACATATTTGTTTAGGGGCCAGCTGAAGGACACCTTCGGGTGCGGGAGTTTCTCGCTACATTGAAGACCCATTGGTGGCCTTCGGCTGTTGTCTGCTCTATGGTCGGGTTGTTGTCTCTTTGACACATTCCCCATTTCCATTCTCAATTTTATATAATAAATTTTCACAACAATGCCGATAGAGGGTTTACGGAGGAGCTAAATGGCAACATATGCGTTAAAATAAGGAAATAACATATCATTGAATAATGGAAAGGACTGCTGCAACGCATCAAACCCACTAGTTTATCGTTCGACGCTAAATTTAGAAATACTTAATATCTTTTTAGATAATTTTGGCTTTGCGTCAATTTTCTGTGTACTCTAATTTCTAATAGGATTGTTTCCTGTTGACGACTCATTGGATTAGAAAGAAGATATTTTGAAGACACGCAGTCATTCTATAATCCAGAGAGGGGTTGATACACAGAAAAACAGGAATGTTATGACAATTTATGAATGTAATATATACACACTAGAATGGTTATAAGGTTTCAACTACCTAAGAAAAAGTTGACCTTAGAAGAATTTGGCTATTTCTTTAGGTCCTGATTAGTCATATAGCTCTACAACTGTTTCGGTTCCTATACATCACTGACTTCCAAATGTTCGGCTTTGGGTGTTTATGATGACGGTAAATCCAGAAAATCGCTTCGGATGCCTTCAGTTTATAACGTGTTGTTTTCATTTTTTTTTATCACAGAGATAAAATAAAAAAACTGATTGCATATATTGTTTTGTTGTACTACTCTCTGTGTGTTTTTTTTTTTTAATTTACCATGTATCACCATTATAATGAACCCTGCATTATCTACAAAAAAGCTGTATCTTAAAACAAATCAGTTTGTATATCAAAAATGTTTTCCTATCAAAACAGCTTTTAACAATGTTTAATTGTATGTTAAGACAAACAAATAGATGAATGAATATAAGCTCCATTACTATTATTATTCATAAACAACCGATTGTTAACATATGCCGGTGTATTTGACATGTTTATGATCTTCTTAATAGTTCAACGATAAGATTAATAACGAAGTAAACTCGGGGAGTTTTAATACTATTTTTAACAAACTTTTACTTCACCATTTTTTATGGCATGGATGAACAGCTGCAACATGTGATACGTCCAGTATCGTTGGTTTTAACTGCACCAGAAATAAATACTGACACATGGTTAGTTTAGATAAATCAGACTTCATAACCCCTATCTTATCATAATAAATTTATTCAAATTTATCGTCCTTATCAAATATATTGTAACTTGAGGTTGAGACCTATTCCAACGTCCTGATAATGCGTGTAATATTTTCTGCTGGACGACAAATATCTACGATCTCAACCCTTTCAGAAGATTATGGATTCGCCATTCCCTATTCGAAGATCATTAATATTCTGATTTTTCTACTTCGCCCCCCTTTATCATCGAATACTTTATTATTGATCAGAAATTTAAAATCGCTAATTTTCAGCAGCTCTTTTTATTTTTCTGTCGAGTTATCTTCCTTGTTTTCACGATATAGTAAAGAAAGAATACATTTTAGAATTTTTCCAATTTCTGTATATTTTCAGTCAAGATCGCTTTTTGCTTTTTCATATCATTGATTGCTTTTGGTCCGATTTGCCATGAAGTTCAAATGGAACCTACAACAAATATGCACATTTTAAAATGGACTTAAAGCAGAATCATCGGACAAACCGCAAATCGGACAAAAAGCAACGGACAAAGAGCAAAAGTGTCAGACAAAAAGCAAAATAGACCGAAAGCAACGGACAAAAAGCAAAAGTTTCGGACGAAAAACTAAATTTTCGGACAAAAAGCAAAACGGACCGAAAGCAACGGACAAAAATCGAAAGTGTCGGACAAAAAGCATATCCCGGAGAGAAAGCACTGTATCGAACGATACAGAAATGAAGTTCAAAGCGAGATAAATATAAAATAAATAGCTAAAAGAACAAAAAAAAATAAAAATAGAAATAAAAAAAAAAATAAATAAAATTTAAGAGCATCTCAAACAGATAGACTCTGTTGTCTGCTCTATGGTCGGGTTGTTGTCTCTTTGACACATTCCCCATTTCCATTCTCAATTTTATCGTCTACAGAGAGCAACCTATCAACAAACCAAAACTCGGCTGATGAAAATTTTGATCGACACACCGACACTGGCATGGGAAACAAGAAAATAACAAAAGTAGATCCCTTCCGAAAGGGTGCTCAGGGTCGATCAGTAAAAGAACCAGAAAAGATATAGATGGGGGTAAAAAGAAAAAAAGAAACCACTTACAGCTTGCAGTTATATCAGAGGTCTACATGTAAAGAAAATCTGCTAAGATTTACCTCAAGAGATGTATGTTATGGATATGGCTGACACCGACTTGGATCTGCCAGTAAAAAGCGATACACTACTGTTGAACAAGTTTGTCTACAAAGATCAACATACATAGACAATAACTGTTTAGTGTCTTTAAATATCAGCTGTATTTGTAAGAGGCTAAGAAACAGGTGTAATGCTAGCTTCAACAATAATACATAGCTTAAAGTCAATAATTATTCATTAAAACATAACATAACTAATTTCAACAGTAAAACGCTTCATAATTTCGAACTGACTATGACATTCACTGATGATTGACATTGTTGCATGGTTGATTTTGTGTATTACGCAGTCGAGTTTTGAACGTGAATGTGTATTGCAGTCGCATTCCAATGACGTACTGTGCAACCGACTCTGCTCACAGGCAAACATGAACAGCCGAATAAAACTCCATGTTCTACGGCTCCAATCTTCAAGTTCAAAACTTGAATGTGTACATGCACATACAATCAACCATGCAACAATGTCAATAATCAGTGAATGTCACGGTCAGCTTGAAATTCTGAAGCGTAGGACAAATCTTACACTTTTGTCTTAAATCGGACAATATTTTGTTAATTCGTTTTACTGTTGAAATTAGTTGTTATGTTAGAATAAATAATTATTAACTTTGAGCGATGTATTATTGTTGACCATGCTAGATTCATTTCGGCGTACCGGTCATCAGCTGATTGTGTGATTATTTTTTCTAATATTTCTACGCTTGCCTCAAAGGTAAAATAAACGAAAGCTTATTTATTTTAAATCGAAAATAAATGCAATAAATGTGAGTTTTTCTGTCTTTCAAAGCAAAAACAATGTACAATATTAACTGCAGGATAAAGACAATAACTGTTTAGTGTTTTTAAATATCAGCTGTATTTGTACTCGGCTCGAAACAGGAGTAAAAGCTCGCAGAAGCTCGCATTACACCAGTTTCTTAGTCTCGTACAAATACAGCTGATATTTAAGGACACTAAAAAGTTATTGTCTATATCTCGGATTCGCAATCCGTTATCTCGGATTCCCAATCTGTGAACTCGGATTAATAATACGTTATCTCGGATTGATAATCCGTTAACGGAAGCCATAAAGGGACACATAAAAAATAAAATTAATCCGTTATCTCGGTTTCTTATTCTGTTATCTCGGTTTCCAATTACGTTATCTCAGAATCCCCAATCCGTAATTTCGGATTTGCAATCCGTGATGTTTTATTGATAATCCGTTATCTTGGAGTGATAATCCGTTATCTCGGTTTCCCAATCATTGATCTCGTATTTCCAATCCGTGATCCAAGATTAATATTCCGTTATCCCGGATTGATACTCCGTGATCTCGGATTGATTTCAGGGCCAAAGGTCGAGGTCACAATGTGTCTGAATTTTTTGTCATTTCCTTGTGCACAATCTAGACTCGATTTAAATTGATGAATCACAAATATGTATAACAGGAAATGTATGGCTCATTGACTTCAGTTTTGCTTGAAAGCTGATCTTAAACCAATATGTTCGTCATATGCAAACTTGTCTCTCATTAGCCGACATGCCCTCTACAAACTTTCCAAATTTCTTGCTGATGCAACCACTAATATGGCAGCCACATACAAAACCTATTTCTGATTGGTCAAAATTTAGAAATCTTCTCTGAAACTATTTTGACCAATGGAATGCATATTTGTTCGAATGATGCAATGAATGTCTTTTAGATTAGAAGCTATCATTATCCTTTAACTTCAATTTCCGCTATATAGATGATGTCCTCTCACTAAATAATTCAAAGTTTTGGTGGATATGTTGAACGCATCTATCCAATCGAACTTGAAATAAAGGATACATCAGATACAGTTAAGTCTTGACTCAGATACAGTTAAGTCTTTACGTCCACATGTATTTGTAGTATTTGTATTTTATCCATCTGATGAGTTAAGCCTCTTTCAACTGATTTCTATAGTTCGTTCTTATGTTGTACTGTTACACCACTGTCCCAGGTTAGGGGGAGGGTTGGGATCCCGCTTACATGTTTAACCCCGCCACATTCTGTATGTATGTGTCTGTCCCAAGTCAGGAGCCTGTTATTCAGTGGTTGTCGTTTGTTTATGTGTTACATATTTGTTTTTCGTTCATTTTTTGTACATAAATAAGGCCGTTAGTTTTCTCGTTTTAATTGTTTTACATCGTCATTTCGGGACCTTTTATAGCTGACTATACGGTATGGGCTTTAATCATTGTTGAAGGCCGTACGGTGACCTATAGTTGTTCATTTCTGTGTCATTTGGTCTCTTGTGGAGAGTTGTATCATTGGCAATCATACCACATATATTTACATCTAGACATTGACAAGAGCAAAACTTTACGAGAAAAGAGATGATTTCAGCTTCCGAACTGCGAACTTTCCATTTCTATGTAGAAACATTCCAGCAGCACCTGCATTTGGAGTATACATCTCCCAGTTAAAAGAGGTTTGTTGCTCACAAAGAAACTATTAAACCAACAGTTCCAAGTGTTGAAGTTGAAATCATCCCTTCGAAAATTTTACGGACGCCATCACGAGTTGGTTGACCGTTATGGAATATCTGTTTCACAGATGACGACAGCTATGTTCCAATTGTCGTAACCACAATCCCGTCCTCTTTTCCCCGAATGTGACCTAACAAATAAGACTTATCACCGGGTTTGTACTTATATGAGCATATCGACGGGTGCCATGTGTTGAGCAGGATCTGCTTACCCTCCCGGAGCACCTGATATGACCCCTAATTTTGTTTTAAAGGGTTTCGTGTTGCTTTTGCTTTTGTTTTACATGTTGTTCTTTGTGCTTCTAATTTGTCAATGTCTGTGTTGTTTATACCGGTAACAGTCTTGTCTATCCTTTGTCTTGAAAACGTTTCAATTTCTAAATTTCACACTCAGTCAAGTTTCAGGGTTAGAAAATTTACATGACCGATCGATGGCCTACGAATTTGGTGA
Source organism: Mytilus californianus (assembly GCF_021869535.1). Taxonomy (NCBI): domain Eukaryota; kingdom Metazoa; phylum Mollusca; class Bivalvia; order Mytilida; family Mytilidae; genus Mytilus; species Mytilus californianus. The sequence continues at coordinate 38,049,219 of NW_026262712.1, forward strand.
TGACTTATTGTTACATAAGAGTCATTAGCATATTAACATATTTCATAGGAGTAACACGACGGGTGTTGCAAGTGGAGCAGAATCTGCTAGCGCTTCCGGAACACCTGATATCACCCCCGGTTTTTGGTGGGGTTCGTGTTGCTTTCCCTTTAGTTTTCTATGTTGTGTTTTTGTATACTGTTGTTTGTCTTTTTGGTCTTTTTCGTTTTTTGCCATGGTGTTTATTTTCGACTTATGAGTTTCAATGTCCCTTTGGTATCTTTCGCCCATCTTTTTCTGAAAAGTCCACTTTTCCATCGCCCAATAATGTAAGGGTATAGAGTCAAGTTCATATCCGTCAGTCCGCACGTTACACATTGTTTTTGAACTCCGGTATACAGTTTGGGATCGGTTTTGGTTGATTTAACTTTGATCGTTCCAGAATTATGGTTCTTGATAGACTTAAATTTTTTTTTAATGATAAAAGTGAACCATTTGACTGATTGCTTAGAAATTTTACATGAATGTAACACTAAATAAACATGATAAGTTTGGGATTGATTTATCATTTGTTCAGTAATTACGACCCTTGATAGATTTAAAATTAACAACATTTTCATTTAAGGATGACAAATCGAGAATCAATAAAAAGGAAATTTACAAAAACATGGGAACTTTTTTTTTACATAATTGACCTTGACTTTAGTTGATTTTACTCGTACTGTTATTTATGGTCGTTGATGGTTACTGGATGGGAGAAACTTTACAAATATTTGATCAGAAACATACAAAACAAGAGACTGCCATAGTCATTTAATTAGAGAAAATGGCACACGGCATCGTACTTCTTTCAGGATAGATTTAACTATCCCCTCGCCCAACAGATTTGAGGAGGGGTGTACATAATGTTTGGTTAGTTCGTCCGTTTTTTCCTTCGAATGTTCGTTCCAGCTAATCTTTACGTTAAGAGCTATTCAAAACCAGGTTATCCTGGTCTACATTTTACGCATGAGTGACTTTAGTTGATTTGCTTTAAGGTCTAGATCATAGCAAGTACTTGTCATAGATGAATGATAATCATATTTTTTCAGTGGATGTGTCTTGAAAAATAACAAAGATCCATACAGGTCCATATCTTGTAACAATTGGGAATCCGAGATCAAGGATTATAAATCCGAGATCACAGATTGTGAATCCCAGATACCAGATTATCAATCCGAGATAACATATTATCAATCCGAGATAACGGATAATTAATTTGAGATCAAGGATTGGAAATCCGAGATAACGGACAGGGAAACCGATATAATGAATTGGGAAAACCGAGATAACGAATTATCAGTCGATTAGGAATCTGAGATAACGGATCGTTAATTCGAGATAAAGGATTGTTAATTCGAGACAAAGGATTACGAATCCGAGATAACGGATTATCAATCCAAGCTTACGGATTGCAAATCCGAGATCACGGACTGCAAATCCGTGATCACGGATTGGGAATCCGAGATAACTGATTGGGAAACCGAAAAGTCCATTTTTCCATCGCCCAATAATGTAGGGGTATAGAGTAAACTTCATATCTGTCAGTCCGCACGTTACACATTCGTTAGAAGAAATGATCTAGTTCATTATTCACGTTTTAACTTTAATACTGAAATATAAACCATTTCATTATACATTATTTATCACTAAACATTGAATATCGAATAATGAATAATGAACTATTTCATTATTCATTATTGAATTTAGAAAACTGATGAATTAATAATTAAATTAATAATGGACGTACTTCAGCGCGGTAGAAAATACAAGGTTATCCTGCATTGTTTTTTCTAAACTTTACCAACTTTTGTGACCAATTTTTTACTAAGGGCACGCTAACATTGCTACAAAAGAACTTGAAGTTTTACAACTTAAACGTACACTCGATTAGGCATTTTTATACGTACTGTGAATTACTGTACACATTTTACCATAAATGCATTGTTTGAGCTGTTTTCTGATCTTTGGTCGGGTTGTTGTCTCTTTGACGCATTCCCAATTTCCATTCTCAATTTCATTTTAGTATTTTGTGCCATAAAGCACGTCTATCAACAGAGCCAAACGCTTTTCTGTAGTCAACAAACATCAAGGTTCGTTTTATCTCAAGTAAAAATTCATCAAACAGTTCGTATTAAAATTGTGATCAGTTGTACCATTATGCTTTTTCTCTTATGATTATGGTCTGGTATCTATTTCTCGCGTGAAGAGATATTTCTCATATCACACTGCTAGGAATATAACACATGTCAAAAGCGTACGAAAAACTTTAATGTTATGATGTAAAAGTTTGATACCGCAACAAAGCATATGACGTCATACTGGTATGCCAGTGCAAAAGACTAGATCAAGTATTCGTGGAATTTTTTATTTAACACAATAAGAATGTTTACTATAAGAGAAATAGGTTTAACAACTCGTGAGAATTAGAACGCTGGGTTGCCTGTTCTGAACCTCGAAACAGATGACACTGATAATGGAGAAGACCCAGATGACGACATTCTTTGTCGAGTTTTTGTACAACAATGATGAAATTTCCTTTTGAAAAAATTCATGCATTTTGATCGGCTATACCAACGAAGGAAATGAACGATGGAAGTTGAATGAAAATATCGTTGAACAATTCAAACAACGCGAGGATTCTGAAGCAAATGAAAACAACGAATTCAAAGTGAAAGTGAAACTGACGAGTCAGAGGCTGATGCTACCGAGGCAGATTTGACATACGAGTATATGTAAAAAACGGTATGGTACTATTTATTTTGCATTCTGGGTACAACCGATTTCCGAAATTATTAAAGCCAATGAATACGCGACGACAAGATCGTGCGTAATAAAATGGCGAACAGGCAGGGTACGCTTGTAATGTTCATGTCACAATATTTTCACTCAAATCATGACATAACTTGTAATAAAAAGATTATTAATGTATTTGTTTTTATTAGGTTAGAACTTTAACATGCAAAATAGCTGACTTCCCAAGTCAAGTTAATTCCTGTCAAACCGGAAAAATGAATGAACCGACCCACTGTCCAAACCGGCCCTTATTCAGAGTTCAATAGCCAGCCGGTTTACACAGGTTTTACTGTATTTAAATGATATAGTAAAAAAGAGAAATCTGTAAGCACGTAACTTGTCTAACTATTTCACACAAGAAAAAACACATAGACATAATTAAATTTTATTACCCTACACCCCATGAAAAAGTTACTTTTCTTAGTTACATCTAACAGTTAAACTTTAACTGCAGATAATAAAACTAGTCATTTGTCAAACTAACCTTGAATCATTAATTTTCTCTTACACAAACACAGTAAGTTATAGCCAAATTAACCAGAGGTCATATTTACAAATCATTGAAATATTACATTGTTTCCCCTTTTGAAAAACGTGTGTCTCACATGTGAAAGAAACAAATTTAACTTATTAAAGTATGGAAGACCACTTTTCAAAGTAAAACATAAAATACGCAATAAATGTACATGTAAAAATTAAAATATATCAAAAATGTATCAACGTTTACATTCTTGTACAATAAAATAAAAACAATTTCAACACATGACAAATAAAAGAATTCAAATAAGTCATGCACAATGAAAACATGCAACGGTCATTTTAATGCTCACAGTTTATAAACTTCAAGAAAAAGTTTTGATTAGGTATGAATCTGTTTGGTGGACGCTTTACATTATTTCCTCGACCGTTTTCAATATTGTCTGTTGGAAAATGGGAGATTTCACACTGTTCGTTTTCTCTTAATTCTATGTTCTTTTCTTCACTTGCGGTAGCATGATAATCTGTGTCTTTTTGAATAACAGTTTAAACCAGCCAATTGCCAAAATCATTACAATATAGTTTTAGTCGAATGTAATGTACAACTCTTGGTTTTGTTAATTCGGACTTTTGAATTCGATAAACCAAGTCACTAATACTGTTTGTAATAAGATAATATGACATTCAGAATATTTTGACAGTTGTTACACCCCCTCTGTTTTGAGACAGAGTATGGTGTATCTATAAGTGTCTATAGAGACGACTTTTCGAAAAATGTCTGTAGTATTGCATTCGATAAAACACTGAAACTGAAGAAGGTCGTTTGTTAAGCAGATATATTTGTCGTTACGATTTTCTTACATCTTGTTCGTGTAATACTGTCTTATATCAGAATAAAGATTTGTTATGTTTCTTAATTCTGACTGAAATACTACTAAGACTAATGTTTTCTTTGACCTTTACAGGTCTTTACATGACTTCACGGTTCAACTAACAAGCAAGCTAACCAAAGATATTACCTTTGGCTACACACTCAATGGAATCTGCTGTAATTTTCAACGAAGTTTTTTTTTGTAGAATATCCCAATATATTTTAATCTTTATTCTAGTTTGAGGTCGTACATTTAAAAAAAAAAATTATTCTGTTTAATTCTAAGATGTATGGGGAAAGGGGCAGGAGGATTTGTTTTTGATCGGTTATTTATTTTTGTAAACTAAGAGAACAGATTATCTATTTTCTGCACTGTTGAAGCAAGATTTTTCATTTTCATTAAAGCAAGGGACTGATTATTTATTTTCACAACTATATTTATAATATTTGAAAACATACAATTTTTAAATTCATTTTTTATTATAAATAATACATGAATAGTCCAATCATTATGTACCATTTAATCAGAATTGATCATCATCTTCTGTAGAAATGAATCTTCTGAATTCCCAACATACAAGATATTAAAGTTTGGCTGTAATTAGTGTATTTTAAAAGTATTGCAAATCATTTATGCCGAGCGGAGCGAGGCTAAAAAAAATTTGAAGGGTTTTGGAGCCGCTGAAGGCCCCAAGTTGCTATAGAACTAATGATGCAAAATGTGTTTCCCATACCCTTTCTTAATCTGAAAATGAAAGTTCTGTTTTAATCATTTTTTGACAATATTTTGGTCTCAAAGCAACATGTATAGATTCAGTGTAAGACTTAAGTTTTTAGGAACAACATCAAAAGACAAAGATAAAGCAAAAATTTAATTCACATAGTTAAGTATGTGGCTGCTGTTTTTTTTTAAACTCTTGATCAAGTTAATAACAATATTACAAAAGGAATGCAACACTAACAGAATACAGAAGGGCAATCAATGAACAAAAGACAAATAAATAAGAAACATTGATCCCCAAAAAACAGGAAATACGTCTGAGGGAGAACAGAACTTGCTTCTTGCAAGACACTTGCCGTGAAAACAATTTGATATGAAGACAAGCTTTTGGTTTTGAAATTTCCTACATGAGGCATTTGCCTGAATGTAGTTACTGCCATATGTAATAAAAGTGAGTTAAGTGTTCCTGAGACAATAAACCTCAAGTTAAATGAAACCCATTTTTCAGACATTTCAAGTATTTTAAATAATATTTATACTTTTATTATTCAAAGAAGTGATTCCCGATTTTTTTGTAAAAAAAGTTGAATTTTATGAAGAATCTGGTGCAATCACATGCTCTGAAATAGACCTGCCGAGTTATTTATTTTTAATACATTGCAAGTCAGGTTATTTATTTTCAAACTACCACAGAACAAACCATTTATTTTTGTGATTATCAAGGCTGAGTTATTTATTTTCAAAATCCTCCTGCCCCCCCCCCCCCAGAATATCAAATGGTCGTCCCCTTATTTCATATAACTCATTTCATCTCATATCATAGCACCAAGTTCAACCGGCTTCTGTGACGACTCCTCTCTTTTTCTCAACCTATGCAAATCTAAAAAAAAATGAAATGCTATTTGAAAACACAATCTTTAATTCCAATGAACTTCACTTTTACTAACAGAGTTCTAAGAATATCATATGAAAAGAAAATTAGTAGTAATAAGTAGCGAGAATTAACGGATGGGAGTTTAAGGTTGTTGTCATATTTAATCATTTGTTTAATTTGTATTATAATATTGATGAACGAGTTTGGCACACCGGTACTGCTGTTATATCTTACATAAAATTTGCCCCCATTGATTTATCTGACAACAACTGATTTAATGTCTGTTATAATTCTATATTTACAGCTGCATCATTATTTGCAGACACTTGACTTAACCATTGTTTTGTAGTAGACCTATTGGCAAACAATGTTTATGGAAAGTAAGGAGGCTAAAGATATAATCATATTGAATCATCTATATCATGTATATGTAGATACAAGAAGAACAATATATGCCTATTGTTTCGTTGTTGCTTGAAAAAAGCTCATATAGATTCCAAGTTTCGACGTTCATTACAAATCTATACGCCAAAATGTCCATGCATTACATATATGATTTCATACGGCTGAACCTAGTAGATTAGAGTGAAATAATTTCCACTTGTCTTTTTCAGGATGCATCTTATATAGTGCACGGTCAGTTTTCCCGCCAAAACGGGAGTTTTAGGCATTCAGCACGGCAGCGCCGAAGCGATCGGTACTAAAATTACTTGGTAACATTTGTTTGTAATGACTGAAAATTAGAAATTCAAGACAAGGAGTTTTCGCCTAGATATTGTATGAAGGCTATAAAACGCAAGGTGAATTTAACGCTAGTTTAAGGAAAGACAATTTGATTTAATACACGAAGTTCACGGAGCGATCGTTTCTGTTGCTTTCCAAGTCAAAAAGTTAAAGGTTAAATTTTTCTAAACGCTGAATTTCAGAAGAATTTTACACAGTTTTGGCAATTTATAATTCAAATATTAAATACATAAGTGACACTACTAGTACTACAGAAGTTAAGAACAAGATCAAAAGGCGAAATAAACTAATAAAAACCAAAGACAACATCGAAGGGGGATGGTTCGACAATATGAAACTAATCTAGTGGCAATCGACTCTGACGATCATTAGGAAAGCAGAACATATGGCACAATGTAAACATGGTAAACGCAACTTAAAAGGGAAAAAAGCTGCCGCAAAACCTAACAATAATTTCATATCGAGTGCTCCATTTCAATTTGTTTCTACTTTTAGAATCAGCCCTCTAGTGACCCCAAGTCATGTTACAACGAACAAGCTTTGTACCATGTTAAAGCTAGCACGAGTGGTAATCAGCAACGAAATCAACAACAGGGAGCATTTTACGGGAGTGGATTGTTCCAGCACTGGAGACACCATCATTCAATACAAGACCTGGCACAATGTAGAAACCAAATTTCATAAAAGATAAGTATTGTTTGAATGTTTTACGTGATAATACTGCATCAGTTTTTCGATTAACGAACCTGATAATCTCACTATTGATTATTATGAGTGTGAACAAGATCAGGCAAACATTATGGTAAGGACATGCTACAAAATCACTTCTTTTTTTGGAAAAGTATAGGATGCTATGATTTTATTTTGGACACCATTTTGAACGGTTACAAAATATCTTGTTACAATACTCAACCGTCAATACGTTTACAAAGCAATCGATCGGCAATCATCCATAGAAGCTATCTTTTGATAAGGAGCTTGATTGAAGAATGTGAACCACGTTTTTTAAATCAACTAACAGTGCCTGTGTCGAACATCAAACAGAAACATCTCGTGTAAATTCGAAGATATTCGCATAACCATGCAATTTATTACAAATCATTCTTTCTTGTTCCAGTTACACGTTGTGTCAGCATATCACCATCCAAAGATTTCTATACTTCATACAGAGTTTTAGGGTTTTTCTTGAAAGTATGAAAACACTGTTAAGTTGTATAATTGTTTAGCCTTTCCTTTTCAGCTTGTTATATATTTACCAAGATCACCATACAACTTATAAAGAAATGGAGGGTTGAAGGTAAACACGTTTTAGTTAACTATGGTTTAGGTACCCACATGGACGAAAATACTTGTAAAAATATGTCAGGACAAGTGAGACAAAATTTAATTATGAGTGTTTTTGTTCTTCAAAAAATGGAAAATCTAAATGGTCATCTATGAAAAATTTGGATTATTGGTTTATTCAATTGACACCTACCATGGTATTTTCAAAATAGCGAATGGCAGAGTTCAAAAGGTTTTAAAACTAGTAATGACAGGAATATTACATACGATACAATAAATTTCAAGCAAGATTGTTTGCCTCTTTGGTGGGACAGCTATTACTGTCATATGTAATTGTTAATTTTGCGAATATTATGTTTTAACAATTAAATATTGAGATTTTAGAGAAAACTCCATTAAACAGTTGTATCCTGTTATCAAAAGCACGTTGATACAAATTAATTTCTTGAAAGAAAATTTGGGAAGAGTAAATGCTAAAACAATTACTTCTGATTTTTCATGTCAGTCTTTATTTAACATTGATGCTAGTAATACATGATTTGATGATTATATTGTAGAAACACGTGTTTATCATGTTTATATAGCTCATGGTATATGGTCCAAGTTTGAGACTACTATTTGTTCTTCGCGGTAGGAGCTCAATGCCAACAAACATATTCTTTTTATTTATGGTAGATATTTCAAAAGAATAATGACTCAAATTTATGGTCTAGTGACAATCAGAACATAGTTAGTGTTGTTGCCAAAGGTAGAACAAATTCACACCTGATTTTAGGTTATTATTCTGTCCGTTTATGAAAATGGTATGACACATCGCTGCAGAATGGGTTCTTATAACTTTCAATGAAAACACGGAGTACATAACATGACATAAGTAGTATTACTGATAACGACGACTTGAGGGTTTGTGCACAATTATTTACGCTTTTAGATGACACCCCGTGAGAACTTCACAAGATAGTCTGGTTTGCTTATGCTGTCAATCACAAGTCATCGGCATTTTATTCCCGTTATTGGTTTCAAAGGTGGAAAAAATAGCCTATATCGAATAGAATATCTGATTAATTTATTTTACAGGCCAAACCAATTAATGTGGCTTTATCTTGAGCATGTCTAGTGCAACAAAAATATCCGCCCAGTCATATTATGCAGTCAAGCGTTGTATAGAATAACTGAGATGGACAAATGAAATTACGAATGAAATTTCTCCTACTGATTTTGTTGTGGTGAAAATATTCTGCTAGGAGCTAAGAGACGTCTATCAGTTCCAATTAAAAAGAAAAAACCTGCAGACTTGCATTCGCAGATGTTTGATGAATTTTATTGTGTATACAATCTATATAACCATCGAAATATTTGTGCTTGCTTTTTTCCATATCCTGGATTTTTGCATATGTCTGAATAGTTAAATCTGCATATCTTTCAAAGTTATATATCAGTTAAAAACCATGTAAACATAAAAGTAAAACCGATATTTACAGATATGGTAATATACTAATTATCGCTAGAACTGGGAATAAACTGTGTCCATTAAAACATTTTTAGAGATGTATTTGGAGTGTAATTATCATAATCAAACAGATTGTGGTTTGTATTCATTTCGGAATTTGACATATTCCAAGCAGACAACAAACGTCGTCTTCCATATACAAGAATGAGGGAGGTTTTTATAGAAAGCTAGTGACGCATCTCCTGCTTGTAATTTTGTAATTTCGGATAGACTGTTCGAAAGATAGGGAGGATCGAAATTTGAGACCGAGAAAGATGGTTATGTGAAGAAATCGTTTTCCGACAGAATGTTGGTTATACTTAATTTGGCTCTCGAAGGCAGGCTTCAGCTGGTCCCTAAATAAAAATATGTACTAGTTCAGTGAAAATAGTCATCATACTAAACTCCAAAACATATAAATGAACTAAAATGAAAAAAAAAAAAACCAAACATACAAGACTTACAAAGGCCAGAGGCTCCAGACTTGGGACGGGCGCAAAAATGCGGCGGGGTTAAACATATTTTGTGAGATCTGAACCCCCCTATACCTCTAGCCAATGTAGAATAAAGAAACACACAGCAATTTGCACAGTAAAACTCAGTGTAAAAGAAGTCCGAGTCCGATGTCAGAATAGGTAACAAAAGAAACTAAGCAAAATGACATTGATACATAAATTAACATAGGACTACTAGCAGTTACTGACATGCCAGCTCCAGACCTAAACTACACTCATTGAAAGATAATGTCTTCATCATATGAAAATCAAGCACAACCCCTCCCGTTAGGGTTTATTATCATACCATCATACAATATATAAGAAGAACATAACCCGTATCATGCCACCAACTGGTTTTTAGATTAAATGTGTTTATTTCTGTTGCAAAGACCCTATGAGTGAATCAATATTAATACCAAAATATGCAATCCTTAATGCCCTGACAACAGTATCGTAACTATATCCCTTCTGAATAAGTCTGTTTAAAGGTTTGGTTAGCTTTTGAGCTAAATGCCGACATTTTTGTGCTTTGTAAAGAATATTACCATAAAAGATTGGATGTGAAATACCTGAATGTATAAGATGTCTGCATGTTGATTTATATTTACGAACGATTTCCTTGTACCGATGATAAAATTTAGTAAAAATTAATGTTTTGACTAGTTTGTGATATCGAAAACCCTGGTGTAATAATTTTTCAGTAATACATTGATTTCTTATGTTAAAATCAAATACGTTGTTACATACACGAGCGAATCGAACAAGTTGAGATAAATAAACACCACAAGATGGCGAAAAGGGAACGTCGCCCTCTAAAAATGGACAATTGATAATAGGAAATGACAAATCATCTCTTTTATCAAAAAATTTGGAATTAAGCTTCCCGTTAAAGATATAGATATCCAGGAAAGGACAGTTTTCACTGTTTGTATAAGCTTTATGTAAAGTCAGTTCGGGCAGGATAATTCTCTTTGGTGCATGTACATATTGACGTCATCAGTATTGAGAGCCAATGTATTATCCAAATATCTAAAAGTGTTATTAAATTTTTGAATCAGATGTTGTTTCGATTGGTCTTTGCTGACTTTAGTCATAAATTGTAGCTCATAACAATGCAGAAACAGGTCCGCAATTAGCGGTGTACAGTTAGTCCCCATGGGAATTCCGACAACTTGACTATACACGGAATCTCCATAGCGAACAAAAATGTAAAAAGTGAAAATTCAAGGGCAGTTAGTAGCATCAAAGCAGATCCAATTGACATAGTTCTTTTGTTTGTTGTTACTAAAAATGATCTAAAAGAGTTTGAACATATATATTCGCATTCTGACTTTTTAAAAGCCCATTTAATCAATGAGATTTTTTTCCTAATAAGATTATGAGGCAAAGTGGTATATAGGGTAAAAAAATCAAAACTTTAAAAAGATTCAAAATCACCAATATAAGCATTCAATTTATCAAGTACTTCCAACGAATTTTTGACACTCGAAAAGTAAATAATTCTACTATTTTCAAAGGCTTTATTTGAACAATTTATTACAAGGTTTTTCGATTGTACCAAGTGTAAGTAAGTAGAATAGATAGTTTAGTAGTGGAACAATGGCTTGAAGTCGAAATAAATCTATATTTGTAAGGCGTTTTGTGCAGCTTGGGAAGCCAGTACATAGTTGAAACTTTCATTATATTTTGTTCTGCTTGTACATTGGAGATCGTGCTAAAAGTTTATGTTTGTTACAGTTATTCTTTGCACGTACTTTGACAATATTTTCTTTCCTGTATTCCAGTATTTATTTGACAGCACCTATATAAAATATCACATACGGATCGTACTTGCTGTTTAGGTAAAAGTCACTGGAAGTCAATTTGAGCCTTACTGACGAAAAATAAATTAATGGTAAAATACGTTTTTTTCATGATACATAAAACAAAGGCATTGGCTATTCTTCCAGCTATCCGGAACAATAGCAAGAAATGTCTATTCTGCCGGCCATCCGGAAGAATAGCTTTTCTCTGCTATTATGCTATTATTCCGGCCATACATAAAAATGAAAAATGAGTATGTTTATGGTTTAGTGGTTAATGTAGCGTCCAAAGGAAAATGTAGTGGCAAAAAATTCCCTCAAATGCATGCATACACTGAGAACTATTCATATATTGCATGTTTTCCGAGCGGACGTTACTCATTATAAACTCAAGAAAAAAAGTAGTGAAGCAACAAAAATCAAATAATCAAAACAGAAATATTACGAGAAAAACTCCTCAAGAACCAACATTGATGTATTCTTCTACTGTCTGTTCCATGGAACACACCGATTCCCCGTAAGTATAAACAGCTTGTCAAATGAGATAAAAAAGAACAATATATCAACATCTATATATTGATATGCAGCAAATACAGTTTGGAATTAAAGTCACTAATGGTATTGACAAAACAAGTTTCCATTCAATCAATAAAAAATTCCAAATGCAAGAAAATTTACTACAGCTTAATATTCATTTTTTTTTATTCTAAAGGAATTTGGGGGGGGGGGGGGGGGGGGGACAAAATTACTCTCCTTTTTAGTTGTTCTACCTATGAATTTCTTGTAAGTTTAAGAGTCGGGCCACTCATTTATGGCTTCAATAGACATGCATCTATGATTCCCAAAGAAGATCCTGAATTTATCGTTTCCTTGAAGTTTGATTCAAATCAGGTCGTCAAATGATTTTGCACGATTTTTTATTTAAAATGTTTGGTGATTTCAAACACATAGGAAATAACAGAAAAGGGAAGGCACGTGTAACCTCTCCCCAAAGTAAGATTGTGTTTACGATAGAAAAATACATAGAACAAATTTTGTTATTAGATAAACAGAATAAAAAGGGGGGCTACCCCAACCCTGCTATCCTATTCCGAGTCCAGGCATATCAGTGCATGCTCATAGATCCCCTTTGTAGTAGAACTTAGAAATAATGCATCCAAGCATATTTGATTAAGTCATTATCCCGTGAATTGTTGAGATGCGTTTTGTCTCCTCAGTTGGTATAGGTAAAGATAATGGGGGTAAATCAGCAATGTCAGTTTGATTTCAGGCTTTATTCATCTCAGTTTACATGCATACGCTATTGTTCTGGAGTCACTTCTATAGAAATTTGATTTTAAAATAATCACATTTTCTCTAATTTTCTTTAGGACATCTTTAAATATAAATCACGATCTCCAATTTTCAAAACGTCCATTACATACACGCGTTTGTAATCCGACGCCTCATCCGGGAAACTTTGCGCGCCACATGACACTTCTGTTGATATTGAACATTTGCGCATCCGCAAACGGATGGCCAGAAGAATAGAGATTTTTAACTATTCTTCCGGCTAGCCGGAACAATGGACACTCAGTAAATAAAAGTAATTTCGCTTACCAACAGAAGTCAAAATTAAGAACGAATTTTAGCCTCAGTTTTGACATTAAAGTTTAATAATAGACTGACAAATTAAGTACAAACAAAAAACTTAGTTTTCAAGATAAATAAACCTTGACGCCTACATAACTGTATAGAATTAATCAAAAAAAAAAAAAAAAAAAAACCTCAATAATAACGAACAGTGCCAACCTGTCAACCCGTCCATTAGTTAATTGACAGGGCCAATTTTATAATAAGTACCAAATCCGATCTAATCCTAAAGCAGGAAACGTACATATGTATATGCTGCTTGAATCCAAATGGTTAAACAAAAATGCGTTTTATTGTAAACTATCATTCAGTCAGCTATATTCAATTGATGAAATATCGATTTATCAGTCATATTTTGTCAGATATTAGACCTTCGTTTAATTAAGGGATCCGAATCCATGTGAAGATGGACTACCCTAACTTTAATTTAACCCATTATCATATTTTGAATATGAACGGTACCATTTTACAACATCAATAATTTACCACCGTGAAATGAGCATAACATTTATGCAAAATAATCAAATCAAATTTATTCTCAAGGTTACAAATTGCAAAAGCAATATGCTTTTAAAAACTTACAATTTTATAAAAATATTTATTATGTCCTAATTGCAATTACTAAATTAAATTCAGTTTCTATTATTTGACATTAAATCTATAAAAAAAAACCATAGAAACAGGCCTTACTGAATTTTAAATTTCGACGTTTTCCACAAATATGTCTTATGAAAAAAATGAAATAACAAAAATACCGAACTCCGAGGAAAATTCAAAATGGAAAATCCGTAATCAAATGGCAAAATCAAAAGATGATGGTTGGAGTTTTTAACGACCTTGACTGGCTATACAGCCCTCGCACGGTCAAAAGCTCAAACATATCAAACGAATGGATAACAACTGTCATATTTCTGACTTGGTACAGGCATTTTCTTATGTAGAAAATAGTGGACTAAACCTGGTTTTATAGATAGCTAAACCTCTCACTTAAAGCTTGTATGACAGTCGCATAAAAGTCCATTATATTAACAACGATGTTTACTATTAACAAAATATGCCGTATGGTATTATGAAAAATTCCTTCAGCTTTGAAATATTTTCAGTTTAATGAAGAAATATATTATTAACTTAGCATGCAACTCATTTTTATGCCAGGTACTACTTTTTCGCCTTAAACCGAATGTAATTTAAAAGAACCTCAAGTATAGTTTGCTAGTCATGGATAAAGCAAACTGTTTAAAGTGATAGTTCCTGAAATGCCTCTTTTTTCGAGTGAGAATAAAAATGTGGTTGCAGAAAACCGGAATAGATAATGTTTACACTAGCTATATGAAATACAAAACAAATCAACAATGTGCACCTTCTACCGTATTCAGGAATAAAAGGTACATAGAACAATAACTTTTTACAATGAAGAATAAATAAGACATATCACATGATAATGCTCTTTTCAGTTCAATTACGAGTTGTTAAAAAATACGTTTGCCATCTTTCACTAATACTTACATAAAGCTATGATTCCCGATATCACAACAGGTACTACAATACAACCCGATGTTATCAGAATATCGCGATCACTCAAGCGCTTTTCTGAAACGACATTTTACAACTTTCATTATAATGGTATCATATTTGTAACTCCTAAAAATGTTTATGGTTCATACTTTTTCTAGGATATAGAGTGTATGTTCATATGAGAACTTTTTAGAACCTTTTATTACAGGAACCCCCTACTCTGATATTTTGACAAGGGACTCTCGCAAGAACTTATTGAACCAGCTTTATATGTAATTTTATGATTAACAGATAAAATATTCAAGAAGTACCAGTAAAAGGCGAAAACAGATTTCGTAGATTTTCATCAATAAGTTTTGACATTATTGCGAAACAACGGTTTCAATTCAGACATTATGGACATCATTATGGCCTTATGAACGATAGAGATAACATTGAGATTACAATACAGATTTAAAGGGTCAATTTTTGATCTAACTACTAAAGACACAGCATGCGGGGATGACCTCACTAGCCTTTGAGTAGTTGAATAACAGCAACGCAAGTGCTGTGCTTTGTTATTGTTTTTTTTATGTTAACGAAGTGACTTTGGGTAAGGATTTGATACCGACATGCATGATTTTTCGGTATGCTATTAAATGATATCCATAATGTAAACAAAGACATATCAGCGGAAAATTCAAAAAAAAAGGAAAAAAAAAGAATAACAATCTTTAAGATGTTAACGTGCAAGCAGTTCCCTTCAAATCGAAAAAAATAATACATAAATAGGCAAACAAATTAAAAAGGAAGAATAAAATGAAAGGGCATAGCAGGAAACTCAATTTCAATTATCTTACTATGGATGACAATAACCAAGAATTTGAATGGGGTTAACAGAATAGAGAATAATGGCCAGAAAAAATTATGAATACAGAAAAATTGGAAAAATAATAAAGAACAGAGATTATACAGAGTGCAAAAAAATAAAAAAAAATACTGTCAACACGATAAAGAATAAGGCAGTAAAATACTAATTACAGATATGAATCAGAACGAACAGAATACACAAATCATGAAATAACTAATAACTATAATAGTAAAATGAGTTGATAAGTGTAATGCCCCCAACAGTTAAAGAATACAGACATGAACTATATTTCCCCTTTCAGACACTCATTACCTGATTTGGGTTGATCTGTTCTGTCTGTGGTTGTATTCACAGTATCATTTTCTTTTTTGTTCATTTTGATATTCAGTTCTGAAGACTTGAAATCTGCAAGTAAGTTATTCACATAAATTGATTAATTCGTACTCACATACACTAACTTATTCCGTTTATTTTTTGTAAGCCTTTCTCTTTCACTACTACTTTAACACCTCGTAGATTGACACATAACACAGATTGCGTTTGGTATTAAGAGGAAAATAAGTAATGGTGGTTAAGCATTGCGATCGGATCGAAAAATAACTTGTACCGGATCGTGAAAGCAAATAAATTCAACTGCAAGATATCTAAAAGTATGTGGTGTAAAGTCAACAAGCGGAATCATTGGGAAAAAAGGAAATGTGCTATCAAAATGTTTCAACTTTATTAAAAATACTGTGCATTTAGGTAAAAGAAAAACGTAGTACGTGTTAAGAAAACACAAAAGACTACATATTACCTTATGTCAATCATTAATAAAAAGAAAATGTTTTGGATTCATAATGGTCATATTTCAATGATTTTTTTTTTATTTGTTTGTCATACGATACAGTAAAAATAAACTATATAGAGTTAAGAAGATGTGGTATGAGTTCCAAACAAACATGTATAAGTTTTCCTTAAAAAGATTAATATTCCTTTTCAAATAAAGGAAGTGTTAAATTTTAATAAAACTTGATCGTGAAAGTTCAGTAACGTGTTTTTTTTTAATTGCAAACAAATGCCTGACGGGACAAGATTTAAAGGTTTTGTCCATCGTTGAAGGATACACGGTGATCTTTAAATGCATATACGTCATTTGGTCTCTGATGAATAGTTGTCTCATTTGCAAACATACTACATCAACTTAACTTTTCAACAGAAAGTTACATTTCTTTTACTATGGATGTATGGCAAGACGTTTTTATATTTATTGTTGTGTTTCGATATCTTATAAAGGTAATAAGATATCAAATGAAGTATATATTATATCTTGTATTCTTAAGGATATATAATATATTAATTTGAACCTAACTTATGAACAATAAGTATCATTGAATCTTTACTGTTAAATGAATTGGTGAAGCGGAAGGGGGTCTTCTCTGATACATTTAATGTTCGCGTATTGTATACATCATAGTACACAAATATGGTGAATATTTCAACTAACGTCCCTGAAATGTTGTGGGATTGATTACCTAGTTTAGTATAAATTTATCAATTGTATTCTATTATAGATCGTATAAATGGATTCAGTTGCCTGTTATCTATGCATACATGCATAACAGATGACTCTCTTCGCGCGGACAGATCAAGTCTCGCTTAGTTAGGAGATAATGAATTGGCATACGGTTTTATTCTTTGTATGTATCCCCAAAACTGTTCAATCCAAATGTAAATCATGTAGTTTAAAGTATCTAATACAATAACGACAGGAATGTGTTTGAATCGTATCATTTATTGTTTTACCAGCCGCTATTTAGATATTGCGCGGCATTGAAACAATCTAACACAACACATTTTAATCACGATTGATTTCTGATAAGTTGTATTTATATATAAAATTTCCTCCATGGAATTTATAAATTTTGATGGTCATTTTGAAAATGGAAACCGACGAATATTTTTTTGAAACAGGGTACATACCAACTGTTTCAGTATGATATATTCGATTTTTTAAACTATCGAAAGAATACAATAGCTATTTTTCAGTTTTGTTGTTATGACATTTTGAAAAGTGTTTTGTTTGTAATTTCATACCTGTTCCATTAAACCGTTTTGAAATGAAAATTTTGGTGACATCTCCTGTATCCTCATTCAGAAATCGTATCTGACAACCTAGTATTTGTCCAACTCTTAAATCAGTCATTGTAAAATTTACTCGGAACTCATTAAGAGTTTGATTGCACCCACAGTAAATGAAATTACATTTTCTTTGGTGTTTTGTTATGCAGATGTTATCAACAATTGCTATATGCTCTCGACTGACATTGTTGAATATAAATTCAGCACTGTTGTCAAAAGGTCTCATATTCGCTTTGCAATTTAAAACACAGGACACTGTTCCGTTGTACTCTGTTGTATCTATTGTAAGCTCAGTTTTGGGAGCAATATAAAGACGATCTGAAATATAAATGATCCGATCGTACAATAAAATTTCAGAGTTTTGTGAACCCCGAAAAATTGGTGAACACAAATATAAAAGGTGCACACCATAATGAACATGTGTATTAAGTTTCAAGTTAATATCACCACACCTTAAAGGTAAACTACTTTACTAGAATATTAAACTGTATACTGTACAGGCGAACAAAATAAAGAATGGACGCACATAACAGACAAAAATTTCTCTCTATTTCTGAAACGTGGAAATATTCGCGTTTGGGATTATATATTGCGATCACATAAAATGCGCGAAAATATCCCCGTGCGAAAATTGTGTAGAGAACAAAAAAGTGAATTTGAAAGTCAAACTTATTATTTGTACAAGAATTGCACTCCACGTAAAACGTGCATGCATATAAATCAACATAAAAGAAAATGTCAACGCTCGAAAATATCCGTTTTTATTTTAGATAGGTACATAAAGAACATTGTTTGGTTTTACATATTCATTAGCGCTGAACCATTTTTTTCACATTGAGTAGTGGTGTAACAGCAAATATAAGTGTACAAATCAGTTGCCAGGGGCTTAACTCAATATATTGGTACTACTTCCCCCCACACCCCCCACGAAAGAAAAACAAATAACATAACATCAATAAAGAAATACTGCACCGATATACTAATTCTCGCAGTTACAGAAAGCTAGTTCAAAGCCAATAACACCTAATGTATAAACCAAGTTAACCCATGCTAATCTTACTTTCATGTAAATTTGACCTGTTGATACAATTGTAATGTTTCTCTATTTTTAATATATACTAGATTTGATAAGTGTTTAGTATGACTATAAATTTCCACTTCTGTTTCTCGTACTATGAACAACAAAATTATTTATTTTGTATCAAATATTTCCGTTCTCCACCTTACAACAAAATTAATTTCTTATACCTGTGTACAATTTTCTATTTGGCGGCTAGGTTATTTGTTCAAGGTTATGGTTTACTTTCTGTAATTATTTCACAACTCACAGCTGTATACTTCTGTTGCCTTTATTTATTCACCCCTTATTTTATTGATTTTGTATTTACATTGTGTCATAGATCAAATTTATTCGTTCAGTGTATGTTCATTTGTGTTTATATGTCTTTTGATTGAGTTAAGCCATTTCAATTGATATTTTATAGTCTGTCTTTCTATGTTGTGATGCTACACTATTGTTTCGGGTAAGGGTGAAGGTTGGTTCCTATTTAAACGTTTAAAGCCGCTGCATTTCTTTGCAACTGTCCTAAGTCAGGAACCTGATGTTCAGTAGTTGTCGTTTGTTGATGTGGTTCATAAGTGTTTTTCGTTTCTAGTTTTTTATATAGATTAGACCGTTAGTTTTCCCGTTTTAAATGGTTTTACACTAGTCATATTTTGGGGCCCTTTATAGCTTACTGTTCGGTGTGAGCCAAGGCTCCGTGTTGAAAAACGTACTATGACCTATAATGGTTTTTCTTTTACCAATTGTGACTTGGATGAAGAGTTGTCTCATTGGCATACATACCACATCTTCTTATATCTATGTATCAATTGAGCACCCATCAAACGATTTTTAAGCGTAAAGACGTTATAAACAGTCTAGAGAAATGCATTGCATTGCATATGTATATATTATCATAAAATATGAAAAATCTTGACAGCAATTTGTAAGTATGAGTTGTTTGGTTGCAGTTAAAACTAAATTATATTCGAAGTATGATCCAAATATTTAACAAATTGATAATTCCAAGTGTTATTTTTAGAAAACTTAAAAAAATGAAATATTGCCTTTAAGAGTTCAGACTGATAGCTATTTGACTCCTGGTTTTTGAAAACGGTTTATATATAATTTAGAGTAACTTTTAACAGAAACAATTGATATGCTATTTGTCTTATGCAAATCCCGTCCCCGATAGTGACGTCAACAAATTCAACTTATCACAGAAATGTAACTTAGCACGAATAACTTAGTTTGCTATTGATGGAGGAAGAAGTGATTGGCGTCTATCGATCGAAATCCACCACCATGTTTTGTTTTATGAAAATGGGTATATTGAGCACATTGTATAACGAAGCATGTGTAGTATACACATTTTATATTTCATCAATATGTTTTTTTATATTTTATAATTTTTAATGGTAAAACACCTATCAACATGATCAAGAAATGTATTGCAAAACTATCATTTGAAGGGATTTAAACAAGGTAATTATTGGTAAAATACTCTATTGAAATGCTCATTTATTCTTAGTTTAAAATTTAAAGAAACCAATCCATCAAACGTTTTAATTAACAAACATTATAAGGTGTAAAATCAGGTGCGCATGGCTAAACTCAATACATCAATCTCGTGTTGATTTTTATGAATGAGTTTCACCGGCTGGTCCAGGGTCAATCGGCGTAGACGACTAAATCGAATAATTGGTTCTGACTGTGACGAAATAACGTATGCATTGTGACATAGGAAATATACGGGAAATTGTACGAATTCGAAAATCGTCTATATATTGGTGCCAAACCCCAAATACAACTAGCATAAAAAAATTTGTTTTGGTTTATCTAGTTATAAAACAATCTCACCATATTTTTCGGAAAACTAACTGTACCATGACAGTTGGTTTACATATGTACCGTTGGTGAATAGAGTCTAGCGTTTGATTTTCTTTTTTACAATTTTACGGGACTTTAATTTCTTGAATTTACCATCGACATCGAAGGACAACGCCGTGGTAATCATTTTAGAACTACAGAACAATATTTGATTTTGAAAAGGCATCATATAAAAACAGTCTCGTGAATATCCCCTATAGTGGGTTGCTGCTTACAGGAGGCTGGTGAAGTAAGAGTTCCAAGTGGTGAAATTAAAATCACTCATTTAACGTACGCCATCACGACTTGGTTGACCGTTCTATAGAATACCAGTTTTACAGATGGCGACGTATATGTTCGGATTGTAGTTACCACAATATTGTCCTCGTGTCTTCGAGTATGACTTCAGAATAAGACATATCATGGGGTTTGTGTTAAGGTAAAGGGTGCCGAAATTGAAATCCATAAATTCTTTTTTTTAATAATTTGTCAAAATGTAGCTAACATCATGCTTTTCCTAAAATATGATAAAACGTATGGTTCACCGGACTTTTTTTTTCACGCGACAGGTTGAGAATTTGCGATAGCTGAAGAATTGGAAGAGTAAGGTCGTCTCTTTGTTTAACATATTATGCACACGTACTATCTTACGCAATTGTAAAACAATTTGTAGGTGGTGTTGGAAACTCTTATCAACTGTCGTCCGCATTTGTCTTTTTAAAGCACTTCGGACGCATGATATATTTCTACGTGTTTTTTTCATCTTTTAACTATCATCAAAACAAAAGCAATTCATAAATACAGTGACAGACAATAACGCGACTTGTTCTTTGCTAATAATTGTGAAGAACAATTTATTGCTGTAGTCATTTAAAAAATGTAACATACGTTTATACCTTAAGTTGCCGTAAAACTGTTTCATACAATCGGGTGCTAGTATCTCAGGAGAAGTGTAAATTAATCATTAACACCAACACACAAGATCAAAAATCAAGGTTCCGTAACCATTATTAAAAAAAGAGTGATAAAAATTATTGAAAACGTGCTAACATATGCTAGTCACAACATTTGATAATGAATTCGTTAACAGTTGTGAGTGCTCTAATCACATAATACAGAAATACAACAACTTGATGTATTTTTTCAGGTTTTCGGTGTAATGGATAAAGGTTTCACACTATTGGTACTTGTCCTATTCATGTATTTTTTCAGTTGCCTTATGGATAGCTATTAATTTGATTGTTTTATAATCTTCAATATGCAGTATAGGTTCAGTTGTTTCTTTGGATGGAGTAAAGAATACCAACTCCATTTTTCGTGTTCTATAACATGACACAAAAATGTTAGTATTTATAGTTGACATTTGTTAAAACAATGATAAGCACTTGAGTGCCCAATTGTTGTTGAGATGTTTCAAAATTCTTCATCAACTACGTTATGATAAAACAAGTAGTTAATACCTACTTTAAATCTTTATTTCTCGTGATTATTGCAATTTGGGATGCAAACATTTTGTATCGAGTATAATTTGTTTTTGATACATTGCAAAACTTAAAACACATTGGTACACAACGATCAAAATATTCAACACTACCTATATTTACCTTTTTCATTGTTTGCTCTGACTAGCAACGTAGAGTGAAACAGCACTATTAATATGTATAACATTACGGACATGGCAAGCTTTAAAAAAAAATCATATATTTCAAATTAGGTTTGATTAGAATCATTTTTAAAATGTTTATATCAATATTATTAAGAAAATTTGTACTCAGATATAGCAGTTGGAAACAAATTGTGAGTTTTACAATATATCCCCCCTATAGAATGCGGTAGTTGAGTTTGCTGTCTTCCCAGTTATGACATTGAACTGCTTAATGTTCGGAGCATCATGAGAATGAACAAATAGATTGTCAATATCTTCTTGGTAGGCAACATTGTATGTCAACAAGTGTTTGAGTTGGTAACTATATTACACGAACAATTGTGACATATGAATGTCAATTCATATAGCATATGATTTGTATAATAGCATGTAACACATGTATTTCCCACAGATTGCGATAACAAAAATATCCGGATGTTTTTCGAGTGGTCAATGACAAACAAAAAACAAAAGGAATAACAAAATATATCTAGCCCGAAGAAGGGAAAGACATGATAGAGACTGAGTATCATTGATAGTGCTGATATTGAAAAGAACAATCCAGAATGAGTCCATATACTGGAACTTTGATAAGATGATTAAGGCTTCAAATTTTCTACTTGACAATATCGATGAACGTTTCCGTTTTGTAAATATTTTTATTTGTTTTTATTTCACCCTTTAAATATCAGACTTTTTCCTGCACTGTTATGAATCACAGTGTATGGCCAGTTTGTTAAACATTTAATTGATAGATTTTGTAACAGTGACCGTGATAATATTTTTTCTTAAATTCGCAAAATCTTGTGCACATTTACCAAAGAGAACTATCTGTAAATACATCTGATATTAGCAGCAATGATTGTTCTTTTCTTTTTTTACATTTTTAATATTTCAGTTTCTGATAGAAAATAAAAAGAAAAAAAGAAAAAAAAAATGCGATAGCACTTTATTTTGTCAGTTGATTTTATAAACTTCCTATTTTTGAAAGTACGTTGAAGTTCGGTATTTTTTACGACAAAAGATACATTTACATAAACATGCGCTATCAACTAATTATGTGACTAATTTATCATCTTCATGTGTGTGCATATTGCGTTTATCATTTACCTTTGAATGTTCATTCATCTAGATAACTCAATGTGAGTACATCAAGTATAATACTTTCACCGTGCACATTTAATACTTGGATCGTGCTTTATTGGAAAAAGGATTTGGTCTGTTAAATATAAGAACTACAGGATTGTATCAATGGTTTTTCAAATTGTAAATGGTTGAGCCGAATCTACACAGAATATAGCATACGTTTAGGCATACAGATAAGTATAGAAACATGAAAATAAAAACAATCGAAATAGCATTTCTAATATTATCATCAATATATTCCTTATATGTAACGCTTTAGAAATGTGGTCTACATAAAACAAATTAAAATATCATTCTTAACCTCAACTATTGTAAGGGTGAAAGGCAGTTATATCATTCCAAATAAGCAGCAAATTATTTTTTAATCGTGAATTTTGAACAAGGACTTATATATAGAGTAACAAAAAAGGTAAGCACAATGCGTATCAATGTGGAAAAATCTGTGCATGCTCATTTTGTCCTCTACTGGTTAGGTTTATAGTTTCATTTACCTTCAGACGGAAGATTTAAAGTGTTAATGACTTACAGCAAACATGAGTAATTGTATTATCTGAACTTGAAGTAAAAAATATATTACGTTTAAGAACCTGCAAGACGTAAATGTATGTTACAAATTTAGTACACCAAAACTGAATTTTTGAAAAACGACCGTGTTCTATCTTTAACATAGCTGGCTTTATCCAATCATATACCACATGTTGGAATTTTTCGTTTGGAAATAAATATGAACGTAATTGATTTGAAGATGATACGTAGATAAAGAGGTATGTGCAATACAAAAACCCGTACATTTAAAGGTCTCGTAAGGATTACACTAAACAGCAGATTGTACGTCAGTTGAAAATAAGTTTTTGTTTTTATAATTAGAAAGACATTAATAAGTATAAGTACACAAACGTCTCACTTTCTTATGTGAACATAATAAGCTTGTTTTCAGTGCAAATGGTTAATAATGCATTAGACATATGATCTGTTATTTTGACAAAAATCAATAATATTTGGAGCGAAACTTTCCGTTTTTGATTAGCTAAACACATCTTGAATCAATAAATATACAATTTATAAGTTGCACTTTTCAAATACACTGTTTCCAAAAACCACACCTCTTTTGAGGAGATATATAATACTCGAAGATATTTTGTTTTGTTTACGTACTGGTTCCCGGATATGATTCTGTATACTTTATCTCGTAGAGACATAACTTCGAAATGTTACTAGTATAAATACACATGGATATCGGCTAAACTGAATTCTGAGGGAAACCGAAAGTGAAGGGAGGGGAGGTACAGAATTTTAGTTTTAAACTTTTAGAAGTTCGAGGCATATACATGTTGAACATATGCCGCACAGTCGAATGTTTTGACCTTTGCAAATTAATAGTAGTGCAAATGAACTTTCAATGATATGATTTGTTACGAAACTTCATGTAAAAATGGTACAGTTTTAGCCGTAAAAGGAATTCCTACTGGAAATTTTATTGTCTTTTTTTACAGAATTGCAACCTATACGCAAATTACAAAAAATGTAAAAAAAAATTAAACATACCAATCGCCTCAATAATATTTTGTCCTGTGTTCGCTATTGGTAGCTGATTATTGTAACCGTAACAATAATAAACAAATGAAAGACATGATTACGTCATAGACCTTTATCGAAAAATTGAAAAAAGTTATATGACTGACTGAACTCACATTATGTTAGTAATATATTCACAAGCTTTAATAAAAGGTAAGTCATATTAAGGTGCACGTCGATTTATAACATGATTAGAATCTTGTATGAATGTTTGGGTTGTTTGCACTTTTTTTTTAATTACGAAATTATCTTTATCATGTATTGGATGTAGTTCATTGTCCGAGTTGGTATAAAGTTTTTGCCCTTTTCGCTTTTATTAGTTCTAAGTATTACGTTTGGGATTTGTAAGATATTCTAGTATCGAACACCACTGGTGATACTTTTCTAGCCAGCATTGGTGCAGTAAGATTTGTACAGTAAATATAGTAAAATGCATGCTTATACATTATGTGATTTAGATAAAAGTCTTTGTTGTAAGTCAATAAAATAGACCCCCCCCCCCCCCCCAAAAAAAAAAAAAAAAAAAACTCTACTAAATTAACCAAAAGGAGTCAGCATATAAAAGTTCAACAGTGTGTTTTAAAGTTTTTTATCAATATCATGATAATGACAAATGCTTCATACAAAAGTCACCTTTCAGTTATTTCCCAAACAGAGGAATCATACTTTCACATCAAATCGGTTGTGATAAAATCTGGTAAACTGTTTGACAAATTTAGAATATCTATATCCCTCTCGTAGAATAATGTTTTAACGCACATTATGGTTCATAGAAATCTGAGATGCAATTTTCAATCAGATTTATAGTAGCTTATAGGTTTTCTATTAATTACACGACAATGGACCAGAAATAAAAAGTGCATACAAAAAAAAAATTTTTTTTTTTAAATTTCCCAATCCCTCATACCTTTGCTTTAAAACGTTTGATTAAATGTATAATGACGTGATAATGAATTTAGTTTTCACGGATTTTGAGCTATATGGGATCAAATGGCCTTACCTCTATTTGTAGTCTCATCAATGTGTATTTTCACACAGCTAATACACGATATGTATGTTGGCACTTATTTTGCTGGAATTACTACATATGAAGATATAATGAACCATAGAACCGTAAAAGCCAGTTTCAAATGGTTCATAACCATAGAGTTTTTCAACATGAACTTCTGGTTTACCTCCTGAATTATATTAATGTAAGATTTTACATTAATTGCAAACCATAATTTTGAACTTAAAGTGTCTAACCAAACCAACCGAAGTGATTATACATCGCTACCTTTTACTCCGTCAACAATTCCCGTTACTTTTCACGAAATCAACACTTTATATAAGAGTAAAGCTGTATTTATCGATTATACTTATGGTGACTAAACCAGCGGCCAGTCTAGTTATCGGACTAGCTAAAAATAGATGTCAGTGATACATCCTGTACCTTAATTCTAATTTTGAATTAATGTGTATTGTTTAAATTTGTGTAAATGATTGATTTGTTTTATTGGGAACTTATTATAATTCATTGTTCAGTAATAAGGCCGAGGCTTTTTTTAACAACACTGTTTAATATGTAATGATTTTTCTCATAACACGGAAATGCATTTGAAGCTACTACGAGCAAAAGTGACAAAATACATATGAAGTATATACAAATTTCGAACTCTTCTAATTCTTGTTAAATGTTTTCTTCAGCTTTGACTTAACATGATAATTGAAATTGTTCTTTATTGGATTTTCCAACTTCAAATGGTTCTTTAAGCATGTTAAACACTGTTGATATTATATAAGGAAAATTCAAAATGTTGGTTTATTAGGATGAGATTTCTCCTTCGGTAACATCTATGAATATATTCACTATGTTAAATGACAAAAAAGTCCAAAAAGTAACTTACTAAATTATATGAGCTAAATGAAATAGAAAAGGAAAAGAACTGTGTTCCAAACATTTTTGTTTGAATAGAAATATATATGATTAACATCAACCTGATAAAAAAGATACATATTTAATTTAAAAAGTGAAATAACAAAAATACCGAACGCCGAGGAAAACGGAAAGTCCCTAATCAAATGGCAAAATCAAAAGCTCAAACACATCAAACGAATGGATAAAAATTGTCATATGCCTGACTTGGTAAGGCATTCTCATGTAGAAAATAGTGGATTAAACCTGCTTTTATAGCTAGCTAAACCTCTCAATTGTATGACAGTCGCATACAATTCCATTTTATTGACAACGATATGCGAACAAAACAAACAGACATAATAGGTAAAAATGTCAGAAATAGGGGTACAGCAGTCAACATTGTGTTACAAACTTAATCACTATAAATACAAACAAATATGTCAACAAAGAAAATCAAAAAGGCATATAGACAAAGCACATTAGTAAAACTTAGAGTATAGGCACAACTAGACAAGGGATCAAAACTGTGCATAAAGATGATTTTTTGTTTTCTTTTGTTTAAAACCGTTTAATATTATTTCAAATTTCAAGAGAAGAAACAGTATTTCCCATAAATGTAGTTCAACGCCTCTGTGTATGCTAATATGTACAGTAATCGATGATTGGTAGGTCTGTTAACCATTTCCCAGTATCTTTATGTCAACTGTAGCAGCTTAAGTTGCGTGCATTTACACTTAAGTAAAGTATTAGGGCTAGCAAATTGAGAACTAAATGCATGACCGAATCTAAGCATCGCAATGATATTTCAATAATATAACACTCTTACACAAATAGCATTTATATTACAGATTAAGAGGAAAAGCCATTATTATATTCCGTTCAAGTTCGATAAAATGACAACAACTTGTTATTAACTCTGACATGTTTTAATGTACAAACACGTGAGAAGCTATTTAACCGAAAGAGACATAAAAAGAGAATCTAAAACCGCATACGACCAACTTAGCAAGAGATTTTCAGTTTCTAAATAATTTCAACTTCTATCAATGGATAATAGAACAAGGTTTTAAATATACTACGCTGCAAAAATTCACTGACTACTCAGCTGGTTAATTTAACGGTCATTTATGTACTCTTAGAGATATAATCATTTCAAAATATAATCTCGGCATATATCTTTAAATTGTGCAATGTAAGCAAATGTAAGTTTCATTCTTATTTACAGTATGCAAACTATTACAGTTAAATAATAATATATGATCAAGTAATCTTAAGGTTTTGTTTATATTAAGTAATAAATAACCGTTGTTAAATACCAGGTAATCGATTGACTGAATACAACGTGACAATGCATTGTCAGTTGTTATGATCAATAATTCAATATGATTTAAATCAGTCATTTGTATTTTTTTTGAATGGTGCTTTTATTGGATAATTATATTTGAATAATTTAACACCAAATATTTGTATTTGAAAAAACAACAAAATAATGTAGCCAAACGTACTACAATATGAAAACAATTAAGATAATGGAATTATTTTTTTAATAGGTTATTTTTAGAGATTTAAAGAACTAAAACGGAGTGTATCTTTAACTTTATTATATCAATTCTTATAATTTTTAATGCCAAACCAATTTTCTAAATCTAGTACAGTGCTTTTGATAAATGTGTGTGCAAAATGTCATTAATGTTGATCTAAACAAGAAATTCGGTATGATCAAATAATAAGTTATCAATCGAATCAAAATCGGGCTAATCAATCTACATACATTGTCAATTTATCAAAAAAAAATCACTCATCTATCTTAACTAATATCAGAGGTTCATCCTTTACCTACATTTTCTTAGTAAAACAAGAAAGGCGTATAATTATCCTATAACATGTTTAACCCTGCCACATTCTGTATGTATGTGCCTGTCCCAAGTCAGGAGCCTGTAATTCAGTTGTTGTCGGCTGTTGCTGTGTTACATATTTGTTTTTCGTTCATCTTTTGTACATTAATTAGGCCATTAGTTTTTCTCTTTTAAATTGTTTTACATTTGTGATTCCAGTGCCTTTTATAGCTGACTAAGCGGTATGGGCCTTGCTCATTATTGAAGGTCGTACGGTTACCTATTGCTGTTAATTTCTAGTGGAGAGTTGTCTCATTGGCAATCATACCACATATTTTTTATAGATGAAATTTAGAAGTACACATAAACCATCGAAGAAAACCATATAGGTGTATTTCCTTAAGGAAACCTACGAAAAGACAACAGTTAACAAAACACTTCATACACAACTATAAGACATAACCTAGAACAGGAAAAGATAGTGCTTTATTATCTAGACCATGTGTATTTCGTTGTTGACATTGTTTGTTTAAATGTGTGTTGGTTTGATTTTGTCTGTTGTACTCCTTGATGATTTTGGGTTTTCCTGTTCTTCTTTCTGTGTACCGGCAATTGATCATCACGAACGTTAAAAAAAAACAGAGTTAAACTCATGTCCCCGGAAGGGGAATCGTAACTATCAATACCCATTACGTCATGTTTTCCTGTTATCGGGGGTTTAAGATACGTCATCCATGTTATTGGACAAACAGGTGGCTACTTGTGATAAGCAATCGACACAGCCATATATTTATTCAGTGAGAAAGCTTACATCATATATGCAGAAATCGAAGTGAAGGTATACATCTTGATTCTTGGCATTCTTCTTACGAATCTTCTGTATTTTGAATTTATTAGGCTATTTGTTAAAAATACTATTAAAATGTATAAATATGAAGACTGAATATTTGTGGTTGAAAAGGGTGGATAAGGAAAAGTGACATGAGGACCATTTATTTTACACAGTGTACCAATACACATTAATTTTGTTAATAGAGTGCTAAACATAATTTCAATATAGAACAAAGGCTTTAATTAAAATCAAATCAAATATCTTTATTCCTATTCAAAGGGCTCATATAAAGCATATAAACCAATACAAATCATAAAGTTTATACCATATGCACTCAAACAACACATCCAATCTAACATACATACTGATTTTTTATAATTAGAAATGATTATGAACAAATATGGAAAACATGATAAAAACATGATGGGAGAGAGCCAGTACAAATAGGGATAACTCTATTTGTTAACGTTAACTTTTGTCTCTTTCTTTCTTGTCTAATCTAGAAAATTTTATTTTTGTACAGACTTAAAACTATACTAAAACTAAATCTTTATTTAATAAGGAAATTTTCTAAATTTATGATTCTCAAATTTGGATACTTTTGAAATAAATTTTGTAAGAATTCTAATCGTGGTGAGATATATGGAGGGCACTCTTAACAAAATTCAGTTCATTTTATATCAAGTTAAGTGAACAGTGTTGGCAGAGCCTTTCACATCTGAACAGAAGTTCAAGTTTTCCTGAGATTGTATCTAGTTTTCGTTAATGTCTCCCAAACTCAAACTGTTGTTTCTCAGTCTAAACTTTGTTAAAGTTCTTCTGCTGTTCAAATTTTTCATATCTAAGTAACTTTCATAATATGAAATATGTGCTGAGTTTTTCAGTATCTTTAGAATAACTATTTCTAATGTCTAGCTTTGTCTTAAGGAAGTTCTTCTGGAGATATTTCTACAAATACAATTTAGATTTATTTTTACTAAGTTTTTTGCAGGAAGATAGTTTAATATCCAGTTTTAAAACGAGTCTATTAGAATACCATAATATATTTGACTGGTTACTGCTAGATTTATATATTCATAATAATAATTCTTCTCAAATTCCAACAAAACATATGTATAATTGATAATCACATCGACAAACAAGTATCGACAAGTAATAATACATACGTAGAAAGAATGATACACGATAAATCCAGCGCAGAATACACATAGGGTTTACTATTGTAATATAAGATCATGACAATTTTATTAAAAGAAACAATTACGTATAAAAGTATATGTGGATGAATTGTCGATAAGTATGTTTTCTATTTTGCAGTTAGAGTTATCCTTTGTATGTGATAAACGCGCGCAGAAAGCGGGAAATAGATTATGATATACAATTGCAATGTTCTTTTATAAATCAAAATACAATTATAATAAATGCAATGGTTAAACATAAAGGATGAATATCATTTCAATCTATTTATTGTTGTTATTTCAATAAATTCTAAAAAATCACAATTTTCTCTAATAAATTACAGGAAAAAATGGAACATGTCAGCGTTTTGAAATAAGATCAATGATTCAAGTTGATCGTCTATCATGTTTACGAATTAGACATTTTTAACTCTTGAATAATTATTATGGTGATGTTATTAGTCGCTTATTGCAAGTCTATCGAGTGAACAGTTGTCTGAATTCCCAAAACTATTTGTTTAGTTGATGAAAGTTTATCTTGTTCTGTCTGTAAAAATAAGAAAAACATTATTAACAATAAACTGATCATTCATTAAATGCATATTTCATGACTACATGTACTTGCAAGGAAGTGATCGTTCAATGAAAACTATGATTTCTCTCAAAAAGAAGGCCATATGATAAGATAAGATGGAACCAAGAACCCCAAATAATAAAAAAAGAAATTGAACAAAAGTTTGATTTGAATGAAATCACAATGCAAATGAAGCTTTAAAGAATATAATTTGAAAACGTGTTGGACACATTTTTATCTACTTAAACTGAACATGTATGTGAAAATATTTCCAATACTCCAACACGTGTAAACCCTCCACAATGGCATGCATATTTAACGTTGTTTATTCTATTTCAGAAGCGGAATTGTAAGTATCAAAGTAATATACACACTGTTGTCTGCTCTATGGTCGGGTTGTTGTCTCTTTGACACATTCCCCATTTTCATTCTCAATTTTATAATGATTGCTCAAGTACTATTATTAATCACATTTGTACGAATAACATTAATAAGCATTAAAGAGCAGAACAGCAAAGGCGATTGTCACTTATATTTTTGGGGTTTTGGTGGCCGAGTGGTTTAAGAAGTTCATCTACTCTAAAGTTGTGTCAAACACCAATAATCAATAAATCAATCCATCACTGATAATATGTGTTGCTTTTTTGATATGACAGCAAGTCATTGTTGATATTTCTATATTTGCAAAACTTGTAATAAGATTATTTATATATTTGCTTCAGCGTATGGTATGCTTAAGTTTTAACTTTTCTTGATTATCTGTTTTTTTTTTCGAATGTTTTCTTTATCAATTAGCCTTTTACTGTAGTTGTACTTATTTTCGAGTTGTATTTATTTTCACGAATTTCGCGGTTGGTATATTATCGCGAAAATAACAACACGCGAATTTGAATCCAACCTTTCTACATGTTCAACTGAAAACTTACTGTTCATCTATGCATCACAAGTTGACCTTACATCGATGACATGACATGAGTTACAAACCGGTTAATCCGTTACATAAACAAACTAGATTATTATCAAGTACAGGTATCAGGTGACAAGTAGTAACCAATTAAAGATTAAGACATATAATCAAAGTTACTTAATTTCCACAAAGTATGCATGCCACTTACTGACGGCGACTTCTGCTATACCGGTCTAAACCCAACCTCAGTCAGCCGACACGACCATTACGTAGAAGCCTTACGAGGATCAGGCAGAAATGGACGAATAGGAGGCTGGTTCTATTCCTGAATTAACAACGTTGTCACATATTGAATTACATATAAAGAATGACAAATGAATGAATTAGAATTGGAATCATTTCAGTTATATCAGTAAACTACTAAATTTAACCCGATGGCTATTTACGCATTTACTGTAAATTTTGATACAGTATACTCGACGGCTATATTGATACCAGCGAAATTGTTTGTAACACAGTTCGCGAAAATAATTACCCGCGAACTGTGTTACAAGTACAGTATTATAAAGTATGTTTTATTTATAACAATCCTGCATCTTTTCCATATATTTAATCGGTTTGTCACTTGTCGTGAATTAACCAGTAGTATTCAAAAGGAAACGTAAAACGAAAATCCAGAATCATGAAAAGGAAAAAAAAAATGCAAAATGTCCATTCAACATACAAATTCGATTGTTATTCTTTTGATCCTGAAAATATTTCTGATACATCCCTCGTGACTAATAAATCCAAAAAGAAACAATTATTTTAATACGTTGTCATCTATAATCTTAATTCTTATCAGATGTACTATTTTAATGATAATAAAATTGAGAATGTAAATGGGGAATGTGTCAAAGAGACAAAAACCCGAACAAAAAATAGAAAACAGCCGAAGGCCACCAATGGGTCTTCAACATACCGAGAAAATACCACACCCGAAGGCGGGCTTCAGCTGGTCCCTAAACAAAACGTTGTACTAGTTCAGAGAAAATGGAAGTCATACTAAGCTATAAAAAGTATAAATTAACTAAGGTTAAAAAAAAACATACAACACTAACAAAGGCAAGAGGCTCTTGACTTGGGACAGGTGCAAAAATGCGGTGGGGTTAAACATGTTTTGTGAGATCTCAACCCTCCCCATATACCTCTAGCCAAATGTAGAATAAAAACAAACACACATCACAGTAAAAACTCAGTTTAAAAGAAGTCCGAGTCCAATGTCAGAATAGGTAACAAAAGAAACTAAGCAAACTGACAATGATACATATATTAACAAAGGACTATTAGCAGTTACTAATATGTCAGCTCCAGAACTCAACTAAACTGCTTGAAAGATTATGTCTTCATCATATGAAAATCACGCACAATACCTCCCGTAAGAGGTTTAGCGTCATACTATCATAAAATACACAAGAAACACACAACCCGTATCATGCCAACAACTGGTTTTCGAATAAATGTGTTTATTTCCGATGCAAAGACCCTATGAGTGAAACAATATTAATACTAAAATATGCCATCTTTAATGACGTGGCAACAATATCACAACTATATCCCTTATGGATAAGTCTGTTTAAAGGTTTGGTTAGCTTTTGAGGTGAATGTCGACATTTTTGTGCTTTGTAAAGAAAATTATCATAAAAGATTGGATGTGAAATACCTGAACGTATAAGATGTCTGCATGGTGATTGATATTTACGAATGATGTCCTTGTACCGATGACAAAATTTAGTAAATGTTTTGACTAGTTTGTGATATCGAAAACCCTGGTGTAATACTTTTTCAGTAATACAGAGATTTCTTTCGTCATAATCAAATACGTTCAACTTGTTACATACACGAGTGAATCGAACAAGTTGAGATATATATACACCCAACCAGACCAAAGAGAAGATAAGAGCCGAAGGCCACCAATGGGTCTTCAACGCAGCGAGAAAATCCCGCACCAGGAAGTCGTAATTATTGAGAGCCAATATATCATCCAAATATCGAAAAGTGGTATTAAATTTTTTAATCAGATGTTGTTTCGATGGGTCTTTGCTGATTTCAATCATAAATTGTAACTCATAACAGTACATAAACGGGTCCGCAATAAGTAGTGCACAGTAAGTCCCCATTGGAATTCCAATAACTTGACGATATACGGAATCTCAATAACGAACAAAAATGCTATCTAGTTAAAATTCAAGGGCAGTTATAGTAAAGAAGCAGGTCCAACTGACATAGTTCTTTTGTTTGTTGTTACTAAAAAATGATCTTAAAGAATTTGAACATATATATTCGCATTCTGACTGTTTAAAAGCCCATTAAAGTACGGAGTGAGTCGTGTATGATGTTACGACACTCTTTTTAATAAGTTGATTTAATAGACAACTTACAGTCGACTTAAAGAACATATAAGATTGAGGTACATGAACTATGATTTTATCAAAATGGTCAGTAATTTTAAATTCATGTTGCACGGAGGAGAGGACCATTTTCATAACACCAACGTTAACATTGCAAGCACACATCCGTTGACATCAAATAAAGAACGGCTATCTGTGAAACATATTCCGCAATTGTTAACATAATCATAATAGGTTTTGTAGTCTATAAATGATGAGTTTAAAATTACTATTTAGAACAGTTCAGGTACTCCCTGCAAATAGCAACGCCTTATCAAGGTAGGAAACAACATCAGCTGCTGTAAATTATTGATTAAACTGTTGGAAATGTACTCTTTCGAAAAGGAATTCCTCCTGGAGTGACTACAATTAAGGTGAAATCGTACATGCTTTTAAAACCCAACTATTGTATATTAGAGTAGTTGAAATATCACAAAGTAAAATCACAAAAATACTGAACTCCGAGGAAAATTCAAAACGGAAAGTCCTTAATCAAATGGCAAAATCAAAAGATCAGACACATCAAACGAACACACACTGGTTATGTGTCTATTTTAGGAATTGTAAAACTAAGTATTTGTTTTTGATAATAAAATTGTTTGTCGCATATATTTTGTCCATATATAATTTGATATTTCATAACATTTTATGCAAAGAACTGTTTTGAAATTGCTGGACTATTTAAATATTCGTTTGTTTTAGAGTCATCATGCAGGGCTCATGTTTGTTTATTTTGGAAAATTACAGATGGTAACCTAACGTTAATCTGCAAAACTGATAGCTTATACTATTCAGTTTCTTTTAATCGTACGGTGGAGAGAGAAAATGCTTTTTGTGCTTCGACAGCATGTCATTCTACGTTACATGAATCAAATATTACTCAAAACAAAACAACACAAGAGACAGTTCTTACAATACAGATGGCTAAAAAATTAAATGGATGGTAGTCATGCAAATACGGAGAAACAAATGGGAAAGCAGATATCGAAATAACCCTTGTTGAAACATTATTTCCCAATATCAACAATACCAACAAATACATCCCAGGTAAGTAAATATATCATCTTGCAAAATAAAATGATCATAGAAACCATGATTGAAATTTTGTACGTAGTCGTCCACATTTAATAATATCGTGGTAACGTTTGGTTGGTTAATGTACTTTGGCGGAGTTTGATATTTTCTTCAATGTATTTGATTGTCTTTTGCATTTGATAATTTTGTTATAGGCGAGTGACCTTTTTCAAAAAGATGCTTAGTTAACGACTTTAATGCACCCACCTAACATACTGCTATATTATATATCATTCGAAAGCTTTTTATCAGAACTGTCTGTTTGGATCGGTCTTCAATAATTCGTACGGTGCAATTTGTGTTAAACCAAGGTCAAAGATTAAGAATGAACATTCCTAAAATGCCCTTTGCTGGTTTTTTAATATTTTTTTTTCTAAAATTCTTATGAATATAATAGAACAGAATACCATGGTTCCAAATGAAATGCACCTTAAAATATTAATGCGCAATATTTACAACAAAATATACACTTCAAAAATGATAAATGTAGGAAACATCTTGTCCCTACGCCCTTTTAATTTTGTTCTTTCCATTCATATAATATATTTATTCGTCTAAAAAACTTTGTAATGAGCAACAATCCTGCTACATAGCATATCGATGGTGCGAACTCACATCGAAAGGATTACATGATTAGACTGATTAATATTATTGATAAACTTAGTCATTTACTGTGTTGTTTGAATATGATCTATGGCTGAACATAGGTTTGTTAAGCATGTTAAGGGCTTACGATACAGTTTTGATCCTTAGGTGATTTTTTGACGAAAATTTTAATACAATCTATTTTTACCTATGCAATTCAAATATATATATAATATATATATATATATATGTATATACCTTCATTTACTACTTTGAGAAATAAATGGGGTCGAAATTTTAGACATTGAATCAAGTTTTCTGTTTCTTGGATATGGGATTCCTAATCTATGACAGGTTCGTGATAATATAAAACTATTTTTTCAGCATATCTTTTCTTATGTTTAACGGTGAATCTTTGTAATACTGCAGTTATTTACCTATCTAGTGAGAATCATTTCAAAATATATTTCAAGTGAAAAATAACTTGGTACAGTTTCCACAATGTTCAAAGAAGTAAACTATTATCAACACTCCATTATTTCTGTGTATCTTTTTTTCTTTTTTTAATTGTTCATATTATATTTAAATCCGTACATTTGTTAGTTGGAAAACATCAAGTACCGGTACTTTATCCCGGCCTCGTTGATATTAGTAAATAACATATTTATACAACTGCTAGTATTTGTTAGTAATCTACATTCAATTTTCTATACTTAGAAAAATATATACCATTTCAGTAATATCAAAAATGAACCTAACCATTAAGATTATCAAACAAATAATTATCTTATGTAACAAATGCACAGGTTATGGAAAAAAAATATAGTTTGTGTTGTTTAAATTGTAAAATATAAAGATATATGTTTTAAGTATGTCTGTTGATTTTTTAGTAATCAAATAATGATAAAAAAAAAAACAGAAACAAGAAAAAAAAAAAAAAAAAAAAAAAAATAATTGAAAGAAAAAATAATCAGACGAATTTCAAAGAAATTAAAAGTTGTTTTGTTTGTTTGGTTATTTATTTGCACCGATGAATTATATAGTATTATATGACATTGTTTTAAATATATTTAATATATAAAGTTAAATTTTTCAAATTTTTCTCCAATTTACATCTAATAATTGTCAGAAATATTTTTTGCCACAAGAGTTAATGCCCAGACCTAAATTGTCTGAGTCGAAAGTTGATGTCATCGTACATTCCAAACTTTATCTGTGCATCACTTTCTGTTCTACCGTACACACCACAATTAAAATACCAAACCTGTTCAAAATGATTGCTCTTCTCTAGCCAATGAATTAGCTCCATATTTCTTTGTAAAGAAGCGAATAATAAGTGGACTTGGCTCGTGTACAGCTGGTAACCTGTGTATTGCTACAACATCCCTTTCTTCTAAACTAACGTCTAGATCTTGTTTAACCATTTCAATGAAATCCTTGCAAAGGTTTTGTTTGTCTTTCCTTGGGAAGTTAAACACTTTGATATTGTTTTTCTAGAATATTGTTCATTATAATTGCTGCTCAAATTGGCAGTATTTGCTGTTTCTGCTAGGTTGGTCTTAATAGGAGATATATGAGAGGACACAGCATCAAGTCTCTTTTTCATGTGTTAATTTTCAATAGATAGTGCTTCCACTTTCCAT
Organism: Mytilus californianus; assembly: GCF_021869535.1. NCBI lineage: Eukaryota > Metazoa > Mollusca > Bivalvia > Mytilida > Mytilidae > Mytilus > Mytilus californianus. The sequence goes on from NW_026262712.1 coordinate 38,087,141, forward strand.
TCCATCTCTTTTTCAATTTTAGAAACTTTATCGATCATTTTTTTTTCAGTGATGACTCAAACTTACTAAACAATTTCTTCACAATGCCAGTAACAAGATTTTCTAAGTCTGAAGTCTTGACAAGGTCTTTTGTAATGTCAATCAAATCATCTTTTGTGGTAACATCCCTCAAGCTAAATTTTATTTCACCAAGGTCCTTTTGAAAGTTAATAAGACCTGATAGACCAAGACTAGTTTTTGAGTCATTAGAAACTTCAGAGTGAGTTCTTTTTGCCTTAGGTTCTTTATCATCTTTGTCGTCCTTTTTAGCTACCAATAATGTCTGAACACTCCTTACTGTTCTGCTATGTGTAGGTTAAGTGGAAGTTTTATTAAAAGTATTACTGCCTCCAGGCATAATGACCAATAGGTGTGAATACTTATCTATAGCTGAAATTCCTTTTCCTTATATATTATAGTAATATTTCACTGTCATTGAGGATAAGTCATTAATTTCACAATTTTAACATATATAAATCCATCTACAGATAAGTCATTCCAATATACATCAGAAAATCACAAAAATATGTAATTTCCCACTTGATTAACAAAGAATTTTGCAAAGATTGTAAGAGCTGACTTTTATAGTGTTAACAGCTCAGCGGCCATCTTTAATCTCTTTATCTGTGTATGTTACCTAAATTTATTAAAATGTTATAACGAAAGCAGTACAATTTATCTATGTCTATGTAAAGTTATAAAAGGTAATTTGGATGACGTCTTCAAGATAAGATTGATATTTATCGAAAAATCCTACTTGAATTTTTTTAATTTCGTTTTCATCTAAAAAAGACATTTTTAAACAAATCATTATTCAAGGTTTGGAGTGACAACCTTTATGAATTGTTATTAGATACGAAGCACAGCAAAACAACTATTTTCAAGAGTTGAAATTGTCGATAGCTTTGACTACATACATAACAAAGACGGCGGTACAGCAAGTTGTTTTCGATACAATAAGATTATTCTTACATTTGAAAAGGTTTATTAGACATGTTAGCAAATCTTTTCTTTATCTTTCTTCTATTTAGATTCTAAAATTTGTTCTTGTTTTGTTATTTTTACATCAACGCCATATAATTTGCTCGACGTAATTCAAAGTTAATGTCTATTTTTAAGTTCACAACAGTTGAACATGATGCAAATGACATTGCAAATGTGTAAATGATATTGTACCAACACGGGCTTGAACGTTTAAACCTCGAGGTTCGTTAATTCATTCAAATAAAACAAAAAATATGTTAAATGAGTTTGGGGTCTGCTTATTTAAAAGAGATAGTGAAAAAAAAAATTGTCTTTTGCTTTTACTGAAAATAAGGTTTAAATTAAAAATTACTTTTATTTTCCAACAAAAAAGAAACAAATGTTATACCGCGACGTCACTTCAATATACACACACCGAAGAAAAAAAATAACGAGTTCCGTTTTTACTTTCAGGATGTGATGGTCTTTGTTAAAGAAGCATTAACTTAATGATGGTACGACATACACAATGCGAAGTTCAAATAGTGTCTAAAAAGATTTTGTAATTATTTCAAAACTTCATTCGATAAAGTTCATGAGAGGAATTTCAAATTCGTCTAAAAACTAAATGAAAATAAGAAATATAATTGTATGTTAGGAAATAAAAAAAAAACAGTTTGTTTTAATGTAAAACAAAATAAAAATTGCTCAGTATTGTTAATTTTTGGATATTGTTAAAAACAAATGTTGAATGGTTAACATTATCTGGTAATTCTTAATATATTTTTCGACAATACGTGAACAAATATTTAAGAGGATACAATAAAATGTTTTTTTTTTTGTTTTTTTGGTATTTTACAAAACTGCTTTGGAAGAAGTCGAAAGAACACATGCGTGGTTAAACATAATAAAAGTTCATAATCTAATATCAGTCATATGTCTTTATTAAGCGATTATGAAATATAAAATTGTAAAAAATAAGCCCCAAATACCTGTTAATATCTTTTCTATTCTAAGTCTATTTGATTCAGTATTTGGCTGTTTATGATAATATTATAAATTGTTAGAAAATACAAAGATACGAATGTGTTGAGTACATTTTGTATCGAGTGCCTTCCATTTTTTTTTTTGTTATTCTTACGACAAATGTACGAGTTTTGAGTTGAGCACCTTTCTAGCGATATCACCTGATCTTTCCCGACAAGTTCCAATGATCCTAGGTTTTTTCAGTCACTGTGGTAAAGTTTTGGTCATCCCTTCGAAAGTTTTACAGACGCCATCATGATTTGAGTCATCGCTTATTAATATATATGTCACAGAGGACCACGAATATGTCCCAATTTTCCTCGATTGTGACATCATCGAATGACACTTATAACTGAATTTGTTTTAATACCAAGATGCTACACGACGTGTGCCAAATGTGGCACCAGAGATCACCACAAGCTTTTGTTGGGGTTTATGTTACTCAGAGTATAGTTTTCTATGTAGTGTTTTGTAGACCGTTTGGTTTGGTTTTTTTTTGTCGTGTTTTTTTATGTCATGGGTTTTTCTGTTTCTTATGACTTATGAGTTTTGATTGTCCCTCGATTGGTATCACATCTTCCTTTTTATTGATCGTTTGCGCTAGCTGTGTCCATTACAAGTTGTGATGTTCTTAGCAGCTATACATGATCATGCTTCCTCACAAGGGTTTACAAGCAGATTGTTGTACCTTAGGGTTTTTTTTGTTCTGAAAACCGGAATTATTTAGGTTTGAAATACCAAAAGGTGTCATGAATCTGGTTACGTATCTGAATAATCGATGTTTAGCGAAGGACCTTTTGCTACAAATGATTAAATAATTGACATATTTATGGAAATTGTATAGGAATCATGCTGATAACTCCATTCTCGTATGAATCATGAATTAAGTCGACAGTAGTAAACCGATGTTAATATCTCGTAAATCGAATAAGAAGAGACAAATCAAGGTAACAAACAAACTCTGATGGAACCGCCTGAATTCCAAATGAAGCAAAACCGAGTGCGTCTCCTGCTGTACATGCATCACCCACCATGCGAATCCATACTTAGTCCAAATCACACAATCACGAAAAAGACACAACTGGTGAATTTACAAATCAGACACTTGACTGGCATCTGAAGATTTAAGACCGTAAAAACACCTCGCTAGTGAGTTGAGACATCAACACATCGTGATTAATACTAAAATTAAAAAAAATAACAACAAATAATTTAAAGTAAAAATCTAAAAACCCGGTTCACATTAATCCTCTTCACAAATGTAAGCTGGTCATCCCGTCTACCTTCAAACATGGCCATCATCATTATTCAGAAGAACATGCTTGACATTAAATTCAATGTTAAAAAAAAACAACCCAGAAAAATCACACAAAGAAAAAATTGCTACGATAACCAAACATGAGTTAAATGTATAGTTGGAAACCCTATACACATTATATCAAAACCTCAGCGTAACTTTAGTTTTTATAAATAACAATCGCACATGGTCAGCCAAAGTAATACGTGAAGCCAAGCTTTGGGATTTTTAAAAACTTTAAAAAAAACAAATAAAATAATCTGAAAAAAAGATGCCTACGACCAGAATCTTCGTCATATTCATGGTTATTGTGTCATTAAAAGGATACATTTATGTAATATACTGTTTCGGTTCTTATACATCCATGGCTTTCAAATGTTCGGCTTTGGGCGTTCCTGATAAATGTAAATACAGAAAAGCTGCTCCAACAAAGTTATGAGGAGGACAGATTAAAAATGACACTTCGTATATTTGGTTTACAGTTTGATTCAGAAGAAACACCGACATAGCTAGATAATACAATTAATTATCTAATTACTACCACAATTTGATATTAATAAGTATTGTAATTTTCATTGTTATTAATAAATGTAATGTCAGTATTACAAATCTAATCTTGAATCAATCCTAATCCTATTTATTTTTGGGAAATATTTTTACAAATTCAAATGTGACGTCACTTTGTGTGTTTTTTTTTTAGAATTTCAAATGTGACGTCACTTTGTGCGTTGAGGCTTTGGCTAACTCGGCTGTGTATTTTTATGCGTTGGATTAAGTTGTTTTATGTAATGTATCCGTTTTTATTCTGTAGTTAGTCCCCACTTCCGTTTTATTATGTATATCTATTATATAGTCATTTTATAAAATTTACTGTTTGCGAAATTATAAATTATTGTAAATAATAAGGATGTTCATGTCCCAGGCAGAAAACTCTGGCCGTGTAAGGCGCAACCTTTTGGAAGTTTTGGTCCTCGGTGCTCTTCAGCTTTGTACTTGTTTTGGCTTTCAAACTTTTTTCATCTGAGCGTCACTGGTTGGTCTTGTGTGGACGAGACGCACGTCTGGCGTATTGAATTTTAAGCCTAGTACCTTTTGTTAGCTATTATTCGTGTGTTTCTTTGTCCTATATGTTCTCCCATTTATTTGTATTTTGGTCCTGTCATGTGATGTTGTCGTTTTGGTGTTGTGTTTGACGTTGCCATAAAAGCGGGAGGTTTGGCATGCCACAAAACCAGGTTCAACCCACTATTTTTTTCTTAAAATGTCCTGTATCAAGTCAGGAAAATGGCCATTATTATATTATAGTTCGTTTCTGTGTGTGTTACATTTTAATGTTGTGTTTTTGTTGTGTCGTTGTTCTCCTCTTATATTTGATGCGTTTCCCTCAGTTTTAGTTTGTAACCCGGATTTGTTTTTATCTCTATCGATTTATGAGTTTCGAACAGCGGTATACTACTGTTGCCTTTATTTGACGCATGAAATTTTCAAGTGTTGTTTTCAGTTTTTAGAGTTATGGTTGATGATACACTTTGCAATCAAAATAAGAAATATGAACTTTGACCAGGAAAAATAAATTTAGAAACAAGTTATTCCTATATCTGATCATTTTAAAAATACGATAAAAAAGATGTTAGATTTAGAGTCAATATCGTAAACGGAAACCCCTCAAATAAAATGAACATATATCTAAAATTATATATAGGTTTATTGACTATTTGACATTTAGCTTTGAACTGTATTCCAGTATCTGAGTTTTCTTTTTCTTTTTTTATTGTATTTGTTATTAGTACCGATGTTTTAAGTCAAACCCTTACAAGAGCATTGCTACAGTTTGTTCTTATGTTGTGATGGTATCCGCTGTCCAAGGCTAGGGGACGGTATAGAGCTCACAAACATGTTTTACCCTTCCACTTTTCTTGTGCTTGTTACAAGTCAGGATAATGAAATCCAGTGACTGTCGGTTGTTGCTGTCTGTCGTTACTTTTTTTTTTCTTTTTTTCAGTTTTAAACATAAATAAGGGCGTTGGTGTTCTCTTTGAATGGTTTCACATGTTTTCATCCCCGTGCATTTTGCCTATTGCTTTTTTCATTGTTAAAGGCCCCACGGTGACCTGTAAGTATACTAGTTTAACAGTCCTTATTTTATAAACATTAATATCATTGCCAAACATACAGCATTTTATAAAGATGCCATGCCCTCCTACTATCCTGAAACATTTCGAAACCAAGCCAACTTATCTTTAGTATAATCGCCGCGGAATAATTCCAGTATGGAACACTTTGGTACAATCCCTTCGACCAATTACTCTTTTGATAAAAGGTTGATACCTTATCTTCGATGTCTAAAAATGATATTTTCTGCCTCTTGATCCTGTTGATTTCAAAGACTTTTTAAAAGTGAATTGTAGATTGATTGTGTGCTTAACGCTCTGCCACTGTGTCAAAATTTCAGGCATGTTCAAAACAAGAACAAATTAATAATTAATCTGCAATCATGATCGTATAGAGTGAAGGGCGGGATATTTAGACTTTCACAGAAAAAGTTCGGTTTAATAAAGCTAGAATAAATGCTTGCAAAATGACAATTACGGACCCCTATACAGTTCTTTACATGAAATTTAAGGCGCAGATTTGGAGTGAGACTCATCTTGCTCGCAGCATTTCGCGTGACGTCCCTATTCTAGCCAACCATGTTAGCGTATTTCTATAATCTGCATGGTCAATTAGTCGGCCTTCTATAGATGTTACTGGCGGATTGTAGACGTCAACCTTTGGTAAATTCTTTATAAGATTAAAGGATTGAAATTCGATATTGATAAATCACCGATGCTGTATTTCAGTATTTTAATAGAGAAAAGGATCAGTATAAAACAAAATGTATCTTTTCTCTAGCGCGTCTCTCTATATGTAACACATATATTTTGTTTAGTCGATACTAATACGCTAAATCCTTTTTACAGAATAAACAGGTGGAAACGGTGGATACGATTGACTTTGAAACACTGACACATATGAAGCCTACATTACAAAGCTTTTTGAAGGAATCTATAGCTAGGGAATGTCTTACTTTAATTTCGAATGCATTTAACGACCAGTGTGAAGAAACAAACTGGACAAATACAAGAATTTGTTTAGTCGACGGAGAAAGGTCATTCCATGTCGTTAGCGGGACCGGAGCTCATAACTGGGTTTTATATACAGAAGACGGTATTATAGATATTGTAAAGTCAGTTAGAAAATAATACCTCGACGAATTTGTGTCTGTAGAAGTCATCAACAAACGCGTTCTCGGTAGGTTAATTATTCAGTATATAGGGAATGAAGAACCTGAGGTAGATGACAGGAAATATAGCTTACGAAAATTATTTCAAGCTACTATTGATTACATCCAAACCCATGATGTACCAGACGTATGGCAAATGCCACAGTAACCGTGTATGACTCAGAAGATAACACGTTTAAAATCAAAAGTGGCAACGGGAAAAATAGGTTCATGGTAACTGACAAAAGAAATGAACCAATAATCGAATATACTGAACATAATAAAATGAAAGAACTCATAGAAACTTACCAAGGAATATTGTCGCAAATATGTAATGCTTGTTTTAATTTATGGGGAAGTTCACAGTAAATTGTTTGACAACAGATTTTTTATTGGAACAAAACAATATTAATTATATGAATAACCATAACTGAACTCTTTTTATTGTATAACTATATAATCTAAGCATGTAATAATGAGTTACTATGTCATATTTGTGTGATACATCTTTGTTATTTGTTAACTGACCTTCAACTCCCGGAAAAAGGCGTGTACCGACTAGCTGGTTGTCGTTAATTGTTAGCTACTATTAAATATAATAATTACAATTATGTTTTACGGTACTTGAATCTGTAAATACTTTAGATTGCACATATATTTACTTACATTTTCTTTGACAAGTTGTCTATTTGTTTGTTATGTCAGAACAAAAAAAAAGCATGAACGATCACAATCATATATATTTTTAGGAAATAGTCATTGAAGATTTTGCACCAAGTGCTTGTGATACATATTTACATTATTGATCCTTTATGTTCAAATTCATGTGTGCAAAGTTTAAGCAATTTAAGACAGATGACTCGTGATATATCCGATTATTATTTCCATTGTTCATTACTCATTAAGTTTCGGATTTATTTTCTAAACGTTTTGAGTACACACCCGTGGTAAAATACGAAAATGTTGTATGTCATATGATCGGCAACGTCATGATTTGTTTAAGCTGTTACAATATTTCTAATAATTATCCCATTTTGTATGTTGTTTTATGAATAAATTATCGGCGGTCAACGAGAAAATACGCTAATGCAAAACTGAAAGTCATCAAAACACAAAAAAGCGATGATTGGAATTTAAGAATTTAATTTAATAAAAGTAAAATAATCATTCAACTTCGTTCAAACCTGTCTAAGTATGTTACTCGTTTAAACTCGAAATTTTGACTTTAAAAAAAATGAAACTTTAAATTTCGATGTCTTAAATATATATTTATTTACTTCAAAATAATCATTTATTGCAAATTTTACAATAAAAAAGCACTAGACACTTAAATATACTACTTAAGAGATAAAAGCTATGTCGGTGGAAGAACTATTCGGATGCATAGAACGTTGCATCTTAAATTGATCCAGAATGTCAGATAATCAGGTTGAGGCAGCACCAATATTCTGATACCCTATGACTATTGCCTGACAACCCAATAGTCCGACCATCATGATTGAGATTCGCCTATTAATTAATCTCACAACTTTTTAATGAACAAAACTGTTTATTTCTATCATATGAAACGTGTTAACCAGATAAAAAGACATAACAAGGTGACCAGAACAAAAGACGTATACCGTAGTATGCAGGTACATTCAATATGGTATCATGTAAAAAAATAAAATAACAAAAAAAACTGACCTCCAAGGAAAATTCAAAATGGAAACTCCCTTATCAAATGGCAAAATTTATTCTAATGATCCCACTTCTCAAGTAAAACATTGAATGATGGATATGAATATGGAATCAATGTCAATTTTCTTCCAGAAATCAATCTTATATTTCCTTTTCTTAAATTAAGAATTTAAATATGAATCTTTAACCTAAAACACGGTTTCTATGGCATTATATATGATTTTAGAGGATACGCTTTTTAAAAATAAATCATAATTCAAGGATAGTCAGAAGTATAGCACTATGATCATCCATGGACGTCTCCCGACCCTGCAGTAAAACCCTTGCTATAGTTGTAGTCATGTCGGCTGTGCGGGATGTATAAAATTGCCATTATATACGTTTGGAATGGTGACCTTTAATCCAATGCCTGTCGAAGGAAAACTGTCACGCTATCTGCACGTAAGCGTGTCGAGACCACATAAATTCTGACATGAGAATATACATTTGCATAGAAATTACTCAAATACAAAATGCAACCTTGCTCCTGGGAATCCTCGACACAATGTAGCACAATGCATTGTTGGTTACTACGAGTTCACTTCTCATCTAAGAGAACTTGAACATAAGTTGCAAAATGTCAGTTTGTACTGTTGATCTGAATATAATGTTGATTTGTTCTGTACATTTTATGTTATAAATGTAATAAGGTATTCTTAATAGATAGACTAGAAATATATATCTTGTTGACGACGTCATGTCTTGTTGCCCAGTAGTAGTTTTGCAAATTTTTGTCTTTCAGTTGCTTTGTTATTGACAAACACCAAACAACTATTTTACTTCCTAGCTTAAAGCCTATTGAATCACATTGTATAATCGCATACGTTTTAAAAAGTAAATAGCAAAAATAAAGACAAAGGACATGGTGTATAAGTTAATGTCGCAAAATCACTACGAACATTTCGTAATTATTAAATTTTACGGACGCCATCACGAGTTGGTTGACCGTAATGGAATATCCGTTTCACAGATGATAGCGGACACGTTCCAAAAATATGAAAACAACACGTTATTAATTTTTTCGAAGCGCTTTTCTGGGTTTACCCTTACCAGGAACGCTCATAGTCAAATATTTGAAAGCCAAGGATGTATAAGGACCAATAGTTAAGAGCTAAATGACCAAAAAGTACAAAAAAAAAAAATAAAATAAATAAATCGCCAAATTCATCTAATGTCAATTTTGCCTGAGGGAGTTGAAACATCGGTTTTCTTTTTAATTTCAAATTTTTAGTCGGAAAATTTTAAAAGGTTTTTTATGAATCATGTCAGTACCAAAGTACTGACCTCTGAGCTGATGATACCTTCTGGGACTGATAGTCCAACAGCAGAGGTATCGACTCAGTAGCTAGTGCTGTAAAAAAATGAAAACAACACGTTATCAATCGCATGCGTCTGAAGCACTTTTCTGGATTTACCTTCATCAGAAACGCTCAAAAGCCAAATACTTGAAAGCCGAGGATGTATAAGGATCGAAACAGTTAAAGAGCTATATGACCAAAACGTACCAAACAAAAATGCTTAATTCATTTAGTGTCAACTTTGCCTGAGGGAGTTAAAAAACCTTAGTTTCTTTCTAATTTTAAAACTAAAAAACAAAAAATTTTAAAAAGGTTTGTTATGAATCATGTCAGTACCGAAGTACTGACTACTGAGCTGATGATACCCTCGGGGACTGCAATTGCCGTCATTTAATCCCGTCATCCTTTCCCCGAATGTGACCTACCGAATTAAACTTATTACCTGATGTGTACTAACATATGCAACACGACGGGTGCAACATGTGGAGTTGGATCTGCTTACTATTCCGGAGCACATGAGATCACCCCCATTTTTTATGGGGTTCGTGTTGCTCAGCCTTTAGTTTTCTATGTTATGTTTTGTTTACTGCTGTTTATCTGTTTGTATTTTTTTTCTTTTTTAGCCATGGCGTTGTCAGTTCATTTTGCCCTTATGAGTGTGAATGTCCCGTTTGTATCATTCGCCTCACTGTTACCAACAAAAACAACAAAATGAGGAAAAGGATCTGCGTTTTTTTGTTGTTCATCATCTCAAATACACAGCTATGTCTCTGTAAACATGTCTTGAGTCAGGAGGAGCCTGTAATTGAGTGGTTATCGTTTATTGCAGTATCTCATATTTTTGCTTTTCGTTTATTGTTTTGTATAGTTTGTTCTTGTATTGTGCCGTTGCACCACTGTCCTAAGGTAAGGGGAGGGTGACTATGCGATATTGGCTTTGCTCATTGTTGAAGGTCGTACGGTGACCTATAGTTGTTAATTTCTGTGTCATTTGGTCTCTTGTGGAGAGTTGTCTCATTGAAAATAATACCACATCTTCTTATTTTTATATGTTGAGAATCCAGGAGTAGGAAAAAGAACTAGTAGCTCAAAAAAGGCCAGTGTCAATCACCTGGATCTAAGTGGATTTTCAACAATGGCCACGCTTTAACATGATAATTCATCACTAATATCTCTTTTGTTTCAAGTTTTTGATTCTGAATTGCTGGTCATTTGTTTGCATCTATCTACTATATCTTTGGTAGTTTCAGAAAAAAAAACAATTGTTTTGTGCAAAAGTGAATAGACGATGACTGTGGACGAATACGAACGACGTACGCCTAGTGACGAGAATAGCTCATTCAACTCTTTCGGCTAGGTGAGCTAAAAATGAGGATCAATTGATCATGAAGACTCGCATACACTAATTACACAATTACAGAAGTAATCAACATTTACAACAACAAAATACTCAGTGCATGTGGGAAACAAATTCTGATTATCTCTGCAAGATTTTGCTTTATTTTTTTTTTTTTTTTTGACAATAGCCATTTTATTGACTGTTGTTGACTTTTGCAATTACAGAAGTAGGTTACACATCATACAAGTTATTATGTGCCAAAAAAAAAACAATGTGAGTGCATTTAACTTTTAGTGTTGCTCAGTCTTTAGTTTTGTATGTTGTGTTTTGTGTACTATTGTTTGTCTGTTGGTCCTTTTCATTTTTAGCTATGACGTTGTCAATATAAAAATAAGAAGATGTGGTATGATTGCCAATGAGACAACTCTCCACAAGAGACCAAATGACACAGAAATTAACAACTATATGTCACCGTTCGGCCTTCAACAATGAGCAATGTAAAACTTGGTAAGAATATTGCTTTTGTTATAATTATTGGCATGCTAAATCAAAATCAACATCACTGAAACAAATACTGGAAAATGGCTTGTTTGAAAACGGTCTGAAAAATGTTCAAATATATTCAAAGTAAGCATGTATCGGATTTGTACATTTATATCGTGAAATCGGAACAAAACTAAGAGGAATACTAATTATATTAGTAAATAAAGAACATTTACTTTATTCCTGGTTCATGATATTTTTCTCCTGGAAACATCAGTATAGTCACTACGGCAATGACTTCAAAAAGTATAGCCATCTTGTTGCAACGGAAACAACAGTAAAAAATTAACTGAGGTTTCGACCGGCTGTATATCAAATTGACATGGTTTGATCATAGAAAATAAAAATTCGTAGTAAAAGTAGTAATTGATGTCATGCTCGTGTTTAAACATTAAGAATAAAAAGGTACAATATAAGTTTTAGAATAAATCGCTTGTAAAATGAACGAGTTTTATGTTACAAACTACTTGTTGGTCAAATGAGGTTCCAGAAAAAAAAAGAAAAATATTGGGATCATCGTTTTCGAGTACATTTTGTTGTACTTAAGGATGTCGTCTATCGAAGGGTTTCAAATGTTGAAAGAAAAAATATAAAATAATCGTTAATTAAAAATCAAAATAGAGGTACACAATTTTTAAATTATGACAAACAAGAAGACATGCATAATAATGCCAAAAAATTACGGAAATGTGAGAAAAAAAAATTACTAGCCTAAATCTCTTGCGACAAAGAAGGCATCGCGACACGATATAAATAGGAAAGACAGAAATACAATGAAAGGATTACGCAAAACTGAAGTAGGAAACTAAAGACTTAATTCAATTGATTTATGTTAAAAAAAAAATGCTGGCAAAAGCAAAAAAAAAAAAAATTTTAAAACTGAAAAATTTCTGAAAATAAATATGAGTTTATAATAGTAATGCGACCACTTACAGTAATATTAGTTAAACTGTGCACCAATATTGATTTTATTATCAATAAATTAAAACCAAACTAAATTATATTGCAATAAACCTATGAACATTTCTAGTCGATGCCTATATTTTGGTATTGCACAAGGTCATGTTTTTCTCTGGCTGTTAATGGCATCTTTACACTAAATCCATTGGAAGTTGGATGTGTACTGGTTGATATTTTAGTCTTAGATCCACGATGATTTTATTAATTGTGATTGGGTTTGAACTAGCTTTCAGTAACTGAAAGTACTTTCAGATCTGTACTTTGCGAGTTTAGTAATTTTGTAAGTTGTCTTGTGCTTTGTATCGATTCGATGAGTTAAACCCTTTTCAAGTAACTGCAAGGTTCAGGGAAAGATTGGGCGCCCACAAACATGTTTAACCCTACCGCATTATATTTGTGCATGTCCGAAGTCATGTGTTCATCATTAAGTGGTAGTCGTTTATTGCTGTTTATCACATCTGTTGTTCATTTATTGTTTTGTGCAGTTTGTTATTGTGTTGTACTGTTGCTTCACTGTTTAAGGTTAAAGGGGAAGGTTGGGCGTCCGCTCACATGTTTAACCCAGCCACATTCTGTATGTGCATATCCCAAGTCAGGAGCATGTAATTCAGTGATTGTCGTTTGCTGATGTGTATCATATTTGTTTTTTTTTGTAAATAAATCAGGCCGTTCGTTTTCTCGTTCGATTTTTGTATATATGTCATTTCGGGACCTTTTACATCTTGCTATGCGGTATGGATTTTGCTCATTGTTTAAGGCAGAATGGTGAACTATGGTTGATAGTGTTTACGTCGTTTGGTCTTGAAGAGAGCTGTCTCATTGGGAATCACACCATATCTTCATATTTTTAACTACAATGAATACACTAAAGTAACTTTTAAATTTTTTGGTTTCACGTATTATCAGAAAATATGTCTGTTTGTTTAAATTTTGCATCATATTCACACAAAAAAGATGGTAACACTTAAAAAATTCGATCAATTCACTCGACAAACAAAACTAAATTTCAACCGGACACTTTTCCTACCGTTTTTGTGTTCTTGGTGTTCTGTGACTTAGGTGGGGACAATACAAATCTCACTCCCAACTTTGCTTTTCCGCTGCTCCCCCTTTCAAAATTACTGGATCAACATCTATTTACTTCAACTTGGGAAAACTACATGACAACAGGACACCAAGTTTGGTATGTGTATAAGTTTTTTTCATATCAATTCTTTACTTTTTTTATGACTTGATCTATGCTATTACAGAATGAATTTTGCATCATTTTCATTTTTACGTAATCAATAATTATGAATCTAATACCCGGTAGTACAATCATGTCTTGACTGAAAGTCTGAATTTGTTCCAATATTGTTTTCATTTTTCTTAGAAAATATAGTTACAAATCACAAAGCATATATTAGACCCCTCTTCAGAATTATTTATCTTTGAAATCAAACAAGCATGATCTTTAATATATTGGTATACTTCTACATGCAATGAACATATATTGACGGTTTAGTCTGCAAGGTTTCTGTAACATCGCGTACATTTTAATACAGTGTTAACAAGCCATTGTGATTATACTGTGACTTTGTGTTCAACAAATGCCAACTAATTTTAAAACCTTAAAATTGTTATAAATCTTTGGGAAGAGATCATGAAGACATATTATGATTTTTTTTTTCATTTTTACTTTTTAAAGTTTTACGAAGAATCTGTTTTGGTGGCTGGTAGTTTTACCTTTGTGTTCAAATACAGAAGTCACAGTACACCGCGAAGGCGCTATTCATAAAGGACACCGTTTACATGGCGTTTACATGAATATTTGCATATCATGATCTAACAATATACTATTTCTATATAAATAAAATGAACAATCTACGAAGAGTTGCGATGACCAGGTAGGAGCTTGATAGAACCTCAAAGAGAGATGACTCTGGGAAAACTCCATGTCAAAAATAATTTCAACATAAAACTGACCATTTATGACTTACACGTTTGTTAATGTTTGTGTCGTTCGATTTTTATCTCATATTTGAGGCCTTGCATAACCACTCCTTTTATTCATATACAGCTTGTATTCGCTGAGACAAAACTTCACAAAAGTAACTCCTCAGCTGAAAAGACTACTCATAGATTACGCACATCAAATAATGTCAACGTGAATTTTTATCATATTTTGACATAAAGTCATGATAGTCTAGTCAATTAAGTGTACAACCTGCAACTAATTGCAACACAAAGTTTTTCTATGAAAAACAAGTCTGTTACTATATATGAACAACATACTAAAACTAAACAAAAATATATTTTGCGGAAAGTGGTGTAATTTATAAAAATGTTTTGTAGTAAAAGTAAGGTTATATGAGTTGCTTCCCCTTATTTGCCAAAGTTGAAAAAAATTAAATTATACAAAAAATGTTCTGTATTTTTTAAAACAGTTGAAATAATATAATACAATACATAATTATTTCAATTTAAAAGAATATTATTACAAATGAATCACTTTCTTGTCTCAAAATTTGTATATTTGAACAAAGATATAGACCGAGATTGTGTTCTGCTATTTTACAATCCAAGAATCTAATTCTCCAAAATAGTGTTGGTAAGTAACCTAAAAATGGAAAACTGTACTGAAATAGAGTAACCAACTTAGTCACATTCTTACTTGGTATTTGAAAGAATTCTGCCCCTGTGTTAAAGGCACAGACAGTTTATATTTTGTTGGGGGAGGGGTTCCAGAAACACATGTTTTGTTCTTTATAAAAAAAATGTTATTGCAAGATTCAAAGTCTTTAATGTATTTTTTTTTCCACAACTTTAGAAAGAAAACAATATATATTTTTTTTCATTTACCTTCTGGAACAAACATGTTAAGTTTTAGAATCCAACAATGTTTCATAAATAAATGAGAATGATAAGTGTTAAATGATTTTATGTTAAATATTTTTTTCACAAATGAAAATTTCAGGCTCCTCGAAGCAAATAGCTACTCATTTAATTTGCGACGATCTCAGTACTCACACACCATATAAATAAAGCTTTGACTGTAACACTGAATCCACTTTTCAGTTTGGTAATTAATCGGATGTGTACTTATTTATATTAAAGTCGGTGCCAACAGTATTTATTCATCAACTGTAATTACTAAGCTTTGAACTAGCTATGAGAACTCGGTGTCTTTTTGTTAATTGGTTATATACTCCCTGCTGATCTTTTTGAGTTCAGCCCTTTCCAACTGGGTTTTACAAATTGTTCTTACGTTGTTTGCTATTTAAATAAAATTGAGAATGGAAATGGAGAATACTGTATGTCAAAGAGACAACAACCCGACCAGATCAAGAGCAGATAACAACCGAAGGCCACCAATGAGTCTTCAACGCAACGAGAAAATCCCGCACCAGGAGGTGGTCCTCAGCCGGCCCCTAAATAAAAACTGTTCCTGATTATTGGAGGGTTGAGTGCTCGCAAACAGGGTTAACCCTGCACACTATGAATATGATTATCACAAGTCAGTGGCCCTTTTTTACTTGGTTGTTATTGTTTGCTGTCTGTCATATTTGTTTTTCCGTTTATTGTTTTAACATTAATCAGGCCTTTGAGTTTCTCGTTTGACTTGTTTTATATTTTGACGATGAACTATAGTTGTTTACATCCACACCCACATATATCATTGGTATCACTTGTGGAAAGTTTTCTCATTGGCAATCATACAACATCTTCTTATGTTTTTAAAGTGGGAAGATTTTATAATAAGTGATGGTTTCATTGGCAAGCGATCAAACTTACTACCAAGATATCACTGATAGAGTCTAGTGGACGTTAAAAGCTAAACATTTATATTCTTTTGGCATGAGGTGTATTTTTCTAAATATTTTTATAGTTTCGTTCAAATGAGTTGAATACAGGTCAGCATTCCGGAAGCAGAAAACCGCGTCTTTAACATTGATATATCTGTAATAGAGTATATTTATGAATAAAGAGAGATTTGAGGTTTTTGAAGTCAACGAGAAATCAACCCAAACGACTAACAAAAACCAACAGACATACTTTCAGATTAGACAGGACTATCTAACCGCTATCTCTGGCCATGAAAGTCGCCCACAGACACTACAAATTTTAATTCATACACAGATGATGCATGATTATTTTTTTACAGTTCTTAGGCTAAAGCTGATTACCTTTTATTAAATTAATTCAATGAGATATATTATATAAAGAACTTAGTAATGCTTCTTTATATACTAGTAAGTATATATATATCTTTGACCATAATATTTTCATATAGCAGACAACCCATGTTAGTTCTTTGTCATTACCATTTGGTTGATGTTTCAGACCACCACATACATGCAGGTTTATAGGGTACACATATAAGGCGCTGTTGCTATTAACACTTCCTCCAGGAAGTGATCCCATTAATTCATTCAACAGTGCTTATCTCATTTTCAACATCCAAAATTGGACCACTTTAGTACAATTACTATTTAATTTCAAGCTCTTGGGGTAAACTTATAATCGTATTGACAAAGCTGCTCTTGAAATTGCCTTAAACAATATCAGATCTACATTTAATTTTCGATCTATGAGTTTGACTGTCCCTCTGGTATCTTTTGCCCCTCTTTTAATGCTAATTCAGTGAACTAGTATATGTTCCTAAATTTAAAAAGATTATATATCTGAAATTAAACGTGGATATTGATAGAGCTTGCTAAACATTAAGAGAAATCTGCAATCACATCGTCTGTGTTTAACTGTGACTTTATGCAATTCAAATATTGTAAAAGTAGCTAATGAAAAAATACACAAAAAGGACTACAGTCAATGACGATGCAAGGACACTAGAAAAATGACTTTTCCAGCAATTAACATGACAAAATCAAAGTCAGTAACCAAACTGATTTACAGTTATTTTTGAACACAATCATTTTTTGTTTATTATACCTACACGTATAATTACTATAAATACATAACCGAAACATAAGATAAAATTTCAAACTTCCACAAAATGCACATATTTAAAACTGAGTTTTACTGTGTGTTTGTTTATTCTATATTGTCTAGAGAAACTAGGGGAGGGTTGAGTTCTCACACAACATGTTTTACCCCTGCCACATTATTGCACCTATCCCAAGTCAGGAACCTCTAGCCTTTGTTTGTATTGTGTGTGTGGTTTTTTGTGTGACAATTTTGGTTCATTTGTATGTACTGGAGTTTAGGGTGGTGTCCATTTTGCTGAACTAGTGTACAAAATAATTAAGGGGTCAGCTGAAGCCCACCTCCGTGTGCCGGATTTACTTGCTATGTTAAAGACCCATTAGTTGGCTTGTTTTCTCTTTGACACATTCCCTGTTTCCATTCTCCATTTTTTCGTTTTTAAAAACCAAACTAGAAATTACCAAGATTTTAAAATTTCATTTTATATGCCTATCACTTAGGGGCATTATGTTTTTCTGTCTGTGCGTCTGTTCGTTCGTCCGTCTGTCCTGCTTCAGATTAAAGTTTTTTGTTAAAGTTTTTGGTCAAGGTATTTTTTGAAGTTGAAGTCCAATCATATTGAAATTTAGTACAAATGTTCCCTATGATAAGATCGTTCTAATTTTAATGTCAAATTAGAGTTTTGACCCAATTTCACAGTCCACTGAACATAGAAAATGATAGTGCGGTTGGGGAATCCGTGTAATATGGATATATTCTTGTTTTGTAGTTAGTGTGTAAAACAAAAAATTTCACACAACAAATTGATTATTATTGATATCGATAACAAAGGAATACATATGCGATTAACATAAGATAATATAGTCTGTCTATAAAGATCCTATGTTAAAAGTTTTAACCATGAATAATCGAAATCTTTATTTCCATTTTTCACAATTTTTCTCTACAAATCACATTTTACACAAGAATTACAATTTTTTAAATACTAATAACTATAGGACTTCTTAAGATAAACATCAGATAGTATTCTCTATTTTCTGTTAAGATCCCAATTTAAAAGTTTTAATCATCAATAACCGAGATATTTTCATTTCCTGTTTTCCGGGTTTTCGGTCTTAAAACATATACTCAACCAAAATTACCCAAACATTAATATTCATAACTAAAGGACTTCACAAATAAAACATAAAGTAGTATGTTTTTTTCTATATAGATCAAACTTCAGGGCTCGACAATAACGCTTGTCCGAGTGTCCGGTACCAGAGGAAAAAAAGGTCGAACAAGTAAAAACCAATTCAAGCTTGTCCGACGGGACGAGTAAAATCATTTTGTAGAAAATATATTAAATCCAACTTTGATGATCAAAGTAATAAACAAAAAACAAGAAAAGAAGATAAAAACAAATATTAATATGTCATGTTTACTTGCGATCGATAATTTAAAACTGGTTCTTTGTCAGATACTTTATAACAGATAAAAGGCGTACTATTCTCGGAAACCAGTCTTACCAATCGGAATCAGCGGTGCACAAAGCGCACTTTGTAAATGTATATAAGGTAACAATGCAGTTCGGCACCGGTAAGGAAACGAATCGGCTGGAGACATTTCCGAAATAAGACAAACAAGTACCTCGTTTCCCTGTAACGTAATACTGTTGCTTTATAATAAATATAATGAACAATTTTGTTTAGCAAAAATTTTTGAAAATAGAAATGCAGAATTTATAATTGACCATAGAATTCAAAAAGTCATACTTGATCATATTTCGACAAACAATATTTGATTGTGTTTGAATAAACTTTTTATATATTAAAAACGAAGCTGATTGTAGTAAGGCAATAATAATAATAAACAATATTTTATCAAAATAAAAGGCCAGGATACAAACCAAATGAGTGTAGACTGACAGGCCTACCAGACTATGCCTAAAGTGCAGAGTCTGATGAGACTTTGGCATTGATGAAAACTAGAACCTACGTCCTGTGACTAGACATGGCTAGATCAAGTTGTTCTCGACTCATATTTGTGAAAAGGATATCAAGAGACATAAATCAAATTATGTTGTATTGTTTTAATTATTGTTCATTGAATCAACCTAAAATGCAATAAGGTTAATATAATATTATTTTTTTTTGACAAGTTACAATTCCATTCGGACAAGTAAGTTTTGGTATGTACTTGTCCTATTGGGCAAGTTGAAAAAAAAGTTATTGTAGAGGCCTGAACTTCAAAAATATTAACCATTAACAACGGAGATTTTCAACGTTTCCAGTTTTCAGCGTTTTTTCACTAAAAATCACTCATTTCACCTCAAAATCACTTCAATACGAATAATAATAACTAGAGGACTACATAATACTCTATTAAGATAAGGTTTCCTGTCTTCAACAAGCTTTAGGTTAGGTCTAAAAATGTAACCATAAATAACAATTTTTCTTCTTTTCCAGTTTTCAGCATTTTTTTCTCTAAAAACCACATATTTCACCCCAAAATAACCTTTTCCGCAAACTATATCAATGTATAGTTTTAGTAGGTTGTTAGTACAAGTCTATATTATAATTTGCACTAAAAAAACCTTGTGTTGCAATTAGTTGCAGGTTGAGCGATTTTAGAGCTAAATTGACTAGGCTATGATACTCGAGCTTTTATTAGTTAGTATGTTTCATTGTGACGTCGAGAAAATTGTGTTTGTTAAAAACTGGCTTTATGTAAAAAAATGGTTGTATTGCGTTTTATAAAAGAAACATGAAGTATTTATATATCCATGGAGTGGTTGAGTTTAAACGTCTTGTCCCTTAGAAATGCCTTATTCATACTTACTGTCTTAACTTCTTACGTGTTTTTCAACAAACAATCGACATTCCAAAGAGAACCAACTTCTTCTAGTCGACTTGTTCCTTTATTCATATGAGACAGACTTCATACAGGAGAACTTTATGCTTTAACTGCACATTCAGCTTTATAGATTTTATCCTCTCCTCATTAAATAATCTAAAATTTGGTGACTATATGTTGAACGCATATACTCCATCGAACTTGAAATAAAAAATGACTTTGCCATTTGATAAAGGACTTTCCAATTTGAATTTTCCTTGGAGTTCGGTAATTTTGTTATTTTACTTTTTGACTGCTTTGGAATATCTATCTCAAAACATCAATCAATATTTAAAATTTGATAGTTTCACATGATCACTTTCAGTTATTAATATCAATTTCTGCAACTAATTATTTAAAATATGTATTTCTTATTACAAATTGGGTATCAAAATCCTAATTATATTTCAAACACACATGTCAGTATTTCTGGCACAAATTTCACCCTAAAGAAGGTTCTCCAAACTAGTGTTCTTCTGCAGATTGTAATAAATACAAGCTTCTGTTTTAGTTTGTCTTTATCTGTGGTCAAATGGTTTGATTACCATTGTTACAGATAAAAGTGTCATTCCTAGTTATCATACTTGGTAATCTCCAACAGCATGGATACTGAGATGAGAAGGTTTTGTAATATATCAAATGGATTAATTAATATCAAGAAATGGTATGGTGCAATCTGGTATCTTCTGAATTTTAAGACGACGGCTCAAGTTTTCCTATAACGGTCCTGACACGGTTTTATTTGTATTTATACATAAATGGTTTATTTTCAAAATGATATGCAGCGGCCGGATTCAGGTTTCTAATATCCCTATCCCTTTGGTCGAAAAATAAATATCATGCAATTGTTCGCTTTGCTACGTACGGCGCAATGTTTACCATTACGAACAATTATGACACCCCCTTTTCAAGATGTCACCAACCGTGTTTTATTTTTTTCAGAATTGGCTTAGATAGTAGAAGAACAAAATGTTTTCTGGTCTATTCGTCCGTCCGCTCTGTATCAGTTTATGTTTTTGGTTGAAATACATGTAGTTTACCATCCGGAAGCTGTGGTCAGTCACATCAACTTGACCTTAATAAAAACAAATGGTATCCATCCATGACACACAATCAGTACATGTACAACATAAAACACACAAAAAGCAAAGGAACAGCGCTTTTCTTGCTGTTCTTGATCTCAAAGCACACATTTTCATTATGATGTGAACTTCTTAAACATGTTGTTGTTGAGAATAGTATTGAGTGAACTTTTTAAACATGTCGTTTTTGAAAAATAGAATTGAGTTACCTTTTTAAACATGCTGTTTTTGAAAATAGTATTGAGTACCTAGTAAAATGGATAGATATCACAAAGAGAACAACGGTACATTTAAAGGTCAAATGTTTGTTAATTCTGAATAAAAAGTGAAAGAATTTATAGTCATTCTGAAAATGTAAAATACAAATTAGAGTAGCGTATATATACATGACAGAAACTTAACGTGATGCATTATATTTTGTTGGCTTTCAGTCAAACTGTGAATACTCTCCGATCGTTACTTTGTGCCTTTTGTCTTTACGTTATTTTTGCAGTGTGCTAGTGGCCGATCTGGGAAGCCAAACAATTTTCAAACTGCAAATTACAGTTTTTTCTTATGCTATGCTGCTACCTCACTGTCCCAGGTTATTGGAGGATTGATCACTCACAAACATGTTTACTCGGGAGTTTCTCGCTGCATTGAAGACCCATTGGTGGCCTTCGGCTGTTGTCTGCTCTATGGTCGGGTTGTTGTCTCTTTGACACATTCCCCATTTCCATTCTCAATTTTATTACTCCACTACATTCTATCTGAGCCTGTCCAAGGTCAAGAGCTCATTAAGTGGTTGTTGTTGGTTGCTGTCAGCCATTTTTGTTTTTCATTTTTTAGTTTGTCTTAAATCAGGCTTTTGGTTTATTCGTAAGAATTGTTTCACAATTTGTCATGTCGGGACATTTCATAGCTTCATTGACTATACGTAATGAGTTTATCTCATTGTTGAAGGCCGTACGATGACATATAGTTGCCTAAATCCACGTCATTTGGACTTTGGTGGAAAGTTGTCGCACCGATTATCATAACACATCTTCTTATTTTATATCATATTGCCAGATTGTTTCAGGTCTGTAAAAACAGGTGACTGTTTTGTCAAAAATATTTATAACTTTGTATTTTGACTGACTAGGCCTGCCATACATATTTCCCGAGCAAGGTAAACAATTTACACATTATACTTCAATTAAACATAGATGGGCTACTGTAACTACAAGGTTATAAGTACAGGTACATCAACGTTCACCTCTAAAGGTCGAAATAATTTTTAAAAAAAAGGACTGCAAGTGTGCATTTTCCGCAATCCCTGCTAGTCGAGACACCCAAACCTCATAATGGTCGTCAACTTCATATCACCATACTCAGTATTATAGATCAGTATCAGTTACATTCGCATGCTTGTCTTAAGGGGGAATTAGTTGAGATGACCGTATATTTCAATGTAGCATTCTACCCAAGGGTGAATAGGGTGTAGCAAAATGGTCACCTGGGTCTTATCCCGACCGGCAGTAAAACCCTTGCCAAACTTGGGTGTCCAATTTGGCTACGCGGGATGTATAAATACAAAGCCACGTCCGAACAGAATGGGGACGTTATATCCAATGCCCTGTCTGGAGAGAGTGCGACGACTATTGCATGTCGAAGATCACAACTCTGCATTCAAGTCTTCATTTCTATCCCTATCCAATATACCCTTCTTTTACAGAGGTATTATACATTTCCCAACCTTCATCCTTGTCGATCCATATTGCAGGACCTACCTATTGTATTAATTATTAACTTGTTATCGGCCTGAACATGCATACATACTTGCAACTGGACGTAGAGAAAACTTATTGTATTAGTTATAATAATTGATGTGTTCTCGGCATGAATATGCATAAATATTTGCAATTGGACGTAAAGCAAACCTATTGTATTAATTATTTATTTATTCTCGACCTGAACATGCATAAATATTTGCCACTGGACGTAAAGCAACTGAACATGCATAAATATTTGCCACTGGACGTAAAGCAAACCTATTGTATTAATTATTTATATGTTTTCGGCTTGAACATGAATAAAAATTTTCACTGGACGTAAAACAAAGCTATTGTATTAATTATTAATTTGCTCTCGGCGTGAACATCCATAAATATTTGCCACTTGACGTAAAGCAAACCTATTGTATTAATTATTAATTTGTTCTCGGCGTGAACATGCAAAACTATTTGCAACTGGATGTAAAGCAAACCTATTGTATTAATTATTAATTTGTTCTTGGCGTGAACATGCATAAAAATTTTGCAACTGGACGTAAAGCAAACATATTGTATTAATTATTAATTTGTTCTTGGCGTGAACATGCATAAAAATTTTGCAACTGGACGTAAAGCAAACATATTGTATTAATTATTAATTTGTTCTTGGCGTGAACATGCATAAAAATTTTGCAACTGGACGTAAAGCAAACCTATTGTATTAATTATTAATTTGTTCTCGGCGTGAACATCCATAAATATTTGCCACTGGACGGTAAGCAAACCTATTGAATTAATTATTAATTTGTTATCGGCGTGAACATCCATAACTATTTGCCACTGGACGTAAAGCAAACCTATTGTATTAATTTCAATTAGTTCTCGGCGTGAACATTCATAACTTTTTGCCACTGGACGTAAAGAAACCTATTGTATTAATTATTTATTTGTTCTCGTCGTGAAAATCCGTAACTATTTGCCACTGGACGTAAAAAAAATTTATTGTATTAATTATTAATTTGTTCTCGGCGTGAACATCCATAACTATTTGCCACTGGACGTAAAACAAATTAATTGTATTAATTATTAATTTGTTCTCGGCGTGAACATCCATAAATATTTGCCACTGGACGGTAAGCAAACCTATTGAATTAATTATTAATTTGTTATCGGCGTGAACATCCATAACTATTTGCCACTGGACGTAAAGCAAACCTATTGTATTAATTTCAATTAGTTCTCGGCGTGAACATTCATAACTTTTTGCCACTGGACGTAAAGAAACCTATTGTATTAATTATTTATTTGTTCTCGGCGTGAACATCCATAACTATTTGCCACTGGACGTAAAACAAATTTATTGTATTAATTATTAATTTGTTCTCGGCGTGAACATCCATAACTATTTGCCACTGGACGTAAAACAAATTTATTGTATTAATCATTAATTTGTTCTCGGCGTGAACATCCATAAATATTTGCCACTGGACGTAAAGCAAACAATTATCAATCAGTCTGTGTAGTATTTTATAGACTGCTTGTTCGTATTTTGTCGTTTTTTTAATATTTTTTGAAATTATTTAGTCGGTATCTCATCAAATGATGAATTTGGATTGTCCCTTTTATATCTACCGCCGCTTTTTTACTTTAAATTAAAAATATTTAGACCTTAATTTCTACTTCGCACAAACCTCCTTGAAATTCGTCGTATACTCATATCGCAAAGTCCTAGGTACTTTATTCATAGGATTTGCACCACGTGACTTTTGCCCTTTAAAAAAAATACTTCCCTCATTTGTAGAGATAATACCAAATTTGCATATAATCAATCAAATTGAGAATGGAAACGGGGAATGCGTAAAAGAGACAACAACCCGACCTAAGAGCAGAAAACAGCCTAAGGCCACCAATGGGTCTTCAACACAGTGAGAAAATCCCGCACCCGGAGGCGGGCTTCAGCTGGCCCCTAAACAATAATGTTTACTAGTTCAGCGAATATGAACGTCGCACTTAACTCCGAAACATATAAATGAACCAAAATAAAAAAAAAACAAAAAAAAAAAACATACAAGACTAACGAAGGCCAGTGGTTCATGACTTTGGACAGGCCCAAAAATGTGACGGAGTTAAACATGTTTTGTGAGATCTCAACTCTCCCCTATACATCTAGCCAATGTGGAATAAACAAACACACAGCAATATGCACATATAACTCAGTTAAAATGAAGTCCGTTTCCGATGTAAGAATAGGTAACAGAAGAAACTCATCAAAATGACAATGATCAACATAAATTAACAAAGGACTGACTACTAGCAGTAACTGACATGCCAGCTCCAGACCTCAATTAAACTGATTGAAAGATTATGTCTTCATCATATGAAAATCAAGCAAATCTGTTTCCCGTCCTGTACTAACGTGACCTAGAAAACTTCCTTTGGTGGATATTTACAAAAATGTTGTGTAATTATTGTTGGGAAAATTCGTAAAATTTGACATTTTACGAAATGTAAAGGATGCAATCATGTTTTTCAAAATAAATTGGCCGAAAACTCAAGACAATAGGCGAGATAAAAGCTATTTACCCTTAAAATTCAACCTGCAAATCTCTTCTGGTATCTTCATTTCTATTTTGAATCTTGCTTTTTTACGAATTTCCGTTATTAAATATAGCAATTATACTACGGTTACGCTTCCGATTTTCAAACTGAAAAGGCCGAAAGTGTTTAGTTAATGTTCTCTTATATACAAACCGAAGACAAAAATCATGTGCAATTCACCTATTTGCGGACAAATTATTGATGTAACTTAGGAATTGGCATAATTGCACATTTATTTTTGGGGCGTGTAAAATCCTAATAAAATAGCTGCCGTCATTGATAAGGCAACATGGCCGCTATGTAAATAGCAAAGTACCAAAAATGTTGCCGTATGTTAAATTATTTAACGAAAAATGTCATCATTGTTACAGTAAGTGTTGTCGAATATGTCAATTAATTGAAATTAAGACGGATCTTTATTGAGTTTGACCATAAACTGTGAAACATAACAATACAGAATATTGCTCTTACAATATGTGTCATTATTCAGTATTGGTACATGTATTTTCATCACTAGGAGTTAAAGTTAAATTGTTTTGTAAAATTAATCAATGAATGAATTTTTAAAGATGAATTTTAAAGTTCCCATGGAATGACCTCCACAAAGGACAATTGCTATAATTGTTTCTATTCAACATGTTCAATGGGACAGTACACTTTGCAAAATTTAGATAGACTGGTAAACTATAACTTATTTGGGAAAAGGTTTGATTGCCTTCGCAACAATCTTTGCTATATTTAAAATTGAGATTGGAAATGGGGAATGTGTCAAAGAGACAACAACTCGACCACAGAGCAGACAACAGCCGAAGGCCACCAATGGGTCTTCAATGCAATTGAATCGATTCTCTTAATTTGTAGTGTTTTTCCTAAACTATGTGATCTAACTGTATCTACATATACGGGTGATTGACATGTTCCAAAGAGGTATGCAGCTTGTAGAACAACAGCGGGAGGATTTTGAAAATGAATAACTTGGCCTGGTAAAAACTGAAAATAGAATACTTCGCACATGGCAGGATGAAAATGAATATTCTGCAACATAAAATGCAGGATAGTTGGGGAAACAAATGTGTACAAAAGTGAAAAAAATAAGCTTTCGTAGCAACAGACGAAAATTATTGATCAATCCGGAAAATTTAAAAATTTTACTGTAATGGAACGAAGCAAGAAATAAAACAATTGTTTCGATATATGAAAAATACAAGTCGCTTGGTAAGTAATATATATTATTAACTTTATAAAAGGGGGAATTATATTTTTTTTTTCTTTGGTGTTATGACATTTGTACAGCGAAAAAGCATTATTTGTTCGACAATTCAAACGGAAACCATTGTCTTTATTGCTTGGCAATACAGTCTTTCTTAAAAAAAAAAAGAAGAATCAGGATAGAATATTATATAATTATATCTCATATAATTGTGCGTTTAAACGTATTCTGGTACTAGTATTTCAAACAAATAAATGGAAAAAAGTAGTAAAAGAGAGGCGAACGATATCAGAGGGACATAAGTCGAAAATAAACTGACAACACCATGGCTAAAAAAGAAAAAGACCAATAGACAAACAATAGAACACAAAACACAACATAGAAAAAAAATGACTGCATGAGCAACACGAAATGTTTCTGCGTAAAACCTTTAAGAATATTTAAGATAGAAAATTGTATAGAAAATCCCCAATTGGCTACAACACACGATTACTATCAAATGATGTTTTAACAAACTAAAGTTTGTATTATAACCAACTTGAAGGTAAATAATGACCTGACACAGACCATCATTTTATGCCTTGAATCACTTTTCGAAACTTGGTATCGTCCGGGTTTTTCTTCAAAAGAATGTCCTATCGTTCGGAAAGGAAACAACTCCATAAAGGTATATATAAATAAGAAGATGTGGTATGAGTGCCAATGAGACAACTCTTCATCCAAGTCACAATGTATAAAAAGTTAACAATTACAATCAAAGTACGGCATTCAACACGGAGCCTTGGCTCACACCGAACAGCAAGCTATAAAGGGCCCCAAAATGACTAGTGTAAAACAATTCAAACAGGAAAATCAAGGGTATAATCTATATAAAAAACGAGAAACGAGAAACACTTATGAACCACACCAACAAAAAGTAAAATCACAAAATTACTGAACTCCGAGGAAAATTCAAAACGGAAAGTCCCTAATCAAATGGCAAAATCAAATGATAAAACACGTCAAACATATGGACAACAACTGTCATATTCCTGACTTGGTACAGGCATTTTCAAATGTAGAAAATGGTGGATTGAACCTGGTTTTATAGCGCTAAACCTCTCACTTGTATGACAGTCGCATCAACTTCCATTATGTTGACAACAATGAACATATTGTCACAACTAGGGGTATAACAACAACACGAACCCCACCAAAAACTGGGGTTGATTTCAGGTGCTCCAGAAGGGTAAGCAGATCCTGCTCCACATGTGGCACCCGTCGTGCTTATGTTATTACAAAGCCGGTAAATAGTCTAATTCGGTATGTCACATTTGTGAAAAGGGAACGGGATTGTAGTTACGACATAAGGAACATATCCGATATCATCTGTATAACGGATATTCCATAACGGTCAACTAACTCATGATTACGTTCGTAAAATTAACGAAACGACAACTACTGAACAACAGACTCCTGACTTAGGACAGATGCATAAATATGCAACGGGTTTAAACGTTTTAACAGGCGCCAACCTTCACCCGAACCCAAGACAGTTACTTATTTTGTGTTATATCTTTTATTTTGTTTATACATTGTGACTTGGGTGGATGATTGTCTCATTGGCACTCATACCACATCTTCTTATTTATATAAACCTTGGTAAGTAATATATATTATTAACTTTATAAAAGGGGGAATTATGTTTTTTTTTTCTTTGGTGTTATGACATTTATACAGCGAAAAAGCATTATTTGTTCGACAATTCAAACGGAAACCATTGTCTTTATTGCTTGGCAATACAGTCTTTCTTAAAAAAAAAAGAAGAATCAGGATAGAATATTATATAATTATATCTCATATAATTGTGCGTTTAAACGTATTCTGGTACTAGTATTTCAAACAAATAAATGGAAAAAAAGTAGTCAAATTAACGAAACGACAACTACTGAACAACAGACTCCTGACTTAGGACAGATGCATAAATATGCAACGGGTTTAAACGTTTTAACAGGCGCCAACCTTCACCCGAACCCAAGACAGTTACTTATTTTGTGTTATATCTTTTATTTTGTTTATACATTGTGACTTTGGTGGATGATTGTCTCATTGGCACTCATACCACATCTTCTTATTTATATAAACATTGAATTACAGAAATGCATTACAAATTGTGTCAACAGGTCAAATTAACACAAAAGTACGATTTGAGATACATGCTATTTAATACTGTCATGAATGACAGCAGCAATTGCAGGCGGGACACGTTTTTTTTTTTTTAACCCTTTACGATTTTTCATTGCAGATAACATCTTTATGTGACTTGCAGCAAATAAATGTCCAGCCGGAGTTTGCAAAGGACCATTTAATTAAATAGAAAATATTTTGTTTAATAAAACTGTGTAGAAGTGTGGTGTAGAGATTCGAAAAGTCAAAACTGTCAACGGAATTGATATATTACAGAAGTTACTGATAAATTATTTTATAGTAGCAAGGGAGCTAGATAAAAGCACTGGAATTGGTTGTAGAACACTTACTACAGACAGAGATGAAACGAGATTTGACGGTTTTTATGTTGTTTGGGTAGTCAAAACATAGTAAGGACCTTTAAGGTTGTTCGCTACTCTTGTTTTTGACTTTTTGTCAGATATTCGGAATCCTCTAGTTTTATCCATGTAGTACCAATGAAAAAAAATTCCCACTAACCCTTACTTTTCTGTTCATATTTTTATTACATATAGTTTAACTAGTCATTAATGAAAATCTTATAAAATCCTTGTTATTTTTCATAGTGTTCGAAAGAAAAAAGGTGCCAATGTTAAATGTATGAAAAATCTAGAGAGAATCATTTCCCGCCAAACTTTCAATTGATTATATCTCAAAAACAAAGTCACGGACCTATCATTTTGTTCTGCTTTTTAAGTTCAGTTATTTATATACTATCAAAAAATTCGATTCGATTAAAAATCTAGTTATTTTTAAAAGAGGAGCGAACATCCTTAAATGTTCAGATGAAAAATTGAGCTAACTTGTGGAAATGATATGATTGTTTACTATTTGAATCTCTGTGGAGCCATCGAAACTGAATGTAGAAGATTTTATAATTTCATTATTAAAAACTTCTGTATAGTATTTACGTCATATCACCATACATTGTTGGCTGCTTTGTATGCCGGCTACGAACACAAACCACTTTGTAGGTACCGAAAGTTTGTTTCTTATTCTAGAAATGGGCAAATTTTTGTAACACTTTTATTAATTTCTAATTTATTTTTCAAGTGTTCTCAAATTTTATGTTGTTTCTGGACTGTTTAATGTGGTTGGAATTTTATAAATTTAATGTTGTGTGTGTGTTTTCCTAAATATTAGTACATACTCATTGTAAATCAAACTTTTCAATTTCTTAGGTTTTCGGAAGCAGTATAGACTCTCCGGTGTTCATTTAAATAATGTCCATCTCTTGTATACAACACTTTAGTTCAAGTAAAAAGATAAATGAAACTTTATTGTTGTCATGCAATGTCACATGAAAAAGAGTGCAAAAAAGCTCTGTCATTCACAGATGATCTGACAGTATTTTAATTAAAAATAAACAACATTTTATTTTTTACTTTTTTCATAGGGAGATATATTTTTCTGGAAGGAGAAAGGAGAAGAGGGGTGGGAGAAAGGAGTAGATGATTGAGAGGAAGGGAATACTTACCCCAGCCCCCCTCCCCCTTTTCTGGTATAGGCAGTAGGGACCGGTCAGTTCGAATGGTTGTGGGGTTAAGCAAACTCATCATATAATTTTGTATGCCATAGTTTATAGAGGAATGGGTTGGTAAACAGAAAAATCCCACTCGGCTTGCTTACCATAAATGTTTTGATAAATTAGTATACAAATGTTTTGATAAATTAGTATACTAATATTGTTATTATCCGAAAATTGGTTAGAAATCAAAATTCTCCCTGAATTATCTGGATTTTCGTAGACTAAATATTTTTAAAGGATAGACGGATCTGATTGCCCGTGGGTTTATCAACAAGATTCTTTATCAACACTCGTTTGTAAGGGTTGTGGTAAAAAAATATGCAATGTTCTACAATATAACTTGAAAATATCCCCTATTATATAAATGTGGTAAGCAGAACAATCATTTTAAAATGTATGATTGGCTATCGTTATGACTATTGACCATGACTGTAAGTCAGAACTTCATCTCAGTCGACATTTCAGATAATCTGATCACACTAAAGCAGATATCAACTTCGTGACTGACTAATCTAACCCGGACCCGACATTAGATAATTACCTGTATTCAATCTTTAACAATAAAAGGGAACAAACATCACATTAAAAGGGTAAAGGGGTAGACAATCCATTTCAATGAAAGAAGGTAGGACCTGATATATTTTTGATGATTTAAAATCAAATATGTTTATAAATACCGTGAGAGTATTTGAAGATATACATCAACGAATAGTTTTTTGTGTATGATAAAACTTAACTGATAAAAAAAACCGCCTTTACTATCTTTCATCGGTGATGGCTTGCTAGAAATAACAGTGTATTTAGTAAAAATCAAAAGAAGAGAGGAATTCTTCCCGTTTGAAGGAAAACACACTTGATAAAATTGACCTCCTCTTTGTTCATATTGAAAACAGATGGACAGATACTGATGAAAAGTACAAAACACTTGTCTTGAATGTATACATATGGAAAATTACCCACAGTCCTGAAGCTTAACACGGAAGTTTCCGGTTTCATCGTTATCAAGTTTACCTAGAAATGAATGAAGTGAATTATATACATATTTTGATAAGATTAAAGAGAATTAGGTGATACACCAAAAAGGACATTGAAAATAACTGATCAACAAAGATGAATATTATAAAATGATCTCTTTATTTATTATTCATATTGATATGGTAATATGCCAAAGTTTTCTTATTTATATTACCAAAGATGTGATTAATATGCCAAGTAATTTCTAAAAAATATGTTTTGTTTTGTTTTGTTTTATATTTTAATTATGAATGTAATTGGGTAAATAATAAACAAAATGACCAATGATAAAAGTCTTATAATTTGATAAATGTTGTTGAACAACTTGTGGATAAAAGAAACTGTATATCCAAATTTTCACGAGTTAAAGTTCCATACAAATTGACGCCATACAAATTTTAGAAACTGGTAGAAATATTAATGAAAAAACAAACTTAGAATTGAAACTTTCTGAAGAAATGTTTATATTAGATAGAAACAACAACAACATCAAACCTCAATAATTAAAACTCGAATATATTCGAGACATGATTAATAAAGATATATTTCCAAAATGTATTTTTTGATTGCAGTACAACCTAAATAATCATTAGTTAAATCAAATAAATGTTCATATTATGTAATGTTCAATTAAGTTATGGAAATTAGAAATTTTATGTTTTTGGGAGAAAACATTGGTCAATCGAACCTAAATTTACTTGTAAATATCTTTTTTGTTTTGGCAAAATGGTCCTTCTGGAAAAAAGAATCAAAATCAAATATGATGGGATAAAAATGTCATCTACAGATATTTTGAAACTTTGGAAATCAGACATGATAACCAATCTGAAATCTCTACCCAGCTATTTATCTAATAATGCAAAAGAAAAAAAAATAAACACATTGATTAATTATATATGATTATAACAAACCTCATAGATGAGAACAGTCACGATGTTATGTGGTCTGCCTTTTATGTCTCTTTAATTTGTATTAGGTAATTCATAGTTCAGAGTCGTGCCAAATACCAATGAGGTCATTAGTGTTTCGAATATCTAAAATTTTAGCTAGGAGTTGTTAAATTTTATTCAGCTTTAAAACTTGCATGTAACATGGACACCAAACATTAAAATAAATGACAAAAAGCCGCAAGATGGTGAATATAAAAAAGAAGATGTGGTATGATTGCCAATGAGACAACTCTCCACAAGAGACCAAATGACACAGAAATTAACAACTATAGGTCACCGTACGGCCTTCAAAAATGAGCAAAGCCCTAACTAACGGCCTAATTTATGTACAAAAAATGAACGAAAAACAAATATGTAACACATAAACAAACGATAACCAGTGAATTACAGGCTCCTGACTTGGGACAGGCACATACATACAGAATGTGGCGGGGTTAAACCTGTTAGCGGGATCCCAACCCTCCCCCTAACCTAGGACAGTGGTGTAACAGTACAACATAAGAACGAACTATACAAATCAGTTGAAAGAGGCTTAACTCATCAGATGGATAAAAATACAAATACTACAAATACAAGTGGACGTGGCCGGGTACTTGTACATCCAAACAGCAAAAAGACACTAAGTACAGATCTGAGAGTACTCGCAGTTACTGACAGTTAGTTCAAATCCACTAACAACTAATAAAAACAATCATGCATCTAAGACTAAATTAAGATTTCACTGGTGACAGTAGTATGCTAACACACAATGTTAATTGAACCTGCTTTGATACTATAACTGCCCTTGAATTTTTACTACATAACATTTTTGTTCGTTATTGAGATTCCGTATATCGCCAAGCTATCGGAATTCCAATGGGGACTAACTGTGCGCCACTTATTGCGGACCTGTTTCTATATTATTTTGAGTTACAATTTATGACTAAAATCAGCAAAGACCAATCGAAACAAGATCTGTTACAAAAATTTAATAACACTTTTTGTGTACACTAAAGAGATTTATCCGACTGAACTGACTTTAAATAAAGCTACTACTAAGAATGAACACTGCCCTTTCCTGGATCGTGATATATTTATCTCTAACGGGAAGCTTAATACAAAAAATTACGATAAAAGAGATGAATTTTCGTTTCCTTTTGTTAATCATCCTTTTTTAGATGATGACCTTCCCTTGTCACCATCTTATGGTGTTTATACATGTCCACTTGTTCGATCTCTCATGTATGTAACAACGTTTTTGATGTTAAAGAAAGAAATCTCTGTAAAACAGAAAAATAATTACACCAGGGTTTTCGATATCACAAACTTGTCAAAACATTTACTTAATTTTATCATCGGTACAAGGACATCATTCGTAAATATATTTCAACATGTAGACATCTCATACGTTCAGGTATTTCGCATCCAATCTTTTATGAAAATATTCTTTACAATGCACAGAAATGTCGGCATTCACCTCAAAAGCTAACCAAACCTTTAGACAGACTTATTTAGAAGGGATATATATACAATACTGTTCTCAGGTTATTAAAGATGGCATATTTTGGTATTCATATTGATTCACTCATAGGGTCTTTGCATCTGAAATAAACACAATCATTCTAGAACCAAGTGTTGGCAGAAACGGGTTATGTTATTCTCATATATTTTATGATGGTATGATACTAAACCCCTAACGGGAGGGATTGTACTTGATTTTCATATAGTGAAGACATAATCTTTCAATCAGTTTAATTGAGGTCTGGAGTTGGCATGTTAGTAACTGTTAGCAGTCCTTTATTAATTTATGTACCATTTTCATTTTGCCTACTTTCTTTTGTTACCTATTCTGACATCGGATCAGACTTCTTTTAAACTGAGTTTTACTGTGGGTATTGCTGTGTGTTTGTTTTTTCTACATTGGCTAGAGGTGTAGGGGGATGGTTGACATCTCACTAAACATGTTTAACCCCGCTGCATTTTTGCGCCTGTCCCAAGTAAGGAGCCTCTGTTCTTTTCTAGTCTTTTTAATTTTAGTTTGTTTATACGTCTTGTAGTTTAGTATGACGTCCATTTACCCTGAACTAGTACGGCTTTTTGTTTAGGGACCAGCTGAAGTCCGCCTGCGGGTGCGGGATTTTCTCGCTGTGTTGAAGACCCATTGGTGGCCTTGCGCTGTTTTATGCTCTTTGGTCGGGTTGTTGTCTGTCTCTTTGACATATTCCCCATTTCCATTCTCAATTTTATTAACAATTACATTTGCGTCTTAATGAATGAACTAAAATTGCCTTTGACCTTTTTATTTGTAATATATATATGGCTTTATCAACGACAAAATACAAGTCAAGTACCATTCTGTATAGTCTCTGAATTTCTGTTAATGGACTCGTACTCCATTTCAATTATAGCAAGTTTGCCAGGTGAAAGTAAAATATTCGTATTTTATTAATATCAACTAAAAATTACAATAACAGAAAGTATCGGAAAAACATTTTATCGAGACATTCAATGAAGTTGATTTATGTATTTATACGTCATTATAACGTTAATACACATTGTCTGGTATCAATGTTAAGTATCACCAATTTATGTGTTTATGAAGAAGGAAACAAATGACACCAACTCAAGCCAAGACCTATCAAAGAACTAAACGAGGTTATTTTCTTTTTAAGTTAGTGTTATTTGGTGTTTTATGTTTGATTTATTATATTTGCTGTAAATGCTAAACAGTTCAAATTTAAACTACTGTATGCAAGAATGTCAACTTTCTTTAGATGTGTCAATGTCTTTATTTGCATGGTTTATATGTACAGTATTTTTTGTCAAACAGTTTGGGAAATTCAAACTGTTACAAACATACAGCTGTCATATCGAATATTTCCCGTCACAGACTTTTCAAACCAGTTCGCATTGGAAAAGATGAAAAGGAGTAAAGATCATTTCTAAAACTTTCCTTCAATAACACAGGTTTCGATGCGATCAACTTGGGAGATATCCTTCATCATAAATCAGTTTACTCGAAAATACCTCCCTATTTCATAGATCAAATTGTTCCTTTCATTTCTTATACCTTTACAAGATCAGTTGCATCTCAATTTTTTAATTTCAAACACGTGTTGCAGGATATCAATATTGACGACTTCAACTCTAAACTTCCTGGTTGCACATGTGGTAGTTTCATTCATATATAATCCTACTGGCCACTTTATAATTCGTGACCTAAACATTGTCAAAAACACTTCTTCTTATACATAGGCCCGAAATATAGGGACCCTTATCCATCAATTGGAAAACAGGCAATGGGTTAATCGCGAGAAAGAAAACGTAGATACTCTTCCAAATGGATTAAGGCAGTGAGGTTGTTGATAGAAATCAGAATAAAAAAAAAAAGAAAAAAAAAAAAAAAAAAAAACTGAATGGGTCTATGAATACCCATGCTATATCAAACTGTTAAAACCCAAAATGTTGCAAAACACTTGTCCAACCTTCATATCAAATATGTTATTGACCCCTTAAATAAAACCCTAAACGTTTCAGCGTGTAAACCACTTTACATTAACAGCTTGATTAATGTATTAGGTAATGACAAACTACTTGAAACTCAACATATACCCCACAACCGACACTTACCAAGGGGGAAATCCTATATAATCATAGGTCTGATGATGTATGTTCCTTTCATTGGAATTTCAAACAAAGATGAATAACTGGATCTTCCTTCACTGTATTGGATATATAAACTACAAATAACTACAAATAACGTTATATTGCTGGGTCTCCCAGGTGATCCTTGAAACCTCTTTCTAAAATATTAACATAAATGTTATCAGCAATCGAAGCCGGTTTTCAAACTTTTTCTAGAAATTGCGTGAATCGGATGTCGATACTAAATAGACCCACAGATCTTTTATGGTACAAACAATCTAAGACGCTTTCGTCTTGCAATAGTATTCAAACATTTGACTTTTGTACACTTTACACAAGATTCCAAACTAAAAGACAAATTAACAGAGTTTGGTTCTGCTTTGTTTCATAAAAAATAATGACCAACGTAGATACAATTATCTTGTCTTAGGGAGGGCTAAATCGTCTCTTGTAAAAACACACTCTGATTTAAACAAGACATTATCTAAAACTGACACTATGAAGATGATTGATTTTTTGATTGACAACATTTATGTCACGTTTGAAAGACGTGTTTTTCAACAAATAATCGGCATTCCTATGGGAAGAAACTGTGCTCCTCTTCTTGCCGACTTGTTATTTATTCATACGAGGCTGACTTCATACAGAAATTTCTTAGGAAAGATAGAAGAGAAGTTATCAGTTTCTTTTACTTCACTTTCCGCTATATAGATGATGTACTCTCAATTTGTAATTCAAAATTTGGTGATAATGTTGAAAGTATATATCCGATCGAACTTGAAAAAAGGACACAACAGACACAGATAAGACTCCGTCATATCTTAACTTATTTCTGGAAATTGACAATGAAGGTCAGTTGAAAACAAAACTTTACGACAAAAGAGAAGATTTCGGCTTCCCAATTATGAACATTCCAGTAGCGCCTTCATACATGTATATACCGAATTAGACTTATTACCAAGTTTTTACTTGCATTAAGAACACGACAGTTGCCACATGTGAAGAAGGATATGCTTACCATTCCGGAGCACCTGTGATCGTCCCCAGTTTTTGGTGGGGTTCGTGTTGCTCAGTCTTTAGATTTTTATGTTGTGCTTTATGTACTCTTGTTTGTCTGTTTGTCTTTTTCTGTTTTAGTCATGGCGTTGTCAGTTTATTTTCGACTAATGAGTTTGAATGTCCCTTTGGTATCTTTTGCCTCTATTTCACCGTACAGCTTTCAACAATGATCAAAATCAATACCGTGCAGTAAGCTATAAAAGGCCCCAACATGTCAAAATGTAAAAAAATACAAACAAGATAAGCCACGGCCTGATTAATGTACAAATCAATGAACAAAAAACAAATAAGATAGACACTAACATCAGTCATTGAATTTCAAGTTCCTGACTTAGGACAGGCACATACAGTAAGGCGGAGTGAAACATGTTTGCTACATGTGGAGCAGGTTCTGCTTACCTCTCCGGAGAACCTGAGATCATCAACATTGTTCGATAATTGTTTTGTTGCTCAATCTTTAGTTTTCTATGTTGTGTTTTGTGTACTGTTGTTTGTCTGTTGTTCTTTTTTTTAAATCAGGGCGTTGTCAGTTTATTTTCGACTAATGAGTTTGAATGTCCCTTTGGTATCTTTTGCCTCTATTTCACCGTACAGCTTTCAACAATGATCAAAATCAATACCTTGCAGTAAGCTATAAAAGGCCCCAACATGTCAAAATGTAAAAAAAATACAAACAAGATAAGCCACGACCTGATTAATGTACAAATCAATGAACGAAAAACAAATAAGATAGACACTAACATCAATCATTGAATTTCAGGTTCCTGACTTAGGACAGGCACATACAGTAAGGCGGGGTGAAACATGTTTGCTACATGTGGAGCTGGTTCTGCTTACCTCTCCGGAGAACCTGAGATCATCAACATTGTTCGATAATGGTTTTGTTGCTCAGTCTTTAGTTTTCTATGTTATGTTTTGTGTACTGTTGTTTGTCTGTTGTTCCTTTTTTTTAAATCAGGGCGTTGTCAGTTTATATTCGACTAATGAGTTCGAATGTCCCTTTTGTATCTTTTGCCTCTCTTTCTCCGTACAGCCTTCAACAATGATCAAAACCAATACCGTGCAGTAAGATATAAAAGTCCTGACATGACAAAATGTAAAACAATTCAAACGAGATAAGCCAAGGCCTGAATTTATGTACAAAATAATAATCAAAAAACAAATAAGATAGACACTACACATACACATACATTAGGCGGGTTTTAACATGTTTGTGAGTGCTCAACTCTCTCTCTCTCTCTCTCTCTCTCTCTCTCTCTCTCTCTCTCTCTTTATTGAAAAAATAAAAAAAAATGTTATCACCGTTGACAAAGCAAGCTAATAGTGAATAGATGACATAAGATTGAAACATATCACATGACGGTACAACATTCTTGGAGAAGTTCACAAGTGTCTTCAGCATCTCCTGCGACCTTTACAGCTTCAGCAATACCTTCAGCTCCAGCCATTTTAGCAGCACCTTCCAATATATCACCACTCTGAACTAAAATAAAAACAATACTTATCATTGACCGGATATCTACATGTACAGTGCTTTAAAACGTGACCGATAATTATTATCCGGCAGAATATAGATGAACAAAGGATAAAATTAAGAACTATTTCAAACCAAGAACGATACTCACAGAATGTTTAGGAAATGCTATACTCACAATAGGAGAAATAGTATACGCAGTGGGGAAACATACTTTATAACATGCAAACGTATGTTTACAAGGCATCATTGTTTTGCAAATAGTAAGGGAATTATAATATCAACATTTCAAGTACAAAGTTGTCACAGTTTCTGATTTCAACTCAATTAAATTGCCAAGACGGTGTAAACAAATTTTTGTTAATAAGTCAACGTTCACTAAAAAAATGAAAAGTTCATGGAAAAAACCCAAAACTAATTCACTAGTCACTAGTATATACAACATTTCATATCGAACCATAGGTAACCTGACGTAACCCAACAAAATGCGAGAGTGATCTCAGGTGGTCTGGAAATGTAAGTAGATCATGCTCCGAATGGGCATATGTTATATTGTTTCACATGTTAGCGCAGATCCGATGATGACTCAGATGAATACATACTACTTTCTAATGCATCCGATGAAATTCCTGTCTTCTCAGCTACCTTATCTGAAATATTCTTCTTGGCGTCTTCAATTTGTGACTTGCAACAACTAAACATTTTGCAACTAGAAAATTAAACAAGCAAATTTGAATAATACATCGCATAAGAGTGGATTAAAATGAGTCATAATAATTGGCTAAAAAAAAAAAAACGTATGGTCTTTTAGCGAACCCTTGATAATTTCTATTGTTTTTAGTGGCCAAAATACAGTAAATATCAGATATTCCATACAGTGTCAATTTAATGTATATCACTTGGATTTTTCCCACAATCAGGGTACATTTATGGATGAATGTAAGTTCATTTTTTTTGTGAACATTATAAAAGCTTGTACATGTACCATCTTTATCTAGAGTGTAACAGCAATATGTGACCAAGGTCTGAAAAGTCATTTTTATTGGGTACAAAATAAAAATTGAGAAAGGAAATGGTGAATGTGTCAAAGAGACAACAACCTAACCAAAGAGCAGAAAACAGCACAAGTCCACCAAAGGGTCTTCAACACAGCGAGAAAATCCTGCACCCGCAGGCGGGCTTCAGCTGGCCCCAAAAATGTGTACTAGTTCAGTGAAAATGGACGTCATACTAAACTCCAAAACATATAAATGAACTAAAATTAAAAATCATACAAGACTTACAAAGACCAGAGGCTCCTGACTTGGACAGGCGCAAAAATGCGGCGAAGTTCAACATGTTTAGTGAGATCTCAACCCTCCCCCATACTTCTAGCAAATGTAGAAAAAACAGTAATACGCACAGTAAAACTCAGTTTAAAAGAAGTCCGAGGCCGATGTCAGAATAGGTAACAAAAGAAATTAAGTAAAATGACAATGATACATAAATTAACAAAGGACTACTAGCAGTTACTGACATGCCAGCTCCGGACCTCAATTAAACTGATTGAAAGATTATGTCTTCATCATATGAAAATCAAGCACGATCCCTCCCGTTAGGGGTTGTTAGGCTGTTTAATCCTTGCGTTTTTTTAGTTTAAAAAACACATACCAAGTGTTGATATTTTTTCTATATTTAGCTTTTTATTGTAAAAACGTATGACAAAATGCTGAACTCCAAAGCAAATTAAAAACTGACAAACAAATATTTAAAAACCAACACACCGAGTTGAAAACAAGTGATATATTCCTGACTTAGTACACTCATTTTCCGACGTAAGTGTGGGGCTAAACCGTCTTTTTTTTGGCTAGCTAAACCTCTTTTGTTTTGCTAGCTAAACCCCAAACCTATATGACAAAGACGCCATCAAGAAATTTGCTGTAGTTGATATTAAATTGATAAAGACGCGGATAAAAAGTTTGTGAAGTTGATAGTACATGCTGTATATAGTTGTCACTTTATCGATATATTTGTGGACAAATCCGTCTTTTTTATACTGCAGTTACTATTTCAAAAGTGTCTTCTAAAACTTTAAACTTGTGGTGTCAACCCGATATAGTATACAAGTCTTTTTTTATGTGTATATTCATACTTTATTTGGTCTTTTAAACTTTTTTTATTCGGCAGTCACTGAGTCTTTTGTAGACGGAACGCGCACCTTGGGTGCAACATTTCAATCTTGATATCTTTCAAGTGTTTATATCCTTCCGTGTATGTAAATTCTTACCTATGTAGTATAAAAATCCCATGAGGCAACTCCTATTTGGTGGTAGAATTTTTGAATATAAAAGTGATTCTAAAATGTCAAAATACCTCAAATAGCAATTTTTTTTGCATTTTTTCCACATTATTTCGATGTGTAAAAAGTAAGATAACAAAAATAACAAACTCCATGAAAAATTCAAATCGGAAAGTCCCTTATCAAATGGCAAAATCAAAAGCTGAAACACATCAAACGAATGTAAAAAATCTATCACATTCCTGACTTGGTACAGGCATTTCCTTATTTCGAAAATGGTGGATTAAACCTCTCATTTGTATGACAGTCGCATAAAATTCCATTATATTGACAACAATGTGTGAACAAAACAAAGAGATATAATAGGTAAAATGTCGTGAAAAAAGGGGTACAGCAGTCAACAATGTGTTATAATCTCAATCACATTCAAGAACAAACAAATATGTCAACATAGAAAAACAAAATGGCAGATAGACAAGGTAAATAAGCAAAAATGAAAGACAAGAATACAAAAATGACCACAGCACAACACATTGGCAGGATCCATAAGTACAGAGCCACGCCAAAATGATATTACCAAAAAATGTACTTAACAATAAAGGTAAATAATTTACAAAAACACATAAAAGAACACTATAACACATACTTAAGACGATAAACAAAGTCAGTACCTAGAATCTATACTATCATGTATCATTTGTGAAGTTGATGCGGAATATTTATCAACAAGGTCTTGGAATCTTCCGATGAATTTTTTTAGAAACGTTTTTCGTTGTTTTTGTCCCGAAAACAATACACAAAGAAAGGGGAATATAAGTGTGTGCAGTCAAATACATCGTGTAATGTCAACATAAAATAAACAGCATCCAAGTCCCTAGGTTTATTTGTAAATACAAAAAAAGAAAGAAAATGTGGTATGATTGCCAATGAGATATCTCTCCAGAAAAGACCAAATGACACTGAAATCAACAACTATAGGTAATCGTACGGTCTTCAATAATGAAAAAAAACCCATACCGCATAGTCAGCTACAAAAGGTGCTAAATCTCTGTTTTGATATTGAAATAATTAGAATGCCAAAATTAAAAAAAAAAAGACAACATTATCGCGAAGATTAAAAACAATAAATAATATGAACATGATGAATATTACATGAAAATAATAAATGTGAAACATTTTACACACAAATCTCTACCAGTGCATGTTTATATTTTGGGACATTTATATGAGTTTGTACCCATTAAAGATTGCAAAAAAATATAATTTGAATACACTTTTCAAATATATTTCATTTAGATAAGATTTTGTAAGCAACGTAGACCAAACTATGATTTAAATTATATAAAAACAGTACTGTAGTTATAGTTTTGCAGCCAATAATTGGTGATTTGACGGAAGCAAATGCTGTTTTGTATTAGGAAGAAAGGTTAAAAACATCATGGAAAAATAAAATCCTTCGAAAAATAAGAATTGAAGAGACAAACAATTGTAAACAGAACAGTAAACCGACAAAGTTCAGTCTCCTTTATACTTCAATTTAATACAGGTACTCACACTCATTTTTTGCGAATACTGATACGTTTACACTACAATACACTTTTATCGTGTCTAATTACAACATTTTAAATCTCACAAAAAAATAGTTTTACCAATTAAAATCGGAGTATGTAAGAACTAGATTGATACCAATTTTATGAATACAGATGATTAACTAAAACGAATACACATAATTCTTACCGTGCCTGAGCTTATTTAATCTTATTTCATAAGCATACGACTTAAATATCTTGTGCCTGATACGTATGGAGTTAATCAAGTATTTATTCCTTGAAAATGAAAATCAGAATGTTGAATGTGTTAAAAAAGACTAAAAATAAAAATACAATATAAAAATTCCGGAAGAAACCCACTTTCGATAAGTCAGTTCCACGAAAACAATAAACTCCACACAATTCAATAAACTAGATACACTTGATTTTATTTACCGGAAAAGATACCACGAACCCGGACGTTTGTATTCATAATTTAATATAAATATAAACTGTCAGATGGTGGATTTAAATCATGAAATGATATGAAAAAACAAATCGAATGCACTTTCATTTTACTGAACTGAAATTTCAAGTGAATTATTATGATTCTGAATATTATAATTATCCGTTATGTACAAAATAAGGCTACAAGTAAAGTATGTATGTTAATACAGAGTTTCTCGCAAGAACCCTAATTCTAGGCACATCACAATTTACTCTTGAGTGTAATCAATCATCTTTACGTAAAAAATCCAATAATAAACGAGAAATAAACGGGAAAATTCGTTCTTATTACAAAATTATCAACAATTACACACAAAATAAAACAAAACGGAAAACGGCTACCAACTTATATTTCAGATAGTTTATATATATATTAGAAAACAAAACAACATCTGATACAAAAATTTAATTACACTTTTAGATATTTGGGTGATATATTGGCTCTCAATAATGACGACTTCAGTATGTACACTAAAGAGATTTATCCTGCTCAGCTGACTTTAAATAAAGCTTATATTGACAATAAACACTACTCTTTCCTGGATTGTGATATCTATATCTTTAACGGGAAGCTTAATACCAAAACTTACGATAAAAGAGATGAGTTTTCATTTCCTATTATTAATTATCCCTTTTTAGATGGTGATTTTCCCTTGTCACCATCTTATGGTGTTTATACATCTCAACGTGTTCGATTCTCTCGTGTATGTAATAACGTTTTTGATTTTAACGAAAGAAATCTCTGTATTACTGAAAAATAATTACACCGGGGTTTTCGATATCCCAAGTTTGTCAAAACATTTACTAAATGTTATCATCGGTACAAGGACATCATTCGTAAATATAAATAGACATGCAGACATCTTATACGTTCAGATACATGTGTATTTCACATCCAATCTTTTATGGTTATATTCTATACAAAGCACAAACATGTCCTCATTCACTCCAAAAGCTTACCAAACCTTTAATCAGACTTATTGAGTGGGATATAGCTACGTTACTGTTATCAGGTCATTAAAGAAGGCATATTTTAGAATTAATATTGATTCACTCTATAATGTTCTTATAATGTTTTGTAGCAATGCTCAGTATTAGACTGTGTCATGTAGTCATGGAAATATGACAGAAATATACGAAACAAAAGGCTGTGTGTTTTTATCATCCATTTGTGTTAAGCGTTTTATAAAACACTGATAACTTGTACAAAAATTCTGTACAAATTATAATTTGTACAACATTACCATTTGTACACAACATATATATTTTATATCGGTGCAAGCCCTGTGTATCTGTTTTTGGTAATACACTTTTGGCGTTGCTCGATATTTATACATCCCGTCATTGTGTTATTATGCTATGATAATTTTTTGTTTTTGTCTTTTATTTTTTCTAATGTGCTTTGTCTATATGCCATTACGTTTTCTTTGTTGACATAGTTGTT
The DNA here is from genome assembly GCF_021869535.1 of Mytilus californianus. Lineage (NCBI taxonomy): Eukaryota > Metazoa > Mollusca > Bivalvia > Mytilida > Mytilidae > Mytilus > Mytilus californianus. Next base: position 38,131,619 of record NW_026262712.1, read on the forward strand.
TTATAGTGATTAATACTATAACACAATGTTGACTCCTGTACCTTAATTTTTGACAATTTTACCTAATATATTTGGTTCTTTATTGTCACACATTGTCGTCAATGTAATGGAATTCTATGCGACTGTCATACAAGTAACAAGTTTAGACTGCTATAAAGCCAGGATAATCCACCATTTTCTACTTAAGGAAATGCATGTACGAAGTTGGAAATATGAAAGTTGTTTTTTATTGGTTTGATGTGTTTGAACTTTTGATTTTGCCTTTTGATAAGGGACTTTCCGATTTGAATTTTCCTTAGAATTCAGTATTTTTGTTATTTTACTTTGTACCAGTGTATATCATTACTATTGTAGAATTAATTTATGGATGATTTACCGAATATAGACGTCTGAATTTTAACCAATTGGTTGTCAAGAGGTTTTGTACATGCGTTTTGTTTTGGTTGGTTATCAGCAAGGAATGACGCATCGTTTTTTGTATAAATCGAAGCTTTTCTCGTCCTTGGACGAACCATCTGTAGCTTCAGGTAATCTATGCTCTTTACATATATTGTGTCCCAGTGTGACCTTTTTTTTAAACTTTAATTGTTTTTTTTAACCTTCTTTCACCATGCCTGGTTAAAAGGATGCTGAACGAACTGTGCAAAAACAAACTTTTCTCGTTGAGGTAAGTGGCAATAAAACAATTTCTGCAAGTGCAGTCATCAAAAGTGTTGAGAAGCAAATAGGAAAAGATATTATTGCAGCCTGCACCTTTCTTCTCTTGGCGTCGAGTCTTGCAAAATGTTCGTATTCAAAGTACATGAAGTAGGATTGTTTACAATTTGATTCCGAAAGCATTTTCTTAGTTTGTTAAAAATATTTATTATAAACATAATACTTGCAGCGACCATTATTTTGTCAATCTAAATATAGATTTAACTGAAATTGAGAATGGTCCAGGTTTGTGGATATTCATTAATTAATAACTACATGATGCTGATTTTGTTCAAAGCATTTCCCAGTTAATTGGAGGTGAAAAAAGTTGTAGCCTTTCAATGACGGGCCCCTTATTTGATATGATTATATAAAATAAAAAAATATATAAGTCGAATTTTTCAAACTTCAACGTGAATATGAAAAATTGTCTTCGAAAGCTGTTAATAATGTAATTTGTGATGTTAATAAATTTGAAGAAATAAAACTTTAACTGAAAAGAAAAATATGAAGACAAAATATGTAAAGGTGCACTATTACACTCAATAGCCCAAATGGGCTATAGATAGAGATAAAAACTGAAACTTGAAAAATATGGTGTCTTCAATCTATGCCAACATTTGATAAATATATATTCATCCTATGCCTGCAAACAATATACAAAGGGTGTTTGCATAACAATTGTTGATTAATGACAGGAATAATACAGTCAATATAAAAATAAGAAGATGTGGTACATGTATGATTGCCAATGAGATAACTCTTTACAATTAATTAAATTAAATTAAATTAAATTTAATTGAATAATTTAATCATATATTTTAATATTATTCATGAGAATAACACTGGTAGGTATTTAATATGAATAGATGATTGTTCCTTTAATAAAATTATAAAATCCTTATTTTTAATTATTTTATTATATTGATTTCATATTATTTCGTATATGAAATAGAGATCATCAACCCATACAATTACCTACATTTTCACTCGTACGTGGTATTGAGAACACTTTAACGCTAAGTTTAAACGGGTTGTAAATTGATTAGCCTATAATCAATTCATGTTTTTATAACACTTAGTATGTAACAAATATTTCAACCTATGCCAACATTTGTTCATACAATTTTATACCTAAATTAAAGAAAAAATGTTGGCATAGGTTGAATGAACCAAAAATATAAAGAAAATAATAACACAATACAAGAATTAAAATCTTCTGAGTATAAGGTATTAACTACGGATGAACTTTTAGAAGAAGTGTATACATTTTATAAAGACTTATATTCTAGTATTGATGGATACCCCAGTTCCTTTGTTTTTCTTTTATATTCTTGTTTGTCAATAAATAACGGCAATGCAAAGGAAGTTTTATAATTCATTTCCGAAAAAAAAACCCGATGAAGATAGAAACTGATGTTACACAAGATGAAATAAAATCGGCTTCAGTTGGTATTTTGAAAAATAAATAAATCTCCGGGTCAGGGTCCGGACGGATAAACAGTTGATTTTTTTTTTTAAATTTGTGTTTGGCCCGCGACGAAAGTCGCGGAAGAGGAGACATAGGTTTTGGGAAAGTATAGGGTTCGTTTGGTTTCAAGTGTGTTTAATTTGTTGTATATTCAGTTAAATGAACAATTACACATTTTCATTTTTTAAAAAATGGCTCCGTCCGATGCCTCGAAAAGATGCATTTGAAGTTGAAGTTGACAAATGCATTATCGTGAATGTCGTGTTTATTGAATATAACCCGGAACGTGTAGGGTTCGTTTGGTTTTCAGGTGTATTGAATTTGTTGTATATTCAAGTAAATGGACAATTACACCAGAACATTAAAACTGGCTCCGTCCGATGCCAAGAAAAGGCGCCTTGAAGTTGTAGGTCTTTTTTTAAAACTTCACTAGTAAGCAGATTTGAAATTAGTAACACGATCTTCGGATGAGATAGAAACACCAAATATGAAGACAGATTTATCAAATTATTTGCTGGTTGAAAGTAGTGTTGACCCTCTCAATACATCAAAGTGTATAATTTGTAAGAAAATGCCTCATAAAAACGTGAAAAACATTATATACCATTTCATCTGCTGAAAGGTTAAACAATCTAAATGATGCTGCTGTCAAAACAGGCAACGCTGGAACAAAGTGAAGTGAATCGATCAAGAAATTTTCTCAATAATGCAGTTTATCATGCAGCACATTTGATCACAATTCATTTATAAATCGGCGTATGATCTGGCGTTCGACAGTGTGATTAAAATGATAGACAGAGATCTTTTTTCATGACAAAACGTCTCGTTTAATGACAACAATTTTGCAAAAAATACCAGTTTTTCTTACCGAATAACATTAGTCAGACCAACTGAAAGCTCAAAGCTCAAAGCACAAAGCTTACATAAGACTTAGGGATGCCATATTGTTTTTTGCTCAACAGAGACAGGGTAAATTTAGCATTGTATTTACAGGGGGATATCAGAACCGGGAAATTGATCAAAAGCTCACAGACGGTGGTGTTATCAGTTGTCCAATTCTAGGTTGTAACCAAGAATTAGTTGTTATGCATGCTTTTCACGCTAATGCTATGTTTTTTGAAAAGACGTTACGGGTATAATTGTTATCAAATCAGATAATAATGAAGTTCTTGTTCTGGCTGTACATTTCAATCCGATGCGTAAAAATACAAAACCAGTAAGAGTTTGAATTGGTTTAATTGGCAGTACTGGTACGGATTGTATGCTGAAACAATAATACACTGACTAACTTATCATAATTGAATATTTCACATAGACTTAAATATTTATTCTAATTACTATTTTTCTCCTATTCCTTCGGAATTAAATTTAAACAGAAAATAATAAGAAATATTATTGGTGGTAAAATAATTGGAAGAAAGGGTAAAACAGAAAAACATAAGAGTAAACGGACAATTCTCGTCATTTAAGATTGGAGTCGCGCGCACCTGCCAACTTCGGGCGACTTTACACTAAAATCTATGACAAACGGGATGATTTCAACTTCACAATTATCAATTTCCCATTTTTCAGAAGTAACATACCCTCTGCTCCATCGTATGGTGTTAACATATCTCAATTAATACGTTATGCTCGTGCATGTTCTCAGTATACGGACTTCATATATAGGAGTGTGCTCCTTACACAGAAACTGCCTCTAGCTTGTTTTTTATGCCGCGGTTACAAGAAAGCATATTCAGATGTTACGGCCCACTCATGGGTTTTTGACATGACCAAGCACAACCCAACAACAATGTTCATCGAGGATCTATGATTTTCAATAACTGCGAAGAGTAAATATAAGCACTTCTAAACAACTTAAATTACATATATGCATGTATTATGAATCTACTTTACATACAGGGCTTTAAGTAAACTACCCATACTGTAAACTGTGAGTTTATACTGAGTCATTATATTTAAGGCCCAGGATTTTCTCAGTCTTCATGAAATATTTATAAAACTTTATATTGGAGTTAATTTCATTCAAATCACTGAAGATAACCAGATTTGGTGAAATTCTACATGTTCTCTTTTGCACCCAAGATAGGTTGCACTTCTATAAATATAGACAATGTAATTTTCCACAGGAACTCCTTTTACGGTAGAAACTGTGCCACTTTTGCTATGAAGTTTTGTAAAAAATTATATCCTAGAATTGAAAGTTCATATGCACTACTATTTTTTCAAAGGTCAAAATATAGGGCTGTGTACGTGGAATATTTTCAACATGTCGAACTTCTACGAGTTTATAAACTTATACTAAAATTCTGTACTACCCCTCCCTTCACCATGGGCTTTCCTCAGAATTCAATGTAGCCACTGTCCATGTGTATTTATACTGGTAACATTTCCAAGTTATGTCTCTACGAGATTAAACATAGAGATCATATCCGGGAACCAGGAGGTAAAGAAAAAAAATATCAATGAATATAACATATCTCCCCAAAAGAGGCGTGGTTTGTGAAACAGCTGTATTTACAAAGTGTAACCTTTACAGTGGATTTCGATTTTTAAGCTAGAATCCGTTTCCGAGATATATATAACCTTTCTCTCCTTCACAATTTTCGTCGAATTGATATGTAATTCTGGAACCGTTTCTTGAACTAGCTAATTGTTGATATATATAAATAGGAAGATGTGGTGGTATGAGTGTCAATGAGACAACTCTCCATCCGAGTCACAATGTGTAAAATGTAAACAATTATAAGTCAAAGTACGGCCTTCAACAAGGAGCATTGGCTCACACCAAACAGCTAGCTATAAAGGGTCCCAAAATGACTAGTGTAAATCAATTCAAACATGAAAACCAATTGTTTAATCTATATAAAAATCGAGAAACGAAAAACACTTATGAACCTCTCCAACAAACGACAACCACTGAACAACAGGCTTCTGACAGGTGCATACAAATGCAACGGGTTTAAACGTTTTAACAGGCGCCAACCTTCATCCTAGCCTGAAACAATAGTGCAGCATTACAACATAAAAAGACACACAATAAAATATCAATTGAAATGGCTTAACTCGAACAAAAGACATATAAACAAAACCAAGTAAATATACACTGAAAGAATAAGTTTGATCTTTGACACAATATAAAGACAATATTAATAGAAAAGATGTAACAATGTCAAAAATGTAACTTAAACTTAGGACAAAATGGCGTTAAATAGGTAATTTAAATAAATAATTTTGCTGTTAGGATTACAGAAACATTTTTTATAAAATAATAAATTTGTTGTTCACAAAACGAGTACAGAAGTGAAAATTTATCCTCATAAGGTGGTACATATTCAAAATAGTGAGACGAGATATAACACAAAATAAGTAAACATTGAATAACAGAAATGTATAACAAACTGTGCCAACAGGTCAAATTAACACGAAAGAACGGTTTGAGAGTACTCGCAGTTACTGAAAGCTAGTTAAAAGCCAAAAACAATTAATATTATTTTTTTTATTTAATATATAGTTTTACGTCACTTGTTATTTGTTTAGTTATCAGAACAATACTTGAACTGTTTAAAGAAATGCACAAAGATATATACATATACATATTTCCCACATTTTTGGTTGATTCAAAATATATGTTGTATCTCAATTTATGAGATTTTCAAAAATGGCTTTTGAAATAATATGACTTTTTTTTAAATCCAATTAAAAAATTTAGCAGGCACAGTTTTGCAAAGGCACCACATATATAAAAGATGATTCCGAGTATCTGACAAAATGTCAAAAACAAGATAAGCGAACATCCTTCACAAAAGATAATAAATTACACGATACGATCCTGTAAGCTTGAGATTGTTTATAGCCAATAATGTTATCTTTTATGTTCAATACTCCAAAACATTTGGATATATCCTCACTTTGCTGTCTTGCACAAATACTGTTCTATTACAAATATTGCATAAACAAACGTTAAACAGATGTTAACCTAAAAAGTCAAAATGAAAGAAACCAATCAATTTAAATGAATATATTAAGGTCCTCCATAAAGATATTTATTTGTAGCATTTTCCTGATTAATATGTAGGTTAAGACTAGAATGCTACATACTGCATTCTGTAACGCGTTTTACGACGTAACTGTCTGAGTAGTTCTGGCACAGACTGTAAAAACGTATACTTAATGTGTTCAAGTAGGAAGAATGTCTGTTAACAAAAGTCCGTTCTTAAACAGTGACTGCATATCAGCTATACATGGTGCACAAATGTGCAAAGAAGTTGCTGAATGTACTGTTTTTACTTACGATGATTTGACTGAAACGTGTTGTCTCTATCAGAAAATTGAGACAATAAATCGTGATTTGAATGAGGAAAATTAAACAGGTAAGAAAACACAACATTGTTTTTGTCGAATACTTGCAACACGTGACTTGCTAGGTAAAAAGTGATATACGAACTCATCAGTTCTATACACGGCTAAGTAATAGTAGTTTGACATTCTTTCATGTGACATTATCATAAGGGAAATAATTGTATTGGTATGCGCAAAACGATATTTCTGTGGTGGCTGTCAAATTTGTGTAAGATAGTAGTCTGATTTGTTTTCTTACTTATCAGTGTAGATAAACTCATCATAGATACCAGGATTGAAATTTTATATTTACGCCAGACGCGCGTTTCGTCTACAAAAGACTCATCATCAGTGACGCTCGAATCAAAAAATATTAAAAAGGCCAAATAAAGTACGAAGTTGAAGAGCATTGAGGACCAAAAATTCCTAAAAGTTTTGCCAAATACAGCTAAGGTAATCTATTCCGGAGGTAGAAAAGCCTTAGTATTTAAAAAAATCAAAGTTTTGTTTACAGTTAATTTATAATAATTAACATATCAATGATAACTCAAGTCAACACAGAAGTGCTGACTACTGGGTTGGTGATACCCTCGGGGAAATAAATCTCCACCGGCAGTGGCATCGACCCAGTGGTTGTAAATAAACTCATCATAGATACCAGGATTGAAACTTTATATTTACGCCAGACGCGCGTTTCGTCTACAAAAGAATCATCAGTGACGCTGTAGATTATAGTTATATATAATGAAATATTTATAATCATATAAACATATATTAATGATCGCAGTACAAGCTTTAATTGAAGATAGTCCTTACTCATTGACGATTAAACATATATAGAATACTCTGAATTTGACTTGGATGGGGATGCAAGAAAAATAGAGTAGCGAAATTATGAAATACGGAAGCCATTCCAGGCTAAAACTTGTAATTTTGAAAACGGAATTCGTTCTAAAATTAATAGTGACAAGTATTCTCTTGAAAAAAAACAGACAATGTGTACAGTTTACAATTTTTACGAATGCTATAACAGCACAAAGTAAACGTTTTTGTTGTTTTTCAATATAAAGCATGAAATTTACATTAATATTTTCGATATAATGTTAAAACTAAAATCATGCATTGGGGAAAGGCAGTGATTCGATGTTATGAAATTCTCCTTTAAGCAGCAAGTAAAGAATATAAGAATATACAACATTGAAGAAATACTAAAACAAAACAGCTTTTATGTTTCTTAATGTACTGGACGTTTAGTATATCATTTATAACAGTTTTATTAAACAGGTATGATAAAATTGACGCGCGAAACCGTTTACGAATATCATTGGATAAAATTTGTGTGCAGTCAATCAGAACAAATATTGTCAGTCGAATTCTGAAACAAAAGATATATACATATAGCTTCCACATGTTCCATTGTATCCAAATCCTTTATAGTTAATGCACGGATTAAATTTAATCTTAATCTTGTCGTGAGCACTTATTTTTGCTGTTTGAAAGACATGTTTTAGTTTGATCTTGTTAAGCATTACATAACCCATACTCCTAAATGTTTGTCGGTATGAATAAAAGGAGATGTCAGGCATTCAGCAATCTTAGGACTAAAACAACCAATCCATATATAATAGATAACAAACAGTGTTCAACAAAAGACAGATGTCTATAAACATTATGTCAAGCCCTTTATCACCGCGAAAATTCAAACAAATTAAACAGAAAAAATAATAACAGGTTTCCTGAAGACTTCTACTACTATGTTCACGATTTTTCTTCAATCAATATATCGACCTGGCATTGGAAACAGCCGTTGTGAAGAGCATTTAATAATATCAGAATAGTACAGACACCAAAATGATCAACTTTTCTACAACAACACAATATGTAAAGCTCACAAAATGCCCTCAAGACAACTAGCCAACAGTGCGAAGACTTTAACGGAAGTCAATGTCTTTAAAAGTAAAACAACAAAAATAGAGGACTCCAAGGAAAATTAAAAACGGAAAGTAAACACACTAGTCGTCATCATTATCCTCATCAAAACTGTCGCTGCGATAGTGGACTACCACTGAAGAGGTTTCTCTCTTGTAACATGACAATGAATTGTTGGCAGAATAAAATAGTTTTTTATATCTCAACCCTCCTGTTTATATATTTATTTACCTTTTGATATAAACTATGTTAAAGAACAACAAACGCAATCATATGAACAGTATCATTTGGCCTATTAAGCCTAACAAAACGGTATAATGAATAGTAAAAACACAAGAACAAGGCAAAATGTAAAAGGAAAAGATCAGTATTAAACAATGAAATACCGAAGATTGATGGTACTTTGTAAACGCACACTCAAAGTACCTAACTTGCTTTAATGAAATCATACGGAGAGGAGAAAGAAGGTATTTCAATGTCCAAACCTCCCCTTTTTTGAATACGTGAATGGGAGATCAGAAAAATATTCCAAAATAGACATATAGTTTGTTTTATTTTATAAAAAAATTGGTTGATAATTGTTTGGTCGTAATTACAAAAATTATTTGAAGCACATTTGTCATTTTCTCTCTACCCAATATATCTTAACACATATTTTGATACGGTCGGCGTTATTGAATCTCACGCAGTTCGAATTTATTTTTGCTTAAAAAAAACAGGTTATCTATTGAGATTGTACACGTGTATTTTGTCAGAACATGCATTTCATTTCTTAACAACAATTCCTGATTGTCGAATTATAATGATAGTAATGATTTCATTAAATTTCCTCCATTTATACTAAATGTACCACTGGAAGAAAAATTTACTCATTGATTTACTACATAAAAATGATGAAATAATGTTCTTATACTTTGTATATCATAATTTCACTGTATTTCAAGATTCAATTCTGAAAAATGTCCTTCCAAATAAAATAACATACTACATGTACTATACGTAATACATTTATCAGAGAAAAAAAATGAAAACAACACTTTATCAATTTCTTTCGTTCGAAGATCTGTTCTGAATTTATCTTCACCAGGAACGCTCAAAGCTAAATATTTAAAAGACAAGGATGTATAAAAACCAGAACGGTTGAAGAGCTATATGACCATACAGGATTTAAAAATAATAGCCTGACGGAGTTAATACATTAGTTTGTTAATAAACTCTAAATTGATGAAAGGACAATTTTAGAAAGGTTTCAAATAAATCATGTCAGTATCGAAGTATAGGCTAATTTGTGTGTTTTAATACACAAGTGTAGAATAATCTATTTGACCATCAAATTAGATTTGTGCATTAGTATATGTTAGTTTTATCAATGAAACAAAATGTATGAAAGGTTTGATCTACCCTTTCATATTTTTACACAAAATGTCGTTATATAGAAAATTTTTGTAATGTAAGAATATCGAATTCTTCAGACATTGAAGAATATTTATAGATCATTCGTTTTCATCCTTTGAAAAAAGTTATTGTTTAGAAGAGAAGGATTGAGAAATATTTTACACCTGTTTATGCAAGGTACCACGCCTGGTTACCTTATCTGATAACAACATTTTCAGTTTGATTTTACTGTAATTCCTCTATTTTATCCAACTGAAAACAGTTAGTGAAAGAAGTCAAAATAGGACTGATCTGCCTATTATGGATCATAATAATTGAATTTGGTATAATTTTATGGCTAGTTTCGTTTACCCCAAAAAATTGTCATGCAATAAAAGTAATGATTATAACAAGCATATATACAAACATGATTCTGATGCTTTTTTCACAAAGTGCACTAGTACTGATAAATAAAAAATAGTACACAAATTCCACTAGGAAAGTTATAATAAATCACACAAATAGTTCTAAATTTTGATGCAGCAGTTATTTTGAAATATTAAGATTTTTTTTTCATTATATCTTAGTTGGCCAAGTTGACTGAAAGAGGTTTAGAAACAGTTGCTATTTTTATGAAAATGCAACAACAAAAAAAAAAATCTTGAGATGATGCAACAGTAAGTATGTTCGTTTATATCTAATAAAATGAAGTGCCCTTTTTTTAATCAAATATTCTTCTACAACAAAGGAAAATACATTTTGAATAATATCAGACATCTCTAATTGCTCTAGTTAATATTCAACTTTCATCCATCTTTGCTCATTCATAATAATCCAAGTATGTTTGGAACACGGGATACGACACTTAAGGTACAATTACATATGCTTAAGATTTTACCGATAATCAATATTTGTTTCTATACAACAATTTACAATGTCCTTACTCGACACAACTTTTAAATTTAAGTGTTATATTAGGTTTTAAATGAAATTTATTTATTAATTTTACTTGATCTTGTTTAGTTTGAATAATAATAAACCCGAGGTAATCCAATTTAAAATGAAAAAAGAATTTGGGTGTGCGTCATTTTGTTTAAGTGCTGTATCTCTGTCTTTCACAATTAGTTTTTTTGATCCTAGCATTTTTAGTGACTTTCCTTATTTTTATTTCCTCCGAATTCTATATTAGAATATAATTAGATCGATCATTATAGGCATACTGTATATCTCAAGGAGGATATCTAGCGGAAGTAAAAAATGAAGCAGAGTTTCAGCTTGTTAAATCAATAATAAACGGTATGCTTTGATTTGAACTAAATTTAATCAAAATAATATAATCTATTCATTAATCAATTGATCAAAACTTGACACGATCATTATCACTTTGAGATACACTTAACTGCGGTCAATCTTAGTGAAAGGTCATGCGACATAATCAGACAAACAAACGTTATTAGATCAACTAATAAAGGAACGATCGTTGTGTTGGTCAATTCAAACCTGCGACCTCACATAAACTTTCAAGCCGCACCCAAGCACAACTGCGAACAAAGAATACGCATACTGTAAACAATCGACAGTTGAAAGGGTTGATTGCGTAAAGGAGTGTGTACTTGATTATCTTATGGTAATTTTAGCTGAAAACATGTGCACGTAAAATTTGTTTATATTAAATTTTGTGGAATTGTTCTAATAAGGTCCTTCGTCTTAATATATAAGACTCAGAAGAAGGGCTCTTAACTTTTTTATTTCACGGCAAAATATTGAATCAAACTTTCGCCTCTCAAATAGTTCTGGATTAATATTGTGCACCAGTTCAATCTATTAAGTGACATCTTTGTGTGTTTGCATTGAGACAAAAATATGAAATATGAATGACATGACTCGGTGTTGGATACACGTAAATGAGACTGTAATTAACGACAAAAAAAACAATATTACATACTACAGATATTGCACGATGTTTACATGGATCATGGATCACAATAATTGAATTTAGTATAATTCTATCGCTAGTTTCGTTTACCCCAAAAAATTGTCATGCAATAAAAGTAATGATTATAACAAGCAAATATACAAACATAATTCTGATGCTTTTTTCACAAAGTGCACTAGTACTGATTAATAAAAATATAGTGCACAAATTCCACTAGGCAAGTAATAATAAATCACACAAATAGTTCTAGATTTTGATGCAGCAGTTATTTTGAAATATTACGACTTTTTGTTCATTATATCTTAGATTGCCAAGTTGACTGGAAAAGGTTAAGAAACAGTTGCTATTTTTATGAAAATACAACAAAAAAATCTTGAGATGATGCAACAGTAAGTATTTTCGTTTATATCTAATAAAATGAAGTGCCCTTTTTTAATCAAATATTCTTCTACAACAAAGGAAAATACGTTTTGAATAATATCAGACATCTCTAATTGCTCTAGTTAATATTCAACTTTCATCCATCTTTGCTCATTCATAATAATCCAAGTATGTTTTGAACACGGGATATGACACTTAAGGTACAATTACATATGCTTAAGACTTTCGCGATAATTAATATGTGTTTCTATACAACAATATACAATGTCCTTACTCGACACAACTTTTGAATTTAAGTGTTATAATAGGTTTTAAATGACATTTATTGATTATTTTTACTTGTTCTAGTTTAGTTTAAATAATAATTAATCCGAGGTAATCCAATTTAAAATGAAAAAAGTATTTTATATGTTCGTCATTTTGTTTAGTTTTGCCAAAGTGCTGTCTCTCTGTCTTTCACAATTAGTTGTTTTTTGTTCCTAGCATTTTAAGGGACTTCTTTTATTCTATTTCCCCTAATTCTATATTAAAATATAATTAGATCGATCAGTGTAGGCATACTGTATATCTCAAGAAGAATATCAAGCAGAAGTAACAGATGAAGCAGAGTTTCAGCTTGTTAATTCAATAGTAAATGGTATGCTTTTATTTGAACTAAATTTAATCAGAATAATATAATCTATATGATCAAAACTTGACACGATCATTTTCATTTTGAGATACACTTACTGCGGCCAAGCTTAGCGAAAGGTCGTGCGACATAATAATTCAAACAAACTTTATTAGATCAACTATTAAAGGAATGATCGTTGTCTTGGTCAATTCAAACCTGCGACTTCACATAATCTTTCAAGCCGCACTTAAGCAGAACTGCGAACAAAGAACACGCATACTAAACAATCGACAGTTGAAAGGGTCGATTGCGTAAAGGAGTGTGTACTTGATTATCTTATGGTAATTTTAGCTTAAAACATGTGCACGTAAAATTTGTTTATATTTAATTTTGTGCAATAGTTCTAATAAGGTCCTTCGTCTTAAATCATAAGATTCATAAAAAGGGCTCTTAACTTTTTTTTTCATTGCAAAATATTGAATCAAACTTTCGCCTCTCAAATAATTCTGGATTAATATTGTGAACCAGCTCAATCTATTAAGTTACATCATTGTGTGTTTGCATTGAGACAAAATTATGAAATATGAATGAAATGATTTGGTGTTGGATAAACGTAAATGAGACTGTTATTAACGACAAAATTAACAATATTACATACTACAGATATTGCACGATGTTTACAGTATACAGGTTTGTACAATAAATTGTTCATTATTCATATTCTATCGTCATTTCATCACAACCCCCTTTACGACACTTAAATTAAGTTTTTTTTTTAAATATGAAACTACATAAACAAATCAATAAGAAAAAGGGAATACCCATGACCAATTATGAAGACAACTTAAGTTTACATCATCGCATAATCCAGTAACTTTTAAAAGCAGGGAAGATTGGGGTTTTAGGGATACGACTTTGGATAGTGTGATTTATTTTTATTCAGTTGACTTGACTTTGAAAAAAATCCCGAGAAAGATGGATTATTACAAACATATTTTTATTCTATGTAACTTCAGAGCAGGTAACCAAGTTTTGTTTATAGAAAAATGAAGGTGGCAAAACATGGACATCAATTTTTAATATTTCAATTTCATTCATAATCAATTATGCATCTTTTAAAAAAAAACGTTCCCAAATGTTCTGCAAAGCTTTAGGTTCATCGTAGTTTGAAATAAATAGACAAATTTGAATCCAAATAAATATCAAACAGTATATTGATAGTGTTCTTTATAAACTACGACCTTTCTAATAAGTATTTAGATTTGTTGTTCTACAAATGCAGCAGCAACATTCTCGTCAGTGTAACATTCTAACCCGTTGTAAAACATATATGCATGCAATTCACTTTATTTCCGTTGTAATCATGATATTACATTCTTGTGCATGTCAATTGTAATCATACACTTCTACATTACAATTATTATGTTTTGCTTGTATCTTTCGGTGAACGAATAGGAAATTACGATTTGTTTCGTTTGTGATTCGTTATATTGATATTTCTGAATTACCGAACGCTTAGCTACACATTACTGTATGTTCGTTGTAACAAACAACGTTAAAAACAAAAGAGAAATGTGCAACCCATTATGTATTATTATTATTATGAGATCCTTGTTCTATGTAACTACGACATTTTTAATTTTCTGACATTCCAAGACAATAAACTAGGATATGAAGTTGTTTTGTATCCCGTCAGTATGAAAAGAAATTAAAATTGGTACATGTATTTATCTGTATAAATTGGTTCATATATTTATCTTTATATTTTTCATAATCCGGTACATGATAATTGTGTTGTTGCATGAAAAAACATTACTAGTGAAAACTCGCAAATATAACTTTTCGACCTCCTCTTTGAAAATCAGGCGACAACACAGCATTAATCAAATATTCTTTCAATTCATTTTATTTTCGTAATAACATAGTACATTCCATTGTCGGTCAGCTGTGTCAATTCACGTCACAATAAGATTGTTGTTGTATTTGTATCTTTCGGCCAATGAAATGCGACGTTACAAAATGTTTGTTTGTGATAGATCAGATTGTTATCAATGAATAACTAAACGATAAATATTGCTGCAGTTCAGTGCATCTGAACATCAATCCAATTGTTCAAACCGGCAAATCCAGTATCACTACATCTTAGTTTACAGTCAACCCAATACTGTAAAGTCAGTTTGCAAATATATCAGCATTCATTTTTACATAGGGATAACACAATCTTTAATCATTCTGAAAATATATCGAACTGGACTTGATTGACATTGTAAATATAACGGAAATATGTCAGAATGACTGAGCATTATTCAGTTATTTCGAAATTTAGGTAACGATATTCTCAGGCAAGAAATTAGGGTCCGAAATTCATCATTCATAATTGACCTAAGATAGATTTGGCTGGTGTTAATATCCCCTTTTTAATAGCTTCTTTTTTATAAATTCTTATTTAAATTTTTGGTTCGACTTTTTCTGTTGAAAGTTAATGAAAACAATAAACTTTTCAAATTTATAGAGTGTCATTCTTATTTTTAATAAGGTCTTTAACAAAATAGAGTGGAAAGCCAATTAAAAAAAAAAAAAAAAAAAAACGCGTCTGGAGACCAAATATTAATGTATGTATGTATATATGTGATAGAGACTATCTAGTAAAATAACCTAATCAAAGGACGAGATAAAAATGTCACCATCAGAAAATAAAGAAAATAATATCAATCCATCAAATAACATCCCAAGGAGCTAAAAAGACATATATAATCTTTCAGGTGATATATATTAATCTTTTGAATTTTTTCTCTACATTTCTACTTTACAATCAAAATATTATAAAATAGATAGCTATATCGTAACTACATTCTACACCTAGCTATTTAGTAAAGTATAGACCTGATTATCATGTTTATGTGACAGGAAAATATATTTGGATACTTATTGCTGCTCACTCTTTATTCTCGTTATAATATTGAATATTGTGCAAAATGGTCATGTTTGGTAAAATGTGAATGAAACATGTTTTTGATACCACATTGGCAACATAAATGACATGCCTGCACTAAAATGAAAATATTACAGCATCTTATCTACTTGTGATAAAATGAACATACATTTGAAAGGACATTTTTGCCATGTCAGGGATTAGATAAATCGTACTGTCATACATTCTTCTTTTAATCAAATTATGACCTGCAATACATTGTATACCTAATGTCCTTTTGTTAAGATGCGAAAGATAAAATCCCAATAAAAGTGCAAATAACAAGAACAACTGATACGTAAGAGTTTATTACAGATGATGTGTTTCTTGGATGCAGACTTTATAGCTGGAATTCTGGTCAAAAATTGCTGTCAAATGATACACTGTGGACCTTGGTCAGCAAAAAAAAAATGTTTTCAGATATGGAATGGGAATAAATTTGATGATACTTCCTGTCTCAGAATACAAGTTTTGCACATTTTAGGATACCTTGTTAATTTCCAAGCTTTGTTTCAATAATCCAAATTTTGAAAATATGCATTTTATTGCAGTATTTAAGTTAATTGTAAATTTTAATTATACATTTGTGTACAATCATATTGTTAAAAAAAACTAAAGGGACATGTCATGAACACTCATAGAAATGAAAAGGCAGGTTATTGTTATATAAACAAATCTGTGTTATAATCTGAATATTTACTTATTAATTAGTGATGTATATATTATTATATATACTGCTTAGTAAACATTATTAGCAATGAACGAAACATGTTTTAAAGTGATTTTCTTTACATATAATTGCTAATTCTTAATTAAAAGTTATATATATTTAAAACAAATAATAAATTGAATTTTTTAGCTTTATGATAACAGTTTGACCAATCTAGACAGAATGTTGAAAGCATAGATTTTTAGGAGGATTATTGAGAAAAGCTTTTTCAGATTTGTCTAATGTGTCTTCATGTACACTTGTCTGAGAGTTGCTGGAACTATAATTTCACAGATTTATACATAATGAGAGTCTCAAACAATTGAACTTATAAATAAGAATACTATAATTTATAAATATCTTTTATGGATTGCATTTGTGAATAATCACTGAATCCTCTTTAAAATTCAGACCAGTATTTCATACTACACAGCAGTCATATGCATTACTTAAACAAGGAACTTTTAAAATTACCTATACAAGTAATGCTGAAACCGAGGCTATATTAGATATTACTTATATAAGTAACTTTTCTAAATATTATCTTTATAGGTGTTCATTCATACAGCTTTAACAAATTTTCATAGTCATCTGGTTATTTTTCCCATGAAATATAAAAACTTATCCTCTTGAAACATTAATTGCCTTCCTGACGCACTTATCTTTCATATCGACGTTTCCTGGTGAAACATTGGTCTCTTGGGACTATTAAAATATCACTTTCCTTGAAAATATTGAATGAGGACAAATATAAATAGATAGAAACTTGTGATTTAATTAAGACATAAAGTTCCTAATAATGTGTAACTAATAACAATTCCATATGTTCCTTAAATAATTGTTATTACTAATTCTTTCAAAGATGTATAAAATGACTTATTCAAGTAATATTTTTGTCATTATTTTTATAGTAACTTTTTATCTGTATATTCCTCTAAAATTTAATAAATTCTTTATTTTATGTTATACAATGATAAACAAATTCATGAAAATTACATTTAGTCCATGCTTTTATTGAAATATAAAATAACTTTATTGAGTAATTTAAGCATTTTCAAAAACAAAAATTACCTATATAAGTAACTAAAAAAAATAACTTGTTTAACTTATGCCCCTGACTGTTCAGTATTGCCCAGTATTACCCGATAAAACCCAGTAAAACCCGGATTTGTTCCAGTATTTCCAACAGGGCTGGGCAATACTCATTAAACCTGGGTTTGTGCCAATCCTTATTTAAATTGCCTAAATGGTTTTGTTTACTTTCAGCATGTTAAGATATTATGAAATATGGATATACATGTAATTTGATGGCAACAAAATGTTATTTAACCTTTATTTATAACACAATTCAAATGGGTTATTTTAGATTTCATTGTTAACAAATGTAATCATGATTACTTGCCAACGTAATCATAAATTTAATTAGCTACTTTGTTTTAATTTAATCAATTACATTGAAAGTAATCAGACCCATCTCTGGTTTTTCATTATAATCACTAATTAAGTGTTAATATTGTACATTCTTATCAGCCTGATATTTATGAGTTTCTTGGTAATATTTACTAAAATAACAATGTATCCTTTTTTATGAGAGATTGTTCATTAAAAAAATGTAGTAGTCCAAATAAATACTTTATTTGAGAATTTTGTCACCCCTTATTTTGCAAGTTGGAAAAGGGGTGTTTTTAGACTTATACCTTGAATTTGACATAAGCGGTCATCTAAGTACCAGAATCTATGACAAATAAGACGATTTTAATTTTGAAATTATCAATTTCCCCCACCTTAGTAGCAATATACCAATTACACCTGCATACGGGATATACATTTCCCAACTCATTCGGTATTCAAGAGCTTGCAGCTACTACTCAGACTTTATAAATCGTCACCAGTGTCTGAGCAAAAAGTTGACGAACCAGGGTTATGTAAAAGAACGTCTCCTCCCTTTTCTAAAAAGTTCATCGGAAGATACCAAAACCTTGTTGATAAATATTACGTATCAACTTCATAAATAATACCCGATGGTCTTGAAGTAAAGATTCATGGTACTGATGTTGTTATCATCTTAATTACGTATTATAGTGTTCTTTTATTTTTCTTTTTAAATTATTACTTTTACTTGTTAGCCGTTTTTTGGTAATATCCATTTGACGTGGCTCAGTACTTATACATCCCGTCATTTTGTTATCGTGTTATGGTAAATGTTTGTACTCTTGTGTTTTTTTTTTGGTTATGAGCTTTGTCTATATGCTTTTTTGTTTTCTTTGATGACATATTTGTTTGTTTTATAGTGATTAAGATGATTATAACACAATGTTGACTGCTGAATCTCTTTTTGACATTTTTACCTAGTATGTCTGTTTGTTTTGTTCACATATTGTTGTCAATATAATGGAGTTTTATGCAACTGTCATACAAGTGAGAGGGTTAGTTATTATAAAACTAGGTTTAATCCACCATTTTGTACATCAGAAAAATGGCTGTACTAAGAAGGAATATGACAGTTGTTATCACTTCATTAGATGTGTTTGAGCTTTTGATTTTGCCATATTATTTTGGACTTTCCGTTTTGAATTTTCCTCGAAGTTCGGTATTTTTGTTATTTTATTTGTTGGTAAAATCATACTTATGTGTAATACAATATAAATAAAAGATCATTTTATAAATCTTCCAGCTGCACAACTTGCTGAATTCGATGAAATTTGTATTTCAAGTGAGATTTTTGAAATCTTATATAAGCACATAACAATTTTTTAATTATCATTGTCAATATTGTGCTCTATAAATTTGCTGTTAAAAAAAGTTCGAAATCTCTAAAGTAAAGGAATATTTCTTTCTCATGGAAAGCTCTGATTCTATGTGCGGATTTTGGTATACTTGTTTGTCATTTTTGGTTTATCAGTTCTTCATTTTTTAATGTGGTATGGATTTTCAAATATTTTGTCCTCGAACATCACTGTAGAGACATTAATTTATTGTCACAATGCACATATGGTGCAATAAATTGGTATCGTCAATGATATTATAATTAAAAACTATAAGAATGCCAATACATCATGAAAACTAACTAGCCAGAAACTATCTTGTTTCTATAAAACATGTTTCATTTTAGTAGAAAAATCAAAAATTGAAACTTCGGGTTGAGTTCATATACATAATGACCAAAATAGACTGAAATTCCAATTGTAGCAATTTAAGGGCTTTAATTTGACAACAACTTATTTTTTCATTAAAAAGCTAGTCTAAGCATGATGACTAACAATAAGTGTGACAGTTTTGGTTGTAATTTGTATAATTTCAAAAGTTTTGATTTTTACATGCCTTTTAGTTATAGGAAAAAACCATTCGTGTATACATAAATAAGTAGATGTGGTGTAGGTGAAGTACAGCCTTCAACATGGAGCCTAGGCTCACACCGAACAGCAAGCTATAAAGTATGCTATACAATATGCTCATTTCTGTCTATGTTCAATTCTGCAATTGAAATCATGTATACCTGCTTTATCTGAATTTTATATAAAGTGGCAATTATTTCATGTCAAAACTATACTTTTTCTTAGCTTGTGGTGAAGAACTGAACACATCTTTAATAGCATATACGATTGCAATGATTCCCGGAAGTTGATTTGTACAAAAAAAGGTACTTTTGATATAAGCAACAGGAAAAATATTCTGTCCTATTTTAATCTTATATTTTGTTTTCATTATTTAGAAGAAACTTTAAAATATGGTTATGAAGTCATTTCAAATACTCAAGCTTTCACTGTGTTTCAAAATTTACCAAATATTGTACTTTTTACAAAGTTACAGATATGCGAAGATACGTCTTTGTGTAAAATATAAACAACGTTTGTGTACATTCATTTTGCTCTGAACCGAAAAAGTGATTATATATCATTTGAAGGGACCAAAGGGACGTCACCATTCAAAAACCGAGAACCAACAAAAGGACACCAAAAATCGTATTATTTGTCGAACAGTGTTGTGTAGAGTGTCCCTTGTAAAACTGAAATATCTAAATACAGAAAGCGACAGATGTTGAACATGTTTGTATACGACGTATTTAAAGTAAGTTCCCTTGGTTTATTACCGCAGTTTAATCATCAAGGTAACGTTAGGAATACTCAGATAGAATTGGTGTTTTCTTTCAGTTATGCGTCATTCCTCCTCGTTAGATTGGCGTTAATTAAGTCATTGTAATCAATATCCTCATAATTGTTAATGTGTATGTACAACAATACCTCTGTGCCTGTGTTCTTGTATCCCTGGTCTTTACAGTAAAGCAGACACCTGTTGTTTTTCATTTCTGGGTGAGTAGTCCCATTTAACAGATAACGATGTGGAAACAGTCTGTTCAATGTACATGTATCAACAAAACATTCAACATTGTTTATTTATAGGTTGCACTTCTGAAAATATAGACAATGCAATTTCCCATAGCAACTCCTTTTGCGGCTAAAGCTGTGCCACGTTTACTAGAACCTCCTTAAAAAAATTATATCCTAGAACGGAAAGTTGATATGCACAATTTTATTTTTTATTCAAAGGTCAAAACATAGGGCTGGGCGGCATATTTTCAACATTTATATGCCCCGAACTTCTAAGAGTTTAAACTTATACTAAAATTGTGTACTACCCCTACCTTCACTTTGGGTATTACTCACAATTCATCTCTCACCGCTACCATGTGTTTTTATACTGGTAACATTCTCAAGTTAATATCTCTATGAAATGAAACATCAAATTCATATCAGGGAACAATACGTAAACAAAACAAAATATCTATGAATATTACATATCTCCCCAAAAGATGCGTGGCTTGTGAAACAGCTGTATTTACAAAGTGCAACCTATAGGTTTTTCCATGTCTGAAGTTGCATAACTGTAAAGTAAAAAAAAATATGCAGTACTAGTTGAGAAGCTACTATAGTTTGAAGTTAAAATAATTTGACGATATATTATCATCATCATAACGACCAATCATAATATCAATCAAGAAATTTAAATCTTTGATAAGGTCAGGAAGACAAAAATTCAATAGTAGTAAATTTATGAAGAATTTGATAATATGAAGGATGTTCTTTTACCGGCAAGTTTACGTACACCTGTCTTATAATATACCTAAGCCTTTAAAAACTTAGTTGGTACAACATATTTAACTTTTTAATTAAGTTTAAAGTTTCACTTAAACGGAGTTTGTTTTATTTGTCAAAATGTGTAATTAAGTAGTGTATTAGAAAGACGACATGATTTACTAAACAAAATCTTCGGAAATTGCTAGAAATCCACAAAGATTGAGACCGGATACGTCGAAAGGGTAAGTATAACCTGTTATGTATGCATCACAAATCCACACTCAGTCAAAATGTCACAATCAGGAATAAGTCGCTATCGATATACTTCCAGATATGACGACTAAACTAGTGCCTAAAATATGACTGCGAAAGTAACAAAAATATAAATTATGATAGCGATAACTCAATTCAACCCCATTCTAATTGTAATCAAATGATTGCATGATTATCGTCGAGCGGTAATAAGTTCATGTTCTGGACGTCTGTAGTGAAATGACTAAGCTTCAAGTATAGCGGAAAACATGTAAAAATTCATGAAATATATTCATTGTATTAAACATATGTCCAGTAATTAAAGCTCTAAAGGCAGTTTCAAGAGTTGCACGTTGGACAGTATGCATACACAGTTTTCAGGTATAACGTATGTATGGAGAAAAGATCATGTATGATGTTTGGCTAAAAGGGAAATAAAAAAGAAATTATGCCAGCTCTATATCAGTAGCATTTGATTTTATACAAATATCAACATTTGCAAATATGTACTTGATCAGCTTAATAACTTTAAGAAGCTGCACGGTCAAAAGCTTCTTTTATAATATGTCAACAAGATTGCACACTGTGAAATATCTATTATGCTTTACTTATAAAGATTGAATGTATGTTTAAAGTTTTTAGGATCACTGTCTTGACGTACAAAATTTTAATCCTGGTATCTGCGATGAGTTTTTTATACGGACACAGATAACTCCATTTTCACTAGCCAAGGGTTACGACCCAGTCTCCTCCTCTAGACCCTTGGCAGATTAAGCCAACATTTGTGATTACAATGTAGCGTCATCTTGACCAATGGCAGCACTTGAACTCTCTTCAGTGTGGTGGTGTAAAAATGGTTGTGTCTAGTGTTTACAAATTTCGCGAAGCAAGAACTGAAAATATACGTCGACATTCCAACATTTGCAGAAAAAACATACACAGGAACTCCAACTAGTTGATTAAGAACTTTACAATTGTCACTAAATACCGTCCTATGTTTTTGGGGTAAGACTTATTGCATAATCAGCACGTGGCAATTGTTCATTTACATTTTTTTAAATTTACAAATGATCATCATCATTTTTGATTGGATGCCGACAGTTACAACTGCTACCAATGAAAATCGTAACCTCGTGGATTCGAAATTCTGTCTAAATCCGCCAAAGGTGGAGAGGAGGGGACTCGATCGTAACTTTTGGCTAGCGAAGATGAGATACCCCACCTTCTTTAGGGACACCAAAATACAAATCAAATTGAGTTGAACTCTAAAGAAGTTTTTCCTGGATTTCATGGTTAATCAGAACTGAAACGTAAGGCCATATAACATCATGAACATGCAACAGGCATTTATACACACTGAATGTATTATCCCGTCCTTTGTATTTCTGATCTGTAGTTTTCATATATAAATACATTTGATACCAGAAGGTAATTTTAACTAAAAAAAATTAAAACGTCGATATATCACTTTCAACTTAGCATGCTTTGCGTGGGCAAAAGCCATTTTTGTCCGGTATAGAACCAGTCTACGTTTGACAAAAAGTAATCTGTTTAAAAAGTGTGTAATAACATGATTAAATCGGCAATTGGTAAATTGACTATTACTGACTGAGATATCCTTCTTAGTTTAAGTCGTCAGAAATTAATCGGTGTTACAATTGAGACATTTCATAATAAAAACATTAAATAATTTAAGCATGTTATTTTGAAAGTATACCTCAGTGAAGTAA
This sequence comes from Mytilus californianus, assembly GCF_021869535.1. Classification (NCBI taxonomy): domain Eukaryota; kingdom Metazoa; phylum Mollusca; class Bivalvia; order Mytilida; family Mytilidae; genus Mytilus; species Mytilus californianus. The sequence continues at coordinate 38,155,097 of NW_026262712.1, forward strand.
GCTTTCATCTTCTAATGAACAAAATTAATAGAATGTAACATTTATTTTGCACTGAGTTAATAAAAGTAGGCTATTTGTATGATGATTATGGTGTAACATTTGATTCCGTACACAGTATACTAGCAAACTGGCTTCATCAAACATACAGAACTTTGTCAGATAAGACAAATAATAATTATATATATTTATTGCCTTTGCGTCCCTTTTTACAAAACAACCGAAATGTTTCAAAAGATAATGTTTCCGACGGTTAACAGCTGGTCTCTTTTTTATGATTTTATAATCAGATTCTTTGGATAGGAGTCTATCCAGTTTTTGTATCCACCCTTTGTATTAATATTTAATACTAGACTTAGTTCTTGGTTTCACTTAATTTTGTTAATTGGACGGAACTATTCAGAATTTGTTTTGCTGTACAAGTGAACTATAATAAAAGACTCTGGACATTTAAGTTTACGTTTTGCGAGGTGTGTTATGGAAGGGCCTTTGGTTCATGAATTTTACAATATTTGAAGTTGCATATGTTTTGTTGTCGCTTGCCTATTTAGGTATGGATACTGTTACAAACAGATTCGTAGGGTTGGTGTGAAATTTTATTTGAGTGTTTATTATACTTAGTTTTAATCTATGTAGGCTTGTTTTAAGTGTAGTTAATTGACTTCTATATAATCATATAGATAAATGAGTCAAGTGTAAACTAAATAATTAATTTATTCTTATTATGAAGATAAGAAAATGTGATATAAATGCCAATGAGACAACTCTCCACCAGAGACCAAATGACATAAAAATTTACAATTATAAGTCACCTTAAAGCATTCAACAATGATCGAGCAAAACCCATATCTCATAGTCAGCTATATCCGGCCCCGAAATTACATATGTAAAACAATTTAAACGAGAAAACTAAAAGTCTGATTTATGTAAAAAAAAAACAATAAACAAAATACAAATATGACATACAGCAAAAAACGACGACCACTGGATAACAGGCTCCAGAGTTAAAACAGGAAATGCAGAATGTGGTGGGGCTAAAAATGTTTAGCGGGCGCCAAGCCCTACCCTAACCTTGGACAGTGGTGTAACAGTACAACAAATGAACACACTATAACATTCTTTGAAAAGGGCATCACTAATCAGATAAATACGAAGCAGAAAAACAAGTAACAAAATATAGACCAGACGTGAAAGGGTATGTATACATCCCTACAAAAAAAAAAACACTGAGTTCAGATCTGAGAGTACTTGCAGTTACTGACAGCCAATTCAAAGCCAATAACAACTAATGAAAATATGTATCTAGGACTAAAGTATCAATTAGCACACGTCCAACATCCAATGGATTTAGTGTGAAGACGTCATGAACAGTCAGAGAAAAAAAAACATATAATTAAATTAAAATTTGATGTGACGGTATCGTAAGTAAACGAATCATCCTTGACGACAGACACAAAACAGCTGATCTGCAAAATATCTATTTGCAACTGTACAGCATGTACTGTATTACAACCCTGGATAACGCAGACAAGGAAAGACATTCCTAGACTAACGAAAGTAATATTTGTATATAGCCAAGTTGGTCGAGTGGTCTAGGGCGCTGGACATGGTTCAAGCGGTGTTGCCGCGATGTCTCAGATGCAGGGGATCAACTCCGGCTGAGGGAATATATAGTCTGTATATTCATAACATTGTTAGGCTAAATTTGAGACGAAGAATATATAATTGATGGAATCAGCCCTGTATAACCACAGGTTATCCGAAGGAGAACGTCAATCGGATAGTTGACATATATTTAGACGTACACAAAATGTATATATATATATATTGTTTCAACTTGGTGAGATATTGTATTTATTTATTTGGTGTCATAATTGCTGAAAACTATTGTTATCAACTGTAAACATTGTACTGGTTCTGCATCTTGTCTAATATGAATCAATTTCATGTAGAAGTTTGTGTAAACGGGAATATTCATCAAATAGAGTTTGGTTCCTGCAAGTCTTTGAGTAGGGTTTTGGTTCAACATTCTAAAAGATTAATAATACTAGTGGCTTAAATTAAAGAATCTGAAATGTTATTGTATATGTTGATGTAAAATAGCTTTGCATCGAAATGCATCCTGTACATAGCTAGACTTTTTGACTCAAGGTTTGTTTATTTTAGACTATCTGTTGGCCTGGACAACCAGACACGATATAATAAGCTGCTAGTGCGACTCTGTAATTACACATGCCGGTGAGATACAGGCGCGTCTCAAATGACTAAAAATGTCCGAAAAGTTAGAAATGCTCTCAAAAACTCTGGCTCATGGCATACAATGCAGTTAAAAATCATAAATTGGTGCTAGTATGCCCTTAGTTCCAAAATACAAGTGACATATTAAATATAAGCAGTAAAAATCCACATTCGATACTTAAACAACTACGTTTATATATGACGTCGTTGAAAACAAAAAATAGTTACTTGACCCCGCTTGACGAAAACATAATAATCGTAACTATATCATTTTATTGGGTTCCTTTAACATACAACAGAAAAACCTATTTGTTAAATGTATTGTTATAACTTTATAGAGAATGCAGCGTTTCCCAGAAGTGATCATTTATTGGAATGGTGACATCGAGTACACGAACATGCACTTGTGAAATTTAAAGGCCTTCTAGCCTAATGACTGAATAGGTAACAATGTTTTATTTAAGATTTCCACTTCTTTTTCTATATAGCTCAAAAGAATGTCAGTGAAAATTACATGTTTGAGTTCGAAAGTGTTGATTGCACAACGATAATCAAGGTTTCCTCGTTACCGTTTATCAGATTATTGTTTACCTAATACGTCAATCTATGTAATTACACTATATGGTCTGATATTATGCGACATTGATGAGAGAATTTGCAGATGGTGAATATCATTAAAATAGGTTTTTATTTGTATGAATGCACTGTAATTCAAATTTATATGTTGGCTAGAATTAAAGGTAGGTATTAAATCTAACCTACATTGAAAACATGTTATTGAAAAATAACGTTTCACTCAAAATCAATATAACATTGCTTGCTAACGATGTATGTTTTGTTGTATTTAAAAGCTAACAGTTAATATTTAATAATACTTTTAATATTTCTTAACTGTAACATGTGTTTACTATCAGTACTGCCTGAATTTGCTAAAAAGCTTGTATTCAACATTTATTCGCTCAACAGTTTTCACTTATTATAAATATGAAAAGAAGATATGGTATGATTACCAATGAGACAACTCTCCACAAGAGACCGAATGACATAGAAATTAACAACTATAGGTCACCGTACGGCCTTCAACATGAGCAAAACCATATCACATAGTAGGCTATAAAAGGCCCCAAAATGACAAAAGAGTTTGAATACTGTTCCTTTACACTCAATTTCGATTTTAAGCTTGAATTCTTTCTTAAAATATATATAACCTTTCAATGCTTTGACAATATTTGACGGATTGATATATATATAATTCCGGAACCTATCTTAAACTACCTTATTCTTGATATATGTTTGTTTTGAACATTATTAAAATACTTAAAATATTATTCATCAACTTATTTCAATTCTATTTCACAAAATAAGTCCGATAAAAACCAAAAGTTTGATATCCAATATCGACAGTCCTGTAGTTTTACTTAACTATATTTTTGTGTACGTTACTTTGGAACGATAATGATTTATAACAAACCTTTCTTATATCATTCGTTTATAAATATAGACTATATCACGAAACTAAGGTTTTAACTCCATCAGATAAAATTGACCTTATATGGATTTGGCTATTATTGTAATGTCCTGTTAGAACAAATATAGCTCTTGTACTGTTTCGGCTCATATCTTATTATCCATGGCTTTCAAAAACTAGTATTCGGCTTTGGAATGCCTGGTAAAGGTAAATCCAGAAAAAGCACTTCGGAAGCATGACATTTATATTCCCTCATTGTGAATATTTGACATGTCAAAACGTTTGCACTTCATATTTTTCTCTTTTCAACGATAATTCTATATATTGTTTAACCATGGACGTTCATTTGTAAACCTTAAATGTCTTGGCTGTATATGGATAAAAAAGGATTCCGAATATCTTACAAAATGTCAAAAAAAAAGATAAACAAACCTCCTTAACAGAATGATACATTATCTGATAAGATCATGTAAGTTTGAAATTGTTCATAACAAACAATGTATTTGTGTATTATATGTACAATAAATCATTAACGTTCAATACTTCAAAACATTTAGATGCATCTTCAATTTACCGTTTTGTCCAAAAACTGTTTCAATACAAAGATTGCATATTCAATAGTTAAACAGATGTAAACCTTAAAAGTCGAAATGAAATTACCCAATCAATTTAAATGAATATATTGAGTTCCCGCATAGAGATATTGATTGTAGTATTTTCCTGATAAATCTTTTCAGCTGAAGTGTAGGTGATGACTATAATGCTACATATTGCATTCTGTTTCGCGTTTTACTATGTTACTGTCTCAGTACTTCTGGCACAGACTATAAAATCGTATACTAAATGTGTTCAAGTAGGAACAACATCTGTTAAAAAAACTTCGTTCTTAAACAGTGCTTGTATATCAGCCAAACATGGGGCAAAAATGTGCACAGAAGTTGCTGAATGCACTGTTTTTACCTACGATGATTTGACTAGAATGTGTCATCTCCATCAGATGATTGATACAGTAAACTGTGATATAAATGAGAAAAATGGAGGAATGACTTTTACTAAAGAAACAGGTAGGAAAAAACAACATTGCATTTGTCTAAACCTTGCTTGTTAATAAGTTTTTGTGGGTTTAAAAGCAAAGGATAAAGTTGAGGACGTTGTATTGCCCTGCAACCTGAAAGAAATCGTAACGAATATACCCGGAAAAGAAAAATAAATTAACAGTTTAATAATGAAAAATGCTGGCAATTACTATAACCAAACTCAATGTACTAAACCTGTTTTTATACATTTATACGGTAAGGAAAGATAAATAGAAAGAGAAGTTCAAATGTTAAGTGTTTCAAAAGATAACGAATTAGCGGTTATATAAACTTTTGATTATAAAATTATACTCTAATTTTACTTGGCAAGTTTAAATTTAAACATTAAACATAACTTATTATAAAATGTTACATTATTAATTATAAATATTTACAATTGTGTTTCATTGTTTATCATAGAGTGTCCCGTCGACTGGAAGAAGTTAGGAAACAGTTGCTATTTTTACGAAAACACTACAAAATTGTCTTGTGATGACGCAACAGTAAGTATAGTATATGGTATTTTAGATTATTCAATGCCTTCTGGATGCAAAGTGTTGGTCTGCAGTTGGGTACAACTACTGAAAAAGACGTCAAGTAATATTAAACACCTTGGAAAAAAACAAACTCATATGCAACTTTTCATCGTCATTTTTCATTCATGATGGTATCAGTTTGTGTGGAACACAGGACACCAATATGATCTCTTTTTTTTGTCTTTGGTTTTAAGCACATTAACTGATCTTATAATTTACGTGACAATTATGTGAAAATTGGTTATGCTAAATATTTTTGCGTTGCTCAATTTATGTTCCAATACAATATCACTAGTCAAAACAAGTTTCTAAGTTTAGTGTATTAGCAGGTTTTCATGGAAATTTAATTTAGCTTTTATAACAATTTAACCGAGGACATAAATTAAAAATGAAAATAAAATAAATTGTGTGCGTCTTAGGCTTTTACATGGTTTAATTTTATCAGGAACGATAAAAACCTAAAATTGAAATCCATAGATGTTTAAATACCTAAATTCTGGGTTATTTCACAATACATGCAACAGGGATATAACAAAAAATACCCAAATTAATCTAAGGTCAACCTTCCTTGAGGAGGTTGTCTGTTTGAACCGTAGTTTCTTCTCAATTTCCACAGGTATCAATGTGAAAAAGGAAAGTATGAAAAAAGGGAAGAGGGAAAAGAACACTTCACTGATGCTTTATCATTGTGATGCTATCAGGGGATAAGTAACTTCTTATGTTTCAGAAACACATTGGTAATTTGTGTTTGTGTTGCCCAATCTTAATACTTCTTAGATATATGCGGTTTTTAGTTTTCTTTTTTCCCTAATTTGTATTACCCTTCAATTATATAATAAAGAAACAAAATGTCATTGATCTTTCTAGGAATACTGTGTATCTAATGGTGGATATCTAGCAGAAGTAACAGATGAAGCAGAATTTAAGCTAGTCGATTCAATAATAAACGGTTCGTTTTTATTTTAACTATGTCTGATAAAAAAAAAATTTAACCATTGGTAAATGAATTTAGGCCTGACACGTTTATTTAACGTTTAGAATTCAGAACCTGAATACAATGTTTTCAAATCGGCCTATTAAGTACGGTTTCGTCACAGTCATTCCAATACTATTAGGGTGGCACCAAACACATTGACTAAAATTAATTTGGCTGGTTTAATTTTCAACAAAAATTGACAAAATATCTATTTGACCCTTTGAAAAAAAGTATAACAATTTCAAAAGACATGAACCACACAATTTATCGGAAACATTTCATTGGATAAATAGCAGTTTGACAAACACTAATATTGATCATTAAGTTGTTTAATATTTCCTTAACAATAGAACGTGATTAAAACGTGCAGCTAATTTTTACAGAGTTATCTCCCTGTAGTGTTATGTCCAACACAAAATCAGTTTACAGATATTTCAGTATGTATTGATTTTTGCATTTGGTAACAACAGCTTTTTAATTTCGCAAAAGATATTTTAGCAAGGCTGAATTAATCATGTTAATATCTTAACACTACTAACTTTACTGCAGTTGATATTACTGAAAATTGACTGAAAGACTTGATCTAAATTAATTATTACGAAAATAAGGTTCCACCAATCTCGGAAAAATTTGACCATAGATTGATTCCGCTAAGCTTTTTGTTCACTATACTAAATTTGGGTCGTTACCATTGCTGGGGGACTGCATAAAATCAAATGTAGCATCAGTCCAGGAGCCAGTGTTACAGGATTGACATGATATATCCTTTAAAACGTTTGATTGATAAATTATTATCTCGAGATTAGGATCTCAGATTCATCAGCCAAAGTTGACCCAAATGAATATGATTATTTTTACCCTCCCTTTTGGTCATAGAACGCCACATCTATGCACACATTTGTATAAATCTTTACCTTTAAAACTTTCGGTTCAACCGTAAGTCATGGAGTGAAATAAAATAAAATAAGTGCAACAAATTCATAAAGTTTCATTTTTCCTTTAAAATGTTTAATCAATTCTTCAACAAATTGATTGGTAAGCCAAATACAGAAATGTTGAAAACCCATATAAATGTATGTTTTATTGAGGTTATCTATTGGAATAATTTGTCTCAAAGGAAAAAAGAAATTCAATTTCTTAGTCAGCTGGCAGTAGCAAACTATTTGAATTTCTCCTTTTGAATTTCTAATAAAAAAATGATATAAGGAAGAGCCTTGTCCAAATAAAGATTAACAATTAGATATCATGTGTAGTATAGTCGTCTTCAATAAATCTTGTAATTCAAATTTTTAATAATCAGGATAGAATTATATTATTATTATTAAATTATTAAAGTGCAAATTACATTAATAACTAATACTGAAAGTTAATTTTAGCTGATGCGTATATTGGATGCCGACATTACAACGGGAAATGGCAGTGGATCACTGCCATTTCCCGTTGTAATGTCGGCAAATGGCAGTGGATCACTTCTGGTAAAGAGTTGTTATTAACTGACACACTGTGGACCCCTGGTGAGCCAAAAGAAATGGAATGCATTCAGATATGGAAAGGACATAAATTGGATGATACTCAGTGTTTTGTTCCAAGACATTTTCTCTGTGAGAAAGTAGGCATGTTTACGATTTCATCTTCAAATTACAAAATATAAACAAAATAACTTTTTTATTTTGTCTTAACATACATAGGACTAAACTTATAAAGAGATAAGTCAGAACGTAAACATAGTCTGATGATGAAGGCAATAATTGTGAAGAGTAGAACATATTGTTTTATGAGCATCAATTCAAAAAATGATTGTCTGTAACTTCTCGCGGAAGCGCAGACGACAGGAAAATTATTGATTTTTTTTATTTAAAGATTTTTTTTTAGATGTATTCGAATGCCTGCAAATCATCCATATACACATTTCAACTTAACAAGAAAGATATTATATGTTGTCACCCTTTCTTTATATCAAAATTGGTTTTTGGTGAAAATTATGTTTTATTCTCAAATGATATTATTTATTCATGTTTTTCTATTTGGTTTCTTTTTTGTATCATTTTTCAGTGAACTAAGACGATTTGATTTGAAGAAGGATATGCCTCATGATTTAACAACAAAACAAATAATTAGTTGTCACATGCACTTGCATGGATTGTATGCTTAAACAATAATACACTGACTAACTGATCATAGTCATATATTCTACATAGAAGTAAAATACAATTTCAAAACTAAATTAAAAAAAAAAAACAAATAAGAGATATTACGGGAGGGGAAAAGAATTGAAAGATTAGATAAGACAAAAAAAAAAATGAAAAAAATGAAACCATTGAAGAATCTACTTTCTTGGCTTTGGTTATAAAATTTCAAAAAGTCAAAATCCTTATACCAACAAACAGTTTTAAAGTATAAGACGATAATATAAGACTTGACTTTATAATTTCATGGTAAGATAACGATTTTTATAGGTTTTGCCTATAACATGTAAATGATGTACGTACATGATGTACGTAACAAGGAAAATAACATTAAAATGGATTGATTGATTGATTGATTGATTAATTGATTAGTGTTTAACGTCATTTTCAGCATTATTGTGATTTTTTATAGCTGTCAGTTTTTTTTTTGGTGGAAGAAGCCGAAGTGGTCGGAAAGAACAACTGAATTTCGATAGGAAAATTAGCAATCGTATTAATTCGTGGTTGGAGTCGATAGCATCTGCCAAGTGCGGGATTCGAACTCACAACCTCAGTTTTGACAAGCTAGTGATACAGTAGTTCGACTACTTAGACATGTTAGACCACTCAGCCACCGGGGCCCCTAACACTAGGGTGCATAATTGTATAACGTTTATTAATTGTAAATTAAACACACACAAGAGACGGATTTATAAAAGATTTTCCGAACTTGTTTCCGAATCCCATTATTGAATTTTATGTAAAAATTGTACTACTCCATTGTTTTGATTTTCCATTAAAAAATACTGTTTGAACTAAATACATGCAAAGTGGTGCAATCAATAGTACGTAGAAACTAATTAAAAATTGATTACAATGGTTGAAATAAATTTGCATCCTAAAACACTGTTAGTACGGTGGGTTCTAAATCGAAAACAGAAAACTGGTGAAAATCAGACACTTATTTAAAGAATTTACCTGAAAGTTTTTTCAATCATCATCAGACACCTATTTTTAGAATTTACCTGAAAGTTTTTTTCAATCATCAAGTAAATATACAAATAAGGGATACGTGTCAATTTTACAACTAACCACAAGAAAAAAATAAACGGGAATATAAAGAACGATAGATTGACAAAGCTAGAAATATTAAGAATACCTTTTTGTTAATTACAAATAAGTTAATACTTTTGTTATTAGAACATGTTGAATGTAACAAATGCTTCTTTTTACAAAAATCAATAAGAAATCTGTACGATTTTGTCCTCACGTTTGTGATACACATATTGTATATATTCTAAGCCGTCAAACATTTATAACAGGAGACTTACATACTTGTCCAACTGACATGCAATCAACGCCGTTTTAAAAACTTGATATTTGCAATATTTATCAATTGGTGTAGTTAAATACTGCTGGTTGTTAATAAACCTTTCTAAGATATTTAACAACTTATTGGAAATCCCAGGCACAAACAATGCGCTTGCGTCAGACTAAACAACTCTATATACACATACACACAGTAAACAACGATGAAAACTTGACAGTTATTCTCGTAGGCATGCAAATATAAAATGTTTATGATATCCTTATATCGATTTAATGATGAAAGCTAATTAAATTTTTAAACAGCATATGATTCAATAAACAATGACAAACATTATCGATGCGTGTTATACGGGTTATGTTCTTTCATATATTTTATGATGGTATGATACTAAACCCCTAACGGGAGGGGTTGTGGTTGATTTTCATATGATGAAGACATAATCTTTCAATAAGTGTAATTGAGGTCTGGAGCTGGCATGTCATTAACTGCTAATAGTCCCTTATTAATTTATGTATCGTTGTCATTTTGCTTAGTTTCTTCTGTTACATATTCTGACATCGAACTCGGACTTCTTTTAAACTGAGTTTTACTATGTGTGTTGTTGTGTGTTTGTTTATTCTACATTGACTAAATGTATAGGGGGAGGGATGAGATGTCACAAAACCTGTTCAACCCGCCGCATTTTTGCGCCTGTCCCAAGTCAGGAGCCTCTGACCTTTGTAAGGCTTGTATGTTTTTTAATTTTAGTTCATTTATATGTTTTGGAGTTTGATGTGACGTCCATTTTCAATGAACTTTTCTGTATTTGTCGTTTGTTGCTGTGTTACATATTTATTTTTCGTTCATTTCTTTGTACATAAATTAGGCCGTTAGTTTTTTACATTTGTCATTTTGGGGCCTTTTATAGCTGACTATGAGATATGGGTTTTGCTCATTGGTAAAGGCCGCACAGTGACCTATAGTTGTTAATTTCTGTGTCATTTGGTGTCTTGTGACGAGATGTCTCATTGGCAATCACATCACATCTTATTTTATATATATATAGTACAATTTTGATTAGAGGCCAGCCGAAGCCCACCTACGGTTGTGGGATTTCCTCGCTGTGTTGAAGACCCATTGATGGCCTTGGGTCGTTTTCTGCTCTTTGGTCGGGTTGTTGTCTTTTTGACACATGCCCCATTTCCATTTTCAATTTTACATGTATAGAAATATGTGCGATGACGGCATGAATTGTTCAATATTTCAAAATACGAGGTCGATTTTTCGAAGAAAAATTATTACTTTGAATATAAGGATCAATTTTAAATAAGAAAATACATTGGCAAATCGTACATGTGAAACACCAAACCAAATAATAAGTGTATTATAAAGTGAAATATGTGGTTTATTTTCTTATTTTTCAGGCTATTTTATTTGTATGAGAATCAAACTGTAAAGACAAAAGAGTCATTTAGTGTAATCTGGTTTAATCCTGTTCACTCGTTACTGAGAATTTGGATATTTGTTTAACTCAAGACTTATATACTTATATCGTTTGGCAAAGGATTGTTTGTATGTGAATACCTTTTTATATTTCTATTTTTATATTATCTCTATATCTACTGAAGTTATCTGTTGACGTATTTCATGTCCAATGTAAAACTTTTCTAAATAGCAAATTTGTAATTTTTAATGCATTTTTTTTTTTGTGTTGGCTTGAATTAGATTTACCCCTTTATTTAAAAAAAATTCGGAAGGGTTCCGCGGAACCCAGTGTCTCGCCTACTTTTGGTGTTAATCGCAGGCTCAACAAAATTGAGGAAAAAAATTAATAAAAATATTCCTCTCTATACTATCTTTTGATTGTAAGTAGCTTCTGTCCAAGTTTGGTAAAAATCCAGGATAATTTATGAATCTAATAAATGTTTTAAAAACTTAAACTGCAGAATGTATGTAATGTTGACTGGAAGAAAAACTAAGTCCATTTATAAGTAAAATATGGAAAAGATGGAACAAAATTTTATCAAAATTTCCTTCTAGATACTAGCTTTTGATCATAAACAAGCTTCTGTCCAAGTATGGTACAAATCCAAGATAGTTTAAGAAAGTTGTTAAAATTTTAAAAACTTTATCCACAGAGTGAATGTAATGTTAACTGGCAGAAAAACTAAGTCCATTTATAAGTAAAATACGGAAAAAATGGAATTTTTTTTTTACAAAATTTACTTCTGGATACTATCTTATGATCATAAACAACCTTCTTTCCAAGTTTGGTAGAAATCCAGGATAGTTTAAGAAAGTTATTAAAATTTCAAAAACTTTAACCACAGAGTGAATGTAATGTTTCCTGGCAGAAAAACTAAGTCCACTTATAAGTAAAATACAGAAAAAATGGAATTTTTTTTTTACAAAATTTACTTTTGAATATAATCTTATGATCATAATCAAGCTTCTGTCCAAGTTTGGTAGAAATCCAGGATAGTTTAAGAAAGTTATTAAAATTTCAAAAACTTTAACCACAGAGTGAATGTAATGTTTCCTGGCAGAAAAACTAAGTCCACTTATAAGTAAAATATGGAAAAAATGGAATTTTTTTTTTACAAAATTTACTTTTGAATATAATCTTATGATCATAAACAAGCTTCTGTCCAAGTTTGGTAGAAATCCAGGATAGTTTAAGAAAGTTATTAAAATTTCAAAAACTTTAACCACAGAGTGAATATTTGTGGACGCCGCCGACGACGACGACGACGACGACGACGACGCCGACGGAATGTAGGATCGCTATGTCTCGCTTTTTCGACAAAAGTCGAAGGCTCGACAAAAAGATCCATATAAAAAAAGTAAAATTACAAAAATACCGAACTCCAAGGAAAATTCAAAACTAAAAGTACCTCATCAAATGGCAAAATCAAAAGCTCAAACACTTCAAATGAATGTTAAACCTTTAGTCACAAATAAATATGTCAAATTATTGTAATGTTTGTTTTCTAGCTCCTGTTTATCTTATGTCATGTATTTCATATGCTTTGAGATATATAATGTTTGAACTTACACATGTATATATGCATAGCAGGATACCCTTATCTTGTAGGCACATTCGGTCTCCATCAAGTTGAGTTTGACTGTCCCTCTGGTATCTTTCGTCCCCTTGAAGTTGATTTGATATTTTCAATTATAACTTTGTATGTATATCCAAGATTATAAATGTTATGTATCGAAGTACGGATACATTGATTATTGATAACAAAACCAATGATATGTCACCCTTTTCATATAGCGTCATATAAACTCATGGCATAAAAATCTGAACTTGACACACGCACACAACTGAATGAATCTGTATATGATATATTTTAAAATCATAATCAATTCGTCATATTGTCCAAATATAACAATATATATATATATATATATACAAGTCTAAATTGAAAACAACGTTCCAACCTATGATTGCGTTGGATACAAACCGCAATTTTTATACGTGTGCATGCAAAACAAATTTCTTGTTAGAGGGGTCTAAATACAGCACAAACAACATTTTCCAAAAGACCAAAAAAGTGAAAAAGTATATTTTAACAAAACGCATTTGACTAACAGGTCGAACAACAAATGTTCTTCAACCCTGCTGACTGCCATTGGCGATTGCCAAATAAACGGATCACCGATGTAATAAATGGATCTTAAATATAAATTAAATACTAAACAGAAAACAATAAACTTGCGGAAAAGATGGTATACCGCAAACAAAAGGTGCAAAGGTTTTTGTACACCATATCCGGATTTCGACAATTAATGTCTCTTCAGTGATGTTAGGAATCGAAACGGTATTTGGAAAGCCATACAATTTACCTCAATTTGGGATAGACTCTTGAATTTTGAGGAGTCAGAATAGGATGAACGGATCATATAAACCCGAAGGCAAATATAATACAAGCCCAAACGAAAAAATATAAACTAGTCTAAATTGAAAACAACGTTCAAACCTATGATTGCGTTGGATAAAAAACGCAATTTTTATACGTGTGCATGCAAAACAAATTTCTTGTTAGAGGGGTCTAAATACAGCACAAACAACATTTTCCAAAAGACCAAAAAAGTGAAAAAGTATATTTTAACAAAACGCATTTGACTAACAGGTCGAACAACAAATGTTCTTAAACCCTGCTGACTGCCATTGACGATTGCCAAATAAACGGATCACCGATGTAATAAATGGATCTTAAATATAAATTAAATACTAAACAGAAAACAATAAACTTGCGGAAAAGATGGTATACCGCAAACAAAAGGTGCAAAGGTTTTTGTACACCATATCCGGATTTCGACAATTAATGTCTCTTTAGTGATGTTAGGAATCGAAACGGTATTTGGAAAGCCATACAATTTACCTCAATTTGGGATAGACTCTTGAATTTTGAGGAGTCAGAATAGGATGAACGGATCATATAAACCCGAAGGCAAATATAATACAAGCCCAAACGAAAAAATATAAACAAGTCTAAATTGTAAACAACGTTCAAACCTATGATTGCGTTGGATAAAAAACGCAATGTTTATACGTGTGCATGCAAAACACATCTCTTCTTAGAAGGGTCTAAATACAGCATAAACAACATTTTCCAAAAGACCAAAAAAGTGAAAAAGTATATTTTAACAAAACGCATTTGACTAACAGATCGAACAACAAATGTTCTTATACCCTGCTGACTGCCATTGGCGATTGCCAAATAAACGGATCACCGATGTAATAAATGGATCTTAATTATAAATTTAATACTAAACAGTAAACAATAAACTTGCGGAAAAGATGGTATACCGCAAACAAAAGGTGCAAAGATTTTTTGTACACCATATCCGGATTTCGACAATTAATGTCTCTTCAGTGATGTTAGGAATCGAAACGGTATTTGAAAAGCCATACAATTCACCTCAATTTAGGATAGACTCTTGAATTTTGAGGAGTCAAAATAGGATGAACGGATCATATAAACCCGAAGGCAAATATAATACAAGCCCAAACGAAAAACTATAAACAAGTCTAAATTGAAAACAACGTTCAAACCTATGATTGCGTTGGATAAAAACCGCAATTTTTATACGTGTGCATGCAAAACAAATCTCTTGTTAGAGGGGTCTAAATATATACAAGTCTAATAGTACTTCAATTCTACTGATAAAATTTTGACTGATTTTTACATACAAAAACGAACATCTGTGCAGTTGTATTCCTCAATGAAGTACGAACATCTTGCCTTACCAATTTGGCAATCAAGTAGGTTATTGTATATTCTAATATGACGTGCTTCTTTCGCTTTGTAAACAACACCGTGATAAAATTCTCGATATATCTATACTTAGCGCAGACTCTATTCCATTGCATTATTCGCACATTTGTGGATTTCAGCAAGTCAACATGGCGGCTCACTCCTTAGTTACGACATGTCAACTCTGGATTTGACAGTTAATAGTAGCCAACGAAAAATAAATGTTTTGGTTACGAGGTAAGAATTATGAGAATTGAACACATTTTTTCTACTGCTTATTTGAGAAATAATTCATGCAAGACTTAGATTTATATAAAATTTGTAGATTTTATCTTATAGTGGGTAAAATAGAACAGCCATACACACGGCAATCTTACGTTCGCTTCAGTTTTTAAACTACCATATTTGACCTATTAGAATCGAAATAATTTTTGGAAGCCATAGATTTGTTGGACATTTACACATGGGCTGGGCCGTGATATTTGTTAATTTTATCCCTCGCCAACGCTCAGAATAAAATTCGAATATCACGGCCCAGGCCATGTGTAAATGTCGAACATATCTATGGCTTCCATGAATTATTTCTTAATTAATGTTACGGAAGACATGAAATCTAATACTGCAATTAAGGGTAAAATAAACAACACAAGTTTAAACAAAAAGAAGAACACGCCTCAATGAGACACTACAAACATACACATATCTAGTTGTCAACATAAGTTATGTGTCTATACACATATTTGATGATGTTTTGAAAATACGAAATTTAAAATAGATCTAAAGAAATCAATGATGAGTTATCTGACTTAGGACAGACATGGAACATGTTGAAATAGGTTTCGGTTAACCTCCAATAATGTTAATGAAAAAGAGAGGCGAAAGATACCAAAGGGATATTAAAACTAAAAAGTCGAAAACAAATTAACAAAACCGTGGCAAAAAAAAGAACAATCAATATAATTGACAAAGATGTAATAAACGTTTGTATCAGTACCCTTATATGAAAGCATCAAATTGAGTCTGGTTGGCATCTTTTCATGATTCTTTTTATAGACACTATTCCATACATATACAAAACTTTGTTAATATTGTCTATTGGGTTCAGAGGAGATGTGAAAATATGATTTCCCATTGACTTCAATGGAAACTTATGTGCCTTAGTAGTCACTGTATGCTTCTCGTTCAACACAAACAATTTTTTTTTCATAGGGCCTTCCAATCAATTCCATTTAAGTGTGAAAACTTTTGGCATTGTTGTGATAGAGTAACTTGATATTTTGACCAATTAGAATCGAGAATTGTTAATGGTTGTCATGCTTTTACTTCGATCGGAACGAAATGAGAATTTCTATAGATATCCTTTCATACATCATTCCTACAAAGGTTGTTTGGAATTGACATCTAGTTTAAGAGTTTATGATAAAAATGTGATTTTCCATAGACTCAAAAACACTATAGCCACTTGGTTCGCCAACATATAAGCATGAAATGCGAAATTATGTTACGGTTCATCCAATCATCATTCCTAAAAGGTGTTAAAACGTTTGGCATCGTAACATCACAGGAGAAGAAATTTGAGAACTAGACAAACTAAAATAAAGAAAGAATCGTCTCACGTTGCCATGTTTCAATCTGATCAGAATGAAATGAGGAAGTTTATAAACACCCGTGCAAACATTCTTACTGCGAATTTTGGTTTAACTTGGTCCAGCTGCTCTAGAGAAGATTCCTTGTTGGCTTCAAATGAAAAATATGTATGCGTGTAACCACCAGATTTGCCACCTGATCAGCACAAAAAGAGGAAGTTTTGTCAATCAATCAATCTGCTTAAGAAGATTTCACCTTGTAGCTTCTAAAGATATAAAAAATCAGAATCGAGAAGTGCATTTGAAGCCATGTTTTTTTTATCTAATCGGAACGAAATGAGTAATTCTAAGAGTTTCCTTTCCAAACAGCAAATTTAATTCTATTTTGCCCTGTTGTTTCAAAGGAAATGATGAATTGTCTATGGATAAACGGACGACTGCGCAATGTAAATCATAATAGCTCACCTGGTCCGTAGGAGCTACATGTAAACATCTATGGCATCTGAATTAACACAAATTCTGTTAAGAATCATATTTAAAACAATTTTGAATTATTCTTTTCCAGGTTTCATAAACATGACATATGCTTACATGTCTCTTGTATTAAGAATTATTTCCTACAAGTCTATCGATGTTGTTTTCCAATGTCTATATTGGTTGACTTAGTTTTCTTATACATGTTTTACAAGCATCAACGTTTTGACATTTACACTTGAGTCAGGTTTGCAGGCGCAAAGTTTTGGCAAATATTTTGACCTAATTACTATATCATGTGTTATTTACAATGCCTTGGACGGATAAACATCATCATTTATAGATGTAATAACTTAAGAACTTTGATATTGTCAAATCAACATTCAACTTTACAGCAGAATCAAATGGTAACTTGTTTTTAATAGATGTAAGAAGATGTGGTATGAGTGCCAATGAGACAACTCTCCATCCAAGTCAAAATTTATAAAAGTAAACCATTATAGGTAGAAGTACGGTCTTCAACGCGGAGCGTTGGCTCACACCAAACAACAAGCTATAAAGGGCCCCAAAAATTACTAGTGTAAAACCATTCAAACGGGAAAACCAACGGTCTAATCTATATAAAAAACGAGAAACGAGAACCACATCAACAATCGACAACTACTGAACATCAGATTCCTGACTTAGGACAGGTGCTAACAATTGCAGCGGGCTTAAACGTTTTAATGGTACCAAACCTTCACCCTTTTTTCTGAAACAATAGTGAAACATCACAACATAGAAAGACACACTATAAAATATCAACTGAAATAGCTTAACTCAATCAAAGGACATATTAAGACCAGTGAACATACACTGAATAAATAAATTTGACCTATGATACAATGCAAATACAAAAATAGATAAACTAAGGGAAGAATAATAAAAGTAACATGTTATACCGCTATGAAATGTTATTCAAATTTAAGAAAAACAATATGCTCGAACAAAAATATCAGCCATTTGCAATTACTTTAAACACAGGTAAATGAAAATTATTTTGTTGTTAGGTATACGTGTACAGTTGAAATAGAGAAAGGAAATATTTTTACAAATAACTTAATGTTATTCAGGGTTATATCTGGTCTATATACCTGCTTTGATAAGTGTTTGGTATTACTAAAAATGTTCACTTCGTACTATGAACCTCAAAATTATTTATATTTTTAAAAAATAGATAATTTTGATGTTCATAGTACGAAGTGAAAATTTATAGTAATACCAAACACTTATCAAAGCTGGTATATAGACCAGATATAACCCTGAATAACATTAAATAACAAAAAAACAATGCAATTAGTATCAACAGGTCAAATAAAGAAGAAATTACGATTTGAGAGTACTCGCAGTTACTGACAGCTAGTTAAAAGCCAATAACAATTAATAATAAAAATCATGCAACAGAGACTAAAATCAACTAAAACACATCCCAAGGATTTAGTATTTTAACGTCATGGACAGTCAAAGAAGACATGACTTGTGCAATGCCAAAAATAAATGTATCGACAGGCAGTAGGATAGTTAGGAGTTTAACCTCTTTATAGATCAAAATGAACGTGGGTGTGTCTTTATACATCCCGTTTGAAATAATACAAATTTAGTTATGTTTTAATTTGTTGATGACAAAATCGATATTAGTGCCAATGTAAACTATATTCAAAGATCTAATTACAACATTGGTAAGATAACCTTTACTAATAAGTTTGTTTAAAGGTTCGATGAGTTAAAACGGATCACATAGTGATTTCCGCGCTTTAAGTACAATATTACCGTAAATTTAAGGATGTGAAATACCGTTTTTAATCAGTTTTCTACAGGTTCAGTCAAATTTACTAATCAAATCTTTGTATCTATGAAAGAATTTAGTGAAAGTTTTACGTAATTTATGGTAACGAAATCCCTGACTTAATAATTTACCAGTGATGCATTGATTACGTTCGTTAAAATCTATGACATCACCACACACGGGCATAACGAACAAGTTAGGATATATAAACACCGTATGATGGAGCCAAAGGAACATCGCCGTCTAAAAAAGGAAAATTAACAATAAGGAATGAAAAGTCGTCTCTTTTGTCGTAAATTTTCGTATGGAGTTTTCCTTTAGAGATTGAAATGTCCAAATCTAGAAAAGGACAACTACTGCTGTTTATGCTAGATTTAGTTAAAGTAAGTTCTTTTGGGAAAATTTTGGTAGTATATTTAGAGAACTCTGGATTATTTAACAAAAAAATATCATCTAGATAACGGAAAGTATTGTTGAATGTATCAATCAAATGTAACAATGACGTGTCTTTACTGAGTTTGTTCATAAACTGAGATTCATAGCAATACAGGAATAAATATGCTATTAAATGGGCGCAGTTAGTGCCCATAGGGAATACCTACTACTTGTCGAAACACTTTATCGCCGAAACGTACATATATGTTGTCCAGGAGAAAATTTAAAGCTTCAATCATATCTTCGCTTTTCCAGTAAGTCTAGCATACTTTCCTTTTTCGTTACAGAAAAAGGCATTAAACGAGTTACAGCAAATAAATTTGTAATGAGATTTTTCAAAAGACCATTTAATTAAATATGAAAACCTTTTTCTTGATAAGATTGTGCGGAAGTGTAGTATAGAGAGTAGAAGAATCATAACTGTCAACAGAATTAAAAGGTCCATCAAAAGCATGTATTTCAATTAAAATCTTTTAAGAATTTTTAACACTCCAAAAATAATTAATACCATTATTTTCATAAGCTTTATTACAAAAATTAATAACAAGTTCTTTGATGTAAGTAAGGAAGGTAGTTAGAAGCACTGATAGATTGGTAGTAGAACACTTACTAGATGCGGAGATGAAACGGAATTTAAATGGTTTCTGTGAAATTTAGGTAACCAGTACATGTAGGGACTTTCAAATGTTCGGAAGAGGCTTTAAGCTGGGTAGTGGCAGTGATATTCTTGTTTACAATTTGACTCTCTGTGGAGCGTACAGACCTGAATGTAGATGAATTTGTAATTTCGTTTTGGAGAACTTCCATGTAGTATATGCGTCACACCACCACTACATTATTTGCTTTTTTAATCAGGTTTGTGGTATCATCGTATACTGATGGTTTAGTCTAGACAGTAATCTTTGGATTGAAAGAGCTGCTAGCAGACTGGTTTGAATCACTACCCCTGCAGTAGGTGTGACATTACAATTTCGATCTTTGGATTGAAAGAGCTGCTAGCAGGCTGGTTTGAATCACTACCCCTGCATTAGGTGTGACATTACAATTTCGAGCCCCAGGTTAAAAAAACATAGCAGAAAGTAGTGGGTATCACTTTCAAAATATGTAGAATATTTTGGTAATTTTTGTATCAAATGAAAGCTGAATGACTGGTGATCATAGAAGAACCCATTTTGGACTTAAATTACAACGGAGTGTATATTTGCCCTGGTTCTAAGATCTGATGCACCTGTTTTTGGTACTTTCAATGTTCCAGGAACCAGTACTCTCTTATATGCAATTGAAGATATGTTATTGTTTCAGTACAAGCTATCACAAGGTATTGCGTTGACATACAATAAAAAAAAACAAAGGATACGGGGAATCCATCAAGGACACAAAGTAATTATATGCACAGCAAAAAACACACAAACAGTAAAGGAACAGCGCTTTTATTGCTGTTCTTAATCTCAAAGTCACAGTGATGCCTTCAACACAGGACTGAAATCACCTTACTGCAAGTTTAAGACGGCCCATAACACCGTCGTGAACGGAATTATTTCCAAAATAATTCAGATAGACTTGGTAAGATATAACACCACCAAATCGGCTCCGGTAAAAAAAGAACATACTGGAAAATAGTACATATTTTTGAATGAATTATAAGATTAAGGACATAAAATGCCTGCTTCTCACATATGAAGTACCAGGTTTGGTGTATCCAAAGTTCCGGTAACTAGTACGGTATGTTGTGAAAATAACTGTGTATTGGCATCCCCCCATAAATGTTTGAAAGTGATTTTTAACGTGGATAGAAATGGGGCCAAGATATAGGTGGTATGCCTCTTACCAAAATTTATTACACAAACTGGCCTCAAATTGGGAGAATGATGTGACACACATACAAGAAGTTATCTCAAGAATAAATACACCATAAACATACAGAAGAGCACTGTCACTTTTTTTGAACTAAAGACAATAGAGCTGTGACTGCTTGAATTTGAGGAATTAACACAGAAACAATTGGGCGATTAATTAGTTAGTGGTGTTCTTCTATAAACTACTGGTAATATTAAAAAAAATGTGGTATTTTAATTAAAACATGAACTGATATATTAGTCATTGAGTTTCTTTTTTTAAAGATGATATTTGTTTTTGAATAAGTTCTGGTTTTGATGCACAACAAGTTCGACCACAAATGGAAAGTACGCAACTATTTACTTCATAACTTGTATAAGCAGGTCTGTTATTTTCATTTAAAAAATGCGACCAGCTTAGTTTCTCTGGTACATTTGTTTTTCAACGCCGGCCACAATATATAACGGTATCACATTTACCAATACCATTACACATGACCTTCTTTTTTCTGTAACAGTTGGTGTAACTATAGGTCTAGGTTCAATCTGAAAAAGGGCTTGGTAAGGGTTTATTTTGAGTTAAGGATTTCGTTTTGATTTTGGGAAGTTTTAGAGTCAAAAATATGTTATGGTTTGTTTTAGATTACTATAGCTCTATATGATTCTTTAATGTTTATTTAGTGGAATTACTTAAGTATAAGAGATAAAATAATACTAAATTTCAATACAAATTTCATCATTACACCACCTGGGTATGAAACATTTTTTTGTTGTAATAAGCGTCATCGGCTAAATCATATAGTAGATGTGCATAGTAACTAACAATTCATAATGCTTGCTTATTGCCGACCTAGTGATCTTTGACATGGACAATCATGAATGGTATTATACATATGAGATATGAATTCACCTCTTTTTATGATATCAACAACCAATGAAATAATCATATCAGATTTTCTCTTTTTACCTTAACTACCCTTGGTTATATGCGGTCATCATAATTTGACTAAAGCGGTCATCTCAGTACCGGAATCTATGACAAACGAAAAGGTTTTAATTTTGAAATCATCAATTTTTCACACCTTAGTAGCAATATACCAACTTCACTTACATACGGATATACATTTCCCAATTCATTGGTATTCAAGAGCTTGCAGCTGCTACCCAGACTTTATAAAACGTCACCAGTGTCTGAGCAGAGATTTGATGAATCAGGATTATGCCAATGCAAAGAATGTCTCGTCCTTTTTAAAAAAAAAAAAATCGTCTGGAGATTCCAAGAACTTGTTGATAAATATTCCGTATGAACTTCACAAATACTACATGATGGTCCTGAAGCATAGATTCTACATACTGATGTTGTTCATCATCTTAATTACGTGTCAAAGTCCTTTTTTTATTTGTCTTTGTAAATTATTAACCTTTACTGTTTAGTCCATCTTTGGTAATATCCTTTAGACGTGGTTCGGTACTTATGTATCCCGCGGTCATCATAATTTGACATCAGTGGTCATCTCAGTACCATAATATATGACAAACGAAAAGATTTTAATTTTGAAATTATCAATTTTTCACACCTTAGTAGCAGTATACCAACTTCACTTACATATGGATATACATTTCCCAATTCATTCGGTATTCAAGAGCTTGCAGCTGCTACCCAAACTTTATAAAACGTCACCAGTGTCTGAGCAGAGATTTGATGAATCAGGATTATGCCAATGCAAAGAATGTCTCGTCCTTTTTCTAAAAAATAAAAATCGTCTGAAGATTCCAAGAACTTGTTGATAAATATTCCGTATGAACTTCACAAATACTACATGATGGTCTTGAAGCATAGATTCTACATACTGATGTTGTTCATCATCTTAATTACGTGTTATAGTCCTTTTTATATTTGTCTTTGTAAATTATTAACCTTTACTGTTTAGTCCATCTTTGGTAATATCCTTTAGACGTGGATCGGTACTTATGTTTCCCGCCAATGTGTTGTTGTGCTGTGGTCATTTCGTGTATTATTGTCGTTCATTTTTGCTTATGTGCCTTGTCTATATACCATTTTGTTTTCCTTCTTACACACATTTCTTTTAATAGTGATTTTACGATAATAACACAATGTTGGCTGCTGTCCCCCTATTTTTGACATTTTTACCTATTATGTTTGTTTGTTTTGTTAACACCTTGTTGTCAGTATAATGGAATTTTATGCGATTGTCATACAACTGAGAGGTTAAGCTAGATATAAAACCAGGTTTAATCCACCATTTTCAACACAAGGAAATGCCTGTACAAAATTGCAAGTCAGGAATATGACAATTGTTTTCTATTCGTTTGATGTGTTTGAACTTTTGATATTCCATTTGATAAGAGACTTTCCGATTTGAATTTTCCTTGGAGTTCGGTATTTTTATTATTTTACTTTTTGTTGTGTATTTGCATTACGTTAAAAGATATGTTTCTGGATTAAAGATAGTCTAACGTGAGCTGATATTTCAGTAGACGACAAAGGCAAGATAACTTTGCCTGATTTTTTTTTCTTTTTTCTTTCTTTTGTTTTACATCAGTAAGAGTATACTCATATACTGGTGATAGTGGAGATGTTTTTTTTTTCGCATGGGAAGATTTAAAGATAAGCTTTTTCTGTAGTTTGATAAGTCTGTTTAGTATGCTATTTTTTTCAAATTTAAGCAAACTTGTGGAAAGAATGTTATGAATTTAAAAAAATGTCAACACAAAAGTCTATATTGCACGACGTATTTGATAACCTAAGTCAGGTGACTTTTGGCGAATTGTTTAACCATATTTGTTATATAAAGGTGTAAATCCGTAAGTATATGACGTGCTTAAAAAATAAAATATTGTAAATAATCCTTCCATAAATCAAACATATCTGATTTTGGTTTTTTTCTGTGTTTAAAAAATGAAAACAACACATTATATAAATTTTATGCGTCCGAAGCGCTTTTACGGATTTACCTTCATCAGGAATGCTCAAAGCCAAATATTTGAAAGCCAAGGATTTATTAGAACCGAAACAATTGAATAGCTATATGACCTCAAATAACCTAATAAAATAGCCAAATCCATCTTAGGTCAACTTTGCCTGAGGGAGTTGAAACCTTAGTTTCTTTATAATTTCAAAATTTATAAACGGATTTATATTTGGCACTAGATTACTTAATTTTAAATATTTTGACTTCGAGCAGCACTATGGAGTCAGCAATTGTCGAGTGTGAATCTTGTCCAGTAAAATTGGTACCATTAATGTTATACACATAGAATCAAATGAGCCACGTCGAAGTACACTTGAGGTATATATGTGGAAAATTAAAAGAAAACTATAACTGAAATTCTTAATTTTAAACTTAGCAGTGAAGAATGTGTAAGCAAGAATATGATAAAATAAAACAAGATATGATGATGAATGACCAAATTAGCTGATAGTTTATTAAGTTATAATAGACAGGTATATAACTGGGTTCTCCAGTGCACTGGGACACATTAATACATTCATTTGTGTTTTACATTTATGAAATTGCCATTCAAAGTTAAACTAAAAACTTGAAAATAAATATTCCTTCTTCTCCGCAGTTTGAAAATTTGTGAACACTCTTAATAGCTTAACTAAAGGTGCCGGTCTTATAACAAGCATGGTGCCATTCATAACACATTAACACATTATAGTCATGTGTATGCATCCGTGTAGACGTGTATGAAAAAAGAGAGAACATACCAAAGAGACAATATAATCTCATTATAAATAGATATAGGAAGATGTGGTATCAGTGCCAATGAGACAACTCTCCATCCAAGTTACAATTTATAAAAGTAAACCATTATAGGTCAAGGTACGGCCTTCAACACGGAGCATTGAACAAAAGTCCATTTATGTCTTCCGTTTGCGCCATTTATATTATATACACAACACTACGTCGAAGAAAATGTAAGTGTTCTCGTGTTGTGTTGTAAAACTATTGTCCCAGGTTAGAAGAGGGATTGAGCGGTCATAAATATATTTAACCCCACCACATTCATTATGTGCCTGTTTCATGTCAGGAGCATTCAGTTTAGTGATTGTCGTTAATTCATGTATGTCATATTTATTTTTCACAAATTGTTTTGTTATAAATTAGGCCGTTTGTTTTGTAAATCAAATTGTTTCATATTTTTCATGTCGGGTCTTTTATAGCCGACTATAAGTTATGGATTTTTCTCATTTTTGAAGGCCGTATTGTTGACTATTGTTGCTTACATCTACTTCATTTGAACTTTGGTGGAAATTAAAGTTGTCTCATTGTCAATCATACCACATCTCCTTATTTTTACATAAAATAATACGACGAAAAGATAAACAAAGAAAAAGAAAACATTACATAGAAATTGAAGGTTTAACATTTGACAAATGCGGATTAATAAGTGTATATTGTATAACTATAAGACCTTACTAAATACAAAATCCTTCAATACACGTTCATTCTCTTATTCCTAAGTTTGAAATAAGAACAAGGTTTTCATGAACAGGAGATAAACGAGGCATTAACCGTTAGAGGCACCCGGACATTAAAAAAAGTAATAAAATAGCACATTATTAAAACTTGAAACTAACACAAAACCTATACAAACACCTTTAAAATGAAACTAGAGATAAACTGATGTGCTTTCGAATGATAAGTAGCATCCACCGTCTTCCAATAACAAATACAAGTCTTTTTCGATTACATTGTGTGTCGCAATCAATAAAGTTTCTCTGCAGAATAAAACGCTTTCTAAGTGTTAAAAGTATGTTTTCCCCTGCTAAAAACTACCATATTATGAAGACATTGTGATGACGTACAATGAAATGTAAACATGCGTACTGTAAAAATTCACCTCATCTGCAGTGTGTTGTTCGAGAAACATTAAGAAGTTTTCTGTTGATAAAAATATGGTCATGATATAATAGGCAATTTCATACATACACAAATTTACAAATATTTACACATATCTGATCTAAGATATTGTGTGTAATTATCATCGAGCAATTTAGAAAATACGTTTACTCGAAAATAGCATAAATGACATCAGCGACAGCAAATTTCCTATGAAATCATGATAAAAAAGGTGAAAAATTTCGGTTACTGACCAATTTCAGATATATCATATATAAAATTGGTGTGACTGTCATCTTAGAACATAAACTTAGCTATGTTATTTGGAAGATCATTTAAATCAGTGTTAAGGAATGGAAGAGACAACATGTTGAAAAAGGGTATACCTGAGTTAGAAATGCATAATTCCTATCAAAAAATAGATATAAGTATATGGTATTACGGTTTGTGCAGATTGGCTTTTATTTGATTCATTTTATCGTTTTATCATTCTTTATACCTTTTTCTACGAAGTGTAAGTTTTGATGAAACAGATAAAAGGAATTCAGAGTAACATAATGTAGTTATAAAGAAAGATGTTACCTTGATTTTGGGAAAGCGTATTGTTCTTCATAATTTTCTGCTTCAATTAAGATAAAGAGAATTAACTAATTCACTTCTTTTAAACTGAGTTTTACTGTGCTTATTACTGTGTGTTTGTTTTTTCCACATTTGCTACAGGTATAGAGGGAGGGTTGAGATCTCACTAAACATGTTTGACCCCGCTGCATTTTTGCCCTGTCCTAAGTCAAGAACCTCTCGCCTTTGTTTGTCTTGTATGTGTTTTTTAAATTTTGTTTCATTTATATGTTTCGGAGTTTAGTATGACGTTAAGTTTCGCTGAACTAGTATAGGTTATTGTTTAGGGGCTAGCTGAAGTCAACCTCCGGGTTCAGGATTTTCTCGTTGTGTTGAAGAACCATTGGAGGCCTTGGGCTGTTTTCTGCTCTATGGTCGACTTGTTGTCTCTTTGACATATTCCCGTTTTCATTCTCAATTGTATTACATATAGTTCATCGTTTTGTTGCAGGGAACAATATTACACATTTAACAATTACAACCCGGAATGATTTTATTTACCTTGATGAATAACAGATGTGTTGCCTATTGTCGCCACACAACAGCAAGACAAATCACGAACGTTACTCGTTGGTACATCAGTAAACTAACAGCAGAGAATATACACTTTATGTGAGAAATTTGCGTCTTTTGTCATATGATCTTTATTCAGATTATGAAGTGTATTTACAATGCTAGAACCAAGTGTTTAATTGACGTTCTTGGAGAAGTTCAGATGAGTAAATTTGATGCGTATAAATAAATTGATGTATAGGATAAGAAATTATTTAAAACAGATAAAATATTCAAAGCGCTCTTGATAATTAACATAAGTAACAGACCATCTCAATATTGTTTACTAAACATCAATGGCAAAGTTCACTTTGAGCTTCTGAATCATTCATTATAGAGTCGTTAAGAAAACATGTCTGGCATACGTAAAGCCTGGTTTCTTCTATTTGGGTTGTATTAAATACCAAATGTAAATTGGTTAAACACATTTAAGAAGTCAGTTCAATACCTTTTCATTCATAGCAATATATATATAAAAGCTGTAGAAAAACGATTTATTTTCAGGTGGAAAGCTACTTTTTACCGGCTTCCACATGGTTAGAGCATCACAGCTTATGCCATTTGAAGAGCAGGAGCTGCTTACATTTATGAAATTGCAAAATGCACCTCTGTATTTTGATTGAGTTCGTGTTACTCCATCTTTATTTTTTTCTCAGTGTGCAGGGTAATATAGACTGTTGTTTGTCTTTTCATCTTTTTTCTTTCAGCAATGATAGTGTTTCCTTTCCTTCAATATTTGCATGATAAGATTTGAATCTTTAGCTAGGGACAGTTTTCCGGACAACACATGTCCCAAAATACGACAAAATATTATATAATCTAATAATTATCAGACCCGGTTGTTCACCACTGTTGTTAGAGTTAACGATGATTATCCCTAATGAGTCGTTAAAATATTAACACAGTGGTTAATTAACATGATTAAGCACTGTGTACATTTTATAGTTTTCAATAAAAATGTAACGACATACTTAGTTAACACGGTGATTATATATAAGAATGTGATTATACATGATAATACCAACAAATCTTCGAAAAAGTGTAACCTTTTGTATTATTCAACATGGCTGAAAATAATACAACACGGTCTAGCAGGGAGAGAAAATTAAATTCAATTCAATAAAAAAAACAGGTAGAGAGAGCAATTGAATCAGTAATTTGGTGACCACCCATCAGGACCTTCCGAAGGAAAAGCGTCCATAGGCCGAAACCAATGTTTGAAATGAAATGTTGCAACAAATCAAAAACCAGGTGAATGCACTTTAGTCCCCGAGGGTATCATCATCTCAGTAGTCAGTAATTTGTAACTGACATGATTTATAACAAACCTTTCTTACATTTTCCGTTTATAAATTTATAAATTATGAAGAAAATAAGATTTCAATTCCTTCAAGCAAAGTTGACCTTAGATACATTTGACTATTGTCTTTAAGTCCTTGTTGGTCATTAAAATCTTCAACTGTTGCAATATCCTCGTCTTTTGTTTTAATAAAAGGATAGTTTATGTCATTAAAAAAATGTATCAAAATTAAAAAGAAAGGATATGGAATGAATTTGAGTTATCTCTCTTTGAACTAAGTGGCACAGCAAAGAAAAACTCAGTAAAATTAAAAATTGTAGGATTTTCAAAAAGCTAAAATAGGAAATAACATTACAGATGCAGGTGTAACATTTTTTGTATTTTTTTTTACTTTTTTTATTGAACTCATTAATTATACAGCACAAAACAACCTGTACACCAAAACTGACTTGTTCATAATTCACCTGTATATTGTTATCCCCCTGCAATTTCACATATCTGTCAACAATTTATATAACGAAATACGTATTTGAATTGTATATGGTATTCCATCTTCCCTATTATATATGTGGGGACAACCCTAAGAATAAAAGAGCAATACTATTTTCATTTCTTCAGAAAATTATAAACCTATATACGGCAACACCTTTATTAAACAAGCTGCATTCAACTTAATTTTTTTATCAGTTACACTCCGCACTATCAAAGAGAGTGTGGATGGCGTATACACAATCTACAAAATGATAATACAGAAAAAGGTATATACATTTGAACAATGCCGTTGTAATAAGCGAAGTTGGTAAAACAAAATACTAATTACAGAATTACAGAAACGAACACAAGCATCATAAAATAAGAAAAAACTCTCACATCGAAAACGTTCATGAGAATAGGTTCCATTACATTGGTAGCAATGAATTACATTGATTTCCCAGTCAAATAAAAACCGATAATTTCACATGTGAAATAAACGTGGTTATTTCACTCTCTGACGTCATACAACAATAGGCGTTGTCAAGACGTCGATAACGTCGAATCAAAACAAATTGTGAATGCGTAGAAAAAAGATATAGTTCCTTACATTTTCTACATTAATTTCATTAAAAAAAGCCATTTGCCAATGTAATAAAAAGAATAACTAATCAAAGAATTCAAATATCGAAAAATATTCAACTCGTGACCGAACAACACTGATAATTAACTCATGCACTACGCGCATTCGTGAATTAATGTGTTGTTCGGTCACTCGTTGAATATTTTTCTCTATTTGAATTCTTCGATTAGTTATTCTATAAATATTTGTATAGTATATAGAGAACATTTACCAAAAACATTTTAATGCAGAACCAGCACACAAAAAGTGTATTTTGATATAAACTTATGTACACGGTTGTTCACGGGTGCATATCATAATACAAAATCGTTATACAAAATTTAGTCTACACAAAGTATAAAACACAATATAAACAAATAAGTTTAACATTTTTTTATATCTGCATGTTGCTATATAGATGGTTTTTCTTTTGTTAAAATCGTTCCTGTCTTAGCTTATTGATGTATGTAACACGTCTTAATTATAGTCATCAAGTAACAATGTTGATGTCAGGATCAGAATTTCAATATGTCTTTTATTTGTGTGTTTTGTTTTGCACTTCAAAGACACAATGATAAATGTATGTTTATGATTTTTGACTGTTATATCGCTATTCCAGAACTGCTAAGCAAGGTTTTCTAGATAGAATTACGATTTTCCAAGATAAAGGAAATGTATATCAAAGGCAAATGAAACGCTGATAGTTTTTTGTGTTAATTTGATCATAGTACAGTAGAAATTGATTGTATCAACACATTGCCAATAAATCATTCATATTTATCTGAAAATGATGAAGAATGACTTTCTTGTAAATACTTAATTATTCATGAGATATTAATGTTGAAAAGAGGTCAAGTTGATATTTTTTACGAACAAGGTTGAAAAGAAGTTATATCTAATTATGTGTTACAATAATAATATCAAAATAAAATGCTATCAAAGAAGGTTTGATGTGTTGGAGTGGTTATAGAAAAAAGAATTGAATACAACATGTAAGAGTTAATGAAAATGTGATGACATGGTATGGATCTTTTCCGATTCTTTAAAAATCTTTTCAACTTCATACTTTATTTGTCCTTAGAACGTATTTGATTCAAGCGTCACTGTTGCGTCTTTTGTAAACGAAACGAGCTTCCGGCGTTCAAAGTTATAAGCCTGATATCGTTGATTATTTTATTTGTTTTCTGTCGAACAACTTAATGTAAGAAAAATGTCAATATTTTTTACCCATGTAAAACCGACTGTGCAAACTTTTTAGTACTTTAATTACGCATTCTACTGCTAACATTCCGAATGCGTTTTCCACACATATATATCTATTTGTTTTGTTTTTTGTATTCCTCAATGAAGTACAAACATCGTGCGTAACGTCTCCAGCAATGAATAATGCCTTTTTATATTGCGGTTAAAGGGCGAAATGAAATAACATACTGCAGTTCAGGCTAAAAATAAACAACACAAATGAAATAATTAATAAAAATGCCACAAATAGACACATATATGGAACGCCATCACTGCCTCATAAGAAGAAAATACTATGACATGATGTAAATGTTGCTTACATCATGTCAAAATACAATTACATGCTATATGATATATGTGACAACTTCATTACGTGGTTACTTCTTTACTTGATGTAACAACTTCGTTACGTGATGTGGTTACCTCGTTACATGATGCGAATTCTTCGTTACGTGATGTGCTTACTTCTTTATATGATGCCAAAACTTCATTACGTGATATGGTTACTTCTTTACATGATGCGAATTCTTCGTTACGTGATGTGGTTACTTCTTTACATGATATGAACATTTCATTACATGATGAGAAACTTTCCTTACGACGTGATGTTAAAAAGTCATTATTTTGTATTTCTATAACATTGGGTAGAAAGATATACTTTGTAATGTCAAATGGGTATTACGTGGTAAGAAACACGTATGACGTTATGTGAACACTCCATTATGTCAAAACATCTTTATAAGAACACGGAACCTCTCGGCCGTTATTACATGCATTTATAGAAAGAAAGACACAAGGGTGTCCGATAGGAAAAGTAGGCATAAGGATTTAAATAAAGTTAATGAAGTTATCACATTATGTAATGAAGTATTCATATCATGTAATAGTGTTTTGACATGATGTTAGCAACATCCACATCATGTCATTGTGGTTTCATCTAATAAGGCGGTGCTGACGTTCCATATACATAAATATAGGAAGATGTGGTATGAGTGCCAATGAGACAGCTCTCCATCCAAGTCACAATTTGAAAAAAAATAGCCCATTATAGGTCAAAGTACGGCATTCAACTCGGAGTCTAGGCTCACACCGAACAGCAAGTTATAAAGGGTCCCTAATATGACTAGTATAAAACCATTTAAACAGGAAAACCAACGATCTAATCTATATAAAAAAAAAACGAGAAACGAGAAACACTTGTCTAGTTGTCAACACATGTGTTGCGCATAGAATAACTCATTGTTTTTACATCAATTTGAAAATGATTACAAGGAGAAACTTAGGATATAACTAATAAAAGTACTTATGATGTTCCTGACTTAGGACAGACATGTTAACATACGGGGCTGAAATAGTTTTTGATTTAATTCCATTATTTTGAAGGATTAACATGTATTTTTTGCCTATTAGCCTATCAATATTAATCCAGTAATAAGTATCTAAAATGAAATATTAATCAGAAAAGTTTTAATATACGTTTATATGAGTACTTTTTAAAGACAATTATCTAAAATTTGTAGTTTTTTTTAATGAAAATAACACTTAGTTATCTTAAAAACAGTATATGCCACTTTGATGGCATCGGTAAGAAACAATTGATTTTAATCTAAAAAGTGCTAATGAAAATTAACCATTTGCATTAAAATCAGATTCAAAGTGTGACGACTATGTTGAATACATCTACTCCTTAGAACCAAAAAATTATGGTAACCACTAATACAGTTGAGTCTGTCCATATCTTATCTTAGATCTGAAAAGATATAACCAGTGATGGGGTTCCTGACTTGTTACATTAAATGCATTATTGGCAAAGAAAATTTAGTATTCAACCCTTTCTCGGTTTAGCTATGTATTAACACTGTTTTTATATAATAGAAGGTATATACAACAAGTCAAATAACAAACGCAAGCACTCATTAGGTTATAGATAATGCATATTGTAAGGTTTTTCTTGTCGTATAACACCCCGATGTGTATTGTACGACAAAAAACTTCAAAATATGCATTATCTGACATATATACCGTCAAAAATTATTATTTTCTGCAAAGATTTGCAGGATTTCTATCCTATTTTACCAACCACACTAAAGTGGATATTCGTTTATGATGCATTCTGGTTTTAATACGCCCTACGTCTCATTTGTAAAGTGATTTAAAACTCACCAAATATTCTAAATATATCCATAGGTCAATGTATGATTTCCAATACAGTGTGACTCAATACGATTTTCAAAATCCTACACACGTATGTGTTAAATCTGGCTTGTTTTGAAAGTGCTATTTAGAGTTTTGTATTATCAAATTCATCTTAAATATTGTCCCTTTATTGTAGCGATAAATTAACAAAATTTCACATTATTTGTTTCGAAAGTTAGAATGTGCGTTCACGACGATTTTTTTGTTATTCAATCTAAAAACAAACGGAGAAAATGATTGTTTATGCCTCAATCTACAGCCCACGATAACTATTAAACGATTTAGATGTATAAGTAAACTATAGTTTGCATTTTAATCAAGGAAATATTAACCTTACACAAGTTAATATTTTAAGCCTTGAAGCAAATTTCATTGAAACTTGGTAGCGTCCGGACTGATTCGTCAAAAGAAAGACCTGTCGTTCTAAAAGAAAACAACTCCACATAGGTATATGAGGGAAGATAATTCAGCCTGTTTAGCTAAAAAAAAACCTGGATAATCAATGCTTAAATGACATAAGAAATATATTGAAGAAAAAAGGAATGTTAAAAGAACAGACAATATATACCGAAGATTAATGGCAATTAGTAAAAGCAAACTTAAAACGAACACAACTTACATAGTACATGAAATCCTATTGAAAATGAACTAGTTGTGCATTGTTTTTCCAGTAACTAATTTCTTTCCAATATGTATATTTCTGTCCAATGCGATTTCTGTCTTTAACCTCCTAATAGCAAGTGAAAATCATCCCAATTCATTGAAGAGAGCGAGAGCGAGAGGAGAGAAGTTCAAATAATATGTGTGAAAAAGGTGAATAAAATGAATACAAAAATGAAATGGAAGAACAGGGGGATTACATAGTTGTGGTGTATATTTAACCCTCATAACGTAGTTGTCACAAACCCAAAATATGCCCAAATGGATTTTTGTTAACAGTGTAAATTATTACTTCCGTTATTGTCAGGTCTTCTTAATTCTTAACTACAGTATCATATTAACCGCAACCGTTCCTTTAGCTGTGTTACATATTTGATGATTTCGTTGCTTTTTAGAAAATGATGAATAATTCCTGCATGAAAACTATTTGACATGCCTTTCCATCCATAATTTTATTTGATTGTATGCATGATTATTGTTGCAGCTATGTAATGATAGAATCAACCCCAAACTTTACATCCATAAGCCCAAACCCGTACATGCTTTCCATTATTGATTGTATACCATTGCCTATAAGGGTACAATACATATACATATGATTTGTCCCTCTGCAATAAAAAAAACCTAACACAATATAATACAATTTAAACAAAACCCGAACACTTTTATTGTTTCTATCCGATATATCTTCTGTCAGGTTTCTCTTTAAAAATAAAAGTTTGCTTAATTCTTAAGGCCCGATGGAAAATATTGCCTTGCTATCACTAGCTTTGGACAAAGAAATAATGTACGTTTGTGATTATTGATTATATCTTTTAATCGATGTAATTTTAAGAAAAGATTTTAAACTAAAAGGTCATAATTGACCAATGAATTCGAATGAATATTTCAAGTGGCATATATATATTGAATTCCTTCATGAAATTGTTGTTTTGTAGTATTTACCTGATAAATCTTTTCAACTGAGGTGTAGATTAAGACTACAATGCTATATATTGCATACTGTATTGCTCTTTACGATTTCGTCGTCTCTGTAGTTCTGGCACAGTATGTAGAGACGTATACAAAATGTGCTCAAGTAGGAACAACATCTGTTAACAAAACGTCGTTCTTAAACAGTGCTTGTATATCAGCTATACATTGTGCAACATTGTGCACAGAAGTTGCTGAATGCAATGTTTTTGCCTACGATTATTTGATTAAAATGTGTCGTCTCTATCAGATGATCGATAAAGTAAACTGTGATATGAATGAGCATAATGGAGGAATGACTTTTACCAAAGAAACAGGTAGAAAAATATAACTTTATATTTTGTTTAACCCTTGCTTGTTAATAAGTGCATGTGAGTTTAAAAACGGAAAGTTTGGAACGTTACCTTACCCTTCGCTATGTAAAAAATCATGAAAAGTATTATCCGGAGATGAAAACTGATGTTTACAGCTGACAAAGTTACCTGTATTCAACATAGTTAATTTTTTGTCTTGTTAAAATGTAAAGCAGTAATTCAACATCGAATTACATCAATATATTTCTTGATTTAATTTCTACTTTCAAAATGACAATTATGCATCTGTAATGGCATTCTCCTATTCAGCAAATATATAGAAATAATTAATTGACGCAAAATTAAAGAAGTCCCATATTAAACAGCTAATAACATTTAAAACAGCTGTGATTAAAATGACGCGCTTAACCGTTCTTAAGTACTCACAATCTTCAAAAACATACTGAATTGTCTACTGAATAATGCTGAACTGACTGAACGCGAATTGTCTTCACGGCATTGGCAGCAGTAGATACATTTATTGTTCAAACTTCTCAAGAGATGTTAAGATCAAAATTACCGTCTCGGACTACAAGTGGTTTAGTAATGTCAAACCATGTGTTGTGCACCTATTTCTCTTTTTGAATAACATGGTTTTGCTCGACCTGTTTAACCATTACGTAAACCATAATCCTGTATGTTTGTCAATTAAAGTATCAGAAGATGTCAGAAATTCGTCAATGCAACAATAACCTAACAAAACAAAAAACCTAAGATATCTGGACAACATACAGTGTTCAATAAAAGACAGATGTCTATATATAATGTCATCCCTCATACCACCGCCGTAATGCAACAAAATGACACAGAAAAATCAGATATTATGATGTAAACATTAAATTTTCAAAAACAACCTTTAGATGCCAGAAGGGATCCCTGTTTATGAGGTTCCTAACTTGTTACATGAAATGAATTGTTAGCAGAGTAAGAATTATTTTTGATTTCATATTTCGACGCTATCCTTTTTAGGACATATTTTCACCTTTTAATAGAAGATATATAAAAAGAAACAGACATTACAACGTACCATAGAAGGAACCTCATTAATCATATGTGCTTTTTATTGATATATATTGATAAAAGTCCAAATCCAAATGATCTTAATAGTTTTTGTTGTACTGTTTTACCACTTTCGTAGATCGGGGACGGGTTTTGGCTCAAGTCAAAATCTCAAGTCAGCCACATTCTGCAAGCGGCTGTCTCGCGTTAGGAGCCAATAATTCAGTGGTGTTGTTCGTTGCTGTTTCTCATATTGGTTTCTTTTAATGTTTTGTACATAAATTCCGCCAATAGGTACCTCGTATGCGTTGTTTTAGATTTGCCATGTCGGTGCCTGTTATAGCTTGTTATGCGGTAAGGGTTTGCTTTTTTACTATGGCGATACGGTGACATGTAGATGACAATGCTACTTCATTTGGTTTTTGAACACAAGACCAAAACAAAAGGAAAAAATGAAAATAAAGAAAATTTACAATTCAATAATGAATAGTGATCTCAATTACTAAAACCAAACTTAATGTACTTAACCTTTTTTTGCAAATTTACACGGCATGGAGAGTTATATAAAACATTTGAGACAGCCTATTATTCAATGTTACATAATTTATTAAAAATATTTACATTTGTATTTCGCTGTCTGTTATAGATTGCCCTGCTGACTGGAAGAGGTTAGGAAACAGTTGCTATTATTACGAAAACACCAAAAGAATATCTTGGGATGCCGCAACAGTAAGTATAATAGATAATATCTGGTATTATTCAGTGCCTTCTCGATACAAAGTGTTCGTCCGCAGTTTGGTGCAATAACTAAAAAAAGGCGCCAATAAATGCAAGACACCTTCGATTTTAAATTATCATATGCAACTTTTTATCATCTCTTCCGTTTATAATAGCTAGTCTCAGTTTGTCTGGAACACATGATATCACTATGATCTCAATTGTTGTCATTAGTTTTGAGTACAATGACTGATCTTATAATTCACGTGCAAATTAGGTAAACAATGGACATGCTAAAGATTTTTGCACTGATCAATATTTATTCCGATTCAATATCACTAGTAGACACCATTTTTAAGTTTAGTGTACTAACGGGAATTCAAGGACATTTCTTAACAAATTTCATTTATTTTAGTTTTAATAAAAATTTAACTGAGGACATACATTTAAATGAAAATAAAATAAGTTGTGTGCGTCTGCTGCATTTTTGTTGATTTGAATTCATCAAAAACGACTTAAACCTAAATTGAAATCCATTACATGCAACAGGGGCATAACAAACATAC
This sequence comes from Mytilus californianus, assembly GCF_021869535.1. Lineage (NCBI taxonomy): Eukaryota > Metazoa > Mollusca > Bivalvia > Mytilida > Mytilidae > Mytilus > Mytilus californianus. The sequence goes on from NW_026262712.1 coordinate 38,192,420, forward strand.
CAAAATTCTTCTAAGGTTAATTGTGCTTGAGGATGTTGCCTGTTTGAACCATAGTTTCTTATTTTACGACTTTGCCCCCAGCAGAGCTATAGAAAACAGTACATTAAGGGTTGTTACACGGAAACTTTTTATGAACAGAGTCACTCGTGCATTCAGTGATTTCATATGCACTTTATCGTACACCTTGTTACCTAATGACCTTGTTTTATAAATATAATTATATAAAAAGCTTTCTATTCCCAAGATGCTGACATTAAAGAGAGTGTCTACAAAGTTATTGACTGCAAGAGTAACTGCAACCATAAAATTTTCCATGTACAAACCTCTCGTGGGTTTGCTTAGCAGTTTAGCTGAAATATTTTAAATCGTCTAAATTGAACTATACGTAGGATTTCACCTTTTCTCTTCATGTTCAAGGAATTTGCGTAAGTCGAATTGTGATTGCTAATAAACGTTCACCCATTTTGGATATATGGATGAAAATTGAAAAAAATAATGTGTCACGTGATTAATACTTGGGTCTACTCGAATATCACATTACTGTAATGAACACGACATTAAACCAATAAAAAAAAATGATTTCTAATATAAGTGGATCTAAAAATTCAAAACAAGACAAAATACATTATTTTTCATTGAATGCTAGTCCCTATAAAACAGAGAAATTTTTGTATACATTGTATATTGTTCTTTATTATATTGATTTTGACAATATTTAAAAATGTTGTATTTACGTTAATCTTATTACTCTTTCTTATTTCATTTGCATACAACGTTGAATTTTTAAATGTCTTAGATCTGTTATTCATATTTTTGTTGTTCATTTTCTTTATGAGTACTTTTTCGGGGAGGGGGGGGGGGGGGGGGGGATGATCGAGCCTCTCCACTTTCAAAATGGGTGATGGGGGAGACAAAAAATATTTCATAGTTTTGCTTTGTTTGTTTGTACGTATGTGTGTTATTTTTCTTGGTGGGAGGGGTATATATAAATGCAGGGGCGTAGGAGCGGGGAAAGGGGAGCATTAGGCAATTTATTTTGTTATTCGAAAGAGTACGCTAACTTATTTCTATACTATTAGACTATTGTGATAGAAAATATGGATTAAAGGTATTTATTTTTGCTTGCCACTTTAAGACCCCCCCCCCCCCCCTCCTTTATCAACTTTTCAATCTACTCCTACTTCACTGATATGTATCAAAGGAATAAGCAATAATTTTACGCGCACTCAGCTGATAGAATTGAGAAGAGCTTGTGTTAACTCAAAGTCTCTAATTTATTAAAGACTAAATATCTCAAAACATCGTTGTAAATAAACCGGTATGCATTTTTTTTGTGTTCAATCTTTTTAATTATGCAATCCCCTCGGACTTGACCTGACTACTCGTTCTTAAAAAAATATGCGGCAACGGTTGTTACCAGCCTGTTTTTTGTTACTTTTGTTCTGTATATAAAACTCAATTTGCACAGGTATCAACGCGAAATTAAAGAAAATATGAAAAAAATGTCAAAAAGAAATCAACACTTTACTGATGCTTTATCATTGTGTTGCTATACGAAGATCAGAAACGTCTTATCTTTCAGAAGCACAAGAGTCATATGGCTTTGTGCTGCTCAGTCTAAAGACTTCGATACAGGGTATTGTTTAGTTTTAATTTCCCTAATTTTTATTGCCCTTAAGTTCTATAACAGAGAAACAAAATATGATTGATCATTGTAGAAATACTGTGCATCTCAAGGAGGATATCTAGCGGAGGTGACAGATGAAGCAAAATTCCATCTGGTTGATGCAATAATAAACAGTTTGTTTTTATTTGAACTATATCTACTGAAAACGATTTATTTCTTTATGTATTCATTTTTGCTTAAGAAAATACCACCTTTTAACATTCACAAAATAAAGTGAGAAGGTCTTAATACACAACAAGCGAAAAGTTTTAATACTACTTAAAAGTAGACAAAAAAAATACCGAGCTCAAAGGAAAATTCAAAACGAAATGTTTGTTATCAAATGACAAAATCAAAAGCTCAAACGAATGGAAAACAACTGCCATATTCCTAACTTGGACAGGCATTTCAATATGTAGAAAATGGTTGATTTAACATGATTTTATAGCTATATAAACCTCTCACTTGTAGGACATTGGCAACAAAACTCCATTAAATCTACAGCAGATGATATTATTGAAAATTGACTGAAAGACTCAATTTGACTCAATTATTTCAACAACCTTGGGAAAGGTTGACCATAGATTGATTAAGCTAGACATTTTATGTCCTGTTTTGTCATATAAGTCCCAAAGTATTCAAGTACTCATACATTATCTGCTTTCCGATTTATGGGTTTTAGCGTTCATGAGGAAGGTAAATTTCGAAATTTCCTTTGGCCGCATTTAGTTATTAAGTGCTATTTTTATTTATATTATACTAATTTTGGGTCAATACCAATGCTGGTAGATTGCTTATAACCTAACGTAGCATCAGTTTAATAGCCAGATTCTAGGATTGATATGATATATATCCGTTTTAAATGTAAGGTTGATAGAAAATTATGAAGACATTAGGTTTTAAACTTTGTCAACCAAAGCTGACCTCGATCGATTTGGCTAATTTGTCTTATCGCACCGCGGGTAAATTATGACGTTGTGATTGTTTTAACGCCGTCACGTAGTATCCCCTATGGATCCGTATGGGGTTAGTAAATTTCATATGGGGTTCATGACGTCAAGTCTATTGTTAATGGTGACGTCATCTATTAATATTGTTGTATTTCATTGTTTAGTTTTCAACGAAACGCAGCAGGAAAAGTCCCGCGTGCGATGAATTCGTTATACGGTGCACTACTGACCCCCTTCGGACCATAGAGGGTGAGTAAAATCCATAAGAGACTCGGCCTTCGGCCTCACCCCCTATGGATTTTACTTACCCTCTATGTATCTGTAGGGGGTCAGTAACGAACCATAAAACTTACAATATAACGTATCATTTATGCATGTATTTTTATAAATCCTTGGCTTAAAAACCGTTTGATCGACCGTTCCTGATGAAGGTTAATCATAAAGTCAAATAAAATGTATTACGAATGCACACAATTCATTATGTTTCATTTTTCCTTTAACACGTTCTAAAAATTCTTCAACAGTTTGATTGGTACGCCAAATACGCAAATGTTGAAAATAAAGCGTATAAATGTATTTTTGATTTTGGTTATTTATTTAAATAGTTTATCTTCCAGGAAGAAAGTATCTCGTGCATAAGAAGATAAAGAAAAATATATACAATCTGTCAAATAACAATCATAAGGACTGAAAATACGTTAGTCCTATAGCTGACAGTAACAAAATAATTAAATTTCTCATTTTAAATTTCTCATTTCAAATCAAAATATGATATAATCGAAAGCTCTGACTAAATAGACAATTACAATTATATATCAAATAAAGGTAAGTGATCTTAAACTAAAATTGTAATTTCCTAAAAGATCTAGATAGAATTGTACATATATTGCAAATTACGTTAATAACTGACACTAAAAGTTAATTTCAGCTGATGTGTTTATTGGATGCAGACTTTACAACGGAAAATGGCAATGGACCACTTCTGGTAAGGAGTTGCTATTAATTGACCCACTATGGACCCCTGGTGAGCCAAAAGGATCGGATTGCGTTCAGATATGGAAAGGAAATAAATTTGATGATATTTGGTGTTATAACCTAAATAATTTTCTCTGTGAGAAGGTAAGAATGTTCACGATTTTATCTTCATATTACAAAATATAAACAAAATAATTAATAACAATTTTGTTTTATTTTGACGTGACCAAAATGAGAATAAACTTATAGACAAGTCCAAACGTAGACATAACCTGATGATGAAGGCAATGATTTTGAAGAGCACAATTGATATAAACGCTTTCAGAACGTTTTTTTTTCCAGTTGTACTTGAGTTATTATTTGTGAAAAACTCATTGATGCCTGAATAGCATAAATATACAAGTTTGTAATTCATGATACAGATAATGTTGTCACCTTCTCTTTTATATCAAAATAGGTTTATGTAATTTGGTGGTTATGGATTTTTTGATTGCCACGCTCAGTGAACTAAGACGAGTTGATTATAAGAAGGTTATGTGGCCTCATGATTAAACAACACAACACATATTGAGTGGTCACATGCACTGGTACCGATTGTATGCTGAAATGATAATACACTGACTTACTGATCATCAAAAAATTATTTCACAAAGACGTAAACAGTTTTCCAAAAACTATTCATTCCTGTTCTAATTCTGATATTCAAAAAACATTTCGAAACTAAAATCAAACAGAAACAAATTAGAAATATTATGGGTCGAAGATTGGGTGAGACAAATAAATGAAAACTGAAAGCATCGAAGATAACTCTTTCTTGACTTTGGTTATAAAACCCCGAAATTTCAAAATTCTTATATCGACAATCAGCTTTTATACGATAATATTAGACATGACTTCCAATTACAACAAGTGTACAAGGGGAATAAACACACAATATCAAAATTGATTGGCTGATTGATAAATTGATTTATATTTAACGCCATTTCCATTATTATGCTATTTCGTGACGGTCATATTGTTATTTGGTGGAGGAAGCCGGAGTTCTATGAAAAAACCACAAATCAACAATATGTTGAACTATTTAAATGCATTTGGAAAATAATAACACGTTAAGTACGTTGGGTTCTAAAACAAAAACACAAAAATGGTGAACATCAGACACTTATTTATAGAATTTACCTGAAATATGTTTAAATCATCAAGTACATATACAAATAATGTATTGTCAATGTTACAACTAACCTCAGGAAGCAAATAAACGGGAACGAAGACAACGATAGATTGACAAAGCTAGAATAATTAAGAATACTTTTATGGTAATTACAAATAAGTATAAGTAAATCCTTTTTATTATAATGCAACACATGATTTTTGTTACAAAAATGTTACAAAAAAATCAATACTAAATCTGTACGCTTTTGTCCTCATGTTTGTGATACACATATTGTATATATGTTAAGCGGTCAAACATTTACAACCGGATAATGATATATTAGTCCAGTTGACATGCTATCGACGCCGTTTTAAAAACTTGATATTGCAATTATTTATCAATTGGTGGTGTTAAGTACTGTTGTGTGTACATTCTTATAATAAATCTTAAAAATATATCCAATAGCATATTTGCAATCCCAAGCATATGTACTGTGTATGCGTTAGACAAAACAACCCTATATACTCATACTCACAAAAAAAACGATGAAAACTTGTCATTTATATTCGTAAGCATGCAGATATAAAATGAGTATGATATTCGTATATCTATTTAATGCTGAAAGCTAACTCAATTTTGACAGCATGTGATTTAATAAACAATGACAAAGATTATTGAATTGTGTTCTATATAATGACATATGTGTGATGGGGGCATAAGCTTTTCAATATTTCAACAGGGAAAACAATACAATTAAATAACAAATAAAATGGCAAATTGTACATATAAAACACCAAACCAAATAAATATCGATTCAACTGCTGCAACAAGTGTGTTATGATATTTTTCCACTCAAAACAGTTAGATTTTAACGTCACAATGGGAAATTCAGAAGAAACCAAGAAAATTTCACGTCATAACTCAACTTCGACCAATCATTTTCCGATAGCAAATATTTCACTAGTGAGGAGAAATATTTTTCTCACGCCGATCAAAAAGTGTGAACAAAGCACAAAAATTACAGAATATGAGTATTATAAACATGTGGTTTATATTCTTTTTTCAGGCTATTTTATTTGTATGAGAACCAAACTCTAAAGATAGAAGAGTGAGTTAGTGTAGTCTGGTTTAATCCTGTTCACACGTTACTGAAAATTTAGATATCTGTTTAAATTAAGACTGATATATTCAAGCGTTTTGGAAAAGAATTATTTGTATGTGGATAACATTCTTTATTTATATAATTATACTATATCTATATCTACTGAAGTTATCTGTTGATGTATTTTATGTCCAATGTAAACATCTTCTAAATAGCAAATATGTTAGTTTTGATGCAAATTGGTTTTTTTTTTGTGTTGGCATTAATTAGGTTTACCCCTTTATTCTTAAAAAAATGTATAAAAAGGTAAATAAACAAAAATTTGTAAAACAATTAAAACAAGAAAACCAACGGTCTAATCTATATAAAAAACGAGAAACAATTATGAACCACAATTATTAACCATATCAAAAAAGACAACCACTGAACAACAGGCTCCTAACTTGGGAAAATTGCATAAAAATGAATCGGGTTTAAAAATCATTGAAACAAAAACAAGTAAACATACACTGAACGAATAAGTTTGTTCTATGACACAATAAAAATACAATATTAATAAAAAAAATACGTAAGAACAGTGTCAAAAAAACAACTCTAACCTGGGATAAAAATGGCGTTAAATAAAAGAACGTACACAGATAAATTTAAATATAATAATTGTGTTGTTAGGAGTACGGGAGTTAACATTTGTTTACAATTTTACAAAATTAATAAATTTGTTGTTCACAGTACGATTACAGATTGAAGTGAAAACTTATCGTCATACTAAATTCTTATCAAAGGTGGTACATATTTAAATAGTGAGACGAGATATAACACAAAATAATAAACATTGAATAACAGAAATGCTTTACAATTTGTGTCTTATTTTCTAACTCCTGTTATTCGTATGTCATGTATATGGTTTGAGATGTCATTTTTACACTTATATGCATAGCAGGATATGCTCATCTTTTATACACACTCAGTCTCCGTCACGTTGAAGTTCATATGATTCTTTAAATTGTTGTAACTTTATATATATATCCAATATACTGAAAGTTATATATCGATACATTTATTATGTGTAACAAGATCAATGATATGTCGCCTTTTTCATATAGCGTCAAATTGATATCTACAAAAAAATGAGTATAAGGTTAACCCCAATACATGTATGGCATAAAAATCTTACCTTGACACACGAACACACTTGTATGAATCTGTTTATGATACAGTATATTTCAAATAATAATCAATTCGTCATATTGACCATCAATAATAATTTATATAGATATGTTGTGTACAAGTTATCATTTGTACACATTATAATGTGTACAAAAAAATGTACAAATTATAATTTGTGTTTTGACTTTGTACAAATTGTAATTTGTTCAAAAAGTGCCTGTACAAATTACAATTGATACATACTATATAATTGCTATTAAATTACCACACAGTACACCTTTTTACAAGACACAAAATAGTTCGTTATCCTTCGTTTGAGCAGGTGAGTGAATTATGGCATCGTGAATTGCACAACAGCTTTTGACTTTCACATTTACATTTAGAAGTGCTGTACCCTCCTTTGCATTTACATGAAATAAACCCAGGACAACCCGTTTAAAAGGCTTTTTAACTGCTTCACGCATTAAAGTTCATGAATCGTTGCTGTGAATAAACTTGTGTCTTTCGCAGCTTCAATTTGACGTTTAGACAAATAAATATCCTGTTAAAATTTATACAGCTGTTCCACTTTGGTACACAAAATCTCCAGATTAAACACTTACGCCTCAGATATTTCGAGAATCAGTTTGAGCAGGATCATACTGAGCAATATGTATAATGACATTAACCCCAAACAACAATTTCTGATAATTACTGTTTTGTTTGCTTGGTAAGATATTCGTCTTGGATCTATTAGTCACAAAGCGTACGTTTACTGGCAAGAATGATCGGTGTTTCAATGTCAGTGTCATACTCAATTTAGCTATAAACCCAATATGCTTGTCCTTGGTGTACACATGATTGTTCTTTCTTGTATCATTCTCTACAGGTTCAAACCTTTTTAGACAAATGTATCCTGCTGATCAATGTTTACACTATTGCATCAACTGAGAGACTAACAGAGTGTACACCTGGGATATATAGCTTTGGCAACTTATTAAGCAATTTACCCCAAAGTAATTAGCCGTTGCAAAGTGTTCAAGAAGAGATAAATGTGCAAGTCAAAAGATGCAATTCCCGATGCCATAACTCACTCACATGCTCAATCGAATGATAAAGTACTATTTTGGTATTTTGTAATTAAGGTGTACTGTATGGTAATTTAATAAAAATTCTATACTGTGTATCAATGCTTCTTTTCACAAGAATCCATATTAAAAAATATGGCAAAACGACAAACATTTAAAGCATCATAAAAACTATGGAAAATGAATCTGAGACAGACAAAGTTTGTTTGATAAGCAAGATTTGACATTTAGTCTGTTTGTATTGTCAATACATTAAAAAACAACACATTTGTCAGGATTTTGTTCTAATCTTTAGCATCTTATACGATGCACAAAGTCTTCGATGTCCGGGTTTAAAACATCATATAATCCTGTTCTTTGAGGGTTTATTTGTTTTGATTCCACTTTCATTTTAGTAATGTCACGTGGCGTCAATATCAAGGTCTATATACATCTATATTTGATAGAAAAACATGCTATGCTTGCATACACAAGTTTTTATCAATTAACAACAATATCACATTTATAAATCACATAATTGTGAGCGTGTGGTATTTTTGTTCATTTTTTGTATATGAACACTCTTAACAGGACCTTTTGAACATCAAGTCACTAACACCCCGTTTACACGTGTAAAAAAGATCGATCTTTCTGAGATCGATATCTAAAGACCGATCTCTAGTCTAATGTAAACGGGAAAGATCGATCTTCCGTCGGACTTTAACAGTCCATCTCCAGAGGTGGTTTTAAAAAATCGATCTTATTTGAATCGATCTTTTTTCAAGTGTAAACGCTTAGATCGATCGCGATCGAACTTTTTCAAGTGAATGTTATATTTGGATATGAAAATAATCTGCGTATGTTCGGCGGCAAACACACACGTGTTTATAAACGATGGGTGGTATAAGAACAGTTAATGTAGATTCCGCCAGTTTTACATTATTCTTCTTTAAATTCTATCTCTTTGTTGCAAATCCTCATCTTCAAACGCATTGACCTTAAGGTTTTCATGTTTAAGTGAAAGTCGTCTCGTGACATCTCATTGTTTAATGACTTGTGACGTACAAACCAAAAAGAAAAATCAATAACTGCATACGAAGTTCCAATGATCCAACTATTTTCTCCATGATTAAGACGCAAATGTTGGCATACTATTCTACGAAATGTAAAGTAATCAGGTCAAACCGGTTTTTTTGATGTTGCAGTGTAAACGCACTAGATTAAAAAGATCGACTTCAATCGATCGTGCTTGTGTAAATGTAAACGCGAACTGGTCTTTAAAAGATCGATTCAAATAAAGACCAGTTCAATTTCGTACAAGTGTAAACTGGGTCTTAGTTAAGGTTTGAATTAATATTATTTTATTGAATCAATATTTCATGTAGTGTTTTTCTACATTGAACCTCGATCAAAATACTTAGAAGACAAAATCAAACACGAGGTTGAAGAGCATTGAACTCAAAATATTCCAAAATGTTGAACGAGTCAAATACGGATCACGGCATCTTTGTCTGGGATTCAAATTAGGAAATAACCTGCAGATAAATGAGATTATAATCTAGAAAAGAGATGAATAATTGTTATAAAGAACATTCTAGTGCTACATGTGCTAATTGAATTTCTTCTTAATAAACTTGATAAACCAAAATGAATAAGAATTAATTTGAAAAGTTATTTTTTTAAAGGAGAATATATTCAATACATTGGCAGTTGGCAATTTCGAAAACATATATATTACAAAAATGATATACTGTACGCTTATCTTGAAACTGATAAAATTGAGTAAACAAATAAACGCTGACCTTCTATAGATGACAATTTGATCATCATTTGTACTTATCTCTAAATGATAAAGAAGTTTCTTCGTGTAAGGAATTAAATATTTAAGAGACTTTAGTTTTAAAGATTGTTATTCTTATATTGTTTGCGACCAAGTTTCAAAAGAAGTCATATCCAATGCTGTGTCACATCAATGTGTCACATTAATATCATCAACATAGAATGTTGTCAAAGAAAGTTGGATGAGTTTTACTTGTATATTGTATCTTTGATCAGTTATTTTTACTTTGTAAAGCTTGAAATTACAGAAGAAATGCCAATATTTGATACATATGTAGTGCAGACTTTTTAGTACTTCAAATCACTTATTCTACTGCTTACATTACAACTAATTTTTCAAAATACAAATAAACATCTGGGCAGTTGTATTCCTCAATGAAGTAAGAACATCGTGCGTAACCAATCTAACAATGAAGTCGGTTATTGTATTTACTGTTACAGAAAACATGAAATCAAATACTGCAATTTAGGGTTAAATATACAACACAAATACAAAAAAATGCTACTTAGAGACACCAAAAACAGAAACATATATAATGTTCAACATATGATTTTGTACACTTATTTGATGATATTTAAGGTGGTACCCAACACCTTGACTAATATTAATTTGGCTCGTTTAATTTTCACAAAATTTTGACAAAATGTTTACTTTGACCCTTTGACAAAAATATAAAAATTTCAAAAAATTTCAACCAACCACTTTATCAGAAAAATTTCATTGGTTATATAGCAGTTTGACAAACACTAATTTTGATCATTGAGAAGCTTAATATTTCCTTAACAATACAAAGTGATTAAAACATCTAGCTGATTTTTACAGAGTTATCTCCCTGTAGTGTTAGGTACCACCTTAAAAAGAAACTTAAGATAGAACTAAAAACATTGCTAATGATTTCCCTGACTTGAGATAAACATGTGAACATTGTGAAATAGATTAAGGTTTCCCTACCAATATGCGAAAGAAAAATAGAGGCGGACGAATACCAAAGGAGTATAACTCAAAAGTCGTAGACAAATTGACAACACCGTGGGAAAAACTGCGTTCCTTTTAATAATACGTAATAGCCTATTCATAAAAATCAGTAATCGTTATTTCAAAATAAAATACAACTCAGAAAAATTGACAACATGTTCATTAAATTTTGTATGAGTACTCTTATATGACAAACTCAATAATTGAGTCTACCAATATTATTTGCCACCTGATCAGCACATAATGAGGAAGTATGTCACCAAATCATGGTACATGAATGCAACACAAATTATGTCTACAATCATAATTCAAACCCCTTTGAATGATAGGCAAATCTTTCGTGATGTCATAAACATGATATATGCTAACAACGTAACATGTCTCTTGTTATAAGAATTGTTGACGGGTAAGACAATCATATAAGTTTATTGATGTTGTTTGCCAATTCTTGTAGTAGTTGACTTGGTTTTCTTATACATGTTTTACAATCATCAACTTTTTGACTTTTACACTTTCGTCAGGTTTGCAAGAACAAAGATTTTGGCAAATATGTTGACCTAATTACTATAGCATGTGTCAATTACAATACCTTGGACGGATAAATCATTAACATTTATAGATGCAATAATCTTTAAAACTTCGATATTGTGGAATCAACATTCAATTTGACGACAGGATCAAATGTTAACTTGTTTTAAAGCAAGTTTTTTGTATCATCGTATACTGATGGTTTAGTATAGACAATACTCTTTGGATTGTCAGTTTATCTGCTAGCAGACTTATTTGAATTACTACCCCTGCATAAGGTGTAACATCACTAATTCGAGCCCGGTCTGAAAAACATACCAGAAAGTATTGGGTATTACTTTCAAAATATATAGAATGACTGCTGAGTATTGTAGAATCCTTTTTGAATTCATTATTTTAAAAATAAACAAAATTGCAAGGGGTACATTTTCCCTGTTTCTGAAAATTGATGCAACCGTTCTGGTACTTCCACAGTTCTTGGAACAAGTACTCTTTTATATGCAGTTCAAGATATGTTATTTTTTAAGTACTAGATTCCATAAGGTGTTTAATTTGACATAACATAGAAAAACAAAGGATACGGGGTATCCTTTCCATGACATAAAGTCAGCGCATGCCAGCAAAACACACACAAAAAGGTAGCGAACTGCGCTTTTACTTCTGTTCTTCATCTCAAAGTCACAGTGAGGCCTTCGACACGGAGCTAAAAACAAATGTTAACTAAAAAACATTTATGAACAAGGAAGTAAAAAAAGAACCCAGACAATTGCATTAGTATCACTAAACTAAATTACTATAGAGAAAACCTGAATTAGATTATATAGTGATCACGGATACCCCTGCCTTAATTTATTCTGAAAACATACATCTAGAGAGTGAGAATAAAATATATACAGTATTTTCACTCGTTCTGTTGGTTGATAATGATTGATTATGTTGATTTACATGTACTTTACCTTTTTGAATTTACCTAAGGAGTTCGGTATTTGTGTTACACTTTTTTTACATTATCAGCATGTTTCTACTGTTATCTATAGGAGATAAATGTAGAATGTGTCCACGGGACACAGATGATGCCTCCGCTTGCATATAACGTTATAGAGGGGCATATCTTAGGAACGGTAAAAGTAACACCACCCAAATTCGAACTTGATCTGAGTTGTTTTGGTAATAAGCATTGTGTATAAGTTTCATAACATTTGGTTGAGGCAAACTGAAGTTAGAGAACGAAAACCAATTTTTTAACGTACCTACGGATGGAAAAGTGTGCCACTTAATACCTCCCCCGCTGCAGTGGGTGCATAAAAAACAACAGATGTACCAGATATTATGATTATAGATGATCAAATATAAAAGAGATAAAAATAGAAAACAATGTATGGAAAGGATGATTTGTCATTCTGTTCATACAAATATTAATAAACAAATACTTATAGTGCAAAAAAAAAACCAACATTGACCATACTACTGACAGACCTGGCAACAAAAGAAATAAAATATTGAAGGGGTTCTGCGGAACCATACTTCTCGCTTGCGAGTGTTGCTGTCAGTGTAAAAATGTAATGTTGACTTGAAAGGTGAGTCCATTTATCAGTTTTCATAAGAATCCATGAAGGTATACAAATTCATCGTGCCAAAAAAATTCAATCTCAGACTGTGTGTGAAATGTTAACTGTGAAAAAACGAAGTCCACCTGTCAAAAAAATACTGAAATTGAGAAGATAGTGTATTTTCAAAAGTTTGCTTTAGACAATATATCTCAATCATAAAAAAGATTTTGCTAAAGTTGCAAAAAAAATATATGAAGATTTGACAAAGTACTTGATGCGTAACCCAGATTGTACCTACTTGTTAACTGTAAAAACAATAAGTCTAAAAGTCAGTTGAATACGGCAAAATGAAAATAAATATTTTCACAAGTTTGCTCTGGAAACTGTATTTTGGTCATGAGCTTCTGTCCAAATTTCATAAAATCCCATAAAGGTTTGACAAAGTTATTGATGACAAAACTGTAACCCCAGACTGTATCTACTTGTTGTTATGTGTAAAACAAACTATATCAATTTATCAGTGAAATACGGAGAAATGAAATGAAATATTTTCAAAATTTTGTTCTGGATACTGTATTTTGGTCATTAACAAAATTCGTTCCAAAGAAAAAATCCAAAGATCTTTTAGAGTATATACAATCTTAGACTCTTTCATCTTGCAATAGTATAAAACATTTGATTTTTCTACACTTCACACACGTATTCCCCATTCCAAACTAAAAAAAAAAAAAAAAACAAATTAGAAGAGTTTGTCCTGCTTTGTTTCATAAAAAAAAATGGCCAACGTAAAGTCAAGTTCCTTGTGTTAGGAAGGGATACATCCTACTTTTTAAAAAAAAATCACTCTGATTCACACAAAACATTCTCTTCAACTGACATAATCAAGATGCTTGATTTCTTAAGTTACGTTTGGAGGACGTGGTTTTCAACAATCAATCGGCATTCCCATGAAGAACAACCGTGCCCTTCTTCTTGCCGACTTGATTCGTTATTCATATGAGGTTGACTTCATACAGGAACTTCTTAGGAAGAAAGACAAGAAGTTAGCAGTATCCTTTAACTTTATTTTCCACTATATAGATGATGATCTCTCACTAAATAATTAAAGATTTGGTGACTATGTTGAACGCATCTATCCCATCGAACTTGAGATATAAAGATACAACAGATGCAGTTGAGTCTGACACATATTTTGACTTACGTCTAGAAATTGTCAATGAGAGTCGGTTGAAAACAAAACTTGACGACAAAAGAGATGATTTCAGATTCGCAATTTTTAATTTTCCATTTCTTTGTAGCTACATTCAAGCATCGCCTGCATACGGAGTATATATCTCCCAGTTGATACGATATTCCAGGGCTTGTATTTCCTTTCATGATTTCCTTGATAGAGGGTTGCTGCTCACAAGAAAGATATTAAACCAAGAGTTCCAAGTGGAGAAATTGAAATCACGCCTTCGTACATTTTACGAACGCCATCAATCGTTGGTTGACCGTTAGGGAATATCCGTTTCACAGATGAAAACGCATATGCTCCTAATGTCCCCTTTTAACCGAATGTGAACTATTGAATTAGACTTATCATCAGTTTTTTACTAACACTAGGAACATGACGGGTGTAACATGTGGAGTAGGATCTACTTACCCTTCCGGATCACCTGTGATGATCCCCATTTTTTGGTGTGGTTAGTGTTGCTCGGTTTTCAGTTTTTTCAGTTGTGTCTTGTGTACGATTGTTTGTCTTTTGGTATTTTTTAACCATGGCTTTGTCAGTTTGTTTTCGACTTTTGAGTTTGAATGTCTCTTTAATATCTTTCGCCTCTGTCTCTCTCATATACAGACTGATTATACAGAATAATAAATATATTAAACTTTAGGTGCTTTAGAACGAATCAATGTCCATATAGCGCGGTCTATTTCGTTGGAATTATATTTAAACGTTTAAAACTGTAGCAGTTAATGACTTCTTTATTCCATATTGACAGTCTAATTAAATCCATGATATGATGTTGATATGTCCATAAAAAGGTGCAAGGAACTATCAAAACTCATAAACTAACCATCACATGCATTGGCGTTGAAATGGTATTTTTTTTTAGTTCAGACATTATTATGAACCATTGGTTGACTTTTCAAAATAAGCTATTGACAATTCAGATTTTAAAATTAAATACTTTTAGTCATATTTCATAGAATAAATAATTTTAAGAGGTCAATGAGGTTTTGGTGGATGACGAAAGTTTTAAAGGTTAACATTCGTGCAGCATTCTTGCGTACATATACATATATAAAAACGAAGGAGATATAGTATGATTGATGAGAAAAATATCGACCAGAGATCAACGCAATAAAATGAAAACAGTTACTGGGCACTGTACGACCTTCAACAAAAAAGCAAAACTCCTACCATCTTGTAAGCTTGATAAGGCCGTGGCATTACAAAATGCGAAACAAATCAAAAGAGAAAACAACCATTTTATTCATTTTTGTTATTTTATGCAAAGAATAAAAACAAACGAAATTTATATAACAATAACCAACTTGAATCCCTGAATTACAGGATTCTGACTTGTGATGGGCAAATTAAGAAAATAACGGGGTTCAACAGATCAATTGGAACAAACTACATTGTACAACCATCAATTTGAAAATGCTTGACTCAATAAATCGGCAAGACCAACACAAAACAAAAACTTGACAAAAACATAATGTGCCGATCGAAAAGTAATAAAGACTAGACTGACAAAATAACAGAAATCCGATGTTTCATAACATATATTAGCGTAAATGTTTATACGATTGATGGCCATACCTCTGACAAAAGGAAAGATGACAATATTTTGAAAATTGGAAAGCAATTGTTGAATAATTTTCAACCTATTTTACGGAAACATAATACTTTTTTTATTTCCACTAATACAAGAATCATACCATCTGAACAACAAAAGTGTTGGTTGCTATGTCGTCATTAATCTGATGAAAGCATGATTATTTGAACATCTTTTCTGACTGGCTATTTATTGATGTTGGCGTGTGTTTCCAAAAGGAAAACATAATAAATGTAAATGAAGATTATTAGAAAAATCGTGATTCCTGGCTATATTCTACATCTACTTCTTTCGTTTACAGTAGTCCATTAAAAACACGCTGCTGACCAATTACTGATTCACTATCACATTCATAAATTCGGGACAAGACCTGAAATGTATAAGCCATTTTTTTTTTATTGAAAACGTTTTAAAAACTACTCCAGCTGAAAAATGATTTTTTTTTCTTTAGTGCGACACCCCTGATATATTTCTTGTAATAATATTAAGGGGACGCATCAATTTCAGGTCGATATAATATGGGCGTGATTGACACCTCGGCGTGAACGTACTTGATAAATTATGTCATCGAAACGTGATTACGCTGATGGAGTTTCGAAATGGAAAGACCGATGTAAAAATGTTTTCAGATCACTATATTTGAAATTTTAACTAATATATAATGATTATTAAATATAATTTGATGAGGCACTTTGAATTTTTTATGGTTTTAATTTGAGCAAATCAACTTCAGAAATATAAAAAATAATAAGTCGTCGGTTTAATACAAAAATTAAAAAAGAGGGGGGGGGGGGGGGGGGGTGGGGGGGGGGGGGGTGTGTGGGGGGGGTAATTTATTTGATTTCAAATGGCTTTTAAAGTAATATATAAATAATGTATATTATTGAATTAATTGCTTCGTAAAGCAAGCCAGATTTTTTTTATACTATGCAAACCAAACATTAAATTTTTGGTTCTCGGTGAATCCAAAATTAAGCTTTTATTTACCTTGTGTCAATGGGACAATGGGAGGGAATTTGGATTTTAACACTGTTTGTTAAAAAATGGACAAACAAAACAAAGGTTGGAGAAGGCATTTTCTGTCATTAAAATAGGGTAGGTCGGGAAACACTTAAAAGAGGGACGAAAGATACCAGAGGGACAGTCAAACTCATAGATCGAAAACAAACTGACAACGCCATGGCCAAAAATAAAAAGACAAACAGACAAATAATAGTACAGATGACACAACATAGAAAACTAAAGACTAAGCAACACGAACCCCACCAAAAACTGGGAGTGATCTTAGGTGCTCCAGAAGGGTAAGCAGATCCTGCTCCACATGGGGCACCCGTCGTGTTGCTTATGTTATTACGAATCCGGTAAATAGTCTAATTCGGTAAGTCACATTCGTGAAAAGGGAAGGGTATTGTAGTAACGACATGAGGAACATATCCGATATCATCTGTGAAACGGTTATTCCATAACGGTCAACCAACTCGTGATGGCGTCCGTAACATTTACGAAGGGATGATTTCAATTTCACCATTTGGAACTCTTGGTTTAATAGCTTCCTTGTGAGCAGCAATCCTCTATCAAGGAAATCATGATAGGAAACACAAGCCCGGGAATATCGTATCAATTGGGAGATATATACTCCGTATGCAGGCGCTGCTGGGATGTTGCTACATAGAAATGGAAAGTTCACAGTTGGAAAGCTGAAATCATCTCTTTTGTCGTAAAGTTTTGTTTTCAACCGACCCTCATTGTCAATTTCCAGATGTAAGTCAATATATGAGGCAGACTTAACTGTATCTGTAGTATCTTTTATCTCTAGTTCGATGGGATAGATTCGTTCAACATAGTCACCAAATTTTGTATTATTTAGTGAGAGAACATCATCTATATAGCGGAACGTAGAGTTAAAGGATATTGCTAACTTCTTATCTTTCTTCCTAAGAAGTTCATTTATTTCTATTTGTATGAGTTAAGCTTTTTTCAACTGATTTTTATAGTTCGTTTTTATGTCATGTATGTTGTATGTTACACCACTGTCCCAGGATAGGGGAGGGTTGGGATCCCGCTAACATGTTTAACCCGCCACATTCTGGATGTATGTGCCTGTCCCAAGTCAGAAGCCTGTAATTCAATGGTTGTCGTTTGTTGATGTGTTACATATTCGTTTTTCGTTCATTTTGTGTACATGAATTAGGCCGTTAGTTTTCTAGTTTGAATTGTTTTACAATTTTCATTTCGGGACCTTTTATAGCTGACTATGCGGTATGGGCTGTGCTCTTTGTTAATTTCTGTGTCATTTCATTTGGTCTCTTGTGGAGAGTTGTCTCATCAAATTTGGAATCAAACCACATCTTCTTTTATATATAGACCTAATCACAAACTAATACATTGTTGACGCCGACGCCGGAAACAACATACCTATTTCTCGCTTTTTTACTACATCAAGGCAAGACAAAAACAGTGGTCTCTGATTGTAATTTATAATATATTTGTGTCTTGCTCTTGTAACATTGTCATTATGACACATACATTTTTAATGATAAACATGATAAATAGATAAAATACTAAAAAGTATCCAAACTTGTTCTTAGGACTGATTTTCAAGTTGTTTACAAGTCTGAGGTCAAATGGTTATTCGTGACGATGCAGGACACGACACCCACACTGCCATGATGTCCATAGGATGTACACAAATGTATGGGTTGTACATTGAAAAGATGTAATGGCCATAGGACTACATCGTCCATACTTTGTTAAGACGCTTCATCCATGGTTTTTTTCTTCTTCAGAAATTCTTATTTATAAATTAAAGTATTTAAATATAGATACATGTAGTTGGTTATGATAACTTGTAAAATATATTGTGCTGTTTTTACATTATTTGTCATGTTTTTTATTTGTTATACACTTGAAATACGCATTATAAACATGATAAATGTGTTGTATCTAATTAAAAAATTATATTATTTTCTAAATGTTTAATATCTTGGGTAAAACAAACTGAAAAAAATAATAAAAATGAAATATCCAAAATGGGAGATTAATTTGTAATGGTTTAAACAGTAAGTTAAGTTTGAAATATAAAACAAATTTAGTGATCCGATAGGCCTAATGATTAATTTAAAGAAATTTTAGGAAGATTGTTAATTGCTCATTATTATTTTTCTGGTGAACATAAGTATTAATTATGCTTTTGTCAAGAAATTGTAAAGCCTAAAGGAAATAAAAATCGAGATCACCTATCATGACTATAAACACAGCACCCAAGCTGAGTTCAACTTCAAGCAGATACAATCATACATTGGGTAGTGTTGTATTATTATATTTTATGCTATAACTTCAACATGCTCATTGCAATTAAAACTTAGTATGAACGCTACGATACGCTCTTCATAGGGGTATGGACTTTAGTCTTTACGTCCCATGGACGATGTGGCGGTATTGTCGACATATCCTATGGACGTCGTGGAAATATGGCCGGCGCGTCTGGAAAGCATTCGTGAAGACAATTTAAGACTAACATCTTCCTGCTTTTTTCCATTTAAAATGTGAATGACAAATTAATTTTACCTTTCTTTGTGCTTTCCATGTCAACCATCAAAACAAAAGCACTTTCGTTGCATTGACTTTCATTTGTATCGTTCCTCGCCTCGGTTTCTCCCAGTTAATCGACAAGTCATCTATTTCAATTTATTTCTATATCGGTTTGACCATCAGTTTGAACAACCAGAGTTCTTTATATCATATATCTCTGACTCTGTCCATTCTTTATCTTACAGAAAAAATTGAAACCTCCATCAGTAGCTCGTGAGCGTCCATGGATTTGCGTCATGGTATACAATACGGTAACGGTGAGACGATTTCTGGGTTTTCGTATTCGCGTACATTTACGTATAGTGAGGGTCTGGAAACAGTTTCGGGATAAAAGAACAGAGAATGATGGACGAAAAGTACAGAATATAGAGAAAAAAAATAAAGAAAGGGAAAGAGGAGAATAAAAAAGTCAAAAATTTGAATAAATAACAATTGAGAATCATGGGTTTCTAAATTATAAAGACTGAATATTGAGAATTATTGAAAATAAAGGACAAACTATAAAATGAATAGATGAAAAAAATGTTAATGGTCTGAAAATTAAGGAATAAAGGACCCCCACTCAGAACCTCATATTTATAGAGAGAATTGTCATTTTTATTCAATTAGTTGCACTGAAAACATATTTACAAAGCGTTGAACTATAAATTCATTTATTTTACATTTCTTTTCACCGGCTGTCGATAATATGCATATTATGATGGTAATTTAAATGGATTATAAATCGTTACCCCTTAATATTAGTAATATAAGGTAATATAAGATATGAAAACATATGTTTTTGAATATAAATATGTTCATCGGGTTTTACTCAAAACATACGTTAACAGCCTGTTTTCAAACATATGTTAACCAGGTGTTACTCAAAACATGCGTTTACCAGGTGTTTTTCAAAACATATCTTTACCACATGTTTTCAAACACATATTAGCCAGGTGTTTCTTAAAACATATGGTAAACATGTGGTCAAACGTATGTTTCTCATGCGTTTTGTAAACATGTGTTTCACATGCGTTCATCAACGCATGTTTACCACATGTTTTTCAAACATACGGGAAATGCATGGTTTCAAACACATGTTTACCACCTGTTACTCAAAACACATGGTAAACATATGGTGAAACGCATGTTTACCATACGTTTTCAAAAACACCTGGTAAACATGCGTTGCATTTATTGCTGTGTAGCTGATTATGCGGTATAGGTTTTGCTCATTGTTGAAGGCCGTACGGTGACCTACATGTATTGTTGTTAATTTCTGTGTCATTTGGTCTCTTGTAGAGAGTCGTCTCGTTGGAAATTTTACCACATCTTCTTATTTTTATATAACAAAATAACACGGTTTTTTTTTTAGACGAGTGACTCAGAAAAGTAAACAAGATTATATTTGCCTTTTTTAATGGTTTAGTCAACTAACAATACATTAATTGAATAGTCTAGACGAATAAAAACGTCAATGTGTTAACAATTTGATATCATTTCATTCATTAAAACATGTGATAAAGGATTATATGAAAAGTCCCTGCTTGACTTCGGTAATAAACGTACAAATATTGTACAGACAATCAGAAGCCATTATTGATACATTGCCTTGCACCAATTGATTACACAAGATCAGTTAAATATTGCTATGTAGCAATAATTTCCAATTTATCGGTAACAAAATAACAATAGTGAAATTTGTGTAAAAGAGAGGCGAACAAGACCAAAAGGACATTCAAACTCATAAGTCGTATATAAATGTAATAAATGAAATGAGTCAAACAAAGTAAATATACCTGTGTTTGATTCTATTACATTTTCAATAGCAGTACTAACAGGGTAGTAAATTCGATTCCATTTAACCAATTAATCCTAACATGAAATTGATGGCTTCCATGTCTTATTATTCTTATTTCCAGAACAAAAATGTGACATGCAATAGTTTACGCCAATATAAGTGCAAGGCTTCTATTCTACAAATACATACACTTTTGATCGGGATCATTTTATGAATTCCTATTTTAATTGATTTTTTAGCATTAATTTAATTGTATAACATCCGTAAATGTAAACATAAACTGTAAGGTCGGTCTCTCCGGGCGTTCTGGTTTTCTCCACAAATAAAAACTTGCAGCTCTGATAAAGCCAATAGTTTGGTAACAACAATACATCAATCAATCACAATATGAAAGAAAAACACTCTTTATTACAATCATAATTCATTATGAATTTGTCTTCAAGATTTTCTGGTCCGTACAGATAAGGGTCATCACCACAATAACATTCTTCTCCATTCTAGAAAATATACTCTAATATGTACATTGATATAGTGTGGTCGTCAAAATTCTTTCATCTTTTGACATTTTTTTTCTGACATTATTTCACAACGGTTTTTCAGGCATTCCAATAGTAGATTAGATTGTACATTGAAACCTGTCTTAACCGAATATTGCATAAACCGAAAGAAAACCTGTCTAAACCATACATATTCTTAAGTCCAGACATATCAAATGTCATGTGTTGTAACCTGATCATACCAAATGTCTGCCAAAACCGAGCGTAAACTTAAGTCCCGAAGAGGTTTGGTTGAGACAGACAGGTTTCAGTGTATTACACTTTCTATTTGATGTTAATGTGTTTGGGGTTAACTAAATTTCGTTTTTCTATGGAGTTCCACAAAAGAGGCATTCGTCATATTAAGTTCTGTATCATGTACTAAACAATGCTTTGAATTTTGTTAACATATATTATGGTTGGGTGGTGTCGACGAAAATTGTACTGTATGATTTTTAAACTGTCATTATTTTTAACCGTAAAACACAATGATGGCTGGTCTAAGTGCCACAACTCAAACATGAAAAATGAAGAATGAATGTTTTTTAACAATGTCCGTAATGCTATGTTTTGCATGTAACTCATAGAAAAAATGAATGAAAAATTAAAAAGAGAACGCATTTATAATGTTCACTAATTCCGTAAAGGGAGAATATACAACGGTTTAAATAACCATCGGGCATTTTTTGGTGGTCACTATTTTTTTTTTTTTTTTTACTTTCGAAAGTTAAGTAGGAATGCCTAATCTTAATTACTAATAATATAATTGTTTTTGTCTTTTACTCTTTTCATTTCATTTTAAATACTGTCAACCATCTAAATTTTGCGAACGATTTATTAACGCAATTTCGTGAGTTGAAAATAACGCAGAAATAAATTGCAACGAAAATGTTAAACTGAAATCTTCTGTAATGCCAATACATCAACAAAACTTGAAAACAAGCATATGCCAAACATGGTCGTTTACAATATGAATGAAAAGAGTTGTTAACTGCGATAGTAGCTTAACGACACAATAATAGATAATTGCAGGTCGTTGTAGTAAACTCGTATTGTGTCGAGTAAAAAAAAGTGTAAAAATGTTTATCAGGGACAATAAAAAAAGTGTCATCAATATTAAATGTTTGTCAAGAAATCGTTTAATAATTCAATATAAGCTGAAAGGAATTTATCTTTCATGATATTATTGGTAGTTACAAATGCGTTTTACTATGAAAACTGCAAAGGAATAATAGAATTGACTGATATGACACTTGGTTCCATTATTACCGGTACTAATTTGTTACTATTGAACACTCTTATAAGACTGGTATTTATGAGTTTCTTTGTTATATCTACTCAAATAACAATGTATTTTATTTCTATCAGAGATTATTCATTAAATCAAATGTAGTAGTCCAAACAAAAACGGTGACTTTATTTGAGAATTGTGTCACCCTTTTTTCTGCATGTTGGAAAAATGGTGTTTTTGGTAAAATCACACTTACGTGTAATGCAATGGACATACATGAACAATTTATACATCTTCCAGCTGCACAACTTGCTTAACTTGGTGGAATTTGCATTTCAGGTGAGATTTTTATATTATTATAGGTATATACCAAATTCTTATTATTATTGTCAAGATTGTGTTCATTAAGTTTGCTGTTAAAACAATTCGAAACCATTTTAACTTAAGGAAAATATCTCCCACATGGTAAGCTCTAATTACCTGCCCTGCTTTTGCAATATGTTTTGGTCATTTTTCTTTATCAGGTCTTCTTCTTTTTAATAATGTATGCATTTTCAAATGATTTGGCCTCAAGCTTCACTGAAGACATTAATTTATGGTCAAAATGCGCATCTGGGTCAGTAAAATTGGTATCGTTATTGATATTAAAATTAGAAACTATAAAAAGACCAATAAAAAATGAAAACTCATTAGCCGTATTTGACCATTAGTTATCTTGTTTCTATAAAAACATGTTTCATTGATTTTAGTAGCAAGATACAAAAAAATGAAATTTTAGGTTAATATATTTACAAACTTAATGACCAGAATAGTCTGGAATCCAAATTGTAGCAAAAATGTTCGACAAATGATACGATTATATCATTATTTAGAAGAAACTTTTAACAGTGGTTATATAGTGATTCAAAATCCTCAAGCGTTCATTTTGGATCAAAATTGACCAAATGTATGACTTTTTACAAAGAGACAGCTATGCGCACGCACTACTTTTTTTTAAACATATTCTACTTTATTGTATATTCCTTTTTGCTCTGAACCAAAGAAGTGAGTATATACCATATAAACGGACTAAAGCGACGTCACCGTTTAAAAAACGAAAACCAAAAATAGGATACCAAAAACGTATCATTTGTCGAACATTGTTGTGTAGAGTGTCCCTGTTAAAACTGAAATATTCAAATACAGAAAGCGACAGATGTTTGTATGCGATTTATCTAAAGTAAGTTCCCTTGGTTTATTTCCGCAGTTTAATCGTCATGGTAACGGTAGGAGTACTCAATTAGATAGAACTCGTGTGTTCTATTAGTTTTTCGTCTGTTCTCCTCGTTGAGTTGGCTTTAATTTAGTCTTTGTATTCAATATCCTCATAAATCTTAATGTGTATGTACAACATGACCTCTGTGCCTGCGTACTTGTATTCCTGGTCTTTACAGTAAAACAGACACTTGTTGTTTTCAATATATGGGTGAGTAGTCCCATTTAGTAAAGCATGTGCTAACAATCTATTCCATGTATCAACAAAACATCCAACATAATCATGCCTGTCTGCTCAACCGAAAATAGAAATAAAGTAATGACTTGACTAATTCAAATGAGAAAGCCTTATCTATATTCAGAAAATGACCTTTGTCGTTTTCTTTTCGTGAAATATTTTGACAATCGTTGTTTATTATGGACGTTTATTGAAAATGCGAGTTAACATAACTATATGTTATCCATCTTAAATGCTTTCTCTGCAATTAAAGTTGGTCGAACACAAAATGAAAAATAATATGACCCATAATATCTTCTATATGATTTTCATAATACAAATATCATCGAGCTGTCTGTAAGGTTTTGGATCTTATCACATCTGTAGTAACTTTATAATTACTAATTGTAATGAGATAAGGTCTTTGTTGGGCAACATTAACAAGAATATGGTATATGAAGGATAAAAATATTGCGTATAAAACATTGGAAAACAAAAACTCACCAAAAACTTGTACTGGGCACTGTAAAGAAATATTTACGAAATATAAAATATGAACCTTTGTAAATTTTCGGAGCATCTTAAATCACCCTCGCTTTCTGGTAGGGTTCGTGTTGCTCAGTCTTCAGTTTTCTCTGTTGTGTTTGTTTGTATACTGTTGTTTGTCTTTTTATCTTTTTTGTTTTTGTCAAGGCCTTGTCAGTTTATTTTCGGCTAATGCGTTTGAATCACTTAAAATCGCCAGACAATCGGTGGAATAACTGAGTTAGATAGTATGTCGTAGTCTTGTTGTTGAAAGACTTTTCAAAATTTTAATTATATTTGCCATTTGAAGATAGGATTAGAATAACAACCAAACATTATATTTTTAAGAGAACCTTTATATTTGCAGTAGAAAGTAAAACAACAAAAATACCGAACTCGAAGGAAAATTCAAAACGGAAAGTCCATTATCAAATGGCAAAATCAAAATCTCAAACACACCAAACGATTGGAAAACAACTGTCATATTCCTGTCTTGGTACCGACATTTCCTTGTGTAGAAAATGGTGGATTAAACCTGATTTTATAGCTAGTTAAACCTTTTATTGTATGACAGTCGCATAAATTCTATTATATTGACAACAATGTGTGAACAAAACTAACAGACATAATAGGCTGATGATGACTTTAAAATGGTTTGAAAATATTCAAAGTACTATGTGTTATATGTAAACCTTTGTGCTAATGCTAGGTAATGCCATGTTTAAGCTCGCTCTATTCATTTGTCATTAGAACATATTCAAGGAAATCGTACAAGATCTGAAATGTTAACGACAAAAAATGCGGTTAGAGTAACTTTGCGATCTAAACAAGGGAAGATAGCAATATTTAAACGTCTCTTTTGCCGAATTTTTTATTTTCAATTTTGTCATTTAGTAGTTAAGAGTTTTCTGATAAAAATGGGCAATATTGACTGTTATCATTATCTTTAATTAAATGATTTTCTTTAAAATAATACATTCAACATGTTAAATTAACAAAAAACAAAAAAACAAAAAAAAAACAACCGTAAGTTCTTAAGCGAAGTATCAGCTATTATTGATCTATATGCCAATTAATCTTTCAGAATATTTTAACGTCCTTTTTGAAGGTTTTTCTATGTCTGAAGATGCAAAACTATAAAGTAAAAAAATAAATCTGCAATATTAGGTGCGCAGCTACTATCGTTTGAAGTTAAAATGATTTGACGATATATTATCATCATCATCATCATAACGACCAATCAAATTATCAACCAAGAAAGATGAGGTAATGTCTGCAGGAGCAGTGATCTGTATATATTTAATGACAAAAGAAAGGCAATTTATTACATGGGATTACAATATATGAGTTCAAGACCTGATTTTTCAAAGGGCAAGCCATTCACATTACTTAAAATCATTTGAAACGAGTTTCTTGTAATTATAATTTTATCGAAATTATTGAACCAATGCATGCATATATCCAAACCTAGTCCTGTATGCACGTTTTTTTTTCTGTTTTACATTTATTGCGAATCTATAACGCATTATTAACAAATGATATTGCATTCAATGATTGTTAATCGCAAGCTAATTACCTATCGATTCTGTTGCTGAAGATTACCGGATCGTGACATTGATAAACAATTAATACAGAGCATGTGAAGCACATGGAAAATACGCGAATTGATAGAGCCATGATAATGTTTTTTTTTAATATTTTCCACACGTTCTCATTTGTTAATTAAACTTTTACTTAACAGTAGTTAAATGAATAGGTGTATTAGATTTGTTCTTTAAGAATCCGTTATTACTTTTTAACTTCAAGTGCACGTTTTTTTTACATTCTTTTCATCACGGTTTCCCCCCTCGCACATGCACTAT
This sequence comes from Mytilus californianus, assembly GCF_021869535.1. Lineage (NCBI taxonomy): Eukaryota > Metazoa > Mollusca > Bivalvia > Mytilida > Mytilidae > Mytilus > Mytilus californianus. The sequence goes on from NW_026262712.1 coordinate 38,219,196, forward strand.
GCGATGGCGGAAGTTTTAACTAGAGCAGTGTAGAGGTCTTGTAGTTAAGGAAGACAATAATTCAATAGTAGTAAATTAATGAAGATTTTGATAACATAAAGGATATTCTTTTACAAGAAAGTTTACGTACACTTGTCCTATAGTAAAACTAAGCCATGCAAGACTTAGTATATGAACAATATTCAACTTTTTAATTAAGTTTGAAGTTTCATATGACTTGAACGAGGTTTAATTTCGTCAAAATATGTGGTGGAGTAGTGCATAATAAAGGCAACATAATTTACTAAAAAAATCTTCGGAAATTGCTAGAAATCCACAACGATTGAGACCGGATACGTCGAAAGGGTTAGCGTAACCTTTTATGCATGCATCACAAATCCGCACTCAGTCAAAATGTCACAATCAGGAATAAGTCGCAATCGATATACTTCCAGATATGACGACTAAACTATTGTCCTAAATATGACTGCAAAAGAAAGAAAATATGAATTATAATAGCGATTACGCAATCAAACCCTATTCTGGATGTAATCAAATGATTGAATGGTTATCGGCTAGTGGTAATTAGTTCATGTTTTTGACGTCGGTTGTAAAATGAGTACTCTTAAAATATACTGGAAAATTTGAAAAACTCCAAAATGTCCAATTATAAAAGCTCGAAAGGTAGTTGGAAGAGTTACATGTTGGACAGTATGCATACACAATTTTCAGGTATAACGTATGCATGGAAAAAAATTCATGTTTGGTGTTTGGCTAAAAGGGACAAAACAAAGAAATTATGCCAGCTCTATATCAATAGCATGTGATTTTATACAGACATCAACATTTGCAAATATATTTTCAAATATATACTTGATCAGTTTAATAACTGTAAAAAGCTGCCAGCTCAAAAGCTTCTTATATAACATGTCAACAAGATTGCACACTGTGAAATATCTATACTTCCTTAATTATAGCGATTGGGTGTACGTTTAAAGTCTTTAGGATCACGGTCTTGATGTACAAAATTTCAATCCTGGAATCTATGATAAGTTTTTTTTTTACTACATTTATCAACTAGGATTTACATTATCAATTATTCTTGAAAATTAGGTCATATAAACCTTTTTATACGGACCCTTCCTAGCTGACAAATGTCAGACTGAAACGTAAGACCATATAACATCATTAACATGCAATAGGCATTTATATACACAGGTATCATCCCACCCTGTCGAAATTGCCCTATTTCAGATTGTGACATTTTGAATGAATGTGGAATGGCATGGCGGATGATGCATGTATAGCAGGATACACTGCCACTGAAGACGTTACCGGTATCGCTAATTGGAAGTTCATGCAGTTCTGTCAGTTTATGTGTGTTTCCTTGTTTTGTATCTTAAAAGTATTTATGAGAAATTGAAGTTATGACAAATATCTGAGATTTTAACATCAATGAACTATTTTTGCCGAAATCTGGTAGAAATTGTGATTTAAAATTACAAATTTATAAGGAAAATATTACCTTTAGTGAATTCACATCAAACATAAACACCAACAAGCAACATGGTTTTCGTTTTAAAAATTGCAATGTTAGAAACAAAGTCCATGTTTAAATTGAAAAAACCCATTTTACACAAATTGAAAAAAATTTTGAACTCTAAGACACTGTTGTCTCTATGGATATGACAACTTTTTATGATATTTAATAGCACTATTATGATGTGTCAGAAAGTAATTCAATAGTTACAGAATAATTGATACAGCATATACAGACTGTTTATGCAGAATGATAAATATAGTAAACGTGAGGTGCTTTTGATCGAATCAATGTTCATATATAGCGCGGCCTGTCTCATTGGAATTATGTCGAAACGTTTAAAACTGTAGCACTTAATGACTTCCTTATTCCATATTGGCAGTCACATTAAAAATAGGATATAATGATGTCACAAAGGTGCATGGAACAACGAAAACTCATAAAATAACCATCAAAGAGCGATAGCGTTAAAACAGTTGTTTTTTTTTTTTAGTTCAGACATTATTGTGACCCATTGATTGACTTTTCAAAATAAACTATTGACCATTCAGATTTTAAAATATAATACTTTTAGTCGTATTTCATAGAATATATAATTTCAAGTGGTCAATGAGTTTTCGGTGGATGACGAAAGTTTCAAGGGTTAAATTCGTGCGTAAACATATATATATTAATCAAGGAGAAATGGTATGATTGACAATGAGAAAAATATCGACCTAAGACCAAATCAATAGAATGAAAACAGTTACAGGGCACACTGTACGACCATCAACAAAAAAGCAAAACTCGTACCGTCTAGAAAGCTTGCTAAGGCCATGGCATTACAAAATGTGAAACAATCAAAAAAAGAAACCAACGATTTTATTCATTTTTGTTCTTTATGCAAGACAATAAAAACAAACGAAATTCATACAACGTAAGACAGTAACAAACTTCAACACCTGAATTACAGGATCCTGACTTGTGACGGGCAAATTAGGAAAATAACGGGGTTCAACAGCACAATTGAAACAAACTATAACATCAGTTTGAAAAGGATTGACTCAATAGATCTGCATAAGACACACACAAAAAACTGACAAAAAATAATGTGTCGATCGAAAAGTAATAAAGACTACACTGAGAAAAAAAAAAAAGGAAGAAATCCGGTGTTTTATGACATGTATTGGAGTAATTGTTCATACAACTAATGGTCAACATTCGGGCAATAGGGAAGATGATCGGCAAAAGGGAAATCGTCAATATCGAACTCGACCTGCAAAAAATTGAAAAGCAAGTGATGAATAATTTCCAACCTGTTAATGGAAACAAAATAAAGTGTTTATTTCCACTAATACATGGACAAGGGTCATACCATCTGACCATCAACAGTGTTGGTTGATATGTCGTCATTAATCTGATAAAAGCGTAATTATTTGAACAATCGTTTCTGATTGGCTAATTATCGGGGTTATCGTTCGTTTCAAAAAAAAAAATCATAACAAATGTTCGTGTAGATTTAAAACAAAATCGTGATTCCTGGCTATATTCTTCTTATGACCAATTACTGATTCACTATCACAATAATTAACTCTTGACAAGACCTGAACTGTATCACCCAATCTCCAGCGCAAACATCATATCCGTTCAGATCCGTACTACCTAACACTACACCACATTACGTGACGTATGGCAAAGTACTTTCGGAACAAAAAGGAACTCTGTGTCGCAAATTGCCAGGTATAAAATTTCATGCGTATCACTACTCCTGCAATTGGAACAAATACAATACTTTGCTTAAACCTTGCGTTTCTTTCATTTCTTCTTTCCGATAATTCTATGATTATCAAACTGTTTTCATGAGAAAGATTTATACAAAACATTTTATTATTGAAGAAAAAATAATAAATAAAAGCATGCTATAGGAACAAAATAAAGTACATTATCAGTAATACTAAAATAAAAGCTAACAAAATTAATTTGCTTCAGTGATGTGTTATAAAGGAAAAGGGGAGATGGAGCGCTGCTGTATCGAGTTGTTTTCCCTTTTCCTCCAAAACGCTTATGTATTAAATATAACGGGAGATGGTCATTTCTCACTTTGGGACTATTCATATCTTCGTGCATTTGGGGATTCTAGCTGTGACCTAGGGAATTCTAGCTCACTCCTATCTTGTCTAAGTGATTCCTTCTGCAGATGTGTCCATCCTCTCAGATACTAGTACTTTCGAGGCCTGGCGCTGATGAATAAAATACAATGTTGTTTTAATGCTTTATTCAAAACAGCAATCTAAATTGAAGTGTTATATGTGATCTTATTTATTTGAAAAGAAAACTTTATTTTAACTTATTCATGTTCATGAAAATCTGCATTATGAATTTATGTTAAGTTTTAAGTATCAAACTTAAATTATTAAATCAGAAGATAAATTCTTACTTTAAATTCAATTGAAAATAGTTTAAACTTTACTTAAACAATTTACATACCTGCTGAATAAAATACAATGTTGTTTTATGATTTATTCCAAACATCTAAATTGAAGTGTGATATGTGATGTTGGGGTTTGCGGGCTTTTTAAACCCAACATCACGTGCTGATTGGAACTGTTTTATTCACCTATGAAATTAACTATATTATTACCCCAAAAAACCCGAAATTATTTATTACTTAATCTTACGTCACATATTTTGTCGCAAAATTTTAGCAATGCAATATAATTCAATTTGATTTATTTATTCATTTATTTATCTTATTTTACTTTATTTTGCTTTATTTTACTTTCATCTTCCAGTAGGCAGTTTTCCATCATAAATGATTGTAAATACCAGAACTAATATAATTGAAATCCAAATATATTACATTATGTTGAACTAAGAGGGTTTGCAATCAATCAATAAACCTAATTATGCTCACTAAAATCCAGTAAATCTGCAAGAACTCATCAAAGATACCAGGCTTATAATTTGTTATGCCAGATGCACAGTTTGCCACATGTGGAGCAGGATCTGCTTACCCTTTCGGAGAACCTGCGATCACCCCCAGGTTTTGGTGGGGTTCGTGATGCTTAGTCTTTGGTTTTCTATGTTGTGTCATCTGTACTATTATTTGTCTGTTTGTCTTTTTATTTTTGGCCATGGCGTTGTCAGTTTGTTTTCGATCTATGAGTTTGACTGTCCCTCTGGTATGTTTCGTCCCTCTTTTGTCTTCCTAGGACTCATCAGCGGCTTAAACAGTTGGAAGGCTAGATTAAAAACGAAGTTGAAGACCATTAACGACCAAGAAGTCCCAAAAATTGTATCAACTACTACCAACTATTGAGAAAATTTGGACAAATGCTATGAAGATATCTGTTTTTCATTGTTATGGCAGGCATATTACACTTCATAATCTAAAATAATTAAATTGTCTTCACATCAGCAGGCTTAAAACATGAAGCTTTTTTATTGTTATTTAACACATAAATATCACAGTAACACAATAGAATTTGTCATTGAAACAAAATGCATTGAAGAGTTGAAACAATTAATATCATATATCATTAACAAAAGATATGAACTAAACTTTATGCCATTTATGAGGAAGAAAAAATCAATAACCCTTTTTCGGGTTTCATATGCTTAACTGTTTTAAACTTAAAGAGCAAGTATGTCATAAATTGTCTCAAAACTAGTGTACAACATTTGGTATGTTTATAGATAATCTAAAAACTACGGAACACTTAATAACGAAAATAGCATTACTTACATTAGTGCATGTATGTTTTCTGGATCAGCATTTTTACTATTTATGGAAGTATGAGAGTATAATAAATTCTTGGAATAAATTTGCATCACCAATAAGTGGTACAGATTTTCACCAAGTTAAGCAAATTTCGAAATCTAACGAAACTATCTTTAAGATGAAGCAACAAAAGTATACAAGGGTCAGAATCAAAATATCTGCATCCAAGTGTATTATATTATGTTGATGGGAAAAAGAAAAGAAAGTTGATAATAGCATCAATCATACTCCATCTTACAAAATGATTTATCATCAGCAAAACTAAATGTTATCCAACAAAGCTTGATATCTTTTAGGTTCATATATAAACTTATCATTTACAGATGTTTAGGCTTATTAAAAGGCATCTGGGTGAAGGAAATGATTAATTATAAACAATGTTTTAAATTTTGATCCACACATTTCATATTAAAAAAAAAACAGTTTTCCAACTTTTCATCAAAATAAACAATTTCAATCAACAAATATACACATTAATTTCGAAAGTTGATGTAAATGGAAGTATTAATTACATGCAAACAAAACGCAACACATACAGGACAATATACATTTGTACATTACTGTATTCCACAACTGAACATTTTATATAAATATAGACACATTTATAGAATAAATTATTAATACAAACGGGTATGTCATGATTATTAGAAATTAAAAGAAAAAAAAAAAAACATTTATGATCAAGGTAGTAAAAAAACCAATTGCATACGTGTCACTAAACTTAACCACAATACAGAAAACTTGAATTAGACGATCTAGTTATCACAGATACAACTGCCAAATTTATTCTGAAAACATACATCTGGAGAATGAGAATAATATATATGCATTATTTTCACTCGTTCTGTTGGTTGATAACATTTTATTATATTGATTTTCATGTACATTACCTTATTGAATTTACCTTGGGAGTTCAGTATTTTTGCTATACTTTTATACATTATTGCCATGTTTCCACTGTTATCAATAGAAAACAAATGGAGAATGTGTCCATGGGACACAGATGATGCCCCCGCTTGCATATAACGTTATAGAGGGGCATAACTCGAACTTGATCTGAATTTTTTGGTATTAAGCATGGTGTATTAGTTTCATAACATTTGGTTGAGGCAAACTGAAGTTAGAGAACGGAAACCAATTTTGGATGTACCTACGGACGGACATTGGTAACACTTAATACCCCCTCCGCTGAGGTGGGGGCATAAAAAACAACAGTAGTACCTGATATGATGAGATCAAAGTTAAATAAGAAAAAAAGTATAAAACAATGTATGGAAAGGATGATTTATAATTCTGTTCATACAAATAATAATAAACAAATACTACGAATGTAATAAAAAACATTAACCATACTATAAACAGATCTGGCAACAAAATAAAAAAAAAATGTAACGGGTTCTGCAGAACCCTATGTCTCGCCTGCGATTGCTGATGTAATGTAAAAGTGTAATGTTGACTTAAAAAGTGAGTCCATTTATCAGTAAAATACACAATTTAACATAACCAAACTTTTTTTAGATACTATTTCTTGGTCTTGAAGATCAGCGTCTGTCCAAGTTTCATAACAATCCATGAAGGTTTACAAATTTATCATGCCAAAGCCAAAAAAAATTCAACCCCAGACTGTCTGCGACTGTTAACTGTAAAATAAACTAAGTCCATCTGTCAGAAAGATACTGAAAATGACAAACATTTATTTTCAAAAGTTTGCTTTAGACATTATCTCGTAATCATAAAAAAGATGCCAAAGTTTCATAAAATTATATGCAGTTTGACAAAATAAATTGATGTGTAACAAACTTTAACCCAAACTGTATCTACTTATTAACTGTAAAAAATAATATGTCCATTTAACAGTAAAACACGGAAAAATGAAAATAAATATTTTCAAGATTTTGCTCTGGATACTGTATGTTCGTCATACACAAGATTCTGGTCAGAATTCCATGAAGGTTTGACAAAGTTATTGATGTATAAAAACCCTTTAACCACAGACTGAACCCAAATGTTTACGCCACAACCACCGACGACGGATTCTAGGATCGCTAAGTCTCGCTTTCGTGACACAATTGTCGCAGGCTCGACAAAAATATAGCAATGTGTAACAGATGAAAATTGACTGATATTATATGTTGAGGATCCCTAGACAATAAACATGATAAAACTAAGATCTTAACACTCAGATATATCAATGGTTAGCCAAAAATATATACAAAGGAATAAAATATTATAAAAAAGAAAGAAAAAGCATTATTACGAAAAATCTGTCATTCACCTGATCCCAAGTTTTATAGATAATCCTTAATTTAATCAGAAGGAAAATTTTGCCTTTATAATGTCATCAACACTTTGGTCAGGGATGGAAATTAGAAGGGCCAAGTATCCATAAGAGGTCTGTAAGAATATGAGCTGGGCTAGTAATTTTTCCATATTTTTTCTTGATCAGTTAACACTGTGCAACCAAACATAATGGCTGGGCTACCACTTGAAAAATTTAATTCCAATCCCTTTCGGTATTGTTTACTGAAAGATGTGCCGTTAATGCTATAACAACTCTATAAAACTAAAAAAGAAAAATAATGAACCATTCAGTTCTTATGTTTTCCGTTTCAATGACAAGTTGAATCAGAATTTTCACTCTTTTGTTTTAGAACCCAAGTGCACTGTTTTAAAATTGTCATGGAGAAATGCAATCATGGATCTTTTTTTGCATTGGGACATAAAACATCTCTTCATTACATCACATGATTGATGTTTGCCAACTTTTTATGATATTCAATAGCATGGTAATGATTTGTCAGGACGTAATTCAATAGTTACAGAATAATTGATACAGCATTAACAAATTCTAAAGAACTTTTAGAGAACATACAATCCTAAACTCTTTTATCTTGCAATAGTATTAAAACATTTGATTTTTCTACATTTTACACAAGTATTCCCCATTCAAAACTTAAAAAAACAAATTGAAAGAGTTGGCCCTGCTTGGTTTCTCTTAATCAGAATGGCCAATGTAGATACAAGTATATTGTCTTTGGGAGGGATAAATCGTACTTTGTAAAAAATCACTCTGATTCAAACAAAAATTCTCTGGAACTGACATTATCAAGATGCTTGATTTCTTGATTTACAACATAATTGTTTCCATGGAAGACGTGTTTTTCAACACAACATCGGCATACCAATGGGAAACAAATATGATCCTCTTCTTGCCGACTTGTTCCTTTATTCACATGAGGCTGACTTCATACAGGAACTTCTTAGGAAGAAAAAAGAAGTTAGCAGTATCCTTTAACTTTGCTTTCCGCTATATAGATGATGTTCTCTCACTAAACAATTCTAAATTTGGTGACTAAGTTGAACGCATCTATCCCATTGAACTTGAGATAAAGGATACAACACATACAGTTAAGTTTGCCTCACATCTTGACTTACATTGACAATGAGGGTCGGTTGAAAACAAAACTTTACGACAAACGAGATGATTTTAGCTTCCCAATTGTGAACTTTCCATTGCTATGAGCAACATTCCAGCAGCGCCTGCATACGGAGTATATATCTCCCAGTCAATATTATGTGACCTACCGAATTAGACTTATTACCGGGTTTGTTCTAACATGAGCAACACGACGGGTGCAACATGTGGAGCAGGATCTGCTTACCCTTCCGAAGCACCTGAGATCACACTCAGTTTTTGATGGGGTTCGTGTTGCTCAGTCTTCAGTTTTTTAAGTTGTGTATTGTGTATTGTGCACTATTGTTTGTTTTTTGGTCTTTTTCTTTTTTAGCCATGGCGTTTTCAGTTTGTTTTCAACTTACGAGTTTGAATGTCATTTTGGTATCTTTCGCCTCTCTCTCATATACCGATACAAACTGCCTATGCAGAATAATACATATATTAAACGTGAGGTGCTTAAGAACGAATCAATATTAATATATAGCGCGGCATGTTTCATTGGAATTCTATCTAAACGTTTGAAACTGTAGCAACGAATGACTTCTTTATTCCATATTGGCCGTCACATTAAAAACATGATATGATGATGATATGTCCATAAAAAGGTGCAAGGAACAATCAAAACTCATCCATTAACCATCAAAGAGCGATAGAGCTAACACAGTATTTTTAGTTTTAGTTTAGTAAACCATTGATTGACTTTTCAAACTAAGCTATTGACAATTCAGTTTTTAAAATTTAATACTTTTAGTTTTATTTCATAGAATAGATAATCTTTAGAAGTCAATCAGGCTTTTTTTTGATGGATGACGAAAGTTTTAAGAGTTAATTTCTTGCAGCATTCTTGCGTACCTATACATACATAAACCAAAGAGATATGGTACGATTGACAATGAGACAAATATCGACCTGTGATCAAATCAATAGAATGAAATCAGTTACACGGCACTGTGCGACCTTCAACAACAAGCAAAACTCGTATCGTCTAGTAAGCTTGATAAGACCCTGGCAATACAAAACGTGAAACAATTCAAAAGAGAAACAAAACAATAAAAACAAACGAAATTCATATAACGTAGACAGTAACCAACTTCAACCCCTGAATAACAGGATCCTGACTTGTGACGGGCAAATTAAGAAAATAACGGGGTTCAACAGCACAATTAGAACAAACTATAAACATCAGTTTGAAAAGGCTTGACTCAATAGATCGGCATAAACCACATAAAACAAAAACCTGACAAAAAAACATAATGTGTCGATCTAATAAAGTGATAAAGACTAGACTGACAAAATAACAGAAATCCGGTGTTTTTTTACATGTATTAGCGTAATTGTTCATACAATTAATGGCCATAACTCGGGCAAAAGGGAAGATGATCGGCAAAAGGGAAATCGTCAATATCGAACTCGAATCAGAAATAACTTTTTTGAAAATTGAAAAACAATTGTTCAATACTTTTCAACCCATTTGACAGAAATAAAATAAAGTTTTATTTCCTCTAATTCAAGGGTTATTACCTTCACAAGTGTATAGATAAGATTGTAACAAAGGCATAAACAGGAAGTAGCATTCCAATCATGCCTCCTCTTCCAGAGGAGCCATGTATATTTTGTTTGTTCATTTCAGTGGCTGCCCTCATTCCTGGATATGGTCCTGGCTGTAATTGTAAAACAAAACAAAATGTTGAAATACTATTATTTATGTAAACCCAATCTTTCTATTAAAACGTATATTAAAACAAAACGTTAACAAAAGTACCGAACTTCAATATCAGGGTCTGGATGGGGTTTACAGAAAATAGAATGATAGGCAAAAAGGGAAGAATAAAGGACAAAAAAATAGAGAAAAATAGGTAAAAAAAAAGAAACAATAAATAAAAAAAGAGAAAAATGGTCTTAAATATTGAAGAATAAAAAATGAAGAATCCCCATCCGAACCTTCCATTATCAGACTCCCAAATTGGAGCACCGTATATTACCGCTGGTTTTTTAATGGGGTTAGCATAACTCAGTCTTAAGGGTTTTTTTTTTTGCAAATGTAGTGCTTTGTAGACTGTAAGGTTAGCAATACTCAGTCTTCAGGGTTTTTTTGCAGATGTAGTTCTTTGTAGATTGTAAGGTTAGCATTACTCAGTTTGTAGATTTTTTTGCAGATGTAGTGCTTTGTAGACTGTAATTTGTTATTTTTCATTTGTTTACTGTTTTGTGCCATGAGTTTGTCCATTGTCCATATTTCTTTGACTTATGAGTTCTAATTCACTCTTTTCTATCTTCTGCCACTTTTTTATCAAACATTTTCAAAAATAGATTCTACCACTGCATAGAGCATGTAGAGTGTGATATTATTGTACTCAACTTGCTCTTTCATTGAAACAACATCATATTCATAAGTAGAGGGAAAAAGGGCCATCATTATTTTTTACCGAAGAATAACTTATACATGTTATATTAATGTCTGTGGATTTGCATACTGATTTTTGAAAAGAATTAAGCCTAAAGTGTATTTCCCAACAATAGCAAACCAATTTTGGCGATCAGTATAAAAAGAAAGTTTGCACAAGATTTACATAATTTACAACGAGGTTCGGGAAGTGACTCTTGTTGCAAATCTATCGTTATTGTAGCTTAATTTCGTAAAGACATTTGAAAATGGTCATTAAGCCTGAATGTACCTAAAATATAAATATAGGTCTTTGTAATCATGAAAATGCCAAATTAAATAAACGTATAAATATCTTGATGTGTTTAGATATGAACACTATATCTATATTAAAAAATCGAAGGTTTTAGCACATAATTAATTTATGTATAATTAAATAGAGTGAATGTTTAACCAGAAGTTGTTTTTTAAAAGAAAGCCAACAAACAGGATAATCATTAATTACATAAGAACTATAAAAATCATATAGCTTGGTACCAAGCTATTCCAATTCAGATAATCAGCTAAGAATTATGCAATTTTGTTGGGCTTTTTTTTTTTCGTTGTGAATATTGTAATATTTTCCTTAAATCCACGAAAATTAGTACCCACGAAAATAAATGAATACACAGTAAATCAATTATACGCATATGTCTTTTGATATCATAATGATTAGGATCGTGTGCTCCATGCATGTTTCCATGGCCATGAGGAGAGGGTCTATAAGGTGGATGAACTGGAAAAAAAAGATTCATTAAAATCCCAATGAATTAAGAGCAATCCATGTAAATATCTTATGTTTAAGAGAACAAAATAAGATGCATTAAAACCCAAATTAACTAAGAGCAATCCATGTAAATATCGTATATTTAAGAGAACTAGTCAAGTCCTTTTCTGTATTTTTTTTTGTTGTTTTTACAAAATCCACATCAGGTATGGTTATGTATCCATCATTAACATTATAAATTGATTATTAAGTGTAAATATGTTTAATCTGGAGCAAACAATATATGTGTTTGGCCTATTCTATTATTTGTTGGTTTTTTTACGCTATTTTATAAATGTTACAATTTTGTTCACATGACATGAAATATTTTCACCTTGTAGCTTAAACAAATACCATTTATAAAGAACCAAAGATGAAGATTTGCAGTCATAATTTTTAATGTAGATTTTTGTGATTTTAATTCTAATGGGAAGTTTTGAAATATTTAGGATGTATGTTTTGAATTCTTGTGCTACACCAATTTAACATGTTTGTTAACCCTATCAAGATGATCAATAGAATAATAGTCCTATGCAGTCAGCTTTGGCTTTGTTCTTGGTTTTAAGATAAAGACCAGGAGGGATTTTTTAACCAACTGACATGTTTATGACTTTAAGCTAATAAAAGACCACAGTTTTATACTGTGCTGTTACAGGTAATCTGATTGGTAATTAATGATAATCAAAAATAATTCATTCAAACAAAATCAGTGAGTCGGGGTTTTGCTTTTCATTATCATTTTCTGACGACCACGATCATGCCGATGTCGCAAATTTATCATCATGATTTCAATGTGATTTACAGACAGACGAAAATTGAAATGAACTCATTAGAATACTCTTTTACTTGTCATGCTTGAATTTTATTAACAAATTGAAAATCAGACATGTCTTGTTTTTTTCAGCTTGTCTAGTCTGTTGTCACACTTCTGATTACAAACTGACGGTAATTGAAACTACTTCTCCCATGTATAAGTGTCAATGACCATGATGACAATATGTGGTTCTTTACTTTTCGAATATCAATAATAAAAAGTAAAATCACAAAAATACTGAACTCCGAGGAAAATTCAATCGGAAAGTCCCTAATCACATGGCAAAATCAAATGACAAAACACATCAAACGAATGGACAACAACTGTCATATTCCTGACTTGGTACAGGCATTTTCAAATGTAGAAAATGGTGGATTGAACCTGGTTTTATAGCGCTAAACCTCTCACTTGTACGACAGTCTTATCAAATTCCGTTATATTTACAAACGTTACGATGTAAATAAACAATAAAGTCACTCTTAAATGTCGGAAATGACCTGGGTGATGAAAACACTGTCCAAAATATCCGGATATGGAAATGTCCAAAATGGTGCAGAATTGTCATTTGAACAGGGGATAGAAATGTCTTGGTCCTGTGTATCTTACCCTTTACTTGCTCAGATAACATTATAATATAATGTAAAATACCGTCTATAACTGTATGTATGTATGAACGTACAATTCCTTCGTTATTCGAAGCACCCCTTGAGAGCTGAGAGGGTACAATGGAATCCGTGTACACTCCCTATAAGGATTAATGGAGATGTGTCGTTAACCTATAAACAACCCATTACCACAGATATGGCCAAGAAAAATAACTGTGTTTACGCTTTCCTTACTGACCCAAACGTCTTAATGTTGATTTCTTCAAACTGTGTATCATGATATTAGTTAAACCTGGTATTTACTATGAGATATAGTGTAAAACTGTCAGACATTAATCTTTAAAAAGCAGAATACATGTTTTATATTTTAAATTTGTCAAAAAAAACAGGTCTTTGAAATTAATTTTGAATAAGTAATACTTGTAAGTATTTTTACTCTGCCTTCTCTCTGTCTAAAAAAAAACACACACACTGAAGAAAAGTAATTGAAAGGGAATACAAAATTGAAACCTTTTTGTATGCTCCTTATATAAAAACTGCTGAATTAATTGTACGGGATCGAACGACTGAAATAGACACTATATAAGGAGTATGGTCACTACCACAAAGTGGTTGACCGATACGATCTGTCTGTGTATCATCTCTTAAGTGGCATGTTTTTGCAGTCTTAGGGATTTAGATGACTGAATATTTGTCTAATCTGCAATGTTACTGATTGTGACCTATCTCCAATTATGACATTCTGACTGAGTGTGGCTTGGCATTGCGGGTGATGAATGCGTAGTAGGAGGACACTTACCTTGTCGACGCACCCGGTCTCGCTCCATTGTTATTTTTGTCGTTCATGAGGTTTTGTTATATGTTACTTTGATTTGTGTATCTAATAATTTTAAAGGGATTAGAACATTGGTATATTACTGTTAACTATATCTAATGCAAGTGTACGTAATAGAGCGATGTTTCGGATTGATTTATGTTTGATTTCTGTTCGTTCATTTAGATTATGTGATAGATGGTCATATACATATGTATGTGAAGTTAGCAGCCGGTTCGTCATTCGATATTCGATATTCAATATCCAACCGGCTGCTAGCAGTCGGTTGGATATTCAAAATTTAGTTGAAAATCATAAAAAAATTAAATACTTGATAACATTAAAAGCACGATTTTCATAGTTAAGAGGACTGATAAGATACGTAGGAAATCGTTTAATGACCTCTTCAAGCTGTCGTAAACTCTCGTTGTCTTCGAATATAAACCCATTTCTAAGTTCCATATTTGTCTTTATGTAATACAGATTTTCCTCGATATCTACAGAGGGCTTAGATTGTCACTTTTCAGCTAAAAATTGTCAAAATTTTAGGACAAAGGGCACAGGGCAATAGTGAGAGCACCCTGATTTCTCAATCTTTCTAATAGTATGCAGACATTTAGTTAATAGGTAGATACAAACGTGACTAAAAGGAATTTGGGTACACTTCCTGTCTTCCATGTTTACGGAGCGCCCAAAGTGCCAGTTGGATATTCAAAATCTATAGTGAAAACCTACCTGAGACCGCTTTAATGAGGGTTAGACCTCCCCGGTCTTTCAATGTCCATAAAATTCAACTTAATCATAGACTTTGTATATGTAAAGGTTTTATTAGAAGGATTTCCCAGAATAATGTCATCTTCGATATCTACGGAGGGCTTAGATTGTCACTTTTCAGCTAAAAATTGTCAAAATTTTAGGACAAAAGACACAGGGCAATTGTGAAAGCCCCTTGATCTCTAAATCTTTCTAATATTATGCAGACATTTAGTTAATAGGTAGATACAAACGTGACTAAAAGGAATTTTGGTACACTTCCTGTCTTCTATGTTTACGGAGCGCCCAAAGTGTCGGTTTGATATTCAAAATCTATAGTGAAAACCTACATGAGACCGCTTAAATGAGGGTTAGACCCCCCTGGTCTATCAATGTCCATAAAATTCAACTTAATCATAGACTCTGTATATGTCAAGGTTGTAACGTAGAAGACAGGAAGTGTACCCAAATTCCTTTTAGTCACGTTTGTATCTACCTATTAACTAAATGTCTGCATAATGTTTGAAAGATTGAGAGATCAGGGGGCTCTCACCATTGCCCTGTGCCCTTTGTCCAGAAATTTTGACAATTTTTAGCTGAACAGTGACAATCTAAGCCCTCCGTAGATATCGAAGATGACATTTTTCTGCAAAATCCTTTTGATACAATCTTTATTTATACAGAGTCTATGAATTCGTCGAATTTTATGGACATTAAAAGAACAGGGGGTCTCACCGTCATATAAGCGGCCTTAAGTAGGTTTTAACTGTGTATTTCTTTTTTTGGGGCTTTCCATATATATTTCTATTTATATTTCTAAATTTTTTCTAGAGTGATCGGTTTTTCTTTTTGTTTTAAGAAATATTAGATATAAAATCACAGTTTTGATGTCGTTTTATTGATAAAAATCTATATTACATAAAGACAAATATGCAAATTACATAAGCATTGATAAGGGTTTATATTTGAGGACAACGAGAGTTTAAGACAACTTGAAGGGGTCATAAAACGATTTCCTACGTATCTTTTCACTCCATTCAACTATAAAAATCATGCTTTTAATGTTATCAAATATTATATTTTTTATGATTTTCAACTAAATTTGAATATCGAACCGACTACTAGCAGCCGGTTGGATATTGAATATCGAATATGAAATAACGAACCGGCTGCTAACTTTACATCCATAATATACTTCTAGGAATTCAACGAATCAATATATAGAAGGCAGGCTTAAAGTGCAATACAAGTGGCTTATTCAATTAACATTGCTCTCAAAATTCGGGTCAAAGATCAAAATGACACGTCATTGTTGTCCAGTGGTCAGTTTAATGGTACGTTTCGGGTTACCTGCTTCGTCGTTACTGCTTCAAACATTCAAGTTTCAGAAACGACGTTACGCTAAATTATAATTTGATTTTGACGCCTTTTTCATTTAGCGACATATTGAAATCTACAAAACAAATGGATGAAAAGTTAACCCATATAAATTTATAGCATAACATTCCAAACTTGACACGTGCACACAGTTATATGAATCTGTATATAATATATATTAAAATCATTATCAATTCGTCATATTGCCCACCAATAACAATATATATATATGTTGTCGTAGAAGTTAGAAATAAAAAGTACAGGTTCCAGCCCCGCTTGGGGAGGAAGTAAAAAATCAGAATTACTCTAGCATTGTTAGGTTGATTTTCTAGGCACTTTATACATATTCTAACGCCTGGTATTTATTAATCATAAGAAATTCGATGGACAAGGTATAATTTGCAGTTGTCACTACACATAGGCAGACATATACATTTACTAATTTACAGTAATTGTACGCTTCTAAAAATAGATTAAGATCCTGTAATTATACTGAAGAGATGAGTAGATGATAATTTCTGTACACTAAAGAATACTTCGTGTATTGTAACAGATGTCCTTGTTTAATTCCTACGAGAATGTAGCACCTCCCGAAACGAAAGCTGATTAATATCAGCTATTGTTAGAGGAGGGGATGAGGCGTCTGTGCAATGCTAGGCGGTGTTGTCGTAGAAATTAGAAATACAAAGTACAGGTTCCAGCTTCGCTCGGGAAGGAAGTAAAACACAGATCTACTCTAATATCGTTAGGTTGGTTTTCTAAGCACTTTATATATATCGGGCATAGTGCAAGGCGATTTGGTGCCACGATATCTCAGTAGCATGAGTTCGAATCCCGGCCAGGGAAGAACAAAAAATTTTACAGATCTAACATTGTTGGGCTGATGTTTAGACGAATTATATATACAGAATGTATTTTCACTCTTGTGTCACTATCTTTGCTGGTGATCCGATGTTTAAAATGTGTTGTAGAGTCGTCACTGGTTCAGACGTACTTATAATATAATTATTTTTGTGACTGCATCTTACATTAATTTGTAGGATCCTTTACAATAGAAAATTCAGCTGATGTTTAACAATTCCATCTTTATGCCTTATATATCATGTACTGTGTTACGACGCTAGATAAAAACTGACGAGGAAAGGTAACACCCGGCCACCGAAAGCTTTATCTTAATAGAGCCTAGGTGGTCGAGTGGACTAGCGCGTCGGGCCTAGTGCAAGGCGATTTGGTGCCGCGATATTTCAGTAGCCTGAGTTCGAATCCCGGCCAGGGAAGAACAAAATATTTGCTTCCGCAAATTTACAGATCGAATACTGTTGGGCTGTTGTTTAGACAAATTATATATCTATATATAAAATTATCTATATATTTATATATATAATTTGAACAGGGAAACAACAGCGCATATTAGTATTTGAAAAGAAAGCAGGCAATCTCAATTTGGTAAGGATGGTTATCTGTTGGGAAGTCAATTGAGCTTTTAAAAATCGCCCGCAATAAGCAATCATTTGGCATGCTTGCATTTTTCCATTCGTTAACAGATTAAACAGTGGCATACTGCTGTCTAAGGTAGACATTGCTTATTTTGCTGCAAAAAATAAATTAAATTACAATGCTATACAATACGACAACCATAGAAAGCACCAGAAAAGTGTGGAAAATGAAACTGATTAAAAACAAAAAGTTTGTTTAATCGATGGTTGACCTTCAGTCTGTTTAAATGTCGAATACATTAAAGACAACACATTTGTCATGAATCGGTTTTAATCTTTAGCATCATAAACGATGCACACAGTCTTCAATGTTAGATGTTTACATCATCATTATGTCCCTGGTCTTCAAGGGTTTATTATTTGCACATGAGGTAAAATCAAGGTATTTTCATCTTTGTCTTTATACACAAATTTATTTCAATTAACAACAATACTACATTTATAAGTCACATAGTTGTGAACGTTTGACATTTTTGTTCATTTTTATTAGACGAACACTCTTAACAGGACTGTCTGAACATTGAGTCACTATGTTGAGTATAAATCAATATTAAAATGGTTCATGTAATTTTTCTGCGTTGAACTTCAATCGAAAAAGTTGGAAGACTCATTTAATACGATGATAAGGGGCATTGATCACAAAACATTCCAAAACAAAATGTTGAGCAAAAAACGATTTAGGCCGTTTTTTCATGAGATATGACGAAGGGAATAACCTGTAGATTTTCCGAGATTATAATCTGAAAACGAAGCGTATAATTCACCAAAAAGTCCCATTTCAGTGCTTATTGAATTTCTTCTTAATAATTTGGATAGACCATAATGAATAACAATTGGTTTGAATAAACTCAAGTCATTGGTAGATAGCAAATCTCTTAAACATATACATTGCAAAAATGACATACTGTACGCTTACATTATTAACACTTATAAAAGTAAGGTTTTCCCAGATACAGGAAAACTATCTGATATACAAATAATCGCTGGCCTTCTTTTGAAACTAATTTGATCATCATTTGTATTTATCTCTAAATAATAAAGAATTTTTTTCGTGTAAGGAATTTATTATCTAAGAGACATTAGTTTTAAGTTGGTAAAACAATATAGTTTAATACTAAGTTTGAAAAAAAGTCATATCCAACTATGCGTCACATTAATAACACCAGAAAAAAATGATGTCAAAGAAGATTGGATGCGCCACACATAAGAAAAACCAAAATGAACATGCCTCAATGAGACATCACTAACAAACACATATCTAGTGGTCAACATATGTGTCTATACGCCTATTCGATGATATTCAAAAAGAAAAGAAACTTAAGATAGATCTAAAGAAATCACTGATGCTTTATCTCACTTAGGACAGACATGTGAACATGTTGACATAGATGTCGCTTTACCTTACATAATGTTAATAAAAAATACTTATCACTCTGACTCTATTCATATCAATCTAGTAATAGATATTTCAAAATGAAATGTCAATCAGATAAATTGACAAAGTTTTATAAGCAGAAGCGATGATGCAAATATGATTTCCCATGGTTTTCTTCAAGAGAAACCTATGTGCAATCGTAGCTACTATGTATGCCACCTGATCAGCACAAAATGAGACTTTTTTCACAGGGCATTCCAATTATCATTCTTTTGAATTTTAAAAACATTGCCATTGTTGTTTTAGAGTTATTTAAGATTTCGACCAATCAGAATCCAGAATTGTTTGTGGTTGCCATGTTTTAACTCCGTCCGGGACGATATGAGAATTTTGATAGATATTCTTACATACATTATTCCTACAAAAGTTGCTTGATATTGGCATTTCGTTTAAGAGTTGTTGATGAAAATGTGATTTCTAATCGACTCAAAGCCACTGTAGCCACCTGGTTTCCACTACGACGAGGCCGAAATGATGAATTTTGTTAAGGGTCTCCCGATCATCATTTCTATAAAGCTTAGAAAGATTTGAAATCAGAGGAGAAGATATTTGAAAACTGGACAAATCAAAATTAAGAATTGCCTCATGTTGCCATTTTTTAATGTGATCATGTGATATGGGGAAAGCTCAAAAACACCCGTCCAAACATATTGTCTGCTAAGTTTGGTTTCGTTTGGCCCAGTTGTTCTAGAGACGATGATTGAAATATGACTTACCGTAGGGTTCAATGGAAAAGTAGGTACCATTGTAACCACCAGATATTTCACCAGATTAGCACAACATGAGAAAGTTGTGTCTCCCATTCATGAATTCTATACAGCTTAAAAAGATTTCTCTTCGTATATTCTTGAAACAGAAAAAAAAAATCAAAATCAACAATTGTCTTTGGGGGCAATGTTTTTTTTTTCTGATCCAAACGAAATGGTGATTTTTTATAGATACCTTTCCAAACTGGAAAACTTGAAATTTGATTCAATTTGGCTCAGTTTCAAGTTAGATGATGAATTGTCTAACGACATTCGGACGACTAATGCAAAGTGATTATAATAGCTTACCTGGTTCATAGGAGCTACATGTAAATATCTATGGTATCTGAATGTAGGAAGAATTCTGTCTAGGATCATATTCAAAATCACTGTGTATGCAAGGTAGATCGTTTTTTTTTTAATGTTATAAACATGATATATGGTAACAGGTCAATTGTATTAAGAATTGATGATGGGTAAGCCATTCTTACAAATATCTTGATGTTATTTGCCCATTCTTGTATTGGTTATCATAGTTTTCTTTTACATGTTATAAAACGATTAACTGTTTGACATTTACACTTTCGTCAGGTTTGCTGGAAATATTCTGACTTAATTACTATATCATATGTCATTTCAAATGCCTTAGACAGATAAATCATCAACATGTTCTGATGTAATAAGCTTTTAATTTTTTATAATGTTAGAATACCATTTAATTCTACAGCAGCCTCAAATGGTTTACTGTGTTTAAGCAAGTGTGTGGTATCATCGTATACTGATGGTTTAGTATAGACAATTATCTTTGGATTGAAAGGTTCAGTCTTAGATTTTCTATATTGTGTTTTGTGTACTGTTGTTTGTCTGTTTGTCTGTTTGTCTTTTTTTTTCTTTTTAGCAATGACGTTGTCACTTTGTTTTCGACTTATGAGTTTGAATGTCACTTTGATATCTTTCGCCTCTCTTTCATCTCCTAGCAGACTGGTTTGAATCACTACCCCCTGCATAAGGTGTAACATCAGTACTTCGGGCCCGGTCTGAAAAAAACATATCAGAAAGTAATTGATATAACTTTCAAAATATGTAAAATATTTGAGTTACTTTGGCATCAAATAAAAGCTGAATAGTTTAAACATATTTTATTGTTAAAAAAGGACAAACAGATTAGACACAAGTTTTTCAACTAAGTAACGTCTTCTCCAAAAGCTGAATGACTGGTGCTCATTGTAGAACCCTTTTTGACATTATAATGTTGGTTGCTATGGTACTACCCAAGTTCAGGAAAACAGTACTCTATCATATGCAATTAAAGGTATGTAATTTTTTTCAGTAGAAAATACCACTAGGTAATGCATTAACATGCAATAGAAGAGCAAAGGATATAGGGTATCCATCCATGACACAAATTTAGTACACGAAAATTAAACACAAAATAAACAAAGTAACAGCGCTGGTTTTGCTGTTCTGCATATCAAAGTCACATTGAGGCTTTCAACACGGAGCTAAAAAGACTCTCACATGACTGCAGGTTTGAGACGGCCCCTAGCACCGGCTTGAGCGGAATTGTTTGCAAAAATAATTCGGATAAAATTTGGAAGATGTAACACCACCAAATCTGGCCCGGTCGAAAAAGAATATACTATTTTAAACAAAATAGTTCCTACGCATAGGTGTAAATGTCAAACTATGAAGAATATAATTTGGTAGTTTAGGTGTAAAACAAGAGGTAACGATTGGTGATCCTTATAGAACACAAATTAACTGAACATTTTGAATAATACCAAAATGTATGAATGAATTCAAAAATTGGGGGAATATAGTTCCTGATTCTCAGATATGAAGTACTTGGTTTGGTGTATCCAAAGTTCCGGTAACCAGTTATGTCCGATGTGTAAATACAGGTATATTGATCCTGCTCCCAATAATGTTTGAAAGTGAAAATGTTTGTTAACGTTCATAGGAATGAAGGACAAGAATAGGTCGTGTGCGTCTTATTAAGATTTATTACACAAATTGGCCTAAAATTGAGAGAATGATGTGGCACACATAAATAAACCATAACTTTAAAAATACATAAGAGCACTGTCACTGTCACTGCTGACAAAAAAGCTATGACTGCTTGAATTTGAGGAATTTAACATAGAAACAATGGGGCGGTGAATTAGTTGTGTTTCTACATAAACTACTTGTAATATTGAAATAAGAATATACACATTGCAAATTTCTTGTATGTTAATTAAAACATGAACTGATAGATTCATTTAGTCTATAGTTTTTGGTTTTAATATTTGTTTTTGAATAGTCTTGGGTTTTTGACCTTTTCATCCGTTTTTGGTTTTGGGTTTCTTATCTATCTTAGCATGGTTCTTTAAAGTATTCCCATTTCTTCTGAACTAATTCATAATTGTGGGGTCATGACCTCCAATTTATCATTCATCGTATTAACTACATTATTTCGACAACAAAGGTAAAACACTCGACTATTTACTTCATAAATTCTAAAAGTAAGTTAGTTATCCCCGTTAAATAAATGCGACCGGCTTGATTTCTTTGGTACATTTGTTTTTCAAAACCGGACACAAAATAAAATGGTATCCCATTTGTCAGTACAATTACATGTAACCTTCTTTTTTTTAGGAGTCAAGGTTCAATTGGGAATGGGGTTAGGTGAGAGTTTGTTTTGAGATGAAGATTTCTTTTTGATTTTGACTAGTTTTAGGATTAAAAATATCTCATGATTGAGATTAGTTTAGTATAGCTCTATATGACTATAATTTTTATGTGGTGAAATTTCTAAAGTATAAGACGATAAAGTAATACAAAATTTAAATAAAAAATCCAATCATAACACCAACTAGGTATTAAGCAGTTTTTTGTTGTAATAAGCGTCATCGGCTGAATCATGTGGCCCCTCTTGGGGGTGTCCAACTAATCACATAATTACAAATTGTTTGCCAATATAATCACATAATCAATAATTATTTTTTTAAACAAGATAATCAAATAATAAAAAACACAGTCCTATATTATCAAATAATCAAATAATCATGCAACATTTGGTCTTGTAATCAAATAATCACTATAAACACGGCCAAGTAATCACATAATCAAAAACCCAATGAGGAGGCTCATCAAGTTGATGTGCATGGTAACTAACAATTCATAATAATTTCTTTTTGTCGGTCTTGTGATCGTTGACATGGATACTCCTGAATAGTATTATACATAATAGATACGAAATCATCACGTTTTTAGATATCAACAACTTATGAATTAATCATATCTTACATATTTTTTGTTTTTTTGTTTTGGTTTTTTTTTGTGTTTGCCTGAAATAAAAATTGTTGTGTATTTGCATTACATTAAAAAATATGTTTCTATATCAAAGATAGTCTATTTTGAACCGCTATTTCCAAAGATTACAATTGCAAGACAATCTTATTCATCAATAGCGACAAATTGATTTCTACAAAAGAAATGAATGAAAGGTTAAACCATATAAATTTATAGCATATAATTCCAACCGAGCGTGCATCTATCCAGGTGAAATCGGATGCAGATAAGAAACTTTTGCAGCTCATTGTACATTAATTTTGCTGACCTGTAAATAATTCAAAGTCTGGATGAAGTTCAATATTATTCATTAATAACAAAATTTGTGATTGAAGTTTGCAACGTCAATTGGCCAATATTACAGATATATAAAGCTTAAGGACCATGCTGTATAATTAATTATTCTGTATCTTTCCTGTATCTTTTCTCGTCTTTTCAGTTAAGCCCATCAGGTACTAAAGTATGGAGCTGGTGGATCCAAAAGTTTTCTCTTCTCCTTCTCGCCGTGGTGTCCCACTCAGTGTTCACTTATATGATTTAGAAAGTAACATTATCAAAAGGATGTTTCTTTGAGCGAAGATGTCTTGTGAGGGGACAGTTTTTGTTGGTTTTGTACCATGATCCATGGTTATTTAGCCGAATATTAAATTTGTCCATTGTTTCTCTCACGTACTGAATGCCACAGGTGTAACAGGCTAATACATAAATATATAAAACGGAGAACTCAATTTACAACCATTTTTTATATAAAGGTGTAAAATCTATTAAGGATATAGCATAATTAAAGATTATAATATTGTAAACAATCCATCCATGGGATCAGATATATGTAATTTTAGTTTTTATCAGCTGTTAAATGTTTCCACTAGGTTATCTAATGTCAAATAGTTTGTCTTCAAGCAGCACTATGGAGTCATGTTTTACCTGTTGTCACCTCCAAAGAGCAAGACAAATTACGAATGTTACTCTATAGTACATCAGTCAACCAACAGCATAGAATATACAAAATAATGTGAGAAATGTTCGTAATTTGTCATATGATCTTTTAATATTCAGATCATGAAATTGCAGTTGTGTAATTAACAATGTAAGAACCAAGTGTTTAATGGACATTCTTAAATTAGTTCAGATGAGAAAATTGGAAGTATAAAAATCAATTGATGTATAGAATAAAGAAATAGTCAAACAGATACTATATTTCAAGAACTTGTGATTATTAACGTAAGTAACAGACGACTTCAATATTGTAAACTTATCATCAATGAACAAGTCCGATTTTGATCTTCTTAATCACTAATCATTGAGTCTAGAGAAACGCGTGTCTTGCATTCGTAAAGCCTCGTTTCCTTCATTCATGTTGGGTGAAGTGTGAATAATATAGTATACCTTTTCATCAATACTTATTAGAATCTTAGCATAAGAAGAAAAAAAATGAAAAATTTTCCATATTTCCAATTATTCATTAAACATTTATTAATACAGCTACGTTTCAAAAAGATAATTACAATAACCTGATAAGACGATTCCTTGTTACAATCGAATTTCGTAGTAGTGTGGACTTGATGAATTTTTTATACCCCAATCTTTTTGCAAGATTTCCGACACAGAAAACGAAAATAATGATTATTTACATTTCACTATTTTTGATATTTTATGGGTAAACTTGAAAGCGGTTTTCAACTGTAGTCACGCCTCTTAAAAGTGTGTAATTCGTTCTTTTGCCATGAAAATAATAACAAAAACAACAACACCAATATAATATACTTAAAAAAAATGCAATCCATTTTATGTTTGTACCTTGTTTCTACTAAATACTCTGTTAGTTGTTCTTTAAGAATTAATGTTCACCCTATGTGTCTTAGTGTCCAAATGCAGCATATACAATTGATATATATATGCATGGCATGAGACGAAGAGTCATTTACGCTCGTCAGTATTGGTTACGTATCTAGATCAATGAAATTTAAAGAATAGATTTGAACCCAAAAGTTCAAAATGGAATTAACCAATCAATTCAGTTATATATATATTGAGTTCCTTCATAAAGATGCTGTATTGTAGCCTTTGCGTGATAAATATTTTCAACTGCCGTGTAGGTTTTGACTAAAATGCTATATATTACATACTGTATCGTGTTTTACGACATAACTGTCTCAGTAGTTCTTGCACAAACTGTAAAAACGTATACTAAATGTGCTCCAGTAGGAACAACGACTGTTAACAAAATTCCGTTCTTAAAAAGAGACTGCTTATCACCTATACATGGTGCAAAAATTTGCAAAGAGGTTGTTGAATGCACTGTATTTACCTACGATAATTTGATTAAAACGTGTCATCTCTATCAGACGATTCAGACAGATATCTGTGATTTTAATGAGAAAAAAGGAGGAATGACTTTTACTAAAGAAACAGGTAGGTAAACACAACATAGTTTTTAGCCAAATACTTGCTACACGTGACTTGCTAGGTATTAAGTGATATACGAACTCATCAATTATACACTAGGCTAAGTAATAGTAGCTTGACATTCTTTGATACGACATTAGCATGAGGGAAAGAAATGAATCGGTATGCCCATAACGATATTTCTGTGGTTGCTGTCAAATTTGTATTAAAAAGTATTCTTATTTGTTTTCGTACCTATCAGTGTAGATTATAGTTAACTGCTTTCTAATGTTATGAAATATTTATAATCATATCAACATATATTGATGACTTCAGTTCAAATATTTGGTCTTCCTTTTTGACGATGAAACATATATTGAATACTCTAAATTCGACTTGTATTGGGATATAAGAAAAAATGAGTATGTTTATCCCTACCCAATTTATCCTTACACTCATTTTAGTATGGACTGGTCATTGTTATTAAATCTCAAACAATTCGACTTTTATTTCTGCTTCATTGTCGTCTGGTTATTAGGTAATATTAGTACATGTTATTCTTATCAATGAAACAAAATGTATGAAAGGTTTGTTTTGCTCGTACTTCTTTACACATGATTTTCGTTACACAGAAATTGTTTGTAATGTAAGAATGATGCATTCTTCAGAAATTGAAGAACATTTACAGATCGTACGTTTGTATCCTTTAAAAACACTTATTGTTGGATATATATATATTTACGCACATTATGCAAAGGTACAATGCCTGGTTGTTTTCAGTATGATTTTGCTATAATCCTTCTTTTTTCACCCAAGCGAAAGCAGTTAGTGAAAAAAGTTAAAATATGTCCGATCTGCCTATTTTTACCATAAAAGTCAATTTGGTTATTTAAAGACCAGTTTCGTTTACCTCACAAAATGTGCCAGGGAATATAAATAAATGATTCTAACAAGCAAATAAACACAACAAAAATGATTACGATTATTTTTAATTATTTCTTTAAGATTGCCCAGTTGACTGGAAGAGGTTTGGAAACAGCTGCTATTTTTATGAAAACACCAAAAAACTATCTTGGGATAATGCAATAGTAAGTATAGTCAGTTATATCTTAAAAATTGAATACTTTTTTATCAAATATTTGTCAGCTGTTTGGTACAACCAAGGAAAAAAAAAGATTTCGAGTAATGTCAGACCTTCGGATGTTTTAAGTTCATGTTTGGCTTTTACCCATACTTGCTCATTCAAAATAATCCTTGTTTATCTGGATCTTGGGATATAAATACAATGTCACTTTGTTAGACGTCCGATTTAAGCACATTTTTACTGATCTTATAATTCACATAAGGTACATATGTTTTAGATTTTCGCGTCAAACAATGTTTTTCCGATACAATTCCCTTTTTCGATACAATTTTTGGAATTTTAGTGTGATAACATGTTTTAAAGGGCATTTCTTGATCAATGTCATTGGATTTAGTATAGTCTAGATAATAATTAAACTGATGACATCCAATTTTAAATGAAAATATTTTTTTATTAACTGTTGTTTTATTTGGCCATAATGCACATGTCTATCATTTGTTTTTTTTTTTTTTGGCATTATGTATTGTGTCATTTTTTCGCATGCGATATTAAGTAGAAAATTAGTATCTAAAGTAACCTTTTAGTGAATTCCGTTATTGTAATACCTCTAAATAGAAATACTAATCAGATTGATCATTGTAGGAATACTGTATATCTCATGGTGGATATCTAGCGGAAGTGACAGATGAAGCAGAATTACAGATGGTTAATTCAATGATAAACGGTTGGCTTTGATTTGATCAAAATAATTTAGTTCAGTCATTATTGAATTAGTCAAAGCCTCGCAAGATCATTTTCTTTTAAGAACTTTGAATTATAAAAACAAATTTTACCGGCAAATCCATGGCCAGTATCATTACAGTTTAGGTTGCAGTCAATTCAAAACTGTAAAGTCAGTTTTCAAATATTTCTGTATTTTTTTTTTCATAACCATTCTGAAAAAAAACTGAATGGGACTTTATTGACATTAAACGCAATGTCTTTAAAATACTAATTTTACTGCGGCAAATAATACGGAAAATTGTCTGAAAGACAGAGCATTATGTTGTTATTTAAGAATTAAGGTTCCAACACCATCAAGCAAAAACTTAGGGTATAAAATCCATCATTCAAAATTGATCTAAGATGGATTTAGCAGGTTTACTTAGCTTCTCATATATGCACGTATTTTTCATACTTCATTGGCTTATAATTTTTTGGTTCGACTGATCCGGATGAAGGTTATTAGCCATATCGATAGCCATATCGTAAACACATTCTACACCTGGATATCTAGTAATGTATAGTGAATTTATCATGTTTATGTAACTGAAAAATTTATTTACGTGTTCCTGCTCGCTCATTATTCTCGTTACAAAATATTAATGCAAAGTAGTCATGTTTGGTCAAGTATGAATAAAAACATTTTTTATATCACATTGACATCATAAATGGCATGCCTATATTGAAATGAACATATGACATCATAAATGGCATGCCTACATTGGAATGAACAGATGACATCATAAATGGCATGCCTACATTGAAATGAAAAGATGACATCATAAATGGCATGTCTACATTGAAATGAACAGATGACACCATCTTACCCATATGTGATCATATGAACACACGTTTTGGATTGGAAAAAAGTAAGTTAACAAAAATACCGAACTCCAAGGAAAATTCAAAATTGAAATGTCCCTCAACAAACGGCAAAATCAAAAATTCAAGCACATCAAACGAATAGAAAACAACTGTCATATTCATGACAATAATTTCCTTATATTGAAAATGGTGCAAAAGATTTCTCTATTTTTGCCATTTTAGGGACTAGATAAAACCTTCCGTCATGCATTCTTCTTTTTATGAAATATTTGACCTGTTATACAAGTTGTAGTTGACGTCCTTCTCCTCAAATGATAAAGATATAAACCAAATAAAAGTGCAAATACCATGAACTGACTCTGGGAGTTAATTGCAGATGATGTGTATCTTGGATGCAGACTTTATGACGGTAATTGGCAGTGGACCACTTCTGGTCAAAAGTTGCTGTTAAATGATACCCTGTGGGTCCCTGATGAACCAAGAGGATCGGAATGCATTCAGATATGGGAAGGAAAGTTAGATGATACCGGCTGCTTCGGTCAATTAGATATCGTATGTGAAAAAGTAAGCATGCTACGATTGTATCTTTTAAATTATACATTTGTTATTTAAGCTTTGTCTGTATAATCGTGAAAGCTTTGAAAGATAATTCTGAAATGTTAAGCAAGTAGATATAGCCAATGATAAAAGTTATCATTTTGACAAAAAGAGGCAAAAGAAACCAATTTGACAAAGACAACTCATAAGTCGAGATAAATTGACAATGACAAAAAAGAAAGACGACCAAAAAACAAGTTACTAAATATCTAAAGATTAAGCAATGCGAACCCCACTAATTAAAGAGCCGATAGCTCTGAGGTGAAAGAAGATGCATAAAAGGTAATTTGAATTACCGTGAAAGCAGCCCACACCAACCCATCCTGCTCTGTCCCATTATTGCTTTCGACGTATTGTTTTCTCAACCAAAACTGACTATACAAAACTAACAAATCTACCAATACTGTAGATTCAAACTAAATTTTCTATAATTTTATACATTCATCTCAGCATGGCATACCTAATGCAAGCATTTATACTTAGCTCTAGTAATTGATTAGGTTTCACTTGAAAGTTTTCTGTCAAAGGTAGATAGTTCACTTTGGGTATTCCAGCTTCCTTCGTATAAAAAAAAACTGGCCACCATGATTTTAGTCATGTGTGCTTAAAGTAGAGTTTAACACCAAACATCAATCAGTTAATCATGAATTGCTATAGTTGTTCACAGTTACTTGTTTTTCTCATTATAAACATATATTGAAAAATGCTAAATATACCCAATGCAGATTTGTCTGAGGTTAGGGATTTGGTTTTGAGCACTTGTTAACATTTCAAACCCGTTCATTTTCTGTATGTGCTTGACCCATATCGTGAACCACTAATTTGCTGTTGTTAATAATATTTGTTTTTCATCTAACATGTCTAATATTTTTACACAAAAGTACGAAGGTAGGAATGCCCTTTTCCGTCGGTGTCAAACGGTCATTATCTGAAATGTTTTCGTGAATGATAGACGGCAACGAATTATTGGTTCCGTACTCGAGGGTCGTAATGGGGGTACCTTCATGACGAGTAACGTTAAAAAGCTGGACTATTTATATGTAAAATCCCATAGGCGGATCCAAGGGGAGGGGGGGGGGGGGTCTGGGGCACGCTCCGCCCCTTTTGTGGGAAAAATTTGGTTGATTATTGGAAATCACTGAAGCATGACTTGAGCGGGGCTCCCCTTAGGTCAGTCAGTGCACCCCCTCCCCCTTATGAAAAGTTCTGGATCCGCCACTGAATCCGGTTTTTGATCACTTGAAACTGGTAAGTAAAAGTAAAAGTAATCATTGGGGACATTCCGACAATGATTGACATAAAATCTACGTACTTTCGATATGGATTCCGTTAACTGACATTAGTTCGTACATTGATATTTCTGTCAACTGAAAGTGCATTGTTTAAAGCGAAAAGCACCAGCAGATTTAAGTGTACTTTTGACTCCTTATTATCGCAATAACATACTGAAATATTCTAACTTTCGTTTTAAAAAACGCATGTTTTCTAAAACCGGAATATGACTTGATTGCATTTAAGATCTGAACACAGACGGAACAAGTAAATCTGTGTATTTTTGTCAAGCAGCATTGAGTTGAAGTCGTACTCTCCGCGTAGATACTTGCAATTAACATAAGATGCATTGTTTGAATTAATGAAAATTCTGTTTATCATTATTTTGAAACTTTCGGATGTACAATTAAATTTCCCATTTATGCACATTGACATATACGAAACCAACGTGGTTTGGATTAACCCAAATAATCCAGTTGTTTAATTCCGATTACTCCAACTAGAAACGGCAGTGGATAAAGGGCGTTAAATCATTCGACTGAGTTTCAGACTATAATTAAATTAACGCATGCGTACTACCAAATCTACTTTAAAAACATCCGGTTACAAGTAAATAATTAATAACGTACATGTAAGATGAGATGAAAACTTATAATTGACATAATAAAAAGGTAGATATTAAAACATTAAAACATGAAAAATAATAACACTAACGATAGTGATTGTTTTCCAAGTCTAATTGTACATTTGTTTTATAAAATGATGCAGATGCTATTTAACAAACTTGAAACCGATCATGTGTAAACATCGGTGTCAATATATGGCAGAGAAGATATGAAATAGTAAAGCAGAGAAAAGGATACAGAAACACTCCTGGTGACGGTTCAATGATTTTACAGCCGGCAGTATGGGATTTCAGAAGACTTCAAAGTCTTCTTCCACTAAAAACTGGATTAATCTCAGGTGCTCCAGAAGATTAAGCAAATCCTGCTCTGTTACCTGTACCCATTCGTATTGGTAATGGCCAGTAAACTTCCGATGAGTGATGAATCTCATTTGGTAATATCACAATCGAAAAAAAAGAGAACGGGATTGTATTAACGGTAATTTGAACAAAACTGTTATTTATGATTTACTTTGGTTATGATATCCAAATTGGTAAAATTTCTAAAATATAATATTATCAAAAGTAAAAGATAAATTCAACAGTATCCGTAAAAAGATTACGGTCAATCTAGAAAAGGTCTTCGGACACACCCAAATGATAAAGAGTGTTTTTATTATCTTTAATGAAAAAAGCTAATGCAAAACACTGCCAAATGTCTTTATAGAAACATCAACTTGTTGATAAAACAGATATATATATATATTCCAATACGCTATTGTGTGATCCCGTTTCACCAGCAGTGTTATATTCAAGGCTTTTTAACAGGAATGAAACAACCATACTGTAACATTAAATGAAGACCCTTTTTTCTCCTTTGGCAATGTTATTGTCTGGTTTTGGTTCAAACATCACAGATACGTCTTATGGTATAGAACCACTTTCTTAGTATTCGGTCCCAATGATAACAGAATATACAAGATACACGTAGTAGTGCATATTTCAAACAAAATAGTTCTAACGCATTGAAGTAACTTTGTAAATAAGTAAAATCTGTAGAAAATATTGACATCATATGGTTTCGGATCACTGTTGAACCCTTCTTGAAAGTTTTTCCTAAATAATACAAAAATATATGAAATAAGATAGGAGGACATAATTACACTGGTGCTCAAATTACCGGGAACTAGTTCGTTCTTCTATGCATTTTTAGGTATATATATATTTTAGCCACTTTATCTAAATTTAAGTCATAATAGTTATGAATAAAATTGAGAATTGAAATGGGGAATATGTCAAAGAGACAACAACCCGACCAAAGAGCAGACAACAGCCGAAGGCCACCAATGGGTCTTTAATGCAGCGAGGAAATCCCGCAACCGGAGGTGGTCCTCTCAGCTGGCCCCTAAATAAAATTGTGTACTAGTTCAGTGAAAATGGACGCCACACTAAACTCCAAAACATATAAATGAACTAAAATTTAAAAAACATACTAGACTAACATAGGCCAGAGGCTGCTGACTTGGGATAGGCGCAAAAATGCGGCAGGGTTAAACATGTTTTGTGAGATCTCAACCTCCCCCCTATACCTCTAGCCAATGTAGAATAAAGAAACACATAGCAATACGCACAGTAAAATTCGGTTTGAAAGAAGTCCGAGTCCGATGTCAGAATAGGTAACAAAAGAAACTAAGCAAAATGACAATGATACATAAATGAACAAAGGACTACTAGCCGTTACTGACATGCCAGCTCCAGACCTCAATTAAACTGATTGAAAGATTATGTCTTCATCAAATAAAAATCAAGTACAATCCCTCCCGTTAGGGGTTTAGTATCATACCATCATAAAATATATGAGAAGAACATAACCCGTATCATGCCAACAACTGGTTTTAGAATAAATGTGTTAATTTCCGATGCAAAGACCCTATGAGTGAATCAATGTTAACCCCAAAATATGCAATCCTTAATGACTTGACAACAGTATCGTAACTATATCCTTTCCGAATAAGTCTGTTAAAAGGTTTTGCTAGCTTTTGAGGTGAATGCCGACATTTTTGTGCTTTGTAAAGAATATTACCATAAAATATTGGATGTGAAATACCTAAACGTATAAGATGTCTGCATGTTGATTTATATTTACGAATGATGTCCTTGTACTAGTTTGTGATATCGAAAACCCTGGTGTAATAATTTTTCAGTAATACAGATATTTCTTTCGTTGAATGTTTATAATTAAACATAAAAAGCTATAGAGCTATCCTAGCAGGCACACAACGTTGAACCAACGTTTGAAAATATGTTGAAATTTGGTTGTAACGTTGATCAACGTCAATCCTATCAACATTTAAATCTCATTGTTGAAACAACGTTGATTTGTGGTTAAAAATATCAACGTTGAACTAACATTGAATTTAAGCTGATGCTTTCAATGTTTTAATAGGTTGAAAATATATCGTTGATAAAAGGTTTATTTAAGGTTGATGACTTTAAGTGTCGACCGAAATTTCATTCAAGATGAGATTGAACCAACTTTGTATATGCAAATTTACGGAAACTAGTTGAAATGTTAATAATTTCGAATGCACTATATGGTATTGTTTTACATATTGATTTTCATATTTATTTTTCTTTTTTTTTTTACTTTTTTATTACTATAGTAACACCAAGACAGGCATAGATCTTCAGTGGGCTATTCCTTAAATATCCTCTCCAAGAATGTTCTGAAAAAGACAAAAAAAAATCTTTTTTGCTTAAATAATCACTTTTTATTTATATTGGTTTACTGATGTTTTCGAATAAATTCAATGATTACTCTTGCATATATAAATAAATCTTCAAATTGCGGTAAAATATTTCAATTACGCGAAACGGATTTCTTTTTCCAATTGGCGCAGGCGTATGAGGCCGACATTTTGAATTTATTTACGCCAATTTGAGTACCACAACAAGTTAACAGTTGCTCTAAGCAGTGCAAAGTAAGTATAATATTCATTTATTGTTTGCTTTAATAATAGTTATATGATAATTTAATGTAAACAGTATTGTAGCTGTAATTATTCACGGTCTCAGCAAGTATGAGTATAGTGATTTAAAAATCAGATATAATTTATAATCATACACATATTTGCCATATTCCAGCAGATAAGATACAAATTTGTGAAGCCTCGGGGAACAACAAGGTTGACCTTAAAATATATTTGTATATTGAAAATTGGGTGAAGCAACTTATTATGTAAAAACGTGAAGGGGATTTATGAACAATGATTTGGTAAAAAGTAAAAGCGTATGGCAAAGTATTCTATTTTTACAGGGAGGGTGGATTCATAGTATATCATGGAACATCAGATGAAATGAAGAATTTATTCGTGTGGCAAATAATTATAACCCCTTATTGAAGTTCACTTATGTAATCTCAAACTCGTTCTTTTATATGTTGATGAAAATAAAAGTCAAAGATTTACAACACATTGCATTCTTGACCTTGAAATACATTTAAAACAGGCTAAAAATGCTTTCCTCTACATCAGAATAGATGTCACTGACAGCATGTATTCCGATGATTAATAAATCATGTTATAAGTGAAGCAATACGGCAGATAAGATACACGTGTGACCATAACAAATTAGTCATACACACTCTGACCAATTTCAAAGTGGTTTATATGATAACGTCGAAATAGATGTTTTATTAATTGACCGTACTGAATTATTACAGAACAAAAAATCAAGGAAATAGAAAATATTCCCTTAGTTTTAATATCTAAACATAAACCATATGTATGTATACGTAAAATTAAAAAAGACGTATCACGAAAGACTGGAATTCATTGCAGTTTGAAGAAGAATGTTAACAAAGGTTGAAAGTTGAACTACCTCTTGCGTATAGCAAACATGCCGAAAGTATCTATTGATAAAGAATTTAAATATAAAATGAAATATATCAATATGATTAATTATGTGTGAATAATATTTATTTTGAATTATATTAAGGTAAAGCATCTTAAGATGACCATCCAAAGCTTTATCTGCCGAAACACTAAAAAAGTATATAGGGATCCTATCACAAAATGTAGGATGCGTTGTTTTATGGGTGTTTTATAATAACAAGATGAGTGACTGTCAAGATCTTGATGTTTGCGGTGCATTTTTGTATCTTAAGATCAGTGACTGTCAAGATCTTGGTGCTTGTGTGGCTTTGTTGTTTGTCAAGATGAGTGACTGTCAAGATCTCGGTGCTTGTAGTGCATTATTGTTTCTCAAGACGAGTGACTGTCAAAATCCCGGTGCTTGTGTGGCATTATTGTATCTCAAGATGAGTGACTGTCAAGATATAGGTGCTTGTGGGGCATAACTGTATATCAAGATGAGTTACTGTCAAGATTTCGGTGCTTGCTGTGCATTATTGTATCTAAAGATGATTGACTGTCAAGATCTTGGTGCTTGTGGTGCATTATTGTTTCTCTAGATGAGTGAGTGTCAAGATCTTGGTGCTTGTGGTGCATTATTGTTTCTCAGGATGAGTGACTGTCAAGATCTCGGTGCTTATGGTGCATTATTGTTTCTCAAGATGAGTGAATGTCACGATCTCGGTGCATGTGATGCATTATTGTATCACAGGATGAAAGACTGTCATGGTAAAAAAAGATGAAATGCCATTAGCTTATTGTGAGATCTTCAGACTATGATTTAGGATTAAAATTAATTTGAAAGCACTTGATTCCTTAAGGGAGTGAGGGTTAGGGAGGGTACCGGCCCCTCTTTTGATGGAAAAATAGTTGATTATATAAGGAATCACTGAAGCATTGCTGGAGCGGGCCCCCTCTTATGCAGTCAGTGAGCCCCCTTATGAAAGTTTCTGGATCCGCCACTGATTCCAGAATCTTGTTGGATTCTGCAGGAAAAATTTCCCGTAATGTTATAATAAAAACAATTTAACCAATTTATGAAAGGTTTTGGAAGTCCAAATTTTGTAAAAGAGGGACGAAAGATACCAGAGGAACAGTCAATCTCATACATCAAAAAAACTGACAACGCCATGGCCAACAATAAATAGACAAACAGACAAATAATAGTACAGATGACACAACATAGAAAACTAAAGACTAAGCAACACGAACCCCACCAAAAACTGGGGGTGATCTCAGGTGCTCCGGAATTGTAAGCGTTTCACACACATGAAACGTTTTATTTTCAAGTTAAAGAAGGCGTTGTGACAATTTGAAAATGCTGCACTTAAAAGTGTCTTTTTTATAGATGTTTTACCAATAAGCCCATGTCCATGTCTGAAAAATAATTGACGGGTAAAAAAAATAAACATGCCTTTAATGGTTCAAACTAGTTTGAAATAAAAAGAGGTGAGTATAGCAATATATACCATTGTTTTTCCACATTTAAAAATGTGTGAGATTTTGTCACAATTTCTTTTAGATGTGCTCTAGCATATTTGTCTACTAAAATCTATAGGTTTTTTTAATATAGAAATATTTTTTATTTTATCATATCTGAACTCAAGTTTAAAAAAAAACACATGGTTGCTCTCAATAAATATCTAAAAAGATAACAATAGCATTGCACAGAGATTATTTGTTCACATATGACAGTTGTTATCTTTATTTGAGCTGCATAATAATATTAACCAAATTATGAAAAAGATAGTACAATATGTTTTTTCTATTACAGATGCTGTAGTTACAAGTCACGAATGTGCAACAGAGACCACAATATGGAACTACTGTGCAAGATACCTTCAATATGCCCCAGAAATATCTTGGAATGTGTCTAGCAAAAGGACTAAAATTTTAAATAAAATTAAGTATCCAGTTTGTGTTTGTTTAAAATTATATATTGTAAGATGCATATGTGAGCAACTTGTTATATAATTACTGTTTTATGTCACAAACATATTTTGTGTATGAACACAATAGTTATAAGTACAACAAGAGCCTGTCTATAAAGAAAAATGAAGGTACAAAAATGTATGCCAACTGACACTACAATAAAATTTAAGATTATCTATGCCTGGTAAGGTTAATTAGTTGTGCCTTTTCTTCTTGTCAAGTCTTCTATTATAAACACCAGATTCAGAAGTGAGTGGTCTCCTGACCAGTATTACCAAAAGCAAAGGGATTTTCCACTTAATAATAAAATGTAGAGAAATATAAAAAGGGGAATATTCGAACAGGCAGAAATCTCTAAAATAAAGAACTCTGCAACAGACTACATGTACACCAACCACCGGCACATGACTACTCCCAGTTAGTACATATAGTTTTGCGAAAGTTTTATTACACATAAAATGGAATTAATGGATATAATAAGGGTTAATGATTTAACCAATGTTCAACATCCTATTCTCAACATTGACTACATTTCGAGTTTCAACTTACATTAAACCTAAAACAGTCTACCTGGGCCCAAATCCCACCTATTTTCAACATACACTGACCACAGTTCAACCAACATTCGACAGGTTTTCAGCATAAACTGACCACAGAACAACCAGCATTCGACCTGATTTCAACATACACTGTCCACAGTTCAACCAGCATTCGACCTGTTTTCAACATACACTATTACCACAGTTCAACCAGCATTCGACTTGTTTTCAACTTGCATTGACCACAGTTCAAACGGCAATCGACTTGTTTTCAACATACATTGACCAAATTTAGACCTAAATTCAACCTATTTTCAACGTTGGAAGCTGACATTGAATCAACGTTATGTTTTCAAAGTCATATCAATTTTCAATCCAACACTACATTTCAACATTGATTCAACGTTGAAATCTGACGCTTATTCAATGTTGAAACAACGTTGTAGTGCCTGCTTTAGTGGTTTTATTCCTTTTTAGACGACAAGCTTATCTGGTGTAATAAATTGTAATTCTGGTATCATTGATAAATTGTTTTCACCAGCCGTAAAATTAAAACGTGCGACAAATGTGCTCACATGACTGTAAGTCCCCGAGCGTATCACCAGTCCAGTATCCAGTACTTCGGTACTGGCATGAAAATGCGGATAAATGTTGTTAATATTTTACTGTTGCAATTTTTTTTTATAATAAGGAATATATCAACCTCATGCAAAGCTCTGATTTCTTGTCAGGCTTATATTAACCTCATGATAAGCTCTGATTCCTTGTCAGGCTTATATCAACCTCATGCAAAGCTCTGGTTCCTTGTCAGGCTTATATCAACCTTATGCAAATCTCTGATTCCTTATCAGGCTTATATCAACCTCATGCAAAGCTCTGGTTCCTTGTCAGGCTTATATCAACCTCACGCAAAGCTTTGGTTTCTTGTCAGGCTTATATCAACCTCATGCAAAGCTCTGGTTCCTTGTCAGGCTTATATCAACCTCATGCAAAGCTCTGATTCCTTATCAGGCTTATACCAACCTCATGCAAAGCTCTGGTATCTTGTCAGGCTTATATCAACCTCATGCAAAGCTCTGATTCCTTGTCAGGCTTATGCTCTTCAAATTTTGAATAAGTTTTGGATTTTAAAACATTTTGACATCAAGCATCACAGTCGAAATGCGCAGCTAGTGCAGTTAAATAGGTGCCGTTTATATAAGTATATATGATTTTTGAAATATTCATTAAAGAAATAAAACATTTACACACAACATTGTAAAGTGGTAAAATACACTTACTTCCAATGTACATTTATCAGACATCGGGGAATGTTTCTGAGGAGTAACCCGGAAAATCTGAATGATTTTTTTTTTATTTCTCTATTCTGTTTAGAAACCTATTCTACAATGTACATGTATACCTTGTAAATAACGATATTAATAAATACTAGTATTTCAATTTTTGAATCCATCAATTTCAGAAGGGTTTACGTCTTTTTATAGTCTTTTTTAATGTTTCCAGTATGAGAAAAAGATTGACAGATTTTGTTCTGAAGTGAACAAAAGACCCTGATTATTCTGTATTATATTAACTTGAAAAAACGCATAACGTGTAGGCACGGGTGAATCGTGCATATGAAACACAATTGATTATTTGTTTTACTAGTTGAAAACATCAGTTTTCTTTTCTTTTCTTTTTTTCTTTTTTCAGGCTACATTGTTTGTATGAGAATCAGAGACCAAACATTGTTTATATGTGCGTGCCTTCGTATATTTGTATAATTATGTTTATCATGTCCATCGGGAAATATATGTACGGGATCGCTGCAGCATTTGTATAATGTCACTATAGCTAAGAATTTCACTGGTTTTAACTTTGACGAGTTTGTCAAGTTTCGTTTATATCTACCTGCCAAAGAAGCGTAATGTCAAACTTCAAACACTGGTCAGCTGGTTCATTACATTTTTTTTTGTTTTAAAAAGTTGTATTCCAAACATCTTAAACATAATCAATTTTAATGCTGAATCAACATGTTCTTTGCAAAGAAAAAATAGGTTAAGATAAAGGCAGATGATGTTTTCAAACCTAAAGAGGATAAAGACCGAGGAACAGGCTGTCCAACAAAATTACAAACTGTCTTGTTACTATATCTCTAGAAGGAACGGAGAGTAAAGAAATAAATATTTCTGAAGCTGTTCAGAAATGGATGGCCAAGAAGAACATGTGGATTTTTCTTGAACTATATATACAGTTTGACTTATTTAATTGACTGTGATATAAATGCTTTTTGTGTTTAAAATGAATTTATTTCATATATATATATTCTTATTCTTTATCATGTTTACTAATACTGTGCATTATTGTATGTAATGATTTTTGACCGATTGCTTCAGGTCACAATAGTACATTCTGAAATAGAGTCACGAGCCCTGGAAATTTTGCGACTACAAAAAATTCTGGGGAGAATACTGTATCCACTATAGCTATCTGTAGACGTATTCCACATCCAATATTTCAAATGTTGTATAGCTTATATTTGTTTTTAAATTCAAGTTGTGTTTTTGCAGTTGATATGAAAATAAGAAGATGGTGTATAATTATTTTACTCCTTTATTATTGAGAAACATCTATTATATTAAAAAGTAAATATTGATAACCTTACAACATACCCAGTCTCTCTCTCTTGTTATTGGAAATCATGATATTCTCTCAATTGTTGTTACTTAATTTGTATATTTGAAATAAGTTCAGGAAAATTTAAAGTATCTGTGTTTTCTTTTTCATATTTAGCCAACTGCTTTGCATAATCCTTTTTCTCAATCAGTATTTTAAAGTTTTATTTTCCTTTGATGGATTTAGGCTCTCGATATTTCGGATCTTTGGATGATGCATTCCGAGGAAAAGAAGTATATAAGTATCGACAATGTTCAGATCCCAAGTAATAACGTGGCATTATATATGAATTGGGAACTAGCACAGGCGCTTTCGGGAGGTTAAGACTTGAAGTCGTTAATATTGCTATCTTTCAACACGAGTTTATATTTGAAAATGCTAGTTACATTTAGTTTGGTATATCATGATATAAACTAGTAATAGGTACAGATTCAAGGTATTGTCGATCGACCTGATTTAAGATGAAGGATATTGCCTAAGTTGATGGCATCGGGACATACGTTGGCAAAAGTTTTAGGTACTTTCTGGTCATATAGCTCTTCGACTGGCTCGGTTCCTATACATCCTTGGCTTTCAAATATTCGGCTTTGAGCGTTCCTGATGAAGGTAAATCCAGAAAAGCGCTTCAGACGCATGAAATGGTGTTCATCAGTTCAGTACTCTATACTTCAGTACTGCCATGATTTATAACAAATCTTTCTTAAATTGTCCGTTTATAAATTTTGAAATTACAGAGAAACTAAGTTTTCAACTCCATCAAGCAAAGTTGACCTTAGATGAATTTGGTTAATTTTTAGGTACGTTTTATTCATATGGCTCTTCGACTGCTTCGGTTATTATACATCCTCGGCTTTCAAATATTCGGCTTTGAGTGTTCCTGATGAAGGTAAATTCAGAAAAGCGCTTCGGACGCATGAAAATAATAACGTGTTCATTTTTTTCTTAAATGTCGTTTCTCCGTTTTTTTTCTTTTCAACGTTAACCGGTCTGAAATTGTGCAACAGGCAACATCTGAAATGATAGCTGTTCGTTTTTTATTACTTTGAAGTTGGATTTGTAATAGTAGTATCCAAACACAAAATGTACAAAGAACTTAGTTTTGAAAAGAGTATCTAATAAAGCGCCATGCGAATGTTATCATTATCTAACGGATTCTGTATAAATTGCAGAAGTTAATTAATAGAGACAACATAAAAAAAGAAGGAGGTGTTTATATAATGACGAACACCATGACTGTGTCTCCGTCGAGGATCAGAGATATAATGAAATTAACATATTGACCAAGCTACAAGAAGGACTAGAATTATATGTCATGAATGCTGTTATTGCAACCATATGGTGTTGCAGTTACCAATTCTAGAATCCAGTAGTCTTCCTTATATCTACAGAGAGGTGTTTCAAGATAGATATGTATGTTTTATCAGAGTATCATTTTCATACGCAAAGTCATCGACGTTTTCATCATTGTGCTGGCATGCACGAATCGTCAACCAAATCACATAACGTCTTATTACTTGTTTTCAAATTGTGTAAAATTATCTTATAAGGGCTATACCTCCTATAAAAAGAAGGCATTTGTAATATATTAAAATCAGTTTTACACTTCTACAGTGATTCCAATATTTGGAATACAATTTACTAATGATTAAACCAATAATAAGCGTAACTGTTAAATGGAGACGAATTTAGAAATAGCAATAACACTGTCGAATTGCGTGACAAGTCTTCTATTTTGTTCTGATATTTTAACTAGCCACTCTTTAATAAAACTATAACATAAATCTCAGAACAAACATCATCGTCACATTGTATGAAGCATGAACATACAATTAAACTGTTGAGGATGTTCACTACTCTGTTTCAAAATAACAAGCTTGTTGATAGTACATCATGTATATATATAACGAAACTAAAAAAAAAAAGTAGTAGCAAATGCAAGGTTCTTGTCGTTGTGTTTAAGATATAAGTAGTGTTGTAGTTAAATGTAAATTGCCACCTCCATCGTCCAGTGCTTTTGTAATACTTTAAACAAAATGCCCACTCAAAAATGGTAAAATGCAAATCATGTGAAATTAATAAATGTATACCGGATGGTACGATAAAAACGCTTAACTATCTCAACACTACAAAAAAAATGTCTAAACACCAGTGAAAATGAAACAAAGAATGATTTCAGACTTTGTCAATTCGACGAAACCAAGAATATTTTCATGTCCTATGTTTGAAGTTATTACAAAATCCGTAAAGGATATTGTAGCTTTGAAAAACTAAAACTTTACCAGGAATGATCAAAGCCAAGCGTTATAATGCCCAAAGATAAATTCAATTTATCATATCATATAACCGTGCATTTGTACAGTAGATAAAACGGTTATACATTAACTTAATTACCTGATAACCGATTAATAGGTCGAAAGATTATCCGAGTAACCAGCTTGGCAAAACTGGGTTTTTTTTAGCACACTAAATATAAGCCATTAGAATTGTGGTCTCAATATTTGTCATACATTTAACA
This sequence comes from Mytilus californianus, assembly GCF_021869535.1. Lineage (NCBI taxonomy): Eukaryota > Metazoa > Mollusca > Bivalvia > Mytilida > Mytilidae > Mytilus > Mytilus californianus. The sequence continues at coordinate 38,261,574 of NW_026262712.1, forward strand.
TTAGCACATTTTGTCATTCAAAATCAATTAAAAAATAGCAAGGATTTTCAAATACAGCTTTTAAACTATATGTAATAAAAGTATAAAAATGAAAGAAGGTGTTAATGGCCAAAATGTTCATAGCACTCCAAGGCTAAAACCAGAGGATTTCGAATATCTTACAAAAGTCATGACAAAACACAAGAGTCAGCGAACAATCTTAATTATAACAAACACCTGTGAGAATTGCACTTTTTTTCCCAACGGTGAGACAGGTCGGGATCGTGCTGATAAATAGAGTTTGAGTTTTGACGAGACAGCATGCATTTTAGTTTATACAGCAGAATGCTTTGATGTCAAGGCAGTTTTTTTAGCATAACACGTGACAGGTGTGATCGACGTCAATCTTATTTTAATAGGATTGTCAGTTTTCCTACCAGTGGTTTTCTCCGGGCATTTCGGCTTTCCCCACTAATAAAAAGCTGACCGCCACAAAATAGAATAATAATAATGCTTAAAGTTGCGTTAAACAAAAATCAATCAACCAATAAATATCATAGCCAGAAATGGTCAAGTCCGAAATGATGGTCATATTTATTTATTTTGTTTCTTCGTGTCCTTACGTTCAAATGAAACGTTGACCTTTTGATGCTAATTTGATCATACCTTGTTTGAGGTTTTTTCTATCAAGACATGACACTGCCCTTTCCTGTATCTTGATATCTTTATCTTTAACGGGAAGCTTAATACCAAAATTTATGATAAAAGAGATGATTTTCATTTCCTATTCATAATTATTCATTTTTAGATGGTGACGTTCCATTGTCGCCATCTTATAGCGTTTATATATCTCAACTTGTTCCATTCGCTCGTGTATGTAACAACGTATTTGATTTCAACGAAAGAAATCTCTGTATTACTGAAAAATTATTGCACTAGGGTTTTCGATATCACAAACTAGTCAAAACATTTACTAAATTTTATCATCGGTACAAGGACATCATTCGTAAATATAAATCAACATGCAGACATCTTATACGTTCAGGTATTTCACATCCAATATTTTATGGTAATATTTTTTACAAAGCACAAAAATGTCGGCATTCACCTCAAAAGCTAACCAAACCTTTAAACAGACTTATTCGGAAAGGATATAGTTACAATACTGTTGTCAAGTCATTAAGGATTGCATATTTTGGTATTAACATTGATTCACTCATAGGGTCTTTGCATTGGAAATAAACACATTTATTCTAAAACCAGTTGTTGGCATGATACGGGTTATGTTCTTCTCATATATGTTATGATGGTATGATACTTAACCCCTAACGGGATGGATTGTACTTGATTTTCATATGATGAAGACATAATCTTTCAATCAGTTTAATTGAGTTCTGGAGCTGGCATGTCAATAACTGCTAGTAGTCCTTTGTTAATTTTTGTATCATTATCATTTTGCTTAGTTTCTTTTGTTACCTATTCTGACATCGGACTCGGACTTCTGTTAAACTGAGTTTTACTGTGCGTATTGCTATGTGTTTCTTTATTCTACATTGGCTAGAGGTATAGGGGAGGGTTGAGATCTCACAAAACATGTTTAACCCCGCCGCATTTTTGTGCCTGTCCCAAGTCAGGAGCCTCTGGCCTTTGTTAGTCTTGTATGTTTTTTAAATTTTAGTTCATTTATATGTTTTGGAGTTTAGTGTGACGTCCATTTTCACAGTACTAGCACACAATTTTAGTTAGGGGCCAGCTGAGGATCACCTCCGGGTGCGGGATTTTCTCGCTGCATTGAAGACCCATTGGTGGCCTTTGGCTGTTGTCTGCTTTTTGGTCGGGTTGTTGTCTCTTTGACATATTCCCCATTTCCATTCTCAATGTTCTGGTCAATACATCATTTGCCTAAATAATCGTGTGAAGAAAAAGAACCGGCTTCGTCTAGATTATTTACGAAGTCATGTGATATTATGTATGGAACATGTCAGAATTTAAATTGATTACGACCTTGTTTGATAAGCAATCATATCAAATATTTTGTCACAATAAGCGCCATTTCTACAACAAAAGTCGTGTCCTCAAGTGATAACAAATTAAAATGTTTTTTTATGAAATAAGGGGAAATATCTTATTACCTTATATCAATTTGTTCTAAGGATTTTTACTTCCAATTATAAAAGTTTATAATAAAAATTACTATCTACAATTAAGCCTAAACAAATAACGTAAAGAAACAGTAAATATATCATCGAAATGAAATTTGAACGATATATATAATTGTTATAGGAATAGTATTTTTACATTTTTAAAGAAAGTTGTACTTTTTATGTTTTTTTATTTTTTTTTTAAATATTTGTTTCATATTTTCTTATTGCAACATATTACAATGTACGCATGTAAATTGATCGCATTTATTTTTATTGACCATGTTGAACATGCTACATAATTGATGCTCTTAAAAAAAAATCTGTTCATAATTAATTGGTACGTTATTTGTTCAATTACTTTGATATCGACTTTGAATCAATTTTGTTTCAATTAAGCTCATACTTAACGACCAATAAATCTGTCAGGGTTTTTAAATTTAAATGTAAAAATATAAACATTTTCAAGGGCAAATTGTTACAACCAAATATGAACTATATACGATAGTTGAACAAACTTTGAACAGAGCATTCTCGTATTTCAGTCTGGACTGTTTTTTTTTTTTAAATAATGACGATTGACCGTGACATCCCGCTTTGAGTATTCAATGTATCAGAATACGTTTTTCAACCTTAATGAATGCCAATCTTTAGTCCATGCCTCTGTTAGCAAATGCTTAAAAAAATGTACATTTTTTAATCATATATTTATGCTCGTAAAATCGTTCCTATTTATTCTCTATGGAATGGAACAAGACAGTTTTATCATTTCTTGCTCCAAATTTTTCACTAACTAGCTGCATGAATTGTTATATATGATTATATCACTTAGACATGACAGTGAGCGAAAAAATATTGTAACGTTTTTGAAATAAATGATCAAATTATTATCATTCTACATATATTTGCAATGAAATGTTGATATATGTAGTCAAAGTTTACAACATTTTATCTGAAATAATTTAGCCATTTAGTTCGTATTTTTTAAATACATTTTACTATTACAAATGGTTAGGTCTGCCTAATATCTTGACTTATAAATTGACAATGAGGGTCGGTTGAAACAAAACTTTACGACACAAGAGATGACTTCAACTTTCCAATTGTGAACTTTCTATTTCTATGTAGCAACATTCCAGTAGCGCCTGTTTACGGGGACTATACAAGGTTAGGCGTTGACATGTTATTGCTTACATCTTTGCTCTGTGCTCTTTTATTGATAGTTGACTCATGTACACTGTTTTGATAATGCAAATTAAAGAAAATGGAAATCCATTACAGTCATTTTATAGTGTGTTTGACAAGCCTTACTTGTAGTCATATAGAAAGACAAAAACAAACACAACCACTGGACTTATAATTTACCATTGTTTGTTTATTTGGTAACACTTTACATAGCACACAATTGTCTAGCTTGGTACACTTTTCTGATCATTTTGATTATGTGTTCTTTACAAATTCAGTTGGTAACGCTTAACGTACCACATAATTAGCTTTTCTTGTATACTAGTCTAATAATTATTTGATTGTCCTGTATATAAAATGACAACAGACGCCCATCTTATAAATTTCTTGATAGATGGTACATATTAATTCTAATTTGTCAGCTTAGATATTTAAATACAAACTTTGGGATAAAAAAAAATTCTCAAACTTTTTTTAATAAGATACTAGTAAATACTATCTATTTTATAAATATAGAAACCTTCATATAACATGCCTTGGAAGGTGTTATTTTTCGTCGTTCATCGCATTTTGCTATTTCAGTTCAATTCAAAGCAAATCTGTTGTTGCTACGTAAACATTCTATACAAGTTTTGAAACAATTCTCAACCTGCATGTGACCTTCCACAAAGCGACCATGGTGGCAACCTCAGTTGTCCATGCTAACCGTGTCTTCGAGCTGTAAATTATTTCAATGGATATCAACAACTTCGAATGCATTATATCAAAAGCCAAACATTATACATGTGTAAGTCTGTTAGATAGTTTGGCAATAACATAGAAAAATCCATACTTAAATTCAACAAAAATTTGCATTGTTACTACGGAAACAAAACTAAATAGGCCACTAAACAGGCAATGCACTTTTCAGACTATGTGTATCCCAATAATACTTTCCGGTACAACATTTGTCAAACACTATCCGGACATGCAAATTGCAAAATTTCTGCCCTCAACCAGCAAATGACTAATGGAGTCACTACATAATTTCCTTTAATGCCAAATCAGGTAGAAAATATCTGAGATCAAAACTTTCCTTAACTACCGACGTAAAGATAATAAAAGAAAAATAAAGAAATATTCATTTATTGAGTATTCGTTAATTAGTAATCATTCTTTTCGTGGTTATAGAGTCCTTGGAAAACTTGAATTAATTTTCAATATATCAATTTCAACTTAACAATTTTTATTTTTTTGTGTGCAAACTATTAAGGATTTTGATGATTACACATATGCTGTTATCTTCCATAAAGGGCAACCAAGAGATAATTAGATAATTATACTAATGTTGAGGTACATGGAGCGCTACCAAATACAATTGTAAAGAATAGATTAAGTAACAATAGGCAATTATAAGTCCAGTGGTTGTGTTTGCAGAGAAATAGGAAAACTACTAGTAAGACTTGTCACACTAACTCTAAAACGGCTGTACATTTCAGAGCTCCAGTGAACTCACATTTTATCTTCTCCATTGGTGTTGATCCCAGATCTCTGATAATAAAGAGTAACGTTTTTTTTTTTTATTTTTTGTTTTTTTTTTTTTTTTTTTAGGAAGGGAAAATACTACTTTGTAAAAAACACTCTGATTCTAACAACAAATTTTCTGAAACTGACATTATCAAGATGTTTGATTTCTTGATTGACAACATAATTGTTACGTTTGGAGGACGTGTTTTTCAACAAACAATCGGCATTCCCATGGGAAAAAAAGTCGACTTATTCCTTTATTCATATGAGGCTGACTTCATACATGAACTTATAAGGAAGAAAGAAAAGAAGTTAGCAGTATCCCTAAACTTTACTTTCCGCTATATAGATGATGTTCTTTCACTAAATAATTCAAAATTTGGTGACTATGTTGAACGCCTTTATCTCATCGAACTTGATATAAAGGATACAACAGATACATTTAAATCTGCATCATATCTTGACTGACATCTAGAAATTGACAATGAGGATCAGTTGAAAAGAAAACTTTACGACAAAAGAGGTGATTTCAGCTTCCCAATTGTGAACTTTCCATTTCTGTATAGCAACATTCCAGCAGCGCCTGCATACGGAGTATATAATTCCCAGTTGATACGATATTCCAGGGCTTGTATTTCCTGATCATGATTTCATTAATAGAAGGCTGCTGCTCACAAGGAAGCTATTAAACCAAGAGTTCCAAGTGGTGAAGTTGAAGTCATTCCTTCGTAAGTTTTACGGACGCCATCACGAGTTGGTTGACCGTTATGGAATATCTGTCTCGCATATGATAACGGATATGTTCCTAATGTCGTAACTACAATCCTGTACCCTTTTCCCGAATGTGACCTACCGAATTAGACTTATTACTGGGTTTGTAATAACATGAGCAACACGACGGGTGCCACATTTTTATTATTGATTTGTGTCTTTTGTTGGCTACAATTTAAAGGTGATTTCTGGCCGAAACAGTATTGTGAGGTTGTTGTCTCCTTATTGTTCACCACGCATCCCTTTTGCTTACCACACATGGTAAATCATTGTGTATGTATATAGTTAATATTATACTGATAAATTAATTCAATTGTATGCAAAGAATACATTTTTGAAGGCCGTACTTTGACCTATAATGATTTACTTTTTTACAAACTGTGACTTGGTTGGAGAGTTGTCTCATTTGCACTCATACCACATCTTCTTATATCTATCTATCTAATGGCTTGCATTACTGCTCGTAATAGTCAACATCGATACAAAATTAGCAAAACAATAATTAGTCCTATTTTTTAATTGATTCATAGAATTAAAAAAAAAAAACATTGTTGAACAAATAAAATTCAATTCAAACATTTTTAAAACAAAAGAACAACACAATCGCATTGAACAGATATATTCATTTTATTATGATATAAGGATATGTACACCAAACGACTAACCTAAACTTAATGAGAACACAAAACAACAAAAAATCAGTATTTAGCAACAACAAAAAATACACTGAACTGCTGCGTTATTGGAAAAAAGTAAAATCACAAAAATACTGAACTCCGAGGAAAATTCAAAAAGGAAAGTCCCTAATCAAATGGCGAAAATAAAAGCTCAAACACATCACACAAATGGATAACAACTGTCATATTCCTGACTTGGTACAGTCATTTTCTTATGTAGAAAATGGTGGATTGAATCTGGTGTAATAGCAGCTAAACCTCTCACTTGTATGACAGTCGCATCACATTCCATTATATTGACAAAGATTATTTAATTGTTCAAATGCATTGATATCATTTAGAAATAATGAATGATTTGTAGTTCAAACAAAACAATATCGGATAATTCCCTCTGTTCAGAGTGTTGAAATGAAGTTACTCCTAACAGCTTTTCTATAATTATTTACGTTCAAACAAGTGGAGTTTTACTCTAATTGAACGAAAATTGTGCCCATATATGTCTTCACAATTTAGTTTCGGTAAAGGGTATATGCCTGGTCATAGTATATATTGACATGAATAAGTAAACTCGAATTAACATTTAAATTCAAATATTGACAGTACCAATAACGCAACTTATGTTTGTCCTAATTAATTTCTTTTTTATGAGTTAAACAAAACATTACATAAATATCTAAAAAATAATTCATTCTTCGTAATCGTACCAATTCATCTTTTTCTTTCTTTTTCATTTTGGTTGAGGTTCAACTATCGAATACAATTCTAAAATTGATCACTCTTCAACAAGATTTTGTTTAGATTTTAAAGGTTCAATTCAGTATTCGTGTTGGTTAATAGAAACATATTTGTTGTGTTCGTTCTAAAAAATCTATAATTTGAGATTGCATATCGTTTGATTTTACCAAACGATGAATTTGGTCCAGTGCTTTCATCAGAAAATGTTTTTGAATAGTTTACACATACATAACACGAATGACATTAATGAATAAAATTATAATGGCCTTCAGACAAGTTGAGCTACAGCTCTTAAGTATTAAAACTTTTTGTTTATTTTTAATCATTGTTATAAAAGAAAAAGATAAATGGCTATCACAAGCATCCAATATTAACGTTTGTCTTGTTAATTTAAACAAGAATATCTCTGAAATAGAGCATCTCTAAAGGGAAAATAGATTTTATTCTGAAAAGTTATATTACAGAGCACAAAAGTCAAATAAGCTTGGCCGTAAATGACCAAAAAACGTTTATAACGTTATATTTCCATTAAATTTCATGAAACATTATAACACTCCGAAATATAATTATAATTGATGATTTGCTCCGAATGATATATAATTCATGATCAGATTGAAGGTCCTAAACATTCATTTCATCAAATAAACTTGGAACCCCTCTATGTGCTGAACCCCTTTGCAAGAAATTTCAAACCTCTGATACAAACTTCACTGTCTGACTCCTTTGGAAATAACAAACACTTTACAACTGACATATTTGGAACAATACCAGGCGCATTCAATTTCGCTTCTTGAAGTCAGGACTTGAGTGGCCGGTGCAGTGAGTATCATGTTATTTGCCACTAACATATATCGTGTTTGTTTTTGTTCATGTTGTTCAAAGGGTAGAAGCCCTGAAAAAAATTAGTCGAAATTGCTAATTCCAGATCTGCAAATTCTAGATCTGAAAACATGATTATATTGTGTTATAGGTGTCGTGTTATGTCATAAATAATGCATATGTAAGGACTTTGTGTCGTTTGTTGAAAGCCCAAAACCTTAAAACCATAGACATGGAAAATTTAACCTGAATAATCTAAGTTGACTGCTGTTTATTTATGTTCATATAGGTGTTTAGATAGTATGTTCAACAACGAATTCTGAATGAAATTTAAACGGCTTTTCCAATCATACTTTGGCTGGCTGACCCATTATTTGATTGGCAATTTAATTTAATAATACTGTATAAATAAGACTAGAAAACTGATAATAAGTAGAGTACAAACGTGAAATAAATTTATGGATTGAATCGACTATAAACCTTGTAAACTTGTGTTTTTCCTTAAATCATGAAACATTTCATCTGGTCGACTGATATGATCGATAATTTGCCTCAGTGATATAGAAAACACGATCTGATTGAATAAGCTTAACAAGTGAACAAACTAACAAAGTAACACGGTTCTTTTTATAGACGAGTGACTGAGAAAAGTGAAAAAGATTATATTTGCCTTTTTTGAATGATAAAGTCATCAATCAATACATTAATTCAATTGTCCGGACGAATAAGTACTTCAATCTGTGAAAAATTTGATTTCGTTTCATTCATTAAACAAATGGATAAATGATTATATAAAAAGTCCTTTTTTGACCTCGTTGATAAACATACAAATATTTTACCGAAAATCAGCAGCCTTTTCCGATACATTGCTTTGCACGAATTGATTGCACACGATCAGTAAAATATTGCAATGTAGCAATAATTTCCTATTTATCGGTAACAAAATGACAATAATAGTGAAATTTGTGTAATAAAGAGGCGAAATATACCAAAAGTACATTCAAATTCATAAGTCGTAAATGTAATAGATAAAATGGGCCAAACCAGGTAAATATAGCTGTGGTTGATTCTATTACAGTTTAAAGTGCATTACTAACAGGGTAGTAAATTCAATTCCATTAAACCAATTAATCTTAACATGACATTGATGTCTTCCGTGTCTTTTTATTCTATTTCCAGAACAAAAATGTAACATGGAATTGTTTACGCCGATAGAAGTGCAAGGCCCCCACTCTACAAATACATACACTTTTGATCGGTATGATTTTATGAATTCCTACTTTAATTGAGTTTTTTTTTAGCATTTATTTAATTGTATAACATTCGAAAATGTAAACAAGAGATGTAAGATCGGACTCTCCATGTGCTCTCAGACTGGTTTTCTCCACAAATTAAAACTTGCAGTTCTGATAAAGCCAAAGTGTTAACAGCAACTATACATCAATCAATGATAATCTGCAAGAAAAATACGTTGTCCGTTCATGTACTACCATGTACGACCATTTTTAGATCTCTGCAAAGTATTTCTTAGACTATTTCCCTGTCATTTAGCTGTTTAGCTCTGACTGATATCTACGGTGTCTACCAGTCTGTTGTGGGGGAGAAAAACCTGCCTAAATATTTATAAGACATCTTTAAGTATGAAAATATATTTTACCAACACAGAAATATTATAGTACTATGAATGCAGTACAACTATTCTGTTGATAGTCAACATTTACCTTGTGAAGAGTCTTTTACACTGGTATTTTTTACCTTATGATCTGCATTTCTACATTTGAGCTTATGATTTACATACTAGTTTCATACACTGATAACCTCCATCCACCTCCACATATCTGTTCAGAATCGCCGATACACTCTTTATTACAATCATAATTCAATAAGTATTTGTCTTCAATATTTTCTGGTCCGTAAAGATAAGGGTCATCACCACAATAACATTCTTCTCCATTCTAGAAAAATATACTCCAATATGTACATTGATGTAGTATGTTCGTGAAAATTCTTTCATCTTTTGACAGTTTTTTCTGACATGTCTCACAACGGTTTTTCAGGCATTACAGTAGTATATTAGATTGTACATTGAAACCTGTCCTAACCGGATATTGCATAAACCGAAAGAAAACCTGTCTAAACCATATATATACTTAAATCCAGGCATATCAAATTTCATGTGTTGTGAACCTGATCAAACCAAATATCTGCCAAAACCAACCAAAATCCTAAGTCCGGAAGAGGTTTGGTTGAGACAGGTTTCAGTGTATTACACTTTCTTTCTGATGTTAATGTGTTTGGTGTTAAAATAATATCGTTTTCCTATGGCGTTCCCAAAAAGAAGCATTCGTAATATTAAATTCTGTATCATGTACTAAACAATGCTTTGCATTTTGTTAACATATGTAACATGTATAATGGGTTGGTTTATAAATTGTATTGTATGATTTTTAAACTGTCATTATTTTTAACCGTAAAACATAATGATGGCTGGAGTAAATGCCATGACTCAAATATGAAAAATGAAGAATGTTTGTTTCTTCATAATGTCCGTAATTTTATATGTTACATGTAACTCATAAAAAAATGAAAGAAAATATGAAATGAGAACGCATTTATATTGTGTTCTAACTCCGTTAAGATATAACATACAACGGTTAAGATAACCATCAGGCAATTTGGATGGTCATTATTTCTATATTCTTTTTTAACTTTCGAAAATTAAGTAGGAATACCTATTTGTATTGCTAGTAATATCACTGTTGTATCTTTTTCACTGTTTCCATTTCATTATAGATACTGTCAACCTCAATTTTCGCGGACGATTTATTTACGCAATTTCATTAGCTGAAAATAACTCGGAAATAAATCGTCACCAAAATGTTAAACTCGAATCTTCTGTAATGCCAATAGACATGTTAGATAAATAACTATTGTTGACAATTGAGAGTCGAGAGGGTATAGTTGAGATAGTTAAATAAGGTACCATCTAAAAAGAGTAAAATTAATTTTAAACATTGCTACCCAGGCGTGGATCCAGCCATTTTGAAACGGAGGGGGTTCCAACACCGGGAGCACCACGAAACGTTTACATAATAATTGAAAAAAGAAAAATTGGAAGACAAGGGGAGAGTTCCAATTCCCAAAACAACCACCCTCCCCCTGGATCCGCCTATGCTATCTCACTCGACGATGATGTTTAGCTGTTCGGACAAACGACTCAAACTACAAGTCATGATTTAGAATGTCTGTATTAAATCTATAGTTTTTTTATATGACATAGCGATATTTTTACAAAAAAAAACGAGTCGTATACTAGGATATTTTGTTTATTTTTATTTGAATCAGAATCAGATTATGAGTCAATACCAAAAGCTTTTAAAATTTTATGCACTTGCTTCCTTTAGAATCGGTCATATGCAACTGGCCTACCAGAAATCGCCATTTGATAGTAATCTTGTGGCTAAGAACATATTCGTGTTATCCGATTTTGTCTTTGTAGTTTGCCACTATGTCACATACAATTGATGGTATAGTACCGTTGTTGTGTTGGAGATATTATCTCCATTGGAATGGCCGTCGCATAACGAGTGGTTGTCTCTGCAAGGCTAATAGACAGAACTGCCAAACGCAGTGACGGCAATAGACGGTACATCTCATGCAATTTATCGCCCGCAAAATCAGCCACAGGAACAGTTTTTTTTTCGAACATAGACATTTGAACTGTATTCACACCCAGATTTTGATTGAAAACCGAAACCACACACGACTCATACTCTGCGGTTTCCTGGGCGACCAAAATGATGCACAACAATTCAACTCGATGACAGAAAGAGGCCACTGACTTCAACTTGATTTTCCAGAGAAACTTTTTAAAATATACACTAACCGTTATTAAATGATGACGCCTTACAAAAGACACCTATTAAGTCATAAAACCAGAAGAGACCGTTCTAATTTTGAATACAAGAAATCGTTGCATAGGAGAATGCAGAGTTAAAGTCAAACATGATATTCACAGACTTAAATGTTATGAAGTGCTTGGTACAATGTGGCGTCATCCGCGCTGGAAAATAAACCAGATTGTTGACCTTTGCGCTGGTTTGGTAGAAAAAGGGAACAATTGACCGAAAATAATAAAACCCTTACTTTAACATGCTTCATTTGACTTATCAAAATGCATCATGTTAACGATAGAAAAATCAATGCGTCTTTTGAGAAGATCCCTTTAAAATGTTTATCGTCTAACGACTCTCGTTTGCTGTTTGTCAACAGTAATCATTTATCTAACACGTCTAATACATCAACAATACATGAAAACAAGTAAATGCGAAAAAATGGTCGTTTACGAATGAAAACATTTGTTAACTTCAATGCGACAGTAGCTTAACGACACAATAACATATACTTGCAGGGTGTTGTATTAAACTCTTATTGTGTCGAATCAGCAAAGGTGTATATAGATATAAGAAGATGTGGTATGAGTGCCAATGAGACAACTCTCCATCCAAGTCAAAATCTAAAAAAGTAAACCATTATAGGTCAAAGTACGGTCTTCAACACGGAGCCTTGGCTCACACCGAACAGCAAGCTATAAAGGGCTCCAAAAATTACTAGTGTAAAACCATTCAAACGGGAAAACCAACGGTCTAATCTATATAAAAAACGAGAAACGAGAAACACTTATGAGCCACATCAACAAACGACAACTACTGAACATCAGATTTCTGACTTAGGACAGATGCAAACAATTGCAGCGGGTTTAAACGTTTGAATGGTACCAAACCTTCACCCTTTTCCTGAAACAATAGTGTAACATCACACTATAAAATATCAACTGAAATAGCTTAACTAAATTAAAGGACATATTAACACCAGTGAACATACACTAAACAAATAAATTTGATCTATGATACAATGTAATTACAAAAATAACTCAACTAAGGGACGAATAATAAAAGTAACATGTTATACCGCTATGAAATGTTAAATAATTTAAGAAAAACAATATGCTGGAACAAAAATATCAGCCATTTGCAATTACTTTAAACTCAGGTAAATGAAAATAATTTGGTGTTAGGTATACGTGTACAGTTCAAATAGAGAAAGGAAATATTTTTACAAAATAAATAATTTCGATGTTCATAGTACGAAGTGAAAATTTATAGTAATACCAAACACTTATCAAAGCTGGTATATAGACCAGATATAACCCTGAATAAGTAAACATTAAATAACAAAAAAGCATTACAATTAGTATCAACAGGTCAAATAAACAAGAAAGTACGATTTGAGAGTACTCGCAGATACTGACAACTAGTTAAAAGCCAAAAACAATTAATAATAAAAAATCATGCATCAGAGACTAAAAACAACTAAAACACATCCCAGGGATTTAGTATTTTAACGTCATGGACAGTCAAAGACGACATGACTTGTGCAATGCCAAAAATAAATGTATCGACAGGCAGTAGGATAGTTAGGAGTTTAACCTCTTTATAGATCAAAATGAACGTGGGTGTGTCTTTATACATCCTGTTTGAAAAGAATACAAATTTAGTTATGTTTTAATTTGCTGATGACAAAATCGATATTAATGCTTATGTAAACTATATTCAAAGATCAAATTACAACATTGGTAAGATAACCTTTACTAATAAGTTTGTTTAAAGGTTCGATGAGTTTACACGGATCACAATAAGTACAATATTACCCTAAAATTTAGGATGTGAAATACCGTTTGTAATCAGTTTTCTACAGGTACAGCCAAATTTACTAATCAAATCTTTGTATCTATGAACGAATTTAGTAAAGGTTTTACGTTATTTATGGTAACGAAATCCCTGACTTAATAATTTATAAATGTTTAACAGAGACAATAATAAAATTTTTGTTAAGAAATCGTTGAATAATTCAATATAAGCTGAAAGGAATTTAACTGTCATGATAATATTGGTAGTAACACATGCGTTATACTATGAAATTTGCATCAGGATAATAATATTGACTTACATTTTGTTCCATTATTACCAGAGCTATTTTGTTACTACTGAACATTCTTATTAGCCTGGTGTCTATGAGTTTCTATGTAATATCTACCCAAATAACAATGTATTTTATCTCTATCCGAGATTGATCATTAAATCAAATGTAGTAGTCCAAACAAAAACGGTGACTCTATTTGAAAATTCTGACATCCCTTTTATCTGCAAGTTGGAAGAAGGGTGTTTTTGGTAAAATCACACTTATTTGTAATGCAAAGGATAAACAAGAGCAATTTATACATCTTCCAGCTGCACAACTTGTTTTACTTGGTGAAATTTGCATTTCAGGTAAGATCTTTTTAATTCTTATAAGTATATACCAATTTCCTAATTAGTATTGTTAATATTGTGTTAATAAAATTTGCTGTTAAACAATTCGAACCATTTTAAGTAAAGGAATGTATCTCCCTCATTGTAAGCTATGATTCCCTGCAAGGCTTTGGCTATATTTTGTTGTCATTTTTCTCAATTCGTTTTTTTTTAGAAAGGTATGTATTTTTAAATGCTTTGGCAACGAGCATCACTGAAGATATCATTTGATTGTCAAAATGCGCACCTAGTTCAGTAAAATTGATATTGTTAATGATATAATGATCAAAAACAATAAAAATGTCAATAAAACATGAAAACGCATTAGCCATAATTGACCACAAGTTTTTTTTTTTCTATCAAAACATATTTCATTGATTTTAGTAGCAAAACAAAAAATAGAAACTTCAGGTTAATTCTTCACTTTATTTACATACTTAATGACAAAAATAGTCTGCAATCCCAATATAATTGTAGAAATTGGGGGGATTGTAATTTGACACCAACATAATTTCTCATAAAAAAAATCTAACCATGATGACAAACGATAAGTATGACCAGTTTTACTTATAATTTGTATAATTTCTTAAGTTTTTATTTGTACATGCTTTTCATTTATGGGAATAAACCATTCGTTCATATGCTCATTGCTGTCTATGTTTAGTTCTGCAATTGAAAGCATGTATATAATCTGACGGTGTTTATATTTCACACCTCGTTCGCTATGACCGTGTCTCTTGTGACGTTTCAGATTCTAATGAACGTAATCTTTGTATTACTGGTAAATTGTTAAGTCACGGATTTCGTTACCACAAATTACTTAAAATCTTTACTAAATTCTTCCATAGATATAAAGATTTCGTTTGAAGTTTGCTTGTACCTGTAGAAACCTTATTTCAAACGAGATAGCACATCCTCATTTTTACGGAGATGTTGTTTATCGTGCCCGGAAATTTAGAAACGATCCTAGTAAACTTATCGTTCCTTTGAATAAACTTATTCTAAAAGGTTACCAATTCAACACTGTAATCAGATCTTTGAATATTGTTTTATTGGTATTAATATTGATTTTGTTATCAGTAAATTAAAAGCAAACTAAATATTTTGTTATATACATATGCACTTTCATGGATCTACAATCTGTCAATTCCTGTATCTTGGCATTGCACAAGGTCATGTTTTTTCTCTGACTGTTTATGATTTCTTTACACTAAACCCATTGGATGTTGGATGTGTAATGATTGATAATTTAGTCTTAGATGCATGACTTTTTTATCAGTTGTTATTGGCTTTGCACTAGCTGTCAGTAACTGCGAGTACTCTCAGATCTGTACGTATAGTGTCTTTGTGTTGTTGAGATGTACAAGTACCCGGCCACGTTCAATCTGTGTTATTTTGTTAGATGTATTTCTATTTGTATCCATCTGATGAATTAAGCCTTTTTCAACTGATGTTTATAGTTCGTTCGTATGTTGTACTGTTAAACGCCACTGTCCCAGGTTAGGAAAGGGTTGGGATCCCGCTAACATGTTTAACCCCGCCACATTCCGTATGTATGTGCCTGTCTCAAGTAAATGAGCCTGTTATTCAGCAGTTGCTGTATTACATTTTTTGTACCTTAATTATGCCGTTAGTTTTCTCGTTTGCATTGTTTTACATTTGGTCATTTCGGGGCCTTTTATAGCTGACTATGCGGTATGGGCTTTGATCATTGTTGAAGGCCATACGGCGGCCTATAGTTGTTAATTTTTGTGTCATTTGGTCTCTTGTGAAGAGTTGTCTCATTGGCTAGTATACCACATCTTCTTTTTTATATATACCTATTTCATCTAAAGTTTGTATAAAGTGACACTTATTTCATGTTAAGACTGTACAGTCTCTCAGCTTGTGCTGGAAAATTGAACACACCTTTTATTGCATATAATATTGCACTGGTTCCCGGATGTTAATTTGTACGAACACAGGTACTTCTGATATTAGCACCAGGCAAAATACTCTGTCCTATTTCAATCTCATATATTTTTCATTATTTAGAAGAAATTTTTAACACTGGTTATGTTGTAATTAAAAATCCTCAAGCGTTCATTTGGCATCAAAATTGACCAAATATTTTACTGTTTACATAGTTATAGTTGTGCTAAGGAACTACTTTGTGTAAAACACAATATACTACTTTATTGTATATTCCTTTTGCTCTGAACCAAAGAAGTGATTAGATACCAAGTAAAGGGATCAAAGGGACGTCGTCGTTCAATAAAACGAAAACCAACAAAAGGATACCAAAAATCGTATCGTTCGTCGAGCATGTTTGTGTAGAGTGTCCCTTGCTAAATTGAAATATCCAAATACAGAAAGCGACAGATGTTGAACATGTTTGTATACGATTTATCTAAAGTAAGTCCCTTTTGTTCATATTCGCAGTTTTATCGTGAAGTACGGTAGGCATACTCAATCAGATAAATCTCGTGTGTTTTATTAGTTTTGCGTCAGTTCTCCTCGTTGAGTTGACTTTAATTAAGTCATTGTATTCAACATCCTCATAAATTTAAATGTTTATGTACAACATTACTTCAGTGCCTGCGTACTTATATCCCTGATCTTTACAGTAAAGCAGGCACCTATTGTTTTTCATATCTGGGTGCGTAGTCCTATATAACTGATAATCATGGGATAACAATCTGTTCCTTGTATCAACAAAACATCCAACATAATCATGCCTGTCTGTTCAAAGAAAATAAAAAAAAAAGTTATGACTTGCCTAAATCAAAAAAAATCATCAGAAAATGAATTTTACCGTTTTCTTTTTGTGAAATACTTCGACAATCAATGTTTATTCTGGATATTTATTGAAAATTTGAACTAAAATGACTATAATTTATCCATCATAAATGCTTTCTCTGCAATCAAAGTTGGTCGAACACAAAATGAAAAATAATATGATCCATGATATCTTCGATATGATTTTCATAATATAAATATCAACGAGTTGTTTGTAAGGTCTTGGATCTTATGACATCTGTAGTAGCTGTATAGTTACTAACTAAAGGTTTGAGCGACTTTACCAAGAATATGGTATATAATTTCAAGAATCATAGCTTGCGTTCTTAAGTATACCATACTATTAAGAAAGACAAAATATTGCTTATAAAACTTTTGAAAATAAAAACTCACCAAAATCTTGTACTGGACACTGTAAAGAAATATTTACGAAATATAAAATATAAACCTTTGTAAATTTTCGGAGCATCTTAAACATGTTAAATCACCCTCGGTTTCTGATAGGGTTTGTGTTGCCAAGTCTTTAGTTTTCTATGTTGTGTATGCATACCGTTGTTTACCTTTTTATCTTTTTTGTTTTCGACATGGCTTTTTCAGTTAATTTTCAGCTAATGCGTTTGAATGATTTAAAATCGTCCGACAGCTGTCCATAATGCTAAATGTTGCATACATATATAACAATTGGATGTTCGTTTAAAGTCTTTAAGATCACGGTCTTGATGTACAAAATTTCAATCCTGGAATCTATGATGAGTTTTTTTAGTACATTTATTAACTAGGATTTACATTATCAATTATCCTTAATTATTAGGTCATATAAACCTTTTTTTAAACGGGCACAGATAACCCAATCTTCGCCAGCCAAGGGTTACGATCCTGTCCCCTCCCCTATCCCTTTGGCGGATGAAGCGAACATTTGTGATTACCATGTTCCGCCATTTACCGGTAGAAAAGAGTCATGCCCGTTCCGACTGCATCATTTTTTACCAATGGCAGCACTTGAACTCTCTTCAGTGTGGAGGTGTAAAAAGATTGTGTTTCGAGAAGCAGGAACCAAAAATATTCGTTGACATTCCATTATTTGCGCAAGAAAAATACCCAGGAACTCCAATTAGTTAATGAAGAACTTTAAAATTGTCACTTAATATCGTCCTATGTTTTTGGGGTAAAGACTTGTTGCACAATCAGCACATGGCAATCGTTTATTTACATTTTTTTACATTTACACGTGATCATCTTTTGATTGGACGAGAGCCAGTTACAACTGCGACCGATAAAGATCGTTACCTCGCGGATCCAAAATTCTATCTTAATCCAAAAAGGTGAAGAGGAGGGGGTTGACTCGTAACCCTTGTCTAGAGCAGGTGAGATAACCCTTTCTAGCTAACATATGTCAGACTGAAACGTAAGACCATATAACATCATGAACATGCAACAGGAATTTATATACACAGGGTGTATCATTCTACTCTTTGCATTTCTGATCTGTAATTACATTGAAATTGCCCTATTCCAGATTGTGACATTTTGAATGAATGTGGACTGACATGGCGGATGATGTATGTAAAGCAAGAAACACTGACACTGAAGACGTTACCGGTATCGGTAATTGGAAGTGCATGCGATTCCGTCAGTTTCTGTGTGTTTCCTTGATTTGTATCTTAGGTGTGTTTTTGAGATAATGAAGAATATATGAGATTTTTACATTAATGAACTATTTTTGTCTGATTCTGGTACTTACAAATTTATAAGGAAAACATTACCTTTTGTGAATTCACATCAAACACAAACACAAACATGCAAGCAACATTGATGTACATGACTTTAGATTTAAAAATTGCAAAGTAAATGTTTGAAATGAAGAAACCCATTTTACACGAATTGAAAATAATGTTGAACTTTACGACACTGTTGTCTCCATGGATACGACAACTTATTATGATATTTAATAGCATTATAATGATTTGTTAGAAAGTAATTCAATAGTTACAAAATAATTGATACAGAATATATAGACTTCTTACGCGAAATGAGAAATGTATTAAACGTGAGGTGCTTTAGAATAATAAATAAAAATTGAGTTCATTTATCAGTAAAATACAGACTTTTAAAAGAAAATCAAACTTTTTTTCGATGCTATTTCTTGGTCTTGAAAATTAGCGTCTGTACAAGTTTAAAAACAATCCATGCAGGGTTCAAAATGTATCATGCCAAAAAAATTAAATCCCAATAAAATTGTATGAAGGTTTGACAAAGTAATTATTGTGCTACAAACTTTAACCCAGACTGTATCTACTTGTTAACTGTAAAAAAATTAGTCAATTTATTATCAAAATACGGCTAAATGAAATAGATATTTTCAAAAGTTTGCTACTGAAACAGTATTTTATTCATTAACAAACTGCTGTCCAAATTTCATAAAATCCCATGAAGGTTTGACAAAATTATTGATGACTGAAAAAAATAAAAATATATTTTTTTTAATTTTGCTCTGGATACTGTATTTAGGTTATAAACAAGATTCTGTTTTGAATTCCATGAAGGTTTGACAAAGTTGTTGATGTCTTAAAAAGCTTTTACCACAAACTTAACCTAAATGTTTACGCAACTACTACCGACGACGGACTCTAGGATCGCTATGTCTGGCTTTCGAGACATTATATAGCAATCTGTAACAGATGAAAATTGACTGATATTATGTATTGCCAATCCCTAGACAATAAACATGATAAAGAAAAGATCTTAACACTCATAACTTATGTCTACCAATTTAAGCAAAACATATAAATAAAGGAATAAAATATTAAAAGAAGAAAACAGAAAGAAAACATTTATTACGGAAATCTGTGATACACCTAATCCCAAGTTTTACAGATAATTTAATACGAAGGAAAGTTTTCCTTTGTGATTCCATCAACACGTTATTCAGGGATGGAAATTAGAAAGGCGTAGTATCTATAACTGGTCTCTAAGAATTTGAGCTAGTATTTTGTCTATATGTTTTCATGATCAGATAACACTGTGCCACCAAACATAATGGCTGGTCTACCACTTGAAAAGTGTTCATACCTTTTGGTACTGTTTACTGAAAAATGTGCGGTTTATGCTTTAACAACACTATAAAACTAAAAAAAAATGAACCATTCAAATCTTCTGTTTTTAGTTTGAATGACAAGTTAAATCAGAATTTTACTCTTTTGTTTTAGAATCCATTTGCACTATTGTAAAATTGTCGTGAAGAAATGCAATCATGGATATTTGTTTGTATAGGGACATAAAGCATCTCTTTATTACATTACATGATTGATGTCTGCCAACTTTTTATGATATTCAATAGCATCATAATGATTTGTCAAACGTAATTCAATAGCATTATAATGATTTGTCAGAACGTTATTCAATATAATTAAACAGAATAATTTATAGCTCATTGGTGAGAATAAGAAGTGATACAAATCAATTCAAAAGATTTTTATGAAACTGAATCTATTCTAAAAGAGTTAGATTAATTTTAATCCGATTTATAAGTGTTTTCAATGTTTACCATAAATGAATGCAAATTTCATATGGAAACACAAAATTTTTACAATATTCCATGCTTTTATTCTTTTAATATATAAAATTTACATTTAGTCTTCTAAAAATATATATGAAAGTTTTAAAGAATTTGTGGTAAAGATAGACGTGACAATTTTTTAATCGGAAAATTCCCGAAAACATTTTCCACATAAGTTAAAACATTTTGTAGCAAATCTTTGTGAGACAAAGATCTTAACACATTTTTGAAAAAGTCCAGAAAAAAATAATCTATATGCAAAATGTATAGCACAGATGTCTTCAAACATTTCAGGAATGATTCCGAAAACCCTATCTTATATGATAGAACTCATGCGAATGATTTCTTTTCACATTTCGGGAAAAAAATTTAAAAAAATAAAACAAATTTATAACCAAGCACTTGTTGCAGATATTCTTTACCCGCTTCGAAAAAAAAATCCCGAAAACCAAATCTATAAGCACAAACTTTTATTACAGATTTCTTTAAACATATCGGGAAAAATCCCAAATACAAAATGTATATGCAAGATTTTACAACACCGAATTCTGATACATTTGGAAAGATGTCTATGAAATTTGTTTCCAACACTTGTAGAAATTTGATGATTAAAAAAAAATGTGTTTAACTGGGGGAAAAAAAAGGTAAATAATGATATTTTTATTACCGTATATTCATTATAGTTCCTAAAAAAGTATAAAATTTTCTGAGAAATATAAATATTACTCTCTACTGTATCTCTTCTGCAACATGCTATATTTGACAGATTGCATATTACAAGTTAAAAATGAAAATAAAATTCTATTAAATAAACTGTTTACACAGATATATATCTGACTTTTTTGTATTTTTGTTTGTAAAATTCAAATATGAAAATAAAATGGCAATACTAAAACCTGTAAACTAAAAAAATGGTCTGTATGGTTTTATAATAATGCATATGCAATGGCTATGCTCTAAATAATAAATTCACATTCACAATTACAATGTTTTATAAATAGTGGTGCATAAATGGAGCTAAAAGGTACCAACAATATTTGCAGGATGTATGCCTCTACAAATAGGATGATATTTTATTATTACATATACCATAAAAGCACAACAATTTCAAAGATATCAGAACGTCTTTAGTTCTTTAAACTATCATTTTCATCTTGATTTTCTTCATATCTATGTCCTTTAAGACTCTTGTCAATTTGTCCTCAAAGACTATTATGTATCCTACAAAGAAAAGTCATTTCAAGTTCAATATTTTAAAATTCTTCAGGCATATTAAAATATATTATTCATGATTTTATTTGTTTTGTCAGCATATTTTGTTCCTCCTTATAAATGATCATTTTGTTATCACAGGACCTTTCATAGCTTACTGTATGCTATTTGTCTTGCTCAATGTTTGAAGCTATATGACACTGATGATGTTTACATTTTTTTCTTATGTGAACAGTTGTCTCCTTAACAACCATACTGCATCTCTTTTTTTTATCTGGTGTTTTCATTCTTAGATCTATATATGTTACTTTACCAGTTTGTGCCTACAAACAATGGGGCAAACTGGAACAGTTTTAAAAAGAAAAAAACAAACAGTTATTTTACTGTTAGAGTTAGCATTAGTATTAGCAATCATACTATATATATCTCCTATTCTAAATGAGAGTCAAAATTCTATTTTCATTTCTATTCAAATTTTGTGTTAAAACATACTTAATTATGTGAATTTATCATTTCTTATTATTTATTTAACATTTATTAATGCATCTGCCTTTCAAAAAGATAATTACAACGACCTGGTAAGATATTTCCTTGGTACATAAAGACAACAGAAATATACAGCTTATCAATAGTCATAAATCGATTAAGCAAAAACAAATCCGGGTCACAAACCAAAACCGAGGGAAACACATCAAATTTAAGAGGAAAAAAACGGAACAACAGAAACCCTGAACTGCAACAAAAACAAACACCAACATATATAGAAACGGACTATTAGAAAACAACTGCCATATTTCTGACTTGATAGAGGGCATTTAAAAAAAATGTTGGGTTGAACCTGGTTTATGGCTAGCCAAACCTCCCGTTTATATGACAATGTTAAAATTACCGCTAAAATGACAACATTACGTGACAGGAATACAGTGCAAAAAAACGCAAGAACACTCAGGACAGAGAAAAACATAAATAAATAAGATAATAGTACATTACAACATGTAAACTACAGAATAACAACGGACACCTCCCATGAATTTACGAAAGTACACAAGGACACCACAAACTAATTTAAAAGTGCGTCACACGAATTTATAAACGCCACAAAAAGTGATGTATTTTTTTTTGACGTTTATATTATCACAGGTAAATTTCTTAAAATAGAATAGATTTGTTTTATTGTAGACACATGCAAGAATATAAAATTTGGAATGAGTTTGTAATGGTGTTATATTATGTATTTTCTAACCATGACAAGACTAATCAAATGGAATAGTGTTTATAATGGTGTTATTATTTGTATGTTCTAACCATGTCGGTTATTCTTCTAAATCAAAACTGTGTATGAACAGAAAAATCCTGTGCACATAGTTGCTTTAAACGAAAAATCATGTAAATGAAATAGCTGATCAATCATCTTAACTTTTACATACAGATAGAAAATACAAATAAACTAACTGTACGGCAAGATGATGAAAGACCAAACAGTATACACACTTTAAAACAAAGAACATAAAACAGAAACACTGTAGACTAACCACGAGTAATTCGATGTACTGACAAATAAGACATGTGAAATGTACCCAAAATACAGAATTCAAACAACAAACGATAAGACATAACACAATATTAAACGAGACTTACAAAAGAAACATCAAAACTAAATACATGAATGTTGGAAGTATAAATACCTAGACACGTCGTATAGCAATGCGAATTCAAACTCGGTAAAACAGTCATACTCGGGAATAAGTCACGTAATTACTTAGCAGTAATACAAAATCTAAGACGTGGTAAAAAAGTCGTAAGTTAGTTGAGACACAGACACATCATATAGATCAACCAATTCGTGATGGTTTCGTTAAAATTTACAATCGAATTCGTTTGGAAGAGCTTGTTATACGTATCTAAAGAATATTTATCTGAATTAGTCTTATAATTGTAGCCTGCAATTTTACTGTCAAAGTTGGTACTCCTATCACGAGAAAACGTTTAAAGAAAAAGATAAGGTTGCAGGAAATGGCGTAGTAGTTGAGATGATTTCAGCCGTCTTCTTTTTCCATCCAAAATGAAACTTTGTTTCTAAAACTCGATGGAAAATACACACATTTTCATAATGAATATATCATTACGTTTTAAACGGACAGTCGTATGGAGAAGATTATTTTATTCCTCAATTTTTTTCCAAGATATCCGACATAGAAAACGGAAATAATGATTATTTACAATTCACTATTTTTGATATTCTATTGGTAGACTTGAAAGCAGACTCCGACTGTAGTCACGCCTTTTAAAAGTGTGTAGTTCGTCATATAAATAATAACAAAAACAACAAACCAATATAATATAATTTAATCTATTTTATGAATGTACTAAATTGTATATAATTGATATATATGCATGGTTTCAGACGATTAAATCATTAACGGTTGTTACGATTGGTTACGTATGTAGATCAATGAAATTTTAAAAAAATAGACTTAAACCCAAAAGGTCCAAATAGAAATGACCAATCGGTTTAGATGAATATATTGAGTTCCTACATAACGAATCTGTGTTGTAGCTGTAACGGAGATACTGTGAAATAATCTCCCTTTGCTAGAATAAGGGATGACTCAAAATGAACTATATCACTGTGCAAGAACGGAATACCAAAGTGAAAATATAAATGAAATTATATTATAATGATTTAAAGACTTTTTTTTAACTTACTATATATTATATAGAAAACTTTGCCATTCTTATGGAGGAATTATACCTTATAACTGAACTTGTAAAAAAAGACTTATTATAGAAATATTGTGTGCTGGGTCTCAATTAGACCAGTGGAGCTGTATTTTCTCCACACTCTTTGACTCTGAATCTACTTAGAGGAGCTGAAATAGCTCCGCACTTATTTACTAATTACTTTAATTAACTAAATTGATGTTTTGGTTTCATTGTTCACATGTAAATTTATGTGGAATATTTAATAAAGTATCTGAACATCAGTATTTGGTCTCATTTGCCAGAGCTCAGTCCCAGAGGAACGAACCTATGTCCGATGTTTAATCGACACGAGGGGACGGTGACGCATAGCCACCCGACCCTCCTGTTACATTTTATGGTGGCCAATGTGTTATTTGACTTGATTTGAAACTTGGTAGTGAGATCCAGATATGATACTTTGATTTTTACCTAACTCAGTATATGAATTTTATGGTACCATTGTATATATGTTGCTATTGATTTTATGTATAAAACTTGATGTTCACATATTTCAGTATTGTTAAATGGAATAAACTTATGGTTTGAACAGAAAAATTTGTAGGAAATGTTATAGAATATATGATAAATATACAGACGTAATACGCAGCATACAACCGTCAGTATAAGACACAGAGCAGAGCTATACTTGAGAGTTCAATGCTTACATACATTACATTTTATAGACACTTGTGGATTAATCAACCACATGGAGAGTTTTATGCTTACTTTCTCAAAACATGTAATTATTTTTAAGCATATAGTAGCGACATATAACTTTGCACTGGATGTGTTGTTTTCTCACTAGAGTTGAGAAATATTTTTGTGACCAGAGTGGTTAGGTTAGACTAGTACTTCCGAATGTGTCAGTAGGGGTATCTGGTATAGCTGCTACTGGTGAGATTTACATCCACAAGTCAAGACTGACTAGTGTAATTGTATATCTGAGTATGACACATTGATGTGTTTTTTTTTCTAGTGTGTATGTTAATATGTCTTTCATTTTGGTGAAGTTTTTACGGAGTGAACTGGTTATAACGTTAATAGGACTTGGGACAAATAAAATAGTACCGGTACCTATGTTAGCTGTGTGAATATGTTCAAACACTGTACAACAATTTAGCAGTATGAACATTATGTGTACTATGGTTTGTTTGAATTGACTTTTAAGTATAGTTTTCTCATGCTTACCTTCTACTTTCAGCAAATTGACTTGCTTACCAATTGAATATACACAGCTTACTTGTCACAGGGATCAAACGTCTCCTACATACAAGTGAAAGCAGTTCATTATGCTACAGACGCTGATAAATGTGTATAAAGCAATGTGACGATAGACAGTGTGAGATTATTTCGAAAGCTTAACTCAAATAAAGCTTCACTGTATTTCGAGTTTTAAGAAAGGTGGAATATAACGGAGATGCTGTGAAATAATCTCCCTTTGCTAGAATATGGGATGACTCAAAATGAACTATATCACTGTGCAAGAACGGAATACCAAAGTGAAAATATAAATGAAATTATATTATAATGATTTAATGACGTTTTTCCCGACTTACTATATATTTTATAGAAAACTTTGCCATTCTTATGGAGGAATTATACCTTATAACTGAACTTGTAAAAAGAAAAAAACTTATTATAGAAATATTGTGTACTGGGTCTCAATTAGACAAGTGGAGCTGTATTTGCTCCACACTCCTTGACTGTGAATTTACTTAGAGGAGCTGAAATAGCTCCGCACTTATTTACTAATTACTTTAATTAACTAAATTTATGTTTTGGTTTCATTGTTCACATGTAAATTTATGTGGAATATTTAATAAAGTATCTGAACATAAGTATTTGGTCTCATTTGCCAGAGCTCAATCCAAGAGGAACGAACCTAAATTTTACGGACGCCATTACGAGTTGGTTGACCGTTATGGAATAACCGTTTCACAGATGATATCGGATATGTTCCTTATGTCAGAACTACAATACCTTTCCCTTTTCACGAATGTGACCTACCGAATTAGACTATTTACCGGATTTGTAATAATATAAGCAACACGACGGGTGCCACATGTGGAGCAGGATCTGCTTACCATTCCGGAGCACCTGATAACACCCCCAGTTTTTGGTGGGGTTCGTGTTGCTTAGTCTTTAGTTTTCTATGTTGTGTCATTTGTACTATTATTTCTCTGTTTGTCTTTTTATTTTTGCCCATGGCGTTGTCAGTTTGTTTGACTGTCCCTCTGGTATCGTTCGTTCCTCTTTTCTATGTCCGATATTTAATCGACACGAGGGAACGTTGACGCATAGCCACCCGACTCTCTTGTTACATAGCCTTTTTGTGATAAATCTTTATAACTGACGTGAAGGTTTAGACTGAAATGCTATATATTGCGTACTGTATCGCGTTGTACGACCTAACGGTATCAGTATTTCAAGCACAGACTGTTAAAACGTATACTAAATGTGTTCAAGTAGGAACAACGTCTTGTAACAAAAATCCGTTCTTAAACAGTGACTGCATATCAACTATAGATGGTGAAATAATGTGCACAGAAGTTGCTGAATGCACTGTGGTTACCTACGATGATTTGACAAACATGTGTCGTCTCTATCAGAAGATTGATACAATAAACTGTGATTTTAACAAGGAAAATTGAGGAATGACTTTTACCAAAGAAACAGGTAGGTAAAACAAATCTTGTTTTTTTGTGAATACTTGCAACACGTGACTTGCTAGGTATTACGTGATATACAAGCTTATCAATTATATACTAGGCGAAGTAACACTTGCTTGAAATTCTTGAAAATAACCTTAGCATTAATATTAGGGAAAGAAATGAACCCTATGCTCATAATGATATTTCTGTGGTTGCTGTCAAATTTGTATCAGAAAGTATTCTTATTTGTGTTCATACTTATCAGTGTAGATTATAGTTTACTGCTTTCTAATATTGTGAAATGTTTGTAATCGTAACAATATATATTTATGACTTAAGTTCAAATTTTAGTTGAAGATTTGTCTAACTTTCTGACGATTGACCATATACATGATATATTGAATACTCTGAATTTGACTTGGATTGGGATAGCGAAATGTAAAAAACGGGCAAAACGTGCCACTTTTAAAAAGGAATTCGTTCTAAATTATTCGCAACAAGTATTTTCTGAGAAAAAACCTCAATATACACAGTTTACAAGTTTTTGGGAATCATATTACAACAATGAGTACACTTTTTGTTGTTTTGAAATATAAGCATGAAATTTACATCAATTGCTTCGATTTAAATTTAAGATAAAAATTATGCATTGAGGAAAAGCAATGATCCGTTTGTTATGATATTATCGTGTTAAACAACAAGTATTAATGTATAAACATATACAACATTGGAGAAATACCAAAACAATACAGCTTTCATGTTTCTGAATGTACTGGATGCGTTACATTTAAACCAGTTTAATACAATTAACCCATATGTAGGTAAACAAAACAATATAAATTAACAATACTTAAGATTGATGGAAATTGATAAACACAAACCCAAAGTATCTAACTTGCTTCAATGAAAGTATATGGACATGAACGAGGAAGAGATGTTCAAATGCCCAAACCTCAACACTTATTTTGATATGAAATGGTCATTGTTATTAAATCTCAAACAATTCGACTTTTATGTCTGCTTCATTTTAATCTGGTTAATATGTTATTTTAGACAAAATGTACATGCTATTTTTAACAATGAATCAAAATGTATGAAAGGTTTGTTTTGCTCGTACTTCCTTTACACATATCTTTCGTTACACAGAACATTTGTGTAATGTAAGAATGGGGCATTTTTTAGAAATTGAAGAATATTTATATATCGTACGTTCTTATCCTTTAAAAACACATCATGTTTTTAAGAGACAGATTGAAATAGCTTTTACGCACAATTATGCAAAGATAGAATGCCTGGTAGCTTTCAGTCTGACCTTGCTATAATCCCCCCCTTTCTACCAAACCGAAAACAGTCAGTGAAATAAGTCAAAATATGACCGATCTGCTTATTTTTTTATCATAAAGGTAAATAAAGACCGGTTTCGTTTACCTCGCAAAAGGTGTCAAGCAACATAGATAATGATTCCAACAAGCAAATATTGAATACATGGTTACGATTATTTCTCATTTATTCTTTAAGATTGCCCAGTTGACTGGAAGAGGTTTGGAAACAGCTGCTATTTTGTTATGAAAACACAACACAACTATCTTAGGATAATGCAATAGTAAGTTTTTGCTTAAAAATTTAATACTTTTTATCAATCAAATATTTGTCAACTATTTGATACAACCAAGGAGAAAAAGATTTCGAGTAATGTCAGACCTTCGGATTTTGTAAGTTCATATTTGGCTTTTATCAGTCTTTTCTCCTTCAAAATAATCCAAGTTTGTCCAGATCATTGGATATGAATATGATATCACTCTTATAGACCTAGGATAGTATTACATTTTCACTGATCTTATAGTTCACTTAAGGTAAATATGCTTTAGATTTTTAAACATTGTTTGTTCCGATACAATATCCTTTTTCGATACATTTTCGAATTTGGGTGCGATAACATGTTTTAATTTTAAAGGGTATTTCTTGATCAACGTCACTA
Source organism: Mytilus californianus (assembly GCF_021869535.1). Classification (NCBI taxonomy): domain Eukaryota; kingdom Metazoa; phylum Mollusca; class Bivalvia; order Mytilida; family Mytilidae; genus Mytilus; species Mytilus californianus. The sequence continues at coordinate 38,290,654 of NW_026262712.1, forward strand.
GATTTAGTAAAGTTGAATAATAATTAAACTGATGACATCCAATTTGAAATGAAAATAATGTCTTATTGACTGTTGTATCTTTTATTTTGGCCGTAATGCACATGTCTTTTTATTTATTTTTTTGTATTATATATTGTGTCATTTTTTTCGCATGCGATATTAAGTAAACAATCAGTATCTAACATAACCTTTTAGTGAATTCCATTATTGTAATACTTTTAAATAGAAATAAAAAACAGATGGATCATTGTAGGAATACTGTGTATCTCGAGGTGAACATCTAGCGAAAGTGACAGATGAAGTAGAATTACAGCTGGTTAATTCCATGATAAACGGTTTGCTTTGATTTGAACTAATTTAATCAAAATAATTTAGTTCATTCATTTTGAATTAGTCAAAGCCTCACAAGATCATTTTCTGTTCAGAACTCTGAATTATAAAACAATGTCCAGTATCACTACAGTTCAGTTTGCAGTCAATTCAAAACTGTAAAGTCAGTCCAAATATTTTACTTTTGTTTTCATAACCATTCTGAAAATTAACTGAAAGGGACTTTATTGACATTAAACGCAATGTATTTACAATACGAATTTAACTGCTGCGAATAATACGAAAAATTGTCTGAAAGACAAAGCATTATGTGGTTATTTAAGAATTAAAGTTCTAACACCCTCAAACAAGAAATTAGGATCTAAAATCCATCATTCAAAACTTATCTAAGATGGATTTGGAATGGTTATAAGATTGCTTATTTTATTTAGCTTCTCATGTATGCACGTATTTAATATACTACATTGGCTTTCAATTTTTGGTTCGACTGATCCGGATTAAGATTTACAATAATACGCTCAAGATACCCAAAATGCCTGCAGTGTCGTTTTCATGTAGATTAAAGCCTTCAACAAAATAAACATGTATTCAAAATACGTAAACGTTTTGATAGGAAAAATTTAAGAAATTGATCAATCTACCAAATAACATACATAGGGACTGATAAGACATAAATAGTCTTTCAGATGACATTTATTAATCCCTAGGGACAGAATAAGACATAAACAGTCTTTCAGATGACATGTATTAATCCCTAGGGACTGATAAGACGTAAATAGTCTTTCAGGTGACATTTATTTACCCCTAGGGACTCATAAGACATAAATAGTCTTTCTGATGACATTTATTAATCATTAGGGGCTGATAAAACACAAATAGTCTTTCAGATGACATTTATTAATCATTAGAGGCTGATAAGACATACATAGTCTATCAGATGACATTTATTAATCCATAGGGACCGATAAGACATAAATAACCTTTCAGTTGACATTTATTAATTCCCTAGGTACTGATCAGACACAAATAGTCTTTCAGATGACATTTATTAATCCCTAGGGACTAGTAAGACGTAAATAGCCTTTCAGATGACATTTATTAATTCCCAAGGGACTGATACTACATAAATAGTCTTGCAGATGAGATATATTAATCCCTAGGGACTGATAAGACATAAAAAGTCTTTCAGATGACATTTATTAATCAATAGAGATTGATAAGACATATTTATTAAACAGTAGTTCAGATGATATGTATTAATCCCTAGGGACTGATAATACATAAATAGTTTTTCAGATAACATTTACTAATTCCAAGGGACTGATACTACATAAATAGTCTTTCAGATGAGATTTATTAATACCTATGGACTGATAAGACATAAATAGTCTTTCAGATGACATTTAATAATCTTATAAACGTCAGCTTTAAATTTCTCATTTCCAATTAAAATATGATTTAAGCAATAGCCATATCGTAAACATATTCTACACCTGGATATCAAGTAATGTATTGTGATGTTAATCATTTTGATGTAACTGAAAAATCTGTTTGCTTACGTGTTCCTGCTCGCTCATTATTCTCGTTACAAAATATCAAGTAAAATAGTAATGCCAAATAGTCATGTTTGGATTAATATGAGTAAAAACATGTTTTTAAACAACATCGACACCATACATGTTAATCCTACATTAAAATGAACAGTTGACATCATCTTCTTTATATGTGATAAAATGAACATACGTTTTAGATTGGAAAAAAGTAAAATAACAATAATACAAAACTCCAAGGAAAATTCAAAATGAGACGTCCCTTAACAAACGGCCAATCAAAATCTCAAACACTTAAAACGAATAGATAACCACTGTCGTATTCATGACTTGGCACAATCATTTTCTTCTGTAGAAAATAGTGCAACAGATTTAACCAGTTTTGCCATTTCAGGGATTAGATAAAACCCACCGTCATGCATTCTTCTTTTATCAATAATCACTTGTAGTACAATTTGTAGTTGACGTCCTTCTGATAAAATGATAAAGATATTAATTAAATTAAATTGCAAATACCACGAACTGAAATTGAGGGTTGATTGCAGATAATGTGTATCTTGGATGCAGACTTTATGACGGTAACTGGCAGTGGACCACTACTGGTCGTAAGTTGCTGTTAAATGATACCATGTTGGCCCCTAATGAGCCAAGAGGATCCGAATGCATTCAGATATGAGTCGGGAAATTTGATGATACTTCCTGTTTCGGTAAATTAGATATTGTATATGAAAAAGTAACCATACTACGATTTTATCTTATTGTTATTTAAGCTTTATCGGTATGAGCATAAAGTTTTGAAAGACAATTTTGAAATTTTAAGCAAGTAGATATAGTCAATGATAAAAGTGATCATTTTGACGAGACGAATGAAACCAGTATGAAATGGACAACTCGTAAGTCGAGATTAATTGATAATATCAAAAATTAAAAGAAAAAAAACCCAACTAAATATGAAAAGATTAAGCAATACGAATCCCACTTAAAACTGGATTAATCTGGGTGCTTTAGAAGATTAAGTAAATCCTGCTCCGTTACCTGCTACCTTCGTATTGCGTATGGTAAGTAAGTAAATTTTCGGTGATGTGTCTCATTTGGTAATATCACAGTCGAAAAAAGAGAACAGGATGATGGTAACGGTTATTGGAACAATGATCTACTTTGGTTATAATATCCAGATGGTCTAATTATTGAAATATGACATTAAAAGTACAAGATAAATTGGACTGTATTCGTGAAAAGATGACGGTATAACTAGAAAAAAAAACCTTCGGACACACCCAATTGATAAAGAGCTTTTACCTTAATAAAAAAAAGCTAATGCAATACACTGGCAAAATGTCTTTATAGAAACAATAACTTGCTGATAAGATATTGATAAAACAGATATATATTCCAAAACGCTATTGTGTGATCCCATTTCATTAGCAGTGTTATATTCAAGGCTTTCAACAGGAATGAAACAACCAGCTTAACTAATGTAACATGAAATGAAGACCTATTAAGGGCATTTCAATCCGTCCCCAGGTTCTTGGTGCGGTGTTGCTCAATCTTCCGTTTTCTGTGTAGTCTTTGTGCAATTTTGGGGCGTTTTTTGTTTTTTGTTTGTTTGTTTTTTTTTTATTCCTCTCTTCTGGCAATGATGCTGTCTTAGTATTGGGTCCCAATCGTAACAGAGTGTACAATATACATGTAGTAGTGCATATTTCAAACGAAATAGTTTTAACGTATTGAAGTAACTTTGTAAATTAGTCAAATATGTATAAAAATTAGGCATCATATGGTTTCGGGTCACTGTAGAATCTTATTTGAAAGTTTCTCCTAAACAATACAAAAATATATGAAAATAAGATAGGAGGACATAAGTGAACTGTTGCTCAGATCAAAACTACATGTTTTGAACTATCAATTTAACGGGGACCAGTTTGATATTCTATTCATTAATAGGTATATAGATTTTTAGCCACTTTATTTAAGTTTAAGTCATAATAGCTATGAATGTTTGAAATTTCATAATTAATTATAAAAAGATGCAGAACCATGTTTAAGTGGTTTCATTCCTTATTAGACGACAAGCTTATCTAATGTAATAAATTGTTAATTTTGTATCTTTGATGAATTTCTTTTTATCCGCCTTATAATTATACAGTTCCTGATTGCGGCATCCATTTCAATAACGATGTCTTATAAAAAGCTGTTGATTAAAACAAATATTCTACCTTCTATAATAACTTTAATTGATCAAATGAAAATATTGATAGATACCTCTGTTGATAGTCTACGAGGGTATCACCAGTCCAGTATCTAGTGCTTCGGTACTGGCATAAAAATGATGATAAGTGTTATAAAATGTTTGAAACAAGAATTATATCATCCGAATGAAAAGCTATGTTTCCCTGTCCAGCTTTGGATCTTCAAATTTTGAATTTGTTTCTGATTTTCAATTATTTTGGCATCAAACATCACTGAAGAGACATGAATTTTTCAAAATGCGCATCTGGTGCAGTAAAAAAAGTTCTGTTTATATCATTATCTATACTTTTTCAAATATTCATCATGTTCATTGAGATATAAAACATTTACAAAAACATTGTAAAGTGGTAAAATACACTTATTGCCAATGTACATTCAGTAGAAAAGGAGGATGTTTCTGACGAGTAACCGAAAACATCTTTAATGATTGTTTGTATTTTACTTTTCTATTCTGTTTAGAATACCATTGCATAATGTGCATGCATACCTTGAATAACGATATTAAAGAAATACTTATATTTTAATTTTTGAATCCATACATTTCAGAAGGGTCTACGTGTAAATTTATATGTAGCATGTAGTTTTTTTAATGTTTACAACATAAGAAAAAGATGGATATGATTTTTTTTTTTTGAGATTAACAAAAGATTCTGATTATTCTCTTTGAAGTTTATTTGAAAAAAAATGTGAATCGTACACATGAAACACAAACGTTTTCTTTTTTTTTTCTTTTTTCAGGCTATATTGTTTGTATGAGAATCAGAGACCAACGATTGTGTATATGTGTGTGTTTTCGTATATTTGTATAATTACATTAAGTATGTGTCCATTAAAGCCAGCTGTAGACGTAATATATGTCCAAAATTTCACATATTGTACAGTCAGCTTAGTTTTCTTTAAATTAAGATAATTGTGCTTTTGTAGTTGCTATCAAAATATAAAGATGATGTATAATCCCTTTACTCCTTTATCATTGAGAAATATTTAGAAACAAGTATTGTTTTTAGTATGTTTTTTTTTAATTTAAGTTCATTTATCATGTTTATATGTTTTGGAGTTTAGTATGACGTCAACTTTCACTGAACTAGTACACGTTTTTAATAAGAGACCAGCTCAAGTCCGCCTCTGGGTGCGGGATTTTCTCGCCGTGTTGAAGACCCATTGGTGGCCTTCGACTGTGTTTTTTTACTCTTTAGTCGGGTTGTTGTCTCTTTGACACATTCCCCATCTCCATTCTCTATTTTGTTATTTGAAATAAGTTCAGGAAAATTCAACATCACTTAACTAATATTTGTTCTTATCAATTGTAAATAGAACATGCAATAATAGAATGATAGTTTTTTAATAAGTCATGTTAACTTAATGTTAATACTCTTAATCAGTTTCATTTCTTTGGGGAAGAGATATTGTGTTCATACTGTCTGCATTTAAGTTGTAGTTAGACTTAATTATTTTGATGATCGGATATAAATAGAAAAAGAGATGTAAAAGTATCCAAACATCTTCGCTAGCCAAAGGTTACGATCCAATCCCTAACTCTCCACTCTTGGCGGATCGAGACAAAATTTTTGAGCAACGAGGTAATGATTTTCATTGGGAGCAGTTGTAACTAGCTGCATCCAATCCAAAAGCGCCTTTAAGACGATCATATAAAAGTATAAGAAATGTAAATTCACAGTTTCCAAGTGCTGATTGTGCAACATGTCGTTACCCCCAAAACTTAGTACGATATGTAGTAAGAATTCTAAATTTCTCAATAAACTAATTAAAGTACCTCATATTTTCTGCCACTGCTTCACGAAACTTGTAAACACTAGACATATCCATTTGTCCACCTGCACATTGAAGATATTTCAAGTAATGCCATTGGTCAAAATAATGTAGTTGGAATGGGCATGACTTTTATCTACCTTTAGATAGAGCAGCATTGTTATCACAAATGTTGGCTTAATCTGCAAAGGGTAAAGAGGAGGAGATTGGATCGAAATCATTGGATCGAAATCATTGGATAGCAAAGATGGATTTCAAAGGGACAACCACACTCATAAGTCTAAAACGGTTTATACCATGCATTAAACACAAACGAAAAACAACAGTTAACAAAACACAACGTAAAACGCTGAATTCTAAGCATCACAAATCCCAACAAAAACAGGGGTGATCTCAGGTGCTTCTGAAGGGTAAGCACATCCTGTTCCACATGGCACTTTTCATCTTCCTTATGTAAGTACAAATCCAATAATAAATATACCCCAGCAGGTCTTATTCCAGGGAAAGAGGACAGGATTGTGGTAACAGCAATTGAAACAGAAAAGAATGAACTTGTTCTATTGGCTAGAATTTATTTGATTGTCCTTGGCTGTCCCAATTTTTTGTTGTTAAAAATATTGATCTTCTACAATCTTAATTGTTGATAATGATCATTAATACATGTCATTTTAAATTGTCCATTGTGCATGTCTTCTTTGTTCACGAATATTGATAATAATGAGGACACTATTGTTTTTCCTGTTAAGTATGATTTGATGAGATACATTTATTTATTTCGTTATCTGCGGGGTCAACCACATATTTGCCATTGAAAAAGGTGCAAGACAGGTGCTTTGTACGTTTGGGTCTTTATAGATCGGTATAGCTTGTGAACTCGTAGACCCATTTAGTGTTACTTTATTCTTATTTGTACCAACGATTTCACTTTCTGTACTGACTCGAAAAATTTCTGTGTCTTCTTTTTCAAATTGAGCAAACTGCTTTGTATAATCATTTTCTGAATTAATCAGTATTTTAGAATTTTATTTTCCTTTGATGGATTTAGGCTCTCGATATTTCGGACCTTTGGATGATGCGTTTCTAGAAGAAAGAAAATACTAGTATTGATACTGTTCAGATCCCCGGTAATTACGTGCCATTGTATATGAATTGGGAACTAGCACAGGCGCTTTCGGGAGGTTTAGACTTGGAGTCGTCAATATTGCTATCTTTCAACCCTACTTTATATTGGTTTGTTACAACATTGAGCACTCATTTGTCATTAAACAGTACCAAAAGGGAGGGAAATTAAACTTTTTAAATGGTAGCCAAGCCATTATTTTTGGTGGCCCAGTGTTATTTGACCAAATAAAAATTGTAGAAAAATTACTAATCCGGCTCAAAAGAACCGTGACCCTGTTAATTTCCATCCCTAACCAAAGTTCTAATAAAACAATTAAGGGGAAGCTTTTCTTTTTGATTAAAGAATTATGTATAGAAATTGGGATCTTTTTTTTTTAACTTTTGCCTATTATCTTGAAAACTATAATGACAAAAAGAAACATTAAATAAGCAAAAAATGATCAGCAAGACAAGTTCTACAAATAAGACAAATATGAAGGAATTCGTCATACAACTCCTTAATGGAGTTTTAACCCTTTAATTGACTTTTTTTCCATTTTTTTTTTTTTCGTTTTGCCTTATATAAAAAAAAATATAATAGATAAAAAGGCACTTTAAATCACAAAAATTATTAGCAAGGCAAGATCTACTAACAAGTCAAATTTTGCTGATATAGTAAGTAGACTGTCTCTCTTTATAGGAGTGATTGCCCTTAAATGAGGATTTATTTACCCTCTTTTGTGTTTTGAGCAAAAAACTAAAGAAGATAGAGAGAAACTAAACGAAATAAGTGATCAGCTATACTAGATCAACAAAACGGAGATTTTTGTCATGAATTTTATTCACGTCAACAATGTTGGAGAGTGTCTTTGTTGAATATGCGCATAGACCAAATTTGAGCGACACAGGCTCTTTGGATCATTGTTTTATATTTTTGTCCCATTTATTTTTGGTCATCACATCTGGTACTATTATTTTTTTTCTTCTTCTATTGATAGAAATGGAAACATGCCTTAAATGTTTATATGTTATTGTAAGTCTCTGGATGAATGCTGTTTTCAGAATAATATGGGCATGGGTATCTGTGATCACCAGAACAACGTCTTCAAGTTTTCTTTAGTATAGCGACACCTTTGCAATTGTGTGGTTTTAATTTTACTTCCTTGATCATAAGCATTTGTCGTTGAATTTCTGACAATTATGCCATACAAATTTCTATTTTTAATTTTGTCTATAAATTTTTCTATAGTTCTACAAAATGTTCAGTTGTGGAATACAGTAATTTACAATTGTATACCGTCCTGTATGTGTTCAATTTTGTTTGCATGCAATTATTACTCTCATTTACATCAACTTTAGAAATAATATAGATTATCAAAATTTTATATTTTCAATAATCTGGTTTAATTCAATCAAATATGTGTGTGGGTGTTGCATCCTTTAGCTCATTGCCATATATGGCTTGACCATAAATGGCGCTCTCACGTGGAATTTGAATTTTGGAATTCCCATATCGGGCACTTGTAAATTTGCTGTCGACAACAAACCAGGTGCTGCAGAAAATAGTTTAATTATTTAAAATCTAAATGATGCCAAACAAAATAAATGCCAGGGGATCGCCATCAAGGGCCATTGGAAAGAAGAGGAAGACGACCAGCAGGAAAGAAGGACAGGGAGTACGGAACGTAGACGTCACTCAAAAGAATGACGGAGTTGGACGCAAACGAATGGAAAGGAAAAGACAGGAGTTGGTTCACGTGGAGACACAAGGACCAGAAGGAAATGCTGAAATATCATCAGGTAATGAGTCGAAGGAGGATGCACGGGCATTCCCCCTTTTAGGCACGACCCGTCATACACAAATTTTGAAATGGCAAATAGTTCAATTGATTTCACCCCGACACAAGAGGCTAGCATTCATGACACAGTGGAGGAACACGTGCCTTTTAAAATTAAGGACAAGATTTGGGAGGGAAACTTTATTAAGCTACATCATCTTTTGAGAACGCAAAAAGAAATGGAGGAGGTTGACGAGGGAGATTTGAAATTAAAAAGGGGGAAAATTTGCATTAAAAAAAAGATCGTCGGGTGTTTATTTGTCAATAAATGAATGGACTTTAGCATTCATGGTTTTTATGAGTGTTTACATTGAGAAATACAGTACTCGGTCACAGGAATTGTTAAAATATATGCGTGATATAAGATTAGCGACAACGAGGTCAGAAGACTGGGCCAACTATGACGAGCAATTTAGGCTAAAAATAGAAAAGAATCCAAATTTATCTTTGGAAAATATTCTCGGTGAATATTGGCTATTACACATCACATCTCCCACAGTACAAAACAATGTGTCAGTGCAATCACAGGGTTATAGAACAAATAAACAAAATCGTGATCATTATAACTCAAATGCAGCTACACTTTCAAACACTTACACGAGAACACATCAGCAATCACAGGTAACTAGTGGTAGTGCAAATATGTCATGTAAATACTAAAATAATGGTAATGACTGTTCCTACTTCCCTCGTTGTGGGTTTAAACATGTATGTGAAATATGCAGTGGCAAACACAGAAAGGCTCAATGTAATAACAGGGCCCAAGGAAGAAGTAACAAAAAGTATTAATTTCTATTCATTAGGAAATACTCCTGTTAAATTATCTGTCTTGGAAAATTATTTAGAATTTCACCCACATAACAATGTAGCACATGAAATTATATTTGGTTTCAAATATGGTTTTCCATTAAATTATTTTGGCTCTAGGGGACCAAGGGAGAGTTCCAATTTAAAAAGTGCAATACAGCTACCCAACATTTTTAAAGAAAAAATAATGAAGGAAGTTAAACTTGGTCGCATTGCTGGTCCTTTCAGATACCCGCCTTTTCCCACACTACAGGTATCACCAATGGGGCTAGTGCCAAAAAAAGGATGGGGATTTTAGACTTATTCAACATTTATCCTATCCTGAGAATAATTCAATAAATGATTTTATTGATAAAGATCATTGTTCAGTGCAGTACAGTTCAGTGGACGAAGCAGCATGTTTGATTATTAGACACAAAACATTTGCCTGTTTAGGTCAGTGTGATGTAAAGGCGGCTTTTCGCTTTTTGCCAATTGCCCCGCAGGATTTTGACTTGTTGGGGATTTAATTTCAGGGTGAATATCTTAATATAATGCTGCCAATGGAAGCCTCAATATGTTGTGCCCTTTGGGAGAAATTTGCAAAAGCTTTGCATTGGATAATACAGCAAAAAAGTGGAAATGATCATATCCACCATTTTTTAGATGATTTTCTTTTTGTCGAGTTGAGCCAAACATCAAAAGTTGGCAATACTTTGAAGATATTTCAAGAGGTATGCGATAGAATAGGTATTCCTTTTGCTAGTGACAAGACTACTTTGCCTACTACATTACTCATTTTTTTTGGGGGGGTATAGAATTTGATACGCAAAATTTAATCATGCGGCTTCCAAATGAAAAACTTGTCAAACTCTCACAAAAAATCAGAGATACCTTTGGCAGTTCTAAAATAACTCTTAAAGACAAGCAATCTCTTCTTGGGCTCCTGCATTTTGCTTACAAGGTGGTTGCTCCAGGCCGCACCTTCTGCCGCAGACTCATAAATTAAACAAGGGGGTAAGAAAATCATATTACAAAATTCGATTAAACTAGCAAATGACAGCAGATTTAGAAGTTTGGTTAGACTTTTAAAACAATACAATGGTGTCACTGTAATAACCGACAATGTATTGGATTCAAACGAAAAATTAGAGTTGTTCACGGATAGTGCAAAGGGGGAGGGGGGGGTCCAAAGGTGGGTATGGGGTCTATTTTACTGATCAGTGGGCCCAGGCCATATGGCCAAAACATTGGGTTGAAACTGGAATCACCAGAGATATGACATTGCTAGAGTTGTTTTCTGTTGTAGCAGCACTTATGTCCTGGGAATCATATTTTGTTAACAAAATTTATTTTTCATTTTGATAATCAAGCGGTTGTTCAAATCATTAATATACAAAACTAGAAAATCAAGTAGAGTTATGACTTTAGTAAGACAAATGGTTTTAATGAATTTAAAAAACAATACGTCAGTTAAGACAATTTATATCCCTTCAAAACAAAACCAAATTGCTGATTGTCTTTCTCAGTGGGGGAAGTTCAGAAGCCCAGCTCCAAAAGCAGACCAGTGGCCAACCAAAATTCCAACTCAGATCTGGAACATTTAAGTCAGGTGGCGAATTATATTGTCAATCAAGGTGTGTCCAAAAATACACAAAAATCATACAATTTGGCTCTGTCAAAACTTTGTAATTTTAGATCATCTTACAAATTGAAACAGCATTGGCCAGTGCAAGTCAATGATTTGCTAAATTTTATAGCTTTTTTGTCAGTACAAAATATTTCTGGGGGTACCATATCATCTTATATTTCAGGAGTTTCATATCATCATAAAATACAAGGCATACAGGATACTACAAAATTCTTTATAATTGGCAAGGCATTAGAAGGAATAAAAAGAATTCAAGGAGGGAAACGTAATGACATTAGAAAACCAATTACAGTGCAATTGTTATCAGATATGATACGTTGTTTAGATAAAGTATGTAAGAATAAATATGAAGCTGCTTTATTTTTAGCAGTATTTTCAGTTGCCTTCTTTGGTTTGCTAAGGGTAGGGGAAATCACTACTTCAAAAACTAAGTCTGTTATAAATGGCTCCAACTTAACAATTGCTGATATTTTAGTTAAGAAAAAAGTCCTGGAGCTAAGAGTAAGGTGGTCAAAAACTGACCAAAAGGGAAAGTCCGTTACTTTATTGATACCTGGGAACAGAAGAAACTACTGTCCGATACGACTCATTAAATAATACTTTAAGGTACGACCTACCTGTAACAATAACGATTTGTTTATTCATTATAATGGTATGCCATTAACTAGAAACCAATTCAGAAGTATACTGGAAAAGGCTTTGCATTTTCTTCATATCAGTAAAGGTCATTTTAGGTCACATAGTTTTAGAATTGGGGGAGCCACTGAACTGGCCAGGCAGGTGGTCTCAGAGGAGGTACTTATGAAATTAGGCAGATGGGAATCGCATGCTTATTCTCGCTATATTAGGTTGCAATTTTTCTAGTTACAAAAGCCTAGCAAGCTACAAGTTTTCACAAGTCCCAAGATTTTATGGATTGTTGGAAGTTCCCTTGTTCATTGGGCCAATGTAGAGGCAAAGAAATATGGTAGGACCAACCTTGGACTGGAGTCCAAAGGAGTCTCAGCATACTGGATTGGGCACCCTGGTTTACAGTTTAAAGATTTGGACTCCCTTCTGGATGCAAAAAGAAATTTGTTACCTCCTCCAAATTTTATTATTATTCACTGTGGAGCTAATGATTTGACAGATTTAGAATTGACAGGGAAGGGTTTAATTGAAAATGTAAAATGTTCTATCCTACGTTACCAGGCTTTATTCAAAAATGTTATTATAATATGGTCTTCAATGCTACAGCGCAGATACTGGCATTTTGCACCCTTAAATGCGGGTCCAATATCCGAACAGAAGAGAAAACAGAGTAAATTAAGTGGTCAAAAACTTCTTCATAGAAAATGGAGGAAAAATTTATTTTACATGAGAATATTAGGGCAAGTGAAGTGTCTTTATAGATGTAGATGGAACCTCTACACAAATGAGTATAAAATGCAGAAAGTCTCTAGTATTTTAATCTTGGTATTTGTGAATTACAATAAACAGCAGACAAAGAAAGACAACTCTATAACAATTTTTAATCACTTTGTGATTAAAGAAAGGACTTCAACATAGTTAAGAAAATACAACAACAACTCTTGATCGTTGTTCTTCATCTCATTGTTATTCGTTCAGTATTATTTTAGGGTCTTCTTCTATTAGAATTGCAATTAATAGAGATTATCAAAATTTTATATTTTCAATAATCTGTTTTAATTCAATCAAATATTTGTGTGTGTGTGTGTGGGCTCTCACGTGGAATTTCAATTTTGGAACTCCCGTATCGGGCACTTGTTAATCTGCTGTCGACAACAAAGCAGGTGCTGCAGAAAATAGTTTATGAATATTTGTTGATTGAAATTGTTTATTTTGATGAAAAGTTGGAAAACTGTTTTTTCTCTTCATTTTATGATCTGAAATATGTTAAAGAAAATTTAAAACTTTGTTTATAGTTAATCATTCCCTTCCCCTAGATGCCTTTTAATAACCCTAAACATCTGTTAATGATAAGTAAATTTATGAATCTAAAAGATATTAAGCTGATACCTTTGAATTGTCGGATAACATTCAGTTTTGTTAATGATAAATTATTTTGTAAGAATGAATACGGAAGATGTTATTATCAGCTTTCATTTTTTCCCCATCAGCATAATATATGCCACTTGAATTTCGAATAATTTAGTTCTGGAATCACTTAAGTAAATGGTTTGTCAAATTAATTTTGGTAGCTTTTATATTATTATTACATATCATGTACTTTATTGTCTTCCTATGGCATGCTTTTATTTATTATCTATTTTTATATAAAGGCAAAATACTAGTTTAAATCTTTGACAAGTTTCACAGATTTAAGTGAAGGATTGCATTTGTTTTTTTTAATTCCAGGAGTAGTGATACACATGAAACGTGTGCCTGACACTACTGCCAATAAACATTTGGCGACATATAGTTTGTATCCGTTTGGTACGTACATTGCAATACTTCACTTAATATGAGTCTATTGTTAGGCAGTATGGAGCGGAACGAATATGATTTCTGCGCTGGAGATTAGCTAACTAATAAACTAAATAAAACTGATGGATAGCATTCAGTTTTGCTTATGATAAATAATTTATTAATATGGAATATGGTTGATGCTATTATCAGCTTTCATTTTTCCCTGTAAAGAAAAATATAATATAACTTATGAACAATTTTCAATAAATACTTACTGAAACTATGAATGGGGGTGGGGGGGGGGGGCAATAATGTTTTTCGACAGGTTGTAGGTACTCCTACATCCTGTCGATATCGTAAAACATATATGTTGGCATTGCACAAGGTCATGCGTTGATCTTTGACTGTGTATGACGTCTTTACACTTAATCCGTTGGATGTGTACTAATTGATACTCAAGTCGGGGAGAACACGATTGAGCTATTAGTTGTAATTGACTTTGGACTAGCTTTCTTCAGTAACTGCGAGTGCTCTTTTTTATCTGTGATTTGTTTCCATTGTTTTTGTATTAATTTAGTTGTTTTTGTTCCTGGTACCGTTTTTTTTTCAGTCAAGCCAATTGCTACTGATTTTGCAGTTTTTCCTTGTGTTCTTCTGTCTCAGGTTGGGAAGGGTTGAGCGCTTACAAACATGTTAAATCTACAACATTCCATATGCGCCTGACCCAAGTCAGGAGCCATTAGTTCAGTGGTTGCCATTTGTTCATATCTATTATATTTGATTTATCTTTATTTTCATTTTGTTATACATTAGGCCGTTGGTTTTCTTGTTTGAATTAATTAACATTTTTCGTGTCGTGATATTTAATAGCCGACTATACGGTATGGATCATTGCTTATATATACTTCATCTGAACTCTGGTGGAAAGTTGTTTCATTGGCAATCATAACACGTCTCCTTATTTTATTTTTAGAATTAGGAAATAGGTGAAAACTTTGGGTTTCAGTTAATACATATATATATAGATATAACTCTAAGAAAACTGTCAGAATTGAAGTGATAACCACATTGACATTTTCCATAATCATCGATATTGCAGTTTAAAACACATTTGTTGTTCTTTTTTCACATTTATATCCTGTTTCAAACCTATACACATATGTTAACCAAACTGGATAGGACTGATTTCAAACTTGTTTAACAGTAGGTGATTTTAATATATCATTGGTTGAAACTTTAAAGCTAGGCAGTATTTACATGGCTGAAGCTCAACTATGTAGATTTATATTACTATAACATTGTATAAAGGATGTGACGTTTCTGTCTTTCACAAGAAATCTCCTCTGTCAAAGCCGGTGATGTTGGTGGCCTATTGTTGATCACATCAAATGTCTTTGGTTTCTGATGAATATTTGTCTTATTGGCAATCATACCATATATATCCTTATTTGTATTAGATTTACTTTGTCTGAGGAAAGTGGAACTTTATTTTCTTCATCATTTCAAAATTTATCGACGGAAATAAATAATATATGTTTAAACATCCGCCACTGAGGATATCTTATAATAAATGTTCATGTGACTGTTGCTTGTTAGAAGTAGAGACACTGTATGTCTTACTGGATTATATACAATGTTTGTCAATTTTGATTGAATTTTTGTGCAATTTTCCAACTGTGTGGAAAGAAATATTTTGTTTGCTAGAATATACCCCTCTTTGCAATTGTTGTTCATCTGAAAACTAACAGAATGTTTCACCTCAAAACCATATTATTGTGTCCTTAACCCTCTCGTTACAACAACGATTTTTTTTTTTCAAAATTAGTAAGGTATCCTTGTTTCATGTATTTTTAAACGTTATGCCGAGCTTAGCTAAGACAATTTCAGTGCAGTTTGGTAACATTTTACAGGTCTTCTGTTCACATTCAATAAGCCATACATCGATTCACAACTTTAATGCAAGTGGGGGATTAGGTTTCTTCCAGGGAAAAGTTTCTGGCCACTAATGATGCATACGTAAGCGGTGAAAATATGATAAAAAATCTCAAGATTGTTTTTTTTTTAAATAAATGTATGTATAGTGTAGATATTCGAATATCACATTTTGAAAATAATTAAGCATTTAATAAAAAATGTCCACAATACGCCTATTTATAAAATAAGAAACAAACAGCAAGTACTTCCAAAGCGGTTTGTGTTCGTACCAGCCGACAAAGCAGTCAGCAAAAGAAATTATAGATTCGTCTACATTCACATCCGTGCGCTCCGTCTAGAGTCAAATATTAGCCGATCATATTTATTTTTAGCATAACCACATCTCAAATTAAGGCCTCTTCTGAATATTTGAAGGTCCCATCTTTGCATTGGTTATATAAACCACACACACACACACACACATACCCCCCCCCCCACACACACACACACACTCACATTTAACGTCAAAGAACTGATCATTAACTTTTGTAATCACACATATAGTTGAATTTACTATTGTAAGAGTTTGATGTCGATGTTTTGGTTGAATTTCGAGCTTTCCAACTCTTTAAACTACACTGTCATACAGTTTATCTAATTAAATGGTCGTTTGAAAAATCCGATTGCAAGTTTATTTGCTGCAACTCATATAAAGCCTTCTTTTCTAATGAGAAAAGTAAATATGCTTGATATACTTACTGGAGGTGTTATGAAATGATTGAAGCTGTACATTTGCTTCTTGATAATTCTTTTGTTAAGCTTAAAGGAGATAATACAAGCAGTTGATTTTCGTTCATGTACTTTCTCTGGCATTTTTTGTCAAACATGGGTCCTGCCTGTCATATAATAAGGTACTGTGACATTTTATAAACTAATATTCAGATGGTTCTGTGTTTACTATTATGTTACACTTCCTACAATATCGTAGTATGTTGATACTAATGTTATGTAACTTATCATTTTTAAGAACCAGAATATTCATTTAAAAATACGGACATAACTAACAACTGCTGACCGAACCCAATCCTTGTTGTATGTTTTGAACTAAAAAGCAATTTACTGTTACTTAAACTAAATTTGATATACTTTTTATAAGACCGGATCAACTGATTCAGTAAAAAAATTTCGTTCAAAAGAAACTCAAACTTGATCTGTAACTGTTATGATAAAACTGAGTATCTACGTGCAGAAAATAAGATTTTCATTCAATATGACATTTTCGAAGACTAGATTCAGCAATGATGTATATTTTCCATAAGGCAGCAATCTGTTAAATGTTTCTATTTTGATGAATGTAACGAAATCTAATGTGGAACATATTGTTTCTGGACGAAGATTAAAACCAAGCTTCCGGAATATAATTTACAAAACTGTACATATTTGATGATAATTTGTGAGAAGTGAGATAGTTTTCGGGTAATCTAACCTCATGTAAAAAAAAACCTTATAAAATCTATTATGACTGATCAATCTCTCTGAACAGGATATATTATAGACAGCACTACCACAAACACTTCATAGGAATTTGTGCGCACACTACATTTATTTAAAGTGCACAAAATATTAATTTAAGAAAACAATATTTTGATATCGATCATACAAGATATTAATTTTTGCACACTATATATTATATTGAGCGCACAAGATATATACTGAGCCCTAAAAAAAATATATATTGAGCGCACAAAATAGTTTTCAGTCGCCCGATTTATATTTTGTGTCTGCATAGATGTAGAAATCAGTCTACCTTTATAACAGATACTTTCATCTTTCAGTAATATCAATGATAAATTAAAACCTTATCAACCAACAAAACGAGTGAAAAACAATTGTCACATTTGTAACTTCGTACAAGCATTTTCCCAAAAAAAATACTGGGTTCTACCTGGTTTTATAGATAGCTAAACCTCAATCGTGTTTGACAATTGTTTATGGTTGCGTTATTTTTTGACAAAATTGGGTAAGCAACCTAAACTGACATTGAAAGTCGATGCTCAACCGGTCAACGTAATAATACCTCTTTTGACCGAAACTCATGATAGATAATAATGTATTTGAATTTGATATGAAAATATAAAAACAAGTTATAGGTACGGTAATTGGCGGTTGTCCTTTAACCGGAAATATGTGCCATACTTATGTTTCAAATAATGAATCAAATAGTTTCTGCATTTCGACATAAAGACGAAACATCATTGCATAAACAGGGACAATAGATTTATAATATATAATGGAACATCAGCTGATTTTTTTTTTCATTTGGCAAATACTTACAACCCTTTACTGAAGTTTAACTATGAAATATCAAATTATTCATAGATATTATTGTAAATACAAAGGTCAAATACAATGTATATACAAAGATGGCATTCTTGTCATTTAAAAACTTTTTAAAGAAACAAATTTTCTCCATTTGCATTGAAATAACTGTCACTCACAGTATGTATTCCTAGGACTTATTAAAGGTGAAGCAATAAGGCAGATAAGAAACATCAAGTTACCATAAAAAATAAATACAAATGTAACAAGTTTAAGATAGGGGTTTTGATAACGTTTGGGCGCTTGTCAAACGATTTTATAACAAGAGTGGGAATAATTGAACAAAAATAGATATATGGGAGGAATAAGCAATCCAAATTGGTGATTTATTAAGTTAAGCGATAGACTTCATCCATCAATCACTTACTCGTTACAAATAATAAATAGTTTTGTACATAGTTGATAAATAAGAAGTGATTAACAATTACAAAAGTGATTGACCAATAGAAATTGCGGTTAACCGATACATAAAAAGCAATTAATCGATAGAAATAGCGGTTAACCGACATATAAATAGCGGTTAACCGGTAACAATAGCTTTTAACCGATAAAAATGCCTTTTGAACGAAATGGTACACAGTACAAAGCTTTAAATTGATTAATTTCCTATGCAATGGCAAAAAGCATCCATAATAAATTCAGTATAGAAATAAACGTTTGTGTCCCCATACGAAATTTTACATAACATTTTTAATGTTTAACGGCGCCTTTCAAACACTGACGTTTTAGTAAATGTCATGGCGGGTCACATATGAGTTCGTTTGTTTTTATTGTTTGCATGAGGAACAAAAATCTATAAAATCATTGTTTTCTCTTCCGAGTTGTTTCACATTTTTCAAGCCAGGGCCTAATCAAGCTTGCCCTGTAACTGTTTTCAATCTGTTGCTTTGGACCTAGGTCGATATTTGTCTTATTTTTCATCACACCCCATATTTCCTTGGTTTATAGATGTATATGTACGAAAAACTACCTTAAAACATTCGTCATCCACCAGAACCTCATTGACCTCAAAAAATTATTTATTCTATGAAATATGACTAAATGTAATCAATTCTAAAGGTCTGCATTGTCAATCAGTGGTTCATATTAATAATCATAAATGATCTGTAAGCGCATGTTACGCCCGTCGCTTTTTCAATAAAGTTTCTTAACTCTTCAATGTAATATCAGAAGTTAGAAAAAAAAAACCAAAAGGGATCTTGTTCTAATGGTTATAAACCAGTCACCAAAATTTCATAAAAACTGCTTTAAGCATTTTTTAGTTATTGTCCGAAAACTAGAAAAATAATAAAAACCAATAACTCGGAAATGTATAATCTAAAATTTCTAAAATCAAAAGGGAGCTTTTATGAATAGTTATAAACAAATTACTCAAGTTTAATGAAATATGGTTAACATTTTTTTGAGTTATGGTCCGAAAACTGGAAAATAAAAAATAAAATCCTATAACTCAGAAAAGTAAAATCTAAAATTTTATAAAAATCGAAAGGGAGCTTACGTCAAAACATATAACCAGTTTACCATGATTTCGTGAAAATTGAAACCTTTTACTGAGTTACTGTCATATTTGTTGACAACGGACGGACAACGGTGAACCATAATACATCCCGTAAACGGGCGTATAAAAATCTACTGTTTCAACGCTATCACTCTTTTATGGTTATTTTAGTTTTGATTGTCCCTTTCACATTTTAATGAACATAACATTATTATAGCGTGTTTTTAATGTGACTGCCAAAAAGGAATAAAGAAGTCATTCAGTCATTCAGTTTTAAACGTTTAGATATAAGTCCAATGAAACAGGCCGCGCTAAATATATAGATTGATTTGTTCTAAAGTACTGTACATTTGGTATATTTATTATTCTGCATTATTTATCAATTTTTCTGTATGACTTCCTGACAGATCACTATTCTGCTATTAAATATCATAAATAGTTGTCATATCCATAGAGACAACAGTGTCTTAAAGTTTTAACAGGGACTTTGTTTCTAACATCGCAGTTGTTGAAAAGACAACCATGTACATCCATATTGCTTGCTTGTTGGTGTTTGTGTTTGATGTCAATTCAACAAAGGTAATATTTTTTTTATAAATTTGTAAATTTGAAGGACACTTACTCCAAGAAAAAGGCAAAAGTAGTTTTTTGATGTTAATATCTCATATACTGGTCATAGCTTGATTTTCTAATAAAAACACGAAAGATACAAGTCAAGGAAATACACATGAACCAACAGAATCACATGAACTCCTAAGTAGTGATACCGTTGACGTCTTCAGTGTCATTGCCTTTGCTATAGACGCATCAGCCGCCGAGCGAGTCCACATTCATTAAAAATGTCATAATCTGGATTAAGAAAATTTCATTGAAGATACAGATCAGATATACAACGGTTGGGATAAAACATCTCGTGTATAAAAATGACATTTGCATGTTCATGATGTTATATGGTCTTACGTTTCAGTCTGACATATGTCAGCTGGATAAGGTTATCTGTTAGGGATATAAGAACTTTCTCTGATTTTCATGGTTCATTTGTCAATATTTTTCAAGGTTCGTCGGTGATCGTTAAGGTTTCGTGATAAGGCCGTTTTCAGCTACTTAGAACTATAGTTCTATATAACTTAAGTCTGCATGTGTAGAATATTGGAAAGATGTTCATGTCCTTCTGCTATCGTCCAATTGACATTGACATCACTTTCATGGTTTATTGGTCTGCGCTAACTTTTCACATGTTTCATGATTATGGTCGTTTCTTAGATAAAGCAATTCATAGGTCAACAGTATTTAGTGTATTGAACAAAAGAACTGCAAGTTGTATGTGTCCGTTTAAAAAGATTTATATGACCAACTTTTTCAAGGATAATTGATAATGTAATAATTAGGTAATCAAGGTATTAAGACCGCGATCATATAGACGTTAAACATACATTCAATCGTTATAAGTTAAGCAGTCTAGATATGTCAGAGTGTGCAATCTTGTTGACATGTTAAATAAGAAGCTTTCGAGCTGGCAGCTTTTTACAGTTATTTAGATGATCAAGTACATATTTGCAAATATTGATGTGTGTTTAAAATCACGTGGTATTGATATAGGGAGGACATAATATCTTTGTTTTGTTCTTTATAGCCAAATATCAAACATTATGTTTTTTTTTCTCATACATACATTAAACCTGAAAGTTGTAAATGCATACTTTCAACGTGTAACTCTTGCAAGTACCTTTAGAGCTTTGATTATTGGACATAGGTTCATAACAATTAATATCTTTCGTGAGTTTTACATATTTTCCGTTATATGTGAAGCGTAGTCATTTAACTATAGACGTCAGGAACAGGGACTGATTACCACTAGCCGATAAAAATTCAATCATTTCATTACAGCTAGAATAGGGTTTAATTGAAAAATCGCTATTATAATTCATTGATTTTTACTCTCGCAGTCATATTATAGACACTAGTTTAGTCGTCATATCTGGATTTATATCGGTTGCGACTTATTCTTGATTGTTACATTTTGACTGAGTGTGGATGGGTGATGAATGCATAACAGGTAACACTTACCCTTTTGATGTAGCCGGTTTCCATCCTGTCGGATGTTTTGCAATTCCCGAAGATTTTGTTCAAATTAAACTTCGTTGAAGTCAGATGAAACTTTAAATTCAAATAAAAAGATGAAAATGTTAGATAAGTCATCAGTGGCTTAGTTGTACTATAGGACAAGTGTATGTAAACTTTCTTGTAAAATAATATCCTTTATATTATCAAAATCTTCAAAAATTTACTACTATTGAATGGTTGTTTTCCTTAACTACGAGACATTGTGCGAGGGATTGGAGGAGGGGGCGTTGACCGTTATGAAAAAAATGTAAAACAAAAAACAAAACGTGCGCTGAAAGTTAAATAGTAATAATGGATTCTTAAAGAACAAATCAAAATACACCAATTCATTCAACAACTGTTTAGATAACTAATTGGAACGTATGGAAAATATTAGAAAAAATATCAATGCTTTATCAATTCACGTATTGTCCCTGTGCTTCACATGCTCTATGTTGATTGTTTATCAATGTCACAATCCGGTAAACTTCAGCAACATACTCGATAGGTAATTATCTTGCGATTACCAATTACTGAATGAAAAATTATTTGTCAATAATACGTTATCGATTCGCAGTAAATGTAAGAAATATAAAAACAAACCAACAGCGTTCATACAGGACGAGGTTTAGTATATATGCATGCATTGGTTCAACAATGTCGATAAAATTATAACAAAATTAAAATCGTTTCGTATGATTTTAACTAATGCGAATGGCTTGCTGTTTGAAAAATTAGGTCTTGAACTCATATATTGTAATACCATGTAATAAATTGTCTTTTTTTGTCATAAACTATATACAAATCACTGTTCCTGCAGGTTTTATCAAAGATTTAAAGCTCTTGATTGATAATATGATTGATCATTATTATGATGAGAATAATATCGTCCATTTATTTTAACTTCAAACTATAGTAGCTACGCACCTAGTAGTGCAGATTCTTTTTACTATATAATTATTCATTTTCAAACATGGAAAAACCTTCCAGAAGGAAGATAAAATAATTTGACAGATTAATTGGCATATTAAACAATAATAACTGATACCTCGCTTAAGAACTTACGGTTGGTCTTTATGCCCCCATCGAAGTGGAGGGTCCATTAAGTTTTATCCTTGTCCGTCTGTACGTTCGTCCGTTCATCTCTACGTCCAATTTTGGTTTCCGTTCTCAAACTTTATTTTGTCTCATTCAAATGCTATGAAACGTATACACAATGCTTATTACCACAAAATACAGAACAAGTTTGGATTTGGGTGGTATCACTTGTACCTATCTATAGTTATGCACTTTAAAAATGGAAAAAATTGCTGATTTTTTTTCATTTCCGTTCTACAATGTAAGTTTGCCTTAAGCAAATGTTATGAATCTTACACACAATGGTTAATATCACAAAACACAGATGAAGATTGAATTTTGGTGGAGTCACTTTTACCATTCTTTATGTCCCTTTATAACGTTATATCAAAGCAGGGGTATCATATGTGTCCCATGGTCACATTCCCCATTTATTGTAGTTTAATTAACATGTTGAATGTATTATTGAAAAGAACATCTTCTAATTAAAACTAATAACAACAGTCAATATTGCCTATTTTACAAGAAAACTCTTAACTACTAAATGACAAAAACTGAAAATATAAATTTCGGCAAAACAGACGTTTAAATATTGCTAAATCTTTCTTCCCTTGTTAAAACCGCAACGTTACTCTAACCGCATTCTTTGTCGTTAACATTTCAGACTTTGTACAATTTGCTAGAATATGTTCTAATGACAAATGAATAGAGCGAGCTTTAGGATGGCATTACATTGCATCAACACAAAGGGTTACATATAACAGCTAGGACTTTCAATACTTGCAAATCGTTTAAAAGATATCGTCAGCCTACTGCAAATATAAAGTTTCTCTTGAAAAATAATGGTTGGTGGTTATTCTAATCCTATCTTCAAATGACAAATAGAATTAAAATATTGAACAACGTATTTCCAAAACAAGACTAGTACGGACTACTACGTGACATACTGTCTATCTCAGTTATTCCATCGATTGTCTAGTGATTTTAAGTCATTTAAACGCATTAGCTGAAAATATACTGACAAGGCCTTGTTAAAAAACATAAAGATGAAAAGACAAACAACAGTATACAATCCTAACATAGAAAACTAAAGACTGAGCAACACAAACCCAACCAGAAACTAAAGACTGAGCAACACAAACCCAACCAGAAACTAAAGACTGAGCAACACAAACCCAACCAGAAACCGAGGCTGATTTAAGATGCTCCGAAAATTTGCAAAGGTTCATATGTTACATTTCGTAAATATTTCTTTACAGTGTCCAGTACAAGTTTTTGTTTTATCTATTTTATACTATGGTATACTTCAGAAAGCATGCTATGATTCTTGAAATTATATACCATATTCTTGGACAAAATGCTCAGCAAAGACCTTATCAAATTAGAATAAGTAGTTATAAAGTTACTTCACATGTAATCAGATCCAAGAACTTACAAACAGCTCGCTTAACATCCAGAATAAACAGCGATTGTCGAAATATTTCACGAAAAGAAAACGGTTAAAGCCATTTTATGATTATAGATAAGGTTTTCTCATTTGAATAAGGCATGTCATAACTTTATTTTTTTTTTTTTATTTAATCAGACAGCCATGATTATGTTGGATATTTTGTTGATTTACCGAACAGACTGTTACCACACTAACATCAGATAAATAAGAAAAATCACCCAGAAAACAACAGGTGTCTGCTCTACTGTAAAGATCAGGGATACAAGTATTCCGGTAAAGAGGTAATGTTGTAAATAAACATTAGAAATTATGAGGATGTTAAATACAACCCAACGAGGAGAACTGATACAAAACTAATAAAACACATATTATATGCAATTAAAGGTGTGTTCAAGTTCCAGCACAAGCTGAGAGAATATTTAGTCTTGACATGAAATAACTGCCACTTTATCTAAACTTTAGACGAAATAGGTATTCATGCTTTCAATTGCAGAATTAAACATGGATAACAATGAGCGTATGAACGAATGGTGTATTCCTAAAATTGAAAAGCATGTCAAAATAAGAACTTAAGCTATTAGACAAGTTACAATCAAAACTGGTCATACTGATCGTTAGTCACCATGCTTAGATTAGTTTTTTTATGACGAACTATGTTGGTGTCAATTTCGCCTGCAACGAAAGTCTCAGTAAGCGAGACATAGGTATAACAACCGACTGCGGCGTTGTAAACTATTTGTATCAAGCTTATTATTTCAGAAGGTAGAATATTTGAATGATTCATATCTTGTATGCACATACCTTATGTTACGAAGTTTCCGTCAATCATATGTTAACCTGACCTTTACCTCAGTTTCATGGTTCATTGTCTAATGTTAAGTTTTTGTGTTTTTGTGTTTTGGCTGTGTTTCAAGTAGATTAAGCAATAGTTACACTATATTTGGTGTAAATAATGGTTTTAATGTGTATATGTCTGTCTAGTAGGTATTATCTGACCTTGACATCATGTTCATGGTTCATTGGCCAGTTTTTTTTTTTTTTTTTTGGTTTTTTTTTTCAATGATCATAAGCAATAGGTCAATTATATTTTGTGTATAAACTATTGTAAGGTATATATGCCTGTCTGACAGCAATTATCTGACCTGAGTTTCTGTGATGTTTTAGTTAAACCTTTATCTTTAAGACTTTCAACATAAAATCAATAGTCAGTAATGCAGGCGAGACATTTCGGCGTGTGCACTCTTGTTCAATTATCATAAGGAATGGGTCAACTATATGTGGTGTATGGAATAATTATAAGGTGTACATATCTGTGTGACAGGTTTTATCTGACATTGACTTAATTGTCATGGATCTTTAAAATTGCTAAGTTTATGTGAGACTTGTAGTAAAGCCTTTATATTTAAGACTTTAAGCAATAAATAATTGGTCAGTAAAACAGCAAGACATTTTGGCGTGTGCACTCTTGTTATAGTTTCTAACAATAATATCATTAACAATACCTATTTTACTGAACCAGATGCGCATTTGGACATCTTCAGTGATGCTCGAGGCCAAAACATTTGAAAATACATACATATTAAAAAAAGGAACTGATAAACAAAAATATAGCAAAAAATATAGCAAAATCATTACAGAAAATCAGAGCTCACTATGAGGAAGATATAGTCCTTAAGATGGATGTTTTCGAATTGTTTAAACAGCAAACTTTATTAACACAATATTGACAATAATAAGTAGAAAATTGGTAATTACTAAAAAGAATTCAAAAATATCTTCTGAAATGCAAATTTCATCAAGTTAAACAAATTGTGCAACTGCAAGATGTATAAATTGGTCTTTAATATCTAAGTGTGATTTTACCAAAACACTTTTTTTTTTCAACTTGCAGGAAAAAAAAAACGGGTGACACAGTTTTCAAATGTAGTCACCGTTTTTGTTTGGACTACTACATTTGATCTAATGAACGATCTCTGATAGAAATGAAATTCCAATGTTATTTTAGAAGATATTACATAGTAACTCATAGTAAGAATGGTCAATAGTAGCAAATTAGTACTGGTAACAATTGAGGAAAGTGCCATATCAATCAATATTATTATCCTTATGCAGTTTCTATAGTATACTGCATTTTTTTTTACTACCAAAAATGTCCTTTCAGCTGATATTGAATCATTCAACGAATTCTCAACAAACATTTGATATTGATAACATTTTTTTTTTATTGTAGTGTTAATCATTTATACACCTTTAATGTTTTGACTCGACACAAGAAGAGGTCACTACAACGACCTACAAATATCTGTGTCGTTAGGCTACTGCCGCATTGAAGTTAACAACTCTTTTCGCTCATACTGTAAACGACCATTGTTCGTATATACTTGTTTTCAAGTTTTGTCGATGTATTGGCATTAGAGAAGATTAAAATTTAACATTCTTTGACGATTTATTTCCGCGATATTTTCAAATCACGAAATTGCGTAAAATAATTCGGCCCCATATGATAAAGCCCTAATCAAATGGTAAAATCAAATCTCAAACATATCAAATGAATGGATAACAACTGTCATATTCCAGATTTGGTACAGGCATTTTATTTTGAAGAAAATTGTGGATTAAACCTGATTTAATAGCTAGCTAAACCTCTCACCTGTATGACAGTTGTATAAAATTCCATCATATTGACAACGATGTGTTAACAAAACAATCCATGGATCACACAAATCAAATGCTACATTGTTCCGTGTAGCAGAAGATGACCTGGGTAATCCGGGCGACGTCCTTGCCAGTTTGTTCTTTGTATTATTTGTATTCATCATGCATTAAGCTACCAAGTTAATGATGCCCTCGGGGAATAATCCACCAGCAGTAAAGTTTCTTGTAGGAAGAAACTTGACATCGACCTGGTTGTTATACAAAAATACCGAAATCCGAGGAAAATTCAAAACGGAATAACATTAGGCATTCCTACTTAACTTTCGAAAGTTAAAAGAAGATATAGAAAAGAAACATACTTTCTTTATTTTCATGTTTGAGCTATGGCATTTAGCAATGTTAAGACCAGTCATCATTATGTTTTACGATTTGAAATAATGACAGTTTAAAAATCATACAATACAATTGTCGTCGACACCACACATCCATAGTATTTGTTACATGTAGCACATGATATATAATTTAGTATGATGAATGCTTCTTTTTGGGAACGCCATAGAAAAACGATATTATTTTTTGCAGCAGGCACATTAACATCAAATAGAAAGTGTAATGCATTTACACTGAAACCTGTGTTTACCAAACCACTTCGGGACTTAAGATTATGCTCGCTTTTGGCAGATTTTTCGTTTACTCAGATTCACAACACATGAATTTTGATATGCATGGACTTAAGAATAGGTATGGTTTAGACAGGTTTTTTTGTTCAGTTTATGCAATATTCGGTTATGACAGGTTTTAATGTTTAAACTTATCTTCCATTGGAATTCATAAAAACCGTTGTGAAATAATGTCAAATAAAAATGTCAAAAGATGAAAAAAATTTTAACGACCACACTGCTTATTCGAAAATATTTTCTAGAATGTAAATTCATGTTTTTGTGGTGATGACACTTATCTGTACGGACCAGAAGATGTTGATGACAGATATATATCGAATAATGACTGTAATAAAGAGTGTACCGGGGATTCTGAACAGATATGTGGGGGTATATATAGGCTATCAGTGTATGAAACAAGTATGTTAACTGTTGTAAATCATAAGCTAAAATGTAGAAATGCAGATCATAAGGTAAAAATACCAGTGTAATAGACTCTTCACACTGTATATTTTGACTATCAACAGAATAGTTTTACTGTAATAATAGTACTATCATATTCCTGTGTTGGCAAAAGATATACTTTCATGCTTATAAATGTCTTATAAATATTTAGACTGGTTCTTTCCCCTACAACAGACGGGTAGACACCCTAGATACCAGTCAGAGCTAAACAGCTAAAGGACGGGGAACCAGTCTAAGAAATACTTTGCAGATATCGAAAAATAGTCGTACATGGTAGTACATGAACGGAAAACGTATTTTGCTTGCAGATTATGAGTGATTAATGTTAGATTGTTGTTAAAATTTTGGCTTTATCAGAGATGCAAGTTCAAAATTTTAGAGAAAACCAGAGCGCATGTAGAGGACGACCATACAGCTTATGTTTACATTTTCGAATGTTATACAATTGAATAAATGATAAAAGTCTCAATTAAAGTAGGAATTCATAAAATCATACCGATCAAAAGTGTATGTATGTGTAGATTGGAGGCCTTGCACTTCTATTAACGTAAACAATTTCATGTTAAATTTTTGTTCCGGAAATAGAGTAAAAAGACACGGAAGCCATCAATGTGATGTTAAGATTAATTGGTTAAATGGAAATAAATTACCTACCGTGTTCGAAATGTTTTTTTAAAATGTTATAGAATCAAATACAGCTGTATTTATCTGGGTTGACCCATTTAATATATTACATTTACGACGTATGAGTTTGAATGTGTTTTTGGTATCTTTTGCCTCTCTATAAAACAAATTTCACTATTATTGTCATTTTGTTACCGATAAATTGGAAATTATTGTTGCATTGCAGTATTTAACTGATCGTGTGCAATCAATTCGTACAAGGCAATGTATCGGTAAAGGCTGCTGATTTTTGGTAAACTATTTGTACGTTTATTAACAAAGTCAAAGGGAAATTTTTCACATATGGACGTACTTATTCGTCATGACAATTAAATTAATGTACTGTTTGATGACTTTATCATTAAAATGGCAAATATGTATTTTTTGTACTTTTCTCAGTCACTCGTCTATCAAAAAAAGTGTTACTTTGTTAGTTTGTTCAACTTGTTAAGCACAAGTATCACTGTGGCAAATTATCGATCATATCAGTCGACAAGATGGAATGTTTCATAATTTAGAGAAAACACAAATTTATAAGGTTTTAAGTCGATTCAATCCATCCTTATTTTACGTTTGTACTCTACATTATTAGTTTTTTAGTCTTTTATATACAGTATTATTAATTGGCAATCAAATAATGGGTCAGCCAACCAAAGTATGATTTGAAAATCTCTTTAAATTTATTTCCGCAACCTCTAATTTAGAATTCGATGTTGGACAGACAATCTAAACACCTATATAAACATAAAAAACTGCAGTCAACTTAGATTATTCAGGTCCAATTTTTCCATCTCTATGCTTTTAAGGGTTTTAGGCTTTGAACAACGCCACAAAATCCTTAAATATGCATTATCTATGACACAACAAGATACCTATAACATAAATATACCATGTTTTCAGATCTGCAAATTATAATTCGACTATATTTTTTTCAGGGCTTTTACCCTTAGAGCAACATGAACAAAAACAAACACGGTATATGTTACTGACAAATAACATGATCCTTACTGCACCGGCCACTCAAGTCCTGACATCAAAAAGCTAAATTCAATGCGCCTGGTATTGTTCCATATATGTCAGTTGTAAAGTGTTTGTTATTTCCAAAGGGGACGGACATTGTAGTTTGTATCAGAGGTTTGAAATTTCGTGCGAAGGGGTACAGCACATTGAGGGGTTCCAAGTTTAGATGATGAAATGAATGTTCAGGACTTTCAATCTGATCATGAATTCTATATCATTATAAGGAGCAAATCATCAAGTATAGATTTTCTTTCGGAGTGTTATAATGTTTCATGAATATAATGGAAATAAAACGTTATAAAGATTTTTTGGTCATTCACGGCCAAGTTTTTTTTACTTTGGTGCTCTGTAATATAACTTTTCAAGATAACATCTATTTCCCCTTTAGCGATGCTAGATTTTAGAGTTTAAATTAACAAAACAAGCGTTCATTTTGGATGATTGTGATTTCCATTTATCTTTATCTTTTATAACAATGATTTAAAATGAACAAATAGTTTTAATACTTATCTGTATCTCAACTTCTCTGGAGGGCCATTATAATTTTATTCATTAATGTCATTCGTGTTATGTATGTGTAAACTATTCAAAACCATTTCTGATAAAAGTTCTTGGCCAAAATCCATCGTTTGGTAAAAGAATACAATATGCAATCTAAAATTCTAGATTTTTAGAACAAGCACAACACATATGTTTTTATTTTCCAACACGAATACTGAATTTAACCTTTGAAATCTAAACAAAAGAGTGTTCAATTTTATAATTGTATTCATTGGTTGAACCTAAACCAAAATAAACAAAGATAGTAAACGATGAATTGGCACGATAGTAAGAATGGATTATCTGATAATTATTTATGTAATGTCTTGTTTAACTAATAAAAAAGAAATAAATTGGGACAAACATAAGTTGCGTTACTTGTACTGTCAAACTTTGAAATTAAATGTTAATTCGAGTTAACTTATTCATGTCAATATATACTATAACCAAGTATAGACGCTTTACCCAAACTGAATTTTGAAGAGATATATGCGCACAATCTTCGTTTAATTAGAGTCAAACTCCACTTATTAGAACGTAAATAAATATAGAAAAGCTGTTAGGAGTAACTTCATTTCAACACTCTGAACAGAGGGAATTATCTGATATTGTTTTGTTTGAATAACAAAATCACTCATTATTTCTAAATGATATCAATGCATTTGAATAATTAAATAATCTTTCCAATAACACGAATACGGCAGCAGTTCAATACATACATTTTTGTTTGCTAAACACTGATCCTTTGTTATTTTGTGTTATCATTAAGTTTAGGTTAGACGTTTTGTGTATTTATCCTTATATCATAATAAAATGAATATATCTATTCAATACGATTGTGTTATTCTTTTGTTTTAAAATTGTTGAAGTTGAATTTTATCTGTTCAACAATGTTTATTTTTAATTCTTGTTTTGCTAATTTTGTATCGAGGGTGATCATTACGTGCAATGAAACAAGCCAATAGATAGATAAAAGAAGATGTGGTATGAGTGCCAATGAGACAACTCTCCATCCAAGTCAAAATTTGTAAAAAGTAAACCATTATAGGTCAAAGTACGGCCTTCAACAATGTATTCTTTGCAAACAATTAAATTAACCTATCAGGATAATATAAATTATACACATATAAAATGTTTACAATGCTTACAAGAAATTAACTGTTGAAATATAAGTCCGATCATTTGTCCTTTTCGTAATCCGGAATTATTCTCTTAACTGCAATCTAATATGTCCCGTAAATTCATAATCTCGTATGATGTAGTTAACGTATGTAAAAGTGTCAATCACACAAATACAAAGAACTTCTGAGTATATTAATTTCTCATCTGTCAAAATTCGATTTCCGTATAAATAACTGTCACCTAAACCTCTAGCATACTGTAGAAAAGAAACTCCTAGAAAAGTATCGAACTGAAACTTCTAGAATGCGAGAGAAGTTAAAGTTACACATCGTTGATTATGATAATTATTGAATCATTATGTAAATCAAGCAGAAAGTTCTAATGGTTCCATCAGTATCTATGAAAGGTCCAGTGATTTCTAAACTGCACATTTATAACATTATTTTATAAACAACTATAAGGCCACACAAAACAAATAAGGTCAAGATAAATAATCAAGATAGTTACACTAGCATAACAATACTAATACTAGAAGGTTACATGCATTCTTCCACAATAGACAACTATATATATATATCGATATGTCAAGCTAGTAATCGATCCGCGTATAAAAAAAAAACCATTGTAACTCTGTTGAAAGTGTACTCAGTAATATTCAGAAAGATAGATCATTAATTCATATATTTCGACTGCGGTTACTCTAAAATTGGTACATTATGCCTTTTTTCTCTTTGTTAGCTGTTATTTGTACTCAGTAAAAATCTGATGAATCGAGCAGTTTCCATCTACTTCTTACAGTTTTGTTTTCTAATGGGATATTACATTGTGTATATGGGGCACTCTTTATTAAACCCTATCAATTCTTCATTAGTCATTAGTCTGTCCTTAGGGGGGGGGGGGGGTAGGGGCTGTGGTCCAGGTTATGTATTTTCTTGTCGTATTTCTTTATTTGTTTGATTTAAATGATATTAGCTTAAAAGAGTGGCGAAAGATACCAGAGGGACATTGAAACTTATATGTTGAAAATAAACAATAAACAGACAACGCCATGGCTACAAATAAAAAAGACCAATAGACAAACAATAGTACACAAAACATAGAACATAGACCACTAAAGACTGAGCAACACGAACCTCACACAAGAGTGGCGTTGATCTCAGGTGCTCCGGAAGGGTAATCATATCCTGCTCCACATGTGGCACCCGTCGTGTTGTTCATGTTATTACAAATCCGGTAATAAATCTAATTCGGTAAGTCACATTCGGGAAAAGGGTACGGGATTGTAATACAATATTAAGAACATATCCGTTATCATCTGTGAAACGAATATTCAATAACGGTCAACCAAATGGTGATGGCTCCGTAAAACTAACGAAGGAATGACTTTAACTTCACCACTTGGAACTCTTGGTTTAATAGCTTCGATGTGACAGCAATCCTCTATCAAGGAAATCATGATAGTAAATACAAGCCCTGGAATATCGTTTTAACTAGGAGATATATACTCCGTATACAGGCGTTGCTGGAATGTTACTACATAGAAATGAAAAGTTCATATTTTGGAAGCTGAAATCTTCTCTTTTGTCGTAAAGTTTTGTTTTCAACAGATCGTCATTGTCAACTTCAAGATGTAAGTCAAAATATGATGCAATTTAACTGTGTCTGTTGTTTCCTTAATATCAAGTTTGATGGAATAGATTCGTTCAACATAGTCACCAAATTTTGAATTATTTAGTAAGAGAACATCATCTATATAGCGGAGAGTAAAGTTAAAGGATACTGCTAACTTCTTTTCTGAATGAAGTTCCTGTATGAATAAAGAAACAAGTCTGTAAGAGGGGCACAGTTTGTTCCCATGGGAATGCCGATTGTTTGTTAAAATACACGTCCTGCAAACGTAACAAATATGTTGTTAACCAAGAAATAAAGCATCTTGATAATGTCAGTTTCATAAAATTTGCTCAATTAGGATTTTTTCCTCCATAAGACAAGATACTTGTATCTACGTTGTATCTAAGATAATTAGACCGCTATTGTTCTCTATTCTATTGAAACACCATGTCCTTAATTCCATATTTTTTTCCCTGAAACAAACAACATAAAAAAAAAAACGTTACCCATGATTAACCGAGATCTGGCATCAACAACAAAGGAGAACTTTTGAGATCACATGAGCTCTTAATCTACAGTCGTTTTAGATGTAGTGGGAAAAGTCTTATTAGTAGTTTTCCTTTTTGAATGATTAGTATTAAACGTATACTCAAAATATGAATATTTCTTTATTTTTCTTCATTATCTGAACGTCGTAAGTTGAGGACATCTCTTTTCTACTTGATTTGCCATTCAAGGGAATTCTCTAGTGACTCCATTAGTCATTTGCTAAATGAGGGCAGAAATTCAGAATTTGCATGTCTGGATAGTGTTTGACAAAAGCCTAAAAATGTACCGGAAAATAATATTGGGATACACATAGTCTGAAAGGTTTAGTGGCCTTTTCAATTTTGTTTCCGTAGTAACAATGCATATTTTCATTGACTTTAAGTACAGAATTTACTGTTATTGCCATACTATCTAACAGACTTACACATGTACAATGCTTGGCTTTTGATATAATGCATTCCAAGTTGTTGATATCCATTTAAATACTTTACAGCTCACGCTTAGCATGGACAGCTTGGGGATTACACCATGCTCGCTTTGCGGAATGAAAATTGTTTTAAACTTGTAAAGACATTTTACGTAGCAACATCCGATTTTCTTTGAATTTAACTGAAATAGCAATATGCGATGAACTACGAAGAATAACTCCTTCCAAGGCAAGTCATACGAGGTTTTCACTATTTATAAAATAGATAGTATTTACTAGTATCTTTTTAAAACGAGTTTGAGATTTTGTATCCCAATTTTGTTACTCTAAATATCTAAGCTGACAGATTTGGATTACTGTGTCCAAGAAATTTATAAGATGTGCGTCTGTTGTCATTTTATATAAAGGACAATCAAATAATTATTAGATAAGTATACAGGACAAGCTTATTATTTGGTACTGTAAGCGTTACCAAATGAACTTGTAAAGAACAAATCATCAAAAGTATCAGAAAAGTGTACCAACCTAGACAATTGTGTGCCATCAAGTGTTACTTGATAAAATTGTAAAGAATGAATTAACAAATCATGGTCCATTATTAGTCCAGTGGTTTTTTAGTCTTTCTATAAGACTACAATTAAAACTTGTCACACTAACTATAAAATTACTGTAATGCATTTCCATTTTCTTAAGTGTGCATTATTGGAACATTGTACATGAGTCAACTATCAATAAAAGAGCACAGAACAAAGATGTAAGCAATAACATGTCAACGCACAACCTTTATCAAAACTCATACCTTGTATCAACTTTTTCTAGGCACCAGCACGGTTAATATAATATGAAACAATTTAAAAAAACATCAAAAACAATAACCTAATTTATACTACAACAATCAAAGAAAAATTATAATGGCTCCTAAAAATTACAGAGACGTGACAAAACGTTATTAATAACTTCGTGTTGTTGAGTCTGGTTTTCTACGTTGTGTTCTGTATACTATTATTTGTCTGTTTGTCTTTTTTGTTTTTAGCCATGACGTTGTCAGTTGATTTTCTTCTTATAAGTTTGAATGTCCCTTGGTTATCTTTTGCCTCTCTCATGAACATATATAGTATATATATATAATAGGGAATTACATCTTTAAACATGGGGCCTCGGTGGCCAACTGATCTTAGTAGTTCTACTACTGTAATTACTAGCAAGTCAACACTGAGGTTGTGAGTTCGAACCCCGCTCGTGCGGGTGCACTCGACTCCAATCTTAATTGACTAGTATTGTCAGTTTTCATATCAAAGTTCGGTGGTTTTCCCCGGGCACTCCGGCTTCCTCCACCAATAAAAACTGGCCGCCACGAAATAGCCCAAAAGTGGCGTTAAAACACCACCAATCAATCAATCAATCATCTATAAACATCACTTTCTAAATATAAACACATTGAGGCGTTCGCCCGTGAAGATCCACACTATTAATGTCTAGTTATACAGAGAACATATGAGGATATTTAACGTTATATAAAAAATGAATTTCAAACCTGCATACAGAAACACACATAACAGGAACATAACTTGAATGGTCGAAACAAAAACAATTTTATATTCTTTAAGGAATTCATCGATGTGATTGACAAAGCCTTTTGTATCGTACGGAATTTCTCTTATTTTAAACAAATGCTCTTTACCTCATTCATGTGTCATCATAAACCTTTCACCTTTTTACTGAAGAAGTAGCATCAATAATTTTCTATTTCAAGATAAATAAATCATAAATTGTCTGAATGAAGTTTCGAAATGAGAAACAAAATTACAGATTTAATGATTTAACAAAAGAGTCAATCTACAAATGAGTGCTACGAGTCACAAAACGTTTTAAACAATTATCCCCGACAAAAATCAATCCCACACAATGCAGATGCAGATGCAATGCACAAGTTTTAAAAATGAATAAAAAAGTAGCAGTTATTCTTCAGAATTTGATGATTTAATAACGGAATATGATACAACAGTTGGATTATATGCATTTATTTAAAAAAACAAAAGAATTGACAGGCATTCAGGTTAATCAATATAACATAGAAATTTTTGTCAATCCTTGACTTAAAGTTCCAATGTGTCCTATGTTTCCTCCCGTATTCGTTTACAATGGTAATGGTGTACTTTCCAATCATAGGTTAATATTTATCTATTAACTCTTTTTCCCAATATACAACATTCCACAATTGTATCGAAGGCATCTTGAGTTCGTTGTTGGTAGAATACGAAATAGGCTCCTTAAAAAATTACCATATCATATTACATGTATAAGAAGCTTTTGCATTGGAATAATAACTTAGAGCCAATCATCTAGTAAACGTGTCCTCTTAAGGATGTTTGCTACTCTGTTTCAAAATAACAAGCCTTTTAAAAGACTGTTATAAATTGATAGTATAAAAATGAAGGAAATAAAAAAGCAGAAAAAAATGAAGGGTCCGTGTGCTTGTTTTCAAGATATAAGCCATTGAAAATTTGGCGGGAAACGATTCTCTCTAGATTTTGCATTCATTTAACATTGACACCTTTTTTCTTTCAAAAACAATGAAAAAATAACAAGGATTTTATAAGATTTTCAAATATGGCTTTTTAAACTTTATATATTAAAATTATCAAAAGAAAAGTAGGGGTTATTGGGCAAAATATTTAATGGCACTACATGGATAAAACCAGAGGATTCCAAATATCTGGCAAAAAATCAAAAACAAGAGGAGCGAACATCCTTAAACATTAGTTATTTTGTTGGAAAACAGTGTTTGAACTATGATAACAAAAATTAGAAAATCCACGCGAAAATTAATACTAGTAAACATTGGTTTAAATATAATATTTTGGTTGTGAGAAACTTCCGTTAACGTTTGGTCAGGTAATATGATGTTGTCATTAACCAGGAAGGTTTGATCATATACATATCGAAGAAATTTTAAGCATATTGAGTTTCATATCTGTAACTTTTCTTAAGAGTAAAACGTATTTGAAAAAATGTATCAATTACATTATTGAATTATTTTAGATGCAAAATTGTAAATTTCGATCACATATATTAGCATTTCATCGCAAAGCTTTGTAGAATGATAAGAATTTGATCATTTATTTCAAACACGTTGCAATATTTTTTTGCGCACTGTCATGTCTAAGTGATATAATTATATATAAAAATTCATGCAGATAGTAAGTGTAAATTTGGAACAAGAAATGATCAAATTGTTTTGTTCCATTACATAGAAAATAAATAGAAACGATTTTATGAGCCTAAATATATAATTAAAAAAAAATGTACAAATGTTTAAGCATTTGCTGACAGAGGCATGGACTAAAGAGTTGTAGTTTATTATGGTTGAAAAACGTATTCATTGTATACCCAAAGCGGGATTTCACGGTTGACCGTCACTAAGTTAAAAACAATACAGACTAAAATATAAGTATAATCTGTTCAAAGTTTGTTCAACTATCGTATATAGTTCATATTTGGTTGTTACATTTTGCTTTTGAAAAATTTATATTTTTACATTTCAATTTTAAAAACCCTGACAGATTTATTAGTCGTTAAGTATGAGCTTAAATGAAACAAAATTGATTCGAAGTTGATATCAAAGTAATTAAACAACACATTCATTTTATGTACCATTTAAGTATGGACAGATTTTGTTTAAAACATCTATTATGTAACAAACGGTTTGTACACTTTTCTAAGAATAATATTTATTTATGCTCATAAAATTGTTCTTATTTATTATCTATGTAATGGCAACAAGACAATTGTATTATCTCTTGCTCCAACGTTTTCACTTACAAGCTGCATGAATTGTTTTATATAATTAAAACACTTAGCCATGACAGTGCGCAAAAAAAATATTGCAACGTGTTTGAAATAACCGATCAAATTATTATCATTCTACAAAGTTATGCGATGAAATGCTAAAATATGTGATCGAAATTTACAATATTTCATTTAAAATAATTTAATCATTTCATTGGTACATTTTTTAAATACGTTTTACTTTTAAAACAGTTAGAGACATTAACTCAATGGGCTTAATATTTCTTCAATATGTATAGGATTAAACATTTCTGGTTTATGACAACATCATATTACCTGACCAAACGTTACCGGAAGATTTTCACAACCAAAATATCATATTCAAACCAATATTTACTAGTATTAGTTTTTGCTTGGATTTTCTAACTTTTATTATTATAATTAAAACACTGATGCCAACAAAAATAACAAATATTTGCCTTTCTCTAATTTTTTTCAAAACAAAAAGTAATCGTCGTAATGCACCTTTATTTATACTTTTTTTTTTAAATGCAAATTTTTTAGGTATTTGAATATGTAGTTAATAAAACACAATATTTCCAATGTGGAAACCTTTCATTTGTTTAAATGTTGTATGGATTATTCAAATAGGTGATCAAAATAATACATGTACACAGGATAGATAAATAAGAGTGCACGTTTACTCAGTAATTGGCTCTAAGTTTATATTCCAATACAAAAAGCTTCTTACATCTGTAATATAAGACGTTATTTTTTTCAATGAGCCTATTTCGTATTATACCAACAACGCACTCAAAGTGCCTTCGATGCATATGTGGAATTTTGTAGATTGAGAAAAAGAGTTGATATGGACAAATATTAAACTTTTAGTGAAACGTACATTATTACTATTGTAAACGCATACGGAAAAAACCATAGGATGAATATGAACTTACAGTCAATGGTTGACAAATATATTGATGTTATATTGATTCACCCGAATGTCTGTCGATTCTATTTGAACTAAATGTATATTATCGAAATGTTGTAGCCTATTCCGTCATTAAATCATCAAATTCTGAAGAAAAAAACTGCTATCTTTTAATTGATTTTAATACTTGTGCATTGTATCTGCATTGTATGAGATTGTATTTTGTTTGGGATAATCTTTTAAAACTGTTTGGTGACTCGTATCAATCATTTGTAACATGACTTTTTTGTTAAATCATTAAAATTTTAACAGATTGTGCTTTATTGACCGTTTTACACATTAAACGTATAATTTTATATTTCTTCTCTAAACTTCATTCAGATAATTCATCATTTACATATATTTGTAATAGAAAACTGTTGACGCTATTTCTTCCGTAATTGTTGAAAGATAAATGATAAGGTATAGACCATTTGTTGAAAATAATAGAAGTTCGGTACGCTAAACATGGCTTTGTCAACCATAGCAATGAATTCCTTCAAGAATAAAAATTAGATTTTGTTCAGACCACTCCAGTTATGATCCTGTTATGTTTCTTTCTGTATGCAGGTCTCATTTGTTATAAAACTTTAAATATCCTCATATACTCTGTGTATAACTAGACAGTTTTAGTGTTGATCCAGACGGGCGAACGCGTCAGAGTGTTTATTTTGATGGTGACATTGAGA
This sequence comes from Mytilus californianus, assembly GCF_021869535.1. NCBI lineage: Eukaryota > Metazoa > Mollusca > Bivalvia > Mytilida > Mytilidae > Mytilus > Mytilus californianus. Next base: position 38,329,919 of record NW_026262712.1, read on the forward strand.
ACATTAGTCATAAAAAGACGAGCTAGAAAGTGATGTTTACAGATGTAATTCCCTCTTAAATATGTTCTGTGTATGACATGTTCAAGAGAGATGCAAAAGAGGGACGAAAGATACCAGAGGGACAGTCAAACTCATAGATCGAAAACAAACTGACAACGCCATGGCCAAAAATAAAAAGACAAACAAACGAATAATAGTACAGATGACACAACATAGAAAACTAAAGACTAAGCAACACGAACCCCACCCAAAACTGGGGGTAATCTCAGGTGCTCCGGAAGGGTAAGCAGATCCGGCTCCACATGTGGCACCCGTCGTGTTGCTTTTGTTATTACAAATCCGGTAAATAGTCTTATTCGGTAGGTCACATTCGTGAAAAGGGAAGGGTATTGTAGTTACGACATAAGGAAAATATCCGACATCATCTGTGAAACGGTTATTCCATAACGGTCAACCAACTCGTGATGGCGTCCGTAAAATTTTCGAAGAGATGATTTCAACTTCATCATTTGGAACTCTTGGTTTAATAGCTTCCTTGTAAGCAGCAATCCTCTATCAAGGAAATCATGATAGGAAATACAAGCCCGGGAATATATTATCAATTGGGAGATATATACTCCGTATGCAGGCGCTGCTGGAATGTTGCTACATAGAAGAGAAAGTTCACAATTGGGAAGGTGAAATCCTCTCTTTTGTCGTAAAGTTTTGTTTTCAACCGACCCTCATTGTCAATTTTTAAATGTAAGTCAAGATATGAGGCAGACTTAACTGTATATGAAGTATCCTTTGTCTCTAGTTCGATGGGATAGATTCGTTTAATATAGCCACCAAATTGTGTATCATTTAGTGATGGAACATCATCTATATAGCGGAACGTAAAGTCAAAGGATATTGCTAACTTCTTGTTTTTCTTCCTAAGAAGTTCCTGTATGAAGTCAGCCTCATAAAAATAAAGAAACAAGTCGGCAATAAGAAGGGCACAATTGGTTTCCATTGGAATTCCGACAGTCTGTTGAAAAACACGCCCTCCAAACGTAACAAATATGTTGTCAATCAAGAAATCAAGCATCTTGATAACGTCAGTTTCAGAGAATTTTTTGTTTAAATCAGAGTGATTCTTTACAAAGTAGGATTTATCCCTCCCCAAGACAAGATACTGATATCTACGTTCGCCATTCTTTTTAATGAAACAAAGTAATACCAACTCTTTCAATTCGTCTTTTAGTTTGGAATAGGGAATACTTGTGTAAAGTGCAGAAAAGTCAAAAGATACCAAAGGGACATTCAAACTCATCAGTGAAAAATAAACTGACAACGTCATGACTAAAAACGAAAGTACAAACAGACAAATAATAGTACACAGGACACAACATAGAAAACCAAAGACTGAGCAACACGAAGTTATAAATGAAGTTTTGTAACATTTCTTTCATTTTTTTAGTTATGCATTAGCCAGTAAATTTGAGGAGCTATTATAATTTTTCTTTGATTGTTGTAGTAACAATGAGCTTGTTTGTTTTAATTTTTAAATTGTTTTATATTTTGTAAACCATGCCGTTGCCCACAAAATGTTGATATAAGGTATAATTTTTGCTTAATGTTGTGCGTTGACATGTTATTGGTTAATTCTTTGATTGATAGTTGACTCATGTGCACTGTTTTATTTATGCAAATTGAAGAAAATTGAAATGCATTACATTTAAGAGCTCGTGTGATCTCAAATGTTATCTTCTCAACTGGTGATAATCAAGAGTAACTTTTTTTTCAGGTGAGCAAACATGTGGAATTTAAGAACATGGTGATTCATTAAAATAGAGAAAAATAACGGCCTGATTATTTAAGCTAATGTCATTTAAATAAAGAAATGAAAACAGACGTCAATCAAACAGAGAAACCAGATCACATCTTTGTAATAACATATTCTCTTCTATCTATTATTATAGCTGCAAAAAATACAAACGTTGGCAAAACGTTTTTTCCAGTGCAATAAATCATACAAGCGTTATATTGAATATTCAAACCATGTTGGCGTGTTTTTTTAGATCTGATTTGGTGATCTTTTATGCTTATTACAGTCGGTTTTTATTATTTATAGTTACTGCAAAATACGCAAATGATTCAAGACATCTTTCAATAGCAATACTGCCTCCGATTGCTCAGTCGATGACTTCGATCTGTTTAACTTATTCCTAGATCTTATCTCATCTTATCACTACTCTATTTCAAAAGGACAAGCTATTTAAAAGACTGTTACAAATTGATAGTAAATATATAACGGAACTAATAAAGCAATAACATATGAAAAATCCTTGTCCTTGTTTTTGAGATATAAGCCATTACAACATTTGTGGGAATTTGTTCTCTCTAAATTTTTCATACATTTAACATAAGCACATTTTGTCTTTCGCATGACAAACTAACAAGGATTTTATAAGATTTAAAAAAAGCTTTTAAAACAGTATATAATAAAATTAAGATAAATCGGTGTTAGCGGGCAACATTTTTCATAGCACCACATGGCTTAAACAAGAGGATTCTGAATATCTGACAAAAAGAGTGATGGACAAACACGAGAATAGCGAACATCCTTTATAATGACAAACAAATGTGTGAATTGCTTTTTTCTCGGATGGTGAGACAAGTCGTAATCGTGCTGACACATATAATTCAAAAGATTTGCGTTTTGGCGAGACAGGATCCATTTAAGTTTAAATAGCAGTACGCTTCAATGTCAAGGCACTTTTACATTTTTTAGTTAAGCATGTGAGAGGTGCGCACGTCTTGATTTTTATTTGAATAGGATTGTCAGTTTCCTACCGATATTTGGTGGTTTTCTCGGGAGACTCAGACTTCCTCCACCATTTAAAAACTGAACGCCACGAAATATCACAATAGTGTTGAAAAATGCATCAAATACTAATCAACAATCAATCACTATCATAGCCTAATATGATCCGAAAATTAAGGTCATAACAATAGGTTGTATAACATCAATTTGGTTTCTTTATTTTCTTATGTTCCAAAAAAAAGATGGCCTTTTGATGCTAATTTGATCATACTTCGTTAGAGATTTGTTTCATCGAGACATAGTCAAGAAATCATTTCCATTAATAATTGTGTAAAGATAAAGAACGTGCTTTATATATGTAATTACACATTCATGTAATAATGTGTATGGAAAGAGTCAGAACAGAGATTGTTTGACCTTGTTTGATACGAAATCATATCAAATACTTTATCACAATAGACGCCATTTCTTGAAGGAGAAAAAATGTCTTAAAATTAAACCAAATTAATTTTTTTTTTAATGAAATCAAAGGAAATATTTGATAACCATAAACCATATATTAAATTGTTCTAATGATGTTAACTTCCAATTATAAAAGCTTATTATAGATAATAGATAATTAGTATCTATATTTAAACCTAGAAAATAATAGTAGAGCACGATAATTATAACATTGCAATGAATTTAAAAAAGAAAAAAAGATGTTACAGTTATAGACAATAAATGCGTTTTGAAAATAAAAAATAAAAACAACAACCCAAGATTAGTTTTCTTTAATAATACTCTCATATTTTTATATTGCAAAATATTACAATGTACTAATGAAAATTGGTCGTATGTATTTTTATTGACCATGCTACATAATTGATACTTTCAAAAAAATACTTTCATTCTCAGTTGGTAATAAAATGAATTTGTTTTTAATTATTTTGATATCAACTTCGAATCAAATTTCTTTCATTTAAGCTCACACTTAACGACTTATAAATCTGTCAGGGTTTTTAAAATTGAAATGTAAAAATATAAACATTTTCAAAAGCAAAATGTTACAACCAAATATGAACTATATACGATAGTTGAACAAACTTTGAAAAGAGCATTCTCATATTTCAGTCTGTATTGTTTTTAACATAATGACGGTTAACCGTGATATCCTGCTTTAGGTATGCAATGCATACGAATACGTTTTTCACCTTAATGACGTGCAACGCTTTAGTCCTTGCCTTTGTTAGCAAATGTTTAAACATTTGTACACTTTTTTGTAAAATTATATATTTATGCTCATAAAATCGTTTTTTTTTTTTTTTGGAATGGAAAAAGACAATTTTATCATCCCTTGCTCCAAATTTTTCACTTACTAGCTGCATGAATTGTTATATATAATTAACACTTAGAGGTTGCAATTCTGTAAATATAGACAATGCAATTTCCCATAGGAACTCCCTTTGCGGCTAAAACTGTGACACTTTTACTATGAAGTTTCGTGAAAAATAATATCCTAGAACGGAAAGTTTATATGCACTACTATTTTATTCAAAGGTCAAAATATAGGGCTGTGCGGCATATTTTCAACATTTATATGCCCTGAACTTCTAAGAGTTTAAACTTATACTAAAATTCTATACTACCCTTACCTCCATTTTTGGACCTCCTAAGAATTAAAATTTAGGCGCTACCATGTTTTTCTATACTGGTTACATTCCCAAGTGATGTCTCTATGAAATGAAACACAGAGATCATAAATGGGAACCAGTATGTTAACAAATTAACATATCTATGAATATTATATATCTCCCCAAAAGAGGCGTGGTTTGAGAAACAGCTGTATTTACAAAGTGCAACCTATACAAACATTTATTCAAATAGAAAACTCTCTAAAAACACTTTTTCTCACAACAATACTTATTTATCAGAATTATAGCCTTAAAGAAATCACTGCATATACTCTAAGTTTCCTTTTACAGTACATTTTATACCCCTACCCCTGTTTCAATTTTTTAAAGAATTTGAAAACAAGACTTTAATTATTGCCAGCTTACCCTATGTGCATGTTTTCTAACATGAACTGTCTAAAACCTGTTTGAAACTATTCTGATAACAAATTGAAAGCATTTTAAAATACTTTAGATGTAATGTTTAGTAGTTAATCATTCCAACATTCAAGATTATACAAAGTATCCAATCCTGCCTGTGTCTCCAGTCCACATCTTACTGTATGCCTATTTGTCAATGAAAGTTCACAATTTCTGCCTCAAATGGTCAGTTTAGAATTCATGTTACAACAGTATCATCCCTAACCATATATCTAACATCAGTTAGTTAATATATGAACTAGAAGTGTTTAAACAAAGCCATATTTGCAAAAAGTGGATTTATGAAGATATCAGTCTGGTGCATAAATTCACTAAAAGTTTGATAGAAATGACTGCTTACATCTTATTTTTGTATAACTTCCTAGCACAGTTATTGTTTTCTTTACAAAAGACCTTTAAAATAATAAAATCATAGCATTTAGAAGTTAAATTATCTGTTTTATGACCCAGGGGGAGGCATTTTTCTCTGTTTTTTGCCCCTGGGGCCTCACATTTCCTAAATTTTTTCCCTGTTTCTAGCAATGTGGAATATTTGGTACATCTTCAGGATAGAACACACTATTTTAAGTTTTATTGAGGTCTTTTTGTAATTCTAGCTTGTACTTTTTATGCCGCAGTCACAAAAAAGCACATTTAAGTGTTACGGCTTACTTTTGGGTTATCGACAGGACAAAACACCCCACCAAAAATATTTAAGAAGGATCAATGAGTTGCGATGACTGCGAAGAGTAAATATAAGCACTTCTAAACAATTTGAATTAAAAATAGGCATATATTATGAATTTATTTTTAATTCAGGGCTTTAAGTAAACAATGCATACTGTAAACTGTGAATTTATGCTGACTCATCATAGTTTAGGCCCAGGATTTTCTCAATCTTCATGAAATATTTATAAAACTTCATAATTGAGTTAAATTCTTCAAAGTCTCTGAGATAAACAAGATTTTGTGAAATTCTGTATGTTCTAATTTTTAACCCTATATAGGTTGCAATTCTGTAAATATAGACAATGCAATTTCCCATAGGAACTCCCTTTGCGGCTAAAACTGTGACACTTTTACTATGAAGTTTCGTGAAAAATAATATCCTAGAACGGAAATTTTATATGCACTACTATTTTATTCAAAGGTCAAAATATAGGGCTGTGCGGCATATTTTCAACATTTATATGCCCTGAACTTCTAAGAGTTTAAACTTATACTAAAATTCTATACTACCCTTACCTCCATTTTTGGACCTCCTAAGAATTAAAATTTAGGCGCTACCATGTTTTTCTATACTGGTTACATTCCCAAGTGATGTCTCTATGAAATGAAACACAGAGATCATAAATGGGAACCAGTATGTTAACAAATTAACATATCTATGAATATTATATATCTCCCCAAAAGAGGCGTGGTTTGAGAAACAGCTGTATTTACAAAGTGCAACCTAGACATAACAGTACGCAAAAAAAACATTGCAACGTGTTTGAAATAAATGATCAAATTATTCTACAAAGCTTTGCGATAAAATGCTGGTATATGTGATCAAACTTTACAAGATTTTATTTTAAATAATTTAATCATTTAATTGATACATTTTTTAAATACGTTTTACTCTTAAGAAAAGTTACAGAATGAAAATCAATATGCTTGATATTTCTTCAATATTCATATGATAAAAACTTTCTGGTTTATGACAACATCATATTACCTGACCAAACGTTACCGGAAGTTTCTCACAACCAAAATATAATATGCAAACCAATATTTACAAGTATTAGTTTTCGCTTAGATTTTCTAACTTCTGTTATCATAGTTCAAACACTGTTTCCTAACAAAAATCACTAATGTTTGCCTTTCTCTCAATTTTTTTCTGAAAAAAGGTAGTCGTCGTAAGGCACTTTTATTTAAACTTTTAAAATGCAAACCTTCTAGGTATTTTGATATGCTGTAAATAAAACACAATATTTCCAATTTGGAAACATTTCATTCGTTTAAATGTAGCCTGGATTATTTAAATACGTGATAAAAAAAACTATACCTGTAAACAAGATAGATAAATAAGAGGATGATTGGCTCCAAGTTTATATTCCAATACATAAGCTTCTCATGTAATATGATATGGTACTTTTTCGAATAGTTGAATAATGTACACTGTTTTAATAATGCAAATTAAAGAAAATGGAAGTGCATTATAGTCATTTTATAGTTGCTGTGACAAGTCTTACTTGTAGTCTTACAGAAAGACTAAAAACATAACAACTGGACTTATAATTGACTATTGTTTGTTAATTCATTCTTTTTGATTTTGATTAGTAACATTTCATATAGTACAAACTTGTCTAGCTTGGTACACTTTTCTGATCCTTTTGATGGATTTTCTTTACAAATTCAGTTGGTAATGCTTAACGTACCACATAATTAGCTTGTCTTGATATATTTATCAAATAATTATTTGATTGTCCTTTATATAAAATGACAACAGACGCACATATTATAGATTTCTTGACAGACGGGACATATTAATTCAAATTTGTCAGCTTAGATATATTAAGCACAAACTTCGTATACCATGCCTTGGAAATTGTTATTCTTCGTCGTTGATCGCATATTGCTATTTCAAGCAGTTAAAATCACAGCAAATCTGATGTTGCTACGTAAACATTCTATACAAGTTTGAAACAATTCTCATCCCGCATGTGATCTTCCACAAAGCGACCATTGTTGATACCTTAGTTCTCCATGCTAACCGTGTCTCCGAGCTGTAATGTATTTCAATGGATATTAACACCTTGGAATGCATTAAATCAAAAGCCAATCATTAAACATGTGTGAGTCTGTTAGATAGTATGGCAATAACAAAGAAAAATATACACTTAAAGTTAATAAAAATTTGCATTGTTACTACGGAAACAAAATTAAATATATAGGTCACTAAACAGGCAATGCACTATTCAGACTATGTGTATTCCAATAATACTTTCCGGTAAAATTTTAGGCTTTTCTCAAACGCTATTCGGACATGAAAATAGCAAAATTTTTGCACTCAACCAGCAAATGACTTATGGAGTCACTACATAATTTCATTTAATGCCAAATCAAGTAGAAAACAGCTGCAAACAAATGCTTTCTTCAACTACCGACGTAAAGATAATAAAGAAAAATAAAGCAATATTCATATATTGAGTATTCGTTAAAAAATAATCATTCTTTTTGTGGTTAAAGAGTCCTTGGAAACCTTGAAATAATTTTCAATTTATTAATTTAAACTTAACAATTTTGATTTTTTTGTGTACAAACTATCAAGAATTTAAGGATTACACATATGTTGTAAATTTCTATAAAGGGCAACCAAGAGTTAACTGGAAAATTATACAATACAAGGTAAAGTTGAGGTACATGAAGCGCTACCAAAAACAATTGTAAAGAATAGATTAAGTAATAATAGTCAATTATTAGTCCCGTGGTTGTGTTTGCAGAGAAATAGGAAAACTACAAGTAAGACTTGTCACACTAACTATAAAACGACTGTAAATTTAAGAGCTCGAGTGATCTTTAATTTTATCTTCTCCATTGGTGTTGATGCCAGATTTTTGATAATCAAAGTAACGTTTTTTTTAGGGGAACAAAAATATTGAATTTAAGAACATGGTGTTTCATTAAAATGGAAAAAAATAACGGCATAAATATTTGAGATACAACGTAGATACAAGTATTTTGTCTTCTTTGTTAAAAATCACTCTGATTCTCACTCTGATCACCCCCAGTTTTTGGTGGGGTTCGTGTTGCTAAGTCTTTAGTTTTCTATATTGTGTTGTGTGCACTATTGTTTGTCTGTGTGTCTTTATCTTTTTTAGCCATGGCGTTGTCAGTTTATTTTCATTTTATGAGTTTGAATGTCCGTCTGGTATCTTTCGCCCCTCTTTTACAACACATTTTCTGAAACTTACATTTTCACGATGCTTGATTTCTTGATTGACAACATATTTTGAAGGACGTGTTTTTGAACGAACAATCGGCATTCCCAATGGCACAAACTGTGCCCCTCGTCATGCCGACTTGTTCATTTATTCATATGAGGCTGACTTCATACAAAAACTTCTTAGGAAGCAAGAAAAGAAGTTAGCAGTATCCTTTAACTTAACTTTCCGCTATATAGATGATGTTCTCTCACTAAATAATTAAACATTTAGTGACTATATTGAACGAATCTTTACCATCGAACTTGAGATAAAGGATACAACAGATACCGTTAAGTCTGCATCATGTCTTGACTTACATCTAGAAATGATCTAGAAATTGACAATGAGGATCAGTTGAAAACAAAACTTTACGACAAAAGAGAGGATTTCAGCTTTCCAATTGTGAACTTTCCATTTCTGTGTAGCAACATTCCAGCAGCGCCTGCATACGGAGTATATTTCTCCCAGTTGATACGATATTCGAGGGCTTGTATTTCCTATCATGATTTCCTTGATAGAGGGTTGCTGCTCACAAGGAAGCTATTTACCCAAGAGTTCCAAGTGGTGAAGTTGAAATCATCCCTTCGTTAGTTTTACGGACGGCATCAAGAGTTGGTTGACCGTTATGGAATACCAGTTTCACAGATGAAAACGGATACGGTCCTAGTGTCGTTACTACGATCCCGTACCCATTTGCAGAATGTGACCTACCGAATAAGACTTATTACCGGGTTTTCAATAACATGAACATCACGACGGGTGCCACATGTCGAACAGGATCTGCTTACCCTTCTTGAGTACCTGAGATTACTTCCAGTTTTTGATGGGGTTCGTGTGGTTCAGTCTTTAGTTCTCTATGTTGTGTTTTGTGTACTATTGTTTGTCTATTGGTCTTTTTCTTTTTTTAGCCATGGCGTTGTCTATATATTTTCGACGTATGAGTTTGAATGTCCCTGTGGTATATTTCGTCCCTCTTTTAAGCTAATGACATTTAAATTAAACAAATGAAGACAGACCCCCTTCAAAACAGAATAAATGAAGAATTGATAGGGTTTAATAAAGAGTGTCCCATGTACACAATGTAATATCCCATTAGAAAAAACTGTAAGAAATAGATGGAAACTGCTTGATTCATCATATTTGTACTTAGTACAAATAACAACTAACAAAGAGACAAAAGGCGCAATGTACCGATTTAGGAGTACCCACAGCTGATTTTTTATATGAATTAATTAACTATGTTTTCGAATATTACTGAGTACACTTTCAACAGTTTAAATTGGTTTTTTAACGCGGATCGATTACTAACTTGACAAATCGATATATATATGTATACATTTGTCTATTGTTGAAGAATGCGTGTTACCTTCTAGTATTAGTATTGTTATGATAGTGTAACTATCATGTTTATTTATCTTGGCCTAATTTGTTTTATGTGACCTTATAGTTGTTTACAAAATAATGTTATAACTCTGCAGTTTAGAAATCACTGGAACAATCATATATGCTGATGGAATTTGTATTTAACTTACATAATATTTCAAGAATGATAATAATCTCTGATGTGTAATTTTAACTTCTACCGTATTCTAGAAGTTTCCGTTCTACAGTTTTCTAAGAGTGTCCCTTTTACAGTCTGCTAGAGGATTACGTGACAGCTATATATACCGATAACGAATTTTGACAGATTAGACATTAATATACTCAGAAGTTCTTTGGAGTTGTTGGATTGGCACTTTTAATTACGATAACTACATCATACTAGATTGTAAACTTACGGTACATATTCGATTACAGTTAAGAGAAGAATTCCGGATGAAGAAAAGACGAATATCGGACTTATAATTTAACAATTAAGTTGACATTTCAATTTGTATAATATTTCTTGTATAATAAATCTTGTTAATTCTTATTATTGATTTGTGTCTTTTGTTGGCTACAATTTAAAGGTAAATTCTGGTCGTAACAGTATTGTGAGGTTGTTGTCTCCTTAAGGTTTACAACGCATCCCCTTTCCTAACCACACATAGTAAATCATTGTGTATTTATATAGGTTATAATATACTGACGCATTGATTTATTTATATGCAAAGAATACATTCTTGAAGGCCGTACTTTGACCTATAATGGTTTACGTTTTACAAATTTTGACTTGAATGGAGAGTTGTCTCAAGGCACTCATTCCACAGCTTCTTTTATCTATCTGTTGGCTTGCATTACTGCTCGTAATGGTCACCATCGATACAAAATTATTAAAACAAAAATTAGTCCTATTGTTTAATTGATTGGTTGAATTAAGAAAAAGCATTTTTGAACAAATAAAATTCAACTCAAACAATTTAAAAAAAAATGAACAACATAATCGTATTGAATAGATACATATATATATATGCATTTTATTATGATATAAGAAGAAATAAACCAAACGTCTAACTTAAACTTAATGATAACACAAAATAACAAATAAACTGAGTTTAAAAAAAGTACATTGAACTGCTGCGTTATTTGAAAGATTTTATTTAATTGTTCAAATGCATTGATATCATTTAGACATAATGAGTGATTTGTTATTCAAACAAAACAATATCGGATAACTCCCTCTGTTCAGAGTGTTCAAATGAAGTTACTACTTACAGCTTTTCTATAATTAGTTATGTTAAGTGGAGTTTTACTCTAATTGAATGAATATTGTGCGCATATATATCTCTTCAAAATTCAGTTTCGGTGAACGGTCTATGCTTGGTCATAGTATATATTGACATGAATAAGTAAACTCAATTAAGATTTAAATTCAAAGTTTGACAGTACAAATATCAACTTTTGTTTGTCCCGGTTTGTTTATTTTTTATGAGTTAAACGAAACATTGCATACATTTTTACCAGATAATTCATTCTTACTATCGTACCAATTCATCTTTTACTTTCTTTGTTGATTTTGGTTTAGGTTCAACTATCGAATACATTTCTAAAATTGATCACTCTTCAACAAGATTTTGTTTGTATTTCAAATGTTCAATTCAGTAAACGTGTTGCATAATAAAATCATATTTGTTGTGTTTGTTCTAAAAAATCTAGAATTTGAGATTGCATATCGTATTTATTTACCAAACGATGAATTTTGGTCCAGTCTCTCATCAGAATAGTTTACACATACATAACACGAACGACATTGATGAATAAAATCATAGTGACCCTTCAGGTGTAATACCACCAAACCATGGCATAGCACGTCACATCCGGTTGCATACGAAAAAGGGTCGAAAAAAAATATTCACTTGAATTTTACAGTTGTAGGAAACTAATCCTACACTTCATTGCAGTAAAAAGTTCCAGAGTCATAAAAAATAAATCTTTGGTGCTTCAAAGCACCATTATTTTTCTATTTGGTTTTTCTATAGAATATTTTGGAAACTTGAGGTTACATGGTTACTAAAGCTTGTACATAGGAAAAAAAAGAGTGAAAACTTGATTGGTTAACTTTCAGTGGTGGTTATTTTCTTATATGCAATGAAACTGGACAGGATAAAAATTTACTCATATCAAGTATTTCTTTATTTGAAACAAAGATAAATTCCGCACAATGTTTTGAAAAGTGCAAATTTAACAAAAACTAATAGGGGAAAATCAATGGTGGTATTACACCTTCAGACAAGTTGAGCTACAGCTTTTAAGTGTTAAAACGTTTTGTTCATTTTCAATTATTGTTATAAAAGATAAAGTCAAATGGATATCACAAGCATCCAAAAAGAACGTTTGTTTTGTTAATTTAAACAAGAATATCTCTAAAACCTAGCATCACTAAAGAGACAATAGATATTATCTTGAAAAGTTATATCACAGAACACAAAAGTCAAATAAGCTCGGCCGTGAATGACCAAAAATCTTTATAGCGTTTTATTTCCATTAAATTCATGAAACATTATAACACTCCGAAATATAATCTATAATTGATGAATTGCTTCTTATAATGATATATAATTCATGATCAGATCGAAGGTCACGAACATTCATTTCACCAAATAAATGTGGAAACCCTCAATGTGCTGAACCCCGTCGCACGAAATTTCAAACCTCTGATACAAACTACACTGTCCGTCTCCTTTGGAAATAACGAACACTTTACAACTGACATATTTGGAACAATACCAAGCGCATCCAATTTTGCTTCTTGAAGTCAGCACTTGAGTGGCCGGTGCAGTGAGTATCATGTTATTTGCCACTAACATATACCGTGTTTGTTTTTGTTCATGTTGTTCAAAGGGTAAAAGCCCTGAAAAAAAGTCAAAATTACAAATTCCAGATCCAAAAACATGATTATATTGTGTTCTAGGTGTCGTGTTATGTCAATGATAATGCATATTTAAGGACTGTGTGTCGTTTGTTCAAAGCCTAAAAACCTTAAAAGCATAGACATGGAAATTTTGACCTGAATAATCTAAGTTGACTGCAGTTTATTTATGTTTATATATGTGTTTACATAGTCTGTCCAACAACGAATTCTAAATTAAAAGTTGATGAAATAAATTCAAACGGATTTTCAAATCATCCTTTGGTTGCCTGTCCCATTTTGTGATTGAGAACTAATAATAATGTATATACATGACTAGAAAACTAAAAATGTGGAAAACAAACGTCAAATAAGGATAGGTTGAATCGATTATAAACCTTGTAAACTTGTGTTTTCCTTAAATAATGAAAAGTTCCATCTTGTCTGTTGATATGATCGATAATTTGCCACAGTAATATCGAATACACGATTTGTTTGAATGTGTTTAACAAGTTAAACAAACTAATTCATTGTATAAATTAGACCGTTAGTTTTTCGTTTGAATTGTTTTACATTTGTCAATTCGGGACCTTTTATAGCTGACTACGCGAAATGGGTTTTGCTCATTGTTGAAAGCCGTACGTTGACCTATAATTGTTAATTTCTGTGTCATTTGGTCTCTTGTGGAAAGTTTTCTCGTTGGCAATTATACCACATCTTCTTATTTTTATATAACAAAATAAGATGGGTTTTTTTGGGGTTTTTTTTATACACGAATGACTCAAAAAAGTAAAAAAAAAAGATTATATTTGCCTTTTTGAATGGTATAGTCAACTAACAATACATTAATTGAATAGTCTATACGAATAAGTACGTCAATGTGTTAACAATTTGATATCATTTAATTCATTAAAACATTTGCTAAATGATTATATGTAAAGTCCCTGCTTGACTTCGTTAATAACGGTACAAATATTGTACCGAAAATCAGAAGCCTTTATTGATACATTGCATGCACCAATTGATTGCACAAGATCAGTTAAATATTGCTATGTAGCAATTATTTCCAATTTATCGGTAACAAAATAACAATAGTGAAATTTGTGTAAAAGAGAGGCAAACAATACCAAAAGGACATTCACACTCATAGGTCGTATATAAATGTAAGAATTGATTCTGTTTAACAAATTAATCCTAACATGAAATTGATGGCTTACATGTCTTATTTTTCTTATTTCCAGAACAAAAATGTGACGTGCAATAGTTTACGCCAATATAAGTGCAAGGCTTCTACTCTACAAATACATACACTTTTGATCGGGATCATTTTATGAATTCCTATTTTAATTGATTTTTTAGCATTTACTTAATTGTATAACATTCGTAAATGTAAACATAAAGTAAGGTCGGTCTCTCCGTAAATAAAAAAATGCAGCTCTGATAAAGCCAAGAGTTTGGTAACAACAATACATCAATCAATCATAATCTGCAAGAAAAATACGTTTTCTGTTCATGTACTACCATGGACGACTATTTTTCGGTATTTCCAAAGTATTTCTTAGACTGGTTCCCTGTCCTTTATTTGTTTGGCTCTGACAGATATCAAGGGTGAAAATGATAGTACTATTAATGCAGTACAACTATTCTGTTGATAGTCAAAATATACTGTGTGACCTTATGATCTGCTTTTTTACATTTAAGTTTTTGATTTGCAACAGTTCATACACTGATAACCTCCATCCACCTCCACATATCTGTTCAGAATCGCCGATGCACTCTTCATTACAATCATAATTCATTATGAATTTGTCTATAAGATTTTCTGGTCCGTACAGATAAGGGTCATCACCACAATAACATTCTTCTCCATTCTAGAAAATATACTCTAATATGTACATTGATGTAGTGTGGTCGTGAAAATTCTTTCATCTTTTGACATTTTTTTTCTGACATTATTTCAGAACGGTTTTTCAGGCATTCCAATAGTAGATTAGATTGTACATTGAAACCTGTCTTAACCGAATATTGCATAAACCGAAAGAAAACCTGTCGAAACCATACATATTCTTAAGTTCAGTCATATCAAATTTCATGTGTTGTGAACCTGATCAAACCAAATATCTACCAAAAACCAGCAATAATGTTTAACCCTGAAGAGGTTTGGTTAAGACAGGTTTCAGTGTATTACATTTTCTATTTGATGTTAATGTGTTTAGTTCTAAAAAAATATCGTTTCCTATGGCGTTCCACACAAGAAGCATTCGTCATATTAAATTCAGTATCATGTACTTAATAAAGGCAACATTTCCATTCTCAATTTTATTAATTTTAACAGTAGTATACCGCTATTCGAAATTCATAAATCGATTGAGAAAAAAACAAATCCGGGTTACAAACTAAAACTGAGGGAAACACATCAAATATAAGAGGAGAACAACGACACAACAGAAATACAACACTAAAATGCAACACACACAGAAACGAACTATAATATTACAATGGCCATTTTCCTGACTTGGTACAGGACATTTTAAGAAAAAATAGTGGGTTGAACCTGGTTTTGTGGCTACCCAAACCTCCCGCTTTTATGACAATGTTAAATATAATATTAAAATGACAAGATTACATGACAGGACTACAAGACATATAAATGGGAGAACATACAGGACAGAGACACACACACATAATAGCTATAAAAAGGTACCAGACTTATAATTTAATACGCCAGACGCGCGTTTCGTCTACATAAGACCCATCAGTGACGCTCAGATCAAAAAAGTTCAAAAGCCAAAACAAGTACAAAGTTGAAGAGCATTGAGGACCAAAAGTTCCAAAAAATTGTGCCAAATACGGCTAAGGCTTATATGCCTGGGATAAGAAAATTCTTAGTATTTAGAATAATTCATACTTTTGCAAACAGTAAATTTATAAAAATGACTAAACAAAGCTTTGAATTTTGTTAATATATATTATGGGTTGGTATATAAATTGTATTGTATGATTTTTTTAAACTCTGAAACATAATGATGGCTGGTGTAAATGTCATGACTCAAACATGAAAAATGAAGAATGTATGTTTATTTAAAATGACCTTAATTCTATATGTTACATGTAACTCATAAAAAAAAAGAATGAAAAATAAAAAGAGAACGCATTTATAATGTTCACTAATTCCGTAAAAGGAGAACATCCAACGGTTTCAATAACTATCTGGCATTTTTGATGATCACTATTTCTATATTCTTTTTCAACTTTTCAAAATAAAGTAGGAATACCTAATTTTAATAACTAGTGATATCACTGTTGTATCTTTTTCACTATTTCCATTTCATTTTGAATACTGTCAACCATCTAATTTTTGCGGACGATTTATTAACGCAATTTCGTGAGTTGAAAATAACGCAGAAATGAATCGTCACGAAAATGTTAAACTCAAATCTTCTGTAATGCCAATACATCAACAAAACTTGAAAACAAGTATATGCCAAACATGGTCGTTTACAATATGAATGGAATAAGTTGTTAACTGCGATAGTAGCTTAACGACACAATAACAGATAACTGCAGGTCGTTGTAGTAAACTCTTATTGTGTCGAGTCAAAGAAGCGTATAAATGTTTAACAGGGACAATAAAAAAAGTGTCATCAATATTAAATGTTTGTCAAGAAATCGTTTAATAATTTATGATAAGCTGAAAGGAATTTAACTTTCATGATATAATTAGTAGTTACAAATGCGTTTTACTAAGAAAACTGCATAAGGATAATAGTATTGACGGATATGACACTTAATATTACCGGTACTAATTTGTAAGACTGGTATTTATGAGTTTCTATGTAATATCTACTCAAATAACAATGTATTTTATTTCTATCAGAGATTATTCATTAAATCAAATGTAGTAGTCTAAACAAAAACGGTGACTATATTTGAGAATTGTGTCACGGGTGTTTTTGGTAAAATCACACTTACGTGTAATGCAATGGATATACAAGAGCAATTTATACATCTTTCAGCTGCTCAACTTGCTTAACTTGGTGGAATTTGCATTTCAGGTGAGATTTTTGAATTCTTATAAGTATATACCAAATTCTTATTATTATTGTCAAGATTGTGTTAATACAGTTTGTTGTTTAAACAATTCGAAACCATTTTAACTTAAGGAATATATCTCCTACACGGTAAGCTCTAATTACCTGCCAGGCTTTTGCTATATTTTTTGGTCATTGTTCTTCATCAGGTTTTCGGTTTTTTTAATAAGGTATGCATTTTCAAATGTTTTGGCCTCAAACATCACTGAAGATATTAATGTATTGTCAAAATGCGCATCAAAAATTGGTATCGTTATTGATATTATAATTAGAAACTATAAAAATGCCAATAAAACATGAAAACTCATTAGCCGTATTTGACCACAAGCTGTCTTGTTTCTATAAAACATATTTCATTGATTTTAGTAGCAAGCAATTGGAGGATTGTAATTTGACACCAACATAATTTTTCATCAAAAAAGCTAATCTATGCATGATGACTAACGATAAGTGCGACCAGTTTTGATTATAATTTGTAAAGTTTCTTAAAGTTTTTATTTGTTCATTTTTTCAGTTATAGAAATAAATCATTTGTTCATATGCTCATTGCTATCTATGTTCAATTCTGCAATTGAAAACATGTATACCTATTTCGTCTAAAATTTGGATAAAGTAACAGTTATTTCATGTCAAGACTATACATTCTCTTAGCTTGTGCTGGAAGATTGAACATTCCACTGGTTCCCAGATGTTAATTTGTCAAAAAACAGGCACTTCTGATATAAACAACAGGCAAAAAAATCTGTCCTATTTAAATCTTATATATTTTTCATTATTTAGAAGAAACTTTTAACAGTGGTTATGAAGTGATTCAAAATCCTCAAGCCTTAATTTGTATACAAATTGACCAAATGTTTGACTTTTTACAAAGAGATAGCTATGCGCACGCACTACTTTTTCTAAAACATATTCTACTTTATTGTATATTCCTTTTTGCTCTGAACCAAAGAGTTGAGTATATACCATATAAAGGGACTAAAGGGACGTCACCGTTTAAAAAACGAAAACCAACAATAGGACACCAAAAATCGTATCATTTGTCAAACATTTTTGTGAAGAGTGTCCCTTGTAAAACTGAAATACTCAAACACATCAAGCGACAGATGTTTGTATGCGATTTATCTAAAATAAGTTCCCTTGGTTTATTGCCGCAGTTTAACCGTCATGGTAACAGTACGAATACTCCATTAGATAGAACTCTTGTATTCTATTAGTTTTTCTTCAGTTCTCCTCGTTGAGTTGGTTTTAATTTAGTCATTGCATTCAATATCTTCATACATTTTAATGTTTATTTACAACATTATCTCTGTGCCTGTGTACTTGTATCCCTGGTCTTTACAGTAAAGCAGACACCTGTTGTTTTCCATATATGGGTGAGTAGTCCCATTTAACAGATAAGCATGTGGTAACAATCTACGCCATGTATCAACAAAACATCCAACATAATCATGACTGTCTGCTCAATCGAAAATAAAAATAAAGTAATGACTTGACTTTTTCAAATGAGACAACTTAATCTATAATCAGAAAATGACTTTTAACGTTGTTCATTATGGATGTTTATTGAAAATACGAGTTAACATGACTATATGTTATCAATCCTAAATGCCGTCTCTGCAATTAAAGTTGGTCGAACACAAAATAAAAAATAATATGACCCATGATATCTCCGATATGATTTACATAATACAAATATCATTGAGCTGTCTATAGGTTGCACTTTGTTAAAACAGTTGTTTCTCAAACCACGCCTCTTTTGGGGAGGTTTAGAATATTCATAGATAATTAATTTTGTTTACATACTGGTTCCCAGTTCTGATCTGTAGGTTGCATCTCATAGAGACATAACTTGGGAATTTTACCAGTAAATATACATGTGAATATTGTTTATATTGAAATCTGTGGTAACCCTACAGTCGAGGTAGGGGTAGTTAAGAAATTTAGTGTTAGTTTAAACTCTTTGAAGTTCGGGGCATATTAACGTTGAAAATATGCCGCACAGCCCTATATTTTGACCTTTGAAAAAAATAGTAGTGCATATGAACTTTCCATTCTAGGATATGATTTTTTTCAAAACTTCATAGTAAAAGTGGTACAGTTATACCCGTAAAGGGAGTTCCTATGGGAAAATGCATTGTCAATATTTACAGAAATGCAACCTATATTGGGTGAAATAAGAGAACATACAGAATTTTACCAAATTTGCTTTATCTCACAGATTTTAATGAAATTAACTCAAATATGAAGTTTTATAAATATTTCATGAAGATTGATAAAATCCTGGGCCTTAAATATGATGACTCAGCATAAATTCACAGTTTACAGTATGCATAGTTTGCCTAAAGGCCTGAATGCAAAATATATTCATAATATATGCATATATGTAAGTTAAATTGTTAAGAAGTGCTTATATCTATTCTTCGCAGTCATTGAAAATTATAATTACTTCCTGAATATTATTAGTGGGGTGTTTTTGTCCTGTTGATAACCCAAAAGTAAGCCGTAACACCTAAATCTGCTTTTTTTGTCACCGCGGATAAAAAATACAAACTAGAAATGTAAAACAATCAACAAAACTTACAATAGTGTTTTCTATCCTGAATATGTATTAAATATTCCATGTTGCTAGAAACAGCAGAACAATTTAGGAAATTTTAGGCCCCAGGGGGGGGGGGGGGGGGGGGAACATAGAAAATTGCCTACCCCCTTTGTCATAAAACAAATAATTTAACTTTTAAATGCTATGAGTTTATGATTTGAAATGTTTTTATATAGAAACAAATAATTGTGCATGGAAGTTATGCAAAAATCAAATGTTAGAAGTCATCTCTATAACATTTTAAGTGAATTTATACATCAGATTGGTATCTGCATACATACAACTATTGCAAATATGGCTTTGTTTTAGCACTTCCAGTTCATATATTAGCTTAATTGTGTCAGATAAATGGTTACAGATGATACTGTTGTGACAAGAATTCTAAACTGACCAATTGAGGCAGAAAATGTGAACTTTTATTGACAAATAGGAATACAGTAAGATGTGGACTGGAGACAGGGGGCAGGATTGGATAATTTATATAATCTTGAATGTTGGAATGATTGACTGCTAAACATTACATTTACAGTATTCTAAATTTCTTTCAATATGTTATCAGAACAGTTTTAAACCGGTTCTAGGCATTTTATGTCAGAAAACATGCAAATAGGGTAAGCTGGCGATAATTAAAGTCTTGTTTTCAAATTCTCTAAAAAATTAAAACAGGGGAGGAGGTATAAAATGTACAGTAAAAGAAAACTTAGAGTATATGCAGCGATTTCCTTAAGGCTATAATTCTGATAAGTGAGTATTTATGTGAGAAAAAGTGTTTTTAGGGAGTTTTCTTTTTGAATAAATGTTTGTATAGGTTGCACTTTGTAAACAGTTGTTTCTCAAACCACGCCTCTTTTGGGGAGGTTTAGAATATTCATAGATAATTAATTTTGTTTACATACTGGTTCCCAGTTCTGATCTGTAGGTTGCATCTCATAGAGACATAACTTGGGAATGTTACCAGTAAATATACATGTGAATATTGTTTATATTGAAATCTGTGGTAACCCTACAGTCGAGGTAGGGGTAGTTAAGAAATTTAGTGTTAGTTTAAACTCTTTGAAGTTCGGGGCATATAAACGTTGAAAATATGCCGCACAACCCTATATTTTGACCTTTGAAAAAATAGTAGTGCATATAAACTTTCCATTCTAGGATATGATTTTTTCAAAACTTCATAGTAAAAGTGGTACAGTTTTAGCCGTAAATGGAGTTCCTATGGGAAAATGCATTGTCAATATTTACAGAAATGCAACCTGTAAGGTCTTGGGATCTCATCACATCTGTAGTAACTTTATAATTACTAATTGTAATTTGATAAGGTCTTTGCTGAGCAACATAAACAAGAATATGGTATATAATTTCATGAATTATAGCATGCGTTCTAAAGTTTACCATAGTATGAAGAATAAAAATATTGCGTATAATACTTTGGAAAACAAAAACTCACCAAAAACTTGTACTGGGCACTGTAAAGAAATATTTACGAAATATAAAATGTGAACCTTTGTAAAATTTCGGAGCATCTTATATCACCCTCGGTTTCTGGTAGGGTTCGTGTTGCTCAGTCTTCAGTTTTCTATGTTGTGTTTGTTTGTATACTGTTGTTTGTCATTTTATCTTTTTTGTTTTTTGTCAAGGCCTTGTCAGTTTATTTTCAGCTAATGCGTTTGAATGACTTAAAATCGCAAGACAATCGATGGAATAACTGAGTTAGATAGTATATTTTCCAAAAGGCAAGCCATTCACATTAGTTAAAATCATATGAAACGAGTTTCTCGTAATTATAACTTTATCGAAATTATTGAACCAATGCATGCATATATACTACTATTAGTCCTGTATGCACGTTTTTTGTTTTGTTTTGTTTTACATTTATTGCGAATCTATAACGTATTACTGACAAATGATATTTCATTCAGTGATTGTTAGTCGCAAGCTAATTACCTATCGAGTCTGCTGCTGAAGTTTACCGTATCGTGACATTGATAAACAATTAACACACAGCATGTGGAGCACATGGAAAATACGTGAATTGATGGAGCCATGATAATGTTTTTTAATGTTTTCCATACGTTCCCATTTGTTAATTAAACTTTAACTTAACAGTTGTTAAATGAATAGGTGTATTTCATTTGAATTCGTTATTACTATTTAACTTCAAGTGCACGTTTTTTTTTACATTCTTTTCATCACGATTTCCCCCCTCGAACTTGCACTGTGCGGTGGCGGAAGTTTTAACTAGAGGTCTCGTAGATAAGGAAGACAATATTTCAATAATAGTAAATTTACGAAGATATTGATAATATAAAGGATGTTCTTTTACAAGAAAGTTTATGTACGCTTGTCTTTTAGTAAAACTAAGCCATTCAAGACTTAGTATATAAAACATATTCAATTTTTTATTTAATTTTAAAGTTTCATATGAATTTAACGAGGTTTAATTTCGTCAAAATATGTGGTGGAGTAGTGCATAATAAAGGTGACATAATTTACTAAACAAAATCTTCGGAAATTGCTAGAACTCCACAACGATTGAGAACGGATACGTCGAAAGGGTTAGCGTAACCTGTTATGTATGCAACACAAATCCACGCTCAGTCAAAATGTCACAATCAGGAATAAGTCGCAATCGATATATTTCCAGATATGACGACTAAACAATTGTCCTAAATATGACTGCGAAAGTAAGAAAATATGAACTATAATAGCGATTACGCAATCAAACCCTGTTCTGATTGTAATCAGATGATTGAATGGTTACCGGCTAGTGGTAATTAGTTCATGTTTTGGACGTCTGTTGTAAAATGACTACGCTTCAAATATACCGGAAAAATTTGTAAAACTCCAAAATGTCCAATAATAATAGCTCGAAAGGCAGTTGCAAGAGTTACATGTTGAACAGAATGCATACACAATTTTCATGTATAACGTATACATGGACAAAATTTCATGTGTGATGTTTGGCAAAAAGGGACAAAACAAAGAAATTATTCCAGCTCTATATCAATAGCATGTGATTTTTTACATACATCAACATTTGCAAATATATTTTCAAATATATACTTGATCAGTTCAATAACTGCAAAAAGCTGCCAGCTCAAAAACTTCTTATATAACATGTCAACAAGATTGCACACTGTGAAATATCTATACTGCTTTAGTTATAGCGATTGGATGTACGTTTGAAGTCTTTAGGATCACGGTCTTGACGTACAAAATTTCAATCCTGGTATCTATGATGAGTTTTTTTTACTACATTTATCAACTAGGATTTACATTATCAATTATTCTTGAAAATTAGGTCATATAAACCTTTTTATACGGACACAGATATCCCTAGCTGACATATGTCAGACTAAAACGTAAGACCATATAACATCATGAACATGTAATAGGCATTTATATACACAGGATGTATCATTTCCACCTGTATTTCTGATCTGTATTTTCATCGAAATTGCCCTATTCCAGATTGTGACATTTTGAATGAATGTGGAATGGCATGGCGGATGATGCATGGATAGCAGGAAACACTGACACTGAAGACGTTACCGGTATCGCTAATTGGAAGTTCATGCAATTCTGTAATTTTATGTGTGTATCTTTGATTTGTATCTTTAGTGTATTTATGAGAAAATGAAGTTATGACAAATATCTGAGATTTTAACATCAATAAACTATGTTTGCCTAAATCTGGTAGAAATTGTGATTTAAAATTACAAATGTATAAGGAAAATATTACCTTAAGTGAATTCGCATCAAACATTAACACCAACAAACCAGCAAGGTTGATGTACATGGCTTTCGTTTTAAAAATTGCAATGTTAGAAACAAAGTCCATGTTTGATTTGAAGAAACCCATTTTACACGAATTGAAAATAATTTTGAACTTTAAGACACTGTTGTCTCTATGGATATGACAACATTTTATGATATTTAATAGCATTATTATAATGATTTGTTAGAAAGTAATTCAATAGTTACAGAATAATTGATACAGCATATATAGACTGCTTATGCAGAATGATAAATATATTAAACGTGAGGTGCTTTTGAACGAATAAATGTTCATATATAGCGCGGCCTGTTTCATTGGAATTATATCTAAACATTTAAAACTGTAGCAATTAATGACTTCCTTATTCCATATTGGCAGACACATTAAAATTAGGATATAATGATTATATATCCATAAAAAGGTGCATGGAACCATGAAAACTCATAAAATAACCATCAAAGAGCGATAGCGTTGAAACAGTAGTTTTTTTTAGTTCAGACATTATTATGACCCATTGATTGACTTGTCAAAATAAACTATTGACCATTCAGATTTTAAAATTTGATACTTTTAGTCATATTTCATAGAATAAATAATTTCAAGAGGTCAATAAGGTTCTGGTGGATGACAAAAGTTTTAAGGGTTAAATTCGTGCGTACATATACATATATCAACCAAGGAGAAATGGTATGATTGACAATGAAAAAAATATCGACCTGAGACCAAATCAATAGAAGGAAAACAGTTACAGAGCACACTGTACGACCTTCAATAAAAAAGCAAAACTCGTACCGTCTAGTAATCTTAACTTCAAGTGCACAGTTTTTTTTAACATTCTTTTCATCACGATTCCCCCCCCCCCTCGCACCTGCACTGTGCGGTGGCGGAAGTTTTAACTAGAGGTCTCGTAGATAAGGGAGACAATAATTCAGTAGTGGTAAATTTACGAAGATATTGATAATATAAAGGATGTTCTTTTACAAGAAAGTTTACGTACACTTATCTTATAGTAAAACTAAGCCATTCAACCTTAGTATATAAAACACATTCAATTTTTTATTTAAGTTTAAAGTTTCATATGAATTTAACGAGATTTAATTTCGTCAAAATATGTGGTGGAGTAGTGCATAATAAAGGCGACATAATTTACGAAACAAGATCTTCGGAAATTGCTAGAACTCCACAACGATTGAGAACGGATACGTCGAAAGGGTTAGCTTAACCTGTTATGTATGCAACACAAATCCACACTCAGTCAAAATGTCACAATCAGGAATAAGTCGCAATCGACATTAATCCAGATATGACGACTAAACTAGTGTCCTAAATATGACTGCGAAAGTAAGAAAAGTGTGTTTCTTTGATTTGTATCTTTAGTGTATATATGAGAAATTGAAGTTATGACAAATCTCTGAGATTTTAATATCAATAAACTATTTTTGCCTAAATCTGGTAGAAATTGTGATTTAAAATTACAAATGTATAAGGAAAATATTACCTTTTGTGAATTCACATCAAACATTAACACCAACAAACCAGCAAGGTTGATGTACATGGTTTTCGTTTTAAAAAATGCAATGTTAGAAACAAAGTCCATGTTTGATTTGAAGAAACCCATTTTACATATATTAGCACGTATAATGAATGAACAAAACAAAACATTAATTTATTTCAACATAACTTTGTATTATGTCAATATCTATTGTTAGTTTAAATGTCAATGAAAACTGGAAATTTAAAAAAAAATCAGTTCGAAAATAATCTTGAATGGTGGGAGGAAACTAAGATAAAAATCAAAAGTATTACTATAGTTATATATAAGTTGCAAAGCAATTAAACGTTACAGAAAAACAGCTGCTCAACTTGCTTAACTTGG
This sequence comes from Mytilus californianus, assembly GCF_021869535.1. Classification (NCBI taxonomy): domain Eukaryota; kingdom Metazoa; phylum Mollusca; class Bivalvia; order Mytilida; family Mytilidae; genus Mytilus; species Mytilus californianus. The sequence continues at coordinate 38,355,355 of NW_026262712.1, forward strand.
TGGAATTTGCATTTCAGGTGAGATTTTTGAATTCTTATAAGTATATACCAAATTCTTATTATTATTGTCAAGATTGTGTTAATACAGTTTGTTGTTTAAACAATTCGAAACCATTTTAACTTAAGGAATATATCTCCTACACGGTAAGCTCTAATTACCTGCCAGGCTTTTGCTATATTTTTTGGTCATTGTTCTTCATCAGGTTTTCGGTTTTTTTAATAAGGTATGCATTTTCAAATGTTTTGGCCTCAAACATCACTGAAGATATTAATGTATTGTCAAAATGCGCATCAAAAATTGGTATCGTTATTGATATTATAATTAGAAACTATAAAAATGCCAATAAAACATGAAAACTCATTAGCCGTATTTGACCACAAGCTGTCTTGTTTCTATAAAACATATTTCATTGATTTTAGTAGCAAGCAATTGGAGGATTGTAATTTGACACCAACATAATTTTTCATCAAAAAAGCTAATCTATGCATGATGACTAACGATAAGTGCGACCAGTTTTGATTATAATTTGTAAAGTTTCTTAAAGTTTTTATTTGTTCATTTTTTCAGTTATAGAAATAAATCATTTGTTCATATGCTCATTGCTATCTATGTTCAATTCTGCAATTGAAAACATGTATACCTATTTCGTCTAAAATTTGGATAAAGTAACAGTTATTTCATGTCAAGACTATACATTCTCTTAGCTTGTGCTGGAAGATTGAACATTCCACTGGTTCCCAGATGTTAATTTGTCAAAAAACAGGCACTTCTGATATAAACAACAGGCAAAAAAATCTGTCCTATTTAAATCTTATATATTTTTCATTATTTAGAAGAAACTTTTAACAGTGGTTATGAAGTGATTCAAAATCCTCAAGCCTTAATTTGTATACAAATTGACCAAATGTTTGACTTTTTACAAAGAGATAGCTATGCGCACGCACTACTTTTTCTAAAACATATTCTACTTTATTGTATATTCCTTTTTGCTCTGAACCAAAGAGTTGAGTATATACCATATAAAGGGACTAAAGGGACGTCACCGTTTAAAAAACGAAAACCAACAATAGGACACCAAAAATCGTATCATTTGTCAAACATTTTTGTGAAGAGTGTCCCTTGTAAAACTGAAATACTCAAACACATCAAGCGACAGATGTTTGTATGCGATTTATCTAAAATAAGTTCCCTTGGTTTATTGCCGCAGTTTAACCGTCATGGTAACAGTACGAATACTCCATTAGATAGAACTCTTGTATTCTATTAGTTTTTCTTCAGTTCTCCTCGTTGAGTTGGTTTTAATTTAGTCATTGCATTCAATATCTTCATACATTTTAATGTTTATTTACAACATTATCTCTGTGCCTGTGTACTTGTATCCCTGGTCTTTACAGTAAAGCAGACACCTGTTGTTTTCCATATATGGGTGAGTAGTCCCATTTAACAGATAAGCATGTGGTAACAATCTACGCCATGTATCAACAAAACATCCAACATAATCATGACTGTCTGCTCAATCGAAAATAAAAATAAAGTAATGACTTGACTTTTTCAAATGAGACAACTTAATCTATAATCAGAAAATGACTTTTAACGTTGTTCATTATGGATGTTTATTGAAAATACGAGTTAACATGACTATATGTTATCAATCCTAAATGCCGTCTCTGCAATTAAAGTTGGTCGAACACAAAATAAAAAATAATATGACCCATGATATCTCCGATATGATTTACATAATACAAATATCATTGAGCTGTCTATAGGTTGCACTTTGTTAAAACAGTTGTTTCTCAAACCACGCCTCTTTTGGGGAGGTTTAGAATATTCATAGATAATTAATTTTGTTTACATACTGGTTCCCAGTTCTGATCTGTAGGTTGCATCTCATAGAGACATAACTTGGGAATTTTACCAGTAAATATACATGTGAATATTGTTTATATTGAAATCTGTGGTAACCCTACAGTCGAGGTAGGGGTAGTTAAGAAATTTAGTGTTAGTTTAAACTCTTTGAAGTTCGGGGCATATTAACGTTGAAAATATGCCGCACAGCCCTATATTTTGACCTTTGAAAAAAATAGTAGTGCATATGAACTTTCCATTCTAGGATATGATTTTTTTCAAAACTTCATAGTAAAAGTGGTACAGTTATACCCGTAAAGGGAGTTCCTATGGGAAAATGCATTGTCAATATTTACAGAAATGCAACCTATATTGGGTGAAATAAGAGAACATACAGAATTTTACCAAATTTGCTTTATCTCACAGATTTTAATGAAATTAACTCAAATATGAAGTTTTATAAATATTTCATGAAGATTGATAAAATCCTGGGCCTTAAATATGATGACTCAGCATAAATTCACAGTTTACAGTATGCATAGTTTGCCTAAAGGCCTGAATGCAAAATATATTCATAATATATGCATATATGTAAGTTAAATTGTTAAGAAGTGCTTATATCTATTCTTCGCAGTCATTGAAAATTATAATTACTTCCTGAATATTATTAGTGGGGTGTTTTTGTCCTGTTGATAACCCAAAAGTAAGCCGTAACACCTAAATCTGCTTTTTTTGTCACCGCGGATAAAAAATACAAACTAGAAATGTAAAACAATCAACAAAACTTACAATAGTGTTTTCTATCCTGAATATGTATTAAATATTCCATGTTGCTAGAAACAGCAGAACAATTTAGGAAATTTTAGGCCCCAGGGGGGGGGGGGGGGGGGGGGGGGGACATAGAAAATTGCCTACCCCCTTTGTCATAAAACAAATAATTTAACTTTTAAATGCTATGAGTTTATGATTTGAAATGTTTTTATATAGAAACAAATAATTGTGCATGGAAGTTATGCAAAAATCAAATGTTAGAAGTCATCTCTATAACATTTTAAGTGAATTTATACATCAGATTGGTATCTGCATACATACAACTATTGCAAATATGGCTTTGTTTTAGCACTTCCAGTTCATATATTAGCTTAATTGTGTCAGATAAATGGTTACAGATGATACTGTTGTGACAAGAATTCTAAACTGACCAATTGAGGCAGAAAATGTGAACTTTTATTGACAAATAGGAATACAGTAAGATGTGGACTGGAGACAGGGGGCAGGATTGGATAATTTATATAATCTTGAATGTTGGAATGATTGACTGCTAAACATTACATTTACAGTATTCTAAATTTCTTTCAATATGTTATCAGAACAGTTTTAAACCGGTTCTAGGCATTTTATGTCAGAAAACATGCAAATAGGGTAAGCTGGCGATAATTAAAGTCTTGTTTTCAAATTCTCTAAAAAATTAAAACAGGGGAGGAGGTATAAAATGTACAGTAAAAGAAAACTTAGAGTATATGCAGCGATTTCCTTAAGGCTATAATTCTGATAAGTGAGTATTTATGTGAGAAAAAGTGTTTTTAGGGAGTTTTCTTTTTGAATAAATGTTTGTATAGGTTGCACTTTGTAAACAGTTGTTTCTCAAACCACGCCTCTTTTGGGGAGGTTTAGAATATTCATAGATAATTAATTTTGTTTACATACTGGTTCCCAGTTCTGATCTGTAGGTTGCATCTCATAGAGACATAACTTGGGAATGTTACCAGTAAATATACATGTGAATATTGTTTATATTGAAATCTGTGGTAACCCTACAGTCGAGGTAGGGGTAGTTAAGAAATTTAGTGTTAGTTTAAACTCTTTGAAGTTCGGGGCATATAAACGTTGAAAATATGCCGCACAACCCTATATTTTGACCTTTGAAAAAATAGTAGTGCATATAAACTTTCCATTCTAGGATATGATTTTTTCAAAACTTCATAGTAAAAGTGGTACAGTTTTAGCCGTAAATGGAGTTCCTATGGGAAAATGCATTGTCAATATTTACAGAAATGCAACCTGTAAGGTCTTGGGATCTCATCACATCTGTAGTAACTTTATAATTACTAATTGTAATTTGATAAGGTCTTTGCTGAGCAACATAAACAAGAATATGGTATATAATTTCATGAATTATAGCATGCGTTCTAAAGTTTACCATAGTATGAAGAATAAAAATATTGCGTATAATACTTTGGAAAACAAAAACTCACCAAAAACTTGTACTGGGCACTGTAAAGAAATATTTACGAAATATAAAATATGAACCTTTGTAAAATTTCGGAGCATCTTATATCACCCTCGGTTTCTGGTAGGGTTCGTGTTGCTCAGTCTTCAGTTTTCTATGTTGTGTTTGTTTGTATACTGTTGTTTGTCATTTTATCTTTTTTGTTTTTTGTCAAGGCCTTGTCAGTTTATTTTCAGCTAATGCGTTTGAATGACTTAAAATCGCAAGACAATCGATGGAATAACTGAGTTAGATAGTATATTTTCCAAAAGGCAAGCCATTCACATTAGTTAAAATCATATGAAACGAGTTTCTCGTAATTATAACTTTATCGAAATTATTGAACCAATGCATGCATATATACTACTATTAGTCCTGTATGCACGTTTTTTGTTTTGTTTTGTTTTACATTTATTGCGAATCTATAACGTATTACTGACAAATGATATTTCATTCAGTGATTGTTAGTCGCAAGCTAATTACCTATCGAGTCTGCTGCTGAAGTTTACCGTATCGTGACATTGATAAACAATTAACACACAGCATGTGGAGCACATGGAAAATACGTGAATTGATGGAGCCATGATAATGTTTTTTAATGTTTTCCATACGTTCCCATTTGTTAATTAAACTTTAACTTAACAGTTGTTAAATGAATAGGTGTATTTCATTTGAATTCGTTATTACTATTTAACTTCAAGTGCACGTTTTTTTTTACATTCTTTTCATCACGATTTCCCCCCTCGAACTTGCACTGTGCGGTGGCGGAAGTTTTAACTAGAGGTCTCGTAGATAAGGAAGACAATATTTCAATAATAGTAAATTTACGAAGATATTGATAATATAAAGGATGTTCTTTTACAAGAAAGTTTATGTACGCTTGTCTTTTAGTAAAACTAAGCCATTCAAGACTTAGTATATAAAACATATTCAATTTTTTATTTAATTTTAAAGTTTCATATAATTTAACGAGGTTTAATTTCGTCAAAATATGTGGTGGAGTAGTGCATAATAAAGGTGACATAATTTACTAAACAAAATCTTCGGAAATTGCTAGAACTCCACAACGATTGAGAACGGATACGTCGAAAGGGTTAGCGTAACCTGTTATGTATGCAACACAAATCCACGCTCAGTCAAAATGTCACAATCAGGAATAAGTCGCAATCGATATATTTCCAGATATGACGACTAAACAATTGTCCTAAATATGACTGCGAAAGTAAGAAAATATGAACTATAATAGCGATTACGCAATCAAACCCTGTTCTGATTGTAATCAGATGATTGAATGGTTACCGGCTAGTGGTAATTAGTTCATGTTTTGGACGTCTGTTGTAAAATGACTACGCTTCAAATATACCGGAAAAATTTGTAAAACTCCAAAATGTCCAATAATAATAGCTCGAAAGGCAGTTGCAAGAGTTACATGTTGAACAGAATGCATACACAATTTTCATGTATAACGTATACATGGACAAAATTTCATGTGTGATGTTTGGCAAAAAGGGACAAAACAAAGAAATTATTCCAGCTCTATATCAATAGCATGTGATTTTTTACATACATCAACATTTGCAAATATATTTTCAAATATATACTTGATCAGTTCAATTACTGCAAAAAGCTGCCAGCTCAAAAACTTCTTATATAACATGTCAACAAGATTGCACACTGTGAAATATCTATACTGCTTTAGTTATAGCGATTGGATGTACGTTTGAAGTCTTTAGGATCACGGTCTTGACGTACAAAATTTCAATCCTGGTATCTATGATGAGTTTTTTTTACTACATTTATCAACTAGGATTTACATTATCAATTATTCTTGAAAATTAGGTCATATAAACCTTTTTATACGGACACAGATATCCCTAGCTGACATATGTCAGACTAAAACGTAAGACCATATAACATCATGAACATGTAATAGGCATTTATATACACAGGATGTATCATTTCCACCTGTATTTCTGATCTGTATTTTCATCGAAATTGCCCTATTCCAGATTGTGACATTTTGAATGAATGTGGAATGGCATGGCGGATGATGCATGGATAGCAGGAAACACTGACACTGAAGACGTTACCGGTATCGCTAATTGGAAGTTCATGCAATTCTGTAATTTTATGTGTGTATCTTTGATTTGTATCTTTAGTGTATTTATGAGAAAATGAAGTTATGACAAATATCTGAGATTTTAACATCAATAAACTATGTTTGCCTAAATCTGGTAGAAATTGTGATTTAAAATTACAAATGTATAAGGAAAATATTACCTTAAGTGAATTCGCATCAAACATTAACACCAACAAACCAGCAAGGTTGATGTACATGGCTTTCGTTTTAAAAATTGCAATGTTAGAAACAAAGTCCATGTTTGATTTGAAGAAACCCATTTTACACGAATTGAAAATAATTTTGAACTTTAAGACACTGTTGTCTCTATGGATATGACAACATTTTATGATATTTAATAGCATTATTATAATGATTTGTTAGAAAGTAATTCAATAGTTACAGAATAATTGATACAGCATATATAGACTGCTTATGCAGAATGATAAATATATTAAACGTGAGGTGCTTTTGAACGAATAAATGTTCATATATAGCGCGGCCTGTTTCATTGGAATTATATCTAAACATTTAAAACTGTAGCAATTAATGACTTCCTTATTCCATATTGGCAGACACATTAAAATTAGGATATAATGATTATATATCCATAAAAAGGTGCATGGAACCATGAAAACTCATAAAATAACCATCAAAGAGCGATAGCGTTGAAACAGTAGTTTTTTTTAGTTCAGACATTATTATGACCCATTGATTGACTTGTCAAAATAAACTATTGACCATTCAGATTTTAAAATTTGATACTTTTAGTCATATTTCATAGAATAAATAATTTCAAGAGGTCAATAAGGTTCTGGTGGATGACAAAAGTTTTAAGGGTTAAATTCGTGCGTACATATACATATATCAACCAAGGAGAAATGGTATGATTGACAATGAAAAAAATATCGACCTGAGACCAAATCAATAGAAGGAAAACAGTTACAGAGCACACTGTACGACCTTCAATAAAAAAGCAAAACTCGTACCGTCTAGTAATCTTAACTTCAAGTGCACAGTTTTTTTTAACATTCTTTTCATCACGATTCCCCCCCCTCGCACCTGCACTGTGCGGTGGCGGAAGTTTTAACTAGAGGTCTCGTAGATAAGGGAGACAATAATTCAATAGTGGTAAATTTACGAAGATATTGATAATATAAAGGATGTTCTTTTACAAGAAAGTTTACGTACACTTATCTTATAGTAAAACTAAGCCATTCAACCTTAGTATATAAAACACATTCAATTTTTTATTTAAGTTTAAAGTTTCATATGAATTTAACGAGATTTAATTTCGTCAAAATATGTGGTGGAGTAGTGCATAATAAAGGCGACATAATTTACGAAACAAGATCTTCGGAAATTGCTAGAACTCCACAACGATTGAGAACGGATACGTCGAAAGGGTTAGCTTAACCTGTTATGTATGCAACACAAATCCACACTCAGTCAAAATGTCACAATCAGGAATAAGTCGCAATCGACATTAATCCAGATATGACGACTAAACTAGTGTCCTAAATATGACTGCGAAAGTAAGAAAAGTGTGTTTCTTTGATTTGTATCTTTAGTGTATATATGAGAAATTGAAGTTATGACAAATCTCTGAGATTTTAATATCAATAAACTATTTTTGCCTAAATCTGGTAGAAATTGTGATTTAAAATTACAAATGTATAAGGAAAATATTACCTTTTGTGAATTCACATCAAACATTAACACCAACAAACCAGCAAGGTTGATGTACATGGTTTTCGTTTTAAAAAATGCAATGTTAGAAACAAAGTCCATGTTTGATTTGAAGAAACCCATTTTACATATATTAGCACGTATAATGAATGAACAAAACAAAACATTAATTTATTTCAACATAACTTTGTATTATGTCAATATCTATTGTTAGTTTAAATGTCAATGGTATGGTAGACAAATAAAAACGAAATGCCGTGTTTTATTGGTGTTAAAAGAAAAATATTGATGTAATATGTTTGCATGAAACACATAACTCCAGCGATGTCGAAACGAAATGGAAAAATGAATGGAAGGGGGAAAGTTTTTGGAATCATGGATCAGGTAATTCAAAAGGGGTAGCGATTCTTTTTTCAGAAAAATTTAAATTTGAAATCACTGAAACCGGACATGATAGTAATGGTAGAACAATTTCTGTTCGTGTTAATACGCCAGGTAGTAACGGGATTTTTATTTACAATATTTATGCTCCCAATTTGGCTGGTGACAGAAAATCATTTTTTGAAAAAGAAATACTCATTGATAACAATAATAGAAATATCGTTCTTGGGGATTTTAACTGTGCTCTTGTAAAAAATTTAGATCGAAAACCGGCGCCTTTTCGAGACAACATAGGATCACTTGAATTAAAAACTTTTGTCGACCATAATGAGTTAATAGACCTGTGGAGAAATTGATACCATAAAGACAATATACTTTTTGCCGGGGTAACTCAAAGTCACAAATTGATTATATCTTTATAAGTAGTGAGCTTCAATATAAATCGCAACAGGTAAAACTAGTTGATTTTCTGTTCAGTGACCACGACGGTGTGTTCATGAAATTAAAAACAATTGAACCAGAACGCGGTCCTGGAACGTAGAAAATGAACTCATCAGTTATTCAATCGGATTTATTTAAAAATACGTTCGATAGCTTTTGGGAAAACTGGAAATTTAAAAAAAAATCAGTTCGAAAATAATCTTGAATGGTGGGAGAAAACTAAGATAAAAATCAAAAGTATTACTATAGTTATATATAAGTTGCAAAGCAATTAAACGTTACAGAAAAACAATTAAGGGAGTGGGAAAAAACGTTGGATAATATTACGGGAACCGATCCTATCAACAATAAAAACGAATTAAATAATTTGAAAGTTAAAATTAAAGATTACTATGACAAAAAAGCCGAGGCAGTCAGAATTAGGTCAAAGGTTAACAGTCGGGGCACTTAAAAGAAGATATAGTATGATTGTCAATGAGACAACTCTCTACAAGAGACCAAATAACACAGAAATTTACTTGAACATACATAATGTGGCGGGGTTAAACACCTTTTACAAAGTTACCAAACCCTCCCCTAACCTGGGATAGCGATGTAACATTACAACATATGAACGAACTATACATGCTATATAAATCGGTTTAAAAAAGGCTTTTTATAGCCGACCATATGATATGGGATTTTCTCATGGTTAAAGGCTTTACAGTTAATAGTAATATCTTTTATTGTAAATATGCTTCTGAAGGAAAACAAAGTAATCGACGGGTTAAACACGGGATAGTGATCTAACAGCACAAGATAAAATAAAACTAAATTAATCAGTTGAAAAAGTCTATATAATACAAAACACTCACAACAAATTTATGAGTTTATGAGTTATTTTGATTAATTTTTGAGCAGCGACATATTTAAGTCCAATTTGTATTATGTTTTTTGGATCTAACAAGTTAGTCTAAATGCAATGCTTGGAGTTTTGAAGTGAAATCTATGATTGTAACAAACTATTTTCAAATGATGAAAGCGTACATGTAATTTCTAATTTAAATTTTTTGTTAAATATGTTTCCTTTTTTCATTAATGTTGCTCAGTTTTTTGGGTTTTTTTTTGTATGTACCAACTTTCCGGACTTCAACGTGAAAAAGTTGCCGAATTGTCAATAAAATTTAAGATAAATGCCATAAGCTTGTGAAATACTAAAACCTTTTTATTCGGGTTTATCTAAATCTTATTTCATATTCAATTAAACTGAGAAACTGAGCTGTATTTTGTTTACGTGCTAATGTACATATACATTTAAAAAGTCCACAAAACAATCCCAACATTTTAATATGACCCCGCGAGCACCACAGTCTTTCCTCTGACACCTATTTATTATTTTGCCTGGAAAAATATCCCTTATACCAAAGACGCACATGCCAGCACAACACCGACGGGTTGGTTTGAACATAATACGACACATTCAATTGTATTGCAATACTTTCATTGTAAACGTTTTTTTACATTAGCAGTATTGTTTATATGTTCTATTCATTTATTAAACTTTTCAATGAGTTTTTGTTTATTCATATTCTAATAATTCGGTAGAGAAGTAAATCTTTTTAAAGTAAAGTAATGTTTCCTGTAGGAAAACAAATAAGTTCCAAGTCGACCTTTTATTTTTATTACATTAATCAAACAAAAGAACTACAAACAAGCTGATAAAGTTTAGTTCATGATTTTCTGAAATCTTTCAACATTAAAGAATCACTTACACGGTGAACATATTTTTTCTTAAACTTGAGGTGAGTGATGTTTTCCCCCATGTCGAAGGCCTCACTGATACTTCAAGTCGAAGAAGAGCAATACAAGCGTCGTTCATTTGCTTTTTTATGTTTTTAGCTGTGCATGTAGTGATTGAGTGTTATAGATGGATACGCCATATTCTTTCTTTCCTGTTAATACGATGGTCTGTCGGTTTTAAATACTGCAGCCTCACACATATATATTTCCGATTTTGATTAAGTTATATGTGCAGTACTTCAAGAAACAAAAAGGTTTCTTAATTTTGATAGTCTATCATTTCTTTATCGTTTCTTGTCTAGCAAAACAATGCCAATTTTCACTATATTGTGTAATGAAACTCCATACCATTCACGTGATAAGTGTGATGTATTAGAAGTTTTTTTCCATATCGGCATTTTCAGAGGAACAGCTGTAGGTTACAATAAACCATTAGATTTTATAGACGCAGCCATTTTATGAAGATAACATAGTATTCTGAATTAAGAGTATGGCTAATCCTGATTGGTCGATATATGCGCCCGTTATTTTTTTAATTATTAGAGACTTCGTGCATTCTGCATTATACCAAAGGCCAAATAAATTATTTTTCTTAGCAATAACGAAACTGAGATGTCTTTTCAACGCTAGGATGAGACACGTATTGTAAGTGCAAAATTGATAGGCATGGGATATAAGTACAAATCACGTTAAGACAAGCCACGGGAAGCTATATTTTTGGACCAAAAAATACTGTCCGAATAATCTTCTTTAATTCTAGCAAGTTTTCGTTAAAAAATCAACTTTCTAAAGTCTGTATCTCAAAAAAAGGTTACCATTGTCTCCTATTGGGAAATTAATTGTTTATTTCAATCTGTAGTAACCCAATATAAGTTAGCTTCCTGTAGTAGATAGAATTTTTATATTATTTAAGTTAGTGGTCATCCTGAAATTTGCAGTTTTTTATTGTGTTTTTACTGTAACGACATATTGTAAAGATATTGAAAAGTAGAAATACTTGCACACGAAAAAGTACCCCAACACATTATGTACCTGTACCAAACTTTTGATTTAATAATTTTCAGTTTTTGTCTTAGTTTGTTTGCCTGATTTGTTTTCGGAGGAATCTATTATTTAGGGAATTTTTACCATTTTCTACACAATGCCTGTACAAAGTCATGAATATGAAAGTTGTTTTCCATTCGTGTTTAAAGTGTCTGAGCTTGGGATTTTGCCATTAGATCAGAGACTTTCCGTCTTGAATTTTTCCTTGTGTTTTTTGTTATTTGACTTTTTTTGTATGTACTAGTAACACTTATCTTGACAAAATGATTCAACATAATTGCATGGAATAAGGGGTTCTTTTTATTCGAAACATTTCCGGTAGTATAATGTTCCAATTACTTTTCTTTTTATCTCATAATTTTTTCGTCATAGTAAACAAAATCTGGACAAAAAGATTGAATATTGCTGCACGGAGAAACTCTTTCCATTTTATTAATTTATTCATATTCTGCAGTGTAATGAAAGATTCGAATTACTTCTATTTTCACTACCGTCCCGGAATATTGTACGAGTTAAAACAAAACAAAAAACGCCGTTTAAATAATAACTAGAGGTTCTAAAGAGTCTGTGTCGCTCAACTTGGTCTATATGCATATTAAACAAAGGACACTCTCCAACATTGTAGACGAGAATTGAATTAATGACAAAAATTTCTGTTTTTTTTTTTTTTATCTTATATTGCTGATCATTGAAGTCTGTTTAGTTTCTCTCTTATAGTCTCTATCTTATTTAGCTCTAAATGCTTTAGTTTCAGAGATATAACTCAAAAACTGCATTTCCCCCCATGTTCTATTTTCAGCCATGGCGGCCATCTTGGTTGAAGGGCGGGGTCATCGGATACATTTTTTAAACTAGATACCCTAATTTAAGAAAAATTGTGAAAAATTGACTTTAAAGGGCAATAACTCTTTATGGGGTCAATTGACAATTTTGGCCATGTTCCCTTATTTTTATACCTTACTTTGCTGAAAAGTTTTGGTGTTAACAGTTTATCGCTATCTATAATAATATTCAAGATAATAACCAAAAACTGCAAAATTTCCTTTACATTAACAATTCAGGGGGAAGCAAGCCAACAACGGGTTGTCTGATGCATCTGAAAATTTAAGGGCAGATAGATTTTGACATAATGAACATTTTTAGATTTGCTCTAAATGCTTTAGTTTCAGAGATATAAGTCAAAAACTGCATTTTCCCCCCAATGTTCTATTTTAGCCATGACAGCCATATTGGTTGACGGGCGGGGTCATTGCATACATTATTTAATCTAGATACCCTAAGGATAATTTAGGCCAAGTTTAGATTTATTTGGCCCTAGCAGTTTCAGAGGAGAATATTTTTTTTCAAAATTTAACGGACGACGACGACGGACGACGACGACGGACGATGGACGCCAAGTGACGAGAAAAGCCAGGTGAACTTAAAATTAGGTTGGCAATTTGTTAATTTTCTCTACACAAATATACATATTTTCTTTGATTGAAAAAAATACTTACCATGATACATCTCGTTTGAATTGTTTTACATTTGTCATTTCGGGGCCTTCTATAGCGGACTATGCTGTACGGGTATTACTCATATTTGAAAGCCGTGTCATGAACTATATAGATATCCGAAGATGACGTATGAGTGCCAATGAGACAACTCTCAAATAAAGTAAACTACTATGTCATTTGGTCTCTTGAAGAGTTGTCTAGTTGGCAATCATACCACATCTTCGTATCTATATATTTAGATAAGATCATTTTATTATATTGTGTACTCAATTTTAATTTATATTCGACGCCTCTTACATAACTGCCCGTTGCCATATTAAGTCTTAAAAAGTTTTCTCAACTTTTCGGAATACAACTGCAAACCTTAATTAATATTGAAAGGATGTGAACAATAAATATAAACAAACAGTATCTATGCATTGCATAGTTATTTAGGTAATTATGGTAAGAATTCAAATAAATGCAACTGTGATTGCAATTATAACTATCAGCATTGCAGTTGTCACTCTAAAGAATTGTTCGCAGATTTAAAAAGAAAGTTAAAACTGTTAAACAAAAATTAAGAAAACCCGATCGGATTTCTAGAAAGAATAGACAAAAAAAAGCACAGGTATATAAAGCTAAACGATATGTATATAAATTAGCTAACTGTCAATTGACAGACGAACAATACATAGTTCTAGGTAAGGGTTTAAAATTTATACCTATGCCTGAGAAATGTAATATAGGCAGAACTGTAATGACAGACTTCAATGAATTTGCCAGAAAACTTAGATGTCGTTTTCATTTTGGCAATACAGAAAGTCGGGGAATGCATCCGTTCCGACAGAAATCATTTTATGAACCAACACCTGCTTGCTTTTAACTTGAAAAGTATCTAGATCTCACACAATTTGAATTATCTAATCTTGATTTACAAAATAACTACTACAATTTCACTAAAGAACAACAGCTAGGATTACGATCTTTGAGAAACATGCAAGATATTGGTTTCTCTAAGAGCGACAACGGAGGCACAATTGCAATATCTAAAAAGACATACTACATTAGAGAAGGGTTAAGACAGTTAAACTCTATCCATTACACAGAGATACAAAACCTAATCTATTACTGATTAAAAATAATATACAAACACAAATCAGCAGGATGTTTGATAATGGTGAGATTGATGGGATAATTCCTGATATTCTCTGTGGCTCATCGAAAGAGGGACCCAGATTGGGTCGTCTCATTCTTCTCCCTAAACTTCACAAATTAAGTGAACACGTTAATTAAGGGATAAAAAACAAACGACGGCAGTAAATGAATTGCCCCAATCCAGACCAATTATTTCTCAATGAAACTCTGTCAACGAAAGTGTTAGCAAATTTATTGATTACTTTTTGATACCTTTAGTTAAAAGACAGACCAGTTACATTAGAGATAGTGGGGATTTTATAAAAAAATAGAAAATTTAAGGCCTGATCGGAACAAAAAAATTACATGTTTGACGCCTACATGTAATCCAACGCAAAACAAATGGAATATATCTCCATATGCCTCCCTTTAAAATAGCGCTTTCTATATGGTTTAAAAGTCATCTTTGAAATATTGCAACAATCATCATATCGATCCTCATGTTAAAAAAACACTTCAAATATATGTCGTTCCCCTTAGTTTAACTAAAAATGTCTTTTACGACGATTTACGTTTGAATCTTAAACAACTAAATGTCATTATGTCAAATTATCTTAGGTTATTTCTGTTTGTGAAATAAATTGGTCATCTTTAAATTTATTTATCGGAAACCACAGTTGCCATATATAATTTGATATCATGCTTATCAAATGGTTAAGGTGCAGTTGTTAAAACTCAACAAAGATACCAGGTTTACTGATGTAATAAGCCTGACGCGCGGATATACTACATAAGAAGAGAAAAAGCCGGATACGAATCTAAATATCATTGAAAAACCAAAAGTTTCGAAAATGAATTTTGACAAATATGTCTTAGGCCATCTATATGCCTTGGGAGGAAAACTAAATATTTTTGTACTATTTAAATTTTAGTTAATTAAGAGACAACTGTATTGTATTTGAAGCTCTGCGGACTTCAGTCAGTAGTTTTTACTGTTGCAAATTGAGTTTATATGGCGATGCGTAGTGAAGACAGATAAACGGCTATTTGCGACAGAAAAACTACCGATGGACGTTCGCAAAGCTGCAAATACAATAAATACAGTTAGCTTATCTCTTTTCTGAAGCAAAGTAAATAAATTATTCAATTTACATCATTTTCGATGTAAAATTTTCATTAACGAATATTTCGTGAAATAATGTTATCTTTTTTGACACCTTAACTTGGTGACGTCATAGGTATGCTTCTGGTGTCTAACATAAACACCGGGCCTTTTCTGGCTTCTTAATTGCCTTAGAATGTAATAAAATTTGATAAAAAGAAGATTTCTAGGTTGTAAATGTCCTAACTTGGTACGGGCATATCCTTATGTAGAAAATGGTGAATTAAACCTGGTTTTATAGCTAGCTAAACCTCTCACAAGTATGACAGTTGCATTACATTCCATTAATATTGACAACAATGTGTGAACAAAACAAATAGACATAATAGGCAAACTATTGACCAATCCCAGCAAATAACTAATACCATTGTCCATAGGTGAACCATATAACGTGTTAGTATATGATTTCTGAGACTTTTAAAGCCTTGCTGTGTGTACTGTATACATATATTTTGTAGTATTTCTGATTTAATCTTTCTTAAGTAATATAGTCAGAAATGTTTATGTGTAGATTATCAGGTTTTACTCTTTACTATGTACGGGATTATTTATTTGTGTATAAAGTGATGAATGGTAGATGTAGAGGGAGATATAGTTGATAATTTGCGAGAATATTTCAGGGAAATTCGAGACCATCAGTTGTTTATGTCATAACTACATACTTGATTTTAAATGATGATATGCACCAGATTTGTAAGGTGGTACCAAACACCATAACTAAAATAAATTTGACACGTTTAATGTTCATAGATTTTTGACAAAACATTTACTTTGACGCTTTGACAAAAATAAAAAAAAAAATAAAAACACACATCTATTGAAAAAAATTTTTTGGGATATATTGCAGTTTGACACTAATTTTGATCATTGAGAAGCTTAATATTTCTTTAACAATATAACGTGATTAAAACGTTTAGCTGATTTTTACAGAGTTATATCTCTGTAGTGCTATGTACCACCTTAAAAGACAAAACATATATTACCAATCAAAAGAAAACTGTCAAGATGAAGAACAGGAATAAAAGCCCTGTTCATTGATAAATTATTTATTTTTACTATGTATTGTGTACGATTTTGTCCAATGTACATTTTCTACTAGTTAGTCTACAAACCGACAATGTGTTGCTACTACAAATTTAATGAGAAATGATCAGCGAAAACAAATTCGGCAACATCAATTTTTCAAAGATGCTTGTACCTACACCTCCCAAGACCACCTAAGCACGAATGTGTATATACATGTAAGGGTGGTTTATCAATGTTCATTATTACAATGTCAATTCATGATGCATACAACTTGATATTAGTGTAATCCACAATGATTTAGATTCCATTCGAAGTATTCAAACAGTGTGTTATATTCATTTCATTTTGTTTTTATATTTCTTCTCAATATAATGGAAGAGATTAATTAGATGTTCACAATATACACTCAATGAATTATAGGCGATTGTATTTAAATCTTTAATAAATTAGTTTTAGATTGTATACACACTAAGTACATTGATGTCTACAGTCATGTAGTATTTGGGCAATATGCAATCTTTTTATCTTGAAATACAAATGACCGCGGAAATGATTTCTTTTGATTTTAACCGTCCAAATTAGGATGCCAAAACGAAGTTGTGTGGGGAAATCTTCTTTAAACAGGATTTTCTCTAATAAAATTGAGAATGGATATACCTGGTCAGAAAAGAAAATATATGATTTACTAAAAACTCCTTTATTACAGATACAAAGATAAGGTCGAATTATTTCCTGAAAGCATTGTATTGCTTAATGGACATTATGTGTAACCTTTATTATAACTGTGAATGTTGTAGCTTGAAAACATACGAAGTGACTGTAGGATGTTTGTTGCTCTTGTATTAGACTTTGTATTAGATATTCGGAATACTCCGGTTTTATCCATATACTGCCATTAAATATGTTGCCCGCTAGACGTTTCTTTTCAATATTTTATGGAATCAATGTTATTTTTTCATATTTTAAAACGAAAATAGATACCAGTGTTGTATGTATGATAAGTCTCTAGATATTCATTTCCCGCCAAATTTTCAACGGCTTATATCTCAAAAACCTGGACACGAACCTTTTATTTTATTCTGTTTTGTTATATTTTTGTTATTTATATCATGTATATGCTATCAATTAATAACATTTTTTTTAAAAGCGTGTTATTTTGAAACAAAGTAGCGAACAATCTTAACTTTTTAAAGATAGATTAATATAAAGTGGATTCCGGTTTAGTATGCAACTATAATGTGTTTAACTACTTTGATGCGTTGTGCTATTCTAAATTAAAAAAAAAAACAAAACAAAAAAAAACATAGGAATAACTTATGTAAATGGAGTATAAGTATTGTTATTCCATCGATTAAAAAGATGGTACAAAGATTGATCAATATTTTGAGAAACATGTGGTAAACAACGACTATTATACAATTATATCATGAATATATGGAGAATTATTTTGGCAAAACGTATTCGAATCTCAAGTGTTGTAAAATTGACAAGGCAGAAGAGAAGCGAAAGAAACCTAAGGAACATTTATACTAACAAGTAGAAAATAAACTGACAACGCCATGGCCAAAACGAAAGAACACCAAAAGATGAACAACAGTATAAAAACACAAAATAAGACTGAGCACAACAAACTCTAATAGACCGGGGTTGATTTTTCAGGTGCTCTGAAAGGGTAAGCAGATCCTGATTCACATCTGAAACCGGTCGTGCTGCTCCTGTAAGTACACACTCGGTGATAAGTCTAATTCGGTAGGTCACATTCGGGAAAAAAGAGGCATCAATTGTGATTATGACGATTGGAACATATACGTCGTCATCTGTGAAACTGAAATTTTGTAACGGTCAACCAATTCTTGATGGCGTCCGTAAAAATTTCGAAGGAATGATTTCAACTCCACCACCTAGAACTTTTGGTTTAATAGCTTCCTTGTGTGCAACTACTCTCTATCAGGAAATTATGATAGGAAACGCAAGCCCTGGAATATCGTATCAACTGGGAGATATATACGCGATACGCAGGCGCTGCTGGAATTTTGCTACATAGAAATGGAAAGTTCAAAATTGGAAGCTGAAATATATAATTTGTCTTTTGTCGATTTTTTTTTTTTTTTTGTCTCAACCGACCTTTATTGTCAATTTCTAGAAGTAAGTCATGATATGTGGCAGACTTAACAGTATATGTTGTATCCTTTATTTCACCTGTATAGCAGAAAGTTGAGTTTAAGTATAATGCTAGACTTTTATTCGTCATAAGAAACCTGATATGAACAAAAGAATACGTCGGCAAGAAGAGGAGCACAATTGTTTCCCATGGGATTACCGACGCTAAAAAACACGTCCTCCAAATAATAAATACACTGTTAATGAAGAAATCAAGCATCTTGATATTCAGTTTCTGAGATTTTTTGTTAAAATCAGAGCATTGTTTTACAAAGTATGATTTATCCCTCCCTAGATATTTGATTCTTCGTTGACCATTCTTTTTTATTAAACAAAGCCGAACCAACTCTTTCAATTTTTTTTAGTCGAAATGAAGAATACTTGTGTAAATTGACAAATGTAAAGTCCGGCTTACTGAAATTAAATTGAATGTAAACAAACTTAGTTTTGCTGATAATTTTATTCGTTTTCAGCCCATTTATACGACTTTTATATACGACTTTCTAACTTTGTTCGTGTATTTATATAAGAGACGATCCAAGTTTGACAAACCTGCGACTACATGCTTTTGCTTTTATGTTATTTTGATACTCGCGTATGTCGTAAAAATAAAATTGCTCGCGAATATAAATTGGTTTATAGAATAGTAAATTGCTATTTTTTTGTTTGTTGTTTCACACTTATTATGTAAGCTTAATGTTAACCATGGATTTTTATTCATAAATTACTGTTTAGATATAGCTAAATTTTGGTGAAGAACTAAGTTCTACAAATTAAATAACAAATACATACTTTGAATTGAAGGTCGATGTCCAAAAAGAAGTGTGTACGTCTATAGTGAAATGATTCAGAGCTGTTATAAGTTTCATGGTAAAAATACTTCATTGCACAGTATGATTCAGAAAGTGGTCTCGAAGGATCGGAACTGATGAGAATAGATTCTGCTTTTTATTGTAACATACCTTGGTAAATATCTGTAGTTGGGGGGCTGGTAAAGTAGTTTATTTGTATTAAATGAATCATGCAAGTAACTTTTACCCAACTTTGATAAAGTTCCTAATTTCTGTGGTACACCTTTAGGATTTTTCTTTTTTAACTTGTATTTTTTTTTTACGTTTTAGTTTTTTTACAATATAAATTTGAAACAGCAAAAAAAAAAACGTTATTAATTTGATGCGTTCATAGCGCCTTTTTACATAAAACTTCCTCAGAAAGACTCCAGCACAAACAATTGACAGCAAGGACTGTATATCATGTGGATTCATTATTAATCGTGGTAAATCAATCCACGAAAATGGGTACCTACGAAAAAAAATGAATCACTAGTATTAGTAGAAACGGTATGAGCTATATATTCATACGGGACCAATAACAATTACCAAATTCTTCTGAGGAACATTTTTCTTGGAAGAGTTCGAACCTTAGTTTCTTAGTCGTTTTTTTATTTATCAATTTCCAAAATAAAAAAAAAACATATGTTATTAATAAAGGCAGAACCAAAACACTGACCTACCATGCCTACCGTCAGGATCTGACATAATATAATTTTGATTTGTTCTTTAGATTTTTTTTCCACGAACAAATGAATGGAAATTAGTTATTTGGGAAAAGAATACATTGATAAATACGATTTTCCTTCGTAACACATGTATTACCACAACCCCTATATCACGTTAGTGGGGGTAAAGCCCTTACTAAAATGTTTAACCATTGTAACATGATGGTCCAGTGGTTTTTATCGTTATGGTTATGATTATGCGTTCTCCATCGAAAAGCGTCAAAATGTGTCTTCACAGGTCCTGCCTTGATACACAACCCTCTAAAATATTAAAGAAAAGCATATCAACAAGTTCTTTAATTTCACCTGTAGATATATGTATGATGTTCTGTCACTTTTTAACCTATATGTCAGTGCATATGTGTATCGTATGAGTCCCGGTGAACTTGAGATCATGGAAACTACAGGAAATGGATGATAGGCTTCTATCTTGATGTATTCCTTGATATCGACATAGACAAACGAGTTCAAACAAACATCCATAAGCAAACTGTGATAATGTCAGGTTATTCATTTTTCAGTATTAAAGTACCCTTTTTCTCATTGTATGAAGTTTACATATCTCATTTAATACGTTAAGAGCATGCGTGTTGCTATTTTACGTTCTTCCTTAAAAGGAATGTGCTCCTGACCCGCCATTATTTGTATGAAAAACCAAAATATAAAACGTTTACACTTTCGACGCTCTTGATTTGTAATTTCTGAATACAAAACAAAAATGTATGCGACTTAAACATGGTTTATCTACTGTCGCCTTATTTATACAGGACGAGTTTTGCTCAATGAAGGAATGACAGTAATATTTTTCTGTCTATGAAGAAATAACATCAAAAATTAGGTGCACACTGAATAATTCGCGTAGAGGGTTATTTAAAAGTGTGCACCACATTTTTAGGTTATTTCGAATAGACAAAAAAATATTACAGTCATTCCATATAATGTAATTCTAAAAAGGAGTAAATCATTAGAAAAATGGTGATGACGTCACAGTCACATGACAAAATTATGTATATGAGCTGATAGACAAAACACTTTCAGCCATTCAGAAGACTTGTTACATCCAAAATAAAATTATTATTAGATAATTTGCAATTATTGACATTTTGTCGTGTGGTCTTTAGAAGGCAAGGCAGGCTCATTGACAATCATACAAAAAATCCTTATTTTAGATTTCAAATAAAACAAAACAAACAGTTATCGTCAATTTAACCCAGATGTTTAGAAAATCAATCTTATTGCTTTGTACAATATTTTGTAGATTATTTTGATGTTACCAGTTGGATCATATTTCAAGGATCACATCTAATTGCAGAAGAGCATTGGCGATACAATGATGGACCAATCATTAATTACTTCAATTGGCATACAACACAACCTGATTCAAGTGGTAACCCAGGTCAGGCAGAAATCATTGGTATGAACAAGACGTATTGTTATGAATGGCATGACTAATGGTTGAATTTTTAAGGGCGCATTTTTATGCAAAAAAAAGAATTTTTGATTGACAAAATATTTCTATCTATAATTTTCGAAAACAAACAAGACATGATTTTAGAAATATCCTCTTATTGTGACAACATTGGAAATTGTTTCGATATATTTTTTTTTAAATACCAGATTATTACATTTTTTATATAATTACTATATGGGAGATACTATGGAAAATATTCTCTATTCGAAATGTTTTGTTCTGGAAGTAGATAAAACATTGAGAGGCTTGTGAAACCTTTTGTAAGTTTTATCTGACAAAATAGACACACCATAGTAACGGAATCTGGCTTATATACAAGGGAGACTTTCCAGTCTTTGCAAACTTCAGTATGACATACGTCTACAATCAAAAACATAGCAAATGTATGATAGACGAACCAAAAAGAAATATCGATAAATATGCAATATTTAATTGCCAATCTTCTCTCCAAATAACAAAAAAAATAACAAAATAACAAAGGAATAAACCAAATAACAAAAGCATTCTTCACTTCTAGTGTTAATGTGTTTGCAATTTTTGAATACTATAAGGTTAAGGTATTTCAGATAACAGGAAGAATTTAAAACAGAGGCGTAAGATGCAAAAGGGACATTCAAACTCATAAGCCGAAAATAAACTTACAACACCATGGCTAAAAAAGAAAAGAGACAAACAGACAAACAACAGTATACAAAACACAACATAAAAGTGAAGATCGTTGTAGTCTGATTAGAGAATTGTTATTTATTACTGCAAAAAATAAATGACATTTTTATAAAAGTTTTGCGTCTTCAGCGGATTTCTGGTTGACCTTTATCATAAAAACTCAAAACCAAAATATGAAAGCTAAGTATATATTAGAATTGAATCATGTAGAAAGCTATAAAATCGAAAAGGAACCAAATAGCCAAATCCATCAATGATCAACTTTGTCTGAGGGAGTTTGCACCTAAGTTCTTGTTAATTTCATAATTTATAAACTTGCAAATTTGGACATATATGTTATAAATCCAAATCATGCCAGTAGTAAAACACTGACTACTGAGTTAAACATACCTTCCAGCAGCCATATCGAACCATTGATAGAAACAACACTGACTACTGAGCTAAACATACCCTCCAGCAGCCATATCGAACCCTTGATAGAAACGTGATAATTCTGATGAGTCCTAAACTCTTTTCTGGGTTTACTTTCATGAAAACACTCAAAACCGTGTGGAAACAAAGGATTTATGGAAACCAAAACATGTTATTTAAAAAAAGAGTCTAAACATTATCCATCTAATGTCAACTTTTCCTTAGGGAGTTGGAACCTTAGATTCTAAGTTATTTATAAATTTGAAAATAAGCAAGTTTTTGGTGGACATAAAGGTATATACACTGCAGCTAATAGCATAACAAAATTGAGGTCTTATATGTTTAGAAACCAGAACACAGATTTTAGTTGAAAATGTTATGCTCTGTTAAACAAAGACAAACCTCGAAGTGAAACTAGTCGAAGTTGTATTAATTTCATTAAGACTTATATACCTAAAATGTATCTCTTTTTATTAGCACGTCATTTTCGCGATATTCCACGTTATAACTCATAGCAAGTATCACTGCCATGAATAAATTCGATAAGAGTTTCCAAAAAAAATATATATATTCCGCTCTGTGATTTTCATAGATCTTATATTGATATTTTATTTATTAATGATGTTAATGAACACAGACAAAAGACAAACAAACTTGAGATTCAAAAAATATTTCAAACAAAACAGATTGTACATTCAAATTGTTCATGAGCATAACATAATGCTAATGTCTCAATAAACATTTGTTTGAAATAACAAATCCGAACAAACTATCATCACCAAGCTTTAAATTTTAAAAATAAATAAAAAAGATGTTCATTAAATGTTTATAAAGAAACCAACGCATCGATATTTTATGATTATAAAGAAAGCAAAGCATCTACATTAAGAAATTAGGAATAAAACATGTAAAACAAAGCATCAGTATTAGAGTTGTTTGGGTATACATCAATGAACAACCAACACGACATAAGTAATTGAAAGACATTGGGATTACCAAATATTTACCGCCATGCACAGTCGTCAAACTGAACAAATATATACATATTCAATTCATTCAAAATATTTCCAAATAACAATTTGCACATGCCTGTTGCAAATCAGGAATCTTGTAAAAGTTTTATCTGTTTTATTTTTGAATGCATGTCAGTCACAAAATTTGCATATTGACAGATGTTTAATATTGTGGGTAGACTATTATTTGTGGGGTAACAATTGTTCGTGCATTTCGTGGGTATAGGTTTATTACAACCTTAAATACTGAACGAAATTTACATTTCAACAGGTTAATCAGGAGACTTCGGCCAAATCACAAAATATCCACGAAATTACAATTTGTCTTTATTCCAAAAAAGTTGGTATCAACAACAATAAATGAATCAACATAATTGTTTTTAACTTATTCTTAACTAGCTCAGACTCGATGAAATTCAGAGCCGTGGTTTTTACTTTCAAATTGCTGATTTTCGAAGACTGTAAGTGGTGTTTTGATTCTTTATGCAGTTGGTATGCTATCTCATTGACCTACATGTATACTCAACATTGTGTTATCGTATTAATACTCAATATATAACATTCTTAGGTGTGTGTACCATGACAATCACAAATTCGAATGCGTTTTTTTTTCGTGAAAGAAGCAAATTTATATAGACAAAAATTTATATAGAAAATGATCTAGCCAACTGTTGTTAATTTCGTTTTTCTTAAAGTATAAATCACACCAATACCCTTTTTCTATCAATTTTACTCTTTCTTTATTTCAATGAAATAAGATAAATTTTCGTCAAAGAGACTCATTGATTATGAGTCCAGATCAGATAGTATATTGATCTTTCTAATCATAAATCCTCACTGAGCACAAAAAAAACTTTATTGAAGTCGAGTCTTAAATTGTAGAAATTAATACCCTTAAAACTTTTAAAGTACTATTACATTGTATTATTTCGGAAATTGATTGATGTTCAATGTTACTTCTTTGTTTGATGCAATTACTGAATCAAGCATTACCGAAGCAATACGTCTGCGAGAAAATTAATAAAAAAGTTAAGATTAAAAATTGTAATAACCTGTAACTATTTACGATTTCAAGGGTAATTTGAAGTCATGCAAAATTTAGCATTTTTTTTTTCAATTTCATGTCATTCAAAAGTACTAGTAATGAATCATTCACATTAAATTATTTCCAATTTATTATAAACTCAGTTTCTATCATTGTCCTCCTAATATAAAGTACTGATTTTCTATAAATAAAATCAACCTTAAGAGTTTAAACATTTAAAGAAATTCAATATCTTGACATTCTCAATATGTTATACTCTGTATGATGTAAACATGTGAGTAGTTTGAGTAGTTGTTTGGACAAACCTTGAACCCTGTATGCAAAGTTTCACTTTAAAGGTTCAACATTATGTCATTTGTTGAAACTTATTTAAAAAATCTGAGAATATGCAAAAAAAATCATCGTAATATAAAAGTTAAAGCATGAAAATTGTACCTGTAGGAGGAGTTAGCCGAAATCTGTACTGTACATACAGTATACCAAAATGCAACAGTTCAGCAACCTGTCATTTTTTGAAAATTTAAACCAAAATCCTGATGATATGCACCCTTAAGAATATGTACTAACATTAGGTACATTATTAAAAAAGTTGTAGTTTAAAAACTTTTCTCCTAAGGAATAAGACATATAAAACATATACTCAGTATGGGACAAACGGTCGGATGGACGGCCCTGGTATTTTGTCGAGTGAGCAAAACCAAAATTAACGTATATAATGATGTTCTATTTTATAAGGCTTTGGTGACAAAATTTCTTTTTAAGTAAGCAGCTCAAATTGGAATGGTAAATGGGATATCTCAAATAAAGCAATGTAAGAAAACTAACATTTACGTCATTTGGTCTTTGGTGGAAAGTTGTAACATTGGAAATCATACCAAATCTCCATATTTTATAAGGTTTGAGTTTTCTTCTGAAATACAAAAGTAGTAAACATGGTAAAGGTTTCGTTAATTTCCTATTATTTCAATGTTATATTTTACTGATTGAATTTTATTTCGTCCTAACCGAGTGCACATTTAGTGTTGACATCCCATATTAGCAAATCCTTGTTATCTTTCTTCTCATTTCGATATGACTGTCCTGTGTAGATATGTGCTTATACAATTACAATGCTAGCACTTAATTTCTAACAAGCTAACGAAACCAAATCAGGTTTGGTTTGTACAGTCTAATAAATTTCAAGAAGACGGTTTACACTTGGAAAAGAGAGGCAAATGATACAAAAGGAACATTCAAACTCATAAGTCGAAAATAAACTGACAACATCCAAGTTAAAAAAGAATAAGACAAACAGACAAACAACAGTACAAAAAACACAACATTGAAAACTAAAAACTGAGAAACAGGAACTCCAACCCCCACAAAAAACCTTAGGGTTATCTCAGTGCTCCGGAATGGTAAGCAGATCCTGTTGAAAACGTAGCACCAGTCGTGTTGCTCATGTAAGTACAAACCCGGTGATAAGTCTAATTCGATAGGTCAAATTCGGGAAAATTGGGACAGGATTGTAGTTACGACAACTAGAAAATATCCGTCGTCATCTGCGAAACAGATATTCCATAACGGTCAACCAACTCGTGATGGCGTTCGTAATATTTACGAAGGGGATGATTTCAATTTCATCACTTGGAACTCTTGGTTTAATAGCTTCCTTATGAGCAGTATTCCTCTTGGAAATCATGATGTGAAATACAAGACCTGGATTATTGTATCAACTGGGAGATCACAATTAGGACACTGAAATCATCACTTTTGTTGTTAAGTTTTGTTTTTAATCGACCCTCATTGTCATTTTCTAGATGTAAATGAATATATAAGGCAGATCTAACTGTATCTGTTGTATTCTTTATCTTAAGTTGGATGGGATAGATGCGTTTACCATAGTCACTAAATTGAACATAGAAAAAATTGTTCTGCCAAATAACTAAGTTCAACTTTTGTTCTTTCTTCATTCCATGCCAATACGCAAGTTTCTGTCTGAGTTTTTTTACATCTACTTGTATGGTGTTATTCGCTAGATTTTGTCCGTAATCTTTTTCCAAATTAATTTCCTTTTTCTCTTTTACTGGTGGCGTTTTGGCGACCATTTTAAACCGAACTAGGTAAAGAAATTGTCATTGATAGTGGTACAATTGCTTGTATGTTCACATATTATCCCGCATTTTTTTTTTATTTGGATTTTTACTTTTAAAAACTGA
The DNA here is from genome assembly GCF_021869535.1 of Mytilus californianus. NCBI lineage: Eukaryota > Metazoa > Mollusca > Bivalvia > Mytilida > Mytilidae > Mytilus > Mytilus californianus. The sequence goes on from NW_026262712.1 coordinate 38,382,244, forward strand.
AGTAAATAATAATTTATCGCAAAAAAAATTAAAAAAAACAACTCTATTTGTTATGTTTGATAAGAACATATACAAATAAATCTTACTGATTACAGAAACTGAAAAAAATATTTAAGTATAAAGAATAAGAAGAAGGGAAGAAAGACGACGAAGCAATCAATGTGTAATAACATATTGCATCAAACATGTCAAATATCTACCATCTCGGCATTTATGCAAATTTGCTAATAATAATGTTCACTAAAAATAAAAGGTGATTTCATTAGGACCTACATGTATTGTGTAGTTGACCATCAGACACACGACGGAATCTGCTCATTGACTTATCTTTATGAACGGTGTTCGTTAACGTCAGGAACGATAACTCATACATAAAGTCATTTGGTATCGTTTTACCTTAAGATCAGCACCTTACAAAACAAAACAACTGGTTCCAGACAATTCGAATCAAGATGTTGAAAATAAGATTTTTCTTCAAGAAAGACATTTCATTTGCAATGAAACTGGTCATTGGGGGATATAGTGTCTACGTGCCAAGGTAGCCCATAGCACAAGATACTTGTACGTATATGTTTTATGGCGTTTTGCCTCAATGTTTGCCTTGCAAGGACCATAACATTGCATGCAACGACACAAAATACCACTAAACAACATAAAAGATTGTGCTCAAATTCATCCCCACCCCCCCCCCCCCCCCAAAAAAAAAATATATATATATATAAATAAATAAATGAAAAAAAAATACATTTTTGTATTATTCAACTTAAGAAAATACCAAAGCAAATATATATTAGCCCTCCAAAAAAATAAAACTTTATTTCCTAAATGTTTTTTCCCCACCATACAAATAGTAAAATTAAAAAAATGACGCCAAAAATGTTATGGGTCTCGTTGAAGAACTTTTATAGATGATTCCCGCCTCCCTCTGTTTGATACTGTTTGTCGGCTAATACTAGTATCTTAATCAAAACTATTTGTGAGAATGGGTGTATGTTTATTGTTCCCCTGAAATTGGCACGGTATTTCAAGTGTTCACTTGTTCTTGTTCCCATTTGACCTTTAAATTATCGAAAGACCTTCATACAAAATCTTTTTTTTTCGCCTACAAGTTTGTTTGTTTTTATTTTTGTATTTTTCCATACATTATTGCATTCTTATTTTCCAAATCGTAATGATCCATATTGACAATTTGATGATGACATAAAAATAAATAAAAATGTTGTCGCCTAATTAAAAGTATCATACCTCAACAAGTTTAGTAAAATGTTAATGGTTTAAACATTTAAAAAGCATGCATTAACAATTCCCGTGCAAATGTGTGTAATCGTGGTTGACATAAGCAGCGTATTGGACATACATGTATTTTTAACTACTTTTCTTTATTTTCAGATATTAAATGTGTGTTTTATTTGCGATATGTTTAAATCTTCAAAGGTACCTTTGATTCGGAAGAAAATGCGTTTTTTTCGCGGATAAAACATAGACTCTCAGTGTTATCTTGGCAACGTAATACGTGCTCCCTTTACATTCGTTCGTACCTTTCGTTAAAATGTTAGAAAGCTCTTATTTAACGTTAGTATTAATTAGAGCGGCTCCTTTCTGTACAAAACAAACAATACACTACACCACATTCCATAGCAATACACATACTACAATTGATAGTCATTGAGTTCACTCAGGTCGCTTTTTGAAAATGCCAATAACATGGCATATATATGTGGTAACCGTTTATCAAGAAAATCATGATAGAAAATGCAAGCTCTGGAATATTATATCACCTGGGATATACATACTCCATATGCATACTTCCCCAAGGTTACTTATCTTCTTTCCAGCAAACTGCGATATACCGGTGTAAAAGATCATTCCCGAACCTACCCATTTAGACCTAAAGCACTGTCATATCTATAAAGCTTGAAAACTTACATACTCAAAATGAATACCTTATCTGTTGGTCCTTTACTTATTTTGCCTTGGCGTTGTCAGTATATTTTCTACTTATTAGTTTTAATGTCCCTTCGGTATCTTATCTTTGTTTTGAAACAGTTAAACAGAGCAAAATCTCCTAGAAATATTAAAAATTTTGAAAAAAAAATGCATTGTAAGTGCTCTCACACGTTCAAGTTTTCCAGATATCTATGAAATTGATATTTAAGGTTTACATCAGCAATGTTTCGGAGGGGTTCGAAAAGCAGTGCCTGTCATTTATTTTACTAGAGTTATGAATCTCGGAAATATTAATTATATGAAAAAATGTAATATTAGCGCTCTCGAGCCTACATTTCTCTGATATATGTATTAACTTTTTTTAGTAGTTATTGCCTTTTTGCAGATAAAATAACGCCCCCTCTTGAAACTCTAGAATGCAGTATTAACTGTGAAATCCTTATATTGTGATATACAATTACCAGATGATATTAAGAAATGTTATCTTGTCTGTGAAACGTTTGTCTATTTGTAACATCGTATTTGTATATGTGACATAATTAAAACAAATGTGGATTTATTTGTCTAGCGTCTTATACAAATAATTTGACAATTACTATAACAACGGTTATAGAAATGTGTAATTAACTAACGGGACTGCGTGGAAATACAGGGAAATGAAATTTTAAAAAAAGTGTTCCGATGTTCCCCGATGAATATCATGTTTACAGTGTATTCCCGTTTGGCTTGAACAATTGGATATATTTTATGTAAAGCAGTCGTAAAACATTGAATTAAAGGTTGAAAATAGTTTAGGAGACGGTTCTTATTATCCGAAGGCATTAAACGCTAGTGATTGAATCAGGAACGATTACAAATATTTTGTTTTCGAAATAGCAAATGAAAAATGTAATTTGGCAACAGTACAAAATACAATATCAAATACGGCGGGCACTGGGCAAAAAGCTTAGATATATGATCTGGGTTTTTTTTAATCCGATTGAATTATATTTAGTATAGATAAAACCTACTAATTTATATTATTTTCAAGCTTTCATGTAATGAAATTTAAACATATTAAACGTTCATCCAATTGGAGAGAACATTTTTATATTCCACTGACCAGCAAATGCTTACTCCAAAGGATTATATTACATTAGCTGTATACGGCAAATCTTTCGGAATTCTGAGTCCTCAATGCCTTTCAACTACATACTTTATTTGCACTTTTTAAGTTTGTTGATTCGAGCGTCACTGACTTTTGTAGTCTGGCGTACAATATTTTAAGCCTTGTATCTATGATATTTTTTTTCCTGTTAAAAGAGTCAATTATACATGTAAAACACTATCACAGTAATACTGATAGATAATCAGGAAAGAAAATACGTCACATTTGGCATACGTTTCGATAAAATAAGATATAAGCCTAAAATCTACAAAAGACAATAATGACTTCTAACGTCTAAGTTAGCTAGAGTAAAGGAGTAGTGCCAGGAACCCCAATAAGCGGCCCTGTACAGTGGATTTTCTTAATTTCAATTATTAAAGTAAATCTAATGTGTACGTACTGCTAAAAAAATGAAAACAACACGTTTAATAATGTATGCGTCCGAAGCGCTTTTCTGGATTTACCTTCATCAGGAACGCTCAAAGCCAAATATTTGAAAGCCGAGGATGTAAGTACCGAAACAGTTGAAGAGCTATATGACTAAAAATACCTAAAAAAAAAAGCCAAATCCATCTAAGGTCAACTTTGCCTGAGGGAGTTGAAACCTTAGTTTCTTTAAAATTTCAAAATTATAAACGGACAAATTTAGAAAGGTTTGTTATAATTCATGTCAGTACCAAAGTACTGACTACTGAGCTGATGATACCCTCGGGGACTGAAAGTCCACCAGCAGATGTATCGACCCAGTGCAGTAAAAAATTGAAAACAACACGTTTAATAATGTATGCGTCCGAAGCGCTTTTCTGGATTTACCTTCAACAGGAACGCTCAAAGCCAAATATTTGAAAGCCGAGGTTGTATAAGTACCGAAACAGTTGAAGAGCTATATGACAAAAAATACCTAAAAAAAAAAGCCAAATCCATCTAAGGTCAACTTTGCCTGAGAAAGTTGAAACCTTAGTTTCTTTAAAATTTCAAAATTATAAACGGACAAATTTAGAAAGGTTTGTTATAATTCATGTCAGTACCAAAGTAATGACTACTGAGCTGATGATACCCTCGGGGACTGAAAGTCCACCAGCAGAGGTATCGACCCAGTGCAGTAAAAAATTGAAAACAACACGTTTAATAATGTATGCGTCCGAAGCGCTTTTCTGGATTTACCTTCATCAGGAACGCTCAAAGCCAAATATTTGAAAGCCGAGGATGTATAAGTACCGAAACAGTTGAAGAGCTGTATGACAAAAAATACCTAAAAAAAAAAACCAACTCCATCTAAGGTCAACTTTGCCTGAGGGAGTTGAAACCTTAGTTTCTTTAAAATTTCAAAATTATAAACGGACAAATTTAGAAAGGTTTGTTATAAATCATGTCAGTACCAAAGTACTGACTACTGAGCTGATGATACCCTCGGGGACTGAAAGTCCACCAGCAGAGGTATCGACCCAGTGCAGTAAAAAATTGAAAACAACACGTTTAATAATGTATGCGTCCGAAGCGCTTTTCTGGATTTACCTTCATCAGGAACGCTCAAAGCCAAATATGTGAAAGCCGAGGATGTATAAGTACCGAAACAGTTGAAGAGCTATATGACAAAAAATACCTAAAAAAAAAAGCTAAATCCATCTAAGGTCAACTTTGCCTGAGGGAGTTGAAACCTTAGTCTCTTTAAAATTTCAAAATTATAAACGGAAAAATTTAGAAATGTTTGTTATAATTCATGTCAGTACCAAAGTTCTGACTACTGAGCTGATGATACCCTCGGGGATTGAAAGTCCACCAGCAGAGGTATCGACCCAGTGCAGTAAAAAATTTAAAACAACACGTTTAATAATGTATGCGTCCGAAGCGCTTTTCTGGATTTACCTTCAACAGGAACGCTCAAAGCCAAATATGTGAAAGCCGAGGATGTATAAGTACCGACACAGTTGAAGAGCTATATGACAAAAAATACCTTAAAAAAAAAACCAAATCCATCTAAGGTCAACTTTGCCTGAGGGAGTTGAAACCTTAGTTTCTTTAAAATTTCAAAATTATAAACGGACAAATTTAGAAAGGTTTGTTATAATTCATGTCAGTACCAAAGTACTGACTACTGAGCTGATGATACCCTCGGGGACTGAAAGTCCACCAGCAGAGGTATCGACCCAGTGCAGTAAAAAATTGAAAACAACACGTTTAATAATGTTTGCGTCCGAAGCGCTTTTCTGGATTTACCTTCATCAGGAACGCTCAAAGCCAAATATTTGAAAGCCGAGAATGTATGAGTACCTAAACAGTTGAAGAGCTATATGACAATGTATAATATTTGAACGTATAATAAGAAAAATTGTATATCTGCTTCACATTTATAAAGATATTAGCCTAAAGAAGTAAAAGATTTCCTCCATTTTCCTAGAAATTTTCAACTTTTTCCACCTTTTTTTTGTGATTTTATATGTGGCGCCACCCCTCGCCTATTGAAATTTTTGTTGAAAAGAAAAGAGTATGGTATATGAAGAATATTTCAGCAAAAATATTTTTGGACGAAGGGTCGCGCAACTGTTCATTTTTCTATAAACTGTCATAAATTGTGCAGAATTCTGCAAAAAAAAAACCAGAATATTACGAAAGTTACCTACATTATGACGTCACAAATACGTCACTAACGACGTAATTAGTGAATATCGTTTTTAGCTGTTAATTCTTGAATATTTTACCATTTGTTTTCATCAAAATTTTACCTCATTTTCGCAATAACAATATTTAAAATCTTTAGGGCCAAAATTATGAGTAAGTGAACCAACTCCTTTACGTGAATAGATGTCCGTTATTGGTTTTTTCTGATATTTTTGGGGTATCGTTGCATTTCTTGGCATTGATGCTTATGTATACATGTACATGTAACATGTATATAACATACGTTATAAGCAATTTTGTCTTATTTGGAACTATAATTTTTTTTTAAAGCTGGCATTGATAAAAAGTAATTTGAAATGGCTTGACAATGAAAGTATTCTGAGGAAATATGATTTCATTTAAATTTGTCACTTTTTTTCATAAAACATCCTTTTGACTCAAAGACTTTCAAATGACAACAAAGATAAAGTTCACCATGCTTAGTGTACTTCCACTTTTAAAATATCTCCTTTCAAACTATTATATAAATCACTTTATATTTTCTTCTCTTTTCTCTGTGTACATGTTGTATGAGTATTCAATTTCTTATAATCGGCTGAATTGAAAGATATTTAACAATTCTTCTCACATTATTCAAAAAACAAACTCCTACAAAACGATTGCCGTCTAAAGAAGTACGAAATGTGATAACAAAAAATACTAAGGTAATTAAAAATGGAGAATTCCATAGAAACTGGCAAAACAACACGTTTTACTATTTCAACTGACAGAACGACTCGAAATCTTTGGAAACAAATTTCTTAAACAAAACAACACAAAACCCTAAAATTACAATGTATCTACACTTCAAATAACTGGTTGTCTTCCCATCTTAAATAATATTTTGAAGATAGAATTTGATCTTCAAAGCAAAAAATGTAATTTAAAAAGGATGGCGAAGTAATGAAGTCTGTAAAAGCTGAGTACATTGATTTTCACATGAGATGCATATCACTTTTATCATTTCAAATTCTTGAATGAAAAAAAAAGTTATATATTATTGGGTGATTATATTGATTCATATACTGGAAGATATAAGAGAGATAAAAATGCACCCAACAATATGAGTGCACATTTGAGAACAAAAAGTTGGTCCGGCTTTGATTACTAAAAAAGAATAGCGAACGTAGATACAAGTATATTGTCTTATGGTGGGATAAATCGAAAATTGTAAAAAAAAATCACTCTAATTCACACAAAACATTCTCTGAGACTGACATTATCAAGATGCTTGATTTCTTGATTGACAACATATTTTATGGTTTTGCTTTAGTTTAATTCAGAGCATGCTGATACAATTATGTAATTAAAATCTACAAAGCAATCCATCTGGTATCCATACTATTCATTTCCATTGAGATATTTCCTTTTGTCAGATCATGTGTTTTACTTACGACGTCTAACAAAATAAGAAATGCATAAACAATATCTGTATAGCAAAAGTATTTGGTTAGGTTTTAAATTTATTGATAACAAAATCAATCATACCAATAAGAACAATATTCAAAGAAATAAAGAAACAAAGACTGCAGTGTAGAGTTGGTAACTTTCTAGAAACTGTTTAGTTAAAGGATCAATAAGATTACCCGGATCGTACCTAAATTTGCTGGCTCGATAAACAACAACACCGCACAAATTCGGATGTGGTATCCTGTTTGTAATAAGTTTTCTACGGGTACAGCCAAACTTTCAAACCAGATCTTTGTATCTATGCACAAATTCAGGAAAGGATGTAAGTAATCCTTGACTTAATAATTTACCAGTAAACGTAAGTTACGTTCAATAAAATATAGAACATAGTCACTACAGATACGGGCATAGCAAAAGAGTTGTGTTATATCAACACCATACGACCAAAGGAACAAAGGAATCTCATTGACCAAAAAAAGGGAAAATTATAATAATAATAATTTTTGTTAATAGTTTTCTGTGTAAAACTGAAATATATAAATCTTGGAGAGGAGAGTTATTGCTGTTTATATTAGATTTATCTAAAGTTAGTTCCTTTGGGTAAATGTCGGCAGTATATTTAAGTTATTTTGGGAAGAAAAATCATCAAAATAACAGTAATACTAACGAAGCTTTAACCGTTAAGTTTAGATTTACATATTACACAATTATTTACCTGTCAGAAAGTAAAAAAAGATTATAAAACTTTAAATTATCACGGACCATGAGGCAAACATACCGGAGAGAACAATATTTATCAGTGACGTAATAAAACTGAAGTCGGGTAGTTGTTAGATTACACACGAGCAGTATAATATTTTAAATTTCATTTGTTTAGTATTCATCCTTACATTGCGTTATTATTAGTTTTTGTTAGTCCAGTTGAATAGTGTATGCAAGTTCAGAACAAACGATTTCTTTTAGAAGCAGAGTCGATAATGAGATTTAAAAGGACATTTCGAATAATATTTTTATTGATATGTAAAAATACAAATCTAAATTTAGATGACGGTTTATTTGTTCTCGGTACTGTGACTCCCGTGCGTGACAGTTATGACATTAGCCATCGCTTAATACTGAGAAATTTCATTAGATAGCAACGATATATTCCACAAGAATGACACATGTCAATTTTCTTTTCAAAGGTAAAACAGTGCGATATATAATAACTATAAAACTAGTCTATCTTGTTTTTGATCAAAGTACGATTTTTAAATCCCTAATTACCGGATAAATGACAAGATGATTTAGTAAAATAAAAAGGATAGCTATAATAAGAAGATTTCCGTCAAAGCTTTTACACAAATCCTTTTAATGTCAAATAATCTGCATTAAGTAATTGTTTTCTATCCTATGCGTTCGTATCTTTTGAAGATGCGATTTAAATTTCAAAAAGAATCAAACCCAATTTTAAACGGACATCAAAATAATTATTCTATTGATTGTTAAGTTGATTATTTTTCAGCAACTCATGTAAAGGAAAATGTGTGCATACAGAATATAATATATGGTAATTCCATTACTGCAATTTTCTGAACACAAACCAAGTTATATAACACTTTGCTTGCATCTTGCTGGGAGACAAAAAAAGATTCTTTTACATAAAAATCCATCAATTAACATGCGACGAGCTTTGCTTCTACCGACTAATGCAAATTTAAATCGAGAATTAGACTTCCTAAAAGGGAAGGAAACTAACTTACAAATGTCGGAAATGTCTTTCATGTAGCAAATGCTTTTGTCCAATAAATATACTTGATAACTTTTGTGTCTGTTTTGAAATTGTTTACAGATAAGAACTCTTCAATGCATTTCTTCTAAGTAGTTATGTATCACAAATTCTAAGTTGTATGACTATAACTTTGCATGTTTTCAATATCAGTCAAACAAAGACCTGTCAACGGCCTAAAAGAACTACAACAGAATGAACAACTGGCCTTTGTTATTGCAATAAATCAAATCCGAAATTCAAGACACAAGAGACACCTATGAAAGATATTTAATTGCTATGAGGCAAGTATTACCTGTGAAGGGGGCGAGAGAAGTATCACTTGATGTTTTACTCAATGTGATTGCCATTTGTATTCTTATTTAATTAGAACTACAAATCCTCGGGTAAAAAACATTGACTTACAAAAAATCCGGAAAGAAACACACGGAAATTAATATTGTGCGTACGCATAACTTGGAATTGAATAAAGTTTTTGTAACACAAGGAAACACAGTGTGAATTCCAAAAAAGCATATTAATTCGAGATATGCAAAGTGCCGGTCTTATCAATGTAACATTATTAATATACTCATTAGAGACAAAATATACAGTTGTATACTGGAATCTTGAAAGCTTGGCCGGACATTGCAAATAGTGCGTTCACTTTGCGAACAGTGTCGAAAATAATCTCATCGGGTGTATTGAGAAAGATAAAACCCGCAATTTAGTGAATGATCAAAAACATTATCTAAAACAAACTGTCAACCTTTTAAAATGTCAATCATTTGAGGTATAAACGATGAAAAAAAAAATTAAATTGTATCCCAACAAAATATGATTTTTGCATTCAATTCTTAATAATATTCTGTTCAAAATTGAGCTGGAAGTGAAACCACTTCCCCCACCTATTACATGTAGCACTTTACAAGTCGTGAAGGAGGTAGATCAAAATTAATTTGCCTTATATTTAATATGTTTGACCAAATTATTATGCAAAACCACTAGTAGTGTTCTACCAGTGTGTAAAGTTCGATAGATAGCCATGAGGCCGTATAGGATGAGGGTGACAGATGGACGAGATGCAAGATGTCTCTATACTCCGAAAACCTTAAAGTAAAGTAAAATTATTGTCGATAAACAAAGTGTTGAAAAAGATACTTGTTTAAGAAATAAAAGATACTACTTAATGGTCTATCAGTTCCGATAAAGAGTCTAGTCACATATCGCATTATATATTGTCAGTAATTCGAACGAGAATCACATCTGAACAAAATATATCTGAACCATAGAATTTCCCAAAAAAACTAAAGCTTTTGTATACTGACATGCAGTATATATAAATATCACTTTTATGTCGTCTTTCGTTGGGATAGAAACTTACCCTGTAAAGAAACAAGTAATATTTAAACAAACGCGTTCAAATTCAATATCATCTGGTTATTGTCTGCATTTCATTCAAAATTAGTATTGCCAAAGGTGAAACAACATGTCTTAGTTCAATTTATATGTTATTCACATATAAATGTGCCTAACATTGATTTTTAAACAATCATGCCATTGGTATTGGTATTATTCACACATGTACAAATATTCTGATGTGTCTAATGCTGATCAACCTGGTTGTGACGGATGCCAGTTGAAATATGATATAACAGAACCATTATCATATTTCCATGTTGACTCTAACAGGAGATGGGTTCCCTGGAAGTATATCCACTGTGAAATGTCAAACTGGTCTGAAAAAAAATCGCGCACATATGACAAAAACTTAACATTAAATTACCAACTTTATGAATGAATATAGTTGTAACACCTGTCTTTTGTTGTTAACTGTCTTTTCGGTATTTTGGTCGATTGGATGCTGCCTCATTAAAGTATACGCCTCATCCTTTTCGATTAAGGTGGTGTAGTATTACACCTCAAAGTATGGCAGCTGTCTTTTTCTCTATTTTCATCGTAAATCAGACATAAACTTAATTAACTGAAAACTGAAATTAGGGTTATGAGTCGGTAACTGTGGTTCAACTGTGACACAGATATGCAATGCTGGTTAATAAAATTATAGAGGCAGTCCATAAATTATTTAAGCGGTTCATTGCAAAAGTTTTCTAACTGAAGAATGTATAAAACCCGCGAAAGGTATCGACAAATGACAGGAGCTAACTATTTAGGTGTTAGAACCTTATTGTCAATCTATTTTGTACAAGAATAACTATTGTCTATTCATTGATATTAATAAATGAAAAGATTTTTGCAACCTCTGGTTAACAAACCATTCCTCAATTGTAACTTGAAAGCAGTGACTAAAACATATTTTCCCTTGTACCATATATGTGATTTGACCAAGTTATTATACCTGAATAAACCTAGGCAGTTTTTCCTCGATTTAGGATTCTTTTTAATGTTTACCTTAAGTTGGAACTTTTCACCTCTTTTTAGACATAACAGAGGAAAATAGAAAGCTATCTCATAATCAGTGATCGGGAACATATTTGTCTATACCTAAAGCCCTTTTGGATTATCAGCACTTGAACGTTTGTGATTGGCTGCGGATTTTGGCCTCGAACATCACTTAAGATACATAGGTCTAAATGAGCATCTGGTTCAGTAAAATTGTTATTGTTAACATCATAATGTGCAATGAACAAAATAATGGATGTCAGTCTGCAATATGTTATCATATTAACCTGCTTTCTATTGTTGACAGATCGACAGATATATTGATTATAAAAAAAAAACATTGATTTTTGTGTCTGCGTTATAACTCAAAATATATAACCTTAAAATATTTAAAATTCTAAAAAGGACTAAATAGGCGATGCCATATGGTGATTGCAAAAAATATATAAAAGATAACTTGAAACAATTGCAACATATATTAAGATTGACAAAAACAACTTAAGCGACAATTAGAAAAATATACAAGACTAGAAATGTGACAGTGTGTTGTTGTATTTCGACTGAATCATTTGTCATGAGTTCTCCACCTACTGATTCACATATTTGGCTGAAATTTTCGTACCTCAAGGTATTATCATATAAATGGACTTTATAGCAACTGTTGAATGCTTTATTACATACATAACCAGTAACATCCGGGCATCTTTCTACGAAATTCAGAAAATGCCAATCAAAAGTTGGCGTTCAGTATTGATAAAATAAAGTAAAATAATAACACATTTTCTTAAAAAAAACCGTTAAAATAGGCCTACATAAATAGATATAGGAAGATGTGGTATGAGTGCCAATGAGACAACTCTCCATCCAAGTAACAATTTATAAAAGTAAACCATTATAAGTCAAGGTACGGCCTTTAACACGGAGCATTGGCTCACATAGAACAGCAAGCTATGAAGGGCCCCAAAAATTACTGGTGTAAAACCATTCAAACGGGAAAACCAACGTTCTAATCTATATAAAAACGAGAAACGAGAAACACGTATGAACTACATAAACAGACGACAACTACTGTACATCAGATTCCTGACTTAGGACAGGTGCAAACATTTGCAGCGGGATTAAACGCTTTAATGGTACCAACCATTCTCCTTTTTCTGAAACAATAGTAATACATCACAACATAGAAAGACATAAAATAGCAATTAGAAGGCTTAACTCAATCAAAAAACGTAAATTTACACACAATGAACGAATAAATTTGATCTGTGATACCTGAATGCGTATAAACATTATAAGAGATAAATAATTAAGGTCAAAAGTAAATAAACAGGTTTAAACAAAGTTAAAGTATGATACCACTGTGAAATGTTAAACAATATTCAGAAAATAAATACCTTTTTTACATTTTATTTGTATATACTGTAGTTGTTTGCTTGTACAAAATTGAAACTCGATAAGTCAAGACCGCCAACCAAATCAAAAGGACAAACATAAGCACGTACTAAGGAAACATATTATTACTTCTATTTGTCAATAATTTAATTACGTTTTTCTAGATCAGACCCTTTATATAAAAAGGGCCTCTTTTGCAGAATCCGATCCTTCCACGAATTTAAGAATAGTGTATTTAAGAAAATTGAATAACAAGTAATCGTTCTCATTGATGTTTGAGTAAAAAGAGAAAAAAAATATGAATAGTCGGGTATAAAAGGCACGACATGAAACATAGGAAACGATTTATTTGAAAAAAATAACGGTCTTATTAATAACAAAACAATTTACGAAAAACAAATATGATAGACATGTCATGTCTTCTTTGACTGTCCATCACGTTAAAACACTAAATCCCTGGGATGTGTTTTAGTTGATTTTAGTATCTGATGCATGATTTTTTATTATTAATTGTTTTTGGCTTTTAACTAGCTTTCAGTAACTTCGAGTACTCTCATATTGTACTTTCGTGTTAATTTGACCTATTGATACAATTTGTAATGCATTTTTGTTATTTAATGTTTACTTATTCAGTGTTATATCTACTCTCACTATTTTTTATATATACCACCTTTGATAAGTATTTAGTGTGACGATAAATTTTCACTTTTGTTCTTTAACAAGGAACAACAAAATTATTTATTTTGTAAAAATTATTTCCGTACTACAACTTACAACAAAATTATTTTTATTTACTTGTGTACGTTATTTTATTTGGTGTCATTTTATCCAAGGTTATGGTTACACTAGTCATTTTTGGGGCCCTTTATAGCTTGCTGTTCGGTGTGAGCCAAGGCTCCGTGTTGAAGGCCGTACTTTGGCCTATAATGGTTTACTTTTGTAAATTGTGACTTGGATGGCGAGTTGTCTCATTGACACTCATACCACATCTTCTTATATCTATGAACCAACAACAACCATTTAACTACATGTTCCTGACTTGGGACAGGCACATATAGAATGTGGCAGGGTTTAGCATGTTTAAAGGCCCTCAAACCTTCACTAACCTCGGAGAGTGGTTGGACGTCAAAACACAAGAACGAACTATGCAAAACATTAAACAAAAACAATTATAAGAAACAGCTAAAGACGACAACCACTCAATTACAGGCTTCTGACTTGAAACCAGCACATATATGATGTGGCGTTGTTAAATGTGATTGACGGCGCCAGCTTTCCTCTAAACTGGGACAGTGGTGTATCAGTACAATTCAGTTGAAAAGGGCTTAACTCATCAGATCGATATATACAAAGCAGAAAAACATCTAACAAAAACTCACACCGGACGTGGCAAGTTATTTATACATCCCTAAATACAAAACAGACACAACGTACATATCTAAGAGTACTTGCAGTTACTGACAGCTAGTTCAAAGCCAATAATGACTAAAAAAACATATAGCTTAGACTTAAATATCAATCAGTAAACTTCCAACATCCAATCGATTTAGTTTTCAGACGTCAGAAGAAAACATGAACTTGTGCAAAGCCAAAATATAGTTATCGACAGATTGTATCACCGTGAATATACATGTGTATAATATGTTTAACAATAATATTTGGTATGGTTTTATTTACAAAATCAATAGATATAAATACTATATGTATATATATATTATCAATATAACAATATTCAAAAATCTAATTAAAGTGTTCAATTGGTAACCTTTTAGAAAAAGTTTATTTGCAGGATTGATAAGTTTATCCGAATCGTACCTCTATTTCGGTTGACATCATAACCGTAAAATTTAGGATGTGCTATTTCGTTTAAATTTTTTTGTGTACAGTTTATCGTGTAAAACTTTAATATCTAAATCTAGGAAAGGACATCTATCGCTGTTAATATTTGATTTATTTACAAGAAGTTCTGTTGGGTAGTTTTCGGCAGTATATTTAGAGAATTCTTGATTATTTAAGGAAAATATAGCATCAAGACAACGGTAAGTGTTGTTGAATTTATAAATTAAATGTAATTGAGACAAGTCTTTACTGAGTGTGGTCATAAACTGTGATTCATAACAGTACAGGAACAAGTCTGCTATTAAATAGGCACAATTAGTACCCATACGAATACCTACAACATGTCTTTTAACATTTTTTGCCAAAACGTAAATAAAAGTTGTCAAGGAGACAATTTACAGCATAATTCATCTAATCACACCTACAGTAACTATATCTAGCAAATGTACCTTTCTTATTAGAGAAAAAGGCTTTATATGAGGTGCAGCAAATAAATTTGCAATCAGATTTATAAAACAACAATTTCATTTAATAGGAAAACTTGTGCTTTTAAAGATTGTGTGAAAGTGTAGTATAACGTGTGGAAAAGTCAAACTGCAAAACGAATAAAAACGACCATCAAAGCACGTAATTTATATAAAACATAATTAATAAGCATATTCAAGGAATCATAGCTGTACATCTATTTGTCAATAATTTAATTGAGTTTTTTCTAGATCAGACTCTTTATATGAAAAAGGTCTCTATTGCAGAATCCATTTCTTCCACGAGTGTACAAATAGTGTCTTTAAGAATATGGAATAACGAGTACTCGTTCTCATTGATGTGCCAAACGATAATCATGATTATTTTGAGTATAAAAAAGAGAATAAAAAAAACCGAAGGGTGCATTGAAGGAAAGCATACAAGACGATGGATTAAAGAAAAACATGCAAACAGACTAACAACGTTAAACACAGGAAAGAAAAAAAATGAACTGTATAGGGAGAAAATGACTGCCCTAAGCAACTTCCAAAACGTAAATTTCGACAAATAACCAGTATTATTCCCTAAATTACTCCTACATCTGTCTAGCATCAAAATCATGTTACTTAGTACTGAAATCTTTTGCAAGAACATACCATTAAAAGAACTAATTGCCCTCAATAGACAAAATCTGCTTTCTAGAGGCAAAATTAAAAAAGGCATTTTTTTTAATCAAACGGCTTTATTCTAAATATAGTGGTGCAAGCAAAAGCTTCGATGTTGGGCCATTCGATGGTGTTTTTTCTTTTTTTGTTTTTTTGTCTTTCCGGCACATCATTCCAATCATACCTACTGTGTCACATTAAACTAAATGAACCCCTTATGAGATAGAAATATATTCGAGAATCATAGGAGGTGAATACTTTTTTAGTTACAAAAAGGGCAAGTTCAATTTTTTTCCTGCATGACCGTTCAAAATCGTATTGAGGTTAACACTCAGTGGTAGAATATCACTTTATAAAAATATGCAATTTAAAATTTAATAGAAATACGTTTCAATGTATAACAACAACAACTGGCCGTTTCATTTGACGAACCAACTAGAGACCTTAGATTTTCAAATTATTATGATATACTCCATGAATATTAAAGTGTTTTTTAAATCTATTGTCATTGTCATTGTTTAAACATGTTAAATTTAGATATTTCCATTTACTTTTGCCTCTTGCGTGTTTTTTCTGTTGGTATGCTAAGCTCCTTTCAAAGAAGATCCATCGAATATTTTGGCTGAACAATTAAATGTCGTTGTTTTTATCTGACATGTAACAACAAAAATATCAAAAGTTAATCTTCAACAACGCGCTATTTACTGCTATTGGTAAGTTAACATAACAATTACCATGATTACTAAAAGTTAAGTAAGCATTTCGGACAAAAACACAAAATAAAAAATATGGTAACTGGTAAGATGGTTTCATGATACAATTGAATTCCGTTTGCAAGACCATGTTATAGTATCTAAAGAATATCTTATAATTGTAACCTGCAATTTTACTGTAAATTTTGGTACTCCTATCCCGAGAAAACGTTTACAGACAAAGTTAAGGTTGCAGAAAATGGCGTAGTAGTTGAGATGATTTCATCAGTCTTCTATTTCCATCCAAAATGTAACAGTGTTTCTAAAATTCAATGGAAACTGCTCACATTTTCAATATAAATATATCATTACATTTTAAACGGACAGTCGTGTGGACGTGATGATTTTTTTTTACCACAATATCTTTTTTGCAAGATTTCCGACATAGAAATGGAAATAATGATTATTTACATTTCACTATTTTTGATATTTTATAGGTAGACGTGAAATCGGTGTCCGACCGTAGTCACGCCTCTTAAAAGTGTGTAGTTTGTCCCTTTGCCATGAAAATAATAACAAAAACAACAACACCAATATAATAGAATTAAAAAAAAACGCAATCTATTTTATGTATGTACCTTGTTTCTACTAAATACTCTGTTAGTTTTTCTTTTAGAATTAATGTTCACCCTATGTGTCTTAGTGTCCAATTGCAACGCATTAAATTGATATATATGCATGGCATTAGATGAAGAAGTCATTAACGGTCGTGATTATTGGTTACGTATCTAGATGAATGAAATTTAGGAAATAGATTTAAACCCAAAAGGTCAAAATGGAATTAACCAATCAATTTAGATGAATATATTGATTTCTGTCATAAAGATGTTGTATTGTAGCCTTTTCGTGATAAATCTTTTCAACTGACGTGTAGGTTATCATGGTTAAGACTAAAATGCTATATATTGCATACTGTATCGCGTTTTACGACGTAACTGTCTCATTAGTTCTGGCACAGACTGTAAAAACGTATACTAAATGTGTTCAAGTAGGAACAACATCTGTTAACACAATTCCGTTCTTAAACAGGGACTGCATATCAGCTATAGATGGTGCCATAATGTGCACAGAAGTTGCTGAATGCACTGTTTTTACCTACGATGAATTGACTAAAACTTGTCGTCTCTATCAGATGATCGATACAGTTAACTGTGATTTTAATGTGGGAAATGGAGGAATGACTTTTACCAAAGAAACTGGTAGGAAAACACTTTATTGTTTTTTGTCGAATACTTGCTAGGTATTAAGTGATATAAGAACTCATCAATTATATACCAGACTAGGTAACAGTAGCTTGACATTCTTTGATTCGACATTATCATAAGGTAAAGAAATGTAACGGTATGCCCATAACGATATTTCTGTGGTTGCTGTCAAATTAGTATTAGAAAGTATTCTTATTTGTTTTCGTTCTTATCAGTGTAAATTATAGTTAACTATATTATGAAATATTTAAAATCATATCAACATATATTGATGACTTCAGTTCAAATTTTAGTTGAAGATTTGTCTCCCTTTTTGACGATGAAACATATATTGAATACTCTGAATTTGACTTGGATTGAGATACAAGAAAAAATGAGTAGCGAAATATGAAATACGGCAGCCATTCCGGGCTAAAACTTGCAACTTTTAAAAATAAATTCGTTCTATATTAATCGTGACAAGTATTTTTCTGAAAAAAAAACAATATGCACAGCTTACAAGATTATCGGAATGCTAAAACAAAAGTAAGTACACTTTTTTGTTGTTTTAAAATATAAAGCACGAAATTTACATTGATTGCTACGATTTAATCTAAAATCGAAACTATGCATTGAGGAGTGTTATTCGTTTGTTATGACATTCACGTCTTAAGCAATAAGTATAAATATATAAACATATACAACATTGAAGAAATACCCAAAAAAAAACAGCTTTTATGTTTCTTAATGTACTGGAAGTGTAGTTCAACATTTATACCAGTTTAATACAATTAACCCATATTCAGGTAAACAAAACGGTATAAAAAATACTAGTGGTAAAAATACAAGAACAAGGCAACATGAAAATGGAAAAGAAAAGTATTAAACAATACTGTACCAAAGATTGATGGATATTGATAAACGCAAACTCGAGGTACATAACTTGGTTTAATGAAAGTGTACGGAGAGGAGAGAGAAAGAAGAGATGTTCAAATGCCTCTTGCTTTAAATTCGTTAACGAGATATCGGCAAACTATTCCAATACAGACATATAGGGTTTTGTTTTTTTTGTCCAAAAAATTTGATTGATTATTGTTTGGTCGTAATTAAAAAAAATATCGTAAACAAATATGTTATTTTTTTCCCTACCAAATTTATCCTAACATGGTATGGACTGTTCATTGTTATTAAATCGCAAACAATCTGCTTAATAGGTAATATTAGATAAAATGTACATGTTGTTTTTATCAATGAAACAAAATGTATGAACGGTTTGATTTGCTTGTTCTTCGTTTACACATAATTTTCGTTACAGGGAAAATTGTTTGTAATGTAAGAATGATGCATACTTCAGAAATTGAAGAACATTTATAGATCGTACGTTTTTATCCTTTAAAATCACTTATTGTTTTGTGAGAAAGATTGAAATATATTTTACGCACGATTAAGCAAAAGTACAATGTCTGGTTTTTATTCAGTCTGATTTTGCTATAATCTTCTTTTTTCTCTCAACCGAAAGCAGTTAGTGAAAGAAGTCAAAATATGACCGATCTGACTATTTTCGATCATAAAATTGAATTAGGTTATTTTAAGACCGGTATCGTTTACCTCACAAAATGTGTCAGGCAATATAAATAATGATTCTAACAAGCAAATAAAAAAAAATGGTTACGATTATTTTTAATCATTTCTTTAAGATTGCCCCGTTGACTGTAAGAGGTTTGGAAACAGCTGCTATTTTTTTGAAAACACAACAAAACTATCTTGGGATAATGCAATAGTAAGTATAGTCAGTTATATCTTAAAAATGTAATACTTTTTTATCAAATATTTGTCAACTGTTTGGTACAACCAAAGAAAAAAGATCACTTTTTTAGACGTCGCAGATTTTATTACATTTTTACTGATCTTATAATTCACTTAAGGTACATATGCTTTAGATTTTCGCGTTAAACAATATTTGTTCTGATACAAATTCCTTTTTCGATACAATTTTCGAATTAGAGTGTAATAACATGTTTTAAAGGACATTTCTTGATTAATGTCACTAGATTTAGTTAATTTTACATAATAGTTAAACCGATGGCATTTAATTTGAAATGAATAATGTCTTGTTGACTGTTGAATCATTTTTCTTTTGGCCATAATGCACATGTCTTTCATATATGTTTTTTTTTTTTCGGCATTATGTATTGTGTCACATTTTCCGCATGCGATATAAAGTGGAAAATCAGTATCTACAGTAACCTTTTACTGAAATCCTTCATTGTAATACGTTTTAATTCTAAATAAAATTATAATCAGATCGATCATTTTAGGCATACTGTATATCTCAAGGTGGATATCTAGCGGAAGTGACAGATGAAGCAGAAATTCAGCTGGTTGTTTCAATGATAAACGGTTTGCTTTTATTTGAACTTATTTATTCAAAATAATTAAGTCTATTCAATAATGAATTAATCAAAGCCTCGCAAGATCATTTTCTTTTAAGAACTCTGAATTATAAAAACAAATTTTACCGGCAAATCCATGGCCACTATCATGACAGTTTAATTTGCAGTCAGTTCAAAACTGTAAGGTCAGTTTTCAAATATTGCAGTATTTTTATTTTCATAACCATTCTGAAAATAAACTAAATGGGACTTTATTGGCATTAAACGCAATGTCTTTAAACTACTAATGTTACTGCGGCGAATAATACGGAAACTTGTCTGAAAGACAGAGCATTAACATGTTGTTTTTAAGAATTAAGGTTCCACCCTCAAGCAAGAAAATAGGGTGTTAAATCCATCATTCAGAATTGATCTAAGATGGATTTGGCAGTTTTTTTAGCTCCTCATGTATACAGGTATTTTTCATACTTCATTTGGATTACAATTTTTTGGTTCGACTGATCCGGATGAAGGTTTATAAAAAAAATGCTACAGATACACCAAATGTATGCAGTGTCATTTTCATGTCTAATAAGGTCTTGCAAGCCAAATACACAAAGTTTGGAGATAAAATATGAATGCATATATTTGATGGGGAAAACTTTAGAAAATTTTCAATCTACCAAATAACATTCCTAGGGACTGATAAGATATAAATAGTCTTTCAGATGACATTCATTCATTTTTTAAACTTCAGCTTTTAAATTTTTCATTTCCAAACAAAATATGATGAAAGCGATAGTCATATCGTAATTATATTCTACACCTGGATATCTAGTAATGTATAGTGATGTTTATCATGTTTATGTAACTGAAAAATCTATTTACATACGTTTTCCTGCTCGCTCATTATTCTTGTCACAAAATATTAAGCAAAATATTAATGCAAAGTAGTCATGTTTGGTCAAATATGAATAAAAACATTTTTTTTATACCACATTGACATCATAAATGGCATGCCCACATTGAAATGTTCAGATGACATCATAAATGGCACGCCTGCATTGAAATGAACAGATGACATCATCTTATCCATATGTGATCATATGAACATACGTTTTGGATTAGAAAAATAGTAAAATAACAAAAATACCGAATTCCAAAGAAAATTCAAAATTGAAAGTCCCTCAACAAAAGGTAAAATCAAAATCTCAAACACATCAAACGAATAGAAAATAACTGTCATATTCATGACTTGGTACAATCATTTCCTTATGTTGAAAATGGTGCAAAAGATTTCACAATTTTTGCCATTTTAGGAACTAAATACAACCTCCTGTCATGCATTCTTCTATTTATTAAATAATTACCCGTAATATAAGTTGTAGTTGACGTCCTTCTGATAAAATGATAAAGATATAAACCCAATAAAAGTGCAAATACCATGAACTGACACTGAGACTTAATTGCAGATGATGTGTATTTTGGATGCAGACTTTATGACGGTATTTGGCAGTGGACCACTTCTGGTAAAACGTTGCTGTTAAATGATACCCTGTGGGCCCCTAATGAGCCAAAAGACGGAAAATGCCTTCATATATGGACAGGGAAGTTTGATGATACCGGCTGCTACGCTCAATTAGATATCGTATGTGAAAAAGTAAGCATGCTACGATTTTATCTTTTAAATTATAAATTTGTTATTTAAGCTTTGTCTGTATAAGCATGAAGCTTTGAAAGATAATTTTGAAATGTTAAGCAAGTAGATATAGCCAATGATAGAAGTAATCATTTTGACAAAGAGAGGTGAAAGAAACCAATTTGACATGGACAACTCATAAGTCGAGATAAATTGAGAATTGCAAAAACGAAAGAATGGCAAAAAATAAAACTGTTATTAATGGTTTACTTTGGTTATGATATCCAAATTGGTCGAATTTCTAAAATATATTATCATCAAAAGGAAAAGATAAATTCAACAGTATTCGTAAAAAGATGACGGTCAATCTAGAAAAGGTCTTCAGACACACCCAATTAATAAAGAGTGTTTTTATTTTCTTTAATGAAAAAAGCTAATGCAAAACACTGGCAAAATGTCTTTATAGAAATATTAACTTGTTGATAACTTATAGATAAAACAGATATGTATTCCAATACGCTATTGTGTGATCCCGTTTCACCAGCAGTGTTGTATTCAAGGCTTTCAACAGGAATGAAAAAACCATACTGTAACATGAAATGAAGACCCATTTTTTTTCTTTTGGCAATGTTGTTGTCTGGTTTTGGTTCGAACATCACAGATGAGTCTTATGGCATAGAACCACTTACTTAGTATTCGGTCCCAATGATAACAGAATATTCAAGATACATGTAGTAGTGCATATTTTAAACAAAATAGTTTTAACGCATTGAAGTAACTTTGTAAATAAGTAAAATTTGTAGAAAATGTTGGCATCATATGGTTTCGAATCACTGTAGAACCCTTCCTGAAAGTTTCTCTTAAACAATACAAATACAGAGGGCATAATTGCACTGGTGCTCAAATTACCGGGAACTAGTTCGTTCTTCTATGCATTTTTATGTAGATTCTATGCAGATTTAAACATAAAAAGCTATAGAGCTATGTTTTAGTGGTTTTATTCCTTATTAGACGACACGCTTATCTGGTGTAATAAATTGTAATTCTGGTATCTTTCATAAATTCTTTTCACCCGCCGTAAAATTAAAACGTGCGACAAATGTGCTCACATGACTGTTAGTCCCTGAGGGTATCACCAGTCCAGTATCCAGTTCTTCGGTACTGGCATGAGCATACGGATAAATGTTGTTAAAATTTTACTGTTACAAATAAGGAATATATCAACTTCATGCAAAGCTCTGATTCCTTGTCCGGCTTATGCTCTTCAAATTTTGAATAAGTTTGGGATTTTCATGCATTTCGACATCAAGCATCACAGTCGAAATGCGCAGCTGGTGCAGTAAAATAGGTGCCGTTTATATAAGTATATATAATTTTTGAAATATTCATTAAAGAAATAAACCATTTACACAAAACATTGTAAAGTGGTAAAAACACTTTTTTCCAATGTACATTTATCAGAAATGGGAGAATGTTTCTGAGGAGTAACCGGGAAAATCTGAATGATTGTTTTTTTTTTTTACTTCTCTATTCTGTTTAGAAACCTATTCTACAATGTACATGTATACCTTATAAATAACAATATTAATAAATACTAGTATTTTAATTTTTGAATCCATCAATTTCAGAAGGGTTTACGTGTAAATATTTATGTAGCATATAGTTTTTTTAATGTTTCCAGAAACATAAGAAAAAGATCGACAGATTTTGTTCTGAAGTGAACAAAAGACCCTGATTATTCTCTTTTATATTAACCTGAAAAAAATGCATCAACAATGTAGACACGGCTAAATTGTACATATGAATATACAGTTGATTATTTGTTTTACTAGTTAAAAACAGAAGTTTTCCTTTTTTCCTTTTTCAGGCTATATTGTTTGTATGAGAATCAGAGACCAAAGATTGTTTATATGTGGGTGTCTTTGTATTTTTGTATAATTATGTTTAGTATGTATCCACTAAAGGCCAGCTGCAGACGTAACATATGTCCAAATTTCACATATTGTACAGCTTTTTTTTTAATTAAAATTGTGCTTTTGTAGTTGATATTAAAATATGAATGCCTATGATGATGGAAGTTTTTAACAACTTTGACTGGCTATACAGCTCTTACGAAGATGATGTATAATTCTTTTACTCCTTTATTATTGAGAAACAGTTTTTTTTTAAATTAAAAACTTAATATGCTTATCCCTTTAACATACCCAATCTGTCTCTTGTTATTGGAATGCATGAAATTCTTTCAAAATTGTATGTTCTTGTCAAAAGTAAACAGTACATGCAATAATAGGATCATAGATTTTTGTCGAGCCTGCGACTTTTGTCGCAAAAGCGAGACATAAAGATCCTTCATTCCATCGTCGGCGTCGTCGTCGGCAGCGTCCACAAATATTCGCTCTGTGGTTAAAGTTTTTGAAATTTTAATAACTTTCTTAAAATATCCTGGATTTCTACCAAACTTGGACAGAAGCCTGTTTATGATCATAGGGTAGTATCCAGAAGTAAATGTTGTACAAAACAAATCCTGTTTATCCGTATTTCACTTATAAATGGACTTAGTTTTGTTGCCAGTTAACATTACATTCACTCTGTGGTTAAAGTTTTAAAATTTTTAATAACTTTCTTAAACGATCCTGGATTTCTACCGAACTTGGACAGAAGCCTGTTTATGATCATAGGGTAGTATCCAGAACTAAATGTTGTACAAAACAAATCCTGTTTATCCGTATTTCACTTATAAATGGACTTAGTTTTGTTGCCAGTTAACATTACATTCACTCTGTGGTTAAAGTTTTAAAAATTTTAATAACTTTCTTAAACGATCCTGGATTTCTACCAAACTTGGACAGAAGCTTGTTTATGATCAAAAACTAGTATCTAAAAGGAAATTTTGTAAAAATCTATTTCCTCTTTTTCCGTATAGTAGGCGAGACACTGTGTTCCGCTAAACCCTTACGAATTATTAATACATTAAAGGCGTGTTAACTTAATGTCGATCCTCTTATTCATTTTTATTTCTTTGGGGAAGAGATATTGTATTCATCATTTCCACATTTAAGTTCTAGTTAGACTTAATGATTTTGATGATCGGATATTAATAGAAAAAGAGTTGTAAAAGTATTCAAACTCCTCTAGCTAAAAGTTACGATTCCATCCCTTACTCTCCTCTTGGCGGATCGAGACAAAATTTTGTAGCCACGATGTAATGATTTCCTTTGGTCGCATTTGTAACTAGCTGCATCCAATCCAAAAGCGCATTTAAAACGATCATATGAAAATATAAGAAATGTAAATTCCCAGTTGCCACGTGCTTATTGTGCAACAAGTCGTTACCCCAAAAACTTAGGACGATATGTAGTTACAATTCTCAATTTCTCAATAAATTAATAAAACTTATTTTTTCGGCCCCTGCTTCACGAAACTTGTAAACACTAGACATATTCATTTGTTCACCTGTACATTGACGATATTTCAAGTGCTGTCATTAGTCAAAATAATGTAGTTGGAATGGGCATGACTTTTACCTACCTTTAGATAGAGCAGCATTGTTATCACAAATGTTGGCTTAATCTGCAAAGGGTAAAGTAGAGGAGACTGGATCGAAATCCTTGGATAGCAAAGATGGATTTCAAAGGAATAATCACACTCATAAGTCTAAACACGGTTTATACCAAGCATTAAACGCAAAAGGGAAAACAACAGTTAACAAAACACAACATAAAAGGCTGAATTCTATGCATCACAAACCCCAAAACAAAAACCGGGGTGATATCAAGTGCTCCTAAATGGTAAGCACATCCTGGTCCACATGGCAATCCTCATCTTCCTTGTGTAAGTACAAATCCGATGATAACTATACTCCAGCAGGTCTTATTCCAGGGAAAGAGGACAGGATTGTGGTAACAGCAATTGGAACAGAAAAGAATAAACTTTTTCTATTGGCTAGCCGTTATATTTTTTCATTGATTGTTGTAGGAAAGAAATAAGGTTGTTTGTTTTGATTGTTAAACTGTTCCATATTCTATCAACCATGGTGGTTCCCAGAAAAAGTTGATATAAGGTACGAGTATTGATAAAGGTTGTGCGGTGACATGTTATTGCTTACATCTTTCCTCTGTGATCTTTTATTGATAGTTGACTCATGTACACTGTTTTAATGATGCAAATTACAGAAAATGAAATGTATTACAGTCATTTTATAGTTAGTGTGACAAGTCTTAATTGTAGCCTGAAAGAAAGACTAAAAACATAACCACTGGACTTATACATGTTATAATTGACTATTGTTTGTTAATTCATTCTTTACAATTTTATTTGATAACACTTCACATGGCACAAAATTATCTAGCTTGGTACACTTTTCTGATCATTTTGATGATTTGTTCTTTACAAATTCAGTTAGTAACGCTTAACGTACCACATAATTAGCTTGTCTTGTATACTCATGTAATAGTTATTTGAATGACCTTTATGGAAAGTGACCGCTGACGCCCATACTATACATTTCTTGATGGACGGGACATATTAATCCAAATTTGTCAGCTAAGATATTTAAAGTACAAACTTTGGGATAAAAAAATTCTCAAACTTTGTTTAATAAGATACTTGTAAATACTATCTATTTTATAAATATAGAAAACCTCTGATAAAACATGCCTTGGAAGGTGTTCTTCTTCGTCGTTCGTTTTTCATCGCATATGGCTATTTCAGTTAAATTCAAAGCAAATCTGATGTTGCAATGTAAAAATTCTATACAAGTTTGAAACCATTTTCATCCCATTTTGAAATGCATTATATAAAAACAAAGCATTATACATGTGTAAGTCTGTTAGATAGTCCGGGAATAACATAGACAAATCTATTCTTAAAGTCAATGAAAGTTACTACGGAAACAAAATTACATAGGCCACTAAACAGGCAACGCACTTTTCAGACTATGTGTATCCCAATAATATCTCCGGTACAACTTTATGCTTTTGTCAAACACTACAAACCAGTGAAACTATTACTCGACCAGTCTGAGACAGTCTTAACCCATTCTCGACCTGTACTCGACCAATACTTGACCAGCTTTCGATCTTTTTTTTCATTCTGAACCATACTTGACCAAAGATCTGAACAAACTCGACCAGTCTGAACCATACTCGACCAAATTACCTCTACTTTTTATAATTTTGATTGCTGAAATAGCTTTCCTTTTAACAGACATGACAACTGCAACAATAAAATAAAGATATATATAAAACCAGATTTTTACATCCTTACATAATTCTCTGATTTATCAAATCGAGATAGTTAAATCATCTTATTTTGAAGTCTGAGTCTTTTTAAATAAAAATACTATACCTATACAAACCTACACTGAGGGTAATAATACTTTATTCAGGTGCTTTTTGTTTGGAATGTGTTTTTTTAAACAAAACTTGATTTTCCTAAATTCGTTAATAAAAACTACATAGGTTTCATCAATGATGTGTATAGTAAGACTATACAAATTCTTGGTTTCATAGTCACATACAATTACAGTTATATAACTCTCTTTTCAATGAAGTAACAACAGCCAACAAAATCAATGACATTGTTTAACCTTACATCAGAAATATATATGTTCTTATTATAATTTAGGAAATATGTATATTTTAAAAAGGGATACAAAATTAAAGAAATGATTTTTTGTTTCCTTCTGATTAGGGGTAGACTATAAAGTAATACATCCTGCTTGGGGCACATTGATTAAAAAGAACACACCCACTCAGAGAGTAATACATTTTATATAACATCTATTGAAAATTACAACATCCTCACCTGTAAAACTTAAATCACAAGACCTTTTGAATTCATTAGATAAGTTATACACGAGTTTGTGAAAAATATGATTTTCTTTTTATCTGTAAAACACCTGTACTAAGGTTATTAAACCTTATTAAAGTGCTTCTTGTATGCCAAGTCTTTAATTTTGACAAATCGTATTTAGATTTAACTAAAGTATATTTCTACTGCAACTTTGGAATACATTTCTTTTTTTTTTAAATTATTAAGAATTGCTTTGAAAGTTTTATTATTATTATTATATTAAATACTTGGTATAACAAAACAAAGGTGTCGATGTTAACATTTATTAAGTTGCTTTATATACTATTATATATATGTATATATTGATAAAAAAGAATTGAATAACATTTAAGATATTTGGATAATGGTTGATAGTTCTAGTATTTTTGATGGAATGTAGGACAGAAAGTCACAGGACAAAAAGTTACGGACAACAAGTCACGGGCAAAAAGTCACAGGACAAAAAGTCACAATTCAATTTTGAGATTATTTTTCTTTGAATAAAAAAACACTTCTTTAAAAAAAAAAAAACATTTTTGTATTTGTTCTTGAACTATTATATATAAAGCAACTTTGTACGTGAAATGTATTCAATAAATTTCAATAATGATCAAATAATTGTTAAGAAAACAAAATGTCAAAGTGTCTTGGTACTTAATTGGCTTCAAAGTGCCAAGAAATACATCCTTTGCATGCTTAAATTTCAATAATGTTTAATTGATCAACATGATCAAGGCTACTGAACAATTTCCTAAACTGTAAAATGAATATATGAAATAAAAAGAATATTTTTCATGATCTTTCTCTTATATATTCATACAATTGTCAACAGATTTTTTTGTGTCTTTTTGTCCTTTATTTTTTTTTTTGTCCTGTGACTTTTTGTACTATTAAATTTGTGACTTTCTGTCCTGTGACTTTTTGTCCTGTGACTTTCTGTCCGATTACCTTTTTGATGTACATAAAGCAATGTGAACATGATAGCAGGTATATGACAATTCATTTAACGAAAAACTTAATGTATAACTTGATATTTTTTTAATCCAACCAGAAATTACTTCCTTTCATCATCTTGTTTTAGTTTTATTCTAAATGTGATATACATTGTATACATGTATGTATAACAGTTCCTAAATTGATGAAATACAATAGATAGATACGAGAAAACAGGTCTATGTTGGTTAAGATTGGTC
The DNA here is from genome assembly GCF_021869535.1 of Mytilus californianus. NCBI lineage: Eukaryota > Metazoa > Mollusca > Bivalvia > Mytilida > Mytilidae > Mytilus > Mytilus californianus. Next base: position 38,410,889 of record NW_026262712.1, read on the forward strand.
GAGTATGGTTCAGACTAGGTCGAGTATGATTCAGGTTAGGTCGAGCATGGATCAGACTTGGTCGAGAATGATTTAGACTATGTCGAGTATGGTTCAGAGTCGTATAAAATGGTTAAGCACTAGTTGAGTAAAGGTCGAATACAAGTTCAGACTGTTACGTATGGTTTAGATTACAGTCGAGTAATATCAAGTAAATTTCAGACCAATTCAGACTGGTCGAGTAAAAATCAGTACAGTCGAGTACAAATATAGGCCATTTCAGACTTTTGCTGGTTTTAGTGTATCCGGACATGCAAATTGTGAATTTTTGTCCTCAACCAGCAAATGACTAATGGAGTCACTACATAATTTCGTTTAAAGCCAAATCAAGTAGAAAACAGCTGCGAAAAAATGCTTCCCTCAACTTACGACGTGAAGATGAAAATAAAGAAATATACATATTTTGAGTATTCGTTAAATGATAATCATTCTTTTTATGGTTATAGAGTCCTTTGAAAGCTTGAATTAATTTTCAAATGATCAGTTTAAACTTAACAATTTTGATTTTTGTGTGTGTCAACTATCAATGATTTTAATGATTACACAGTCATATATTGTTATCTTCCATAAAGGGCAATCAAGAAATAACTGGATAATTATACTATACACGATAATGTTGAAGTACATGCATGTAGCGCCACCAAATAAAATTGTAAAAAATAAATTAAGTAACAATAGTCAACTATTAGTCCAGTGGTTGTGACTGCAGAGAAATAGGAAAACTACTAGTAAGACTTGTCACACTAAATCTAAAACGACTGTAAAGCTAAGAGCTCATGTGATCTCAAATTGTATCTTCTCCGTTGGTGTTGATGCCAGATTTCTGATAATCATGAGTAACCTTTTTTTTTTTTTTTTTTTTTTTCAGGGGAACAAAAATATGAAATTTGAGAAAATAGTGTTTCATTCAAATAGATAACAATAACGGCCTAATTATTTAAGATACAACGTAGATACAAGTATCTTGTCTTAGGGAGGGACAAATCCTACTTTGTAAAAAATCACTATGATTCAAACAACACATTTTCTGAAACTGACATTATCAAGATGCTTGATTTCTTGATTGACAACATATTCATGATATTTGTTACGTTCGGAGGACGTTTTTTCAACAAACAATCGGCATTACCATGGGAACAAACTGTGCCCCTTTTCTTGTCGACTGTTATTTTGTTCCTTTATTTATATGTGACTGACTTCATAGAGGAACTTCTTACGAAGAAAGAAAAGAAGTTAGCAGTATCCTTTAACTTTACTTTCTGCTATATACATTGATATAGAAGATGTTCTGTCACTAAAAAATTCAAAATTTGGTGACTACGTCGAACAAATCTATCCCATCGAACTTGATATAAAGAATACAACAGATAAAGTTAAGTCTTACTTGACTTACATCTAGAAATTGACAATGAGGATCAGTTGAAAACAAAACTTTACGATAAAAGAGATGATTTCAACTTCCCAATTGTGAACTTTCCATTTCTATGTAGCAACATTCCAGTAGCGCCTGCATACGGAGTAGATATCTCCCAGTTGATGCGATATTCCTGGGATTGTATTTCCTATCATGATTTCCTTGATAGAGATTTGCTGCTCATACGGAAGTTATTAAACCAAGAGTTCCAAGTGATGAAGTTGAAGCCATCCCTTCATAAGTTTTACGGACGCCATCACGATTTGGTTAACCGTTATGGAATATCCGTTTCACAGTTGATAACGGATATGTTCCTAATGTCGAAACTACAATCCCGTAGCCTTTTTCCGCATGTTACTTACCGATTAGACTTATTACTGGGTTGTTATAACATGAGCAACACGACGAGTGCCACGTGTGGAGCAGGATCTACTCATCCTTCCGTAGCACCTGAGATCACATCAAGTTGTTGGTGTGGTTTGTGTTGCTCAGTCTTTAGTTTTCTATTTTGTGAGCTATGTGTAGTATTGTTTGTCTATTGGCCTTTTTTTTAGCCATGGCGTAGTCTGTTTATTTTTTGACATATGAGTCTGAATGTCCCTCTGGTATCTTTTGCCCCTCTTTTAAGCTAATATCTTTTAAATCGAACAAATAAAGACAAACGACATTTAAAGATATAACCTGGACCATTAGGACAGACTTATGGAGAATTGAGAGTGTTTAATAAAGAGTGTCCCATGTACACAATGTAATATCCCATTAGCAAAAACTGTAAGAAATAGATGGAAACTGCTTAATTCATCAGATCTGTACTTAATACAAATAACAGCTAAGAAAGAGACAAAAGACACAATGTACCGATTTAAGAGTTTCCGCAGTTGATTTATATGATTAATGAACTATGTTTCCGAATATTACTGAGTACACTTTCAACAGAGTAACAATTGTTTTGGTTATTTTTTTGTTGATTCGCGGATCGATTACTTAGTTGACATATCGATATATATATATTTGTCTATTGTTGAAAAATGCATGTTACCTTCTAGTATTAGTATTGTTATGATAGTGTAATCATCATGTTTATTTATTTTGGCCATATTTGTTATGGCCTTATAGTTGTTTATAAAATAATGTTTTTACTGTGCAGTTTAGAAATCACTGGAACAATCATAAATACTGATGGAATGATTAGAACTTTCTACTAAACTTACATAATGATTCAAGAAGGTTCGTAATCAACGATGTGTAATTCTAACGTCTACCGTATTCTAGTAGTTTCAGTTCTACAGTTTTCTAGGAGTTTCCCTCTTACAGTGTGCTAGAGGTTTACGTGACAGCTATATATACATAACCGAAATTTGACAGATGAGACGTTAATATACTCAGAAGTTCTTTGGAGTTGTTGGATTGACACGTTTATTAATTTAACTGCATCATACTAGATTGTGAAATTGCGGGACATATCCGATTACAGTTAAGAGAGTAATTCCGGATTAACGAAAGGATATTTATTTTAACAGTTAAGTTGACATTTTAATGTGTATGATATTTCTTGTAAACTTGTGTATAATAAATCTTGTTAATTTTTATTATTGATTTGTGTCTTTTGTTGGCTACAATTTAAAGGTGATTTCTGGCCGTAACAGTATTGTGAAGTTGTTGTCTCCTTAACGTTTACCATGCATCCCCTTTGCTTACCACACATGGTAAATCATTGTGTATGTATATAGTTTATATCATACTGATAAATCAATTTAATTGTATGAAAATAATACATTGTTGAAGGCCGTACTTTGACCTATAATGGTTTACTTTTTACAAATTGTGACTTGGATGGAGAGTTGTCTCATTGGCACTCATACCACTTCTTCTTATATCTATCTGTTTGCTTGCATTACTGCTCGTAATGGTCACCATCGATACAAAATTAGCAGAACAAGAATTAAAAAAAAGACAATTCTAAAACAAAAGAACAACATGATCGTATTGAATAGATATATTCATTTTATTATGATATAAGAATAAACACACCAAACGTCTAGCCTAAACTTAATGATAACACAAAATAACAAAAGATCAGTGTTTAGCAACAACAAAATACATTGAACTGTTGCTTTTTGTGAAAGATTATTTAATTGCTCAAATGCATTGATATCATTTAGAAATAATGTGTGATCTGTTATTCAAACAAAACAATATCGAATAATTCTCTGTTCAGAGTGTTGGAATGAAATTACTCCTAACAGCTTTTTCGTAATTATTTACGTTCAAACAAGTGGAGTTTTACTCTAATTGAACAAAGATTGTGCGCATATATCTCTTCAAAATTCAGTTTCGGTAAAGGGTCTATGCTTGGTCATAGTATATATTGACAAGAACAAGTAAACTTGAATTAACATTTAAATTCAAAGTTTGACAGTACAAATAACGCAACTTATGTTTGTCCCAATTTATTTCTTTTTATGCGTTAAACAATAACATTTCAGGAATATTTACCAGATCACGGCTGTCATTCGGTATATCGAAAAAATGATCGTGAAAGAATAAGTAACGGTGGTCAAGTATTGCGATTGGATCGTGAAGGATCTGGTATAGGATCGTGAAGGAAATCGTATCGAGATAACACATACAAAGTCAGTAAATAATCTAATTTAATCAATTATAATGACCAATATTGGAAAAAAAAGTGTCTGTCAAAATGGTTCAACATTATGATCAGTATCCCAAACAATCAAGGCTTAAAAGTACACAGTTTTTACAAAACTACAAAAGGCATATTGATCATCGAAATTTCAGAGAAATAAAAATGTAAACAAACATGATTTTTTTTCAAATTTTAAATGCATCAACTACTTTTCTCTTAAGAAATATCGTTGAATATTACTGTTGAAAATAATTCTTAAAGTTATTTTGATTTAGTTTAATCAGAAACTTTTCTAAAAATATTATATTTCGGATCGTGAAAGGGGGGGGGGGAGGTTATTGCCGTGCATCCAAGCTTTAAACAGTGTTGTGTATCTTTTCTATTAATTTATCGAGCTTTATGTCTAAAAAAAAATTCTTATGAAGTTATAAAACTTGCAAGCATACAGAAATATTACTTTTCCATCTAAAGAACAAGTCAATTAAAAAAATGTATCTGTTATAAACCTTTTCATATCTGCATATTCTTATAAGCAATAAAAATAAGATCTAAATACAGGTTGTCTATTAGTTATCAACACTGATTAGAATATTTAATTGGTGGTGCATAGGGTATTGTATGGTCGTACTACATGTATTCATTAAACATCAGGTAGTTGTACCTGTATTACTGTACCAATAATATATTCCAATCTCACCTGTGCCCTCGGCAAAACCAACATCCAGGATGTACACAAAGAGCTTATGAATTAATATTGCTTAATACCTATGTCTTATCAATCCCTCATGTGGCGTGACACCTGAAGCTTATAACTTCAAACGAGACCTGAAATTGTGAAATTCAATCACCTGTACCAAACACCTGTGACCTATGATGAACTCGTAGCATGGCACCCGAGACCCCAACTCTGGATTCCTTATGAAAGTGGGTGGAAAGACGAGTAGTTTGGTGTTGTTAAAAAATCCCATCTAAGGCATCTTTACACCTTCTAAGTCTGCGTGTCCATTGAAAAACAGAAGAAATACGAGTAGTTTGGGGTTGTTAAAAAGTCCCATCTAAGGCATCTTTACACCTTCTAAGTCTGCGTGTCATTCGAAAAACAGAAAAATATCATGTCATTATTATTTTTAATTATATTGTTGAATCCATCGGCATCACACATAATCATTGTTTATCACTGTCATGCGTTTTGTTGGATAATGATTGAAACTAAATTTGCGCTGTACCCATATGTCAATATGAATGAAAGGAACCACTGACATAGTAGCCTCGTTCTGAGTGACTTCCGGGATGGAAATATGCATATTTGACGGGTCGATAAATCGTCGCATTAAAGATCATTAAAATACATATTTTACCAAATTTTTGACACTTATATTGCTATCGATGTATTTTTGGGGAATGTTAAGTATAAATAAACATTTTGAAACACAAATTGAAAATCGTGTCATGTCTCCTTTAACAAGTTAAACAAAGTAACAGTTTTTATCTTATAGACGACTGATCCAGAAAAGTAAAACAAAATATTATAGTTGCTTTTTGAATGGTATAGTCAACGTACAATAGATGAATTTCGTAGTCTAGACGAATAAGTAGGTCAATATGTTAACAATTTGATATCATTTTGTTCATTAAATCACTTGCTTAAGAATTAAAAAAAAGTTCCTGTTTGACTTCGTTGATCAACGTACAAATATTTGATTGAAAATCAACAGACTTTTTTCAATACATTGCCTTGCACTAATTGATTACACAAGATCAATTAAATATTGCAATGTAGCAATGATTTCCAATTTATCGGTAAACAAATAACAATAATAGGGAAATTTGTATATTTTGTCAAACCAGGTAAATATAGCAGTGTTTGATTCTATTACATTTTCAAGAGCATTACTAACAGGGTAGTAAATTCAATTCCATTTAACCAATTAATCTTAGCATGATATTGATGGCTTCCGTGTCTTATTATTCTATTTCCAGAACAAAAAAGTAACATGAAATTGTTTTCGCCAATAGAAGTACATGGCCTCCACTATACAAATACATACACTTTTGATCGGTATGATTTTATACATTCCTACTTTAATTGAGTTTTTAAGCATTTATTCAATTGTATAACATTGGAAGATGTAAACATAAGCTGTATGGTCAGCCTCTCCGTGCGATCTGGTTTTCTCCACAAATTAAAACTTGCAGCTCTGATAAAACCAACATTTTAACAACAATACATCAATCAATCATTATCTGCAAGAAAAATGCGTTTTCTGTTCATGTACTACCATGGACGACTATTTTTCGGTATCTGCAAAGTATTGCTTAGACTGGTTCATTGTCCTATAGCTGTTTAGCTCTGACTGATATCTAGGATGTCTACCCGTTTGTTACAGGAGACAGAACCAGCCTAAGTATTTTTAAGACAACTTTAAGTATGAAAATATATCTTTTGCCAACACAGGAATATGATAGTACTATTAATGCAGTACAACTATTCTGTTGATATTCAGAATATACGGTGTGAAGAGTGTATTACACTGGTATTTTTGACCTTATTATCTGCATTTCTACAATTAAGTTTATGATTTACAACAGTTAACATACCTGTTTCATACACTGATAACCTCCAGCCACCCCCACATATCTGTTCAGAATCGCCATTGCACTTTTGATTACAATCATAATTCATTATGAATTCGTCATCAACATCTTCTGGTCCGTACAGATAAGGGTCATTGCTACAATGACATGATTTTCTATGCTAGGAAATATTGTCTAATATGTAGTGTGGTCGGGAAAATTCTTTCATTTTTAACATTATTTCACAACGGTTTTTAAGCATTCCAATAGTAGATTAGATTGTACAGTGAAACATGTCTTAACCGAATATTACATAAACATAAAGAAAACCTGTCTAAACCATACACATTCTAAAATCCAGGCATATCAAATTTCATGTGTTGTGAACCTGATCAAACCAAATGTCTGCCAAAACCGAGCATAATCTTAAGTCCGGAAGAGGTTTTGTTAAGACAGTTCTCAATGTATTACACTTCTTATTTGATGTTAATGTGTTTGGTGTTAAAAAAAATATCCTTTTCTATGGCGTTCCCAAAAAGAAGCATTCGTCATATTAAATTCTGTATCATGTACTAAACAACGCTTTAAATTTTGTTAACATATATTAGGGGTGGGTGGTGTCGACGAACATTGTATTGTATGATTTTCAAACTGTCTTTATTTGTAACCGTAAAACATAATGATGGTTGGTCTAAACATTGCTAAATGCCATAACTCAAGCATGAAAAATAAAAGAATTTATGTTTCGTGACAATGTCCGTGATGCCATTTATTGCATGTAACTCGTAGAAAAAATGAAAAAAAAACTTAAAAGAGAACGCATTTATAATGTTCACTAATTCCGTAAAGGGAGAACATACAACGGTTAAAATAACCATCTTGGTCACTATTTCTATATATTTTTTTTAAATTTCGAAAATTTAGTAGGAATGCCTAATTTTATTTACTAGTAATATCGTTGTTGTATCTTTTTAACTGTTTAATTTAAAATACTGTCAACCATATGATTTTCGCAGACGGTTTATTTACGCAATTTCGGGATTTGAAAATAACGCGGAAATAAAGCGTTACGAAAATGTTAAACTCGAATCTTCTCTAATGCGAATACATCAACAAAACTTGAAAACAAGTATAAGCGAAAAATGTTCGTTTACAGTACGAATGAAAAGAGTTATTTACTTCACTGCGACAGTAGCTTAACGATACAGATATTTGCAAGGCGTTGTAGTAACCGCTTATTGTGTCGAGTCAAAAAAGGTGTATAAATGTTTATCAGAGACAATAAAAAAAATTCTATCAATATCAAATGTTTGTTGAGAAATCGTTGAATAATTCAATATAAGCTACAAGGAATTTAACTTTCATGATATTTTTGGTAGTAACACATGCGTTATATAATAAAAACGGAATAAGAATAATAATATTGACTGATATGACACTTGGTTCCATTATTACCAGTACTAATTTGTTACTATAAAACATTCTTATAAGCCTGGTATCTATGAGTTACTAAGTAATATCTACTCAAATAACAATGTATTTCATTTCTATCAGAGATTGTTCATTAAATCAAATGTTGTAGTCCAAACAAAAACAATGACTACATTTGCGAATTGTGTCAACCGTTTTTTTCTGCAAGTTGGGAAAAGGGTGTTTTATGATAAAATCACAATTATGTGTAATGCAATGTATATACAAGATCAATTTATACATCTTCCAGCTGCACAATTTGCTTAACTTGGTGAAATTTGCATTTCAGGAGAGATTTTTGAATTCTTCTAAGTATATACCAATTTTGTAATTATGATTGCCAATATTGTGTTAATATAGTTTGATGTTTGAACAATTTGAAACCATTTTAATTGAAAGAATATATCTTCCTCATGGTGAGCTCTGATTCCTTGCCAGGATTTTGCTATATTTTTTGTCATTTTTATTTATCAGTTCTTCTTTTTTTAATAAGGTAAGTATTTTCATACCTTTTGGCCTCGACCAACACTTAAGGTGGTACCTAACACTACAGGGAGATAACTCTGTAAAAATCAGCTAAACGTTTTAATCATATTGTATTGTTAAGGAAATATCAAGATTCTCAATGATCAAAATTAGTGTTTGTCAAACTTCTATATAACCAGTGAAATTTTTCTGATAAAGTGGTTGGTTCAAATTATTTGAAATTTTTATATTTTTGTCAAAGGGTCAAAGTAAACATTTTGTCAATTTTTTAGGAAAATTAAACGAGCCAAATTAGTATTAGTCAAGGTGTTGGGTACCACCTTAAGATATCAATTTATTGTCAAAATGCGCATCTGGTTCGGTAAAATTGGTATCGTTAATGCTATTATAATTACAAAATACAAAAATGCCAAAAAACATGAAAACTCATTAGCCGTATTTGACCACAAGCTATCTTGTTTCTATAAAAACTTGTTTTATTGATTTTAGTAGCAGAATAAAAAATAGAAACTTAAGGTCAGTCTTAACCATGTTTACATACCTAATGACCAAAATAGTCTAAAAATCCAAATTGTAGCAATAGAAGGATTGTATATGACACCAACATAATTTGTCATAAAAAAAGCTAATCTAAGCATGCTGACTAACGATAAGTGTGACCAGTTTTGATTGTAATTTGTATAATTTCTTTAGTTTTTATTTTTACATGCTTTTCAATTATATGAATAAACCATTCGTTCATATGCTCATTGCTATTCATGTTTAATTCTGCAATTCAAAGTATGTATACCTATTTCGTCTAAAGTGTAGATAAAGTGGCAGTTATTTCATGTCAATACTTTACATTCTCCTAGCTGGTGCTGGAAAATTGAACACACCTTTAATTGCATATTATTTTGCACTGGTTCCCCAAAGGTAACTTGTTCAAAAACAGGTACTTCTGAAATGAGTTACAGGCAAAATAATCTGTCCTGTTTTAATATCAATTTTTGTTTTCATTATTTAGAAGAAACTTTTAACAGGGGTTATATAGATTTTCAAAATCCTCAAGCGTTCATTTGGTATCAAAATTGACCAAATATTTTACTTTTTACAAGGTTACAGCTATGCGAAAAAAAACTACTTTGAGTTAAATATATACTATTTTATTGTATATTTATTTTGCTCTTAACCGGAGAAATGATTGTATACCATATTTAGGGACCAAAGGGACGTCACCGTTTAACAAACGAAAACCAACAAGAGGACACCAAAAATCGTATCATTTGTCAACCTTTTTTGTGTAGAGTGTCCCTTGCAAAACTGAAATGTCCAAATACAGAAAGCGACAGATATTGAACATGGTTGTATACGATGTATCTAAAGTAAGTTCCCTTGGTTTATTTCTGCAGTTTTATTGTCAAGGTAACGGTATGAATAATCAATTAAATAGAATTCGTGTGTTTTATTAGTTTTGTGTCAGTTCTCCTTGTTGGGTTGGCTTTAATTAAGTAATTGTATTCAACATCCTCGTAAATTATAATGTTTATGTACAACATTACATCTGTTCCTGCGTACTTGTATCCCTGGTCTTAACAGTAGAGCAGACACCTGTTGTTTTCTATTTCTGGGTGATCCTCTCCATTTAACAGATATTTGTGTGGTAACAGTCTGTTCAATGAATCAACAAAACATCCAATATAATCATGGCTGTCTGCTCAAACGAAAATAAAAAATAAAGTTATGACTTGCCTAATCTATAATCAAAAAATAACTTTTACCGTTTTCTTTTCGTGAAATATTTCGACAATCGATGTGTATTATTGGTGTTTATTGAAAATTCCAGTTAACATGACTATATTTTATCCATCATAAATGATTTCTCTGCAATTAAAGTTTGTCGAACACACAATGAACAATAATATGAACCATTATATCTTCGATATGATTTACATAATACAAATATCATCGAGCTCTCTGTAAGTTCTTGGATCTTATCACATCTGTAGTGACTTGATAATTACTAATTGTAATTTGATAAGGTCTTTGCTCAGCATTTTGTCCAAGAATATGGTATATTATTTCAAGCGTTTATTGCATGCGTTCTAAGGTATACCATAGTATTAAGAAAGAAAAAATATTTCTTATAAAATTTTGAAAACAAAAACTCACTAAAAAATTGTACTGGACACTGTAAAGAAATATTACGAAATGTAAAATATAAACCTTTGCAAATGTTCGGTGCATCTAAAATCCCCCTCGGTTTCTGGTAGGGTTTGTGTTACTCAGTCTTTAGTTTTCTATGTTGTGTTTGTATACTGTTGTTTGTCTTTTTATTTTTTTTTTAATTTGTCAAGGCCTTGTCAGTATATTTTCAGCTAATGCGTTTGAATGACTTAAAATCACCAGACAATCGATGGAATAACTGAGTAAGATAGAATGTCACGTATTAGCCCGTCTTAGTGTTGCTTTTGAAAGACGTTGTTCAATATTTCGATTATATTTGCCTTCTGAAGATCAGATTAGAATAATCACCAAACATTATTTATTTACAAGAACCTTTATATTTGCAGTAGGCTGATGATGACTTTTAAATGAAAGGAAAGTATTCAAAGTACTTTGTGTTATATATAAACTGTTGTGTTATTGCAAGGTAATGCCCTCTTGAAAATCGCTCTATTCATTTGTCATTAGAACATATTCTGGCAAATCGTACAAGATCTGAAACGTTTACGACAAATAATGCGGTTAGAGTAACATTGCGATCTAAACAAGCGAATATAGATTTAGCAAAATTTAAACGTTTCTTTTGCCGAATATTTTATTTTCAATTTTGTCATTTAGTAGTTAAGATTTTTGTTGTAAAATGGGCAATATTGGCTGTTATTATTAGCTTTAATTAGATAATTTTCTTTTAAATAATACATTCAACATGTTAAATTAACTAAATAAAAAACAGCTGTAAGTTCCTAAGCGAGGTATCAGCTATTATTGTTTAATATGCCAATTAATCTGTCAGAATATTCTAACTTCCTTCTGTTTGAAGGTTTTTCCTGTCTAAAGATGCATAACTGTCAAGTAAAAAAAAATCTGCAATACTAGGTGCGCAGCTACTATCGTTTGAAGTTAAAATAATTTGATAATATATTATCATCATCACAACGACCAATCATACTATCAATAAAGAAATTTAAATCTTTAATAAAGTCTGCATGAACAGTGATCTGTATATACTTTATGACTAAAGAAAGACAATTTATTACAGCTAAAATCATATAAAACGAGTTTCTTGTAATTATAATTGGATCGAAATTGCAGAACCAATTCATGCATATATACTAAACTTAGTCCTGAATGCACGTTTTTTTGTTTTACATTTATTACGAATCTATAACGTATTATCGACATACGTGGATCGATAGAGCCATGATATCTTTTTTTAATATTTTCCACACTTGTCTTATAGTAAACTAAGCCATTCAAGAATAAGTATATAAAACATATTCAACTTTTTATTTAAGTTTAAAGTGTCATATCACTTTAACGAAGTTGAATCTGGTCAAAATATGTGATGGAGTAGTGCATAATAAACTAAAAAAAATGTTAGGAAATAGCAAACACTCCACAAGGATTGAGACTGGATACGTCGAAAGGGTTAGTATAACCTGTTATGTATGCATCACAAATCCTCGCTCAGTTAAAATGTCACAATCAGGAATAAGTTGCAAGCGATAGAAATCCAGATATGACGACTAAACTAGTGTCTAAAATATAACTGCGAAAGTAAGAAAATATGAATTATAATAGCGATTACTCAATTAAACCCTATTATAATTGTAATCAAATGATCGAATTATTATCAGCTAGTGGTGATTAGTTTATGTTCTAGACGTCTGTAGTAAAATGACTACTCTTCAACTATAGCAGAAAAAATGTAAAAAAACTCATGGAAGATATTTATTGTATTAAACCTATGTCCAATAATAAAAGCTCGAAAGGCAGTTGCAAGAGTTACACGTTGGACAGTATGCATACACAATTTTCAGGTATAGCGTATGTATGGAAAAAAGATCACGTATGAGGTTTGGCTAAAAGGGACAAAACAAAGACATAAGGACAACTCTTTATCAATAGCATGTGATTTTATACATATATACTTGATCAGCTTAATAACGTTAAAAAGCTTCCAGCTCAAAAGCTTCTTATATTACATGTCAACAACATTTCACACTGTGAAATATCTATACGGCATTACTTATAGCGATTGGATACTCGTTTAAAATCTTTAGGATCACGGTCTTGATTCACAATTTCAATCTTGGTATCTATGATGAGGTTTTTTTTACTACATTTATCAACTAGGATTTATATTATCAATCATTCTTTGACAATTAAGTCATATAAACCTTTTTATATGGACACAGATAACCCTACTTAACTGACATATGTCAGACTGACACGTAAGACTACATAACATCATAAACATGCAATAGACATTTATATACACAGGATGTACATGTATTATCCCACCCTTTGAATTTCTGATCTGTAATTTCATCAAAATTGTCCTATTTCAGATTGTGACATTTTTAATGAATGTGATCTTGCTTGGCGGATGATGCATCTATAGCGGAGACAACGACACTGTAGACGTCACCGATATCACTAATTAGGAGTTCATGCGATTCCGTCGGTTCCTGGGTGGTTCTTTGATTTGTATCTTTAGTGTTTTTTATTAAAAAATGAAGCTATGACCAATATATGAGATTTTAACATCAGTGAACTATTTTTGCCTAAATCTGGGAGTAAGTGTTATTCAAAATTACAAATTTATAAGGAAAATATTACCTTTAGTGAATTGACATCAAACACAAACACCATTTGATTCCTTATTTCAACATAAGTATGACACAGATACCCGGTTATGGGACTTCCGCAAATTGCCGTACCTATTATTTGTTTTTAAATTTTCCCATCAAATTCAAATACATTGTTATCTATCATGAGTTTCAATCAAAAGATTTATTAATATGTTGACCGGTTATCAATCGACTTTGAATGTCAGTAATTTGGGTTGCTCACCCAATATTGTCAATTTATAACGCAACTATAAACAACTGGCATACATGTTTGAGCTTTAGCTAGCTATAAGTATAACCCACTATATTTAAAATGCGTGAACCAAGTTAAGAAGGTTCCGTTGATTGACAAGGTTTTAATTTCTCACTGATATTAATGAAAGTTAAAAGTATCTGTTATATAGGTAGATTTACTTTTACGAAGCCCTGTTAGAGATCTATGCAGACACAAAATATATATCGTGCAACAATATACTAGTTTGTGCGCTAAATATAGTGTGTGGGCTCAATATATATTTTGTGCGTTCAATATAAAATACAGTGCGCACATATTAATTTTTTTGTGTGCTCGATATAAAAATATTATGGCCTGAAATTGATATTTTGTGAGCTAAATATAAATATATATATAAATGTCTCCAGTTCAGAGAGTTCATCAGTCATACTGTGAAAGTACTTTTATTCGTGGGTACCAATTTTCGTGGTTTGAGCAAAAGCTATATGTTCGTGGGTTCTTACATTCGTGGAATTTAGTTTTCTAAAGAAAAAAAAATCGAGCGAAGAATTTGAAGCCATCAGAAATGATGTTCTTGAAAATAATTAACTGTTGTTTTATATTGATTTGGGGGACATAGCAAAATAAGGTGTTCATTTTCACTGACTTGTTCGTCTTTCATTAATGACAACGTTCATTAAATAATTAATAAAATAATTGCTTTCGGATATAAGCTATGCTTACAAATTGTCTCGATTGAAGGATATTGCAAAGTAAACATTTTAAATGTTGCATAAGTGAATTCAGAAGTGATGACACTAATTAACCTGAGATCAACAGATACACGACCATCAAAGGTGTTAATTCAGCCATAAACATGTCACTTAAAGAAAACGTGTTCTTGAAAATAATTAACTGTTGTTTTATATTGATTTGTGGGACATTGCAAAATAAGGTGTTCATTTTCACTTACTTGTTCGTCTTTCATTAATGACAACATTCATTGAATATTTAATAAAATAATTGCTTTTGGATATAAGCTATGCTTACAAATTGTCTCGATAGAAGGATATTGCAAAGTAAACATTTTAAATGTTGCATACGTGAAATCAGAAGTGATGACACTAATTAACCTGGGATCAACAGATAAATGATCATCAAAGGTGTTAATTGGGCCATAAACATGTCACTGAAAGAAAACGGTTACATATAAAAAGTCCTACAAATGTACTTTGAATTGTAGAATTTAATTCTTTTGAAATTAAAAAAAGCAAGCAAAAAATGATTTTTTTTCCTATGAGAATTATGAGCACTTCAATATATCATCCGGCATATCATCACCGGAAATTTGACTTTCGTCGATCAAAACTATACTTTTTGTTAGAATTTAATGGTTAAAAGTCGGACAATTCAAGTTTCTTTAAGGATTAAATGGGTAAAATCCTCTCTGAAGTTTTAAATAAAGGTCATACTGTTTTTGCTTATATTCGGTGTATTTTCTAGATTAAATCAACAATACCCATATCCATTTAGTCAAACCTACATGGGGATCTTTCCATCTATGTTTTGAGCTAGACAACAGTTGTTATATTTCATTGGACACTTAAATTCATGGATAAAGCAACCCACAAAAACCATGAAAATTGGTACTCCACGATTGAAAGTTCTTTCACAGTAATTTTTATAATTTTGATAATCAATAAAATGCTTCGCTGAGCGCAGCTGGATACGACCGCAGAGGTCCAACCCTGAACAGTTGGGGCAAAAATGGACACAATATTCGCGCTTGATACAGGTCTGAATTTTGATTGTAAATAAATATTTGACACCTAATAGGTTTCTGACGTCGAATAACTGTAGTCAAAGAACTTAGAATTGGTTATGTTTTTTTTTTGTGAGATACACTATACTGTTGCGTATTGACCCCCCCCCCCCCCCCCCCACCCCCAAAATTTTTTTTTAACCCCCCCCTTTTTTCTTTTTAATTTCTGAAATCTGAAATGAAATAAAAATTGCCTCCACAATTTCTTTTTTACCCCCTCCTTTTCCAAAAAAAAATGCTTTCCCTCAAGATATGGTCATAATCTCAATTCAAATTTCCAATGGAGTTTGCAACCATAATTACCAATTTAAATACATCATAAAAGTTTTAAAATAGAAAAAAAAAATCCCCCCCCAAATTTTTTGAACCCCCTTATGATTCATCTCCCCCAAACTCAATCCCAGCCTTCCCTTTTTAGTATGGTACCTTGCAGTGCAATTTCAGAGAGATCCATACACTTGAACACAAGTTATTGTCTGGAAACTAGAAAAATGCTTGTTTTTTGGCCCCTTTTTGGCCCCAAATTCCTAAACTATATGGGCAATTACCCCCAAACTCAAACCCAGCTTTCCCTTTGTGATATGGAATCTTGTAGTACAATTTCATAAAGATCCATACACTAACACACAAGTTATTGTCCTGAAAGTAGAAAAATGCTTGTTTTTTGCCACTTTTTGGCCCCTAATTCCTAAAATTTTGAGGCAATTACCCCCAAAATCCATCCCAGCCTTACCTTTGTGGTATGGTACCTTGCAGTACAATTTCAGAGAGATCCATACACTAAACACAAGTTAGTGTCTGGAAACTAGAAAAATGCTTATTTTTGGCCCCTTTTTGGCCCCTTATTCCTCAATGTTTTGGGCGATTACCCCAAAACTCAATTTCAGCTTTCCCTTTGTAATATGGAACCTTGTAGTACAATTTTAGAAAGATCCATACACTTACACACAAGTTATTGTCATGAAACTAGAAAAATGCTTGTTTTTTGCCCCTTTTTGGCCCCTAATTCCTAAAATTTTGAGACAATTACCCCCAAAATCAATCCCAGCATTCCCTTTGTGATATGGAACATTGTGGTACAATGTCAGAGAGATCCATACACTAACACACAACGACGACGACGACGCCAACGTCATACCAATATACGACCGCAAAAATTTTTTGCGGTCGTATAAAAAGAGTTAAAAAGGCCAAAAAAGGTATGAAGTTGAAGAGCAATGAGGACCAAAAATTCCTAAAAGTTTTGCCAAATACAGCTAAGGTAATCTATTCCTGAGGTAGAAAAGCCTTAGTATTTCAAAAATTCAAAGTTTTGTAAACAGTTAATTTATAATTATGACCATATCAATGATATTTCATGTCAACACAGAAGTGCTCACTATACATTATTGCCGAATTAAGTTGTGTTTCTTCGAAAATGTAAAATTGGATGAAAATCTTGTTTTCCACACTTTTATACTCTGTTATATCATAAAAGTTACAGATCAATTTTGAGTTTCTTCTGGATGAAAGATTTTTACTGATGTTTTGGTTTACTTTTTTATGATTGTTGAATCAATTGATCCGGTCTGATAAAAAGTATATCAAATTTAGTTTTCGTAACAGTAAATTGCTTTTAGTTCAAAACAGATACATCAGGGATTGGGTTAGGTCAGCAGTTGTTAGTAATGTCCGCATCTTTAAATGAATATTCTGGTCCCATAAATGATAAGATGAAAATTCCATTGATACATTATAGCAAACGCAGTATCATCAGAATGTTAGTTTATAAAATGTAACAGTACCTTATTATATGACAGGCAAGACCTATGTTTAACAAAAATGTCAGAGAAAGTACATGAACGAAAATCAACTGTATGCATTATCTTCTTTAAGCTTAACAAAAGAATTATCACACCTACTTTGATCATTCTGAAAAACTATTGCTTCTTTAATTCAAGTTAGATGATACATAAAAATAATATGTTATAACGAAGGTAAAAAAACAATACCCTAGCATGATTTGAAGCTGCTACATGTACGTTGTTTCAGAGTAGAAGTTGACAATGGGGTAGTATTGAGGACAAGAGGATGCTTTCGGCATCATTTACGACTCTCTTTCTCTCTTTCAAGATCCATATATCTTTCTCGAAATATAATATAATCTGTCAAGACGGTGACATTCACATTCCTGCTATCAAAATGCATATGTAATGACATTTTAGTTCGATCCAAAAAAGGCCTATATATAAAAATAATAAGATGTGGTTTGATTGTCAATCTGTATCTGCGTCTTTTCTTCACCTCATTCATAGAGGATCAGAGATTTCTCGCTTAAAGTATATATAAATATTTCATCCACCATAACATGCATAATGTGAAAAAAAAGTTCATCACCATTTATATACATATACATCATGTATATAAGAATGTCAGGTATAATGTCAGGCCCCGAAATGACAAATGTAAAACATGAGAAAAAAAAAAGGTCAAAAGATTTTAATACATGTTTTTCATTGTGCGTTTGTTAAATCTACATTGGCTAGAGGTATAGGAGGATGGCTGAGATCTCACAAAACAAGTTTAAACCTGCCACATTTTTGTGCCTGTCCCAAGTCAGGAGCCTCTGGCCTTTGTGTTATTATATCTCGTCTCACTATTTTAAATATGTACCACCTTTGAAAAGTATTTAGTATGAAGATATTGTGACTTAGATGGAGAGTTGTCTCATTGGCACTCATACCACATCTTCTTTTTTCTATTATATGTTTTTTTTTAAATCTTAGTTCATTTATATGTTTCGGAGTTTACATTTTCACTTAACTAGTACACATTTTTGTTTAGGGGTCAGCTGAAGCCCGCCTCAGGGTGCGAGATTTTCTCGCTATGTTGGAGACCCATTGATGGACTTGGGCTGTTTTTTTCTCTGTGGTCGGGTTGTTGTCTATTTGACACATTTCCCATTTCCATTCTCAATTTTATTTTCATTGTTATGGCAGGCAAATTACACATAAATATAAACTAAAAAAACAAAATTGTCTTTACTTTAGCAGTGTTAAAACAAGAAGCATTTTTTTCATTTTTATTAAACACATTAATATCACAATAACATACTAAACTTTGTCATTGAAACAAAATACATTGAAGAGTTTAAACATTTAATATCATCTATTTTTGATAAAGACATGAACAAAACACTAGGCAATTTCTGAGGAGGAAAAAATCATTAGCAAAACTGAATGGTATCCAACAATTCAAAGGTATCAGCTTAATATCTTTTAGATTCATGGATAAACTTATCATTAACAGATGTTTAGGCTTATCAAAGGCATCTGGGTGAAGGAAATGATTAATTATAAACAAAGTTTTAAATATTTAATATCATAAAATGAACAAAAACAGTTTTCACACTTTTCATCAAAATGAAAAATTTCAATCGACAAATATTCACATTAATTTCTAAAGCTGATGTAAATGAGAGTATTAATTACATACATACAAAACTGAACACATACAGGACAGTATACAATTGTAAATTACTGTATTCCACAACTGAACATTTTGTAAACTATAGATAAATTTATAGAAAAAATTATCAATTTATAAATAGAAATGGGTATGTCATGATTGTCAGAAATTAAACATAAAACATTTACGATAAAGGAAGTAAAATAAAAACCACACAATTGCATAGGTGTCGCTACACTAAAGAAACTTGAAGAAATTGTTCTGTTGATCAGAGAGATACCTCTGCCCAATTTATTCTAAAACAACATTCAAACAAGGACTTACAATAACATATATATTTCCATTTTTATCAGTAGTACCAGATATGATGACCAAAGTAAAAAGAGACAAAAATATAAAACAATGACTTTTATTGTGTTCATACAAATGATAATGTAAAACACATACTTAGAATGTAAAAAATATATTTACCATGCTAACAGATCTGGCAGCAAAATATTAAAAAAAATATAGCAATGTGCAAAAGATGAAAGTTTACTGGTCTTATATTGAGAATTCCTGGGCAATTATGAAGATCTTAATGCTTAGATATATATCCACCATCTCAAAATTTTTTAGAAAAAATGAAAATAAAAGAAAAATGTTAAAATCAGAAAAACAGAAAGAAAAAGTATTATTAAGAAAAATCTGTCATTCACCTGATCCCAAGTTCTACAGATAATCCTTAATTTAATCAGAAGGAAAGTTTCCCCTTTTATGATTTCATCAACACTTTGGTCAGGGATGGAAATTAGTAGAGGCTCAGTATCCATGACAGGTCTGTAAAAATTTGGCTGGCTAATAATTGTTTCTACATTTTTGCTTGATCACATAACTTTGGGCTGGACTACCCCTTAAAAAGCTTAATTCCCATGCCTGTTAGTACTGTATACTAAAAGGAATGCATTCAATACTGTAACAAGCATATACAAAATTTAATAAAATGAGCCATTCAATTCTTTTTTATTTAATTTCAATGACTAGTTAATTCAAGATTTTCATTATTTTGTTTTAGAACCCCTATGTATTGTTGTAACTTTGTTATGGAGACGTGCAGTCATGGATCATGGTTTGTATTGGGACATAAAACATCTCTTTATTATATTGCATGATTGATGTCTGCCAATCAGAATGCTGAAATCCTTATAAATCATCTAATGTCATATTATTTCAAGGGAATATAAACACTAGTAAGTGTAATTGTTTGAAAAGTGCCATTTATCTTATAAATCATGAAAATGCAACTACACACCAGGCACTGTGCTGTCACGAATAAATAATAAATCATGTACCTATATATAATAAATAGGATTGAAAAAAAAAACATAATGAAATATAAATATGTAAATATAAACAGAGATTCCAGGATTTCTTAATAAATAAATATCACAACACCAACAGATATATATATACTTTGTAATGTATAAAAAAAACAATAAATAAAGCTATCAGTTATATCAAAAACCACAATTATCACAATATCATTACAGTTTGTTTATAGCTATAGTCAACAAGGTCAACTAAAGGACGTAATGAATACAAATTCTATGAACATTTAAATCTAATTTCACAGGTAATTCTAAATATTTGTCACTCTTAATTAAGAATAAAAAAGGAGTTTACCAAAAAAAAGGAAATTTAATATTTGTGTTGAAAATCTCAATTCTCTGTTTCTTTTACCTCTCAATTTATCTCAAAATGCCAAAGTAATAAATAAATGTATCCTAATTCTATTGTACATATAACTTTTGATGAAAAATTACAGGGAATAAAAATTGTAGTGTTGGAAATTCTTAATAAAATATTTTACCAAATGACATTAAATTTGTGTTACCTAATTCTATTAAAAACTGCAGAAAAAGTCATTTTTGTATGCAAGGAAAACATACTATGGAAATGTAGAATATATAGGATTTGTCCAAAATACAGAATAATCATTTTAAATTATATTTATTATATTCAGTTAATGTATATGAAAACATTTATCATTCTTTTGCCAATAGAACCCCAATATAAATGACCAAAAAATATAAGGTACTAGTTTACCATAATAACATCCATACTTACAAGTTAAAACTCAATGAACTCATGAAATAAAAAAAATAAAATTTTGAATTTGGTCAGCAGTATCAAACTAATAAATACAGCAAATATCAAGGTACAACAATATTCAGGAAAACATTCTGCCATATTATATGGCATGTAATGTAATTTGCCATTTTTAATTACAGATTGAAGAGCAAGCCAAGGCTTTTCATACAACTTTTTTTTTAAAAGAAAGGGACGCAGGAAAAAAAGTAAGGTTGCCAAACTTCTTCATTACATTCATGTCTGGTCTGGAGTAACAAAATATGTATGTAATAAATATGGAATGATTTTGTTTCTTTTCGTTCGTAATGTACTTTTTTTTCATTTTCAATCAGGAGTTTCAGTGCAAATCTAACACAATAAATAAATGGTTATTGCATCAATTAACACCCATGTTCTGAATACAAATTTATGTTTAAGAACTAAATGTCTTAAAAGACTTTCAAACAAAATTAGGGATCCCAAACTATTGATTTTTCAATTTATGTAGTTCAGTACAAAATTTTGAGTGATAAATTACCTCCAAAATTTGGTATCCCCATAATAAGCATTGACTGGTCAATATTGCATTCAATTTCAATCATGATACCCACTTAAAAGTATGTATGTCATAACCAAAATATCATATAAAAGAAGACAGTTAATGAGCCTACATAAGAAGAGATGATTATTCAGTTGACCCTGTTTGACCTTTCCTCTGACGGACACCTGACTCCTCTTCTTCATGTTTATCTTTTATAACTTCTTCAGTATCCTTTACTTCATCATTGTCTGCAGACATTACTTCCTCTTTCTTGTCCTTATCCTCCATTGTTTCTGTCTGTGTGTCCTCATTGGTTTCAGATGCTTTTACTGTCTCCACTTTAGAAGAGTTCTTTTCTTTATTCTTATCAACCACTTCATAACTACTGATATCAGGACTGGAATCACTTGAACTGTTGCCGTTGGTTTTTGCCTGTGAACACAATAAAGTGATATTTATAGAATAACTAATCAAAGAATTGAAAGTATTGGAAGTTCTAAATAAAATTAAAAATGGAAATTAGGAATGTGTCGGAGAGACACACACCCGACAAAAGAGCAGAAAACAGCCAAAGGCCAACAATGGGTCTTCTAAAACTATTTAAATGAGTGACAAACAACACAATAATTCAGTGTTCCAGCTTGATTGTTTTCACAGGGCGGTCCGCCCGCCCTTTCCCGACTGCCACCCTGTGCCCTTTTTCTGACGCCCTGTGCCCTTTTTAA
This sequence comes from Mytilus californianus, assembly GCF_021869535.1. Classification (NCBI taxonomy): domain Eukaryota; kingdom Metazoa; phylum Mollusca; class Bivalvia; order Mytilida; family Mytilidae; genus Mytilus; species Mytilus californianus. The sequence continues at coordinate 38,433,212 of NW_026262712.1, forward strand.
GACGCCCTGCCCTTTTTCGCAAGTCCATGCCTTTATTGACGTAATATTTTGATAAACATACTATAAATCTACCTGTCTTCATGTTTCTACATTTACAGCAGGTGTTAAGTTGTGATTACAGGTAATCCGCTTATCGCCATCAAATGGGTCACTAATCTGTTAATTAAACCTCATAATTGACCATTATAATTAATTTTCCCAGTAAAATCAGTCAGTCAGCATTTCAAATTCAATATTTCTCAAAAGACCACAATTTACAGTTCCTTTATCCATAGATGTTTTTGTAGTTTCGTCAATCGAACAAAATATTGTTTTCCCCCGGACAGTATTTTAATTGCAGCTCGGTTGACGTAGTTTCGTCATTTAAACTATTTTCGTCACATTTTACATAACTTTTCATTAAAATCTTTCGACAATTTCGATTATAAAGATAAAACTTTATTCATGAACGTTCAAAAATACTTTCAAGAGTCAAACATGTGCTTTCTTTATCATGTACCGCGCATGTGTGAACATATTTCTATAAATTTAATAGACACGCAAATACAAAATCATTTAGTATCAAATTGAACGAGAGAGACAAATATATTTCTTACTGAGCAACTTAATTTAAAAAAAAATAAATTCCTGCCTTTTTGTTAAACAAAAACCAATCCGTAGATGAATCCGGATTCATTCTAAATTTATCATCTCCTTGTCACTTCCTGTTTTCACTTGTTTAAAATCGAAAGTAAATGTGATCTTCTCTTGATAAATTTAAAATAGACAGTCATTTTAATCGTTCCAAGTTTATAAAATGAATTCAAAATACGGATTTAAACATTTTTACAGGGATAGTGATTATCCAGTGAAATAGTCCTTACAATTTCATTTATGGAAATTATGCTGTGATTCCTGGTTTTAAAAAAGAGGAACCCAACTTTTGTTGATCAGGATGTCCCCTAAAAATAACTGAAATTGTGCACTAAATTTCCGGATCCTTGAGCTAATCTTCATATTTAAGCATCACACCAGTCAAATCATGCCATGACTGCCTACATTTCATGATTTGTAGTATGTTTAAGGCATTCAAAGATCCTGGTCCATGAAGGACTTGGGCATATGTATAGCTAGTAGTAGTAATATACATCCTTGGTCCCTTTCTGCTACCCAAAATAAGGTTTTATTTTCATCTCGTGTAAAGTGAATAAAGCCCTCAAAACTCCTAGCTGAAACCCCTGCTGTCTACATAAGACAATGTTTGAATTGCCCTTTTTGAATCATCAATTAGCGTTCAAAAGTGCCCTTTTCATGATTGGCTCCCTGCCCTTTTGAAATCCTAGCTGGAACACTGTAATTCTTGAAAGCTTAAATTTATTATCACATTATAGTTGTTACCTAGTTAAACCTTTTTCCATACTTTTATTTTTAGATTGATTTTTTAACAACTTATGTAAATAAAGAATATAATGCAAGGAACTACATCTTTTTCTACAAATTCTATTTTCATTAAGAAGTAACCTAATTGACAACATTTATTGATCATGTGTTCTTGTATGACATCAGAGTGAAATTACAATATATATTACTTGTTATACATCTGTTTTAATTTCACTGCTATTTCACTGCAACCAGGATAATAATTTATTTTAATGCATAAAGTTAATATTTACTGTCAGGAACATTAGAAATTATCAACTAGTAACATCACACAGGGCTGTTAAGCAAACATCCATGAATATAAACAGCTGCTTTCTATTAGATCTACCATTTACATCTTTTTTTTCACAAATGACAGGGACCTCAGTGTATCACTAGCCAGTCAACACTGAGGTTGTGAGTTCGAATCCCGCACTTGGCAGGTGCACTTGACTCTAATCTTAATCGACTAGGATTGTCAGTCTTCCTTCCGAAGGTCATGGTTTTCTCCGGGCACTCCAGCTTCCTCCACCAATATAAACTGACTTCCACAAATACCACAGTAGTGTGTAAGCGGCGATAAAACACCAATCAATCAATCATTAACAAGAGTGCACACGCTGAAATGTCTCGCCTTCTTTACTAATCATTTATATTATGTTGATAGTCCTAAATATAAAGCTTTATTACAACTGTCACATAAACTTAACATTAACCAAGTAAACTAAACATTGACCAATGAACCATGAAAATGAGGTCAAGGTCAGATGAACCATGCTAGGCAGGCATGTACAGCTAACAATTCTTCCATACAACAAATATAGTTGACCTATTGTTTATAGTTGAAGAAAAACAGACCAAAACACAAAAACTTAACACTGAGCAATGAACCTTGAAAATGAGGTCATGGTCAAATAAAACCTGCGTGACTGACATATAGATCATAAAATATTTCCATACACCAAATATAGTTGAACTATTGCATATAGTATTAGAAAAAAAGACCAAAACTCAAAAACTTAACTTTGACCACTGAACCATGAAAATGAGGTCAAGGTCAGATGACGCCTGCCAACTAGACATGTACACCTTACAATCATTCCATACACCATTTATAGTTGACCTATTGCATATAGTATTAGAAAAAAAAGACCAAAACTCAAAAACTTAACTTTGACCACTGAACCATGAAAATGAGGTCAAGGTCAGATGACACCTACCAGTTGGACATGTACACCTTACAATCATTCCATATACCAAATATAGTAGACCTACTGCTTATAGTATCTGATATATGGACTTGACCACGAAAACTTAACCTCGTTCACTGATCCATGAAATGAGGTCGAGGTCAAATGAAAATTGTCTGACAGACACGAGGACCTTGCAAGGTACGCACATACTAAATATAGTTATCCTATTACTCATAATAAGAAAGAAATTAACATTACAAAAAATGTTGACTTTTTTTTCAAGTAGTCACTGAACCATGAAAATGAGGTCAAGGACATTGGACATATGACAGACGGAAACTTCGTAACATAAGGCATCTATATATAAAGTATGAAGCATCCAGGTCTTCTAGCTTCTAAAATATAAAGCTTTTAAGAAGTTAGCTAACGCCGCCGCCGGATCACTATCCCTATGTCGAACTTTCTGCGACAAAAGTCGCAGGCTCGACAAAAATGACAATTTATTAGTTTAAAGAGTTGTCTCCCTTCACTTAAAAAGCTCAAAGATGACTGGTCAAAATACCTGTTCTTGAGATTTAACATCATCAGTAGCAACAGTCTCAACTTTAGTGGATACATGCTGCATGGCGCTCAGAATCTTGGACATCTGTTTTTCTGTTTCTTCAAGTCTCTTTTGTAATTCTCTCATTTCTTCAGTTGCTAAACATTAAAAAGATATTTAAAAAAATGGAAAAATAATATCCAAAATTACTATTGATTGGTGAAACTATCGATTACATGTATACAGTGTCGCATTGTGATATATTAATTTTGGGTTTACAGTAAATACAGTGGATTCATAATTTGTTAGATAACAATTTTCGTGGATTAAGTAAGGTAAACCACAAATTTAAAACCCATTTTCTAAGGGATTGTATACAGACTTTGGCAAATACATGAAATCAAACATCTACAAAAAAATTCAAGATTTTCCCAATCCACGAAAATGGTATCCACAAAAATAAATGAATCCACAGTATATACTTGTGTGTGTACAAAGAAATACATATATGAATTTAAGCTTGCTTGTTGTTAGATGGACCATGAAATCACTAGTATCTTTGTATAATACCTATTCAAGGTGTAACAATAGTTATTAAGTAAACATGATCACCCCGAGTTTTTGGTGGGGTTTGTGTTGATCAGTCTTTAGTTTTTTGCCATGGCGCTGTCAGTTTATTTTTCAACTTATGAGTTCGAATGTCCCTTTGGTATCTTTCACCATTCCATCATTTTCTACATAAGGAAATGCCTGTACCAGGTCAGGAATATTACCACTGTTTTCCATTTGTTTGATGTGTTTGAGCCCTTGATTTTGCCATATGATAAAGGACTTTCCGTTTTGAATTTACCTTGGAGTTTGTTTTTTTTTTTATTTTACTTTTTTCAACTCTCTTTTATTACAGGACAACCAAATCAAGCGACACGTAATAAAATGAGACTCAAAAACAAGTCTGACAAATTTATTATTTTATATCATCAATAGCTAATAAAGAGAAGAAGGTGACCCTCACTAGCAAAGAAGCAAACTAACCTTTTATGCATCGAAAGAGAAACTCAAATAGTTCAGAGGCATATTTTTCAAAGTTTGATACTATTTAATTTCTAATATTTGCATACATGCATTTACTGAGAGAAACAAATAATGAAATCTCACATGTTGCCTTTACATTAAGCAAAGCTATTGATAATTGCAGAAGGAAATTTGCAATAAAATATTGAGGTTTTTGTGATACTTTATAACAGCTCGAGGATAATCCAAATTTAATGATAGGACACACCTACTGTAATCATGATGCATCTCTCAGATGCATAGTCTCATGAAATAGTGCATCCAATTAGATAGTTTTGTGTCCAGGATGTGTATACCACAACGCCAACTCTAAAGTCCACACATAAAAGTCATACTTTATTTGGTTGTGTATTATACACACTTTTTTTACCCAAGGCATATATTCTATAAAAACTAACATATATTATTATCAACATTTGAAGCTCTGTCCAATAAATCTTCCAATCCTTTTAGTTTATTTTCTTGCTCTTCCACCTCTTCTCGCTGAGGTTCTACAGGTCTGTTGTCACTACTCTGTTGTTGGCCATAGGACATACCCCGTTTACCATATCCCATACTATTTTCTCCTTTATCTTTTTTGCCAAACACCTGGAAAAATTTACCAAACTTGAGGATAGTTGCTGTTAATATTCAAAAAAGAAAAATGTTCATAAATGTCATATCCTTTTTATAGAAAAATACATAGAAATTATTGGAAAATTTTTAAAATTTGAAGCATGTTTTTTATTAAATGATAAACATCATTAAAGCAATTAATACTCCCAATTTTTGGCTGGAAATAGATGACACTATATTTTTCATTTGAATTTTGAGGAAAATCTTATTCTTAACAACATGGCAGCCTCTCATGCCGTAGGAATCTGTTACGAACATATACGACTTCGTTAAGACAATGTTAGGACATTCCAGATCAATGAGGATAGTAATCCGACTTTTAACTTTTCGTGTCTTAGCGCTGTCTGATCTCAAACGGAAGCCATAATCGGCACTGTGTGAACGCCGCATTAGGGGTGAAGTTGTTTTTGTCAGTCCTTTGTTTTTTCAAGATACTTGCTGACTATTTTCAACATTAAGCTAGCCCTAAAACAAAAAGACAATCAATATCTCCGTAAAAAAAATACCAGTGCAAATATAATTTGCCCAATTTTCAATGAAAAAAAAGTTAGGGTTGACTCTCAAAAATAAGGGTCAGTCTGGGTACAGTAAACACACATGCATTTTTTTGGACATACCTTCACAAGAGTATAGATAAGATATCCAATTATACCAAAGGCGTAAACAGGAAGTAGCATTCCCATCATACCTCCTCTACCGGAGGAGCCTTGTTTATTCTGTTTGTTCATTTCAGCTGCTGCCCTCATTCCTGGATGTGGTCCTGGCTGTAATTTTACAACAAAACAAAATGTTGTTATACTAATGTTTATGTTAACCTCATCTTGCTATCAACAAATATTATAAAAAATTTATTAACAAAAATACCAAACTCTATTATCAAACTACCCTCTTGGAGCACCTGACTTCACTGCTGGCTTTTGGTGGGACTCCCATCACTCAGACTAAAGTTTTTTATGCAGATGTAGACTGTTGTTTCTTTATTCATTCTTTTTCTTTTTTGTGTCATGATTTTTTTCCACTTTTGTTTTACATATGAGTTCTGATTCACCCTATATGGCATGTATGGTATCTTCTGCCCCTTTTTTGTTAATTATTTTTTAAAACAGATTCTACCACTGTATACAGTGTGATATGATTTTCCTCAGCTTGCCCTTAAAAAAGGGTCATAAATAATTTTTGAAGGAAGAGTAACATATATAAACTATGTGGAGTTTGCATGATGATTTGTGATAAGAGTTAAGCCTTTTGTGTTTTTCACAATAGTAGTAAACCAATTTTAGCTGTCAGTATAAAAGAAAGTTTGCAAAAGTTTTATTAAATCAAGGTTTGGGCAGTGACTCCTGTTGTAAATCTATTGTTATTGTAATTTAATATTGTTAAGACATATGAAGATGGTCATTAAGCCCGAAAATACATAAAATATTTATCTTAGTTCTTTATAATGCCTTATTAAATAAGGGCTATTCCATTAAAATGTATGTGGGAGGGTAGGAAAGGACTTTCAAAATATCCCTACAACCAAGAACCATTTTCTGGATAATTTTGCATAATGGTAATGGACGCATACTGAAACTAGAGGCTCTCAAGAGCCTGTGTCGCTCACCTGTATTTACTGATGCTTTGGAAATCATGAAAAATAAGGTTAAAATCATAATTAATAGTATTAGATATTAGATATTATAATGATCATGTGATGATATCTAAGATAATAACAAAAAACTGCAAAATTTCTGTAAAATTACTAACTCAGGGGCAGCAACATAACAACGGGTTGTCGGATTCGTCTGAAAATTTCAGGGCAGATAAATCTAAATCTGATGAACATTTTTGCCACCTGTCAGATTTGCTCTAAATGCTTTAGTTTCAGAGATATAAACCAAAAACTTCATTTTACCCCTTTGTTCTATTTTTAACCATGTCTGCCATGATGGTTGGAAGGCGGGGTCATCGGACAAATTTTTTAAACTAGATACCCTAATAATAATTATGTCCAAGTATGGTTAAATTTGTCTCAGCAGTTTCAAAGAAGAAGATTTTTGTAAAAGATTACAAAAATTTACGAAAAATTGTTAAAAATTGACTATAAAAGGCAATAACTCCTAAAGGGGCCGACTGACAATTTTGGTCATGGACTTATTTGTATATCTTACTTTGCTGAACATTATTGCTGTTTACAGTTTATCTCTATCTATAATAATATTCAAGATAATAACCAAAAACTGCAAAATTTCCTTAAAATTACCAATTCAGGGGCAGCAACCCAACAACGGGTTGTCAAATTTGTCTGAAAATTTCAGGGCAGATAGATCTTGACCTGATAATCAGTTTTACCCATGTCAGATTTACTCTAAATACTTTGGTTTCAGAGATATAAGCCAAAATATACATTTTACCCCTATGTTCTACTTTTAGCCATGGCGGCCATCTTGGTTGGTTGGCAGGGTCATCGGACACATTTTTAAAACTATATACCCTAATGATGATTGTGGCCAAGTTTGGTTAAATTTGGCCGAGTGGTTTCAGAGGAGAAGATTTTTGTAAAAACTTACGACGACTTGACGATGGACGCCAAGTGATGAGAAAAGCTCACTTGGCCCTTCGGGCCAGGTGAGCTAAAAAAATCCCATGACCCACATTCAATAATTAAACTTCCCTTCCTACCCTCCCACATACATTTTAACGGAATAGCCCTAAACCTATAATATCTTGTAGTGACTAGTGTTCAAATATGTCACCAAGCCATCCCTTATAAGATGAGCTAATCCGAGTCATTTAACTCGGTGTTTTATTCCATTGTGATTGATTGTTGGTTGTTTAACGTCCGATGGCAAATATTTCATGCATGTTCAGGATGAAATATAGTCTTGACAGTTGTGAATATTGGAAATAATATTTATGTCAAAACAATTTAAAACACTTACACGCATGTGTCTTTTGATATCATCATGGTGTGGGTCTGGTGCTCCATGCATGTTTCCATGGCCATGAGGAGAGGGTCTATTAGGGGGATGATCTGAAAATAAACATGATAAATACAAAAAAGAAACATTTATGACAGTGAATGAGTTATAAATGTCCTTTTCTTTTTTTTACAAAATCCACATAAGGAACATGTATGGTTATGTGTTTTGGGACACCGTTAACATGATAAATTGATTATAAATTAAAGTGTAAATGTGTCAGTGTGTTGCACCTGTAGAAAATATTGTCAGTAGATGTTTTTGGCCTATTCCATTATTACTTTTTTTTAATGAACCTGTTTTTTTTAAATGTTTATATATTTTATTTACTTGACACAAATCATTTGTACCTTACATGGTTTAGTCAAATACATATGTGTACCATTCATACAGAACCAGAGTTGGTAAATAAAGACTTGCAGTAAAAATTTTCAGTGTAAGATTTTTTGTGATTTTGCTACGGGTGTGAAGTTTTCAAATATTCTGGATGTGAGCTTTGAAATCTTCAGAAATACCAGGTTTGTTAACAGTTAACACTATGAACAAGATCAATAGGCATGATAAGATAATAGTCCTATGCATTAAGTTATGGATTTGTTCTAGGTTTTAAAACAACGACCAGGAGGCATTTCTTTTGGAACCAAACTGATTCTTTTCCTTTTACTGAGTAGCATATTTTACATGTACATGTATAAGTATGATACATCATTACATGTAAGTGACAACATGGACAATGACAATAATTTTTTTTTACTTTTTCAAATTTTAGTGACTAAGCTATTCTTGAAAATGACCAGAGCTGGTGAAATTACTTACCCAACATGTCCAATTATGGAAATGACCACAATGGTGCAGAATTGTCATTTGAACAGGGGGCAGACATGTGTCTTATCTTTTGCAGCCCCAGGCTAAACTATAATATACATTTTCCTTTTTGAATTGTTTTACACTAGCTATAGTCATTTTGGGTCCCTTTATACATTTAGCTTGCTGTTCAGTGTGAGCCAAGGCTCCTTGTTGAAGGCCGTACTTTGACCTATAAATTAACTGTTTACTTTTTACACATTATGACTTGGATGGAGAGTTGTCTCATTGGCACTCATACCACATCTTCTTCATTTCTACATGTTCTATGTAATGTAAACTACAATCTAAAACTGTATGTATGTATGTTAATCATGTTAATTCCTTCATTATTTGAAGCACCCCTCAAGAGCTGAGAGTGTACTGTGGTCTGTGGAATCGGTATACACTCCCCTTAAGGATTAATGAAGATGTGTCATTAATCTATATACAACCCATCACCACCGATAATCCCCAACCCAAACCAAGGGAGTGTTAGGACATGGGAAAGACTGTTATTATGGTGAAGGAAGGGGAAGTACTCGGAGAGCACCACAGTGCTCCTCGGCAAAAACAGACAAACCAAAGATATATCTACACATGATCTCCAGATCAAATATGGTGGCCTCTTTGACCAACCGAGGCCCATAACGTACCCAATATATGAGGGTAGGAATGGGGTACCCCACATGACAAATGACGGTAAAATATTTGTAAAAATAACGATAAACATTTTACTTCATTTGAAGCTAACAGTAGCTACAAAATGAGATTTGACGAATGACGATAAAAAATTAAGGCTCATTTGACGCTAAGGTAGCGAAAATTGGACATTTGAAGATAAAGGGCATTCCTACCCTCATATATGATGATATATATCTAAAAATCCTGATGTATTAATTGAAAGTTGGAAAGGGTAGGATGTATGATATATATTTGTAAAGAACTCTATTATCTTTTTTTAACATCATTCCAGACTCACTTGGCTCAGTCTTTTGTTTTTGTAGAGGCACTCCTAACATTCTCATTACAATTGGATGGAAAAACTTAGGATACAGTGCCGTGAAACATGCCACAATGACGACAACAGTGACAACAAGTCTAACAGAAGACAATCCTGTAGCAGACTGATGTGTATGCCCAACTTTTGAGCTTGCAACCTTTTCCATTTCTGACAGTAGAAAGGCAACGTGAAAAGTAAACAAATCGAACTCTCGTTTTAAGATCACGTGATCGATCAATATTTAGCTAATTTAACGCTTGCACCTGTGTGTTTTGCGTAGTGGAAACAACCAAATATCATTTATTTGGAGGATTTTAACAATGATGTTTAAAATCACCACATTAAAATGACTAAGAATTATTGTTGTCTACTTGAAATAACGAGATCACGTTATAAAACAAAATGGCGCTCTCCTTGAAAGAACTTGCATCTTTGCTCAGGTACTAAGTTACTTAATCTAATACAAGAAGCATAAGATATAAAAAGAACTAATTGAAAACTACAAACACTATCGATACAACTACTTTACGATACATGTGACGTTCCATTGAAAACTTACAGATAAGAAATTGTACAATTTTTGTCTAAAAATTGCAAAGGGAGATAATTCATTTTAGAAAATTCCATGAATAGTATTTGTCCAAATAATGATGACATCTTGTAATGCTATTTAAGGATCTATCAAAAATAAAGTCGAAATTTGATAAGTCTGCTTTCAACAGACGTCACTATGATCTGGTGTAACCAAAGAACATGATTTCCCTTACTTAGTCAAAATAATTATGACAACTTGAAAGGCTATTTTGATTTTTTGCTTTGATGCCTTCGCATCCAGGAAGGTGTCACAGCAAAAAATTAATTTTTCCCAGCATTGGGAGTATTTTTCCTGTAAAATTGTTTCATCTTACAGATTATGTCATAAAATTTTACTGTTCACGATCAAAATTTCACTGTTCGGGGGTGTTGAAGCTAGTGGGGGTACATTGGGTTCTTAAAATAATAATACTTAAAAGAAGTTATTTTTTTGGAAGAAAAAAGAGGTATGACAAAGAAGTGATTTTCATGTCATTATCCAAGATTCAGTACAAGGTCATCACCTGACATGACCGGTCATCCTATTAACACAGATGTTGGTTCTGATCATTTTAGCAGCATAATTAGTACCTGTATCATTAGTATTATATATTCAAAGCTACAATAAAATTAAATTAAATCACTTAATCTAGTGAATTATTTGTACTACTTATTTTTATACGACAGCAAAAAATTTGCGGTCGTATATTGGTATCACATCGTCGTCGTCGTCTGAAGACACATTGGTTTCAGGACAATAACTTTTGTTTAAGTGTATGGATTTCTATGAAATTTTACCACAAGGTTTATGACCACAAACGGAAGGTTGGGATTGATTTTGGGGGTTATGGTCCTAACAGTTCAGGAATAAGGGGCCAAAATGGGGCCCAAATAAGCATTTTTCTAGTTTCCAGACAATAACTTGTGAAATGGTGTATTGATCTCTCTGAAATTATACGACAATTTACCATATCACAAAGGGATGGTAAGAATTTGCTTTGGGGGTTATGGCTTAAACTGTTAAGGAATTAGGGGCAAAAAAGGGGGAAAAACAAGGGTTTCCAGGTTAATGGACAATTACTTAAGTACAAAACATAAATTTAAAGCAGTGTAAGGGCAGTCAGGGGTACTACTTGTACAAGTAATTTTTATTTACTTGAAGAAGTAAATATTAATATACTTATATAAGTAAATTTGTAGGATACTTATACAAGTGTATTTTATTTACTTGTATAAAGGTAAACAAAAATTGGGCTTAGTTATGTCCCTTAGACATTCAGATTTTTTTACTTATACAAGTAAAAAAGTCATCCTATCTTCTTTTCTTGCATTCTTAGGACTTCTTTGCTCTAGTAGAATTTTTAATTGTCTGTCCTTTGCAGATGTCTTTACTAATCATTTAAGTGTAATTTCATGGACAATGAAAATCTCATTTGTCTGTTATCTTCAGAACACTGCTCATTTACAAGCCCCCAAGGGGCAATTTTTGAAGGCCTTGCGCAAATACTTGAGATCTTTGCACAATCAGTTTCTTTGTTGAATTAATGAGATGAAACATTGAACTCTAATAAAAAATTATGAGCTAACCTGAGACAAATTGTTAAAGGCATGTTTTTACATCTCAAAACTTGAGAATTTTTGTGGGATTGTAAAAAAAAATTACTTATACAAGTAAATTTTTTTAGAAAATTAAGGGGAGATTATTCAAACATTATAATTAACTTATATAAGTATATTTTATTTACTTCTTCAAGTTAGGCCAAAATAAATAAATGGTGTGTTTCCGGTTTCCCGACCCTACCTCCGTTTCCGACGCCGACCCTAAACATTTTATTGACAAAAATGAAAACAAAAATTCAAAATCCGGATTTTTCAGTCTGTCCGGTTCCGATTATTCGTTTAGAATAGTATAGATCTTCAAAGCGTTTGATAAAAACGACCTATTATTGATAAGTAAAGCGTTTCAAGGACCAAGATTTTATGTAAACAAGCATGGCTTTTCGGCAACCGTGTTGCGTATTGATCCGTATTAGCTGTCAAATATGCGAAATGTGAACACATGGACGCAAAATATAATGACATCGATTCCGGATTATTACGATATGATGAATCTTTTTGAAGAACATCAAGCGGACCTATAGACGAAAAAAATACGAAGTTGACGCATTTTGCTCAACTTCTTTGAACAGGTACAAGCGAGAATTTTTTAAATATTTGTATATATATAATGAAGTGTATTCAGTATATATACATATATTAACTAAATCTCGTCTTGTACCTGTGCTTCTTTGGACCAAAAGTCAGAATCGTTCCAGGTTGGACAGACTGTATCTGTCGGTAAATTGACTAACAATTTTATAGTAAAATGAGTTCAAATTTACTGCTAAAATCAATACAGCTATTGTAGTAAAAACATGCTCTTACGAATGTTGTACAGAATTGTGCCCAGGACGCAACATAAACGGCTGTTTATGCTTTTTAGTTTATGATGGCAAGGGGACAGACAATGTGGAACGAGAAAGATGAAAGCTTTTTTTTTTAGGCAGACATGGTGTATGATTCATATTCATTTATAAATGAATCTGCCCCAGCACCATGTCTACTTTTATTCTTTTTTATTTCTCTGGCTGGTCCCATAACAATTTATACAAGAAAAGGGAAAAAATCCTGTCATATTTACATCTGCAATTTATTTGACCAGTAGATTAATGAGGTACCTTCATGACGAATTGTCACGAAATAGAAGTTCCTTCATAATAAAAGTTCCAAATGGAAAAAGTGTTCTGGAATAAATATTACAGTATATGTTCCTAACGGAATGAATGGTATAGAATATTTGTTCCAACAGGAACAGATATTATGACATTGGTTATAACAAAGTTTCCAGTGGAACTTCTGTTAGGCAGAACAATTATATGTAGACAGAATAACGCTAAAAAATCTTGCCAAACGACGTTAACGGTAATTTTTGGTGCATGACATAAAATGTACACCTTGTTTTAGACGATACAAAAAATCGACTGATTTTGACGAATCACGTAAAAAATTTTCCAAAAATAACGGTAACGATAATTATTTGAGACCTCTGACCAAGGATTTGTATAATATACAAATCCTTGCTCTGAAGAATCACGATATGGATATTTTGATGAATTAAGGTAAAATTTTAACCAATTTGATGCTAACGGTAGCCGAGAATGACCGTTTGACGCCTGACGGTAAATGGCATTACTACCCTCATTAATAAGACAAAGATTTCACATTCTCACTCTTCTCAGAACCTGGAATTTTAATATTGTCAGAAACACCCAATCTTCAATCAACATCATATTCTGTCAAACATCAAAACACATCTGTATATTAAATAAAGAGGGTGCAAAGGCAGAGTATTAACCCTCAAAAAATCATAATTATCTGCTGCTTAGCATCGGTTCACAGTGTTTTCAAGGGGTACTAATCTGCTTCCACATGTATACCCTGTGTGACATTTACATTTTTAGGTTCAACGAGGCCCAACATAATAACATACCATGCCAGATTTTTCACTGCCATTTTTGGTTTAAGATAATTAATCATGAAGAACATACACTTTTTCTTTTTACGACCAATGAAATGCATAAAATTTTCATTAAGGTTTATTTTCATATTTCTGATGCAGAACTATATATATAAAACAGAAAATTAAAAAAGCTGTAGATTTAATTACTATTATAAATATCAGAGAAGCCCGCACATCAAACTATTTGATTTGGAACTTTTTTTCGGCTGTCGACCAATCAATAAAAAAAAATAAAATGTTTTCATAAAATAAAATGTTTTACCTACCTACCCTACCTAATTTTTTGGGAGGGGAAATAGGAAACATACTATTAATTTATTTTGGCCTTAATAAAGATTACTTGTACAAGTAGTACCCCTGACTGAAGGGAGGTAATTCAAACACATATTGTCAAATTACCTCCCTTACACTGCTTGTAAATTATTTATAAAAAAATGTATTGTCTTTCGGTGATTAGCTGTCAATTTATTTTTAGAAGTTACTATTTTAAAAATGTTTAATAAAGGTTATTTAATTATAGCCATGATTATGTATGTGAAGGAATTTTATTTTTAGATATTACTATTTAATGTTGCTGATGAAAGTGTTTTAATTTTAGGCATGATTATGATGTCATTTTCTATTTTAATACTTTTATGATGTATTTAAATAGGTTTTTATGGTTGCAAAGTCCTAGCTGTCAATTTATTTTAAGAAGTTACTTTTAACTGCTGATGAAGGAATTTTATTTTTAGATATTACTATTAAAAGTTGCTGATGAAGGTTTTTTTAATTTTAGCCATGACTATGCTGTCATTTTCTATTTTAATACTTTTATGATTTATTAAAATGGGCTTTTATGGTTAAAAAAAAGCATTTTTCTAGTTTCCAGACAGTAACTTGTGATAAAGTGTATGGATCTCTCTAAAATTGTACTACAAGGTTCCATACTACAAAGGAAAGACTGCAATTGAGTTTGATGGTTAATGCTAAAAGGGGCATTCAAAAAGTTTGGGGGTGCAGGGCTCACACTACTTCAGAATCATAGGGAGAAGTGACTTCTCTTTTTGAAATTGAGAGGGAGAAGTGGTGAGATTTGAGAGAGAAGTGCTTGTTCGCTCGCGGCGCTACAATGTTTGGTTTTTACTATAAGACATTAAGGGTCATATGTTTCTTATTTTTTTTATATTGTTCAATTTGTACCTGGGTATACAAATAAAGTAACTGTTCAAATTTAAAGTTGTTTAATTTTATCATATCTAGTTGCACAATCATATGAGTCCTCTTGTCAGAAAAAACAATTAAATATCTAGCAATAATAAAAAAGATTTTTTTTTATATCAAAAAGGAAAAGAAAGTTGTTATATCAATTAAAATTCAATTAAAAACCTACTCTGTTATCATGTTCATGAAACTAAGTATTTCTCATTAAAAAGTATATAAATTTAACAGTTAAGCTTGGACATGATATAATTATATTAGTGTAATAGTCCCAGAGTTTAGCAACTTTAACTTATAAATTGAAACAATGCATATACATGGAAATATAAACATTAATCAAGAAGATCTAACCAAAAGTATGTTAATGCATGTGGAATGCCTAATTTTTATACGACCGCAAACAAAATTTTGTGGTCGTATATTGGTATGACGTCGTCGTCTGGCGTCGTCGTCCGAAGACACATTAGTTTTCGCACTCTAACTTTAATTTAAGTGAACGAATCTCAATGAAATTTTACCATAAGGTTCAATACCACAAAAGGAAGGTGGGGATTGATTTTGGGGGTTATGGTACCAACAGTTAAGGAATTAGGGGCCAAAAAGGGGTCAAAAATAAGCATTTTTGTAACTTCCAGACATAACTTGTGTGTAAGTGTATGGATCTCTCTGACATTATACCACAAGGTTCCATATCACAAAGGGAATGCTGGGATTGATTTTGGGGGTAATTGCCTCCAAATTTTAGGAATAAGGGGCCAAAAAGGGGCAAAAAACAAGCACTTTTCTAGTTTCATGACAATAACTTGTGTGTAAGTGTATGGATCTCTCTGACATTGTATCACAAAGTTCCATATCACAAAGGGAATGCTGGGATTGATTTTGGGGGTAATTGCCTCCAAATTTTAGGAATTAGGGGCAAAAAAGGGGCAAAAAAACAAGCATTTTTCTAGTTTCATGACAATAACTTGTGTGTAAGTGTATGGATCTTTATGAAATTGTACTACAAGGTTCCATATCACAAAGGGAAAGCTGGAATTGAGTTTGAAGGTAATTGCCCAAAAATTTTAGGAATAAGGGGCCAAAAATAAGCATTTTTCTAGTTTCCAGACAATAACTTGTGTTCAAGTGTATGGATCTCTCTGAAATTGTACTGAAAGGTACTATACCACAAAGGGAAGGCTGGGATTGATTTTGGGGGTAATTCCCTCAAAATTTTAGTAATTAGGGGCCATAAAAGGGCAAAAAAACAAGCATTTTTCTAGTTTCAGGACAATAACTTGTGTGTAAGTGTATGCATACATGTGAACCTCCGAAGGGAGTTCAATAATCTCGTTTTCAGGGGTCTCCTCCCGACCTCCCGTTGAAGACAAAAAAATCCTGTGTATGAAATATTTCATGAATGAAAAATTTCAGCCCAACATATCTGGTGTAACTGACATTACCTGAAGTTATATTTTACCTGTAAATCAATTAACATGCATAATTATATGGCTTCACTTGTCACCTTGGGTGTCAAACATACTGGTAATCAATGATTTTTACCTCAGGCTAACTGCCGTTGTGTAATAAAACTTTGTGAATTTAAAATGAATGTTGGGTTACTTCCCTTGATTTATCCTGTTTTAAGTTACTTTCCTTTAAATAATGTAAATTTTTAAAAGAATATAAATAAAATATAAATTGAACAAATAATCATAAAAGGATGGTAATTAAATGATTTTAAATGTCTTACATTGTTTTAGGACAAATAAAAAAATAATAATTTGAAAATTATTTGAGGGTTCTATACTTCCTTTCAAGGCTTAAATTGAAATTTATATAATAACTATGACCCATGATTACAGTTTGAATGTGTTACTTATCATGCATTAAAAATCTACTTGCATAAAGATAAAAATAATAGATCTACTTGCAGATAGATAAGCAAATGTTCTGATTGCAATGAATATATAATGGTAAAAAAATATGACCTAACAAATTTAAAGAACATACTAAATAAGAAGAATGTTAGATTGAACAAGTTGAAAGTTTAAAAAGATAGAGAAAATTTATAAGTACAAGGGTACTATAAACATAATACATTCCGATGGAAAGTTGAAGAAAACACACTTTAACAGACAATTTCTACAGCACACGGTTACATTTACAACAGAATTTATGTCGATTAAAAACCTCCTGATCTGAGTCCTAATAATCTCCTGACCAAAATTTCCCAAACTCCTGATCTTAGTTTCACAGTCCATCACATGTATGTGTATGGATCTTTATGAAATTGTACTGCAAGGTTCCATATCACAAAGGGAAAGCTGGGTTTGAGTTTGGGGGTAATTGCCCTAAATGTTTAGGAATTTGGGGCCAAAAAACAAGCACTTTTCTAGTTTCCAGACAATAACTTGTGTTCAAGTGTATGGATCTCTCTGAAATTGTACTGCAAGGTACCATACCACAAAGGGAAGGCATGGATTGAGTTTGGGGGTGATGAATCATAAGGGGGTTCAAAAAATTTGGGGGGGGGGGATTTTTTTTTCCTTTTTTTTCTTTAAAATTTTCAATTTTAAATTGGTTATTTCTGATTTATATATAAAAGCAAATAATAATGATATGGTTTGAATAGGTAAATTGAATTTTTTTAAGTTCTTAGACCACTTTCATTCTGTGTCAGAAACCTATGCTGTGTCAAATATTTTATTACAATCCAAATTCAGTGCTGTATCAAGCTTGAATGTTGTGTCCATACTTGCCCCAACTGTTCAGGGTTCGACCTCTGAGGTCGTATCAAGCTGCGCCCCAGCGGAGCATTTTATTCTTTTTGGGATCAATTTTTGTCTGTCAGCAGTGCCATTCATGCGTCCGTAGTCATAATCCTAAGAATCCGGATTTCGGTCATAGCCTGTCCGTTTCCGATGAAATCCCGACTCAGATCTGTAGTTGTACAATGAAATGCCCAATAATTTAAATGGAGGACGAAGAAAAATTTACAAAAATAAACGATGTTTGACATGCTATTTGGAAAGGAATATGACGTTTTTAATGCAATACATGGATAACAAATTTACTTTAGGCAAATTTCATCAAGTTCTAATGAAGTAACAACTTATTTTGCTGAAAGTTAGAATGATTTGGTGTACGCTCTCCGAGTAACAAGTACCGGAAGTGATAAACAATTGTTTTTATGAAATAACATGCCACCAACTTTAAAATCAATGCTTTAACCTCTTTTCTGAAGAAAATAAATTATTTATGCCTTGAATTTTTTTACTTTAAAATGAAAAATTGCTGTTTCATCGACTTGGTAAAAATTGAATATTGCAGATGACGAAAGCGACTGAAAGCGAGTATCGTAAACAACAGGGTGACTTGTTTTAGCTTTTGAGGGTCGGGCTTAGCGAAGTGACGGACAGGAAAGCGACTTCTTCGCCCTAGTCGCCTGGTAGCGTGAGCCCTGGGGGGGAAGGGGTTTCCAATTTTTTTTTAAAAGGGTTCATATTTTTTTTAAAATTTTCAAAATTTCAAATTTTTGAAAAGTTTCAAGAAGAAATCTTCAATTGCACAGTATTGCACATTAGATTTGTAAGATCTTTGACCACATTTATTTTGTGTCAGAAACCTATATTATGTCAAAATTTGATCACAATCCAAATTCAGATAGTATCAAGCTTGAATATATATATTGTGTCCAAATTTGCCCCAACTGTTCAGGGTTCGACCACTGCGGTCGTATCAGGCTGCGCTCAGTGAAGCATTATATTTAAAATAGGATGATTATTAAAGAAAGACAACTCTTACTTCCAACATATCTGGACAAAATGTTACTTAAATCAGTGATGTAAGTAATTTCCCTGACTGATTAAAGACAATGTCTTCAACTCTTGCCCTGGCTAGGTATGTCTTCTAACCATGGGTTACTTTGTTGGGTGCCAATTTTGTATCCAGAGAGCATGATTTGCCTTTTAAAATTCATTACCTACCAGTAGGGATTCGAACCAGGGACCCCTGCTATCGCTATACCAACTGAGCTAAAGGTGTACTCCATTAGCACAGCTAACAGAGGGCGGTTATAAGTCTACTTGGTAAGGGGAAGCACCGCTACATTAGACTATAAAAAGATATGAACCAAAAACCTCTAGATTTAAAAGGCAAGACTCATACTAACAAAGGTTCCCTAGGCCTTTATACCTCTAATTTTAAACAATCTTCCGCTTACTTTTTTGCACTGGTCATGCTGGTTACTATCAATCTGGGAACCTTAGTTAGTGGGTCATTAGGTGACTAACACTACTGGACACGATTTTGTCCCTCTGGTAAAACCATCTGGGTAACTCCTTACATGTCACCAAGTCAATCATTTGCCATATAAAAATAAGATGTACATGATGTATGATTGCCAATGAGACAACTTTACACTAGAGTTCAAATGACATGTCCGACTATATGGTATGGGTTTTTCTCATTGTTGTAGGCCGTACGGTTGCCTTTAATTGCTTACATCCACTTTATTTGAACTTTGGTGGATAGTTGTCTCATTGGCAATCATACCATGCATACCTCATCTCCTTTATTTTTATATGGATATAAGCAATTAAGATCACTAGTGCTGTACTGTACTGGTAATGGTAATTTAAGTGTATTTTTTTTTCAAAAATGATATTTATTCTACTGTTTTAAAGCACAGTACTTCCAGAGCAGTTTTCCCAGAAAATAAAAATGCTCTTTTCTAAGCCGAAAAATAATGATTTTTTTTCTTTAAATTTTTACTGCTACATGTAAATGATGTATTGCAAACTATGTATTTTTGTACAATATGTACAAGATGCCACAACCAATTAAAACATACATGATACAATGTACATAAAACCAGAAAAGAAATATAAAGGACAGCCCACCATCATATTCATGATTTACGATGCTTCATATGCATCTTGAAAAATATTTGAAAATACACGTTTTGATCTTTTGGTAATTTTTATTATTATTTTATTTCAGTGTATTATCTGAGGATGCTACACAGACACAAACGTTTGAAGGGTTAGCTGCAGGATTTCATCACTATTTCACAAAACAAGACCATTATAAAGTCGGATCAGCTTTGGTAGGCTTAATATTTTTTTCCATAATTAATTAAGATGTTTACAATTCATTTTGAACCAGATAGCTTTGTTCAAAGCTCTTGACATTTTTCAATAGTGACAACTTGATACATGTATGTCAGTCATGGACAATACTTATACAAGTGTATTTTTATTTACTTGTAAAGGTAAATTATTTTGGAGGTAGGTTTTATCCCTTAGACGTTCAGATTGTCCTATTTTCTTCTTTTCTTTAATCTTTCATGACTTCATTGCTGTAATGGAGTGTTTAATTAGATCTGTATAGTGTACTTTTGTATTTGTCTTTCCAGGGAGCAATTTTGAAGGCCTTCCACAGTTACTTAACATTCATCCCTAAGCAGTTGATTTCTTTGTTTAATTTTGGAGATAAAAAGTTCATAATGAAATTAGCAAAACTGAAAAAAATTGTTTTGGCCTGTTTTGACCTCAAAACTTGAGAATTTTAGGGTTTTTTAAAAACTTAACTTGCATAAGTAAATTTTTGGAGAAGAGTAAGGGGAGATAATTCGACCTTGAAAAGCAATATGAATAAAAAACCCTAAAAATCTTTAAACTGTTGTGTCTGCTTGGAAAAGTCATGTTTTTAATTGTAAACATGGTAAATAAGAAAACCAAGATTTTGGCTGAAGGAACTGGTATGAAAGATGCCAAAAATTACTTTTTGATATATTATGACAAAAACATGTAAAAAGGACTTTTCTATACAAATGATATCTTAAATGAACTTCAACTAATGTTCCAAGTAGTGAAGATTATCTCAAATGATCCCTTTTCCATCATTGAACATGTTGAAAGCTATAAAATCATTTTTTCTTTGTTTTGTAAAAATATCCAAGTAGTATTCAATGTTTGATTACTGATAAATTAAAATAAAGGTTAAATACTTGTTAATTTGACCGTTACCATGGTTATGACATGCATTTAAAATATTTATATCAGACAACTTAATAAACCTTAAAGTGTTCAACTTATGTACTTGTTCTAGAAATATGATACTGCACTATAGATGGAAAGCTCTGCCAACATAAATAAACTTATTAAAAAGTAAACTTTATTTTTTTCCAGGTCCTTCTGTTACAGAACAGAGACTTACTGCCACATCCCTCACAGAAGCTGGCAGCCATCTTTGTTCTATATGAGATGTACAGAACAGATCCCATAGCTGCTAATCCCTTTGCCACAGTATTTGTTCATTTGCTGGTGTGTAAACATTTTCTAACACAGTCTTCATGCTTAACCACAGGCCCAACAGCCCAGGCTTGTAAAATTGCTGTTGGACCTGTTAGAATTAGGTCTACAGGCCCATAGAATCTATCTAAAATTATAGTAAAAGTTAGCTTCGGGCCTGTGGATTCAAATGTTTGTCTTGAAGACTGTAACATTTTTTCAAAGATTTATGTACATTGTATTTCCATTCTGACAGATTCTTAAAATGGTAAACTATTTTAACATGTTTAAAGCAAAATAGAAATTTGGAAGCAAATGTTGTAAAGGATTTTTTTGGTGTCTTGATTTTCTACCTCTCTTGTAAAATACAAGCAATAGATGCTAGGACACAAATGCAGGAAAGAATAAATGATTTGATACAAGAAAATTCTAATATAATCAAACAAATATGGATTGACTCTAAATAGATATAATTTCTAAAACTTGAGTTTTTCTCATTGTTGAAGGTTGTACGATGACCTATGATTGCTAACATCCACGTCATTTGAACTCTGGCGGATAGTTGTCTCATTGACAATAATACTACATCTCCTTATCATATGAATTCAGTTGAATTAATAAGAAATGTCAGAAAATGAAACTGGTAATTTAATGTTTAAAATGAATAAATGTTGGATATTATCATTCCTTCCCACTATTGGAAGCTACTTTCTAGCCACTCAAATTTAAGCTCAGATTTTGTAAAAAATAAAGAATACCAATGGTGAAACTAATTTTCCAAGATATTTTATATGCTAGTATGACAGAGGAAAGAAATAGCATGTCCATCCTATAGGCTGAAAAGGGGGAGAGGGTGGAAGGAACTATCTTGAAGTTTTCCCTACCTCAAATGTGGAAATCAGAGTTGTATTACAAATGAATAATAAGGAAATGTATTTTTAGAATCCTCCAACAGAGAACCAGGATGCAGGACAGTTTGATCTCCACTGGGCAATACCAGCAATTTCACCATCAGAAAGATACTTCTTGTCACAGCTTATTTCTAGTCCATCAAAAGAGGTACTTTGGAATTTTTTTTAAAACAAAAACTTGTAAGCCTGGCTATGGAAAAATACAAATTTGTATTTACAATTTTGAAATTAACATTACTATCTGGACTATTTACTAGTCCCTTCTAACATTTATAGAAAAGAACTTTGGAATTATTTTTAAGGCATTCTGGGAATACTCAGATTAGCTAATTAGTTTGTTATATATACATACAATATGAACAACAGCATGTACAGAGGAAGCAGTACTTAAAATAGAGAGAAAGTTCATACTATCCTTAAATATATAATACATTAACATGCACACAAAAAATGTATCTCAAAGCAAAACAGGCATGAATGCAAAAACACTGGAAAAGGGGTTTTGACGAGTTATTAATGCATAAATAATTGTACTTACAAACATTCGATTCATTTAGGTACCATGTATATATATATATACTAAAAACCAAATAATCTATGCGAGCAATTAATTTTTACGACTTTGCTAGTAAAAAAATAATGCCATTTATACATGTATAAGTACATCAAGCAAATTGTATAAATACATCAAGCAGATGACAAAATCCAGTGAAGTCAGCTAGAAGGGACCAAAAGCAAAATTAAGTATTCGCCAAAACAAGTTGATTTACAGTCATCTAAATCCATTAGACATGTAAGAAAAGTTTTCAATTTTTTCTTAACTAGTCACATTCATGTTGCTTTTTAAATTCCCTCTTTATGTCATAGTTGTTATGGCCATGGTTAACTCTGTAACATAAGAACCTTTAAAACATGTTTCCATACTTTTTCAGCTTTTCAAAAAGACTCCACCACAAATTATCCAGATGGATGTTGGGAATATGCAGGTAAAGTCTTTCAAATAATTGGTAACTTAACAAGGTTCCTATTAAAAAACATAAAATGTTAAAATATTAATTCTAATTTGACACAAATTTCCTAAGGCTAAGCTAAAGCCAACCTGTCTTTGCTCTGACTCATTAATGATTTGCATAGTAGAGAGTCAGCGAATACCAATTTTACATTCTTTGGTTTGATGCAGTCAGTGATCAAAACCATGGTCTCACGAACTCCAGGCGAACACACAACCATGGGACCACTGAGTCAGTTAAAGGAAGGGTAATCTAATCTTTGATTTATATAATATAAGTTTAGAGTCAAATTCAGGTTTCAAAAACTTTAAAGAACAAGTAATAAATCCTCATCACTTTTAACAATGTTTGAATATTTTTTACTTAGGGCTATTCCAGAAAAAAAAAGAATGGGGGTTATATTAATTATACATGGGTGATGGGTATCAGAGCAACTTTTCACACTATGATGCACTATGATTCTCAATTACAATTGTCTGGGTGGCGGATGCAGAAGAAAACGGCCTTCCAACCCCCGTCTACATTTTATTCTGGAATAGCCCTTATAGAAAGTATGGCTGATCTTTTCCTTTTAGTGGTATATATTTCTTTTTAGAATTTTGATGTCAGTGGTCTACAGTTAGCATTGGCAGAAAGACAGTCAGAGATGCCAGCTCAGAGTAAATCTGCTATTCCTTGTGTAGTTCCTGACCCTGAAAATAAACCCACCAGGTAAATATTGTTTATTACTAAAAAATGGATGTTTTTGATTGAAGCAGAAAGAAATCCTTAACCTATACTTGAAATTCATGATTAATTCATATGGTTTAGTAATTATGTCCCTTTAAAATGTAATTTATATGGAAAATTGAAGTGTAAGTGATTTCATGCCTTCATTTTTGTATGATTTTTATAAGATATATATTTTAGGTTTATATCATCAATGTCTCAGACAAGTACACAAAATTGCACTGATTTTTCTTTTTTTTTTATAAGAGTTGTGTCCCCTGGAAATGATAATTCGAAGGGAAATTGCAAAGAAAGTCATTTCATTCCTCACTCGACATTTCTTGTAGGATATTAATGAAACAAAAAAAGAATGAAAAAAAAATATTGTGGTTATTACCCTTGGGCAGATAAAATATGTAAATGAGAGGGGTACATTGGAACACAGTTCTATTACTGTTGATTCATTCATTTTCGTGTTTACCAATTTTCATGGATTGAGGAAAAGTTGCATTTTCGTGGATATTTGATTTCGTGGTGTTGACATAGTCTGCATACATTCCAATAAAAAATTTGTAATTCGTTGAACATTTCAATTTGTGGTTCCCCTGTAACCACGATATCCACGAAAATTAGTATCCAACATATAATAATGAATTCACAGTATAAACATGATAAAGTATATATATATTTGTTTTATAAAAAGATATTGATTAAATCAACATTTCCTTGATGCAGCGTAAAGCAATCAACAATCAATCAATCAATCAACATTTCCTTCTGTTATAACTAGTACTTGTTAAAACTCCAGAGGAAACGCTATTGAAGAAGCTCTGTGTATCCTTGAAGAATAGAATATACTTAATTATTTGGTATTTTTTTCTGAAAATTGAGGAAATACCCTGAATCGATTATCAGATCTCTTTGCTGTTGATGATTTTAACATTAGTCTATAATCTGATTCTGTATTTTATGATAGTTTTGACCAGTTTGGAAAGCCTGGTGTTATAAACCCTGATGTACAGAGGCAGACCATAGAGGCTTTGTTAACAGGCAATAAACCTCCTGTAGAGAACTGTATGATGCCAGAATTCATTAGACTTGCACCGCCACTACACATTGCTGAGGATGAGGTAGGATTCTGAACAATATTCACTGTAGTAAAGACAGTCACTGTTAAAGTTGGATATACATGATATATAAGCACTATTGCATGGAATTTTACATTGTAGACAACTATTCAAAACTTTACTTGCGAGGACAATTTCTGTTAATCAGTTTAAGCAATGAGGTTAAAACAATTGGCAAATTAATGATTAGGGTTCAATGCTGCATCAGCACACATAATCTATGTTGTGTCAAGGACAAATTTGTCCAATTACGCAATTGAGAAATTAAAAGAAAAGATACATCACATTAATAAAATTGTTGTTTATAACAATATAGCTCTTCAGATAAAATTGAAAACCTTGTCAAAACAAACTTGGCTAGAGGTATAGGGGGAGGGTTGAGATCTCATAAACATGTTTAACCCCGCCGCATTTTTGCGCCTGTCCCAAGTCAGGAGCCTCTAGCCTTTGTTAGTCTTGTATTATTTTTAATTTTAGTTTCTTGTGTACAATTTGGAGTTTAGTATGGCGTTCATTATCACTGAACTAGTATATATATTTGTTTAGGGGCCAGCTGAAGGACGCCTCCGGGTGCGGGAATTTCTCGCTGCATTGAAGACCTGTTGGTGGCCTTCTGCTGTTGTCTGTTCTGTGGTCGGGTTGTTGTCTCTTTGACACATTCCCCATTTCCATTCTCAATTTTATTTTAAAACAAAAACAAATTTTATGTGAAAAATATTAAATTT
The DNA here is from genome assembly GCF_021869535.1 of Mytilus californianus. Taxonomy (NCBI): domain Eukaryota; kingdom Metazoa; phylum Mollusca; class Bivalvia; order Mytilida; family Mytilidae; genus Mytilus; species Mytilus californianus. Next base: position 38,458,924 of record NW_026262712.1, read on the forward strand.
TGTATAAACATGATAAAACTAACAACTGCAGGGTAGAACGGAATTTTCATTTTTTACAGATTGGATATCATTTAAAAAAAAAAAAATTAAAATGCTTTAAGGATGTACTTAGGTGAGATTTAGGAATTTTTGTCAAATGTTCGGACTCGTATGGTTTTTTTCCTACGATACAGGGTAAAATATTTTGCCCCATAACACCCATTTTTCTTTCTTATAAGACTTCAATAGCTCATAGAAGGTTATTTACCATAATTTAAGCAGATTCTAGATTTCTTTTCCTTCAATTTGAGACCCAATACTAATGCAAAATATAAGGTAAAAGTCTGAGTCAGCCTTTTCGCGCCTTTTTTTAAAAATTAAATATCTCGAAAAGGAGCTCCATTACCTATCAATATGTTTAGCTTACATGTATTTTGTTCCTTAACTAATGCTCTTCTGACTTATAGTATCAATTTTAAATTCTAGATTTTTTTAATATCACCTAAGTACATCCTTAAAGGGGCACTAGCTGTCAAATTCATGTTCACCGATTTGACTCAAATTTTAATATTTGATTTATAACAATGTAAATACTGTTGCCTTTATTTATATATAAATCATTTATCCAAACTACACTACAAAAGTCAAAAAGTCTGAAAAGACCAGTTTTTGTCTGAATTTGCATGAATTTTTACTCGACATTCTTAATTTGTTTGAATAATTTTTAAAAATTCTTGACATAGTATGAATTTGTCTTATAAGGTTCTTGATTTTTCTTGACAAGTGTCTTGACAGTATGAACATTGTCTTAAAATTTCTCGACACTTCCTGTATCATCTGATAAGAGTCTGGATTAGTCTCGACCAATTCTTGACTGTCTTAAATTTGTCTCGATCTGTCTTGACATATTCTTGACATTCTTAATAATGTCTGAATATGTCTCGACATATTCTTGACATTCTAAATAATGTCTGAATATGTCTCGACACATTCTTGACAGTCTTAAATATGTCTTGACACTATCCGAACAGTATAAATTTCGCCTGAAATGTGAACAGACTTATTCTGCACTGTTTATGACATTCTATTGCTGTTATAGACTCCTTTTTATTATGGCTAACACAACTTTGAAGAATCAAGGATTAATTTGGTATAGTAAGATACCCTTTTGGTGCAACTAAGTTGGAATACCCTGAATAATCCTCCATGTAGTTTAATTTTGATTTATTTTTATTAAACATTTAAGTAATTGTTTTCACTTGGAATATAAGTCGAAGGTATTGATAAACAGCATTTAGATTTTTGCCGTTCGCAAAACTGCCAGTCAAATTTGCTTTTCTAAAATAGGTGTCTTGTATCTCTTTTGGGTTTGTGTGGCTAAAAAAAGAGGGGGGGGGGGGCTTTCGTTTAGGTCAAAGAATTTGTTCCCATCTTGATTCAAAAACCTTATTCATTTTTTAGAACAAAAGAAAAAAATGTTTAGATCTATATTATGCATGTCTGTTTGAGAACCATTTCATAAGACCGATGATTTCTATAGAAATCATTGTTGGGACCCATTATAAATACATTTTTTTTATTATTCCTGGAGTAGATAATAATTTTCTTTTAATCTTTGGGAATTATTCAATTTGTTTTTATGTTAAAATAATTAACTTCATAATTTTGATGAAGAAAATCCATTTCAATTCAATTTTTTTTCATCAAAATGATGATTTTCATTTTCATCTATCAACAAACTTTTTAAATTGTAGTGGCATGGTCAGTCAACTGATAAGTTGTATGGCTGATTACAGGTAAAGCAATAACTTCTATTTGACAGTTGCGTGTACTCTGGGGTGTGGAATACCTTAATTTTATGGGGAACATCCTGTCCATGTGTAATACTTAATATATTCCAACAGATGACATTACACAAATTTTTCTTCTGTTAAATGAATGATTTGTATATCATCATAATTTGCTATTTATATAAACCACATTTTGGTATAATAATTATTTACCATATCAACATTGAATATTATGAATGTAGGATGAAATATGTCTACAGTATGATTGGTTTGAATCATTTAATTTATAAGATTTAGGAATCAAAATTTGTAATTATTTAAAAACCCACATTGAAATTGTTTTATATCAACACACCCACATTTGAATTATTTTATACTTTAGATTTCATAGCCATATTTGCATTTGTAAAAATATTTATATACCCAAATTTTCAATTATTTTACATGCCCAACTTTTATTTTTGTTGTAAAGAAGTGCAACTTGAAACAACAGTATATCATATAAAGAGAAATAAAGATTAAAGTTATATCATGAATATTGGTCATGATTTGTAAAACTCAGAACTGTCAAGTAAATTTAAGACACCATTCAAAATGTTCAGAATATGTCAAGCCATACTGAGAAAAAATAAGAATGTCGAGAATATGTCGAGAAATTTCAAGACAGTAATCAAATGTCAAGAATTTGTCAAGAAATTTTAAGACCATATTCAGAATGTCGAGAATATGTCGAGTAAATTTCATACAAATTTAATATAAATGAGAATTTGTCAAGAAAAATTAAGACACAAGTCATACTTTTGGAGAATGTCGAGTAAAAGTTCATGCAAATTAAGACAAAAACTGGTCTTTTCAGACTTTTAGACTTTTGTAGTGCTATTAAAAGTCTAAAATAAACAGTTAACAGGACATGGGCATGATAACACTTACCGTAGAAACTCGCCTAATAGTCGATCCTACTATAAGTGGGGGGCCCTTTTCAGCTCCAAATTCTAAGGATTGAGTCTTGACCCTCGTATAAGTCGGACAAAATTTGGGCTTTTTTTTTTCTGCTGACAGTAACTGAACGCCGGTAAAACCAATGCAAATCCAAGAATAATATTCATTTCTGCATTAATGTTTGTTTGGTTTGAATTGAGTTGATGCTCATCATGATAATTTATATTGCTGTTAATAATAAAGATGTATTCATTTCTCTTGTTTTGTTCAATGTTCAAATGTTAGATTAGCCATGTGTTGTATATGTAATGCATCAATGATTTTGTAGGGTATGACTAACAACCTATTGTTTGAGAAAAGCGAATATAAACCAATATGAACCTGAAAAATTTAAAGTCAATCAACACTTGATGAAAATATTTTTCACAGCATACATAACTCAGTGTTAAATGAGCATGTACACTTCATAATTCTTATTATATTGTGATGATTAAAGGATTAAAAAAATTAAGTGAAGCTAATCAATATATCAAAATAACTAACTCCAACTCATTAGTGTCATCTGTTTAACTATCACTGATAGTTTTCACACCTTTAGTAAATACAACTCTTTGTCATCAATGGATTATATTGGCTTGTCAATCAATTTTGTAATTTTTGTTTACCTGAGACACTTTAATGAATAATATTTTGATTTTGGGAATGAATCTTAAAATAATTTTTTGATTATTATATGATTTATAAGCATTGAATTGATATCATGATATCACAATAATGACACAATAACTCCGCTGAAAACATCCTTTCACATATTTGGTACATTGTTATCTCCTTTTCATTTTTGGTTCTTGGCTCTTCTTTTGGGTTTATAGGAAAACCATGTGACCATGAAAATCAATACACAAACCGGAAACAGTAGAATTTCAACACGAATTTGCAGAAAATGTTTACCAAAGAACAAATAAAACACAAAGACAGTATTGTAGTCATTTATTTTCAACAAAAACTTTTTATTTATTGATTTATGTAGGTTTGGCAATCAAAAACGTAGTTTTGACCAGGAATTTCACTCCTGATCACTTTTCTCCAGCATGGATTTTTCCTCTGGTCGCTAGATCTCGTCTATTAGTCGGTCCCCCTCTCTGGATTATGAATTTTACTCCCAATTTTCCGACTAATAAGCGAGTAGGAACGGTAGCTTCGTTTCGTGTGTATTTTAGTCTAGACGCCATCTAATTAACTATCGAGTTGACCTCCAAAGTCATTCGATGTAATCGATGACCATATAAGCGATGTAAACATAAATAAAGATATAAATATATTAAGCGAACTTGTGCTATTGGATTTTTCTAGGTCTGTTTAATTTCATATTATAGATTAAAAATATATGTTTATCATCGTTTTTACCTGTATAAGAATGATTTTTTGTGGATCGGATAAGTCAATCAAATGATTTACCTTTGTTTCACTTTCAATGTTGACATTCTTTTCCTTTAAATAACTGAGCACGCATGATTTATGCGTTATCCGTCTTTTGCTAAGGGGTTAAATTGAAGTTCACATGAATAATGATTCAATGAGGTCGAATTATTCACTTGCAAGTGAATAATTCATCATCAATGTTTCTTAGCTTATTTTGACAAAATTGAACCATACTGGCGGCTAAAAGCGAATAATTATTTCACTATTTCACTTTCATTAATGATTGAACAAAAAAAAAATCATATATCAGATTTTTTATATATCTTGTAGCTAGTGCCCCTTTAAAGAACATATCTTTTTATAGATCAGTGAATATATGCCAAAAATTATTCAAAAATCATTAGAGAAACAAATCACCAAATCTCCTGCAATACACGACAGTAAAATTTTAATCATTTAAAAAGCTCTGGAAGCCTTGCTTTTTTAACTTGAAAATTTAACTGTCTCGAGTGAAGAAATATCCTATCACACTCGATGCAGTGGTAGAATCTATATATATATCTGTTGATGTAGAATTGAAAACATTGTCAAAACAAACTTTTCAAACAGATAACAAATATTATGTTAAAATATGTGGTTAACAAATTCAAAAAAATTCTAGATTGATTTTTTTCTTACATTTCTTTACAGTTTGCCTGGTTGAATCCTGTAGAGGGAGATTACAATATAGCCTGGGATTCTACAATGTGTGTCAGTAGTTCTGCTGGTGTGGAAGTACGTAGACTGATGGCAAAGGCATTCAAAGGTGCTCTGTCACTCCCTCAACAGCAACAGTTAATGGATGAAATTGAAAAAGATCCTAAACTAGTATACCACATAGGTCTCACACCAGCTAAGGTATGGAATTTTGCTATAGTATTGAGATTGTAATATTATTGGTCTCATTACTTTTTTCAATGGAAAAATTTGTTTATTTGATGCTGTTCCATACTGATCTTTGTACTGTAAATTCAAAATATTGTGTGATGTTTTTATTGTTGCGAAAATTGCGACAGGAAAGGCTTTGCAAAAAATAATACTTGCATTTTAAATTTTGATAGCATTAATTCACGAATTGGCAATGATTAATTTTGCTTTTTTCAATTTAAAAATAATCCCAAAAATGTATGCACACATTGATTTGTGAAATAACATTATATACATGTACCTGTAGTATTGATTCATGGTTACTAGATGTTTAAGGGCATACGATACAGTTTTGATCCCACAGTGATTTTTTTTGAAGGAAATTTGCATACAGGCTATTTTTCACCTAGTCAATTCAAATATGTAATAAAAAATATACCTTCATGTGCTACTTTAAAAGATAAATGGGGTCGAAATTTTAGACTTTTACTCAAAATTTCGTTTTTTTTGGACATTTCTATCCTTTGGATAGACATACCTAACTTTTTTGTTTAAAATATTATCAAAAGCGGATTTTTATAAAAACATTTGGAAAATGGTGTTTAATAATGCATTTATCTTTTACATAAATTAGGCCGTTAGTTTTCTCGTTTGAATTGTTTTACATTGTCATTTCGGGGCCTTTTATAGCTGACTGTGCGGTATGGGCTTTGCTCATTGTTGAAGGCCGTACCGTGACCTATAGTTGTTAATTTCTGTGTCATTTGGTCTCTTGTGGAGAGTTGTCTCATTGGCAATCATACTACATCTTCTTTTTTATATTTACATAAGTATGCTCTAAATTTGTATAACAATTCTTTGGAAATAATTAATTTTTATCAAAGTTTCATGATTTTAGAAAAAAAAACGGGATTTTTTGCTGAATATAAAGAAAATTTCATCTGTGACTTTTTCATAAAAAATGGTACAAATAATCTTCATATGTAATCAAACCTAATGTCATTTTCAAGTTAAATCAGTCTGAATGATAAAAATCAGTTGAAAAATGCATCTTTTCCCGATATGTCACAGTTTGACGTCGCGAAAATAACATTTAACGTTAACAACGTCATATTCTCCCCTGTAACTGTATCGTATGCCCTTAAGGTCAAACAAAAGTAAATGGGCAATGACACAGTTTGTTTATGAAAGATTTTGCATATGAATTGGGTAGGTTGAAGTCATCATGAAAATGAATAAGAAATAACATGTATATACAATAATGCATTTGTCTTTTACTTTGTTTTATGAAATATCTTTGAATTACAATACAAATGTGTATATCCTGTGTGTATTCCATGTAATAAAAATAAATTAAATTTGATTTTTTTCTTTTTTAAACCTAAGCTGTAATTTATTCCAGTTACCTGACCTTGTTGAAAATAATCCATTGGTTGCCATAGAAGTGTTACTGAGATTAATGCAGTCGAATCAAATTACTGAGTAAGTTCATCTATTATATATTGTCATATTGTTACATTATGCATGGATTGAATTCAACATTTAGTAACTTATATATAAAAATTTTAAAAAAAGGGTGCAATAATTTGGCCTGATTTATTGCTGAAAATAGAAAAATAGTAAAATAGAAAATAGTAAAATTTTTAACAAATTAACCATTAATGAATAGGTAGGTTCTGTCAAATGGGTGGAATGGGATGAAGGACGATTATTTTGACTAGAAAATTATTGTTTGTTAGATAGGGGCAGAAATTTTGCCTTGCATTTGAGCACAAAAATAAATTGCTTGCAAAATCTATTGGTTTACAGTATTGCAAAGGTTCTTTAATGTACAGAGTGTGGCACTCTCTCTACACAAGGCATCTAATAAAGTATTATTTTAGCTCCTCTTTTAGCTAGCTAGAGTTTCACTGCTGGACGGGAAAAGTCCAGGAGATGACCTTTTCTATACCCCAGCCAACTGTTGGGGTTTTAATATTTGAAATGTTAGTACAAGATGGCTGAATTATTTTGTAGATATTTCTCTGTTCTTGTAAATATGGAAATGTCATTACATTCAATGGAAGTTGTTAACAGATTAACGACAGTAAGTTATGATTATATAGTATTTAAAAAGGGTGACGTGCTGCATGGGGTGCACTTCATAGAGAAAGCAACCCATTGAAATAAAAAAAAAGACTAAAGGTCACCAACAACAGACAAATATCCATATTATATTTAAAGATCTAATAACCAAAGTCTAGATGAGTTTTTGATAAACTTAACTATCAAAGATGATTCAAAAGTGATGTGGTGTATATGTAAATAAACAAGCAACCCAACAGTACAAATAGTCTGTTATCATGAACTGTTAAATGTTGCTAAGAAACATTATAAATAATGATATTATTATGTGAGTCTGTTGAAAGAAATTATTAATGCTGATTTCACATTTACCAATAGTTGACATCACAGCTACCTAGCAGTACATGACAGACATAAGACTCTTAACTATATCTCATTGGTTGATTTTATGCATTTTATTGTATACTGAATTTTTGAATATTTGTCAAATTTTCATGATTTAGGTTTTCATGTCCCAATTATTATTATGTTCACTAAATATGCATATTATATCTGACCTGCATATCTACATTATAACACATTTTTCAACAAAGTTTGTCCATCTATTCTCTATAAATCAATATGATTGTGTTTTACATTTATATACATGTGTTTTCTATTTATCTACATGTGTTTTACATTTGTCTACATATGTTTTATATTCATCTACATTATGATTTTCTATTTATCTACATATGTTTGTTTATTTTCATGTGTTTTACATGTATATGTATCTACATGTTTTTTGTGTTTTTATATGAATGTGTTGTTTATTCCAGGCAGTAGAATTACCATCAGAGTTCATCCACCTGTATATATCTAACTGTATATCTACATGTGAGACAATAAAAGATAGATACCTACAGAACAGATTGGTTAGACTTGTTTGTGTATTTCTGCAATCTCTCATTCGTAATAAAATTATAGACGTAAAGGTAAGTTTCATATGCTCAAATTTCATGATTTAGGACTTAACACCGGCGAATCTCAGTTGTGCAGTGGTGACCAGATGATATTTGAGTCATAAAACGGTTTCTCTAGTTACTAAAAAATCTTCTGTTAAGGTGTTTTTAGCTCACCTGACCTGAAAGGTCAAGTGAGCTTTTCTCATCACTTTGCGTCCGTCGTCCTGCGTCCGTCGTCCGTCGTCCGTAAACTTTTACAAAAATCTTCTCCTCTGAAACTACTGGGCCAAATGCACCCAAACTTAAACACAATCATCATTCAAGTATCTAGTTTTAAAAATGTGTCCTGTGACCCGGCCAACCAACCAAGATGGCCGCCATGGCTAAAAATAGAACATAGGGGTAAAATGTAGATTTTGGCTTATATCTCTGAAACCAAAGCATTTAGAGCAAATCTGACATGGGGTAAAATTGTTTATCAGGTCAAGATCTATCTGCCCTGAAATTTTCAGATGAATGGGACAACCCGTTGTTGGGTTGCTGCCCCTGAATTGGTAATTTTAAGGAAATTTTGCCGTTTTTGGTTATTATCTTGAATATTATTATAGATAGAGATAAACTGTAAACAGCAATAATGTTCAGCAAAGTAAGATCTACAAATAAGTCAACTTGACCAAAATGGTCAGTTGACCCCTTAAGGAGTTATTGCCCTTTATAGTCAATTTTTAACCATTTTTCGTAAATTTTTGTAATCTTTTACAAAAATCTTCTCCTCTGAAACTACTAAGACAAATTTAACCAAACTTGTCCACAATCATCATTAGGGTATCTAGTTTAAAAAATGTGTCCGATGACCCCGCCCACAAACCAAGATGGCCGACATGGCTAAAAAATAGTACATAGGGTAAAAAGCAGTTTTTGGCTAATATCTCTGAAACCAAAGCATTGAGAGCAAATCTGACAGGATAAAATTGTTCATTAGGTCAAGATCTATCTGCCCTGAAATTTTCAGACCAATCAGGCAACACGTTGTTGGGTTGCTGCCCTTGAATTGGTAATTTTAAGAAAATTTTGCAGCTTTTGGTTATTATCTTGAATATTATTATAGATAGAGATAAACTGTAAACAACAATAATGTACAGCAAAGTAAGATCTACAAATAAGTCAACATGACCAAAATTGTCAATTGACCCCTTAAGGAGTTATTGCCCTTTATAGTCAATTTTTTACAATTTTCATAAATTTTGTAAATTTTTTGTAAATTTTTGCAAAATATTTTCCACTGTAACTACTGGGCCAAGTTCATTATAGATAGAGATAATAGTAAGGAGCAAGAATGTTCAGTAAAGTAAGATCTACAAACACATCACCATCACCAAAACACAATTTTGTCATGAATCCATCTGTGTCCTTTGTTTAATATGCACATAGACCAAGGTGAGCGACACAGGCTCTTTAGAGCCTCTAGTTTCATGTTACAGCAGACAATCTTGAAAATCATGTATTGACCTATAGCAAGGGATACTATTCTGTTATGATATTGATCAAAAGGAGAATAGGGGTAAATACAAAGTATGAAAGACAACAAAACAATAACCAATTAGATAACTAGATTGATTGATTGTTGGTTTGTTAAAGTACAGTGGCAAAAAGATAACTAGATAACTAGGTTGAGCGCTCAAAAACATGTTTAACCCTGCCACATTCCATATGTGCCTGTCCCAAGTCAGAAGCCTGTAGTTCAGTGGTTGTCATATTTATTTTTCGTAAATTGTTTTGTTATAAATTAGGCCGTTAGTTTTCTCAATTGAATTGTTTCATATTTTTCATGTCGGGCCTTTTATAGCCGACCATACAGTATGGGTTTTTCTCATTGTTGAAGGTCGTATGGTTGCCTACAATTGCTTAAATCCACTTCATTTCAACTTTGGTTGATAGTTGTCTCATTGGCAATCATACCACATCTCCTTATTTTTATATAGAGGTCTCTGCACAGTCTCTAGTGATGGACAAACACTCAGAACATTTAGCTAACGAGCACCATATTCAATTGACAAAAACATAAAGACAATTGCCTATCAAAGATCTGCTGTATATTTAAATCACTTCACTTCATAATGAACATGTGTATTAATTTAGTTGATGTGACCACAAACTACCTTTAGGGCTGTTGATTTGGGGGGATGGGAGGCAATCAAAGTAATTAATTGTGAGTGGTTACATTTTCCTCAGAATTTCCGAAGAGTTTAAGCAATAACTTGTCACCTTCTATAATTATTTCTATTTGTGCGATAACTTATGCCACCTTATATAGAGTTTCATTTAGGCTACAACTCGTGTCTACATATATAGATTGTTTTAAGAGGTTACTTGAGACTCCTTATTTAGGATTTTGCTTAAGTGATTTCTTGTGGTTTTGAAATATTTTTTTATTTACCAAATAAAAAACTTCTCCAAATTTTTTTTTTTTATTTCAGGATATATTTATTGAAGTTCAGGCTTTCTGTATTGAATTTAGTCGTATAAGAGAAGCAGCTGGACTTTTTAGACTTCTAAAATCATTAGACAATGTTGAAGGTGTAACACCAAATGCAAGTCGGTGAAAAACAAAGGGAGATAATTTGTCTTTCATATTGAAACACACAGTTAAAGGATATTTTGGTGTTGCTCTAGACATCCAACAGCATTCAGTGATATGTGGGTTGATGCATAATAGTGACAAATAATAGTTTTTGTGCATATCCTAATGACACTAGCTACAATTTAATAAATGTGAAAAAGCTTAGTTATTTTTTCAGTTGTTAAATGAATACATGGTGGTATTGTTAAAGATTCTTTAGATACCAAATGGACATTCAAAACTGACAATGCCATAGCAAAAAAAATGCAACAAAAATACAACAGTCCACAAAACACTATACAGAAAACTAAAGAACAAGAACAAGAACCTGACCAAACCACAGTTTTTGTCTCAGGTGAACTAGAAGAGAAAGCAGAGTTAACATACATACCGTTCCTACTCGCTTATTAGTCGGAAAATTGGGAGTAAAATTCATAATCCAGAGAGGGGGACCGACTAATAGACGAGATCTAGCGACCAGAGGAAAAATCAAAGCTTGAGAAAAGTGGTCAGGAGTGAATTTCCTGGTCAAAACTACGTTTTTGATTGCCAAACCTACATAAATCAATAAATAAAAAGTTTTTGTTGAAAATAAATGACTACAATACTGTCTTTGTGTTTTATTTGTTCTTTGGTAAACATTTTCTGCAAATTCGTGTTGAAATTCTACTGTTTCCGGTTTGTGTATTGATTTTCATGGTCACATGGTTTTCCTATAAACCCAAAAGAAGAGCCAAGAACCAAAAATGAAAAGGAGATAACAATGTACCAAATATGTGAAAGGATGTTTTCAGCGGAGTTATGTGTCATTATTGTGATATCATGATATCAATTCAATGCTTATAAATCATATAATAATCAAAAAATAATTTTAAGATTCATTCCCAAAATCAAAATATTATTCATTAAAGTGTCTCAGGTAAACAAAAATTACAAAATTGATTGACAAGCCAATATAATCCATTGATAACCCCAATTAAGAGACAAAGAGTTGTATTTACTAAAGGTGTGAAAACTATCAGTGATAGGTAAACAGATGACACTAATGAGTTGGAGTTAGTTATTTTAATATATTGATTAGCTTCACTTAATTTTTTAAATTCCTTTAATCATCACAATATAATAAGAATTATGAAGTGTACATGCTCATTTAACACCGAGTTATGTATGCTGTGAAAACTATTTTCATCAAGTGTTGATTGACTTTAAATTTTTCAGGTTCATATTGGTTTATATTCGCTTTTCTCAAACAATAGGTTGTTAGTCATACCCTACAAAATCATTGATGCATTACGTAAACAACACATGGCTTATCAAACATTTGAACAGTGAACAAAACAAGAGAAATGAATACATCTTTATTATTAACAGCAATATAAATTATCATGATGAGCATCAACTCAATTCAAACCAAACAAACATTAATGCAGAAATGAATATTATTCCTGGATTTGCATTGGTTTTACCGGCGCTCAGTTACTGTCAGCTGAAAAAAAAAATGCCCAAATTTTGTCCGACTTATACGAGGGTCAAGACTAAATCCTTAGAATTTGGAGCTGAGAAGGGCACCCGACTTATAATAGGATCGACTATTAGGCGAGTTTCTACGGTATATTGGTTTTCAGAAAGGCTTATTTTGTATTACAACATGTACAATTTATGAATAAATGATCAATATATAGTATTTGCAGAAGCCATGAAAAAAGGGATCCATAATGAAAGATACTTTAACAATACATAGTTTCATGGTTTAGTAATTGCCATATTTTAATTCTGAGCTGATAAGCCTGGGTTCTTATATATATGCTGAAAAGCTATATGCTAAGCAAAAAGACAATCTCAAGCACTCAAGGGGACTACAAGACCACTGGCTGAAAAAAGATCAGGAATTGGAAAAGATGAAAATTTCCCAAATTTAGGTTCTAATGGTCATATAATAGATAAAAACAATTATGTTGAACATGATTTATTGATAAAACATCTACCTCAGATATTTCATATCTAATGTAATACAGTCAGAGCTCTGACATAAACAAGTCAGAATAAAATGACTTCCATAGGTCAGATATAATTTGATGTAAGTGTTGTCTCCCTTCTTGCACTCAACAGAATATGACTTGTACAGGTCAGTTTATGTCAAACTTTAATTTATCATAAAATGACTTCCACAGGTCAGCTTTTGCACAGAATATTGTGACTTAATATCTTCATATTCTAATAAGATTTATGCCCCTTTTTAATGCATTTTGACTTGGAGAGGTCATTTTTGTTCTGATTTGAAGCAGTCATTACTACCACTTTGTTATCAATCTCCATAAAAATATGGTGATTACTAGTTTCGAATTAAAGAGTTTTAAAAAGTGGGGCTCATCTGACATCATACCTTCTCCTTTCTAGAATCTAAACATAATATATTTATCTCATCACTTTCAATTATTTCAAAATACAAAGAAAAACCAGGTGAGAAAAAATGGATCATACAATTTTCTGAATATCAAAAGATTTACAAAATACAATATTGGATACATTTACTAGTACCATGACAATACTACAAATCTTCCAAGGAAAAACGAGACACTTATTCATGATAAGACTATGTTAATAAAAGATATATTCTCATCCACTTTAAGCTAAATGTATTAAGAGCAAAACATTTATTATTTTAATATTTCATTGAGGTAAATACTGTAGTGCAAACTGACTCAAACAAGTCACATTATGTTCTGACTTACTAAACGTATTACAACTTTTAAGTCTAGTATTGTCATATTGATTTAAAAATGTATAGGTAAGCCAGATAAAAGACTGAGGAAATTAGGTCAACATAAGTCACAATAATGAGGACTATAAAAAAGTTTATTTGGTATATTCAATATTAAATGTATTTTGTTTTAAACAGGTCAAATCATGTTCTGACTTAAAAGAGTCAGTCCAAAACTAAAATAAATTTATTGAAATATTTAAGCCGGGCATTGCCATATGATATTAAATGAATGTATGGGAACGTCAGATAAAAGACACAGGAAATATATGTTAAGATCCCCTAAAATAAATAACCATTTGACTTAATTGTTTCTAAAAATTTATCAAATAAGGAACTCGAAAATGGCAGATTCAGAAGCAGTCTGAAAGCAAGGACTTTCTTGGATTAAAGGAAGTACACCTAGCTTTGATTGGAAATTTTGTTCTGTAAACTGACTTTAACAGGTCAAATCATGTTCTGACCTCAAAGAGTCAGTCAAAACAAAACTTATTACAACTTTTAAGTCTAGTATTGTCATATTGATTTAAAAATGTATGGGATAGCCAGATAAAAAACAGAGGAAATAAGGTCCCCTAAAGTCACAATAATAAGGATTATATAAAAAAGTTTATTTGGTATATTCAATATTTAAATGTATTTTGTTTTAAACAGGTCAAATTATGTTCTGACTTCAAAGAGTCAGTCAAAAACTATACTTTTACAAATTATTGCAACTTCTAAGTCTGGCATTGTCATATGTGGGAAAAACAGATAAAAGACACCCAATAATAAAGTCACAATAATGAGGACTATAAAAAAGTTTGTTTGGTATATGTAATATTCAAATGTATTTTGTTTACAAGTTTCATCAAATTATCTTAAAATTTTATTCTATTTCTGTATTTTCATGACTTTTTCTTTTCTGTTAAGTTAACACATGGAACTTTTGGTTGTAAAAAATATTATTTTAAAGACCATTTGACTGAATTGTTTCTAAAAAAACTTATCAATTAACATGATTAATTAACTCAACAGTAGCAGATTCAGATAAAGGGAAAAAAAGGGGGGCTTAGAGGAAGAAGACCTAGTTTTGATTGGAAATTTTGTTCTGTAAACTGACTTTAACAGGTCAAATCATGTTCTGACTTCAAAGAGTCAAACAAAACTAAACTTATTTCAACTTTTAAGTCTAGGATTTTCATATTGATTTTAAAATGTATGGGAAAGCCAGATAAAAGCCAGATGAAATAAGGTCCCCTTACGTCACAATAATGAGGACTATAAAAAAGTTTATTTGGTATATTCAATATCAAATGCATTTTGTTTTTAAAGATTTTCATCAAATTATCTTACAATTTTATTTTATTTCTGTATTTTCATGACTTTTCTTTTCTATTAAGTTTACACATAGAACTTGTGGTTGCCAAAAAAAATAAAATTTTAATAACCATTTGGCTGAATTGTTTCTAAAAAAACTTATCAATTAATTAACTCAACAGTAGCAGATTCATATTTAGGGGGGGGGGGGGGGGGGCTTAGAGGAAGAACACCTAGCTTTGATTGGAAATTTTGTTCTGTAAACTGACTTTAACAGGTCAAATCATGTTCTGCTTTCAAAGAGTCAGTCAAAACTAAACTTATTAATACAACTTTTAAGTCTAGTATTGTCGTATTGATTTAAAAATGTATGGGAAAGCCAGATAAAAGACACAGGAAATAAGGTCCCCTAAAGTCACAATAATGAGGACTATAAAAAAGTTTATTTGGTATATTCAATATTAAATGTATTTTGTTTTAAACAGGTCAAATCATGTTCTGACTTAAAACAGTCAGTCCAAAACTAAGTTTATTGAAATTTTAAAGTTGGACACTTCCATATGATATTAATGAATGTATGAGAACGTCAGATAAAAGACATAGGAAATATATGTAAGATCCCCTAAAATAAATAACCATTTGACTTAATTGTTTCTAAAAATTTATCAAATAATAAACTCAAAAATGGCAGATTCAGGAGCAGGGCTTAAAGGAAGTACACCTAGCTTTAATTGGAAATTTTGTTCTGCAAACTGACTTGAACAGGTCAAATTATGTTCTGACAAATTGACTTAAATAGGTCAAATCATGTTCTGACTTAAAAATATCAGTCAAAAACTAAATTTATTGAAATTTTTAAGTCAGGCATTGCCATATGATATGAATGATATGTATGGAAAAGTCAGATAAAATACACACGAAATACATGCAAGATCCTTTAAGATAAATAACCATTTGACTTAATTGTTTCTTAAAACTTATCAATTAATAAACTCAACAGTGGCAGATTCAGAAGGGGACTAAGAGGAAGAACACATAGCTTTGATTGGAAATTGTGTTCTGTAAACTGACTCAAGCAGGTCAAATCATGTTCTGACTTATAAGAGTCTGTCAAACACTAAATGGATTGCAACTGTAACAGTCGGGCATTGTCATGATTGTGATGTGATTGTTAGAATGTATGGATACAAGTAGGAAAAAAGATCACAAATATTAAGTCACAATTTTTAGAACTATATAAAAGTTAATTTGGTATGTATTTGATATCTTAATATTTCATTGAGGTAAATCCTGTTGTGCAAACTGACTTGAACAAGTCACATTATGTTCTGACTTCAAAGAGTCAGTCAAAAACTATACTTTTACTAATTATTGCAACTTTTAAGTCTGGAATTTTCATATGCATTTAAGAATGTATGGGAAAATCAGATAAAAGACACCCAATAATAAAGTCACAATAATGAGGACTATAAAAAAGTTTATTTGGTATATTTAATATTCAAATGTATTTTGTTTACAAATTTCATCAAATTATCTTAAAATTTTATTCTATTTCTGCATTTTTATGACTTTTTTTTCTGTTAAGTTAACATATGGAACTTTTGGTTATAAAAAATATTATTTTAAAACCATTTGACTGATTTGTTTCTAAACAAACTTATCAATTAATTAACTCAACAGTAGCAGATTATGATGGGGGGGGGGGCTTAGAGGAAAAGACCAGTTTTGATTGGAAATTTTGTTCTGTAAACTGACTTTAACAGGTCAAATCATGTTCTGACTTCAAAGAGTCAAACAAAACTTAACTTATTACAACTTTTAAGTCTAGTATTGTCATATTGATTTAAAAATATATAGGTGAGCCAGATAAAAGACAGAGGAAATAAGGTAGCCATAAGTCACAATAATGAGGACTATAAAAAAGTTTACTTGGTATATTCAATATTAAATGTATTTTGTTTTAAACAGGTCAAATCATGTTCTGACTTAAAAGAGTCAGTCCAAAACTAAAATAAATTTATTGAAATATATAAGCTGGGCATTGCCATATGTTATTTAATGAATGTATGGGAACGTCAGATAAAAGACACAGGAAATATATGTAAGATCCCCTAAAATAAATAACCATTTGACTTAATTGTTTCTAAAAACTTATCAAATAATAAACTCGAAAATGACAGATTCAGAAGCAGGGCTTAAAGGAAGTACACCTAGCTTTGATTGGAAATTTTGTTCTGTAAACTGACTTTAACAGGTCAAATCATGTTCTGACTTCAAAGAGTCAAACAAAACTAAACTTATTACAACTTTTAAGTATAGTATTGTCATATTGATTTAAAAATGTATGGGTGAGCCAGATAAAAGACAGAGAGAATAAAGTCCCCATAAGTCACAATAATGAGGACAATAAAAAAGTTTATTTGGTATATTCAATATTAAATGTATTTTGTTTTAAACAGGTCAAATCATGTTCTGACTTAAAAGAGTCAGTCCAAAACTAAAATAAATTTATTGAAATATTAAAGCCGGGCATTGCAGGGCTAAAAGGAAGTACACCTAGCTTTGATTGGAAATTTTGTTCTGCAAATTGACTTAAACAGGTCAAGTCATGTTCTGACTTTAAAAAATCAGTCAAAAACTAAATTTATTGAAATTATTAAGTCAGGCATTGCCATTTGATATTAATGATAATGTATGGAAAAATCAATTAATAAACTCAACAGTGGCAGATTCAGAAGGGGGCTAAGAGGAAGAACACATAGCTTTGATTGGAAATTTTGTTCTGCAAATTGACTCAAACAGGTCAAATCATGTTCTGACTTAAAAGAGTCCGTCAAAAACTAAATGGATATGCATAAAATCTGGTTCATAATTTTTGAAAAGATGGAGAGATTAATGAGTCTATATTTTGTTATTCCGACTCACAAATGTCACTATGTGACAAATTACGGGAATTTTTCTCTCCTTTTGACTGATTCCTATATGTTGTATGGGTGCCATAACTATCACTACAACATGTACAAAGTCAGCACATTCTAAGGGACGCCATCAAAAGACCAATGTAGGATAAAAAAACTTAAATCAAATAGTTTGGGGGTGGGGGTGGGGTTAAAGTTGCTGCAAGTTTTGTTTATCCAAAATCGATTTTACATAAATCCATATTGGTCAATCAATCTTTCCCAAATTAAGTTAAGAGGGGGGGTGGGTGGGTCAGTGAAAAAACTATGTGATGTGAATTAAGTTTTTCATCCTATATTGAACTTTTGATGTCGTCCCTAACGACTTGACCTATTACAGTATTTCTGTCTGAATTTTTTATGAATATTCTGTATTTACTAATTTAACTACATGTATGTTATTGCAAGTGTATTAATTAGCTTTGTTTATTACTTATATTAAACTAAACCTCTATTAATCAATTATCTTTACTCTGGTTATTGATTATATAAGAAAAACTCTGCCTATTACTATATGACTGTAATCTAAACTCTGATTGTTAACATCCTGGATTGCATATCTGCATGACCATTAAACTCATGGTATACCCATTTTATTTGAGGATATAAAAGTATTGTTTTTTTCAATATAACATTTTCAGACACATTGAATCTGTGAAGACAACTTTCAATTTGACTTTAGAAATTAAAGAGTTTGTAAGCAAAATGTTGGGGAAATTTAATTATAATTAAGAATGTTTAAAATTAGTTAAGAAAAAAGCTGACATTAATAATGTTAAAAAAAATTTGAGAAAAAACATACAAATTCAGACCAAATATGGTGACTTTGTTGTCCTTCAAGAAGCCGTACATATAATCCATAATATTTTCACTGTTTTTTAAATACATGTAAAAGTTGAAAGATAACTATCTATTGTTTTTTTTTTTAAATAGCTTTTTTCACATCACTTATAACTTTGTAATTTATGTTCCATTGTACACTTGTTATTCTTAATATCTTTAAAAATTGTTGTTTGGGAACAAAATCTTGTCAGGGTTTCTTATGGTACTAGCATGACAAGTGCATTCATATTCTAAAATACTCTAAACATTAAAAAAAGTCAGTATTTTCAGATCATTCTGAGTCTTACTGACCTTATTAAGTCAGAACATTCAGACTTTTATAAGTCAGAACATTCAGACTTTTATAAGTCAGAACATTCTGACTTCCAATGTTCTTCTCACTTCTGTAGAAACAAAGACTATCTATGTCTCAAATAAGAGGTAAATGCTTCATGTGGCTAAGCATCTGGGGTAAGAATTATAGATGTGTAATTTCAGAGGAAAACAAATATGCCAAAATTTTATTTTTTTTTCATATAGATTAGACCGTTGGTTTTTCCGTTTGAATGGTTTTACACTAGTAATTTTTTGAGGCCCTTTATAGCTTGCTGTTCGGTGTGAGCCAATGCTCCATGTTGAAGGCCATACCTTGACCTATAATGGTTTACTTTTATAAATTGTAACTTGGATGGAGAGTTGTCTCATTGGCACTCATACCACATCTTCCTATATCCGTGTAATTAATAAGATGTGATGCATGTGAGAGGAAAATAATACTGAATAGACAATTCTGTTTGCACAAACACTGATAAATATAATATGTAAAGGTGGTCTCTCAGCAGATTAAAATAAACAAGAAATAATTGTAACAGGATGCTGTTACGAAGTCTCCCAAACAAATTTAAGCTCCCATAATTCGTCATTCCCATGGTTGCCTGACATTGGGCAAGTTCCAGTACAAATTGGTTTTGTCTAGTAAAGTGATATGCATAAGTGACGCCTAGGGTTTGACCCTGCATGTCATTCAAATCTTCTTGAAATGACGAACAGGAATATCATATGGTTTACCTTTAGGGGTGGTGATCCAGAACATTTCAAAAAGGGGGATGGGGATGACCCCAATGGACTTCCCCTATATTTCATTTGATTTGTTTTATTGTCCTGTGCAAGAATGTATATGGTGTAGGGGTGGGGATCTCGACCATTTACAAGTTTTCAAACATGAGGGGGTGGGGTGACCCTCAGGGACTCCACCTTTATTTCATTTGATTTGTCTTATTGACCCTTACAAGAATATATATGGTTAAGGGGTGGGGATCCCGACTGTTTACAAGTTTTCACACAGGAGGGGGTGGGGGTGACCCCAAGGGACTTCCCCTATACTTCATTTGATTTGTTTTATTGTCCTATTCAAGAAAATATATGGTTTAGGGGTGGGGATCTCGACCGTTTACAAGTTTTCAAACAGGAGGGGTAGGGGTGACCCCCAGGGACCTCCCCAACATATCATTTGATTTGTTAAATTGTCCCATACAAGAATATATATGGTTTAGGGGTGGGGATCTCTACCGTTAACAAAATATAAGAACATTTACAAATGACAGGGGGTGGGGGTAAACCTGGAGACTAGCCCGGTATATTTCATTCAAATCAATTTGACATTATAAAGAGGAATAGAGAAATGACAGGGATAGGGGTGATCCCTGGAGACTTGCCCTACATTTCATTTGATTTGTTTTATCATGTCCCATGATCATAAATGAAGACCAGGTGTGTGCATCACTTATTGTTCTCAAGTTATTAACTTTAAAAATAAAAAAAAAACCCTTGGGTTCTTTAGTTAAACCCCTCCCTTCGTTTTTCTTTTATTAAAATTTTTCCCATTTTCGTTTCATTATCATCATATCAATATTCACAATGATCGTTTTTCTCATAGGGAGAAACGAATCAGAAAGGTTAAAAAATCAGTTCGTGATTGAGTTTAAAAATAGAAAAATCACGTGACGATGTTCAACTCGAAGCAATAATTTTACTTTTTAAATTGCACTGACTGGTTAATAATGTTAATATTGTTTAAGACAACACGAGTTATCTCCCGAAAATAACAATTCATTATCATAACAACATTTTCTGACCTGAACAAGTCAGAATTGTCAAACACCAGGTCATCTAAAAGACCACGCGTCCGTATTTACAGGACGCGCGCCTTCATGAAACAGCAAAAAAATCACTTGCAAGGAACTTCTTTATAGGCAAAAAATATAAAAATGCCCATGAAAATACGGAGGTAATATGAATTACCTTTCTAAAAATGCCCACAATGACCTAGATTTTCACTAAAAATCGTAAATAATCAATATAATATTCAATGACTTCTCGTTCGAGACACTTCCAAAACAACGACTCTCAAACACGTGATCTCTTGCAAAAAACCACGTGATCGTATGTGTCGTAGATCGGCGGCAAATTCAAAATAACTTCTGGTTTGACGGACTCGAGTGAAAACTACGCAAAACAAAAATTGACGCGTACAGGTCAGAATTTCAAAACACTTTCTGACTTGAAGAAGTCATTTTATTCTGACTTGTTTATGTCAGAGCTCTGACTGTAATATACAGATAATGATGAGATTTTACTCTAGCTATAAATGATCCCTTTAGTACAATTCCCAATAATATCACAAAACATTATCACAGACACCTTTTGCATACATTATATGGTAGAATAAATGAAGAATGGATACAGATAAATAAATGCCAAAATCAAAATATTTTCAATTTTCAAAGGGACAAAACTTGATAACAGTGTGACACTAACTAAATTTGAACTTGATCTGTGTTTGGAGGTAATATGCATTGTGTAAGAGTTTCATAACATTTGGTTGAGGCAAACTAAAGTTAGAGAGTGGAAAGGGCAAATTTAAAAATTTCTTTCATTTAAAAAGGGACATAACAAAGGGTCATAACTCTAGACAGTGAAGGTGACGCAACTCAAATTTGAACTTCATCTGTGTTTGGTGATAATAAGCATTATGTAGAAGTTTCATAATATTTGGTTGAACTTGAGGCAAACTAAAGTTGGAGAAAGGAAAATAATTTTAGGATGTATGGACAGAGGGACATACAAAAGGAGAAGGGTAAATCGTAATGCCCCCTCTGCCGAGGCGGGGCCATAAAAAAATATTAAAAGTCTCTCATTAAGATACCCAACAGAAAACAGACTGAAACATTGACAAACATTAAAATATGCAAGTGCATTTTCAAAGACTAAAAAGCTGTTGTCTCAAAAATTCTATATTAACTTGCAGTTGCACAATAACTATTTTTTTTCATATCAAAAATCAGTTTCCAAGGCAATACAGTGAAACTAGTTGAAAACGGCAATGAAAAATCTGCATTATCTTCCATTTCAGGAGAATTACAATTCTAAACAAATATTATACACATAACAAAGCATACAATATCATCACATTTTAGTCTTACGCTACAACAAGTAGTTGCTAAGATCATGGGGAAAATTTTAATAAAACAGTAGGACAGGCTCTCCATGATTTGTTTTTCATATAAATAAAAATTCAGTGTTTTCCCATTCATTTTGTTCGTATTTCCATGATGCTCATTATTTTTCAAAGTTCTTATATCTTTCATAAAATCAAATTTATAGAGTTGCAAATCATTAATAACCGATAATAATATCAGATTATTTAATCAATTGTAATTGCTACAGTAGAAATTACCTTGCAAAAATTAAACTGTTAGTTGTATTTACTACTGTGGATGCATTGATTTTCATGTGTACCAAGCTTAACATTTTGATTCATTGTTCACCTCTACCAAAGAAATCCATAAAAATTGGTTTCCCACAAATAACAATGAATTCACAGTATTGCAATGTGAATGTAAATCGTTTCACATTTTTTAATGAAAACATGGCATGAATTTCTAAATTTAGTAAAAAACCATTCTTCCCAAAAAAAAACAAAAGTTCATGATATTCTGTGACATGTGACATGGTTCATTTCTCTTTCTGTTCTTCTGTGATTAATAATAGTCTGCTTTCTTGGTAAGTCAAATTTACCAGTAAATCCCACAATTCCAGAGAAAAATTACAACTCAGGTTGGACCAACTGTGGCACCTCTAGTTGGATTTCAAAGTTTGAAAACAGCAACCAATGATTTTTATGCTGAAAGAATTCAAAACATACATTAATATATGAGTATTTATTTTACATAGTTTTCATCATGTATGTGCTATACATGTAGATCATCACAGTGTTTTTATCATCATATTCATTTTGTGAGAACAGTTTTCATGTATTATCAGTGCCATGAAAATAACGAATTAGATTTTAAACTGTTGAAATTAATTTTACAAAAATCTTAAGGATGTTCGCTTATCTTTTGATTTTGTGTCAGATATTCAGAATCCTCTGGTTTTATCCATGTGGTGTCATTAAAATTTACCTGCCGACCCCTACTTTTCTTTTCATTTCATTACATAAAGTTTAAAAAGCCACTTCTTTTTTTAAAAAAATCCATGTTATTATTCATAGATTTTAAAAGAATAAAGGTGCCAATATTTAATGTATGACAAATCTAGAGAGAATCATTTCCCGCCAAACTTTCAATGGCTTATACATGTATCTCAAAAACAAGGACACAGACCTTTTTTCATGCTTTTTAAGTTCTGTTATATATATGTATACTATTTTTAGTTCCGTTATATATGTATACTTTCAATTTATAACAGTGAAAAAGCATGTTATTTTGAAATAGAGTATAGAGTAGCAAACATTGTTTAAAAGTGTACACATGTACTTGTTACTTAAAAAATGAAAAATATTCTCAGTGTGTAGAGTGATACATTAATTTCCAAACTGGAAAGTTAATATTATTTATGTAACCTTGATAAAAAAAAAAGAAAAGGCAAGCAATGCAAACAAATATCCCAAATTTGTAAGAAATAAAAGAACAATAAATACGTGTGTGTGTGATAATAAAAAGGGAAAACTATAAGTATGATGGAAAAAGATATTGGGTAAGCATCAATGAGATTACAATCCGAAAACCATTCAAATATGTAAGGGATATTTCAGAAATAAATTTATGGAAAGGGGGGGGGGTTGATTGGTAGACACAACAAATGGAAGTTTTTAATGACATTGACTGGCTATACAGCCCTTGCACGGATTGGTAGACGATGATGGGAGTTTTTAACCAGCCCTCGCACGGTCAGCTATTGGTAGATGATGATGGGAGTTTTTAAAGACCTTGACTGGCTATACAGCCCTCACACGGTCGGTGAGACATTGTTGTAACTACATTTTTACTTACAATATTCAAATCTAAAATAATGGTCATCTAAGAAATTCTTTTTTTCAATA
The DNA here is from genome assembly GCF_021869535.1 of Mytilus californianus. NCBI lineage: Eukaryota > Metazoa > Mollusca > Bivalvia > Mytilida > Mytilidae > Mytilus > Mytilus californianus. Next base: position 38,482,810 of record NW_026262712.1, read on the forward strand.
AAATGAACTTTTTTAAGACAAAAAAATCAAAGCTGTTCTTCTTTTCATTAAAATGACATATTCTTGCAGTTTAAAAATAAAATAAAATTGTTGTGTATTTCAATAATCAGTAAAAACATATTTTAAAGAAAATCCACTTGAAGGGGAAATAACTCCACACAAAAAAATTAAAAACATAAAAAACATAAAAAATTTCCGAGATTCATTCCTATTTCATCATCTTTTGTAAAGTTATATTTTATGTTATTAATGTGCAAAAGCTTCCAAATCTTAATATGTTAATGTACAGCCACCCACTTGATTAAGTTGTGGAGAAGAACAACTACCCACACAGTTACATTTGCTCCAACCACCACCACCCATGCAAAAAAGATCAACTGCCGTCCAACCCTCCCATACATCTATTTCTGGAATAGCCCTAACCAGAGAGCATGATTCATATAAGAAAATCACATTTCTCCCAAGTCAAGGTGAGTTTTCTATAATTCTTTAAAAAAAGAAAGACACTACATGTAAATCTGCTGGAAAAAAATGTGGTTAAATTTTCAGAATCTGAATGACTACCTATTACACAACAACACATGAAATTTTAACTCATAAGTACATACTAATAATAGGAAATATTTTTGTGAATTTTCCAAGGTGTTAGGGTCATAATACTATAAAAAAAAGAGGCAAAAGATACCAAAGGGACATTCAAACTCATACCTGGAAAACAAACTGAAAATGCCATGTCAACTACAGCATGTATAGTATATCAAATATTAACCAACATGACAAAATGCAATATCATTTTGTAACTAACCCTTGTACAATAATTGAGGGATTGATGGGGTTTACAGACTAGAGAATAATGGGCAAAAAGTGCAGAATATAATGAGCAAAAAGTGCAGAATATAATGAGCAAAAAGTGCAGAATATAATGAGCAAAAAGTGCAGAATAAATGGGCCAAAAATAAAGAATAGAGAAAAATAGGGCAAACAAATACAGAATGGAGAATAATGGTGTGCTAAAATATAATGAACAGAAAACAATGGGCAAAAAAAAAGAGAAAAATTACCTAAAAACAAATGAAAAAATTAAAGAATACAGATATGAAAGACCCCCCATCTAGACCTTCATAATACATTGTATACAGGTAAAATTCTTTCCTTATTAAAATACAAGGCTGTTTAAACGAAAAACAAAATAGTGCAAGCAAAAAACTGCTCATGGCCAAGAAGATAGAAAACTTGTAGATGTAAGGGGAGCACAATGTCATACTACTGTCGGTGTAATAATGTTATTGATGTTATTAAATATGCCTTTTACTTTTACTCAGTAAAAATATTTGAACTGCCATTAACTTGATTATAAAGTTTTATATGACAATTGTCTGGAAGGTGGTCTCTAAAGGGACAAATATTGTACATGAATATGTAACATATAATAATGTTGGAGCCATGAAAAAAGATTGAACTGGCTGTCAGATCAATAAAATTAAAATATGTCTTTCTTTGATGGGTGTATATAAAAAATTTCAAATACACCCTATCGATCTTTTTTTCAAAATTTCTACTCTAGGGAAGGGTGGTGAGGTGTTTACACCCCAAATTACAGAGAAAATAAATGCCAAATCCTGAATTCCTGTGAAAATAATGTGTCTGTTACGCATCACAATATAATTAAACCCAGAAATCCTTAATTCTGAATTTAACTGGCCATCCCTCAATTCCCCCCCCCCCCCCCCCCCCCCCATTAAACAGCTCAATCCTGAATTCTCCAAAAAGGTCCTTCCGCCCCTCACTCTACAATGTACTATTACTATAAAAATCAAATAAATTTAATAATAAGAAAAACAGGAAAAAAAAAACCATAAACCCATGCAAAATTATGTTAACTTATTCTGACCTTTGACTGCATGCGTGTTGTTAGTACCCAGTCTAGTGTTGCCTAGTGTATCATTAACTGCCCGCTTTACAATATTTTGTGCATGCTCAACTACTGACTTGACGCTTTCTGTAACTAGCATAGAAATCACCAATTAAACTTATAAAACAAAAAAGAAAGCTAAAAGAAGTTTAAAAAAAAATACCAAAGGCAGAGATGCCAACTCACATTGTTATTGGTGGAAGCAAACCAATATTCAAATTTTTTGTTGAAAATAAGACCGTTTATTACAGGGGTTCAAATTTGCTTTAAATAATGAAAGGTCCAGGACTATTTGAAAATTTTCAGTGAAAGGTCCTCTATAAGAAATTCAATGGTCTTGTATAAAGCCTCAATGTAAAGAATCGTAGGTCCTTGACTTTTGTAACTCAAAAATGAAAAGTCCCCTTTTAGAAAAGACAGGTCCTGGACCTCTGACCCACACTAATTTGAACCCCTGACTTTAATCCTGAATATTGTAGGTTGAGTGTCATTCTCTCTTCACATTCAGGAACCTTTGCAACAACTCTCTGAGGTATCCAAAGAGGATGTTTTGATTGCAGTATTTACTGAAATTCCAATAATCAATCTTATGTTTGTAACCATTGTTCAACAAACCCAAAAAATAAATGCAAACACAAATTTTTGAATTTACAGTACTTGCCACTCGTATCATGAGTGAGTATACAAAGGATGACTGAAAAATCTGTTTGTCCAGTGTGTTTCTATATTTACAAAAGCTATCATAGAATTCATGGATCACCAAACTAACAGGTGAATTGAACTTTTTATGAACAAAATACAGACTCAGAATTTCAGCTGTAAGATAGAACTCTAGTTACCTTTTGTGGCAGAAATATCGTCAAGTTTTGCCTGTGGCTGTTGTACAACTGGTTTACTGTCAAAAACTTCAGATAATTCTACAAAGAAAGAAAAAAACAGGTAACCCCGGATAATTTAATAGTGCAATTACTTAATTTTACATTAAAAATTCATTTTTTAAATTATAATTCAAGTCTCCAGTTACACATACATTTTGTAGAGTTATGTATAGCTACATCATGAATGCCTTAATTTTCAATGCAAGGGTCAGTAAAAGAAAAGCCTATCATCAAATTGTAACTTTTTTCTAGAAAAATTTATCCAATAAAATAATAAAATGCTTCGCTGGGGCGCAGCTTGATACGACCGCAGAGGTCGAACCCTGAACAGTTGGGGCAAGTATGGACACAAAATTCAAGCTTGATACAGCTATGACTTTGGATTGTCATTAAATATTTGAAACAGCATAGGTTTCTGACACAGGATAAATGTGGTGTAAGAACTGGAAAAAATTTAATTTACCTATTATGGTGGAATATCCATAAACTAAATTGTTTGTTAATTTCAATATATCAAAGAATATGTAGAATTCAATGTTTGATGTAATGTAATAAAGTTGAAATTTGGACCGTTTTTGTTCAATGTTAGCCAATTTGGTAACATGTATAAATAATCAAAAATCTAAATACATGGGAGCCCATTTAAATACATCATAAAGGTATTAAAATAGAAAGTGACATCATAGTCATGGCTAAAAATAAACAAAAATCCTTAATCAGCAACATTTAAAGTAATATCTAAAAATAAAATTCCTTTGTAACCATAAAAGCCCATTTAAATACATCATAAAGATATTAAAATAGAAAATGACATCATAGTCATGGCTAAACATAGCAAAAAACCCTTAATCAGCATCATTTAACAGTAATATCTAAAAATGGAAATTACATCATAAAGGTAATAAAATAGAAAATGACATCATAGTCATGGCTAAAAATAAACAAAGTCCTTAATCAGCATCAGCAACATTTTATAGTAATATCTAAAAATAAAATTCCTTTGTAACCATAAAAGCCCATTTAAATACATAATAACAGATATTAAAATAGAAAATGACATCATAGTCATGGCTAAACATAGCAAAAACCTTAATCAGCATCATTTAACAGTAATATCTAAAAATAAAAATTTCTTTGCAACCATAAAAGTAAAATAGAAAATGACATCATAATCATAGCTAAAAATAAACAAAAATTTTTTTTATTGGCAAATTTTAAATGGAGTTTATTATACTAAAACAATAAATTTGCAACCATAAACATGATAAAACCCCATTTAAACACATCATAAAAGTATTAAATAATTCAACTACATCATAAGGCTATAAAAATAGAAAATGACTTCATAGTCAAGGCTAAAGGTAAACAAAAAACCTTCATCAGCAAAATTTTATATTGGCAAATTTCCAATGAAGTTTATTACACTAAAATTGTTGGCAAATTTCCAATGCATTTATTAACAATAAAGTTATTGGCAAGTTTCCAATTTACATAATTTAAAAGCAGTGTAGATGAGATATTTAAATGAGTTTGAATTACCAACCTTACACTGCTTTTAAATAATGTTCTTTACTCAATTATTTGTCTATTAAAATGGAAACCCTTGTTTTTTAACCTTTTTTCCCCTTATTCCTTAAACATTAGAGCCATAACAACCACCACCACCCCCCCCCCCCACCCCACCAAAGCCAATTATTTCTTTCCAATGTAACCTAAATTTTCCAATATACATAATTTTAAATTTCAGTTCCTCATGATATATAACCGTATCATTATTATTTTCTTTCATATATAAATCTGAAACAACCATCTTTAAATGTAAAATTTTAAAGAAAAAAAAAGGAAAAAAAAAAATCCTACCCCCCACACATTTTTTCAACCCCCTTTTGATTCATCATCCCCCACCTCAATCACAACCTTTAATTTGTGGTATGGTACATTGCAATACAATTTCACAGAGATCCATACACTTGAACACAAGTTTTTGTTGCAAACTAAAAAAATCCTTATTTTCGACCAATATTTGGCCCCTTATTCATAAATGTTTGAGCAATTAACCCCAAAACTCAATTCCTACTTTCTCTTCGTGATAAAAAATAACTAACTTAAAATGTAAATTTTAAACAAAAAAAAAAGGAAAAAAAAAATTACCCCTTTTTTGACCCCCGCCCCCCTTATGATTCATCACCCCCACCCCCCTTTCCCCCCAAACCAAGCTCAATAACAGCCTTGCCTTTGTGGTATGGTACCTTGTAATACAATTTTAGAGAGATCCATACACTTGAACACAAGTTATTGTCTAGAAACTAAAAAATGCTTATTTTAAACCCCTTTTTAGGCCCCTTATTACTAAACGTTTTGGGCAATTACCACAACACTCAATTCCAGCTTTCCCTTTGTGAAATGGAACCTTGTAGTAAAATTTCAGAAAGATCCATACACTTACACACAAGTTATTGTCATGAAACTAGAAAAATGCTTGTTTTTTGCCCCCTTTTGGCCCCTTACTCCTAAAATTTTGAGGCAATTAACCCCAAAATCAATCCCAGCATTGACCCTTTGTGATATGGAATCTTGTGGTACAATGTCAAAGAGATCCATATGCTAACACACAAGTTATGTCTGGAAGTTACAAAAATGCTTATTTTCGGCCCCTTTTTGGCCCCTAATTCCTTAACTGTTGGTACCATAACCCCTAAAATCAATCCCCACCTTCCTATTGTGGTATTGAACCTTATGGTAAAATTTCATAGAGATCCATTCACTTAAACTAAAGTTAGAGTGCGAAAACCATTGTGTATTCGGACGACGACGCCGGACGACGATGACGCCAACGTCATACCAATATACGACCTCAAAATTTTTGGCGGTCGTATAAAAACTAAAAAAAACAGTTACAATGAAGTTTCATAAAAGTGTTTTGAAATTTGGCAAATCAGAAACTAAGATTGCTTCTGGTGGACGTATTTTTAATCCTATTGGATTCAAGCAAAGATTTCTTGTAGAACACTTTCCATACATCATTTCTGAAAAGTTTTGTTAAAATCAGATAAGTGGTTTTAGAGAAGATTAAAATTTTAAAGTTTGTTGATAACAGGCAATGGTGGATGCCAAGTCATGAAAATAGCTCATGGCCAATGAGCTTGAAAGAACTTCAACATTAGCATGATTAGTTTGAGTGAATAATATTAAAGTTCTACTAACCTTCAACAATTTGATGATATGCAAAATGTAGATAAATAAGAAACAAAAGATGTAAAGCTGCTAAGACACCACACACTAATAATCTCTGTGATTTTCCTTGTGTCCTTGATAATATTATAGATATCTACAACATAAGAAACAGACAAATAATCAATTCATAACCATACAATATTTTTTAAATTCTATGTCATTTTTCACCTGAAAAGATATAATAGAATATTTTTAGGTGAATAAAGTCCTTGGAACTGTGTACTACACAGTCAGCCAAAATTGAAAGCACACACTTTTCATCTAGAGTTGAATGAAATTTATGTAAAAGTTTAACATTAGCAGGTGCTCCAGCAGGGTAAGCAGATGTAAGTGCTTTTGCCAGTATGGGCATACAATTCTCATCAGGTCATCAATATTTCTGGTATTTATATAATTAGTAATATGCACATATCAGCAATGGACACTGGCTACTCTATAAATGCAAACAATTTAGAGTTATATCTTGCTTGGTGGCTGCTCCTGTTCCCACTGTATCACTTTTCATATTCTAACTGAATCAATCGTGTTATTGACCATTCACCTTAAGGTAGAGAAATTAAACTTACCATTCTAAGGGAAGATAAACCTCCAAATATTGCCCACATCGAATAGAAAAATAAATGATCATGTGATGTGTGAATGATAGTGCTGAGAAATAATACAATACAAGGTCCAAACAATCCATATCCCTGAAAATATAGAAAAAAAATACTTCACAGTGTATAACCAGTGGAGTGATTTCATAATTCTGACAATTTACATAATAATGGGGCATATTTTGTTATAAATTAGGCTGTTAGTTTTCTAAAATGAATTGTTTCATTTTTTCATGTTGTGGCCTTTTATAGACAACTATACAGTATGGGTTTTTCTTATTGTTGAAGACCGTACGGTTGCCTATAATTGCTTACATCCACTTCATGTTAACTTTGGTGGATATTTGTCTCATTGGCAATCATACCTCATCTCCTTATTTTTAAATACATTGAATATAGTCATTTATAACCTGTTTTTACCTATTATGCCTGTTTGTTTTGTTCACACATTGTTGTCAATACATGTATAATGGAATTTTATGTGACTGTCATACAAGTGAGAGGTTTAACTATCTATAAAACCAGGTTTAATCCACCATTTTCTACATAAAATGCCTGTACTAAGTCAGGAATATGACAGTTGTTTTCCATTTGTTTGATGTACTTGAGCTTTTAGTTTTGCCATTTGATAAAGGACTTTCCGTTTTGAATTTTCCTTGGAGTTAGGTATTTTTGTTATTTTACTTTTTATACAACTAAATATTAATGATACTGACTACGCAGAGGTAATTGCCAAATTTGTATTCAACATTGTGAAAAATTTAATCGAATTTGTTATGTAGTGATCTATTACCTGGACAACCATTACAGATGGATGGAAAATGATATAATATTTAAGAAATAATTCATGGGGGCTTGAATATATCGTGATTTTACCACAGGTTGGCCCTTTATGACAAATATTTTACCCTGAGCGATAGCGAGGGGTAAAATATCGGCATAAAGGGACAACCCGTGGTAAAATCACGATTATTCAAGCCCCCATGAATTATTTCGATTCTAATAGGACAAATACGGCAATTGTTTTGGATCGAAGCGCTCTAGATGAAGGCATTATTTGCCGTTCCCATAAATAAACGCACTATTAAATTGACGTAAAAGACCGGAGCAAACTGAATAAATGACATGCTTAAACTATTTACAATAACATATTTAGATAGATTTGGATGAATCTAAATGATAATTGTACTTATATGTCTTATATGTATACAACAAATGGCTTACATAACACATTTTTGCATCGTTTGTTTACGTTTCCTTGTTGTGATGATTTTCGGTTTCACAAGCGTGTATTTTCCCGTAAAATGCTTATATTCTTACGTCATCGTTCTATGACGTCGGGCAGCTCATTCATAAAAAAACATATGACGCGGGAGGACGATCGGAACAGCCCAAACAATATATTCATATTTTACCACGGGTGTGTACTCAAAGCGTTTGAAGAACGTCATGTTAGAATAAGTAATAAATTTAAGTACTAAATATTAAGATGATAAAAATCAAATTCAGTACATGATTATGATTATGATTTGTAAATTTACTTTAACTAATAAAATTGTTTTTCAAAAGAAGCATTAATGACAAGACAAAAAAACCTCTACTGTGAAACACATTTTTCATAAGAAATACCGTTTGTATTTAGACAGAAATTTATCATTGTAAATATATAAATGAAGAATTGTCTACAAATTGCCAATCAATGTACCATCCTGGCTTGTAGACAAATGGTATTTATTTTATCAAACATATGTATACTTCTATGACATTTGGTCTCTGGTCAAGAGTTGTCTCATTAGCAACCATACCACATCCTCTTATCTTTATATATATCTTACCATCATAGACATAATCTGTAAAAGTGCAATGTGAACATTAGATATATAAGATAACACCCACACAAACACAGCACCACCAATCCAGTAGGTAAAACACACACCAAAAGCTGTACCCATCAATGTTCCTTCCTCCTGTAATATCAAATGAATAGAATTATCTCCCTTGCAAAGAATTTCATATTATCATTTCAAATTAACCTGTTCAACTGTTGGCGTAAATCTATTAATGTGTAAGATTGGCTCCATATTTAAATGCATGGGGGGATAAGAGGCTCTAAATTAACGAATTGTTGGTGGTTGCATACTCTTCAGAATTTTGTTAGAATTATAAAATGATAATTTTATATTATAGATGGTTGCGGATAAAAACAAATGTCCCTCCCCTGCTTTTAAATATGGCATGTATGGAAAAGCAATTATCAAGTCACTGACAAATCTCCTTGTATGTGTTCTTTTTTTTTCTTTTTTAACTTAATATTTCTTAACTGATATCACACTATACTAACAGGGGAAATAACTTTATCATGGCCAATTGTAAAATAAAAATAAATACTTTATAAATATGGTGCGTCCAAAGGGCTTTTACGAAAACGCTGGCTAAAAATAATTTGTTTTACAGTATTTGACTACTTTCTATTGTCAATTTATTATAAAAAAGTTCAAAAATTTACTTAAATAAAAATTATAATATAAAATATTTATATTAAAACATCAAGGAAAAGTGAAAATGTACTGTAAATAATTAGGGAGATTTCATTGCAAACTTAATTCATCATAAGATATTCTGCAGTACTCTTTATAATTATAATTTTTTTTAATGTGCTTTTAAGATTATATGTCCTATAAGGCAGGCCCAATTGTACTCTGTGTTCTATATCAATCCCTGTTTGGGCCTCATTGTACTCTATGTTCTATATTAATCCCTGTTGGGGCCTCATTGTACTCTTGTGTTCTATATCAATCCCTGTTGGGGCCTCATTTGCCGAGTGGTCTAAGTAGTTGGTCATAATACTTACAACTTTATGTTCAGCTGTTTTCATTTGAAACAACAATAAAGCTATCATTGTAAAAACAACCATTAAAGGACCATATAGCTCTCTGGGAACCCTCTGAAATTAAGCAAGAAAAGTAAAAAATTATAAATCACAAATGATATTTGTTAATCAAAAGCACATTCATAACCAGCACTGCAGCTAAGTGAATCAGTAATTGATAAACTAAATACATGTACAAGATAGTTTTAATCTGCATTAAATGTTTGTCTTACAGATCCAAAATTACAGAAAGAACTAGATATCATTGAGATGGGAGCCATCTCTGTGGGCCCCACTGACCTTGAAATTTGACCTAGGAAATTGTAAAAACATTATGACACACCCTCTGGTGTTGGTTAATATACATGTCAAGTATAAAGTATGAAATTATAACGGTTCTCTAGATATAGAGCGGGCACAATTTGTTACGAACAGATGGACAAACAGACTGATCACTATAGGGCGACCCGCCACTAGGCAGGGCCCTAATTAAGATACTAACTATATGCATATCAAAATGGGAATAAAAAATGAAATCCAAAGGGGTAAAACACAACCAAAATATACTAAGAGTAAAAAGCCAATTTTGTTATATTGACAAAATTGGGTATGCAACCTAAAAAGAAATTATAGGTTAATGTGACAATAATTGGCAGCCAAACTGTTTAAACATACATCACAGACATACAACACAACTGACTAAAAAATTCAAACAAACATAAAAAACAATTTAACAAAGAAGCTGTACAAAAAGTGTAGTATATAGTAATAAATAGATGCCAGGATTAAAATTTTGTAAGCCAGACGCGTGTTTCGTCTACAAAATTTGACAATGACTTCACCAAAATATAAGAATAATGTGTCTGAGGACACATATGCCCCACCTCAAGTTTCAAACAAACAAAAATGGGAAGGACAGACGAAAAGAAAGACGGAAGGTCAAGGGTTACACTAAATGCCCCCGGCAGTCACATAAAAAAAGGTTTTTGTCATTGATATTACATACCATATATAGTATACATTTTCTCAATAAATTAGAATTAAGTAAATATAAATACAAGGGTAAACAAAATAGAAACAACATTGTAAACACCCGTTGTATCCAAATCGTACTTCAGGACACACCTGCACATGTAATGCCCAAAGTTAAAAAGTCAAAAACCTGATGGCGCCGGGATTTATAAATACCATGTAACGTTAAAAGTCATAACACCAAAAGAAACAAAAACCAAAAGAGACTTAATAGCACAAAGACAAATAATGGAGAAACTAAAGTAAAATAAATAGATACACATCAGCACCTAGAAACTATAACTCAACACCATCTTGTAATATTTGTGAAGTAAACACTGAATATTTATGTATTAGGTCTTGGTACTTTCCAATTAACTTTTTGAGAAAACTGATGAGACTTTCTTTGACAAAAACCCTGGCTCATTAAATTTCTGCTCAGTCACTGATGACGTTTAACAAAGTATGAGTAGCAGCTGCAGGCTCTTAAATATTGTATGAATTGAGAAATGTATACTCCATATATATACATGGGTGAAGTTGAAATAATTTTGCTACAGTGAGGAAAATTTATAATTTTAAAATTGAAATCGTCTCGTTTGTCAAAGATTCTGGTACTGAGATGACAGCTGTTGTCAAATAACCAACTATGACACATCATATTACCTGATAAATACACAATTAGTGTAAATTTCTAGAGAATAACTGTATGAATCTATTACATTTAAAAAAAAAAACTCCAAACATTGAGCATGATTTAAAGGTTAAATTATTTATATAGGCTTACCTGTTTCTGATCTGAGGGTTTCTGTGGTAGCAATGAGAATAGTAATCTAAAAAAGAAAAGTATATCAGTAAAAATACAAACACTCTTTCTACTTGGATAAGTGGAAATTTCATATAAATCAGACAAAGGAATGAATCCTGAATACTTTTGGGTTTTAAAAAAAGATGGCACAACCATGACAACAGTGAAATAACTTATTATTTGCAGTGGCTCAGGTATTAACTAGAGGATTCTTAGAAAAGGTCACTTCATACCAGAAAATATCGACAAATTAGTGTATGGGAAGACAATAATTCAATAGCAGTACATTAATGAAGATTTTGACAATATAAAGGATTTTCTTTAATATTAAAACTTAGCCATTCAAGTACATGTATATAAAACATACTCAACTTTTTTTTTAAATTTGAAGTTTCATATGACTTTAATGCACCAGATTTTAATCTCCTATCAGCACCCTGTATGTACATTCATTTCTGTAATATCTCTTAATATTTACCTTTGCCTAACTTCATGTGGTTCTACATCAAAGTAAGGTCTTAGAATGTCTATATTACCGTACAGACTCCAGGCTTTCTTAGCTTGTGTCTTACCAGAATTCCATAACTGAAAGTTAATCAATATAAGTATCGAAGTTAATCTGGTATACACAAATTAAACATTCCTGACCAGTATAACTAACCATAGTTGAAAACCATGAACACAGATCTCCCTTTTGAAACAAGAAAAAATCATGTTTGAAATGTACCGGTAAGTCCAATTCTTATCAAAATTATTTAGGAAAATGGATTTTTTTCTATATACATGATATAAACTGCAGATAAATTGGAAATTCATTAATCAGACTGCTAGTTTCAATAACCCTGGAAAGCAACAGTCTATTCACTATTCATTACAATGAAATGAAGAACTGAAATAATGTAGATAATGATATGCAGGATTTTGTCCTGGTGAAATGTCCTTCATGATTAAATTTTTATCCATAGAGATCCCTGATATACATGAAAAGTGACAGTCCTATTCATGCTATGCTATTTAATGATTTATCTGCATTCCATGAAAAATTGGCTCATTGGCCATCATACCACATCTTTTTATTTTTATATGATACAATAAGGAGTAATTTCAACAATCAATTAAAAAATAAATCAATTAAAAGATTCTTCTACAGTACTAGTAATATAAGTAAGTTATTCTGTGTTGGTCCAACAATTAAATGAGGGCTGTTCCAGAAAAAAATACTTGTAGGGGTCAGAACTCCATTTTTATTTTTGGGATTCCACCACCACCATTTTTTTCAACTATTTTTTAAATTAAAACAAAATAATGAAATAATAAAAATGACCCCCACCAAGGTTAATAAAATTGAGTGGAGTTCCAATCCTATGGTTATTTTTTCCTGGAAAAGCCCTAACTGACACCACCATGACAACCTTAATCCTCACCATTTCTGTGACATTTCCAGTCAATCTCTGTCTCATGTCATCTCCAAAGCTCTTTTTAGATGTTGGCCCAGGTTCTAAAAATAAGTAATTTGTTGTTCATTGATTTGAAGAGAGCTGCTATGGTCTATTCATGTTAAAATGTTTGCAAAATGTGTTATGGTAGGCATGCAAATTTAGGCTAGGTAGCTATACATACATGATATAGGGAGTCAGGAAACACAACAATATTCATGCATGTTTGGTTCTAGTTCAATTATTATAGTTCAGAATAGTCAACCAGTTGAAGGTGGTGGCTTATTGGAAGAAATTCTGATATGCATGCTCGTTATATTTGCCACTGGATGGTTGTAAAACATCAATCCTTTATCATCATTTGCAACTGACATCATAGAAATTGTTTGAATTAAAGATGAAGATGTTTAATTCCAGAGAATTAAAACTAGACATGTTAAGCCATCACAAAAATGATCTACCCATAATTTTAAGAATTTCGGAATAAGCATGAAAAAATTAGTAGCTCTTTGTTCAGATTTAAAATGCCATTGGAAGGCAAAGGCCTTTTTTTCACTTTAATCTAAATTTAAACAAGCACATAATTTGCACTACATAATTCTAAATCTGTAAAATTTCCAAAGTTTGTGTCAACACTCTCAAAAGATAAGTTGCAGATACTATAAAAGCCAACAAATTTTCACAACAACTTTATTTTCACAAGCAAACAAATAACATGAATATATAAAATTTGGATAACCTCTTTTACATTGTTATATATATACATGATATAAATACACAAAGAAAAAATCATTAAATAAGATAGAAAGAGCTAAATGAGATATTTTAAAGTATTTGCAAAATAAGTTGGTTTACAGTAATTAAATGTCATTGATGTAATGAGTAGATAAATATGATTTCTCTAATTTTTGTGCTATTTTCACATTTCTTGATCAGTGTGAGAAATATATTTCTCCTCACTAGTGAAATATCTGTTCTCGGCAAAAGATTGGTCGAAATTTAATTATGACGTAAAATTTTCTTTGGTTTCTTCTGAATTTTCTATTGTGACGTCAGGAAAAAAGGCGACCATGCCTGATGACGTCACATATAACATGTATAAAGAACACAGCTTTCTCCAAATCTTTGAAAAGGAAGGATAAAATTCATCAGACAAACAGATTCCTACGCTATAACTCGTGTATTACGATATTTCTCCCCTCTCTACAGTTAAATTTTACTTATTTAAAAAGCTCGGCAAGCCTCATGCTTTTAATATTAAAATTTAACTGTCTCGTGTGGAGAAATATCGTAACACACTTGTTGCAGTGGTGGAATCTATATATTTCAACTTGAGGTATATGTATATATTACCTGATGCAGCATCAATGTCTGGTTCATTCTCTAGTTCTCCAAGATCTATCACTGCTGACTTATCAGACATCTGAAAGTTTAAACACACTTTTTTAATGATTTGTAACTAGTAAAAAATATTCAACAGTGAACACAAGTACAAATCATTGAAATCCTTTCATAACCTGACTGTGTCTTACCCTAAATAAATGGGGAATGTGTCCATGGGACACATATTATGCCCACCCTTGCATATTATGTTATAAAGGGCCATAACTCAAGAACTGTAAAAGTGACACTACCCAAATTTGAACATGATCTGAGTTTTGTGGTAATAAGCATTGTTTATAAGTTTCATAACATTTAGTTGACGTAAACTTAAATTAGAGAACAGAAACGAAAAATTCAGCAATGTTTCCATTTTTAAAGGGGCATAACTCTAGAACAGTAGAAGTGACGCCACCAAAATTCAATCTTTATCTGTGTATTGTGGTAATTAGCATTGTGCATAAGTTTCATAACATTTGGTTGAAGCAAACTAAAGTTAGAGAACAAAAACTAATATTTCAGCAATTTTTCCATTTGTAAACTAAAGGGGCATAACTGTGAAAGTGACACCACCAAAATTCAAACTTGATCTGTGTTTTGTGGTAATAAACATTGTGGATAAGTTTCATAACATTTGATTGAAACTAAAGTTAGAGAACGGAAACAAAATATTCAACAATTTTTCCATTTGTAAAGGGAACTCTCGAACAGTAAAAGTGATGCCACCAAAATTCAAACTCGATCTGTGTTTTGTGGTAATAAGCATTGTGGATAAGTTTCATAACATTTGGTTGAGGCAAACTAAAGTTAGATAACGGAAACCAATTTTCGGACGTACGTACAGACAGACAAGAGTAAAACTTAATGCCCCCTCCGCTACGGTGGGGGCATAAAAAAACTATGAATTTTAGTCATTGAAAAAATTACATGGGTTCAGCAAAGCCTTCAAGTTACCTGTGACATAAACAGTACAACCTGTGACATGCTCTGATAAATATCCACCATCTGGTATGGTCTCCATTTATTGGGGGTCATAAAACATGAGATGTTGGCCATTTATTGGGGTCATAAACCATGGGATGGTGGTCTATCTAATTAGGTTACCTAGGGAGATGAAATGATTTTAACCATTGATTAATCAGGTACCGGTGTTTAAATGACATTCTGCATCAAAACTTTACCTGTACAGGTAAAATGTTCTTATCCCTTATCAATTGCCTACATCATGTATTACAGCAAATAAGTTATGTTTCAAGATTGGAATAGAGTTTTCTGTTCATTAAATTTTCAAAAAATTAGAAACCATCTACATGTAATGCAGTCAGGGGTACTACTTGTACAAGTAATCTTTATTTACTTGAAGAAGTAAATAATAATATACTTATATAAGTATATTTTGTTATGTTCATTTTTTCTTATAATATTTGAATAATCTCCCCTTAATTTTCTCAAAAATTTACAAGTATAAGAAAACTTTTTTTACAATCCCTAAAATTCTCAAGTTTTGAAATGTAAAAACATGCCTTTAACAATTTTTATCAGGTTAGCTCATAGTTTTTTATTAGAGTTCAATGTTTCATCTCATTAATTCAACAAAGAAACTAACTGCGCAAAGAGCTTAAGTAATTGTGCAAGGCCTTCAAAAATTGCCCCTTGGGGGCTTGTATATATGGAAGTTTTTAACGACCTTGACTGGCTATACAGCCCTTGCACGGTCGGTAGGGCTTGTAAATAAGCAGTGTTCTGAAGATAACGGACAAATGAGATTTTCATTGTCCATGAAATTACACTGAAGTGATTAGTAAAGACATCTGCAAAGGGCAGACAACTAAAAATTCTACAAGAGCAAAGAAGTCCGAGAAATTCAAGAAAAGAAGATAGTATGACTTTTTTACTTGTATAAGTAAAAATCTGAATGTCTAAGGGACGTAACTAAGCCAATAAAATAATTTACCTATACAAGTAAATAAAATACACTTGTATAAGTATCTTACAAATTTACTTATATAAGTATATTAATATTTACTTCTTCAAGTAAATAAAAATTACTTGTACAAGTAGTACCCCTGACTGTAATGAGTAACAAAGTAATTATTTTTATATTTATTTGTATACATTTTATACTTATTCTATCATTAGATCTAGATGTATTTGCACATGATGTAAATTAACTCCCATTCCCAAGCAGTGTCAAGTACATAAATTGTAGCATATTTGTATTATGTAAAGCCATTTGTCAATTCACAATCACATGTTTAGATATCAACTATAAACTGATATTTATATGTACATCATTTCGTACCTTATGAAAGAGTTTTATGTACAAATAAACTGCTTCGCCTAGTGCAGCTGGATACGACCACAGAGGTCCAACCCTGAACAGTTGGGGCAAAAATGGACACAATATTCAAGCTTGATACAGGTCTGAATTTGGATTGTAATTAAATATTTGACACATTATAGGTTTCTGACACAGAATAAATGTAGTCAAAGAACTTGAAATTGGTTATATGATTTGAATTTATATTCAATTGAAGATTTCTTGCTTTTGAGCAATACACTGTGCTGTTGCGCAATACTTAGTAAATCTGTTTTCAGACTATATACAAAGAATTAGCAAAATAAATTGTGACCCCAATTTTTCTTTGGAAAATTGACAATTTCTTAAATCTGGAGGAAAAAAAATTGACCCCCCATAAAAAAAATTGTTTACCCCCCCCCCCCCCTTGTTTTAGACCCTTTTTGGCCCCTAATTCCTGAACGGTTTGGGCAACTTCCCCCAAAATGAATCCCAACCTTCTACTTGTGGTATTGAACCTTGTAGTACAATTTCAGAGCAATCACAATACTTATACACAAGTTATTGTCCTGAAACTAGAAAAATGCTTGTTTTGGGCCCCTTTTGTGCCCCCAATTCCTAAACGGTTGGGACCATCACCCCCCAAAAACAATCTCAACCTTCCTTTTGTGGTATTGAACCTTTTGGTTAAATTTCATAGAGATCCATACACATAAACTAAAGTTATTGTCCGGAAACCAAATGTCTTCGGATGACGATGACGACGCAGACAACGACGTGATAGCATTATAGGACCCCAATTTTATTTTGCAGTCGTATAAAAATGTATGCCATTTTGTACTAGTGTTTTACAAAATCTTCAACACCTATGTTGGTACAAAATTTCAACGATTTACAAATATATGATACGAAATAGTACATGTAGTAAACATGTATTCAATGTTTAAGGTACGAAATGATATAAGCAGGCAGTCTTCACGATGAACTTTAAAATCTACAGGCCCGGAGCTTAATTTTTGGAAAATTTTAGTTAGATTCTGTTAGCCTGTAGATATGATTTTTACAGGCCCGAGAGTAATTTTACAAGCCTGGGCTGCTGGGCCTGTGGTTCAGCGTGAAGACTGATTAGCAGTTGGCATAAATATATATATGGCATAAGGTCATGAAGGTATGAAATGATTAAGGTTCTAAATGACTAGCTACCTACAACAATAATTTTTTTCCTCAATCCATGAAAAATTGGTACCCACAAAAAAAAATGAATCCACAGGTTATCTGGAGTTTGTTTTGCTCATCCTGAAGTTTCGTATTTAGTATGAATCTGATGTCAAATGGTGTTATCTTTCTCAGACTTTTGAAATCTTTGGTATCTTCTGAGTTCTTATTTATGTAAAAATAACTCGAACATTATTACTTAGTTACTTTACTTGACTTTACTTTGCTACTTTGATGATTTATCCCTTCAGTCATCGGGTCAGGACTTCAATTTCATTTGAAGATGTCCAAAGTAGGCGCAGCGACAGTAGCGGCGGGAAGCGAGTTCCAAGAGTTCACTACTCTAACATCAGTTCTAGCAAAATGCTTCACTAGCTTATAGTTGTGACCTCTAGTATGTGATTCACTCATTTCAAATAAATTGTCTGTGTTAGAAATATATATTTGTTGTGTGTATATTTATATGTTTCACACATATCCTGTCTCCATCTTCTAGATTTAAGTGATTCTAAATCGAATGAATTGCTTGCCATGTACAATATGCACGAGTACACCTATGCTGGACTTTCTCTAAAGCTTCAATATCTTTAATTAAATTTGGTGACCAAATAGTTTATCCATATTCAAAAATTGGACGCACAACAGATTTATACAATATTTATACTTTCTCAGACGTTAAACTAGTAAAACATCTTCTTGCCTTTTTTACCACATGGGAAATCATATGCAACTATACCAGTCATAATTACGTTCGATAACTCTGCATGTTACTGGTTTAATTAGGATTATGAAAAATTTACTGGTGACCCGTGTGATGAATGATTGAGAAAATTGAAAAATATATATATTTCACCTCTGGGTTTCGAGGTTTTTTTTATTAATATAAAATAATACCATAAAATAATTTCTATAAGAATCGGACCATACTATTCTACATAAGGCTTGTCAAAACTTACATGATCTTACATCGTGATTAGGTGCCGTGTTTGTTTTCTTTGATCACGTTGATGACTTAATATCTCCTTAATCAAGCTATGTCCTTGGGTATTATTAGAGTGACAATAACGTGTCATATTTAATTGCAATATAAACAGTGAAATTAAATTGTGTTATTTGCATGGGCAAAATTAGTGTCGAACATCGTCTACGTTTGAAAATTGTTTGGTCGCCATTTTTTTTCGTAACTTCGAAATTTTATCAAAACAAAAAGCATGTATCCACTTTATCAAAAAGACAAAATAGTTGATTCTATGCTGCTTTAAGGTAAGACAAAAACTGAAAACGCATGCATCCAACAGTTTTTTGATTTTCATCGTAAAAATATTACAATATATATTTTCACAAGTCGACCTACGCTGTCAACATGGTCAAGGTAAACAATGCATGGTTGATGCATATAAATCTTTGTTTTGAGTGCGAGAGACTGTTTCTAATAAATATATCAAATTTAAGGTGAAATAAGAAATTTCTAAAAACAATAAGACACACTTTCATAAATATTTCACAAATTACTTTTTTATTAATTGCTAAATGAATACATGTCGTGTCTTTGTTCACTTCCGACATCGGCCGCCATTTTCAAAATATTGTTAACGAATGCCAAAATGTAAACTTTTCAATCAAATTTTGAAGCAAAAAGTTTGTTACCTAAACTGATATGTGTTTCGATTTCATTTAAATGAATAAGTTGTCGATCTTTTTAGGGGTTGGAAGGATATTATTAACAAATAATAAGTTGAGAAAATTGATCATATAAGAAGGTCCCATTGCAATTTTATTGAGTTTTAACGAAGAAGTCAACGGAGGCTGTGTGGTTATGTCACCTCCATTTTCAAACTTAATTTGAAGCAAGAAATCATATTTCTGAACTGAAACTTAAAACATTTTTAATTGTAAAAATGAAAATACTATAAAACGCGGGGTTGGAAGGTAAAATACACAATGGAACAAAAAAGTTATGATCGTTTAATCTATGTAGCCCGTTCATTTTCATTGATAATCAATCGGCCATTAATGATATACAACTGAATTGTAAAAGTCACGTGATGACCGCGATAGTTGGATATGATTATGACTATTTCAGTATTTGAATGTAAGTCATTTGAAATAATAACTTCTAAGTCCCGTTGACCATCTTCTTCAGATAACGGAGTGCCATTTAAACTGTATATAAAGTCAAAACATTTACGAATTCTAAGTCTGTGTGAAGACTATGATATAAAAAAATAGCAAGAAGTAACACTAACAGCTACAGCTAAACAGATAACTGTTACCTGTTAAAATAGCTTTTAAACCTCAAGGGTTAGATAATTATGATATAAGTCAACATGTGTGTATTGCGAAAAATATAAGACATATAATATTGCGAGTTACAAACGTTTTGTGAATGCCAAGAACTTGGATCTGCCATGTTGTCAACACTTAGATTTACTGTTATTTACAGAACTTTGTTAAATCTTTGATAGTAATCTTCAGGACTGGAAACCAGTGAGCAATGTATAACTATTAATGCATATCGGAGCGATAATTTCCGGAATTGAAATAAGTTGATAAATGTACACAGTGAAATTTTATTTATAAATGGGACAATTACAGCCAATTTTATTGTCATCGATTAGACAAATTTTTTTTTAGTTTGATCAATGATTTATATTGTAAGCCTTGGTTTGATTGACAACGTTCTAAAATAATTCAAATTCAAATATTTTATTGTCAATTAAAGACGCCCATTACAGAGGGTATAGTAATGCCCTTTACCGTCAGTCGTCAAACGGTCATTTTCGGCTACCGTTAGCGTCAAATTGGTTAAAATTTTACCGTGATTCGTTAAAATATCTTTATCGTGATTCGTCAGAGGTCTCAAGTAATTATCGTTACCGTTATTTTTGGATAAACTGAATAAACGTGTTGCGTCAAATCAGTCGATATTTTTTATTGTCTAAAAGAAAGTGTACATTTTATCGTCATGCACCAAAAATTACCGTTAACGTCATTTGGCAAGAATTTTTACCGGTTATTCGTCATGAAGGTACCACCATTACTACCCTCATTACAGGCAGAATAATCAAGTTAAATTTGGTACAAATGATTACAATGATAACAATGATTTGAATACAATTAAATTATGAATAAAATGAAAAGAAAAGAAAAGGACACAATAATGTATATTGATATAAATATTATATGTTACCACACTGACAAATACAGTGTTCCTAAAAATATAACTCGAATAATTCAAGCCCTTTCCGTGTCCGATTTTCTCCCACACGAGTAGCCATCGTAGATCAGCGGAATATAACGACTGAATTATTCGGGTTACTAAAAATATAGAAAACTAGATTAAAATATTCTGTTTTTTTCCGGTGCTGTCATCAGTAAGCATATAATAACAAGCACAATTATAACTTTGCTAAATAGCTAAATTATGCATCTGTCTTCTTAACAGTAAAATTTATAACTTTTCTAAGTTTCTAATAGTTGTTATCGAACAATATTTAAATTATTAATTTAAATTGCTCACTTGATTAAATATGTGACTATCTTCATTGGACATTAGCCAAAATAAATTACGATTTGATAATCTAAATTGTGAAAAAAAAATTCACTTTTAACTATTTTTGAAATGATGGAAACTCTCTCACTTTCTAAAAATGAACATTTAAGTACAAAGTGGAGTTCGTCTTCCACTTCTTTTTTACAAAGATTACAAATTCTACCTATTGCCTGAAGTCCCTTGTAAATAACTCTCCCCATTTCTAGATCATGGTTACTTATTCTGAATTTTGTCATCTGAATTCTCAGATTCCTATTGCCTATAGACAGATAGGGTTCAAAACTTATATTTCTCTTAAAAAGTCTATATGTTCTTAGTTTATTTCCAAATGACATATTTTTCTGTCATCGTTTAAAGATGAATACCACAACTGATTATACTTTAATTTTAGTCTGTTCAAAATAAAACTTTTCAAATTGGATTTCATATTAAAAATTTGTGATAAATCTATGTCTAAATATTTTGCTAATGAACTCATAGAATTATACCAACTTTTCTTACTATGGTTTGATAAGGATTTTGATACAACATGTACAACATGTACAAGGAGGGCTTCAGACAATAATTTGTCCTCTGTATTTGTTAAACGTGATAAGTATGAAAACATATTAACTATAACTTCAATTAATAATGGGTATCTCCCTAGCTCACCTATCACTGCCATATTTGTGCTTCTTTTTCCTACTCCCAGTGAAAATTTACAGATTTTGGAATGAACTGATTCAGTTTGCAGTTCTTTGCATCATTTTTCAAAATAACAATCTCCTTAATTTGTTAATATTTACCAGAATTACAAACGTTTGCAGTCGTGCGTATCATTCTGCAGGACTCGGACTAGACGACAAATATAATTAACCATCGAGATGACCTTCGAAGACTGACGATTACAATATATGACCGGACCATATGAGTATTTGGACCATACGCGTATGGTCTTGCATGACCACATGCGTGTATACTCATATGGTCCGACCGGGCGCATTGCAGTTTAATTGCGCCACTTTTACAAAACCCAATCTTTCATTTGCGCCACAAGGTTATATATCATTTGCTCTATAAAAAAAAAAAACTACATTTGCGCCATTTTACAGGTAACATATAACGGAAAAGTTTAATAATTCATTGCTATAATTATATATATATATATATATCTTGAATAAGATTATTTTTAATTAGAGTAGTCCCACTGGGTAATTAATTACTGAGTGAGTTCATACTCATTTTTAATACAAAACTGAGAGTTCAAGTTCAAAGTTTTATTTAAAGTCGACATTCAATAAACTACATATACACAATCTCTAGTGAGCTTTTCAAATCGACTGAATAACAAAATATATATATATATATACACATACAAAGTCATGAAAACAACACAATTTTAAGATACCATAGATGACGTATAAAAGTTAAAAGCATAGTATGCAAAATAAAGTATATCTTAAACTTTATAGCATAAGTTAGAATGTTAAGCACAGCAGATTATAGCATGTAAAAAAGCTAAACAAGTCAAACAGTCAAACAAAATTAAAAAAAAAAAACGCAACCATAAAAGCACTACTTTAAGTATATGCATGCACTGCACTGACATGAGCTGTTATTTGGATCCCATGTTTGTACCGATTTTTTTTAATTGGTCAAAAGATGTTTCCATTCGACCATGGTTAGGCAGCTCATTCAAGATTTGTGCAGCATTATAGCGAAACGATCTCAAACCATACCTGGTAGTTCTCACTCTCGGGAGTACTGATTGAATGAATCTAAGATCTCTTTCTTGGTTTTTTTTCCATTTTAAAAGAAAGACAATATAAAATTCGAAAGAATGAATGAATAGTATGCTGTTAACCTACCTAGCCTGTTTAAATATTTACCCATTCGTTTTAGAATATTTAATTGTCTTGATGCCTTTTTACATATTTCAGATATATGATTGTTAAAGTTTAATTCCGAATCTATAGTTATTCCAAGAAGTATAACATTTCCTTTACACGAAATTTTGTTTTCATTTAAATTGAATGTCAAATTATGTTTATATGTTTTTTTGTTCCAATGGCTATAGCCTGGAATTTATCAGGATTAGCCTTCATTAGATTTATCGAAAACCAGTTTATTAGATTTAAACTATCAGTTTCTAAACCTTTAACACAGAGAGCCGAAAGATACCAAAAGGACATTCAAACTCATAAGTAGAAAATAAATTGACAACGCCATGGTTAAAAAAATGGAGAAAAGACCAACAGACAAACAACAGTACACAACACACAACATAGAACACTAAAGAGTGACACGAGCAACACGAACCCCATCAAAAACTGGGGGTGATCTCAGGTGCTCCGGAAGGGTAAGCAGAATCCTGCTCCACATGTGAAACCCGTCGTGTTACTCATGTTAGTACAAACCCGGTAATGAGTCTAATTCGGTAAATCACATTCGGGGGAAAGGGGACGGGATTGTAGTAACGACAATTGGAACATATCCGCTATCATCTGTGAAACGGATATTCCATAACGGTCAACCAACTCATGATGGCGTCTGTAAAATGTACGAAGGGGTGATTTCAACTTCATCACTTTTAACTCTTGGTTTAATAGCTTCCTTGTGAGAAGCAACCCTCTATCAAGGAAATAATGATAGGAAATACAAGCCCTGGAATATCGAAGAAGATATATACTCCGTATGCAGGCGCTGCTGGAATGTTGCTACATACAAATAGAAAGTTCACAATTAGGAAGCCGAAATAATCTCTTGTGTCGGAAAGTTTTGTTTTCAAACGACCCTCATTGTCAAATTCTAGATGTAGATGTAAGTCAAGATATGAGACAAACTTAACTGTATCTATTGTATCCTTTATCTCAAGTTCGATGGGGTATAGATGCGTTCAACATTGTCACCAAATTTTGAATAATTTAGTGAGAGAACATCATCCATATATAACGGATAGTAAAGTTAAAGGATACTGCTAATTTCTTTTCTTTCAATCTAATTAATGTATAGAACTAAGATTTCGTTATACTTCACATGAAGTATCACGAAATCAGAGTTCTATATAAAGTTAGATTGCTTTTCTTTCATCCTAATAAGTTCCTGTATGAAGTCAGCCTCATATGAATAAAGGAACAAGTCGGCAAGAAGAGGAGCACAGTTGGTTCCCATGGGAATACCGATTGTTTGTTAAAAACAAGATGCAAGAAATCAAGCATCTTGATAATGTCAGTTTCAGAGAATTTTCTGTTTGAATCAGAGTGATTTTTTTTATAAAATATGATTTATCCCTCCCTAAGACAAGATACTTGTATCTTCTTTGGCCATTCTTTTTTATGAAACAAAGCAGGACCAACTCTTTTAATTTGTCTTTTAGTTTGGAATGGGGAATACTTGTGTAAAGTGTAGAAAGTGAAATGTTTTAATACTATTGCAAGATGAAAGAGTTTTAGATTGTATGTACTCTAAAAGATCTTTGGGAATTTTTTAGTATCCACATCTGATTCACACCACCTCTAGAATAGGTAGTTTCAAAATAAATTTGAAGCCGGGCTTTGTTTGCTGTTAAATTGATGTTTAAAAAAATTTAGAAAAAGGTTTCGTGGAGCACTTGGAAGACCTAGAAATATAACGTTGTTTGTAAGGACACTTATGTAGTTTAGGTATCCAATACAGTGATGGAAGATCCAGTTCTCTATCTTTGGTTGAAATTCTAAAGGATTAACATAGAACAGATCTATGATTATCCAGAATTTCCTCCTTGGTAAGTGTCGTGGGGTATAAGTTGAGTTTCCACGTGAATTGTCAATACTCAATTCATTTATCAAGCAGTCAATGTTATGTGCTTTACACACAAAAAGGGTGTTATTTGGGGATTTATCTGCGGCGACAACAACATATTTGTCATGGAGGTAGGACAGGTGTTTTGCAATATTTGGGTCTGTAAAGATTGATATAGCATGGGTATTCATAGACTCATTCAGTTTTTTAATTTTGATTTGTATCATCGACCTCACAGTCTTAATCCTTTCGGAAAGAGTATCTACGTCTTCTTCCTCGCGTTTAACCCATTGCCTGGCATAATCCTCGACTGAATCCATCAGTATTTTATATCATAATCACTATATGATATAGTGTTATCATCAGCATAATTATAAATGGTGCTATATTGTTGTACAAAATGAAATATGTCATTTATGAAGACTACGATCCCATTCAATGTAAGAACTTCCAATTTGAAAACGTTGTTTTCTGTTTTCTAAATAACTTGTAATAATTTTTGATAAAATAGTAATAATTTTATACATGATATTTAGGTTAAAACATTGGATAAACTCATCATATATACCAGGATTGAAATTGTGTAGGGTAAAAACCTGAGGGGTTTTATAACACGAGATTAACACATAAAACGATAGTGCTTTCGCTTATGTCTGTAGTGTGTAATGGTAGCAAGATATATAGGTGTTTAGCTGCAAACTAGTGTTCATCGATCGACTCATTTTTTTTGTAATTCTTATTTGAATAAATGACCTCACAACTTTAACCCTTTTCGAAACTCGGAGTATCTACGCCTCTTGTTCACGTTTAAATATATAATTAAGAAGATGTGGTATGGCTAACATGACAGTAATACAAATTTCCACCAGATACCAAATGACGTAGAAGTTAGCAACTGTATAGGTGACCGGTCGGTCTTCAATAATGAACAATACCAATTCCGCATAGCAAGCTATAAAAGGCCCTAGCTGACATGACATATGTAAAACCATTCAAACGAAACAATTAAGAACCAGATTTATGTACAAAGCAATACACGAAAAACAAAAAAAGTACACAGCAACAAACGACTACCACGTGCTGCTCTTCATTATAGACTTGGGAAAGGCACCGACAAAAGGCGACACGGTTAATTATGTGTGCGGAGCGCCCAACCCTTCCCCTAAACTGGAACACTGGTGTCACAGCAAAATATAAGAACAAATTATAACTATAGAGGCTCTTAAGAACCTGTGTCGCTCACCTTGGTCTATGTGCATATCAAACAAAGAACACTCTCCAAACTTTGTAGACGAGAATAGACTTCATGACAAAAATCTCTATTTTTTGTTGATCTTGTATTACTGATCTTTTAGTCTGTTTAGTTTCTATCTATCTTCTTTAGTTTTTGCACAAAACTCAAAAGAGGGTAAACAAAATCCTCATTTAAGGGCAATCACTCCTATGAAGAGTGACAGTCTACTATAACTATATCGGCAAAATTTTACTTTTTAATAGATCTTGCCTTGCTGATTATTTTTGTGATTTAAAGTGTTTATTTATCTATTATAATTTAAATCATATAAGGCATAACGGAAACAAAATGTTTCTCTCTAAATATCATAGTTTTCATGATAATAGGCAAAAATGAAAAAAAATGATAAAATTTGTCATTTATGGGCAATAACTCCTATAAGAATTTGTCTAACAGTTTTGAGGTATATGGACAATTGGTAGAGCTCATTATTCTGAACATTTTTAATTTTCAGATTTTCTCTATTTATAAAGAGACGACGACGGACGACGACGGACGACGGACGCCAAGTGATGAGAAAATCTCACTTGGCCCTTTGGGCCAGGTGAGCTAAAAATGTGTCCGATGACCCGGCCCGCCAACCAAGATGGCCGCCATGGCTAAAAATAGAACATAGGGGTAAAATGCAGTTTTTGGTTTATTTCTGAAACTAAAGCATTTAGAGCAAATCTGACAGGTGGCAAAAATGTTCATCAGATTTAGATTTATCTGCCCTGAATTTTTCAGACAAATCCCACGACCCGTTGTTGGGTTGCTGCCCCTGAGTTAGTAATTTTACAAAAATTTTGCAGTTTTTTGTTATTATCTTAGATATCATTATAATATCTAATGTCTAATACTATTAATTATGATTTTAACCTTATTTTACATGATTTCCAAAGCATCAGTAAATACAGGTGAGCGACACAGGCTCTTGAGAGCCTCTAGTTTAAACTAGATACCCCAATGATGATTGTGGCCAACTTTGGTTAAATTTGGTACAGTAGTTTCAGAGGAGAAGATTTTTGTAAAAGTTAATTACGACGGAGGACTACGACGGACGACGGACGACGGACGCCAAGTGATGAGAAATGCTCACGTGGCCTTTTAGGCCAGGTGAGCTAAAAATCAGTTGAAACACTGTCAAGCGAACTAAAAATACCACCAAAAGCACGTAATTTATCTAACATGTGTGTAAAGCATCCAAAGAAAACAGTCCGCATTAGATTCGGTCCCTCACAGGACTTTATATTAAAGAAATCATACTATTTTCATATCTACAGGCTTCATACAAAACACTATTAATTCGTACTCAAACTACCATGTAGACAAGAAAGTAGGACGGATGAACGTTCGTAGAAAGACTATTTCGATACCTACGGTCGCCAAAAGGCTGGAGATAAAAACTATATAGTTGTTAAAATACAATTTCGTTTATGACTGTTGTAAATATTTTATGATTATGCAAGTCACCTTCATATATATATATCCGAACATACCTCTGAAGCAATAAAATAGAAATATTTACAACACTTTCAACTATATTTCTATACGCTAGTGAATGGGAAATATTGGAATGTTAATTAAGGTATGCAAATGTAATAAGCATTTATTTCTATCATTTATTTGCAAATGCAATGAGACAGTTTTGAATAATTTATAACGTTAATTTTAGATTTTTCCCCCTAATGCTAATACGAAAGGAGTTTTATTTTGATCCGGTTCACATATTAACGGTACAAACATACGCTTTTGAGAGCTTTTCACCGAACATAAATAGCATACACATAACTAATTAACAAGAAGCTGTTAGATTGACAGAAAACCGGATTTTCCTGCATGAAAATGATAATTGCAAATCTGGACCCCTAAACAGGATCAAGCATAAAAAATGAAATTTTGAAGGGTTTAGAATTGGAAAGGCCAAAATCAATCCAAGTATACTTTTCGATACTTAAAGGTCTAACTTTACAACTCAACAACGATAAAATCCAAAATTCGAGAAAATAGAACTTTAACTTCATTTAGTCACAGGAAACAACATATCTGAATTTGAAAATATTAAAAAAAATTGAAAATATTAAAAAAATTTGAAAATATTAAAAAAATATATAAATAGGCTATATCTGACAGAATATTAAAAAAAATCATACTATTTTCATATCTACAGGCTTCATACAAAACACTATTAATTCGTACTCAAACTACCATGTAGACAAGAAAGTAGGACGGATGAACGTTCGTAGAAAGACTATTTCGATACCTACGGTCGCCAAAAAGGCCAAGTGAGCTTTTCTCATCACTTGGCGTCCGTCGTCTGTCGTCCGTCGTCGTCGTCCGTCGTCATTAACTTATAATTATAAATACTAGGCTATATCATATCTACAGGCTTCAGATAATTATCATTTTCATGCAGGAAAATCTAGTTTTCTGAAAATATATAAGTAGGCTATATCTGACAGAATATTTCGTCAAAGCGTTTTCAAGTTATTGCACGGACACTGTTTGGCAGCCGCCCGCTGTACAGCACATATTTTAAATAACCAATATTTTTAAAAATTAAGCAAAACTGATTTAAAGCACATGCATTAAAAATTAAAGCACACAACAAAAATTCAAAGCATACTGCAAAATTAAACATATCAGTTTAAGCACCAAAACTAAAAATTAATAAACGAAATTCCAACCCATTACTGCAGATGTCTCTGGAATTGTGAAAAACTATTTTCGGTCCTGAAACGGTCGAATAGGCTATATCTGACAGAATATTTGAAATCGTTTACATTAAACTGATCTCGTAAACAGAAAGGTGCTTATTCTTTTGACCTTTGACAGTTAAAATTAATGAATTGTGTTTATATGCACAACGCTGTTTATACGGTTCACATAATGGAATTTTGATTAAGTTTAGCCGCTATGCTATGCCCTTAATTTAATTATTTTACTTTATAATGTATAAATGCTATATTATATAAGTCAAGTCTAGTAGATTTCAAGATTTCAAAGTGGAGTAACTCTATCATATATACTTGCGTGTTTTCCCTTTAATCTATTATTCCAGACTCGTATTCTTTAGTCACTGTCTATAAAAATAAGACGATGTCGCATGCTTGGCAATTAATGAGACAGCTCTCCACAAGAGACCAAATGACACAGAAATTAACAACTATAGGTAACCGTACGGTCTTCAAAAATTAGTAAAACCCATACCGCATAGTCAGCTATAAAAGGCCCCCCAAATGACAAATGTAAAACAATTCAAACGAGAAAACTAACGGCCTAATTAACGTACAAAATAATAAACGAAAAACAAATATGATATACAGCAACAAACGACAACCATTAACTTACAGACTCCTGACTTGGGATAGGCACCTACAGTACTATCAGTAATGGCTTAACTAGTTAATTATATCCGCATACATTCTTAAACAATGTGTACCTTTTCCGTCTTGTAGAGTTCACCTGACCGTGATCTGTTAATGGTTCATTGGTCAATGTTTAGTTTTATGACTAGACCAGTTTTGTTGTTACCATCAGTAAAACGTTTATTATATATATTATTTTTTTTTTAGAATAATTATAAGGGATATAAGACCGTCTGGCCTGGTCTGACCATGACCTCATTTTCAATTGTGCTTTTAAACCGACATAAACGATTTAGAACTTGACATATTGTTTAGACACCTGTGAGTGTCTATTGTTGAAAACCATATGCTGCTATATAGATGATCATAGATGTGCTGGACAGGTATTGTTTTTTTTTGCCGTTTGATTGCCGTTTGATTGGCGTATAAACCACATCTACTACTGTAACAGTTTTAGTTGATGTACTTTTAAATCGGTGTATGAAAATCATAATATTAAATGAAAGGTTAATTAAGTATAGATTAATTGCTTTTCCTTCCCTCAGGAATATGGTCAGAGGAAGATTAATCGAAGAGAGATGCACTTAAAGTGCAGATTAAACAAAACAAATATCGTTACACTAAGTCTTTTCAATCTCCACACCCCCCCCCTTTTTTTTCTTTATCCCCCGTAATTTTTCATCTTTATCAATTTTGGAGACGTATCCCATCTGAACGAAGTCTGATTGGTCTCTAACTGACTAATATATATTTATTTCTGTTTTGCAACATACTTGAATATAAAGCTCCTTAACTTCGATCCTAAAATAGCCACTTAAAAAGAAATTAAATAAATATTTAAAAGGTCGTAATACATTCCATTGACAACAAAACTAATCCAAATCAGGTTTCAGCTATTTAGTTATTTTCAGAAATTACAAAAACATATATTATCTTTTAAAAAGTAGAAATTTCGAGTTTTAAAAAATGTCGACTATTTAAAAAGTCAAAGCTTCAAGTATGAAGTATAGCGAAATCAGAAAACTATAATAACATTTTAATTAGATTGGTACATATAATGCTCGTAAGGCATACTTATTCTTATGAAATAAGGTTAGTCGCGGGCTACATGCAGACGTCAGAGAGACAAAAAAAAAAACAACAACAAACAAACAACAGTAACACAAAAACGTAAGTCTTAAACATCCTTGGCTTTCAAAAGTTTAGGTTTTGAGCGTTCCTGATGAAGGGAAATCAAGAAAAGCACGAAAATAAGACCGAGTGTATTTACATTTTCTAATTTCTATTAATGTACGTAATGTACCATGTCCAATACCGAAATGGATTTTACTGTTAAACGAATGGTTACATTAGTCATTGCCTCTAAATCACAAGATTTAATTTGTTTTGCCTAATATCTTATGGTCTTGTAAGGTACTGAAGAATTAACAGGTAGATAGATACTTGGTAAAAAAAAGTATCCTCGAGATAAGATTTTGCCCCACACAGTTTCCAAAGAAGAAAACATTCTTTATGCATTATTTCAGTTTCATTTGCAAAGGTTAGAGACAAAGACCCTTTTGAGATTCTAATGTGCATTTTTGTGTAATTAAAATGAAGACAGATGGAGAAAAGCTGTATCACTAAGGAAAAGGATCACCAAGATAGGATCTGCAAATAGATAAATTGATGATATTAAAAGTATTTGCACAAATTGATCATTGTTACCTGTAAAACTATAAGAAACAAAGACAGCAAAAAGATTTGTAATAAAATCTACATGACAAGCTGACGCATTAAATGACAGTTTTCTCTCAACATTATTTCGTGTTTAGGTATTTGTATTAAAGTATATATATAACTGATTGCAATAACTTCTAACACAGAACAATGACACAGTTTAACACATGAGAGATCCAGACACTTAAAAGCCTCAGTTTTTATGCCCTCAATTATGTGATATAAACTGCATATTGATAAATATGTATAAATTTACAAAATAATCATAGTATATGTATATTAATTTAAAACAATATCGTCAAAATTGGACAAAAACATAAAATGATTTTTTAAACCACGTCGATTTTAAATTTTGTTTATAGTTGTAACAAATACAGAAAAAAGTGATTTCTCACCTCTGACCCAAGCTGCGCTTTTTCTCGGTGGAGCTTTATTTGGTGTTCTGTTGACTGGTGTTGTGTGTGTAGTTATGAATGAACGAAGAACAATTAAAAAACAAGGTAAGCACTAAAACCGTGTTTTTAATTTTTTTTGTTTATCCCGAAACCCTTTTAAACTACTGCAAGAAAATTGATTGTTTTACTTATTTTTGATATACACGAGAATAACACATCGTAAATATTGCAAAAGCTGAACAAAAACTCTTTTTTGCTATCCATTCTATGACTATGATCAGTCTTAAAATTAGCACTTAATGTGGACTTTCAAATATTTCATCCTGGAGAAAAAATGCAGATTCAATCATTCCTTTGCCTTTTTGTGTTCCTTTTTATATTTTTTTAACGTAAAATGAACATTTCATACCTGATAACTATTATGCAACGTTAAGGTTATATTTTGTAAACAACCGATAAAAGTTAAATTCTAACTTAAAATCTAGACAGGAACTGAAACACAAATGGTAAATATATAAGATGTTACCGATAAATGCAATGCAAAAACAAACACTTATAACTTGCAATCAATTTGTATAAATATATATAAATACAAGTCTATGTATTTATTATATTATTTTGCACAGACTCACAAACTGTGACAGAAGAAATGCAAGGGTATGTTATTTAGATACAATTCATATGAGTGCTGTCATATAGTTTGATAAATATCCAATGTGTTGTGTATTTATTAAAAAAACAGTCAACAGTAAATTAGACAAATAATGAATTAAAGTTATTATTCACACATTCTAGAAATAAAATTAAGAAGATGTGATATCATTGCCAAAGAGACAACTATGTACTGGAGACCAAAAGATTTGAATATAACCGTACAACGTTCAACAATGAGAAAAATGCATACCATATATTAAGATATGACAACCTACAATACAAGGTGAAACAAATTCAAACAAGAAAATCAACGGTCTGTTTATTCTAAAACAATAAACAGAAAATGATATGTCAGACAGCAACCAACGACAACTCCGAATTACAGGCTCATGACCTTAGACAAACATGTAAAGAATGTGGTGGGGTTAACATGTTAGTGAGCGCTCATCCCTACCTGAAACATTGTGTAACAGAACAACATAAGAACAAATGTAAACATCTCTTGGGAAGTGATTGAATTATCGGCTGATCGGCAAAATGCACACAAAAACTAACTAAAAGAAAAAGGACACAACTTACCGATCTGAGAGTACTTGCAGCTGTATTGACAACTAGTTCATAACCAATTACAACTTATTAATTCATCATGTTTAACTGAGACTAAGATGTTAATCAGTCCAAGTCCTTACATAATATAAAAGTAGTTCCTTGCAAACTGTAGCAGGAGTTAGCCGGACACAGAATGTATCCTATGTATGAAGGACGAACGGAAATTCGGCAATAAATAATATATCCGATATTTCGTTGCGGGCGCATACAACGAAAAAAAAAGTCTGAGGAAGCAGTTTAAGTCAGTAGAAAAGAAGAATAAAAGCTTCATTAATAAAGAAAAATAAGCCTCAATGGTCAGAAATTTACTGAAATAACGATTGAATTATTTGAATATTTCATTAATTTATATTTGAGCAGTTATAGTTAATGGATATCCTTTTTCTAAATATTTCTGTTCACTGGAACTCTAAAAATATATGCATTTGAGTACCTTACATGTCTATAGATGTTTAAATAATATCCCTCTAACATGCATTAGACGTGTTACGAAAAGGTATATACTCGACGCTGAGATTGACAAATTAGACTTTAAATGTGGGGACTGTGTCAAAACATTGATTATCGATTTAAACCGGCGAAACTTAAATCCCATGCGTGTTGTTTACCAGTTATCCTACACTTTAATTATATTAATTTATAACGTCTTGTTTTACATCGAACACAATTGTTTTTTAAATAGCATTGCTCATGAGTATAGGGCGAGAATGGTGTACGTGTGTGTGTATGTGGGCGGGGATTGGGTGTATTGGTAATGCAAGTATTACCTTCTAATTTGACAAAATTTACATAGAAAGCCAGTTTGAAATGTTTTATAGGAGTTTTTGGAAAAGTTTAAACTGTCACTCTACTGAAACCACAAATATATATAGCGATACAGTCTGGTTGATTTTAGTTTTGCTCTCATATTTCTCCATAGGCTTCAAATGACTGAGACTCTTTAAGCACCTACCGATACCCATCACTACGATAATCATTTAATCTTTCTGCTCAAGGTTTAGCTCTAAGTTATTAATTTTGCATGACAATTTTTGTGTCGTTTGTCTTTATGTTAGTTTTATGATTCGTACCGATCTTATCAGTCAAGCCATTTCCAACTGATGTTTACAGTTTGTTCTTACGTTGTGCTGTCATACCACTGCCTATAAGGTTAGGGGAGGGTTAAACGCTCACAGACATGTGTAACCCCGCCACATTCTATATGTGCTTATTCGAAGTCTAGAGCCTGTAAGTCAGTAGTTATCGTGTGTTTGTGTCTGTCAAATTTGTTTTATGTTTATTGTTATGTCAAAAATCAGGCCGTTGGTTTTTTCGTATACATTTGTTCACGTTTTTTCATGTCAGGCCCTTTTATAATTTTTATTGTTGAAGGATATACGGAGACCATTGATTGCTTAAATAAGCTTCATTTTGACTCTGTTGGACAGTTGTCTCATTGGCGATCATACCAAATCTCCTTATTTTTTATAAAAATTTAGGGCTCAGGATGGCCAGACCGGATCAAATAGGTTAAAAGAAAAAGCCAAAAACAAATGTCGACAAAAAGAATGGAAATTAAGAAACAAAGACAAACCCAGGGATGAAAAAATATAATTGGACACTGAAACTAGAGACAGATGAAAAATCCCGACCTCGGTAAAAACTGGAACAGACATTTTTAGATATTCTCTGAAATTGCAATGCACCAAGTTTAAAACACGGATTTCGTAAAACCTGGAAAGGACGTTTTAAAATATTCTCTGCAATGCACCATATTTCACGTTTAAACTGGATAAAAAAATGTATGGTTAGTCCTAAAACCAAAATAAAATTAATATATTATACTCAATTCTTTCTTGGTTACCATGATAATAACAAATTTTAAGTAGTTAATGGAAACAAATATTGCAGATATTTTCCCGAGTAGACATTAAACAGGTTATTGTACTTTAGATCATTTGCAAGGTCTAATAAGGACCCGCAGTCCCCAGAGTTGACATATTGTTCATATGTTCAGTTTTGCCGAAAAATCACAAAGTTTCAACCTCTTGAAAATCTGAAAATTATATCCGACATGGATCAATAAAAGAAGTAGGGCATGAATGTTCTATGAATATACAAAAACATACATTGCGCAAAGTTTGAAAGCCATTCGGTTAAAAACTGTGGAAGGAGTTTATTACACAAAATTGATACCCTCTTTTACCACTCGCCTGAAAGTCCATCGGCCCACCCACAAGCTCTACTTTCATCATAATATATAATCATTTTTGCATTTTGTGCAACCATCCAAAAGTTCTGTCCTTAAATTAACCTATATTAAAATTAAAAGGTCTGCCGAAATTGATTTGGAAAACGCACAAATTAAAAATACAAAGTATATTTACATAGTTTTAAATTACAAGGGTGGGCAGAGGCTTGTGTCTCTCATCCCTGACTCCTTTCTTTCGACTTTCCTTTTATCCTTTCTTAAGGATCAATTTGTTTTCTGCAATCCGCTTTCCCCTGTCAGTGTCCCAAATGAGAGAAATATTACGAAATTTATAACATTAATCCTCACGAAATAAATGTCATGGAGTAATCTTTCCATAAGGAATATTTATAATGAAATTGTCTATAATAATGTTTCCACGTAGACATCTGTTATAAGAACTATACGTTGACGTCAGTACACTACTATTCAGTTAAAACACAAGATTCAATTTGTACACAGTTAATTCAAATCACTTTTCTGTTTTGATACGAGACCCACAATTAAAGTCTAATTTGTCAACCTCAGCGTCGAGAATATACCTTTTCGTAACACTTCTATTGTGATGTTGAGATATACACACCTGAATATGTTCAGTGCCTTTAGAAAAACTCATGAAAATCCATTTGTACATTTACAATGAAAATCCTGAGTGTTATTTCTATATTTAGCATGTTTAGAGTAAGTTCTTTTTTAAAATATACAATGATATGTTTTTTCCAGTCATGAGCAGCTTTATGACAATCTCAGAATGGAAAATACATATGAGGAACTCGTGGCACGTCCTATATCAACTGAATATGATCATATCCAATCGCCATATGTTAATCAATAAATTGAAACTAGTTATCTGCAAAATGGAGAATATGTTTATCATCAACACGTTGATATGAAACATCCATATATATATGTGTCTGTAATGACGTTAAGGAAGTTGTCAATTTCGTGTTGCTAACTGTATATGGTATACACCCATGTCATTATGAAATACAAATTTTCTTATTCCATATTTGCCTGCCAAAAACATATATAAAATATTCAGTCTTTTAGATAAATTAAACTTGAAACATATGCGCTTACTCGATATGTCACAAAAATGCTGAATTTTTGTTTGTTTTGGGAAGAAATAAGTATTCCATTAGAGGCTTACTGTGTTTTTCCTCAAATCCAATATTTGTTTATAGGTAAACTTTACATACTGCTAACGAAATATGAATGGATGGTTATTTTCCAAAGTATCTAACTATTAATATAACGCTCTTTCTCAATAATACGCATCGAACCAAATATACAAATGGGATATACACACCTGAAATATCTGACACAAACGTCCTTCTTTCTGCCACTGATATCGAAAATTCTGACATTAAGCGTTTTTTAAACTGTTAGACAGCAGGGTTGGCCTTGTCTTTTTCTTTTGTTCAGTTTCGACGAGAAGGAACCTAACATAAATGTAGTATGTGTGAGTGTTATCAAATTTAATAAAGCAACCAATATGTCCATGTTTTCCAAAATCTTGCTATAAATACTTTCGTTTACAAGTATTAGCGTTTTTGAACATAAAGATTTTAATTGACAAAATGATATAAACGTCCCAGAATTACTGCAGTCTTTCCGAGATAACCTTATCCTTATTTGCATCTGAAAATTAATGAATTCGGTGTCTTTGCCGATATAAAACATGCACGTGCCAATTTCCTGATTGTTTCCGCTTGAAACATTGTTCTTTACTGACATTAACATGTTTTATGGACGACAAAAAACATGAAAGTTCTCTGCTAGATGATTCGAAAGCGCACGATTATTTCGCGTGACTGTATTCAAGATCATATTCCACATGAAC
Source organism: Mytilus californianus (assembly GCF_021869535.1). Classification (NCBI taxonomy): domain Eukaryota; kingdom Metazoa; phylum Mollusca; class Bivalvia; order Mytilida; family Mytilidae; genus Mytilus; species Mytilus californianus. The sequence continues at coordinate 38,519,851 of NW_026262712.1, forward strand.
AAAAAAAAAAAAAAAAAAAGGAATGTGTTGCTTAATGAACATTGATCTGCTACCCTTGTGACGAAAATGTTCAATGCAAAAAATCTACCAGTTATAGTATAAAATTAAAACAGACAGACAAAGGACAACCCAAACACGTTACTTTTCTCTCATCATGCTCTTGTGATGTGACATCACTCTCTGATCTTAATCTTAAGATATGACATTACTTATTTTATTTTGGCATTGTTGTGTGACATTACTTCTCCTATCTTGCTCTTGTGATGTGACATTACTTTTCTCTTTATGCTCTTGTTGTGTAGCATTATTTCTCTGATCTTGTTCTTGTGATGTGACAAGACTTCTATCAACTTGTTCTTGTGACGTGACATTACTTCTCTCATCAATCTCTTCTGACGTGACATTACTTATCTTATCTTGCTCTTGCGATATTGCATTACTTATCTTATCTTGCTGTTGTGACGTGACATTACTCATCTTATCTTGCTCTTGTGACGTGGCATTACTTCTGTTATCTTTTTCTAGTGACGTGTTATTACTTCTCTTATCTTGCTCTTATGACGTGCCATTATTTATCTCATCTTGCTCTTGTATCGTGGCATTACTTCTCTTATCTTGCCTTTGTGACGTGACATTACTTCACTTAATTGCTCTTGTGACGTGACATTACTTATTTTATCTTGCTCTTGTGACGTGACATTACTTATTTTATCTTGCTCTTGCGTCGTGACATTATTTTTCTTATCTTGCTCTTGTGACGTGACATTACTTATCTTATATTGCTATTGTGACGTTACATTACTTCTCTGATCTTACTCTTATGATGTGATATTACTTCTCTGATCTTACTCTATATCTTATCATGCTCTTGTGTAGCATTACTTATCTTATCATGCTGTTTTGATGTGACGGTGCTTCTCTTATTTTGCTCTTGTTGTGTGGTATTACTTATCTTATTTTATTCGTGTGAAGTCATATCACTTCTCTTATATATCTCGCTTTTTTTTCGTCACTCTACTTCTCTTATTTTGCTTTTATGACGTGACAGTACTTCACTTATTTTGCTCTTATGGCGTGACATTACCTCTCTTATCTTGCTCTGATGACGTGACATTACTTCTCTTATTTTGCTCCTATGACGTGACATTATTTCTCTTATTTTGCTCTTATGACGTGACATTACTCCTCTTATTTCGCTCTTATGACGTAACATTACTTTTCTTATCTTGCTTTTATGATGTTACATCCCTTCTCTTATCATGTTCTTGTGACGTGACATTGGCAAAATATATGTTTTTATACTCAAAGATGTCATAGAAATAATTTACAAATACCGAAAAAATGGTTAAAGTCTTCTTAGATGCGTCGTCAACCTAGAAGTACAGAAAACGAATTTTTATAACAGATTATGATTGACTGATTGATTGTTGTTGTTAGACTCTTGATTTTATCAGAGCTGCAAGTCATTTGTTTGTTGAGAACACCGGAGAGCCTGAAGAGACTGATCCTTACAGTTTATGTTTACATTTTCGAATGTTAAAGAATTAAAAAAATGAAAAAAAATCAATGAAAGTAGGAATTCATAAAATGATTCCTATCAAAAGTGTATGTATATTTAGAGTAGAAGCCTTGCACTTCTATTTGCTTAAACTGTCGTATGTCACATTTTTGTTCTGGAAAAAAGAATAACAAGACATAGACGCCATCAATAACATGTTAGGATTAATTGGTTAAATTTACTGCCCTGGAAGTAATGGTCTTGCAAATGTCATAGAATCAAACACAACTAGATTTACCTGGTTTGGAACATTTTAATTATTACATTTTTGACTTATGAGTTTGAATGTTCCTTTGGTATCTTTCGCCCTCTTTTACACAAATGTCACTATTGTTATTTTGCTACCGATACATTGGAAATTATTGCTTCATTGAAATATTTAGTTGATCTTGTACAATCAATTTGTGCACGGCAATGCATCGGTAAAGTCCGCTAATTTTCGGTAAAATATTTGTACGTATATCAACAGTCAAACAGGGAGTTTTTATATAATCCTTTAAAATTTTTAAAATGAATGAAATGATATTAAATTGTTAAGATACTGACGTACTTATTCGTCTGGACTATTGAATTAGTGTATTGTTGGTTGACTATACCGTTAAAAACGGCAAATATAATCATTTTTACTTTTCTGAGTCAGTTGTCTGTGAAAAAAAGTTACTTTGTTAGTTTTTTTTAACTAGTTAAGGACATTGAATCAGATCGTGTGTTATATATCACTGTGGCAAATTATCGATCAATCGACAAATGGAATGTTTCAACATTTAAGGAAAACACAAGTTTACAAGGTTTATTATCGATTCAACCCATGCTTATTTGACGTTTGTACTCTACATTATTAGTTTTCTAGTCTTTTAAGGACAGTATTATAAATTGCCAATCAAATAAAGTGACAGGCAACCAAAGGATTATTGGAAAAGCCGTTTGAATTTATTTCTACAACTTCTAATTTAGAATTCGTTGTTGGACAGTCAATCTAAACACCTATATAAACATCGGTAAACTACTGTCGACTTGAATTATTCAGGTCCAATTTTCCATGTCTAAGCTTTTTAAGGGTTTTATGCATGGAACAAACGACACAAAGCCCTGAAGTATGCATTATCCATAACATAACACGACACCTAGAACACCAGCTAACCATGTTGTCAAATCTGAAATCTGTAGTTTCGACCTATTTTTTCAGGGTTGTTACACTTTAAGCAAAACAAACAAGATATATTTTAGTGTCAAATACCATAATACTCACTGCACTGGCCACTCAAGTCCTGATACCAAGAAGAGAAATTGAATGGGCCTGTTATTGTTCCACACATGTCAATTGTAAACTGTTTGTTGTTTCTAAAGTAGACGAACAGTGTAGTTTGTATCAGAGGTCTGAAACTTTGTGCGAGGGAGTGCAGCACATACAGGGGTTCCAAGTTTATTTAATGAACTGAATGTTTAGGACCTTCAATCTGATCATGAATTCTATATCATTGGTAGCAAATCATCAATTATAGATTACATTTCGGAGTGTTAGATTGTTTCATAAAATTTAAGGTAAATAAAACGTTATAAAGATATTTGGTCCATTACAGCTATGCTTATTTTACCTCTGTAATATAACTTTTCTAGATCCTTTTAGAGATTGTGCATTTTAGCGATAATTTCGAAAGTTAACAATACAAATGTGTATAAACATTTATTTTGCAAGAATTATTTATCTTTTATAACAATGGTTAAAAATGACCAGCAAGTTTTAATACATAAGAGCTTGAACTCAACTTGTCTGAAGAGCCAGTATGATTTTATTCATCAATGTCCTTTCGTGGTATGTACATAATGTATGTGTAAACTTTTAACAAACGTTTTCTTATGACACCACTGGACCAAAATTCAACGTTCGTTCAAAAAATACGATATGCAATCTCAAATTCTAAATCATTGAGAACCGTAAAAAACAAATATGTTCTCATTATGTAACACGAATACTAGATTGGGTCATTTGCAATTTAACCAAATTTGTTTTTAAGAGTGATCTATTTCATAATTGTATTTGATAGTTACAAAGACAAACTATACAAAAACGTAAACAAAAAAATTGTAGGATAATAAGTATGGATTTCCTGATAAATATTTATGTAATAAATTGTTTAAATGATAAAAAGATACAAAACGGGACAAACATCAGTTGCGTTATTTGTAGTATCAGTTTTGGGATTTAAATGTTTGTTCGATGTCACTGAACACTGCCCTTTTAGACTGTGACCCAGCATAGACCCTTAACCGATGCTGACTTTTGAAGACATCTATTCCCATAATCTTTGTCCAATTACCCTTTTGAATGTAAATAATTATAGAAAGGCTGTAAAGAGTAAACATTATTTCCAGACTCTGAAAAGAGGGATTTATTCGATTTGTATTTTGTTTGAATACAAATCACTCATTATTTCTAAATGATATTGATGAATTTGATCAATTAAATAATCATTCCTATAAGGTCGCAACTCAATGTAATCCTTTTTGTTTAAAAAAAAACTGAATTGTTGTCATTTTGTGTTATCATAAAGGTTAGGTTAATATGCTAGATATTTCATTAATTTATCCTTATTTTATAAAAAAAAATGAATAGATCTATTCCACACGATTATGTCGTTCTTTTTTTTTAAATTGTTCTAGCTGAATTTTATCTGTTTAAGCATGTATTGTTTCAACTTCTACGAATCATTTTAAAAAATAGGACAAATTATTTTTTGCTAGTTTTGTATCGATGGTCACCATCATGTTCAGTTATGTAAGCCAATGTATTGAATACATAAATTTAAACTAATTTATCAGTATAAAATAAAATACGTACATAAACAATGATTTACCATGTGTGGTAATCAAAGGAGAAGCGTGGTATACAACCTCGATATAATAATTCTTGAAGGTAACATGCTGTCTTCAACAATAGACATATAGATTTTAACAATCCATCGAGTGTGATACGATATTTATCCACTCAAATTCAAAACGCGAGAGTGGATAAATATCGTATTGCACGAGATTTGATGGTGGATTCTGTTTCTCTAATGATTTTTAGACGATATGCAGACAATCATAATCCTAGTTTTCGAATGATCTGCAAAAAGATGTGTTCTATCTTAGTGACGTCATCAGACAAAGTAGCCCTTTTTCATGAAGTCACATTAGGAATTTCAGAGGAAAGCAAGACAATTTGGCGTCATAATCGAGTTTTGACCAATGACAAACTGAGATCAAACGAACCACACGTTGATTAAATAAAAAAAAAAACAAGAGGTCAGGAAAACAATAAATTGGGTAAGAATTAGAGAAAAATATATATACGATATGTCAAGTAAGTAATCATGGTAATCGATCCGAGTATAAACAAATGTGAATTAATTTAACAGCGAAAAACCAGCTTTTAATCCGTTGAAGGCGTACTGAGTAATATTTTGTATGTTCGAAGACATAGTTCATTAACTAACTTAAACTGGACTATTTTACAGTACATGTGTGTACTCTTAAATCGGTACATAGTGCCTTTTGTCGCTTTGTTTGTTGTTGTTTGCACTATGTACAAATCTGATGAACCAAGCCGTTTCAAACTATTTTTACAGTTTGTTCTAAAGGAATATTACACCATGTCCCTGGTACCCAGATGTTTAACCCAGTCAATTCTTTATAAGTATGTCCTAAGTGGGGAGGTTGAAGTTCATTTTCTGTCCTTGCTTGCCGTCTGTCATAGTTTGCTTAGTTCTAATGACATTAGCTTAAATCAGGCCGTTATTATTCTAGGTTTTAATTAATCACCATGTTCGTAAGTTCTACATTTTTACTCACCTGAACAAAACAAACGTTTCTCGTCATTACCAAAGAGTTGTCATCAACACCAATGGAGAAGATAAAATTGGAGAACAATGAAGCTCTTAAATTTAATGCATGTCCATTTTTCTCTAATTTGCATAAATAGAATAATGTAAATGTGACAACTATCAATAAAAGAGCACAGGGCAAAAAAGTAAGCAATAACAGGCAAACGTACAACCGTAAGCAAAACTCATATCGTATATCAACCTTTTCTTGGCACCGGCATGGTTGACAAAATGTTAAACATCTTAATAATCAAAACACAAACAACCTCATTTTTACTACAACAATCAATGAAAAATTATAATTGTTTCTAAATTTACTGGCTAATGCATAACATAGGATAGAGAAAGTGACGTTACAAAATATCATTAAAAAACTTGAACGTGCTATACAAAGAACATACTTTCGAGGGGATTTAATCGTTATACATCTACTAGCACGTCTTCTAATAACTAATGTACTCATTGTCACCGTAAAAAAAAATTAACACTCAGACGAGTTCGCCGGTAAGGATCCACAATAAAACTGTTTATTTACACACAGCGCCTTTGAGGCTATTTAAAGCTAGATCAAAAATGAAACCTGAATACAGAACAGCAGAAACAGACATAAAAGGAATATAAATGAAATGATCTGAACAAAATCTAGTTTACAATCTTTAAGATTTGATTGCTATCGTTGACAAAGCCATATTTAGCGTACTGAATTTCTCTTAATTTAAATAAATGGTCAATACCTCAAAATATATCTTTCAAGAATAACTGAAGTTAAATATCATCAATACTTTTCTATTTCAAAAATAGGTAAATGATATACTATCTGAATGAATTTTAGAAATGAGATATAAAGATATGTAAAATTGTCATTTAAAAAAAATCTGTTAAAATTTTAATGATTGAATAAAAGAGTCAATTTACAAATGAGTGACCACGGGTTTTAACCATTATCCTGAACTAAACGCAATCCCATAAAATGCAGATGCAATGTACATGTAATTTTGTATTAAAATCTATTTAAAGAAAACAGTTATTCTTCAGACTTTGATGGTTCAATAACGGAATAGGATACAACAGTTCGATAATATACATTTACTATTTAAAAAAGGATAAAATTGAGAGCCATTCAGGTGTAGCAATATAACATAAATATATATTTTCAACCCTTAGTTTTAAGTTCCAAAATACCCTATATTTTTCTATAATTAAGCGTTTTCAATGATAATGGGTTTATTGAAATTAATGCTGTCATCATATTTTTTCATATCAACTCGTTTTCCAAACATGCAAAAATCAACATTTGTATCGAAGACATCTTGAGTGCGTTGTTGGTTGAAAATAAAAAAAGGTTCATTGAAAAAGTACCATAACATATTACATGTATTAGAAGCTTATGTACAGGAATATGAAATTTGTTTTCCATTCATTTGATGTGTTTGAGATTTTGAATTTGCCATTTGATAAAAGACTTTCCGTTTTAAATTTTCCTTAGAGTTCGGTTGTTTTACTTTCTATATTAACTTAGAACCAATCATTGATTAAACATCCCCTCTTATTAATCATGTTAATATGGTATTGTTCCTGGTAACGTTTTTAAATAATCTAGCTTACATTTAAACGAATGAAAGGTTTGCACATCGGAATATAGTGGTTTTTTGTTTACAGTATCTTGATATACCATTAATGTTTGCAGTTTAAAGTTTAAATAAAGGTGATTAACAATGAATACTTTTTAAAACAAAAAAAAATGACAGAAAGGCATACATTAGTTATTTTTGTTAGCAAACAGTGAACTCTGATAACAAAATAAAAAAAATCCAAGCGAAAACTAATACTAGTAAATATTGGTTTGAATATGATATTATGGTTGGGAGAAACTTCCTGTAACGTTTGATCAGGTAATATGATGTTGACATAAACCAGGAAGTGTTTATCATATAAATGCGTTTCACAATGTTTCATGTCTGCAATGTTTCTTAAAAGTAAAACGTATTTAAAACATACCAATTAAATGACTAAATTATTTAAACTGTTGTAAATTTTGATAACATATTTCAGCATTTCATCACAAAGCCTTGCAGAATAATAATAATTTGATCTTTGTTTGTATTTCAAACACGTTGCAATATATTGTATTGCGCACTGTCATGTCTATGTGATATCATTATATATAACAATTCATGCAGCTAATGAGTGAAATATATGGAGCAAGAAATAACAAAATTTTCTTGTTGCCATTACATCATGTACATAGAGAATAATTTAGAAGAATTGTATGAGTACAACTATATAATTTAAATAAAGAATTGAACAAAAGTATCAAAAGCAGGAACGAAAGAGTTGCACGTCATTATTCAAGCATTGTATACCTAAAGCAGGGATTTCATGGTTGAACGTCAGTAGATATTTTTTTTAAATCCAGACTGAAATATGCATATTTTTCTGTTCAAAGTTTGTTCAATGATCATACATAGTTCATATTTATTTACAACATTTTGCTTAAAAAATTAATATGTTTTTACATTTCAATTTTAATAACCCTGACAAATTTGTCAATCGTGAAGTATTAACTTCATAAAAAAGCAAATTTGATATCAAAATAATTAAACAACAAATTAATTTCATTTACCAATTAAGAATGAAATTTTCTTTTTTAAAAGCTCCAATCATGTAGCATGGTCCATAAAAAATACATGAGTACATTGTAATATATTGTAGTAAGAAAATATAATACATGTACAATTATCTGACAAAAAAAGCAAACATAAAACCAGAAAAACAAATTTCTTTGATATATAAAAACACCATTCTTGTTTTTTATTTTATAATTTGGAAAACATATATAGCTTCTATAACTATAACAATTCCTTTTTTTTTTTTTAAATTTCATTGCAATGTCATCATTATTGTTTCTCTACTATATCATTTTAGGTTTAAATATGGATACTAATTATTCATTACAAACGTTTATAATTGGAAATAAAAATTCTTAGAACAAATAAATGGTTATCAGATATATTTCACCTAATTTCATTTAAGAACAAAACATGTAATTAAATGTATAAATTGAGGACAAGTTTTTTCTGGAGAAATTGCGACTATTGTAATAAAGTATTTGATATGATTTCTTATTAAACTAGGTTGTAATCAATCTCAATTCTGACTCTTTTCGTACATAGTATCGCATGAATTTTTAATTATCGAGATGAAGCACGTTCTTTATCTTTACACGATTATAAATGATTTATTGACCATGTCTTTATGGAACAAATCTCCAACGAGGTATGATCAAATTAACCTCAAAAGGTCAACGTTACTATGAACATAAAGAAATAAAGGACACATATTATATACTACAAAAAAAATTTGAACTTACTTTCGGACATTACCATTTCTGGCCTGACATTAACGCGCAAATTCAAGCTGTCTCATCAAAACACAAACCTTTTGAATTATATGTGTCAGCAAGATCCTGACCTGCCTCACCTTTAGGGACAAAGTACAATGCACATATGTGTTTGTCATAATTAGGGATGTTAACTGCTCTTGTGTTTGACTTTTAGACAAAATGTGCTAATGTTAAATATATTAGAAATCTAGAGAATAAATTCCCGCCAATTATAAATGGATTATATCTCAAAAACAAGGACAAGGACCTTGCATTTTTTCTGCTTTGTTTTTAGTTCCGTAATATATATACTATCAATTTATAACAGTATTTTAGTCTTTATAGTGTGTCTTTCTATGTTGTGATGTTACACTTTTGTTTCAGATAAAGGGTGAAGGTTTGGTACCATTAAAACGTTTAAACCCGCTGCATTTGTTTGCACCTGTCCTAAGTCAGGAATCTGATGTTCAGTAGTTGTCGTTTGTTGATGTGGTTCATAAGTGTTTCTCGTTTCTCGTTTTTTATATAGATTAGACCGTTGGTTTTCCCGTTTGAATGGTTTTACACTAGTAATTTTTGGGGCCCTTTATAGCTTACTGTTCGGTGTGAGCCAAGGCTCCGTGTTGAAGACCGTACTGTGACCTATAATGGTTTACTTTTATAAATTTTGACTTGGATGGAGAGTTGTCTCATTGGCACTCATACCACATCTTCTTATATCTATTTTAAAACGCTTGTTATTTTGAAACATAGTGCTGAACATCCTTAAGAGTTTTATTGTATTTTCACGTTTTATATGAGCACGTTGTGACATGATGTTTGTTCGGAAATATTAAAAAACTCTGAACTTCATCCATTTTATCTTTAAAAGTTTCATGTTTTGGTGGCTAGCAAAAATATAAGGAAAAAAATAAGAAAACTTTATTATGCAATTCGATAGTGTTATTGACAAATCTAAATTCGTCTCCAGTTGTTAATTACGCTTATTATTAGTTTAATCATTAGTAAATTGTATTCGAATTGTGAAAGTATAGAATTAAGAAATAATTCCTTCATGTCATGCTCTATGCTCATTTTAACATGGGTCGGCATTATATATGTCGATATTTGATACTAAGCGTTAGCGTGGTGACAAATATGATCAAATGTAATGGCCACCCATGTTAAAATGAGCATAGAGCATGACATGAAGAAATTATTTCGATTTTAATAGGACAAAAACGGTATTTTTATCGGTCGAAGAGTACGAAAATGCCTTAGGAATATTTGGCTGTTCCCGTTTCCACCTTATGAATCATGTGCATTACATTTTCATATTGATAAGTTTAAAAACTAATAGCAGGGTAAATACACGATGTTTTAATAACAATTTATAATAGATTTTATGTAAGCAGCTCAAATATATGTATTTCATTACAATCAAAATGAAAATAACGAGAATGTTAACAGTAAATTTGTGCGCATGTATCAAACATATTTTGTGCTAATTAGAACACGGCTTTGTTTACAAAACAGAATAAGGACATCATATTAGAATTGATATTAATACATTTTAGATATAAAAATAAAAAGATGTGGTATGATTGCCAATGAGACAACTCTCCACAAGAGACCAAATGACACAGAATTTAACAATTATAGGTGACCTTACGGCCATCTTTTTATATGAGTAATTTCTTTTGAAAGTTGATTTTACGCACCTTTTCCTTTTTTTTGCAGAAATATAATTAATAGGGAGAAAAATATAATAGCAAACATAATTAGTATGATAAGATTTACGAATAAGTTAAAATGGTCTAGGTCGTCGATCGAGCAGTGAAAGGCAGTACTGCTCTTGAAAGATGAATTTTAACATTTTTTGCGTCTTTTACAGAAACTATAATAGATAAGGATAAACTGTACATAGCTTAAACGTTCACCAAAGAAGATCTATAAAGTAAATCAACATGGTTTAAATATTCTATAGAGGACTAATATGAGTTATTGCCCTTTAAAGAAGATTTCTACCAACTTTTGCATTTTTTGCAGATACCATAATAGAAAGAAAATGTATTTGCAAAGATGTCCAACTCAATAAGATCTACGTATAAGTCAACACGGATGAAATTGTCAACGAACTCCTTTTAGGAGTTGTTCCCCCTGAGAATGATGATGTTTACTCATTTTGCACTTTTGTCAAATCTAAAGTAGACAGATAAAAAGCGAAAATAATCAGCCAAATAAGTCTGTAAGTAAGTTAACATTACCAAAATCGCAAGATCTGCATACCCTTTAAGGCTATCATAATTAACCCCCAGTTTTTGGTGGGATTCGTTTTGTTCAGTCTTTAGTTCTGTATTTTCTATGTAATGTATTGTGGAGCCTCCTTTTGGTTGCTTTCGCATTTTGTCATGGCGTTGTGAAGTTCTCTTCGATTTATGAGTTGTAAATGTACCCTCTATATCTACAGCCTCTTTTTCACAGATATAACTGGCTTTATTTTTGTAATGTTTTTGTTTTAAAATTACAAGTTTTGTCTTTGAACCTGAAATGTAAGTTGCAGTTGTCTGAAGTGCATGCAGATAATGAATTTTCTACTCACCTGGTGAAAGACTCTTCATAAATTTGTTGCGTCGAAAGTACTTTTCTAGATAAAAGTTCCTCATGAATATTCAAATGCAAACATTTGAAAACAACGGATGTATAAAAACTTCAATAAGGAAGGCTAATGACAAAACTTAAAACCTGTCGGATTCGCATGAACTCCAAAAATAGTTGGAAGGCCAAATCAACTTCGAAATTATGCTTCGAAAATTATTGTGTCGAAAAGTTTCTTGTTTTGTAAAATTGACAGCAAATACATAATTAGTGACATTTCATGTTAGCAGATTAGCGATATGATTAATTAATTACACCATCCTATAAGGCTCGTTATTGAGTCCAACATAGTCTTTTAAGTTAAACCCATAACGTTTAGTAGGCTCTAAAAGGTTCCGTTGACACAATAAAAAAAAAAAAACAAGTGAGAAAACGTTATGTGGTGTGATTGAAGAATCGTACCTGCCTTAGGAGCTTAAGTTGTTTTGTTATGGCAACCTATTTCATGCATGCCAGTGCAGTGATTAAAACATCAAAGACTATGCGTATGAAAATGGTACTATGACAACACATTCATATTTATCGTGCAACACCTCTCCGCATATAAAAGGAAAACTACTGGATTCGACTTGGGAATTACGATACCATATAGTTGCAATAACAAAATTGATGGCAAAAGTATTCTAACTAGTCCTTCCTGTAACTTGGTCAATATGATATTTTTTCAGTTTTCAGACCGACTAGCATTGAAAAAGAGAAAACGGAGAAAAGATTCTTTCTTTATCTTTCGTTTACCAACAAATGTCACGATGCCATCAACGTAGTCAATATCCTTCATCATATATCAGGTCGATCGAAAATATCTCCATACTTGAACCATCAGTTTGTACCTATTACTAGTATCTCTTTAACCTATACCAAACCATTTGCAACTAAAACTTTCAATTATAAACTCGTGTTAAAAGATAGAAATATTGACGATTCTAACTCTTATGATGTGATATAACTTCTCTTATCTTGCTCTGATGACGTGACATTACTTCTCTCATTTTGGTCTTATGACGCGATATTACTTCTCCTATCGTACTCCTATGATGTGTCAATACTTCGCTAATCTTACTCTTTATCTTATCTTGCTCTTGTGTAGCATTACTTATCTTATCTTGCTGTTGTGATGTGACATTACTTCTCTTATCTTACTCTTGTTATATGACATTACTTCTCTCATTTCACTCTATATCTTATCTTGCTCTTATGTAGCATTACTTATCTTATGTTGCTGTTGAGATTTGTTATTGCTTCCTTTTTTTGCTCTTGTTGTGTGACATAACTTATTTTGTCTTTTCGTACGAAGTGACAGTACTTCTCTTATTTTGCTCTGATGACGTGAAATTACTTCTCGTATCTTGCTATTATGACGTCATATTACTTCTCTTACATTCCTCTTATGACGTGACATTACTTCTCTTATTTTGCTCTTATGACGTGACATTACTTCTCTTATTTTGCTCTTATGAAGTGATATTACTTCACTCATCGTACTCTTATGATGTAACATTAATTCTTTTATTTTGCTCTTATGACGTGGATAACTTCTCCTATCTTGCTCTTATGAAGTGACATTACTTCTCTTTATTGTTCTTATGATTTGACATTACTTCACTCATATCATAACTTATATTATCTTGCTCTGGATGGAGATAATTGCCATTTCTTTGCTCGAAGTGGATGTTCCCACATATATGTTGGCTGTCGGATTATTAGGACATTTGTTGAATTGCTTGTAATGAGAAATGTCAATTTCTTCTATTAAAAAAATAGCACTATGATGTATTTATTTATCATTATCGCACCTGACCCCATAAATTTCTAAATGGATTTATCCTCTATAGAAAATTATTATAAATAATTTATTTAAATGCCATTACTTTGCACGGACAAGTTACTAGTCAAACGTAAACAACTGGTCAGGGAGTTGGTATCAAATGAATAATTAATTTGTTTTCAAGAAAAAAAATATTGAATATCATATTTTGTAAATTGGAACAGGACATTTTATTATTAAAACGAAGCAAACATGATTTCTTAAAACACGTCATTGTTAAACCATTCGTCAGTGGCTATCTTGAGATTTCAGGTGAACAATATAGACTAGTAGCTGTTGAGTGAAATCTCGAATTTACCAGGTAATTCTTATTAATTTCAAAAGGTCTTTTAATAAATAAACATTGTAAGGTACCATTTTTTAATTACTATGTATGTATCATCTATAAAAATCATACTGTTTTATTTAATTGCACAAAATTAAATATACAATATGTTAAGTGATTTATTTGATAAATTTTAATTGGTTGATTAAAAGTTGAACTTTGTTGACGAAAAATTTATGTATTTGTCGCATAATTTTTTTCAATAAAGGTTTTAAGTAGTAATATACATGTATATATACTTCCTGAACAAAGATAATGTATTTTTATTGCATTTGAAATTAACATATGTTCCTATTTTATTTGTTTTAGTTGATTTCTTGATATTATGAGTATCTAGATACAGATGATATATTCCAACTGTAACGTCAATGTTTTTTTTATGATTTACTATACATTGTGAAATATCTAGATTTGCATTTTCAAATAAATGAAAATGTGATTGTTATAAAATGCAAATTTACATAAGAATCCACATTGAATAAGATTTAGTTATTTAGCAATTTCTTCGTTTTTACTACAACGTAATAGGCCAGCCGTAAACTGAAAATTAAGAAGGACAATATGAATATCCTGTGTCATACGTTTTGGATTCCTATACTTCATCTTCTGAATGGTAAATATATTTATATTTAGATATTTGTGTTTTTGTCTTTGGATCGGATTGATGCTTTACTGTTTACAAAACTTTGTATTGCTAGAAATACTAACTTAAAGGTTCCTTTACCATAGGAATAAAGTACCTTTGCAAAACATTAGGAATATCGGTTCCTCAATGCTCTTCAACTTCGTTTTTTATTCAGCCTTAACTTTGGCGTAGAATTTTTTTTGTGCACTGTCATTCATAAATGATCTGAGCATTTGTTCAGTTAACAACGTCTTCTACATTCAAAACCAAATAATTGCGATCTAGATAATGACAGTAGTAATAAAAGAGAAACAAAATGTTAAAACTAAACAACTACAAATATACAAAAATACAAAATAAGGAAAACGCATAATAAAACAAGAATCAAGGGGAAAAAGCAAAAAAAAAAAGAAAAAAAGAAGACAACTAATGACGGAATCCAACACCAAAAATAAAAAAACTAAACAAGAAACCTACTCCCCCGCCCCAAAAAATATAAAATAAAATAAAATAAAATAAGATAAAACAAAAAGTAAAACAAAGAACGGTGACCTATATAGTTTCTAAAATGAACGTCGTTAGGACTCTGGTGGTTAATTGGTGCATACAAATAAAATATTAAAGCAAAAGTACCACCAACCATTTATACAAATAGTCATTAGGCATTATATCATAAGATTGATGTTAGATAGAAAATTAACTTATGCATCTCCAATATCCTACATCGAATCGATCGGTACATTTGTTTCGGATCTTATCATCGCAAATTCTTTGTAAATACGTACTTGCTCATCAGTGGTTCAATGTTTTGGACAAGGATCTAGTCATTAATGCATTCGAAAAACTTCATAATCTTGTGAACGCGTCTAGTCATTTGACTCGCCGATACATATTGATTATCAAATAAGATATATGTGTTTCAATTTAGAAGGAGGTGATATGATAAGTGCCGTAGTTTTGTTTTGTAAAATCTACAATCCTTTATCAATAGATTTATTTTATTGATCAAGGAATATATATTTTGGTTAATGCGGTTGTTCTGGTTGTTGTTGTTGTGACGGTGGTGGGTATAGGTATCGAATACAATAAGAATATATATATCCTACATTTTAAATAAAAATGCAAAATTCAAATATCCCATGGCCAAATCCGAAAGCAAAAACAAACCCAACCCACTTACTGACTGACTAACTAATTAACTAACTAACTAACAAACAAACTAACTAACTAACTAACAAACTAATTAGATAACTATTCAGTTTTTAAAAAAACCCAACTAACTTACTGACTGACTTACTAATTAACTAACTAACTAACTAACTAACTAACTAACTAACTAACTAACTCACTCACTAACTAACTAACTAATTAACTAACTAACTAACTAACTAACTAACTAAATAACTAAAAAACTAAAAAACTAACTAACTAACTAACTAACTAACTAACAAACTAATTAGATAACTATTCAGGTCAAAATCACGTACAAAAGCAGCAATGATTATGTACAAAAACACATTCAAAAATAACAAATTGACACAAAACAAACATAAAGCTAAAAGACATGCATCAATTATCCAAATATTTTATTCATGTTATTACCACTGGTGTATTTATGATTATGGTACATTTATGTATGTAAAGAATTAATCTGTTGAGTACTATTAAATAAATAACTAAATGGACCAAAACGGTAAAAATTACTAAAAAATATGGCATAGTGTCAAAAATACCATCATTAAACTTTCTTCTGTAGAAATCTCAGGTGAATTGGAAATATGAATGATCCATAAAATACTTAACATAATACGAATGAAATTTATCAATTTAATTTATAGATAGATGAATATGAAATAACAATCTTTTAAAATTTAAAGAAAAAGAAGAAGAAAAAACCTTTCTCCTGAAATCTTCAATATCAATATCAGCATAGTCCTAACATATTTTGCGAAAGAATGCCTCTTTTTAATTTGTATCAAACTTTACAGCATCGACAATAGTCAAACATGTTATTATAACTACTCCAAAAGGATATGGAAGTATTGACTTATCAGATTATTGTATCAAGCCTACAACTGATTCCTCTTTCAAGTTAGAGGCTATGGCCTCCGACAATGTATGGGTAAGCTTGATTACGGATAACGGAACCACCGGACTGGGATACCAGATAGGCATAGGAGCTGGCGCTAATAAACGTTGTGATATTCGACGAGGGATAGGAAGTGAAGACAACTTAGTGAAATGGGAGCTTATAGGCATGTATATTTTAATTACATAGGATCAGGTGATGTATTAAGGGGGAACGGAACACCTAAGGGAGTCAACTCTTGAAAAATCAGCTGAACGTTTTAATCAAAAACTATTAGCTTAGAGTAATCAAGCTTCTCAATGATCAACACTAGTGTTTGTCAAACTGGTATGTATCCAATGAAATTATTCCTGTAAATTTTGTGGTTAAAATTTCTTAACTTTTATTGTATATTGCCAAACCCCGACATGGTGAATATGTCCTGTATGTGGAAATTTTTATATTTTTGTCAACAGGTTAAAGTAAATATTTTGTCAAAATGTTTTGAAAATTAAACGAGCCAACTTTATTTTAATTAAAGTGTTGGGTACCCCTTTAATCCTAAAATTATATCTGAAAATAACTGTACAAAATACATATATTGTTTATGTCAAGTAATATAACTAGGTGAATGTATGGGATACCAAAATCCGTAGGATAATTTAAAATAAACAATAAACCGCCATTATTCCAAGTCAGCAACCTGTAATTCAGTGGTTGTCATTGGTTTATGTCTGGTTTATTTGGTTTTCATTTGTTGAGTCAGGCCGTTGGTTTTCTCTTTTGAAACAATCCGTTGCATTTAATAGCTTACTATATGGTATGGTTTTTGTTATTTGCTAAAGGACGTCCGTTGGCCTATAAGTGTTGACATGCTCGTCCTTTTGTCTCTGGTGGATATTTTTTTCTTTAGTAACCATACCATATCTCCCTAATTTCATAAATATATTTTAAGAACCATAGGTGTTTAATTGTTGTTATTCATCTTGTAAGTGGTGAAGTGGTCGAAGTATTTAAACTACAGTGATCACTAGCTTGCCAATACTGGTGTATGAGTTGAAACTCCGGTCGCACGAGCCAGTTGTTAACGCAAACTTTTTCCCTGAAGGCACACGTCCCTCAACAGCGGATGAGTATAAGGAGTATCAGTAAAGGTAAACCACATTGAATGTATGCCTTCTGGGAATAAGTCCCTGTGCAAATTATTTCGTAGCTCTCGCGGAGGTGCGTTCGACTCCGATCTCAATTGACTAGAACAATGTGGGATTGCATGAATTCCTGTCGTATTTCGGTGGTTCTCTATCACATTCTCTAGACTTCTGGTAAGAATCGAACCAGGACACCGTAACTGGTCATTTGCATCGGGCAGGAATATGACTAGGGCAAATCTGCGGTTATTGTAAAACCCCATTTTTTCGTACCAAATATGTGATAAATCAAAAAAATCAACAGCAATATATGTTCGAATATTTGAATTAAATATAGTCATATTGTTTTGATGAATTTGAAGTATACTAGTAATATGACTTTAACAAAATATGTAACATATGCCATTTACCGGAGCTTGACCTTCAGACATGTCGAATTCCAATATAATCAAAGAAAACAATTAAGAATTTGAAAAAAAACAATAACACGTTAAAGTGCCAGAATTGAATTGCAGGGTAAAAACAATATATATTTGGAATGTATATTGTCGGAAAATATCATATTACTTGTACTCATTAAGAGACATCGCCTTGCGTCCTGTTTTCCAAACCTTGTCAAAATACTTTTTGTATTTTCCGACAATTTATACACATATTGTATATGTCAACGATTTACACAAGCCAGTATTTTCTATTATAAGGTAAATATCGTTCTTCATTTGGGAAATAATGGAGGTGCCAAGCTCGAGTACTCATTGATTCTATAAAAAGTCATATTATAATATGAAATGTTTATATTTAGATGACCTGTTGGAAAGTTCTGAATATCGGCCATTCTGGATAAGTTGGAGAGACGGCAAAATTGAGGTCGGTTATGGATTAACCGTTCGTAACACTTCTAGTAGATTTATAGTCTGGGATGATCAAGAGCCACTAAATATTACTGGACTTCTTCTTAGTAGTAAACCAGAAGGCAGTTGCATTGTCCATTATCCTACAGGTACAGTTAAAACGTGTTCGGTTCTGAAGTTTTCAATTCTTTTTTAGTTTAAACATATCTTTTGGCAAAAATAGCAAAACGGACTGGACACAAGTAACTACAACAACATTAGAGATGGCATATCCCAATATGTATGCTCTACAAAACAAAATATAGTAAAAAAAAAAGAAGCGAAAGATACTAAAGTGATATTTAAACTCCTAAGTCGAAAACAAACTGACAATGCCATGGCAAAAAACGAAAAAAACAATCAAAATACAAACAACAATATACAAAACACAATATAGAAGAATAGAGACTGAGCAACACGAACCCCCATGATGTGCATTATCGATAGTTAATTTCTTTTCAGTGATGTTGAAAGCAAGAAGTATTTCAATTTCAAAAACAGAATACAATGTTGGAAGAGCTGATCAAACCCAAAATAAACTAAAAGTATAGCCAAATCATTAAAGGAATAAGAGCTATGCATGCGGGGGATACAATTCTGATTTATAATTGTTCAAAATGTTATTATAGCAAATGGTCGATAAAATAATATCCATTTTCTCATGCATGCAAGTACCGTAATACTGAGCAAATGGGCTTGCAATACCCCCGGGGATAACAGTCCACCAGCAAAGGTATCCACTAAGTGGTAATATTCTTTAAGTACCATAACGATAGTACTTTTGAAGTCTACATTTGTACAAGTGCCTTGTGAAATATCGGATGTTATGAGATGATAGCAAAATCTGCCACGATCTGATATTCAAGTAGCCGTACATTAGGTTTACTTACATGTAGGAATAGCTCTTAATGTGTTGTATGTGATTATATTAACGTTTGGCCTTTTTATACACAATTTTACATTTTTTTCAGGAAACACAGTGAAATACACTAAAGCCTCCGAAAAACGAGGTGCACCTGTCTTGCTAAGTAATATTGTTGGACACCATGTTGTTGAATGCGCTTTCAGATGCCATATTGAACCTGAATGTATCAGTTTCAACTATAAAGAGTCCAGCAAGATGTGTGAATTATTACAAGCTCGACAATCCGAAGCAACAAACGACGCACTTTATGATTTCTACTCCGAATGTTAATTTGATTTTGTACCGTACATCTATATGTAGTTGTTTGTTTTATGTTTGTATATAGCTTTGGATTACCCCGGAAATTGACAACATATTTGTTGAGTTTGGAGGTAGACTTTTTCAACAAATTGTCGGCATTCCTATGGGAACGAACTGTGCGCCTCTCCCTCCTTGCCCACCTATTCTTATTTTCATATGTGTCGGAGTTCCTTCAGACACTTGTCAAAAACAAGAAGATCAAAGAAGCCAGATCATTTAATTTTACATTAGATATATTGATGATGTTCTTTCCATTAACAATCCAAACTTTTCTGATTGGGTTCCATAAATATATCCTCCAGAACTAGAAATTAAAGAAACAACAGACACGGCTTCATCTGCCTCATTGTTAGACTTATACCTCGAATTTGACAAAAGCGGTCATCTCAGTACCAAAATCTATGACAAGCGAGACGATTTTAATTTTGAAATTATCAATTTCCCCCACCTTAGTAGCAATATACCAACTTCACCTGCATGTGGGATATACATTTCCCAACTCATTCTGTATTCAAGAGCTTGCAGCTGCTACTCAGACATTGTAAAACGTCACCAGTGTCTGAGCAGAAAGTTGATGAACCAGGGGTGTGTCAAAGAACGTCTCGTCCTTTTTCTAAAAAAGTTCATTGAAAGATACCAAGACCTTGCTGATAAATATTCCGTTTCAACTTACAAATAATACACGATGGTCTTGAAGTATAGATTCTAGGTACTGACGTTGTTTATCATCTTAATAAGGTGTTATAGTATTCTTTTATTTGTCTTTGTAAATTATTACTTTTACTGCTAAGTCTATTTTTGGCAATATCCATTTGACGTGGCTCGGTACTTATACATCCCGTCATTGTGTTATTGTGCTATGGTAAATTTTTGTATTCTTGTCTTTCCGTTTTGCTAAAGTAAATGTGCTTTGTCTATATGCCTTTTAGTTTATCTTTGTTGACATATTTGCTTGTTTTTATAGTGACTGAGATTATAACACAATGTTGACTGCTGTACCGCTATTTTTGACATTTTTGCCTATTATGGTTGTTTGTTTTGTTCACACATCGTTGTCAATATAATGAAATTTTATGCGACTGTCATACAAGTGAGAGGTTTCGCTAGCTTTAAAACTAGGTTTAATCCACCATTTTCTTCATACGAAAATGCCTGTACCAAGTCAGGAATATGACAGTTGTTATCCATTCGTTTGATGTGTTTGAGCTTTTGAATTGTCATTTGCTTAGTGACTTTCCGAATAGAATTTTCCTCGGAGTTCGGTATTTTTGTTATTTTACTTTTTCCGTATCATTCGGCAGGTGAAGCATTTCTTATAAATAATAATATCACTATATCAAAGTTTTACTGCATTTCTGTCGACGCCGTTATCAAAAAACAGCAAGTAGTTAATCAAAGGACCTATGGATATTGCTATGAATATTCCTGTTATGCCTTTTTGAAAACTGCTGAATAAAACTTTCACTGCCAAAGGTCGTAAAGTCCCAAAACCTTGATATCGCTATTCGTTATAACCTGTAATAGGAACAGAAAAATACATTAGGCCACATATTTTGTTCATTTAAACGTTTAGATACGGAAACATAAATATGGAATAACCATACATAGGCTCGAAATATAAATTGTATTTGTACAAAACTTAGAAACAGGAAGAATGTTAGGCTCTTCCGAGCATTGCTACCCTGTTTCCAGCCGAGTACAAATTCAATGTATATTTTGTGAAATGTATGGTTGTTCCCTACGTATTACAAATCTTACAACTGTTCCAAATGAAAAGATTTTTTTTATAAAAAAAGTATCAATTTTATATTTGAAGTCGACGACGTAAACATTCCGCGAACCTGTTTTCTTTATTGAAGTCATAAATAAACCGCATTGCCAATGTCACAAAGAAGGCGATATACGGTCAGTGACTGTGTATCACAAATGAATATACATGTACAATGAATATAACATCATTAAAGGTTTCAAGATATATCAAGTACCTTTAAAGACTAAAGTCTATAAAATAGGAATTTTTAAATTGTGATGGAAAACTTATGTATATACGTTGGTATTGTTCAAAACACTAACTCATTTACATAACACCCTATTAAAAATATTATTTTGAATTCTGATGTAAGAATAGCACCTTAACTAACCAATAGAATTAAAATTTCAAAACTAATTTAAACTTTTTAAATTCTTTTTTGATAAATATATCCAGCTCTTACTACACTTTTTATTACACCTCAGCACATGTTTTTTTTTTATAATATAACTATTATGATTACTTAATTTTATGTTTTAAAACTGTAATGACTATCAATGTTATTAATAATAATATTACCCTTATTCCTTTTTCTGTACATAGGTTTATATTTTCCTTTATGTTTTAAGGTGTATATAGTTGCTACAATTATACCCTATGGGTAGTGCTCAACAATTAATGGAGGTACATACAAGAAACTGAACTGGTCAACGCAATATGACTGTGCAAACATACAAGAAACTGAAATGAACAACGCAATATGACTGCGCAAATAACACAGTTGCAGTATAAACTTTCATTGACTCATGCCACAAATATACGTACATCCCCAAGAAAAGATACAAATTTTGTATTGCTGTCAAGTAAACAAAAAAAAAAATGAAAACACAAGACGTGCATTTCTGTCCAATTTTATGTATCAGAAGTTTGGTAACAGATTGGATCACGTTACATTGTATGACAAGTGTCCCCAACAATTATTGCTGTACAAATATTTGGCTTCTTTCTTGTGAACATGAAGAAATATGCAACACTGCGGCTTGGATTTGTTATAAATGTTTTACAAATTTTACAATAAGAAACGACTTCAATCTATAGTTAAATCCATATTATCAAAATCATTATCATTATTGTTTTTTACTTATGTCTATTTGTAAACATTATATGTGACATGCCCTTTATGGGCCGATAATTTGATTAATAAAGTATTCGTATTCGTATTCGTATTGGTCAATACATTCAAACGTTTAGCTATGTTTATGATTTTTACATCATCATTCCTATATGATATGCATATTAGATAATGCCTTTATATGATTGGTCGAGAAGGCTTCCGGTAGTGGCTCTCGAAGTTATCTATTTTTGAATAGACGACGTTGACGGATCCACCTTTTGGAAACAATGTAAACAAGATAACGGTGATAATAACACAAACCGGCTCGACGTTAAAATTTTTGATTTTCACTTCGTGTTTATCGTTAAATCAAAACATAAACACAAAATATTCATTCGAGTTGTAAGATATTGCCTAATTTATTTTCATCATGAAAATAAATGTAACTCACGTATTTGAGATCGTCTGGTACTGTTGACAAACAATGGAATCGGAGGTTATCTGTTCCGACTCGGAGCTGGAAAATCTGTCACCACCGCCTGTTATCTTTGAAATACCTCAATTTTATGGCTAGCATGGAATCATATTTATTTTCAAAATAACGATGAGGTAAATTAAACAGGGCTTACATGTATCCGATATATGTCAGATCGACCTTAATTCTTAAAATTGTAGTAATTTCATTTTCAGCTTGGTGTTGAGAAAGATTACAAAAAACTGTGGATTTTAACACAATTTCTGAGAAGAACCTTAATGAAAGCCTTTGCAAATCTTATGCAGAAGCCCAGCCCAAAAATTCAAATAAAAGGATCCAAAGTATATTCGAGACTTATACTTTAAGTTAGCAAATTCAATGCTTAGTGCTAAGCTTAAATTCAACCTTCATAATATGATGCCCCGTCCGACTCTGTTCCTTAAAAAACAGCTTTAGCAAAAACAAAAACAAAAAATGCACAAAATTAGAGTTTTATAATTTGTTATTTATGAAGATGTTTTTTTAAAATTATTATACAATGGAATGTTAGTACTTTGATTTGTCATGTATTGGTAAATTGAAAATAATGAATAAATTAAGCTAAGACTCTGGTTAATTGTTTTTTATTCAGGCTTTCGCCATAGTTAAGCTAGATCTCCATTACAGGCAGCTTTTTTATGAAATTTCCAGTTGCTCCTCTCACTGCTATATCTTATATTTTGAGGCAATCATGAGTGTTTAATTCGAATTATGGGTTGTGGCAACTTAGGGTGCACAGTTATGGCTTTGTTTGTGATACTGAAGTATTTTTGTATAAACAATATGTCCTGCATTATAATAGAGTTCGATTGTAAGAACTGTTACTGGTCATGTGCGGATGACAACTGAAAATATATACTGTTTTCTGCGGTGAATTTGCAGGTCAATTGGCATAAATTTGGTGCAACAAACACGGAGATTACAAAGATTTTCGATAGTATATGGAGTCAAAATGAGTTTAAATTTGAAGTAAATCAAGTATTTCACACATTAAATCTTTAAACTTGAAGTTGAATTTGATTTCAATTTGCATTATATGAAAGTTTATCGTTGTATTAAATTTGGAACTCGGTTTAAATCAGATTTAAAACCACAGTAAACAGCTTACTATTTGGAATATTATTGACTTTAATTTGTAGTAAATCATGTTTTACAGATTTTCTCTACATTAAATTTGATGTTGTATGTATATTAAACTTTGTTAAATTTAAAAAAAATACTGGACAGGAAATCAGATGTCGATTCATGAACTTACTGCGTCCAGTAAACTATTTGTAAACTACTATTAAACATTGCGTTTACTTGAACTATAAACTACCAGAAAATAAATAAACTAGGAAATTACGATTGATTTTTATGTAGTTTATTGATACCTTAAATTAATACTTTCATGCAGTGTAAATAACACATTTAAGAACAATAAAACAATACTCAATATGAATAAGGGACATCCATATATGTACGCTTAACGTCAAAGGACCCAGAGATAAATAGAAAAGAGCAATATTTTATCAGTGGATAACAAATGAAAAAAAAGTCTTATCACTTTTATACAAGAAAGTCATTTTGACGAAAATCTAGAACAAAAACTATATACATAAACAAGTAACCATTTCTATTTTAGTCGTGGTACAACCAAAAGTAAAGGTGTAGCTATTATAATTGATTATAGACTCGAATGCAAAGTAACTAATGAACACAAAGACGAAAGAATATTAAAGTTAAACAATGTAGAAAATATATTTTATTCGCTTGTTAAAATGTATTCCCAAAACATAGAAACTGAAAGAAACAAGTTCTATTAAAATCTGTCCGATTTCATAAGTAATTATGCAATTGAAACTGTAATAAAAGGAGGTGATATGAATGATGCACTGTCAAACTTAGATAGAAAACTCGCTACCGATAAACAAAATCATATAAAACCGGTGAATAGTTTAAAATCATTAATTAAAAGCACAATCTTATTGATATTTGACGATATTTAAAACCCCAACAAATTCAGTTCACCTGGAATATGTAATGTCGACTAATTTTTTTCAAGGTTTTACACTAAGGCAATATGAACAAAAACAAACACGGTATGTTTTAGTGTCAACTACCATGATACTGCACCGGCCACTCAACATGCTCAAGTCCTGACATCAAGAAGTGAAATTGAATTCTGATTTATAATTGTTCAAAATGTTATTATAGCAAATGGTCGATAAAATAATATCCATATTCTCATGCATGCAAGTACCGTAATACTGAGCAAATGGGCTTGCAATACCCCCGGGGATAACAGTCCACCAGCAAAGGTATCCACTAAGTGGTAATATTCTTTAAGTACCATAACGATAGTACTTTTGAAGTCTACATTTGTACAAGTGCCTTGTGAAATATCGGATGTTATGAGATGATAGCAAAATCTGCCACGATCTGATATTCAAGTAGCCGTACATTAGGTTTACTTACATGTAGGAATAGCTCTTAATGTGTTGTATGTGATTATATTAACGTTTGGCCTTTTTATACACAATTTTACATTTTTTTCAGGAAACACAGTGAAATACACTAAAGCCTCCGAAAAACGAGGTGCACCTGTCTTGCTAAGTAATATTGTTGGACACCATGTTGTTGAATGCGCTTTCAGATGCCACATTGAACCTGAATGTATCAGTTTCAACTATAAAGAGTCCAGCAAGATGTGTGAATTATTACAAGCTCGACAATCCGAAGCAACAAACGACGCACTTTATGATTTCTACTCCGAATGTTAATTTGATTTTGTACCGTACATCTATATGTAGTTGTTTGTTTTATGTTTGTATATAGCTTTGGATTACCCCGGAAATTGACAACATATTTGTTGAGTTTGGAGGTAGACTTTTTCAACAAATTGTCGGCATTCCTATGGGAACGAACTGTGCGCCTCTCCCTCCTTGCCCACCTATTCTTATTTTCATATGTGTCGGAGTTCCTTCAGACACTTGTCAAAAACAAGAAGATCAAAGAAGCCAGATCATTTAATTTCACATTAGATATATTGATGATGTTCTTTCCATTAACAATCCAAACTTTTCTGATTGGGTTCCATAAATATATCCTCCAGAACTAGAAATTAAAGAAACAACAGACACGGCTTCATCTGCCTCATTGTTAGACTTATACCTCGAATTTGACAAAAGCGGTCATCTCAGTACCAAAATCTATGACAAGCGAGACGATTTTAATTTTGAAATTATCAATTTCCCCCACCTTAGTAGCAATATACCAACTTCACCTGCATGTGGGATATACATTTCCCAACTCATTCTGTATTCAAGAGCTTGCAGCTGCTACTCAGACATTGTAAAACGTCACCAGTGTCTGAGCAGAAAGTTGATGAACCAGGGGTGTGTCAAAGAACGTCTCGTCCTTTTTCTAAAAAAGTTCATTGAAAGATACCAAGACCTTGTTGATAAATATTCCGTTTCAACTTACAAATAATACACGATGGTCTTGAAGTATAGATTGTAGGTACTGACGTTGTTTATCATCTTAATAAGGTGTTATAGTATTCTTTTATTTGTCTTTGTAAATTATTACTTTTACTGCTAAGTCTATTTTTGGCAATATCCATTTGACGTGGCTCGGTACTTATACATCCCGTCATTGTGTTATTGTGCTATGGTAAATTTTTGTATTCTTGTCTTTCCGTTTTGCTAAAGTAAATGTGCTTTGTCTATATGCCTTTTAGTTTATCTTTGTTGACATATTTGCTTGTTTTTATAGTGACTGAGATTATAACACAATGTTGACTGCTGTACCGCTATTTTTGACATTTTTGCCTATTATGGTTGTTTGTTTTGTTCACACATCGTTGTCAATATAATGAAATTTTATGCGACTGTCATACAAGTGAGAGGTTTCGCTAGCTTTAAAACTAGGTTTAATCCACCATTTTCTTCATACGAAAATGCCTGTACCAAGTCAGGAATATGACAGTTGTTATCCATTCGTTTGATGTGTTTGAGCTTTTGAATTGTCATTTGCTTAGTGACTTTCCGAATAGAATTTTCCTCGGAGTTCGGTATTTTTGTTATTTTACTTTTTCCGTATCATTCGGCAGGTGAAGCATTTCTTATAAATAATAATATCACTATATCAAAGTTTTACTGCATTTCTGTCGACGCCGTTATCAAAAAACAGCAAGTAGTTAATCAAAGGACCTATGGATATTGCTATGAATATTCCTGTTATGCCTTTTTGAAAACTGCTGAATAAAACTTTCACTGCCAAAGGTCGTAAAGTCCCAAAACCTTGATATCGCTATTCGTTATAACCTGTAATAGGAACAGAAAAATACATTAGGCCACATATTTTGTTCATTTAAACGTTTAGATACGGAAACATAAATATGGAATAACCATACATAGGCTCGAAATATAAATTGTATTTGTACAAAACTTAGAAACAGGAAGAATGTTAGGCTCTTCCGAGCATTGCTACCCTGTTTCCAGCCGAGTACAAATTCAATGTATATTTTTTGAAATGTATGGTTGTTCCCTACGTATTACAAATCTTACAACTGTTCCAAATGAAAAGATTTTTTTTATTAAAAAAGTATCAATTTTATATTTGAAGTCGACGACGTAAACATTCCGCGAACCTGTTTTCTTTATTGAAGTCATAAATAAACCGCATTGCCAATGTCACAAAGAAGGCGATATACGGTCAGTGACTGTGTATCACAAATGAATATACATGTACAATGAATATAACATCATTAAAGGTTTCAAGATATATCAAGTACCTTTAAAGACTAAAGTCTATAAAATAGGAATTTTTAAATTGTGATGGAAAACTTATGTATATACGTTGGTATTGTTCAAAACACTAACTCATTTACATAACACCCTATTAAAAATATTATTTTGAATTCTGATGTAAGAATAGCACCTTAACTAACCAATAGAATTAAAATTTCAAAACTAATTTAAACTTTTTAAATTCTTTTTTGATAAATATATCCAGCTCTTACTATACTTTTTATTACACCTCAGCACATGTTTTTTTTTTTATAATATAACTATTATGATTACTTAATTTTATGTTTTAAAACTGTAATGACTATCAATGTTATTAATAATAATATTACCCTTATTCCTTTTTCTGTACATAGGTTTATATTTTCCTTTATGTTTTAAGGTGTATATAGTTGCTACAATTATACCCTATGGGTAGTGCTCAACAATTAATGGAGGTACATACAAGAAACTGAACTGGTCAACGCAATATGACTGTGCAAACATACAAGAAACTGAAATGAACAACGCAATATGACTGCGCAAATAACACAGTTGCAGTATAAACTTTCATTGACTCATGCCACAAATATACGTACATCCCCAAGAAAAGATACAAATTTTGTATTGCTGTCAAGTAAACAAAAAAAAAAGAAAACACAAGACGTGCATTTCTGTCCAATTTTATGTATCAGAAGTTTGGTAACAGATTGGATCACGTTACATTGTATGACAAGTGTCCCCAACAATTATTGCTGTACAAATATTTGGCTTCTTTCTTGTGAACATGAAGAAATATGCAACACTGCGGCTTGGATTTGTTATAAATGTTTTACAAAATTTTACAATAAGAAACGACTTCAATCTATAGTTAAATCCATATTATCACAATCATTATCATTATTGTTTTTTACTTATGTCTATTTGTAAACATTATATGTGACATGCCCTTTATGGGCCGATAATTTGATTAATAAAGTATTCGTATTCGTATTCGTATTGGTCAATACATTCAAACGTTTAGCTATGTTTATGATTTTTACATCATCATTCCTATATGATATGCATATTAGATAATGCCTTTATATGATTGGTCGAGAAGGCTTCCGGTAGTGGCTCTCGAAGTTATCTATTTTTGAATAGACGACGTTGACGGATCCACCTTTTGGAAACAATGTAAACAAGATAACGGTGATAATAACACAAACCGGCTCGACGTTAAAATTTTTGATTTTCACTTCGTGTTTATCGTTAAATCAAAACATAAACACAAAATATTCATTCGAGTTGTAAGATATTGCCTAATTTATTTTCATCATGAAAATAAATGTAACTCACGTATTTGAGATCGTCTGGTACTGTTGACAAACAATGGAATCGGAGGTTATCTGTTCCGACTCGGAGCTGGAAAATCTGTCACCACCGCCTGTTATCTTTGAAATACCTCAATTTTATGGCTAGCATGGAATCATATTTATTTTCAAAATAACGATGAGGTAAATTAAACAGGGCTTACATGTATCCGATATATGTCAGATCGACCTTAATTCTTAAAATTGTAGTAATTTCATTTTCAGCTTGGTGTTGAGAAAGATTACAGAAAACTGTGGATTTTAACACAATTTCTGAGAAGAACCTTAATGAAAGCCTTTGCAAATCTTATGCAGAAGCCCAGCCCAAAAATTCAAATAAAAGGATCCAAAGTATATTCGAGACTTATACTTTAAGTTAGCAAATTCAATGCTTAGTGCTAAGCTTAAATTCAACCTTCATAATATGATGCCCCGTCCGACTCTGTTCCTTAAAAAACAGCTTTAGCAAAAACAAAAACAAAAAATGCACAAAATTAGAGTTTTATAATTTGTTATTTATGAAGATGTTTTTTTAAAATTATTATACAATGGAATGTTAGTACTTTGATTTGTCATGTATTGGTAAATTGAAAATAATGAATAAATTAAGCTAAGACTCTGGTTAATTGTTTTTTATTCAGGCTTTCGCCATAGTTAAGCTAGATCTCCATTACAGGCAGCTTTTTTATGAAATTTCCAGTTGCTCCTCTCACTGCTATATCTTATATTTTGAGGCAATCATGAGTGTTTAATTCGAATTATGGGTTGTGGCAACTTAGGGTGCACAGTTATGGCTTTGTTTGTGATACTGAAGTATTTTTGTATAAACAATATGTCCTGCATTATAATAGAGTTCGATTGTAAGAACTGTTACTGGTCATGTGCGGATGACAACTGAAAATATATACTGTTTTCTGCGGTGAATTTGCAGGTCAATTGGCATAAATTTGGTGCAACAAACACGGAGATTACAAAGATTTTCGATAGTATATGGAGTCAAAATGAGTTTAAATTTGAAGTAAATCAAGTATTTCACACATTAAATCTTTAAACTTGAAGTTGAATTTGATTTCAATTTGCATTATATGAAAGTTTATCGTTGTATTAAATTTGGAACTCGGTTTAAATCAGATTTAAAACCACAGTAAACAGCTTACTATTTGGAATATTATTGACTTTAATTTGTAGTAAATCATGTTTTACAGATTTTCTCTACATTAAATTTGATGTTGTATGTATATTAAACTTTGTTAAATTTAAAAAAAATACTGGACAGGAAATCAGATGTCGATTCATGAACTTACTGCGTCCAGTAAACTATTTGTAAACTACTATTAAACATTGCGTTTACTTGAACTATAAACTACCAGAAAATAAATAAACTAGGAAATTACGATTGATTTTTATGTAGTTTATTGATACCTTAAATTAATACTTTCATGCAGTGTAAATAACACATTTAAGAACAATAAAACAATACTCAATATGAATAAGGGACATCCATATATGTACGCTTAACGTCAAAGGACCCAGAGATAAATAGAAAAGAGCAATATTTTATCAGTGGATAACAAATGAAAAAAAAAGTCTTATAACTTTTATACAAGAAAGTCATTTTGACGAAAATCTAGAACAAAAACTATATACATAAACAAGTAACCATTTCTATTTTAGTCGTGGTACAACCAAAAGTAAAGGTGTAGCTATTATAATTGATTATAGACTCGAATGCAAAGTAACTAATGAACACAAAGACGAAAGAATATTAAAGTTAAACAATGTAGAAAATATATTTTATTCGCTTGTTAAAATGTATTCCCAAAACATAGAAACTGAAAGAAACAAGTTCTATTAAAATCTGTCCGATTTCAAAAGTAATTATGCAATTGAAACTGTAATAAAAGGAGGTGATATGAATGATGCACTGTCAAACTTAGATAGAAAACTCGCTACCGATAAACAAAATCATATAAAACCGGTGAATAGTTTAAAATCATTAATTAAAAGCACAATCTTATTGATATTTGACGATATTTAAAACCCCAACAAATTCAGTTCACCTGGAATATGTAATGTCGACTAATTTTTTTCAAGGTTTTACACTAAGGCAATATGAACAAAAACAAACACGGTATGTTTTAGTGTCAACTACCATGATACTGCACCGGCCACTCAACATGCTCAAGTCCTGACATCAAGAAGTGAAATTGAATACGCCTATTATTGTTCCACTTATATTAATTGTAAACTGTTCGATATTTCCAAAAGATACGGACAGTGTAGTTTCTCTCACTTGTCTGAAATTTTTTGCAAGGGAGGTCAGCACATACAAGGGTTCCATATTTATTTTATGACATGAAGATTTTTGGTCCTTTACGGCCATGCTTGTTTGACGTTTGTGCTCTGTTATATAACTTTTCTAGATAAAATTTATTTTCCTTTTAGACCTGGTGCATTTTAGTGAAAATTTCGAAAGTTAACAAAACAAACGTGTATTTGCAAGAATTATGTTTCTGTATCTTTTATAACAAAGGTAACAAATGACCAATAAGTTATAATACATAAGAGCTTGAACTCAATTTGTCTGTAAGGCCAGTATGATTTTATTGATCAATGTCGTTTTGTGGTATGTATATGTAAACTTTTCACAAATATTTTCTGATGAAACCACTGGACCAAAATTCAACGTTTGTTAAAAAAACAAAACAATATGCAATCTCAAATTCTAGATCATTAAGAACGTACAAAACAAATATGTTCTTATTATGTAAAACGAATACTGGATTGGGTCTTTTGAAATTTAACCCAATTCGTTTTTAAAAGTGATCAATTTCATTATTGTATTCAATAGTTAAATCTAAGACAAGCTATACAAAAAATGTAAACATTAAAATTGTAGGATTGTAGTATTGATTTTCCAGTAAATATTTTTGTAATAAATTGTTAAACTGATAAACAGATACAAAACGGGACGATTATCAGTTGCGTTATTTGTAGTATCAGTTCTGAGATTTAAATGTTTGTTCGAGGTCAATTATCCCTGACCTTTTAAGACTGTGACCCAGCATATTCCCTTAACCGATGTAAAGACATCTATTCGCATTATCTTTGTTCAATTACCTTTTTGAAATGTAATAATTATAGAAAAGCTGTAAAGAGCAAACCTTATTTCCATACTCTGAAAAGAGGGATTTATTCGATTTGTATTTTGTTTAAATAACAAAATCACTCATTAAATCTAAATGAAATTAATAAATTTGATCAATTAAATAATCCTTCATAGAGGCCCACAACTCAATGTATTTCTTTTTGTTTGAAAAAAAATGATTTTTTTTCCATTTTGTGGTATTCAAACAAGATGTGTGGTATATATAAATGGGACAATAACCTTACGATACTAATTTTGAAGGAAACATGCAGTCTTCAACAAGAGACAAATATATATACGATATGTCAAGTAGGTAGTCGATCCGAGTTTAAACACGATATGACAAGTAGGTAATCGATCCGAGTTTTAACAAATGTGAATTAATTTCAAACGAAAAACCAATTGTAATTCCGTTGAAGGTGTACTGAATAATATTTTGTATGTTCGAAAACATAGTTCATTAATTGATTTAAATTGGACTACTTTACAGTATCTGCAGGTACACTTAACTCATTACATGGTGCATTTCGTCTCTTTGTTTGTTGTAGTTTGTACTATGAACAAATCTGACGAATATAGCCGTTTCCAACTATTTTTACAGTTTGTTCTAATGGAATATTACACCATGTCCCTAACACCCACATGTTTAACCCTGTCAATTCTTTATAAGTATGTCCTAAATAAAGGCAACAGTAGTATACCGCTGTTCGAAACTCATAAATCGATAGAGATAAAAACAAATCCGGGTTACAAACTAAAACTGAGGGAAACGCATCAAATATAAGAGGAGAACAACGACACAACAAATACATAACATCAAAAATGTAACACACACAGAAACGAACTATAATATAACAATGGTCATTTTCCTGACTTGGTACAGTCCTCCTAAGTCGGGAGGTTGTAGTCCATTTTTTGTCCTTGCTTGCCGTCTGTCATAATTTGTTTAATTCTAATGACAGTAGTTTATATCAGACTGATATTTTTCCATCTTTTAATCAATCACCATGTCCGTAAATTCTACATTTTTACTCACATGAACAAAACAAACGTTACTCGTCATAATCAAAGATCTGCCGTCAACACAAATTGAGAAGATAGAATTTGAGAATATTTGAGCTCTTAAATTTAACGGATTCCTATTTTCCCTAATTTGCATAAATAATATAATGTAAATGAGACAACTATCAATAAAAGAGCACAGGACAAAGATGTAAACAATAACATGTCAAAGAACAACCTAAGGCAAACCTCATACCTTATATCAACATTTTCTGGGCACCGGCATTGTTGACAAAACATGACACAATTTAATAATAAAAAAAACAAACTCGTTTTTACTATAACATTCAATGACAAATTACAATGGCTCATTAAATTTATTGGCTAGTGCAAAACATAGGGTGAAGAAAGAGACGTTATAAAATATCATTAACAACTTGAACGTGTTATGCAAAGAACATACTTAAGAGGGAATTTAATCTTTATACATCTCTTGCTAGCACGTCTTCTAATAACCAATGTACTGATTGTTTCCGTCAAAATAAATACTCAGACGCGTTCGCTGGTAAGGATCCACAATATAACTGTTTACTTACTCATAGCACCTTTGAGGCTATTTACAGCGAAATCAAAAATGAAACCTGCATACAGAAACAAACATAACAGGAACATAAGAGGTTTGGTCTTAATAAAATCTATTTAATAATCTTTAAGAAATTAATTGCTATCGTTGACAAAGCCATCTTTAGCGTACTGAATTTCTCTTACTTTAAAAAAATCGTCAATACATGTACCTCATAATATATCTTTCAAGGGTAACTGAAGTTAAATATCATCAATACTTTCGTCAATAAGAAAATGCCTCTGCCAAGTCAGGAATATGTCAGTTGTTCTCCTTTCGTTTGATGTGTTTGAGCTTTTGATTTTGCCATTTGATTAGGGACTTTCCCTAGAAATGAGAAATGAAATGATAATTTTAATGCTTTAAGAGTCAATTTACAAATGAGTCACCAAACGGTTTTTAACCATTGACATTAACAAAATGCAATCCCACACAATGCAGATGCAATGTACATGTAACCTTGTATTACAATCTATTAAAAAAAATAACAGTTATTCTTCAGACTTTGGTGGTTCAATAAGGGAATAGGATACATTTATTTAAAAAATAATAAAATTGAGAGTCATGCAGGTGTATCAATATAACATAAATATATATTTTCAACCCTGAATTGTAAGTTCCAATTTATCCAACATTTGTCCATGATTATGCGTTTTCAATAATAATGGTGTACATTCCACTTATGGGTTTATTAACATTAATGCTATCATCATATTTTTTAATATCAACTCGTTTTCCAAACATGCAACAATCTCCATTTGTATCGAAGACATCTCGAGTACGTTGTTGGTTGAAAATGAAATAGGTTCATTGAAAAAATACCATAACATATAACATGTATTAGAAGCTTTTGAACTTGAATGTGACAGTTGTTTTCCATTCGTTCGATGTGTTGGAGCTTTTGACTATGGCATTTGATAAAGGACTTTCCGTTTTAAATCTTACTTGGAGTTCAGTATTTTGGCTATTTAATTTTTTATATTAACTTAGAACCAATTATTGACTAAACCTCCCCTCTTATTCATCATGTTTACAAGGTATTGTTCACAATAACGTATCTAAATTATCTAGCCTATATGTAAACGAATGAAAAGTTTGAAACACGGATATATTGTGTTTTATTTACAGTATCTTGATATACCATTAATGTTTGTAGTTTAAAGTTTAAATAAAGATGCTTTACAATGATTACTTTTTTAAACAAAAAATGAGAGAAAGGCAAACATTAGCTATTTTTGTGAGCAAACAGTGTTTGAACTGTGATAACAAAAGTAAAAAATTCCAAGCGAAAATTAATACTAGTAAATATTGGTTTGAATATGATATTATGGTTGTGAAAAGCTTCCGGTAATATGATGTTGTCATAAACCAGGAAGTTTTTATCATATAAATATTGAAGAAATATCAAGCATATTGCGTTTTATGTCAACTTTTCTTTAGTGTAAAACATATTTAAAAAATGACTGAATTATTTGAGATAAACTGTTGTAAATTTTATGATATATGTCATCATTTCATCGCAAAGAGTTGCAAAATATTTATACTTTGATCTGTTTTTGTATTTCAAATACGTTGCACTATATTTTTGCGCACTGTCATGTCTAAGTGATATAAATATAACAATTTATGCAGCTAATGAGTGAAATATGGGGAGCAAGAAATAAGTCATTAGGTGTTTTAAAAATCCAGACTTAAATATGCAAATAGTTCCACCAAAGTTCAAATTTAGTGGATAAAAGTAACTATAGGCAACCGTGCGGTCCTCAACTATGATAGACACCCATACCGTATGGTCGGCTATACTAGGCCTCGATATGAAAAATATTAAACAATTCAACTGAGAAAACTATCGGCCTAATTTATAACAAAACATATTACGAAAAACAAATATGACAGACATGAACCAACGACGAACACTAAACTACAGGCTCCTGGTTTGGGACAGACACATAGAGAATGTGGCGGGTTTAAATATGTTTGTGAGTGCTCAACCCTCCCCATAACCTGGGGCAGTGGTGTAAAAGAGGGGCGAAATATACCAGAGGGACAGTCAAACTCATGGATCGAAAATAAACTGACAACGCCATGGCTAAAAAAATAAAAAAAAACCAAACAGACAAATAATAGTACACACGACACAACATAGAAAACTAAAGACTAAGCAACACGAACCCTACCAAAAACTGGGGATGATCGCAGGTGCTCCGGAAGGGTTAGCAGATCCTGCTCCACATGTGGCACCCGTCGTGTTGCTCATGTTATTACAAATCCGGTTATCTTTATCATTATCTAAGACTAAAATATCAATCAGTACACATCCAACAAAGTTTGTTCAATTATTGCACATATAAACATAAGAAGATGTGGTATGATTGCCAACGAGACAACTCTCAACAAAAAACCGACCAAATGACACAGAAAGTAACAACTATATGTTATCCACTGGCCATCACTAATGAATAGAACACATACCGCATATTCACTAGTCAGCTATAAAAGATAATTTAAAGTAAATTCATTTTATGTACCCATTTCGGATTTTTTTTTAAAAGCTCCAATGATATAGTATGGTCCATAGAAATACATGCGATTTATGTTCATGAGTACATTGTAATACGAAAATATAAAACAATTATTTTACAAAAAAATAGAAAAACTGAAAACTAAAAAAAAAAGATTTGTTTGCTATACAAAAACACAATTTCTGGCTATAATTAAAAAAAAAAGCAAATTGCCTGACATTAACACGCAAATTCAAGCTGTCACGTCCAAACACACACCTTTTAAATTATATGTGTCAGCAAGATCCTGACTTGCCTCACCAGTAGGGATGAAGTACAATGCACACAGGTGTTTGTCATAATTAGGAATGTTTGCTGCTCTCGTATTTGACTTTTTAGACAAAATGCGACAATGTTGAATGTATGAGAAATCTATAGAGAATAAATTCCCGCTAATTATAAGTGAATTATATCTCAAAATCCAGGACAAGGACCTTGCATTTTTTTCTGCTTTTTAAGTTCCGGCATATATATACTATCAATTTATAACAGTCTTTCAAAACGGTTGTCGAACATCTTTAAGAGTTCAATTGTACGTTCATGTTTTACATAAGCACAATTTAACGATGATGTTTGTTCTGCTCGCGGTCATAAAACTTTACTCAGTACTCGGAGTACAAAATGTATGCTCGAAACTCCAAATCCGGGATTTTGATTGGTTGAATCTGAGTCTGAGTACAAAATTCGTGCTCGAAATTTTTATGACCGCAGCCTTAACGTCATTAATTTTATCTTTAATAGTTTCATGTTTGGGTGGCTAGCAAAAATATCAGAAAAATATAAGAAGACGTTATCATGCAAATCGACAGTGCTATTGATACATCTAAATTCGTCTCCGGTTATTAATTACGCTATTATTAGTTTAATCATTAATAAATTGTAATCCAAATATTAGATTTATTGTGAAAGTTTAAAATTGATATTGATATGTTTTTGATATAAAAATAAGAAGATGTGGTAAGACATAAGACATAAAGCTTTATTTAGAGTCAATAAACAATACAATTACAAACATAAGCTCTGAAGAGCTTTTAAAACCGAACTAGGTATGATTGCCAATGAGACATCTCTCCACAAGTGACCAAATGCCACATAGATTAACAACTATAGGTCACTGTACGACCTTCTTTTTTATAGGAGTTATTACTTTTGAAAGATGATTTTCACGCACCTTTTTGCAGTCATATAATTACCAGATAGAACAATATAATAGAATACATAACTAGTTTGATAAGATTCATGAAAAATTTAAAATAGTCTAGATCGTCGATCGAGCAGTGAGAGCCAAAACTGCTCTTGAAAGATGAATTTTAACATTGTTTTTGCGTTTTTTACAGAAACTATTATTTATAATTAGGATAAACTGTACATAGTTTTAAATGTTCACCAAAGAAGATCTATGAAGTAACACAACATGGTTTAAATATTCAATAGGCGGTTTATATGAGTTATTGCGCTTGAAAGAAGATTTTTACCAACTTTTGCTTTTTTTTGCAGATACCATAAGAAAGGAGAGAAAATGTATTTGCAAAGATGTCCAACTCAACAAGGTCTAAGATCTACATACAATTTAACACGGATAAACATGTGAACTCTTTTCCCTAAGAATGATTATGTTTACTTATTTTTCCCTTTTTGTTAAATCTAAAGTAGACAGATAAAGGCGAAACAGATCAGCAAAAAAAAAAATGAAGTCTTTAAGTAAGTCAACATGACCAAAAATCGCAAGATCTGCATACCCTTCAAGGTTATCGTAATTAGTCCTCACTTTTTGGTGGGATTAGTTTTGCTCAGTCTTTAGTTTTCTATTTTCTATGTAGTTTATTGTGGAGCCTCATTTTGGTGTCTTTTGCATTTTGTCATTGCGTTGTGAATTTTTCTTCGATTTATGAGTTTTAAATGTACCCTCTATATCTACAGCCTCTTTTTCTCAGATTTGATTTGCTTTTTTTTGTAATTTCGTTTCTTTTTAAAATTACAAGTTTTGTCTTTGAACCTGAAATGTAAGTAACAAATGTCTGAAGTGAATGCAGATAATGAATGTTTAGCTCAACTGGTCAAAGACACTTCATACATTTGTAGCGTGTAACGTACGTTTCTAGATAAAAGTTCATCATGAATATTCAAATTAAACATTTCAAACAAACTTCAATACGGAAGGCTATTAAATGAAAAACTTCAAAAACTCCCAGATTTGCATAAACTCAAAAAGTAGTTGGAAGGCCAAATCAATTTCAAAATTGAGCTTTGAAAAATTATTGTGTCAAAAAGTTTCTTGTTTTGTGAAATTTACAGCAAATACATTTTTCAGTCACATTTCATGTTAGCAGATAAGCGATATCATTGATCAAGGATGTTCGCTACTCTATTTCAAAATAACAAGCTTTTTAACAACTGTTATAAATTGATAGTATATAAATAAAGGAACTAAAAAAGCAGCAAAAAATGAAGGGTCCGTGTGCTTGTTTTCGAGATATAAGCCATTGAAAATTTGGCGGGAAATAATTCTCTCTAGACTTTTAGGATTTTCAAATATTTCTTTTAAAACTATATGTAATAAAATAATGGAAAGACAAGTAGGGGTTAGCGGTGATTTTTTTAATGGCATTTCATGGATAAAACCAGAGGATTCCAAATATCTGGCAAAAATTCATAAACAAGAGGAGCGAACATCTTTAATGACAACATCCTATTAGGCTCGTTTATTTATCATGTTGGGTTTATTGCTTGTCTGTTGGTAATTTTCTTTTTTAGCCGTGGCGTTGTCAGTTCATTATCGTCTTATGAGTTTGAATATCCCTTTAGTGTCTTTCGCCTCTCTTTCGTTATCTATACATCACCCACTTTTTCATGTTGTCTCCATCAATTACCTTCTGTCATTTATACATAATCCGTTAGGTATTGATCACGACCACAAGAAGCTTTACTTAATACGACTTTTAAAAATCCATTATATGTGCAACCTGTGTTTGGATACCACTTAGAAATATACATTCAAACTTATAAAACATACCCGTATCATTTCACAGACTTGTCAAACTGACTAGCATTGAAAAAAAGAAAACGGAGAAAAGATCCTTTCTTAAGCTTTCCTTTGCCAACAAATGTCACGATGCCATTAGCTTAGTCAATATCCTTCATTATAAATCAGGTCGATCGAAAATACCTCCATACTTGAACGATCAGTTTGTACCTACTAGTATCTCTTAAACCAACACTAAATCATTTGCCACTAATATTTCAGTTAATCGTATATAATCCGTTGCCACTCTGCTACTGGGGATCTGAACATTGTCGATACTAATAACATTTCTTCTCGAAATGCATTATACAAAGGCCCGACATATCGTCAACCTGTATCCATCAATTGAAAGTACAACTTTAAAATACTGATTAATAAAATGGAGGATTATGCAAGTTAATTTGGCTAAAGACGAAAAAGAAGACGTAGATACCTTTCGAATTAGTAAAAAAGTAAAGGAAGTGAGGTCGTTGATACAAATTAGAATAATGCAAAACTAAATGGGTCTATGAATTCACATGCTACACGGATCTTTAAAGACCCAAATATTGGAAAGCATCTGTTCTGTACATTTGTCCATGCTGTCCCCGCAAATAAAGCAACACATTGTATCAATAAAAATTTATTTCGTCAAGTGATACTCAACATGATCAATATTCATAGGAAAAACATACACGAACACCGTACAATGTGCAAACGACCTGAACTTATGATCTTTATCAATATTCAAGATTGTAGATGGCTAACCCCTTGAACGACACATTAGGAAAGGCAAGGATAATCAAATAAATGCAAGTAAGTGATACAAGTTTATTCTTTTCTGTTCCATTAGTTGTTACCAATGTGCCGTCCTCTTATAAAGGAATAAGACCTACCAAAGTATATTTATCATTGATAAAGGAGTAAAGCCTCTATAAGGCCGTATATAAACCTACAGTTGCTAACTTCTACGTCATTTAGTCGCTAACAGAGAGCTGTCTTGTTGTCAATTATACATCATCTTTATTGTTATAACAACTACAAAAACAAAACAACTTGAATTAAAAAAAGTTAAGATGTACAACATGTGAAATATTGGACGTACACTACGTCTGCAGATAGCTTTATTGGATAAATACTAAACAAAATTATACAAATATAAAGGCACGCACATAGAAAACAATCTTTGGTCTCTGATTCTCATATGAATAAAATAGCCTGAAAAGAAAAAGAAAAAGGAAAACTTATGTTTTCACCTTACAGTTTGTTTTGTGTTTCATATGTACGATTCAGCCGTGTCTACATAGTCTACATACCATTATTCAAGTCAATATAATAGAGTATAGTCAGATTCGTTAGTTCACATAAGAAAGGATCATGTCGATATATTTCGTATACTGGAAACATTTAGAAAAATTGTATGATCCTCAAATATTTACCCTCAAACCCTTCTGACATTTATGGATTCAAAAATTGAAGACTAGTGTTTATGAGTATCGTTATTTACAAGTTATACACGTACGTTGTAGAATAGGTTAATAATAGAAAAGAAAAGTAAAAAAAAAAAAAATCCTTCAGATTTTCCCGGTTACTTGCCAGAAACATCCTCGTTTGTCTGATGAAAGTACATTGACATTTTACACCTTTACAATGTTTTGTGTAAATGTATTATATCTTTAATGAAGAGCTGATAAAACAAAAGAATAACCAGAGCCAAACAAGGAATCAGAGCTTTGCACGAGGGAGATATCTTCCTTAGTTTAAAATAGTTTCCATTTTTTTTAACAGAAAATTTCAATAACAATTAATCCGAATTTTCATGCCAGTACCATAGTACTGGTGATACTGTCAGGGACTAACAGTCCACAAGCAGAAGTATATCGACCAATATTGTCATTTTTAACCAAATTCATCATGCATATCTGCTTTAACGACAGCTTTGTTGCATAGAATTGCACAACCAATGACTTTATGCGCGCACATTTGTCGCACGTTATAATTAAAGGACGGGTGAAATCAATTTATCAAAGATACCAGAATTATAATTTATTACGCCAGACACACATGTCATCTTATAAGGAATACAACCACTAAATCATAGTCCCATAGCTTTAATGCCTAATTGCTGAAATGTTAAACATTCATAGATAGTATGACCTTAATTTAAATAAAGTGTCTGAAAAGCGGTAGTTTGATAATACAAAAACAAAAAATTTTTCATCTGAGCAACAGTGCAATTATGCCGCCTATTCTAATTTCTACTATATGTTTTCATTGTTCGGGAGAAACTATCAAGAAGGGTTCTACAGTTATCACAAACCCTAGATGCCAACATTACCTATGCATATAACTTATTTTACACAGTTATTTGCAATGCGTTGGGATTATTTTGTTTAAATTATGCACTACTTCATGTAGCTTGTATATTCTGTTTTGACCGGGACCGAATAAATGGTTCTATACCATAAGAATCATCAGTGGTGTTCGAATCAAAATTAGACAATAACATTGCCAAAAAGAAAGAAAAAACAAACAAAAATCGAAACGCATTCAACATACACAAACACTACGCAGATAATTGCAGTTGATCAACATTAACATCGGACCAAAACTCCGAGGATGGAATCAAATGCCCCTAATGGGTCTTGATGTCCTGTTACATTAGTTGAACTGGTTGTTTCACTCCTATTGAAACCCTTGCATTGAACACAGCTGGTAAAACAGGATCACACAATTGCGTATTGGCAAATATATCTGTTTTATCAATGAATAATCAACAAGTTAATGTTTCTATCAAGACATTGTGTCAGTGTTTTGCATTAGTATTTTTTTCTTTAAAGACAATGAAAACACAACTATTTATAAAGTGTGTGTGTCCAAAGAGTTTTTCATGATTGACATTCATTCTTAAACGAATACAGTCGAATTTATCTTTCAGTTTTGATAAATTATATTTTTGAAAATTGACCACTTTGGATATTACAACCAAAATATATTATTATAATTGTTTTGTTCAACTTGCCGTAACCACATTCTCGTCTTCTATCCTTCAATTGAGATGTAACCGAATGAGATTCATCAACGAAATTGTACTTACCATGAGCAATACGAGAGGTGCCGGTAGTGGAGCACTAAATCTTTTGACGTCTGTTAGATAAACACAGCTTTTATTGGGGTTAATTTGCTTAATCTTTAAATAACTTTTTAGCTATTTGTCGTTTTGTCGTCCTTCGGGTTTTGCTATTAATAATTTATATCGACTTATGAATTTCCATATCAAACTGGTTTCTTTCTCCTTTTTTGGTCAAAATGATAATATCTATCATTGGCTATGTCTACTTGATTACAATTTCAAATAATATTTCAAAACTTTATATAGGTATCGCTTAGATCACAATTTTTGTATGCGAATATAAAATCGTAAGTATACTTACTTTTTCACACACAAATTTTTTTGGGTTGCCACAGGAAGTGTCATCAAACTTTCCTGCCCATATCTGAACACATTCCTCTGTTTTTGGCTCTCCAAGGGCCCACAATGGATCATGTAACAACAATGTTTGACCAGAAGTGGTCCATTGCCAATTACCATCATAAAGTCTGCATCCAAGAAACACATCATCTGCAATATACTCTTATTATTTGCAATTTTATTGGGTTTCTTTCTTAACAGCATTTTAACAGAAGGACGTTAACTACAATATGTATTGCAGGTCTTAATGTATGGATGTTCGGTACTATTTGTATATTTTAAAGTAACGAATTTTTGAAATGTTATAAATTGATAGTATATAGATAACGGAACTTATCAATCATAAAAAACCCGATAGGTCTGTGTCCTTGTTTTTGAGATATAATAAATTGAAAATGTGGCGGGAAATGATTCTCTCTATATTTTTCATATATTTAACCTATTATCTT
This sequence comes from Mytilus californianus, assembly GCF_021869535.1. NCBI lineage: Eukaryota > Metazoa > Mollusca > Bivalvia > Mytilida > Mytilidae > Mytilus > Mytilus californianus. The sequence goes on from NW_026262712.1 coordinate 38,563,151, forward strand.
TCAAAAACTAAAAAAAAAAAAAAATTTGGATTTTATAAGATTTTCAAAAATAGATTTTTGTAAACTATATATATTAAAATTATGAAAAGAAAGGCGGGGTTTAGCAGGCAAAATATTTAAAGACACTCCAAGGATGATACTAGAGGATTCCGAATATCTGACTAAAAGTCATAAACAGGAGTAGCGAACCTCCTTAATTAAAAGAAAAAATGTATGACCGTAGGTTTTGTCTAGTCCTTGAAATGGCAAAGATGGTAAATTCTTTAAATCTTTTTAAACGTATCTTCATTTCATCACAAGTGGATACTATGCTGTAATATGGTCAATGTTTATTGCAAGGTTGTCATTTAAGATGTCAATGCGGTATCAAAAACATGTTTTCATTCAGATTTGACCAAACACGACTATTTTGCATAATGTTTAATATTTTAAAGAGAAGAATTAGCAAGCCTGAACACGTATTCAAATAGATTTTTCAGTCAGATAATTATGATGAACATAACTATACCTTTACTAGATATCTAGTTATAGAATTGGTTAATGATATGACTAGCGTTTTCATTATAATTTTATTGCAAATGTAAAATTTAAAAAGAGAAGTCGAAATTTAAAAGATTACTAAATATTATCTGAAAGACTATTTAGTCCCTAAGGATGTTATTTGGTAGATTGACAATTTAAAAAAAGATTCTTATCAAATGTGCAATAATATTTGGTTAAGAAACGTTTGCGCATTTGACTCAGTATATTTGGTTAGAGACCGTAGTAAAAATAAAAATGACATTGTATACATTTTTGTGTCTGAAGCTTTTTTTTTTATTAGCATTTATCAGGAACAATCGAAGAAAAAAATTGAAAGCCAATGAGGTATAAAAATACGTGCAAACAATAGGAGCTATAATAAAAAGGAACATTAAAAACTAGCCAATCCATCTTAGGTCAATTTTAGATGATGACTTTTCTGCCTAAGGATCTTGGAACCTTACTTTTGTTTAAATTACTCAGTACAACATAATGCTCTGTCTTTCAGACAATAATCCGTGATATTCACCGCAGTGAAAATAGTAGTGTGATGACATTGCACCTAATGACAATTAAGTCCCATTCAATGTTTTATCAGAATTATTAAAGATTGGTATATCCAGATGAAAAAAAAAATGAATACTTAAATATTTGAAAACTAAACTGAATGATACTGAATTTGCCGGTAATTTTTTGAAATTTTCAGAGATCTTAAAGGAAAATAATCGTGTGAGTCTTTGATTAATTCATTATTGAATGGAATAAATTATTTTGATTAAATTAGCTCAAATATAAGCAAACCGTTTATTATTGAATCAACCAGCTGTATTTCTGCCTCATCTGTCACTTCCGCTAGATATCCACCTTGCGATATACAGTATTCCTACAATGAGCGATCTGATTATTTTTTTAAAATAAAATCAAAGGGTAAAACAAGGAGGGAATTCACTAAAATGTAACTTTAGATACTGATTTTCTATTCAATATTGCATGCAAAAAAAGTGACACAATGCCTAAGTCTATGGACAAGAAAGTATTTAAGAAAGACATTTGCATTTAATTATACTGCATATCAAACAGCAAGATTGTGATTGTTTATTACGAAGGAAATCATTTACTCTGTTCTATGGCAAATATTCTAGTAATCTTCACGCGGAGACGCTTGATCACTTGTAGGCTTTATTAACTACGAATGTTGTTATGTACAAGACGTCGTAGAAATTTAAAAGATAGCTATATCAGAATATTTAGTATAATATATTAAAAAACACATAGCAGAGAGGGTGAACAAATGTGTAGCCACTCTAAAAGACATTTTCAACCTTGGCTTCGCCTCGGTTGACAATGTTTTCTCGGGGATACAATCAACCTCTCAGCTATGTGTTATTTATATAATGGCCAATGAAAAATGATAAATAACAGTCAACAAGACGTTATTTTTATTTCAAATTGGATGTCCTTGGTTTATTTATTATTTGAAATAAACTAAATCTAGTGAAATTAACCAAGAAATTTCCTTCAAAACATGTTATCAACTCGAATTTTTTTATCGAAAAAGCAAATTGTATCGGATCAATCATTGTTTAACGCGAAAATCTAAAGCATAAGTATATTAAGTGAATTATCTGGTCAGTAGAAATGTGCTAAAATCCGAGGTCTAAAAGTTATATCATATTCATAGCCCATGATCTAGACTTACTGCAATCATTTGAGTGAGTAAATATGGGTTAATGCCGAATATGAGTTTAAAAAATCTTCAGGTCTGATATTACTCGAAATTTTTTGTCCCTAGGTTGTACCAAACAGCTGACGAATATTTGATAAAAAAGGCATTTATACATTTTAAGATGTAAACGACGATACTTACTTTTGCATCATCCCAAGACATTCTTTTTGTGTTTTCATAAAAATAGCAACTGTTTCCAAACTTCTGCCAGTCAACTGGGCAAACTAAAAGAAATAGTGAAAAATAATCGTGATCATTTTAAAATTTACAACTATCTGTGTTTATAAATATAACTTGCATAGTAAAAGTTGTGCATTATATTTCACAAAATTCACTTTTTATGACAGAAGAAAGGCCGATCAGTTATATTTTAAATTTTTCGACTTAAAGAAACATAATTCTTATTTTCGTCCTGTAGATCAAACAAGTTAGCCGTTTGTTTTATATTATATCTAGTTTTCAACAAAAATTGTTTTCGATTGTTTTGTTTTGGTAAATTTTATTTCGTTTCGTTTTGTTTTTATTCCGTTTCGCACTTGTAGCAGGTACCCACTTTTTCGTCCTTTCCCCTTTCCTATATTCTAATAAAAAATTTAAAAAAATCAAACTTTCGAAAAGCGAAATCTGAAAGTTATTTTTAGTATTTTTAAAGTTTGAATACATATCTAAACTATTAAATTATAAGAAGAATTTTAGAATTTTAAAATTTTAATTATTTGTGAAATTTTCAAAATTTCAAAAAATTAGAATGTTGATTTTTTTTTAAACTTTGACCAAAAATCCAAAAATGTAAAATTGAAATCTTTTGAAAATTTTGAAAATTTTAATTTGTTAAGTGTTACACGGACCACTTTCACAAGAAGCAATTGGTGTAAATTCCATGATTTATATTTTAATACATCAAAAAGTGCACTTTATGTTTAAATAAACTATTGATAAATTTGAAAGCTGTGAACATTGTCTGTTTTATTTAATTAAAGAACGAATTTCGTTTTAAAAAATGCAAGTTTTAGCCCAGAATGGTTGCGTATTTCATATGAAGTTACTCAATTTTTTCTTGTATCCTAATCCAATTGAAATTCAGAGAACACACGTTCCATCGCCAATGAGGAAGACAGTTCGTCAATTAAAGTGTGAACTGAAGTCATCAATATGTGTTTATATGATTAAACAAATAAGAATACTATCTTACACAAATTTGACAACAACCATAGAAATATCGTTTTGCGCATACCAATACATTTCTTTCCCTTATGCTAATGTCATATCAAAGAATGTCAAGCTAATGTTAGCCTGGTATACAATTGATGAGTTTCGATATCACTTAATACCTAACAAGCATTCGAAAAAAACAATGTTGTGTATTCCTACCTGCTTCTTTGGTAAAAATCAATCCTCCATTTTTCTCATTCAAATACCAGTTTATGGTTTCAATCATCTGATAGAGACGACACGTTTTAGTCAAATCATCGTAGGTAAATACAGTGCATTCAGTAACTTCTGTGCACATTTGTGCACAATATACAGCTGATATGCATTCCCAATTTACGAACGGAGTTTTGTTAACAGACGTTGTTCCTAATTGAACACATTTGCTATACGTTTGTGCAGTTCGTGCCAGAACTACACAGATTATAACATCGTAAAACGCGAACCAGAATGCAATATATAGCATTTTAGTCCTCACGTACACTTCAGATTTAAAGCTTTATCAGACAACTGCTACAATACAATATATCTATGAAGGAACTCCATATATTCATTTAAATTGATTGGATAATTTTATTTTTACCTTTTACCTTTTAGGTTTAAATTTTTCTTTTTTAAATTCATTGATCCTGATACATAACCAATAATCACGACCATTTATGAATATGTATAAATCTAACATTTTGGAATAAGGCACTAAGTCTCATCGGGTGAACATTATTTCTAAACGACAAACTGACAGAGTATCACACTTTGCTGTTGTTGTTTTTTTGATAGTATTTGCATGGCAATTGGATGAATTACACACTTTTAAGAGGCGTGACTACAGTCGGACACTGTTTTCAAATCTACCTATAAAATAAAGTAACGAAATGCAAATAGTCATATGAAACGCACTTGAGTCACGGACAAAAAGGCCGTGTGTACCAAACGTGTGCTGTAAGCGTTGTACATGGTGTTATGGTGTGTATATTAGCGTGGCCAAGTATTAAACAAACTTAATCGAAAATACCCTTTACGTCATATTTTCCTATTACGAAGTACTGTAATCACGCATTTCTTCTTCTATTTTATAAGGAAACATATGTCACTGGTTTCTATGTAATATTGAGAATATTTTCGAAACTATAAACAAGTATCACGTTTGTTTATTCAAGCTCTTGTTCTACCTTATGTTAAATATTTATTCGTCCAATCCGAAATATTACGCCAAACAATTGCAGCTTCTAACCCCTTTTTCTGCGCAACCTCATTTTCATACATAAAATATATCTTGGGATAAGACAACCGACATTAGGAGTCAACTTGCAGGCTTTAAATTATAGGCTAAATCAGAGATTACAGAAATCATCTTAATAACTATTATTGTAGCTTTGTCGTTTCGTTATTTCCGTTTTCTGTAATGGAAATCTTGCACAAAGATATAAGGGTATATAAAATTAGTTAAGTCCTCAGGCCTGTCCGTTTAAACGTAATGATATATAGATATACAGATTCAAAATGTGAGCAGTTTCCATCGAATCTTAGAAATAATGTTTTTATATTGGATGGACAAAGGAGACTACTGGAAACATCTCAACTACTACGCAATTACCTGAAACATTAACTTGTTCTTAAAAAGTTTTTTCGGGAAAGGAGTATCAATATTTACAGTAACATTGCAGGTTACAATTATAAGACTAATTTTGATAGATTTTCTCTTGATACTTATAACTTGGTCTTGCAAACGGATTTTGACTGTATTCAGAACCATCTTATCAGATTATTGTGATTATCTGGTTGAAACGTAGTTGTATTAATAAATGTTTAATAACAAAAATAGGAATTTGGAAAATATGCACACCATTTTCAGAATGTCTTGAGGTATTAACTTAAATTCGTAGTATTGCAGCTGAATGTATATACATTAAGAATCTAACAAGACTGTGGCTAATTTCTAAACATGACGTCAACTTTTAAAAGCATAGTGAAAGCCAAAAACTTAATTTTCTAGGGATTTTTTCAAATTTCAAGTATCTTTCCCTTCAAATACAAAAAGGAAATTATACACAAACAAAAAAGCTGTGTTGGAAGTAAAGGTATCTAGAGTCTTTCGAATACACATTTATTCAATTTAGCTAACATTGTCCTTCAATGAAAAATTATGTGAATACACATGGAATATGTTTAATTTTGCAACAGTTTTTCAAGTATATAATTAAAGACTTTTATTTTAAACTTCGATTTCAAGAAGTATATGACATGATTTAACGCTATGAGTGAAACATTTACATGCAAATTAGCCCTCTTTCTTGATATTTGTCAAATTATCGTAACATTAATTTTGCGGAGACTTTATGTCACGTTTAGTCCTTTCTAGACCACTTTACAGAAGTTTATTTCGCGGTTTTCAAATTTACTTGATGTATTTAAATAAGATAAGATCCGAGTTTAACAATACCGCGACGATTAATATTCGAATTTTTTTCTCTCCGCGAAAGTTGCCAAAATAAATCGCTCGCAAAACCTAGTTGATTTATAGTATCGATTGTGATATCCAGTAGCAAAGTAGTTGCTTTTGAACTATATATAAACCTGCTTTAAACAACTTGGTCAATATTTAGAATTAAAGCGTCGCGTACAATGATTTACATTCCTATTGAAAACCTTTTTTTTTAAAACAAAGCATAATTTCATATCAATATCTGCACTACTGTATTGCATTTGACCTGATACATATTTGATATTTTAGAACATTGTCTATTCACACCTTATTTATTCCTATTCAATCTGACTGAGCTTTCAAGACACAACAGAATATCGAAATTAAAAATGATAAATTGAACATATAAATATTGAACTAAGTCAGGAGCCTGTAATTCAGAGGTTGTCGTTTGTTGCAGTAAAGTTTTCTCGTTTGAATTGTTTTACACTTGTCAGTTCGGGGCCTTTTATATTTGACGATGCTGTATGAATTTTACTCATTATTAAGGGCCGTATGGTGACCTATAGTTGTTAATTTCTGTGACATTTGGTCTCTTGTGGAGAGTTGTTATTCGTCTGACTTACTGTAAATGATATATGTTTGGTATTTTTTTTTGTTTTGCTTTTTACTCAAGGAATGTTATGCCTTGTCGATAAAAATTAGAACTGTGAGTGTAATCACAAATGAATAAACCCTATCATGCTGCACTGCAAATATATTGAAGTATGTAAATTCGACCATCTCTTTTTACTGATATGTTTTATTCTTTGCATACATTCTGGGGTAGTTTTTTACAACTACAAGATATATTTACAATTTATAAAACTCTAACATATCTCTATTCCAAAAAAAAAAAATAAAAAAATAGGAAGTTGCACAAACGATTACAGGAATCCTCATATTCAGCCGTAATGAAAAGTTTAAAGGACAAACGAAATAAGGACACAATGAAATTTCCCAAAATAAGACAATAATGACTCTTCATAGATGACGATGGTCTTGTGAAATGCAACGGAAGTATTCGGGTATACGTCAATAACACATCAATTTAACGACTTACACAAAATTTCAAAAAGGGGTCAGCATACATTTTTCAAAAAAATAGTTAAGTGTCTTAAATATTGTGTTTTAGCCTATCAAGCATCATTTTTTCTTGTAAGAAAAGACTGAATACAGCCTAATTTTGATATAATGTCGGTGATGTAGACCGAAGGGACATCTAAACACAAATTCGTTATTTGTTAATATAATGGCATAAAGGTGGTTATATGAGTAAAACGACTTGTATTCGTCTGTTGCTCATATTAAATAAAGGCAACAATAGTATACCGCTGTTTGAAATTCATAAATCGATTGAGAAAAAAACAAATCCGGGTTACAAACTAAAACTGAGAGAAACACATCAAATATAAGAGGAGAACTACGACACAACAGAAACACAACATTAAAATGTAACACACACAGAAACGAACTATAATATAACAATGGCCATTTTCCTGACTTGGTATAGGACATTTTTAGAAAAAATGGTGGGTTGAACCTGGTTTTGTGGCTAGACAAACCTCCTGCTTTTATGGCAATGTTAAATATAACATTAAAATGACAACATTACTTGACAGGACTGCAATACAAATAAATGGGAGAACACATAGGACAGAGAAACATACGAATAATAGCTAACAAAAGGTACCAGGTTTAAAATTTAATACGCAAGACGCGCGTTTCGTCCACACAAGACTAACCAGTGACGCTCAGATAAAAATAGTACGAAAACCAAAACAAGTACAAAGTTGAAGAGCATTGAGGACCAAAAGTTCCAAAAAATTGTGCCAAATACGGCTAAGGTTATATGTCTGGGATAAGAAAATCCTTAGTATTTAGAATAATTCATACTTTTGCAAACAGTAAATTTATAAAAATGACTATATAATAGATATACATGATAAAAACGAAGTGGTGACTAACTACAGAATAAAAACGGATACATAAAATAACATAAACCAGCACATAAAAGTCACAGCCGAGTTAGGCAAAGAGATCAACGCTATAAAAAGGGGACGTCACATTTGAATTTCTGAAATTTCCCAAAAATAGGATAGAATTAGGATAGAATTCAAGATTTGGTTTATAATACTCATATAACATTTATCAATAACAATGAAAATTACAATACTAATTAATATAAAATGGGGTAGTAATAAGATAATTAATAGCATTATCTAGCTATGTCGGTGTTTCTTCTAAATCAAACTGTAAACCAAATTTATCGTATAAATTTAGTTGACCCAAACTAAAATCTAATTAACGAACTAGGTGATTAATAATCTTTACCATAACACACGAATACAACAGAAAAAAAAATAAGATTTACAACTACAAACGAAAAGACATTTGACAAAATCCGATGAGAATAACAAATATAACATCAAAACTGAATACATGAATTTTGGATAGAAAGGTACCGTGACACGTCTTATAACAATGCGAATTCACACTCAGCAAAACAGTCACAATCGGGAATAAGTCACGTTCGGTAATTAAAAGATCAGACGACGTAATGTCAAACAACAATCTAACACGTGGTAAAAATGTCCTTAGTTAGTTTTGACAAAGACACATCGTATGGATCGACCAATTCGTGATGGTGTCCGTAAAATTTACGGAGTGTCATTTTTAATCTGTCCTCCTCATAACTTTGTTGGAGCAGTTTCTGCGTTAGGAGCACACTCCTGTATATGAAGTCCGTATAGTGTGAACATGCACGAGCATAACGTATCAACTGAGATATGTAAACATCATACGAAGGGGCAGAGGGTATGTTACTGCTGAGAAATGGGAAATTGATAATTGGGAAGTTGAAATCGTCCCGTTTATCATAGATTTTCGTGTGAAGTCGTCCATCTGTGTCAATATTGAGGAATAGATCAAGGTATGAAGCAGTCCTTCTAGTATCAGTAGTATCCTTAATTTCAAGTTCACTGGGATATATGAGATGTAAGTATTGGCTGAAATATGGATTATTCAATGATAGGACATCACCAATATATCGTAAAGTAAAATTAAAGAACGTCGCAAGGTCCTTTTTCTTTTTGTCTTTTAGAAGGTTCTGAATGAATTCTGCTTCATACGAGTACAAAAACAAATCTGCCAGTAGGGGGCACAATTAGTACCCATTGGAATACCGACTGTCTGTTGAAATATAAATCCTCCAAACTCAACAAATATATTGTCGATCAAAAAGTCCAACATTTTGATAATATCATCTTCAGTATATTTTCTGGTAGATTCAGTGTGGTTCTTCACAAAATATGAATTATTGTAACCCAAAACAAGAAAATTGTATCTACGATTCCCATTTTTATAGAAAAAGCTCTGTTTAATGAGATGGTGAAGTCAATTTTTCAACTGAGCATGGGGAATAGTAGTGTAAAGCGTAGAAAAATGAAAAGTCTTTATGTTGCTGCAAAATTGCAAAGATTGTGATCGAAGATTAAGCAGTAGATCTTTCGAATTTTTGAGAATCCACATCTGGTTAACACCACTGGTAGAATATATCTCATCACAATATTTTTGAAGCCCATCTTTAACTGTAGAAAGAATAGTAGTCAGTACTATAGAAAGATGTTTAGTCGAACATTTTGATGACCCAGCTATGTATCGTTCTTCATATGGAGTTTTGTGAAGTTTTGGTATCCAGTATAATGATGGTAAAATTTCTTCGTTTTCTTTGATGTTGATACCAAAAGAAAGAAGGACAGATTTGTGATTTTGTAAAATTTCGTCCTTGGTAAATGATGTTAAAGAATATGTAGGATTACCAGTAGGTCTATTTATTCCAAGCTCTGTTGTGAGACATTGCAAATAATGGTTTTTACATATGAAGACAATATTATTGGATGCTTTATCTGCTGGAACAACGACATATTTGTCATGCAAAGAGGATAAAGCATCCACAACATCCGGATTCTTGAAAGGGTTAGTAACTCTTGTGCTCATAGTACATCGTAGTTTTTGAATCTGATTCTGAATGCATGATCGAAAAGCTTTGATCCATTCAGACGAAGTGTCCAGTTCTGGTTCGTCTGGTTCGCGCTTTACCCATTTTCTTGCATAGTCCTCAACTGCATCCTTCATTAACCTGAAGTTCTTTTCCAGTTGATGGGCTGAGGAATCCTATATTTTGGTCCCTTGGCTAACAACTCTCTTACATGTAGTTGTTCATTGGTAACGATGCCAAGGTCGCCAGTAATAACAAAACCAGCTGGACTATAATTGTATTGGGACGATGCACATGAGCAATCTGGAGGCTTGGATTTCACATCTTTGAGGTTAAAGGCCTCTAAAACCCTCTTGTGGTTGAAAATCTTGGATGCAATAGACTTGGTGTCAGTATAAGAAATAACAGGTGTAGCTTTATTTTTGAAGTAATCAGGTATAGTTTTTTTGTACAGATTTCTGGTGGAAAATATCGGAAAACATTCCCGAAACATGTGTGCTGTTACTTAAGGTTCTTGAAATCATTTGAATAAAAAAAAAATCGTCTTCTTTTTTAAATTTCATAGACCAGCTATCAACATTCATTTCAATTTGAAATAATCATCCAAATACACAGGTTTTGTCTTGTCATTTTCCCCCAATTCTTTTGTACAATACATGTTGATGGCTACTGCGCTTTTAGTGTTTGTTTATTTTTTTCTGGTTTTCCAATATTTGGTTTTGATGCCATTGAAAACAAAAATTAATTCGTGCATGTTGTGAATCACATCAATTTCGGTATTATGTAATTATGTACGAGATAAATTGTTAGTACAAACGAGATACAAATCCCATTAAAAACGTCAGTGAACTTTCATGCTTCAAAATGATAATTCGTTTTGCTGAAATAGCAGTACCATCATAGTAGCTCATTCAAAAGGCGATATGATAGGGTAAAAATAACGAAAAGAGGACTTGATTGTTTGTACGACAATGGAACATATCCATATTCAGCTGTAATATTGAACATTTCTGTACAGTAAATAACCCTGTTTGATAGTGCGATATTGCAATTAAATACCATATTAATTAGAGCAATAGTCTCAAAGTGAAAAGTCACCATAAGCAAATTACTAGTCTAGAAGATTTAAAGTAGTTTATAGATTTAAAGCCTGTTGTGAGTTTTATGGCAAACAAAACGTGAACACCACAGAAACTTCAAGTTACTATCCGTTAAAACGTATATACATACATTACACTAGTCACTGTTTTCACTACTGAAACGGTAATTATAAACTGAACAACTCTTGAATGCCTGAATTTACCGCAGGAAAAATGTCAAGATCATTTTCAGTTATTCAGTACGTGTGCAGTACCTTGACCCGCGCAGTAGATTCAGTACAGTTCAGTACTGGTTCAGGTAATAAAGAGAAAAGGATTTGCATTTGATTCAGTAGCGTCAAGAACGTTTTCATACAAACAAAATCAGTAAATCGATAAAATAGTTGTTTGGGAATTTTCAGTAGTGTTAAGTGCCTGGTAAAAGTATCGATTTTGACATAAAATAGTTTGTGCAGATTTATAAGGCTTGTCTACCTTTATTCGAGTTTGGACTATAATTTTCAGTACATTAATGGTTTCTCAATGATATTGATTTCTTTCCGTGAAAAACACTTTTTATTTACTGGTTTATTCATTTGTCCAAAATGAAATATATTTGAAAGTTAAATGATTATAAATTACATTGAAAATAAAATATGTTGTCGAAATTGCGTACAAACGTTTACCTAGCTTTAACGACGGAAGCAATGTAAACCTTTAAACTTGCAATCCCCGTTTTCAGTAAAAATCGGGTTCTACAATTTTATGACTTTATTTATCTTGCTGAATAAAACGCAAACATCAAATATATTTTGTTATTGTAAACATCAATTTTCTCTGTCTCTATGACAAGTATATTTATAAGAATAAAGTTTATTCATTCACTTTTCAATTATTTGTTTTATGTTTATTCGAATACTTGATCATTAAGTACATAAACATGTTAAATGTGACACATTAAATCAGCCCCATTATAAATATTGCAAATACGTCATAAAAATTTCAACTTGATTTAGATTTTAGACCGAAATGAATCTCTGCAAAAATCTTCCTATGACATATAAAAAAAATATCTATATTAAAACTGTTCGAGACATTTATATCAACTTGTATATATAAAAATATAATATAAAAGGGAGGACGACATTTTGCACATGAGTATTGAATTTTTTTAAAATACACAATTTATACAAAATATCGTGTCAGTAAACGTAATTTGAATCCTATTCAAAATATATCCAAAACAATATATAATAATATATAATGATTGGAACAAATTTGGAGATATGTTTATTTTTTTCTGATTTCGCTTTGATTCTATTAAACACCTTAAAGATCATTCATAATACAAAAATGAAAAATAATTTAAATTCCGACAAAAAATTACCTATTACACAAATACAAGCGGGTGTTGATGTGGGTTTGCAGAATAGAGAATAATGGACATTAGCTATAAAGAATAGAGAAAAATGGCCCAAAAAATAAAGGATAGAGAACGATGGGCAAAAAGTATAATAAAGAATAGAGAAAAACGGCCTAAAAAATTAAAGAATACAGACTGAATGAAAGATCCCCATCCAGACCCTCATGTAACACCGATTTGTGAATTATGTTATAGAGAAAGTCCAAATAACTGTCCATTCCTGGGAAATAATGGAGCAGAGGCCCGTAGGGCCGACGCCCATTATTTCCCAGGAATTGACAGTTATTTGGACTTTCGCTAGCTTAAAATACACCTAAAATATTAAGAAGGAATCTTTAGATTATAACATTTAAAAAAAAATTATTTCATTTTGTAATTCATTTCCCCGTGTTGTACCTTATAGTCCACAGGCAAAATTTAAGATCAAGCTGACCATCTTCTCACTTAACGAAGTGTTTATGAACAGTAGAATAATTACTATAAAAAGATCTTGAATTAAGTTCATCCAGTTTTATGTTTTAAGTAATTGGATACGCACGTTTTTCTTTTATTTGGATTGAAAGAATATTTATTTGTGTTTTTAAGTGGTATTTCGAGAGAGAAAAAACTAGTATTTATGCATATATGTTAATGGATCATGTGTGTTTTTCGTTTGATAAATCTTGGATGTAGAATCGTCTGATAAAAATGACATGGTTAAATAAAAACTAGAAAAAATGTCCAGGTATGTAACACTCTAGTATAGGTTATTTAACTAATGAGGGTGTGCTCGATTATAAGTCATATTTGAAACAAAATATTATTCGATATTTCAAACCATTCTATTAGATCAAACAGAATTAAACAAGAAAACAGTATTTCATGTTTCATGCATAACCCAACATTTTTTCTTTCCCTTTGCTCATACATGTAACAACGAAAAACATGTTATGGATGTTTTAGCGGATAAGTCTTAAATAGCAATACAAGCAAACTGAAAATATTTTTCATTATGTTCTATTATCAGAAAGGAGGCAAAAAGCTTTAGAAAAAAAAACCCGCGTGATTAAAAACATTTCTAGATTGCGTTTTGTAAGTCTTTAACTTGAGTGGAAAACTACTTTTTGATTTCATTAAAACATTTACGATTAACGCCGTTATTTGCACTGCCGATATAACTGTTATATTTGCCACAGGACAAAAACAACAGTAAAGGAATTCGATTGTGTTACGCATTTCTGTTGAAAAGTGAATAAAAATCCCACCCAATATTTAATTCAAATATTATCCATACCCCCTCAAATTCTATTCATTAATATTATATTAAAATTATAACAACACAAAATCAAATAATATACCGAATACGCCATTTTGACCATTTCAGTTTCTTGAATTATTTATTCTATTTAACCACAATATTGTTGTAGAAACTTTCCTGATAATATTTCTTTTGTTAATGTACATTTATTATTAAATAGAACACACGATTTTTGCTGTACAAAATCAAAATACAACACTTCAAATTTCAAGCAAACAAATGATATCAAGCAAGCAATATATTTCAAGCAAGAATATGAATTCATTTAAGAAATGAGTGTCTAAAAAAGTGTAACTTCGGGGTGGGTAGGATAATTTCAATTTGGCCAAGAACTATAAGATCAGTCGTCTATAGAGAAAGCAGTCATGAAGCTATTACTGTGAACGTATATGCAAATCTTCCATACATGCAAGTTCACAAACAAGTAATTATGATTTCATATTATCTTAACGAAAATCCTATGTTTCAAACTTATTTGCATTTCTTGTAATGTGTATTTTTGACAAATAGTTGGTAGATCCAGCACAGAAAGCTTAACATGACTTGTGTTCTATAAAAAAATTAGAAACATACATATACCTGTTGATCTACAAATAAAGTTATTTGATCCATTAATATCTCCTAAATTGCTGTATGGTTTCGAAATATGGGTATTTAAAAATACAAGTATTATTGAAAAAGGTAATCTCTAGTTTTGTAAAAGAGTTTTCCATGTCATGCATGTTAGAACCAGCGCTCAAGGTTATATGGTTTACAGTGAACTTTGATTGGTGCCTCTAGATTGTCAAATAAAAACAAAAATAATTTCCTTCTGGTATAGACTTCGGCAGTGAGAGAATAAATTATCAATCATGATTTACAAATTGATGCTTACATTGTTCACTTAAGGGACATTTATATTCTTTTATAAAATCGGTAATCCGGTTAGAGCCATATCTGTCGAAACTGTCAAGTTCAAGTCGAAAAATGTAAATTACGTACCTCTAACTTTGAACTGCCTATCGAAACCGGAAGGTAGCATATCATTCCACGCGATGAGATATTCTGCACTTTAATCCAAGATCGTTTATTTGGAGACGAATTACATTAATTATTCATGTGTAATCATCCTTTAGTTGTACATGTTCGTTTAAAATTCATACCGCCGGACTTTACGTATTTTCCATCAAATCATAAAATGTGTGGTTTTTTTCATAATGTGCTTATACATGTTATAAGCTGAAGGACGCCTCCGGGGGCGGGAATTTCTCGCTGCATTGAAGACCCATTGGTGGCCATCGGCTGTTGTCTGCTCTATGGTCGGGTTGTTGTCTCTTCGGCACATTCCCCATTTCCATTCTCAATTTTATATGTATATTGTATCTCCTGTATCGCAGAAAACTGCGACTGAGTTATGAAATAAGGTTCATTGTTTAATGTAAAGTTCATAGATAGTAATACGATAGCACGTTTTAAAACTGTCTATTTACCCCCCCCCCCCCCCCCCCTTTTTTTGTTAAGATACATTATATCTTAATCCTTAAAAGAACATTCGAGAAGAGAGTTGAGATAGTTTGGTAATCCATCGAAATCAGAATAAAATGTGCAAACATATAAAACTTGTACATCTGCATGATTTGTTTTTAAATTAAAAGTTAGAATCTAAATATATACAGGTAATTTTCCCGCTGAATGTAACATGTGATGTAAAGCCGAGGTGGTCATCCCTGATTGGATTGGCAATTAGCGTTTTTGTTAATTTGTCCGATACGTGAATAAAGTGAGCCGATATGGGTCACCGAACACTGAACACCTGGTCATGGAATAAACCTTATTCTGCCGCTATAAGATTGTTTAATCGAGATAGAGCATTTGACATATTTTTTTTTAAATATACATCTATTGTATTCTAATGGTCAATATATATTTGAATTTTAGGTTTCTAGTTTCTTATTTAACTTTATTAATCTTAAGATATATCTAAAATATCTTTATCAAATGTAATCATTTAAATATCAATTTGGCTATCTTAGGTCCCTTTTGGATTTTTTTCTTAAAACAAACAACACAACTTTGATGAAGGAGAAGGGGAAAAATCAGATTAAGAGTAAAAAAAAAAAAAAAAAAAATCATTTTATGTAAGCGTGGTGCGAAATAATCAGAAATTGTTATCTAGCTAATATAGTAACAAAGGTATATTACTAGCAATGTCGATTTTATGTCACGTCACTTTTAATCACAATCCGGGGTTCGGTTAGTAATGTTAAATAATTTGAATTCTTTGTTAACATATACCTTTTTGTCTACTTTTTTTCTTCACTCGGTATATTTAAATTTTTACCATCCGTACGTCATATTCATATTAAAAAATCAGTTTCTAGTTTCCACTGGAACCACTTCATATTGTCAGATCAAATATTATGTCTTTTTAAATGTCCAGTGACACATATTTCAGAGGGCAAGAACAGTTAAGCCCTTTTTAACTAAGTTTTATAGTTTGTTCTTATATTGCACTGTTACACCCTTGTCCTAGATGAGTGGGAGGGTTGGCGCCTTCAAACATGTTTTATCCCGCCACATTCTTTAGGTGCCTGTAATTCAGTGGTTGTCAGTGATTTATGTCTGTTATATTTGTTTTTCGCAAATTGTTTATTATAAATTAGGCCGTAATAATTCTCCATTGAATTGTTTCACATTTTTCATGTTGGGGCCTTTTAAAGAAGATTATACGATATGTTTTTTTTCTCACTTTAGAAGGCCGTACGGTTGCCTATAATTGCTTACACCCACTTCATTAGATCTTAGGTTGATAGTTTTCTCCAGAGACATATATACACATGTAAATAGGTCTCTGTTTTCTTGGACACTACTAATGTATGCAAATACTTAAAAACTGTCAAAACGTTTTCAAACAATGTACTCACTTTACATCAGTCAGATACTGCAAATAATTGTCAAAATGTCGTGAGATCATAGCGTGGATATTTTCGGAAAATATCGGGATTTTAATCCATTCTAACATTTATACGAATGAGTCCATATCATATACAGTCCTCAATTCATTTATTGCGTAACAATATTAAAAGACATTATATTTTTCATTTGGTTATTGAAGAATATTATAACAGTTATAATTTTTATAAATTTATAAAAAAACGAAACACATATTAAAAAAAACGTGTATCCAATACAGTTGCTGATTATGTCTCTTTATATTTATGAGTTTATTTGATGGTCTTTTATTATTCATCAATTATTTTTTTTTTCATTTCGATTTCCTTTTATTGACTCTCTGCTTACCAAAACGAAGCAATCCGAATATTATTTTGATACACTGAACACTACTGGACAACAACTCTATAATCTTCTATCGATGAACTGACATGAACTTAGACGTACTTAACTCTACTGAATTGAATGCAAGACGGGTTTTTTTCCTTTATTACCTGAACCAGTACTGATCGGTACTTAATCGCTCGAAGTAGCCAGTGTACTGAATATGTACTGGACAACTGAAAAAGGCCTTGACATTTTTCCTTGCGGTAAATTAGGGCATTAAAGAGTTGTTCAGTTTAAAATGACCGTTTCAGTAGTAAAAACCGTTACTAGTGTTAATTCATTCATAAACATGTACATCTTCTATGTTGGTCATAATCAAATACAATTATGTCTGGGTAATTGCGTTCATTCAACTTTATGTCAACGATATACATTGGCCGATGGACCAAGGAAACTCAACGGACATGAACGTTACACTTAACACCCATTTATTGTTCAATAACATACTTAAAATATGCATATAATGCCAACCTTAAATAACAACAATATAACAAATACCATATTTAGTAATTATGAAAATTACCTTTGTGTCTTAGTGTCTGTATGTTATAAAATATTACCAGCGTGTAGTAATTACGCTGATTTAACTTCATTGAATTTGATGCAATGTTTATCTAATTATATTTTTTTCAATGTCAAAGTAGCAGGTGCAAACACATATCGTATCACTTGTGACAAAAAAAACCCAAAAAAACAAAAACAAACAAAAACAATACAGTCATCATGGTCATTGTGCCAAGAAATACAATTTCTGATTAATTGTTATTTATAATTGGAAGCGTGTTGGGTTAAAAGATGGGATATAACATGTATAAGCAATGATTATCAACGTTATGAAAATATAGCCAGAAGGTGAATTTCTCTAACGAATCAAAATAAGTTTACAAGCCATTTGTATTAAACACCTTCATTACTACTATCATAAAGCATAGAAAATTTCTACATTCTTGCTTATTTTACAACACCATTTAAAAAAATTAGTGTAACTCAATAACTGTCAGAAGTTTTACATGCAATATTTTTGAATGCAAAATTTGCACATCTTATTTGCTAATGGAATATTCGGATATTATCATATTTTGGTTTAACTTTTCAACATTTATATATAGGTACATAATTTATGTTTCATCTTGTGTGTTATGTTTTCCAGGAAGGAATGTGGAAATAATTTAAAAATGCAAATAAGTTAAACTGAATTTATCAATGTCTTTTGAGATGAATGCATTTTGCTGAACAAGTACACATTTTTGTTTAGGGGACAGCTGAAGCCCGCCTCCGGGTGAGAGATTTTCTTGCTGTGTTGAAGACACTTTGGTGGTCTTTGGCTGTTTTATGCCCTTTGGTTGGGTTCCTGTCTCTTTGACAGATTCCCAAATTCCATTCTCAATTTCATTTTGCATGTTTTTGCCACCAGGTTCTAAATCTTTTTGCTGCGATAAAATATTGTTAACAGAAACTAACGTCACATAAGTTAGGCATTAATGGTGCTTACTTGATTTATTTATAAACACCTTTGTATATGTATTATTACTTAAATAAATAGCTTGTAGGTTATAACTTATTATCAACTGCAATTTTTTATATTAATCTATAATTTGATATGATACGATGGGCATCGCTTTGTTAATCGTAATCAATAAGTGTAAAATTTCATAGTATGATTCAGTTGACTATATAATAAATTCACATATCTTCTTTTATAATAATCGACTTTTTGTATGTATTATCATTTATTTTTTCAGAAGATCAAAAGGTCAAATAATTCATATACAGTTGTATCACGCACCTTACACATTGTTTTCTATCTATAATTACTGTATTAGTTTTTATATGTGAATCTGGATCTATCAATTGATTTCTTTTTGTAGAAAAAAAAAACTGAAAGTATAATGTCTCACATATAAACCTTCAACAAATGTTATTTTTCGCAAAAAATGTGGTGGAAATTGTGATCCCTTTTAACGGTAACATTATTCTTTTCTTATGCTTTATGTATAACCACGCACAACGGCTCAGGTGAAATAAAAATCAATAAACTAATCGAGATACAAACTTTAGTAGTCACTGTCCAATTCCATTAAAAGTGTCACTGTAATAACACGAAACAAGTAACATATGAATTGTTTTGGTGCACAAAAAATAAAAAAATAAGTTATGTTCTAACTCATAAATTCAAGCAAACATAAATTATTTACAAAATTAACTCAACATCTTTGTATGTGATTAGCTCGCTTGACAGTGTACTGCAAAGCTTTAATCTTATTAAAGACAAATGCAAACAAAAGTGCATCTGTTACTGTCTGTCTGTGCTGCTACAGGTAACAAACACAAAAACAAATCTACACGAATAAAAACGATTTTCATATTGTACGCAAATACAAATTAAGAATCAAATTAAAGATTCTATACTTACACACATTAGTTTTCACATAAATCAAAATTAACATTAGAAAAAATACATTTTGTCGGGTGGGAGAGTAGAAACCTTTACTGCACCAAAACTGAACTTTGAATGACAATATCTTAAATTCACACAACTGCCAAAAGTATAGCACAGAATATTTGAATTGACAATATTCAAATACTATGGTAAGTTCTTACTTAACCAATGAAAAACATTTAACCTATTATATACATTCAACGCATGTATCAATTATTAAGAGACATTCTTTGTAAGCATCAAAATGGGTTGGCCACGGCTATCTGCAGATTTTATTCATTTTATGTAAATTAGTTGACTGTTGTATGAAACTTATATATATATAATAAATGTCTCCTTGGTTACCATAGCAACCACATCAAAATTTGGTATAATTCAACTGGGTAATTGTTCAGAAAATTGCAATTTTACGTACTTATAGACCCCGTCTGAATAGAAACACTGTGTATGATATTTAAAAACACTTGTATTTTTGAATTGTTCAATCATTTATCTTTGAAATGAAATAGTACAGTATTAAATTATCTGTTATCTGAATATTAGAATCAGTCGTCATATAAGGAGGGAAACACTGTATTTGGAGAAATGTCAAATTTCTAAAATTAAGTTTTTTTTTGAGGGAGTGAATGATATAACGCAATTTTACACAACCTTGTGAGTATGCTGTACTTAAACCTTAGTATGTTAACTAACTTTAGGAAAAAAATTGGAATGAGTAAATTTGATAGTAAAATTTAAACCTCTTTTTAAAAAGACAGACACTGCCATTTTTTCAAATTTCCACTTTCTAATGACCGACTTCGAAGCTTTGACGTCTATTTAATATAAAGAATTTGACTTTAAAAATGTATTTTTTCAAGAACAATACTTAAAGTTCAGTTACAGATGGAGAAACTGTGAAAAAATAGTCCACATTTAGCTTTGCTATCATCCCGGTTTTAGCCAGCCATTTTTATTGAGCTCTTCAGAAGAGAGTCAAATATCAACATAAATATTCAGACAGAACGTTCAGAACATACATGGTTATCAATATGACCCTACATTCCTGCTTTTTTTAACAATTTGAAAACAAGTTAGTGACTTGTTCAGATGATTTAAAACCCCTATCCACATTCGCAGAAACTGATACATATGAAATTCTAACGGAGGGTGGAATACTTCCAGATTCATTTGAACATTTATGTGTGTGCAGTGCACATTTTAAATTTTATTCGAGAAATAATCACTATAGGAAAAGACGTAAATTGTGTGAAGTGCCAATTTTACCCAGTTCTCATCCAAAAAGCCAAAATGTACCAGAGAGAGGGAGGAAAACAAAATCAATCACCGGAGGAAGGCCGTTAGATATTGTCGGAGCTCAGAAGATTAGAGAACATTGGGGAATCATCGTTCCAGTTAATACTAGTAAACATTTTATCTGAGTTTTCCTATTAACAAACAAAGGGAAATCACCATTTTTTTAAACTTCCAAATCACAAGGTTGGGGCACAGGGGCATGTATCATAGATGTTTTGGGGCGGAAATATCAGTCGACTGGCTTGCGTTATACATTGTGTAAATAACGCTATTAGTATTAACACAATGTATAACGCATACCAGTCGACTGGCATATCAGTGGCGGATCCAGAACTTTTGATAAAGGAGCCCTCTGACTGACCTAAAAAAGGGGGGGCGCTCCAGTCATGCTTCAGTGATTCCCTATACAATCAACCAAATTTTTCCAACAAAAGGCCCTCCCCCTTGGATCCGCCTATGCATATATTTCTGCCCCAAAACATCAATGATATGCACCCCTGTGTTTGGGGGATTATCTTCAAATGAGCCATACTATCCCAAGTTTGATACCCCAATGTGACCCGGATATAAATTTTCTGTGCCAACAAAAAAAATATTCACGGGAAAATATTGCAACGTGTAAATGATAAATATAAGTGCAAGTGCAAAGAAAAAGTTTAACAACTACTTAATTTTAAAGTTGAATCCATAGTTCAGGGAAAAATGGAGAAAATTATTGTTTGTTACGCTCTAATGTTTTTAAAACATGTGTAAAATTGTATGTCAAAAATGTTAAGGACATTGCTTGATTGCCAATAAAAGGACTATCACAAGTGTTCATGGATATAAGAAATTATAGGCCACTGTACAGCTTGCAATGATGAGAACAATCCATACCATAAAGTTGGCTAAAAAAGACACTAACATGAATAAAGTGAAACAATTTAAAATAAGAAAACTAATGGCCTAATTTGTAACAAAACAATTAATGAGTAGCAATTTTACACACAGAATTTATAAAGTGTTACTTTTCATTATGTACAACCAATTGATACATACGAGAGGTCATATTCTGATTTAAAAATATAGTGTATAACCCTCAGTTTTTGGTTTTTATTTTTCGCCCCTCTTTTCTATTCTTAATCAGGCTTGTATTCCAACCGTTGTGGTTGGTTGCTCTTTGCCATGTTTTAGTTTTCGTTTATTTTGTAAATTGTTCTCTTTTGATTTATTTTACTTGTTGCTGTCCCTATGCATCCTTTTTTACCTTTACTAAACGGTTTGGGTTTTGCTTGTGGATGATGGCTGTACGGTAACATGTTATCGTTCACATCGTTGTCGTTATTGATAGTTGTCTCATTGACAATCTTGCCAATTATTTATTATATTGCCTCTTCCTTTCAAATTGTAAATTACTGCACATACTTACGTGTGACAGTAGTATCCGTGGATGTGTCTGTAATTGACAGATATAATTTTATTGTCAACTGGGATGCCGACTCTAGTGTAGCTTCAACAGGAGTCAAGTAGGATGCCAGATAAGCAAATGTAAGACGGTAATTATCTTTTCTGTTATCACTTTTCCTCTTTTCGTTACCATTGTCTTCCTGAAGATATTTTTTCATTTCCATTATGATTACTTCCACAACTTTTCCCTTTCCTTGCTCATTTTTTCCGTTGTCATCCTTTCCCTTTTCGTTATCAACGTTTTCCTTTCCGTTATCATCTTTTCCATTACCATCTTTTTCCTTTTTCTGATCAGCTTTTCCGTTATCATCTTTTCACTTTACGTTATCTTCTTTTCAGTTATCACTTTATCTCTTTACGGTATCCCCTTTTTCCCTCCCGTGATCATTTTGTTTCCTTGAGCTCTTGTTAACAATGTTTCCAAATCCATTATCATCTTTTCCAATTGCTAGTACCTGAGCATAACTAAACAAAAAGTGAAAACAACACTTTATAAATTTCATGGGTCTAAAGCGCTTTTCTGGATTTACCTTCAACAGGATCGCTCAAAGCCGAATATTTGAAAGCAAAGATGTGTAAGAACCAAAACAGTTGAACATCTATCTGAAGACAAAGGACCTAAAAAAAATAGCTAAATCCATCTTTAGTCAACTTTGCATGAGGGAGTTGAAATCTTTGTTTCTATTTAATTTCAAAATTCATCAACGGGCAATTGACGGATTGAACTCTTATACGTCACATGATGAACTAATACAAATTACGGAATCTTAGTTTCGTTTCATTTAATTAAAATGGCGCCACGGAAAATACGATGCGTTCAAGTACAGATTTAAAAGATCAACATTTTATTTAGAAATTATTCAGCAAAGTTTTAAGAATTTAAAAAGAAAAGAAATATGCAAAAAAACGGATTTTAAATATTATTAAAAAAAAATGGTGATTTTCGTTTTTATTTAAAATTCCATTAAAATAAAGAAATGATAGCATTCTTTTTCAACAAAAACAAAAGTTTATGCATATTCATCCTTCAATTATTCAAATTCTATACAAAACTACTTATCTAAAGGCATTTATAATGACTGATTGCAGTTGACGTTGCATTATTTCTGATATAAAAGAAGAAATATTTGCATGTTTAAGCAACGCGAACATCCTTCAATTATTCAAATTTTACACAAAAGTACTTATCTAAAGGCATTTATAATGACTGATTGCAATTGACGTTACATCATTTCTGATATAAAAGAAGAAATATTTGCATTTTTATTCAACGCGAACAAAAATTTAGTATCTTTTCCCTGAAAATCAGCATAATGTATGTAATCACAACCAATCCTGATGTACAAGAAAAAAAAAAAAAAAAAAAAAAAAAATGAAATCAAATGCGGTTCATAATCTCTATCAAAATAAAGAAATTCTTGTATATGTATTTAACATAAATAAAGGTTTAAGTATTATTCTACTTACATTATTAAAAAACTTATAAACAAATTATCTCAAAGCATTTGAAATAACTAGTTACAAATAATATTGCATTATTTTTTATCAAAAGAAGAAAAATTAGTAATTTTATACATTGCGAACAACATTTTAGTATATTTTCTCTGATATTCTTTTAATTTTATGAAAAACAACCAATCCTGAACTACAAAAAGTACAAAAATCCTATGCTGGTCAATTATTCCCATTAAAATAAAAAAAAAATGATGGCATTCTTATTCAACAAAAACAAAAGTTTATGCATATATATCCTTAAATTATTCACATCTTATAAAAATGTTCTGATCTTAATGCATGTATAATGTCTGATTGCAATTGATGTTGCTTTATTTCTGATATAAAAGAAAAAATATTTGCATTTTTAAGCAAGACGAACAAAAAGTTAGTATTTTTTCCTTTAAACTCAGCATATTTTTTGAAAAACAACCAATCCTGATGAAAAAAAAAATACTGAAATCTAATGACAGTTCGTAATTTCTATCAAGATAAAGAAATTATTACATTCCTATTCAACACAAACAAAAGTTTAAGTATTTTCTCCTTACATAATTAAAATTCTTATAAAAAATCTTATTTTGAGGC
Source organism: Mytilus californianus (assembly GCF_021869535.1). Classification (NCBI taxonomy): domain Eukaryota; kingdom Metazoa; phylum Mollusca; class Bivalvia; order Mytilida; family Mytilidae; genus Mytilus; species Mytilus californianus. Next base: position 38,587,450 of record NW_026262712.1, read on the forward strand.
CTTTGAAATAACTAGTTAAAAATAACTTTACATTATTTTTTATCAAAAGAAGAAAAATTGGAAAATTTTAGATAACGCGAACAATATTTTAGTATATTTATCTATGATTGATATGAAATTAATCAGACCTAGAAAAATCCAATTGCATGTCTTCGTTTTCTAATTATATTTATGTTTATATTGGGTTATATGATCGTCGTCAGTCTTTGGAGGTAATCTCGATGCATGGTTAATTAGATTACGTCTAGAACAAAATGCACACGTAATGCTGATACATATGAACGTGTACATGAATTGTTGCTTATTTTAGACTTTGTTATAATTTGTATATACGTTTAATCATGTTATAAATCAAATACGAGAAATGAATCAAATTGGTGATAATGAATTCGACAGATGATGCCACTTTAACACACTTGGGAGAAATGCCTTTAGTCTGGAAAGTATCTAATATCAGATACGGTGACGGACCACCACAGACAGAGAAAAGGTATGATTCCTCCTTATTCATTTGTTGTTTGCATGAAAATTAAAAAATGAATGTAAATACACACATAATTATATTCGATTGTGAGATGTCATACTTTCTATAACGGTTCTAGATTAGCGGAGAAATAGGTGTAAAAAAAGCATGTCAAAATGGTGATTAGAGTGAACTTTTGAGACTAATTTTCTTTCAATTTGAATCATATCTAAAACAAGTATGGCGAACAATTCTCAACTGCTTGCCAATTTGTTATATTTTCTACAATTTAAAAGTATCACCAATTCTGCGTTTTGATTGTGTTTTCAAATCTCAATACATATTTTCATTACTTTCTATTCGTTGCGTTAAAGTTAAATTAAAATTTTCTCTATGTGGACCTATTTGGAAGCAGATTTTGTAAATTATTACAGTATACAATTAGAAAACGTTGTTTCTAACTATTTTTATGCCTCTTTGGTGATGATGGCGGCAGTCTTAAAGTGTAAATCTAAAAATAAAATATAAATCTATTATTTTCTCAATAACAACAAACTAATAAAAAAACTACCTCATCCCAGCCCTCGATTAGTGTTCATAACTACATAACCATGCATTTTAATTTATATAATTTATCAAAACAAAATCAACCAGAACATTTATTTTTATCTATGAGTGAAAATAATTAATACGTTTTCAAATTAATTTTGATAGTTTGTATTTATGTTGTGCTGTTACAACCCTGTCCTAGCTTAAGGGACGGTTGATCGCTCACAAACATGTTTGACCACGCCACATTCTAAATGTGCCTGTCCCAATTCAGGAGTCTGTAGTTCAATTGTTGTCGCTGGTGCATGTCTTCCTGAATTGTTTTGTTATAAGGCCGTTTGTGTTCTCAATTGAATTGTTTCTTATTTTTATAGCCGACTATACATTGTGTTGTTCTCATTGTTGAAGGCCGAACGGTTGCCTATTATTGCTAACATCAACTTCATTTGAACTCTGGTAGTTAATTGTTTCATTGGTAATCATACCACTTCTAATTATTTTTATATCGATACATTTGTTATATGATTTAAAGGCAATCAAATTTTTTGGAGAATCATTTTGAAATAAGACAAAATGATTTTGATAATGTTTTTTAGAAGTGAAGCGTAACTGTCAATGAATTTTAAATAACTATTAATTGATTATTTGATTGAATGTTCGCGTTAGCGTTAATGATGGGTGGACGGCAAAGTAAACAGAGACAACCACCAACCTTCGGTACGAAACTGGATTTAATTAGTCAATTAAAATCGGTGTTGAACTTCCCTACCACGCGCGAATTTCAAACTCAGAACCTCAGTGTTGACAGGCTAGTAAATGATGAAGATGAAATATTTAGACCAATAGGTCACCGAGGCCGTAAAACCATCGAAAACACGTTATTATCTTAAATATTCTAAGAGGATTTTTCATAATTTTCATTACGACATTAAATTACTAGTACATGATATCTACTGAAATGAACAGAGATATTAATTGTATACTCAGTGGACACTGAAAGGAAACGATATTTGGTGTTTTTGTGTGTAGGTTAGATTGCCAAAATATAAAAGAGAACTTTAAATGATATATTAAAATTAACATTTTTACATCACTGATGTTCAGTACTTTTGTTCTTATTCTAACCCTGGAAATTAACAAATGTTTATTTTAATAATATAAAAAATGAGGAGATCCATCTTGGTTAAAATGAAGTGTTAGAAAGCAAGTACAGGCAACCGGGAAACATTAAAAATAAAAGAGAACCCATTTCGTATAGTCGGCTGTAAAAGGCACTAACTTGAAAAATGTGAAACAATGCAAACGAGAAAACTAACTGATTGATTTATAGCATACAAATTTACGAAAAAAAAACATGACAGACATGAAGCAACTAAACCACTCTACTACATGCTCCTGGGAAAAGCAGACACAGAATGTGTAGGGGTTAAATATATTTTGTGAGCGCTAAACCCCTCCTTTAAACTGGAAGGTGGTGTAACAACACAACTTAGGAACAATCTGTAAATATCGGTTGTTATTGGCTTTACTCACAAGTCATCATCACGGGTAGTAAGGTCGTCATATCGAGGAACGTTTAGTACAGTGATTTTGTCATAGTTTAGTTAAGTTGGACCTAATTGTGTTGAGTTTTTTAATGACAAACAATGACACAATATAAACATTCGGATTTTTTGCTAAAGGAACTCTGAACATAAATTCAAGCTGGTAATTATCTTTGTTTGTGGCTAATATGTTAGTACACTAAAATTTTTATCATATAGTTGTAATTTGACACAGAATAAGGCTTGCGTATGTCAAAATTTATAAAGTTGTTGTTCGTTTCTTGTGCATAAAGAAATGTGATGTCTTTTCTGTCTGTTACATCACATATTTCGTTATGATATTAACCTGCCGTCAATTATTCCGAAAAAAGCTACATTTGCACACAATTTAAGATTACTGAGTTCCGCGAAAATTCATGTATACATTCGGTACTTTCTAATAGGTAAAGCGTTTTGTAAACGATCGATCGATGTTTTTCCGGTCGAAAGGTCAATAACTGTTTATGATAGTTTAAACAACAAAAATGCCAAAGGGCATTAATCACACGTAATTTATGAAATCACTGCATGTCGAGTGTTAATTAGTTAATTAGAACATACTCACCCATTCTCGTCCAAAGGAAAATCAGCATTTTCCCTTCTATTTTTCATAGTAAATGGCTTTTCATGCACTATGGATGACTTTTCATTGTAGATTAATTATGAAAAAGAACTCTTTAAAATTCGAAGTGTACAACCCCTCAAGACAATGTCCAAAGGATAAGAAAAAAATCAAAAAATCATGGGTACTGTTGTTTGTTTAATTACCCAGTATTATAAATTAAATCAGGAGAATAGAACTCAAAAAGTATTTCAAGTTTAGATTTCAACATTGTAAATGTTAATCGATGGTATATATTTAGACCCCCCCCCTCCAAAGGAGACAAAGGTGTTGGTAAAATACATGCAACATTTAATCAAATTTTTATACCAAACCTCAAACTCAATGTTATAAGAAACAATGACTAATGATAAAAAATAAAGAAAGTTTTTGAAAAAAAACAATACATTTATTAAAAAAAAAGCATGTGATGTTGAAAAGATTGTAAATTAAAATTTATTTATGAAGTTTCGTCCTTATTAAAAATGATACAACTTTAGAAAAGCTGATTTATATAACATTTTGTGCTTTTTTGAAATGAAGGAATTTTAGATATGTAAGATTAAATTGTACCTGAAGCAGAGGAAATCTCCATTTTTGAATAAGTTATCCTTTTTTTGTTATCACAAAACTATCTCGTTGCTCTTTCATTCCATCTGTTGAAATGACCATTAAATAATTTACATCCCTTTTACTAAACATGTTAACACTTAAATTGAGCTAATATCAAAGTTTGATTATTACAATGAGAGGCTAATTTTGTTGTCACTCGAAGGTGTGAATATATTCTAAATTGGTCAAACAATACTTGGTCATGTTTTATGAACATTTAAAACCCTCGGATACGCCTCGGGCTTTAAATATTCATAAAACATGACCAAGTATTATCTAACCTAGAATAAGAGTCAACTAATATAAGAGTGAAAGGTACTCTGTCAGGTATTTACCCTTTTTGATGAGTGTCAAATTATATGAGTTGCAACTCTTAACTACTTTATAACTTGATTAGTACATCAAAGGTCTAATTAACCGTAACATTTACAAGAAGTTTGTACACGTGTGACAAATATCTTAAGTACCGGTATTCTATTGATATATAATCAATAAATAAAACGTCATGCAGGTAAAACAATCATTTAACCATAAACATAGACACGTGTTTGTCAACTTCTACAACTTTTGAACGGCAACCATTTCAGATTTCGCAAAAAATATTGAATAGGTATTTAAGAACCCGCCAAAATAAAAACCACCAAAATTGTTCGTATACTTTGTTGCCCCTCAATCGTGAAATTTAAACCCGCTAAAATAACCTGCCTTACGGTATGTATGAACATTGATTGTTCTATTTAATATTTGTTTAAACTTAAATAAGTGGTTAAATGTACAGTTAGAGATTCCATAAATTTGCAACCATGTCACGAAGCTAAACCTTAATTTTCAATGGTTAATTAATTGTATGTGTTAATTCTGTCATTGAGGCTAATTTGACAAAAAAAAGTACAATTGCATGATTTCTATGATTGCAGTTGGTTGAATATAAATTGGAGATTTTGAATAAGTAGGCTGTTGATTTACCAAAAATCGCTTTTATTTATGAAAACTGTTGAAAAGATGCGACCCCTTAGCTTTAACAAAAAAAATCCCCTAAGCAAACATTATCAAAGTTTTAATTATTCTTATATTATCCCGTTAAAAATATGTACATAGGATGTTTTCATTTTCACATTTGTTTTGATATATTGATCGATTTATATTGCTGTTAACTATTTGCATTTAAGTGGGCCTCATTTAGAATCCCATTATACAGAAACACTTCATACAGAACTATAGAATGAGCAATAAAAAAGCCACCAGAACACCAAGGGTTGATCTCAGGTTACATTTTACCTAGAATAACATGAAAACTATCATATAACACGTAACTTGAGTTTGCATCCTTTACTTCATACAGTATTGTCTGCTTGATTATACCAATTGTTTCCCTTAAAGGAATATAAAGTGTATAAATCAACTTTTGGTTTGTATTAACACCAACAAACGAACAAACATTCAACACTCGGTGAAAGAAAAGGGATATTCAGACTCATACATCATAACAAACTGACAATGCCATGGTAAGAAAAGGAAAATAATAAAATATCAAAAGACAAATAACAGTTTAAAAACATAATATAGAAAACTCCAAATTGAGCAAAACTAACCCCATCAAAAACTTGGGGATGCCCTATTGTATTTTCAAGATCTCCGATATAAGACAGTCAGCAATTAAACAAAAAATTTGTCATTGATGTCATTATATGACAATTATGAGTTATAGGAATTAGGTTCACACTTAATGTGTCTGTGTATTTTTTTTTATGTAGAGAACCTGTATTGATGTTAGTTGAGGTGATTGTCGGAAAATACAACTGATGTATCATTAAAGTCATATGATGTTATTTGATGATAAAATGTATACACCACTATCACTATTAGCAATTTGATAAACAATTTCATGGGTTGAAGCCAAATTCGTTAATTTTATAGTATGATATAAAATATTGATGATGTTTTCAAACATGATGTTGCATTATCCTACCTTTTATGTTATATCTAGAATCAACAATTAGCCTAACCCATCACGCATGTTAATTTATAAAACCTATGCATGAAGATGTGTGAAATGATTCAAAGAGAAAGTCTTTAACAACACAACATACGAAATCAGTACGAAAGCGTTTGGCCCATAAAGCCACAAGAACAATGTAACAAAAAGAAGAAAAGCACACAGTACCGATTCATATTACTTGTAGTTACTACAACTTTGAACCTATTTTAAGGCAAATGCGTCAAAATGAAATGTCATGCATTTTAACATCCTTGTCCATCATTTACGATGATAAAAATCCTTCTGGAAATTTTTTTTTTAAAAATGATTTTGAGTTCTACCAATTAGTTGGTTATTTGGGGTTGGTAAACGTCCAACACAACACCGTACTGCTTTCAGTCAGATGGTTACTAATCATACGCCTAAAGTATGCTGTACTACTGTATACTGTAGTCAATAGTAAACCATTAATTAAAAATACTGAGTTTGGTTTCTAAACAGAGATTTATCAGGTTTTTACCAATTCTTTTATCGCCATGTCCATGTTAATTATGTCTTTCTACTTTTACGCGGAAAAACCTATTGATTTTGTTCTGGTTATTCTTTTTTTTTTCATCCGTCACTTTTATTTTTCTTGCAAGAGGATTTTGTTTTGCAAGATGTCGCTTAAATGTTAGGTATATGATATCGAACAGTTTATACGCTTTTGAAACTTACACTGTTTTATCAAACACTTTTCCTTGTAAGAGTTATCTCACCAAACACTGTTTTCCTTATTATTGCTACTCCTTCGCAACCGTAAAAGAAACTGACAAATTTATTTTTCAAAATTGCTTGTTATATCCCAAAAGGAACCGTAAAAAAATACTAAATTCACCCAAAGTCAACCTAGCCTGAAGAACTTAAGGAACCTTAGTTTGTTAAGAATTTTTTGTATAAATTTATAAAATAGAATATTTAGAATAGTTTGTTAAATATAAATAATTTTGTCTTTATATAAGCACTGACTGCTGAGCTGACGATATCCTTGGAAAGTAGCAACCGACCTGCAGTGGTAGTGCATAAAACACTTACATGTCATAAATTTCATGCGACCGAAATGCTTTTCTGGATTTACCTCCACATTCACTACCAAAGTATGAATTGTGAAAGCCAGATATGTACTATTGAGGAACAATATGGCTTTTTTCTTATCTTTTCGACGGAAAGATTTAGTTTTAGATATTTTGCTATCTTAAGAACTGAACATAATTCACAGATGACATATGGCTAATTAAAATGATAATAATACTCCAATCAAAACGTTGAAAGATTCAATGCGCACTATAGTTATATACTACTATACTACTTAAGAAAATGCTATTGACCAAGAATTGTAAGACATAAATATTACGGTGCAGTCCGGTGTATCCGCATACCTAAGAATTTTGGCTTCACTTTGTTAATCTCATCAAAACCAATAGTCTGATAAAATTGTGAGAACAAATTCATGACATACTTCCATTTCATGAAATTTTCTTAATATAAAAATCAGGAGATGTGGTATGATTACCAATAAGACCAATAAGACAACTATTCACCAACGTTTAAATGAAGTGGATGCAAACAATTGTAAGCAACCGTTACTTACGGTCTTAAACTATACGACAAACCAATACCGTATGGTCGACTATAAAGGCCTCGACATTAAAAATATTTCATGAAAAAAAAGGAAACATTTCAATTGAGAAAACTAACTGCCTTATTTTTTTACAAAACAATTTACGAAAAACAAATATGACAGGCATGAACCAACCAAAAGCACTGAACTACAGGGTCCTGACTTGGGACAGACACATTGCTGATATGGCGGGATTACCATGTTTGTGAGCGCTCAACCCTCCCCTAACTTGGGACAGTGGTGAAATAGCACAACATAATTAAAAACTATAAAAATCAGTGGAAAAGGCCTGACTCATTAGATAGATACAAATAAAAATACATTCAACAAAAACACATAGTGAACGTGGATGGGAACTTATACATCCCAAAAACAAAACAAAAGACACTAAGTACTGATCTGAGAGTACTTGCAGTTACTGACAGCTAGTTCAAAGCTAATAACAACTAATAAAAAAATACGAATCTTAGACTAAAATGTATCAATGCAAATGAACGTATGTATGGTTTCACCTTTTAACTGTATTTATGGTTTCAAACTTAATATTTTATGTGATGTGTGTCCACAATTATGAAAACACCTGTTTTGACAGTTCTTCAGAAGTCCGGTGATTTCGCACATGCCTTCTAAAATAGCTAAGTTTGGATACAGGAAAGATTTATACTACGAAGTAAAGGTCAGTTTTAACCACACAGATTGCCAATGATGCGGAGCAATATTTATTTCTTTTTGATAAAAATTTGACTTAAATGAAACCAAGTTTAGCTGATTATGTAATTTGTTTTTATAGAAAATGACCAAATTTGGTTAGACATGGGATTGCAATTATAAATTTATGCTTGAAGTTATCAATTTTAATATTTTTTTTTATCCCTTTGGAAGACTAAAACAATTACAAAAAAAACGATTGTATTTGTGAAACAGATTTGACAAAATCATGAATTTCGTACATGGTAGGATACAGAGCGTAGTGATAAACTGTGGCAATCGTAGTTCGATATAGAAAAATCTGCATGCATTTTAAATTACGTTAATTTGCCATGAGTTTGTTTTTCTATTCACGTTTTACAGATGAACACTTGAAAAGTATTGAAAAAACATCATTTATTGAATTTGTCAAATACAAAGTAGGAATGATTAATATTGTAAGTTTGTCAAATCTGTTTTGAGCTTTTGTTCGACATAGAAATATAATAATTAGTCGGCTAAAAAGAGTAAAGCCGTTTGGAAGGTATCATTTAGAATTTATTGCAAGGAGGATTGCAAACCACAATTACCGACGAAAAGATGAACTATATATTTTAGTTATCACATGATTATGCTTTCTAAAAACAATGAACGACTTTCATATGATTCTACAGTGTGTTTTCATTACAAATGTATTTGAATACGATATCAGTTTCAATTGTTTGTATCTGTATTTGTACTTAACCCGTGATTTCACTATCAATAAGAAAAGCGATTAGATATGACCAATACTAGCGAAAAAGGACGTTCATTTTCAAATACTTAAAGCTACTAAAAATAGGAGTGATGTAGGCATGTCTTGTAAATGTTACGTGTAGTTGTGTTTTTCAGTTTTAAAAAAATAAATGCTTGGAATGGACCATAAAGAAAGAAGTGATGAACATAACAAACACTTGCGGTCGAATTGATTTTGTACCTTTTAAAAAGAGTGACACACGTTCATCGAAACAGCATTACAACGACTCCTAGTGGGATCAAAAAGGTGCTCAAAACAATTGCAGCATTTCTGTTCTAACCAAAACAATCTCGCTTTGCCAATGGCGGTCAAAATGCAAACCCTTCATCCCGGTTGATCCTACTTGAATCTATCTTAAGCATTGATATTGTTGCGTAACGTTGTTGGATTATTTTTTTTAATTATAGGAAACACAATCACACTTGTCGTATCCGAAAACTATGATGAAGGAATAAACCGAAGTGCAGACATTAATTGTCTTAATATATAGTCCTCTTTCATACGAATACGTTATTCTCTGTAAAAAAAAAGTAAAATATCAAAAATACCAAATCCTGAGAAAATTCTAAACGGAAAGTCCTTAAGCAAATGGCAAAATCAGAAGCTAAAACATATCAAACGAATGGATAACAACTGTCATATTCCTGACTTGATACAGGCATTTCTTTAGTCATAGTCATAGTCAGCTATAAAAGGCCCCGAAATGACAAATGTAAAACAATTCAAACTGTTATGTATGTAATTAAGCTGTTTAGTAGTATTAAATGAAGAACTAAATGTACCAAAACGGTCAAAATGACAACAACAAAAATATGGCATAGTGTCAAAAATATCATTATAAACTTTCTCCTGATATCTTCAATATTATTATCAGCACAGTTCTAACATATTCTGTGAAAGAATGCCTCTTTTGAATTTGCATCAAACAACTTTGATTACTTTACAGCATCGACAATAGTCCAACATATTAACCTAACTACTACAAAAGGATGTGGACGCATTGAATTATCCGATTATTGTATTAAGCCTACAACTGATCACTCATGTTACTCCTTCAAGTTCGAGGCTATGGCCCCCGACAATGTATGGTTGGGCTTGATTACGGATATTGGAATCACCGGAATGGGATACCAGATAGGCATAGGGGTTGGTGCTAATACACGTTGTGATATCCGAAGAGGGATAGCAAGTGAACCAAACTTAGTGAAATGAGAGTTTGTAGGCATGTGTACTTTATTTACATAGGATCAGGAAATGTATTAAAACCTAAAATAATATTCGAAAATAACAGTAAAAGATACGCATATTGTTTATGGCATGTAATATAAGGTGAATGTACAAAATACCAATAATTTAAAATAAACACTAAACCGCCATTATTTCAAGTCAGCAACCTGTTATTCAGTGGTTGTCATTGGTTAATGTCTGGTTTATTTGTTTTTCATTTGTTGATTCAGGACGTTAGTTTTCTCTTTTGAATCAATCCGTTGCATTTAATAGCTTACTATATGGTCTGGTTTTTGTTAATTGGTAAAGGACGTACATTGGCCGATACATGTTGACATCCTCATACTTTGATCTCTGGTGTATATTTTTCAAATATAGTAAGCATACTATATTTCCTTTATTTCCTCAATATATTTAAAGAACTACTGTTGTTATTCATCTTGTAAGTGGTGACGTGGTCTAAGTTTACAGTGATCACTAGCTTGTCAACACTGCTGTTTTGAGTTGGAACTCCGGTCGCACGTTTTTGACGCAAATTTATTTCCTGAAGGCACCCGTCCCCCAACAGCGGATGAATATAAGGGGCATCAGTAAATGTGCACCACAATGAACTCACGTCTTTAGGGAATAAGTCCGCGTGCAAACTATTTCGTCGCTCTCGTCAAGGTTCGTTCGACTCCGATCTCAATTGACTAAAACAATGTGGGATTGCATGATTTCCTGCCGTATTTAGTTGGTTCTCCTTCATATTCTCTGGAAGTCCTGTAAGAATAAACCAAATGTTGCCAATGCATTAAGCAATGTCTTAGAGATATGTTCTTCAGACTAAATGCGTATGCCAATACTTCTTTAAATTTTAACTGCAAGATATTCCAGAGATCGATAGTCGGCAATAGAATAATACGAATCGTTTTAAAAAAAATTGTAATACAACAACTGATACCCTCCCACCAAGAATAGTAAAATAGGAGTCGCATATGATCATAACATGACCTATCCTTTTTGAAAGTAGTTATAGACTAGGACAGGGTTACACAATTTCAAAAAAGTCTAGACCTGAAATAAGTATAAAAAATTGGAATCCCTAGTATTAAAATTGAAATCCCTAAAATGAAATATGTTAAAAAGCATACAGAAAAAACGAAGAAGGCATTTTCATAATTTTTTTTTTACATTTGTTCTTTAAAATGGAAATTTATATATCAACAATACACGTTTACCAATTTTTAAGAAAAATCTATAAATTGGTAATTGGAGATTTGATGATTTTGAATATTTTTCGTCGATTGTATTTGCTTTCTATACAAAATATGCATCCATTTTTAAAAAACTAATTCAAGAAAATAAAAGATATAATGCAATTTTTTTCGATTTTCAGTTATCGTTTAACGTTCCAAAGTTGTATGCAAAATTCTAAAGTCATTTGAAACGATTTTTTTTTAAATTACAGTGTTAAGGAAATGATTTAACCAATAATTATAGATTATAACATGATCTTTTCCATATCGGCCCTAGTATCATCCCGAGAATTCCATATTAGCTAACGGCACTAGCAGAGGCCTCATATGGGTCGGGGATAATACCAGGGCCTATATTGAAAATGATATGTTATAATCTATTAATCGCATATAAATACAAATGCTTAAAAAAGAAGAAAGCATTTTATTAATCCTTCTGGCAAGATCATACATATTTTGTGTTCCATTGAAATAACCTCATTATGTCGAAACCGTCCACCTTTATAGTCCTTGAATGTTGTAATGTCAATGTCAGATTTTCTTTTAGTATTAGTGTTCTTTATTTCTTTAACAAATTATCAAAGCCGTAACTGCCATTGAGTCAAGTAAGACAATTGCCTCACTAAAATTTCGACACTGAATTTGTGTTTCTGTATTTGTTTATGGTAATTAAATACGAAATGTAGTCATTTGTTTTTTCTGTCTCAACCTTAATTTCTATAACTTGACATCTTAATTTTTAAATTATTCCTCCCGGATATAACTCTTACTCAGGATCTCATCGGGTGATGTTTCTTGATAACATTAACATAGAAACCGGATCTTTGGTTAAAAATGATATTTGATGTTATTTGTGACCACAACAGGTGTTAAGAGTTCCAGTATTGAATAGAGTATATATATTCATTGGAACTAATCCAAAAATTACAAATATACTGACAGATCAAGTATTGGGGCACCGCACGGGAGCAGTCCTGTCTGAGTATTCAGTTCCCCGTTTTCCCCAACTTTATTCGATCTCTTTACAGATAAACAAAATATAAATAATATGAAAACTGCATGGATTAATTTTTATCCATGTTTCTTTTAGCATGAAACTTGAAAGAACAACCCGTAATCCAATTTTGACATTATATATAAAACGATATAGTTATATCCAATATCCCGTATCCTTAACATTAAAAGGTAGCATGAGGCAAAATGAAAAACTCTGGAAATGCCCAGAATGCAGGATTTTACACCATTTATCCTAGACCCCCTGTTTATGACGTCATGACAGGGCACTCAATAACTAGTAATTTGCACGGGTAGGAATAGGACTATTGCAAATCTGTGGTTATGGCAAAACCCACTTTTTTGTAATAAATATGTGATAAATGCATTTATTCTAAACTAAGTCCTCTGTGCACAGCTTTTACATTTAATACGGATTCATGATTGATGTATTATTGATATATTAAAAAAATATCATTCTGCGATGGTTGATGGAGAACTTCTGGCTAATTAATGTTTGGTTGTTTGGTGTCGAATTATTCGTTACCCTTTTGATGCATTTCAGCTAGAATCGATTCAAGTCCAAAGTCAGGAGCCCTGGTCTTTGTTAGTCTTGTATGTTTTTTAAATTTTAGTTCATTTGGATGTTTTGGAGTTTAGTGTGACGTCCATTTTCATTGAACTAGTACACATTTATTAAGAAGACAGCTGAAGCCCGCCTCCGGGTGCGGGGGGATTGTATCGCTGTGCTGAAGACCCATTGGTGGCCGTCGACTGTTCTCTACTGTTTGGTCGGGTTGTTGTCTCTTTGACACATTCCCCATTTCCATTTTCAATTTTATTAGACTGTTTTTTATACACGTTTGTTTACAATATTTGTCTTTACAGTTTTCTCCCGCATTTGCACTGTGGGGTTGCAAATTTCCAACGAAAGATGTCATTGTTAATGTCACCACATACTAAAAAATGTCGAAAAATAAGGAGTACGAGAGTACAAAAATTCAACAGCAGTATAGTTGATAGATTGGAATAAAATATATACACATTTTTTGATGATTTGAAGTATATTATGACTGTCACAAAATCTGTGACATATGCCATTTAATTGTAACTTGACCTTAAGACATGTCGATTTCCAATATAATCAAAGAGAACGATTTATAATTGGAGAGAGAACCATCGAACTTCGACAGGTAAAAAGACAATCATCGTTAATTATATATTTATGCTGTACTTTTAATGAATCATTTCAGGCGATTTATAAAGTTCATTTTGTGTAAGTGAAACATATTAAATGTTGACTAATCAACAAATACATGTATCAAGAAGTACAATTTTCATAGACAAAATATCAAAATCTGTTTACCATCTGTTTACAATTGACTCAGATTCATGTCCCGTCCAAGCCGTTAAACATTGTTTGTCAAAATGTGACCCGACTCAAAACGTTTGTTTATCAGTGCAGTAATAATGCACTTCGTGACAATACTGATAATTATCCAGTTTGGTACATTGGGACACCACTGAAAGTGAAAGCGTTCACAACTGTTATACGTTAAACAGCATTAACTGCAATGAGTAATGCTGGTCTTACAGACAGAAATATAATAAATCTGTCGAATCACAAATGTGAGGTTAGACTCAAGTCCCATTGAAGATACCTAGCAATGAACAACACATAAAATCAATGCCGTCATTGGTAATGTTGCAATCGGTTCTGCAAAGTCAACTCCTCTTGTGCCAATAAAAATTACACAATTTTAGACACCATCAATTCAACAAGGCAACTTATCTGCTGAAATTCATGTTCCAGTGTCAGTGGGACGAAATCCACTGCAACCTGTTTATACGCCGAGTCAAAATTGTATGGTAAACATTCAAACAAACCAGGAACCGAGTAAAATGTCGAGGATTGCGGCCAATTCCGTTTTTTACTACTGTGACTTCCATTTTGATTGTACACGACATGTCGTCTGTAAGGAAAGTGGTAGTATTTATTCTTCCATTTTCGAAAATACTAACATTTTCTAAATTTACCCCTCTTAAATAAAAACCTGGACAAAACAGTAACTGTTATGTTTGATATTAGTACTTTATTATTCAGTTTTAGAAATTGAAGTCAAAAGGTATCGCGACCATCTTTGAACAGAGTGGTAGCCATGCCCACTGTCATTTTCCATCAAATTTGTGAATATGTGGAAGCCTTTTCGAATAATTCTCAAGAAATATTTCAATGTGCTTCATAATTTATATTATAAATATACACACTGTAGTTATTCATAAATGAATACAAAAAAAAAACATATTGTACCCTTAGGCTTACATCCAATCCAATCGCTGTAAGTCAATAAAATGTGATACCACTTTTTCCCTGAAGTAGCTGTGCTTTATTGAATTACATTCACAATAATGTGTATATACTTTAAAACCAATGACGGTGATAAACTCAAACACTGCACTGATTTATCATTTTTTTTTAATTATACGCTGTTAATGTTATTATTTTGCTAAGATTTGATGCAAAGACAAATTGAAAGCGAAATATATTTGTAGTTTATTTTTATCATGCGAATTCATGGAGTATATTTTTTATTGCGTTAACAAAAGATATATTCATGCGCCAGGCCAATGCAATGACACAAATATACAATTAGTGTGTAATAGAGGTTACGAATGGGTAAAATTAAATTATTGTTTTCACTTTTAAAGAATTATAAGGATCAAACGCATTTTAAAACGAATTTATTGGTGCACAAACTTGAATAAATCTCTCACAAACATAATTTTTATCATAATTTTCATTATAAAAGTCCTATCGGCTTTTATTTGTTTATGAGTGATTTGGTCCAGTTTATACACCAGTAAATCCTTTAAAAGGCGATTAATACTTAAATTATTTCAATAGTTTAAATCTTTTCACATATTGCTCGCGAATAAAGTTTGCATTTGACCTACATGTACTGCAGTTAGTTGTAGTTTGTAGCTAGTATATTATAAAGTGGCATGTAAAACATTCTAAAAAAAATATTGCTCACTATTGGTTTTACTTATCAAATCATTACATTCTTTAAGTGAGGTACGTAGCAGGCCGGATTATTTTCAAGTTAATCAAAAGTACTTAGACAGACCTCAATATCAGTGGCATGTTTTATTGGTTTCTTTTGTACATCTCCAGAATATCTTCAGGTGAAAATTAAAAAAAAAATGAATCACCACTTTCCGAGAACCTTAATTGTACATGTTTACCAGATACAAATAAAGTCATAGCGTTTCTCATACTATTTATGATTAAATCTGTTGATTGTGTAGTGATTGACACTTTTGTCTGGGAGAACATGATCTATTTGTTGGTTGTATTTGGCTTTGAACAAGCTTTCAGTTGTTTTTTGTATATCGTTCCCATCTTTTGAGTTAACCCAATTGAAAACTGATTTTTACAATTTGTTCTTATGTTGTCCAGTTAAGGGGAGGGTTGAGCGCTGACAGATATGTTTAACCATGTCATATTACGTATGTGCCTGTCCCAAGTCAGTAGCCTGTAGCTCAGTAGATGTTGTTGGATCATGTCTATCGATTCATTTTGAATATTTTTTAAACTTTGTTGTTATTTATAATAAGGCCGTTAGTTTTTCGTTTGAAATGATTCCCATTTTTCATGTCTGGGCCTTTTATAGCTGACTTTGTGGTATAGGTTTTTGTCCTTGTTAAATGACGCAAAGTGGCCAATAATTACTTACATCCATTTCATCTGAACTCCGTTGGATAGTAGCCTCATTGGCAATAATACCACATCTCTTTTTTGATATATTTTTTATACCTGACTTTTAAACTCGTGTGTTCCTGAACTTTCATAAAACATTTGCCACATGACGTTAAAAATAAGCAACCAACAATCAATCAATTTCAACTCTTGTTAAATAAGGGGAAAACCATTTGATATTTATTCAATTTTAAGACGGATTAAAATGAATAATAAATCCCCCAAAAAGCCTCCCTCTCCCTCTACTCCCAATATATAAAATAGTCGTCCCCTTACTATTATAGTCCGTATATATTTTATAATATATTCAGCTTATCGTCTCTACAGGGATGTATTACTAAAGCTGCCATACTTTATTAAAGTTTATTACAAAACTCATATTCTATTATATCTGCAATCATAAATTTATTAATGTTATCTAGACTAAACGACGCCATGTTTGTTATGTGTCTCTGCTGTCTAATCTATCTTTTTAAAAACAAGAGGTAGCAGAAAGACAAGATCTTTTCAGTGTAAAACAACAGAGATGGACGTCTTCTGACTCACTACCGAAAAAAAACAAAAAAAAAACATCCCAGGTGAAGAGACTCAGAGACGGCATTGACATTTTTCAAGTACGTTCTGTGTTATTAAGAAAATGTCTGTGCTGAAAAAAACTTAACAGGGAGACAACTCAAATAGTTATACATTGTTACGATGTATGCGAAGCCTTTTATATCACACTGTACTCATCGAGGACCAGTTACTGTCAGTTACAAGTTTCCGTCTTTAAAAAGACTCTTAATTTTTTGTTAAAAACTTAGTTTTGTTTGATCCAATCAAGACTTGGAAATTTTGATTTTTTTTCTTCTTTCACTACGTCGTGGGAAGATGTTCACGTCATCCCTTCATAACGTCCTCGATTTTAGAAAACAGAACGTTTTCAGATAAGTAAAAGGAAAGCTTGACTTGTACAGAACATTTTCTTCAAAGGGATAAAAACGGTCAATTTATTTTAGGATCAATTTCTATAATTGCCTTCAATGCAGTATAACTTGTTGATTTCAGGTGATGTTAACTCAAGATCCACGTTGAGGGAAAGTCAAAGAAATTCAGAATTAATGAATGGAATGACGATACTGTTGGTTAATTTGACAAACCGCAATCTCTGTTTCCCTCAAAACAGCAAAATATGACAATAATTTCTTCTCAGTAGGAACCTTCTATAATTTAGGAACTACATGTAGATTCAAAAGTGAAACTAACTGGTCATCGTACCCATAACATTTCAAGCAAAAAAAAGTTGTTTGAGGAAAACTTTGAATTTTTGACGGTTGTTGGTACTACTACGGTTTAGAATTTTATCATTGTTCCTCGAGGTTCAGAAAATCGAGGCTTGATTGTTCTGGTTTACCAACGCTTGTTTTTAAACTATAACTTGTTGATGAATCTAACAGTTTTGTTTTGAGCAATTTGAAGTTTCTGTTATCTTTTGTGATAAACCAATTTTTTAGTAAAAAAATAAACATTGCTATCAAAAAAATTAGCTCAATAAAAGATTGTATATTGTGAATATTTGTGTTATACTTTTTTTACACATTTCATACAGATAAATTGGTATTTACGTCAGCTCTTCACAATCAATGACAATTTATATCCTTCCAAGGGAAGCAAATCAAAAAATTAATCTCTAATTACAGGGTCATTTAAGGACTATTTGACAGATGTTTTTACTTGCCTACTCGTTATATTGTTTACCGGATATCATTAAAGCATAATTACATTTATTCTTTGTAATGTGTATCTTCATGTCTATCGCTTAATACTTTAGATGAACATACATGTATGAAATCATATATCCATGATATATAGAAAACAAGATATTTGTTCCATTATCTTCTCTGCAGTAGGCATTGTTTACTGTCTTTTAGTCATGATATAGAAATAAGGAGGTGCGTTGCGATTTCCTTAGATGATATTACCTCAAAAAAGACAAAAAACAATCAATTAAATTTTCAAAGTATGTTGTATTTTATGTGAAGACAGTTAACGTAAGACATACAAATGATTTAAAGCAATTTTGGTATGCGCTTATATGTAAGGTTTCTTTTTTCCATAATTTTAAAACCATTGTAAGGACTAAACATGTTGGCAGCTATAAAGATATTGAACGTTGGAATTGTCGCTGTGATGCTGTTATTTTATGGTTGCTCCATATACGTTTCAATTATTTCAAAGGAAATTAAGAAGAATAGTTTCAGCGATATGGCATTGGGGCTGGAATTTTTTTATCATATTATTCTACGTTTGATGAATTCACAAAGCGTGGAAATCCAATACCAGCGTATGCTGATCACACACCTTATTTGTGGAACAATAATGTCGGCCTTCATTCATGTTTTATTAATAAGTCTCGAGCGACTGAATGCCACATTTGTAACAAAGAAAGGAATATTGACACATTTAACCAGTTACAAATCTGTTATACTTTGTTTTATACTAAGTCATTTCATTGCTTTGTTGAGATTCGGTATACAAACAATTGATGGACCAGTACCGTACGGCTCTAAAAACTCTGCTAGTCCAGGAGTTCTGTTTTCACATGACATTCCTTGTCTCGTTATTGTTGTGTTGATAATCACGTCTTATGGGGTAACGGTATACCGGATGATTAAGTTAAATAAAATTGTTCCACTGACGGCCACCCTGTCTGCAAAGAAAAAGGCTGATGCAATACGAATGCGTAAAAACGTAGTAACTCTTGGTTTGATAATGGCACTTGCTGTAGTGGTAGTTCTGATGCGATGTATTGTTGTCACATTGTTATATTTGAACAAAGGAAATGGATCTGATATAAATGATACTGTATTTAAGATATTAAACAATGTATTTCTTTTAATTAACCCTCTTCTAGATCCAGAAATTTATGTTTTGAGAATCAAGAAGTACCGACACCACCTTCGATGTAGATGCCTTAAAAGAAACTCTGATGTGGCCAGCTAAGCTGCAAATTCTTAGAATGTGTTAACTGATGGAAATAGTTGGAAGATAACTCAACAAAACAATGATGTTTTTGCATGCGAAGATCACTTTCATAAATTACATGTTGATTCGAAACATTTTAAACACGTTCACATGGATAAGAAAGTACTTGTGACGTATATATATCAACCGTGTTGTTTTTACAAAGGGACGTAACACCATGCACTTCGAACAGTGTATTGAAAATAAAACGTACATACACTCCTAGTCCTATTTTGGAGAAACGTCTTCACTAAGTATATATACAGAAACAGGTATCTGTCAATTGTAAAATGTTTCTAGTATTCAATTTTATTAATTTTCTAAACTTTTGATGCAGATAAAAAAATCTTACATTTTAAATATGCAAATTTAATATCTACCAAATACACTCATCATAGATACCAGGAATAAAATTGTGTTCGCAAAATTGTGTGACTTTTTCGACAGAATAGGCTGTTAAAAAAACATCAAACAAAACTTTACCACCAATTCCAAATGAATATATATTCTTAGAACATTTTAATGAAAATTCTTAAACAAATAAGATCATAAATATCTCATAATCTATAATTGATACTAACCCACATTTTATTTTATCATTTTTATAATATTGAATAGAACAACCGAAAATCAATCTGTACAGTAATTACTTGGTCGTACGAAATTATCCGGATCGACTTTATAACGCTTTACCAATACCCACCATAACGTTTCACTGACAACTTTAAATGGTGCTCGCTCGCTCTAATAATAGAAAAAAATCGAATCTCACGTCAGAATTTGACATACCTCTTAATATTTATGTAAAATAAACCCTCAATTTATTAGATATTTCTTTTGAATTTACAATGTTATATGTTAAAACAATACCTTCATAAAAATATTCGCTTTTAAAATACTATACGAACAGGAGTTGCAATATATAATCCTAATGTGATAGAAAGATATGAAATTCATATTACACCAAATAAGGAACTGAAGTGCTTTTCTTACACTTATCTTATTTTTTTTTATATCCATCATATACTTTTGTTTGACCAATGATCGATATAACAATCTGGAGGGTTGAGATAAAAAAGATAAAAACTCATTTAACTTTGTCACGTTTTTGGAATTGTGTGTTTGTTCCCGGATAGGTATCTCGTCAATGGTTTTCATTTGTCACATCTGCATGAGGGGGATGGCTCGCATTTTGGGATATGGGAAATTGGGGTATAAAGGTGGTGATTTTGGCATACTAGGGATAACAAATGTGGATGCGGTTTGAAGGGGATACAAAAAGTGGGATGGAGAATACAAACAGGTTGGATATAGGATTTGAGCACCCCGTCACGGTGTTGACCCCTCTTTCTTTATGTTTTTTTGTGATTTGATTTGAAAACTTTGCAGTTCTGATCTTTTCCACTATGTTTTTACATGACTTAATTCTTTATTTTATATCCTTTTGTCTTTATATTGTAAGGAAACGACAATATGTGATGTGCACTCTACATCATATGATGTGCAATTATCCTAATTTGAATAGACATATGAAGATGTGGTATGAATGCCAATGAGACAACTCTCCATCCAAGTCGCAATTTGTAAAAGTAAACCATTATAGGCCAAAGTACGGTCTTCAACACGGAGTCTTGGCTCACACCAAACAGCAAGCTATAAAGGGCCCCAGAAATGACTAGTGTAAATCCATTCAAACGGGAAAACCAACGGTCTAATCTATATAAAAAACGAGAAACGAGAAACACTTATGAACCACATCAACAAACGACAACTGCTGAACCTCAGATTCTTGACTTAGGACAAATGCAAACAAATGCAGCGGGTTTAAACGTTTCAATAGGTTCCAACCTTCACCCTTACCTGAAACAATAGAAAGACACACTATAAAATATCAATCGAAATGGCTTACCTCAATCAAAAGACACATTAGCACTAGTGAACATACACTCAACGAATACATTGGATCTATGATACATGTCCATATGACATTATTTAATGTGCAAATAACTTGATAGGATGAATAGATGTATTAATGCTATATGCACTCTGCAATATCTTTTGTGAATATTGACGTAATATATGATGTGGGTTTACCTTTATAATGATGCGATCTTGTCTTTGTACTATGCTTTTGTACATTTGTTTTACTTATTTTGTTTTATGCCAAAACGTCAGTGGTTGTCGTTTGTTGGTGTTGTTCATAGGTGTGTCTCGTTTCTTGTTTTTTTTATAAAGATTAAACCGTTGGTTTACATGTTTGAATTGTTTTACACTAGTCATTTAGGTCGCTTTATAGCTTGCTGTTTGGTGTGAGCCAATACTCCGTGTTTTAGGCTTATAAGATGATAAATGTAATTATTTTTTACATTGTGACTTGGATGGAGAGTTGTCCCATTGGCACTCATGCCCCACATTCTCTTATCTATATAGTGTTGGCTACAAAAAAAACTAAAAATAGCACAAATTCAGGTTAACTAGGGGGGAGGGGGGGGGGGGGTTGGGTTACTGTTTAAATATTTAGATGGGAGTTCCGACATTGATTAAAATCCAATTATGACGTCACTATACCTTGCTCTCGTCTGAATTTCCTATTGTAACGTCATGAAAAGATAATAACATGCATGATGAAGTCACAAAGAAGGCATTAATCTTTGTGTAGACCATTAAAAAGAAAGATAAGATAATCTTTATTTCGTCTTGAAAAAAAGAAACAGTTTCCACCACCGTACTACGGTTCAAAAAGTTCAAAAAGAGTTAATGACAAACACTATGCATACAATCCTGTTAACCCAACATCAGAATGATTTATGCGCCAAAACTTGACAGCCAGACCTGATGGCAGGTAGTTATGACCGTGGACATGACACACAAGAAGGGCGGAGTTGGATGTAAAAGAATGAACAGGAAAAGACAGGAGGCCGAGGTGGAACACGTGGAGACATAAGGACAAAAAGAAGCTGACATATTATCAGGTAATGAGTCGGTGGAGGATGCACAGAATTCCTCCTTTTATGCACGACCTGTCAAAAACACAATCGATTTCACCCCGACACAAGAGGCTAGCGTTCATGACACAGTGGGGGAACACATGGCTTTCAAAATTAAGAATAAGATTTGGGAGGGAAAGTTTATTACTACATATTCTTTTGATAACACAGAAAGAAATTGTGGAGGTAAATAAAGGCAACAGTAGTATACCGCTGTTCGAAACTCATAAATCGATAGAGATAAAAACAAATCCGGGTTACAAACCAAAACTGAGGGAAACGAGGCCGATTTAAAATTAAAAAGGGGAAATATTTGCGTAGGAAAAAGATCGTCAGCATTCATGGTTTTTATGAGTGTTTATATTGAGAAATACAGGACTTGGGCACAGAAATTGTTAAAATATATGCGTGATATTAGATTAGCTTCGACGAAATCAGAAAACTAGGCCAACTACGACCAGCAATTTAGGCTAAAAAGAGAAAAGAATCCATATTTATCTTGGGGAAACATACACATTGAATATTGGCTATTACACATCACATCTCCCACAGTTAAAAACAAGACTTCAATGCATTCACAGGGTTATAGAAAAAATACACAAAATCGTGATCATTATAATTCAAATGCAACTACACCTCCAACACTTACACGAGAACAAATCAGCAATCATAGATAACTAGTGGTAGTACAAATATGTCCTTTAAATACTACAATAATGGTACTGACTGTCCACACTTCCCTCGTTGTATTAAACATGAATGTAAAATATGCAGTGGCAAACACAGAAAGACCGAATGTAATAACCGGGCCCATTTTAAGAATTCAAATAGAGAAAAAAATATTCAACGAGTGATCGAACAACACATTAATTGACAAACGCGCATGAGTTAGTAATAACCGGGCCCAAGGTAGAAGTAAAAAAAAATAATTATAGAATAACTAATCGAAGAATTCAAATAGAGAAAAATATTCAACGAGTGATCGAACAACACAATAATTGACGAACGTGCGTAGCACATGAGTTAATTATCAGTGTTGTTCCGTCACGAGTTGAATATTTTTCTCTATTTGAATTCTTCGATTAGTTATTCTTTTTATTACATTCATTTTTGGCAAATGGCCTTTTTATGAAATTAAAGTAAAAAATGTAAGGTACTATATCTTTTTTCTACGCATTTACAATTTGTTTTGATCCGATTTTATCGACAACGTCTTGACAACGCCTATTGTTGTATGACGTCAGAGGAGTGAAATAACCACGTTTATTTCACATGTGAAATTATCAGTTTTTATTTCACTGGGAAATCAATGTAATTCATTGCAACCAATGTAATACTAATCTTTATTCAATTGGAAATACTTCCGTTAAAGTTTCTGTTTTGGAAAATTATTTAGAATTTTATCCAAATGAAAAAGTAGCACATAAAATTGTATCTGGTTTCAAATTTTTAAAGAAAAAAATTATGAAGAACGTTAAACTTGGTCGCATTTCTTGTCCATTTAAAGTCCTGCTTTTCCCACACTTCAGGTATCACCAATGGGGCTAGTAACAATAATTGATGGAAATTTTAGACTTATTAAACATTAATCCTATCTTGAGGATAAATCAATAAATGATTTTAATGATAACAACCATTGTTCAGTGCAGTACAGTTCACTGAACGAAGCAGTATGTTTGATTAATAGACACAAAACATTTGCCCGTTTAAGCCATGCTGATGCTTTTCGCTTATTGCCTACTGCCTCGCAGGAATTTGAATTGTTTGGGATGAAATTTCAGGGTAAATATTATCTTAATAAAATGCTTCCAGTTGGGGTTTCAATCAGTTGCGCCCTTTGGGAGAAATTTGCAAATGTTTTGTATTGGATAATACAGTAAAAAAGTGGAAATGATAATACACTCCATTATGTAGATGATTTTCTCTTTTTCCAGTCGAGCGAAACATCAGAAGTTGGCAATACTTTGAACATATAGCAAGAGGTATGCAATAAAATAAGTATTCCTCTTGCTAGTAACAAGACGTCTGCCACAGACTCATCAATTCAACAATAGGGGTAAGGAAATCATTATTACAAAATTCGAGTCAACAAACAGATGAAAGCAGATTTAGAAGTTTGGTTAGACTTTTCATAACAATACAATAGTGTCACTGTAATAACCGACAATATATGGGTTTTAAACGAAAACATGGATTTGTCAAGGATAATCAGGGGTGGGGGGGGGGGGGGGGGGTCCAAAGTTGGATATGGAATCTATTTTGCAGGTCAGTGGGCCCAAGGTATCTGGCAAAAACATTGGGTTGAAACTGGAATAACCAGGGATATGACACTGTTAAAGTTGTTTCCAGTTGTAGCATCAATTATGTCCTGGGAATCATATTTTGTTAACAAAAAAGTTATTTTCATGTTGAGAATTTATAATATTTATTTTAGTGTTATACACTAATCATAACGGTCATAAAGATTCTTGTAAAACAGTCAGGAATAAAAAAAAAAAAAAAAAAAAAACAGTTTTCTGTTGAAACACTGATAGATGGCGAGTTTTCTCATTGGAACTCATATTACATATTCTTATCTATACTTATGTTAGGTAGACAGCTTACGTAGTATTGCATTAAAAATGTACTTATCTTGAATATCATCATTCAGTGTCTCTCTTTTGTGCTCAGTATAATGTGTGAGATGTTTTGGTATTCTTATTCTTCGAATAACTCTTCGCCATCTTCGCCTACGTCCTTCACATTCATTAATCATATAAGGTGCGACTAAAATAGTCAGTAGCATCAAAACAATCCCTTTCATTTTCTAAATAAAAAAATAAATAAATAATAGACTGCTACTTTTTTTTAAATTGGATAGATGCTACTACTGGGTAGCTTCACATATTTGTAACTAACAAATTAATGTTAAAGGAGAAAGTTGGAAAGAGATACGTTATAAAGACAGTTCAAATGAAAATTCAAACGTGATATAAAATGTTTCTGAAGACAGATGTTCACAAGACTATGCTTTGTCAAATATCAATATTTGTATTCCATACTGTTTTATCTTGTCTTGCATATAACTACAAGTATTGTGAGATATATTTAGATTTAATACAATAACTTGGTAAGCCATAATACAAATAAGTTGGTTTTTTCGTTCGTCTAATTATTAAAGTCCTTTAATTCAACGATATGTCAACGAGATGTAGATTTAATGTTATATAAAACGAGCTGCACGGACTTATTTGACGAACAAAACAAATGTTATAGACAGTACTCTTTAAGTTAGTATCGTACAATAAAGGAATAAAAGGTCCCAAGATATTTAAAAAATGTACTACTATTGTATAAAATCACAAACTTTTTAAGATAAAATATAATCTCAACAATGTGCCATATCTATGTATGTATATTGAACTTTAAATAACATATAGTAATCACAGCTATTCACCTATTTATAATATAATACCAACATCAAATTAAAGTACCAGATGTAAGCAAATATCGTACCAGTTGTGACGAAAAATCTATATAATCATGTTTTCCAGGAACTCTAACAAATATAGTCACTATTAGACATTTTTTTAAAACTAATCAAGACTGATACCTTATACATATGCATAGACCTTTCAATTAGGGGGCCGTCTTGGGGTTTACAAATAAAATTGAAAATGGAAATGGGGAATGTGTCAAAGAGACAACAACCCGACCATAGAGCAGACAACAGCCGAAGGCCACCAATGGGTCTTCAATGCAGCGAGAAACTCCCGCACCCGGAGGGGTCCTTCAGCTGGCCCCTAAACAAATATGTATACTAGTTCAGTGAAAATGGACGTCATACTAAACTCCAAATTATACACAAGAAACTAAAATTAAAAATGATACAATACTAACAAAGGCCAGAGGCTCCTGACTTGGGACAGGCGCAAAAATGCGGCGGGGTTAAACATGTTTTTTGAGATCTCAACCCTCCCCCTATACCTCTAGCCAATGTAGAAAAAACAAACGTACAACAGTACGCACAGTAAAACTCAGTTTAAGAGAAGTTCACATATAGTTACATTAATCTTATATAATTGTTGTTTGTTATTTGTTAGTATATATTATGTATGTCAATGATTTGCTCCATTATCAATTGTCTGTTCAGTTCAATAAAAATGTTTGATGCTCAAATGTTCCTTGTGACAAACTTAAAGATTAAGTGAAATATAAACCACGAGTTCTAAGTGGAAAAGTTGAAATCATCAATTTGTATCTTTTACGGACGGTTGACCTGTTATGGAATATCTGTTTCACAGATGACGACATATATGTTTGGCGGTTTTTGGTGGGGTTCGTGTTGCTCAGTTTTGAGTTTTTTTATGTTATTTTTAGCGAACAGTGGTTTGTCTTATGTTCTTTTTTTGGGGGGGGGGGGGGGGGGGGGGGGGGGGGGGGGGGGGGGAGGGGGAGGGAGAGAGGGGTCATGTCGTTGCCATTTTTTTTTTTTCAACATATGAGTTCGAATGTCCCTATGGTATCGTTTGCCTCTCGTTTAAGTAGTAAAAGAAACACAAAAAGTGTAGACATTTGATGTTCTGAAATAGTTTTTAGAATATATTATTTTATCAAGGAGAACTTCTAACGTTGAAGATAAACGAATCCTGCTTAGAGTTCACTAAAAAGTAAAATCACAAAAACACCGAACTCCGAGATGTGAGATGATTTTTGTGATAAAAATTACCCGAACGCTATTGTATTTTAACGAAATCCCCTAAGCTGAATTAAAAACAGTATCTTAATAAATAGCCATGCAGTTAACTGGTGCGCTTAAGGATATAACCATACATGTACATTACGACCTGTTAAAGTAATTTAATTTCCTGTAATGTTCTGTTTTCATATCATACGTATCTAAAATGTGGAATATCTTTTTGTCTGAAATTTACATGGGACCTTGTTTAAAAAATATATTATAATAACAAATGGAAAAAGTAAGTATGAGCTTCACATTCATCTACATATATCTTGACAGTTTAATTGAGAATTCTGCAAAGAGTTAACGTTATCATTTCATTCGTTTTCAGAAAAAAAACCTGCCTATCTTCTGTCTATTTTTGATGTATTTATGAACGATGTAAAACCTTGGTTAGTAAATATGCAAGAGCTACAAGTAAATAATTGCAACAAAAACGTTTGAGTATTCCATGTGTTCATCTGGCATAAAAAAAAAAAAAAAAAAGCCCAAGATACCTTTTAGAAAAAAACGAGAGAGGGAAGAAACGAGTAACAGTTTTTGGATAATTTAGTATAATTTCAGTGAAAGAGGGTCTTCAGAAATACTGTGAAACTGTTTACTCGCGTAGTGGTATTAATCATACCTGGATTCTTAAAAATTCTAGAGAACTTCTGGATAATTTTAAATCTCGGTCTTTTTCTGAAACTAGTTCTATCAAAACTTTTGATTTTTCAACCCTGTATTCCACCATTCCCCATGTGAAATTGAAAAATCGCCTAAAAGAAATAATCCATAATGCCTGTCAACATAAAAATGGTAGCATACGCTATAAATTTATTACTTTTGGATACTATAAGGCATATTTTGTTAATAGTGAACAAAAGGGTAAAACATGCTACACAGAGGAACAAGTGATCAGTATGCTGGAGTTTCTTATCGACAACATTTTTGTTGAATTTAGAGGTAGACTTTTTCAACAAATTGTCGGCATTCCTATGGGAACGAACTGTGCACCTCTCCTTACCGACTCTTCTTATTTTCATATGAATCGGAGTTTCTTAAGACACTTGTCAAAAACAAGAAGATCAAAGAAGCCAGATTTTTAATTTCACTTTCAGATATATTGATGATGTTCTTTCCATTAACAATCCGAACTTTTCTGATTGGGTTCCATTAATATATCCCCCAGAACTAGAAATTAAAGAAACAACAGACACGGCTTCCTCCGCCTCATTTTTAGACTTAAACCTCGAATTTGACATACACAGTCATCTCAGTACCAGAATCTATGACAAACGAGACGATTTTAATTTCAAAATTATCAATTTCCTCCACCTTAGCAATATACCAACTTCACCTGCATATGGGATATACATTTCCCAACTTATTCGGTATGCAAGAGCCTGCAGCTCCTACTCAGACTTTGTAAAACGTCATCAGTATCTGAGCAAAAAGTTGATGAACCAGGGGTATGTCAAAGAACGTCTCGTCCTTTTTCTAAAAAAGTTCATCGGAAGATACCAAGACCTTGTTGATAAATATTCCGTATCAACTTCACAATAATACATGATGGTCTTGAAGTATAGATTCTGCGTACTGACGCTGTTTATCATCTTAATAACGTGTTAAAGTGTTCTTTTATGTGTCTTAATTAATATTACTTTTACTGTTTGGTCTGTTTTTGGTGATAAACATTTGACGTGGCTCTGTACTTATGCATCCCGTCATTGTGTTGTTTGTATTATTTTTCATTTGTACTTGTGTGCTTTGTCCGTGTGACTTTTTATGTTTCTTTGATACATATGACGTGTCTCTGTACTTTAAATATCCTGCCATTGTGTTATTGTTCTATTATGATTTTTGCATACTTTGAACGACAAAATTATTTTATATCTCTGTCTGTATGCCGTTTACATTCTGACGTCAAACACGCGATTCTACGCCAGAGTTAATGTTAAAATTACGATTCGGTCCCAGTGCTTATAATCCCTCGATCCGTTATGGGTTGATTTAGCATACATAAATAAAATACAAGTGAGAGGTTTAGCGCTATAAAACCAGGTTCAATCCACCAATTTCTACATAAGAAAGTGCCTTGACCAAGTCAGGAATATGACTGTTGTTGTCCATTCGTTTGTTGTGTTTGTGCTTTTGATTTTGTATATATTACTTTCCGAAAATTTAATCTAACGAAGACGTTTGTAACTTGCAAAACGACATATAAAATCTACATATGAACGTTCTCAAGCCACCCTTTTAGAATGCGTTAATTAATTTTTAGAAATTTTTTTTTCTTATTGTACATCATTACTTTTTAGCAGAGAAAAACAAGTAATGTCAGTGGCCTTGAGTAATATTTAAAAAAGCGATATCGCTACGTTTACATATTAAACACATTATAGAAATTTATTATTTGAAATACCATTTGAAATATCTGATTGTTTCTGTGATATAACGACGCTAAATTGTTTTCAACACTTCATTGTCAAACACTTTTAGCATTAAAAACTTCTACCAGATCTGATATGTGCGAGAGCATTATTGGGATTCATCCGATTATGAGTTTTATTCACAAAAGAAAACTGTTCTTTTTTCAAAACCTGTGTATGTTAGATACCAATTATCTTTCAAAAAGAATATTTTTGGTTCGACTATTTTCATTCCTCATAGACCCTCACCGCCGTCACTATAGATACATTCCTGATGTTATTGACATTTTAAAAACATATGGAGTTATTCAATATCTTACCGAATATATTGATACTTGGAGTTTTCCATCAAAAAGTCAATGGAAATCGATTGTTCACAAAACAGTTAAAGACCAGCAGTCGGTCAACTGGGAAAACCGTATTGCGTTAGATGACAATTTTAAACGTTTTAAAATATTCACAAGATAGTTTCGATGACCAACTCCTGGAAAAAGCACAATCGTTTGCAGAAATACAAAATTCCTTTTTTATTACAAAACTGTTAACTGATATACCAAATTCATCAGGAAATAAGTGCGTCGCATGCAAAAACTACTTTGATGATGTTTATGTACATGCATGTTGTTCCTGCATTTGTACTACAGAGCTGCGTGAATTGTGGTGGAATATGATTATTGAGAATTTTCACTACTACTGTATTGCAAACTAAGTGAATATGATGATGAGGATGTTTATCAAATTTTACTAGGACTAATTCCATTAAATGTCATTGCCGATCATTCGGAGTTTGAGAAACTTTGCCACGCCCATGTTGTTCAATGCGAAGCAACATATGGACGTTGTGTCAGGTTAAGCAATACATGATATGTCATCATTCAAGATTGCATAAGGACTTTATGCCGAATGACTAAAGTGTATATGTGTCTGTACATGTAAAAAAAAACTTTTTTGTTCTGTTCCTATTTCGTTTATTCTTTTTGTTGTGTGATATTTAGTTAAATTTGTGTATTCATAATATCTCAATTATGAGGAAATAAAGACATGAATGAATGAATGAATAAATGAATGAATGAGTGTTTCTCTCCCTCATGCAAAACTTAGTTTCCTTGTCAGGGTTTTGCTATACCGTTGGTCCTTTTCGGTTATATAACTCTCCAACATTTGTAATAGTTTTAGATGTATAGATATTTTGATGGATGAAACTGGAGGAACAATAGTTGTGTTAATGCGCATCTTGTGCAGTAAAGTACTATTGAATGTCATCTTAAATGTTATGATTCAAATATGACGAATATGTTTAGTCAATAACTTTGTTTCATTATTTGTTTCATTGAAAACTTGTGTTAACTAATTCTTGTTTTGCTTTTCAGTAATGATATGCATTGAAAAAAAATATTGAATAAGCTTTTTAACTATGACTTTTTTCCAAGCTATTTTTGTAAGCAATTCCCCTGGCCATTTTTGCGAACAATTTCAATGTTCTTTAGCAGTTTCAAAACTGTAGCAGTATAAACTAAATTTTGTACGGCTTTAGAGTATAATGGTTATATTAATCATTTGTTTATCTGTATATTTCACAAATGTGTATGGCTGGGAAGTAACACTATTACCACTTTTAATTTTATTTGATATAATAAGTAAGAAGTGCATTGTAAAATGAAATTTATAACTATATGTTTTTTAATATAATTCAGTAGGACAAATAATATATCAACTATATTTCACGCAATGAACCAGCTGTCATCAATAAAGTGTTATTTATACTTTGCTTTTCGGGAATAACAGGCTTATGAACCCTGAATTATTGATACTTTTATTTGTGAATAGTATGAAAGTATAATATGACAAAATTTTAGCATGCAAGCATGTACTTGTGTCAAAAGAAAATTTTGGAGCGACTGCAAGATCGGTCTTTTTGTGAAATGTCATCATTGCATATCTCTGGATACACAATACGCCCAGTATTACCAACATTGTTTTTTTTCGAACATTCAATTATAGAGCGTGTAATATCCATTCTGAGAGGGTTTTTAAACTCTCGCTTTTGCCAATGGATTGTCATTTTGTTACCGATGAATGCGTTGGAATGTACCGTAGTGTCTTCTACCTTTCTATTTCTGTTTTGTGGTCGGATGAAATTGAATTATAATAAGAACAATTTGATTTTAAAGGGTTCATTGAACTAACAGCGTTGGTTTTAAGGATTTGAGAACAATAATCGCTGATTTTCGAACACGAAAAAACGAGGTTCCGTTTTGCCAAAGTAAACAAAAAAAAAACAAAAATAAATAAAAAAAAAAAAAAAATAAAAAAAAAACAAAACAAACAAATAAACACTTTCTGTCCCTTTGTACACATTTTAAGTTGAAAACGAAAACACGACCTTCATCATAGTCGCCTATTAATGTTTATTTTTATATCCTGAATGTTTATGTAACAAGACGTTAAGGAAACATCTTTTTTTGTGTGTGTTTATCTAAATGACAAACACATATAACCGTACATTGCAAACAGCGATTGATTCGCAAAATAACCTTTATTATTCTATTTTGCAGTGTTTGAGTAGCTAAATGTGTTAAAGTACAGAAACATAAGGGACTAAATAGATCCATTAAAGTTCGATAATAAAATATATCAGATGCTTCAGCTCTTGAAACTGTTGTGTTTATTTCATATATATTGAATCAACGTATGAACCGTTAACACTACAATGTGCGTCATAATAATCCGTATACATTTTCATGAAATATCCTGTAATAGTTCTTACCATTTTTTCTAATTCTTCATCACTATACACATGACATTATATTATCTTGAGATATGTAAGAGATAAATCATTTACATAAATGGCAACTTTTTTATAAATTCGAAATTGAACGATATAATTCCACTCAAAGAATACGAAGACATAAGACTTCGATAAAGCAAAATATCGTTCATATTTTAAGCGAAATATTTAAAGAAAAAAAAGTTCAACAAAATGTATGGATATAAAGACACATCCCCGTTTGCCTTACATAACATTACGACAGTACATTAATAAAAAAAATTAAATTGCCTGACATTATGACATGCACATTCATAATAATAATATAACTTTGTTACACCTTCATTAAAGTGTTATTTGTTTCTGTCAAGAGTTCTAAAGGTATTGTTTTTTTTTGTCTGCATAGGCATGAGAGACGGCTGCAAAATCAGCATAACCTACTACCAGACTTGTTTGCATTGGAACTAAACAATTGAACATGACTTATCTAGGATTATCTACCGTTAACTAGCAAGATATGTACGGGAATCATTAAAATGTAGGATATGCTCTATCGTTGATTAAAATGAATTATATGGGATGAACGTCTTAAATGTACGACAAAGATTGTCAATTAGAAGGGTCTGATAAAGCAATTCAGGTCTAGGTATGGAGATATCTACCAACCTATTAGACAAGGAGGCTATGACTAACCAAAGGTGCAAACCATTAGGTACTTTGACAATGTTTGAAAAGGTCATGGAGTTTGATGTTTTAATCTAAATGATGAAGTTGTAGTAAAGCTTATTATTTGAGGCATGTATAGACTTCTTTGTGAAGCTTTAGTTTAGTTGGTTTGCTGTCATATTGAGATTTGCCTTATAGCATCTTTCATTTACACGAAGTCGCTGTGTACAAAAATAAAAAAATGATAAGTGCTATTAGATGTTGCCAAATTCTATTTAATCTGCATTTAAATTGGATGAAGACATCTTAAATCAGTCATCATCTTGTGAATCATCAACGTAACGTTCATCGATATCATTCACGTCACGCTCGTCGATATCATTCATGAAACGCTCGTCGATATCATTCGTAACATCATCATTCATATTGACATTTCGTTCATCTATATGTCCGTCTTCAAGGTTCCCAATCTCGATGTCTTCATCTGAAATATAATTTGAAACGATTTAAAAAACAATTATAAACACAAAACAACACAACACATAACATTAAGATAACACTGATACAAGGTCATTATTTCAAACTTAGAGATTATTTACAAGACATTGTTTTTTTTATTATTTCAGACATGATCCAGAGCAGTTACTATGAACAATGCAACATAAATAAAATAAGAAGATATGGTATGGTTGGCAATGCAAAAACACCAGAGATTAAAAGACATATAAGTTAACAATTATAGGTCATCATTATTGAGAAACATCCATACCGCAAAGCAATGTTTACTAAAAACGTTTACAAATAAAATTCCAGAAAAAAATTGAAAATAATAGTTATCTTTGCAAACCATACTTCTTTCGTGTATTTGATATGGGTTTGAATACCATTTGACGGTATCGAACATATCTTAATTACATATAATGCTTTATTTCGTAATGTTTCACATCTTAGTGGCTTGTACAACTACTTTAGCTTGTTGGAGGTGTTATATTAGATTGCAACACGACAAATCACCAGAGATTAAGACATGGGTAATACTATGTTTTGAAGTTGTCTTTCTGGTCGAAACGTAAGAAACAAAAGTCAGTATATCTTATATACTCCTCTCAACGATAGTTCAAATGCAATACATATTTAATTTTATCTGTCAAATTACCATAGAATGACAATAAAAATAATGGATAAATACCACCCAAATTGATGTTTACTGTTTAACCTTTAGACAATTGTCTAATTGTAATGTGATATTGATAAAAAGAAAATACATTATGCTATACATGTTTTCTGTGTGACCTTTAAAAGTAAGCATCTCGTGCAGATAAAACCAGGCTTAGCCCACCATGTCCTTCTGAAAATGCCTGTATCAAGTTAGGAAAATGGAATTAGTTGTGACTTGTTCCTTTGATTGATAGCGTTTTATTTCAGTTTAATTCTCTAGTGGTATTAATTCTTGTTTATATATGCGAGTTTTCTTCCTCTTGTGAACTTCAACGCAATCAAATATATCTGAATATTAAAACGTCTTTTTCAAGATACTGAAAATGATTTATTATATGGTAACGTCAATGCTAGGATTCTTTCTTTACAATCCCCTCTGATTACTAAGGGCTGAATACATAATTTATATTTACACTTTACTTATACAGTGATCCTAAATCGAGAAAGTTAAAAATATAATTGAAAAAACAAAGTATTTTAACAATTAAAAAAAAGTAATAATTCCAAGACCCTAACAATGCAAGTGATGCAGCATTTAAAATTACGAACCTTGAATGTCATTATCGAACGTGGCTCGTTTTCGTCCTGCATATATTGTTGGATGTCTTGGCCATCTTGGATATCTTGGATATCTTGGATATCGCGGTAATCTCGGTATCCGTGGCAACCTTGGCCAACTATATCCGTTACATTCATCAATTATACAAAGTGATGATACAATAGCCAATAGCAGCAGGACGTTTCTCTTCATTTTCAAACTGGAAGACAATAAACATAATAGTGTTGGTACCACAAACTATTGTATTGTTATGTTTATAAGAACGAATTAATTATTGGACGACTACAAAAAAACAAACATTGATGAACAACGTGGCCTTCTGAGAAACAGTCATCACTAAAATCACGTTAACAAAGATTCAAATATCATTCCAAATCACGCCAGAAAGTTGTTTTAACTAATTAATATTGATCATGTCAGCTTTGTATTGTTAAATAAAAAAAAATAGAATAAAAAGTAAAACTAACCTTTTTGTCGTGAAAAATCTTAAATGTTAACCAGCTTGAAATGTTCAAATCGCACTTAACTAAATTAGAGAACTGTTGATCATATATTTATAGTACCATGGTAACATATGTAAGCATAAACAGTATCCTATGTGATGTATCATCATTTTTCCAAGAAAAAACACCTTTCTGACTAATTCATTATAATTCATATGAAAAGCATTAATTTAAATGTATAGCTTAAGCATCTAGAAAGAGAAAGACACTGCAGTAGTTATATAAGTGAGGGCAATGGAATTATGCGTATATGGTAAAATGTACAATATCTATCGATTTTTAATCTCATTGAATAAAAAGCAGTTCCGATCTTCCATGTCAAATTACTAATTTGTGAGTTAAACACCATGAATAGATTATCTCAGATGTATTTGGTGAAACCTTTTGGAAATGTTATCCTCAAAGCTCTCAACTCAGTTTTAAATTTGGTCTTTTAACTGATTTGAATCGAAGCCACTGTTGAATTTTGTGTCCCGCCCGTCTTGCATTGAAAATTATAAATCTTTGAAGTGTTTTTTTAGGCCATAAACATCAGCCAGGTTCTAGAGCGCTTATTTTTATCTACGTATACGTTATAATAAATAGTATTGTTTACAGATAATCGTGTATAATTTGAATACCTCACATATTATAAAATCAACAATATTAGAATGTACCTGATGATATTATAAAAAAAACAACAACAACATACAATTAGTCTCTACATCAAAATGAAAAGTATCCCGCAAAATACACTCCGTCCTAGTCCAGTGGCATATATTTCATGCATGTTCTGGCCGAAAATGAACTAACAAAAAATGCAATAGGTTTGTCCTATATTAGGGGTCGACTCGGATAAAGGACGGGAAATTCGGTTCGGCATCATTTTCCCTAGAAACAATTCGTTTCTGGTTAATACATTATTATTTAGACTAAATACCTCAATTTATATATATAACTTATGCATTTAGAGAAAAAAAACATAGTAATAGTTGTAAAAATAAGGGTTTTGAATCATGGCGAGAGAACTATGCTAAAATGGTCATATGGACAAAATATTTCGATTTTCAATCTTATTGTATTGAAAGTCCTTCCACAGTTCCATGTCAAGTTTAATAACTTGTGGGTTATTCCCCCAAAATAGATTATCTCAGACGTATTTGGCAAAATATTTCGGAATTTTGGATTATCAATTACCTCAAACTTCGAAATTTATTTGGCATTTTAAAATGTTTGATTCATGTATCACTTGTGAATACTTTGAAGAAGAAACATGATTATAGGATACACAGTTATAAGCTTGGTCTCTTTGATCAATATGTTTTTATACTACATGTACTTTACACATCCTTTCTACAAACATCTTTTTTTGTCAATTTAGAAATGATTTTGTATGAATCGTAATTAAACTTAATAATGCTTATTGATAACAGCTGTGTGAGATTCCATTACCTCACATACTAAAAAAAACCAAAATGTACCTGATGTTATTGTTTTGATCAATAATAAAAACAAAATGCCATTATGATAATAAATGTATATACAAATATATATAAAACGAAATCCAATTTAAATCTCTACATTTAGATCAAAAGTATCTTGTAAAATACACCGTCCTATGTTAATATGTTATAGATAATACATATTTTTAGGTTTTTCTTGTCGTAGAACACACCGAGGGGTGTCAGGATTGATTAAATGAAAGACCGACCGTAGGGAGGTCTTTCTTTGGGCAATCCTGACACCCCGAGGTGTGTTCTACGACAAGAAAAACCTTAAAATATGCATTATCTGACTTATATACCGTCAAAAAAATATTGTTTTTTATAAAGATTTGCCAAATTTTGCATCCTATTTTACCGACCACACTAAAGTGGGATATTCTTTTCTAATGCGTTCAGGTTTTAATACGCCCTACGGCTCATTAAGAATGTGAAATAAAACTCACTAATTAATCTAGATATAAACCTTAGAAATTATTATCCATACACAATAAAAATAATACTGTAACTGCATGAAGTAAGACACAAATGAACTGTTACCATCTGATAACGGTGTATGAAAAATACAAGACACTTTGTAAGTAATTTATTGTACCAACTTAGTTTATGGAAAGGTGGACGTGCTATGTTTTTTTTGTCTATTTGTAATGACATTTTATCGCGGAAAAGTGATTATTTTTCATCAATTTTAATTGAATCGAATGAAATATTCAGAATGATTTTCTTTTGAATAGCAATACATTTTTTTAACAGATAATCAGGATATAATTATATACCATCCCCCACCCGACCTCATTGTGAGGTACGTGAATGTTATTCAATAGAATATAAGAACATTTTATTAGTTAATCATTTGATAGAGTAAAAGGTATACATAAATGTAAAACAGTTAAGAACTGACACGAAGGGGGCACGAAATCGTGATACATGTACATGTTACACGAAAACGAATATCAATACATGTAGGTCACAGTATGATTTCCTATTCAGTGTGTATCGTCCTGAACATGCATGAAATATTTGCCACTAGACGTTAAGTAACCATCAATCAATCAACCTATTCAGTGTGAATCAATAAGATTTTAAAAATCTTACACACGAATATGTTAAATCTGGCTTTATTTTAAAGTGTTATGAAAGTTTTACATTAAAATTCATCTCGCATATATGATAATGTCACTGTATTGTAGAGATAAATTAACAAAACTTCTCATTATTTGTTTCTAAAATTAAAATTCGGGCAATGACGATTTATTTTACATCTGTCATAGATTGAACTTTAAAAAATAAATTCCCAAATTGGCAACAGAAACTATCAGACGAATATAATTTTGAAGTAAATTATAGTTTGCATTTTTATCAAGGAAAATAATGACCTCACACAGGTCATTATTTTATGCCTTGGAGCATATTTCATTGAAACATGGTATCGTCCGGGTTGATTCTTCGAAAGAATGACCTATCGTTCTGAAAGAAAATAACTCCATATAGGTATATAAGTTTGGTTTACCTAAGGTCAAGAGGCATATATTAAACATACGAAAACAAATAATTGACAGCGTATCTATACATCTCGAACAGTAAAACCAGGCGCGCCACTTTGACAAGAATTGTATTTCCGGTCGTTAGAAGACGAAAAGTTACCATGCTATTCCAAAATAACCCTTGTTGTCTCTCTTTGTCCTTGAAAATAGAAGCTGTAGTTAAATGTGATTTATCGAATTGCGAATTGTTTGTATGTACAATGATTTTTATTTTCTTTTGTATATGCAAACCTATACCCAAAGATAGAAACTGAAAAGGAAGATACATATATTAATAACTATTTACGTTTATTGCTTAATTTTTGACGACATGTTTTTTTTTTATTTATATTTTGAAAAAAGATCAATTCAACAATTTAAACAATGTATCGTGTAATTTACACGCTGTTTTGTATCAAATAACAATTTATACCTTTTTAAGCCTAACCTTCAAAC
The DNA here is from genome assembly GCF_021869535.1 of Mytilus californianus. NCBI lineage: Eukaryota > Metazoa > Mollusca > Bivalvia > Mytilida > Mytilidae > Mytilus > Mytilus californianus. The sequence continues at coordinate 38,625,891 of NW_026262712.1, forward strand.
CGACGACAAGCAGTTTATTGATTCTTAAATTCACTTACACAGATCTTATATCACAAAAATGACTTCAGGTGTATTACAATGACATTTTTGTACGCAAACAAAACATTTAAATTCACATTCCTGAAGATAAATCTGGACCCATCATCATAACTTTAATTATCCTTTCACAAAATTATTATAACAGTTTAGAACGATGTGTGTTTACTATCCTCAGGGATATCTTAGACATCCACGAGTACCTTTCACATGTCTGCAAAAAGGACGACAGTGATCACACACACACGGATATTGCAAATTATATGTCGAAACAGTTGAATAAACTCAATAATTGGATTACAACCAAAGGATTAATTGATTACTTCATATCATCAATGATATTAAAGAGAATATCACTTTTATTTATAGAAGAACATTTATCAAATTTCGAAAAGAAACATGTTTAACTAAACCGCAATTTAATAAATGCATCCTTAATAAATTGAGAAACATAATATTTCAAAATTCTGATAATTATTCTTTAATGGTTACGCTAATATAGAATATTGATGACTGTAAACTGAGACTACTATAGAAGTACTATCGGGGGTATACAGCTGTACGTGTAAAGATTAGAATGGCGAAAAACCCCGATAGCTTTCGAACTTATTTACACTATGATTTTGCGCCATTAGTCTGCTGTGTCCGGATTGAAAGTGTCCGATTGCAGTAACGTAAGTATATATTTTGAAAACATTTTGACAGTTTCGATTGATAATTATATACACTCCTCACTTTACAAGATTTTTTGTTTGATTGTGAACCTTGAATGATCATAAACTGTTGATATTGACGACTTTCATAAAAAGGGGGGTGTGGGTTGCTGTTCATTGAAATTCCCGTTCTTCGACATTTACATTTAAAACAAAATAATCTAAAACTAGCAGCTGATCATGGTATAAAATTTAGCCGAAGCATAAAAATAATCATGGACAGCAGTGGCGGATCCAGCCATATCAAAGAGGGGTCAAAACCTAGGATAAAAAAGGGGGGGGGGGGGGCAACCATATGCCCCAATTCAAAAGTATTATATTGATCGTCAAAAAAGGGGTTCCGACCCCTGGGAACCTTCCTGGATCTACATATGAGCAGGTCAGCGGGGTAACAATATTGACAAACATGACAAGTGAGCTGCCTGTTGGACCTACTGTAGACTAATATATATATATGTCATACACCTTATCGCTGTTTAGTCCAATACGGAAAAAAAACCAATCATTTAGACAACTTCCTGTTTGGGTCAACAGTGAAGCAAAACAAAGGTCATCAGTAACGAGCTGAGGTAGGAAAAAGTTTAGAAAGCGATCACAAGGAAACTTTGATAGATTATGATCCACTTTTTCGAAACTCAAATTAAAGTCAAAAAACTGTTTTGTTTGAAGTATTTACGATGGTTTAAACAGGTCTCATTAAAAAGTATCATGCATGGTGCATTGTTTAAACAGGGTCCCTGATAGATTCAACTGGATGAAGAAGTTGTATAATTTTAGAACTTACCCGGAATGGAATAAATAGCGATTAGGTGTATCGTCTTAAATCGGATGGATATAATTTAACATTGTTTTGGGGAAAAATTAAAGCATTTGCTTGAAATGGTTTTACAACACTTTATTGGTACAATCAGAAGTCAAAGTTTAATCTATATTAGTGATTTTTCTGCCTTTATTTTAGATCCGAATATCGGCCCCGTTCCCAATCAAAAAATACCTAAATTGTTTCCAAATTGAACCCGTAAAATTCCCAATTCAATCAAGTTGTGGCGGAAAGGTAATTGATAATTTCAAATTTTATTGTTCGTAGGATTTGGTTCCAAATATAGGTTGTTGTACTGTTCCCGATGTAATCATGTCGAATATAGACAGGCAACTATCATATTTCGACCGAAAACCAGTTTTTACAATTGGTAAGCTTATTTCAGCATTTGGATGACATCCGGTGGTTAACGGTAAGAATTTGGAATGATATGAAGTAATGATGCTGTGTTGTTATTTGAGTAACATTGTAAATACATGTCAACAATTATACACCATGTACACAAGTATCAAGTTGTTTTTTATGAAGGAGTTATATTACTGCACTATTTGACCAGTATTGGTTTCTACTGTGACATATTAATATAAGCTTTGACATATTAAATTTACTAAAAAGTGCACACGAACTTGACAGTTTACTATTTTGAACTTAAAATGGCACTTAGTTATATAAAAGTTGCACATGTGTCTCTTGTTGTTTGAAAATTTCCTATTAAAAGATATTTTTTTTTCCTATAAAGCTTAACTGAATTCAAAGATGAAGTGTGGTAGGAAAAATTATAAAATGTACCTTTGTTGAAGGCCAGACGGTTACCTAATATTGCTTATATTTTTGTCATTTGAAATCTGGTGTTTAGTTGTCTCATCATGCTCATTGGCAATCATGCCACATCTCCTGATTTTCAAATAAATCAGAACAAAACTTATCATGCTATAAATGGTTTTAGTTTCCTCTTATGACAATTTCAGAATTTGTCATGCTGGGCATTTTATGCTCATTGACCAAAACTGTATGGGTTATGGTCATTGTTGATTATTGTTCAGTGCCTTATAGTTTTAAACATCCTCGTCCTCTACTCTTGGGTGGACAGTTTTCATTTACAATTATACAACATCATCTCCTCATCTATGATACCCACGCTTATTGCCAGTTGGAGAAATCGGGACAGAATCCCAAAAACAAAAGGGTACAGGAAAAGTGATCATAAAGTTTTGAAATAAATTTGTCTTTTATTTACAATATTTATATATGTTTTAAGTTATATTTTGTATTTTCTTGAACCATTATATGTAAAAACATCTTTCATATCAACTTAATTGCCATAAAATTCATAATTATCTAATTATCTAGAACATAAGCTAATACAACATAAAGTACAATGTCTGTTTCAATGTTAATTTTAAAGTTAATTTGTTCCTCAAAAATATTTTTATTTATAGTACATGTACATATACAAGATATATTATATATTTACTTGAAATAAATGCATGACCATAAAAATGTGAAATAGAATAACTAGTAATCAGGATGTATTTGTAATAATCAGAATTTAGTGTATGTAGAATATACATGTACATACTATAATGCTATAGGTAATATACAGATGTCAACAGAACAGTAAATTGTCTTGAGGGCGAATTTAAAAGGGTCATTCATACATGAAGATATCACACATGACTTTATGATGTCCACAAATGTTAATTGCACCCTTTATCATGTACATGTTCTCGTACTCGTAATTTTACTGGATATGCAAAACAATTTGAAAAGGAAGTATGAAGCAACATGCTATATATATTGTATTCTGTTAAGAATTACATTTCTAAAGGTTATATTGGGTATTTATTGATTAACTTAAACATTGGTAAAAACTACAAAACATTTGAAATATTACAAAATGTAATGAGAAAAGAAATTAAAACTCAAATGTCAAATAAAACCCAGGGTTCACTGCTAAATTTTAGAAGGAAATGATACATGTAGCTTTTGTAGTTAGATTATATACAATATTTGTTACACAATGCATAGAAATTAAAGAAACAAGTTCATTCTCAATATATACATGATATACATATTTTTTTTTGTAGATGATTCCAAGCTCGAAAAGGGAAGTAGTCTACAAATAATAAACGAACACTTATGAGTAGGAAATATAAATGTCAATCGCTGATAGTTGCAAGTTATGAAAGAGAGGATGAATTCATAATTTATAGTTATTCATTGATTTTGGAAAAACATGAACAGCTCAAACAGCGTTGTTCAGTACCATGAAGTGATGTTGGGATTAAACTGGACAAGAAGCAAATAGTGCATTGAATAAATAGCAAATTCATGTTTTTTAAGAAAGATCATTCAACTCTAGATGGCTGCTAATACCATGATTAATTATTCACTTGAAAAAGAAATTTGAAATTATTGGAATAGAAAGTCATAGTGCATCATACATGTATCTGAATTTGATCAATGCCTAGGAAAAATATTCGTTTGAAATAACAATTTGGAATAACAAGATTTCATAGATTCAGTGAATATTTATACTATAGTAAACTTTAATTTTCTGGATATGTTGCAATCGTTTACCACCAATTGACTGCTTACTGTGCTTAAAGTTTAAATTTGAACCGGTACATGTATTTATGATAATCTTAATTACAAATGGACTGTTTATAACAAAACTGGCATTTTATTCTGGTCAAGCATTTTAAACAATACTTCAAAGTATCATTTGATTTATACGACCATTAAGCTGATTTTGCTATTAAAACAATTCAGTTAGCAATACACTTTCAATTACATGTACGTTTAATTATACATTTAATTATATTGATGATATTGTAGTCTTGTATAATTTTAAATAAGAAATGTGGTATGATTGCCAGCCAGATAACTATCAACCAGACACCAAATGAGATTGATGTTACATGTAGCAACATACGGTCAATGTACAATCTCTGGTTCAATAAACACAATTTACATAAATACCGTTATAGATCGGATCATCATCCGGACAAGTGTCAAACTGCCACTTTCAAATATGATTTTTACATCGGATGACCGTTTGGGCATTCCAGTATATTGTTGCCACAAACATTTCTATCCAGGTGACTTTCGTAGTTGACTGATAACATTCCTTATCGCTTGTTAACTATCAATTTCATCATTAAATATTCATGAAAATAATTTTCAAGTACATAGATAAATCGTATGAAAAAATTTTGTCGTGAGAAATATATATATCAATAACAAATCAAGAATGTCAAAAGTTTATGTAAACGCAAAATGATGATTCGGCATGCGGAAGAATATCTCAAGAACATTTTTCGGGAAAATATGAATGCCTTCTCAAATCCAATCTATTAGAAAAATCAAAATATTACAGAAGAGTGTCCACCATGCACTTGTACTGCGTTATAATTAGAAATCAACGAAAGAAATCTCTGTATTACTGAAAAATTATTACACCAGGGTTTTCGATATCACAAACTAGTCAAAACATTTACTTAATTTTATCATCTGTACAAGGACAGCATTTGTAAATATAAATCAACATGCAGACATCTTATACGTTCAGGTATTTCACATCCAATATTTTATGGTAATATTCTTTCCAACGCAAAGAAATGTCGGCATTCACTTCAAAAGCTAACTAAACCTTCAAACCGACTTATTCGGAAAGGATATAGTTACGATATTGTTGTCAAGTCATTAAGGATAGCATATTTTGGTATTGATATTGATCCACTCATAGGGTCTTTGCATCGGAAATAAACACATGTATTCTAAAACCAGTTGTTGGCATGATACGGGTTATGTTCTTCTCATATATTTTATGATGGTATGATACCAAACCCCTAACGGGAGGGATTGTACTTGATTTTCATAAGATGAAGACATAATCTTTCAATCAGTTAAATTGAGGTTTGGAGTTGGCATGTCAGTAACTGCTAGTAGTCCTTTGTTCATTTATGTATCATTGTCATTTTGCTTAGTTTCTTTTGTTACCTATTCTGACATCGGACTCGGACTTCTTTTAAACTGAGTTTTACTGTGCGTATTGCATTGTTTTTCCCTTTTCTACATTGACTAGAGGTGTAGGGGGAGGGTTGAGATCTCACAAAACAAGTTTAACCCCGCCGCATGTTTGCGCCTGTCCCAAGTCATTAGCCTCTGGCCTTTGTTAGTCTTGTATGTTTTTTTAGTTTTAGTTCATTTCTATGTTTTGGAGTTTAGTGCGACGTCCATTTTCACTGAACTAGCACACAATTTTATTTAGGGGCCAGCTGAGGACCACCTCCGGGTGCGGGATTTTCTCGCTGCATTGAAGACCCATTGGTGGCCTTCGGCTGTTGTCTGCTCTTTGGTCGGGTTGTTGTCTCTTTGACATATTTCCCATTTCTATTCTCAATTTTATTTACATGTAACTGTTATATACAAATATTAATATAATATATAACAACAAACCAGAGTATACTAATTTGTGTCCCTACAATATAACAGTTATTATGGTAAGGTTGGATTCCCTGTCATTTATTCATCATCCACTTGTCTCAGAATAAAATATATATATGTACCTTAACCTCACTTTCAGGTATAGAGATCTGATTTTTTTCTGAGACAAATGCTTGTGACGATCCAACTTGCGGTCATCTCGATGTTCAGTACTTCTTACCAGGTCACCAAGTTCGTTTATTAACGCTTCATGTATCAAACGATTGCCTTGTTTGGTTTAATTATTCAATCAACATCTGATTGCCGTATAGAAAAATGGCAAATAAAAAAGATATCGTGATTATTGATTAACATCCAGTGGCAAGTATTTCATGCATGTTCAGGACGATATATATAGTGATTATAACGAGAACTCCAAAACATAGTCTTGTCACACTAACTATATATAGAACGACTGTAATACTTAAAGACTCTTGCGTACAAAACATATGAAAGACAATGTTACAGACCATATGAAAAATAAATTGCCCTTAACAAAAGAAGAACATGCACATATTATGTCAGACTTGTTTGATGAGGATGGTATCATGACATTAAATGACACTATGGATTTTAATTTCTAGTCAGAAAACTTGTGCAATAAATACCTCATCATCACAGATTATTACACCAAAAGATTGAAAAATGGACTATTAACCAAGTCAATAAACCATTAAAAAAATAATCTAATCCAGACCGATTGTGAACAAACAACAAAAGTATGAACCCATTGATTCAAAATTGCAACAGACTGGAAGCCACAGATTCTGCCAGAACTGCTGATCAAATTATTCGACGTTACAAATTTAACTTCATTTTATTGATATAAGGCGATCGATATATAGTCAAGGAAATTACGAACTATCCGCATGTTTCAAAAATATTACACGAAAGTGTGTATCCTAATGTATTGGTAAACAAATATACATATTTTACAATTTTGAAATATCTTTATATAAATTTACTAGAGAACAAAAAAAAAAAAAGAAACTTAACAAACAAGCAAACGAAATTAAAAGGATAAAAATATTCAAAAATAGAGTAGAAAATACACTATTACATAAAAGTAAAAATATAACAGACAGAAATACAAAATAAATACGACAGTATAACAAACAAACGAAAAAAAAGAACAATTGAAGTACCATATACATGTTTAATCAGTATACAAGAGGATTCTAAACGGGTCAAGGTTGAGCGAACATGAATTTCTATCGATTACACAGGTGACAATCAACTGAGATTGGCGCGTGTCGATAAAACATTAAATAACTTTCTAATTACAAAAGATATGATTATGAAATTTGAAATTATGTATATTTACAAAGTCTACTTCTATATGCCATGTCCTTTGTGTCAATTGTATCATTCCATCAGGTCCTAAGTGCATATTGTTGTTCTTACTGCACTAAGGAGGTCCTTCGCGGTATTTCTACGGACCCGTTGTTTGCTAATTTCAAACGTTTATTGAGAAATATGTTATGCCTTTCAGGACAACGTGAGTTTTAAAGTAGGTATATGATATAAAATATTTTTTATAATGAGATGCAGTATATTATTACCAATAAAGCAACTTTCCAAATTGTTCAAATGATGTGGATATAATAGATATAAGAAGATGTGGTATGAGTGCCAATGAGACAACTCTCCATCCAAGTAAAAATTTATAAAAGTAAACCATTATAGGTCACAGTACGGTCTTCAACACGGAGCCTTGGCTCACACCGAACAGTAAGCTATAAAGGGCCCCAAAAAATTACTAGTGTAAAACCATTTAAACGGGAAAACCAACGGTCTAATCTATATAAAAAACGAGAAACGAGAAACACTTATGAACCACATCAACAAACGACAACTACTAAACATCAGATTCCTGACTTAGGACAGGTGCAAACAAATGCAGCGGGTTTAAACGTTTTAATGGTACCAAACCTTCACCTTTTTTCTGAAACAATAGTGTAATATCACAACATAGAAAGACACACTATAAAATATCAACTGAAATAGCTTAACTCAATCAAAGGACATATTAACACCATTGAACATACACTGAACAAATAAATTTGACCTATGACACAATGTAAATACAAAATAAATAAACTAAGGGAAGAATAATAAAAGTAACATGTTATATCGGTAAGAAATGTTAAACAATTAAAGAAAAACAATATGCTCGAACAAAAATACCATCCATTTGCAATAACTTTAAACACAGGTAAATGAAAATAATTTTGTTGTTAGGTATACCTGTACAGTACCAATAGAGAAAGGAAATATTTTTACAAAATAAATAATTTTGATTACAAAATAAATAAACTAAGGGAAGAATAATAAAAGTAACATGTTATATCGGTAAGAAATGTTAAACAATTAAAGAAAAACAATATGCTCGAACAAAAATACCATCCATTTGCAATAACTTTAAACACAGGTAAATGATACATAAGCATTTATATTGAAAAGTTTAAAAAAATTGTGAAAATGTAATCCTGCTGTATTCAAAATTGCCTTCACTTGTACTATTATTATGTATGGGGCTTTGGCCCGAGATTAATGAGAAGAATGAAAATGACAGTAGTTTGGCAAATTTAAAGCTATGGATTATAACTTATTTATAAACCTATCACTGATGATATACTAGTCTTTCTACTTTCAATACAATTTATATACCTTTAGGCTAAAACAAAAACAATATGTACCTTGGCATGTTTATTCGGGTTTTTTTTATGAGGAGGTGTGATGATAAAGAGACAATTCTCATTTTTGAACGTTTTTGGTCTACATTATATACATACGGTGTATATACGTTGTATATAGATGCCTTATGTCCATTGTCCTTGACCTCATTATCATGGTTCAGTGACTACTTGAAAAAAAAGTTAAGATTTTTTGTAATGTTAATTTCTCTCTTATTGTGAGTAATAGGATAACTATATTTGGTATGTGCGTACCTTGCAAGGTCTTCATGCCTGTCACACAGTTTTGGTCTTTTTTTCTAATACTATATGCAATAGGTCAACTATATTTAGTGTATGGAAATATTTTATGATATGCATGTCAGTCTCGCAGGTTTTATTTGACATTGACCTCATTTTCACGGTTCATTGCTCAGTGTTAAGTTTTTATGTCTGTTTTTCTTAAACTATAAGCAATAGGTCACTATATTTTTTTGTATGGAAGGATTGTAAGCTGTACATGTCTGCCTGGCATGTTTCATTTGACCTTGATCTCGTTTTCATGGTTCATTGGTCAATATTTAGTTTTCTTGGTTAAGTCTGTTTCTTATACTAATTAGAAACTATAAGCAATAGGTCAACTATATGTGGTGTATTGAATGATTGCAAGGTGAACATGTATTTCTCGTTTGGTTTTATATGACCTTGACCTCATTTTCTTTGATCGTCTTGAGTTTATTTGTAGTTGTTCTAAAGCTTTAAATTTAGGACTATCAACAACATATCAATGGTTAGTAAAGAAGGCGAGACATTTCAGCGTGTGCACTCTTGTTTTTAAATATGAAGTGTATTTTCTTACTAATATTCGTTTCTATTGTTTCGCCTTATTTATGCGGTATTGCAATTACAGAAATTGATGCACATCTATTCTTATTGTCGACGTATGGAAAAGAGGGTCCATCATCCAGAGCGCCGGCGTGTTCTTAAACTTATTCCCAATCCTTTAAAGAATGTCTTCCAATTCTGATTTTGAGTTACATCTTTTAAAATTTTAACCCCTGTTTATTCAGGAAAAAAACTGAAAACAGAACACTGCTCAGGACTGCTAAGTGCACTAAGGACTAAAAGGGGTGCTGCTACATGTACATTGTGTCCATATTATGGTAGTGATTGATATTTAATACATAAATTCCAATTTGTATAGAAAAAGAACCACAAAATGTATAGGCACGTGCCGGTTTTTCTTTGATATTGCCGAAAAACAGTAAACCGATTGACACGAGCCAAGTTACATAGCAACTGTTTAAACAATCATAATCTTTTTAATATTAGGTAATTAACAATTGTGAAGACTTGTGCTACAAATGTATAATCATACGTTTTGTTCTTATTTACAAAATTAAAAGGACAAATAATTTTGCTTTTGTTTTATTTCTTTTCCGATAAAGTTGTTTGTGTGCATGGCTTTGATGTGCGTCAACTATTAAGTAAGAATGTGGTCAGCTTTTAAAATGTTTATGTCTTATAGAATTATCAAAACAAAAGGAATAAAAAAGTCAACAATAAAAAACAATTGATATTCTATGCTCAAAATACTATATACGAAGTTGTTGTATGAGTGCCAATGAGACAACTCTCCATCCAAGTCACAATTTGTAAAAAGTAAACCATAATAGGTCAAAGTACGGCCTTCAACACGGAGCCTTGGCTCACACCGAACAACAACCTATCAATAGCCTCAAAATGACAAGTGTAAAACCATCAACAAACGACAACCCCTGAACAATAGGAGTCGGTTTCACAAAAAAACTTACGACTAAAATTTATCGTTAGTATACTGAATTGTTCATGACTTACGATCAATCTTAACCGTAAGTTTTTTTGAGAAACCGACTGCAGGTTCCTGACTAAGAACAGGTGCAAACAAATGCAGCGGGTTTGAATGACCAAAAGCCTTATCAAACGAATAATTCTCGAGACTTGCGTTACAATGATCTTAATATTTTCAGAATTGTTTGTGTTAATTAAGAGCAAAAGATATAATTTTGTCAGAATAAAATATATTTCGAACTAATTTAAATAGCTTAGAAAATATCCTTTTACCAATGAGAAAATTTCAAAATTTGTTATACCAATTATTTCATAATCTATTTCTGACACGACTTCTCGTCCTGATTAAGCATGCATTCTGATTTTTTTTGGTACCACTGAAGCATTATCTTTTGTCGCGATTTTTTTTTATAAATTTAATGGCAAAAAAAACTTACATCAGGAAATATATTCCCCTTTTCCCTGATAAAATATTTAAAATAAAAAAAAAATAATCAACTTACAGTCGTTCCCAAAGACCTAAAACGTTAGGAGCTATATTAAAAGAAAAGAGGACCAAATATATATATAATTTCGAAGATGCAAGAGGTATGATTGCCAAAATGAGACAAATCACCGCAAGATCCCAAACGGCACAGTAAGAAAAAAAAACTATAAGTCAGCGTATTAACTGAGAGGACCTATAGAAATATCCAATTCATATTCCAATGAGTAAATATGTTCAATATATTCTAAATACAGCTAAAGATAAATATAGCAACCTAAAATTAGTGTATACTGACAATTGAAGAAACACGATATATTGTTTTTTATCAAAATTAATCCAAGTGCTGTATATCGATTACTATCATGACTATTATTTTTTAATTTTTCGAATACTGTTGACTTCAAGTCCAAGTGTTTGGTGTTTGGTGATCCGTGTCGGTTCACTCTATACACGTACGACTGTCATCTTAACAAATTAACAAAAATGCCAATAGCCAATCCATTCACCTATACACAGGATGTCCACCTCCGGCTTTCACCACATGTTTAATACATTCAGCTGTAAGTTACCTGTGTAAAGTTTTTAATTTTAATTTTAAAAGAATCATGAAGATGTACAGATTGAAAGATAGTTTATCCCCATAAAAAATGAATACAAATTATTAGATGTCATAACATAAAAAAAATATTTAAAAAACAATAATAAATAAATAATAGTCAAGCAACTAAGTCTTATTTTTCATCAGAATTCTGCAAAATGTGGTAAAAGCATCAAACTTGGTATATAAGCTCCTAACACCATTCTAAGCAAAATAAGATATGGAGCCAACCTGAAAAAATCAACTTCCGTTTTTTTCCAAAATGGCGGACAAAATTGCAAAAATTCTAAACTAAATACCAAAGAAACCGTACACAAGGTGGTAAAACAATGAAACTTTGTATATTATCTCTTTATACCCTTCTAACCAAATAAAGATATGAAACCAATATGAAAAACTATCAACTTCCGGTTTTTTCCAAGATGGCGGCCGAAATAACAAAATGATAAAAAAAGTCAATAGGACGTTGCAATATTTACAAAAAAAAATATATCAGATGAGTACAATTGAAAGTAATATATATACAGTAGCTGTTATATGCAATAAGACGTTCATTCATCCTGTTTGTGTCGGTAAACTCTATACTCTGCAGTCCATCAGGCACAATCTCCCCCACACTTGCCTAAAGCTGTACACGGAAGGGCGGATTTGAAACCCTTGCACTGTCCTCGACAACCTTTCTTGCATCCACAGTGAACAAGCTCCTGTAGTGAAGAGGCTGCCTCTGCCAATATTGTCCAGAACGGGTTCTTACATGCCGTTGTCTTGCTTCTGGTCCGAGTATACAGTTATTTCGTAGTGCATTTCTTTTAGACAATAAATGAAAATTAAAAAAAACCCACCTGCTCTTTCTCAATAATATTTTTGCAGTGTGTTGTACAACTTTTGGGACAAATTATATCAAAATTATAGAAAACTTCATCGGCTCTCACTCAAAATATGGACAATTTCATGTTAAGGGGGTCTTCAAATCTTTTGACAGCTTCCGAAGTGCTAATTTTTAACATTTTTCAGCTAGACCAAATTACTACTTTACTTTAAAATTCATGACCCAAATTTTTTTACAGTGTCATTTCACCCCCCTACTTACTATTTGAGTCATAAAACATGGAGAAATAAATTTGAAAGGGGTATAAAAAAAATCGACAAGTAACACACTATGCACACTAGGGACTATAGGGACTACAACGAAAATCAAAGGACGATAACTGTGTACCCGGACCTTCTTCCAACCATACAAGTCTGGGGATGGAAGAACAGGCTGTAAAAGCAAACACTGTATCCAAATCAATCCAGCTTGGTACACAGAACGTTTGCATGTTGGTAAAGTGCCTCTCGTGTTGGTGGTACAGACTCGATTGATCTACCTTTATGTGCAAAGAGTGCTTTTCTAGCTTCATTTACACTGTTGGATTCACTTGTCCGATGGTACAAAAGAACAACATATCGCTCCAGCAATAGTAGAATTAATTCACGGCATATTGTACTTTGTTTGTCTCTCGTCTGTTTAAAAGCAGCTGATACCTCGGGGAAATCATTCCATGTATCGCATGCTGTTTTCTTTCCTCGTCTTGCAAATAAAGATACATTTTAACAACCTGCGTGGAATATTTGTAAAATCCTAGACTTAAGAGGACCCAAAGATTGTGCAATATCATGAATAGGAATGCAACGGAAATGTTTCCCGGTTGCAAATGCTATCCATATCTCACCAGCTTCTGTGTCCTTAAATACAGATATAGCGATCACAATAACGTCTGTATCTACAGTTTTAATGCTGATCTTTATAAAACCATCCCTGACTGTATCTGCAACGTGAATCATAACTCTCGTATCTGCTTCTTCGTGTTTGCACGGATGTAGTTTTGACTTGTCTATGTGTGCTTGGTTTGAAATCACATTCTCTCCAACTGTACAGATAACTTTCTTTTCAGTATTTGCTACTTCTGCCAACTTTTCCAATAGAAACTGAAACAGCTCCCTTTTATTCTCATCAACCCGTAGAAAGCCATGCCAGTTCTTAGGGATATTTGTTTGAGCTTGAACTTGCCTTCGAATTCCCTTCCCTCTCTTTTCTCTGGTTGCACGTTTGAGGCTGTTTTCTACATATGTGTCCCGTACTACATCAACGCGTCCAACATCGCTATTCCGGTTTACTATGTAAAGAACCAACAGTTTTACAGCATGGGATACATGGGATGCTTTCCTCGAGGTATCAGCTGCTTTTAGACAGATGACAGACCAACCAAGCACAATATGCCGTGATTTAATTCCACCATTGCTGGAGCGATACGTTGTTCTTTTGTACCATCGGACAAGTGAATCCAACAGTGTAAATAAAGCTAGAAAAGTAATCTTTGCACATAAAGATAGATCAATCGAGTCTGTACCACCAACACAAGATGCACTTTACCAACATGCAAACGTTCTGTGTACCAAGCTGGATTGATTTGGATACAATGTTTGCTTTTACAGCCTGTTCTTCCATCCCTAGACAACGCATGTAAGAAACCGTTCTGGACAATATTGGCAGAGGCAGCCTCTTCACTACAGGAGGTTGTTCACTGTGGGTGCAAGAAAGGTTGTCGAGGACAGTGCTAGTGTTTCTAATCCGCCCTTCCGTGTACAGCTTTATGCAAGTGTACAAGGAGATTGTGCCTGATGGACTGCAGAGTATAGGGTTTACCGACACAAACAGGATGAATGAACGTCTTATTGCATATAACAGCTACTATATATATATTACTTTCAATTCTACTCATCTGATATATTTTTTTTGTAAATATTGCAACGTCCTATTGACTTGTTTTATCATTTTTGTTATTTCGGCCGCCATCTTGGAAAAAACCGGAAGTTGATAGTTTTTCATATTGGTTTCATATCTTTATTTGGTTAGAAGGGTCTAAAGAGATAATATACAAAGTTTCATTGTTTTACCACCTTGTGTACGGTTTCTTTGATATTTAGTTTAGAATTTTTGCAATTTTGTCCGCCATCTTGGACAAAACCGGAAGTTGATTTTTTTCAGGTTGGCTCCATATCTTATTTGGCTTAGAATGGTGCTAGGCGCTTATATACCAAATTTCATGCTTTTACCACATTGTGCAGGGTTTTTCTGATATTTCCTGGACTATAAAGGTAGATGTGATAAATAAAAACATGAGAATACAAATAAAAATGGTTAGATAAATAGTGTTTAAATATGTTGAAATTGTGGTTATGACATTGTAAAGCTGTATGAGTGTTTTGGGTTTTTTAGAGTTCAACAGTTCGTTAGGTATCACTCAATCTTGTCCTTTCATCTTTTTAAACCGGACAAACAAGAATATAGTGATAGTCGTCTCCGATATGTCCATTCTGGCATATAGAACACATTCTGTCACTTCTGTCAACATGATATCATCCCCCTATATCTATAAGCAAAACATGTTTGCACATTTGTTTTTTGATTTCACACATTACAAGTTTGATTCGTCCGAAGTTCGTACTGACGATGTCAACTCTTTATTGACATTTTTTTTAAAGTAAGATACAATGCATCTATAAATGGGGGGGGGGGGGGGGGGGGGTTGGGGGGGGGGGGAATAAAAAATACAGCTTTAAAACGTGTTATCGTGTTATAATCAATTATGCAAAATATAAGGAATGCACATAATTTTCAGACATAGGATTTCAGTTTAGATTGTTTAAAATTATAGCATAATAATTAGGTTTTTATTCTTGATGAAGAAATCGTCATAGTATCACAGCTTCACGTATACATATATGTGTGTGTAAATTTGAGCTTTGAAACATAATTCCATCTATGATTTATTGATAATTGCCTAATGTCCAGTGGCAACTATTTTATGCATGTTCAGTACGAATGTATAAGTTTGCTGATTGCTTCTGTTTAATTACTTCTTAACTGTTATACGCTATATGGGTACACCTGTCTACTGATAAAGACTTATGTTGGTCTCAAAATGTATTCTAAATATTCATGATATTGTTGTCGTAGAGTTGCTGTCATATTGATGTACACCAAATATATTCTTAAATTTACAATTTATGTGAACAGTAATAAAAGAAAAAATCCGAGTAACAGTTGACGTATGAGACACTGTATAGACACATTCTGAACTATTTAAAATGTTATATATAAAAAAAAGAATATAAGGTATGATCGCGAAGGAAGAAACTCTCCACCAGAGACCAAAGACCTTTTTTCCTTTTTCCTTTTCCTTTTTGTTTATTATTCTCTATTCATTATGCTTTAGCACCTCATAATTCTCTATTCTTTATTATTTGGGGTCCATTTTTCTTTCTTCTTTATATTCTTACATTCATATTCTTTATTCTGCAAACCCACATCCACACCCTCTCAAATTTCTTGCATTGTTGTGTTAGGTAATTTTTTTCGGAATTTTAAAAACTTAAATTTTTTATTATGAATGATCATTTAGGTGTTTAATAGAATCATAGTGTAATACAAAAAATATACATACACATGTGTTCCACTTATTATATAATCTGTGTTCTGAATATATTTAAAATAGGATTTCGATGGCGTTTACTTACGCGGAATTTTGTAGGAAATTGTGAAATTTTAAAAAATACTCATGTGCAAAATGTCGTCCTCTTTATTTTATATCATTCTTTATACATGTATATACAAGTTGATACAACAATGTCTTGAACAGTTTTAATATTATATATATTATTTTTTTTATCATATATGACGTATGTCATAGGAAGTTTTTTGCAAAGATTCATATAGGGTCAAAATCTAAATCATGTTGAAGTTTTTATGACGTTTTTGCAATATTTATTATGGGGCTGATTTATTCTTTTTGATTTTATTTTTGGCCATGGCGTTGTCAGTTTGTTTTCGATCTATGAGTTTGACTGTCCCTCTGGTATCTTTCACCCCCTTTTTTAATGGTTCACATTTAACAGATGTATATACTTAATGATCATGTACTCGAATAAACATTACACAAATATAAATTTAAAGTGAATGAATAAACTTTATTCTCATAAATCTATTTATCATAGTCACAGAGAAAAAATTTATATTTACAATGACAAAATTAAATTTGACGTTAGCGATTTATTTAGCAAGATATATACAGTTTTAAAATGGTAGAACCCGATTTTTACTGAGAGCGGGGATTGTCAGTTTAAAGGTTTGCTTTTTTTGAAATAGCCACTTCCGACGTTAAAGTTAGATAAAAAAGAAATACGCAATTCCGACCGTAGATTTTATTTTCATTGTAATTTATAACCATTTAACTTTCAAACATATTTCATTTTGGACAATGAAACAAAACAGAAGTATTCTTCACGAACATAAATCAATATCATTGAAAAATCGATCAATGTACTGAAAATAGTCCAAGCGTGAATGAAGGGAGATAAACCTTATAAATCTGCACAAACTATTTCATGTCGAAATCGATAGATTTACCTGGCACTGAACACTACTGAAAATTCCCAAACAACTATTTTATCGATGTACTGATTTGTACGAAAACGTTCTTGACTCTACTGGATCTAATGCAAGGCGTTTTCTCTTAATTACCTGAGTCAGTACTGAACTGTACTGGATCTTCTGCGCGGATCAGGGTACTGAACACGTACTGAATAACTGAAAAAGATCTTGACATTTTTACTTGCGGTAATTTCAGGCAATTAAGAGTTGTTCAATTTAAAATGACCGTTTCAGTAAAAAAAAAAAAACCAGTTACTAGTGTAAATAATCCAGTTCATAAATCTTTGAAAACATTAAAATTGATCTGAATTTCAAGTATACCATCAGCAATCTTTTGAAAAAATCTAAATGTTTCTTTCTAGCTAGTATGAATTGGATATTATTACAAGATCATTGCAATATGTTAATTATATTTACAACTTGTTAATGTCGGTACTATCAAGATCTCGTCAAATTTTATAGACGTGTGCCTGTTGTTAGATACGTGTGTAGACTTGTATATGTTTTTCTACTGTAGTTGGTGTACAGTCATATGTACATTTACCGTATTTCGTCTTTAACTTACACTTAGTTGCTGTTAAAAAACAAACATTGATAACTGAAAGATGGTTGTTGCTAAAGTTTTTTATTCATTTTAATGCATTTGTAGGCGTACGTAGACATCCATCAGTATTTAAATCAGTCGTCTTCCTGTGGATCGTCCACGTAACGCTCATCGATATCATCCATAACATCATTATCATTCATATCGACATATCGTTCATTTAAATGTCCGTCTTCTGAGTCCACATTCTCGATGCCTTCATCTGAAATAGAATATTAAACAATCAGAAAAAAAAAAAAAAATTCAAAACCACAAAACAACAAAAACACATTATCATATTTGTAAATACATGAGTATGTGTGTGTACTTCTCCGACAAAACTTGTGTACAGAAAACCGGATGTGTTCATCCTTAAATAGAACACTTATAACAATATGTGATGTAGTATTATACAATAATCATAACATGCATAACAGTCATAAAGATTCTTTTAAAACTATCAGAATTTTTTTTTTTAATTGACAATTATGTATCATGGTAATTTCTTTCTACATATATTGGGTAGACAACTTATGTTTCTACCAAAAAACATCAAGGTATGATGCAAAACTTCCTTACTCTATAAAATTAGCAATCGTCGTAAACTTAGCAGACGTTTATGTATAATAAGTAATATGGTAAGTAATCAAAATGATCCAGATACAGTTTATTACAAACAATCTTATATCATATACTTTTAAATGGAATTAATAAAATCCCTTCTTTACTGACATATGTAGTATTGTATTAAAAATGTACATACTTTGAATATCACCATTCAGCGTCTCTCGTTTCTCCCCAGTATTGAGCGTAGAGTATTTTGAACGCCCCTGTATTGTAACCCCTCGTCGCCAATATCGATATCTTCGCCGCCTACGTCCTTCACACTCATTAATCATATAAAGTGCGACTAAAATAGTCAGTAACATCAAAATAATCCCTTTCATTTTGTAACTGAAAAAAATAATAAACTACTACATCTGTATTTGTGAAATTGGATGAATGCTTCTACTTGGTGGCTTCACATATTTTCATATGACAAATTAATGTTAAAGGAAAAAGTGTGAAAGAGTAAGGCTCTATAGATAAATCAATTTAGAATTGAAACGTAATACAAAAATATTTCTGTTGTCGGATGTTCACAAGACTGTGCTTTGTCATATATCAGTAATAATATTCTATTCCATTTTATTTTATTTTGTCTTGCATGTTAAAAGAAGTTTGGAATATATTTCAATTAAACAACATAATTTGAATGGCTAAAATCAGATACAATAATGGTAGGTTCTTTCTATCGTCCGATATGTCTTTTGATTTAACGTTATGTCAACGAGATGTACGGACTTATCTAAAGAACAAAATTAATTATTCGGACAGTAGTTTTCAAACAATTATCGTTAAAACAAAATCAAACTTGCCTAGATATTTAAGAAATATACAACTATAATGAGTGTATTCAATCACAAAGAGTAAATATATTCTCACCTATGTAGCAATATCTGTGTATGTATGTTTAAAGTTTCTCAGCATATATTAATCACAGCACTTCACCTATTGATTATATAATATTAATATCAAAGTAGCAAATGTCGACAAATATCGTAGCAGTTGTGACGAAAAATCTATAAAATCATTTTTGTTCAGGAACCAAGCCAAACAAATGCATACTAGTCACTATTAGACATTTTCGAAAACTAATCTATACTGACACTTTAAATCTATGCACAGAATTACATGTTAGTTTTTGATTCGGGGCCATCTGAAGGTTTACACTGATCAGATATAGTAACATTCACCTTATATTATAATGGTTGATTTTTATGTTATTTATGGTGGTTTATTATATGTTTTTGTATATACTATAAAAAACATTTATATATTTTAATGATTTGTTCCATTATAACCTGTCAGTAAAACAGAATTGTCCGATGCTCAAAATTTTCATTGTAAAAAAAAAAAAAAAAGAAGTGACACTAAATTCGTTGAAACAAAAACAAAAAAGTGAAGACATTCGATGTTCTGAAATAGTTTTAAGTGTATATCATGCATGAAATACTTTTCTTTAGGAGTACAAATGACGTCAAAGATAAACGAAGTCAGCTTAGTGTCATCCATTGCCGAGAATTGCTGTGATAAAGAATGAATCGAAACGCTTTTTTGTTTAACCAAATGCCCTTAGCAGCATCTTTATAAATAATCATGTCGTGAAATGAAGTTGCATGAAAATATCGACATGTTCATATGTTGACCTCTAAATAAAGTCATCATATATACCAGGACTGAAATTGTGTACGCCAGACATACGTATCTTCTAGATAAGACTCATCATTGACGCTCGAATAAAAAAAGTCAAAAAGGCTAAATAAAGTACGAAGTTATTGAGCATTGCGGACCAAAAATTCCTAAAAGTTTGTCAAATACAGCTAAGGTAAAGGTACGTTATTTTTTCGACAATTTGCTATTTTCAAAATAATGATAGATAAATATTCAAAGGGGGAATTATCTGTTTCAACTTACAGTTTTGTCTGCTATTTATAAATAGGATCATGTTTAAAAATGGTGTCATACAAAAAGTGAAAACGAAATAATAGCTTGCCTTTCATATACAACCTTATCATGGTAATTTAACTGAAAATTCTGCAAATATTTAACGTAATTATCCTTTTTCATGTTTTTATTATAGCATATTCTAATATGATGTCCATATTACGCTTTGTAAACAAAGCCGTGTTCTAATTAGCACAACATATGTTTGACACATTCGCACAAACTTACTGTTTATATTCTTCTTATTTTCATTGTTATCCTAATAAAATATATACTTTTTAGCAGCTTACATACACTTTTATTACATATTGTTCATGTTGTTTATCAAATAATATATATTTACCCTGCTATTAGTTTTTAAACTTATAAAATATGAAAATGTATTGTACATACTCAACGGGGAGGAAACTGGAACAGCCAAAATTTGTTTAAATATTTTTTAACTCTTCGACCTATACAAATACTGTATTTGTACTATTAGAATCGAAATAATTCATGTCACGCTCTATGCTCATTTTAACATTGGTAGGCATTATATTTGACCACATTTACCACCTCGCTAACGCTATAATGCCTACCCATGTTAAAATGAACATACAAATATTTCCGTTCTCTATTATGTATACCTTACAACAAAATTATTTTGATTTTCATGTGTACATTATTCTAATTGGTGGCATTTTGTTCAAGGTTATGTTTGTCTTTCTGAAATTGTCTAACATCTCACCCCTTATTTTATTGATTTTGTATTTACATTGTGTCATGGATCAAATTTGATTGAGTTAAGCCATTTCAATTGATATTTTATAGTGTGTCTTTCTATGTTGTGATGTTACACTATTGTTTCAGGTAAGGGTGAAGGTTGGTACACATTAAAACGTTTAAACCCGATGCATTTGTTTGCACCTGTCCTAAGTCAGGAACCTGATGTTCAGTGGTTGTCGTTTGTTGATATGGTTGATAAGTGTTTCTCGTTTCTCGTTTTTATATAGATTAGACCGTTGGTTTTCCCGTTTGAATGGTTTTACACTAGTCATTTATGGTGCCCTTTATAGCTTGCTGTTCGGTGTGAGCAAAGGCTCCGTGTTGAAGACCGTACTCTGACCTATAATGGTTTACTTTTACAAATTCGGACTTGGATGGAGAGTTGTCTCATTGGCACTAATACCACATCTTTTTATATCTATAGAGCATGACATGGAGGAAATATGTCTTAAACAAATCCAAGAATGCATTTCGAAAAAAAATATTCCAACGAGTGACATAACAACGCATTAATTTACGAATGCGCGTCGTCTATTCAGTTGTTTGGTCACGAGTTGAATATTTTTATACTTGGATTAGTTTACTTTTTATTACATTGAACATTGCATTTTCAATGGAAATACAGTATAAAGGAACTATATCTTTTTATACGCATTATCAATTGTATTGCTGAAACATCATCGACAACGTCTAGGAAACGCCCATTGTTGTATGACGTCAGAGGAGTGAAATAATCAGATTTTTACTAACACGTTTAAGGTTTAAGGAAAATGCAATTAGTATATTTTAGAGTAATACATAAATCGTTTTATTCAAACTTCATCTGTTATACAATATCCGTAAGCAATCAAGGAATGCGGACTTAGAGAACCCTTTGTTATAACACTTTGTTGAGGGGGACAAATGGATTATTCTTATGATAACAAAATAATAAAAAAATACAATCAAAACTATATTCCTATATTTCTCATTCTCATCTCATCGAATGTTGATAGCCCTGAGATGAAATGTGAATGAGAAAATGCATCGAGTTTATAAAAACATAAATAATCGTTTTATCACTATTATGTGTATTTTCGAATATTATTTAATACAAATTACAGCAAAAAATATATCTAATACAAAAAGAATGCATTTACTTTTTTGGTAATATTTTTTTTTCACGCAAGCTTCATATTTGATATATAAATATTTAGTCACAGAACGACTTTCATTCATTTGAAAAAAGGCATTTGAACTCATCAGCCGGTGTGTTCAAAGATTGCGAACACCATTTTCACCGATTTAAAAAGCTCTATTTTGATGTTTCTTCAGGTCAAAATGAAGTAAAACTTTTCCTGATATTCAAAATGTTCTTTTTCTTGAAGCGTTGTATCTAGATCAAAATCAGAGTCCCATAATTCTAATGTGTCAATGACCGAGCATTGGGGGGTTTAATAAGCAGGCGAAGAAATATGTACAATACATGCAGACAGACAGAAAATCATTTGTAGCACATTTATGTAAAAAAATTATTTGTTAGGAACATGATTTAATTACTTTTATTAACTTCAAGTTAATTCATATGTGAAATTCACGGTAAAATTGAAACGAGAATTTTTTTTTTATGTTGACATTTCAGCGCAGTCATCCGATAACGTTTTTTTTTTATATAGTTCCGGCTCAACTTTTCTGATTGGTTGGCTCTCTAGCGCGTGGATGTGGATTAATACGCAGTTGCTAAGGACCTTCGAAACTATCGATAATTTTCATTTGAAAGCGAGTCGAGTGAGAATGAAAATTATCACATAAAAAGATCAAAGGAAAAATACACATAATAGCGATAATATCAATTATCCAAATCAAATATATCGTGCTACGCTGAACAACTCACGCGTAAAGAATAACAGATCAATATATACATGTACGAACCACTTCTTTCAATGGAACACTGCAGTTGCACGTGTATCATAGTTAAAAGTGATAGTTTTCTCCTAATTTTATTATTTTTCAAAAGATGGATTATGTGCAAATTTTTGTCAGTATATATAATATTACGAAGAATTTTCCACTGTAATTGATTAGCTTTTCTAGTTGCAACATTAATGTGTACAATTTTCCAAATATCATACCAAATTATTTTTTTTAATAAAAAATCCTTTATAGTTCACACGATATTCCCGAATCGTTGCGTAATGTTGTCTGTTTATCATTTAATAAAATATTACGATTTTTAACAGGAGTTTCCCTTTTAAAGTGTGATACATTGTTTTGAGATGGAGATTTATTCTTTTAGATTTTTGAATATTATTTTGTTTTAAAATATCTAGAAAGTCCTGTATTAAGGACTTTTTTTGTAAATTCCTATATCCATTTCCTAGTTTCTAATAATTGAACACAAAAGCATATTTTCTAAAACCATTCTCGTTTTCTTCCCAGATGTCCCCAATATTTTTCATCCCATTTTTCATAAAGCTTGAAAACATGGAAAAGTAGAATTCTCGTTTGCATTCCCTTATATCGATATCAGAATTGATAATGTTATGCAAACTCTTAATTTTCTTAAATTGGATAAAATCAATCATATGTATTAAGTTTAAACCACCCTTGTTTAAAGGCTAACAACAAGTATTCGAAGCAACTTGATAAAATCAGTATTAATTCTTATGTATCCGGATTTTAAAATTACCCGTTTACCTTTTAGTGATCGAAGGGTATTGGTGTCGGTATAAGTTTTTGTACAGAAAACTTTCCGAATATGTCTATTGAAGGCGTATGTAACTCGAAAACGACATAGAAACACTGCTCATTCGAAAGTACATGTACAAGTGAATTTTTGTAAATATGTAAATAAAAAATCCGGGCAAGATTAGTTCCCAAGTCACTTTTGAAAACGCATTTACTCTATTTCATCGAAATTTCAATTTTCCTTATTATATAATAACATTACTATTCTAAAAAGAAAGAAAATGATTATCAATAGCTTTGTGTAATATTGTAAAAAGCGACATCTCTGATTTTCACATCATAAATATTAAAAAGAACAAGAACATGAAGAAGATGTTATCTTATTATATGGAATACCACTTGAAATTTCGGATAGTTTCTCCTCCTCGTGCATACCTCTGATTATTTGTTAGAATTTGTCTATACTGTTGGTTCTTTTCGCTTATGTAACTTTTCAGCAACTGTATTGTTTTTGGGTTTATATATATTTGGATCTCATTGAAACTGAAGAGACAGTGTTTGTCGAAATCGCATCCGGTGCATGCGCAGTAAATACCATTGAATTTCATCTTAAACGTTGAGAATATATATATGACAAATCAGAATAGTCAATATGTTTTTTTTTTTATTTGTTAAATTGATAAATTGTGTTATTCTTGCTCTTTTTTTCAGTAACGAAAATAAGTATTGACTGTACTGGTGGATTTCTGATTAAATAAATGAATCAGTTTTCACAAGTCATAAATCGATTGAGAGAAAACAAATCCGGGTTACAAACTAAAACCGAGGGAAACACATCAACAATACGAGGAAAACAAAGGAACAACAGGAACACTGAAGTTTAACAAAACAATAGCCAACATACATAGAAACAACCTATTTGACAACAACTGCCATATTAAAAACGTAGTATTATATCCGTAGTATTACGGTGAAGTTCTTTATGAAGGTCGTGAATTTAGACACGATCTATGAAAACTAATTGATCCTTAAAATAAACTTGCTCTTATTGGTAATCAGTTTAACACAATAGTAAAATCTTTGATCGTTGTTTTTATCGGTATTTAAATTGATTTTACTTTTAATAGATATATACAGTTAATCGCACTCATCATCCTACATCCTGTCAATATTGTTTATCTATATTTTGGCAATGCAGAAGGTCATGCCTTCCTCAGACTGTTTTGACGTCTCTAAACTTAATCGTTGGGATTGTCATGATTGGTGCTTCAGCCAATGAAAACATTGTCTATTAGTTGTAATTGGCTTTGGACTAGCTTTCATTATCTTCAAATACTCTTATTTCTGTACTCTGTGTCTATACCTTTTATGTCACTGGTTTTTATCCATTGAACCGAACTTTTGTTTTGTTCTTATGTTGTGCTGTTACACTACTGTCCCAGGTTAGAGGAAATGTCGAGTGCTCTCAAACATGGTTTACCCAGCTACATTATGTATGTGCCTGTCTTAAGCCAAAAGCCTGTAGTGCAGTGGTTGTCAATTGTTCATGTCTGTCAGATTTTTTTTTCGTAAATTTTTTTGTGTTATAAATTAGAGCGTTAGTTTTCTTGTTTGTACTCTTTCACATTTTTCATGTCGGGCGTTTTAATTGTTTTAGAGTCGATTATAGTATGTGTTTTTCTCATCCTGGAAGACCGTAATTGCCTTTTACCAGTGCGTTTGGTTGATAGTTGTCTCTTTGGCAATCATACCACATCTCATCATTTTTATATACGAACAATAAAATACAAAAGAATACTGTAAAGCTGTTTAAATATGACTTCTTTTTTGGCGATTCATTTCCTACAAACTTTGACGACCTGTTTTTTCAACAATTTCCAAGTCTTTAAGCAGAGTCAAAACTTTATAGATAAAAACATAACTTTGGACTGCTTTAACCAGTAATGGTTAAATTAAATGTTTGTTTATCTATGTTTTTTCTCAAGTTTCAATGATTTCCAAGTTATAAAAAAGAAGATGAGGTATAATTGCCAATGAGACAACTATCCACAAGAGACCAAATGACACAGAAATTAACAATTATAGGTCACCGTACGGTCTTTAACAATGAGCAAAGCCAATACCGTATAGTCAGCTATAAAAGGCCCCGAAATGAAAAATGTAAACAATTCAAACGAGAAAACTAACGGCCTAATTTATGTACAAAAAATGAACGAGAAACAAATATGTAACACATCAACAAACGACAACTACTGAGTTACAGGCTCCTGACTTGGGGCAGGCACATACATACCGAATGTGGCGTAGTTAAACATGTAAGCGGGATCCCAACCCCCTAAGCTGGGACAGTGGTGTAAGATTACAACATAAGAACAAACTATAAAAATCAGTTGAAAAAGGATTAACTCATCACTGTTACCACTTGCAATGTTTTTTGTGTATTGTAAGGTTGGTTATGCATTATAAATCTGGATTTATTAGTATATTATTTTAAATAACGCAGTAGGTCAAATATTCTATTATTTAATATTGATAACAACCGTCAAAATTTTAACACTTACTGGGCGTTTACCAAACAGTCAATTCAACCATATATCACGCGATATACAAGCTGTCATCAATCTATAGTGATATCTATACTTTGTATTTGACAAATGAAAGGCTTATAATGACTTATTTATTGATAATTTTACTGTGAAACATATGAAAGTATAATATGGCAAAATTTAGGCACGCAATCGAGAAACCTAGTACTAGTCTCAATAGAACATTTTGGAACAACTACAAGACTGGCTCATTGAATATAAGTGAATATATCAATTGACACACAATATGCAGATTGTTACCAACATAGTATTCTGTTTGAAGATTCAATTATATAACCTGTAATTCCTATCATGAGGGGTATTCAAACCTTTGATTTTAGCCATGGCATTGTGACGTATGAGTTTGAATATACCTTTGGTGTCCTCTGCCTTCCACTCCGATGAATTTATAATACAGTTTTGAATAAATTCAGATGCATCTTTCTTTAAACTGTTGAGTATTTGCTGACTCACAGTTTTAACAATTCACACTACTTTGTGCATCATAACAATTTGTATACATCTGATATGTGTTATAATATTTGTTACAATTTCCCTTATATTTTATTAAAAATATATATTAAATTACAGTATCTGAATCATGAATTATTTTCAAACTATCAATTGGAAAAAGACATTTACAGACATGTCAACTTTTATAGAATTCGAAATTCAACGATATGTTTCCATTGAATGAATAGGAAGATATACACCTTCGATAAAGCACAATATCCTTCAAATTTTAACCGAAATATGACAAATATACGACAGAAAGTATGGATATAAGGTAATTTTCCAAATATGCACATTATTTGCATAACACAACGTTAATAAGTCAAAACAATTTTGTATTAACTAATTGCCTGACACGCACATCGACAATTAATTCTTTGTCATACCTTCACTTCAGAGTTAGTTTCTATTGTCAATAGTTCTACATGTATTTTTTTTTCTGTAAAGACGTCCACAAAATCGCCATAACTTACAAACTGACGTGCAGCAAACAAACAATCCAGCAGCATATATCAAATAGTTACAATTCAAATGAAAAATATCTGCTAGCGTCCATTGTAAATGCATTATATAGGATGCATGTCTGATGTGTACGGCAAATATTTTCTAGACTTTCTGTCTGTAATTTTAGCAACGAAGTACAACTTTGCATATGAACAAGATCCAAGAAGGACAATTCTTTATGTCACTGTTTATAGTAAACGATTACATGAAACGAAAGGTAACATTTGTAATGGGCTTAAACATAAAACTCCTCTTCATCGATATCATGTATATAATCTCGTTGCCTCAGGACAGGCAAAACACACACATACGAGTACTGGAAAGTAAATGTCATGAAAAATACAAAAACAAAACAAAAAACAATTATTGATATCACAGAATGAGGCATGACCCCATACAATATATAGTTTTCAATAGAAAGATATTGTTACTGCAATTTAGAATATATATGGGTAGGAGATTACCTTTAAACAGTTGTATATATATACATTTGTTTGTATATTGAGAGAGAGCAAGGCATTATCAAACCTATAAAGCACAGGAAAGGTCTCATCACAGTTAAGAATATTTGATTTAGATTTGTTTTAGATTTTAAAAGTGTCGGTAATGGGTTGACACTTAGGTACTAACATATAGTGTACTGCACATGTCTTATAGAAATAAGCGTTGTCACACGAATGTTTCAACCCAAAAATAGTGGCATATTTTTATGACATTTATATGATCACATTTAAATTTCTAAAAATTATTTACATTGTAGATTTGTTTTATTATAGACATGTACAAGAATATAAAATTGGGATTGAGTTTGTAATGGTGTTATTTTATATATTTTCTAATCATGACAAGTATACTGAAATTGAATTGTGTTTGTAATGGTGTTATTATTTGTATTGTTCATCCATGTCGGTTTTTCTTCAAAATCAAAACTCTATATAAACAAAAAAATCCTGTGAATATAGTTGCTTTAAACTTAAAATCATCTCAATGAAACTGCTGACTTAGTATCTTAACTTTTACATACATATAGAAAATACAAATAAAATAACTTTCATATAAGGCAAGATCATTTAAGACCAAAAAGTAAACACACTTGAAAACAAACAACATAAAAAATGTAGAAAAAACCACGAGTAACTCGACTATACTGACTAATAAGACGTATGTGAACTGTACCGAAAATACAAAATTAAAACAATTTTAATTCAAATATCAAAAAGTATTAAATATCTATGAAGTAACTTATCAGCTGACTTTTCTACATGTGGTATTTCATATTCTTTATATTGCATATTTTACAAGTAGCTCTAGGATATACGTCAACTCAACGACTTACACATGTTATATACCATGACATTTAGGCGACATCATATTTTCTTCAAAAAAAGAAAAGTGTCTTGAAATGTCTGTGTTTAACCTATCAAGCATTTTTTCTTGTTAGAAAAGACTCAATATAGCCTCATTTTGATATTATGTCGCTGATTCAGATAGACGAAACATGCATAATTTTATAATATAATGGAATAAAGGTGGTTATATGAGTAAAACGACTTTTTTACGACTATTGCTCATATTGACAACATGCCTGTAACATGTACGTTGTTACTTAATGTTTTTGAAATCATTCGAAAAACAAAAAAGGAAGTTCGTCTGTTTCCTATTTTATAGACCAGCTATGATATCAATAACATGCATTACAATTTGAAATACTCATCCAAATAAACAGGTTTTGTCTTGCAATTTGTTCCCCAATTCCTTTGTACAATGTATATTTTGATTTTTGCAACTGCGGATTGTGTTGTTTATATATTTTTGGTTTTCAAATATTTGGTTTTGATACCATTAAAGAAAACAATAATTTGCGCATGTTTTGAATCAAATCAGTTTTGGTATCATGTAATAATGTACAAGATAGTTATAGGTACACACGAGATAAAAATCCCATTAAAACGTCAGTAACATTCATTCTTCAAAATGATAATTCGTTTTGCTTAATTAGCCGTCAAGGCAGTTAATTAAACAAAGACATTATAGGCTAAACAAAAAGAAAAGAGGACTTGCTTGTGGGTACGACAATGGAACATAACCATGTTAAGCTGTAATATTTAACTTTTTTGTACGGTAAATAACCCTGTTTGATAGTGAGATATTGCAATTAAATAACGTATTATCTATCAATAATCTCAAAATAAAAAGTCACTATTTGACAACATTTGTCCATGGAACATTTACAGTTAATAAATTTAAAGCCAGTTTTGAGTTTCTTGGCAATACAAAACGTGAAACAAATATGACTCTTCCACAGAAACTTCAAGTTGCTACCCGTAAAACGTATATGCATATATTCATTATCACATACACATGCACGCTTTCCTGGTTGTCATACTAAAATACCATTCTTTCCGGATAATTGCGTTCATTCAAGTTTATGTCAACGATATACACGGGCCAATGGATCGAAGAAACTGAAGAAACATAAACGTTTCACTTAACATAAAATAGAGTTTGTTGTAGTACACACACATACTTGAAATATAGATACCAAGCAACTTTTAAAAAACAACAATATGACAAATAACGTATTTAATAAAACGAAAATTACCTTTGTGTCTTTAAGTCTGTATGTTAAAATATTACAAAAGTGTAATAATATTTAACTTCACTGAATTTGATGCAATCTATTTATAATTCATTCCAATGTCAAAGTAGCAGGTAGAAACACATATCGTATCACTTGTGACAAAAAGCATAACAGTCATTTTACCAAGAAAAACAATTTCTGATTAACGTATATTTATAATTGGAAGCATGTTTTGGTAGAAGATGAGATATTACATGTATAAGCAATGAATACAAACGTTATGAACATATGGTCAGTAGGTACATATCTCAAAAGAATCGCAATAACTTTACAAGCCTTTTTTGATTAAACACCTTTAGTACTACTATTATAGAAAATAAAAAAGGTCTACCTTTTTGCTTATTTAATTACACCATTAAAACAAAATGAGAAGCTTTTAATTTTTATCAATAGTACCGCTTAAGTCGACGCTTGGGGCCGTCTTGACCTTGTTGTAGGGTATGAATGATTCGTACATTGTTGAAGACCCTACATCAACTGTCAATATGATGAACGGGAATAAAAGCCCTGTTCATTGATAACTTTCTATGTTTTCTATGTATTGTGTGCAATTTTGTCCCATGTACATTAACTCCATATCCTTTCATTTTCTATTGCAAGCAATATTTTACAATGCAAAATTTTCATATCTCATCTACTAATGGAACTTTTCTTCATTATAGATAGACTTATATATAGGTACGTTACTTATGTTTCATTTTATGTGGTATAGTTACCAGGAGGGAAGTTGGAAATAATTCAAGAATGCAAATTAGCTAAACTGAATTTATCAAGTTATTTTGAGATAAATGCATTTTGCATGTTTTGCCACCAGTTTCCAAATCTTTTTGCTGCGATGAAATATTGTTAACACAAACTAAAGTCACCTAAGTTAGGCATTCATACTGCTTACTTGATTCATTTATAAACACTAATACATTATTATCAATTATAATTGTATATATATATTCTATGATTTAATATAATAAGGAGGGCATCACATTGTGAATCTTAATCAATAAATGTAAAATTTAATAGTATAATTCAGTTAGATAAATAATAAATTTATTTATCTCTTTTTTTTTATGTCTCATCATTTATTTTTTCACATAAACCAAAAGGTCAAATTACTAATATACAGTTGTAGCACGCACTTTACACCTTTTTTACCCTTCCGGAGCACCCGAGATCACCCCAAGTTTTTGGTGGGGTTCGTGTTGCTTAGTCTTTAGTTTTCTATGTTGTGTCATCTGTACTATTATTTGTCTGTTTGTCTTTTTATTTTTGGCCATGGCGTTGTCAGTTTGTTTTCGATCTATGAGTTTGACTGTCCCTCTTGTATCTGTCGTTCCTCTTTTACACGTTTTCATCCTTCATATATGACAACTGTATATATTTTCTATAGGTGGATCTTGATCTATTTATTGATTTTTTATTTGTAAAAAAAGCCCTCAAAGTATAATATCTCAAATATAAACCGTCAACACATATTAATATCCACGTAAATGTGGTGGAACTTGTTATCCCTTTTAACGATAACATTGTTTTTTTCTTATGTATTTATGTATAACCACGCAAAGTGGTTCGGGTGAAACAAAACTCAATAAAGT
The DNA here is from genome assembly GCF_021869535.1 of Mytilus californianus. Classification (NCBI taxonomy): domain Eukaryota; kingdom Metazoa; phylum Mollusca; class Bivalvia; order Mytilida; family Mytilidae; genus Mytilus; species Mytilus californianus. The sequence goes on from NW_026262712.1 coordinate 38,657,405, forward strand.
AATCGAGATACAAACTTTAGTAATCACTGTCAAATAACATTAACAGTATCACAAAGTCACTTGGTATGTAATGCATTATATCAATTTAATAAGAAAAAAAAGGTTCTTTGTTTATTTTTAGTTTCTCATCTATAACAATATTAATGAAGGTATTTGGTACAATGACTTTTAAGCTTATTTTAATCCGATAGAAAAATTCATCAGCCGACCATGATTTGATAACGTGTGTATTCGATGCTTTTCGATTGATATCATTTCCTACTAAACATCGCCTCTAATCATCAATTTAAATTGATGAGAATTTGGGTTTCTCGGTACAACGTCTATATTATATTCTGGTCACATGTGATTTGATATATGTTTGCACCTGCTATCTTGGCATTGAAATAAATTATAAATAGATAAACATTGCATCTAATTCAATCAAATTAAAGCAACGGAATTACTACAGGCTGGTGATATTTTAACATACAGACATAAAACACAAAGGTAATTTTCATATTTCCTAAATATGTTATTTTTTATTTTGTCATTTATTTAGAATTAGCGTTATGTGAATATTATAATTTCAGTTATTGCACGAAAACTGGATTTTGTTAAGTATAACGTACATGTTTGTTAATTTTTCCTCGTTCTATCGGCCCGTGCATATCGTTAAAGTTTTATAATAGACTATTTGGGTGAACGCAATAACCCAGTCAGAATTGTATTTAATTATACAAACCAGGAAGACGTACATATATATAGGAAGATGTGGTATGAGTGCCAATGAGACAACTCTCCATCCAAGTTACATCTTATAAAAGTAAATCATTATAGGTCAAGGTACGGCCTTCAACACGGAGCATTGGCTCACGCCGAACAGCAAGCTAGAAAGAGAAAAACACTGCAGTAGTTATACAAGTGAGGGCAATGTAATTATGCTTATATGGTAAAATGTACAATATTTATCGATTTTTAATCTCATTGAATAGAAAACATTTCCGATCTTCCATGTCGAATTATTAATTCGTGAGTTAAACACCATGAATAGATTATCTCAGATGTATTTGGTGAAACCTTTTGGAAATGTTATCCTCAAAGCTCTCAACTCAGTTTTAACTTTGGTCTTTTAACTGATTTGAATTGAAGCCACTGTTGGATTTTGTGTCCCGCCCGTCTTGCATTCAAAATTATAAATCTTTTAAGAGTTTTTTTTAGACCATAAACATCAGCCAGGTTCTAAAGCGTTTATTTTTATCTACGTATACGTTATATTTGATAGTATTGTTACAGATAATCGTGTATAATTGGAAAACCTCACATAATATAAAATCAACAATATTAGAATGTACCTGATGATATTATAAAAATAAAACAACAACATACAATTAGTCTCTACATCAAAATGAAAAGTATCCCGCAAAAAACACTCCGACCTAGTCTTTCGATTATTTTTGCTTAGCGTCCAGTGGCATATATTTCATGCATGTTCTGGCTGAAAATAAACTAACAAAAGTACAATAGATTTGTCCTATATTAGGGGTCGACTCGGATAAAGGGCGGGAAATTCGGTTCGGCATCATTTTTCCTAGAAACAATTCGTTTCTGGTTTATTCATGATTATTTAGACTAAATACCTCGATTTATATATATAACTTCTGCATTTAGAGAAAAAAAAAAACATAGTAATAGTTGTAAAAATAAGGGTTTTGAATCATGGCGAGAGAACTATGCTAAAATGGTCATATGGACAAAATATTTCGATTTTCAATCTTATTGCATTGAAAGTCCTTCCACAGTTCCATGTAAATTTTAATAACTTATGGGTTATTTCCCCCAAATAGATTATTTCAGACGTATTTGGCAAAATATTTCGGAATTTTGGATTATCAATTACCTCAAACTTCGAAATTTATTTGGCATTTTTAAAATTTTTGATTCATGTATCACTTTTGAATATTTTGAAGAAGAAACATGATTATAGGATAAACAGTTATAAGCCTGGTCTCTTTGATCAGTATTTTTTCTATACTACATATACTATACACATCCTTTCTACAAACGTCTTTTTTTTGTTAATTTAGAAATGATTTTGTATGAATCGTAATTAAACTTAATCATGTTTATTGATAACAGCTGTGTGAGATTCTATGACCTCACATTGTAAAAAAAAACAAAAAAAAAAACAGCATGTACCTGATGTTATTGGTTTGATCAATATTAAAAAAAAATGCCATAATAAATGTATAAACAAATATATATAAAACGAAATCCAATTTAAATCAATCTCTACATTTAGATTAAAAGTATCTTCTAAAATACACCGTCCTAGGTTGATTAGTTTTGGTTCACCTAACGTCAAGAGGCATATATTAAACATACGAAAAGAAATTAATTGACCGCGTATCTATACATCTCGAACAGTAAAACCGGCGCGCCACTTTAACAAGAATTGTATTTCCGGTCGTAAGAAGACCAAAAGATTCCAAAATAACCCTTGTTGTCTCTCTTTGTCCTTGTAAATAGAAGCTTTAGTTAACTGTGATTTATCGAATGGCGAATTGTTTGTATGTACAATGATTTTTATTTTCTTTTGTATATGCAAACCTATACCCGAATATAGAAACTGTAAAAGGAAGATATATATATATAAATAACTATTTACGTTTATTGCTTAATTTTTTACGACATGTTTGTTTTTAGTTATATTTTGAAAAAAGATCAATTCAACTATTTAAAAAATGTATCATGTAATTTACACGCCGTTTTACATCAGATAACAATTTATACCTTTTTAAGCCTAACCTTCAAACCGACGATAAGCAGTTTATTGATTCTTAACTTCACTTAAACAGATCTTATATCACAAAAATGACTTCAGGTGTATTACAATGACATCTTTGTACGCAAGCGAAACATATGGTAACATTTAAATTCACATTCCTGAAGATAAATCTAGACTCACCATCCTAACTTTAATTATCCTTTCACAAAATTATTAAGAACAGTTTAGAACACTGGTGTGTGTTTACTATCCTCAAGGATATCTTAGACATCAACGAATACCTTTCACATGTCTGCAAAAAGGACGACAGTGATCACACACACGGATATTGCAGATTATTTGTCGAAACAGTTGAATACACTCAATAATTGAAGAAGAATTAAAGGATTAATTGATTACTTGATGTCATCAATGATTTTAAAGAGTATATCACTTTTATTTATAGAAGAAAATGTATCAAATTTCGAAAAGAAACATGATCAACTAAACCGCAATTTAATAAATGCATCCTAAATAAATTGAGAAACATAATTTTTCATTATTTTTTAAAAGCAACTTACAAAAACAACAAATCAATGGAGACGAAGGTAAACAGTCATTTTACAATATTGAGCAACGAAGTAAAAGTATTGCAAAAACTGCAAGACGGCTTGACTATTAACGATTGATATTTCGATAGGCATTTCAACGATGTCTCACTACTTTTACCTTTCAATTTGGTGAAATATCGCTTATGTTTTGTGATAATAAAACAATGTATGGTTCCTTTCAGTATCCAAAAAAGGTCATTAAGAATATATACCTTATTAAAACAGAGCTGTCAATATCACAAGTTAATTTTAAACGTTAATCAGACAAGATCAAAAGTTAAATTATTAATACACGATCTGTGTGTCGCATATTTTTTTCGTTATCTCCCAAATTTATCGATGTATAACTGAAAAAGTGAGAAGAAATGTACTTAAGGGACATGCAAACGCGTCAATCAAAATGAAATAGACAACACCATGACAAAAAGCGATAAGAGACCAAAAGGCAAACAACAGCAAACAAAACACAACACAGAAAATTCAAGATTGAGTAACATGAACCTGACAAAAAACTTTGAAATCGAGGTGTGATGCGGTTAGATATATTGATTATATACCAGAGATTTAAAAAAATAAACCACTTTGCCACAAAGATAAGGCACCATTTGTAGAAATGAATCATGATAGATGATTCTCGAAAGACATTTTGAAAAAAAAAAAGTTGAAGTCGACAATTTTCTAAGAACTCATAGCACCTCCCGTGCGAATTGTTTGAAAAGTATGCCGTTGTTAAAATAATATTGCTGTTCGACGCATTTGTTCGCGCCTAATCAATCTATTTTTCAGTATACGTCCTGTTTGTAATCATATGTTTTGCGATTAAAAGGTATTATTTTTCAACATTTTCAAGAAAATTAAACCTAATATTGTGAAACTTATGTATAATACAGTTCCTACATACCTGGTATTGGCTACTAAAATCAGATATTAGTAAAGTTTCATAGCGTTCAATATTCGGAATAAACATATATTTCCGTGAAAACCCACAGCTTCCAGGACTACGACACACACAAAAATATTATGAATCACCAATCGTTACTTCGTTCGCCGTGGATTATATGCACGTCTTTAGCTACCACGAACAAAGCGAATATTCAACACACGCTAAAAAAACCCCGACATACGGTATATGTTTCTGTTTGTTTTGAGCATGAATCTTCAAGCCCCCCCCTTTTTTTTTCTTATGAATTGTTTTAATTTTTTGTCGTATCTGGTCCATTTAAAATCATATATTACATTAAAGAGTTTATTCTTCCAATTGTAGACGGCCGTGTATCGACCCATAGATATCCTTATCTTTTGATTTCTATAGGACAGTTGCTTCATTGAACATCATACAAATCATACCACGTCAAATATTTTTCAAATGAGTTCTTTGATTTGTATCAATGATTTATAAAAAATACATAACAATAATATTTGTTTAACTTGTTATTGACCCTTTTTTCCTTAAAATAAAATAACTTGTCTGTGTTAAATTTTCTTTCAGTGGTCAGTTAATTGACTTGTTATAGGTTCCAATATAAGTAAAATATTGTGATAACAAATTTCTTTGAAACTTTTCAATAGCTTAAGCTACTGTAAACATGGATGTTTACGCCATATTTTTGCGGGGCATTGGCGGAGAAAAAGTGTAGGTTGCGGGTCTTACATTGTCAAAAACAAACGAAAATATCACTCCCCGAAAATTTCAAGGTTTACAATACAAATTATTGTTAATCCAAACATACTTTCTTTGACAATTTGCAATTGGCTACATTTAAATATTATGAACATGGTAAAGAATAGTGGTACATTACTGCTTATCCTTAAGCTTCCGTTCACTTGACTAAGCACCAGTACTCTAGTATGGACTTATACAACTGTTCTATGCTATTTTAACTCTTTTAACCCGTGAATTGATTCAAGGTTGAAACTACACATTACATGGGAAGAAATGGTGCATTATCAGTGGTGCGAAGTAGACATTTTTTTTGTTTTCAAATATCTTTTTTTGTTAACGTTCCTGATACAGGTATGTTATCGAAAGCATTTCGGACGCACATAATTCATATCAAGTGTTATTTTCATATGTTTCTCTGATATCTTGAAAACCAGAACCTTCCCATAAAATAGACCAAATCGTGATTTTTTAGTATCACACTATAAGGTAGGTGTATATTGTATAATATGTATGAATTACGTCATCATAGATACTAGAATTGAAATTTTGTACGTCAAATGAACGTTTCGTCTACACAGAACGCATCAGTGACGCTTGAATAAAAAATAAGGAATAAAAAGGACAAATAAAGTACGACGCTGAAGAGTATTTAGGACCCAACATTCCTAAATGTTTTGAAAAATACAGCTAAGCGAATTTATTCTACTTGAGGTTTACACCGGTGATTGAATTTGTACACGTAACCCTCTATAACACTCACACATAAAATTTGATTGGGCTATTTTTTGTTTGTTACCTGATTGCTGAATTCAATGTTCTGTAAACGTCTAAAAATTCGAAATATTTTTTACTATAATGTTCGTTCACTGATATTCCTTGTATGTCAGTAGATAATTGTATGAAGTTAATTCACTCTATGTTATATGAAATTAATCTCTGTTTGCAATGAGGAAGAGCAAATTCATATCATATTAATAAGGGATATGTGAAACTTGTCAAGAGAAAACATGATTATTATGAGTTAATATACTATTGGAGTTTTGATCAACAATTTACCATTTCTTTTTACGTCATTATACGATCTGCATGGAATCTTTTTTACAAACATAAGATCCGTATGATCTGTACAGAGGATATGTACGTCTTGAGAATAAAAAGTTCAAAATGAGCTGAATTCATCTCGTGTATTACGTTTTGATATATCCAAATGTAAAAGCAGCTACAAATGGGCAGGACTGTTTGACTTGAAATATATTTCAAATTTACTGAGATGTAAGACTACATAATGATATAATAAAAAAAAAAATAATTGAAGTGAATCCCAGCATTTCCTTTTTGATATGGAACCTTGTGGTACAATGTCAGAGAGATCCATACACAAACACACAAGTTAGTTTGACTGTCCCTCTGGTATCTTTCGTCCCTCTTTTATGTCTGGAAGTTACAAAAATGCTTATTTTTGGCCCCTTATTCCTTAACTGTTGGTACCATAACCCCCAAAATCAATCCCAACCTTCCTTTTGTGGTATTGGACCTTATGGTGAAATTTCATAGAGATCCATTCACTTTAACTAAAGTTAGAGTGCAAAAACCAATGTGTCTTCCGACGATGACGACGCTGCCGCCAACGTCATACCAACATACGAACTCAAAATTTTTTTGCGGTCGTATAAAAACTGATCTAGTAAATTAAACCCCCTCTGAAAAAACAATGAATAATATCCTAGATTATTAAAACTCACATTTCAGATTAAATGAAATTGAGAATTGAAATGGGGAATGTGTCATAGAGACAACAATCCGACCAAAGAGCAGAAAACAGCCGATGGCCACTAATGAGTCTTAAATAAATACAGCAAAAAATCCCCCATCTGGATGCATGTAGTATAAGCCAAAAAAAATTCCGACTTTAAACTTTATCCTTTAACTTTGATAGAAATAATTAATAAGAGGTGAGTACCAGTACTTTCCAATAGTTTTTACGACGCACGTGTTTCAAGTATAGTTTTACGTCTAGACATTTTCTTTTTACGATGGTCAGTAAAAGAAAAACTGTTGCTACGAAGAAAAGTATTCAAAAGTAAGAAAAATCTCTGACTTTAGTCTTTATCCTTCAACTAAATGGGAAAAAATATATCTGATAAACTTATTGAAGACGAATCTCGTGTTCCCAGAAGTAAAAAAATATGATTTCATGATCTATATTGCAATTTTACAGTATCTCTTGACAAGTAAATGTTTAGTGCATTACATTACAATATAGACTAAAAAAAAAGATTTGTAGAAATATCATAGACCACAATTGGGCAAACTGACTTTTTTTTTGTTAGAAAGAAGGAAAATTATAAAGAAAAATGCTTATGTTAGTTGTTAGTTGGCGAAAACAAATTTGAAAGTGGCGAAAAAGAAAACTGACCCAGAGGAAACCCTGAGTATTCATGGTATTACAATAAAGTTATTACCACAAACAACTCCCATCAGAGACACCCATCTGTACTTCTTGAACTTTATTATATAATGATATATAAGCTAGTCTAAATAATGTAAATTCATTGAAATTACTTTAGTTTATGTACTTCTTGTATTTAAAATAACATACATGTATAAGCTACTGGGGTAGTCTAAATTATTATCTTGAAATGCTATTTACCATGTTTAATTTCTGGACAATATACATGATATATGAGAATCAGAGACATTATCCTGAACTTCTTGTACTTAATTATATATACATGTACATGTAAGCTAGTCTAAATTATAATGATGTAAAGAAAGGCTTTTTAACATGTTTAACAGGTTTAATTTCTGGTAATCATAGCACATGTACATGTAATTGTGCACAATATGAGAAAAAAAAATGCGAAGTTCAAACAATGACTATAAAATGTACACAATCTTTATAATCCTAAAACAGACTATACATGTACATGCTATAGTCAGGAACCTGTAATGCAATGGTTGTGGTTTGTTGCTGTGTAACATATATATTATAATTTATCATTTTGTACATAAATAAGGCCAATAGTTTTCTTGTTTGAATTGGTTTACATTAATAGTCATTCTAGGGTTTTCTAGCTGTCAGACTTTGCGGTATGGGCTTTGCTCATTGCCGAAGTCAGTACGGTGACCTATAAAAAAATGTACATGTATACTTTAGTTGTTAATTTCTGTGTCATTTGGCATGTTTGGTCTCTTGGTAAGGGTTGTTTAATCATTTTAATTGGCAATCATACCATATCTTCTTTTTATTTATATAAAGGTGCTATATTGCTATCATAGGCGGATCCAAGGGGGGGAAAGGGGGGGGGGGGGGGGGGCTTTGTCTTTTGTGTGAAAATTTTGTTGATTATATAGGGAATCACTGAAGCATGACAGGAAAGGATATCAAAACTCAACAAATTACCTAGAGATAGAAAAAATACATAAAGTATGCGCAAACTTAGGGGTTTATATATATACTCCCGAAGGCAAAGTTGATCATAGATGGATTTGGCTATTTTTAGGTACTTTTTGGTCATATAGCTCTTCAACTGTTTCGGTCCTTATATATCCTTGGCTTTCAAATATTTGGCTTTGAGCATTCCTGATGCAGGTAATTCTAGAAGAGTGCTTCGGACGCATGACATTAATAACGTGTTGTTTTCATTTAATTTACTCTAAATGGTATCTGAATCAAGGGAAAAAACAAATAAACACACCTAATGACGGATCCCAAAATTAAAAATAAGAACCTTAACAATAAACCTATTTCTTACTATGGTAGTTATGTACGTATAGAATTTTTTCTGTTGAGAATATCAGACTGAGTACTATTTAATAAATAATAAAATAAAGCAAAATGGTCAAAATTACAAAAAAAAAAAAATATGACATAGTGTCAACATTACCATCATTAAACTTTCTTTTTATATCTTTAATATTATCATCAGCACTGTCCTAACATATTCCGTGAAAGAATGGTGTACTTTTATTTATGCCTCTTTTTAATTTTTATCAACCAATATTGATTACTTTATAACATAGACAAAAGTCAAACATATTAACATAACTACTCAAGAATGATATGGAAGTATTGAACTATCAGATAATTGTATTAAGCCTACCCACGAGTACTCCTTCAAGTTCGAGGCTATGGCCTCCGACAATGTTTGGGTTGGCTTGATTATGGATACTGGAATCACTGGACAGGGATACCAGATAGGCATAGGGGCTGGCGATAATAAACGTTGTGATATCCGACGAGGGATAAGAAGTGAAGACAACTTAGTGGAATAGGAGTTTATAGGCATAATATTTTATTTACATAGGATAAGGGGATGTATTCAATTCTAAAATAATATTCGGAAGTAAGAGTACAAGACACACATATTGTTTATGTCATGTAACAGTGTGTAATATAACTATGTGAAGGTACAAGATGTCAATAATTTAAACTCAACAATAAACCTCCACTTTCCCAAGTAAACAACCTGTAATTCAGTGGTTGTCATTGGTTTATGTCTGGTTTATATGTTTTTCATTTGTTGAGCCAGGCCTTCGGTTTTCTCGTTTGAATCAATTCGTTGCATTTAATAGCTTACTATATGGTATGGGTTTTGTTATTTGCTTAAGGACGTCTGTTGGCCTATAGATGTTGACATGCTCGTTCTTTGGTCTTTGATGGATAGTTTTCTCTTTTAGTAACCATACATTGATAAAACCACATCTCCCTAATTTCACAATATATCTAAAGAACCGTATGTGTTTAATTGTTGTTATCATATTGCAAGTGGTCAAGTAGTCTAAGTTTTTGATCTACAATGAAACTAGCTTTTCAACACTGGTGTTTTGAAATGGAACTTCAGTCGCATGAGACAATATTTTACGTAAATTTATTCTCTGAAGGCACACGTTCCCAAACAGCGGATTAATATAAGGGACGTCAGTAAATGTACACCACACTGAACTTGCGCCTTCAGGGAATAAAACCGCGTGTAAACTATTTTGTCGCTCTCGGCAAAGTGCGTTCGACTGCGATCTCAATTGACTAGAACGATGTGGGATTGCATGATTTCCTGTCGCATTTCGGTGGTTCTCTTTCACATTCTCTAGACGTCCGGTAAGAATCGAACTATTGTTGCCAATGCATTAAAGCCATTACAGAAATGTCGTAGAGATATTTTTTCAGACTAAATATCATCACCTATCCTTTATGAAAGGAGTTATAAACTAGGACAGGGTTATACATTTTTTTTAAAGTCTAATATATATATATAAAATCGAAATTCCTAATATGGATTATTTTAAAAAGCATACCGAAAAAACGAAGTCGGCGTTTTCATTAAATTTAATTACTTTTGTTCATCAAAATGAAAATTTATATCAACAATACATGTTTACCAATTTTTAAGAAAAATATATAAATTGGTAATTGGAGATTAGATGATTTTGAGACAAATTTGCTTTCTATACAGAATATGCATCCATGTTGAAAGAATTTACTCAATAAAATACAAGAAAATAAAAGATTCTATGTATTATTTCGATTTTCAGTTATAGTTTAACGTTCAAAAGTTGTATGCAAAATTTTAAAGTCATTTGAAACTAGTTTCTTGTATTACAGTGTTACAGTGTTAAGAAAATGATCGAATCAATAATTATAGAAGCACTAGCCGAGGACTCATATGGGTCGAGAGATAATACTAAGGTCCATAACGCAAAGGACATGTTATAAATATATGAAGTGACGCAATTTTGTGTCTTATTGTTTTTTTGGATGTATAAGTACCCGTCCACGTCCGCTCTGTGTTTTTTCTTGGATGAATTTCTAACTCATCAGATGGAAACAAATAGAAATTCATCCAAGAAAAAACACAGAGCGGACGTGGACGGGTACTTATACATCCAAAAAAATAAAAAGACACAAAATACAGATCTGAGAATATTGACAACTAGTTCAAAGCCAATAACAACTAACGAAAACAAATCATTATCTAAGACTAAAATATCAATCAGTACACATCCAACAAAGTTTGTTCAATTATCGCACATATAAACAGAAGAAGATGTGGTATGATTGCCAATGAGACAACTCTCCACAAAAGACCGACCAAATGACACAGAAATTAACAACTATATGTCACCATACGGCCATCTACAATGAATAAAACACATACCTCATATTCACTAGTCAGCTATAAAAGATAAAAGACCCTGAAATGACAAATGTAGAACAATCCAAACGAGAAAACTAACGGCCTGATTTATGTTCATATTGTTCATATCTATTTGCAACATTTTGCTTTAAAAAATTAATATATTTTACGTTTCAGTTTTAATTACCCTGATAAATTTGACAATCGTTAAGTATTAACGACATAAAAAAACACATTTGATTCCATGTTGATTTCAAAATAATTAAACAGCAAATTCATTTTATATACCCATTTAAGAATTTTTCTTTTTTTAAAAATCCCAATCATGTAGCATGGTCCATTGAAATACATGCGGTTTATGTTCATAACTACATAGTAATAAGAAAATATAAAACAATTATTTTGCAAAAAATAGAAAAGCTTCAAACTTCAAAAACAAATTTGTTTGCTACAGTCTTGGATGGTGTAAACTTCCCACTAACACCATACACCATTAAATCATTCACCATACACCATTACACCATACAACCTGAGCAATTACACCATACACGTTACACCTTTGCACCATACACCTTACACATTACACCCTAATGCAATTTAATTTCAAAGAAAACGTGCGACTACAAAATTATTTATTTATTCTAAAAAACGAATTTTGATCACAATATTGTAAATTAATGTATAAAATTGAAAATCAGTTCTTATCAATATTTTGCATAGTTTTAAATGTCGTACACCATTCATTCACACCATTCCCGATCGCACGTTACACCATTACACCATTCCTCTTACACCATATACCATAGCACCATACACCTTCTACCATTGCACCATATGCCATACACCATTACAACATACACGTTTTGTTGGGAAGTTTACACCATCCAAGGGCTGTATACAAAAACACAATTCTTTTTTTTTTATATAATTTGGAAAACATATCTAGCTTCTATAACTATGACAATAACTTGTTTTTTTAAATGTCATTGCAATGTCATCATTATTTTTTCTCTACTATATCATTTTATGTTTGAAAATAGATACTAATTATTCATTTTAAACGTTTATAATTGGAAGTAAAATTCTTAGAACAACTTAATATATTGTATTCAGATATATTTCACCTAATTTCATTGAAGAACAACATATTTGATTTGGTCTAAATTGAGGACAAGTTTTTTCTTGAGAAATTGCGTTTATCGTAACAAAGTACACAAGTAGCCAGATTTCAGTCTGAAATGGTCATTTTGGTCTGATCAAGTCTGAATCGACTGAATTTACTGCGAGAGAAAAACGTCAAGACTTTTTCAGACTTTCAGACGCCGTTCCAATCGATACTCCAATTAGGTAATTCAGTCCGTTAAGGCATGCCAAGATAAACAAAACGGAGTGTTCTAGCGAGCGATTCAGATCTGTTAAGACGGTTTCAGACGAAATCAGACCAAACCTAAAAATTTACTTTCAAATTTGTCAGACCGTATTTAGATCCGTTCAGTATGCTAGTATGATATTACGAGTTACGCCCCTTCTGCTTGATGATACATTTTTAATTAAAAAAAGTATATTCCAAATTTAAAAACGTACCTTTCGAATGATTAAAGAAAAACAATCCTCTGTTGATGATTTATTTCTGTTGTTGTTTTGTTGAGGAATTAATTAATAAATTTTTCGTCTATACATGTTGCTAGTTTATTCTTCTTAGTGATGTTAGTTTATTTTTTTATTAATTGTATATCGGCGAATTAAAGTTTACTATTACTTGCTGAGACCTGTATTTCATGATAAAGAATTTATACATGTATATTTTCTTAGGGTTATAAAAATTACCGTATGATAACATATTTGCAATAAACGGAAATTGCATGTATTGGAGAAATCGGTTTTCTATGCAATCGTCACTTACAAAACATGTATGTTATACCCTTAAACCTAAATTTGTTATTAACCCGGCAGGTAAAAAATGTATACGTTATCCAAAATAAAAAGTGTATGGTAATTGATTTTAGTCTTTGTAAAAATGTAACTGGACATTTCGAACTTAACAATATAAAAATAAGGAGATGTATGATAGCCAATGAGAGAACTATTCGCCATATTTCAAGTGAAGTGGACGTTTTTTTTTTAAATCACAGATACCACTTGTGAAACAGCATTGGCTTACACTGATGAAGCACTTGACATTATTCCTGTTTTGTTTTTGTTTTTTTGTGTTTTCAGTTTTTATTGCTCTGGATCTGTCTTTAGTATTTTATGTTGTTTTGTAGACTGCTGTTTTGCTTTTGGTTATTTTTCAAATTTTGCCATGGCGTTTTACGTTTGTCTTCGACTTGTGAGTTTGAATATTACTTTAGTATATTTCGCCTCCCTTTTTAAACAGTATATTTATGTGTTGATTTTAGTCTAAAAGATGAACGATCTTCTGTTTCAAAATAACAATGCATTCTTAAATAATATAACATGATTTTTTTTATATTACTGACTTCAGAGTAATTATATTTCTAGAGGTTACCTACTCCGTGTTAGAACATTCTGGTACTCGGTCAACTTAGAGCAACTAAAAGAAGTAAAAACAAACTGACAATCAGTGCAATTTGAGGAAACACTTAACTGTTTTCCGATGATTTTGTTGTGTATAGAAAAAAAACAAAAAAAACAAACAAAAACAGTTAATTTCGTCCCCAAATTGCACCGATTGTAAGCAAGATTTTATTTCGTTTCGTTGCTTTTACTTGATTGAGTACCAGAATGTCCTATCCCAGAGTAAGTACCATGCCGAAACTTTATATACATCGGAGTCAAAATTAGGTGATTTGAAAATAGTCTATTGGTTAATAACAGACCTTTGCTATCATAAATGTTGATTAGTTATACACCATTGAGAACGTCTGTGATCAATTATTTAAGTAAAATAAAGCATATTTATTATCGTGTAGGCAACGATGCAGGACTACCACATCCATATATTTCAATGAATTATGTAACAATAATGAGAAATATAAATGAGAGGATGTTTTTTTCTTTTGTAGAATAGATACCAGGTAAAGTACTTTTTTCTATTTGAATAGTTTCAAGACACATCTTTTTAACGTCCTATCACATGCCCTAGAGTTGTAATTTTCATGGGTTGAAATGATTACGGAACAATGTCTACCAATTTATATATCGAAATATATTGATATTATCTACAACCAGGAACAGTTTCGCTTTGCATTAACATGTTTTTAAAGGAGTGTGTTCAAAACACAATTAATTATTACATATGAACACGAAAAGACGTTACGTTATTGACATCTACGTCAAAAGGCTCCAATGAACACAAGATATTTAAAGTATATCATCAGAAGTTGTATGAATCCATATTATTTATCCATGTTATTAGGATATTTGTTATTAAACATAAAATGGGTTATTTTCATCTTCACTTTTTTATGATAATACTATAAAGTAAAAGTTCAGAGTTGCTATGTGTACAATCTTCTGCCTCATGAATGATGCAGGCTTTACGTTGAATTCCAATGTCTTTTGTTAGCAATCCAAAAAATGATTCGGCATATACAATGATATGGTTATGCTTTGCTTGCTGTAGTAAGAACATATGTGTAGTGAATAGAGAATAAACCATCCGCTTCTTTCCTCTTCTTGAAATGGTAAGAAACGTTGTGCTCATAAGACGTCGTAATGTTTTAAATGTTCTTCTGAATGACAGACTTAAAATCCTCAGTTCATTCCGATACAGTCTGAGTTATATATATTCCTCCGGCTCTTTACTTATTGTCTGGCACGGTTGCATCCACTGGATATCTTATGAATTCTTTATTCCAGTCTTTTGACTAACAACCAGCTAAGTTGTTCTTTGTTAGTATGTCAAGATATCCAGAAAGTAAGTAGGGCTATAATTTCATCAGAGGGTTTCAGTACTACAGCTTTGGGGGCAAAAGTCGCTTTACGCCTCTAGTGACGGATAATATAGATGTAATGGGTTTGGTGTAAGTATACGAAATTGTAGGTTAACTTTTTTGTATAAAGTAATCGAGTAGTATTTTCTGCTTCGTTTTTTTAATGAACAATATTGCTTCTTAGCAATTATTCTTAAAAAGAGTATGCCTATTTAATCTACTATCGAAAGATTGTTACATATTATCAACAGTATATGTACCAAAAAATAAGGGAATAAATCAATGATAATTCCTGTCAGCACAGATTGCGAACTATGCGGCTGATACTCCGGAATCAAAATATCAACCCCCTGTGGCATAACCCTAGTGGTTGTATAAACTCATTTGAAATACCAGGAATGGCAGACGCTTGTCTCGTCTGCAGGTAACTCACCAGTTGCACTCGCATGAAAACATCTGGAAAGGCAAATCAATTGCAAAGTTACAGAACATTGAATTCAACAAATTCCCACAACTTTCTGATTTCATTAAGAAGGGTGCGCTCCTTAAACAAAAAAAAAAAAAAAATGCTCCAAAAGAGTTATAGGGAAACATGACAGAAATCGACAATAAATAAGTTTTACGATCACCACCATAAATTGGTTGACCGATACGATATGTCTGTGTCACTACTTGTGACATGTTTTCGTTGTCTTAGATCTTTAGATACCAGCAAAGTCGACTAATCTGTAAATTAACCGATTGTGTCCTATTTCCGAATAAGCCATTTTGATTGAGTGCTGATTTCACACGGCGGATGATGTTTCCATAGCAGGAGATGTCTACCATGTGGAAACATCCGGTATCGCTCCTTTTAAGGTATAAGCGATTCCCTCAGTTTTTGTTTCTATTTTGATTTGCATATTTTTATGGATTTATGAGGTTTTAACATCGATAAACTACCGTTGCCTCTAATTTTTTGGGTGGTTGGCGGGTTTTACCTGTAGGTATTGATATCATCGGTTACCACCGAGTGGTTACATGCAGATGATACCTGCAGGTATTGCTATCATCGGTTACAACCAAGCTATTCCGGATGGTATCTGTATGTATTGACATCATCGGTCATGACCAGATGGTAACGGATAGTACCTGTAGGTACTGATATCATCGGTTACGACAAAGAGGTTATGGATGGTACCTGTAATATCGATATCATCGGTCAGAACCAAGTGGTTGCGGATATTGTACCTGTAGGTATTGATATCATCGTGTTATGAAAATGGACACCTGTAATCATAAAATCTTCTGTTGCATTAATGTGTTGGTGATTTTATCCAAAGTCACTAGTAAACATTTGAATCAGATTTATTCCACCAATGAGAGATAGGGCATTTTTCTTAACTTTTTCACCACTAGGACAATATTTTGGAATTTTGACAAATTCTGAGAATCTTCCTATAAAATGTATAAAAAGAACTATCGTAACCAAAACCAAGTTTTCTCGGCGGTAAATCTATATGTTGTTTTCAGCTTCAAATCAATCCATCTTAGCTAACGTTGTCCTTCCATGTTATACGATAATAAAACATGTAATATTTACAATATTGTTTAAACATTGACTTTAACAACAAAAGGTAGAGATAAGCATCTTTTGTAATTTGACTGTTGCTTGTGATGTTGTTGGACAGATCTTTTAACTTTATGATTCAGACTGTACTACTCATATTCCGGTCATTTCAACAACTTTATGATCTGACCCTGAAAGTGAAATCAGTACAGACGAAACCGGTGTTACATAGCCATGTTTCCCCCATGCCAGTTTTTCTCCCGGGGAAAAAACTGACATGATCTTATTTTCCCCCTGGGGAAATTTTGGATCATTGCCACGCTTCCCCCGCGGAAAGTTGACAATATGTTATGTGAATATGTTAAATTTTGCAACAGTTTTTCGAGTATATAATTGAAGACTGTCTTATGTTAAACATGTTAAACTTCGATTCACAGTAGTATTTGACATGCTTTAACATTAGACCCTATGAGTGAAACAGTTACATGAAAATTAGCCCTACTTCTATGGTAGGGAATATTCGCCATAACTATACATTTTTCAATTTGTAAAATGCAATGTCTTAAGCTGATAAAAATAGTTAAAGTAATATAAAAATGGTACGTACTCAAAGAGACAATATCCATTGTCTAAAAAATAAAATAAAATTGGCATGTACATGACTTCGTTTCCATGGCGACGACCTCTAATTATACCATATTTTTGTATATGCTAAAATGAGGGATATTGGGGTAAAGATCGATAAAAAAGAGTAAATTCATTTGTTGGAAATTGATTTATTGGCAGTACATACATTTCCAAGGGATCAGCGTTTGGTAAATAAAACAAAAATCTGAGATTACGCAAACTTATTAAATAATATATCCCAGAATTCCAAAATTGACTTAATTTTAATTGATTTTATCACAACCTTGGCCGATATAAATGACATAAAATAATATTTGCAATAATTCACCTTCTTTTGTTGTTATCTTAAAGGATTTAAAGTAGGCTAAATTATTACAGAAAAAAAGTATGGGTACATGATTTCGAAAAAAGTTAAAATAGCAGGAAAACACTTAACTTATCCTCTCAAATAGTGTTGTGCTGGTCCACCTTATAACGGTGCAGAAGTCAAAATAAAAGAATAGTATAAAATGGTTTTACCTGTTAGATGTTTTTATTTTACCCTAAAGACCACATTTGTTGACTTAAAATTTTAACTCAAGCTTAAAGATGAGAAAATTTTGACTGGTTATATAGGGGAAAATTTGGAGGTAAAATTTTCCTGTACTTTTCACTGTTTTATGTCCAAACTATTGGGGAAAAAATATTATATTTCTGTATATGTCCAAAAAAAAAAAAAAAAAAAAAAAAATGAATATTACTCATTTTCATATGTGTGTATTCAAAAAAAATATTCTGCTATACTTGATGTGCTATTTTTTTTTGTATTTCCTAAAGACGAAAAAAAAGTATATGAAGCATGAAGATCCAGGCCCCCCTCACTAAAAGAAAGGTTGTTGCCTAAGTTGTTGTTACAGATGAAAAAGTGTCCGCCACTAATTATATAAACTAGAACCGTGAGTGCTCTCACAGAGTATAACCCCCTTTTAAACATAACTTATCTTATCTTAATCAAGCGAAGTGATATTACTTCTCTTATATTATTCGTTTTTGTGACGTCACATTACTTCTCTTATTTTGCTCTTATGACGTGACATTACTTCCCTTGTCTTGCTCTTGTGATGTTTAATCACTTCTGATATCTTGTTCTTATTACGTGACATAACTTCTCTTTATTTTCTATAATGACGTGGCTTTACTTCTCTTTTCTCTATAATTTGTGTGCTATTTTCACATTTCTTGATCCGTGTGAGAAAAATATTTCTCCTCACTAGTACAATATATGTTCCCGGCAAATGATTGGTCGGAATTTAATTATGACGTCAAATTTTCTTGGTTTCTTTTGAATTTCCTATTGTGACGACTTGAAAAAAGGCGACCATGGCTAATAACGTCACATACAAATAACGCAACTTTCTGCAAATCTATTTAAAGGAATGATAAAAATCATTAGAGAAACAGATTCCACCACTATAACTCGTGTATTACGATATTTCTCCACTATCAACAGTTAAATTTTAATTATTTAAAAAGCTCGGCAAGCCTCGCGCTTTAAATATTTAAATTCAACTGTCTCAAGTATAGAAATATCGTAGCACACTTGTTGCAATGGTGACATCTACAGATCTTGCTCTTATGACGTCTCATTACTTCTCTCATTTTGCTTTTGTGGCGAGACATTACTTCTTTATTTTGCTTGCTCTTATGAGGTTACATCACTTCTCTTATCTAGCTTTGGTGATGTAACATTAATTATATTATCATGCCCTTGTGACGTGACATTACTTCTTTTATTTAGCTCTGAAAAAGTTACGTTACTTCTTGTTTTGCTCTTATGAAGTTACATTTCTTCTCTTGTTTTGCTCTGATGACGTGGCATTACTACTCTTATATTGCTCTTGTTGTGTGTCATAACTTCTTTATCTTGCTCTTATGATGTAACATTAACTATATTATCATGCCTCCTGTTTTGCTCTTATAAAGTAACATTACTTCTCTTGTTTTGCTCTGATGACGTGAAATTACTTAATTTGCTGATGTAACATTTATTATATTATCATGCCCTTGTGACGTGACATTACTTATTTTATCTTGCTCTGAAGATGTAACATTAATTATATTATCATGCCCTTGTTCTGTGGCATAACTTATCTTATCTTGCTCTGGATTGAGATAATTGCCGTTTCTTTGCTCGAAATGGATGTTCCCACATATATGTTGGCTGTCGGGTTATTAGGAATTTGTTAAATTGTTTGTTATTAGAAATGTCAATTTCTTCCATAAAAAAAAATAGCGCTATGATGTATTTATTAATCATTATCGCACCTGACCGAATAAATTTCTAAAAGAATTTATCCTCTATAGAACATAATTATTAATAATTTATTTAAATGCCATTACTTTACACGGACAAATTAATAGTCAAAAGAAAACAACTGGTCAGGGAGTTGGTATCAAATGAATAATTAATCTGTTTACAAGAAAGAAAAAAAAAAAAAACTGAGTATCATATTTTGTAAATTGAAACAGGACATTCCATTATTAAAACAAGGCAAACCTGATTTCTTAAAACACGTCATTGTTAAACCATTCGTCAGTGGCTATCTTGAGATTTCAGGTGAACAATATAGACTAGTAGCTTTTGAGTGACCATGTAATTCTTATTAATTTCAAAAGGTCTTTTAATGAATAAACATTTTAAGGTTCCATTTTTTTAATTACTATGTATTTATCATCTATAAAAATCATACTGTTTTATTTAATTGCACAAAATTGAATGTACAATATGTTAAGTGATTTATTTGATAAATTTTAATTGGTTGATTAAAAGTTGAACTTTATTTACGAAAGATTTATGTATTTGTCGCTTAATATTTTTCAAAAAAGTATTCAAGTAGTAATAAATATGTAAATATACTTTCTGAACAAAGATAATGTATTTTTATTGCATTTGAACTTAACATATGTTCCTATTTTATTTGTTTTAGTTTATTTCATGATATTATGAGTATCTAGATACAGATAATTTATTTCAACTGTAACGTTAAAGTTTTTTTCATGATTTACTATACATTTTGAAATATCTTGACATTGCTTGATGTGCATTTAATTAAATGAAAATGTGATTGTGATAAAATGTAAATTTACATAAGATTTCATATTGAACATGTTGAATACAATATAATTATTTAAAAATTTCTTCGTTTTTACTAAAAAGTACTAGGCCAGCCATAGACTGAATATTAAGAAGGACAATATGAATATCCTGTATCATACATTCTGGATTCCTATACTTCATGTTCTGAACGGTAAATATATTTATATTTAGCACGTTTAGATATTTATATTTTTCAATGCTCCTTTATACAGCCTTAATATTTGTTGGTTCGAGCTCACTCATATGTCTTTTGTAGATGCAACACGCGTTTGTGTCTTCTGTCATTCATAAATCATTTGTTAATATAATGGAATTTGATGCGTCTGTCATACAAATGAGAGGTTTAGCGCTATAAAACCAGGTTCAATCCACCATTTTCTACATTTGAAAATGCCTGTACCAAGTCAGGAATATGACAGTTCTTGTCCATTTGTTTGATGTGTTTTATCATTTGATTTTGCCATTTGATTTGGGACTTTCCGTTTTGAATTTTCCTCGGAATTCAGTATTTTTGTGATTTTGCTTTTTTGTTTTGTTCAGTTAACGTCTTCTACGTCCAAAACCAACTATTTGCAATTTAGATAATGATTATAATAATAAAAAAAGAAACAAAATGCGACAAAAATAAACAACACCAAGTTGACATTCACAAATACAAAAAAAGGAAAACGCAAAATAAAACATGAATCATACGAAAAAAGCAAATATAGACACCTAATGACGGAACGTAGAACCAGAAATAAAATCCTTAACAAGAAAACTTCCCCTCCCCCAAAATAAATAAATAAATAAATAAATAAATAAAACTAAAAGCTAAGGTGACCTATAAATTTGCTCAAATCAACGTCGTTTGGACTTGGGTGGATAGTTGGCACATACAAATAAAATATTAAAGCAAAAAAGCTACCAACCGTTTATTCAAATACGTCATCAGGCATTATACACATTCAAAAATAACAAATTGGCAAACAGCAAACATAAAGTTAAAAGACATACATCAGTTATCAAAATTTATTGTTCATTGTATTCCCACTCGTGTATTTCTGATTATGGTACAGTTATGTATGTTATGTATAGAATTAATCTGTAGCTTAGTATTAAATGAATAGTTAAATGGACCATAACGGTCAAAATTGCCAAAAAATATGGCATAGTGTCAAAAATACAATCATTAAACTTTCTCCAAACTTTCTCCAGAAGAAATCTCAGTTGAATTGTAAATATGAATGAATACATAATATATTGAACATAATACGAATGAAATGTATAAATTTAATATTTATATAGATTCATATGAAAATACAATCTTATAAAATTTGTTAAGAAAAAATGAAGAAAACAAAAAACCTTTCTCCTAACATTTTCAATATAATTATCAGCATAGTCCTAACATATTCTGTGAACGACCGCCTCTTTTGAATTTGTATCAAACAATTCTTATCCCTTTACAGCATCGAGAGAAGTCAAACATATTAAAATAACTACTCCAAAAGGATATGAACATATTGACTTATCAGATTATTGTATTAAGCCTACAACTGATTCCTCTGTCAAGTTCGAGGCTATGGCCTTCGACAATGTATGGGTGGGCTTGATTACGGATAATGCAACCACCGGACTGGGATACCAGATAGGTATTGGAGCTGGCGGTAATAAACGATGTGATATCCGACGAGGGAAAGTAATTGAAGACATCATGGTGAAATGGGAATATATAGGCATGTATATCTTAATAAAATAGAATCAGAGGGTGTATTGAATCATACAATAATATATGGAAATATTGTTTATGTCATGTGATATAAATAGGTGAATGCATAAGAACCAAAAACCGTAGGATAATTTAAAATAAACAATAAACCGCCATTATTTCAAATCACTAACCTGTAATTTGATGGTTGTTCTTGGTTTATGTCTAGTTTATTTGTTTTTCATTGTTTGAATCATGCCGTTGGTTTTTTTTAATCGATCAGTTGCTTTTAATAGCTTACTATATGGGATGGGTTTCGCTAATTGGCAAAGAACGTACATTGGTCTATACATGTTGACATCATCATACTTTTGTCTCTGGTGGATATTTTTCTCTTTAGTAACCAAACCATATTTCCCTAATGAGTATCAATATATGTACACCACACTGAACTTATGCCTCAGTGAATAAGTCCGCGTGCAAACCATTCGGTCGCTCTCACGAAGGTGCGTTCGACTAGATCTCTATTGACTAGAACAATGTTGAATTGCATGAATTCTTTTCGTATTTCAGCGGTTCTCTTTCAGATTCTCTAGACTTCCGGTAAGAACAGAACCAGGACACTCTAACTGGTTATGTGGATCGGGCAGAACTATGACTTGGAAAAATCTACGTTTTTTGTAAAACCCCATTTTGTTCAAAAAAAATATGTGATCATTTTTTTTAACATTTATTCAATAAAATCGAAATCCCTAATATAAATGTCTTTCTGTGATAGATGATGTAAACACTTGTTGCTAAATAATTTTCGCTTGTTTGGTGTCGAAGTATTCCATTGGATGAATTTCAGAATCGATTCATACTTAGACTGTCTTTTATCAGTCAAGGGCATTATTCCATGTATTCAAATAAGTAACTTTCAAAATTACGTATACAAGTCATTTTGAAAACGAGGCTTTTTTGAAAATTTGCTTATACAGATGTCCATTCATACAGATTTTACAAGCTTTAACATATTTTCACAGACATCTGGTTATTTTCCCGATGAAATATAAAAACGAATACCCCTGAAACAAGTATTACCTTTCTGGTGCAGTTATATTCATATCGATAGATGCTTCTTTGTTAAAGACTCGTCTCTTCGGTCTATTACAATATCATTTTCCTAGAAGTCTCGAAGGCAGATATAAATAAATAGGTGGAAACCTGTGATTTTATTAAGACTTTAAGTTTTTTATATATGTAACCCAAAACATCTACAGTACTATTTTCGTCATTTTTTTCTTAAAGTAACCCATTTTCTCTATCCTCCTATCAAATTTAATTAAAACTTATAAAATGATGTAGAGATTTATAAAAACTACGTCCAGTCCATGCTAGCTTCTATTCAAATTTAAAATAACTCCATTGAGTATTTAAATAGTTTCTAAAAACAAAAATTACCTAAATGAGTAATTAAAATACAATTTGTTTAAGTAACTCCCCTTACTGTTTATACACGTTTGTTTACAATATTTGTCATCCCTGTTTGGTGTGTGGTTGGCAAATTGTTTAGTAAAATTGTCATTGCTAAGGTCACTGCATAATGAAAAATGTCGGAGAATAAGGAGTACGAGGAGAAAAAAATCAACAGCAGTATATGTCCAAAGACTTTTACAAAATATTTGCGACATATATGCCATTTACCGGAGTTTGACCTGCATACATGTCGAGTTCCAAATATAATCAAAGAAAACGATTGAGAATTTGAAAAAACAATAACTCGTTAAAGTGCCAGATTTGAATTGCAGGGTAAAACAATATATATATATATATGGAATGTATATTGTCAGAAAATATCAAATTATTTGTACTCATTAAGAAACATCGCCTTGCGTTTTCTTTCAAAAGCTTGTCAAAATACTTTTTTTTTAAAAATTTTTCCGACAATTTATATACATATTGTATATGTCAAAGATTTATTAAAGGCTCACTCAAAACAGAAATTTGAGACTCATAAAGTTTCTTTAAGTCCCTAAAGTTAAGTAAATGGATGATTGATTGATTGTTAGTATCTACACCACTTCCTTACTCATGGCTATATCGTGGATGTCGTTTTTTTATTCGTTGAGGATGCCGGAGGACTCTGAGAGATCAATCGAACTTCGACAACTACACGGGAAATCCAGACACAATCAGTTATATATTTATACTGTATTGTTACTGAAACATTTCATGCGATTTATTAGGTTCATTTATGTTAAGTGAAACATTTGAAATGCTGACTAATTAACAAATACAAGTATCCAGAAATACAGTTTTCATAGACAACATATCTAAAATCTGTTTACCATACATTGTAAATTGGTGTGTACATTATGAATTGGTGTTTACACTGAATTAAAAAGTGAACGTTATATAGATTTAATACATTTAAAAAGAAATGCATTCTTACGTTGAAAAACAAATTTACATTATAACAAATATTTAATACATGACCCTCTAAACTAGCGTTATCGTTAAGAGTTAGGGTTTACGTAGGGTTAGGATAGGAGTTAGAGATAGGTATTTGGTAAAATGCAGCGATAATGCTATGATATAAAGCACAACTCATTCTTCATTTGGAAATAATAGAGGGGCATCACATTTTTCTTAGAACAAATGATTTTTCATCTTTTCATAAATGTTTTTTTTCAATAGCAAAACAAAAAAACAAACCCAAATAATCATACGTCGGTGTAAAGCTCTTGCATACTCTATGACTCCATAAGAAATCATATTATATAATGAAATGTGACCTAGGATAAATGAACGTGTTTGTCTTTAGATAACCTGTTGGAAAGTTCTGAATATCGGCCATTCTGGATAAGTTGGAGAAACGGCAAAATTGAGGTCGGTTATGGATTAACCGTTCGTAACACTTCTAGTAGATTTATAGTCTGGGATGATCAAGAGCCACTAAATATTACTGGAATTCTTCTGAGTAGTAAACAAGAAGGCAGTTGTATAGTCCATTATCCTACAGGTACAACTTAAATGTGTTCGTTTCTGAATTTTTTAATTCTTTTGTAGTTTAAACATATATTTTGGCACAAATAGCAAAATAGACTATACACAAGTTATTACGACAACATAAGAGATGGCATATTCAAATATGTGTGCTCTACAAAACAATATATAGTGACAAAAAGAGGCTCAAGATACCAAAGTGATATTTGAACACCAAAGTCGAAAACCAAACTGACAATGCCATGGCAAAAAACGAAAATAGATCTAAAAAACAACAAGATACAAAACACAATACTAGTATACAATGTAGAAAAATTGAGACTGAGCAACACGAACTCCTTTTATGCGCATTATCGATAGATAATTTCTTTTCAGTTAGGTTGAAAGGCAGAAGTATTTCAAATTCACAACCCGAATACAATGTTAAAGCGCTAATCAAACCCAAAATAGACTAAATGTTTAGCCGTATGCATAAATGGATAAATAAAGGCAACAGTAGTATACCGCTGTTCGAAAGTCATGAATCGATTGAGAAAACACAAATTCAGATAACAAACTAAAACCGAGGGAAAGAGGAAAATAACGAAAAAACAGAAACACTGAAGTGCAACAGAAACACAAACGACAATGCAACACACACAGAAACGAAACATAAGATAACAACTTCCATTTTCCTGACTTGGTATGGGACATTTTAAGAAAAAAATAGTGGTTTGAACATAGTTTTGTGGCTAGCCAAACCTCGTGTTTTTATGACAATGTTAAATATAACTCTAAAATGACAACACTACATGACAGGACTACAGTACAAATAAATGGAAAAACATTAGAGCTATCCACGCGGGGGATACAATTCTGATTTTATAATTGTTCCAAATTTCATTATTGCAAATGGTCAAACACATAATATCCGTACTCACATGCATGCAAGTACCGTAATACTGAGCTAATGGGCTTGTGATACCCCCGGGGATAAACAGTACACAAGCAAAGGTATCCACCAAGTGCTAGTATTTATTAGGTATTTTCGATAACGATAGTACTTTTGAAGTCTATATTGTACACCTGCCTTGTAAAATATCAGATATTATGAGATGATCCCAAAAATCTGCTACGATCTGTTCTTACAGGGGAGTAATAGCTCTAAATGTGCTGTAAATGAGTATATAAACTTTTGGCCTTTTTGTACACAAATTTACAATTTTTTCAGGAAACACAGCGGAATACACTAAAGCCTCCCAAAAACGTGGTGCACCTGTCTTGCTTAGTAATATTGTTGGACACGATGTTATTGAATGTGCTTTCAGATGCCACATTGAATCTGAATGTATCAATTTCAACTATAAAGAGTCCAGCAAGATGTGTGAATTGTCACAAGTTCGACTATCCGAAGCATCACACGACATACTTTATGATTTCTACTGTTAATTTTATTTTCGACGCCATTACCTACAAGCAGCGAGTAGTTAATCAAAGGACCAATGGAAAGTGCTATGTATATTTAATGTTGCCTTTTTGAAAATTGCAAAATAAACTAATGAAATTATTGAATTGATTGCAAAAACTCAATTTCAAAGGTTAAATAATCACAAAATCTTGATATAGCTTTTTTTTGCTATAATGTGTAACTGATTATGTCATCACGTTTATTTTTTCAAGTTGTATTAAACATTGTTACCATATTTGACTTTTATACTAATTCATGCAATGTATATGTTTGCCTTTTGTTTATGATTCTTTATGATGAGGGCTTCAGGGAAGATTAGTTATATAGTTAACTGTGTAACCCATTTAAAATAAAGTATTGTTGTTGTAATAGGAACAGAAAAATGTATCAGACAATATATTTGGTTCAATTAGACGTTAGCTATTAGAATACTTGTGAAATATTATGCATAGGCTCGAAATATAAATCATATCTGTACAAAACATAGAATCAGGTAGAATGTTAGGCTCTGCTGAACATTTGTTTTCTTTTTAAAGCCGAATACAAATTAAATGTATATTTTGAAGAAAAAAAATGTATGGTTGTTCCCTACGTATTGTAAATCTTATAACTGTTCCAAATGAATAGATTGTTTTATAAAAACTATCAATTTTATATTTAAAGTCAACGACGTTAACATTTCGCGAACTTGTTTTCTTAATTGAAGTCATAAATAGAACGCATTGCCAATGTCATAAAGAAGGCGATATACGGTCAGTGACTGTGTATCACAAATAAATACACGGTCAACGAAATTTGACTGCGCAAATAACACAGTTACAGTATGAACTGTCATTGACTCATGCTACAAATATACGTTCATCCCAAAGAAAAGATACACATGTTTCATTGCGGTCAAGTAAAAAAAAACCCATCAAACTCGCATTTCTTTCCAATATTATGTATTAGAAGTTTGGTTACAGAATTTTACGATAAGAAACAATTGCTATAGTTAAAACCATATTACCAAAATCCTTATCATTATTGTTTCTTTACTTATGTATAATTGTAAACATTACGTGTAATATGCCCTTTGCAGGTCGATAATTGGTTTAATAAAGTATTTGTATTTGTATTCGTATTGTTCAATACATCCAAAAGTTTAGCAATGTCAATAATGTTTACATTATCATTCGTATAGGATTTGCATATTTAGGAAAAAGTTATATAATTTTGGATAGACGACGTTGACGAATCCACATTTTGGAACCAATGTAAACAAGATGGCAGTGATAATGTCACAAACCGTCTCCACGTTACAGTTTTTAATTTTCACATCTTGTTCAATGTTAATTCAAAACATAAACACAAAATATTCAATCGACTGATAAGACATTGCTTGATTTATTTTCACCATGAACATAAATGTAACTCACGTGTTTGAGATCGTCTGCTACAGATGACAAACAATGGAAACGGAGGTTATCTGCTGCAACTCGGATCTGTAAAATCGTTCACAACCGCCTGTGAAATTTGAAATACATAAATTTCATGGCTAGCATGGAATCATGTTTATCTTTAGTATATCGTACTGAACTTTTGAATCAAATTGCAACTGAGTTTTACAGTTTGTTCTAATGTTGTACCTTTTCACCACTGTCCAAGTTTAAAGCGAATGTTGAGTGCTCACAAACATGTTTAACTCATATTATTTATGTGCATGTCCCAAGTCAGAAACCTGTACATGTAGTCAAGTGGTTGTCGTTGGTTCATGTCTGTCGACTTATAGCTTTTTTGTTATTCATAGTTGGGTCGTTTGTTTTTTTTTCGTTTAAAACATTTTACATTTTTCATGTCGGGGCCTTTTATAAATGACTTTACACCATGGGTTTTTCTTATAATTGCGAACACTCACCTCAAATGGACTTCGGTAGATAGTTGCCTCATTGTCAATCATATCACATCTCCTTATTTTTATATATGCATGAAACATTTGTCACTTAATATTTTTTTAATTTTAAGACAGAATAAAATGAATAATGAATCCGCAAAATTTCTCCTCCTACTTCCCCTATCCCCTCCCCTGATATCAAATAGTCGACTCTTTACTGTTATTGTCCCAATAGTTCTGATCATATTTATCCAGCTCAACGTCCCTACAGGGATGTCTTACTAAGGCAAGATAACAATATATGCGTGTGAACCATACGTTCTAACAAAACAATACCAACAGAGACGTTATATAACATAAATAGTCTTACATTGGCCTTTTATGGCCCACTTTACTCGCCGAGGACTAGTTACTGTCAGCTACCAGTTACCGTCAACTTGTATTGTTTAGTTTTATATTTATCCAGCTCTCCGTTCTTACAGGGATGTCTTACTGAGACTTCCATGCCACTAAAACGTTTATCACACAACTCACATTCTATCATATCTGCATTCATAAATGTACTAATGTTATCAAAGACGCCATGTTTGTTATGTGCCTCTGCCGCCGTCAAATCTATCTATTTAAAAGGACGAGTTAGCAGAGATACAAGACTTTCCCAATATACAAGAAAAAAAGATATACCTTTTCTGGCTCACTACCGAATAACAAAAACAAAAAAAAATCCAGACGAAGATACGAAGAGAAGGCATTGACATTTTTCAAGTACGTGCTGTGTTATTAAGAACACTTCTTTGCTGTAAAACACTTAACAGTGAGACAACTATATTAATTATAAATTGCAACAATATATGCGTGTGAATCATCAGTTCTAACAAAACAATACCAAAAGAGACGTTATATAACATAAATAGTCTTACGTTTGCCTTTTATGGCCCACTTTACTCGCCGAAGACTAGTTACAGTCTGCTACCAGTTACTGTCAGCTTGTATTTTATGCAACAACGGACGCGTTGTATAAATACAACAAACTGCTTTATTTTCATAAAAATACTCTTAATTTATTTTTAAAAATTTAATTTTATTTGATCCAATCAAGACTTGGAAAATTGTTTTGCCATGGCGTTGTCATTTTATTTTCGATTTTTAATAGTTATAGGAAGATGTGGCATGATTGCCATGTAAAAACTCTTCCACAATTGGAAAAAAAAGTAAAGCATTATAGGTCAAAGTACGGACTTCAAGACAGAGCCTTGGCTCACACCGAATATCAAGCTATAAAGGGACCAAAATGACTAGAGTAAAACCAATCAAGCAGGAAAACAAACGTCTAATCTATATATAAAAACGAAAAACGAGAAACACATCAACAAACGATAACCACTGACCATTAGGTTCCTGACTTTAAGTTTGAATGTCCCTTTGGTGTCATTCGCCTTTTGTTTTTAGGCTTTAAGAAACACCAAAAGTGTCGAAATTGAATGTTTTGAAATAGCTCTTAGAACTATTCATTTAGAAGTTTTATTAAGGAAAACTACTGACTTCGAAGATTTTACTCATTGAGAATTTGTCATAAAATGGCGCTTTTTTATATAAAAAAAAAAGCCACACATGTACATAAGGACCTGGGAAGGAACGTTAATTTCAGTCAATTTTCTTTTTTCATAACACGTTAGTAAAAACATATGATGTTTTATTTGATAAATAATGATATATATACATACTCAAAAAGAGGAAATGTCTTTTTCAGATTTCCCCTTCCGAATTTGGCCTTGGATCATACCTCATACCTAAAAAATTAATGATAATATAAAAGGAAAACTAAGTACTCTGACCTATATTTGTTTACTTTTTACTTATTGTGACTTAGATTGATAGTTGTCTTATTGACACTCATACCACATATTCTTATATCTATTAACTTGACATTCTTATATTTCACATCATTATCATGGCAACTTCATTGAATTTTCTGAAAAGAAGATACATAGTTTCTGTATTTGTTTGCTGTTTCTTTGAAAGTTGTAAAGCCTAAAGATCTGTGTAGAAAATAGGGAAGTTACATTTAGATAGTTGCATCTGAGATGTTTCAGTATTCAGATAATTGCATCTGAAATGTTTCAGTATTCAGATAATTGCATCTGAAATGTTTCAGTATTCAGATAATTGCATCTGAAATGTTTCAGTATTCAGATAATTACATCTGAAATGTTTCAGTATTCAGATAATTGCATCTAAAATGTTTCAGTATTCAGATAATTGCATCTGAAATGTTTCAGTATTCAGATAATTGCATCTAAAATGTTTCAGTATTCAGATAATTGCATCTGAAATGTTTCAGTATTCAGATAATTGCATCTAAAATGTTTCAGTATTCAGATAATTGCATCTAAAATGTTTCAGTATTCAGATAATTGCATCTAAAATGTTTCAGTATTTAGATAATTGCATTTAAAATGTTTCAGTATTCACCCAGCTACAAGAAACACATCAACAACAAAAAAACCCAACATAAATGACAAAACTTATAAAGTCATTGATAGGGTTAAAGAAAGAGAAATATTTTTTTGAAAGGTATTAATTCTTATTCATAAACTCTTCTTTATTTCAAATGATCGAAAAGTTCAACAAAAGTTCATTTAAATTATTTCGCAGTTTTGTCTTACAAATCTATGGTGAAATTCAATCAGTATCAATTCATAATATTTCGAATATTTGATACGACCACCCTTTTTTTCGACACATAGAATCTATAGTTCAACGTTCTCAAGCCACCCTTTTAAACTGTGTCACTTTATTTATTTGAAATTTATATTTTGTCTGAATATACAATATCAACAAAAAAAAATGTCAGAGGCGTTAAGTAATATTTCATAAAGCGATATATTACACACATGAAACTTGTTTAAGGATTTTATCATTTGAGATATCATTTTGAATATCTAGTTGCTGCTCCTCCACATGCATAACTTGACCTTTTTTAAAGTAATGATTTATACTTGACCAATGTGAAGAGTCTATATGTTGGTTTGTTTAGGTGTTTCATTGATAACATTTGTCAAATAGTGTTCTTCTGCTCTATTTTTCAGTAACAAAACGTGTTATATATTGAAAACAAATACTGAAAAAAGCTGTCATAAATGGGACTTTTGGCGATCCATTTCTGAATCATTTTTACGTCCAGTTTCAAAGAAAATGTTGTGACCAATATACCTGGCAAATTTTGGGAACAACTTCACAGAAATTTATCAGTGTCAAAACTTTATTAGTATAAATTTACTTTTGTACGGCTTTATATCATTATTCTTATACTTTTTTTTTGTTTAATTATATAACTACTCAAATTTGTATGACTGGTAAGCAACACTATGACACTTGTACTGGTATTTGAATTTATTTTACATTGTAGGGCCTTGTTAATCTAAATTTTTAACTATACGTTTTTAACATAACTCAATTTGAAAAATAAACTATCATTTGAAATCGGTACGTTGTAGTTATCGACTAAACATCCATTTAATAGAATTTTCAAAAAATATCTTTTCAACCATAAATCACACAATGTACCAGCTGTCATCAATAAAGTGCTATTCATACTTTGCTTTTTGTGAAAAACAGGCTGATGAACCCTAAGTTATTGACACTTTTATTTGTGAAAAAAATGAAAGTATAATATGACAAAATTCTAGCAAGCAAGCATGAAACCTAGTTCTTTTGTCGATAGAACATTTTTGGAACGACAAGAAGACCGGCCTTTTTGTGAAATAGCATCATTTAATACATGTATGTAATCATTTTACTTTTTTACTAAATGAAATTGTAATTGGAATGTTGACACAATGAATCCAACTGGTTTTACAGTAATGCCTTAAGCTAAATACTGGTATGTCCCTGCATGGTTGCATTAAATATTGTTACAGCACAGCTGATAACAATTTAAGGCAACCATATATAAATTGGCTTATCTCCAGAACGGTAACGTCATTTTGTGAATATTTAAACAATTACAAAAAATTGTACGATTACACATATACAGCAACATATGAGCATTATAGATAATTTATCAGTTAGTTGTCGATATTTTTATTTTCTCTTTAATTTTGAAGAAAATTAATAAAACATTGTTTTGACCATAAAACATAAAGTTCTTGTTTATTTACATTTTGCATTTTCTTTCAGAATATGTTGGTTGGATGCATATTTTTATTTGAATTAACATAAACCTCTTCAGAAATGTAAACATTAACTTACGCAGAAGATTTCTTAGTTTCGTCAATTAATGACTCTGCAGTAAAGTCCGAGGCCTAAAGATTAGAGAATCCTGAATCTTATACAAATGTTGACGATCTTATATAACCGACAAGGACCAAAAGTATAGCCAAACCTGAGCAGGAAATCACAGCTAAGTGTAATACTAAAGTTCAAATAAATTTCTAAGTTAAAATATCAGCACCAATGCTTGCATGCATATCTAAAGTACTGAGATGCTTACCTGTTGATACCGTCGGGAATAACAATGCATCAGCCGTGATATCGAAACGTTCGGTCATGGATAACTAATACATAGCCATTTTACAGAAATCTCATCTATTTGATTTTGTTTATCAAACAAAGAAATCAAATTGAACTTTAACATTAGTATGCAAAATAAAGGAAACAGCAGTATACCGCTGTTCAAAAGTCATAAATCGACTGAAAGACAACAAATCCGGGTTACAAACCAAAACCGAGGGAAACTCGTCAACTATAAGAGGCAAATAACGGAACAACAGAAACATTAATGTGCATCAAAAACAAACGCCAACATACATAGAAACGAACTATGAGCAAACAACTGCAATATTCCTGACTTGGTACAGAACATTTAAAAAAAATGGTGGGTTGAACCTGGTTTTATGGCTAGCCAAACCTCCCGCTTGTATGGCAATGTTAAAAAATATCGCTAAAATGACAACACTACGTGACAGAAATAAAGCACAAACAAACCCAAGAACCCTAAGCACAGAGAAACTCACAAATAAATGATATAATAGTCGTTACAACATGTAAACCGCAGAATAACAACGAACATCTTCCATTAACAACAGCACAGGACATCACAAACAGTAACGTATTATTTTAACGAATATATAATCTTGAAATTCATACAATTATTTTCACAATACTAGTCCAGACAATTATTATGACTATGACGGTATTGAAAGGCTATTTTAAGTAAATGTTGTGACGTCATAATTATTTTGACTAACACAATACTTTATCTATGGAAAATGGAAATTAACTAGACTATACTGACGAATAAGACATATGTGATATGTACCAATAATACAGAATTCAAACCACAAACATGACACAATATCCAACCGAAACAACAACAGAAACATCATCAATAAATACATGAATGTTGGATGTATAAATACCGAGACACGTCGTATAGCAATGCAAATTCACACTCAGTCATAATCGGGAATAGGTCACGAGCGTAACGTTTCAATTGAGATATGTAAACACCATACGATTGTGCAGAGGGTTTGTTACTGCTGAGAAATGACAAATTGGAAATTGATAATTGGGAAGTTGAAGTGTGAAGTCGTCCATTTGTGTCAATATTGAGGAACAAATCAAGGTATGAAGCAGTCCTTCTAGTATCAGTAGTATCCTTAATTTCAAGTTCACTGGGATATATGAGATGCAAGTACTGACTGAAATATAGGTTATTCAGTGATAGAACATCATCAATATATCTGAAAGTAAAATTACAGAATTTTGCATGGTGATTTTTCTGTGTGTCTTGTAGAAGGTTCTAAATGAATTCTGCTTCATACTAGTATATATTGTCAATTAAAAAGTCCAGCATTTTGATAATATCATCTTCACTGTATTTTCTGATAGAATCAGTGTGCTTTTTCAAAAAAATAAGAATTATTATAACCCCAAAACAAGAAATTTATATCTACGATTCTCATTTTTATAGAAAAAGCTCTGTTAAATGAGATGGTGAAGTCAATCGTTCAATGAATGAACATTAAATATGTCGATTTTAGATTTAAAAAAAAGCATAAAATACTATGGGAACATTCAAAATCACAAAAAAAAAAAAAACAGACGATAAAAGAGAGGCGATAGATGACAAAGGGATAACCAAACTCATAGTCAAAAACGAACTCAAAATGCCACGTCAAAAGACGAAAAACGACCAAAAGACAAACAACAGTATACAAAACACAACATAGAAAACACAAGACCAAACAGCATGAAACCAACCAAAAATCGGGGTGGTCTCATGTGATCCGGGAGGCTAGGAAGGTCCTGTTCCACATGTGACACCCGTGATATCATGGCCAAATTAAAAGAGACGAAAAGGCAATCAATAGTCTACATAACCGTTTTCAAATTAAGGTGTAGTAAGATTTTAAACGAATTGATTATGTATATAAATCGTTATACGAATAGGACTTACTCAGACAATCTTGGCATTATGTACATGTCTTGCCATGACAATTCAAAATATATATTGTTAAAGGGTCAATATATGAGCAGTCTTTACATTTTTTAACAATTAATGATATACAGTGGCGCGATACATGTCACCCGTGAACAGTTTCTATGGTTCACTAGAAAGGTCTTATCAAATCGATTAAGATTTAGGTATGGATATATCTAATAATTTATTATACAAGGGGCAACAAAAGGACTTGCCATGCAAGCAATTGTTTATATAGATTCGAAATACACCTATAGTAATCAATTAATCAGAAAGTTCGTGATCTGATTTCTCTTAAAATGCGCAACACGTCGTCTTGAAAAGCTGCACGCATGTGCCAAATGGTTATTGACATTTACGAGTATTCTATTTACTTTTAAGTGAGGAATATTAAAAAAGAGCGTAAATCGATGTAAAAAGTGAAACAGAATTTTGAACAGTACGTCACTCAACCATAAAACAAGAAGAAAGACAGAATTCACCGTGGCAAGACAAAACATGACAAACATAAAAAGAACATCCCGAAGAAAAAAAACACGGACAACTGCACAATGAAGACTACGAACACCAAAATCAGAAAAAAAGGGGACGAGGAATTACAGATACTTTTTTTTTATTATTATCACTTTTGAGAAAATTGTCTTCGATTTAATACCACACCATGCGTAGGTTAATTTAAAAGTGATGAAATGAACCAGATGTACAAATAACTGCCATGATTTCAATAAAACATTCTGTTTGTAAATGTTCCAGTTTACAAATCTTTGAAAACATTTAAAAATGATCTGAATTTCATGTACACCATCAGCAATCTTTTGAAAATATCTTAATGTTTCTATCTAGTATGAATTGAATATTTTAACGAGATCATTATAATCTGTTAATTGTATTTACAACTTGTTAAAGTCGGTATTATTGAGATATCGTCAAATTTTATGGACGTGTGTAGACTTGTATATGTTTTTCTAGTGTAGTTGGTTTGCTGTCATATGCAAATATTCCTTCTTTAATTTACATTTAGTTGCTGTTTAAAAACATATATTGATAACTAAAAGATGGACGTTGATTATTTTTTTGTATTCATTTTAATGCATTTTTAAACGTAAGAAGACATTATTAGTGTTTCAATCAGTCATCTTCCTGCGGATCATTCACGTGACGCTCGTCGAAATCATCCATGACATCATCATCATCATTCATATCAACATATCTTTCATCTAAATGTCCGTCTTCTGAGTCAATATTCCCGATGTCTTCATCTGAAATAGAATTCTAAACAATTTGAAAAAAAAAACATTTCAAAACACAAAACAAGAAATAGAAAACAAATATCATAATGGAAATACATGGATATGTTTGTGTACTGATCCGACAATTTTTTTTTAATAAAAAGCATATATATATGTTCACCCTTAAATAGAAAATACCTTTAACTTCGAATCAAATTAGTATTAAACAATAATCATAACGGACATCAAGATACGTGAAAATATTTTTTTAAATTGACACGTATGTGTCATGGTAATTTCTTTCTACAGATGTTTGGTAGACATATTATGTTTCTACCAAAAATCATCAAGCTTTGATGCAAACATTCCTTTATTCTGTAAATTTAGTAATAGTCATTAACTTAGCAGACGTGTATGTATACAATTTTGTTTGTACATACCTTGTATATCGGCGTTCAGCGTCTCTCTTTTGCGCTCAGTATTGAGTGTGGCAAATTTTGGCAATCTTATGCTTATCCCTCGACGAATTCGTCGCCACCTTCGCCTACGTCCTTCACATTCATTAATCATATAAAGTGCGACTAAAATAGTCAGTAACATCAAAATAATTGCTTTCATTTTCTAGCTGAAAGAAAAAAAAAAATACACTGTTACATTTGTATTTATGAAATTGGATCGATGCTATTACTGGGTATCTTCACATATTTTTAACTGACAAATAAATGTTAATGGAAAAAGTATGAAAGAGTTACTCAATTTAGATAATTCAATTGTAAATTTAAACGTGATAAAAAAAAAGAAATATTTCTATAGCCAGATGTTCACAAGACCATGCTTTGTCATAAATAAGTATTTACATTCCATACTTTTTTATTTTGTCTTGCATGTTAATAAAAGTAGTTTGGGATATATTTCAAGTTAGTACAATAACTTGGTTGGTCATAATCAGATACAGTTCTGGTCGATATTTTTGTTCATTCAATAAGTACTTTGATTGAACGTTATGTCAACGAGATGCAGATTTAACGTTATATCAACGAGATGCACGGACTTATCTGACGAACAGAATTAATAGTCTAGACAGTACACTTTAAATAATTATCGTACAATAATGGAATACAAGATGCCCAGATATTTTAAACATGTACTACTATTGTACCAAATCACAAAGAGAAAATATAATCTCACCTTTGTGGCTATATCTATGTATGTATGTTGAACTTTAAACAGCAAATAGTAACCACAGCTATTCACCTATTAATAATATAATACCAACATCAATGTAGCAGATGTAAGCATATATCGTATCAGTTGTGACGAAAAATCAATAAAATCATTTTTTTCCAGGAACCAAGCCAGTTTCAATTAAATATAGAGTCACTATTAGACATTTTCCAAAACTAATTTGCAAAAGTTCTTAGAATAAATTATTTAGAACTTTTATTACGGAGAACTTCTGACGTCGAAGGTAAACAAATCCTGCTTAGATTTCACTTAGTGAGATAATTTGTAAAAATGATCCGAACGATAATGTTTTTAACGAAATCCCCTTAGCAAACTTAAAAGAAGTATCATAATAAATAACCATGTAGTAAGATGGTGTGCTTGAGGAAATAATCATTCATGTACATTACGGACCTGTAAAAGTACTCTAATTTCCGGTATTTGTCTATTTTCATAACATACATAGTTAAAATGCGGAATATCTTTTTTATCTTACAAATTTTGTCTGAATTTTTCCATGGGACCTTATTTGAAAAAAAAAAATACTATAATAAAAAATGGAAAAACTAAGTATTATCTTGACATTCGTCTACATCCTTTCATGACAGTTGAATTGTGTATTCTGCAAAGATTTAACGTAATCATTTTTTTGTTTTCAGAATAAAAACATATATATTTTCTGTCAGTTTTTGCTGTGCTGTATCTTTGAACGTTGTAAAGCCTTGGTCAGTAAATAATTGCAATAATAACGTTTCAATATTCACCCGGCAAAAAGAAAAAAAAAAACAGATACCTTTTAGAAAATAATGTGAGGGGAAAGCAACGAGAAACATTTTTTAAAAAGGTAAAATTTCATAGACTAAATCAACCCTTTCACAATTCCGAAGCCCTCCTTTCTCTTAAATAATCTAACAGTTGGACTTACGTTCATTTAAATTATTTGGCAGTATTTTTCTTACAAGTGTAAAGCGAAATCCAATCAGTATCAATTCAGAATATTTTGACAATTTGATACAACCCCTCTGTTTTTAAGTCAGCGTACAGTGTAAGTGTCTGTATAGATGACTTTCCCAAAATGTCTATTGGAGACGTTTGTAACTTTGAAACGACATATGAAATCTGCATATGAATGATCTCAAGCCATCCTTTTAATATGTGTTACTATATTTCATCGACATTTTAAATTTTTTTCTTATTATACAACATCATTACTATTCAACAGAGAGAAAACAAATATTGTCAGTGGCTTTGAGTAATATTTCAAAAAGCAATATCGCTGCTTTTTACATCTTACATACATTAAAGGAAATCATTATTTGAAATACCATTTGAAATCTCTGATTGTTGCTCCTCCTCATGCATAACTTGGTTTCCTTATCAGGGTTTGGCTAAACTGTTGGTTGTTTTCGGTTATATAACTCGTCAACATTTGTATTAGTTTAAGATGTATACATACTTTGATGGATAAAACTGAAGGTACAGTAGTTGTCTTAATGCGCATATGGTGCAGTAAAGTACCATTAAATGTCATCTTAAATGTTATTATATAAATATGACGAATATGTTTAGTCAATATGTTTGTTGTATTATTTGTTTCATTGATAATTTGTGTTAAATAGTGTTATTCTTGCACAGGTTTTTCAGTAACGAAAAGAGATATA
Source organism: Mytilus californianus (assembly GCF_021869535.1). Lineage (NCBI taxonomy): Eukaryota > Metazoa > Mollusca > Bivalvia > Mytilida > Mytilidae > Mytilus > Mytilus californianus. The sequence continues at coordinate 38,696,360 of NW_026262712.1, forward strand.
CATAAAAAGAAAAGATATTGAATAAGCTGTTTAGATATGACTTTTGGCGGTCCATTTCTCGCTCATTTTACCGACCAGTTTCCAAGCCATTTTTGTGACCAATTTTCACTGGCCGTTTTTGCGAACAATTTCAATGTCCTTTAGCAGTGTCAAAATTGTATAAGTATAAACTAACTTTTTTATGGCTTTAAATTATTATTGTTATATCACTTATTTGTTTATCTGTATTTTTTCTCAAATGTGCATGACTGGTAAGTAACACTATTACGACTTTTAATTGTATTAGAAAAAATAAGGTTATAGTGCATTGTATATAACTCAGTAGGACAAAAAAGATATCATTTGAAATTTGAAATCAGCTAAGCAGGTATTAACGTCCACTTACTCGAAATTTACCGAACGATTAATTGAATTATACATCACGCAATGTACAAGATGTCACCAATCTACTGTGCTATCTATACTTTGTATTCGGAAAATAGCAGTCTAATAATTACCGTTTTATTGATACTTTTGTTTGAGAAAATATGAAAGTAAGATATGAAAAAGTTATTCACACGCTAGTTAGAAACTTAGTTATATTCCCATTAGAACAGATCGGAGCAACCACAAGACCGGTCTGATTGGGAAACATCACTGAATATCTCTGGATATTTAGATATATTCACAATTAGTCCATTACTACCAACATTGAAATCTCTTTGAAGATTAAATTATATAACCTGTGATCTCCATCCGGAGGGGATATTCAAACCTTCGCTTTTGTCATGACATTGTCAGTTCGGTATAATTCATCGATAAATGCGTTTGATTATATCTTTGGTGTCTTCCACCTTTCCTTTTTTAGTTTCCGCTAGGATGAATTTATAATAATAATGAGTTTGATAAAGATATAAAAATACAGTACGTTTCTTAAAAGGTTCGTTGAACTAACAGCGTTGGTTTAGGTGCATTTGTGAATAAAAAATCATGATATACGAAGAAACGATCCGTGTTGGAAAAAAAACTTTCTGTCCCTATGCACATATTTTCAAGTTGGAATCGAAAAATCATGACTTTCTCCGCAGTCGCCATTTATTGATTTTCTTTATATCTGGAATATTGTTCAGGAAATATCTTTCTATTATGTATATCTAAAAGACAAAAATGTATGATCATACAATGCGAACAGCGCGTGATTCCCAAAATAACCTTCATCATGTTTGGTAGTGTTTGAGTAGCTAAACGTATGAAAACATAGAAACAAAAGGGCCTAAATAGAACCACCAAAGGTCGATAATAGAATATCTCAGATGCATCGTTCTTGAAACTGTTGTGTATACTTCATATCTATTGACTCAAAGCTTTAGCTTTAAGCATTACTATGTGCGTCATAACAATTCGTATAAACTTCTGAAATATGCCATAATAGTCCTTACAAAATTTACTAAGTCTTAATCAATATACACATTACATTATATTATCTCGATATATGTAAAAGATAAATCATTTACATACATGGCAACTGTTTATAAATCCGAAACCCAACGATACTATTCCACTGAAAGAATACGAAAGCACAATATCATTCCTATTTTAAGTGATAGATTTACAACAAATGTTCGACAAAATGTATGATTTAAAGAAATACCCCATCTATGCTCCCCATTTGCATGACATAATACTACAACAGTACATTTTTTTGTATTTGCCTGACATTATTACAACAGGCACATCGATACATCAATAATAGTAATATAATTCTTTGTCATTCTTTCATTTCAGAGTTATCATCCATTGTCAAGAGTCCTACTTAGTTTCTTGTCTGTAGAGACGTCTGCAAAATCGGCATAACTTACTACCTGACGTGTTTGCATTGTAACTGAACAATTGGACACGGCTTAAACAGGGTTATTTCCCGTTATCTAGCAAAATATATCAGCTTTGAATAATAAAAATGTAAGATATGTCCTGTCGTTCAATAGAATTGCTTCACATGGGATGCACGTCTGATGTGTACGATAAAGATTGTCAGGACTTTTATTTTCTGTAACTTTAGCACAATGAAGAGCTTATGCGCATATAGACTAGATGTAGGACAGACAGTTATTCGACTAGGTCACTGTTTATAGTAAATACATTCATTAAGACTACATAATTTGAAACGTTTTTCGTTATAACCATGTTGCAGTAGTTTATTTTTACTTATGAAACAAAGTGCATATCTTTTAATGGACTTGAACATAAAGCTCCCTTTCATCGACATCATGTAAAAAAGGCACTTCGGTACTGGACACGCACAACACATACATACTAGTACTGGACAGTTATTGTCTTGGCAAATACAAACATATAACAATTGATTATATCAAAGAGTGAAGCATGACCACAAGACAATACATAGGGTGCAATAGAAAGGTCTTGTTTCGGCAATTTAAAAAACATTATATGGATAAGGGGATGTAAGTTGTATATATAGTAAAACAATACTAGAAGGGCGGGACATTACCATAGGAATAATGCCTATAGTACACTGGAAAGGTGTTATCGCAAGGTTGTTCAGATTATATGATCTATTTCTTTAATTATTTTAACAGTTTATGTTAGAGTTTCAAAAAAAAAAACATATGGTGTACTGCAAATGTCTTGCTATGATCATGACAATTAAGAAGATATATGGTTAAAAAGTAGAAATATGAAAAGTTTTCGAAAATATTTAGCAAATGATGATTTAAAGGGGCGGAGTATATAGAGTATTGAGATACCAATACAATAGTAATCAATTATATAGAAATTTCATGAACGGAATTTCTCTTCAGTGATCTCCACTCATAAGCCATATTGTTACTGAAATTCACAAGTCTTTACTGACAGTATGGAAACCCACAGAAAAGAACGTAAACGGATATAAAAAATGAAATACAAAATTTAAAAAATACCAGTATACGGCATCCACAATATTTCAACCTTATAACATGTAGAAACACAGACGATACCATTTTCAGAGAAAACATGAGAGAAAAAAACAATCCCGAAGAAAAATACACATACAACTGCACAATGAAAACTACGAACACCACAACCAGAAAAAGAGAGAAATAAAAGGTACTTTGATTATTAATGTTAAGCTATTGTCTTTGATCTTAGTACACTTAATACAATACAGTGAAAATAAAAGAGAAATTTATGCAAATGCACTAGAAGTAAATAGATCTGTCATGAATTCAATGACAAATTTTGTCTTTAAATTGTCAAGTTAATAAGTTTGGTAAAGTGTACATCATTTTTACATAACCTAGTGCAATTTCAACGCTGACGCAAATTTAAAGTACTTCATCGTTAACTGTTTGACAATATCTTTAAGTTGCTGTCTAGTATGGAATATGATGTTTAAATCAGAACAATAAAATTTGCTTAGGTTATTCAATCCTTAAAAACGTATATTATTAGAGGCGTGTGTAGACTTCTTAAGTCATTCAGAATTAGTGTAGTTGGTTTCTGTTATCTTGAGTCTTACCTTGTGACTTCTTTCATTTACATTAGGTTATTTTCAAAAACCCAAATCAATGATTAACATTAAATGTTGCAAAAATATTTTTTATCTGCATTTTAATTTGTATGAAGACATCAGTGTCTAAATCAATCATCCTCTTGTGAATCATCGACGTAACGATCATCGATATCATTCACGTAGCGCTCATCGATATCATTCACGTAACGCTCGTCCATATCATTCATAACATCATCATCTTCATTCATATCGACTTTTCGTTCATCTATATGTCTGTCTTCAAGGTCCTCATTTTCGATGTATTCATCTGAAATATAATTTGAAACGATTACAAAAAGCATTGCAAACACAAAACAACAAATATAACAAAGACAATATTGGTACACAGTCATTATTTTATAGTTGGAGATATGTTTGCATGACATCTTTTAGGAATGAATTGAGAAATGATCTAGAGCAGTTACTATAACAATGCAACAATGTTAATTGACAACGTTTGCAATTAATATTTAAAAAAAGTATCAAACCATAAAAATTAAACAATTCGAAATATATTAAATTCGTGTAACTAAAAGGGAATTTAATACCATTTCACAGTATCGGACATATCTAAGATATATATATATATATAAGCATTATTTTGTAATGTTTTACCTTTTAGTTATTTCTTAGTTTATTTTTCCTTTCAAGTAAACTAGTTGTAATCCGATTTGAAAGATGATTAATTGCCGGGTACAATATGATAGATCGCTTCTCTTACGTCACCTATAACTTATTTTCAAAAAGATATTCGGTCATCTCATTATTCTTGGATTTACCACACAGCCTTCACCAATGAATCAAATCAATAACGTATAGTAAGGTTTTTATGTCCAATGCAGGGCATGGCAAATGGTGAAATACTTCAAAACATTAAACCAACAGCTAGAAATATATTGTGTGTCTTTTCTTTTAATGAACAGTTAGCAAAAGTTTAAAATCAACAAATAGGAAATGATCTCTTAATATAACATTTATTATTCCACTTCCCGGGGTGTATTAATTCTTTTTTTATATATGTTAAGTAAATGGGTTTCTTCTACTTATAGTAATTACTTGAACGTAATCAAATATATCTAAAAGCGAAAACATCTTTTTAAGATAGTGCAAATAATTTATTATGTTGGAACGTCAATGATTTGATAACCTCCAATTTGTTAGTTATAGATAAAATACAACTATTGGAATCAGAACTCACATATCAGTTATAAATGGAGCCAACATAATAGGAATGAAAATATAAAATGTTAACAAATTATACGATATCAGAATTAGGTTAGAGTGTTCGAACACATTAATTTCAAAACCCACTCAATGCAAGTCATGTAGTATTTAAAATAACTCACCTTGAATTCCATTATCCAAAGTGGCTCTTTTCCGTCCTCTTGACCACCTTGACCCCCTTGACCCCCTTGATCCCCTGTACCCCCTTGAATATGTCGGAAATCTCGGATAACTTTGTATCTTTGGCCATCGATAACTTTCACATTCATCAATTATACAAAGAAAGAATACAATAGTCAACAGCAACAAGGCATTTCTCTTCATTTTCAAACTGAAAGATAAAAAAAACCAACACTTTAGCTGATTCTAAGAAAGATTGCATTAAATAATTTCAGTACCAGGTAATATTTTATTATTATACTTGAGGATTGGAGGATTGCTGGAAGACTGCTGATTATAAGTAGCTCTATTGATAGTGCTAGTGTATTGATATTAGAAAAAAAAAAGTCTTTTCCTTCGTTTTCAATAGTATCCTTCCTGTTGCTAATGACAAGTTAAATAAGATGATAGATCATCAATACAGAAAGAAAGTTCAATTATTTGAAAAAAATTGAAAATTTCTGTGTTGACTAAATATGAACGTTGACAGTAGTTTTGGGGAGATACAAAATATGCCAGGTTGAATTTTAAAAACACACTTTTCATTTGAGACTATTGTATTATGTAAGGCGGTATACCAAACATACATTTAGTCATTGACTTTGTTTGTCAAACACTGACAAATCGAGTGTTAAGTTCATACAATATATATGGGCAAAGAAAATCGTTTGTCTAGATTCGCTATTAATTGGTCAAAATATTTCGGATGACTATCATTTTCGAATTATATACTTGATAATTCATCTGCTATAATGGTGACACATTGCAGAATTTCAACACCTGTGAACAGCCTGTAACTGTAGGAACGATTCAAAATTACAGAATTTGTACTTACTGTTGTACCTCTCCAATATGAAAAATAACATGACATTTTGCAGAGGTAAGACGTGTTAACATAGAATATTTTTTCATCAAGAAAAGATATAAATATTAATGACAACAAGCTTTTTTTATAATAACCATCTTTATCTTGACTTACGTCTTGATATTGACAACGGGGGTCGGTTGAAAACAAAACTTTACGACAAAAGAGATGATTTCAGCTTTCCAGTTGTGATCTTTCAATTTCCAGTTAGCTACATTCAAGCAGCGCCTGCATATGGAGTAAATATATCTCCAAGTTGATACGATATTTCAGGGCTTGCATTTCCTACTATGATTTTCTTGATAGAGTGTAGCTGTCACAAGGAATTTATTAAACCAAGGGTTCCATGTGGTAAAGTTGAAATCATCCCTTCGGAAATTTTACGGACGCCATCACGAGTTTGTTGACCGTTATAGAATATCTGTTTCACAGAAGACAACGGATATGTTCTAAAAGAGAGACGAAAGATACCAGAGGGACAGTCAAACTCATAGATCGAAAACAAACTGACAACGCCATGGCCAAAAATAAAAAGACAAACGGACAAATAATAGTACAGATGACACAACATAGAAAACCAAAGACTACTTGTCGTAACAATAATCTCGTCCATTTTTGCTCGAAAGTGACTTATCGAATTAGACTAATGATTGGATTTGTAATTACATGAACAACAGGACGGGTGCCACATGTGAATCAGGATCTGCTTAGCCTTTCGGAGCACTTGCGATTATCCCCGGTTTTTGGTGGGGTTCATGTTGCCAAGTCTTTAGTTTCGTATGTTTTGTTCTGTATACTGGTGTTTGTCTTTTTGTCTTTTTGTTAAATGCCATGGCGTTGTCAGTTTATTTTCGACTTATGAGTTTAAATGTTCCTTTGGTATGTGTCACCTCTCTTTAAAAAGCACTTGAAAAAAAAAAACAAAAAAAAAAAAAACAAAAAAAAAAACAAAGATGCAAATATCATTAAAAAACACTGCAAAAATGTCCTAAAAATCATAATTGCTTATAACAGATTTGCATTGTGCAATCATTAAGAACGAATATGAACTAGTAAACCTAACCTTTGTTTCCGGAACAATCTGAAATGTTATCAGCTTGAAGTGATCCAATTGCTCTTTGGGCTTAACTGAATAATTGACCATATATTTATATTGTTATCAGCGTAACAGATGTAACTTTTTCATCATTTTTCTAAGAAGCAATTCGTTTCTGATTAATACGTTTTAATTCATATAAAAAGCATAAATGTATATGTATAGAATATGTATTATGAAAAAGGACAAACTATTAGTTGCTACAAATGTATACATGTAAGGGTTATGAATCATAGCGATGTAATTGTGCTACAATTATCAAAATGACAACATTAATATCGATTTTCAATCTCATTAATTTAATGCCCTTCCGCGGACCCATTTCCAATTTAATGATTTATGATTTATACTCCTGGAATGTATTACCTTAGATAGATGTATTTTGAAAAAACCCGTTGGAATGTTTGGTCTTCAATTTATTTGGCCTTTTAACATAATTGAATCGAGCGTTTTCTAATGAATCATGTGTAGACAAAACGCGAGTCTAGCGTACAGAGTTATAAGTTTTGCAAAGATTTTGCTATGTATTATATACAATATGTTTTCTACAAACGTTCTAACAATTTAACGTTATCTATACTTATTATTTCCTAATGATAGCCGTGCATGATTCGATTAACTCACACATTAAAAACAATAACATTAGGACGTACCTGATGTTATTGTAATTTGTGTAAGTATATATCAATAATCAAAATGTCCCATAAAAAATCGTACAAAAGTAAAAGGGACAAGTTAATCTCGACATTATATTGCAAACTATCTTGCATATATACACTCCGTCCTAAATTCATTGATTGCTACTTTCTTTACGGCAAGTGACAAATAGTTAATGCATGTTGAGAACGAAAACAAATTAACAACAAATACAAAAGGTTGGTCTTGAAATGGGGGTCGACTTGGATAAATAGCGGGAAAATCGGACTGGCATTCAAAAATGAGGTTTATAGGATAGGGACAACATGTTTGCCTTGCAACTGACCACCTAAGTACCCTGACAAATGTTTTTACAAGGGGTCTAAGCGTGTCACTCACTCAACACGATGTATCGAATGTATATACCCACTTTACCAAGCGTAATACTTCTGGTCGGAAGAAGACATCTATTCCATAAGAATCCTTGGGGTCTCTCATCGTCTGAAAAACGATTTTTGAAATTGAATTATAATTATAAATTTGTATTTGACAGTAAATATTAAGAAAAATAAATCACAATCTACGTTGATTGCCTAAATGTTTACTACATGTTTCATCAGTCAGATTTCGGGGAAAACAAAATGATCAATTGAACACGTTTAAAAACGTATAACGTATTGTACAAGCTGTTATTATGGTTATCAAATAACAGTGTATATCTTTTATTGCTTAACCTTCAAACCGACAATGAACCGTGTATTGATTTTCAACTACACAAACACATATTTAATGTCACCATTTTCATTCCTTTTTTCACATCTTATTAAAACAACTGATGTATTTACTATACTTAAAGAACCACAGCTTACAGAACCATGAACGCCTGTCATGTGTATGCAAAAAGGATGATGCAGATCGCAAAACCGGATGTTATAGATATTATACAGAAAGACTTAAGTACAAGATTGTCACGATTTAAATGGATATAAAAAAAGGATTGATTGATTGCTTTTGAGTGCATAATCAAGGGTATTAAATAGATATAAGAAGATGTGGTATGAGTGCGAATGAGACACCTCTCCATCCAAGTCACAATTTGTAAAAGTAAACCATTATAGGTCAAAGTACGGCCTTCAATACGGAGCCATGGTTCACACCGAACAGCAAGCTATAAAGGGCTCCACAAATGACTAGTGTAAAACCATAGAACCAGGAAAACCAACAGTCTAATCTATATAAAAAAACGAGAAACGAGAAACACTTATGAACCACATCAACAAGATTACATCTTTATAACTTATTTAAAATAGATTTATCAAATCACAATAATCATATGATATATAAAGTATAAAAACTACATATTAAGAATTTTGTCGACAATTAAAACAAAAAACAACATATTTTTTCATCTTAGTTTATGTACATAGTCAACTGATAACAACTATATACAAGAGTTGATGGTCTAAAATACAACGGTATTCCTCTAAACAAAATTGCTATTACACATAGTATATTTGCTCTATCTACATCTTAATACATTTTTTCTATAGTGATTTTCTGACTGTAGATACAATACGTACATACATAAGGTTTATATATTTGATAAACAGGTCTTTCTACAAGTAAAATTGTTATATGTCTGTACGTTTATAGAAACCATATATGTTTGAAATGAGTATGGACTTAACTAACACTTGACGCAGGAATTGACTTTGAGTTAATCTGAAATCGCTTCTTGTTTACATTATTTCATAAAAATACTACTTAGTATATTTTGTTTGGAATCAATGTAATAAAAGCTTTCTCCAAACACAAGAGGTAATATTTTAATTAAAATTACTATTGTGCAAAAATACTTTATACAAATTAAATTAAAATTAACTGAACACTCATTTATCTCAATAAAACACAAGACCTTGTCAATCTTTTTCTCTCAATAGTTTAAGACATCCAAATGTAGATTTAATAACCTACTGTTACTCATAAACTCATAAACTGTAGGCTTGAAAACCTAGATTCTTCTGATTTGAGCGCCTTGAGACATACCTTGAAAATTGAGATCAAGGTCATTATCTAATATAGAAGATATATATGTGTATAAAAGACCTGGTGGAAACTTTGGTTTTTGATGCAAGGGATGGTATATTTGATCCAAAGCAATCCTATGACTAAGATGACTTTGCCCCTGAAATATTTCGGGTTTAGTTGAATTGAAAAAAAAATTAGAACAGTTACATTATAAAGCCGTGGAAGCTTTTGGATACAGTTTTAAGGCAAGTCAATCAAAAGTGACATTGTTGAAACTAGAAGTAGGTCTTTGCCTTCTTTTTTTGTTTTTGATAAATGCCTAGCAACCACATACTTTCTAAATCAGTGTAAACAAGGGTATTTTAATACAGGTAATACATCGGAGTGCCCCCCCCCCCCTCCACCCTCAATACACGTGAAATTGCTAATTTTCTAATTTGTATCATAAACAGTACCAAGAAACAATATATTCTTGGACACTGTATGCAATAACCTTTCAAATGAGACCTCATTAAACATTTTATGAACCGGGAGAAGCTAAATATTTCCTTTATTTTAAGTTAAAGTACATAAAAACCATTTATATTTTTAATCAGTGTTTTCTGAAACCGAAAGTGGCTTTGCTTTGTGTAAATTTTCTTTCAAACTGCGTTTTACTGTGCGTATTGCTGTCTGTTTGTTTTTTCTACATTGAATTGAGGTATAGGGGATGGTTCAGATCTCACAAAACATGTTTAACCCCGCCGTATTTTTGCGCGGACCCAAGTCAGGTGCATCTGGCCTTTGTTAGTTTTGTATGATTTTTAATTTTAGTTCATTTATACGTTTTGGAGTTTAGTATGACGACCATTATCACTGAGCTAGTACACATTTTTGTTTATGATCCAGCTGAAGCACGCCTCCGGGTGTTGGATTTTCTCGCTGTATTGAAGACCCATTGGTGGCCTTCGGCTATGTTCTGCTCTTGGTCGGGTTGTTGTCTCCTTGACACATTCCCCATTTCCGTTCTCAATTTTATTGATGGCAGATCACTGATTTTTTCTACTATGTTTTTATATGACTTTATCCTTTATTTTATATACTTTTGTCTTTATATTGTGTGGAAACGACATTATGCGATGTGCACGTTATGTCATATGATGTGCAATCATCTCAATGAGATGTCCATATGACGTTAAATCATCTTAATGACATGTCCATATGACGTTAAATTATGTGCAAATAACTGTATATGATGTGTATTAATGTTATGTGCACTCTGCAATGTATTATGTGAATTATGTTTTATATGAAGTGCGTTTTCCCTACATTTTATAATTTACTTTAGGCAAATTCTCTATATTAACACACCATTGTGGAGTAGTATATTCAATCGACAATTTGTTATATGATAACCAAGACAAGAACGTGGAGTAATTGCATGAATTTGATAATTTACTTTAGACAATTCTCTATATTAACACAACATGTGCTTAATAGTACTTCAGTTGCACAACATATTTACAAATCAAAATAAAGAAAACAATAAAGTGAAATGATAATTACTCTGTTAGAATAACGTTACTGCAGCCATGTGGAAAGACATAGAAATGCATTATCCAGTAGAAAATTTAATTTTCAACCAAAATTCAGTTAAAGTTATCATAGAAGTGCAAAGTAATTTCCGTTAAACAATGCAATGAAAGTAAAAAGAAATTTCTTTTCAATATCAAGCATGTAATGTCGAGCATTGTTAACGAATAAAAAGGTGACGCAGATAAAGACAGTTGCAAAAAGGAAAAGGACATTGTCAACTCTTACGAGAAAAACAACAAAAAACTGTCATACTTTATAACACTGGTATTACGAATTTTACAAGTGGGCTTATCAGGGCCTTTAATAACTTTGTTTTAAAGATTTGACATAGGCCGTACGGTGACCTATAGTTGCTAACTTCTCATAACGTCGATATTGCAGTATATATGGAAGTTTTAAAACAACTAGTTTTCGTTCAGTACAGTTTTTGTCATTTTTCGGACATATATGGGTGAGTGCTCTCAAAAATGTGTAACCCCTCACATTCTATATGTGCCTGCCCAAAGCCTGTTAGTCAGATGTTGTCGTTTGTGTTTGTGATATTTGATTTTCTTTTATTTTCATTTCCATGTATCAAGTAGTTGGTGGCTTATTGTTGATTGCATCCACGTCCTTTGGTTTCTGGTGAATAATGGCCTCATTGGCAAGTCTTCGACATTTTTTTTTAAACAAAGTTTTTAACAAACAACGCACAACTGTATGAAAAAAAACAAAATAATTAATTGAGAAGTTAGAAATTACTTGTGTGAATGCTAAGTAATCACAAACACGTCACCTGTCGGCAAACACCTACATATGAAGCGCTTTGCTTTGCGAAGATTTCGAGTTTAGCCGTTTTAATGATTGTAATTTTTCGTAGAACTTATCCTGACAGTTATACAATGGAACTGATTCTGAAAATCTTCTCTAACAAAGAACGAATTCTGAAGTATTCTTCTAACCAAGAACTGGTTTTGACAGTTTACGCTATAGCAGTTCCCGAAAGTTCTATCTGTAAAACAGATCCTGAAAACTCAAGCTATTTATATTATACTTAAGGTATTCATTTGATGTATTATATGTCTTACATTAAATGTATTAATCGTTTTCATTTTATTCATTAATTTTTTTCTTTAATTATATTTTGTCCTTCCCCTTTAATTCATTTGTCTATTTTTGTCCTTCAAATTATTTATACGTTTTAAAGAACATCTTCTGTAATACAGTTGTTAATCTTCATGATTACAGTTTAAATTGGAACGAATAGGGAAAATCCGTCTAACTGTCCCTATTCTAAAGCACGATCAAATATCTGTTCTCATTTACGTCATTTAGAGATGGCTATCATAGAACAGATTCTAATAGTTCTACATTAGAATAAATTTTGACAGTTTTACCATAAATAAACTCATCATAGATAAACAAGATTAACAGTTTGTAGGCCAGACGCGCATTTCGTCTACGAAAAAACTCATCAGTGACGCTCGAATCAAAATAAAAAAATTAAAAGGCCAAATAAAGAATGAAGTTGAAAAGCATTGCGGAACCAATATTCCAAAAAGGTTTCCCAAATACACGTAAGGTAATCTTTTCCTTGGGTAAAACATTCTTAGAAAAAAGAGAAAAATGTAAACAGTTGATTTATCATTATGACCATATGAATGATGATTCATGTCAACACAGAAGTGCTGACTACTGGGCTGGTGATACAATCAGGGAGAAAAACTCCACCATCAGTGTCATCGATCCAGTGGTTGACTGATTCTGACACTTATACCCTAGAACGTATTCTGACAAATTTATGACAGGTAAGCCTGTCAGTTCTTAAGAGAGGTGAGATCAGATCTATTCTGTATTTGTCCTCGATTTGTTTAATCATTTGAATTAAATATGTTGTTCTTCATAGAGAAAAAACAACGTCACATTCAAGAGAATTGTCAACACGACTTGGTATGCTACCAATGTAATGGTGTTTTCTCGTATTAAGTTTTCAGTTTTTGATAAGACTCGTTTCATTTTTATAGATTTTTCGGATATATTTCAATCTCTATTGTACATAGGTTTCCGGTTTTTTGCATTTAGTCTAATTTCAACTTGTTAGCACGACCACTAGATCCTTTTAAACATACTTTCATGTCATTCCTCATTTTAGTACACATGATAATGTATATGATGAAGTTTGATAGACATCCAAGTACTGTAAAAATTCATATATTCAGTTCGTAACGTAGACATCTCACTATCATATTTTGTATGAGAATTAAAGGTTGTTATCCCAAAACATTTTCCTGGTGATATACTTGATACACCAAAACCAGATTAAAGGTACTTTTGGAACTTCTGTTACGAGAAATACGACCAGAACTAAAATCACCATAATGACAGATCGTCTTCTTTGTTCCGTCATCCGACGCTTGAACTTGTTGATGATTAATGTATACGTAATTAAAAATGTAGACATTAACATGACGAAGCAACAACATAACATTAAAACGGTCCGAATCAAAAGATAATAAACACGTTCATATTGTAATAATCATTTGTGTAATGGATGACCAAAACATAACTTAAAAGAAGGCAGACGATGTTCTTCAAGTTTTATCGCAAAATGTCGTGGCAAGCCAATGGCTATTGACAATACGAAGCAAATTACATAACAAATCACTGATTCATTTATGGTCAGATGACTTCCTGTCCAAAGCGGAAACATAGTTGTTATGACTTTTTGTATCCCAAGAGCTGTTGTGATCATGTAGGATACATTGTGGAAAGTGAAGGATAATATTGACAAATTTAAAGCCAACAAACAGTATGGGTGTTCTAAACCACTACGTCCGGGAAAATCCATGAGTGTACTATCATATTGTGACTGAAGCAATGGTTGTAATCCATAGTAAGAAAATGCTGTTAAAAAGTTAGCTACGGCTAATCCGTGTATTAGTATTGTAGCAGGCGAATGCAAAGTTTTACATCGCAGTAAAACAAACAAGTACGGGAAAGTTTAAAAACATAGACACATACGAAATAACAGAGCCGGCAGTGAATACATCTAGTAGTTTTGTTTTGAATGTATAAAAAGTAGACGTTGTGTAAATTATTATGCAAATGTTGACGAGCTTATATAATCGATAAGGACCGAAAGTATAGCAAAACGTAGACAGGAAATCACACTAAGTGTACTTGAGATCAATTATTTAATTTCAAATGATTTCCGAAGTAGAAAACAGCGACATTAATGTTTGCATACATAACCGTTTTTTAAGCTTAGGTGTATTTATATTGTTAACGGATTGATTATGTATATAACTCGTTATCCGAATAGGAATTACCTAAATGAGACATCTTGGCATTTTGCGTCTAAATAAAACAGCCCAATTGACCTTTGTATGATATGTATTTCAAAACAGTCAAATGACTCAGTTACATCATAATAATACATGTATATCGAGAAATCGGCATACACTAAAGCAGTAATACCTGTATATTATATGAATTGAATGGTAGTTTAAATTTATTTACAGCTCACCATTATGTACAATTGTATGCTTTAACTATGAGTACATACTTAACTAATTATGTAAACATGGGGTACATGCAGTTAGAGAAAAACCCAAATACAGCTGTGTATGTTTAAACCTGTAGATTTCCATTATAGCAACCGTTTTTGTCAAATACATGTGTACGGATATCCCATTGCGATCTAGGTATGGTGCACGTATATAGTCTGTTCGTACCCTCCTTCTATAGCAAGTCAAAGGTTACACCCTGTTTGTGTCACAGTTCAACATGTTCAATTTGGGGGTCCGCGTTTTACCCAAGACTGTTTAATTCGAAAACAAAATAAAACGAAACGTAAAACAAAATTTACGTTTAAGCATAAATGTGTAACTGCAGGATACAACATAATATTCGTTCTTTGTGGGAAAAAAAAGTGTTTTTTTAATTTATTACAAAACATGAAAAAAGTTCGGCTTCCTTTCCTTTTTTTTTCCTGTTTCTACGTTTGTACCAATTTCTAAATTTCTATTACAACGTACGAACATTATTTCACTCTTCGTGGTTGATATAAGATATACTGTTGAATGAAAAACTAAAAAAATATGCTTAATATGTAATAATCAAATTACTAAATGTGTCATCAGCATTCTATCTTTTGGTTAGCATACAACAACCATGCGGTATCCTAGCATTGATGCCTGATGTCCCAATAAGACCTTTTCAACAATTGTCTACACCTACAGTTGACAACGACTACAATAGGTGAGATGTAAGGGGTCGTCTCAAAAACTAGATTGAAAATTTTGTATTGACCGCATATGATTATATTGATTGCCAATGAGACCACTATCCAACATGACGTGTATTCATGCAATTATTGTGTACCGTACCTTGTTCTGTTTATCAAGTATTTGCTAAGTAAAATTAAAGTTATTTTTGAATTGACTATGATAAAAAGAAGGGCTTCAAAATTTTATTTTTTAGACGTCAAGATGGAAAATGTAAACAAAAAAAAATACGTGTATTTTTGTAGTAGATGAATTTTGTTCAATTAAACAATGTTTTATGTCTGTTGACTAGCGCGGCACATGTTTCTACAAAGCCTTTTAATTTAAGCTTCGGATGCATCAATTTACTTTATATATAAATAAGAAGATATTGTGTGAGTGCCAATGAGACAACTCTACATCAAGTCACTATTTAATTTATTTCTTTTTAATTTATCAATTTAATGTTCGACCTGAATTCGATATTCAGCGACAAAGCAATTCAATTTTCGACTCTTCATCTCTAAATTTTCACCAACGGCGCCGTCGCTTGACCTGCTGCTCAGCAACCATATGCTGTAGCTGACCTGAGAGAGGGTGATACTGGTGAATTGCCTCGCCCTAATGCTGTACGACCAATAAAAACTTGAAGCAAAAAAGCGCCCAAAAATAAACTTTATTCGCGAGAACCAGCTGGAACACAACACAGATGCCAAAACCTTTAAAGGCTCTTGGTGTATCTACTGATTCAGATTAAGATTAAAATGCTAGCTAATTTTGTCGTTCTCTGGCTATTTTTATGACTTCTGTAGTAGGAACAAAATCACACAATGCAACACATTAACAGACATTACGAGTTACCGCATGATCTGCTTTTGGTTTTAGACCCTCATCTGGCTTACAACCCTCTCCCCAAAAAAAGAAAAAAAAATAGCGATCTTGGATCGACTAACAAGGAATAAGATATGAGGGCGAAGCATTATTTCAAAATAACAAATTGTAAATTTAAAATTCGATTGGGACAAAGACGTACCAATGAACAAAACTAGGAATTTTTTTCAGGCGAATAAAACATGTGGCGGGGTTTTACAAGTATATTTGGATCCAAAACCTCCCCTATGTTTAGTCAGAGATGAAATTCAAAACAATTACGCATGGAAAAACTAGAAAAGAGTAGAAAACCAAAGCAAGTCCAGAAAAGGGAAAGGGTAAGCAGTTACCAATTCTTGCAAGACACATGAAGGTCATTTTCGGGAATGGAGAAAGGGATCTATGACAAAGGGACAAGGTATGTTGTCTTTCTGGACATGGACAACCTATCACGGTCAATCAGTTTGTGATGACAACCATACAAATTATTGAAGGATTACATAAATTGTTGGCCACTGAAAAGCCCTGTTTGAGTCAGAAGTGCAGCACTGTCCAAAAAGACTTTGCAATGACAACAAGCTCTGTTGAGATATAAGGTACAGTAACTGATGGAAAACTGTTACATATTTTCAAATATTTTGGCCTCGAGCATCACTGAAGAGACATTGATTGTCAAAATTCCCATCTGGTGAAGAAGACAATGAAATCGTTAATGTTTCCAGTTCATTAGGGAAACACCTCAATTTTAACATTGTAAATGTATCTTGAAGTGGAGTAATTTCTTGTAACTAAATATTGCAATGTGGCCTTTTCCTTTGACTATTAAAATTAATAGGCTTTTACCCCTCCGCAAATTGAATGTGTACACCACGTGACGTGAAGATCGGATGAGAAACACAAATTCTACCGGACGGACGGACAGTCCTGTTACAATGTTCCTTCCAAAAATTTCATAAATAGCATTTCAAAAACGAATTAATCACTATTGGCATGTGCCACAATCTTAGACGACAGACTCTCTTATCTAAATACTAATAATCATACATGTTAAGAAGACATTAAGCAGATCACGATGTGATATTAATAGATTCAACGTGAAATGTCGTATAAATAAATGAAATCAGAATATTATATGAAAGAGAGAGATATATGATCTTTAATAAAAAAAGTGTATATAACAGTAAACGTAATACTATTCATGAATGACTTCTATTGTTGAGTTGACCCCTCCATTTTACCTATGAACTGTAGGTGTCATTAGTCGGTATCGAGAGTTGTTGAAAAGGTCTATTAATAGCGATTTCCATAAAACAACTGATTGCGATTCTATGATAGCCAATGGGCGATGTGATAGAATTTTAAAACAAAACAAACAAAAAGCTGAATAACTGTGCATGATGGTCGATAGTTTTATCAAGACAATGATATAATACAAATTTCAGATTCTTTTTCGCGTTTCATGTAAAATTTGCTGAGGAAAACGCTTTTACAATAAAATTATTTAAAATGAATAACACGAAAAGTAAACCAGGTTTTCCTTCAATAATAGTGTGTGTAGTTGTAAATGTTGCCAATCGTTAATCAATCCTTAATTTGTGCTATGAAAAATTCCTTTGCCAATGTTGTCTAACAGAAAAAATGTCTAAGTATCTTCAGGAATTACTAGTTATAATATGTAAATAGAAATACCATAATTATTGGATATAAAGTTGTTTAACGAGGTTTGTTACAGCTATCATCTAAGATATTGCCAGTCAGATGATAAGGAGAAAATATCCTTTCTAAAATTGTCCTTTGCCAACAAAGGTCTCGATGCCATCAACTTGGGCAATATCCTTCATAATTAATCAGTTCACTCAAATATACCTCCCTATTTATAAGATCAGTCTGTACCTTTTTTATTTCTCATACCAAATTATTTGCAACCACAATTTCCCATTACAAACACGTGTTGCAGAATCTCAATATTGACTTCAAGTCTAAACCTCCTGATTGCCCAATGCTCTTTAACTTTGTACTTTATTTGGCCTTTTTAACTTTTTTTTAATTTGAGAGTCACTGATGAGTCTTTTCTCGACGTACGACGTTTTTATCTTGGTACCTATGATGAGGTTATTCATATATAATACGACTGGCCACGTTATTAATTATGACCCAAACATTGTCAATACCACTTCTCTTCGAAATGTGTTATCCTAAAGCCCAAAATGTCATGAGCCTAAATCCATAAATTGGCAACACAACTTCAAAATACTGATGGATTCAGTCAAGGATTATGCCAGACAATGCGTAAAATGCGAGAAAGAAGACGTAGATACTCTTTGTGAATGAATTAAGGCTATGTGATCGTTGGTACAAATCAGAATTAAAAAAAATAAAAAAAAAATGACTGGGTCTCTGAATACACATGCTACATCACTCTTTAAAAACCCCAAATTTACAAAGCATCTGCCCTACCTCCATGACTAATATGTTGTAGTCCCCGCAGATAAAGCCCCATACACATCGTTGTGTGTCTAAATCACATTTATACATGTGATAAATACATTAGATATTGACGATTCTCCTGGAAACTCTGCATATACCTCAAACGACGCTTATCAAGGAGGAAATCCTTGATAATCATAGCTCTGTTGTATGTTCCTTTGGAATTTCACTAAATATGAACATGATGAAGAACTTCACTGTATGGGATACCTAAATTACATAAGTGTCCTTCAAACAACGTTAAATTGCTTGGTCTTTCAAGTGCTCCGTGAAACTTCTTTCTAAAATATTAACATTAATTTTATCACACAACAGTTCAAAGCCGGGCTTCAAATTCATTGTGAAACTACCTTTCATAAAGGCGGCATGGATCAGATGTGGATACTAAAACATTCCATAGATCTGTTATGTATGTGAAGTTAGCGGCCGGCTCGTTATTCGTTATTCGATATTTAATAATCAACCGGCTGCTGGCAGTCGGTGCGATATTCAAATTTTCTTAGTTTAAAGTAATAAAAATTTAAACAATCGATAACATAAGTAATAGTTAAATGAGTAAAAAGAAATGAAGGAAATCTTTTGTGACCAATCAAAGTTATTGTAAATTATCGTTGTCTTCAAATATAAACCGGTCTGTGATTCGAATATTTCTTTCTTATGAAATACAGATTTTTATGAATAAAATGCAAGAAACAAAAACAAACTGCCACTTTAGTAACATTTGAAAATATGAATAGAAACAACTATGGATAGCCGATTAAAAGATACTTTCGGTTGACGTTATATTCAAAATATATGCAGATATAAGGGCTAGATCTTCCTACACTCACAATCTTCATAATATTATGCATATAATTACTTAAAAATAGATACAAATGAAACCAAATGGAATTTGGGTAAACTTCTTGTCTTTTATGTTACGGAGGGCTCAAAGTGCCAGTTTGATATTAAAAATATATAGTGAAAACCTAACGAAAACAGCTTAAATGACGATGAGACCCCATCCCCTGGTCCTTCAATGTTCATAATATTGAATGATATATTAGATTATGTATATATACAGATCGTATCAAAAGGATTGTCCAGAATAATGTCATCTTCGATATCTACAAAGGTCTTAAAGTGTCACTTTTCAGCTAAAAATCGTCTACAATTCAGGTAAAAGGGCACAGGACGATGTAAAATGATGCCAATTGCAAGTACGCCACTAGCAGCATTTTTGCAATACTATTGACTCCGTTTAGTATGAAATTTGATGTAGTAGTCATATCGTGTTAGTCTGTTAAATGTTTTTACACCTAGTTTGGTACTATTTAAATCTTGTCAGGTTGTATAGACTTCGCATGTCTATTAGTGGGGACCCGTGTTAATTTTTTGATGTTTTTGTAGTGTAATTGGCTTGCTGTCATATTCAAATTTGCCTTTCATCTTCTTTGATTAACATTAGGTTGCTGTTGTCAAAAATCAACATTATTCAACTAAAAAATAGATGCTTCTAAAATTATTTTATTAAGATATCATTTCCAAAATCAGTCTATTCCTCTGGATCATTCACGTAACGATCATCGATATCATTCATAAGATCATCATCATTCATATCGACATATCGTTCATCTAAATGCCCGTCTTCTTAGTCCTCATCCTCGATGTATTCATCTGAAATGGAATTTTAGATATTCAATAACAAAAAACGTTAACAAGAAATAAAATTACAGAACTAAACATGCTAAAGATAAAGACTTATCACTTTGGAATATACATGTGTATCTTTTGTGCTTCTTCGTTACATTTGTTTGTTTTTATAGTGATTAAGATGATAACACAATGTTGATTGCTGTACCCCTATTTTTGACTTTTTACCTATTGTGTCTGTTTGTTTTGTTCACGCATCGTTGTCAATATAATGGAATTTGATGCGACTGTCATACAAGTGAGAGGTTTAGCTAGCTATAAAATCAGGTTCAATCCATCATTTTCTACATAAGAAAATGCCTGTACCAAGTCAGGAATATGACAGTTGTTATCCATTCGTTTGATGTGTTTGATATTTTGATTTTGCCATTTGATTAGGGACTTTCCTTTTTGAAATTTCCTCGGAGTTCAGTATTTTTGTGATTTTACTTTTTGTACTGCTCAAATTAAATGATGTTTCAATGAAGACTGATTGTTTTTTCGTGGAAAACGTTACAATGGATATGCCAAAAACAAATAAAAGCACAACTATGTTCATTATAATGCAATTGAATGAAATTTAAAAACGCATATACGTAGAACTATTCGGAAATGTTAAAAAATATGAGTCCACTGGAAATCTCTTATTTACAAAATGAAAGTTTGTTTGAAGAAGGAATATACTATTTATCATTCGTTTAATCAAAACTTTAGAATAGAGATGTCCGGAGAAGTGACATATCTTATAATTCACATAAGTATTGGACCTGTATTAGATAAATTTAACGCATGTGTAATGATTTTCATTTATGTTATTTCTTAGTTTTTGTTATAGTAAATGGTAGATATTCCGATTCGATCTATGGTTTATCTTCTGGTACAATTACACTTTACTTTATAAATAAAATATGTCTCGTATAAATGTAACGGAATGTACAGTTTTAGTCTTTCTTAAAAACAATATTTTTGGCATCTAATAATGTTTGTATTTGCCTTCATATTGATGCTTTACACATGCTGTTGAAGGTGTTATGGTAGACAGTAACACGAATAGATCACCTGATATGAAGGTGTAGAAGATATTATTTTTTTTTCAAACCACAAAAAAGTAAATGCAGTATGTTTAAAAGTATACTGAGGCTAATACATATAAAATAAGCATAAAATCTTAAGTAAGACATTATTTGTGTAAAATTACCAAAAAAGGAAATGAAAATTAATGGACAGATGTAACTAACACGGATGTTTATTTTGTAATCTTTGAACATTTTCTAATCACAATTTGTAACAGGAACAAAAAAAAAAATAATGATTCATATGTCTTCTGTAAACATAATAATGTGTCCTTTTTACTTTTATACCAGATATACTAGATCAACTTTGTTAAGCACCTTCTGAACGCTAGCCAACAAGAACATTTATTACAGTAAACATATATGATATGATTGCTGGTGAGACAACTATATATCAGAGATCAGCAGTAAGGAAATCTAACTCGTATAATGTACACTATAAATAGTCCCCGAATAACAAATACATTGTGCTTATCTTAATGTTAAAGGAACACAAAACATTACATAACATTTGCTTTTCCTATTGTTTGAATAATAAGAACTTTGTGCAATAAATCTTAAATAGTAAATATACATGCAACTATTTACAGGGTTATCAATATGGAAACACATAATCCTATATACTATAGTTTTCATTTGAATTGATTAAATCCCTTACTGAATAACAAATTGTAAATGTTGTATTAACATGTACATACTTTGAATATCGTCGTTCAACGTCGCTCTTTTATGCTCTGTATTGATTGTTGCAGATCGTGGCCATCTTGGTCGTGGCCATGTTGGCCGTGGCCATCTTGGTCGGGGCCATCATGGTATTTTTGGTCTCGGAAACCGCGGCCATCCTTTACATCCATCAATCATACAAAGTGCAAAGAAAAAAGTCAATGACAGCAAAAGAACGCCTTTCATTTTCAATCTGAAAGATACGCAACTGTCTAAATAAATTTTTATTGTTTAGTTTGTTGATTAATCATACCAATTTCAGCGAGTAAACACGCATATTTGTATTGATGAAGGTAGGTCGATGCCACTCCTGATGGGCTACACATGTTTTAACTAAACACAGCTGTTGAAAGAAAACACAATTAAAATATATCGGTAGCCAATTGTTTACAAGAGTTTACTTTTTTCATATTACCAGTATTTATAAATGTTTTGGGTTTATGACATGTATGAGATGCAATGCTGGTCGGTATTTGTGTTTGTCCAAAGTTATGTCAACGAGATGCATGGACTTATCTGACAAACGAAATTAATGACTAGACAGTACATTTTAGAAAATAATCGTCCAATAAAAGAGTGACATTTTCCAACATATTTACTAAATGTATCACTATTGTATTCAATGAAAAGAGTAAATATGATCTCACATTTTTTGTTTCAAATAAACATTTATTTATTTCAATAATGTGTTCCATTATTACATGTCTGTTCGTGAAAAATAGAATTGTCCGATGCTGCTCAAGATGTTCCTTGTAAAAAACATGAAGGATAATGTGAATTTATGTTGGAAAACAAGAACAAGAAAGTGTAGACATTTGATGTTCTGAAATAGTTCTGAGTACAGATTATGAAATACTTTTATTAAAGAGAACTGACGTCGAAGAACATCATTAGCAAAATATCTCTTTATAGCAACTTTTTATTTAGTGAAGGATTTATCAAACACTGATAGATAAATATTCAAAAGGAGGAATATCTTTTTCGACGTACAGTTTTTTTTTTAGATAGGACACCATTTAGAAATAATATAATAAAAAAGTAAAAATGAAATATTAGCTTGACATTCGTATACAACCTTATCATAGCAGTTGAATTGTTTGCATTCAGCGAAGATTAAACGTAATCATTAAATTGGTTTTGACACGCACACAAATACGAGATTATTGTTTTTATTTTCTGTCAGTTTTTGTTGGAACTTTGAACCCTGCAAAACCTTCATTTAAAGAATCCGCAGTTAAGTGAATACGCAAGCGTTTCTAGTTAGTAATTGCAATTAAAAAGTATTCATCAGGCTTAAGAAAACAAAATACAAAAAAAAAAAACAAAATGCAAAAATAAACGATACTTCTTAGAAATGTATATAATGTGAATTTACATGAACGAACAAAGAGAAAATTTTGTTTTTAAAAAGCTATTATTTCATAAATCGAATCAACCATTTCCTAATTCCGAGACCCTCCTTTTTTCTCAAACAATTAAAAAGTTGGACTTCAATCTTAAATACATATACATTTACTCTTTTGGGCACTCTTTTTCTTACAAAACATCTTTTGATTCAGGTTTTAGTTTTAATAAACTCTGACCATGCTGAATCTATATTTTTGAAGGATACAAACCTTGATTGTCAATGAGGGCTTCTGTATAATAACCATCATTGAAAGTACGTAAACAAGATGTCAATATCATTCAAAAACACGCCAAAATATCCTATAGAAAACTATTGTTGATGTTAGCTTTGTATTGTTCAAATACAAAGAGAGAATATAAAAAAGTAAAACTAACATTTGTGTCTTGAATAATCTAAAATTTTACGAGCTAAAGTGGCTCAATCGCGCTTTACTGAATTAGTCAAAAATTGATCATATATTTATAATGTCAACGTAACAGGTGTACGCAAAAATCGTAACAAATGCCACTTTTTCATCATTTGTCCGAGAAACAATACGTATTTGATTGATTCATTATAATTCTTATGATAAGCGTTATTTTATATGTTAAGCTTATTTAGAAAAAAAAAAAAAAATAAAAAAAAAATAGCAGTAGTTATAAAGAGCAAGGGTCATGAATCATAGCGAGATATTTATGCTAAAATGCTCAAATGGACAAAGTGAATCGATTTTCAATTGCAATCTCAATGTATTGAAAGCCGTTAGCAATTACATGTCAAATTCAATAATGTGCGAGTCATTCACCATGCATAGAGTATCTCAGTTGTATTTGAGAACATGATTTATTTATTATAGTTGTAATTGACTTTGTATTATCTTCAAGTAACTGCGAGTACTTTTATTTCGGTGCTCTGTGTCTACTGTTTTGTGTTATTTTTTATGGTGCATCGTACTTATTATGAGCTAAGCTAATTGCAACTGATTTTAATGTTTGTTCCTAAGTTGTGCAGTTACACTACTGTTCAAGGTTATGGGGAGGGTTAGGCATTTACACACATGTTTGGATCCCGTAGTTAAATGGTTGTCATCAATCCAGTCTGTAATATTTGTTTTAGGTAAATTATTTTGTAATAAATAATCAGATGCAACTTTTTCATCATTTTTTCAAGGTACCTCACGTTTCTGATAAGTTCATTTTTTACGCAAAAAGAATCAATTTCAATTGAAATATAAAACATGCATTTAAAAAAAAAGAACAAATTATCAGTTGGCAGACAAGTAACTGTTATTAACAGCGATGCAATTATGTTCACATAGACACGATTCATCGTTTTTATATCTCATTGTATTGAAAGTCATTTTGCGGTTCCATGTCAAATTTAATCATTAGTGAGTTATATCTCTAAAATAGTTGAACTAAGATTTATTTGATAAACCTTTAGGAATTTTGGGTCCTCAATTCGCTCCAACTTCGTATTTAATTTGGCCTTTTCGATAACTTTTTTTTTTTGAACCCCAAGGGTGACTGGGGTATAGAAGTATGGTCACCATTGGTCTTCCTCCGACCGGCAGTAAAACCCGTGCTAAAGTGGGGCGTCCGTTTGGCTGTGCGGGATGTACAAATTTGCAGCCACGTCCGGTCAGAATGGGGACGTAAAATCCGATGCCTCGTGTAAAGAGAGTGCCACGCTCTTTGCACGTTAAGAACCCTTGCAACAACTCTTTGAGGGGTCCGTAGGTGACCTGTTACAAGGCTAAATTTCTGTCCCTATCCAATATACCCTCATTTCCCGTGGCAGTCTAAATTTCTCCGACCTTAATCCCTTAATCTATTACAGATCCTACCTATTATATTTATTGTGAACTTGTTCTCGTCCTGAATATGCATGAAATATTTGCCACTGGACGTTAAGCAACCAACAATCAATCAATCGATAACTTTTTTATCAATTTATTTATAATGGTTTCGTATGAATGCTATATAAAAGTAATATTGCATAGTCATAGCTGTGTATGATTGTATTACCTCACATACTAAAAATTTATTATTGTATCTGTATTGATCAACATTTGAAATGTCCCATAACAAATGCACATAAAATGAATCTCTACATTATATTGAAACATGTGAAAGTTATCCTGCAAAAACACATTGTCTTAAAATGATTGTTTGATTGTTGTAAAAAATCCAGTGCTAAATAGTTCATAGATGTTTAGGATTGAACAAATTTACAATTGATACAATAGGTTGGTCATGTAATGGGGCTCGATGGAAATGAAGGCGGGGATTTGGACTGCCAAAAAAAGAAAAAATCACAAAAATACTGAACTCCGAGGAAAATTCAATCGGAAAGTCCCTAATCACATGAAAAAATCAAATGA
Organism: Mytilus californianus; assembly: GCF_021869535.1. Classification (NCBI taxonomy): domain Eukaryota; kingdom Metazoa; phylum Mollusca; class Bivalvia; order Mytilida; family Mytilidae; genus Mytilus; species Mytilus californianus. Next base: position 38,722,310 of record NW_026262712.1, read on the forward strand.
CAAAACACATCAGACGAATGGACAACAACTGTCATATTCCTGACTTGGTACAGGCATTTTCAAATGTAGAAAATGGTGGATTGAACCTGGTTTTATAGCGTGATAGTTTATATGATAGGTACAGAAATTTTTTCTTGCAATTGGCTACATACGGATCCTTCAAAGAGGTATTGCAAGGGGTTGGAACGTAGAAAGCTCTGACCCGACGTGGCTGTATTTTTATACATCCCGAAGAGCAAACCGTTTGCCCCACTTTGGCAACCGTTTTACTTCCGCTCCGAAGAAGATCAAAAGTAACCATTTTTCTATTCCCCGTGAAAATTGTCATCTCCCTTCGTCCTAGAAAACTAAAATTAAAAGCAAAGTATAAGTTCAGTGAAATTAGTTATATTGCGAAAAGTTATGTATGTCGGATAATTTACATTTACGTCCATTGTATGTATATACCTATCCCTAAATAAAAAGTAACTGAACATGGATAACGCCTGCTGATTTATATGAATTTTCATGTGTGTGTATATTTTCATGCCATTGAAAGATATGTTGATTATCTTTTTAATAAACAAATTGAAGACGTGTTGGTTAAATTGTAATAAGAAAATGATGTGACTTAGACATTATACGTTCAATTTGTCAATAAACATAAGAACAAATAACATAGCAATAGTTGACTGCTTAACTATTAACTGCATGTTTTATCAGTAAAATTTCGCAAAAATAACAGTAAATAACATGTGTTGCTAATATAACCTTGAAATCGATGATTAATTTGATAGATTGTCAATTACACATATACAGATTTTATGTCACATAGATGACTACCATAGGCACTTGTTAAAACAATGTTACAATTGCTGAATAACCTTAGTTTCGGAGAGCCGACCTATCTTACGCCTTACAATTACCTGCTTAGTAAAAGAGTTACAAGTAACAATTCCACAGGTCTTTGGTTTGACAAGGACGGCCATTGAACCCATGAAATCGTTTGACCTCTAACATGCTAGACTGGCAACCTGCGAGTATAGCTAACAACAGCGACTGTGTAATAGAAGTTGGAAAAATACATGATTATATGCATTGTGTCTCTTTTTTCCTCTCGTAATAGATGGAGAGTCGAAATGTAATCCAGTGATACATGTTTACGGAATGACTTGATTTACTTTATAAAACTGATTTGGAAAACTCAACTTCTACTTAACTTTCTGTATAGTTGAACGTAATTTATTACACAGATAGTCCAGCTTTGTAGAGGAAGATAACACAAGGTCTTCTTCAATGACGCTACATAATAATTGAAATCGACTATCTTTCTGTTAACCCTTCACTTTTCGCGCGAATTGTTCGCAATTTACCTTATGGATGAAGAAAAAACATTACACTGCTGTTTATCGCATTTATCCGCGCCATATACATTCTTATATTGTTTTGTTCATACCGATTCGCCTTATTGTTAGCAAAAAAAAAAGGAATTGCTTTTTAACACAATTTGTTTATATTGTTGTTTGCAATCATAACTTTTTCGATTGAAAATGTGTATTACCTGATAGTTTTAAGGCCCTTGTGCAATACAGTACCTGCTTTACATGTTTTTTTTTAATCAAACTTAAATGCATTTTACACTGTATACATGTAGCAGTGAATGTTCGAATTATAACATATAATTCCGTGAAATGGAAACAGCTTGCAGGAATAAGAACAGGATAAGAAACAATATGATTCACCAGTCTTTATTTCGAACCGTACTCCACGTACTATGTACATGTCGATCTATCGTGGTCGATTATTACATTAAAACGTAATCTAACACCGTAGAAATATCATCTATATCGGTACTAACATGGATTTTGTTAAAAAAAATATGTATTGCTATACAGTTATAAACACTTATTTTGTTTGTATATTTTAAGTTTCGTACTGATCTGATGAGTCAAGTAATTTCCAAATTTACTTCGTTCTCGGTCAATTTAATCTGAACAGGTCCTTATATATCGCATTGACCTCGTCGAACAATCCACAATTCATAAGTAAATTAGATACCAAATATCTTATAAAGTATCATAAGATTACATCTTTTTCCGTACATTTTTTTAATGAAAATAATTGTTTTCTGATTAAGTGAACTGATAAATCATATTAGATGTTTGATATTATTTAACTGTATATTTATATTTGTAAAGCACCTTAAAATTAATGACTGCTCAGTTGAATCTAAAATTGAATCTAAGAATCATACTAAAATATAGGTTATATTCTTTTAAATTGAGTTGTACTCGTTCACTTCAATGCGGAGAAACCGCGGAATGAATTGATCATATTTCCATCAATTATTATCTTTATTAAGTATTGTTACACCACTGTCCAAGGTAAGGAAGCAATTAGCTCTCATAAACATGCTGAAACCTTTTACATTCTTTATGTGCCTGTCCAAAAACCAGTTTGTAATCTAGTGTCCTGGTTGTCATATTTGTTTTATAGCTTAATAAACAGTAGTGAAGGTGTTCACTTCAGATTCTTGTTCTTTCGTTTTTGGTGGATGATTGTCAAAGTCCTTATTATTATACTTGTAACCTTGATTTATGTTTTCAAACGTTAGTGTAATTCCTTCGGTTGCGAGATTTGCAAAACCAATCATATCAAAGGCCCTACAATAGGAATAATCGACTGAATGATAAGTGCACGGAAAGTTTTATGAATAACCAATGGTATCCCAATTGTATAGCAGGAGAAAGTTCACAATCGGTTTATGTCACAGTTCAACATGTTTTAATTGGGGTTCCTTTAAAACAAAGCAAACAGTGTTTCAGCGTATCGTTAAACATGTAAACACATAAAACATACACCGTGTGTATACTCTGATGCCAGTTTTAGAGGTGTAATTCATAAACATTTAAAAAGGGACGGGGAGTACTTTAGCTATCGCTTTATGCATATTCGTTATTTTAAACTATATAATGCAGTTTATCCATTTTGATATGTGTAGCCTGTTTTTTGCATTGTCAACTGTCACACATGTCTTGTAATTTGTCCGTAGGGAGGTCCAAAGATTCGGCATAACTTGTATAATTTATTCTAGGCTCTAATACCTGGCGTGTATCCCTTTGAACTAAACAAACATGGCTTAAACTGGCTTATTTCCCGTCAATCAGCAAAACATATCAACTGAGAATAATTCAAATGTAAGATATGTTTTTTTGTCTATTAGAAATGCATTATACGCATGTCTAGAATGTAGGACAAAGATTAAACATCGGATTAGCTATGTTTATTGTTTGGATTTCTATCGCCTGTAATTTTCGAGAGTGATGTCCTCATTTTTATATATTTAAGATGTTCGTTTGACAATTTCTCTAGTAGGTCACTTTTAGTAGTTAATGGATTCATTAAGACTACATAATTTTAATTGTTTAAAGATATACATGATATAACCCTGTATGAGTAGTTTTGATTCAAAGATACCTTTACTTGTGTGAAACTATGTGGGACTTTTTAGTGGACTTAAACGAAATACACATTTAACACATTGTAGTACTGGAAAAGCAAATACACATTAAATAACAGTTGATAGTGAGGGTTGGGAATGGCACCAAACATTTATGGGGTGCAATAGAAAAATCGTGTCATGGACATTACGAATAAATATATTAGTTAGGGGTGCAAATTTAAACAGTTTTATAGATTTTTAGCGATAGAGGCATTACCATAGGAACAGAACCTGGAAAGGTCTTTTAACATGGCAGTTCAGAATGTATTTTATTTTTATTTATAATTTTATATAGGGGTTGTGCATGACGCTTATGTAAGACAAATATGGTATTATGTACATGTCCTGCAATGACAGTTAAGAATACATATGGTTAAAGGGTCGACATATCAACAGTTTTTAAAAATATTTCACGATTAAATATATAAACGGAGCGAAGCATTTCAGCCTCGAACAAACTCTATGGTTAACTATAACAAGTAGAACGGTCTGATAAAATCAATGAAGGTAAAAGAATGAAGAAATCTAACAATATATTACACAAAACTGCTTAGAGAGTTTAAAATCTGATTTCTGTTTAACGATGCGCAACACGTCGTCTTGAAATTTTGCACCCATGTGCCGAATGGTTACTGAAATTTACAAGTCTTTACTAAAGTAAGGAATACACAGACAAGATAGTCTTTATGGATAAGTGAAAGAAAATAACATTGCCTTCCAATACTTTAGTAAAGACACGTAAGTTTCAGTTACCACTAACATACCAGTACGTCATTCAACCTCAGAACATGAAGAAAGACAGACACAAAACCGTGCCCAGAAGAACCAGTACATCAGTACAAAGAACTGGCATGCATTGAATTAACATGGCAGTTCAGAATGTATTTTATTTTTATTTATAATTTTATATAGGGGTTGTGCATGACGCTTATGTAAGACAAATATGGTATTATGTACATTATGTCTTTACTAAAGTATTGGAAGGTAATGTTATTTTCTTTCACTTATCCATAAAGACTATCTTGTCTGTGTATTCCTTACTTTAGTAAAGACTTGTAAATTTCAGTAACCATTCGGCACATGGGTGCAAAATTTCAAGACGACGTGTTGCGCATCGTTAAACAGAAATCAGATTTTAAACTCTCTAAGCAATTTTGTACATAATACCATATTTGTCTTACGTTTTGTCAGTAAATCTAACAGTTCATAGATCTTAAATCGATGCAAATTTCAGACACACCCTCAGCAATTTTTTCAAATTTCGTATTGTTTCAGTCTAGTATGAATTCGAATTACAACACTGTTTAAGTCTATTTATTAAGTAAAAAGACCTTTTGATTTTGTTCTAGGTATTTTTTCCGTCACTTTTTTATGTTGAGATTTTTGTTTGTTTCGCAAGATATAGAAAAGATGTTTAGCACATGATCTCGAACAGTGAATACACGTAAGCATTTGACCCTATGTAATCGTACAATATTTCCTCTGAGAGTTATATCCCCGCACTCTGGTTTCCTTGCTATGGCTACTCCTTCACAACCGTAAAAAAATCGATATATATATATATTTTTCAAATTGCTCGTTATATCCTCAGGTTGTTCTGTTCAATTTTAACCGAAGCGATACGAAGACTCCATATGAGAGTTATTTTTCCTTCTGTATTTGACATACGTGATATATAAATGTAGCTCATGAACTGTTAGTTATAGAGACCCATGTTATTTTCATTTGAAGTCATTGGTCCACCAAAAGAAATGCTCAGGTCAAAGTCATGATTTAAATTTTGACTTTTGATTGTTTTCGCGTATCCTCAGAAACCGTAATAAATAATGACAAAATAATTTAACAAATTGTTTCTTGTGCTATGTCCTAATTAACCAATTTTGGTCGAAACGTTACCGTGCCTTGTATTAGGAGTTTTCTCCCCAGGAAAATTAAAAAAACAAAAATTGAATGGAGACATAACTCATTAACCATACATAGTAAAGACCTAGGGTACATTGATTTGAGATCCTTCCTGTATCGCTTTGAAATCGAGGTCATGATCAAATGAAAATTGGACGTTCCAGATTTTAACCTTTACTATAACTTCATACTGGCACATGATAAAGTCATAGGGTCTTTTGGATACCTGTGACCTTGAAAAACTGGAAGCGGCCATTTTTTGCACTTCTGTTATAGACATGTATTTAGAAAACATATATTATTTTAATCTGCATGCATAAACCTTTCATTTCAGACTGAAAGTGACCTTCTGCAAACAGGAAATATCACACTAATTTCAGGCAAAAGTATATAGAAGTATACAAATAAGAAGAAGTGGTATCATTGCCAATGCTACAACTCTCCACCAGACCAAATGACATAGAAGTTAACAACTATAGATCACCGTACGGCTTACAAAAACGAGCAAAACCTGTACCGCATAGTCAGCTATAAAAGGCCCCGAGATGAAACCATATATTTTTGGAATCAGTGTATATAGAGCTATCATATGAGACTGGAATTGGCATTTTTTTTAGCAGGAAGTAGCAAATTATCACTCTCATTTCAAGGAAAGATATATTGAAACAATATATTTTTTTGAATTAGTGTGAATAAAAGCCAGCATATGACACCGGAGGTGACATTTTCTTAACAGGAAGTAGCACATTATTTCCATTATTTCAGGCAAAAGGACATAGCTGCCATATATTTTTGGAATCAGTATGAAGAAACCGATGATTTGACGACAGTAGTAAATTTTAGTAAACCGGAAATGACTTCGTATCCATGATCTAGAAGTTTCATGGTGGACAGACCTGGTTTTTAATTATATTTACACCTTGTTGAAGTCTGTACTATTTAGATCTCGTCAAATTCAATAGACGTCGCGTCTCTATTACGAGAGACGTATGTAGACGTCTAAATGTTTTATTTTACGTTAAGTTTGTTTGCATATTTAAGTTTTCCTTGTTTCTACTTTACTTTACTTTCAGTTGCTTTTGAAAAACTGACATTAATAAATAACAGATAGACGTTGCTTAATTTTTTAATTCATTTTAATGCATTTGGAGGAGTATGACGACATCAGTGTTTCTATCAGTTGTCTTCCTGTGGATCATTTACGTAACGCTCATCGATATCATCCATAACATCCTCATCATTCATATCGACATATCGTGTATCTAAATGTCTGTCTTCTGAGTCCACATTCTCGATGTCTTCATCTGAAATACAATTTTTAACAATAAGACAAAAAATTTCAAAACACAAAACAACAAATAGAAAAAACTTTCATACTGGAAAATACATGGATATGTTTGTGTACTGATCCCACAATTGTTTTTAATGAAAATCATATAAGTTCACCCTTAAATAAAAAATACCTTTAACTTCGAATCAAATTAGTATCAAACAAAAATCACAACGGACATCAAGATTCGTGAGAATCTTTTTAAAATTGACACTTATGTGTCATGGTAATTTCTTTCTACAGATGTTGGGTAGACATATTATGTTTCTACCAAAAATCATCAAGGTTTGATGTAAAAATTACTTTATTTTGTAAAATTAGTAATAGTCAAAAACTCAGCAGAGTTTATGTATAAATTGTTTGTTCCTATTTTGTTAATTATATGAAATGGATAAAATTCACTTTTAAATATCAAAACATTTATGGACCGCTTTAATATGTTATCAAATATGGAAGAAATACAATTTCATTACAAACAATCCCGTATCATATAGTTTTCATTTGAATTAATTAGATCCCATCTTTACTGACATACGTAAGATTGTATTAAAATAAACGTACCTTGAATATCATCGTTCAAAGTCGCTCTTTTGCTCTCTGTATTGAGTGTGGCATAGTTTGGACGTCCCTGTATTGTTAGTCCTCGTCGCCAATATCGTCTCCACCGCCACCTATGTCCGTCACATTTATCAATCATACAAAGTGCAACTAAAATAGTCAGTAACAGCAAAAGAATCCCTTTCATTTTCTGCCTGAAAGATATTCTTTATTGGTCAGATGAAATTAATCATCAAATTAATTCCGACAGGTAAACACTTATATTTGAATTTATGAAATTAGGTCGATGCTACTTTTGGATAGCTTCCCATATATTTATCGGACATATTATAGCTAAAGTAGAAATGAAAGAGTTATTTTTTTTTTGATAATTCAATTACAAAGAAAAAAAATGACGAAAATATATCTAAAGCGAGATGTTCACTAGACTATGCTTTGTCATAGATCAGTATTTATATTCCATATTTTTTATTTTGTCTTGCATGTTAATTAAAGCAGTTTTGAATATATTTCAATTGAATAACAGAATTTGATTGGCCATAATCAGAAACAATAATGGTAGGTACTTTTCTTCATCCAATATGTCCTTTGCTTTACCGTTATGTCAACGAGATGCAAGGACTTATCTGACGAACGCAATTAACAAAAAAACAAAATAAAACGATATTTAGGAAATGTACACTAATGCATTCAATCACAAAACGTAAATACAATCTCACCTTTGTAGCTATATCCGTATATGTATGTTGAAGGTTTATCCAGCATAAAGTAATCACGGCACTTCATCTATTAATTATATAATACATAATATTATATAATAATGTATAATCAAAGTAGCAGATGTAAGCAAATATCGTAGCAGTTGTGACAAAAAATCGATAAAATCATTTTTTCCAGGAACCAAGCCAGTTTCTAACAAATTTATTGTCACTATTAGACATTTCCAAAAACTAATCCATACTGACACCTTACACCTATGTATAGGACTACATGTTACCTTTTTAATAAAGGACTATCTGAAGTATACAAAGATCACATATAGTTATATTGGTCGTATACAATATTGGTTTATTAGATGTTTTATATATATGATATGTTAAACATTTATTTATTTAAATGATGTGTCGATGCCACTGCTTGTGAAGTTTTTCTCCCCGAGGGTATCACCAGCCCAGTAGTCAGCACTTCTGTGTTGACATGAATTATCATTTATATGGTCATAATTATAAATTAACTGTTAACAAAACTTTGAATTTTTAGAAAATCTAAGGATTTTCTACCCCAGGAATAGATTATCTTAGCCGTATTTTGCAAAACTTTTAGGAATGTTGGGTCCTCAATGCTCTTCAACTTCGTACTTTATTTGGCCTTTTTCAAATTTTTTGATTCGAGTGTCACTGATGAGTCTTTTGTAGACGAAACGCGTGTCTGGCGTACAAATTTGCAATCGTGGTATCTAAGATGAGTTAATTACAACCACTAGGTCGATGCCACGGCTGATGGAATTTTTCTCCTCGAGGGTATCACCAGTCCAGTGGTCAGCACTTCTGTGTTGACATGAATTATCATTGATATGGTCATAATCATAAATTAACTGTTAACACAACTTTGAATTTTTAGTAAATTGCAATCCTGGTATCTACGATGAGTTTATTTCATTTTCAGTAAAAAAGAATTGCCCTATGTTCAAAATGTTCTTTGTGAAAATGTACAAAAAAAGTTAAATTTAAGTAATAAAACAACAACAAGGAAGTGTAGACATTTGATGTTCTGAAATACATCTAAGTATACATTATAAAAATACTTTTATTAAGTAGAACAACTGAAGTCGAAGATAACCGAAGCCTGCTTAGAGTCACTCAGTGCAGATAATTTGTGGGATAAAAAATGATCCGAACGCTATTTGTCAAACGATGTCTCCTAGTCAGAATTCAAAACAGTATCTTATTTAATAATCATATCGTGAAATGGTGTTCAATAAAAATGTCGACATGTACATATTGACTTGTAAAAGTACGCCTTGATTGAAAATATCTGCCTTCGAGTAAATACGCAAAAGTTACTGGTAAATAATTGCAATTAAAATTTCTGAGTATTCGTCCTCTTATAAAAAACAAAAATACAAAAAAGATATGCAAAGATAAACATTATTTTTAAGAAATTTATGAGATGGGAAAACGTTTTTTTGCAAAGCTATAATTTCATATACTGAAACAACCAATTTCCAAATTCCGAAGCCCTTCTTTCTTTCAATCAATCGATTGATTGATTGATTGGTGATTGCTTTACGCCGCACAAAACGGATATATCGCAGCGATCATTCAATCGAAAAGTGGGACTTAAATCTTGAAAAGAATATATTTTTTGGGGGCATTGTTTTATTACAAGTTTAAGCGAAATCCAATCATTTTCTTTTTTTAATTGATAAATCGTTTAATTAAAATTTACTTTTTTATACAATATCCGTAAGAAGACAAGGAAAGAAAACATTGAAAACCCAGTGTTATTTATGCAGGGAAACTCATGACATTTTTTAATGATAACAAAATAAAAAAACAAATATACACAAACAATTGTACAACAATATTTCACCTTTTTCAAACGCATTTAACACAGATAAACACACAATCATCCAATTCAAATACTTCGTGCTTCGCTAAGGAACTCAAGCGTAAATCACTGTAGACCAATATATACGAACCACGCCGTGCAATGGATTATTATGCATCATAGTTAGAAGTGATTGTTTTTTTTTATCTAATCTTATTAATGTTATAAAGATGGATTATGTGCAAACATACAAGGATAGAAACAATGGTACTTTATAGATATTAATTTGCTGCTAGTGGTCAGTATTTATAGCAAATTATAGACATATGTAATCGTAAGTGTAGTTTGTAGTATATAGTATGATTGTATAATTACATAAATTAGATAAGGTTGATAAATAAAGGCAACAGTAGTATACCGCTGTTCGAAACGATAAGTGTTGAACTAATTAATCATTCAGGCTTTAAAGCTAAGATAAAAAATTATTAGAATACAAATAATAAATTGTACATTGATTATATACAGTAAGTATTTTGTGAATAAATACAAAATTATAAGAGTATAATTCGCTCAAACATCGAAAATTAACTTTGATCGTAAAACGATAGTTTTCTTTTTTGCTTGCTATTTGAAGCGTTTGTGAACATTCCTTAAGAATAAGTTTCACAATATTTTGTTATGTCGTGTTTTTCATTTGGTTCTTTAGAAAGACCCATTCTTTCCAGATCAACATGTCCCATGTTAGTAAGACCATATTTCCCATTACAGTCTACTCATATGATTTATTTACAACACCTAAAATAATTGATTCCTCGGATTTTTGTATAATTGTGCTATACTGTTTTTCACAAAATTAATTTATCTTCTCAAAATAATTACCCATGCGTCATGTAAATGTGTACATTTCAGAAAAGATGCACTAGTGGCTCTTGACTATTCTTACAAAAGTTCAATTCCGTTGGAACTTTTAATGGCTATTTTTCAGTATATGCAATATTCTGAAAAATGTTTAACTGTAATTGATAAGCTTTTCTAGTTGCAACATTATTTTGTACAATTTTCCATATATCACACTGAATTATTTCTTTTTGATAATGTATATTTCATGTTAGTTCACACGATGGCTCCGAATCACTGCGTAATGTTGTCTATATATCTTTTAATAAACTATTACGATTTTTAACAGATGTTCCCCTTTTGAAAATGATACATGGTTCCGAAATTGAGATTTATTCCTGTTTTCTAAACTATTATTTTGTTTTAAAATATCAATAAAGTCTTGTAATATGGACGAATTTATTTCAGGTAATTCCGATATCCAGTTTTTTCTATCTAACAAATTTTTGAACACAAAAGCACTATTTATATAACCATTCTCGTATTCCTCCCACAAGTCCCTGATATTTTATATATATATTCTGTAAAGACAGAAAAATATGACCCCCCCCTCCCCCCCTAATACCTAATATTGCATTCCCAACAATCCGTTGATTAAGGTCTTAGTTTTGATAACAACTCTGACCATCCAGAGGCTATATAATTGTAGTATCTTAAGAATTAGCTTTGTTCTAATATTTTTGCATCTGAGCATTGACATTTAAAATGTATTGTATTTCGAGTCAAGGGAAGATAACCAAAATTTCCATTTTGCATTCCAATTATCAATATTGGGATTGATGATCTTATGGAAACACTTAATTTGCTTTAATTTCATAAAATCAATCAAATTTATCATGTTTATACCACACTTTTCTTAAGTCAAACAACAAGTGTTCCAAGCAACTTGATCTAATCAGTATTAATTCAGAATATTCGACAGATTGATGCGACCCCTTTTTTTTAGTGTTAAGCTTTCCAAACTTTTAGCCACGACCAACTTCCCAACAATGTCTATTGGAGGCGTTTGTAACTTGAAAAAGACACAAAAACACTGCATATAAACGCTTGAAAACTAGTGAATGATTTTTTTGTAAATAATTAAAAAAACAAAAAACAAAAAAAACAGTAAACATTCATTAGTTTTAAAACGCGTTTACTATATTTTTTTCGAAATTATATTTTTTCTTTTATACATTTACATAACCATTCTAAAGAAAAGCAAATAATTGTCAGTAGCTTTGTGCAATGTTTCAAAACGCTATATCCCTGCTTTTCATATCTCACACATTAGGAATAAAACCACTAATTAATGGTCCCATTGCTTTCTATGTTAAATTCCATAATTTCAAGCTTTCACAGCTCTTTCGTTTTAAGTTCAAATAAAGTGACACTCATTTCATGCCAAAACAATACTTTCTGGTTACCCTTGCTGGAAAAATCACCAGACCTTTAATTGCATATAAGACCGCACTGGTTTCCGGAAGTTCGGAAGTACAAAAACAGGTACTTCAGATCTGAGAATCAGGCAATAAATGCCCTCCGGTTTCAATTTCATAAAACTTTTTTATTATTTGATATAATCATTCCACAAAGGTTCTACAATGGTCCACAGTCATTCAGCTTCCATTTGATACCAAAATTACCGAGATATTTTACAAATTTTAAAAGTTACAGCTATGCGTAGGAACTATTTTGTTTGAAATATTTACTACTTTCTTGTATGTTCTTTCAGACCGAGCCCGAATTAGTGGTTCTATACCATTAAAAGAACAAGAAGATGTCATTTTGATTATTTGAAACACTTTTGGATTGTTTCTCCTCCTAAAGGAAAGCTCTAACTCTTTGTCGGGGTTCGGCTATCTTACTAGTTCTTTTCGGTTATATGACTCTTAAACTTTTGTATTAGTTTTGATTGTATACATTTTCTGACCTCATTAAAACTGAAGAGTCAGTATTTGCTGAAATGCGCATTTTGTTCAGTCAAGTACCATTCAATGTCATCGTAAATGTTAGGGATCATTATGAAAAAGTTGTCTAGTCAAAATATTTATTTTCAAATATTTCTTTCACTGTTATTCTTGCTCTGTTTTTCAGTAACAAAAAAAGATAAACATTAAAAAAGAAATACCGTTTAAAAATCACTTTTGGCGATAAGTTTCCACGCCAATGTTTGCAAACAATTTCAAAGTCCTTTCGCAGTGTAAAAATATAAACTAAATTTTTTGCATGGCTTAAGCTTATTATTGTTATGTTAATTATTTGTTTGTCTACGTAGTTTCTCACATTTCTATGGCTTGTAAGTTACACTATTACCACTTGTACTTTTACTTGATATAATAAGATAAGGAATGCATTGTTAAATCTGAATGCTTAAGTATATTTGTTTTAAGTATAATTCAATAGGAAAAATAAAGTATTATTCAACATTGATAGTTAAATTATCGACTTAGCAGGTATTAACATCCACTTTCTCAGAATTTGTTGAAATTCAATTTAACTCTTTATCACGCAATGTACAAGCTGTCACCAATCGATAGTGCTTTACTTTGGAAAAATACAGGATGATGATTACGAATTTATTGATACTTTTTTTTGTGAAAAAATTAAAAAGTATAATATGACAAAGTTTTAGCACGCAAGCGAGAAACCTAGAACTAGTCTCAATAGAACATTTTGGAACAACTACAAGACCGGTCTAATTGGACAATATCACATTGAATATGTCTGGATATATAGATATATACATAATAAGTCCATTATTATGAACATTGTTTTCTTCTTGAAGATTTAGTTATATAACCTGTAACCTGGGCTAGTGTAATCTTCGCTTTTTGTCATGGCATTGTTAGTTCCTTTTCTACGTATGCGTTGAATATACCTTTGGTGTCTTCCACATGTTCTTTTCTAGTTTCCACTCGGATGAATTAATAATAATAATAAGTTTTATAAAGAAATAAAAGTAAAATACGATGTATTGAAAGGTTCAAAGCACAGTTGAGATATCCATACCGATGATGCCCAAGATAGACATATGTAAAATGTTGATGGTTTTCTAGGAAGGAAATGATGCATACAAGATTATATGGATGTTTCTGAAATAATCTTCATCAGAGTTGGTCGTGGCTAAAAGTTTGGAAAGCTTTACACAAAACCCGTATGGGAGCATGAAACCAAAAGACCTAAATAGAACCACCAAGGATAAGAATCAACTAAAAATAATCTGAATATCTCAGATACATCGTTCTTGAAACTGTTGTGCATTTTTCGCATTCATTGAATGCAAGAAATCTTAGGTTTATTTCCTACCACTACTACGTGCGTCATAACAATTCGTGTAAATATCTGAAATATGTCATAAAAGTTCCAACTAATTTTCAGATTTTTAATTAGAATATACATTTAATGATAAAATGTTAATCCTGAGTTATTTTCAAATTACTACCATTCGACTCTGATAAAGCAAAACATCATTCATATTTTCCAAGAAATATTGGAAATGCGCAAAATGTATGCATATAAAGATAACACTTACTATGCTCCTCATTCGGATAAAATAACATTAAAAAGTACACTTTTTAAAATGTGATTGGTGTACATTATGACATGCACATCGATAGTAAATTCTTTGTCATACAATAACTTTAGAGCTATTTCTTCTAACAGAAAAGAGTACACAGGTATTGTTGTTTGCCAGTAGAGACGTCCAGAAAATCGGCATAACTGATTTGATTAACTGTTGGCGTTACTACCTGACGATGTGTATGCATTTGAACTAAACGATTAAACACGACTCAAACATGTTAAACTGGAGTATTTCCTGTTAACCAGCGAAATATGTCAACCAAAAATAATTCAAATGTAAGATAATTACCATCGTCCATTAGAAGTGCATTATATGGGATGCACGTCTGATATATACAACTGCACAATGACCACTATGGACGCCGCTATCAGGGGAAGGGAGAGGAATTCAAAAAACAATATTTGTATATTTCATATTTTGTTTTCGATTAATGAAAACTTAAAACGAAAGGGTGAACATAAAAAGATATTTATATAAATGAATCAGAATGAGAAAGAACTGGCATGAATTAAAAAAAAAACAACATTTCGTCTGCAAATTTTCCGATTAATGACATTGGTAAAATGTACAAGACACAAGACAAGTACACCACCAGCAACTCTTTGACAATATCCCAATGTCTCTGTTTAGTTGGGAGTTTGATGTTGTAATAAGATACTTTTAGTTAATTGTGTTAACACGTAGATTGACGTCGTTACCACTCAGATCTCTTCAAAATTATAGACGTCTTGTGTTTATTGTTAGAGACGTGAATAGACTTTTAGATGATTTATTTCAGTGTAGTTGGTTTGTTGTCATATTTAAATTCCCCTTTTTAAACAGAAACTAACATAACAACAACAACATCAACAACAATACTTTATTTTAAGAGGGTTACACAATTAGCTATATACATGTAACTAATCTTCCCTGAGGCCCTCATCATAGAAAAGCATAAACAGAATGCAAAGATATACATGGCATATATAAGTATAAAAGTCAAGTATGATGATAATGTTCAATACAACTTGGTAAAAATGTAAAAATAACCATCATAACATAATCAGTATTGATTTTTTTTCAACAGGTTGATTTCAATAAATGATCTGATATTTTGTATTTGACAGAATTAACATTTGTAATATTTCTTAACGGTAATTGCAAATTATTCCACAAGAATGGTCCAGAATACATAAAAGATTTCTTGAACAATTCTTTTTTTTTTTGGTTTAGGGAGTATGAGATTTCCTTGAACAGCATTTCTCAAGGGGAATGGATTTCTGTCTGAAACATAATGAAACTTGCTAGTAAGATATGATGGGGCATAATTTTTGATGCACTGAAATGTCATCACCAATTTGTGATATTTTATTCTCTGTTCAACTGTCATCCAGTTAAGTGTTTGAATAAGGGCTCGGAAGGAGCGAAAGGGTCTGTTTCTAGTATTAAACATAAGTAAATAAAACTACATATTTTGTTAGAATTTATCTACATTTTAAGGCGTATGAAGACAGAACTGTTTCAATCATTCATCTTCCTGCTGGTCATCCAATAACGCTCATTGATATCATTCAAAACCTTATCGTCCTCATTCATATCGACATATCTTTCGTCTTAATGTTCGTCTTCTAAATCCACATTATCGATGTCTTCATCTGAAACATAATTTCAATCATATTACAGAAACACATTAAAAAAAAAACCAAATAGAAAAACATCACTTATATAGATACTTGTGTATCTTTTTGTACTGCTCCAATAAAATAACTATTCATGAACACTGATTGGTTCACATGATACAATGAAACAGACATTTAAAGCACATGTATGTTGTTTTTGCTTTGATCGGAAGGCTGTTAATATTAAAAAGAAGATGTGGTATGATTGCCAATGAGACAACTCTCCACAAGAGACCAAATGACACAGAAATTAACAACTATAGGTCACCGTACGGCCTTCAACAATGAGCAAAGCCCATACCGCATAGTCAGCTATAAAAGGCCCCGAAATTACAAAATTAATGTAAAACAATTTGAACGAGAAAACTGACGGCCAACTTTATGTACAAAATAATGAACGGAAATCAAATATGTAACACAGCAACAAACGACAACCACTGAATTACAGGCTCCTGACTTGGGACAGGCACATACAGGGGTTAAACTAGTTTGAAGGCGCCAACCCTCCCTCTAACTAGACTATTTATACATACCCCATCAGATATTGACTACCATAAAAAATAAAATGTGCATAGAGACATAATGGGTAACGTTTTTAATTATAGACCAAAATCATGAAATTAATAGTCAGAGTTCGTATATGTCATGTATTATCATAAAATAAATAATGATTTAAAAAAAATGGATTTCAAGGAATTTGTTACTGCTAACGAACTATAAACACGCGTTTACTTATATGTTTACACCTGGGTTGACGTGAAAACGGCGCGTTTTCTAATTTGAAAAAAAAAATAAATAAACGCACATATATTCCCTGTACTCAACTTGCTTTAATGCAGTTTGTCATGGTGTCTTGGATACAATGAGTCACTAATAACATGAGCAATTAGGACCATAATTCATTTTCTGTTAACAGATTAGGCGATTATGTACAGTATATGATAAGATATGTTTTGGTATTGACTTCATTGTAAAAGTTACAAAATGAATATGTATCGTAATAAAACCATTTCGTCTCTTGCCTTTTTTGTTTTTAATTGATACAGCTATTTATTCAAACATCTGTACAATAATAACCCCAAGCAGCCCAGAAAAGCAGAGCCCTGTTTTACTACATTCTGCATTTGTCCAGGGGAACAGTAGCATATTTATTTGTCCAGGGGAACAATGGCATATTTTAGCAATAGCAAGATCCAACTTATTACAAATAGAGTTATACTCCAATATTTCACCTTTTTCAAACACATTTGACATCAATACAAAATCAATTATCTTATTGAAATACCTTGTGCTTCGTGTAAAAACTCAAGCGTAAATCCCAACAGATCAATATATACGAACCACGCCATTCAATCAATTACTAGTACGTGCACGTGTATCATATAAAAACAGCTTTTCTTCTTTCTAATTTTAATTTAAAAAGATGGAATATGTTTAAATATTTAAGGATAGAAGTGTTATAAATCTATACTTCAGGATTATAGATATTAATTTGCTGCTAGGGGTGAGTATTTGAAGTAAATTATAGATAAATGTAATCGAAATTGCAGTTAATAGTATGTAGAATGTTTAATTACATAAATCAAGATAAGGTTAATATGCCTTAAACTAATCAGTCAATCAATCAAGGTTAAGAGTAAACAAATAGCCATTAAAAAGAAAATAATAAATTTTACATTCCATATATAACACGTATAAGGACAGAATCTTATAAATAAATTCAAAATTATCAGAATACAATTATCTCAAATTTAGAAAATTAACTATATCTGTAAAATAAAGTTTTTTTTGTTTTCCATATCAAATATTTCCGTATAATCCTTTAGAGTACATTTCAGAATATTTAGTTTTGTCGTGTTTTTTTTTTTTTTTGTACTTAAGAATGTTTCTTTTTTACCAAAATGAAAATTCATATGATTCATTTACAACACCTTAAATAATGGGTTTCACAGATATTTGTATGATTTTGCTAAATTGTTTTCACGAAATGAATTGATCTTCTCCCAAATAACAACCCATACATCATCTATATGTGTACATAAATACAATTATCTTAAATCACGGCAAATTATTTCTTTTTGATGATGTATATTCCATTTTAGTTCACAGAATGACCCGAATCGTTGCGCTATGTTTCTGTATATCTTTTAATAAAAATAACGATTTATCCTTTGACAGATGATAATGGTTCTAAGTAGGAGAATAACTACTGTTTTATTTAACTTTTATTTTGTTTAAAATATCTATAAATTCCTCTGATATAGAATTATGTATTTTAGTAAATTCCGAGATCCATTATTGAACACAAAATCACTATTTCCAAAAACATTTTCCTTTTTTCTCCAGCAAGTCTCCGATATTTGTTATCCCACTTTTAAAATGTAATGATTTCACCATCCAGTTACATTATATTTGTATTCCCAAACAAAGGCTGACTTTGTATTTCACCTTTTGATTTAGGTTTTAGTTTTGATAAACTATCTGACCATCCTGAAACTATATTTTTCTCATATTTTGATAAATTGCACTGGTCTAATAATTTTGCATCATAGCATGGACAGATGAAATACTCTGCACTGTTTTTCGAGTCAAGAGATGATTACTTTCACATTTATATTGCATTCTTACACTTATCAATACAAAGTTCGAGCAACTTGATTGGTTTTCCCAATTCACATAAATTCCAACATAAAATTTATAATTTCTTTCATGCATTTATCGGGTGTCCGTGTCGTTTCAATTTTATATCCATAACTGATGAAAGAATAATTTTAAACTTAAAACTGTACCCATGTACGTAAGATCTATTGTTTTCCAAACTGCCAAAGAAATGTTAAGTTTCTTTATTTTTCAATCCATACTGAGTCTATATCAACGTTATATCAATACACAAATCTCGAGGGCTTTAACCGTCTTTTTTTACCATTGCAGTTTAGTCAATTTTGGCTTTATTTTTTTCCACGTTCCTAAGTATAACCCCACTACCGTGTTTAAATTCATGTTTAACAACGAGGCGCGTTTATAAGCTCCTAATAAACTTACATTTTCTTATTTATTTACAGGTATTGAACGGCATGGTTTAAGTACATGTTTCTCTAGATGGAGTTTTCTTTCTACATAAACGCGAGCACTTTAGGTACACAATGATTTAACATTTTGTTCGCAGTAATTAATTTCATTTAAAATTATTTTATCTTATGCAATGACAATAATTTGATAACATTTTTAATCGAGCTGTAATTGTAACTCAGAATTTTATTGCAAAAAGTTTTCGCTAAAACAGTTTACAATTATTATTTAAGAATGGCAAAAGTAGTTTTTTTAAGGAAATAATATGACACCGGCATTATTCTGCAATGTTATTGGCAACTCAGGATTTATTGTTTTACAAACGAAAAGAGAAATTAAATTAGTATATGGTTACTTAAAACTTTGTCGACAATAAGTATGATGTACCGACAATAAAATCCAATTATTTTGATAGATCTGGACGGAGAGATGTTCACAAAGTGCGAGCTATACTAGTCTGCGGTTATTTCAACTTATGTCGGCAACAATAACAAGTGCCAATATTTCTACTTTATTATATTATTCATGTACTGGTCTTATAAATGAGTCCTTTTATTTGTTTTTATCTCATTCAGGATGGAGCTAGATATATCTACAGTTACTTAAACTTATGTCGAATAAAACTGGAAGTCCCACTATTTCTTCTTTTCTTAACTAGGAATTTTTTAGTACTGGAGTAATAAATGACTACTTTCTCAAACCGTATAAGGAATTGTTTTACCTAAATGGAAGGCATTTTCAATTTAAAAGTGCAAATTTTTTGTCAACATCTGTATAAGGTCCCAATATTTTGTTTTTGTTTTAATACTGTGTATCTCATCACGATTCTGTTCTTTTGGTACCCAAGACGGACAGTTTTCAAACAGATTGAATGCTCTATAAGCGTACGGTTACTAAAACGTATGTCGACAACAATAAACAATGCCAACGTTTATTTTTCTTTTTTTAATATTCGTGTTCTGACCTCACAATTGAGCACTTTTTATACCTCATAATGGATTGTTTTACACAGCATTTTTGGTACGCAATATTTTTTTCTATTCATTGTTTGCAATCAATAATAAAAGGATACTAAAATAAAAAGGAATACCTCCAACTGTAAAATTGGACAGAAAATACATTCCTTGAAGTTGAAAGGTTTTCAAATTACTTAATTTTAACTCGCAGTGTCTACTGTAACATTTGCATCAGTTTAAGGTTAGTCTTTACATACAGTTCGACTTCATTTGATTCATTTCAAACTATTTGTAAACAATTATGTAATTATTTCGACGGCTGATTAGAAAAAAAATAATAAAACAATTATTGTAGGCTGCAGCTATGAACAAATTAAAAAAAGTAGACATGAAAAATGAATATATAGATTAATCAATACTATCAAGCTTAAATGTAATAAACCATTTATGAGTGGCAATATTTCCTAAATGTGATTATTATCTGAAATTTTTTTTTTCTTTTTTTTATGTAGCCTTTTATATTTCCAGTCTTTATTAGGACCCAATAATTTTCGATTTTTTTTAAGCGATGCTTTATTTATTTTTATCATTCTTAACACATGATTGAGTTATTGAACCTACAGAAAATCAGACCATTGAAAGTTATGGAAACTTAATTACTATACTATATATAAAAATATTAATTTTCGCGAACCATTTAGGTCACGGAAATTCCATTTTTTGCCATCGGTAAGGAGAGTTGTACAAATAATGTGAATACACAGAACCCCGATTCAATTCATATTTTGCTAAAGGTATTTATCATTTTCTGTTTTGTATCTCCAAACATTATTCCATTTTTCTCTAATTTCGATTAAAATATGCCAAAACCTGCAGTTAAGATAGATGTATGCCCCAAATAAACGTTCCCCGATTGGTTGAACTACTATGGCGTCGATGTAAAGCAACGCAAGCCTCGATGTAAAGCACACGCTTCCCAAGAGTAAGGAGAGTTGTACAAATAATGTGAATATACAACCCCCGATCAAATTTATCTTTTGCTAAAAGTGTTCATCATTTTCTGTTTTGTATCTACCAACAACATTCCATTTTTCTATAATCCCGATTTAAACATGTCAAAACCTGCAGTAATAATAGATGTATGCCCTAAGTAAACATTTCCCGATTGGTTGAAAAGCTGTGGCCTCGATGTAAAACAACGCAAGCACACGCACAAATTTCCCATGATATGTTGAACTTCGACCCCGGGTTTCAGCCGATTTACAAGGAGATTTTCTTGCGCTCAAATGTAATTCTAAGTGAAGTATACTGGTAAAGTAAAATTATATTCTTTTACAGAAAAATTTACACATTTTATCATTAATGTATTGTCATGCTTCTGCATATTTACGCTGAGCTTTAGTTGAATATAATTCTATAAAAATTTTGTTACGTCAAGTATTAAGAGTAAGAATATTTCGCGCCAAAACAAGAAAATAACCTGTATTACCAAATAAGTTTATCAGCATCTTTCTGAAATTTTCCAATAGAAAATAGCGTTTAGTATAGAGAAATTTAGGTAAGTATTACTTATTAATGTTAAGGTTCTCCAGAGGTGGTTTTCTAGACCTTCTTGGCGGTCAATTTAATCCCAGTTATCAAATATCCCCGATGACAGAATGGCAACCCAGTCGATTTGTGTCATGAGTGAAAATCTTATCTATTTGATGAAATAACTTCTTCATTAACTGTACATGCAAAATTTTTGTAGTTTTTGATAACCGTGCACATTCCCATTGCATGTCCGCAAGATAAATGGGTTATGCATTTGTGAATTGTGTAATACCAGTAATTGTGTAATAAGAATAATGGCGGACGATAAAAAGTTGTGACGTCAGTGCATGATCACGTGACATTATTATTTGTAAACAAACGGGCTCCCCATGTAACACGTGTCGGAACTATCCATACAAGGTGCAATCAATCTTATATTTCCTTTTTTGATAATATGTCTGTGTCTGTTTGTAGGTTTTGCAGATCAGATGTCATATTGAAGTTACATAGACAAAGTACCATTGTTCCTGTTCAGAAGTTACAGTAGTTGTGAATTGTTTTTATATAATTAGAAGGTAAGTCTACATTAGTCATTATTTAACTTTCTGAATAAAATGACTCAACTCTGTGTAATTTTTCCTTAATTTTTGAAACACGCATAATATAGAGAGCATTTGCTTCCCTTGAAGGTGAAGTTAAACCTTCCCCCCCCCCCTCACTACAAATTGCCCAAATCTCATACTTATAGTCCGAGATTACTCTGACGTCAAATGTCTGTTTTGCGATTCCGGTATTCTAACTCTATTTTCAAATTGAACACACTCGGCCATTCAGCTTATTTGCATCATAAATGAACGAGGTGGTAGATTATGTTTTCCTATTGAATAAGGGTCATTTGCGTAAATCAGCTCCCATAATGCATTGTAAATTACTTTTTCTGTTGGTCATGTCACAATCTTTTAAAAGTGAAGGTTAAAATGCCAGTACTGATGTGTCAATGTGAAAACTGTCCGCATATGAGAAAATAACGAGTGGCAGGTCGATTAAACTTACTTAAATGAAGAGAAAAATTTACAAATTAGGCTCGATCTATATGGATTATGTTTTCCTATTGAATAAGGGTCATTTGCATAAATCAGTTCCCATAATGCATTGTAAATTACTTTTTCTGTTGGTGATGTGACATTCTTTTAAAGTGAAAGTTAAAATGCCAGTATTGATGGGTCAATGTGAAAACTGTCCAAATATGAGAAGATAACGGAAAGAGTTCCATATGGCACCCTCACGGAATAAACTGTAATACATTATGGTGTTCTTTTAGTATGGTGGGGGTGGTATATGGAACTCTTACCAAGATAACAGGTGGCAGGTCGATCAAACTTACTTAAATGAAGAGAAAAATCGAAAATTAACAAATTGAGGCTTGATTTATATGGATCCAGTCACCTCCAGAAGCAACGAAGCAGCACATCCACTTTGGAAGGGCAAATATTATCTATCTGATATGGGACGAGCTGAAGTCCCACTGCCCCAGCTGGTGTGGCAAAACAGTCGTTGGAGGTCAGAGTTATCTCTGACTACAAAAGGAACAAAACTCAATTCCAATGATAAAAATGCCCTAATTTTAAATTGAAAGCAATGGGAAAGTAAACTGTAAATTATAATTTTGACAATGACCACATATTGTTTAAGTTCAATATACATGTAATAATATGCAGGATAATACATGGACTTGATACTGCTTCAAGGTTTGTCAATATAAAAATAAAATAATTTGTTTGCTAACTTAGGGAGCTACCATTTGATTTTTAGGGGGGGGGGGGGGGGGGGGGGGGGGGGGGGGGGGCTAGGATAAAATTTGAAAAAAAGGCAGGAGATGAGTTTTTAAGTAAAAAAAAAAGGCAGGATGAGACAATTTGAAAAAAAAATGCAGGATGACAATATATGTTAAAACAAGTCGGGATAAACTAATAGAAAAAAAGGCAGGACCAAAAAGAGTGAAAAATAAAAAGGCAGGACAGATTACAGCTCAACTAAAAAAAAAAATGCAGGACAACATTTTTCATCCTAGCCCGCCCCCCCCCCCTCCCCCCTTTTCCCCCCATAAAAATGGAAAGGAAGCTCCCTTATAGTGTTTCCTTCAGAGGGTGTTGGCATGAAATGGTACCGTGCAGTTTTCATACGCCTGTTCATGAGAAATATTATGCTATGCCTTTGCCCGTCTGTCTGCCCTGATCTGTCTGTTTTCTAGCATGTTGTTCACAAACTCAGTAATATTTTCACCAATTTGCATGAAACTCTGGTGAATTGATTAAATCTTCTGACGTGAGCTCCCTTTTAGATTTTTAGGAATTTTATAATTTACATTTTCAAAATGTGAGGTTTTATTCATTTACAAGGGGAATTTTAACCCTAAAAATGCTTTGTTCACTAACTCTTCAACGATTTCACCAATTTGCATGAAACTGTTGTGAATTGATTATTTAAAAATTCTAGGTTTCCCGTTTCAGAGTTATATGGGATTGTATTCATGTATTGATGTGAGCTACCTTTAGATTGTTTTGGAATTTTAGATTTTACATTATCCAGTATCCAATATAAGGGGTTTTATTCATTCAAAAAGGGGGATTTCCATGTTTTCGGACATTAACTCGAAAATGTTTAAGCAGTTGTCATTTGTCATGAAACTTTGGTTAATTGTTTATATCTATTGATGGAAGCTCCCTTTTAATTTTATAAAGTTAAGGTTTTAGGTTTCAGAGTTGTGGGATTTTATTCATAAAAAAGGGTGGATTTCCCAGTTTGCGGATCAAATTCAAAAGTTTGTACATGCACTTCTCTGGCATGTTTCAGTAAATGTGTAAATTATAACTGACAAAACTAACTTTAACAATGATCACATATTTTTAAGTTCAATGTACATGTAATTTTAGGACGCTGTATGGTTGTCTATAATTGCTTACATCCACTTTATTTGAACTTTGGCGAATAGCTGTTATTTACGTAAATAAATCCCACGCTGATATTACATGTACATTTTGTACAACAATCAGCCCAACGCAAAACTGAATGTAATTGAAAGACATCTAGAGGTCAATATACAGTCTCAAACAATAGACAAAATTAGAAAATAGAGCGAATTATTGAAAAAAATTATTAGACGATTAGAGACCGAACGTCAATATGAGTCTTATATATGTATATATTTATCATTGATTCAATTGTGTGATGGTAAATAAACACTGTTAATTATAAAAAAGAAGATGTGGTATGATTGCCAATGAGACAACTCTTCACAAGAGACCAAATTTTAAAAGACACAGAAATAAACAAATATAGGTCACTGTACGGCCTTTAACAGTGAGCAAAGCTCACACTGCATAGTCACCTATAAAAGGCCCCGACATGATAAGTCTTATAGCATTTTGATAGTTTTGAATGTTTGTTCACCAGTTTACAATGGATGTATGTTCTTATTTCAAACAGTAAGGCACTCAGCGATTGTTACTTTCTAGGTACCGAATGATTTGACTACAACGTCATGAAAGTTTTAACCAGTGCATATACTGAAAATATGATAAAAAATTCATGTCTTTTTCTGGAATTTTGATCCACCTATGTAGTATGGCATGTTTGTGAGATGTGGTTATGAAGGAAGGATGTTCATGAAGGACCTGTTATACAAAGAATATCACTGGATTAAGCTCTTTGTCTAAGTGTATTATTAAATTGCTATGCTTTGAGCTCAGTTCATTGTTATGCAATTCATTCTTGGTGAAATAAAGATTTGACAGATAACTCTCAGCTGCACAAGGAATTGTAGTAGAATCCAATCTATGTAAGTAGTAATGGGGAGATAAACACATTTTATTTACATTTGAACCAAATTTTTTTTTTCATCCAGAAGCCAAATTAAAAAAGAAGCACAAATTTACGAAACAATTCTACTCGTGCTACTAGCAATATGATGCTAGGTGGTCTTGTTATTTTTTTTTTTTTTGAACATTTGTACTTCCTACTGACGACCCAGTCCTGAGTGTAAATGGTCATTCAGTATGTAAAATAAGGTCGTCAAAAAAAGGACAAAATTCACAAGGCATATCTGGCCAAATTGATTTCAAAAATTATATTTTATTGTTCAACATTTATCATTTATTCGTTAATTTCTGAATTTGTGTAAAATAATGCAGTAAATGTTAATTACAGCACTGTTCACTTTCATACCACTATCGTTTGCTGCAGGATGTTTTGGCATGGTATGGCACCATGCCCCTTTTCCGTCGTATTTTAGAACGCCCCGCCGTAATTTAATATCGGTTCTGTAATTCATATTTTAGCAAGACCATTTCGAGTTATTTCCCTTGGAATGAAAATTTAATTTTAATGGCCGACATTTTATTGAACGTAATTGAACAGTTTTGAAGCGACAGAGTACATATACGATTTAAGAATTTAGATCTAATAGGGACAACATCGATTTGTACCTCTACATGTAGACAATTTGAAAAGGGAACCAGGTGATCGTTTGAGTTATAATTTTACGATAACATTACCACTGATAAAATTTACGTAAACATGATGTTTGGTTATATTTCCTGTTTATACTATAAGGTCGGTCGAGACATCGAATTGGGTGTGAATTTACCGCGGCTTTCATACTGTTGTTATCTTAATAAAAATAAAATTCGGAATATAGCTGCTATATATAGATTTTAATTGTATAAAAAAATCAACAACGTTTCAATAAATAAAATAAAAAACATAGGTGGAAACAGAGATGAACAGCAGAAGAATAATTGTATATCAAGTCTTGCTATACAAATCATTGAATATCCTAAAACTATTTGTACAGTTATGAGCCACAGTAGCTTTGATTGGTATAAACATGCGAGATCCAAAAGGTATTTGGCACTTCTTTAGTGCATCTAAAAAGCAAAGCATTGGCCATTGCATATGCTCTTGGTAATGCAAAGTCCACTTTCACACATCCTTCAACAATCTGGATCACTTATAACTGGAGTTATTGATTGAAATGAGGCAGTTACACAATGAACATGATCAAGATTCTAATAGCTGTGTCTAGAAGTGATAATTATGCCCCCGCCGTACGTCCCAAAATTGGTTTCCGTTCTGTAACTTTAGTTCGCCTTAACCAAATGTTACTGTTCTAGAGTTATGCCCTTTTACAAATGGAAAAATTGCTGAATTTATCGTTTCCGTTCTCTAACTTAAGTTTGCCTCAACCAAATGTTATGAAACTTATACACAATGCTTATTACCACAAAACACAGATCAAGTTTGAATTTTGGTGGCGTCACTTTTACAGTTTTAGAGTTATGCCCCTTTACAAATGGAAAAATTGCTGAATTTTTCGTTTCCGTTCTCTTATTTTAGTTTGCCTTAAGCAAATGTTATGAAACTTATACACAGTGCTTATCACCACAAAACACAGATCAAGTTTGAATTTTGGTGGCGTCACTTAAACTGTTCTAGAGTTATGCCCCTTTTTAAATGGAAAAAATTGCAAAATTTTTATTTTCTCCTAAATATTAAGTAATTTTTAACTTGGAGTTATCTTCGTTTGTCAATGATTATAGTTGAATCAACTACAATCAATGCTTTATACAATGCAATGTTTAATTTTGACTTCCACTGATAAAACACAGATCAAGTTGAATTTGGGTAGTGTCACTTTAACCATTATTGAGTTATGCCCCTTTATAAATCGAAAGATTGCAAAATTTTTAGTTTCCATTCTGTTACTTAAGTTTGCCCCAACCAAACATTATGAAACCTATACACAATATTCATTACCACAAAACTAAGATCAAGTACAAATTTTTTGTTTCCGTTTTCTAACTTTAGTCTGCCTCAACCAAATGTTATGAAACTTATATACAATGCTTATTACTACATAATACAGATTGAGTACGAAATTTGGTGGCGACACTTTTACCATTCTTGAGTTATGTCTCTTTATAAACACAAAAAATGCTGAATTTTTCGTTTCCATTCTCTTAACTTTAGTTTGTCTCAACCAAATGTTATAAAACTTATACACAACCGTTCTAGAGTTATGCGTGTTTACAAATAGAAAAATTGCTGAATTTTTAGTTTCTGTTCTCTACTTAAGTTAGTCTCAACCAAATGTTATGAGACTTACACACAATGCTTATTACCAAAAACTCAGATCAAGTTCAAATTTGGGTAGTGTCACTTTTACCGTTCTTGAGTTATGTCCCTTTATAACTATATGATATGCAAGCGGGGCATCATCTGTGTTCACATGTGGACACTATCCACATTTATTTTATTACCAAAAAGGAATTAAATTAACACCCTAATACACATGTCTTTATTTCTTACCAACAAATTTGAAACAATGGTATATTCAATTAAATCCCTATCCATTACAGTACCTTTATATCAATGTAAAAGTGCCCTAAAGTGTAGTCCTCTGTGCGAAGGGTGCCCTTAAAGTGTATTCAATAGCGCTAAGTGTGACCTTAGAGACAAAAATTACCCTGTCCTTTTGAAAAGCTGCAGGAAACACTATACCACAACAAAACTGGCTCACTGTACGGGTATTACTTACATTTGTATCCGTATAACAAAATAATCTTGAAACAAGAATATTTTGGCAGTACCTTTTTCATTTTGAATACTAGAACTTTTTAGATAATTAGAACATTTTAAGTAGATGTTCATATCCACTAGAAATCTCCATCAGTTGACTTTTGCAGCAATTATGAGTCTTTGAAGCATGTCACAAAGGGTCTTTTGTTGATATCATTTGCATACTGGTCAAAACTTTTTTTTATTTTGACCAGGCTTTGGAGAAGACATTTTCGAAGAACTAATAAAAAATAACACAGAAGTTTACTTTCTAGCTCATCTAGACCCAAGCATCGTGTAAGGCATTATCATTACTTAAAACCATTAAATATTTTCTAATCTGAGAAACAATTTCGACATTTAAATGAAATATATTTTACTATAATGATACTGGGTAGATCAACAACCAAGTAACATAAATAGAACCATGCAAATAGTACATGCATGTATATGCATGTTCTCGGATACCATCCCCAATACAAAAAATCACATCATGCAGAAAGAAACCTAATGTGTTCCTCTTCTAGCTACAAATGTATCCAAAATCAAAGATGTGGAACATATTTTATCATGATTATTTGGAAATCAATGCAATTAGATTCTCCTCCATGACAGTCTTGAACATTAAAACTAGAATATTAAATTAAAACACTGCTAATGTTTAGTATTTGGCTCAGGTTGGCTGTCATTGTCTCTTTGTCAGAAAACGCTGTCAAACATTCAAACATACTATCCAAACTGATCTGTGTCCACACTTGTTGCTGTAATAAAAAATTTCATGAGAAGTGGATAGTAATGAATTAGAAAATGTTATAGTTTTATATACAACTATAAAATTCACAGTTATATGAATGAGAAAATGAAGAGTTAATTCGGGTTACATTTCAAGTGTACATACAGGTAATGTTGCTAAATCTATATCAAACTCCCGTTAACTACTGACTAAACGGACACAAATTAAACGAGCATTACTGGGGCAGACATTAGAAATTACCATTTTTACCGTGTTACCGTACGTTTTATTTTTGGTAATTTTTTGGTAGATTTGGCCGATAATTCTCTTTTCTGTTAACCCAATCGAGACCCTCATGGAATAATATTTGTTTTTCCTAATTTCGAAAAAAATCTTATGACATATTTGAAATAAAAATGGAATGTTATATAACAAAATTGTACTGGTTGGGTGGATCCGATGTTGAACCAGTATACACATTTAAAGATGTGATATGTTTGCAAATGGGAAAACTATTCGCCAGAAACTAAATAACTATTAGAATCTGTAACCACATTTCACTTATAAATATATTCAACATCGCGTTGATTAAATCATAAAGTAGATAATAAATATACGATATCAGTTAAAGGTAAGAGTATTCGAAATACCAACACATGAATGTGAGGCAATATTAAAAATTACGAACCTTGAATCTCAGTATCCAACGTGGCTCTTTTCCGTCTAGCATATGTTCGGTAAGGTCTTGACCACCTTGGATATCTTGGATGTCTCGGATAGCTTGGTATGCTTGGCCATCTTACATAACTGGCACTTAAAAAAAATATTGCATGTGTCCTGTTCATTTTTGAACACACTTTTTTCTGATTTGCTTCTCTGAGGTGTTAATTATTTAAGATTATCTTCATATTCAGATATCGTGTGTGTATTTCAAACTATATATAGTTGGAATATAAGGGACAACATGTTATTATATATATTTTCATCATGAAAACGGTATCAAAAACATAATTTTCGTCATTGACTTCAGCATGTTCAGCTGTCAAATACTGAAAAAACGAGCGTTATGTTCTTGTAGTATTTGTGCGTAGAAAACAAGGTTGTTAAGATTCGATATTGAGAGGTTGGATGACTTTCATTTCGAATTGCATATGTGATAGTTCACCTGCTATGATGTTGACTCACTACACAGTTTCGTTTCTATTACAAATCTAGTAACTGCAGAAACGAGTCAACATTAAACAAGTCGGCCTAACTGTTGAACCTCGCCAATATGTAGGCAAACATGGAACTCTGTCACACTAGGATTCGTGAACGTAGAATATTGTGTTCATCAAATCGTTAAGAAAGGATATAAACATCGATTGACCCTTAGGACTTCTTTATAATAACCTTCAATAAAAAACACTTAAATAAATACATGGAATATGTAAATATCATTAAAAAACACGCCAAAATGTCCTCCTATAAGTCACAATTGATGATGTGAGCTTTGCTTTGTTCAATCATAAGGAATGTATGTAAAAAAGTTAAACTAACCTTTGTGTCTTGAAAAATCAGAAATTTTACCAGCTTGATGGTCAAATCGCATTTGAGCTTTACTGAATTAAAGAACACCTGATAGCATATTTATAGTATCAACATAACATGTGTAAGATTAAATTGTATCATATGTAACTTTTTCATCATTTTTCCAAGAAACCATACGTTTCTGAATAATTCATTATAATTCATATAAAAAGCATCAATTTATATGTGTAGCATCTGAATCTTTTAAAACGTACAAATTAGAAGTTGGTATACAAGTAAAGGTTATGAATCATAGCGCTGGAATTACGCTTAAGTGTTCAAATGGACAAAATTTATCGAATTTCAATCTCATTGTATTGAAATCCCCTCCGCAGTTTAATGTCGAATTTAATGATTTTTTACTGTTACCCCAAGAATAGATTATCTTAGATGTATTTGGAAAAACCTTTCTGAATTTTAGATCCCCAATGCTCTTCAACCTTGTATTTTATTTGGCATTTTAACCTACTAGATTCGAACGTCGCTGATGGGTATTGTACAGACGAAACGCGCGTCTGGCGTTCAACATTATAAGCTTGGTATCTTTGAAGAGTTTTTTTTATACTTTAAACATTTTTTCTAAAAAAAATTGTTTAACAATGTATAAATGGTTCTGTATGAATATTGCTTGATGATAATCGTTTATGGATGTATTATCTCACATATTAAAAAAAAACGTTAGGGTGTTCCTAATGTTATTGTATCTGTATTGATTATAATTAAAAAGTCCAACAATGAATGTAAATAGTTACGTAATTATAAAGCAAAATTAAATTGAGAAAGGAAACGGGGAATGTGTCAAAGAGACAACAACCAATCAAAGAGCAGAAAACAGCCCAAGGCCACCAATGGGTCTTCAACACAGCAAAAAAATTCCGTACCCTGAGGCTGGCTTCAGCTGGCCCCTAAATAAAAATGTGAACTTTTCAGTGAAAATGGACGTCACACTAAACTATGAAACATATAAATGAACTAAAACTAAAAAAAACAAAGGCAAA
The DNA here is from genome assembly GCF_021869535.1 of Mytilus californianus. Classification (NCBI taxonomy): domain Eukaryota; kingdom Metazoa; phylum Mollusca; class Bivalvia; order Mytilida; family Mytilidae; genus Mytilus; species Mytilus californianus. The sequence goes on from NW_026262712.1 coordinate 38,753,724, forward strand.
AGGCTACGGACTTGGGACAGGCGACAAAATGCGGCGGGGTTAAACATGTTTTGTGAGATCTCAACCATCCCCTATACCTCTATTCAATATAGAATAAACAAACACACAGCAATACGCACAGTAAAACACAGTTTTAAAGAAGTCCGAGTCCGATATCAGAATAGGTAACAGAGGAAACTAAGCAAAATGACAATGATACATAAATTAACAAAGAACTACTAGCAGTTACTGACATGCCAGCTCCAGATCTCAATTAAACTGATTGAAAGATTATGTCTTCATCATATGAACATCAAGCACAATCCCTCCCGTTAGGGGTTTAGTATCATACCATCATAAAATATATGAGAAGAACATAACCCGTATCATGCCAACAACTGGTTTTAGAATAAATGAGTTTATTTTCGATGCAAAGACCCTATGAGTGAATTAATATTACTTCCAAAATATGCCATCTTTAATGACCTGACAACAGTATCGTAACTATATCTCTTCTGAATAAGTGTGTTTAAAGGTTTGGTTAGCTTTTGAGGTGAATGACGACATTTTTGTGCTTTGTATAGAATATTACCATAACAGATGGGATGTGAAATACATGAACGTATAAGATGTTTGCATGTTGATTTGTATTTACGAATGATGTCCATGTACCGGTGATAAAATTTAGTAAATGGTTTGATTAGTTTGTGATATCGAAAACCCTGGTGCAATAATTTTTCAGTAATACAGAGATTTCTTTCGTTAAAATCAAATACGTTGTTACATACACGAGTGAATCGAACAAGTTGAGATATATAAACACCATAAGATGGTGACAAGGGAACGTCACCATCTAAAAATGGATAGTTAACAATAGGTAATGAAAAATCATCTCTTTTATCGTAAATTTTGGTAATACGCTTCCCGCTAAAGATATAGATATCAAGATCAAGGAAAGGGCAGTGTTCATTCTAAGTATAAGCTTTATTTAATGTCAGTTCAGCAGGATAAATCTCTTTAGTGTACATACTGAACTCGTCATTATTGAGAGCCAAAATATCATCCAAATATCTAAAAGTTCCTTTGGCTCCATCATAAGGTGTTTATATATCCCAACTCGTTCGTTATGCCCGTGTGTGTAGTGATGTCATATATTTTAACGAAGTAATCAATGCATCACTGGTAAATTATTAAGTCAGGGATTTCGTTACCATAAATTACGTAAAACTTGTACCAAATTCTTTCATAGATACAAAAATTTGATTAGTCAATTTGGCTGTACCTGTAGAAAACGGATTAAAAACGGTATTTCACATCCTAAATTTTACGGTAATATTGTACTTAAAGCGCGGAAATCACTTGTGATCCGTGTAAACTCATCGAACCTTATTAGTAAAGGTTATCTTACCAATGTTGTAATTAGATCTTTGAATATAGTTTACTTTGGCACTAATATCGATTTTGTCATCAGCAAATTAAAACATATCTAAATTTGTATTTTTTTCAAACGGGATGTATAAAGACACACCCACGTTCATTATATAAAGAGGTTAACTCCTAACTATCCTACTGCCTGTCGATACATTTATTTTTGGCATTGCACAAGTCATGTCTTCTTTGACTGTCCATGACGTTAAAATACTTAATCCCTGGGATATGTTTTAGTTGATTTTAGTCTCTGATCCATGATATTTTATTATTAATTATTTTTGGCTTTTAAGTAGCTGTCAGTTACTGCGAGTACTCTCGAATCGTACTTTCTTGTTTATTTGACCTGTTGATACTAATTGTAATGCTTTTTAGTTATTTAATGTTATTCAGGGTTATATCTGGTCTATATACCAGCTTTGATAAGTGTTTGATATTACTATAAATGTTCACTTCTTCGTACTATGAACATCAAAATTATTTATTTTGTAAAAATATTTCCTTTCTTCATTTGAACTGTACACGTATACCTAACAACAAAATTATTTTCATTTACCCGTGTTTAAAGTAATTGCAATTGACTGATATTTTTGTTCAAGCATATTGTTTTTCTTAAATTGTTTAACACTTCACAGCGGTATAACATGTTATTTTAATTATTCTTCCCTTAGTTTATTTATTTTGTATTAACATTGTATCATAGATCAAATTTATTTGTTCAGTGTATGTTCACTGGTGTTAATATGTCTTTTTATTGAGTTAAGCCATTTCAATTGATATTTTATAGTGTGTCTTTCTATGTTGTGATGTTACACTATTGTTTCAGATAAGGGTGAAGGTTTGGTACATTTAAAACGTTTAAACCCGCTGCAATTGTTTGCACCTGTCCTAAGTTAGGAATTTGATGTTCAGTAGTTGTCGTTTGTTGATGTGGTTCATAAGTGTTTCTCGTTTCTCGTTTTTTATATAGATTAGACCGTTGGTTTTCCCGTTTAAATGGTTTTACACTAGTAATTTTTTGGGGCCCTCTATAGCTTGCTGTTCGGTGTGAGCCAAGGCTCCGTGTTGAAGACCGTACTTTGACCTATTATGCTTTACTTTTATTAATTTTGACTTGGATGGAGAGTTGTCTCATTGGCACTCATACCACATCTTCTTATATCTATATATCTATTAAGAAACCGATTTGCAATCTTTTTTTTTAATAAATCAAACGTACATTAAGGAGGCTCGAGGGTATAAAATTTAAATTACAATTTTTCCTTATAATTTGTTGATTGAAACCTCTTAACATATGGATTAAAAAAATGCAAAAAAATAGGGGGTCACCGACCATCTAAGCAAGTTACAGACTGCTAAAAAAATAGGTTTTCCCCTCATAAATCGTACAATTTTTACAAAGACTAATAGGGAAAATTGCACCTGCGTTGCCTTCATCTTAACCTACTGAGAGAACAAAATTACAGATTTCTATTATACTTTCCATTCTAAGAGAGTTGGTAGTGAAGTTCAGAAAAAGCAAAACAAAAGTGGGGGTCACCGACCTTTTAAGAGAGGTAGACCACCAAAAGTGTGAAACCATGGCAACCAAAAAAGGTTATTTTTGAAAAAAAATCAACTTTTTCTCCCGTATTTTGGCCTAAACTATATGAAATGAAAATCTGTTTATGGTTAACAGTACCCTTAAGTGATATGCAGGCCAACATTGAATTTTAGGTCATTTTGGTAAATTCGTAAGGTCATAGGTTAAGGTTATGTTGTTCATGAACATGATAAATTTGTTATTTTTGAAAGTTTTGATGAAATTTTTATGAGATCATTCGCTAAGTTAAATCAAAATTACAGATTCATATTATACTTTCCATTCAAAGAGAGTTGGTAGTGAAGTTCAGAAAAAGCAAAAAAAAAAGTGGGGGTCACCGACCTTTTAAGAGAGGTAGACCACCAAAAGTGTGAAACCATGGCAACCAAAAAAGGTTATTTTTGAAAAAAAATCAACTTATTCTCCCGTATTTTGGCCTAAACTATATGAAATGAAAATCTGTTTATGGTTAACAGTACCCCTAAGTGATATGCAGGCCAACATTGAATTTAAGTCATTTTGGTAAATTCGTAAGGTCATAGGTTATGGTTATGGTGTTCATGAACATGATAAATTTGTTATTTTTGAAAGTTTCGATGAAATTTTTATGAGATCATTCGCTAAGTTAAATCAAAATTACAGATTTATATAATACTTTCTATTCTAAGAGAGTTGGAAGTGAAGTTCAGAAAAAGCAAAAAAAAAGTGGGGATCACCGACTTTTTAAGAGAGGTAGACCACCAAAAGTGTGAAACCATGGCAACCAAAAAAGGTTATTTTTGAAAAAAAATCAACCTTTTCTCCCGTATTTGGCCTAAACTATATGAAATGAAAATCTGTTTATGGTTAACAGTACCCCTAAGTGATATGCAGGCCAACATTGAATTTTAGGTCATTTTGGTAAATTCGTAAGGTCATAGGTTAAGGTTATGGTGTTCATGAACATGATAAATTTGTTATTTTTGAAAGTTTTGAAGAAATTTTTATGAGATCATTCGCTAAGTTAAATCAAAATTACAGATTCATATTATACTTTCCATTCTAAGAGAGTTGGTAGTGAAGTTCAGAAAAAGCAAAACAAAAGTGGGGGTCACCGACCTTTTAAGAGAGATAGATCACCAAAAGTGTGAAACCATGGCAACCAAAAAAGGTAATTTTTGAAAAAAAAACACTTTTTCTCCCGTTTTTTGGCCTAAACTATATGAAATGAAAATCTGTATATGGTTAACAGTACCCCTAAGTGATGTGCAGGCCAACATTGAATTTTAGGTCATTTGGTAAATTCGTAAGGTGAAAGGTTAAGGTCATGGTGGTCATGAAAATGATAAATTTATGTTATTTTTGAAAGTTTTGATGAAATTTTTATGAGATCATTCGCTAAGTTAAATCAAATTTTACATATTATTAACTGTCATACATAATGAAACAAAATGTAAAACAAAATTTAAGTGGAAGGCGAACCTGAATGATGAGGGTCTGGAAAGGGGGTCCTTCAACCTTCTATTTTGTATTCTTTAAATCTTTATGTCATTATTCTCTATTCCTAAAATTTAGCACTCCTTTATTTTCTATTTTTTATTTGCGATTTTCTCTATTCTTTATATGTTTTGGCCTTAATTTAATTTGCACTTTTTATCCATTATTCTCTATGCTGTAGACCCCATCCAGATACTCAATGATTGTCGAATTCAGTTATCAAAGTCACTATTGTTAGAATAGTCAGACTTATATTGTAGGGAACATTCTAGATGATTTTGAAGGAAAAGTACCAAGATTATATAGATTATAACGCACTGGGGAAAATATTCCTTTATAGATCTAACATTGGCGGATCCACAGGGGCCCACTGACTGCCTATATAATCAACCAAATTTTTCCCCAAAAAGGGGGGATCTGGGGCCCCTGCCCCCCCCCCCCCCCCCCCCCCCCTTAAATCCGCCTCAGTCTAATGCCTATAGGGCATATTATGTAACAAAATGAACTAGTCAACTAGATAATTAGATACCTAAAAAATGATTCCTCCACTTGTCCTCCAAGTTTGACATGGGAAACCTCGAACATCATTATAGTTCCATCAAAAAATAAAATAGGTGCATAATGTATTTTGAATTATGTTTCCTTGAAGACTTATATGTCACATTTGGTTGTTTCCTATTAAAGAGTTAATGGTTTAGATTAAGATGTAGTCTGTGTCTGTCCCACGTCAGGAGCCTGTAGTTCAGTATTTGTGGTTTGTTGCTGTATGTATCTTTCATTTTCATTTATTGTTCTGTACATAAACTAGGCCTCTGATGATATAAGAATGGATGGTCAAGGGTTAATCTATTTCATATCCCATCCACATTTGTGGTGGGGCATAAACAAATATAATCTTCGTTTCTACATAAAATACAAATAACAACTTGCAGTATAGGTGATATAAGTATTTATTTATGGACATATTTATGGTCCCATACATTAACTGATCCATATAACATTAAATCCAAAATCAATTAACCAATGAAATTGTTTAAAAGCATGGTTTGATTTGTGGCACTTATTTCATTCATATAACAAGACATTTCACAGTGCAATAGGGAGTGTAATTATCCTGTTCTGCCAGGCATTTTATGCAAATACCACCTTTTTTTTTTACATTTCCTTCAGAATACTAATTCTTATCTTGAAAGATAAATTAAAGACATAATTTATTCCTTAAAATACAACTAGGCAAAAGGTAAGATACTTCATTTGCCAAAGAAACATAATTGGATACAATTAGACTGTACCAGTAATGAGTGATATCATTTTGCAATGCATCTGGTAAAGATTATTTTTCTCATTGACAAAAATACTACAAGAAATACAACTTTAAATATCTCCCATTGGGTTTCTATCAATAAGCTTTTAACTTCACTGATGGCCATTTTGAATTTCTACAACAGTCAAAACACTTGTTTAGGACCTTGAAATAAATATGTATCTACTTTTTATTTTCAATTCAATCTATAATGCTGTTATCATTGAAATGTGTACTGAACTGACCCTTTAAGCTCCTTCCTAGAACCAAAGCTAGTATCTCGAACTGATCATCTTACAAAGTTTGTCACTTAATATCATTTGTAGTTAAAATATAAAGCAACATGTAAATTGACATTTGATCTTTGCTGGCTCTTATTTTGATTGGCAATAAGATAACACCACTTGTTCAATACCTTGATCGGAAAATAAATAAATGTACTATGTTTTGTTTCAATCCCTACAGGATTTCTTGAGAAGAAGGTTTCAATCAAGATTAACCAATGACAATTTACATTCAGACAGGATGGCTATCTATCTTTACCAATTGTCTCCTAATCTTCAACAATTTAAAAGGACATTAATTGATAGAAATAATTTATCTGCAAAGTTTGATAAAATTCTGTTCACTATTCCTCAAGCATGAGATAAAAAATAATGTTTACAGACAATTGATGACTAGTGATGGCAATTGCCCACAAGGTTAGCTGAACAGATATAATATATAATTCCAGTATAAAAACAAAGAATTATCAACTAGCTTTCAGGAGTAAGGAAGTCAAATATTTTTCGAATGACCTTCATGCAATTTGTGACTCGAACATTTCCTCTGTCAGTTTTTTCAGACAATAAAGCTTTTAATCCTTCTAGTCCCATTCTCTCAACAGAAAGTTTAAGATGAGAGAGCTTTAAGTTTGATTTAGAAGCCTTCAAAGCAGTCGCTCGTGTAATTGCTTTACAAGCAATGGCTTCATTATAAGACTTAAGATTGTCTTTCTGGACTATACAATCATAAGGATGACTTGCAGGAAATACAAATGAATCCAGATTGTTTAAGGCTTTTGAGGTTAATAATTTAAACAATGCTCTAGTGTCATCAACTGCATTGTGTGCACAATAGTTTTCACAAAGAAGTTGTGACACCAATGAAGTTTGAGAATATGATGGTAATCCTGGCATTATTTTCTTGAATAACTCCATGGTGTCTATGAATCCACATATGTGAGATGAAAACTCATTCAACATCTGATTTGCCTTTAGAGAATGGTACAAAACATGGCAATCAAAGCGTTTGATGTTGTGTCCTACAAGAACTGGCTTGGATGGATATTTGGAAAGAAATGTTATAAAATCAGTGAGAGCTTCATGTGGTAATTTGTACGAAACAGGTTGTAAATTATAAAACATCTGATTTGCAGAAACGGTAATTTTTGTAATTTCGGAGGCCTGTATTGAGATAGGTTGGTTTGGAAAGATGTAACTGCTAAATTCATTATTGTTTGAAGTTGCAGCAATCTGTATTACATCTGAGGTTCTATCTGGAAAAAAAAATTAGTTTAGTTTTTCTTATTTCAATATTTCTCAATAAATACAAAATATGTTACCTGCTAATTCAATAGTTTTAGCAATGTATGGGTTAATCTTATCACCAAAATGAACCGAAAAGGAAAAGAAAAAACTAATTATTTTTTTCATGATTTATTATTCTAATATTGTGTTTACAATATCTAATGTTCACTTTTCTATTTTAGTTTTTCATGTGAGGGTCTGTTAAAGCCTCCTGTGTGATATAGGTTTATGATTTTCATTGTTGAAGTCGATCGGTATGATTGCCTATAATTGCCTACTTTCACTTCATTTGAACTTTGGGGGGATACAGTCTCATTGGCAATCATACCACATCTCCATTTTTTATGTAGACAGTTTAAGAAATTTGAATGGGCAATTTTCCTGCTGTGATATACATTTATCTCTAACTTTAATATTTGAGTGATATATATATAATAGTATTACTTCAAAAAGAAAAATGAAAAGCTGGTTACATGTGCAATAACCAATTTACAATGTATATAAGCATATACAGTTTTTTCTATATAATTTATTTTATCATATACTTAGCATTAATATGATTAATATGATAGCTTTTGCATATGTGTAATGAACGGAAGTACACAAGCCACAATTTCCCACCCGGAATGTTAACCCATATCAGGGGCCTCTCGTGCAAGTTACCTCAGGTATTTCCGCTATCGTCTGTTTAATTTTCCATTGTGGCGTCAGATATTTTTTTATTATGGCGTCAAAATTTTACTGGAACTTTTGTGATGTCCAGTAATGGCGGACAAATAGCGATAAGGTGTATTGGATCCAGTGCACGGTAAATTCGTTTGTACAGAACCACCTGTTATTAAAAAACAGATGTTAACAGGGCTAAATCCAATGATATAGATTCTCAAAATGATGATAGTTAAGTACTTGCTAACAAATGCCATTGACAATTATGAATCATCTCATAGTACAACATGTAGTAATAATGATCATAAAACTGTAAATACTTCTTTGCTTCCAAATTTTCAATGTTTCAAAATGCCTCTATAGGAAATGGTAACATAAATATATATGGAGGTAGTGATGCTATTGTTGGACAATGATAGTGTATTTGTTGGATTCATAATTTAACTTCTTTATAAAGTTTTTGACTGTTTTAGTTATTTCATTTGTTAATTTGCCTTACATAAAACAATTGTCGGAAGTATATGATAAAGAGATTGATACATGGCCTTTTCCATATCGGCCAGGGTATCATCCCTCGACCCATATCAGCACCTCGACTACGTCTCGGGCTGATATTGGGGTCTCGGGATGATACCCGGACCGATATGATAACAATTTTTCTATATATTTATATATTAACGACTTACATAGGCTTGTAGTTTCTAAATCAAAGACTACCAGTGGAGCTGTAGAAATATCTATCGGTATACATAAAGATGCATTCATTGGAGCAGGGATTTCTTCATCTAACTTCTCATTGTTCATTCCTATAACACATCAAGTTTTGTAAAAACAAAATTGCAGATTTTAATTGTTATATATGGTGTAAAATGTGTTTGTACAAAAGTAAATGAAACATCAAATGTTTAAAGTATGTTCTATTTTATAATTTTGATAATCCTTATTGCATGTCTTGCATCAATCTTACAGACCAAAAAAGGGGCCCTTCGCTAATCAATTATAAGTACGAAAGACAGAGAATAATTAAGAGTTTAAAGATCATACTTTGGTTAAATTTGCAATAAGTTAAATGAAGTCAAAGTTTAAATTCCAAGACAATTTAAAAAGTTAAGGATGTACCTATTTCACTTTCATAAGTTCTTCCTTCTCTTATTTCAACAACGGTACTTTTTCCTGATCTTTCTTTTTTTAGATTGAATCTTCTTTTTTTGTGCTGCTTTGTTTTTGCTCTTTCAGATTTTTTATTCCTCTTTCTATTCAATCGTATAGCCCTCTTGATAGTCTCATTCCCAGGTGACAATCCATCTGCTTCACTAACCTTAAAAAATAAATAAATAACAACATGTATAAATTCAATATGAGGATGGTCTTAACAGTTATTTAAGAAATGACTGTTCCTTTTTGTTGCCAAGTTTTATTTTGATGTAAAAACATTGATCAAAGCACATTTTACATGAAGCACTTTAGGCTTTTATACCCTATAAAACTACAAAAATAATGAAGAAGGAACAAGGATGCGAGATTTTCTTGCTGTGTTGAAGACCCATTAATGGACTTTGGCTGTTTTCAGCTTTGGTTAGGTTTGCTGTCTGTTTAACACATTCCCCATTTCAATTCTAAATTTTATTTCTTAAAATTACATTTCACCTTTAAAATATACTTTTTGTATAGTGAAATAACAAATTTCCCTTATTTTGTTTTGAAACATTAGGGAGCAACCATTGAACTTCAAGGGGGGGGGGGGGGGGGGGGGGGGGGTTATGGTCTGTTGTTTGAGTCATAAAATATTTTTCATGCAAAGCAATTTTATTTACTTTTTGACGCTAATAATCAAACTTTTTTTCTTCAAAACTTAACACTATAACGAGGTCATGGGGAAATCTGGATTCAGAATATTTTTTTGTCATCTGCTTAAACAGAATATTTTTTTCATCAAACTTGGGATCAGAATATTTTTTTTTGGAAAAAACCATAAAAGTGTAATTTGCAAATATTACCTTTGACACATAACCATATCCCTCATTTTTGTGTAAGACTGCTGCACTGACACGATAATTTAAACTTGAGGAACCAGAATAATGCTTTTTTTTGCTGCTTTGGTTGAGACCATATGGTTAAAGCTTTCATTTGCTTGGGAGCTAGCAAGTTTTGACAGTTTCTTTGATTGGCTTTCAATTTTTCCCAGAAACAATTTCTCTAGATCAGCTTTGAGGCTTTCAGATGTCAAGTCCTTTCCGAAGGGTAAGTTTGTGTGCCTGTATGATGTTCTGTCTTTTAGATAACCACACCATTTCATATCACAGGTTTGATGTTTCCCATACATATGGTCAATCATCCCTCTGACTCCTTTTTCAATTTTTTCTGGACTGCCTTGGTTTTGTGCCAACATGTAGGAATAATTCTTGGTAATTGCATTTATTACCATTGGCGTCAACTCCTTTTGCTTTGGTTTTAGGCTGTACAGATTTTTGGTGATATTTATGATTATATGATTCCTATCACTGGTTTTTATCATTTTAGAATTTGGAAGAAGTTTCTTTGCCCTGTCAAACCCAACAGAATCATCATCACCTGCCAGTTCATTAATTTCAATATTTTTTTCATGTACATCCTTCACCAACTGTACTACCATGTCTGGTTCCTTGCCCTTTGCTGTCCCTGACCAGTTTTTTTTACAATTGTGTGGTATAGGTGGTCTTCCCTTCTTTTGTGCATTCCGACATATACGGCAGCTGGATATTCTGAGGGTGTGATGCACAATTTTCCCTGTTTTTTCCCCTATCAGTGATGCCACACCTGAAAAGTTAAATGTATATGCTAATGCAAGTAAGTGTAAATATGGAGTAATCATGTTGCTATACTAGTATTTCAAATTGATTGTGTAATAATTCTTAAATGATTTGCATATCTATAAATACTTGAATTGGATTGGTCAATTAGAATTTTTCTCTTGGTTTACACTTAGATAAACCATGTTTCCGAAACTAATTTCATAATCTATTCATGCACGATACACATGATTGCAGGGATCCCGTGATTTTCAGCAAATTGAGATTAAAAAACAAATTTGGCTTAAGAATTATAAGGATTTAACACATTTTTTTCTAGAGGTTATTGATGTGTAAACCGGGGCTCTTACTCACAAACTCTAGAAAAAATGTGTTTAATCCTGTAATAAAGGTGTCAACCTAATTTTGCCTAATTTTAGTAAAAGCCACTTTTTGTCAGAATAAAAGACAGAAACAATATATTTCGTTGAGTATTGCATTAGTCATAAGGTAAACTTACCTTGAGATAGTAAAATACACGATCTACAGCTGCAAAGTTTAGAATGGAATACAAAAAGGAGCCAAAAACAAGCATTTTTCTTGTTTCGGGACAATAACTTGTGTATAAGTGTAAGAAAATTTATGAAATTGTACCACATGGTTTCATACCTTAAAAGGAATGTTGGGATTTATTTTGTGGGAAATGGCCTAAACCATTTAGGAATAAGGGACCAAAAGGTGCAAACAAACTAGGATGTTCTGGTTGCCTGACAATTACTTGAGTATAAGTCTATGGATCTCTTTGAAATTGTACCACAAGGATCCATACCAAACAAGAGGCTCTCAAGAGCCTGAATCGCTCACCTGTATTTCAGAGGAGAAGATTTTTAAATGTTAGCAAACTTGAACAAATTGTGTAAAATTGTCTTTAAAGGGCAATAACTCCCTAAGGGGTCAATTGACAATTATGGTCATATTACCTTTTTTGTAGATCTTACTTTGCTGAACATTATTGTTGCTTACAGTTTATATATATCTATAATAATATTCAAACTGATAACAAAAAACTGCAAAATTTTGTTAAAACTACCAATTCGGTGGCAGCAACCCAACAATAGGTTGTTCGATTCGTCTGAAAATTTCAGAGCTGATAGATCTTGACCAATTGAACAATTTTACCCCATGTCAGATTTGCTCTAAAAGCTTTAGTTTTTGAGATATAAGCCAAAAACTGTATTTGATCCCTATGTTCTATTTTTAGCCATGGCGGCCATGTTTGTCGATGGATCAAAACTTCAGATACAATTTATAAACTAGATACCATAAGGAACATTTAGTTAAAGTTTGTAGGTATTTGGCCCAGTAGTTTCAGAGAAGAAGATTTTTGAAATAGTTTACGACGACAGACGACGACAAGTGATGGCATAAGCTCACATGGGGCCATTCGGGCCCCGGTGAGCTAAAAAGAAAGGTTGGGATTGATTTTGAGGTTTATGGCCCTAACATTATAGGGAATAAGGCCAAAAACAATACTTTTCTGATACTTTGTATCAATTGCTTATTTCCTGACCTATTTCCATGGGGTTTAATTCTAAGTCTTAAAAACTTGGAGTTGTTTAATAGAAAGAATCTAACTGTGTATTTATATTTTGGATTGTGATCCTGTGTGTAAATTGGTACACATTGAGGTCCAAAGGATCCAATTTAACTTTGTTTGATTTCTTAAGAAATATAGATTTTTTTGGGTTCTTGTATATGGTGATTCTCATATGTATTCAGATTTTTCATCTTGGGGCCAGTTTTCAAATAAGTCCACATTAAGGTCTAAAGGGTCCAAACATAAACTTTGATTTCAACAAATATTTAGTTCTTGATTTTTTTTTGATATGCCTAATCTGTGTATTTTTAGATTTTATGATTTTTCTGCCCCTGTTTTGTAATTGGTCCACATTAAGGTCCAAAGGGTCCAAAATAAAACATTACAACAAATACAAATTTATGGGGTTCTATGATAAGCTGATTATTACCCTGTATTCATATTTTGGATTTTGTGCCCAGTTATAAAATTTGTCCGTATTTAGGTCCTAAAATACACTCAGTTTGAAATCATCCATTATTGAAATCTTTTGGTTCTTTCATTTGCTGAATCAAACCATGTAGTTAGATCTTTTATATAAATGGACCATAATCATGATAATAGGTAAATGACTGACTATTTTCACTCTGTGTCAGAACCTCCCCGTATGAAAAACATGACATGTACTCCAGTCGGACAGTAGCCGTACTGTAGCAGTACTGAGAACCGTACTTATAATATTCATTTGGACTTTTCTTTGAATTGCTTATAATAAAAAGTCCAGCTGAACTCTATAAAGTTCAGCTGGACTTCAAAAAGTGCGGTTTGACTTTTAAAGATGATCTCAGCAGGGGTGAATCCAGCTATTTTCAAAAGGGGGGGGGGGGGTGCTCCTAACTCAGGATAGGGGGAGGGGGTCCAACCATATGTCCCCATTCAAATGCATTGATCGCCAAAATAATGGGGGGTTCCAACCCCTGGAACCCTCCCCTGGATCCGCCACTGCTCAGTTTTTCTTCAGATGGTTGATTCTTCTGATTTAATTTGCATCATGCATCCCTTGCTATAATCTGAAAATAGAAAAAAAACAGATGACATTATACATATATACTGGTTATTTCTTTTTCTTTTTTTGTACTGTCTTACTGGCAAAACCAACAAATGGGGTAATGAGAAGCTAAATGATAACTTCTAAAAATTTGCGGTTATTAAATAGCCTAAATAATTTTAAAATGGCTAAAAATAAAATAATGTTGGCTTTCAAAATCACTTAAAGTGTAGAAATCAAAAAAACTATCAAAACAACTCAAATAATAACCATTCCTTAATACAGAGGGAATAAAAAATATAACAATTCATTTTTTTACACAACAATTCAAAACAGGAATTGACAGTGACATAACAGAAAAAGATGAAAATTATTGCATGAATATAAATATTTGATGTAGGTTTTTTATTCTTTTTACTCTTCAAAAATAAGAATTAAGCTATTTATAATATTGTAATTATTGTATTAATATGTTGAATAAAAAGAGCATATCAGATAATATCACCAAAATGGTGGAATTCAATTTATTGTACTTACCAGAATTATGCAATCCAAAACACATGCAAACAGCAATCTTCCTAAATTGTCAGTGATGCCAGTCAGAATGATCCATCTTCTCTTTTTAATGTGAAAAGAACTACTTCCAAACATTTGCTTTACATCCAATGATATAAAATTCTCATTTTGTTCAAGAAAGAAGACACATCTTCCTGTTTATTCCAAATTCAAATGTTGTTGTATTGCATTACATGAGGTTGTTTAACATGTTAAGGAGTTGTTTTAAATGTTCCTCTTATGACTAATTGCATGTGCCTTAATTTTGAATATGTGATATATTAAAAAAAGAAAATCAATTATTAATTTGTTTAATTATGAAATTTTTAATAAAAGTGATAGTAATTGCAGAAATATGTATTTCAAAATGTGTTCTCCCACATATGGCCTCAATCTCTGTGGAGATAGTACTTCCTGTGACCTGTCCAGACTGAGGTTAATTGAAAACAGATGGCACATTTCTACAAGACTAACTGCTATTAAATCACTGTTGATCACTGTTATATGGCTCACATTTCTAATTGATGTTAAAGAATGAATGATAATTATTAATTCTATGCATTCATCTAATTAAATATAAATATACTAGAAAATGTATAAATTTGACCTGTAACAGATGATGCTAGTGTTTTTTTTTTTATGAAAAAAGTAGAAATGTTAAATAATTGCTGTATTTTAAACATATTAACTTGAATATAATTCAATCAAAAGTCACCAAAATTAAATTTTAACTTTCCATCAACAGTCTATGTAAAATATTTCATAATGCCCTAAATGGAATTGAAAATCTAGGGAAAGTATCACATCTTATAGTTTGAACTAAAAGTATATTGCAAAAAAATATTTTATCATTATTATTAATTACTTGCAAACTTTCATTTTTAGCTGTTTTACATTTTGAAAGAATTGTTCCTATCAAAGAACAGAATCTATTGTGGCAAACTTTTTATTTCTGTATATATTCGAAGGGTAGATTTGGCTGATGAAAATTTTCTAAGTCTAAATTCCTGCTCATAAATGAATGTAAAATTTTCTAAGACAAAAATCCTGCTGATCATTCTACAGAAAGGAATAAATTTCCTCAAAAGTCCAGCCATGTTTATTTTCTTGTAAGCATTACAAAAAGTGTGGTTGGACTTTTAAGAAAATACCGGCTGGCAAATAACACAAGTATAAGAAAAAGTACGTGTACGGCTCATATCAGACTGGACTTTTCAAAGTCAGACTGGAATACGTCTTAAGTCCAGCTAGAGTCCAGTTGAACTCCTGTTGAAATTTTCATACGGGTATGCTATGTCAAGTATTTAATCACAATCCAGAATCAGAGCTGAATTGCACAATTAATAGAAATTTCATTTCAAGTAGATTCATATTTGATAATATAGATTAAAAGAAGGGAATTACCACTTGAAAAGTCCAATTTAATTTTTTTCAGATCTTAGTCCACATTCATTCTGTGTCAGAAACCTAGGCTGAGTCAAATATTTAATCACAATCCAAGTTCAGAGCTGTACAAAGCTTGAATTTGGTGTCCATACTTGCCCCAACTGTTAAGTTTTTGACATCTGCAGTCATACCAAGATGAGCATTTTATAACTAGTATGTTTTGTTTTTTTAAATATTTGAATATCTGTACACTTGCCTTTAATGCATGTACATTTTTTTTGGTTTGTTTTTATAAGTGCACTATGATTTTATATGTACCTGACAAACTATTGTAAGCCCTTCCAGAACCTTTCTTCTGCCAACAAGTGTCTGTGGATGCATTAATACCTGCTTGTTCATTACCTTCTGTAAAAAAAGATTAAATTCATAATACAGTAACTGGAAAATATGTATTTAAAAAAAGATCTCCAGCCCTAAAAACATGAACCAAAAGGTAAAACTTAACTACAGTCACTTAAAGTGGCCCAAGTGTTGTTTAGCTTGATTGTCCTTTATACATGAGGACTGTAGCTGAGAACTATCATTGATTTATTATGTAATGTTTTCACAGAAATAAACCTAAACACAAAACTCAACCATGAAATTAAGGTGATAGTGACACTAAGATTTAGGTATATATAAATAGAGGCTCCAAGGAGCCTGTGTCGCTCACCTGATATTTTTGTTTACAATTGATGCATGAAATAATGCAACCATTATACTTTTGCTTTAGTTTCAGAGTGAATAACTCCTTAAGGGGTCAATTGACAATTTTGGTCAAATTGACTTATTTGTAGATCTTACTTTACTGAACATTTGCTGTTAACAGTTATCTCTATCAATAATGAATTTGGCCCAGCAGTTTCAGAGGAGAAGATTTTAGTAAAAGATTACAAAAATTTACAAAAAATTGTGAAAAATTGACTTTAAAGGGCAATAACTCCTGAAGGGGTAAACTTATTTATTTGTAGAGCTTACTTTGCTGAACATTTTTGCTGTTTACAGTTTATCTCTATCTATTATAACATTCAAGATAATAACCAAAAACTGCAAAATTTCCTTAAAATTACCAATTCAGGGGCAGCAACCCAACAAAAGGTTGACTGATGCGTCTGAAAATTTCAGCTCAGATAGATCTTCACCTGATGAATATGTTTACCCCAAATCAGATTTGCTCTAAATGCTTTAGTTTCAGAGATATAAACCAAAAACTGCATTTTACCCCCATGTTCTATTTTTAGCCATGGCGGCCATCTTGGTTGATGAGCAGGGTCATCGGATACTTTTTTTAAACTAAATACCCTGAGGATGATTTAGGCCAAGTTTGTTTTTTTTTGGCCCAGTAGTTTCAGAGGAGAAGATTTTTGTAAAAGTTAACGGACGACGACGGACGCCAAGTGATGAGAAAACCTCACTTGGCCCTATTGGACCAGGTGAGCTGAAAAGGTATAGAAATAGAAGTACTTTAATAATCTAATTATGGAGCCTAGCAGATTTTAAATTTCATACCATTATTACAATGATTTTTCTTATGACAATGAAATAATAATGAAATAAATTACAACACAATAGAACAATGAATAGTTGTTGCATGCACATGGAAGAGAAAAGTTAATAGGGGAGACAATCAAAAAATATTAAAGGATTATTTCCTTTTGAACTGTATGATATCTAATAATCTTTGAAGATATGTTGCTCTGAGTTGGATGAAAAAGAAGCCCAAACTAACAAGATATAAGGGTAGGTTTCTCCCATGTACATGCAACAACCAATTACTAAACATCTATGTATATAATATTTAAATTGCAAGAATTGGATTACCATTTTTACAAATTTGACTGCAGTTTAACACATATTTTAGGCATTAACATATACATGTCAATATATAAAATGACATTTGTAAAATATGTGTGCCATTGTATGTACAATGTACATGTATATGCAAATGACAGGATCAGGCCCATTTTTGTTATAAAATTATTATATTTAATTTTCATTCAAACCTGCATCAATGGTCATTGACTGGAAAGCTTCGTCAAGTAAAAACTTCCTTTCTGAAGCATTTGCCTGACACTCTATTATGTCTCCAACTTCATTTTCTCTTGACTTTAGTGACTTATGATGAGGACAATGGACATTCATGGCAGCTAGCAAATTATTCAGCTGGGTTTCTCCTATGCCTGCATGAATCATACCTGATAATATAAAAAACATACAGAAAAATAAATGAACAATAAATTTAAAACACTACCAAAATTATTTAATGTAGCTATAATTATATAGGTTGGGTCATTTATTCTGTGTACATGTACATGTACATGTAGGAAAATGAAGGCAAACAAAATTAATTTTGTGTCTCCTGTGGCAATGCAAAAAAGGGAATTATGATGTCTGACCAGGATAAAATGGTATGTTTTAAATTATCACACTACTGGCAGCTGATTTTAGTTCTAGTTGGCTAGTAAGTCTTGCAAATCAAGAGGATTTTTCATGTTGACAATTAAGATTGACATATGCTTAAAGATACTCATTATCGCAAAAAGTTTCATTCAGTTTCTAGTTGGCTAGAATTAAAAGCAGAGGACATTATCAAATTCACCACCTCCTCATTTACCCTATATATATTTATGTAATACATATAACCATTTTTTTATAATATTCTGGTCATTTCTTGTATGATATCAAAAATATTTTGGTTATCAAATTAAATTTCTTCAATTTTGGAATAACATGTGATGACGTCATTATTCTACTATTATGCATCATATAGCATTTTGAAATTAAACAAAAAACATAAATCTACTCTTTCAATTTGAATCGTCAGAACTTTACATAAAATATCCTTGATATTTAGGTACATGTATCAGCCCACTAAGCCAATCTCTGAATTAAGTATTTTCTGCACTTTTCATAGTTTATTACATACATATATTTATAAATGTATAACTAACCTGCCACACCAAGTCTGTGTGTTCATTACTTGTTTTTCTGCTTTTTATTGATCTGATGAGTTATAATTAAACCCTTTTCAACTGATTTTTATATTTTGTTCATATATTGCGCTGTTACAACACTGTCCCAGGTTGGGCACCTGCATAAATTAACCCCTCAATATTCTGTATGTGCTTGTCCCAAGTCAGGTGCCTGTAATTTAGTGATTGAAGTTTAATGCTGTGTAACATATTTGTTTTTTCATTCATTGTTAAGTACTAAAATTGTTGTTAGTTTTTTTGTTTGAATTGTTTTACAATTATCATTTGGGGCATTTTATAGCTGACTATGTGGTATGGGTTTTGCTCATTGTTAAAGGTTGGACGGTGACCTAAAGCTGTTAACTCATATGTATTTGGTCTCTGTTGGAAAGTGGTCTTATTGGCAATCATACCACATCTTCTTATTTTGATATGTTGTATAATTTTTTATATTGACCAAACTATATCATTATCGTAATTGAAAGAACATTTGTTTACCTGCAGCTAATTTTGTATTGACATCAAATGTACCAACTCCTTTTCTACTACTATTTGCATGATGTGTCTTCCCTAATCTTATTCGGGCAATATCTCCACATTCTGTACATTGTATATACAAAATACCAGCAACACCATAAGGTTTAACTCCCAACGAATTATGTAATTGTAAAGGGACTTCACATTTGGAACATTGTTTCAACTGCTGAACAATATAGTCTAGTTCGACAACATATCTACAGTGGTTTAAGGGAAGTAAATCAGTAGGTAATGGTAATAAGTCAAAATCAACATTATTATTATATTCATCATCAACCACTACTTCATGATCTTGTATATCAGGTACAGACTCAAAAGCAACATTACACAAATCAGATGTTTCAATGGTTTTCAGTTGGGCATATGAGTGGTCAGGTTCTAAGTTTTGACAATGGACTGAGTCAAATATTGGATATCGTGGTGGTCAGGTTCTAAGTTTTGACAATGGACTGAGTCAAATGATGGTATATCTAGGTGGTCAGGTTCTAAGTTTTGACAATGGACTGAGTTAAATGATGGTATATTGTGGTGGTCTGATTGCAATCCACTCCTGTGAAAAACTAGCCCTTGGATTCGTTGGTTTTTCTCTAAATTCTTCTTTTTTGAAAATTTTCCTTGTTTGTTCCTTTGAGACATTGTTCAGCAGACGATACAATATTTTACGATTGTCGTGATTTTATAAAATTTTTCATCATTCAAGGATTTGCAATATTTCAGTGACTAATTCTGAACGTACTTTTTAGATACTCACCACGATATCTCTTTCTTTGGGTGGATCTACGTGTTGAAAATTAGTAAGACAGCTTAAAAATATACCGAAATGAATACAAATTATAACAAAAATTGATAGTCATTCTAGTATAAATATAAAAGCTGGTTACTTGTCAAAATATTGAAAGCAAGTTTCTTCCGAGATTCCAAAATGGCCAATCTCGATGTCAACAAACCGTAAAAAGGTCGACTTTGTAGTTTTAAATACAGTCCTTAATTTAATTTCTGTGAATTATGAATCGAGAAAGCACTAACTTAGAACAAAAATGGCTAGTGTTTTTATATTGTTTTTAATCGAGAAGAAAGTAAATATTTTGCGACGTTCGACCGATTATCGTAATGGCTGCGCACCAATCGACGCAACGGGCGCGAAAATTTAAACCCGCGAGCCCCCTTATTAGTTTTAAAACTTACATATTCATCAATTTTAATGTCTTGCGAAACCATTTAAATTAATAGGAATTGCTATGTCTCAATAGTTAACTATTTACACATTGTACATGATCTAAACATTGCTCGATGAAAAAGAGCCGATTTTTTTTTGAAAATCATCTGGTTTAGTTATCGACCTCATAAGTACTACGTGTAAGCATTTTGTGATTTTAATATTGACAGGTAGAGATTATATATACTTTGAATATTTTGGAAGCTGTGACCAGTTCATAGAAAAATAACTTTCCGGGAACTAAATAAAGGAAAGTGCTAATTATATATAAAGGTGGTTGTCAATAAAATTTCGTATTGTGTCAGATACTTTTTTTATTTAAAGGCTTTAAACATATTGAAGTGATGCAAATTTTCATGAAGTCGAATAAACTACTATAATTTCAAAGAACTTTTATTAAGCTTAAAATATATGAATTTATCATTGAAATCATTGATTTCTTTCTACCATGTACATTTTAATCAGCGTATATGAATTCAGCAAAGATATCAGGCTTATAGTTTGGTATTCCAGACGCGCGTAACAATTGATAGTTATAGTATTATGATCCCCACCACAAAAAAAAATAATTAAAAAAAACAACAAAATCTAACTTGTTTCGCTAGATTCGCTAAAAAACAGTTACTTTAACTATCAATAAAGCGAGTCAATATGTACAATGAGAAGTTATTTTAAAGTCGCAAGTGTCTTATTCGTGAAATTTAAATTAGGAGTTATTTTTATAACTACATAATATATTTGAAAAAAAACGACTTAAGTTTTCAAAGGTCGGAGGATCAAAATATTACGGGTTGTGATATATTTTCCAAAATACTTTATAAATTATTAAACAATCTAATAACTGTACTTCATTTTTGTTTAGAGTATATGTTTTAAATCTGGGATCTCTGAACTTCACATATTTAATTCGGGTTGAATTTATCTGAAAAAAAAAACCCAAACCACCATGGCTTAGACACAATGTAGTGATATTTTTCAGACATTTGTTTTTCAACTAGGACACCACATGAAGCATTTAAACTAAAGCAAGTATTTTTGATACAAATATGAAAATAAGAAAATGTAACATGACTGCTAATGAGACAACTTTCCATGACGTAGAGGTTATTTACTTTAGGTTACTGTACGGCCTTCAACAATAAGCAAAAAAAAAAAAAAACATACCGCTTAGTAAGCTAAGAAAGGCTCTAAAATGACAAAGGTAAAACAATGCAAACGAGAAAACTTACGGCCTGATTAATGTAAAAAGAATAAACAAAAACAAAATAAGATGATCTACAGAATAAAAACACAAAAGACACAAAGTACAGATCTGAGAGAGCTCGCAGTTACTAAACTCTATGTTAAAGCCAATAACAACTGATAAAAACAATGTGTTTAAGACTAGAATATCAATCAGTGCACATCCAAAATGTAAAGGATTTAGTGTAGAGATGTCATTAACAGTCGGAGAAAAACACCACCTTATATGAAATATACAGTTATATTTAAGAACGTTACTATAAAATAAGTCAATAAATAATTATACCAAGTGATAAGGTATCACTACAAATCGACTAGAAATTGCATCTAACTAATCCTAGGACATCACAAACTTCGTAAACAATCATTCTGTGATGTCACGGTTGCGGAATAATGAACGGATTGTGATTACGAAGATTGAAACGTATCTATGGTTATATGTGACTTTGGTATTTCACAGCAGCCAATCAACTCATCCGTAAAGCTTCCAAAGGGATAACTTCAACTTTTCGACTTGAATCACTTAGTTTAAAATGTACTCTGCGAGCAGGAACCCATTATTACGTAATACATTGATGGAAACACACTCTCTAGAAATCAACAGGGAAATATGTATACTCCATTTGCAAGCGCTAGGAATGTAAAGTGCATAATTGGGAAGATAACATTCATTAATGACTTAGGAAATGAAGCTTGTATTACAAACATGCACAGACATCCATGATTTATCCTAGTTGTTATATATATTATTGAATATTTCAGTCAGCGTGACGTTACCAAATACAAAAGTAATAGAATTGAACATGATGAAAGAAGAAAACATAACATAATGAACACAACACAAATAAGGAAAAACAAAACCAACGACTTCACGATTATTGATAAACACAATGAATTTAGTTTCATCATTGTCACGTTTATTTTTTTCATTATCAACATACCCGGTTTCCCATCTTATGGCGTTTACATGTTTCAGTTGATACGTTACATGCGTGAACTTTCATATTTTTGGATTTAATCAACGAGTGTTATCTCATAACGTCTGAACTGCTCTGTTGTGTTTGGTGAATTTATTTGTATTTTCGTCGTCTAAAGTCTTGTTGCCGTGGCGTTCCTTGATTGGTGAGTTTTGAATGTCTTCTTTGTATCTTCTGCCTTTTCTACAACAAGGTTAGAATTTCCACTTTGTAAATACAGCTGTTTTACAAACGACTCTTTTTGAGAGATACCTTATATTCATTATGACCTACTGGTTCCCAGAAATGATAATTCATGTTGCAAATAAAAGAGAGAAAACTTGGAATTTTACCAGTATAAATAAACTCATCATAGATACCAGGATTGAAATTTTGTATTTGCGTCAGACGCGCCTTTCGTCCACAAAAGACTCATCAGTGACGCTCGAATAAAAAAAGGTTAAAAAGGTCAAATACAGTACGAAGTTGAAAAACATTGAGGACCAACAATTCCTAAAAGTTTTGCCAAATACAGCTAAGGTAATCTATTCCTGAGGTAGAAAAGCCTTAGTATTTCCAAAATTCAAAGTTTTAAAAAGATTCATTATTATGACCATATCAATGATAATTCATGTAAACACAGAAGTGCTGACTACTCGGCTGGTGATACCCTCGGGGAATATAAACTTTACCAGCAGTGGCATCGATGAAATTTTGTATTTATGTCAGACGCGCGTTTCGTCTACAAAAGACTCATCAGTGACGCTCGAATCAAAAAAGGTTAAACAGGCCAAATAAAGTACGAAGTTGAAGAGCATTGAGGACCAAAAATTCCTAAAAATTTTGCCAAATACAGCTAAGGTAATCTATTCCTGAGGTAGAAAAGCCTAAGTATTTCAAAAGTTCAAAGTTTTAAAAACAGTTAATTTATAATTATGACCATATCAGTAGTAATTCATGTCAACACATAAGTGCTGACTACTGGGCTGGTGATACCCTAGGGGAATATTAACTCCATCAGCAGTGGCATCGACCCAGTGGTTGTAAATAAACTCATCACAGATACCAGGATTGAAATTTTGTATTTGCGCCAGACGCGCGTTTCGTCTACAAAAGACTCATAAGTGACGCTCGAATCAAAGATTAAAAAACAGTTGAATGGCGATCAAACAGACTTACCATGAAGATTCAAAGTAAAGGGAGGGGTAGTACAGATTTATAGTATAAGTTCAAACTCTAAGACGTTCGAGGCATATAAACGTTGAAAGTATACCACAGATCCCTATGTTTTGACCTTTGCAAAACAAGTGCATGAAAAGTTTCCATTCAAGGATAATATTTTGTAGGAAACTTCATAGTAAAAATGGCACAGGTTAAGCCGTAAAAGATCATGTGGGAAATTGCATTGTCTTTATCAACAGAGGTGCATCCCTTAAAAACAACACATGCAATCGACACCACAAACTACACAGATTGTACGGTCATCGTGACAAGTGTGTTGATCTAAAGATGCCACTCTGTGTGCATCTCAAACTGTATGGTAGATGTACCGTTGTATACTACAACATATCAGGACATTTTGATTAAATTTTGATTCACATGGTGGATGATGCATGAGTGTCAGGAGACGCATGTCCCTCCTTTGTTTTGGAGTTCATGCCATTCCTTAAAGCTGTTTGCACTTTGTATATTCTAAATGGATTGATATTTCAACATCAGTAATCTAATGTAATTGATAAATAAACCGTGTATTTGAAAAAGTCAATTGACTACCATTATTTTACCTCTGCCTGTACTAATGTGATATTGAGTGACTTGCGTATACTTCACAAATGTACAAAACATACAAAAGTAAGTTTATTTCATTTTTTGAAGTTGACATGATTTTTTTTATCATTAATTTTGTTGGCCACAGTTTATTTCATCAATTCATATCTACATTGTCATAAAATATTTCACATTCAATACATATTCAGTATGAGTCAGATGTGACAAACTACAGAAGAAATCGTTATTTTTGAACAACCACATATCACGCTTTATCCGCTTGTTGTTTTCACAAAAGAAAAAGGCAGAGTAAAAACTTGAATAACAGTTGCAATGTACTATATATTTTTTTTCGCGGTGTATTTATTTTCACGATTTCGCGATAGTTATATTTTCGAAGAAAACAAAACATCATGTGAATACCAATGCACCTTATATGCATATACAAATCATTGAATAAATGTCACCGGAATGTACTACTATGCATGCTTGTTTACCTTACATAACTTTAATTTCACTGTGAAACTATTACAAACTCGTTCACTATGCCCGTGGCTATTGTGTTGTTTTGGATTTCAATGAACGTGATCTATGTATTACAGGAAAATTATAAAGTACGGGATTTCGTTACCACAAATTACTTAAAACTTTACTAAATTCCTCCATAGATACAAACATTTGGTGTGGAAGTTTCGTTGTACTTTTAGAAAACCTATTTCAACGGGATAGCACATCCTAATTTTTACGGAGATGTTGTTTACCGAGTCTAGATATTAAGCTGCGATCCGCTTAAACTTATCGCTATTTAAATAAACTCATTCTAAAAGGTTACCAATACAACACTGTAATTAGATCTTTGAATATTGTTTTATTGGTATTAATATTGATTTTGTTATCAGTAAGTTAAAATCAAAGTAGAAAAAGGATGGGGCTGAGTATTTGCATGCAACCACATGTCAATGTCGATGTCCCCAGGCCTGTTCATTTCTTTACTATGTCCTAGTGTTCTGTCTGTTGAAATTAAGGTATTTTTTATAAGACCTTGTAGTAACTGTTTTAATGTGTGTACGAATTCATATGT
Source organism: Mytilus californianus (assembly GCF_021869535.1). Taxonomy (NCBI): domain Eukaryota; kingdom Metazoa; phylum Mollusca; class Bivalvia; order Mytilida; family Mytilidae; genus Mytilus; species Mytilus californianus. The sequence goes on from NW_026262712.1 coordinate 38,778,869, forward strand.
TGTTTCAAATCTTATGGCATTGAAGTCAAATTGTAATGCTGTTTGTTTGAAATTCTATGCATTATCTTCTTTAGTTCGTAGTTGAAGTTAAAACAACTCATGTACTTATAAATGCTCAAAATATTTATTCACATTTGAACGTGTATGTCAATTTAGCTGCTTGTTCAGTCTTCCTTTAGCACTTGATCATATGCATTTTTGTTAACTGAATTCATATTTACATTATCCTTATTGAAACTAAGATATCTTTTATCAACGTTAACGTCTTCCAATTCAGCATTTGAAATCGCTTCATCTGAAAAAGAATTTTACAATTAATTAAAAATTTAGCAAATTATCAATTCATACACACATACATACATTAATTAAATAATTCATTCATTCATTCATTCATTCATTCATTCATCCATTCATTCATTCATTCTTTCATTCATTCATTCATTCATTCATTCATTCATTCATTCATTCATTCATTCATTCATTCATTCATTCATTCATTCATTCATTCATTCATTCTTTCATTCATTCATTCATTCATTCATTCATTCATTCATTCATTCATTCATTCATTCATTCATTCATTCACTCATTCACTCACTCACTCACTAATTCATTCATACATTCATACATTCATACGATGTACATACATACATACATAAATACCTACCTACCTACCTACTAAGCTACATACATACATACGTGTACACACATAAATACATTCATACATACATAATTCCATACACGCATACATGCACTCTGTAGATATATCTGTGTACATAAATACAAAATGGAGTTTACAATTTTGGAATTGTACGCTTTCATAAAGCAAGTTTGAAAGAGTATGCATACCTCAAGATGACCTAAGGAATACATTTACAATCGATGTGTAGTTTACTAATGAAAGATTATATCGAAATATATTCCAATTCAGTATTGGCAATAACAGCAACTCCACGTCAACCTTGTTATGCTGACTACCAAGAAAAGGATAACAGTATCATAAAATTTATAGAAATAGAAATCAACATAATGCATCTACATAAATGTCAAATTTGTAATTAAATTAACAAATAATTCAGTACAATAACTGATATGAATCAATAGTACTTTATGATTATAAACTATTATAAAATTCAACATTGATATTAATATTTAAAAACAATTTATTCAGTAAACATTCATAACCATGTCAGTTCAATGATCCCTTCATGTATCCACAACTGAAGATTCATGTTACGTTTTCATGTTGTAACAGTACTTCTCTTTTTATAATTGGAGTATTTAACATAATTATACATGGATACTTAATTATATACAACTTTGTATATACATATTTTAAAAATATGACTAAAACGTATTGGGGAACACTATTGTGAAATGTCTATAAAAGATATCTTAAAAACAAAATATAAAACATTCAATATAAATATTACAGCACTGGTAACTGAAATAAGCTTTTCATCAAACATTTGTAACGAAATCGTAAAACAGTTATGAAACAGCTTGGAATTAGCTATAACCAGTAACACTATTCATAGAAAAACTAATTGGTGAATTCAAATATAGAAAAATATTCATCGAGTGACTGATCAACACAAAAATTCACGAGTTAATACTCACTGTTGTACCTTGACGAGTTAATAATCACTGTTGTTCCTTCATGGGTTAACACTCACTGTTGTTCAATCACGAGATAAATATGTTTGGATAATTGAATTCTCCGATTATTTATTATTTGAATTGCATTGCATATAGGCTTTATACGTAACAAACATAGATAAATATGAGGAACTTAATTTTTTCAACGCATTCCCAATTCCTTTTGATGCAATCTCATCGACAATGTCTCAGCCAACCCCATTGTTGTATGACACCCAAGGAGTGAAACTTTTCGTTTTTTTTTATACTGTAAAGTCGAATTTAAACTGACAACGCCAGGGCTTAAAAAAGAAAACAAATATCAACAGACAAATAACAGTACACAAAACACAACATAGAAAACCAAAGACTGTTTGGTAGATCTGATTTTAAGACGGTAACAGTATTTGAAGATGAGGTAGACTGATTTTGTGTCATAAATGGATGCCCCATATCCTATCTTTACTATTGTGTTTGCAAATGGGACAACTATTCGTCAGAAACTAACAATGATGTTATTAGTCATGGAACATCATACAGACTGCAACAATGTTCACAATCTATGCTGTATAATAAGCTATTAGAATGTAAGGGCATATACATGCAGCAATTCAAACTACAAACCAAACGTCAAGAAATATATTATATGTCCTTTGTCAATGAGCGTTTCTTTAAACATGTGTAAATGTTTTAATTCAACAAATAGTAAATGATGTCTTAACATAACACATATCAATTTTAATTCACGAGTGGTATTAATTTCTAGTTTGTCTATGCAAGTTTAGAAAAAAAAATTGATGTTTTTTGTCTCGTGAATTTCAACGCATAACAATGTATCTGAATACTTAAACGTCTTTTTCAAGATGCTGAAAATGATTTTTCTTAACGTCAATATTAGGATTCTTCGTCTACAAACATCCGAATAGTAAGGTATGAATTAAATACAACTCTTGGAATTTATATTCACACTTCACTTATACAGTATCCAAAATCGAGAAAATTGCAACACAATTTAAAAAAATGTATGTGCAATATCACTTATATATCAAAGTATTTGAAACACTAGATTTATTCCCTATAAACCCTAACAATGCAAGTGATGTAACATTTGAAATTACGCACCTTGAATGTCATTATCCAACGTCGCTCTTTGGAGACTTCTTGGATATCTTGGATATCTTGGATATGTCATCCATCTTGGATATCTTGGTTTTCTTGGTATTCGCGGCAATCTAGGCCAACCAAATCCGTCACATACATCAATTATACAAAGTGATGATAGAATAACCAATAACAGCAAGGCGTTTCTCTTCATTTTCAAACTGGAAGATAATAAACATAATAAACTATCAGGCCGTTAGTATTCTCGTTTGAATTGTTTTTCATTTGTCATTTCGGGGCATTGTATAGCTGACTATGCGATATTGGTTTTGCTCATTGTTGAAGGCCGTACGGTGATATATAGTTGTTAACTTCTATGTCACTTGGCCTCTTGTGGGTGGGTGGGTGGGGGGGGGGGGGGGGTGTTGTCTCATACCAATCATACCACATTTTCTTATTTTTATATATACTGTTTCACTGATTCTAAAAAAGATTGCAATTAATAATTTTGGTACCACGAACTATTGTATTATTATGATTAAAGATCGGAGAAATTACTGCACTTCTATATGAAAATAAACATTGATGAACAATGAGGTCTTCTTTAAAATAACCATTTAAAGCACATACGCAAACATGTAAATATCATTCAAAAACACTCCAAATAATTTTTAATTGATCATGTCAGTTTGTTATTGTTAAATAAAAACGAATGAGTATAAAAAAGTAAAAATAACCTTTGTGTCGTGAATAATCTGAAATAATCTAAAATTTTAACCAGCTTAAAATAGTCAAACATCAACGGAATTAGAGAACATTCGATCATGTATTTATAATATCATGGTGACAGATGTAAGCATCAATCGTATCTTTTGCAAATTTTCATCCTTTTTCCAAGAAAAAACATTTCTGACTAATTCATTAAAATTCATATGAAAACCATCGATTTATATGTATAGATTATGCGTTTAGAAAAAGAAAAACATAATAGTAGTTATACAAGTAAGAGTTATGAATCATCATGCTCATAGCGATAGAAATATACTAAAATGATAAAATGTACAAAATTTGTCGATTTTCAATCTCATTGTATAGAAAGCCCTTTCGATGTTCCATGTCGAATTAAGTGAGTCAAACACTAGGAATAGATTATCTCAGATGTATCAGGTCAAACCTTTTGGAAAATTTTATCGCCAAAGCTCTCAACTTAGTTTTTAACTGATTTGAATCAAGCGTCACTGCTTTTTTGTAAATGGGACGCGCGTCAGGCGTTCAAAAATATAAATCTTTGAAGAGTTTTCTTCCAGGTTCTAAAAACGTTTATTTTATCAATGTATACATTATACTTGAGAATATTGCCTAAAGATAGTCGTGAATGATTGAATTACTTCACATATTATTAAAACAACAATATTAGGATGTACCTGATTATATTATAAGAATAAAGCGATAACATACTATTAGTCTCTACATTAAACTCAAAAGTATCCCGCAAAATACAATCCGTGCTAGTTTGTTCGATTATTGTTTGCTTAACATCCAATGGCAAATATTTTATGCATGTTCAGGACGTTATTAAACAAGCAATACATGCAAAAGTTTTGTCCTGTAATTGGGGTCGACAGGGATGATGGGCGGAAAATCGGTTTGGCATTTAAAATTGAGGTTTACAGCATAGGCTACATGCAAATGTTATTACATGGGGTCTGAGCGAGACACTCACACAGTGCATACAAAGTTAACTATTCAATTCAAACTCGACATGGCTGTGTATCTATACATCTCAAACAGCCTAACAGACGCCTCACTTTGGAAAGTGTTTTCCTTCTGGTCGGAGAATACAAAACTTTTATTCCTTAATAACCGTGGGGTCTCTCATCGTTCAAAAAAGAATGTGTAAAAGTAAAATTTTATTTAATTTTTTTGTATTTAAAAATTTACGTTGATTGCTTAATTTAAACAGTTAAATTTCGGAGAAAACAAAAAGATCAATTGAATAATTCTAACAATATATCATTTTACAAGCTTTTATCAAATAACAGTTTTTACCGTTTATTCCTTTATCTTCAAACCGACGATCAATCGTTATGTGATTATCAAATGACTGCAAGTGAATTATTACGACGTCTTTGCATGCAATCGAAACTTTCCTAAAAATAAAAAAAAAAACATTTCGCAATTCTATCAGATGCAACTTGTTCATCATTTTTTCTAGAAACAGTTCATTTCTGATTAATTCATTATAATTCAGACTAAAAATCTCAATTTATATGCATAGTTATCAAAGGTACCAGGATTATAATTTAATACGCCAGCGACTTATACATTTAGAAAAAAAGGAAAACATAGTAGTAGTTATACAAGTAAGGGTCATGAACCGTAGCGAGAGAACTATGCCAAAATGGTCAAATGGACAAAATTTATCGATTTTCAATCTCATTGTATTGAAAGTCCTTCCACAGTTCCATGTCAAATTTAATAACTTGTGAGGTATACCCTAAGAATAGATTATAACAGATGTATCTGGCAAAACCTTTCGGAATTAAGATTCTCAATGTCCTTAAACTTCATATTTTATTTGGCCTTTAAAGTTGCTTGATTCGTGGGTCATTTGTGATTTTTTTTGTAGAATAAACGCGCAACTAGGATAAACAATTATAAGCCTGGTCTCTCTGATAAGTTCTTTTCATACTATACACATCCTTTCTACAAACTTTTTTTTATCAATTTATAAATGATTTCGTATGAATTATATTTAAACTTAATAGTGCTTATTGATAGCTGCTGTGTGAGATTCTATTACCTCGCACATTAAAAGAATCAACAACATTTACCTGATGTCATTGTATCGATCAATAATTGAAAAATACCATAATAAATGTAAATACACAAGTATAAATCGACGAAATACAATTTAAATCATCTCTGCATTTAAATTAAAAGTATCCTGTAAATTACACCGTTCTAAGTTGATTGATTTTTGTTTACTTTAGGATGAAGTCAGGTCAGGTTTAAGAATTTTTGTTAGATGTTCGGACTCCTTGGGTTTTTTCCTACGATGCAGGGTAAAATATCTTGCCCCATATCACTCACTTTTCTTTTCGTAGAAGAATGCAGTATCTCATAAAAAGGTCATTACCAAAAGTTAAGCAGATTCTAGATTTTTGTCATACGAGTTGAGACCCAAAAAATGCCAATGCCAAATATAAGGTAAACGTCGAAGTCAGTCTTGTACTGCCATTTAAAAAAAATCAAATATCTGAAAAAGGAGTTCCGTAACCTATCAATGTGTTTAGCTTTTTATTTGTTCCTTAACCAAAGCTCTTCTGACTTATAGTAACAATCTTAAATTCTAGATTTTTTTAATTTCACCGAAATGCATCCTTAACGCTCAGAGGCAAGTATTTTACGCATGTTCCGGACGAAAACAAATTAGCAAAAACATACAAAAGGTTCACCTGTAATCGGATTCGATCAGGAGGACGGGCGAGAAATTTGGACTGCCACTGCTATCAAAAGGCCACCTGCGCATCATCAAAAAGTTGTTATAAGGGGTAGTAGCGATGCACTTTTTAAAGATGAGGCATCGCATTTAACGTCACCATTCTGACAAGAAATAGCTGCGTATCTATACATCTCGAACAGCAAAACGGGCGCGCCACTTTGGCAACAATTGTGTTTCCGCTCGGAAATAGACAGAAAGTCTCCATATTGCTTTTCCCAAATAACCGTTGATGTCTCTCTCCGGCCTTAAAACGATGTCAAAAAGAAAAGTGTTTGTTTACTGTAATTGATCGAATTGCGAATAGTTACAATCATTGTATGCATGTACAATGATTTTAATTTACTTAATTAACGTCCGTTGTATATGTAAACCTATCCCCGAATATATAAAAACCGAAAAGGAATATATATAAGAAATAACTATATACGTTGATTGCTTAACTTTTGACTATATGTTTCATTTCGAAAAAAGATCAATTTAACAATTTTAACAATGTATCACGTAATTTACACGCCGTTATCAAATAGCAATGAATACCATTTATTGCTTAACCTTTAGACCGACGATTAGCGGTTTATTGATTCTCAACTTCCCTTACAGAGATTTTATATCACAAAAATGACTTCAGGTGTATTAAAACGAGATCTTTGCACGCAACCGAAACCTATCGTAAAAATTTAAATTCACATTAATATTTCTGAAGATAAAGCTGTATACACCATCATAACTTTCATTCTCCTTTCAAAAAATTATTTAGAACAGTTTAGAGAACTTGGTGTGTTTGCTATACTCAAACATATCTTAGATATCCATGAATGCCGTTCACATGTCTGCAAAAAAGAACGATAGTGATCACAAACCCTGATGTTGCAGATTCTATGTCAAGACAGGCTAATACAGGGAATAATTGTTTTAGAATTAAAGGATTGATTGATTTCTGATGATATCATTAATGATATTAAAGAGTATAGCACTTCTATAGAAAACAAAAATATCAAAGTTCTAAAAGAAACACGTTTAACTCAACCACAGTTCAATAAATGCACATTCAAAATACACTGAGAAACATTATTTTTTGATATTGTTTAAAGGCAACGTACAAAAAATACGAATTAATGGAAACAAAGGTAAACAGTCAATTCACAATACTGAGCTACGAAGTAAGACTATTTGTAGTTTTGCGCATTGGACTGCAAAACAACTTGACCATTAACGATTTATATTTCGTAAGGCACTTTAACGATGTCCTACCATTCTGACCGTTCACATCGATGAAATATCACGTATCTTTTTTATATAAATAAACAATTGTATGCGTTATTTAAGTATCCATAAAAAAGGACATTTAAAATATAACCGATCAAAATAGAGCTTTCAAGATCACGAGTTAATCATAAACATTGAGCAGACAAGATCAAAACTTAAAAGGTCTGGTTATATCGGGTCCGGCTTGCTGAAGTTGTATTCATAATATAGTATAAATACATGATCTATGTGCCACATGTTTTCGTTTATTTATAGCGTAGTTATCTCCAAATTTATCCAGGTATAACTGAAAATAGTATAAATACATGATCTATGTGTCACATGTTTTCGTTTATTTATAGCGTAGTTATCCCCAAATTTATCCAGGTATAACTGAAAAAGTAAGACGAACGATATCAATGGGACATTCAAACTCATAAGTCAAAGGTAAACTGACAACGCCATGGCAAAACACGAAATGAGATCAAAAGGCAAACAACACTATACAAAACACATCACAGAAAACTATAGACTGAGCAACATGAACTTGACAAAAATCTTTCAAATTACGGCGTGATGTGGTTTAATATATACCAATGATTTTTAAAACACAATTTATCACAAAGATAAGGCACCATTTCTAGAAATACTGATGATCGTTGATTCGGGAAAGACATATTTAAATATTTGAGGTCGACTATCTTTTTTAAACTCATAGCACCTCTCGTGCGAATTGTTTGAAATAAAAAACGTTGCTGTTTGAATCATGTATTCGCGCCATATCATTCTACTTTAGTCTTTCAGTACATGCTGAATCGTCATGTTTGCAACAAAAGAATAAAAAATGATTTCTAATACAACGTGTTTGTTTTCCTTGTTTGCAATCATAAGTTTTGCAATTAAAAGTTATATTTTTCTACATGTTGAATAAATTTAAACCTGATATTGTGAAGCTCGTGCACAAAACAGTACATCTGTATATGATATTGGCTACCAAAATCAAATATTAGTAACATTTTATAGCGTTCAATATTCGGATTATAACATATAGTTCCGTGAAACCCCACAGCTGGTTTGGAGAAGAAAGGCATATAAGAATACTACGAATCACTAGTCTTTACTTAGAATTGTTGGCCCGGAATATGTATACGTGGTTTAATATTAAAGTAGAATGTAATATAACACTGTTGTAGTAATATTATCTATATCAGTTCTAACATTGATTTTGTTTTAAAAAATGAAACATAACTAAATATACCTTGATACACAGCTGTGAACTGTTAGTATATTTAAAGTTTCGGGCCGATCTGGTGAGTCAAGCCATTTCCAACATAATAACGGCTTTTGATATGATGTTCTGCTGTTACATTTCTGTCCTATTCACAATAATGTTTAACCCTGCCACATTCTTGGTGGTCAATCCAAAGTAAGGACTCTATAATTGAGGGGCTTAGACGCCGTTTGTAATATTTGTTTCTGTTTGTTTTGAGCATGAATCTTAAAGCCGTTTGTTTTCTCTTTTGAATTGGCTTAATTTTTGTCAGATCTGATTCATTTATAATCATACGTTACAGTACGGAATTGATTCTTGCGATTGTCGAAGGCCGTGTAGCGACTCATAGATGTCTCTATTCTTATCTTTTGTTTATAGGACAGTTGCTTCATTGAACATCCCTTGAGGAAATCATACAACTTCTAATATTTCTAAATGTGTTTACAAATTGTATAAATGATTTATAATTCCCTCTTCTTTTTGTAAGATAAAATAAAATGTTTGTGTCAAATTTTTGTTCAACGGTCAATAAATTGACCTGTTAAAAGCTTCAATATTTAGTAAAAGTTTGTTTTAACAGATTTCTTTGTAACATTTCAATAGCTTAACCTACTGTAAACATGGACATTTACGCGAAATGTATAAGGGGAGTTGTGTAGAAAAGGTGCGAGTCTTACATTGTCGAAAAACAAACGAAACTAACCCTCCCCCGAAAATTTTTGCGTTTACATTACATCTTATTCTTAAACCAAACATACTTCCTAAACAATAAAAAAAAAAGAAACGTAATTACAATAATACACGTTGAATACTTTGTCAATCGTTAGTGATTTGCAATTGGCTACATTGAAATATTTGAACATGGTGAGTATCAGGAATAGTGGTACATACATGTATACTGCTTATCCTTCCGTTCACCTGACTTAGCTGGACATGTTTTGCAGGAGTTCATATTGCTCTATATTGGTTTTTATTTGTAGAACTGTATATGTTATTTCAAGCAGTACACATTTACATAATTTCATCTAAACTACTTGTCTTGATTTATTCTTTTTTCAATTTTGAAATAAATAAATTGTTTTTGGAAATAAGCTTATTCTTCTATGCTTACACACTGTCTCGATTGAAGGAAATTGCAAAGTAAACATTTTATTTGTTGCACACGTGTAGTCAGAAGTGATGGCACTAATTGACCCGAGATCGAATGATCAACAGATTAACGATCACCAAAGATGATGATTGGGCCATGTCACTTAACTTTGAATAAAACGGTTACAATTTGATTTTTCCAAGTGTGCTTTGAATTGTAGAATTATATTTTTATGAAACAAAAAAGCCAGTCAAACATTTCTACTGTTATTTTTTGTCGTATGAGAATTATGAGGAGACACTTCATCATCGCACTTCAAAACTGGAAGTCTGACTTATCGATCAATAATAATTTATAATTGGAATCAAAAAGATAAAAGTCGTACAGTTTAGGTGTCTTAAAGATTTAATGGGTAAAAACCCTGTCTGAACTTGTCCATGTAGTTCATACTACGTTTGCTGATATTCGATGTATTCTCTAGATTGTATGCTTGTATCCGTGTATTCAACATACATTGGGATCTTTCCATGTCTGGATTAGACCATAATCTGTTATTTTTCGTTTAGCACTTAAATACGTGGATTAAACCATCCCCGAAAACCCTAAAAATTGGTAACCCACGAATAAAAGTACTTTCACAGTATGTTGTGTCATTTTTCTACTGTGCAATATCATATATTTCTGTGTATAGTGTACTATGTCATATATTGTCTAATGTATAGGGGGATACTTGGTAAGCTGTTAACTTGTGTCTTAACCATTTGCATGATTCCTGTATTTACAATAAAATCTGTTTAAAGTAATGGTTTGTGGAAAATATTTGTCTTTTTCGTTCCTCGTTCTGATCATGGTATTTATCTCTACTACATGCATCTACCAGTTTACTTGACCCATTGTTATTTTCCGTCTCCCTTTCTAATAGCTGTCACGTTAAACATGGTAAAAGGACGTAAATGGTGCTCTGTTGTTCATTATAAATTTAGGTATTTTGGTTGGTAGTTTACATCAACTCTATATAGCCATGTTAATCAAAGAGAAAAAAGAGAGCACAGGATGCATGAGAAGCAAGATACTAAAGGTTATTAGTTTGCCTCAAATTTGTTGACATTTTTTTCTGCCAAATGTCTAGGGATATTCCACTCACAGTAGACTGCTGTTTTTTATGATCTTGTCAGTTTAGTAGTCTGAGCTTCAGTTTTTATACAATTTTATCACAATACTATCCCTTTCTGAAATTTTTCATTGGTAAAATTATAAAATGTTATGAAATGTAGATTGCAACATCCTAAGGTGAATTCGAGTCCCTCATATGTAGGTATTTATATACTCAACAACAAAAGAAGCGCACAAACTCTATCAATCCCTGAGTCTCTATTGCATTGAACCTATAACATTGATATTTAAACATGTCTGTAGTCATAAAAATCAAATTCTGTGAAATGAAGATCTTTATAATATTTTTTTATTTTGATATCTAAAAGAAACATTTTGGCAACCGCAAAACGAAAAAAAGGTACTCAACTGGTGAAAAGTCTCGTGTATCTTTTGACCTGAAAACCAACAAAAATTACTTGAATGTTCCGTTTATAAATCAAACGAATTTTTTCCAACGACCAATTTGAAATAACTTTGTCTTTTTTTTAAATTTTGGATTAAACCCCCATTATCGCCATTTTAACAAACTCGTATATTGATTCAAAGCTATTGTTAAAAATACTGGAGTTTTGAACATTTTTGGCAAAATCAAGAAATGATGAAACTACACATTACATGGGAAAATGTGTATTATTTGTGGTGTGAAGTAGACATTATTTGCTTTCAAATATTAGTTTTTTTTTCTTAGCGTTCCTGATACAGATATTTTAACAAAAGCATTTTGAACGCACATACTTCATATCAAGTCATATTTCTCTCTGATGTCTTACAAACAAGAATATTTCCATAAAATAGACCAAGACTCATCAGTGACGCTTGACTAAAAAAACTATATATATAAAAAAGGGCAAATAAAGTTCGACGTTTAAGAGCATCGGGGACTCTTGAATCCTCAAAGTTTTGATAAATACAGCTAAGTTAATTTATTCCTGGGGATTTTAAGGAGATAATAATTGGCTGATTATCACGTTATATCCGACTGAGTACTTAAGACAACTTAACCATTAACGATTTATATTTCGCAAGGCACTTTAACGATGTCCTACCATTCTGACCGTTCAAATCGGTGAAATATCACGTATCTTTTTTATATAAATAAACAATTGTATGCGTTATTTAAGTATCCATAAAAAAGGACATTTAAAATATAACCTATCAAAATAGAGCTTTCAAGATCACGAGTTAATCATAAACATTGAGCAGACAAGATCAAAACTTAAAAGATCTGGTTATATCAGGTCCGGTTTGCTGAAGTTGTATTCATAATATAGTATAAATACATGATCTATGTGCCACATGTTTTCGTTTATTTATAGCGTAGTTATCTCCAAATTTATCCAGGTATAACTGAAAATAGTATAAATACATGATCTTTGTGTCACATGTTTTCGTTTATTTATAGCGTAGTTATCTCCAAATTTATCCAGGTATAACTGAAAAAGTAAGACGAAAGATATCAAAGGAATATTCAAACTCATAAGTCAAAAGTAAACTGACAACGCCATAGCAAAAACGAAATGAGATCAAAAGGCAAAAAAACACTATACAAAACACATCACAGAAAACTAAAGACTGAGCAACATGAACTTGACAAATTTCTTTCAAATTACGGCGTGATGTGGTTTAATATATACCAATGATTTTTAAAACACAATTTATCACAAAGATAAGGCACCATTTGTAGAAATACTGATAATCGTTGATTCGGGAAAGAAATTTTGAAAATATTTGAGGTCGACTATCTTTTTCAAACTCATAGCACCTCTCGTGCGAATTGTTTGAAATAAAAAACGTTGCTGTTTGAATCATGTATTCGCGCCATATCATTCTACTTTAGTCTTTCAGTACATGCTGAATCGTCCTGTTTGCAACAAAAGAATAAAAATGATTTCTAATACAACGTGTTTGTTTTTCTTGTTTGCAATCATAAGTTTTGCCATTAAAAGTTATATTTTTCTACATTTTGAATAAATTTAAACCTGATATTGTGAAGCTCATTTACAAAACAGTACATCTGTATATGATATTGGCTACCAAAATCAAATATTGATAACATTTTATAGCGTTCAATATTCGGATTATAACATATAGTTCCGTGGAACCCCACAGCTGGTTTGGAGAAGAAAGGCATATAAGAATACTACGAATCACTAGTCTTTACTTCGAATTGTTGGCCCGGAATATGTATACGTGGTTGATTATTAAAGTAGAATGTAATATAACACTGTTGTAGTAATATTATCTATATCAGTTCTAACATTGATTTTGTTCAACAAAATGCAACATAACTAAATATACCTTGATACACAGCTGTGAACTGTTAGTATATTTAAAGTTTCGGGCCGATCTGGTGAGTCAAGCCATTTCCAACATAATTACGGCTTTTGATATGACGTTCTGCTGTTACATTTCTGTCCTATTCACAATAATGTTTAACCCTGCCACATTATTGGTGGTCAATCCAAAGTAAAGACTCTATAATTGAGGGGCTTAGACGCCGTTTGTAATATTTGTTTCTGTTTATTTTGAGCATGAGTCTTCAAGCCGTTGGTTTTCTCTTTTGAATTGGCTTAATTTTTACTTACTTAAGGCTTACATCGTTGTTTGAATTTGAAAACGTAACCATCAATAACACTTACACATTTGATTTAATCGTGCTATTGTATACCTTAATAGTCATTTTATGTTCTGTAAAAGTCGTCAAATTCAAAATATGCTTTATTACACTGTTCCTTCATTGATATTCTTGTATACTATTAGATTTTTATATGAGGTTAATTCTCTTTGTGTTTTATGAAATTAATCCCTGTTTTCTATAGGCAGCCATTTGGGCAAAATTGAACAAAATTTTAAAAACAGACGTTAAAATAGAAAAAAAAATGTATAAAAGTGACACCTAACATCCACGCATTCCAACATCAATCTGAATTCCAATAGCAACAAATCTTATTCGGAAGACTCCGTATACGTACTTTTAGTATTTTATTGTAATTATTTTACAAAATAATGATCATATGGTGCTAGTATTACTAGACCTGCAATTGCTTTGTATTATATGCTAATGATAAATGTTTAACATTTATGAATAGGTTTAAGCATTGTAGGCCCGCCATCATCAGGGATTTACATATCAGTTTATTTTAATTTTGTCGTTGTCAATAGATCTGCTATATTTTTATGCTTTTTATAAGATATTATTGGTTTCCTTGAAAACATTTCGTTGCATACCACACCCTGTTTAGTAGGTCCCAATGTTTACTAATGCATTGTTTTAATTTATGAATGCATGGATTGAATTTCGTTGCCAATACTAAAGGAATTTCCTTTGTGTGTTTTTTGGCCTTTTTTCTGATTAAATCAGATCTATCACATGACAATACCTCATTTATGTACTGTTCGATTTCAATCTCCTTGTATCTTCTTTTTATTAAGTTCAATCTGAACTGTAACAAAATATGTTATAAATCATCAGCATTATTTGTTGTTCTAATGTATCTGATACTTCGCCCTTGATAAAACCTGCAAACACGGTCGACTGTGACAGCTTTTACAATGTAAATAAAGGAAAGCATTTGATGGTTTAAAGTCTGTTCTCACATCGAAGATGTTTTCATTAGAAAACCTCGTTCCTTTGAAAATATTAACATCAAGAAATATTATTTCTTTAGATTAAAATTCTAATGTGAATTTTAGGAACGGATGATGATTATTTGCTAAATCTAACAAATCCTTTATTTCCTTCATGTCGTTGTGATATATTTATATAATATCATCATGATACCTACCCTAGAAAAAGATATCTTTTCTATGTTCAAACTTACAAAGACTTACTTTCATAGTTTTATACATGAGTATATCCGGGCTTGGCACTGCTTCTATCAAGGCGCCTATTTTTTGCCTATAAAGCTGTCCATTAAAATCAAATATGCTGTACTCTAAAATTGATCTGAAGAGATAGATTAAATCATCCGTAGGTGGGCATTTGATTTTGTAATCTGATTTATCAAACTGATCTTACGAAATTCTAACTGCTGATAATAATTCATTAATCGGGCAATTAGTGTAAAAAAACAGAGGTCAAAAAAACGAAAACAGACGTTTAATTCAAGAAAGCAGTAAAAAAAAACGAAAACAGACATACAATTAAGATCAAACAAACAGACAACAGAGGTCTAATACGAAAACAGACATGAACTTAAAAAAAACGACGTTAAATTCAAGAAAGCAGACATCAAAAACGATAATAATCAAAGAACATAAACTAACAGGTTTCACCATTTCTTTTTCTTTGTTCTTCCCTCTATTATCATGAGTACTTCTACTTTTGTGGTGCAATACGGGTAAGTAGCTTTACTGTAAGCAACTGTGTGCATGTGTAGAAAACAATTTACAGTAATAATTTCAGAGCAGATGACAGTATAATTACGCCTATAAATCAACACTGCCCAGTGTACCCACCACCAAGTTAAAATCGCAATGGCAGATTGTCACATCCAATTATAAGCTAGGAATTCTATCCCAGCAAGGTGCTCAAGTCTAAACCCGAAGAACAAGAGAGATACAACTATATAAATCACCATTTTACGTTCAGTGATCTGCGCCAATACCATACTATATACATTTAGACTTTAGTCTTTTTAAGGCACACATGTTAAAACCTTAATGAAGCACTAATCTATGTACATCACTGTATACGTAAAAGTCTATGCACTATGTCATTTACTAAAATCGAAAAGCACCATTCATGTCCCTTAATTATCAAAGTTACTGTTACAATCGGTTACTGGATACACACATCATTAGAGTATGCATTATATAGGTTCTTACTTTCTTTTGTTCATTCAAAAGTGAATAACACACCTCTATATGCACTTGTCATAAGTCGCTTGCACTGCAACAGTAAACTTATAACTCATATTTCAATGAAGAATTACAATAAATTAAATTAAGGGCAAAGTTTTTGTTAACGGACAAAGATTTTGTGCATAGCTCATATCATGGGTTGCATAACTATATATATAATATATAATTTAACATAAACATTCATATTGATGCCCAGAAATATAAAAAAAGTTTAACTTATACCTTATTTAGGACCACTGCAAAGATTTAATTTGTTCACTAAAATTTTAACAACTTAATCATTTACATAAACCATAGCCTTCACCGATATGATCATAACCATAATTATTGCAAGAATAAGGAAACAAAGCCTAGTACCCTAAACATCTGACTGTTAATTTAAGTCTTACTTTAAAACAAATACTTTTAATATATTATACCAAACAGTTTCAAATGACATTGCTACCCTAACTGCTATCTAAATTCAGTATGGCACATCTTCTATGATATCAGGCATATACCTTTCCTCTTGAGATGGCCCCAGTTTTCTCCATCAATAAGATAGTCTGTATTAATATTTGAATTTGTGGACTTGACACAAATAAAATCACTTTCAATAGCACTGACGTGTTCGAAAAGACTAGATTTTCTATTTCATGATCAATGTCACATAGCAGAGTTCTTAGCTTTGTAATTAACGGTCTTCTCACGGTCTGTTTTTAATTTAATGTCTGTTTTTTAATTAAATGTCTGTCTTCGCTTTTGAGGTCAGTTTTTTTTTATTACGTCTGGTTTTAAAAGTTTGTTCATTTAAGCCCAAATGACTGGCCATGGTTTTCAAGGTTGAAAAGAAAATTCCCCAACATCTTCGTTAAAGCATAGTTTTTGAAGTGATGTTATGACATTTTTTGTTTTATAACACTGTTTAAGAAATTTTGAACGAATACAAACATCTTTATGACATCATAATACGAACATGATCTACAGGCAATTTACATTGACATACATTAGAGCCGTATGATTTGTAAAGAGGATATTTTACTTCTTTGGAATATTTGTTGAAAACACATAACAACAGATAAAGAAGCTAATTATGAACAGAACATTTTGTTCGGAATAACAGTTATTTACCGAGATATCAGACTACTAACTGATATAAAGAAAACCGATAGAAGTGAAAGATAAAAGTGTAAAAGAAAGATACAAAGCTACCAAGACGGCAATCAATACCATAGGTGTGAGACAGACATTACCATAACAAAACACAGAATATCAAAACTCAACAAATTACCTGGAGATTGAGCAACTTATATGTAATGCCCACAAAAAGGGTGTTTTCACATGTGATCAGGGAGAATAGGGAATTTCCTGGCAAAGTAGAGACATTCGTCATTTGGGTAATGCCAAGTAAAATTCAGTGATATGTTATTGTCATTGAGTTGTCATAAATAAGGAAAGAAGGTCTAAATTGTTTGTAAGACAAGGCCGTTAAACACATCATGATGACATTCCGAGGATGTTTGAAAAGTTAAAGTGGGTTTTTACTAATAAATAAATGCATTATTATTCAAGACAATAATGATTGGACACACTATGGAATATTGTATTGAATGGAATGGGGAATATATACTTCATAAGAGTTTGGCGTTGCAATATTGCTAAATCATAATGTGCCAATCTGATGATTTATTTTCAGCTGATTATATAGTTTTTCTTACATGTTTGTTGTGCTTTGACACTTATGCCCCATATTTGGGGAGGGTTGGTCTCGGCATTCAAGTTTACCACTGTCACATTATGTATGGATCTATCGCAAGTCAGAAGCTTTTAATTCAGTGGGTGTCCATTGTTGCCGTTTTTGTTTACAATACTTAGGTCGTTTGTTTTTTCGTTTGAATTGTTGTTTATGTGTCATGTCGGGGCTTTTACACACTGACTATGCACTATTGGATGAGCTCATTGTTTGGAGCCGTACAGTGACCTATAATTGATAAATTCTATGTAATTTTGTTTCTAGTAGAAAGTTGTCTGATTGGCAATTATATAACATTTGCTTATGTTCTATAATTGCAACTTCAAATACACAATGTATTTTAAAATAAATGGAAATGGGGTAATGGATTGAATTTTGGCCACTAAATCGCTGTTAAAAAAGCAATGATTGATGAAAAATATAACAAGTTCGCTCCAATTATTTAATCTGCATTTTGACGCGTATGTAGAAAACAGTGTCTAAATTAATCATCTTCCTGTAGATCATCCACGTAACGCTCATGGATATCATCCATAACCTCCTCATCATCATTCATATCGACAAATCGTTCATTTAAATGTCGGTCTTCCAGGTCCACTTTCTTTATGTCGTCATCTGAAATATAGTTTTGAATAAATGATGAAAGACAATTTGAAAGAAAAGAAAGATATCAAGTTGGCGTAAACATTTAACTGTTTATTTTTGAACAGCTAAAAATTTAAATACATTTTGATAAAGCGTGTCGTTATCCACTAATAATTATTGTTTCATTAAAATACGTAATTTTCATTGGCTGACAACAATTGTGAGGAACTCCAATATCTAATTTTATTTCCGTGTAAAAAACACAGTTATTCATGCACGTGCTACACGTGTCAATGTTAGAACAATGCATCGAAAACAATCAAAAAGCTTGATATAATTCTCTATTTCATAGTTGTAACATAAGAATATAATTATTAGAAATGTAATGCTTCTTTTTATAATTTTATAGGGTTGTAAAAACGTTCATCGTGTGCAGATTATTAGAATGAAGTGCTTCGGTCAACACTTTTACACCTCAATACAATTAAAAAAAGAAGCGTTCGATTCTTTATTGCATATTATTTACTTCAAACAAACATTTCTTATACAATTTTAAACGGATATAACGGTTCGTATAAACCTATAAGGTAGGGTTAAAAAATATATATACTGACGTTTAATGATAATTCTCTCTAAATATTGACAAGACATACTACACATGTATGTTCCTACCAAACATTCTCAAGATATCTCGTAATAATAAATTAAGTTGAAAGCATATTCCGTATGACAATTCGGAAAAGTTATGAAAATGTTTTGTGTTAGCTTGAGTAGCTCACAATTACTGAATGAATGTTTGTTATACATGTTAGATTAGCAAGATAATATGTTACTAGTCAAATCTTTTCCATCCAAACCGTTCAAGAAGTGTTGAAAAAAGAAAACAAACGTTTCATGTTCCTAACAAACAAGTTATTCCCCTTACTCATATTACCTGTGATTCCGCTTTCTGAATAGCTGTTTTTTCTAGTTCAAATATAATTAATTAAAAAATTATAGTACTTTACCTAGCTTATTGTAGTTTCGCATTTGTGCCCTGTTTTCCCAATTATGTCCCAAATATAATGATCAAGTTAGTAGTCGTCCTATTGATAACTGCACTGTCTGTGCTGTAATTACTGTTTCCCTTTATGTGCATTATTAGTAAACAAAGCTATGTTTCATTGTGGTTATATTGATGAAGAAAGATCATCTTTATGTAAAAATATATATTACGTTATCAACAACGTTTATATATGGAATTTCTTTTTCTCAAATGTTGTAAGTGTTATGAATTTAATACAGAAAGAAGGATTTCTATTCATGCTTTCAGAAATACGCAATGTTGGTTTAAAAAAATGTATGTATCTTGATTGTCGTCGATAAATGTGACGCTTTTTCGTCCTCTATAAACTGTAGGACGTGGATGCCAAGTTCAAATCGGTAGCCATCTTCTAATCGGTGGGTATCCTCTTATGGGTGGCCGCCAAGGCCCCCACCTAGTTTCTTCGCACCCATCAATTAAACAATAGGCGAAAACAATAGTCAGTAGCAGACAAACATTAACTTTCATTTTCAAACTGAAAGATTGAAAAGATTTTTTTTTTATTGTTTAGATGAAATAGCCAATGAAATTAATTTCGGTTAAAAATAATTTTGTATTGTTAAAGCTAAATCGTGTACACTACTAGCTGGGTGCCACGCCACAACAAACCAAAAAAAAAAGAGCGAAAAAGACAAACGACAGTCTACAAATACATCATAGAAAACTAAAGACAGACCAAAGTTGAACCCAAGTAAAAAAAGACTCGGTGATATCAGATGCTCCGAAAGCGTATGCAGATCCTGTCCCACATGTGGTATCAATAAGAAATGCCTATTAATAAATACTAGAAAATCATGGTTCTGCTCAAGTATCTTAATAAATTTGTTTACCAACTTTGATCATATAGTATGCTAATTAATGAAAATTGATATATTGTTTGCATTAAAGATTATAATCGTATAATAATGTAGATTGATATTGAGTGTATACAATTGTACGCTACATTTTTGTGGAAAGAAATACAATGAACTTCTACCCATAATAATACGTCGAAAAAAGACGAACAACGCAAGTAACACTATCTCCCCCGTCTTTGGTTTTATATGTTCTGTTTTGATCTGTTGTTTGCTTCTAGTCGTTAGGAATGTTCAATGCCAAATATATAAAAATCAACCACGGATGTGTAAGAGCCGAAATACGTGAAGAGCTATAATTGTTTTCTAAATCTAGTCAGTATTGAAGCTCTGACTACTGAGTTAATATTACTGTCATCCCCAACCATTAATATAAGAATTGAATACAACTTTTAGTAAACCTTGCTCCTTTTTTGGCAACGTGGTGTTCCTCGTGTTGATACAAGCACTGTGATAAGTCTTATTCGGTATGTCACATTCGAGGACGGGAATAGGGAATCATTTTAGAAATTAGATTTATTACTACAAAAAATTTAGAAAAATATTAAAAACTTCTTTATGTAATATTATAGGGTTGTTAAGCGTTGATAGAGCGCATCAGACAAAATGTGCCAGTGTTAACACGTTTACATCCGAATATGTTTACTAAAAGTTGTATTCAATTCTTATATTAATGGTTGGGGATGTGGAGGAATTTTCTGTATGAACTCTGTGTCAGCTTTTATTTGTCAATATAAAAATTAGGAGGTCAAATGAAGTAGGTGGGTAACTGTTCGGGCTTCCACAATGTGTAAAACCCATACCGTATAGTCGATTATGAAAAGTCCAGACGTGAAAATGTGAAACAATTCAAAAGAGAAAACTGATGACCTGATCTATAAGAAAATATTTTACGGAAAATGAATACGACAGAAAAGAACCAAAGACATCCACTGAAATGTATCATTCTGACTTGAAACAGGCACATAAAGAATAGGACTAAACATGTGTGCGACCGCCCAATCATACATCCTACCTGGGACAGTGATATAACAGCACAGCATAAGAACACATCAGTTTCAACTGGCTTAACTCAAAGGATCGGTACGTGGCATAATCACAATTAACATAAAACAATAGACACAACGCACCGCAATAGGTACTTGCAGTTACTGGAAGCTAGTTCTAATTCAATTAATACATATAAATAAATCATAAAACATATTCATTAATCAGTACACGTCCAACGGATTTAGTGTAAAGTCGTCATAGACAGTATGAGAAACGCATGAGCTTTTGCAATGCCACAATCATGAAAATATAAGTGAACAGTATCGATAGGAAGAAGGATAATAAGTTCTCCTAACTGTACATATACAACATACAGGCAAAAGGGAAAGGAGGACATTTAAACTCCGGGAACATCAGGAAAACTGTATTAAAAATTCAAACTTTTATTAAATTGACCTAAACTCAATATTACGATAGTGATCAGTGAAAGATTCAAGGATCAATGTCCAGTTAAGAAGCAACGGACGTCCGTCAATCCATATTTAAGTTCGTTCATTTGTTTGCGTGTCAGCCCGCCTAATTTGGTTTATGTATCAAAGAATCACCTAATCATAATATAAACCAGAAATTTTATGTCAAAGAATCAACGTCACTAATTAAACGGTGCATATTATTTAACAATAGTTAAAACATATGGATTTGACTACAGATTCCTTAATACCACTGACCAGATTTCACTGAGGTGTTCACAGAATCTAATTTTCCATTTGGAATGAATTGTCTCTTGCAATTTATCAAATAACTACAGATGCTCCATTATGATATTTATATGTATGATCGGTCTTTCAACCTACCAAAGACATTCTTTTTAGATTAAGATGAAGTTTCACTTGCATATAACATGTATAAATCTTCGTCATAATATATTTTACTTGTTTATTCTAAACTTAAGTATAGACAAATTTGTTTATTTCATTTTACAGTTTCATTTGATAAAATGTTATATCACTGATGATTAGCGACAGCTTGTAAGTTGCGTGACATACGACTATATATATTGTAAATTTGACCTTTTAATTTTTAATATTTGAGTATCAACACCTAATATGACAATAATTAACCATTCGTGTACATTTTTGTATTTATCTACAATATTTATATATATCGAAATTTTAAACTGTTAAACTGTGATTTACAATATGAACAATGCATTACATGATATACTATATCAAATTGCAAGTCACGCAATGAACTCGGGTGCATTACAGATAACAAAATTTAAATAAATCATTCAAAAATTATTATAATGGCAACTGTCAGAGCAAACATGAGTTCTTATGTTGTTGATAGAATGCATTTATTGTTTCATCACAACTCATGGGCTTGGTTAATTGGTGTCCAAAATGTGTTTCAACTAGGACAGCTCATTCAGTTTGTTTTCACTTTTTATCTTTGTCTACTTTTCTAACTGACTTTTACACGTTACATGAAATATATCTAGCTACTCTAGATTAGTAAATTTATAATTTTTACTCAATTTCAATACAAATGAAATAGCAGCATCAAGTTCGTGTAAATTGTAAGATATGTAAGATGCTAAGGTCAAGTACTGATAGTATTGTTTGAAAAGTTATACTTACAAGGCTGATTAAAATTATTTCTTCCCTGATTAATATATTTACAATGAGATACACATTAATGTTATTGTGTAAAAAGCAAACAAAGTAAACTTCGAGATGTATTACAGTGTAAGACATTAAAATACTGTAAAAGAATCTTTTGAATTAAGTTACGGTTCTCCATTCTATAGATAAAACAATTATAGATTTATAAACTATTAAAAAAGCAAGGTTTCTTTTTCTTTTTTTAAAACTTATTAAAATGATTAATCCATTACGTTTTCAAATATTTTAAAACAATTCAGGTGCTATCTGTCATTCCGTTTATGGTTTTTCAGTGCATACATAATTATACACGCTTCCAAAAAAGGACTTTTTCAGAACATTTACCTCCAGCTCGTATATGTTATTTTCTAGTTACAAACACTACCAAGAAAGGATATATTTTAGTCAGAAACTGTCTTATTCCTTGAAAATATGACTGTATTTAGTTGTCACAGCTGATACGATATGTGTTTGTATCTTTGATATTTTGTATTTATCATAAATAGTCAAAATAATGTTTTCAATAAACAAATTTAAAGTAACCTGATTACTACTGCTGGAAAAATTGCAACTTAGATACAGACACATAGGTAAGTTTTATACTAACTGTTGTGAAAGAGTATGGTATATATATTGTTTAAGAATGTTTAGTTTGATTAAACTATAATTTCATTGTTGTCTTAGGTGTGTCTGATTATTCTGACGAAGGGTTCTTTGTCAATAGATGATGGCATCCTAATTTTAAAGTAGCCTCTATTGAGACAAACCTGTCTTTCAAAGTCACACTTTTCTTGTCCTTCAGTAGTAATATCTATGTATTTTGAACCTTATTTTAAAAAATCATTTCTGCTATAAGGTCAGTTTTCTCTTGTCGCAAGCGTGGCCTTTAAATACAAGTATGACTGAATAATTTTTCAGTTGTAGTCTATAGCATACTTTGTTTAATTGTAGCGTATAACATTTTACTGCAACACATAGGCATTTCGACAATCGATGTATATAAACTGATTTTCGAGGTTCCAATATAAGATAATCCAAAAACCGTATACCAACGTTGAAAAAATGAAAATAATACTTTATCAGTTGTTTCCGTTCAACACGCTTTTCTGGATTCCACTTCACCAGGAACATGCATAGCCAAATATTTAAATTTAAAAGATTTATAAGTACAGAGGCACGTGAATTGTATAACCACATAACCGACATTGGCCTAAAGATAAGAGCCAAATGAATCTAAGGTTATATTCACCTAAGAAAGTTGGATCCTTAGTTTTTTACATTATATCTATAATATTCAATTAACTAATGTACAATGTATACTTAATATTAACAAACAGTAGATTTAAGAAAGGATTGTAATGATCATGTCAGTACTGAAGCCCTGAATACTGAGCTGATGATAACGTGGTGGATTTTTGTGCACTAGTAGTGTTATATAAACGAGAATAAAATAATCTAGTAAAACCTACATTAATGATTTGCGTTCGAAGTGCTTCTATGGATAAAACTTCAACGGGAATGTGCAAACCAAAATATTTGAAAGCAAAGGATGTTTGTCGGCTTAGAAGATGAAGACAGAAAAACATTTTATGATTTTATGCGTTCGAAGTTCTTTTCTGAATGTTTCTTCATTTGGAATGTTCAATGCCAAATGTATAAAAACCACGGATGTATAAGAGCCGAAATACGTGAAGAGCTATAATTGTTTTCTAAATCTAGGCAGTATTAAAGCTTGGACTACTGAGTTAACATTACTGTCGGGGACTAATAGTTCATTCGCTTTAACAAAAGAGGTGGAAGATACAAAACAAATTTAAACTTAAAAGTCGAAAAGAAACTGACAACGCCGTGGCAAAAACCGAGAAAAAAAAACGACCAAAAGACAAACAACAAATAAAACTCAAAACTGGGTAACACAAACCTTACAACATGGATAATTTCGTGTGTTCAGGACGGTTAAGCAGATACTGCTTCACATGTGGCATCTGTAGTTTATTTGTTGATTTGATAATCCTGTTTGTTCCCAGTGCTTTTCCCGATTTACATTCAACATTAACACTCCAATCCAAATAATTGTTGGCAAAGAATATATAACAAAACAATTAATTTTCGTTCTCAAATTTGTGTAGGGGTATTTTTCTCAGTGATATTTTCTCTATGGTGTTTTGATTACATGTCAGTGTTTTCGTCGTTTTTAATTACTTGATAAGTTGTTTATTATTTAGTTATATTTTTTTCTGGGGATAGTGTTACTTGCGCGTTGTCCGTCTTTTTTCTACGTATTATTATGGGTAGGAGTTCATTGTATTTCTTTCCACAAAAATGTAGTGTACAATTGTATACACACAATATCAATCTACATTATTATACGATTAATATATTTACTGCAAATAATATATCAGTTTTCATTGATTAGCAAAATGTATGATTAAAGTTGGTAAACAAATTTATTAAGATACTTGAGCAGAACCATGATTTTTTAGTATTTATGAATAGGCATATCTTAATGATACCACATGTGGGGCAGGATCGGCATACGCTTCCGGAGCATCTGATATCACCGAGTCTTTTTTTAATGGGGTTCGGCTTTGGTCTGTCTTTAGTTTTATATGATGTATTTGTAGACTGTCGCTTGTCTTCTCTGTTCTTTTTTTTTTGTTTGTTGTGGCGTGGCACCTAGCTAGTAGTGTAAACGATTAAACATTAATAATAAAAAAATATTTATAACCGAAATTAATTTAATTGACTATTTCATCTAAACAATAAAAAAAAATCTTTTCAATCTTTCAGTTTGAAAATGAAAGTAAATGTTTGTCTGCTACTGACTATTGTTTTCGCCTATTGTTTAATTGATTGGTGCGAAGGAACTAGGTGGGGGCCTTGGCGGCCACCCGTAAGAGGATACCCACCGATCAGAAGATGGCCACCGATTAGAAGATGGCATCCACGTCCTACAATTTATAGAGGACGAAAAAGCGTCACATTTATCGACGAAAATCAAGGTACATACATTTTTTAAACCAACATTGCGTATTTCTGAAAGCATGAATAGAAATCCTTCATTCTGTATTAAAGTCATACCATTTACAAAGTTTGAGAAAAAAGAAATTCCATATATAAACGTTGTTGGTAACACGTAATACATATTTTTACATACATATGATCTTTCTTCATCAATACAACCACAATGAAACATAGCTTTGTTTACTAATAATGCACAAAAAGGGAAACAGTAATTATTGCACAGACAGTGCAGTTATCAATAAGACGACTACTAACTTGATCATAATATTTGGGACATAATTGGAAAAACAGGGCAAAAATGCGAAACTACAATAAGCTAGGTAATAAAGTACTTTAATTTTTTAATTACTTATATTTAAACCAGAAAATTAGCTATTTAGAAAGCGGAATCACAGGTAATATGAGTAAGGGGAATAACTTGTTTGTTAAGAACATGAAACGTAGGTTTTCTTTTTTCAACACTTCTTGAACGGTTTGGATGGAAAAACTATGACAAGTAACATATTATCTTGCTAATCTAACATGTATAACAAACATTCATTCAGTAAGTGAGAGCTACTCAAGCTAACACAAACATTTTCATAACTTTTCCGAATCGTCATACGGAATATACTTTCAACTTAATTTATTATTACAAGATATCTTGAGAACGTTTGGTAGGAACATAGGACGTCTTGTCAATATCTAGAGAGCAATATCATTAAACGCCAGTATATATATTTTTAACCCTACCTTATAGGTCAACACGGACTGTTATATCCGTTTAAAATTGTATAAGAAATGTTTGTTTGAAGTAAATATTATGCAATATAGAATTGAACGCTTCTTTTTTTAATTGTATTGAGGTGTAAAAGCGTTAACCGAAGCTCTTCATTCTAATAATGTGCATACGATGAACGTTTTTACAACCCTATAAAATTATAAAAAGAAGCACTACATTTCTTATAATAATATTCCTATGTAACAACCATGAAAAAGAGAATTATATCAAGCTTTTTGAATGTTTTTGATGCATTGTCTTACATTGACACGGGTAGCATGTGCAGTCATAGCTGGGTTTTTTTTACACGGAAATAAAATTCGATATTGGAGTGCCTCACAATTGGTTATCACTCAATGAAAATTACGTATTTTAATGAAACAATAATTATTAGTGGACAACGACACGCTTTATAAAACTGTATTTAAAGTTTTAGCTGCTCAAAAATAAACAGTTACATGTTTACGCCAACTTGATCACTTTCTTTTCTTTCAAATTGTCTTTCATCATTTATTTAAAACAATATTTCAGATGACGACATAAAGAACGTGGACCTAGAAGACCGACATTTAAACGAACGATATGTCGATATGAATGATGATAATGAGGTTATGGATGATATCCATGAGCGTTACGTGGATGATCCACAGGAAGATGACTGATTTAGACACTGTTTTCTACATACGCGTCAAAATGCAGATTAAATGATTGTAGCAACATTGTTATATTTTTCATCAATCATTGCTGTTTTAACAGCGATTCAGTGGCCAAAATTCAATCCATTACCCCATTTCCATTTATTTTAAAATACATTGTGTTTTTGAAGTTAAAATTGTAGAACATAAGAAAATGTGACATGTTTGCCAATCAGACAACTTTCTACTAGAAACAAAATTACATAGAATTTATCAACTATAGGTCACTGTACTGCTCCAAACAATGAACACATCCAATAGTGCATAGTCAGTTTGTAAAAGCCCCGACATGACACATAAACAACAATTCAAACGAAAAAACAAACGACCTAATTATTGTAAACAAAAACGGCAACAATAGACACCCACTGTATTAAAGGCTTCTGACTTGCGATAGATCTATACATAATGTGACAGTGTTAAACTTAAATGCCGAGACCAACCCTCCCCAAATATGGGGCATAAGTGTCAAAGCACAACATACATGCAAGAAAAAGCTATATAATCAGCTGGAAAAAAAAACTTGACTCATCAGATTGGCACATTATGATTTAGCAATATTGCAACGCCAAACTCTTATGAAGTATATATTTCCCATTCTATTCAATACAATATTCCATAGTGTTTCCAATCATTATTGTCTTGAATAATAATGCATGTATTTATTAGTAAAAACCACGTTAACTTTTCAAACATCCTCGGAATGTCATCATGATGTGTTTAACGGCCTTGTCTTAGAAACAATTTAGACCTTCTTTCCTTATTTATGACCGTTCAATGACAATGACATATCACTGAATTTTACTTGGCATTACCCAAATCACGAATGCCTCTACTTTGCCAGGAAATTCCATATTCTCCCTGATCACATGTGAAAACACCCTTTTTGTGGGCATTACATATAAGTTGCTCAATCTCCAGGTAATTTGTTGAGTTTTGATATTCTTTGTTTTGTTATGGTAATGTCTGTCTCACACCTATGGTGTTGATTGCCGTCTTGGTAGCTTTGTATCTTTATTTTACACTTTTATCTTTCACTTCTATCGGTTTTCCTTATATCAGTTAGTAGTCTGATATCTCAGTAAATAACTGTTATTCCGAACAAAATGTTCTGTTCATAATAAGCTTCTTCATCTGTTGGATACCTCAAAACGTAACACTCGAGATGGTTTCAGTTCCTATTTTCAACAAATATTCTCAAGAAGTAAAATATCCTCGTTACAAATCCTACGGCTCTAATGTATGTCAATGTAAATTGCCTGTAGATCATGTTCGTATTATGATGTCATAAAAATGTGTGTATTCGTTCAAAATTTCTTCAACAGTTTTACATTACTTTAAAACTATGCTTTAACGAAGATGTTGGGGAATTTGCTTTTCAACCTTGAAAACTATGGCCAGCCATTTGGGCTCAAATGAACAAACTTTTAAAAACAGACGTAATAAAAGAACTGACCTCAAAAGCGAAAACAGACATTAAATTAAAAAAAAAAAACAGACATTAAAGAATTAAAAACAGAGGTCACAAACAAAAATAATGATGATGGCAGAAAGAAAATCTACTCCTTGTTTTTTAACTCCAATATCAATAAATTAGACACTGTTTATAATATATGAACCAATACAGGACTTGATTCTACTCCTTTAAGAAAGTGTGTGTTAAAGCTAGATTAAAGGCAGATGTGTATACACTGCAATCAAATTGTAAGAGATTGAATAAGTATGAAGTAAGTGCGATATGCCCGTTGTGTATTACTGACATTGAAGTACTGGACATTTCTCGCTACAGTGCAACAAAACTGATACCGTGAGAAGAGAGTTAATAACAAAACTAAGAACTCTGCAATGTGACATTGATCATTGAAATAGAACAATCTAGTCTTTTTGAACAAGTCAGTGCTATTGAAAGTGATTTTTTTTTGTGTCAAGTCCACAAATTCAAATATAAATACAGACTATCTTATTGATGGAGATAACAGAGGCCATTTCAAGAGAAAGGTATATGCCTGACATCATAGAAGATGTGCCATACTGAGTTTAGCTAGCAGTTAGGGTAGCAATGTCATTTGAAACTGTTTGGTATAATATATTAAAAGTATTTCTTTTAAATTAAGACTTTAATTAACAATAAGTTGTTTAGGGTACTAGGCTTTGTTTCCTTATTCTTGCAATTCTTATGGTTATGATTATATCAGTGAAGGTTGTGGTGTATGTAAATGATTAAGTGGTTACTATTTTAGTGAAATAAATAAAATCTTTGCAATGGTCCTTAATAAGGTATAAGTTAAACTTTTTTTATATTTCTGAGCATATATATGAATGTTTATGTTAAAGTATATATATATATTTAGTTATGCAACCCATGCTATGAGCTATGCACAAAATCGTTGTCCGTTAAAAAAATCTGTTTCCTTAATTCAATTTATTGTATCTCTTCATTGAAATATGAGTTATAAGTTTACAGTTGCAGTGCAAGCGACTTATGACAAGTACATATAGAGGTGTGTTATTGGCTTTGAATGAACAAAAGAAAGTAAAAACCTATATAATGCATACTCTAATGATGTGTGTATAGAGTAACTGATTGTAACAGTAACTTTGATAATTTAGTGACACGAAAGGTCCTTTTCGATTTTAGTGAATGACATAGTGCATAGACTTTTACGTATACAGTGATGTACATAGATTAGTGCTTCATTAAGGTTATAACAATTGTGCCTTTAAAGGACAGTCTAAATGTATATAGTATGGTGATGGCGCAGATCACTGTACGTAAAATGGTGATTTATATAGTTGTATGCCTCGTGTGCTTCGGGTTTTGACTTGAGCACCTTGCTGGGATAAAATTCCTAGCTTATAATTGGATTTGACAATCTGCCATTGCAATTTTAACTTAGTGGTGGGTACACTTGGCAGTGTTGATTTATAGGCGTACTTATACTGTTTTCTGCTCTAAAATTCTTATTGTAAATTGTTTCCTGCACATGCACACAGTTGCTTATAGTAAAGCTACTTACCCGTATTACACTACAAAAGTAGTAGTACTCAAGATCAAAGAAGAAGTGGTGACACCTGTTCGTTTTTGTTCTTTTATTGTTTTCGTTTTTGATCTCTGTTTGTTTTATTTTTTACGTCTGTTCCTTATTTGTATGTCTGTTTTCGTATTAGACCTCTGTTGTCTGTTTGTTTTATCTTAATTGTATGTCTGTTTTCGTTTTTGATGTCTGCTTTTTTCAATTTAACGTCTGTTTTTGAAGTTTTATGTCTGTTTTCGTTTTATGACTTCTGTTTTTTTTTTTTGTATTTCAACGTCTGTTTTTAAAATTTTGTTCAATTTTACCCGAATGGCTGCCTATAGAAAACAGGGATTAATTTCATAAAACATAGAGAGAATTAACCTCATATAATAATTTAATAGCATACAAGGAATATCAATGAAGGAACATTGTAATAAAACATATTTGGAATTTCACGACTTTTACAGAACATAAAATGTCTATTAAGGTATAGAATAGCCCAATTAAATCAAATGTGTAAGTGTTATTGATGGTTACGTTTTCAAATTCAAACAACGATGTAAGCCTTAAGTCGGGTATAATGTGATAATTAGCCAATTATTATCTCCTTAAAATCCCCAAGAAGAAATTAACTTAGCTGTATTTATCAAAAGTTTGAGGAATTAAAGGTCCCCGATGCTCTTAAACGCCGAAAATTATCTGCCCTTTTTTATATATTTTTTTTAGTCAAGCGTCACTGTGAGTCTTGTACACAGTTTCAATCCTAGTGTTAATGATGAATTTAACTATTACATACAAATGGAAGTTTTTAAAGACCTTGACTGGCTATACATCCCTTTCACGGTCGGCCCTGGCTTGCGCCTTTTTTGGCATTCTATTACATATGATACAACATATCTGCTTTATAGTGTGATGCTAAGAAAATTCCGGTCTATTTGATGGAAATATTCTGGTTGTAAGACATCAGAGAGAAATACGAAAATAGCACTTGATATGAATTTTGTGCTCCCGAAATGCTTTTGTTAAAAAATCTGTATCGGGAACGCTAAGGAAAAAACTAATATTTGAAAGCAAATAATGTCTACTTCACACCACAACTAATACACTTTGTCCAATGTAATGTGTAGTTTCATCATTTCTTGATTTTGCCAAAAATGTTTAAAACTCCAGTATTTTTAATAAAAGCTTTGAATCAATACACGGGTTTGTTTAAATGGCGATAATGGGGGTTTAATCCAAAATAAGTTAAAGACAAAGTTATTTCAGATTGGACTTTGGAAAAAAATCGTTTGATTTATAAACGGAACATTAAAGTAAATTTTGTTGACTTTCAGGTCAAAAGATACAAGAGACTCTTCACCAATTGAGTACATTTTTCGTTTTTCGGTTGCAAAAGTGTTTCTTTTAGATATCAAAATAAAAAAAAAAAAAATATTATAAAAAGAAAAAGAGAAATTAATAGAGTTTGTGCGCTTCTTTAGTTGTTGAGTGTATAAATACCTAACTATAAGGGACTCGAATACACCTGAGGATGTTGCAATCTACATTTCATAAAATTTCATAATTTTATCAATGGAAAATTTGAGAAGGGGATAGTTACGTGATAAAATTGTATAAAAACTGAAGCTCAGACTACTGAATTGACAATATAAAAAAAAACAGCAGTCTACTGTGAGTGGAATATCCCTAGACATTTGGCAGAAAAAAAGTCAATAAATTTGAGGCAAACTAATAACCTTTAGTATCTTGCTTCTCATGCATTCTGTGCTCTCTTTATTTTCTCTCTTTGAATAACATGGCTAAATAGAGTTGATGTAAACTACCAACCAAAATACCTAAAATTATAGTTAACGAACAACAGAGCACAATTTACGTCCTTTTACCATGTTTAACGTGACAGCTATTAGAAAGGGCAACGGAAAAAAACAATGGGTCAAGTAAACTGGTAGATGTATGTAGTGGAGATAAATACCATGATCAGAAGGAGGAACGAAAAAGACAAATATCTTCAACAAACCATTACTTTAAACACATTTTATTGTAAATACAAGAATCATGTAAATAGCTAAGACACAAGTAACAGCTTACCAAGTATTCTCCTATGCATTAGACAATATATGACATAGTACATACACTATGCACAGAAATATATGATATTGCACAGTATAAAAATGACACAACATACTATTGAAGTACTTTTATTCGTGGGTTACCAATTTTCGTGGTTTTCGGGGATGGTTTAATCCACGTTTTTTAGTGCCCAACGAAAAATAACAAATTATGGTCAAATCAAGACATGGAAAGATCCCAATGTAGCTTTGAATACACGGATACACGCATACAATCTAGAGAATACATCGAATGTCAGCAAACGCACTATGAACTACATGGACATTTTTAGACAGGGTTTTACCCATTAAATCTTTAAAACACCTAAACTGTACGACTTTTATCTTTTTGATTCCAATTAAAAATTATTATTGATCGATAAGTCAGACTTCCAGTTATGACGTGCGATGATGAAGTGTCTCCTCATAATTCTCATATGACAAAAAATAACAGTAGAAATATTGGGCTTGCTTTTTTATATCATAAGAAATAATTCTACAATTCAAAGCACATTTGTAAAAATCAAATTGTAACCGTTGTATTCAAAGTTAAGTGACATGGCCCAATCAACATCTTTGATGATTGTTAATCTGTTGATCAATCGATCTCGGGTCAATTAGTGCCATCACTTCTGACTACACGTGTGCAGCAATTAAAATCTTAACTTTGCAATTTCCTTCAATCGAGACAATGTGTAAGCATAGACGAATCAGCTTATTTCCAAAAACAATTTATTTATTACAAAATTGATGAATACTGTCAGTAAGGAAAGACGAACAAGTAAATTTTCCCATTTCCATTCTCAATTTTAAATGAAGTGAACATCTTAATTTGCAATGTCCCATAAATTACTATGAAACAACATACGGTTATTTTTTAAGATTCTGCGTTTCTGGTGGCTTTAAATCTTTTTTTTTTCTCTAGAAACTAAAATACACAAAAGAAGAACCCACGAACACGTAGCATGTGTAACGGTACCTCAAACCACGGAAATTGATACCCACGAACAAAAGTATTTTTCACGGTAGTACTGCACGTGTGTGACACGAGGGCAAGGAACTCTTGAAAAGAATAGATCAAAACAAGTAGTTTAGGTGAAATTATGTAAATGTGTACTGCTTGAAATGACATATACAGTTCTACAAATACAAATCAATACAGAGCAATACGAACTCTTGCAAAACATGTCCGGCTAAGGCAGGTGAACGGGAGGATAAGCAGTATACATGTATGTACCACTATTCCTTATAATCACCATGTTCAAAAAATTTCTATGTAGCCAATTGCAAATCACTAACGATTTAAAAAGTACTCAACGTTTAATTGTAATTACGTTTCTTTTCTTTTTCTTTTTTAGAAAGTATGTTTGGATTAACAATCAGATGTATTGTAAACGCGAAAATTTTCGGGGGAGGGTTATTTTCGTTTGTTTTTCGACAATGTAAGACTCGCACCTTTTCTACACAACTCCCCCGCATACATATTGCGTAATTATCCATGTTTGCAGTAGGTTAAGCTATTGATATGTTACAAAGAAATCTGTTAAAACAAGATTATTTTAAATATTGAAGCCTTTAACAGGTCAATTTATTGACCGCTGAAAGAAAATTTGACACAAACAATCTATTTCATCTTACAAAAAAAAGGGGGAATTATCAAGTAAAACAAATCTAATTGTACTTATATAAATCATTTATACAATTCAAAAACACATTTAGAAATAATAAAAGTTGTATGATTTCCTAAAGGGAAGTTCAATAAACCAACTGCCCTATAGAAACCAAAAGATAAGAATAGAGACATCTATGAGTCGCTACACGGCCTTCGACAATCGCACGAATCAATTCCGTACTGTAACGTATGATTATAATTCAGATATCACAAAAATTAAACAACTCAAAAGAGAAAACCAACGGCTTGAAGATTCATGCTCAAAACAAACAGAAACAAATATTACAAACAGCGTCTAAGCCCCTAAATTATAGAGTTCTTACTTTAGATAGGTCACCAAGAATGTGGCAGGGTTAAACATTATTGTGATTGAGACAGAAATGTAACAGCACAACATAAGAAAACCCGTAATTATGTTGGAAATGGCTTGACTCACCAGATTGGCCGAAACTTTAAATATACTAATAGTTCACAGCTGTGTATCAAGGTATATTTAGTTATGTTTCATTTTGTTAAACAAAATCAATGTTAGAACTGATATTGATAATATTACTACAACAGTGGTATATTACATTCTACTTTAATAATCAACCACGTGTATATATTCCGGGCGAACAATTCGAAGTAAAGACTAGTGAATCATAGTATTCTTATATGCCTTTCTTCTCCCAGCCAGCTGTAAGTTTTCACGGAACTGTATGTGATAATCCGAATATTGAACGCTATAACATGTTACTAATATTTGGTATTTTGGTAGCCAATATCATATACAGATGTACTGTTTTGTACAAGAGCTTCACAATATCAGGTTTAAATTTATTCAAAATGTAGAAAAATATAACTTTAAATGGCAAAACGTATGATTCCAAACAAGAAAAATAAACACGTTGTATTGAGATTTTTTTTTACAAACAGGACGATTCAGCATGTACTGAAAGACAATAGTAGAATGATATGGCGCGAATACATGATTCAAACAGCAACGTTTTTTTTATTTCAAACAATTCGCACGAGAGGCGCTATGAGTTTACAGAAGATAGTCGACCTCAAATATTTTCAAAATGTCTTTCCCGAATCATCGATCATCAGTATTTCTACAAATGATGCCTTATCTTTGTGGTAATTTTGACGAACAAATCATTTTTGCATTTTATTAAAAAACAGTCTTCAACTGCATAGTATTCGTTTCTTTCCCTACTAAGTGACATTATGTTGCCTGTCATATGCCAACGAAGGGATTGAATTAATATGAATAAAATTGAGAATGGAAATGGGGAATATGTCAAAGAGACAACAACCCGACCTAATAGCAGATAAGAACCAAAGGCCACCAATGGGTTTTCAACGCAGCGAGAAAATCCCACACCCGGAGGTAGGCCTCAGCTGGCCCCTAAATAACAATGTGTACTAGTTCAGTGAAAATGGACGTCATACCAAACTCCAAAACATATAAATGAACTAAAATTAAAAAAACATACAAGACAAACAAAGGCCAGAGGCTCCTGACTTGGGACAGGCGCAAAAATGTGGCGGGGTTAAACATGTTTTTTGTTATCTCAACCCTCCCCCTATACCTCTAGCCTCTATAAATAAACACACAGCAATACGCACAGTAAAACTCAGTTTAAAAGAAGTCCGAGTCCGATGTCAGAACAGGTAACAAAAGAAACTAAGCAAAATGACAATGATACATACATTAATAAGGACTACTAGCAGTCACTGACATGCCAGCTCCAGACCTCAATTAAACTGATTGTAAGATTATGTCTTCATCATATGAATATCAGGCACAATCCCTCCTGTTAGGGGTTAAGTATCATACCATCATAAAATATATGAGAAGAACACAACCCGTATCATGGCTCATTATCCTAAAGCTAGAATGCATAGTTTAGTTTGGTATACCTTAGTTTCGTTAAGTTATAATTTTCGTGTGACTAATTTGCAAAAGAAAAGTATTTTTGAATGTTCTATCCTTTTTGGATATACTTTCGCTTCCCAGATGAAAATATATTTAGGGCAGGCAAAATGGAATACTTGTATAGCATTTAAATGTAATAAGCTTAGCCACTTAACTATTTGAATATTAGTAATATCTAAAAGCTTTTTATCAATTAACAATAAGAATCATGTGAGTTTGATTCACATTCATGTTGATATCTCCAGTAGATATCATGCTATAATGTAATATGTTTGAGTTGTATTAATAGACAAATCTTTGTCTTATATATATGTGACATTCTGTACATATGATGTCATTTTATCAATATAACCACTTATTTAAAAATAAATCAACATCCTAGTCTTTATTTCTGCGAAATTTATTCTGTTGCTTATTACGTCCAAACGAAAAAAGAAAACAATATCTTAAAAAGTCTGTAACATTCAGGTTGGAATGTTATAAGTGATGATGTTATTTTAAGTGTCACCAGCAAGGTAAGAACATCTCGCAAAGACACCCTGATATGAGAGTTATTAGATTTTTAGAATTTTAACAAAAACACCATGTGAACACGAATTCTGTTAGACATGTTTATAACTTGTGAATGCAACACCCCGAGACCATTTGTCAGGTAGCTACATGTTATATACTTCGCAGGATTGTTTGCCTTTATATGTAGTTGACCACACCATACTGTCATATTGACTTGACAATTTTATGAGAGTAATGGAACTTGTACCATCTTTTAACCATGATGAGACTATAAAAAGGCATTGTGACATTCAATTTAATTTCAGATTTATACAGTGCGGGCGGCATTTTGTTAGTGGCGTATAAGTCTTGTCAAACTACTGTAAATAAGGAAAGTCTGCAATATTTTCATTAATACGAAAATTGCGAAAGGGTAGATATTGAAAACATAAAAAGTAAGGAGGCTATATTTCCTGAACTTACAATAAACAGCCCTTGCGTTTTTGTCCATGGTTTAAAAATCTCAATAACCAATGAAGACACTATTTTTGAATTTACAATTAAAGCTGTACAACGTGATATACAACTATCAACAGGTTTGAAAATTGATTATTATCCATTTATATATTTTAAACTTCTTCTTTTTTTTAAATAGTAAACTAGTTGAGTTGTTCCATATGCAACGTTTTTTTCAAATGTTAAATCCATTTTCAAGTGATTCGGTAGTTATACATCATCGACAGTTTACGTGTTAGGCATGACCGTTCCCGATAAAGGTAAATTTAGAAAGGATTTCGGATACAACACATTTATTAATTGGTATTTTCGTTCTTTTGATTTTATAATTAAAATGAAAACTTACCTTATGAGATTATAAATTACTCACCGTTAATGTAAACAATTTGCTGATAAAATCCTTTAAGAACAGTCAATCTTTAGCAGATGATATTTTATCTTTTATTATACCAGAAGTTTAGGTGTGTGTCCTACTATGTAGACACTATATTTGCACATCAAGAAGATAAATAAATATTAGTCAAAGCAAAACAGACGTTGAAAATAAAATAACAAAAAGCAACAAAAATCTCTATGAAACAAAATGAGGGATGAACACATGTATCAAAGAAAGGTAATGATTTCCAGCAGCTAAACAATTGGTATCAATCGTGTTATTCATTACAAGAAAATGTGGTGATGTCACGATCGAGGAAGGATTTTGTGTACGACAAGTGGACAATATTCGTGATGATTTTTGTTAAACTTTTAATAGTACAACTTCAACATAATCATTAGAGAAAATTGAGATCTTTCTTAATTTGTTGTCTTTTTCAAACCGCATTTCTTCTTAGTTTGGCCTCTTCTAACAGGGAAATAATAAGTCAGCTAATAAATATCATCTTTTAAGGGTTAAAAAAGGCAATTATAAGATTCCTCTTCTGATGCACTATCAATTTATTCTTAACATTTGATACTTTTGTCCATCATTTAACATTTACAGAGATTACGTTTATCATGATAAATAACAAGGAAATTCGTTTACTACATTCCGTTGTTGTTTTACATAACTGGTGTGGTTGTGTGATAATCCTACACAATCATGTTGAAATCATAAGACGTAAGATACTACCATCATCACTGCTCATTTGATGTACATTTAATATTCATATGCCACCAATGTGCTGTGTTTTTGCCAATTAATATTTTTAAAACCGGTTATATTTTAAGGAGGGACCATTTGCATCAACATTCATATCGATAGATATTAAAAATTGTTATTATAATATTTTCAAATAAAATGACATTACTTGACATAAGTAGCCAATCTTAACTTACCTAGGTTTATTGAATTGAAGCATGACGGAGGGTGGAATATGACTGTCTGAACTGTTTGCTCGTTGAATATTCATGTTGTGTATTAAATATCAACCCAATCTGCTTGTAATAGTAAAAGTTCAATGATAAGTCAATATTGATACTAAAAGACCTTCAAACAAAAAGGGATGTTGAGATTCCCAAGCCCGAATGGCGAGTGGATTTGAACAGCCCTTTTTGTTAGGAGGTCTTTTAATGTCAATATTAACTTAATCATTGAACTTTTATTGACTTACAAACCATCGAAAACATAAGAAATGTACGCCTTGCAAAAATCACTTGCAGAAGGCTAATTCCCCTGAATTGGACTGAGTCTAAATATATTCAACTTAAATAATAGGGAAACAGTTCTCAGACTGATATATACAAATAACAGTTACCTAATTGCATTGAAAACGGACCGATTAAATGGCAATACATCATTCATGTCATTTAATTATTTAGTTATTATAAATTTTGTAGCTTTAGAATAACACCATAGGACAGTTATATTAAATTTAGGGGTAAATTTATATTTTTGAATTCTAACTTTTGAAAATAATGATTTTTTTATTTTATTAATGAGTAAATTAAAACCCTATACAGACCAATTAATGTTCTGCACAAGAACTTCTTGTTATATATATTTGATGAGTTTAATCTGTCAGTAATCATGAAATAGATTCGTTAAGACCAGACCATATGAAAACTGTAAGTAAAATCTTCCAACAATTAGTTATTCAAACAGCTTACTTCACAACTTCTAATCGAACAGACCTAGATCCATAAGGTCCTTCATTATAATCAGGTAAATTGGTTTTGATTCTGTAATTCCTACACGACGTAACATGTATATGTAAAAAAAATAGTGATGTCTATTCAGTCAAATTTTATTAATAAATTTTGTTTTGAAAATATTGTTTACCTTTCTTAGTTTTATAATTACCTGACATTATTATATATTATAAAGCGTAATAAAACAGTAGATTAGAAACCAAGTAAAAAAAAAATATTTAAAAACAAAATTTATAGTGTTCCGTCATGTAGGAAATTGCAAAATAAATAACAAATAAAAAAAAAACATAAATCATTTTGCACTATTATTGAGTGCTTTAAATGGAAATTTTACAGTAGAGCATTGTACAAAATCTTGTCTTCGTGTACTATGTACATGGAATAATTTATGAAGTTGATTGATTGTTGTTTGTATTACGTCCAGTGGCAAATATGTCATGAATGTTTATGACGAGAACACATACATTTTAAATACAATAGGTAGGTCCTGCAATGAGAGGTCGACAGTGAGGTTGGACGTAAAACTTGGAAATACCACTGGAAAATGAGGGTACATTGGGTAAGGACAGAAATATAGCCTTGCTATAACTGGCCACATCCGGACCCTCAAATAATTGGTGCAAGAGTTTTAAATTTGCAGAGAGAGTTGATCCATGAAATCTACTCTGAAGTTGGCAATAGATATTTACGTGCAGTTTCCAATATCATTTAACGTATCTAATTTAGGTTAGATACTTTTAGCTCGCTTTAGTAATTGTGAGAATTCTGTGAAACTGTTACAGTATTGTTTATTGTAAATGAGTTTTTGGTATGAAATTCTATACTACCGACCTTCTGGATGGTGTTGTGGGATCGTTTTCGCCTCGAGAGCGGGAGGTCGTAGGTTCGAACCCCGACTGGGTCAACCAAAGTCTTAACTATTGGACTTTGCTGTTTCAACGCACAACAAGCGGCATTTAAGAATGCGATCAAAGACTGGTCGGCTCGGAGTCATAAATGTGTCCGGGTAGGGTAACTTTTCTTCCTCCAAACTGTTATCTAGTGAGCTTATTAATCTGATGAGATAATTAAGCCCTTATCAACTGATTTGTTTTAGTTTGTTCATATTTTATACTGTTACCCGCTGTCCGAGGTTAGGGGAGGGTCGGGCGCCCGCTAACATGTTTAACCCCGCCACATTCTGTGTGTGCCTGTCCCAAGTCAGGAGTCTGTAATTCAGTGGTTGTCGTTTGTTCATGTATATCATATTTGTATTTCGTTTATTGTTTTTTTACATAAATCAGGCCTTTAGTTTTCTCGTTTGAATTGTTTTACAAATTTCATTTCGGAGCTATTAATAGCTGTCTATGCGGTATGGGTTTTGCTCATTGTTGGAGGCCGTACGGTGACCTATTGTTAACTTCTATGTCATTTGATCTCTAGTTGAGAAGTATCTCATTGGCAATTATACCACACCTTCTTATTTGTATATTTATACGTTAAACGTGTCTGTCTAGTACAACGCAGGGTTAATATTCATAATATATTTACATGTTCCTGTCCTTAAATGCATTTAATTTGCCGCTGGACGTTAGGCAGCCATCCATTATCATCATTTATTTTACCGTTACTATATAGTGAAGTGTTTTTCTCTTACTGGTTTATATTACACCTTCTTTGATATCCACCGATTCAATTGAAAAGGACAGGTGATATTTTACAACCACACACTTGTGTATGTTTGGATATCTTGACGGTAAATAATATAAAATTAACTCCGTATTTTTAATCATGGGGCGGTTTTGAGCTTATTATTCTGTATAGTTATCTTTATATTACAAAAGACTCTATGTTGATTCTTAATGTTTTGATTTATATGTGTCGTTGGATTGCTGTCGCATTAATGTATATCGTTTTCACTCCTTTTATTCAAAACCAAAGGATTGACTTGGGTATAGAAATATGGACATCTCATCCAACAGTAAACACTTGCTAAAAGAGTGCGTCCGTTTTGCTCTGCGGATGTATGAATACGACGCTACGTCCGGTAAAAATAGATATGTCGTATATCAGATACCTCGTGTAGAGAGAGAGTTTCAAGCTTTCTATACATTAAAGAACCATTTGAATAACTCTTTGAGGGGGAAATGCGATCTACGCACAAGTTAAATGATTGAAATCTTTAAACAACAAGAAAGGTCAGCTAAATCTTCAAATAAGTCGCATGGCTGATTTTAACACATTTGTTTGCGCCTTTTGCAAAGACAAATGAAGATGAAGAAAAACTTTAAATAACAAAACCGACGAGTAAGACAATATCTAGAAAATAAATGAAACAGCCAAAATAAGTTGAATCCTTATATAAATTGTTGCCCTTTAAAACATGTTTTTATCCATTTTTGCTTTTATGACAACTATACCAGATAAAAATAACTTGAAACAACAAATTTTGTTACCTAGGCAAGACTGCCATCGTTGTACGCTTCAATATATGAGTTATTCCCACTTAATGAAGATTTGTTTTCTGTTCTACTCCTCTCCTAGTTTGGCTTGATAGGATACAATGTAAACCCTGATGTGGACTACTTTATTTAATGTTAAAATTAAATGGAAAGATAAAAATGAGGAAAGAAATTATAAAATTTACGTTTATTGCAGATCTTCTTGCTATTGGTGGAAAAAAATCTAAAATAAAATCATGAAAATCATAAAACATCCAAAGTCCTTACACTATTTAATTATGATTCCATTCTTGTTCTTCAAACATCATATTATAATTCAATCCCATTGTTTGTCGCCCCTTTACCGTCGACATTTGTCTTTTAGGATTGGTACAATTGAAAATTCGAACTAAAGTTAACATTTATTGAGTTGTTTGTAATATTCAGCTGAATGTTTAGTTACCACCATAAATCTTTTATTGCAGATAAAACCGAATCGATTTGCAAAAAATATTCGACGTATTCTTCATATGTAGCATCCCCTATTATAGACGTTTTCAAACCTATCCATGTAAAATTCAAATTCAAAAATGTCATTTCTATTGAAATCCACGCTTAAAAATTC
The DNA here is from genome assembly GCF_021869535.1 of Mytilus californianus. Classification (NCBI taxonomy): domain Eukaryota; kingdom Metazoa; phylum Mollusca; class Bivalvia; order Mytilida; family Mytilidae; genus Mytilus; species Mytilus californianus. Next base: position 38,821,028 of record NW_026262712.1, read on the forward strand.
AAATATATAAAAATTGGAAAACGATTTGAGATAATTATGAACGGAAGACTGATGATTATACATCACTTAATGAAGCTGATTAATTTATGTCTCCCTTAACGTCCAGTGGCAGATATGTCATGCATATTCACGACGAGATGCAAAGTTGATCGACCTGAAGCAAATGTTAACAATGTTAGAGTGACACTTTAATAAGACAGCGCGTTGGCTAGAGGTAAAACGTATGCCGTAATAGAATAAAGTTGAACCATGATCAAAATCGCAAGTTAAGCTATTAGCCCCCCTCCCTTTTCTTTTTTCGGACAGGTTTGTATTTCCACTCAAATACCGTCTGATTATTGACCGGAGATAATCAGCAAAAAGCACTTTAATTCTCTGAAATTGTTAATTATGGTATTTGGCTGGTTGTTTTTTCCCGATCTATTTTGGACCCCCTGATTCTAAAGGGCGTGTCTAATTAGTCATGCCCAATTAACGTTTAGTAAATAGAACCTCAACTTAAAGACCTACACCGGGTTAATAAGTTCGAGGTACAATAAGTAAACAAAAAAGATCCTTAAGTTTATGAAATGAGAACGTCCTACATGTAGGTATCTTAGAGAATTATTTTGTGTGGAATAACAATGAAAAATGCAAGAACAGGTTTGTAAAAAGCTTTATATATTTTTAAGCATCACAGTCTTTAGTTTCCTATGTTGTGTTTTGTGTACTGTTGTTTGTCATTTTGGTCTTTTTCACTTTTTTGTTTTGACATGGCGTTGTCAGTTTATTTTCGACTGATGAGTTTGAATGTCTTTTTGATATCTTTTGCTCTCTCTTTTGTTATTAAATATTGGATATGTTTTTTACCCCAACCTTTGAAGGTAATACATAATCCAGTTATTTGCACTAAAATGCACAAATCATTATTTGCTCATTTCAGTCAAGATGTGAGTTTCTGAGACAAATACATCAACAGTTAGTCTTAACAAATAGACCAAGAATTCTGAAGCGAGATGATATTCTCATTTTTGTATTGTTTTTATAAGTTTTAAGTTTGAAAAAAACACGGTTCAAGAGTTCAAAAAAAAAATCCTTAAAGATAGCAGTTAAGTTTGTATACCGTAAGCAGGAGTGGTCTACGTAAGACTCTTCAGTTACGCTCGAATCAAGCCAGTTGGAAGGCCAAATAAAATATGATGTTGGAGAGGATTTAAAACAAAACATAGAAAACTAAAGACTGAGCAACATGAACCCCAACAAATACTGGGATTGATCTCAGGTACGTTTTCATCGTTCCGTCGAATTTTATGAAATATATATTTACGAGAATGCGTCATGAAGATAAACAAGTACTATAACAGTTTACCAAAAAAAAAAAAAACAAAAAAACAAAAATTGAAAACAACACATTATAAATTTCATGCACCCGAAGCGTTTTTTTCTGCATTTACCTTTGCCTGAGGGAGTTGAAACCTTAGTTTCAAATAATTATAAAAGGAGTAGGGGCGATAATGCCCTTGTTTGGCCAAAATATTACTGCAAATTAAAAAGTTATTATACATATTCTTAAATATTTCCTAACTAGACTACAGTACAAGGTATTCGGAAAATAAAAAAACAAATTCTACATTTCACGAGTTACCATGGCAACAAACCATGCCGAAATTTGTATATTTTGTAAAATTTCTGTATTTTCCTTGTTTTTTTGTCAAATTTAAGTACATTTTAGATAAGCAAAGTATGTACGCACCCAATAAACAACTTAAACTTAGTTTATATTTGATGATATTATGTCAACAATCATAAAAAAGCTTCTCTTAAATTGTTTTGTTGTTTCTTGGCTGCGCACGATGTTTCCGCAATAGAAATAACGATGGAAAACTGCACAAGTTTTGTATTTTTCATCGTTTTCATGAAAACGGTACATATAATGACGTAAATGTGACGTCATCAGATAAAAAGATCTGATGTTTTTCATTTATATTTCTTGACTCTATGTATTACCAAACATTATGTGCCAATTTGGAATGGTTGTCAAACAATTTATTTTCTTGGGCCAAAAACCGGGCCTTAATGCCCCTACCCCTTTTTTAACGGACACTTTTAGAAAGGTTTGTTATAATTTGTATCAGTACCGAAGTACATTTTTGTACTGACTACTGAGCTGAGAATACCCTCGGGGACTGATAGTACACCAGCAGAGGTATTGACCCAGTGCTGTAAAAAAAATGAAAACAACACGTTATAAATTTCATGCGTCCGAAGTACTTTTCTGGATTTACCTTCATCAGGAACGCTCAAAGCCGAATAATTGAAAGCCTAGTATGTATAAGAACCTAAAAAGTAAATAAATTATTATATCACTTCTTTGTGTGCATGCAGGGTTGTAAGAAATATGAAATAGTGTACGCTTTACTTAGACCTGTATATATAAAACTAAAATATTCGGAAAACAGAATACAGGTATGTGTCTATATCTCAAAACTATATATAAATTTATACTAACTCATTGTTCTACGTTTTTTTCTGTAAGATTTGAAAGGGGTCCCAAAATGTTATTTTTGTGTTTAAAATTTATCAAGACATGTTTCGAGGTTTACTAACTAAAATGTGTGATTTAACTTCACTACATTGAAGTAATGGACTATAGAGAGTCATCATGAAGTTTCCCGAATGCCTTCTTACTTTTCTTTGAAAAACCTAAACCAGTAAACAAAACAGATGTTGGTTTTTTTTTGGCAGTACGCGAAAAAGACATTGTCGATGTAAAACAAAATGTGAGTGAAATTGTTGAACATTTTGTGACTTTTGTTCTAAAACTTGTATATCATTAATAATAATTTGGAAGTTTGATACAATTTAATTTTACTAAAAAAAAAAATAAATAAACAGGCCAATTCACGTTGAAAAAAACCAAGCTCATCCAGATACTGTGCATGCCTACTGTATACATCCTTTGTCATTTGCTATCTGGATAATAGTTACATAATATATATTATTTAAGTTGTTAGATTATTTATATAGCGGCTGCAAAAAATAAAAGACCTGATAAAATATGTTTACTTTTCCTTATTCACATTTTGCTTTGTATGATTATAGAGCATGTAGAACTCTAACCCTACGTAATTTCCTATGCAAACATTTAAACCGCTTTCAGAATTCTGACATGTGACGTATCTAAACTAATTTACACAACAATGGCGTCTGTCAAAACAAAATTATTGTTAACCGCTATAGACAAACATCTGGATATCTGAATTATTTCAAACATGGTATGTACTGTTTACTTTTGTAAATTCCGTCTTTTCAACTGTAGCGTTATTATGCATGAAAATGTGTAAATAGGAACATCTGTATAATACTAACTTCCATTTATCTTTATTTATGTATATACTTTTTAGTCTTCCAGGTAGGTTTGTTATATTTTTGGATATCAAAGCTATAGGCGCCGGACATGGTGCAGGCGGTGTTGCCACGATGTCACAGATGCTAGGGTTCGAATCCCGCTGAGGGAAGAACACAAATTTGCTAACGCAAATTTGCAGATCTAACACTGTTGGGCTAAATTTGAGACGAATTATATATATCAACCTTGATTGTATAAGGGAGAACGTGTGCACGATTACACGTATTTTTGATAATGCCAGATTTTCTTCAAGGTACCCTTATTTAAATCTAGAATCAATAGACAACAACATATTTGTTTCAACTTGTTTGACTTTGCATGACGTATATTTTTTAAAAATATCTATAGTACTGTAATGTATATATAAAAAAAAACCTTATATATGTTTAAAATGTTTAAATGGAAACTGAGTTGCATCATAGACACTAAACAGACACTAATTATCGAAATGCGTTTCGCTTCATTTATAGTAAAATAAGAACTGTAATTGTAAATATTAAAAACCTACTCATTGAAACATCTCCTATTCGTACATTCATGAAAGTATATAGTTATTAACTAATCACAACGTTTTCTCTGACTTTTAAAGTACTTCCACAACGATACTTTAAATTTTGAATAATTGTTTAAAATAGTGAATCAAACTTTTATTTATTCCTTTTTATCATTACAGTGTTCACAAAAGAGGGATTGTCTTCTATATTGATCAGATATCAATTTTATTTGTATTGTACATGTTTTATAAAACAAACTTCCCACTAACTTTTGTTCGAATAAGAAAATGCATAGTGAGAGTCGTCGTAGCTTTTTGTGAAAGATGCACATATATTAAATACACGTATACAAGTTCTCTTTTGTGTCAATAACCATACATTTAAAGGTACAGTAAAGATACGCATAATTAACAACGAGTGCAAAATGACAAGATTGAAACATATCATAGGTGGAATTTACCTAAGAAGTAGAATTTTATTTAAATATTAAAATCAAATTCCAGTTAAATTAAAAATAAATGTACTTCTATTACTCATGAAATTTCCCCTGTTTAGAAAATATTTAAATTAATATAAGTATACAAGTTTCTGGTACAAGATATAAAGTAAAAAGTTTAATTTGTAGTTGACTGATGACATACTCAACAAATACAGGATGCCTGTAGTGGTTTTGACAAGTGGTAGCAATATAAAAGTCATATATATATATATATTTGATGAAAACATGTATACAGCTAAAATTATTTACTCCGCTTAGATAACAATTTGTTAAGAACAATTCAGAGTGTTAAAAATATGCTGAGACAAAATCAGAATGTTAGTAATCAGATCCGATAATTCGGAATGTCAAGAATCTATTGCGAAAACGTCAGATATTATTCATAGTTTTCAGAAAATTAAAACTAAATTCATACAAATTCAAACAAACTTTGGTTATTTCGAATCTCATGCCTTCGGAAGTGTCCGGAGGGATAACACATATATTTTTCTACCTGCAAAAGAAACGTTTAGAATTGAATTACTATATAATGATTGTTGTTTGGTAGTTTTTCTTGTGTATTCTATTGTAGTTGTTGTCAGGAATATTGTGCATAAAATAATTTAGGTTACCCTAACGGTTTTCTGAAAAAAGTTTCGTTTTTCACTGATTTTTTACATTTCTTGGTGTCAGTCAAAATGAAATATCAAACATACCTAACTGTGTCTGTGGTATTTTAAAGTGCAAGGAATATACCAGGTCATCATGATGATCACCAAACGAAGAATTGTTCAGGCAGTGATCTTAATATAGCAGAACCTTTAAAGGTTACCTTGTTAAAGTGTAATGTTTGCTTCGTTTTGCTTTCGTATGTACAATGTCTCTCAAACGAATTAATCTGGTGTTGAGAAGAGTAGCACGGTTGTTTCCAATAGACGTGGCTAATTTGTTTTGAATAAACGTCCACTACTTAGTATCACTTAAGTTGTGAATCAAGATATCAAGCATAGTGAAGTTCGATTTGTCTTCCGAAAACAAGAATAACGAATAAAATGTTTAGATTAAAAAAAACATACTCCAGTGGTAAAGTTGTAGATATAAAATGGTATATGCTATCGAACAACATGAACAAGGAAATATTATTCACATATCTCACATATAAAGTAGTTTTATTGCAATCCCGAGGCTCAATTCAATTTCTTAATGAGTAGATAAATCAAATTGATACACTTTTTATCTTTTTACTGGTTAATTAGCATATAAAATGATAACCTGCACTAGTATTTGGATGCAAAACACTTTACTCTTTTTAGATAAGCAGCAATAACGACTGTGATTAAAAATATAACGAAGAAAGCAACATTGAATTTAAACTTCACCAATGACATCTGTACAGGAAAGAAAATATCTACGTCTTATAAAGTTATCGTATGACTTATCGCTTAATGTTACTCGAGCATTTATAAAATCGAGTATTCTTTGTAATTATGACAATTATTTGTCTAATTTCCTAACAACAAATAAGCATACAATATATCATTTATGGATACATTCTACTAGGTGTTGTGAATGCAACGCTTTACCACAGAGATCTAATAGGGAGCTAAATCAAGAACAAATCAGTAAATGCTATAATTTGAATGGACCAACAACGTCTGGCCACTTTTTACGTGGTCAGAGTAATATAAAACAACACTGCATTTGTAAGGTAACACCCAAGTCACATTGTTCGCTGAAGGACCTTGATTTTACTCTTCTTCATACTATGTTTAGACATTCTGTTACACTTTCGACAAGTGTTCAAAACTGGCTTACGGTCATAAAAAAAATACGAAATAAGCTGGCACATGTGCACAGTACGAGCAATTTCGACACTGGAAGATTAGAAAAATGGTGGACAAAATTAGAAGGGTCTGTGATAGGTTTAGCAGGAGAAATACCACTTGAGTACTATCTGGATGCAATCCAAGGACAAATAAGCCTTCTGAAGAATGCCGATTTTGATATTATGGAGAAAAATGAAATTTTAGACTTGATAAAGCATGTTAAGTCAGATATGGCAACGGTAAGTAATTTTACTTGTTTTGAAACGCTTGTCCCTCACAATAATTATAATGTAATTATTTTTCAAGGTTTAATCGGTTAAATTTAAGATGCTTTTTGATATTAAGGAGTAATTTTGTGCTCTTTTTACGTTCATTTTTTCTGTATTTTGGGTTGTTCTCCAAACACAATATTATCATTTTTAATGGGTTTAAATTTCATCAAAATGAAATTTTTTTTTGAAAAAAGAAAATTAAAGTATTCTTGTTATTGTATTCATTTAAATAGATCATTTATTGTAGTTTTGTTTAGTCGCTGTTAGTCTTGCTTTTATATCTGATTTTTGATTGTCGTATTTTTATTCAGAATAGAATATTGCTCGAAAAAATATCCTTAACCTTAGTATGTGAATATTTTCTTTCGCATTTTATTTTCACCATGAGTGTTATGATTTGAATACAATTAATATTATATAAGTAATGATCAAAGATCTATATATAAATAAAAACAAAAACACACGAATGATGTAAAGTTGTTTTATATCGCGTTAATAATTTAATCGCAAAAATAAGAAAAAAACCTTGCAAAGGTTTTACACTCTACAGTATCTGCTTATTTTTTTGAGTAAGAATCACTCATAACCCAATTCTGAAAATGTTTACATTTCTAAAATAACCCCCTCTGGGTATACAAGATACAATTTTGCCTGAATTAATCGCAACCTAAGACTACTAACGACAACATTATTAATGATATGATATGTACTTGATAAATTGTATGCATATATTGGTGATTTTGAATCTGTTCAAAGTTTTGATTTTTCTACCCTATATACCACTTTGCCTCATATTCTTATTAGGAAAAAATTCACACACCTAATTAAATGGGCATTTAAAAAGTCGGAATGCGAATACATATGTTCAAACTCTTTTAGATCATTTTTTAGTTGCAACAAACAAACGAACTATGTCAATTGGACATGCTTTGATACTATATCTGCCCTTGAATTTTTACCTGAAAACATTTTGTTCGCTTTGGAGATTTCGTATATCGTCAAGTTATCGGAATTCCAATGGGGACTAACTGTGCACCACTTATTGCGGACCTGTTTTTGTATTGTTATGAGTTACAATTTTTTTCTAAAATCAGCAAAGACCCATCGAAACAACATCTGATACAAACATTTAACAATACTTTTAGATAGTTGGATGATATATTGGCTCTCAATAATGACGATTTCAGTATGTATACTACAGAAATTTATCCTATTGAACTTTCTTTAAATAAAGCCAATACTAACAATGACCACTGTCCTTTCCTCGATCTTGATATCTATATCATTAACGGGAAGATTAATACAAAAATTTATGATAAAAGAGATGATTTTTTATTTCCTATCGTTAATTATCCATTTTTAGACGGTGACGTTCCCTTGTCACCATTTTATGGTGTTTATATATCTCAACTTGTACGATTCGCTCGTGTATGTAACAACGTATTAGATTTTAGCGAGAGAAATTTATGTATTACTGATAAATTTTTACACCAGGGTTTTCGATATCATAAACTATTCAAAACATTTACTAAATTTTATCATCGGTATAAGGACATCATTCGTAAATATAACTCAACATGCAGACATCTTATACGTTCGGGTATTTCACATCCAATCTTTTATGGTAATATTCTTTACAAAGCACAAAAATGTCAGTATTCACCTCAAAAGCTAATAAAATCTTTAAACAGACTTATTAAGAAGGGATATAATTACGATGCTGTTGTCAGGTCATTAAAGATTGGATATTTTGGCTTTAATATTGATTCACTTATAGTGTCTTTGCATCGGAATTAAACACATTTATTCTAAAACCAGTTGTTGGCATGACACGGGTTATGTTCTTCTTTTATATTTTATGATGGTATAATACTAAACCCCTAACAGGAGGGATTGTGCCTGATATTCATATGATGAAGACATACTCTTTCAATCAATTTAATTGAGGTCTGGAGCTGGCATGTCAGTAACTGCTAGTAGTTTGTTGTTATTTATGTTTTATTGTCATTTTGTTTATTACTTTTGTTTCCCATTCTGACATCGGACTCGGACTTCTCTTAAACTGAGTTTTACTGTGCGTACTGTTGTGCGTTTGTTTTGTCTACATTGGCTAGAGGTATTGGGGAAGGGTTGAGATCTCAAAAAAACATGTTTAACCCCGCCGCATTTTAGCACCTGTCCCAAGTCAGGAGCCTCTGGCCTTTGTTAGTCTTGTATCATTTTTAATTTTAGTTTCTTGTGTATAATTTGGAGTTTAGTATGACGTCCATTATCACTGAACTAGTATACATATTTGTTTATGGGCCAGCTGAAGGACGTCTCCGGGTGCGGGAGTTTCTCGCTGCATTGAAGACCCATTGTTGGCCTTCGGCTGTTGTCTGTTCTATGGTCGGGTTGTTGTCTCTTTGACACATTCCCCATTTCTATTCTCAATTGTATTTAAATTGAAGGATTTTTGTGCACTTATGTAAACAAAATATTCTAAACCACAAATTTATAGCAAAACAAGGAGCTCGGTTAATAAGATTTGAATGGATGACATGGCATTGCTAGCAGTTCATCGATTAGTTATATAATTATTTAGAAAAATTAATAGCTCTATGTTTTCCATTTATTTTATCATGTTTATTATATTACACAATGTATTAATAGTACTTACTGTATTCCTTAATCTAATTAAATCTTATTGAAACTTTTCTTTTGTCTTCTTTTTTTTTTTAATTTTTTTTCCATGTACTTTTTTTAGATTGAGACAAAAATAGACGACATTCTACGAGGTCAAACTGAACTTGTAGATCAAATGGCAGAAATTGTTGATGAGGCAAAGCGCGACATTGTGTGTAAACAGAGGACAGAGTCAGTTTTGTTACAAGACAAAATCTTGGATGTATACGTAAGTTCTTGTGCAGACACAAAACTTCAAATTAGTTCGTTAGAAGGACTACAAAGATCACAAATTGAGAAAATTAAACAATTTCAAGAGGAAACCTCGGAAAATCTTAAGAAAGCAATGCTTGACGCAGTGGACAAAAGAATAGGTAATATCCTTAATATATGCTTTATCATGTATATAGTGTCTAAACTACTGTCAAGTAAACAACAAATCAAATGTTTTTTTAAAATTAATATGCGTTTGTTCAGAGAAAATATAAAGATCTTTCCACCTTCCATTCCTCAAACATTTCCCGTTCTTTTTTCGTCGATCGTGACATTATCTAATACGACGTATAACTGTTTGTGCTCTTGCAATGAGTAACACGGCTGGTGCCTTGAGAAAGCCAGAAGTGAAAACCCTTCCGGAGGACCAGACCTCAGTCTCGATTTTTTGCAGGATTTATGTTATTCAGTTTTTGGTCGTTGTGTAGAGATTTTAGTATTGTTGTATGTCTTTTTGTCGTTTTGACAGGGGTGTTGTCCTTTCTATTGTTTGTTGCCCCTTTAAAGATTAAATCGCTCTCTCTTTTCAGTTATAGTTTGCAAAAAGTTCTGGTTGGACACGTGTCAATTGAGATACACTGAAGATCTTACCAAATATATCGTTCAAATTATATAAACAATCATCAAGAACAACTTTTCAGTTTAAAAACCATCTTCATTGTCAGAAGATTCATTATTTCACATTGACTCCCCAACTGTCTGTACTACTTGTATTCGACGGGTAGCTAGTTTCTTCTGGTTCACTAAAATCCACCTCCGTGGTCGACGGGTATATAACTGTACACTGATTCAAAAGACATTTTCCATGTTCTTTTAATCTTTTTTATCACTTCACGTACACATTGATGTAGTTATATTGATTACTTTTTTCTACATTGTTAGCTACATCCTCATGATGGTTAAACACTTTTTTACAGAAATAGATCTTGTGTTGTCATACAAGAGTTATATTCCTTTTTTTCCATTTGAAGTAAATGGTATGTCAGTAAACCTACGCATAAACCGTACATCTAGAGACCTAAAGTCTAGAGTAAGGATATCCTTGGTTTATAATGGTATAAGCAGAACATTACGATGAAGATATATATCCTGAAATTGGCATTGTATACTGTTCCTTAGGAATCGTCACAATTAAAACATACAGTTTGTTGTCAAATTGTTTGTTACGACATTATCGTACTTCAATACATTATGGGTGAAGTGGTGAAGTGACTTTTTATTGAAGTTTTCAGAAAATCCAGACAAACAGTAGATATTTTCATTATGATAGTTAAATATTTACTCTAATTCATTTTAATTTACAAAATAGGATATGTTATTCATCTCATAAACATAAAGAACAAGACACCAGCAACCATTTATATTTGAAGGTGATTTTTTGTTGAAAATAAGAAATATAAAAATAAAATTCTGCTTCTGCAGTATGTTACATGTAACATTTGAAATATGTGTTCATACAAAAAGGATAAGGATGTTAAAACCTCAGGTTTCAATAATGAGCAAAACTCATACAGAAAAGTCAGCTATAAGAGGCTTCAAAGAGATAAAATTTACAACAAAAGGGTGGTAAAGCACACATAGGACAATTTTGTTGAAAAGGACTTGATTCATTACATCGGTGCTAAGCACAACTGAACAACAAATGAATTCTTTAAATACACGATGTATCAGATTGTTCAATTTAATTGGAAAAAAATACAATCTGCAATTTAAACTTAAAATGGATAGTTGTTTACCCATGGTTGTTCAGTGTTGAAGAAATACACTACGCATACTGTGTATTCATTAGTATTTGCGGTATACATGGTATATCCGTTTTCTTGAATTTATTTGGTATAGGTAAACCACGAATTTAAATGTTCAACGAATTACACATTTTCTATAAGTTTGTGTGCAAACGTTTGCAAAATCACGAATTCAAGTAACCACGAAAATTGGTACCTACAAAAAAAAAATGTTTCTACAGTATTTAGAAATATTTACACGTATAGTGACAGCTTTACAGATTTTGTTGTTTTTTATGTGTTGTTACTCATCTTTTGTTTTGTTTTTTTGTTGTTTTGATTTAGGAGGTCGGACAAATGGCTACATTGAAGAACGAATAATGCATTATTAAACAATACGTTTTTCTTTATTTTAGAAAAAATCATTAAACGAGTTGGAAACTTGATATTCTTGATAGCTTGTTATAAAGTCGACAATAACGCATTTACTGAAACAGACCAGCATAGTAAATCAAAGGAAGCATTACCAATACATTCACCAGGTTCAATATGTTTGTTGTTGTTGACATTTCTGCTAAAGTAATAAAAAAATGCATTTAACTATACATGATTTCAGAACAAACGAATTATCCTGATACACATTATTGCTAGTTTAATCATTATTAATAGTATGTGTTTTGAAATTGATATTAACGAACTTAAAACAATTATTATCATTTAGAAACCTTTCACCATTAATTTGTGTATGAAATAAATATTTTTCTTTAATAACGTATTTAATAACTCGAATTGTCTATATAAATGTCGTACAGGAACGTTCTTAAAGTAGGCAATCTTAATTATATAGTCCAAGGCATCCCACTATAAGTGTTATAAAAACACAATGTACATATACAGAGAAATTGCAACACAGGAAGAACGTTGATTTTCTCTCGTTTATTCGATTCCTTACGGTATACGAACATGTTTCTATTTGATATTATATCGGATTTGAACCGTCATGAAAATAGTCTAATTCCGATGAATTGGTCAAACCTTCTGGTAATATGAACACCCCTCGACCTGTTGAAAATGTGTTCAATTTGGAAAGGTTTTGCATTTCTGACTGTATTGTATTATAACAAAATAAATTGAAGTTGTATTGCCTGTTATAAGAAAATATATAAGACACCGAAAAATCAAAACATGCAAAACTATAGGAAATTGATGATTTGAATCTAGTTATGTATAGTCGAAGGGGTCACATATGTTTTATCTAGCAGTATACTCCGTCCAGGTGTGTCTTACATTGCAAGGATCGGAGAAAGTAATGATTTTGATAAGTGCGGAGGAGATATTTCTTAGATTGATTTAATACACTATTTAGGAACAATGAGAGAAAACGCTATACGCTCTTCACATAAGCGACATATCTTCTCACAATATAACTTCCACTTTGTTCTTTTATGTTTATCATTAAGAGTATATATTTTATGAGTAGCTGTCAAATGTTAAACCCGTTATTTGTTAAAACAGAAACAAAAGAAACCCAGTCTGAAGCAGCTTCAACAAACACAGGAGCTGCGATGAATATAGAAAATACCAAATGCTGTCTCTCTGGAATAGAACACAAAAATGGTATTGTATTGTGCATTTATACTCTTTATCAATACATCTTGACAGCCTACCATATTATGCGTCAAAATCAATTATAATACACTATGATGGTTGCAAAATGAAAGTCCGTTGAACTGTAACAAAACTTAAAAATGCCACTAAAAAGAAACCTTGGGATTACAATTCTTTCATCTGAAACACAATAAGTTAAATGTGTAGCTAATTCTACCACGTAAACTAAGCATCAATAACATGGCTAAGTGTGTACTATATCACTAAAATGACATATCACAAAAAAATTAACCGTACAAGTCTATTAAGGAAACACATTAATATAAAAAGAAAAACCTAAATATTCCAAATGGAAATTTTATATTATGCAGCAGTGCCATATTGAAATTTGAAATCGTTTAATACGATTGTTCTTTCTTCCGAAATCGTTGTTTGATTTTCTAAATAACGTTTCATTTATCTGAAAGCAAAAATTTATATTGAGTTATGGAATGCAATTCATATAAATATATGGTAAAAAGAAAATCTTGCATTAACTAATCGTTGTAGTTTGCAAGGTTGAGTGGAAAATTGTTACTCCAGGAAACTGGGATGCGGAAAGGATTGCACGTGCATTAAATAAAGTTGCCGCCTTGTTGGAAGAGGTTTTTCAGATTGAATTCGTTATGTTAGGATCGTTGATTATCAAAACTAGTGTTCCTTTAAAAAATAATACAGAGCACGGAATTATTAGCTGAAGCAGTAGAGTCTTTTCTGAAAAATATATTGGAGAAATGCAGTATTGATACGAAAGAATGTAATGCTATTCCAGTATTTTTAACTTGTAGTGGTAAGATTATTTTACCTATTCTTCTCAAGCATGGTCCAGGTGTGGCTTTCTATTTTTGTCCCTTTTGGTTTTACCAACTCTTTAACGTTTGTTTTTGACTTAAGATTTTCCAGTATTAATTTCAAGCATCTCTGAAGAGACATTAATTGTCCAAATGAGCATCTGGTGCGGTCAAATAGGTACCGTTAGTGTTATAGGTCAAATAATGCATTTTGTAATTTTTTTTAAATGTTACGAAAATTTTGATTCCATTTTTTCAATTAACTTGACTAATGTATCTATTACGAAAAAAAAAGCCAAAGAAATAAACATTTGAAACGGTCAGTGAATATTTAATAACTTTTATTCGTTTCATAATCCTTTTCTATTCTCTTGTTAGTGAGCGGTGATACACCAATAAGCGTAGCAACACAGACAGATAAATGTGAAAATTGCTTAAAGCTGAAAACAGATAACAATGTGCTGACGGAACTGGTGGATGATTGGTATAAAACAATAACTGAAATTTCTGGAGGTACTTACTAGTAGTTATACATTAGTTTAATAGCATTTCTTTGAATCAAATGTATGTTTTACCCTGAGGATAAGCAAACGGAATTATCGTCAAATGACTTAAGTAATGTTCAGACATTTTCATCAAAATACCCTACTATCTGAAACTCTGAAATGCATTTGGCGGGAACAGTAGCGTGCTGTATAACACTTTCGTGATCATAATTTGATGTTATTGTAATTATCCTAATAATAATGGTAAAGTTCCCATAAGGCCAGCTAGCATCGCCAAATCTTAATGCCAATATCTTTAGAATGACTAAAAAGGACCGCATCAATCATTTCAAGATTGAGAGTTGTTTTTTCTAAGAGTCAGAAGAGTTGGGTTTTAAGATGTTATCTTAATAATTGATTCAAGTAAATTGTCAAAATCCAATGATTCTAACAAATTTTGCCCAATCATATAAATAATTGTTTACTACTCAGATGAAAAAGAATCTTCTTCCCCCTACAGCAAGCACGTTCTCATTACATTCTGACAAATGTAGCCTAACGGGCTTAAACTGTGTGAAAACGGGGTAGGCGTAGTTTCATCTTTTAACGGTCTGTTTACAATAGAGAGGCGAAAGTTACCAAAGGGACTTACAACGTCATGGCTAAAAAAGAAACAAACAACATACACAGACAAACAATAGTACACAACACACAACATAGAAAAATAAAGACAGAGCAACACGAACCCAACAAAAACGGGGGGTGATCTCAGGTGCTCCGCAAGGGTAAGCAGATCCTGCTCCACAAGTGGCACCCGTCGTGTTGCTCATGTTAGTACAAACCCGGTAATAAGTCTAATTCGGTAGGTCACATTCGGAGAAAGGGAACGGGATTGTAGTTACGACATTAGGAACATATCCGCTATCATCAGTGAAACGGATATTCCAAAACGGTCAACCAACTCGTGATGGCGTCCGTAACATTTACGAAGGAATGATTTCAACTGCACCACTTGTAACTCTTGGTTTAATAGCTTCATTAGGAGCAGCAACCCTCTATCAAGGAAATCATGATAGGAAATACAAGGGAGTATCGTATCAACTGGGAGATATATACTTCGTATGCAGGCGCTGCTGGAATGTTGCTACATAGAAATGGAAAGTTCACAATTGGGAAGCTGAAATCATCTCTTTTGTCGTAAAGTTTTGTTTTCAACCGACCCTCATTTTCAATTTCTAGATGTAAGTCAAGATATGAGACAGACTTAACTGTATATGTTGTATCCTTTATCTCAAGTTCGATGGGACAGATGCGTCCAACATAGTCACCAAATTGTGAATTATTTAGTGAGAGAACATCATCTATATAGCGGAAAGTAACCTTAAAGGATACTGCTAACTTCTTTTCTTTCCTACAAACTTCATGGACGAGTTTGATCAAGAATGGTGTTCCAGAACTTTAAGCCTGCTTATTTTATTCGGGTGACCATCCCGTCCTGCAATTAGACAAAGTGGATCGTACTTAAAACGAGATGGAAGTACTATGAATGGAATTGACGTACTTGGAACGTAATAGGCACACGTTCTATGACGTGGTGTAGTCGGTCAGTTAATTAGATATACGTGCGCAAACTGGCTGAGTCCGTTTGTAGCACGTTCATCCCATTCACACACAGACCCAACTCGATCTCATTACGTCGTTATTGCGTCTTAAGCATGTTTAGGTCATTAATATACGAGCAAAACAAATTAACAAATTCTGAACAAGTAAGCAACACGTTTCAGTTCAAAACGTTGGCAGTAGGTTCTTGGTACGCTCTACTCGTTTGAGTACGTTTATAGCGTTTTTATGCCGTTCTTAAAACCCGCACCCTGTCTGCAGTACAATCAGACACGGTTTGGTGTAAACAGAGGCCGTTTTCTCACTGGTTCATCATTTGGTTATATGCCCAGACACATGGATAATCTTGCAGCTCTGGGGGGAAAGGAAGTGTCTTCAGTGAACGTGATTACAGTTCTATTTTGTATAGAAGGGAAATAAAATACATATTATACATGTTATAGTAACATATTTATTTTCATGCTGTACTTCATCTTATAACAATGAAAACGAATATCAATATACTATCATAAGTATCAAACGGAACAACAAACAATCCCTAACCATGTCACCATTTTCAATATTACCATTTTAAAAACACAAGATATGTAATAACCAGCACATTTGAAAAATATATGGAAAGCGGCAAACGATAATGAGGAATGACAGAAACGTGCTGGGTTTTTATAGCCGTCAGTCCATGACGTGATGGCAATTACGTGCTGAACGCAATAGGGACGAGATTAGGACGTGACCAGAACAAGTTAAGCTGTGAACGAGGTGATGAAGTAAGAAAATAGTAAGAACGGATTTCGGTATGAAAGGAACGAAGTAGAATTAGTTACAAAGCGCTTTAAACTGACTACAGACGGGCTTAGGATGCTTGGAAACGATGTCCTCGTGAGGTGAATGGGCAATTTTACGCGATCTGAACTGGATATAAACTGACTGTAGACGGGATAAAGACGTGATGGACATTTTGAGAACTGTTTAAGAACTAACCAGGATCGCATTATAGAAATTGTCCGTCCAAAGCTACTCGTTCTAACCAGACCATAACCCATGTTACGTATTTTTAAGGACTGGTTTTGATGTTAAGAGAACTATTTTGGTGTGACTGAGACTTTGCCGAGTATGAAATCTTGCGTGTTAGGATTTGTTTATATAAGATGTTATTGCAATTCAATAGTTAACAAATAGTCAATGTTCCAGAACTCCGACAAGAGTTGTTAAATCATACTGAAGCTATAGTTGGATGGAAGACATATGATGGCTTTTAATCATACATACAGTATAAAGAACACTTCTTACCAAACGGCCCTAGTAGAGTTGCATCCATACCATGTCACAAAAGTGTGTAACAAACTTACGAATGTACGGACCGATAGTATTAACATGTGTTCCTTTGCAAGGGCGACGTGAACAATAAAGATAGTTGCGGGATGTTTATCAAAGAGACACTTGCATATTGAAATTGATTCCAGTTTAGCATTTGAAACTATTCCATTCACGTGAGTCTTCTTTTGAACATATATGTCAGTTTTCAATGAAAAGCAAACGCAACAATATCGCCCTCTTTCCCCTATCTGCATTTTACTGGAAATATAAATATTGCTGACTTATCAAACAAATATTATTTCATAGCAGCATTGAGTTTGTTTATTGAAGAGGACCAACAATTTTTGGGGAAACGTTTGCCACGAATGTGATGTTCGTGTAACGATAACAAATTACTACCAAAGATGCAAGACCGGATTGGACGAAAGGTTACGCCAATCCACACTCAGTAAAGATTTTACAATGATCAGGAATATGTTACAACCGGCTAAAATTTACAGTTAAGCTGACCATTTTCTTTTAATTCAAGATTGAAGTGTGCGAAAACATGTCGCTTTTTAGTACAGTCACAGACACATCGTACAGATCAACAAATTGGTGATGGTGACCGTAAAACTATGAAACATCGATCTCGGTCGTTATTTTTCATACCTCTGCTGGAAAAAAAATTGGTGAAGTCAATAAAGTGTAACATGCACGAGCGAAACGTAATATTTGAGATATGGAAACGCCATACGATAGCAAAACTTAGATGGTACATTTAAAAAATTAGAAGTTGACGATGAGAATCATGAAGTTTGTCAAATAAATGTTAGTTTAAAGTTGTATATGTATATCTGTGTCAATGCTACCAAAGAACATCATCCTTCATGTAGGCAGTGATATCGTATTCGCATCATTCAAGTACAACACGTTGATACTAATATATTTTACTAGCAATTAACTATAGGTTCCAGCAAGTACGTTTATGCTAAAAAATGCGGCAATTATAATTCCCTTATTTTTTTTTTATTTTTCTTCATAATGCTCCATGTATAAAGGTTCCTTACATGTGGCCAAACAAGTTCCTGGCAAATTCAAAAGATTACGGATCAAGCCCCATGATGAAGGTTCCGCACGTTTATAACTTAATGTAAAAATGAGGTTTCATCATGATGACAAAAGCAATTCGAAAATTAAACAATAAGCAGACAGTTCTATAAGTTATAGCTCCAAGAAATACATAAAGGAAATTAATACAAAATCAAATTCTATTTCATAGGAGTTACTTCTCAGCAACACTTGAAAATGTATGTATTTCGTAATATATGTAGTATTGTTAGTATTTAGTGAAGGTACAGTGGATGTCGAGAACTTTTTTTACATTTTGCAATTTTTATAGGGACTGGTGAATTTCTTTCCTAAAACTCGAGTAATAAAAACAGCACAGCTTTTGAGTATTTATAGTTTGCTTAAATATACTACAAATACAGTTAGCTGCACTTAATACTTTGACACAGTAGGTTTTGAACTATGAGAAATGCGAAAAAGGATAAGAACTGCACAAATAGTGAATACCTTCAAGATTATATGATACAATGAATCTTATGGTTTTTTTTTATCAGAAATTTTTAAAAATATTTTATGCCTACAACTAATGGCCTCAACTATGTGTTAATACAGTCAACATTACAAATATAGCCTCGGCTGTTTTCAAAGACAGCATATATGCTTCGCTGATTTGTACGAATTTAACCATCTAAATTACGCTGGATTCATGTTGTCTAATCGTAAGTTTTCTGCTCAGTTTTACTGATTATTATTTGGTCTTTCCGTATTTTTTTTTAGTGAGTAGATTGTCTTTTCGTACTTTTCTTTGACATGGTGTGTTTTTCAAATTACTTGATTTATGACTTTTGATAGTTCACTTGGTGTCATCTAATGAAACAATAGCATTTCAATTTGTTAATAAAAGTAACCTTTGAATATAGACAAATAACAAAGGAACATTTAAGATGATTTCAGTAAATCGATCTACAATGTATATCGGACCTTTGTCAACACTGGTTTGTTTATGAGTAGTCACACATGTGATACGTTGGTGTACCTTTCTTAAACAAAATGCTATAGTTTGTGTTTACGAAGTATTGTGACAAAATCATATTTTGCAATTAATTGATAGAGCCCATTGTATAGGGTTGATTAGAGTAACAATTTTTTTTTTGCACCAGGCTACCCTACGGAACTCTCTAATTTTTGTAAGACCGAACAGTGCAGACATCGTTATACACTCCATATACAATTCATCATATTTAATCTTCTAATTGATAATCTTATTTGAACCATTCATCAGTAATGGTCATACAAGTTTGTCTGACTTACCCCATCCCTTGATGACTTTATGGAAGAATTAGAGTCAACAGTTTTTTTGAAACGATTTAATGGAAGGAATTTCACCATGGATTCCATTTTCACCCTAAGCACTTTTTTTGCGTATCTGGCAAAACAAAATGTGTCGGAAAATACATTTGAAATATTGAAATAAGTCAAACATTGTTCTTTTTTGTATTCTACCTTCTTTATTCGGTTTGTTAAACTTGCGCCACATACACAAAATCGATAAACCATTCTTTATGCATGTTTTTATAAACATTCGCTTTTCGTATACGTATGATTTTTTCTTTTCTACTGTTGATATCGAAATGGCTTCAACACTGATCACTAAGTTGACTCTTAAATGAACTGTGATGTAAAAGGTAATTGTAATATTGGCAAATAAAACATAATATCAAGATACTTTAGAAATCGTACTATATGCCAAACTCTTAATCATCCCAAGTTAGAAACGCATTCCTTTAAGTGCATGAACTGTTCATATATTTGTTTTTCCTGAAAGAAATAAAAATATTATTACATTTTAATTTTGTATATAAATACGAAATTCAAAATTTAATGTTTCAACATTACGTGTATACGTTGAATTAAACAATTGCGTATTAATAAAAACAAGTACTACTTGAGGAGAGTTTTACGAAAAAAGTAATACTTGAGGAGAGTTTTAAGATCAACTACTTGATTGAATACAAACGATCGGTTTTTCCGTTCTTGTGTTAGAGGTATTTCACGTAAAAGGCTATAATTTGAATTGATATTGTTTCTAATCTTCTTCTCGTACTAAAATGTCTTTGTTAAAATATTACCTCTCCTGGTCACGTTTTTGTCGTAACAATGACTTTGCAATACTTATGTATTTATAATGCATTCCGTAAGCAATAATTTCAACATGCATTGTATTCATGAATTTTAACATTTGTGACAACTTTTGCATAAAATGCATAAATGCTCATATTATCAGTTTTACTATATATATTTCTACCTTCAGTTGTAGCGTTTGTAATGTTCTTAGTAAATCGATCATCCAGTGTTGCTTCCGATGTAACAAACCAATGTGTAGCGATTGTTCTTAACGACACAAAAATGAAGCACTCCACGTCACGAACACCTTTAAACTTGGTGATTTGAGAATAGCAGATATCAATTCATTACGCGGTGGCAGATTTGTTATTGTCGATGATTGTTTTAATTTCCTGGTCAGCTGTAATATGACAGATCAGCAGGAGATATTGCAGTTGCCTGGCCAACCATGGTGTATCGCTGTTTTGGACAATACTTCCGTTGCCGTTACTTTGCCTTGGGAGAAGCGGATCTTAATTGTCCAAGTATTGCGAGATTTAACATTAACAATTTTGCAGGAAATAAGTACAAGTGAGCGATATTTTGGAATTGATTTGATACAAGAACATCTTTTGGTCGTTAGTTGTGAAAGCGATGAACTGATAGTATTGGATACTTTAGGGGAAATGCAATTTTCTGTAAAAATCGATTCCATTCCTTATTACTTCTGTACCGACAGTAAACATGTGTTTTATACTGACAACGTAAACAATAGCGTGGTCTGTTTCGATACATCAGAAAACAAAATGTTTCAAATTGTTAATCCATTCATGGAAGGACCAGATGGAATAACAACTGACGACTATGGACACTTACTAGTTATATGTACACAGTCTCACAACATATTAAAAATCAATCCTGATGACCAAAATGTTGAAGTTTTGTGCACTTTGGGATTGCATGAGTTTGATCTATCATGTGTACCACATATATGTTATGATCCAGTGGTTAAATCTATCTTATTTGGCATGAAGAACACTGTCGATTTTTTTTGCAAGCAGTAATGTTTGAAATCTTTCTTTTGTTGATTAGATACACCTTTTGAAATATGATTTGTATTGTTTTGATAAATATTACTGTTGATTGTCATTTCTCGTTCAAAAAATTAGTGTAATGCTTTATAAGGCATTCGAATATAGTTATCGCTTAATAGTATGTCCATTGTTGGATACTCACTGAACTGTGAATGGAGCAAAGTGACAATGTCCACATTTCTTCTTCAAAAAACGTTACAAATACGTCATTTATGTATGCCGACGGACACAAATTTACAATGAATTTAAATTCACAGGTTTTTTTTCAAATTTTTTAATTAAAAAAATAACTTCCTGTTTTTTCGACTACACAACTGAACCTGTATTTAAGGACATCAAACCCATTGTTTATCTTCCCTTAATTAAGGCTAAATGCTAATGAAAATATGTGTGTCAACTTCAATCTAAATAAAATATAATGTAATTTATCTGAGAATTGAAAATCAAACCAACGCCATCAAAATGAATTTATATCTAGACGCCATCACAATTTCTTCGGCAACAGACGAGTGCCAGCATATAATGTAAGCTCTAAATCGGTCAAACAACCCTTAAAAGATCGCAGTATAATCGTAATGAATTAAAAATGTTGCATAGGTCTCATCGTGAAAAGCTTACCTTGCATTTACCGCACTCACAATAAGTAAATGTTTGAAGATTTATTGAAAGTAGATATTAAGAACTAAATAATCAAACGATTTTACAACAACTATGCACATCTCTATGTCATAATATTGTAATACAGTGCTATACATTGTTGTTGAAGATGATAATGATACAATTTGCCAAATATAAAATGTGCTTGAAACATATCGCATCGAAAGACATCGTTATCTATGAATAATTAGTCTGTCACTTACAGACAATATTTCTGATTACAGTGTGTTGTTCTCGTCCATTTTTCCCCGGTGGGGAAATAAATAGTTATGATTTTTGACGATTAGTTGTGTCCATAAAATTCAAAGGAGTAGACCCGGTAAGACCCCTTTTGGGGCCCAAAATAGAGCATCTTTACAAATTTGTTAAAAATGTAAACTTTCAGCTATTATTGAAAAGAAGAATACTTTTGTTACATAAATATGGGCTGTTTTTTACAATACGGTGCACATGCATCAGATACAAGCATCATTAATGCATACAGAATAATTGAAATCTTCACAATTTTAGCATTTGTGCTCATTTGTAGACGGTCTGGTTTTAAAAAAGAAGTGGCCGCACGTGTGTTCAGTCTTAGTATTTATATATATGTTGCAGTTGATGATAATACATAGCATATGTAATGATTGAAACTGAACACGAATGCGGCCACTTACATTTTGGACAAAAACCGTCTGAAAAATTAAGTTTTATGGCATATTTGATAGGCTTTGCAGATTCAAGCTTGCATTTTAGCGTCTTTAATGTCCAAATCAGTTCAAATTTTTTACAGAAACTTATTGAATCGACTGAAGTAGACACTTAAGTGTTTAACAAATTTAAAAAATCTTTCATCAGATGCACTTCAAATTTTAGGCCAAAGTTAGCCCTTACCGGACCTTCTCCTTTACTTGTGCTGATTGTTGATATCATTAAATGTAACGCATGTGGTCAAACAATGCAACTCGATCCGTGTTGATTTATTGGTTGCAAGAACTACTTACGACCTCCGGAGCATCTTCAACCTGATTTTATATTACGGTCACTAAACACGCACATTGAGTAAAATGATAATCATAGTGATTTTCTTCTTAAGTGCTATAATGTAAGCAGACATGAATAAGAACATAGTATGCCATGAATTCCTTTCAGAATATATAAAGTACGTTTAACATGCTTTCAAAAAAGTGGGGCCAATGATTGAAACGGTAATATTATATTGTTTAAAATGTTTTTGTCCGTATTTGTACCTGTATTGTTTTTGTTATTTAGTATACCCAGTTTGTTTGGTAGTAAACATATATTGTTCTGTACTTTTTGTACGAGAGTAAAGAAAATGGTAAGGTATAAAAATAGTAGCTCCCCTTTTTTTAATATTTAATTATATACGAATATTGAAAAATGAACTCTCGATGTATTTTCTTCCTTATTTTGCAGGGTCTCCTGTGAATTGATCGAAACCCCCATTTTATGTCTGCGGTTTTACTGCTGTTTCATTTTCCATCGATTACGAAATGTGTATACGCATCGTGCGACCTTTGTGTTTTTTTTTGCTACTCTTTACCTCGATTTGCACTATTGATAGCAAATTAATTTAATTGTTCTGCAAAACCACTTGTGAGTTTTGCTGCTGACCATCTCCATACTTAAACATTGACATGCTATCGTTTTACCCGGGTTTAATATTGGATATCATTAAGTTCAATGGCATGAAAACAAAAAGAGAAAATAAAAACCGAAAGTTAACAAAAATACAAAAGATTCAATTGATTTCAGTGGTGACCTTTTGGAGACAATAAGATCGTTTGATTTTCGTTTGATATTCTTAGTTTATTTGTTCGACTTTCTTGATTACCTTCAACATGTGCAACACCATATCGATGTTACAACCCAGCCAAATATATTTTCAGTTTAGTTATTATTGAAAGTTAATGTAAAACATATTCTTGTTTTCTAAAGTTTAAGGAACACAAACATATTGATGTGAATTAGTCAGAGCTTGTAACCAGGAAGCCCGCAACATACAGATACTTCGTATACTCATCAGCATTTCGATTGAAAGTACTAAAATATGTGCACGATATATGTAGTTGAGAATCAAATAATAAATTCAAAAAAAAAATCTTTGTAGTTTGATAAGTTTTAGTTACAATATTGAATTACCTTCTATTCCATCTGCGACTGTTTGTGTGTTTTGATCTGATACAGCATGATATAGAAAAAGAAAATTGGTTTTGAACGTCCTTCCATTTTAAAAAGATCTGTTTTCTACATGTTCTAGTTCTTAAAATGAATTAATATCTAAACGAAAATAGCACTTTATTATTTTAAGTGCGTTGGCAGTTTTTTTTTTGTACCTTCATAAAGGAACTCTCAAACCCAATTATTTGTAAACCAAGAATGTATAAAGTAAAATTACAAAAATACCGAACTTCAAGTAAAATTCAAAACG
Source organism: Mytilus californianus (assembly GCF_021869535.1). Lineage (NCBI taxonomy): Eukaryota > Metazoa > Mollusca > Bivalvia > Mytilida > Mytilidae > Mytilus > Mytilus californianus. The sequence continues at coordinate 38,845,342 of NW_026262712.1, forward strand.
GAAAGACCATTACCAAATGACAAAATCAAACGCTCAAACCCATCATACGAATGGAAAACAACTGTAACACCTAAAAACTTGAAGTTGAATGCATAATGAAGGCAGACTGAATCACTATTTCTTATTGTTCTATAAACCTGATAAACAAGTTCCTGCACACAAGAAAGCGCTCTTACACAAACGCAATTAAAACTTAACATTTTAATATCATATCACTGCAAAAATTGTTTTTAATACATCATGTATATCGGAAAATGACATCTTTATCATGTGTGTTTTCTTGTATGTATTTTGTGCTGTGCCACTACTGTTCAAGTAATGGGGCGGTGTTGGCTGCCCGAAAACATGTTTTAATCAGCAATATTATGTAAATGTCTGTCCCACATATCAGGAGCCTCTTAATTCAGTGGTTGTCTGTTGTTTTGTACAAAAATCCAAGCTGTTTTCTAGTTTGAATCGGTGCTTTGTATAGCTGGCTATGCACAATTGGTGTTGTTCACTGTTGAAGGCCGTACGGTGAACTACAGTTGTTAAATTCTATGTAATTTGGTCTCTGGTGCAAAGTTGTCCGATTGGCAATCATACCACATCTTCTTATCTTTTATATTTTATACTGTTACAATTTGCAATTGTGAAGTAATCTATTTTGTTAAATACTCTGAATGGAAATTTTTCAGCAAATAGAATAATATATACTGCAGCTGAGTTATTTGCTCAATCAAATTGCATTGACCGTATAATCATTTGTGGTATATAGTCACTGACCGTATATCGCCTTGTTTTCGACGTTGACAATGCGTTTCCGTAGAGTTTATTGATGACGTCATTAAAAGGTACAGCTTCGTGGAATATTTACGTCGTTCGCTCTAAATTAAAAAAATGATGGGTTTTACTCTAAATATTTCATTTGGAACAGTTGTAGTTGGAACAAATTGTATTTGCACTCGGCTCAAACAGGATAGAAGTGCTCGGCAAAGCCTCGCTTTCTACCTGTTTATAAGCCTTGTACAAATAAAATTTATATTTCGAGACAATGTATGGTTATTCTATATCTAACTAAATGTTTTTTGTCACGACTTTACATCGTTTTTTTTTTGTTCTAGAATATGTATTATACGCAAGCTGATCAATATTAAACATGTAAGAATCAAATTTATTTCTTGTGATTACAAGAATAAATCAGCATGGTAGATGGAGACCAATAACACAGCATATTAATATAAAAAAACATCTGTGATTGGTTAACCCAAAAATGATTGATCTTCCGAATGAGTAAATGCCTTCTGCATATCAACCTAACATATGCAAATACAATTATTGTACTTTAAACTTCAACTCCGAAGACTCAGCTAATGTTGATTAAATAGATTGGTTTCTGGTCACTGAAAATAATCACATTTTGCGAAGGTCAAGAATAATAATTCGAGATCGGAAGATAAAATCAAAGTTCTGTTCAGTAATAAGTAAAAGACATTTTTTTACTTGTTCGTTGAAAAGAAGATATAGAGCAAATAAAAAAAAAACAAAAAACAAAAACTGGAACCCAGCAGTATAAAGATCCAGGGAGTAATTATTTATCTTTTTCAGAGTGTTTTGTCTGATTGCTCAGTTGCTATGATCTTATCTAGTTATATTAAAATGTTAGTGTCTAAAATTGAGGACGGCTCATCGATCTTTGGATTTAAAGATATTGCATCATCTATGCTTTATTAAACACTGACATTTTCATTGGACAAAACATAATATTGTCAGGAAAAAAGCTGGTATCTACATTAAAATGTGTTGACATTTAGATGTTGTTTGAATTTTTGTCATCAAGCTGTTTACTTTGTGTCTTGTTTCATTAACGCGGAGACAGCAACAGATACCAAAGGGACATTCAAACTCATAAGTCGAAATTAAACTGACAACGCCATGGCAAAAAAAAGGACCAAAAGACAAACAAAAGTAGACAATACACATTAGAAAACAAGAAAGACCGATCAACACGAATTCAACCAAAATCCGATGGTATATCAGGTGTTCCGAAAGAGTAAGAAGTCCCTGCTCCATATGTGGCACCCGTCGTGTTGCTCATGTAAGTACAAACCCGGTGACGAGTATAATTTGGTAGCTTATATCCGAGGAAAATTTGAAGGGATTGTAGTTACAACAATTGGGACATATCTCTCGTCATTGTGGAACAACTCGTGAAGTCATCCGCTACATTTTCGAAGGGACGATTTCACCTCAAACGCCTGGAATTGTCACAGTAATAGCTTCCTTGTTAGCAGCAATCATCTATCATGGAACATGATAGGAAATGCAAGCTCTGGCATATTGTACCAATTGGGAGATAAATAATGCATATGGAGGTGCTGCTGAATGTTGCAACATATGAATGAAAAGTTCACAATTGGGAAGCTGAACATATCTTTTTTGTCGGAAAGTGTTGTTCTCAACCTACCCTCATTGTCAATTTCTAGATGCATGTCACGATATGAGACAGACTTAATCGATTTATGACTTTTGAACAGCGGTATACTACTGTTGCCTTTATTTAAGTGTATCTGTTGTGGCCTTATTCAAGTTCGAAAGGTCAGATCGTTTAACATATTCATCAAACTTTGATTTGATTTATTCAAGTGTTTAACGCCACTTTCAACACTGTTGGATATTACGTGGCGGCTAGTTTTTATTGGTAATGGACGCCGGAGTGCCCAGAGAGGACCCATGACATTCTGTAGGAAAACTGGCATTCCTAGTCGATAACGATTGAAGTCGAACGCACTTGCTACGTGCGAGACTCGAACTCACTGGCTAGTGATAGAGTAATTAAACTACTTAGATCACCAAGGCGTCATCAAACTTTGGATTATGAAGTGAGAGGACACCATTTATATAGCGGAACGTGAAGTTAAAGGATAATTTTAGCTTATTTTCATTCTTTCAAAGCTCCTGTATGAAGGCAGCCTCAAATGAATAAAGGATCAAGTCTGCAAGAAGAGGTGCACAGTTGATTCCCATGGTTATGGTGATTCTTTGCTGGAAAACAAGACCTCCAAACGTATATTGTAAATCAAGAAATTATTGATCTTGATAATATCAGTTCCTAAACATTTTTTGTTTGAATAAGAGTGATTTTTACAAAATACGATTACTCCAAGATACTTGTATCTACGTTGGCCATTCCTTTGGATGAAACAAAGCAGGACTAATTCTTTCAATTTATCTATAAGTGTGGAATGAGGATTACTTGTGTGAGGGTAGAGAAGTAAAATGTTCTTGTACTATATCAAGATGAAAGAGTCTTAGATTGTATGTACTTTAACATATCTTTGGAATGTGTTAGTATCCACATCTTATTAAATTGCTGTTTAAACAGTATGAATTTATATAACATATAATTAGTTTGCTAGATAGATAATTATTTTATCTTCGTTTTAAGGCTTACCAAGACATCCGTTTCTCAATCAGTTATCTTCCTTCAGATCATCGACGACACGCTAATCGATATCATTCATAACATCATTATTATTATCATTCATATCGACATATCGTTCATCTAAAGTTTTTGTATTGTGTGCCTTATGATAGGGCATATTGGCTTGATAGAAAAAATGTAGAGGTTTTGACACATACAACCGGTTTAAACTTGTATATCTACCACAGTTTGTACCTGAGCAGAGTCAAGCTATCTGGACTATGCACTGTTCGTTGTTCCTTGTATTTCTTTTTTTTGGGTCGTAGGATGATGGAGGTGAGGGTGTTCTGTTGAACTGTCCAATGTATTTGCTAACTCCTGTCATCTTTTTTGCAAATTATTAGTAAACGACGTTTCGGTTTGTGGGTATTGATGATGTAATAAAATAAAATTGAGAAGGGAAATGGGGAATGTGTCAAAGAGACAACAACCCGACCAAAGAGCATAAAACAGCCCAAATCCACCAATGGGTCTTCAACACAGAGAGACAATTCCGCACCCGGAGGCGGGATTCAGCTGGCCCCTAAACAAAAATGTGAACTAGTTCAGTGAAAATGAAACGTCACACTAAACTCCTAAACATATAAATGAACTAAAATTAAAAAAAAACACAACACTAACAAAGGCCAGAGGCTCCTGACTTGGGACAGGCGCAAAAATGCGGCGGGAATAAATATGTTTTGTGAGATCTCAACCCTCCCCCTATAACTCTAGCCGATGGCGAATAAACAAACACATAGCAATACGCACAGTAAAACTCAGTTTAAAAGAAGTCCGAGTCCAATGTCAGAATAGGTAACAGAAGAAACTAAGCAAAATGACAATGATACATACATTAACAGTTCATTATCATTTCAAAATATGTGTTATCTCTTATCAACAACATTTATATATGCAATTTCTTTTTCATATTTTTATAAATCGTATGAATTTGATACAGATAAAAGAATTTCTATACATGCATCCCTAAAAAGTAACCGGTATGGAACAAAGAAACACGTCACCTCCAACTTTCATTAGAAGTATTTTTTGGCATGGTTTTCAATCGAACAAATTGAACCCTGATCTCAACTGACATACGTGATGTTGATTTTAAACAATGTATGTACCTTGATTGTAGTCGTGTAATGTGGCGCTTTTTCGTCCTCTTTAAATTGTTGGACGTAGAAGCCAAGTTTGAATCGGTGGCTATGATCAAATCGGCGGGTATCCTTGTTTGCCAAGGTCTCAATCTAGTTCATTCTCACTTAACAATTAAGAAATATGGGAATACAATAGTCGGTAACCTACACACATTTACGTTCATTTTTTAACTGAAAGAGTGAAGGAATTTTGTTTCAGGCTCCGATAAAAAGGTGCATGAATTTATTTCGGTTATACGTAAGTTTGTAATGTTCATACACGGTAGTTTATACTACTAGTTGGATGCAATGCCAAGACAACAAACAAACAAAAATAGACGGAAAAGATAAACAATAGTCTACAAATACACCATGGAAATATAAAGCCCGAGCAAAACACACCCCCGCAAAAACGTGGTGTTCCTAGCTGTTCCGGGTGCGTACGATCATCCTGTCATTCATCTGATATCATTAAAGTATGCTTATTAATACATACCAATAAAACATTGTTTTCCGGGAGTATCTTGACATTTTTGTTTACCAACTTGAATCCTACATTTTGCTAATTAAAGGAAACTGATATATTCTTTGCATTAAACATATAAATCAAATAATAAGACATACCGATACAAGAAAGGTATACAAATGAACATTACATTTTTGTGGAAAGACATTGACCTGTAATAATAGAAAGAAGACAGACAACGCAAGCAACACTATCCCCAGAAAAAGGTTATAATTATAAGTATCATAAAGAATGAGAATTGCATATCGCTTGATATTAACTCGATTTATTTAAATTCAATATATTAATAAAAGAGACTTCTGCGAGTGTATTAATACTGTTTGAATTAAAGCCAGTTGCCATGGACGAAATGTACATCGTCTTAACCTTTGAAAGTAATCAATGACCTAACAAATAGTCAAAGAAAATGTAATAATGTCGTCGCATGATGCTGTATAAGCCAATCAAATTAATGCAGTTTTAGTATTACTTTTTCGTATCACACTCCTTGCAGTGGGATACGAGAAACACTTTGTTATGCAAGAATGGATAACAGGCAATAATTATAAGAGAATCAAATTAAGATCTTATAACTTAATTAAAAACAACGAAAAGACTACAAATTGACAAAACACCACTGAGAAAAAAAAGAAAGAGAAAAATAAACAAAATTTGAATTAAATCCTTGGTTTTCAATTATCTAGGTGAGAGCGTTTTGATGAAGTTCAATCCGGAAAAGCGTTTCGTACAATTAGATATTTTCATTCTTAAATTTTATAACTACAGGTACCACACGTAGAGCAGTATCTGCTTACACTTCCTGGGCAAATGACAAATCTGTGTTCTGGGGTTCATGTTATTCAGTCTTTAGTTTAACTGGTTATGTTTTGTAGGCCTTTGTTTGACTTTTTGTCGTTTTGTGTTTTTTGACATGGCGCTGAGTTTGAATATTCCTTTGATATCTTCGCCTCTCTGTTTACGCTAGTTGACTATTACATGTACAATTATCGGGAGTCTAATTTGCTCAGTAGACGGCACTAACTAGATTTTTCAAACTCTCAACGAGTTTCGGTACCTATGCATTCTTGGATTTTATATATTTGGCGTTAAATGTGTCTAATTAAGATTATCCAGATATGTTCTTTGGACGCATTAAATTATAAAGTGTATTTTTCTTCATTTCTATAGCTCTGGTCGATTTCTCTTTGCTGGTGGATTATTAATTGTTAACTACAGTCTAGTAATCAGTGATCAGGCAAAGTTGATCTTTGATGAATTAGTCTCTTATTTTTAAGGTCACGTTGATTGAAAAGCTCTTCACGAGTTTTTGTTCTTAAACATTATTTTCTTTCACTCTTTTAGGTTTGATCAATCCTAATGAAGGTTTTATACAGAGAAGCGCTTCTGACGCATACAATGAATAATTATGAGTAAGTGTTTTTTTTTTCATTTTGATAACATTGCTAGTGGACTTTAACAGAATAAGTCCACCAGGTTATCATTAGCTCAGTAATCAGTCTTCGGTACTGACTTGATTATTAACATATCTTTCTTAAATTATCCGCTTATTAATGTAGAAACAAAACTAAGGATCCATTTTTCGCAGGCGGATATAACCTAAGACTCATTTTTTTTCAACGTTAGTATACGTTTTATGATTTTCTTATACTGCAGCCTCGAATATCATTGGAGATACATCAATTGTAAAAATGCGTATGTGATGCAGTAAAATGATAGAAGTTACAATTAATAAGTATATTATTGACTCCAACTGAAAAATAATACAGTCACACTTGTATATAAAGGTCACGCTCGGTACTAGGGAAAACTGACCTAATAATAGAAATGATTTTGGAATTGAGGTTCAACATACATAGAAATAACTACGGAGGGAAAAGAAGAGAGTGACCTTTAAAGGCAGGTTTCCTCTTGAAAGAGTATTGAAAGCCATCATTCGTTGACAAAGAACCAATTCGTAACAATAATCAGATACCCAAATACAGCAAAAAAGATATAATTCAATTACAATTACAATTCTGAAACAAAATAAATATCATACTCTTTCACACAGAGTAACGTTTAAACTTACCTATGTGACTGTATGTAGGTTATTCGCGATTTCACTAGCTAGTAGTAACCGTGGTAATTTAATTCATTCATTGGAAACATTATTTCGTCTATTTATTATAAATATCAATTTCAAAGAAGCAGACACAAACACATACCGTATCAGATATGACATCTATATACATGTATGTATTTGTAATAAGATAGTTTCTGACTAAAGTATATCCTTTATTGGAACTGTTTTTACTAGAAAATGACACATATGCACTGAAAGTAAACGTTCTGAAAAGTCATTTATAGAAAGAATTGTAACTAGAAAGTGACGTATATGCACTAATAAACCATAAAAAAAGGCAACAGTAGTATACTGCTGTTCAAAGGTCATAAATCGATTGAGAGAAAACAAATCCGGGTTACAAACTAAAACCAAGGAAATACATCAACTATAAGAGGAAAACAAAGGAGCAACATAAACACTGAAGTGCAACAAAATAAACGTCAACATACATAGAAACGAACTATTTGATAACAACTGCCATATTCCTGACTTGGTACAGGACATTTTAAGAAAAAATGGTGGGTTGAACCTGGTTTCATGGCTAGCCAAACCTCCCGCTTATATGGCAATGTTAAACAATATCGCTAAAGTGACAGAAATACAGCACAAACACACGCAAGAACACTCATCCCAGAGAAACGCACAAATAAATAATATAATAGTCGATACACTATGTAAACCGCAGAATAACAACGAACATCTTCCATTAACGACAGACAACACAGGACATCACAAGCAGTGACGTATTTTTGTAACGAATATATAATCTTGAAATTCATACAATCATTTTCACAATACAGTATAGACGTAATGAAAGGTAGCAACTGGATTGCTCTAAAATATTAAAAATTTAAAGCTTGAATAAGTTCACAAAAAAAAATGAAAACAAAACTTTATAATTTTTATGTGTTCGAAGCGCTTTTCTGGATTTACCTTCATCAGGAACGCTCAAAGCCAAATAATTGATAGCCAAGGATGTATAAGAACCGAAAAAGTTGAAGATTTATATGACCAAAAAGACTTAAAAATATTAGCCAAATTCATCTACGGTCAACATTGCTCGAGGTAGCTGAAACCTCTGTTTCTTAATATTTATAAAAAAATTTATTGACGTTTTATCTATACAAAGGAGAACAGTTACTGCATTTCAGAAGCATCTTTTACAGTATTAAAAACGTCTTACACTGTAAATATCTCGAAGTTTACTTTGTTTGCTTTTTATACAATAAAATTAATGTGGATTACATAGTAAATATAGTAACATGAGAAACAATAATTATAATCAGCTTTGCATGTATATTTTTCAAACAATGATATATGCACTTGTATTTAACATCTTACATATTTTACACATTACACGAATATGGGAATGTTATCTTATTTGTATTGACAATAAGTAAACACTATACATAAATTGATACACAGTCGCTAGCTATATTTCATATAACGTGTTTTTTCCGTTACAAAGGTGGCAAAGATAAAACGAGAAAATAAACTGAATAAGTTTTTTGAGTTGAACACGTTTTGGACACCCAATAACCAAGCCCTTAAGTTGTGAAGAAACATTTAACATATAATAATAACAACATAGTTAATGTATATTTGCACTGACAGTAGCCATCAGAGTGTATTACTAAATCATGTATTTACACTTTTTATCTGTAATGTACCCAAGTTCATTACGTGATTGTAATTTGAGATATTGTAACAGGTAAAGCATTGTAAATCACAGTTTAAAAGTAAAAAAAAAATCGAACTATACACATATAAATGTAACTACAATGTATGTCAGATAAAAACATCAGAAACTTACACGAATGGTTAGTTACTGAATTAGTGGGTATTGAAATATTCAAAATTTAAAAAGGTCTGCCAAATATGGTCGTAAGCAAGCTGTCATTAATCGTTGCTGTCATACTTTTTTTTTATGGAACTGCAGACTGTTATTAACCAATTTATATAAAGCAATAAGAAGATTAGGTATGATTGCCAATGAAACAACTATCCACCAAAATTCAAATACAGTGGATGTAAGCAATTATAGGCAATCGTACGCCTTCAGCAATGAGAAAAACCAATACCGTATAATCGACCATAAAAGGCCCCGACATGAAAAATATGAAACAATTCAATTGAGAAAACTAACGGCCTAATTTATAACAAAAAAAATAACGAAAAACAAATATGACAGACAACCACTGAACTTCAGGCTCCTGACTTGAGACAGGCCCATTAGAATATAGCGGGGTTAAATATGATTGAAGGCGCCAACCCTCCTCTAACCTGGGACAGTGGTCTAACGGCACAACACAAGAATAAACTATGCAACGCAATACACGAAGAACGAATATGAGAAACAGCAAAAAAAAAAAAAAAGAATAAAAAAAAAAAACGACAACCATTCAATTACAGGCTCCTGACTTGGAATAAGCACATACAGAAAGTGGCGGGGTTAAACATGTTTGAAGGCACAAACCTTTCCCCTAACCTTGTGAATATGTGTATAACAATAATATTTAGTATGGTTTTAATTTACTGATAACAAAACCAATATGTATACTTTGGTTTACAAAATAATGATAATATAAAATTTGGTTTTAAAGCAGAACATCATCTTAATCTAAAACTTTTTGGAAAACCTAACTGGCAGATCTTATATGGATACAACATCATTGAACACTGGTAGTCATATAATTATATGCAAGATTATTCAATAAATTCAAACAGTGTTGTACTTGAAGAGCGATTTACTCAACTGCTTTTGTTTTCGGAAGGGGGATTGCCTTCTTTTCCCTGATAATTTTAATCTATAAAAAATAAAATAAAATATGATGAACTAAAACAAAAAATATAAGCAGGTTAAAAGTTTAATTTCCATTCCACCTCTTTCTTTATATAAATCATTTTTACTATGGATACATATTAAAACATTATTATGTCGTGCGGAAAAAGAGATTCTGTAAAAACTTTAAGTGAAATCGGTAAGTGGTATGGCAGAATCTGTGGTCAGGATGCATATTTTTTAACCTATGTTTAATCTAAGGTTTTGATATTGACAGATTATTATCTATTCAAATAACCACGATATAGTAGGTTCACAGTCTAATTAGTAGCGTGGCTTCTTTGACATCATATTCTTGGTTTATATAATACATGCAATAATTAGTTGGATTATTTGATAGAATAACCAAAAGCGAACAGGCTGACACACACGCAAGTCAACAAACTCAACGATGACTTCACTAACGTCCATTGCCACTTTACTTGATATCTGTCTTTGAATCTTTCAGTCAGTATAAGTGTAATATTGAGATAAGGTCATTTAAAAAAGTATGAATTATTACTACAGTTTTCCTAATATTTCTTACTAAATTTCTTTATCTCCTCTTCCTTCCCCTTAGGTTGCTTGAAAAGCAAAAGCTGACAAAGAGCTCCCACAGGGAATTATTCCGCCTCCAAAACCATTAATATATTTCTTTTTAATAGCAAATGTACCGGGCGTAAAGGTGTTGATCGAGACATATTTTGTATGTGCTCACGATCAACGCTTATACAACCCAATAAAATAAAAAAACAAGCGTTCAATATTCTGAATATTACTTGTTGGAATGACACTTCATTTTGACTGCGAATAAAAACAACGGATTTTTGTAAAAACATACATGTAACGTAATTATTGTAGTATATTGACCTTGAAAAATGCTCTTCGTCCCGTTTAAACATACATTTCGAATTTTGATTTTTTCTTAAGGGGTACCTAACACTATACCCCCCAAAAAAACCTGTCGTTATTTTTTCTTGTTTTTCTCTCATGATAAACAAGGCCCAGCTTAACATCTCATTTAAATTTAAAAAGATTTGAACCATTGGTTTAAAATATTTGGCAACTCAAATATGGCATCTTTTATATGCTAATATCGGTCAAGCTTAGAAGTTTCAGAAATATGGGTATAGGGGTATAAATGTTAATATTTTTAAAAATTAATTCTAAATTGACAAAAGCATAGTTTATAGTGATAACTGAGGCAAATTTTAGTTCACCGATACCCTTTAATTGAAAGTTTTCTTATTCTGGATTTTAATTTTTCTCCGAACTAAAAAGGGCGGTCTCAGATTCAGCCCCCAAAAATTACTATGATGGGTCAAGTATTTGAAGAAGAAAATTAGAAAAAAAGAAAAATTTGTCGTTTATTTTTTTTTTTAACTAACCATTTGTAGTGCTGTATCAGTCTGTTATTATTGCAAAAATTTATGAAAATTTAACCATCAGATTTTTTTCAATTAAAGTTTAAAATATACCCCACCCTCAATAAATAAGAGCAAGATCCATTCTGATAGTACATATGGGCCATAACTGTTTTGTCTTTTGACCTAGGCCTTATATATTTAGCATGTGGATGCATCATCATGAGGTTAAGTTCTTGTATCATGATGACTTTCATGTGATCTTCAAATTTGACCATAAATTCAACTTAATGTATTTTTTCGCAAGAAACACGACCAGGCCATAACCTGTTCGTCTTTTGACCTAGGCGTTACATCTTTGGCATGTGTATGTATCATCGTGAAGTGGTGTGCCCCCTTACAATTATGACTTTCATGTGGTCTTGAACTTTGACCTCGAGGACGATAAATGTATTTTTGGCAAGAAACACTTGAGCAGGCCATGCCTTGTTGTCTTTTGACCTAGGCCTTAGATATTTGGTTATTTCAATTCAATTGAATTCAAAGTTTTATTTAGAGTCGATATTCAGGATACATGTAACACAAGCTCTAATAAGCTATTCAAATCGACCATTCAACAATATAGACACACATTATGACATATCAACAAATTCCATGTATACAAAATACATAAATTATCTGTAATCAAGACAAAAAATACATGTACTTCCATAAAAATTTTAAAAAAGGCATAGTTTTTATTAAGGCGAAGTGTACGTTCTCAACTACTCCACAGATTTTTTTTTAATTTCACATACGGACTCTGCTTGTAAACGTACACCAGAAAATAAAATAAAAAAGGGGGTAACCGTTTTCGTTTTTTGAGAAACTGCTTTGATACGAGCTGTTGAAACTAACAGAATGAGACGCCAAAAATACAAAGAATACATAGGGAAAATCTTAAAAATCGGCAGATATTTTCACATTATCAAGATTTTCTATTTTGTTGGTCCACAGATTTAAAAAAAAAATGATATACGATTCAAATATGAACGACGAATTCATTGGTGCAAAGAACCACGGCTCCTGAAAATTTGAACTAGGTGATAGAATAGAGCTGACCGTGCGAGATCTTCATGTATAATGAAGTTCGTTAAACAAAGAATTTGATAGTATTTCTGCAGAGGTTATGAAAATTGGATACATTTGTTTTTTTTTTTAGATTAAAACAAATCAGTCTTTAAAATGCTATCAAAATATAAGAGTCTTAACTCATTTCACCTCTCATTCCACCAAATATCAAAATGCAGTTACAAGTGTCACATTATGTTTTTGGCCTCCTTATACTCTATGCAGTCATAATCTTGAATTGAAACTTGAGAAGAAAAACTTCACTTCAAAATTGCATTCACTACTTCGGAAAGATACACAAAAGCACAATATAACAAATTTCGCTATCCCTTCGAAATTAGAATTTGATAAAGCAGAAATTACATGTTCTATTTTTATCATACATGTGAAGTTTCAGTTTAAACCATGGTTCTAAATTTAGATTTTACTTTCCCCAAAAATTGTGTACAAAATAGAAGACACCTGTATATTTTTTACACCTGTCAGGATAAAATTGAAAACTGAGAGTTGAATAACATAGTTTGTTTTCTTATTGAGATAAATGTTAGAGTGCTCAATTCTTAGTTTCTGTGTACTGTTTTGTGGTCTGAATCTGATGTTTTTTTATTTTGTTGTTGTTGTGTTTGTTCCTCGACTTGTAAATGATGCACTAGTGGTCGATTATCCAATTGGTATCTTCTTACTTTTTATATGAATATAAATCATGTCCTAAAATTTTCAATTGCATAAAAACAAACATACCAGCGTTTTTCAACACACAAATTCACATGTCATATATACATTATTCGTAACCTACAATTTTACGCTACTAAGTGTATTTCATTCAAAATTACGGTTTTCAATAAAGTAACGTGGAGTCAATTCTGGTTAGATTTTAATCAATTTGGTACGAATAGAAGCAGAATTGTCCTTGGTTTACTTATTTATTTGGTTGTAATTTTATTGTTAGGCGTTTCTTTCTTTCTGTTGATATAAACACGAGTCGTATTGTGTTCCCTCTCTGCGTATCTAAAACAAACTTGTGGTAATAGAGTCAGACTAACAGTGATAATTTCATAGAAGTTCCAAGACAGCACAGGCATACTTTTTGGATTTGTTATAGACCGCATGAAGTCGTTTCTCTTTCGTGAGCCCATTTTCCTTTCTAGGAGTAAGGGAGGTCATTAAAACGCCGCTAAGCCCAAATAACCTTTCCTGTACTGTATTGGATAGGTGGGGAGGGGACTTGCAAATACAACAGTACATGCCTAATGCACGCAGATCTAGTTCATCTATTCTTCTCCCTACAACATATGACTGTGGTTTCCAATAAAGGGGATCATCAGTAGCCTCAGTATCTGCTGTTATATCAATGTAGTTTCCCTTCAGTTGCCCATTTGAAAATTCTGACCTCCTGCTTTTCTTTTTTTAATTTATTTTGCTTTGAAATTTTTCTGTTTGGTCTCTTTGACGATTCATTTATGGATAATTTGTTACTATAAATGGATTAAAAGATTAAACAAATAACAATAGGTGTACATCTGCTCTTAGTAGAACATTCTGATCTTGATGTTTTTTAAGTTTTTGCATATTGCATGTGATTTTAAAACGCTGCAATGAAACAGACTATGAGTAAGAGTTATCTTTCTTAGGTGTTCTGTTCCCCCTTAAATACCGAATAAAGTTGCATCGTGTCATGTACTTTCAAATTTAAGAAATTAATATAAAATCATTTATTAAAAAAATAGTTTTATCATGAAAAATGTGAGGTATACATCAATTAGACAGCAAGTTAACATATAACATGTATGAAAAATACATCAAATCAAACAGCAAGTTTACATACTAAAGAATATCATCGACATTATCAATAGTAATAATTACATTTATCGTTAAATGCATTATACAGACGTCTAAAGTTGAGACACAACTTTTATAAGATAAAAGTTACAATGTAAACACAATGTAAGATAACTTGAATAAGCAGAGAGATAAAACGTATCTGTACTCACATTACAGTGACTGTCACAAGACATTCAGGTAATATGTTTTCTATGTGATTCTTAAATCGGTAGGAAATAACTTTTACCATCAAAAAACACAAACACATATCATGATACGGTCATTTAAAACAAACTAGATTGATTTTACATGATTAGTCCTGTGTAGAATGCTGAATTTTATTAGGTAAAGAAAGATGTTCGTGTCAACAAGTTATAATACACGGTGTCTCATGGGTGCATATTTCTTTTACATCACATATACTTTACAAATGAAGACATTTCAGTGTAAGGTAGTTTGATAAACAGTCTGTTTTATTTTTTGATTCGATGATATTTGTCTGACCTCGATGCAATATGATTTATGCCCAATATGAACATCCTTGATATGCAATTCAAATAATGTAAGAACACCACAACTTTGCTATACTTTTAATTTGCAAACAATCATTAATCAATTTTACAATGTGCACTCTGGATGCATTAATTAATAATGGTTGAGATGATTTCCTCGTAGCACATGTTTCTGTTTAAACTTCCAGCAGGTCTTTTTCAGACATAATGTTGAAGCCAAACACGTCTGAGAATCTATACCTACAATGGGAGAACTTTGTCCGAGAGGGTTGCAGTTTTAGTTTTTTGCGAATACATACCTTTACGACTTGGACATTTACAGAAATTTGATATCACTTAAACCATGTCAATGCCTCTTAACAATATCATACATTTTGAACACTTAAGCAGTATGTATATATGACAAACATATGTAAAACACACGTTAGATTAAATATGTTTATCTAAATTACTTATCACTAAAAAGCCCAAACAAATAAGAGTAGTCATCTTTTCTGTGTACAAATCATCCTTATGTAAAATTAGGAGATTACTCTATTGTATTTCAAGCTTGGTCTTTGTAAAACGTAGATTTTACAATTTCAAATTGATTTACTAACGACTTCTCGCGTATGTTTTACGAAGACCAAGCTTTAAATACAATACAGTTATCTCCATTATAATGCCACATATCAAAATAAATTCAATTTTAGTATTTTTTTTTAGTTTAAAAATGCCATTAATGAAAAAAGTCCGCGAAACTGTTACATCGTTTATGGTATCTAAACAACATTACAAACTGCTCAAAGTCTGAAAAGACCATATTTTGTGCTCGATCAGTAAGGTCGGGCGCAGATTTTACTTGACAAGACACTAAAATCTCGACAGTACTTAACTGTACTCGACTTTGGTCTCAACTTTACTTAATAAGTCTGATTAAGTACTTGAAATTCTTCGTATAGTCTGAATATGGTTTCGACAAATGCTCGACCAGTCTCGACCATTCTCTACCATTCTCGACTCAGTCTTGACCAGTCTCGACTCAGTTTTGAGCAGTCTCGACCAGTCTCGACCTGTCTCGACTCAGTCTTGACCTTTAAATTTAGTCGTAACTGGTCAGCCCATCTAACTCAATTATATATTGATCTTACAGAGTGCCAGGTTGTTTGGTAGTTTGGTTTATTGCTGTCAAATATAAGGCTTTAATTAATAGGTAAAAAAAAGCTTGAATTTTCAGTTCGAACTAAATTCAGATAGTCACCTTTAAAATTGTTTATAACATTTCCAAATCAACTTTGATTTTCATAAAACTAAACAGCTATCTCAATTATATATTGATCTTACAGAATGCCAGGTTGTTTGGTAGTTTGGTTTATTGCTGTCAAATTTAAGGATTTAATTAATAGGTAAAAAAAGCTAGAATTTTCATTTCTGATTAAATTGAGATAGTCACCTTTAATTACTTCTATAACTTTTTCAAATCAACTTGCATTTTCATAAAACTTTACAGCTATCTGCAATAATTTATTGATCTTACAGAATGCCAGGTTGTTTGGTAGTTTGGTTTATTGCTATCAAATTTTAGGATTTAATTAATAGGTCAAAAAAGCTAGAATTTTCAGTTCGGACTAGTTTGGTTTATTGCTTTAAAGATTTAATGTATAGGTATCTATCGCAATTTATTCCAAAATGAAAATTCTAGCTTTTTTTTTACCTCTCAATTTAATCCTTAAATTTGATGGCAATTAACCAAATAACCACAATACCTGCGTTTTGTAAGATCAATATATAATTGAGATAGCTGTAGAGTTTTATGAAAATCCAAGTTAATTTGAAAAAAAGTTAATAGAAATGTTTAAAGGTGACTATCTGAATTAAGTGTGAACTGAAAATTCTAGGTTTTTTACCTATTAATTAAATCCTTAAATTAGACAGCAATAAACCAAACTACCAAACAACCTGGCATTCTGTAAGATCAATATATAATTGAGATGACTGTAGAGTTTTATGTAAATCCAAGTTGATTTGTAAAAGTTCTACAAAATTTTAAAAGTGACTATCTGAATTTAGTCCAAACTGAAAATTCTAGCTTTTTTTACTTATTGATTAAATCCTTAAAATTGACAGCAATAAACAAAACTATCAAACAACTTTGTTATTCTGTAAGATCAATGTATAATTGAGATAGCTGTAGAGTGTTATGAAAATCAAAGTTGATTTGAAAAAGTTATAGAAATAATTAAAGGTGACTATCTGAATTTAATCAGAACTGAAAATTCTAGATTTTTTTTACCTATTAATTAAATCCTTTAACTTGACAGCAATGAACCAAACTACCAAATAACATGGAATTTTGTAAGATCAATATATAATTGAGTTTAGATTGGCTGATTCAGACCAGTCGAGACTAAATTTAAAAGTCAAGACTGAGTTGAGACAGGTCGAGACTGAGTCGAGCATGAGTCGAGACTGGTTGAGACTGGTCGAGCATTTGTCAAGACCATATTCAGACTATACAAAGATTATCAAATACTCAATCAGACTTATTAAGTAAAGTCGAGACCAAAGTCGAGTAGGGTTAGTACTGTCGAGATTTTATGAAGTCTTGTCAAGTAAAATCTGGTCGAGCACAAAATATGGTCTTTTCAGACTGAGCAGTTTGTAGTGCAATGTGACATCATAGATATACTCCCGATGTATAATATAAAACTAGACGTATTAAAATACTTTTTGCACGCTTCTGAATGGTTTAAATATTGAGATAAAGAAGATTTTGAGGCACAAAGTCTGACTTTTTTGTTTAATTTTTTAGAAATTACATACAAAAAAAAAATTCGGAATTCAAAATGGTTGCTTTCCTTAGTAACGCACTGGTGGAACGTGGAATTTCATCCTTCAAAATATTTGTCAACGACCAATGAAAACTATCGTTCCAAAAAGTAAAATTACAAAAGTACCGAACTCTAAAGAGAATTCAAAACGAAAAGTCCCTTAACAAATAGCAAAATCAAAAGTTCAAACACACCATACGAATGGAAAACAACTGCCATGTTTCTGACTTGGTACAAGTATTTCCTTATGTAGAAAATAGTGGATTAAACCTGGTTTTATAGCTAGCTAAACCCCTCACTTGTATGACAGTCGCATACAATTCCTTGAAATTGTTAACAATGTGTGAGCAAAACAAACAGAAATAATAGGTAAAAACGTCAAAAATTGGGGTACAGCAGTCAACAATGTGTTATAATCTTAATCGATATAAAAACAAACAATTATGCCAAAATTACCTGTTGACACTCTTTAGACAAAGCACATAAGCAAAACTGAAGACAAGAATACAAAAAAAAATGACCACAGTCCTATGGCGGGATGTATAAATACCGAGTCACGCCAAAAGATATTACAAAAAATGGACTAAACAGTAAAGGTTAATAATATACAAGGACAAATAAAAAGAACACAATAACACGCAATTAAGATGATAAATAACGTCAGTACCTAGAATCTATACTTCAAGACCATGATGTATTATTTGCAAAGTTGAAACGGAATATTTATCAACAATGGTATCTTCCGATGAACTGTTTAAGAAAAAGGACGAGACATTCTTTGACATAACTCTATTTATGAGATTTCTGCTCAGACATTGATGACGTTTCATAAAGTCTCAGTAGCAGCTACAAGCTCTTGAATACCGAATGAGTTGCATTAAATAACCAAATCCTTATTTATAAAAGTTATTGCTTCGATATGAGATATTAACAACCCGGATACATACCAATAACATATCTGCATTTTGTCTGTCTTATTTTGAATTCAAAGGTAAAATAACAAAAATACCGAACTCCAAGGTTAATTCAAAACGGAAAGTCCTTTATAAAATGGCAAATTCAAAAGCTCAAACGAATGGAAAAACTGCAGCGCATTTCAATTGATTCTTATGTATGTGTATCCCGTGAGTGCGATTTCTTTTATATGTACATGTAAGTTCGTACTGAAAAAACACAAGATGTGTTGTGTTTATCGCTTTCATATGTCATTTAAACAAATAGCGATATAACCCTTGGAATCAGTGTATCACCAGTACATTCCAGCAAACTTACCGTCTCAGTGGGTGTTATAAAAGTGATATAATATTTGTGTTTGCAAGTCTTGTGTTCAAGACTGAAGTTATTTATGTATGATCTTGGTGCTATTTAAACAAATAAAGTGGACTTTACTCGGTGAATAACTCATTCATATAGTGATATTTAAAGAAATATTAGATGTTGTGACACGTCATTAAATAGATGAATTATTCAAAATGCATTGTTAAAACGTTTGTCCCTGAATTCAATTTGCTTGGGTATTTCACTTAATTAACATTAGTAATTGATTTCATATTTAAAGAAATGAATGTACGAGAAAGTCACCATTGATTTTAAGGTGGTCTACACATTGGTAGAGTTGAAACGTAAAACATGCTTTAAGTAACACACTGATAAAAAAATGTGATAAAACTAGAACATGTATGTATTGTTGTCGATTGTTGAACTATATATTGTTATATCGGGCAACAAAATAATATACATGTATGTGTACGCTACGATCTACACCTTTTATATTTTTTCTAGTGACATTTACCGAAGTTTTTTTTTAATTTATAGAGTTGTTCCAGTGCATTGATGTAGGAACAAATTTTGCAAATAATTATCAAACCCTTGAATCCATTTTTTAGTGAATATTTTACTTGACTTATTTTACGCAACCCGCTAAACAAGGCTCAAACGAAATAAACGAAAAGACATGTACTTTATCTGTTAATAGTATTGCCGAAAAAAAGAAGATTACTTATATGTATTATCTACAGTTAAAAGTAATTGATTTATAAGTATATTCTTATCTGTATGTCATAAATAACGAAACATCTATGTATAAATCAACGCGACAACAGTTTAATCTGACACCAGTGAAAGTAATTTGAGAAACTCACTCAACAGTGTTAACTGCCTGCATTATTCAACATACATGTAGCATGATTACGTAAAAAAATTAGACACATTTTCTATCAGTTGTAAACAAAACTTTATATCAATAAACTTATATTTACGCTTATTTGTCATAAGCCAATTGGGTGCATCCTTTTGCTCCTGATTTATACAACATAATGAAAAACTTTAACAAATACAAAATATGGTCAACACACATGAGATTGATTTCGTGTGATATGAACAGCTATGGTTGATCAGACGTATTGTCATATACACAAAGTGATTTTCAATATTTGCATTATAAGAAACTTATATTAACAAACACGTATAAACTAGCATCTTAACACTTGACTCTAACGCTTATAAATGAAAACATCATTGCTACATAACATAGTTGTTTCTAATTATATATTCATAAACAGCGTAACTGACACAGTTATACACAAATTATGTGAAATAAAATTCAAAATTAGCATTTTGTCTGTATTTTTTCTTTGTATACCATGTATACTCAGCGAGAAAAACATATAAAAAATTCATTATTATTCATGATGAAAATGTTACCTAGGTTTCGTGAGATTTGAATTTCAGAAAATTACTGATGTCTCTAACTTAAAAAAAAGAAACAGGACCAGATCAAGGCAGAAGTATCTTATCAATGTTCAAATCTCACAAAGTCTTGTCAACATTTTCATCTTTGAGATATTTATTACTCTAAAAGGGTTTTGATTGTTATTTAATATCAGGGTAAAATAGTGGTCTAAGCATTTTATCTCCTCGATTGTCATATCAGTTTCCTAAATTTGTTTTTAAGTTAAAAGGCTTTACCAAGTCCTTACTATTTCACGGCATGCTCTGTGTGCATGGTAAAACTAGAAACACAAACTTCCATATGCATTCAATTAGACGGACTGATACAGAAAATAGATATTGTTCGTACCTGGTAAACTATTAAATCAATCTGTAATTTATATTTGCAAATATGGTTAAGACATTAATTGGCTGCTTGCTTAACAGAATCGGTGAGTTTTTGAATCATATCAAAATCCTATAACACCAACTGTAATAAAAAGGACAATATTGAACTCGCAAAATATGTCATCCCTCCATATGGTATTGGCGCTACGCTATCACCACTAATAAAATAATTCTTGAAAAAACCGAACAATATATTTTTAAGTAATTTTCAGTCTTTCAGACAATTTTTAGACGAATCCTATGCGATAAATTTAGTACTTTTCAGAAAATTCGTTTGCGGTTAATTAAGATATGTTTAGTTTACTATTGACTAGTTATCATTTACCTGTACACATCAGCATCATACTGCACTGTCTGGGAAAGCTTATAAACATAATTGAACTGATTGCATCGAATTGTCTGAAATATACTGAATTTGTCACATTTTTCAGACGATACGGATGATGTTAAGATCAAAATAACCGTTCAAAACTAAAATGCATTCTATAGTGCACACTCACAAGAGCCAACTATATATGGTGCATTGATTTTATCGTTTATCTTTAACATTTTGTTTAAGGGCAATTCAAGGACTTGATTATTTTTTTTTTATGATATATTGAATATATTATGTATTTTTTTTTCAATAGATACCGTAATACAGTAAACCACGATGGCTCAGGCAGCGTCAAAAACATGTGAAATTTGTGTGTGTAGTCCAGGTCATAACTATTGTGAACAGTGTGACCAGTTGTTTTGTGATGGTTGTAAAGTATCACATTTACGATCAAAGATGGCCATGAATCACACATTTTTAAGTGGTCCTAACGTCATCCCGGAAGTGAAACGATACTGCAAAGAACATAATGAAAGTTTCATTTACTTCTGCATGGAATGTGATATGCCAATATGCAAAATATGTGTGATTAAAAATCATAAATCACATGATTTTGCTGAAATCAAGGAATCGACTGAAGGGATCAAAGCAGAAGTAAAAGAAGTCATCGAAATGAAGATTAAAAACCTCCAATCAAATATAGCAGAGATTGAGCAAAGTTTAAATAAGTATCAGGCTGACGTTTGTGAAGTCATTCAGGCTATAAGAAAAGAAGGAATGCAATTAATCAAACTGATTAGTAAGAAAATCAAAAGTCTTGTCAGGTCAGTGAAAGAGCAAGAAACAAAGACACTTCATACTTTACAGTCTTTAGATACTGCGTTTAAAACTGGTTTGGATAAGGCAAAAGAACAGTACAAAATATTTGAAGACACGCAAAGGATAACAGATACCACTAAAATGCTTCAAAAATTAAAACAAATTAAATCACAAATCGATTTTGTAAAAAAGCCCCGGGTTCCTGTGATGCCATTTGTCAAATATGCTAGCAAGAAAGAAACAAGTAGTGAAATAGAGAAACTGTTTGGGGACTTAACATTTGGGTAAGTTTGTTTTAATAATTGAATCTATGTAGTTTCTTGAAGACACTGTTTTTGGTCTTTTTGTTTTTTGTTTTTGTTTCCTATGTCAAATCGTGTTAGTCCTAGCAGGGAAACTTGATAGTTAGTTTTGATCACCTTTACCTCACAAACTAACATTAGATTTACGTAGAAATGGATGGTCTCAGATACGCCATCTTGGAGTGAATCTTTTTTTTTTAATATTACATGCAGTACACAAATGACACGTCAGAATATAGTCTGATAAAACTGCAGCTTCCTCTATGTCTGACAATTGGCTAACTGATTGATTGTTTATTTAGTGTTTAACGACATATTAAGTACTATTGGCTACTGGTAGTTGAAATAGGAGTGCTGGGAGAGAACCACCGACATTCGGCAGGAAAACTTGCAATCATAGCAAATTACACCTGCAACATGCGGGGTTTCAACTCACAACCTTAGTGTTGACAGACTGGTGATACAGTAGATGGACTACTTAGACCACCCGGCTACCAAAACTCCTCTGACATTCCATGTCAGGCTTTTATTTGATGTCATAAAACATGGACTGCCAGGGAAGTTAATAATTGCTACCTGCTGGCCATTCGCCAAATTACAGGTGGTCATCCAGGTGTATAATTTACTGTCACATGTTGACAATTATTCTCTGGCTTGCGACGAAATTAGCAGAGCGCGAACAGAGAGATGCTTATCTGTCGACGGCAGCGACGATGTCTTAAATATGTTTTGTAATGTTCAAAAAGAAGATATGGAAGCTTCAAACTTTCTATATAAATGTCTTCTGTCAGGAACTCTCATATTGCCATTGCCCTAATCTCATTTTCATGATTCAGTGACTGTTTAAAAAACTGCATGTTTTTGATAAATATGATGTTCACACTTATACATGTTATAAGTAATAGAATAAATATACTAAGTAATTTGTAAAAGTGATCCTTGATAGGACTACACGACAGACATGTTTTATCTGATTGCGACCTCATTTCATGAATCAGTGATGAAGGTTAAAGTTTCGTGATTATGTTTATTTCTGAGAAAAAAACTAGACAGTATGTCAACTAGAGATAAGACCTTGAATAATTATATTGTATACATAAACAAATAAGGAGATGTGGTATGATTGCAAATGAGTCAACTATCCACCAATGTTCAAATGAAGTGGGTATAACAAATTATGTGCGACTCCAACAATGAGAAAAACCCATACCGACACGTAAAATGTGAAAGAATTCAACGATAGACATGAACAATAGACAACCACTGCTGAACTACAAGTTCCTGAATTTGGAAAGGCACTTACATAATGTAGCGGGGTTAAACACGTTTGTGAGCGCCAAACCTTCCCCCTAACCTGGGACAGTTGTGAAGCAGTAAACAGAAGAACAAAATATAAAAATCAGCTGGCAAGGGCTCCACCCATCTGATCAAAACAAAGCAGGAAATCAACTAACAAAATCACAGACCAGACGTGGCAGGCTATTTATACATCCTCTACAACAAACAAGACACAAAGTATAGATCTGAGAATACTCACAGTTGCTGACAGCTTGTTCAACATGTGTTCAAAGCCAATTACAACTAATAAATAATCATGTTCTACCAGAGTAAAATATCAATCATTATAGGGTCAACGGATTTAGTGTGAAGACGTTATAAACAGTCTGAGAATTATATGACCTATAGCAATGCCAAAATATAAGAAAACAATATTGACAGGATGTAGGATAATGACTTCGCATAACTGTGCATATATAGCGATATAGATTTAGTTATTGTAGAATTTTTGAAAAACACAATCAATGTTAATATACCAAGACATTTAACCATGGCGTTGTCTTTTTTTTCGACTTAAGATTTTGAATGTTAAAAAAAGAACATTTTGAATGTGCCTTTGGTATCTTTTGCCTCTCTTTTGTTGCTGTCTGCATTGTACTTATTAAAAGTTAGTTCGTTTGGGTAAAATTCAGCAGTAAAATTAGAAAATTGTTGGTTATGTTAAGCCAAAATATCATCAAGGTAACGGTAAGTGTTTATGAATGATCATTTACACGTAATATACTGTGGATTCATTATTATTCGTTGGGTACCAATTTTCGTGGATTTCGTAGGTACAGGTAAACCACGAATTTAAATGTTCAACGAATCACAAATTTTCTATAAGATTGTATGCAGACTTTGGCAAAACCACGAAATCAAGTATCCACGAAAATGCAAGTTTTCCTCAATCCACGAAAATTGGTACCCACGAGAATAAATGAATCCACAGTAGACGGATCTTTACTGAGTTTGGTCAAAACTGTGATACATAACAATACAGGAACATGTCTGCTGTTAAAGGGGCACAATTGGTGCCCATAGGAATACCTACAACCTGTCAATAAAGGTTATTGTCGAAAGGTACATAGATGTTGTTAAGAAACAAATTAAAAATTTAATCATCTCATCAAAGTTCCAGTAAGTATATCTAGTATATTTTCTTTTTCCATTGCAAAAGAAGGCTTTAAACGAGTTGTTGCAATTAAATCTGCAACCAGACTTTTCAAAGGACTATGTTATTAAGTAAGAACACTTCTGTTGGATTAGATTGTGTGGTAGTGTAGTGTAAAGAGTCGAAAAATCATAACTGTAAACTGAATTGAACGGACCATCAAACGCATGTAAGTTATCCAAAACATCCAAAGAATGTTTTACACTCCAAAAATAGTTAATTATTTTCACATGCCCTATTACAAAAGTTAATAACAAGTTCATATATAGAAGTTACTAGTTTATGTAGTTAACAGTACATAAAGATTAGTAGTAGAACACTTACTAGAAGCTGATATGAAACGAAATTTGAAGGGTTTTTGTGTAGTTTAGGAAGCCAATACATGTCTGTTTGACAGGGTATATCTATCCATGACATAATTGTTACGGTACCTTTGTCAAAACTAAGTTTTTAAGGGTAGATCCCTTTCTTAGCTACTATCAGAGTAGTTCAAGTATATTTGATGAATACATTTATTGTAAGGTGTACGTTTACGTCTGGCAGATTTCATAAAATCTGGACCATTTTTTTATGGTTCACTGCTGAATGTTAACTTCTCCTGATAAGGTCTGTTTTTCAGCTACCGTCAGTAGTGGGTAAAATATTTATTGTATTTAATGATTTTAAGGCAAACATATATGTGCGAAAGGCTTCATCTAGCATTCACCTCATCTAATGGTTCATTGTGCAATGTTACGTTTTATGGTTAATCCGATTTTTTTTCAGATATAATAAGCAGTAAGTCAAGTGTATATGGTGTATGGAATGGTTTAATTGCATACATGTTTATCTGACAATTGAAAATAACATTGACCTTAATTTCATATTTCACTGTGGAGTTTTGTGTCTAAGTCAGGTTTTTTTTTCTCAGATTCTCTAAGCAGAAGGACAACTGCTTTGATGTCTGCTATTATTGTAAGGCATGTATGTTTGTCTATAAGAGTTTATCGGATCATGACCATAACGGTTCATCTACCAATGTTAAATTATCATAATCAGGTGCGTTTTACATACGTTTTATGTGTATGAGCTTTTGATTTTGCAATTTGATATAGAACTTTCTGTTTTGAATTGTCCTTGGTATTTTTGTTATTTTACCTTTTACGGATGCAGTAAGTAATATAAGGTAATATATGTTTATTGCATGGGATGATTGTTTTGTTTATATGTCTGTTTGACAGATTTTTTCTGAATTTTTTCATGGTTCATTGATCGAAATCAAGTTTCGTGGTAATGCCTGTTACTTGGATACTTTAGGAAGTGGGTAGAATGTTTTTAGTTAGAAAGGATTAAGCCTAGTTCATAATGCTTTTTATTTAGGGCTATCAGAGCAAATGTGGTTTGTTTGTTTTAAGTAATACAGAGTTTTTTTTTCCATTTTACAATACATTATAATTTTGACGCATATGTTTGTAAGATTATTGAATGAACATTGTTAATAAGGAACTTTTTTTCAGAGAAATTATCAAAAGTGAAGAAAACACGAAACATCGGAAGGACGTCAGGTTTGTATTTATAATGGCCATCAAAGATGTTAAATGCAGCTGATAAAAAAAGGTTTAATTTCGATGTTAACACCAAATTCATAAACCTTCTACCAAGTATATTAAATACCACTAAAACCTGATCAAATGCTAATTTTAAAATTGATTTGGAAAACGTCTTTCTAACTAAGGATAGACAAAACTATTACCAGTATAAACTACACAGCCATTGAAAATCAAAAACGCACAAAGAACAACACTTAAAACGTAAGCAAAGGCAGCACAAAGCCCTTTTAAACAAATTTAAAGGTGATCTAGCTTGATCTATAACAAGAAGAAGATCCTGTTCCATTTGTAGCATCCGTCGTGTTTTTCATGTTTGTACAATCAAGTCATTAGTTTAATTCGATAGGTTATATTCATGGAAAAGAGTACCTGTTTGTGGTTACGACAATAAGAACATATCCGTCGTCATATGTGAAACAGGTATTTCATAACAGTAAACCAACTCTTGATAACGTCCGTAAAATTTTCGAAGGTTTGATTTCAACTGATAAAGTGCCAATACGGACTGGATTTCATAATAACTACCAAACATCTATCATTAAATTCTTAAGAAGGAAAAGAAACCGCTATGCTATATCTAATAGCAACTACTGACGAGGTTTTAGTTATTCAAAGTTACTGTTTTTAATATACAGTTCAATCTTTTAACCTTGATTAGTGACAAAGACAAAATAACAATAGCGTTCTTTTAATACAAATTAAAAAAAAAAGAATATTGAGGGTTATCACAGCTAATGTGGTAAGTAATGACACGTTATTTTCATTTTACAATACATTTTGATTTTGACGTATACGTTTGTAAGAATGACAACTGTTATTAAAGAACATGTTTTTTTCAGAGAAATTGTCGAAAGTGATGGAAACACGAATCATCAGAAGGACGTCAGGTTTGTATTTATAGGAACCATTAAATGCAGATGTTTTCGATTTTTTTATTTTTATGTTAAACTCTTATATGAAGTTACTTTTTCTACAATGTTTATGCAATCGAAACCCTCTTTATCTAATTTTTCAGGTTTGGCACAATTTTATGGACTATTTTGTTTTCATTGGTTTTTATCTCTAGAAAAGATAAGAACAATACAGTACTTTTAATACATACATTTTGGGAAAAAAAGTTTTTTTTTTTATTTAAGGTTATCAGAGTAAAAACGTGGTATGTTTTTTCTAAGTAATGCAGAATGTTTTTTTCTTTTTCATTTTACAATACATTAAGATTTCAATGTATACGTTTGTAAGAATGAACATTGCTATTAAGTAATATATTTTTTTTCAGAGAAATTGTCAAAAGTGAAGAAAACACGAAACATCAGAAGGACGTCAGGTTTGTATCTATAGTAGCCATTAAATGCAGATGTTTACGATATATTTATTTCTATGTCAAACTTTTCTGTGAACTTACTTTTCATATGCTAATGCCAATCGAAACACACTGTTATCATTCTATTATTTTCTAAGATTTAACACAACTTTGTGGGATGTTTAGGTTTCACTGGTTCTTTTTTCTCCGTACTCAGTTGTTTAATCAGTGAATACATTTCAACCTAACTTTTGTAATTTTGTTACGATTATATCAAGTGATGAGGAATGACACATTAGCGCATTGGTACCTGACTCTTATCTAACCCAAAGACACCACCAAATTCTACCAAGTATATTCAATACCACTAAACCTGATCAAATGTCAATTTTAAAATTGATTTGGAAAACGTCTTTCATAACTAAGGATAGACAAAACTATTACCGGTATCAACTGCACAGCCATTGAAAATATAAAACGCTCAAAGAACACCATTTCACACGTAAGCAAAAGCAGCACGAAGCCCTTTTGAACAAAACTACGGGTGGTCTATAACGTTAAGCAGATCCTGTTCCATTTGTGGCATCCGTCGTGTTTTTCATGTTTGTTCAATCTAGTCATCAGTTTAATTCGATAGGTTATATTCATGGAAAAGAGTACCTGTTTGTGGTCACGACAATAAGAACATATCCGTCGTCATATGTGAAACAGGTACTTCATAACAGTAAACCAACTCTTGATAACGTCTGTAAAATTTTCGAAGGTTTGATTTCAACTGATAAAGTGTCAATACGGACTGGATTTCATAATAACTACCAAACATCTATCATTAAATTCTTAAGAAGGAAAAGAAACCGCTATGCTATATCTAATAGCAACTACTGACGAGGTTTTAGTTATTCCAAGTTACTGTTTTTAATATACAGTTCAATCTTTTAACCTTGATTAGTGACAAAGATAAAAGATCAATAGCGTACTTGTAATACAAATTAAAAAAAATATTGAGGGTTATCACAGCAAATGTGGTATGTTTATTTGAAGTAATGAAGTGTATTCATTTTACAATACATTGATTTTTGCGCATACGTTTGCAAGATTACCGATTGATTATGTATTGACAAGGGGCATATTTTTCAGAGAAACTGTCAAAAGTGAAGAAAACCCAGAACATCAGAAGAACGTTAGGTTTGTATTTATATTAGCCATTAAATGCAGATGTTTACGATATGTTTATTTCTATGTCAAACTCTTCTGTGAACTAACGTTCTGTACAATGTTAGTGGCAATCGAAATCCACTTTATTTTATTTTTCAGGTTTGACACAACTTTGCGAAATGTTTTCATTGGTCTTTTTCTTTGTAAAGATACAGAACAATATAGTACTTTTAATTCATAAATTTGAAAACAAATGCGTTTTTTTTTAAATCTATTTAGGGTTATTAGAGCAAAAGTGGTATGTTTAGCTTAAGTAATGCAGAATGTTTTTTTTTCAGTGTACAATACATTATGATTTTGATGTATACGTTTTTAAGAATGACAATTGTTATTAAGGAACATTTTTTTTTCAGAGAAGTTTTCAAAAGTGAAGGAATTACGAATCAGCAGAAGGACGTCAGGTTTGTAGTTATAGGAACCATTAAATGCAGGTGTTTTCGATTTTTTTGTTTTCATGTTAAACTCTTATGTGAAGTTCCTTTTCCTACAATATTTGTGGCCATCGAAACCCTCTTTATCTAATTTTGCAGGTTTGGCACAATTGTATGGACTATTTTGTTTTCATTGGTCTTTATCTCTAGAAAAGATAAGAACAATACAGTTTAAGGTTTTCAGAGTAAACGTGGTATGTTTATATAAGGTAATGCAGATTTTTTATTTTTTTTTTTCATTTTACAATACATTAGGATTTCGATGTATACGTTTGTAAGAATGAACATTGCTATTAAGTAACATATTTGTTTTCAGAGAAATTGTCAAAAGTGAAGAAAACACGAAACATCAGAAGGACGTCAGGTTTGTATTCATAGTAGCCATTAAATGCAGATGTTTACGATATATTTATTTCTATGTCAAACTCTTCTGTGAACTTACTTTTTCTATATTAATGCCAATTGAAACACACTGTTATCCTTCTCTTTTCTTTTCTTCAAGATTCAACGCAAATTTGTGGGATGTTTAGTGTCCATTGGTCCGTTTTCTCCGTATTCATTTGTTTGACCAGTGAATATATTTCAATCAAATTTTTGTAATTGTGTTACGCTTATAAGATACGTTGATGACCTATATCCAGTGATTAGGAATCACACAATAGCGCATTGGCAACTGACTAATATCTAACCAAAGACACCACCAAATTCATTAACTTTTTACCAAGTATATTCAATTACCCCGAAACCTGTCAAAATGTCAAATTTTGAAAATGAATTTGAACACGCTTTTCATGATTAAAGATAGACAAGAATATTACATGTATAAACAAAACAGTCATTGAAAAACTAAAAGGCACAAAGAACAACACTTAAAACGAAAGCAAGAGCAACACGAATCCCTTTTAAACAAAACTAGAGGTAATCTCACATGCTCCAGAACGGTAAGCAGATCCTGCTTCACATGTGTCATCCATCGTGTTCTTCGTGTGAGTACAATACAGTGAATAATATAATTCGGAAGTTAATATTCATGGAAAGGAGTACTTGATTGTGGATACGACAATTGGAACATATCCGTCGTCATCTGTGAAACAGGTATTCAATAACAATCAACAAACTCTAGATAGCTTCCGTAACATTTTCGAAGGTTTGATTTTAACTGATAAAGTGTAAATACGGACTGAATTTCAAAATAACTACCGAATATCTATCATCAATTCCTTAAGAAGGAAAATAAACCACTATGATATATCTAATAATAACTACTGACGCGGTTCTCGTTATTTCAAGTTGCTGTTTTTAACATACAGTCCATTTTTTTTAACCTTGATAACCTTAATATAAATTAAGAAAACAAATGTGGGTTATCGCAGCAAATGTGGTTTGTTTATATAAAGGGATGAAGGATCATTTTCATTTTACAATACATTATCATTTTTTGCACATACGTTTGTAAGATTACCGAATTATTATTTATCGACAAGGGATATATTTTTCAGAGAAATTGTAAAAAGTGAAGAAAACCCGAAAAATCAGAAGGACATTAGGTTTGTATTTATAGTAGTCATTAAATGCAGCTTTTAACGATTGTTCTTATTTCTATGTCAAACTCTTCTGATAAATTTCTTTTTCTCTATGTTAATGCCAATCGAGACCTACTTAATTCATTTTTTTCAAGTCTGACAAAATTTTGCAGAATGTTTAGTTTTCATTGGATTTATCTCCGTAAAGATAACGATTACATAACTTTGGAGAAAACAGTATTTTTAAATTGAGGGTTATCAGAGCAAATGTGGTATGTTTATCTTTTTTTTTCCTTTTTAAAATATATAATGATTTTGATTGATATGTTTGTAACATTATTGAATGATCAATGTTGACAAAGGACTTTTTTTTCCAGAGAAATTGTCAAAAGTGAAGAAAACCCGAAACATCAGAAGAACGTCAGGTTTGTATTTATAATAGGTATTAACTGCAGCTGTTTATGATTGTTCTCATTTCTTCGACGGTAATGCCAATCGAAACACACGTGTTTTTCCTTATGTCAGCTTTGACACAATTTTGTGGAATGAGAAGTTTTCACTGGTCGTTATCTCTGTAATTCATTTGCTTCTTAATGTGTTTTATTCCACTGTAGCTGACTAAATGCGCATATGATTACTGAGAAATTAGTACAGCGGATTGGTGACAATATTGTTGGTTGATGATAAAAGCATCAAATTTGGAATGGTAGTTCTTGTTTTTTCAAAGAATTTTAGCTATGAACCCACCTTGAAACTTCAAAATGACCGCCTTTTTCCAAGATGGCCGCCATAAAATATCAAAATCAACATATATCATTTATATATGATCAAATTTAAGGTCAAATTTGGGATGGTAGTAGTGCTGGGTGTTCGGAAAAATATGAGCTATAAACCCAGTTTTTAATTCAATATGGCGGCTTTTTCTAAGATAGCCACACAAATTATTAAAATCAATAATTTCCATTATTTTAGTTCAAATTTGTCATGTTTGTAGTGCTGGGTGCTTCGAACAATATAAGCTATGGACCCAAATTGAAACTTCAAAATGGCGGCTTTTTCCAAGATTGCCGCCATAAAATATCAAAATCAACAAAATTCACTTATAGAAGGTTACAAAGTGTTTTGTTTCGACGTATCTTCAGTAAAATCTAGTACCCTATAATACCAAGTGTATGCCACATTTATATACTATAGCCAAACATCAAAAGATTTGTAAGGAAAGTATAGAAAATCGTAACTTCGGTACATTTCTTGCAGAACTGTCGTCTACAACGAGGGATCACGTATAAACACTGGTGTTATTCTAATATTTAAGCTAGACTAAACTAAAATATTTACTTTTCGACTCGAACAGTTTTCTCTGTAATCAACTGGATGAGGACATAGTAATGATCTAATAATTGCAGTAATCTCAGGCTTGCCAGGCCATAAACAAGGCAGGTGCTTGCTTTTTCTGTTAAGTTGCAATTTAACAAGCAACCGCAACAATCTGTTTGTATGACATTGATACTTGGAAAAAAACTGCACATGCAGGTAGTTCAAAAAGACATGATGTAGGCAAAGTCTTTTCAATAGTCATTAAAAAGATTATTTGATAATCGTTTGGCCAAATATTCAGATGCAGTCGAATTATTTCATTGAGGCAAATACGACCTTATCCATTTCAAAGTTACTTTTGTTCTATTTCTCTATTCTTCTTTAAAATTAAATTCAACTGAACTTAAACCATCTCATAATGTATATAGGCCTTCTACTAGATGTTAGGACCAGGGAAAAAGGTACTAAATGACAAAATGTACAGTTTACGTCTGTCATGTATGAATGGTCTAATTATCCTTTTATCTACTGGACTAGAAGATTCCACTTATGAAACATTCAAAATTGACCAGAGTATGTGGTTCCTCTCGCAAAACCTGTAGGTTTTACAACAGCAGTCGTGGATAATATTGAAAACAACAAGAGTTCAAATACGACTAAAGAATCGTTACACAGAACGACAATTTCCATATGTCAGCCTTTTCTTAGTCTAACTTGGCAAAATCGTCATAACTTTTTGCTTTGAACTTTATGCATATCACTTATAATCTCTGGTACTTTAACTAATATTTATGCACCAGCACAACTGTTCATAATATTGCTATAACTTAGCATATTTTTTACTATATAATCAGATATATCCTAAATACTAACCAAATATAACCATGCGTATCATACTTGCATCTAATAATAAACGTTGTATGGAAATGCACTTTGTCAATAGTCTAACAAGATATACAATGTACATGTATGCAAACCTGGTATAATTGTTTAACTATATCCTCACTTGGTATAAACACGTTAACAAAATGATAACACAGAAGTCTTGAAGCAGATGATAATGTTAACATTAAATATGTCTGGACAGCATTCCTCACATATAGAACCAAGGCAAATGGTCATCCGCCTTTACATATTAGTCCGCATTCACCGATGGTTTAGGAAGAGATCAAATCTGCCACAACGATTCGACATTCCTTGAATACAATCCAGCAATGTGTTAATTTTTTCCAAACATGTATCAATTATCACTTGTGATGAATCGTTTTTTTTGCTTTTAAAATCGGAACAGTGGAAATGGCCAATCTAGCAGAACAAAAAATAGTTTTGTTTTAGGGTTTCATATAGAAATAGAATAGAAATGGCATCGTTGAGAACCATATGTGATTGGTTAGAAAACAGTGGTTGAACAAGTGTTCAATCAAGGAAACATATTACTTAATGAATAGCAGAACTGGTCTTTAACATTAAAGAATGAACTTGACAATTTAATATGAGATCATTAAGAGAATGTTCCTTCTAGGTGTATAAAGATTCATTTATGCTGCTTGTTAATTGGTTCTTTGCATTTTCCATCCAAATTATGGCTTTTAGTACCCGTGCGCGATATTATGCCATTTAACTATACAGTTTGAGTGTTGCAAACGTAATTTGAAAATGGTAAATGTAGATTAAGCACATGAGTAGAATTACACACTTGTAAAAGAAAAAGGTGGGGGCAATCGGATTGACTATCAATATCGCACAACTACAGCATTAAATAGTGTTTTGTCTAGAAATGGCCATAGAAATTAACAAGTTTCAATCCGCCTTTGAAATAATTTAATGTGATCAGGTTATTCATATGATTTTCTACACCAGGAACGGATAAAATGCAAAACATTCTTAAAGCATGTGCAAGCTTTAGGCGGGAATGTATCAGCCTTTTACCTAGAGTGATACTTTGAGTGAATGCAGATGGCATTTATCACAAAGGTATCAGCCTTTTGTAATGAGGTAATAAAACGTGGTTGACAGATATAAAACGGATGTCACGGTAGATGAAAACGCGCGAGGACAATGATGTTACGTACGGCCCTGTTTAAAATGTGGTGGGCAGTGGGGGAAACACTAAATGGGTTGTCCTTAAGAAACATTTTGAAAACTGTTGTAAAAATACGTTGTTGTATAGATAATAAAACAGATGGAGAAGATTCGTAGGCGCTGAATAATCATTAATAAAACAAATCCAGATAAGATAAAAATGAGCAAACTTGAAAGGACTAACACAAATCGCTACACAAAAATCTAAAAAATGAGCAACACCAACCCCCCAAAAACGGGGTTGATCTCATGTGCTCAAGAAGGGTCAGTAGTTCCTGTTCCACAAGTGACCTCTACCAAGGTGCTCTTGTTTAAATAGATCGATGGGTCACATCCAGTATTTAGGCACATATCATATAATAGTGGTTTCATAAATATATCTGTTCTAACCCTTTGAATTCACAAAATATAAAACATGTAAAAACCATAAGTGCATGTGAATTATCAAAAAACTTGACCGAATGTGATTGAAATAAGGTTTTCCACGCCTGTACGATGGATAAAGAAGACTTTCACTGGTTGACAACACATACATTGAAAACAAAAAGCAACTAACACAACATTGAAAGCATAAACAACACGAGTCCCTGTTCATTAAAACTAGGGGCTAACGCAGGTGTTCAGAAGGTAGTTTATTTTGTGGCCAATTCGTAGCACTTGTGATGTAACTCATTACCAGTAAAAATTCGGTAATTTATTTATCATCTTAATGTTACCACAATCGAGGAAAAAAGAGGAATTGTGGCAAGGAGAAGTGGAACATATCCATTATCATTTGTGACTCAGATGGTACCTAATGGTCAAACAAATCAGTCTGATGGCCACGGTCTCGATATTTGTTCGAATCTTTCCATTGATGATATTTTTCATTAAATTGTCTTTCAAGCAGCATCCATATATCATGAAAACGCAATCCCTAGAATATTGTATAAACTACAAAGTGCAATTCGATAGAAGAAATAAATATCAGCAAAGCCTTGGCTCAGCTTTGTTTATTTTGAATTTTTGGCGGCCATTTTGAAATTTTCCGCCATGTTGAAAAAAGATGAAGTCTAATATAACGTCATGATTTACTTAAAAAGTTGGATTACATTTTATATGTTTTTAAAAGATTTGGTTTGACTATTATGTGCTTTAGTATATACATTCTTGTAAAATTTAGACTGATTGACAGACATCTTGAAAATGGCCACCCTATTCGATTTATCAGAGTCGGTCCATAGATTAAAATGACTACCATATGAACGTTGTTTTCAATTTAGACTTGTTAATGTTTTTCGTTTGGGCTTGTATTATATTTGCCTTCGGGTTTATATGATCCGTTCATCCTATTTTGACTCTTCAAAATTCAAGAGTCAATCCCAAATTGAGGTAAATTATATGGCCTTCCAAATACCGTTTCGATTCCTAACATCACTGAAGAGACATATGACAAAAATTAGTACACCATATCCGGATTTCGACAATTAATGTCTCTTCAGTGATGTTAGGAATCGAAACGGTATTTGGAAGGCCATATAATTTACCTCAATTTGGGATTGACTCTTGAATTTTGAAGAGTCAAAATAGGATGAACAGATCATATAAACCCGAAGGAACATATAATACAAGCCCAAACGAAAAATATATAAAAGTCTAAATTGAAAACAACGTTCAAACCTATGAATGCGTTGGATAAAAACTGCAATTTTTATACGCGTGCATGTAAAATAAATTTCGTTGTAGAGGAGTCTAAATACAGCACAAACAACAATTTCAAAAGACCAAAAAAAGTGAAAAATATATATAATTGTGCAAAGTTTTATGCTTTTATCATCAAACCAACATTTCTTCTAAAATTATGCACTAATCAGCTGTACTAGACGCACATGGTGTGTATTGAAATACTCTTAATTAATATATTACTACAATACGATATACCTTTAGTAAACTAAGTGGCTTAACAGTACGGTTACCATCAACAATTTTGATGAATTGATAAGTTTTCTTATTTGCACGTATTTAACGGGGATCATCACTTTATATTTCCTCAGAGAGAATTCCATTAAACTTTGTCAAAATGTCGGTTTTGCTATGCTTTAAAAAAAGATACAATAAAAAGTATGGATTTCCGTGCTATTTTTGAAGATACAAGTTGTGCAAAATTGTAAAATTTTAATAGATCATCATGAAAGAACACTTTTTTTTTTATGAATAGAAATAAATCTATGAGATATAGTTATAAAATTAAATTTTGGAAGATAGGTTTTCTAACATACCTTTAGAAAATAAAAAAGAGAAAGCGTGTCTGCGAACTAGTTTTCTTGCTACAAGTAAAAAACATTCCTTTATACAATTTTACAATTAGAGTTATTTCCCGATTTATGACTTAGTTGAAAAATAGAATCGAACAAAATTAATACTTGTTATTTATTAAAACAGACTAAAAATACAATAAATCAGCTATTTTTCCATTTTGTTTCAACATTTTGCAGATTTAAACAAAGAACTAAACCGAGTGTGAACTACTTTTTTTTAGGGTTTCCCTTACCAAAGCATGGAAGGTTGTCACTACTTGTTTGGAAGTACCAATTTTGTATCCTCAACTCTTCCAAAACCTCTTTTTACTATCTATTAAAACAATTCTCACATTCTTAACCGCATTATAATCTTTACACCTCCTGTTTGGTTTTGTTCTTGTGAATAATGTTTAGGGTTTTACTTTCAAAAACATTTTATCATTTTGGAGGTAACTCCTCCCCCAAACCCCTTATTACGGTTTATTTAAATCTTTTCACAATTATAACCATATTATTCAATTGTGCACGTTCCATTTTATTTTTTAACTCGTTGTATTTAGAGTTTCCTTAACGAAAGCATGAATTTTTCAGGGGTCGAGGGTATCATTTTGGAATCTAACAATACCTTTATCGGTCTGTTGTCAATCATTATAAGACATTGAAAACAAATGTTCTTGGCATACAATTCTGTTCATTTGTAAACATACTAAAAATAGTATGAATAAGTAGAACGTTTGATTATATAGAACATGATTTCATGCAACTTTCATTCCAGGTGGCTTTTCAAGAAACATTGAAACAGATTTGAGCTAATTTAATATCGATTATTAAACGTTGACGATAACTTTTGAGTATTTGTACTTTACAAACAGCAGTTACGAGTAAAGTTGGTGTTGATCAACTCATTATGAATGAGGTTTTGGGTAAGCAATAATAAGTCTGTAGCTCTCAGGCAAATATTACCCTCAATATATATATATAGAGAAAAAGAGCATCACCAAGTTACTCATTGACGTGTCTCAGATCTGACATAGAGAGCAACAAATCTAATTATGTAGGCTGAAAAGATTATATTGAAGTTAAAACTTTCACCGTGATAATATCGTATAAGTGTCAAATGATATTTTTACAGAGAAACAACAACAGCCACACAATACAGATACAGATGCGCCAATTGTAGGTATGTGCATATTAAGTGTTTTTGTCGGGTGATAGAAACATCAACTTTTATTTATTTTAGACAATAAACTCAAAGTTTAACTTTCACTTCAAACCAATGAAATAGAAAAACAAAGGATATGGGGTATCCATCCATGACAAAAAATCAGTACATGCACAGCAAAAAAAAACAGACAAAAAGCAAAGGAACAGCGCTTTTATTGCTGTTCTTCATCTCAAAATCACAGTGAGGCCTTCAGCACGGAGCAAAAATACTCTCAATTGCTTTTGGTTCATAGCTATGATTAGATAATAAAAAGAACTGCATGATAGTATATATTTCAATACATTAATGATAATTATTTTAAAAGAGAAAATCATCCTGAAAATATTGATATAGATATGTGTGATGACCTATAGCATCACTCTGAATGTCAGTTTATTGTCGAGTATTGTTAAGACTTTAAATTATTAAAATAATTTTCATACTTGGTCGATTATAGTTATGTTTATCCGAAGGAAACGGAAAATATAGCCGTGTGTACACCACAACCAAAGGAATCTTAAATTCCATGAACGTTTATAATTTTCTAAAACATAAAATGCATTAAAAATTTAATTATCTAGTTCCTGGCATGCCTTCATACTTTACCAGGTGCACAGGTTAGTCAGTACTCAGAATATTTTTTTTACATACATTTTTAACATTTTTATCCATAAAGAAGCTCATTGGTTGATCCTTATGTAAATATAATTCCCCTCTGAACTTTTTTT
Organism: Mytilus californianus; assembly: GCF_021869535.1. Classification (NCBI taxonomy): domain Eukaryota; kingdom Metazoa; phylum Mollusca; class Bivalvia; order Mytilida; family Mytilidae; genus Mytilus; species Mytilus californianus. Next base: position 38,883,707 of record NW_026262712.1, read on the forward strand.
ATTCATATCTCTGTGTAGATATATCTACCATGTTGTCTTTTGGATAGCTATTATTACTAAACAAGTTAGAGTAGGTGTCAGGTCTTTCCCATAATAAGTCTATGTTATTTAGAAGATTTCAAAGTCAATATTTTAAAATGAATAGAACAGAACAGTTTATTGTTGAGACCATAGATCAAACAAGTGACAGGTGTCTAAGCTTACAATGTTATTCATAATTCAAGTGACTCTGATCAGAGTTATGTTAATATCATAGTCGTTAATAGCGGTTTTCGTTTGATTCAAAAAATATATCGTCCTTATTACGAAGATGAAATACTGAATTTAACAATTTGAAGTCAATCCTTTTACGTTTTACCTTTTCAACATAGTTTCTGTTTTTAAACAAATAAGTATACTACTTGAATGATGCTAACCATGCTTTAGTAAATATGAAAAGTAAAACATATGAGACATAAAAAAGATAGTTTAATCCTGCTTTTTGTTCTTTTGCAAAAAATCTTGTTTCATTCCTATGTTTTCAGAACCATGTTTTACGACTTGTGGGATACACTTTGATATGTGGAGATTCGAATTACAAGTTTTATTTTTTTAAGATCAAAGGATATTATACTTTTGTTTATTGTTTGATTTGAGTTGTGTAACCTTTATTCTTAATTCACATATGATAAGAATGCAATTTCTTACGTTTTGTAGTTTAACACTTTAACGCAAAACTTGTTTGTACACTAAGATATGTACAACTACAACGCTTTTCATTATTGCAATAGACCATAACTTATGGTATATAATGAGACCTATGTTTGTCAATAAAAGAGCATACGTTATTACCCATGTATAGTGTTTTCGAAAACATATATTAGTCTTAACTGATCTAAATTTCAGGACAGAAATATTTTCTGAGTAAGTACCTCTATTTTGATTATTCAACGAAACATATAATAAATAAAACTGCTTTCACAGAGGAGACTGTAATGTGTATTATATGACATATCTTAGTTACTTATAGAAATCCATCTATCTAATAAATCACCATTATATGAATCCAAATATATTCATATTTTCTGTTAGTGGTAATTACTACTATCACATTCAACACAAAGATCAGAATTAAAGAGTTTTAAGACCGAGAATAGTTTCAAGGGAAACGGTACATTCATGTAGATTTTTTTGTATAATATACACTTTTTTTCATAAGATCAATGAACATAGATAATTAGATTCATTGTTTTATTCATAACATACAAATCTAAGTTATGTGTGCAGTATGTTGTCTAATCGTAGTTGATACTATGATATATATTTTTTTTTAGAACAAAGCCTGCATGGTAAGTATTTGAACTTAACAACAGTACTATTTTGTATTAACGGCATGTCATATTATCATAGAACTATGAACTTAACACAAATGAGAGAGAGAGAGAGAGAGAGAGAGAGAGAGAGAGAGAGAGAGAGAGAGAGAGAGAGAGACAGAGAGAGAACAGAGGGAGAGAATTAAGGTAGAAAAATATCTGTTAATAAAAAAAAGTTATTTCGTCATTAATTATGTGAAGGCTTAAAATACGTCGCTTGCTAGTCAATTAATACCCGTTCAACTGATTTTCAGAGTAGTCAACAGCGGATATATATGTGTTTTTGACAATGCATCATCAATTAAAAATAGCATTTACTGAAAAAAAAAATGATTATACAAGATAAGTCTAAATATGGATTGAATTATAGACCGGTTGTCTTAGATCAAACATATATAACTTTACTATTCTGAAGCACATGCATAACTAGTCTTTTTTTTCGATGGACAACGGCTAGAGACATCTTATATAGACATAATCAATCAAAGTTTGAGATACAAAACAAAGTAGTCGGGCCCTTTTGTATCTTTAAATATAACGAGCTTCTTTATAAATTCTGAAATAGACAAGCATTATCAACTTCTAGTAGAGCAGGATCAGCTTACCTTTCCGGAGCAACTGGGATCACCCCCGATTTTTGGTGGGGTTCGTAATGCCCATTTTTTATTTTGTCATGTTGTGTTTTATGTAATGTTGTTTGTCTTTTCTTTTTTTTTCTTTGTCAGTTTATTTTCGACTTATGAGCTTGAATGTCCCTTTTGAATCTTGCGCCTCTTTGTTAGATTTTTCTCACAAGAAATTTTAAGCCAACAGTATTTTATAAATGTTCAAATTTTATCAATCGATAAAGAAAGTTATGTTTATAATTTCACCATAGATTACGATTAAAAAAAATCAGAATATTTTGCTTAAAATTGATAAAGCTAATAAAAGTATATCTGAACATATTATAAAACACAACTTTTCGAAAAACTGCTCATTTGATCTGATGAAGTATAGTTGTTGCATATACCTATTCTCATTAGCAAGAATATTTCATGAAAACGACATAGCTTGTCTCGATCAAATTAAACAAGTTACATTGTCTAGATCAAATAACAAATTACTGACATTCTTTGTATAAAAAAAAAAAACATCTTGTATTCAAAGCGTCCTCATAGATTTACCATCATCAGTATCATTTAAATATAGCACTTGAAACCCAGCGATGCTTAAATACGTAAAAACGTAAGGAGTTATAGAGAACAACCATAATAGACCAATTCAGCAGTGGTGTCGACTCTGAAAGCCAGATATATATGAATACGTAGAATCGCTAGTAGCTTTGTGACCAAAAGGGACATAGCAAAAAGAGCTAAGTTCAGCTAAGGTCAAAATCGCTTGAAACAATTGGAACCTTTGTTTTATAGAAATTTATTAATGTATATGTGTTATTTTAATGCGACATATTAAGCCAAACGAAAATTTCTTGTTTACCATTATGATAGATACATTTACAATATTACACTCTTAACCTTCAATTGGAGCAGAAAGTTTTACAGCAGCAAATGACAACAAATTTAAAGACTTTTGAAGGCCGTACGGTGATCTAAAGCTGTTAACTTTTATGACATTTGGTCTGTTGTGGAGAAATGTCTCACTGGCAATCATACCACATCTTCAACGATTTATGTTTGGGTTTGAGCGTTCAAGAATGAACGATGAAGGTTAATCCACAAAAGCGCTTCGAACGCAAAAATTCAATAAAGAGTTATTTTCATCTACTGGCACTAGGTTGATGACACTGCTGGTAGACTGTTATTCCCCGTATTACCGAGAGTATCATCAACTCAGTAGTATGTGCTTCGGAACTGACTTTTTTTTTCACGAACTTTTCTGAAATTTGCCAATGATAAACTAAAAAAATATTAAGAAACTTAAGTTCAAACTCCCTCCGGAAAAGTTGATCTTCGATGAGTTTGGCAATTTCTGGTCCATTTACATTGATTTGTTCATAACGATTTGTACGTGTTTGTCTAATATATCAATGGCTTTCAAATGCGTGATTCAAGTATTCCTGATTCGATGGTATTTTGTTGTTTTCACATTATTTCATTCTTCTTATTTGATTCTTTACCATAGTTACTATATAATAAATATACCTTTCTTTATAATTATTGCAGCAATTTGTAAGTATAATTTATTTATTTTTCTTTAAACATAAGTTGACTTCAAATTGATTAAGTGCCTAACAATGATAATGTGTAGTAATCAGAGAAATGATCAGATGTGAGTCAATTTGTTATTACAACTTGGTATTATCTTGATTATAGATACAAAAAAGCATAAAAATCAGCATTTTATCGACTTTTGTGTTCTTCAAATAATATCTAAGCTACACTTCATTTGTGATTATTCGGTTAATTGCACCCTTACTGTTAAATGCGTATGTAGGTATGCATTGTTATTTTAATAAACAACCATTATCTATAAAATATAAACTTTTTACTTCTAATTTAATTGCGAAACATTCGTGATCTACCTGTTTGCCTCATTAAAGCTTTTTCGAGCACGCCATGGTCATGGGGGTTTCCGTTATAAAACATTGTCTTAGTGTGAACATAACGATACGTAAAGTTTAAACAATTCATCGGAACATAGTCCTTTATAATTTACTTTACATCCTAAATTCAAAAGTGTTAATATTTGCTGCATATTAATAGATTTTGCTGATATCCTTTTCCCTGAATAGCCCTGGAATATTTGCGTTATAAAACGGACTATTGGCTTTTTCCAGCAACTGATACAACAAGATAACATATAGATTGAGGTTGGTACTTGAGGAATGTATTTCCAAACCAATCGTACCCCAAACTCATATAGTCTACTTTTCTCATTGTTTGATATACCAAGACAGAAAAGATAACAGTATATGATAATTCTGTTTTGCTTATTTTGTTTTCATTCTATGAAAAGGCAATATTTTTTTAATGGTATTTTACCGGTATATATATTTATAAAACTTCATTTTGCACAAATAAACCACATTCATATATATGCGATATACAGTTTTACCAATATAACTTTCTCTTTATTTGATTAGCTGGAGGTAAGTAAAACTTCATTATTATATTTCATAATAATTTGTTTGTTATATCATGGAAGTCACAATGAGAAGAGGGGATACTTCTGTTCTAGGGCAGTTGTGTGTTTGTGTTTTAAACATGTGTTTCATTTTAATCTTTTGACCATTGTATTGTACATGTTGTATTTTCGTCCCTCTCTGACTTACGATTTCCAATTGATCTGCCCTGAATGAATGAACACTGTTCGTCAATGAGACAGAAACCTGAAATAAATATGGCAACATACAGTCCTTTATCATAGACAAGTGTATATAAAATATGTACCTTCTTGACTATTTTTAAATCCAAACATTTTGTCGATTTGGATAGGGAAAATAAAAAGAAAAGGAGGAATGGGACAAACATGAATGACACATAAGTCCAAATCATACCAAACCTTTCAAGCCAATTAAAAATAGATATCCTGGTGTTACCATAAACACTTAATAAATGGATCATTCTCACCACTCACACCCAACAACCACACATGTTCTAGCCTATACAGGTTGAAAATTAATTTCTGGTTGGACGACCGAAATGCATCTAATGAAATGACGAAATGGCAGGTAAACAATTTGTGGATGACTTTAATGTAAAATAAAATGAGCGATTGGTCAACTATGATGTTCGTATACTAACATTGCTACTTAGCGGAGCAGCAATGATAATATTGCTGATCCGAAATGCTACATATACACTCAATAGATTGCAATAACTGTATAACCTAATTACACCTCCCAAAAAAGTATTATCATGTCAAAAATGAAGATGTAAAGGATTTAAAATTAAAACATTTTAGTGGAAAATCTTTCTGCTTTTGTTATACATTCTTCTAAGCATATCATATGTTCTTCCGTTAATTCAGTTGCACATTTTGCCAATAAACTTTCAACTAAACGTCTCTCATACTGATAAACAAGCTAGTTGTAGTATTTACATTGTGAAATAATCAGTAGGTCAATAAGATCAACATGATCAAATGGAACTTCTGCGTCAAAACTATCATTGTATTTCAGTCAATTGTTCTTTTACATATCTTATAAGTATTATTATGAAATGATGTGCAAAAAGCAAGGGAGCGAATCATGTTAAAATTTATTTGTTTTTCATATACTTTGACGTTTTTCTCTATTCTGTTCCTATTATTAATTTCGATCTGTGAGTTTGACTGTCCCTCTGGTATCTTTCGTCCCTCCTTTGTCTAGGTCAGAGATAACGTCAAGCTTTCTTTCCATTGTATTTCAAACCTTTCCTTTTATTGATTACGATGGTTATTGTTTACTGAATAATGTAAAAACAATCTTTTATTTATTGTAGCAGTGGGTAAGCATAATTTTTGAATTTATCCTTATTCGGACTTCAAACTGATTCGTTGCATTACAAAATAAGAACAAATATTTGGATAACAAGTAATATATAAGATCAATTGATATCTGATTGAACACAAAGCTTAACAATATTTTACTATTTTATACCATAATGTGCAAAATTCGACAATAATCTGGACGTCCCATAATACTAAGAAACCTCAACATTTCTTTTCTAATTCTTATTACGTCCTGTTTTGTATCTAGTTTGACATGTGCAAGCCTATTTGATGATTTCAATACAATCGTTTTTTGTAAAACTCAGAAAACTAAAGCTTTAAAATATCTGTAGAAATATATGCCATTCAATTAATCGTCTTATTTTCATGCAAACTAATATACTGATAATGTTAACTATACAATAGCAAAGTCATTCGAAATGAAGAAAAATGTTTTTATTTTTAATTTGGTGTCTTGATTTGTTTTACACGACAAGAGTAACACAAAGAAGGCGGAAGATACACAAGGGATATCATGAGTCAAAGGCTGATAACGTCATGGTAAATTTACAAAAACCACCAAAAGACAAACAACAGTCTACAAAACACAATTTTAGAAAACTAAAGACCATCAAAAAAAGGGTTCTTTTAAGTCATCCAGAAGAGTAAGTAGATCATGCTTTATATGTGACACCCGTTGTGTAGCACAGAAAAGTACGAATTCGGCGATTAGTTTAATTCTGTTATAACAAATTCGAGGACAAGAGGACGGGACTGTGATAACAACAATTAAAACACAGGAACATACTGGAATGTTACTGCAAGAAATGAAAAGTTTACAATTGAAAAGCTACATTCAGCTCTTTTGTCCAAAGGTTTTGTTCTCACCGGCCCTTGCTGTTAATTTCTAGATTTAAATCAAGATATAAGGCAAACTTTATTTTATATATTGAGTCCTTTGTTTAAAGTTTGATGGGCTAGATGCGTTCAACATGGTCACTTAACTTTTAAATATTCAGTGTAAGGACATCATCCATATAGCGGAACATAAAGTTAAAAGATAATGGCAGCTTCTGTTTATTCCTGTATGAAATCATGCCTCATATGAATAAAGGAACAAGTCGGAAAAAAGAGGAGCACAGTTGGTTTCCATGAGAGCTCCAATTGTTTGTTGGAAAACGCGTTTACAAATATGTTGTTTATCAAGAAATCGAGCATCTTAATAATGTTTGATTTTTCTCTCCCTAAAACACGATATTTGTATATTCGTTGTCAATTCCTTTTATATAAAAATTAAAAAAACGACCAATTATTTTCAAATCTTTAAGTTTGGATTGTGGACGATTTTTACTGTAAGGGGTATAAAAGTAAAAAGAGTATATACTATTGTAAGAGGAAAGGGTCAAAGTCCAACTATCGATTAGGCAGATTAGAAAAGATACAATTATTAAAAAATCATTAGGTTCCAAATCCCTTAGGCAAAGTTTATCTTAGATGTATTTTTGTAATTCGTTAAGGCCCCGTATGACCATAAGGCTTTTCCGTGTTTATGTTCTTATCTATGCTTGGCATACAATGATTCTGGTATAAGCCTTGCTAATCGAGATAACTCGAAAAAACGCTTCAAAGCAGCATATCTATAAGGTGTTGCTTTCTTTTTTTAAGGTTAAACTTTTCGATTCAAGAGGTCAGCCTTCACAATTGATTGTTTAGATCAATTAGATCTAATGTGAACCTTCAATATTTCATTTCAAATATTTTATTGATAGGTGTACTTTTTTGCTGTTTATCTTACTTTCAGACATATTCCTTCAATTGCTTTCTTTATTCAATTTGTTCTTGTTTATGCATTTAATTCTTTTTTATCGTTTATAGCAAAAAGGGAGCTTTTCTGTAAGTATGGTTATATTATGTTATTCGGTTTGTACTCACAAGAAGCATGTATACTAAACCTTCTTAAAGAGAAAGACAAAAAACAGCGTGCAAGGGTCTTTGATTTTTACTTTTAGGTATATTGATGCTGTCTTATCACTTTATAACTAACAGTTCAATGAGTTAATTACGGTTTGATTCATATCATGATGTTGTCATTCATATTGACGACCTTGAACTAAAATCTATTACATACGTGGAGGTTTATCATTCCAATTATCATCAGTAACACTCCCCCTGTCGAATCGTATGGCGTTTACTTATCTCAATTGAAACGTAACATTCCTACTTGTTCATACTATACGGACCTAAGTAACAGTGGTGTACTCCTTACACAAAATTAACTCTAGTAATACGGAAGCTCGACTAAAATCAAAACACATTAAGTTTTACGGTCACTATAACGAATTAGTTGGCAGATACGATGTGTCGGTCCTAAGTCAATAGCAACATGTTTTCGCAGTCTTAAATCTTTAGATAGCATTACAATCTTCTGATCTGTAAATCTACTGCTTGTGTCCTATTGTAACTGTTGCAATTCGCACGACCGATGAGTAAAGCAAAGCATAAAGCGTTTAGTCTGTCAATGTACCGATTTCGCTCCTTTTAGCCTTTATGCAATTACCTCTGGTTTTTGTACCTTACTGTCGCCTTCAATAGAATTCCTAACAGTGTGTGCATTACTTCTAATGTTTTGGTTTTCGTTTTCCATGGTAAGGTAGATCGGGTGTTTTTTTTTTTTTTTTTTTTTCTGAGGATCCCTTCTGGCATTGTTACAAGCATACTTTTTGAGTTTAAAATTAGTTTTGTAAGTATTAATTGATTTACAACAGAATTATCTAATGCTTTTAAAAAATTTAAAGATTAAACAATAAAAAAAATAACGTGTATTTAATATTTTGTTAAATCCTTTTAAAGTCAAGGTCATATAAATATATTGAATTTGATAAGACAAGTTGAGTTGTTTTAGATTTAAGAAAAAAAAATGCCCGTGACCCCTTGTTTTAATTTTATATTTGGAAGTACATGTATTTATGAAAAGCAATTCTCGCATTGAATTTTACCCAATTCTATCGTTTAATATTTCCTCAATAAGGACAAATAAAGTTTCCCCAATTTAATGTATATAACCCATATAAAATAACTGTGATTTTCAATGTATTTTAAGGAATAAACAAGGTCTGTGGTCCCCATTTTTTGTATTGATATTCGAAAATACTTTGACCTAGAAGTCGTTTTCAGATTTAAAAAAAATTATCTATCATCGAACATTTAGTTGGGTAAATAAAGTCATCAATCATAATTAAAATAGACAGCAAGATACCTTCTGTGTTAAAACAAGTTTAATTCAATTCTGACAGATGTTTTACAACCAATGATATTTACTCTGAATACTCTATCTATTGTTGATGTTTTTCTTCAAAACAGGGCTGAACTTTTTGAAATTGACAATGTTCCCCTCACTTGGCATCTTTTTTTTATCCGTCATAAACTTTTTTGTCGAATAGAGTGCATTATATCCAATACATATCTTGTTTATAGAAATGTCATTTTCATTAAACATCGCCATGCATTCATTTGACATGTATATTATTATCAGTTAAGTTATTGTACATATAATTTGTATTTCAGTCCTTGTAAGGAATGTGGGTAAGCGTTTTTTATTTTTTTCTGATGAAGATGATGGCTAACTAATGTCGATGATTAGCTGATAGCTTCAATCCCAAAAATAAAATAAAACATAAACCAACAAACGCTTTAATATCATGAATATGTTACAGATAATTTAAGATGACATATTGTGAGTAGAGAAGTAGTGCTATATTGGTATATTAACACATTGAAAATGGTATAGTGTAGTTCTTTAGAAGAATAAACATAACCAGATAAAAAGTAGTTCATGTAAATTGATTTATGTTGTTAGCGTCAACGGTATTGGAAGGCCACCGAAATTGCTTTCAAGGGGTCAACAATAAGGGAGAGATTGAACACCAAATAATGTCAACTTGAAAAAGTAAACAATATTACATAAAACAAAAAGGAAGAAACCAGATTGAAAAGCGGAGCGCAAGTACACGTCTTTGGTTATAACAGCTATTCCTTTATTAAATCTACAGAAAGAAAAGATTGTTGTGTGGTAGCGAAAGCTTATTAACTTATACATATCAAGGCAACAGTAGTATACCAGTGTTCAAAAGTCATAAATCGATTGAGGGAAAACAGATCCGGGTTACAAACTAAATCCGAGGGAAACACATCGACTATAAGAGGAAAAACAAAGGAACAACAGGAACACTGAAGTACAACAAAAACAAACGCCAACATACATAGAAACGAACTATTTGATAACAACTGCCATATTCCTGACTTGGTACAGGACATTTTAAGAAAAAAATGGTGGGTTGAACCTGGTTTTATTGCTAGCCAAACCTCCTGCTTTATGACAATGTTAAAAAATATCGCTAAAATGACAACACTACGTGACAGAAATACAGCACAAACACACGCAAGAATATTCATCACATAGAAGCGCTCAAACTAATAATATAATAGTCGACACAACATGCAAACCGCAGAACAACAACAAACATATTCCATCAACGACAGACACCATAGTATATACTATATCTTCCTTATCATTTGAATGGCTTGAAGTTGTTGCTGGTAATTAAAACAAATTCTTTGCATTAGAAATATTTCTTTATTTCGGATCTAATGCCTAATTTCATATTCATTAAAGACTAGGTCTTTCCAAGAAAGCAAATATATCGCGTGGAATATCTGAATTTATATTTTGTACAAGACAAGACTGATTTACTGCCAATTGAATTTAGTTTTTCTTAAATTGTCCTCAACACTAGATTTGTCATTCATCTAATGAAATCTTTTTTTCCATACAGTTCATCTTAATAAATTTTGCTATATGCTGCATGTATGAAGAAAACTTTACAATGATAATTTCCAAATTTACGAAATGTGGTACATGATTTCTGTGCGCAAACCATGTAGTTTTTTTTTAATCTTCATTGTCTGGTATTGTAATAGACAAAACAAGTAATTATTTCCAAGGCTGATTGGTACCAGCATTGGACAAAATATAACTTTTCAATCATGGTATTATAACAATTGCATATCCAACTACAAAGTGTTGTGAGTTGTCGTAAAACAAACAAACAAAAGTAAACACAAAATACAATTCAGTGTTAACTGGAGTGGCACTGTTGAGTGCAGCGCGTATGGCGTACACACGTTGATGAGATTTTACAACCATTGGATCGGTGCTACTACTGGTGGACATTTAGTGTCCGAGAGTACCACCATCCATGTAGTCAGCACTTTTGTGTTGACATGCAATATCATTGATGTGTTCAGTTTTTGTAAGTTTACTGTTTTTAAAAAGTTTATTATTTGAAACATAAGGCTTTTATACCCTCAGACAGACTGCTTTAGTTTTATTTGGCACAACTTTTATTACGAATTTTGGTTCTCTTCAGCTCTTCAACTTCGTATTTGATATTGCCTTCCAATTTTATAATTCGCGCACAACAAATGAGTCTAATGCAGACAAAAACGCTCTTCTTGCGTATACATTTATAAGCTTGGTATCTTTGATAATGAACAACAGCTTGTGGACGTTTCGTTCCCGAGAGTTTCTCCAGCCCAGTAGTCACAACTTTTGTGCTGACATGAAATATCATTGATACGTTCATTTTATGTAAACTTTCTGTTTTTGAAATATGTAATTGTTCGAAACACTTAGGTTTTTCTATCCCCAGGTATAAATTGCCTAAGCCGTATTTGGCACTAATTTTCGGAATCTTCGACTTTTTAATTTATTTAACCTAGAATTTGATTTGGATTTCAAGCAATCAATTTCGTATGAAAGCAACCACTGCTTTATGAATGTAATCCTCGCCGTATGAAAGCAACCCAGTATTTTAAAATTATTACCACCGTCTGACATATTAATGATCTCTATGCGTTGCATTGTCCATTTACTTTGTGCAAATAATCATTCTAGTGGAAAAAATAAAAATTGTATTTATAATAAAAAAGTTGGGCTGATATATTTTGTATATTGATTATTGATATAAATATATATAGCAATACAGTATTATGCTATGGTACAACGTTACAATATTAACTGAAACTTGATGAATATTTTAAGAGCTATCTGCTGGAATATCAATATCTTATGTCAATTCTAGCTTTATGACGTATTCTAATTGCTTTCATGTAGAATGACACTGCTTTAATTTCACTAGATGAGATCCGTCGACGTTTTGTGAATAACATTTATTTGTTTTTGCTTAAAGATATTTACATTTAAGAAATGTAAGATGTGTTTTCGAAAATGTGTACGATATGAAAGCAAGAGTCCATTCAATCTTTAGCAAGAAGCACGGAAAAACTGTACTCAAGCGAGCGTTTTAAATAAACATTAAATTTTATAAATACAGTTATTGTATCCGTGAATGAGATTATTACTGAATAATTTGATAGACATAGATATCGCATGTGTATTGCCTGTGCTTATAAACTATACACATGATTTTTTTTTTCAGAAAAAAATGGATGTTTGAATTGATTGAATAACTTAATGAGGTACGGTCCTGATGAATGTTTCATCTGTAATAACTATAAACGATAACCAAGTACTTTTTACATAAAAAGTCTATCATTTACTTTCGTTTTAGGATATTTAACTGCTTGGAATTGTTCATGTAATGTTATGTATATCCAGATTTTAAATAATGTATATCCAGATTTTTAATAATTTATATCACGATTTTTAATAATTTATATCACGATTTTATAAATATTACAGACTACTTTACCATTTCTAAAGGAATGACACCGCTAAATCGACCGTTAAACTACAAGACAAACAATGCGGACGTATGTTAGCACATTTATATGTTTTTTTTGTGTTTTGATTTTAATGAGATAAGAATAATGATACAATGGATTTTTGCCAATGTTGAATATATCTCCCTCATGCAAAGCTCTGATTCATTGTCTTTATTTGGCTATACTTTAGATCCTTTGTTTAGCATTTGTATTACATTTTGGATATTCAAATAGTGTGGCCTAAAGCATCACCGAAGACTTATTAATTGTCGAAATGCAGAATACATTGAAACTAGTACCATTTATGTTATTTGAATTATTCTATGTTTGTCAAGTCGGTGTCTTTAAAAGCTAGCTATATGTCAAATGTGTTTTGCTCTTTGTTGAAGACCTCATTTGGATTGATAGCTACACGTGTCTCTGGTTCTTGTGGTTCTCATCGACAATCATACCACATGTTTGTATTTTTATATTAACAGACGACAGAAGACACATACTTACTAATAGATAAATAATAGTTTACCGGACTGAACTGTCAGATAGTATATAACAAAAGGATATATATATATGATCAACGTCATCAACATTCAGAGAAAAATATGACATTTGCAATACCAAATACATGTATCGACAGGATGTAGGGCTATCATGTTAATAACTGTATGGCAAATACATAGTCAGTTCAATTTCACAGTTTAGTTTAAAAACACAGATACAGAAAGCTGAGTTACAGACGACTAATTTACGAAATAAATGAATGTACAAGATACATATTGTAGGTAGCAAGTATAAAATGATACCATATATACAGGTTTTAATGTCATTGTTGTTTACATAAAGACTGTACATCTACTTCAATATTAAATCATTATTTTTTCAATACTACGTTTACAGAACAGGCCAAGCTATTCTAGTTGTGCTTTTTTAGCTTTCGAAACGCCATTTTTCTGTATGATATGATAAAAATAGAAATAACAAACAATCAAGCAGTTTTAACTGTAAACCAATCGAAAGAAACATAGTTTGTTTCGCATTGTGATTAACGGGAAGTGCTTTTTAGATTTGGTAATAACATTTTTGTTTGTCAAAGATTGTAAACATGGTAAATGATCCAATAAACCCGGAATTTTAATTGTAGCTATTTTGAGATTTAATTGTTTAAGACAAATTATTAGTAAATAAACTTGTAAAAAAAATAAAGTTTTAGTTTAAATGCGATTAAGCTCCTTTTCCAAATATATTTTGTTTTCAACAACCGATAGTACAATTTAATGCTCTGCTGCAGACTCCAAAAATGGTGTCATCACCGTCGGAACATATATTACTTTAGATACATATCAGAATTTATTTTGAAATGTGTTCATCGATTATTGTTCCACGATTCAGATTGCGTTCAAGCATACAACCCCAAAGTCGTTCAGGTATGAGGCAACTAGAAAAATGTAAACATCATAAAAACAAAAATCCATTTTTATCATGTTTTAATCAACAAATTAATTATGGATACAGTGTTGTCTTCTTCATATTCACCCAGAGATCATGAACAGTAAGATAGTAAACACACAGTTATGTCTACTTCTTCACCTATCAGAGTTTACAAAAAAGGATACTTTGTTTATTTCAGAAAATGTTGATAGACATATAAAATATTAAAGAACCATTAACGGTATAAATTAATGGTTTGTATCTTCTTGTCAAGGACGGAGAATGCTCATCATCAACTAGTTTATCATTTTATTTGCCAGTTTGATTGTCCGTTATGCATGTATCTATGTATTTCAATTGATAAATACAAAAACAAAAAAAAAAAAACAAAAAAAAAAACGTGGAAAATCTATGTCGAAAAAAAAAAAAATTTTGTAACCGCGAAACAGAATGAGCCAAAGTGCGTTTATCATAGGTGGCGTCGGTAAGATCTGTAATTACTTCCTTGTGAGCAGCAACTCTCTATCATCAAAATCATGATAGGTAATGTAAGCCCTGGAACATATTTTCAACATGAAAATAATTAGGATATATGTAGGTGTTACTCAGTAACAATGTGTTAATGGTTAAAACGTTGAGTCAATTTCAAAAACAATGCATCTGCGATATTCACATTATCTTAAGTCCATTATCCTAGAGGACTTTTGAATATTCTGTTTGCATCGTGTATCATTGATAGACACGAAGGTTGTAAACAGCAAATATTGAGTGGGATAAGATGGGATAAGATGGGGACAAAACAGAGCCACGGTGAACGACGATATCCAAGGCCTGTACATTTTTATACAACATTAAGTATGCTAGAAGTAAGAAAAGTTATCCATCCAATTAATACCTATATTATATGAAAGTGTTCTTAATGAACGTTTATTCACATGAGCAAACAGCTTGTACGTAGAAGATTTTTATCTTACATTTGATTTTTAAATATATTTTAGAACAAATCATTTAGAATTTGAAACATATTTGTATTTCATTCGATTGGTCAGTAGAATTACTTCTGTATGATTTTCTTTGAGGCAAATAACCACTAAATACATCAAAAACAAATATCTTTACTCATTATTCACCTTAGTAAGTGGGTCTTACATATTTTGTACAAGAAAGAAAAACATGAGTGACTCATGCTAGCTTTATCATGGTAGTAAAGGTAACCATAAACTATCATATTAAAGGCATGTTAAAATGTAATTAAGCAAACAATAGTGCCTAGTATCTTAACATTATGCTGATACAAAAGAATATTCATTAGACATTTGGAGCAACATAATATTATTAAAACAGAGAAAAACGCATTTTTCAAAGACTAAGACACCCTTACTGTTATAGTGGGTTTTTTTTTGTCCATGCAATCGGAGGATTAAGATGTCGGTTCTTTTTGGTTCTGTTGTACTGTCCGATATGTTTGGTACTAAGTGTCATTGTTATGTAATATCTGCAATGTCCCAGAGTGTACGTGATGGGCATCTGTGAACATTCATGAATGATCCTTTATTATACTAAAAATTGAAATTAAAAACTCATAAGATGTGCAAAATTCATCCTACTCAAATGATGTACAAATTAAACATCTAACTTTGTATTTTTTTCTTCTTTATTATTTTGGTAATTTACTATATTTAGTTCATTGTTTCAATTAATGTTATTTATTGAATTTGAACTTTATGTATTCGATATAACCAAATTGAACATACCACCTTACTTTTCTATGTTATGGAACCCATGTAGACAACTGAATTTAAGACATATCGCCTTTTTGTAACTTTATGTTGTCATCTTTCATATCAACTTCAACTATTGTAGAAAGTTTTTATTTCTATTAGCCGGGGAAAAAATTATAAGATAATGATTCAGTCCGGAAAAACTACAAGTTACGTAAAAGTATGAAAGTACAATGTTTTTGTTGCAGAACTGTTATTTTTTAAAACTTTAATTGTTAGACCCCTATTGTTGACTAGGGTATAAAAGTATGGTCAACATAAGCCTTCGGCTGTCCCGAGTTAAACAAAACCTTTCTAAAATGGGACGCTGTTAGCTGTATAGGATGTTAAAATACGCAGATACGTGCGGTAGAAATATGGACATTACATATAACACCTTTTGAAGGAACAGTACCAGGCTCTGTGTAGGTTGAAGAACGCTTGTACCGTATGTAGACTTTTGTAATAGCTTCTCCTGTTAAAATTTTCCTTTGTTTTCCAGTGACAGTTCAAATGTCGAGACCTTCATCCCAGTCGACTTACTGCATGTACTGTTCAGAACCTTCCATTTGCATTACTTGTAAATTTAATCTTGTCTTGAATATGTATGAAACAGATGCCGATGGAAATTCAAGGAAGCAACAATCAAACACTATTTTTGGAAATTGTTTTTTTTTTATCCCAGCAAGCACAAACAAGTATTTTAGCGTTTCGGGTCATATTAATATATGTTTTAATACTTTTTTCTATCCCTTTGTAACATTACTAGCTTAATTATTTTCAGAACGCTTTTAGTTATGCTTTGCAAATTGTTCTTGTAAAGGTTAAAAACATTTTTAGTGAACATTGTTGTATGATCCTATTGACTGCTCTAGTTTAAAGCTAATGCGATGTGGTATGATTGTCAAAGAGACAACTATCCAACAGAAACCAAGGGATAGGGAAGTGAATAAGCATATTCACAGTAGGGCTTTCAACAATGTGTAAAAGGTATACCGTTATCCAATTTCGTTTCTAGTATTTGCTCAAGATATTTGACTGCTACTTGTATACTTATTATATTGTCTGCTTTGGCAGTTGTTAAACTTTTATAAGTTGAAATATTAAAGATTTATAAAAAAGACATCGAAAAAAAGAAGAAAATTGAGAATATGCATGACGTAATAAGCCTACGTTATTGACGATGTCTTGGAAAACTATTCAAAGGTTCACGTCAGCTGTTCCAAATCTTATATTTACCTCTCGTGATTTTTCCCCCGGTTAATATAATGTTTTATCAAAAAAAAATCCCTACCTTTCAGCCAATAAAAAAAGAGAAATTTTATAGTTATATAATAATAAGATTTATCTTGATGATACTTGAGGAACATGGGACATGTGGGACGTCTGGTCAATAACTACATGATATGATAAATCAAGTGTTCATGAATATATTATTTTCTGTGAGCAGAACAATAATATACAAATGTATGTACCAAATTTTTATTTTGGTTTCCATTTGGTTTTGTTAACCTGTTGACAATTCTATTGCATGTGAAGACACAAAGAGTACAGACTAAGAAAACTGGCGTTTGAATGAAAAATATATTGATATGCATGATTATGATGATGATGATGATGATGAGGATGATATCGATGAGTCGTATGCGGAAAATCATCAGGAAGATGACTGATCTAGACACTGATGTCTCCATATATGTCTTAAAATATAGATTAAATGTTGTTTTTTTTTTTTGCAATATACATATTTACTGATTAGTTCATTTTTTTTTAGAAACGGTCATTTAATATAAAAATAAACATACATAATTAACCCAAACAACCAAAGCTAACAAAACAAAAGTAATCAAGAAAAATATACGCGACGTCTATACAGTTGAAAATAACCTAATTCAGACTTCAAATGTGTATACATTACAAATATTAACACGATCTGTTTATGCCATTAAACTCTGTATTGGACAGATTCATCAAGATATTGTCAAGAAAACTTGCAAGTAGAATCGTTGAATTCTGTTCAATAATACATTGTAAAGAATAAGTCTTTATCGTTTCATTTTCCAGTGTCTGTTAAAAGTCGAATCCTTCATCCAGGTTGACTTTTTTGTGTTTCTTCAAATTCGATTTTAGAGGGTCTATGTTTGTGTAAATGCTGCAAATAGAGACTAATGTTGTATATGAAATGTCTTTAAAACAATTTTCTTTATTGTCATGTAACCTGTACACGTACAAGCCAATTGCTATGCTAATGGTTATCAATTTCAAACATCTGTTTGCATTTTTCGGTTTTGTACTATAATCGTTCATTGCGTATAGAGAAACACTATAAGTATCAGCTTGTATCAGCCGTCTCTATCTTAAAATTTAAAATGTAAATAGAGGTGTTTTAATTAGTTCTTAATGAAAATCCTCTGATATGGCAACTACACAGTAAAATAGCAAAGAAATTCATAATCGTATAACAGATCGGCTACCGTCAGTGTCTTGTTGTTCTGATAACAATTAATTTCAAGAACGTATTTGTAGGTATCATGCAATTAACCACCAATACATTTAAATCAATGTGATAGTAAACATAAGCACAGTTATACGCATTACAAGAGCCATTGCATTTATAAACAATTTCTGAAGTCACCATCACATTTTTTAATCGCTTTAAATAATTTTGATTCCTTTATTATTACATTTTTTCACAGATCATACATGTACTTTTACGCGACAGCGCGTGTAAAGACCGAAGATGTTTTAGTTTATACAAATGTTTATTAAATAAGCATTAGATAAAGAGATACATCCATTTTAACAACTTTTTATTTAATATCTTTAAGTTTACATTATTTTTGAAGTCAATACCTTATTGTTTTGATGGTTACACCTGGTAGCAGATCTTAAACTGTAAATGGAACAAGATTTAATCCCACTTAGTTCTAATTCATTTAGTTTGATTACCAACCTCAGTAGTTTTAAGTATACATATTTTTCATCAGTTGTCATTTGCTTTGGATAGGTTTGAGTAGGTTCGAGAATTATCAGATCCGTTTTTTGTTTCTTTAAGTGTTTTTTTTAGTTGTGTGCTTCTGATGGGTTAAGCTTGTTCAAGTGATTTGTATAATTTGTTCTTATGTTGTGCTGCTACACCACTGTCCCAGGTTAGGGGAGTGTAAAGCGCCATTGCTCATTGCTCATTGTAGAAGAACGTACGGTGACCTAAGTTGTTAACTTTTACGTAATTTGGTCCCTGGTGGAGAGTTGTTTCGTTGTCAATCATACCACATCTTTATCAAATCATATTTTCAGTATTCTTTTTTCACATAGATTTGTACCTTCGTAATGAATATATGAAATTTGAACATCGGTAAGTTACTGTTGTTTCTAATTGAGAATTCGCATGTACATGATGTATATGTAATATGGATACTTCATGCAAACTATAATCAATATAGAACTTGACACCTAAATGTAATGAAATTGCAGTTCAACAAAATAAAACGAATATGCAGTTATTTTATTATTATGATTACATAATGTAAACATCCTGCATTTGTTTACACCTTTCCTAAGTTAGGAACCTGATGTTCAGTGGTTGTCGTGTGTTGATGTGGTTCATAAGTGTTCCTCGTTTCTCGTTCTTTATATAGACTAGACCGTGGAGTTTCCTGTTTGAATTGTTGAAGGCCGTACTTTGACCTATAATGGTTTACTTTTACAAATTGTGACTTGGATGGAGAGTTGTCTCATTGGCACTCATACCACATCTTTTTATATCTATGGACGAGGTGTTAACATTTGTTTGGAAATTAATGAAGTTTCCTCTTTAAAATACCTTGAAAATTGACATCTTTCATTTGCATTAAGTTATTTTCAACAAATCATGTTGTTATAGATTATATGCCTATGCCATTGCTCCACTACTAAACTGTTTATTCTACTTACACTTGAGACAATACAAAACCTAATGATCAATTTGTCAAAGGTCTACGAAAATAGTGTAATTTATTACTTTTGGAATGTCGAAAATTCATTGAAATAACTTGATAAATTGCTTGTTTATTTTGGTGCTTTCACCTTTTTGCCTCATGGTCTCATTCAGAAAAAAAAATCACATATCTAATTAAATGGACTAAAAAAGTCATAGGGTGAATATATATGATCAAACTCCTTTAGGTAATTTTAGGTAACAACAAACGAAAGAAGTTTGTCATTTTGATCTGCTTTGATATGGTAACTGCACTTGAACGTCAAAACCACAATCCCGTCTTCCTTTTCTCCGAATATGACATACCGAATTAGATTTATCACCGTGTCTGTACTTATATAAGCAACACGGCGGGTTCCACTTGTGGAGCAGGATATGCTTTCCATTCCAGAGCACCTGAGAATACCTCTGGTTTTTGGTGGGGTTCATGTTGCTTAGTCTTCACTTTTTTATGTTGTGTTTTGTATACTGGTGTTTGTCTTCTGATCTTTTTCTCTTTTTGCCAGGGCGTTGTCAGTTTACTTTTAACTTATGAGTTTGAATGTCCCTTTTGTATCGATCGCCTCTCTTTTTGATTTGTTACTCGATAACATTTGTGTTCGCTTAAGAGATTCAGTATATCGCCAAGTAATTGGAATTCTAAGGGAGACTATCTGTGCACCACTTACTGCGGACCTGTTTTTGTATTGCTACATATGTCTGAGATCAGCAACAACCAATCAGAACAGCATCTGATACAACAATATAATAGCACGTTAAGATATTTGGATAACATGTTGGCTCTCAATAATAATGACGTCAGTATTTACACTAATGAGATTTATCCTTTTGAACTTACTTTAAATATTGCTAACTCTACCCTTTCCTGGATCTAATATCTATATCTCTAACGGGAAGCTTAATACTAAAATTTACGATAAAAGGGATGATTTGTTATTTCTTATTGTTAATTATCCATTTTTAGATGGTGACGTGCCCTTGGAATCTTCACAACTTGTTCGGTTCGCTCGTGTTTGTTACAACGTTAATGATTTTAACGAAAGAAATATCTGTGTTACTAAGCAAATATTACACTAGGGGTTTTAATATCAACGTGCAGACATCTGATACGTTCAGGTATTTCACATCCTATATTTTATGGTAATATTCTATACAATGCACAAAAATGCCGTCATTCACCTCAAAAGCTAAATTAACCTTTAAAGAGAATTATTCATATGGGATATAATTACTTTTGCCTGGTCCGTAAAGATGTATGATACGGGTTGTATTTTTCTCGTATAATCTATGATTGCATGATACTAAAACCGTTACAGAAGGGATTGTGGTTGATTTTTATATGATGCAGACATAATTTGTTCTATCAGTTTAACTGAGGTCTGGAGCTGGCATGTTATAACATCGGACTTGACCTTCTTTGAAACTGAGTTTTACTGTGTATATTGCTATGTTTACTTATTTTATATTGGCTAGAGGTATAGGGAAGGGATGAGATGACACTGAATATGTTAAACTTTGGCGCATTTTGCGCCTGCCCCAGTCAGGAACCTCTAGCTTTTGTAACTCTTGTGGGTGTTTTTAAATGACAATGTACGATAAGGGGCGTTTTTGGCCCCCTCTCCAAATAAGTTTATATTAATATCATTGATGGTCTTAGTATAGAAACTTGAAAAAAATATTGTATTGTGTTCCGATGAAAGGAAGGTTACCTAGCAACGGTTTTTATTAAATATCAAAATTATCACGTATTAATTGCTTATCAGTACAAATTTAAATAATTCCAAATAATATTGTTTGTCAAAGAAGAACTTGAAGTCACTAATGAAAAGTCCTATTGATTTCATTTAATTTATGCTAAAAAAAACAGCCTAGCAAAAGAAATATTGCCTAGCAACGGTTGAAAAATTAGTGTTTTCCTCCTCTGAAGTATGCGTTTAGAATTGTTTAAAGACTTTTTCTTTTTCCTATGATGTTTCATTCCCATATACTATCATATACATCTTTATTCTTAACAAATTCCGTGTCGAGCATAGCAAGACAAATGTTGCTTAGCAACGACAAAAAAAGGAAATATTTGAATTAAAGACAACTACAAACCATTTAGTCATTTTATTGAACACATTAAATTAAATGAAATGCAGATTGTCTGTTGATGAACAACTTTTAATTAGAAATGAAAAGTTAGTTTAATTGTAGTTCACTTAATGTTGATCAACAACTTAGCTACATAACAAGTACATAGCAACCGTTCAATAATGGGTTCTAAATGTTATCTGAAGTATGAATTGAGTAATTTTTGGAAAATTTACTTTCTCATATGGTGTAACACTATAATATAAACATCTAGAGTATCATTAATCTTTTTTTGACGAATTCCATATCGAGCATAGAAACCCACATGTTGCTTAGCAACACCAAACATTTAAAAAAAAATTAAAGACAACTACATAACCTATGTGTCAATGTGAAAGTATTTTCATGAAAACAAGAATATAAAGGAAATTCTTATTAGGGGTGGGTCTGAACAGGTTTTACAGATATATAAAGTTAACAGTTAATGAAATGAAAGAGACGAGGCTTGTAAAACAAACACACTTCGTCTGGAATAAAATGTCTAATCCAGGCAATTAAGAATTAATATGATGTAGGGGTGGGGATGTGAATGTGTCCCCTGGGTACAAAACCTATAGTGAATTAGAAATGACTTGTCAAGGCAATGGATGGGGATATGAACAATTTTGGAGATAAATAACGATTCATTATATAATGGGGATTTGACCTCAAGGAATTATTCCTTCGACGAATAAAAAGAAATGTACATAGCCTTTAAGAATATATATGGTTTTAGGCTTGGACATATACAACTCATTTATTTTACATTGAAAGTCAAAGGTCAAGACCAGAACATCAATTATTTTGACTTTGAGATCACGGTATAAAGGTCATAATAATATTAAACTGATATCTCATTGCTATACACTTTATGTCAAATATCATAAGTCAATGTCAAAAAATTGAATAATTGTCGGCTCGGACAAGTGTGTATCAGAATAAAATCCACAAAAAGAAGATGAAGAATACTGAAGTTAAGCATAATGTATTGATCAATTTGTTCTTAGAAGCCAGGAAAAAATGATAAAGAAAAGTGAGAACTGAGTACTGAATCAACTGCTGTTTCTTTCACGATGAAATGAAATATGGAACGATTTTTTTTTATATGTAATTATGATGTGGATACTGGCGATGACGAAAAATGGTTTCTCTTTCATTTCGTTGTCGAATGATTCGTGAAATATCATGTAAAATTCATAGTATGTGTTTATTTTGCATTTTGAATTTTTACGTTTTGTTTTTGTGTTTTTATAATTTGTTTATCAAAATGAACAATTACAATGTATAATTGGACATGCAAGTTACGAAATGAGTATATGAATGCAGAAGACAATTCTTTGGGGTAGATGCATATGTTTAAGAGAGGGTTTATACTAACAGGAATGATTCTTACTACACGCACTCTTCATTTAAGTCATTGTACAATTAAATAAAAAGAATAAATGAATTAAAACTATACAAAATCTTGTCAAAACTGACTGCAGATTTAATGTTTTATGAGATCGCACAATTTTAAAAGATGTAATAGAATGGCATTTGGTTTATATCAATAATTACATTACATGTATGTCCCATAAGAAGCCATACTTTTGATTGGATGACAACAATTGAGAGGCATTTCAAAATCAGATATTATGTCCCCCCCCCCCCCCCCCCCCCCCCCGCAAAAAAAAAATGCAACATTTATGACAGCACGTCCTTTCCTTGACAACGTCACAAGAATGCATAGGAAAACAAAAGAAAAATTTGATGAACCTCATAATTTCATGGTTGTAGCAATAAAATGTAATAATGCTTTGAATGCGACTTTTGTAACCTTCGCGCTTCATCCAATATGTGCTTCAGTCATCGATTTAACACCCAAATAACAAAAAGGAGTATTTTATGCTTAATAAGTCCACTACTTAAATGCGCACAAACATACAGCTAAGAATAAAAGTGATGATATGTATAGTATTTTTTAAGTTTAAAATATAAAACATTTATAATCACATATGTTCATTGTAGATAATTTACCAATATAAAATATTCATCATTTAAAACGCCATGCACATTTTTGTGCACAGTTTCGCTTGGTTGTCATTTTCTCACCCAACATAAAACTCATGAGACATACACCGCCTCGGTTGTTTCGTGGAAGCGTCTTCACCTCGAGTGCCGTATCTCGTTGGTTCTGACCTGGCCGGGTCAAACCAAAGACTTTAAAATTGGTATTTGCTGATTTTCCGTATCACGTGGCATCAAGGGGTAAGATCAAAGACTAGTTGGGTCAGAGTCAGAGTATATAGTGTCCAGTGAGGGTGATATGTATTCCTGCGGATTCTATCCTTATGAGCTAGCACATTAAAAATTGCGACACAAACAACCCATGCAGTTCGGCACTTCTGTGTTAACATGAATTATCATTGATATGGTCAAATTTATAACTTAATAGTTTACAAAACTTTGCATTGTTATAAAAACTACGGATTTTCCATTCAGGAATAGATAACCTTAGCTGTATTTGGCAAAACGTTTCAGAATCTTGAGCCTTTTATGGTCTTATGACTTTTTTAATCGACCTTTCGTACACGAAACAATGTCTTGTGTACAAAATTACAAGTCTTAGCATGATATCTTTGACTTTGATGCGTTTTTTCCTTTGATATTCAATATTCCTTATTTTTCTTTGACGTGTGAATATCTGGTTAAATAATTAAACGAATCTTATTTATTTAAATATGTTTAAAGTAATTATAGTCATGATAGTACTGCAATTCAAGAGGAGATATGATTGATTGAATGTTGTTTTCTGACCGTCCAGTGGCAAATATTTCATGCATATTTATGACGGAAAGTAATATACTAGTAGTAGAGAATAATATTCAGACAAGAAATACAATGTGGCACGCGTTGTCGTTGACCAAGAGCGGCAAGAAGGAGGGGAACATTAAAAATCACAAGACCAATAAATACAAACAACACCATTACCAAAAAATTACTCAAGATACACAATAGTGTTGGATAGTTGTGTTTGATCTTTATTACTGTTACACTTACACTTATAATTAAAATTGTCACATGGTGTCTTCTTATGTCGTATGACTTACACATTTACAATGTATGTTATTATTCACAGTTCGGTAATTTATTTTCGCCATCCGTAATGATTGACTAAAATGTTAACTTGTTATGCCATACTTGATAGAAATGCGGACGTGAAAGATAGCACTTTTCACAAAAGCGTCAACGGAGATTAATACATCTGAACAGAGCGACGATTTCGTCATTTATAAAGCAAAATACGTGTTTCTGAAGGGTAAAGTTGTACTAAAAGTTAATGTTCACACCAATATTGATCTGTTGAGTATAGAATTTATATTTAAAATATGTTTTTGGTTAGAATACACCATTCCACGGAGATTACATACATAACAATTCTTTGCAGTTTTTACGCTACAAAAGACCTACTTTTGCCTCGATATGCCAATACATACAAAGATATCCTATGTTCCTTTCTCGTAGATATAACATTTACGTCATAAAGAAACTAGCCATTATAGTACGAAGAAAAGTGTGTCGTCGGATCTAGTAAATACCGGAAGTCATCTCCGGTCCGCAGTTCGTTTAAATATTTCGATGATTCAATGAAAACTACGACGACTTTTTTCATCTTTTTTTATTTTTAACTACTGTAAATTCAGAAATTATTGCGATGTTTTTATTATTGCGAACAATGCGACAGGGTTATAATCGCAATAATTTGAACTCGCATTTTGAAATTTTTTATATAAATTAAACAGGATTTTTCTCAATATCGCAAAAATTAAAATCGTATTTTAGTCTAAAATGACAAAATCGCAATAATAAATGCACGCAATAATTTCTGAATTTACAGTATGAGCGTACCTACGGCCCAATAAGATATTTGAATCGCATCAACGTTTATATTCAAGGAATGTCAGGTATAAATATGATATGAGGTACGCTCATAGATTAAAAGGCAGGAAAAGGTTTGGCAACTGTCATTTTTTGCCCTTTTCGCGAATCTTGAGGTGTTTACAGCAACAAAGCATGAATAATATCAGCGGAAGTTGACGAATCTATTGATGTTTACAAAAATATAGGTTTTAAACTTTTAAAATATATTATTATAATTTATGGCATGTCACTTTTAATTTAAACGAAACATGTGGCAAAATGAAGGGTATTATGCTAATTTGCATAGCGGCCATTTTGAATTTCTTAGAAATCCGCCATTGTGCTATCATTGTATGGAACAAAAACACTTTATTTGAAAAAAAATCCAAATCCGTATTTCATACACAATTTGTTCGCATACGGTTTATTTTTATACAACGTCATAAATCTAATTTAGAACAAGTTCTAATTTCACTTTGCATATCTTTCGGCCAAATGTAATAAAAAATTCGAAGCGAAGCATGCATTAGAATGCATTATCAATTGTTAAAAAATGCTCTATTTGACATTTTTGTACACAATTTGCAGATATACAACGCCTGGTGTCATAATTTGTTCGCATATGAGCAGGCAATTTGAAGGTCGTACATTTGAGACAAACTCATTTTATGTGATTTGAATTTACTGATTTTCGGCCAAATTAAAATAAAAAAGCAACATTTTTAAATTTGGGTTATTTTCCAGGGGGGCCGACACGGGATTTTTTTATTTTTTGAAAGATTTATTCTCTCAGAATGGAAACCCCTGTGCAATTTATAGAATTTGTAAAGAACGTTTTGTAAGGGCCCAATAAGGGGCATATGTCTGAAACATTTCAATAGGTCCAATTATTTTTTTATATTTTTCTTGTAATGGTCTTCAACTATACGGTTTGGTTTTGAAATTTTTTAATACTGTACGTTGACTAATATATTTGGCGCTTTCATCAAGATTGCCTAGTCTCCTGAATAGATTGTCAATGATGATCAAACCACATCTAAAATTGTTTGTATTGGTATCATCAGAGACATATATGTGTATATATGTCTCTGGTATCATGTTAACTTGAATAAATTGTGTTGTACACTGCCTGACTTGAACAATATTATATATATAATTATATATTTATTCGAAAAAGTGAACAAAATTTAAACATAGAAATATGTAATAAAGGTCAAACATAGAAATCTGTAATAAAGTTCAAACATAGAAACATGATCTGTAATAAAGTTCAAACATAGAAATCTGTAATAAAGTTCAAACATAGAAATCTGTAATAAAGTTCAAATATAGAAATCTGTAATAAAGTTCAAACATTAAACATGATAACACATTTAAACAGTTCCGTCTTTCCTACTTTTTGAACTACTTGTAATACACTTAAGTTTGCACCTGCTTACCACTTTTAACCCAAAATTGATTGTTCATTTTTCTGTACTTTCTTTTGATTCGTTCACTTTTTATCATGTAGGATTTGCGGAATCTTACTCGTAAAGATTCAGCTGTTGAGTCATGATTATTTGATTTTCTATGATAAATCATCTTAATGTCGTCGTTGCATTTTTCGACCCCTTGTCCTGTAAATTGTTTGATACTTCTGTACTTTCGCAAAAAGAACGAAACATGATATACTAGAATATGCATATATGGTGTAACATATTTAAAATCAAAACCTTCAAGACACACTCGTAAAGCCGTAAAGTCTGAAACCCACTTTTGTGCAGAGCCAAAGAATCCGTCAATTTGTTCGTCGGATGGACTCCATGTATTTATGACAGAGTAAAGAACATAGAAGTCCGCCCATAGCTTACTCAGACTATCTCTTGAATTTTCTGGAACACATTCACTTACACGCAGTTTTTTCTGTGAGAAGATGCAGAATCTTTTTAAATTCAGTTCCAGTTGGGCTTGTCCAATCAAGATTCTTAATAGAGTCACCCCTCCCATCCTTGACCTTATTCTCTCAAATAGAAAAGGATATACCACAACTTCTTATCAACTCTACTACTTGATCAACCCGCGTACTGCTCTTTGTTCTTTTTCCTAAATTTTCCTTTTGGTCCATATTGATAGCATTTTCTATCAAGTTTCTCAACAGCAAATCACCAATTCGCATCATTAAATGAAGTTCATCGACGACCACATGATCTAGATCTATATACAGCAAAAGCGGATGAATTGAACCGTAATTTGTTGTTTTCTTGTTACATAATTTTATCATTTCTTCAATTGATCTTTTGAAATTATCGTACCTGTAAAAGTTTTCACTTTTACTCATATCGTATCTATTTTTCTTTTCTATCTTACAATAAAGGCATGCAAAATTTGCATTGGCCGCATTTAAACCTAGTGAAATCGATAAAAACTTCATATCCCCTCCTAAAAATAAATCTAATAAGTATTATTGACCACTCGAAGACTGATATGGGATATAGCCAATTTCATTTCTTTTTGCCAAAAGACTGTTAATGTCTTTGAAAATATCTGATAAAGATTCTTGTATTGATATGAAATCTTCTTTTCCATCAACAATAGCGAGTGTATGTTACCCAGACACTGACATGACTTCCTCGCCGCTGTTCAAAACAGCCAGCGATAAAACCAAAAAGTTTGACATTCGGGACATTTTAGCACCATCTGCTGCAAACATTATTTGAATGACAAGTATCTCTACCTCTATATCATGTCTATTAAGAAGTCTATCTATAGTTTCTTTCAACGTGAGTTGAGCACCCGGACTTTTACAAGGGGTCTGAGTTATTGTGCACATATCATTGATATCCTGACGACATTGTTTTATCAAGTACGATCTTGGAAGTCCGTTATTGTACACAGCAAGTTCATGATAAGCATCGTCAGAAACACCAAATTTGTCAAGAACATACAAAAGACTTTTTACCTTATCTTGCTCCGTCTCTGGCATCTGATCATACCTGCTAACAGGTTTTGTGTTTTTTAAGAGGTCATGCGTAGAACCTGCTGAGTCGACTACCTTTAACTCTTGTAAATCAATCCCAATCGATTTAGCAAACCATAAAGCCTTGTTTACCCTCTCCTTAAGAATACTAATCTTTTAAGTTGACTGTTTCCTACTTTTACACTCTGGTATTGTCTTACCTTTATTTACTAGAGGGCTTTGTAGGTTTTCAATGTACTTATTTAAGGCTGTATTTGCCTCTTCATACAACCTCAAATTTTTCTGATAATCATCAGACTTTAATTTGAGAGAGTTTAATTGTTTTTCTGTTGTCGAATGTTCGGCATTTAACGAGTTCAGCTTGCAATTATACATTTTACGTTCTTCCGCCATTAATTCACTCTTAGAACACATTTCATCATAAAACACGTGCAAATGTACATTTTCCAGTGGAAAAGCGTCCCTCCCTCGCCCACCGGTTACACGCCTAGCTTTGAGTTGTGTTCTCCGGACAGCTGAAAAAAACCTTGATTCAAAAGTAGCGCAGTTTTCTTTAATCGGAAGGACACCATTTTTCAAATTATCATTAATTATGTTTATCGGCGAAATATTTGTCTCACTGTAAATGCTGTTTATTTTAAGAACTGTTCCCCTATCTAGAAGGAGTGTGTATCCATGCTTTTTTGTGTGTATCGTTCACTTTTGATGAATTCCCGTTTTGCGTTTCTGTTGTAGTGTCAATTACTCTTGGTAATGATGTAAAGTTAGTGTTTTTATTAATTTGAAAAGCCATTTTCACTGAAAAGGTTTATTTAAATGACAATGTTGACTACTTCCCTCTCTGTTCCGAATTCAATTTTAACAAACTCTTTTGGCCTTTGCTTAGATAAAATTAAAGAACCATTTCCTTGAACTTCAAACTGTTTTTTTGACCACCGAAGAATTGGTTTTACATAAACTGGGAACTTGATCCTCTTACCTTTTCCTTGGTTTGAATAAAAAACAACATCCCAGCCATGAGGGAACAATAAATAATCGAAGTCTGATTTCATATATAAATTATCAGGTTTAGCCTTCAAAATATTTCTGAAAATGTTGTGTTTAATTTCAATATAGAAATGCGAGCCAGTTCTTCTATGCAGTCTATCTTGAAATGCAGTCAAAATGTTGTCACTGACGTCTTTTAGTTGAATAGGTGGCAGTGGTTGTGTTGGTTCTCTGAACTCTTGGATCAGACAGGCAGGTAAATGATCAGCTGGCTCCCACGTGCACTCATATGAAGAAAATCCAACCCATTTCACTAAGTATTCCTCACACTATGAACAGAAAAAAAAAAATTCTATTTATTATTTAATGAATAATCTTTGATATTATTAAGTTTTTTATCCTTTAATTTCATAAGATTTGTTGAACAACTTGGGAAATAACACTATGTACAAGTGTCCATGCACCCCCCCTTTTTTTGTGATAAAAAGAAAAAGACCTTTTCACACACGCACACGCATTCTTTTAAATTTTCATTTATTAAGAAAAATCTTATGATGTGTTGTTTTTAAAAGGTATCAATCACAATCGAATTTCAAAATGAATTGGTACAATCCAATTTATTCCCTTTATGGCGCCTCCTTGTACCGGCAACCCTTCAGAAGCGAGTTGCTTCCCTTTACATTGATAAATCATTGGATTAATTCAATTAATACTTGTAGTTATGAAACATTACATAAACAAGTTTTAGCATTGAATAGTCAGCTAGATGTATGTTGTCTTTTTAATTGCTTTTAAAGTCAAATAGCGAGTTTTTTTAGTCGGACTCACTCAAGGTCATAATATCAGAACCTGACAGAAAAACATACCCTTTTTAGCTTGCGGCATGCAATGATCCGCTCGACATCATATGTTTCAGGTAAGACTTCTCTCCTTTCGACTGTCTCTGTCGCTGTACGGTCAGTGCCACTAAAGTTTCCGTCCGCAAGCCGATTGAAATCAATTTTCCTTTTACGTATGTTTGGCATGTGGGTTTTTTAGTAAATAAAAGGGAGATAACTCGCACAAAGGGGCGGATTTAGCATAGGTCTTGTGATTTAGCTAATAAATAAAGTACCCGCAATTTTGCCGTATGAATTGGGGGCTGTTCTCTGATGCTTATGGTACCTTATCCTTTTAGTTCATTTATATGTTTAAGAGTTTAGTGTGACGTCCATTTCGCTCAAATAGTATACATTATTGTGAAGGGGGCAATTGAAGTCCTCGGGTTGCGGGATTTTCTCACTGCATTGGAGACGCATTGGTGGTTTTGGGAAGTTTTCTGCCAGTTTTTCGGCTGGGTTGTTGTCTCTTTGGCAAGTTCCCTGTTTCCATTATGATGATTATTTATTCTATGGAATGGAAAAAGAAAGATAAATCACACTTATTATTACATATTTTTTACGAACACATTTGATTTTGCATATGAAATAAACGCAGTTTTACCTAAGTCTAATTGCTGCCTAGGGCAAATAACCGGAGCTTCCCATACAATCTCAATAGGAGAGCCATATATCAACCCCAAGGGAAAAATCCATATCGGCCCTCATCTTGGTTGGAGAATCATGTAAGTCTTTGAGACTTACTTGATTATAAAGTAACTCTGCCGTTTAAAAATCTATTTAAACAGCACAGTTTTCAAAGATATTAAAACATCTTTATTATTGATGTGACGTCCTATATTATGACGTTGTTGCTAGAATCAAAACGTCTTTGTGTTTATTTTCGGAGCACCCCAGATGTGGTTATAGGAATTATTGAGGAATTATTGGATGGTTATAAAATGTTTTATACATAATACAAGCATACAAAAAACAACAACAAATAAACAAAGATAAAATAAAATTAAGTAAGAGCAAAGAAAGAAAATAAGTACATATTTTTTATTTATTTTTTTATTTTATTTTCTCGTTCCAATTTCATAGACTAGATATGTGATAAATAGGTAATTTCATGATACTGTCCATATCGGCCCTAGTGTCATCCCTTGTCCTATATCAGGACTATGTACTTAGCCCTCCGTCCGATATGGGAATATGAGACAGTTGCTAAGGCCATATGGAAAATGCCATGTAAATATCTATAATCATTATATGCTAATGATACCGTGATATCAAGTGAAATTTTCAAGATCTACAAAAGATGATAGATGATTATTTGAAAATATGGTATTAAAAAATTTGATGAATGATAAAATACTGGTTTAAATTTTTAATACAGATACTGTTATTTTAAAACATGGTTTAAAATCATCATGATCATGTTAGAATCTATTTTTAAAACGCCCTATACTAGACTGTACTGGGCTTGCGAAAAATGAGAAATGTTGTATATAATTATCGTATTATAATTGACGTTATCAGGGCACATATCAGGCAGTTGAAATCGAATGCGAGTTTAAACACTTTTTTTTAAAGAATCATCAACATGAATTTTTTACAAATATATAGACGACTTATATCGTTTACAGTTATATAATATAGAAGGAAAACTCTTCAATTATGTATTTAAACAATTAATTTGTCAGTATAGAATATGTGCACGTTGTTTGTAGATGGTACAGTTATCATCAGGAGAAAACATTAAAGAACTTTACAATTAAGGGAAATATGTGTTATCTGCTATTGCTTTTAAACAGTTGGGTTCCGATATTATTCGATATTCATTAACGTGAATACATGTTTGTGTGAACTGAAATGATATGTATAAATCGGTATATATCTATAAACTGTATTGGTTTTCAAATAAAGTATTACTGGGAATGCCATACATGTCCAAAATTAAAACGGAAATTTTCTTCAAATGTTTGGCTACAAAATATAGACACGAGGTCAGTTGGTCATCCATAATTATCTTTAATTATACATATGTTGCCTTCTTAGTTCTATTCACAGTTACTGACGTCCTTCCTGAAAAACTATGATACTCAAGATGTTAATTTACATGTGTATGAAAGATACTGTCCAATTGAGGCTGGTTTTCCTGATTTTGACTTCCTACAGATTTGTCCGTTTTGTCATCACGTGGCGTAGTTTCAGATGTGTTCTCAGCCTTAAGCTGTTGTCTAAGTAGAAAATAATAGAGATACAAGAATGACAACTGAAAAATGAATCCCAAGATGGGAACAACGAATACATAAGATGCATACCATTTATGGTTTGAACATACCCAATCTTCCTTTAACTGATTTAGTGCATGCTCATCGATATACCAAAGATACAGTAATAATCCACTCCGGCATAATATAAGATGTAATAAAATACGAAAAATGTTTCTCCACATTGATCGTTCTTGTGGCATTTATAAATATCTGACACACAAAAGCAAAAGATGTATCCTATCATTCCCAAGAATAAAACAGGCTCCTCTGAAAACCGAAAACTTTCGTTAACAGCCCTTCTTTCACAAGTACCATATATAACTCCAAATAATAAACGATAAAGATGGAAGTAAAAAGTAACGAGATTGTACTCAGCGGTTACTAGTGCAATCAAGAGAATACGAGGAAATATTTCAGCAAAACGTGAGACCCAGTGAATGAGTTTAATTAAAAAGCTATCTTCTTCCTTCTGTTTTGTCTCTCGATACTGCTGTTTAAAGGCATTCAAAGACCATGCAAGTCCTAGGGATGACTCGGCAATACTCAGAAAACGAATAATCCCTATAACACAGAAGTAAAAATTAACTGTTACATATATTCACAGAAGGTCAAACTTCAATGTACTATTATTTTCATTATAAAACATTAATATAGATATGATCAATAAGTCAAAATGTTACCATACTTTATTATAAATCTATAAATCGATGATGGGGGTCGAAGCTTCTAACAATTTGAAAAGCGAGTCATATTGCTATTAATTTTTGTTTTTATCTCTTATGCCGCCATGTTATAGTTTAGTGTTTTTTCCTGGACTGTTTTATACATTTTATGTTGGATATTTGTATTTTGTTTATCTTTTTTTTTTGTATTAAAATGGGGTAGATTGAAACGAACTAATTTCACCATGTCAGATATGCATGTTCCTAATTCAAGTCAAGGTCTTCGTCAATAGTTGCAGTATGTCTCTATTTAATTCTATCACTATTATAGATTATAGATTGGTTCATTGATCGATGGATTGGTGCTTAACGCCACTTTCATCTCTATTGGCTATTTCGTGGCGGTAAGTTTGTATGGGCAGAGGAAGCTGGAATGCCCAGAGAGAACCAGCCATCCTTGTCAATTTAGTTGGAAGTCGTGCACACTTGCCACGTGTGGAGATTCGAACAGGCTAGTGAAAAACAAATATTGCAGACATGAACCAACGACAACCACTGAACTACAGGCTCCTTTCTTGGGACAGGCACCTAAAGAATGTTGCCGGGTTAAACATTTTTGTGAGCACTCAACCCTCCCCTAACCTGAGACAGTGGTGTAACAGTACAACATAAGAACAGACTATAAAAAAAAGATTTAAACGGCTTAACTCATCAGATGGCTATATAGAAATACATCTAACAAAACACAGAGTGGACATGGACGGGTACTTATACATCCCAAAAACAAAAATACAGTAAGCACAGATCTGAGAGTACTCGCAGTTACGGACAGCTAATTCAAACCCAATAACAACTAATGAAAAAAATCATGTATCCAAGAGTATAATATCAATCAGTACACATCCAACATCCGATGGATTTAGTGTAAAGACCTCATTAACAGTCAGAAAAAAAACATGACATTGTGCAAGCCTAAACTGTAGGTATCGACAGAGTGTAGTACCGTGAAAGTACATATGTGCAGTATCTTTTATGGTTTTAAATTACAGATAACAAAAACAATATTTATACCAATAAAAACAATATTTAATTGCAATGTTGAATAAGTAACCTTTAGAATAAATTTATTTAAGGGATTGACAAGTTTACCCGGATCGTATCTAAATTTCCGGGCTCGGTTTACAACATCACCGTAAAATTTAGGATGTGCTATTCCGTTTGAAATATATGTCATAGAGTTACAGCCGAACTTGCTGACAAACAAATATATTACATAGTTGGACAGTCTATACCTTCTACTAGATTTAGTTCCAACTTATTTTGTTTCAGATTATGGAATATGGATCTCCTGAAGTGTCATTTTGGGGTTTTATTACAAATCTACTGACTTGCATTTATAATTCATCAGAGTGTATGATTTGTGGTAATGAGATATATCAACAAGTATTATACCGCTGTTCAAAAGTCATTAATCGATTAAGAGAAAACAAATTTTGGTTACAAACTTAAACCGAGGGACAAACATCAACTTTAAGAGGAAAACAAAGGAACAATAGAGACACTTAACTGCAAGAAAACAAACAACAAACGCCAAAATACATAGAAACGGACTATTTGATAACAACTGCAATATTCCTGACTTGGTACAGAACATTTTAAGAAAAAGAAAAGAGGGGTTGAACCTGGTGTTATGACTAGCCAAACCTCCCGCTTATATGGCAATGTTAAAATATATATATATATCGCTAAAATGTCAACACTACGTGACAGGAAGATAATACAACCAAACGCAAGAACACTCAGCACAGATAAATGCATACATAAATAACATAATAGTACATTACAACATGTAAACCACATAATAACAACGGACACCACAAACAGTGACGTATTTTTTGTGACGTGTATATTATCTTAAAATTCATACAATTATATGGAATGAGATCCAAAAATTCACACTTATTTTCACAATACTAGTCCAAATAATTATCATGATTGTGACGGTCTTGAAAGGCTTTTTAAATCTAATGCTGTGACGATCATATTTTTTTGGACTAACACTATCTATGGAAAATAGAAATTAACTCGACTTTACTGACAAATAAGACATATGTGAAATGTACCGAAAATACAGAATTCAAACCACAAACGATAAGACATAGCACAATATCCAACCGTAATTACACAAGAAACATCATAACTTAATACATGAATGTTGGATGTATAAATAGCGAGACACGTCGTTTAGCAATGCGAATTTACACTCGGCAAAGCAGTCATATTCGGGAATAGGTCACGTTCTGTACTTAGTAAACAGACGACGTAGATGGTAAACCACAATCTAAGAAGAGGCAAAAATGTCGTTGGTTAGTTAAGACACAGACACATCGCATAAATCAACCAATTCGTGATGGTGTCCATACAATTTACGGATTTTCATTTTTAATCTATCTTCCTCATAACTTTGTTGAAGCAGTTTCTGCGTAAGGAGTACACTCCTGTATAGGAAGTCCGTATAATGTGAATGTCAGTTAAAGCTAATGTACAAAAGAAATTATAAAATGTATGAATTATAATGTATTGATAATGAATCAAATTAGCTGCCAAAATGTTTTGATATAGGATTTTACTGCACAATACAATACAGTTTTTATTTTTCCACTCCAGAGAAACGGCATTTGGTCGGTTCTATGTTCATTGCAGCTCCTGAGCACATTGCATGGGCTTCATGTTGAGTTTCTCCTGTACAAAGAAATTAACATTGAAAGTTACACATTAAACATATGATATTAATAATACATAAAAAAAGGATTAAAAAGGTAGTTGCATTGTGTAAAGATTTGTCCTAGAAGTTTATAGGTCATACCGTTGTTAGTCATTATTCTTAAGTAGTAGTATAATTTGAATGATTAAAAATGCACAAGGAATATACATAAACAAAACTTACAAACAGGAAATATTTTGATTTTCTTCTCGTTTTTAATTAGTCGCCATTTGCAAACACATTTCTATGTGATATATCTGGTTTGAGCAGTCATGAATTCAATTTAATTCCGATAAATTATGCATATCCCTGATTCAAAAACTCTCTACTCAGAAACTGGCGACGTCTTATGAAGTCTTAGTAACAGCTGCAATTTCTTGAATACCGAATCAGTCGGGAAATGTATACCTCAATTGAATCCATAACTATTTTGAAATTATGGTTCCTATTATTGTGTTAGGGTTCTTTAAACTAAGGATCATGCTATGTCACCTTATGTTGAAATATGTTTAGAATGGTATATAAACACTGACCGTAAATGATAAATACAAAAAGATTGCTATTTTCATTTGAAATGATTAATTATGAAGCTTCAAAGTCTTAAGGTATAACATTTCTATTTGAAAACAATTTAGCAACTGTGAGAATATAGTTGTTCCTTCTTCTGATACATTACATGTTTTTACCTTCCTTTTGATCCTGTGGTTTTGGAAGTGGGATGTTAAAAAGTGAACATTTGAATTACGTAAATTTCTTTTTTTCCTTTTCCACTATCAAGTCTTAACTACGTACGTAAAAGATCATTGTTTTTTTTTCACTTATCCTTTCATCGATTTCAGTTTTAAATCAATTGAATTGTATTTCCTTATGAAAGTGACATAACTGATGTCATATTTGAAACAATTAGCTTCTATAATTATAGTAAAAACATAAAAGCATTTTTTACGGTCTGACAAACATGCATATTGTTGGTGTTATGTCGCTGGTTTTTACCTGTACATGTGTATAACGTAAATAAAAGCTTTGATTAATTACAATATAAGTAGAACAAACTTATGTTTTGTTGTTTTTTCAGAATTCTATACTATAAATTGATTATCTACATCAATGTGAATTCACTTTTTTCTAATTTGTCAAAATTAGCTTACATTACCAGTATTTTCGTCATTAACGGCTTCTGATCTTGTTACCATACATTGCTACAATTGTAATTATTTTGCAGCCGTAAAACCGTCCAATTATGCTGTGTTTACGTGTAAGTGTCTTTTTTTTTAAATGTGCAGTAAACATGTAATAACTGGAATTTCAGATAAAATAGAAATGCATGTTGCTTTGTAATTGCAACATTTCAAGGCGTTTTTGTACATCACTTGTGATATATTTAAGTTTGTGGTATTCATGATGTCTGAGAGTCGTATGATATCTTCCTTGCTTTTCTATTTTGAAGTTGTTGATATTTAGAATAGAAATGTATGGAGTTTGTCTCTAACATAAAACTTTCGTGATCAAATGAAAATTCACAACTAAAACAATTCTGTGTTTGATACTCGATCTTGCAGATTCCTTCATATACTGGTACTTTCTACCAAAATTTGTTCCTCGCGGCATTAAAAGTACAACCATGAATATGCAAAAATATACATTAGATTGGATATTGCAAATGATCTATTACAGTTTAACACATGAGAATTCTATGCAATTACTCTCAACTAAAACTTTCCATGATTCATCAATATTTTTAAAGGTAATGTCTTGACATAGAAGCTCAAACACTGAATTATACTCCGATTGACATTTCGGTTAAACCGTCATATATGAAGATACATACTTCAGTGAGAAATCATTTGATAACTTTTTTTTCAATTTGCCTATATACTGTAGACATACCCTTGAGGGTGTAAACCCTATGACATGTATGAGATGAATCGTCTTTTCGGCTTTATATAATAATCAAAACAAAAACATAGATGTTTATTATTTAGAAAATATCATTCAGAAAATTGACTTTATTCAGAAAAATGTATAATATATGCAATATAAATAATTACTACTAATGACATCATGGTTTTCAATGAATGAATATTGTATATTTCATTTGTAAGGTTTAACCTTATCATGCTTATTAAGTGTTTGTTGTATGCCAATAATCTTCGAGTGTATAGTATAAATACAAGTTAGGACAAAGTCAAATTAAATCAACTGATTAATTGAGTATGAATCGAAGAATTCAATGAAATAGAAACAACACAAAGAAGTGTATACATATGACTGTGTGGTCGTTTTTACCAAGGAAGTACGTTTTTTCAAAATTAACAAGTTGCTATCTTGGGAACGCTGATCATGCTGATTAAACAAAAAAATCAAAAACATAACTTGCATCTTATCCGTCCAGAAAAATGAATGTCCTCTAAATCGTAGCTTTGTTTTACACGATTGACTGATTTATTGTTAACGTTTAACGCCACTTTCAACACTCTTTGGCGTATCATATCAGTTCTTATAATCGGTGAGGAAAGTTGTTGTGTCCGAAGAAAACCATTGTCGTCCGACATAACAACTGAAATGCCAATTTAAGATTTACATTGTCAATTACATGTAAGATTAGAGCCTCTTGAGGGGTTCAAAACCACATCTTGAGTGTTGACAGACAAATGGTCACTGTAAATGAACTACTTAGACTGCTATGCCACCGAGGCTTTTTATCTTAGATACAAATTTACATCCTACTTATCACTGATTTTTCATTTCAGAATATTGCAACATGTTTGTTTGGTATCATGATGTCTATTTACACAGTGGGTAAGAAAATAACAAGTAGAAAATGTTAATGACTGTTCTGCCGAACCCTTTAAACGATTTCAACTTCAAATGCACAATGTTCTTCACTAGTCAATATCCGAATATGATGCCAGACTTTAAATGGGTCTTATTCTTTATTTAATGTTATATATGTTGAAATATTGAATTCTTGAATATGTGTTACCTATACATACGGAATCTGCAGATACGATTAACTCGGGATAGAATAGATGGATCAACAGATATTTTCAAAGAGAGTCGAAATTCAGAGTAGCATTTTAACTTTAACATAAACAAAAGCAATCAAAGAAACACAAATGGCACATTTACAAAATAAAAGACGAAAACTAAAAGAAAACACCAAAAATGTTTTAAAAAATGAAACTACCATCGGAATCAGATTTTCGGGATGAGCATTCTCTCAAAAATTAAATTATAAGATATGACAAATACGTGAATTATAAAATTGATTAACTTTAATGATTTATGAATATCAATGGGAAAATAATTGTTATTCTGTCTTTCTATTATACAAGGGTTACAGCCCAGTAATGTCAAAGATAATCTTGAACTGTTGCTTTAACGGCCCTCGTGTTATACATTGTTATACTAGTCTTCATTTTGTATCCGTCTTTGGTGTTTCTCAAAATTGATTAAGGATGTACTAAGGTTTAGGAATTTTTGTCAGATGTTCGGACTCCTTGGTTTTTTTCCTTTGATACAGGGTAGAATATTTTTCCCCATAACACCCATTTCTTTTCATATAAGACTTCAATAGCTCATAAAAAGGTCATAATTATCAAAATTTAAGCAGATTATAGATTTCTTTTCTTTCGATTTGAGACCCAAACAATACCAATGCAAATATAAGGTAAGAGTACGAATCAGCCTTTTCCCGCCATTTTTTTTTAAAATTAAATATCTAGAAAAGAAGCTCTATAACCTATAAATGTGTTTAGCTTATTTTGTTACTTAACTAATGCTATTCTGACTTATGGTATCAATTTTAAATTCTAGATAGTTTGAATTTCACCTAAGTACATCCTTAAGAGAGTATAAAGCTACATCATATCATACTGATATAAAACAGGTAAAATGATTATTGAAATAATAACAAGCTTTCAGTAAGAAAGAATCTTAAATAATGATTAAATAACAGTTCAATGTTTGTGTGTGTTCACATGTTTGCATATTTTCGTTTCAGAGGCCAGAACTGTGAGACAAAAAAGGGCTGTATGGAACCTTGCATATCAATTGACCTATTATTTTGGATCAGGTCAAGCCACTGCACTTCTAGACTACGGATGTTATTGTGGATGGTATGGTAGTGGAATGCCAGTTGACGGCGTAGATCGGTAAGTATGCATGAGTAATTTGAATAAAATGATAAGTGGACACTGGTGTATACAACAACAAGATATCAACAAAACGACGCCCAACATGTTTTAGAGATAGAAATAAATAACATAACATAAAATAGTTCAACATTTTTTTTTAACGCGTACAAATTAAAACTTTGCTATTGATGAATGGTGTCATTAATCAATGACACGGATATTGATAAGAAAATCGCAATGTTGATGCATTGTTATGATTTAGTCCTGTCCGCCATTTAAAAAAAAATATTAGAAAGTATGACATAGGAGGCAATGTACCAGTTTTCCAATAAAACCACATACGATGTTCTTAGGATGACATGTTTGAAATGCGTTATCAACTTTGTAAGAGAAAATATAAAATACTAACAGTTTGATTTTGCACATCGGTTCAATTCAATGTCAGATGATGATCGTTTTGTGTGTGAGCATTTTGAATTATATTCATAGCCCTATCAACCATGCATGTGTATGTTCTCGCTGTGAAGTGGAATATAAATCAATCTTTTTTACAGATGTTGCAAAGACCACGATGATTGCTATGGTCGTGTAGACGCATGTTGGCCTAAAACTTGGCCTTACTCGTATGAACTTCAAGGCGAAACAGTCAACTGTCAAGGTAAATAAATGAACGTTACAAAAAGTGTGCTTCTCTTTTCGACTTACTTTAAACAAAGTTTTGCCAACTAACTATAATTTGACTCTATTTTACACCAATGTCTTTGTGGAAAAATCTTTTCCGCTATCAAATGCAAAGGGACCACAGACATGACAGAGTAAGAAAGTACTTGTATATTTAGGTTGTAAAACACAATGTGAAAGTTCAGAATATAAAACCAAATAACCAATCAATGTTTGGTTAGAATGTAGTTTTTGTATAGTGTTGTAATTTCAGAAGGATTAATTTTATAATCTTAAATATATTCAAATTTTACTAGGTCTTAATAAATCTATGATTTTATAAACGTCTTGTTTATTCCCGGTGTAGCAAAAAATTATCACAAAAATACCGAACTCCAAGGCAAATTCCAAAAGGGGAAGTCAATAGAAACTGACATAAAAAACGCTGTCAATCAAATATAGTCCCTCTGATGATCATAATGTTTTCATATGTTTGTCCTATAGTCATAAACGGTTGGTTGTCTATACCGTATATGATCACGATATTTAAAGTTTAAAGTATAAATGGGATACATTTTTGTGGTGGTTAGGTAGGTCTCGCTAAAAATATCCAATATGCTCGCGGAATGTTCAACAGTAATACTTACACGTAAGTATATAACTTAATGACGTACATGTGGTTACATGTATTTAGTATCATATCATAATAACAATAACATATTCACATAAACATGTAAGACAATAAATTAAATTAGACGAATAACTTAGTATAATTGCGGTTAACATTTTGATGCACAAAATTAAAACAAATGTACGTTTCTATTCTAGACTAGTTATTATTAATTTTATAAAATGTTATTTTAATGTATCACAAACATTTACTGATTTGAGTATTCTATTTGATTAATATAATTTACATTTTGATCAGATAAGATATATATTTTTTATGTGGAAATTAGTTGTACATAATTTTACAAGACGGAGATTGTCATAATTATTACTTATGACATCATCCCCATTATGATCGTTATTGCTAAGTAAAAGTATTAATTTTAATTCAAAATACATCATTCTCTCCTAAAATAATACATGTTGAAGTAAAAACAAAAACAAATACTTCAGACAGTAAACTATAACTAAAAGGCGTGCGAGCACTTAACCTTAACCTACTCTCGAGCAGTGCAACAGCAGAACATTCATGTGAGAACAAATGAAAACATGTGTTACAAAATTACAAAGAAAAAGTTCCGATCTTAGAGTACTGACATTGGGTGAAATCGATAGCTAGCTGAAGGCCAATTACAACTAATGAATAAATCGTAATTTTAAGTATAAAATATCAATCAGTACACATCCAACGGTTTAGTTTAATGACGTCGTAAACAGGCGGTAAAAGCATGACCGGCAAAATTTCAATTTTGACAGGGTTATAGTACTATAATTATACATACCTATATTGGCATACATTTTTAGTTGTGTTTCGATTTATTATACACAACATCAATGTCATTACCGACAATAAAGCCAATATGCAAAGATCTTACTACAGTGGAAAATTAATAACATTTGAAAATAGTTTATTGATAAAATCAAGAAATTTGTATGTATTCCTGTATTATATTTTACCTTTCAAAGCTTAGGGTTCAACTTTCCGTGCATAGAAAAACAATGCAATACATTTTAAACGCTACGTTTAATGATATCTCATATTACTTTTTTTTAGATCATCGCCATTCCTGCAAATGGAGAGTATGTATGTGTGACAAGTTTTTAGTAGACTGCCTGCACAACAAAACATATAATCCAGACAATTATAATATAGACCATGATACACATTGTTAGGGGAGATACTCCATTTAAACAAATCAATCTGTGTCATTTTACTTGAAAAGGCATTTTGAGAAAATATTGAATTACGGATAAATCACAGGCGCTTGAGAAATAGGTCCCTGCTCTTAAAAATATATTCAAAGGAAATCATTTTTATTTATTGTATCGTAGTTTACCCCAATTTAAACGTATTCTTGTAACTGTCTTCACGAGTTACATTTTGTAACAATAACAATACTTTATGAGCGATGCCCGATCAGTAGGCATTAAAAGCGCCTGTTGAATAAATAGACGCATAATGCAAAGATCAAAGTTGTTTTATCTCTTTTGTGCGTCTGCTTGTATATTATAAGGCGTTATATAAGGTGCGATCGGAAACAAAGATAATAAAAATATGTTTTTGAAATTACCACAAGAGCTGTAGCAACAGTAAATGTTTTGCATATCTAGGACTTTGAAAAAAGGCGACGGGCACTGAGCACCTTCAATAGTGAGACGTGTAAAGAGCCTATGCATAAACCATAAATGTAGCTCCATCATGGTGACGAACATTTCTCACCCTGTAACCCCGTCTGTCAGAAGTCAGCGAGGTGTATCTGTCTTAGTGAAAATTACCTTTATTGTGTCAAAATGAAAATTATTTTCCTTATGTTACTGGCGATATGTTTGTAAATTTGTTTAAAACAGCTAATGTTCTCTTACATTTGTTAATCCCCATCTAATTACACATCTTCTTGAGTAGATAATTTCACAATACCTCTGAAGACGGAGTTGATGGCTGGTAACATACATGTAGATGCTAGTATTTCGTAAGTGTTATTTCGTTTGTGTGGTCAGTTTTGCTATTGATAGTGTCTCTGTATCTCCTTAAGGATAGGGCAAAAACGCATGTAGTTTAATAAAAAAAATTATTTACGGTCAACAATTCATGTTAGGAACCCATTATTCGTATGCCTTTATAGGTGATCTATTCTTTTTATTTATAATCTCTAAATCTGCTGTGTCAACTGCAAAAGCGCACAATGGGTACAAATGGTCACTCAGAGAAATTAAATCCTATAAGGTATTGACTGATAATGTAAGCCATAATGACTTATTTGTATATCATAATTGTTGAATTTTTAAGCTTTAGCCAGTTTCTCTCGATCTCCAATAATTTCTGCAAAAACACTTACATGTAGAAAAGTCGTCATTCAAGGACAGGAACTACACTATGGCATGTATATGTATCTACTGATGATTTCGGCCATATACTCTATTTATTGCTTTAATACTAATCTTGCTGATCTTTGTTATTTGTTATTAAATTTGAAAAAGAAATAATCCTCATTCAAAGGCAATAACCCTTACAAAAATTAATTGACTTACGGTTTTATACATGATGACTTATTTGGAGTTCTTTAATTTGCTGTAGATCACTTTTCTATTTTCAGTTTCAAAAACACGTGTTTGTATTAGTTTTAACGATATAAAAAGCTCACAAGTAAATTGTCTATCCTATTATTTCAATTATTTTAATTACATGTTATTCCACATGATGTTTTTAGCTATCTGTTATTCCAATTGATGTTTAAGTTATCTTTTGTTTCAATTAATTTGTTATTGTTTTCTTTTGTTTCAATCAATGAAATCAGAAAAGTACCAGTTTGTTAAATAACTATATCGTTGTTTCTGCTTTTTGCTATTGGTTTGTTTATTTTTAATCTCTTGATGTTGTTTAATTCTTAAGGAGCCTTACGGTTTTCATTAATATACAAACATTAAAACAGATACCTTTCTAAAACGATTCATGATATTTGTATGTCGGGAAACTGCTGCCGCTTTAAGTTATATGTTGGTGTCTGATGATATACTATATACCTATCAAAGACATTTAATGGATTGGCCAATTGGTGTACACTTAACATCCAGGTGCAAATATTTTGAATATGATGAAGTCGTCTATGAAAAGGACACATTTGTAAAAATTTCAACAAAGGGAGCAGCAGGTTTGGTTTAACATGTATTTACGCAAGAAGAAATCAGTACTTCCACATAAACCGTACTTGCATATCA
Source organism: Mytilus californianus (assembly GCF_021869535.1). Classification (NCBI taxonomy): domain Eukaryota; kingdom Metazoa; phylum Mollusca; class Bivalvia; order Mytilida; family Mytilidae; genus Mytilus; species Mytilus californianus. The sequence continues at coordinate 38,928,611 of NW_026262712.1, forward strand.
TTATCTATAGAGAAGTGTTATTTTTCAACAATTCATACCATTACTGAACATTAAATTTTCAAAATGATTGTATGTATTTTTTAAATAATAACATATAATCCAGACAATTATAATATAGACCATGATACACATTGTAAGGGAGGATACTCCATTTAAACAAATCAATCTGTGTCATTTTACTTGAAATAATAACTTTTAATAAAAATAGTTAGTCTGACATCTTTGCCGAGATATAGCTTTTTACGCTGATGCAGCGTCAAGTTTAAATTCATCAATAAATCAATCAATCATGTCGATCGCAACGCAGTTTGGTCCAAAGGTAACAGTTTCTTATCAAAAGGATTGCATACGTTGTATAATATGTATAATAATATAGTTCAATAACCATACAGAGTAGAGGCCTAGGGCTTTTTGATTTTAGGTCATTGCTTTATGACCTTGAAATTGTTTATTTTCGCAAAATGTAGATAAGATATTGGGTTTACTTCATATAAAACGTAATGCGGTTTTTTCAACTGACCCTGCTTATTCGATTTTTTTCTTTGCAAAATGTATCTTTCCGAACGCAGTTGTTGTTATGAATGCATCTCCTCACTAACAAAAACAGTAATCTGTAAAATCTTCTTTCTAAATTGTTTGCTAAATCCAGAGGCTACTTCAGTCAAATGTTAACCGAATCAATTAGGTGGCGTCTATCTGGAGTTATCCCTCCTTCGCTATTTCAAAATAGCTGTGTGTTGCAGAAACTATTTTATAACCATTTACGGAAAAAACAGATCCATTGGCCAGAACTAGGAAATAGAGGTCAAGGACAAAGGTCAAGATCATGTTATAAATGTAAAAAAGGTCTTGCATTTCAATACAGTAGGAGTTTTCCGCATTTTAATATACTGTATATAGAAATGTACAGTTGAATAAAAGAAAAATTAAGATCTCGGTCAGATTTACCTACAAATGAAAACAAAATGCACACACATTAAATTTATAAAAAATAAATCCCAGAGGTCTCTATTAAAAAGAAGGAAGATGCAAGGATTTTTAGGAGTGATGTCTGGTGAATTTGATAAATGAACTGGTCATCTCGCATTGACACGTTTTTGACGAAGGCAATACACATTTTACTTGGTTTTTTTTGTTTGTTTTTTTTTCTGGGTTAAGAATGTGCGTTTTATATTTGTCACTGAACGTAACGCAAGCAGTCAACGTAGATGTAGGTCACTGCAGTACATTGTTATTCTAAGAATGAGGATTTTAGGAACAGATGACCCTTATAAAAGTCAAAAAAGTTTCGACTCAAAACCGGAAGTGAAATACTTTAAACCGGAAGGATTTAATTGTCCTTTATTTAATGCAAAAATAAACACAACATATTTTTTTAATCAATGTAGATGATATCATTACATGCCTAAAGTAGAATATTTCCTTCATTTTATTCAAAGTACTTCTTACATGTGTTTGGAATAAGAATGAGAAAAACTTTCTTCTAATACCTGGAATAACTTTGTCAATAGAAATTATTTTTTTCACCAACATTGTATATTGAATAAATAAAAGTCAGTCGTGGAACGATCTTAATTGTTTCCATGAATAATTGATTTCTATTTCTATTTGTTTTCTTTTATTGTATTACTTTCTTTTTATTGTGCTGTATTGTAGTTTCGCAAGTGTCGATTCTAATTTTGGCATCTGCTATCGAACATTGACTGCGCTTTGAAACTTACCTTGTTTAACATAACACTGTTTCTTAAGAAGACGTATATCCCATAACATCCGTCAAGAAGATACGGTTAATTTGGCTTACCTTGATATAGTGTCATATGATGTGAGTTATATAGCCTTCATATTTTTTCTAAGCGGTATGTTGGTCATGTTCTAAATTGAGGCCCGTGCGTCTGAGCGAATCTCATCTGAAGCTATAAAAAATATAGATAAAAGATCTGGTTCCAATTGTTTAGATTAATGTAATAAGTAAACAGTATAATTTATACTTCGAAACAATTCAATGACTTCTAAAAGGAGTTAGTCCCTTTAAATGTTTAGATTTCAGGTTAATTAGCTCAGGCTTCAAATTGGTACATGAACAAGCCATTTGGATTTTGCAAAGGGTTGGGTAAGATAAGATTTTGAAAAGTCTAATCGGAAGTAACCATCACCTAATGAGATTTAATGTTTTGCACTGATTTCATCAAACTGTTTATAGATATCATATAAGTTTGGTAAAACAGCATACACATAATACAGTTACCTACCGCATGACACTAGAAGGGATAATGCATGTGTAAATCGGAAGTAACAGTGGACAGATAGTTATCATCTCAACTGGAAGTGATATTTTCTAAACCTGTGTCGCCATATATTTAAAGAAACTGTGTAGATAGTCAGCTATTTAATGAAACCAGACGTGATATTTTCTTCAATCGGAAGAAGCAAATGATCTGATTTATTCCCGGAAAAACAACAACTAATACTTTATTGAAAAGCAATACAGCTAAAAGAATATACATTATTACAATAAATCAGTGTCATTGTAGAATGTATACATATAGCGAAGAATGACAATATTCATATGGTAAATAAAATATAAAAACTACATATTAAGGTTTTTCTCGACAATTAGAAAAAAAAATACATAAATTATTTAGTAATCTAGTAAAGTGACATTTTAACTAGAATTACTAGTATTACGCATGCGCCAGTATGGTGGCAGTGAAATTTTCTTGTTACAAATTTTCTTGAAACAATTTGAATTAATTGGATTTATACAGCATTTATTATGATTTTGTTGGATGTTCTATCTTGACAAAAGTTATGCCAAAACAAAGAAAAACAAGAAACTTAAGCGATCGACACCAGATAAAGGAAATAATTCATCAGGAAATTCTACTTCAGATAGTTCTTTGTTTACAAACAGTACAGTTAATAGAAAGAGTGACCAAAGCATGGTAGTGTTTACTAAATATACGTTGAGTACATTTAATAACAGTTCACCAACGAATAGTTACGATCAAATTAATATTATGAATCAAGGTTACAATCAATACACGCCAATTCAGTCCAGTACGCCAAATGTGGCATACCCTTTTACGCCTGTACAACAGTTCCAGCAGTACCCACATCCTTTCACAAGCCAGCCTCCCCCTCCAACACCACAACAGCTTCAAAATACATGTGATATTGAGTTAATGCTTAAAACTTTATGTTGTAAAGTAGTCAATATTGAAATCAAACTCAATAAATTGGATTCTATTGAACACAGATTGAATAATTTTGAACAGAAATTTAGCACTGTCTATACAGAAATAATTACATGTAAAGAAAGAATAAGTGTTTTGGAACATAGCGCTGAATTTATGTCAGACATTAAAGATGAACACAAATCGATAAAAGCTAAAATTCAAACTTTGACAAAAAATTTTGAAGTATCAAAAACTGCCAGTAATTCAGTAAAGGAGAGATAAGCAGGTGTTGAGGCGCAAAATTTAAGTAACAATCTTTTGCTTTTTGCAATTGAAGAAAAAATAGGTAATGTAGAAATGGAGACGGACGGGGCTCAGGGTGATGCAGATGAAGGTATTATCGGAGAAGGAAAGAACAACATACAAGAAAATTGTTTAGACATAATTTTAGACTTCTGTGAACAAACATTGAAAATTGAAAATGCCATAGTGAACCTTAAATTAGAAAAAGCGTACAGACTTGGTAAAAAAAAAGTCGGAGAAAGTCGACCTAGGCCAATAGTGGTAAAATTTTCAAAGTACAGTGACCGCGAGATGGTACGAAAGTCATCGAAAAGACTAAAGGGGTCAGATTTCGGAATTAGTCCACAATATCCACAAGAAGTGTTAGCCAAACGAAAAAAGTTAATACCGGTAATGTTGGAAAAACGAAAAGAAAAGAAGACTGCGTACTTGGTTGGGGACAAGTTGTTCGTTGAGGGAGTTTTATACGATGAATAGGAATTAGCGGGGGATGATACAAATAAAAACAGAAAAGAAAACGTTAAATATTCATTAAAAGTATGTTCATGGAACATTTCTAAAGGTTTGATAAGAAAATTAGTCGACGCCGAATTTCAACATGAAATTGCAGATTATGACATATTATGTTTTAACGAATGATGGGTTAAATGTCCAAAAGAATTTGAGATAGCAGGTTACGATAAAAATTATGTGCAAAGGAAGAAATGTAATGCAGGCGGTGTTATTGTTTTTTTATAAAAAGTGGTTAAATTCGTATCTTGAGGTCTTAAAATGTTGTGCAGATAGTATGATATGGTTGAAAAGTAGAAATGGTATAATGTCTGATTGTAAAGATTTATATTTATGTGCTGTATATGTACCACCAGATAAAAATATATTTTACCGCAAATATGACTGTGACGTATTTGAAGTTTTACAGGAACATATAGAGCATTATAGTGCATTAGGTAACATTGCTATAATTGGTGACCTGAATGGACGAATTGGTAAAACAAACGACTTTGTAGGACATGATTTGTGTAATACTCAATTACAAAGTGATATAAGTGGTTTAATTGATTACACACCTGATTTACCTTGTGAGCGAACAACGGAGGACATTAAACCTGCTAACACTTTTGGTCGTAAAATTTTGGACTTGTGTAAATCGTCTGGGGTTAGAGTATGTAATGGACGGTTCGGGAAAAGCAGTGGTAAATTTACATTCCAAATAAAAAAGGTTGTAGCGTTATTGATTATGTGTTATTATCTCATGAATCTTTTTCTAAAGTAAATAATTTTATGATTGGTAATTTTAATATATTTCCATGTCATGCTCCTGTAATTATTGATTTCAAACTGAAAGGATTATCATTAACTGATTTGTGTTCATGTAAAATTATAAAATATAATACTTATAACTGGAATGAAGAGTTTAAAGATGATATAAAGAGAGACCTTTGTGCCAGTGCAGATAAAATAAGCAATCTTGTGAACAGTATGAATGAAACGGACAATACTGACGATATTGTGGCTGAAACGAACGACATTTTATTACACATTACAGAAAAATACACAAAAAGAGAAGTGATTAAAACTGTTAAGTGTGATCATTGTAACGGTAAAAAACGGAATTTGGGTGTAACTGGTTTTAACCGTGGTTAGCCGTGGATAAGTGACGAATGTAAAAGAGTTATACCGGACGTACAAACGAGCATTATCACAGTTTAATATATGTAGAAGTGAGGAAAATAGACTTACTTAAATATTTCAAAACAAAGGTTTAAGCGTATGGAAAATACTTTAAAAAGGCGTTACAAAACCAAGAGAGGAGATATGTTTAGTTCAATGAGAAGAACCAACCCAAAATACTTTTACAGAAAATTTAGAAGAAAAAGAAAAACACTTAATAGTAATTTAACATTAGATGACTTTGTCACACATTTCAAGAATTTAGTATCGAAAGACAATATTATAGATGGTCAAGTAAATGATGAAAACTATGATGTGGTTTATTCAGAATTAGATCGCCCATTTACAGAACAAGAAATAGACATATGTGTGAAAAAACTAAAACGTGAAAAAGCACCAGGATATGACAATATTTTAAACGAATTTATTAAAGAATGCAAAACTGTCCTTTTGCCGTTACTATGCAAGCTTTTTAATGTTAAATTATGTACAGGATGGTTCCCAGAAGTATGGGTTACTAGCATATTAATACCACTATTCAAGAAAGGCTCGATGAATGATACAGGTAATTATAGAGAAATATCACTGGTTTCTCATGTTGGAAAGTTATTCACATCGGTGATACATACTAGATTGATGAAATGGTGTAAAGAACAGTAATTTGACCGATGCGCAATTCGGTTTCATTCCGGGATATGGTACAAGGGACGCAACCTTTGCTCTTCATTCTGTTATAGCTAAATCTTTACGTAGAGGAAAATGGTTATATTGTTGCTTTGTTGATTATGTTAAAGCTTTTGATAGTGTTTTACATCTTATTTTATGGTAAAAAATGCTAAAGTGTGGAATAACTGGTAATCTATTGTGTTTAATTAGATCTATGTATTCTACATTGAAAACATGTGTTAAGTTAGATGGACAGTTTTCAGAGTTTTTTAGTTGTAACGCATGATTAATGCAAGGGGAGTCATTATCCCTTTTTTTATATTCTCTCTACGTAAATGATATAGAAATAGAATTAATCAAACAGGGTATTGAGCCATATGAAGTCAGAATGTTAAATTTATATTTGTTCATGTACGCAGACGATACAGTTCTTTTTAGGGAAAGTGTTATTGAATTACAAAAAATGATAGATACTGTGAATGAGTGTTCAACACAGTATGGGCTACATATAAATCTCAGTAAGACAAAAATTGTAATTTTTCGTAATAGAGGTAAAATAAAAGATAACGAAAAATGGTCTTTAAATGGTAAAGTAGTAGAAGTATGTAATGAATTTGTTTACCTGGGTTTATTGTTTAATTATAACGGTATATTTACTGTAACACAAAAGACACTAACTGAACAGGGTAGAAAAGCTACTTTCAGCATACTTAGTAAAACTTATGATGCATTTTTTTATATAGAAACTTTAGTATCTTTATTTGATACTTATGTTACAAGTATTATGAATTATGCCAGTGAAGTCTGGGGCTTTCATAAAGCCGAAGATATAGAAAATTTGCATTTATATTATATGAAAAGAATTTATTAGTTAGAAAAGGAACTGTTAATCACATGGTATATTTTGAGTTGGGCAGAGTGCCCTTGTATGTAAATAGATATGTTTTTTGAAAATGGTAACCTACTGGTTGAGACTGTTAGACACAGAGAACTGTATTTTAAAACATGTATATAAAGATATGTACGAATCTAGTTGTGTGAAGCCAAATGACAAGCTAAATTGGTCTTGTAAAGTACGAGATATATTATGTAAATATGGTTTTAGTGATATTTGGTTTTCACAGAGAGTTAGAAACAGTCAGTTGTTTTTCAGTGAATTTAAACAAAGAGTTCTAGATAATTATATATCTGAAGGTTTATCAAAATTTGAAAATTCGCCGAAATGTACTTTGTATCAGTATTTACACTATGGCCACACTATGCAATTTTACCTAAGCCGTCCATTAAACAGTTTGTACAGATCTTATATAACTAGATATAGAATAAATGCTCATGCACTATGTATAGAAACAGGCAGATACTATAGTATAGCCAGAAATGAACGTTTGTGTAGTATGTGTAATAAAAATGCGATTGAAGATGAGTATCATTTTATTTTAGAATGTGATAAATATAACGACATCAGATGTAAATATATAAAGAGTTATTACTATGAGAGACCATCTACTTTTAAATTGGTGCAACTGTTATCTGTAAGAAATGTCAAAGAGCTAAACAACCTGGGAAAATATTTATTTTCTGCAGAAAAAACACGTAATGGTTAATTATTCAAATTCTTAATTCTTTCATTGATTTGTATAATTTGTGTATAAATGTTATATTATGCTGTATTTTATCTATTGGATATTTATATTGTGTAAATCCAATAAGCTGTATTTGCTTACGGAAATAAAGTATATTTCCTATTTACGTAGTCAACTGATAACAACTATATACAAAGTTTGATGATCTAAAATAAAACGGTATTCATCTAAACGATGGTGGTAACTTTGGTTTTTGATGCAAAGGAATGGTGCATTTGATCCAAAACAATCCTCTGACTTCTTACGGAAGTTATTGCCTCTGAAATATTTCAGTTTTAGTTAAATTAATAGAAACCATTTGAAACAGTTACATTATAAAGTCATGGACGATTTTTGGATAACAATTTGAGGCATATCACCTTGATAAAGGTCAATCGTAAGTGACATTGTGGAAACTTGAAGTAGGTTTTTGCACTTATTGTTCTGGGAGTGTACCTAGCAGCCATATATTTTCTAAATAAGTGTAAACTAAGATATATTTATATGTAATACCCCGAATTGACCTCTAATAAACGTGAAATTGCTAATGTCATATCATGAACAGTACCAAGAAACAATATATTTTTAGCTCACCGTTTGTGTTTTTTTGTTTTTGTTTCGTAAAACAACATGGCCGCCATGGTTAAAATATAACATAGGGGTAAAATGCAGTTATTGCTTTATATCTCAAAAACCAGAGCATTAAGAGCAAATCAATTTCAGCCAAATTTGGGCTAAATGAGTTTCAGAGTATCTTGTATGAATTTTATATTTTATTTCCTTGTACGTCAAAAAACATAGCGACTATGGCTAAAATGGAACATAGGGGTAAATTTTTTTTTTTTTGCTTTTGAAGAAAATATGACAGATACAAAGAACATTCAAATGGCATTTGTAAGCCACTCATTAATATATATTGATAAACGAAAATAATCATTGATGAAAGATTTAAGCAAAAAATTACAGGTGAGCGATTCAGGCTCTTGAGAGCCTCTTGTTGGAATCCATATGCAATAAACCCTTCAAATGAAACCTGATTATACATTTTATAAACCGAAAGAAGCTAATTATCTTCTTCATTTCAAGTTAAACCATTTTTTTGGAAATCAGTGCTAATTAAAGTATGTCAAAAACCGAAAGTCGCTTGGTGTGAACCAGAAATTCATCATGATTTATCCTTCTCAATATAATAAGTAAAGTAACAAAAAAACCGAACTGCAAGACAAAAAAAAAACGAAAGTCCTTTGAATTATCATATGCAAAATAAAAAGCTCAAACACATCGAACGAATGGGAACAACAGACAACCTGGCGTTGTTATCTTACTCACTATAACAGCAAATAACTATATCAACAAAGAAAACAACAAGAGGCTCTCAAGAGCCTGAATCGCTCACCTGTTATTTTTTTTGCTCAAATCTTTCACCAATGATTATTTTTGCTTTTTTCCCATATGTTCCATTTTAGCCATAGTGTCTATGTTTTTTGAAGTACAAGGAAATGAAATACAAAATTTATACTAGATTCATTTGAGAAGATTTTTAAAGTTAGCAAACATAAAACAACTTGTGTAAAATTGTCCGTAAACGGCAATAACTCCTTAAGGGGGCAATTGACAATTTTGGTCATGAAACTTTTTTGTAGATCTTACTTTGCTGAACATTTTTGCTGTTTACAGTTTATCTTTTTCTTCAATAATATTCAAGATAATAACCAAAAAAACTGTAAAATTTCCTTAAAACAACCAATTTAGTGGCAGCAACCCAACAATGGGTTGTTCAGTGTGTCTGAAAATTTCAGGGCATTTTCACCTCATGTCAGATTTGCTCTTAATGCTTTAGTTTCTGAGATATAAGCCAAAAACTGCATTTCACCCCTATCTTCTATGTTTAGCCATGGCGGCCATGTTTGTCGTTCATAAACAAGATTCCTAAAAGAACATTCATTCAAGTATTAGGCAAAATAGTTTCAGAAGAGAAGATTTTTAAATGTTAGCAAACTTGATGAACACATTGCGTAAAATTGTCTTTAAAGGGCAATAACGCCTTAAGGGGTCATTTGACAAATTTGGTCATTTAACTTTCTGTAGATCTTACTTTGCTGAACATTATTGCTGTTTACAAGTCATATCTATCTAAAATAATATTCAAGATAATAACAAAAAACTGCAAAATTTCCTCAAAACTACCAATTTAGTGGCAGCAACCCAACAATGGGTTGTTAGATTTGTATGAAAATTTCAGAGCTGATAGATCTTGACCAATTGAACAATTTTATACATGTCAGATTTGCTCTAAAAGCTTTAGTTTTGGAGATATAAGCCAAAAACTGCATTTGACTCCTATGTTCTATTTTTAGCAATGGCAGCCATGTTTGTCGATGGATTAAAACTTCGGATACAATTTATAAACTAAATATCCTAAGGAACATTCAGATGAAGTTTGAAGGTATTTGGCCCCGTAGTTTCAGAGGAGAAGATTTTTAAATGTTAGCAAACTTAAAGAACAAATTGTATAAAATTGTATTTAAAGGGCAATTACTCCTTAAGGGGTCAATTGACAATTTTGGTCATATAAACTTTTTTGTAGATCGTACTTTGCTGAACATTATTGCTGTTTACAGTTTATATCTATCTATACTAATATTCAAGATAATAACAAAAAACTGCAAAATTTCCTTAAAACTACCAATTTAGTGGCAGCACTCCAACAATGAGTTGTTCGATTCGTCTGAAAATTTCAGGGCTGATAGATCTTGACCAATTGAACAATTTTACCCCAATGTCAGATTTGCTCTAAAAGCTTTAGTTTTTGAGATATAAGCAAAAAACTGCATTTGACCCCTATGTTCTATTTTTAGCCATGGCGGCCATGTTTGTCGATGGATCAGAATTTCAGATACAATTTATAAACTAGATACCCTAAGGAACATTTAGTTAAAGTTTGAAGGTATTTGGCCCAGTAGTTTCAGAGGAGAAGATTTTTGAAATAGTTTACGACGACGACAGACGACGACGACAGACGACGGACGACGACGGACGCCAAGTGATAGCATAAGCTTACATGAGGCCCTTCGGGCCCCGGTGAGCTAAAAAGGCATGTATTCAATATATGAAAATGAAAGACAAAAATACAAAAATACATATAATATCAATCATATGTGCGAGATATATCAATAATCTGGCAAATTCTCCCTTTGCATTTTCGGTCGGAAACTCGGACTTTTATTTTCATGTTAAAAAATCCATTTACTTCTGGAATAAACCATCTTATACACTTTTGATTTCTAATCATATGATCACATAAAAAATAAATAAAATAATGTTGCAATTTTTTGAAACGATTCTCACGGAGTGACTGGTCTTTAAGGATTTTTATTTTTTATTTAAATCAAAAAGTCATTAAAGGGGATTCGAATAAAAAAAAACACAGTTGTTTAATAACATAAATGAAATTGCAAGTGGACAAGTATTAAAACTAGGATGAGTTTTCTTTTTCTTTTACTCACAAAACTGTTTAATTGGCGAACTGCATGTAATGTGGACCCACAGTTTTGTTCATTAATATGAAAATAACGTGTTTTCTTGAACGATGTAATGTATTGCATTGTTGATTAATACAAGGAATTAACAAAATAAAATTTCCTACTCAAAACGAGACGGAAATTAGAAGGGAACATTCAAATGACCTAGGTCGAAAAAAATGGCAACGCCAGGGCTAAAATGGAAAAGCGACAAAAAGAAATATACATTAACAACACAGAAAACTAAAGATTGACCAACACAAACCCAACCAAAATCATGGGATGAACTCGGTACTCCGGAAGGGTGTGCAAATCCTGCTCCATATAAGGCACTTTTCGTGCCGTTCATACAAGTAAAAATCCATTAATAAGCCTCATTTGTTTGATTACACAATAGAGAAAAACAGGACGATATTGTGGCTACAAAAAAATGGAATATACCCGTGGTCATCGTCATATTTGATTGTGAATAAGTTTCTATTCTGACATGTCAGATGTGTTCGTAAGATTTGCTGTTTGTTGTTTTTTTACGACGCCAATAATAGAGGCGCAAAAATGAGAGTTGACAAATGCATCCTACACAGACAATACCGAATGCATAAGGGCATACCCAGTATGATTTGAACATGTTCCTCCGATCTTATAATGAAATAAATCAGGGTCATCACTATACCTAAAGTAAAGCATGACAGCATTTTCTGCATAATATAAAACTTAGTAAAATCCAAAGAATATTCCCCACATTGTTCCTTTTTGTGGCACTGATAAATTTGTGATACGGAAAAGCTAAATATGTTGCCAAATGTTCCCAAAAATAAATCTAGCCCAATGTCTTCCTTACTACAGACATACATGAGTCCATGTAGAAGACGATTAATTATGAAAATTGAAACAAGATAGCTATATTCAGCCGTAATGAGTGCAAGTAAGATAATACGTGGTCCAATCTCAGCAACACGCGATATCCAGTGAATGACTTTGATCAAAACACTGTCTTCTTGGTTCTTTTCCGTCTTCCGATATTGATGTTTGAAGGCATCCAAATACCAAGCCAGTCCTAGGGAAGATGCAGTTATGCTCAAGTATCGAATAAATTCTGAAAGACAAATCTGAATGTAACTATTATTACCTATTGTTAAAGGAAAGTCACAATCTGTTGATTAATCAAAAAGTGTGTCTTAAGTCAATTATAGTGTTCAGTCAAAATATATGTTTCGCAAATTATAATTGCACACAGCTCATACGACAGCTATATGCATATTTAACGGATGGTTTTGAAGCATGTGTTATTAACTTACAATATTTCTCTTTGAATATGTGGTCGTGTTCGTTTACGTTAATGCTACAATTTTATATATTTCCGGATAGGCAACTTTTGGGCAAATACTTTGCTATTCTGTTTGTTTAAATGATTTATGCTGAAATGGATTAGCTTGGGACTATTAAGAGTGACATATAACATAGAAACATGAGGACGGTATGTTTCCCTCTAGATGTCTTTTGGTTATTTTGGTCGTAGGATTGCTGTTATATTGACGTATACTCCACAACTTTAGATGTAAATATATAAAACTATGAAAAATAGATCCAATACAGCATGACTAAACAGTGTTCTTGTTTTGCTTGTAAACATTACGGTTAATTTAAATTTATACAAATTATGTCATGTAAGGCAAGTGTGCTTTGATTTTTGTTTTTTGTTTTTTTTTTGGTGTCCAATCAATGTGAAACACAATTATGACATTAAGAGCCATGTGAAACAGTTCAAATGCAGAATTATTTGTTTTCTATAGAAAAAGAAAACCATGCAAGCATAAAATCACCAAAATATTTAATAAATGTACATCTTTTTGTGCATTTTTATACGTTAAAACAATAATCAAAATAAAAAAAGAACATATTTCAAGTTTACTATTTAGAATGCCAGACGCGCTTTTATTTAACCAGTAAAATACCAACGTAAAAATGGTTGATGAACAGATATCATAATATCTAGAAAAAAAGAGCACTCAAAATATTAGTTCTGTAAACAAATAAAGCCTGCACAAATCTGGAACATCTTATATGTAAATGTTATATACCATTACTCTCTCTTTCGAAGACATATAGTTACAACCTTTGTTTCGAAGGACAAAACATATTTTGTTTCGACTATTCATCTAGGAATGATCTGCAAATTGTTTAAAAGCATAATTGACAACATACAATACTTTTCGTGTATAACAGAATTTACAGCAAAAGTCGCTTTGGTAACTATTAAATTTCTTTATTTTGTATGCACTCTACAAAATATGTAGACAATAGTTTTTTTTTTTTTTTTTTTTTTTTTTTTTTTTCACGAAATAGTTTTTGTATTGTATAGTCATATGCATACTTAGAAGAATAAACTAATATATAACTAATATAAAAATAAGGAGATGAGATATGATTGCCAATGAGAAAACTATCTATCAATAATCAAATAAAGTGGATGTATGTAATTATAGACAACCGTACGACCGTCAACAATGAGAAATACCCATGCCGTATAGTTGCCTATAAAAGGCCCCGACATGAAAAATATTCAATTGAGAAAACTAAAGACCTAATTTATAACAAAACAATTAACGAAAAACAAATATGACAGACATAAACTAACGAGAACAACTGAACTATAGGCTCCTGCCTTGGGACAGGCATGTAAAGAATGTGGCAGGTTCAAACAAATTTGTGAGCTCTCAACTCTCCCCTAACATGGGACAATGGTGTAGCAGCACAACATAAGGACAAAATATAAAAATCAGTTGATACAAAGCAGAAAAACATCAAACATCAATACAGACCGGACTTGATAGGGAATTCATCAATCGTTCATCCTAACAACAAAAAGAAAACTGAGTACAGATCTGAGATTACTCGCAGTTACTGGCAGCTAGTTCAAAGCCAATAACAACTAACATATAATTCATGTTTTCTAAGAATAAATTATTAATCAGTATTCACCAATTATCCAATGGATTTAGTGTAAAGACGTCATTAACAGTCAAAGAAAAACATTACCGTTGGCAATGCAAAAATGAAGGTATCGACAGATTGTAGTACCGTTAAAGTGCATATGTGTATAACAAAATGTACGATTTTAGTTTACTGAAATCAAAATCAATTTTCATACCAAATAAAAAAAACAATATTCAAAGATCTAACTAAAGTTTTGAATTGGTAGCCTTTTATAATTAGTTTATTTAAATGACTGATAAGTTTACCCGGATCGTATATAAATTTCCGGACTCATCATCGTAAAATTAAAGATATGCTAAATCTTTGTATCCATGGAAGAATTTAGTAAAGGTTTCAAAAGAGAGGCGAAAGATATCAAACGGACATCCAAACTCATAATCCAAAAATTAGCTGACAACGCCATGGCTAAAAAAGAAAAAGATCAACAGACAAACAATAGTACACAAAACACAACATAGAAAGCTAAAGACTGAGCAAACGAACCCCACCAAAAACTGAGGGTGATCTAAGGTGCTCTGGAAGGGTAAGTTATTTGTGGTAACGAAATCCCTGACTTAATAATTTACCAGTAATACATAGATTGCGCTAATAAACATCCAAAAACGTCACTACAGACACAAGCATAACGAACAAGTTGCAATATATAAGCACCGTAAGATGGTGCCAGACAAAAATGACCGTCCAAAAAAGGAAAATCAACAACAGGGAAAGAAAAATCATTCCTTTTGTCGTAAAACTGAAATATCTAAATCTAGGTAAGAACACTTATTGCTGTTAAGATTTGATTTATTTGAAGTAAGTTGCTGTGGGTAAAGTTCGGCATTATATTTACAGAATTCTTGATTTCTAAAGAAAAAAATATCATCAAGATAACAGTAAGTGTCGTTGAATTGACCAATTACATAGAATTTAGAATAGTCTTTACTGAGTTCAGCCATAAACTGCGATTCATAACAGTACAGGAACAAATCTGCTATTACAAGATTACAATTTGTGTCCATAGGAATACATACAATCTGTCGATAAAATTTATTGCCGAAACGTTCATATATGTTGTCAAGGAGAAAATTTATGGCAGTAATCATCTCATCGCATGAATAGTGTTTTATACAAAAAGGCACTACACATGATAAACTCTTGAGAATATAACTTCCTAAACAGATTGGAATTAAACATGACATCGTGCCATTACATTCAACATATATCTAATCTTGAATATCTACTCACAGCTTGTTTAACTTAATGGTTTTCAATTACCTTAACCCCAACCATATCAGTCTAAAAAAAGGGTCACGACCATCTGGGCAATAGAACCGTGAACCATATTTTTTTATTATATTTTTGAAAAAAAGCATTGACAAATCTGCATTCTGACAAAGTATAAGAAAATTATATCTGAGGAAATGAATCCCAATGATCAACCTTAACTGTGGTCAATATATTACATTTGTTTTTGCTTTTCGGTGAATTGCATAGTTTCTTGCGCCATAAAGTTCTGAGAGCTATGATTTAAAGAGTTTTTTCACCGTCTTCATACATTTGAATTTCTATAAATACTCAGGTGTTTGAGAAGTGTCAGTGTGTGTATCAGTGATCAAAAGGTATATTTGTATTGTTAACTGGGGAGCTGCCTCTACTGTAGCTTCAATGAAAGTTAGGTAAGCTAAGGTATATTCTAATTTACTTTCTGGTTTTCCACGTGCAAGTAGTTCAGCATACCTGCAATTATTAACATTGGGTGCATATTACTTAACTACTGAAAATGAACAAATAATTTTATACGAATGTAAAATGCAACTTAAGTGTCGCGTTTCACATATTCAAATATACGTTTATGTGTTTCCTCCTTGTATAAACGATTGCAATTTCAATTTTGTTGATTTTTTATTTCAGAAAAATTCTTCTAGATCAAAAAAGATTTCTTATATTTGCGAAGATCATACATCATTTCCGTTCTTTTATGAAATTCGTGATTTGTTCTAGAATATACAGGAATAATGTTTACCTTCAGCAAGATTTACAATATGTGCATATAATCTGCTGTCACAAGATTCTGATCAGTCAAAGCTTATGTTTGCATCAGAAACGCGTTTTTTTTTCTACATATATAATGCTAGTACTCACCCGTGACACCCGAATCCATACATTTGGAAAGCTAAATCAAATACGAAGCCGAATAGCATTTAAACTGAAAATTCCTAAATGTTGTGCAATTAGTGTAATTTAGTTGACCACGTTTATGTTGTTTATAAAGTGTAAGTGCATATAACAGTACTTTGATTCATTTCAGTGGTCTGTCTACTACACATGGTGTTAATTGAGGTTGAATAAACCCTTCAAGCTTTTTTATATGAAAAGTTTCTTTGATATTTATTTTTTTTGTCTTTTTGTGTTTTAAAATCAGGTAAGTCTATTGAGGAATCCTTATAATGTAAACAGGTTGTAGTAACCTGCCTCTCCACATTAGCAGCAGCTTGTATGTTTTTTTAAGACCTATTGTCATAACCAAATGTCTGACATTTGAAGCAAGGAAGAACTTAAGGATCATGTAAGGAGCAATTATAATAAAAAAATAGTTTTATAAGTATGTTTTCAGTCAGACTCTTTAACCGAACTTTGTTATTAATCTCTCAAAAGCAGCTATTCCTTTTGCCGAAAAGTTTTTAAAAGTCTGAAAATTTAGTGCAATGCCGAATCAGCCGACCAAAAACACAAAAACACTATCCGATAAATATACGTTCTGACTTTCGCCATATTGGTGTTGTTAAAACATTACCCGTTTGACATGACATGAAGCCTTTTCGAACTCGTGTTCTGTAAAAACTCGACACATGATCCATATTTTGAATTGCGGATAACATTTTACACTACCAATATGCAAACAATGTTTCACATTAAAAGATAAATATATAGCAAGCGTTCTCGAAGAGAGGGCACAATAGAATATTATTTAAAAATTTCGGAATCAATACTCACTCAGGAATAATAATGCCATCAACCAGATACATGTGGCGCAACATCGATGATCATTTGCTCATTTTGTGTAAATTTTCTCACAGCCCTCCGTCATGTTGTCTTCAACAATCTGTTTATAAAAAACAGCCGCTAGAAATAAAACTGGTAGGATAGCGAAAGTCATAACCAGGAAAAATGTTGAATATTGTCTATTTGTAATATACTGTATAAACAGGAACACATCAGACAAAGTATCAAATAGGTACAGAACATATGTAAACAAAGTTATGGCAATATGGAGTATAGCCATTACACCAATTATAGCAAACATCGTTTCAATTTCGGACGTTTCACTCATCGCTGACAATGTATCTACAAATATAATCATAGTAAAAGTTTATAGTTCATTACCTCTTTCTTAACCAGAGGTGCTCATAACTTTTGAATTGTTTTTTTGTTTTCAGATGAGCACGTTACATGTATCAACATTAAACATAAGGTTGAGGTATTGTGATCAAAGCTCGCAAAATGATACCTATCACTCACAAGTACATCAGTAAAGGAAACCCTAAAGATAAATGAGAACAAAAAAGAAATAGGAAATCATTACTAGGATATTATTGTGAGAATATCTAAATCAATTGTATTTATCTAATTAGAATAGTTGCTGATAAAAGATTGTGACATCTTAATAAGTCAATCGGAAAGTCCAAGCACTGTTTAAGGAAACCCTAAACATGATTCGAGTAAAAAACTAAATAAGCAGTGCACAATAGCATCATATGGTTGTTATAGTGAAAAGGTTTAAATAAATTGTAATGAGCGGTTGTAAAAGAGCAGGATCTGTTTATTATTTCGGAGCATCCGAGGGTTTTTGTTGCTCAGTCCTTAATTTTCTACTGACATCCCAATCACGTTTTACCTATAACTACTTCAAAGCACAGATTTGAAGTATTTCAAAAATCGTTGGGTGAGTGCATACTTGCTAAACATAAACTCGAATTGCAAAGACAATTTTAAGTTAAAACTGTGTAAAAAACAAAAAAGATAAGCATATGATGATAAAATATATAACCAATTAAACGTTAGTTAGATTAGTAAATACATATGAAATATGCAAATAGTTTATACTCGAATAGAACGGATAATTATCAGAACTCTCCTGAATCTATGAAGATATTTCAGATGTATTTTCCTTGTCTGAACTTATTGAGTTATTCGAACGTGGCACTGTATGTGTTTGTTTGCAAATCTCAGGGTGTAATACAATGTGGCTGTTCATATGAGAATAATAACTAAAATACCTGATGTCATTGTTGTGTTGTTACTCCAAAATGGCGTAGTGATGGTATCGTTCATGATCGATGAGACAGTTTGAGTACAGTTCAAATAGTACTTTGGAGTGGAAGAATTCATATTGGAAGCAGTCGTCATCATGGCCTTGTCTGAAATTAAGACTGAAATTAACCAAATTGTCTTTTTAAATTACATTCATTTTGCATTATTTGTCATACTTCTTTAAAAATTACCTTAATTTTTTTCATTTTTTATTCAGAATTATTTAAGTATATTGGTGTTTGGATAGATAGATTGTTAATTATAATAAACAATGCTTACACCAAAATATATATTACTTATACATCGCTTATACTTGCGTGTTTTTAATATTTTATCGATGTTGGTAGGGAAATTACACGCATGTTCAGAACGAGTGTTTTTTGGGGACAAATTATTCTTGCTATTGGAAGCATGTAATCTATGTAGATGTGTCATTTTAAGATAAGAGGATGAGTTTGTAGTTAATACGTCAATTTGAATATATTCATCGGCATCTATGAAACATAAATTTCAAAACGGTCAATCAACTCGTGTTGGCGTCCGTTAAATTTTCAAAGGGATGATTTCAACATCATTTCTTGGAACCCTTCGTAAAATTGCTTCCTTGTAGGTAGAAACCCTCAACCAAGGTAATCATGATACAAATTACATGAAATAAAGTAACAACTGAGAGATGTTTACTCCTTAGTAGACGCAGCCGCAGTGGTAATGTTGCTACATGTGCGTATTAATGGTAGTTCATAATAAAGTATAACAAAAATATCGAACTCAGGCAAATTCAAAAAGAGGAGGTTGGGATGCATGAAATAAAAAAACACAACTGTATATGTTGACTCCTTTATTTCGAGTTCGATGGGATAGATGCGTTCAAAATAGTCTTAAAACGTTGACATGTTTAGACAAAGGCCATCATCTTTATATAAGAATATGAAGCTAATGGAAAATTGATAGCGTCAGTTCTTCCTAAAAAGCCCCCGTATGAAGTCTGTCTTAAATGGACAAAGTAACAAATTGACAAAAAGAGGAACAAAGTTGTTGTCCATAGAAATGCCGATTGTTTGTTGAACAAACATGTCCTGAAAAACGTAACAAATATATATGGTCTATCAAGAAATCAAGCAATAATAATGTCGGTTTCAGAGTTTTTTTTTTGTTTGAATTGAAGTGTGTTGTCACTGCCCATAGCATGATATTTGAATATTTCTTAGCCATTCATTTTCATGAAAAAAGTAAAACTAGGATATTTAATTCAATTTGTGTTTTTTTGTTTAATTCGGATTGGGGAATACTTGTGTAAAGGGTAGACAATTTTCCAAAAGGTGTTAACAATTGCAAGAGGATATTATTAGTGTGCTAGTGACCTAATATGGTATATTGGGTCAGTAAATTCCATATGGGGTGAGAGCGAAGCTCGAATCCCCATATGGAATTTACTGACCCCATATATACCGTATTATGTCACTAGCATACTATGTAACGAATTTATCATGTTTATCTTACCGACTATCTTAACGTGTGATATTTAGACTAGTAAGCTATCAAAATGAGCAAGTCTGTATTCAATACCGTTAGCATTACGAAACTACTTCCATTGATCATACAAAAACAGATGCCAACAATAACAGCTTGTTGGCTTTAAATGTGTTTTTTGAATTTATTTCAATCTAAATCATCAATTTCTTCGTTTGTTGAAACCTTTAAGATTTTTTCTCAGTACCGTTTTGTTTTTATAAAGGGACGTAACACCACTACTAACCGTGTATTGAAATAAGACCCGCCTCCCTACTGACCTAATATGGAATATACACGGTCTCCACGCGGACGCTTTTAACCAATCATATTCCTAGAAATGTATAGGAGGTAAGATAAAAACTACGATTGTATGTACCTTGACATATCTTTCGAATTTCCGAGATTCATACCGCCCCTGAATAGGTAGTTTCACAATCTGTTTGAAATTTGGCATTAATTTCTGATTAAATCAATGCTTAGTTTCGTGGCGCACGTCAAATACCCACTAATATAAAATTGTAGTGAAAGTATCTAATATTCAGGATTCCTCTTTCCTTAGTGTCGTTGAGGTATAGTTGACGTTATACAAATATGTGTACATGTGAATCGTGCAACGGAGGTTTCACTTAAAACAAAGTTTTTTGATGTCAAATATCCGTTTGAGTTTATTAAATATATTAATATTCCACTTTTGTGACGCCTGTTAAATATTGTAGATGTAAGAACAATATGTTTGATAGATTGATTGCTGTTTTGTACACCTTTCAGTGGTAATTATGTCAGGCAAATTTAGAAAAAAAGAAACCGCTAAGAAGTAATAAAGTAAGTATGCTGATCTGGAAATTTGGACTGCCACTGAAAATAAGAATATGTTGGATAAGGGCAATCATTTATTGTTGCAACAGCGATCTACACAAGGAGTAACTTGAGGGGTTAATGCACGTGGCACTATCGCAGCACAAGGCATCGGATATAACGCCACAATTTCGACAATTTTGACATATTTGTCAATTCCTTCTGATTAACCTCAAACTGTAACGTGGGAAATGTCTGGATAACTTAACTCGTTACTTTTTAATGTATAAACAATGCATGCATGTTAGCAAAAGATGTTTTTGGGGTACAAGATTTATTGTTCTCGTTTAATACTTTCCTCATTGACGCATACCCCATATGCGTGTACTTGCCTAATAATATAATGGAATCTATATTACATTTTTGAATATAAAGCAACATGAGCTTTACATGTGGCGAAATATATGTTTACCCTTCAAGAGCACCAGGATCACACCCAGGTTTTTGATGTGGTTCATGTTGCCATGTCTAGTTTTTCTATGTTGTGTTTTGTATACTGGTGTATGTTTTTTGATTTTTGTTTTTTTTTTTTTTTTTTGAATTTTTCATGGCGTTGTCAGTTTTTTTTTATTTATTTATTTTTTTTTTTTTACTAATACGTTTGAATGTCCCTTTGATATTTTTCGCCTCTTTTTTACACGGTCAAATAGAGTAAATATGATGCAATCACTGTGATAAACAACATCTTCCTGGTTTCACATAAGATAAAAATATGTAAACTTATAAATTTTATTTTTTGCCTTGAAAAGTATGCGTACTTAAAATAAGGAAATATTGTGTGACATACTTAAGCGTTTAGGCTCATAATTTTGGAATAAAGTTAATTCTACTAAAGAAATTTACACAGTCGCGAGAGGAAGTGGGTCTTGTTACTGTATCCATAAGAGGCACACTCATTCATGTAACCTCGAAAAAAATATGAGACTTTTCATGAGTATCATGACATAGATTCCATTAACATTTATTATGTTGTTCAATTGTTATAATGAATTTTGAAAATAACTTACACAAATTTCAATTATTATTCCTGCCAATTCCTAATCGCCAAATATCTGCATTTGCAAGATAAAATGTCAATTCTTGAAAGAAATGTTAAGGTTACTTATTACGCGTTACAAGTGTTTCTTTTGCATTTTGTTGGGATATAACCGTTATTGGCTCTGTGCAAAGATGTTTATTCAACTTAATGAATTAGCATTTTTTGTAAATGATATTCCAAACTTATCTAATGGTTTTAATTTCTATGTATGTTTTTATGAAGCGTTTCAACTGATTGGTTGTTAAATACTCATAAAAAGTTTGAACATAACGATGGCTTGATGGCTATTTAACGTCCAATGGCAAATTGAATGCATTAACACACGTTGTAACATGAATCTTCTTTTTTCCTTTGATCTTTTTATGGAATAAGATAGAGACGACAAGCATGTACAATAATGTATGCTCTAAATTGAAGCAACCAAATAATATTGCATGAAAGGTCACATGGGCCTATATAACTCAATGAGAAAACAGCCATGAAATAACCAACAACACTAAAACCAATATTGCATGGATAAGCTCCGCCTGTTTAGGAAAAGATGACGCCTACAAAAAACCACACACATCAATGTCAGTTTTATTAGGTTTCAAATAAAATATACAAATTTAAAGGAAATTTCTGCAGATTTATCCGTCAGGCAAGAGAACAAAACATATAATGTGCACTCCTGAATTTCAAGAAGTAGCCGAAAAAAATAAACATAACTTCTGTCACTTTTGAAACAGAACATATTTGCAAAAAAAAAAACAACAACAACAATAATAAATCAAAATGAAATGTTGCTCAAGTTGCAATTTGAAAATGATCCTTTGACGTTTTATCGCAAGAATGGCCAACACGTTCGAGTTTTCCATTTGTCGCTTCAGTACCAGAATTTTCCTCATAAAATGGCGCTGGTGCAGTCCCGGTGGAATCTAGAGGCGGATTAAGAATTGGAAATCTCCTATGTCAAACGTTCCTAAATCGTAATAATCCACAGCTTGCGAAACACTCATGCCATAAAATGGTTCAATATTTTGATGCGTTTGAATTTGCGACAGATTAATATTCTCCTCTATCATTGCCGACGCGTCTGCTAATGATATATCTTCCTCGACGTCGTGAAGAACCTGCAAAACAGTAAAAAAATATTTTTAAAAATTCGTTTTAATAGAATAAAACATTTTTATTTCCGAAAATACATTGCTCATAAAGGGCATATAAATCAGATGATCGACATAATTGAAATGTATACTAAACTAAAAAAATCACAGCAATATTTACCGATTTCCGATTAAAAGCCCCCAAAAAGGACAATAACCGCAAGTCAATCTAATTGTATATAAAAAAAAAAATACACACTTGAGAGAGAACTAAATCATCGCCTTCGATTTCTAGCTAATCTGGAAGGTGGAATACGTCTACCATGCTTCCTAAAATATTTTGACACTGCGGTTTATTATATTTTGCGCCAAACGATGATTTTTTTCCTGCACGGACTGTGGCCGGTCATTCATGTCACAAATCATTTATAGCAACGCCTTCCTCGTTAGCCAAATAAACTTCTCACGCTTCGGGTTCGAAAGTTTATTTGTCTAACTCGGAATACTATGCTATAAATATAACTTAATACTATATAAAAATGACTTGTACTAGAATGATAAGATTAGACTGATTTAAAACGTGCTAGTTCACGAGGTAGCAGTCCAGAATACCAGTCTTGTCATCCTATTCGGACACTTTATTCTGACTCCAAGACAACTAGTCATTTGTCCTACTCCTTTATGTCGCATGCGTGGCGGAGAAGCGGCAAATACCATTTGTAAAGTCTCTGGTTTGACTCGACCTGCGTTCGTACCCTAGACCACTCGCACTCGAGCAAGGTACCACGAGACATCTAATGCGGTTTTGTGCATTACTTTAATAAACTTACTAAAAAATAAACTGCAATTATATACTTGTTGGTGTGGGATAGTATTATGTTAATTAAAGGCTTATTAGTTGCTTCTAAGAATAGCGGTACATCAAGGTGAAGGTTATCAAAATCAAACTGAACGTTTGTTCCTGTTTGGTTTTTAGAAAAGTTAAATTTAAACGTGAGATTTCCTGTCATTGTATTATCATTATATTTTTTTGTAAGTTTTATTAAAATCATATTTTTATATCACACACTCATTGACTGGTTTATAAATGACATCTAAAATAATATTCATGTATTTGTTATGTTTTTTTTTTGTAAATTTTGTGCAATGAAACAATGTGAAATTTGTTCACAGTATTGGTACTTTGTATTTAAAAATCATATTGCCAAAGGTTAACGATGACATACTATTTATTTCAAATATTTTTGTAAAGTCTGTTATCAAATTGTTCTTAAATGGTTTTATAAAATCTTTCGGATAGCACTGGTCAAATTTCAGCAACCTAGGATAAGGGGTCTTACTACAATCTATCGTTTACGTCCCTATACATTCAAAAGTTGCTTTGCTTAATCTTATATATGATTCTTTTGACCAAAAATATCTATTGGCAAACATACTTTATTTCCTTTGGAAACGTCATTTTAATTTGTTTAATAAGGAAATCTTGGTTTGTTGTATTATTTCAAGGATTCTTTCAAGCTTACGTAAGCGTATCTAAAATCAATATGATCACTTCTAAACGAATATAAAATGTCTAAGGTGAACGTACATGTGGCTTTCTAATTGTTGAATGTCGCACGGTTGCCTATAATCTTAACATTGACTTCATTTGAACTTTGGTAGATAGTGGTCTCATAACAATCATACCACATCTCTTTATTTTTATTTGAAATATATCATTGTCAAGGATCCTAACTTGGATCCTAGAACCACGTTAGATCTTCAAATACAAAAACAATACTTTTTTTATGGAAGCCATGACTGCCTTATGTTGATAATCATCATTATATGCAGTGGTCAGAGCATTATATGCAGTCGTGAAAGCATTGTATGCAGTGGTCAAAACATTATATGCAGTGGTCACAACATTATATGCAGTCATGACAACATTATATGCAGTGGTTACAACATTATATGCAGTGGTCACAACATTAAATGCATTCGTGATAACATCATATGCAGTTGTCGGAACATTATATTCAGTGGTCACAACATTATACGTGTTTTGTTGGTAAAGGTGATGGTCAGTGATAGTGATGATGATGATTGATGAAAGTGATAGTGGTGGTTTAAATTCGGCAAACTTCTTAAATTTTTTATCGGAAATTGCCGAATCCAGTCATAATTGATAATGCCTTGCAAACAAAATGAAACAGTTATTGATATCATGTAATTTAAGCCATTCGATTTAAAACTTTACCAGAGAAAAAATAACGCCTGATATTGTCTGCAAACTGGACAGGCATAATTCTATAAAATTAGGGGTAGTTCATTCCGAGGAAATGATGAAACTAAGAGTTGAATGCATTAACTAGTTCTGTTCGTCTTAAGAAATACGCATTGCATATTGTAAGTGAAATAATTATTATTAAAAATGAAATATCGAAGGACAGTTTTGTGTACTATATGGCCCGGGTTCAATGGCTACTGAAGAACTATTGCTAGGTGCCGCTTTTAAAAAAAAATATAGTTTATTACCTCTTTCTTAACCAGCTGTGCTCAGAATATTTGAATCTCTCTTTTTCTTAAATGAGCACGTTGCATGTATCAACATTTAACATAACGTTCAAGCACTGTGAGGAAACCTAAAAAAATGATACCCATCACCCACAAATTCCATCAAAAAGAGACACCTTAGAAATACATGAGATCAAAAGCAAAATAGAAAGTGCAGAAAATCATAAGTTGGTTATTACTGTGAGAAGATCGAAATTTATTGTAATTATCGGTTTAGAAAAGTTGCTGATACAACATTGGAGCATCTTAATAAAGGAATGGGAAAGGCCATGCACTGGTAAGGGAAACACTAAACATGATTCGAATAAGAAAAAAAAATAAGCGGTGCACAATAGCATCATAGGGTTGTTATAGTGATAATGTTTAAATAAATTGTAACAAGCGGTTGTAAAAGAGAAGGACCTGCTTACCATTATGGAGAACCTGAGATCACCCTGGTTTTATGTAGGGCTTGAGTAGCTCAGTCTTTACAACATACTTTTCTATGGTGTGGTTTGTGTACAGTTGTTTGTGTTTCGGTCTTTTTCTTTTTTTTTTGCCATGACGTTATCAGTTTGTTTTTAATTGATGAGTTTAAATGTCCCTTTGGTATCCTTCTCCTCTCTTTTGGAAAGACAATGAGTACCCTTAGATAAAGAAATTACAAAGTCCCTGTACTGGTAAAGGAGACTGCAAGCATGATTCCGATAACACAAAATAAGAAGTGTATAGAAGCATTATATGTTCATTATTTTGATAATGTTTCAATGAATAACTTTGAGCGGTTAAAGAAAAAGTGCGGATATAAACTGGGTAGCCCCACACACAAAGAACAATGGCAAAATAAATGCATTGGTAAGCGGAACCCCGAAAACGAATGATGTGTGATGTTAACCCCCTTAAATTGTATGAACGGACAGAGTCCATGTTTTTATGGGAAACCCAAAATATCATTCTGAACAACTAATAAAAAAAGGAGGTGCACATTGACATTATACCACGAAAAATCCCTGAAGGTGTATTGACATCCATTCAATAGTTTAGGAGGAGTTTTGGAGGGAACACTACATATCATATCAAGTCTATGTTTTTGTATGGAAACTTCAGAAATCAATATGACTAAAAATTTAGAGAAAAAAAAACAGGACATACACAAGTATATTCCGTTATAAATAGTACGGCGGCTTTGTGAAAAATTGTGCACATCCTGCTACAAGCATGAAATTTGGCATAGACCTTCCTCAACTATTACTCTTTTATATCAGATAGAGAGGCATTTGAAAAAAAAATTATCACTTCCGGTAAAATAAAAAATGGCGGACATCATACTTAAATCAGCCCAATATCGATGGCTAGTATGTGAAAAGGTGTTATTATAAAGCTACTATCATAATATTTGATACAAACCTTTGTTATGTACTACTTTTGGATATATTATATAGATTATATGTCTTCAAAAACCCTATTTCCGGTAAAATTGAACATGGCGGACATTGTACTAAAATAAGCTTATTTTTAGGGAGGGTAATTGAAATGTGTTTTAAAGTATTGCTTCTATCATTGTATTGTACAGGAACCTTTCTTTGGTGCTTATCATGGATACAATTTATAGGACGTATGTCTTTAAAACCCCTATTTCCGGTGATATCCAATATGGCGGACATAGAAATATCAAAATTTTATTTTAACATTAATTTTTTTTCAAAATGTAAAGAAAATGTTTTTTTTGTGCTGGTCATTTAATTTTTGGCTTTAAGTTATCCTCAAAACCACTAATTCTATTCAACTGTAAATGTTTAAATACAAAGTTAACACTTCAGGTAAAAAAACCCAATATGGCGTAAATTTCAAAGACGAGTCCTCAATCCATACTTCGATGTAGAGTTTTGGATAGATTGATTAAAACAAAATAAAATCTCTTAAGTACTAAAACATCTTTTTAATTACTAATTTATGGCCGCAAATACATGTTTATTCACAATCGGAGAGCTGATTTTCCACATTTACAAAGACCGTGATATTGTTTTTTACATCCAATGTACAAGCTCCTGATAAGATGAAGAGGCCTCACAAAGAGTTGTCCAAAAGGGTTCCCATGGATTATATTTTTTCCTTCGCCATTCATAAGCGTCTGGACTAGTTAGCATTGGAACCAATTCAAAGCTTGTTACTCATTTACACCCGCCAAGGTATATTGCACGTTTTACATGCTGAAAAAGACTAGACCGAGTCGTGGGAATAGCCTCAATAAGTCTTTCCTCTTTCAAAAACACATGTTTTCTTGCTTCGTTAACCCCATCTGATCAATTTGTTTGATCTTACAACAAAACAACGTATCGTTTTATCAATGACATTATTAAATCCATATCTGGTGATGTTGGCTGATCAATCATCATTCTAAATGATAAAGTCACATCTTCAAACGCCATCCATGTCACCAACGCTAAACGTGTAATCTCTCAATGCCTAGTGCATTTGAAAGGTCATGGATAGATATATATCTAAAGCTTTTCCCACTTCCAAAGCCAAGCCAAAGTTCGTCTGCTCCTATGTCACGGAATAGCGAAACAGCAATGACAACAACATCAGTATCGACTGTTCAAGTCATGACTCAGTTAAGTCTGTGTTTCATTGCATCAGACACATGCATCTTGATTCTAGTGTCAGCCTCTTCATGTGAACATGGTGCTAAACTTGAAACATCATCACGTGGTGGATAACACAGAACATCCTCAGCATTTGTTGCTACAACTACCTTTTCCTCAAAATCTATTGAGCAATCTGCTGTGAATGAAAACTAAAAGGTTCTTTTTTATTGTCGTTATCTCTCAGAAAAACTGTGCCAATTTTGAGGAATTTGTTATGACCCTTGATTCGCCTGTGTATCCCATTTCCCCTTAATGTAGCTCTTGTGTCTTGTAGCAGCCTGTAAACTACCGGTATTGTCTATGTACGCATCCGAGACTACATCCACAGTTGTTACAGTTTCAAGGTGTCTCATAACGAGTATGCTGATAGGGTATTATGTCCTTACCTTAAAAAATACCTTAAAACTGTTACAGGAGTGGATGAAGTCTTGGATGCGTATGGTAGTTGTAGCAACAAATGCTCAGGATATTCTATCTTATCCACCACGTGAAGTATTTCAAGTTTAGCACCATGTTCGCATTAAGAGACTGACACTAGAATCATGGTGCATGTGTCTGATGCAGTGAAACACGAACTCAAATGAGTCATGATTCGAACAGTTGTTACTGATGATGCTGTCATTACTTTTTTGCTATTCCGTGACATAGGGGTAGACGAACTATGGATTTTGTTTGGGAGGGCAAAAAGATTTGGATAAATATCTACCAATGACCTTTCAAATGCACTAGGCAATGAGTGATCACACAGACTTATTGTGATCCATGCCTTAACCGGTTGTGATACGGTTCTATGTTCGCTTGAAAAGGAAAAAAAAGACTGCGTGGGAGACATTGATGGCATTTGAAGATGTGACTTTAACATAAAGAATGATGATTAATCAGCCTAAATCACCGGGGTTTAACTGTAAGATCGCACAAACTTATCAGATGGGGTTAACATGGTTAAGAAAATAATTGTTTGCGCAAAAGGGAAGGCTAGCTGAGGTTATTCCCTCAACTTGGTCTAGTCTTTTCCAGCATGTTAAACGTGCAATATACTAAGGTAGGTGTTAAGGGGGACGAGCTTGTAATTGGCTCTTATGCTACCCAGTCCAGGCGCTAATGAATGGCGAAGGGACAAAGTGGATCACTTTAAAAAAACTTGTTCTGAGGCCTCATCATTTTGTCAGAAGCTTGTACATTGTGGATGTTAGAAAGGATGCCGTGGTCGTTGTTAATGTGGAAAATCGGGTCTCCCATGCATTGCTTTGTGTGCATGTGGTGGTGACTGTAAATAAACATGTATTTGTGGCCAAATAGTAGTAAATTTTAAAATGTTGTAGTACTTTTATTAGTGATTTTATTTTGTTTTAATCAATCTATCCAAAACTCTACATCGAAGATATGGATTGAGGACTCATCTTTGATATTTTTTTACCGGAAGTGTTAACTTTGTATTTAAACATTTACAACAGAATAGAATTAGTGGTTTTGAGGATAACTTAAAACCAAAAGTTTAAGGACCAGCACAAAAAAAACAACATTTTCTTTACATTTTGAAAAAAATTGAATATTAAAGTAAAAATTTGATATTTCTATGTCCGCCATTTTGGATATCACCGGCAGTAAGGGTTTTAAAGACATATGTCTTATACATTGTATCCATGAGAATCACCAACGAAAGGTTCCTGCACAATGTAATGATAGTAGCAATACGTTAAAACACATTTCAATTACCCTCCCTAAAAAATAAGCTTATTTTTGTACAATGTCCGCCATGTTGGATTTTACCGGAAGTAGGGTTTTTGAAGACATCTAATCTATATTATATATCCAAAAGTAGTACATAACAAAGGTTTGTACAAAATATTATGATAGTAGCATGATAATAACAAATTTTCACATACTAGCCATTGATATTTGGCTGATTTAGGTATGATGTCCGCCATTTTGGATTTTACCGGAAGTGAGACATTTTTTGCAAATGCCTCTCTATCTGTAATAAAAAAGTAATAGTTGAGGAAGGTCTATGCCAAATTTCATGCTTGTAGCAGGATGTGTACATTTCGTCTAAAATATTCCTGTAGCCGCTGCACTAAAATATGTGACAGTTTTGTTGAAATCATTCTATAGTTTATAAGAATTTGGTACTGACCGGAAGAACGGACAGAAGGACTGACATCCCAATCACGTTTTACCTAAAAATTGTTGGCGAGTGCATATTTACATAACATATATTCAAATTGCAAAGAATATTTTAAATTCAAAGCTATGTAAAAAACAAAAAAAGTAAGCATGTAATGATAAAGTATATAACAAACTAAACGTTTAGCTATATTGGTAATTATACATGAAATATGTAAATAGTTTATACTCGAATAAAACAGATAATTGTCGAAAATCTTTTTAAAGTTTTGTAAATCTATGAAGAAATTTCAGATTTATATTCATTGTCTGAACTTTAAAGTTATTTTAACGTGGCATTGTATGTGTTTGGTCGCAACTCTCAGAATCAAATTCAATGTGACTGTTAATTTGAAATTAATAACTAAAATACCTGATGTCATTGTTGTGTTGCTACTCCAAAGTTCTGTGGTGATGGTATCGTTCATGATCGATGAGACAGTTTGAATACAGTGCAAACAGTACCTGGCAGTGGTATAATTCATTTTGGAAGCAGTCATCTTCATGGTCTTGACTGAAAGATTGAACTTAACCAAATGGTTTTTTTTTTTTAAATTTCACTCATCTTGCATTCATTGTCACACTCCTTAAAGAATTACTTTCTTTTTCTTCATTCTTTTTAGTCAACTTTATTTAGGTATATTGTTTTTTTGGACAGATAAATGGTTAATTGAAATAGACAATGCTTACACCAAATTATAGATTACTTATACATCGCTTATATTTGCGTGTTTTTAATGATTTATCGATGTTGGTAGCGTAATAACATGCATGTTCAGAACGAGTGTTATTTGGGGAAAAGTTGTTCTTGCTATAGGAAGCATATAATCCATGTAAATGTCCCATTCTGCGATAAAAGGACAGGGTTGTGTTTATACGTCAATGGAATATATATATCGTCATGTATGTAACATAGATTGCATAACGGTCAATCAACTCGTGTTGGCTACCGTCAAATTTTCAAAGGAATGACATTAATATCACTTCTTGGAAGCCTTAGATAAATAGCTCGATTGTAAGCAGAAACCCTCTACCAAGATTATCATGATAGGAAGTACAAGCTCTGATATATTGTATCAACTGAAAGATATTTACTCCACATGCAGACGCAGCGGAAATGTTGCTACATGTATTATTGATGAAAGTTCCTAATAAAGTATAACTAAAATATCAAACGCAGGCAAATTCAAAAAGGGGAGGTTTTGTTGCAGGAAATGAGGCAAACGCAACAGTGTATGTTGACTCCTTTATTTCGAGTTCGATGGAAAAAGATGCGTTCGGAATAGTCTTAAAATGTTGAAATATTTAGGTAAAAGCCATCAACAATATAGCAGAATATGAAGCTAATGGATAATGCTAAGTTCTTCCTAAGAAGCCCCTGTATATAGTCTGTCTTATATGAACAAGGAAACAAATCGATAAAAAGATGAGCATAGTTGGTATTCATGGAAATGCCGATTGTTTATTGAAGAAGAAAAAAACACGTTACAAATATATATGGTCTACTAAGAAAGCAAGTATTATAATGATGTCAGTTTCAGAGCATTTTTTTTGTTAAAATAGAGTATGTTGTCCAATCCCAAAACATGATATTTGAATATTTCTTAACCATTTATTGTTATGAAACAGCGTAAGAATATAATTATTCTTTTAATTTGTCTTTTCGTTGGGAATAAGGAATACTTGTGTAACGGATAGAAATTTCCAAATGTTTATACAAATGCAAAAGGCTATTTACTAAGATTGCATGTACTCGTACATATTTTGCGAACTTTTTCATGCTTTTATCTTCAGCGTCTGATTCACACCGCCTCTGAATAGGAATTTTGATAACATGTTTGAAGTTCGGCGTTTATTGCTGATAAAATCAATGTCAATAAGTATCGTGGCGCATGTGGAATACCCACTTATGTGACAGTGTTATGTAGGTATATAATATTCAGAATACCTCTTTACTTAGTATTGTTGAAGTATAGTTGACGTTATCGTTGTTATAGATATGTGTGTACATGTGAATTGTGCAACGAAGGTTTCATTTCACTTAAAACAGATAGTAGAGCAAATTGTTGATGTTACTTTGGCAATGAATACTAACATGTGCATGGTCAACCGCTTTTATTTAAACAAAAAAGTCCAGTCTTGTACACATATTTTGAACATTCGCCTTTAATTTGGATAGGCTTGTATAAATCATAACAAACAACTATATGCTATAAAAAGCATTTCCAGGGGGGTATTAATGGATAATGAAGATTTGGGTCTGATTTTTTTTGATACACATTTAAGAATGATATATTCAAAACAAAACAAGAATAAGTATTGTGTCTATAAAGTTTCACTTTTGATATAAGATATCCGTTTGAGTAACTTTAATGTATTATTATTCAACGTTTGTGACGCCTGTTAAATATTGTAGATGTAAGTACATTACGTTTGATAGATTGATTGACAAGAAACCACTAAGAAGTAATAAAGTACGTATGCTGACCTGGAAATTTGGACTGCATCTGAAAATAAGAATATGTTGGATAAGGTCAAAATATATTGTTTCAACAGCCCACCTACAACTACTCAAGGAGTAATTCGAAGGGTTCATGAACGTGGCACTATCGAAACACAAGGCATCGGATTTAACGTCACAAATTCGACAGCCATGTTTGTCAATTCCTTCTCATTAACCCCAAACTGTCATATGGAAAATATCTTGATAGCTTAACTTGCTACCGTTTAATTTTGAAACAATGCATGTATGTTGGGAAAAGAGGTTTTTGGGTACTAGAATTATCGTTCTCGTTTCATCCTTTCCTTATTGATATACACCCCACATCGCGTTATGTACTTACCTAATAACATAATAGAATCTAGATTACATTTTTAAATATAAAGCAATATCAAGTCAGCATGGGGAGAAATATCTGTTTACCATTCAAGACCACCAGAGATCACTACCCGGTTTTTGGTGTGGTTGTTGTTGCAATATACAGTTTTCTATGTTGTTTTTTTTTGTCTTTTTTTTTTTAATTTTTACTATGACGTTGTCAGTAGTTTTTTTTTTATTAATGAGTTAGACTGCCCTTTTGATAATTTTCGCCTCTATTTTACAAGGTAATATGAAGTAAATATGATAAAAAACATTGTGATAAACAATATCGTCCTGGTTTCACATTAAATAAAAATCTGTAAACTGGTAAATTTTCTATTTTCCTATAAAAGTTAACGTACTTGAAATAAAGAAATATTGTATGACATACTCGAGCATTTGGCCCATCATTTTTTTTCATAAACATATTTTCACCAAAGAAATTTACACACAAGGAGAGGGGAAACGCATGTCTGTTTACTGCATTTATAAGAGGCACGCTTATTCAAGTAATATGGAATAAATATGAGACTTTTCATGAGTATCATGAAATTGATTCCATTAACATATTTTAGGTTGTTAAATCATTATAAAGAATTTTGAACAGATATATCATGTTATGGAGAGGTATTTGCAAAAAAATACCAGTCAAGGGACTGTAAAATTTCCCGAGCCGCTAGGCGAGGGAAATTTCGTCCCAAGACTGGTATTTTTCGCAAATACCCCTCCATAACATGATATATCTGTTTAATTACACCGAATAGTTTTTGATTGAAACTAATTCATTAACATGTTTTATGCATAATTTTGAAGATGAGAGGATATTATTATAGAACCGCGGGAATTATACATGTACTTAGCGTGTTAGCTCGCTTTTTTATGTAACGTCGTATCCGAAAAATGTTGAGTGGAAAATGCTCGAGAGGGTAAAATGGAATATCCAAAATGGTGAATACTATGGTATTTTAGGCAAATTCACCGGCAGTTGTGAAAAACAGGCAAATTCGTTTGAAATGAGGAAAAAATATTAGAATATGCATAAAATACACTGGCTATCACAATCAAAATCTGGCTTTCTTATATAAGGTGTAATTATGAAAGATGAACTGACACAAATTTTGATTTATATTCCTGCTATTCTTAATTGACAAATATCTATGCATTTGCAAGATACAGATTCAGTTCTAGTAGGAAATATTAATATTACTGATTTTACATTCTTAGGTATCTTGCTGGGAATGTAAGATTTTTGGCTTTGTGTTAAGATGTTTATCCAACAAAATGAGTTTGCATTTTTTGTACATAATTTTCAAACCTAATCTTATTGTTTCATTACTAGTTGTGTATTTATTAAGCATTTCAACTTATTGGTTGCTTAATGCTCATAAAAACTGTACATAACGATTGATGGATAACTGTTAAACGTTCAGTGTCAAATTGAATGCATATTCTGGACAAACACATGTATAGATTGCAATAAATAATTACTTTCCCCATAGGCGATGCTGATAGCCTTTTTTGAGATACAGACTTTAGAAAGTTGATTTTTTTAACGAAACTTTGCTAGAATTAATTCAAAATTATTCGGACAGTATTTTTGAACTAAAAAATATAGGTTCCCGTTGCTTTTCTTATCGTAATTTGTACTTATCTCCCTTGTCTATCAATTTTGCACTTAACACACGTGTCTCATTCTAGCGTCGAAAAGACAACTCAGTTCCGTTAGGGCTAAGGAAATATATTATTTTGCCTTTGGTATAATGCAGAGAGTGCCCGAAGTCTATAATAATAAAAATAAAGGGTGCATATATCGATCAATCAGTATTAGCCATACTCTTAATTCTGATTACCATGTTATTTTCATAAAATGGCTGCGCCCATAATATTTAATGGTTGATTGTAACCTCAATGCGAAATGAAAACGAACCCTGTTTTCTACTAGAATGACAAGATGAGCCGGATTTAGAACGTGCTAGTTCACAAGGTGACAGTCCAAAAGAACAGTCGTGTTACCCTACCCGTACGCCTTATTCTGACTCCAGGACGAGTCTTTGCTCGTATTCCTTAATGTAGCGTGCGTGTTGGAGAAGTAGCAAATACCATCTGTTAAGTCGTTGGTTTGACTTGACCGGCGTTCGAACCTACGACCTTCGATGCGAGCACGCTACCACGAGATCACCGAGTGTACTTACTAACAAAGTAAACTCCAATTATATTCTTGTTTTTGTTTTGTAGCTCATAAACAACTGCACCTTCCCTATTCAACAATTAAAAATACTTTGTGTGAGATAATATTATGTTCATTTAACATGTTAAAGGCTGACTAGATGTTTCTAAAAACAGTGTTATAGTCATCTGAAGATAATCAAAAACAAATCGAAAGTGTGTTCCTGTTTCGTTTAAAGAAAATATATAATTAGAACGGAAAGGTTTGAAAATTGTTATCTATTTCCTGTCATGTCTCTGTAGGTTTCATACATATTACATTTTCATATTACACACTACTTGGCTTATAAATTAAGGACGATTGCAAATACAGTTATGTATTTGTTATGTCTTATTTCTAAATGTTTTGAGCAATTGAGCAATGTGTAGTTTATTAACTATTGGTACTT
Organism: Mytilus californianus; assembly: GCF_021869535.1. Classification (NCBI taxonomy): domain Eukaryota; kingdom Metazoa; phylum Mollusca; class Bivalvia; order Mytilida; family Mytilidae; genus Mytilus; species Mytilus californianus. The sequence goes on from NW_026262712.1 coordinate 38,964,172, forward strand.
TTTATTTGAAGTTCACACGGCCAAAATTTACTATGGCATACAATTTCATAAAATATGTTTAATTTGCAAAATCTGTTAACTTCGAAAGTAGCTTTACTCGATCTTATATTCGATTCATTTGACCTAACAGATCTATTGGCAAATATACTTCATCTTATTATCGCAACTTTCATTTAAAAAATCTTTATGTTAAGATAGTTTGATTGGTAGTAATATTTGTACTGTCAAGCTAACGGCTAATTCGTATTCCTAAAATCAGTATGGTCATTGCTAAAGTTACTAAAAAAGAAGAATATGAAATATCTAACATAAATGGGTTTAAACACGCTGCAATTGTTTGCACCTATCCTAAGTCAGGAATCTGATGTTCAGTAGTTGTCGTTTGTTGATGTGGTTCATAAGTGTTTCTCGTTTCTCGTTTTGTATATAGATTAGACCTTTGGTTTTCCCGTTTGAATGGTTTTACATTAGTAATGTTTAGGGCCCTTTATGGCATGCTGTTCGGTATGAGCCAAGGCTCCGTGTTGAAGACCGTACTTTGACCTATAATGGTTTACTTTTATAAATTTTGACTTGGATGGAGAGTTGTCTCATTGGCACTCATACAACATCTTCTTATATCTATTAGAATATATCATTGCCATGGGTTCTGATTCATTGATGCTAGACCTACGTAAAAAGCTCCTAGTAGATTGCTACAATACTTATCAGGGTTGGATTCACATAAAAACAAATATATAAACTTTTCATACAGAAATAAGAATTGTAACGGGAATGTGTCAAAGAGACAACAACCCGACCAAAGAGCAGAAAACAGCCCAAGGCCAACAATGGGGCTTCAATACAGCGAGAAAATTTCGCACCCGGAGGCGGGTTTCAGCTGGTCTCTAAACAATAATGTATACTACTTCAGCAAAACATGTATAAATGAACAAAACTGTAAAAAAAATACAAGACTAACAAAGGCCAGAAGTTCCTGACTTGGGACAAACGCAAACAATGGTCGAGGTAAAACATGTTTTGTGAGATCTCAATCCTCCCCCTATACCTTTAGTCAGTGTGAAATAAACAAACACACATCGATACGCACATTAAAACTCAGTTTGAAAGAAGTCTGAGACCGATGTTAGAATAGGTAACAGAAGAAACTAAGCAAAATAGCAATGATTAGCAACACGCCATGTGGACTTTGCAAAGGGTTGGGTAAGATAAGATCTTGAAAAGATTAACCGAACTAATCAGAAATGGAGTTTTGCACAATTTTATGAACATGTAGCTAAACATCATATTTTTTGGAATCAGCATACACTTACCCATCACATGAAACTGGAAGTGATATTGTGTATACCAGAAGTAACAAGTTATCGATTTTTTTTAAATTACCAAGCACTTTTGGAATGAGGGGAAAGTAAGCTACCATATGAACCGGAAGCGATATTTTCTTAACCGGAAGTAGCACATTATATCTTTAATTTCCCCAAAAAAGGTATATAATGATAAACAATTTATTCAAAAGCGATACAGCTTATCATGCTTATAGAATATACATTCAATTTATTACAATACATATTCAATGAATTAGTCGTTATCATTACATTGTTCAATGAAGGATATACACATGTAGCGGAGAACGACAGGAATCATAAAAAATTATGAATCAAGGCTTAAAACTACATATTAAAGATTTTGACAATATCTTACAAATGATTTTTAGTTTCTATACATAGTGAATTGATTACAATGTTATACACAAGTTGATGGTTTTAGCTATAAAATTTACATTATTATACTAGTTACATTCTAAAATATAACGATATCTACTTTCAACAAAATTGCTATTGAACATAATACGTCGCATATTTGCCATATCTACATGTATATGTCTGTATATATATATTGAGATTATCACCATCGGCACACCATGTACACACAAGATTTATATATTTGATTTGATTTTTTTTTTTATTTTTGGTGTTTTAACGCCACTTTTAATCACCGCTCTTTGGCTATTTCGTGGCGGCCAGTTTTTATTGGTGGAGGAAGCCGGAGTAGCCGGAGAAAACAACCGACCTTCGATAGGAAAACTGACAATCCTAATTAAGATTGGAGTCGAGTGCACCCGCACGAGCGGGGTTCGAATTCACAACCTCAGTGTTGACTGGCTAGTGATTACAGTAGTAAATACTTAGACCACTCGGCCACCGATGATTAATATGTTTAATTTTAAATACAATTGCTACATGTCTGTAGGTTTATATTATGGAATCAGTGTCAAGAAAACCAACACTTGACGGAGAGATGGAGTAAATCTGAAATCATTTCTAGGGTCCATAATTTCAATACAACACCTACTAACTATATATATTTTCATTGCCCCAAATGTTTAAGCTATAGATTATTGATAAACACTTAGAAAAGCTACATCATAAAGCCATGGGATACTTATGATAGTAACTGGAGTCATGTGACATTTATAAAGGTCACCTGGTAACCTTGGGAAAGTAATCTATAAAACAGTTTTTCTTGTGAGCTCATTATCTCTATAACAAAACAAGTATTGATATGTTTCTTATAAATTGTTCGTTACATTATAAGGAAAATTGGTATGTTGGACCGAAGTGATCGAAAGACATTTTAGAAGCCATGTTTCCTTCACTATTTCAAATATCGGTATTTTGATGTCACTTACAGACCGTCACTGTTTAGACCTATTGTTTTTAATTAGGGATCATTGAGTTCTTAGATACAAAGGTTTAGGCGAAGTTAATAGTTTTGTCTTGCCTTCAGAGAAGCTCTCTGAAACTGTCAAATATAAGAACCGGTGCTAAATGTTTCAGTTATTTAAATGACGAAATGGTACATCACGTCCGTTACAATCCAACAATTTTGTATTGTTTTTACCCCTGAAATTCAAAAAAAAAAAAATAAAATAAGGAAAATTGATGTTTTCTTCAAAATGATACATGACAAGTTATGGTTTTTTAAAGAGTTGGGTGACAAATGATTTTGACAAAGATCAACTGGAAATGACGTTGTTTAAACCGGAAGTTTAAGAAATCATTTATTTGTGGAATCTCTATAATGTGACCCACTATCATACGACTCTGGGTATGACCCTACGTAAACCGGAACTTACACAAAACTGGTATCTATTTAATGACAACGAATATGACTGTTTTAACCTAGACATTACTTTTTTATCACACTTACTTACCAATAAAAATGCAATGTTGGAAAGAACTTCAATTGTTTTCTGAATAGTTATTTTTATATATTTTTTTTCTATATTTAGATCTGCTTTGGATTTTTTCTCTTGAAGCTATTATTCTGTTATCGTAATTATTCGGCAAAATATATAGGCCTAGTATAAACCATTTTACGGGATTACTTATATTTTGTAATATCTTTTAAAGTTGTGTTTTACCATCAATTTAAGTCAAATTATATATAAATAGTTTTTGCAAAACATGTTAGCTCCTGACAACTTTCCGCTTTGCCTTTTCGGTGTTAAATTCATGACATTGTATCAAGTATAGAAAAAGTCACTTCATTTACCTATAAAATCAAGCATTTCAGACAATTTTGTTCTTAAATCGAACAGTATTTTTTTTTTTTAAATGTAGTTTATTCAAGTAAATTTCAGTTGCATATATTTTCTTTTTTTAACGTGTAAATGTATTTAAGAATAGATAACGTTTTTTTTCTTTCAAACACAAAACTATTAAATTCACGAATTGCAAATAATTTGGAGCGGCACTTTATTTACATTAATATGTGCATTTCTTTCAGATTGTCATTATGTATAACGGTAAAGACAGCACATTGACTATTTAATTGCATTGTTAATTAAATGAAGTGATGAAGTTTAAATCGTCACTTCGTAAATTTTGCGGTCATCATCACGAGTTGGTTGACTGTTATGGAATATCTGTTTCACAGATGACAATGGATATGTTCCAATAGGTGTTACTACAAACCCGTCCCCTTTCCCCGCATGTGACCTACCGAATTAGACTTATCACCAGGTTTGTACAAACATGAGCAACACGGCGGGTGCTACAGGTGAAGCAGGATCTGCTTATTCTTCCGGGGCAGCTAATAACCTCCTCCCCCCCCCCCCCCCCGTTTTTTGGTTGGGTTCGTGTTGCTCAGTATTTGGTTTCTATGTTGTATTTTATGTGCCGTTATTTGTTAGTCTTTTCTTTTTTGCCCATGGGGTTGTCAGTTTATTTTCGACATAATATTATGCGTTTAAATGTGCCTTTGGTATTCTTCGCCTGTCTTTTAATGAAAAGAAGTATTTAACCAGGTTGAATTTCCTACTGAAAGCAAGATTGAAAATATCAAGGGAACATTGAAAAAACAATAATAAACAAAAATTTGCAACGCCATGGAAATATTGAAAACCGACAAAAAACACATACACATAAACAACAAACCACATAGAAAACAAAAGCCTGAGCAAGGAGAACCAAAACACAATCTTAGGATGAACTAAAGTGCTCCGTAAGAGCAAACAGATACTGCGCCATATGTTACACCCGTCTCATGCAAGTTCAAATCTGGTTGTAAATCTCATTCACGTACAAACGATGAAAACGAGATTGTAATTACAAAAAAATGGTCGCGAATATGTTTCTATTCAGATGTGTTCGTATCTTTTGGTTTATGTTGTTTTTTCCGTAACCGATAGTACACTAACAAAAGTGACGGTTGAACAACAAATCCGACAACGACGACAACGAATACACAAGGTGCATACCACTCATGGTTTGAACAAGCTCCTCCTAAAGCTATCTTTATTTTAAGTAAAGCAGGATCATCACTATACCAAAGATACAGCATGGCAACATTTTCTGCATAATATAAAATGTAGTATAATGGGAAAAAATATCCCCCGCAGTATTCCTTCTTTTGGCATCGAACATTGCGAGATACAGAATAGCAAAATATATTGCCAAATAATCCCAAAATGTCGTCCAGTAAAAAGTGTTCTTTACAACAGACGAACATGAGTCCATTTAGAACACGATAAATTATGAGAATTAAAACAAGATAGCTATATTCAGCCATAAAGAGCGAAATTAAGATAATACGTGGCACAATTTCAGCAAAACGTGATATCCAGTGAATGAATTTGATCAAAAATCTGTCTTCTTGGTTCTGTTTTGTCTTTCGATATTGATGCTTGAATGCATTCAAAGACCAAGCCAGTCCTAGGGAAGATGCAGCTATACTCATGTAACGAATTATCTCTGTAACATAAATCTGAATGTAACTTTTGTTACCACATGTTAAAGGAGAGACACAATCTATTGATATATAAAACATTAAGCCTGAACTTAACAGTCATTAAAAGTGTTCAGCGAAAATATATGTTTCGGAAATTATAATTGCATGTATCTCCTATGCCAGTTAAACGAATTTGCAACTAGTGTTATTGAAGAGGGCGCGAAGAACTTAGATGTTTATTTATAATATACACAATATTTACTAATATTACTTTAAATTCTGATTAACACCTAATCGATGTTGACATCCTGTGTATTACCTTTTTATATTTATAATAAAATACAATGCATGTGTGGGTAATATATAATGAACAGTTTAACATATTCCTTCATGTTTATTAAAGATAAATAACCACAGAAAATAATATCAGTTGTTTTTAAATCCCCTATGAAATAACAAATATGCACTGTACCCCTATTTTCAATTGGTCGGTAGATTTGGTATATGCATCGAAACAACCAAAGAATGCATATAATAGTGTTTTGAAAGTGGCGGATCCAGAACTTTGTATAAGGGAGGCCCACATGACTGCTACAGTCATGCTTCAGTGATATCCTATACAATCAACCAAATTTTTCCCACGAAAGGGAGGCCCAGGCCCCCAGCACACCCCCTCCCCCTCTGGATCCGCCGATAATTTATACAAAAAGGCAATAAACCATTGAATCACAATTTTCTAAGACATTTGAATTAAACATGACATCGAGCCATTACATTCAAAATATATAGAATCTTTTAGAATTTTCTCTCAGCTTGTTCAAGACAAATTTTCCAATAGCGTTAATAACAACCACATCAATAAAAAAAAGTCTTACGAACGTTTGAATATTTGTATGTTAGACAAGATCTAACAAAGAGAAAAAAAATGAAAGAAGGGAACATGTTTCAGAAAAGAAAAAAAAGTTTAGCAAAACATTTTTACAAAGTTTTTCAATTAAATTTAATATTTAAATAAAAAAAAAAAAAACATTTTGCGAACTTAGATCTACTTTTCCTACTTAGTGAACTGATATATGGTGGTGTTTTTGTTGTCCAGTGTGTTATTTTTGTGGACTGTTTTTGCGATTGAATTTTATTTCGACTGATAACTTTTGATTGTCGCTTAATATATTGTCCTCTTTATCTTGGCCCAAATGTAAAATGAATTAAATATGTTTTCCTCCTTTATTCATTTTGATTTCTATAATTACTTACGTGTTTGAGTAGTTTCGGTTTGTGTATTCGTAATCGACAGGTATATTTGTATTGTTAACTGTGGTGTTGACTCTACTGTAGCTTCGACGAGAGTAAGGTAAGCTACAGTATATTCTAAATTTCTATCCGGTTGTTTTCCTTGTGCTAGTGCCTGAGCATACCTGTAAATGTAAACATTGCAATACATACCTAACTACTTAAGATTGACCATTCAACGTTTACACATGTTACATGCAACATTTATGTTTCGTTTCAATATGCAACTATACTTCCACGTGTGTATAATTTGTCTATAAAATTTCAGGTATTTGGGTTGACAATCGTGGTGGAATAAATTACACAAATTCAGTACCATCTTTTCTATGCCTGCCAGCCGCCCAACATTACCATTCTACATGGATAAGCCAGTTTTGGACTGTGAAATATCAACAAAGTCAATGCAAATTACATATCATTTACTTCGTAAGTCGGTGTATATTGTATTTAACACTTGAAAATTGGATCATTAAGGGAACTATTGCCAAATTGGTTTGAAATCAAAAGCAACACCATTTTTTTGTTCAAAATATCTACATCTTCATAAAATAGAGATTTTATTTTTAAGTTACAGAGTTTTGTCGATTCTATGACATGCAGGCATGAATGAGTCATGTTATATGATATTCTTGATTTATCAGCAGTAGCAATAAACTCTGTAAGTCGAAAATAATTGAATAATTGTGTTGACTTCTGCAGTTCAAATATCCATGAATGTAGCATGATTTCACAGAGGAGTTGCATTTCTGTCTTCATAGAAAGCAGAGTTACAATCGGTCTATAGCATACTTTCTATCAGTACATACGATTGAAAATTCAATTTAGTAGGTTTTATTTCAGCATAATACAGTTAGATCACCAAAAGGTGTGTTATATTCATAAAGATCGTACATCATTTCCGTTTTAGGAAATTCGAGCTGGTTATCTACAGTATATAGTAGAAGTCAAATAATGTAAACCCCAGAAAGATGTACAATATTTGCAGATGGCACAGCTGGTGCAAGGTTCTGATCATTCAAGACTTATAATTGCACTAGAAACGCCTTTTGTCTACATATATAATAATCATCAGTAGCACTCGAATCAAAATATTTGGATATCTAATTCAAATACGAAGTTGAAGAGCTTTCTTTATAAACCAAACAATTCCCACAAGGTATGCAAAATACGATTGAGGCAATCAATGTATGTCAGTTGACCAAGTTTATATAGTGTGAGTGCCTACTGCAGTACTTTGATCGATTCCATTATTTTGTGGTATTAATTGTTCCTTTCAGATTTGTTTTTTTAGTCTTTTTGTGTTTTAAAATTAGGTCAGTCTTATGTTTACCCTTTCAGTTAAGACATGTCGTAATAGCATTTATATCAATTATGCAGCATTTTGTATATTCCTGCACAAAAATCGATCATGACAAAAAAAGCAGGCCCGGTAAGACTCCTTTGGCCTCAAAATATAGTTGTTTTTTTTACAAAGTTGTTGAAAATGTAAACTTGTAGCTACTAATTGGAAAGTAGAATACTTTTGTTACATAAAATGGGCTATTATTTCAAGATACATTGGACATGCATCAGGTACTAGCATCACTATTTTCTGAAAAAATACTTAAATTTTAGCATTTGTGCTAATTCTAAGACGGTTTTTGTCTAAAATATAAGTTGTCGCAATTGTGTTCAGTCTTAATATTTAAATATATGTTGTATTTAATGATAAAACATAACATATATAACTGTTGAGCCTGAACACGTATGCGGCATTTTCAATTTTAAACAAACACCAGCTGAAATGTGACATTTTATGGTATATTTGATAGATTTTTCATATCTAAGATTGAATTTGAGCGTTTTTAATGACCAAATCAGTTCAAATCCCTAACATAAACTAATTGAATCGACTGAAGAAGACACTTAAGTGTTAAAAAAATGTAAAAAATCTTTCATCAGATGTGCTTTAAATTTTAATCTGAAATAAGCCCTTATTGGACCTTCATCTTTCCGTCAATTAAAGCAAGGAAGACAATGTTGAATTCAAATATCATATTGAAAAATGAACGACTCGAATATGAGTAGTTTTATGTTTTCAGATTGACTATTTTTAACTCATGTTTTTGATAAACTTTTTAAACCAACTATACCTTGTGCAGATAATTTCTGACAATTTTTCTTACTGACTAAAAAGTCTGAAAAAGGACTGAAAGGTCTGAAACAGAACCTAAAGATCAACTTATAGGATTGCCGCAAATATCTTTCAGATAAGGTAGATTTAACATTTCTTTGAATAATGAAATTGTGTCATAAAGAACCGCGAAAGCTTGATTGAAATCTATCTCTTACCCGACCAAGGCAATGCTAACGGGGGAGCGGGGTAGTTTCATGCGTGAAACACAAAGAGTACCCGACAAATCAATTTTCTTATTTTTACCATATTGTCATTGTTAAAATATCACAATGTAAAGCCTTGCTTATTTTGACTTGGAAGCTTTCTCGACGAAAATTCAATTGGTACTAATATAACAGTGATAGCGAGTCCTGCCTGACCGGACTTATAACATAGTATTTGTTATCATATCAGTTGAGATTTGTATTGGAAATGATTTAACTAATGTTAGATTACTTGGTTTTGTATTTCAAAATGAGCAACTAGCTATCATTTACGTTACCTTTTCAACTTTAAAGTGCAAAGTTTTATACCTATCTCAATAATTATTCAGAAAACATTGCACATCTAATTCATCATTATAAAACAAAATGCTTACTATTTTTCTCATTTAAAACTAGAATTATGCAATTTATACAAATCTCAGCTGATATGATAACAACTACTTATGACATTATAACATTTACAATTCTATTCTAAATAAACATGTAGAACGTGTTTGAAAAAAAATATGATGTGTGTGTTTTTTACCATAAACATATATTTACACTAAATTACATACGTAAGTGTTGGCAAAATTACTGCATACAGACTCGACATGAAAACTGATAGCATCTTGATCACCACGTTGAAATATCGACATTTATGTACACATGTTGCACACAGAGTCTCACAGTACTTTGTAATGTTGTTTCCAACACCTTTGCCATAAAAATAAGTCGCTATGAATAGAACTGGCAAGACGGTGAAAACCATAATAATAAAAAAAATTAAATATTCTCCAATCTTACAGTAATGTATGAGGAGGAACACATCAGACAGAGTGTCAAACAGGTAGAGAAAATATGTTAACAAAGTTAGTGCAATATGGAATATGGCCTGCTTCAAAGAATCATGGTACTTTTCAGAGGAGCACAATCGACAGACAGCTGCGTACAGGATAATCATCATAAACATTACACCAATCATAGAAACCATTATTCCTAGTTCTGACGTTTCACTCATCGATGACAATGTGTCTGAAAATATAACTTAGTTAAAGTTTATAATTAATGAATTCCGTCTTAAACGGGTGTGCTCAGAATTTTTTTTTTTGTGTTAATAAGCACCTTGTTTGAATCAACTTTTAACATCAACTTGATGTACTGTATGCAAAGCTTACATCATGATAACCCGTATATCGCAAAGTTCATCGGTAAGGGAAACCCTAAACATATTCAAAATGGGTACCTTCAAATAGAGTAACGACAAAGTCCATGTATCGGTAAGGGAATTCTCAACAAATATTCGGATAAAAAAGTAAAATCGGAGGTGCACAATATAATTATACCATGAAGAATCTGCAAACGATTGATTGAAATCCACTCACTTGTTTTAGGACGTGATGCGGATTGAGAGTGTTCACCCTTTTAAAACGAAAGGGCAAATTCCGTGATTTAGATTCTAAACCCCTAGAACCATTCTGATCGAAAAGAAAATAAGGGTTTTACGTTCTCATTATGTAATAAAAAACTGCGAACACGTTTGATTAAAATCCTATCACTGGTTCAGAAGGAGTGGAAGGTGTGGTATTCTATTCAACAAGTACAATAGGAGGTGCAATATGACATTATCTCATGAGGAATCCGCTAAAGTTTAATTAAAATGCTTTCCCAGGTTTACGAGGAGTTGCGAATAGATAAATGTTCACCTCAATATCATGAAATTGAAAACCATACTGTTGTTAAGGAAACCAACAAAAAAAAACAAGCTGATCAAAAGGTGAACAATGCAATCGTGTCATAAAAAAAACGTGAAAGTTTGATTGAAATCAATTCAATGGTTAAGAAGGAATTACGGATTAGGATGTCCACCCTCTACATTTATAATATAAAATGGCAACGTCCAATTTTATGTACGGGTAAACCCCAGCAATCTTTCTGATTAAAAATTAAAATAACGGATAAACAATGGCATTGTGTCATGAAGAACCGCGAAATATTGATTGAAATCATCTCATCGGTTCATAATAAGTTGCTCATATGGGAAGTTCACCTTTAACATAAAACGAAAGTCCTTTCTTTTGCATGGGAAACCCCCAAAACTATGGCATTATGGCATGACAAATCGGCAAAGTTTATTGAAATTCATCACTGGTTTAGCAGTTGTGGTGTGGGAAATTTCACTCCATATCAGATGAACTCCATGATTTTGAACAGAAACCCCAGAAAAAAAACCAACTAAAAACAACAAAACAAAACGGGAGATGCATAGCGTTATAACTATGTGTCATTCTGTGGCTTAGAATAATTTGGTACTAACGGACGGACAAACGGACGAATAAACTGACATTCAAATAAATATATATATCAAGCATTCGAAACCAAGCTCATACTCACGAAACAAATATTAAAATTGCAAAGGAAATTTTAAAATCCAAAAATATGTAGAAATATAGTAATAAGCCTATAATTATAAAATATGAATCATATTATTCTTTTATCTAGATTGGTAATACTCATGAAATAGGTAGATAGTGCAAATATGTGTTCTCGTATATAATGGGTCATTGCGGTAACTTCCCTTAAGTTTGTAAACTATGAAGATATTTTTCGATTTGTTAAGGTTGTCTAAATTGCAGTTTTTTTCAGGCGTGGTATTGTTTGTTGTTTTTGCTAGCAACTCTCAGCGTCAGAATCAATGTGGCTTATTATATGATATTAAAAATTCGAATGAAATGTGTACCTGATGTCGTTGTTTTGTTACTCCAAAATGGTGTGGTGATGGTACCGTTCATGATCGATGACCTAGTTTTAATACAGTGCACATAGTACAGGCTGACTGTGGTGAAATTCATATTGGAAGCAGTCGTGATTACGGTCAAGGCTGAAATTAACCAAATTTTATTTTTAAATTACATTCATCATGTTTATCTTGCATTCTTTAGTCAAAATTATATACTATTAGGTATATTGTTGCTTGGACAGATAATTGGTAATGTCAAATCCACAACGGTTACACAAGTATACTATATATTCATCGTTTATACTGTTGTTGTTTTAACGATTTGTCAGTGTTGCTAACGTCATGACATGCGTGTCAAGGATTAATGTTTTGGGGAAAATTGTAGATAAGCATGTCTTGCTATATGAATCATGTTCTCAATGTAGATGTTACATTAATTTATAGGATAAGAGGACGGTATTGTGCTAATACGACAATCGGAACATTTATGTCGTCATCAATGAAATATCTTTCCCGTCAGTAAAATTTTCAAAGTATCAACTTCAACATCATGTATTGGAGACTTAAGTTCAGCATATCATGCAAGCAGAAAGCCTCTATCGAGGTTCTCATAATAGGAAATGCAAGTTCTGTAATATCGTATAAACTAAGAGATATTTACTCCATATGCAGGCGTTGAGGAAATATAGCTACGTATCAAAGGAAGTTCAAAATTGTGATGCTGAACTCATCTCTTTTTTTACGATTGTTTTAACCGACTCGCATGGTCATTTTCTAGATGAAAATCAAGACAAGAAGCAAACGTAACTGCATCTATTGTATCCTTTATTTCAAGTTTGATAGAACAGATGCGTTCAACATAGTCACCAAAAGTTGAACTATTTAGGGAAATGCTATCATCTTTATATCGGAATGCGAAGCTATAATAGTATAACATCTATAATGCTAGTGTCCTTTCATTCTTCCTAGGACACCCCAATGTGAAGTCAAATGAACAAAGGAACAAATCGGTAAGAAGAGATATACACCTGCTTGGTGTAGGGACGGTCAGAAGAGATATAACAGAAGAACTAAATATAACGTTGATTTTAAGGACGATAAGAAGAGATAAAAGAGAAGAGAGTAATATTACGTTGCTTATAAGGACGATAAAAAGAAATGTAAGAGAAGAGATTAATATAAGGTTGCTTGTACATGTTGTACGTACACTTACGTAATTTAGGTATATAATATTCAGGACTTCCTCTTTGTTAAGTGTGGTGTTTTATATGGAAGATATAGAAATACATGTACATGTGAACCGAGCAACATATGTTCAATTTCACTCAGTCAAGACAGTAAGGGAAATCACCAATGTAATGAATACTCAAATTTGCAAGATCAATTGATTTATGTTAAACAAGTGGTGCCATATATATCTTATATATATTTTGAACAGTCAATTTTTATTTGCAGAAGTTTTAAGAAAAACACCTGCTAACAACTCAACATGTGTTTACATTCCAGAAAATAAAAGACACCTATATATTGGGACAGTACTGGGACCAAGGTACTGTTTAGCAATTGTAATACTAGAAAGTAGTAGTACTTACATGGCTCGGATTATTTCCCACTCTAGTAATGTTGAAAAATTCAGGCAGTTAATTGATCATTTCGATGGAACATTATTACATGTATACGTTAACAAGGATATCCCTATGCTGCTTGTCTTTAAGATGGAGGCGTGGGTCCTATTGATTTTGTTACACATGTTAGAAGTATTGATAGAGGGATGGTATCCGATCTATTTTTTTAGGCATACTAAAGAAAACAAACCATTAACAAGTAATAAAAAAGGTATGATGACCGGGAAATTTGGACTGCATTGAAAATAAGAACACGTTGGATATTTGCAATAGGCCACCTATGAACCTCTGAAAAATTATTGATAGGGTTTATTAACGTGCCATTCTCTCAACACAAGGCATCCGATTTAACGTCAAAATTTTCGAAAGAAAGTGACTGAGCATTTTAACACCCAGCGCATCGCAATAAACGCTTAAATTTAGCAAGGGGTTTACTGCCGGGAAATTCGAATTCCAAGTGACCATATTCCGGGCAACCCTTGTCGTTTATGCAATATTAAAATCATAGTGATGTTATTAACTCCAGTTGTTTTATTGATAATTCCTTGAAACAGTTGTTATGAACTTTTAGGGTGAGATTTTTGTATTTAACTGATGTTCTTTCAACTGCTCATTCTGTTGTTTTGTCCAAACGCATTGTATGATTAGTGACCTTATGATGATACAACATTGTGCTATATTAGTCTAAAACATCGTGTAGTTTAAAGTCAATATATTGCACATGCTGTATGGTACATTGTAAGCCTACAATGTCTTAATGTCTTCATAATGATATACCATAGTGCCATCCTAGCTTAACGTCATGTACATTCAACCTATATCGTGTATCGCGTTGTTCCAGGTCAATATATTGTATGATCAGTCTATACATAGCGCAATAGAATTATGATTATCTTAATCCTATCATCCCTTTAAACTTTACCAAGCCCACATGTTTGGCTGTACTCAAAACGGAGGTAATGATGCGATTATAACCCGCCCCATTGTTTTCCATTTCTTCTGATGGTTCATTAAACTGTCATATGGGAAATCCTTGATAACTTTAACTCGAACTGGTTGTACCTTTTGGATTTGTAACAATGCATGTATGTTGGCTTTTAACCAAAAATAGTTTTTTGACGTATTCCCCACATCTCTGTTCATTTTTGCCCTTATAATTTATAATATAATACAATCTACATAACAATTTTTTAGAAATAAAACAACATGAACTTTTCAAGGACATAAGAAATATATCTGATTAAAAAACTGTCAAAACCAACTTCTTCCTTGTTTCACAATAAATAGAAATATGTATACCGGTACAATTTTTTTATCGAAAAGAGAAGGTACTTGAAAAAGACATTATTGCATGACATTCTGACTAGTTTGAGATCCAACTTATGAGGATTTTTCAACATTGTAACTTGAGCATTTAGGCTCTTCATTATTTAATTAAAGAAAATTATACTAAAAAAGTATACACATAGGGTCGGAAGAGGGGTAAAATTAACTGCATCCTTAAACAGGCAAATTTCTCAATGTAACCTTGAACAAATATTAGATTGTTCATGCAAATCATGAAATCGATTAATGAAACAGAGAACTGACTCAGAGAATTTGTGAAAGAGACAACAACCCGACCAAAGAGCAAAAAAAAAAAACAAACAGTCCCAGTCCACTATATATATGTTTAATAGATGTGATTTCAATTATTCTAGCTTATATTCCTGATCATTCTTTAATGCAAATTATCTACACATTTGCAATGTAAATGTTGCTTATGATACCATACAGGTGTTCCTTGTGTATTTTTTTTAGGAACCGACAATCATTGGTTTCTTATAAAAGTGTTTATTAACTAAAGAAAATGTTTCTTTTATATATAAAAATATCATCCTAATCTTTTTGTTTCGTTCCTATTTCGGTTTTTCTTGAGCATTTCAATTTATGGGTTGCTAAGTACTCAACATTACTGTGAATGGATGGCTGTTAAATGTTTAGTGGCAAATTAAATGCATGTTCAGGACGAGCACATGTTGATGCTATATGAAAATGAACCCTGCTTTGTACTAGTCCGACATGATGAGACAGATCTCAAGCGTGCTACGGTAACAGTCCGGAGGAGCACTTGTCACCCAAACTGGACACTTTATTCTAACTTCGAGCCGACCAGTCTCTGCTCTTACTCTTTTAATGTCGCGTGTTTGGCGAACGAGCAGCAAATACCAATTCTGAAGTCTTTGGTTTGACCAAGCGGCGTTTGAACCCACGACCTCCGGCAATAAATTTAAGCACGCTACCACGAGACAACCAAGGCGGTTTTGTACATTACTTTAATATACTTACCAACAAAGTAAACTGCAATTATATTCTTGTTTTCTCGTTGCTCATATACAACTGGACCTACCCTATTCAACAACTGAAAATACTTTATGTGAGATAATATCATGTTAATTATCATAGGCTGACTAGTTGTTTCTGCGAAAAACCTTTGCTTGATCTGAAGATAATAAAAATAATTTAAAGTGTGTTTCTGTTTCCTTTTGTATAAAAATCTGTTTAACACGGAAAAATTTAAAATTTGTTTTTTTTTTCTGTCATGATTATGTAAGTTTAATTAATTATATTTTCACACTGCACACCACTTGACTGGTTAATCAATGACATCTGAAAATACAGTAATCGTATTCGTTATGTAATTTTTTTAAAGTTTAAGCAATTAAACAATGTTTAATTTATTTACACTGTTGGTACATTTTTATTCAAAGTTAACATGACCAGAAATAAACAATTCGATACAGTTTACTTCAAATGTGTTTTTCCAAGTTTGTTATCAATCTGTTTTAAAATGGTCTGTTGGTTAGGAGAAGGGTTCGGCGCTTACACACTAGTTTAAACTTGTCACATTATGTACGGCCTGTCCCAAGTCAGGACCCCTTTAATTCAGTGGTTGTCGTTAGTTGCTGTGTAACATATTTTTTTTTTCGTTTATTATTTTGTACATAGAATAGCCGTTGGTTTTCTCGTTTGAATTGTTTTACATTTATCATTTCGGGGTCTTTTATAGCTGACTATGCGGTAAAGTTTAAATTAAAGTTTTAAAAAATCTAAGGAGAACTGAAGGTAGTCATCAACTTTTGTATTATCTACTTCCTCTTTAAAGAAGTAATATGTGATTTATACGTATCAACTGGATAACTAAATATCTTCATTAATCTACAAGAGTTCCTTTAACTTGATACATGGTGATGTTAGTGTCGTTTTTTCTGATTTCAATTAAACAAAATGAGTGTATGTGTAAAATGTCTCATTGTTACCTAATTTAAATTTCCGATAAAAAAAAAGAACTTTGATACAAAGGACAAGCACCATCCCTTTTCAAAACTGCAATAGTTTCTTTAGTAGTACATCTAGATAAACTAGATAGAAAATGTTCTTCAACTTGAACTTTTTAAAATAAATCGGTAATGCTGTTTAATTTCAATCGAAAGTCACTTGCTGCAAATTGTGACGTCAACTTTTTTCCGGAAAAGTCTTTACTTATATTTCAACATTGTACAATTCCATTTTTTCAGACTCTTTATGACGTCTTTACATTAAATCCTTTACAAGTGAATGATAGATATTTTGTCTTGAATACATGATTTCTTTATTACTTTTTATTGACTTCGAAAAATCTTGTTAAAAGTATCAGCAAATACTCTAAAATCTGTACTTTGTGTTTTTTGTTTGTTTGTGATGTGTTTTTTTTTCGGTCTGATAAGTCAAACCCTTTTCAAATGAATAGTATTGAGTTTTCCTATGTTGTAATGTTACACCACTGTCTTTAATTTGATTAAGCACATTATTTTCTGCATGCGCCTGTCCCAAATCAATGTAATTCAATGATTGTCTGTGTATATAGCAATTTGTGAGCATACAGTTGAGTTAATAAGAAATGTTGTTTTGATTCATATGTAGGCCTCCCGCACACTAAATGCCTGATTTCGTATAAATGTTAAATTGCAAAAAAAAAAAAAGATATCAACCAAATATTCAAAACTCAAAAGTCGAAGATAAACTGTGAACATCAAGGCTAAACACAGTTCACAACAACTTCAATTTCAGTTAAAACCTTTGTTCATACCCTGCAAGCATCAAATTATTTATTTGACTGCCGCGCAAAGCAGAAAACATGTTTGAAAACCTATCATTAAACCTCTCAAACAGACTTTCTGTCCTTCTACCTGATCAAAATATGTCATTTTGCAAAGTTGAGAATCATAATATTTAACAAAAACGCCACACCTTACTCCCCTTGTATACCAATGGTTGTTTTCTAAATTCAACATTGTTCAAATGTTGTCCAAATAAACAATTTTATGATGCAGTACATTCTGATCATGTCTGTTTTTTTTTTTTTTTTTTTTTTTTTTTTTTTAATTTGTGTTCAGTAGCTTATCACGCAACAAGAAAAAAAAACATACGCACTCAGTATTAGGGGCCTCTACAGTGATCAACATCTTGTACATATTTAAAGTTGGAAAGCTTAGCTTGAATCCAATCTTAATTGACAAAAAATGTGTTTTTCTGTCGAAGGTCTATGCTAATTATGTAATCCGGCCTCCTTCTGCAACAAAAAAAAAATGAAAACAACAATAAAGCCAAAAGTTAAATTAAACACCATGAATCAATCAATCAATCTATCAATCACAGTTAGCTAAACCTGTTTGTCGCAATTACATCAAAAACATCTATGTTAAAAAAATCTAGCAAACTTCACATCTGCATAGAATTTTTTGTAAGGCAAACATCCCTTGGAAGGATTTTCTGAAATATCATTTTTGTTTGCGTTTTGATTACTTTGTTTTCATTTGTTTCTTTTAAGCATTTTAACGACCTTCACGTTTTGAAACAAATATGTTAATGTTAAAATGGCATCAAGAAGTTTGACATGTTATAAGTGTGTGTTTGTCTAGTAATTCAATAAAGTTGTCGGATTGATTGATACAATTTAAGCAAAGCATTATTTGTGTTCCTGTTATCTGTACAATAGTTTTCTGAAAACAGGGTATATGAGATTTTAAAGTCACAAGATTTTGATATTTTCTATATAGACTAAGAGCTTCTTTTTACATCTCATTGCGGACAATCACTAGTTAAGATCGATAAGTTTTATAAAAAGTAAGGTGTATAACATTTTTAAGCATCTACACCTTGTTAAATTCTTAATGCACTTTAAAAAATACATTTTAATACTACATGCATATACAAAGTGATACTTTAGATTCATTGATTTCTTGTGAGATTGCCAGTTTTTACATTTTGCAACAGAATCATAGAGCTAAACCACTTGTTTTCTTGTCTAATTGTTCTTTTTTCTTATTAAACCTAAGTATGCTTTTACTTAATGAAACGTAAGGAAATATAGAACTACTTGAATCACAAGCAGAATGCTCTATACGAAGATAAATAGATACTTTTTAAAGATTTTCGAACATGTATTTTTACTGGATTACCTTCCTTTGAACCATAGAAAATCAATATCTATGGCATCATAAATTGAAATTTTACTATGTTCATTGTTTCCTAACTACCTTTATTAAACACGATAATGCTTTAAAAACAGTAACACTTACATTTTCAAAATCATTTACAGATTGATATTTTGAATGCATTGATTTATTGAGAGGAATTGTAAACTTAGGCATTTTTTTGGAGAATTGCAGAAAGTACTAAAACAAGATCCCACAAATTTGTTATGCTTAAATGCACTATTAACTCATTTACTTAATAAAAACAAATTGAGAAATGTTTAAAGATCTAATTGATTAAAAGCTGGTAAGTTTTAAAAATATGTACTTTTAAGATTTTTAAAAATATATTTTTACTGGATTATTTCCCTTTGTACCGTAGAAAATCAATATATATGGCATCATGAATTGTAAATGTACTATGTTCATTGTTACTTTGACATGTTTGACTAACATGTTAAATACTATTGTAGTGCTTTTGAAAAAGAAACACTAACGTTTCCAAATTATCTACAGATTGCTATTTTAAATTCAGTGATTTAATGAGAGAAAATGTAAATTTAGGCATTTTTTTAGAAGAATTCCAGAATATACTATAATGAGACCCCAGCAAATTTATTTGATTAAATGCATTATTACTATTACAATTGAAATAACAAATGACATAATCTTTATATATAATATAGACCAAAGGCTGGATAGTTTTTAAAAATATGTACTTTTTATGATTTTCTGAAAAAAATAAATTTACAAGATTATCTCACTTTGAATAATCCACAAACTGTTTCTTGTAAATTTGTGTACTGATGAGTTACTAAACCTTCAGCACAAGAATATATTTAATAAATAATCATTCTTTGGTCTAATTGTTTAAGGGTGCAAACATTGGTCATTTTCATATAAAATACTGTCTCCAACATGGGAAGACTGGTTCCCGGTAAATTACAGCATCTCCTAACTGAAAGGCATGGGAATCAAATAAAGTCTTTTTAATGACTTCTTTCACAATGTTTCAGCACACAATGTTTTAATCACGTCTGATGACCACCTTTGTGGACTTATTTGCATGTTTTTATAGTAGACTAGGTGTTGAATATAAAATGGTGTTCAATTGCATTTCTTAGTTAAATCGGTAGTCTTGTTTAAATTCACTTGCTGCAAATGTAATCGTGACGTCGACTTCTTTTCGGATAAGTCATTACTTACATTCAAACATTGTACCATGTAATCTTTTCTAGACAGTTTAAGACGTCTTTACATTAATCCATAGGATGTGTACCGTTTGATTTTTCGTATTGGATACGTTCTTTTAATTATTTTGTACTGGCTTTGGACTAGCGTTCATTAACTGCGAGTACTATCAAATCGGTATTTGTGTTTTAAGTGTTAGTTTTGTTATCCTTTGTTTCGTTTTGAATGGTGAATCTCGTTTCAATTGGCTTTTATCGATTGGTCTTATGTAATGCTATAACACCACTTTCCTATATTAAAAGCACCTCTAGCTCGATTAACTATGTCAAATCATGTATGTGCTTGTCCCAAATCAGGAGATTTTAATTCAGTGGTTGTCGTTTCTTAAAATTTGTCATATATATCTTTCTTTTTTTTGTTCTGTCATAGATAAGGTCATTAGTTCTTTCTTGAATTGTTTCAGATTTTGTCATGTTAAAGCCTTGTATAGCTAGTTATAAATTATATGATTTACTATACGGTGCTGTTTTTGATTCATGTGGAGGTCTCTCGGCTCACCAAATGTGTTTCCATTTTTTAAACTTGTCTATACTCGAGTACACTATTGTTTTGGATTCTATTTAAGAACAGTACTTCATATTTTTGACTGATGCAGTGGTTTTTACTTCAACATTGTAACTTTTTTGAAACACATAGTATCGTTCTGGTATGTCTAAACCATTTTTATACAGGGCATGATATTTATATTTTTGTTTGAACATGACTTGTCCGATGATACGTTTTTATTTCTATTTCTATAGTCATAGCTTCAGATGTACATTTTGGTAACTTGAACAATTACTCAATATTAACGGAATGGTTACAGTCTATGTTCCATTACTGATACGCGTAGTGATATTCATGTTTAGTATGTTATTAACTAACGAATAGTGATACAATATGCTGCAAAGCAGATTGGTAGACGTCTCTTGTTTAACTTGATGACATTACATAATTTGTAATTCTTGTTCACATCTTAATTAAAGTAGATATTATATTAATGATCTTACTCGAATTTAGGGCGCGTAAATACCACTATTGTAATGTTGGATAACCGGTATATCATTTAATCGATTGCAATCGTATCTCTAGATAAGGACTTACGACTTATGACACCACAAACCCAATCCTCAAGTCTATTCTTTCGCTGCCTATGACTTATTGATGCCAAAATAAACTTCTGTTGTATGTGTTCAAGGCTTTGTTTTGGGAAGCACCGGTCTACCTACAAGAACTCGTTACTATCAATAATCCGATGAGAGCACCGAGATAAGGACATGCTATGCTTTTGATAACGCAAAATGTTAGAACTAAAAAGATTTTGTTAGAATAGTGAATAAGATTAATTTTGATGCAACTACTTAAATAGCAAACTTGTTTTAAAGAGTTCAAATTCGTATCTTATTTCAATTAAAATAGATGCAGAGAGGTACAGATAAACAAGAACTGAAAACACAACTTTCTTGTTTAGTACTTTGACAAGTGGCAAAAATGTCTGTTTTGACTTGTACTATTGACATTAAGCGCGGTATCAGGCAATGCTGTACGTTAAGTTCCCTGATTTTTGTTATAGCTGTAGAAAATTTGTCCTGCAGAATAAGACAAGATTCTGACATCAAAGCTTTTCAAATTGAGCTTTATACTAAAACTCATAGTTTAAAGATCTTACATGTAAGCCGACGACACTACACTTTTTCTAAAATCGAAAAATGAGGTCTGACACATTCTTAATATCATTGAAATATTTGAAACACTTTCAGATTTAATAATATACAGATCAAAGAGGGCATTTGATTTGGAAAATTAAAACATTGTAAAGATAAGTTCGAAAATATTACATGGAATAACGGACTAATTTAAAGTCTTGGAGTTTAACTAATCGAGCTGAATGTGATAAGCCGAATACTGAAAAATATTACAAAAATGTGAAAAATTAGTAAACAATGGGAAAAAAGAAATCTCACAATGAAAAGTAAATAACAATTGTAAAATTGCTTATTATACCTACATGTAAGCCTACATATCTAGCTTCAGTTACAAACCTATCACATGAATTTATTCAAGAGTTTAAAACCCTTATTTACAATTTTATACGGGAGGGTAAACAAGAAAAAGTAAAACGAACGATATTAAGCAAAGATACGACAGATGAAGATCTTAAGATGACAGATATAGACAATTGTATAACTGCACTGCAAATAGATTGGGTCAAACGACTAACAGCAGATAATTTTGCTAATTGGAAAGTGATTCCGACATATTACTTTAATAGAATTGGTGCTGATGTCATGTAACTTTACATGAATCCGGACAATTTTTACACCATGAAAAAAACTTAAATAAAATATTACCAAAATTCTATTTAGAAAGTGTCAAGTCCTGGTTCAAAGTACAACATTTAAATTATATCAAACCTACTTTGAATTCTAAAAACATAAGACAACAAATCTTATGGGGAAACAAAATAATAAAGTTTCAAGGAAAATGTTTAGTTTTTACAAAATGGATAACAGAAGTTATTATATATATTAATGATATTATTGACCAGAATGGTATCATCTCTCAAGATATAATATCTAATAAAGTATCCCCAAAATCCAATCTATTGCTTGAAATTTCAAAACTAAAATATGCTATACCAAATGAATGGTTAAAGGTAATTAAATCAGATAAATCAATAAAATCAAAAGTTCAAAATAAACTTCAACTATGCATTAAGACAAAGGAAAAACATATGATAACATGTTAACAATAATGGAAACAAAACAGATATTTATACAGGTTAATGATACTAGAAATGAAGACACACCTCCAGGTTTCTTAAAATGGAAAAGTGTACTAAATTTAGACCCTTTAATCCAAATTAAATGCATGCTCAGATTTGTATTTATTTATTTTAAAGATAACAGATTAAAAATACTTAAATAGAAATTGTTGCATTATAGTCTTCCTTGTAAACAACCGCTTTTTCAATGGATGTAAAAGAAGACAGTAAATAAAACATTTGAAACAGAAGACTATAAACATTTTTTTTCTGGAATGTCAATACTTTAAAGCCTTTCGGGGAAAAGTCAAAACACCGTTAAATAAAGTTAAAATTGGTCACCATATCTTAGCGTTCAAAAATCTCATAGAAGGTTATAAAATCTGGGACAGCAGTTATTACGATATAAATCTTTTTATAACAACCATTACATTTTCCATTCATAAGTGCACTCACATTTCAAATTATAAAACTACAAATATTGATGTATATGCCATGTTCAAAAAAGATTTTTTGAAATATTTAAATATCTCGATACTACCAAGTGGTAAACATGGTTAAATTTTGAAAAATAAGCCTGTATATATAATTATTGTTCTATGCATATATGTTACATTTGTACAGCAAATATATGTGGGTTCACTTATATGTCTTATTAATCCTTAAGTGATCCTTCAACCACGTGTTGTGGACTTTGTCATGATCATGTTTGATGATGACATATTCATCCCTAGTTATCTAAACAGCTACTTTACTTTATAGCATAATTAAAATTAAAAAACAAATCATGTAAGCATTTCAATTCACAACCACTTACAATGAAAATAGCTTTGTCAAACTGCCTTGATGGTGTGATCGTTCATCAACAGGGTCATGACTAGGTCAAATGACATATACAAAGTCAAATCGGTTGATGAATGTAAGTTTTCCAGGAAATAAATTCTGTAGTAATCTGTCTTAGACATAGAATGTAAATCTAACAATTGATTATCATTTACTGAACAAAGCTGCCTGTTTGTTCAGCCAAACAAACCTTACAGGGTTGCCCTATCAAATTCTGTAGCCATGGTATCTTTTATATCAGCATATAGTGCATTAAACTTGATTTTAGAAAGAAAAAAAAAAAAGAAAAGGAAAAGCTGGTTGTTTGTTTTCTTTGATATACATTGTTTTACATTATGTCATGTATGGTGCCTTTTTGTAGGATGGATGGGGTTTTACCCGCTGTTGAAGATCATGCAGTGACCTAAAGTTGCTAACGTTTACGTCAATTATTTTATGGTTAATAGTTGGCTAATTGGCTGTCACGCATGCTCTGTTTTTTTTACAGTGAGTGAAAAACAATTGAAAGATACATCATAAAAGAGATGCGAAAGATACAAAAGGGACATTTAAACTCATTCATCGAAAATTAACTGACAACGTCATGGCTAAAAATGAAAAAAAGACCAACACACAAACAACAGTACACATAATACAACATTGAAAACTATCGATGAAGACTGAGCAACACGAACCTCACCAAAAACTGGGTGTGATCTCAGGTGTTCCGGAAGGGTAAGCAGATCCTGCTGCACATGTGGCATCCGTCGTGTTGCTCATATTAGTACAAACCCTGTATTTAGTCTAACTTTGTAGGTCATATTTGGAAAAAGGGGACAAGATTTTAGTTACAACGTTTGGAACATATCCAATATCATATGTGAAACGGATATTCCATAACGGTCAACCAACTCGTGATGGCGTCCGCAAAATCTACGTAGGGATGATTTTAAATTCACCACTTGAAACTCTTGGTTTAATAGCTTCCTTGTCATAATATTGTGAATGAGCGATTGTTTTAACTTGTAACTATTATGGATATATAGTACGCATTCTAAGTTTAATAGCACCCACTATAAATCTGTTGTAC
Source organism: Mytilus californianus (assembly GCF_021869535.1). Classification (NCBI taxonomy): domain Eukaryota; kingdom Metazoa; phylum Mollusca; class Bivalvia; order Mytilida; family Mytilidae; genus Mytilus; species Mytilus californianus. The sequence continues at coordinate 38,988,818 of NW_026262712.1, forward strand.
ATAATACAGTTATAACTAACAAAATGTCATGTTTTACGCTTAACCCCGCAAAATTTAACTCTCTGATTTTTCCCCTTAAACACATTTAATTGTCAATGGTATGATTACATAAAAGCAAGAATACCTTAAGCTGGAATAATGTAGTTTACAGATTGTCACTGACTGATAGAAAATATTTTTATTTCAGGAAATAATGCTGATCTGATAACCACACAGAAACATGAAAAATGAAATCGAAAAGCTAGAATACTGTAAACCAACGTATTTTCGCGAGTGATTTATTTTTGCGACTTCAGCGAGTAGAAAAATAACGCGAATATAAACGTCGCGAAAATTTAAAACTTACCTAACTACATCAAGTGAATTTGAAAATCGCGATTTTAAATCGCTGCGAAGTGGGCTAGAAAGGGCTAGACACAAAATAAAGTATCCGCAAAAATTAATTGGTTAACAATATGCATTTTAATGAATATGTGTATATATTTTCATTTTCTAATAGGACGTTTTTATTTCTTTTAAACACAAACTATTAACCTACATACACTTTTATGGTCTCTTTAATATCCACTAAACATGCATTGTCTTGGATTGTCATACTGTGTACCAATCAAAACAGCACCTTGAGTCATTGATTGCATGGATGTTTGATACGAGGAACTAACATTTCCTTCGAGTATTTGGTTGTGATATGCAGGCGCAAAATGTGTTTGCAGAATGCTTGGAAACCTTTCACTATAAGAAGAATAATCATTCGTTAGCTCTTCCCCTCGATATCGGTCTATAGGTCGAGTATTTCTATCATATCCATAATATCCTTGCACATGTGAGTCATTTGCATACATATCGCTATAAACATTTCCCATTTGGCCATTCTGATAGTTGTTTGTCTGATGTTCATATTGAAAACCATGGTTACCGAGTTGTCCTTTATTATTGCAATTGTCAGAAGAAAATGGATCAATATTCTCAAGTGACACATTTTGGCTGTGTGTTTCTGTCGACAAGTTTTTAGCATTCGTTTTGTGTTGTTTTCTGCGTAAACGATAGTAGAAATATAAACATAAAAGATGAAGAAAACAACAAATAATGACAACAACAAATACACCACGTGCCCACGGTCTATGGTTCGAACATGCTCCTCCAAACTTTACGTAAAGTAAAGCAGGATCGTCGCTATACCATAGGTACAACAAGATACTATTTTCTGTGTAATATAAAATGTAATAACTTACATGAAATTTCCCACCACATTGTTCTTTCTTGTGACATTTATAAATTTCTGACACAGAAAAGCAAAAAATATTGCCAATTATTCCTATAAATAAATCAGGTTCTTCTAAAAATCGACAGCGTTCTTTAACAGCCCATCTTTCACAACATCCGTATATGCATCCAAATAAAAATCGATAAATTATAAAGATTATAACAAATACACTGTATTCAGCTGTTACGAGTGCAATTAAGAGAATACGTGGCCCAATTTCAAACAACCGTGCAAACCAGTGAAAAATTTTAACCTTAAAGTTATCTTCACGGTCATTATCTGTCTTTCGAACTTGATGTTTGAGGGCATTCAACGACCATGCAAGTCCAAGGGCAGATGCAGTCATACTCAAATAACGAATGATACCTGTAACAAAGAGTAACTAATTGAAATGTACAACTATTGCAATGTGTTTCTTTACAGGTGATGTTTAATTGCAATGCCATTTTCCGCAACATACAAGTTGTGTGTTTGCTTATTCTCTAACTTTTGAAACAATTTTAATTATTCAAAGCAAAAATGTATCAAATGACAGGTTAATATATTGATTATTGATAAAACTATGAGAAAAATAGATGTTAGGGTGCTTCCATATTGTTTACAGTGCAAAGGAGCAATTCTTGCCGAACAATATTTTATCAACTATGATTTTCAACATGTTGTTGATATTGTTTATATAAACCTTTGCCACACATTTCACCTTATTTCAATGAGAATTACAGACGTGAAAGTGCTGATTTTTATAACTCCAGGGAAAGAATGAGTCGATCATAAAATCGATCGGTTTTTCTTGGTCACCTGAGATCACCCCCAGTTTTTGGTGAGGTTCCTGTTGCTCAGTCTTTGGTTGTCTATGTTGGTTTTTTTTTGTGTACTGTTGTTTGTCTGTTTGTCTTTTTCTTTGTTAACTCTTGGCGTTTTCAGTTTATTTTCGACTAATGAGTTTTAATGTCCCTTCGATATTTTTTGCCTATCTTTTTAACGATGGATATGAAAAGTACAAGGAAGGACCATATTCTATTCCGCAATCAACCGTGATGAACTAAAGGACTTTTTGATTGAGCCCATGTATTTGTTTAAATCTCTATAACTACTTACTGGTAGTAGAAGTGTCCATATGTGTGTCTTTAATTGCCAGGTATATTTGCACTGTTAGTTGTGGAGCTGACTCTAGTGTAGCTTCCACCAGAGTCAAATAAGATGTTAGATATTGCTATCTGATATTTTCTTTTCCATGCGCAAGCAGCTGGGCATAACTACAAATATAACAAAGCTGGAATAAATACCTGCTATTTTAGACTTTAAAGTTTATATATATAATATCTGATTTTTGGTAAACTTTTGAATTTAGCCAAGACTGTTTTGTATAGTGCACGTAAATGAATACACTAGTATTTATTTACTCAACGGCTTTTAATTTGATGCAATACACTTTATTCAATGGACACCAATTGTTATTGTTCTTAAAATTTAAAGGTTAAATTAGAATTATATGTTATCCATTCCAATTCAAAGTGACTACTTGTTTTTTCTATTTCTAGATTTCTAGATATATTCTATAAAATGGGGTGTGTTTTATAGCCATTGATTTTTCTAGAATTAACATATTGTCTTTTGCAGCATTTAATGATTATAAATAGACAAATCCATTATGTTTGCACAAATTTCGATATACCAAAACAACTTCGAAATGATGAACACATGATGATGGATACGGTAAACAAAATCTTTATGCATGTCATATATAAACTCATTTAAATAAAAAAAAATAAAGGTCGTTACATTTATTTGCGGCAACAAATCAACGAGCATTTGACTACTGAACATAATGTCTTTAACTTTTATCAAATTCTTAACCGGGAAGATTTCTAACGGATGAATACCTTGAGGTTCTACAGACATTTATACCGACTCCTGTTCGTGGCGGTACAATTTTACGATGCAAAAGTAAAGTTGAGAAAGCACAACCACAGATGTTCATCTGTAATTCTAACCGACCTTTTAATTGTATAATTAAAATTTTAATATGCAGATTGAGGTCACGCTGATAATTATGACGCGGTATGTGCGTCATGAATATTTATTTAAGGCTAGCCGTCATACGTATACAAAATAAATAACGCAAGCAGCAAGCATATTCATTACTGTACGAAAAGACAAGGTATTTACATAAAATAACATACATGAATGTTGGCAACAATGCTGCAAATGGACAGACAATCAGTACTAACACCAAACCAAACAACTGGAACGCCAATTGCTGTTTAGATGATAGATCCTGGTATGTACATAACCACTCGTCGTGTTGCCTTGCAAAGAAAACAAATGCTAGGAAGAGAATGGGGGCGAAAGTAAAAGCCATGACCAGCAAAAACTGTGAAGTTTGTCCAATTGATATGTACTGTATGAACAGGAAGACATCAGACACAGTGTCCAACAAGTACAAAATATATGTAAGCAAAGTTATTGCAACATGAACTGTTGCCTTTGTGTAAGAATCATGATACGGTTGCCTTCCAGAACAGCACACTCGATAGACAGCTGCATACAAAATAATAATTAAAACCATACCAAAAATCGCTGTAGCCATAATGAATATTTTAAAAGAATCACTAATCGTTGACACAGTATCTGAAAATATAATTTTAGGGTAAGTTAATGATTGATGCCTATTTCTGCATAATGGTGGTAGGCTCAAAATTGTCTATTTTCTAATAGAATAAATCGAGAAAATGTAAAAAAAAAAAATACTGACTTAAATGAACAAACGAATTGCACATTAAATTTTAAGGTCATAAGTTGATTAACAAAAAAAATAATAGGAAACGGTAGATATAGTGTTCTGTTAGGATTGTGATTTTCAAGTGTGAACACGAGTTTTTTTTTAATTTTTTTTTTGCGTGAATATGTTATGAAGAAATGCTAAAAAGCACACTTTCTTTCTAGCAAGACGTAAAATAGATGCTTGCACTAAATAAGCAAGGTAGGTTGGTATTTATGATAACACCATACTATCAACCATACGTTATTTTGAGTTACAAAAGTTTATATACGCCTTCTTAACTGTAAATTCCGCTTGATCAAAAGTAGACAATTGTGTCCCTATCCACCGGTTAAACAGGTGTCCTATTTTTAGAGAAAATAAAACGACATGTATCTACAGAAATCTGCGAAGAACGTTAAGTACATGTTTAATACATATTTTTATTTCCAAGGGTCCATATCAATGCTTACAAATTATTTATGTTACTGTTTATTAGATAATTCATTCAATTCAAATTTTATTGTCATAGTCCAATATTACAGGGGCGGAATAAGCGTGTGTTTTTTTTTTTCTTGTTGTATTTCGTTGGGAGGTGTTCCTCCAGGCGTCTTTTTCACAAAAGGAAATGCATTTACCAAGTCAGAATATGACAGTTTTCCATTCGTTAGATGTGTTTGAGCTTTAGATTTTACCTTTTTATACAGTACTTATCGTTTTAAATTTTCCTTGGTGTGCGGTATTTATGTTATTGTACTTTGTTCTATAATATAAGTGTTTTTATTTAATTTTTCTGTTTGTCTACTGCAGTTCCCTATTTTGCGAGTCCATAGTTTTAAAACTGCATGGGTTTAAGATAAATATGCATATAATCAGATTTTTTATAAACATTTACCAGACGTCGTAGTTTCAAAACTCTCAAATGGTGTTGTGATGGTGCTGTTTATGGTCGATGTCCCAGTTTTAGTACAATTCAAATAGTATAAGTATGTAATGAAATCCGAATCGGATGGGGTCGTCTTGAAGTCCATAGCTGAAAGTTTCATATTAATTAACACAATTGTAATTTGAATGAACATTCATCTTTGTCAACATTTTGTACATTTTGTACAAGTCAGCTTTAACTAATTATGATTGTTGATGTGGATTGACAATTGAAATGCATAACAATAACACAGTAAATAGAAAAGCTTCATCATTAAACTATATGTTTAATGAATATTGATGTGCTGTTGTTCGCTTAACGTGCAGTGGCAAGTTGCTCAACAATTCATGACAAATGTGTATACAATATATTGAAGTTAAATTGTTGCCCTTGCTATGTGGGCCGTTAATCGCTAATGCCATTGCTTATGATTATTCGTTACCATGAAACAGGAACCTGATCTACCACATCAGCTTTTCAAGACTCCCTGGCAGCTCACCTTAAGCTGTTCATGCGAAAGAAATGACCTGCTAACCTTTCTTACCAAATGTTTAGAACACAACATTTGGTATAGGCCCTTGTCTTTTGTTGAAAACCGTCTGTGGAAAAAAATTATATATTGGTATATAATAAGGATTATTACGAAATGTGGGAATTGATCAGTTCAAAAGTAGCACAATAAAACTAACAGCTTTTGTTGTGGAATTCCACCACTAGAATTGATTTCAAATTGAAAAGCAGGCTTAAACGAAGATAACCTAATGGTTCTCAATACTCTTCAACTTCGTACTTATTTGGCCTTTCTAACTTTTTGTTTATTCGAACGTCACTGGTGAGTCTTTTGAAGACGAAACGCGCGTCTGGCGCAAATACAAAATTTCAATCATTGTACCTATGATGAGTTTATGATTAACGTTATAAAATCTAACTATTCGTTATCTGTTAGATGTATCCATATATTTGGTGTGTCAGCTGATTTGTTATCAAGTTATCTGTTCTGTACTTAGTCCTAACATCCTTTTTAAAACCACTGGATGTTATACAACTTACACTCAATCAATTAAGGATGTATTTAGGTGAGATTTAGGAATTTGTGTCAGATGTTCGGACTCTTTGGTTTTTTTCCGTCAATACAGGGTAAACTATTGTGCCCCATAACGCCCATTTGTCTTTTCATATAAGACTTCAATAGCTCATAATAGGTCATTTATCAAAATTTAAGCAGATTCTAGATTTCTTTTCTTTCGATTTGAGACCCCTATAATACCAATGCAAATATAAGGTAAAATTCCGAGTCAGCCTTTTCCCGTCGTTTTTTAAAAATTAAATATCTCTAAAAGGAGCTGCATAACCTATCAATATTTTTAGAATATTTTGTTCCTTAACTAGTGCTCTTCCGACTTGAGTATCAATTTTAGATTCTAGATTTTTTAGATTTCACCTAAGTACATTCTTAATACTGTCAAAAAAATATGTACATAGATATAGAATTAAAACATTGTGTAAGGAAAATACAATCAATCTTATTGACACATCGGTTATTTTAAATTATCATTAAAGTCATTTATAACAAGTTTCTGCTGATCAAAATAGTCAATATTATTCTTGAATCATTGCACGCATGTATACTTAATTCAGTCCTGAGTGCACTTGATATAAATGTCCATGATTTCGTCGTACCAATAACGTATACTAAAGTACATGACAAAAATAAAGCCTTCCGTGTCTGATCATCGACAATGTTGGCTGATGTATAATTTTCGACTTCAGCTATCGAAGTTTACCGAATTGTGTACTTGATGTACGTTCTAAATAGAAACATGGAGCTTGTTATATATAAGTGAGAAGCAAGTGCGGAATTAAGTTTAGTTATTATTAAATTGTCCATATGGTTACTACACTTTGGCATTCCAGTGTTTAATTGATTTGGTGTATTTTAAAGATTTCTGTCAGAATCTGTTTCTTCTAGATTCTCTCTACTATTGTTTACTTTTTCTGTCAACATGTTTTGTTTTCGTCTTGTGCTGTATTTAGAAACCAAATACATACAGTTTAGTACAACCCATTGCTTATCAATTAAACATTATAACTTCATTATTCAGTTTTTTTTTAATTACAACTATTTTGGTTTCAATCTTCACAGAAGAGACATATATTGGCGAAGTGCGCATCTGGTGGTTATGTTATTAGCATTTCATGTATTTCATGTATGAATGTTAATTGTCTGCATTGTCAGCTTTTGATTTTTTGTATCTTTAAAAAAACCCAAGTAATTCCTTAATTTGATGCCTGTTGCAGTCAAACTCGTTCATTGTTTGTAGATGCTGTAACATTCATTATCGTAATCAAATGTGGACAAAATAAATGCTTGTCACTGTTTTAATAGCAGCAATGACATCCATCATAATTTTATGAGTTGTCTCACATACACTAGGTTTACATGTACCCCCTTTTAATCAAAAGAGAAACTAAAAAAAGTCAATGTGCTACATTATCTTAAATTGAAACGGTGCATTTCTTTTCAATTCCATTTACAAATGTTATGTTAACGCCATGAGACAGAAAAAGGGATGACATTGCTGATATCAGAAGAGTCGCAACATGAGGGAACTATCTATCTTCTGACGATTGACTGATCCATGAATAGCGTATATTAAACATTTATCGTGCATTACCATGACGTCAAACTCTTAACAATTTATTCAAATGGCGGAGTTTGCATAGTAAGCCTAACTGACTGAAATAAGTCTTTCGGACTGCGATTGAAAAATGAGGTATTATTGGATATTGACAGAATTTGGACGTGGTTGCATATTTATACACTCCAAAGAACCTGTTTTAGGCTAGAACTAAACACCCAGGTGACCATTTTTTCACTAAAGTTTATCCTTTCAGTAGTAGTTGTGTGAGTATAACTGCAATTCGCAATAGCAATACTTTTAGCGTCACATTAATGACAAATGTATATGTATCAATCAAAATATTTGAAATATGTGCATCTTAAAAAACGCTATTTATAGCAGATTTTTTTTTAAAACGTATGGGAACAGTATTAATATTTTTGAGTACAATTATATCAAATTGACAAGGCAACTATCAAGATATAACAAAATTTAACTCACTGTTTTTTTTTTAATTAATTTCGATAGAATCCTTTTCAATGATATTTGGACTTCGATTCTTCACCAGATAAATTATATAATCTTGCAAGATATCAGCAGTTCAGGTACTTGTCCTACTTTTTGTGCATGTGATCTGCATATCAATAAGACAAATCATACGTTTAGATAAAAACAATAACTCTTATGTTAAATATAAACATTTTACGCAATGAAGTGTAATGCGATCCGTCTAATCACAGGAGAAAAACGGTTCCATTATGTAATACTTTACATCTATCAGATGTCAAATGTACAAGAAAAGCAAAGAAGATAAACGCAATGTGTTGGCCACCAATTGGTCTTCAACGAAGCAACACAATTTTCATCCAGAGGCGGGCTTCAGCTAGCACATATATAATAAAGAATACTAACTATTTCAGCCAAATGAACGCTTTACAGAACTCCGAAACATACAAACTACGATGACCTATAGTTGTAAACTTCTATGTCAATTGGTCTTTGGTGGAAAGTTTTCTCATTGGCAATCGTACCACATCCTTTTATCTCTATATTAAATTAGCCGAAATTAAAAAAAAAAAAAAAACAACACACACACACACACGACTAACAAAGGATAGAGGTTCCTGATTTGGGAAGACGTCGTATATACGACGCATGATTTAATGCACGATATATATTTATTTTCTTTTATTCTTTCCCTTCTTTAGGTTTAATTCGATGTATGAATGAATAATCTCATCTTATAGAATCTGTTTGACTAATATCCATGTATATACATTGTTTTAAAAACAGGAACAACATTGCGTTTTACCTCATAAATCGTCTTGATCATATTTGTAATTAATAAAACAAACAGGTTATTCATACAAATAGGCTTTATTTTTTATATATATTTTATTAATTACTTTTCATTCTAACAAGATATCAGATATTTCTATGCAAGTTCTAAAAGTATTTTAAACACAGATTATACTTTCCAATTCTGTCAATGTTCTTTTTATGCAACTGAAAAATAAATCTTTGGTTCTTCGTTGATCCAACAAGAAATTTTATAGATGTTTCTGGACTTTGCCGTTTCAGAATCTAATGCATTATATGAAATATTTTCAAGAGCGTACACACACACGTTTTTACGGACTAAGAATGTTCTAAACAAGGTGAATTCAAACAATGGCATGATGTGTTTTTAATTTAGGGGTACAAACCATTTAGATTCTGAAACGGCGGATTCCTTATGAAAAAATAAAAGGGCTGGTATGATTGCCAATGAGACAATTAACCACCAGATACAAACTGACATAAATGAAATCAACCATATGTCACCTCGCGGACTCAAACGAGGAACAAAACCCATACCATATCAAAGGGATCGAAAAGACAAACTATAAACAATTCGAGCGAGAAAACCAACGACCTGATTTATGTATAAACAATGAACGAACAACACATATATTTAATCGACAACTACTGAAGTACAGGCTCTTGACCATGGTGAGGGACATACATAATGTGACAGTGTTTGCCATCAATCAACTCGCAATCTTAACTGAGATGGTGTAGGTATGTAGGTATCAAAGGGATCGAAAAGACAAACAATAAACAATTCAAAGGAGAAAACCAACGACCTGATTTAGGCCTAAAACAATGTCACTCGATCAGTCAAAAAAGTATGTTATTTTTATTTCATTTTTGACAAAAAAGAAATTCAATAAATGTATATTGACCATCGTGATAATCATAACTGAGTTTTACTAATCGTGTTGAGGCATTTAAAGTCATTCGAAATATGTCAATTAGTCTGTGTAGTTACAGTTTATAATTATGTTAAATCACCATTTCATTTATTTTCGTTGGTACCAATTTTCGTGGTTTCAGGAAAAATTGCATTTACGTAGAAATTTGATTTCGTGGTTTCACAAAAGTCTGCATTTAATCCTATTGAACATTTTTACTTCGTTTAACATTTTAATTCGTAGATTATCTGTATCCCTGAAATCCACGAATAATAATAAATATACAATATGTTGATATTTGTATTGATTGACAGTAATGTAATAATTGTCCTCCTTTGTAGATATGCAAATATCAACAATACTAGGGAGGTCGCCAATGCGATTATCGTAACGTAATGATTTCCTTGCGACGGCAAAAATATCGGATTTTACCCAAGTTCAATTGCTTCGAAAAAGTTGAAAAATATATTGTATGAGCAAAAAATTAATATGTAATGAAAATTCAGACATTTATCTTTCTAAATATACAAGTTTTATGGGTATTGCAGTGATTTGGTTCGATAACAAAAGTGTTTGAAGTGGAGTTGTTTTGAAAAAAATGGCCGCCGGAAAAACTATGTGGCAAAAGTATAACTGATTTTGAAATTCATTCCGCAAGCTGTTACTCGTCAGATATTCTTCATTGATGGCTTAAAATTTTGGAAATATATTCAAGTTTTATGATCCGGTTGTCAGTCATACTTAGCGGTCGATTTTCAGTATAGATATGAAAAATCTTTGAAATAGATGTGAAAAAAAAATCGTATACGACTTTTTAAACACCACTGACACTCGGATTCATAAATTCCGGAACTTTCTCCTTCGACACGTATCCATGGTTTCACATGGAAACCAATAGCGGCTTGCGGAATTGATTGGATATTTGTACGAGCAGGGCTTGGTTTCACACAAAAATCTGCGAAAAGAGTTATCTGTTCTTGACTTCCGGAAGTGACGTATCCGCCATTGTGTCTAACATGAAATTCGAGACTTGTAACAAAATGATTTTTACTGAATTTTTTTTGGACGGACTGCTTACTGAGAAACCTGACAACGTTGGAAAAAGGCCACGGAGGCAAATCACGTATGGTAAGTACCTTTATAATATCTTATATTAGCAAATTTGCCCTATTTCAAGGAGGGGAATTCCTTGTTTCATAAAAGTCTACAAAAATAACTTCAAATTATTTTCAAGGTGTATTTTTTTGTTTAAATATATTAAACTTATAAAATGAAAGGGACTTTCTACCAGCATTTTTTTTAACGCTCCCGATGGCCTTTTTATCAAGCTATGAATATGTAATGAGGTAAATTCTCCTAACGTTGGAATGTGATCCGTTCGGAATTTCTCTGGTTTTATTCATTGATAATACTCGGACTTTTCGGTGCTTTACATTGCATTTGATGGTAGTTGGTATAATTTGAACACATTGCATTTCTATATTTCATTTTGAGACAGAAATATGTTGTTTAAACCATAGATTAGTATATTACCAACTATATATTTATTCTAAACTTATGGATTAGGCATAATGAACTAAAATTTTCTTTTTCAAAAATGCTTTCTGTCAAAAATGTATATTACAGTTTGGAAGAATATTTGCACACATTTAATACATGTACATTTATATTTATGATTTTTCAACAGTATCATGAGTATGTTATTTTAACTAATTGGTCATAATAAACAATACTGTAAATGTTTTCTTAAATATGCACACTGTTTAAAAAGAATTTCAGTTGATATTTGCATCTTTTATTTATATTTATTTTCAAACTTTTGATCTTATTCCTTGACTTTTGAATTTAATATGTCACTTTTACTTTATTATGTAATTTAATATTGATGCCTATTAACTGACAGTTATGTTATAAACAGAATTGCAGATGCTGTGTTTACTTATAACACATGTACCTTATGACTACCTACATATATGATCAGGATAAAAAATCTGTATTCCTTTGAACAATTTTTGTATTAAAATAAATAAAAATTCAGATTATTTGAAATTTGATTGAAATTGTTAGTCTATTATACAATAAAGTTTTGTTGTGTTTATAGGAATGATACTGTCTGTCCATCCATCTGCCTGAAAGGATCTTCTCCCAGTTAGACAGTCTCATCAGAGTCATGTGAAGAGTCACTATCAACGCCTTGCAGGGAAATACCAATTGGACTCAAAACCCATACAGTGAATTGGTTAGGAAGTTTGGATGAAGCACATCCTGAACATGTATGTGTATGTGTATCATTTGAATTTAATATTATACAATTCTACAGCTCAACTAAATAAATTTCTTCTGCACAATGTTTTAAATTTTAAAAACAAAATAATTTATACAATGCTCAAAGATAGTGCTATAATACCACCAGTCAAACCATTTAATAGAAGTAAAATAAATGGTTCCCTATAGGTAATCACAGTTTAAAAACATCTTAATACTAGTATGTTCCTGATGAAAGTAAATCCAGAAAAGCGTTTGGACGCACAAAATGTATAACGTGTTGTTTTCCTTTTTTTCAAAACTGCAAAACATAAGAAATTTTTTGACAAAGCATAGAAAACAGATTCAGAAATATAATATGATACGCATAAAAAAGAATTGAATACAGTGTAAAAAGGAGCAACGATATCTCCTCAAAAAAAGTTATTACTGGGACACACATGTATATGAGTTTACTTAAATAAATTTCTTCATTTTGTTTAAGATTTAAAACTTACTTTTAACAGTCTAGATTTGTTTTGATTAACTTAAGGTTTTCCACTAAGACAGGAAACACTCTAGGGAACAACAACATGGAGAGGAACGAGTTGAGATTGCGCCCCTGGATCCAGTTTTTATTGTAGTTAGACGAGTGTACCACAGATTTTGTCGAGAGGCTGATGGGAAAGAGTTTTAGTACACAGGGCATGATGCAGATACAGGGTTGTCATCTATTGCATACGACTTGGAGAATGAGGATGATGTCAATGACAGCAACAGCAATGTTTTCAAGGAGCCTACTATATATAGAGGAATACCAGAATTAAGATGTGTGAATTTTATTGTAGACAAACTATTTTTCAGCAAGATTAATGATTGTTTTCTTTTCTTTCAGCACTAATTCTTTTAGTTTTCTTTTAGGTTCTTAACCAATTTTTCTTCTTTTGTAGAAATTTATCCAGGGACTTTTTTTTCAGGTACAACTTATCATTGTAATGATTTATTTGTAGAATTGTTGCAGCAAGTTGATTTGACCTTTATTGAGTTTTATTTGTTTATTTTGACATCAAGCATCCCTGATGACGGTTAATCCAGAAAAACAACTTTGTCAGCAGCCAATCTCAAAAATAAAAAGTCTCTTTTTTCAGATTACATGTAAACCAGATTTTATATGATTTGTAAGAAACTGCAGGTACTCTCAAGTAAATTGAACAAATACAAAATATTTAATTTGGAAAATGTACATATTGTCTATTGTAGATATGGTAAATTCTGGTGAAGAAACAGCTCGGACCTGAAAATATATACTTTTAAACATTCAATAATTTAAGTCAAATGATGAATACTTTATGTATCATTATTATGATGAAAACCAAAACAGTTCAGATAGTCACTATTGCAAATCGCAATGGATTATTAGACTTAAAGACTGCATTGGTCTTGGTCTTTATATATAATAAGTTCTCGACATATCCATTTTTTATTAAAATAACAGCTTTTTCGTAAAATATTCACCATTTTTTGGAATAAGGAGAATATTTTAGTGTAAATAATACATTTTCCAAGAGAAAACATCATTGTAGCAATGCCTGACTAAGCACTGACTGAACTCTTAGAGTTAAAATGGATTATTTTTATTTTCTCGGTCAAAATTTGGATTTTTCAAAATTATAGAGTTTTTTTCATGCAGGTATAGGGCTAACCTAATTCCATCTAGGATAAAAAGCAATCAGCCAAATACAATAAAATTAGATTCATCTGAAAGCAAAGATTGTAAGCTTTTATATGATACCAAACATTTGTACAAATCTTCAATTTTCCGTTTAATTTTTGCATAACTGCGCAAATATTTGAAAAAAATATGCGATTTTCTAAATTGTCAAAACATTTCTTATTTTTGACCATTTTTTCAATTCGTATTGCATTAAATTCTATTAATATATGACAAAAAGGTACTTTTACATGTAAAGTCACAGTAACAGTCACTAACTTCTATGAAAAATTACTGTCAAATTATGAAATTAAGTTTTTGTGTAAATTTTGGCGAAAAATAGCTCAAAAATTTACGTCAAAACGCGGATTTTCTAATTCAAATTTTTTTTATTAGCTTACAGAGCTTATTTTATTTGTGAAACAACTAAATAACAATACAAAACAAGTAGTAGAAAAAATTAGGGATTTTTTTCAAGCATTGTCTGACCAAAAATGTATTTTTTTCCCAAAAAAAACTACCTAAAAAAAGGGGGGCCTGCCGGCATGATTTTGAGTCGGCTAAAAAATTCAGATATGTTGGCAATACAACTGTTAATATATTTCTGTTGACTGTTTAGGTCTATACATAAATGCAAACAACCAGACATCTGCCTGCTTTCCATTTCAAGATATCAATGTCTTAACATAGCAGTTTATTCGAAGATGCCCTTGACACATAGCAAAAAAAAAAAAACTAAGTCCAAAGTGTTTTTTTACAAAATTTGAGATATTGTAGTTTTCTTAATATTGATGTTACAACAATCTACAAGTTTATTAATACACTCAGGCACCATTGTGTGCAACAAGAGCAACATAATATAGTATACAGAATAATAAATTGGTCAATTAATATTACAAATAAAAAACAACGCAACCCTTTTATCACTACGGGTGAAAAAGAGGTTTTCAGTATTTGTACAAAGGACTATAGTGGCTTAAATCAAAGCATAAAAGAGTCTTATTGCAATAATGCATATAGATTGCTTGCAGTTCCTAACCCATTTGTTATATTTGGTCTGAAAAATAGCCCAACATATGATATTTTTGCCTTTAGCAAGAAAAACGGCAAAATGTTTGAAATCTATAAATGGTCATAACTTTTGAACCGCTTGACCGATTCCCAAAATTTTGGCACCAATGAAATTATTTTTTGTGCTCTTTCATAATAATGTAGTTCTATGCACTTTCTCTATACTACATATTTTGGCTGACCTCCCTAACAAGACATTTATTTAGATAGGTATCAAATGACTTTTTGACAGTTTTCTCCCGTTTACATAGATATTTGCAATAAGACAAAAAAAAAGTTATTTTATTTTATACCACTCTTTCCAATTCATTTTCAATGGTAGACAATATTTTGTCCTTTCGGAAAGTTTATAACATCTCGGTATTGGACGATGTTGAATTCCCCTGTAATTACACAGCCATAGGGATCATCTCTAAACTTTGATGTTTCACAGTCTCGTGTTGTAGGTGCATTGCCTTCTATACTAAACCATGATGCTACAGACGCATGACCAAAAGCTAAACTTTTATAGGGTTATGTATACGTATGAACAATCATAGGTTGCTCTATGTTATCAAAATATGTGGAGGTATACAGTTATGAACGAAAGGGTCATTAACAATAATTGACAAATGAAAACAACCAAAACCTCTTTTAATGTATTTTTTTTCCAAAAACCCTTTATGATCTCCATTTTTCTGGGAACAGTCTATGGTGACAATAAGCTGTTATGTTACGTGTACACTAATATTTTGGACTGAATAACAACATTGTATCACAAATATAATTTAATTTATTTATTGAAAGTGACATTAAAAACAACATCAAACAATAAATCAAAATTTGCCCATTTTGACGGCATTATTCATCACTAAAATCATTCGTGTTAAAAAGAATTAGCTTCAAATCTGTATATAATGTTTTTAGGCAAATGATCCATTGTCAATCCCTTTTTTCATTAGATTTTCTTGAATACCTTTTGCATGCTTTGGTTTGTGTTTATTTTTACACCAATTCTTAAAACATTCTTCCACGAAGCAGACGAATATAAGCAAAAATCACAATTTTTAATTTGGCATAATAACAATATACACGTATTGGAAAGAATGAAACAACGTGAATTTTGATTACAAAATATCAAAATGTTCACATATTCATATATCACTAATGTTTGGGTTTTTTGACAATTGAAACACCATGTATATGAAAGCAGCCGGTCGGAATATCTATATATATATTTTTTTAATCAAGCAACACAATTGATCTCCGGATCGCCAAAGTCGACCTCCCAAGCATGTGTGGAGAAATATGGTATAGCTGGCAAATCTCTTAAGCTTACTGAGACAGCAAGCGCCCTAATTACGGACAAAGATAGCGATCAGCCGATGGACATTTCACATTCAAAGTGTGTGACATTTAATAAAAAACAATCTTGTAATCAACTAAATCATTTTGTTTTTGTACATTTAATTGATTATAGTGAAAATCTTCGATGAAAAAATATGTCGCCTACTAAAGGTGATCAACCTACATTGCAAAATTGAAATGCCCCTTTGCTGTATATACATTTTTGTATCCCCTCTAAAAACATAGTTGTTAAGATGATATTGTTAAATCAGTTTTAACAGATAAATGTTCAGCTGAAAAAGAGAGGCGAAAGATACCAAAGGGACATTTAAACTCATAAGTCGAAAATAAACTGACAACGCCATGGCTAAAAACGAAAAAGACCAACAGACAAAGAACATGCAGTGCACACAACACAACATAGGAGACTAATGACTGAGCAACGCGAACCCAAACAAAAACTGGGGGTAGTCTCAGGTGTTTCGGAAGTGTGGGCAGATCCGTATTAATCATGTAAGTACAACCCGATGATAAGTCTAATTCGGTATGTCACCTTTGCGAAACAGGGACGGGATAGAAGTTACGACCATTGGAACATATCCGTCGTCATCTGTAAAACAGATCTTCAATAACGGTCAACCAGCTCGTAATTTCGTTCGTAAAACTTACGAAAAGATGATTTTAACTTCAACATTTGAAACTCTTGGGTTGATAGCTTCCTTGTGAGCCGCAGCCCTCTATCAAGTAAATTATGATAAGAAATACAATGCCTGTAATATGTTATTGTAGTTGTAAGCCATATAAGATTAACTCAAAGAAATGAGGTTCTTTTTCACGGGTTCAACCGAACATGAAGCATTTCTTTTCTATACAAGGCTCAATGACACAAAACACAACTATTCAATGGGATGAAGGTTTGCAGCGTCCTGTCATTTAATAGTACAATCGAAACATAATAACAACATGTTTATAAAAATTTAAAAAGGCAGGCGTTACGCAAAAAACAGTCCTTATCACATTCTCTTCACTAGAACTATGATCAACTACCTGTACAATCTACAAAATACAATTAAAAATATTAGAATCATTTAACAACTATATGAATTAAGAAAAAAGAATAAATACTGAAATTAGGCAGTGTACATGTGCATCTATCGAATTGTACAATTCTATAAAAAATGTCGTATACGTGTGAAAGACAATACACATAAAAAAAAAACAAAAACAAAAACAAAAATGTCAAACAGACATTAGCAGCAATTAGATTAAACGTCTAGACTGGTTGAGTGCAAACCGTCGAATAATTTAAATTCCCGCGTAGAATGCACAGGTGAATGCACGGTTTAATCCATGAATGTATTTCAGGTGCTTAGAATTCTAGAAACAGACAGTCTTTTTCAATACTGTCTTTCACATTTCCGTCGTTGGCATTATTGGATCGCCAACGACAATGAACTTTGAAAAGTTGAACTGAAACACAGTTGTTTGCGGCTTGAGTAGCGCCTCTGCTTCGTAAACTTTGCAAACCAAATTGCTTTTTGTCTAAACCTATTGCACTTAAAGCTTCGAAAATAATGTATCTGGCTTTAGTATCAGATAAAAGGCTTATTTACTTTACTCAATACCAAAGTATATCTTTTAGACTGTAAAGAACGAAAATGAACTCCGATGAATTAATTTTCAGCTTTCCGAAATCACAATAATGTTTAGACAATTAACAGGACAAGTCAGCATACTCGTACTTGCTATCATAACTATACTACCTTGTCTGTAAATGTCGGTGTGTTACATTTTAATGTTGTGTTTTTGTTGTGTCGTTGTTCTCCTCTTATATGTGATGCGTTTCCCTCAGTGTTAGTTTGTAATCCGGATTTGTTTTTATATCTATCGATTTATGAGTTTCGAACAACGGTATAATACTTTTGCCTTTATTTGCTATTGTGAATACTTATTTCAACGTCAGTATTATGAACACTGATATCACTCATTCTTATATGCGATAGGTCTTTGTATCTAAAAAATTCAGCATCAGCTAATAATAACATACAAAGTAATCTAAAGTTGAACACATTAGATTTATCATGGTACGGGTTAAATAGTTGAACAATATTTTCCGATGTGAAAGGTTCTTTCTTTTGTACTGGTTTCGCCAGAATTCTTTTACTCCTTACTAAAACAATGTTTGACAGTGAACTGCAACAAGGGTTGTGGAATCTTATTAACTCTTTTTAGCCATATCCATAACTGCAAAAACGGTTTAATGTAAACAAGGTTTTCGTAGATTTTCGTGAGATTTTGTAGATATCTTTCCAATTCTTACTCAAAGTGATCTGCAAAAGAAAGGGGAATATGTGCATATCCTTTCAAGGACAGAAATTCACGGCCAGGTCATTGACACAAGCTAGATCCGCCTGTAAAGCACATATACATGAACATTTTACAATCTACAGTCATAATATAAAAACAAAGCACGGCCAGGTCCACATAAAACATCAAGATTTATTACAAGCACATAAGAAAAACATCTGCTTTCACTGAAAACCAAATTCTCAGCAGAACCCCTGTTGAAAACAATTAGAAGGGGTTCTTTACCCAATAAAATCCTTCACATAACTAACAGACTTGACGCTGTCAATGGACACAAAAACTGACGATTTCAAATTCGAGATAACCATTGTACATGTACCTCTGGCTTTATATGATTGAATGTGATAAACAGTGTGAGCTATTAAAGATGAGGTGGTACGAGCCAACTATTATTACTTGACCAATCAAACGTGACAGAATCGATACCTTAGGTTAAAGGATGAAAGAACCTTGAATTTTACCATGGAAGTTTAGCATTGTTACTGTTAGCAAATCGGTCTATGCTTAAAAGTCCCCATATTTTAAAGCAATTGAAAATTCTGTCCGACGCTGACCAATCGTCAAAATCAAAAATTTTGATATACCGATCTGCGGTAGTATTCAAAGTTTTTTTGAATCCATTCAATTTTCAAACACACCGTGTTTATACAAAAATAAAATTTTTCCATAGCTAGATTGTATAAATCCTTTTTCATACTACCAACATCAGATATGTTAGCTACGTTTTGGTTAATCAGTGAATAGTTTAACAAATTTATTTTTGAAATGATCAAAAAAGTCAAAAGCACTGCCTTTAGTTCTCACCACGTATAACTTTTGAGCTTTTCTTCGTTTGTCCACATCTGATGCGCAATTTGATCAGACAAAATGCTTAATGTAGCCAGCGCCCGCATATGAACTTGCATCAGTATAAGTTTACCTCTCGAGAAGTTTCTAGATATGTGCTAACACGCAATTAGGTAAATATATTAATGAAGTATGTCTAACTGTTTAATGGAAATATGATCTAACTTAACTTAAAATCCAAAGAAGATCGCCCGTTTACTAAGTGATGTAAACGTCTTGTCATAATTGTACATATAATACATAGTGCGGGGGGATAATGCAATGATTTTAGCAAGTACCGCACAAACTTTCCTTGTAGTCATATTACTAGGATTTACAAGCACTACAGCAATAAAATTCTAAATATTTAACATTTTCATTTCGGGAACCTTTAAAATACCCCTTTGTTAATCTCATACAAAACCAAATCAATCAAATTTTGTTTTTGTGGCTTCCACACACTTTTTTTCATAATTTGGCAAGAAACAAGCAGACAATAAATCTGACAAAACTTCTAAGACACTATTAAACATAATTATTCAATATCTTTAGTCCAAGTCCATTATCTAGATATATTATAATTTTGAATCCTTTACTACGCCAATGTTTTACTAGAGGGCGTACAATATTAGTGAAAATATGACAAGTTCAGCTTATTCTAAATTATAGACAATAGAGCTGAACATGTTGAATATTTAACACTACTGCCACTTTTCCATGAAACAAAGGAAAATATTGTGATTTAAGATGCATATCTATATGGTGGTCCGTGTCTCAAATCAAACTTAAATGCAAAATGTTTATTTGCTGAATACGTGTTGGCCCCTTTTACACCCTCATATTTAAATTTAAATAACACTTCGTATTGATTAACATGTCTGAGGTCAAGAATTAGCCTTTCCTTGCAGACGAGTTGAACGACAACGATAATGGGTTAACAATAAAAGGGACAGTGCTACCTTCCT
Organism: Mytilus californianus; assembly: GCF_021869535.1. Taxonomy (NCBI): domain Eukaryota; kingdom Metazoa; phylum Mollusca; class Bivalvia; order Mytilida; family Mytilidae; genus Mytilus; species Mytilus californianus. The sequence continues at coordinate 39,009,132 of NW_026262712.1, forward strand.
GAACGACTCCCTTGCATACCAAATCTGCGACTGTACGTTTAACATACTATTTGTGTTCAAAAGCAGGTCTATTGCAATTAAAAAATACAGAAGAAAGTGTATCGGTAAATTTAAAAAAAAAAAAAAAAAATAACCAGATTTAAGTATAGGTAAAACTAATTTTTTTAAACTATCAGGAAATAAAAGTTTTCCTTTCCAAAATTGTAAACCATAATATAATCGACCAATTACATTATAAATTTATACTGACTTTTCTCATACTAGTATATGTCTAAACATGAATTAAAGTAAATCAAAGATAATAACTCACATGCTGGTGTTGTTAGACTTGGTGGCTTCTTCGGGACAGTTAGACGAACAGCGTCTTGTGGCACCACAGTAGTAGCAGATGTCTTGAAGAGATGATCAGTTTCTTGATCTGAGGTTTGCGGTGCTGGATCTTGAACCATTATATGTTGGTGTTGTTTGTGCACTATTGGTATAACTTCTTGTTTCAGGTGTTTTGCTAATGCCACGAAAAGGTTTGCCAGCTGTGAATTTCTTCGATTTATCTTTAGGTGCGACTGCATTTCCTGCACGTTTCGGCCTATCGTAGACGACGCTCATCGTCAGAACTATCAGCATGAGGGTTACCTTCATACACGCTAACGGTGTCCCAACCATGCTTGTGAACAATCTTGACAGTTTTGTTACGAGCAGCAATAATTTGTTGTACTTTTTCAACAGTTTTAAGGGCGGAGTCACGATTATTTGACGAAATGGCGGCGATTGATATCTCAATGTCCTTAGAAACTTAATCGTTATATAGACACTGTTTTTTTTATTGTTAATAACATGAACAAATTTGAATTTGAAATCAGGTTGGTTTAAGGCTGACATTTTTGCTTCAAAGACGGTTGTTATAATGCGTTGTCTAATTGCTTGAAAAATAACGAGAAAGCACCAGCTGTAGGGTTGTTTGTGGGACTATCAACTTCACTCCTATAATGACTTCTTGCAGATGCACGTTCATGCGAATTTTGGATTTCCTCGTCAGACATTAAGGAAATAAAAAAAATAAATAGACATTGGTAGCAAATAAATTTTAAACGTCTAGACTGGTTGAACGCAAACCGTAGAAAGAGTTAAATTCCAGTTTATAATTCACGGACGAATCCATCCGTGCAAATTACTACGCAAAACTGTAATCATTATGTCTTGTAACCAAAAGAAATGTATATAATTATTGCGTATTATTTATTTCCCAGACCGTGTATAGACTAGTCTCGATTACCAGGCCGCTTATATAAATATAGTTGCTGTGTTGATTAACCGGACTGGTCAAATATTTAAAGGGGTCTTAACTAACAATAAGATATAGTACATAATCCATAAATACCACTTCCGTTATCCAATTTGATACAGGCAGTGTCCTTTTCAGTTGTAACACTTATCTTCTTTCAAAGAATGATACAACTTTTTAAAATTATATTCAGTAAAAGTTCTCTGCATCTGTGAGGGTCTGGAATTGGGTGAGGGCTTTTCTCTATTATCCTCCTTTTTTATATTATAGCACACTTTTATTCTCTATTATTTATAAATGTTGTCCTCTTTTTTTCCATTCTTTATCTAGTTGGTCCATTTTTCTTTTGTTTTGTCCATTATTCTCTTTTCTGGAACTAACCTGTCCTGCATCCAGAGGTGGAGTAGGGGGGTTGGGGTTAGGTGGCACCGCTTATGCAGTATCATATATGATAAATGCATATTCATTTTACAAGTAACAAACCAAAAACTGTTAGCCTGCAAGGGGCCCCTTTTTTCAATCCCTGGAACCGTAGCTGACATCTGTAAGTGCAGGTTGAATTTTTTTCTCCATTTTTTTTCATTTTTATGATATCTGGTCTATGGGCAAATTCATGTGCATATATACAATATAACTGGTTAAGCTATGTCTTATTTTGTGCCATTCTGTGTGGTCTGTTTTAGTCTAATATTCATCTCGTTTTATATAGCCTGTCAGAATTATGATACACGTACCTTACAAAAAAGTTACACATCGATAACTTCTTGGTAAAGAGAAATAGCTCATCCAATAACTAAGGATACACTATAAAAACTGCCTTAACAGCTATAACTGGCAGCTCAAAGAGATCACACTATGTGCTAACTCGTTTTTCTTTTAAGTAAAGTTAAGTTCATTAAAGAATATGTTGTAACAACATGCTTTTATTTTATTTAAAGTATTTTCTTAAATGCATTTTGTTTGCTTTTTTTGTTGTTGTTTTTGGGGTTTTTTTTTTTTGGGGGGGGGGGTCCATTTTTTTTATTTTTTATTTTTTTCCACTCTTTGTTAACCAATATGCAGACGCTAGAAAGGCACTCATATTTTTTAAAGTCTTATAGAATTGAAAATGGAAATGGGGAATGTGTCAAAGAGACAACAACCCGACCAAAGAGCAAAAAACAGCCGAGGGCCACTTATGGGTCTTCAACACAGCAAGAAAATCCCGCACTGTCGTCCAGAATATGAGCCAGCACACAGGAATTGGATAAAGTAAACAGATAAAACTTTCAAACGGCTAAAGACACCAAACACTATCCGTCATCAAGTACTCATGGGCAAAATACGTAAACTACAAAACCAGAGGACAAAAAAAGACAGGGTATATCAGGGTAGCGCCTTACGTCTGACTAAATAGGAAAATGGGGCTGAATAACTACATGTTTTGAAAAAAAAAATGATAATTTTATAATGGGATCAACATGTGTGGCTTGTTATATGTGTGTGTGTTAGGCGTTATTTTTTTTTACAAATTCGAACAAAGCTGGGCACGTATAACGAAAAAGTATTCCCTATTTCGTTTCTGTTAATAGTTGAAGACAAAAAAAAACAACACAAACAAACATGCTTTGTATTATTTAACTTACACTGCCTGTATCTTAGCGGTGCTGCTTTAATATGTTCGTCAAATGTTATCAATCGCCAAGTCATTACCTTTCACAAGAAAATGTTTATAAAGTAGGAGTTGTTTGTAATCGGGTTAAAGATAGTTAAAAACAAAATTAACGAATTGTTTATTTTACTTTGGCTTTAATATCTTCCTTGTCAATCTTATTTGCACGTTTTTTTTTCAAAAAGTGTTCCTTGTAACTTATGGGAAATATTTAAGTAAAGTAGGAAAAGCTAGTGGTAAATGCCCGTACAATGCGCTCTCAGATCCTTTTTCTGTCAGAACAGAATAGATTTTATGATATAAAACCTACTTCTGACATTGCAAAGGTCAATAAAAGTCACTTATAGGACAACTGTAAAAAAAAATAATGCCGAATGCTGCACACCTGTGGAGATTATCCGAAAATGATTTATAGTGTTACAACATGCACTGAATATTGCATTGTCATGGTTCATTGTCAATAATTACTGTTTCTGGAATTGTGTAATTAAAACATTATGGAAATGTTATTTCCTTTATTCATCCTTTCCCAAGTTTCATTTTTCTACTACTGGATAAAACCTTCGATGGTCAACTTGGGACATTATTTCCCTAAACAAACTCACAAATTTTACCTCTCTAATTAACTACTTGAGACATGTATTATTCTCTATCATATGATAACATCAAAAGGAGATTACTTACGGTTGCAATTATTTAAAGAATGTCATGTAGAGACTGTACTATGTTCAATTTTCAAAAATTATCTGAACAAAAATCATCACAAAGGAATAAAATTGAAAAACTAGAATATGCATTTTAATGAACATGTGTATATATTTTCATTTTTTAATATGATGTTTTTATTTATTTCAAGCACAAACTGTTACCTTGCATGCACTTTTGTGCTTACTAGTATTCACATTAATATCCACTAAACATGTATTCTCTTGGGCTGTCATACTGTGAACCAGTAAAGACAGCACCTTGAGTCATCGATTGCATGGATGATTGATACGACGAACTTACATTTCCTACAAATGTTTGATTGTGAAATGTAGACGCAAAATGTGTTTGCCGATTGCTTGCATACCACCCACTTTGGGAAGGGTATTCATTACAATGTTGCAACTGATTCATGTTGTATTGTTGAATTTGCTGAGACTGTTGCCATGTATTGGGATACGATTCATTATTCCATTGGTCATTGACTTCCGACTCATGTGACTGCCTAACATTTATCTCTTCCCCTGGATATCGGTATACAGATCGATTATTTCTCTCATATCCACAATATCCTTGCATTTGTGAGTCATTTGCATATCTATCGCTAAAATCATAGGGATTGCCCACTTGGCCATTGTGATAGTTGTATGTCTGCTGTTCATCTTGAAAACCATGGTTATCGAATTGTCTGTGATTAGTACAAGAGTCAGAATTCAGTGATGCAGATTGGTTGCATATTTCTGATGACATGTTCGTAGCATTGGTTTGGTGTTGTTTTCTACGTAAACGATAATAGAAATACAAAAATAACAGCTGTATAATGCACCCGATAATGGCAACAACTATTACACCAGGTGCCCACCATTCATGGTTTGAACATGCCCCTCCAATCTTCATTTGAAGTAAAGCTGGATCGTCGCTATACCAAAAATACAACAAAACGCTATTTTCTATGTAATATAAAATGTAATAACCGACGAAGAATTTTCCACCACACTGTTCTTTCTTGTGGCATTGATAAATTTTTGATACAGAATAGCAAAATATGTTGCCTACTATTCCCAAAATCAAATCAGGTTCCTCTAAGAATCGAAAACTTTCATCCATAGCCCATCTTTCACAAATGCTGTACATGCATCCACATAAAAAGCGATAAATTATGAAAATTAAAACATATACGCTATATTCAGCAGTACAGAGTGCAATTAAGATAATGCGTGGCACAATCTCAGCAAAGCGTGATATCCAGTGAATAAATTTGACACAAAAGCTGTCTTCATTGTTTTGTTTCTTCTTTCGATTTTGATGTTTAAATGCATTCAATGACCAAGCAAGTCCTAGAGAAGATGCAATTATACTTAGAGAACGAATAATTCCTGTAACAGAAAGGAAATGCAACTATTGTTCGCATCAGCCAAAACAGAAACATTATATGTTAGTATATTATAAATTATGCATTTTCAATTTAAAACCTTGCTTACCAGCAAGAGTAATTTTGGGGGTCATAATGTTCTATGTTGACTTTTTGATCATGTTGTTGCTTTTGTTTAAAGGTTCTGTATATCGATCAATGTTTCCAAAATCAAAGACAACAGTAATTGAACTTTGTAAATTCGTCACTTGAGGGCAATAGCTCCAACGAGTCATCTCTCGGTTTTGGTCGGGTAGACTTAATTGTAAATCTTATTTTACTGATCATTTATCATGTTTATGCTTTAGAAGTGTTCTCTGTGAAATATCAATATATTAGACAAACGTTAGACAGTGCGTACAAATCGCATTTTAACTCCTATAAGGTGTCGTCTGGCTATATTTGCTCTGTATGTACGTTCTGAACATTTCTGCTTCTAACAATTGTTCGCTATAAATGTTTTCAATATAATAGACAGTACTTGCATTTTCTCCTCTTTTATCTATTTTCAGCCATAACGTTATGTAATCATATATTAATGATCAGACACTCGATTAATAATTGCGGTCAATTTTGAATTTAATTGTTAATAGTTTCCGAGAATAACACTTTTATAAAGTTAAATGACGACAGACGGTAACTGTTGCATTATCTAAAACATGTAAAAGGCCGGTGGCGGTTGATGGAACTCTCAAACGATAAGAAAATATCTGCATTTTTATCAACATTATTCATTTTGAGAAATTGCATCTCCATCGAGATAGGATTACGGCACAAACAAAAGTGCATATAATAGGCAATGTCTGATCTCATATTTAGTCTCTACGAAAGAGGTAAACTCTGTGTAGTGTTTTTTTTAAGATAGCCGCTTAAATGTACGAGAAAAATCGAATGTGCATAATTTGTCTGATGACGTTTTTATGGCGTTATGAAAGAGTTATCGATTCCATTATGTGTTTGCAGGCATTATTTCTGTCGTTTTATTGAATTTGAATAATCGTTTAAAAAGTTGAATAATCATTAAAAGGAACTCGAGGAAACATCAGAGGTATAAGATTTTCATTATCGACATGATTGATAGTTGAATAATTGTTTATAAAAAAAAAACTGAACTCAAGAAAAAAAGGTGCAATTAGCGTATTCACAGCCGATAGGTTCAGTACCGGCATAGTTTATTCCGTCAAAAAAAGAGGACTATTCGACAACGATACGAACAGTACATGAGTTAAATTACTCTTATCATGTATTATGATATACCGTCATCAACTGAATAAAATTAACTAACACATTTATTGCCGATAACAGTTGAAAGTTTCTAAATTTTGATATCTGGATCTAGTATAGATCCGGAATAGATACGCGATATGCCCACTTTTTTATATGACGAAATCTGTTTTCTTTATAAATTTCATTTTTACACTTCTTTCTTTCTTGACAAAAACACAGATATCGAAATTTCTCCTTCTCGTTCTGGTTTTCTCCTTTTTTTTAATTAAATCTGGATCCATCATTTAGAAGTTTCGAATAAACCAATAACAATCATGGCATTCATACATTAGTTGCAACTGAGTTCTCATCCTTCATTACTATTCAGTTACCGTCAAAAATTTAAAAATATGATAATGCAACAAGGTAAGTGGATTATGATGCAATACTTGTTAATTTACATAAGTCTTTTGCGTATACATTTTGAGCTTTTATAAACTACAACTCATCCCAGTAAGTATTTCAAATTGCTTAAACCGAAATAATTTGTATTCATTAATAGGTAATCAAACTGTTCTTAATACCAGTGCTCGTGGTTCGTGTATTCCTATAAAAGCATGCATATAGATAAATCAGTAATGACTTACCTGTGTAAGTAGTGTCAGTATGGCTGTCCGTAATCAGCAGGTAAATTTGTACTGTTAACTGTGGTGCTGATTCTAGTGTAGCTTCAACCAACGTAATGTAAGATGTAAGATATTCAAATTTGAAATTTGTTTTTCCACGTGCAAGTACCTGAGCATACCTTCAAATATACAAATTAACAATTCATTCGTGGTGCGTTTTAAAACATGTATGACCACAAGAACGGTTTGGTATGACTTACCAAAAGATGCTGTATATGTTAGACAATATATTGAAAAGGACACATTCAATATACACAAGAGAGGCAAAAGATACCAAAGGGACATTCAAACTCGTTATTCGTAAATAAACTGATATTGCTATGCCAAAAAAAAAAACAGGACCAAAAAACAAACAACAGTACACAATGAAAAACATAGAAAACTAAAGACCGAGGAACGCAAATCCCACCAAAACCCGAACTGAGGGTGATAGCATGTGCTTCCGAAGGGTAAACAGATCCCGCTGCACATTTGACACCTATCGTGTTGCTCATATAAGTACCCACCCGATGCGTCATATTCGGAAAAAGGGGATTGGATTGTGGTTTCGACAATTAGAACAACTAAACAACTAGATCAACAAATCATATTCTCAATTGTAAGCGTGCGTTTTAACGTTGTTTAATTTCCATTTTGCAAAGCCTATGTTTTTAAATAACAAATCAGATAACAATGGATGAAATGATAACGTATAATATACTATACACAATGTCAATTGGTAGTAGATATTCATTTTCAGTTTAATTGATTTCTCGATATTCGTTTTTATCGGTCTCCCTCTCCGTATTCACTTGTTCGGCTCTTTGTCAATTTTGTGTTCATTGTTATTGCTTTGTGACATCACATACGGTGCTCTTGCATGTATAGCCGACGTCATCGGGTTAGAAGTGACTTCGATAAATTTGACCAGAACTTATATATCAAAGTCCTCTTCTTGTCTGCTGATGAAACAAGGCAAAAGTTCTGTTTCTGTCATTCTTCATTGGTAAGTGATTTGTTTAAAATGCATCGATCAAAGAGCTTTCTGACAGCGAGAGATTTTTTTTTTTGGTTTATTATGATTGAAATAATATTGTTTTAAATTTCAAAAAAGGCCTATTGTGATACAGTCCTTGGATGGTGTTAACTTCCCACTAACACCATTCACCATTACACCATTCACCATACACCCTGTACCATTACACCATACACGTTACACCTTTGCACCATACACCTTACACATTACACCATATTGCGATTTAATTTCAAAGAAAGCGTGCGACTACAAAATTATTTATTTATTTTAAAAAACGAATTTTGATCCCAATATTGTAAATTAATGTATAAAATAAAAAATCAGTCGTACACCATTCATTCACACCATTCCCGATTTCACGTTACACCATTACACCATTCCCCTTACACCATTTCCCTTACACCTTTCCCCTTACATCATACACCATAGCACCATACTACTTCTACCATTGCACCATATGCCATACACAATTACGCCATACACGTTTTTTTGGGGAAGTTTACACCAACAAAGGGCTGTGGTAAAATTTTCGTTAAAAACTGTATGCCTTTGAAACCGATAATACTTAATATTAAAATAAAGCAGACACACTGTTCACACAAAATCAAATCAGATGTTTGTATCGTCTTGAAGTTGTCGCAAAATGAGTCCACGGAGTCTTTTTCCGGCGGAGGTGCCTTCGTAGTCAACTACGTTATGTAAATATTTGTTTGTGATTAGGCCTGTTTAAGGGGACTTCTCGCTGTAGGTAAATGGTATTTAATATGCAGTTGTATCAGAACAGGAACATTTCATTGGCACGGATATTGAATGACCTTGCCCCCTCAGTAAAACACTATTGACTTTGAATCTTTTGCTACGTTTACATGTAAAAGTTTGTGATTAGGTCAGTAAATGGCAATCACTAATACATAGACAATGATATTTGCTATCTTTTCTTACATTTTGAAATTTTAGCTCAAATCCCAATTGCCATTATTCTCCTTGTTAAATGATCAAACAAAGGGAACCAATCTAATAAAAATACACATATAAGTCATAACAACCCAGATTGATATTGTCTTAATGAAACTAGCTGTTTTTTTAATATCCTAATTAATTAAGTAATGTGTCTCTCTCATGCATATCTGTAATTTCTTGTCTGATATTGTCTGATATTGGCTATATATTTTGTTCTTTAAAGTTTTATACGTTTTACAACGTTGATAGAATGTCCTTGCAAATCTATTCTAGATTGCAAAGCTATCGCTCTCCGTTTTGCATAGCTTCATGACTGAGGTTTGATTGCGAGATGTTACAATAGAATTGGAATGTTTTTCATATTTAATCAAACGTGGGTTATTTTGTTTTGCAAATTTTACACCCAACTATTGAAGCCTTTGTTTTTTTTTTCTATAACAAACAGGGAAGGAAACTCTACCAGCTGGTATAGTGTCACCGTCACTTTCTTAATAAATATATATTCGGATAGCAGTATTATTTATCTAATTGGACTTTCTTCTTCTTCGCAAGAATCGCCCCATAATACCACAAAACCTCATATCTGCCACGTTTTGTGAGTCACCATGGTAAATACGGTAGTTGACAGTAAAGAGTCCACTCTCCTGGAAGTGCAAACAAGTCAAGAACAACGGTATCATGAATAATGTCCACCTCTTGCTTCCTTTACAGAATTTAAAAAAATAAAGGATCCAAAACTGGTCATAAAACCTCAAATATATAAAACAGCATAATTGCATCAAAAATTTGATAGATGGACAAGCGTCGTGCTAAAGTTTATCTACATTATAGGCAAACAATGTAGTTCTGGGCGTGATGAGCTAAATTATCAGGTCAATCCGACTTCTTGTTCAAGATGAATCAATTTGAAGGGGGTCTAAAAATGATTAGTTTGAAACCGTTCATAAATTTACTGAAATCTGCATGGGTTAGAAGGTTGATCAATAATAAAAAATTACAGGAAATTCTTGCTTTCCACAGGATTGATTTTGATTTAATAGAAAATACAAGTGTCAAAAACGTAGAAAATAGTATGACTGTATATACAAATCAATTTTGGAAAGATGTTTTGAGTGCCTGGAAAGAAATTATTGCTGTAAATATTAAATATACATGGGAATATATTTTGAATATGTCTTTATGGTTTAATGTGAAAATTAAAATAGAAAATTATGTTGTTTTTACAAAGACTGGTATGACAAAGGTGTACACATTGTAAATGATTTATTAGATGAAGCTGGATAATTTTTTTCCCTGACCAAACTCAGGAGGTGTATCACATACGTACAGACTTTCTGAAATATTATGGCTTAATACATTGTGTTAAACAGTATTCCAGAAATTTTGTTAAAAATGCTGCATCTCCAATAAAGAATTGTTATCCAAGCATTCCTAACAATTTCAATATTTTATTAAAACATAAAAAAAGGTTCTAAAGATATGTACTTTATACTGAGAAAAAATCTTACTCAACCAACAAATAAAAAGAAAATTATGGAAACGTTTGGTGTCACTGATGATGAAATGAAACTCATTTATAAACTTCCATTTGAAATTACAACAAATAATAGAGCACAGTGGTTCCAATACGGGATGAACCACTTAGTTTTGACTTCTAATTATTTGGAAAAGATAAAACTTGAACAAAGCCCTCTTTGTACTTTTTGTAATATACAACCAGAAACCATTATACACTTATTGTGGGAATGTGGAGAAGTACAAATTTTGTTGGAAAATTTTGATACATGGACTTCATCTACAGCACACATAAAACTTAACTATAATTGTAAGACTTTTGTATTTGGTATTTTTGATGTTAGAAACTGTATTGTACAAAATTAGATATTGCTTTGTATTAAATATTATATCTATGATGTTATAAACTGTATTCTACAAAATAAGATGTTGCTTTGTATTAAATATTATATCTATTCAAGTCGATGCTTGAAAAAAGTTCTATCGCTACAGGCACTCAAACAAAAGTTAAATAATCTGTACTGTACTATAGCTATTTATAAACCAAAAACAATTTGAGAGAGAATGGAATAAATGGCACTTTCTGTGTTTATACTGAAGAACAATCACACAAATACATGAGACTTTTGGTTTTTTTTTAAATTTGCGAATGAAACCTTTAAATCTGGCTCTTTACTTTCCATCTGTCTCGAATAAAGTACCATATCAATGCAGTGATATATAGAGCAAACCACTGATGACCAATTTTTCTTTTTGTTTTCCTAAAAGTTTCAAACTTGTTTTTGATTTTTTTTTAAATTTTTTGTTGTTTTTTTTCTTTTGATTTCCAATCCTATTTTTTTTTTTTTCTAAAGAAATAAAACAAAACAGATAAATTAGTTTGCAGCAGAAAATTCAAACTGTTCTTAAGAAAATAATAATTGTAAGAATTGTTAAAATTAACTTAATTATAATTATCTGACATTGTATTATCTGCATTGTAAAGAACAAATTATATACCTTTGTATATTATCATGATTATGCATTATGTGTTTTGAAAAAAATGAAATAAATATAAAAAAAAATAAATCAATGGACAAAGCAGAGAAAAAAAAATTGAAAGCTAAAAACAAAGGAGAACTTTCAGGATCCTGTCCTACATTGATACGGGTCGCAAACCACGGCAAATAAGTCGGAATGAATTTATTTTAACTAAAACATTGGGCGACAAATTTGATTTTTGAATTAATTTAGTCTGGCCCAAATCATTCGACCTTACCAGCATGCGTAACTCTACAGGGAGACATAGCTTCAGAATGCACAGCTCTTATTGTCACTGACACGTTTAAGGTTTACGATTTACAAAGGGCAATTTCATGTTTGAAAAAATGCACAGATATTTTCCGATTAGATAAGTAGATTTTCTAATTTGTCTTATATTTATATTGTAAAATATTAGCTGCTAGACACACGGTAAAGCTTTTTTTAACTCGTTCTCTGCAATCACTCGACAAATGCTGCATATTAAGACTCGAGGATGTTTGTTTCACAACCAGAAAACGATACAAATCAAAAGACAAAAACATGGGGAACATTTCCGAAAAGAAGGAACAAAAGCTTACTTTTAGGTATGAGGTAAACAGACCTGCCAATTGTAGCACTAATATGAACGAGGTAAAACTGAAAATTCTTCCTTACCAAACTATTTAAATTGTACCAGAAAGTGTGCGAAATTTATAAGATTTCCTTATCATGAAATATATATGAACTACAATACATACGTGTATGTTGGCAACAGTGCAGCAAATGGACTGAAAACGAGTACTAACACCAAACCAAACATCTGGAAACACAATTGCTTTCTACATGATAGATCATGATAGTCGCATTCTAACTTGTCGTGATGTTTTGCAAAGAAAATAAACGCTAGAAAGAGAACTGGTGCGAAGGTAAAGGCCATCACCAGCAAAAACTTTGAAGTTTGTCCAATTGTAACGTAATGTATGAACAGGAACACATCTGACAGGGTATCAAACAGGTACAGGACATATGTAAACAAAGTAAGTACGACATGAATAGTTGCCTTCATGCACGAGTCATGATAAGGTTGTTTTCCAGAGCAGCAGATTCGATAGGCAGCTGCATACAAAATAATAATCATAACCATACCAAAAATTGCACAAACCATAATGATTATTTTGATGGTTTCACTCGACGTTGACAATGTGTCTGAAAATATAATTTTACTTTTCATTAATCGTTGAGGCCCTTTCCCCCATAAAGCTGGCAGGCCCAGAATTTTCCATATTACAAGTATACAAATGAACAACTACTTGAATTTCTTTTGGATGACGGGGGTTCGTACTTCAGTCAAATAATTTTTTAAACCAAGACCAGAACGAAGAAAAAAAATAGTATGGCCTATTACACACAGTTTTTATTTTGTTTGCATGTATTGAACACTTTTTGTTTAAGTGGTTAGCCATGTCAATTAACTACTAATATACAAGTTTTATAATATCCTTGTCCATAGGTGAACGGTGGTTCTTTTCCGTAAACATGTTGTATTACGACTTTCAAAATATCACTGTGGTTAATATTTTGCAGATTTTCTTTTAAATACGGATTTTTGGTGCGTGTGTTTTGTTAATGCAAGAATTATTTTTATCCAATTATGAAGCGCTTTGCGCTATAAGTAGATATCAAATGTATATATAATGCGCGATCTTAAGTTTTCTGTGTATTGTTATAATGTGTTTGTCTTTTCGCCGTTTGTCGTCTTTGTCATGGCGCTGTCAGTTGTTCTTCGATGTATGAGTTTTGAATGCTCTCTTGTTATCTTTAGTCTTTTTTTTTCGTTATTCGAACAATTTAATTTGTTTCCATCACAATTCCTTTTGCAAGAGCAAACTTTAACAAAAAAAATCCCTGTCCTACCAACGAAAATAGAACGGTTGCACCCTTCGCAATAAAACACATTCTATATATATATAAGTAAATTAGTACAAAGCTATTCGTTGTCTGGACTTTGATGCGTGTAATTCATTGCTTTCACATGTATAACCCTGAGCTTTTTAAAGTTTTTTTTAAATCTATGTGACTTTGTGACTTCTTGATTAACATTTACCATCTGTCGTAGTTTCAAAACTTTCGAATGGTGTTGTGATGGTGTTGTTTGTTGGCGATGTCCCAGTTTTAGTACAGTTCAAGTAGTATAAGGTTGTAGTGAAATCCCAATTGGATGCAGTCGTCATGAAGTCCATACCTGAAAGATTCATATTTACATGTAGTAATAACATTTGAATTTAATGGAATATTCATCAGTCATTTTTATCAATATTTTGTACAGAATTACTTTCTTTTTACAAGTAAGATTCTATATGTTATTTTTGTTTGCTTAGATAAATTGATATTCATATCAATAACCCAATAAAGAAATACTCTTTCATCATTAAACCCAAATATTGATTTGTTGGTTATCGCTTAACGTGTAGTGATCACATTTTAATCATTTAAGACGAGTAGTTCATGTCAGTTTTCCTTCCTTCCTATTTTGCACGGTTAATCAATATTGTCATTGTAAACGATCTTTAACAAGATATTTCTAGCCAATGAAATGGAATGGCAATTGTTTTACAGTTTGCGTCTATGTTTACATCGGCTTACTAAGAATTTCTGGCCCACAAAAACAGCTTATGAGAAAGGATTGCCTTGATCATTTGATTACCAAAGGTTTAGAACGGAATACATGATTTAGACATGGTATTTACCCTTCCGGAGAACATGAGATTAACACCGGTTTTGATGGGGCTTGTGTTAGTCAGTCGTTAGTTTTCTATGTTGTGTTTTGTATACTGGTGTTTGTCTTTAGGTCGTTTTTCATTCTTAGTCATAACATTGTCATTATTTTTTCGACATTTAAGTTTGAATGCCCCTCTAGTGTCTTTCGCTCTCGTTTGGATAGAGACATACACAGTCAATCTGCATATCTCTAATTATAAACTGTTTCCACAGTTCTTTATCTAGAGCGTGACACTCTCTTCACATGCTACATGACGCTTATTTTAAGTCCACTTTCTTAACATTGCTGCATATTTATACATTTCCCACAGTACAAAACACACAACGTTTTTTTTTCGGCCGGGAACGTGAAAAGCCTTGGTGATCATATGATAACCAAAGTTAACCCTTATGGTAGTGGTTGGGTGCGTATGAATACATTGAGCATGTTGAGAAATAGCAATACTGCACCTTTCAACAATCACAGAAATGACGAATATATTTTTTATCAAATAAAAGTATGTGAATGATGTGTATCTTTTAAACGCTACTTTTTGCAGATAAACGTAAAAACATATTCAAAATTGCTAGTTGAAATATAAGAATATCAAAATTGAAAAGACACATAAAAAAATTAAGTTTAAAAAGATTTTAACAAACTCACTGTTTTCGACAGAATCGGTTTGAATAATATTTGAACCTCAAATATTTAGCAGATAAATTACATAATCTTTCAAGATATCAGTTGTTCATATACTTGTCCTACTTTGTGCGAATGTGATCTGCATATCAAGAAGATAAATCATGTTTGTTATTGTTGATAAAATCAATAAAGCATTTGTTTAACATGACTACCCTGGAATGTATGGTACAATCCGATTCATGGGTTCAATCGAAAAAATAGTTTCATTTCCGTGATATATACAGGCGTTCAGTTTGTTTCTAGTATATGTCAAATGCAAAGAGACAGCAAACATCTGTTTCTCATACCATTTTTCTTTATACACAAAAAGTGCAACTCATGAAAATAAATGAATTAACAATATATAGTCATTGATAGTCAGAATGGGACGAATTAACATACCAACATTATAATACGTAACGTTTGTCTCCTTTCCATGGACTACAAAATTATTCCTTTTATCGTTTCAACCGACGCTTATTTCAATATGTTCAATAATGAATATAAAATAAAATCTGTCAGTCACTTTCTGATTGCCAACTTTGTGCCAATATAGGTTATCTTCCAGCATTAGCTTGTACTAGGATAGTTGTTTGATCATATCTTGTAGAATGTTGCTGTTTGTTTTTTGAAAACCACAGACACACAATTTTCGTGGTTAAGAACATCATATCGCCACCCAATGTAACATTATAACTTCATATTATTAAGTTATTAAGAATTGAGAAAATAGTTTCATTTCCGTAATACATACCGTCAATCTGTTTGTGTCTCGTATATTTCAAATATAAAGAGACAGCAAAGAAAAAATAGCATTTGTTATCATGACAAACAATATAAATACATTTACCTTTATTTTCTCTTCCATGCACTATTCAAATTAGAAATTTGTATATATCGATTTATAAAAGAATGATCACATTGTACGTTACATATTATACATAATATATATTTATTTAAATTTATATTAAAAGCATACACGAACTGCAGTGTACTGTTAAGACCGCCTTGATCATATTTTAAAACAAAACTATCTATATGTTTATTGCTTGCATATAGTTTATATCATATTGACCGGCTTTACTGCAAAGAATACCGGAATAAAAGATATAAGACTTTCTTTTTTTATATTTTATTAATAATTTTTTTCATTTCAACAAGAGATAATATTTGTTTAAGAAGATCTTACAAGCCATTTAAAGATATTTTATACTTCCTGGTTCTTTCATTGTTCTTCTCATGCAGCTTCAAATTGAACGCCTTATTCTTCGTTAATTTGAGAATGTATTCTGCAATTCCCGACAACACAATAAGTAAAATCATGATTAAAAGTACGGTATGGTTTATGTATAATCGAGACACAAAAACTAATATGATAAATAGATGCAATCGACAACCGTTGTCTGTCTTCGCTCAATACGCAACCTATAAGAACACACTGTATGTATTAGCTGGTATAAACGCATCAGTTCGACACACAGCACAAAAACAATTACAAAAAGGATAACGACACAGAGTACAGATATAAGATTACCTGCTGTTACTTAACACTATTTCAAACAAAATTACACTTACTAATGAATTATGTTTCCCCCTACATAAAATTATCAATCAGGATCCATCCGGTACTTTTAGAAAGCGCTTCGGACGCACACAAGTAATGATTTATTTGAGTTTAATTTAATGTAAACGGATCAAAATCAATGTACATGTAAGTATCGATCAAAAAATATATATACAAAGATCATTTTGCATTTTTAAATTAATAACCTTGTAGAAAAAATTCATACCGAGGATCAATAAGTTTACCTTATTAGCATCTTAATCGACGGGCTCTATATAGCATTATCTTAAACACATGTTATATATCTGTTTTGTAATAAATACTGCCAAACTTCCAAACTATTTCTTTTTATCTATGAAAGAATTAAGTAAATGTTGTAAGTAATGCAATACCTCAAACGTCTTTTTTCTCGCCTTCAAAAAAATTTGCACTGCAGATTAAACAATTACAAAAATACCAAATATTGGTTCGAATAATATTTGGGTTTATTATTACAAGTGTTCAGATTCTGTAAAATGGCCGCAAAACAATTGATGCAACCCCATCATCAGGAAACACGAAAACAATTTTCATTAATATGGTTGTTTGTGGGCATATAAGCACAATCTTAAATGAATTGTCTGTAATAGCAAAAAATATTCTGAAGGAGTCTGACATCCATATTCTCTGATAAGGATGACATATTTATAGAACTTTTTAGATAAAGTCATCTAGATAGGTGCCTAAACATACACATACTTTGCATTTGTTATGTCATGGAAACAGCGAGATATGATTTAAGCAAATATAAGGTATTTGTGACAATGCCAAGAGAGTGAAAAAAGAGACTTTTATCTTTAACAGTCATAAAAAATACCAGCAACTTATATCTTATTTGCATTTTAAATTTTGTGTTGATGAATTATTACCTCTTTAAAGTTCATAAAGGTTTCAGCATTACCACTAAACTTTAATGTGTATGTGTAATATCTAAAAGATAGTAAGTTATTTGTTAAACACATATGTCGTAGAAACTTACAACGCCATGACAGAAAATAAAAAAGCGATGAAACGACAAGCAAGTTCACAAAACACTATATAGAAAAAAAAACCTGATCCACATTAACCCAAACAAAAAACTGCTAGCGAATTGGGGTTCTCCGAAGGGTTAGAAGATCCTGTTTCACTAGTGAAACCAGTCAAGTTGCTTATGGTAGTTACTTATTGTCGTATCGTGAGGGTTACTTCAATTGGACCACTTAAGTGTTGCAACCAGATGTAGAAATTGTATATATTGATTGGTGAACCAGCAGTGTTTCAGAATAGATAAAATGATTTTTAAAAACAACTGTGCGTTCAAAAATAGTCAAGTATAGATGATGTTATCATGTTTTTGCTGAAAACGTTGTTTCACTAATATCAAACGAGTCAATTTAATGTAACGATTGTCATAGTAAAGTGCCTGTCTTTCCTTTCTCTCTGGAATGTTTTAATATTTCTTTTAAAAAGTATTGTCAAAGTGAATAAGGTATGTTATAAGATTTTGATTCAATTAAGTTGAAAGTGTTAATTCATAATGTGTGTGCGTTCGATTGTATAAAACAGACGGAGTATTGCATCGATTGCCTGAAATAATAATTAAAAAAATGCAAAAACAGATATTTTATTCTTGAACAGAAATGTACAAACGATCATAGAAATTAGATTAATGTGTATTGATGGAACAAGTTAATATATCTTTTATTCATTTTGGAGAAAGGGCGGTTTAGCAAATATATTGTCTGATTGTTTCCGTGAAATTCTATTAGGAGTTTGAATTAGTGATATATAATTTCAATAATAGTATGTTAAACAAATATATCAGTGTTATTTTTTATTAGTAGCTATATCGTTAACGTCAAATATTGCGATCTCATGTGTTGCTCAAAACTTTACCGACTAACCATGCTTAGATAGTTTATATTTGCTTACTGCTTCTGATGAAATTATATATAATTCTTCTTAGGTTGAAACATTTTATAAATCCTTTCGTACATATATGTCACGTATAAGCCATATCAAGATGGAGAAAGGGGAAAGCTTTGTTAGCGATATTTAGAGTCGCACCAAGAACGCCAAATGTCGGAATTATAATGTATACTAGTCAATGCATTGTTTGTTATTTTTTTAGTCCGTTTAATGTTTAAACGAACTAAAGAGATTAATACATTAAGGTCAAGCCTTATTATCATCAACTTTTTGAAGCTTTGCAATAAACTGATGCAAATCTATTTATTATCTTTAATGCATTTTTAGGGCCTGACACCATGTAGAATTGATACAATCGGTAGGTTTAACAAAGTAGGTCCATCTGACTTAAACACATACAACTGGAAATTCGGACTGCCAATTGAAAAATACGGACGATTGGATACAGACAGAAGTTTTACCTGTCAACAGGCAACCTGCGTATTTCTAATAAAAAAAAACCTGGTGTTATCGTTTTTGTAACGAGTCACTCTCAACATGAGGCTAATTTAAAGTCCGTTTTCATATCAGACGTAGCTGCGTATTTATAAATTTCGCACAGCATTACAGACGCATTGTTTTCTTCTAACAGAAAGTGATAAGCCTACATCACCATATTTTACATAACTTTACCCCATGGTCATAAGTGTGAGTATGAATGCCTGAGATATTAAACTATTACGGTAATATATATTTAATATATATAAACAGATAAATTTTTAAAGTGATACACAATGCTATTACTGTTTGGAGAATAAACATATTCAAATTGAGTAGACAATTAAAACATGCTCTACAAAAAACTCCCTGCTTATTCCAGCTTATTTTCGACAGAATTCGTTTGAATAATATTTGAACGTCAAATCTTTTACAGATAAATTATATAATCTGGCAAGCTATCAATTCAGGTATGTGTAGTACTTTGTTTACATGTCGTCTGCATATCAAGAAGATGAATCATAATTGTTGATAAAATCAATAAATTTACGTTAAATATCAACGATTTAACCATCAGAGAAAACGGTCATATGTCCGTTTAACTTTACATTTATTAGTTTAAAAAGTATTAAAGTGAGCATATGCATTCCTCGGGCTGCACTTTTCATCTTTTTCGTTTTATCATCTCTTAAATTTTTTAAAAACATTTGGATTTTTATTTATCTTTACCTCGAGCATCACTGATGAGTAATTAATTGTGGAAATGCACAACTGGTGCAGTAAATTGGTACCGTTAGTGTTATTGTTTCTTCTGTCAACAGCACACGAAAAGCAAAGAAAAAAAGCATTACGTTTTATGACGTATAAGTCAATACACAAATTAGTTTCATTTTTATTTTTATTCCTTCAAGAAGCATCGGTAGCCGAGTAATCTAAGTAGAATACATTCTATATCACTAGACTTTAAACAATGATGTTGTGAGTTCGAACCCCGCACTAGATGTGTTTAATCGACACTAATCCTAGTTGACTAGGACTGACAGTGTTCCTGCCAAAGGTTGGTAGTTTTTCACCGTGTACACCGGCTTCCTCCATCAATAAAAACTGACCGCCACGGAATAGCCTATAGTGATGTAAGTCGGATTAAACATCTATTAATCAGTCTGTCAATTTGATTCTTTTTTTCCTCTAGCATGTTTAATATTCGGAAAAACAGCGATGTATGAAAGTATGGTCAATTTTTATGTTATATCAATTTATATATCGTGTTTTGGAAATGGGACATAAACTACGTTGTACTGTTAAGATCTATTTGGTTATATTTGTAATGCAAAACACCTGCTGTTTTCGCTTGCCAAATATCTAACAGTCTGCAAAGCTGAAACGGCAAATGTAACCTCAATAAACAAAATTTAAAAAAATCATAAAAACTGGATATCCGAAATTTTTCAGAAAGTTATAAAAGTCATTTAAAGAGATGTATGTCTATGTTCTCTTTATTTAGCTGTAATTAAATCTTTGGTTTTTCGTGTATCCAGAAAGCATTTACATATGTTTCTGCAATTCGCCTTTTAAGGATCTAATGCATTCTGGATATTATTTTCGAAAGCGTACACCAAAACGTTTTAATAGTCTACGGTATATAGCCATGGCGTTGTCAGTTTATTTTGAATGTCTCTTTAGTATTATTCGCAGCTTTGTCTATTAGAACGTTCTAAACAATAAGAATTTAACATATCACATGACGTTATTTTCATTTTGGGGTAGGCAAAATGAAAGTACCCGCGATCCTTTAGATTTTGCAGCGATGAATTCCTTATTAAAAAAAAAAAAAATAGGATTGCCAATACGACAAATAACCACCAGAGACCAAACTGACACTAATGAAATCAACCATAGGTAACCTCACGGCCATTAACAAGGAGAGAAAAAACATACAATATTGGTACCGAAGGCATTTAAAAGACAAAATGTAAACAATTCGAGCGAAAAAAGCAACAGTTTGATTAACTATAAAACAATGAACGGAAACACTTTTAAATGTAAGGCTGCTGACCCGGGACAGGGATAAACAGGAATGTGTATGTATGTATGTATATAGATATAAGAAGATGTGGTATGAGTGCAATGAGACAACTCTCCATCCAAGTCACAATTTATAAAAGTAAACCATTATAGGTCAAAGTACGGTCTTCAACACGGAGCCTTGGCTCACACCGAACAGTAAGCTATAAAGGGCTCCAAAAATTACTAGTGTAAAACCATTCAAACGGGAAAACCAACGCTCTAATCTATATAAAAAACGAGAAACGAGAAACACATATGAACCACAACAACAAACGACAACTACTGAACATCAGATTCCTGACTTAGGACAGGTGCAAACAATTGCAGCGGTTTTAAACGTTTTTAATGGTACCAAACCTTCACCCTTATCTGAAACAATAATGTAACATCACAACATATAAAGACACACTATAAAATATCAATTAAAATGGCTTAACTCAATCAAAAGACATATTAATACCAGTGAACATACACTGAACAAATAAATGTGATTTATGATACAATGCAAATACAAAATAAATAAACTAAGGGAAGAATAATTCAAGTAACATGTTATACCGCTGTGAAATGTTAAATAATTTAAGAAAAACAATATGCTTGAACAAAAATATCAGCCATTTGCAATTACTTTAAACACAGGTAAATGCAAATAACTTTGTTGTTGGGTATACGTGTACAGTTCAAATGGAGAAAGGAAATATTTTTACAAAATAAATAATTTTGATGTTCATATGTATGTATGTATGTACGTATGTATGTATGTATGTATGTATTGTATGTATGTATGTATGTATGTATGTATGTACGTATGTATGTATGTATGTATGTATGTATGTATGTATGTATGTATGTATGTATGTATGTATGTATGTATGTCCTTATTCTTATTTTTATCTTGATCTTTATCATATCTTATTTCTTTATCTGATCTGATCTGATCTGATCTGATCTGATCTGATATATCCATTTACATGTATATGCATATATCAATATCTGTCGATCGATCTGTCAAAATAAGTATGCTATTTTATTTTATTTTTGACAAACAAAAGAAATTAAATAAAAGTCTATTGACCATCGTGATAATGACTAAGTTTAACTAATCGTGTTGCAGCATTTAAAGTTATTCGAAGTACGGCATCCAGTCTGAGTAAGTACAGTTCATCATTATGCTATGGTTAACCTCCAACAACCAAACCTTCTTGAGTTGATTGTTTTGTGTTGATATTCACAATGACGTATAACGATATACTAATTTTCCTCCCTTATGGATATGAATTTTGTTTATACTATAAACGCCTGTACAAGTATTACTTACATGAGTCTAGCTATCGTGAATTTACATTAGTTTGACGAATATATATTGGTATACGAAATATATTTAAGGCTTCAATACATGTAGGTACGATTATTTCATTCTTTGTATTCCTTGAATATTGTTTACTTTTTTTCTAAATACTCAAACCGAAACACTTGATCAACGATGTATATGACTAAAACGCTTAATGAACTATATTAACAAAATGGGTTTTGAAAGCTGTTGTTTAAGTACCGATATATGCTTTACCAGTGTACTGATTATTTTGTTGCAAAAAAAGAAGTATTATATGACAGAGATTTCGCACGCAAACTAAACTTGTCTACAATTGCTTACATCCACTTCATTTGAAATTTGGTGGATAGTTGTCATATTAGCAATCATACCACATCTCCTTACTTTTATATGAATGTAAATCCCTATACTTCGCATAAAGCGAAATTCTAGATAGTGGTCATTCTGCACACCTGTCGAGTTATCCCCGCAAGATATCGGACAAGAAAATCTAACAAGTTCTAGCATGAATAGAGAACATAAGTGCATGTTGTCTAGTTAACAAATCATAACACAGGATTTCAATCGAAAAGAAATTGAACTTTATTAAAATGAATTGTATGTGCGTATCTTTTCGTTTTCTAAAATGGGTGAAATATTTTTTTTTTCTTTTAAAGGACGAATCTGTCAAAGTAGCTTATTGCGTGCGATTTCTGTGGAAATGTTAGTTACATTAATATCCACTAAACGCGTTTTCGTCAAGGCTGTCATACTGTACGACAGAATTAACATGACCGACGTTTCCTACAAATAATTGATTATGGAATCTGGATGCAATATTCGCCTGTGATGGTTTGCAGCTGCAGGCCAACCAATAGACGTTGGTGGATTATTAGACCATCCACGTTGGGAATAATTATTACCCCTATGCTGCGATTGAGTTGTGTCTTGATGAGGAATTTGCACTACATTTTGTCTTTCATCGCCATACAAAAAAGTATCTCTTCTGTGATTTTCCGTAAAATCGCGTGACTCAAAACCGTTTTGCCGTTCACCTGAATAATGGTAATCACGTTGATGTGATCTCTCTTATCTTTGCTGATGTGAAAAATGTGGCCGTCTATCTCTCAAATCATTGTACTTGCCTAGTTGACCATTAACATAATGGACTGTTTGTTGCCGATCTTGATTATTATTTTGCCGTTTACCCGAATATCGTTCATCGGTTTGATTAGATCTCTCATATCTTTGCAAGTGTGAGTAATTTGGCCGTCCATCTCTGAAATCATAGTTATTGCCTAATTGATCGTTATCCTTAACGAGTGGTTGTTGTCGATCTTGATAATTTGTTTGCGGTTCTACTGGATATCGCTCTTCAGTTTGGTGAGATCTCTCATATCTTTGCCAGTGTGATAAATCTGACCGACCATCTCTGTCATTATAGTTATTGCCTAATTAACCGTTATCCTTATCGAGTGGTGGTTGTCTAACTTGATAATTATGTTGTCGTTCTACTGGATATTGCTCATCAGTTTGGTGAGATCTCTCATATCTTTGCAATTGTGAGAGATTTGACCGTCCATCTCTGACATTATAGTTATTGCCTAGTTGAGCATTATCGTAATTGAGTGAGTGTTGTCGATTTTCATAGCCTTGATTATCAAGATGTTGATCAATTTTTGATTCATATTGTTGCCGTTTCGTAGAATCGTGCAAAATGTCTTCATGTCTCTGTAAGCCTTGCTCGTGGTATCTGTCACCAATGCAATGATCCGAAGAAATTGTTGATATATCAGGTGACGTCGTTTTATGGTATGATTTCTTAGATTTTTTCTCGCGTTTTTGGTTCATGTTGTGTTCTACGTAACCGATAATAGAGGAACAAAAATGAAGGTTGAAGAATGAATCCCAAAAATGCAACAACAAATATGTAAGGTGCATACCATTCGTGTTTTAAGCATGTTACTCCATCCTTCAATTCAAGTAATGCCTGATCATCGCTATACCACAAAAACAGTAATAATCCATTTTTTTTTGCATAATATACTATGTAATAACATGCAAAACATTTCCCCCCACATTGATCTGTCTTGTGGCATTTATAAACATCTGACACACAAAAGCAAAATATGTTTCCTATTATTCCCAACAATAAATCCGGCTCCTCATATAATCGAAATTTTTTGTCGTCATTACATCTTTCACATGCGCCATATATTTCTCCAACAAGTAGTCGATAGAGGATGAAATACATAGCAATCATGTTATACTCAGCGGCTATGAGGGCAATTAGAAGAATGCGTGGTAATATTTCAGCAAACCGAGATATCCAGTGAACAAGTTTGACCAACATGATGTCTTCTTGGTCCTGTTCTTTCTTACGATGATGATGTTTGTAGTCATTCAAAGACCAAGCAAGTCCAAGGAAAGACGTAATTATTCTAAAATAACGAAGAATTCCTATAGTACAAAGAAAAAAAATACTTTTATTCCCACATTTCAAACGAAAGATAAAATATATTGATATACCGGACAAGGCTCCGTATTGAAGGCCGTTCTTTCACCTATAATGGTTTACTTTTACAAATTGTGACTTGGATGGAGACTTGTCTCATTGGCACTCAAACCACATCTTCTTATATCTATATACATAACATAGAATATTTTGTCTTTTCTTGACCTTTTTGACGGTTGTAATTGTTTTTTTATTATTCTATGTGTCCGATGGTTGTTATATAACCATATGCTAAGTTAAGTTATACTTTCCTTTGAAGCTAAACATTCAGATGAATATACCATAGTATAAACCGGATGTCGTTGTCTCAAAATTCCAAAGCGGTGTGGTGATGGCACTATTCATGAGCGATGTACTAGTTTTATTACAGTTACGATGCCATGGAGTTATATTGGAATCCCAACCAAACAGAGTCGTCATCTCGGTCATGACTGGAATATTAAAGAATAATAACTAACATCTGTTATTTTAAAATTTCATTATTCATAATAATTTCTAACCAAATAATTATCTTTGCTTTCTGTAATTTGAGTCACATTAAGGTGGTACAAAACACTTCAACTTAAATTATTAGGCTCGTTTAATTTTCATAAAATTTTGAATAAATATTAACTTAACCCTTTGACAAAACTATAAAGATTTAAAAAACTTGAACCACACATTATCGGAAAAAATTCATTGGATATATAGCAGTTTGACAAATGCTAATTTTGATAATTGAGAAGCATTAATATTTCCTTTACAATAGAACAAAACGTTCAGCTGATGTTTACAGAGTTATATCCCTGTAGTGTTATGTACCAACTTAAATCTCTTACATATTGATAATTTTCTTCTTTATTCTTTGATCAGGTGGAGTAATAACTGAAGTACAATACCAGTGGAAACAATACAAAATATTCATAATTGAGTATATATATACCAAAATAAAGTTATATTTACTTGAGGTTATTCTTGTTGTTACCCTAAATCGGCCCCTATCTATGGCTACAATTTCAAATTAGAATGAATTTATCAATATCACATTGAATCATAGCTTAAACAATAACAAGATAGGAAATATGTCTTTTTGTTGAAGAATTTACGTTCTTGCGTTCTGTTCATGACGTCATTAAAAATACTTAATTTGATTTTCAATGAAGATTCTTTGAATACGGATAAATTTCCATTATTGTTTTTAGACTGGAAACATAGAGCTTTTGCGTCGACAAAAAAGATCTTTTGGTATTAAATTTGTTTTAACATTTTAAATATTTGGCTTGAATATTAAGTTTGTCGACGACTGCACTCAATTGTTTCCTAGGCCTTAATTGGGTTGAAATCCGGGCAATTTTCTAAAATTTCGCAAAAATCTGTATTTTTTCACACTTTGGGTGTACAAAAAAAGGCTTTAACATGAAACGTTGACAGTAATAGTTCTATCTAACCTTCGTGAATGTCTTGTCATCAATTTCAAACATTTCTTTATATTGAAACTTTGAACTTAAGAACCAGGGCCAAATATAACCTTTAACGAACTTACTCGGGTTCACGAGTGATATTCTGAAGTCATATAATTAATGTTATCGATTATTTATAAAATCAATAAAGCCTACGTTTAATTTCAACAATGAACACAGTATAGCGCAATGTGATGCATGTTATCACAGGAGGAAACGATAAAACGGAAAAGCGTTAACTAAACGAAAGTCATTCCGAAGCATTTTTGTTAAATTAGAAAAATCGCATTTATTTTCATTCCATATTCATATATGTTATGTACATTCCATAAAATAAAAAAAGGGACGACATTGTTTTTTAACGAGTACTAACCGTGTCACTCTCTACATGTATATAAGGCAAATTGAAAGTCCACATTCAAGTCTGACGTTGCTGCGTCTTTGCACACTCCCCCCAGCCTAACAGACGCAACTGTTTTCTTCTGCTGGAACGTGAGACGTTTATGTGACCATATTATATCCTAAGTTAACCTTTGGGTAGTAGTTGTGTGAGAATAAAATTGAGAATTGAAACGGGGAATGTGTCAAACCCGACCAAAGAACAGAAAACAGCCAAAGGCCACCACTGAGTCTTCAATGCAACACAGTAAGAAAATCATGCACCAGAAGCGTGCTTCAACTGGCCCCTAATCAATAATGTGTACTAGTTCAGCGAAAATGGACGTCACATTAAACTCCGAAACATATAAATCAACCAAAATTTAAAAAACATACAAGACTAACAAAGGCCAGAGGCTCCTGACTTGGGACAGGCGCAAAAAAGCATCGGGGTTAAACATGATTTGTGAGATCTCAACCCTCCCCTATACCTCCAGCCAATGTGGAATAAACACACACACAGCAATACGCACAGTAAAAATCAGTTTAAAAGAAATTCGAGTCCGATGTTAGAATGGGAAACAGAAGAAACTAAGCAAAGTGACAGTGATACATACATTGACATAGGACTACTAGCAGTTACTGACATGCCAGCTCCAGACCTCAAGTAAACTGATCGGAAGATTATGTCTTCATCATATGAAAATCAAGCACCATTCCTCACGTTAGGGGTTCAGTATCATACCATCATAAAATATACGAGAAGAACATAACCCGTATTATGCCAACAAATGATTTTAGCATAAATGTGTTTATTTGCGAAGCAAAGTCCCTATGCGTGAATCAATATTAATTTTAAAAATGTCATCTTTAAGGACCGGACAACAGTATCGTAACTATATCTCTTCTGGATAAGTCTGTTTGACGGTTTGGTTACCTGTTGATGTGAATATCGACATTGTTGTGCTTTAAATAGAATATTACCATAAAAGATTGGATGTGAAATACCTGAACGTATAATATATGGATGCCTTTAGCAATAGCAATGCTGTAACATAAAACTAATATCGTTTATCGTATATTTATCAATCAAAACATGTGAACCATGTATCTTTATCCTGAAACTTTTTGCAGATAACCTTATAAAACGTAACAAGATAGTATGACTATTTGGAATATAATAATATTTAAATTGATAAGATAATTAAAAAACATACTTAAAAATTATTCAAATAGCTTACTGCTTATTTAAACTTTTTTCGACAGAATCCGTTTGAATAATATTTGAACTTGAAATCTTTAACAGATAAATTATATAATCTTTTGATATCAATAGTTCTGGTACGTGTCCTACTTTGTGTGCATGTAATCTGCATATCAAAAAGATGAATCATACTTCTGGATAAAATCTATCTATTCGTTTCAGTATTACTTTACATCGGTCAGTGTATTTCTTGTATATGTCAAATGCACAGGAAAAGCAAAGAAGTAAAATACATTGTGTTGTTCATGTTATTATGAAACAGAGAATATAAACGGGGAGTGTGTTAAAAAGACAATAACCCGAACAAAGACCATAAAACAGCCTAAAGCCACCAATGAGTCTTCAACCAACAAAGCCAGAAAATTCAGCAACCAGAGTCTGGTTTCAGCTCGCTCCTTGACATTAATGTACACTGACAGGTTCAGCGAAATGAACGCTACACTAAACTCCGAAACATACAAAATACGGTGATCTATAGTTGTAAATCTCTATGTCATTTGGTCTCTGATGGAAAGTTTTCTCATTTGCAATCAAACCACATCTTCGTATTTTTGTATTAAATGAACCACAATAAAAAAAAAAACACACACAATTTACAAAGGCTAGAGGTTCCTGGCATGGGACAAGAGCGATCATGCTTATATTCGACGTCTAAGTTGATACACGATTTAGATTTAACTTCTTTTATTCTCTCCCCTTTCTGTGTTTATTTCGATGTATGAATGAATAATCTGATGTTATATAACCTGTTTGACTATGATCCATGTTTATATATCTGGTTGACCGTGATCATATTTGTAATTAAAAAAAAATGTGTATATCGTTTTAAAAGATTTTATTCATTGTGATAGGCTTTAAATGCAAATATAACATGTATAACCTGAGTGAAAAAAAAGACTGATTTTCTTTTTTTATATTTCATTAATAAATTTTCATTTAGAAAAAAATATCAGATATTTATTAGCAAGTCATAAAAGTAATTTAAAGACAGTTTATACTTTTCAGTTATGTCAATGTTCTTGTTATGTAGCTGGAAATTAAAACTTTGGATCTTCAGTTATCCAAAAAGTAATTTTGCAGATGTTTCTGTAAATCGTCGTATGAGAATCTGATGCCTTCTGGTTATTATTTTCAAAAACAAACATAAAAACGTTTTGAGTGACTGCAATCATCGGCAACCACTGAATTATAGGCTCTTCGCCATGGTAAGGGACATACTTAATGTGACAGGCTAAACGTGTTTGCCATCGATCAACTCACAATCTAACCTGGGAGTGTGTAGGTAAGATGGTAGTCAGGTAGGTATATATCTTATCTTATCATATCTAATCTAATCATATCTTGTCTTATCATATCTTATCTTATCAAATTTTATCTTATCATATCTTATCCTATCATATCATATCTTATCTTATCACACCATATCATATCTTATCTTATCTTAATCCTTATTCTTAGTTTTATATTTGTTTCTATCCTATCTGACCTTGTCTTATCACTTTATCTTATCTTATCTTATCTAATCTTATCTTATCTTATCTATCCTACATATCTGTATATCTATCCTTCATTATATTTAGGGGCATCGGTGGCCGAGTGGTCTAATTAATTGAACTACTCTATCACTAGCCTGTCAACACTGAAGTAGTAAATTCGAAACTCGCACGTGGCAGGTTCACTCGACCCCAATCTTAATTGACTAGGATTTTCAGTTTTCCTACCGAAGGGTGAAGGTTATCTCCGGGTACTCCCGCTTACTTCACCAATAAAAATTACCGCCACGAAATAGCACAATAGTGTCGAAAGTGGCGTTAAACA
Organism: Mytilus californianus; assembly: GCF_021869535.1. Classification (NCBI taxonomy): domain Eukaryota; kingdom Metazoa; phylum Mollusca; class Bivalvia; order Mytilida; family Mytilidae; genus Mytilus; species Mytilus californianus. The sequence continues at coordinate 39,038,785 of NW_026262712.1, forward strand.
CCAATCAATCAATCTATCTTTATATCTATGTCTGTTACTTAGTCGAACAAATAAGTATATCATTTTTCTCTTCTTTTTGACAGAAAATAAATCCTATAACAGTCTATTTACCATCGTAATAATCATGATTGAGCTTTACTTATCCTGTTGCAGCAGTCTGAGTAGTTGCAGCAGTTCGTTATGTTGAACCACCATTTTCCTGGGTACCAATTCTCATGGTTTAGGGAAACAAATCAATTTTGGTAGATATTTGAATTCGAGGTTTCACAAAAGTCTGCATTTAAGCTTATTGAACATTTGTACTTCGTTAAACATTTTAATTCAAGGATCACCTCGAAAGCAACGCAAATTGGTGTTTCACGAATGATAATGAGTCCGATGTATTTGGGATAAGTATGGTGACGTATAGTAATATTATAATTTTCCTCATTTATAGATGATTTTCATTATATTTATATTTTAAATGCCGGGACACGTATTGCATACCTGGGTATAGTTAGTGCGAATTCACATTAGTTTGAAGATTATACATTGGTGTATTAAGTGCAATTCTTTATAATAATCAGGCAATTTTGAAAAAAAATCAAACATGGCCGAAAAAAACCACTGACCTAACCATCCTATTTTGAAGTTACCCTCATCCTGAGTTCTAAATGGTAGGTCTTTCGTATCTGCGTGTCTAGTAATTCGAGAAATATCTTAGTAAATTTTGGTTAGAATGATAGCAAATTACGTAATAATTACCACTTAATAGTTAATTTCTAGTCTATTTAAACCAAATTATATATTGGATTAACCGAACTGGAAAAGGAGACGATGTTATAGTTGTGCACCGTTATACATTTTGAACATAAATCAATGTCAACATTAGTGGGTTTTTGTTTGTCATGTTTTCACCACAGCCTGATGCTTGGGCAGATTGGCACTTAAATATATTCAAGGCTACTATACATGTAAACACGATTATTCTATTCATTATAGTCCTTATATAATGTAAATTTGTTTAAGCTGTATAATTTGAATATACACATAAAATACTCATTGATATGGGTTTTCATAGTGTTCAATATATAGTTTTTATCTGTATAATTGCTGAAATCTATGGTTGGTAGATAATAAACAATAAGTATGGTCTTTGAGTTTTCTTATACCATATATACATGAAGATCTGAGTATCGCATTGTAAATCTGCATTAAATATTGATAACTGTTCTTGCAGGTCTCAATACTAAATTACTCAGAATTCAGGATATTACCATATGTAGTCGTACCACACAACTAGCAATGAAAAAAGCACAACAATAAAACATTTAATTAATCTGCAATGCTTTTCTGGACTTACATTTTTAGAGAACTCTCCGACTGAAACATTTGAACAACGATATCTAAAATTAAAACACACACAGAAGTTTATTAAAACTATTTTTAGGCGTACACAATTATATCGCTGGTATATTTGATGTTTTACAAAACCTGAACCGATGTCCTAATCATTTTTTCTGATTAACCTCAATACATATAGAAAATAAATATTCAATTTTTAGAAATTTACATGTGACGTCACTCCTTGTGGTATTGATACATTCGTGTGACGCACGGTTCATAGTTCTATTATGCTGTATTTGTGTACTGTCGTAAATTAATTTTAGGTAATCGTTGTTACATGTCGAAATGTACTAGTATTTTATTTATTTATGTATTTCTCTGTCCTGAGTGTTCTTGCTGTACTGTATTCTTGTCACGTAATGTTGTCATTTGAACATTTTTTTAACATTGCCATATTAGAGGGAGGTTTGGTCAACCATAAAACCAGGTTCAACCCACCATTTTTTCTTAAAGTGTCTTGTACCAAGTCAGGAATGTGGCAGTTGTTATCAAATATTTCGTCGCTATGTATGTGCATTGGCGTTTGTTTTTGTTGCACTTCAGTGTTTCTGTTGTTCCGTTGTTTTCCTCTTATAATTGATGTGTTTCCCTCGGTTTTAGTTTGTAATCCTGATTTGTTTTCTCTCAATCGATTTATGACTTTTGAACAGAGGTATACTACTGTTGCCTTTTTACAGTAATAATCCATTTTCTGCATAATATACAATGTAATAACATGCCAAACATTTACCCCCACATTGATCTTTCTTGTGACATTTAAAAACATCTGACAAACAAAAGCAAAATATGTTTCCTATCATTCCCGACAATAAATCCGATATACCAAACATAACTTGTATGCATATTCCTTAATTTAGCATTCAATGTCAGGCTAATCCATTTTTGTGTCCGGATTCGGGTTATGAAATATTTTGGCCTCAAGCATCTCTAATATGTATTGTCCAAATGTGTTTCAGGTGTGAACAAATACAATTTGTATTATACATGTTCTGCAAAGATCTACTTCTTTGGAACGTACTCGGTATCAATTATGTCAGCTATTTGGCAAACATAGGATTCCTGTTAAGCACAAGAACAAATACACAATTACTACAACATGTGGGTCATGTAACACGTGTAAAGGAGGGGTCAACAGGGATGATGGGTGAAATTTAGAATGCCTCTAAAAATGAGTGTATGTTGGCTATGTAAAGATATTTTACCTTGCAGCAACCCACACATTCGGACAAAGGATTTTAAGTTCAGAGAGAGTGGCATTAAACATACTGTGCTTGCACAAAGATCAATTAAAAATGGTGTTAAAAAACCTTAAGCAGACATGCAATTGAGGGAATTCAATCGAAAAAATTACATTCCAAATAATCTCTAGAAACATAAATTTCAATGAGTTGACTCATAGCAACCTCTTGTGTGATCCGGACTTCATCTAAACGTTCTGCAAAACACCAAAATGTAATTCAAATTCAAGTAAAACAATGCATAAAAGAGGGACGAAAGATACCAGAGGGACAGTCAAACTCATAGATCGAAAACAAACTGAAATACCATGGTCAAAAATAAAAAGACAATCAGACAAATAATAGTACAGGCGACACAACATAGAAAACTAAAGACTAAGCAACACGAGCCCCACCAAAAACTTGAGATGATCTCAGTTGCTCCTGAAGGGTAAGCAGATCCTGCTCCACGTGTGGCACCCGTTGTGTTGCTTATGTTATGAAAAATCCAGTAAATAGTCTAATTCGGTAGGTCACATTCGTAAAAAGGGAAGGGTATTGTAATAACGACATAAGGAACATATCCGATATCATCTGTGAAACGGTTATTCCATAACGGTCAACCAGCTTGTGATGGCGTCCGTAAAATTTACGATGGGATGATCTCAACTTCACCATTTGGAACTCTTGGTTTAATAGCTTCCCTGTGAGCAGCAATCCTCTATCAAGGAAATCATGATAGGAAATACAAGCCCGGGAATATCGTATCAATTGGGAGATATATACTCCATAACGTGAACTCTGTACTGAGGAAACAGAGATTTTTAGATAAACAATATATAAATGCTGTAATATTGGTCTGCATCCACATAATAACACTGCTTTACAGAAAAACAAAAACGCAATTTGTTACTTGAAACAGATTCGGTACCTACAATATAGACAACAAATCCTTCGGGAAGCACAATCATGAATTACATGTATTCGTACCCTGTATTCAACTCGTTAGGAGAAATTTTCAGATTAGGAACGTACATATCAAAATTTGAGAATTGTACAATCTTTCACCCCATTCAGAGGATCTGAGTCCTTTTCAAAATTACACGAATGTTGTCCAGGACACAATTTCTAACAAGCAGCGAATTGTGGTCTGTTAACTTTTATAATCAAGATCTTATCTTAATTTTTCTTTAGCAATTCATTAGGACGTAAAGGTGAAGTACATACACGAACACTATTAAGACTGTTTTAATAAGATTGTTTGTTCAACGTCTGGAAGAAAATCCATGCAATTCTGAAATATTAATTGAAAAGACATCTTCACAGAATATCGTTGAACAGTGAAAAAAGGCGTTTTTTTTTATGTGGCAATGTGATTAAATGCTTTTAACTCTTTTCGTCTTTCATATATTATATTAAATATACCATTTAAAAACACTCTTGTGTGTGCGTAGTGTAAGTATGCATGTCTGTAATCAACAGGTTAATTTGAATGGTTAACTGTGGAGCGGACTCTAATCAAGCTTCAACCAAAGTTAGGTTAGATGAAAGGTATACAACCAAGTCAAAATTAATATTTGATTTTCCACTTGCCAGAATCAGAGCATATCTATAAAAACGACACAATGTTTAACCTGTCAATACGTAACTGGTGGTTGATAACTCAATTAATATACAACAGTATTGGTTCCTTTTCAAGTTTGATGACAACATTTCGAGATTGGTTATGGCATTGTGATGTTGTGAAAACCAACAGAAGAACAAAACTGTAATGGAACAACTTCAGCTAAGGGATCTGTAGGAAGATCAAACAAATCGGCGAACAGATACATCAAACACTACAATGCCTTTTAACAGTTGTGCTATTGAAATGACACATTCAACACATAACAAGTGCAACGTTGGCATCACTACCAAGCTATATTATTGATGTGTATGTTTGTAAAATATTATCTGGCCATTTTCGTTCATCTTTGGACTTGTCAAAACTTTTGCGTTGTCATGGACAGCGCCGTTAAAGAAGACTGTGTTAATGCATTGATTGAGTTAAAAGGAGAGTTTGATATGTTTTAACAAAAGCAAAAGAAATCCAGTTCTTTATGGTATGTTTGTTCCTTGTCAGAAATGCAGCAAGTGGTGTTGCGTGTATCCCAATAGGTTTATACATTCGGTGTTACGGTTTTGTATGCAGATTTTTTTAAATAACTGTTTTGAATCATACATAACTGTTTAAAGTCGCGATGGTTTTGAGTATGACTGATCTTTTGGACAATTGTACATTGTTGTTTAAGAGCGTATATTATTGTTCTGTCGGGTAGACGTCTGATCGACATATTACACCTTAAATCTTTTAAATATATGAAGACTTCCTTTGTAGAAGAAAATAAACATTAAATAAACAATAAAACAGTAAAATTGGGAAATTCCACAGAAAGTTTGGAAAACTTTTTTCCTTTTAATAGTGATTGCTGACGAAATTCCAATTATCATATCCATAATGCAGATTTGTTTTCAAAAATAATATATGATAGAAAAAAACGAACTGATGGAAAATAACGATATCATCATTTTGACTATAAACAAATTAAATTAAAACAGGTAAAGATTTATTGCTGTTTGTTTAAATCCAGTGACATATATTACATATTTGGTCGAGACGAGAAAATAATTGACAATAAATACAATAGGTAGGTCATGTTGTAGGGGTCTATCATGATGAAGGGCGGGAAATATGGACGAACATTGAAAAATGGGGTATATAGAATAGGGACAGAATTTAACTTTGCAACCGGTCATCTACAGCCCATTAAAAAGTTGTTGCAATGGTTACTTGCGTGCAGAGATCATGGCACTGTCTCTACACGTAGCATCGGTTTTAACATTCTGACTGGACGTGGCTTCTTTATTATACATCCCGTTTAACCAAACAGACACCCCACTTAGGCAATGGTATTACTTCTGGTCATTCTCTGTAAACAAATATATCAAGACATTTGCTTTGTCTATCCTTCACACCACCATACCGCATGATAAATTTAAACTTTTCTAAAACAATGATCCACTACGTTATCCCATTCAAAGGGGCACCATACGGTACAAATTCATTGTTGGGATACAATTCGGCATATATTATAAAACAATAACATAAGGGTAAAACATGCTACACCGAAGAAAGAGTGATCCGTATGCTGGATTTTATCATTGATTGGACTGAATCATACTTGTTGAAATTGGAGGTATAGATTTTCCACCAGATTGTCGGCATTCCTTAGGAATTCAAATGTGCCCCTCTCCTTGCCTATCTTTTATCATTCTCATATGCGTCGGAATTCCTTTCGACACTAGCCCTGTAAAAACAAATATCAAAGAACCCACATTTTGTAGATCTTTTATTTTCACATACAGGTATGTTGATGATGTTCTTTCCATTAACAATCTATATTTTTCTGATTCAGTCCAATCAATATATCCTTCTAAACTAGAGATTTAAGAAATACAGATACAGCTTCCTCTGCATCATTTTAGACATATACCTCGAATCTGACTGGAATGATCATATCAGTACCAGGATCTATGAGAAACGAGACGATTTCAATTTTGAAATTATTATTTGTCCTCATCTTAGAAGCAATATTACAACTCCACCCACGTATGGAGTATACATTTCTCCACTCGTGTGATACTCTGAGAAAAAAAAACAATATTAAGACAGGTTTTTTTTTTTAAAGGACTCGTCCTTTTTTTTTAAAAATTCATCGAAAAATAAAAAAGATTAAATAGATAAATATTTAGAAACTCCTTCACAAATAATACAAAGTGGTCATGGGTTATAGATTCTAGGTGCTGATGTTGTCGTTTATTTAACTTTACAGTTTTCCCCTTATTTGTCATTAGTACTATTATGTTCCTTTTTGGTTATATGACTCTTGACGTGGCTCGGTATTTGTGCATCCAGCTTTTGAGTTTTTGGCTTTGGGCCTTCCTGATGCGGTTGGCACAGAGGTGCGATTTGGACGCATGAGGTTTTTATAGTGCTGTTTTTATTTTGTATTCCTTTGAATTTATATTTTACTTAATTTGTACTTTATCGGGAAAGTGTATATGTCATTATTTTGTACTATACCAGCTACAAGAAAAAATAATTGTTCGCATCTTTGTCAGATTTATTTGTAGATTTTTGAAGACCGTTGTGTTGTATGTCTGTTATGTATGTTTACACAGTTTGGCTGCTGGATCCCGATTACTGTGACGTTATCCAATTATGTCTGTTTGGTTTGCTCACCCAATTTTGTCGATAAAACGGAACTATAGTCAACTGTAATACGAATGGAAGGCAAAGCTGACTATACAAGACATATAAATGCAAAATGCCTGCACTAAATCAGGAATATTATAGTTGTTTTCTATTCGTTACGTTGGTTGATATATTTAAGCATTTAGTGTGGCAGGTTCAATGGACTTTCCCCCTTTTGTGCATTTACCTTGGAGGTCGGTATTTTTGTTGATACTTTTCTTTTTTACTTCTGTGGATTCCCCCGCTTTCATCTTAAAGCGGAATCATAATAGAAAATAATATCAAAGGAAGATTATCTTAATCAGTTATGCGTTTTGAATAGTCAGATTAATCATTACCTGTCAAGTACTCATGTGAAGCATAAGTGAAATAATCTGTATTAGTAGTTTCGAATATTGTTTAAAACTTTTCTCTATTTTCCTTTATTTTTTATGTTTTGTCCATTTTTCTGTAGATTTGGCCAATTATCCTCTTTTCTGTAAACCCCGTCCAGAACCTCACAAATCAGTTAAACTCGTAAAATGTATTCTGTGTTATCTTGTATTGTACCATAATATTCATTTTAACTTATTTGGAATATGTGCAGATCATAATAACTATATCTCTAGACTAAATGTAAAAAATGTCATGTAAAACCTTTTTCGCTCTCTTTTCTCTGAAAGGAGGTGCGAGTGGTTAACAAATTCCCAAAAAATCTGGAAATGGCCCCGGTGTTGTTGCCTTCATCAGTTCTCCAAATTTTTCCATATCCATCTTTACATATACTTAAACTAACAAAAAGTAGTTCGGTTACTCATCAGGTCAAAAGATAGATTTGCATAGACTTAGGGTATATAACTTTTTATAATAAAGTGCAAATATGATCCTTTTTCGTTGATGTTATCAAATATTTTTTGTTATATGAGCATGCCTAAGATATGAAAACTACTAATTTTTGGTGACGATTAAATATTTTGAATCAAATTAGGACATGCTGGCACTCTAAATTGATACAGACAAAAGTTTGTAGTCATTGTGTTCCAATATTGGTGGCTTTTGTATTATACAATTCATCCTGGGTAAACAAAGTTACTGACTAATTATGCGGCTATATAAATGTTCTTAATAAAGTGCACATATAGTCAATTTTGATTGATGCGGACAAATATTTTTGATATATGAGCCAGCCTAAGATATGAAAACTACTGATGTTTGGTGATGTTTCAATATTTGGAATAAAAAGAGGGCATGCTGAAACTCCAAATTGATGTAGAAAAACAATTGACAGTCGAAATATGGGTACTATGAATTAAAGCCGACCATAAATATTAGTAACTGTACACAATGTATGCACTATTGCCATTGTTAATCGACTCTATCTGAATACCAACTTGTTAAGCTTACTGCTACATCTTAAAACAGATCAGAACTTACACATTTTATGTAAAATGTAAACGACTTGGATAATTTAGAATTCGATGCACGTTTGCGGTGTAAACCATATCGTTTTCGATTTGTTAAAAAACAGGTCATGAAGAACTTTGTGTAACAAATAGAGTTTTATGCGTACTTAAGTTACAAATGTATTTAATCTATATCCTTTATAAGAAGAAAAGACAATTAACAATGTTTTATCAATCGAGGTGTAGCGGTTCTTGTCACAAGTTACCATAGTGATAAGCAGACCAACCAAAAAGTTAACTTTAGATCAGGTTTGGTTTAATCGGAGTTGTCAAAATCAAAGTTAACTTATTGCGAGACTGGTTTCAAAGTTAGTAGCGGACATGTCTAAAGTTAATTATTTCGACAGTCATAAAACAGACCTATGTCCGCTTTTCAAGTTAACTTAATTGTGGTCTTAAGACCGATCGGGGCAGTCCTAAATCCTATCACAGGTTAACTTTGACCAGTCAAAATGAATGGTTAACAAGGTAATCTGCTGTACAGGATAGGATTGCACACATCTATAGTTTATCTACAAGTATTCATGATTTTCAGATGTACCTCTACCATGTCTACTCAGAAGAGAAGGCTTAACATATACATTATAATGCAAGCTTCATCTATGTTATGGATTATTTGTATTGATCCATTGTAAGTTATAATGTTGCTAGCTTTGTTTCTTTTTTATTTGATTTAATTCTTTATGAAATTTTTAAAATCTATAAAATGTTATTTATTTGTCTTTTTTGAATTTCAAATACATATCTGGAGCACAAAACAAATTGTTTTTATATGTTATCAATGAAACTCAATAAACATGCAACTTACTTGATAGACATTCCAAGCAGATTTGACTCTATCTCACTATTTTCAACCTATATACACGAAGTAATATCTGTACTTCGTACATTAATTCATGCACAGGACATTAACTAATAAAGAGCTGGCATTACTATGAAATACATGCAACAAAAGAAATACGTTAACCTGTCCAGCCTTAAATTGTCTTTATTACGTCATTCTGAGCACTCCTTGTTGATCCACCCAACGAACCTAGATAATTTAATAAATCCGTATGAACATGTGTTATAAAATTATTGGCAATCTTTTGATAGTAGTTCTGATATTTATACTTATGCATACCACCTTCAGCAACAATATGTAAACTTAGTGATTATAAAAACAGTTATATGTATAAATATATATCATGTATCCATAAAAAGCAAGACGAGTGCATGAATTGGTGAATATTCGTCGAGCCTCAAACACAGAAGGGGACTATAACGACGGCGATGTTTTAGGGTGTATATGTTACAGTGAATTTTGTTTACATAATCACTAACAAATTTAAGAATTATTTTGCTAATTCCTTGAAATTATACCAAGGAAAATAAATATTCTATTTAACTTTGTTGGACCACATCAACTCAAAAACATAGAATGGATTTCAAATTAATTTTAATGTGACCAACATAATGCACAGATCACGAAATTTGCTGTAAAACAAATGGGATAAAAGTAATTGAACATCTGTGTTATGTTTTCTTTGTTCCAATGAACAATGAGTTTAAACTAAGCAAAGATATGCCAAAGGTACCGAAACACAAATAGAACATATGCTTGAAAAATTAAACATTATTTTGGAGAAGGTAAACACATTGACCTAATGTTTATCGTGGAAAAGGAGACCCCAAACATATAGTGGACATTGTTCATAAAAGGATTGAAAATTATAATGCCTGGCTATGAATCATGAACTTTTACTCAGATAATACACAGGATACACAAGCAATCAATTCGAGGTGTCTGAATGAGCTGTTAAGGTCTTTGATATGTTGATGATACCGTCGGAATATTCATCCTATGCGCTGTTGGAATGGAGGCCATTTTTATTTGGTTGTTTCAAAAATATTCGTCAATTTATCTTCAATCGTTTTACATGTTTAAGTTGTTCTTGCTCTTATCCATACGATATTACAATGTCATTAATTTATAGACGGTAGGGAAGATGAAAGTAAATATACTGTATGTATGCTGCCTCCGGCCATTTTTGAAACCACATTTCCATTAAATCGTATTTATTCGAAAACACTCATCAGTTAAAAAATATCTGTTCGTTTCTGTGTGTGGTTTGTATTAACGAACACTCATCCATCCAGACATTTAACACTTTTATTTGGTATCTTAAATTTCGTTTAGTCAATTTGTTATATCGAAAGCTATGCTAACGCGCGTGCCGTCTACCCGGAATACAATACTTGATTGTCAAAGCTATCTAATGAGACTTCAATAAAATAAAAAAATAAAAAAAAAATTATGTGAAACATCTCGAAATGTCAAGCGTCATTAATTGATGCATTACATTCAAAGTCTCAGGCAAATGCGTGTGACAGTTTAGGTTCAAAGTAAATTTCATGAGTCTTATAATGTTATATGTCCACTTTTGATAAAAAAAAAAAAAAAAGCGATAGCTATATAAGCGATAAGTTGGATATTATGCAATGATTTTACCAGCCTCTTATTTTGGAAATATTTTTATTTTTTTTTAAATATACTGTACAGGTTATTTCCAAGCAATTGTAATATTTTGACATACATTTAAGTACATTTGAATACCATAAATACAATATATTACATTCAGTAAAAAGATGCAGAATACACAAAGGGAACATTCAAAACAAAAAAATGCACAGACGCTGCATCAAAATTTGGACTTAACCTAGGTGACCGGAAGGAAACGCGGTTCTTGTTTGATATGGTTAGCTGTCGTGTTGTCCATACAATGAATAAAGACCATATTGCAAATAGAAATAGACAAGCTATAAAAGACATTTACGTGACAAATGTAAAACAATTTAAACGAGTAAACTAACGGTTTGATTTATGTACAAAACAAGAACAAAAAAAAACAAATATATACAGCAACAAACGACAACCACTGATCATGCTCCTGAATTTGGACAAGCAAATTTTAAAGTGAACAATTACATTTTTATTTGTTTCCTTTACATACCTATGCATAAAAGGAAAAGCAGGATAGTAACTAATACAACGACACAATCAATTAAACATCATCTAGAGGTCAATATAGAGTCTTTGTCAAAATGTTGAGCTGAAAATCGTCCAAAGTGTAAAAAGAAAATTCTCTATTTACAGATACTAGTACTTTACGATATACTTTTCCTTTTGGATAGCCGAGTCAATGAATACTCTGGGTTGTATCACTGTATGCAAAAAATGAAGTGAACTTAGATAAGAGAAAATGGCATGCAGCGCAACAGCATTGTTTGATTGTTTCACAAGTAACTTTGTCATCCTGTACAATGCACTAGTACTGAAATTAAATAAAACTCTGCACAGATATGTCCTTATTAATCTACTGTTTATATACAATGTATTAAACTTACTTCAATTACATCGGTACCTTGTAGTTTCAGTCTGTCAGATAGGTTTGTTTCTGTGCTAATTTCTGTTATTTGTTTTTATGTTGTGCTTTAACACCACTGTCTAAAATAAGGGAAGGGTTATCGCTCACAAACATGTCAAGGCTCCGTGTTGAAGACCGTACTGTGACTTATAATGGTTTACTTTTATAAATTTTGACTTGGATGGAGAGTTGTCTCATTGGCACTCATACCACATCTTCTTATATCTAATAACTAACTAACTTGGAATTCCCAGAAAATCGTATGTGTGAGTTAACTGTTTTTTTTTATAGGAATGTGGTTTTAAAAATAATACAATGCCTAGCGGTGGGTACATGATTCATTACGTATACAAAATGGGGGTTTGAATTCAACGTTTCAGAATGAAGTACATTGTATGTAAAAGAACAAAAGCGTAAACCAATATAGTATGTTGGTCAAGGCATTTATCAGAACTTATTTGAACGTACACCTACTTTATCTGTTAATCTACTTAGTCGTCGCCGATCCCGTAAAAAACGTAACGTAGATCACCATGAAGTTGTGGTGAAATTTAGTATTTAAACTCATTACAGAATTGAGTGCTGTTTTTTTTCTGTATAAAATGATAGTCACTTGTTTTTGTTTCGTATCAATTTCTTAAAAACGACAATATTCAATGTTTATGTTTAGAGATTTTCCAAATACAAAAACTATATTTTATTGACACTTTAAATCGTAATCAAGACTTTCACATCTTCTTATAACTATGTGATAACATAATTTTGGCATAACTTATCTAGTGAGATTAAGGCAGTATCCTCTCACATAAAATCAGTTATACTATATAAGTTATATAGTTCAAATTTGTAAAATGGCAATGTCAATTTCAAGGTAAATTGCTCGTACCATATTTTTCAATGTTCAATCAGTATATAATATCGACTGCATGTGCACGTATATCATAGGATTATAATTTATCGTTACAAATTTAAAATAAATTTTCCATATTTGAAGATACTTGTCAACTTCTTTTGTCAAACAAAAAATTGATTAGGTTGACGGGATAATAATTCTATAAAATTGACTTCCTTTAAACATGTTAAATGGCATGGGTTACTTTCATACGGTATGGGTTGTTTTCATTCGAAATGAAAGCATATATATATATATATTATATTTTATTGTGAAACTACCCCTTTACAACGGGGGCAAGCGCTAGCGGGGTACTGACACCTGCGTCATAAAAAAAAACAACATCGTAGTATTTACAAACAACATTATATGATTTTAATAAAAATGGTACAAGATGCTTGCAAATATTTAAAAGTATAATAGATACATTTACGCTAAAATATCATAATACATTGATTATTTCGTAAAAGTACATTACAGTAACAATTTCATATGCATATATAATTGGGAATCTTTCGTCCATAAAAGATTAAAAATTTCAGTAGAAAAGAACGTTCATTCATAACGTCTACAAGGTATTTTTTCACGATCTTATCTAAACTATTACCTAAGTCTGGAGAATACAAGTAACCCAGATCACCTATCATGAACTGTATTTGTATTAAGGGCGGCAACTCTGAAAAACAGATATCCATGTTTAAACTCTCGAAACATGCTTGTGTGTCAGTACTCGTTCTTTTCCTGATAGCCGAGAAAGAAGGACAATCTAACATAACGTGAAAGATATTCTCAGTCGCATTTGAGGAACATAACTGACACTCGTTATTTGTTATCAGATTCATTCGTTGAAGCGTTGCATTTATAGGCAGACAATTCGTTCTCGCTAAAAATTTTAGCCTTGTTGAGCGGAAGTCATCAACATTTGATAGATACGGTTGCTTACGTTTAACAACCACAAAGGATTGGTACAAGTTTAGGCTACTCTTTCCTAAAATATCATATAGTTGAGTATTGGTCGTTTCGTTACCATACATTTTATTAAAGATATTTACGTTTATGTTTCCATTTGCATAATGGTCGAGACCCGCAGTCTGTAGAATAGTTTCGATATTTTCTATATATTTCCATTCATTACATTTAACAGGTATAATTTCATTTAGGATAATTTTAGACAGCCGATTATCGGGCAGGTTTTTTAATCTAGCGTAGTATGCAATTATTTGTCTATCCTTAAATCTATTTATTGACTCCCAACAAAATTCAGCTAGAAGCGCACATTTAGGGATATTCATTTTTGTGTTTAGGATGATTTTTCCCACTTTATATTGAAAACTTTTTAGTAATTCGATACATTTCTGGGATGACGGGAACCATACTGAACATCCATACGTCAGTGATGGTCGAATAGCCGACATCCACAGAGAGTGTCCAAAATTTATACGATTGAAATCCCCATGATCACCTAAAATACGAATTGCATGATTTATTTTTCCACATCTTCTTATATCTGTTAACTACTCCACATTCTGTATATGTCTGTCTGGAGTCAGTTCAGTACTGTTTAGGTGATTTAATTAATTGCTTTCTACCCTCGTTATTTTCTGTTTGTATGTCATTTTAAGCATAAATCAGATGGTTGGTTTTCTCTGGCAAGTTTCTCATTTTGTTATGCAGGAGCCTAGTAAAGCGTTCAATACGATATCGGTTTTACTCTTCGTTGAAGGTCGTACAGTACCCTGTAGTCGTTCCCTATTCCTTGGCTGATAGGTGCAATCATATCTGCATTTTTTGTTCATCATGTTCATATAAATTAAGTCAAACTATTTAATAGATATTAACGATCTTAGTAAGTGTTACATGAAAACATAACGTTATGGTAAAAGTAACAAATAGCTGCGCCACGAGCGAGTGATATGCCTGTCGCTTATTCAACAAAAAAAGAAGTTTCATAACTCATCAATGTCATATCAGAAATAAAAAAGAAAACGAAAACTAAAGAGAGCTTATCTTGATAGAAATAAACAAGTCACCAAAATTTCATGAATACTGCTTTAACATTTTTGAGTTGTTATCCGAAAACTGGAAAATCCCGCCTTTTTATGAATAAAATCACATATCCTGGAAACGTAAAATCTTAGTTTTTTTAAAAATCGAAAGGGATCTTACGTCAATAAATAAAAACAATTCACCAATGTTTCATGAACATTGGTTAAAGCGTCGGCCTTACAGACGAATGAACAACGGAATACCATAATATGTACGGTTAACGGGCGTAAAAAAAAAACTCGGACATAAAATAATATCTATATTTCCTTAAAAAATTTATTCTTTTCCAGATTCGTGAATTATTTCTTATTAAAACAACATGTGGTTCGTTTGATCTCAGTTCATCGTAGGTCAAAATTTTATTAACACGTCAAATGTATTACTTTCCGCTGAATTCCCTATAGTGACGTCGGAAAACAAAAATACATTTTTGTGCAGATCTTTTGAAAAGAAGAATTAATTATGTCTGCGTATCGTCTAAAAATAATTAAAGAAACAGATTCCACCAACAAGTCTCGTGCAATATGATATGTCTCTACTCTCGACAATTAAATTTTAAATCCATTCGAATAACTATAAAATGTACTTATAGAAAACGAGTTTGTCCTTTTTTTTCAGGTTTCAAAACGACACGCGTTTCAGGGGCAATTCTAATATTCTATGCTAAAAACTACAATTAAAAATTATGGATCTCAAATACCAGCATATAAAGAAAATAACACTGAAACAACGGACTTTTTAAAATAAAGTTTCGGTCTGCTACATATAATAGAAAGAACTAAATCTGCAAGAGTGACTTATATGTGTATATTTTCTCAGTCAAACAAAAGTGACATGATAATGTATACACAGGTATAGTAAATAAAAATCAACATGAAAAGACACAGCACAAATGAAACTTCTTCTTTTTAAAGTAATTTTAATTTTGTCGTAATAAATCAGAGCAGTTTGTGCAAAACTGTTGTACAAATCTAAATTAAGTTATATTGATATTCAAAGTCACTAACAGCGCTATTCAAAAGTGAGCTTGTATGTGCTATCCTTAAACCTTTCTGTATACTGTTTGTCAAAGCGTTCATTTTGTGCAACTGTAAAATGGTTTTTCCAGCTTCCTATTTCCCCTGAAACATAGTAATTGAAAAGTGATCTTACTGTGAGGAGACGACGGTTTTGTTTTCTTGTCGTTTGTCATGTCTTTATTACAGACAAATATTTTGTCATCAAGATGTATAGTCCGTTTGATTTCTATAAATCTTCAGAAAATAATTCTTAAAAATTAATTTTTACAAATAACAATTTTTTTTCTTGATGTATGTTAATGTATGATATATACGAACTCTGACTATAAATATCATAATTTTGTGCCAATAATAAAAAAATTCATCGAAGAGGTCTCTATGCTACTTCAATTGTTTTTATATAAAATACTTGATGGAGTAAGTATGAATAGTGTAACAGCCTTCAATTCAAAACAAAAACATTAGACATGTGCTTTAAACCTGTTAAACCAGTTATAAAAAAAACCTAGGTGGTGGTCATTTTTCATGACATGTATAGTATCTTTTGATATTTAAATGAGTTAAGTCACATGGTACAATGAAACAAACATTCAAAGCACATGTCTAATGTTTTTGTTTTGAATGGAAGGCTGTTACACTATTCATACTTACTCCATCAAGTATTTTATATAAAAAAATAGAAGTTACATAGAGACCTAATGGGTAACTTTTTGGATTATTGGCCCAAAATTATTATATTCATAGTAAGAGTTGGTATATATCATACATTAACATATATCAAGAAAAAAAAGTTTATTTGTAAAAATGAATTTTTAAGAATTATTTTCTGAAGATTTATAGAAGTCAAACGGACTATAAGAATCGCAGGTATATTAAATGTTACATGTTTAGTTCTCAATACAGTGAATTTCACAGAACACCTTATAAAAATTCAAGGTGAGCAAGCATGTATTGTTGTGCCTCGAGGTGATGACAGAAGATAATAGTAGTGTCCTATGCAGTAAGGGATATTCTAAAATGTCAATATTTTTTTTAATAAAAAATGTCTTCAAATGAATTTTGAACGTCTTGATTCTTACTTGGCAAAAACAGTTTCAATTAAAAGATGTGTGTCAATCTAGTTTGTCGGATTGATTGCTACAGATAAAGCAAAATAATATTTGTGTTCCAGTTATTTGTACAATAGTTTCTTCTGGTTGCAGAAAACATTAAATTTGAAAGTCACATGATTTTAATATCTTCTGTATAGACTAACAGCTGCTTTGTCAATTTTTTTGCGGAAAAACACTAGTTTAAATCGCAAGGTTTAAGAAATGGGGTATATGAGTTACTACAAAGGGTCACAGTTTGTGATCTTCATGACTCACTATATAAAATATATTACCTTTTCGGTAAATGAAGCCTTTTCCATCAAGATCTTTCGTATCATCTATCTTATGTTGTTTCATATTCTGGAAGGACGTTGCTTTAGCAATATCTTCTACGGTGGATTCTGTGCATTGTATATTTAGGAAATCAGCCAATTTTTTTATCTCTCTATTAGTATCCTTTATTGAATTAAACAAAACTTTAAAAACATTCATTCACCTGTCGCCCCTGTTTTCATATACAAGTAGATGTTGTGTTATTTGATACGTCAACAATCATTCTGATATGATATTAATGAAATAAAAAGTGTCCAATGTCAACAATTGTTTTAAGATTGTCTAAAAGCCCGTTCATTGATTTACGAGGAAGGAGCAAGTTGACGCACGTAAAAATGATGAACTAACAAGATCATAATACATTTCCCTTCACAATTTCGGGTTTACATATAAAGAATTCGGTGTACTATCAAGTAAATTCATATACAGTCTTCAAAATTGAGAATATTATAGCACTGGTGTATACAAAAACATACGCAATTAATATCAATTTAATATTAAAGATCTACTAACTATATAAAATAAACCATACCATGCCCACTGACCGTGTATTTGACAAAAAAACACGCCCTCTGAGCTAAATATATACGAGTCAATTTGTTTCCAATTTTTTAAACAAATAATGATTCAAATTAATTCAGTTATAGTATTCTCTCTGTTACGTTCATTATAGGATTAAAACAATCAAATGCATTTTCTGTAGTGTAAATAAAAAATATTTCAATAAAAAGTGTGAAGCGGTAGAACAAAGGAAAACAACTTTATGTAGTTCATGCGCCAGAAGCACTTACTTTCTTGATTTACCTTCATCAGGAACGTACATAACCGAATTTTGAAAGCCAAGGATGTATAAGTTTTACTTGAAATAAGTGACAATTTGATAATGTGATGTTATAAATCATGTCAGTATCAAAGTACTGACTACTAAGATGATGATTCTCTCAGGGACTGACCCAGTGGTTTAAAAATGAAAACAACGCTTTATAAAATTCATGCGTCAAAAGTGATTTCCGGATGTACCTTCACCAGAAGCCGAATTATTGGAAGCCAATGATTTATAAGGATCGAAAAGTTGAAGAGCTATATGTCCAAAAAGGACATAAATATTATAGTCAAATCCAACCAAGGTCAACTTTGCCTGAGGAAGTTGAAACGTTACTGTCTCACTAATTATAAAACTAAAGATTGTATTAAATCATGTCAGAACCAAAGTTCTGATTACTGCGTCTATACCGCTGTGTCAGTATGCAATGATCCATTGTTGACTGTAAAATCGGAATTAAAACCAGATAATTAATATTATTGGATAACAACCTTTTTTAATTCCTCATAATAACATGTAAATATTATGCCAGGATAGTCTTTCTCTGCTTTTTCCAGTTCCTTCTCATGATTATACCATGACCCATACTGACCTTCTAGTAATAAATGTTATAGCAGTATTAATTTCTACTGATTAGAAACATTAATATTCTTACCTTAGAAAGTATGGAAACAATAAAAAAGGATGGACAACACTATGAAAATAAAATGATTTATCTAAAAAAAGTACTTTTGTAAATTATATCAAGGCATATATTAATGTATGAGAGAAAGTTTGCCGTTGATTTCGTTGTCTAAAAAAAAGGGAAAAAACTATTGCTTGATCCCAGATGCTCCGGAAGGATAAACAGATCATGTGTCACAGGTGGCACCCGCCGTTTTTCTCATGTTAGTAAAAACCCGGTATTAAGTCTAATTCGGTAGGTCACATTCAGGGAAAGGTGGGAGATTCCATGACGGTCAACAAACTCGTGATGGCGTTCGTAAAATTTACGAAGGGATGATTTCAACTTCATCATTTGGAACTCTTGGTGTAATAGGTTTCTAGTGAGCAGTAACCCTCTATCAAAGAAGTCATGATAGGAAAGACAAGCCCTGGAATATCGTATCAACTGGGAAATATACATGCTGGAATGTTGCTACATAGCAATCAAAAGGTCACACTTGGGAAACTGAAATCATCTCTTTTGTAGTAAAGTTTCGTTTTCAACCGACCCTCATTGTCAATTGTAAGTCAAGCTATGAGGCAGACTTAACTGCATATGTTGTATCCTTTATCTCATGTTCGATTGGATAGATGCGTTCAACATAGGCAATACTTTTTGAATTATTCAGTAAGAGAACATCATCTATATAGCGGTAAGTAAACATAAAGAAACTGCTATGTATAACTATCAAATTAATTTAGATTAAAAAAAAAACATAACTAGCATAACAGCATTGGTTGTCTCGTGGTAGCGCGGTAGCCTCGACTGCAGATGTCGTTATTTCTATCACCGACCTGTTCAAACCAAGCCTTTTACGATGTGTGCTTGTTGTGTCTCTGGCGTACAGGACAAAGAACCAAAAATTGGTCGCTTATTTTAAACGTATTTTTTTTTACTTTGCAGTTTCATGTATGTACGAATTTGTATATATTTTTGTTAACATGTAAAGCGCTTAGAGTAATTGTATTGTTATATAATACGCTTTAAAAACTCATTGTAATAATAATAATAATAATAATAATAATAATGTGACATTTTCAAAGAATTCCGAATGGTTTTGCTAAGGCAGTCTATTCCTTGAATAGAAAATCACTAAAAGAGAGGCGGATGATACCAAAAGGATATTCAAACTTATAAGTCGATGACAAACTCATAACTCAATGGAAAAAAAACGAAAAACAACCAAAAGAACATAATACAAAACACAAACTAAAAAACTACATACGGAGCAACACGACCCCATCAAACAATCATTGGAGTGATATATGGAGGTTCGGCATGGTGAGCAGATGTTGCTGCACATATGATATCCGTATCTGTTGATTAGTAATATAGAAAGTATGCAACGTGTTTTAGTACAGATCATTTAAGGCAATCACTGAATACTGAATTAAAAAAAAAAATAGTTATATTTTATAAACCAAGAATTGTTTGTAGATACGGTATCCAACATGTATATCAACACACTATTTGTTTTGTCAACCTTCTTCTTGTTTTTGTTTTTCTTTCTTTGTTTTTTTTGTTTTGTTTTGTTGTTGTTTTGTTTTGCTGTAGGAGCATGTTAAAGAAAAACAATTGGATTAAATATCGACATAAAGTTTTTCCTGTTATTTGGTTTGTAAGTAACTTACATTTGTCAGACATCCACATTTCAAAAAAGTCATCCCAAGATCCTCTAAAATCAATAGTAGCTTGTTTCTTATAGTGATGATAAAAGGAAACACAGACATCCTTAGGGTTTCTAATCATGTGAATTATCTTGCATCCATTTTCAATATGCTTACTTGGAAGATATCTAAATAAGAAGTGGGTGGTTAGTAGCCTTGGTGATTGCAGTTCATCTAGGACTGTGAGATCAGGAATAAATTCTATTATCGTCATAACTTTGTTAACGCTATCCAACTCTGTTTTGTTTCGAAGCAACATGTTGCTCACTTCATTGATCCAATGTGTTCCTTTATTTACAATACATATTAAAATCATTACAAGTTCTTCATGTATAACTTAATTTATATAAGAAAGGTGCACACGCTGAAATGTCTCGTCAGCTTAATTGACCAATGATTTTATGTTCTAAGTCTTAAAGATAAAAATTTTAGTACAAGAAACTCATAACATTAACATTTTGAAAGATCCATGACAATGAGATCAAGGTCAGAAAAATCCTATCTGAAAGATATTCACACCTTACAATTATTCCATACACCAAATATAGTTGACTACTGCTTATGGTAATTGAAAATAGGACCATAACACAAAACCTTAACATTGACAAATGAACTATGAAGAAGAAGTAAAGGTCAGAAAAATCCTATCTCAAAGATATGTACACCTAACAATCATGCCATACACCAAATATAGTTAACTCATTGCTTATAGTGCTTGAAAAACAGATCAAAACTCAAAATCTCAACATTGACCAAAAAACCTTGAAAATGAGGACAAGGTGTGATGAAACCTGCATGACCGACATGAGCATTTTACAATCATTACATACACCAACTATAGTTGCCTTATTGCTATTGCATAGTACTTGAAAAACCGACCAAAACACAAAATATTAACATTGACCAATGAATCATGAAAAAAGTAGAATAACAAAAATACCGAACTCCGAGGAAAACCAAAAACGAAAAATCACCCACCAAATGGCAGAGTAAAAGGCTCAATCACATAAAACGAATGGAAAACATATGTCATATTCCTGACTTGGTACAGGCATTTCTCTTATGTAGAAAATGGTGGATTAAACCTGGTTTTATAGCTAGCTAAACCTCTCATTTATATGACAGTCGCACACAATTCCACTATATTAACAACAATGTGTGAACAAAACAAACATACATAATGAGTAAAAATATCAAAAAATAGGGGTACAGTAGTCAACATTGTTTTATAATCTTAATCACTATACAAACAAACAAATATTTCAACAAATAAAAACAAAATGGCACACAAACAAAGCACATAGGCAAAAATGAAAGACAAGAATAAAAAAATGACAATAGTACAATAACACAATGGCGGGATATATAAGGACTGAGCCACGCCAAAAAGAATACATTACCACAATTGGACTGAATACTAAAGGTTAATTTACAAAGAAGAAAAAAAACCCACTATAACACGCAATTAAGATGATAAACAACGTCAGTACCTATAATCTATACTTCAAGACCATAATGCATTATTTGTGAAGTTGATACGGAATATTTATCAACAATAACTTGATATCTTCCGATGAACTCTTTTAGAAAAAGGACGCGACGTTCTTTGACATAACTCTGGTTCATCAACCTTTTGCCAAGACCCTGGTGACGTTTTATAAAGTCTGCGGAGCAACTGCAAGCTCTTGAATACCGAATTAATTCGGAAATGTATATCCCATATGGGGGTTGAGTTGGTATATTGCTACTAAGTTGGGGGAAATTGATATTTCAAAATTAAAATCTTGTTGGTGATAGATTCTGGTACTAAGATGACCGTTTATGTCAAATTCGAAGTATAAGTCTAAAATTGAGGCAAAGGAATTCGTGTCTGGTGTTTCTTTAATTTCTAGTTTGAAAATGAGGTCAAAGTCAGATGAAACCTGCAATACTGACATGTACCCCTTACAATCATTCCATACATAACGTATAGTTGCCCTATTGGTTGTAGTACTTGAAAAACCGACCAAAACACAAAATCGTAACATAGACCAAAGAACTATGAAAATGAGGTTAAAGTCAGATGAAACCTGCAAGACTGACATGTATCCCTAACAATCATTTCATGCACAACGTATAGTTGACCTACGTCTTATAGTATCTGAGAAACGGACCTTATGACGTTACTTTAACCTTGATCACTGATCAATAACATTGGTTCGAGGTCAGGTGAAACCTGTCTGTTGGACATGTAGACGTAACAAGGAACCCATATACCAAATATAGATATCATATTACTCATAATGAGTAGGGAATTCACATGACAAACACAAATATATTCTTTTTTTCAGCACTCGCTGAACCATGAAAATGAGGCCAAGGACAATGGACACATGACAGACGGAACTTCTTAAGATCAGGTATCTATATATTAGGTATGGAGCATACAGGTTTTCTACCTTCTAAAATATAAAGCTTTATACAAAAAGTTTACACCACCGCCTGATAGTACTCCCTATATCTCGAGGGAGACAAAAATACGGAGATGTGGTATGATTATTAATGAGATGACTATCCGCCATAGTTCAAATTACGCGCAAATAAGCAGTTATGTGTTACCGTACGGCCTTCAACAATGGTTGATGATTGACTGTTGATTACTTAACGTCCTATGGCAAATTAAGGAAATGAACTGTATTTGAAGAGTTGTCACCGTCAAATCAAAAATTTAAGGTATAAACGCTTAAAATATAGTACTGTTATTCCTATTCTAATGCAGTACTTTAATAATGTTGCTGACTGCGATTGCGCATCTTTGTTGCCAATGACTTCGACCATCATCCGTGGAATTGATGGCAGATGTTCAGGACGAGAACAAATTAACAATAAATACAATAGGTAAGTTCCGTAAAAGAGTCAGTCCGTGATGAAGGTCGCAAAAATTTGGACTGCCACTTGAAAATGAGTATATTATTAAGGACAGAAATTTAGCCTTGCAACAGGCAACCTACAGACCCTTCAAAGAGTTGTTGTAAATGCACTAACGTTCAAAGAGCGCGGCACTCTTTTTA
The DNA here is from genome assembly GCF_021869535.1 of Mytilus californianus. Taxonomy (NCBI): domain Eukaryota; kingdom Metazoa; phylum Mollusca; class Bivalvia; order Mytilida; family Mytilidae; genus Mytilus; species Mytilus californianus. Next base: position 39,062,158 of record NW_026262712.1, read on the forward strand.
CACGTAGAATCGGATTTAACGTCTCCATTATAACTGGATGTGGCTGCGGACTTGTACATGTCACATAGCCAAACCAACGCCCCATTTTGGTAAAGTTCTACTGCCAGTGAGAAGAATACCTTAGTGACTATATTTCTATTACCCAGTCAGCCACGGAGACCTTCACCAAAGAGCAAAACCAATACCGTAAATTTCAGCCATAAAAGGCCCCGAAATGAAAAAATGTGAATCAATTCAAACGAGCAAACGAACTGCGCCATTGGCTATTTTTAGTTGTATTTGTGTCTCTTCTGTCTTGAAACAATTTGGTGTTGATTATAGATCTTTGAAAGTCTGTGTTGACCTTATAGACTAAATGCCTTTCCACGAGCTCTTCAGAGTAATCATTAGATACATTTTTATTGTTAAAGACCGAAATGTATCATTTAAATATATGTTGGTACCTTTCATGTTGTTGGGTTGCTGTCTCTCTGACTTGTTAAATATTTCTCCTTTAACAATGTTAAACCTTGAAATTCTATTTTATGACGGGTGTATGTGGATAGATATTCGTAAGTTTTCAGAGCATCTGCTTGGTTGTATTAATTAGATGATGAGAAATCCGTTATTAATTTATATTAATGGAGCAATACATCTAACACTACAATGCCTTCTAACAGTTATGCTATTGCAATGACACATTCAACGCATTATCTGTATAAATAAGGTTTTAAAAAATGCAACGTTAGCATCGCGACCACGCTATATTACTGATTTGTTTGTCTTGTATACAACAGAAACACATAAATAAGGATAAAAATCAAAAACAATATTGTCTAGACCTTTTCATTCATCTTTGGACTTGTCGAAACTAGTGCGTTGTCATGAACAGCACCGTTAAAGAAGACTATCTTATTGCATTGATTGAGTTAAAAGGAGAAGCAACTGAACTCCAGTTCTTAGTGTTATACAGATATACGAAGATTTGGTATGAGTGCCAATGAGACAACTCTCCATCCAAGTCAAAATTTATAAAAGTAAACCATTATAGGTCAAAGTACGGTCTTCAACACGGAGCCTTGGCTCACACCGAATAGTAAGCTATAAAGGGCCCCAAAAATTACTAGTGCAAAACCATTCAAACGGGAAAACCAACGGTCTAATCTATATGAAAAACGAGAAACACTTATGAACCACATCAACATACGACAACTATTGAACATCAGATTACTGACTTAGGACAGGTGCAAACAAATGCAGAGGGTTTCAACGTTTAAATGGTACCAAACCTTCACCTTTTTTTCTAAAACAATAGTGTAACATCACAACAAAGAAAGACACACTATGCTTGTTCCTTGTCAGACATGCAGTAGGTGGTGTTGTGTATATTAGTTTTATACATTCGATATTACGGTTTTGTAGGCAGATTTTTTGAAATATCTGTTTTGAATCATACATAACTGGTTAAAGTCGCAATGGTTTTGAGTTTGACTGACGTTTTGGACAATTGTACATCATTATGTAAGAGCGTATATATATTTGTGTGTATATTATTGTACTGTCGGGTAGCTGTTTTATTGACATATTATACCTTACATCTTTAATTATACACAGACTTCCTTTGAAGAAGAAAAGTAACATTAAATAAAAAATAAGGTAAACAATGGGAAATTCCACAAAAATTTTTGAAACTTTTTTCCTTTTAATACTGATTGCTGACGAAATTCTAATTATTATATCCATAATGCAGATTTTTTTCAAAGATAATATTTGATAGAAAAAAACAACTGATGGAAAATAACGATATCATCATTTTCATTATAAAAAAAAATAAGTTAAAACGTGTTAAGATTGATTGTTGTTTTTTTTAACTCCAGTGACAAATATGTCATACTTGGTCAAGACGAGAACAAATTGACTATAAATACAATAGGTAGGTTATGTTGTAGGGGTCTACAAGGATGAAGGGCGGGAAATATGGACGGCCACTGAAAAATGAGGGTATATCGAATAGGGACTAGGGACAGAAATTTAACCTCGCAACAGGTCATCTACAATCCCCCCCTCCCCCCACAATGAGTTGTTTTAATGGTTCCGTACGTGCAGAGATCATTGCACTATCTCTGAACGAATCATCTCGTTTTTAACATTCTGACTGGACGTGGCTTCATGATTATACATCCCGCAAAACCAAACGGACACCCCACTTTGGCAATGGTATAACTCCCGGTTATTCTCTGTCAAAACATTCCAATTTTCTACCCTTTACAACACCATACAGCATGAACATTTAAACTCGTCTAAAAAAAAATCACTGTGTTTTTCTGCTTTAATAGTGTACTATAAGCTACTAATTCATTGTTTGGGATACAAATCGACATATTTTATAAAAAAAATAACACAAGGGTAAAAAATACTTCACCGAACAATTGATCACTATGCTAGAGTTTCTCATTTACAGCATACTTGTTGAATTTGGAGGTATAGAATTTCTCCACCAGGTTGTTGGCATTTCTAAGGGATTCAAATGTGCCCTTGCCTACCTTTTTTTTTTCTCATATGCGTCGGAATTCATTCCAACACACGTTAAAAAAAATATATCAAAGAAGCTACATTTTATAGATCTTTTAATTTCACGTACATGTATATTGATAATGTTCTTTTCATTAACAATCTTAATATGTTTGATTTAGTCCAATTAATATATCTTCCTGAATTAGAGATTAAAACATTACAGATACAGCTTCTTCTGCATCATTTTAGACATATATCTCGAATCTAACTGCAATGATCATATCAGTATCAGAATCTATGAGAAACGAAACGATTTCAATTTAGAAATTATAAATTGTCCTCACCTTGGCAGCAATATTAGAACTCAACACACATATGGAGTACACATTTTTCAACTCATTCGATACTCTAAGAAAAAACACAGCTAATAAACCAAGGTTTTGTCAAATAACGACTGGACCTTTTTTTCTCAAAAAGTTTATAGAAAATTGTCAAGATCAAAGAAAAAAATATTCATATTCTACTTCACAAACAATACAAAATGGTCTTGAATTATAGATTGTAGGTGCTGATGTTGTCATTAACTTAACTTTACAGTTTTCCCTTTATTTGTCTTTGTACTATTATGTTCCTTTTTGGTTATATGACTATTGACGTGGCTCGGTATTTTTGCATCCAGCTTTTGAGTTTTTGGCTTTGGGCTTTCCTGATGCGGTTGGTACAGAGGTGTGATTCGGACGTATGTAGTTTTTATAGTGCTGTTTTCATTTTGTATACCCTTGTATTTATTTTTTACTTAATTTGTACTTTATCAGGAAAGTGTATATGTCATTGTTTTGTACTACAAGCAGCTACAAGAAAATTAATTGTTGGCGTCTTTGTCAGATTTATTTGTATGTTTGATTAGATTTTTGTAGACAGTTGTGTTATATGTCTGTAATGTATTTTTACACATTTTTGGCTGCTGGATCCCGATTATTGTCACGTTTTTCTTTAATGTCTGTTTGGGTTGCTCACTCAATTTCGTCGACTTAACGGAACTGTAAACAAATGTAATAATAGTGGCTGATAAAGCTAGCTATAAAACAAATAGAAATGCAAAATGCCTGCAGTCAGGACCATTATAGTTGTTTTTTTATCGTTACGTTGGTTGGCATAGTTAAACGATTCATATGACAGGTTTAATGGACGTCACCCTTTTTTTGCATTTACCTTAGGGGTCGGTATTTTTGTTAATACTTTATTTTTTACTTCTTTGGATTTCCCCGCTTTCTTTTTAAAGCGGAAACATAATAGAAGACAATAACAAAGGGAGATTATCTAAATCAGTTATGCGTTTGGAAAAGTCTGACTAATCATTACCTGGCAAGCACTCATTTGAAGCATCAGTGAAATAATCTGTATTTTTTAGCAGTTTCGAATATTGTTTGCTCTATTTTTCTTTATCCTATATGTTTTGTCCATTTTTCTGTAGATTTGGCAAATTATCCTCTTTACTGTAAACCCCGTCCTGAACCTCAAAGATCAATTAGGCTCGTATAATGTATTCTGTGTTATCTTGTATTGTAACATAATACTGATTTTACCTGATTTTGGATATGTGCAGATCATAATATCCGAAACTCTAGACTGAATGTGAAATATGTCTTGTAAAACCTTCTCCGCTCCTTTTTCTCTGAAAGGATGTGCGAGTGGATAACAAATTCCCTCAAACTCTGGAAATGAACCCAGTTTTGCCTTCATCAGTTCTCCAAATTTTTCCATATCCATCTTTACATATACTTAAACTAACAAAAAGTAGTTCGGTTACTCATCAGGTCAAAAAATAGATTTGCATAGACGTAGGCTATAAAAATCTTCATGATAAAGTGCAAATATGATCATTGTTGGTTGATGTTATCAATATTGTTGTAACATAAATATGCCTGAGATACGAAAAGTACTATTATTTGGTGACGATTTAATATTTTGAATAAAAATAGAACATTCTGGCGCTGTAAATTGATACGGACAAAATTTTGTAGTCATTGTGTTCTAATATTGCTGGCATTTGTATAATACAATCCATCCTGAGTTAACAAAGTTACTGATTTATTATGCGGCTATATACATGTTTATAATAAAGTGCACATATTGTCAATTTTGGTTGATGCGGACAAATATTTTTACTATATGAGCCAGACTAAGATATGAAAACTACTGATGTTTGGTGATAATCCAATATTTGGAATAAAACGAGGGCATGCTGAAACTCCAAATTGATGGAGAAAAATAATTGACAGTTGCAATATTGGTACTATGAATAAAAGCCGACCATAAATATTAGTAACTGTACACCAATATTGTATTATACAAAGTAACCGTTATTGCCATTGTTAATCGACTCTATCTGATTACCAACTTTTTAAGCTTACTGCCACAACAGTAAAACAGATCAGAACTTAAACATTTTATGTAAAATTTAAACGACTTGAATAATTTTGAATTCAGTGTACGTTGCGGTGGACTAATATCGTATTCGATTTGTTAAAAGGCAGGTCATGAAGACATTTGTGTAACAAACAGAGTTTTATGCGTACTTTAGTTACAAATGTATTTAATCTATATTGTTTATATCAAGAAGAAAAGACAATTAAAAATGTTTTATCAAGCGATGTGGAGCGGTCCTGGTCACAAGTAAACTTAGTGTTAAGCAGACCAACCAAAAGTTAACTTTAGATCAGGTTTGTTTAATCGGAGTTGTCAAAATCAAAGTTAACTTATTGCGAAATTGGTTTCGAAGTTAGTAGCGGACCTGTCTAAAGTTAATTATTTCGGCAGTGATAAAACAGACATAGGTCCGATTTTCAAGTAACTTGATTGTGGTCCTAAGACCGGTCGGAGCAGTCCTAAATCATGTCACAGGTTAACTTTGACCATTCAAAATGACTGGTTAGCAAGTTAATCTGCTGTACAGAACAGGATTGCACCCATCTATTGTTTATCTACAAGTCTTTATAATTTTCAGATGTGCTTCTACCATGTCTACTAAGAAGAGAAGGCTTAACATATACATTATAATGCAAGCTTCATCTATGTTATGGATTATTTTTATTGATCCATTGTGAATTATAATGACGCTAAATGTAGTAAAGTAAATGTTGTATACTTTGTTAATTTTTTATTATTTTTTTCTTTTTTTTTTCTTTTTATTTTCTATTGAATTTTTTAACATCTATAAAATGTTATTTTTTGTCTTTTTTAAATTTCAAATAAACATCTGCAGCACGCAAACGCTTGTTTATATATGTTATCAATGAAACTCAATAAACATGCAACTTACTTGATAAAAACCCAAAGCAGATTTGACTCTATCTAACTATTTTCAACCTATATACACGAAGTAATATCTGTTCTTCGCACATACATTCATGCACATACTTTTCCGAGTTCAACCTTTTGAACTTTCACATTGTTAGTTTGAATCATTGTAATCAATATTAAAATAATATCGTTACCCGTTTAAGGAATATGCTGGTATACATGTAAAATTGTACCCTGACATTAGCTAATAAAGAGCAGTCATTAATATAAAATACATGCAACAAAAGAAAATACGTTTACCTGTCTAGCCTTACATTGTCTTTATTACGTATTCCTGAGCACTCCTTGTCGATCCACCCAACGAACCTAGATAATTTAATGAATCCGTATGAATATTAACACTCAAGATACACATGTGTTATAAAATCATTTCCGATCTTTTGATAGTAGTTCTGATATTCATACTTATGCATACCACCTTCATCAACAGTATGTAAAACTTAGTGATTATCGAAACAATTATATGTATAACTATATGTCATGTTTATATAAAGAGCAAGGCGATTGCATGAATTGTTGAATATTCATTGACGGCGATGTTTTAGGGTGTATATGTTACAGTGATTTTTTTTTACATAATCACTAAACATTTTATTTTACAATTTCCTTGAAATGATATCGGAGAAAATAAATGATACAAAGATTTTACGTTTAATAAGAATAAATCAAATACAGAAAAATACATCATATGTATACCCCTAAATGGTTTAAGTGGACTGTTTTCTCTCCCTGCTGTTTATCAAATCTTATTAAAGTAAACAGGTTTTTTTCCGGTGATATTCTATTTAACTGTGTTGGATCACATCAACTCATAAACATAGAATGTCTTTCAAATTAATTTTAATGTGACCAACATAATGCACAGATCATGAAATTTGCTGTAAAACAAAGGGGATAAAAGTAATTGAACATCTTTGCTACGTTTTCTTTGTTCAAATGAACAAGGAGTTAAACTAAGCAAAGAAATGCTAAAGGTACCGAAAAACAAATAGAACACATGCTTGACAGATTAAACGCTATTTTGGAGGAGGCAAAATATGACTTAATGTTTATAATGGAAAAGGAGACCCCAAACATATAATGGCCATTGTTCATTAAAGGATTGAAAATGGTAATGCCTGGCTACGAATTATGAAATTTTACTCAGATAATACACAGGATACACAAGGAATCAATTGAGGTGTCTAGTTGACCTTTTTAGCACCTTCATATGTTGATGATATCGTCGGAATGCTCAACCTAGGCGCTTTTGGCATGGAGGCCATTTTTATTTGTTTGTTTCAAAAATATTTGTAAATTTATCTTGAATTGTTTTACATGTTTAAATTGTTCTTGTTCTTATCCATATGATATTACAATGTGATAAATTCATACGAAATTCCTGTTTTCTTATTTTCCTCGTATACAATGCTTGACGAAAAAAGGTTGGAATATTGTCAAAGCTGTTTCATGGCACTTAAATAAAACAAACAAAAAAACAACAAATATGTGAAACATCTCGAAGTGCCAAACGTCATGAATTGATGCATTACATTCAAAGTCGTGAATCTTATAATGTTATATTGAAAAGGAGATAACTATATATTTGTATAACTATAATACAAAATTTCCACACCCTACAAGTTTTTATCAGAACTATAATGTTCTATCTCCACACTCCGATTGGCTTATTCATCTAGTTTATTCAGAGAAAAATATGTTTATAGTGTTGTATCTTCACTATTTTCCAGGTATGTTTGCTGTAAAATACTTGTTATAAAAATTATCTTAGAAGTACTATGCTTAAATTGTTTGCATGGTTTGAACTCAATCTATGAGCAATTTTTAGCCTTACGATATTACACAGTTAAAAAAAATGCATGGTCTTTCTCATTTGGTAATATAGGGATACATTTGTAAAACAGCACTGTTGATAGTTACTCTACATGTACGTAAATTCAATTTATATATAACTGTTTATGTCTAGGTAAATATTTGATATCACGCTTTTAAACTTCAATCTAAATGTTTACCTCTTTTAACAGATGGGAAATACATCACTATAAGATTAACACGACACAATGTTGATTCTGCTCTCCATTTCACTTGGGTTTGTAATTGTCATTTATTACAGCTAGGTCTTCAAAGTTTTACAATTTGTTGTGTCTCACAGCGCGCCTGTCATATCATTTGTTATTTTTTGTTGACCATATAATGACCCCTATGTCTTTTCATGATTAACCATTTTGTTATGCTGATTAGATATTTACACTTTCTTATATTTGTTTTTGTATTTCTCTTGTTATCACATGAATAAAGAAGCAATAACTTAAAAAAAATTATATCATATGCAAAATTGATATTAATGCTACCAACATAATGCACAGATCATAAAATCTGCTGTAAATGATACCAGATACCAGACTGTGAACTAGCAACACTTATTAGTAACGAAAATGAGAGTAATATGTGATATTATCCATCGACATTAGTGTACCATCAAAATTGTTCAGACAAATTACTTCGACTGATGCTCATAAGAATAGTATTTTTTATTTAAAACGTAATTATATTGAATTACAAAAAATGTAAAGGATTTTATATTTTTTTTTGGTCACTGCTCATAAGTAATACTTTTTGTAGAACATGTAGAAAGAAGTCTGTCACAGTTTTTGACCATTTAATCTAAAGGAGATAAATTGTTATGATATCAGACGATTAAGTAATTGTCCTACTTTGTGTGCAGTTGATTTACATTTAGAGGATACATCATACATTTTAACAAATCGATAAAGTTAACGTAATGATTTACATTTGCACACAAATAATTTGCGCTGTATATGATCCACTGAATAACTGGAGAAAACGGTGCTGTTATTAAAAGATTAGAAGTAAAAATTTGTTCAGGTACACAGGGTAAATGCATGGAAAACGCAATGAAAAACATAACAACAAAGAATATTTAGTTATTTCTTATTCGTTCCCTATTTAACTATGTTTAATTCAATTCCAGAAAAGATGAATGAAGGCATGACCGTTGTATAACAACCAGATTGAATTTACATCAATGTATTTTTATTGAAACTGGAAAAATACTGCATGCATTCATGACATTTGTGATAAACCATTATCATTTGTGTTTGCAAATTGTTTATTCATTTTTTTATAGACTTGATTTGCAACGATTAGCACTGGCTGTTTGAGTTGTTTGGATTATCAAGGACCTTTTTTCTAAAGGAGGTCATGCATTTTTCTTTTTTCTTTTAAAGATTGAAAACGAGTTTGTCATTAAATGATATTTCAGAAATATTCTTTATTCATTTTTGTCTTTGGTTTCACCATTGATATCTTGTTTTAGTTATAGCTAGCATATTCACAAACAAATCATCACTTCTACATAAGGAAATGCCTGTACCAAGTCAGGAATATGTCAGTTGTTTTCCATTTGTTTGATGTGTTTGAACTTTTGGTTTTCCATCTGATAAAGGTCTTTTTGTTTTGAATTTTCCTTGGAGTTCGGTATTTCGGTTATTTTCATTTTTTTTATATATATAATTTTAAAGCGCTGCAATTACTGTGAAGATGGTGCGGTAATGTGATGAACTAACTTAAAAGACCAATCATCCGTCTAATAATGCAGGTATAAGAACAACGCCGAACGAGAGGCTGCCTTCACAAGTATGAAGCTGTATGATACTATAACTAAAAGCATGCCTTATCAAAAAAATGTTCAATTCAGTTTTAATGTATGAATGCTACAATACGAGTCTTTTAGAAACCTGTATCACCATGACACCATCATTACTTTATATTCCTCGTCTACAAAAGTTACAAAAGATGCTATTTTCCACGTTTACCTTAAAACTTCTCAACATTTTCAATCCAATATTGGAAAAGAAAGTCGACATATTCTAAAGTGACATTTAAACTTTTAAACTGACAACGCCATGGCTAAAAAAGAGAAAGACAAACAGAAAAACAACATTAGACAAAAAACAACATAACTGAATACATATAAAAATTATGAGATTTGGTATGATTGTCAATGAGACATCTATCAACCAGAGTTCAAATGACGTGCATGGATATCAGCTGATATAAATCACCGTAAGGCCTTTAACATGTTCAACAATGAGCAAAATATCAACCGTAAAGTCAGCTTTACAAGGCCCCGACGTGACAAAATCTGAAAGTATCCAAACGAGAAAAAATAACTGCCTAGTGAATTGCAAAACAAGTGACAAAAAGTTTCATTCGTCTGATGGGGCACGGGTAGTGACGTAGATACATAATAGAAAAGAAAGGATACGAGGTATCCGTCCATGACACAAAATTAGTATGTGCACAGCAAAAAAAAAATAAATAAAAAAGCAAAGGACGGCGCTTGTGTTGCTGTTCTCCATCTCAAAGTGACAGTGAGGCCTTCAACACGGAAAAAACAAACAAAACATCTCATTTCAAGTTTAAGACAGTCACTAGCATTGGTTTGAGAAGATATCTCTGGCAACTGACGATCAAGCCACAACTATGAATTGAGGAACAAAGCCCGGCAATCACACTTGCAAAAACAATATATTTACAAAACCAAGGGCACATCGTTACATATGTTAGATAACTTGGCAGAAAATAACGTATGTATAGGGCAAATAATTCGGGTAGAGTATGTACGATGTAACACCACACACTCGGGTCCTGTCAAAAAATACATACCGGCAAGCAGTTCATATTTAAAACAAAATAGTACCTATTCGTAGGTGTAAATATCAAACTATGTAAACTATATTTGGTACTTTAGGTATCTTATGAAAGTTGAAGGACTCTTGATCTTTGTAGAACAACCTTTGACTGATAACTTTGAATAATACAAATATGTATGAATAAGTTCTAAAATCGAGGGAATATATTGCATGTTTCTCAGATATGAAGAACCTGGTTTGTTGAATTTAAAATTTAGGTAACCAGTCTGATGTGTAAATACCAGTATATGTACCCCGCCCCAAATGTTTGTAAGTGTTCTATTTCATGACAAGTAAACGTAAATACATTTTCGTAAGTGTTCAGACTCTAAACGTATACGTATCTAGTCAGAACTGTGTCTTGGCAGTGTGTAGATCTATTTGTGTCTTTTTCGTCATAAAACCATTTGGTTTTATTTATAGATCTTGAAACGTCTGTGTTAACCTTTTAGACTTCATGCCTACATTCGACTTGTTCAGAGTAAACATCAGGTAATCGTTCTATTGTGACCCCAGATGCTCCGGAAGGGTAAGCAGATCCTGTTCAATATGTGGCACCCGTCGTGTAGCTCATGTTAGTACAAACCCGGTAATAAGTCTAACTCGGTAGGTCACATTCGGTTAAAGGATGGCGGGATTGTAGTTACGACAACTAAAACATATTTGCTATCATATGTGAAACGGACATTCCATAACGGTCAACCAACTCGTGATTGCGTCCGTAAAACTTACGAAGGAATGATTTCAACTTCACCACTTGGAACTTTTGGTTTAATAGCTTCCATGTGAGCAGCAACCCTCTATCAAGGAAATCATGATAGGAAATACAAGCCCTGGAATATCGTATCGACTTGGAGATATATACTCCGTATGCAGGCGCTTCTAGAATGTTGCTACATAGAAATGGAAAGTTCACAATTGGAAAGCTGAAATCATCTCTTTCGTCGTAAAGTTTTGTTTCCAACCGACCCTCATTGTCAATTTCTAAATGTAAGTTAAGATATGAGACAGACTTAACTGCATCTGTCGTATCCTTTATTTCATGTTCGATTGGATAGATGCGTTCAACATAGTCACCAAATTTTAAATTATTTAGTGAGAGAATATCTATATAGCGGAAAGTAAAGTTTAAAGATACGGCTAACTTATTGTCTTTCTTCCTATAAGTTCCTGTATGAAATCAACCTCATATAAATAAAGGAACAAGTCGGCAAGAAGAGGGCACAGATGTCCCATTGGAATGCCGATTGTTTGCTGAAAAACACGTCCTCCAAACGTATCAAATATGTTGTCAATCAAGAAATCAAGCATCTCGATAATGTTAATTATTTGAGAATTTTTTGTTGGAATCAGAGTGATTTTTTACAAAGTAGGATTTATTCCTCCATGAGGCAAGATACTTGTATCTACGTTGGCCATCCTTTTTTAAGTAAACAAAACAGGACCAACGCTTTGAATTTGTCTTTTAGTTTGGAATTGGGAATACTTGTGTAAAGTGTAGAAAAGTCAATTGTTTTGATACTATTGCAAGATGAAAGAGTCTTAAATTGTATGTACTCTAAAAGATCTTTGGAATTTTTTAGTATCTACATCTGATTCACGCCACCTCTAGAATAGGTAGTTTCACGATAACTTCTTAAGCCTGGCTTTGATTGCTGTTTAAATAGATGTTAATAATTTAGACAGCGGTTTCGTTGAGCATTTGGGAGACCCAGCAATATAACGTTGTTTGTAAAGACACTTATGTAGTTTAGGTATCCAATACAGTGATGGAAGATCCAGTTTGGTTGAAACATAGAACAGACCTATGATTATCCAGGATTTCTTCTTTAGTAAGTGTCGTAGGAGTATATGTTGAGTTTCAAAGTAATGTCAACACCTATTTCAGTTATCAAGCAGTTTATGTAATGTGATTTACACACAGAAACGATGTTGTTTGGGGCTTTATCTGCGGAGACAACAACATATTTGTCATTTTACCGTCGATGTCCTATTTTAATAACAGCTAGCATTTTTTACTGTAAGCTACATCACTAGACATGTTTTGACGGCCCTGAAAATATCGTGAAGATGATTGAGTAATACGATAAACGTAAATAGACAATTATCCTTCTTATGTGGCAGGTAAAGGTACAATGAACAACAAACAGCTGCCTTCTCAAACATGAAAGTGTGTTGTGAAACAAATTATAGCATGGGTTTTCAAAGAATAACATTGTATTCTCTCAGTTCAATTTAAAATGTATGGATTATACAATAAAGTGGTCAAGGAACCAATATTCCCATGACACCATCATGACAATGCATATTACTTGTCTACAAAAGCAACATATGATGGTGTTTCCTTGTTTTCTTAGAAACGTTTTGAAATCAATCTTGGAAGATGGTATGTGCAAGTAAATTCGATTTGATTTACTAGAACAAAAAGCAGTAAAAACCTGTGACTGCTTTTGGAAATATTTGATTAAATTTCCTTTGGATTTCTAGTTTACTTCGATAAGTTCAATCTAATTAGAATTAAATCCTTGAATTGCTCCCGTTCTGATATGTCGCATCAGACCTTGTTGCGCGACATATCAGAACGGGAGCAATTCAAGGATTTGATTTTAATTAGATTGCGATAAGTTGGATATTATACAATGATTAACCGTGACAATTGAATTACGCAGGATCTTACGAGCCTCTTGTTTTTGAAATATCATTGTTTTATTTAAATGTACGGTACAGGTTATTTTCAAGCAATTATAATATTTTGAACTACATTTAAGAAGCTATTAGAGTATCATAAATACAATACATTACATCCAGTAAAAAGATGCAGAATATACAAAGGGAACATTCAAAACAAAAACATGCAAAGACGCTGCATCAAAATTTGGACTTAACCTAGGTAACCGGAAGTGATCTCGGTTCTTGTTTGATATGTGGCAGCTGTCGTGTTGACCAGACAATGAAAAAAAACCATATTGCAAATTGAAAAATACAAGCTATAAAAGACCTTTATGTGACAAATGTAAAATAATTCAAACGAGTAAACTAACGATCTGATTTGTGTACAAAACAAGAAACAAAACAAATATATATATAGCAACAAAGGACAACCACTGATCATGCTCCTGAATTTGGACAAGCAAATGTTAAAGTGAACAATTACATTTTTATTTGTTTCCTCTACATACCTATGCATCAAAAGAAAAGCAGGATAGTAACTAACACAACGACACAATTAACTAAACGTCATCTAGAGGTCAACATAGAGTTTTTAACAAAATGTTGAGCTGAAAATCGTCCAAAGTTTAAAAAGAAAATTCTCTATTTGCAGATACTCGTACTTTACGATATACTTTTCCAATTGGATAGCCGAGTCAATGAATACTCTGGGTTGTATCACTGTATGCAAAAAATGAAGCGAACTTAGATAAGAAGAAATGACATGCAGAGCAACAGCATTGTTTGATTGTATAACAAGTAACTTTGTCATCCTGTACAATGCACTAGTACTGAAATTAAATAAAACTCTGCACAGATATGTCCTTATTAATCTACTGTTTATATACAATGTATTAAACTTACTTCAATTGCATCGGTACCTTGTAGTTTTTGTCTGTCAGATAGGTCTGTTTCTGTGCTAATTTCTGTTATTTGTTTTTATGTTGTGCTTTAACACCACTATCTAAAATAAGGGAAGAGTTATCGCTCGCAAACATGTTTATCTCCGCCACATTCTGTATATGTCTGTCTGGAGTCAGTTCAGTACTGTTTAGGAGATTTAATTAATTGCTTTCTACCTTCGTTATTTTCAGATTGTTCGTCATTTCAAGCATAAATCAGACGGTTGGTTTTGCCTGGCAAGTTTCTCATTTTGTTATGCAGGAGCCTAGTAAAGCTTTAAAAACGATCTCGGTTTTCCACTTCGTTGAAGGTCGTACAGTACCCTGTAGTTGTTTGCATTGTTCCATATTTCTTGGTTGATAGTTGCAATCATATCTGCATTTTTTTTCATCATGTTCATATAAATTATGTCAAACAATTTAATAGATATTAAAGATCTCAGTGAGTGGTACATGAACACATAACGTTTTTGGTAAAAGTAGCAAATAGCTGCGCCATGAACGCGTGATATGCCCGTCGCGTTTCCACCAAAAAAAGAAGTCCCATAACTCCTCAATGTCAAAGCGTCGGACGGACATACGAATGAACAACGGTATACCATAATATGTCCCGAAAACGGGCGTAAGCAAAAACTCGGACATAAAATTATGGCTTTGTTTCTTAAAAGATTTGTTGTTTTCCAGACTCGTGGATTATTTCTTATTAAATCAACATGTGGTTCGTTTGATCTCAGTTCTTCGTAGGTCAAAATTTTATTAACACGTCAAATGTACTTGCTTTCCATTGAATTCCCTATAGTGACGTCAGAAAACAAAAACACATTTTTGTGCAGATCTTTTGAAAAGAAGGATTAATTTTGTCTACATATCGTCTAAAAATCATTAAAGAAACAGATTCCGCCACCAAGTCTCGTGCAATATGATATGTCTCTACTCTCGACAATTGAATTTCAAATCCATTTGAATAACTATAAAATGCACTTATGGAATACGAGTTTGTCTTTTTTTCAGGTTTCAAAACGACACGCGTTTCTGGAGCAATTCTAATATTCTATGCTAACAACTACATATAAAACATTATGGATCTCAAATACCAGAATATATAGAAAATAACACTGAAACAACGGACGTTTTAAAATAAATTTTCGGTCTGCTTCATATAATAAAAAAAACTAAATCTGCAAGAATGACTAATATGTGTATATTTTCTAGTCAAACAAAAGTGACATGATAATGTATACACAGGTATAATAAATCAACATGAAAAGACAGAGCACAAATGAAACTTCTTCTTTTTAAAGTAATTCTAATTTTGTCGTAAAAAATCAGAGCAGTGTGTGCTAAACTGTGTACAAATCTAAATTAAGTGATATTGATATTCAAAGTCACTAACAGTGTTATTCAAAAGTGAGCTTGTATGTGCTGTCCTTAAACCTTTCTGTATACTGTTTGTCAAAGCGTTCATTTTGTGCAACTGTAAAATGGTTTTTCCAGCTTCCAATTTCCCCTGAAACATAGTAATTGAAAAGTGATCTTACTGTGAGGAGACGACGGTTTTGTTTTCTTGTCGTTTGTCATGTCCATATTACGGACAATTATTTTGTCATCAAGATGTCAGAATCGCAAGTAAATTAAATGTTACATGTTTAGTTTTCACTACACTGCGTTCACAAAATTTAACACCTAATAAAATTCAAGGTGAGCAAGCATGTATTGTTGTGTCTTCAAATGAACTTTGAACGTCTTGATTCTTACTTGGAAAAAACAGTTTCAAATATAAGATGTGTGTCAATCTAGTTTGTCGGATTGATTGCTACAGATAAAGCAAAATAATATTTGTGTTCCAGAAATTTGTACAATGGTTTCTTCTGGTTGCAAAATCACATGATTTTTATATCTCCTGTATAGACTAACAGCTGCTTTGTACATTTTTGTTTTTGCGGAAAAGCACTAGTTTAAATCGCAAGGTTTAAAAAATGGGGTATATGAGTTACTACAAAGGGTCACTGTCTGTGATCTTCATGACTCACTATATAAAATATAATGCCTTTTCGGTAAATGAAGCCTTTTCCATCAAGATCTTTCGTATTATCTATCTGATGTTGTTTCATATTCTGGAAGGACGTGGCTTTAGCAATATCTTCTACGGTGGATTCTGTGCATTGTATACTTAGGAACTAAGCCAATCTTTTTATTTCTCTGTTAGTATTCTGCTTCAAATTTAACAAAACTTTGATCAGAGCTGAAACATTCATTCACCTGTCTCCCCTGTTTTCATATACAAGTAGATATTCTGTTATTTGATACGTCAACCATGATTCTGATATTAGTTAAATAAAATAAAAAGTGTCCAATCTCAACAATTGTTTGAAGATTCTGTAAAAGCCCGTTCATTGATATGCGAGGATTGAGCAAGTTGACACACGTAAAAAAGATGAACTAACAAGATCATAATACATTTCCCCTCACAATTTCGGGTTTACATACAAAAATTTGAGTGTACTATCAAGTAAATTCATATAACGTCTTCAAAATCAAGAATCTTCTAGCACCGAAGTATACAAAAACAAATGCAACTAATATCAATTTAATATTAAAGATCTACTAAAATAAACCATTCCATGCCCATTGACCGTGTATTTGAATAAAACACGCCCGCTGAGCTAAATATACACGATTAAAACGTGTTCGTACTAACCAATGATATTCCTGGAAGGTTAAAGGCGGTAAGATAATTATTTATACATTCATCATTAATGTGTCAAGCCATCCATATTCAACAATTTATTTGAATTCGTTTATAAGTGATTATACAGAAATAAGAAGATATGGTATGAGTGCCAATGAGACAACTCTCCATCCAAGTCACAATGTGTAAAAAGTAAACAATTATAGGTCAAAGTACATTTGTAATTACACAAAAGGTCAAAAGTGTGTGTTTCTTTGAAATACGATGATCTCATTTGCGCGAACTCAATGACATGGCTATAATACAATCATTTTAACGATATATGGACCAAAATGCAAGCTAATACATGCACCCATTAAACAAAGTTGAAACTGAACCATTAAGTATGAAAGAAATTCAGACACTAACATATCAATAGGATTCAATTTGTTCCATTTTTTTAAACATTGATTCAAATTAGTTTAGTTATAACATTCTCTCTGTTACGTTTATTATAGGATTAAACCAACAAAATTCAAAAGAAAACAACATTATGTAGTTCATGCGCCAGAAACGCATGAACTACATAGTGTTGTTTTCCTTTACCTTTATCAGGAACGTACATAACAGACTTTTTGAAAGTCAAGGATGTATAAGTTTTAATTTAGATTATTGACAATTTGAAAATGGTTTGTTATAAATCATGCCAGTATCAAAGTACTGACTACTGAGATGATGGTACTCTCAGGGACTAACCCAGTGCTGTAAACAATAAAAACAAAGCTTTATAAACTCCATGCGTTAAAAAGTAATTTCCGGATTTACCTTAACCAGAATCCTCTTTACTGTAAACCCCGTCCTGAACTTCATAGATCAATTAAGCTCGTATAATGTATTCTGTGTTATCTTGTATTGTAACATAATATTGATTTTACCTGATTTTGGATATGTGCAGATCATAATATCCGAATCGCTAGACTGAATGTGAAATATGTCTTGTAAAACCTTCTCCGCTCCTTTTTCTCTGAAAGGATGTGCGAGTGGATAACAAATTCCCTCAAACTCTGGAAATGAACCCAGTTTTGCCTTCATCAGTTCTCCAAATTTTTCCATATCCATCTTTACATATACTTAAACTAACAAAAAGTAGTTCGGTTACTCATCAGGTCAAAAAATAGATTTGCATAGACGTAGGATATATAGATTTTCATAATAAAGTGCAAATATGATCATTTTTGGTTGATGTTATCAAATATTGTTGTTATATGAACATGCCTGAGATACGAAAACTACTAATATTTGGTGACGATTTAATATTCTGAATAAAAATAGAACATTCTGTCGCTGTAAATTGATACGGACAAAATTTTGTAGTCATTGTGTTTCAATATTGCTGGCATTTGTATAATACAATCCATCCTGAGTTAACAAAGTTACTGATTTATTATGCGGCTATATACATGTTTATAATAAAGTGCACATATTGTCAATTTTGGTTGATGCGGACAAATATTTTTACTATATGAGCCAGCCTGAGATATAAAAACTACTGATGTTTGGTGATAATCCAATAGTTGGAATAAAACAAAGGCATGCTGAAACTCCAAATTGATGCAGAAAAATAATTGACAGTTGAAATATTGGTACTATGAATAAAAGCCGACCATAAATATTAGTAACTGTACACCAATATTGTATTATACAAATTAAGCATTATTGCCATTGTTAATCGACTCTAGATGATTACCAACTTTTTAAGCTTACTGCCACAACAGTAAAACAGATCAGAACTTAAACATTTTATGTACAATGTAATCGACTTGAATAATTTTGAATTCAGTGTACGTTTGCGGTGTAACTAATATCGTATTCGATTTGTTAAAAGGCAGGTCATGAAGAAATTTGTGTAACAAACAGAGTTTTATGCGTACTTCAGTTACAAACGTATTTAATCTATATTGTTTGTATCAAGAAGAAAAGACAATTAAAAATGTTTTATCAATCGATGTGGAACGGTCCTGGTCACAAGTTAACTTAGTGTTAAGCAGCCCAACCAAAAGTTAACTTTAGATCAGGTTTGTTTAATCGGAGTTGTCAAAATCAAAGTTAATTTATTTCGAAACTGGTTTCGAAGTTAGTAGCGGACCTGTCTAAAGTCAATTATTTCGGCAGTGATAAAACAGACATAGGTCCGATTTACAAGTTAACTTTGTCTAAAGACCGGTCGGAGCAGTCCTAAATCCTGTCACAGGTTACCTTTGACCATTCAAAATGACTGGTTAGCAAATTAATCTGCTGTACAGAATAGGATTGCAAACATCTATAGTTTATCTACAAGTCTTCACATGATTTTCAGATGTGCTTCTACCATGTCTACTCAGAAGAGAAGGCTTAACATATACATTTTAATGCAAGCTTCATCTATGTTATGGATTATTTTTATTGATCCATTGCGAATTATAATGACGCTAAATGTAGTAAAGTAAATGTTTTATACTTTGTTTATTTTTTATTATTATTTTTTTTTTTTTTTTTTTTTTTTCTATTGAATTTTTTAAAATCTATAAAATGTTATTTTTTGTCTTTTTTAAATTTCAAATACACATCTGCAGCACAAAAACACATTGTTTATATATGTTATCAATGAAACTCAGTAAACATGCAACTTACTTGATAGAAACCCAAAGCAGATTTGACTCTAACTATTTTCAACCTATATACACGAAGTACTATCTGTTCTTCGTACATAAATTCATGCACATACTTTCCCGCGTTCAACCTTATGAACTTTCACATTGTAAGTTTGAATCATTGTAATTAATATTAAAATAATAGTATTACCCGTTTGAGGAATATGCTGGTATACATGTAAAATTGTACCCTGACATAAACTAATACAGAGCAGTCATTAATATAAGATACATGCAACAAAAGAAAATACGTTTACCTGTCTAGCTTTAAATTGTCTTAATTACGTATTCCTCAGCACTCCTTGTCGATCCACCCAACAAACCTATATAATTTAATGAATCCGTATGAATATTAACACACACGATACACATGTGTTATAAAATTATTGCCTATCTTTTGATAGTAGTTCTGATATTCATACTTATGCATACCACCTTCAGCAACAGTATGTAAAAGTTAGTGATTATCGAAACAATTATATGTATAAATATATGTCATGTTTATATAAAGAGCAAGACGATTGCATGAATTGGTGAATATTCATTGAGCCTCAAAAAAAGAAGGGAACTATAACGACGGCGATGTTTTAGGGTGTATATGTTACAGTGATTTGTTTTTACATAATCACTAAACATTTTATTTTACAAATTCCTTGAAATGATATCAGGGAAAATTAATGATACAAAGATTTTTCGTTTAATAAGAATAACTCAAATACAGAAAAATACATCATATGTATACCCCTAAATGGTTTAAGTGGACTGTTTTCTTTCCCTGTCTGTTTATCAAATCTGATTAAAGTAAACAGGTTTTTTTCCGGTGATATTCTATTTAACTGTGTTGGATCACATCAACTCATCAACATAGAATGTCTTTCAAATTAATTTTAATGTGACCAACATAATGCACAGATCTTTAAATTTGCTGTAAAACAAAGGGGATAAAAGTAATTGAACATCTTTGCTACGTTTTCTTTGTTCAAATGAACAAGGAGTTAAACTAAGCAAAGAAATGCTAAAGGTACCGAAAAGCAAATAGAACACATGCTTGACAGATTAAACGCTATTTTGGAGGAGGCAAAATATGACTTAATGTTTATCATGGAATAGGAGACCCCAAACATATAATGGCCATTGTTCATTAAAGGATTGAAAATGATAATGCCTGGCTACGAATCATGACATTGTACTCAGATAATACACAGAATACACAGGGAATCAATTGAGGTGTCTGATTGACCTTTTAGCACCTTCATATGTTGATGATATCGTCGGAATGCTCAACCTAGGCGCTTTTGGCATGGATGCCATTTTTATTTGTTTGTTTCAAAACTAGTCATCAATCTATCTTCAATTGTTTTACATGTTTAAGTTGTTCTTGTTCTTATCCATACGATATTACAATGTGATTAATTTATAGGAAGTTCCTGTTATCTTATTTTCCACAATTAAACCTTTTTAGCCTTGCGATATCACACATTTAAATAATGCATGGTCTTTCTCCATTGGTAATACAGGGATAAATTTGTAAAACCGCACTGTTTGTAGTTACTCTACATGTACGTAAATTTGATTTCTATATAACTGTTTATGTCTCGGTAAAATATTTAAGATATCACGCTTTTAAACTTTTATGACAGCTAAGTCTTCAAAGTTTGAGTGGTTTCAAAAGATGAATGAAGGTATGACCGTTGTATAACAACCAGATTGAATTTATATCAATCTATCTTTTATTGAAACTGGAAAAAATACTGCATGCATTCATCAAATTTGTAATAAAACATTATCATTTGTGTTTGCAAATTGTTTATTTATAATTTTTATAGACTTGATTTGCAACCATTAGCACTGGCTGTTTGGATTGTTTGGATTATCAAGGACCTTTTTTTTCGAAGGGAGGTCATGCATTTTTCTTTTTTCTTTTAAAGATTTAAAGCGAGTTCGTCATTAAATGATATTTCAAAAATATTCTTTATTCATTTTTGTCTTTGGTTTCACCATTGATGTCTTGTTTTAGTAATAGCTAGCATATTTCACAAACAAATCATCACTTCTTCGTGAGGAAATGCCTGTACCAAGTCAGGAATATGTCAGTTGTTTTCCATTTTTTGATGTGTTTGAGGTTTTGATTTTGCCATCTGATAAAGGACTTTTCCTTTTGAATATCTCTTGGATTTCGGTATTTCGGTAATTTTATTTTTTCATTTATTTTTAAAGCGCTGCAATTAGTGTGAAGATAATGTTGTAATGTGATTATTAACTAACTTAAAAGACCATTCATCCCTCTTATAATGCAGGTATAAGAACATCGCCGAACGAGAGGCTGCCTTTATAAGTACGAAACTGTATGATACTACAAATAAAGGCATGCCTTATTAAAAAAAATGTTCAATTCAGTTTTAATGTACGAATTCTACAATACGAGTCTTTTAGAAACCTGTATCACTATGACACCATCATGACTTTATATTTATCGTCTTCAAAAGTTACAATAGATGCTATCTTCCGCGTTTACCTTAAAACTTCTCAACATTTTCAAATCAATATTGGAAAAGAAAGGCAAAAGTTTCTAAAGTGACATTTAAACTTATGAACTGACAACTTCATGGCTAAAAAAGAAAAAACAGCATTAGACAAAAAACAACATAACTTAATACATATAAAAAATATGAGATTTGGTATGATTGTCAATGAGACATCTATCCACCAGAGTTCAAATGACGTGCATGGATATCAGCTGATATAAGTCACCGTAAGGCCTTCAACAATGAGCAAAATATAAACCGTAAAGTCAGCTTTGCAAAGCCCTGGCGTGATAAAATCTGTAACTATCCAAAAGGAGAAAAACTAACTGCCTAGTGAATTGCAAAACAAGTTACAAAACGTTTCACTCGTCTGATGGGCACGGGTAGTTATTTAGATACATACTAGAAAAGAAAGGATACGGGGTATCCGTCCATGACACAAAATCAGTATGTGCACAGCAAAAAAAAAACCAAAAAAAAAGCAAAGGAACGGCGCTTGTGTTGCTGTTCTCCCTCTCAAAGTGACAGTGATGCCTTCAACAGGGAAGAAACAAACAAAAAATCTCATTTCAAGTTTAAGACAGTCTCTAGCATTGGTTTGAGAGGAATTCTTTGATGAATATAAACCATGCATAACATTGTTATGAGATCGTAATTTTTTCATGTTTATTTATCTTGGCCTAATTTGTTTTGTATGGCCTTATAAGATACATAATTGAGATGAATATCTATAGTTGTTTATAAAATAATGTTATAATTGTGCAGTTTAAAAATCACTGGAACAATCATAGATACTAATGGAATGATTAGAACTTTCTATTTGACTTGCATAATAATTCCGGAATTATCATAATCTATGATGCGTAATTTAAACTCCCTTTCCCTTCTATAGTTTTCTGGGAGTTTCCCTTCTACAATGTTCAAGAAGTTTCCGTGACAACTATATATACAGACACCGAAATTAGACTTATCAGACATTAATATTCTTGTACTCTCAGAAGTTTTCGGGAGTAGTTGGATTGGCACTTTTATTTACGAACGACATCATACGTGTTTGTGACCTTGTTGGATATATATATATGCCATTGTTAAGAGCAGACTTCCGGATTTTAACAGTTAAGTTGAAATTTCAATTTGTGTAATATTTGTTGTAAAATTGTATAATATATCTTGTTAGATTTTATTATTGATTTGTGTCTTTTGTTGGCCACAATTTAGAGGTGATTTTGTTGGATATATATATATTCCATTGGATTCCGTACAGTTAAGAGAAGACTTCCGGATAAAGAAAAGACAAAGGATTGGACATAAATTTTAACAGTTCAGTTGACATTTCAATTTGTGTAATATTTGTTGTAAACTTGTATAATAAATCTTGTTATGTTTTATTATTGATTGGTGTCTTTTGTTGGCTGCAATTTAGAGGTGATGTCTTGCCGTAACAACATGAATAATCTTTGGAACGTTTCAAGTTATTTCTATAGTACCCATGTGTTTAACAAACATTTAGATTGAAATTCGGATGGCATAGTGAGTGATGTTTGAAGTCACCACTATATCAAAATTAGGAAATCGACATTTTACTTAATATGCACTCTTACCATTGATTGCCATTAAGTAACGTTAGTGTTATTTGTAAAATTCAAAGACAAATTTTGATTCGCAAGGTAATATGTTCATAATTTGTCCAACGGAAGAATGTCTACAGCAAAAGCAATACATTGTGATATTCATGTATGAATATTGAAAATTCAATCAAAATTGATATGTTAAATCAACTTTACATGAATTAAACTAAAGAGACAGCCGAATCAGTTTTTGAAATACTTGCTGCTTTTTCAAAAGTACCAAAAACGTACACAATACAGTTTTAATATTCAAGGATCAAAAAGATGTATAAGGATCAATCAAAATTTGTAAACCATATTTATCATGGAACGGAACTTTTTGCAGACAAAATTAATTGAATATTGCTTAATACACAATTAGTTTTGATATAAAAAAAAACCTATTATAAGTGAATAGAAAATACAGGGAAGAATGTATCAGATTTTAAAATACTTACTGATTTTAATAACCACCCGTAGATAAAACCTCCTTTAGATTGTTTGTCATTCAATTTCAGATAGATAAATGACATTATCGTAAGTGATATCGTAAGTTCAAGTATTTGTCCTACTTGGTTTGTAGTTATTTAAAAATTTCAATATAAATATTTGTTTATCATATTACAAGCTGCTTTTATCAGGAACATTAGTTAATAAATGCACAATATGCCTTGTATAGTAAAAGGCAATAATAGGAACGAAAGGAAAGCGAAAATCAAAGAAACACAAAATTAATATGATTATGATAAAGTTGTTATTCGTGATGTTTTGAGACACATAAATGTGACATACAATATGTTATAAATGTTTGATATTTTTATATAATAGTAATCTTTTATCATTTAACAATAATTTTTTGAATACAAGTTTGCATTATGTATGACAGTTCTATGAAACAAACGTTGTTTTTCTTTGTATATTTGACAATAGATTGCCTGCTAACATTGCATTGATCACATAAGTTAACAAACTTAAAACTATTATGCTGTCCACTTTTTAATCATTCTTTTCGATTTTACCGGCAAACATTACCTACCTGTAATTTGTTTTAATTAGTATGTATTTTTAAATATTATCTAGTCTTTATGGATGGACAAAAGATTTTTAACTACTTATCAAAAATACCAGGCTTCGCTTCTAATTTGCTACGCCAACCGCAGTATTCGTCAACACAACATTCTAGTGGCGCTAAAATCACAACAATCGAAAGATCAAATCAAACGCGATTTTTTTTAATAAAAATATATGAATAAATAAACAAAAGCAAAATTAACAGACTTTGAACCCCAAAGGTGACTGCTGAATAGAAGTATGGTCACTCATGGTCGTCATTTTTCGACAGGCAGTAAAACCCTTGCCAAAGTGGTGCGTTTGTTTGGCTGTGCGGGATGTACTTTTAGTGACAGTTCAAATTTCCCCAACGTTAGTCCCTGATGGCCTCTATTACAGTACCTACTTATTGTTAATTTGTTCACGTCCTGAACATGCATTACCTATTTGCCACCGAATCAACAATCAATCAATCAAATACAGACTGTGATAATATATTTTGCAAAAAAAACTTGGGCCAATAGCGTTTCTTTGAACGTAAATAATACAAATCTGTATTTTACGTGTATGTATTCAGAACATTATAATTAGTATAAACGAGTCTTTTAAGACAACTGCAAATTAATTTTTAAAGCGTTAAAGCAGAAGCCTCCAATGAAGTTAGATGGGCTTAGATGGTCTATATACCAGCTTTGATAAGTGTTTGGTATCACTTTCAATTTTCACTTCGTACTATGAATATCAAAATTATTACTATATATATAATAAAATATTAATTTTCGCGAACCATTTAGGTCACAGAAATTCCAAAAAATGACATCAGTAAGGAGAGTTGTACAAATGATGTGAATACACAGAACCCGGATCCAAATTATCTTTTACTAAAAGTATTCATCATTTTCTGTTTTGTATGTACTAACAGCATTTCATTTTTCTACAATTTCGATTAAAATATTATAAAACCTGCAGTTCAATAGGTCACATGCCCCAAATGAACATTCCCCGATTGGTCGAACTACTGTGGCCTCGGTGTAAAGCAACGCAAGCCTCGATGTAAAGATCACGCTTCCAAAAATAGAAGTATGTCCCAACTTAACATTCCCCGATTGGTTGAATTGCTGCTCGATGTAAAGCAACGGAAGCCTTGGTGCAATGAAGAAAAGGGGTTGACAGGATAAACGTAATCGTTATAAATTTTAACTTCATGGTTCTTATGCAAGCAAATTTAATAAACAATGATTTTATACAGTTGTGTTATTGTTTTCAACTTACATAGGGCTTTATTTCTGATCTTATTTCTGTGTACACAATTCTGAATCTACATATTTCACCTATATCAATATTAGGTAATCCGTTTGGACGATTCCATATACTATTATGTTTTAGGGTTTTTTAGCTTCAGTGTCGAGTTGGTGTATAGTATTGAGGGCTGTCTGCGAGAAATAAATCCTTTTTTTTCTGATAGATTAACTAAATTCAAAACCAATATAAAAATAGTTAACACATATATTTTATTTAACTGAGTAAATTGATCGGAATGTGAATGATACATAAACCTAAAATTCGTTTTGGTCTATCCCAGTGATGACATTTGCGCGGGAATTTAGTCCATTGACATCGTAATATAATTTACTTTGGATTATAATTATCTTTAGATGTAATGTTACAGGATTTAATGTGAAATTATTTGTCTCTTCTTTTATAGTACACGAGTTTGACGTCAGGTTTGTACGCATGAAGTCTCTAGTCTAAAAAAAGCCAGTGACAGAACGATAAACAGATAAGCAACAGTCTAGGGCCAAGTAAGGGAGGTGAAAAAGCTATTATTATGCAGAACGATAAACAGTTACATAGACGGATCCAGGGGGTGGGGAAAATTTTGTTGATTTTA
The DNA here is from genome assembly GCF_021869535.1 of Mytilus californianus. Lineage (NCBI taxonomy): Eukaryota > Metazoa > Mollusca > Bivalvia > Mytilida > Mytilidae > Mytilus > Mytilus californianus. Next base: position 39,088,771 of record NW_026262712.1, read on the forward strand.
TATGGAAGCAGGGGCGGATCCAGCCATTTTATAAAAGGGGGGTTCCCAACTCGGGACAAAGGGTGGGTGGGGGAGAGGGGGGTGTTCCAACTATGTGTCCCCATTCAAATGCATTGATCGTCCAAAAAAAGGGGGGTTCCAACCCTCGGAACCCTCCCTTCGGATCCGCCACTGGGGAAGCATGACGGGAGTGGGCAATCCTTAGGTCAGTCAGCGGCCACCCTCCCCCCCCCCCCCTTTTATGAAAAGTTGTGGATCCGCCACTGAGATTTATATAAGGAGGTTTTCTTTGTGTAGATACCTTAAAATATCACCAACTGTGACTGAGTACACAATTTGATTCATTTTAGCTCATTAGCTGGGCTCACTCGCTAAAAAGGTTCATTGCGGGCCTGCTCACTGGCTAACATTTTAAACTATACATGTGTGTGAGGAGTAGTTATGAGGCTTGCTTTCGTCTGTAAAAACTGTCTTAGGCCAAGTTAGGGAGGTGAAAAAGCCAGTAATAGAACGATAAACAGATGATCAGGTTTTCTTCATATAGATCCCTTAAAATACCCCCCACTGAGGACACAATTTGATTCCTTTTATCTCATTAGCTGCGCTCACTCGCCATAATAAGTTCATTGCGGCTTACTGGCTAATATGTGTAGAAAAGCTGATAACCTACACATACATGTACATGTATATGATCAGATCATAAGTTTTCGTACGTCATATGAATTTGTACTATGCATGCCTTTTCAATGGAAATTGTGACGACAGTATGCATTCTTAATAGCACGAAAAACGACGAGAAGAGAATACATATGTCAACCAAAATTTTTCAGCAACGTCAAAATATGTGAGGACACCCTATTAAGCTTGCGTTCATGTTGCGTTAAAACTGTTTTAGGAAGGTGAAAAATACCAACTTTATAACAATAAATAGATAATCGATAATGTAAAATATCAATGTGTTGAAAAGCCAATGATCTACATATATACTTAAATATGTCAACCATAAAATAAAACTGATTTAATTTACACCACAACTGTTGAAAAAATCTTTATGTTTATATAACTTATCTCATTCTAGTCCATTCAACGGACAGAATCGGTGTACATTTCATGAACTCTTTAATAACAATAATCATCATGGACTATTCTTTATAGCAATATCTGTTATCCATTTAGGGGTCTTTTGCATTCAAAGTTTAGTTTTAGTGTGTTTATTTTGCGAAAAAGCACTCAATTTCCAGATCAAAGTTAACATTTTCTATATATTTTGCTGTGTCAAAATGACCTAAGGAATATAAAGGACAGTACCCATATAGACCCAAAAATGGTATATCACATTGTACACATGACATTTTAGCAGGAAAGACTGCCATTAAAGTATATAACTTTTAACCTGTGTATATATATAATTAAAATATGATAATAAAATTCATGTCTTTTTCAGGACTTCTGATCGAACCATGTAGTATGACATGTTTGTGAGATATGGTTTTGGTGGATAGGATGTTCATGAAGGACCTGTAGTACAAAGTATATCACTGGATTGAGCTCTTTGTCTAAGTGTATTATTAAAGTGCTTTGCTTTGAGCTCAGTTCATTGTTATGCAATTCATTCTTTGTGAAATAAAGATTTGACAAACAACTCTCATGTACAAGGATTTGTCAGGGTAGCATCCATTCTATGTACAATGTAAGTAATAAGGAGATAAAAGCATTTTATTATGATTTGAACCAAACATTTTTTGTCCATTAACCAAATTTAAAAGAAAGAACAAATTGATTTCTAAAACTATATTTCATTGTACATGTTCAACATTTTTCATTCATTTGTTTATTTCTTAATTTGTGTGAATTATCATTGTTACAGTAAAAGTTAATTACTACACTTTCATACCACAACAAATACTGTATTGATATCACTTATATTTGTATCCATATAACAAATTGAAAAGAGAATAATTTTGCAATACCTTTTTCATATTGAATACTATAACTTTTTTGATATTTAGACATATTAAGTAGATTTTCATAATACCCACTTGACATGCTTGAAATTCTATCAGATTACTTTTGGAGCAGTTAACTTATGAGTCTTTGAAGCATGCTCACAAAGGTTTCTTTGTTGATATCATTTTCATATTGGTCAAAACCTTTTTTTGCTTCGGCCAGCTTTGGAGGAGATGTTATCAAAGAATTGATAAAAAACAACACAGAGGTTTACTTTCTAGCTCATCTAGCCCCAAGCATCATTGTCAGGCATTGTCATTACTAAAAACCAATAAATGTCTTCTAATCTGAGAAACAATTTCGACATTTTAACAAAATATTTTACTAATGATACTGACAATCCACCACAAAGTAATATAAATAGAACCATACAAATAGTGAACAATTACATATAAAAAAGATGTGGTATGATTGCCAATGAGACAATTCTCCACAACAGACCAAAATGACACAGAAATTAACAACTACGGGGGTCACCGTACAGCCTTCAACAATGAGCAAAGCCCATAACCCATAGTCGTTTATGTTATTTATGTACACAAAATAAACGAAAAACAAATATTATGTAACACATAGACAAACGACAACCACTGAATTACAGCCTCCTAATATCATGTTCTCAGATATCATCTCCAATTTAAAAAAAAATCACATGAAAAAATGAACCTATTATGTGTTGCTCTCCTAGCTACAAAATGTATCCAAAATCAAAGATGTGGAAAATATTCTATCATAATCATTTGGTAATTAATGCAATTAATGTCTCTTCCATGCCCTCTTGAACATTAATCTAAATATTAAATAAACAACACTCCCCATGCTCAGGTTGGTTGTCATCGTGCAACACAGTTAATAACACCATATAGAAAAAACATAGAACTCCTTTTGTCATATAAAACACTGTCAAACATCCAAACATACTATCCACATTCATCTGTGTCCGCACTTGTTTACTTTGTAAAAATATTTCCTTTCTCTATTGGAACTGTACACGTATACCTAACAACAACATTATTTTCATTTACCTGTGTTTAAAGTTATTGCAAATGGATAGTATTTTTGTTCGAGCATATTGTTTTTCTTTAATTGTTTAACATTTCTTACCGATATAACATGTTACTTTTATTATTCTTCCCTTAGTTTATTTATTTTGTATTTACATTGTGTCATAGGTCAAATTTATTTGTTCAGTGTATGTTCAATGGTGTTAATATGTCCTTTGATTGAGTTAAGCTATTTCAGTTGATATTTTATAGTGTGTCTTTCTATGTTGTGATGTTACACTATTGTTTCAGAAAAAGGGTGAAGGTTTGGTACCATTAAAACGTTTAAACCCGCTGCATTTGTTTGCACCTGTCCTAAGTCAGGAATCTGATGTTCAGTAGTTGTCGTTTGTTGATGTGGTTCATAAGTGTTTCTCGTTTCTCGTTTTTTATATAGATTAGACCGTTGGTTTTCCCGTTTGAATGGTTTTACACTAGTAATTTGTTGGAGCCCTTTATAGCTTACTGTTCGGTGTGAGCCAAAGCTCCGTGTTGAAGACCGTACTGTGACCTATAATGGTTTACTTTTATAAATTTTGACTCGGATGGAGAGTTGTCTCATTGGCACTCATACCACATCTTCTTATATCTATTAAATAAAAAAAAAATATAATAGTTCGTAATTTTGGTTCCACAATGCTCTTCAAATTCATACTTCATCTGGCCTGATGAACTATTTTGATTCAGGAGTCACAGATGAGTCTTGGGTCAAACATTTTCCCTTAGAATTACACAACATGTTTGTTGATATCCGCCAAATGGAGCGTTAAAAGACACGTTAGTTTTGGTTCCAATGTAGCGGAAAACGATTTAATTAACTGCAAAGTGACATGTTTGATATAATTTTTTTTTTCAAATCTACAATCAAGGGAAGTAATTTAATAAAATGGGCCAAAATCACGTTGTGCAAATTCTATGTAGCTAAGATTGTTGCCATATGTCTCTTTGGCAATCGTGCTTATTGTTATATTATGGAAACATATCATTCGTTCAGTGAACATGATGTCTTTTTCTCGTCGTATACACATATATCTTACAAATTACATGTATAGTAGCCTAGAGAAACGAGATTTGCATAAAACATTATTTTGCAACAAGCAACATATTGTTATCCTTTAAATTATACCGAACTAAAAAGAGCTCTAGACAGATATATTATCTCCAAGCTCTTAATGTATGCAGATTATTCTAGCAGTTCCTTACTAATGTTTAAAATTTAGTCTTATGTTATGTTGTGCCACCAACTGATCATGATGTTATTAGAGGTTTAGCGCTTTGGAAAATGTCAAACCCTGCCACATTCTGCACGTGTATGTGCCAAGCTTGTAATATTTGTGGTTGTGATCATTTGCTGTCTACATCTGGATTTTTTAGTTTGTTTATCTTTGAGAATAAATTCATTTATCATGGAAGTGTATTAACGATCATACGAAATGGTACTTGACAATATCATCGTTCTTGTCAAAGTAATGGAACTCTAATGTAAAAACATATTCAGTCACCAATACTAACTACATAACTGTGACATGATCGATTAAATGATTGTTTGGTGTTTTAACGCCACTTTCAGTACTATTGGCGATTTCGTGGCTGCACCTGTTTTGCTGTTGAGAAATTCGAAATGTCCACAGGGAACCTTCGAACCTCGGGAAAAAAAACTGCCAATCCCAGGCAACTTAAATAGGAGTCGAAAGCTCCTGTCACGTACGGGGTTCGACCTCACAACCTCAATTTTTACATGCTAGTTGTGTAGTATTTCAACTACTTAGACCACTCGACCACTGATTTCTCCAACTACGTGACACATTCGTCAGATACATTTGACTTGTGAATACGGGTGAAGTTCGTTTCATTGAACGCCTATGTTATCAGGAACAAAGTGTATGTTCTGTTACCAATGTATACCTTATTTTGCTAATGATGATATGTAGCTATAGCTTTCACACGACACATGTTTTCGGAACAACGTTCATCTTGTATGCATACAAACATAAAACTTTCGAGAACATAAATAACGCAGCTGGCTAATTACAATAACATGATTCACCTACAGTTGGGTGCAAACCAAGCATAACATAAAGTAAACGCAAGTTAACGCCGCGTGCACATATTTCGTTATTTAACTTCAATTTTCGCGTTTACTAGTAAACGCGCGTTTACTATATTTACGTTAAAGCGGTCAAAATGGAAATTTTTGATGTCTACCCGAGTAAACGGGCGTTTACTCTGTGTCCGTTTAGTCAGTAGTAAACGGGCGTTTACTTCAGATTTCATAAATTTATTTGTACGTGCACTTAAAAGTAAACGGGCGTTTACTACAGATTCCAGAAGTGTATTTTTACGTGCACTTGATAGTAAACGCGCGTTTTCTTTTCGCGTTAACTTATTGTGTAAATTAAGAAATAAACTTCGTGTTCGTTTGTACATTTATTTTATTAAAACGACTTTTATCTTTATTTTTTAGGTAGAAGTGTTTCAAACCAGAACAATTCAAAAACACCTTTAATTCGAAATATTAATTTTATTAAATTACAAAAAAACAGTTCCAATAACTTTACTGATTAGCAGATTTTCTATATTTTCTTTTCAAAAGTTACATGTACAAATATCGAGGCGGATAGAAAGGTTATCTAACACATCGGAAAAATATTTGTATATGATGGGATATAAACATCATGGTTTACGTTGCTTCGTTTCCTATTTTTATCTGTTTCTTCGAATTCCTATATACTATGAGGTATAACTCGATGCATTAATATTTAATACATTATTTTTAATCGTAATTCATCTTGTGTGATTGGATTTACATGATTTAAGCTTCTGTTTTGCCAAATCTTCAAACGAAAATTGTACACTGTATTGAAAGGGATAATAAAGTGTTGTATAAGTATGTACATTTGTACCATCTCGTCAATCTAAACAGACTTATCCATAACGATTATAAATGATATTTGGGACGTCCGAAAAATATACTCGATCTGAATATAAATGAAATATTGCCACTGGACGTCATGCTACAAACAAAATCAATAAAACTACATAATATATTAACAGTATACCATGTATACTATTCCAAGAAGAGAACTTCTCATAGTTTTCATTATACAGTACATGAATCAGTCATGTGAGTGTTGAATGATGCCGTTAAATAGTTTTGTTTAAAATAAAAACCATCACGAACTGCTGACATAAAAATATTACTGATTTACTATGTGACCATAAGATTTACATAACAAAATGCAAATATGGTCAGTTTTGGTTGATGCGGACAAATAATTTTATTATGCGAGTCAGTCTGAGGTATAAAATCTACTGAAATTTGTTTATGATTCAATATTTTGAATAAAAAAAGCACATGCTGACACTCTGAATTTATGCGAACAAAAATTTTTAAGTCATTATGTTCCAATATTGCTATAATTTGTTTTATACAAACCATCCTTACATGAAAATATTACTGATTTACTATGCGACTATAAGATTTACAAAATAAAGTGAATATATGGTCTGTTTTGGTTGATGCAGACAAATAAATTTGTTATACGAGCCAGTCTGAGGTATAAAAAGTACTGAATTTTTTTTACGATTCAATATTTTGAATAAAAAAATGACATGCTGGCACTCCAAATTGATTCGAACATTTTTTGTTGTCAATATATTCTAATATTGCTATCATTTGCATTACACAATCTATCCTTACATGAAAAATATAACTCATTTACTATTCGGCTATATAGATTGACAAATTAAAGTTCTTATATGGTCAGTTTTGGTTAATGCAGACAAATAACTTTATGATACCAGTCAGTTTGAGGTATGAAAACTACTGAAATTTGTTAACGATTCAATATTTTTAATAAAAAGAGGACATGCTGGTACTCTAAATTGATGCAGAAGATTTTTTGTAGTCATTTTGTTCCAATATTGCTATAATTTGTTTGATACAAAACATCCTTACATGAAATATTACTGGATTACTATTCAACTATAATATTTACATAATGAAGTGCAAATAGGGTCAGTTTCGGTTGATGCAGACAAATAATTTTGTTATACGAGTCAGTCTGAGGTATGAAAACTACTGAAATTTGTTTACGATTCAATATTTTGAATAAAAAGAGGACATACTGGCACTCTAAATTGATGCGAACAAAATTTTTTAGTCAGTATGTTCCGATATTGCTGTCATTTGTTTTATACAATCTATCCTTACATGGAAATATTTCTGATTTAATATGCAGCTATATAGATTTACATAATAAAGTGCAAACATGGTCAGCTTTAGTTGATGTGGACAAATAATTTAATTATAGGAGTCAGACTGAGGTAAGAAAACTACTGAAATTTGTTAACGATTCAATATTTTGGATAAAAAGAGGACATGCTAGTAATCTTAATTGATGCAGAAAATTTTGTGTAGTTATTATGTTCCAATATTGCTATAATTTGTTTTATACAATCCATCCTTACATGAAAATATTACTGATTTACTATGCGACTATAAGATTTACATAATAAAGTGCAAATATGGTCAGTTTTGGTTGATGCAGACAAATTATTTTGTTATACGAGTCAGTCTGAGGTATGAAAACTACTGATATTTATTTACAATTCAATATTTTGAATAAAAAGAGGACATGCTCGCACTCTAAATTTATGCGAACAAAATGTTTTAGTTATTTTGTTCCAATATTGCTATTATTTGTATTATACAATCCATCCTTATATGAAAATATAACTCATTTACTATGCGGCTACATGTATATAGATTTACATACTAAAGTGCTAAAATGGTCAGTTTTGGTTGATGTGGACAAATAATTTTGTTATACCAGTCAGTGTGAAGTATGAAAACTACTAGAATTTGTTTACGATTAAATATTTTGAATAAAATGAGGACATGCTGACACTCTAAATTGATGCGAACAAAATTTTTTAGTCATTATGTTCCAATATTGCTATCATTTGTATTCTACAATCCATCCTTAAATGAAAATATAACTCATTTACTATGCAGCTATATAGATATACATAATAAAGTGCTAATATGTTCAGTTTTGGTTGAAGCGGACAAATAACTTAATGATACAAGTCAGTTTGAAATATGAAAACTACTGCAATTTGTTTAAGATTCAATATTTTGAATAAAAAGAAGACATGCTGGTACTCAAAATTGATGCAGAACATTTTTTGTAGTCATTATGTTCCAATATTGCTATAATTTGTTTTATTCAATCCATACTTACATGAAAATATTACTGATTAACTATGCGACTATAAGATTTACATAATAAAGTGCAAATATGGTCAGTTTTGGTTGATGTAGACAAATAATTTTGTTATAGGAGCCAGTCTGAGGTATCAAAACTACTGAAATTTGTTTAAGATTCAATATTTTGAATGAAAAGAGGACATGCTGACACTCTAAATTGATGCAAATAAATTTTCTTAGTCATTATGGTCCAATATTTCTATTATTTGTATTATACAATCCATTCGTATAGGAAAATATAACTCATTTTCTATGCAGCTATATAGATTTATGTAATGAAGTGCTTATATGGTCAGTTTTGGTTGATGCTGACAAATAACTTTATGATACAAGTCAGTCTGATTTATGAAAACAACTGAAATTTGTTTACGATTCAATATTTTGAATAAAATGAGGACATGCTGGAACTCTTAATTGATGCAGCAATTTTGTTTGTAGTCATTATGTTCCAATATTGCTAGAATTTGTACTATACAATCCATCCTTATATGAAAAAATAACTCATTTACTATGCGGCTATATAGATTTACATAACAAAGTGCTAATATGGTCAGTTTTGGTTGATGCGGACAAATAACTTAATGATACGAGTCAATTTGAGGTATGAAAACTACTGAAATTTGTTTAAGATTCAATATTTTGAATGAAAAGAGGACATGCTGGTACTCTAAGTTGATGCAGAACATTTTTTGTAGTCATTATGTTCCAATATTGCTATAATTTCTTTTATACAATCCATTTTTACATGAAATAATACTAATTTACTATGCGACTATAAGATTTACATAATGAAGTGCAAATATGGTCAGTTTTGGTTGATGCAGACTAATAATTTTGTAATACGAGTCAGTCTGAGGTATAAAAACTATTGAAATTTGTTTACGATTCAATATTTTGAATAAAATGAGGACATGCTGGCACTCTAAATTGATGAGAACAAAATTTTTTAGTCAGTATGTTCCGATATTGCTATAATTTATTTAATACAACCAATCCTTACATGAAATATTACTGATTTACTATGCGACTATAAGATTTACATAATAAAGTGCAAATATGGTAAGTTTTGGTTGATGCAGACAAATAATTGTGTTATACGAGTCAGTCTGAGGTATGAAAACTACTGATATTTGTTTACGATTCAATATTTGAATAAAAAGAGGACATGCTGGTACTCTAAATTGATGCAGAAATTTTGTATGTAGTCATTATGTTCCAATATTGCTATAATTTGTACTATACAATCCATCCTTATATGAAAATATAACTCATTTACTATGCGGCTATATAGATTTACACAATAAAGTGCTAATATGGTCAGTTTTGGTTGATGCGGACAAATAACTTAATGATACGATTCAATATTTTGAATGAAAAGAGGACATGCTGGTACTCTAAATTGATGCAGAACAATTTGTGTAGTCATTATGTTCCAATATTGCTGTAATTTCTTTTATACAATCCATTTTTACATGAAATATTACTAATTTACAATGCGACTATAAGATTTACATAATGAAGTGCAAATATGGTCAGTGTTGGTTGATGCAGACAAATAATTTTGTAATACGAGTCAGTCTGAGGTATAAGAACTATTGAAATTTGTTTACGATTCAATATTTTGAATAAAATGAGGACATGCTGGCACTTTAAATTGTTGAGAACAAAATTTTTTAGTCAGTATGTTCCGATATTGCTATAATTTATTTGATACAACCAATCCTTACATGAAATATTACTGATTTACTATGCGACTATAAGATTTACATAATAAAGTGCAAATATGGTCAGTTTTGGTTGATGCAGACAAATAATTGTGTTATACGAGTCAGTCTGAGGTATTAAAACTACTGATATTTGTTTACGATTCAATATTTGAATAAAAAGAGGACATGCTGGCACTCTAAATTGATGCGAACAAAATTTTTTTTTAGTCATTATGTTCCAATATTGCTATTATTTGTATTATACAATCCATCCTTAAATGAAAATATAACTCATTTACTATGCGGCTATATTGATTTACATAATAAAGTGCTACAATGGTCAGTTTTGGTTGATGCAGACAAATAACTTTATGATACGAGTCAGTCTAATGTATGAAAACTACTGAAATTTGTTTACAATTCAATATTTTGAATAAAAAAAAGACATGCTGGCACTCTAAATTGATGCAGAACATTTTTTGTAGTTAATATGTTCCAATGTTGCTATAATTTGTTCTATACAATCTATCCTTACATGAAAATATTACTGATTTACTATGCGGCTATATAGATTTACATAATAAAGTGCAAATATGGTCAGTTTTGGTTGATGCGGACAAATAATTTTGTTATACAATTCAGTGTGAAGTATGAAAACTATTGAAATTTGTTTACGATTCAATATTTTGAATAAAATGAGGACATGCTGGCACTCTAAATTGATGCGAACAAATTTTTTTTAGTCAGTATGTTCCAATATGGCTATAATTTGTTTTATACAATCCATCATTACTGAAAATATTACTGATTTACTATATGCGACTATAAGATTTACATAATAAAGTGCTAATATGGGCAGTTTTGGTTGATCTGGACAAATAATTTTGTGATAAGAGTCAGTCTGAGGTATGAAAATTACTGAAATTTGTATACAATTTAATATTTTGAATAAAAAGAGGACATGCTGGCACTATAACAACATTTTGTTGTCTTTGATAATATCGAAAATGACAAGTTGGTCGTTTAATTTTGAAGTTCCTTTCTTATTTGATATTTTAGGTCAGTGCATCCAGGATACGATGACAATCTGCGTTAACGCGCGTTTACTACAAACAGTAAACGTGCGTTTACTTTTGACAAAAAATAGAAGACGTGCATTTTTTCACGTTAACGCGGAAGTAAACGCGAAAGTAAACGCCCGTTTACTCTTTACAACATAAGAAGACGCGCCGTTTTTGCGATAACGCGGAGGTAAACGCGAAAGTAAACGTCCGTTTACTTTTTATGTCTACTGAAATTTCGGAGTTAACGCACAGTTAACGCGGCGTTAACATGAAGTGCACGCGAGTAAACGCCGCGTTAACTTTTTCGGCCCGTCTACATGTAATGCTTGGCCTGCACCCAACTGTAGCTCAATAAACTCATCATAGATACCAGGATTTAAATTGTGTACGTTAGACGAGCGTTTTGTCTACAGAAAGACTCATCAGAAACGCTAGAATAAAAAAAGTAAAAAAGGCCAAATATAATTAAAGAGCATTGAGAACCAAGATTCCGAAAGGTTTTTTTTTTTTTCTTTTTTAAATTATGCCGAATAACCGAGAGCAATACTGAAACAACAGACATATTTGTTTTGATGGTCTTAACTAATTTTCGGATGAATTCTGCTTCATATTATTGAAAGAACTAAATCTGCAAGAGTGTACAATATGTATATATATTCTCAATTAAACAACAGTTACATGATAAAATAGTAAAAAAAAATCCAACATGAAAAGATAAAGACGCAATAAAACAGTGTGAAAGTTTTACTTTTTTATATGATTTTTATTGTGAAGTAATAAATTAGAGCAGTTTGTACACAGTTGTTGCACACATTTAAATAAAGTGACATAAATATACACAGTCATTAACAGTGTTATTCAAAAGTAAGCTTGTATGTGCTGTCCTTGAACCTTTCTGTATACTGTTCGTCAAAGCGCTCATTTTGTGCAACTGTAAAATGGTTTTTCCAGTCTCCTATTTCCCCTGAAAAATAGTAATTGTAAAATAATTTTGTCGCTTACTGCTAGGAGGAATCGTTTTTTTTTTTTTTCGTTTGTAATGTCTATATTACGGACAGATATGTTGGCGTCAAGATGTAGGAATTGCAGAAAAATTCCATGTTACATGTTTAGTTCTCATTAATTTGATCTGAACAAAGTCTGGTAATTTACTCAGAGAACATATCTAAAGGGAAGCAAGTATGTATTGTTGTGCCTTGATATATTGACAATTTCATAAGCACTAAGGGATGTCATTATTTATTTGTATCGAAAATGTCTTTAAATCATTTTCATAAATGACCGTCTTAATTCTTACTTGGTATAGGGAGTTTGGAATTATTGTTGTATTTATGCGAAAACAAATTCATAGAAAGCAATTACAAAATATAACTTCTTGCCAAAATTTTTCTAGATGCACGTTCAAATATATTGTTGACATCTTGTTACTAAATAAGTCAGCAGTGAGCGCCTTTAAATTATTCATCTTATTGTATTTGACATGCATAGACAGATAACGACTTTAAACTAGGGTTTTTGTGACAAACGTGAATATGTCACTTTTCCAATTGTCACATTGAATGGAGTTTACATTTTTCAAACGATATGTTACTCTCTGCTGGTGTCCGTTCCTTACACAAAAACTGTTCCATCGCGTAAATGAGGGTTGATTACTAAATGAACGAAACAGCCATATGGAAAGTTTCCAATTCAAAACTATTTTCAAGTGGAGTGTAAAAATAAAAAAAGAAGGTAAGTTCTATTATTATTTGTTATGTATATTTCAGAAACATTTTTCTTACAAATTAGACGGGAATGTCAAATGCACATAAACATTAGCAATGCATTGTGTTCAAGACATGTTGTGCTATTTTGAGAAAAGAATTGTTCGCCTACCAATTCCACGTCGATTTAGTTCTATCTACGCATCTAAGAGTTAACTGGCGTAGCTTTATATTTACAACTTGCTTAGGAAATGAGATGCCAATCAACAGTTGTTGTAAAGGCTCCTGTTTGTCGATAAAGTTAAACGTATACCAACAAATGTATTGTATTAAATGTCCCCGATCAGACCGGACGTTTTTAAATGTCCAGCACAGCATTGAATCTCTGATAGTAGTTTACACTGAGTAGAGAAACAGTTTTATGGTTCTATTTATGATTTAAAATCGTCAGGTTTTTTTTTTTTTTTTTGTGGGGGGGGGGGGGGGGGTGTCCTTTTTGGTTGCTGTTTCATTCGATGGCATATCAATTGCATCTCCTACCATTCTACGGTATGTGTAAATAAATAGAAAACAGTCCGACGCAGATTTGCATGGCGGGTTATGCATGCAAAGAATGAGATGCTAACTATGTCTACGCACTTTTTGGAGTTCATACGATTCTCTCTGTTGTTCTAAATCGGGTTTTGAAATTTAAACGTCATTCGATTTTGATATTTTCTATATATACTGACAGCTGTCTAACACATCTGCGGTAGAGTGTTTTATATTAATAATTTTTTTTTTCAGAGAAATTAATATCTATTAGTAGTTTTATTGTATGTTTTTAAGAGTTCATCAATTCTTCTATTCTCTTATGCAATCTTATTTTCTTGTTATTTTATACGTTCTTAGTACTGTAGTTCTACTCCATGTTTATGGTTTATTAGTCAGTCGGTCATGTTTCAAGTTATCTTGTCTGTTATTGGTCATATTCATTGAGTTCAAAGTTTTAACACACTTATGAAATACTTTGAGAGAGAATGCTATATATCATAGAATACAGTAGCCATATATAAAATAATTATATTGTTACATATTCTGGACACTAATTCCATATTAAGCAGGTCAGTGACTAATATTTATAAGTCTTTATTATTTGTACAGTTTTCAATTAGTTTAAATCTGCGAGAAAATATATGTTTGAATAAGTCAGAATGATTGTGCATGGATGATAGATATTTTATTTTACAGAAGTATGTTTATGAACTCTGCGATATAATATATCATATATGATACATATATTGGTACAGTTATATTATTATTATAAAAGGTCCAAAGTAATGTCTTGTAAACCTTATATTTATTGTTTAAATATGCTATGCAGATATGAATTAGTTCATTAGACTTATGGTGGTTACATTTATACTTTGTACAGGATCAGAATATCTTGATGTTTTAATGATCTGGGGATGTTTCCAAATAGGAGATAGACATATGTACCATATACATGGTAAGATCAGTGTTTCCAATGTATTTTTAGTTTACCGTACCGTCTGTGTTTGTCAAAAAAATGATGGACAGAATGTAGCATTTGGACCTGACTTGGTATATCATTGAGTTTAATTGGAGTTATCCATTTCAAATATATACGATATACACTTTAACTGTATTGATTGTAGTCTGATAGATCGTATTTTATCGCATTTTATACAAAAGTCATGTACTTTCCGTTTAATGGATTAAAGTTATATCCCTTTGTACACCGTTTTGTCTATGTATTTATGTTTTGTTATTTGTGTACTTTCAGGGTTATTTACTTATGTCGAATAAAATAAACATATATAAACCTGACGAATCATTTTATTCCGTCCAAGAACCCCGTTGCACATCATTTTGCGGACATGCACTAGCTAAGAACGCAAAATTTTATAAAAAGTTATATGAGTTACTACAAACGATGTGTACTATATAAAATATATTACCCTTTCGATAAATGAAGCCTTTTCCATCAAGTTCTTTCGAAGAATCTAACTTATGTTGTTGCATATTCTGGAAGGATGTCGCGTCAGCAATATCATCTAATGTTGATTCTTTGCATTGTATTCCTAAGAAATCAGACAATCTCTTCATCTCTCTTTTGGTATCCTTTATTGAATTAAACAAAACTTCGATCAAAGCTGACACATTTATACCCCTACAGCCCCAGTCTTTATATATATGTTGTACTACATTTTGTGTATTTGATAAGCCAACAATCATTCTAATATGAGTTAAATGAAATAAAAGGTGCAAAGTGTCTCTAAAAATTAATTTAAAATCTTCAATATTAGAAAAATTCTTGCACTGGTGTATACAAAAACAAATACCATTAATAACAATAAAATAGTAAAGTACAAAAATAAACCACGCACACTGATCGTGTTTTTTTAAAGAAAAAACACTCCCACTGACCTAATTTTGAATAAAACAAGGTTCCCAATTGTTCGCTTTTAACCGATGATATTAATAAAATTTGATAAAATAATTATTTATACATGTTTTATTCATCATTATTGTATTAAGCAAACAATAGTCAACGATTAACTTCAATTCGTTTATATGTAATAATATACTGTTTGATTTTGTTTTCGTGCTACTATGTTTTTTTTTGGTCGTATGACTTTTGACGTGACTCTTTATTCATGCATCCCGCTATTGGTTTTTTTTTTTACTTTTAGCCTTTTTGTTGTTGACGATACGATTATTCATAACGATATATGACCAACTGTGCAAACCAACACGTGCACACAGTTGAAACTAAACAATCAATGTGTATACAAGTAGGTATAGGTATACGCTAACGAAACATCAACATACCATTAGACAAGAAAGTTTTGTTGGTTTTCAATTTTATAAATGAATATTGATTTAAATTAATTCAATTGTTTCTTTCTGTCGATTAAGTGCATACATTTAAGAATTAAAACAATTGAATATTTTGTTTTTGTCGTGTAAATAAAAACATTCAATTTGAAGTTTGATATTTAAAAAAATTAAAACAACACTATATATGTCGTGCGTGATTATTAACCTGCATTAGTAACGCTCAAAGCTGAATATTTGAAAGCCAAGGATGTATAACAACCGAAAAGCTACATGACCAAAAAGGACCTCAAAATAATAGCTAAATCAAACTAAACTAAGCTAGACTTTGATTGAGGGAGTTGAAACCTTACTTTCCTAATAGTTTCTAAATTTAATAAAGGACAATTTTAGAAAGTTTGTTTTGAATCATGTCAGTACCTTACTGAGCTGATGATACGACCGGGGACCGATCGTCCATCAGCAGAGGTATCGACCCATGCAGTGCTGTAAATATGAAAACAACACTTTATAAATTCCATGCGTCGAATTGCTTTTTTTGGATTAACGTTCATCAATAAAGCGTAAAGCAATATGTTTGAAAGCTAGGGAAGAATAAAGCCGAAACAGTTGAAGAAAAATATGCCAAAAAGGACCTTAAATAATAGTCATATCCAGCCAAGGTCAACTTTGCCTGAGGGAGTTGAAACCTTACTTTCTTAATAATTTATAAATTTATTAACGGACAATTTTAGAAAGGTTTGTTATTAATCATGTCAGTACCGAAGTACTGATGACTGCGTTTAAACCGCTGTGTCACTATAAAATGATGCAGTTGTTGTATACATAAAGTTTATTTCTTTTATATTATTATTATTTTTTGGTACGATAAGCCATTGCGTGACATTTTGTTGCACATATATAAATTTCTGTATCAAATACATTCTTAAGAAGTTATGTAAAAAAATGGGGAACAGTTTGGTATAGTTATTTGTTTAAAACTGTCATATTGTAAATGAAACAGAGAATTAAAATCACTGCATAGAAACCTTTTTCATTTTCTCATAATAGCAAGTAAATATCATGCCAGGATACAGTTTCTCTGCTTTTTCCATTTCCTTCTCATAATTGTACCATGATCCATAGAGACCTTCAAGTAACAATGTTAAAGCACAAATAATTTCTACAGGTAACAAACAGAAATAGTCTTACATAGAAAAACTTGTGAAAAAAGCTATTTAAAAAGGACAGACAACAACGTGGGAAAACGAAAACGACTGAACCAAATCAACAATACCGAATGCACTATACAATAAAGAAAATGCACAAAATGAAATCAAACAGAAAATCCGGGATGATCTCATGTGACTGTGGAGGATGAAGAGCGGTGAAAGATACCACAGGGGCATTCAAATTCATAAGTCGAAAATAAATAGACTATGCCATTATAAAAAACGGAAAAGACCAAAAGACAAACAACTGTATACAAAACAGAATCTAGAAACTAAAGACTGATCAACTCGAATCCCACCAAAAACCGAGAGTGATCTTAGGTGCTTCGGAAAGGTAAGCAGATCCTGCTCTACCTGTGGCACCCGTCGTGTCGATCAACTGTTACTCAAAACGTTTCTTACGGTAATAACTCACACATTGGAAAAGGAAAACGGGCTACCTGTAAAAGTCTGTGTATATTGATGCATTTTATATCTTTTTAAATTTCGGAGAATTGTAAAAAAATTAAAAAAAGTTTAGGAGTGCACTCTTAATGAATGAATGGAATCATGATTTTTATTTAATTAAACATTGTTATTTTGATTAACTAAACTGTAAAACCAATGAAATTAGTAGACAACCAATTAAAGAGTTTCCACGTTATATAAAAAAAAAATATGGGCCTCGGTAGCCGAGTGGTCTAAGTAGTCGAACTACTGTGTCATTAGCCAGTCGACAATGAGGTTGTGAGTTCGAATCCTGCACGGGGCAGGTGCACTCGACTCCGATCTTAATTGAATAGGATTGTCAGTTTTCCTACCGAAGGTCGGTGGTTCTCTCCGGGCACTCCGGCTTTCTCCACCAACATAAACTGACCGCCACGAAAAAGCACAATAGTGTTGAAAGTGGCGTTAAACACCAATCAAGCAATCAATAAATTAAACAAAATACAATATCACAAATACCCTGCCCAATCAGCTTTAAATTTCTATATGGTTTAGGCAGAGCTAAACAATCAGGAGCTGACCCTTCTACTACATGTACAACCAATTAGAATACGATAAAAAGGCTGTGGTTAGGCAGACGTTTTCTGCAACAATATTTCCTCTTTGCAAGCTCAATTTATGAGAGACAAGTAAGAGAAGAAAGAAAATTTATAAAATACTATGGAAATTTTATTACTCGTTGGAAACCAATATTCGTGAAATTAATGGGTACAAATGCACCACGAATTTACATTTTCAACGAATAACACATTTTCAATAAGCTTGTATGCAGATTTTGGCAAAACCATGAAATTGAGTATCGACGAAAAAGTTTTCCTCAATCCACGAAAATAGATTCCCGCGAAATTAAAAGAATCCACGGTATTTTACGCAAGGTCTATTAATAAGCTGTATGAATAAGTATAGTGGATGTGATCCAGTACAAGAAAAGGAGATCATAGAACATAATGCAATAACAGCGAAAACCAACTTTAGGCAGAAATATCAGCTAGCCAGAATAAACAAATGTAACAAATTGTGAACAAATATATAAACACACTGCAAAATGATTTATGGTTAACATGTAAGTAAAAGCTCAAGCATGACTATCCTTATTCATCATGAAAAAAAAAAGATTGCCAGTGAATGCTATTACAAAAAAGATAAATTCTTTTTAAAAGCATTGTAACTTACATAATGTAAGTTTTAACTGTCATCCTTTTTTGGAAAAATTAAATAAGGTAAAAACATTTCTAATTATTTGAATAAGTATTGTTTGTGCATTATATTAGGGCATATATACATGTATAGGATAAAAGGTGCAGATGATTTGGCTGTTGAAAATACAGAGACACATATTACTTGCAAATATAGAACCATAACGTCAATTGAAATGAATTAAAACCGGAATGAGCACATTCCTTGGCTCTTTGGAGAGTGTTCCCCTCGACTGCACGTGGGTTCGATCATCGACCAGGTCAAACCAAAGACTTAGAAAATGTGTGTTTGCTGTTTCTCGGTTAAGCTCAAGCCATATGGGAGAAAGAGAAACATTTTGGTCTGTTCGGAGTCAGAGTGTTGAGGTACGTTGATCTGTCTTCCTGCACACTGCTATTTTGTAAACTAGCAAATTAAAATCCAACTTAGCGTTTCGGTCTTGTACAAAGCACAGTTCATATTCAATTTTCATCAACACGTAATCGTCCTGATATGCATTAAATTAATGTCAATAAACGTAAACACTCTACAAAGGTACTACGCTTATAATTTGTATTTTTTTTTTTTTTTTTGGCATTGCCATTGTTCGAAACAAAGACTTCCTGCGATTCAGTTGGATAACACCACTAAACCGCCGGAGTGAATTAAAAGAGAGTTCAAGGGAGGATGACATATCGGTCTGGAAACACCTCACCTTGTGTT
Organism: Mytilus californianus; assembly: GCF_021869535.1. Lineage (NCBI taxonomy): Eukaryota > Metazoa > Mollusca > Bivalvia > Mytilida > Mytilidae > Mytilus > Mytilus californianus. The sequence continues at coordinate 39,108,003 of NW_026262712.1, forward strand.
ATATACTCATGTTGTCCCTTTATTTATTTACATCAACGTTTCGGTATATTCTCCAACATGTGATCAAAATCATATGCCTTGCAAAATGATCAAATCATTTCTTACTTTAGACAAAACAGATTTTATCTAACAATTTAAAAAAAAATATTTACATTAGGAGTATCGGTTAATAATCGATACAGATATTCTTCCACAAGTACAGATCACTTAAGCCGATCACGGAATACTGAGTTAAAAGGAAGGGGAATATATGACAAATGCCAGGAAATGAGCGTCACTTTACATATATTATAGTAATTATGACACTCTTTTGATACGGCGACCAAAATAGTTGAACTATTAACATCTAATTGTAGTATACACATAATTTTTTTCGGTCAACATTATCATGATTATACATAGTTTAATTTGTGATGTTGTTGTAGCTATAAATGGACAATTGGAATACTTATCTACATCTACATAAAGTTTTCCCGTAAATTGGTTTGTAAGTTACTTACATTTTTCAGACATCCATATTTCGAAAAAAATCATCAAAGGATCCTTTAAAATCTAGATGAGGCATTTTCTTATATTGATGATAAAAGGAAACACAAACATCCTTAGCGTTTCTAATCATGTGAATGATCTTGCATCCATTTTCAATATGTTTCTGTGGTAGATATTTAAATGAGCAGTGGGTGTTTAGTAGCCTTGGTGAGTGCAGTTTATCTAGAACCATGAGATCAGGAATAAATTCTATCATGGTCGAAACTTTGTCTTGGTTGTCCAGTTCTGTCTTGTTTCGAAGCAACATGTTGCTTATTTCATAGATCCAATGCGTTCCTTAAATTAAAAGACATTTATAAAAAAAAATGCCTTTACCCGTACTTATGGCAAGCTGTTTTACTATTCATTCTAACTTCAAGAGTTCTAATTAACAATATAAGATATCTCATATACTGTATAAGATATCTTGTATAATTTATCCGGAGCACCTGAGATCACCCCCACTTTTTGGTGGGGTTCGTGTTGCTTAGTCTTTAGTTTTTTATGTTGTGTCATCTGTACTATTATTTGTCTGTTTGTCTTTTTATTTTTGGCCATGGCGTTGTCAGTTTGTTCTAGATCTATGAGTTTGACTGTCCTTCTGGTATCTTCCGTCCCTCTATAATTAGATATCTTAAATAGTTTATAAGATATTTCATATAGTTTATAAAATATGTCATATATTTTATAAGATGTCTCAGAAAATTTTCTTTATAAGATATCTTATAAATTTTATGAGATATTTTATCAACTAAATGAGATATCTAACAAATTACATAAGATATCTTATAAAATATATGAGATATCTTATAAAGTATATAAGATATCTTATAAAGTATATAAGATATCTTATAAAGTATATAAGATATCTTATAAAGTATATAATATATCTTATAAAATATATAAGATGTCTTATAAATTATACAAGATATCTGATATAAAGAATATTAATAAGATATCTTCTAAACTTTATACGATATTCTATATACTTAAAAAGATATCTTATTAACTTTAGAAGAAATCTAATAAAGTATATACGATATTTTATAAAGTATATAAGATGTCTTATACATTTTATAAGATATCTTATAAAACTAGATTATGTAAGATATCTTATACATTATATGAGATTTCTGATATATTTTATGATATATCTTGAAGTTAGAATAAATAGTAAAACGGCTTGTCATACGTACAACACGTATAACTGACTCAATAAAGAAATAAGGAGATTTCAAATTCAAGTTGGTATGATTATCAACGAGACAATTATTCACATGAATTCAAATGATGTATATATATAACAGTTATAATTCACCGTAAGGCCTTCGACAGTGAGTAAAACCAATACCGTAAAGACAGCTATGTAAGGTCAGACATGACAAAATGTGATATTTTACTTATTTTGTACTTTATTAGGATAGTATATATGTAATTATGTTTTACTTTATTGATTGTACTATCAAGTACAAAAAATGGTTTGGGATTTTTGTCAGATTTATTTGTATGTTTGATTTTTGAAGTGACTTGTGTTGTACGTTTGTGATGTAATTGCACAGTTTGTGGTTGTTGGATCCAACTTATTGTAACGTTAACGTAGTATCTCTGTTTGTCTAGCTCACCCAATTTTGTCGATATGACGGAACTTAAAACAACTCTTATACAAATGAAAGTTTTAGCTAGCTATAAAACCAGCAAAATGCTTGTACTACGTCAGGAATATGACAGTTGTTTCCCATTTTATTCCGTTGTTTGATATACATTTGTTGTTGGGTGTTTGGTTTGTCAGGGTTTAAGGACTCCACCCCTGTTTGAATTTACCCTGGAGTTAAGTATTTTTGCCACTTTGGATTTCCTCGCTGTTTCATTTTACAGCAGGGACATAATAAAAAGTAATATCAAAGGGAGATAAATTAAGTCAGTAATACGTTTAAAATAGGCAGTTTCATCAATACCTGTCAAGCACTCATGTGAAACAGAAATGAAATAATCTGTATTACAAGCTTCGAATGTATTTATGAAAATGATGTACAACACATACCCCTAGGTCTATTCACTTAAGTTTTATTTATCTATTTGCTGTCTTATCAATTGTGCCACAGATCGTCAAAATTGGTTCAGTTTGGTCACACTCTATTCACTTATTCCACTTAGTAATAAGGATACTACGAATTGTATTTGTTATAAAAACATAGAGCTATCAAGTTGACAAATAGGTGAGGATCTGGATGGGGGTCGTTTATATCTTTAGTCTGTAACTTCTTACTAGTATGAAATTGTTCTCTATTCTATATATAGTTTACCTATCATTTTCTATTCTTTATATTGTAGCATCCCATTATTCTCTATTCTTTAATATTTTGCCCTATTTTTGTCTAATCTTTATATTTGTTTTCAACTTTTCTGTAGATTTGGACAATTCTTCTCTACGTTGGAAATCCCATCCATACCTTCGTTATCCTTGTTACATTGAATTGAGCATAATATTGATATTACCTGATTTTGGATATGTGCAGATCATAAAATCTGATTCTCTGGACTGAATTTGAAGTATGTCTTGTAAAGCCTTCTCCGCCCCTTTTTCTCTGAAAGGAGGTGTGGGTTGATAACGAATTCCCTCAAACTCTGGAAATGGACCTGGTTTCTTTGCATTCATCAGTTCTCTAAATTTTTCCATATCCATCTTTGCATATATTTAAACTAGCAAAACATAGTTACTCATTAAGTCAATTTAATTTGCAGATAGTTTTGCAGCCACGTAATTTGAGTAAGAGTAATTCGCTGTTTCACCATGTTTCAGGTATAGTTGCACACATTCTTCATACATGTAAATAACACCAAATCAATGTGTTGTGCTGTCTACTAGTCTTTAGAAAAATAAAGGTTTATTTTCTGAGCAATTTCCAGTAGTTTAAGCCTTGAATAGTTTTTTGTCATCACTATGGTCGTTTGAAATATTTGTATCATAAATATACCGATATAATGTCTTTTTTGACAAGCTATTAATTTATTTGTATCCGTCATGCTAACACTCATGTCTGAGTGATTATAAATCCACTATACTAGTAAAGAAGTAAATTAAGAAAAGTTAGCTTTGTTTAGATGCTTAATGCACTGGCAAGTATGCTGGAAATAGTAGTGTTGCAAAGTCAAAGCGTTAACTTATATGTGTGTGTGCCCAATCGTATAGTTTTTTCATGGTGCTGTTCCCGTATAAAAAAAGAAACAACGTCAATATCTTTGAAAGGAGTAATGTGTCTTTAACCTTGTTCATTAAAACAAAGTTTTCCCTTCGTGTTTTTTTTTTTTTTTTTCTAATTGCAAGAAAGCCCCCCACAATCAGTTCCAAAAATTACTGTGCTTTCTATTTAGTTCACATGTATAAAACACGAATAAAAAGGCTTAGTTATGATAGTTTAGAGTTAAATCCGAGTTTTTTTCGAAAGTTGATACCCAGTTAACATTATATTTTAAAATATTTATCACTCAATAGCAATGAAACAGTGAAAGTTGTTTGTTGGTCTTACAGACTCGCCAAATTTGTAGGCTAACATGTGAAAAAATGAATAAGAACAAATCGAGTAAACTGTAAAATTAACATCAACTAAATTATTATCCGTAGTTCTTCTACCCGGGGCACACATCATTTTCACATAGTGCAATTTCTGTTTATTTGGAAAGATAAAATGCTGTCGTATAAAGCATTCACATATGTGTTCTTCTCATAGAATAGGTACACGTAATGTTCTGCAAATACAAATTCTACATTTTTGGACTCTATGCATAACATTTAGTTGATTAATCTTAAAGCGTATAGGATGAGTTGTATATTGCGTGCTCTTCTCGAAAAAAACGCTATCGGTTCCTTTTCACTGGCATGTCAGAAAATCTATAAACATGATCATTTGACAAAATTGTTATTTGGAAACATGTCATCATTGATTGATGCTTGCTTAATGTCCAGTGGCAAGTATTACATGCATATTCATGACAATAACATGGCATGAATGGATGTCATGAAACTTATTTTTTCTAAATGTTTGCTGGATTTTCAGATATGTCTCTTCCATCTATACTCGAAAAAATAACGAGGTCCAATTTGTTAGCCGGCATGACATAAAAACGACGAATCAAAGAATTCAACTTTATATATAATTAATATAGGACAATGGTGTTGATTAAAAATAACACTATTCCGGGGCCTTTTGTTTTCCCAAATTATTAATATAACCAATAATTAACAAGTTCCGGGTCAAATCCGATACCGACACCAATAGTACCTGTTACCTGTTACCTAACTTGTACGTTCCGCTTCTGACAGGCGCACCACCAAACGGTGTATTTGGGATTTGCTATACACACGGGTCATAATCACACCTGAACTTCGTCATTATACAAGGATTGCCACTACTAAATTCAATCATTGACCAAAAAAATGTATCGACAAGTAGTTTCCGATTGTAGTAAGAAAACCAGGACGGATTTAAACAGAAAGATTTTGAGAAAATGTGCACCTTATAATAATTATGATAATCAGCATGACTTTATCAAATGACAATACGAATACTAAAAATCCAGGCTGAAAATAAGGCGTAGCCACTAGGTACTTTAATTCAATCACGGATCCACGATGTCGCGGGTGTGTTCTAGTGTCTTCTAAGAAGGAAAGGATTAACACGTATATAGCCAGATTATATTGCAAGCGTATCAATAACATATGCTTTCGGGTATTGTATTAACCCATCGCGATCGGTAGTTACAGTCCGTGTAACGTAAAAGTTAACAATACGAACGATGCCCGAATCATGTACGGACGATGCCCGAACGATGTACGTACGCTTCCCGAACGGTGTACGAATGCAAACGAAACGCTGACCGAACGTTGTACGGACGATGAACGAATGATGTACGAACGAAACCATGTACCATAAACCATACCATAAACGATAACATAAGCGCCCTTTTATCATACATCGTATGGTTTTGCGTATACATCGTTTCATTTAGCGTATACCGTATCGTTTAGCGTAAATCGTTTCGTTTAGCGTATATCGTATCGTTTAGCGTACATGGTTTCTTGGCGTGCATAGTTTCGTTTAGCGTATATGTTTTTTAAATATAAAACATGAATTGTGTTCTATTAAATCTTTTTATATAGGTGATAATAGGCGTAAAATTTAGATTGGATGCATGTTTCAGTTTTTAATTAATAATTTAATAAATTATAATTTAATCTGACACGATTTTGATCCAAAATTATTTACATAAAAAGTTTGAAAAATAAGCACTGATATAAATTTAAAAAAATTAAAAGATACGATTATGAATTTTGTTAGCCGAAGAAATACGTACTTGGTGAATGTACGAGTAAACTGCAGTCTGTAGGGTATTCAGTCAACATTTATTGAAAATAGCCTAAGGTATTAACATTTTTTTTTACCTAAATGAACAATTTATTTTAGATGGAATTCGAAATTAATCTAATGTTCTTACAAAAGTATATTCGGGATCTTAAGTTTGACTTTTTGTTCAAAAGGTTTGTTAAATATTTTTTATGTATTCTCTTTTATCGTAGTATTAAAATCGACTAAATAGCAGTTTTATCTATACATCGTAATTAAACCATTTTTTTAGATTATAGATTTTTTTTATTCACCTATCAAATCAGTCGTAAAAAACAAATATTCGAGAAATTTCAAATAAAAACAATTACTCGCTATTTACAATCGATTATGTATTATTTTAACTATAAATGCATTTGACTTCAAACAATCATCAACAATTGTCCGGCAAAAAACTAGACCATTTCCCCCTATTCTTTAATTTTCTTATACCATTTTCATCTGTTCATTATTTTGCCCGTTATACTCTAATTGTATATATTTTTTTCTTTATTTTCCTGAATGTCCACATAATAATACTTCTAATAGTTGCCACTGGACATTAAACAGCTAGCTATAGATTCATCCGTCATATTCTTAGTTTTGTTATAATGTGTAACTGAAACAACATGATGAAACAATAATTATTGCAGATTTTCACTGCCGAAATAATGGGAAAAACTTGTAAACAAAACCACTAAATCACATCCCTACGCCACAAAGTCTAGCCTTTTCACATGTAAATAAATTATTTTGATAAATCTATTTCAAAATAATTTTCAATCAAACGGTCATTTTTTTATTTGCCAAAAAAAAAAAACAACATCACACAGTTATTTTCATTTCTTATTTTAAACAGACCGATTGTTTTTCAATGGTCGGTGCTTGACAGCATTTATAAAATCTATCACCATGTTTGCCAGTAAGAAAGCTACATAGAAAAGGAAAACAACAATGTCTAAGAAATACTTCCAGGCCCTATTTTCCAATTTCTGTTGTAATGTGGTTAAATGCAAAAAAGGTAACTCCTGAATACTGATCTGTACCCCTCAAGCATATGGGGTTAATAATAAATCTAGGGTAGTCTCTTTTTCTTTACTCGCAAATTATTCGACAAAAACATGTTCTATTTATGAAAATTGCTCATTGCTGACGAATGTTAAATATTGATCCCTAGATTTTTAATTGTTTAGTTGTTAGGTTACTGTCTGATCTCGCAAACCTGACATTTTATGGTCATTATTTTTTGCATCCAATTGCACCAATTTATTAAAAAGATATTAACGCGACAACGTACGAGAGTCTTTACTTTACATAAACTACTAGTATTTTTTTCTATAACGAAATACAAAACCACTTCTCGCAATTCGCTTTGTGGTAATTGTGCTTCTCTTTTGACAAAATATGACCTTGTCTCAAACACAAAAAGTATAATATAATATAGAGTAATACATAAAACTGGACTAGAGTGAAGAGTTGGGAAGTAGGAATTCCAAATTTAAATTGAATGTTCTAAATCTTTGTGTATTTCTGATATATGATTGTACAGACTCAAAAATTTCTTTGTTTTGCTGAAATGAAAGTTCACCATCACCAGCCAATAGAAGCAAAATTGATATAGTAGATTTTTCTAATTTTGAAAACAATATTTCTCTTGCTTCGTTGATAAAAGGGCACTTAAAAAATAGTGAATACTATCCTCAACAGGGTGGCTACAGCTGCATGCGGGATTGGGTTTAATGTTAATAAGGTTTAAATCTGCAATTGAAGAACTGCACCATATTTTTCAACTGTGTATCAATGATATTAAGATTTCTATCACCACAACTAAAATAGGAAGTGCGTATTGTGAATAAAGACTCAGTTTACTATTTTTTACAGAAATTTATCACATTTAATACCACGTTAACAATACGGTAGACGGTGTTTGACAGTCTGAAGGAGACAGCATCAAGGATTTAATAAGGCAAAGTTTTAGTTGTACTCAATCTTACGAAAGTTTTCTTTATTATATATGATAGATATATATATCCGAGATACGATTATTTTAATTATAAAAAATGTGTTAGGGTTTTCTTCTTTTCTTTAAATTTATATCATGATTCTTTGATATTTCTCATTATCTTCTGAGTATTTTTTAAGATGAGTATTTCAAAATTTGTATACCAAACATTTAAAATTTTACTCTGCGTTTATAAATAGCATTGAAAGTACAACATAAACGATAAACAATGATAGAGGTAAATGGGCCACTCTTTCTCATGTTGCGAGATGGAATACGTTCGTTACTTGATTTAATGAGTTTAACAATCGAAACTCCTGAAATATCGTCTCATGACAAGCACGAGAAATGGCGAAACTGAACTTCCAACAGCGGACAATGATTTCTAATTATACAATATTCTTTCAATAGACTTTTTAAATGCAATGTAGAACTTATCAATTAAGACATTTCTTATTCCTTTTGAAATTTCTTAATCTAATATGAAGTCACACGCACAAAGAAGTTTGTCTGACGTGAAAATACGTAATATGCGTAAGTCCCATATCTCATGGCTACATGGACACACACAGTGTACTTATCTTAATAATATATTTATGTTTGAAAGAAGACATATCAACCAATAAGCATTTCTAAATTAAGTCGACACGCAGCTCATTTATGAAGAAATGTCAAACTGCAACTACTGCTAGTTTGTACTTTATTGTCGGAGGACAACTGATTCAAAATAAGGGAGCTACCATTTGATTTTTAGGGGGCTGGGGGCTTGGGGCTAGTATGAAATTTGAAGAAAAAAATGCATGGTAGCTCCCTAATGTTGATTTCGAAAACGAGCTTTCTAACCGCAGAGAAAAAGTCAATTGTAAGTCGGTGTGAATTTATCCACTTCCAACACATGACCACAAGCTTAGTGAGGAGACTTTCTCGCTATAAGACGGCTAGAACTATGTTCGACCTTGTCGTCTTATTTTTAAATTACGTCATTGATGATCTGATCATTACAACGTTTTTACAAAATATTCGTTCCCGTGAAAACCAAGTTTTGTTTAACTTTCAAATTTCATCGAGGTCTCTTCTCAAGATATAACGGCCATCTGTATGTTGGCTTTAAAGTCGGCAAGATAACAGGTTAATGTATTCAAGTGAATTTTAGATTTGTTGCAATTCTAAAGTACAATGGGTAAATCAGTCTTGTCTTTGATGTGCCGCATGGAAATCTCTATAAAGTAAGACAGTCCATGCGTGACCCATGGCATTAGATATGTTATGCATTTCATTGTATATTTTCTATCCAGCTAATAACCTATATTATTTACGTGTCTGAAGACGAATTTGTATAAAACATTGTGTTATATTTTAATTTCTGAAAATTAAACTTAACTCTAGAACCGACCTTTTATGAACGTCGGGTTGGGACTTTATTATTTGTGTGAAATCGGGATTTACACGTATTAAACTCTAGAATATATGATTAACTTTTCGGGATTCGGGGAAAAAATACTTCAGCAAACACTGTTGATGAAAACAAATAAAATAAATCATTCTGTATCATAATTTTAATTTGCTAAATATTTACAACTCTTAAATAAATTCAAAACCAGCTGATATTTCTGTATTTCTTCATGTTGAATAACTTTAAAAAATGGGGATGTACACGACTTCCCAAATTTAATCTAAAATTCAACTACGTTACTCAACACTTTTACTATTGCAACAATACAAGATATCAATTATGTTTTTATCAAATTCGAATATTGGGCAGTTCATAGGACCTCAGTTTTAATATAGGCGTGGCAATCCATCTCTTTTATCCAATCAACTGTCCTTAATAATAAAGATTGGCGTGCAATTGTGTCTGTATCAAGTTAGATAAATATATTCATATTTCTGGACGTACATATGCCGGGGTTTAGGCTATTTCATTCGATAGCAGTAGATGAAAAAAAAAGGATTTTCTGGTTATATCTATCTATAACGGAAAAAAGTGGCATTACATCGTAGAGGCAGTCCCACGTTATGTGAGACAATTCTACTACTTGATTTTGAATATTTTAATATCATCTAGGGAAGAATTACAGGAGAATAGCATAGTAATTGTCTTGTTAGGATTAAAATGAATAAGCCAATCTTTAGACCATGCTGAAATTTGTTCTAAATCGCTATTTAAGACATCGTCTATTGTGTAAGGACTATACTACTTAAATTAGAAAGGGATGTTTCATCCGCACACAATCGAGTTAGACTTATCAAATTACCAGCTATGTTATATACATGAATAAGCAAAAGTAGGGAACCTAACACAGAGCATTGTGGAACTCCTGCATTAGTATTCTCAAAAGGCGAATATGAACTTGAAACAAAAACGCTTTCTTGTATATTTGAAATATAACTAATTCGGTGATTAAATACAATTTTAAATACAATTTTTTCAAATACTTTGCCCACTGCTCATAATAATGAGATTGGTCTATAATTGGAAATCAGTGAGTTGTCTCCGGTTTTGAAAATATATATTACTCAAAGTCAACACATTTTAAAGATGTTTTGAAAATAAAATGGCTAAATGCATTTTTTTTTACATAAAGCACAAATAAATTTACATACATGTACATTGTCAGATCAAAATATCTTAAATACCCCAGTCCAGAGATACCGTGTATATTCGACTGAATATACCATATCGATAATTTTACATTCGTACTTGTTACGTAATAAGATATTTGTCCAGGTAGAAAGAACCAGCAGGTGGTATATATTCTGAAGTGTTTATCGCCTTCCATTATACAGCTGACGATGACATTTACCTTTAGGGCCATTAATTTTGTTTTCGCAAAGAAAATCAAAATTTTAAAACTTTATATATATAACATTCTGTTGAAAAATCATTCTAAAGGGAAACTGATAAGCATAACGTCCTCGCAATTTCTTGTTCCAGGGACACAGATGTCAGAATGAATAAGAAAACACTAAATTGTTAAACAATATATTGTAAAATGGACACCAAGCACATTTTGATAGACTAGTGTACTAATAGATTGTCTATGTTCTGGAAACTTCAACATCCCATCAAAAATACTTAAATTAAAGTCTTAAGATTTTTAAATTAAATGTTTTTTTTTAATATTATTTGCAAGGCTGCATGCACATTGCACCTATCGTTTTCGTATATTTCTTTTCCGCCATGGATAAGTTTAATGTTTACTGTGACTTCTATATATATATATATATATATATATATACATAATGTGTTTCAAAGATCGATTTATAAACTTTATGCTTAAAATATTTAACCCACAAGGAACTATAGCACAGACTGAAAATGCTCCGGAAAGAGGATTGTTTGCGAATCATTTTGAAAAAAAAACTGAATTATTTTGATATCCTAATGATAATGTTTCTTTTTGACAGATCTATATTTTATTGATTATTCAATATATGTATATGGAATCCGGCATTTATATACATGTACATGCATAATAATAATCCCTTGGATATATTTTAGTTGACTGATTGTAAGTTGTTTAATGTCCAGTGTAAACTATTTCATACATTTCTATGAAGAAAGAGTTTCTCATTCCTAGGATGATCATTTAAGGATTTTTTGTGCACAACGTAATTTAAAGTATTAACTCCGTGTTTCAAAGTCAAACAAGATAATATTATTTTTCTTCATATTTCTAAAAAAAAAATGGATTTGTTTTGTGCTCAATAGAATTTACAACGACCAATTAAATTGTATTGACAGTGAGGTTTATATTTATGTATGTGCCAAATAAGAAAACAATAAACTGGTAAGTTGGAGACCATTCAGACTTCGTAAGATGAAACAACTCTTCGAAATTAATGGTTTACAATTTTGGGGAGTTAAAAATTGAAAGTGAAACTTTTTCTTTTATTGTTAACTTTGCACTAAAAATGTATATACAAACCTATTCTATTACCTTTCCACTGAGAAAATTCTTAAGGGAAAAATATTTTCAATAACCCCATCAAATATGATTGGTTTTAAACCGAATTAAACGTACATTAAACGAAACTTAAACTGTAGGAGATCATAGTGGGTTTAAGGACAACGAGACAGCAATCAAACAACAAAAAACACATAAGGACATCTAGTGGGCAACGTATATATAGTTTTCACCAATAGAAAGGTGTAGACACAACATGCCAATTTCTAAATCACCCCTAATTTCTATATCATTGTAAATAAATTTATCCCGGAAAATAGAATACATGTACTACATGTCTTTGATTTAACAGAACCAATAATAAAAGATCTCGCATTACAACGTGATTCTCCATGTATAATTTAAAAATTGAGAAGAAAGCTGGAATATGACAGATATACAATTTAAAAAATACCTTAAAGAATATCTTAAAGTTTTACTACTAAAAGGTACATTTTCCCCCTTCTTTTAACCTACAAGAAAACTTTCCCGAGAGCCGATGATTAAATATCTGCCTAATTTTTCCGAAACGCTCATGTAGAATATTAATATGGCGTCAAGTGTTTAAAAAGTTATTTGCCAATCAAATCGGTATGCACGTTAAATAAATATTAAAAGTGCTTAAAAAGTTATGCAATTATATTATCAATCTAAAAATATTAATCATGAAAAAAAATAAATATATATATTAAATGACAGAAGCAATTTAACATTCTAAAAGGATATTGTTACACTATTGCCGAAAACTGAGACTACTATAACTGTTATAGTTGTCTAAGCCGAAAACTGAGACTACTATAACTGTTATAGTAGTCTCAGCCGAAAACAATACGAAATTTATAAGCAAGTATGACAAACCAATCAAAAAATTTGTTGTTTGGGATTATTCATGGTTGACTAGTTTTATATGTACCAGTGGCACGTGTCCTAATTATTTTAAAAGAAAAGGGGCAGAAAAGTATTAAACAGAAATAACCGGTTTTTCAAAACCACATTTTCAAAATTCACTGCATGATTTAAACAGCTTAAAAGTGTTTCATTTATTTTATCTGTGTGCGTATACGAAAAAATGATAGCAAGTTAAACTTCAATGTTCATGACTTACGAGTATTAGATTTCTTGTGAAATTGATCGATGAGCGACTTTTTACAAATACCGAAAAAAGAATATGGCGTAAACATCGATTAATGGACAAGCAACCCAACGAGAAAAATAAAATATAAGAGGCATCAATAACTAGTTTTGAGTTGGAGAAATCATTCAATGCTATATGATTCTATTTAGGTTCGTGCGTTTTTCGATTTACGAATGAGTCAATTAGAAAAAAAATATGTAATTGAATCCAAAAAAAAGAATGCAAAAAAGATACATGAAATAAAGTCATAACATAAGTTTACAAATACGTACCTAGGTGCATTTAATAAAGCAACATTTGAACTTATTATTATCATTTTTTTTTAATTGTAATTTTATGTTTATGTATATTTAATGTTACCCGATATGGCGTTCTTCTAAAAGATAAAATTCACTTGAATGGGTATTTCTAGTGTATATACATGTATCACACTTGCTATCTACATGTACAATATACGGAAATGACACGGCTGGGTATTGTAAAGTTACCGAAGGAAGATTAATGTCAAATGTACATGTATATCCCCGGGAGAAGAATTTACCTGTCTGTTATTTGTGCCAACTACCATCATATTGAAAAGGTTTGAATCGAGCCCATCTCTTCCGCGTGCCACTGGTACAAATCCAGGATAGTTTAAGAAAGTTTTTTTTAAATTTAAACTTTTAACCACAGAGTGAAAATAATGTTAGCTGACAGAAAAACTAAGTCCATAAATAAAATACGATTTATTCTACAACATTTACTTCTGGATACTATCTTATGATCATAAACAAGCTTCTACACGGGTATTAACCTCGTCATATCGAGAAGCGATTAGTACAGTGATTTTGTCATAGTTTGGTTAAGATGAACATGGTTGTGTTAAGTGTTTTTGATGACAAACAGTGTCAAAATATAAACATTCGAATAGTTTGTTAAAGTAACTAATGACAACAAATTCAAGCTTGTAAGTATCTTTGTTTATAGCTAATATGTTAGTACATCAAAATTTGTATCATATAGTTATTAATTTGACACAGAATAATGCGTGCGTATGTCCAAATTTAAAAGTTGTGATTCGTTTCTAATGCATAAAGAAAAGTGGTTTGCTTACTGTCTGCTACATCACATATTTTGTTACGATATAAAACTGCCGTCAATTTTCCCGAAAAACAGCCCCTAGTGCACACAATTTGAGATTACAGAATATTCGGTGTCATGGTTTGGTTCATTCGTGTCATGGTTTATTTCATGTTGAACATGGTTCAGTTATGTGATTCTATTCGTGAATGAAGGAAGAGTAACGATCAAAATAAATAGACATTATATATATTGAAATACTCTTTTTTAAATCGTTTTATTTGGAATACAAAAGGACATATATACGCACATTCAATGTAGTATTTTATATATTAAGTACATGCGGTCTGATTGCCAATGAGATAACAGTTAGATAACTATCAATCCGAGACCAAAATAGCACAATAACACAATGACGGGATGTATAAGTACCGAGCCACGTCAAATGGATTTGGCCAAAAATAGACTAAACAGTTAAAGTAATAATTTACAAAGACAAGAGTACCATAACACGTCATTAAGGTGACAAACAACGTCAGTACTTAGAATCTATACTTAAAGACCATCGTTTATCATTTGTGAAGTTGAAAAGGAATATTTACCTACAACGTCTTCCGATGAACTTTTTTGGAAAAAGGACAAGAGGTTCTTTGACATACCACTGGTTCATCAACTTTCTGCTCAGACACTGGTGACGGTTTTCAAAGTCTGAGTAGCATCTGCAAGCTCTTGAATATCGAATGAATTGGGAAATATATATCCCATATGCAGGAAAAGTTGGTATATTGCTACTAAGGTTGGAGAAACTGATAATTTTAAAATTAAAATCGTCTCGTTTGTCATAGATTCTGGTACTAAGATGTCCGCTCGTGACAAATTCGAGGTATAAGTCTAAAAATGAGGCAGAGGAAGCCGTGTCTGTTGTTCCTTTAATTTTCTGGGGGATATATTAATGGAATTAAATCAGAAAAGTCTGGATTGTTAATGGAAAGAACAATATATATGAATGTGAAATAAAATGATCTGGCTTCTTTGATCTTCTTGTTTTTGACAAATGTCTGAAGGAACTCCGACTAATGTGAAGATAAGAAGACGTCGCTGGCGCATAGTTCGCTCCCATAGAAATACCGACAATTTGGTGTCAAAGTCTACCTTTAGATTCAACAAATATTTTGTCAATAAGAAACTCCAGCCAACTGGTCACTTGTGCCTTTGTGTAGCATGTTTTATTTTTTTGTTCACTATTAACAAAATATGCCGTATGGTATCCAAAAGTAATAAATGTATAGCGTGCGGTACCATTTTTATGTTGAAAAGCATTGTAGATTTAAATTATTTCTTTCAGACGATTTTTCAATTACACATAGGGAATGGTGGTACACAGGGTTGAAAAATTAAACGTTTTGATAGAACTAATTTCAGAGAATGATCGAGATTTATATTTATTCAGGAGTTCTTTAAGAGTTTTTTAAAATCCATATATGGTTAATACCACAACGCGAGTAAACAGTTTCACGGTATTTCTGAAAACCCTCTTTCATTGCGGAAAGAATCTTTGTCAATCTAATGGACAAATCTTTCGTCGAACATGCAGATGAGCTGGCAATGTACGGCTGTTTGTATGGAATTTTGTGAAGCTTAGGTATCCAGGTAGGTCCTCCGATTTGCTGCTCAAAGTAATGTTCATTGAAGCTATTAAGGACTTATGAACCACCAAAATCTCATCCTTGTCAAATAATGTTTTTGTATGTGGGATTACATGAGTGCTCATTTATTCCTAATTCTTTTACACGACACTCGTAGTAGTACGATTTGCATACAAAGACAAGTCACGAGCAGTTTAATTGTTTAATGTACGCTTTACAGCATCTAATTTTGGTTTAAATTAAAAGGGCTTTTTTTCTTCTTTGTCAGTTGGTAAATTGTGTAACTTCGTTTAATTACAAGCGTTTTTAAACAAACTATCAATATTGAGCTGAAACACATATATATTAATTTGGATCTAAACCATGACGAACTTGATCAAAACCATGACGACTTTCTAGACACTTAACCGAACCATGTCATAACTTAACCAAACCATAGCAATTTCGATAGTTTGCTTATTCTGCGTTAGTTTCTTGAAAACAACAATTCCAATGTAGATCATTTGACTAACAGTACAAATTAAAACATCTTATTTGCTTTTTATTTGCTCGTTTGAATAGAACTGAGGCAATCGTTAGGGGAAGTAACTTAACACAACCATGTTCATCTTAACCAAACTATGACAAAATCACTGTACTAAACGCTTCTCGATATGACGAGGTTACTACCCGTGTTCTATCCAAGTTTGGTAGAAATCCGGGATATTTTAGGAAAATTATCTAAATTTCAAAAACTTAAACCACAGAATGAATGTAATGTTAACTGAGAAAAAAAAACTAAGTCCATTTATACATGTGAAACACAGATAACCAGAATTTTTTTCTCTCCAAAATTTGTTTCCGGATACTATCTTATGATTATAAACATTCATCTGTTAGTAGAAATCCTGGATAGTTTAAGAAAGTAATTAAAATTTCAAAAACTTTAACCACAGAGTGAACATGTGGATGTCGCTAGCCGATGCCGACGACAGAATGTAGGATCGCTATGTCTCGCTTTAGCGACAAAAGTCGTAGGCTCGACAAAAATGTAATAAACTGTTATACTTTGAACATGTGTATCTAATGTGCTGGTAAACAAGTATATACATTCTAAAATACTTTTTAATAAAAAAAAAAAAAATACGAGAGAATTATAAAAAAGTGAAGTTAACAAAAAAGCAAGAAAAATTAAAAGGAACAGAAATAAAAAAAAAAGAATAGTAGAAAATAATTCATTTTGTTACATTGAACTAAAAAATATAACAGACAGAAACAAAAGAAATACGATATAGTAACAAACAGACGAAAAAAATCAGAGAAAATTGAAATATCATAAACATGTTCAATACAAGCCGATTCAAAACGGGTCAAGGTTGAACGAACATGAATTTCTATCGATTACACATGTGACAATCTACGGAGGGTGGCGCGTGTCGATAAAACATTAAATAACTTTATAATTACTAAAGATATGATTATAAAATTTAAAATTATGTACTTTTCGAAAATCTCCTTCTTTATGCAATGTTTTTGTGCCAATTATATCATTCCACCAGGTCCTTAGTGCAATATTTTGTTCTTAGTCCACTAAGGAGGCCCTTTGCGATATTTCTATTTGTCCGTATAAATACCGCAAAGGACCTCCTCTGTGCACTAAGAACAACAATTTGCAAATAAGTCTATAAAATTTTTGCAATTAAATGCTTGTTTTATTGGCGTAAATGAATGCTGCAGTTTTTGTCTGTTTGTCTTTTTCATTTTTAGCCAGGCGTTGTCAGTTTTTTTTTTTTTTTTTCGATTTATGAGTTTGACTGTCCCTCTGGTATCTTTTGTCCCTCTTTTAAAATAAAGTGATGCAAAAACAGAATTGGCGTAATTAAGTTGTGGCGCAAATTATTTTTTTCAGCCAAATTGGAGCTCGGCCTTCAAACACCGTGTGTACACTAACAAAACAGTCTTCATCATTTACGTTGTCTAGCCTGAGAATAACAGTTTTGGCAATTTGTGTAGGATTTTAATTTTAGAATGTAATGAACAAGTAAGAAGATTGTTAAAAACCTTAAGTTAATTGGAAAATGAGCTACGCATGATAAAAGGAAATAGTTTGGTGCGTCGATACGAAATTTCAGAGGCATGTGATATTTGTAAAATTTTAAGTCTTTCAATAAAAACCATTTGTAGAACTGTATATTTCGATCCTTCAAATATGTGTAAAATAATTAAAAGTTATATTATTTAGTCTCTTTCATATATACAATTGCAGTATGATTATGTTTATAAATACTGTAGATTTGTATTTGATCATCGATTGCATGCATAACGTCCAGTGACAAATATTTCATGTATTCGTACAAAGAACAAATTAACAACTTTTAGAATACAATTGATTGGTTATTTAAGGTAAATGATTTGCGTTAAAATTGGTGATACTTGGCCAGAAGCTTACCTCTAAAATAAAGAAATATAAAAAAAAAGGTAGAGTTATTTTTTAATTCTTTATATTAATCATACATGGACTTAAGCACTTTTTTAATGGCAAAATAACAGTTTTAACACCGACAGCAGGAATCACAAGCGACGCTGGTTCCATCTAAGTCTTCAACGAATGTTACTATATCTCTGGCAATTTTCGGTTTATATCAGACTCTGATATTGAGGGGAACAAATACCATGGATGCCCTGTCTTTTTTTTTAATACATGTAGATATAAAACGTGTATCTCATATATAAAGCCTCATTTATAGAACAGTATATATAATTTATTGTTTCATGAAATATTTGGATCAGAGACATATTTGGTGGAGAAGAGAGAAAGAAAGAGAGAGACTTATTTCGCGGTATTTGGTCTCATGTTATTCATGTCAAAATATGATATTTCGCGGTATTTGGTCTCATGTTATTCATGTCAAAATGTGATGGAAGGAAATGTTTCCTCTTTGTTTTATTTAGCAGGGTATTCCATAATGATATTAGTTGCAGATTATTTTCTATCGGTAAGAATTGGTATACAGTTCGAAATCTACATAAGTTATACAATGTAGTACATTTAAAGTAAGTTTATTGCATTACTAAACGTTTTTCAATCAAGATAAAACGTTTAGAACCAAAACTATTTTTACGACTAAATAAGTTTTATGTAAATAAATAGTTCACGTTTCAATTAACTTAGGGTATTGTTTAGGTTATTTTTTTTTAACATTTTATAAGATCGAATTTGAAATGATTCAAAATTACAAAAAGACATCAAGAACTACGCAATTAGTATGAAACAAAATAGATACTAAATAAAATAACTTATTTGCTTTAATTAACAAGTGAAATGTTTCCAATCCAATCTTTCCAATCTAATACAGTCCAAAGGGTGACAAAAGGATATAAATATGGTCACTAAAGTTTTTCTTACGGCTGGCGGTAAAAAAAAACCTTGCTAAAGTGGGGCATCCGCTTGGTTGTTTGGAATATACAAATACGCAACCAACTATCAATCAATCCAATCTAATTTTTTTTTATCCCGCATCTTTTTATATTAAACTATTTTAACTCAAAACAACTTTCAGAAAGAAAACCCTAACATATATCAGACGCTAAACAAAACGATATACCATACGATAGATGAAACGCTTAACGATATCATATACCATACGATAAACGAAACGCTAAACGCTAAACCATACCATGTACCATACGACAAAAATAAAACGCTTAACGATTACATGAAACATACGATATACAAAACCCTAAACGA
This sequence comes from Mytilus californianus, assembly GCF_021869535.1. NCBI lineage: Eukaryota > Metazoa > Mollusca > Bivalvia > Mytilida > Mytilidae > Mytilus > Mytilus californianus. Next base: position 39,127,428 of record NW_026262712.1, read on the forward strand.
TGACATTTACCATACGATGAACGAACGATGAACGAACGCTGACCGAACGTTGTACGGACGCTATACGAATGATGTACGAACGATGACCGAACTCTATACGAACGATTCCCGAACGCTACACGTACGATTCCCGAATGAAAAAAGTGTTAACTTTTACGTTACAGGGACTGTAAGAGGATACGAAATATATAGTTCAGTTGAGTACCTTGATCTCATTTAACAGTTATGTCGTATAATCTTATTTATTGATTTACTGAATTTTTAAAATGTATAAAGTGCAACTTTCATTTCTTTAAATTCATAAATACAAATTTTCATTGCAATAATTTATGTAAATATATGTTATTAATGAAATTCAGTAAACATGCTACTTACTTGAAAGACACCTCAAACGGGTTTGACTTAATCTGACTATGCTCAACCTATATATTAAACATCCGTACTTATATTCATGAACATACGTTCTCGCGTTCAACCTAATGAACTTTCAACTTTCCATTCATATCGTAAATGTTACACCATAGTTATGTGTGAACTAATAATATCCGAGGTGGTCCATCAGCTCTATCGCCATTTTAGCCGTATGATTCAACATTTTCTGTTAGTATTGTCTTTTAACTTGTTGATATAAATTGAAATTAAGGTTTTTTTAAATTATTGATTTAAAATATGATTATACTCATTTGCTTTTAATACAGTGATTATAGGTTGGTCTGCAAGAGATTGAGGGTGACAAGCAGAAATCGTTTTCCTCACGAAATTACTGTTATTTTAACATAATATCTAATAAAATAAAATGGTTGTACCTGAAAATTCATAAATACAAATTTTCATTGCAATAGTGTATGTAAATATATGTTATTAATGAAATTCAGTAAACATGCTACTTACTTGAAAGACACCTCAAACGGATTTGACTTAATCTGACTATGCTCAACCTATATATTAAACATCCGTACTTATATTCATGAACATACGTTCTCGCGTTCAACCTAATGAACTTTCAACTTTCCATTCATATCGTAAATGTTACACCATATTTATGTGTGAACTGATAATATCCAAGGTGGTCCATCAGCTCTATCGCCATTTTAGCCGTATGATTCTAAATTTTCTGTTAGTATTGTCTATTAACTTGTTGATATAAATTGAAATAAAGGTATTTTAAATCATTGATTTCAAATAAGATTATACTCATTTGCTTTTAATACAGTGATTATAGGTTGGTCTGCAAGAGATTGAGAGTGACAAGCAGAAATCGTTTTCCTCGCGAAATTACTGTTATTTTAACATAATATCTAATAAAATAAAATGATTGTACCTGAAAATTCATAAATACAAATTTTCATTGCAATAATGTATGTAAATATATGTTATTAATGAAATTCAGTAAACATGCTACTTACTTGAAAGACACCTCAAACGGATTTGACTTAATCTGACTATGCTCAACCTATATATTAAACATCCGTACTTATATTCATGAACATACGTTCTCGCGTTCAACCTAATGAACTTTCAACTTTCCATTCATATCGTAAATGTTACACCATATTTATGTGTGAACTGATAATATCCAAGGTGGTCCATCAGCTCTATCGCAATTTTAGCCGTATGATTCTAAATTTTCTGTTAGTATTGTCTATTAACTTGTTGATATAAATTGAAATTAAGGTCTTTTAAATCATTGATTTCAAATAAAATTATACTCATTTGCTTTTAATACAGTGATTATAGGTTGGTCTGCAAGAGATCGAGGGTGACAAAGAAAAATCGTTTTCCTCGCGAATTAACTGTTATTTTAACATAATATCTAATAAAATAAAATGGTTGTACCTGCCTATTTTAAAGTTTTCTTTTTCATTACGTTTTTCTGAGCACTACTTGTTCCACCTAACGAACTTAGAAAAATAAATAAATCGGTATGCATATTTACTTAAAATACACTGTGGTGATAACAGTGTTTGCCAATCTTTTGATAGAAGTTCTGATATTTATACTCACGCATTCCACCTTCGTAAACAGTAGCACAAAAGTGGGTAATTTCCGATACAAATATACGAGAGAATATGTCATAAATTGTTGAATACTCGTTTAACCTACAAACAAGCTGGATACTATAACGACGGCTATTTTTGAGTATTAGTGTAACGTTTATAAGTCGTGTAAATACACGTTTTCTATTTTATTTTAGAACTGAATGATTCTTTTTGTAATTTTATTGGGGTGTAAAAGTGTTGACCGAAGCACATTTTGTATGAATTCGGAAGCGCTTCATTCAAAAAATGTGTGCACGATCAACACTTTTACACCCCAATAAAATTACAAAAGAAGTATTCATTTCTTATAATTACATTTTTATGCTAATAAGACAATGAAAAAAAAGTTTTATCAAGTTTTTCTTTTATTTACCAGAGCACTTTTTTGTAGAAGCACATGTCATCACGAATGTAATATTTCATTTTGATATGAATTCAAGTTAATTTTTGAATGACGCGCGATTGTTGTTAGCCAATCAAACTAACGGATTCTCATTAAACATACATGTAATGTAATTATTTTATTATATTTAATTAACCTGGGTGTTTTGACTGTTGCCCTTAGAGTTTTCGCGGGGATAGTTTCACTTGTGATAGAGACTCGATATCCAGACTTATTTACATCTTATCTTGACAATATTTCTTTAGATTGGGGAAACTACCTTATGTTATTCAATTCCAATGATGGTTTAGATATTGATTTCTTTAGAATTGAATTGTGGTTCGGGTTTTAGAGTCAAATATTTCTAAATTCATAGTCTTCGTTTCCGTTCCAATGAAAAAAATTAGAAAGTCGTCAATCTTATGAATTGTTTGAGCCTTACTCTGGAATTAAATGTTGTATTATCGCATAGTTTTAAGGTCTTAAATAAAACAATGCTACTGAATGATGAGTTTCAAACATAGCTCTGGTTGTACTGGGGATTAAAAAGGACTTGATATATTGCGATATTTTTTACACAACTGACTTTGGTCCCTGGTGCATGAAATTACGCAGTTCATGTGAGTGGAAACCACTTGATGTATTTTTTTTTTTCGAAAGTTGGAATGTGTGACGCCTTGAACTTGATTGATTGAAGTTGATTTTTTTTAAGTCGACTAGTATGCAGTTTTTGATATTTGAGTAAACAGTCATGTCTAAAATTTCTAGTGTTTGAAACTAGTTTAAAATAACTAGAGGGAGCTTGCCTCGTTTACCTAGGTCTATGTACATATTCAGCACACGACACTCTCATTGTAGACGAGAACAGAATTCATGACAAAAATCACTTTTGTGTTGATCTTGTATTGCTGTATTGCTGATGGTGTGATTTGTGTAGTTTCTCTCTATTTTTTTTTTGCTCAAAACACAAAAGAGGGTTAGAAAATACTCATTTACCGGCAATCACTCAAATAAGAAATGGCAGTCTATTAACTATATTGGCAAAATTTGACTACTTTGTAGATCTTGCCCTGCAGATCACATTTGATATTCAAAGTTTCTATATATCTATTATATTTTTTATCATGTAAGGCAAAACGCAAACAAATTTGTAAAATTTGATATTAAAGGGCAATAACTCCTATAAGGAGTCCTCGGACAATTTCCTCCATATGGTCTTAATTATAGGTCTTGTCTTGTTGGTTATGTTTGCTTATGTAAGTTTCAACCTATCTATTATAATAATTAAGATATAAGACAAAAACGCAAAAAAAAAAAAAAAATGGAAAAAAAATCATCAAAGGACAAAAACGCACAAAAAGGAGTCGACTGACGATTTCAATCATGTAGACTTATTTGTTTATCTTATCTTGCTATTTCTATTTGCATTTTGAATTTCTATGCATCTATAATAGTTTTTATGATAATTGGCATAAATGAATAACAAAAAATGGTAAAATTTGTCAATCATGGGCAATAACTCCTATAAGAAGTCCACAAACAGTTTTGACGTAATTAGGCAATTGTTAGAGCTCAACATACTGCCGCTGTCAGTTTTGTCTATGTATTACGGTTTTTTAAATATGACAAAACTTGCGTTTTTCCTTTATATTCTTTTCTTAGCCATGTCGGCCATCTTGGTTGCTAGGCAGGGTCATCGTACATGTACATTTTTTAAAGAAGATACCCTAATGATGATTGTGGACAAATGTGGTTAGATTTGGTCCAGTAGTAGAATATTTTTGAAAAAGGTAAACAACAACGGACGACAGACGACCGACGCAAATTGATGAGAAAAGCTCACTTGACCATTTGGGCCAGGTGAGCTAAGAAACGTAAAGCACTTAGACTAAGTACTTGTTCATTTTACTTGGTTGATTTACTGTGGGGTTTTTACTGCTAATGCATCGCCCATTTTTATCCTATAAGGTTAGGTGCGAAAATGTATTGAACAGTCACGGTATTAAATTTCATAAAAAAAACTTCGATGTTTGTGTTTTAATGTCTGTGTCTATTAAATATGAAACTGTTTATCAATCTAGGTTATTTGTTACGTATGTGCAAATGCATTGCATAGCGTATTCGTCAACTCTTGATATATTTAGGTTTCTGACACCTGTCATTTGTTTGGCGCAATCGTCACCTCTTTCAATTAGAGCTTTCGCGGGGATAATTTCACTTGTGATAGAGACTCGATATCCAGACTTATTTACATCTCATCTTGACAATATTTCTTTAGATTGGGGAAACTACCTTATGTTATTCAATTTCAATGATGGTTTAGATGTTGATTTCTTTAGAATTGAATTGTGGCTCGGGTTTAAGAGTCTAACATTTCTAGTAGAATATTTTTGAAAAAGGTAAACAACAACGGACGACAGACGACGGACGCAAAGTGATGAGAAAAGCTCACTTGACCATTTGGGCCAGGTGAGCTAAGAAACGTAAAGCACTCAGACTAAGTACTTGTTCATTTTACTTGGTTGATTTACTGTGGGGTTTTCACTGCTAATGCATCGCCCATTTTTATCCTATAAGGTTAGGTGCGAAAATGTATTGAACAGTCACGGTATATAATTTCATCATAAAAAATTCGATGATTGTGTTTTAAGGTCTTTGTCTATTAAATACGAAACTGTTTATCAATCTTGGTTATTTGATACGTATGTACAAATGCATTGCATAGCGTATTCGTCAACTCTTGATATATTTAGGATTCTGGCACCTGTCATTTGTTTGGCGCAATCGTCACCTCTTTCAATTACAAGGTTTCTGTCACCTGTTATGTGTTGTATTGGTGGAGTATCAGTATGTTGTCCTAAAAACCTGGAGCGAAAGCACAGGCCGAGTTCTCTCTATCAGTAACGAAAACGGTTGAGCTCCCAATCTATAATTTCATGAGACCAAACATGAATGAAATATCCGTTTACGAAAACCTGTTTATGTTGTAGTATACACGTATGACAATAATGCATATATTACGCAGTTTCCAAGCGTTGAATCTGTTATCCAAACGATGTCAAAAGTGCCAGAAAGGATCAATTTACCAGAAATGCTATGCCATCAAATTATGAAAGTAACAGGCTTGACTAACGAATATGGCTCAGGAAAGATTGAAATTATAGAAGGATTAATTGTCCATTTGATATCTGTCGCCTCTCTTTTTAGCAGGAAAAACAACAAATGTCGTGGCATGTAGGGCTTGTGACGAAAGACACATATAACGAAAGGAAGGGTCACTGTAGGCAATCATCTACAAAACACTGCACATATATTAATCATGAGCAATCGATAACCATTTTACCTAATATACAAACTATTGTATCGGATAGTTGTATGGTTGTATGTTGGAGTGTAACGATTTTTGTTTTTGGCATATGCGCAATAAGTTTAAAAGTTTATCAGATTTCACAGCCGGACACACAAACAAGCCTTAGATAAGATCCTGTATTTAAATAAAACAAGGAGAAACACGGCACGTATTTGTAGTGACGTTTTATACTTTAATAAACATACAAAGTAATATGTATATAAGTGGAACATTATTAGTAAAACATAACACTTTTAAAACAAAAACTTTCATACATGTAGCTTCAAAGATGTGGAAATTTGACTATAACTGTAAAAGTCGTATTACAAACGGGACATCACATCATTAGTTTTACTTTGATGTTGCTTATAGAGCTCTGTAGAAACAATCCAAGTTAACACATTGATTCTCCAAATAAAAAAAAATAATCATCATGGTTATTAATTCATAATGAAGTAAGATGTTTGAACACTGCACTTATGTAATTTTGATTATAATAGATAAAAAGCATAACTTAACATGTATTTCTATACAGTTATGTCAACTTATGGTCCCACCTCCTGTCGATACAATGTAGTAATATTTTGGTATTTTCACATGTTCCTGCTTTTTTCAGACTAGTTATGCACTAAATCTGATGGATGATAATTGAATGACAATTTAGTCTTTTAGTCTTGGATAACCTGATTTATTTACCAGCTGTGATTGGCTACATATATGAATAAGCTTTGAGTTGAGAAACAAAAACGATTATTCTAATAGAGGTAACTTCAGTCTTTGACTTTTGTTAGTTTTTATTTTGTTTGTGTTTTGTGCCTATCTGTCCATTTCAAACACATGTTTACTGTTTTTCGTTATGTGGTGATGTTACATAACTGTGTCTGGTTAAGGAAGTGTTGAGCACTGAAAAGTTTGTTATATCCCGCCACACTCTGTATGAGCCTTTTCTAAGTCATGATCAAGAGCCTTTGATCCAGTGATATATTGCTATATTAAATATTCATGTTTTGTTTATTACTTTTGTATTAATCAGAAAGTTGGTTAAATCGTTTGAACTAATTCAAATTTTGCCATGTATGGACCTTGCACAGCTGACTATACGGTATGAGTTTTGCTCATTGTTGATGTCCGTACGGTTACATGTTGTTGCTAACCTTCACGTCACACATACATTTGTGGAAAGTTGTCTTATTTGAAATCAAATCACATCTTAACAATAAAAAATATGTTTGTGTAGATTATTATAATTTATGTTGGTCATATCGTTGAATCTTATCTATCCTGTCTTCGATGCTGTAATGACATCCACTGTTTGTCTCTATATTTTGTTTACTTGTAACCACGATCGATTTATATTTTCCTCAGTTAAATCTAGACGTGATTTTACACCATTTTATTGTTTAGTAGCTTTACACCTGTATATTTTAAATCGACCCTGCCACGTCACATCACTTGGTTCAGGACTGTCGCTACATTTTGTGTTTCTAAAAACAACACGATTTACTTCTTTTCATTCTTCACATCTTTATGATACGTACTACGTATTTAACCTATTTATCCCCACTATTGAGGATTTTACGGGCTTTAGTCTTTCCTTTGAACTAAATAATATGGATATTTCGAGCTCCGTCAAGTTTTTTGAATACATTTGTACTAAAAATTATGGGCTTGGACCGACGGTTAATGCATATGGTTATGCCTTAATTACAGGTAGACAAGAAATAAAACCAAATCGTCCTTTTCACGACGCCTTATTTTTTTCACGAATTTGCTACCTTGATAATGCTCTACTCTTTTGTTTGAGATGTAAGAGGTTTAATATTTTGATTAAAAAATTGCTTGGATATGGTCCAAAAGAAATGTGATGAAATAAAGAGGCAGTACCACAATACCATGGCAATAACCTAAACAAAAAAAGCACGAAAAAAACAAACAAGTTCACAAAACACTACATAGCATTGTTAAGACTGAGCAACACAAATCCTACAAAGAAAAAAAAAATATGCTTGACCCAATGTGTCCCGGAAGAGTCAGCAAATCCTGCTCTACATGGGTAAATATCTACAAATCGGATAATTATGCAAACATGTAAAATCCTGTGGCGTACTTTATGTTCTTGTCCCTAGTCAGTAGCTTTTAACTCAGTTGTTGTCGATCGTAGCTGTTTGTCATATTTGTTGTTCGTTTATTGTTTTAGCATACATGTATACATATATATATGCGGTCCTGCATTTTTAGGCCTTTGAAAACTTACTATACTGTCTTTGTTTTGTTCATTGTTGAAGACAAAACGGTTACCTCCAATGACCTCTGAACTCTGGCGGATAGTCTTGTTTGTAACAATATTACCGTTGCTTCATATCAGATGCGTTAATCAAGTTTTTATAAGATACCTTATCAACTTGATAAAATATCGTAAATATCTTATAAGATATCTCATGGTCTTAATATATATAATATATAATATAATATTATATACTTTATAAGATAACTTCTATACTTTATAACCAATCTTATATAATTTATACAGAAACTATATAAGATATCTTATAACTATATGTAAGATATCGTATAAACTGTATATAAGATATCTTATCAACTAAATATAAGATATTTTATCAACTATATATAAGATATCTTATAAACTATTTATAAGATATCTTATAAACTATTTATAAGATATCTTATAAATTATTAAAGATATGTTATTAAGTATATAAGATATCTTATAAAGTTTATATTTTATATGAGATATCTTTTATAGTTTATAAGACATCTTATATAGATTATCAGATATCTGATAATGTTCATAAAATACATCATATAGTTTATAAGATATCTTATAAACAATATAAGACATCTTATAAACGATATAAGATATAGTATAAACAATATAAGATAGCTTATAAGTTATATCAGATATCTAATAAACTATAACAGATATCTCATATAAAATATAAAGATATCTCATAAAATATATAAAATATTTCATATAATATATAAAATTTCTTATATGATCTATTTTTTATAAGATATCCTATAAACCTTATCAGATATCTTATAAATTTTACAAGATAACTTATAGATATTTTTATATAAGTATCGATATCTCATATATTTTATAAGACATTTTATATAGTTTGTTAGATATCTCATTTAGTTTATAAGATACTTTATAAACAATTTAAGATATCTTATAAAATATATGAGATATCTTATAAAGTTTGTTTGGTATTTTGAAGTTAGAATATATAGTAAAACGACTGTTTAGCAGCTGACCTAATTTGAAGTCATTTTGTTCAGATATATTGGGGTAATGTTTAACAATTATTGATTTAATCATCATATTCAAAACTTGAATATCTAAAAGTTGGGTCAACATAAAGTTAGTATGTAACAAATATTTGAAAAAAGTACTCGCAAATTACAACTTATTAAGTAGTGTCAAACTGCTGTCCAAATATTAAATCAAACTTTTAAGTAGTATTGAAGAAATTCTGGAGGAAATACTTTTTGGACAATTGAATGGACATACAGACATATGATTGCAATATAGCCCCACTTTAAAGGTTGGGGTAAAATATGTGATGTGAACAAGTAAATGAAGCAATTTTCTAAATGCTGTTATAGCTATATATCTATATATAGAGTAATTATGAATATAATATGTGTTTTCAGCCGTGTATCACCTTCACTGGTGATCCAATAGATGGATCTGTCGTAGAGATGTCACTTGTTTAGACGTACTTATCACATAATGATTTCTGTGACTGCATCCAACGATCCTCTACGATATATAATTTAGCTAATCTGCAATCAATTCCATCTTCATGCCTAATATATCATGTACTGTGTTACAACTCTAGATTCTACTGACGATGAAAGGTTACACTAGGCCACCGACAGCTGCATTTTTAGTTCAGTCTAGGTGGCCGAGTGGTCTAGAGCGCTGGACACAGTGGAGGCGGTGTTGTCTCGATATCTAAATAGCATCGAGTTCGAATCCTGGCGATGGAAAAACGAAAATTCGCCTCCGCAAATTTGCTGATTTAACATTGTTGTGCTGATATTTAGAGTAAATATGAATATAATATGTGTTTTCAGACGTGTATCACCTTCACTAGTGATCCAATGTATGGATCTGTCGTAGAGTTGTCACTTGTTTAGACGTACTTATATATATATATATATATATATATATATGTAAAATAATTCTTTTGAAACAGTCATTATCATATATTGTTTTCATCTTTTATCCATCACTACGATGAGTTCAGACTTCTTTTAACTGAAAAACAAAAAAAAATATATATGAAAGAACGCATTACTGCTTATGCAAGCAGTAGCTAAAAGGTCTCTTTAACATGTTTAACTTCAATCACTCTTTCGATATGGTGTCATCTAGTTTTTTATGCGTATTGTGTTTCTGTAAATTGTAGTTACAAAACTAAAAATTCAACTTAAAATTACAGTAAATGATTAACGTCACAGACTTCTATAAAGGTCTGCACACTGTTTTATTTCACATTATATACATAAAAAACACATACTACAGTCCTTGGATGGTGTAAACTTCCCACTAACACCATTACACCATTACACCATTCACCATACACCATTACCCCATACACCCTGTGCCATTACACCATACACGTCACACCTTTGCACCATACAACTTACACATTTCACCATAATGCAATTCAATTTCAAAGAAAGCGTGCGACTACAAAATTATTTATTTATTTTAAAAAACAAATTTTGATCTCAATATTGTAAATTAATGTATAAAATTAAAAATCAGTAAATCAATAGTATGCATAGTTTTAAATGTCGTACACCATTCATTCACACCATTCCCGATCGCACATTACACCATTACACCATACACCATAGCACCATACACCTTCTACCATTGCACCATATGCCATACACCATTACACCATACACGTTTTTGGGAAGTTTACACCATTTAAGGGCTGTATCAATATTAAGAGCAAAGAAGTACATGTAAAATAATTCTCAACTCTGTCTATGTTCAGTGAAGAGTGGTGTCAGATGGTAATTTTGAATACAGTGTTAAAAGTTCACCTTAAAGAACATGTGCAACAACTTCCAAGTTGATGTGACCTCAACTTCAGGGTAAACAGCCTTAACAAAAATCCTTTAAGCTGAGTATGTTCTGGTTTTATATCAGAGAAACCACAAGTATGCATACATACACTAACACACATCTGCGAATATGCTCTGATAATAACGTAAGGATAAGCAGTTTTTAAATATTTTTTTTCAGATACATACCTATTGGTATGCGTCATCTCGTACCATTAGGACTTGCTAAGCATTTAGTTAAGTATATCGTCAAACTTTCTGTTGAAGCAACAGTAAGGAATATATTACGTCATCTGCAATCAACTTATCCGCAAAGTAGATTTCACAATTGTTTCAAGTATATAGATAGCATGCAAGGAAAACGCTTAAAAGATAATGTAAGTAATTGTATATATTTAAATTGTTTTGACAACATAAACAAAATGAGATGAATGAAAGGTGATACTTGTCGTAAAACCTCTATCTTTAAGACTTACAACATAAAAACAATGAAGTGGTAAAGCAGGCGAGTCATTTCAGCGTGTGCACTCTTGGTTTAATACTGGGGCTAATTTTCAGAAAGTTTATCAACACAGCCGTTTAATGGAAGATAATACTTTTAGTTATTTTTTGTACAAAGACATGTTCACAAAATTTTCATTTTTTAGTTGAAGCAAGAAAACAAGTTTGGTGAAATATTTGTTTTCCTTTTAAATTTGCAAGAAAATACATTAAAATGATAATTTATTTCTTGGAGAATGTCAGATTCAACATAGCACATCATTTAGAAAAGATATTACTCGTTTAAGAGAAAGCATTAGGAAGTACCACCAACTGATCCATGAGTATACACAAGAGTTGAAGAAAAAGCAAAAACACATTTGTTACTTCTGATGGTGAGATTGGTTTTAGTCCATTTTCTCATAACTTCGAGTTTTGTAATTCATTACATGTAACACAATTTTCAATCTCCGAAAAATTAAGAAGAAACAAATGATATCTAATCGAACACTTATGACTTGTAAGATTTTTAATTACATAGACCATAAGGGTATATGAACTCAAGGTTTAAAACAATAATATCATGTCAATCTTGTGATACAAAAGAATGGGCACACTCTACATGTAATTCATAACACAAAGACCAATGAATAATGACTTGACATATTTAGGATTAACATATAGTCATGTGTAAATGAGACCACACGTGCTATTTTTTATTCCACAACAGCAGTGACGTCAAAAAATCAGAAACCAAATTACTTCGACCATGCTAGAGACATTTGTTATCTTATTAGAAAATGACTGAAGAAAAAAATATGAAACTAGTCCTATTTGAATAATAATGGTAACTTTTATTTTAGGATCTTTTATTTCAAAAGATAACATTATAACTTTCTGAAATTCTTTGCACAACATAAAAAGATACCATATACCATATGACCATAATCCTAAATAAGGTGCCGTTATAGGGTTAAATATATAAAGCATGCAGAAACATTTCACCATTATTTTTTAAATGAACATGCAGTACTTGGAGTTATAACACGTAACACTTCATAATACTTAGAAGGGTGTAAAATCTAAGAAAAAATATCAATATATAAATATCTGTTATAGGTTGAAGATATTCAAAGACATTGGTCACCAAAAGCATACGCAGAATATGCAATTGAAAAAAGCATGAATATATTAAAAGCATGATGTTTTTTTACAAACCAAAAAGCCCGGAGAAGAGACAACAGTTTGCAAAGCAGAGCTGTGCCAGCATATCATGTATGGAGGATACTTTGAAATAGGAACTGTTTGGTTAGTTAAACTTAATTATTGAAAACAGTGTATGATAAAATAAAACATGACATACAAAGTGAAGTAAAAATCAGAGAAGGTTGTACACAGTTATTGCAAAAATTTAAATATAGTGACATAAATATACAGTCATTAACAGTGTCATTCAAAAGTGAGCTTGTATGTGCTGTCCTTAAACCTTTCTGTATACTGTTCTTCAAAGCGCTCATTTTGTGCAACTGTAAAATGGTTTTTCCAGTCTCCTATTTCCCCTGAAACACAGTAATTGTAAACTTATGTTGTTGATAACTGCAAGGAGGAATAGGTTTTTTTTTTCCGTTTGTTATGTCTATATTACTGGTGTTAAGATGTAGGAATTGCAGAAAAAAATCATGTTACATGTTTAGTTCTTATTACATTGCTCTGAACAAATTCTGGTAATTTAATCAGAGAACACATAATGAAAATTAAAGGTAAGCAAGTATTGTTGTAAAATTGAGAATAGAAATGGAGAATGTTTCTAAGAGACAACAGCACGACCAAAGAGCAGAAAACAGCCGAACGCCACCAATGGGTCTTCAACACAGCGAGAAAATTTGCCTTGATACATTAACAGAAAGAAATAAGAAATAACAATGTTCTAAGCACTAAGGGTCATCATTTTTATTTGTATAAAAAAATGTCTTTAAATCATTTCCATAAAAAACCTTCCTAATTTTAATTTGGTATAGGCAGTTTGGAATTATAGTGGTGTTGCAATTCATGTGTGGGATTGATAGGTACAAATTGGGCTGTAGACCGTCTTATTGCTGTATACATGCAAACACAAATTCACAGAAAGCAATTATGAAATATATATTCTTGTAAATAATTTTAGACTCACTTTCAGATAAATTGTTAATATCTTCGTTACTTAATAATTCACACAGCAGCGAGTATTTTTAAATTGTATTTGACATGCATAGACAGATAACGACTTCAAACTAGGGTTTTTATGACAAACGTGAATATATCATGTTTTCCAATTGCCAAATTTTAATTTTCAGTACCTTCTGTCAGATTGAATGGCATTTACATGTTCAAAAGATATTTTACTCGCGTTCATGTCTACATTCTGTTGTATTTCTTAAAAGGTGTCCGTTCCTTTCAAAAAAACTATTCTATCGCGTGAATGAGGGTTGATTATTAATTCAACGAAACAGCCATTTGGACAGTTTCCAAACGAAAATCATCTTCAAGTAGAGTGCAAAAGCAAAAAGAAGATAACTTCTATTATTGTTTGTTAGGTATATTTCAGAAACATTTTTCTCACAAATTAGACGTGAATGTCAAATGTACATGAACATTAGCAATGCATTGTGCACATGTGTTTACATGTAAAAAATAGTGTGCTATTTAGAGAAACACACGTAAATTTAGTTATATCTTCGCATCTAAGAGTTAACTGGTGTAGCTTTGTATTTACATCTTGCTTAGGCAATCTAAACCAATCAGCTGCAGTGGTTGTAAAGGCTCTTGTTTGTCGATAAACTTACACCAATATATGTATTTCATAGTATGTCCCCAATCAGACTGGACGTTTTTGTATATCCAGCACAGCAAAAGTTTTGCCCTCTGATAAGATGAATGTAAGGGTACACAGATCATACAGAAGACGAAGTAGTTTTAACATTAGTCATATAAGTGTATACTTGTACAGCGTGAATAAGTAGTTTACCTTCTGAATGATACAATATATCCTTATATTTCGTCTACAATTAAAAAATACCAAGAAAAAGAGGTCTAAATACATACATTGACTCGGGAATATAAATATAGTCACAAAGGTCTTATTCCGACAGAAGTAAAACCATTGCCAAAGTGGGACATCCGTTTGGCTGTGCAGTTAGTACTAGTAAGCTTCCGTCTGGTCAGAATGGGGACGTTAAATTTGATATCTCGTGTAAAGAAAGTGTCACGCTCTTTGCACAATAAGAACCCTTGCCAGGCAAAATGTCTGTCCCTATCCAATATACTCTCAATTTTTAGTGGCAGTCCCAATTTCTCTGACCTTCATCCCGGACGCTCTATACTACAGGACGTACCTATTGTTTTTATTGTTAACTTGTTCTCGTTCTTAACATGCATCAAATATTTGCCACTGTACGTTAAGCAACTAACAACCAATCAATAATATTTTGACATTTTGAACCTCAAAATCGTTTTTACTAAACCATACACTATATATATACAGCTTCACTGCAGTTAATTATACTACGACATGTTTCAGTCTTCATCAGCATTCTGCCATGAATCTGATAGCAGTTTACACTGCATAGAGAAACACTTTGATGGTTCCATTTATGATCTAAAATCGTCATATTTTTTGGTGTTTTTTTTTTTTGTTCTTTTGGTTGCTCTTTCGTTGTCATATCAATTTCATCTCCTACTATTCTACACTATGTGTAAATAAAAATAAAATACTCGCAGACTTACATGGCGTATTATGCATGCAAAGCAGGAGATGCCAACTGTGTCGACGCGCCCGGTCTCATTCCTTTTGGAGTTCATCCAATTATCTCAGTTGTTTTCGTTTCTTAATCGATTTCCGACATTTGAACGTCAAACGATTTTGATATTTTCTATATAGACTGATAGCTGTCTAATGTATCATTTTAAGATACTACAAAAGGTGTGTACTATATGAAATATAATAAATACCTTTTCGATAAATGAAGCCTTTTCCATCAAGTTCTTTTGAAGAATCTAACTTATGCATGTTATGTTGTTGCATATTCTGGAATGACGTTGCGTAAGCGATATCTTTTAACGTTGATTCTGTGCATTGTATTCCTAAGAAATCAGCCAGTCTCTTTATCTCTGTTGTGGAATCCTTTATTGAATTAAACAAAAATTCGTTCAAAGTTGACATTTCCAAACCCCTGCAGCCCCTGTCTTTATAAGGATGCTGTGCTACATGTTGTGTATTTGATGAGCAAAACGTAATTCTGATATGAATTAAATGAAATAAAAAGTGCACAATGTCTCTAAAAGTCATTTAAAATCTTCATTAGTAAGAACCTTCTTGCACTGGTGTATACAAAAACAATTGCCATTAATAACAATTTAATATTAAAGAATTAACTTACTGTATACTAAAATAAACCACTCCCACTGATCGTGTTTTTAAAAGAAAACACTCCTACTGACCTAATATTAAATGAACACGGTTTCCACTTGTTCGCTTTTAACCGATGTACCGATGACATTAAAAGTTGATGAAATTATTATTTGTATTCATCATTAATGTATTAAGCAAAGAATATTCAACGATAAACTTAAATTCGTTTATATGTAATGCTACACTGTTTGATTTTGTCTTCGTGCTATTATGTCTCTTTTGATCGTATGACTTTTGACGTGACTCGGTATATATGCATCACGCCATTGAATTTTTTTTTTACTTTTTAACCTTGGGCATACCTGGTACAGGTGGGTCCCGAGGTGCGATTCGGACACAAAGTGTTTTCACGGTGTTGTGTCTATTTTTGTTTACCCTAATATATATATCTACCTACATTTTACTTTATGAGAAAGTGTATACTATAACCGATATGTACTATCAACGACAAACTCTTTATTTGTTGACATCATTGCCAAATCTACTATTTATTGTTGGCCTCTTTGTTTGAATGTATGTTTGAATTTGAGTCAGTTGTGTTGTAATTTCTGTGATGTATGTTTACACAGTTTGGGCTGCTGGATCCCAATCATTGTCACATAAACCTGTTATTGTCTGTTTGGGTTTCTCACCCAACTTTTTCAAAATAACTGAACTAAAAATAACTGTTATACAAACGGGAGGTTTTACTAGCTATAAAACAAGGGTTAACCCAACAACATAGAAAATGGTTGTATCAAGTCATAACTATCGCAATTGTTTTCACTTGATCCTATGAATAATAGCGTTTGATTTTGTCAGTTTTTATGGACTTTCTGCTTTTTGAGTTTGCCTTGGAGTTTGATATTTTTAATACTTTTTAAATTACATAAAAGTACAACAGGCGTGTGTTTCTTAGAAAAAAAAGAAAAGAAAAACGACGGTCTAATTGGCGCGCACATATTGACATGGCTTCAATACGATTATTGATAACGATATATGACCCATAGTGCAAACCAAGACGCACCCATTACACAAAGTTAAAACTAAACAATAAATTTGTATAAAAGTAGAATTAGGTATACGTTAAAAAACACTAACAAACCAATACACAGGAGGGTGTTGTTGTTTTTCAATTTTAGAATTGAATAATGATTTAAGTTAATTCAGTTATTTCGTTCTGTGGGTTAAGTGCATTTAAGAATTAAAACTATTGAATATATGTTTTCTGTTGTGTAAATAAAAACCTTCAATATGAAGTTTGAAGCGCTAAAAACATTAAAACAACACCATGTCGTGCGTTATTTATTAACAGTCGAAAAGCTACATGACCAAAAAAGACCCTAAAATAATAGCCAATTCAAACTAATTAAGGTAGACTTTGCTTGAGGGAGTTGAAACCTGACTTGCTTAATAATTTCTTAATTTAATGATATCGGACAGTTTTAGAGAAGTCTGCTATGAATCATGTCAGTACCTTACTAAACTGATTATACTCTCGGGGACTGATCGTCCACCAGCAGCGATATCGATCAAAGCAGTGCTGTTAATATGAAAACAACACTTTATGAGTTTCATGCGTCGAATAGCTTTTCTGGATTTACGTTCGTCAAGAAAGATCTAGCAAAATATTTGAAAGCCAATGAACAGTTGAAAAGCTGCATGCCGAAAAAAAAGGACCTAAAATAATAGTCAAATCCAACCAAGGTCAACTTTGCCTGAGGAAGTTGAAACATTACTTTTTTAATAATAAGTATTACCGGACAATTTAAAGGTTTATTGTTAATCATGTCAGTACCGAAGTACTAATTACTGCATTTAAACCGCTGTGTCACTATAAAATGACGTAGTTGTTGTACACACACAGTTTATTTGTTTATATTATTATTTTTTTTTTGTTATGATATACTTATGAGAAATTGTTTAATGAGCCATTGCTTGACATTTTGTTGCATATATGTAGATCTCAAATCTAGGGTGGGTTCCATATTTATGGCAGATTTCAAATCTATGGCAAATATGACGTCAAAAACGCCATACAAATCATAAATCTATAGCATTTTGTTTTTTCTCACAATCTATGGCAGATTTTGAAATTGCGTAATTGTCCGGGGAAAAGAGTAAACTAAAGCGTCACAATTGAATCATGTCGTATTACCCGGGACTTAAAGAGAGTTTTACAAACAAATATACAGGGACACACTTTCCTCTTTCCCTCTTAAATGGTTTACAGGAAGATGTGGCCTTTATCCAAGGGAGGGACAATATATGCTGTACCGTAATAATCCCGCGATGAATAAAAGAACTACTGCTTTAATAAGCGAATATTTCGGGAAAAAAACAACAAAAAACAATTGCTGATACTTAACCGGGATTGCCCATGAAAGTCATACGGCTTATTTCCAATGGTGTCCCTTTATGTTACATTCTTAAAAATATTCAATATAGTTATAAGAAATCATGACTTTGGCAGGCTTTATACTAATTATGTTAAAATTAAAATTTACGATGACATAGACTAGAATATTAGAGCCAATCAATAAAATACAATAAAAAATTGCTATTAAAATCGTTGCTGTCCTATTTCGACAGAAAATCGTTAACACCAGATTTAAAATTTTGTTGCTCTTTGATTCATTTGGCAACAAGTTTCAATCTTTTATAGCATTATGATAAAATGTTTAAGTCTGTTGCCCATTTATAGGTGGTATAAAAAACGTGTATTCATTAGATATCGTTGAATTACAATAGGAAAGGAATTATAGTTATTATTATAGCGTCTACGACTGGCAAAGTATATAAAGTGAGGGATGAAATCACAGGATACCACTTAACTTAAATCTTTATTAGTTAAAAAAGATTTCCTAACGCCCAAGTAAATAACATGAAAAAAGGCAAATTGTTAAATTCTTTTTATTCAAACTTCATTTTGGTCTGTTAATGGATTTTCATTTTGACTAGTTGATAAAATAACTGGGTTAAACAGCTACCATGCACAGAGTAGGAAATGTTTAATTTCCAGGGCCACATCTTTTCTTTCATAAAGTTTGTTTCCGTACATATCACTTCCACACTTAGGAAATATTATGGTCGCCATCACGATTTGATTGACCCTTATGAAAGGTCCATTTCACAGATGGTTATGAATATGCTCCCGTTGTCGTACTCCTAACTCGTTTTTCTAATACTGACTTTTACTTACTGCCGGCCTTTGGACATTGCGACGGGTTTACAAAGTCTGCCATAGATTTGGAATGTCATGACGTCATATTTACCATATATTGGGCATATGTCATAGATCTGGAACCCGCAATGGATATGAGTCCTACACATATATAAAGTCTATTTCAAATATTTTCTTCAGAAGTTATGGAAAACAGGGGAACAGTTTAGTATAGTTATTTGTTTAAATCTGTAATATTGTAAATGAAACAGAGAATTGAAATTATTACATAGAAACCTTTTTCATTTTCTCATAATAGCAAGTTAATATCATGCCAGGATAGAGTTTCTCTGCTTTTTCCATTTCCTTCTCATAATTGTACCAAGATCCATAGAAACCTACAAATAACAATGTTAAGGCATTATTGATTGACTGGTAACAAACAGAAATAGTTTTACATAAAAAAATAAAATGGTAAAAAAAACTTTTTAAAAAGGACAGACAACAATATGGGAAAACGAAAAGGACGGAACCAAATCAGCAATATTGAATGCATTATACAAAAAAGAAAATGCGCAAAATGAAACTCACAAGAAAATCCGGAATGACCTGTTGTGACTGAGGAAGATCATGAGAGGCAAAAGATACCATAGGGGCATTTAAGTCGAAAATAAACAGACAACGCCATGGCAAAAAAACAAAAAACAAAAAACGACAAAGACCAAAAGACACACTACAGTATACAAAAACAGAATATAGAAAACTAAAGAATGAGCAACTCGAATCCCGCCAAAAAAGGATGATCTCAGGTGCTCCGGAAGGGTCAGCAGATCCTGCTCCACCTGTGCACCCGTCGTATCGATCAACTGTTGTTAGAATAGTTTCTTATGGTAATAGCATACACACTTGAAAAGGAGAACGGGATAAATGTAAAAGTTTGTTTTTATTTATACATTTTACATTTTAAATTTTGGTAAATTATAAAGAAACATAGTTTAAGAGGGCTCTCTTCCTGAAGGAATGAAATGATGCATTTTATTTAATTAAACAGTGTTATTTTGATTGACTAAACTGTTAACCAATGAAAGTAGCAGACAAACAATTAAAACATTTCCGCGATATATTTAACAAAATATAATATTACAAAATCATTGCCAGGTCCCAATCAGTTTTAACTGTCAATATGGTTAAGGCAGACGTTAACAATCAGGAGCTGACAATTATCCTGCAACCATTCAACATACGGTAAAAAGGTTGTAGTTAGCCAGACGTGTTCTGCAACAGTATTTTCTCTTGGAAAAGTCAAATTATACATTTATGAGAGACGAATGAGAAAATTTATAAAATAATGTGGATTCATTATTATTCAAATTAAAAACAAATGTTGGTAGAATTCATGGGTACAGATGAATCACAAATTTAAACGTTCAACATAAAGGCAACAGTAGAATACCGCTGTTCAAAAGTCATAAATCGATTAAGAGAAAACAAATCCGGGTTACAAACTAAAACCGAGGGAAACACATCAACTATAAGAGGAAAACAACGGAACAACAGAAACACTAAACTGCCACAAAAACAAACGCCAACACACATAGAAACGGACTATTTGATAACAACGGCCATATTCCTGACTTGGTACAGGACATTTTGAGAAGAATGGGGGGTTGTACCTGTTTTTATGGCTAGCCAAACCTCCTGCCTACATGGATGTATTGCTAATGTTAATTTAAAAAAAATATATATATCGCTAAAATGACAACACTACGTGACAGGAATACAGTACAAACAAACGCAAGAACATCCAGCACAGAGAAATGCATACATAAATAATATAAAAGTACATTACAACATGTAATACACAGAATAACAACCGACACCACAAACAGTGACTCATTTTTGTGACGTGTATATTATCTTGAAACTCATACAATTATATGGAATGGGATTAAAAAATTCACAATTATTTTCACAATACTAGTCCAAATAATTATGATTATGACGGTCTTGAAAGGCTATTCTAATTTAATGCTCTGACGATCATAATTTGTTGGACTAACAAAATACTTTATCCATAGAAAATGGAAATTAACTCGACTATACTGACAAATAAGACATATGTGAAATTTACCGACAATACAGAATTCAAACCACAAACGATAAGACATAACACAGTATCAAACCGTAATTACAAAAGAAACATCATAACTAGATACATGAATGTTGGATGTATAGATACCGAGACAAGTCGTATAGCAATGCGAAGTCACACTCGGCATAACAGTCATATTCGGGAATAGGACACGTTCGTTACTTAGCAGACAGACGACGTAGATGGTAAACCCACAATCTGAGAAGTGGCAAAAATGTCGTTGGTTAGTTTAGACACAGACACATAGTATAAATCAACCATTTCGTGATGGTGTCCATAAAATTTACGGAGTGTCATTTTTAATCTATCCTCCTCATAACTTTGTTGGAGCAGTTTCTGCGTAAGGAGCACACTCCTGTATACGACGTCCGTATAAGGTGAACATGCACGGGCATAACGTATGAATTGAGATATGGAAATACCATACGACGGAACAGAGGGTATGTTACTGCTGAGAAATGGTAAATTGATAATTGGGAAGTTAAAATCATCCCGTTTGTCATAGATTTTAGTGTGAAGTCGTCCATCTGTGTCAATATTGAGGAAAAGACCAAGGTATGAAGCAGTCCTTCTGGTATCAGTAGTATCCTTAATTTCACTTTCACTGGGATATACGAGATGCAAGTACTGACTGAAATATGATTATTCAGTGATAGGACATCATCAATATATCTAAAAGTAAAATTAAAGAATTTCGCAAGGTGTTTTTTCTTTTTTGTATTTTTGAAGGTTCAGAATGAATTCTGCTACATACGAGTACAAAAACAAATTGGCCAGACGGGGTGCACAATAAGTACCCATTGGAATACCGACTGTCTGTTGAAATAGCAATCCTCCAAGCTCAACAAATATATTGTCGATTAAAAAGTCCTGCATTTTGATAATATCTTCAGTGTATTTTCTGATATAATTAGTGTGGTTCTTCACAAAATAAGAATTAGTATAACCCAAAACAAGAAATATGTATCTACGATTCCCATTTTTATAGAAAAACCTCTGTTTAATGAGATGGTGAAGTCGATCTTTCAATTGAGCATGGGGAATAGTAGTGTAAAGCGTATACAAATCAAAGGATTTAATCTAAGATCTAAGATTTAGCAGTAGATCTTTAGAAATTTTGAGAATCCACATCTGATTGACACCACTGGTTGAATATATTTCATCACAATATTTTTGAAGGCCATCTTTTACTGTAGAAAGAATAGTAGTCAGCACTTTAGAAAGCTGTTTAGTCATACATCTTGATGATCCAGCTATGTATCGTTCTTGATAAGAAGTTTCGGTATCCAGTATAAAGACGGTAGATTTTCTTCGTTTTCCTTGATGTTAATACCAAATATTCCAAGCTCTTTTGTGAGACATTGCAAATAATGGTTTTTACATACGAAGACAATATTATTATCTGCTGGAACAACGACATATTTGTCATGCAAAGAGTATAAAGCATCCACAACCTCCGGGTTTTTGAATGGGTTAGAAACTCTTGTGCTCATAGTACATCGTAGTTTCTAAATGCGCTTCTGAGGCATGATCAACTGTCTTGATCCATTCAGACAAAGTGTCCAGTTCTGGTTCGTCTGGTTCGCACTTTACTCATTTTCTAGCATAGTCCTCAGCTGCATCCATCAGTAACCTGAAGTTCTTTTTCCAATTGATTGGCTGTGGAATTCTATATTTTGTTCCCTTGGCTAACAACTCTCTTAGTTGTTCATTTGTTACGATGCCAATGTCGTCAGTTATAACATGACCAGCTGGAATATAATTGTATTTTGGTGATGCACTATGAGCAATCCGGAGGTTTGGATTTCACATCTTTGAGGTTAAAGGCCTCTAAAACCCTCTTGTGGTTAAAAATCTAAGATGCAATAGACTTGGTGTAAATATATGAAATTACAGGTTTAACGAGTTACACATTTTCAATAAGCTTGTATGCAAATTTTGGCAATACCACGAAATTGAAATTTCCTCAATCCACGAAAATAAGTTCCAACGAACAAAAAATCCACAGTATTTTACGCGAGGTTTCTTCATAAGCGGTATAAATAAGTAAAGTGGATGAGATCCAGTACAACAAAAGAAGATCAGAGGACATAATGCAATAACAGCGAAAACCATCTTTAAGCAGAAATAAACACATGTAACAAATTACGACCAAATATATAAACGCCCTGCAAAATCCCCTCAAAATGGTTAATATGTAGGTAAAAGCTACAGCATGACTATCCTTATTCAACATGAAAAAAAAAAGAATGCCATAGAATGCCATTACAAAAAGAGATTAATACTTTATAAAAGCGTTGTAGAGATTAATACTTTATATAAGCGTTGTATCTTACAAAATATACGTTTTAATTGATATCTTTTTTTTTTGAAAATTAACGTAGGTAAAGTAATTCAAATATTTCTAATTATCTGACGAAGTATTGTCTATACATTATATTAAGGCATATATACATACAAGGGATAAAGGTTGCAGATAATTTGGCTGTTGAAAATACAGAGACAAATATTACATGCAAGAGTTCAAACTGGTAAAGTTGAAATCATTCCTTCATAAATTTTACGGACGCCATCACGTCAGTTCACGTGGTTGACCGTTATGGAATATCCGTTTCACAAATGATAGCGGATATGTTCCAAATGTCGTAACCACAATCCGGTCCCCCTTTCACCGAATGTGACCTACCGATTTAGACTTATTACCGTGTTTGTATTAACATGAGTAACACGAAGGGTGCAACATGTGGAGCAGGACATGCTTACCATTCCAGAGCACCCGAGATTAACCCCGTGTTGGTGGGGTTCGTGTTGCTCAATCTATAGTTTGTGAAGTTATGTTTTGTGTATTATTATTTCTCTGTTGTTCTTTTTTTCTTTTTTAGCCATGGTGTTGTCGGTTTGGTTTCGACTTATGAGTTTGAATGTCACTTTTGGTATCTTTCGCCTCTCTCTTATGCAAATAAAGAACCATAACGTCGCTCAAATGAATTATAACAGGAATAACCTTATCCGTGGGTTCTTGGTGGTATGTTCCCCTCGACTGCACGTGGGTTCGATTCTCGACCGGGTAAACCAAAGACTTATAAAATGTATTTGTGCTGTTGTTTTGGTCAGTTTGTAGTCAGAGTGTCGAGGTGTGTTGATCTGTCTTCCTGTGCACTGCTATCTTGAAAACAAGCACATCTAAACCCAACTAAGCGTGTCGGTCTAGAACAAAGCACAGTTCATATTCGAATTTCATCAACATGTGCTCGTCCTGATAATATTATGTATGTAATAAATGACAATGGATGCCAACACCTTACAAAGATACCAGGCTTATAATTCGGACTTTCTGGCATTGCCATTGATCGAACAACGACTTCCTGCGATTAAATAGGATAATACAACAAGACCATCGGAGTGAATTAAAAGCGAGAACATTTTCTAGGGATGAGGATTGACGTTCTGGAAACCCCCCAATCTGCAATATAAACTCATTTTCTCCCTTTGTTTATTAACATCAACATTTCTGTATATTTTTGAACATGTA
Organism: Mytilus californianus; assembly: GCF_021869535.1. Taxonomy (NCBI): domain Eukaryota; kingdom Metazoa; phylum Mollusca; class Bivalvia; order Mytilida; family Mytilidae; genus Mytilus; species Mytilus californianus. Next base: position 39,152,060 of record NW_026262712.1, read on the forward strand.
ATCAAATTCATATGCCTTGCAAAAAGATCAAGCCATTTCTTACTTTAGACAAAACAGATTGTTTCTATTGAGATATTAAGTTATATCACATTAGAAGTTCCAGTTGATAATCGATACAGAGAAACTTCTACTAGTTCAGTTCACTTAAGCCGATCACGAAATACTAAACTCAAAAGGAAGGGAACCGCCTCTATGGGTTTGTTGTAGCGTATTCGCCTTAAGTGTGGGATGTCGTCGGCCTGATCAAGCAAAAGACTTAAAAAAACGAGATTTACTGCTTCTCCGCTAAGCATACAAAGACTGGCGAGCTCAGTTTAAGAATAATGTGTCCGGGTAGGGTGACATGTCTTTCTGACGACTATAATCTTGTGAGCTAAAGTACGTTAAAAATCTGTCTCAGCGTGTCGATCTAGTGAAAAGCGGGGTCTATATCAATATTATATGATCCTGTTCACGTCCTGAATATGCATTTAATTTGCCACTTGACGTTCAACAGCCATTCATCATCAAAGGAAGAAAGGGTTAAAATTTGACAATGTATATTGTAGCAATTATGACATTTGTTTGATATGGCGACCAAAATAGTTGAACAATTAACATCTTATTGTAGTATTTACATAATTGTGTTCGATCAATGTTATACTTAGTTTATTTTGTGTTGTTGCTGAAGCAATAAATGGACAATAGCTATATATATCTACATCGACATAAAATTTTCCTGTAGATTGGTTTGTAACTTACTTACCTTTGTCAGACATCCATATTTCGAAAAAATCATCCCAGGATCCTTTAAAATCTACAAAAGGATGTTTCTTAAACTGATAATAAAGGGAAACACAAACATCCTTTGGGTTTCTAATCATGTGAATTATCTTGCATCCATTTTCGATGTGTTTCTTTGGTAGATAGTTAAATAAGCAGTGGGAGTTTAGAAGCCTTGGTGATTCAAGTTTATCTAGAACAGTGAAATCAGAAATAAATTCTATCATCGTCGAAACTTTACATTGGGTGTCCAGTTCTGTCTTGTTTCGAAGCAACATGTTGATGATTTCAAAGATCCAATGCGTTCCTTTAATTACAAAACATAAATACAAATCTTTATCCGTACTTATGGCAAGCCGTTTTACTATTCATTATAATTTCAAGATATCTAATTAACTTTATACGATATCTCATATACTTTATAACATATTTTATATAGTTTGTAATATATCTTATATAGTTTATAAATTATATGATATATGTTATATACTATATAAGTTATCTTATGAACTACATAAGATAACTTATAAAGTATATGAGATATATTATGAGGTATATAAGATATCGTATATACAAAATATTTAAAAAATATCTTATCAACTTTATAAAATATCTTATCTACTTTATAAGATACCTTATATACTTTAGAAGATATCTTATCAACTTCAGAAGATATCTTTTGAAGTATATAAGATATGTTATAAAGTATAGGAGATATCTTATAAAAACTGGATAATATAAGACATTTTTTTTTATTATACAATATATCGTATATATTATATGATATATCTTATATATATAATATGAGATATCTTATATATTGTATGAGATATTTCATATATTAAATGAGATATTTCGCATATTATATAAGATATCTCATATAGTTTATAAGATATCTTATATGGTTTATACGATATCTAAGATAGTCTATACGCTATCTTATATAGTTTGTAAGATATCTTATATAGTTCATAAGATATTTCATATAATGTATAAGATATCTTATAAATTATATGAGATATCTTATAAAGTATATCAAATATCTTATATCAAAATATAAATAAGATATCTTCTAAACTTTATAAGATTTTGTCTATACTTGAGAAGATATCTTATAAACTTTAGAAGATATCTGATCAAGTATATAAGATATCTTATAAAGTGTATAAGATAGCTTATAAAGTATATGAGATATCTTCTAAACTTCATAAGATTTGTTTATATATTTAAGAAGATATCTTATAAACTTAAGAAGATATCTTATAAAGTATATACGATATCGTATAAAAACTAGATTATGAAAGATATCTTATATATTATTTGAGATGTCTTGAAATTAGAATAAATAAGTAAACGGGTTGCCATACGTACTACATGTATAACTGACTAAATACAGAAATGCGGAGATTTCAAAACTTTGTCAGATTTATGTGTATGTTTGATTTTTTAAGTCAGCTGTGTTGTTTTTCTGTGATATGACTAAATACAGAAATAAGGAGATTTCAAATTCAAGTTGGTATGATTGATAACTATCCACCAAAATTCAAATGATGTAGATATAACAGTTATCGGTTACCGTAAGGCCTTCGACAACGAGCAAAACCAATACCGTAAAGTCAGCTATGCAAGGCCAAGGCATGACAAAATGTGATATTTTACTTTTAGGTATATAGCTGTCAAACAGTCATGTGAAACATAAGTGACATAATCTGTATAGAAGCTTCGAATGTATTTATGAAAATGATTGACAAAATGTATCCATAGGTATATACACTTAATTGTTTTTAATCTTTTTGCTGTCTATCAATTGTGCCACAGATAGTCAAAATAGGTTCAGTTAGGTTACAAAACGTTCGCAAATTCCATTTGGTACTGATGATACTACGATTTTATTTGTTAACATAGAGCTATCAAATTAGAATGTGTAGTTGACATTTAGGTGAGAGTCTGGATGGGGGTCGTTAATATCTGTATTCTATTTTGTTATGCAATTGTTCTCTATTCTATAAATAGTTTGCCTATCATTATCTATTCTTTATATTGTAGCATCCCATTATTCTCTATTCTTTTTTTAGGAGGGGGTGGGGGGGGGGGGGGGGGCTTTTTTTTTGTTCTGTAGATTTGGACCATTCTTTTCTTTTTGGTAAACCTCTTCCAGACCCTCATTATCCTTTTTATTTTGAATTGTAACATGATATTGATCTTACCTGATTTTGGATATGTACAGATCAACAAATCTGATTCTCTGGACTGAAAGTGAAGTATGTCTTGTAAAGCCTTCTCTACCCCTTTTTCTCTAAAAGGAGGTGCGGGTGGATAACGAATTCCCTCAAACTCTGGCCATGGACCCGGTTCCTTCGCCTTCATCAGTTCTCCAAATTTTTCCATATCCATCTTTACATATACTTAAACTAACAAATATAGTTCACCATGTTTCATGTCTAGTTTCACAAATTCCGTTATACACGCAAATCAAACCAAAACAACGTGTTACACTACACTGACTACTAGTCTCTATGAAAAAAAGGGTATTTTCTCAGCAATTTCCAGTAGTTTAAGCAAGAAATGGTGGCTAGACTCCAACTTAGGTTTTTTCAAGGAAAACTATCTTCAAAGCCATTATTAGCATGCTGCCTTCTTTTTTGTGATAATAAAGCAGAAATGAAAAGGATAAGAAAACCTTATGAGGTAAATATTGACTGAGCAACTCAAAACTATGATATAAGAAAACAACTTTACACATTGCTGTACAAATTTAATAAACAGGTGCTTATATTGATTGTTACTGAAAATTCATTCATGTCACCGTGGTCTCACAATTCCCGTTCGTAATATCAATTTAAAAAGGAAAAGGCATTCGACGTCAGTCCTATAAATTGTACATCAATAAAAATTGAAAACAAATAAAACCAAAACAAAAAAACAAAAAAACAAAAACAAAAAAACAAAAAACAAAAAACAAAAAATAAACGAAAAACAAAAAAGCAACAACAATTCGGCAGCAAAAACATATAGGTTTGATATTTTTGGTATCCTTCATGCTAACACTAATATCTGAGTCATCATAAATCCACTATACTTGTGGCGTTTGTTTTGTTTAAATGCTTAACAAACTAGCAAACATACTGGAAATAGTCATTTTGCAAAGTCAAAATGTTCACTTTATATTTACGTTTGCCTGATCGTACAGATTTCCCATGATGCTGTTCCGGAACATATGGAAAAAGTGACAATGTTAATATACAAAGTACTTGAAACGAGTAATTATAAAAATAAGAAGATGTGGTATTATTGCCAATGAGAAAATTCTCCATAAAAGACTAAATGACACAGAAATTAACAACTATAGGTCCCCGTACGGCCTTCAACAATAAGCAAAGTCCATGTATGCATCAACCTTGTTCATTAACAAAATGTTTCATTCGTTGTTTCCCCAATAGCAAGAAACCAATCCACAGTCAGTTCAAAACATTGCTGCGCATTATATGTAATTCCAGTCTGCCTAAGAACCAGGCAGTGGTGACAACATGAAAAACAAAAACCCACTCAAGTTAACATCAATTTACGATCAACATTGATAATGATGCAGGAATATATATTAGAAGCCGAAGGTAACATAATTCCGACTTTGCAATTCTTAGATTGTATACGTGTAACTCGGTAATTTTCGAATTCCAACTGTGCAATTCTTACAGAATTTGTTACAGTGCATTCCGACAATTGAATGTTTGAGAATTGCAATTCGAACTATGCAACTATATGATTCAAAATTCTAATTTTCATTTTCCATCATTTATTGCTACATGGTACATTTGTCACATGTACTTTGAATTCGTAATTTGTATATTTGTGAGATCTATATTTGTAATCCGAAATTTGTAATATGTCAGTTGGTGTCTTGCATTTATGTTATTTGAAAACTGTAGTCTTCAGATGAATACTTGTAAATCGACATTTAGCTGACGGGAATAAACCGGCAACATTTGTATATATCGATATAATTGTACATTTCTTATTATGATAACAGATGGCGCAGCCGTTGGAACTTTCGCTGCTGGATAACTCGGCCCTAAAGAAACCCGGCCTATAACAAACTCGCACTATTAGAAGAAAAAAAGTAAGATAGACGATATGATTAACTCTTTTTTCACCAGAGTTCAAAGAAAGAAATATAAATAAAAAAAAAAAAACAAAGAAACACAGAAAACTTTAAAGACTTATTTCCGTTGACATAATAAAATTACCACTTATTTTTTCTTTCTTTTTCAATCTCTTACATTATTCCTAAGTTTCATTTCTGATAATGAATATTTAAATGTACATGACCTATGATGATATCCTTCATAAAATGTTATTTTAGTTTTTATTAGACTTACTAAATAAAACATACAAATGTGTGTATATGTTTCAATTGTTCAATTACCAAATAAGAAATAAAAAAAAGTAATAATAAAGCGCTATCTTATACACTAAAGGAATAAAGGGGTGGTTACATATAAAATTATTATAAAACAATGATGAAGCTACCACCAAATCCTCTGTGATCATGTTCAGATATCTAAATCTAAACTACTAGAAAATAATGTCCATGGTGCCCAACCTTCAAACCCTCCACCCCCCCACCCCTCCCTTCCGGCTCCTGCATCTACCACTGTACCATTTTATAATCTTCCATATTCAAATTACTGGTCTTGTGTACAGTTGACACCTCTTCAATCACCATTAAAATATGGAAGCAAAATGAAATATATATAATACTTATATGATTAAACTATTAAAGTGTGGGCGGAGGAGACAGTGTGTCTTCATATTTTACAACATACCGACATGTTAGCACAACGCCTGCTTGCATATTTTCATATAAGCCACAGAAAGAAAAGAAAACGTCCACAGGAATTTATTCAATGTCTGTATTCCCGAAAGAGTTTAAGGTAAACAGAGTTTCGTAAAAAACGAGCACTATGAGTTTAAAAAAGAGAGGCGAAAAAACTTTAAAAGTTTCTAACGGGCATATTGAAATTGCGATAATGTCTAACACTAAGGGTTGTTTACCTTGACTACCCATAAAGGTCTCGCACGGTTGGTACTTTCTAACAAATGCATTTTAGAATAAAATATCATATGATAAATAAGGAGATGTGGTATGATCGATCGCTAATGAGACAAATATCCACCACAGCTAAATAAAGTTGATGTAAGCAATGATAGACAACCATACGGCCTTCAACAATGAGAAATACCCATACCGTATTGTCGACTAATAAAAGGTCCCGACATTAAATATATGAAACAATTTAATTCAAGAAACTAACGGCATAATTTATAACAAAACAATTCACGAAACACATTTATGAAAGACATGAACTAACGACAACCACTGAACTACAGGCTCCTGTCTTTAGACAGGCACATATAAAATTGTTTGTACTCTGGTGAAAGATATATAATATTACTAATTTCATTTGATTATAATCAATTTCGAAAAGAGTAAATAAAATCGTCTATCTGACTTGTATATTCTTCTTATAGTCTGAGTATTTATGAACCGAATTTGTTTAAAGCCGAGTCATCCAGCAGCGAAAATTCAAACGGAGGCGCCATCTGTTATCATAATTAGAAGTGTACCATAATATCGATATATGTATACAAATGTTATCGATATATTCATGTCAGCTAAATGTCGATTTACAAGTATTGTCTGATTCTTACATTTAAATTTAGTTGATTAACTCTCAACGCGTAGGATGAGCTGTATATTGCATGCTCTTCTCGCAAGAACACTCTCGGTTTCTTCTTACTGTCATGTCAGAAAATAAATATATATGATCATTTGACCAAATTGTTATTTGGAAACATGTCATCATTCATTGTTGCTTGCTTAACGTCCAGTGGCACGTATGTCATTCATATTCAGGTCGAGAACATGGCATGAATTAATGTCATTAAACTGAGTTTTTCTAAATGTTCGCAGGATTTTCAGATATGCCTCTACCATGCCTACTAAGAAGGGAAGGATTAACGTGTATATGTTACAGTGAATTTGTAAAATAAGTGATTTTGTAAAATCCCTGAAATAATTAGTGATTTTGTAAAATCACTAACAGTTTCAGTGATTTTGTAAAACCACTGAAACTGTTAGGGATTGTATTAACTCACTGAAAATATTGGTAGGAAGTTTGTAAACTTACTGATTACAAGTTTAAACTTGATATTAGAAATGTGTTTTTCTCTAATAAACTAGTTATAACTAGTGTACCGTGATTACGAATAAAAGGCAAATGAACTGATATTAAGACAACTATTTACCTATTATGCATGATAAGTTTAGGTGACATCTACTGTTACATAATTGCCCTGCTTTACGACAAGCCCACCTATTTTGTTTACATCTGTTCTTTCCATAATATCCACATTTTAAAAAAACCTTGTCCATCACAATTGGAAGACAGTTTGACTGCTTTTCGAAAAAGATGTAAAATTTAATTAAGGAATTTGTAAAAAAGATATCAATTCTTTCAGTGATTTTGTAAAATCCTTAGTCAAAATCAGGGATTTTATAAAATCAATGATCAGTTAAGTGATTATACAAAATCCCTTAAATATCAGTACTTCTACAAAATCCCTGATTTTACAAATTCTCTGTAACACATATAGCCATATTACATTGCAAGTTTATTAGCGAAATATAGTTCAATCGTGTACCTTGATCTCATTTAACAGTAATGTTGTATAATTTTGTTTACTGACTTATTGAATTATTTAAATGTATACAGTGCAACTTTCATTCTTTAAATGCATAAATACAAATCTTCATTGCAATAATTTATGTAAATACATGTTATTAATAAAATTCAGTAAACATGCTACTTACTTGACAGACACATCAAACGGACTTTAGCTGACTATCCTCAACCTATATATATTAAACATCCGTACTTTAATTTTTATGAACATACGATCTCGTGTTCAACCTAATGAACTTTCAACTTTCCATTTAAATCGTAAATGTTGAATCACTACACTAATATTATCCAAGCTCTCTCGCCATTTTAACCGTATGATCTTAAATTTTCTGTTTGTATTTGTCTTTTAACTTGTTTATATAAATTAAAATTAAGGTCTGTCTAAATTATTTTTAGAGGAGTGCGTTAACTGAATGATTTTTTTAGTAATTGCATTCTCCACTACCGCCGTTGACCGCTTCTTGTTGGAATAGTAAGGAATTGAAGGAGCCTTATCCAGTGCTTTAACTTCCATCTTAGAAGTTGTTACTGTACAGTCTGGCTGCGCCTTCTTGGGGTAGTAATTAATGAAAGAATAAAACAAAATGTAACAGAAATGATTATAAATTTCCCTACTGTTATTTTGGTTGGATACCTGTTTTTATTATGTCGGAATTATATTAATAATATTAAAAAAAAAATATCTGTCACTGGATGTTTAGTAATTTTCTTCATTTTATAAAGGTCTCTTTCTCCGTGAATTGATCAAGCTTCAAATATTTGTCCCTAGACCTTATAATTACACGAATTCAACATGCAACCTTTGCAATCAATTAACCGATCTTTTTCCAGTCCTTGGCAATGGAAAAATAGTAATTACCTTGGTATTAGAAAAAGTTTCCTTCATATCACAACGTTAAAAATCCTTTCAAACGACACGTCATTTTCGAGTTTGAGGACAGATGAACATCGAATAAATGCTACACCCCATACCCCCCCCCCCCCCCCCACCCCCCTCCCTTTCCCCCTCCCTTTATTTTTCAAGAGTTTTCACGCAGAAATAAAATATTCAATAACACGTAAAAGGCTATCGAGCCTGAATCCACCGGAAATCTGACATAAAAATCCAACTAACATATGTTGCATGTGTTTCTTTTCTGGAAATCAGATATAGTATCACGCCACTATTTGGTTGACATATTGAAAAGTACAGTAAAGTTTTATTGGTCAGCATTTAATCTTTGACATGTGTCATAGCACTTTAATATTACAAATCATATGTATATATAGCCACGCCTTACTCATTAACGCTTTTCGTGAATTAAATACGTTAATTCGTTAAAGGCGTGCTATATATACAGTCTCTGTAACGTAAAAGTTAACAATACGAACGATGCCCGAATCATGATGTTCGAACGATGTGCGTACGCCTCCCGAACGGTGAACGAATGCAAACGAAACGCTGACCGAACGTTGTACGGACGCTGAACGAATGATGTACGAACGAAACCATGTACCATAAACCATACCATAAACGATATCATAAGCGCTCTCTCAGCGTTTATCGTATGGTTTAGCGTACACCATTTCGTGTAGCGTATATCGTATCGTTTAGCGTACACCGTTTCGTGTAGCGTATATCGTATCGTTTAGCGTACATCGTCTTCTTTAGCGTACATAGTTTTGTCTAGCATATACGGTATTTATAAATAAAAATTAATTGTGTTGGGTGGGAATCTGCGACAATATATTTCATATAATTAGGTAATCATAGGCTTACCATTTAGATTGGATGGATATTTAATTTTTTTTTTGGCTATCATTCAGTGAAATATAATTTATCTGACTTTCATTCAAATTTATTAACATACAAAAAGTATTTATAAAAAAATACTGAAATTAATGTAAATAAAGGATATTTTGATGATTTTTTCTTAGCCGTGGAAATACGTACTTGGTGAATGTGCGGGTAAAGTTAGTCTAAAGGATATTCGGTCAACCTTTTCTGAGAATAGCCTAAGGTATACACATTCTGTTGACCTAAATGAACAATTTTTTAGATGGAATTCTAAATTAATCTAATTATTAACAAGAGTATATTAAGGTTTGTCTTTTGTCCAAAAGGTTTGTTAAACTTTTTTGTATTGAATTTCTCTTTTATCGAATTTTTGCAATCATTATGTATACACGAGACATACCAATGTTAAGCAATATTTGTATTGCTATAACTCTGTGATATAATTTTTAAAGATTGACAGTCAGCATTATCGAATTATTTCATACGAATTGAAGATGAAAAATATAAATTAAAATATTTTCGAATATATAATACTAAGATGAAATTCGATTGGCTGATCTAGACAAAATATTTCATTTTATAAATAATCGTGTCCATGAACCAATCTTAGCAAAACTTACTAACATTATTGCCTATAGGATATTTTATTTCTTGTCCGTATCGAGTTTCTATAATGATTTTAATGTATCGCTGTGTATACGTTATATGCAATTGTATATGCATTTAAATGTTTGTCTTAAATTACGGGTTTATTCTGTTATTGCTTTGTTAATGCATGATTTGGTGATTCATATATATATAGCATGTTTCGCTTATATATATTTACTTTAAATTATGTATATTATCTTTAACTGTTAAAACCTGATTTGACCTTTTCTCGGTAGATTGTTCTGTGGTTAATTATAAACTTTTACACATCTATTTATTTGAAAAGATTTTTCCAACGTAAATGATCTGTGGTAATCAACTGGTCTATGAATTTCTTTAATTTGATGATATTACACCTGGTGTATCGGATATCATTTAGGTCAAGTTCGAATAAGGCCGTTCATCCTCGTCAGGTGCCCTGACCTAATTCATTTTTATTTACTATAACATTTGATTATAGTTATCAATATGTTTCTATCGTGTAACGTATCAAATGCAGTTACATTCCAGGTGTCTCGTTGAGGTTTGCGTTACATATTCCAAAGAATTTCGTTGATCGGATCATTTGTAAAACTATCAATCCAGGTTCGCTCTCAACGAAGTTCGTGTTAGGTAGTAAAATCATCTTTTAAAATTGGAAATTACCCTGTATGTGCCTCATCAACTCTATATAGAAATGTTTACCGATTTACATATGCTACTTAAGAGTATATTATTTTTACTACAAATGTACTTGATTATTAACAATTTTCAAAAAAGAGCGTGTATGGAAAATGACATATTTCGAATTCTGAAGTGAAACTATAATTGAGCCTCTTCATTTCTGTATTTTTTTTTTAAATTAATTAGACCATTTTCCTCTGATCTTTAATTGGACGGGAAAAAGTGCATTGCAAAATCCAGTTGAGTTTTTAATTTTCTGAAGCATAAAATGCACTTGAATTTTAATTATCTAGGGTATGCTATGCCTTAAAACTTTTCCAGATACACAGTTTTGTCTGTCCTCAGAGTAATTTTCAGGTAACATCACAGCCATTTTAGCCAAAGGGTCCACATGAACATTACAACTTGTTTCATCTTATTTAATAAAATAGTTTACTTCTATTCAATAACTGTATCATAAATACTTTTTAGCATTTTGCGTTCTGAAAATGAGCGCAAATAATCTTTTAGGTTCCAAACAATGATAAAACTGATGAGATGCTGTTAAAACAATCAACAGGTAAGTTGAATGGGCATAGGACATTTGAGCGAAAATAAAAAATGCACATCGGGTCATTTGAGTGCCGACATCATAGGAAATTGTAGCGCCGGAATATTAACCTTACCTGGATTTTCAAATAGGACGTTTTAGCGAAATTTTCTGTGATGCTTTTGTATGAATTAAGAAAATACATGTACATGTTAAAATGGATATAATTTTGACCGAGAGGAATAAAGGAAAAAAAAGCCTTGTTTGCGATAGCACCTCAGAGCCGAACAGACAAGGAGAAGGAACAGAATCTCCAGGAGTTGCACTCGCGGTACTGCCAGCAGGATATAACGAAGGATTTGTATGTCAAAAGCCTAGGATATCAATTTCAAGCCCGAACTGACTTGTAAATAATGCCATTGCCGAGTTTTAAGTTTTATGACAGTGCTCTTTGTTTTTTTTTTAAATTAAAAGATGTTTTCAACTTTGTGCGCTATAAACTCCGCTTGAGAACCGAAGACGTTTGGATAGTATACTATTTAAAATGTGTTTTAAGGTACAAACATTAAAAGAATAGTACACTGAATAAGAATTCAGGTTGGTTTATTTTGTTCCAAAAATAAGCTTAAAATATTTGAAAACATAGTTTACGCGCATCAAATGCGCATATTTTTCGTCTTGGGAATGTTTTACATCAAAATTAAGATGAAGAAGTTAGCTAGTTGTTTTCTTATTATTAAGTTTTTGAACCTTAAGTTCCATTTCACAGTTCTTAACAAAAGAATTAAAATAAATAAGCTTTTGTTTATCATTATCAAAGAAAAAAGTTCTAAAAATTTTGACTTTTTTGTCCGTAACATTCAGTTTGCCCCTTTGTCCTACATTCTATACCTTGTGAAACGAGGAGATTATTATACAGTCCCTTTTCACCCTCTTTTGTTCGACAAAAAAAAAGAGTTTCTAGATCCGTCTCAAGATGAATCAATGCAATAATTGTTTCCAGTACCTGTTCAAACTTCCTGCCCTTTATCTTTAAATCACTTTGCATAACATATAAATAAGATTTTTTTTTTAATTCGTTAACCGAATGTGTATGAAATATTTGCCACCGGACAGTATGCAAACAACCAGCAATTTATATATCATTACAGTTTGTGTACATGTACATGTACATATACACGACAAAAAAAATAAAAATTTTGGAATTTCAGTAGGTAACTCCTTTCCTGCATTAATTTTGGTCTATGTTTTGTAATTACATGCATGACCTTTGACGAAGTGGCATAAAAACATTTGTGATCTTCTTTTGGGACGTGGTAATATATCTCATTTAGTCGTTACATTTACGTAATGCCTGATTTTGAATGTTATCTAAACTTTTTTCAGTTGTAAAAGAAGTCGAATTATATATTTCACAACCATAATCAATTTGAAAGATAAGTGTATGTCTGCATGGTTGCGCCCAATCTGGTTATTGTAAGTAATTTCATACTAAATAAAACTTACAAAAACCAGATGGGGCGCAACCAGCCATACACTTAAAAAAATATTCATGCACTTAGTTTGTAAATTTTGAATATGCTTAAGCAAATTTAAGTTCTTGTCAAAAAATAATCCTAAACAGATGCGGATCCAGGATTTTGATAAAGAAGGGGTCCGGGTCCCCAAAGTAAGCAATGTTTGGAATGGGACACATTAAAAGTCTATGCATCAACCATATATGTAGCTCTATAAGGGGAGACCGGGCACCCCCCCCCCCCCCCCCCAAAAAAAAATATTTAAAAAAATCCGCCTCTGCTTTAACTATTTCCAATATATGATTTGTCAAGTTATTAAGTTGTATTTACATTTTCCTTCTAGTAAATATCATGACTACTTTTTTACTTGGAGAAATTTCAAACCCCATGTAGAGTACCATTTACATATATTATCTAGTCTTGTACTTTTTCTGTAAAATCTTAATGCTTGAACCTGATTTCCATATAGCACATTGATCTGTAAATTGTGAAATTTTTCAAAATATCTTATTGCCCATACTATTAAATAAATTGGTCTAATGCAACTCCGTTGAAGAGTACCATTCTAATTTTGCTCAACTCTACACAATGCACGCAATGGTCTATGAAGCTATTACCAACTCATCTTTAGTCTACTGATCAGACATACGACCGCTTTTTCAACTTGCTAAAGACATCAACTCCAACTAGCACCACATGTATTCTTTACTGATAGCTAACCTCTATTCCGCCCAACATGCATTCGTCAGCAGTACGAGAGAAGCTGCTTTGTGCACTGCACTCAATAAATGTTATTCGAATACTATATTTAAGCAATAGACTAACTATATTTTGGTGTATGGTATGATTGTAAAGTGTACATGTCTGTCTGCAGGCAGGTTTCATCTGACCATTACTTCATTTATATTTGTGATTAATTCAAAGATTTAACTTTGTTTTAGTATAATGCTATTAATATGTCAGCAATGTAATTTCTGAATGGGATAACAGTATAGACGATCTAACATTATAACAAACATGCACTGATGCTAAAAATGAAAATACTGCTTTCGAAAAGTTGGAGGATTTAACTCTTTCGCAGGCGTTGGACCAATATGATGTGGATTTTGAAATGGATGACTTGCAGGATTTTGAACTTACACAGGTTCCTCTTGAGGCGGATAAAATTATTGAAGATTTGGTAAAGGCTGTTACTGTGGAGTGTAACGAGAATTCACGCTATTCTTCTGTGGAAGATATTGATGTTGATAAGTAGTTAAGTCAACTGAAAGCAGAAATGCACGGAAAAATACTACTTGGAGTGTCGCCACATTTAACGACTGGAGAGTTGCGCAAATGAAAAGTAATTACTGTGCCATTCCAGAACTTTTAAAGTTTACCGCAAATGATGTAAATCGGTGGCTTAGCAAGTTTGTAATAGAGACCAGAAGAAAAGATGGTAAGCCGTATCCCTCAAAGACATTATATCTTTTATGCGTTGGCATACTGATATTTCTCCGAGAGAATGGGGTGCATGTGAATTTTTTGGACGAAAAAGACTTTGTGTTTTATGATTTCAGATGTTCATTAAGCGCACGCATGACCGAACTCACGACACAGGGTATAGGCACGACTACAAAACAGGCAGAAGCGATAAGCGAGAAAACAGAAAGCACTCTCTGGGAAAAGGGTTTGCTTGGGAGTACCAGTGCTAAAGCTATAATGAATACAATGTTTTCTATAACAGTAAACTTTTTGGGCTCAGAAGTGTAGACCAGTATAGGAATCTGTCCGTGGACCAGTTCGAACTTGGAAAGGATCAGACTGGAAGCTATATTTTATTCAAGGGCAAAGCCAACAAAACGTACAAAGGTAAGTTTCATTTTTCTTACAATATTTTAGTATTTGTGCTTTTATTGTGTATTCAATTCGTCCTTTTGTGTATTTGGGTCAACAACACTTGACTGACGGTTTTCAGAAAATCCGGATGTCTTCGTTGAGGTCCGCGCTACAACAGGTGCTTCATTTATGGTAAACACGGGTATATTATATCTTGCGTCGTGTATATACTTATTACATTTTACCCAATCCAGGCCATATAAAACTGTTTCATATTTCATTAATTAGTTTTGTTCAGTGTATGATTTTTATGTCACTGAATGTCAATACTTCATTTTTTCAGGTGGACTCAATCAGCGGAACTTAAGTGCCAAAAACTTAAAACACTACCTTCAAAACCTTGTACTTTTCAAGATTAATGAACAGTATTTGCACATTGTACGTGATCTGAATGGGACAGCCTTTTACAGGAGACCTCTAGATAATGAAGTATAACGTTTGGTGAACAGTCGGTAGGCGTCAACAAATTATCTAATATCATGAAAACCATGTGTGCAGAAGCCGGAACAGAGGGGTATTTTACTAACGAATCTGGATAAAGGACATGTTCCACGACATTATACCAGGCAGGAGTCCCAGAACAAGAAATCATGAACAGAACAGGTCATAGGTCAGTCGAGAGTATTAAAAAATATAAAAGGGCTTCCAATGAGATGTTAACTCACATATCCTTGAACCGAGCGAAAACATTTGCAAATTAAAACATGAAGACAGCACAGAAAATCGCGAACCATCAAATAGTGCTGGAGGAGGCGTTGGAAGTTTGTTCACTGGATGCGTGTTCAATTCTAATAGTGGAAGTTAAATACAATGTATATTTGTGATTATTTCAGTACTTGTGGATTATGTTGAATTGTTTGGTGTCTTTAATTCACGGGAATATTTGCATTTTGGAATTCCATCTTTTGTTTTGTAGTGAAATGTTTGCATTATGGAATTATATGCATCTTTTTTTTTGTAGCGAAATGACCAGTGTGCAATTCTCGAGGATCAGAGGATTTATATATGTGGCTTTCAGTTTTACATTTTTTTTTAATAATACAGTTATTAAAATTCATTGTTATATTTATTATACGAAAAAGAAAGGATATGGGGTATTCACCAATGACTACCCAACACTATCGTTTTAGGGTTGAAAAAAATTACAGGAAAGAAAATGTGTTACATTGTAGTTTCTGGCTAAAAGTGTGAGGTATCTAACATACACCCCATGACCATTTTCAATCTCTGGTAAACCAATCAGAGGGCCGATATGGAACTGTGGTGTATGTTTAGATACCCTCACACTTTTTCAATGGAAAATCAAGCAAATTATGGTACATTCATCCGTACTTCAATTTATGAATACACGATCTCGCGTTCAACCTACTGAACTTTCAACTTTCCATTGATCTCGTAAATGTGAAATTACTACACTAATTTTATCCGAGCTCTCTCGCCATTTAAGCCGTATGATTCTAAATTTTCTGTTTGTATTTGTCTTTTAACAAAAATTGAAATTAAAATCCTTTTAAATTATTGTAACATGAATGGTAATTTTACGTTTGATCTTCTAGTGAGTAAATTTCAGTTAATTTTATAGGAGTTCGTTAACGGAAGGATTTTTAGTAATTGCACTCTCCAATCCCGCCATTGACCGCTTCTCGTTGGAAAAGAATGAGAGAAGCCTAAACCAATGCTCTAACTTCCATCTCAGAAATTCTTAATGCATAGTCTGGCTCCACCTTCTTGAGATAGTAATTAATGAAAGAATAGAACAACATGTAATAGAAATGACTATAAATTTCCCTACTGTTATTTTGGTTGGATAGAAATAGGAAGATGTGGTATGAGTGCCACTTAGACAACTCTCCATTCAAGTTACAATTTATAAAAGTAAACCATTATAGGTCACGGTACGGCCTTCAACACGGAGCATTGGCTCACACCGAACAGCAAGCTATAAAGGGCCCAAAAAAATTACTAGTGTAAAATCATTCAAACGGAAGAACCAACGGTCTAATCTATATAAAAACGAGAAACGAGAAACACGTATGAACTACATAAACAGACGATAACTACTGTAATCAGATTCCTGACTTAGGACAGGTGCAAACATTTGCAGCGGGATTAAACGTTTTAATGGTACCAAACTTTCTCCCTTTTCTGAAACAATAGTATAACATCACGACATAGATAAACACACAATAAAATATCAATTGGAAGGCTTACCTCAATCAAAAAAACGTAAATTAACACACAATGAACGAATAAATTTGACCTGTGACACCTGAATGCAAATACACAGTTAATAAAAAATTACAAGGGATAAATAATTAAAGTCAAAAGTAAATAAACAGGTTTAAAAAAAGTTAAAAGTATGATATCACTGTGAAATTTAAAACAATGTATAGAAAATCATCACTTTTGAAGAAACCTGTGTCATATTATACACAGGTAAATGAAAATAATTTGGATACCTATTTTTATCGTGTCGAAATTAATAATATTCTAAAACAAATATCTGACACTGGATGTTTAGTAATTTTCTTCATTTTATAAAGGTCTCTATTTCCGTGAATTGATCATGCTTTAAATATTTGTTCCTGGATCTTATGATAACACGAATTCAACATGCAACGATTGTAATCAATTAACCGATCTTTTTCCAGTTCTTGGGAATGGAATAATATTATTAACTAACTTCATAATTGGTATTTGAAAACGTTTCCTTCTTATCACAACGTTAAAACTCCCTTCAAACGACACGTCATTTTCGAGTTTGAGGACAGATAGACATCGAATAAATGTTGCATCAGTCCCTATACCCCCCACTCCCACCTTCACCCGCACCCCCTCCCTCTCCCGAATCTGTCCCGACAGCGTCCCAATTCTGCCGAATGCGATTCGTCGGAGATCAAACGGTGACCAGATAGTAAACCGACGCTATACCGTATTGGAAACGGCTTTGTCTGGATTCAGTCGTATCGTGTTATGTAATTGTCGGGACTCTGACGTGGGTATTATTGCCTAATTTCGTATTGATAACGGGACTGTTCCTGAACGGTTTCGGCAAAGACGGTTCTCAAGATCTTGATGCAATCTGGACTCAAGCGCCAAAAACAGAAATGACAAATATCTCCAGATTATGCCCGTTCCACAGGACACCGTCCAGAAAACACAGAACATTGTTACGATTTTGATCCGATACAGCATAATCTGTCACGACATAGTCACGATTGTAATCCGACTAGACAAAATCGGCTGAGTCTCCCCGAATGTTACAGGACGCACCTATATGTCATAAATTGGTGACTACTCGTTTTACCTCCAAAAGAGCTGGAAACTATTACGACGACCATTTTTGAGGGTGTAGTGTAGCGTTCATAAGTCGTGTAAATTCCCGTTTTCAATCTTTATTTTTTTTTTTTAATTAACCTGGGTGTTGTCCTTAGAGTTTTCGCGGGGATCATTTTACTTGTGATAGACTCGATATCCAGACTTGGATATTTAAACCTCGTCTGGACAATATTTCTTTAGATTGGGGAAACTATTTTATTCAATTCAATTTCAATGTAGTCTTATATATTAATTTATTAATTATTGAAACATGGCTTGGGTTTTAGAGTCAAACATTTCTAAATTTATAGTCTACGTTTCCGTTCTCAAAAAAACAAAGAAAGAATTGTACACTAGCTAGTTAGTTTATGCGTAGTTAATTTTGAAAGAGGTGGGTACATGTTAATACCGATAACAAATCTTCTGAATTGTTTGAGCCTAACTCTGGAATTAAATGTTTTATTATCGCATTGCTTTTAAGGTATGAAAAAGTCAATGCTACTGAATGATGAGTTTCAGACATAGCTCTGGTTGGAACGGGATTTTAAAATGACTTGATTTATTGCAATATTATTTTTACAGGACTGACTTTGGTTCCTTTGGCATGAGATTGCTTAGGTCATGTTTCTGTCTAACAAGGTGAGTGGAAACCAGTTGATGTATTTTTCTCGGAAGTCGGAACGTGTGACGTCTTGAACTTGATCGGTTATTTTTCTTAGAACGACTAGTATACAGTTATTGATATTAAAGTAATCAGTCACGTCTAAAATTGTTAATGTTTCAATTTAGTATTAAAAAAAATTATAACATTAAGGCTAAACACTTTCATCTTACTTGGTTGATTTATTATGTGTTTTTCACACAGGCAACTGTCTCAGAAAAAAAATTCCTGTATACCTTAATATTGTTATATTGAGGTATACAGGACATTTTTTTTCTGAGACAAGTGCCTGTGGTTTTTCACTGCTACAATGTAATGCATCGCCCATTTTTATCCTATAAGGTGAGGTGTGAAAATGTATTGAACATTCACGTTATAAGATTTCATATGGAGATACTGCAATTTTTGTGTTTTAATGTTTTCGTCCATTAAATATAAAACTGTTTATCGATCTTCGTTATTTGTTACGTATGTGCGAATGCATTGCATAACGTATTCGTCAACTCTTTGCATTTTAAGGTTTCTGACACCTGTCATTGGTTTGGCGCAATCGTCGTGACATCTTGCAATTACTAGGTTTCTGTCACCTGTTTTGTGTTATATTGGTGGATTATCAGTATGTTTTTCTAAAAACCTTGGGCGAAAGCACTGGCTGAACACTCTCTATCAGTAACGAAAACAGTTGAGCTCCCAATGTATAATTTCATGAGACAAAAAATGAATGGAATATCCGTTTACAAAAAGCCTTTTACATTGCAGTATACACGTATGACAATAACGCATAAATTACACAGTTTCCAAGTGTGGAATCGGTTGTCCAAAAGATGTGAGAAATGACAGGAAGGATCTAAAAAGGACAAATTTACCAGAAATGCTATGCCATCAACATGATCAAATTATGAAAGTAGCAGACTTGATAAAAGAATATGGCCCAGGAGAGATTGAAATATAGAAGGATTAATTGTCACTTTGGTATTTGTCGCTGCTCGTTTAAGCAGGAAAAACAACAAATGTCATGGCATGTACATGTAGCGGGCTTTTGACGACAGACATATATAACGAACCGGAAGGAAGGTTCACTGTAGGCAATCATCTCCAAAACAGCAAGAATGATGATTGCACTTATATTGATCATGAACAATTGGCAATCGATAACAATTTTACCTAATACACAAAATATCGTGTTTGCAGTGACGTTTTAAACTTCAATACATGTAATCTTTATATAAGCGGTACATTGATTAGTAAAACATAGCACTTATGATACAAATACTTTCATACATGTACCTTCAAAGACATGGCTTGGAAATTAGATTCTACCAGCAAAAGTCTTATTACAAATGGGACATCGTATCCTTATGTTTACTTTGATGATGTTTATAGGGCTCATAAATGTAGAAACGATCCAGGTAAACACATTGATTCTTAAACAAAAACATCGTTAAAATTATTAATTTCCTAATGTAGTAACATGTTTGAACACTGTTCTATTAGTACTAACATTCGTTTTGATTTTAATAGATAAAAGCATAACTTGATATGTAATTCTATACAGTTACGACAAATTATGGTACCATCTCTTGTCGATACAATGTAGTAATACATATTGGTATTTCACATGTTCATGTTGTTTTTAGACTGTGTATGCACTACATCTGTTGTATGGTATATGAATAACATTTAGTATATTTAACTCTGGGATATTCTGGTTTTTCTTATCAGCTGTGATTGGCTGCATATATAAATTAGCTTTGAGGAAAACACGATTATTCTAATAGGGGTACATTGAGTATTTGACTTATTGTTAGTAGTTATTTGGTTTGTGTTTCGAGCCAAACTGTTCAACAGTTAAATATTAATTATTTAAAAAGCTCGGCAAACCTCGCGCTTTAAATATTAAAATTTAACTGTCTCGAGTGGAGAAATATCGTAACACACGTGTTGCAGTGGTGAAATCTATATTTAAGACCCTAAGGCATATACAATTAATTTGTAAGATTCCCATCTCCATTTGTCATGATTTATTTTATTTCATGTTTATCATGTTTATCCCATATCAAGGAAAAACATGTTTACTAGAAATGTGGATGCAAAGTGATGCCAAAAGTTTATATATCTTTCCCTAGTTTGAATTAAAGATAAGCTAAATTTGTCTTATTTTCGGATATTGTATTGTTAGAACATAAATGTCGTTATAATTCATGTTCATGATCTGTATACAGTGCATGGAATGCAATGAGCACATCTGGTTACAAAAACAAATAAAAAAAATAAAGATAAAACGAAACAAGCTAATTTAGATTTTGGGCGCACGTTAACATGCTTAACCTCGATACATTCTGTATGTGCCCGTCTAAAGTCAGAAGCCTGTAATTCAGTGATTGTCGTTTGTTGCTTATATTATATTTGTTTTTTTTTATTGTTTTGAACATAAATCAGGCCGTTAGTTTTCTCGTTTGAATTGCATTACATTAATTTTGTCATTTCGAGGCCTTTTGAAGCTGACAATGCGGTATTGGTTTTGCTCATTGTTGAAGACTGTACAGTGACCTATAGTTGCTAACCTTCTACTTTATTTTAGTCTCTGGTGGAGAGTTGTGTCATTGGCAATCATACTGCATTAGAGATTTGTTAACCGGGTTTTCATAAGACTTGGCGAGTTCTACTGAAACCAAAGGAAATTTGCATTACAAAGATGTGATACAACAAACAGCAGTTGTGCAATGGAATAGCAAGCACCACACATGCACTAAATAAAAGGGACTGGTCAGAACTGTATGTTAGACTAAGAGCCTATAAAATGCCAAAGTTGCTATTTCATTTGCGAGTATACCATAAAATGATATAAAAAAAAGGCAGAAGACACTTCCAAAATTTATAAATCGGAAGAGTTAGCAGATCCTCCTCTACATGAGTGAATATCTACAAATCAGATAATTATGCAAACATGTTAAACCTTGTCGCATTCTTTATGTGCTTGTCCCTAATCAAGAGCTTTTAACTAGCTGTCTGTGAAATTTTTTTCGTTTGTTGTTTTTAGCATATATGTATACATATATATATATATGCAGTCCTGCATTTTTGGGCCTTTGACAACTTACTGTACAGTCTTGGTTTTGTTCATTGTTGAAGGCCGAACGGTTGTGACCTTTGAACTCTGGTGGATAGTCTTATTTGCAACAATATTACTGTTGCTTCATATCAGATGCTTTGTATGTATTAATACGTATATTCGCACATTGTAAACAGGAAAAAGTGCCACGCATTTTTTACATACGTAAAACGTGAGTTTGGAAACGCATGGTAAATGCATATTTCTTACCCCGTATGTAAAACGCACGATTTAAATAGGGGTTATTCGTGCGTTTTACGCATGAAAAATACATGTGTATTATTCATGCGTTTAGGCCTGAAAAAAATGTGATGTACACATGTTTTAAAACCATGCGTTAAACATACGTTTGTAGCTAATATGCGTATAATAAACGTTTCAAAAATTGGTGTAAAACATGTACATGTATGAAACACATATGCGTATAATACATGTTTCAAACTAATCGAAAAATGTTTACTAAATCATCCATAAAACCTATTTGTCATGTTAACTTGTTCATACTCATATATTCCATACAACTAGCATTGATTTTGTTCATTGTTGAAGGCCTTTCAGTGACATATAATTGCTGAAATCCGCTTCTTTTGGAATCTGTTGGATAATTGTCTCATTGGCAATCATACTAAATCTCTTTACGTTATATTGACCACAAATACTTTTGACAGGCGATGTCAGTATAAAATTCAGACCAGACTGGGCTTTTCATCTGTTTTATAAAGGATACTTGTATTTCTGTTTATGCCAGTATAAAAATAAAAACAAATCTGTCATATGATTTTGCTACTGATCACTGTTGAGCAGCTGACCTAATATGAAGTCATTTTGTTCAGATGTATTGGCGTCATATTTGATAATTATCAATTTAATAATCATATTCAAAACATTAAAACTTGGGCCAACAGAATTGCTGACCAAATATGAAATCCAACTGTTAAGCAGTTGTGAGAAAAATCTGAAGGAAATACTTTTTGTACAATTAAATGGACATACAGACAAGTGATTGGCCCCAATTTTAGAGTTGGGGTATAATATGTGACGTGAACAAGTAAATGAGGCATCTTTCTTAATGCTGTAAATTTATTGCTATATATATATATATAAAATATATATGTAAAATTAATTCTTTGGAAACAGTCATTGTCATATTATTATTTCATCTTTTTTCCATCACTTTGAAGAATTCAGGTTTCTTTTACTGAAAAACAAAAAATTATATATGAAAGAATGTATTACTACTTATGCTTATTAGTAGCTAAAAGGTTTCTTGAATCTTTCGATATGGTATCATCTAGTTTTTTATGCATATTGTGTTTCTGTCAACTGTAGTTACAATTGTAAAGATTCAAGTTAAAGTTACTGTAAATGGTTGATGTAGCAGACTTGTATAAAAGTTTGCACACTGTTTTATTTCATATTCTAAAATAATATATAATTTAAAATTTACATCACATGTATGTTTCATTAGAATCCGTACTTTTGATTGGCTGAAAGCAATTGCGAGGCATTCCAAATTCAAATTATATTTTTCAATAAAATTCAACATTCATGACTGAACATGCTTCTCGTGATAACGTCACTACAATGCATAGTTGTCCTTCATTCAAAATGTGCTTCAGTCGACCATCTTTTGACGCTTTTTACACACTTATAAAATTACAAGAAGCTTTTAATTCTTAAATACTCTTAAAACAGATTTACATTTGTATGTTTTCTGCTTAATATATTTTTTATCAACAATGATTTGTCATTTTGAATGTAATTTCCTTTAAGGTAGATTAACTGTTTACCGCCATCTTGGATTGTTAAATAGTACACAATCAGTCTACTACTACTATGGGTTTTTTAACGACCTTGACTACCCATGAGGGTCTCACACGGTCGCATATTCGGTTTAGTTCTTTGCTTAAACCTGCATGTTTTTAAAATAGATTGGCAAGTAAGACTGTTTATCTATAAATAAAGAAAAATAAGAGTTATATTGCATTATTTAGACTGTTTAAACAAATATCAAATATTTGTTATGATTACATTCAATTTTTCAACTCAGCCATTTAAGGGAAGATAACTCGTTTAGTAATTTGTTTACAAAGGAATCTTTTATTCTTTAGTTGAAGCAAGAAAAGAAGTTTGGTGACATCATTTTTTCTTTTTAGATTTTCAAAAAATTACATCAAAATGATAATTTAGATTCAGAAGCAGTTAAATAACACATCATTTGGAGATGACATTGCTCGTGTAATAGAAAGCATTAAGGAGTACCACCAACTGATTCATGAACATACACCAGAGTTGAGGAAAAAGCAAAAATACATTTGTTACTTCGTATGGTGAGATTTGTTTTAGTCCATTTTCTCATAACTTCGAGTTTTGTAATCCATTACGTATAACAAAATTTTAAATCATCGAAAAATTAAGAAGAAACAAATCAAATCAAATCGAACACAAATGTCTTAAAGCCTATTTTTAATTACATATACCATAAGGGTATATGAACTCAAAGTTTAAAAAACAATATCATTTAAATCTTGTGATATAAAAGACTTGGCACATTCTTATTCATAACATAAAGACCAATGAATAATGACTTGACATATTCAGGATTAACATATAGTCATTTGTAAATGAGACAGCACATGTTAATTTTTATTCCACAACAGCATTTACGTCTTAAAATTCAGAAACCAAATTACTTTGACCATGCTAGAGACATTTGTTATCTTATAAGAAAATGACTGAAGAAAAAATATAAAACTAGTTCTACTTGAACATGTTGAATAATAATGAATACTTTTATTTTAGGATCTTTTATTTCTTTCTGAAATTCTTTGCACAACACAAAAAAAATACCATATACCATATGACCAAAATCATGCACAGGGTGCCGTTATAGGGTTACATGTATAAAGCATGCCGAAACATTTCACCATTTTTTTTAAATGAACATGCAGTACATGGAGTTATAACCATGATAACACCTAACACTTCATTATACTAAGAAGGGTGTAAAATCTTAAAAATATCAATATATAAATTTATATTATAGGTTGAAGATGTTCAAAGACATTGGTCAACAAAAGCATACGCAGAATATGCAATTGAAAAAAAACATAGATATATTAAAAGCATGATGTTTTTTTACAGAACCAAAAAGTCGGGAGAAGAGACAGTTGTATACAGTTTTCAAAGCAGAGCTGATCCAGCATATCATATATGGAGGATACTTTGAAATAGGAACTGTTTGGTTAGTTAAACTTAATAATTGAAAACAGTGTATAATAAAATAAAACGTGATATACAAAGGTAAGAAATAAAACTGTATTAAACTATTTAAACCATAATCATTTGCACTTTAAATTGATCACATAACTACAATGTAGTTAACAAGTAATGAATTCTTGTATTGTAATTTCAAACTGTTCCAGACGAAACCTTACACCAATTAATCCTAGTCTTCTAAAATATTCTAAATGTTTCAGACAATATAGCATTTACTTGGAAGACAGTGATGAGCAGAATATCCATGTTCTTTCAAACTCAGATCTAATGCGTTGTAGCTGTTAAATGTCCTTTTGTGTTTAAAACCATAGATAATTAATAAATTTAAATATAATTAAATTAGGTATTTAAATGCTAACATGATCCTGCAGTGAACACTTGTGTTTTTTTATTTGTTTGTTTTTTTGTATATTTATATAATGGTGGAAGTATTAATGTATACGAATGTCCGTCCATCTGTCAATCAGCACTTCATACAATAACTCTAGTTTGCTTCAACCAATTTTCATGTACTTCAAAAGATTAACGGAAGAAAGCTCCCGTAGATCTTGAAATGTCTTTGCTATTTCATTCCAGTTATGGGACTTTAAACATTTGAATAAAGGTATTTTTTTCACATTTTGCGCACTAACTCTAGTATGCCTGCAGTGGTTTCCTCAAAACTAAACATTATTTTGGGGATTTAACAGTCATATTTAACACAATATTTAAACGTCTAAAGGTATCCTAGTATGAACATAAGAAGATGTGGTATGATTACCAATGTGACAACTGTCAGGCACAGACAAAATGACATAGAAGTTAACAATGAAAGGTCACCGTAGGGCCTTTAACAATGAGCAAAACGAAAACGTTGAAAAAAAAGTTTTCAAAAATACCTTTTATGGTGATAAATATATGTAAAACATGCGTAAAGCAAATATATTTTCCCTGCGTATAAACAAACTAATGTTTTACACACCAGATATTTTTCATGCGTTTTATAACGCATGTTAAAAATATGTTATTGAACAACTGTTATGTGCATGACGGAAAAAAACGTGCGTTAAACGCACATAAAACATAGTTTTACACACTTTTTTTTTACATGCGTAAATCATGCGTGGCACTGTTTACTGTGTAAAAGAGAGGCGAAAGATACCAAAGGGACATTACAACTCGTAAGTCGAACATAAACTGTCAACTTCATTGCTAAGAAAGAAAAAAGACCACAGACAAACAACAGTATACAAAACACAACATAGAAAACTAAAGACGGACCAACAAGAACCCCACCATGAACCGGGGGTGATCTCAGGTGCTCAGGAAGGGTAAGTAGATCTTGCCCCACATGTGTCACTTGTCCTGTTGCTCATGTAAGTACATGTTAAATAGTACGGTTTTTTGTATTTTCCGTTTTACGACATTTGAATTGGAAAAAGAAATAAAATTCAGCCTCTGATTGTGTTATCTCTGTTAAAAAAAAAATGGTTTTTAACTTGTAGGTCTTTTTGAAGCATTTACAATTATTTTGGATTGCAGTGTTCCTGAAGATGGCCAAGAGTTTTGGACCCAACCCATTCGTTTTCATTCGTCGTCATTTACGTTCAAGATCAAGTTGTGAAATTCAAAATTGTATAAATTTTTGAGAGCACAGAAAATGCATCTGCATTAAACTTCGGAGCA
Organism: Mytilus californianus; assembly: GCF_021869535.1. NCBI lineage: Eukaryota > Metazoa > Mollusca > Bivalvia > Mytilida > Mytilidae > Mytilus > Mytilus californianus. The sequence continues at coordinate 39,178,612 of NW_026262712.1, forward strand.
CTTTGTACACAGCTGTTGCACAAATCTGAATATAGAAAATATAATATTTGAAGACAATACATACTTTGTTCAAAAGAAAGTTTGTATGAACTGTCCTTAAATCTTTCTGTATATTGCACATCAAACCGCTCATTTTGTGCTACTGTAAAATGGTTTTTCCAGTCTCCTATTTCCCCTGAAACAGATTATTTAAGAAATGAATACTTCTTTTTGTAATTCTATTGGAGAATAGAGAAATAAAATTGAGCTATTTTTAGATGCATGTTTATGTTAAACCATAATGTCTTTGGGACAATGTTATCAAAACAAAATTTTGAAATAACCTTCGTGGTTGTCACCGTTTTGACTTATGTATTGGTAGTAATTGTAATGGTCTGTTAAACAAGTTAGGTGGATTCACATTTCAGCAAACAGTCGGCATTCAAGTAAGTATTTACTTGGCACCCCTGATGGCAAATGCAGGTTTAATTTGATATGGAGCAGAATCCATGTTATAATTTTTCAAATAAAGACAAAACGAAAAAGCATTTTGCAAGTTTTTAAGCTTCACTTTCAGACATATAGATGATGTCATATTACTTCATAACCATCTTTTCAGCAAATACATGTACACATATATCATACATCACAGTGCGCTTGACATTAAGGATACTATTGAAAATATAATACCTTCTTCCTATTTAGATTTCTGTCTTGAAATTGACGTTAAACTGGGATTTAATACAAACGTGACGATTTTAGTTTTCCAATTACCAACTCCCAAATTATCATCTCAGCACAGAGTAGTAACAATCCATCTGCTCTATTGAGTTGCATTTACAATAACTTAGTAATTACCGTATGGAGTTTGGTTAATGTATAACTTTAACATGATTGCAAAAACACTGCATATTTTTTTATATGTCCTATTTAAATTATATTACCCTTTCTATATATGAAGCCTTTTCCAGAAATTACTTCCGTCATATCTAGTTTATTTTTCTGCATATGATTAAAGGATGTTGTTTCAGCAATATTTTCTATTATCTTTTCGGTGCACGGTATTCCTAAGAAGTTAGCCAATCGCTGTATCTCTCCTGTATTATCCTTAACAGAAAAAAATTAAACTTCATTAGAGCTAACATATTGATACCACGTTACCTTACCTGTGTAAAGTCCATGTTTTGCTGTAGAATGATATCAATTAAATAGTAATTTCAAATAAAACGTCATTTAGTTTCTTGTGTTTACTTATTACATTGACAATCAAACCACACCATTCTACTAAATCTGTTTGTTTGGCAAGAAAAAATAGTCCTCTTGTGTTGAATCACCTGCTTGAGCCATTCGTCACAACTCGGCCGATTCCGGAGAGTAGCGGATTCACCCGATGATTGCCGATTGCTGCTTGAGCTATAGATAAGAGCGGCAGTAACTAGGTGTAAAAAGATTTTGGCGATAATATTAAAAAAGAAAATGCACATAATTGAAATGATTGTTCAACCTTTTTCATTTCTTCGAAATAGCAATTAAATATCATGCCGGGAAAATCTTTCTCTGCTTGTTCCATTTCTTTCTCATAATTGTACCATGATCCATTTGGACCTACAAGTGAAGAACAGAATTGTGACAAATAAAATATACTGATAAGAATCAAAAACATTCTTAGATACATAGAAATGAGAAAATATTCAAATATAAGGAAAACAAAATAAGAAGAAATGTTCTACAAAATAAAAAAAAAAATCTAGTATATTTTTGTAGCCGTACTGGAAAATTTACAACACATAGATAGAATAGTCTTATAAAAGTAAGAAGATGTGGTATAATTGTCAACGAGGGAACTCTCTACCAGAGATCAAATGGTATAGAAGTTAACAACTATAGGTCACTATACGGTCTTCAACAATGAGCAAAACCCATACCGTATAGTCACCTATAAAAGGCCCCGAAATGACAAATGTAAAAAATTCAAACGAGAAAACTAACGGCCTGATTTATGTAAAAAAACAATGAACGAAATAAAAATATGATATACAGCAATACACGACAACCACTGAATTACAGGCTCCTTACTTGGGAAAGACACATACAGAACTTGGGACAGACACATACAGAACTTGGGACAGACACATACAGAACTCGTGACAGACACATACAGAATGTTGCGGGGTTAAACATGTTAGCGGGCGCCCAAACCTTCCTCCTTACCGCGTCCTAGTATCACGACTATCCTAATTTTGATATGTTTATTCACAACAATTTCTGAAGTAACTGCCTAATTATATTTCTTTAAGTAGAGTTCCAATTGTGAAAAAGGTTGTTGTAGATAAGTTAAACCTATTTTGATTTTTCCGGTTAAATTATAAAGTTATTTTCCTTATCCCCCCTCCCCCCCTCCCCCCCCCCCCCCCCCCAAAAAAAAAAAAAAAAAAACAACAAAAAAAAAACAAAAACAACCCAACATACAACCCTTACAGTCCTTTGCCCTTTGTTCCACGATAATACGTCAAGTAAAATCTAACATGTTGTATTTCCGACTTAATACCACATAGGGTGATTTTCTTCAAATTAAAGTGAATTTGAAATATAAACAAAATGTGACGGACGGGGGCGTGAGGAGCTTGTTAACAAAATTTTCATAAGGTAGCATTTATTTTAAGTTCTAAGTTTGTTTTTTTTTTTGTTTTTTTTTTTTTTTTTCAATTTGTAAAAAATGTTGTATCTACTTCAATAATATGACAAAGGTCCCTTGTCATTTTGGTAATATCAAGGCATTCCTTGCTTTTCTTTTCTGCCAATACATAAATAGTGTTTATGAGGCGCTTCATGTAATATGTCTCGGAAGCTGATAACAAGTTATCTTTACATATAACAGACGTTTGATGATTCCTCGGGTAATTTAATAAAATGTAAGGTGCATTCAATGTATAAATTTTCAGAAGTTAACTCTATTTCTAAATAAAGAAGAATGTGTCTAAGGTCACGAATGACCCCGCTCAAACTTGCTTAATATAATATGTGAAAACATTTTTGGGAAGGACACTTAATGCCCCCTTCACCTAGCAGGGGCGGATCCAGCAATTTTTAAAAGGGGGTTCCCAACCCAGGATAAAAGGGGTGGTCCAACTATATGTCCCCATTCAAATGCATTGATCGTCAAAAAAAAAGGGTGGGTTCCAACCCCCGGAACTCCCCCGGATCCGCCACTGCCTAGCGGTATGAGCATAAAAAGTAAGAATGTGTGTAAAATTTGCTAAACCACAATCAATCAAAATAAGCTGCAAGGTATAAATGTATAGAGAGGATATATTAAAGTGTATTTCTATTTTTCTAAATACTTTTTACTACTTGTTTAACTGTCGAAAGATACCGTCATTCGTTATCCACGGTTTATGCAAAATTCATGCTATAATTAAAATATTTTGAAAATTGGCGTTTAAGATATTGCCATCAAATTTTTGGTGTTATTGTAGCTGAGACATCATAATTATTGCTTACATTTTCTTTCTTTAAAAGTATTAGAAAAATATGGATTATTTTAAATAAATGTAAAGACAATGTGTTTCTTTTTTTTTAATATTGTTTGATAAATCGTTTATTCAAATTTCCTCAGTTATACCGTATCCCTAAGCAGCCCAACAAAGCATACATTGGGAGCCTTGTGCTATGAAATTTTGCATTTTCCAGGAAAACATATGGTAGATTTTAATGAAAACGAAATCTGAAAATTACAAATTAAATTTTACTCCAATGGTTCATCTCTTTAATCAGGTTTTACATACTAGATACACAATTAATTATATAATCTAAATACCTGGTGTTACGCTTAACATCTCAAGATTGTGTGGTTCTTTTTTCAGATTTTGTATGTTGGTAACTTACATTTGTCTGACATCCACATTTCGAAAAAATCATCCCAGGTTCCAGTAAAGTCCAGAAAGGTGTCACTCTTTGCGTGATAATAAAACGAGACACAGACATCTTTCGGGTTTCTAATCATATGAATAATCTTGCATCTATTTTCGATATGCTGCATTGGTAGATATTTAAATGAGTAATGAGTATTAAGTAACCTTGGTGATGGCAGTGCATCTAAGACTGAGAGATCGGGAATAACTTCTAACATCGTCGAAACTTTGGTAACGGTATCCAGATCTGTTTTGTTTCTTATTAACATATTGGTAACTTCGTAAACCCAATGCGTTCCTTTGGAGAAAATACACAGGAAAATTAACAACTACGAATACAGGTGTTACATGTATTAAATGCAATTCATATGATACGAATACGGGTATTTGTTCTCTAAATTTCTTTTGTGTTTGTTAAGTTGTTAGGTGACTGACTACTGACAAATACCGTGCAACTTCTTTTAAATAAAAAATAAAAGATTATAATGAATATGGGTGATTAATGACTGTAACATTTAAGTGGTTAGAACATCCGCATGTTGACATTGAATAGATACTTAGAAACCAGGTACTGCTATAAATACTGGTGTAAACAGAAAATGTTACATTGTAAATACTTTTTTTTTAAATCAACTCTGCACGGTGAAATGCGCATCTGGCACTTGTGCATCAAAATTGGTACCTTTTATATTATTACTACCACTGATGTTAGTCCCCGAGAGTATTACCAGCCCAGTAGCCAGTACTTTGGTTCTGGTATGAAAATACGGAAATTGTTTTGATTGAAATTTATTGTTATAAAATGTTAGAAATCATTTAAAATTAAGGAATATATCTCCCTCATGTAACGCCTTGATTCCTTGTCCGGTTTTGGCTATACTGTAGGTCGTTTAATTTGATCAGCTTTTCTACGTTTGTATTGGGTTTTTGATTTTCAAATATTTTGGCCTCGAGTATCACTGAAGAAACATAAATTATCGAAATGCGCATCTGGTGCAGTAAATTAGGACCGTTTAATTATTGTATAATTCTCGAACGCATACTCACATTTATGACGTTTTAATATTGTGCGCACACAATTGTCGTACTAGTGTTTTATGAAATAATGCGAGTTTATTGTTTTAATGCGAGACATTTTCAACAGTGTAAAGAACATCCGCATTTTATCGATTTGATGATTAACAATCAGTTATGACAGGATTCTAGCAGAACAAATAAAACTGTGCATCCTTAAAATTGCATTAAATTTACAAAGTTATCGTACATGATTTTATTGCGTATAATATATTAATATAATGAATTTGGAGATATATAATGGGGTTTACTGGACAGTGACAAGTAGGCTAAAACTAACTAATGCAGTAAAATAGGTCATTCAGATACAGAAAAGAGAATGATGGGCAAAAACAAAGAATGAAGAAAAAATGCCTAAAAATTACAAAAAACGGAAATAAAGACAAAGTGAATTTAACTTATGACATGTACATGTATGATAGGTTAGTAATAGTATGTGATTTTCAAATGGTCGGGAAAAGCTTTTATTTAACATATTATAAGCTATTTTCTTACATTTTGATTCATTTGATTTCGTGGGTACCAATTTTCGTGGATATTACGGAAAACTTGAATTTTTGTGGATATTTGATTTCGAGTTTTAACATACTCCTCATACATTTCTTTGCATTTGCAATTCGTTGAACGTTTAAATTCGCGGTTCTCCTGTACCCATGAAATCCACGAAAATTTTTACCCAACTAATAATAATGAATCAAAATATGGTGCATTAATAATACTACCTGATTTTGGATATGTGCAGATCATAATATCTGATTTTCTAGACTGAATTTCCGTTATGTCTTGTATAGCTTTCTCTATCCCCTTTTCTCTGATTACATTGAAAGCTGGAAATCGTACCCCTTCATACTCTGGTAATGGAATCGGTTTCATGGTATTTCTCAGTTCCTTGAGTTTTTCCAAATTCAGATCCATCATTTACAAAACTTTAAAATGAATAAAAGCAGACTTTTGGTTGCATTTGTTCTCTTTTGTGGAGAGTTGCCTCATTGGCAATCCCATCACATCTTCTTATTTTCTTTTTTAATTGCATTTCATACAAAATAAAAATTGCATTAAATATCTCCGAAAATAAAAATATAGAAAACGTAACAAAATGTTATTGCGCCAGATGCGTAAGATGCATTTTCACATATAAACTGTTATTGTCGTAGCCACAATTCCTTCCTCTTTTCCTTGAATCTGACATCAGCGAACGGAACTTTCCACCGAATCTGTACTGACCATCAGCAATACGAATTGAGCTACATGTCTGGACCTTTTATAGCTGACTATATGGTATGGGTTTTTCTCATTGTAGACCTATAATTTCTTACAACTACGTGTTTGGAACACTCGTCGATAGTTTTCTCATTGCCAATCATACCGCAACTCCGTATTTTCATATCATGCATATCTGGGAGCCAGTAGAAAAATAAGAGGGTTTGTTTTTGCATGGCCCAGCTATATTTACAGAGTGACCTATACAGAGTGTAGTAAAAAGTGTAAATTAAGAAATTTATGAGATATTCTATGTTGCACAAATTGTGACGATATAGGTCATTAAGATATAAACTCGTACTCGTATTTTCCATTCTCAATTCTATTTGAGTATGATGGCATTATTCGTATGCAGCATTTCCTACAGTCGAAATGATTAATATTGCATTGCTGTCCGTTGTTCAACTATCGCAATAACCTATTTTTATATTCGACAGGATACCTACTCTGTGGTAGGACATCCTGGTACTCGGTCAAGTAAGAGCAACATAAAGATTTAAAACAAAGCTTTCAATCGGTACAATGTTTGGGGGGAACATTAACTGTTTCATGTTTTCTATACACGCGACAAAATCATCGAAGAAAATTAAACTTTCCTCCCAAATTGCACCGATTATATATTTGATTTTACTTCTTTTGGTTGCTCTTACTTGACCGAGTACCAGGATGACCTACCACAAAGTAAGTAGTCTGTCGAAAATTTATAGTATCCGGAGTCAAAAGTCGGTAATATGAAAAACGTCTATTATAAATGCACCCGAATACATTTCTGAATTTACAGGTTTACTGTAACATGTGTAACTACTTCCTTGTACCAAACATACATTTGTTAAATTCCGAAATATATATTTTTTTCAAGATATTATTCTATGTTATCTATATATAAAAATTAATGGAATTCTGTAAATGATACTCACTTGAAACGAACTTTGAAAACCACTTTGATTTTTACACACTTTATATGTAAACCGTGTGCGCGTAGTAGTAAATAAGATAAATCTAGCTACGATCTTACGATCTACCTTATGAACTTTCAACTTTTGTTAAATATATAAATAGTTATCTCATTGTAATGTCTTACTGATATGTTTTCTTTAAATTTCAAATTAAAGCTTTTGCACTTTTTTCTTTCAACATGTTCATGTGTGTACATGGTTTACTATGCATCGTTCCACCTTTAAACTGTATTTTGTACATGGTAGTGAATATTTATAAATGATGAATATACACTTAGGCATTACATTGTAGTACGTTGCAAATATATAGTCTATGGATACTTTGTGTGAGTTTTTGTGGGTTTTTTTTAATGGGTAAATAACTAAACCTAATTTGTTACAATCATGACAATACTAGTAGTTACCTGTTAAAAACAGTGCTGTAAAACGACAAACACTTGTATTTCGATACAGTCTATCAGGCATTCATTATGTAAACAACATGTGTACTGATAAAACCACACTATTTTACGGAAGCCATTTAGGACCTTCCAAAAATATAATTTGAATTCGAGATCACAAATTCAAATCGTTAATTATCACGAATTGTATAATTCGTTATCACAGATTAAATTCGTGATAACGTAATATCGTAAAAGTAATATAACAATGTTGTTACTATTTTCAATCATTCTAAGGGCAACAGCTCCAACAACATCAACTAAATGTTCCCCAATAAATCTTAGACTAATTTTTCAAAAATATGTTCAAAACTGTTCTACTTAGAAGATGCAGTTCCTGTGTTTGGCGTTACAACATTAATTTCCATCGTCACCAGATTATCAATTTCAATAACAAAGAAATATAAATACCAAAGCACTTAGAAATCATATCACATTTAATGATACTTTCAATTTCTAAATAACCCCGATTTGGACCTACTAGAAAACTGGGCCTATAATTAAAAACCTAAATACATGTTTAGATTCATCATATCAAAGAACCCCAATAATTCGATCATTTTTTTTTATGAAATCAAACAAAGTTTAATTTTGGAACCTTTGGACATCAATGTGGACCAATTTAAACATGGGGCCAAAAATCCAAAATCTTAATACACGGTTAGATTCAAGAACCCCGGGAATTCTTTTTTTTTTTTTAAATCAAACAGCTACGATAGACTCTTCACTTTAAGTCAAGTCCACCATTGATCCAAAAAGTGTAACAAAATTTCATAGAAATTATATTATTTGTCTCCTATTTCTCAAAGATTACTTAAAGAAAAAGAAAAACCAACAGCATAAAAAAACCTAAGCAAACCAAACTAACCGAATCAATTAAGATATATCATGAGACAACTATATATTTTTTTTTTTTAACATAATTAAATATTTATTTCAAATATTGGCTTGTTACAATATCCTTCAGGAGTCCAAGCTCCTCCTGATGTTCCCTGTTACAATCCACTAATCACTCAGGGTAGTGCTTAGTTGTAAAATACATATTACATTTGTATATCAAATATATATTAAATAATATCACTTAATATGACTATTCATATGTTTTCTAATAGTTGCTAAAATATTACTTTTAATTTTCAAACATACTCTTCTATTGAACTCATTGAGAAAAATTAAGAAAACATTGACATTTTTTGTCTTTTGATCAGATATGTAATAGGCTTTGTAAATTGAAAAGCCAACAATCGTTAAAAAATAGTTAAAGTCAAAATATTCTTCGTCAAAAGTTTTATATCCAAATACCAAGTGTCTGAGTTTTATCTTAAAAGTTATTTTACTGTTCTTTAAAACTTCATTTATTTTATTCCAAAAAAGTTTTAAATACAGACACAGTATAAAGTAGTGATCATAATCCTCTTCTTGTGTACAAAAATTACAAGAACTATTGTTTACAATTTTCCACCTGCATAAAAGTTTCTTTGTAGGTAGAATATGTTGTAGTAATTTCCATCTAAAAATTCTAAGTTTATTTTCTTTTAAATATCTGAATAAAAATTTATATAAATTGTTTTGATATAACACATCATCTATATCAAATATACGCAGCAATTTTTTTGGTCCGATAGCTGGTTCAAATTTTTTATTTATCAGAGACTTATATAAAAGTTTATTTGTTAGTGATTCTAATTTTATAGGTAAACCTTCCAATATAAATTGGTTTCTTTTTATATTAACAATACTTTTTACAGAATTTTCCGATTTTAAAATTGCTGCCCAGTCTTTTGGTATTGATTTCTTTACTAAATTAATTTCAGCTATCCAGTTTGATTTATTTTTTAGTTTATTTGAAATTATGTCTTGAGAAATACAGCCTTATTCATTCTATGATATCATTTACATAAATAAGATCGCTTTCAATCCAATTTTTTAAAAATATAGCTTTATTTTCAAATTTAATAAATTTATTGTTCCATAATATTTGTTTTCTTATATCTGTAAATGTTTCTGGTTTTTTTGTTAGACCTCCACCAGTTAATTTCCAACATTTAATGATATCTTTATAAAAATCTGGGATGTGTTCAATGCTTTCTTCTGGCTTATCCCCACTGTTTGTTTGAAACACTAACCAGTTTGACCCAAAATTATAAAAATAGTGCTGAGGTATAATTTTCCAACCTCCTTCACAATCATTTACTAGTCTTTTTACCCACATAGCTTTTAAAGCAGTGAAATAACTCCTTATATCTATCATATCCAATCCCCCCTTTTTATAGGGACCAATAATTGAATTTCTTTTTACTTTATCTGGTTTATTATCCCAAACAAATTTAAAACAACTTTTTTCTATTTCTTTTAAATATTTCTCTGGGACTATGCAGGCAGATCCCACAAAAGAAAAAATGGGCACAATTAGTGTTTTGATAATTAAACTTTTTCCAAAAATAGTAAGATTTCTTTTTTGCCAAGCACAAAATAATTTATTCATCTTTTCAATTTTATTTTCCCAATTTAGTTTTTCACATTCCTCTCTACAATGCCCAAAGTACATACCAAGAGTTTTAACTGGTCCATGTCTCCAGTTGATTCCCTCAATTTTGTCTTTACATGATTTAAGCTTTCCTACCCATAACCCCTCTGTTTTATTTCTGTTTAATTTCAATCCTGAATAAGAACCAAAAAATTCAATTTCGTTCATAGCAACTTGAACATCATATTTAGAACAACAAAATAAAGTAGTATCATCTACTAGTTGCGAAATTTTTATACTATGATTTTTGCAATCTAATTTGATTCTGATACCTTTAAAATCAGTATTGCTTCTTAATCTTGAAGCCATAATTTCCACAGATAAAACAAATAATAATGCAGATAAAGGACATCCTTGGCGTATACCCCTGGTGTTTTTAAAGACATCAGATATCCAACCATTATTCATAACACATGTTTGAATATCGCTATATAAAGTCTTAACCCATCTGATAAAAGATTCATTAAATCCAAAATGTTTTAAAACTGAAAAACATAAAATTCCATTCTAGAGAGTCAAACGCTTTAGAAAAATCAACAAAGACTATAGCCCCCTCAATATTGTATAAATCAGTGAAATCAATAATATCTTGTATCTGTCGAAGATTAAAACCAATAAATCTATTCTTTACATTTCCAGTCTGGTCTTCTTTAATAAGTTTTGGTAAGATTTTTTTCAATCGTTGTGCTAGAGCGTATGATAGAAGTTTCATGTCAATATTTAAAAGAGAAATAGGACGGTAATTATTTAGTGACAATGGATCACCTTTTTTAAATAATAGCGTTAATACACTTGTACGCTGTGAGTATGTAAGTGTTTGATCTTTATATCCAATATTAAGATTGTTTACTACTATGAACTTTAATTTATCCCAAAATTTTCTATAAAATTCAACTGTTAAACCGTCTAATCCAGGGGATTTATTAAGTTTCATTTTATAAATAGCATATGAGCATTCTTCTACTGTAATATCCCCATCGCAGAGTGATTTATCATTTTTATCCATTTCTTTCTCGAGTTTTGTCTCAAATATATATTTATCACTTGATGTTTTATCAGGGCTTTTCGTCGAGTATAACTTTTTATAGTATTCTTTAATACTACATAGTATATCACTGTGATCCGTTAAAATCTCATCATTTTCCCCTTTTAATTTATTGATTGACTTTTTTACCTGTCTCTGTTTTTCTAAACCTAAAAAGTACGAGTTATTTTTTTCCCCAAATTCAAACCATTTCTCTCGTGATCTTATTTGAGCCCCTTTAGCCTTTTGTTCGTAAATTTTGGCAATATTATTTTCAAGTTCTTCAATATCTTTATCTAAATAATTATTCTCAGATTCTTGCTCATCTCTAATTTTCAATTTTATTTCTAATTTTTTTTCAAGAGTTCGTAAGTTTTCTCTTGTAAATTTTGCTTTAGATTTACAATACGCTATAGTTGCCTCCCTTACCTTTATTTTAAATATATCCCATGCTAAACCAAGGTTTTTTAAATTACGATTACTCATAAAGCAGCTTTTCATTTCTTTATTAACTAATTGTATGTAGTCATTATCTTCTAATATATAATTATTTATTTTCCAGTACCCCCTTCCCTTTTCTGATGCACCAGTTCTAAATTTCATTAAAACACTTTGATGATCCGTACAATCAATAACTGCAGGTTTAATTTTACAACATTCTACTAGTGGTATGAAGTCTGAACCTATCAGAATCATATCAATCCTACTTGCCTGAGATTTATCTTTTCTTCGCCAAGTATATTGTTGTTTATTTTTATTTTAATATCTCCAAATGTCTGCTAAGTTATTATTTTTATTAAAGAATTTAAACTATTTACTGATTGAATATTTTTTACCTCTGAACGAGTATTTTTTCTGTCTATCGCTTGCATCGTATCATTGAAATCAATTTATACATTAAGAAGAACTAATCGTCCATCTACGTCGGTATGTTTATTTATCAATTTATAATTCAGTGACTTTTTAATGAGAATAGCCACACCCCTACTAGAGGTCGTTCCGTGACTGCAAAATATATTAAATTCTGAATTATTTCTTATTTCTGTTTCTATGTTTTCATCAAAATGAGTTTCTTGTAAATAACAAATAGAACTATTTTGACATTTAATCCATTCAATTACTCTGTCTCTTTTAGCTTTATTTTTAGTACCATTTACATTTAAACTACTTAAGTTTATTAAAAATTTAGATGCCATTTCAAAGTATAATTTCATATATTTGTATTATTTCCTCACATAACTGTACATGCCTACAAACAGTACAATTAAAACACATGCTTATAACAATCATACAGAAATCGACAATGTATATCAATCTCTTTCTACAAACATAAAAAGTACATTTCATCAGGCTACATATAATTACAGGTAACAAATAAAACACGCTACCTGTGAATACGGCATTTAATTTACTGGCCTGATTTGACCTTGTTATGTTAAAATCAATAGACAATAAGATTGACACTGAAATAATCAACATCCACGTGTGATTTGTTACAGTCTTACAATGACTATTCGAATGGATACATATTTCTGATATACATGTCTTATTCACATAATGTGTGCATATACTTTTATTTGGATAAGTGAAATTTAGAATGTAAACAAATTTAAGATAATAACGTATGTCAACTTCACCGGTTGCTTTTAAAATTTTGTTGGCTATGTTTACTAAAGAGCAAACTGTTTGCAAGATATTTTACATGTATCTAGTAGGAAGTGTAAAGGAATATCCAATAGTGCATTTCGTGGATTTATTACACGTACTATATTCAAATATGTTTCAAAAATATATTTTGCTAAATTACAAATACAGTATGGTCTGTATGGATGAATACGCTGACACTAAGGTAAGTATTTATACATTTTAAACAGTGAAAAGTTGTATATGGTTGTATTCAGTGTTTTACTTAATGTCCACAATTGTTCATTCACTATTAATAGCACACAGCATTTGTATACTTGCACTAAAAATAGCACAGATAAAAACCAACATAATAGTAATATGCTAAATATATCAATAAATGTTCGCTGTTCGATTTTGTTCAGCGATTGACCTATAGTAAACACAATCATTGTAAATAATATTAAAGCTATAATCATGATAATGCACATCATGCATACATACATTTCATGAGATACTGTATTGAAACTAAAAATAGTTAGCAATATATTTCTTTTTGACATACAAATCTCACACTTTATATATCGTTTGTTATAGCTTATCAAAGCTTTTAAAATGAAGGTTTTGAGTTTGCATTTATAAAAACAGGCACATGAGTTGCATTTATGACCAATAGTCAACTTCACAATCAACAACATCAACATTTTGAAGTAAACTCTTTTAAAGAGCTGAAAGCTTTTTTTCATTTTCATTTTTTTGTTTTGTTTATATTATATATAGATAAAAGATCATTGTACTGTAATATTTACATTGTCTATATGACTACAGTTGAGCTTTGGCCTTCTTGGGGCCATTATTACCAGTAGTCCTGTCATGTAAGTTCTCTGGGGGTGTAGGTGGGGTATGATGCTGAGACAGATTCCTGCGTTGACTTTGTGGTGTGTTCATAAATTTGTCTATATATGATTGTCCTTTGTCAGAATTGCTTGAATTTGTCTCATTCACACTAACCTTTCCCTTTCCTGGTTTTGTACAATTTGGCTTATTTGCATTGTTTGAATTAGCATCTGTTGTTTTTGGATTTCTGCCTTTTGGTTTATTTGCCACATTTGTCTTTGGTTTCAGTTTCTCAGACTGTTCAGTTGACTGAGAATCATTTACAGATTCATCAGTGGTCACTATTTCTTCTTCAGTATTGCCTACTACTTGGAATGCATTTGGACAATCCATCATCTTGTGGCCTGGTAATTTGCATTTTCTACACACCCAATCATTTGGACAGTCATACACAAAATGACCAACCTGTAAACATTTATAGCATGGTTTTGTAGTGCCATCATTGTTAGAGCTTATGTTTTCAAATTCAGGTTGCCCACTATGCATAACTATGGCCATGTATTTGCCTATTTGTAAACTTCTGGCTATGGGTTTGTCTAACAACTTACTTATTATCGTTCTGTCTCCAGTTTGGCAGTTAGTGAGTTTGCCTTTAACCCGTAACCGTTTTCTATGGAGACAACTATATATTGAGGGTGTTCAAACTATGGAACGGCACATGGAAGCTATGGATTTTTTTTCAATATATTACGATTAGTCTGGGCCCGACGAGACCAAATGTGAAACAATCTACATAATAAAACAAAAACAAAAACAACTGTAAATTATTGACAAATCAACAACCTAAATACAAATATGGCAGACAGCAATCAGTGACAACCACTTAAGTCAACAGGTTACCGACATGGGAATATGGCGGGGTAAATCACATTTCTGAGTGCTTAACTATCCTTGACCTGGGACAGTGGTGTAGCAGCACAACACACACACACACAGTTTTACAATTAATTGGAAAATGTTTAACCCATCAAATCTGTAAGATGCACTCCCCTCCCCCCCCCCCCCCCCAAAAAAAAAAAAAAAAAAACAAAAAAAACTAACAATACGACAAAAGTCACAACAATGGGAGGACTGATCATTGAAAGTTAGTTCAAAACCAATGACAATTAATTAATAAAGCATGTTCTCCCATACATAATTAGGGGTATAAGTTTATAATATCGAGAGGATGTAGGACCATATGACTGCATAGAAGTATACATTTAGTTATATTTTAATTCATCAAAAACAAAATCAATGTTAGTATCGATAAAACAATTCTTAAAAGATCTAACCACGGTGTAAAATAATATCTGTTATGAATTAGTTTATTTCAAACTATCAACGAAACAACATGGATCGTATATTTATTGTCGAGCTTTATAAACAGCACCCCCATAAACATGAGGATGTGATATCCCGTTTGTAATAAGAATTTTACAGTTACAGCTTAGCTTCTATACATAATTGTTTCTGCCGAAGTCTATCACAGTGGTTCTCTCCGGACTACCCCGGTTTCCTCCACCAATAAAAACTGACTACCTTGAAATATCCAATGTTTCTGAAAGTGGCGTTAAACATCAATCAATCAATCAATCAAAACCAAATCTTAAATCTATGAAAGAGTAAGTAAAAGTTTTAAGTAATTTGTGGTAATGAAATCCATGACTTAATAATTTACTTGTTATACATAGATTACGTCCATTTATCTCTAACACGTCACTACAGACACGTGTATAGGAAACGAGTTGTGAAATATATAAACCATAAAAAGGTAAAGAAGGTGCCAAAGAAAAATTAACAACACATCTCTTTCATTTAGAAGATATAACAGTATCGTGAAGTCGAAGTCATTCTTTATGTATGTTGATTATCCTGTATTTTACTTTAATCTGAAAGCAATAGGAAATTGTGTAAAAGAAGGTGATCTTGAAGTTTGCTTTTTTATATAAAGTATGCATTTTGTTATTCATTTTACGGAGATCTTCAGGATTTGTTTTTGTTCATAGACTACGCTTTTTCTGATTCATTTTACGGAAACATTTTAATAAGTTTACTGTAAAAATTACTAACTGCCAAGCTTTGAATTATACATTTATTCTAATCGCAGGAAAATCAATTGATATTCTGTTTATTGTGCGGGAACCAATATCGTGAATAACTGTAAAATACATTAAGTAAGAAAAAATGAAAAAAAAAAAAAACCACCTCAGAATCAGATCTACGGTAAAACTATCAGAATCAGTTCTAAGGTAGCACTGTCAGAATCAGTTATAAGGCAGTACTGTCAGAATCAGTTCTATGGTAGAACTGTCAGAATCAGTTCTAAGAAAATAGAACTGTCAGACTCAAGGTAGCACTGTCAGAATGAGTTTTAGGGTAAAACTATCAGAATCAGTTCTAGGGTAGCACTGTCAGAATCAGTTCTTAGGTAGCACAGTTCGAATCAGTTCTAGGGTATCACTGTCAGAATCAGTTATAAGAAGATAGCACTGTCACACTCAGTTCTAAGGTAGCACCGACATGACTCAATTCTAAGGTAGCACTGTGACAATCAGTTTTAAAGTAGCACTGTCAGAATCAGTTATAGGCTAGCACTGCAAGACTCAGTTCTAAGGTAGCAATGGCAGAATCAGTTTTAAGGATAGCACCGTCAGTTCCTAATTCTAGAATCGTTCTACCCTACGGTAATTATGTCAGAATCAGTTATAAGGTAGCACTATCAGTATCAATTATAGAGTAGCACTGTCAGTATCAATTCTAGGGTAGCACTGTCAGAATCAGTTCTAGGGTAGCACTGTCAGATTCAGTTCTAGGGAAGCACTGTCAGTTTCAGTTCTAGGTTAGCACTGTCAAACTCAGTTCTATGGTAGCACTGTCAGAATCAGTTATAAGGTAGCACTGTCATATTCAGTTCTAAGGTAACAAGGGCAGAACCAGTTATATGGTAGCACTGTCAGTTCTCAGTTCTAGAATAGTTCTACCCTACGGTAATATTGTCAGAATCATTTCTAAGGTAACACTGTCAGACTCTGTTCTAAAGTATCACTGTCAGTATTAATTCTAGGGTGGCACTATCAAAATCAGTTCTAAGGTAGCACTGTCATTATCAGTTCTAGGGAAGCACTGTCAGACTCACTTCTTAGCTAGCACTGTCAAAATCAGTTCTAAGGTTGCCTAGAACTGTTCTACGGTAATACTGTCAGAATCAGTTATAAGGTAGCACTGTCAGACTCAGTTGTAGGGTAGCACTGTCAGATTCAGTTATAAGAAGCACCGTCAGATTCAGTTTTAGGTTAGCACTGTCAAACTCAGTTCTAGGCAGCACTGCCAGACTTAGTTGTAGGCAGCACTGACAGACTCGGTTCTTATGTAGCACTGCCAAAATAGTTATATGGTAGCACTATCAGAATCAGTTCTAAGGTAGCACTGTCAGAATCAATTTTAAGGTAGCACTGTCAGACTCAGTTCTAAGTAGCAAGGGTAGAACCAGTTCTAGGGTAGCACTGTCAGAACCAATTCTAAGGTAGCACTGTCAGAATCAGTTGTAAGGTAGCACAGTCAGACTCAGTTATAAGTAGCAAGGTCAGAACCAGTTCTAGGGTAGCACTGTCAGAACCAGCTCTAGGGTAGCACAGTCAGAATCAGTTCTAAGTAACAAGGGCAGAACCAGTTTTAAGGTAGCACTGTCAGAACCAGTTCTAGGGTAGCACTGTCAATTCTCAGTTTCAGAATAGTTCTACCCTACGGTAATAATGTCAGAAACAGTTCTAAGGTAGCACTGTCAGTATTAATTCTAAGGTAGCACTGTCATAATCAGTTCTAAGGTAGCATTGTCAATATCAGTTTTAAAGAAGCACTGTCAGACTCAATTATAAGCTAGCACTGTCAGAATCAGTTCTAAGGTAGCACTGTCAGACAAACGTCTAATGTAGTACTGTCAGAATCATTTCTAGGGTAGCACTGTCAAACTAAGTTTTAAGGTAGCAATGTCAGTTTTCAGTTCTAGAATAGTTTGACCCTAGAACTGTTCTACGGTATTACTGTCAGAACAAGTTATAAGGTAGCACTGTCAGACTCAGTTCTAAGATAGCACTGTCAGACTCAGTTTTAAGGTAGCACTGTCAGACTCAGTTCTAAGAAGATAGCACTTTCAGAGTAAGTTCTAAGGTAGCACTGTCAGATACAGTTCTAGGGTGGCACTTTCAGGCTCAGTTCGAAAATAACATTGTCCGAATGAGTTCTAGGGTAGATGTAACATGATTTAAAAAAAAAATTAATGCATAGACTACTTTTCTTTCAAAAATACCGTTCAATATTACTGTTTAAAATAGCTCGTGCAGTTATTTTGTTTAAGTATGTTAAGTTTAACCAGAAACTTTGCAAAAAGGAAATATTTGTAAAAACTTGATCTTTTTTACGGATCGTGAAAGATCGGTTACCGCATTTTGATGATCTTGAAAAGAATCATGAAAGATCTGTTGCCGCTTATGTGGTATTGCAAAAATCCACGAACACGATCAAATCTTTCTTTAAATATATAATAATTTATATTTGTAATTGGTATAACAAAAATTTGTCCGATTCGCATTTCTGGACCCCGCCGCATTATATAACGAACGTCAAAACATAATAGCTGGATACACATATACCGAAAAACGCCAAACGTCATACGACCAAATGGAACATAATGGTACAAAGACAAATAAAGGTCAAACTGTAAAGTAGATAAAATTCTACAGAGTCAGCACCTAAAATCTTTAACTCGAAACCATCCTGTCAAGTAAATACTGAATAGCTATCTTTTAGGTCTGATTTCTCTTCAAGTAATAACATACTTTTATTTTACTGGACTATGTGACACACTTATACATCATGATGTATTGGAAGTGACCATTATAGATTCACAACGTGATTTTTTCCTAATGATTCTTGTAGGATTGAGTGACCCTTTTGTGTTTTATTAACACTACTGAATTTTTCTTGACTTAGTGCACAGTGTTATATGTATAATCTCTGCAATATTGGGGGGAGGGGGTTACTGTTTTCCGATGATTTTGTCGTGAATAAAAAACATGAAACAATTAATTTCTTCCGCTTATTGTACCGAATGTAAGCTTGATTTTACTTCTTTAAGTAGCTCTTCCTTGACCGAGTACCAGGATGTCTTACCATATAGAAGGTAACCTGTCGAAAAAATATAAACTCCGGAGTCAAAAGTCGGTAATATTAAAATAGTCTATTTTTGTGTCTCCCAATGGATGGTTTGATAACTTTAAGATACATCTACTGCAACTGATGCAATTAGACAATCTATTTACCTGCATTGATGTTCGAAGCCAAAATATTTGAAAATCCAAAATCCATTATAAACTTTGAAGAACTCATAAGGACTAGGATTGCCATTAACCTTATATATATTAATGAGGAGATTCTTTCATATTTCTGTTTGAAATCATACAGCAATTGAACTTATCATATGCAAACCATATTCCTGGATTTGTTTTTTGTTTAAATAAAAGGAGCGAGGGACATAAGTCAATGTGACAGCAACCAAACAACACAATAACTATAATTACATACATTAAAAAAAATGAAAGATGTCAATATCTAAATAAAATGTTAAGCTCCAAAACACCGCTAGAATGTTAATTAAACAGAAACAACCAAGGATTTGCCGTTAACAATACATTATTTAAAAAGCAAAATCCTTTAAAAAATGAGACAAAGAGATCAACCTGAGATTCCTGAATCGTGACAGTCACAGGAATATCTGACGAAGTTGACTTTTTTTTTGTTATCTCAACTCTCCCACTTTGCAGATAGATACTCGTGGACTAATAAAAGTTAGTTACACTATTATATCAAATGGTCAAAGGCCCATAAATCCAATAAAATGGTCAAATCAGTATGGCGGTACTGTATGCGTAACTTATCATGACGAGAAACAGCAGTACCAAGTATCAGAGCTTTCTGTTAAACAGCCTCATAGGATTTGCCCGCACAAGGTGTTATTGTCACAATACAAAAAAAAAAAAAAAAAAAAAAAATAGTCAATGTTCCATAATTCTCTTAAAAAAGCTCGGATCAAAATGAAGGTATACTATGGTCAACTTTACATCATGGCAAATAATATTAAAACGTTCAAGCGTTTTTTGTCACTACAAATGCTCTCCCTCTACAGTCATTCAGGTTTTACGGTACCTTAGGTAACGACCATTTAACTTAAAAGGGGGGGGGGGGGGGGGGATGGTTATGATTTTTTTTTAAATCTACTTATTTTTATATCTACTTCGCTCAATACAAATACTTATATAAGGAACAAATCTCCGTGATTTTAAAAGCTCTCAGGGCGTACAAGAAACACAAAAAAAAAACATGTTTTAAAAGTCTTCATTCGACTCGAACATTTCGAAGTTAATCAAATAATTGACAAATAAAAACACAACAAAAATGTACAAATTTTAATATGGTTGTAACTGTTTTAAAACGCTATATATGCTGAGCGTCAGGGAGGGAGGGGGCTTTGCCCCCCTGGCCAACCAGGGCTTTGCCTTGGAGCCACTGGGGGGCCTATGGCGGCCCCCAGACCCCTCGCCCTTCGGTTCGTGATTCCACTCCATTAACAAAGGGGCTACGCCCCTGCCATACTTGGTAGGATTGTTTGTGAAGTTGACCATACTTGGTAGGATTGTTTGTGAAGTTGACCATACTTGGTAGGATTGTTTATGAAGTTGACCATACTTGGTAAGATTGATTGTTAAGTTGCCCGTACTAGGTAAGATTGTTTGCGAAGTTGACCATACTTGGTAAGATTGATTGTTAAGTTGACCGTACTAGGTAGGATTGTTTGTGAAGACTATACTTAGTAGGATTGTTTGTGACGTTGATCATACTTGGTAGAATTGTTCGTGAAGTTAACCATACTTTGTAGGATTGATTGTGAAGTTCACTATACTTGGTAGGATTGTTTGTGAAGTTTACCATACTTGGTAATATTGTTTATGAAGTTAACCATACTGGGTAGGGTTGTTTATGAAGTTGACCATACTTGGTAGGATTGTTTGTAAAGTTGACCATACTTGGTAGGATCGTTTGTGAAGTTGACTAAACTTGGTAGGATTGTTTGTGAAGTTGATCATAGTTGGTCGAATTATTTGTGAAGTTCACTATACTTGGTAGGATTGTTTATGAAGTTGACCATACTTGGTAGGATTGTTTGTGAAGTTGACCATACTTGGTAGGATTGTTTGTAAAGTTGACCATACTTGGTAGGATCGTTTGTGAAGTTGACTATACTTGGTAGGATTGTTTCTGAAGTTCACTATACTTGGTAGGATTGTTTGTGAATTTGACCATACTTGGTAGGAATGTTTGAGAAGTTGACCATACTTGGTAGAATTGTTTGTGAAGTTGACCATACTTGGTAGGAGTGTTTGTGAAGTTGACCATACTAGGTAGGATTGTTTGTGAAGACTTTACTAGGTAGGATTGTTTGTGAAGTTGAGCATACTTGGTAGGATTGTTTGTGAAGTTCACTTTACTTGGTAGGATTGTTTGTAAATTTGACCATACTTGTTAGGATTATTTGTGAAGTTGACCATACTTGTTTGGATTGTTTGTGAAGTTGACCATACTAAGTAGGATTGTTTGTGAAGTTGACCATACTTGGTAGGATTGTTTGTGAAGTTGACCATACTAGGTAGGATTGTTTGTGAAGACTATACTAGGTAGGATTGTTTGTGAAGTTGATTATACTTAGTAGGATTGTTTGTGAAGCTGACCATACTTGGTAGGATTGTTTGTGAAGTTGACCATACTTGATAGGATTGTTTGTGAAGTTGACCATACTTGGTAGCATTGTTTGTGAATTTGACCATACTTGGTAGGATGGTTTGTGAAGTTGATCATACTTGGTAGGATTGTTTTTGAAGTTGACCATACTTGGTAGGATTTTTTATGAAGTTCACTATACTTGGTAGGATTGCTTGTGAGGTTGATCATACTTGGTAGGATTGTTTGTGAAGTTCACTTTACTTGGTAGGATTGTTTGTAAATTTGACCATACTTGTTAGGATTATTTGTGAAGTTGACCATACTTTGTCGGATTGTTTATGAAGTTTACTATACTTGGTAGGATTGTTTGTGAAGTTCACTATATTTTTTAGGATGGTTTGTGAAGTTGACCATGCTTGGTAGGATTGTATTTTAAGTTCACTATACTTGGTATGATTGTCTGTGAAGACTATACTTAGTAGGATTGTTTGTGAAGTTGACCATGCTTGGTAGGATTGTATTTGAAGTTCACTATACTTGGTATGATTGTCTGTGAAGACTATACTTAGTAGGATTGTTTGTGAAGTTGACCATACTTGGTAGGATTGTATTTGAAGTTCACTATACTTGGTATGATTGTCTGTGAAGACTATACTTGGTAGGATTGTTTGTGAAGTTGACCATACTTGGTAGGATTGTTTGTGAAGTTGACCATACTTGGTAGGATTGTTTTGGGAGTTCACAATACTTGGTCGGATTGTTTGGGAAATTAACTATACTTGGTATAACGGGTGTACTGGAAGCGACTTGACTACTGTGTGATGCAGACAAATGTGAATGTACATGCATAATTCAGTAAAAGCTTTTTTTGAAGACTGAATGAAGTATAAAATAGAACTTATCTATTACAAAGAAAGCAAGGAAGGAAACAAAAACGAAAAACACTTTATAGTATGCAATATTTTCTAACGCTTTTTTGTGATGCATGAAAAGTGCTATGGACAATTTTGATGATTCCAATGGTTTCATCATGTTGAAGAAAACAATCCTGACAACAATACACATCTACTTAACATGAAGACATTATTTATACTTGTGATATAAAAATCTGTCCGCCATCAAGAAAACACATATAATTTTTATAGTTAAATTTATTGTATACACAAGATCACCTTCACATATGGAAAGTTCAGAAAAAATATCTTCAATTAAAATTGCCCAATTCTATTCAATTAAAGCATCTTTTTATCAAGTCAGCAAATGATTTCCACAAATCAATCGATAAAATGTTTGAATTAGTCATCATAGGTCTAGATTTTATATCTAGGAGTTTTATCTCGTTTGATCATGCCTGCAGCTTTCTCTCCAATCATCATAGCTGCTGCGTTTGTATGACCTGAAGGAAGATATCTCATAACGGATGCATCAACCACTCTTAGTTTATCGATACCAATAACCCTGTAATGCAATTGTGTGATAAGTTGTATACTAATGAATGGATTGACAACATAACTAAAGCAGCGAGTTTCAACTGTTTAGGTTCTTATACATCATTGGATTTCAAATATTCTGCTTTGAGCGTTCCTGATGAAGGTAAATCCAGAAAAGCGTTTCGGACGCATGAATTTTATAACGTTTTTTTTTGTCGAGCCTGCGAACTTATTTCGTGAAAGCGAGACATAGCGATCCTAGATTCAGTCGTCGGCGTCGGCAGCGTCAACATTAACCCTACATGGAATTTTATGAAATTTGGACAGAAGCTTGAGCATCTCAAAAATATAGTATCCAGAGCACAATTTTGAAAATATTTATTTTCATTTTTCCGTGTTTTACTAATTAATGGACTTAATTTTTTTGTACAGTTTACTCTCAGGTTTAGTCCGAGGATAAAGTGTTTCAGTCATCAACATTTTTTTTTGTCAAACCTTCATGTAATTTTATGAAATTTGGACAGAAGCTTGTTTATGAGCAAACGAATATATCCAGAGTAAAATTTAGAAAACATTTAATTTCGTTTTTCCGAATTTCACTGATAGATGGACTTAGTTTTTTTTATATAGTTAACAAGTAGATACAGCCTAGGGGTTAAAGTTTGTTACACTTCAAGTATATTTGTTTTCATTTTTAGTATTTTTCAGATAGACGGACCACGTTTTTGTTAACATTTACGGACACCCTGGGATTGAATTGTTTTGACATGATCAATTTGTAAACCTTCGTCGATTTTTATGAAACTGGACAGAAGCTAACCTTAAAGACCAAGAAATAGCATCTAAAGAAAAAGATTGATTTTTTTTTAAATTCTGTATTTTGATAAATGGACTCACTTTTTAAGTCAACATTACACTTTAACAGCAGCAATCGCAGGCGAGACACAGGGTTCCTCGGAATCCCTTGCGAATTTTTTACACGAATATTGTATACTTCGAATCCTTTATATTAATTATTTTTGCATCTCTAAATAATTCATTAAACCAGAAGAATGTAAAGAGGAGGAATTATCTGAACTTTTGTTATCCTCTTGCAATTTCTAAAATAGTGAAATATCCAATCCTTTATAAATAGGATGATTTAATCTGAACATTTAGGAATATAAATGGTAGTTATAATTTTGTTTGTGATATTGTGCTTTATCAAATTGTTATATGTGACGTAAAATTACCATTTCACACAATTTTGTTTTTATAAAATCTTATATGACTAAATGTGTTATCCGGAATGATAGGGTAAAACCTTTATATCTTTGTCTATGACATCTTATAACAAACTGATGTTTGGGTAATGCATTGACTTATTTATATAAATATATGACAATATTTCAAAAGAAGACCATTTTGGTGCAGTATTTGAAGTTTTGTTTTTTTCAAATATCAAAATGTTATGAACAGCAATATTAAAAAGGCAGACGTAACAATCTAAAAGTATGAGAGCAACATTTTTTTGTGAAATGAAATACCTCATATATTATCGCCATACCTCAATCTTGAATCTACTACAACTGACGGGTCATCAACTGATCCCATCCTACATGTACCTATAAAGTGATATCCAGTTCTTAGGAAATGTCGTCCAATACACCTCCAGTAATTATCAGAATCATAGATTTCTTCACTACAATGTCCGAGTACATCTTGCCTTACCAAAGTGGCATTGATAGATTTCCATGCTTCAGTTTTTTCTAACGAACGCATCAATCGAATGCCTGAAATTATATTCAGACTTTTTCAGTACCATTACGATTGATATATTTTTTTTATAAAATTACCTATTTATATTGGGATTGTAGTATCAATATATTGTTTTTCTTACATTTCACTTAGTTTTTAATTTTGAAAATATGCTTATTTGGATATGTTGGGTGTTATACATATTTTGGAAAGAGAAATTTAAAACAAAATATTGGTCATAGTACCTCTTTTTTGGACAAAAGGAATGAAGTACATTTTTATTAGGAAGACAATTGTTGTTTTTTCGGGAACAACAAAAGAAAAATAAATACCATTCGACAATTCGACAACATTTGAATAAACATAATTACGATGTATCTCCTAATTATCTCCTGTCTTACTGAACATATTGATACAAATGATACAAATGTTATATATTTTACGCAGATAATGTCTTTTATTCATATTTATACAATAATTTTTGTAGTTGTCTCATAAATATACATGTACCAAGTAAAAGATAAAATGTTAAGTGGGTTTCGAAAACAATTGTATCCAATTTTCAGTTTTCACTTAATGTTGTACGTTCTGAAACTATACGAGTCAGACTTTAAAAAAAAATTTGAAAATCCAAGATTATTTTGAGCATTTCCTCTAATGATTGTGAGTTAACAATTAAGAGTGTCAAACAAAGACTATTTTACAAGGAGGAATCAAAATGCTGAGAATCCATAGACAATGACATGCAAGCACTCAATTATTAGGACAAAACAATGGCCATGAGCGTATTCTGAGAGTAGATGACGTCGAAAACGAAACCCTGGCCAAACTTGCACTTAAAGCAGAACAGTATACAACACGTTAGTATTTTTGACAACCTTATCACACAAGTAAACAAAATTATGAAATATTAAAAATTACTAAAAACATTTCGACAAAATATTCTGATTAATATTCTCAGACGGGACACTGTCCTTTCAAATAGATGTGCCATTGTATGTGTGCATCATTCAGTGTATTTTTTTATTTGTTTATGGGAATTTCTTATTCCGATAAGAGTATTGATTTGCTGCAATATCATGATTAGTGTTGCCAATTGATCTATTTCATTCTCATTTAATAGCATGTTCTAATGGAAATTTTAGATGTTATTAAAGAAATAAAAACTTTATTACATCTTAAACTATATGTGTTTTTCTTAGTATTTGTATTTTGTTAAATCAGTTTTATTTATAGCTGTTAAGTAAGATTCATTCTTTTTTTTTTTTTTTTTTTTTGTGTTTCGGTCGCTATATTTGTGCTATTGTTTTTGTGTCGTTGCTTTTTTCTTGTATTTTAGTATTCCTGATATAACAATGAACAAAAAGAAAAGGAACTCTGATGTAAATAAGTTCACACAAATAGGTTCAAAGAATGCATTTATTGCATTATAACTGAATAAAATATCTAGGAATTTCGTGCGGGATCCAAATATAAAAGCAAAAAAAAATGTTTTTAAAGTTTCATCTAGAATAGCACAAAGAGCAAGGCACCCACATTGAATTAGTTTCTAAACAAAGGATAAGGTTAAGTAAAGAAAATGTGTTAGACCCTTAGATGAGATAATAAAAGAAGACTTGTTTGTCAGATACCAATAATTTTATTATTCAATTTTATTGTGCAGAGTTGTCTAAGGGCTTCGCACTTTTGAGTTTAGTTCAAAATTAAAAAAAAAATGCAAACATATCCTCATTATAAGATTTTTTCATTAAAATATATATATATACGCCAAGTCCTTTGCTCAAATCTATTACAAAATGTATTTGCATATTTCGCTAATAAAACTGCGTAAATTGCCGCAGGCACTGCAGAAAACCATTTTTTACATTTACTATCAATTTGTAAAACTGATTTGTTCAAACACAGAAAAAATATCATCTGCCTTACGTGAACATGGAAGCTACGTTAGTATTATATTGCAGTTCACGAAAAGCTTAGAAAGATACTTGAACTCAAACATTAGTTTTATATCATTAATTGTACCTCTAACAAAGTCTTCAATATCCTCTGGGTGAGAAAGATATCGTGGATCTATTAAAGGATAAGTAAACGGCGATTTGCTCGAAAGCCGCAAATGACCTTTACTTCTTGGTTGCAATAAAAACATAACTACTATGAAACTATTTGGATCAATACGTTTTAAATGCTCTTTTACAATCTGAAATGTAATATAAGTATTAGAAATATACAGCATGTGTTTAAAAAAAAAACAACTATTAAATGTGTTATAAGTTACGGCATGTGCCTATCCAAAATCTTTCTTAACGCAATCAAATTAAAAAAAAATCCAATCACCAATTACAAAATGTATGTTAGTATACTTTCTTCGTATACACATGACAAAGCTATGTTGAAACACCCCTACAGTGATCAAAACAATTTCTATAAATTTATTGATTATAAAGACTTAAAATGGTACTTATTAAAAAATATAGTATATTTAAGTAATTATGGTTTCAACAAACAAGAAATATATCTAGTTAATCACATCAGTTGCTCTCTAAAGCGCAATGAATCCCGTAATTGACTTATTTTATCACCACTTTGTAATAAGTATTTTATATTCATAGCAAAATTGTTAGTTTACTGTAAATATACAGTATAGGTTTAACATGATTTGCACTGTTTTCTATTTGAGATTACATCAGCATAGTAATAACCATGTCCTGGTTAAAATATGTCGTTCACAAATAATCACTGATATCGAAGACATATCTAACATTTACCTTATATACTTAATACTAGAAATGTCAGATTTGTCTAAAATGTAGGATCGGTTTAAAGTTAAAGTTAAGTCTCCAGCACTAAACTGCCACTCCAGAGGTGATTTTCATATAGTATGGAACAACATCATTCTGATAACGTTACAGTTTACCAAATATAATTCGGTTTCAAACTTATAATACCCAAACATTGTATGCAGTTGCAACCAACTAAAATCCCCTAATGAGACTTGAAATAAGTTAAAAACATGGGACAAAAGATGCGAATAATACCAAAACTTATGAGTCAGAGTAAAAATGGACACGCCATGGCAAAACTTCCATTATAAAAAAAACAATGGATATTGGGTATCCATCCATGACACAAAATCAGTACACGCACAGCAAAAAACACACACAAAATCAGAGGAAAAACGGTTTTAATGCTGTTTATTTATCTCGAAGTCACAGTGAAGCCTTCAACAGAGAGCAAAAACCTCTCATGAGGTTCCATAGTTTAGACTGTCATTATATGTATCGATTGTGTATTCTACCATTTCTCTCCTCAGTATAAAGATAAGAGGGAGAAAAATTATTGTATGTGAAAGCAGATAATGCTCAAGAAAAAATATTAGCAAAGATACTAAATTTAAACTGAAACGGATTTTTTTATACCTCTTTTTTAAATGCAAGGTTTGGGTCTAAAACAAAACCCTCTTCATAAGCAAGGTTAGTCAACAGCAGTTCAATTTGTGGACCTCTTGTATCTAGTGGGTTGACATTTTGTAGAATTACCCCTTCGGCTTCGTTTCTTGAATAAATTCCTGTAAATACAAATTAATCAATAATAACAAATTTATAAATTGCTGATTTCTTAGATTTTGTCTTTTTAATTTTTTTTTTTTGCTATGCGTTGTCAGGTAATTTTTCGGATTCAATGATATCCGTAATTAAGTATGTTAAGTAAAACATTCTTGTTTGTTTTTACAAATTTTACATAGCGCATTTTGTGTCATCATAATTAGGTGAATGGCAACAATCTCTAAGGTATACAATGTTTTCTTTTGAATTTGGCCCATTGAAACTTTGTTAATTGAGCACAGTCAAGAGTCACGTGTACACAAAACGCGCGTATCAAATATCGTTTTTTTTTGTTTTGTTTTAACACTTTATAGATTCTTACGTCTACTTTGAATAGACGTGATTTGTTAAGATAATCGTAGAGTACATTTTACGTGGCATCTATAACTATACGAACAAAACGTAATTATGAGACATTTGAACCAAAAGATTCATTGAATGTTAAGTTGCACTACTTACCTTCTCTGTTGAAAATATAGTCTAGAATTCTATCTGGTTCAGCCGCATTTTTATTATTAGTATTTAACGGTGCAGTAATATTATATTGAACAAGGAATGTCAAGTGATCATACAAATTCTGTCCAACAGGCAGATCAACTTTTAATGGTATCTATAAAAGAAGATATATCACATATTAGATATATTCTGAGCAAGACACCAAACCCACTGTTTTTGATAAAATCGTTGCTTACATTATTACATATCCTCATGCATAGCAGGCGACACTTCCATCATATCGACGCTTGCGGCTTTCTCCTTATTTGAAGTGAATGCCCTCGGCTTTGTTCGTTACATTGATAGAAAAACAAAGGATATGGGGTATTCATTCATGACACAAAATCAGTTCATGAACAGCAAAAAAAAAAAAAACACACACAAAAAGCAAAAGAAAATCGCTTTTATTGCTGTTCTTCATCTCAAAGTCAGAGTGAGGCCTTCAACACGGAGCAAATAAACTCTTACCTCACTGTAAATGTAAGACGGCCCCTAACACCGCCTTGAGCGGAATTGTTTGCAAAAATAATTTGGATAAACTTTGTAAGATGTAACACCACCTAATCGAGCCCGGTTAAAAAAGAACATACTGGAAAGTAGTACATATTTAAAAGAAAATAGTTCCTTTGCATAAAGGGTAAATCTATGTAGCATATATTTTAGTAATTAAGGTATCAGATGAAAGGTAACGGACTGGTGATCCTTGCAGAACACACAATTTACTAATAATTTTGAATAATACAAAAATGTATGAATGAATTCTCTAAATGGAGGGCATATCTAGTCTGTTTTTCAGATATAAAGTGACTGGTTTGATGTATCCAAAATTCCGGTAACCAGGGCAGTACGGTCTGATGTATAAATACAGGTATATTGATCCCGCTTGCAGAACATATTGTGTAGTGAAAAATTTAACGTTGATAGGTATGAGGACCAAAACAGGTGGTGTGCGTCTTGATCTGTATTTTTAATCGATTTATGAAATTTTCAAATCGATAAACTACTATCGCCAATATATGTATATGCAGTACTTTATACCACTTTTTATAGCTCAATATTACTTTTATAACTAGTTTTGATATATGGAACATTTCAATTCTTTTCACTTTTTGTTTGAATAAGAACGTGTCTTATGTTACTCAAATACTCTTTGCCAATTTTTTTTCGGAACAGTGAATATAATAAGAATATAATAAAAATCATAACCAACTAGCTAAAATTCAATGAATGTGTAGAGAAGGCATCAATGATACTACACGAACACGATACAAATAATCAGAACTCATGTAGACAGCAATATATATGTGCATACTAACTTAAAGTGAAATGTTATCTGAACATAAGTAAGCAGTTTAGCTGCTTACCTCGATTAAGTCTTGTTTGAATTCAACTAAATTTGGAGTGAAACGGATGAATGTTGGGAAAACATCAGAAGGATTCATTGTTAATGTCTTTTTTTAACTGAATTAGTTTACGTATATAAATAAGTATTTATTCACTTCAGTTAATCGTTTTCAACTAAGAATTGTTTTTCAAGCCATTAAACTAACAAATTTGTAAAACTGCAAAATCATTATAAAAAATCAACTTGTTCATGAAACTTGTAAAGACATCTTTGTTTTGTAATCAATATATGTATTGGCAGCTACAGAACGGTTGTCATTTTGACATAACAGTATTTTATACCTGATACGGAAACCTAAATGTATAACGTGAAAATAATTAATTACGTTACCTTCATTTGTTGAAGATGTTTGCGAGGACCGATTCCTGAGAGCATTAAAATCTGAGCAGAACCTATGACTCCAGCTGAAAGAATTACTTCATGTTTTGCAAATATCCGTCGTCTCTTGCCATCTTTAACAAATTCAACACCAACAGCTTTGCTACTCCTTATTAAAACCTATACAATATAGAATACAGATATGTTTTCATCCCACTATTTTTTGTTCAGTCAATGGCTGTACCAAGTCATGAATATGGCAGTTGTTTTTTTCACTTGTTCCGTTGATTGATAGTGTTTGATTTTGTCAGATTTTATAAAATTCCTCTTTTTGTAATTTGCCTTGGAGTTCGGTATTTTTGTTATGTTATTTTAGCATTTATTATTATCAAGCAGAAAAGTTGCCCGCTGGGTTTTGAAATTAAATTTGAATATTTATGATTAATAGACATTTTAAATGAAAATACATGGTTAAGGGCACAGCTTTGATCCAACGATGATTTGTTTGTAAAAATGTGCATACAAGTCACAAATGTACTTTTCACCTAGTCAATTTAAACATGTGCTAAAATATACCTTCGTGTGCTACTTTTAGATATAAATGGGGTCGAAATGTATGAAGTTTACTCCATATTTCAGTTTCTTGGACATTTCTATCCTATGGACAAATATACCTACTTTTTTTGCTCAAACGATAACCATGAGCGGAATTTTATGAAAACATTTTGAATATCTTCTTACATATCTATACTTATAAATTTGTGCTAAAGTTAAAAAAAAAAATATTAAATTTTCAAGATTTTAGAAAAAAACCAGCATTTTTTGCTATATATTTATTTAATTTTAAGGAAATTCATTGGTTATTTTTTTGTTTTAAATGGTACTAATTATCTTCATAAAAAAAGGGGTCCTAGTACTCGTTTTCCAGCTAATGATTAAAATCAATAAAAAATGCATCTCGTTCCCAATATGTCACAGTTTGACGTCGCGAAATACAACATTTTACTTTAGCGACGTCATTACCTCCCCTGTAGCTGTATCGTATGGGCTTAAGTTAATGGCTGGTTAAACCTTCCCATTTAATATAAGTCAGTTTTATTTAGTGTTTTTGTTTTTGTTTGGGTAAAATTTACCAGTAATTATGTTCATAGTAGACAAATATTAACCTTTTTTGTTATCGCTAGGCGTCAAATTCAAAGTAACCTCATTAATGTTGAAACCGCGGGTTGTCATGCTTTCCCGGCCACAGTCGTTTTAATACTTGTGTAGACAACGGACACATATGTGCGCTACGGATTACGTATCAAAGTGATTAATAGAGTGATATTCAATGTAAACCTATAATGTATCACTTGGTTATGCTTTGCGATTAAAAATCGTTGAAAATTTTGTATGTTTTTGCCTGAAACAATAATCACATCTCTAATTGTGTAAATAAGTCACTATGGCTACATGGACATCTTACTTTCAGGAGTAACTATGCAGGGTTACTTGCTTAAACATAGCTTAAAAGGTCAGGAACAAAATTAAAAAAAAACGTTTTCCTTAATTTTTTACCTGATAGCGTTTCCATGCGACTGTTTTTTTTTTAATGAAGCCTACGTTTTTCCTATGAAAAAGTTATCAAGAGTTCTAGTACACAATATTCACAGAGCAATAAGGGAAACATGAGTTATCTCCGTTTTGAAACAGTTTAAGTCGTAATCTAAATTATTTTTCAGCTAATTTGTAATCGGTTAACAGTTAATCAAAGCAATATGATGTCAATTCAATCCATTCACAGACCGGCATGACTGTTTATTTCATACTCTGACTAGAATAAAAAAAAAATAATAATGTGCTATATAGCTTTATTTTCAATATAACTATTGTTTCTTCTTTGTTACTTTCCACATCTAAATTTCGTTTATATTTGTATATTTAAAATTTAACATGATCATTGAAAATGTAAAGTGAAACATAATAAAACATATGTACCTTAGTGACATGAGACCGCAAACTGACTTGCAAGTTACGTCTTTCTAAAACTGGCCGAAGGTAACAGGCTGATGTACTGCAACGTTTCCCGTCTTTGACATTTGTCTGACTTTTACAGAAACCTATTTGATGTAAAATACATTGCATTCAGTAAAACTATTTTTTTTTTCTTCCGTTATAGATTTTTAATAGTAAACAAAAGAAAATATGAAATGTAATAGTATATATGTAACTATTTCCTGATAAATATAACATAAGTGTTAGTTAAAGACAATATATACCAATATATAGGAAAGGTTGAATAAAACAGAAACCAAAAAACATCTTAATGCAAGATATTATATTTCTCTTAGAATTTTCATTATTTGAAAAAATGTCATTATGTATGTGCTGTTTTTTTGGTTTTTTTTAGTTTAACAGATAATCCGAGCTGATATAAATCACATTTTTTGTATTTGTGTTGGTCTTTAGGAATTGCCACAAGTACTACCGATGTAATACATGGTAATAGTCACTACAAGGTAAAACATGAAAGGTATTTCAGCATTACAACTTTTTTATTGTGTCCATATTTTGGACATTTTGATATCAGTATTGACGCATCGTTCAAGTAAATAAGGAAATCCGTGATCTGATTATTCCTTTCAATAATTGTAACTGAAATTATCTTACAATAACAAAGTGCTGACTATTTGGCTACTAATACCCTCGCGAAAAGCAAACACGATGTTAAAGAGCAATGCAGATCAAATCCAAAATATGTGCCAAATCGGCTTAGGCTACCTTTACCGAGCAGTTAATTCATCAGATGTTGACCTATGACTGTAATCGCTGTTCTTAAAAGACTACTTCGAATTATTTAGTAAGTTCCAAACATTATGGTCTTGAAAAAATGTATCCCCCCCAAAAAAAAATTAAATAAAACCTAGTTCCACGGTTATTCTAAACCAAAAAGAACATAAAAGTACAAAAACAAATAAAGGGAAAACTGCAAAGTACATCAAACATGTTAATTGATACTCAACGTCAGAACCTAGAATGTTTAACTCAAGAAATTCCTGTATTAGTTGTGAAATTTATACTAAATATATATCTGTAAGTCTTGGTACCTTTTAACTCTTTAAGAAATAAAGAACTAGACGTTCATTGACAACCCCTAAATCACACAATACAAAAATGTATAAATTTCAAAATTGTACTCATTGCATACATGTATAGCTTCCAAAGTTACGTGTCGTCCACACTGGGCAAACAAAACCTAAGTTTCTACTAATTCTGCATGTTGATTCGTCATGTTTCAAATTTGTGATAATTTGATATCTACAAGTGTTTTTACCGTAATCTTACCGTTAAAATATCAGATTAACCGTAATGAACACATTCATGCAATTCCTAAGATATCATATTTACAAATAGTATTATGATTGTTATCCGCATATCAATGCTACATGATGCGATGGACCTTAACACATCTCTATTACAGTAATGGACTGTTAAATGTGTTGCTGCATGGCGAATAACGCATACATAGCAGGAGGCACTAACCCTGTTGACACAACCACTTTCACTCTGCTTTGAGTTCAGCTATTTATTCAGGTGTTTTTTAGAAGTGTATATTCTTTAAAGATTAACTAGATTCGAATGTAGGTAACTTACTGTTTAAGTTACAGTTTTTATATGATCGCCCTGAATACTTAATACTAATCTACCTATCGGATTGTCGCTATTACAATCTACTGTAGAAAAACCAATGTCCATTGCCGCTGTATGGTGAAATGACTGTAAAATACTCCCAGTAGTCTCTTTTATTACTATAGGTCCATGAAGTCCTCGTAAAGCTATAAAACATTTGAACTTATATATATTATTGAAACTCAATTTTCTGTAGATGATTAAAAAAAAGACTGTTGACACAGAGATATGTCTTGCCTTTCGGCATAAAATGCTGAAAAAAGACAATCTGATGGACAGCGACATTGCCTATTAATTCAAAGTACCTGTATCATGATCTTGTGGGCAGGGCCTCGAAATGGTCGACAAAATGAAGTGAACTGGTAGTTATGCAACTGCATATTAAATATCAATGATCTATCATAAGTAGTTCCTATCAAACTAACTTAAGCCGAAAACTTTACATCGAAAATTGCTAGTTAATTCAAAGTTGCTGAACCATGACCTAGGTGGCAAGGCCTCAAAATAGTCGTCACACTAATTTGTACTGATAGTAATGCAACTTTATGTTAAATATCAATGAATTATCACAAGTAACTGTAGTTCCTATCAAACTAACTTCAGCAGAAAATTTTACAATTGTTTACGCCAACGCCTCAGCCGTCGCCGTCTCCGGCGAGACAAAAATCCTAATGTCCAGAATGTTCAAATTAGTGCAAATATGTTTTGATTGATTAAACCATGCAAGCGATATGCATAATTTAAAAATTCGCCAAAGATAACAAGGTTGTAGCTTCTTACGTCAGACGTTCTTCCACCTCCAATCAAATTATGAAAAATATTTCGAATTTGAAAAGCACTATCTAAAAATTCAAAAAGATTGTGCCTAATATGGCTACGGCCTGTTTATTTAGGGTAGTCAACCTAAGTGTGTCAGTGATGTTTTACTTTCTATGAACATTTGATTGACGGAAAAAAACCACAACTATGATATTGCATTTCTGATAGCTGGTCATACCTTATGAGACAAAGATTCCTTTAAAAAAGGCCATCAAGGTACCAGACTCATAATTAAGTATGTTATACCGTCTTTTGCACTCTAATCAAAACAAATGAGAGGACAAAACTATTACGAAGTTGAGTAGAATTGTTAAACACTAATTTCAAGAACGTTTAAAAGAGAAGTGAAAGATATACCAAAGGGACATTCAATCTCATAATCCAAAACAAACTGAAAACGCCATGGCAAGACAAAGACAAAAAGACAAACAACTGTCCACAAAACACAACATAGAAAACTAAAGACTGCGCAACACGACCTCCACCAAAAAGTGGCAACATTTTTAAAAAGTATAAATAGAACAAAGAAAATCTGTAAATGGTGATTGTTGTTAAAACAGATAAACTCTATAAACAATATTTTTTGGAAAAATGTTGTTGTATGCGATCGATACAGCCTTTCCTAAGTTTACCAAAATTCTTAAAAACTTACAAAACGCTTGTAATTCATGTAATTGTTTTTGTGTACGTCATGACAATTTAAATGACATCATAAGTTTCCTGTTCTAGTTTACTTGATCATTAACTTTAAAACAGAAAATATTGAAATATCTCATCTATTAAGAGTTTGGATAGTTATAAAAAGATATCAATCCGATTAGGTTCTGTGTGTGCACTGTCCTTATATGCATACAGCAATGTAGAAAAAAATGTGTTTTTCAACGGTTTTCCTATTAATTGTATGTTTTCTTTTAAGTGACTTTGAATATGTTCTGGCGTTAAATATAACACAATAAGATTGTTCTCATAACTCGATAGGTATAACCCACTTGAGTCTCTGTATGATGTTTGTGTAGCATTTTCAAGCTTTTTGAAGTAGGGCAGCACATCATCATATCCCCATCCGACTGCTCCTTCTTGTTTCCATTGATCATAGTTGTTACGACTGCCTCTCACAATGTTTTGTCCATTTATTGACGAGGATCCTCCAAGTACTTTGCCTTGAGGTATGTAACTTATCTATTTTAATAGAGAGACTTCCTGTTAAAACATTAAGTATTGTTGTATATGCCAATAATTTGACAGTCTGTTAGAGATTATTGTTGGATAAGCATATGTGCCTATCACAAACATGGTATAAATGACCGGTTATTAACGTTACATTTGTATTTGCGTCTCATTTACTCTTCGATTAATGTATGTCGACATTTCTCCAAATACGATTGATTTCCAGATGATTTCAATGTTAGGAACAAGAAGAGCGGCCTTTAAAAAGTAAAACAACAAAAATACCGAACTGCAAGTAAAATTCAAAACGGAAAAGCCCCTTGACAATTGACAAAATCAAAAGCTCAAACACATCAAACGAATGGAAAACAACTGTCATATTCCTGGGATGGTACAGACATTTTCTTAAATTTCTTTCGCGGAAATTTATTGTGCTATATAGTGCCTGTAAAACAATAAACGATGAGATGAAAAACACAAACAAACAAAAATGACACCGAACAAGGAAATAAAACATAAAAATAAAAATGGAAATTTATGTATTGTAGATCAGTGAAAACATGTTTACTTATTTCACATGTTTTGTCTCAAATATGTGTATTTTGAAAGAAGGAAATACAAACTAATGAATAAACTTATAATAGATACCAGGATTGAAACTTTGTATTTGCGCCAAAACATACACGAACATGTCTAAACATGACAACAGTTGACAAAACACTGCAAATAAACATAAAGGGTCGGTCGCATGAAAAACACCAAAAACCGAAGATAAAAATACACCTGCTCCGATAAGGGACCATATCTATATATAAATTCGTCGTGTTGCTAATTTCAATTAAAAAATGCATACCTAGTCGCAATTAATTCTGACGTCAAAATAGATTGAAAGAAGACCGGATTTTGGCTATGACACGTTGAACATACATAAGTGAATTTATTCTATACAATTTGTTAATTAATTAATTAATTATCGTTTTTTCATTCACTAATAGAAATAATATTTACAAAGCGGAACTTGTACATGTAGTATTCGACTTTCTCTTCAACACCGTATGCTTGACTTTGAAGACTTGTCGTTTAGGATATTAATGTCTGCTGCACTGTTGGGAATTATTGCGTTTTATTCTTTGTCGATTTGCTTATTTTTCCGTTTAACATGTTTAAAGGGATATGCATTGGTAACCATAAATAAAGCCAACAGTAGTATAACGCTGTTCAATAGTCATAAATCGGCTAAGCGAAAACAATCCGGGTCACAAACCAACACCGAGGGAAACACATCAACTATAAGAGGAAAACAACAGAACAACAGAAACACTGAACTGCTACAAAAAACAAACTCCAACATACATAGAAACGGACTATTTGATAACAACTGCTATATTCCTGACTTGTTACAGGTCATTTTAAGAAAAAAATGGTGGGTTGAACCTGGTTTCATGGCTAGCCAAACCTCCCGCTTATATGGCAATGTTAAAAATTTCGCTAAAATGACAACATTACGTGACAGGAATACAGTACAAATAAATGCAAGAACACTCAGGACAGTGAAATATATAAATAGATAAGATAATAGTATATTACAACATAAAAACCACAAAATACAACGGACACCTCCCATTAATTTACGACAGTACACCAGTACACCACACTAGAACTATGAACTGTGAGTCGCACGAATGTATTAACGCCACAAAAAGTGACGTTACTGGTAAATTTCTAAAACTGGAATATAAAATTGTGATTAAGTGTGTAATGGTGTTATTATGTATTTTCTAACCATTACAAGATCATTAATATAGAATTGTGTTAGTAATTGTGTAATTATTTGTATTATCTAACCATGTCGGTTTTTCTTCTAAATCAAAACTGTGTAAAGACAAATAATTCATGTGCATATAGTTGCTTTAAACTAAAAACCATATAAATAACCTAGCTGATTAATTATCCTAACTTTTACATACATATAGAAAATAAAAATAGAATTAAAACCACAAACGATAAGACATAACACAATATCTAACAAGACTTACAAAAGAAACATCATAACTAAATACATGAATGTTGGATGTATAAATACCGAGACACATCTAATACCAATGCGAATTCACACTCGACAAAACGGTCATATTCGGGAAAAGGTCACGTTCGGTACTTACCAAACCAGGCGACGTAGATGGTAAACCACAATCTAAGACGTGGTAAAAGATGTCGTTAGTTAGTTTAGGCATAGAAACATCGTATAGATCAACCAATTCGTGATGGTGTTCATAACATTTACGGAGTGTCATTTTTAATCTTTCCTCCACATAACTCTGTAGGTCCTGGAGCAGTTTCTGCGTAAGGAGCACACTCCTGTATATGAAGTCCATATAATGTGAACATGCACGAGCATATCGTATAACTGAGATATGTAAACACGATGCGATGGAGCAGAGGGTATGTTACTGCTGAGAAATGGGAAATTGACCATTGCAAAGTTGAAATCGTCCCGTTTGTCATAGGTTTTAGTGTGAAATCGTCTATCTGTGTCAATATTGAGGAAAAGATGAAGGTAGAAGCAATTCTTCTAGTATCAGTGGTATCCTTAATTTCAAGTTCACTGGGATATATGAGATGTAAGTACTGACTGAAATATGGGTTATTCAGTGATAGGACATCATCAAAATATCTGAAAGTAAAATTAAAGAATTTCGAAAGGTGCTTTTTCTGTTTGTCTTTTAGAAGGTTCTGAATGAATTCTGCTTCATACGAGTACAAAAACAAATCGACCAGTAAATGTGCACAATTAGTATCTATTGGAATACCGACTGTCTGTTGAGATATCAATCCTCCAAACTCATAAATATATTGTCGATCAAAAAGTCCAGCATTTTCATTATATCATCTTCAGTATATTTTCTGATAGAATCAGCATGCATTTGATCAGTGTGGTTCTTCACAAAATAAGAATTATTGTAACCCAAAACAAGAAATTTATATCTACGATTCCCATTTTTAAAAAATAAAACTCTGTTGAGATTGTGAAGTCGACCTTTCAATTAAGCATGGGGAATAGTACTGTAAAGAGTAGAAAAGTCAAAAGTTTTAATGTTGCTGCAAAATTGTAGAGATTGTGATCTAAGATTTAGCAAAAGATCTTTAGAATTTTTAAGAATCCACATCTGATTGACACCACTGGTTGAATATAATTCATCACAATATTTTTGAAGGCCATCTTTTACTGAAGAAAGCATAGTAGTCAGCACTTTAGAAAGATGTTTAGTTGAACATCTTGATGATCCAGCTATGTATCGTTCTTTATGAGGAGTTTTGTGAAGTTTTGGTATCCAGTATAATGACAGTATATTTTCTTCGTTTTCTTTGATGTTAATACCAAACAAAAAAAAAAGAACATATTTGTGATTTTGTTAACGTTCATCCTTTGTAAATGATGTTAAAGAATATGTAGGATTAACAGTTATGCTGTTTATTATGTATGATCGAATAGCTTTAATTCATTCAGACAAAGTGTCCAGTTCTGGTTCATCTGGCTCGCGCTTTACTCATTTTCTGACATATAGTCTTCAACTACATCCATCAGTAACCTGAAGTCCTTTTTCCAGTTGAAAGACTGGGGAATTCTATATTTTGGCTAACAACTCTCTTATTTGTTCATTGGTTACGATGCCAAGGTCGCCAGTAATAACATGACCAGTTTGACTATAATTGTATATTGACGATGCATATGAGCAATCCGATGTTTTGATTTCACATCTTGGAGGTTAAAGGCTTCTAAAACCCTCTTGTGATTATTAATCTTGGATGCAATAGGCTTGGTGTAAGTATATAAAATTACAGGTGTAGCTTTATTTTTGAAGTAATCAGGTATAGTTTTTTGTATAGATTTCTGGTGGAAAGTATTGCTAATATTGATAGCATCTAAACCTATATTGGCGAATTCTACTTTAATAAAATACGTTTTTCTCATTTTTGGAAGTAGTTGATACGGGTTTGAATGGTATATGGTTAGCAATGTCCATGATTATTGCAACTAATCTATACAAAACAGAATTAGAATCAATGACGGAAGTATTTTTGGCCTCTTGAAATAGTAAATAAAGTTTAGATAATGGAATGGAGTATGATTTAGTTCTGATATGGTGAATTCTTAAGGTTTTTGAACAGACGACAACAGACTATCAATTGTCACGGTGTGGGCAGCAGGTTGTGTATAATTTCTGTGACCATGACTTCTATATTGTTGAGCAGAAGTGTTAAATAATTGTAATGTATTGACAGTACTACACCTGGGACTAGACAAAATATCTACACCATCAATTTTGTCATTGCATCCATAGGGTATGGCTGTTCCCAACTCTCTAATCCAAAAGTCTTCTCTTTGTAACCGATATGGTGTTCTCAATATGATCTCATTTGTTGAAGGATACATTTTCTCTATAATCCGGACTTTCATTGAAACAATAGAATGGTCAGGTTGATTAAAAATGTTATAGAGAAATGTGTTGTTATTAGGGTCATTACTATTAGACCGACGGTAATTCATTCTAAAACTGAATCTTTGTCGAGTTTCCCCGGCATAGATCAGTCCACAAAGAGCACATGCAATACCGTACACAATATTGGAAGCAGTACAATTTAAATTCTCATGACTATGTGTATTGTAACTTTTGGTGGTCAAGTTACTTTGAAAAAAGGTATCAGATATTAGTATATCACAGGTTTTACAGTTTTTACGGTTACATTTGGAAATATAGCAATATTCACATGATATTGCAAGTTGTCATTGAAATCTAAAATATCTGAAAATTTAACAGTACAGGGCCAAATATAAACAAACTGTTCTGAATTTTAATAGTGCAACGAAAAATCAGAAGACTGCACATGTGTCGTTGTCATTAAATCCGTTAAGATGATCATGCAGGTAAGTACATTATATCAACCAATAGCTTAGCACCAAAACCTTATAACTGCATTGTTCAACGATCCACTTGTTTTCAATTCAATTTGTTTCCAAATCTGTTACGCAGGTAGGTTAATGCCGGATTTTATTAATTGTCTAGGCATCCCCCCTTTTTTATTTATTTTTTATTTTGAAAGAAAAATAACTGATTCCAGATTTGTTTATGTGGTACACATTGGTGATACGTCTACCAAGAAAATATTTTCTGCTGTCACACGTGGTGTCTAAGTCATCACGTGATTTTACGATATGACTAATTTCCCATATGATTTAGCCTGTAGAACAAGTTCCCATACTAAAAATGTCGCCATGAAATTTCACTGTATGGTAAAAGATACCTTTTACTCCATAAAAACTGCTGATCGCTCACTGATAAATGTTTCCCTTTATTTTAACAACATTAAAACCAGGAATTCACGTCCGTTGTTATGAATTTTATTATAAAAAATACCTCTATTTTCAATTTAACCAAAAATTTATACAAGCGTTCAGCAATTTTCAATAAGCTGACTATTTCTTCTATAAACAACTCAAAGGATTTGAAATAATATTGCCGTTGGTAAGTTGTTCTACTCGTTTGTTTGTTGTCCGCATATACCGTCTGAAATGACGCCCATTGCATAAACGCTTTACTGATCGCGGAAGGGAGGTAATCGAGGTAAAACATTCCAAAGTTGCGTTTACTGGAATTTCATAGATGAAAGATAAAAACATTCTTGCGCTGTTGTTTCTGATTATATAATGCACGCATATTTAGAAAATCACGCATATATGGCAATCAATAACATTCGTTAATTATTAAAAAATACCATGCCCTTAAATAAGTACGTTTTGAAAAAAAGGGGGTGGGTGTTCTTCAATATTTCACACACAATGTGAGCATTCTTTTTTGAATATACAATTTAAAGGATTTGTATGGGTTATGCATAGTTTTAAATTTGTGTCATACTGTTGAGAGACCATTCTGATGTGTTTTATAGTTTAAAATGTCAAAAAGTATTAAAGTCTTTATGTAAAAAGTGTTGATCAATTCCTTTCTTACTGACTTAAAAAAAGAAGCTATTTCAAGGGTCCTCAATTATCAATTTCCTGGTGAAGTCTTAAAATTTAAAACAATAATAATAAATATTGTGCACATTATGAATGAATTTCCTTGTAAAAACCAGAGACATATGTGTATATATGTCTCTGTAAAAACCCAGTCATTCTGCAAATGAAGGGTTTATTAAAATCAGAGACATTATTAGTCATATAATACATGATATTTCTCTCTTAAAATGTGTAAGTTGACCTCAAGAAATCAAATCTGCTGTGAGAAATATGTACCATTCATTATCCCCTGTAACTGCTGAATAAGAGACAGTGGTAAAGCCCAGAAAATATTAAAAGAATTATTTCTTTAACTGCTGAATCCATTTGTCCAAGTTTAAAACTTACTTAAATTCTAACACTAAATAAAAAAAGTACATCAAGTATTAGTAGTTAGCCCAAAAATTTAAGAAGGATGATAAAAGAAAACTAATAGCATACAATATTAAAGAGAATTTCTAAAACATTTATTTATCTTTATATACATGTACATAAATGTGTACTTTCACTAAAAACTTGCATGTTTCATAATACTCATTGTATTATGATGTTTATGTATCTTGCCAGACAAGGGTAAATAAATAATGTCTATACAATGATTTGTAATAAAGCTTTTGATTTTTCAATTCATAATAAAGTATAAATAAATGGTAAAATAGTAAATGTCTATTTAAATGTTTTATAAAGATGTCTGATGAATCTTCATATATTTCTGATCTAAATAATGCCCCACACTTTATTATGAAAATATCAAATCCTGCTACACTATTTTTTTTCATTCAATAAATCCAAATCACATTCAAACCTTTGAAATGTCTCTGTCTTACATGTTCCAGAATCAAATTAGTTGTTGGTTCCTTGTTTGATATCCATTTGTTGTAATACTAAACATTGTTTGCCTTCAATGTTTTTCAACTGGTTAATTTTAAATTCACTTTTTTGTATGCCACAAATCAGCTTTACACATTGTTATTTAAAGCTATCAGTCTGTTTTGACATCTTAGTAATACATGTCATAAATAGTCATAAACATTTCATTTCTCACAGATTTTAAATCATCACAATATTATAACATGTTTTATCTGACAATTTCCTTTTGTATGCAAATCCCCACAAGAAACAAGTACACAGTATTTTCCTCTGATAATATTTTTATTTCTCTGTCTTCTATGTTCCAGAAACACTATTGTACAACTTATTGATATTCATTTGTTGTCATACTGAAAATTGCATTATTCCTCAATTTTCCTTTAATTCACATGTAACATGTCATTAATTATCTTATACGCAGCTCAGTAATCAGTCTTCTTTGATATATATCAAAAACTAATTCTCACATATATATTTTCTATCATTTCTCTTTTTATGCATAGATCCAGAATCATCTCTGTAGTTTTTATATGATACACAATTTCCTTTTGCTGCATTTTTAAATTAAAGGAAGTGCAGTCTTTTTCTCTCATTGTGTGGTATAATACCATTGCTTACAAGTCACCAAAGTGCTGAAAATAGAATTGTTAACAATATTTGGATAAAATATACTTGATATATGAGGGTGTGGAGTTTACATAATAGAGAATAATGGACCAAAAAATTTATAATAAGAATAGAGAATAATGAGGTGCTAAAATATAAAGAATAGAGAATAATGGGCAAAATGTATAAAGATTAGAGAGAAATGACCTAAGAAATTAAAGAATACAGAAATGAAGGACCCCCATCCAGACCCTCATATATGATCTGATACAAAATAGTAAGTTTAATTCTATCTTCCTATAAAATAGCATAACAGTTAACTTGGATGTAACCTTTTAGTTAAAAATACATTTCCAAAAAGTTTCTTTAGAATAACAATATATATTATATAGTTTAAACTACATAATACTAAAAATGATACTTTCTGAGACATAATTACTGATTAACCAATATGCTTATTCATATTACTTCATCTGCACTGACTGAATGAAACTGAGGGAGGCAGTTATGTACACACAAAACAATATAATAATATCAATGCGTACATTTTGGAGACCTCTTGTTTGGCATTGTGGAAACTATGTTTTCTCTGGGTATTAGAAATTTCATTCTAATGTGTAGTGATAATCTTTCTACAAAAGAAGAAGATAACTTTACAATCATAACTGGAAATTTTCAAGCCCATAACACTCTAAATAGTTGAAAAGTGTCTTTTGATAAACAAAAGTGTCCTCCTAATCTGTACTAGACATCATAGTTACAACAGACAGAACTCATGTCAATTTTGATAGTTAATCAATATAATAATAATATGTTTATATCATCTTTTTAAAGTGCAATAAATCAATAAATCAAATGCTCTATGTATGAACACAAAAAGTGATGAAATAAAATGTTAATATGAGATTTTAAAACATGAATGAAATTAATATTGTGTTTGAAAAATGGTCACATCATACTAAATAATTATATATCAAATTCCTACTTATAATGATAATTTACTAAATTTAGACAAGCTATTGGCATGACTGCACACACTGTGCCATGATGCAGTTAAAAAATGCACATTTTTTACTATGCTCTCTTTTTCTTTCTTTGACCCCCTTCTTTGTATTTGTAATATGTAAATGATTATACAAATCAAATACCTAAGAGAAAATGGGACATAATCATGATGCTTAAAGAGTAATTTGAAGATTTATGCTCAAAATATATGGAAGTGTTTTCCTCCATAATAATATGATCTAATATGACCATGGCATGTCAGTCTGACAGCACTTTTTCATAAGCACCCACATTATTTTAACACTAGTAAAGTAAT
Source organism: Mytilus californianus (assembly GCF_021869535.1). Lineage (NCBI taxonomy): Eukaryota > Metazoa > Mollusca > Bivalvia > Mytilida > Mytilidae > Mytilus > Mytilus californianus. Next base: position 39,223,552 of record NW_026262712.1, read on the forward strand.
TTTTACTTGCCTAAAATTATACTTTCTATAAACACTGCCTTTCGTCATTGCCGTTTTTTAAATAGCCAGAAAAACGCCAAATGTGAAAATTAACACCCCTTTTTAAAGAAAGGTACATTTCGATCTAGATGTATCAATGAAATGAAATATAATACGGCCTTTGGCAGTAAAAGAATATGATAATTTGAAACAAACTTACCTCAAAATAATAGCAATATCCATCTTTGAAACGTGTGTTTACGTGATAAGACACTCATGACAAGGTGCCCGATCAGCTGATGATCACGAAGCTTAAGTATGACGTGATGTGCAAGCCCAACCTTGACGTTGATGGAACGATCTAGCCAATCAGATTCCGCGTAGTTTGGTAAATGACGTCAGATTTAGATTTCGATGCAAACACCGATATTCAGTGCCAGTTTTTTTAAAAAGTACATTAACCTACCTGCGTAACGATTTATCTCAATAATGTCAGAAGTCATTTCAAAAACTCCTCAGTCTTCTACCTTTTTTGCTTTTGATTTTTTTATTCTTTAAAAAGATGAATTCAATAATGTAATGCGTGTTGGAATCAAACTTGTTAATTTTTCTTAGATGCCCCTGTATCATTCTCATTACCAAATGTAAACAACATAAATGTTTGATTACTGTTTCAATAACTGCAAGGTTGAAAAACACCCCAAATTGTTAGTTATATTTTCCTTTTCTTTTTCAGTTCCTTGTATTATGCAGCAGAGCATGGAGTTTTGATTTATTGTGTATATTGTATCCAATTTAACAAGGACACAGATTATCATAAGCACTTGTTGCTTGTTTCTGAGTCCTATTTGTGAATGTGAATGTATATTGTAATTTGTATAATTCATAATACAATTATATTGTTTACACTAAAAAAACAAATGACTTCAAATACATGTGTAAGGGTTGTCACCCATACCCCAGGTTACCCCTTTAAACCATAGATTTTTTTTATTATATTGCATAAAGTTGGTCACAACATCCTGTAAAATTTTTTACATGCTGACCCCTCCAAATTTTCATCTTAATCATATTAATTTATACACAAATTATATCAAACAATTATACATACCTCATTCTTGTAAGCAAAATGTGAATATTTTTGTGGTACTGAACGATATCCCCAATCTTTCTCTGAACCTATAAGGGAATACCACAAAAATGGTATTTGAGTTACGTCATCAGGTTCCAAATCAGATGATCCAGCTTCTATCAAAAGAACTGAAGTTTCACAATCCTCCGATAATCGAGTTGCAACAACACTACCAGCGGAACCAGCTCCTACTAGAAAATATAATTAACAAAATCTATAATTACATATGCATATTTATGTAATCGAATAAGCTGAAATCAATTGCAAAGAAAGGAAATGTCCCTTTCGGAAATCATCAACTTCAGAAAGTTTGCAAAGAAAAATATATTTCGCTAAAAGCATTTTTGAAGTAAAAATTCATTTGCAAAGTGTGTATTGCATATACAGTAATACATATGTTGATTAACTTTTCCACAATACATTCATCACATATATCACGTTTGTTAGGTCATGTGCGAACATTTTAAATCTGATTTAAGACAAGATTTATCGAATTAATTTAAAAGAAATGGCGGCGCGGTATGGTCGTCCTAAAGAAAACTGTTGCTATAAATTGCAAAAAACAATTTATTTCCCGATAGGCGACAAGAATAGCCTTTTTCGAGACACAGACTATACATATATATAGAAAATTGATTTTTTGAACGAGACCTTGCTAGAGTTAAAGAAAAATTATAAGGACAGCATTTTAGTCATTAAAAATGTATAGGTTCCCGTTGCTTTTGTTAACGTAATGTGTGCTTATCTACTTTGCCTATCAATTTTGCACTCAAAAACACGTGTCTCATCACAGCGTAGAACATACTTCTTAGTTCCGTTCAGGCTAAAGAAAATTTATAATTATGCCTGTTTGTATGATGCAGAGTACACGAAGTATCTAGTAATAGAAAATATCTGCTGCACACATTGACCAATAAGGATTAGTCATACTCTGAGTTGTGTGCCTATTCTAATTTGTCAAGTTTTAAATTCAAGTGTCACTGAATATTTTAATGTTATAAAGGGGTTATTCTGTCAATTTTCACTGAATTCTGAAATTTCAATAAAAACACTTAGGTCGAGATCGTCCTGTTTAAACACCGATTTGTATATCCAAACTCTAGATGTGTGCATGCTTTTTCCAAACAAATATGTAGAATTTCAGAAAATGACATATTCTCTCTACAGAAAGTCGAAGTTCTAACCCACCCTTGTTTCTAATGTAAAACGCAATACATATATGAAAAAGGCTATAGCGTAAACACTCGATGATCAATTATGTATTTGACACCAACAAATACAGTTTCACATCAAATATCAAATAAAATTACTGTTTTTGACACTTTTTGAGCTTAATGATTAAGACATATCGACGCTGTATAGATTGACACAAACAATTACTTTTTCCATAGACGACAATAGTAGCCCTTTTCGAGATACAGACATAAGAAAGTTGTCTTTTTGAACGAAATCTTGCTAGACTAAAATAATAATAATTAGGACAGTATTGTTTAGTTAAAAAAATAGGTTCCGGTTGCTTTTATTAACGTAATTCGTATTTATCACTCTTGCCTATCAATTTTGCACTCAAAACATGTGTCTTACCACAGCGTAGAACAGACTTCTCAGTTCCGTTAGGGCTAAGGAAAATACATTATTTTGCCTTTGGTATAATGCAGAGTGCAGAAAGTGTCTACTAAGTTAAAAAATACCGGCTGCACAGATCGACCTATCAGGATTAGCCATATTCTTAATCTGAATGCCATGTTATCTTCATAAAAGTGTTACAATCTACTTGAAGAATGTCTTGAAAGCTATTATCGGCATTATAAAAACAGGACGAATTAACATACGGACGGACTGACTGACCACGGGATAAAACAACCATATCCTGTCGTGCTAGCGCGATGTATCTTATTACCAACTGTTTATTACTCTGGCCCCTTCAGTCGACATGCAGATCTACTGAACACCCCACCTCTATGTATGATTTGTTTGCATTTTTATTTATAGTGAATATATGGTTGTTTATCTCTCTATAACTCAAAGCAGCATAACATAATAATAAAATGTCGATTTTATTGTTGCTTTCATTTTACACGACCAATATTTGACAAATCATTGCCAATATAGCATTGTCCTTGTCTTCTAGGAACATTATGCAAATAAAAAGAAATGTGTATTCACTTGTTGAATTGTATTATCTATGTTAAACATTTTGTCAACAAGATAATTTCTAACACCAGACAAACCTTAACAGAAATGCACCACATCTATATGTATGTCACACGTACGAGAGATAGGGTGCAATTTGTGATAGCATATTGTTTAAAATATTTTATCCTGTTTGTTCAAATACCTACCATTACATGTAGGGGGTAAAGATCTAATTCTCCAAAATACGGCCATATTTTTAAGTGCTTATTTCTTTTGCAGATATTTTGAAAGTACTTATTTTTTTCTATTAAATCTCTGCTATGTCTACAGATATATATCAGTTTTGTGTGTTAGTTTAGCTTCAGTGAATGAAAGCCACCCAATTATCCGGAGCCTTATAAATATCCAGATAAAGAAAATCTGCGTTTGAGTGGAGAATTTTAATTAAAAGGAAAAAGATGAATAGTTTGTTCATTAAATATGTCACATGAGCATGATCTACGATTAAGACACACAAATCAATGATTCATTTGAACTCATATTGATGCTGCATTCCATATAACCCTCAACTAGCGATCGTTTACGCATGTGATAAGCATGCTTAGTTGTTAAATGAAAATAATGTCTTTAGTAAAACAAGCGAGCCATCGAACGATCCATGTTGTCGACTGATTCGACCAACAACAGAAAATAATCAAATACAGGAAAAAAAAACAATGCTCTTTTATAATCTATGACATAAGATCAGATAGACCTAGAAAAGTCGTTATCATACGTTTCCACGTGCTTGTCTGTCAATTATAGGATTAAACGCCTTTTGATATGTTTGAAAGTGACTTGGTCCAGTTGATGCACCAATAAATTCCTTTAAGGTAGCTGGGATGTCTTCCTCCGTCTTAGATTTTGAAATAGCAGATAACAATCGGTCTTGATCTCAAAGGAAATGGGCAAATTTCGTGTGTAGTATATAAACCATGTGTAAGACTGTTCAAGTTAATATAGAAAATTATGTATTTTCCAGCTGTATTTAAAAAAAAAAAACAGAATATTTTTGTTTGATTAACTTTTTTCAACTTTTTCACATAAGGGGAGATCAATCAGATAAAATAATTTTTATAAATTATAGATAGATTGTGTTGTGAATTTACCTATTTTAATATGTGGCAAGAAAACGAGTCCGGTGACCCCATTTTTTCTCTTTCTTATAAGCATATTATTAGAGTTATCTTCTCATATTTTATCTTAACATTCTATGGTGTAGTTATTTTTTTTAATAACACAAAATTGGGTTTTCCATTCATAGTTTATACAAAATCTGACAATTTTGCACAACCTGTAGCGTAAAAAAATAGCCCGGTGACCCATACTTTTTGTCATATTTTGGAAAAAAGAATAATATAAACTACATTTTGACAAATTATTAAAAAAATCTATAGATTTTAATTAAGACACCCATCTAAAATAAAAAGGCGTTTACTCCTTGTAATTATTTTAAATTGGAGATAAGGAATTTATTTTCCCCACTCGTTTCCCCTATCACACGTAAATTGTATATTTGTGTCATTGAATTGGCAATCACATAAGCGTATATCCTAATATATCAATCATATAAGAATCATTTATATTTATATTAATGTTTATATCGGGACATATACTTTTGGCATTCTACCATGTCTACGGAGATCATCTCGTTGGTTAATCATCTTGTTTATAATATACTCCAATTGTTGACTAATTATAGCATGCTTTGCTGATTGTTTTCTTTTTGCTTTTCGTAATTTGGATGTACGTTTTAGTATGATATAAATAAAATATGAGAGTTTGATTAAAATCGGTGATCATCAATTTGACAGCTAATGCCCCTTTAAACCTATCTTATATAAACCATATCTGGTGTCCATAAGCCGCCAGATTCATTTAAAGTAACACTATTTAGAAAGTTGTGTATTTTGGGTGTTTGTGTCTTTTCATATAGAGCTGTGCATCTATGATTTATACTGCCAGATGTATTTAACATTGTAAACTTTGTCTTTTTTAAGATTTACTTCTTCACAAAAATGTTCACAACAGAATTCTAGCTTATTTATTTTATTGTGTTAGTCTTGTTTTGCCTCTGATAGTGAGACAAGATCATCGGTGTGCAGAAGTAAATTTATTGAAATATTTCATAGAAATATTGGGTGATATTCTTAGAAATTAGAAATAAGTCATCAATATTATAGAAATGGGTTAGTTTAAACAATATTTTATTCAGTTAAATCAATACATAGTATACAATTCTGATACATGAACTAAATAGGATTCAGAAACAAGCACACATTGCTTTTATTAATCTGTCTCCTAAATTGCTTTTATTAATCTGTCTCTTAAATGATGTAGAAATTGGTTATATTCCAACTTAGCTAATTTATTAGAATATTCCTGCATTAAAATATTTGTGTATGTTATTGTCTAAAAATATACTTTTTAAGACACAAAAGGTTATCTCTTGTCAGTTTATCCTTTGAGTTATCAATGGAATCTTAACATATTATGCCATGATTTTTTTTCCATTACGTGGATATTTGACTACAAACGAAAGATGTTTTAAAAAATTGACACAGAAGCTAAGATCATTTCCATTAATCACAGCATCGCCTAAAGTATAACACTTTTTTTTAATCATTTTTCGTGAGATAGTTGTGATCTTGACTGACCTACTAATGGGGATTGATCACGGAGAGTGTTTCGTTTGAAGTGTTTTGAAATCGTGAATTCAAACTGGTTAATATTCACTTATAGTTTACTTGGCTTGGAACATTAACATTGCTACATAAAACAAAATATTCAATACATGATTTTAAGTAAGCTGTCTGTCCATTTATCACATATTTATCTTTTCCAATATAAGAAATCTTATCGTATAGAAGCTTTACATTTTTCATCCCTTAAAACACAGACCATCATTCATTAAAAAAAAAAAAAAACGTAACCAACATAGTTACGTATAACTACAACCCTCATCATGTTCATTATGAACAGAAACATGAGATATCTTCACTCGTCTAAACTCGGCCGAGAGTATTGAATTCGCCCGATGATTGCCTATTGGAGTTATCTTATATATAATTCAATTCTTATCTTGAAGAAAAATAGATGTGTTAAACACTTACCAACAATATAATCATACATTTCTTTCATGTGTTTCTCATTAATTCCTGGTGGGTCTACTTTCCGTTCGGGGAGAATCATTGAAAGAAAGTAAACAAGAGCTGCAATCGCAGAATTACGGACTATCACTTCTGCGAAAAACATTTTATATTGAACAGGCAATGGCTGAATAAGTAAATACCTACAACATGTACAAAAATTCAATTTAATAGTAATTAACTTTACATGTTTTTAGCCACAAAAAGAACAAATAATATATTTATATCTTCGTGGAATTTGAAGGGATCTGATGGATGCAGTTTAAGAGATCAGACGCATTTGAGGTTTCTACATTTTGTTCAAAACCAAGTCTTTTTTTTTACAAGGTAAAAAGTTTCAATGTCTGTTTTTCAATAATGACATTAAAAATGTAAAGGATTGATCTGATGGTTATGTCATTAATAAAATTAAAACTATGTTATGTTTTTGCCACATTTGTCGCACTACGATCTCTAAAAAAAACAAATTTTGACGATCGTAGTGCGATCGTGTAGATCGGAGTAAGGTCGTGGTACGGTCATGGTGAGGTCTTCATGATCGTGATGAGCGTGAACCAACTTTGAACATGTTCAAAACAATTGTGGTGCGGTCGTGGCGATAGTAGTAGAAGCGTAGTGAGAGCGCAGTAAGGTCGTGGTAAGAACCCAAAGGTTTCTGTACCATCGTAGCGAGGGCGTAGCGAAAGCGCGGTTCTAGTCGGAGAGACTTTGCTACGATCTCACAGCGACGTTACTAGGACATCACTACGACCATCACGTTCTCACCGCGACCCACCCACACTTCTACTACGAATATACCACGTTTATATCACGCTGTTCAAGACAATAGTACGATTCTAGCACGTTCATGCCGTGCTCATCACGCTCTTCTTACGACCTGACTACGTTCATACTACGACCATTTCGAGTTCTAGTCATGCTCATTGTCATTGTTACATAAAATATATACAAGCTCTCCATATTTTGTTTGGAACATCAATTTCAATTGTACCATGTACATGTAGTAATGCTTCTACAATCATTAACACAGATAAAAAATCTTAACGACCAGGCCATGATATTGTTATTGAGAGAGCGAAGAAGAAGAATAACAAGAAATTTTACACGGCGTAGGTCCTTTTTGGGTTCGTCCTTGGTTATCAACCGAAAGGAAACTCCAGTTTGGCCATCATGATCAGTTGATGAACGAGTTACAAATCGAGCATGAACCGTCCTTCTTTAAATTTTTGAGAATGCCACCAGAGATGTTCGATGAACTTCTTAACAGAGTTGGTCTAGGAATCAAGAAGACAGATACTCTATTTAGAAGAGCCCTGTAGCCTGGTCTTAAACTTGCCATCACTTTAAGACATTTAGCTCCTGGTGACAAGTATTCGACCTTGCAGTATGACTTTAGAGATGCTCGGAATACTATAAGCACATTTTTACCCGAGGTTTGCCGGGCAATAGTTGAAGAATATAAAGATGAGGTGATTCATGTCCAACAGACCCAAATCATTTGAGGGTTATTGCAGACGAATTTCAGAAGAGATGGAACGTTCCACATGCGTGTGGTGCATTAGATGACAACCATGTTGCTATTAGATGCCCCACCTAAAACTGAATCTCTTTACAACACTTACAGGGTTTTTTCTCACTGGTACTCCTTGCCTTGGTTGATGCTGACTACAAGTTTTTATGGATCGATGTTGGCGGATACGGTTCCAATTCAGATGCCCAAATATGCAATGCATCTGAACTGAAGGAATGTTGAGAAGATGGGACAATTGGATTTTCAGAACAGGATACATTGCTTAATTATGACCAGAACATGCCATACTTTCTATTAGGTGATGAAGCATTTGAGTTGCGGACGTATTTGATGAAGCCATATTCCATACGTAGAATGTCAAAAGAACAAGCAATAACTAATTACAGAGTTTCCAGGGGAAACGAGTGGTGGAAAATGCATTCGGTATTTTGGCACAGAGATGGCAAAAATGTCTTTCCACTATGATGCAAGTACAAGACACAGTGAGCGTCATAATAGAGACTTGTGTATGTTTGCACAATTTAATGAGGATGCGATATCCAAACCTGCAAAATGACCAACTTGACATGGAAGATGACCTTCACAATATTGTACCGGGTCTTTGGCGAGCTAATGCAAACATACATGAGGTCCACAGTGTAGTAGGCCCTAAAAGGGACACGGTTGCAGCAAAGAAACCGAGAGAATACTTAAAATTATATTTCAATAGCCCCGCTGGATCTGTACCATGGCAGGAACGCATGGTAACATCACAATAACTTTATATATCTTTTATCGTTCATTGTGTTTGTCATAATGATTTTTTGTTGTATTCAATAAATATTGTAATTAAGCTTAAAAATATGAATAACTAAAAATATGAATAAAAAAATAGTTACTAAAATATTATCAAAACACATGTAAATACTAGTAACCAACAGAAATGTTCTTTATACAACATTTCCTCTCATCTTTATAAAAAAGTGCATACATCCTTCAATTTTATATCCCCCAAAACCTAAATAGAAATTATCCCTTATAATATACACATCTTCATATAATTATCTAACATCTCAACAAGTTTCATAACAATCTTCAAATTGTTTTTGATATCATTTATAGGTAACACATTTCGGATAGTCAGACATACAGACGGACGGATAGACAGATAGGTTTTAATCTATACACAAGAATTCTCTTTTGCGGAGAAAAATAAATTTGGGAAACAAGTAAAATGGACAGTTTTGCAATTTTTTCTTAACGGGAAACTGCATGTACGTGTATGTATGTGTGTGTGTGATTTTGTTTGTTTTGTGATTAATAATCGCGATGTTCGTTGAAGAACCATGGATGGTCTTTTGCATGTATCAAATCATGGGCGTTGTTTGTATATCCCTTGATTTTCTTTCCTATTGTATAATGTATATATCAGCGGATACCCGGGTGCTGCATTCGGTCATGTATGCAAGATGTCTTCAAGATTATGTTGTGAAGTCCAATAAGTATCAACAGGTAGTAAATGGGGAATCAAAGCTAAATAGAAATCAACTTGTCAATTTGCAATCTAATCTGTCACGTAGTCACCGTTCTAATGTTATGTTTAACCCTTCTGTAAGTTGACACGTTTCTTTTTTTTTCTCCTTTAAATCATAGTATGCATCTCCGGAATTTCGGTAAAAAGCATACCATAGAAAATAAAAATCAGCAAAAATTGTACACTTTATTTCTTTCAAAAGAATAGACAATCAACTTAATGATTAAACCCAGTATAATGACTGTCTAGACTTTAAAGATTCTCTGTCTGAATGAATAACACAAAATGAGATACTAATTCAAATACGTAGTATTGTGTCTAAGCATTGTCTGGATCCGGGTCTGAACTGTTTCTAAAATCACTCAGATGAAAAGAAGACTGACTGATGCGCAAATTATCTGCGTGTCTTGTGGGTAAAGGTGATGCAGTCATAGATCTGTTGGCGATACCATCCAATCCGGATACTGGCACACTTGGACCGGCGGAAGAAGATCGAATAGGCTGAAAGTGGGACATGTTTTGTCGCGGTTGAGGAAACTGTTGTGAAACCCAATTGACATCTTGTGACTGCCACACAGAAACGTTTGACGAAGGCTGGGCATGCCATTGAGATGGTGGTGGTTGCCATGATGCGGAGTAGCTGCTAGATGGTGATTGCAGAGGTTGCATATGTTGTCTTCATTGCGGTTGTATCACTGGAGTCGGGACGCTTTGTGCTTTCTTTATCTGGTCATTCTCTGCGATGTACCTGTAGAGATTGTTACTGATGTCTTGCTGACATCGCCGCCATACGACGTGATCTAGCTCAGTAATAACCATGCGTATCCAGTCAACAAATACGTCTCTTTCCCTGTCGAATCTGACTGGTCGCAATCTCTCTAGCTCTTGCTGCTGGAGGGCCATCATCTTATTGCTGCGGTCTTGTATGCCAGCCAGAAGAACATCCTCAGTGTCTGATGTATCATGGGTATGTTTGTGAGCTTTTGCTTTCAGTCCAGTTGTTTTGAAATGCTTGGCATGTCACCTGGGGTTTCATCGATTTAATCAGCAGATGTGGCCGAGGAAGCACAGTTTTCAGCTGCTAGTAATTTCTTCTTCATCTTAAAAGAAAAAAAGCAAAATCGATTAAAAGATTATCGAATTAAAGTTTAAACTTTAACAATAACAGAGTCCCATCTTATTGCTCTATTCCTTGACATGTGTGTTGTAATATGGATTTGCAGACCGTATATAAATTCAAAATTAAAAAAATTTAAAAAAACAAACAAAAAAAACTAGAAATATGACACTGCCATGAAGGTCCACTAGCATCAGTCTGATTTCTCGAAAAAGAAAGTAGAAATTGATCCCAAGGGAGCTTCCTCTAGTTGTACTTTATTTTATCTAATAGATATGAATTAAATCTGTCAACTTGAAGGCAAACTTGAGTTATTGTACAACGACAAAAATACTGACGGACAGACAGACGAACGGACAAGGTGAGTACTATTGGCCAGTACTCCGCAGGGCCTTAAATATGTATTATCATCTTTTATGCTGATACATTACGGCTTAACTAATCGAAATTGATGGTTTTGAGATGTTGGGCAACATACCTGGTAAGTTGTGCATCGTGTTGAACAACTTTTATATTTGAAAAAAAAGCGTCTAAGATTTGTGCTTTTCTCCGATATTTGATTTTAAATAAATACATTTGAAAAAGAATTCTATGGGATTGGTAATAAGATAAACAACACTTCAATGCATTCTTCTTTCTATTTTTTTTTTCATTTTGTGTGTTTTCCTTTGAGTTACACTTCAAAAATCAATTCAAATCAATAAGGTCTTTACAATATCATTACTATACTCACACTTACTAATGTCTTCTTTTGTACCTCATGCATATGAGGATGGAGGAAATCGAAGTTCCTTATCACCCAATCATCTCTCTCTGTTAACTCTTTGTCACCATTGCCGGATTTTGTTTTTTTTTTTCAAGCGTCCGTATCTGGTTCTCATGCTGGAATACCATGTGTTCACAACAAAGACGGATTTGCTTTTTCTAGCCACATCCTTTCTTTCTTGCCGGTAGCCTTGTATGTAGTCATCTTTTTATTGTAGAAAATAAGATGCGCCTCCAACCCTTCTACCATGTTTTGCTCTTCCTCTAAGATTAGGTCTGTATGTAATTCGGACCTCTTGTCCCTTTTAGCCAACGGCTCAACCATGCTTGAAACATCTGTGTCATTCCCACTATCGTTCACTAAAACATCGTCATTTGATCTTGATGGACCAGCAATAGGTTGTCCGACATCTCTACTGGATCAGGACTCGTATGAGAGGCCCCTCTGCCTCTACCTCTACCCATACCACCACGCCCACGAGTTCTGGTAGATTTTGGTGGCATGACTGTGCTGTTTCCGAGAAATCTACGTATTATTTAGAAATAGAAGGAATGGAACAGTATTTATAAGGAACACGATGTTGATGTTATTGCTGAGAGCGTAGTAAGATCGCGGTATAAACGTGGTATGATCGTAGTATGATCGTAATAAGAGCGTGCTATATATACTCGCAGTAGAAGCGTGGTAAGATCGTGTTGCAATCGGATAAATTGTGGTATGGTCGTAGTAAGAACATGATGAGCGTAGTAAGATCGTGATAATCGTAGTGAGGTCGCAAAATAAGCGTGATGAGAACGTGGTATAATCGTAGCGGGATCGTTGTAGAAGCGTAATGAGGACGTAGTAGTATCGTGAAAACAACTACAATTTACATTTTCATGCCCCTCATACCGCGACCTCACCACAATCTGAATTTTCTTTAGATCGCGGTGAGTGTGGTGCGATCGTGGTCTAGTGTGACGGGGATATTAATGACTTGTATACTATTTAGAAAGAAAAAAAAACATGTTTTTGTAAAATGTTGTTCATATTAATCTTCGTTACGCGGTTTTCTAATGTTGGTGTGCAAAATATTCATATTTGTATATAGTTATGAATCTTAAATGTATAGTTTAAATGATGTATTTTGAATTTCATATTTTAAATATTTTAATCTTTAGAAAAACAAACCCTTTTCTTTTCGACTTATTCCAATTTAAGTATATACCTAAAAAATAGCCGTCACCCTTAATTCTGCTCTTTTTTTCAAGTATGTAATGTGTAAAATCAATGAAACAATACGACAATAATTTGTTACCCTTATTCTAGAAGATGTTACGACAGAAAATATATAGTATGTATAACCGTCTTTTCCGCAATAAGTATTCGTACATGTCATAGCATGTTTGATTATGAACAAACTACTTCTTCTTATATATATATATATATATATAAAAATTACATTTATTTTAAATAATCTGGTATTGAATATATCTTAAGAACTTAAAATAACTGTCTTCCTAATCTCTAATTGTTCTCTTTGACTTCTGTTTTGAAAACATGGTTTTTGGAATAATCAATATGACAGGATTACTTAGTGTATAACATGTATAATGCATACAACCTTATATGCACCTTGTATTGAGTTAGTTCGTCAGGTAACGCTACGTTTTGATTTTAATTGTTGTGTTTTTCAAATTGAAACCTCAATTTGAAATCCCGAGGGTTTTTTTAATTTATTTTCCATGTTTTCATTTTCTTATCTTTATTTAAAAAAACATATTAGACAAGAAATGTGGTGTGATGTAGTGATATAATGAAAATTCGAGTAAAAGCGCTTAGTGTCTTTATTTTATAACTTTACTTAATATCATTAAGAATACATGAAATATCACACGAAACTCATTATGGCATTAACAAAAAAGTGTTTCATATCAGATTTTATATGAACCCAAAACCAAAAAAAAAAAGGTTTAATTTGATTAATCTCAGGCATTTGATTTTTGACATCTTACCTGTAACGAAATATACCGATGTAATGTGCAAATAATGTAAACATGTTTTCAAACTTATAATTTGTTTATTTAATTAATACATTAATTTACATTCAGCACGCCTGAGATGTGAAAAAGTAAAACAAATGAAGTCAACTGATAACGATATACATGAGCGCACTAATTTCCAAAAAACTAGATTTGTTTTTGTTTTTTTTTTTTTTTTTGTATCTGAGTGACAAGCAAAATATGCTTATCTGTTTCAATTTCATATGTATATATATTTCAAATTGTTTAAAATGGTTTACAGTGATGTCGAGTCCTGAAACTTTCCTTTGTTACCAATTTTTTTTTAACATATTTAAAACGGTAAACACTATTTTCTTTTATAAATATATATACTACTGTTTGGTATTTTCACAGACCAGCCGGTTCTTGAATAGTTGTGGTACATCAAGAAAATACCCAATATATCAAAATAAAACGCTAAGAAAATGCATAGAAACTGTAAACAAGAAAACCACTAATGGGGACAGACTTTCATAATTCTTAACCCAATGCACTTCTCCTTGACAAATGGATTACCAAAATGTAACGAGAATGAACACAAACAATAATTCAGAAGAAGAAAAAACAGTTTAATTATCGAAATTATTAACTAAAAAACCACAAACAAAACCGATCTAAATGTTATCTTACCTATATTTACAAGCTAGTTAACATTTTTAAAAGATATGTTTATGATTATTTCTTTCTTGGGTTTAATTGTTTTATAGGAATGGAATTTGTTGAATAATAAAAGTACACACACTTCAAATTCATATCAAAAGTCAGTATTTTAATCAAGCCAACAATAGGTCTAACATATATCAAATTTAACTTTCTTACCTTTAACAAAGTACATCGATGTAATGTGGTAGATACATGCAAATAATGTAAAAATGTTTTCAAACTTAAAATTTGTTTATTTAATTAATACATTAATTTACATTCAGCACGCCTGAGATGTCAAAAAGTAAAACAAATGAATTCAAATGATAACGATATACATTTAAGAACAGAAAACAGAGGACAAATAGCATAGGACATTCCAAATCCACAATTCGAAGACAAATAGACATCAGAGTTCAAAAAAAAAAAAACGTTGAGTTGTTGTTATGTTGACTAAAGGTGCTCATCCTGGATCTTTCTTTTAATGCATCTTTCACAATGTTCAATCCAGTCCATGATATGTTCATCCCAGACCAGTTAAAGCGTTCTCTAATAAGACTGGTGGTTCAACTTTTGCCTGGATGACCCATTTCATCATGACGTGCTTCCAAAACTATTTTGATGTGTGAGGATGGTAGTATTAGTTGATGATGTATCTTTTCGTCGCTGGTAATCTCTCGGTAAAATATATTATCTAGAATTCTGAGATAGGTTAACTGTTTATTCAGTGGACTTGTTTTAATCCTTCCTTTTGCTGGTTTCTGCCCAGATTTCAGTAGGTTTTATCTTTCTGTGAAGCAGTAGATCCATAGCTCGGATTTCTGACCAGTTGGTGTCGGTTGAAATATCTATGTTTGTATCCAAATTATTGATGTCAATGGAATCTGGTGATATGGCAAAGGAGTCGATCAACGGGGTATGTATACATCCACATATTGTTTTGATGGAATCTTGGCTGATAGTTTTACAATCCGGATAGTCTGCATTAGTCTTTCCTGGACAGAAGATGATATCAAAATCGTATACAGCTATTGCAACCATGAAAACGGTATCCGATAGCCTCTAGTTTTGCAGACGTGAGTACATATGTGAGCGGATTGTTGTCTGAGAGTATTCTTAACTTGTGGCCATACAGCTGGTAATCGTGAAACTTGTCAGTTATAGACCACTTCAAAGCAAGACATTCTATCTTATGTGCTGGATAGTTCTGTTCTGCTTTTGTTAAACCTCAGCTAACATATGCGATTATACTTTGATGTCCATCTTTCTCTTGATAAAGTACGGCATCAAGGCCTTGACCACTGGCATCACGGTGGAGTTCAAATGGTTTGCAGTATTCAACATATCCAAGTATTGGTGCTGAAGATAACAGTTGTTTTAATGATGTGAAAGCTGTTTCTTGCTTATCAGTCTACTGAAACGATTGTTGTTGTTTCTTAGTCTTCTTTTCTTTCTAAACATTTGTAGCTGGCATAATGGAAATAAGTGACTTTGCTATCTGACTGAAGTTAAGGATGAACGGTAATACCCTACAAATCGATGAATCTACGTTCTTCTTCATGTGACTTTGGAGTAGGACAATTCATAACTTTTTCAACTTTCTCTGTGTCTGTTTCTTCTCCTTCTTCAGATACGATGTGTCCAATATATTTGACTTTTGACTTTTGGCTGGAAGAACGAACATTTCGATAGCAAAAGCTTCAGGTTGGCTTGTCGAAGACCAGCTCAGGTCGCTCTAGTAGTACAGCAACTAAGTCTTATTTTTCATCAGAATTCTGCAAAATGTGGTAAAAGCATCAAACTTGGTATATAAGCTCCTAACACCATTCTAAGCAAAATAAGATATGGAGCCAACCTGAAAAAATCAACTTCCGTTTTTTTTCCAAAATGGCGGACAAAATTGCAAAAATTCTAAACTAAATACCAAAGAAACCGTACACAAGGTTGTGAAACAATGAAACTTTGTATATTATCTCTTTAGACCCTTCTAACCAAATAAAGATATGAAACCAATATGAAAAACTATCAACTTCCGGTTTTTTCCAAGATGGCGGCCGAAATAACAAAATGATAAAAAAAGTCAATAGGACGTTGCAATATTTACAAAAAAAATATATCAGATGAGTACAATTGAAAGTAATATATATACAGTAGCTGTTATATGCAATAAGACGTTCATTCATCCTGTTTGTGTCGGTAAACCCTATACTCTGCAGTCCATCAGGCACAATCTCCCCCACACTTGCCTAAAGCTGTACACGGAAGGGCGGATTTGAAACCCTTGCACTGTCCTCGACAACCTTTCTTGCATCCACAGTGGACAACCTCCTGTAGTGAAGAGGCTGCCTCTGCCAATATTGTCCAGAACGGGTTCTTACATGCCGTTGTCTTGCTTCTGGTCCGAGTACACAGTTATTTCGTAGTGCATTTCTTTTAGACAATAAATGAAAATTAAAAAAAAACCACCTGCTCTTTCTCAATGATATTTTTACAGTGTGTTGTACAACTTTTGGGACAAATTATATCAAAATTATAGAAAACTTCATCGGCTCTCACTCAAAATATGGACAATTTCATGTTAAGGGGGTCTTCAAATCTTTTGACAGCTTCCGAAGTGCTTATTTTTAACATTTTCAGCTAGACCAAATTACTACTTTACTTTAAAATTCATGACCCAAATTTTTTTACAGTGTCATTTCACCCCCCTACTTACTATTTGAGTCATAAAACATGGAGAAATAAATTTGAAAGGGGTATAAAAAAAATCGACAAGTAACACACTATGCACACTAGGGACTATAGGGACTACAACGAAAATCAAAGGACGATAACTGTGTACCCGGACCTTCTTCCAACCATACAAGTCTGGGGATGGAAGAACAGGCTGTAAAAGCAAACACTGTATCCAAATCAATCCAGCTTGGTACACAGAACGTTTGCATGTTGGTAAAGTGCCTCTCGTGTTGGTGGTACAGACTCGATTGATCTACCTTTATGTGCAAAGAGTGCTTTTCTAGCTTCATTTACACTGTTGGATTCACTTGTCCGATGGTACAAAAGAACAACATATCGCTCCAGCAATAGTAGAATTAATTCACGGCATATTGTACTTGGTTTGTCTCTCATCTGTTTAAAAGCAGCTGATACCTCGGGGAAAGCATTCCATGTATCGCATGCTGTTTTCTTTCCTCGTCTTGCAAATAAAGATACATTTTAACAACCTGCGTGGAATATTTGTAAAATCCTAGATTTAAGAGGACCCAAAGATTGTGCAATATCATGAATAGGAATGCAACGGAAATGTTTCCCGGTTGCAAATGCTATCCATATCTCACCAGCTTCTGTGTCCTTAAATACAGATATAGCGATCACAATAACGTCTGTATCTACAGTTTTAATGCTGATCTTTATAAAACCATCCCTGACTGTATCTGCAACGTGAATC
The DNA here is from genome assembly GCF_021869535.1 of Mytilus californianus. NCBI lineage: Eukaryota > Metazoa > Mollusca > Bivalvia > Mytilida > Mytilidae > Mytilus > Mytilus californianus. The sequence continues at coordinate 39,241,043 of NW_026262712.1, forward strand.
ATAACTCTCGTATCTGCTTCTTCGTGTTTGCACGGATGTAGTTTTGACTTGTCTATGTGTGCTTGGTTTGAAATCACATTCTCTCCAACTGTACAGATAACTTTCTTTTCAGTATTTGCTACTTCTGCCAACTTTTCCAATAGAAACTGAAACAGCTCCCTTTTATTCTCATCAACACGTAGAAAGCCATGCCAGTTCTTAGGGATATTTGTTTGAGCTTGAACTTGCCTTCGAATTCCCTTCCCCCTCTTTTCTCTGGTTGCACTTTTGAGGCTGTTTTCTACATATGTGTCCCGTACTACATCAACGCGTCCAACATCGCTATTCCGGTTTACTATGTAAAGAACCAACAGTTTTACAGCATGGGATACATGGGATGCTTTCCTCGAGGTATCAGCTGCTTTTAGACAGATGACAGACCAACCAAGCACAATATGCCGTGATTTAATTCTACCATTGCTGGAGCGATACGTTGTTCTTTTGTACCATCGGACAAGTGAATCCAACAGTGTAAATAAAGCTAGAAAAGTAATCTTTGCACATAAAGATAGATCAATCGAGTCTGTACCACCAACACAAGATGCACTTTACCAACATGCAAACGTTCTGTGTACCAAGCTGGATTGATTTGGATACAATGTTTGCTTTTACAGCCTGTTCTTCCATCCCTAGACAACGCATGTAAGAAACCGTTCTGGACAATATTGGCAGAGGCAGCCTCTTCACTACAGGAGGTTGTTCACTGTGGGTGCAAGAAAGGTTGTCGAGGACAGTGCTAGTGTTTCTAATCCGCCCTTCCGTGTACAGCTTTATGCAAGTGTACAAGGAGATTGTGCCTGATGGACTGCAGGGTATAGGGTTTACCGACACAAACAGGATGAATGAACGTCTTATTGCATATAACAGCTACTATATATATATTACTTTCAATTCTACTCATCTGATATATTTTTTTTGTAAATATTGCAACGTCCTATTGACTTTTTTTATCATTTTTGTTATTTCGGCCGCCATCTTGGAAAAAACCGGAAGTTGATAGTTTTTCATATTGGTTTCATATCTTTATTTGGTTAGAAGGGTCTAAAGAGATAATATACAAAGTTTCATTGTTTTACCACCTTGTGTACGGTTTCTTTGATATTTAGTTTAGAATTTTTGCAATTTTGTCCGCCATCTTGGACAAAACCGGAAATTGATTTTTTTCAGGTTAGCTCCATATCTTATTTGGCTTAGAATGGTGCTAGGCGCTTATATACCAAATTTCATGCTTTTACCACATTGTGCAGGGTTTTTCTGATATTTCCTGGACTATAGGTGTTCCTCATATGTGTTAACAAATATGATGATATCGTCTATGAAAACGCAACATATACGTGTATGAAGATCCTGGAGGCAATCCTGCATAATGGCTCTTCACATCGTCATAAATTGAAAGCGGTATGTGTCGATATCGTTGTTTGAACAGTTGATCATTCCCTAACAGTATTTTGTGCTGTACTATGTTGATATGTCCAATATCAAAACATCTTTAGAAAATATATCTTAGTATGATGTGTTGAAATATTTTCAAGTTTATTTAATTAATACATTAATTTACATTCAGCACGCCTGAGATGTCAAAAAGTAAAACAAATGAATTCAACTGATAACGATATACATTTGAGAACAGAAAACAGAGGACAAATAGCATAGGACATTCCAAATCCACAATTCGAAGACAAATAGACATCAGAGTTCAAAAAAAAAAACGTTGAGTTGTTGTTATGTTGACTAAAGGTGCTCATCCTGGATCTTTCTTTTAATGCATCTTTCACAATGTTCAATCCAGTCCATGATATCTTTGTTCATCCCAGACCAGTTAAAGCGTTCTCTAATAAGACTGGTGGTTCAACTTTTGCCTGGATGACCCATTTCATCATGACGTGCTTCCAAAACTATTTTGATGTGTGAGGATGGTAGTATTAGTTGATGATGTATCTTTTCGTCGCTGGTAATCTCTCGGTAAAGTATATTATCTAGAATTCTGAGATAGGTTAACTGTTTATTCAGTGGACTTGTTGTAATCTTTCCTTTTGCTGGTTTCTGCCCAGATTTCAGTAGGTTTTATTTTTCTGTGAAGCAGTAGATCCATAGCTCGGATTTTTGACCAGTTGGTGTCGGTTGAAATATCTATGTGTATATCCAAATTATTGATGTCAATGGAATCTGGTGATATGGCAAAGAAGTCGATCAACGGGGTATGTATACATCCACATATTGTTTTGATGGAATCTTGGCTGATAGTTTTACAATCCGGATAGTCTGCATTAGTCTCTAACAGTATTTTGTGCTGTACTATGTTGATATGTCCAATATCAAAACATCTTTGGAAAATATATCTTAGTATGATGTGTTGAAATATTTACAAGTTGAATTTGAAGTGATTGTCATTGGATATTTCTATTTGATATGATAAAGGTGGTCTCTTTGTTTATAAGTTGATTTTGGATAAGGACAGGTTGAAGTTCTCCAATTATAGCATTTGGTGGAACGTTGACTGTCCTTGTTGTGATGTTGCTTATTCTAATGTTGAACATGTCGTTGTGTTGGTACTTATAATCTATCAATGATGGTTCAATTTCTACATTTGTTGATGATATAGATGTAGCTGTTTGTTGAGTAATAGCAGATATGAAGTGGTATGGTAATTTTGTGGTTGTCATGGCTTTAATGGACATTCTACTTTTCGGTGGTATAATGGCTCTAACATTTTCAACTGATTTAACCAATGCTTTTCTGTTATTCAACATTATAAATTATTTCTCTCTCAGTAGTATCATCTCAATGACGAATACCATGGTGAAGTTAAATCTGATGTCTGAAGAAATCGGTTGCCAAATCTATCTTTGTAATTATCCATGATAGTCATGATAGTAGTCTATATGTTTGTTCCCAAAAGGACTGGAACCTTGGAGTGGTACGAACTATTTGTTAAGACAAGTAGTATGGTTGGATAATGCTGATCAGTTTCTTTTAATTGAACGTTGTCCTTAATATATCCATGGTACGGTAAGTAATTTCCATCTGCGCATTCAATGCTGATAATTTGTTTTAAAGGTTTGAGTAGTGTATCATTAAAGTGTTGAGTATAAAATTCATAAGCTATTGTTGAAACAGTGTACCCTGTATCTAGAGGAGAAGTGATAATGTTTGCTTCTGTTGGTCGTCCACAAAGTCCTGGAGGAATTGTTGATTAGCAAGAATTCTGTTAAGGACTTTGTGTGTTTATGTTGATCGGCTGCCCTTTGTCGATGACATCATCTAGTTTAAAGGTTTATCGTTAACATCCTCTGGCAATGTGAAAGTCTCTACAACATCGGTTGCATGTAATTAGTTGAAATCGATAAGTGTGGTCTGATGTTAACTGTTGACCAAACCTCTGCCATAACCTCTTCCATAACTTTTTTCCATAACTCTATCTCCTCTGCCACCTTTAGTATAACCTCTACCTCTAAACTGATTTTGACCAAATCTCTGTTGATACGGTTGTTGTTGTGCGTCAGGTTGTTGTTGTCTTGGTTAACCTTGATGCTTATATGGTTGTCCAAATTCTAGATGTTCAAGGCGTGTGTTGATTTGCTTTAGTGTTGCAGCAAGTTCAGATTCTTCCTCTTTCTCCGTCGCAATGACCTGTTTTGATATTGCTTTCACCTTTGGTAGTTCATTAAGCTGATGTTCTTTCTCAATCCTCCTCAGGGCTACACGTGAATTATCAAATGTATGATAGCGTTCTTTCTTATAGTGGCTTGTATGCTTCATATCTGGTCCTTTCTAAAGCATGTGATACATCATGATATCTGCCTGTGGCTTGCTGACTTTCCCTGAATGGATGGCTTTATCAAGTATTCCTTCCCAGCGACAACTCCATGATGATACATCCTTTGTTTCGCATTGTACAAGTCCCTTATTATGGTTTTAAGTTCATCTACGTTGCAAAAAACGCTTTCCATCTTGGTCATAATCTCAGTTAATGATCCTGCTGGTCCTAAACGCATTGCTACTAATCCTGCTTCACCATGCAAAGATCTACGTATGGCCTGGATGATAGCTTCCTCTGAGTGGATCTTATCTTTTATGAGTCCGAGAACCTCATATTTCCAAAGCTCATATGTTGTTTCGCCTCCTTTCTTTTTAATACTACCATAAAAGTTGTTGGTTATTGGTGGCTGAGTATATTGTGATGATGTTGAAGTTGATGGTTCCGTCTTCATAGTTTTTGTCTGTTTCCCCAACAGTGGTTTTTCTACTATGTAAGCCTAAATACATTGCTGAAATGCCTCAGGTGTATCCGCCTTTGGTTTTAGTTCCATTTGCTTCAGGTGTCGACGAGCTGTTGACAATGATCTGAATCGGACATGATGTCAAGATACAAATGAATCTATAATAAAGATAAACTAAATCAACAAGAAATAGAATAAATATTACCACCTACAATATAAAACAACGTTATCTGGAATAGATAAAGAAAATATTAGTATCCTACAAGAAATAGTAAATAAATGTTAATAATCTACAATAAAGACAAAAACAATAAATAAGTGATTAATTTCCTAAAATAAATACCAGACGTTAATATTAAGTACCTAAAATTAATACAAAGTAGTATTAATTACCTACAATGAATAAGAAGTAATATTAAGTACCTTCAATGAATACAAAGTATTGTTAAGTACCTTCAATGAATATTAAGTAATGTTAAGTACCTTCAATGAATACAAAGTAATGTCAAGTACCTTCAATGAATAGTAAGTTTATAAATAATAAATAGCTTAAATTGATACAAATGTATCTGACAAACCTATATACATTTGTCTGGTAAATGTATACAGATCTATTTTGTACTCAAAATTAGTCAACGTGAAAACAAATGTCTGGTAAGTATATATCCTTTAACAAAATGCAAGCAGATATAACTATGGTATCATCAGTATTATATGATGGATAAAGAAAAGGAAACACAATATATGCAATGAAAATAAATAAATGTCCAATCTCAAAAATCAGTAACACTGAAAATTAAATTAAAGATAAGTAACATTCCAAAATGTGAAACAAAGTATCAAAATCTTAGATCTGAAATATCAAAGTATATTATTATACCTGGTACCAAGAAACTAAACTTACTGCAAACGAAGTTATGATTAATAGATACAAGTATCAAAATACAGTATTAAAAATAGATAAAGTCAGCTATCTAATAGTAATATGAAAAGTTAAGTAGTGATTACTAAAAGACAACTGAAATGAATAACTAAACTGATAATGAGCCAATATCTCAAATGCAAAAGATGTATGCAAAATAACTACTGACATTGTAATGTACAATTAATTTCTGAAATTACAAACAAATATATATATATATATATAATTACTCTTAATATCAGCACAACAATGTCAAATCTGAATATACACATATATATATATTACTAGTGTTTTACTTGTTTATATTCATACCTGTGTTTGGATATTTACATACGTGATATATTTATTTTTTATTAGGGAGATTATTAGTACTATTAATAATTTGTCATTCTTTGCATATTGTTTTTATCATAGTTAGGTTATTAGTATTTGGTTTTGTCCCTAAGGATGAATAGTTTTACACCAATTGAGAGCTCTATAGGCATGATAAGTCTACGGTTCCTAATATTTATATCGATAACAAGAAAAAAGTGACAATATTTCTCTTTTTCTATTAATATTCTGGTACTTATGTTTGAGTACTTTTTATATCTCAGGATGGATTGCTCGACATAAAAAGGAAGAAATGTAAGTTTAAAATTGTAAAATTTGTTTTTGCATCAAATAAAAAAGTGTAAATATTTTCCATTGTGTTAGACTGTTATACAATAGCATTACATTTCTAGTCTGTTGGTCCCTAAAAATGAATATTTTTACACAAATTGAGAGGTCTATAAGTCTACGATTACTTATATTTATATCGATAACAATAAAAAGTGACAATATTTCATTATTCTTTTAATATTCTTGTGCTGGTTTTATAATTGTGTACTTTTTATACCTCAGGATGAACTGTTATACATAGAAGTGAAGCAATTTAAGTTTAAAATAACAAATTTTTCAATTTTAAACTTAAATTTCTTTACAAATGAAGAAAATATTTGGACTTTTTTTTATGCGACAACAAGTTTTGCTATTTTAAACTTAAATTGCTTCACTTCTATGTATAACAATTCATCCTGAGGTATAAAAAGTACACAATTATAAAACCAGCACAAGAATATTAAAAGAATAATGAAATATTGTCACTTTTTATTGTTATCGATATAAATATAAGTAATCGTAGACTTATAGACCTCTCAATTTGTGTAAAAATATTCATTTTTAGGGACCAACAGACTAGAAATGTAGTGCTATTGTATAACAGTCTAACAAAATGGAAAATATTTACACTTTTTTATTTGATGCAAAAACAAATTTTACAATTTTAAACTTACATTTCTTCCTTTTTATGTCGAGCAATCCATCCTGAGATATAAAAAGTACTCAAACATAAGTACCAGAATATTAATAGAAAAAGAGAAATATTGTCACTTTTTTCTTGTTATCGATATAAATATTAGGAACCGTAGACTTATCATGCCTATAGAGCTCTCAATTGGTGTAAAACTATTCATCCTTAGGGACAAAACCAAATACTAATAAACTAACTATGATAAAAACAATATGCAAAGAATGACAAATTATTAATAGTACTAATAATCTCCCTAATAAAAAAAAAATATATCACGTATGTAAATATCCAAACACAGGTATGAATATATACAAGTAAAACTCTAGTAATATATATATATGTGTATATTCAGATTTGACATTGTTGTGCTGATATTAAGAGTAATTATATATATATATATATTTGTTTGTAATTTCAGAAATTAATTGTACATTACAATGTCAGTAGTTATTTTGCATACATCTTTTGCATTTGAGATATTGGCTCATTATCAGTTTAGTTATTCATTTCAGATGTCTTTTATTAATCACTACTTAACTTTTCAGATTACTATTAGATAGCTGACTTTATCTATTTTTAATACTGTATTTTGATACTTGTATCTATTAATCATAACTTCGTTTGCAGTAAGTTTAGTTTCTTGGTACCAGGTATAATAATATACTTTGATATTTCAGATCTAAGATTTTGATACTTTGTTTCACATTTTGGAATGTTACTTATCTTTAATTTAATTTTCAGTGTTACTGATTTTTGAGATTGGACATTTATTTATTTTCATTGCATATATTGTGTTTCCTTTTCTTTATCCATCATATATTACTGATGATACCATAGTTATATCTGCTTGCATTTTGTTAAAGGATATATACTTACCAGACATTTGTTTTCACGTTGACTAATTTTGAGTACAAAATAGATCTGTATACATTTACCAGACAAATGTATATAGGTTTGTCAGATACATTTGTATCAATTTAAGCTATTTATTATTTATAAACTTACTATTCATTGAAGGTACTTGACATTACTTTGTATTCATTGAAGGTACTTAACATTACTTAGTATTCATTGAAGGTACTTAACAATACTTTGTATTCATTGAAGGTACTTAATATTACTTCTTATTCATTGTAGGTAATTAATACTACTTTGTATTAATTTTAGGTACTTAATATTAACGTCTGGTATTTATTTTAGGAAATTAATCACTTATTTATTGTTTTTGTCTTTATTGTAGATTATTAACATTTATTTACTATTTCTTGTAGGATACTAATATTTTCTTTATCTATTCCAGATAACGTTGTTTTATATTGTAGGTGGTAATATTTATTCTATTTCTTGTTGATTTAGTTTATCTTTATTATAGATTCATTTGTATCTTGACATCATGTCCGATTCAGAGCATTGTCAACAGCTCGTCGACACCTGAAGCAAATGGAACTAAAACCAAAGGCGGATACACCTGAGGCATTTAAGCAATATATATAGGCTTACGCAATAGAAAAACCACTGTTGGGGAAACAGACAAAAACTATGAAGACGGAACCATCAACTTCAACATCATCACAATAAACTCAGCCACCAATAACCAACAACTTTTATGGTAGTATTAAAAAGAAAGGAGGCGAAACAACATATGAGCTTTGGAAATATGAGGTTCGCGGACTCATAAAAGATAAGATCCACTCAGAGGAAGCTATCATCCAGGCCATACGTAGATCTTTGCATGGTGAAGCAGGATTAGTAGCAATGCGTTTAGGACCAGCAGGATCATTAACTGAGATTATGACCAAGATGGAAAGCGTTTTTTGCAACGTAGATGAACTTAAAACCATAATAAGGGACTTGTACAATGCGAAACAAAGGATGTATCATCATGGAGTTGTCGCTGGGAAGGAATACTTGATAAAGCCATCCATTCAGGGAAAGTCAGCAAGCCACAGGCAGATATCATGATGTATCACATGCTTTAGAAAGGACCAGATATGAAGCATACAAGCCACTATAAGAAAGAACGCTATCATACATTTGATAATTCACGTGTAGCCCTGAGGAGGATTGAGAAAGAACATCAGCTTAATGAACTACCAAAGGTGAAAGCAATATCAAAACAGGTCATTGCGACGGAGAAAGAGGAAGAATCTGAACTTGCTGCAACACTAAAGCAAATCAACACACGCCTTGAACATCTAGAATTTGGACAACCATATAAGCATCAAGGTTAACCAAGACAACAACAACCTGACGCACAACAACAACCGTATCAACAGAGATTTGGTCAAAATCAGTTTAGAGGTAGAGGTTATACTAAAGGTGGCAGAGGAGATAGAGTTATGGAAAAAAGTTATGGAAGAGGTTATGGCAGAGGTTTGGTCAACAGTTAACATCAGACCACACTTATCGATTTCAACTAATTACATGCAACCGATGTTGTAGAGACTTGCACATTGCCAGAGGATGTTAACGATAAACCTTTAAACTAGATGATGTCATCGACAAAGGGCAGCCGATCAACATAAACACACAAAGTCCTTAACAGAATTCTTGCTAATCAACAATTCCTCCAGGACTTTGTGGACGACCAACAGAAGCAAACATTATCACTTCTCCTCTAGATACAGGGTACACTGTTTCAACAATAGCTTATGAATTTTATACTCAACACTTTAATGATACACTACTCAAACCTTTAAAACAAATTATCAGCATTGAATGCGCAGATGGAAATTACTTACCGTACCATGGATATATTAAGGACAACGTTCAATTAAAAGAAACTGATCAGCATTATCCAACCATACTACTTGTCTTAACAAATAGTTCGTACCACTCCAAGGTTCCAGTCCTTTTGGGAACAAACATATAGACTACTATCATGACTGTCATGGATAATTACAAAGATAGATTTGGCAACCGATTTCTTCAGACATCAGATTTAACTTCACCATGGTATTCGTCATTGAGATGATACTACTGAGAGAGAAATAATTTATAATGTTGAATAACAGAAAAGCATTGGTTAAATCAGTTGAAAATGTTAGAGCCATTATACCACCGAAAAGTAGAATGTCCATTAAAGCCATGACAACCACAAAATTACCATACCACTTCATATCTGCTATTACTCAACAAACAGCTACATCTATATCATCAACAGATGTAGAAATTGAACCATCATTGATAGATTATAAGTACCAACACAACGACATGTTCAACATTAGAATAAGCAACATCACAACAAGGACAGTCAACGTTCCACCAAATGCTATGATTGGAGAACTTCAACCTGTACTTATCCAAAATCAACTTATAAACAAAGAGACCACCTTTATCATATCAAATAGAAATATCCAATGACAATCACTTCAAATTCAACTTGTAAATATTTCAACACATCATACTAAGATATATTTTCCAAAGATGTTTTGATATTGGACATATCAACATAGTACAGCACAAAATACTGTTAGAGACTAATGCAGACTATCCGGATTGTAAAACTATCAGCCAAGATTCTATCAAAACAATATGTGGATGTATACATACCCCGTTGATCGACTTCTTTGCCATATCACCAGATTCCATTGACATCAATAATTTGGATATACACATAGATATTTCAACCGACACCAACTGGTCAAAAATCCGAGCTATGGATCTACTGCTTCACAGAAAAATAAAACCTACTGAAATCTGGGCAGAAACCAGCAAAAGGAAAGATTACAACAAGTCCACTGAATAAACAGTTAACCTATCTCAGAATTCTAGATAATATACTTTACCGAGAGATTACCAGCGACGAAAAGATACATCATCAACTAATACTACCATCCTCACACATCATAATAGTTTTGGAAGCACGTCATGATGAAATGGGTCATCCAGGCAAAAGTTGAACCACCAGTCTTATTAGAGAACGCTTTAACTGGTCTGGGATGAACATATCATGGACTGGATTGAACATTGTGAAAGATGCATTAAAAGAAAGATCCAGGATGAGCACCTTTAGTCAACATAACAACAACTCAACGTTTTTTTTTTTTTTTTAACTCTGATGTCTATTTGTCTTCGAATTGTGGATTTGGAATGTCCTATGCTATTTGTCCTCTGTTTTCTGTTCTCAAATGTATATCGTTATCAGTTGAATTCATTTGTTTTACTTTTTGACATCTCAGGCGTGCTGAATGTAAATTAATGTATTAATTAAATAAACTTGAAAATATTTCAACACATCATACTAAGATATATTTTCTAAAGATGTTTTGATATTGGACATATCAACATAGTACAGCACAAAATACTGTTAGGGAATGATCAACTGTTCAAACAACGATATCGACACATACCGCTTTCAATTTATGACGATGTGAAGAGCCATTATGCAGGATTGCCTCCAGGATCTTCATACACGTATATGTTGCGTTTTCATAGACGATATCATCATATTTTTTAACACATATGAGGAACACCTAGAGCGACCTGAGCTGGTCTTCGACAAGCCAACCTGAAGCTTTTGCTATCGAAATGTTCGTTCTTCCAGCCAAAAGTCAAAAGTCAAATATATTGGACACATCGTATCTGAAGAAGGAGAAGAAACAGACACAGAGAAAGTTGAAAAAGTTATGAATTGTCCTACTCCAAAGTCACATGAAGAAGAACGTAGATTCATCGATTTGTAGGATATTACAGTTCATCCTTAACTTCAGTCAGATAGCAAAGCCACTTATTTCCATTATGCCAGCTACAAATGTTTAGAAAGAAAAGAAGACTAAGAAACAACAACAATCGTTTCAGTAGACTGATAAGCAAGAAACAGCTTTCACATCATTAAAACAACTGTTATCTTCAGCACCAATACTTGGATATGTTGAATACTGCAAACCATTTGAACTCCACCGTGATTCCAGTGGTCAAGGCCTTGATGCCGTACTATATCAAGAGAAAGATGGACATCAAAGTATAATCGCACATGTTAGCTGAGGTTTAACAAAAGCAGAACAGAACTATCCAGCACATAAGATAGAATATCTTGCTTTGAAGTGGTCTATAACTGACAAGTTTCACGATTACCTGTATGGCCACAAGTTAGGAATACTCTCAGACAACAATCCGCTCACATATCTACTCACGTCTGCAAAACTAGAGGCTATCGGATACCGTTATCATGGTTGCAATAGCTGTATACGATTTTGATATCATCTTCTGTCCAGGAAAGACTAATGCAGACTATCCGGATTGTAAAACTATCAGCCAAGATTCCATCAAAACAATATGTGGATGTAAACATACCCCGTTGATCGACTCCTTTGCCATATCACCAGATTCCATTGACATCAATAATTTGGATATACACATAGATATTTCAACCGACACCAACTGGTCAGAAATCCGAGCTATGGATCTACTGCTTCACAGAAAGATAAAACCTACTGAAATCTGGGCAGAAACCAGCAAAAGGAAAGATTACAACAAGTCCACTGAATAAACAGTTAACCTATCTCAGAATTCTAGATAATATACTTTACCGAGAGATTACCAGCGACGAAAAGATACATCATCAACTAATACTACCATCCTCACACATCAAAAATAGTTTTGGAAGCACGTCATGATGAAATGGGTCATCCAGGCAAAAGTTGAACCACCAGTCTTATTAGAGAACGCTTTAACTGGTCTGGGATGAACATATCATGGACTGGATTGAACATTGTGAAAGATGCATTAAAAGAAAGATCCAGGATGAGCACCTTTAGTCAACATAACAACAACTCAACGTTTTTTTTTTTTTTAACTCTGATGTGTATTTGTCTTCGAATTGTGGATTTGGAATGTCCTATGCTACTTGTCCTCTGTTTTCTGTTCTTAAATGTATATCGTTATCATTTGAATTCATTTGTTTTACTTTTTGACATCTCAGGCGTGCTGAATGTAAATTAATGTATTAATTAAATAAACAAATGTTAAGTTTGAAAACATTTTTACATTATTTGCATGTATCTACCACATTACATCGATATACTTTGTTAAAGGTAAGAAAGTTAAATTTGATATATGTTAGACCTATTGTTGGCTTGATTAAAATGCTGACTTTTGATATGAATTTGAAGTGTGTGTACTTTTATTATTCAACAAATTCCATTCCTATAAAACAATTAAACCCAAGAAAGAAATAATCATAAACATATCTTTTAAAAATGTTAACTAGCTTGTAATTATAGGTAAGATAAAATTTAGATCGGTTTTGTTTGTGGTTTTTTAGTTAATAATTTCGATAATTAAACTGTTTTTTCTTCTTCTGAATTATTGTTTGTGTTCATTCTCGTTACATTTTGGTAATCCATTTGTCAAGGAGAAGTGCATTGGGTTAAGAATTATGAAAGTCTGTCCCCATTAGTGGTTTTCTTGTTTACAGTTTCTATGCATTTTCTTAGCGTTTTATTTTGATATATTGGGTATTTTCTTGATGTACCACAACTATTCAAGAACCGGCTGGTCTGTGAAAATACCAAACAGTAGTATATATATTTATAAAAGAAAATAGTGTTTACCGTTTTAAATATGTTAAAAAAAAATTGGTAACAAAGGAAAGTTTCAGGACTCGACATCACTGTAAACCATTTTAAACAATTTGAAATATATTACATATGAAATTGAAACAGATAAGCATATTTTGCTTGTCACTCAGATACAAAAAAAAAAAAAACAAAAACAAAAAACCAAACAAAAACAAATCTAGTTTTTTGGAAATTAGTGCGCTCATGTATATCGTTATCAGTTGACTTCATTTGTTTTACTTTTTGACATCTCAGGCGTGCTGAATGTAAATTAATGTATTAATTAAATAAACAAATTATAAGTTTGAAAACATGTTTACATTATTTGCACATTACATCGGTATATTTCGTTACAGGTAAGATGTCAAAAATCAAATGCCTGAGATTAATCAAATTAAACCTTTTTTTTTTTGTTTTGGGTTCATATAAAATATGATATGAAACACTTTTTTGTTAATGCCATAATGAGTTTCGTGTGATATTTCATGTATTCTAAATGATATTAAGTTATAAAATAAAGACACTAAGCGCTTTTACTCGAATTTTCATTATATCACTACATCACACCACATTTCTTGTCTAATATGTTTTTTAAATAAAGATAAGAAAATGAAAACATGGAAAATAAATTAAAAAAAACCCTCTGGATTTCAAATTGAGGTTTCACTTTGAAAAACACAACAATTAAAATCAAAACGTAGCGTTACCTGACGAACTAACTCAATACAAGGTGCATATAAGGTTGTATGCATTATACATGTTATACACAAAGTAATCCTGTCATATTGATTATTCCAAAAACCATGTTTTCAAAACAGAAGTCAAAGAGAACAATTAGAGATTAGGAAGACAGTTATTTTAAGTTCTTAAGATATATTCAATACCAGATTATTTAAAATAAATGTAATTTATATATATATATATATATAAGAAGAAGTAGTTTGTTCATAATCAAACATGCTATGACATGTACGAATACTTATTGCGGAAAAGACGGTTATACATACTATATATTTTCTGTCGTAACATCTTCTAGCATTGTCTAGAATAAAGGTAACAAATTATTGTCGTATTGTTTCATTGATTTTACACATTACATACTTGAAAAAAAGAGCAGAAATAAGGGTGACGGCTATTTTTTAGGTATATACTTAAAATGGAATAAGTCGAAAAGAAAAGGGTTTGTTTTTCTAAAGATTAAAATATTTTAAATATGAAATTCAAAATACATCATTTAAACTATACATTTAAGATTCATAACTATATACAAATATGAATATTTTGCACACCAACATTAGAAAACCGCGTAACGAAGATTAATATGAACAACATTTTACAAAAACATGTTTTTTTTTCTTTCTAAATAGTATACAAGTCATTTATATCCCCGTCACACTAGACCACGATCGCACCACACTCACCGCGAACTTAAGAAAATTCAGATTGTGGTGAGGTCGCGGTATGAGGGGCATAAAAATGTAAATTGTAGTTGTTTTCACGATACTACTACGTCCTCATTACGCTTCTACAACGATCCCGCTACGATTATACCACGTTCTCATCACGCTTATTTTGCGACCTCACTACGATTATCACGATCTTACTACGCTCATCATGTTCTTACTACGACCATACCACAATTTATCCGATTGCAACACGATCTTACCACGCTTCTACTGCGATTATAGCACGCTCTTATTACGATCATACTACGATCATACCACGTTTATACCGCGATCTTACTACGCTCTCAGCAATAACATCAACATCGTGTTCCTTATAAATACTGTTCCATTCCTTCTATTTCTAAATAATACGTAGATTTCTCGGAAACAGCACAGTCTTGCCACCAAAATCTACCAGAACTCGTGAGCGTGGTGGTATGGGTAGAGGTAGAGGCAGAGGGGCCTCTGATACGAGTCCTGATCCAGTAGAGATGTCGGACCGACCAATCCAACCTGAATCACAACCTATTGCTGGTCCATCAAGATCAAATGACGATGTTTTAGTGAACGATAGTGGGGATGACACAGATGTTTCAAGCATGGTTGAGCCGTTGGCTTAAAGGGACAAGAGGTCCGAATTACATACAGACCTAATCTTAGAGGAAGAGCAAAACATGGTAGAAGGGTTGGAGGCGCATCTTATTTTCTACAATAAAAAGATGACTACGTACAAGGCTACCGGCAAGAAAGAAAGGATGTGGCTAGAAAAAGCAAATCCGTCTTGGTGCTGAACACATGGTATTCCAGCATGAGAACCAGATACGGACGCTTGAAAAAAAAAACAAAATCCGGCGATGCTGACAAAGAGTTAACAGAGAGAGATGATTGGGTGATAAGGAACTTCGATTTCCTCCATCCTCATATGCATGAGGTACAAAAGAAGACATTAGTAAGTGTAAGTATAGTAATGATATTGTAAAGACCTTATTGATTTGAATTGATTTTTGAAGTGTAACTCAAAGGAAAACAAACAAAATGAAAAAAAAATAGAAAGAAGAATGCATTGAAGTGTTGTTTATCTTATTACCAATCCCATAGAATTCTTTTTCAAATGTATTTATTTAAAATCAAATATCGGAGAAAAGCACAAATCTTAGACGCTTTTTTTTTCAAATATAAAAGTTGTTCAACACGATGCACAACTTACCGGGTATGTTGCCCAACATCTCAAAACCATCAATTTCGATTAGTTAAGCCGTAATGTATCAGCATAAAAGATGATAATACATATTTAAGGCCCTGCGGAGTACTGGCCAATAGTACTCACCTTGTCCGTTCGTCTGTCTGTCCGTCAGTACTTTTGTCGTTGTACAATAACTCAAGTCTGCCTTCAAGTTGACAGATTTAATTCATATCTATTAGATAAAATAAAGTACAACTAGAGGAAGCTCCCTTGGGATCAATTTCTACTTTCGTTTTCGAGAAATCAGACTGATGCTAGTGGACCTTCATGGCAGTGTCATATTTCTAGTTTTTTTTGTTTGTATTTTTTTATTTTTTTAATTTTGAATTTATATACGGTGTGCAAATCCATATGACAACAAACATGTCAAGGAATAGAGCAATAAGATGGGACTCTGTTATTGTTAAAGTTTAAACTATAATTCGATAATCTTTTAATCGATTTTGCTTTTTTTCTTTTAAGATAAAGACGAAATTACTAGCAGCTGAAAACTGTGCTTCCTCGGCCACATCTGCTGATTAAATCGATGAAACCCCAGGTGACATGCCAAGCATTTCAAAACAACTGGACTGAAAGCAAAAGCTCACAAACATACCCATGATACATCAGACACTGAGGATGTTCTTCTGGCTGGCATACAAGACCGCAGCAATAAGATGATGGCCCTCCAGCAGCAAGAGCTAGAGAGATTGCGACCAGTCAGATTCGACAGGGAAAGAGACGTATTTGTTGACTGGATACGCACGGTTATTACTGAGCTAGATCACGTCGTATGGCGGCGATGTCAGCAAGACATCAGTAACAATCTCTACAGGTACATCGCAGAGAATGACCAGATAAAGAAAGCACAAAGCGTCCCGACTCCAGTGATACAACCGCAATGAAGACAACATATGCAACCTCTGCAATCACCATCTAGCAGCTACTCCGCATCATGGCAACCACCACCATCTCAATGGCATGCCCAGCCTTCGTCAAACGTTTCTGTGTGGCAGTCACAAGATGTCAATTGGGTTTCACAACAGTTTCCTCAACCGCGACAAAACATGTCCCACTTTCAGCCTATTCGATCTTCTTCCGCCGGTCCAAGTGTGCCAGTATCCGGATTGGATGGTATCGCCAACAGATCTATGACTGCATCACCTTTACCCACAAGACACGCAGATAATTTGCGCATCAGTCAGTCTTCTTTTCATCTGAGTGATTTTAGAAACAGTTCAGACCCGGATCCAGACAATGCTTAGACACAATACTACGTATTTGAATTAGTATCTCATTTTGTGTTATTCATTCAGACAGAGAATCTTTAAAGTCTAGACAGTCATTATACTGGGTTTAATCATTAAGTTGATTGTCTATTCTTTGGAAAGAAATAAAGTGTACAATTTTTGCTGATTTTTATTTTCTATGGTATGCTTTTTACCGAAATTCCGGAGATGCATACTATGATTTAAAGGAGAAAAAAAAACGAAACGTGTCAACTTACAGAAGGGTTTAACATAACATTAGATCGGTGACTACGTGACAGATTAGATTGAAAATTGACAAGTTGATCTCTATTTAACTTTGATTCCCCATTTACTACCTGTTTATACTTAATGGACTTCACAACATAATCTTGAAGACATCTTGCATACATGACCGAATGTAGCACCCGGGTATCCGCTGATATATACATTATACAATAGGAAAGAAAATCAAGGGATATACAAACAACGCCCATGATTTGATACATGCAAAAGACCATCCATGGTTCTTCAACGAACATCGCGATTATCAATCACAAAACAAACAAAATCACACACACACACATACATACACGTACATGCAGTTTCCCGTTAAGAAAAAATTGCAAAACTGTCCATTTTACTTGTTTCCCAAATTTATTTTTTTTCCGCAAAAGAGAATTCTTGTGTATAGATTAAAACCTATCTGTCTATCCGTCTGTCTGTATGTCTGACTATCCGAAATGTGTTACCTATAAATGATATCAAAATTTGTAAACCATATTTATCATGAAACGGAACTTTTTGCAGACAAAATTTATCTCAAGTGCTGCGGAAGGGTAAGCAGATACTGCTCCACATCCGTGGTGTTGCTGATGTAAGTACAAATCTGGTAATAAGTCTTAATCGGTAGGTCTAATACGGCAAAATGGGACGGGATTGTAGTTACGACATGAGGAACATATCCGCCATCATTGCCAAAGTGGTGCGTCCATTTGACTTTGCAGGATAAACAAGTACGCAGCCACGTTTGGTCAGAATGCAGACTTTATATCCGATGCCCCATGTGGAGAGATTACAACGTTAAGGAACATTGCAACAACTCTTTGAGGGGTCCGTATATGGCTTCTGTCAAGGCAACATTT
This sequence comes from Mytilus californianus, assembly GCF_021869535.1. Classification (NCBI taxonomy): domain Eukaryota; kingdom Metazoa; phylum Mollusca; class Bivalvia; order Mytilida; family Mytilidae; genus Mytilus; species Mytilus californianus. Next base: position 39,259,176 of record NW_026262712.1, read on the forward strand.
CTGTCCCTATCCAATATATCCTCAGCTTTGATTGGCAGTCCAAATTTCTCCGAACATAGTCCTTGATGGCCTCTATTACACTACCAATTGCATTTATTGTTAATTAGTTAACGTCCTGAACATGCATGACCTTTTTGCCACTGGAAGTTTAATAATCAACAATAATTCAGTCAATTACAGACTGTGATATGATATTTCGCCAAAAAAATTAACGTAAATAATAAAAATCTGTATTTTACGTTTATGTGTTCAAAACTTTATGACTAGTATATACGAGTCCCTTAAGACGGCCGCAAATTTATTTCTAATGCGTTTAAGCAGAAGCAACCAATGAAGCCAAATGGGATTAAATGAAGAGAACTATAATAGTTCGTAACTTAAGATCCACCATGATTTTAAAATTCTTATTTTATCTGGCCTGATGAACTTTTTTAATTCGAGCGTCACAGATGATTCTTGGGTCTATCATTTTCCTTTAGAATTACACAACATGTTTGTGAATATCTGCCAAATGGAATTTTCAAGGAAACGCTCGTTTTTGTTCCAAGACAGCGGAAAAAGACTGAATTAACCGCAAATTTGATATAATTTATATTTTTTAATAAAAAAACCAAGGGAAGTAGTTTAATCAAAAGAGCCGAAGTAACGTGGTTCAAATTATGTGAATAAAGTACCTAAGATTTCACTGGTAATAAGCGGATGGTCGTAGCGTAAAGTAACGGTAAGCCAAAGATGGGAGACAACTCTAGAGATAAGTTTTTCTTTTACCGATTTTTCGTTCAGTATAAGGTTCACTCCAGCCAAACCGCTTATCTCAAACACACTAATCATAAGTACGTTGATATTGAGTTAAAAATTGATACATAATATCAATCGAATTTAGGTAAAATAATCATTCAAAAATTCGAACATGATGGTCGTAACTTAAATGTTTGATGGTCGTAATGTCAACTCTTGAATTTTCGACGATGGTCGTAACCAACATGAGATGACTTTTAAAAGATGATTGTAACTTAAGTATTGAGACGAGCTTTTATCAAAGTATTTTAAAATAATTGTGCACATTACCTTGTTAATAAACTCAGATGTCATATATGGTTCACTGCAAACAACATTTTGTGTTACTCTGATTATGATATGCAGACATTAAATTAAAGAATTATCAAATATACACAGTTTTGATGTATTTGGGTTCAGTAAAAAAAAAAAACTGCAGGGACTACAATTTAGTAAACTAATCATACCAGTGATGCCCTTTCCTGTTGTATAATCATCCAGGATCATCAACTGTCGCGTAATTTTGTCGCGATAAATCGGTAAATTAAAGTCAATTTGAAATGAAGATAACTCTTCGTTGCAGTTTGTCAAAACAAACAGACATAAAAGGTTAAACATGTTAAAATATCAATAACAGGGGTACAGCAGTCAGCATTGTTTTATAATCTTAATCACTATAAAAACAAACAAATATATCAATAAAGCAAAACAATATGGCATTTAGATAAAGCACATAAGCAAAAATTAAAGACAATATTACAAAAATGACAATTACACATTGGCGGGATGTATAAGTACCGAGCCACGCCAAAACGATATTCCCAAAAAAGGACTAAACAGTAAAGGTTAATATTTTACGAAGACAAATCACAAAAGAACACTATAACACGTAATTAAGATGATAAACAACGTCAGTACCTAGAATCTATACTTCAAGACACTCATGTATTATTTGTGAAGTTGATACGGAACATTTAACAACAAGGTCATGGTTTCCTCTGATGATTTTTTTGTAGAAAAAGGACGAGACGTTCTTTGACATCACCCTGGTTTATTAACTTTGTGCTCAGACACTGGTAAAGTTTGAGTAGCAGCTGCAAGCTCTTGAATATCGAATGAGTTCGGAAATATTTATCCCACATGAAGGCGAAGTTTGAAATCGTCTCGTTTGTCATACATTCTGATTACCGCTTAGGTCAATTTCGGTTTTCCCCAGAATTTTGTAAGAATTTTGCTAACTTAAACAGAATGGAGGATCCAACTCTGAGACCCTCCCCCGGATGGATCAGTCGTCTGCGGGTTGGATCCCTCTTTCTGTATCTGTTATTGGATATTTCATTCATTTATCTGTCAACTGCCATGTTTGAGTGATTGCAGAAAATATTCAAAATCATAAAATATTCTGTAGTTTTAAAAAATTTCATCTTGTTCTGTGGCTTCATACTTTATAGTATTATTAAAGTATTCATTGTTTGTAACACCCCCTCCTTTGAAAAAAAACAAAAAGCTAAACAAAATAAATATTAATTAACTATAACATTATATTACAATTCTAAAATAAATAAAACAAACATAATACAATTTTTACCATTTATGCTGTTCAATGCAACATCCTTTAAAATAACCATACATTTACATATATATATATAAATTAGAAGGTGTGGTATGATTGCCAATAAGACACTTCTCCACAAGAGACCAAATGACATAGAAATCAACCACTATAGGTCACCGTACGACCTTCAACAATGAGAAAAACCCATACCGCAGAGTCAGCTTTAAAAGGCCCCATGACAAATGTAAAACAATTCAAACGAGAAAACATTGTACAAAATAATTAACAAATTATAAGATTTAAAAAAAATTGGCAAACATTTTTTTGTCTTGAGACAGATACATACAGAATGTGGCGGGGTTAAACTAGTTTGAAGACGCGCCAACTTTCCCCTCAACCTGGAAGAGTAGTGTAAAAGTACAACATAAGAACAAACTATAAAAATCAGTTGAAATGGGCTTTACTCATCCGATCGATACGAAGCAGAAATATATCTAACATAAACACAGATTTGACGTGGCAGCATTCTTATACATCCCCACAACAAAAATACACTTATTACCGAAATTGACTTATCAGATTAGACTTACAATTATTTATTTATCGACAATGAAACAACAGACATATCTATTTTGATTATTTTAATTAATTTTTGGATTTATATAGTAGAGAGAACTAAATCTACAAGAATGATGAATAGGTAATATATAGTTGTGTTCTCAATGAAACAACAGTGACATTATGAAGCATGCACAGGTATGGTAAAATAAATAGAACACAATACAATTCTATATAAAAAGACAAAGCTCCACATGAATATAAGTTCTACCTTTAAGTTCTATCTTTATTTAATTTCAATTTTGTCCCTTTAAACAACCAAAGCAGTGTGTGCACAGCTGTTGCACAAATGAAAATAAAGTGACATGAATATTCAAAAACAATAACAGTGCTATTCAAAAGTTAATTTGTATGTGCTGTCCTTGAACCTCTCTGTATACTGTTCGTCAAAGCGCTCGTTTTGAGCAACTGTAAAATGGTTTTTCCAGTCTCCTATTTCCCCTGAAACAGAGTAATTGTAAAATTATCTTGTCGCTTACTGTGTGGCGGTGCCTGGTCTTTTTTGTCGTTTGTCATATTTATAACACGGACAGATATTTTGGCGGCAAGGAGTAGGAATAAAGTATGTTTAGTTGTCACTGCAAAGCTCTTGGGAATTAAAATAGAGAACATCTGACAAGAATGAAAGAGAAGGAAGTATGTATTGTTGTACTGTGGGGTATGGAGAGAAGGAAATAACCATTCCCTAAGCACTGAGTGATATTCTAAAATCTATGTCAATATGTATTTGTTTCGAAAATATCTGCAAATATTTGTTCAACGTCCTAATTCTTACTAGTTGTTAAATGCCGTTTGCAATAAAAATGCTGTTTTAATCAAGTATGTCGGATTGATAGGAACAAATAAAGGAAAAAAAATATTTGTTTTCCTGTTATGTGTATAAAAGCTGTCTGATTGCAGGATAAATGAGATTTGAAAGTCACTTGATTTTTATATTTTCTATACAGACTAACAGCTGCCTTATACATCTTTTTGTGGACTAGCACTAGTTAAGATCGCAAGGTTTTATGAAAAATAATGTATATAAGTTACTACAAAAGGTTAAACAGTTTGTGATCTGCATGACTCAATATACAATATATTAATACCTTTTCGATAAATGAAGCCTTTTCCATCAAGTTCTTTCGTAAGATCTAACTTATGTTGTTGCATATTCTGGAAGGATGTTACTTTAACGATATTTTCTAAGGTTGCTTCTGTGCATTGTAGTCTTAAGAAATCAGCCAATCTCTTTATCTCTCTTTTGGTATCCTTTATTGAATTAAACAACACTTCGATCAGAGAAAACACATACATACCCTGCACCCCCTGTTTTTATATAGATTTTGTGTTACAATGTATTTCATACGGCAACAATCGTTCTGATATGAGTTAAATGAATTAAAAGGTGCATATTGACAGTATTTATTTTTAAATTTTCAATAAGTTCATTAAATGTCTTCAATATTAAGGCATTTGTGCAGTGGCTAAAAAAACATGTGTTATAAATAACAATTAGTTATTAAAGAATTTTTACTAACTGTGTATCTAAAATAAACCAAACCCACTGACCGTGTAAATCACGACACTACCATCCCATTGACTGTCTATTTAAATCATAACACTCCTACGAACCGTCTATTTAAATCACAACACTCCCACTGACCGTCTATTTTAATCACAACACTCCCACTGGCCGTCTATTTAGATAAAAACACTCCCCCTGGCCTAACCATTAATATACACGGTTCGAACGGGTTTGCTTTCAACCGATGATATTCTTAGATGTTTATAGGACGTAAGATAACTATCTATATTCATCGATAAAGAATTAAGCAAATAATATTCAACTATAACTTTAATTCGTTTTTATGTGATGATACGTATAATGGTTTAATTGCACAAAAGTACAAAAGGTGTGTGTTTCTTTGAAAAAACGACGGTCTAATTATGGCTTCAATACGATTATTTATATCGATATATGGTACACCATGTGAGCCAATACGTGTACTCATTACACAAATTTGAAACTAAGCAATTAATTATGAATCAAAGCAGATATGGATATACGTCTATGAGACAGAAACAAAAAAACACCAGCATACCAATAGACAAAAGGGTTTTATTTGTTATCAATGAATATTGTTTTACATTTTTACAGTTATTGCATGCTATCGGTAAAGTGTATTATAGAATTCAAACAACTTAATGTCTTTTCTGTAGAGTGAAAGGGGGAACATTGTAATAATTTGTTTAAAACTGTAACATTGTAAATGAAACAGAAAATTTAAATTATCTCATAGAACCTTTTTCATCTCCTCATAATAGCATGTGAATATTATGCCAGGATACTGTTTCTCTGCTTTTTCCATTTGTTTTATATAATTGTACCATGATCCATAGAGACCTTCAAGTAACAAAGTTAAAGCATAATGGATTTCCAATGATAAGAAACAGCTAAAAATGGTCTTGTTAAAGCATAATGGATTTCCAATGATAAGAAACAGCCAAAAATGGTCTTACATAAAACAGTAAGTAAATAAAATAGACAGAACCAAATTCAACAATACCGAATGCATTATACGAAATAAAAAAAAAAGAACTGCGCCAAATGACACAATAAAAAAAAAACAGGATTACCTAATGGGACTGCGGAAGGATCAACTGTTGCTAAAATAGTTCCTTACGAAAATACGACATTAACAAAAAAACCGTGACATTTTTTTTTATAAATATATTTTACATTTTTGATTTTTGTAAATTATAAAATGACATAGTTTAGGACGGCACTTCAAATGAATACATCGAAATGAAAAGATGCATTTTATTTAATTTATCATTGTAAATTTGATAGACCAAACTGCTAACCTATGAAATTATATGTAGTAACAAACCAATTAAACAGTTGACACGTGATATCAAACAATATATAATATTACAAATGCATTGTTCGAATCCAGTCAGTTTAAACTGGCGATATGATTTAGGCAGAGATAAACAATAAGAAGATGGTCCTTATACTAAAACCAATCAACATTTGATAAAAAGTGTGTAGTGGACAAGACATTGAGTCAAAGAAGACGTTTTCTGCAACAGTATTTCCTTGTGACAATTTATCGGAGAGACAAGTGAGGGAAGAAAGATAATTTATAAAATAATGAGAATTCATAATTATTCGTTGGAAACCAATGTTCGTTGAATTGATGGGTACAGATGAACCACGAATTAAGATGTTCAACGATTTACATTTTTCCAATAAGCGGAATATTGAATTACAAATGAAGGGGAACGTTGTTTGTAGTAACGTGCTTGCCTCGAGTGCAGGATGTGGTGGGTTGAAACCTCGGCCAGATTATATATAAGACTTGAATATTGGGATTTTCTGCTTCTCCGCTAATCAAACAGAGACTGTTGGACTCGGAGATAGAATGCTGTGTCCCGGTAGAGTGACATGTCTTTCTGAGGACTGTATCATTGTACGTTAAAAATCTGTCTCAGCGTGTCTATCTAGTGAAAAGCAGGGTTTATATTCAAAGCACTTGATCCTGTTCGCGTCCTGAAAATACATTTAATTTCCCACCACTGGACGTGAAACAGCCTTCCGTCATCAAAGAAAGAAGAGGTAAAATTTGACAAATAACAGGAAATGAACGGCACCTTATGTATATTATAGCAATTATGACATGTCATCTTTTTGATACAGCGACCAAAATAGTAGAACGATTAACATCTTATTGTAGTATATACATAATTGTATTCGGTCAGTATTATATATAGTTGTGTTGTTGCAGTTGTTATACATGAAAAATTTGTAATTTATATTTACATCGACATAAAGTTTTTTTTCGAAAATTGGTTTGTAAATAACTTACATTTTTCAGACATCCATATTTCGAAAAAATCATCCCAGGATCCTTTAAAATCAAGATGAGGCATTTTCTTCACGTGAAAATAAAAGGAAACACAAACATCCTTAGGGTTTCTAATCATGTGAATGATCTTGCATCCATTTTCAATATGTTTCTTTGGTAGATATTTAAATGAGCAGTGGGTGTTGAGTAACCTTGGTGATTGCAGTTTATCTAGAACTGTGAGATCAGGAAGAAATTCTATGATCGTCGAAACTATGCTTTTGGTGTCTAGCTCTGTCTTGTTTCGAAGCAACATGTTGCTTATTTCATAAATCCAATGCGTTCCTTTAATTACAACACGCATATAAACAATTTCACCCGTATTTACGGCAAGCCGTTTTGCTATTCATTCTAACTTCAAGACATCTAATTAACCTTATAAGATATCTCATATAGTTTATAAGATATCTCATAAAATTTTCTTTATAACATATCTTATAAATTATATGAGATATCTTATTAACTATATGATATATCTTATAGAGTATATAAGACATCTTATATTAAAATATTATATAAGATATTGTATATATTTATTACATGAGAAATCTTATATATTGTATAATATTCCTTGTAGTTAGAATAAAAAGTAAAACGGCTTGGCATATGTACTACATATATAACTGACTAAATATAGAAATAAGGAGATTTATAATTCAAGTTGGTATGATTTCCAATTAGACAGCTACATGTATCCACTAGAGTTCAAATGATGTAAATACATATAAGCAGTTATAAGCCATCGTAAGGCTTTCAACAATGAACTAAACCATTACCGGTAAAGTCAACTATGTAAGGCCCAGACATGACAAAATGTGATAGTGTACTTAATGTATAACTATGTAAGGCCCAGACATGACAAAATGTGATATTTTACTTAATTTGTACCTTATCGGGAGAGTATATAATTATGTTTTGCTATACTGATTGTAATAGCAACTACAAAAAAAGTTTTTGGTGTCCTTGTCAGATTTTTTTGTATATTTGAAATTTGAAGTCAGTTGTATTGTATGTCTGTGATTTAAGTTTGCACAGTTTTTTTTTTTTTTTCTGAGTCAGAATTTTTATTTTTTCGTGCAAAGCGCGTACCATTTGTTTAGTTTTTCGACGCTATCAATCAAATTATTATTTTTTAACACTATAAGTTATTGGGAAAATCTGGATTCAGAATATTTTTTTTTTCTACTGCTTGTTCTTAAATTTTTTTTTTTTAATCAAATTTGGAATCAAAATATTTTTTAATGAAAAAACATAACCTCACCCCCCTCCCCCCCCCCCCCCCCCCCCCCCCCACCACCACCACCCCTGTGAAGTTCAATGGCCGTTCCCTTAGGTAAAAATATTCCACTAAGTAATAATGATACTACGAATTTATTTGTTAACATAGAGCTATCAAATTGGAATGTTTAGTTGACACATAGGTGAGGGTCTGGATGAGGACATTAATTTATGTAGTCTGTAATTTGTTATGTAATTATTCTCTATTCTTTATATTGTAGTAGGGGCCTCGGTGGCCGAGTGGTCTAAGTAGTTACTACTGTAATCACTAGCTAGTCAACACTTAGGTTGTGAGTTCGGTCCCCCGCTCGTGCGGGTGCATTGGACTCCAATCTTAATTGACTATGATTTCAGATTTCCTATCGAAGGTCTGTGGTTTTTTTCGGGCACTCCGGCTTCCTCCACCAATAAAAACTGGCCACCACGAAATAGTTATAATACAAAAAATCAAAATCAAATTATATTGTAATATTCCATTATTCTTCATTCTTTAGTTTTTATCCTATTTTTCTCTAATCTTAATATTTGTTTCCCATTTTCTGTAGATTTGGACCATTCTTCTATATTCTGCAAATCCATCCCATACCTTAATTATCCTTGCTGACTTGAATTGTAACATAATATTGATATTACCTGATTTTGGATATGTGCAGATCATAAAATCTGATTCTCTAGACTGAATGTGAAGAATGTCATGTAAAGCCTTCTCCGCCCCCTTTTCTTTAAAAGGAGGTGTGTGTGGATAACGAATTCCCTCAAATTCTGGGAAAGGACCCGGTTTCGTCACCTTCATTAGTTCTCCAAAGTTTTCAATATCCATCTTTACCTATACTTAAACTAACAAAAATAATCGGTTACTCGTGGGTTCAGTTTAATTCGTTGATAGTTTTGCATTCACGTAATTAAAATATAAGCTGTTTCGCATTTTCCCCATGTTTTAGGTTTAGTTTAACAAATTCTTCCATACATGTACATGTAAATCAAAACAAATAAACATGTTATACTGGCTATTGGTCCGTAATTTGCTATCATTCTAACCAAAGGTTATCTAGAACTATCTCGAATAACCAGACAAGCAGAAACGAAGGACCTACCATTTTCTACTCAGGATGATGGTGACTTCAATATTGAATGGTTAGGTCGGCGTTTTGTTTTTTCTACCATGTTTTGGTATTCTTCTAAATTGCCTGATTCTTACAATTAAGTTTAGTTGATTAACTCTTTAAGCGTAGGATGTGTTGTATATAATTGCGTGCTCTTCTCGCAAAAACGCTGTCGGTTCCTGTTTACTGTCATGTCAAAAAAACCTTATATATGATTTTTTGACAACATTGTTATTTGGAAACATGTTACCATTGATAGTTGCTTGCTTAGCGTACAGGGGCAAGTATTGTATGCATATTCTGGACAAGAATATGTCATGAATGAGTATCATTAGATTTAGTGTTTCTAAATGTTTGCAAAATTTTCAGATATGCCTCTACCAAGTCTTCTAAGAAGGAAAAGATTAACATGTATAAATAGCAATTATATTGCAAGGTTGTTAGTAACATATGCTTTCGGATATTGTATTGACCCGTCGGGAATTAAGAGGATACGACATATAGTATAGTCGATTACCTTGATCTCACTTAACTGTAATGCTGTAAATTTTATTTACTAATTTATTGATTTTTTTTGTTTTTTAAATGTTTTTTAGTTATCAAAGGTACCAAGCTTACAATTTTTATACGCAAGACGCGCGTTTCGTCTACATAAGACTCATCAGTGACGCTCAGATCAAAATAGTTGAAAAGCCAAACAAGTATAAAGTTGAAGAGCATTTAGACCAAAAATTCCAAAAAAGTTGTGCCAAATACGGGTAAGGTAATAAAATCCTTAGTATTTCGAAAAAATTTTACTTTTGAAAACAGTTAATTTATAAAAAAAAAAAATACCATATAATTGATATAGTGTAACTTTCATTTCTTTAAATTCATAAATACAAATTTTCATTGCAATAATTTATGTAAATACATTAATGAGATTCAGTAAACATACTACTTACTTGACAGACACCTCAAACGGATTTAACTTAATCTGGCTTTGCTCAATCTTTATATCAAACATCCGTTCTAATATGCATGAACATACGTTCTAGCTATCAACCAAATACACTTTAAACTTTCCATTCATATCGTAAATGACAAATCATTGTGATGCATGATGTAATGTGTTAGCCTTTTCAACAGTCGTCTGGCGCGAAAAGGCCGATAACTCAATTTTAGAATTTAATATTTTCGGAGACGGTCAATGTGTATTTTCTAAAAAAAGTGTGGAATAATAATATCAGAGGTAGTATAAACAGCTCTATCGCCATTTTAACTTTATGATTCTAAATTTTCTGTTATTTTTTTTTTCTTTAAACTTGTGATATAAATTAAAATTAACGTCTTTTTTTAAATTATTGATTTAAATATGATTATATTCTTTCAATACAATGATTATGGGTTGCTGTGTAAGAGAGTGTGACAAATAAAAATAGTAAAATTATGTCTAATAAAATAAAATGATTGTACCTGTATATTTTAAAGTTTCTTTTTTTTTATTATGTCCTATTATTTAATCCTGAGCACGACTTGTCATCCCACCTAACGAACTTAGAAAAATGAATAAATCGGTATGCATATTTACGTAAGATACACTGCAGTGATAACAATTGTTGACAATCTTTTGATAGAAGTTCTGATATTCATACTCTCGCATTCAACCTGCGGAAACAGTAGTACAAAACTGGGTAATTTTTAATACAATTATACGTCAAAACAGAGACAAGATGTCATATTGGTAAATATTCGTTGAACCTCCAAAAGAGCTGAAAATTATAATGACGACTATTTTTGAGGGTGTAGTTCAACGTTTATAAGTCGTGTAAATACCCGTTTTGTATTTTTAGTTATTATTTTTAATTTACCTGGGTTTTGTCCTTAGAGTTTTCGTGGGGATCGTTTTACTTGTGATAGAGATTCGATATCCTGACTTAGATATTTACACCTCGTCTGGACAATATTTCTGTAGATTGGGGAAAACTATCTTATTTTATTCAATGATAACTTAAATATTGATTTCTTTATAACTGAATTGTTGTTCGAGTTTTACAGTCAAACATTTTCTAAATGCATAGTCTTCGTTTCCGTTCCAATACAAAAAGCTAGAAATCTTCTGGTTGTTTCAGCCTTACTCTGGAATTAAATGTATTATCGCATGGTTGTAAGGTCTTAAACTAGACAATGCTATTGAATGATGAGTTTCAGACATAGCTCTGGTTGTACCAGGGATTAAAAAGCCCTTGATATATTGCGATATTTTTTACACGACTTACTTTGGTCCCTGGTGAATGAAATAACGCAGTTCATATGAGTGGAAACCACTTGATGTATTGTTTTTTTAGAAAGTCGGAATGTGAGACGTCTTGAACTTGATTTATTGAAGTTGAATTTTTTTTAGAACGACTAGTATGCAGTTTTTGATATTTGAGTAATCGGTTACATCTAAAATTTCTAGTGTTTAAAATTAGTATTTAAAAAAAAAACTAGAGGCTTTAAAGAGCCTGTGTCGCTCACCTAGGTCTATGTACATATTCAGCAAACGACGCTCTCATTGTAGACGAGAATAGAATTCATGACAAAAATTACTTTTATGTTGATCTTGTATTGCTGTATTGGCGATGGTGTGGTTTGTGCAGTTTCTCTTTAATTTCTTTTGCTCAAAACACAAAAGAGGGTAAACAAATCCTCATTTACCGTCAATCACTCCAATAAGGAGTGGCAGTCTACTAACTTAATCGGCAAAATTTGACTTGTTTGTATATCTTACCTTGCTGATCATATTTGTTATTTAAAATTTCTATTTATTTATTATAATTGTTATCATATAAGGCAAAACGCATACAAATTGGTAAAATTTGACATTAAAGGGCAATAACTCCAATATGGAGTCCTCGGACAATTTCCTCTATATTGTCTTAATTGTAGATCTTGTCTTGTTGATCATGTTTGCTGATTTAAGTTTCTATATGTCTATTATAATATTTAAGATATAAGACAAAAACGTAAAACTTATTTGTAAATCTTGTCTTGATGATCATATTTGCATTTTGAATTCTCTCTATCTATTATAGTTTTCAAGGTTATAGGCAAAAATGAATAAAAAAAAATGGTAAAATTTGTCGGTTATGGGTAACAACTTTTATTTGAAGTAATTAGACAATTGGTAGAGCTCAACAAACTGTCCTTGTCAGATTTTCTCTATGCATTAAAGTTTATAAAAATATTAGACAAAACTAGCATTTTACCCTCATATTCTATGCATAGCCATGTCGGCCATATTGGTTGTCAGGCGGGGTCATCGTTCAAGTTTTTGAAACTAGATACCCTAATGATGATTGTGGCCAAGTGTGGTTAAATTTGGTCCAGTATTTATAGAGGAGACTATTTTTGTAAAAGTAAAACGACAACGGACGACAGCCGACGGACGCTAAGTGATGAAAAAAACTCACTTGGCCCTTTGGGCCAGGTGAGCTAAAAAAACGTATAGTACTGAGGCTAAGTACTTTTTTCATTTTACTTGGTTGATTTATTAAGGGTTTTTCATTGCTAATGCATCGCCCATTTTTATCCTATAAGGTTAGGTGCGAAAATGTATTGAATAGTCACGGTATATAATTTCATCAAAAATACTGTGATGTTTGTGCATTAATGTCTTTGTCTATTAAATATGAAACTGTTTATCAATCTTGGTTATTTGATACGTATGTGCGAATGCATTGCATAACGTATTCGTCAACTCTTGGCATTTTTAGGTTTCTGACACCTGTCATTGGTTTAGCGCAATCGTCGTGACCTCTTGCAATTACTAGGTTTCTGTCACCTGTTTTGTGTTATATTGGTGGATTATCAGTATGTTTTTCTAAAAAACTTGGGCGAAAGCACAGGCTGAACACTCTCTATCAGTAGCGAAAACGGTTGAGCTCCCAATGTATAATTTCATGATACAAACAAATAATGGAATATCCGTTTACAAACCCCTTTTACATTGCAGTATACACGTATGACAATAACACATAAATCACACAGTTTGCAAGTGTAGAATTGGTTGTCCAAAAGATGTGAGAAATGACAGGAAGGATCTAAAAAGGACAAATTTACCAGAAATGCTATGCCATCAACATGATCAAATTATGAAAGTAACAGATTTGATTAAAGAATATGGCCCAGGAGAGATTGAAATATAGGAGGAATAATTGTCCCTTTGGTATCTGTCGCTGCTTTTTTTAAGCAGGAAAAACAACAAATGTCATGGCATGTACATGTAGCGGGCTTTTTAAGTCCCCCCTTTCAAAATCCTGGATCCACATCTTACTTCAATGTAAAGTTTAATTAAGACACCTACCCTTGAAAATCTTAAAAATATTTGGGACATGACGTTTAATGATAGATACAATTTACGCTCATTTAAGTTAGGAAGATCGCGAAATTCCAAGAGTGTGGAAGACTTTTTCACGTGAAAAACAACAAGATTGGAGAATAAAAGCAGAAATGACAATACCATCTATCTAAATAACATGAGACTTAGTTTCTCATATTTTTGTGCTATTTTCACATACTTGATCAGTGTGAGAAAAATATTTCTCCTCATTAGTGAAATGTCTGTTCTCGGCAAATGATTGGTCAAAATTTAATTATGACGTCAAATTTTCTTTGTTTCTTCTGAATTTTCCTATTGTGACGTCATGAAAAAAGGCGACCATACCTGATGACGTCACATATAAAGAACACAACTTTCTGGAAATCTTTGAAAAGGAAGGATAAAAATCATTAGAGAAACAGATTCCACCACTATAACTCGTTTATTACGATATTTCTCCACTCTCAACAGTTAAATTTTGATTATTTAAAAAGCTCGGCAAGCCTCGCGCTTTAAATATTAAAATTTAACTGTCTCGAGTGGCGAAATATCGTAACACACTTGTTGCAGTGGTGAAATCTATATTTAAGACCCTAAGGCATATAAAATTAATGTGTAAGATTCCCATCTCCATTTGTCATGATTTATTTTATTTCAGGTTTATCCCATATTAAGGAAAAACATGTGTACTAGAAATGTGGATGCAAAATAATGTTAATAGTTTATATATCTTTCCCTAGTTTGAGTTAAAGATAAGCTAAATATGTCTTATTTTCGGATATTGTATTGTTAGAACATAAATGTCGTTATAATTCGTGTTCATGATCTGTATACAGTGTATGGAATGCAATCAGCACATCTGGTTACAAAAAAAAAATAAAAAAATAAAGATAAAACGAAACATCCTAATTTAGATTTTGGGCGCACGTTAAAATGCTTAACCTCGCTACATTCTGTATGTGCCCGTCTAAAGTTAGAAGCCTGTAATTCAGTGATGGTCGTTTGTTGCTTATATCATATTTGTTTTTTCGTTTATTGTTTTGAACATAAATCAGCCCGTTAGTTTTCTCGTTTGAATTGCTTTACATTTGTCATTTCGAGGCCTTTTAAAGCTGACAATGCGGTATTGGTTTTGCTCATTGTTGAAGACCGTACAGTTACCTATAGTTGCTAACCTTCTACTTTATTTTAGTCTCTGATGGAGAGTTGTCTCATTGGCAATCATACTGCATTAGAGATTTTTTAACCGGGGTTTCATAAGACTTAGCGAGTTCTTCTGAAACCAAAGGCAATTTGCATTACAAAGATGCGATACAACAAACAGCAGACGTGCACTGGAATAGAAAGCACCACACGTGCACTAAATAAAAGGGACTGGTCAGAACTGTATGTTAGACTAAGAGCCTATAAAATGCCAAAGTTGCTATTTCATTTGCGAGTATACCATAACATGATATAAAAAAAGGCAGAATACACTTCAAAACTTATAAATCGGAAGGGTTAGCAGATCCTGCTCTACACAAGTGAATATCTACAAGTCGGATAATTATGCAAACATGTTAAACCCTGCGCATTCTGTATGTGCTTGTCCCTAATCGGGAGCTTTTAACTCAGTTGTTGTCCATCGTAGCTGTCTGTGATATTTGTTTTTCGTTTGTTTTTAGCATATATGTATACATATATATATGCAGTTTTGGGTCTTTGACAACTTACTGTACAGTCTTGGTTTTGCTCATTGTTGAAGGCCGAACGGTTACCTTTAGTGACCTTTGAACTCTGGTGGATAGTATTACTGTTGCTTCATATCAGATGCTTAATATGTATTAATACGTATTTTCGCACATTGTAAACAGGAAAAAGTGCCACGCATGGTTCACATACGTAAAACATGAGTTTGGAGACGCATGGGAAATGCATATTTCTTACCCCGTATGTAAAACGCACGATTTAAACATGCGTTATTCGTGCGTTTTACGCATGCAAAATACATGTGTATTATTCATGCGTTTAGGCATGAAAAATATGTGATGTACGCATGTTTTAAAACCATTTATTAAACATGCGTTTGTAGCTAATATGCGTATAATATACGTTTCAAAAATTGGCGTAAAACATGTAGATGTATGTAACAAATATGCGTATAATACATGTTTCAAACTAATCGAAAAATGTTTTACTAAATCATTCATTAAACCTATTTGTCATGTTAACTAGTTCATACTCATATTTTCCATACAACTAACATTGGTTTTGTTCATTGTTGAAGGCCGTAGAGTGACATATAATTGCTGAAATCCGCTTCTTTTGGAATCTGTTGGATAATTGTCTCATTGGCAATAATACTAAATCTCTTTACGTTATATATATACTGACCAAAAATCTCCTTTTGATGGCAATGTCAGTATCAAATTACAGACCAGACTGGGCTTTTCATCTGTTTTATAAAGGATACTTGTATTTCTGTTTATGCCAGTATAAAAATAAAAACAAATCTGTCATTTGATTTTGCAACTGATCACTGTTGAGCAGCTGACCTAATATGAAGTCATTTTGTTCAGATGTATTGGCGTCATGTTTGATAATTATCAATTTAATAATCATATTCAAAACTTTAAAACTTGGGCCAACAGAATTTCTGACCAAATATGAAATCGAACTGTTAAGCAGTTGTGAGAAAAATCTGAAGGAAATACTTTTTGGACAATTAAATGGACATACAGACAAGTGATTCCCCAATTTTAGAGTTGGGGTATAATATGTAACGTGAACAAGTAAATGAGGCATCTTTCTTAATGCTGTAAATTTATTGCTATATATATATATATATAAAACATATATGTAAAATTAATTTTTTGGAAACAGTCATTATCATATAATTATTTCATCTTTTTTCCATCACTTTGAGGAATTCAGGTTTCTTTTACTGAAAATCAAAAAATTATATATGAAAGAATGCATTACTACTTATGCTTATTAGTAGCTAAAAGGTTTCCTGAATCTTTTGACACTTTTATACACTTATAAAATTACAAGAAGCTTTTAATTCTTAAATACTCCTAAAACAGATTTACATTTGTATGTTTTCTGCTTAATATATTTTTTATCAGCAATGACTTGTCATTTTAAATGTAATTTCCTTTAAGGTAGATTAACTGTATACCGCCATCTTGGATTGTTAAATAGTACACAATCAGTCTACTACTACTATGGGTTTTTTAACGACCTTGACTACCCATGAGGGTCTCACACGGTCGCATATTCGGTTTAGTTCTTTGCTTAAACCTGCATGTTTTTAAAATAGATTGGCAAGTAAGACTGTTTATCTATAAATAAAGAAAAATAAGTGATATATTGCATTATTTAGACTGTTTAAACAAATATCAAATATTTGTTATGATTACATTCAATTTTTCAACTCAGCCATTTAAGGGAAGATAACTCGTTTAGTAATTTTGTTTACAAAGGAATGTTTTATTCTTTTTAGATTTTCAAACAATTACATCGAAATGATAATTTAGATTCAGAAGCAGTTAAATAACACATCATTTGGAGATGACATTGCTGGGTCCCGGTAAAGTGAGAAACGGAACAGAAACGAAACAGAGCGAAACGAAACGAAACATGGCGAAACGAAACGAAACACAGCGAAACGAAACGAAACACGACGAAACGAAACGAAACATGTAAATTGAGAAACGAAACACTACGAAACGAAACAAAATCTGTATTTTGAGGAACGACCTATAAAAAATCTTCCTGACGAGATATGTGCATAGCCGAAGACACCGAATATTCCATTCAACTTTGAAAAAATTACTCGTCATTTACATTGGTATCTTCGTGCATTAGTTGCAATTAGTCAACTTGTTTTGTTAAATGTGAGGCTTAGGTGCGTCAGCTATGCTACAGAGCCTGTTCTAATATCAAGGCTTCTTGTCACGTACAACAATGAGGGAACATTGAAATTAGAATAGCTGTTACTGGGGATCGTCTGAATATCAGCCTAAAAAAAAAATTGGCCATTCTTACCTTTGTGACTAGGATTTTTATGTACCGCCTACGGTAGTGGGGCATAATCTTTTCTGGTCTGTGCTGCCGTCCGTCAGTCCGTCCGTCCAATTCTAGGTTTATTCTGTTTGTTAAGATAGATTAAATTACAATGGAGTTGTGTTCATGTCAACTTGAAACTATACACATGTTCATTATGACATGTTCTTTTTGAAATGTATGCCAAATTAGGAATTTGAACCATAATTTGCGATTCAATGAACATGAAAATTTGATATTTTAAGCGAGTCGTACTGTCCTATGGATACTTAACACATGACATGAGTAAATTCTCTTTGTTCTTACTGTGCTATAATCTGGATAATGCACAGCAAAGTTGTGCATTTACTACCTCAGATATACTGCACAGTTCAAAAGTACTCTTACCTTTAGGGGCGGACCCTCGATTTTGAAAGGAGTGTAATTCCATATAAAATTTTTAAAAAATCACCAAGTGTACATGTAGCGAATATAAAAAAGAAGATGTGATATGATTGCCATTGAGGCAACTCTCCACAAGTGACCAAATGACATAGTAATTAACAACTATAGGTCACCGTACGGCCTTCAACAGCTATAAAAGGCCCCGAAATTACGTACAAATGTAAAACAATTCAAACGAGAAAACTAACGGCCTGATTTATATACAAAAAATGAACGAAAAACAAATATGTAACACTTCAACAATTGACAACCACTGAATTACAGGCTCCTGACTTGGGACAGGCACATTCATACAGAAATGGCGGGGTTAAACATGTTAGCGGGATCCCAACCTCCCCCTAACCTGGGACAGTGGTGTAACAGAACAACATAAGAACGAACTATAAAAATCAGTTAAAAAAGGCTTTACTCATCAGATGGATACAAATAACATACATCTAACAAAAACACAGAGTGGACGTGGCCGGGTACTTGTATATCCCAACAACAAAATGACACTAATTACTGATCTGAGAGTACTCGAAGTTACTGACAGCTAGTTCAAAGCAAATAACAAGTAATAAAAAAATCATGCATCTAAGACTAAATTATCAATATGTACACATCCAATATCCAATGGATTTAGTGTACAGACGTCATAAACAGTCAGAGAAAAAACACGACCTTGTGTAATGCTAAGATACAGGTATCGACAATTTGTAGATCCATGAATGTGTATATGAATTATATAACAATAATATTTAGTTTGCTTTTAATTTACTGACAACAAAATCAATATTGATACCAATAAAACAATTTTCAATGATCTAATTACAGTGTTGAATTGATAACCTTTTAGAATAAGTTTATTTCACAGTTTACCAGGATCGTTTCTAAATTTCCGGGCACGGTACATGTAAACAACATTTCCATAAAAATTAGGATGTGCTATCCCATTTGAACTTCAAAACCAAATCTTTATATCTATGGAAGAGTTTAGTAAAGGTTTTAAGTAATTTGTGGTAACGAAATCCCTGGCTTAATAATTTACCAGTAATACATAGATTACGTTCGTTAAAATCAAAAACGTCACAACAGACACGGGCATAGCGAACGAGTTGTGAAATTCAAACACCATAAGATGGTGCCAATGGAACATCACCATCCAAAAAGGGAAAAATAACAATCGGGAACGAAAAATCGTCCCTTTTGTCGTAAATTTCGGCAGTATATTTAGAAAATTCTTGATTTTTTAACGAAAAAATATCATCAAGATAAAGGTAAGTGTTGTTGAATTTATCAGTTAAATGCAATTTTGACGGGTCTTTACTTAGTGTGGTCATAAATTATGATACATAACAGTACAACAACAAGTCTGCTATTAAAGGGGCGCAATTAGTGCCCATTGGAATACCTACAACCTGTCGATAAACTTTGTTGCCAAAACGTACATAAATATTATCGAGGGGAAATTAACAGCTTCAACCATCTCATCCCACCTCCAGTACGTATATCTAGCATATTTACTTTTCACATTAGAGAAGAAGGCTTTAAATGAATTGCAGCAAATATATTTGCATTCAGATTTACCAAACGACCATTTAATTAAATAAGAAAACTTTTGTTTGATAAGATTGTGTGGAGGTGTAGTGTAAAGAGTAGAAATTTCGCATTCAGATCTACCAAACGACTATTTAATTAGAGTAGAAAAGTCAAAACTGTCAACCGAATCCAAAAGACCATCAAAAACATCTAATTTATTTAAATCATGCAATTTTTTTCACTTCAAAATAGACGATTTTATGCTAAAACATGATATGTTTTCTACTCAAAGGGTTGGACATAAAATATTTTATGATATTTTGTGTACCATGTACATCTGAAATCAGTGTTTCCCAGTCAAACCAGATAATAATAATTTTTTTTGTAATTTCTGCCGAAAAAGAAAAGTATTTTACAATATCCAAATAAATAAAATCTGATTTGGATTATAGTTTCGTGCTCAATGGAAGTAATTACGACTATTTAGATATGTATGCCTTTTAAGTTTTGGGATCGAATTTAATGAGGAACATATTCAAGTTTGTATCAAAGCAGGTTTGGGGGATAAGCTACAGATCAATCAGATTTTGTTTAGAAGCGACATGTCTTTAAAATTGATACAGTAAAAAAAATGGAGGGAGGGGAAGTTAAAGATTGAAAAGTGTAACATTATTTTCTGTTTACATATTAATATTTCTAATTTAGGTACATCTCCACATGGGAAGGTCGACTATTCATATGTATTATATATTGATAGAAACAAGTGTCTGTGTACATCTCTCTTTGGTTCATCTTCCTAGAATTATTGAGGGAAAGAAAGACAATTAATCTATACACAATAACCAGTTTAGTTATGATTTTTCATGCACCGATTCAAAAGTACACTCAACGGAACTAAAACTGTATGAAATGTAGGTTACACGTCAATAAGACAGCAACCAAACGATAAGAACAAACTAAGGACATCTAGAAGGCAACATTTGGTATAATTTCAACAAGAGATAGGTGTCTACACAATATGTCCATTTCTAATTCGTCACTATAACATATTCTAGTTTGTATTCGTTTCTTCTTTGTTTTTAAGTTTCAAAGATTTTTTTATTATGGCAGTCCATGACCATGATGACATTCTTCTTCTTTGATTTTGTTGCAAATCAGGCAAGACATAATCTCGTTTAATACAAGTTCAATTCATATTAACCTTTTAAACTACTTACAACAGGTACCATCGACTTCAACTATATTGAGATGTATTGAGATGTCGTATGTACTTCGTAGCTTATTTTTTGAAAATGTGGTAGATACTATACCTAGTAACACGCGTCTGTCAAGATAAATGGTGAATAAGAAAACACAATATTCGGTACCGTAAGTTTAAAAAAGAAAGTAGAACATGACGAGTCGAACATACAATATTGTATGAATAAAAAGGAGAAAAGTGACTGTGCTCCAGTACCAATTTAGATCACAAGGTCGCGATTAAAAATTGCCTCGGGTCACCAGGTCACTTTTAAGCAAACTATTCAGTTCTAAACTGATTTGATTCTCGGTTTAAACATTTTAAAGATCACATGTACTTTCAAAAGAGACGTCAGGTCGCAACGTGGTCAATCCCCCCCCCCCCTTTTGACGTTTCATGTCGGACTTGACAATGTTGTAGCCACATATAGGGTGAATGCATCCAACTTGAACGTTTGGATCCTACTACCTAAAGTTATGTATGGCAAAGTGTCCATACCATTTACATATTTTGGCTATGGTTATTTCACTTGGGATACGTACATGTAAGTGTTTCATTCATGAATCAATACCTTTCTTGGCACAAACTCATAAACAACTAATGATAAAAACCTATTGCAGATTATTGCATATACAATGATATTAACAGACGTGATCGAATGAAAAGTTGTACATACTAATATATCATAATATTATTAATAATAACAATGTGTGGAACTATAAAGCATAGAAAAATACAAAGCACAATAGAACTGGTATGTAATGCGTTCTTTCTAGTGCGGCAATCAGTGAAGTTAATCCCAGTGTGTAATGTGTGTTCGAATAAACCGTTAATCACACGTTCTCTTTGGATTAAACGAGATCTTTTGTATACATATATAAAAAAAAGCAGACACAGATCCAGAGTTTAAGGAAAGGGGGAGGCATAATTGTCCAAAAAGATAAACATACCACCAATGTTGTTTTTTTTACGATTTTTAAGCAAACGATTAGATGATATCAATCAAAAGGGCCCTCTAAACCCACATTGATCTGCGGATATGTCAGGAAGATTTTCTATAGGTCGTTCCTCAGAATACAGATTTTGTTTCGTTTCGTTGTGTTTCGTTTCTCAATTTACATGTTTCGTTTCGTTTCGTCGTGTTTCGTTTCGTTTCGCTGTGTCTCGTTTCGTTTCGCCATGTTTCGTTTCGTTTCGCTCTGTTTCGTTTCTGTTCCGTTTCTCACTTTACCGGGACCCGACATTGCTCGAGTAATAGAAAGCATTAAGGAGTACCACCAACTGATTCATGAACATACACCAGAGTTGAGGAAAAAGCAAAAATACATTTGTTACTTCGTATGGTGAGATTTGTTTTAGTCCATTTTCTCATAACTTCGAGTTTTGTAATCCATTATCTATAACAAAATTTTCAATCATCGAAAAATTAAAAAGAAACAAATCAAATCAAATCGAACACAAATGTCTTAAAGCCTATAAGATTTTGAATTACATATACCATAAGGGTATATGAACTCAAAGTTTAAAAAACAATATCATTTAAATCTTGTGATATAAAAGACTTGGCACATTCTAATTCATAACATAAAGACCAATGAATAATGACTTGACAAATTAAGGATTAACATATAGTCATGTGTACATGAGACAGCACATCCTAATTTGTATTCCACAACATCATTGACGTCTAAAAATTCAGAATCCAAATTACTTTGACCATGCTAGAGACATTTGTCATCTTAGAAAATGACTGAAGAAAAAATATAAAACTAGTTCTACTTGAATAATAATGAATACTTTTATTTTAGGATTTTTTATTTCAAAAGATAACAACATAACTTTCTGAAACTCTTTGCACAACATAAAAAAAAACATATACCATATGACCAAAATCGTACTTCTTATATCTATCTACTTAGGCCTGGAAATATAAACAGATCAAAATGTTAAAAACATATCAAATTTAAAGATTCTGCTGACGGTATAGTGATGCCCAAAGACTAGGAAGAACGAGGGAATCTGCTGAAATACCTTTGCAATTATTTACGGTGCATCGCCATGAAATATCCTCAGACTTAAGTGTTCTGTCGATACGGACAGTAAATCCGTCACACACCAATGATTTTTCCTCCGACTTGTTTCTGACAAACGAAACTCCATATTTGTGCCTTGACGCAACTTTACAAACTGACTGAAATAATACTAAAGCGATCACTTTTCGCGGTTAAATTAGGAATCAGATTTGAATATAATCTGAAATATTCGCGAATGGAAATGGGGAATATGTCAAAGAGACAACAACCCGACCAAAGAGCAGACAACAGCCGAAGGCCACCAATGGGTCTTCAACGCAGCGAGAAAATCCCGCACCAGGAAGTGGTCCTCAGCTGGTCCCTAAATAAAATTGTGTACTAGTTCAGTGAAAATGGACGTCACACTAAACTCCAAAACATATAAACGAACTAAAATTAAAAAAACATACCAGACTAACAAGGGCCAGAGGCTTTGTATGTTCAAAATTCATCATAACTATGGTCATACTTATTATGAATCAAATTTGTTTTACCTGTGTTACATGTAAGAATAATGCGCGCAACTGTAATCAAAAGCTGCGCGCAAACGTAGAAATTTGTTATCCCAAAATGCGCGCAAATGTTATGCGCCCCTAATCAGTAATGTTGTTTTAGTCTAATCATCAAATGTTAAAGAAACGTGAACAAACTATGTTATTTTTTAGTTCTATTATATGTTTCGGAGTTTAGTGTGACGTCCATTTTCATAGATGTTAACAAGTATAGGTCAACATTTCATATGGCTTTCAACAAGGATTTGATGAAATATAGCATTTTTCATACATTTAAGGTTTTATTTCATTAGACTTGAACAATTTTGCATTAATTTTTGTCTTTTTATATTTATTTCGCATGAATTTGTACTCATGCTGTTATTATTACTGAATACAATTTGTAGTAAAGAGAGTTAGTTGTTCCCACTAGGTATCAATCATTTTGTAATTTTAGTTTTATCCTTATGTCCAAAGTCCTATATTATTTTTTAAAGCATGACTGATGTTACTAAATGAACACTACATTCATCATTGGTGAGAGCTTAAACTGATGAATTCAATTTATTTCTACATTTTGTAATTTTTGTGCATTAAATTTAATATTTGCTTCTGTTCATACATATATAAACAGATTATAATTCCAAATTCATATTTCAAAAGAAAATTGAACTCCTATATGAATACTCAATTCATTTATTTTATTCTTCAACGTTTAGACAAAATTGATATAAACATGATAAAGAAGACTTTTTTGTTGAATAAACTGAATGTGATTTTTTCCTTTATAATACTGGTTATTTCAAGCATTACTGTCAAGTTTTGTCATAATCAGTGCAATAGTTTGAGAAAAACCTAGTATAATGTAAGACGACATCTACAGCGATTCGAGCAAAATTTCTTCGAAAAATCCAAATCAAGCCGCATCATGATAGAACAGAGTGTTGACCAATAAATTTTCATCTATCTACAAACAGTTGAATATGATACAAAAGATGACGCTAAGATGATAAATACCATTAATGGACCGCTTTGTCTTCATTTTAAGGTCTCTTTTGATCCATTAATACCTCTCATTTCCTCAAAATTTCAACTTTTTAGGCCAATAAATAAAAATTTTGGGGTAACTTTCACTCATTTATGTGAGAAATGTGATAATAAATAAGTAATTGAAGTATTCAGACAAGCTGAATGAACTATCCATATAATAGTTTACTGACTCCATAAAGGTTTCAATAAGTCTTTACGTAAAACTAAAATGTATGCCGCGTTCCAGAGAGGGACATAAAAAGCTTCTCTTTTAGTGAATAATTTGTTGTTACTGCATCAAGAATAATTTCATTTACTAATAACTATATATTTATTAAAGTATTACTTAGGGAAAAGTTTTCTATTATAGGAAAATAAAAGAAATAAGGAAAACAAATCAGAAAAAGCTCCCCAAAACACGGAGTATGGCTTGCTCTGTCTACTAATATTCATGGTAGAGTCATATTTCAAGGCAGTTTTCTCATAAAATGTGATTGTGAGACTCAATCCACTCAGAATATTTCATTTTATATGTAATATTTCACTTAAATAGCATGAAATTTTAACAAATGAGAGTACACACAAGGTCAAAGGTGCATGTGCAGCTTCCCATAATAAGTGTAATACCACCATTGATTTTCCCCTATAAGCCTTTGTTATATTTGCACTTTTCAAAAAAATGTGCAGAATTTATCTTTGTTTCAAATTAAGAAATACTTGGTATGAGTAAAGTTTTATCCTGTTCAGTACCATAGACAAAATTTCACATAACATTTCATTGCATATAAGAAAATAACCATCAATGGAAGTTAACCAATCAAATGTTCACCCCTTTTCTTCCTGTGTAACCATGTAACCTCAAGTTTCCAAAATATTCCATAGAAACACCAAATCGAACAATAAGGGTGCTTTGAAACACCCAAGATATATGTTTATGATTCAGAAATTTTTTACTGCAATGAAATGTAGGATCAATTTCCTACAACTGTCAAATTCAAAGAAATATTTTTTTCGACCTTTTTTCGTATGTAAGCGGATGTGACGTACTATAATTTGGTGGTATTACACCATAAACGAAAACAGTGAGGAAAAAAAAACAGGCGTAATACATATATTTTATATTCGTTTAAACACATGTTTTACACACGCAATATTTTTCGTGTGTTTTATTGAACGTCTGTTATACGCATAATGGAAAAAAAAAACGCACACTTTTTTTTTACATGCGTAAAACATGCGAGGCACTTTTTTCCTGTGTTAAAGATACCAAAGGGACATTCAAACTCGTCAGTCGAAAACAAACTGTCAACTCCATGGCAGAAAAAAAGAAAAAAATTCAAAAGACAAACAACAGTATAAAAAACACAACATAGAAAACTAAAGACTGACCAACAAAAACCCAACCAAAATTTGGGGGTGAAATCAGTTGCTTCGGAAGGGTAAGTAGATCCTGCTCCACTTGGGGCACTTCTCTTGTTGCTCGTGTAAGTACATGTTAAAAAGTATGTTATTTATTTTCCGTTTTTCGACATTTGAATTGGTAAAAGATAAAAAGTCAGCCCCTGATTGTGTTATCTCTGTTAACCAAATCACTGCTTTAAACTTGTAGGTCGAGCAAACAAAATTATATTTTTTTCAAGCATTTACAATTATTTTGGATTTCAGTGCTCCTGAAGGTGGACAAGAGTTTGGGACCCAACCCATTCGTTTTCATTCTTCATCCTACGTTCGAGATCAATTTGTGAAATTCAAAATTGTATAAACTTTTGAGAGCACAGAAAATGCAACTGCATTAAACTTCGGAGCACTTTCTGCACAGCTGTTGCACAAATTTGGATATAGTAAATATAATATTTGAAGACAATACATACTTTGTTCAAATGAAAGTTTGTATGAACTGTCCTTAAATCTTTCTGTATACTGTACATCAAAACGCTCATGTTGTGCTACTGTAAAATGGTTTTTCCAGTCTCCTATTTCCCCTGAAACAGAATTATTTAAGAAATGAATGCTCCTTTTTGTAATTTTATTGGGGTGTAAAAAGTGTTGACCGAAGCACATTGTGTATGAAGCGCGGAATTGTGTATGAAGCGCGGAATAGCTGAAGAGACATTGATTGTCGAATTGCGCATCTGGTGCAGCAAAATTGGTACCGTTTATGTTATATTAACACTTTTACACCCCAATAAAATAACAAAACGAAGCATTCATTTCTTATGATTAAATTTTGTATGTTAATAAGACCATGACAAAAAAAGTTTTATCAAGTTTTTCTTTTATTTACCTGCGCACTTTTTTCTCTAAAAACGTGTCATCACGAATGTAACATTTCATTTTAATATGAAGGTTAATTTTTGAATGACGTCCTATCAAACTAACGGATTCTCGTGAAACAAACATGTTATGTAATTATTGTGTCATTTGAACAGAGAATGCGTATTAAAAAATTAAAAGCAAGAAACTCGGGATTGTTGTGCCTTTTGATATGGAGAATAGAGAAATAAAATTGACTTATTTTTAGATGCATGTATATGTTAATTAAACATCAATGTCTTTGGGACAATTTTATCAAACCAACAAATTTGAAATAACCTTCGTGGTTGTCACAGTTTTGATTTGGGCACTGGCTATGGTTACATTGAAATGTAACAATAATAAAAAAGTTATTGTTACATTTTAGGCTAATTGCCGGAATGCAGGGTTGGGTAAGGAACTGATTAATTACGAATGTAACAATAATATTCATGTAAACGGTTACGCTGTGTTATTGTTACGTTAGATTTATTAAACTTTAACCTTCTATAGTTTTGGTTGCTTAATTCATCGATATGTACTTGATAATAACAATAATAATAATAATATTATCATTATTATTCTTACTATTGTTATTATTCAACAAATAGTGTTTAAATAGTTTTAAGTATTAATTGTTTTAATGTTCTTCAAGATACTACTACAGTTTAGTAATGCCAAAGGCGAAAAATATAGTTTAATGGTTCGATGTTAAGAAAACTATTTTTGACCTGAGGCATGGCAGACATTGAAAGTTTCTATAACTTTAAAAAGGGATATTGCAGAGTGGAATTGTTAAGTCTGCAAAACAGACCTGCACATTGCTGCATCGCTCGTTTTTTATGGCTGCCTAGAGTGGTTTCACCAAAAATGCGTCGGACTGAAACATGCTCCAAAAATAACATACTGGATGTGGGATGTGTAGAAACTGTCATAATGATTGTAGATAGAAATTTAAAAAATTGTATGCAATATTGTAAAATTCAAATAAAAGTTTTCAAGTTTTATTTTAATACATATTACTAGTCCCAGAATACATTGAAGTGCATTGACGTAACAATAACACAACGTAACTGATGATACAAATATTATTGTTACATTCTTAATAAATCGGTTCCTTACCCAACCTTGCATTCCGGCAATTAGTCTCCAATGTAACAATAACTTTTTTTTTATTATTGTTACATTTCACTGTAACCGTAGCCAGTGCCTTTGATTTATGTATTGGTAGTTTTTAATGTAATGGTCTGTTAAACAAGTTTGATGGATTCACATTTCAGCAAATAGTCGGCATTAAAGTAAGTACATACTTGGCATCCCTGATGGCAAATGCAGGTTTAATTTGATATAGAGCAGAATTCATGTTATAATTTTTTAAATAAAGACACTACGAAAAAGCATTTTGCAAGTTTTTTAAGCTTCACGTTCAGACATATAGATGATATCCTATTACTCCATAACCCTCTTTTCAGGGAATGCATGTAAACATATATCATACATCACAGTGCGCTTGACATTAGGGATACTATTGAAAATATGATACCTTTTTCGAATTTAGATCTCTGTCTTGAAATTGACAAATATGGACGACCTTAAACTGGAATTTAATACAAACGTGACGATTTTAGTTTTCCAATTACCAACTCCCAAATTATCATCTCAGCACAGAGTAGTAACAATCTATCTGCTCTATTGAGTTGCATTTACAATAACTTAGTAATTACCGTATGGAGTTTGGTTAATGTATAACTTTAACATGATTGCTAAAACACTGCACATTTTTTGTTTGTGTCCTATTTAAATTACATTACCCTTTCTATGTATGAAGCCTTTTCCAGAAATTACTTCCGTGATATCTAGTTTATTTTTCTGCATATGATTAAAGGATGTTGTTTCAGCAATATTATCTATGGTCTTTTCGGTGCACGGTATCCCTAAGAAGTTAGCCAATCGCTGTATCTCTCCTGTATCATCCTTAATAGAATAAAATTAAACTTCATTAGAGCTAACACATTATACCACGTTACCTTACCTGTGTAAAGTTACCTTACCTGTGTAAAGTCCATGTTTTGCTGTCGAATAATATCAATTAAACAGTCATTTCAAATAAAACGTCATTTTGTTTCTGGTGTATACTTTTTACATTGACAATCATACCACATCATTCTGCTAAATCTATTTGTAAAGCAAACAAAAATAGTCCTCTGGTGGTGTAAATTGTGTTTAATCACCTGCTTGACCTATAAAGAAGAGCAGCAGTAACTGGATGTAAAAAAATTTTGTCTATAATATTTGAAAAAAAATGCACATAATTGAAATGATTGCATTGTGTCAAAAAGGTGCAACCTTTTTCATTTCTTCGAAATAGCAAGTAAATATCATGCCGGGAAAATCTTTCTCTGCTTGTTCCATTTCTTTCACATAATTGTACCATGATCCATAGGGACCTACAAGTGAAGAACAGAATTATAACAAATTAAATCTACTGATAAGAATCAAAAATATTCTTACATAGAAATGAGAAAATACCTAAAAATAAGGAAAACAAAATAAGAAGACATGTTCTACAAAATAAGAAAAAATCTAGTATATTTTTGTAGACGTACTGGAAAATTTACAACACATAGATAGAATAGTCTTATAAAAGTAAGAAAATGTGGTATAATTGTCAACGAGGGAACTCTCTACCAGAGATCAAATGGCATAGAAGTTAACAACTATAGGTCACTATACGGCCTTCAACAATGAGCAAAACCCATACCGTATAGTCACCTATAAAAGGCCCCGAAATGACATATATAAAAAATTCAAACGAGAAAACTAACGGCCTGATTTATGTAAAAAAACAATGAACGAAATACAAATATGATATACAGCAATAAACGACAACCACTGAATTACAGGCTCCTGACTTGGGACAGACTATACAGAACTTGGGACAGACACATACAGAACTTGGGACAGACACATACAGAACTTGGGACAGACACATACAGAATGTTGCGGGGTTAAACATGTTAGCGGGCGCCCAAACCTTCCTCCTTACCGCGTTCTAGTATCACGACTATCCTAATTTTGATATGTTTATTCACAAAAATTTCTGAAGTAACTGCCTAATTATATTTCTTTAAGTAAAGTTCCAATTGTGAAAAGGGTTGTTGTAGATAAGTTAAACCTATTTTGATTTTTCCGGTTAAATTATAAAGTTATTTTCCTTATCCCCCCTCCCCCCCCCAAAAAAAAAACAACAAAAAAAACAAAAACAACCCAACATACAACCCTTACAGCCCTTTGCCCTTTGTTCCACGATAATACGTCAAGTAAAATCTAACATGTTGTATTTCCGACTTAATACCACATAGGGTGATTTTCTTCAAATTAAAGTGAATTTGAAATATAAACAAAATGTGACGTGAGGGGCGTGAGGAGCTTGTTAACAAAATTTTCATAAGGTAGCATTTATTCTAAGTTCTTAGTTTGTTTTTTTTGTTTGTTTTTTTTTTTTTTTCAATTTGTAAAAAATGTTGTATCTACTTCAATAATATGACCAAGGTACCTTGTCATTTTGGTAATATCAAGGCATTCCTTGCTTTTCTTTTCTGCCAATATATAAATAGTGTTTATGAGGCGCTTCATGTAATATGTCTCGGGAGCTGATAACAAGTTATCTTTACATATAACAGACGTTTGATGATTCCTCGGGTAATTTAACAAAATGTAAGGTGCATTCCATGGATAAATTTTCAGAAGTTAACTCTATTTCTCGATAAAAGAAGAATGTGTCTTAGGTCACGAATGACCCCGCTCAAACTTGCTTAATATAATATGTGAAAACATTTTTGGGAAGGACACTTAATGCCCCCTTCATCTAGCAGGGGCGGATCCAGCAATTTTTAAAAGGGGGTTCCCAACCCAGGATAAAAGGGGTGGTCCAACTATAGGTCCCCATTCAAATGCATTGATCGTCAAAAAAAAGGGTGGGTTCCAACCCCCGGAACACCTCCGAAACTCCCCCGGATCCGCCACTGCCTAGCGGTATGAGCATAAAAAGTAAGAATGTGTGTAAAATTTGCTAGACCACAATCAATCAAAATAAGCTGCAAGGTATCAATGTATAGAGAGGATATATTAAAGTGTATTTCTATTTTTCTAAATACTTTTTACTACGTGTTTAACTGTCGAAAGATACTGTCATTCGTTATCCACGGTTTATGCAAAATTCATGCTATAATTAAAATATTTTGAAAATTGGCGGTTAAGATATTGCCATCAAATTTTTGGTGTTATTGTAGCTGAGACATCATAGTTATTGCTTACATTTTCTTTCTTTAAAAGTATTAGAAAAATATGGATTATTTTGAATAAATGTAAAGACAATGTGTTTCTTTTTTTTAATATTGTTTGATAAATCGTTTATTCAAATTTCCTCAGTTATACCGTATCCCTAAGCAGCCCAACAAAGCATACATTGGGAGCCTTGTGCTATGAAATTTTGCATTTTCCAGGAAAACATATGGTATATTTTAATGAAAACGAAATTGAAAATTACAAATTAAATTTTACTCCAATGTTTCATCTCTTTAATCAGGTTTTACATACTAGATACACAATTAATTATATAATCTAAATACCTGGTGTTACGCTTAACATCTCTAGATTGTGTGGTTCTTTTTTCAGATTTTGTATGTTGGTAACTTACATTTGTCTGACATCCACATTTCGAAAAAATCATCCCAGGTTCCAGTAAAGTCCAGAAAGGTGTCACTCTTTGAGTGATAATAAAACGAGACACAGACATCTTTCGGGTTTCTAATCATATGAATAATCTTGCATCTATTTTCGATATGCTGCATTGGTAGATATTTAAATGAGTAATGAGTATTAAGTAACCTTGGTGATGGCAGTGCATCTAAGACTGAGAGATCGGGAATAACTTCTAACATCGTCGAAACTTTGGTAACGGTATCCAGTTCTGTTTTGTTTCTTATTAACATATTGGTAACTTCGTTAACCCAATGCGTTCCTTTGGAGAAAATACACAGGAAAATTAACAACTACGAATACAGGTATTACATGTATTAAATTCAATTCATATGATACGAATACGGGTATTTGTTCTCTAAATTTATTTTGTGTTTGTTAAGTTGTTAGGTGACTGACTACTGACAAATACCGTGCAACTTCTTTTAAATAAAAACTAAAAGATTATAATGAATATGGGTGATTAATGACTGTAACATTTAAGTGGTCAGAACATCCGCATGTTGACATTGAATAGATACTTAGAAACCAGGTACTGCTATAAATACTGGTTTAAACAGAAAATGTTACATTGTAAATACTTTTTTTTTAAATCAACTCTGCACGGTGAAATGCGCATCTGGCGCTTGTGCATCAAAATTGGTACCTTTTATATTATTACTACCACTGATGTTAGTCCCCGAGAGTATTACCAGCCCAGTAGCCAGTACTTCGGTTCTGGTATGAAAATACGGACATTGTTTTGATTGAAATGTATTATTATAAAATGTTAGAAATCATTTAAAATTAAGGAATATATCTCCCTCATGTAACGCCTTGATTCCTTGTCCGGTTTTGGCTATACTGTAGGTCATTTAATTTGATCAGCTTTTCTACGTTTGTATTGGGTTTTTGATTTTCAAATACTTTGGCCTCGAGCATCACTCAAGAGACATAAATTATCGAAATGCGCATCTGGTGCAGTAAATTAGGACCGTTTATATTATTGTATAATTCTCGAACACATACTCACATTTGTGACGTTTTTATATTGTGCGCACACAATTGTCGTGCTAGTGTTTTATGAAATAATGCGAGTTTATTGTTTTAATGCGAGACATTTTCAACAGTGTAAAGAACATCCGCATTTTATCGACTTGATGATTAACAATCAGTTATGACAGGATTCTAGCAGAACAAATAAAACTGTGCATCCTTAAAATTGCATTAAATTTACAAAGTTAACGTACATGGTTTTATTGCGTATAATATATTAATATAATGAATTTGGAGATATATAATGGGGTTTACTGGACAGGGACAAGTAGGCTAAAACTAACTAATGCAGTAAAATAGGTCATTCAGATACAGAAAAGAGAATGATGGGCAAAAACAAAGAATGCAGAAAAAATGCCTAAAAATTACAAAAAACGGAAACAAAGACAAAGTGAATTTAACTTATGACATGTACATGTATGATAGGTTAATAATAGTATGTGATTTTCAAATGGTCGGCAAAAGCTTTTATTTAACATATTAAAAGCTATTTTCCTACATTTTGATTCATTTGATTTCGTGGGTACCAATTTTAGTGGATATTACGGAAAACTTGAATTTTTGTGGATATTTGATTTCGAGTTTTAACATACTCCTCATACATTTCTTTGCATTTGCAATTCGTTGAACATTTAAATTCGTGGTTCTCCTGTACCCATGAAATCCACGAAAATGTTTACCCAACTAATAATAATGAATCAAAATATGGTGCATTAATAATACTACCTGATTTTGGATATGTGCAGATCATAATATCTGATTTTCTAGACTGAATTTCCCTTATGTCTTGTATAGCTTTCTCTATCCCCTTTTCTCTGATTATATTGAAAGCTGGAAATCGTACCCCTTCATACTCTGGTAATGGAATCGGTTTCATGGTATTTCTTAGTTCCTTGAGTTTCTCCAAATTCAGATCCATCATTTATAAAACTTAAAAAAGGAATAAAAGCAGACTTTTGGTTGCATTTGTTCTCTTGGGGAGAGTTGCCTCATTGGCAATCCCATCACATCTTCTTATTTTCTTTTTTAATTGCATTTCATACAAAATAAAAATTGCATTAAATATCTCCGAAAATAAAAATATAGAAAACGTAACAAAATGTTATTGCGCCAGATGCGTAAGATGCATTTTCACATATAAACTGTTATTGTCGTAGCCACAATTCCTTCCTCTTTTCCTTGAATCTGACATCAGCGAACGGAACTTTCCACCGAATCTGTACTGACCATAAGCAATACGAATTGAGCTACATGTCTGGACCTTTTATAGCTGACTATATGGTATGGGTTTTTCTCATTGTAGACCGATAATTTCTTTAAACCACGTGTTTGGAACACTCGTGGATAGTTTTCTCATTGCCAATCATACCGCAACTCCGTATTTTCATATCATGCATATCTGGGAGCCAGTAGAAAAATAGGAGAGTTTGTTTTTGCATGGCCCAGCTATATTTACAGAGTGACATATACAGAGTGTCGTAAAAAGTGTAAATTAAGAAATTTATGAGATATTCTATGTTGCACAAATTGTGACGATATAGGTCATAAAGATATAAACTCGTACTCGTATTTTCCATTCTCAATTCTATTTGAGTATGATGGCATTATTCGTATGCATCATTTCCTACAGTCGAAATGATTATTATTGCATTTCTGTCCGTTGTTCAACTATCGCAATAACCTATTTTTATATTCGATAGGATACCTACTCTGTGGTAGGACATCCTGGTACTCGGTCAAGTAAGAGCAACGTAAAGATTTAAAACAAAGCTTTCAATCGGTACAATGTTTGGGGGGAACATTAACTGTTTCATGTTTTCTATACACGCGACAAAATCATCGAAGAAAATTAAACTTTCCCCCCAAATTGCACCGATTATATATTTGATTTTACTTCTTTTGGTTGCTCTTACTTGACCGAGTACCAGGATGACCTACCACAAAGTAAGTAACCTGTCGAAAAATTATAGTATCCGGAGGCAAAAGTCGGTAATAAGAAAAACGTCTATTATAAGTGCACCCGAATACATTTCTGAATTTACAGGTTTACTGTAACATGTGTAACTACTTCCTTGTACCAAACATACATTTGTTAAATTCCGAAATATATATTTTTTTCAAGATATTATTCTATGTTATCTATATATAAATGGAATTCTGTAAATGATACTCACTTGAAACGAACTTTGAAAACCACTCTGATTTTTACACACTTTATATACATGTATATGTAAACCGTGTGCGCGTAGTAGTAACTAAGATACATCTAGCTACGATCTTACGATCTACCTTATGAACTTTCAACTTTTGTTAAATATATAAACAGTTATCTCATTGTAATGTCTTACTGATATGTTTTCTTTAAATTTCAAATTAAAGCTTTTGTACTTTTTTCTTTCAACATGTTCATGTGTGTACATGGTTTACTATGCGTCGTTCCACCTTTAAACTGTGTTTTGTGCATTGTAGTGAATATTTATAAATGAGGAATATACACTTAGGCATTACATTGTAGTACGTTGCAAATATATAGTCTATGGATACTTTGTGTGAGTTTTTGTGGGTTTTTTTTAATGGGTAAATAACTAAACCTAATTTGTTACAATCATGACAATAGTTACCTATTAAAAACAGTGCTGTAAAACGACAAACACTTGCATTTCGATACAGTCTATCAGGCATTCATTATGTAAACAACATGTGTACTGATAAAACCACACTATTTTACGGAAGCCATTTAGGACCTTCCAAAAATATAATTTGAATTCGAGATCTCAAATTCAAATCGTTAATTATCACGAATTGTATAATTCGTTATCACAGATTAAATTCGTGATAACGTAATATCGTAAAAGTAATATAACAATGTTGTTACTATTTTCAATCATTCTAAGGGCAACAGCTCCAACAACATCAACTAAATGTTCCCCAATAAATCTAATTTTTCAAACATATGTTCAAAACTGTTCTACTTAGAAGATACAGTTCCTGTGTTTGGCGTTAAAACATTAATTTCCATCGTCACCAGATTATCAATTTCAATAACAAAGAAATATAAATACCAAAGCACTTAGAAATCATATCACATTTAATGATTCTTTCAATTTCTTAATAACCCCGATTTGGACCTACTAGAAAACTGGGCCTATAATTAAAAACCTAAATACATGTTTAGATTCATCATATCAAAGAACCCCAAGAAATTGATAATTGTTTTTTTATGAAATCAAACAAAGTTTAATTTTGGAACCTTTTGACATCAATGTGGGCCAATTTAAACATGGGGCCAAAAATCCAAAATCTTAATACACGGTTAGATTCAAGAACCCCGGGAATTCTTTTTTTTTTTAAATCAAACAGCTACGATAGACTCTTCACTATAAGTCAAGTCCACCATTGATCCAACAAGTGTAACAAAATTTCATAGAAATTATATTATTTGTCTCCTATTTCTCAAAGATTACTTAAAGAAAAAGAAAAACCAACAGCATAAATAAAACCTAAGCAAATCAAACTAACCGAATCAATTAAGATATATCATTAGACAACTATATATTTTTTTTTTTTTAACATAATTAAATATTTATTTCAAATATTGGCTTGTTACAATATCCTTCAGGAGTCCAAGCTCCTCCTGATGTTCCATGTTACAATCCACTAATCACTCAGGGTAGTGCTTAGTTGTAAAATACATATTACATTTGTATATCAAATATATATTAAATAATATCACTTAATATGACTATTCATATGTTTTCTAATAGTTGCTAAAATATTACTTTTAATTTTCAAACATACTCTTCTATTGAACTCATTGAGAAAAATTAAGAAAGCATTGACATTTTTTGTCTTTTGATCAGATATGTAATAGGCTTTGTAAATTGAAAAGCCAACAATCGTTAAAAAATAGTTAAAGTCAAAATATTCTTCGTCAAAAGTTGTATATCCAAATACCAAGTGTCTTAGTTTTATCTTAAAAGTTATTTTACTGTTCTTTAAAACTTCATTTATTTTATTCCAAAAAAGTTTCAAATACGGACACAGTATAAAGTAGTGATCATAATCCTCTTCTTGTGTACACAAATTACAAGAACTATTGTTTACAATTTTCCACCTGCATAAAAGTTTCTTTGTAGGTAGAATATGTTGTAGTAATTTCCATCTAAAAATTCTAAGTTTATTTTCTTTTAAATATCTGAATAAAAATTTATATAAATTGTTTTGATATAACACATCATCTATATCAAATATACGCAGCCATTTTTTTGGTCCGATAGCTGGTTCAAATTTTTTATTTATCAGAGACTTATATAAAAGTTTATTTGTTAGTGATTCTAATTTTATAGGTAAACCTTCCAATATAAATTGTTTTTTTTTATATTAACAATACTTTTTACAGAATTTTCCGATTTTAAAATTGCTGCCCAGTCTTTTGGTATTGATTTCTTTACTAAATTAATTTCAGCTATCCAGTTTGATTTATTTTTCAGTTTATTTAAAATTATGTCTTAGGAAATACAGCCTTTTTCATCTATGATATCATTTACATAAATAAGATCGCTTTTAATCCATTTTTTTAAAAATATAGCTTTATTTTCAAATTTTTATAAATTTATTGTTCCATAATATTTGTTTTCTTATATCTGTAAATGTTTCTGGTTTTTTTGTTAGACCTCCACCAGTTAATTTCCAACATTTAATGATATCTTTATAAAAATCTGGGATGTGTTCAATGCTTTCTTCTGGCTTATCCCCACTGTTTGTTTGAAACACTAACCAGTTTGACCCAAAATTATAAAAATAGTGCTGAGGTATAATTTTCCAACCTCCTTCACAATCATTTACTAGTCTTTTTACCCACATAGCTTTTAAAGCAGTGAAATAACTCCTTATATCTATCATATCCAATCCCCCCTTTTTATAGGGACCAATAATTGAATTTCTTTTTACTTTATCTGGTTTATTATCCCAAACAAATTTAAAACAACTTTTTTTCTATTTCTTTTAAATATTTCTCTGGGACTATGCAGGCAGATCCCACAAAAGTAAAAATGGGCACAATTAGTGTTTTGATAATCAAAATTTTTCCAAAAATAGTAAGATTTCTTTTTTGCCAAGCACAAAATAATTTATTCATCTTTTCAATTTTATTTTCTCAATTTAGTTTTTCACATTCCTCTCTTCAATGCCCAAAGTATATACCAAGAGTTTTAACTGGTCCATTGCTCCAGTTGATTCCCTCAATTTTGTCTTTACATGATTTAAGCGTTCCTACCCATAACCCCTCTGTTTTATTTCTGTTTAATTTCAATCCTGAATAAGAACCAAAAATTTCAATTTCGTTCATAGCAACTTGAACATCATATTTAGAACAACAAAATAAAGTAGTATCATCTGCTAGTTGCGAAATTTTTATACTATGTTTTTTGCAATCTAATTTGATTCTGATACCTTTAAAATCAGTATTGCTTCTTAATCTTGAAGCCATAATTTCCACAGATAAAACAAATAATAATGCAGATAAAGGACATCCTTGGCGTATACCCCTGGTGTTTTTAAAGACATCAGATATCCAACCATTATTCATAACACAAAAATGTCATGTTTGAATATCGCTATATAAAGTCTTAACCCATCTGATAAAAGATTCATTAAATCCAAAATGTTTTAAAACTGAAAACATAAAATTCCATTCTAGAGAGTCAAACGCTTTAGAAAAATCAACAAAGAATATAGCCCCCTCGATTTTGTATAAATCAGTGAAATCAATAATATCTTGTATCTGTCGAAGATTAAAACCAATAAATCTATTCTTTACATAATTATCCAGTCTGGTCTTCTTTAATAAGTTTTGGTAAGATTTTTTTCAATCGTTGTGCTAGAGCGTATGATAGAAGTTTCATGTCAATATTTAAAAGAGAAATAGGACGGTAATTATTTAGTGACAATGGATCACCTTTTTTAAATAATAGCGTTAATACACTTGTACGCTGTGAGTATGTTTGATCTTTATATCCAATATTAAGAATGTTTACTACTATGAACTTTAATTTATCCCAAAATTTTCTATAAAATTCAACTGTTAAACCGTCTAATCGAGGGGATTTATTAAGTTTCATTTTATAAATAGCATCTGGGCATTCTTCTACTGTAATATCCCTATCGCAGAGTGATTTATCATTTTTATCCATTTCTTTCTCGAGTTTTGTCTCAAATATATATTTATCACTTGATGTTTTATCGGGGCTTTTCGTCGAGTATAACTTTTTATAGTATTCTTTAATACTACATAGTATATCACTGTGATCCGTTAAAATCTCATCATTTTCCCCTTTTAATTTATTGATTGACTGTTTTACCTGTCTCTGTTTTTCTAAACCTAAAAAGTACGAGTTATTTTTTTCCCCAAATTCGAACCATTTCTCTCGTGATCTTATTTGAGCCCATTTAGCCTTTTGTTCGTAAATTTTGGCAATATTATTTTCAAGTTCTTCAATATC
Source organism: Mytilus californianus (assembly GCF_021869535.1). Classification (NCBI taxonomy): domain Eukaryota; kingdom Metazoa; phylum Mollusca; class Bivalvia; order Mytilida; family Mytilidae; genus Mytilus; species Mytilus californianus. The sequence continues at coordinate 39,298,171 of NW_026262712.1, forward strand.
TTTATCTAAATAATTATTCTCAGATTCTTGCTCATCTCTAATTTTCAATTTTATTTCTAATTTTTTTTCAAGAGTTCGTAAGTTTTCTCTTGTAAATTTTGCTTTAGATTTACAATAAGCTATAGTTGCCTCCCTTACCTTTATTTTAAATATATCCCATGCTAAACCAAGGTTTTTTAAATTACGAGTACTCATAAAGCAGCTTTTCATTTCTTTATTAACTAATTGTATGTAGTCATTATCTTCTAATATAGAATTATTTATTTTCCAGTACCCCCTTCCCTTTTCCGATGCACCAGTTCTAAATTTCATAAAAACACTTTGATGATCCGTACAATCAATAACTGCAGGTTTAATTTTACAACATTCTACTAGTGGTATGAAGTCTGAACCTATCAGAATCATATCAATCCTACTTGCCTGAGATTTATCTTTTCTTCGCCAAGTATATTGTTGTTTATTTTTATTTGAATATCTCCAAATGTCTGCTAAGTTATTTATTTTTATTAAAGAATTTAAACTATTTACTGATTGAATATTTTTTTACCTCTGAACGAGTATTTTTTCTGTCTATCGCTTGCATCGTATCATTGAAAGATCATTGTACTGTAAAATTTACATTGTCTATATGACTACAGTTGAGCTTTGGCCTTCTTGGGGGCCATTATTACCAGTAGTCCTGTCATGTAAGTTCTCTGGGGGTGTAGGTGGGGTATGATGCTGAGACAGATTCCTGCGTTGACTTTGTGGTGTGTTCATAAATTTGTCTATATATGATTGTCCTTTGTCAGAATTGCTTGAATTTGTCTCATTCACACTAACCTTTCCCTTTCCTGGTTTTGTAGAATTTGGCTTATTTGCATTGTTTGAATTAGCATCTGTTGTTTTTGGATTTCTGCCTTTTGGTTTATTTGCCACATTTGTCTTTGGTTTCAGTTTCTCAGACTGTTCAGTTGACTGAGAATCATTTACAGATTCATCAGTGGTCACTATTTCTTCTTCAGTATTGCCTACTACTTGGAATGCATTTGGACAATCCATCATCTTGTGGCCTGGTAATTTGCATTTTCTACACACCCAATCATTTGGACAGTCATACACAAAATGACCAACCTGTAAACATTTATAGCATGGTTTTGTAGTGCCATCATTGTTAGAGCTTCTGTTTTCAAATTCAGGTTGCCCACTATGCATAACTATGGCCATGTATTTGCCTATTTGTAAACTTCTGGCTATGGGTTTGTCTAACAACTTACTTATTATCATTCTGTCTCCAGTTTGGCAGTTAGTGAGTTTGCCTTTAACCCGTAACCGTTTTCTATGGAGACAACTATATATTGAGGGTGTTCAAACTATGGAACGGCACATAGAAGCTATGGATTTGTTTTCAATATATTACGATTAGTTTGGGCCCGACGAGATCAAATGTGAAACAATCTACATAATAAAACAAAAACAAAAACAACTGTAAATTATTGACAAATCAACAACCTGAATACAAATATGACAGACAGCAATCAGCGACAACCACTTAAGTCAACAGGTTCCCGACATGGGAATATGGCGGGGTAAATCACAATTCTGAGTGCTTAACTATCCTTGACCTGGGACAGTGGTGTAGCAGCACAACACACACACGCACACAGTTTTACAATTAATTGGAAAATGTTTAACCCATCAAATCTGTACGATGCACATCCCCTTACCCCCCCCCCCCCCCCCCAAAAAAAAAAAAATAAAAACTAACATTACGACAAAAGTCACAACAATGGGAGGACTGATCATTGAAAGTTAGTTCAAAACCAATGACAATTAATTAATAAAGCATGTTCTCCCATACATAATTATGAGTATAAGTTTATAATATCGAGAGGATGTAGGACCATATGACTGCATAGAAGTATACATTTAGTTATATTTTAATACATCAAAAACAAAATCAATGTTAGTATCGATAAAACAATTCTTAAAAGATCTAACCACGGTGTAAAATAATATCTGTTATGAATTAGTTTATTTCAAACTATCAACAAAACAACATGGATCGTATGTATATTGTCGAGCTTTATAAACAGCACCCCCGTAAACATGAGGATGTGATATCCCGTTTGTAATAAGAATTTTACAGTTACAGCTTAGCTTCTATACATAATTGTTTCTGCCGAAGTCTATCACAGTGGTTCTCTCCGGACTACCCGGTTTCCTCCACCAATAAAAAATGACTACCTTGAAATATCCAATGTTTCTGAAAGTGGCGTTAAACATCAATCAATCAATCAATCAAAACCAAATCTTAAATCTATGAAAGAGTAAGTAAAAGTTTTAAGTAATTTGTGGTAATGAAATCCATGACTTAATAATTTACTTGTTATACATAGATTGCGTCCATTTATCTCTAGCACGTCACTACAGACACGTGTATAGCAAACGAGTTGTGAAATATATAAACCATAAAAAGGTAAAGAAGGTGCCAAAGAAAAATTAACAACACATCTCTTTCATTTATAAGATATAACAGTATCGTGAAGTCGAAGTCATTCGTTATGTATGTTGATTATCCTGTATTTTACTTTAATCTGAAAGCAATAGGAAATTGTGTAAAAGAAAGTGATCTTGAAGTTTGCTTTTTTATATAAAGTATGCATTTTGTTATTCATTTTACGGAGATCTTCAGGATTTGTTTTTGTTCATAGACTACGCTTTTTCTGATTCATTTTACGGAAACATTTTAATAAGTTTACTGTAAAAATTACTAACTGCCAAGCTTTGAATTATACATTTATTCTAATCGCAGGAAAATCAATTGATATTCTGTTTATTGTGCGGGAACCAATATCGTGAATAACTGTAAAATACATTAAGTAAGAAAAAAAAAAAAAAAACACCTCAGAATCAGATCTAGGGTAAAACTATCAGAATCAGTTTTAAGGTAGCACAGTCAGAATCAGTTATAAGGCAGTACTGTCAGAATCAGTTCTATGGTAGAACTGTCAGAATCAGTTCTAAGAAAATAGAACTGTCAGACTCAAGGTAGCACTGTCAGAATCAGTTTTAGGGTAAAACTATCAGAATCAGTTCTAGGGTAGCACTGTCAGAATCAGTTCTTAGGTAGCACAGTTCAAATCAGTTCTAGGGTATCACTGTCAGAATCAGTTATAAGAAGATAGCACTGTCACACTCAGTTCTAAGGTAGCACTGACATGACTCAGTTCTAAGGTAGCACTGTGACAATCAGTTTTAAAGTAGCACTGTCAGAATCAGTTATAGGCTAGCACTGCAAGACTCAGTTCTAAGATAGCAATGGCAGAATCAGTTTTAAGGATAGCACCGTCAGTTCTTAATTCTAGAATCGTTTTACCCTATGTTAATTATGTCAGAATCAGTTATAAGGTAGCACTATCAGTATCAATTATAGGGTAGCACTGTCAGTATCAATTCTAGGGTAGCACTGTCAGAATCAGTTCTAGGGTAGCACTGTCAGATTCAGTTCTAGGGAAGCACTGTCAGTTTCAGTTCTAGGTTAGCACTGTCAAACTCAGTTCTAGGGTAGCACTGTCAGACTCGGATCTTAGGTAGCACTGGCAAACTCAGTTCTATGGTAGCACTGTCAGAATCAGTTATAAGGTAACACTGTCATATTCAGTTCTAAGGTTACAAGGGCAGAACCAGTTATATGGTAGCACTGTCAGTTCTCAGTTCTAGAATAGTTCTACCCTACGGTAATATTGTCAGAATCATTTCTAAGGTAACACTGTCAGACTCTGTTCTAAAGTATCACTGTCAGTATTAATTCTAGGGTGTCACTATCAAAATCAGTTCTAAGGTAGCACTGTCAGTATCAGTTCTAGGGAAGCACTGTCAGACTCACTTCTTAGCTAGCACTGTCCAAATCAGTTTTAAGGTAGCCTAGAACAGTTCTATGGTAATACTGTCAGAATCAGTTATAAGGTAGCACTGTCAGACTCAGTTCTAGGGTAGCACTGTCAGATTCAGTTATAAGAAGCACCGTTAGATTCAGTTTTAGGTTAGCACTGTCAAACTCAGTTCTAGGCAGCACTGTCAGACTTAGTTGTAGGCAGCACTGACAGACTTAGTTCTTAGGTAGCACTGCCAAAATAGTTATATGGTAGCACTATCAAAATCAGTTCTAAGGTAGCACTGTCAGAATCAGTTCTTAGATAGCACAGTCTGACTCAGTTTTAAGGTAGCACTGTCAGAATCAGTTCTATGGTAGCACTGTCAGATTCAGTTATAAGGAGCACCGTCAGATTCAGTTCTAGGCTAGCACTGTCAAACTCAGTTCTAGGCAGCACTGTCAGACTTAGTTGTTAGGTAGCACTACCAAATTAGTTATATGGTAGCACTATCAGAATCAGTTCTAAGGTAGCACTATCAGAATTAGTTCTAGGGTAGCACTGTCAGACTCAGTTCCAGGGTAGCACTGTCAGAATCAGTTTTAAGGTATAACTGTCAGAATCAATTTTAAGGTAGCACTGTCAGACTCAGTTCTAAGTAGCAAGGGTAGAACCAGTTCTAGGGTAGCACTGTCAGAACCAGTTCTAAGGTAGCACTGTCAGAATCAGTTGTAAGGTAGCACAGTCAGACTCAGTTATAAGTAGCAAGGTCAGAACCAGTTCTAGGGTAGCACTGTGAGAACCAGCTCTAGGGTAGCACATTCAGAATCAGTTCTAAGTAGCAAGGGCAGAACCAGTTTTAAGGTAGCACTGTCAGAACCAGTTCTAGGGTAGCACTGTCAATTCTCAGTTTCAGAATAGTTCTACCCTACGGTTATAATGTAAGAATCAGTTCTAAGGTAGCACTGTCAGTAATAATTCTAAGGTAGCACTGTCATAATCAGTTCTAAGGTAGCACTGTCAATATCAGTTTTAGAGAAGCACTGTCAGACTAAATTATAAGCTAGCACTGTCAAAATCAGTTCTAAGGTAGCACTGTCAGACAAACGTCTAATGTAGTACTGTCAGAATCATTTCTAGGGTAGCACTGTCAAACTCAGTTTTAAGGTAGCAATGTCAGTTCTCAGTTCTAGAAAAGTTTGACCCTAGAAATGTTCTACGGTATTACTGTCAGAACAAGTTATAAGGTAGCACTGTCAGACTCAGTTCTAAGATAGCATTGTCAGACTCAGTTTTAAGGTAGCACTGTCAGACTCAGTTCTAAGAAGATAGCACTTTCAGAGTAAGTTCTAAGGTAGCACTGTCAGATACAGTTCTAGGGTGGCACTTTCAGGCTCAGTTCGAAAATAACATTGTCCGAATGAGTTCTAGGGTAGATGTAACATGATTTAAAAAAAAAAATAATGCATAGACTACTTTTCTTTCAAAAATACCGTTCAATATTACTGTTTAAAATAGCTCGTGAAGTTATTTTGTTTAAGTATGTTAAGTTTAACCAGAAACTTTGCAAAAAGGGAATATTTGTAAAAACTTGATCTTTTTTACGGATCGTGAAAGATCGGTTACCGCATTTTGATGATCTTGAAAAGAATCATGAAAGATCTGTTGCCGCTTATGTGGTATTGCAAAAATCCACGAACACGATCAAATCTTTCTTTAAATACATAATAATTTATATTTGTAATTGGTATAAAAAAAATTCGTCCGATTCGCATTTCTGGACCCCGCCGCATTATATAACGAACGTCAAAACATAAAAGCTGGATACACATATACCGAAAAACGCCAAACGTCATACGACCAAATGGAACATAATGGTACAAAGACAAATAAAGGTCAAACTGTAAAGTAGATAAAATTCTACAGAGTCAGCACCTAAAATCTTTAACTCGAAACCATCCTGTCAAGTAAATACTGAATAGCTATCTTTTAGGTCTGGGTACTTTCCAATAAACTTTTTGAGAACAAGGACGAGTCGTTAGTTGACAAAAGCCTGGCTAATTAATTTCTTGCTCAGACACTAATGACCTTTTACAATGTCTGAGTAGCAGCTGTAAGCTCTTGAAAATCGTATGAGCTGAGAAATGTATACTCCATACTCGGATGAAGTTGGAAAATTGCTGCTAAGCTGATGAAAATGTATAATTTCAAAATTGAAATCATCTCGTTTGTAATAGATTCTGGTATTGTGATGACTGCTGTAGTCAAATTCGGATTTTACGCTTTAATTTACGTTCTTAATTAGTAACTAGACATCATGGAGAAGGAGTCATCTCTGTGGGCCCGCTGTAAATAACGTGTGGTAAAAAATTTGTATTGATAAGCTGATATGAAGCGTTTTACCTTGACCTTTGACCTTAGAAGTTGTACATACATTATGACACACCCTCTGTTGTTGGTTAATTTACATATCAAGTATAAACTTTGAAATCTTAACGGTTTTCAAGATATAGAGCGGATACGATCTTTACCATAGGACATGGGGTTGTCAACTGAAACTAACATTTTTGACCTTGAACTTTGACCTAGGAAGTTGTACAAACATTATGAAACACCCTCTGGTGTGTCTTAAAATATATGTCAAGTATAAAATATGAAATCATAACGGTTCTCTAGATATAGAGCGGACACAATTTGTTACGGACAGACGGACGAACGGATGGACAGACTGATCACTATAGGGCGACCCGCCAGTGGCGGGACCCTAATTACACGCTTCAACCAATTACAAGTATATCGTTTGGTAAAAGAAATGATGTTTTCTGATCATTAAGTCTGGTCACGTCTTGTCTTTCACGATCAAAATAATGCATTATTGCCGGATCTTTGACGATCAATTTTGATTAGAAATCAACAAAATTATACTTTTTCAAAAATAATAATAATTTTTTCAAGTAATAACATACTTTTATTTTACTGGACTATGTGACACACTTATACATCATGATGTATTGGAAGTGACCATTATAGAAACACAACGTGATTTTTTCCTAATGATTCTTGTAGGATTGAGTGACCCTTTTGTGTTTTATTAACACTACTGAATTTTTCTTGACTTAGTGCACAGTATTATATGTATAATCTGTGCAATATGGGGGGAGGGGGTTACTGTTTTCCGATGATTTTGTCGTGAATAAAAAACATGAAACAATTAATTTCTTCCGCTTATTGTACCGATTGTAAGCTTGATTTTACTTCTTTAAATAGCTCTTCCTTGACCGAGTACCAGGATGTCTTACCATATAGAAGGTAACCTGTCGAAAAAATATAAACTCCGGAGTCAAAAGTCGGTAATATTAAAATAGTCTTTTTTTGTGGCTCCCAATCAGTTTCACTAAGATGGTTTGATAACTTTAAGATACATCTACTGCAACTGATGCAATTAGACAATCTATTTACCTGCATTGATGTTCGAAGCCAAAATATTTGAAAATCCAAAATCCATTATAAACTTTGAAGAGCTGATGTTACTCATAAGGACTAGGATTGCCATTAACCTTATATATATTAATGAGGAGATTCTTTCATATTTCTGTTTGAAATCATACAGCAATTGAACTTATCATATGCAAACCATATTCCTGGATTTGTTTTTTGTTTAAATAAAAGGAGACGAGAGACATAAGTCAATGTGACAGCAACCAAACAACACGATAACTATAATTACATACATTAAAAAAAATGACAGATGTCAAAATCTAAATATAATGTTAAGCTCCAAAACACCGCTAGAATGTTAATTAAACAGAAACAACCAAGGATATGCCGTTAACAATACATTATTTAAAAAGCAAAACCCTTAAAAAAATCAACCTGAGATTCCTGAATCGTGACAGTCACAGGAATATCTGACGAAGTTGACTTTTTTTTGTTATCTCAACTCTCCCACTTTGCAGATATATACTCGTGGACTAACAAAAGTTAGTTACACTATTCTATCAAATGGTCAAAGGCCCATTACTCCTATAAAATGGTCAAATCAGTATGGCGGTACTGTATGTGTAACTTATCATGACGAGAAACAGCAGTACTAAGTATCAGAGCTTTCTGTTAAACAGCCTCATAGGATTTGCCTGCACAAGGTGTTATTGTCACAATACCAAAAAAAAAAAAAAAAAAAAAAAATAGTCAATGTTCCATAATTCTCTTAAAAAAGCTCGGATCAAAATGAAGGTATACTATGGTCAACTTTACATCATGGCAAATAACAGTAAAACGTTCAAGCGTTTTTTGTCACCACAAATGCTCTCCCTCTACAGTCATTCAGGTTTTACGGTACCTTAGGTAACGACCATTTAACTTAAAAGGGGGGGGGGGGGGGGGGGGGGATGGTTATGATTTTTTTTAGATCTACTTATTTTTATATCTACTTCGCTCAATACAAATACTTATATAAGGAACAAATCTCCGTGATTTTAAAAGCTCTCAGGGCGTACAAGAAACACAAAAAAAAACATGTTTTAAAAGTCTTCATTCGACTCGAACATTTCGAAGTTAATCAAATAATTGACAAAAAAAAACACAACAAAAATGTACAAATTTTAATATGGTTGTAACTGTTTTAAAACGCTATATATGCTCAGCGTCAGGGGGGGGGGGGGGGGGGAGGGGCTTTGCCCCTCTGGCCAACCAGGACTTTGCCTTGGATCCACCGGGGGTCCTATGGCGGCCCCCAGACCCCTCGCCCTTCGGTTCGTGATTCCACTCCATTAACAAAGGGGCTACGCCCCTGCCATACTTGGTAGGATTGTTTGTGAAGTTGACCATACTTGGTAGGATTGTTTGTGAAGTTGACCATACTTGGTAGGATTGTTTATGAATTTGACCATAATTGGTAAGATTGATTGTTAAGTTGCCCGTACTAGGTAAGATTGTTTGCGAAGTTGACCATACTTGGTAAGATTGATTGTTAAGTTGACCGTACTAGGTAAGATTGTTTGTGAAGACTATACTAAGTAGGATTGTTTGTGACGTTGATCATACTTGGTAGAATTGTTCGTGAAGTTAATCATACTGTGTAGGATTGATAGTGAAGTTCACTATACTTGGTAGGATTGTTTGTGAAGTTTACCATACTTGGTAATATTGTTTATGAAGTTGACCATACTGGGTAGGGTTGTTTATGAAGTTGACCATACTTAGTAGGATTGTTTGTGAAGTTGATCATAATTGGTCGAATTATTTATGAAGTTCACTATACTTGGTAGGATTGTTTATGAAGTTGACCACACTAGGTAGGATTGTTTTTGAAGTTGACCATACTTGGTAGGATTGTTTGTGAAGTTGACAATACTTGGTAGGATTGTTTGTAAAGTTGACCATACTTGGTAGGATCGTTTGTGAAGTTGATTATACTTGGTAGGATTGTTTGTGAAGTTCACTATACTTGGTAGGACTGTTTGTGAATTTGACCATACGTGGTGGGAATGTTTGAGAAGTTGACCATACTTGGTAGAATTGTTTGTGAAGTTGACCATACTTGGTAGGATTGTTTGTGAAGTTGACTATACTAGGTAGGATTGTTTGTGAAGACTTTACTAGGTAGGATTGTTTGTGAAGTTGACAATACGTGGTAGGATTGTTTGTGAAGTTGACCATACTTGGTAGGATTGTTTGTGAAGTTCACTATACTTGGTAGGATTGTTTCTGAAGTTTACCATACTTGGTAATATTGTTTATGAAGTTGACCATACTGGGTAGGGTTGTTTATGAAGTTGACCATACTTGGTAGGATTGTTTGTGAAGTTGATCATTATTGGTCGAATTATTTGTGAAGTTCACTATACTTGGTAGGATTGTTTATGAAGTTGACCACACTAGGTAGGATTATTTTTGAAGTTGACCATACTTGGTAGGATTGTTTGTGAAGTTGACCATACTTGGTAGGATTGTTTGTAAAGTTGACCATACTTGGTAGGATCGTTTGTGAAGTTGATTATACTTGGTAGGATTGTTTGTGAAGTTCACTATACTTGGTAGGACTGTTTGTGAATTTGACCATACGTGGTGGGAATGTTCGAGAAGTTGACCATACTTGGTAGAATTGTTTGTGAAGTTGACCATACTTGGTAGGATTGTTTGTGAAGTTGACCATACTAGGTAGGATTGTTTGTGAAGACTTTACTAGGTAGGATTGTTTGTGAAGTTGACAATACGTGGTAGGATTGTTTGTGAAGTTGACCATACTTGGTAGGATTGTTTGTGAAGTTCACTATACTTGGTAGGATTGTTTGTGAAGTTGACTATACTTGGTAGGATTGTTTGTAAAGTTGACCATACTAGGTAGGATTGTTTGTGAAGTTGACTATACTTGGTAGGATTGTTTGTGAAGCTGACCATACTTGGTAGGATTGTTTGTGAAGTTGACCATACTTGGCAGGATTGTTTGTGAAGTTGACCATACTTGGTAGGATTGTTTGTGAAGTTGACCATACTTGGCAGGATTGTTTGTGAAGTTGACTATACGTGGTAGGATTGTTTGTGAAGTTGACCATACTAAATAGGATTGTTTGTAAAGTTGACTATACGTGGTAGGATTGTTTGTGCAGTTGACCATACTTGGTAGGATTGTTTGTGAAGTTGATTATACTTAGTAGGATTGTTTGTGAAGCTGACCATACTTGGCAGGATTGTTTGTGAAGTTGACCATACTTGATAAGATTGTTTGTGAAGTTGACCATACTTGTAAGCATTGTTTGTTAATTTGACCATACTTGGTAGGATGGTTTGTGAAGTTGATCATACTTGGTAGGATTGTTTGTGAAGTTGACCATACTTGGTAGGATTGTTTGTAAAGTTGACTATACGTGGTAGGATTGTTTGTGCAGTTGACCATACTTGGTAGGATTGTTTGTGAAGTTGATTATACTTAGTAGGATTGTTTGTGAAGCTGACCATACTTGGCAGGATTGTTTGTGAAGTTGACCATACTTGATAGGATTGTTTGTGAAGTTGACCATACTTGTAAGCATTGTTTGTTAATTTGACCATACTTGGTAGGATGGTTTGTGAAGTTGATCATACTTGGTAGGATTGTTTGTGAAGTTGACCATACTTGGTAGGATTTTTTATGAAGTTCACTATACTTGGTAGGATTGCTTGTGAGGTTGATCATACTTGGTAGGATTGTTTGTGAAGATCACTGTACTTGGTAGGATTGTTTGTAAATTTGACCATACTTGTTAGGATTATTTGTGAAGTTGACCATACTTTGTCGGATTGTTTGTGAAGTTTACTATACTTGGTAGGATTGTTTGTGAAGTTCACTATATTTTTTAGGATGGTTTGTGAAGTTGACCATGCTTGGTAGGAGTGTATTTTAAGTTCACTATACTTGGTATGATTGTCTGTGAAGACTATACTTGGTAGGATTGCTTGTGAAGTTGACCATACTTGGTAGGATTGTTTTGGGAGTTCACAATACTTGGTCGGATTGTTTAAAAAATTAACTATACTTGGTATAACGGGTGTACTGGAAGCGACTTGACTACTGTGTGATGCAGACAAATGTGAATGTACATGCATAAATCAGTAAAAGCTTTTTTTGAAGACTGAATGAAGTATAAAATAGAACGTATCTATTACAAAGAAAACAAGGAAGAAAACAAAAACCAAAAACACTTTATAGTATGCAATATTTTCTAACGCTTTTTTGTGATGCATGAAAAGTGCTATGGACAATTTTGATGATTCCAATGTTTTCAAAATGTTGAAGAAAACAATCCTGACAACAATGCACATCTACTTAACATGAAGACATTATTTATACTTGTGATATAAAAATCTGTCCGCTATCAAGAAAACACACATAATTTTTATAGTTAAATTTATTGTATACGCAAGATCACCTTCACATATGGAAAGTTCAGAAAAAATATCTTCAATTAAAATTGCCCAATTCTATTCAATTAAAGCATCTTTTTATCAAGTCAGCAAATGATTTCCACAAATCAATCGATAAAATGTTTGAATTAGTCATCATAGGTCTAGATTTTATATCTATGAGTTTTATCTCGTTTGATCATGCCTGCAGCTTTCTCTCCAATCATCATAGCTGCTGCGTTTGTATGACCCGAAGGAAGATATCTCATAACGGATGCATCAACCACTCTTAGTTTATCGATACCAATAACCCTGTAATGCAATTGTGTGATAAGTTGTATACTAATGAATGGATTAACAACATAACTAAAGCAGCGAGTTTCAACTGTTTAGATTCTTATACATCATTGGCTTTCAAATATTCTGCTTTGAGCGTTCCTGATAAAGGTAAATCCAGAAAAGCGTTTCGGACGCATGGATTTTATAACGTTTTTTTTTGTCGAGCCTGCAAAACTTTTTTCGTGAAAGCGAGACATAGCAATCCTAGATTCAGTCGTCGGCGTCGGCAGTGTCAACATTAAACCTACATGGAATTTTATGAAATTTGGACAGAAGCTTGAGCATCTCCAAAATATAGTATCCAGAGCACAATTTTGAAAATATTTATTTTCATTTTTCCGTGTTTTACTAATTAATGGACTTAATTTTTTTTTACAGTTTACTCTCAGGTTTAGTCCGAGGATAAAGTGTTTCAGTCATCAACATTTTTTTTTGTCAAACCTTCATGGAATTTTATGAAATTTGGACAGAAGCTTGTTTATGAGCAAACGAATATATCCAGAGTAAAATTTAGAAAACATTTAATTTCATTTTTCCGTATTTCACTGATAGATGGACTTAGTTTTTTTATATAGTTAACAATTAGATACAGTCTAGGGGTTAAAGTTTGTTACACTTCAAGTATATTTGTTTTCATTTTTAGTATTTTTCAGATAGACGGACCACGTTTTTGTTAACATTTACGGACAGTCTGGGATTGAATTGTTTTGACATGATCAATTTGTAAACCTTCGTCGATTTTTATAAAACTGGACAGAAGCTAACCTTAAAGGCCAAGAAATAGCATCTAAAGAAAAAGATTGATTTTTTTAAAAATTCTGTATTTTGATAAATGGACTCACTTTTTAAGTCAACATTACACTTTAACAGCAGCAATAGCAGGCGAGACACAGGGTTCCTCGGAATCCCTTACGAATTTTTTACACGAATATTGTATACTTCGAATCCTTTATATTAATTATTTTTGCATCTCTAAATAATTCATTAAACCAGAAGAATGTAAAGAGGAGGAATTATCTGAACTTTTGTTATCCTCTTGCAATTTCTAAAAAAGTGAAATATCCAATCCTTTATAAATAGGATGATTTAATCTGAACATTTAGGAATATAAATGGTAGTTATAATTTTGTTTGTGATATTGTGCTTTATCAAATTGTTATATGTGACGTAAAATTACCATTTCACACAATTTTGTTTTTATAAAATCTTATATGACTAAATGTGTTATCCGGAATGATAGGGTAAAACCTTAATATCTTTGTATATGACATCTTATAACAAACTGATATTTATGTAATGCATTGACTTATTTATATAAATATATGGCAATATTTCAAAAGTAGACCATTTTTGGTGCAGTATTTGACGTTTTGTTTTTTAAAATATCAAAATGTTATGAACAGCAATATTAAAAAAGCAGACGTAACAATCTAAAAGTATGAGAGCAACATGTTTTTGTAAAATAAAATACCGCATATATTATCGCCATACCTCAATCTTGAATCTACTACAACTGACGGGTCATCAACTGATCCCATCCTACATGTACCTATAAAGTGATATCCAGTTCTTAGGAAATGTCGTCCAATACACCTCCAGTAATTATCAGAATCATAGATTTCTTCACTACAATGTCCGAGTACATCTTGCCTTACCAAAGTGGCACCGATAGATTTCCATGCATCAGTTTTTTTCTAACGAACGCATCAATCGAATGCCTGAAATTATATTCAGACTATTTCAGAACCATTACGATTGATATATTTTTTTTATAAAATTACCTATTTATATTGGGATTGTAGTATCAATATATTGTTTTTCTTACATTTCACTGAGTTTTTAATTTTGAAAATATGCTTATTTGGATATGTTGGGTGTTATACATATTTTGGAAAGAGAAATTTAAAACAAAATATTGGTCATAGTACCTCTTTTTTGGACAAATGAAATGAAGTACATTTTTATTAGGAAGACAATTGTTGTTTTTCGGGAACAACAAAAGAAAATTAAAATGAATACCATTCGACAACATTTGAATAAACATAATAACGATGTATCTCCTAATTATCTCCTGTCTTATTGAACATATTGATACAAATGATACAAATGTTATATATTTTACGCAGATAATGTCTTTAACTCATATTTATACAATAATTTTTGTAGTTGTCTCATAAATATACATGTACCAAGTAAAAGATAAAATGTTTAGTTGGTTTCGAAAACATTAATATCCAATTTTCAGGGTTCACTTAATGTTGTACGTTCTGAAAGTATACGAGTCAGACTTTAAAAAAAATTAAAAAATCCAAGATTATTTTGAGCATTTCCTCTAATGATTGTGAGTTAACAATTAAGAGTGTCAAACAAAAACTATTTTACAAGGAGGAATCAAAATGCTGAGAATCCATTGTCAATGACATGCAATCACTGAATTATTAGGACAAAACAATGGCCATGAGCGTATTCTGAGAGTAGATGACGTCGAAAACGAAACCATGGCCAAAATTGCACTTAAAGCAGAACAGTATACAACACGTTAGTATTTTTAATAACCTTATCACACAAGTAAACACAATTATGAAATATTAAAAATTACGAAAAACATTTCGACAAAATATTCTGATTAATATTCTCAGACGGGACACTGTCCTTTCAAATAGATGTGCCATTGTATGTGTGCATCATTCAGTGCATTCTTTTATTTGTTTATGGGAATTTCTTATTCCGATAAGAGTATCGATTTGCTGCAATATCATGATTAGTGTTGCCAATTGATCTATTTCATTCTCATTTAATAGCATGTTCTAATGGAAATTTTAGATGTTATTAAAGAAAGAAAAACTTTTTTACATCTTAAACTATATGTGTTTTTCTTAGTATTTTTGTTTTTGTTAAATCAGTTTTATTTATAGCTGTTAAGTAAGATTCATTTTTTTTTTGTGTTTCGGTTGCTATATTTGTGTTATTGTTTTTGCGTCGTTGCTTTTTTCTTGTATTTTAGTATTCCTGATATAACAATTAACAAAAAAGAAAAGGAACACTGATGTAAATAAGTTCACACAAATAGGTTCAATGAATGCATTTATTGCATTAGAACTGAATGAAATATCTAGGAATTTCATGTTGGATCCAAATATAAAAGTAAAAATAAAATGTTTTAAAGTTTCATCTAGAATAGCACAAAGAGCAAGGCACCCACATTGAATAAGTTTCTAAACAAAGGATAAGGTTAAGTAAAGAAAATGTGTTAGCCCCTTAGATGAGATAATAAAAGAAGACTTGTTTGTCAGATAACAATAATTTTATTTTTCAATTTTATTGTGCAGAGTTGTCTAAGGGCTTCTCACTTTTGAGTTTAGGTCAAAATAAAAAAAAAAATGCAAACATATCCTCATTATAAGATTTTGTCATTAAAATATATATATACGCCAAGTCCTTTGCTCAAATCTATTACAAAATGTATTTGCATATTTCGCCAATAAAACTGCGTAAATTGCCGCAGGCACTGCAGAAAACCATTTTTTACATTTACTATCAATTTGTAAAACTGATTTGTTCAAACACAGAAAAAATATCATCTGCTTTACGTGAACATGGAAGCTACGTCATTATTATATTGCAGTTCACGAAAAGCTTAGAAAGATACTTGAACTCAAACATTAGTTTTATATCATTAATTGTACCTCTAACAAAGTCTTCAATATCCTCTGGGTGAGAAAGATATCGTGGATCTATTAAAGGATAAGTAAACGACGATTTGCTCGAAAGCCGCAAATGACCCTTACTTCTTGGTTGTAATAAGAACATAACTACTACAAAACTATGTGGATCAACACGTTTTAAATGCTCTTTTACAATCTGAAATGTAATATAGGTATTAGAAATATACAGCATGTGTTTAAAAAAAACAACTATTAAATGTGTTTTAGTAACTGCATGTACCTATCCAAAATCTTTCTTAACGCAATCAAATTAAAAAAAAATCCAATCACCAATTACAAAATGTTGTTAGTATACTTTCTTCGTATACACACGACAAATCTATGTTGAAACACCCCTACAGTGATCAAAACAATTTCTATAAATGTATTGATTATAAAGACTTAAAATGGTACTTATTAAGGAATATAGTATATTTAAGTAATTATAGTTTTATTAAACAAGAAATATATCTAGTTAATCACATCAGTTGTTCTCTAAAGCGCAATGAATCCCTTAATTGACTTATTTTATCACCACTTTGTAATAAGTATTTTATATTCATAGCAAAATTGTTAGTTTACTGTAAATATACAGTATAGGTGTAACATGATTTGCACTGTTTTCTATTTGAGATAACATCAGCATAGTAATAACCATATCCTGGTTGAAATATGTCGTTCACAATTAATCACTGATATCGAAGACATATCTAACATTTTACTTTTCACTTAATACTAGAAGTGTCAGATTTGTCTAAAATGTAGGAACAGTTTAAAGTTAAAATTAATTCTCCAGCACTAAACTGCCACTCCAGAGGTGATTTTCATATAGTATGGAACAACATCATTCAGATAACGTTATAGTTTAACAAAATAATTCGGTTTCAAACTTATAATAGCCAAACATTGTATGCAGTTGCAACCAACTAAAATCCCCTAATGAGACTTGAAATAAGTTAAAAACATGAGACAAAAGATGCGAATAATACCAAAACTTATGAGTCAGAGTGAAAATGGACACGCCATGGCAAAACTTCTATTATAAAAAAACAATGGATATTGGGTATCCATCCATGACACAAAACCAGTACACGCACAGCTAAAAACACACACAAAAGCAGAGAAAAAACGGTTTTATTGCTGTTTTTCATCTCGAAGTCACAGTGAGGCTATCAACAGAGAGCAAAAACCTCTTATGAGGTTTCATAGTTTAGACTGTCACTATATGTATTGATTGTGTATTCTACCATTTATCTCCTCAGTATGAAGATAAGAGGGAGAACACTTATTGTATGTGAAAGCAGATAATGCTCAAGAAAAAATATTATCAAAGATACTAAATTTAAACTGAAACGGATTTTTGTATACCTCTTTTTTAAATGCAAGGTTTGGGTCTAAAACAAAACCCTTTTCATAAGCAAGGTTAGTCAACAGAAGTTCAATTTGTGGACCTCTTGTATCTAGTGGGTTGACATTTTGTAGAATTACCCCTCCAGCTTCGTTTCTTGAATAAATTCCTGCAAATACAAATTAATCAATAATAACAAGTTTATAAATTGCTGATTTCTTAGAATTTGTCTTTTTAATTTTTTTTTGCTATGCGTAGTCATGTTATTTTTCGGATTCAATGATATCCGTAGTTAAACATGTTAAGTAAAACATTCTTGTTTGTTTTTAAAAATTTTACATAGCGCATTTTGTGTCATCATAGTCAGGTGAATGGCAAAAATCTCTAAGGTATACAATGTTTTCTTTTGAATTTGGCCAATTGAAACTTTGTTAATTGAGCATCGTCAATGAGTCATATGTAAACGAAACGCGCGTATTAAATATCGTATTTTGTTTTGTTTTAACACTTTATAGATTCTTACGTCTTCTTTGAATAGACGTGATTTATTAAGATAATCGTAGAGTACATTTTACGTGGCATCTATAACTATACGAACAAAACGTAATTATGAAACATTTGAACCAAAAGATTCATTGAATGTTAAGTTGCACTACTTACCTTCTCTGTTGAAAATATAGTCTAGAATTCTATCTGGTTCAGCCGCTTTTTTATTATTAGTATTTAACGGTGCAGTAATATTATATTGAACAAGGAATGTCAAGTGATCATACAAGTTCTGTCCAACAGGCAGATCAACTTTTAATGGTATCTATAAAAGATGATATATCACATATTAGATATATTCTGAGCAAGACACCAAACCCACTGTTTTTGATAAAATCTTTGCTTACATTATTGCATGTCCTCATGCATAGCAGGCGACACTTCCATCATATCGACGCTTGCGGCTTTCTCCTTTTTTGAAGTACATGTCCTCAGCTTTGTTCGTTACATTGATAGAAAAACAAAGGATATGGGGTATCGATCCATGACACAAAATCAGTTTATGAACAGCAAAAAAAAAAAAAAAAACACACACACAAAAAGCAAAGGAACATCGCTTGTATTGCTGTTCTTCATCTCAAAGTCACAGTGATGCCTTCAACACGGAGAACAAATTCTCAACTCACTGCAAATGTAAGACGGCCCCTAACACCGCCTTGAGCGGAATTCTTTGCAAAAATAATTTCGATAGACTTTGTAAGATGTAACACCACCTAATCGAGCCCGGTTAAAAAAGAACATACTGGAATGTAGTACATATATTTTAAACAAAATAGTTCCTACGCATAAAGGTAAATCTATGAATGAATTCTAAAATGGAGGGCATATATAGCCTGTTTTTCAGATATAAAATGCCTGGTTTGATGTATCCAAAATTTCGGTAACCATTGCAGTACGGTCTGATGTATAAATACAGGTTTATTGATCCCGCTTGCATACAATATTGTGTAGTGAAAAATTTAACGTGGATAAGAATGAGGACCAAAACAGGTGGTGTGCGTCTTGATCTGTATTTTTAATCAATTTATGAGATTTTAAAATCGATAAAGTACTATCGCCAATATATGTATATGCAGTACTTTATAGCACTTTTTGGCTCAATATTACTTTTATAACTAGTTTTGATATATGGAACATTTCAATTCTTTTCACTTTTTGTTTGAATAAGAACGTGTCTTATGTTACTCAAATACTCTTTGCCAATTTTTTTCGGAACAGTGAATATAATTAGAATATAATAAAAATCATAACCAACTAGCTAAAAATCAATGAAGGTGTAGAGAAAGCATCAATGATACTACACGAACACGATACAAATAATCAGAACTCATTTAGACAGCAATATATATGTGCATACTAAGTTAAAGTGAAATGTTATCTGAACATAAGTAAGCAGTTCAGCTGCTTACCTCGATTAAGTCTTGTTTGAATCCAACTAAATTTGGAGTGAAACTGGTGAATGTTGGGAAAACATCAGAAGGATTCATTGTTAATGTCTTTTTTTAACTGAATTAGTTTATGTATATAAATAAGTATTTATTCACTTCAGTTAATCGTTTTCAACTAAGAATTGTTTTTCAATCCATAAAACTAACAAATTTGTAAAACTGCAAAATCATCATAAAAAATCGACTTGTTCATGAAACTTGCAAAGACATCTTTGTTTTGTAATCAATATATGTATTGGCAGCTACAGAACGGTTGTCATTTTGACATTACAGTTGTTTATGCCTGATACGGAAACCTAAATGTATAACGTGAAAATAATTAATTACGTTACCTTCATTTGTTGAAGATGTTTGCGAGGACCGATTCCTGAGAGCATTAAAATCTGAGCAGAGCCTATTGCTCCAGCTGAAAGAATTACTTCATGTTTTGCAAATACCCGTCGTCTCTTGCCATCTTTTACAAATTCAACACCAACAGCTTTAACTACTCCTTATTAAAACCTATACAATATAGATTACAGATATGTTTTTATCCCACTATTTTTTTTTCAGTCAATGGCTGTACCAAGTCATGAATATGGCAATTGTTTTTTCACTTGTTCCGTTGATTGATAGTGTTTGATTTTGTCAGCTTTTATAAAATTCCTCTTTTTGTAATTTGCCTTGGAGTTAGGTATTTTTGTTATGTTATTTTAGCATTTATTATTATCAAGCAGAAAAGTTGCCCGATGGGTTTTAAAATTAAATTTGAGTATTTATGATTGATAGACATTTTAAATGAAAATACATGGTTAAAGGCACAGCTTTGATCCAACGATGATTTGTTTGTAAAAATGTGCATACAAGTCACAAATGTACTTTTCACCTAGTCAATTTAAACATGTACTAAAATATACCTTCGTGTGCTACTTTTAGAGATAAATGTGGTCGAAATGTATGAAGTTTACTCCATATTTCAGTTTCTTGGACATTTCTATCCTATAGATAACCATGAGTGGAATTTTATGAAAACATTTTGAAAATCTTCTTACATATCTATACTTATAAATTTGTGCTAAAGTTCAAATAAAAAATTAGTAAATTTTCAAGATTTTAGAAAAAAAAAACAGCATTTTTTGCTGTACATTTATTTAATTTAAGGGAAATTCATCGGTTTTTTTTTGTTTTAAATGGTACTAATTATCTTCATACATAATCAAGCCAAATGCCATTTTAAAAAAGGGGTCCTAGTACTCGTTTTCCAGCTAATAATTAAAATCAATAAAAAAATGCATCTCGTTCCCAATATGTCACAGTTTGACGTCGCGAAATACAACATTTTACTTTAGCGACGTCATTACCTCCCCTGTAGCTCTGTCGTGTGGGCTTAAGTTAATGGCTGGTTAAACCTTCCCATTTAATATAAGTCAGTTTTATTTAGTGTTTTTGTTTTTGTTTGGGTAAAATTTACCAGCAATTATGTTCATAGTAGACAAATGTTAACCTTTTTTGTTAACGCTAGGCGTCAAATTCAAATTAACCTCATTAACGTTGAAACTGCGGGTTGTCATGCTTTCCTGGCCACAGTCGTTTTATTACTTGTGTAGACAACGGACACATATGTGCGCTATGGATTACGTATCAAAGTGATTAATAGAGTGATATTCAAAGTAAAACTATAATGTATCACTTGGTTATGCATTGCGATTAAAAATCGTTGAAAATTTTGCATGCTTTTGCCTGAAACAATAATCACATCTCTAATTGTGTAAATAAGTCACTATGGCTACATGGACATCTTACTTTCAGGAGTAACTATGCAGGGTTAACTGCTTAAGCATAGCTTTAAAGGTCAGGAACAATATTTAAAATTACGTTTTCCTTAATTTGTTACCTGATTGCGTTTCCATGCGACTTGTATTTTTAATGAAGCCTACGTTTTTCCTGTGAAAAAGTTATCAAGAGTTCTTGTACACAATATTCACTGAGCAATAAGGAAAACATAAGCTCCGTTTTGAAACAGTTTAAGTCGTGATCCAAATTATTTTTCAGCTAATTTGTAATCGGTTAACAGTTAATCAAAGCAATATGATGTCAATTCAATCCATTCACAGACCGGCATAACTGTTTATTTCATAAACAAAATTATAATAGGCTATATAGCTATATTTTCAATATAACTATTGTTTCTACTTTGTTACTTTCCACCTCTAAATTTCGATTATATTTGTATATTTAAAATTTAACATGATCATTGAAAATTTAAAGTGAAACATAATAAAACATATGTACCTTAGTGACATGAGACCGCAAACTGACTTGCAAGTTACGTCTTTCTAAAACTGGCCGAAGGTAACAGGCCGATGTACTGCAACGTTTGCCGTTTTTGACATTTGTCTGACTTTTACAGAAACCTATTTGATGTAAAATACATTTCATTTAGTAAAACAATTTTTTTTTCTTCCGTTATAGATTTTTAATAGTAAACAAAAGAAAATATGAAATGTAATAGTATATATTTAACTATTTCCTGATAAACAATGATAAATATAACATAAGTGTTAGTTAAAGACAATTTACACAAATATATAGGAAAGGTTGAATAAAACAGAAACCAAAAAACATCTAAATTCAAGATATGATATTTCTCTTATAATTTTCATTATTTGAAAAAAATGTCATTATGTATGTGCTGTTTTTTTTTTTTTTTTTAGTTTAACAGATAATCCGAGCTGATATAAATCACATTTTGTGTATTTGTGTTGGTCTTTCGGAATTGCCACAAGTACTACAGGTGTAATACATGGTAATAGTCACTACAAGGTAAGACTTGAAAGGTATTTCAGCATTACAACTTTTTTATTGTGTCCATATTTTGGACATTTTGATATCAGTATTGACACATCGTTCAAGTAAATAATGAAATCCGTGATCTGATTATTCCTTTCAAGAATTGTAGCTGAAATTATCTTACAATAACAAAGTGCTGACTATTTGGCTACTAATACCCTCGCGAAAAGCAAACACGATGTTAAAGAGCAATGCAGAACAAATCCAAAATATGTGCCAAATCGGCTTAGGCAACCTTTACCGAGCAGTTAATTCATCAGATTTTGACCTATGACGGTAATCGCTGTTCTTAAAAGACTACTTCGGATTATTTAGTAATTTCCCAACATTATGGTCTTGAAAAAAATGTAAAGCCCCACCTCCCCCCCCCTTCCACGCCCCCCCCCCCCCCCCCAAAAAAAAACAAAAACAAAAAACAAACCTAGTTCCACGGTTATTCTAAATCAAAAGAAACATAAAAGTACAAAAGCAAATAAAGGGAAAACTGCAAAGTAAATCAAACATGTTAAATGATACTCAACATCACCACCCAGAATGTTTAACTCAAGAAATTCCTGTATTAGATGTGAAGTTTATACTAAATATATATCTGTAAGTCTTGGTACCTTTTAACTCTTTAAGAAATAAAGAACTAGACGTTCATTCACAATCCCTAAATCACACAATACAAAAATGTATAAATTTCAAAATTGTACGCATTGCATACATGTATAGCTTCCAAAGTTACGTGTCGTCCACACTGGGCAAAAAAAAACCTAAGTTTCTACTAATTCTGCATGTTGATTCGTCATGTTACAAATTTGTGATAATTTGATATCTACAAGTGTATCTAACGTAATCTTACCGTAAAAATATCAGATTAACCGTAATGAACACATTCATGCAATTCCTAAGATATCATATTTACCAATAGTATTATGATTTTACCCGCATATCAATGCTACATGATGCGATGGACCTTAAAACATCTCTATAACAGCAATGGACTGTTAAATGTGTTGATGCATGGCGAATAATGCATACATAGCAGGAGGCACTAACCTTGTTGACACAACCACTTTCACTCTGCTTTGAGTTCAGCTATTTATTCATGTTTTCATTTGGAAGTGTATATTCTTTAAAGATTATCTAGATTTGAATATAGGTAACTTACTGTTTAAGTTACAGTTTTTATATGATCGCCCTGAATACTAAATACTAATCTACCTATCGGATTATCGCTATTACAATCTACTGTAGAAAAACCAATTTCCATTGCCGCTGTATGGTGAAATGACTGTAAAATACTCCCATTAGTCTCTTTTATTACTATAGGTCCATGAAGTCCTCGTAAAGCTATAAAACATTTGAACTTATATATATTATTGAAAATCAATTTCTGTAGATGATTAAAAAATAAACTGTTGACACAGAGATATGTCTTGCCTTTCGGCATAAAATGCAGAAAAGGACAATCTGAAGGACAGCGACATTGCCTATTAATTCAAAGTACCTGTATCATGATCTTGTGGGCAGGGCCTCGAAATGGTCGACAAACTGAAGTGTACTGATAGTTATGCAACTTCATATTAAATATCAATGATCTATCACAAGTAGTTCCTATCAAACTAACTTAAGCCGAAAGCTTAACATTGAAAATTGCAAGTTAATTCAAAGTTGCTGAACCATGATCTAGGAGGCCAGGCCTCAAAATAGTCGTCAAACTAATATGTACTGATAGTAATGCAACTTTGTGTTAAATATCAATGAATTATCACAAGTTACTGTAGTTCCTATCAAACTAACTTCAGCAGAAAATTTTACAATTGTTTACGCCAACGCCTCAGCCGTTGCCGTCTCCGGCGAGACAAAATCTTAATGTCCAGAATGTTCAAATTAGTTCAAATATGTTTTGATTGATTAAACCATGCAAGCGATATGCATAATTTAAAAATTCGCCAAAGATAACAAGGTTGTAGCTTCTTACGTCAGACGTTCTTCCACCTCCAATCAAATTATGAAAACTATTTCGAATTTGAAAAGCACTATCTAAAAATTCAAAAAGGTTGTGCCTAATTTGGCTACGGCCTGTATATTTAGGGTATGTCAACCTAAGTGTGTCAGTGATGTTTACTTTCTATGAACATTTGATTGACAGAAAAAATCACAACTATGATATTGCATTTCTGATAGCTGGTCATACCTTATGAGACAAAGATTCCTTTAAAAAAGGCCTTCAAGGTACCAGACTCATAATTAAGTATGTTATACCGTCTTTTGCACTCTAATCAAAACAAATGAGAGGTCAAAACTATTACGAAGTTGAGTAGCATTGTTAAACACTAATTTCAAGAACGTTTAAAAAAAGAGAAGTTAAAGATATACCAAAGGGACATTCAATCTCATAATCCAAAACAAACTGAAAACGCCACGGCAAGACAAAGACAAAAAGACAAACAACTGTCCACAAAACACAACATAGAAAACCAAAGACTGCGCAACACGAACTCCACCAAAAAGTGGCAAAATTTTTAAAAAGTATAAATAGAACAAAGAAAATCTGTAAATGGTGATTGTTGTTAAAACACATAAACTCTATAAACAATATTTTTTGGAAAAATTTTGTTGTATGCGATCGACACAACCTTTCCTAAGTTTACTAAAATTCTTAAAAACTTACAAAAACGCTTGTAATTCATGTTATTGTTTTTGTGTACGGCATGCCAATTTAAATGACATCATAAGTTTCCTGTTCTAGTTTATTTAATCATTAACTTTAAAACAGAAAATATTGAAATATCTCATCTATTAAGAGTTTGGATAGTTATAAAAAGATATCAATCCGATTAGGTTCTGTGTGTACACTGTCCTTATATGCATACAGCAATGTAGAAAAAATGTGTTTTTCAACGGTTTTCCAATTAGTTGTATGTTTTCTTTTAAGGGGCTTTGTATATGTTCTGGCGCTAAATATAACACAATAAGACTGTTCTCATAACTCGATAGGTATAACCTACTTGAGTCTCTGTATGATGTTTGTGTAGCATTTTCAAGTTTTCTGAAGTAGGGCAGCACATCATCATATCCCCATCCGACTGCTCCTTCTTGTTTCCATTGATCATAGTTGTTACGACTGCCTCTCACAAAGTTTTGTCCATTTATTGACGAGGATCCTCCAAGTACTTTGCCTTGAGGTATGTAACTTATCTATTTTAATAGAAAGACTTCCTGTTAAAACATTAAGTATTGTTGTATATGCCAATAATTTGACAGTCTGTTAGAGATTATTGTTGGATAAGTATATGTGCCTATCACTAACATGGTATAAATGACCAGTTTTTAATATTATTTGCGTCTCATTTACTCTTCGATTAATGTATGTCGACCTTTCTCCAAATACGATTGATTTCCAGATGATTTCAATGTTAGGAACAAGAAGAGCGGCCTTTTAAAAGTAAAACAACAAAAATACCGAACTCCAAGGACAATTCAAAATGAAAAAGCCCCTTAACAATTGACAAAATCAAAAGCTCAAACACATCAAACGAATGGAAAACAACTGTCATATTCCTGGGATGGTACAGGCATTTTCTTAAATTTCATTCGCGGAAATTTAGTGTGCTATATAGTGCCTGTAAAATAATAAACGATGAGATGAAAAACACAAAAAAAATATGACACCGAACAAGGGAATAAAACTTAAAAATAAGAATGGAAATTTATGTATTGATCAGTTACTTATTTCACATGTTTTATCTCAAATTTGTGTATTTTGAAAGGAGGAAATACAAACTAATGAATAAACTTCTCATAGATACCAGGATTGAAACTTTGTATTTGCGCCAAAACATACACGAACATGTCTAGACATGACAACAGTTGACAAAACACTGCAAATAAACATAAAGGGTCGATCCCATGAAACACATCAAAAACCGAAGATAAAAATACACCTGCTCTGATAGGGGACCATATCACTATATCAATTCGTCATATTGCTAATTTCAATTAAAAAATGCATACCTAGTCGCAATTAATTATGACGTCAAAATAGATTGAAAGAGGACCGGATTTTGGCTATGACATGTTGAAAATACATAAGTGAATTAATTCTATACAATTTGTTAATTAATTAATTAATTATCGTTTTTTTCAATTAAGGAATGACTGTAATATTTTTTCTGTCTATGAAGAAATAACATAAAAAATGTGGTGCACACTGAATAACCCACGTAGCGGGTTATTTTAAAGTGTGCACCACATTTTTTATGTTATTTCGAATAGACAGAAAAAATATTTAAGTCATTCCTTATAATTTAATTTTAAAAAGGAGTAAATCATGATAAAAACGTTGATGACGTCGTGGTCACATGACAAAATTATGTCTATGAGCTGATAGACAAAACACTTTCAGCCAATCAGAAGACGTGTTACATCCAAAATTAAATTATTCTTTAATAGAAATAATATTTACAAAGTGGAACTAGTACATGTAGTATTCGACTTTCTCTTCAAAACCGTATGCTTGACTTTGAAGGTATGTCGTTTAGGATATCAATGTCTGCTGCACTGTTAGGAAATATTGCGTTTTATTCTTTGTCGATTTGCTTTTTTTTCCGTTTAACATGTTTAGAGGTATACGCATTGGTAACCACAAATAAAGCCAACAGTAGTATAACGCTGTTCAATAGTCATAAAAAGACTAAACGAAAACAAATCCGGGTCACAAACCAAATCCGAGGGAAACACATGAACTATAAGAGAAAAACAACGGAACAACAGAAACACTGTACTGCTACAAAAACAAACTCCAACATACATAGAAACTGACTATTTGATAACAACTGCTATGTTCCTGACTTGGTACAGGTACTTTCAAGAGAAAACAAATGGTGGTTTGATCCTGGTTATATGGCTAGCCAAACCTCCCGCTAATATGGCAATGTTAAAAATACCGCTAAAATGACAACATTACGTGACAGGAATACAGTACAAATAAATGCAAGAACACTCAGGACAGTGAAATATATAGATAAATAAGATAATAGTATATTACAACATAAAAACCACATAATACAACGGACACCTCCCATTAATTTACGACAGTACACCAGTACACCACAATAGAGTTATGAACTGTGCATCGCACGAATGTATCAACGCCACAAAAAGTGACGTCATTGGTAAATTTCTAAAACTGGAATTTAAAATTGTTATTAAGTGTGTAATGGTGTTATTATGTATTTTCTAACCATCACACGAACATTAATATAATAGAATTGTGTTAGTAATGGTGTAATTATTTGTATTATCTAACCATGTCGGTTTTTCTTCTAAATCAAAACTGTGTAAAAACAAATAAATCATGTGCATATAGTTGCTTTAAACTAAAAATCATATAAATGAACTAGCTGATTAATTATCTTAACTTTAACATACATATAGAAAATAAAAATAGAATTGAAACCACAAACGATAAGACATAGCACAGTATCTAACAAGACTTACAAAAGAAACATCATAACTATATACATGAATGTTGGATGTATAAATACCGAGACACATCTAATAGCAATGCGAATTCACACTCGACAAAACAGTCATATTCGGGAAAAGGTCACGTTCGGTACTTAGCAAATCAAGCGACGTAGATGGTAAACCACAATATAAGACGTGGTAAAAAATGTCGTTAGTTAGTTTAGGCATAGACACATCGTATAGATCAACCAATTCGTGATGGTGTCCATAAAATTTACGGAGTGTCATTTTTAATCTTTCCTCCATATAACTCTGTTGGAGCAGTTTCTGCGTAAAGAGCACACTCCTGTATATGAAGTCCGTATAGTGTGAACATGCACGAGCATATGGTATCAACTGAGATATGTAAACACCATACGATGGAGCAGAGGGTATGTTACTGCTGAGAAATGGGAAATTGATAATTGAAAGTTGAAATCGTCCCGTTTGTCATAGATTTTAGTGTGAAGTCGTCCATCTGTGTGAATATTAAGGAAAAGATCAAGGTATGAAGCAGTCCTTCTAGTATCAGTGGTATCCTTAATTTCAAGTTCACTGGGATATATGAGATGTAAGTACTGACTGAAATATGGGTTATTCAGTGATAGGACATCATCAATATATCTGAAAGTAAAATTAAAGAATTTCGCAAGGTGCTTTTTCTGTTTGTCTTTTAGAAGGTTCTGAATGAATTCTGCTTCATACGAGTACAATAACAAATCGGCCAGTAAATGTGCACAATTGGTACCCATTGGTATACCGACTGTCTGTTGAAATATCAATCCTCCAAACTCATAAATATAGTGTCGATCAAAAAGTCCAGCATTTTGATAATATCATCTTCAAAATATTTTCTGATAGAATCAGTATGATCAGTGTGGTTCTTCACAAAATAAAAATTATTGTAACCCAAAACAAGAAATTTATATCTACGATTCCTATTTTTAAAGAAAAAAACTCTGTTTAATGAGATGGTGAAGTCGATCTTTCAATTCAGCATGGGAATAGTACTGTAAAGCGTAGAAAAATCAAAAGTTTAAATGTTGCTGCAAAATTGTAGAGATTGTGATCTTATATTTAGTAATAGATATTTAGAATTTTTAAGAATCCACATCTGATTGACACCACTGGTTGAATATATTTCATCACAATATTTTTGAAGACCATCTTTTACTGAAGAAAGCATAGTAGTCAGCACTTTAGAAAGATGTTTAGTTGAACATCTTGATGATCCAGCTATGTATCGTTCTTTATAAGGAGTTTTGTGAAGTTTTGGTATCCAGTATAATGACGGTATATTTTCTTCGTTTTCTTTGATGTTAATACCAAAAAAAAAAGAAGGACAGATTTGTGATTTTGTTAAAGTTCATCCTTTGTAAATGATGTAAATGAATATGTAGGATTACCAGGTATGTTGTTTATTCCAAACTCTTTTGTGAGACATTCCAAGTAATGGTTTTTATATATAAGGACAAAAGTATTGGAGG
Source organism: Mytilus californianus (assembly GCF_021869535.1). Lineage (NCBI taxonomy): Eukaryota > Metazoa > Mollusca > Bivalvia > Mytilida > Mytilidae > Mytilus > Mytilus californianus. Next base: position 39,327,103 of record NW_026262712.1, read on the forward strand.
CTTTATCTGCTGGAACAACGCAATATTTGTCATGCAAAGATGATAAAGCATTCACAACCTCCGGGTTCTTGAACATAGTACATCGTAGTTTCTGAATGCGTTTCTGAAGGTATGATCGAAAAGCTTTAATCCATTCAGACAAAGTGTCCAGTTCTGGTTCATCTGGCTCGCGCTTTACCCATTTTCTGACATATAGTCTTCAACTACATCCATCAGTAACCTGAAGTTCTTTTTCCAGTTGAAAGACTGGGGAATTCTATATTTTGGCTAACAACTCTCTTATTTGTTCATTGGTTACGATGCCAAGGTCGCCAGTAATAACATGACCAGTTTGACTATAATTGTATATTTACGATGCACATGAGCAATCCGGAGGTTTTGATTTCACATCTTTGAGGTTAAAGATAAATGTTTTAGAATCAGTGAACAAGTCTAAAGTCGAAAGTTCTAGCCATAAAATAACACATTATTTTTTCAAACTTTGTCAAAAAAATAAGAAAAAAAAAAGGGTTTCATTCTTGCAAAAAAATACTGAAATAGTTATTGTTCATAAACCTTGAAAATCACAACTTTTGTTGATTTTGACCGTTTGGAATTTACAAAACCTTAAAAAAAAAAATGTTTACAGACATAAGAAAAAAAATTCATTTTGGACAACATTCCTTTTTCCCAACAAAACTTTCTACAATCTCTTTTTGCATTATTTATGCGTGCTTGAGTGAAAATTGGATGGTCCCAGGAATCAAAATAATAACTAACTAGGGTTAATTTTAAAAGGAAAAAAAAAGGTTTCCTTCCCCAAGTCTACAAAATTCCCCCGTCGTCCATTACGTAGACGTTTATTTCCAGTCTGTCACTATCTTAGTACTATTTTTGTGCTTTTGTAGGTTATGTGTTACCAGTAGTTTGCACTATGCTTGACGTTAAGATCATATCTTCAAAAATATTGCTTTTGTGTTTGAAAACCAAAGACATGCAGGTAAGTACATTCTATCAACCAATAGCTTAGCGCCAAAACCTTATTACTGCATTGTTCAACGATCCACTTGTTTTCAATTCAATTTGTTTCCAAATCTGTTAACGATTTATCTCAATAATGTCAGAAGTCATTTCAAAAACTCCTCAGTTTTCTACCTTTTTTGCTTTTGCTTTTTTTATTCTTTACAAAAATGAATTCAATAATGTAATGCGCGTTGGAATCAAACTTGTTAACTTTTCTTAGATGCTCCTGTATCATTCTCATTACCAAATGCAAACAACATAAATGTTTGATCACTGTTTCAATAACTGCAAAGTTGAAAAACACCCCAAATTCTTAGTTATATTTTCCTTTTCTTTTTCAGTTCCTTTTATTATGCAACAGAGCATAGAGTTTTGATTTAATTGTGTATATTGCATCCAATTAAACAAGGACACAGATTAACATAAGCACTTGTTGCGTGTTTCTGAGTCCTATTTGTAAATGTGAATGTATATTGTAATTTGTATTATTCATAATACAATTATATTGTTTACACTAAAAAAACAAATTACTTTAAATACATGTGTAAGGGTTGTCACCCATACCCAAGGTCTACCCCTTTAAACCAGAGATTTTTTTTTATTATATTGAATAAAGTTGGTCACAACATCTTGTAAAACTTTTTAAATGCTGACCCCTCCAAATTTTCATCTTAATCATATTAATGTATACACAAATTATATCAAACAATTATACATACCTCATTCTTGTAAGCAAAATGTGAATATTTTTGTGGTACTGAACGATATCCCCAATCTTTCTCTGAACCTATAAGGGAATACCACAAAAATGGTATTTGAGTTACGTCATCAGGTTCCAAATCAGATGATCCAGCTTCCATCAAAAGAACTGAAGTTTCACAATCCTCCGATAATCGAGTTGCAACAACACTACCAGCTGAACCAGCTCCTACTAGAAAATATAATTAACAAAATCTATAATTACGTATGCATATTTATGTTATCGAATAAGCTGAAATCTATTGCGAAGAAAGGAAATGTCCCTTTCGGAAATCATCAACTTCAGAAAGTTAGCAAAGCAAAATATGTTTCGCTAAAAACATTTTTGAAGTAAAAATGCATTTGCAAAGTTTGTATTGTATAAACAGTAATACATATGTTTATTAACTTTTCCACAATACATTCATCACATATATCACGTTTGTTAGGTTATGTGAGAACATTTGAAATCTGATTTAAGACAAGATTTATCGAATTAATTCAAAAGAAATGGCGGCGCGGTATGGTCGTCCTAAAGACAACTGTTGCTATAAATTGCAAAAAACAATTTATGTCCCGATAGGCGACAAGAATAGCCTCTTTCGAGACACAGACTATACATATATATATAGAAAATTGATTTTTTGAACGAGACCTTGCTAGAATTAAAGAAAAATTATAAGGACAGTATTTTTAGTAAAAAAAAAATGTATTGGTTCCCGTTGCTTTTGTTAACGTAATGTGTGCTTATATACTGTGCTTATCAATTTCGCACTCAAAAACACGTGTCTCATAACAGCGTAGAACAGACTTTTTAGTTCCGTTCAGGCTAAAGAAAATTTATTATTACTAGTATGCCTGTTTGTATGATGCAGAGTACACGAAGTATCTAGTAATAAAAAAATATCTGCTGCACACATCGACCAATAAGGATTAGTCATACTCTGAATTGTGTGCCTATTCTAACTTTTCAAGTTTGAAATTCAAGTGTCACTGAATATTCTAATGTTATAAAGGGGTTACTCTGTCAATTTTCACTGAATTCTGTAATTTCAATAACAACACTTAGGTCGAGATTGTCATGTTTTAACACCGATTTGTATATCCAAACTCTAGATGTGTGCATGCTTCTTCCAAACAAATATGTAGAATTTCAGAAAATGACATATTCTCTCTACAGAAAGTCGAAGTTCTAACCCACCCTTGTTTTTAATGTAAAACGCAATACATATATGAAAAGGGCTATAGCTTAAACACTCGATGATCAGTTATGTACTTAGTATTTGACACCAAAAAATACTGTATCACATCAAATATCAAATACAATTACTGTTTTTGACGCTTTTTGAGCTTTATGATCAAGACATATCGACGCTGTATAGATTGACAGAAACAATTACTTTCTCCATAGACGTCAATAGTAGCCCTTTTCGAGATACAGACATACGAAAGTTGTCTTTTTGAACGAAATCTTGCTAGATTAAAATAAAAATAATTAGGACAGTATTGTTTAGTTAAAAACAATATAGGTTCCGGTTGCTTTTCTTAACGTAATTTGTATTTATCACTCTTGCCTATCAATTCTGCACTCAAAACACGTGTCTTACCACAGCGTAGAACAGACTCTCAGCTCCGTTAGGGCTAAAGAAAAAAAATAATTTTGCCTTTGGTATATTGCAGAGTGCACAAAGTGTCTACTCATTTAAAAAATACCGGCTGCACACATCGACCTATTAGGATTAGCCATATTCCTAATTCTGAATGCCATGTTATCTTCATAAAATAGTTATCAAAGGTACCAGGATTATAATGTAATACGCCAGACGCGCGTTTCGTCTACATAAGACTCATCAGTGACGCCCAGATCAAAATAGTTATAAAGCCAAACAAGTATAAAGTTGAAGAGCATTGAGGACCCAAAACTCCAAAAAGTTGTGCCAAATACGGCTAAGGTAATCTATTCCTGGGATAAGAAAATCCTTAGTTTTTCGAAAAATTCAAAGTTTTGTAACAGGAAATTTATAAAATTGACCATATAATTGATATTTATGTCAACACCGAAGTGCTGACTACTGGGCTGGTGATACCCTCGGGGACGAAACGTCCACCAACAGTGGCATCGACCCAGTGGTGTAAATAAAATGTAGTTATCAAAGGTACCAGGATTATAATTTAATACGCCAGACGCGCGTTTCGTCTACATAAGACTCATCAGTGACGCTCAGATCAAAATAGTTATAAAGCCAAACAAGTACAAAGTTGAAGAGCATTGAGAACCCAAAATTCCAAAAAAGTTGTGCCAAATACGGCTAAGGTAATCTATTCCTGGGATAAGGAAAATCCGTAGTTTTTCGAAAAATTCAAAGATTTGTAACAGGAAATTTATAAAATTGACCATATAATTGATATTTATGTCAACACCGAAGTGCTGACTACTGGGCTGGTGATACCATCGGGGACGAAACGTCCACCACCAGTGGCATCGACCCAGTGGTTTAAATAGTTATCAAAGGTACCAGGATTATAATTTAATACGCCAGACTCGCGTTCCGTCTACATAAGACTCATCAGTGACGCTCAGATCAAAATAGTTATAAAACCAAACAAGTACAAAGTTGCAATGGTAAAAGTGTTACAATCTATTCAAATATTTGAGGACATGAAGAATGTCTTGAAAGCTATTATCGACATTATAAAAACAGGAGGAATTAACATACGGACGGACTGACTGACACCGGGATAAAACAATCATATCCTGTCGTGCTAACGCGATGTATCTTATTACCAATTGTTTATTACTCTGGCCCCTTCAATCGACATGCAGATCTACTGAACATCCCACCTCGATATTATTTGTTTGCATTTTTATTTATAGTGAATATATGGTTGTTTATCTCTCTTTAACTCAAAGCAGCATAACATAATAATATAATGTATACTTTATTGTTGCTTTCATTTTACACGACCAATATTTGACAAATCATTGCCAATATAACATTGTCCTTGTCTGTTAGGAACATTATGCAAATAAAAAAGAAATGTGTATTCAATTGTTGAATTGTATTATCTATGTTAAACATTTTGTCAACAAGATTATTTCTAACACCAGACAAACCTTAACAGAAATGCACCACATCTATATGTATATCACACGTACGAGAGATAGGGTGCAATTTGTGATAGCATATTGTTTAAAATATTTTATCCTGTTTGTTCAAATACCTACCATTACATGTAGGGGGTAAAGATCTAATTCTCCAAAATACGGCCATATTTTTAAGTGCTTATTTCTTTTGCAGATATTTTGAAAGTACTTATTTTTTTCTATTAAATCTCTGCTAAGTCTACGGAACAATTCAGTTTTGTGTGATAGTTTAGCTTCAGTGAATGAAAGCCACCCAATTATCCGGAGCCTTATAAATAGCCAGATAAAAAAAATATGCGTTTGAGTGGAGAATTTTAATTAAAAGGAAAAAATGAATAGTTTTTTCATTAAATATGTCACATGAGCATTATATACGATTAAGACACACATATCAATGATTCATTTGAACTCATATTGATGCTGCATTCCATATAACCCTCAACTAGCGATAGTTTACGCATGTGATAAGCATGCTTAGTTGTTAAATGAAAATAATGTCATTAGTAAAACAAGCGAGCCATCGAACTATCCATGTTGTCGACTGATTCGACCAACAACAAAAAATAATCAAATACAGGAAAAAAAAAACCAATGCTCTTTTATAATCTATGACATAAGATCAGATAGAACTAGAAAAGTCGTTATCATACGTTTCCACGTGCGTGTCTGTCAATTATAGGATTAAACGCCTTTTGATATGTTTGAGAGTGACTTGGTCCAGTTGATGCACCAATAAATTCCTTTAAGGTAGCTGGGGTGTCTTCCTCCGTCTTAGATTTTGAAATAGCAGATAACAATCGGTCTTGATCTCAAAGGAAATGGGCAAATTTCGTGAGTAGTATGTAATTCATGTGTAAGACTGTTCATGTTAATATCGAAAATTATGTATTTTACAGCTGTATTTAAAAAAAAAAAAACAGAATATTTTTGTTTGATTATTATTTTTCAACTTTTTCACATAAGGGGAGATAAATCAGATAAAATAATTTTTATAAATTATAGATAGAATGTGTTGTGAATTTACCTATTTTAAAATTTAGCAAGAAAACGAGTCCGGTGACCCCATTTTTTCTCTTTCTTATAAGCATATTATTAGAGTTATCTTCTCATATTTTATCTTAACATTCTATGGTGTAGTTTTTTTTTTAATAACACAAAATTGGGTTTTCCATTCATAATTTATACAAAATCTGACAATTTTGCACAACCTGTAGCGTAAAAAAAAAAGCCCGGTGACCCATACTTTTTGTCATATTTTGGAAACAAAAATAATATAAACTACATTTTGACAAATTATAAAAAAAAATCTATAGATTTTAATTAAGACACCCATCTAAAACAAAAAGGCGTTTAATCCTTGTAATTGTTTTAAATTGGAGATAAGGAATTTATTTTCCCCACTCGTTTCAGCTATCACACGTAAATTGTATATTTGTGTCATATAATTGGCAATCACATAAGCGTCTTTCCTAATATATCAATCATATAAAAAAAAAAAGTAAAATCACAAAAATACTGAACTCCGAGGAAAATTCAATCGGAAAGTCCCTAATCACATGGCAAAATCAAATGACAAAACACATCAAACGAATGGATAACAACTGTCATATTCCTGACTTGGTACAGGCATTTTCAAATATAGAAAATGGTGGATTGAACCTGGTTTTATAGCGCTAAACCTCTCACTTGTACGACAGTCTTATCAAATTCCGTTATATTTACAACGATGTGTGAACAAAACAGACATTATAAATAAAATAATCAAAATATGGGTACAGCAGTCATCATTGTGTTACAATATCAAAACAAACAATTATTTACAAAAAAGAACAAAAGCATCTATCAAATTAAAAACCACATTCATTGCTTCGCGTGTCTGACGTCAAAAAATGTAAACGTCACTTAAGAAGAAATTTTGTCATTCAATGTTTATTTAAAACAATTTTATAATTTCACATGGGGAATGTTGGTATACAGGGTTAAAAAATCAAAAGTTATGTTAGAATTAATTTCAGAAATAGACCGAGATTTAAAATTGTCCAGAAGTTCTTTAGAATTTTTAAGAATCCATATATGGTTAATACCACTACGGGAGTAAAATATATTTGTCGTTGGTTGTTCAAAGTATTTTCAAATTTATAATAAGAATCATTTATATTTATATTAATGTTTATATCGGGACATATACTTTTGGCATTCTACCATGTCTACGGATATCATCTCGTTGGTAAATGAGATGGCGTCTTGTTTATAATATACTCCAATTGTTGACTAATTATAGCATGCTTTGTTGATTGTTTTCTTTTTGCTTTTCGTAGTTTGGATGTACGTTTCAGTATGATATAAATAAAATATGAGAGTTTGATTAAAATCGGTGATCATCAATTTGACAGCTAATGCCCCTATTAAACCTATCTTATATAAACCATATCTGGTTTCCAAAAGCCGCCTGATTCATTTAAAGTAACACAATTAAGAAAGTTGTGTATTTTGGGTGTTTGTGTCTTTTCATATAGAGCTGTGCATCTATGATTTATACTGCCAGATGTATTGAACATTGTAAACTTTGTCTTTTTTAAGATTTACTTCTTCACAAAAATGTTCACAACAGAATTCTAGCTTATTTATTTTATTGTGTTAGTCTTGTTTTGCCTCGGATAGTGAGACAATATCATCGGTGTGCAGAAGTAAATTTATTGAAATATTTCATAGAAATAATGGGTGATATTCTTAGAAATTAGAAATTAGTCATCAATATAATAGAAATGGGTTAGTTTAAACAATATTTTATTCAGTTAAATCAATACATAGTATACAATTCTGATACATGGAATAAATAGGATTCAGAAACAAGCACACATTGCTTTTATTAATCTGTCTCCTACATTGCTTTTATTAATCTGTCTCCTAAATTGCTTTTATTAATCTGTCTCCTAAATGATGTAGAAATGGGTTAGATTCCAACTTAGCTAATTTATTATAAAATTCCTGCATTAGAGTATTTGTGTATTTAATTGTCTAAAAATATACTTTTTAAGACACAAAAGGTTATCTCTTGTCAGTTTATCCTTTGAGTAATCAATGGGATCTTAACATATAATGCCATGATTATTTTTCCCAAACATGGATATTTGACTACGAACGAAAGATGTTTGAAAAAATTGACACAGAAGCTAAGATCATTTCCATTAACCACAGCATCGCCTAAAGTATAACATTTTTGTTTTAATCATTTTTCGTGAGATAGTTGTGATCTTGACTGACCTACTCATGGGGATTAATCACGGAGAGTGTTTCGTTTGAACTGTTTTGAAATCGTGAATTCAAACCGGTTAATATTCACTTATAGTTAACTTGGTTTGGAACATTAACATTGCCACATAAAACGAAATATTCGATACATGATTTTAAGTAAGCTCTCTGTCCATTTATCATATATTTATCTTTTTCAATATAGGAAATCTTATCGTATAGAAGCTTTACATTTTTCATCCTTTAAAACACAGACCATCAATCATAAGAAAAAAAAAACTTAACCAACATAATTACGTATAACTACTACCTTCATCATGTTCATTATGAACACAAACATGAGATATCTTCACTCGTCTAAACTCGGCCGAGAGTACCGAATTCACCCGAGGATTGCCTACTAGAATTATCGTATATATAATTCTTATCTTGTATTAAATAGATGTGTTAAACACTTACCAACAATGTAATCATACATTTCCTTCATGTGTTTCTCATTAATTCCTGGTGGGTCTACTTTCCGTTCGGGGAGAATCATTGAAAGAAAGTAAACAAGAGCTGCAATCGCAGAATTACGGACTATCACTTCTGCGAAAAACATTTTATATTGAAAAGGCAATGGCTGAATAAGTACCTACAACATGCACAAAAATTCAAATTAATAGTAATTATCTTACATGTTTTAGCCACAAAACGAACAAATAATATATTTATTTCTTCGTGGAATTTGAAGGGATCTGATGAATGCAGTTTAAGAGATCAGACGCATTTGAGGTTTCCACGTTTTGTTCAAAACCAAGTCTTTTTTTTTACAAGGTAAAAAGTTTCAATGTTTGTTTTTCAATAATGACATATCCATTAAAAATGTGAAGGATTGATCTGATGGTTATGTCATTAATAAAATTAAAACTATGTTATGTTTTTGCCACATTTTTTATACCCCCGTCACACTAGGCAACATTTGCACTACGATCTCTGAAAAAAAATGCAAATTTTGACGATCGTAGTGCCATCGTGTAGATCGCAGTAAGGTCGTGTTGAGCGTGGACCAACTTTGAACATGTTCAAAACAATTGTGGTGCGGTCGTGGCGATATCAGGTCGTTGTAGAAGCGTAGTGAGAGCGCAGTAAGGTCGTGGTAAGAATCCAAAGGTTTATGTACCATCGTAGCGAGGGCGTAGCGAGAGCGTAGCGAAAGCGCGATTCTAGTCGGAGAGACTGTGCTACGATTTCACACCGACGTTACTAGGACCTTACTACGACCATCACGTTCTCACCGCGACCCAACCACACTTCTACTACGACTATACCACGTTTATACCACGCTGTTTAAGACCATAGTACGATTCTAGCACGCTCATGCCTTCCTCATCACGCTCTTCTTACGACCTGACTTCGTTCATACTACGACCATTTCGAGTTCTAGTCATGCTCATTGTCATTGTCACATAAAATGTATAAAAGCTCTCCATGTTTTGTTTGAAACATCAATTTCAATTGAACCATAGAAACACAAGACCATGTGCATGTAGTAATGTTTCTACAATCATTAACAAAGATACAAAATCTTAATCTCAGGACATAATTTGTTATTGAGAGAGGGAAGAAGAAGAATACCAAGAAATGTTACACGGCGTAGGTCCTGTTGGATTCGTCCTTGGTTATCAACCGAAAGGAGACTCCAGTCGGTCATTATGATCAGTTGATGAACGAGTAACAAATCGAGGATGAACCGTCCTTCTTTAACTTTTTGAGAATGCCACCAAAGATGTTCGATGAACTTCTTAAAAGAGTTGATCAAAGAATAAAGAAGACAGATACTCTATTTAGAAGAGCCCTGTCGCCTGGTCTTGAACTTGCCATCACTTTAAGACATTTAACTACTGGTGACAAGTATTCGACCTTGCAGTATGACTTTAGAGATGATTGAAATACTATAAGCATATTTTTACCCGAGTTTTGCCGAGCAATAGTTGAAAAATATAAAGATGAGGTGATTTCATGTCCAACTGACCCAAATGATTGGCGGGCTATTGCAGACGAATTTCAGAAGAGATGGAACGTTCCACATGCGTGTGGTGCATTAGATGACAAACATGTTGCTATTAGATGCCCAACCTAAAACTGAATCTCTTTACAACAATTACAAGGGTTTTATCTCACTGGTACTCCTTGCCTTGGTTGATGCTGACTACAAGTTTTTATGGATTGATGTTGGCGGATATGGTTCCAATTAAGATGCCCAAATATACAATGCATCCGAACTGAAGGAATGTTTAGAAGATGGGAAAATTGAATTTTCAGAACAGGATCCATTGCCTAATGATGACCAGAACATGCCATACTTTCTATTAAGTGACGAAGCATTTGAGTTGAGGACGCATTTGGTGAAGCCATATTCCATATGTGGAATGTCAAAAGAACAAGCTTTAACTAATTACAGAATTTCCAGGAGTAACGAATGGTGGAAAATGCATTCGGTATATCGGCACAAAGATGGCAAACAATTCTTACCACTATGATGCAAGTACCAGACACAGTGAGTGTCATAATGGAAACTTGTGTATGTTTGCACAATTTAATGAGGATGCGATATCCAAACCTGCAAAATGTCCAACATGGAAGACGACCTTCACAATCTTGTATCGGGTCTTTGGCGAGCTAATGCAAACATACATGAGGTTAACAGTGTAGTAGACCCTTAAAGGGACACGGTTGCAGCAACGAAACAGAGAGAATACTTAAAATTATATTTCAATAGCCCCGCTGGATCTGTACCATGGCAGGAACGTATGGTAACATCACAATAAATTTATATATCTTTTATCGTTCATTGTGTTTGTCATAAAGATTTTTTGTTGTATTCAATAAATATTGTAATTAAGCTTAAAAATATTAATAACTAAAATATGAATATAAAAATAGTTACTAAAATATTATCAAAACACATGTGAATACTAGTAACCAAAAGAAATAACGTTCTTTACACAACATTTCCTCTAATCTTTATAAAAAAGGTGCATACATCCTTCAATTTTATATTCCCCAAAACCTAAATAGAAAATATCCCTTATAATATACACATCGCTATATAATTATCTACCATCTCAACAAGTTTCATAACAATCTTCAAATTGATTTTGATATCATTTATGGATAGCACATTTTGGATAGTCAGACATACAGACGGACGGATAGACAGATAGGTTTTAATCTATGCACAAGAAATCTCTTTTGCGGAGAAAAATAAATTTGGGAAACAAGTAAAATGGACAGTTTTGCAATTTTTCCTTAACGGGAAACTGCGTGTACGTGTATGTATGTGTGTGTGTGTTTTTGTTTGTTTTGTGATTGATAATCGCGATGTTCGATGAAGACCCATGGATGGTCGTTTGCATGTATCAAATCATGGGCGTTGTTTGTATATCCCTTGATTTTCTTTCATATTGTAAAATGTATACATCAGCGGATACCCGGGTGCTACATTCGGTCATGTATGCAAGATGTCTTCAAGATTATGTTGTGGAGTCCATTAAGTATCAAAAGGTAGTAAATGGGGAATCAAAGCTAGGTAGAAATCAACTTGTCAATGTTCAATCTAATCTGTCACGTAGTCACCGTTTTAATGTTATGTTTAACCCTTCTGTAAGTTGACACGTTTCTTTTTTTTTTCCTTTAAATCATAGTATGCATCTCCAGAAATGCGGTAAAAAGCATACCATAAAAATCAGCCAAAATCGTACACTTTATTTCTTTCTAAAGAATAAACAATCAACTTAATGATTAAACCCAGTATAATAACTGTCTAGACTATAAAGACTCTCTGTCTGAATGAATAACACAAAATGAGATACTAATTCAAATACGTAGTATTGTGTCTAAGCATTGTCTGGATCCGGGTCTGAACTGTTTCTCTAATCACTCAGATGAAAAGAAGACTGACTGGTGCGCGAATTATCTGCGTGTCTTGTGGGTAAAGGTGATGCAGTCATATATCTGTTGGAGATACCATCCAATCCCGATACTGGCACACTTGGACCAGCGTAAGAAGATCGAATAGGCTGAAGTTGGGACATGTTTTGTCGCGGTTGAGGAAACTGTTGTGAAACCCAATTGACATCTTGTGACTGCCACACAGAAACGTTTGACGAACGCTGGGCATGCCATTGAGATGGTGGTGGTTGACATGATGCGGAGTAGCTGCTAGATGGTGCTTGCAGAGGTTGCATCTGTTGTCTTAGTTGCGGTTGTATCACTGGAGTCGGGACGCTTTGTGCTCTCTTTATCTGGTAATTCTCTGCCATGTACCTGTAGAGAGCGTTACTGATGACTTGCTGACATCGCCACCAAACGACGTGATCTAGCTCCGTAATAACCGTGCGTATCCAGTCAACAAATACGTCTCTTTCCCTGTCGGAGCTGACTGGTCGCAATCTCTCTAGCACTTGCTGCTGGAGGGCCATCATCTTATTGCTGCGGTCTTCTATGCCAGCCAGAAGAACATCCGCAGTGTCTGATGTATCATGGGTATGTTTGTGAGCTTTTGCTTTCAGTTCTGTTGTTTTGAAATGCTTGGCATGTCACCTGGGGTTTCATCGATTTAATCAGCAGATGTGGCCGAGGAAGCACAGTTTTCAGCTGCTAGTAATTTCTTCTTCATCTTAAAAGAAAAAAGCAAAATCGATTAAAAGATTATCGAATTATTAGTTTAAACTTTAACAATAACAGAGTCCCATCTTATTACTCTATTTCTTGACATTTTTGTTGTCATACAGATTCATTGAGATTTGCAGACCGTATATAAATTCAAAATTAAAAAATTAAGAAAAAAAACAAAAAAAACTAGAAATATGACACTGCCATGAAGGTCCACTAGCCTCAGTCTGATTTCTCGAAAACGAAAATAGAAATTGATCCCAAGGGAGCTTCCTCTAGTTGTACTTTATTTTATCTAATATATATGAATTAAATCTTTCAACTTGAAGGCAAACTTGAGTTATCGTACAACGACAAAAGTACTGACGGACAGACGGACGAACGGACAAGGTGAGTACTTTTGGCCAGTACTCCGCAGGGCCTTAAATATGTATCATCATCTTTTATGCTGATACATTACGGCTTTACTAATCAAAGTCGATGGTTTTGAGATGTTGGGCAGCAGACCCGGTAAGTTGTGCATCGTGTTGATCAACTTTTATATTTAAATAAAAAACCGTCTAAGATTTGTGCTTTTTTTCGATATTTGATTTTAAATAAATACATTTGAAAAAGAATTTTATGGGATTGGTAATAAGATAAACAACACTTCAATGCATTCTTCTTTCTAATTTTTTTTTTTCATTTTGTTTGTTTTCCTTCGAGTTACACTTCAAAAATCAATTCAAATCAATAAGGTCTTTACAATATCATTACTATACTTACACTTACTTATGTCTTCTTTTGTACCTCATGCATATGAGGATGGGGGAAATCAAAGTTCCTTTCCACCCTATCATCTCTCTCTGTTAACTCTTTGTCACCATGGCCGCATTTTGTTTTTTTTTCAAGCGTCCGTATCTGGTTCTCATGCTGGATTACCATGTTTTCAGCACCAAGACGGATTTGCCGAGTTCTTCTGCTTTTTCTAGCCACATCCTTTCTTTCTTGCCGGTATCCTTGTACGTAGTCATCTTTTTATTGTAGAAAATAAGATGCGCCTCCAACCCTTCTACCATGTTTTGCTCTTCCTCTAAGGTTAGGTCTGTATGTAATTTGGACCTCTTGTCCCTTTTCGCCAACGGCTCAACCATGCTTGACACATCTGTGTCATCCCCACTATCGTTCACTAAAACATCGTGATTTGATCTTGATGGACCAGCAATAGGTTGTGATTCAGGTTGGATTGGTCGGTCCGACATCTCTACTGAATCAGGACTCGTATCAGAGGTCCCTCTGCCTCTACCTCTACCCCTACCACCACGCCCACGAGTTCTGGTAGAATTTATTGGCATGACTGTGTTGTTTCCGAGAAATCTACGTATTATTTAGAAATAGAAGGAATGGAACAGTATTTAAATGGAACACAATGTTGATGTTATTGCTGAGAGCGTAGTAAGATCGCGGTATGAACGTGGTAAGATTGTGATAATCGTAGTGAGGTCGCAGAATAAGCGTGGTTAGAACGTGGTATAATCGTAGCGGGATCGTTGTAGAAGCGTAATGAGGACGTAGTAGCATCGTGAACACAACTAAAATTTACATTTTCATGCCCCTCATACTGCGACCTCACCACAATCTGAATTTATTTTAGATCGCGGTGAGCGTGGTGCGATCGTGGTCTAGTGTGACGGGGACATTAATGACTTGTATACTATTTAGAAGGAAAAAAAAACATGTTTTTGTAAAATGTTGTTCATATTAATCTTCGTTACGCGGTTTTCTAATGTTGGTGTGCAAAATATTCATATTTGTATATAGTTATGAATCTTGAATAGTTTAAATGGTGTATTTTGAATTTCATATTTGAAATATTTTAATCTTCAGAAAACAAACCCCTTTCTATTCGACTTATTCCATTTTAAGTTTATACCTAAAAAAATAGCCGTCACCCTTAATTCTTCTCTTTTTTTCAAGTATGTAATGTGTAAAATCAATAAACAATACGACAATAATTTGTTACCCATATTCTAGAAGATGTGACGACAGAAAATATATAGTATGTATAACCGTTCTTTTCCGCAATAAGTATTCGTACATGTCATAGCATGTTTGGTTATGAACAAACTACTTCTTCTCATATATATATATATATAAATTACATTTATTTTAAATAATCTGGTATTGAATATATCTTAAGAACTTAGGACAACTGTCTTCCTAATCTCTAGTTGTTCTCTTTGACTTCTGTTTTGAAAACATGGTTTATGGAATAATCAATATGACAGGATTACTTTGTAACATGTATAATGCATACAACCTTATATGCACCTTGTATTGATTTAGTTCGTCAGGGAACGCTACGTATTGATTTAGTTCGTCAGGGAACGATACGTATTGATTTTAATTGTTGTGTTTTTTCTAAATGAAACCTCAATTTGAAATCCAGAGGTTTTTCTTTAATTAATTTTCCATGTTTTCATTTTCTTATCTTTATTTAAAAATATATTAGACAAGAAATGTGGTGTGATGTAGTGATATAATTAAAATTCGAGTAAAAGCGCTTAGTGTCTTTATTCTATAACTTAATATCATTAAGAATACATGAAATATAACACGAAAATCATTATGGCATTAACAAACAAGTGTTTCATATCAGATTTTATATGAACCCAAAACAAAAAAACAAAAAAGGTTTAATTTGATTAATCTCAGGCATTTGATTTTTGACATCTTACCTGTAACAAAATATACCGATGTAATGTGGTAGATACGTGCAAATAAGGTAAACATGTTTGCAAACTTATAATTTGTTTATTTAATTAATACATTAATTTACATGCAGCACGCCAGAGATGTCAAAAAGTCAAACAAATGAAGTCAACTGATAACGATATACATGAGCGCACTAATTTTTTTTTTTGTTCTGTTTTTTGTTTATTGTTTTTGTTTTTTTTTGTATCGGAGTGACAAGCAAAATATGCACATCTGTTTCAATTTTATATGTATATATATTTCAAATCGTTTAAAATGGTCTACAGTGATGTCGAGTCCTTAAACTTTCCTTTGTTACCATTTTTTTTTACATATTTGAAACGGTAAACACTATTTTCTTTTATAAATATATACACTACTGTTTGGTATTTTCACAGACCAGCCGGTTCTTGAATAGTTGTGGTACACCAAGAAAGTACCCAATATATCAAAATAAAACGCTAAGAAAATGCATAGAAACTGTAAACAAGAAAACCACTAATGGGGACAGACTTTCATAATTCTTAACCCAATACACTTCTCCTTGATAAGTGGATTACCAAAATGTAACGAGAATGAACATAAACAATAATTCAGAAGAAGAAAAAACCGTTTAATTATCGAAATTATTAACTAAAAAACCACAAACAAAACCGATCTAAATTTTATCTTAGCTATAATTACAAGCTAGTTAACATTTTTAAAAGATATGTTTATGATTATTTCTTTCTTGGGTTTAATTGTTTTATAGGAATGGAAATTGTTGAATAATAAAAGTACACACACTTCAAATTCATATCAAAAGTCAGCATTTTAATCAAGTTAACAATAGGTCTAACATATATCAAATTTAACTTTCTTACCTGTAACAAAATATACCGATGTAATGTGGTAGATACATGCAAATAATGTAAAAATGTTTTCAAACTTATAATTTGTTTATTTAATTAATACATTAATTTACATTCAGCACGCCTGAGATGTCAGAAAGTAAAAAAAATAAATTCAACTGCTAACGATATACATTTAAGAACAGAAAACAGAGGACAAATAGCATAGGACATTCCAAATCCACAATTCGAAGACAAATAGACATCAGAGTTCAAAAAAAAAAAACGTTTAGTTGTTGTTATGTTGACTAAAGATGCTCATCCTGAATCTTTCTTTTAATGCATCTTTCACAATGTTCAATCCAGTCCATGATATCTTTGTTCATCCCAGACCAGTAAAAGCGTTCTCTAATAAGACTGGTGGTTCAAATTTTACCTGGATGACCCATTTCATCATGACGTGCTTCCAAAACTATTTTGATGTGTGAGGATGGTAGTATTAGTTGATGATGTATCTTTTCGTCGCTGGTAATCTCTCGGTAAAGTATATTATCTAGAATTCTGAGATAGTTAAACTGTTTATTCAGTGGACTTGTTTTAATCTTTCCTTTTGCTGGTTTCTGCCCAGATTTAAGTAGGTTTTATTTTTCTGTGAAGCAGTAGATCCATAGCTCGGATTTCTGACCAGTTGGTGTCGGTTGAAATATCTATGTGTATATCCAAATTATTGATGTCAATGGAATCTGGTGATATGGCAAAGGAGTCGATCAACGGGGTATGTATACATCCACATATTGTTTTGGTGGAATCTTGGCTGATAGTTTTACAATCCGGATAGTCTGCATTAGTCTTTCCTGGACAGAAGATGATATCAAAATCGTATACAGCTATTGCAACCATGACAACGGTATCCGATAGCCTCTAGTTTTGCAGACGTGAGTACATATGTGAGCGGATTGTTGTCTGAGAGTTTTCTTAACTTGTGGCCATACAGGTAATCGTGAAACTTGTCAGTTATAGACCACTTCAAAGCAAGAAATTCTATCTTATGTGCTGGATAGTTCTGTTCTGCTTTTGTTAAACCTCAGCTAACATATGCGATTATACTTTGATGTCCATCTTTCTCTTGATATAGTACGGCATCAAGGCCTTGACCACTGGCATCACGGTGGAGTTCAAATGGTTTGCAGTATTCAACATATCCAAGTATTGGTGCTGAAGATAACAGTTGTTTTAATGATGTGAAAGCTGTACTTGCTTATCAGTCTGCTGAAACGATTGTTGTTGTTTCTTGGTCTTCTTTTCTTTCTAAACATTTGTAGCTGGCATAATGGAAATAAGTGGATTTGCTATCTGACTGAAGTTAAGGATGAACGGTAATATCCTACAAATCGATGAATCTACGTTCTTCTTCATGTGACTTTGGAGTAGGACAATTCATAACTTTTTCAACTTTCTCTGTGTCAGTTTTTTCTCCTTCTTGAGATACGATGTGTCCAATATATTTGACTTTTGACTTTTGGCTGGAAGAACGAACATTTCGATAGCAAAAGCTTCAGGTTGGCTTGTCGAAGACCAGCTCAGGTCGCTCTAGGTGTTCCTCATATGTGTTAACAAATATGATGATATCGTCTATGAAAATGCAACATATACGTGTATGAAGATCCTGGAGGCAATCCTGCATAATGGCTCTTCACATCGTCATAAATTGAAAGCGGTATGTGTCGATATCGTTGTTTGAACAGTTGATCATTCCCTAACAGTATTTTGTGCTGTACTATGTTGATATGTCCAATATCAAAACATCTTTAGAAAATATATCTTAGTATGATGTGTTGAAATATTTTCAAGTTTATTTAATTAATACATTAATTTACATTCAGCACGCCTGTGATGTCAAAAAGTAAAACAAATGAATTCAACTGATAACGATATACATTTGAGAACAGAAAACAGAGGACAAATAGCATAGGACATTCCAAATCCACAATTCGAAGACAAATAGACATCAGAGTTCAAAAAAAAAAAAGGTTGAGTTGTTGTTATGTTGACTAAAGGTGCTCATCCTGGATCTTTCTTTTAATGCATCTTTCACAATGTTCAATCCAGTCCATGATATCTTTGTTCATCCCAGACCAGTTAAAGCGTTCTCTAATAAGACTGGTGGTTCAACTTTTGCCTGGATGACCCATTTCATCATGACGTGCTTCCAAAACTATTTTGATGTGTGAGGATGGTAGTATTAGTTGATGATGTATCTTTTCGTCGCTGGTAATCTCTCGGTAAAGTATATTATCTAGAATTCTGCGATAGTTAAACTGTTTATTCAGTGGACTTGTTGTAATCTTTCCTTTTGCTGGTTTCTGCCCAGATTTTAGTAGGTTTTATTTTTCTGTGAAGCAGTAGATCCATAGCTCGGATTTTTGACCAGTTGGTGTCGGTTGAAATATCTTTGTGTATATCCAAATTATTGATGTCAATGGAATCTGGTGATATGGCAAAGGAGTCGATCAACGGGGTATGTATACAGCCACATATTGTTTTGGTGGAATCTTGGCTGATAGTTTTACAATCCGGATAGTCTGCATTAGTTTTTCCTGGACAGAAGATGATATCAAAATCGTATACAGCTATTGCAACCATGACAACGGTATCCGGTAGCCTCTAGTTTTGCAGACGTGAGTACATATGTGAGCGGATTGTTGTCTGAGAGTATTCTTAACTTGTGGCCATACAGGTAATCGTGAACTTGTCAGTTATAGACCACTTCAAAGCAAGAAATTCTATCTTATGTGCTGGATAGTTCTGTTCTGCTTTTGTTAAACCTCAGCTAACATATGCGATTATACTTTGATGTCCATCTTTCTCCTGATATAGTACGGCATCAAGGCCTTGACCACTGGCATCACGGTGGAGTTCAAATGGTTTGCAGTAATCAACATATCCAAGTATTGGTGCTGAAGATAACAGTTGTTTTAATGATGTGAAAGCTGTTTCTTGCTTATCAGTCTACTGAAACGATTGTTGTTGTTTCTTAGTCTTCTTTTCTTTCTAAACATTTGTAGTTGGCATAATGGAAATAAGTGGCTTTGCTATCTGACTGAAGTTAAGGATGAAGGTAATATCCTACAAATCGATGAATCAACGTTCTTCTTCATGTGACTTTGGAGTACGACAATTCATAACTTTTTCAACTTTCTCTGGATCTGTTTCTTCTCCTTATTCAGATACGATTTGTCCAATATATATTTGACTTTTGATTTTTTACTGGAAGAACGAAAATTTCGATAGCAAAAGCTTCAGGTTGGCTTGTCGAAGACCAGCTCAGGTCGCTCTAGGTGTTCCTCATATGTGTTAACAAATATGATGACATCGTCTATGAAAACGCAACATATACGTATATGAAGATCCTGCAGGCAATCCTGCATAATGGCTCTTCACATCGTCATAAATTAAAAGCGGTATGTGTCGATATCGTTGTTTGAACAGTTGATCATTCTCTAACAGTATTTTGTGCTGTACTATGTTGATATGTCCAATATCAAAACATCTTTGGAAAATATATCTTAGTATGATGTGTTGAAATATTTCCAAGTTCATTTAATTAATACATTAATTTACATTCAGCACGCCTGAGATGTCAAAAAGTAAAACAAATGAATTCAAATGATAACGATATACATTTAAGAACAGAAAACAGAGGACAAATAGCATAGGACATTCCAAATCCACAATTCGAAGACAAATAGACATCAGAGTTAAAAAAAAAAAAAACGTTGAGTTGTTGTTATGTTGACTAAAGGTGCTCATGCTGGACCTTTCTTTTAATGCATCTTTCACAATGTTCAATCCAGTCCATGATATCTTTGTTCATTCCAGACCAGTTAAAGCGTTCTCTAATAAGACTGGTGGTTCAACTTTTGCCTGGATGACCCATTTCATCATGACGTGCTTCCAAAACTATTTTGATGTGTGAGGATGGTAGTATTAGTTGATGATGTATCTTTTCGTCGCTGGTAATCTCTCGGTAAAGTATATTATCTAGAATTCTGAGATAGTTAAACTGTTTATTCAGTGGACTTGTTGTAATCTTTCCTTTTGCTGGTTTCTGCCCAGATTTCAGTAGGTTTTATTTTTCTGTGAAGCAGTAGATCCATAGCTCAGATTTCTGACCAGTTGGTGTCGGTTGAAATATCTATGTGTATATCCAAATTATTGATGTCAATGGAATCTGGTGATATGGCAAAGGAGTCGATCAACGGGGTATGTATACATCCACATATTGTTTTGATGGAATCTTGGCTGATAGTTTTACAATCCGGATAGTCTGCATTAGTCTCTAACAGTATTTTGTGCTGTACTATGTTGATATGTCCAATATCAAAACATCTTTGGAAAATATATCTTAGTATGATGTGTTGAAATATTTACAAGTTGAATGTGAAGTGATTGTCATTGGATATTTCTATTTGATATGATAAAGGTGGTGTAAAATCTTTCTCTTTGTTAATAGGTTGATTTTGGATAAGTACAGGTTGAAGTTCTCCAATTATAGCATTTGGTGGAACGTTGACTGTCCTTGTTCTGATGTTGCTTATTCTAATGTTGAACATGTCGTTGTGTTGATACTTATAAACTATCAATGATGGTTCAATTTCTACATCTGTTGATGATATAGATGTAGGTGTTTGTTGAGTAATAGCAGATATGAAGTGGCATGGTAATTTTGTGGTTGTCATGGCTTTAATGGACATTTTACTTTTCGGTGGTATAATGGCTCTAGCATTTTCAACTGATTTAACCAATGCTTTTCTGTTATTCAACATTCTAAATTATTTCTCTCTCAGTAGTATCATCTCAATGACGAATACCATGGTGTAGTTAAATCTGATGTCTGAAGAAATCGGTTGCCAAATCTATCTTTTTAATTATCCATGATAGTCATGATAGTAGTCTATATGTTTGTTCCCAAAAGGACTGGAACCTTGGAGTGGTACGAACTATTTGTTAAGACAAGTAGTATGGTTGGATAATGCTGATCAGTTTCTTTTGATTGAACGTTGTCCTTAATGTATCCATGGTACGGTAAGTTATTTCCATCTGCGCATTCAATGCTGATAATTTGTTTTAAAGGTTTGAGTAGTGTATCATTAAAGTGTTGAGTATAAAATTCATAAGCTATTGTTGAAACAGTGTACCCTGTATCTAGAAGAGAAGTGATAGTGTTTGCTTCTGTTGGTCGTCCACAAAGTCCTGGAGGAATTGTTGATTTGCAAGAATTCTGTTAAGGACTTTGTGTGTGTTTATGTTGATCGGCTGCCCTTTGTCGATGCCATCATCTAGTTTAAAGGTTTATCGTTAACATCCTCTGGCAATGTGCAAGTCTCTACAACATCGGTTGCATGTAATTAGTTGAAATCGATAAGTGTGGTCTGATGTTAACTGTTGACCAAACCTCTGCCATAACCTCTTCCATAACTTTTTTCCATAACTCTATCTCCTCTGCCACCTTTAGTATAACCTCTACCTCTAAACTGATTTTTGACCAAATCTCTGTTGATACGGTTGTTGTTGTGCGTCAGGTTGTTGTTGTCTTGGTTAACCTTGGTGCTTATATGGTTGTCCAAATTCTAGATGTTCAAGGCGTGTGTTGATTTGCTTTAGTGTTGCAGCAAGTTCAGATTCTTCCTCTTTCTCCGTCGCAATGACCTGTTTTGATATTGCTTTCACCTTTGGTAGTTCATTAAGCTGATGTTCTTTCTCAATCCTCCTCAGGGCTACACGTGAATTATCAAATGTATTATAACGTTCTTTCTTATAGTGGCTTGTATGCTTCATATCTGGTCCTTTCTAAAGCATGTGATACATCATGATATCTGCCTGTGGCTTGCTGACTTTCCCTGAATGGATGGCTTTATCAAGTATTCCTTCCAAGCGACAACTCGATGATGATACATCCTTTGTTTCGCATTGTACAAGTCCCTTATGATGGTTTTAAGTTCATCTACGTTGCAAAAAACGCTTTCCATCTTGGTCATGATCTCAGTTAATGATCCTTCTGGTCCTAAACGCATTGCTACTAATCCTGCTTCACCATGCAAAGATCTACGTATGGCCTGGATGATAGCTTCCTCTGAGTCGATCTTATCTTTTATGAGTCCAAGAACCTCATATTTCCAAAGCTCATATGTTGTTTCGCCTCCTTTCTTTTTAATACTACCATAAAAGTTGTTGGTTATTGGTGGCTGAGTATATTGTGATGATGTTGAAGTTGATGGTTCCGTCTTCATAGTTTTTGTCTGTTTCCCCAACAGTGGTTTTTTTATTGCGTAAGCCTAAATATATTGCTGAAATGCCTCAGGTGTATCCGCCTCTGGTTTTAGTTCCATTTGCTTCAGGTGTTGACGAGCTGTTGACAATCCTCTGAATCGGACATGATGTCAAGATACAAATGAATCTATAATAAAGATAAACTAAATCTACAAGAAATAGAATAAATATTACCACCTACAATATAAAACAACGTTATCTGGAATAGATAAAGAAAATATTAGTATCCTACAAGAAATAGTAAATAAATGTTAATAATCTACAATAAAGACAAAAAAAATAAATAAGTGATTAATTTCCTAAAATAAATACCAGACGTTAATATCAAGTACCTAAAATTAATACAAAGTAGTATTAATTACCTACAATGAATAAGAAGTAATATTAAGTACCTTCAATGAATACAAAGTATTGTTAAGTACCTTCAATGAATACTAAGTAATGTTAAGTACCTTCAATGAATACAAAGTAATGTCAAGTACCTTCAATGAATAGTACGTATATATATAATAAATAGCTTAAATTGATACAAATGTATCTGACAAACCTATATACATTTCTCTGGTAAATGTATATAGATCTATTTTGTACTCAAAATTAGTCAACGTGAAAACAAATGTCTGGTAAGTATATATCCTTTAACAAAATGCAAGCAGATATAACTATGGTATCATCAGTAATATATGATGGATAAAGAAAAGGAAACACAATATATGCAATGAAAATAAATAAATGTCCAATCTCAAAAATCAGTAACACTGAAAATTAAATTAAAGATAAGTAACATTCCAAAATGTGAAACAAAGTATCAAAATCTTAGGACAATAGATCTGAAATATCAAAGTATAGTATTATACCTGGTACCAAGAAACTAAACTTACTGCAAACGAAGTTATGATTAATAGATACAAGTATCAAAATACAGTATTAAAAATAGATAAAGTCAGCTGTCTAATAGTAATCTGAAAAGTGATTAATAAAAGACAACTGAAATGAATACCTAAACTGATAATAAGCCAATATCTCAAATGCAAAAGATGTACGCAAAATAACTACTGAAATTATAATGTACAATTAATTTCTGAAATTACAAACAAATATATATATATATATAATTACTCTTAATAATAGCACAACAATGTTAAATCTGAATATACACATATATATATATTACTAGTGTTTTACTTGTATATATTCATACCTGTATTTAGATATTTACATACGTGATATATTTTTTTTTTTATTAGGGAGATTATTAGTACTATTAATAAGTTGCCATTCTTTGCATATTGTTTTTATCATAGTTAGGTTATTAGTATTTGTTTTTGTCCCTAAGGATGAATAGTTTTACACCAATTGAGAGCTCTATAGGCATGATAAGTCTACGGTTCCTAATATTTATATCGATAACAAGAAAAAAGTGACAATATTTCTCTTTTTCTATTAATATTCTGGTACTTATGTTTGAGTACTTTTTATATCTCAGGATGGATTGCTCGACATAAAAAGGAAGAAATGTAAGTTTAAAATTGTAAAATTTGTTTTTGCATCAAATAAAAAAGTGTAAATATTTTCCATTTTGTTAGACTGTTATATATTAGCATTACATTTCTATTCTGTTGGTCCCTAAAATTGAATATTTTTACACAAATTGAGAGCTCTATAAGTCTACGGTTACTTATATATATATATCGATAACAATAAAAAGTGACAATATTTCATTATTCTTTTAATATTCTTGTGCTGGTTTTATAATTGTGTACTTTTTATACCTCAGGATGAATTGTTAGACATAAAAGTGAAGCAATTTAAGTTTAAAATAGCAAAACTTGTTGTCGCATAAAAAAAAAGTCTAAATATTTTCTTCATTTGTTTTAAGTTTAAAATTGAAAAATTTGTTAATTGTCGCATAAAAAAATAATGCCATTTTTTTCAATTTTGTTAGAATATTATACGACGGCATTAAAATTCTGTTCTTTTTGTCCCTAAAGATTAATCGTTTTACACAAATTGAAATCACACTAAGTCTACCATGTCTACGGTTACTAATATTTATATCGCTGACAATAAAAAGTGACAACATTTCTTTTGTATCTATTAATATTCCGGTACTGGCCTCGTATTTGAGGACTTTTCATACCTCATGATGGATTGTTAGACATAAGAGTGATGAAATTAAAGTTTAAAATTGCAAAATTTGTTGTCGCATCAATATTCATTTAAGGTGCCAGTGTTTTAACTTTTGTAAAAATGTTATGTTATGGCATTAATATACTGTGCTTTTGGTAATAATGAGCGACATTTTTTTAAACAAATTGAGAGCTCTTTTAAGTTTACGGTTCATTATATGTATAACGATAAATATAAAAAATGCCAATAGTTCTTTTTATATAATTAAAGCTTGTACCATTGTGCTGGCGGGATGAATTCTCTTTTTATACCTTAGGATGGATTGTCTGACATAAAAGAGAAGGAATTATGTCGACGCTTTTTTTTATATACAAACAATTCCGTATGTCATCAGGGGTGAACAGGTTTAATAAAAATGACATTATACATTGTATATATATATGTCGATCAACTAAATCATTTCTAAATTCAGTAAATCATGAACTACGGCAAATATTTTGAAATTAGTGTATTGTCTGAAAACAAAGTTTCATAGATCATTTTATGTCGTCTATTTTATTTCAAGTCTTGAAACATTGCCTAGTTAAATCTACCGTACTGAATATTGTTATTAGCATATAAAACTTTTTTTTTTTAAGTTTTGCAGTATTTACTTATCCAATAATTTCTGAAAATATGTTTTTAGCGATACTTTATTCATTTATCGTTTGTAATATATAATTAAGTCAGAAAAAAAGTATATTTATAATGTCCACAAATAGTTTAACGGGAATAGTAAACGCGTGTTTTCTAAGTGCACGTACAGGTACAGATGTAAAATCTGTAGTAAACGCTCGTTTACTACTGACTAAGCGGACACAGAGTAAACGCGCGTTTACTCGAGTAGACATTTGAAATTTCCATTTTGACCGCGTTAACGCAATTGTAGTAAATGCGCACTTACTGGTAAATGCGAAAATTGGAGTTAACAAATTAAATATGTGCACGCGGCTTTAACGTGTGTTTACTTTATGTTATGCTTGGTCTGCACCCAACTGTAGGTACATACAAACACATTGACATACAAATAAAAAATAAATAAATAACCTAAACCCTTATATACTAAGTACAAGTACAAATATATATATGTAACTAACCTGTATAGCAATACAATATGTCAATAGCTTCTAAGTAGTGTGACCAAAAATCTTAGTACACTTGCTCACAAATAAAACCAATGCAGTTAAACAGTATCTAACTATTGATGTTTATACGTGTATACAATCTGTGAGTGAGTGAAAAGAACACACACCAAAAATTATGTAACACCTACCAATCAATAGTACACAATATAAACAAATTGTAATGGTTAAATACAAAACACAACATTCAAGTGTAAATACCATTTGGAATTTCGATAATTTTTCTAAGTTTGGACAAGCAGACTAGTTGTCATGATTATTCAAACAAGGAAAATATACAAACAGCACAATAGTATACAATATCAACACTAAATATGCATAATAACGGCCATTTTCAAATGGATGTTTTCAAAATCAATATTGTTCTTCAATAGAAGTTATCTAATACCAAATATTTGCTAACTAGTTATATAGAGTATTAACTTTGTGTATATTCGCACCATTTTATTACATTTTTTTCAATCTTCAGATGGATGTAACGTTCTAGATCCTGACCTTCGGTGATGCTTCAAATTATAATATGTCGTTGAAACGTCTAACCGAATAGTGTGCGCCACATGTTACAAAGTTCTTAGACGGAACAGAGTAATTCGTCAAGTTTAGAAATTTTTATTTATAAGACATTAATATCTCTGAAATTACACAAATGACAAAACATAAATACATGGACAATACGGTGTGCAAAGGGATATAACTCTTATCCATTAAAAGGAAAGTACATGTATAAATTACGATAAAATACGATAAACTGGCTCTGTTCTATCAGAATACAACCAATACTATTAAAGTGCATATATTATAAATGCATAAACCCAATTAAACTTAATCATAAACCAAGTCAGGATTAAGTGCTACATTCTGTCTAATAAAAAATACGCTATTCATTTATTGATTAAAGAATGAACTATTACTAATACTATAATGTTAACATACAGGTAACTGCTATTCTCAAGACACAAACAGTACACATACTGAATTCAAATTAAATAGACAAACACATAACATACAGTAAACTAACAATACATTGAAAACACCGATCTTACCATGTATGTGTTTGCACCTGTCCTAAGTCAGGAATCTGATGTTCAGTAGTTGTCGTTTGTTGATGTAGTTCTTAAGTGTTTCTCGTTTCTCGTTTTTTTTTTTTTTTTTATATAGATTAGACCGTTGGTTTTCCCGTTTGAATGGTTTTACACTAGTTATTTTTTGGGGCCCTTTGTAGCTTACTGTTCGGTGTGAGCCAAGGCTCCGTGTTGAAGACCGTACTGTGACCTATAATGGTTTACTTTTATAAATTTTGACTTGGATGGAGAGTTGTCTCATTGGCACTCATACCACATCTTCTTATATCTATATGGTATATAGGTCTATCTCCTATTTGATAACATCAACAGATCATTAAAACATCAAGATATCCTGCTCCTGTACGAAATATAAATATAGCCTACATGAGTCTAATGAACTAAATTATATCTGCATAACATTAACAAACAAATATACAATATATGTACATTGTCGGAAAATATAAAATTTATTTGTACCAGCTTTAGAAACAGGATGAAAAGCGAGGTTCGCCGAGCTTTTCTTCTGTTTCGTAGCGAGTACAAATACATTTTGTATTTCTGACAATGTACATATATTGTTTTTTTCCTGCAACTAACACCCGGCACTTGAGCTTTAGTTGTTAACCTCCTAATCATTGTCTCTGATTTTTCAAAGAAATCGACACAGTTTAAACGCACACCGCAAGGAGGACCCCAAAATGAACTGTTACCCAGAAAGAAATATTTATATTACCGCCTGCTCAACAAGGAAGCGGGTAACAGGAGACTTTATTTGTACAAGTACAAACAAAGCAAAATATTATTTGTGTACCTGTTATTTGTACAATAGATGGCTGATTGCAGGATAATAAGTATCATGTTCACAAGACATTATCTTGGACCTTTTATAATAATAATATAACTGTACCAATGCATCATGTATCATTTAAATATCTATGATATATTTTTTATCTGAGTTCATGAAAACTGTCCAAATATTAAAAACTTAGAAATATTAGTAACTGACCTGATCAATTGATATGACATTAGTGTCCAGAATATGTAACAATATAATTATTTTACATTATTATTATTATTATTAGTATTAGTATTATTATTATTATTAGTATTATTATTATTATTATTATTATTATCACTATTATTCTATGATTTATAGTTTTCTTTTCTCAAGGTATTCAAAAATTGTGGTAAAACTTTGAACTCAATGAGTATGACCAATAGAAGACAAGATAACTTACCATATGACTGAATGACTAATGAACCAGAAAATAGAGTAGTTTCGCAAGATGTCGCTTAAATATTGCATATGATATCAAACAGATATTGCGCTTTTGAAACTCACTCTTATTAACCGAACACTTTTCATTGTAAGAGTTCTCTCCCCCAAACACTATTGTTTCTTGTGTACCCATCTCCTTCGCAACAGTAAAAGAAAATGACAAATGTATTTTTCAAAATTGCTTGTTAAATCCTCAGGATGCTTCGGTCAATTTTAGAGTTGTTTCCCCTTTTGTATTTGACATAATTGATATAAATGTAACTCATGGACCGTAAGTAATAGAGACCTAGGGAATCTTGTTTTGAGGTCATTGGTCCACTAAAAAGAAAATAGGGTCAAGGTTAAAGGTCAAGGCCATTTTATAAATTCTGCCCTTTGCTTGTGCGTGCATCTAATCGTATACTATAACAACTTTATATAAAAGAACTGATGCAATATGTTTTTGGCTGTTGAAACGAAGACATGCTACATTCAGAAGCAATCTAATGATAACTTAAGCTTAAAATAAAGGAGTTATTGAACCTAAAATGTTAGATTTTAGTTAAATGAAATGTATCTTCATTTTGGTACATAATAAAGCCGTAGTATCTTTTGCAAAGGGTTGGTTGACACATGACCTTGAAAAATATCAAACGGAAGTGATCTTGTTCGAAACGGCAGTAGCTATTTTTGCACTAATTCAAGAGAAAAATACTTAGAAACTATTTATTTTTAGAATCAGTAAACAATAACCTTTAAATGACACCAGAAGTCAACTTCTGTAAACCGGAAGTTTCTTATTATCTCTCTTACTTACTTGACAGAAAATAAATAGAAACCATACGTTTTTGGAATCAGTGCAAAGTAAGCTATCTTATAAAACCATCAATGCCATTTTCCTAATCCAAAAGTAGCAAATTGTTTCCAATATTTAATGCAAAAGTATACAGAAACCAGATATTTTTGAAATCAGTGCAAAGAAAGCTATCCTATGAGACCGTGAATGACATTGTCTTTACCGGAAGTAGCAAATTATATCAGATGTTTAAGTCAAAGATATTTAAAAACCCAATAATGTTTTAATCAGTATGAAGAAATCTATGAATGGACGCCAATAGTTACTTTGAGTAAATAGGATGTAGCTGCTTATCAATTATCTAAAAATGTAATGTGGAAAAACGTTCAATTCTTCTCTGAACAATTGGTTTTTAATATGTAGACTGTTACTTCAAGACACCTTTAATGGAAAGTGGTGTTGAACTGCACTCGTCATTACAAATAACTTTTGCAATCAATGTATATTTGAAATACATTTAAATTGTTAGTCGTAACCAGAAGAAAGTTCAGAAGAGCTTTTTAAATCTACTTATTCTATCTATCAAATGTTAAAGAACTGTAATTGTAAATGCGGATCCAAAAAACGAGTTGAACACTCACTTGCTCTGTTTAAAATAAAAATTATAAATAGTACAGTTTAATCATAGGTATTGAAATCGGAATTCAGAAAAAAGAAAAAAATCTATCTAAGCCCTTTGGTCACAAAAATGTACATAATAGCTTACATCCACTTCATTTGGATGTTGGTGGATAGATTTGTAGATGTCTGATTGGAAAGCATACCACATCTCCTTATTCTTATATATCAAACATATGGGCGAGGAAGGTATTACCATATCGTCATCTGTTTATTGTTAAGGTCTGTGTGCTGTTCCAATCAGTCCTTTGGGTATTTGTTGTCGTTTAGTTGCTATCTCGCTGATGTTACTACACAACTTATGTTATGGGAAAAGAATCTGGTGCTACAGTATGGTTTTGTACAATTTGTTGATGTGTTATTCCCATTTTATAATAGCATTGATATAGTTAACAATTATACAATAAAGGTATGTGTCGACAAAAAGTACAATAAGGCATTAAATGTGAAATTAAAATAAGACAAAAATTCTTGTCATACCGACTAGTCGATTGTGCGAACGTAACTATAACTGGACAATCTTCCAGATGAAAGAAAAAACAATAAACAGTTCGAATTAAAATATTTGAACAACTATTCGAATATTTCAAGAAATGTTTTTAACATGATGCATTCTTTATTTAACACCCACATTTCATTCATTCGCACATAAAATAAACATGCCCTTTCACAATTTCGAGTCCTCAGTGCTCTTCAGCTTTTGTGCTTTATTTGACCTTTTAAACTTTTTTTATGTTCGCTAATGATGTAAAAATACGAAGATGTGGTATAATTGCCAATGAGACAACTCTCCACAAGAGACCATACCACACAGAAATTAACAACTATATGCCACCGCACGGCCTTCAACAATGAGTCTTTTATAGACGAAACGTGCGTCTGGCGTACAAACTTGTAATCCTAGTTTATTGTACACAATTCTTAATCAAACATAAATTTGTATGAACTGTCTTGAAATTTTTCTGCATATTGGGCTTTAAATTGTTCATTTTGCGCTACTGTGAAGTGGTTTTTCTTGTCTCCTACTATTCCTGAAACAAAGTGATGATAAAGCTTATTTTTATGAAATATACAATATGAGGTAAAACGCTTAAAAGTGTCAGACAAACATTTCAAAATCATAATCTGTTCAACCAAGTTTTTCAATTTTCACAGCTTTCTAAATATTTTACCGTAATTTTAACTTCATAGAAACCAGTTATATCCTGAATCGTACATGTAACACCTTTCTACATGCCAATTTTCAACCAATGTTTAGAGTCTTGTAATAAAATACCACCCTTCCAAAGCCAACTACTTCTAAGAATAACCCCTGGTTTTCTGAAAATTGTAAATTTTGGCTCAAAATGTTCTAAATATATTTCTCTTTCACCAACAGTTTCATTTCTCAAAATTTGTTGGTTAGTTTAAGTAAACAATGACATCAAAAGCACTATTTCTTTTTTGTCATGGAAGGGCTACTTTAACGTTCTAAAATGGAAGGGGTAAGTTGGTGGTCTGACACATAAAATCGCAACGATCTTCCCTCTATACAAATACAGGTGTATAGATAACAAGAAGCCATATAGTATACGTATATAGTCTCCTTATATCCTGCGTATATTATGAATGAACAGTTAAGTTCCAATTATTGTTAACGTCACCGTGTTATTCTGGGTCCTCGTTCAATTCGTGTTGATTTCATCCAAAAACAAATTTAACGACTGGGAAGTAAACAAAAACTATACGTTTAAGTGTTACTGTTAAATTGCAGAATACAAACAAATATTGTAAGGTGTAGGAAAATATCGATTGCATTTTTACTAGCTACGAAATAAGACAAAAGCTGGGCGAATCTCGCTTTTCTATTCGATTCCCAAGCTCTTTCAACTAAATTTTAAATTTCATTCAATGTACGAATATTTTTCATTTTGTGCCATATATTTTACAAAACATGTTTAACCCGTCGCATTTTTGCGCCTGTCCCAAGTCAGGAACTTCTGTCCTTTGTTAGTTTTGTATGTTTTTTTTTTATAATTTTGGTTTATTTATGTCTCGGATTTGAGTGTGACGTCTATTTTCGCTGATTTAGTATACATAATTGTCTAGGGTCCAGCCGAAGCCGGGTGCGGGATTTTCTCGCTGTGTTGAATACCCATTGGTGGCCTTCGACTGTTTTTCTGCTCTTTGGTCGGGTTGTCTTCTTGACACATTCCTCGTTTCTATTCTCAATTATATATTTGTTTATTGGTGTTTAATACCACTATCTCTGCCCATGGCGGCCAGTTTTTATTTCGGGAGGAAGCCTGGATACCAGGAATAAGCCACCGACTTCCCGTAGGACATGAAATATATGGCAAACGATCCTATCTTTTAAAATCAAACTAGATTTCATTTTTTACAATCTCGATCAGTGAACCATTATTGCTAAAAACCTTTGCATATATAAAATTTCTATTCATTGTATTAATATATCAATAACTTAAATTTTGCTGAAATCCACAAGTCGAAAAACTAATTCCAAGTTTTAAAAAAGCTAAACAATAGTTTGTCTTTCCTGAAATGATGAAAGAACGATGCACAAGTGTCTTTCGGATTTCTAATCATGTGTATTATCTTGCTTCTATGTTTGATGTGTTTCTTTAGAAGATACTGAAACTGACAATGAGTGTTGAGAAGTCAAGGCGATGGAAGGATATCCGTGACGGAAAAATCGGAAATGGTTTCCAGCATCGTCGCAACTTTGTTTGTATTATCGAGTTCTGCTGTTTTTCGGATTAACATACTGCTAATTTTGTGAATCCAATGTGTTCCTGAGAAAATGGTTATCGAAATATTTATAAACATACATGTATATAAAACTGGACATTATACAAAAGTGAAAACACATCTCTGTTCAATTTCAATAATAATTTCCTCTGCTGGCAATTGCAGCTGACCAAAAGTATTATAAAAAATCTATTTTACATGTTCAAGTTTTTCATAGGTATATCACGCGTTCTGGAAAAAAGCTCGATCCAAACTGAATATTTTAATTTGTCACTATAACTATGCAGATAGTCAAATAGAAGTAAAAAGGTAGTCAACAGCATAAATGGCTATCATCAGGTAAGTGTGACAATGTTAGTGGCCATATCACTACATGGTTTGAAGTATCGGATGCCAAGCGCACTATTTCGCGAGATTAATTTATTTATGTGTTCACTAGAGGTAAACAAGGAGGGGTTATTAATTTAATAAAAACATTTGTTTAAAGTATCATATGTTATTGATGTGTTTTTTTATCAGCTCAGAAACATTAAAATTTAGACAATGAAGTTTAATAAAATAAAATTATCGACATATGTTGAGGTATTGTCCAATTAAAAGTGGGAGGCAAGTTTACGGGATGTATATTTTAATTCATGTTCAATGTCCTGTCGATTTAAATAGCGGAAATAATTTAATCTTCAATAATAATTCATCAACAGTAAGGATCTTTAAGCTTATATTTTAATATTGTTTTGAAATATGGTTGACTTTGAAGATTTTACACTACTATGTCGTGTTATACGATGGGTGACTGTCAAGATATTTTTTTTTATATATGCACGAATGTCAAGACTTTGATGTCTATATTACGTTATACCCTTTAAACTATTTAATCGTTTGTATGCCGTTGATGGAAAAATAGTAAATAAATGCACACAATGCATGTTGGGTCCGAATAACAAGAATGTAAACCCATATGACTTGCACTATTTTTTTTTTATCGTTTGTTTACAGTTTATACAAAACGACTGATAAATACCTGATTTTGGGTACGTGCATATAATTATATCTGTATCTCTTAACTGGAATTTAGTGATATCTTGTAAAGCTTCTTCTGCTCCTTTCTCCCTGAATGGAGGGAATGATGGATAACAAACTCCATCATGCTCGGGTAAAGGAACAGGTTTCAAGCTCTTTCTAATTTTCATGAAAATTACTAAATCTTATGAAACTGTACAGAAGCAAGAATGGGGTTGACATATTTATATTTCGCACGGGGAAACTATTTCTAGAGGTGGTGCGAATTTGTTGAACAGCTGAACAGGCCATACATTAAAGAAAAAAAAATTAACATATTTATGTCGACAGATGGGTGAAATTATGAAATTTATATAACTTATTCTAAATTTGATTGTTTATTTAGTGAATTTAAGATAGCATCAAATACTGTATAATTATTCACATCGAAGATCCTTGTTATCCTTATTATTTCTAGTCACTTTATAACAATGTCATATAGTTTATTTATTAGTCTTGTAATAATGTATGTATGCGCTGTAGTTTGAACAACAAAAAGATCAACAAAGAATAAACAAAACAAAAAACAAAACAAAAAACATGCATGTTATATTTTGTGGTATCGATAATATAACTTTTGAAAATATTAAGTAAAAGGCAAATTAAGTGGCTTGTACGTGATGTCACGTTGGTTCGTGTTTATTTGGTACTTAGAGTGGGCTGTCTGTATAGTTTTGCATTTGGTGACCTTGAAAGATACCATACGATATAGAATCACTGTGCCAAAAATTTGAAGAGAAGGGGCATTATGAAAATGCATACGAAAAAATCTACATTTACCTTCACGACGGATGCCACACGTGAAGCAGGATCTGCCTACCCTTCCGAAGCAACTGAGATCACGCCCTGTTTTTGGTGGGGTTCGTATTGCTCAGTAACTAGATTTCTATGACGTGTTTTCTATACTGTTGTGTATCTTTTAGAAAAGCGCACAAATAACGAAACACCTTCGTTTGGAAAGCAAATGTGTTTTCACAAATACCGCGGGATAGGTTAACAAAGAAAAATACGTACATACACCAACCTTAATGAGAATCAAGGCTCGGTCAGAAATGTCACGATAGGAAGTAGAAAGCAACTTTAAACTTATTTACATACGAAATAAGGTGTTGTTATGAGATATACCGTTCTAGATGTTGACGTAGTTTACAATGTTTTAGTATGCCCTATTATCGCTATCATTAGTGACGTGATGAATAATGAAAGGATACGTTATGTAAGGTCAATATATTGTAACTAAACTATGTCCTAGTATAAATAAATATGTCATTGACCCAATAGGGATGCAAGGATACACATAGTGGAATATTATCAATTGATCCCATGCGTATTATCGATTTTCCGCCAATGCCATTTTTATTTACTTATAGCGTTTTTAATAAGGTGTATTTTTGGCATGGTCATGGTTAAAGTGTTGTCCGTTTTGTAAAAAAGAATGGATATAAACCATATGAACAAAATGGATTCAATAAACTTTTAGAACAAAGTAAAAATATTTATTAACATTATCAACTTTTTCATTTAGATTTCTTTGTGAAATAAAATTGCAATATTTGCCGATAGTTTTACTTTATAAATAAAATCAAAGTAGAGCATTTCCGATTTATTCGACACTATTGCATCTTGGTCGACATTGCATTTTTCAATTTGAATACAAAAGAGGTTCCGAGTAAAACGAGATTTGCGAGCAAGCTAACCAGAGATAAACGAGATGTCGGAAAATAGTATTGCTTCCTTACGGCAGATATCAAAGTAACTGCAGGAAATGGACGAAGTATCATCAATGTTGCTTAAATGTTTGGAATTATATTATAAAATAGTTTGTACACTTATATTGAAAACTGTCGTCCCTCACAGTATATAAGTTTGCACTCGCAAGTTCGTGCAATATGATATTCACGTACTAGTCGGAACAAAAGTCCTCAATATTAATGCAACAACCCATCAGTTTTAAATATCGAATGACAAAAAAAAAATGAAATTATATACATGTATCATACCACATCTTCTTATATCTATATACATATTTTCAGAATTTCGAACCTAAATTTGATGACAGCCTCATTTTTTCGAAAAAAATAGTTGATTTTTTGCGACTACTTGATGATATATTTATCTCTCTTGACATGAAATCTTTTGTGTGACGCAACGTTCTTACCTTGCAGTTACTTTTAAAAGGATTTTGAGTCAGCACAGTTTTATCTAGTCAAAGCTAAGTAAACGTCGGTGGTTATACTAAGTGTATTTTTAAAAATCTACCTAATGAACTTACAACTCTCGTTTCATATGTATCAGTGTTATCTCATTGTTTTGTCACTATAGTATGAGACGGTTATTAGATCTGGTATTTGCAATGAACGTTCTGATATTTAACCTTCACAAACTAAACCAAACTTTTCCGTCATCAACAACGATAATATAAAATGGGGTTCACTTTTCAACGACGTTGTTTCAAATAATCACATAATAATTCGCTGGGCATCCAAAATGTCGTATATGATTTTTTTTTTTTTTTTTTTTTTGCTAATAGATATAAGAAGATGTGGTATGAGTGCCAATGAGACAACTCTTCATCGAGGTCACAATTTGTAAAAGTAAAACTACTTTTTTCACACAATGAGGCTTGGCGGGAGGAAATCTCTGATATTGCAAAATATCACATATTTAGAAATATCAAAACATTTGAAATAAGACATCTTACAAAATTGCCAATCTCAATTGTTTGTAAAGATTGCTTCCAAAATGTTGTATGTAAACTTGAAAATCGTTGTATAATGGCTTTGAGAACCAAATACTTGTACATTTCTTTATGTTTGTGGAATAAGGTTTATTTTTGCGTTATCCAGAAATGTTCAGGTTTTTATTTCACAGCCATTTACAAAAATATTTAAGTTCACATACGATATTTTGGAAGCAAACCAAATTTTCAAAGCCTGTTTGTGAGATTTTTTGTCGTTGAAAAATACGTAATTTACTACATTTTGGAAGTCCAGTGACGAAATATTTGTTATAATAAAACACACTTTATTGTATTTAAGAATAACAAAATTAGAAATATTTGTTTTAAATTTGATTTTTTAAAGTATTAACATTAACTCTGACATTCAATAGCCGATTGGGGAACAATTTTCAACTCATTTATAGTTCTTAATTGTTATTTATTTAGACCACTTTACCCTGGTAAGCGAATAATCGTAAATGCCTGTCAAAGGTTAGGGGCCTGCTATTTGAATTGTTTCACGTTTTGGCATGCCTAGGCCTTTTTGTAGCTAACTATACGGTATGCGTTTTGCTCTTTTGTGAAGACCGTGCAGTGACTTTTAATTACATTCATTCAGCTCCTTTGTTCTCTGTAAGTTAGTTGTCTCATTGGCTATCTCTTTATTTAAAATAATGAGTTGAACTCCATGGTTAAATGATAGACTAGGCTAAAATTAAAGGCTGATAGGCGAGTTAGTAGACGTATGCTACCTTATAGAGAAGGGTCTATTATTTCAGATTTTTTTCAAATAAAAGTGTCACTTCGTTGTAAGGCTACATTCAGCTATAAGCATTCTGAGAGAAGAAATGACGACATTTGCTCTTAGTTAATGTTTAAGATCGTTTGATGGATTGTTAACACTAACATAAATAAAAACAAATACTCCCTATATTTGTTCCGCTTAAAATATCCAAATCGGAAATTTCTTAAGGATGTATTTAAGCATATAGGCCGCATAAAAGGATGATCCATGTTCTTTTTCGTATTGCAGTGAAACATAAATGTAGTGGGGCTGTGTGTTTGCCTGTGCCTTATATGGAACATACCCATATTTTCCAATGGCAGTCCATATTTTCTGTCGTTCAATCCGGTCAAGCTATCAACAATGATCAATTGTAATAATAATACATGAAAAAATTGCCACCGATTCAATAATATAAAGAAAAGACAGACTGACGTCTTAAACCTAATAGAATTCCAATATCAAAGAATCAATATTACAATTATACATATATTCGATATATAATTTCCCGACCGGTTCATTATTTTTTCATAATCAATGGGTGGTTCGTTTCACCTCAGTTCCTCTTTGATGAAAATTTGGTTAAAACGTCAAATGTTCTTGCTATCCTCATGGAAAGACGACCATGCCTGATGACGTCACGAATAAAAAACGCATCTTTTGGTATTTCAGTAAAGACGTTTGTCTGCATATTGGCTAAAAATCATCAGAGAAACATCTTCCACCACTGAATGTAACACTATATTTCTACACTCTCGACAGTATTTAAAAAGCTCGACAAGCCTCGCATTTTAGATTTGAAAATTTAATTTGTCTCGAGTGAAGAAATATCGTATCACACTGTTTGCAGAGGTAGAATTTATATAGTACAATTTTGAGTAGATTCAGACTATAAAATTTAACATCAGCTAAATCCTTAACCAGAATGAACATAAAAACGAAGCCCTTTCAACTGAGTTTGATAGTTTGATCTTATGTTGTACTGTTAAACCACTGTCCAAGGTTAGGAGAGGATTGACGCCTTCAAACAAGATTAACCCCGCCACATTATGTTTGTGCCTGTCCCAAGTCAGGAACCTGTAATTCAGTGGTTGTCGTTTGTTGCTGTATATCATATTTGTTTTTTTTATTCATTATTTTGTACATAAATCAGACCAAGAGTCCTCTCGTTTTAATTGTTTTACGTTTGTCATTTTGGGGTCTTTTATAGCTGACTATGCGGTATGGGTTTTGCTCGTTGTTGATGGCCGCACGGTGACCTTGTTACTTTCTATGTCATTTGGTCTCTGGTGGAGAGTCCTCTCATTGGCAACACCACATCTTCTTTTTTCTAAATATAGATTGGAATCCGACTACGTAAACGTTTCGGCGAAACTTTGGTTGTACTCCTTCATTTACTGTTTGCTTAATCAAAATTAAAGAAAAAACATTGTTACAGATAAATACACAAACGTTGATGTGGAAGCGGTGATTCACCAAACCTGTTAGTATGAGGGTCTGGATGGGAAGTCCTTCTGTATTCTATAATGTTTTAGGCCAGGTTTCTCTATTCTCTATTCTTTATATTTTAGCACCTCATTATTCTCTAATCTTTATATTTTAGCACCTCGTTATTCGCTATTCCTTATTGTTTTGGTCCATGATTCACTATTCTTTATATTTTATCACCTCAGTATTCGCTATTCTTAATTGATTTGGTCCATTTTTCTATATTCTTTATTGTTTTTGACCATTTTTCTCTATTCTTTATTGTTTTAGGTCCATTTTTCTCTATTCTTTATTGTTTTTGTCCATTTTTCTCTATTCTTTATTGTTTTTGTCCATTTTTCTCTATTCCTTATTGTTTTTGTCCATTTTTCTCTATTCTTTATTGTTTTGTTCATTTTTCTCTATTCTTTATTGTTTTTTGTCCATTTTTCTCTATTCTTTATTGTTTTTTGTCCATTTTTCTCTATTCTTTATATGTTTCGCCTATTATTCTCTATTCTGTAAACCCCCATCCACACCCCCAATTATGTCGACTAAGGATATGAACTAGTCTGGATATAAAACTTTGCAATCCAAAGTCGTGTCATCCTGTAGATTGTAGATGGCGATATGCACTAATGCATAAGGATACCCATAGCAATGTTATTTACTTGTCTTAAGACTCGTAATCGTATAGCGCTAAATAAAAATAAAATTGAAAACAAAAGGATAACATTTTGTCCAGTATTTTGGAATTTTCTCTAAAATGCACATTTATACAATGTGTAATATCATTGCTATTTCTGTCGTTTTATATATCTTTTTTAATGTTCATTTAAACAAAAAATCCTTCGTTATTTATCTTTTAACTCATTAAATCGTCAATTTGTGAAAACAAGTAAACACAAACTTAAGAATCACATGGTTCCTTAAGAGACATATAGGGGTCTTTTTAAAAAAATGTCCATTTTTGACAACTGGAAAAGGAAAACAACAAAATGTTGAAAAATAAGTGGTTTGATTGTACATGTCAATACTTTAACATCAGTATAAACTAAATATAAAATATGCAATATTAGACTGAACGGTAATTTTGACAACTCTGTAAAACTTAACATGGTGTACATTGTACCAAGATGTCCCTCTCGCAACAATTTTTTAAGACTCTGCAATGCTAAAAAATTAGAATTTAAAGGTACTTTTTCTTCACGAATCTGACAAAATAAAAAAAAAATATACGATTAACCTATTTGATTTGCAATTTTAAATACTTGACAAAATTACAAGTCGTTTTTATAATATTCACAAATGGCATCTGCGTAACGATATATGTCCCTTATAAAACGTTTTGTGTTCACTACGTAACGGGTTGTGTCCACTTCGCAATGAAAATGTTGCGTAGTGGACCGTTGCGCAGTGGACGTATTTACGTGTTAGCAGCCATTGCTGTTACACGCGTTTTCTCAGATAAATGTTTTTATGATTATTGTCTTAGATAATACATTTTATTTGATAAACTCTACGTTGTTTCATGATTTGAGGTCAACATTTCTTAAAAAAAAAAAAAAAACAAAAGTTGCAAAGTGGACAAAAGTACGCTACCACCCAGCAGACACACATCATTGATTCCACATTGAATCAATGTTTACCTTCTATGTTGAATCAATTTTTAATTTATATGGAATTTGCAAATTTGTATCAACGTTGAAATTCTATATTGAATCAACCTTGGTGTTCAACTTTGAATCAACGTGGAATAATGGTTGCTTCAATATTGTTTCAACCAATAAATTAATTTGAATTTAGATTGAAATTCAGGGTAAATATCACATTCTGTTGTACAATCAACCTTGAATAAGGTTTGTTTCAACTAATAACTAAAGTTGAGTTCAGATTGAATACAAGTTTTAAAAGTTCTGTGTGATCGTCAAAATTGAATCAAAGTTGATAAGTGGTTGTTTTCAACTTTGTTTCAACCTAAATTTCAAGTTTCATGCATCCTGTATTTTCGGTGTGTTGCATTCAAAATTGAATAAAACTAGTTATTTTAATGATTCCTTAGCAAATATCAGACATATTTATTAACTAGTATTGGCAGTTTTCTTGCCAAAGGTTAGTACTTTAACCTGTACACGCCAACTTCATCCACAAATACAATTTACCGCCTTGCAATAGCACATAGGGTCAATTCTACTTTTTTTTATTCCTATAGCATGTTTAATATTCGGAATACAACGATACATGAATGAATGGTAATTTTTTTCTGTAAAAGCAATTTATTTATCTTGTTTTGGAAATGGGATATAATTTTTGTTATACAGTTTATACTGGTTAGATCAATTTGGAAATATTTTAATTCCAAACACCGGCTTATTTGCTAGCTAAACATTTAACAGTTTTCAAAGCTTAACGGCCAAAATAACATCAATATTCGAATTATTTCCAAAAGTTCTAAAAGTCATTCAAAGAGATTCGACACTTCTTAAAGATGTTCATGTTCTCTTTATGTAGCAGAAATTAGATATATGGTTCTTCATTTATCCAAAAAGAAATGTTGCTGATATTTCTGCAATTCGCCTTTTCATAACCTAATATATTCTTGATATAATTCAAAAAGTGTATACACAAAAACGTGTTGATTTACGTTGTCAGTTTATTTCAAATGTCCTTTTAATATCTTTTGCTACTAAGATCAATCGTTCTAAACAATGAAAATTTAACATGGCAGATAGTGTTATTCTCATTTTGTGGTACGAACAAAGAAATTAACCACAATCCTTTTGATTCTAAAACGACGAGTTTCTTATAAATGAAAAGACAATATTGTAGGACTGCCAATACGACAAAAAACCCACCAGAAACCAACTGACATTGAATGAGGAAACAATAGGCCATGAAAAATTATTGTGTTAGTCCAAATAATTATTCCGTCCAAACAGTATTAATCTATCATAGCCTTTCAATACCCTCATAATCATGATAATTGTTTTGACTAGTACTGTGAAATGGTGTGTATAACTTATATATTCGTGACAAAAATACGTAACTGTTTGTGATGTCCTGTGCTGTCATAATGTTGTTAGTTATTATTCGTTTTATGTGTTTATGTACTATAATATTATTTATTGTGTCTCTGTGCTAAGTATTCTTGCGTTTGTATATGCTGTATTCCTGTCACATAGTGTTGTCATTTTGACGATACATTTTTAGCATTGCTTAATAAGCGGGATGTTTGGCTAGCCATACAAGTAGGTTCAACTCATCATTATTTGTTTTCTAAAATTTGATCCTGTACCAAGTGAGGAATGCGGCAGTTGCTATCAAATAGTTCGTTTCTATGTATGTTGGCGTTTTTTTGTTTTTTTTTATTGTTGTACATCAGTGTTTCTCTTGTTCCATTGTTTTCTTTTATACTTGACGAGTTCCCCTCATTTTTTGTTTACAACCCGTATTTGTCCGGTTGCGGAATTTTTCTGCTGTTTTGAAGACCCATGGGTGGCCTTTATTATCTGCTCTTTGGTCGGGTTGTTGTCTCTTTGACACATCTCCTATTTCTATTGTCAATTTTATATCTATCTCGATCAGTCAAAATAAGTATGTTATTGTATTCCATATTTGACAAAAAAGGAATTTCAATAAAAGTCTATTGACTTTTGTGATAATCATGAAATTGTTTAATGTGTCGTGTTTCAGCATTTAAAGTTTTTCGAAGTATGGCTACCAGTCTATATAGTTACGGTTTATACATTGAACTAATGCTAAGTTTATCCATCCATCAACCCACCCTCCTTGAGTTGATTGCGTATGTCCATATTCCCATTGACGTATAACGATATACTAATGTTCCTCCTTTGAAGATAAACTTTATACTATATCATGTATACATGCTTGTACAAGTATTGCATGCACGAGTCTAGCTTTTGTGAATTCACATCAGTTTGAAGAATATATTTGGGTGTACAAAATGTATTCAAGGGTTCTATACATGTAGGTAAGATTATTGTATTCGTTGTACTCCTTGAAAAACGTTAACTCTTTTTTAATAAAATTGAGAATGGAAATGGGTCATATGTCGAAGAGACAACAAACCGACCAAAGAGCAGACAAAAGCCGTAGGCCACACATGGGTCTTCAATGCAGCGAGAAAATCCTCAGCTGGCCCCTAAATAAAATTGTGTGCTAGTTCAGTGAAAATGGACATCACACTAAACTCTTAAACATATAATTGAACTAAAATTAAAAAAATATACTAGACTAACAAAGGCCAGAGGCTCCTGACTTGGAACAGGCGCAAAAATGTGGCGGGGTTAGATATGTTTTGTGAGATCTCAACCCTCCCCCTATACCTCTAGCCAATGTAGAATAAAGAAACACATAACAATACGCACGGTAAAACTCAGTTTAAAAGAAATCCGAGTCCGATGTCAGAATAGGTAACAAAAGAAACTAAGCAAAATCACAATGATACATACATGAACAAAGGACTACTAGCAGTTACTGACATGCCAGCTCCAGACCTCAATTAAACTGATTGAAAGATTATGTCTTCATCATATGAAAATCAAGTACAATCCCTCCCGTTAAGAATACTAAAACCGAAATGCTTGATCAACGATGGCTATGATTAAAACACTTAATGAATTATCTGATCAAAATTGATGTTGAAAGCTGTTATTTAAGTACCGATATATGCTTTAACATTGTACAAATTATAATTTGTTGAAGCAAAAAGAAGTATTATATGACGAAGATATTGCACGCAAACAAAACTAAACTGCTTACATCTACTTCAAGTTGACTTTGGTGTATAGTTGGCATATTGGCAATCATAGGATATCTCCTTATTTTTGTATGAATGTAAATTTCTACAATGGCTAGAGGTATATATAGGGGAGAGTTGAGATCTCATTTTTTGTTTAGGGACCTGCTGAAGCACGACTCCGGTGCGGGATTGTCTCGCTGTATTGAAGACCAATTGGTGGCCATGGCCTTCGGCTGTTTTCTACTCTATGGTCGGGTTGTTGTCTCTTTGACACATTCCCCATTTACATTTTCAATTTTAAAAGGTTATCCTCTCAGTCTTAATGATAATATCATGGGAATTGGTAATATATCAAGAACCGATTCTGTTAACATTTTGAATATAGTTTCTAAAACTATTCGTAAAAACAGTTCTCATGGGCGTAGAAAAAATCGCAATCAAAGACAATTTTGAACCAGCCATACAAATATTTCGGACCTAATTTCTATTTCAAAAAACAACGGCAGACATTATCTGTTAACCAAGCTCTGTTCTTTACCTGTAAACAAATTACATAAAATTTTAGAGGATTGCAACACAATTCCATATTGCAGTCCTAAGTATGAAATCGTTCAAATTGTAATGGCATATTGTTATTCTAAACTGTTTCCCAAAATTGATCGCCCTAAAGATCATAAAAAACACTTTATTAAAACGGTAAACAAAAAGTATGTCAATACAGGTTTTGATTTTGTAAATATTGCCGGTTTTTTTAATGATCATTCTGTTAAAGAAAAAAATTCCTGGATATTTTGATAATACTGAACTCCCTCTTATTTGTTATGTTTACAAAAATTCTACTCGGAAATATGTGTTTAATTATAGCCAAGTGTGTAAAAATATAAATATCAGTGACAATACACCTATGTCATGTAATTGCAATAATTCCGAATACATTTATTTCCCCAGTTCACATGTTA
Source organism: Mytilus californianus (assembly GCF_021869535.1). Classification (NCBI taxonomy): domain Eukaryota; kingdom Metazoa; phylum Mollusca; class Bivalvia; order Mytilida; family Mytilidae; genus Mytilus; species Mytilus californianus. Next base: position 39,371,394 of record NW_026262712.1, read on the forward strand.
TAAAAAATTGAAAACAACACGTTGAATAATTTCATGCGTCCGAAGCGCTTTTCTGGATTTACCTACAGGAGACGTTAACATCGTTCGTGACCGAGAGTTGAAATCATTCCTCAGTAAAGGACCTAACTATCGTCCCCCGTCAGTTATTAATTGGAATGAGTGTCGTAATATTATCCACGACTCACTCCGTACTTACTGTTTGAAATGGATAAAACGAGAAAAAGCTGACAAACAATCTTTGGACTCTTTTTTTGTTTTTTTTTAAATTCAGTAATGAACATAGTTGATATACGTATACAACATTTGAAAGAACATTTTACTCTTAACAACAACCATAAAAACCTTATTTCTCGTATCAAACATAAACTAAAAGAACTCGCCAAGGAATTTGTTCTTGTCCCGGCTGATAAAGCTGCTAATAATATCATAATGGTTTGACGTAAATTTTACATTGAGGTTCTGCAAAAGGAAATCACGAATTCACCAACATCCCAACTGACTCCATTTTCGGAAAACGTTATCTGTAACAAACATAAACCTTTAGCTACTTCTTTACAAGCAAAACCAAATACAATGAAAGTTCCAACTATGTACTGGGTTCCGAATCTACACAAAACACCTTACAAATATACATTTATTTCGTCTTCAAGCCATTGTTCCACTACAACATTGTCTATTCTACTTACTAGTACACTCTCTACAATCAAAAACCTAATGATAAATTGTTCAAATAAGGCCTTTGAAAATAGTGGAATAATTATTTTTGAAGTGTCAAAAATTCGTTGGAAATATTTGATAAATTGCATGCTTATATTGGTGATTTTGAATCTGTTCAAAGTTTTGATTTTTCTACCCTATATACCACTTTGCTTCATTTTCTTATTAAGAAAAAATGCACACACCTAATCAAATGGGCATTTAAAAAGTCAGAATGCGAACACATATGTTCAAACTCGTTTAGGTCATTTTTAAGTAACAACAAACAAAAGAACTATGTCAATTGGACATGCTTTGATACTATAACTGCCCTTGAATTTTTACTAGATAACATTCTGTTTGCTTTAGAGATTCCGTAAATCGTCAAGTTATCGGAATTACAATGGGGACTAACTGTGCACCACTTATTGCGGACCTGTTTTTGTAATGTTATGAGTTACAACTTATGACTAAAATCAGCAAAGACCCATCGAAACAACATCTAATACAATAATTTAACAATACTTTTAGATATTTAGATGATATATTGGCTCTCAATAATGATGACTTCAGTAAGTATACTAAAGAAATGTATCCAGTTGAACTAACTTTAAATAAAGCTAATACTAACAATGACCACTGTCCTTTCTTCGATCTTGATATCTATATCATAAACAGGAAACTCAATACCAAAATTTATGATAAAAGAGATGATTTTTTCATTTCCTATCGTTATGGTGTTTATATATCTCAACTTGTAAGATTCGCTCGTGTAGGTGTAATACCACCATTGATTTTCCCCTATTAGTCTTTGTTAAATTTGCACTTTTCAAAAAATTGTGCAGAATTTATCTTTGTTTCAAATAAAGAAATACTTGGCATGAGTAATGTTTTATCCTGTCCAGTACTATAGAAAAAATTTCACATAACATTTCATTGCATATAAGAAAATAACCATCACTGGAAGTTAACCAATCAAATTTTCCCCCTTTTTTAACCTGTGTACAAGCTTTAGTAACCATGTAACCTCAAGTTTCCAAAATATTCTATAGAAACCCCAAATAAAGAAATAATGGTGCTTTGAAATACCCAAGATATATGTTTATGACTCAGAAATGTTTTACTGCAATGAAATGTAGGATCAATTACCTACAACTGTCAAATTCAAGGGAATATTTTTTTTCGACCTATTTTCGTATGCAACCGGATGTGACGTACTATGATTTGGTGGTATTACACCTAAAGAAGACTTTTTTGTTGAATAAACTGAATGTGACTTTTTTCCTTTGTAATACTGGTTATTTCAAGCATTCCTGTCAAGTTTTGTCATAATCAGTTCAATAGTTTGAGAAAAATCTAGTATAATGTAAGACGACATCTACAGCGATTCGAGCAAAATTTCTTCGAAAAATTCAAACCAAGCCGCATCATGATAGAATATAGTGTGTACCAATAAATGATCAAATATTTATCTCATCTGCCTACAAACAGTTGAATATGATACAAAAGATGACTTTAGGATGATAAATACTACTAATGGACCTCTTATTCTTCCTTATAAAGTCTCTTTTGGTCCATTTATACCTCTCATTTCCTCAAAATTTCTACTTTTTAGGCCAATAAATAAAAATTTTGGGGTAACTTTCACTCATTTATGATAGAAATGTTATTATAAATGATTAATTGAAGTATTCAAGCTGCTTGAACTATCCGTATAAAAGTTTACTGTCTCCAAGGAGGTTTCAATAAGTCCTTGCGTAAAACTTAAATTTACGCCGCGTTCCAGAGAGGGACATAAAAAACTTCTCTTTTGGTGAATAATTTGTTGTTACTGCTTTAAAAATAATTTCATTTACTTAAAACTATATATTTATTAAAGTATTTCTTAGGAAAAATTTTCTAGTATAGCAGAATATAAGAAATAAGGAGAAAAAGCTCCCCAAGACTCTAAGTATGGCTTGTTCTGTCAACTAATATTCATGGTAAAGTCCTATTTCAAGGAAATTTTCTCATAAAATGTATTTTGGAGACTCAATCCACTCAGAATATTTCATTATTTGTAATATTTCACTTAAATAGCAAGAAATTTTAACACATGAGAGTACTCACAAGGTCAAAGGTGCATGTACAGCTTCCCATATTAGGTGTAATACCACCATTGATTTTCCCCTATTAGTCTTTGTTAAATTTGCACTTTTCAAAAAATTGTGCAGAATTTATCTTTGTTTCAAATAAAGAAATACTTGGCATGAGTAAAGTTTTATCCTGTTCAGTACTATAGAAAAAATTTCACATAACATTTCATTGCATATAAGAAAATAACCATCACTGGAAGTTAACCAATCAAATTTTCCCCCTTTTTTAACCTGTGTACAAGCTTTAGTAACCATGTAACCTCAAGTTTCCAAAATATTCTATAGAAACCCCAAATAAAGAAATAATGGTGCTTTGAAATACCCAAGATATATGTTTATGACTCAGAAATGTTTTACTGCAATGAAATGTAGGATCAATTACCTACAACTGTCAAATTCAAGGGAATATTTTTTTTCGACCTATTTTCGTATGCAACCGGATGTGACGTACTATGATTTGGTGGTATTACACCTGTATGTAACAACGTTTTAGATTTTAGGGAGAGAAATTGGTGTATGACTGAAAAATTGTAACACTAGGTTTTCAATATCACAAACTAGTCAAAACATTAACTAAATTTTATCATCGGTACAAGGACATCATTCGTAAATATAATTTAACATGTAAACATCTTATACGTTCAGGTATTTCACATTCAATTTTGTATGGTAATATTCTTTACAAAACACAAAAATGTCGACATTCACCTAAAAAAATAACAAAACCTTTAAACAGACTTATTAAGTAGAGATATAGTTACGATACTGTTGTCAGGTCATGAAGGATTAAAATTGAGAATGGAAATGGGGAATGTGTCAAAGAGACAACAACCCGACCATAGAGCAGACAACAGCCGAAGGCCACCAATGGGTCTTCAATGCAGCGAGACACTCCCGCACCTGGAGGCGTCCTTCAGCTGGCCCCTAAACAAATATGTATACTAGTTCAATGATAATGGACGTCATACTCAACTCTAAATTTTACACAGGAAACTAAAATTAAAAATGATACAAGACTAACAAAGGCCAGAGGCTCCTGACTTGGGACAGGCGCAAAAATGCGGCGGGGTTAAACATGTTTTTTGAGATCTCAACCCTCCCCCTATACCTCTAGCCAATGTAGAAAAAACAAACGCACAACAGTACGCACATTAAACCTCAGTATAAGAGAAGTCCGAGTCCGATGTCAGAAAAGGAAACAAAGAAAATAAACCAAATGACAATAATACATAAATAACAACAGACTACTGGCAGTTACTGACATGCCAGATACAGACCTCAATTAAACTGATTGAAAGATTATGTCTTCCTCATATGAATATCAGGCACAATCCCTCCTGTAAGGGGTTTAGTATTATACCGTCATACAATATATGAGAAGAGCATAACCCGTGTCATGACAACAACTGGTTTTAGAATAAATGTGTTTAATTCCGATGCAAAGACCCTATAAGTGAATCAATATTAAAGCCAAAATATGCAATCTTTAATGACCTGACAACAGTATTGTAACTATATCCCTTCTGAATAAGTCTGTTTTAAAGGTTTTGGTAGCTTTTGAGGTGAATACTGACATTTTTTTGCTTTGTAAAGAATATTACCATAAAAGATTGGATGTGAAAAACCCGAACGTATAAGATGTCTGCATGCTGAGTTATATTTACGAATGATGTCCTTATACCGATGATAAAATTTAGTAAATGTTTTGACTAGTTTATGATATCGAAAACCCTGATGTAATAATTTTTAGTAATACATAAATTTATCTCGCTAAAATCTAATGCGTTGTTACATACACGAGCGAATCTTACAACTTGAGATATATAAACACCATAAGATGGTGACAAGGGAACGTCACCATCTAAAAATGGATAATTAACGATAGGAAATGAAAAATCATCTCTTTTATCATAAATTTTTGTATTAAGTTTCCCGTTAATGATATAGATATCAAGATCGAGGAAAGGACAGTGGTCATTGTTAGTATTAGCTTTATTTAAAGTAAGTTCAACAGGATAAATTTCTTTAGTATACATACTGAAGTCGTCATTATTGAGAGCCAATATATCATCAAATCTTTAAAAGTATTGTTAAATTTTTGTATCAGATGTTGTTTCGATGGGTCTTTGCTGATTTTAGTCATAAATTGTAACTCATAACAATACAAAAACAGGTCCGCAATAAGTGGTGCACAGTTAGTCCCCATTGGAATTCCGATAACTTGACGATATACGGAATCTCCAAAGCGAACAAAAATGTTATCAAGTAAAAATTCAAGAGCAGATATAGTATCAAAGCATGTCCAATTGACATAGTTCTTTTGTTTGTTGCTACTAAAAAATGACTAAAAGAGTTTGAACATATGTATTCGCATTCCGACTTTTTAAATGCCCAATTATTTAGGTGTGTTAACTTTTTTCTTAATAAGAATATGAGGCAAAGTGGTATATAGTGTAGAAAAATCACCAATATAAGCATGCAATTTGTCAAGTACTTCCAACGAGTTTTTGACACTCCAAAAGTAATTCATTCCAATATTTTCAAAGGCCTTATTTGAACAATTTGCATATTTTGGCTTTAATATTGATTCACTTATAGGGTCTTTTCATCGGAAATAAACACATTTATTCTAAAACCAGTTGTTGGCATGATACGGGTTATGTTCTTCTCATATATTTTATGATGGTATAATACTAAACCCCTAACGGGAGGAATTGTACTTGCTATTCATATGATGAAGACATAATCTTTCAATCAGTTTAATTGAGGTCTGGAGCTGGCATGTCAGTAACTGCTAGTAGTCCTTTGTTCATGTATGTATCATTGTCATTTTGCTTAGTTTCTTTTGTTACCTATTCTGACATCGGACTCGGACTTCTTTTAAACTGAGTTTTACCGTGCGTATTGTTATGTGTTTCTTAATTCTACATTGGCTAGAAGTATAGGGGGAGGGTTGAGATCTCACAAAACATATTTAACCCCGCCGCATTTTTGCGCCTGTCCAAAGTCAGGAGCCTCTGGCCTTTGTTAGTCTAGTATATTTTTTTAATTTTAGTTCAATTATATGTTTTAGAGTTTAGTGTGACGTCCATTTTCAATGAACTAGCACACAATTTTATATCATTGTCATTTTGTTTAGTTTCTTTTGTTACCTATTCTGACATCGGACTCGGACTTCTTTTGAACTGAGATTTACTGTGCGTATTGTTTGTGTTTTCTACATTGGCTAGGGTTATAGGGGGAGGGTTGAGATCTCAAAAAAAAATGTTTAACCCCGCCGCATTGTTACGCCTGTCCCAAGTCAGGAGCCCCTAGCCTTTGTTAGTCTTGTATGATTTTTAATTTTAGTTTATTGTGTATATTTCGGAGTTTAGTATGACGTCCATTATCACTGAACTAGTATACATTTTTGTTTAGGGACCAGCTGAAGCACGCCTCCGGGTGCGGGAGTTTCTTGCTGCGTTGAAGACCTATTGATGGCCTTCGGCTGTTGTCTGCTCTTTGACACATTCCCCATTTCCATTCTCAATTTTATAGTTTGCATAAGAAACAATTCTACGTAGTGATCATTCTGCACACCTATCGAATTATTCCTGCAACATTTATTATCACACTATATCGGGAAAAAATATAAAAAGTTTTAACATGATTAGAGAAAACAACTGCATATTTTCTAGTGACTAATAACAAATCATAACACAGGAATTCAATTAAAAAGAAATTTTACTTTATTAAAATGAATTATATGTGCGTATTAATTGGTTTTCTTAAATAAGTGAACTGTTTTTTTTTCTGTTTCTTTTTAAAGCAAAATTTGTCAAGGCATATTATATAATTGCGTGCAACTTCTGTGCAAATGTTAGTTCCATCAATATCCACTAAACGCGTTTTCCTCATGACTGTCATACTGTCCGACAGAATTAACGCGACCGCCGTTTCCTACAAATGATTGATTGTGAAATCTAGATGCAAAATTCGCCGTTTTATGGTTTGCAGCTGCAGGCCAACCAATAGACGTTGATGGATGATTAGACCATCCACGTTGGGAATAATTATTACCCCTATGTTGCAAATGAGTTGTGTCTTGATGAGACATTGGCCCCACATTTTGCCTTTCGTCGCTATACAAATTAGTACTACTTCTTCGATTTTCCGTGAAATCGTCTGACTCAAAACCGTTGTTCCATTCACCTGAATAACGGTGATCACATTGATAAGATCTCTCATATCTTTGCAGTTGTGAATTATTTGGCCGTCTATCTCTCAAATCATTATTATGGCCACTATCATGATCGAGAGCTGGATTTCGATATTGATTATTCTTTTGAGGTTCAGCCGAATATCGCTCATCGGTTTGATTAGATCTTTTATATCTTTCCACTTGTGAATTATTTGACCGTCCACCTCTAAAATCATAATTATTACCTAGTTGACCGTTATTATTTTCGATGGGTTGTTGCCGATCTTGATTATTAGTTTGTCGTTCACCTGAGTATCTCTCAAATCTTTGCAAGTGTGAGTAATTTGGACGTCCATTTCTAAAATCAAAGGTATTGCCTAATTGACTGTTATCATTGTCCAGTGGTTGTTGTCGATCTTGATAATTGTTTTGCCGTTCTATTGGATATTGCTCATCAGTTTGATGAGATCTCTCATATTTTTGCAATTGTGAAAGATTTGCCCGACCATATCTGACATTATAATTACTGCCTAATTGACTGTTATCGTCATCGAGTGGTTGTTGGCGATCTTGATAATAATGTTGTCGTTCTACCCGATATTGCTCATTAGTTTGGTGAGATCTCTCATATTTTTTTAATTGTGAGAAATTTGACCGTCCATCTTCGACATGATAGTTGTTGATGAGTTGAGCATTATCGTAATCGAGTGATTGTTGTAGATTTTCTTGATTATTAAGATGTTGATCAATTTTTGATTCCAATTGTTGACGTTTTGTAGAATCGTGCAAAATGTTTTGGTGTCTCTGTAAGCTTTGCTCTTGGTATCTCTCACCAATGCAATGATCCGACGAAATTGTTGATATATCAGGTGACGGAGTTTTATGGTATGATTTCTTAGGTTTGTTCTCGCTTTTTGGTTCATGTTGTGTTCTACGTAACCGATAATAGAGGAACAAAAATGAAGGTTGAAGAATAAATCCCAAAATTACAACTACAAATATATAAGGTGCATACCATTCGTGTTTTGAGCATGTTACTCCACCCTTCAAATCAAGTAATGCCTGATCATCGCTATACCACAAATACAGTAATAATCCATTTTCTGCATAATATACAATATAATACCATGCAAAACATCTCCCCCCACATTGATCTTTCTTGTGGCATTTATAAACATCTGATACACAGAAACAAAATATATTTCCTATCATTCCCAAAAATAAATCCGGCTCCTCTAATACTCGAAATTTTTCGTCATCATTCCATCTTTCACATGCGCCATATATTACTCCAACAAGTAATCGATAGAGGATGAAATACATAGCAATCATACTATACTCAGCGGCTATGAGAGCAATTAGGATAATGCGTGGTAATATTTCAGCAAACCGAGATATCCAGTGAACGAGTTTTACCAACATGATGTCGTCTTCCTCTTGTTCTTTTTTACGATGTTGATGTTTGAAGGCATTCAAAGACCAAGCAAGTCCAAGGAAAGATGTTGTTATACTAAAATAACGAAGAATTCCTGTAGTAGAAAGAAAAATAAATGAATTTATTCTAAAATTTTTAAAGAAAGTTAAAATTGTTGATATGCCGAACATTGAGTGTGTGCGTATTTTAAATCAAAACAGCCAATGACATGCAAATTCGATTAATCCTGATTTGTGTTTGAAAATATTTTGTCGTTCTACATCTCTAGTATGCAAAGTTTAAATGTGTATCATGTGCAAACAATACAATTAGTATCACAAAAGGCCCTCAGTGTTTTGCAAATATCGACTTTTTGGTGTGTCCTCCGATGTCAACGATGTCAGCATACAATGAATTCCTGTTCAGCACGAACATATTAATTGATAGTACAATGTGTTGGTCATGTAAGGGGGAGTAAACAGTGATATATGCGGGAAATTTAGACTGCCACTTAACATTAAGGTATGCGTGCTATATTAAGAATATTTACCTTGCAACAACAATATTCGGACATCTAAGTGAGTTTGAAAATATTTAAGATTCAGAGAGTGTGGTACTTAAATAACGTGAACACATCGGGGTTTTTTTTTTAAGAAAAGATGAATTGAGGTTGGTATAAAAGAAAATATCAGACATGAAAATCAATGAAAAACATTGGCATCCCCCATACTTAGTTAGCTAATAAATAAAAAGGTGAAAGAGCGTAAAGGACAAACTTAAGGTGCGAAACTGTTTAATAGATGTATCAAGTAGCGAGTCAATGCAGCTTTGGAATATGACATAAAAGGACATCTCCATAGAAAATACTTAAACAGATATAAAAATACGTTTTCATGCTGTTAAATGCATTCCTCCTTCATAAATGGTATATATAACATGTATAATCACTCACGTGAGTACGTAGTGTCAGTATGCATGTCAGTAATCAAAAGGTTAATTTGAATGGTTAATTGTGGAGCGGATTCTAATGTAGCTTCAACCAAAGTAAGGTATGATGAAAGGTACACAACCAAATCAGAATTAATATCTGATTTTCCACTTGCCAGAACCTGTGCATAACTACAATAACAAAAGAATGTTTAACCAATAAATACGTAACTGATGATTGATAACTCATTTGATATACAACAGTAATAAATCATTCTCGAATTTGAATAACACATTACGATACCGTTTAAGGTCTACATGAAGCATTTGCGGTGTAGTTAAAACCATCAGAGGAACAAAACGTGAATGGAACAACTTCAGCTAAAGGATTTGTAAAAAATTTAATAACCTATAAAAGCACACATAATACGTATCCATAGTGTGCTTTCATATTACAAAAAGGGCCAGTTTTACACACTAAAAAATCCTTTCTAAAAACAATCAATAATACTGCAAACTAGGAAATTTATTTTTCTCGATTTACCAACAGGATCTTTATTCCTGTCGTTTTGAACTCGCGAGTGTCCGATTTCTTTGTAGTATGTTTGTTTGTTTTGCTCACACAATGTTGTCAACATAATGGAAATCTATGCGATTGGCATTCAAGTGTGATGTTTAAGTAGGTATACCACCATGAGTAATCAACCATTTTTTACGTAAATAAATGCCTGTACGAAGTTAGGAATATGACTGTTGTTTTCCAATCGTTTGATGTTCTAATTTTCGATTTTGCAATTTAATAAAGTTTTTCCGTTTTAAATTGACCTAGAATTCATGTATTCAAATCAACATGGCCTTTACATATCAGTACGTACGTGAATGTAGGCAATAGTGCTGCAAATGGACTAAAAACGACTACCACCACCAAGCCAAATATTTGGAAGCACAATTTCTCTTTCCAGGAGGACAGGTTATGGTAACCACAGTCACACTTCTTGTGCTGTTTTGCAAAGAACAAAAACGCTAAGAAAAGAATTGGTGCGAAAGTAAATGCCAAAACAAGCAAACTCGTAAAAAATGGTCCAACCGTCATATAATGTAAGAACAAGAACACATCTGACAGAGTATCAAACAAATACAAAACATATGTAAATAAAGTTATCGCAACATGTAATGTTCCTGATTTGCACGATTCATGATACTTTTCTTTTCCAGAACAGCACATTCGATAGCAAGCTGCATACAAAATAACAACCATAACCATTCCTAGAATCGCAGTCACCATAATTAGTATTTTAAAAATGCCGCTCATCGGAGACAACGTATCTAAAAATATAATTTTAATTAAAATTTACAAATGAACATGTTTTAATCATTGCTGATAATCATTGGCATAAGTGCACACATAAGCACAATGTACATAAATAAGTAAATATTGATAACATATTATATATGTTAAACTTACATATGAACAGATTTATAGATAGGCAGATAAATAGGTATATACATAACATGAATTTAGTTTGTCTTTTCATGACATTTGATTTGTCTGTTCTTTTAATCTTTTATTGCTTTATATTATTATATTTGTCCGATGGTTGTTTTATAGCCATATAATAAGTATAATTTTACTCTCTTTTGAAGCTAAAATTTAAGATGAATTACCATAATATAAACCGGATGTCGTTGTCTCAAAGTTCCAAAGCGATGTGGTGGTGGCACTTTTCATGAGAGATGCACTTGTTTTATTACAGTTACGATGCCATGGAGTTATATTGGAATCCCAACCAAACTGAGTCGTCATCTCGGTCGTGACTGAAATATCAAAGAATAATAACAATTATTACATATCTGTAACGTTGGGTTTTGCATATGCAATAACCTCACAAATTGTCCTACTCATATTTCTGCCCGGGGCAAACAAGAGGTTATTGGTTATTATGCGCTGATTCCAAATGCCAAATGATGCGACAATGGCGAACAATGACGTTGTTTATAATGAAAATTGTGAGAATTTTGCTACACTAGCTACTATTAACAATGTGCAACTAACTATTATCGATTTAATCTCAGTTATGCCAAAGTATTGCGTTTGTGTTTTACCATATTCAAAACTAAGGAGAAATGTTACAATAACTGTGTATGGAGTAAATGAAAAAAAAATATGGAAAAAGAGATACATTTTTTTAGATTTTACCTTTTGTAGTAATGTTATAATTGAAAGTTTTTCTCTTTTCTGCAAACTTAAATATGTGATACTGTGGATTCATTATTATTCGTTGTATACCAATTTTCGTGGATTTCGTGGGTACAGGTGAACGACGAAATTAAATGTTCAACGAATAAGAAATTTTCTATAGGCTTGTATACAGACTTCGGAAAAAACCATGAAATTAAATATCCACGAACATGTAAGTTTTCCTTAATCCACGAAAATTGGTACCCACGGAAATAAATGAATCCACAGTAAATAGATTATAACATGTCTTTTCCATATTGGATATGGTATCATTCCTTTGGCCATATCTGTACATACATAGTATCTTTAAATTTCATTACCAATAAAAAATTTCTAACAAATAATTGTCCTTGTTTTTTGTAGTTTTTAAGTGATATTAAGGTGGTACAAAACACTAAGACTTAAATTGAGTATACTAGTTTAATTTCATCGAATACATATCATTTTGACAAACGTTTTTTTTGATAAATGATGATCTGAATATTTCTTTTCCAATAGAACTTGATTAAAGCGTTCATCAGATGTTTACAGATTTATCTCCCTTTAATGGTATGTAACACCCTAAATCTCGTACATATTGATTTCTTTCTTCTTTCTTGAGGTTATTCTTATTCATAATGATTTATGGCCTATAGAGTTTTTTCACGCGATTTGCAATTTTTAGACTGATATGAATACCTACTAAAGACCTATGTATTATAAAAAAAGTATAACTTTTCGTGTATACAGTCAGACCGTTTATGTAAGAGATGTCTTTTTTCATATTTCAAAAGGACTTAGTGTGAAAAGTATAAATGCATGTAGCATATGTGAACCAAATACTATAGTTTTGAGCAGACAAGATTAACTGAACTGATGCTTACTGTATTTCAGTTTAAAAACTAATAATATTATATTTTAAAAAGACAAATAACTTAAAAGATTTTATAACTTACTGCTAAAGTTTAAACGTTTTACTGAAGAAGCCTGTCACAGTTTTTGAACATTTAATCTTAAGAAGATAAATCATTATCTAACATGATATCAGACGTTCAAGTAGGTGTCCTACTTTCTGTGCAGTCGATTTGCACATTAAGAAGATAACTCAGACATTTTAACATTTACCGTTAACATGTATAACTAGTGCTGCATAGTGTAACATGATGAATATCGTAGCACACTGGATGAGGTGGTTGAATGTATATATTTTGAATTCTCAAAACAAACATCATAAATTCTTATCATTGAGTGATTGGTTTTTTGGGGGTTTGTTTGCAACTTTCGGTACTATTGACAATTTTATGTTTTTTGTAGAGAAAACAGAAGGGAGATAGATAGTACCCTTTATCACTTGCAGGGCAACTGGCAATTATTGTCAGTTAATGTTGGGGTAGAATAAATCTAACTCGTGTGGGGCTCGAAGTCACAACCTCAATGTTGATAGTCTAGTTTCGTTTGTTGATGTGTTAAAAAATATTTCATTCATTATTTTGTACATAAATTATGCCGTTAATTTTCTCGCTTGAATTGCTTTACAATTGTCATTCCAGGGCCTTTTGTATTAGATAATATTAAATTGAGTATACTAGTTTAATTTCATCGAATACATATCATTTTGACAAACGCTTTTTTTTGATAAATGATGATCTGAATATTTCTTTATCTCTTAAAAATGCCTCTAAGATGATGTATTCGTTTTGACTGATAACTGGATTTCGGACCGTTCGTTTATATCAGTACACACAATGCTTGTTTCCAGAATAGAAAATGAGTTCATCCGTATAAACATAAAGACACTGCACTGTTATGAGTTGCACAGAATAGCATATATATTTAACATATAAGTGAAATTGAAGATAAAAAAGGTACACAAAAGATACCAAAATTCATGGTTAATTCAACAAGGGGAAGTCCATAACGATCGACACGATAACACGTTATCAACTTAATCAACAAATGTCATAGTCCTGACTTGGTACAGGAATCGTCCACAAAAAATTTAGGGTAAACACGATAAACCTAATATTGTAGCTAGCTAAACCTCCAATTTGCATGATAACTGTTAAAGAAAAAAATCATGTTTTGTAGTTGATAGTTAAGGTAACACGTGTTTGTTGTTGATACTAGAAATAAATTAACAGATATAATACAAACCGCATAAAGTATACAATTTCTCGATAGATACAAATTATTAATTGTCGAATAAACACAAATCTTTTGAACTGACATACAAGTAGTTTATATTACATCAACGTTTAGAAGTTATTTATATATATATCCTTATGTTTATCATTAAAATATGAAAGTCTACAAATCAATGGGACTGATAATTCTATGTCAAAAGTTGATCCCATATCCTTTCCTTGAAAGCTGTTTAAATAAAATCATAAGCTATCGACAACAATGATATGTTAACTAGTATAGTTTTGCTTTATATCTGTATTAACCTAGTAAGCTTATTTGAAATTAGTCAGGTTTCGATACTTCAAATAATTACGATCGATATGTTCATTGGTCAATTCATTTTATGTAGCGATCCCGCCCTTCAGTGTAGTTAATATGTTGCTGTGTTGCCTGATAACTATTTATATATAGTATTACTGTGTTCAGCATATCCGTGAAGAATATATGAAATATTTGGCGGTGTTTATGAGGCAATCAACTTATGTTTGATTAATGATCAGGTTTTACAGATATGAACGATTGCATTATTTAAAATCTTGATGGTGTGTTCCGATTTTTGCTTTATCAGTGTCAATATCATTTATTAACCGTTATCTGCTTCGCTGTGAATTCATATTGTAATAGGTCCTAAGGTTTCTGATGATAATGCAGATTTGTTTGATCCTATACTTTAGTTTCAATTAAGTCCGATTGTCATTGTTCAATTGTAATTTTACACTTGAGTCAAGTGCTAACGTCAAAAGTATATGGTATTATAGGATCAATGCTACGTCGTCTCTTTGCCAAATGAAGTTGAATCTTTTTAAGTATGTAAGTGTGCTTTATGCGCATGTTTAAACTACTAGGTGAACGTTAGGATAATATAAAGTGATACGGATTTCCAATTTTTAAATCGGAACGACTGTACAAAAGATGTTTAAAAAAAAGTTATAAATTGCATGAGTCCAGACATTATATTTATATCAGATCATAAAACCTGACTTCGCCCACTTTTCATGATTTTTTGTGATGTTCAGCCCCAAGTTTGTAATGTTGTGTTTTGTGGACTGTAATATTTTTTTTGTTCGTTTGGTTGTTGTTTTTTTTTTGTTTCTTATTACGTTGTCTGATTGCTTGCAACTAATGCGATTTGATATTCCTTTGCTATCGTATGTCCCTAGTACATGTATATACGCTTATTAGGGTTTACAAAGTATGATTAAAATGACAACTGCCAAAAAAGACAGTAGGTCGTTGTTCATTTTACCTATTAATCTAACTTGAAATAAATAGTTATCAAAACATAAATAGTAACATGTGTAATGCCTCAAAAGAAAGAATTTTGCTTTTGCTAAGAGAGAAGTCACAGTTAACCAATCAACTGGTCATAAGATTGTCAAATATTTCTGCACATCTTTATCAAAATACAAAGTGTTCTATTTATTTACATCTGAATACGTACACGAATGTTGGCACAAATTCTGCACATGGAATAAAAAGGATCACTAACAAAACACCCCATACACATACACTGATGTATCCAGGATTTTTTAGCAAACTCCCAACATTTAAAATGCTTGTGCTGTTTCCCAACGCAAAACGACGCTAAGTAGATATTTGGTGCGACGATAAAAATCATTATCAACACAGACTTTGCAACTTGTCCAATAGCAATGTAATGTAAGAACAGGAATGCATCAGACAATGTATCAAACACGTGTAAAACATAAGTAAACAGAGTTACTGCAACATGGACTGCTGCCACTTTGGGAGTATCGTGGTACGATTTCTTGGTAGATCCGCACATTCTTAAGGCAGACGCATACAAACTTATTACGATTACAAAACCAACAATGGCAGTTACCGTTATTTATACCGTTGGAGTTTCACTTGTTGTTGGCAAAGTATCTGAAAATATAATGGTCATAATTACTTATAAAGTATATGTTAACAAAACATTAAATCATTTGAAATACTTAAGATGTTCTACCCTAGGAACCAATCAATTCAGTTGTATTTGGCAAAACTTTATGAATTTTTTATTCACAATGCTCTTAATTGTCGAATTTTACTTTACTTTGAAATTTTGTTTTGTTCTGTTTTTATTTAAGTCTCTTTTGTAGACGAATGCGCGTTTGACGGTCAATATCAAATCCTGGTATTTTTCATGAGTTTTGTTATACCCTACACATTTTCTAGAATCTGAAAGGACCAATATCTGTATGAATTCGTATGAATTCTAACTCTGCATTCAAGAAAGTATAAAAAATGTCTGAATCAACATAGTGTGAACATACTTAATGTTCTTAACAATTTTATTTACGTTCTAAATATGTATCGACACATTCTAAACAGTCTACACCTTTGTACATAAATGAAAAAGTGGTGGAGGTTAACCAGTATTAAGTGTTAAGTTTATCCAAGTAAAACAGTCCAGCTACCAACAGGCAGACTGACCATTAACTAATAAAAATATGACACGTTATTTGTATGACAGAGTAAAACAAGTGCACTAGCTACATGAAGCTAGCCAAATATACATGTTTATTGCAATAAAATTGAGAATGGAAATGGGGAATGTGTCAAAGAGACACAACCCGACCATAGAACAGACAACAGCAGCCTGTTAGTGAAATTTGTTTAAATATAGTAGATTTTCCTTCAACTCTAATAGTTGAGGAAGTTGTCACATTTATGCAGATATGACCATTATATCATACAAAGTCACGTAGCTTTATACCAGTAAGGTCATGTTGGTTTTTTTTTTTTGGGGGGGGGGCAGGATGCTTTTAATCAAACATTGAAGTTCAATAAAAACAGCTAGTTGTTTTACTTCCATTTTGAGACAATAATATGTATTATATGGAGGAACATGATGATGTTGCAATTACATTGTAGAATGTATCCTTAGATGCTGCAATTACATTGAAATAATCGTGATAGAATGTACCCTATGTTATTTCTATCAAAAGATGATATAATGGATATGTACATAATTGTACTTAACATAGCCTCCGGTACATTTTCACAGGCTGATAAAAGGATATCAACTTAACATGAATCTGTAAAACCTCTTTTAATTCCTATTAAATGAAACCCTCTTTTAAATACCTAAACCTGCATTGGTACTATCAGATACAAAATTCTTGTCCAAAGGTGCATAAAACAGAAAAGGAAATATTATATGTTAGAAATAATTTGACGATAATACCACTGCCGATACAACTCATCAGTTAAAATACAATATGCATACACAAAATGATTAACCCCGAATATCTAGTAGCTCTCCCTTCTATCATTGGATTCATGTGTATTGTACATGTTACTCAGAATAACGGTTTTTAACAGGGTTTGCATTTATTAAATGTTTGTGTACTGTACATGTTCTCATGTTAATGCATCCGGTCTTGCCCCTTTTGAAGTTCATTCGAACCCCTCAGTTTCTGTTGTTACCTTGGTATGTTTCTTCCCAATCCATTCACGAAATACTTCCCAATCGATTCATGAAATCTTCCCAATCGATTCACGAAATTCTTCCCAATCGATTTACGAAATTCTTCCCAATCGATTCACGAAATTTTTCCTATCGATTCTCGAAATGCTTCCCAATTGATTAACGAAATTCTTCCTAATTGATTCACGAAATTCTTCCCAATCTATTCACGAAATTTGATCGTCGGCTAACTACTGTCGCCCTAATTTATGTATGGAATTTTTTTAGTCATTATAACATTTGCGTTATCATCTATTATGTCTTTAACAAAATACGATCTGCATGAAACATCAAACAATTGTCTGGAATATTTGATTAAAAAACGTTACAAAAAGACAACCAATTTCCTGTATTCCAGGCAACTTATATTGAAAAAATGTTCAAATGTTCTAGGCAAGTCATTTCTTTTTCATAGCAGGGTCTTATTTTGGATCAATAATTGTTGGTTATCATAATATGACAAAATTGAATTTCCCTAGTTTATGTTGATAAGGTCAGTTTGATGACTTTTATTAATCATAACATACAAGTATAAAATATATAGCAGTAATGATGAGCAAACATAGATATAACTTATCAATGATAAGTATTTGTAATAACATGAGCAACACGACGGGTGTCAAATGTGGAGCAGGATCTGCTTACCCTTTCGGGGCACCTGAGTTTTACAACCTATATAATAATTATAAGTACCTTTCTCCTGGTGTGACCTTAACCAATTGTTCCACTATTGAACCTCGTGTATTTTTTGTGTATTTTAAAACGCAGTGTAATTTTATTTGGATAGTTTGCTGGTGTAGGAATTAACTCATGATAGTTGAATAATTCACAATTAAATATCTGTGTTTTAATGGAAAATACTACGCAAATATCTGCTATATCGACAAGGCGTACTCGATTCGATTGAAAGGTGGAGAATTTAATGCCGTTTGTGTCGTTATAGTTAAACGTAAATAGTTCGTTGCATGTTTGATTGTACATATATTGCTTTTTTGAATATATAGAACTCTGCATGAACCAGACATAAAACATATAACAATGTGGATTTGCTTCGATATATTCCGAACCGTGAGGAATTTCTCTTGATCTACGCTAGCATGTTTTTTCAATGCAATACAATGAAAATAGTCAGGTGTTATACAGTATATATCTATACGTGGTTTATACTTTGTGCATTTTCTTTTCTGATTGAAAAGAACATTGTTGCGGACGAATACATACTGTCGGACCATATACGTACTCTACAGATAAGTAGTTATTTTGTTCTCTCGTATTTCTATTATATGGTTTATTGAATTTCAGGTATTTCATCGGTGACATAATGTTTAGAAAGAAAAGTCTCTTGTTCTGTTTATCGTTAAAGGGGCATTGGCTGTCAAATTCGTGTTAACCGATTTGACTCAAAATCTCATATTTGATTTATATCATACTAAAACGTATATCTAAATGACAATAAGTCTGAAACAAACAGTTAACAATGCATGTACTCGATAATATGTTTCAGCATTTTGTGTGTATTGTAGTTTAGACGCCATCTAATTAACCATCGAGATGACCTCCGATGACTGTCGACGGTCACATAACCCGTTATTAACATAGACATACATATAAATAGAAAGCGACCTCGTGCAATTGGACTTTTCAATGTCTGTTTGATTTCATGTTATAGGTTAAGAAAATAATGTAATCATCGTTTTTACCTGTATAAAAATTTTTGTGGATCGAATCAGTCAACGAAGTGGATCACCTTTGTTTCACTTTCAATGTTGATATTCTTTTACTTTTAATGGCTGAACACGACTAATACATGCATAACCAATCTCTAGCTTATAGGTTAAATTGAAGGTTTAATTTATTTGCAAGTGAATAATTCATCAGCGATGTGCATTGGCTCATTTTGACATAATTGAACCAAATTGGCTGGTAAAAGCGAATTATTATTTTACTATTACACTCTTATTACTGATTAAAAAAAAAAATCATATTCTATTTTGTATATATCTCGTAGCTAATGCCCCTTTAATTGATAGTGTAAATCGTGTTACTATATATAGCACCGGTAAAAACCGATTTACTATGTTTATAATGTAAACATTGAACAGCTGATGTATTACGGCATGTATCATAGTAAAAAACATATACACACTACTTTATCAATATTTAAGAGTATATGAACATCAATTACAACTATATACATTACTGATACATAAACATATGGTAGTTTCGTGGTTTCTTTCCATATATTACCTTTTAGTACATTTTTCATATATGAAGCACATGTAAACATTTGCCATTTTCACAGTTTGGTTACATATTTCACATTTTAGTACAACTTCACATTTGAAAAACACTTCTTCATAGCAAATTTTAACTCTATCAAGGAGCTTTAAACTGTTATATAGTTTTATTATTCTTTTATATGAATTCAAAATAAGATAAAATTTCAATAAACAAAAACAATACTGAAACAGATTAAGTAACTACGTGTTTTGTCTATTGACTGTAATTTATTTGTCATTTGTTTTGTTTTTTTTTGGTAAATTTTGTATGATAAAACTATTGTACAATCATTGGCATTGGTTTGTGATTTCTTAACATTTGAAATATGCTTTAGTTTTTTTAGTTCCAAAACTTACACTAGTTTTGTCATGTAGAGCTTGTTTTTGTTTTCTCCATAACAACGTTTCTGCGACGACGACAGGCTTGATACCTAGCTAAACGGGTGACACTGTGCCTGTAGGTAAGCAACGGTCTTCGTGGTCGATATCCAACTTCTTTCCGACAACGTTCTGCACTACAGTGACCAATGGGGCAACCACTGACTTTTCAACAAAGTACTGTTTGAGAACGGAGTTTGTCTTACCAGCATTTGTTGGTTGTTGCGTTCGAACAAGACGACTGATGGTTGTGTGATAATGTTCCATCTGCCGGGCAATCCGTCTCAGTGACATACCAGCATTCTTCATCCCAGTAAGTTGTCATCGTTTTCCATTAGAGAGTTGCGGTGGGCCATTGACTTGTATTTCGAAACTTAAATGGTAAACTGTATAAGTTATACCAAATTGTAAACGTGATTACAATATTGAGTTGTCTCCTAGTTGTGAGATTTGATCAGTTGTTGGGTTATTTAAACATAAAACTATTATTCTATTAAAAGTGACCAGACATGCTGACCAGGAACAAAACTACTTCTGTATCAGAATGTAATATCATGGCTGTTCAGAATATCTGTGTGCATATTCAAGGGTTGAGATCTGAATACTTTTTGGTAATGTTTGATTAACTAGAGAGACGTCGCTCACCATGGTGTCATGTGCTGTTTTACTTCAATTACAAATAACAAATATATGGTCTAGTGGTGGAGATTTTTTTTTATTGCTTACAACAAATTAATAAAGCAGGAACACGATTACTATCAACAAAATATCGTTAAGATTGATAGTTGAAAAATAATTTAACTTATTCTTACCCGATTTATTCTTTTCCGAACCTGCCGATTATTTCTATTTAAGTAACGTGTGATTCGTTTGATCTCAGTTCTTTAACAATTATGAAAATGATGACAATATGAGTAAAATTAAAAATAATGTCTCCCTTTCTCGAAATAGACCAAAATAAATCTTAACCTTAATGAGAGATTAGCACTTATATATTAAATTGTCAAATGTTGCTCAATAATAATTTCATTTTTCTTAACACTGCAGGAAATAATTCGGCTGTTAAAAAGAAGCATTGAATCACATATGACTTATCATATCGCTAAACATATCCCAGATTAATTGTAAACATTTATAAAGTACTAACGTTCATCTAAGAGATATACAAGGAACTTGCTCAAAATAACAAATGCCGACCAATTTAAAACAAAATGATCGTCTATTGGGAATGTTTCGACAACACAAATTTACATGTGCTCAATCATGTATTGCGTATATCTCAATTATTGGGTTTGAAAGTCCTGATATCACCCTAAACTAATCTCAAACTGGCTTTAGTTATATACGCAGAAATTAAGGATGGTCAATAATTGAATGGAGGTCATCAGACTTTCATAGTTTTTGATACAATAGCTAATGGACTGTTAACAATGGAATCTACTATTTTTGGTACATTTGTATTTTTGTCTTTCGATTTTTCGTATTGATTAAGTTTCTCTTATAATCAGTTTTAATCTTGTTAAAAACGATTCATACATACACTTGTCAAATGTTTGAATACTTCTTCAACTTTTTAGTGGAATCTTTATATTCGATTATGCCTATTTAAAATAAAGTAACTTTGAAAAAAGTTGTCTTGGAAACTTTCAAAAGGCAATTCATCAGCCGAAAAAACATGTGTCAGCGGTTTTAACCACTTTAGTAGGGTATCATAAAATATCTGTATTCCCCAATAGAGTACATTTAACACCGTTGATCTGATGGGATAAGTCCATATTACATCAATTTATTAACTAATCTTCTAAAAAAAAGGGCCCACAAAGCAATGCGGAGTTTGTAAATAGACATTTAAGCCTCAACATGCTCGACAGAATACCTATATTTAATTTAAGTATATACACAAATAAAACTAGTTGAACAAGTTGCGTATGGTAAGATTGATATAAGTATGTGCAAGGCAACTATTATAATAGTGCCTAACACGATCTTGTCAGGTAAACGAATTCTGCGTTTAAATGAACAAATTGACTTTTTATGTACAGTGACAGGCAGATCGCACATATGTTGACTTCATTAACTCACAGTTTTTATTTGGATATAATTTGAATGATGGCAGTTAAATGAAACTTAAAAACATGCTTTTTCTTCAGTTAAGACAAACATGCTCTTTACCTTACGTAAACGTGCGTAAAATATCATTCTATGTTGTTGCTTTTTTTTTTTTTTTTTTTCAAAACGATAACATTTCCTAAGAACGAAAACACATGATCTGTAAATATTGTACAATTTCTCTGTATTACGAACATTTTGTGAAAAAGAAAGAACTGACAACGTAATCGAACCTTTCGTTCCTTTTGTTTTTATTATAAAGAAATAGCGTGAACTCGACCAGTGTCAACATAAATTATACTAAAAATGTGTGTGTAAAAAAACACATTTATGTTTTTTTTCCAGAAATATAGAATATAAATTTATTTCAAAAACATTTGTATGAGGAACATTTAACAAATTGAAAAAAATGACTTATTACGTATGTTTGTAACGCTATATATACCCTCAAGTTTATCATAACTTATAAACAAACAAAAATCAATGAGTTAATTTGTTTAACTGTAACTTGTAGAAAATGAATGAGGACAGAAAACTATAGATAAATCATAACTATTCTTGTTCATGCACATACAATTTTAAGATTTCTGAAAGAATGTTTAACTTCAGAACTAGAAATTAACCTCGTTTTACCGATCCTTATAGAAATTAATTATAAGATGGAGAGCGTATACGTAGGTTCTTTCAATAATTCACAACTGAATCTAACATTTAAAAATTAGGTTCAATTCTAGATTGAATAGAAAAACAGAATAACAATAAATTCATCATAGATACCAGGCGTAAAATTTTGTAGGCCAGACGCACGTTTTGTCTACACAAGACTCATCAGTAACGCTCGAATTAAAAAAAAAATGTTTTGAAGGCCAAATAAAGTTCGAAGTACAAACTCACTTCTTTTAATATTTTCGTTTTTCAAAGAAAGTAAAAATACCTATTATAATGACTGTTATGTCTATAATCATTGCTGGCATGAAATATCTTGTCATATTTGTATTGGTTTAAGCATATTTATATTTAAATTCAACTATGCCGAAAAACCCATACGTTAAAGTTCAAACATAGTGATGTGTATTCAGGAAGTTTATGCGACTATGTTTGTAATATCTTACATAAATAATACAAAATAAAACTTCAAGAGTGTATATCTAACAGCAAAGGGCGCCATTTTATGTATTTTGTCATCTCCCTTTTATCCAAAACAGTTTTCAGCACTATCCATGATAGGAACATTGTTATTCAGGCCCTTCTCATATGATCAAGACCAAACCAGAGGTAATACAAGAGAACAAATAGGAGTGAAAAGTATAAGGCAATCTCATTGATCAGAACTTAACTTACATAAAATCAAATAAAGTATGAATTATAAGGAAAGCTATCAATAGATGAATGTTAAATCAGTTTTTAATATGAAATTAAATAAATCTCAAGGAATAGATAGATCAACAGTAAAGTTTAATTTTAAATGTTTAATAAAAAAATATGAAAAAAAGAACTCACAGACAATCAAATGTTCGGACTTATATATTACATTTGTACTTATTAAAATAATGAACCACTTCATCTTGATAATTACAGACCAATAACTTTGTTAAATGTAGATACTAAAATAATAGCTTACGCTTTAGCTCAACGATTAAAGCCAGTACTTCACAAAATTATTCACAGTGACCAAAATTGCTATGTGAAAAATAGATATATAGGGTTAAATATCAGACTGATTTCAGATATAATAGACTATTCTGATTAAGT
The DNA here is from genome assembly GCF_021869535.1 of Mytilus californianus. Lineage (NCBI taxonomy): Eukaryota > Metazoa > Mollusca > Bivalvia > Mytilida > Mytilidae > Mytilus > Mytilus californianus. Next base: position 39,395,138 of record NW_026262712.1, read on the forward strand.
CAATGTAGACGAAGCAATCTTATTTCTTGACTTTTCAAAAGCGTTTGATTCCTTAGAATAAGAGTTTATGTACTGTGCATTAAGAAAATTTGGTCTACAAAATTCTATTATAAATTCGATACAGACTTGAAAAATATTGACGGATGTGTAACAAATAATGGTTTGATCCCTGCACCATTTGACATTCATAGGGGAATAGACAAGGCTGTCCGGTCAGCGCGATTATTAGAGATTAGCAAAATTCTATATTTTCAACAATCTGGTTTAATTCAATCAAATATTTGTGTGGATGTTGCACTGTTTAAATAATTGCCATGTATGGCATCGCCATAGATGGCGCTCTCACATGGAATTTAAATTTTGGAATTCCCGTAGCTGGCACTTGCTAATTTGTTGTCGACAACGAAGCAGTTGCTGCAGGAAATAGTTTATTTAATTAAACCTTAAAGATGCCAAACAAAAGAAATGCCATGGGATCGCCATCAAGGCCCATTGGAAAGAAGAGAAAGACAACCAGCAGGGAAGATGGCCAGGAGTTAGGACCGTGGACATGTCATAAAAGAATGACGGAGTAGGACGTAAAACAATGGACAAGAGACCGGGGTGGAACACGTGGAGACACAAGGACAAGATGAAGCTGACATATTATCAGGTAATGAGTCGGAGGAGGATGCACGGGCATAACCTCCTTTTTTGCACGACCCGTCACACACAACTTTTGAAATGGCACATAATACAATTGATTTCACCCCGACACAAGAGGCTAGCATTCATGACACAGTGGGGAAACACGTGTCTTTTACCATTAATGAAAAGATTCGGTAGGGAAAGTTTATTGAGCACACAGAAAGAAAAGGAGGCGGTTGACGAGAGCGATTTAATATTAAAAAGGGTGAAATTTTGCTTGAAAAAAGATCGGCGGGTCTTGATTTGTCCATTAACGAATGGACTTCAGCTTTCATGGTTTTTATGGGTGTTAACATTGAGAAATACATGACTCTGGCACAGGAATTGTTAAAATATATGCGTGATATTAGATTAGCTGCAACGAGGTCAGAAAACTGGGCCACCTATGACGAGCAATTTAGGCTACAAATAAAAAAGAATTCAAATTTATCTTGGGGAAACATACACGGTCAATATTGGCTCTTACACATCACATCTACCACAGTACAAAACAAGACTTCAATGCAATCACAGGGTAATAGAATAAATACACAAAATCATGGTCATTATAATTCAAATGTAGCTACACTTTCCAACACTTATACGAGAACAAATCAGCATCACAGGTAATCAGTGGTAGTACAAATATGTCCTGTAAATGCTACAATAATGGTACTGACAGTCCATACTTCTCTCGTTGTAGGTTTAAACATGTATGTGAAATATGCAGTGGCAAACACAGAAAGGCCCAATGTAATAACCGGGCCCAAGGAAGAAGTAACAAAAACTATTAATTATTAGGAAATACTCCTATTAAAGTATCTGTCTTGGAAAATTATTTAGAATTTTACCCACATAAAAATGTAGCACATAAAATTATATCTGGTTTCAAATATGGTTTTTCATTAAAATATTTTGGCTCTAGGGACCAAGGGAAAGTTCCCATTTAAAAAGTGCAGTACAGCTAGGGCCAAAAAAGGATAGGGATTTTAGACTTATTCAACATTTATCCTATCCTGAGTATAAATCAATAAATGATTGTATTGATAACAAACATTTTTCAGTGCAGTACAGTTCAGTGGACGAAGCAGCATGTTTGATTAATAGACACAAAACATTTTCCCGTTTAAGCGAGTGTGATGTAAAGGCGGCTTTTCGTTTATTGCCTATTGCCCCGAAGGATTTTGACTTAAAATTTAAATTTAAATTAAAATTTCAGGGTGAATATTATCTTAATAAAATGCTTCCAGTGGGATCTTCAATCAGTTGCGCCCTTTGGGATGAATTTGCAAAAGTTTTGCATTTGATAATACAGATCATTTGGTAGCTGACTTGGGCTCTCATCTGGCGGTCCAGTGAGACTAGTAGTGATTGCGGGATTTTTTCACTCGGCCCTTGCTCTGGGCCTGACAAGTTCTACAATTTGCATGTTATGAAAATGTGGTTATTGGTAACGTTGGGGTTTACAGATGGATAACTCTGGGACCTCCTCCACCTCATCTTTTAGAGGGGAGGCCTACACCTGCCAACAGGTGGGGCACTAATAACTGGAGCATTGGTAATACAAGTGTTTTTCTCGGTCACTCCCCATGGTAGGTTGTGGTGTAACCGTGTTTAACTACCGGGGGTTTTATGACACTATGTCAACATAGGTCAGCTGATAGCCATTGTGTATAGCGAATCGGTAGCCACACTGGCGCCTCAACAAAATATTATAGAATATCCTGTAGCCAAGGTAATGCCACAAAGTAAAAATGTATATTCTAGTCATGAAAATGTAAATACAAGTTGGTGAAATAAAATGTATGTTTAATTTGAATGATTGTTTTTGTGTATAAGTAAGTGGTTAAGGTTATCAATGCATAACAGATGATGGAACCTCTACACAACTGAGTATAGTATACACATAACATGTAGTATTCTAATCTTGGTATCTGTGAATTGCAATAACAGCAAGCAAAGAGAGAAATTTCTATAACAATTTAAATCACTTTGTGATTAAGGAAAAGACTTCAACATAGCTTAGAAAACAACAACAACTCTTGATCGTTGTTCTTCATCTCCTTGTTAGTCAATCAGTATTACATGTGTATTATGTTAGGGTCTTCTTCTATGAGTATTGCAATTAATTTCGTGACGGCAGTAGAAATTTTAGCATGTAGAAATGAGCGATATAAAAGGCACACAAATCAAATTAGATAATAAAACACATAGTTTAAAATTAAGTCAGCTAATAGATGACACAACATTTTTTGTTAAATCTAAGCAAGAAATTAAAGTAGCCCTTTGGACATAATACGATAGAATGTAGAAAAACTAAACGTAGAAAAACAGTTTACTAAATCGGAGAAAATTATCAAAGATTGGTCTAAAAGACAACTTACTATCTAAGGCAGAATAATTGTTGTAAAGACATAAATAGTTCCAACCTTAACCTTAACCTTTTTAGCATCAGCAATCAATATTAACAAACACACCATATCAAAATTTAAAAAAAAAATAATAATATATAACTTGACCTAGGACAACAAAAGAGAAAAGGTTAAAAGATCTGTTGTCTGTACAAACTATGCTAACGGAGGATTGAACATGATTGATATAGATAACTATATCGAATCATTAAAAATAAATTGGATTAAAAGATTAGTTAACAATGATAATATGTTAGCGAACTGTAAAGTTATTCCTCAGTTTTGCTTTGATAAACTAGGAAAAAAAGTACTTAATTTTCTATATGCACATAGATAAAACACAAGATATAGAGAATTTAAAAAATAATGTAACACCCTTTTACTTAGAAATGATTAAAACTTGGGTGAAATTGAAAAACAGTAGAACAGAAGAAAATCCAAATAATGTTACTGAAATAAAAACACAAGTTATATGGGGAAATAAATACATAAAATTGAATGGCTAATGTCTAGTATATACTCAATAGATAACAAATAATATACTATATATGAATGATATCCTGGATGATAAAGAAGATAGTTCTCAAATTTGATATTAAACAAACTATCATCTCATTGTAATTGGTTCTCAGAATATACAAAATTAAAAAAGCCATTACCTAATCAATGGTTAAAATTACTTACATATGAATAATCAAAGGGAACAAAAGTTTACTTTTACAATAAATTGGAAATAGTATGCAAAAATCATAATAAGTATGAGTTACAAAAATAACAACAAGAGATATAAATAATATACTCATACAATCTAACATCGAAACACCAATAGATTTTGTAAAGTGGAAAAATATTTTGCAAGTTGAAGATATTAATTTGAAAATAAAACAAAATATACTGTTTATGTATAGATACATAAAAGATAATGAACTGAACATATTGAGGTGGAAATTGTTACATAGGATACTGCCCTGTAAACAATTATTAGAAACTTGGAAAATAGTAGATACTCCTTTATGCGATATATGCAATGTTAAAAAAGAATTATGAACATTTCTTTATCACCTGCAAACATTTCAAAATGTTTTGGGAAAGTATTAAATTATTTCTTAATCAACTCAAAATTGGATATAACATTTTAGCTTAGAAAACCTAATACTTGGTTATAAAATAACTGATGGAAAGTATTAGGCAATTAAGTTTTTTATAACAGTAGTATTGTTTACAATGTAGTATAAATAAAGCGTACTACTTATAAATAGAAAAGAAAAAGAAGTAAATGTGTTCGCTATATTTAAGTACATTTCTGTCAATATTAAATGAGCAATGAAACAAGAAATAAGCTTTACTACAGAAAATTGCAAGTATTTAAAACAACTATACTTTTCCTTCTTAGCTAAAACTCGTATAACTGTTTAACCATATGCTAAAGTGACACTAAAGTCAAAATCAATAGGTATATACTCACAAATTGTGAAATTCAATCCCAACAGCATGTTTTTGTTAAATTAATATTACATAGGACGATCTATAAGTAACTTAAAGATATACGGCATAACACCTGACGGATTTTAGTTGGGTTAAATACTTTTTTTTAAAGAAAAACTAAATTATACTTTAAAAAAGGACAAAGAAATGATCTTACGCTGTGTCTTTCCAGTTTACTTATGCCGAAAATGCCATTCAAAATTGATATAAAATTCTCCTCTTTCGTTTGAGCAAAAGCTACCGTGATGCACATGATATGGCGTCATGAACGTTAGATTATATTGTTTTCGATACAACCTTTTTTTAATGATTCCGCATGCTGGAAAAGACAATAATCAAGATACAATGTAGAAGGCTTACAACTTACGCTTAACGGAAACAAATATAATCAATATAGATTCCAGGTTAAACATTGTGTCACACAAAACACTCATCAGTGACACTCCAATCAATGTAATTTAAAATGCCAAATAAAGAACGTGGTTAGAGAGAGCATTGAGGACTCCAATTTCCGAAATACAACTAAATTAATCTTTTCCTGGATTAGATAATCCTTAGTATTTCGAAAATTTCAAAATTTTGTGAACAGTTATCGATAATCATGAAGATCTCATTGATAATGCATGTCAACGCAGAGGTGGTGACTATTTGGCTGGTGAAACCTTCGGGGAGGAAACCATTACCAACAGTGGCATGAACCAGTCGTATTCAATAAACTCATCATAAATACCAAGATTGAAATTGCGCGTGTCGTCTACATAAGACTCATTAGTGACTTTTGGATCAATTAATAATAATAAAATAGTTATATCAAGTACGTTTTTCAGGAGCATTGGGGATCTAAAATCCAGAAAGGTTTTGTCAATTACAGCTAAGGTTATCTATTCCTCGAGCAGAAAATCCTTTTAATGATACTTCATGTCAACACAGAAGTCCTGACTACCGTGCTGGTGATACCATCGGTGAAAAAACTTCTGCACAGTCAATTGACTGAACAAAGTTTAATTGACTGCAAATAAAATGTCTGAACAGTACTAAGTCTACATTAATTTTATTAATGATTATATAATGTATTATATAAAAATAAGGAAATGTGGTATGGTTGCTATAAGACAACTACCCACCAAAGTTCAAATGAAGTGGATGTAAGCAAGTATAGGCAACCGTACGGCCTTCAACAATGAGAAACCCAAATACCGTATGATCGGCTATAAAAGGCTCCGACATGATACAATTTAATTGGGAAAACTAATGGCCTAATTTATAACAAAACAATTTACGAAAAACATATATCACAGGCATGAACCTGAAAATAAGTCTATGTGTTCAACACGCTACGTGTAAAATGTTTTAGTCATTATTTCAATTTCAAAATCACAATGAAGTCACGGTGAAAACAACCAAGTGATCTTCTGCGCTAAAACAGTTAAGATACTTTTGAAAGCCTTATTTAGATTTACCTTTTTTTCAATTTCTGGTCACTATGTAGCTCAATCATAACATATCCAAAAATTCAATCTTAAAAACTGTGATGTATCAATTAAATAAAAAACGCGTAAGGCTGTTGAATTAATTTTCTAAATTGAATGCAGTGATCGCAAGACGACACTTGCTTTTTTACATGGCAAAGATGAAAACGACAAGACGTGTTTACATAAAACAAGACTGTTAAAGTAGTTTACCGATCGTGAATTCTAACGAATCTATGAAAAGACAAATCAAGGCAACAAAATAAAAGCTGACGGAATCAGCTAGGAAACCTGTTAAAGAAATGTTTTGTAAGGAGCACACAACTGAAACACGTTTCACAACGGGTTTGTGACCATGAATAAGTATTTAATAACGTCACAATGCACTTAAAACAAATTTTAGCCTAAAAGCAAATCATAATGATGTGATAATAATTTCTGAGATTTGACTTGTGTTGTGAACTTTGAGTAATTCTTTACTTGGTTTACTTTATCAGTTCGACTGAATCATCGGATTCAGGCTCGATGAAACATTTGTCTTTGAAGTAAAATATTAATATAAAGTTATTACCATTTGTTGTTGCCTCGTAGCTGGAATATGGTGTAGTGATTATGTCGTTCTTATACGATGGCGAAGCTTTAGTACAGTTCAAAAGGGGTCTGTTCTCATTCTAACTGTCGTGAGTCATTGCTGAAAGATTAAAACAAATTATCCAAGTAGTATAGGTATTAACAAATTCAAAAATAAAAAAAAATTAAAAAAAATAGAAAAAAAAAATTTGAATCGACATATTATATATGTTGTCCCGTGATTTATCAACATCACCATTGATGCATTCAAGGTTGTCCAGGTTGACTTACATATACTCATAACAGTGGAACAGACTCATCAGTTATATAATTAGGTAAACCCCGGAAGACGTAGCTAATTTTGCTTCATAAATAGACGGTATCTTACTATTTATTTTATTTTTTTGCCAGTTTAATGATACAGTTTACTCGAAACAATTATCAAATTTAACGAAAACAGTTTAACATGTATTTCAATTACAAAACTTTAAAGTTTAAATTATCATTTTTTAAAACTTTACAATCTTATCGCAAAATATCTATATCGAACGATTCTTATATTATATCATATTTTTATTCACTAGATTGACTGCACTATAAATCTGATAATTGACTGTAAGACTTAATATCACCTTATTGCTCAGGCTTTAAAGAGCTGTTCAGTTCAAAAAGACCATTTCAGATCAAAATTGGTTTACTGGCGGTTGTAAGTTCTCGGTAGAACTAAAACGATCGATTAGTTTACACGATTAGTTCAAAAATGATAAATTGTCTTCGATAGAAATAAAAGTGTTTGAAGTAATCTGTAAAGGTAGTTTAAATTAGAAGTGGCAACAGTTGATGTAACTATTTCTCCAATTTTTAGCAATTTGACCCTTTCTGGACCCATTGTTTCAAAGAAATGAATCAACGTATGTTTGTCGATGATATCAGTAGATGATTGGCTAATTTAAAAGTTCATAAACTTTTATTAGCTATCTGGATTAATCGAAATGTGCTAACAGATGTTAGAGAATTTGACAACTTTATATTTGTATGACGAAAAAAACAGGAGCGTGGAAGGCACTCTAAGGGGATTTTTGTTTATTGAAAGTGGGCATTTGTTTGATAATCAGTATAGACACATAATCTAACATAGGTACTACTTAATTGTCGAATCTTTCCTATATCGATAGTTAAAATATCGAAGTTAAAGGTCCTGGCCTAATCTCGGACTTTCGATTGTAACATCCAATCATAAAGTGGTACCATTGTTAAAATCTTTATGAATCGTATTCTACTTGTTAAAAAAAGAAATAGTTCTTGACTGTGCTACTTCTATTCAAAATAATGCACGGTATATCGATTTAATAATATCGATATAAGCAAATTCCTGAGAAAGATTTCAAGACTAAAGCGCAATGACTAAAATTTCAATAAAAGTGAACAAAGTAAATACATATGAACTATAAGAACAATGAGTATTATGTTAGTTGATATATATTTATAAAATATTCCGTTTTTCACTTCACATTCTCATATTAGGGTTTGCATTATGAATTACTGTTATGCTTCACTTACTCATAAAGAAGATAACTTTTAAGTCCGAATTCAATAAGTATTAATTGTAGGATCAATACATACTGAAAGGCATTGACTATCTCAGCATCTCAGCAACATTGCGGTACTTCAGCATGCTGTTCATACTTTACTGACTTACGTTGGAATTTGATATATAGTTGGGTGTATAACGTTTAAATAATCAAGTATGTTTGAGATCGATAATCATTATCAAGGCAAATTTGATGGCAATGAAAAACATCTATAACAAATATTAAAGTCTACCATAAAGTCAAAATGTTGTGTGCTGACGCTATTGAAAAAACCCTGGGAAATGTGCACACAACATTTCAAGTACGCGATAATTTAACCAATTCCAAAGTTCTCGTGTCCTCACATTTATACATTTGAAAGCATTTTCCAAAAGTAATGATCTGTGGTGATCAAATAGTCGTAACAAATGGAAAAAAATGTCATACTCATTCATCAAAAGCGGATCCTAGTTCCCCATTCTTTTCATGTTTCTTATGTCATTAGCTCTCCCCGATTACCCAGAATGAATTCATCCTTAGCTTTCTTCCAATGTTTGAGTTTGATCATGCCTGATGAATATAGACCATGAATAATACTTGCAACGTTCCAAGTTATTTCGATAGTACCCATGTGGTTAACAAACATTAAGAATGAAATTCGGATGGCATAGTTTGTGATGTTTTATGTCATCACTAAATTAAAATTGGAAAATCGAACTTAGAAACCCGTGGTTGTTAGACATTTCACGTATGCACTCTTACCAGTGATTGTCTATACGATACAGTTTTGATCCCACGGTGACTTTTTTAACGAAAATGTGCAAACAAGCTATTTTTCACATAGTTAATTTAAATATAAGTAAAAATATACCTTCATGTGCTAAATTTAGAGATAAATGGGGTTGAAATTTTAGACATTAATTTAAAATTTAGGCGTCTTGTACATTTCTATCCTTTGGACATACATACTTAACTGTTTAAAAGATGACGCATGCGGATTTTTGTAAAACGATTTGGAATATCTCCTTTAAAAAAATATGCTCATAATTTGTGTAACAATTCTTTGAAAATAATTCATTTCCATTAAAATTTCATGATTTTAGTTTTTAACAAATAATCTTTATACAGTATCAAATCATTTGTCATTTTAAAAAAAGAGGGGTCCTTGTACTCGTTTTCAACTTAATGATTAAAATCTCTTGAACAATGCATTTGTTCCCGATAAGTCGCAGTTTGACGTCGCGAAAAATAACATATTACGTTAGCAACGCCAGTACCTTCCTTGTAACTGTATTGTATGCCCTTAAGTAACGTTAGTGTGATTTGTACACTTCAAAGGCGATTTGTAAGGTAATACGTTCGTAAGTTGTATGACGAAGGGATTTTTAAAGCAAAAGCAATACAGTGTGATATCCAAGTATGAATATTGCGTATTCAATTAAAATTGATACGTGGAGTCAGCTATACAAGAATTAAACTAAAAAGACAGCCACATCAGTTTTTAAGACTTGCTGCTTTTTCAAAAGTACAAAAACATACACAATACAGTTTCATTTTCAAAGATTAAAAAAATGTATAAGGGTCAATCAAATTTGTAAACCATATTTATCATGAAACGGAACTTTTTGCAGACAAAATTAATATATGGTGCTGCGGAAGGGTAAGCAGATACTGCTCCACATCCGTGGTGTTGCTGATGTAAGTACAAACCTGGTTATAAGTCTTATTCGGTAGGTATAATTCGGCAAAAGGGAACGGGATTGTAGTTACGACATTAGGAACATATCCGCCATCATTGCCAAAGTGGTGCGTCCATTTGACTTTGCAGGATAAACAAGTACGCAGCCACGTTTGGTCAGAATGCAGACTTTATATCCGATGCCCAATGTAGAGAGATTACAACGGTCTTTCACGTTAAGGAACATTGCAACAACTCTTTGAGGGGTCCGTATATGACTTCTGTCAAGGCAACATTTCCGTCCCTATCCAATATATCCTCAGCTTTGATTGGCAGTTCAAATTTCTCCGAACATAGTCCTTGATGGCCTCTATTACACTACCAATTGTATTTATTGTTAATTAGTTCACTTCCTGAACATGCATGACCTTTTTGCCACTGGAAGTTAAATAATCAACAATCAATCAGTCAATTACAGACTGTGATATGATGTTTCGCCAAAACAAAAAAATTAACGTAAGTAATAAAAATCTGCATTTTACGTTTATGTGTTCAAAACTTTATGATTAGTATAAACAAGTCCCTTAAGACGACCGCAAATTTATTTCTAATGCGTTTAAGCAGAAGCAACCAATGAAGTTAAATTATATTAAATGAAGAGAACTATAATAGTTCGTAACTTTGGATCCACTATGATCTTAAAATTTTTATTTTATCTGGCCTGATGAAATTTTTTTATTCGAGCGTCACAGATGATTCTTAGGTCTATCATTTTTCTTTAGAATTACACAACATGTTTGTGAATATCCGCCAAAAGACAGCGGAAAAAGACTGAATTAACCGCAAATTTGATATACTTTTTATTTTTGAATGAAAAATCAAGGGAAGTAGTTTAATCAAAAGAGCCGAAGTAACGTGGTTCAAATTATGTGAATAAAGTACCTAAGATTTCACTGGTAATAAGCGGATGGTCTTAGCGTAAAGTGTTGTGTTACTCTGATTATGATATGCAGACATTAAGTTAAAGAATTATCAAATATACACAGTTTTGATGTATTCGGGTTCAGTAAAAAAAAAACTGCAGGGACTACAATTTAGTAAACTTATCATACCAGTGATGCCCTTTCTTGTTGAAAATCATCCAGGATCATCAACTGTTGCGTAATTTTGTCGCCGTAAATCGGTAAATTAAAGTCAATTTGAAATGAAGATAAATCTTTCTTGCAGTTTGTCAAAACAAACAGACATAAAAGGTTAAACATGTTAAAATGTCAATAACAGGGGTACAGCAGTCAGCATTGTTTTATAATCTTAATCACTATAAAAACAAACAAATATATCAGTAAAGCAAAACAATATGGCATATAGATAAAGCACATAAGCAAAAATTAAAGACAAGATTACAAAAATGACAATTACACATTGGCGGGATGTATAAGTACCTAGCCACGCCTAAACGATATTCCCCAAAAAGGACTAAACAGTAAATGTTAATATTTTACGAAGACAACTCATAAAAGAACACTATAACACGTAATTAAGATGATAAACAACGTCAGTACCTAGAATCTATACTTCAAGACCATCATGTATTAATTGTGAAGTTGATACGGAACATTTAACAACAAGGTCTTGGTATCTTCTGATGAATTTTTTCGTAGAAAAAGGACGAGACGTTCTTTGACATAACCCTGGTTCATTAACTTTGTGCTCAGACACTGGTAAAGTTTGAGTAGCAGCAGGAAGCTCTTGAATATCGAATGAGTTCGGAAATGTATATCCCACATGCAAGCGAAGTTTGAAATCGTCTCGTTTGTCATACATTCTGATAACCGCTTAGGTCAAATTTGATTTCCCCCAGAATTTTGTAAGAATTTTGCTAAATTAAACAGAATGGAGGATCCAACTCTGAGATCCTCCCCCGGATGGATCTGTCGTCTGCGGGTTGGATCCCTCTTTCTGTATCTGTTATTGGATATTTTATTCCTTTATCTGTCAACTGCCATGTTTGCGTGATTGCAGAAAGTATTCAAAATCATAAAATATTCCTTAGTTTTAAAAAAATTCATCCTGTTCTGTGGCTTCATACTTTATAGTATTATTAAAGTATTCATTGTTTGTAACACCCCCTCCTTTTGAAAAAAAACAAAAAGCTAAACAAAACAAATATTAATTCACTATAACATTATATTAATTTTAAAATAAAAAAAAAAAAACTTAATACAATTTTTACCATTTATGCTGTTCAATGCAACACCCTGTATATAACCATACATTTACATATATATAAAAATTAGAAGATGTGGTATGATTGGCAATAAGACAACTCTCCACAAGAGACCAAATGACATAGAAATCAACCACTATAGGTCACCGTACGACCTTCAACAATGAGAAAAACCCATACCGCAGAGTCAGCTTTAAAAGGCCCCATGACACATGTAAAACAATTCAAACGAGAAAACATTGTACAAAATAATTAACAAAATATAAGGAATAGAAAAATGGGCAAACATTTTTTTGTCTGGAGACAGATACATACAGAATGTGGCGGGATTAAACTAGTTTGAAGGCGCGCCAACTATCCCCTTAACCTGGAAGAGTAGTGTAAAAGTACAACATCAGAAAAAACTATAAATTTGAAAATCAGTTGAAATGGGCTTTACTCATCCGATCGATACGAAGCAGAAATGTATCTAACATAAACACAGATTTGACGTGGCAGCATTCTTATACATCCCCACAACAAAAATACACTTAGTACCGAAATTGACTTATCAGATTATACTTACAATTATTTATTTATCGACAATGAAACAACAGACATATCTATTTTGATTATTTTAATTAATTTTTGGATTTATATAGTAGAGAGAACTAAATCTACAAGAATGACGAATAGGTAATATATAGCTGTGTTCTCAATGAAACAACAGTGACATTATGAAGCATGCACAGGTATGGTAAAATAAATAGAACACAATACAATTCAATATTAAAAGACAAAGCTCCACATGAATATAAGTTGTACCTTTAAGTTCTATCTTTATGTAATTTCAATTTTGTCCCTGTAAACAACCAAAGCAGTTTGTGCACAGCTGTTGCACAAATGAAAATAAAGTGACATGAATATTCAAAAACAACAACAGTGCTATTCAAAAGTTAGTTTGTATGTGCTGTCCTTGAACCTCTCTGTATACTGTTCGTCAAAGCGCTCGTTTTGAGCAACTGTAAAATGGTTTTTCCAGTCTCCTATTTCCCCTGAAACAGAGTAATTGTAAAATTATCTTGTCGCTTACTGTGTGGCGGTGCCTGGTCTTTTTTGTCGTTTGTCATATTTATAACACGGACAGATATTTTGGCGGCAAGGAGTAGGAATAAAGTATGTTTAGTTGTCACTGCAAAGCTCTTGGTAATTAAAATAGAGAACATCTGATAAGAATGAAAGAGAAGGAAGTATGTATTGTTGTACTGTGGGGTATTAAGAGAAGGAAATTACCATTCCCTAAGCACTGAGTGATATTCTAAAATCTATGTTAACATGTATTTGTTTCGAAAATATCTGCAAATATTTGTTCAACGTCCTAATTCTTACTAGTTGTTAAATGCCGTTTGCAATAAAAATGGTGTTTTAATCAAGTATGTCGGATTGATAGGAACAAATAAAGGAAAAAAAAATATTTGTTTTCCTGTTATGTGTATAAAAGCTGTCTGATTGCAGGATAAATGAGATTTGAAAGTCACTTGATTTTGATATTTTCTATACAGACTAACAGCTGTCTTATACATCTTTTTGTGGACTAGCACTATTTAAGATCGCAAGGTTTTATGAAAAAAAATGTATATGAGTTACTATAAAAGGTTAAACAGTTTGTGATCTGCATGACTCAATATACAACATATTAATACCCTTTCGATAAATGAAGCCTTTTCCATCAAGTTCTTTCGTAAGATCTAACTTATGTTGTTGCATATTCTGGAAGGATGTTACTTTAACGATATTTTCTAAGGTTGCTTCTGTGCATTGAAGTCTTAAGAAATCAGCCAATCTCTTTATCTCTCTTTTGGTATCCTTTATTGAATTAAACAACACTTCAATCAGAGAAAACACATACATACCCTGCACCCCCTGTATTTATATAGATGTTGTGTTACAATGTATTTCATACGGCAACAATCGTTCTGATATGAGTTAAATGAATTAAAAGGTGCATATTGACAGTATTTATTTTTAAATTCTCAATAAGTTCATTAAATGTCTTCAATATTAAGGCATTTGTGCATTGGCTAAAAAAACATGTGTTATAAATAACAATTAGTTATTAAAGAATTTTTACTAACTGTGTATCTAAAATAAACCAAACCCACTGACCGTGTAAATCACGACACTACCATCCCATTGACTGTCTATTTAAATCACAACACTCCTACGGACCGTCTATTTAAATCACAACACTCCCACTGATCGTCTATTTGAATCACAACACTCCCACTGGCCGTCTATTTAGATAACCCCCCCCCCCCCCCCCCCCTTGGCCTAACCATTAATATACACGGTTCCAACGGGTTTGCTTTCAACCGATGATATTCTTAGAAGTTTATAGGACGTAAGACAATTATCTATATTCATCGATAAATAATTAAGCAAACAATATTCAACTATAACTTTAATTCGTTTGTATGTGATGATACGTATAATGGTTTAATTGCACAAAAGTACAAAAGGTGTGTGTTTCTTTGAAAAAACGACGGTCTAATTATGGCTTCAATACGATTATTTATATCGATATATGGTACACCATGTGAGCCAAAACGTGTACTCATTACACAAATTTGAAAGTAAGCAATTAATTATGAATCAAAGCAGATATGGATATACGTCTATGAGACAGAAACAAAAAAACACCAGCATACCAATAGACAAAAGGGTTTTATTTGTTATCAATGAATATTGTTTTACATTTTTTCAGTTATTGCATGCTATCGGTAAAGTGTATTATAGAATTCAAACAACTTAATGTCTTTTCTGTAGAGTAAAAGGGGGAACATTGTAATAATTTGTTTAAAACTGTAACATTGTAAATGAAACAGAAAATTTAAATTATCTCATAGAACCTTTTTCATCTCCTCATAATAGCATGTGAATATTATGCCAGGATACTGTTTCTCTGCTTTTTCCATTTGTTTTATATAATTGTACCATGATCCATAGAGACCTTCAAGTAACAAAGTTAAAGCATAATGGATTTCCAATGATAAGAAACAGCTAAAAATGGTCTTGTTAAAGCATAATGGATTTCCAATGATAAGAAACAGCTAAGAATGGTCTTACATAAAACAGTAAGTTAACAAAATAGACAGAACCAAATTCAACAATACCGAATGCATTATACGAACTAAAAAAAAAAGAACTGCGCCAAATGAAACCCAATAAAAAAAACAGGATTACCTAATGGGACTGCGGAAGGATCAACTGTTGCTAAAATAGTTCCTTACGAAAATACGACATTAACAAAAAAAAAAAAAAAAAGGATGACGGGCAAACCGTGACATTTTTTTTTATAAATATATTTTACATTTTTAATTTTTGTTAATTATAAAATGACATAGTTTAGGACGGCACTTCAAATGAATACATCGAAATGAAAAGATGCATTTTATTTAATTTATCATTGTAAATTTGATTGACCAAACTGCTAACCTATGAAATTATATGTAGTAACAAACCAATTAAACAGTTGACACGTGATATCAAACAATATATAATATTACAAATGCATTGTTCGAATCCAGTCAGTTTAAACTGGCGATATGATTTAGGCAGAGATAAACAATAAGAAGATGGTCCTTATACTAAAACCAATCAACATTTGATAAAAAGTGTGTGGTGGACAAGACATTGAGTCAAAGAAGACGTTTTCTGCAACAGTATTTCCTTGTGACAATTTATCGGAGAGACAAGTGAGGGAAGAAAGAGAATTTATAAAATAATGAGAATTCATAATTATTCGTTGGAAACCAATGTTCGTTGAATTGATGGGTACAGATGAACCACGAATTAAGATGTTCAACGATTTACATTTTTCCAATAAGCGGAATATTGAATTACAAATGAAGGGGAACGCCTTCGTTGTTTGTAGTAACGTGCTTGCCTCGAGTGCAGGATGTGGTGGGTTGAAACCTCGGCCAGATTATATATAAGACTTGAATATTGGGATTTTCTGCTTCTCCGCTAATCATACAGAGACTGTTGGACTCGGAGATAGAATACTGTGTCCCGGTAGAGTGACATGTCTTTCTGAGGACTGTATCATTGTACGTTAAAAATCTGTCTCAGCGTGTCTATCTAGTGAAAAGCAGGGTTTATATTCAAAGCACTTGATCCTGTTCGCGTCCTGAAAATACATTTAATTTCCCACCACTGGACGTGAAACAGCCTTCCATCATCAAAGAAAGAAGAGGTAAAATTTGACAAATAACAGGAAATGAGCGGCACCTTATTTATATTATAGCAATTATGACATGTCATCTTTTTGATACAGCGACCAAAATAGTAGAACGATTAACATCTTATTGTAGTATATACATAATTTTATTCGGTCAGTATTATATATAGTTGTGTTGTTGCAGTTGTTATACATGAAAATTTGTAATTTATATTTACATCGACATAAAGTTTTTTTTCGAAAATTGGTTTGTAAATAACTTACATTTTTCAGACATCCATATTTCGAAAAAATCATCCCAGGATCCTTTAAAATCAAGATGAGGCATTTTCTTCACGTGAAAATAAAAGGAAACACAAACATCCTTAGGGTTTCTAATCATGTGAATGATCTTGCATCCATTTTCAATATGTTTCTTTGGTAGATATTTAAATGAGCAGTGGGTGTTGAGTAACCTTGGTGATTGCAGTTTATCTAGAACTGTGAGATCAGGAAGAAATTCTATGATCGTCGAAACTATGCTTTTGGTGTCTAGCTCTGTCTTGTTTCGAAGCAACATGTTGCTTATTTCATAAATCCAATGCGTTCCTTTAATTACAACACGCATATAAACAATTTCACCCGTATTTACGGCAAGCCGTTTTGCTATTCATTCTAACTTCAAGACATCTAATTAACCTTATAAGATATCTCATATAGTTTATAAGATATCTCATAAAATTTTCTTTATAACATATCTTATAAATTATATGAGATATCTTATTAACTATATGATATATCTTATAGAGTATATAAGACATCTTATATTAAAATATTATATAAGATATTGTATATATTTATTACATGAGAAATCTTATATATTGTATAATATCTCTTGAAGTTAGAATAAAAAGTAAAACGGCTTGACATATGTACTACATGTATAACTGACTAAATATAGAAATAAGGAGATTTATAATTCAAGTTGGTATGACTTCCAATTAGACGGCTACATGTATCCACTAGAGTTCAAATGATGTAAATACATATAAGCAGTTATAAGCCAACGTAAGGCTTTCAACAATTAACTAACCCATTACCGGTAAAGTCAACTATGTAAGGCCCAGACATGACAAAATGTGATAGTGTACTTAATGTATAACTATGTAAGGCCCAGACATGACAAAATGTGATACTTTACTTAATTTGTACCTTATCGGGAGAGTATATAATTATGTTTTGCTATACTGATTGTATTAGCAACTACAAAAAAAAATTTTGGTGTCCTTGTCAGATTTTTTTGTATATTTGAAATTTGAAGTCAGTTGTATTGTATGTTTGTGATTTAAGTTTGCACAGTTTGTTTTTTTTTTCTGAGTCAGAATTTTTTTTTTCGTGCAAAGCGCGTACCATTTATTTAGTTTTTCGACGCTATCAATCAAATTATTATTTTTTAACACTATAAGTTATTGGGAAAATCGGGATTCAGAATATTTTTTTTTTTCTACTGCTTGTTCTGAAATTTTTTTTTTTAATCAAATTTGGAATCAAAATATTTTTTAATGAAAAAACATAACCTCACCCCCCTCCCATCCCCCACCCCCCCCCCCCCCCCCCCCACTATTATTCCACTAAGTAATAATGATACTACGAATTTATTTGTTAACATAGAGCTATCAAATTGGAATGTTTAGTTGACACATAGGTGAGGGTCTGGATGAGGACATTAATTTCTGTAGTCTGTAATTTGTTATGTAATTATTCTCTATTCTTTATACTGTAGTAGGGGCCTCGGTGGCCGAGTGGTCTAAGTAGTTACTACTGTAATCACTAGCTAGTCAACACTTAGGTTGTGAGTTCGGTCCCCCGCTCGTGCGGGTGCATTGGACTCCAATCTTAATTGACTATGATTTCAGATTTCCTATCGAAGGTCTGTGGTTTTTTTCGGGCACTCCGGCTTCCTCCACCAATAAAAACTGGCCACCACGAAATAGTTATAACACAAAAAATCAAAATCAAATTATATTGTAATATTCCATTATTCTTCATTCTTTAGTTTTTATCCTATTTTTCTCTAATCTTAATATTTGTTTCCCATTTTCTGTAGATTTGGACCATTCTTCTATATTCTGCAAATCCATCCCATACCTTAATTATCCTTGCTGACTTGAATTGTAACATAATATTGATATTACCTGATTTTGGATATGTGCAGATCATAAAATCTGATTCTCTAGACTGAATGTGAAGAATGTCATGTAAAGCCTTCTCCGCCCCTTTTTCTTTAAAAGGAGGTGTGTGTGGATAACGAATTCCCTCAAATTCTGGGAAAGGACCCGGTTTCGTCACCTTCATTAGTTCTCCAAAGTTTTCAATATCCATCTTTACCTATACTTAAACTAACAAAAATAATCGGTTACTCGTGGGTTCAGTTTAATTCGTTGATAGTTTTGCATTCACGTAATTAGAATATAAGCTGTTTCGCATTTTCCCCATGTTTTAGGTTTAGTTTAACAAATTCTTCCATACATGAACATGTAAATCAAAACAAATAAACATGTTATACTGGCTATTGGTCCGTAATTTGCTATCATTCTAACCAAAGGTTATCTAGAACTATCTCGAATAACCAGACAAGCAGAAACGAAAGACCTACCATTTTCTACTCAGGATGATGGTGACTTCAATATTGAATGGTTAGGTCGGCGTTTTGTTTTTTCTACCATGTTTTGGTATTCTTCTAAATTGCCTGATTCTTACAATTAAGTTTAGTTGATTAACTCTTTAAGCGTAGGATGTGTTGTATATAATTGCGTGCTCTTCTCGCAAAAACGCTGTCGGTTCCTGTTTACTGTCATGTCAAAAAATCATTATATATGATTTTTTGACAACATTGTTATTTGGAAACATGTTACCATTGATAGTTGCTTGCTTAGCGTACAGGGGCAAGTATTGTATGCATATTCTGGACAAGAATATGTCATGAATGAGTATCATTAGATTTAGTGTTTCTAAATGTTTGCAAAATTTTAAAATATGCCTCTACCAAGTCTTCTAAGAAGGAAAAGATTAACATGTATAAAAAGCAATTATATTGCAAGGTTGTTAGTAACATATGCTTTCGGATATTGTATTGACCCGTCGGGAATTAAGAGGATACGAAATATAGTATAGTCGATTACCTTGATCTCACTTAACTGTAATGCTGTAAATTTTATTTACTAATTTATTGATTTTTTGTTTTTTAAATGTTTTTTAGTTATCAAAGGTACCAGGCTTACAATTTTTATACGCCAGACGCGCGTTTCGTCTACATAAGACTCATCAGTGACGCTCAGATCAAAATAGTTGAAAAGCCAAACAAGTATAAAGTTGAAGAGCATTGAGGACCAAAAATTCCAAAAAAGTTGTGCCAAATACGGCTAAGGTAATAAAATCCTTAGTATTTCGAAAACATTTTACTTTTGAAAACAGTTAATTTATAAAAAAAAAATACCATATAATTGATATAGTGTAACTTTCATTTCTTTAAATTCATAAATACAAATTTTCATTGCAATAATTTATGTAAATACATTAATGAGATTCAGTAAACATACTACTTACTTGACAGACACCTCAAACGGATTTAACTTAATCTGGCTTTGCTCAATCTTTATATCAAACATCCGTTCTAATATGCATGAACATACGTTCTAGCTATCAACCAAATACACTTTAAACTTTCCATTCATATCGTAAATGACAAATCATTGTAATGCATGATGTAATGTGTTAGCCTTTTCAACAGTCGTCTTGCGCGAAAAGGCCGATAACTCAATTTTAGAATTTAATATTTTCGGAGACGGTCAATGTATATTTTCTAAAAAAAGTGTTGAATAATAATATCAGAGGTAGTATAAACAGCTCTATCGCCATTTTAACTTTATGATTCTAAATTTGCTGGTTTTTTTTTTCTTTAAACTTGTGATATAAATTAAAATTAACGTCTTTTTTTAAATTATTGATTTAAATATGATTACATTCTTTCAATACAATGATTATGGTTTGCTGTGTAAGAGAGTGTGACAAATAAAAATAGTAAAATTATATCTAATAAAATAAAATGATTGTACCTGTATATTTTAAAGTTTCTTTTTTTTTGATTATGTCCTATTGTTTAATCCTGAGCACGACTTGTCATCCCACCTAACGAACTTAGAAAAATGAATAAATCGGTATGCATATTTACGTAAGATACACTGCAGTGATAACAATTGTTGACAATCTTTTGATAGAAGTTCTGATATTCATACTCTCGCATTCAACCTGCGGAAACAGTAGTACAAAACTGGGTAATTTTTAATACAATTATACGTCAAAACAGAGACTAGATGTCATATTGGTAAATACTCGTTGAACCTCCAAAAGAGCTGAAAATTATAATGACGACTATTTTTGAGGGTGTAGTTAAACGTTTATAAGTCGTGTAAATACCCGTTTTGTATTTTTAGTTATTATTTTTAATTAACCTGGGTTTTGTCCTTAGAGTTTTCGTGGGGATCGTTTTACTTGTGATAGAGATTCGATATCCTGACTTAGATATTTACACCTCGTCTGGACAATATTTCTGTAGATTGGGGAAAACTATCTTATTTTATTCAATGATAACTTAAATATTGATTTCTTTATAACTGAATTGTTGTTCGAGTTTTACAGTCAAACATTTTCTAAATGCATAGTCTTCGTTTCCGTTCCAATACAAAAAGCTAGAAATCTTCTGGTTGTTTCAGCCTTACTCTGGAATTAAATGTATTATCGCATGGTTGTAAGGTCTTAAACTAGACAATGCTTTTGAATGATGAGTTTCAGACATAGCTCTGGTTGTACCAGGGATTAAAAAGCCCTTGATATATTGCGATATTTTTACACGACTTACTTTGGTCCCTGGTGAATGAAATAACGCAGTTCATATGAGTGGAAACCACTTGATGTATTTTTTTTTAGAAAGTCGGAATGTGAGACGCCTTGAACTTGATTTATTAAAGTTGAATTTTTTTTAGAACGACTAGTATGCAGTTTTTGATATTTGAGTAATCGGTTACATCTAAACTTTCTAGTGTTTAAAATTAGTATTTAAAAAAAAACTAGAGGCTTTAAAGAGCCTGTGTCGCTCACCTAGGTCTATGTACATATTCAGCAAACGACGCTCTCATTGTAGACGAGAATAGAATTCATGACAAAAATTACTTTTATGTTGATCTTGTATTGCTGTATTGGCGATGGTGTGGTTTGTGCAGTTTCTCTTTAATTTCTTTTGCTCAAAACACAAAAGAGGGTAAACAAATCCTCATTTACCGTCAATCACTCCAATAAGGAGTGGCAGTCTACTAACTTAATCGGCAAAATTTGACTTGTTTGTATATCTTACCTTGCTGATCATATTTGTTATTTAAAGTTTCTATTTATTTATTATAATTGTTATCATATAAGGCAAAACGCATACAAATTGGTAAAATTTGACATTAAAGGGCAATAACTCCAATATGGAGTCCTCGGACAATTTCCTCTATATTGTCTTAATTGTAGATCTTGTCTTGTTGATCATGTTTGCTGATTTAAGTTTCTATATGTCTATTATAATATTTAAGATATAAGACAAAAACGCAAAACTTATTTGTAAATCTTGTCTTGATGATCATATTTGCATTTTGAATTCTCTCTATCTATTATAGTTTTCAAGGTTATAGGCAAAAATGAATAAAAAAAATGGTAAAATTTGTCAGTTATGGGTAACAACTCTTATTTGAAGTAATTAGACAATTGGTAGAGCTCAACAAACTGTCCTTGTCAGATTTTCTCTATGCATTAAAGTTTATAAAAATATTAGACAAAACTAGCATTTTACCCTCATATTCTATTCATAGCCATGTCGGCCATATTGGTTGTCAGGCGGGGTCATCGTTCAAGTTTTTGAAACTAAATACCCTAATGATGATTGTGGCCAAGTGTGGTTAAATTTGGTCCAGTATTTATAGAGGAGACTATTTTTGTAAAAGTTAAACGACAACGGACGACAGCCGACGGACGCTAAGTGATGAAAAAAACTCACTTGGCCCTTTGGGCCAGGTGAGCTAAAAAACGTATAGAACTGAGGCTAAGTACTTTTTTCATTTTACTTGGTTGATTTATTAAGGGTTTTTCATTGCTAATGCATCGCCCATTTTTATCCTATAAGGTTAGGTGCGAAAATGTATTGAATAGTCACGGTATATAATTTCATCAAAAATACTGTGATGTTTGTGCATTAATGTCTTTGTCTATTAAATATGAAACTGTTTATCAATCTTGGTTATTTGATACGTATGTGCGAATGCATTGCTTGGCATTTTTAGGTTTCTGACACCTGTCATTGGTTTAGCGCAATCGTCGTGACCTCTTGCAATTACTAGGTTTCTGTCACCTGTTTTGTGTTATATTGGTGGATTATCAGTATGTTTTTCTAAAAACCTTGGGCGAAAGCACAGGCTGAACACTCTCTATCAGTAACGAAAACGGTTGAGCTCCCAATGTATAATTTCATGATACAAAAAAATAATGGAATATCCGTTTACAAACCCCTTTTACATTGCAGTATACACGTATGACAATAACACAAAAATCACACAGTTTGCAAGTGTAGAATTGGTTGTCCAAAAGATGTGAGAAATGACAGGAAGGATCTAAAAAGGACAAATTTACCAGAAATGCTATGCAATCAACATGATCAAATTATGAAAGTAACAGATTTGATTAAAGAATATGGCCCAGGAGAGATTGAAATATAGGAGGAATAATTGTCCCTTTGGTATCTGTCGCTGCTTTTTTAAGCAGGAAAAACAACAAATGTCACGGCATGTACATGTAGCGGGCTTTTTAAGTCCCCCCTTTCAAAATCCTGGATCCACATCTTACTTCAATGTAAAGTTTAATTAAGACACCTACCCTTGAAAATCTTAAAAATATTTGGGACATGACGTTTAATGATAGATACAATTCACGCTCATTTAAGTTAGGAAGATCGCGAAATTCCAAGAGTGTGGAAGACTTTTTCACGTGAAAAACAACAAGATTGGAGAATAAAAGCAGAAATGACAATACCATCTATCTAAATAACATGAGACTTAGTTTCTCATATTTTTGTGCTATTTTCACATACTTGATCAGTGTGAGAAAAATATTTCTCCTCATTAGTGAAATGTCTGTTCTCGGCAAATGGTTGGTCGAAATTTAATTATGACGTCAAATTTTCTTTGTTTCTTCTGAATTTTCCTATTGTGACGTCATGAAAAAAGGCGACCATACCTGATGACGTCACATATAAAGAACACAACTTTCTGGAAATCTTTGAAAAGGAAGGATAAAAATCATTAGAGAAACAGATTCCACCACTATTCCTCGTTTATTACGATATTTCTCCACTCTCAACAGTTAAATTTTGATTATTTAAAAAGCTCGGCAAGCCTCGCGCTTTAAATATTAAAATTTAACTGTCTCGAGTGGCGAAATATCGTAACACACTTGTTGCAGTGGTGAAATCTATATTTAAGACCCTAAGGCATATAAAATTAATGTGTAAGATTCCCATCTCCATTTGTCATGATTTATTTTATTTCAGGTTTATCCCATATTAAGGAAAAACATGTGTACTAGAAATGTGGATGCAAAATAATGTTAATAGTTTAAGTTGTAAGAACATAAATGTCGTTATAATTCGTGTTCATGATCTGTATACAGTGTATGGAATGCAATCAGCACATCTGGTTACAAAAAAAAATAAGAAAAATAAAGATAAAACGAAACATCCTAATTTAGATTTTGGGCGCATGTTAAAATGCTTAACCTCGCTACATTCTGTATGTGCCCGTCTAAAGTCAGAAGCCTGTAATTCAGTGATTGTCGTTTGTTGCTTATATCATATTTGTTTTTTCGTTTATTGTTTTGAACATAAATCAGCCCGTTAGTTTTCTCGTTTGAATTGCTTTACATTTGTCATTTCGAGGCCTTTTAAAGCTGACAATGCGGTATTGGTTTTGCTCATTGTTGAAGACCGTACAGTTACCTATAGTTGCTAACCTTCTACTTTATTTTAGTCTCTGATGGAGAGTTGTCTCATTGGCAATCATACTGCATTAGAGATTTTTTAACCGGGGTTTCATAAGACTTAGCGAGTTCTTCTGAAACCGAAGGCAATTTGCATTACAAAGATGCGATACAACAAACAGCAGACGTGCACTGGAATAGAAAGCACCACACGTGCACTAAATAAAAGGGACTGGTCAGAACTGTATGTTAGACTAAGAGCCTATAAAATGCCAAAGTTGCTATTTCATTTTTGAACTGTGTTGCGAGTATACCATAACATGATATAAAAAAAGGCAGAATACACTTCAAAACTTATAAATCGGAAGGGTTAGCAGATCCTGCTCTACACGAGTGAATATCTACAAATCGGATAATTATGCAAACATGTTAAACCCTGCGCATTCTGTATGTGCTTGTCCCTAATCGGGAGCTTTTAACTCAGTTGTTGTCCATCGTAGCTGTCTGTGATATTTGTTTTTCGTTTGTTTTTAGCATATATGTATACATATATATATGCAGTTTTGGGTCTTTGACAACTTACTGTACGGTCTTGGTTTTGCTCATTGTTGAAGGCCGAACGGTTACCTTTAGTGACCTTTGAACTCTGGTGGATAGTATTACTGTTGCTTCATATCAGATGCTTAATATGTATTAATACGTATTTTCGCACATTGTAAACAGGAAAAAGTGCCACGCATGGTTCACATACGTAAAACATGAGTTTGGAGACGCATGGGAAATGCATATTTCTTACCCCGTATGTAAAACGCACGATTTAAACATGCGTTATTCGTGCGTTTTACGCATGCAAAATACATGTGTATTATTCATGCGTTTAGGCATGTAAAATATGTGATGTACGCATGTTTTAAAACCATTCATTAAACATGCGTTTGTAGCTAATATGCGTATAATATACGTTTCAAAAATTGGCGTAAAACATGTAGATGTATGTAACAAATATGCGTATAATACATGTTTCAAACTAATCGAAAAATGTTTTACTAAATCATTCATTAAACCTATTTGTCATGTTAACTAGTTCATACTCATATTTTCCATACAACTAACATTGGTTTTGTTCATTGTTGAAGGCCGTAGAGTGACATATAATTGCTGAAATCCGCTTCTTTTGGAATCTGTTGGATAATTGTCTCATTGGCAATAATACTAAATCTCTTTACGTTATATATATACTGACCAAAAATCTCCTTTTGATGGCAATGTCAGTATCAAATTACAGACCAGACTAGGTTTTTCATCTGTTTTATAAAGGATACTTGTATTTCTGTTTATGCCAGTATAAAAATAAAAACAAATCTGTCATTTGATTTTGCAACTGATCACTGTTGAGCAGCTGACCTAATATGAAGTCATTTTGTTCAGATGTATTGGCGTCATGTTTGATAATTATCAATTTAATAATCATATTCAAAACTTTAAAACTTGGGCCAATAGAATTTCTGACCAAATATGAAATCGAACTGTTAAGCAGTTGTGAGAAAAATCTGAAGGAAATACTTTTTGGACAATTAAATGGACATACAGACAAGTGATTGGCCCCAATTTTAGAGTTGGGGTATAATATGTGACGTGAACAAATAAATGAGGCATCTTTCTTAATGCTGTAAATTTATTGCTATATATATATATATATATAAAATATATATGTAAAATTAATTTTTTGGAAACAGTCATTATCATATAATTATTTCATCTTTTTTCCATCACTTTGAGGAATTCAGGTTTCTTTTACTGAAAAACAAAAAATTATATATGAAAGAATGCATTACTACTTATGCTTATTAGTAGCTAAAAGGTTTCTTGAATCTTTTGACACTTTTATACACTTATAAAATTACAAGAAGCTTTTAATTCTTAAATACTCCTAAAACAGATTTACATTTGTATGTTTTCTGCTTAATATATTTTTTATCAGCAATGACTTGTCATTTTAAATGTAATTTCCTTTAAGGTAGATTAACTGTATACCGCCATCTTGGATTGTTAAATAGTACACAATCAGTCTACTACTACTATGGGTTTTTTAACGACCTTGACTACCCATGAGGGTCTCACACGGTCGCATATTCGGTTTAGTTCTTTGCTTAAACCTGCATGTTTTTAAAATAGATTGGCAAGTAAGACTGTTTATCTATAAATAAAGAAAAATAAGTGATATATTGCATTATTTAGACTGTTTAAACAAATATCAAATATTTGTTATGATTACATTCAATTTTTCAACTCAGCCATTTAAGGGAAGATAACTCGTTTAGTAATTTTGTTTACAAAGGAATGTTTTATTCTTTTTAGATTTTCAAACGATTACATCGAAATGATAATTTAGATTCAGAAGCAGTTAAATAACACATCATTTGGAGATGACATTGCTCGTGTAATATAAAGCATTAAGGAGTACCACCAACTGATTCATGAACATACACCAGAGTTGAGGAAAAAGCAAAAATACATTTGTTACTTCGTATGGTGAGATTTGTTTTAGTCCATTTTCTCATAACTTCGAGTTTTGTAATCCATTATCTATAACAAAATTTTCAATCATCGAAAAATTAAAAAGAAACAAATCAAATCAAATCGAACACAAATGTCTTAAAGCCTATAAGATTTTGAATTACATATACCATAAGGGTATATGAACTCAAAGTTTAAAAAACAATATCATTTAAATCTTGTGATATAAAAGACTTGGCACATTCTAATTCATAACATAAAGACCAATGAATAATGACTTGAGATATTAAGGATTAACATATAGTCATTTGTAAATGAGACAGCACATGTTAATTTTTATTCCACAACAGCATTGACGTCTTAAAATTCAGAAACCAAATTACTTTGACTATGCTAGAGACATTTGTCATCTTATAAGAAAATGACTGCAGAAAAAATATAAAACTAGTTCTACTTGAATAATAATGAATACTTTTGTTTTAGGATTTTTTGTTTCAAAAGATAACAACATAACTTTCTGAAATTCTTTGCACAACATAAAAAAAAACATATACCATATGACCAAAATCGTACTTCTTATATCTATCTACTTAGGCCTGGAAATATAAACAGATCAAAATGTAAAAACATATCAAATTTAAAGATTCTGCTGATGGTAAAGTGATGCCCAAAGACTAGGAGGAACGAGGGAATCTGCTGAAATACCTTTGCAATTATTTACGGTGCATCGCCTTGAAATATCCTTAGACCTAAGTGTTCTGTCGATACGGACAGTAAATCCGTCACACACCAATGATTTTTCTTCCGACTTGTTTCTGACAAACGAAACTCCATGTTTGTGCCTTGACGCAACTTTACAAACTGACTGAAATAATACTAAAGCGATCACTTTTCGCGGTAAAATTAGGAATCACATTTGAATATAATCTGAAATATTCGCAATTAAGTTATATAAAATTGCGAATGGAAATGAGGAATATGTCAAAGAGACAACAACCCGACCAAAGAGCAGACAACAGCCGAAGGCCACCAATGGGTTTTCAACGCAGCGAAAAAATCCCGCACCAGGAAGTGGTCCTCAGCTGGCCCCTAAATAAAATTGTGTACTAGTTCAGTGAAAATGGACGTCACACTAAACTCCAAAACATATAAACGAACTAAAATTAAAAAAACACTGCGCGCAAACGTAGAAATTTTTAATCCCAAAATGCGCGCAAATGTAATGCGCCCCTAATCAGTAATGTTGTTTTAGTCTAATCATCAAATGTTTAAGAAACGTGAACAAACTATGTTTTTTTTTAGTTCTATTATATGTTTCGGAGTTAAGTGTGACGTCCATTTTCATAGATGTTAACAAGTATAGGTCAATATTTCATATGGCTTTCAACAAGGATTTGATGAAATATAGCATTTTTCATACATTTAAGGTTTTATTTCATTAGACTTGAACAATTTTGCATTAATTTTTGTCTTTTTATATTTATTTCGCATGAATTTGTACTCATGCTGTTATTATTACTGAATACAATGTGTAGTAAAGAGAGTTAGTTGAACCCACTAGGTATCAATCATTTTGTAATTTTAGTTTTATCCTTATGTCCAATTCCTATATTTTTTTTAAAGCATGACTGATGTTAGTTACTAAATGAACACTACATTCATAATTGGTGAGAGCTTAAACTGATGACTTCAATTTATTTCTACATTTTGTAATTTTTGTACATTAAATCTAATATTTGCTTCTGTTCATACATATATAAACAGATTGTAATTTCAAATTCATATTTCAAAAGAAAATTGAACTCCTATATGAATACTCAATTCATTTATTTTATTCTTCAACGTTTAAACAAAATTGATATAAAGAAGACTTTTTTGTTGAATAAACTGAATGTGATTTTTTCCTTTATAATACTGTTTATTTCAAGCATTACTGTCAAGTTTTGTCATAAACAGTGCAATAGTTTGAGAAAAACCTAGTATAATGTAAGACGACATCTACAGCGATTCGAGCAAAATTTCTTCGAAAAATCCAAATCAAGCCGCATCATGATAGAATAGAGTGTTGACCAATAAATGATCAAATATTTATTTTATCTGCCTACATACAGTTGAATATGATACAAAAGATGACTCTAAGATGATAAATACCATTAATGGACCTCTTTGTCTTCATTTCAAGGTCTCGTTTGATCCATTAATACCTCCCATTTCCTCCAAATTTTAACGTTTTAGGCCAATAAATAAAAAATTTGGGGTAACTGTCACTCATTTATGTGAGAAATGTGATAATAAAGTAATTGAAGTATTCAGACAAGCTGAATGAACTATTCATATAATAGTTTACTGACTCCATGAAGGTTTCAATAAGTCTTTACGTAAAACTAAAATTTATGCCGCGTTCCAGAGAGGGACATAAAAAGCTTCTCTTTTAGTGAATAATTTGTTGTTACTGCATCAAAAATAATTTCATTTACTAATTACTATATATTTATTAATAATTTCATTTACTAATTACTATATATTTATTAAAGTATCACTTAGGGAAAAGTTTTCTATTATAGGAAAATATAAGAAATAAGGAAAAAAAGTCAGAAAAAGCTCCACAAAACACGGAGTATGGCTTGCTCTGTCTACTAATATTCATGGTAGAGTCCTTATTCAAAGCAGTTTTCTCATAAAATGTGATTTTGAGACTCAATCCACTCAGAAGATTTCATTTTTGTAATATTTCACTTAAATAGCATGAAATTTACACAAATGAGAGTACACACAAGGTCAAAGGTGCATGTGCAGCTTCCCATAATAGGTGTAATACCACCATTGATTTCCCCCTATTAGTCTTTGTTATATTTGCACTTTTCGAAAAAATGTGCAGAATTTATCTTTGTTTCAAATTAAGAAATACTTGGTATGAGTAAAGTTTTATCCTGTTCAGTACTATAGACAAAATTTCACATAACATTTCATTGCATATAAGAAAATAACCATCAATGGAAGTTAACCAATCAAATGTTCACCCCTTTTCTTCCTGTGTAACCATGTAACCTCAAGTTTCCAAAATATTCTATAGAAACACCAAATAAAACAATAAGGGTGCTTTGAAACACCCAAGATTTATGTTTATGACTCAGAATTTTTTTACTGCAATGAAATGTAGGATTAATTTCCTACAACTGTCAAATTCAAGGGAATATTTTTTTTCGACCCTTTTTCGTATGCAACCGGATGTGACGTTCTATGATTTGGTGGTATTACACCATAAACGAAAACAATGAGAAAAAAAACATGCGTAATACATATATTTTACATTCGTATAAACTAACACATGTTTTATACACGCGATATTGTTCGTGTGTTTTATAACTCATGTTAAACATATGTTATTGAACGTCTGTTATACGCATAATGGAAAAAAAACGCACTTTTTTTTTTACATGCGTAAAACATGCGAGGCACTTTTTTCCTGTGTTAAAGAGAGCGAAAAGATACCAAAGGGACATTCAAACTCGTCAGTCGAAAACAAACTGTCACCTACATGGCAAAAAAAAGAAAAAAGATCAAAAGACAAACAACAGTATAAAAAACACAACATAGAAAACTAAAGACTGACCGACAAGAACTCAACTAAAAACTGGGGGTGATATCAGTTGCTCCAGAAGGGTAAGTAGATTCTGTTCCAAATTGGGCACTTCTCGTGTTGCTCATGTAAGTACATGTTAAAAAGTATGTTATTTATTTCCCGTTTTTCGACATTTGAATTGGTAAAAGATAAAAAGTCAGCCTCTGATTGTGTTATCTCAGTCTGTAAACCAAACCACTGCTTTAAACTTGTAGGTCGAGCAAACAAAATTATATTTTTTTCAAGCATTTGCAATTATTTTGGATTTCATTCTTCATCAGTTACGTTCCAGATCAATTTGTGAAATTCAAAATTGTATAAAGTTTGGAGAGCACAGAAAATGCATCTGCATTAAACTTCGGAGCACTTTGCGCACAGCTGTTGCACACATTTGAATATAGTGAATATAATATTTGAAGACAATACATACTTTGTTCAAATGAAAGTTTGTATGAACTGTCCTTAAATCTTTCTGTATACTGTACATCAAACCGCTCATTTTGTGCTACTGTAAAATGGTTTTTCCAGTCTCCTATTTCCCCTGAAACAGAATTATTTAAGAAATGAATGCTTTTTTTTTGTAATTTTATTGGGGTGTAAAAAGTGTTGACTGTCGCACATTGTGTATGAAGCGCGGAATAGCTGAAGAGACATTGATTGCCGAATCGCGCATTTGTTGCAGCAAAATTGGTACAGTTTATGTTATATCAACACTTTTACACCCCAATAGAATTACAAAACGAAGCATTCATTTCTTATGATTAAATTTTGTATGTTAATAAGACCATGACAAAAAAGTTTTATCAAGTTTTTTTTTTATTTACCTGTGCACTTTTTTCTCTACAAACGTGTCATCACGAAGGTAACATTTCATTTTGATATGAAGGTTAATTCTTGAATGACGCTCAATTGTTGTTAGCCAATCAAACTAACGGATTCTCGTGAAACAAACATGTTATGTAATTATTAGAAAATGATATCAATACTTACTCAGTCTGATTAACCCCCCCCCCCCCCCCCCACTATCCCCTTACGCATACAAGCATAAGTGCATAGTGGGTAGCGGGGGATGGTTTTAATCAGACTGATACTTACTATAGCAAGAAGCCCTTTGTCTCTTATTTTTTGCATTGTATGTCATTAATATCAAACTTTGACAGATATGTTTCCATTTAAATAAATGAATTGAAGAAATGTCGTATGAAGAGTTATTATTGAGCTGTTCTTAATAAAGATTGTCATTTAAACAGAAAATGCGTATTAAAACATTAAAAGCAAGAAATTCGGTATTGTTGTGCCTTTTGATATGGACAATAGAGAAATAAAATTGACTTATTTTTAAATGCATGTATTTGTTAATTAAACATCAATGTCTTTGGGACAATGTTATCAAAAATAAAAATTTTGAAATAAACTTCGTGGTTGTCACAGTTTTGATTTGGGCACTGGCTATGGTTACATTGAAATGTAACAATAATAAAAAAGTTATTGTTACATTTGAGACTAATGACCGGAATGCAGGGTTGTGTAAGGAACTGACTAATTACGAATGTAACAATAATATTCATGTAAACGGTTACGCTGTGTTATTGTTACGTTAAATTTATTAAACTTTAACCTTCTATAGTTTTTTTGCTTAATTCTTCGATATGTACTTGATAACAATAATATTAATAATAATATTATCATTATTATTCTTATTATTATTATTATTCAACAAATAGTGTTTAAATAGTTTTAAGTATTAATTGTTTTAATGTTCTTCAAGATACTACTACAGTTTAGTATTGCCAAAGGCGAAAAATATAGTTTAATGGTTCGATGTTAAGAAAACTATTTTTGACCTGAGGCATGGCAGACATTGAAAGTGTCTATAACTTGAAAAAGTGATATTGCAGAGTGGAATTGTTAAGTCTGCAAAACAGACCTTCACATTGCTGCATCGCTCGTTTTTGATGGCTGCCTAGAGTGGTTTCACCAAAAATGCGTCGGACTGAAACATGCTCCAAAAACAACATACTGGGTGTGTAGAAACTGTCATAATGATTGTAAATAGAAATTTAAAAAATTGTATGCAATATTGTAAAATTCAAATAAAAGTTTTCAAGTTTTATTTTGATAGATATTACTAGTCCCAGCATACATTGAAGTGCATTAACGTAACAATAACACAACGTAACTGATGACACAAATATTATTGTTACATTCTTAATAAATCGGTTCCTTACCCAATCTTGCATTCCGGCAATTAGTCTCCAATGTAACAATAACTTTTTTTTTATTATTGTTACATTTCAATGTAACCGTAGCCAGTGCCTTTGATTTATGTATTGGTAGTTTTTAATGTAATGGTCTGTTAAACAAGTTTGATGGGTTCACATTTCAGCAAATAGTCCGCATTCAAGTAAGTACTTACTTGGCTCCCCTGATGGCAAATGCAGGATTAATTTAATATAGAGCCGAATTCGTATTATAATTTTTCAAATAAAGACAAAACGAAAAGGCATCTTGCAAGTTTTTAAGATTCACGTTCAGACATATAGATGATGTCCTATTACTCCATAACCCTCTTTTCAGCAAATACATGTACACATATATATCATACATCACAGTGCGCTTGACATTAGGGATACTATTGAAAATATAATACCTTTTTGTGTATTTAGATCTTTGTCTTGAAATTGACAAATATGGACGACCTCAAACTGGGATTTAATATAAATGTGACGATTTTAGTTTTCCATTTACCAACTCCCAAATTTTCATCTCAGCACAGAGTAGTAACAATCCATCTGCTCTATTGATTTGCATTTAAAATAAATTAGTAATTACTGTATGGAGTTTGGTTAATGTATAACTTTAACATGTGTCGTATTTAAATTATATTACCCTTTCTATATATGAAGCCTTTTCCAGAAATTACTTCCGTCATATCTAGTTTATTTTTCTGCATATGATTAAAGGATGTTGTTTCAGCAATATTTTCTATGGTCTTTTCGGTGCACGGTATCCCTAAGAAGTTAGCCAATCGCTGTATCTCTCCTGTATCATCCTTAATAGAATAAAATTAAACTTCATTAGAGCTAACACATTATACCACGTTACCTTACCTGTGTAAAGTCCATGTTTTGCTGTCGAATAATATCAATTAAACAGTCATTTCAAATAAAACGTCATTTTGTTTCTGGTGTATACTTATTACATTGACAATCAAACCACATCGTTCTGATAAATCTGTTTGTAAAGCAAAAAAAAATAGTCCTCTGGCGGTGTAAATTGTGTTTAATCACCTGCTTGACTTATAAATAAGAGCAGCTGCAGTAACTGGATGTAAAAAAAAATTGTCTATAATATTGAGAGAAAAAAAAATGCACATAATTGAAGTGATTGCATTGTGTCAAAAAGGTGCAACCTTTTTCATTTCTTCGAAATAGCAAGTAAATATCATGCCGGGAAAATCTTTCTCTGCTTGTTCCATTTCTTTCTCATAATTGTACCATGATCCATAGGGACCTACAAGTGAAGAACAGAATTATAACAAATTAAATCTACTGATACATTGTTTTGTAAGAATCAAAAATATTCTTACATAGAAATGAGAAAATATCTAAAAATAAGGAAAACAAAATAAGAAGACATGTTCTACAAAATAAAAAAAAATCTAATATATTTTTGTAGACGTACTGGAAAATGTACAACACATAGATAGAATAGGCGTATAAAAGTAAGAAGATGTGGTATAATTGTCAATGAGGAAACTATATACCAGAGACCAAATGACATGGAAGTTAACAACTATAGGTCATCGTACGGCCTTCAACAATGAGCAAAGCCCATACCGTATAGTCACATATAAAAGGCCCCGAAATGACAAATGTAAAACAATTCAAACGAGAAAACTAACGGCCTGATTTATGTAAAAAAAAAACAATGAACGAAATACAAATTTGATATACAGCGACAAACGACAACCACTGAATTACAGGCTCCTGACTTGGGACAGACACATACAGAATGTGGCGGGGTTAAAAAATGTTAGAGGGCGCCCAAAACTTCCTCCTTACCACGTCCTAGTATCACGACTATTCTTATTTTGATATGTTTATTCACAACAATTTCTGAAGACCAAATGACATGGAAGTTAACAACTATAGGTCATCGTACGGCCTTCAACAATGAGCAAAGCCCATACCGTATAGTCACATATAAAAGGCCCCGAAATGACAAATGTAAAACAATTCAAACGAGAAAACTAACGGCCTGATTTATGTAAAAAAAAAACAATGAACGAAATACAAATTTGATATACAGCGACAAACGACAACCACTGAATTACAGGCTCCTGACTTGGGACAGACACATACAGAATGTGGCGGGGTTAAAAAATGTTAGAGGGCGCCCAAAACTTCCTCCTTACCACGTCCTAGTATCACGACTATTCTTATTTTGATATGTTTATTCACAACAATTTCTGAAGTAACTGCCTATGCTGAATTATATTTCTTTAAGTAGAGTTCCAATTGTGAAAAAGGTCGATATAGATAAGTTAAAACTATTTTGGACTTTCCGGTTAAATTATAATAATGACATAACTCAGGGAAAGTTTGTTATTTTCCTTAAACTCCCACCCTCCCCCCCCCCCCCCCCCCAACCACCACCAAAAAAAACCCCTCAAAAACAACAACAACAACCCAACACATAACCCTAACAGCCCTTTGCCCTTTGTTCCACGACAATACGTCAAGTAAAATCTGACATGTTGAATTTCCGACTTAATACCACATAGGATGATATTCTTCAAATTAAAGTGAATTTGAAATATAAACAGAATGTGACGGACGGGGGCGTGAGGACCTTGTAAACAACATTTTCATAAGGTTACATTTCTTTGATATATAAACTTTATTTTAAGTTCTCATATAGATATAAGAAGATGTGGTATGAGTGCCAATGAGACAACTCTACATCCAAGTCAAAATTTATAAAAGTAAACC
The DNA here is from genome assembly GCF_021869535.1 of Mytilus californianus. Taxonomy (NCBI): domain Eukaryota; kingdom Metazoa; phylum Mollusca; class Bivalvia; order Mytilida; family Mytilidae; genus Mytilus; species Mytilus californianus. The sequence goes on from NW_026262712.1 coordinate 39,430,607, forward strand.
ATTATAGGTCAAAGTGCGGTCTTCAACAATGAGCAAAGCCCATACCGTATAGTCACATATAAAAGGCCCCGAAATGACAAATGTAAAACAATTCAAACGAGAAAACTAACGGCCTGATTTATGTAAAAAAAAAACAATGAACGAAATACAAATTTGATATACAGCGACAAACGACAACCACTGAATTACAGGCTCCTGACTTGGGACAGACACATACAGAATGTGGCGGGGTTAAAAAATGTTAGAGGGCGCCCAAAACTTCCTCCTTACCACGTCCTAGTATCACGACTATTCTTATTTTGATATGTTTATTCACAACAATTTCTGAAGTAACTGCCTATGCTGAATTATATTTCTTTAAGTAGAGTTCCAATTGTGAAAAAGGTCGATATAGATAAGTTAAAACTATTTTGGACTTTCCGGTTAAATTATAATAATGACATAACTCAGGGAAAGTTTGTTATTTTCCTTAAACTCCCACCCTCCCCCCCCCCCCCCCCCCCCCCCCCCCCAACCACCACCAAAAAAAACCCCTCAAAAACAACAACAACAACCCAACACATAACCCTAACAGCCCTTTGCCCTTTGTTCCACGACAATACGTCAAGTAAAATCTGACATGTTGAATTTCCGACTTAATACCACATAGGATGATATTCTTCAAATTAAAGTGAATTTGAAATATAAACAGAATGTGACGGACGGGGGCGTGAGGACCTTGTAAACAACATTTTCATAAGGTTACATTTCTTTGATATATAAACTTTATTTTAAGTTCTCATATAGATATAAGAAGATGTGGTATGAGTGCCAATGAGACAACTCTACATCCAAGTCAAAATTTATAAAAGTAAACCATTATAGGTCAAAGTGCGGTCTTCAACACGGAGCCTTGGCTCACACCGAACAGTAAGCTATTATGGGCCCCAAAAATTACTAGTGTAAAACCATTCAAACGGGAAAACCAACGGTCTAATCTATATAAAAAACCAGAAAGTTTTTTTTTGTTTGTTTTTTTTTTTTTTAATTTGTAGAAAATGTATCTACTTCAATAATATGACCAAGGTCCGTTGCCATCATGGTAATATCAAGGCATTCCTTGCTTGTCTTTTCTGCCAATGTATAAATAGTGTCATAATATGAGGCGCTTCGTGTAATATGTCTCGGAAGCTGATAACAAGTTATCTTTACATATAACAGACGTTTGATGCTTCCTCGGGTATTTTAAACAAATGTGAGGTGCACTTCATGGATAAATTTTCAGAAGACTCTATTTCTAAATAAAAAAAGAATATGTCTAAGGACACGAATGCCCCCGCTCAAGCTTGCTTAATATAATATGTGAAAACATTTTTTGGAAGGACGGACAGAGGGACGGACGGTCAAGGGTAACATTTAATGCCCCCTTCGCCTAGCGGTATGAGCATAAAAAGTAAGAATGTGTATACAATTTGCTAATTAAAACCACAATCAATCACAATAATCTGCAAGGTATAGATGTATAAAGAGGATATATAAAAGTGTATTTTTATTAATCTAACTACATTTTACAACTTGTTAAACTGTCGAACGATACTGTCATTCGTTATCCACGGTTCATGACATGGCTTAAATTAAAATATTTTAAACATTGGCGGTTTAAATATTGCCATCAAAACTTTTGGTGTGATTGTAGCTAAGACATCATAATTCTTGCTCTCCCAGACGACTCAATACTTACATTTTGATTTTCTTTCTTTAAATGTAAAAAAAAATATGGATATTTTGAAAAAAATGTCCAGACTATGTGTTTCTTTTTTTAATGTTATTTGATAAATCGTTTATGAATCTGTTATACCATATCACTAAGCAGCCCAGAAAAGCAGACTTCAGGAGCCTTGTGCTGTGACATTTTACATTTTTCTAGGGAAACATATGGTAAATTTTAATGAAAATTAAATCTGAAAATTACAAATTAAATTTTACTCCAATGTTTCATCTTTTTAATCACATTTTATATACTAGATACACAATCAATTATTTAGTCTAAATACCTTAACATCTCAAGATTGTGTTTCTTTTTCCAGATTTTGTATGTTGGTAACTTACATTTGTCTGACATCCACATTTCGAAAAATCATCCCAGGATCCAGTAAAGTCCAGAACGGGGTCACTCTTTGCGTGATAAAAAAACGAGACACAGACATCTTTCGGGTTTCTAATAATATGAATAATCTTGCATCTATTTTCGATATGCTTCTTTGGTAGATATTTAAATGAATAATGAGTATTAAGTAACCTTGGTGATGGCAGTGCATCTAAGACTGAGAGATCAGGAATAACTTCTAACATCGTCGAAACTTTGGTAACGGTATCCAGTTCTGTTTTATTTCTTATTAACATATTGGTAACTTCATTAACCCAATGCGTTCCTTTGGAGAGAAAAAAAACACTGGAAAATTAACAACTATGAATACAGGTGTTATTAAATTCAATTCGTATAATAGGAATCGACCGTTTTCGTTAACCGGGCAGTTATTAAGACAATTGTGAACTTTCCCAAGTCCGGAAGCTCGTCATGTGTCGTGTTTAGTTATATCTTAGAGAGTTTGTCATGAGAAATTCGCCGTTTCAGAATCTAATGCATTCTAGGTAATTTCATTGTTCGTATCCCAAAATGAAAACAACGTCACGTCATTCCATGATATGTGAATTTCAATTGTTTTGGACGTTGTTAGCCAATCACAGCGTTTTGGTGTACACTTTTGAAAATATTACCCAGAATGCTTTAGATTCTGAAATGGCGAATTGGTGCTGACGTTTGATTTTTTGGTAGCCTATTTTGATTTTATTCACATCTTGTCTAGAACTGGGTGTATTAATTTAGAGCCTTATAAATAATTTACACAATTTAATTTTTGATTGTTACCATGGTTACAGACGGATATTTGTTCTCTAAATTTCTTTTGTGTTTTGTTTAGTTGTTAGGTGACTGACTACTGACAAATACTATTCAACTTCTTCTAAATAAAAAATAAACAATTATAATGAATATTGGTGGATAATAACTGTAATATTTAAGTGGTCAGAAAATTGTGATATTTGATAGATAATTAGAAACCAGGTACGTACTGCTATAAATACGTGCGTAAAAAGATCAATACTTTTTTTAAATCAATTTTGCACGGTGAAATGCGCATCTGACACTGGTGCAGCAAAATTGGTGCTGTTTATATTATTACTATCACTGCTGTTAGTCCCCGAGGGTATTACCAGTAGCCAATACTTCGGTACTGGTATGAAAATACGGATATTAATATTGTTTTGATTGAAATTTACTGTTATGCAATTTTAGAAATCATTCAAAATTAAGGAATATATCTCCCTCATCATGCTCATGTAAAGCCTTGATTCCCTGTCCGGTTTTGGCTATACTTTAGGTCGTTTCGGTGGATCAGCTTTTCAATGTTGTATTAGGTTTTGGATTTTCGAATATTTTGGCTTCGAGCATCACTGAAGAGACATACATTATCGAAATGCGCATCTGGTGCAGTAAATTAGGACCGTTTATATTATTGTATAATTCTCGAACGCATACTCACATTTATAACGTTTTTATATTGTGCTCACACAATTGTCGTACTAGTGTTTTATGAAATAATGCGTGTAATTTGTTTTAATGCGAGACTTTTTCAACAGTGTAAATAACATCCGCATGTTATCGATTTGATGATTAACAATCAGTTATGACAGTATTCTAGCAGAAGAAATGAAACTGTGCATTCTAAAAATTGCATTGAATGTATAAAGTTAACGTAAACGATTTTATTGTGTATAATATGTTAGCATAATCTTTTGGGAGATATATGCATAATGAAGTTTACTAAATAGGGACAAGTGGGCTAAAACTAACTAATACAGTAAAATAGGTCATTAAGATACAGAAAAGAGAATGATGGGCAAAAACAAAGAAGGAAGAAAAAATGCCTTAAAATTACAAAAAACGGAAATAAAGACGAAGTGAATTTAACTTATGACATATACATGTATGATAGGCAAATAATAGTATGTGATTTTCAGATGATCGGGAAAAGCTTTGATTTAACATATTAAAAGCTGTTTTCTTAAATGTTGATTCATTTGATTTCGTGGGTACCAATTTTCGTGGATTACGGAAAACTTGAATTTTTGTGGATATTTGATTTCGGGTTTTAACATACTCCTGATACATTTCTTTGCATTTGCAATTTGTTGAACATTTAAATTCGTGGTTCTCCTGTACCCATGAAATCCACGAAAATTTTTACCCAACTTATAATAATGAATCAAAATATGGTGCATTAATAATACTACCTGATTTTGGATATGTGCAGATCATAAAATTTGATTTTCTTGACTGCATTTCCCTAATGTCTTGTAAAGCTTTCTCTATCCCCTTTTCTCTGATACGATTGAAAGCTGGAAATCGTACCCCTTCAAACTCTGGTAGTGGAATCGGTTTTATGGTATTTCTCAGTTCCTTGAGTTTCTCCAAATTCAGATCCATCATTTACAAAACTTAAAAATGAATAAAAGCAGACTTTTGGTTGCATTTGGTCTCTTGTGGAGAGTTGCCTCATTGGCAATCCCATCACATCTTTTTATTTTCTTTTTTAATTGCATTTCATACAAAATAAAAATTGCATTATAGTTACAATGGTTGCCATTGAAAATTATATTCAATAGGACTTAAAAATCTAGTACAAATACAAAATGATCTTGAAGTGGCCATGATTTTCATAAAAGCGTTCAGATGTTTGACACCTCTATGAGTTTTGTCCCAGAAGACAAAAATCGAACAAATTTTGTTTTCAAGTAGGACAACTTTTTTTTACTAACAATTTGTCAAGCAACTTATCATTAAACAAATAAAGGCAACAGTAGTATACCGCTGTTCAAAAGTCATAAATCAATTGAGAGAAAACAAATCCTGGTTACAAACTAAAACCGAGGGAAACACATCAACTATAAGAGGAAAACAAAGGAAAAACAGTAACACTGAAGTGCAACAAAAACAAAAACTAAAACAAACGCAAACATACATAGAAACGAACTATTTGATAACAACTGCCATATTCCTGAGTTGGTACAGGACAAACTATTTGTAAATGAAAACCATACAATAAAACACCTGTCTGAAATAAAATAGAATCTATAAAATATTTCCAAAAATAAAAATATAGAAAACGTAACAAAATGTTATTGAACCAGATGCGTAAGATGCATTTTCACATATAAACTGTTATTGTCGTAGCCACAATTCCTTCCTCTTTTCCTTGAATCTGACATCAGCGAACAGCACTTTCCTCCGAATTTGTACTGACCATGAGCAATACGAATTGAGCTACATGTCTGGACCTTTTATAGCTGACTATATGGTATGGGTTTTTCTCATTGTAGACCTATAATTTCTTACAAACACGTATTTTGAACACTCGTGGATAGTTGTCTCATTGCCAATCATACCGGAACTCCGTATTTTCATATCATGCATATCTGGGAGCCAGTAGAAAAATAAGAGGGTTGGTTTTTGCATGGCCCAGCCATATTTACAGAGTGACCTATACAGAGTGCAGTAAAAAGTGTAAATTCAGAAATTTATGAGATATTCTATGTTGCAAAAATTGTGACGATATAGGTCATAAAGATATAAACTCGTACTTTGAGTATGATGGCATTATTCGTATGCAGCATTTCCTACAGTCGAAATGATTGATATTGCATTTCTGTCCGTTGTTCAACTATCGCAATAACCTATTTTTATATTCGACAGGATACCTACTCTGTGGTAGGACATCCTGGTACTCGGTCAAGTAAGAGCAACGTAAAGATTTAAAACAAAGCTTTCAATCGGTACAATTTTTGGGGGGAACATTAACTGTTTTATGTTTTCTATACACGCGACAAAATCATCGAAGGAAATTAAACTTTCCCCCCAAATTGCACCGATTATATATTTGATTTTACTTCTTTTGGTTGCTCTTACTTGACCGAGTACCAGGATGTCCTACCACAAAGTAGGTAACCTGTCGAAAAATTATATAATCCGGAGTCAAAAGTCGGTAATATGAAAACATTTATTATAAATGCACCCAAATACATTTCTAAATTTACAGGTTTATTGTAACATGTGTAACTACTTCCTTGTACCAAACATACATTTGTTAAATTTCGAAATATATATTTTTTTCAAGATATTAGTCTATGTTAGAAATGGAATTTTGTAAATGATACTCACTTGAAACGAACTTTGAAAACCACTTTGATTTTTACACACTTTATATTTTAACCGTGTGCGCGTAGTTGTAACTAAAATAAATCTACCTACATGTACGATCTTACGATCTACATGTACCTTATGAACTTGCAACGTTTGTTAAATATATAAACAGTTATCTCATTGTAATTTCTTACTGATATGTTTATTTTATTTTTAATTAAACATGTTAAAGCTTTTGTAATCTTTTTCTTTCACCTGTTCATGTGTGTACATGGTGTACTATGCGTCGTTCCACCTTCAAACTGTATGTTATACAAAGAACGATGTGCATAGTAGTGAATATTTATAAATGATGAATATACACTTATGTATTACATTGTAGTACGTTGCAAATATAGTCTATGGATACTTTATGTGTGTGTGCTTTTTTTTTTTAATGGGTAAATAACTGAACATAATGTTACAATCATGACAATTGTTACCTGTTAAAAACAGTGCTGTAAAACGACAAACACTTGTATTTCGAAACAGTCTATCGGTAAACAACATGTGTACTGATAAAACCACACTATTTTACGGAAGCCCATTTAGGACCTTCCAAAAATATAATTTGAATTCGAGATCACAAATTCAAATCGTTAATTATCACGAATTGTATAATTCGTTATCACAGATTCAATTTGTGATAACGTAATATCGAAAAAGTAATATAACAATGTTGTTACTATTTTCAATCATTCTAAGGGCAACAGCTCCAACAACATAAACAAAAATGTTCCCCAATAAATCTAATTTTTCAAACATATGTTCCAAATTGTTCTACTTAGAAGATGCAGTTCCTGTGTTTGGCGTTAAAACATTAATTTCCATCATCATCAGATTATCAATTTCAATAACAAAGAAATATAAATACCAAAACACTTGGAAATCATGGCACATTTAATTATACTTTCAATTTCTAAATAAGCCCGATTTGGACCTTCTAGAAATCTGGGATCATAATTAAAAACCTACATACATGTTTAGATTCATTATATCAAAGAACCCCAAGAATTCATTTTTATGATGAAATCAAACAAAATTTAATTTTGGAACCTTTGGACATCAATGTGGACCAATTTAAACACGGGGCGAAAAATCCAGAATCTAAATACACGGTTAGATTCAGCATATTCAAGAACCCCGGGAATTCTTTTTTTTTTTTTTAAATCAAACAGCTACGATAGACTCTTCACTATAAGTCAAGTTCACCATTGATCCAAAAAGTGTAACAAAATTTCATAGAAATTATATTATTTGTCTCCAACATAAAAAACCTAAGCAAACCACACTAACTGAATCAATTAAGATATATCGAGAGACAATTATATATTGAGGGTGTTCAAACTATAGAACGGCACATGGAAGCTATGGATTTTTTTTCAATATATTAGGATTAGTGTAGGCCCGACGTGTTCAAATGTGAAACAATCTATATAATAAAACAAAAACAACTGTAATTTTTGACAAAACAACAACCTAAATATAAATATGACAGACAGCTATCAGCGACAACCACTTAAGTATGAGATTCACTTATTGTCGAGTATCGAGTTGCGAGTTACAAAAGTCGAGTTGCGAGTTACGAATGTCAAGATGCGAGAAAATAACCATACTTTGTGTAGTGATTATGTAAGCAATCCATTCATTTTTTTAACGAGACTCAGATGAAGTCCAAACAACAAAAAGAATCAACAATACTGTATACAATTCTATAAGCAATCATCATTCAAAAGTGTTAAAGAGGTACACCAAAAAGTTAAAAAAATTTTCCCCATTTTCACGCAACTCGACTTTCGTAACTCGCAACTCGACCTTCGTAACTCGCATCTCGACCTTCGTAACTCGCAACTCGACTTTCGTAACTCGCAACTCGACTTTCGTAACTCGCAACTCGACTTTCGTAACTCACAACTCGACTTTCGTAACTCGCAACTCGACTTTTGTAACTCGCAACTCGGCTTTTTCATCTCGCAGTTTGCAACTCGACGATAAGAAACCCTTAAGATTCACTTGTTGTCGAGTTTAGTTTAAACATATTTTATTTGCTTAAATATGCAAAAGGGATGAGACACAAGTTAATCAAACTTATGAAGTCTTCTCCCATGAACAATTTATAACAATAGAATTTTTTACAAAGCATGCATGCAAACAATACATTGTATATATTGGATATGTAAAAGATGATGTGTGATGATGTGAATGGTTGTACACAATATACATGTATATGCACTTTAGTGTGCTGTATTACACAATTAGAAACCTCTTTGACTCTTTAATAAACTCATATACATTCTTTAAAATTCTTTCATTTTCATCATTAGTTAATGACGAATCACCGGAGGTTAAGATGTTCAAATTTAATAGAGAGTTCTCTGGTAACCAGTTCAGATTATTAGATAGTTTGATTCTTATATTCGTATAATTAGGACATTCAAAAAAGAAGTGAAATGAATCTTCACGCTTAGCACCACAGCTACAAGACGGATCTGAAATTATATTAACTCTGTTAAGATCATAATTCAAAAACGAGGCTGAGCATCTAAGTTGAGTCAAAATGATGTTGAGTTTACGATTGCCAAATTTATAATGTTTGGGTACTTGGGCTTTTGAATTCAGTTTAAGATTTTTTAATTCAGTTTTGAATTTACCTAAAGAGTCAATGTTGCGGGTCAGCACATTAAGGTTATTCCACAGTCGTATAGTTGAAGGTATGAAGGATTCTTGGGTCAATGAAAGTCTACAAAAAGGGTATATTATATCATTCCCATTACGTAAGGGGTAAACAGCTGTACTTTGGATTGTTGGTGGAATTAAATTGCAAAGATAGGCTGGTGCATTATTATGTTGAATATTATAAAATAATTGTAACTTCCTCCTTTCTCTTCGTTCAGCTAGAGTTTCCCAACCAATCTCATCATAAATAATTCTACTACTAGTAAAAATAGGAAGACCTGTTACAATTCTGGCTGCCTCAAGCTGCAGCTGCTCTAATTTGTTACAATAACCCACACCCATATTATCCCAAACTTCACAGGCGTATTCGAGTAAAGGTCTTATGAAAGTCAAGTATAGCTTTTCTAAGTTATTTCTACTTAATCTGTACTTTAGTTTTCTAAGTACATTCAAATGTTTCGATACATTTTTTATGATACTTTCCACATGAGTGTTCCATTTAGCATCTCTACTAAATGTAACACCCAAGTGTTTATGAAAATCTGTAACTTTAATATTCTTACCATTGAATTTGAAATTCATTTCCGGAGTTTCAATGTATGAAAACAACATAATTTCTGTTTTTTCTGGGTTAAAGGACATCAGCCATTTCTTAGACCAATCGCTCAGCTCACTCAGGTCGTGACTGATCACTGATTTTATTTGTGACGTGTCACGACTAGAGTAGCTGAGAGATGTGTCATCTGCAAATAATCTACATAAAGATATCAAATTTTCAGCAATATCATTAATATAAATAATGAAGCGGTCCCAAAATAGAACCCTGTGGGACACCAGCTGAAATACTGCAAAGCTCTGACGACGATTGTTTAATAACAACTCGCTGTTGTCTGTTGTTCACGTAACTTTTAAACCAATTCAATAATTTCCCGTCCACACCGTATGACTTCATTTTATATAGCAATCCTTGATGCCAAACTTTATCAAAAGCTTTAGAAAAGTCACAGAAAACGAAACAGCTAATTTCTTTATTTTCTAGTGAATTAAAAATACAGTTGTAAATTTCTAAAAGCTGGTGAACTGTTGAACATTTTGGAAGAAAACCAGACTGGTATTCATATAATAACTTATTTCTATGTAGGTGATTGAAGACATGTTTATAAACAACTCGCTCCATTATTTTCCCTACACAACTTATAAGCGATATGGGCCTATAGTTAGATGGTAACGAACTATCTCCCTTTTTAAAAAAAGCAATTACATTTGCAGTCTTCCAGCTGGTGGGATATTTACATTGTTGTAGGGATTTATTAAATATCATTTTTAAAGGAATTGCTATTTTTTCAGGACACATTTTCAGCATTTTATGACTTATGACATCTGGACCAGATGCCTTATTACGATCTAAAATTTTAATCATATCAACTATTTCATATTTTTCAATTACTAAATCATTTAAAATAATATTGGTTCTTGGTTCAACTTCAGGGATGGGAACACCTTCCTCCTCTAGGGAAGAAATTAGACTAAAATATTTATTCAACAGATTACATTTCTCGTCGTCTCCGTACACTACATCTTCCATACTTTCATCGTGATAATATTATTAAGTGGTGGTAAATCACCAGAACCCTTATTGGATTTAATAAGCATTTTCATTATCTTCCAATAAGTTTTGGTGTTAGCCACGTTATTTAAGATGATATTATCCAAGCTTCTTTCAAATTTTTCTTTTTCAGCTTTTTTCAAATTATTTACTTTATTCCTCTGCTTTTTGTATTTATTAATGTCAGAATCTTTTTTAGTTTTTAAGGCTTTTTTACGAAATCGATCTCTTCTGCGGATTTCTTTCCTTACATTGTAACTCGTTGTCAAACCATGGTCTGTCATTGTTTCGTATATAAACATGTCGAGTTGGGATGCTCTGCCTTGCGATGTCAATGATTTTTTGAGTAAATGTATTGCACATCTTGTCGACATCCTCAACATCAGAAAAAAAGTGCATCCCAACTGACAGAATCAAGTCCGGAAGAAAATTTTTTTAAATCTGCTTTATCGTACAACCAAATTTCTCTTTTGAATGATTTGGATGCAAATCTCGGACATTCTAAAAATGTTAAAGAAGCATCGTGATCACTTATTTCCGACGGTAATTTAAGTACGTCGGCAACAGAATATTTAATTGTGTCGCTGATTATTATCGGGTCTAGTAATGTGCTACTGTGTCCAGTCACCCTTGTCGGTTTATTTATTACATTTTCTAAATTAAAAAGATTCATTGTATCATATAATTTATTATTATGGATTGAAAATAAATCAGAGTTCAAATCTCCTGTTATCACAATATTCTCGCTTAGTTGGTAACTCAATCCCAGCGAATAATTAAGTCTTGTCCAATAGTCATTGTCCGTCCACTCAGGCCTATAAGTACAACAAAGAAGAAATGACTGACCTTTGCCTTTAATCTCTACCCATATTGTCTCATCAATGTGGTTTTCGAGTTCACCTTTACGTACGACGGCTATATCATCCTTTACATAGATGACAATGCCTCCGCCGGCACTGTTACGATCCTTTCGATTATATTCTTTGAAGATGAAGAAAGCTGCAAATCGTCAATGTTAACACTTGGATCCAAATGAGTTTCAGTTATAGTTAATATATCAAATTCGTCAGTAAAGTTTTGGAGAAAATTAAGCTTCTTTCGTAGACTACGTATGTTTATGTTACATATGGATAGTGAGGTTTCATTTATACTAGTAGAGTCAGTTATAATATCTGTATTCGGACCTGGATTAGTCTCAATATTTCCTATAATTAGGATGACATTTAAAACAAATAGCAGAAAAACAATATCTATATTCGGATTTAAGCTCTGAAGAAGTGAGAGAGAGACGACGAGTAACGAGCATCTGAAATTGGTAAGTAATATTTCTTTTAAAGAGCTATCACTAGTTCGTGAGTTAAAGCTGCCGAGTCTAAAAGTGCATCTACATATTAAGTTAAATATCCCGATAGCTGCCCTATATTGTTCTATACAATTACCCATTGGGTTTTATCATAGAAATCATAATGCATATAATAAGGCAGCAAAACGAAATATATAAATCACAACAACCACACGCTTCATCACATACAGTCATTCATGGATATACAAATGTATGACTGAGGAAAAATTCAAAAAAGACAAATAAAAGAAAAATATACAAAACAAAAGAAACAAGGTTTGGAATATGAGAGAAAGCATTTGTATTTGAAATGGGGAATGATTTACTACTTGAAGACTTCGAACTTTTTTTTAAAAAGCATTATACTGATATGTTGTTACGTGTAAAATCATATGGTTATGGAAGTTTACACTTCTTACCTAATTGCATTTAAGGATTATTGAGTGATTGAGAAGAATTTATTAGTTCTAAATAAAATATTAAAAAAAGTTAAATAAGTAGAAAAAGGAAACACCTATAAACTCAACATTTATGCATAGAGCCACGCACGATGAAAACAAATACTACAAGTGACATCAATACAAGTCGAGTATCGAGTTGCAAGTTACAAAAGTCGAGTTGCGACCTGTGTTGTTTTTAATTTTTATAAATGATCTTCCTTTGTCTAATCCTAATCATAACACCGATTTATTTGCTGATGATCGCACCATATCAGTCATTGGACAAAACAAAAGTTGTATCAGTCACAAACTTAATACGGTTTTACAAGATATTTTTCGCTGGTGTGATGATAATAAAATGGCTGTAAATGTATCTAAAACAAAGGCTATATGTATTGGCTCTAAACAGAAGCTTTCAGTTACATCAAATGAAAACATTAATATTGCTATGAATGGACAACAAATTAAAGAAAGTACATGTGAAAAGGTTCTAGGTATTTTTGTTGATGCATCTCTGTCTTGGTCTTCTCATATTAATTATATCATAAAAAGGGTTAACTCTTCTTTAGCTTTACTAAAAAGGACAAAGAAATATTTAAATCACAAAGCTAAAGAAATGTTCTATAACGCTTACGTTTTACCTCACTTAGATTACTGTTGTTCAATATGGGGAAACTGTAATAACTTTCTTTTAGATAGTTTACTAAAACTGCAAAAGAGGGCAGCAAGAATAATTTTAGACGAACATGATTGCACCAAACCTTCAAGCGAATTATTTCACGAATGTAACATTGTGCCGATTACACAAAGAATACATTATCATAAATCATTACTAATGTCACTACAAAAGTCTAAAAGTCTGAAAAGACCAGTTTTTGTCTTAATTTGCATGAACTTTTACTCGACATTCTCCAAAAGTATGACTTGTGTCTTTATTTTCTTGACAAATTCTCATTTATATTAAATTTGTATTAAATTTACTCGACATATTCTCGACATTCTGAATATGGTCTTAAAATTTCTTGACAAATTCTTGACATTTGAATACTGTCTTGAAATTTCTCGACATATTCTCGACATTCTTATTTTTTCTCAGTATGGCTTGACATATTCTGAACATTTTGAATCGTGTCTTAAATTTACTTGACAGTTCTGAGTTTTACAAATCATGACCAATATTCATGATATAACTTTAATCTTTATTTCTCTTTATATGATATACTGTTGTTTCAAGTTACACTTCTTTACAACAAAAATAAAAGTTGGGCATATAAAATAATTGAAAATTTGGGTATATAAATATTTTTACAAATGCAAATATGGCTATGAAATCTAAAGTATAAAATAATTCAAATGTGGGTGTGTTGATATAAAACAATTTCAATGTGGGTTTTTAAATAATTACAAATTTTGATTCCTAAATCTTATAAATTAAATGATTCAAACCAATCATACTGTAGACATATTTCATTCTACATTCATAATATTCAATGTTGATATGGTAAATAATTATTATACCAAAATGTGGTGTATATAAATAGCAAATTATGATGATATACAAATCATTCATTTAACAGAAGAAAAATTTGTGTAATGTCATCTGTTGGAATATATTAAGTATTACACATGGACAGGATGTTCCCCATAAAATTAAGGTATTCCACACCCCAGAGTACATGCAACTGTCAAATAGAAGTTATTGCTTTACCTGTAATCAGCCATACAACTTATCAGTTGACCGACCATGCCACTACAATTTAAAAAGTTTGTTGATAGATGAAAATGAAAATTATCATTTTGATGAAAAAAAATTGAATTGAAATGGATTTTCTTCATCAAAATTATGAAGTTAATTATTTTAACATAAAAACCAAGTTGAATAATTCCCAAAGATTAAAAGAAAATTATTATCTACTCCAGGAATAATAAAAAAATGTATTTATAATGATTCCCATCAATGATTTTTATAGAAATCATCGGTCTTATGAAATGGTTCTCAAACAGACATGCATAATATAGATCTAAACATTTTTTTCTTTTCAGGAACGAGTTATCACAAATATTAAACACTCAAATTTGAATAAAAAATGTTTTTGGGTTGTTCTAAAAAATGAATAAGGTTTTTGAATCAAGATGGGAACAAATTCTTTGACCTAAACGAAAGCCCCCCACCCCCTCTTTTTTTAGCCACACAAACCCAAAAGATGAACTGTGGGGTCCAAAAGAGATACAAGACACCTATTTTAGTAAAGCAAATTTGACTGGCAGTTTTGCGAACGGCAAAAATCTAAATGCTGTTTGTCAATACCTTCGACTTATATTCCAAGTGAAAACAATTACTTAAATGTTTAATAAAAATAAATCAAAATTAAACTACATGCATGGGGGATTATTCAGGGTATTTCAACTTAGTTGCACCAAAAGGGTATCTTACTATACCAAATTAATCCTTGATTCTTCAAAGTTTAGTTTAGTCATAATTAAAAGGAGTATATAACAGCAATAGAATGTCATCAACAGTGCAGAATAAGTCTGTTCACATTTCAGGCGAAATTTATACTGTTGAGATAGTGTCAAGACATATTTAAGACTGTCAAGAATGTGTCGAGACATATTCAGACATTATTTAGAATGTCAAGAATATGTCGAGACATATTCAGACATTATTAAGAATGTCAAGAATATGTCAAGACAGATCGAGACAAATTTAAGACAGTCAAGAATTGGTCGAGACTAATCCAGACTCTTATCAGATGATACAGGAAGTGTCGAGAAATTTTAAGACAATGTTCATACTGTCAAGACACTTGTCAAGAAAAATCAAGAACCTTATTAGACAAATTCATACTATGTCAAGAATTTTTAAAAATTATTCAGACAAATTAAGAATGTCGAGTAAAAATTCATGCAAATTCAGACAAAAACTGGTCTTTTCAGACTTTTTGACTTTTGTTGTGTGTATAAGGCAAAATATGGCTTAGCTCCAGAATATATGTCCAGTCTTATTTTATCAGCTTCTGCAAACCAAAAATACAATACGAGATTTTCGTCCTCAGATAATTTTATAATTCCAAAACCAAATACAGAGTTGTATAAGTCTGGTTTCTCGTACAATGGACCAAAAGTATGGAATGCTCTTCCTAATTCAATTAAAAAATCAAACACAGTATTAGAATTTAAACATAACTACAAATATATGTACTTTTAACATTACCATGATATTTGTACTGTAATGCCATATATAATAATTGTTTATTGTATTTAAATTGTATTACATCTTCATTTATCATTATTATTGAATATGTATTGTTTATTTTTAATGTAATTATTATTGTATTAAGAGAGCCTTATTGAAAATTGGTGTAATCCAAATGAGTTACTCTCTCTAAATAAAGATATTATTATTATTATTATTAAAGTCGAGTTGCGAGTTACGAAAGTCGAGTTGCGAGTTACGAAAGTCGAGTTGCGAGTTACGAAAGTCGAGTTGCGAGTTACAAATGTCGAGTTGCGAGTTACGAAAGTCGATTTGCGAGTTACGAAAGTCGAGTTGCGAGTTACAAATGTCGAGTTGCGAGTTACGAAAGTAGAGTTGTGAGTTACGAAGGTCGAGTTGCGAGTAACGAAAGTCGAGTTGCGAGTTACAAATGTTTTAAAGATATTATTATTATTATTATTATTATTAAAGTCGAGTTGCGAGTTACGAAAGTCGAGTTGCGAGTTACAAATGTCGAGTTGCGAGTTACGAAAGTCGATTTGCGAGTTACGAAAGTCGAGTTGCGAGTTACAAATGTCGAGTTGCGAGTTACGAAAGTAGAGTTGTGAGTTTGATCTTCTCAATCATGAACTGCTTATTCAAAAACTAAACAAATACAAATTGGCTTATACTTCGCTACGATGGTTTACATCATATTTGGCTGACAGATATCAGATGGTATCTATTTCAAATACATTTTCAGACTTACAAAAACAAAAAAACGGGTGTACCTCAAGGATCCGTTTTAGGACCTGTGTTGTTTTTAATTTTTATAAATGATCTTCTTTTGTCTAATCCTAATCATAACACCGATTTATTTGCTGATGATAGCACCATATCAGTCATTGGACAAAACACAAGTTGTATCAGTCATAAACTTAATACGGTTTTACAAGATATTTTTCGCTGGTGTGATGACAATAAAATGACTGTAAATGTATCTAAAACGAAGGCTATATGTATTGGCTCTAAACAGAAGCTTTCAGCTACTTCAAATGAAAACATTAATATTGCTATGAATGGACAACAAATTAAAGAAAGTACATGTGAAAAGGTTCTAGGTATTTTTGTTGATGCATCTCTGTCTTGGTCTTCTCATATTGATTATATCATAAAAAAGGTTAACTCTTCTTTAGCTTTACTAAAAAGGATAAAGAAATATTTAAATCACAAAGCTAGACAAATGTTCTATAACGCTTACGTTTTACCTCACTTAGATTATTGTTGTTCAATATGGGGAAACTGTAATAACTTTCTATTAGATAGTTTATTAAAACTGCAAAAGAGGGCAGCAAGAATAATTTTAGACGAACATGATTACACCAAACCTTCAAGCGAATTATTTCACGAATGTAACATTGTGCCGATTACACAAAGAATACATTATCATAAATCATTACTAATGTATAAGGCAAAACATGGCTAAGCTCCAGAATATATGTCCAGTCTTATTGTATCAGCTTCTGCAAACCAAAAATACAATACGAGATTTTCGTCCTCAGATAATTTTATGATTCCAAAACCAAATACAGAGTTGTATAAGTCTAGTTTCTCGTAAAATGGACCAAAAGTATGGAATGCTCTTCCTGATTCAATTAAAAAATCAAACACAGTATTAGAATTTAAACATAACTACAAATCTATGTACTTTTAACATTACCATGATATTTGTACTGTAATGCCATATATAATAATTGTTTATTGTACTTAAATTGTATTACATCTTTATTTATCATTATTATTGAATATGTATTGTTTATTTTTAATGTAATTATTATTGTATTAAGAGAGCCTTATTGAAAATTGGTGTAATCCAAATGAGTTACTCTCTCTAAATAAAGATATTATTATTATTATTATTGTTACGAAAGTCGAGTTGCGAGTTACGAAAGTCGAGTTGCGAGTTACGAAAGTCGAGTTGCGAGTTACAAATGTCGAGTTGCGAGTTACGAAAGTCGAGTTGCGAGTTACAAAAGTCGAGTTGCGAGTTACGAAAGTCGAGTTGCGAGTTACAAAATTAGATTTGCGTGAAAATGGGGAAAACTATTTAAATTTTTTGGTGTACCTCTTTAACATTTTTGAATGATGATTGCTTATAGAATTGTATTGTATTGTTGATTCTTTTTGTTGTTTGGACTTCATCTGAGTCTCGTGTAAAAAAAAAATGAATGGATTGCTTACATAATTACTACGCAAAGTATGGTTATTTTCTGAAGAAACAGATAGCCTTTTGAAATACAGCGGATGGCTTGTATTCTAATTATTATTAAATTTCATAGCTATCACCGTCATATTAAACGTAAAGGGAGATAGCAACTAAACTATAGTACATATATGTAAAAGACTCTTCTGCAGATTTCGTTAAGAGTGGACTCTTTGTGGCAGCTGCAGAGGCAATATTTGTTAGGGACCTTAAAATCTATTCTTTGGCAGTGACACTCAAAATTGTGGACGTTTAAGTTATATATGTCTACATTGGCAAGAGGTGAAGGGGGAAGGTTGAGCGCTCATAATACCTGTTTAACCCCGCCGCATTTTTGCGTCTGTCCTAAGTCAGGAACCTCTAGCCTTCGGTGGTCTTGTATATGTTTTAATTATGGTTCATCTACATGTTTTGGAGCATAGAATGGCGTCCATATTATTGATATAGTGTACATTGTGTTTCGGGGCCTACTAGGGGCTGCCTCTGGGTGTGGGATTTCTCGCTGTGTTGAAGACCCATTGGTGGCCTTGGGTTGACTTGTATATTGTGGTTAGGTTGTTGTCTCTTTGACACATTCCCCGTTTCAATTCTTTATTATATACATGTAGCTGTCAAAGATACTTTTGTAAAAGAAGCAATATTGGAATATGTAACTTCTTTCTAAAAAACGGGTTAATCATAACCAATATAAAAAAGATGTGGTATGATTGCCAATGAGACAACTCTCCACAAGAGACCAAATGACACAGAAATTAACAACTATAGGTCACCGTACGGCCTTCAACAATGAGCAAAGCCCATACCGCACAGTCAGCTATAAAAGGCCCCGAAATGTTGAATGTCTGAAAGTACCTAACAGCCGCGTTTGCCCATTCTCCAGGACCCAACACATCGTGTTTCTGCAGTACAGAATAGGACAATATTCCGTGGCTCATATGAAGGGTGGGTGCTTCATCAGGGGTCCTGACCCAATCCTTCATGTTGTACTAAGCTTTAACTATCGAGCTAGTAAATATTTCTTTTCAACATGTAGATTATAGGACATTGTCCTTTTTAGTACCTTCCCGTGTATCGCTTCAATTGTAATTGATGTCAATCCGTATTTCCTGTTCTCAGGGACTCACACTTGATAAGTGTTTCTGCAAGGCATTCTTAAGTCTCGCCATTGTCAAAAATTTGCTGACACGTGTTTATTTATGAGTTTGAAAAAACCAGAGCTAAAAGAATCTCTGGTAACCTAGTTCGATTATTTCATTCATATTATGAATAAGACAGGAAGGAACAAGCTAAAATTAAAGAAAAGTAGAAAGATCGACAGTTCACATCCACCCATTAAACCAAGAAGCACTCGCGATCGCTGCTAATGAAATGAACGATAGTGACTTCGATGATCTGGACCTAACATGACAGTACCGGACCACCACCCATAGATATTGCTTTTGAAGCTGTTAACCGAATAGAAGAGGTAATGAACCAGAGACTCTGCATAGCAAACGTCAGGGAAGGAATGGTGTACGGCAAAATATCAAATAATATGCCGCCCTTCTGTCACATGAATATGAGATGCACCCCTGATCTGGGCAATGTTGAAATGGACAATTTGTTTAGGGATCAAATGAAGAACATCACAGAAGAAACAAGAAATACTTTCACGGACAGAATTATCCGAACATTAGACGGTTTCCTGGAAAAAAAAGGAAGCAATAACAACTATAAGAAGAGAGGCGAAGGAAAAAATTGAAATTACAAGTAAAAGTGCAGGTACAGCAAGATCAATAATGTACAAAAAATTAGGAGAACTGAAAGACCATAATGACAGTAAGCTAGCCGAATTCAAAGCAGCAATCCGTTACAAACAATCCGAAAAACACAATGGACCATATGACCAAAGGAAAAGACACATAGACAATTCATATAATTATTAATTATAATACTATGGAAATTTGTTATGTTGTCATTGGATTTTTCTATTTCTTGTTTAATAAAACAAGTGTTAATCTGTCATCGTAATTGGATTTTAATGTTCTTAGTACCACTTCTACCACTCCTCAATACAGATAAGTGGAGTTATGCATGTTAATTAAGGTATCAATATATTGGATAAAATATGTTAACTTTCCAACCACTGACATATTGGGTCAGCTGAGATCAACATCATGGTTTATTATTTAAGTAGATATACGATAAAATGTGTGCATTCAGTTTCCATTTGTCTGTGATTGCAGACAGCTGGTTTTCCCATTGTGGTTTGTTTTAGGCGTAAAGGTTATAACTGTGATCGCAATTATAATTAGAATTGCAATCGTCAATATTAAGAATGGCTCGCAGATTTAAAAAGAAAGTAAAAACTGTTAAACAAAAAATAAGAAAACTCGATCGGGGTTCTAGAAAGAAAAGACAAAAAAAAAGCACAGGTATATAAAGCTAAACAATATGTATATAACTTAGCCAACTGTCAATTGACAGACGAACAATACATAGTTCTAGGTAGGGGTTTAAAATTTATACCTATGCCTAAGAAGTGTAATATAGGCAAAACTGTAATGACAGACTTCAATGAATTTGCCAGAAAACTTAGATGTCGTTTTCATTTTGGCAATACAGAAAGTCGGGGAATGCATCCGTTCCGACAGAAATCATTTTATGAACCAACACCTGCTTGCTTTGAACTTGAAAATTATCTAGATCTAACAAAGTTTGAATTATCTAATCTTGATTTACGAAATAACTACTACAATTTCACTAAAGAACAACATCTAGGATTACGATCTTTGAGAAACATGCATGATATTATTTTCTCTAAGAGCGACAAGGGAGGCGCAATTGTAATATCTAAAAAGACACACTACACTAAAGAAGGGTTAAGACAGTTAAACTCTATCCATTACACGGAGATACAAGAACCTAATCTATTACTGATTAAAAATAATATACAAACACAAATCAGCAGGATGTTTGACAATGGTGAGATTGATGGGATAACTCTTGATTTTCTCCGTGGCTCATCGAAAGAGGGACCCAGATTGGGTCGTCTTTTTCTCCTTCCTAAACTTCACAAATTAAG
Source organism: Mytilus californianus (assembly GCF_021869535.1). Lineage (NCBI taxonomy): Eukaryota > Metazoa > Mollusca > Bivalvia > Mytilida > Mytilidae > Mytilus > Mytilus californianus. Next base: position 39,451,471 of record NW_026262712.1, read on the forward strand.
TGAACTTGTTATTCAAGGGATAAAAAAACAAACGATGGCAGTAAATGAATTGCCCCATGCAGACCAATTATTTATCAATGTAACTCTGTCACCGAAAGGGTTAGCAAATTTATTGATTACTTTTTGATACCTATAGTTAAAAGACAGATCAGTTACATTAGAGATAGTGGGGATTTCATAAATAAAATAGAAAGTTTAAGGCCTGATCGGGATTTCCTTTTAATCTCTTTTGATTGCACCAGCATGTATACAAACATGGAGTTCAATGAACTCATTCAATCTGTTGGACTGGCTTATAGCAATGCAGTAAAAGAAGATTATCCGATAAAATTACCTAGCTGTGAAACAATTAAATCGTTAGTAGCCACAGTGTTGAAAAACAATTATTTTGAATTAAATGACCGATACTTTGTACAGAAAATAAGCGCTAGTATGGGAAGTAAATGCAGCCCAGAAATTTGTGATATTAGAGCATTCGAAGTTATCAATGAAATTATTGAAAAATATAAGTATAAAAATAAGATTTTATTTTACGGAAGGTATAGAGATGATGCGTTTATAATAGCTCATTCATCACGAGAAGAGGTTGAGGAGTTTTTTTAAAATAGCAAATGGTCATCACCCTTTATCAAAGTTTACTTATGAAATTTCAAACGAAGAAATTATTTTTCTCGATACAGTCGTACAAAAAGGGTTGAGGTTCAGGAACACCGGTATCCTTGATATAAAGAGCTACATCAAACCTACTAATACATTTCAATATTTAGATAGGACGTCTATGCATAACCCAACAGTCTTCTCTGGATTTATAAAAGGGGAAGCTATTCGCCACCACCGAAACAACAGCAACACGCAGAATTTAAAAGATACAATTTGTAAATTCAAATGCCATTTTAAGCAAAGGGGATATAAGGAGCATGAAATACATCGTAACTGTGAATCGGCTCTCAATATCGAACGATCAGAGTTACTCCGCTTTAAACAAGAATCTGACAAGCAGATACCACTAGTATTTGTAACTAAATATCACTTTTCGTTAGGAAATATAAATAAAGCTTTGCGAAAACATTATAAAAAACTACTTCGCAATGCAAAATGTAGGGAGCTATTTCCAAAACCACCAATGGTGGCGTATAGTAGACATCGGAACTTAAAAGAAATACTGACTAGCTCGATAGTCAAAGCTTAGTACAACATGAAGGATTGGGTCAGGACCCCTGATGAAGCACCCACCTTTCATATGAGCCACGGAATATTGTAGAGTTTGTCCTATTCTGTACGGCAGAAACACGATGTGTTGGGTCCTGGAGAATAGGCAAACGTGGCTGTTAGGTACTTTCAGACATTCAACATGACATTGAGACAACTCTCCACAAGAGACCAAATGACACAGAAATTAACAACTATAGGTCACCGTACGGCCTTCAACAATGAGCAAAGCCCATACCGCACAGTCAGCTATAAAAGGCCCCAAAATGTCAAAGTAAAACAATTCAAACGATAAAACTAACGGCCTAATTTATGTACAAAAAATGAACGAAAAACAAATATGTAACACATAAACGAACGACAATCACTGAATTACAGGCTCCTGACTTTGGACAGGCACATACATACAGAATGTGGCGGGGTTAAACATGTTAGCGGGATCCCAAACCTCCCCCTAACCTGGGACAGTAGTGTAACAGTACAACATAAGAACGAACTATAAAAATCAGTTGAAAGAGGCTTAACTCATCAGATGGATAAAAATACAAATACTACAAATACAAGTGGACGTGGCCGGGTACTTGTACATCCAAACAACAGAAAGACACTAAGTACAGATCTGAGAGTACCCGCAGCTACTGACAGCTAGTTCAAAGCCACTAACAACTAATAAAAAAAATCATAGCCAAATCAATCAAGTTAATTTAGGAATAACTTGCTGACAAATATAACTCTTTTGACTTTTTTAAAACGTTTTTTATATGATGCATAATGGCTATTTAATTCATTTTTTTGGGGTGCATGCGTCCTTTGAGGATACATTTTTTTTTCAAATATTTCCAGAAATAAAACACCAAATGTGTTTTGTTTTCATTAAAATCCAAACAATTTATTAGAAACTTAATGTCAATATATATATTTTCTCCTAATTTTCAGTAGAAATAATCTATAAATTTATTCACTTCCATTTTAGATAATTTTTTTCTCAAGGAATTCAGAATCAAACAATTCTTTAAAACAAACCTACGCCTTTCCAAAACATGGATGGCAGATGCCTGAAAGTACAACTTGATGCCATACTTACCTGAGTAAAACTTTTTTCAGGTGCTCTCGTGACAGGCTATACATGATATTAAAATGAAAAGGAAGCACACTTTTTTTTTTAAATGTACAATACCCAGCTGATATCTGAAACTACAACATTTGTATCAAGGCTGCATCAGTGGGAAATCTAGTGACAACATATTACCTCCCCTGTAAATATTGAAAACTAGATCTTCTCAATGTTTGTCCCATTTTAGGAAGGACGCTATCAGTTATGGATTCACGGGAAAACGTTCTGGTAAATAGGAAAAATAGAAATAAGTTGAAATAAAAACCAAATTTCCATTCAATGTTATCATTTTCCTCCTTAAGTAGCAAACGACGAGTACAGCAGGCTATAAAATCTTGATGTAAAATTGGTTTATAATGTTGCTATGCGAATAAATTCCTGGAGTACCAACTTCAATTTATTTTTTCTACTGGCTGTATACCTTTCTGGAACATGCTAATTATCCGAATATATATACAGCTAGATCCGAGAAAGTCAGGGAAAAAATTTCAAAGGAATCGATTGATATGCAGCAAAGATTGGCATTTTTGAAATTAAGTAACTAAGCAAATTAAAACGGACCTTATCTCGATGTAAACATTGAATGTGAATAGATCAAGAAGACCGCAAATACATGAACAAAAATCGAGACGACCTTTTCTTAAAATTGTATAAAAATAGAAGAAAGATACCTACTTTATAAAAATAGTTATCTTTAATTTCTTAACCTGCACAGAAAGACTTTTAAATTTTTATATTCACAAAAAGACAACATTTCTCTACTGAATGTACATGTGACAAGAGCAGACCGGTGTGCTCGATAACTTAGGTGTGAAAAAATAAGTATACTTTGGGAACTTGTAACATCCTAAGGACTTTTTGGAACACTCAGAAAATTGGTGATTTTGTATGATCATGACTTTTTCCAATTCTTTTTATCAATATGCAGCAAAGATTGGCAGTTTTTAAATCTCAGTTTCACAAGCTTCTAATGCAATTATCTCGATAAATACTGAACATAAAACATCGTGTATTTGCATGTATATTTCTAATAACACAGTTTAACAATTATTTTATTTAAAAGAACAGATCATTTAGAAATAGCTTTTGATCAGTATCGTCACCATGCCGGTGACGATACTGATCAAAAGCTATTTCTAAATGATCTGTTTTATTATTGACTTTCTCGACTCTATCATAAGAAGAGTGAATTTTATTTTGTTCTCATTCACTTGATATCCCACTGTGTACTTTTGACAGACAAGGCTTCCATGCATACCGTAAAAACACACGCCATAACATTCACTAAAACTGTTCCTTTATTTTTTGTAACAGCGGTATAGCTTATTGTAGAATAACGTCTTTCCAATTTAAAATAAAATCCAGGTGATGATCTCCAATGCCAGGAAGTTACCATAATGCCATAGACACTCAGAGACATCTATAGCATGCTTATTTTTGCGTTGTAGCATTCAGATATGCATACATTGAACAACTCGATTTTTATTAACTATTTGATATATATATGCACTGTCCGCTTGGGATTGAATTACAAATTAACCAAGTTCAAAATTATTTTATTTATCACATAAAGCACATATCATATCACATTTCTCTTAGTTCATGTGTGCGTATGAATATCCTTTATTCATTCACTAATGAGTCTTGTGTAGACGAAACGTCCGTCTGGCGTAGATACTATTATAAGCCTGGTACCTTTGATAAGTATTTACTTTAGGCCTAACACAGTGCCATATTCTGTGAGATGTTGATAATTTGTCAGGCGCGGATCCAGGTTTTTAGGTTTGGGGCGCAAACCTATAAATTTTTGAGGTAAAATTATCGAAATGTTCTTCTAGAGTGGGTGCAATGTAGATATCTCGCCAAGTGAAAATGTTTTTTTGTAAAATTAGCGAGAAATTAAAGTTTCAAGATAAAACCGCCTAAATCCACCCCTGACAACAATCTACCATCACCATAAATTAATTAACAAGAAATCTGTGAGCTTCTATTCATTGAGACTAACCCCATATATTTACCAGAAAACGGGACGTAAGACAAGTAGAATAGAGACAGACCTCAATCCGGAGTACACAAGCTGACCATCCATATAAAAAAAATCAAGTGAATGTCAATGGTTGATGAGAAAACTGGTGTAACATTCATATTAGTCAATTGAATATATTCGGGGGAAAATGAAGTAATGATGTAATAGATTCGTATGCGTGCAAATGCAATACCGGACTCCTATCGGATCCTCCGGACCAAATATCAAGTGACTGACTGGAGGATGAACGGACAGAGGTAAAACTATGTCCCTGTTTTTGCGAAGAGCCTCTGAGGTAAGATGCAAGGTATCCTACAGAATTGAAAAAATCAACAACGATCTCCTAACATCCCTAACTTACGCCCTAAGGGATTCATAATGAGTTTTTAATTTTTTGATTTTCGGAGGTCGTGCCATATTTTATATATACTGTTTTCGCCGCAAACCACTAAAATCAAACTTAGATGCTTTAACGAAGTTATGTTTATTTTCTTGGGATCCCATCTAATACGGTAGTACGGGTCGGGGGCCTTGATCGTTTATGCATACTTCGGCAAAATTTTAGGTTGCAAGCGAGAAATATATACAGACACAGAGATATTAAAATAATGATACACATTAATAAACTAACCTTTCGCTTGAAACAGTATTTCTATCTTTCATTAAGAATGAATCTAACCTGGATTGTTTTCTTGGCTGTGCCATGATGAAATAACCAACCCAACCGACGGTAGGGCACATTCACCTACTTCGTGGGAATGTTAGTTAGGGATGTTTTCATGCCAAGAAATCCTCGCTTAAAAATCCGTTGGACCTCCTACGGCACCTATTAGTAGTTAAAGATTTTATTTCATTCAACAAATTAATTTATGACCTGCAAGTACGTGTCGCTTAGAACACGGCCATATACCAAATGGTCAATATTAATCATCCATGTAATTTGCTCTATGGGATGTTTGCAAAATTTCAACGGAGGCAATTTCTTGGCATGACGAGACAGCATCTCAGCGATAAAAGAATATGTTTGAAAGAACTATGCACTTGGCTACCTTTTTTTCTTCAATTCGTTTTTAAAACGTCTTGGCTTCTTCAACTTGAATAATAGAAAATAAAACTATATATCAAACGAAAACTGGATAAAGTGAGAAACAAGTTTCTTTCATTAGTGAAAATTACTGCTTCATTGCTTATCTCAGAGTTCGACCCCTACACGTGGTAGCTTGGTTCGACTCCAATCTTAATTGACTAGGATTGACAGTTTCCTTGCCGAAGGTCAGTGGTTCTCTCCGGGCGTCCCAGCTTTCTACACACAAAAAAAGCTGGTCACCATGAAATAGAAAATAATGATAAAAGTGGCGTTAAAGACCAACAATGAATACATCAATCATTGTATATCTTAGACGTTTCAAACACATCTCGTAGTTTTTTTAAACACGAATCTATTTTTTTTAAATTGAATTTGACAATAGCAATTTTCCCGCATCGTATAATGGTGAATCCGGATAACATTGTAATATGTGCCGTTGGACATGAAAAAGCTTAACCTCTAATAATTTTGAATCACTAGGAGAATAGATGAATTTTAAAGCAGAACTATTTTAATTATTTGTCAGCTATTTTAGGGGAAAGCAATAAGTATTGAGCAGATATTTAAGATTTCCGAGGAGAAGGCAACATTAAAGGGACCTGTCTTTAAAGGTTGGTGTGTCCATCATATTACATATGTGGCAACCTTTTGTTTAAGGCTTAAAACAAATTAAACTTTTCAAAGTTATTCAAGTTCCATTACTAACTTAATGTCGACACCTTATAATGTAGAATATCTATTTTAAACAGAAAAGGGTAATTTCTATGTCAAAAGATTGCAAAATTTCTGAGAATGAATAGAACAGTCCCTATTCGAATGCAGCATTTGCTAACTTAGTAGACATGTCTTTGACAAGCAATACTTTGAACCACTGACAGTGTCTTTAACGATCCCATGCGCAAAAATGACAAAATTAAAAAAACAGAGTATTGTCCCTGCTAAACTGAAGAGTGTAGGTTTCAGCTGGAGAGTTCCCGATGAAGACATTTTTTTTTCAGTTAAAAAATTTGAGGTACACAGTCTACAAAATGAAACAAAAGTTGAAAATATGATGCTCGTCTTGGCGTTTACTCAAAAATGTACTTATTTGGGACTGCTTAGACATGAAATGATGTCACAAGACACATGCGACCAGTAACGGCTTTTATAGAATGAGTTGCCCCTCAATCATACACCTTTGACACATAGTCCCACAATGCCCTAATGTTCTAAAGCATAATAAAAAATATCTTAAAATCCACTATAAAAGAAATAACATAACTAATAATTTTAACCATAAAATTTTATATGAAAAAAAACCCAGAGATATTAACGTTTACATTCATTACAAATGACAGGAACTATATTTGTAGACAATCGATTACGAGCGACCAAACAGGTCATTTTTGAAAATCAGATCATTTCGTCTTTTTCTATTTAGTTCTTTGAGTCTCTTTTTTGCTTTTTTTCCACTTTATTATTCATGACATGAAAGTTTTAACCTTAACTTCATGTTCTAAAACATATACGTGTGCATTGTGCTTCAATAAAAAAATATGGGGTAAACGTCAATGAGACAGCCACCTAGTGACAGAAATAACCAAAAGACATGTGCTCGGTTTGACGGTAAACCAGATATATGCGAGATTCCCTCACGTGATAAAGGAAGAAAGATCATTCGCAATTTGTCTTACATTTGTTTTTCTCTCTTTTAATTAAAATAAAAAAAAAAACTTTCGAATGTTGAGTTCATAAGATAAAAATATTCACTGTGGAAACCAACCCCCCCCCCCCTTTCTTTTTTTTTGGTGCTCTCCAATTTCAACCCCCAAATAAGGCTTTCCAATCTAATTAAAATTAAAATCTTGTTTTCTAACCAATCTATTCATGTACCGGACCGGGAACTTTCTTTATTTAATAAGAAAATCTACAGTGCCGTTATATAAATGCATGTTGTCTGCTTGGAGTCCCCGTCCGAAAAGAAAGAAATAGCCTAACTCCAAGATACTACATTCCTGCATCACGTGATTTTTGCCACGTGGAGCTTACATTAGAATGAATACCGAATATGGAAAGTGAAACTACAGTTCAAAACATAAAGTCCGAAGGCACATAGAAGAAAAAGAAGGATTTTTTTTTGCAAAGGGTGCCGGGGTAATCTTCTCTGTGTTCATAATATACACGAAATATTTGCCACTGCCCCTTGTCTGTTCTATAAATTGTAATCCTGAGTTTTCTATCTGTTACATGCCAAGAAATCCTCGCTAAAAATTCCGTTGGACCTCCTACGGCACCTATTAGTAGTTAAAGATTTGATTTCATTCAACAAATTAATTTATGACCTGCAAGTACGTGTCGCTTAGAACACGGCCATATACCAAATGGTCAATATTAATCATCCATGTAATTTGCTCTATGGGATGTTTGCAAAATTTCAACGGAGGCAATTTCTTGGCATGACGAGACAGCATCTCAGCGATAAAAGAATATGTTTGAAAGAACTATGCACTTGGCTACCTTTTTTTCTTCAATTCGTTTTTAAAACGTCTTGGCTTCTTCAACTTGAATAATAGAAAATAAAACTATATATCAAACGAAAACTGGATAAAGTGAGAAACAAGTTTCTTTCATTAGTGAAAATTACTGCTTCATTGCTTATCTCAGAGTTCGACCCCTACACGTGGTAGCTTGGTTCGACTCCAATCTCAATTGACTAGGATTGACAGTTTCCTTGCCGAAGGTCAGTGGTTCTCTCCGGGCGTCCCAGCTTTCTACACACAAAAAAAGCTGGTCACCATGAAATAGAAAATAATGATAAAAGTGGCGTTAAAGACCAACAATGAATACATCAATCATTGTATATCTTAGACGTTTCAAACACATCTCGTAGTTTTTTTAAACACGAATCTATTTTTTTTAAATTGAATTTGACAATAGCAATTTTCCCGCATCGTATAATGGTGAATCCGGATAACATTGTAATATGTGCCGTTGGACATGAAAAAGCTTAACCTCTAATAATTTTGAATCACTAGGAGAATAGATGAATTTTAAAGCAGAACTATTTTAATTATTTGTCAGCTATTTTAGGGGAAAGCAATAAGTATTGAGCAGATATTTAAGATTTCCGAGGATAAGGCAACATTAAAGGGACCTGTCTTTAAAGGTTGGTGTGTCCATCATATTACATATGTGGCAACCTTTTGTTTAAGGCTTAAAACAAATTAAACTTTTCAAAGTTATTCAAGTTCCATTACTAACTTAATGTCGACACCTTATAATGTAGAATATCTATTTTAAACAGAAAAGGGTAATTTCTATGTCAAAAGATTGCAAAATTTCTGAGAATGAATAGAACAGTCCCTATTCGAATGCAGCATTTGCTAACTTAGTAGACATGTCTTTGACAAGCAATACTTTGAACCACTGACAGTGTCTTTAACGATCCCATGAGCAAAAATGACAAAATTAAAAAAACAGAGTATTGTCCCTGCTAAACTGACGAGTGTAGGTTTCAGCTGGAGAGTTCCCGATGAAGACATTTTTTTTTTAGTTAAAAAATTTGAGGTACACAGTCTACAAAATGAAACAAAAGTTGAAAATATGATGCTCGTCTTGGCGTTTACTCAAAAATGTACTTATTTGGGACTGCTTAGACATGAAATGATGTCACAAGACACATGCGACCAGTAACGGCTTTTATAGAATGAGTTGCCCCTCAATCATACACCTTTGACACATAGTCCCACAATGCCCTAATGTTCTAAAGCATAATAAAAAATATCTTAAAATCCACTATAAAAGAAATAACATAACTGATAATTTTAACCATAAAATTTTATATGAAAAAAAACCCAGAGATATTAACGTTTACATTCATTACAAATGACAGGAACTATATTTGTAGACAATCGATTACGAGCGACCAAACAGGTCATTTTTGAAAATCAGATCATTTCGTCTTTTTCTATTTAGTTCTTTGAGTCTCTTTTTTGCTTTTTTTCCACTTTATTATTCATGACATGAAAGTTTTAACCTTAACTTCATGTTCTAAAACATATACGTGTGCATTGTGCTTCAATAAAAAAATATGGGGTAAACGTCAATGAGACAGCCACCTAGTGACAGAAATAACCAAAAGACATGTGCTCGGTTTGACGGTAAACCAGATATATGCGAGATTCCCTCACGTGATAAAGGAAGAAAGATCATTCACAATTTGTCTTACATTTGTTTTTCTCTCTTTTAATTAAAATAAAAAAAAAACTTTCGAATGTTGAGTTCATAAGATAAAAATATTCCCTGTGGAAACCAACCCCCCCCCCCCCCCCCCTTTCTTTTTTTTTTGGTGCTCTCCAATTTCAACCCCCAAATAAGGCTTTCCAATCTAATTAAAATTAAAATCTTGCTTTCTAACCAATCTATTCATGTACCGGACCGGGAACTTTCTTTATTTAATAAGAAAATCTACAGTGCCGTTATATAAATGCATGTTGTCTGCTTGGAGTCCCCGTCCGAAAAGAAAGAAATAGCCTAACTCCAAGATACTACATTCCTGCATCACGTGATTTTTGCCACGTGGAGCTTACATTAGAATGAATACCGAATATGGAAAGTGAAACTACAGTTCAAAACATAAAGTCCGAAGGCACATAGAAGAAAAAGAAGGATTTTTTTTTGCAAAGGGTGCCGGGGTAATCTTCTCTGTGTTCATAATATACACGAAATATTTGCCACTGCCCCTTGTCTGTTCTATAAATTGTAATCCTGAGTTTTCTATCTGTTACATGCCAAGAAATCCTCGCTAAAAATTCCGTTGGACCTCCTACGGCACCTATTAGTAGTTAAAGATTTGATTTCATTCAACAAATTAATTTATGACCTGCAAGTACGTGTCGCTTAGAACACGGCCATATACCAAATGGTCAATATTAATCATCCATGTAATTTGCTCTATGGGATGTTTGCAAAATTTCAACGGAGGCAATTTCTTGGCATGACGAGACAGCATCTCAGCGATAAAAGAATATGTTTGAAAGAACTATGCACTTGGCTACCTTTTTTTCTTCAATTCGTTTTTAAAACGTCTTGGCTTCTTCAACTTGAATAATAGAAAATAAAACTATATATCAAACGAAAACTGGATAAAGTGAGAAACAAGTTTCTTTCATTAGTGAAAATTACTGCTTCATTGCTTATCTCAGAGTTCGACCCCTACACGTGGTAGCTTGGTTCGACTCCAATCTTAATTGACTAGGATTGACAGTTTCCTTGCCGAAGGTCAGTGGTTCTCTCCGGGCGTCCCAGCTTTCTACACACAAAAAAAAGCTGGTCACCATGAAATAGAAAATAATGATAAAAGTGGCGTTAAAGACCAACAATGAATACATCAATCATTGTATATCTTAGACGTTTCAAACACATCTCGTAGTTTTTTTAAACACGAATCTATTTTTTTTAAATTGAATTTGACAATAGCAATTTTCCCGCATCGTATAATGGTGAATCCGGATAACATTGTAATATGTGCCGTTGGACATGAAAAAGCTTAACCTCTAATAATTTTGAATCACTAGGAGAATAGATGAATTTTAAAGCAGAACTATTTTAATTATTTGTCAGCTATTTTAGGGGAAAGCAATAAGTATTGAGCAGATATTTAAGATTTCCGAGGATAAGGCAACATTAAAGGGACCTGTCTTTAAAGGTTGGTGTGTCCATCATATTACATATGTGGCAACCTTTTGTTTAAGGCTTAAAACAAATTAAACTTTTCAAAGTTATTCAAGTTCCATTACTAACTTAATGTCGACACCTTATAATGTAGAATATCTATTTTAAACAGAAAAGGGTAATTTCTATGTCAAAAGATTGCAAAATTTCTGAGAATGAATAGAACAGTCCCTATTCGAATGCAGCATTTGCTAACTTAGTAGACATGTCTTTGACAAGCAATACTTTGAACCACTGATAGTGTCTTTAACGATCCCATGCGCAAAAATGACAAAATTAAAAAAACAGAGTATTGTCCCTGCTAAACTGAAGAGTGTAGGTTTCAGCTGGAGAGTTCCCGATGAAGACATTTTTTTTTCAGTTAAAAAATTTGAGGTACACAGTCTACAAAATGAAACAAAAGTTGAAAATATGATGCTCGTCTTGGCGTTTACTCAAAAATGTACTTATTTGGGACTGCTTAGACATGAAATGATGTCACAAGACACATGCGACCAGTAACGGCTTTTATAGAATGAGTTGCCCCTCAATCATACACCTTTGACACATAGTCCCACAATGCCCTAATGTTCTAAAGCATAATAAAAAATATCTTAAAATCCACTATAAAAGAAATAACATAACTAATAATTTTAACCATAAAATTTTATATGAAAAAAAAACCAGAGATATTAACGTTTACATTCATTACAAATGACAGGAACTATATTTGTAGACAATCGATTACGAGCGACCAAACAGGTCATTTTTGAAAATCAGATCATTTCGTCTTTTTCTATTTAGTTCTTTGAGTCTCTTTTTTGCTTTTTTTCCACTTTATTATTCATGACATGAAAGTTTTAACCTTAACTTCATGTTCTAAAACATATACGTGTGCATTGTGCTTCAATAAAAAAATATGGGGTAAACGTCAATGAGACAGCCGCCTAGTGACAGAAATAACCAAAAGACATGTGCTCGGTTTGACGGTAAACCAGATATATGCGAGATTCCCTCACGTGATAAAGGAAGAAAGATCATTCGCAATTTGTCTTACATTTGTTTTTCTCTCTTTTAATTAAAATAAAAAAAAAAAACTTTCGAATGTTGAGTTCATAAGATAAAAATATTCCCTGTGGAAACCAACCCCCCCCCCCCCCCTTTCTTTTTTTTTGGTGCTCTCCAATTTCAACCCCCAAATAAGGCTTTCCAATCTAATTAAAATTAAAATCTTGCTTTCTAACCAATCTATTCATGTACCGGACCGGGAACTTTCTTTATTTAATAAGAAAATCTACAGTGCCGTTATATAAATGCATGTTGTCTGCTTGGAGTCCCCGTCCGAAAAGAAAGAAATAGCCTAACTCCAAGATACTACATTCCTGCATCACGTGATTTTTGCCACGTGGAGCTTACATTAGAATGAATACCGAATATGGAAAGTGAAACTACAGTTCAAAACATAAAGTCCGAAGGCACATAGAAGAAAAAGAAGGATTTTTTTTTGCAAAGGGTGCCGGGGTAATCTTCTCTGTGTTCATAATATACACGAAATATTTGCCACTGCCCCTTGTCTGTTCTATAAATTGTAATCCTGAGTTTTCTATCTGTTACATGCCAAGAAATCCTCGCTAAAAATTCCGTTGGACCTCCTACGGCACCTATTAGTAGTTAAAGATTTGATTTCATTCAACAAATTAATTTATGACCTGCAAGTACGTGTCGCTTAGAACACGGCCATATACCAAATGGTCAATATTAATCATCCATGTAATTTGCTCTATGGGATGTTTGCAAAATTTCAACGGAGGCAATTTCTTGGCATGACGAGACAGCATCTCAGCGATAAAAGAATATGTTTGAAAGAACTATGCACTTGGCTACCTTTTTTTCTTCAATTCGTTTTTAAAACGTCTTGGCTTCTTCAACTTGAATAATAGAAAATAAAACTATATATCAAACGAAAACTGGATAAAGTGAGAAACAAGTTTCTTTCATTAGTGAAAATTACTGCTTCATTGCTTATCTCAGAGTTCGACCCCTACACGTGGTAGCTTGGTTCGACTCCAATCTTAATTGACTAGGATTGACAGTTTCCTTGCCGAAGGTCAGTGGTTCTCTCCGGGCGTCCCAGCTTTCTACACACAAAAAAAAGCTGGTCACCATGAAATAGAAAATAATGATAAAAGTGGCGTTAAAGACCAACAATGAATACATCAATCATTGTATATCTTAGACGTTTCAAACACATCTCGTAGTTTTTTTAAACACGAATCTATTTTTTTTAAATTGAATTTGACAATAGCAATTTTCCCGCATCGTATAATGGTGAATCCGGATAACATTGTAATATGTGCCGTTGGACATGAAAAAGCTTAACCTCTAATAATTTTGAATCACTAGGAGAATAGATGAATTTTAAAGCAGAACTATTTTAATTATTTGTCAGCTATTTTAGGGGAAAGCAATAAGTATTGAGCAGATATTTAAGATTTCCGAGGATAAGGCAACATTAAAGGGACCTGTCTTTAAAGGTTGGTGTGTCCATCATATTACATATGTGGCAACCTTTTGTTTAAGGCTTAAAACAAATTAAACTTTTCAAAGTTATTCAAGTTCCATTACTAACTTAATGTCGACACCTTATAATGTAGAATATCTATTTTAAACAGAAAAGGGTAATTTCTATGTCAAAAGATTGCAAAATTTCTGAGAATGAATAGAACAGTCCCTATTCGAATGCAGCATTTGCTAACTTAGTAGACATGTCTTTGACAAGCAATACTTTGAACCACTGATAGTGTCTTTAACGATCCCATGCGCAAAAATGACAAAATTAAAAAAACAGAGTATTGTCCCTGCTAAACTGAAGAGTGTAGGTTTCAGCTGGAGAGTTCCCGATGAAGACATTTTTTTTTCAGTTAAAAAATTTGAGGTACACAGTCTACAAAATGAAACAAAAGTTGAAAATATGATGCTCGTCTTGGCGTTTACTCAAAAATGTACTTATTTGGGACTGCTTAGACATGAAATGATGTCACAAGACACATGCGACCAGTAACGGCTTTTATAGAATGAGTTGCCCCTCAATCATACACCTTTGACACATAGTCCCACAATGCCCTAATGTTCTAAAGCATAATAAAAAATATCTTAAAATCCACTATAAAAGAAATAACATAACTAATAATTTTAACCATAAAATTTTATATGAAAAAAAAACCAGAGATATTAACGTTTACATTCATTACAAATGACAGGAACTATATTTGTAGACAATCGATTACGAGCGACCAAACAGGTCATTTTTGAAAATCAGATCATTTCGTCTTTTTCTATTTAGTTCTTTGAGTCTCTTTTTTGCTTTTTTTCCACTTTATTATTCATGACATGAAAGTTTTAACCTTAACTTCATGTTCTAAAACATATACGTGTGCATTGTGCTTCAATAAAAAAATATGGGGTAAACGTCAATGAGACAGCCGCCTAGTGACAGAAATAACCAAAAGACATGTGCTCGGTTTGACGGTAAACCAGATATATGCGAGATTCCCTCACGTGATAAAGGAAGAAAGATCATTCGCAATTTGTCTTACATTTGTTTTTCTCTCTTTTAATTAAAATAAAAAAAAAAAACTTTCGAATGTTGAGTTCATAAGATAAAAATATTCACTGTGGAAACCCCCCCCCCTTTCTTTTTTTTGGTGCTCTCCAATTTCAACCCCCAAATAAGGCTTTCCAATCTAATTAAAATTAAAATCTTGCTTTCTAACCAATCTATTCATGTACCGGACCGGGCACTTTCTTTATTTAATAAGAAAATCTACAGTGCCGTTATATAAATGCATGTTGTCTGCTTGGAGTCCCCGTCCGAAAAGAAAGAAATAGCCTAACTCCAAGATACTACATTCCTGCATCACGTGATTTTTGCCACGTGGAGCTTACATTAGAATGAATACCGAATATGGAAAGTGAAACTACAGTTCAAAACATAAAGTCCGAAGGCACATAGAAGAAAAAGAAGGATTTTTTTTTTGCAAAGGGTGCCGGGGTAATCTTCTCTGTGTTCATAATATACACGAAATATTTGCCACTGCCCCTTGTCTGTTCTATAAATTGTAATCCTGAGTTTTCTATCTGTTACTGACGAGACAGCATCTCAGCGATAAAAGAATATGTTTGAAAGAACTATGCACTTGGCTACCTTTTTTTCTTCAATTCGTTTTTAAAACGTCTTGGCTTCTTCAACTTGAATAATAGAAAATAAAACTATATATCAAACGAAAACTGGATAAAGTGAGAAACAAGTTTCTTTCATTAGTGAAAATAACTGCTTCATTGCTTATCTCAGAGTTCGACCCCTACACGTGGTAGCTTGGTTCGACTCCAATCTTAATTGACTAGGATTGACAGTTTCCTTGCCGAATGTCAGTGGTTCTCTCCGGGATTCCGTGCTTTCTACACACAAAAAAAACTGGTCACCATGAAATAGAAAATAATGATAAAAGTGACGTTAAAGACCAACAATGAATACATCAATCATTGTATATCTTAGACGTTTCAAACACATCTCGTAGTTTTTTTAAACACGAATCTATTTTTTTTAAATTGAATTTGACAATAGCAATTTTCCCGCATCGTATAATGGTGAATCCGGATAACACTGTAATATGTGCCGTTAGACATGAAAAAGCTTAACCTCTAATAATTTTGAATAACTAGGAGAATAGATGAATTTTAAAGCAGAACTATTTTAATTATTTGTCAGCTATTTTAGGGGAAAGCAATAAGTATTGAGCAGATATTTAAGATTTCCGAGGATAAGGCAACATTAAAGGGACCTGTCTTTAAAGGTTGGTGTGTCCATCATATTACATATGTGGCAACCTTTTGTTTAAGGCTTAAAACAAATTAAACTTTTCAAAGTTATTCAAGTTCCATTACTAACTTAATGTCGACACCTTATAATGTAGAATATCTATTTTAAACAGAAAAGGGTAATTTCTATGTCAAAAGATTGCAAAATTTCTGAGAATGAATAGAACAGTCCCTATTCGAATGCAGCATTTGCTAACTTAGTAGACATGTCTTTGACAAGCAATACTTTGAACCACTGACAGTGTCTTTAACGATCCCATGCGCAAAAATGACAAAATTAAAAAAACAGAGTATTGTCCCTGCTAAACTGAAGAGTGTAGGTTTCAGCTGGAGAGTTCCCGATGAAGACATTTTTTTTCAGTTAAAAAATTTGAGGTACACAGTCTACAAAATGAAACAAAAGTTGAAAATATGATGCTCGTCTTGGCGTATACTCAAAAATGTACTTATTTGGGACTGCTTAGACATGAAATGATGTCACAAGACACATGCGACCAGTAACGGCTTTTATAGAATGAGTTGCCCCTCAATCATACACCTTTGACACATAGTCCCACAATGCCCTAATGTTCTAAAGCATAATAAAAAATATCGTAAAATCCACTATAAAAGAAATAACATAACTAATAATTTTAACCATAAAATTTTATATGAAAAAAAACCCAGAGATATTAAAGTTTACATTCATTACAAATGACAGGAACTATATTTGTAGACAATCGATTACGAGCGACCAAACAGGTCATTTTTGAAAATCAGATCATTTCGTCTTTTTCTATTTAGTTCTTTGAGTCTCTTTTTTGCTTTTTTTCCACTTTATTATTCATGACATGAAAGTTTTAACCTTAACTTCATGTTCTAAAACATATACGTGTGCATTGTGCTTCAATAAAAAAATATGGGGTAAACGTCAATGAGACAGCCACCTAGTGACAGAAATAACCAAAAGACATGTGCTCGGTTTGACGGTAAACCAGATATATGCGAGATTCCCTCACGTGATAAAGGAAGAAAGATCATTCACAATTTGTCTTACATTTGTTTTTCTCTCTTTTAATTAAAATAAAAAAAAAACTTTCGAATGTTGAGTTCATAAGATAAAAATATTCCCTGTAGAAACCAACCCCCCCCCCCACCCTTTCTTTTTTTTTTGGTGCTCTCCAATTTCAACCCCCAAATAAGGCTTTCCAATCTAATTAAAATTAAAATCTTGCTTTCTAACCAATCTATTCATGTACCGGACCGGGAACTTTCTTTATTTAATAAGAAAATCTACAGTGCCGTTATATAAATGCATGTTGTCTGCTTGGAGTCCCCGTCCGAAAAGAAAGAAATAGCCTAACTCCAAGATACTACATTCCTGCAACACGTGAGTTTTGCCACGTGGAGCTTACATTAGAATGAATACCGAATATGGAAGGTGAAACTACAGTTCAAAACATAAAGTCCGAAGGCACATAGAAGAAAAGAAGGATTTTTTTTTTGCAAAGGGTGCCGGGGTAATCTTCTCTGTGTTCATGATATACACGAAATATTTGCCACTGCCCCTTGTCTGTTCTATAAATTGTAATCCTGAGTTTTCTATCTGTTACTGTGACGAGACAGCATCTCAGCGATAAAAGAATATGTTTGAAAGAACTATGCACTTGGCTACCTTTTTTTCTTCAATTCGTTTTTAAAACGTCTTGGCTTCTTCAACTTGAATAATAGAAAATAAAACTATATATCAAACGAAAACTGGATAAAGTGAGAAACAAGTTTCTTTCATTAGTGAAAATTACTGCTTCATTGCTTATCTCAGAGTTCGACCCCTACACGTGGTAGCTTGGTTCGACTCCAATCTTAATTGACTAGGATTGACAGTTTCCTTGCCGAAGGTCAGTGGTTCTCTCCGGGAGTCCGTGCTTTCTACACACAAAAAAAGCTGGTCACCATGAAATAGAAAATAATGATAAAAGTGGCGTTAAAGACCAACAATGAATACATCAATCATTGTATATCTTAGACGTTTCAAACACATCTCGTAGTTTTTTAAACACGAATCTATTTTTTTTAAATTGAATTTGACAATAGCAATTTTCCCGCATCGTATAATGGTGAATCCGGATAACACTGTAATATGTGCCGTTGGACATGAAAAAGCTTAACCTCTAATAATTTTGAATAACTAGGAGAATAGATGAATTTAAAAGCAGAACTATTTTAATTATTTGTCAGCTATTTTAGGGGAAAGCAATAAGTATTGAGCAGATATTTAAGATTTCCGAGGAGAAGGCAACATTAAAGGGACCTGTCTTTAAAGGTTGGTGTGTCCATCATATTACATATGTGGCAACCTTTTGTTTAAGGCTTAAAACAAATTAAACTTTTCAAAGTTATTCAAGTTCCATTACTAACTTAATGTCGACACCTTATAATGTAGAATATCTATTTTAAACAGAAAAGGGTAATTTCTATGTCAAAAGATTGCAAAATTTCTGAGAATGAATAGAACAGTCCCTATTCGAATGCAGCATTTGCTAACTTAGTAGACATGTCTTTGACAAGCAATACTTTGAACCACTGACAGTGTCTTTAACGATCCCATGCGCAAAAATGACAAAATTAAAAAAACAGAGTATTGTCCCTGCTAAACTGAAGAGTGTAGGTTTCAGCTGGAGAGTTCCCGATGAAGACATTTTTTTTCAGTTAAAAAATTTGAGGTACACAGTCTACAAAATGAAACAAAAGTTGAAAATATGATGCTCGTCTTGGCGTATACTCAAAAATGTACTTATTTGGGACTGCTTAGACATGAAATAATGTCACAAGACACATGCGACCAGTAACGGCTTTTATAGAATGAGTTGCCCCTCAATCATACACCTTTGACACATAGTCCCACAATGCCCTAATGTTCTAAAGCATAATAAAAAATATCTTAAAATCCACTATAAAAGAAATAACATAACTAATAATTTTAACCATAAAATTTTATATGAAAAAAAACCCAGAGATATTAAAGTTTACATTCATTACAAATGACAGGAACTATATTTGTAGACAATCGATTACGAGCGACCAAACAGGTCATTTTTGAAAATCAGATCATTTCGTCTTTTTCTATTTAGTTCTTTGAGTCTCTTTTTTGCTTTTTTCCACTTTATTATTCATGACATGAAAGTTTTAACCTTAACTTCATGTTCTAAAACATATACGTGTGCATTGTGCTTCAATAAAAAAATATGGGGTACACGTCAATGAGACAGCCACCTAGTGACAGAAATAACCAAAAGACATGTGCTCGGTTTGACGGTAAACCAGATATATGCGAGATTCCCTCACGTGATAAAGGAAGAAAGATCATTCACAATTTGTCTTACATTTGTTTTTCTCTCTTTTAATTAAAATAAAAAAAAAACTTTCGAATGTTGAGTTCATAAGATAAAAATATTCCCTGTGGAAACCAACCTCCCCCCCCCCCCCCTTTCTTTTTTTTTGGTGCTCTCCAATTTCAACCCCCAAATAAGGCTTTCCAATCTAATTAAAATTAAAATCTTGCTTTCTAACCAATCTATTCATGTACCGGACCGGGAACTTTCTTTATTTAATAAGAAAATCTACAGTGCCGTTATATAAATGCATGTTGTCTGCTTGGAGTCCCCGTCCGAAAAGAAAGAAATAGCCTAACTCCAAGATACTACATTCCTGCATCACGTGATTTTTGCCACGTGGAGCTTACATTAGAATGAATACCGAATATGGAAAGTGAAACTACAGTTCAAAACATAAAGTCCGAAGGCACATAGAAGAAAAAGAAGGATTTTTTTTTTGCAAAGGGTGCCGGGGTAATCTTCTCTGTGTTCATGATATACACGAAATATTTGCCACTGCCCCTTGTCTGTTCTATAAATTGTAATCCTGAGTTTTCTATCTGTTACATGCCAAGAAATCCTCGCTAAAAATTCCGTTGGACCTCCTACGGCACCTATTAGTAGTTAAAGATTTGATTTCATTCAACAAATTAATTTATGACCTGCAAGTACGTGTCGCTTAGAACACGGCCATATACCAAATGGTCAATATTAATCATCCATGTAATTTGCTCTATGGGATGTTTGCAAAATTTCAACGGAGGCAATTTCTTGGCATGACGAGACAGCATCTCAGCGATAAAAGAATATGTTTGAAAGAACTATGCACTTGGCTACCTTTTTTTCTTCAATTCGTTTTTAAAACGTCTTGGCTTCTTCAACTTGAATAATAGAAAATAAAACTATATATCAAACGAAAACTGGATAAAGTGAGAAACAAGTTTCTTTCATTAGTGAAAATTACTGCTTCATTGCTTATCTCAGAGTTCGACCCCTACACGTGGTAGCTTGGTTCGACTCCAATCTTAATTGACTAGGATTGACAGTTTCCTTGCCGAAGGTCAGTGGTTCTCTCCGGGAGTCCGTGCTTTCTACACACAAAAAAAGCTGGTCACCATGAAATAGAAAATAATGATAAAAGTGGCGTTAAAGACCAACAATGAATACATCAATCATTGTATATCTTAGACGTTTCAAACACATCTCGTAGTTTTTTTAAACACGAATCTATTTTTTTTAAATTGAATTTGACAATAGCAATTTTCCCGCATCGTATAATGGTGAATCCGGATAACACTGTAATATGTGCCGTTGGACATGAAAAAGCTTAACCTCTAATAATTTTGAATAACTAGGAGAATAGATGAATTTTAAAGCAGAACTATTTTAATTATTTGTCAGCTATTTTAGGGGAAAGCAATAAGTATTGAGCAGATATTTAAGATTTCCGAGGATAAGGCAACATTAAAGGGACCTGTCTTTAATGGTTGGTGTGTCCATCATATTACATATGTGGCAACCTTTTGTTTAAGGCTTAAAACAAATTAAACTTTTCAAAGTTATTCAAGTTCCATTACTAACTTAATGTCGACACCTTATAATGTAGAATATCTATTTTAAACAGAAAAGGGTAATTTCTATGTCAAAAGATTGCAACATTTCTGAGAATGAATAGAACAGTCCCTATTCGAATCCAGCATTTGCTAACTTAGTAGACATGTCTTTGACAAGCAATACTTTGAACCACTGACAGTGTCTTTAACGATCCCATGCGCAAAAATGACAAAATTAAAAAAACAGAGTATTGTCCCTGCTAAACTGAAGAGTGTAGGTTTCAGCTGGAGAGTTCCCGATGAAGACATTTTTTTTCAGTTAAAAAATTTGAGGTACACAGTCTACAAAATGAAACAAAAGTTGAAAATATGATGCTCGTCTTGGCGTATACTCAAAAATGTACTTATTTGGGACTGCTTAGACATGAAATGATGTCACAAGACACATGCGACCAGTAACGGCTTTTATAGAATGAGTTGCCCCTCAATCATACACCTTTGACACACAGTCCCACAATGCCCTAATGTTCTAAAGCATAATAAAAAATATCTTAAAATCCACTATAAAAGAAATAACATAACTAATAATTTTAACCATAAAATTTTATATGAAAAAAAACCCAGAGATATTAAAGTTTACATTCATTACAAATGACAGGAACTATATTTGTAGACAATCGATTACGAGCGACCAAACAGGTCATTTTTGAAAATCAGATCATTTCGTCTTTTTCTATTTAGTTCTTTGAGTCTCTTTTTTGCTTTTTTTCCACTTTATTATTCATGACATGAAAGTTTTAACCTTAACTTCATGTTCTAAAACATATACGTGTGCATTGTGCTTCAATAAAAAAATATGGGGTAAACGTCAATGATACAGCCACCTAGTGACAGAAATAACCAAAAGACATGTGCTCGGTTTGACGGTAAACCAGATATATGCGAGATTCCCTCACGTGATAAAGGAAGAAAGATCATTCACAATTTGTCTTACATTTGTTTTTCTCTCTTTTAATTAAAATAAAAAAAAAACTTTCGAATGTTGAGTTCATAAGATAAAAATATTCCCTGTGGAAACCAACCCCCCCCCCCTTTCTTTTTTTTTGTGCTCTCCAATTTCAACCCCCAAATAAGGCTTTCCAATCTAATTAAAATTAAAATCTTGCTTTCTAACCAATCTATTCATGTACCGGACCGGGAACTTTCTTTATTTAATAAGAAAATCTACAGTGCCGTTATATAAATGCATGTTGTCTGCTTGGAGTCCCCGTCCGAAAAGAAAGAAATAGCCTAACTCCAAGATACTACATTCCTGCATCACGTGATTTTTGCCACGTGGAGCTTACATTAGAATGAATACCGAATATGGAAAGTGAAACTACAGTTCAAAACATAAAGTCCGAAGGCACATAGAAGAAAAAGAAGGATTTTTTTTTTTGCAAAGGGTGCCGGGGTAATCTTCTCTGTGTTCATGATATACACGAAATATTTGCCACTGCCCCTTGTCTGTTCTATAAATTGTAATCCTGAGTTTTCTATCTGTTACATGCCAAGAAATCCTCGCTAAAAATTCCGTTGGACCTCCTACGGCACCTATTAGTAGTTAAAGATTTGATTTCATTCAACAAATTAATTTATGACCTGCAAGTACGTGTCGCTTAGAACACGGCCATATACCAAATGGTCAATATTAATCATCCATGTAATTTGCTCTATGGGATGTTTGCAAAATTTCAACGGAGGCAATTTCTTGGCATGACGAGACAGCATCTCAGCGATAAAAGAATATGTTTGAAAGAACTATGCACTTGGCTACCTTTTTTTCTTCAATTCGTTTTTAAAACGTCTTGGCTTCTTCAACTTGAATAATAGAAAATAAAACTATATATCAAACGAAAACTGGATAAAGTGAGAAACAAGTTTCTTTCGTTAGTGAAAATTACTGCTTCATTGCTTATCTCAGAGTTCGACCCCTACACGTGGTAGCTTGGTTCGACTCCAATCTTAATTGACTAGGATTGACAGTTTCCTTGCCGAAGGTCAGTGGTTCTCTCCGGGAGTCCGTGTTTTCTACACACAAAAAAGCTGGTCACCATGAAATAGAAAATAATGATAAAAGTGGCGTTAAAGACCAACAATGAATACATCAATCATTGTATATCTTAGACGTTTCAAACACATCTCGTAGTTTTTTTAAACACGAATCTATTTTTTTTAAATTGAATTTGACAATAGCAATTTTCCCGCATCGTATAATGGTGAATCCGGATAACACTGTAATATGTGCCGTTGGACATGAAAAAGCTTAACCTCTAATAATTTTGAATAACTAGGAGAATAGATGAATTTTAAAGCAGAATTATTTTAATTATTTGTCAGCTATTTTAGGGGAAAGCAATAAGTATTGAGCAGATATTTAAGATTTCCGAGGAGAAGGCAACATTAAAGGGACCTGTCTTTAAAGGTTGGTGTGTCCATCATATTACATATGTGGCAACTTTTTGTTTGAGACTTAAAACAAATTAAACTTTTCAAAGTTATTCAAGTTCCATTACTAACTTAATGTCGACACCTTATAATGTAGAATATCTATTTTAAACAGAAAAGGGTAATTTCTATGTCAAAAGATTGCAAAATTTCTGAGAATGAATAGAACAGTCCCTATTCGAATGCAGCATTTGCTAACTTAGTAGACATGTCTTTGACAAGCAATACTTTGAACCACTGACAGTGTCTTTAACGATCCCATGCGCAAAAATGACAAAATTAAAAAAACAGAGTATTGTCCCTGCTAAACTGAAGAGTGTAGGTTTCAGCTGGAGAGTTCCCGATGAAGACATTTTTTTTCAGTTAAAAAATTTGAGGTACACAGTCTACAAAATGAAACAAAAGTTGAAAATATGATGCTCGTCTTGGCGTATACTCAAAAATGTACTTATTTGGGACTGCTTAGACATGAAATGATGTCACAAGACACATGCGACCAGTAACGGCTTTTATAGAATGAGTTGCCCCTCAATCATACACCTTTGACACATAGTCCCACAATGCCCTAATGTTCTAAAGCATAATGAAAAATATCTTAAAATCCACTATAAAAGAAATAACATAACTAATAATTTTAACCATAAAATTTTATATGAAAAAAAAACCAGAGATATTAAAGTTTACATTCATTACAAATGACAGGAACTATATTTGTAGACAATCGATTACGAGCGACCAAACAGGTCATTTTTGAAAATCAGATCATTTCGTCTTTTTCTATTTAGTTCTTTGAGTCTCTTTTTTGCTTTTTTTCCACTTTATTATTCATGACATGAAAGTTTTAACCTTAACTTCATGTTCTAAAACATATACGTGTGCATTGTGCTTCAATAAAAAAATATGGGGTAAACGTCAATGAGACAGCCACCTAGTGACAGAAATAACCAAAAGACATGTGCTCGGTTTGACGGTAAACCAGATATATGCGAGATTCCCTCACGTGATAAAGGAAGAAAGATCATTCACAATTTGTCTTACATTTGTTTTTCTCTGTTTTAATTAAAATAAAAAAAAAACTTTCGAATGTTGAGTTCATAAGATAAAAATATTCCCTGTGGAAACCAACCCCCCCCCCCCCCCCCCCCCTTTCTTTTTTTTGGTGCTCTCCAATTTCAACCCCCAAATAAGGCTTTCCAATCTAATTAAAATTAAAATCTTGCTTTCTAACCAATCTATTCATGTACCGGACCGGGAACTTTCTTTATTTAATAAGAAAATCTACAGTGCCGTTATATAAATGCATGTTGTTTGCTTGGAGTCCCCGTCCGAAAAGAAAGAAATAGCCTAACTCCAAGATACTACATTCCTGCATCACGTGATTTTTGCCACGTGGAGCTTACATTAGAATGAATACCGAATATGGAAAGTGAAACTACAGTTCAAAACATAAAGTCCGAAGGCACATAGAAGAAAAAGAAGGATTTTTTTTTGCAAAGGGTGCCGGGGTAATCTTCTCTGTGTTCATGATATACACGAAATATTTGCCACTGCCCCTTGTCTGTTCTATAAATTGTAATCCTGAGTTTTCTATCTGTTACATGCCAAGAAATCCTCGCTAAAAATTCCGTTGGACCTCCTACGGCACCTATTAGTAGTTAAAGATTTGATTTCATTCAACAAATTAATTTATGACCTGCAAGTACGTGTCGCTTAGAACACGGCCATATACCAAATGGTCAATATTAATCATCCATGTAATTTGCTCTATGGGATGTTTGCAAAATTTCAACGGAGGCAATTTCTTGGCATGACGAGACAGCATCTCAGCGATAAAAGAATATGTTTGAAAGAACTATGCACTTGGCTACCTTTTTTTCTTCAATTCGTTTTTAAAACGTCTTGGCTTCTTCAACTTGAATAATAGAAAATAAAACTATATATCAAACGAAAACTGGATAAAGTGAGAAACAAGTTTCTTTCATTAGTGAAAATTACTGCTTCATTGCTTATCTCAGAGTTCGACCCCTACACGTGGTAGCTTGGTTCGACTCCAATCTTAATTGACTAGGATTGACAGTTTCCTTGCCGAAGGTCAGTGGTTCTCTCCGGGAGTCCGTGCTTTCTACACACAAAAAAAGCTGGTCACCATGAAATAGAAAATAATGATAAAAGTGGCGTTAAAGACCAACAATGAATACATCAATCATTGTATATCTTAGACGTTTCAAACACATCTCGTAGTTTTTTTAAACACGAATCTATTTTTTTTAAATTGAATTTGACAATAGCAATTTTCCCGCATCGTATAATGGTGAATCCGGATAACACTGTAATATGTGCCGTTGGACATGAAAAAGCTTAACCTCTAATAATTTTGAATAACTAGGAGAATAGATGAATTTTATAGCAGAATTATTTTAATTATTTGTCAGCTATTTTAGGGGAAAGCAATAAGTATTGAGCAGATATTTAAGATTTCCGAGGAGAAGGCAACATTAAAGGGACCTGTCTTTAAAGGTTGGTGTGTCCATCATATTACATATGTGGCAACCTTTTGTTTGAGGCTTAAAACAAATTAAACTTTTCAAAGTTATTCAAGTTCCATTACTAACTTAATGTCGACACCTTATAGTGTAGAATATCTATTTTAAACAGAAAAGGGTAATTTCTATGTCAAAAGATTGCAAAATTTCTGAGAATGAATAGAACAGTCCCTATTCGAATGCAGCATTTGCTAACTTAGTAGACATGTCTTTGACAAGCAATACTTTGAACCACTGACAGTGTCTTTAACGATCCCATGCGCAAAAATGACAAAATTAAAAAAACAGAGTATTGTCCCTGCTAAACTGAAGAGTGTAGGTTTCAGCTGGAGAGTTCCCGATGAAGACATTTTTTTTCAGTTAAAAAATTTGAGGTACACAGTCTACAAAATGAAACAAAAGTTGAAAATATGATGCTCGTCTTGGCGTATACTCAAAAATGTACTTATTTGGGACTGCTTAGACATGAAATGATGTCACAAGACACATGCGACCAGTAACGGCTTTTATAGAATGAGTTGCCCCTCAATCATACACCTTTGACACATAGTCCCACAATGCCCTAATGTTCTAAAGCATAATAAGAAATATCTTAAAATCCACTATAAAAGAAATAACATAACTAATAATTTTAACCATAAAATTTTATATGAAAAAAAAACCAGAGATATTAAAGTTTACATTCATTACAAATGACAGGAACTATATTTGTAGACAATCGATTACGAGCGACCAAACAGGTCATTTTTGAAAATCAGATCATTTCGTCTTTTTCTATTTAGTTCTTTGAGTCTCTTTTTTGCTTTTTTTCCACTTTATTATTCATGACATGAAAGTTTTAACCTTAACTTCATGTTCTAAAACATATACGTGTGCATTGTGCTTCAATAAAAAAATATGGGGTAAACGTCAATGAGACAGCCACCTAGTGACAGAAATAACCAAAAGACATGTGCTCGGTTTGACGGTAAACCAGATATATGCGAGATTCCCTCACGTGATAAAGGAAGAAAGATCATTCACAATTTGTCTTACATTTGTTTTTCTCTCTTTTAATTAAAATAAAAAAAAAACTTTCGAATGTTGAGTTCATAAGATAAAAATATTCCCTGTGGAAACCAACCCCCCCCCCCCCCCCCCTTTCTTTTTTTTGGTTCTCTCCAATTTCAACCCCCAAATAAGGCTTTCCAATCTAATTAAAATTAAAATCTTGCTTTCTAACCAATCTATTCATGTACCGGACCGGGAACTTTCTTTATTTAATAAGAAAATCTACAGTGCCGTTATATAAATGCATGTTGTCTGCTTGGAGTCCCCGTCCGAAAAGAAAGAAATAGCCTAACTCCAAGATACTACATTCCTGCATCACGTGATTTTTGCCACGTGGAGCTTACATTAGAATGAATACCGAATATGGAAAGTGAAACTACAGTTCAAAACATAAAGTCCGAAGGCACATAGAAGAAAAAGAAGGATTTTTTTTTTGCAAAGGGTGCCGGGGTAATCTTCTCTGTGTTCATGATATACACGAAATATTTGCCACTGCCCCTTGTCTGTTCTATAAATTGTAATCCTGAGTTTTCTATCTGTTACATGCCAAGAAATCCTCGATAAAAATTCCGTTGGACCTCCTACGGCACCTATTAGTATTTAAAGATTTGATTTCATTCAACAAATTAATTTATGACCTGCAAGTACGTGTCGCTTAGAACACGGCCATATACCAAATGGTCAATATTAATCATCCATGTAATTTGCTCTATGGGATGTTTGCAAAATTTCAACGGAGGCAATTTCTTGGCATGACGAGACAGCATCTCAGCGATAAAAGAATATGTTTGAAAGAACTATGCACTTGGCTACCTTTCTTTCTTCAATTCGTTTTTAAAACGTCTTGGCTTCTTCAACTTGAATAATAGAAAATAAAACTATATATCAAACGAAAACTGGATAAAGTGAGAAACAAGTTTCTTTCATTAGTGAAAATTACTGCTTCATTGCTTATCTCAGAGTTCGACCCCTACACGTGGTAGCTTGGTTCGACTCCAATCTTAATTGACTAGGATTGACAGTTTCCTTGCCGAAGGTCAGTGGTTCTCTCCGGGAGTCCGTGCTTTCTACACACAAAAAAAGCTGGTCACCATGAAATAGAAAATAATGATAAAAGTGGCGTTAAAGACCAACAATGAATACATCAATCATTGTATATCTTAGACGTTTCAAACACATCTCGTAGTTTTTTTAAACACGAATCTATTTTTTTTAAATTGAATTTGACAATAGCAATTTTCCCGCATCGTATAATGGTGAATCCGGATAACACTGTAATATGTGCCGTTGGACATGAAAAAGCTTAACCTCTAATAATTTTGAATAACTAGGAGAATAGATGAATTTTAAAGCAGAACTATTTTAATTATTTGTCAGCTATTTTAGGGGAAAGCAATAAGTATTGAGCAGATATTTAAGATTTCCGAGGATAAGGCAACATTAAAGGGACCTGTCTTTAAAGGTTGGTGTGTCCATCATATTACATATGTGGCAACCTTTTGTTTAAGGCTTAAAACAAATTAAACTTTTCAAAGTTATTCAAGTTCCATTACTAACTTAATGTCGACACCTTATAATGTAGAATATCTATTTTAAACAGAAAAGGGTAATTTCTATGTCAAAAGATTGCAAAATTTCTGAGAATGAATAGAACAGTCCCTATTCGAATGCAGCATTTGCTAACTTAGTAGACATGTCTTTGACAAGCAATACTTTGAACCACTGACAGTGTCTTTAACGATCCCATGCGCAAAAATGACAAAATTAAAAAAAACAGAGTATTGTCCCTGCTAAACTGAAGAGTGTAGGTTTCAGCTGGAGAGTTCCCGATGAAGACATTTTTTTTCAGTTAAAAAATTTGAGGTACACAGTCTACAAAATGAAACAAAAGTTGAAAATATGATGCTCGTCTTGGCGTATACTCAAAAATGTACTTATTTGGGACTGCTTAGACATGAAATGATGTCACAAGACACATGCGACCAGTAACGGCTTTTATAGAATGAGTTGCCCCTCAATCATACACCTTTGACACATAGTCCCACAATGCCCTAATGTTCTAAAGCATAATAAAAAATATCTTAAAATCCACTATAAAAGAAATAACATAACTAATAATTTTAACCATAAAATTTTATATGAAAAAAAAACCAGAGATATTAAAGTTTACATTCATTACAAATGACAGGAACTATATTTGTAGACAATCGATTACGAGCGACCAAACAGGTCATTTTTGAAAATCAGATCATTTCGTCTTTTTCTATTTAGTTCTTTGAGTCTCTTTTTTGCTTTTTTTCCACTTTATTATTCATGACATGAAAGTTTTAACCTTAACTTCATGTTCTAAAACATATACGTGTGCATTGTGCTTCAATAAAAAAATATGGGGTAAACGTCAATGAGACAGCCACCTAGTGACAGAAATAACCAAAAGACATGTGCTCGGTTTGACGGTAAACCAGATATATGCGAGATTCCCTCACGTGATAAAGGAAGAAAGATCATTCACAATTTGTCTTACATTTGTTTTTCTCTCTTTTAATTAAAATAAAAAAAAAACTTTCGAATGTTGAGTTCATAAGATAAAAATATTCCCTGTGGAAACCAACCCCCCCCCCCCCCTTTCTTTTTTTTTGGTTCTCTCCAATTTCAACCCCCAAATAAGGCTTTCCAATCTAATTAAAATTAAAATCTTGCTTTCTAACCAATCTATTCATGTACCGGACCGGGAACTTTCTTTATTTAATAAGAAAATCTACAGTGCCGTTATATAAATGCATGTTGTCTGCTTGGAGTCCCCGTCCGAAAAGAAAGAAATAGCCTAACTCCAAGATACTACATTCCTGCATCACGTGATTTTTGCCACGTGGAGCTTACATTAGAATGAATACCGAATATGGAAAGTGAAACTACAGTTCAAAACATAAAGTCCGAAGGCACATAGAAGAAAAAGAAGGATTTTTTTTTTGCAAAGGGTGCCGGGGTAATCTTCTCTGTGTTCATGATATACACGAAATATTTGCCACTGCCCCTTGTCTGTTCTATAAATTGTAATCCTGAGTTTTCTATCTGTTACATGCCAAGAAATCCTCGATAAAAATTCCGTTGGACCTCCTACGGCACCTATTAGTATTTAAAGATTTGATTTCATTCAACAAATTAATTTATGACCTGCAAGTACGTGTCGCTTAGAACACGGCCATATACCAAATGGTCAATATTAATCATCCATGTAATTTGCTCTATGGGATGTTTGCAAAATTTCAACGGAGGCAATTTCTTGGCATGACGAGACAGCATCTCAGCGATAAAAGAATATGTTTGAAAGAACTATGCACTTGGCTACCTTTCTTTCTTCAATTCGTTTTTAAAACGTCTTGGCTTCTTCAACTTGAATAATAGAAAATAAAACTATATATCAAACGAAAACTGGATAAAGTGAGAAACAAGTTTCTTTCATTAGTGAAAATTACTGCTTCATTGCTTATCTCAGAGTTCGACCCCTACACGTGGTAGCTTGGTTCGACTCCAATCTTAATTGACTAGGATTGACAGTTTCCTTGCCGAAGGTCAGTGGTTCTCTCCGGGAGTCCGTGCTTTCTACACACAAAAAAAGCTGGTCACCATGAAATAGAAAATAATGATAAAAGTGGCGTTAAAGACCAACAATGAATACATCAATCATTGTATATCTTAGACGTTTCAAACACATCTCGTAGTTTTTTTAAACACGAATCTATTTTTTGTAAATTGAATTTGACAATAGCAATTTTCCCGCATCGTATAATGGTGAATCCGGATAACACTGTAATATGTGCCGGTGGACATGAAAAAGCTTAACCTCTAATAATTTTGAATAACTAGGAGAATAGATGAATTTTAAAGCAGAACTATTTTAATTATTTGTCAGCTATTTTAGGGGAAAGCAATAAGTATTGAGCAGATATTTAAGATTTCCGAGGATAAGGCAACATTAAAGGGACCTGTCTTTAAAGGTTGGTGTGTCCATCATATTACATATGTGGCAACCTTTTGTTTAAGGCTTAAAACAAATTAAACTTTTCAAAGTTATTCAAGTTCCATTACTAACTTAATGTCGACACCTTATAATGTAGAATATCTATTTTAAACAGAAAAGGGTAATTTCTATGTCAAAAGATTGCAAAATTTCTGAGAATGAATAGAACAGTCCCTATTCGAATGCAGCATTTGCTAACTTAGTAGACATGTCTTTGACAAGCAATACTTTGAACCACTGACAGTGTCTTTAACGATCCCATGCGCAAAAATGACAAAATTAAAAAAAACAGAGTATTGTCCCTGCTAAACTGAAGAGTGTAGGTTTCAGCTGGAGAGTTCCCGATGAAGACATTTTTTTTCAGTTAAAAAATTTGAGGTACACAGTCTACAAAATGAAACAAAAGTTGAAAATATGATGCTCGTCTTGGCGTATACTCAAAAATGTACTTATTTGGGACTGCTTAGACATGAAATGATGTCACAAGACACATGCGACCAGTAACGGCTTTTATAGAATGAGTTGCCCCTCAATCATACACCTTTGACACATAGTCCCACAATGCCCTAATGTTCTAAAGCATAATAAAAAATATCTTAAAATCCACTATAAAAGAAATAACATAACTAATAATTTTAACCATAAAATTTTATATGAAAAAAAAACCAGAGATATTAAAGTTTACATTCATTACAAATGACAGGAACTATATTTGTAGACAATCGATTACGAGCGACCAAACAGGTC
This sequence comes from Mytilus californianus, assembly GCF_021869535.1. Taxonomy (NCBI): domain Eukaryota; kingdom Metazoa; phylum Mollusca; class Bivalvia; order Mytilida; family Mytilidae; genus Mytilus; species Mytilus californianus. The sequence continues at coordinate 39,483,230 of NW_026262712.1, forward strand.
ATTTTTGAAAATCAGATCATTTCGTCTTTTTCTATTTAGTTCTTTGAGTCTCTTTTTTGCTTTTTTTCCACTTTATTATTCATGACATGAAAGTTTTAACCTTAACTTCATGTTCTAAAACATATACGTGTGCATTGTGCTTCAATAAAAAAATATGGGGTAAACGTCAATGAGACAGCCACCTAGTGACAGAAATAACCAAAAGACATGTGCTCGGTTTGACGGTAAACCAGATATATGCGAGATTCCCTCACGTGATAAAGGAAGAAAGATCATTCACAATTTGTCTTACATTTGTTTTTCTCTCTTTTAATTAAAATAAAAAAAAAACTTTCGAATGTTGAGTTCATAAGATAAAAATATTCCCTGTGGAAACCAACCCCCCCCCCCCCCCTTTCTTTTTTTTTGGTTCTCTCCAATTTCAACCCCCAAATAAGGCTTTCCAATCTAATTAAAATTAAAATCTTGCTTTCTAACCAATCTATTCATGTACCGGACCGGGAACTTTCTTTATTTAATAAGAAAATCTACAGTGCCGTTATATAAATGCATGTTGTCTGCTTGGAGTCCCCGTCCGAAAAGAAAGAAATAGCCTAACTCCAAGATACTACATTCCTGCATCACGTGATTTTTGCCACGTGGAGCTTACATTAGAATGAATACCGAATATGGAAAGTGAAACTACAGTTCAAAACATAAAGTCCGAAGGCACATAGAAGAAAAAGAAGGATTTTTTTTTTGCAAAGGGTGCCGGGGTAATCTTCTCTGTGTTCATGATATACACGAAATATTTGCCACTGCCCCTTGTCTGTTCTATAAATTGTAATCCTGAGTTTTCTATCTGTTACATGCCAAGAAATCCTCGATAAAAATTCCGTTGGACCTCCTACGGCACCTATTAGTATTTAAAGATTTGATTTCATTCAACAAATTAATTTATGACCTGCAAGTACGTGTCGCTTAGAACACGGCCATATACCAAATGGTCAATATTAATCATCCATGTAATTTGCTCTATGGGATGTTTGCAAAATTTCAACGGAGGCAATTTCTTGGCATGACGAGACAGCATCTCAGCGATAAAAGAATATGTTTGAAAGAACTATGCACTTGGCTACCTTTCTTTCTTCAATTCGTTTTTAAAACGTCTTGGCTTCTTCAACTTGAATAATAGAAAATAAAACTATATATCAAACGAAAACTGGATAAAGTGAGAAACAAGTTTCTTTCATTAGTGAAAATTACTGCTTCATTGCTTATCTCAGAGTTCGACCCCTACACGTGGTAGCTTGGTTCGACTCCAATCTTAATTGACTAGGATTGACAGTTTCCTTGCCGAAGGTCAGTGGTTCTCTCCGGGAGTCCGTGCTTTCTACACACAAAAAAAGCTGGTCACCATGAAATAGAAAATAATGATAAAAGTGGCGTTAAAGACCAACAATGAATACATCAATCATTGTATATCTTAGACGTTTCAAACACATCTCGTAGTTTTTTTAAACACGAATCTATTTTTTTTAAATTGAATTTGACAATAGCAATTTTCCCGCATCGTATAATGGTGAATCCGGATAACACTGTAATATGTGCCGTTGGACATGAAAAAGCTTAACCTCTAATAATTTTGAATAACTAGGAGAATAGATGAATTTTAAAGCAGAACTATTTTAATTATTTGTCAGCTATTTTAGGGGAAAGCAATAAGTATTGAGCAGATATTTAAGATTTCCGAGGATAAGGCAACATTAAAGGGACCTGTCTTTAAAGGTTGGTGTGTCCATCATATTACATATGTGGCAACCTTTTGTTTAAGGCTTAAAACAAATTAAACTTTTCAAAGTTATTCAAGTTCCATTACTAACTTAATGTCGACACCTTATAATGTAGAATATCTATTTTAAACAGAAAAGGGTAATTTCTATGTCAAAAGATTGCAAAATTTCTGAGAATGAATAGAACAGTCCCTATTCGAATGCAGCATTTGCTAACTTAGTAGACATGTCTTTGACAAGCAATACTTTGAACCACTGACAGTGTCTTTAACGATCCCATGCGCAAAAATGACAAAATTAAAAAAAACAGAGTATTGTCCCTGCTAAACTGAAGAGTGTAGGTTTCAGCTGGAGAGTTCCCGATGAAGACATTTTTTTTCAGTTAAAAAATTTGAGGTACACAGTCTACAAAATGAAACAAAAGTTGAAAATATGATGCTCGTCTTGGCGTATACTCAAAAATGTACTTATTTGGGACTGCTTAGACATGAAATGATGTCACAAGACACATGCGACCAGTAACGGCTTTTATAGAATGAGTTGCCCCTCAATCATACACCTTTGACACATAGTCCCACAATGCCCTAATGTTCTAAAGCATAATAAAAAATATCTTAAAATCCACTATAAAAGAAATAACATAACTAATAATTTTAACCATAAAATTTTATATGAAAAAAAAACCAGAGATATTAAAGTTTACATTCATTACAAATGACAGGAACTATATTTGTAGACAATCGATTACGAGCGACCAAACAGGTCATTTTTGAAAATCAGATCATTTCGTCTTTTTCTATTTAGTTCTTTGAGTCTCTTTTTTGCTTTTTTTCCACTTTATTATTCATGACATGAAAGTTTTAACCTTAACTTCATGTTCTAAAACATATACGTGTGCATTGTGCTTCAATAAAAAAATATGGGGTAAACGTCAATGAGACAGCCACCTAGTGACAGAAATAACCAAAAGACATGTGCTCGGTTTGACGGTAAACCAGATATATGCGAGATTCCCTCACGTGATAAAGGAAGAAAGATCATTCACAATTTGTCTTACATTTGTTTTTCTCTCTTTTAATTAAAATAAAAAAAAAACTTTCGAATGTTGAGTTCATAAGATAAAAATATTCCCTGTGGAAACCAACCCCCCCCCCCCCCCCTTTCTTTTTTTTTGGTTCTCTCCAATTTCAACCCCCAAATAAGGCTTTCCAATCTAATTAAAATTAAAATCTTGCTTTCTAACCAATCTATTCATGTACCGGACCGGGAACTTTCTTTATTTAATAAGAAAATCTACAGTGCCGTTATATAAATGCATGTTGTCTGCTTGGAGTCCCCGTCCGAAAAGAAAGAAATAGCCTAACTCCAAGATACTACATTCCTGCATCACGTGATTTTTGCCACGTGGAGCTTACATTAGAATGAATACCGAATATGGAAAGTGAAACTACAGTTCAAAACATAAAGTCCGAAGGCACATAGAAGAAAAAGAAGGATTTTTTTTTTGCAAAGGGTGCCGGGGTAATCTTCTCTGTGTTCATGATATACACGAAATATTTGCCACTGCCCCTTGTCTGTTCTATAAATTGTAATCCTGAGTTTTCTATCTGTTACATGCCAAGAAATCCTCGATAAAAATTCCGTTGGACCTCCTACGGCACCTATTAGTATTTAAAGATTTGATTTCATTCAACAAATTAATTTATGACCTGCAAGTACGTGTCGCTTAGAACACGGCCATATACCAAATGGTCAATATTAATCATCCATGTAATTTGCTCTATGGGATGTTTGCAAAATTTCAACGGAGGCAATTTCTTGGCATGACGAGACAGCATCTCAGCGATAAAAGAATATGTTTGAAAGAACTATGCACTTGGCTACCTTTCTTTCTTCAATTCGTTTTTAAAACGTCTTGGCTTCTTCAACTTGAATAATAGAAAATAAAACTATATATCAAACGAAAACTGGATAAAGTGAGAAACAAGTTTCTTTCATTAGTGAAAATTACTGCTTCATTGCTTATCTCAGAGTTCGACCCCTACACGTGGTAGCTTGGTTCGACTCCAATCTTAATTGACTAGGATTGACAGTTTCCTTGCCGAAGGTCAGTGGTTCTCTCCGGGAGTCCGTGCTTTCTACACACAAAAAAAGCTGGTCACCATGAAATAGAAAATAATGATAAAAGTGGCGTTAAAGACCAACAATGAATACATCAATCATTGTATATCTTAGACGTTTCAAACACATCTCGTAGTTTTTTTAAACACGAATCTATTTTTTTTAAATTGAATTTGACAATAGCAATTTTCCCGCATCGTATAATGGTGAATCCGGATAACACTGTAATATGTGCCGTTGGACATGAAAAAGCTTAACCTCTAATAATTTTGAATAACTAGGAGAATAGATGAATTTTAAAGCAGAACTATTTTAATTATTTGTCAGCTATTTTAGGGGAAAGCAATAAGTATTGAGCAGATATTTAAGATTTCCGAGGATAAGGCAACATTAAAGGGACCTGTCTTTAAAGGTTGGTGTGTCCATCATATTACATATGTGGCAACCTTTTGTTTAAGGCTTAAAACAAATTAAACTTTTCAAAGTTATTCAAGTTCCATTACTAACTTAATGTCGACACCTTATAATGTAGAATATCTATTTTAAACAGAAAAGGGTAATTTCTATGTCAAAAGATTGCAAAATTTCTGAGAATGAATAGAACAGTCCCTATTCGAATGCAGCATTTGCTAACTTAGTAGACATGTCTTTGACAAGCAATACTTTGAACCACTGACAGTGTCTTTAACGATCCCATGCGCAAAAATGACAAAATTAAAAAAAACAGAGTATTGTCCCTGCTAAACTGAAGAGTGTAGGTTTCAGCTGGAGAGTTCCCGATGAAGACATTTTTTTTCAGTTAAAAAATTTGAGGTACACAGTCTACAAAATGAAACAAAAGTTGAAAATATGATGCTCGTCTTGGCGTATACTCAAAAATGTACTTATTTGGGACTGCTTAGACATGAAATGATGTCACAAGACACATGCGACCAGTAACGGCTTTTATAGAATGAGTTGCCCCTCAATCATACACCTTTGACACATAGTCCCACAATGCCCTAATGTTCTAAAGCATAATAAAAAATATCTTAAAATCCACTATAAAAGAAATAACATAACTAATAATTTTAACCATAAAATTTTATATGAAAAAAAAACCAGAGATATTAAAGTTTACATTCATTACAAATGACAGGAACTATATTTGTAGACAATCGATTACGAGCGACCAAACAGGTCATTTTTGAAAATCAGATCATTTCGTCTTTTTCTATTTAGTTCTTTGAGTCTCTTTTTTGCTTTTTTTCCACTTTATTATTCATGACATGAAAGTTTTAACCTTAACTTCATGTTCTAAAACATATACGTGTGCATTGTGCTTCAATAAAAAAATATGGGGTAAACGTCAATGAGACAGCCACCTAGTGACAGAAATAACCAAAAGACATGTGCTCGGTTTGACGGTAAACCAGATATATGCGAGATTCCCTCACGTGATAAAGGAAGAAAGATCATTCACAATTTGTCTTACATTTGTTTTTCTCTCTTTTAATTAAAATAAAAAAAAAACTTTCGAATGTTGAGTTCATAAGATAAAAATATTCCCTGTGGAAACCAACCCCCCTCCCCTTTCTTTTTTTTGGTGCTCTCCAATTTCAACCCCCAAATAAGGCTTTCCAATCTAATTAAAATTAAAATCTTGCTTTCTAACCAATCTATTCATGTACCGGACCGGGAACTTTCTTTATTTAATAAGAAAATCTACAGTGCCGTTATATAAATGCATGTTGTCTGCTTGGAGTCCCCGTCCGAAAAGAAAGAAATAGCCTAACTCCAAGATACTACATTCCTGCATCACGTGATTTTTGCCACGTGGAGCTTACATTAGAATGAATACCGAATATGGAAATTGAAACTACAGTTCAAAACATAAAGTCCGAAGGCACATAGAAGAAAAAGAAGGATTTTTTTTGCAAAGGGTGCCGGGGTAATCTTCTCTGTGTTCATAATATACACGAAATATTTGCCACTGCCCCTTGTCTGTTCTATAAATTGTAATCCTGAGTTTTCTATCTGTTACATGCCAAGAAATCCTCGCTAAAAATTCCGGTGGACCTCCTACGGCACCTATTAGTAGTTAAAGATTTGATTTCATCCAACAAATTAATTTATGACCTGCAAGTACGTGTCGCTTAGAACACGGCCATATACCAAATGGTCAATATTAATCATCCATGTAATTTGCTCTATGGGATGTTTGCAAAATTTCAACGGAGGCAATTTCTTGGCATGGAAACTTCGATTATCAAAGAAATTGTTAATAAAAACCGTAAATACAATATGTAGCAATTGTTTTTACTTTAGCTGCTAAAAGCCTCTAATACTTGTCATCAAACGCATCACCGCGTTTGACACATTCCTTTGAAGTATATAATATTTATAGAACTTAAATAAACCGTAGTTCAGTTGATGAGTAATCAATTCACGTTGGTTCTGTTAAACTTACTGTTTATAATACAATTTGAATGTTTAAACGGATGGAATGCGACGGCTTTAATTTTCGTCGTCTCTTTAGATACTTTATTAATCTGAGGACAACCCATGCTTTGCAAATTGTAGGGGGGCGCACGCCCGCTACGCTCCCGCCTGTATCCGCCCCTGTTTGAAGGTATGTTTCATTTGTCTACATGATTTATCTTCTTATGCTTGATTTGTTCAGTACGGTATACATTTTGTCTTATATCTACAGTATATCCTTTTTTATTTCCGAAAATGAACAAATCCTGCAATCAAAATACCGGGACCCTTCCTTATGCAGTTTATAACTAAGTTCGGGTACATATATGCTTTGTTTATTAAATGCGAAGTAAACCTGAAAATTCTGTTTCAAAAATCAGACGACACGACCTTTTTATATATTCGACAGTTTATATATAATTCTTAAGAAATTAGAGAAACATAATATTTTTGTAACTTGTAACTCGACCTTCGTAACTCGCAACTCGACTTTCGTAACTCGCAACTCGACATTCATAACTCGCAACTTGACTTTTGTAACTCGCAACTCGACTTTCGTAACTTGCAACTCGACTTTCGTAACTCGCAACTCGACTTTTGTAACTCGCAACTCGACTTTCGTAACTCGTAACTCGATTTTTGTAACTCGCAACTCGACTTTTGTAACTCGCAACTCGACCTTCGTAACTCGCAACTCGACTTTCGTAACTCGCAACTCGACTTTTGTAACTCGCAACTCGATTTTTGTAACTCGCAACTCGACTTTCGTAACTCGCAACTCGACTTTCGTAACTCGCAACTCGACTTTCGTAACTCGCAACTCGACTTTTGTAACTCGCAACTCGGCCTTTTCAACTCGCAACTTGCAACTCGACGATAAGAAACCCTCGCATTGATGCGACCACTACTGGAAAAGGTAAACAATTTCGAATTTTAATGTTTTTGGAATGGCATTATACAGGAAATAAAAAACCAAGAGCATATATACAGAGAGGCGTGCAACCGTTCTAACAGGCTTTAAAGAGCTCACATGATTTTATACTGGACAGTGGTCACTTCATTTGAAATTTCACTGTTTCACGTGAGGTTAATGATGCACAGGTACAATGCATAACAATGGACATAACCTGTTCAACTACTTTTACAAGGCGAACAAAAAAGTCGAATGAGGGTCTGGATGGGGGTCATTCGTTTCTGTATTCTTTAATAATTTAGGCCATGTTTCTCTATTCTTTTACTCTTTGTCCATTATTCTCTATGCTTTATATTTTAGCACCTAATTATTCTCCATTCTTAATATTTTTTGCCCATTTGTCTCTATTCTTTATATTTTTTGCCCATTGTTTTCTATTCTGTAAACCCCCATCCACACCCTATGGGTAATTGTATTGGCAGTTCACCCAAAGGGAAATGAAGTCACATCATTTGTTAATTTACCATTGGTTTTAATGTTGTTAGTCAACACAACGGATGAGGGTCTGGATGGTGTGTACAGAATAGAGAATAATGGGCAAAAAGTGCAGAATAAATGGCAAAAAATATAAAGAATTGGGAAAAACAGGCAAAAAAAAAAAAGAATAGATCAAAATGGGATGCTAAAATATAAAGAATAGAGAATAAAGGGCAAGATTTATAAAGAATACAGAAAAATGGATTAAAAATTAAAGAATACAGAATTCAAGGACCCCCCTCCTCCCCATTCAGACCCTCTCGTATTGGTTTAGGCTTTTGAAACAATACACAGAATGCCACAGAATCTTTTAAAATGGCGAATTTTCCATTATTGAAGAAACTTTTTCGAGCTTTGTCATAACATATAACACAATGCTCTTATATTCATACGTATTTGCCGTTAAAGGTTACTGCTACAGAAATAGTCTGCATTTCAATTGGACACGAAACAAAAAAACGCGTGACTGTAAAGATAAACCCCTACGACAAATCAGAATCATTTCAAAACAATGTTTGCCTTCTACAACGAAGAGATCGAGACAAATGAATACACATGTACTGATGTGTGTATACTGTTGTATGTTCACTATATAAAATGAGGTGTGGTATGATTGCCAATGAGACGAATATCCGTACATACCATAGAACAAAGATATAAACACATATAGGAACCTTATTCACAAAGCATCCGTATCTCTAAACTTTGAGGAATTGCAATTTTCGTATTCACGAAAGCAGCGGAAATTTTGAATCTGTTAACGTTGCGGAATAAATTCGATAATATTACATATGGTTTAGCATTCTCCTGTTTTCATTGGATTTTACGGTCACGTGTTACAAATTATATTTCATGTATCTGAAGCCTTGTTTCTATTTTTAAGTATATTGACGCTATGATTCTATTTATACGTATATTGACGGTCAATACTAAAAATCTGTGACGTCACACAAACAAATCATGGCGGATGCGCCGCAGAGTACGAAAAGAAAATTTGCAAATAGACTGAAATGAGTTCCATTTGAATTTTTATTTGTTATAAATAGAAAAAAATGTTGTGTTTTTGTTTACAATAAAACAAGTTAATCTTATTTATTAATATTTTCAATAGTTATCTTGCAAAATAAAATTTTAAAATACACCATGGTTTGTCCGGCTCTCTCCTCCTACTGTTTTTTAAGCTACAGCTTTAATATTTTGTAGAATATTTCTACACATAATAGAAGTGTGCATGTCCACAGGATTTTGATTTTTTTTTCAAAAATTCTCAAAATGCAAGGTATTTGGACTAAGTCATTTTGGGTACTAGCTGAATAAAGAGATCATGGTTTGTCCGGCTATCTCCTCCTACAGTTTTTGAGCTACAGCTTTAATATATTGTAGGTTATTTGTACCCATAATGGAAGTGTGCATGTCCACAGGATTTATATTTTTTTCAAATATTCTTAAAATGCCAGGTATTTGTACTTAATGATTAGATACATGATTTGTCCGGCTTACTCCTCCTACAGTTTTTAAGCTACAGCTTTAATATTTTGTAGGATATTTTGACACATAATAGAGGTGTGCATGTCCATAGGATTTTGGACTAAGTCATTTTTTGGTATTAGCTGCATAATAAGAAAATGGTTTGTCCGGCTATCTTCTCCTACAGTTTTTGAGCTACAGCTTTAATATTTTGTAGGTTATTTGTACCCATAATGGAAGTGTGCATGTCTACAGGATTTATATTTTTTCAAATATTCTTAAAACGCCAGGTATTTGGACTTGATGATTATTTTGTACTAAAGGTCATTTGTGTCTCACAGACATCGCAACAATTTGAAATAGTACAAAGTATGTGGAACTATACTCATGCATATGACAGAGCAGCGGGGGGTATCGTCCAAACGAGTTTTCACCGAATCTATGTTTTTAGTCTCGCCTGCTACTAAAGTAAAGTTGCTTTACTATATGTATTAGTATATATCAGTTTGACAACTATTTCGAGGCCCTGCCCCCTTGGTCATGGTCCAGCGACTATCAATTAATAATTTGCAATGTTACTTTTTCTGCTTAAGTCAGTTTGATGGGATTGACTCGTGGAAGAGTAAGCAGTTTTTTTTTTTTTTACAAGACATTGACCAGGCCATACTATTTTAGAACATAAGTACATTTGCCAGTTATGAATGCCGATATAGATGTAAGCAATGCATATATAACCCCTGCGTATAGCGATTGGGGCATTTGTCTGTTTGTCTGTCCATTCGTTTGCTGTTAGTCCCATATCAAACCATTGTATCAGCTAAAACTTAACCATTTGATAAGATATTCTGAAAAGTTTGACAGAATCTTGTAAGTCTCACATCAGAGAGGATAGCAGTACTATTAATAATCTTTCACAATCTGTCAGCCCATTTGTAGGCTGATGACGTCATGGAGGTCATCGGTGATTTGTTTGTATGTAATTTTTTATACGAAATTTTCACAGTTTTATAATGGTAGGGCGTTGTCCTCGTACAAATATATTTGGTTTCTAGACATTAACTTCAGTGTAAGTGTATGGATCTCTATGAAACTGTACCACAAGGTTCCATACCACAAAACGAAGTTTGGATTCATTTTGGGCGTTATTGTCCTACCTGTTTAGGAATTAAGGGTAAAAAAGGGACCACAAAACAATCCTTTTTTCTTGTTTCAGGACAATAACTTGAGTATAAGTGTATGGATATCTATGAAATTGTACTACAAGAATCCAGGAAGGTCGGAATTGATTTTTGAGGTTATGACCCAAACCATATAAGAATTAATGAGCAAAATACAAGGATGTTCTGGTTTCCGGACAATAACTTGAGTATACGTCTATGGATCTCTTTGAAATGTTACCACAAGGCTCCACACCAAAAAGGGAAGGTTGGGATTGATTTTTGGGGGTTATGGCCTTAACTATTCAGGAAAAAAGGGATAAAAAACTATATTTTTCTAATGTTTTGTTTCAATTGATTATTTGTTTACCAATTGCAATGGGGGTTTGATTCAAAGTCTGCTATACTTGGGTTTCTGAAATATGCTGAATCTAAACATGTATTCAGATTTTGGATTTTGGGCCCCGTTTTTAAATTGGTCCACATTGAGGTCAAAAGGGTCCAAAGTTAAACTTTGTTTGACTCAACAGAAATTGAATTATTGGATTTCTTTGATATGCTGAATCTAACTGTGTATTTATATTTTTGAATGTATGCCCGGTTTTTCAAATTGGTCCAAATTAAGGTCCAAAAAGGCAAAAAATAAATGTAGTTTGATTTTAACAAACAAATATTTCTTGGGGTTCTTTAATATGCTGGATCTTACCGTGTCTTTAGGTTTTGGAATAAGGGTCCCTTTTTTAATTTCGTCCTCATTGATGTCCAAAGTGTCCAAAATTTGTTTGATTTTAACAAAAATTGAATTCTTAGTGTTCTTTGGTATGCCGAATCTAACAGTGCATTTATAATTTTGATTTTGGGACCAGTTATCAAACTGGTCCAAAGGGTCCAAATTAAGCTTTGTTTCATTTTATCAAAAATGATTATTGAAGTTCTTTGATATGACGAATCTAAACATGTTAGGTTAGTTTTGGTTTTGGGCCCAGTTTTTAAGCTGGTCCAAATCGGGGTTAAAAATTAAACTTTTTTTTTTTTTTGAATTTCAACAAAAATTGAATATATGGGGGTTGGTTTTGACACATGTATTTATGTCATATCGGAACTTGAACAGATGGGACTTCTTTCTTCTTGGTCCAAGTCAGTTTCGCTAAACGTTAAGAGTTACAAACTGTATTTAAAAACCGACAATAAGCTGCACCTTGAAATTACAAGTAGATGTGCATATCACTGCCTGGAATGGGCATTATCAGATAAATCTGACAGATCTGGTGATTTTAAGGCTACTTGTACTCACACTTATTACATCACATGTGATAGATGCAGTTTGCTAGAAGGTATACAAGTTGAAATGAGGAATGCCCTTACACAGCTACCTCCTACATAGCAAATAAAGGACCTTCAATATGACTTTGAAATTCCTCTTTCAAAAATTATGGAATGGAAAAAGCATGATATAACATACCACTTCTTATTTTTATATTGTGATGATGTCTTTAAATAGGGAGATAGCAACATGTGTGTAGGGGTTCATAGGCAAGCTTTAGTTAATTATAACTTTATTTGAGTATTCTGCTCCAATTCTGAATCAGCGTCAGCACTATATCTGGCCAGAATATAATGGATGTACTGGAAGCGACTTGACAACTGTGTGATGCAGACACTGTGATCTTACAAGCACAATTCCCAAAAAGCTTTGAACGGAGACTGAATAAAGAATAAAGTATAACGTATCTAATACCAAAAGCAAAAACTGAAAAAAAAGAAAAAAAAAGAAAAAAACACTTTATTTATGCAATATTTTCTAACGTTTTTCTGAGAAACATCAAAACTGCTATTGAAAAAATATGTTGATGATTCCCTCTTTTTCAAAATGATAAAGTAAAAAAACCCGACAACAATACAAATATTCTTTACATGAACATCTATACATGTGATAAAAAAGTGAAGATTTCAGTCCGCTATCAAGAGAAGTTATACAATTTTATAAGTTTATTGTAAGCCTAGAATCACCTTCACATATTTTTTCCTACGATACAGAGTAAAATATTTTGCCTCATATCACCCACTTTTCTTTTAATAGAAGTCTTCAATATGTCATAAAAAGGTCATAACAAAAATTTAAGCAGATTATAGAGTTTTTTTTTCTTACAATTTGAGACCCAATATGTAAATGCTGAATATAAGGTAAAAGTTCGAGTCAGCCTTTTTCCGCCATTTTAAAACATCAAATATCACAAAAAGGAATTCCATAACCTATCAATATTTTTAGCTTATTTTGTTCCTTAAGTAATGCTCTTCTAAATATAGTATCAATTTTAAATTCTAGATTTTTATTTAATTTCAGCTAACTATATCCTTAATTCTTTTTTTATTAAAGCATCTTTTTATCAAGTCAGCAACCGACTTCCAGGAAACAATCGATGAAATGGTTCATTGAGTCATCACAGGTTTAGATGTATATCTAAGAGTTTATCACGTTTGATCATGTCTGCAGCTTTCTCTCCAATCATCATGGCTGGTGCGTTTGTATGACCCGAAGGAATATATCTCATAACGGATGCATCGACCACTCTTAGTTTATCAATACCAATAACCCTATAAAGCAAGAGTATGATAAATTGTAAACATATGAATGGATTGACAACATAACGAAAGCAATGAGTTATACGAATATTGTATACATCGTATGCTTTATTTTAATGATATTTGTATATTTAAATTCTTAAAACACGAAGAATTTGAAGAAGAAGGTAGTATATGAACTATTGTTATCCTCTTGCAATTCTTAAAATAGTGAAATCTCCAAACCTTTATAAATAGAATGATTTAATCTGAACATTAAGGAACATAAATAGTAGTTATAATGTTGTTTGTGTTATTATGTTTTATTATATTGTCATATTAACGTAAGATTTCACGTCATTTTTTTTAATACAATTTCATATGAACAAATGCGTTAAGCAGAAAGATAGGATACAAACCTAAACATCTTTCTATATGACATTTATCTATGTATATGACAATATCATAAAATGAGACAATTTTCGTGTAGTGTTTGAAGTTTTGTTTTTAAAATACCAAAATGTTATGAACAGCAATATTAAAAAGACAGTCGTAACAATCTTTGAGATCAAACATTTTTTTTGTGAAATTAAATCCCTCATATATTATCTTCATACCTTAATCTTGAATCTACTACAACCGACGGGTCATCAACTGATCCCATCCTACATGTGCCAATAAAGTGATATGCACTTCTTAGGAAATGTCGTCCAATACATCTCCAGTAATTATCAGAATCATAGATTTCTTCACTACAATGTCCAGGTACATCTTGTCTAACCAAAGTGGCACCGATAGATTTCCATGCTTCAGTTTGTTCTAACGAACGCATCAATCGAATGCCTGAAATTATATTCACAAAATTTTAAATCAAATAATTATGATATATCAGTTTCAGTTTCTAGGGGAAAAAAGACAGATCGGATACCCAATATTTCTGTCTTACGACTAATAATTTAAAATGTGTTAAATTCAAAATAAAACTAAATCTAATTATGTATCTCTTTACCTTCTGAACAGATTGATAGAACTTTATATTTATTACAAAGATAATGTCTCTGATTTATTTATATAATATTATTAGTAGATATTTCATAAATATACATGTACATGTAAAATATAAAATGTTAAGTGGGTTTCGAAAAGAAAATAGAAATTACTTGGACCCAATAGAAATAAGAAGATTAGGTATGAGTGCCAATGAGACAACTCCAAGTCACAATGTGTAAAAAGAAATCAATTATAGGTCAAAGTACGGCCTTCAACACGGAATTTGGCACACACCGAACAACAAGCTATGAAGGGCCCCCAAAAGACTAGTGTAAAACAATTAATACAAGAAAACCAACACAACAATCAATCATTAGTTTTATATCGTTAATTGTACCTTTAACAAAGTCTTCAATATCCTCTGGGTGAGAAAGATATCGTGGATTTATTACAGGATATGTGAACGGTGATTTGCTTGATAGCCTCAAATAACCTTTACTTCTTGGTTGTAATAAGAACATAACTACTACAAAACTGTTTTGATCAACACGTTTTAAATGTTCTTTTACAATCTGCAATATATAATTTAGGTATCAAAATATACAGCATTTGTTTAAAAAGATACCTTATGTATATGTGTTATTGGTAATTAGATGTACCTATCCAAAATCTTTCTAAACTCAATAAAATATGTTTGATGCAATGATGTTAAGAAAAATCAAATTCAAACAAATCGATCCAATCACCAATAACAAATGTATTGTAGTATACATTTGTCGTATATGCATTACAAAGCTATGTTGCTTGTGTCTTTAGAGTGTCTACATCCCATTTTGTTTTTCTTTGATGACATAGTTATGTGGTTTTTTTTAGTGATTAAGATTATAACCTAATGTTGACTGCTGTACCCCAGTATTTGTAATTTTATACCTATTATGTCTGTTTGTTTTGCTCACACATTGTTGTAAAGTAAATGGAATTTCATGCGACTGTCATACAAGAGAGAGGTTTAGCTAGTCATAAATCTAGGTTTAAACCGCCATTTTCTACATAAGGAAATGCTGGTATTTTTGCTATTCAACCTTTTTGAGACACCCCTAATGTGATCAAAACAATACCAATTACCCTATGGGTTATAAAGACTTAAAATGATATTTAGTTAGCAATGAATATAAAAAAGAAGATGTGATATGAATGCCAATGAGACAACTCTTGAAATATGCTTGAATAAATTAATTATGATTTTAATAATCTACAAAGTCATTTAGTTCATTACATCATTCTCAAAAATGCAATGAATCCCTTGAATACCTTATTTTATCATCATTTTGAAATAGGTATACTATTTTCATAGCAGCATTGTTAATTTTCTGTAAATATATCGTATATGTTATTTGCATTGTTTTCTCTTTCAGATTACATCAACATAGTTATAAACATGTCCTGATTGAAATACACATGTAAATCGTTAAGAAATAATCATTGATAACAAAGACCGATCTATCATTTAGCATATACACTTAATAATAGAAGAGGCAGATATTCCTAAAATGAAGGATTGTTTTATAATTAATAATGCTAGTTCGTTTCCCTATACGCTCCAGATGTGATTTTTATATATTATGGAACCACATGATTTGTATAACTTTACAGTTAACAAAATGATTCTGTTTCTAACTATTAACTTCCATACATTTATTACAGTTACAAGCAACTGAAATCCCTATTAACAGACTTAAGATAAGTGTTCATAAACAAGGTGCAATAGATACGGAGGATACACCAAAATTATTAAGTCGAAGAACAACTGAACACGCCATGGCAACACTCCCATGGCAACTCCTTTAAGTTATTATTTTTTCCTCGGAATTGATACAAGAGGGTGAAAAACGTAGTATATGTGTACACAGATAATGCCTAAAAAGACAGTATTTATTAAGACATTAAATTGAAATTGAAATTAAAATTGTATACCTCATTTTTAAATGCAAGGTTTGGGTCTAAAACGAAACCTTCTTCATAAGCAACGTTAGACAACTGAAGTTCAATTTGTGGACCTCTTGTATCTAGCGGGTTGACATTTTGTAGAATTGATCCTTCAGCTCCGTTTTTGGAATAAATTCCTGCAAATACAAATTGAATAATATCAACAAGTTTAAAGTTGCTGATTTCTAAGATTTGTCCTTTGTTTATGCTATGCGCGGTCATGTGATAAACAATGTTGCGGATTCAATGATATACATCGTTTATCATGTTTAGTAAAATTTGTGTGCATTGAGCACCGTCGATAAGTCTTATGTAAACAAAATAAGCATTCCAAATATCGTCTTGTGTATTGTCTAACTGTTCATTTACTTTTACGTATACTTGGAATAAAAAGAAATTGCATGACGTGATATATTAAACTAACCGTACAGCACATTTAAGGTGGCATCTAACCAATTTGACCAAACGTAATTATGAAATGATTTATTGAATGTTTACTTGCACTACTTGCCTTCTCTGTTGACAATATAGTCCAAAATTCTATCTGGTTCAGCCGCTTTTTTATTGTTTATATTTAATGGTGCAGTAATATTATATTGAACAATGAAGTTTAAGTGATCATACAAATTCTGTCCAACAGGTAGATCAACTGTTAATGGTATCTATAAAAGATGGTATAGACATGTAAGATATATTCTGAGCAAGACAACACACTTCAGTTATTGACATATTCTTTGCTTGTAGTAATGCATATCATCATTTAAAGCAGGAGACACTCCCATATCGACGCTTGCTATTTTCTCCTTTTTGAAGTTAATTCCATCAGTTTTGTTTGTAACATTGATTGCATTTTTTATCGATTTATACTATTGTCAATATATGTATGATTAGTACTTTTTAGCACTTTTTCGATCAACCTTTTTCATGATTAGTTCGAACTTTTAGAACATTTTATTTCTTTTCACTTTTTGTTTGAATAAAAACGGGACTCATATTGCTCAAACACTGTTGGCCATTTTTAGAATTTCGGAACAGTGAATATCATTAAACGTGTTTTGCGTAAACTTTTGTCATAAAAATCTAAACAAATCAGCTAAAAAGAAATAAAGGTGTATATAATGCGTCAATGTTACAGCACGCAGACGAAACAAATAATCAAAACACATTTAGACAGTGAAATTTTATCTGAACCTAGGTAATAACAACATTAACGGTACCATTTTTGTCTGCATCAGATGCGCATTTTGACAATAAATGTCTCTTCAGTGATGGTCGAGGCTAAAATATTTGAAAATTTAAAGCTTAGTAAAGAGATGAAGAGTTATAATCCAAAAAAGTTTTAAAAAAAGCTTTGTATGAGGAAAATATATTCCTTGATTTAAAATAATATCTAACATTTTGTAACAGCAAATTTTAATAACAAAAAATACAGATTTTCATGCCACTACTAATTAAAAGTACCGGCTACTGGGCTTGTGATAAACTCGGGGACTAACAGTCCACCAGCAGTGGTATCGACCTAAGTAGTTCATTCGGTTACCTCAATGAAGACTTGTTTAAATCCAATTTAATTTGGAGTGAACTTGTGAATGTGGAAAAAAAATATTCAGTTTTCTTTTCTTCTATAGATGCAGTTAGTTCTCTTGTACATGTTATATAAAGAAGCAGATATTCACTTTAGTTTATCGTTTTCAGCTAAAAAATTTCAAGCCACAAAAACTACCAAGCTTGGAAAATTGCAAAATCATTATAAAAAATCGACTTGTTTATAAAACTTGCAAAATGGTAATATTGATATGTCATTGTGTATACCTGATACGGAACATGAAAATAATTAATTATGTTACCTTCATTTGTTGAAGATGTCTGCGAGGTCCGACTCCCGAGAGCATTAGAATCTGAGCAGATCCAATGACTCCAGCTGAAAGAATAACTTCATGTTTTGCAAATACAAGTCTTTTCTTGCCATCTTTTACAAATTCAACACCAACAGCTTTGTTATTCCTTATCAACACCTGCATATTATAGATTATAGATATATACAGAATCAAGCATTTATTGATAATCAGGAAAGTTACACGATGGGTTTCGAAATTACATTTGAACATTTATTGCTAATAAGAGCATTGATTTGAATGTACACGTACATCCTTACGTTTCATGGATGTTAAAACCTTCAGTCAGTTAATCACCTGTTTTGACCACGTACAGTTACTTGTACTATGCATATCAAGTGAGCATACACATTTTGTCCAACAAGCAGATCCATTTTATTCAATATAGTTGTCCCGTTGGCAATTACAACACATTATTTTTAAGTTGATAAGAGGGTTTGTTGCTCGTGCTGTGTGGATGCTGTATAAAAAGTCCCCATAATTGTGATGTATGCCCTTATATTGTACAGCTATGGGTTTTTTTGTTTGTGAGAAAGCTGTCTACTGTTAGTAGGTACATTTTATTTTAACATTTGTTCTATTTTTCAAATTTAAGTTTATACATTCACTTCATTTACATTTTAGTTGATAGTTGTCTCATTTGCAATAATGCCACATATCCTTACTTTTGTATTACTTATAAAAGTAATAAGGGTATTATACAAAGTCAAATTACAATGTATAAGTATGAATAATTGGGTTATGCTTTTTCGTTAAAAAACGTTTAAAACATGCATTAGGAATAGCGCTGAAATGATAGGATGTTTTGATGCAACAGTTCTTGCCTTTTTAAGCCTACACTTTCAAATGAAAAAGTTACTAGAGATACATCTAGTATACAACAAATTGTACTACTGCAGTACATTAAGCTGCCTCGGAGGTTTCGAGGTTGCGTGTTCGCTTCATGTGCTGGAGGTTGAAGGTTCGAACCCCCGCTGGTTTCGGGTATGATGATGTCTTTCTGTGGACTGTAACCTTGTGATCTAGCACGTTAAAATCCTGCTCAGCGTGTTGGTCTTAGCTAATATTAATACATCATTATTATGTTTTCGTCTTGAATATGTATATTTTCTCCCGCTGAACGTTAAGCAGCCATCAATCATCAACATCATCTAGGAAACTATATGCACGAATGGATATGGAGAAAAAAAAATAGTCGTCAACAAAGCAAACCGATTAAAATTCTATCCTCATTACAGTCCTGTACACCTGTTTATGCCATACCCTAACTAGAAAATAAAAATTGCAAATGGTGATACGCCTATATTCTTTTCATTGCTTTTGTTGCTACTTTATAACTCCCCACCTCTAAATTTCTATTTAATAACATTTGGCAATTTGGAATTTTACATGGTCATTAAAGTTTTTAAAATGAAACATAATAAAACATATCTACCTTAGTGACATGAGACCGCAAACTGACTTGTAAGTTGAATCTTTGTAATACTGGCCGAAGGTAACAGGTTGATGTACTGCAACGTTTACCGTCTTTTATATTTGTCTGACTTTTGCAGAAACCTGAATTATTTGATGTAAAACACACTATATCATTGATGATCTTGTAATATTCAATTGAACATTTCTTGAAAGGATTGTGCATTTGTATATTTATATATAAAGAACAGATTATGATTTCCTTTTGTATCCGGAATAGACAGTTTTAAAAGTAAACAAAAGAAAAATGTGATTTGCTATTGTAAATATGTAACTACTTCTTGATAAATAAAACATAATAATGAGTAAAAGACGATATACACAAACATATAGGAAAAGTTGAAAAGCCAGAAACCAAACAACACTTCTATTTAGGATATGATATATATATCTCGTAGATCATCCACTCTTTGCAAAAAGTCATTACTTATGTGTTTTTTGTGTGTTTGTCAGATATACAGGTCAGATATTAAATAAAAAGTCAAAATTGCTGGTATTTTAGCATAACAAATGTCCGCAATTGTCTTCATTTATGTCACTTTAATTTGATACCAGTCGCTACAGAAAACATTGAAATGCGTAATCTTTCTCGTAACTGAATGCACTTCTGATTAAATTTATCTTTAACATATTGCACTGATTATACGTACATTCTGATCAAGTAAAGAACTTCAAGAAAATTGCTCATTTGATCATACACTAAAGTTTAACTATTCAAATAAT
The DNA here is from genome assembly GCF_021869535.1 of Mytilus californianus. NCBI lineage: Eukaryota > Metazoa > Mollusca > Bivalvia > Mytilida > Mytilidae > Mytilus > Mytilus californianus. Next base: position 39,503,286 of record NW_026262712.1, read on the forward strand.
CATTTTTTCCCTCACTTTTCGTTGCACAGATCTTTTGAACGTCTAATTATATTTGATTTACTATCAAGCCAGATGGTATAAGCAGTTATCTGCACGTAGTTTGTACTGTATTCATGTCACGTAGTGTTGTCATTTTATCGGTATTTTTAACATTGCCATATAAGCGGGAGGTTTGGCTAGCCATAAAACCAGGTTCAATCCACCATTTTTTTTTCTTAAAATGTCCTGTACAAAGTTAGGAATATGGCAGTTGTTATCTAGTGTCCGTTTCTATGTATGTTAGCGATTGTTTTTGTTGTAGTTTAGTGTTGGTTCTGTTGTTCCGTTGTTTTCCTCTTACAGTTGATGTGTTTTCCTCGGTTTTAGTTTGTTACCCGGATTTGTTTTTGCTTAATCGAATTATGTTTGAACAGCGGTATACTACTGTTGCCTTTATTTATACCCAACAAAATTGCCTTTAATCAAGTTAATAATAAACTGGATTTTGGTCACCTGTTATGGTTTATTTTACAAACAATATAAATGCATAAACATTTTTATTTTTTCCTGCTTCAATTATATCATTTTTTTTTCCACAGATAAAACATAGATACCAAAATGAGAACTCGAAACTCGCTCAACTGAATAGAGTGCGCATGGCGGGTAATGCATGTATAGCAGGAGACGACAAACTTGTGGAGGCCTCCAGTCTAGCTTCTTTTTGAGTTCATGCTAATATCTCAGTTTAAATGTTTTACTTGAATTTTTTTTCTGAATTTGTTTTTCAAATTTCATGCTTTGAACATCAGTTATTTGCTGTTTCCTTATAAAATTTGCAAAGTGTAAACTGAACACTAGATATATTTTAGTTTGAATTAGATTGTTTTTGGGCATTTTGTTTTGAATATTAGTAGCCTACATAGACTTTTAGCTATGTTTGGAGCTCTTATAATGTAAGCACCAATCCATCGTAAAAAATGAATAATAACAACCAAAATCGAGTGTTTCAAAATCTTATAAAGTCACATTAAATGTATAAAATAAATCACCATATTAATGATATTGCATACCAACATGCAAAGTGCCGACTTTTAAGCCGATGATACTCTCAGGGATGCTACGTCATTCAGCAGTAGCATCGATCCAGCGTAAGTAAAAACTCATCAAAGGTACTAGGTTTACAATGTGTTACACCAGACGCGAGTTACTTCTACATAAAACTCATCAATAACGTTGGAATAAAAAAGTTGGCAGGAGCATTGCAAAAAAAAAAGAATCACAAAAGATGAGCAAATATAGCTACGGCCACCCTTGCCTTGCAACTCTTTCAACCAATGGTGGCCTCTGATGGTTGCCACTGTTCCAATACAACCATTTTGGATTATTGAGTTACTTAGCAACATTTTCGTCGTAAAAAATGTATTAATAAAATTACTGAACTCCAAGGTAACATCTAAATGGGGAAAACCATAACACCTGACATAAGCAAACATTCGACTATATCAACCTGTGAAAACACTGGAAAATAACTGGCATCTTCTAAACTTGCTTCAGACATTTTTCGAAGAAATGGTGAGTTAACCCTGGTAAACATGACAAAATTGGGACCCAGCAGCCAAATTTGTGTAAACAAACATACAACACAACTGATATATAAAAATCCAAACAAACCTATCTAATTAAGACGGAAACAACAAATGTAGCTGTTTAAACTTAATGACGAATACACACTTTCCCGATAAAGTACAAATTGAGTAAAGTATAAATACCAGGCTAAATATAATGTAAAACATAAAACAAAAAATAAATTGCTTGCGTCTGACTTGCACCTGTAGACCCATTCCTATCAGGAATGACACAAACCAAAAACCGAATGCCGAATGAACAAATACCGAGACACGGCCAAATCTGCAATGTACATTAAATGAAACACTACGTCGGCAACTAGAAATCTATAACTCTAGATCATCCTGTATTATTTATGAAGTTACTAAATATTTAATAATTGATCTTGGTACTTTGTATTTAATTATTGATCTTGATACCTTCCTGTATGAGAAAAAAAAAGACTACACTTTCATTGACAATACCCCGGGTCCTGCCTGGTTTGCTCAGATACCGATGCCGTTTTTCAAAGTAAGAGTAGCAGCTCCAAGCTCTTGAGTATCGTATGAGTTGGCAAATGTATACTCCTTACGCAGGACAATTTGGTATATAGATATAAGAAGATGTGGTATGAGTGCCAATGAGTCAACTCTCTATCCAAGTCAAAATTTATAAAAGTAAACCATTAAAGGTCAAAGTACGGTCTTCAACACGGAGCCTTGGCTAACACCGAACAGCAAGCTATAAAGGGCCCCAAAAATTACTAGTGTGAAACCATTCAAACGGGAGAACCAACGGTATAATCTATATAAAAAACGAGAAACGAGAAACACTTATGAACCACATCAACAACCGACAACTACTGAACATCAGATTCCTGACTTAGGACAGGTGCAAACAATTGCAGCGGGTTTAAACGTTTTAATGGTATCAAACCTTCACCCTTACTGAAACAATAGTGTAACATCACAACATTGAAAGACACACTATAAAATATCAATTGAAATTCGAACACAAATATGCCGAGTTGTATCCTAAAACAATAAATGTTTTGCGTATTGTTCCAATTATTTTGAGAAGCACCGTGAATTATTTTTGTAGACGGGTTTTCAATTTTTCATATGGTATGATGGTGTAATGAGAGGGAAAATTATTTCAATTTGTTATTCCCCTGCCACTGTTTTAAAATGCTGGTTATCCTAAATCTTGGTAGAACATGAAGTTGAGCCGGCAGTGTACCGTTGTTTAACGGAGTTTTGTGAAGTTTAAGTATGCAGTACAATGAAGGTAGATCTTCTGATGTGTTGAAGGGCTCGTCGAAATTAATGATTATATATGTGGGAATACCCGAATGTTAATTCAGTTCTTTTTTTATAAATCACACACCGTAATATAATGATTTGCAGACAAAATCAACATTGTTTGAAGCTTTTTCTGCAGGAACAACAACATAGCTAATATGAAAAAAGGACATACAACTATATAACTGTATAAGTTCCAAATGTACATATATAAACACTAGTTTCTTAAAACTCTGCATGTTGATACACCATTTTTCATATTTGAATAAAGGTAACTTGTTGCTTTTTATTTTTCATGTGATCGCCCTTAATACTAAATGATAACCTACCTATCGGATTATCGCTATTACAATCTACTGTAGAAAAACCAATTTCCATTGCCGCTGTATGATGAAATGACTGTAATACACTCCCAGTTTTCTCTTTTATAACTATAGGTCCATCAAGTCCTCGTAAAGCTATAACACGTTTGAACTTGCGTATTTATGATTGACACTCAATTTACAGCAATGTATTATACAACAATCCTAATATGCACGACTTTTGAATATGTTCCGACAGATAAAACCATGCAATCAGTGTGTTTCAACAAAGATTGGATATTAAGATTCCTTTTGCCAAAATGTTTGCCGCAATGAAATATATATCTTTGAATAAAGATATCAGATAGCTGCATTGTATGTGGGAAATTTAGAGATTTACTCAAACCAGTAAGAAACTATTCAGAATTTGAAAAAGACTGAATCCGAGTTCAAAAAGGTTGTGCCCAATTAGGCTTAGGCCTTTATGCTTTCGGTTGATCAACCTTCGTGTGTCAATGATTTTTACTCTCTATGAACATTTGATTACCCAAAACAAACGACCACATCAATTATATTTCATTTCCGATGGCTGGTCATGTCAGACAAAAAGAACCTGTAGAAGATGAATTAAATTCGTCCCAGTGGTTGTAAAAACCTATCAAGTTACCTGGCTCACAGTTGAGTATGTTATACCCGTCATTCGTCTACAAACGGTTACACGCCAATTAAAACAGATGAAAGGTCAAAACTATTACAAAGTTGAGGTGCATTGCTAAACACATATTTCAAAAACGTTTTAACGGCAAAATTAAAAAAAAATATAGACATAGAACTTAACGCTTAACGCGAAAACCGTATCATAAATTATATTTTTCGATAGAAAACATTGTATAGTTTTGGCATATCTTGTTGAGTTGGTTTCGAATGACGAACGATCGAAAATATTTAAATGAGTAGTGTTATTAATACAAATAAAGTCTATAATAAAATATTTTTTGGAAAAGTGTTGTGGCATGCGAACTATACTGCCTTTTCTAAGTACAATCGACCGAAATTCTTAAAATCTTACAAAACCACTTGTAATTATTTTGTTGACAGCATGACAACTTATATGACTTATTGTATCCTTAACGTTAATACAGACAACATTGAAATAGCACATCTAACTTGAGTTATTTATAAAAAAAAACCAATTAGTCCGATTAAGTTCTTTGTGCGCATTGTTCTTTCATGCATAAAACAAGTTAGAGCATATGTGTTTTTGTAAGGTTTTTCGATTGGTTATGTGCCTTCTTTTATGTGGTTTTGAGTATGTTCTGGGGTTCGCTAAATATAATATTATAATATTATTTGACAGGTATTACTTACTTGAGTCTTTGTACGATGTCTCTGTAGCATTTTCAAGCTTTCTGAAGTAGGGCAGCACATCATCATATCCCCATCCAACTGCTCCTTCTTGTTTCCATTGATCATAATTGCTACGACTGCCCCTTAGTATGTTTATTGAATTTATTGACGATGATCCTCCAAGCACTTTGCCTTGTGCTATGTAACTTCTCTATCTCAATAGAAAATAATACGGATGTGCAAACATTTAGTATTCTTATATATATGCATAATAATAACGATTAGGTGACCGTTGATTGTTATGGAATATCTGTTTCACAGACGACGATAGATATGTTCTAATCCACATAACCACAACCCCATCCTCTTTTCCTTGAATGTGACCTACCGAATAAGAGTTATCATAGGGTTTGTACTTTTATGAGCAACAAGATGGTTGCCACATGTAGAGGAGGATATGATTACCTTTCCGGAGCACCTAAAATTTCCCCCCGTGTTTTTTGGTGAGTTCCTATTGCTTAGGTTTAAGTTTTCTATGTCATGTGTTGTGTACTGTTTTTTGGTCTGTTTATGATTTTTTGCCAAGGCATTGTCAGTTTATTTTCGACTTATGAGTTGAAATGTCCCATTCGTGGTTTTTACTCTATTTTGCGTGTCATACACTCGTCTATTCATATATGTCGGCATATCTTATATGAATACAATTAATTAACAGTTAATTTCAATCTATTTAATAGGAAATGAATCAAAAATGAAGCGGGAATTCAATTTCCTTTCAGAGAAACGGATTGGCCCGTGTACAATATCAAACGAAAGGAGATGTAAAACAAAACAAAAAAAAAGGGGGGAAAAACCCGAGCAATATCAAACGAAATAAAAACAAAAACACAAATAAAAGTGGAAAGTAATATATCGTAGATCAGTGAAAATACGGGTACTGTTTTAACAGGTCGTTATCTTATATATAGTAATTCTAAAAGGAAAAGATAGAAAGATGACAGTCACTATCTTTAAAAAAAGACAGACAACAAATGTCAAAACATAACAACAGTTGATAAAATACTGCAAATTAACATAAAGCTTGGGTAGCACAAACCATATCGAAAACCGCGGGTAAACACATGTATTTCACTATTTACATCCGTCGTGTTGTCAATTACAATAAAAACATATATACCAAGTCACTTTATGTGATGTCAGAATAGAAGGAAAGAGGACCGGATTGTGGCATTGATAAGTTGAACATACATAGGTGAATTAATTGGATACAATTTGCTGGAAATGACTAAACTGTCGTTTTTACGTTTTTAATGGAAATATTATTTACAAAGCGAAGCAAGCACATGTTTACGACTTTTCCTTCAATCCCATTTGCTGGACTTAAAGGACTTGCCATTAATGGTTTTAATTGGTCTTTTGTACTGTGAAATATGTTCGATTAACTTTTTTTTTATCATTAACTAGTTTCGATTTACTATTCCTACCGTTTAACCCGAGTACAATGTTATTTTTTTATATTTGATATAGTTCGTGGCAAAATGTTGATAAACTTTAAAAACGCTGACCAGTCCATATTTACAACTTAATGTTAAAAAATGTGAAACGTATTCATATCGAAAACTTATTTTACCTCATTTTTGTAAGCAAAATGGGAATATTTTTGTGGTACTGAACGATATCCCCAATCTTTCTCAGAACCTATAAGGGAAAACCACAAAAATGGTATCTGAGTGACGTCGTTAGGTTCCAAATCCGATTTCCCAGCTTCTAACAAAAGAACGGAAGTTTCACAATCCTCCGATAATCGAGTGGCAACAACACTACCAGCCGAACCAGCTCCTACTATAGAATATAATCAAAAATATTATATATGTAATTACTTATTACGTATGTATATCTAAGTTTTCGAATGAGCTAAAGTCAATTGCAAAAAAAAGGAAAGTCCCTTTCGGAAATCCCAAGCTTTAAAAAGTTAACAAAGAAAAATAGGTTTCGCTTAAATGCCTAAAAATCAACTAAAAACAAATGTCACTTAAAGAGTACAATCAATCATTGAAACAGCATTTTACATTTTTTTGAAGTATAACATTAATTTTCATATTATTGCTTTTGCATTTGGACAAAGGCCAGCATCACACGTTAGTGTTATAATCTACTAGAATCAGGACAGGCATGGGATAATGCAAATTTGTAATTGTAATGCATGGTAATGCATGACATTTTTCCAAGTAATTGCATGTAATGAGTAATGCAGCAATTTTTGCATTACATGTAATTGTAATATAATGCATTACTTTAGCAAAAAGTTGTGTAATTTCATGCATTACATGGCATTACTTTTTTCACATACTACATCTTTAAAATATTGTTGGAGATTTAACTAAAGCAGAATTTAAGATTGCTTGATTAACTAAGAACATATTAACTATTTGAATATATTTTTTATTTCATTTTATTTCATACATTTTCCTGCATAAAAAGATTGATATTTGAAAAGCATTACTATATTGTTGTCATAAGATCAAAGAATACCTTGTGTTGATTAAATAAAAGATTATTGAAGTTTGTTATAAAACACTAATAAGTTTGTTTTACAATCAATATTTTCATTATTTGCACAATTGTTCATTAATTAAGCTCTATGTTTATTACATAATTAGGAAAAAAATTCTCAGTAATTAAATATTTTTATTGCAATTAAAAAAAATAGATATATTTATAAAAGTAAAGTCAACATTAAGTTTAAATAATTAAAAATGTAATAGCCGAATTAAATAGTCTGTTGACATGTATACTTAAATTCAATGCATGGAACAATTACTGCATATGCTAGAATCTTTTGTGACTTCGTGTTGTTTTTCAAAATGTTTGATTTTTCTATTCACTTAATAATAAAATTTACAAATGTAATGTGTAATTCAATGCATTACTTTGCAAAAGTAATTGTAATGTAATGCATTACTTTGATAAATGAATGTAATTGTAATTGTAATTTAATGCATGGTTTTGTCAAAGAAATTGTAATATAATGCATTACATTGCAATGTAATTCGCCCATGCCTGACAAGAATATATGAGGAAATGAGGAATGTCTTGAAAACTATAATGGACATCATAAATAACAGGACAAAAGAACAGACGGACAGACGGGCTGACTGCGGGATATTATAATCATAATCCCGCCGTGCTCGTGCTTCGGAAGGAAAAGGGGGGGGGGGGGGGGGGGGGGGTGCAGTAAGAAAAAGGTTATTGTAAAATGACAATTATTAAATCATATGTTATGACCAATAGTTTATTACTCTGGCCCTTTCAATCGACATGCAGATCTACTGAACAGTACACCTCTATTTTTTGCGTATTTTTATTTATAGTGAATATATGTTTGATTATATCTCTATAAGTCGGAACAGCGTAATATAATAATATAATGTATACTTTTGTGTTGCTGTCATTTAAAACAGCCAATATTTGACAAATTGTTGTCAATATATCCTTGTCTTCTAAAGATATGTGTATTCAATTGTTAAATTTTATTACAACAATGTGTCTATGTTAAACATTTTGTCAACAAGGTAATTTCTAACACCAGACAAACCTTAACAGAAATGCATCATATTTAAATATATCACACGTACAAGAGATAGGATGCAATTTGTTATAATATCTTGTTTGAAATATTTTTTTTTTCAAATATTTTATTCTGTTTTTTTTAACCTACCGATAGGGGACAACAACCTACTTCTCCAAAATACGGTCATATTTTTGCTCGCCCATTTACTCTAATGCAAATTAGCAGAATTTGGAAGTACCTATTATTTTTACTGACTTTTTGCAAAGTCTATAAATATAGTTTAGTTTGGTGTGATAATTTATCTTTAGTGGATGAAATACATTCTATTCCTGAACTATATAAACTATAGCTAGAGATCGTGTGCGCATGTTCTAATTACGTTTAGCTGAAAAAAAGAAAATAATGTCATTCGTGAAACAAGTGAACCATCGAACGATCCATTTCGTTGACTGATTCGACCAAGAAAAAAAGCCAATCAAATACAGAAAAAAAAACAACATTTTTTTTGTTTAATCTGTGACAAGAGATTAAACAAACATAGAAAAGTCGTTATCATACGTTTGAACGTGCTTGCCTGTTTATTCGTGTTTTTATTAATGTTTACATCGGGTCATATACTTTTGGCATTCTACGGAGATCATCTCGTTGGTTTATAAGATGGCGTCTTGTTTAGAATACGATCCAACAATTATTGTTGATTCATTCTATCAAGTTCATGCTTTGTTGATTGTTTCCTTTTGACGTATTGTACGTTTTAGTATGATATAAATAAAATATGGAAGTTTGAACAACTAAAATGTTTACTTTGCATTTTCCTTCAATCGAGACAATTTGTTAGCATAGATAAATCAGCTTATTTTCGAATTATTTTATTAAAAATATTATGAATGTTGTTTGTAATGAAAGACGAACTAGTAAGTGAAAATGAACACCTTATTTTGCAATGTCACACATCATTATAAAACAACATATGATAAATTTCACGTATTTCCTTTCTGAAGTTTTCTATCTATTTCTTCTTCAGAAAACTAAAATCTACGAATTTAAGAACCCCGCACATGTAACTTCTACTCAAATCTCCAAATTTGATACCCACGAATAAAAGTAATTTCACAGTGTAATAGTAACGTGTACCTTTGTTATGAACGCAAACATGAATTATTTTCACTCTTCTAAAACTCGGCCGATGCCGTTCCGCCACGAGAGTAACGAATTAACCCGGGGATTACCGATTGGATTTATCTTATTTATAATTCTTATCATGAGGGAAAATAACTGAGTTAAACACTTACCAACAATATAATCATACATTTCATTGACGTGTTTCTCATAAATTCCTGGTGTGTCTACTTTCCGTTCAGGAAGAACCATTGAAAGAAAGTAAACAAGAGCTGCAATCGCCGAGTTACGGACTATCACTTCTGCGAAAAACATTGTATATTAAACAGGCAATGGCTGAATACGTAAATACCTACAATATGTACAAGATTTTAAACGTAATTTCCTTACATCTTTTGTTAGCCACAAAACGAACATACACTATATCTATATCTTCTTTAAATTTGAAGGGATCTGATGCATAGAGTTTAAGAGATCTAACGCATTTGATGTTTCACATTTTTGTTTAAACCAAGTCATTTATTTGCGGTTGAAAGGTTTAAAGTTTGTTTTAATGATGACATATCCATGTAAATGTTAAGGATTTTACTGATGGTTATGTCATTAAGAAAATTAAAACTATACCACTTTTATTAATGACTTGTATACCATTTAGAAAAGTTAAATTTCGTAACATTTTATTTATATATTGATCTTCGTAACGCAGTTTTCTAATATTGGCGTGCATATAATTTACATCTGTATATAGTTATGAACCTCAAATGTATAGTTAAAATATCACATTTCAAATTTCATTTTTGAAATATTTTAATCTTCAGAATAACCAATCCCTTTCTGTTCTACTAATCCTTTTAAAGTATATTCCTTACAAATAGCCGTCAACCTAAATTCTTTTTTTTCCTTCACGTATATAATGTGTAAATGAAACAATACGACAAGAATTTGTTATGCATATTTTTGAAGATGTGACGACAGAAAATATATGATGTATAACCGCAATAAGTATTCGTACGCATGTCATAGAATGTTGGATTATGAACAAACCACTTCTTCTTATATATATGAAAACATTGCATTTGTTTTACATAATCTGGTATTGCATTTATCTTAAGAACTTAGTATAACTGTCTTCTTAATCTCTAATTAATCTCTTCGACTTCCGTTTTGAAAACATGGTTTTTGCAATAATCAATATGACAGGATAACCTTTTTTTGTTTTTTGCATATACATTTTGTAACCTATTGCACCTTTGATTTAGTTCATCAGTGAACACTACGTAGGGATCTAAATGTTTGTGTTTGTCAATGTGAAGGCTCAGTTTGGAATCCAGTGGGTTTTTTTATGATTTATTTTTCATATTTTCATTTTCTTATCTTTATTATAGGATTAAACGCCTTTTTAAAGGAATTTATTGCTGTATAAACTCGACCAATTCAATCACAAACAAATAAAAGTCCAAAGGACTTTTATGATATGTTTGTGAGTGACTTGGTACAGTTTATACACCAATAAATTCCCTTAAAAAGGCGTTTAATCCTTATAATTCTTTAAAATTGGAGAAAATGATTTTATTTTTCAACACGTTAATTGTATATTTGTGTCATTGAATAGGCCTGGCGCATGAATATATTGTTGGTTAACGCAAAACTATGTACTTCATGAAATTTGCAATCGGATAGAAAATAAACTACAAAAACTTTTATTATCATTCAAACGAATGTTTTGTGTTTATTATTTAATTCAACTATTAAGACATATTAACGCGAATTGAAAATAAATTGTGTTAACGTCGATCCAGATTGTGTCATTATCGCCGCCATCTTGTTTACATTGGAAAATAAACAACGTCAAGAACAACTACCGGAAGTCCTCTCAACCAGTCATATCAACGTATTCTCTAATATGCAAATCATATAAGAATTATTTCAAAATATATTAGACCAGAGCCATGGTATTATTTAGTTACAATAAAAAAAATGAGTGAAAGCTCCTATTACATTTAATTTATAATTTAGTACCATTTAGAATAAATTGAATACCACACAAACATTATAATGACCTTAACGAAAGGTGTTATATATCAGATTTAATATGCCCTCAATAACAAAAGAAACGCACCAACTCTATTAATTTCTTAGTTAATATTTCTACATGTATTGCGTATACTTTTTCAAACAGATCTGGAATAAGTCAAATTTTTCAAACTACATTTCTGTAATCTTCAACAATACAATTCTATGAAAAGGGGTCCGTGTAAATCTTATCAATTCAGAATTTTAAAAAGTTTTCAAATTGTAGTTTTTTGGAATTTTTATCTTTTTTTTTGAAATTTTGAAATTTTCACCAAATAATTAAAATTTTAAAATTCTAGAATTCATAATACAAATGATAGTTCAGATATTTAATCACACTCTAAAAATACTGAACTTAAAGTTCGGTTTTGATTATTTAGCTATTTGAAGATTTGATTCTTTGGACTTTGATTAAGAAATTAAAAATAAAAAACGGGCGACAAGAGAGCATATGTATCATTATCGTGTTATGGGGTACATGTAAAGTGCGAAACGGAATAGAACGGAACGAAACAAAATATAACGAAACGAAATGAAAAGAATATTAAATTTGACTTAAGGATGTATTCTTCTGATGTTTCAGTTTCGTTAAAATCTCGTTCTGGAATTATTTCCAAAACATGTGATGCAAGTGGAAAATATCAATGAATTTTAAAAATATTTTAATCAGACTAAACTCTGTGAACAAATTTGTATTTACAATAAGTTGGTTTTGAGTAATACAGTTTTCAAATTCTATAACTAATCTAGTCATGTATATCGGGTCTCCCCAGCCAAAATGTTGAGAAAATGGGTGAGTGGTGCAAGAACTTATTTAATCACAATTTGTATATACCATATCAATGTTTTCTTTTTAAATTTCGTAGAGATGTAATTTTTCATTCATTTATAAGAAAGAAGTTGAAATAATATACTGTTTGTTCTTAAAAAGAGAAAAATCTTAAATTTTCAAAATTGACAGCATGGTAAATTTCGCACGAAAAAGCAACAAAATATTATCAAACTTTCTAATAAATGTTAACACTAACTTAAAGTTTTTTTAAGTTAAATTTATTCAGATTGGTCCACTTTATCTTTAGTGAAAGTGTAAAAAGGTTTAATCGTGAAACTGTGATTTTTTTCATAATAGCTCAAAGATGGCTAAAAATTAATAAAAAATGGGATAATCATTAAAAGTAGGTACTTTCAAATGACTGCAGCAAAAAAAAAAAAAAAAAAAAAAAAAAGAAAAGAAAAAGTGCACCACCTTATGAATTTTTCTTCGTTAATTTCTTTCTAACAATTATATCAACCCAAAAATCAGGTTAAGAAAAACAAGTTTAATTCTAGAAATGTGTGGCTTCTCAGAGGTGTACATCCTTAATAGTTAAGGTATAAAATAAAACAAGAGGCAGACGGATCTAAGCATAGAAAAATTTAATAACAATTAAATATTTCTCACAAGCGTAAAAATCATTTTAAAATAAGAAACACCTTTATCATAATCATTCTTGAGTAGGAACGTTCATTTGAAACGCAAAAAAAAAAAGGAAAATTTTTTATGGTTTTTCATTTATTGAAAAAAAAAACCAATTTTCAAACGTGCATTTAACAGAAGAAAAGCGTTTCAGATAAATAATTCAGAACTGTTTGGTTTTGCACAATTAATTAAAAGATAACAGAGAATTTCGAATTTATTAGTCGAAACGGACAAAAATGAATTCTAGGTTGGATAGTTAACTCATTTTCACTATTGTGTTTGTTCAACACTTTTGCAAACACGTCACTTTTTTGATAAAGCGCCCATCATTTAGGAGTAAAAGTAAAAACTAACCAAATCGCAGTAAGCCGAAAAATGTGGTAGTGTTGAGAATGTAAATATTTTTTACTGTTCGTTAAGCAATAAAATGGTTCAATACACGTGTATTCCCTCAAATTGGATCTCAGATTTTTTGTTTTGCATGACGACTTCTTACTATCTGCATTCATGTCGGCAGAGAGAATCATTGAACGTACGTTTTAAACGATCATCTTTAACCTTTTATCAACTATTTCGTTTTTATAAATCCTTGGATTTCAAATATTCGACTTTGGGCGTTCCTCATAAAGGTAAATTTAGAAAAGCGCTTCGGACACATGCACTTTTTAACGTATTGGTTTCATGTTTCATCGATTGCACGACAATCATATATTGCCTTTTATCATTGATTTCGATTCTAAATATTGGTACCGTAGGAATACTGAATAAATGGTGTCGTAATGAACGTTGTGCTCGAAAGTGGGAAATTGTTGTTATCTGTTTTTTCATTGCTTACCCGATAAACATGCCTAATTAAAATGTAAGACCAAATATTAGTAGCTTGTAGTCAGGATAATGTTAAAAGGTAAAACTTTAACGTCCAACTCAGCAAGTTGGTCTTGTAAAATCTGAATACATCCATACCATATCAACATATAACATTAACATTATGTTCAGGCTGTTTTTTTATGAATAGTTGCCGCTGTACGTTAAGTGCCCATCTATCCACGTGTAGCTATCGACATTTTGAATAATGAGTGCCGTAAGTTTTATTGTATGAGCAACACTATGCTAATTATTTATTTGTGAGCTACTTTTCAAAATCGTAATTTGAAATAATTTTTAAAAGTGCATATCAACGATAAACATATTAGTAAGTTAAAGTGATCAATCTAAATGGTAATCTATTTTGGTTTCTCTTTGTCATATTTACTTTTTGTTTATTGTTTTAGTATAATTAAGGTGACTCATTTTATCACGTCGTGTAACACGGTAGGTATAGTGTATCGTGTGTTTCGGATCAATCCTCTTTTTTCCAGTGTAGATCAGGTTTTTTTCGAGTGATATCAGTAAACGCGAACAGACCGATTTAATGCTGTTTCGCAAATATGATAGGTGTATGCATGACTTTTCATCTTATTCTGAATACTACATATATTTTAAGCACAAACTACGCACAATTTCTATGAATTTCACTTAAAATTCAGAGTTTTACATTGTCGGGGTTTTTTCGAGAGCTACATTTTAACGTCAAGTTTTTTTAACAAACGGTCCGGGGTTTTTAAAGAAAATGTGAATAAGAAAGAAGGCATTCTTGGTATTGAAAACTACTTTTTTCCAGTTTATATTTGTAATTTAGTGACGCAACAATATTATGTATTCCCAATAAGTCACATTATCAATCACTATATATATGTTGTTGCTCCTGCGGACAAAGCCTAAATTGTTTGGCCTTTGTTTGTAAATCGTACCACTAGGAGTGTCTTGTAAAGGAATTTGGAATAAATGAGCAGTCAGGTAATCCCACATACAGAAACATATCATTTGACAAGGATGAGAATTTGGTGAATCATAAATCCTTCATGGCTTCAATGAACATTACATTGAACAGCAAATCTGAGGACTTACCTTGTTTGTATTGGATACATAACCTTCACAAAATTCCGTAAAAACAATTGTTCATTGCTGGCTCATCTAAATGTTCCACAAAGGAATTGTTCATTAGATTGACAAAAATTCTGTCCGCAGTGAAAGAGGGTCTTCAGAAATACTGTGAAACTGTTTACTGGTGTAATGGTATTAACCATATGAGTAGTGGTAAAATAGGGATAAGCCGCCAGTTGCGCAGTTGCGCAACTGTCCACTTAGCCCATTTGGTTGCGCAGCTGCCCACTTAGCCCATTTGGTTGCGCAAGCTGTCCAGTTAGCCCATTTGGTTGTGCAATGGGATATTTTGGGTTATACAACTGTCCGCTTAGCCCAATTGGTTACATAATTTATTGTTGGTGAATTAGCTTCGCTTTTATGGATGATTAACCTGTATAAGTGTTGAACTATCTGCATTTACCAACAAAACTAACACCTGATTTTCAGAATCTTTGTATGGTCGTTAAATTCAACGCAAGAAAGATAACTCTAATTGGCTAGTTGTTCTTTACATGTCTTGCATTAAGATCAGTGTCACAGCCTTCAGCTTATCATGTTAATCATTTAATGACCATTGATACAAGGAGTGAATGAATTAATAACTTATTATAACACCTTTGTATGGAATAGCAAGAAAGATAACTCTAATTATCCAGTTATCCATTACCTATCTTGCATTAAGATCAGTGTCACAGACTTAATCATGTAATGACCATTGCTACAAGAAGTGAATGAACAAACAACTAATTAAAGTTCATTATTTAATAATCTATGCATCATAAAATTTACAATCTACATAGTATAACTTTTTTATCAATTATGTTATACTGAACAAAGCATTACACATAAATATTGAACAATAATAAACCTTATATATTAAAACCCTGAGTGAAAGTTTAAAAAATCTAACACCATTCATACAAAGGGTTTGTATAAAACTATAAAAATCACAGGTTTTTTTATCATATATACATGACACTAAAAATGTTCACACTTCGACAAAATGTCTTACCCTGAGTATTAAATCATTCTTATTTGTAAATGCATTTATGATATACCACTGGAATGTAAATTGAAAAAAGAAACCACAGTTTAATACTATCATAACATATGAAAATAACACTAACAGATTTTCACCTGAAAGTAAGTTAAAAAAAACCACAGTTAATATTTTATCAAAATATATATTCATTACACTAAAAGATTTTAACATAAACCTTTTTAATAAAACCCAATATGTTATATTTCACATTAAAACTGCTAGGAAAACAACATTTCCATGTATGGTTTAAACAGTACATATTACTTAAACATGACAATATACCTGCCAGCAATGTTATTTCAGAAACAATCTTACTTCTAGGTCTGTTATTTTTAGATAGATAATCACCAATTTAACACTTAAACACTTCTAAAATGACAAGTTTTCTATGAGATACTGGTAGTATTAGAAAGAAAAACAAAGATTAAAATCTTTAGTTAATAAAACCAATTCAAATTGTTTATTTTATTTTTGAGACTGGAATATTTGTAGAATCCTTTCTGTTTATCTACCTTTAAGATAACAGTGATGCTAACCTTGGTGATTGTTACTTTGAAAATCTTGTTTAATATAGAAAAATGTTCACATGGGAACCAAGATGTCATAACTTGACAAATTTTAATTTTACTTTGAAACAAACATTAATAACCATTTTAAATCTACAGCATACAAAACAAATAGCAATACAAGATAAACAGTTTAATACCTAAAAAAAAAAACTTCTTTTAAGGATAAAGATACAAACCAGTTTGAAAACCTGCTTTCTACCCTTTAAAACAACATAAAATAAATATTAACAATCCTTTAATGTTTTAGACACCTACTATTTAACTTTTTTTTTCTACTCATCACAAAACTATTATTTTTTTAACAGCTACAGAATTATTTTTTCCTTCAAACATACATGAGTATTTTTGTTATTTTTTGTTTTGTTTTTGTTTTTAGGAAGTCTTTTTTTTTTATTTTACTACAAATTGGAAATAGTTTTTTCTGAACCCAAACTTCAAGTGGAGGTCTCAAAGTGCTGCCAAAAGCAGACCTGTCACCAAAAGAAATCTTTGATTTTACACACTCCATCATGATAAACAAACTGTTGTGAACACAAGTTGGAATGAGATAACAGCACTGTTATTATCCAAAGTATTTAATAAAATAACATTAACAATACTGGTATGTAATACTTAAACAAGAAAAAAAAACAACATGTTTATGACTAGAAATTAAAAATTATTAAGGCTTTTACAACATTCCCACAAAATAGACCACTTAGTAATTCAGATGACAAGATTACTACTAATATTTACATTACATAACATGGTGTTTACCTTAAATTACAGTTATTGACACAATATGCTTCAGCAGAAGTTATGGAGTTATATATATATATATCAACTCACTATTACTTCATTACTTTTGAAATAATTCCAAAATCTTTCACAATTTTTTTTGAGAATGTCTGTACCTTTCATATTTCACTTGGATGCATTGAAACAATGCAAACTTTGTAATTCGTGCAATATGTTTAAGGAGGAAATGGATAAATTTATAGACTGTGTTCCACTAGTTATTCAAAGACTTTTCATAGAATCATTAGTTGAGACTTTTCACTGTATAATTCATTCTCCGGGGTACATGTGGTTCTTCCACCTGTTTAAGAGAGGCGCCCAGTTTTTGGAAAGTCTCTTTACCATATGTAAAAGGATGGATACTAGTATTAGCCATCAGATAATGGAGGTTATAGTTAATGTAGCAAATGACAGGTAAGTAATTAAAATATAAAAAAAAACAACCACAATTTTCCAAATTAAAACATAAACCTTTTGTAATTACAATTCATAAATTTGAAATCTGTCTGGACACCTTCTTACACGCTGCCCCCTTCTTATCTGAGGTATAGGTTGTAGTGCTCTTCTCTGTCTATGTTGTCGTACAGGATGGTTCGGTTGTTGAACGGGTTGTGCAGGAGGGTTCGGTTGTTGAACAGGTTGTGCAGGAGGGTTTGGTTGTAGAACTGGCTGTGCAGGAGGGAGTGGCATGGGTGGCATTAAAGGGTTTCTCTGAATAATTTCTAACAGTTGTCGCCCACTGTATATAATTGTAACCAGCACTATAAGGACGACTTCTAAATAGTCTGAAATTTAAATTCTTAAAATTCAGTTATTTCAATGGAGTTTTTTAATTTTTGCCAAGTCTGAATATACACCACATCAGAATCTGTATCTATAGTTGTAACATTCCTTTTTTTTCTCCAAATCCATATAGATATCAACAATACGATTGTTATAACTGTAAGAAAGAAAAAGGAAGACCTAAATCAGTTGAAAAAAAATTAATAATTTTTAAAATGACTGGGGACTTCCTGCATAGGAAGAAAGATGCCACTTTCCACATTATGACCCCTACCACCCCTCTTGCAAAAACATCTAGTCTTTTTACACAAACACACCAACAAACCCAACAAAACTGAAATAAATATATGAAAATGTACTACATGAAAGATGAAAGAGAATTTTTTTTTTAAATAGGGGTAAACAAATATGAGCAATGAGAGAAAACCAGGACATTTTAATACATGTGTAGAACTTTTCATTCTTCGATGAAGGCTTTTATTAACTTACATTTTCCTATAAATAGAAAACATTGTAAAATGTAACATTGATTATAATATGTCTTCAATTTCACGGATTGATAACTTAGAATACATATTATCTTCTCCAAATATGTAATGTATTGACAAACTTAGTAAGATAAAACTTAGCACTATTATCATTATAAATGAACAGAGAAAGAATATTTATATATTTTAAAGTCATTGTACCTGTAACAGTGGTAACTGTAGTTGCAATCCATGCTATAGGGATCTTTGTATTCTCATTCTGAAACAATATTTACTTCATTAAAATTCTTTTTTTTTAAACTCATAAAGCTCTTAACAGACTTACATGATACAAGTTCTACATTTTTGGTTGTAATATACATGTACTAATTATTTTATCTTAACTTGAACAATTTTTTTATAACTATGCAGATATGAGTACATACATGTATATCTTAAACTCTTAACTTGAGCTATTTTTTAAACTATGCAGATATGTGAATATATATCTTAAACATTGTAGGCTAGAAAATGATGCACAATGAACAACTCAATGATCATGGTAGTGTGTACAGATTCTGGAAGTTAGCAAAGTCACTAGACATCTGTCAAATATAAAATATATGGTTATTTTTTGTTTACTTACTTTATGTAAATATATCAAATCAACAATCAATGAAACAAATCACAGTATATTGGGGTTTTTTTTTAATGAGTTTAAACATCACTTTTTACACCATGAGTAATTTCATGACAGTTAGTTTTTTTTTGATGGAGGAAACAGTAAACCTACGACATACAACTGACAAACCTTATCAAAAATGGTATAAAATTCGAACCCTAATTTTGCGACTACCCAATTGTAACCAAGATACTATATAATAAAAGTATTTAATTGTTTTAATCAACTATGGGTGTCTTGATTGAGTCAATAAACTATTTGTATTTGAATTTGATGCACATGTACCTGAGCATGCTGAGTAATGGTGCTAGTTTCAACATAACCATTGTCATGGGTAGTGCTCTCTGTGCTCATAGCACCCTGGTTGCTACTCTTAGCTTGAATTGTTGCCTCTGTGCTACCTGTAGTTACACCGTCTCTTGTTTCTGTTACCACACCGTCTCTTGTTTCTGTTGTCTTCTCTGCATTTATAATTGTGGTCTGATCACCCTGTATAAAATATTTTTCAACTATAATGGTATGTGTAATTTTACCCATACAGATCTTGAATCATACATTTTTATATAATCATAGGTATAGGAAGATGTGGTATGAGTGCCAATGAGACAAATCTCCATCCAAATAACAATTTATAAAAGTATGTCTTGGAAACCAAAATTCAGATGTAATTGTCCTTTGTTTTGTAATCATTACCCTCTTATGCTCTTAATTGATGAAAATCAAAATATCCCAACATTCTTATTTAATTTTGAGTACCAAGGGGGTAACACTCAAGTTTTGTTAGAAAGTTCAACCAAAACAACTGATTTATGTAAATAATACCTACACAAGGTGTCTGCTGCATCATGACTAGCACACTAGATGGTGCAGTCACCAAATGGCAATAACTTATTGACCCCGCCAATATCACAAATCGCTCCAGCGAGCCCCCCTCCTCAATTCTAACGTGAGCCTCCTCTGTTAGTCTATCCATGGTCACTTTCATAATTGTTCTTGATTCACGGAATACATATATTCCTGGACCTCTATAGTTGCAATTTAATTCTACAATTTCAAATGTTGAAGGATTTTCAACACCTTCACAATTGCTAGGGTTAAGTAAGAAATATGCAGCAGATGTATTTAGCATGAGCAACAAACAGAGCACCTTCATATTGTATATTTCCATTTTGTTTTCCCGCCATAAGTCAACAAAAATTGCGTAACTGGAATGTTGTTTACTTTTTTATCAATATTTATTTTTGCATATTAATATCATATTTATTAGTTTTAAACATCAGTGATTTTTCTTTTTGACACCAGTATAAAAAAATTATTTTTTAAGTGTGTTTTGGTTGATCGTGCATTATCGAGTTATTCCGACAAGCAGCGAACATTTGACATGACGTACACGAATAACTTCTGCTTAAAGCGGCATAACTCTTGATAGTCTATTAAACATTTCATTCTTTTGTTTTACTATATATATACACAGGAGGTTTAGGATTGTTTAATAATAAACATCCAGCGGTAAATATTACATATATGATCAGGGTTTTAAATAAATATATTCCTAAAGAAGAGTTTCTTTTATCATAATATTTTTAATGACAGAAATCCATCACCTTGAAAAGGTGATTTTTATTCGTTCATCTGAGTAATTTAAACATTCTATAAAGACACTTTAACGATGCAACAAGTGTCTGTGTTGAAATAGTTTTACGCAATTATCATTATATCATGAATGTGCTTAATATTGCAAACGAATTTGACATGCGATCTAGACAAAGTGAAAATGTTATAAGAAAAGTTTTTACTAGATTAACGGAAAATGAATATGTGCAGATAAGAGTGAAGTTGGAACCTCTTTCATCTCATTCAATTTTAGAAACTTTAAAAGAATCGGTTTTTTAAAAAAACAGAGAAATACCCAAACTCGTGAATGAAGTAGGAAATGAGGCAAATGCACTTTTTCGTGTTTTAAGAAATCAGGCCGTAAAATTGGAAACACGCAAGCTTTACAACATGTGGCTATCGACGATAAGACGTTTTGTTTTACCTAGCATGTGGAAATTAACTTCGCTCTGTATCGAGGCGAATGATATTACCGACTCTGATTATAACAAAAAAGGAAATTATTATAAAGTAATCAATAATGAAATTACGACTATCTACGACGGTCTGTTTCTGTTAAATTTAAACTTAAGAATAGGTTATCAACAATTAATAGCTGCAGACCACAGAAACACACCACGTGCAAGCGAATTAGAGGAATAAAAAAGATTTATTTAATAAAACCAAATAATTATATTCATCTATATTTAGTCTATAAATAATCTCTATAATATTTAGTTTATAAATGAATTTAATTTTTCGACACATTTGTGGGTGGACTTAGAAACTTCCAATAAAAAAAAAGTGTAGCTTTTAAGAGGTGTGTCAGAATATATTAGTTTAAATATAAAACCCGTATCGGATGTAATAATACATTACACGACATAATACAATTTTATTTCTTGACAAACTTTCCTTCAATTTGAAAATGGATCAGGAAACCGTAATTTTCCAACAGCGAGTTAGTCCTAAAGGAGACATACAGTATAGAGCAAAGTTTGGGCGACAGAAGGCATTTGTCTTCTGCCAGAAGGGAGGGTACTTTTATGTGGACTTATATGATAACAGATTCGGAAAGACAGACCGGATTGGTCTTGGTTTAGATGAGATAGATGCTCTCATCAAGCTGAGACCCAACTTAGAATCATTAAAGCAGTGTTTCTATGAGGTAAGCCTTTTGATTTTTATTGTGCTTGTTTTTTTTTTATCCGACAAATACAACCCTTTTATACATCATAACTTTTTTTTAGTTTACACCTTTAAATTTGTTTCTGTTTGCACTTTCATGTTGTTTTTGTTGTTTTTTTTTTTTAGTCTCTTTGGGAAGTATTTTTTTTTCGTTTTCTTGTTAGTGTATATTTATTTTTCTATAAAATTCCTCATATAAACATAAAAAGATGCGGTATGATTATCAATGAGATAACTCTCCATTTAAGACCCAAAGCAGGAACATAAACAATTATGTTTAGTCATACTTTGATTTTTTTTTCATATTCAACAGCAAAAAAATGTTCAAGAAGTAAGAAAGCAAACGCGACCACCAACACCACCAGCTGGCTTCAGCTATCAATTCAAAATTCCAACTATACCATTAGCTAACTCAACATATGCAGTTGGTCGACAACCACTACAAATAATGCAGTCAAATAAAAGACCGATCGAGGATGTTGATAACCATGGTAACCCTGATATAGTAAAGAAACCCATGCTGGTGTATGAAGATGTTTCACCAGTAACTAGACAAGACAACGAAAATGTCTTTCCCGAGGATCTAAATGAGTATCTATTTACTCCATTGTTGCAGGAATAATGAGATTTTCTCGTGTATTTTAGGAACATTGTAGTTTCCGTTCCTACTTGTGTATATCAATAGTGCAGGTGACATTTTTTTTTATACTGAACTGTAATTCTCGGAAATTTTTATGTTTTTTTTTTTTTAATTTCTATCCAATGGGAGGAAACTATCTCAGCAATATAAAGTAAGAAAAACGATAAATACATTTTTTATTACTGTTAAAATCACATATAATCATATCTACATCAATACAATATACAATCTGTTTTATTTTCTTAATTTTCAAGTTAATGTTCTTTGATTTTGTGGTGACCGAACGCATAACTTTCATTGAAATTTTTCCAATAACGCTTATCATCAAAGCTACACAGTCCCTTTTTCACTATTGTGTCTATATAAAGTTCGTGATTTTTGCTACGTATACATCTCATTGAATTGATGGTGCTTGTTTCCTCAAACAAACAGTTCTTATACATTTCATGACGCAAAGTCTTTTTAATTTCACACTTCGAAATTCCCTTCGCTACTTTCTTTTCTTTAGCGGATATGATCTGTTCGTCGTCTGTACTGTTTTCAACAACATCATACGTCAAGCTATACATTTTTGGTCTTAGACCAACGAATTCTTTGACGGGAATGCCTGAAAAATAATTGTAAGAATGATTTTAATCGAACAAAAGATAATTTTCAGTTATCCTAATATATCCTAAAATAATTTCCTAATAAAAATCAATGGTTGGAAAACCAGTTCACTCATGTTAAGATTTGTGATAATTATGTAAATTTAAAAACCATGTATAAATTTAATTGCTATGATATCTACAAAAATTCAAATTAAGTAAGCTTTAACACAAAGTAATGTTAGCTTTTCACTAAATATTGATATTAATGTACGATAAAAACAACTCGACTGACGACTTACCCCCAAGTTCATCTTTCATCTTTCCGGGTACCTTTTTGTTTTTACTGGAATGAAGATGGTGACGTTCATCATAGTTGGATGTGTCAAACAAGTCCTGAATGGAGAATATGTCTTCATAAACGTTCTCCGTCCCTATTTCATAACAAAGGGAATCTGAAATGGAAAACACTTTTGAATATTAAACTTAAAATTAATTATGATGAAAATTCTATTCACTGAAGCCAATTCATAAATTAGGTTGTCTGTAAACAATATTAAAAGAGTCAAAAAAATAAAAATAAAAAATAGAGTACATAAGCATATGTACCTGTATCAGTAAACAGCAAGTTGATGTTGTCCCCATACTTTGGCTTCATCACTTTGTAATGGAATTCATACATTAACAGTTTGGAAAGATCCAAAATTGTTTGTCCAACATAGATGGGTTTGTTTAGAAGCAGGTGCACTTGCTTATTTTGAACTCCAACCAAGTTTTCATTAAAAATTTGACATCGTTGGAATGATGGTTTTGCAACACATTTCTTGAGTTTTTCCTCAGAATGAACAAGGGCCATCGAGATTCTTTGTCTTAAATTTTCTAAACATTTACCAAACACACTGTAAAAATGAATGTATAAATATTATAAACACATAAACATATTGATATATAAATATATATATATATATATATATATATATATATTCGCAGTCCAACATTGGTTTGATTAATATTATTTAAATAAAAATGTGTATTTATAAGAAAAGAAAAGAGTAATAAAAAAAAACACATGTTATTTTAATCCATTTTAGATTATAAAAAGTAAAGAAACACTTTTATCTGACACTGAATCTTCAATATGAGACAAAAAGTTTACCTGTTACACATTAATTTGAAAAAATCTTTTTCAAAATCGTTTTTTGCATGTTTTCTCATGTTGGCAATGAAATCTATGTAGGTTTTCAACCATGCCGTTTGGTGAAATCCTAAGATCCTGCGTATTTTGGTAACCTTCATTCCCAGTTACACATACAACTGTAGGTTTCTGTAATGTACTACATAATTTTTCTTGTCCTTCAGGGTGGGAATTAGTTTTTTTGTTTTAACTCGAGATTGTTTTTTTCCAGTAAGTTTTTCCCAAAGTTGTTTACTATAGGGTGACAGGTCTTGGTCTTCCACAATCTGATGTTCTGGTGCTAAAGGATAACAGTTGTGTAAATCGTGTAGATGTGTAGGATATTCTAAGTCGACTTCTAAAATGTAGCCTTCTTCGGCATCTGGTGCAATTTTTTGCAATTCAAAGTTCTGTATTTCCTATTCAGACAGAAAATGCAAGAGTCCAGTGGGTAATGGTTGAGACATGGCCCATCCGTAGAGGTTATTAGCGTCTAGGTACATGATGTGATTTTTCTCTTTGGATTCATCGAAATCATTCAGATATTCATGATTGCCTCGACTGTATTTTTTGGTGACCATACTGACTCCGCCGCGCGTTCCGATTTCAATCATATTGTACATAAGAGGGTCGGTGATTAAATCTAAACAGACGCCACTCATTTTTAGTGCAGATTGCCATGCTAATCCTGGACTGGTATAAAAATGACTGGCATCCAGTTTATAATTTTCTAAGGTCATGTCTCTAAATCGTTCAAATACATCACATAATAGTAATGTATCTGTAAGAACATACAAGTCATGAAATTCCCCTAAATTTTTTATATGGAGTGAGTCCCACACAGTTTGGGCATGTTTATACTTTTCATCAGAGATATGTTCTTTGGTTAAAGAGTTGTAGAAAGCTTCTTTTGAAGGTAATTCAGTTTCATTGAACTTTTCTTCACAGTCAATGTAGTCGTAACAGTATTCGTTTTTCTGTAGTAGGAGTTTAGCTATTTCAGCATTTGGGAAAGCTTTCTGAAATTGTTTAAAATGTTTCAACCCATCCACAGCTAAATTATCAACCAAGGATTCTAAGGAACTGGTCATGCATTGATATGTATCCAAAAATCGTAATTTTCCCAATGAGAACGAAATGTACTTCTCCATGTTGTTGGGTATGCAAGTCAATTTTTTGTCCTTATATTTCCCCGCTTCACTGAGTAGCAAATGCGCATCAAAATTACGTAAGTTGTGAAAATAGACTGGGATGAAATGCTTAGGCATTTGCAAATTCAGGTTGCAATTCACATGTGCAGCACCACGATAGTTAGAATAATCCGGTGAATCAACGTCTCCATCAACTCCTAGGTGATCGTGATCTCTCACCTTTATAAATTTGTCTGTAAAAGGCTTTTTACAAAGGAAGCAATGGGTTGCATTTTGAAAAGCCTTTTCAGTAGTCTCATTCATGATTAGAGGTTCTATCACACTGAGTTTTTCAGAAATGTATTCCTCTTCTTTCAATATGTCCTCAAAAAAATGTTTTACGGCATCACCCCCTCGATATACCTCAGCAGGTTTTGTATATTTATCATTGGAACTTATGATAATATATGAATAGCCACAAGCTTCGAATTTTGTTTGATGAGTGGTTGAAGGATTGGTTGGGTTAGGTAGACATGTATCTATTTTTTTAGCATAACATTCAAAGTCCGCATAAATGACGAAGGGAACGCGTAACATTTTCCCATGGTCTTTAAATTCCAAAATATCGTCTTTTCCTTTTTTGGGGTAAGTTACCTTTTGAAAGTCAAACTTGTTACAATATAGTTTGTGTTCTACTAACAAATCACACCTAATGTAACCATGTAAGCATCGTCTACAGTAAAACCTTTTAGAGTGAAATCTTGTCATCGATCCCAGGAAACGATCTAAATTCTTGATCAGGCAATAGTGGCTTTGATTCTCATTTGACAGATAAAGCAAGTCCACCTCTTTGCATCCATTCTCTAATTTTGACAGATATAGCGGAAATACTTCCCCCTCTTCAAATCCAAACACATTGACAGAAATGTTATTCTGTTTTTCAAATTTCTCTACTTTTGACAAGGAGACTGGATAATCAATACCATTCATGTTAAGTTCATTTTCGTATTGATGGTAATGTGAAACGCGTTCTGGATGATTAGGTGCTTCGTGTAATGCGGCTAGAATACTATAGAGGAAACAACGCTGGTCATCGTTCCTGATGTTGACTATACCACCAGTTAATCTGATTTTTCTGGGTAGATCCATGTAACTAGAACCTGCAATTGGTGAGTACGGTACAGTGTTTACTTCTAGACTTAAAACTTTGTTTAAAATCCAGTTAGATCCTTTGTTTATGAATTCTTCCATAGCTCGATTTACGGCTTGAAAAGCTTCGTTTAAGTTATGTTCGCTGTTTTCATTTATCAATGAAGTATAAACTTTACTACGAAAATGTGGATGAGCCTTTTCTTGGCCTTCATTATCAACATCACGAACCATTTCAACTCTTGCATTTATATACCATTTAATACTACGTTGTTGTCCGTGTTGTACAACCAATTCTTTTTCTACATCTTTTTTAACATTTGCTGAAAATTGTAACAGATCATACTTTTCATCATCATGAGGAATAATATTCACTTGATTCACCGCATTATTTACTGCACTTTTTCTAAAGCGATATCTGTTTTTACTACTCGTTGAAGATATGGGAGTACTTTGTGTAGCTGATTTTGGAAGGTCACCTCCAGATTGGTTTAATGGATGATTTGAAGCAACATGATGGTACAGGGAATCGTAATCTGTAAAAGGTATTCCACAATGATTGCAGGTATGTCCCTTGTTATTGAAAGTAGATGGTTGCATTTGTTGAGACGATTTCTTCGTTTTAGCTTTTCCACAGGATACTTTATGTTTCTTCAAAGGAGATTTGTATTTAAAGGATTCGTTGCAATTTTCACAAGAAAAAGTTGTGAAATGTGACCTTAAGTGTCGCGTTAATGTGTTCTTGCGTCTGTACACTTTATCACAGAGATCACACATGAACTGATGATCTTCCTTGGATTTCTTATTATTCTTGTTGTTGAAATCCTCTAGTTTTCTCTTTCGATAAAAGTTATTTTCAATTTCATCAGCTGCTTTTAATAATTGTTGTTCATCGCAGTCGGAAAATTCAATGTTAGTAGCATATTCACTTCTTAGTTCACGAATTTGATTTTCTATAGGATTATTCCCATTTGATAATACATGGTTAATAAATGATTGTGCCATGGTGTTAAGTTGAAGGTTTCATCTTATACTGATTAATGATTAAGACTTCTAAGTCGTTTTTATATAAAAGTTAACATTCTAAACTGATGACGTCATCATTTTTTTTTTTTTGCTTTCTTTTTTCACAGGCTGATGGTTCTCTGGATTACTAAAATGGGAATGACAACCATTTATTTTTCGAGGTATGTTTTTTATTTTTATTTTCACGATAGAAAAATTGTTTTGGCTTCATGTTTACATATAATTTTCCACCACCACCATTTTGCTGAGATGTACTATTTTTCTTTGATTTTCTTTGATTTTTTATTGATTGAACCTCTTTAGGTTGCGACTTCTTATAATCAATTTTTCTCTCAAGGTTTTCATTTTTTATCAACTCTATAGTTGGTTTTACTTTGTTTTCCTCCTTCATTCCACTTTTTTCATCTACTATTTGATTTATTTCCTCCTTCAACCCAATTTTGGAAGAATACGTCTTATCTTTAATAAAAGATTTTTTCTTTGTATAAGTGTTGATCTTTTGGAGACTAGTTTACGTATGAGGTGTTTATACTTTGATATTATACTTTTATTTGAATCAGAAATGGTACAAACACCTTGAACAACATTATAAATTATTTCAATGATCGTTTGCAATTGTTTTTTTGTTAGTATTTTGATTATAGGAGAAATCTGTTTTTGCTTTATATCCAGTAGAAACTGTACTAAATGTATTTGATCATGTTTTTGGTTCATTCTGAAGGCTGATAAACAATAGGTGTCTGACCAACTCTACGATCAGTAGTCAACTGATAAGTTTTGTCTGTATGTGGATTTAAATCTATGGTAAATGGACGATATCTAATTTTTTTCGCCTTTTGGTATGCATCCATGAAATATTTTAATTGTCCTGGAAATATCTGTTTCCCAAATGTTTGAACTTGTAGTTGATCGCGATAATTTCGAAATAAAATGAAATAATGACAATTCAAAGAAGCAGTTCTCATGGCTTTACCTTTAAAATAAAGGGATTGAAAAATAAAGATCAATGAAATGGAAAAGTGGTGAACTCCAGCTGTTAATAAATGTATCAATTCTGTGCTGTCTGCTGCTTCCAACATAAGATCATCTAGTACTAGAAGTTTGTGACCTTGTAGAGCACCCCATTCAGATAACACTTCCATAGTGGGAAAACCCTTGTGAAATTCAATGTTTGCGATGGAGGACTTCATGTCTTCATAAATAGTTTGCTAAATACTATAGCAATAAAATATCTTAGATGGTGGTATTTGAAACATGCCATTTGCATTTTCTAGGATATTTTTTGTGTATACAGTTTTTCCTGAATTGGATGGGCCAACAATAAAGATAGAAGTTGGACTTTGAAACTTAAGTAGGCTTTCCTTGTTCCACCAATCATCCATTCTCTATAAAAGCTAATTGTAAAATGAATGTTTTTACAATATTTATTCCTATTTTATACTTTCAGGTACAAAAACAAAGAACGACACAAGTAAGTAAAATATTTATTTTTCACACAAACATTTTTGATATTTATTTCTAGTAGATGATATACAACAAGAAAATCGTTCATCAATGAATTTATATACAAATTGATCATTTAAATGAAAGTCTGGATTGAAGAAATCTGTAATCTGGTGCATAGAATATCCTCTAGTTCGACACATCAAGTAAAACAAACAGTATTGTCCACATACAGTTGTATCATTACTCTGGAGTCTTTTCTTATTCACTTCAATTCTTGAATAGTTCATCATAAATTGTTTGAAATACGGAGAAAAATTATCTGGAGAATTTCCGTAAGAGTCAAAACATTCCATAATTCCATTTTCATTAAAATAAAAGGCAATCCAATGTTGACCAGGGTGATAAATTGGGTCTGTATTGGCGATGAATCCAGTTGAAGGTTTCCATATTATATGAGGTATTTCATCAGCTGCATATACACCACTAATATGTTTTTTCATTTCAGGATCACAATCAATCACACATTGTAGTTGAAATGTGTTCATTCTAAGATAATTCCTCTTTCCAGATTTATTTCAAAATAACTAGGATACTCTGCGTAGACAACACAAGCTGTTGCCTTTTTCAATGGTTTCTTAAAAACTGCTTCAATGGAGCATGTTCCTTGTTTTAAAAGATTAAGGTAATGGCCTTCATCACTAAAATTGGGTTCAACGTCGAAACAATATAAGGCATTACCACCTGCTATGTCGTCCCTATTTAATGAGTTACCACTATCTCGCATCCATTTATTTGTCACTTCAAACATGCTTGTGAATGCGGGCAAAGTTGCACGTCCTGGTGCATCATAATTCAATTGCATTATATTTCCAGACACCGGAACCTGATTTAGTTTGAGAGCCAGCTGACTCAAATTGAAGTGTTGAAAGTTGAATGGATTGAGAGTGTAACTTCCAGCAGCTGCTGCAGAATCTACGAATCCAATTACTACTCGGGTAGGTCTTAACCCATTGAATAAGTTGTTATAGTTGAAACTTAAACTACCACCTGGGATGGAAATTAGTCGTACCTCTGTTCTCGTGAATGGATATTTTGCATTAGTTGATTTTAGTTTTTCTGCATGTGCTGTAATAATAGATGGATTAACTTGGAGTTTACACACTTTCAACGCAATATCTTCAATAACCACCTCAAAATTTGGGTTTGCTTCATTTGTTAAAAGGCAAAATTCTGATCTAGAACGATACAGTTTGACATTAATGGCGACTCCATTCACAATATACCTATCCAAATTAAAAAGGTCATGTAGAAGGGGGCCTTCTAAATCACATGTCTGTGACTCTGTCAAATAGAGTGATCGATTGTATAGTGAACTATTGGTTCCATTTTTAACATCATTGTCATCATAATGTCCAGTTTTATCTTTTATCCACAATTGACTAGTAAGCTGAGATTTCTTAGCATCCGATCCATATGAAAGTAGTGTTTGAATCATTGATTTATATGGATAGTGTGTTGTTGTTGAAGTAACTAACTTGTTTTGTATGGTTACGTCTACTTGACTAAACAATGACTGTAGAAAGAGGTTTACAGGTCCCACATATTCGGTAGCTTTTAAAGATGAACCATCGCCATGTTTAATGCGGACTCTTAAGTACAGTTTGCTTCTTTTCAGGTCTATATATTCTAAAGAATTTTGAGCCGCAATAGAAAATTCTATGGGGGCATTTCCTGTTAATTGTGAAGTGGATCTCTGTTCATCATAGTACATACTAGAAACAGCTGTTTGAGTAGGGGGGAGACTAAATAAGTCTAACCCACTGGGTTGTGCTGCCTGAAATCCTTCTGTAGTTAAAGCTGCCATGGTTAAGCAAAAATGTCCTTAAATGAAGACTTCAATAGTTTTTTCTTTTCTTTTTTCAAGGTCTTTTTATTTTTTCCTTTAGTTTGTTTTTTATGACTCTTCTTTTTTAATTTCTTGAGTCTTTTTACAGATGAGTTTTTCTTACTCTTTTTCACTTTTCGCGTCTGCTTCCTTGAACGTTTCCTTGTAGGACTGGTAATATTTTGTAATCTTTTTCTTTTTATCTCCTGTTTAATATTTTCTCTTTTTACTTCATCTTTGGCCTGATTCGTAGATTGTTGAACTGGTGAGACTAATTTTACTGTCACATTTTGATCATGTTCGCCTTTTTGGGGTGGACTTATTGGTGTTATGAACTGACGAGGACTTCCTATCAGTTATCCACCTCCTAATTGTTTCTCTGATTTGTTGGCATACTTGATGTATGGATTATGCCCACTTGTTCCTACATTTTTATAAAACTGAATCCATTTTTGTGTGTCAGGAATGTACATTTTATTAACATTCATTTTTTAGAAAAATGGGAATGACTTAAAATGGAGTGTTACAGTTGAAGGTTGATCTAAAAATGAAGCTAAATCATCTTGATTGTTAGTTATATAAATATCAATGTCATACATATTGTTGCTTTTTACAGAAACGTAGTGAGGAGCTTCGATACTGGTAGACCAATTTCCTCTAGTGGTAGGTGGTAATCTGCGTAGGAGTGGTTTCTTCTCACCTTCAACAATTGATTCGCCACAAATACTCGAATACAGGTAAATTGCATCTGTTCTTGACGTACTGCTTACTATGTCTGCATCAATCAAAGCAACTCTCCAAACTCCCTCAAGTAGAAGTGGTGCATTTAAATTCGTTTTAAACTTGAAAGCTTTGTTATTAGGAAAATATTCTAAAGATTTATCACTACTCATGGTAACGTAAATGCTCATCTTTACTTGATGTTGGTCTTTGGTTCTTTGATGACATCCTCATCAATCCATTGATTATATTTATCTGGCCAACCTTCAAATTTCACTAACCACTGAATCAGTCCATTTCGCTTACGCTTTCTAATTTTCTTTTCAATATACCACATAGAGTTTTCATCTTTATTAACTTTTGTCATTTCTTGTTCATAAAACAATCCCGAGACGGCAGAATTATCAAATTCGGAAATTTTATAGACTGGAATAGATTGCATTCGAAATCGTTTTCTTATTTTAAAAATTTCTCTGGTGAAATGTTCATCATAAGACCGATCGAATACTTTATAAATTTTAGAGAGTCTGACTGTATCGTTCACTTTAAAATTAAATTTTTTAGGTTTCGTAGGTTTTTTAGGTTTCAAATACATGAAAGCCCATATGTCAGCCTCATTTTCATTGTTTACATCCTTTGGAGCGATGTTGTTGAGGCTTCTATGAGGTGTTGAATTATAGGTCTTGACAAGATCTTGTAGCACATTGATATATCGATGTGTTCTTTGTTTCGTGAAATAACGATACAACATATTTTTTATGGTTTTAATTACTCTTTCAGCAAAATTAGCTTTCGTTTCGGAATTTTATGTGGTAAAATAGTAAATGTTTTTGCTTTTTAGATAGGCTTTCATTATTTTGTTGTTGAACTCTGATCCTTTGTCAGACCTACATTTTCTAAATGAAATATGCTTAAGTATTTTTTTTTAATGCAGCTACAACTTCTTTCGCTGTTTTATTTTTCAGAGTCTCAATCCAAGTATACTTGGAGAAGATGTCAATTACCACAAGCAGGAAATTCACACCTGAGTTTTGGCTTTTTATATTGGATACATCAATCAAATCCATATCGAACTGATCATGTATTCCTGACACAATGACTCGAGTTCTGGTGAAGCGTCGTCTTAGTTCCTTTCTCAGACTATAACTGTCTTGATTGTGAAGCCATTTTCGAATTTTGTGTTTTCCAATACCCGATATACCTTTGGATTTTAAAACTCTGTAAAGTTTGTCTGGACCTAAATATGCACCAACTTTAGATAAATCATAATATGATTTTCTTAATAAATCATGTACTGTTTTTGTTTTATTCATCTTGAGAGAAATACACAAAATGAGTGGTAGAGTGAAGTCTTTGTGTTTTTATCATAACATTAATACATCATGTGAATCTTTAAGAAAATATTCATCACCATGAACAACAACCCAAAAAATAAGTTTCATAATATAGTTTATTTCAGTTATACATGCATCATAAAACATACCATACAAAATAAATAGAAAACAAATTGTTGTATGCAGTCATTGGTATTTATTGTTCATCCAATAAATGAAGAATTGGTTTAACTAGTAATGGTATCACTCTATGAAATACTAACATAGTTCGCATTTTTCTTCTTGCATTTATCCTTGGATTGGCTAAAACTCGTATTGTTTGTTTAAACTGTTTAAGTTTTTCTCTATGTATATTGTTCACTACAACTCTCCTTTGAAGAATTTTAGAAGCAATGTCAGAGATCGCACCAATCTGGTCCCGAGATATAGATTCAATCAAAACTTTTCTGTCTCTAGGTTCAGCATAATACAATGCTTTGATAAAAGCAGAGTTTTGAAGTATACGTCTGTTCATGGTAAATATTCTGACAAGACTGTTTTAAAACACCAAATGTTTAAAATTATTCAAATCGATTTTCAAGCAAGAGCAGTCTTTCGGTTGTATCCCTCACATCATCAAGTTTAGGTTTATGAATTTTACACCAGTCCTCAAATTGTTCAAGCACAATTGTTTTGTTATGTTCGGGAAGTTCCATTAGTTCAACTTGATTCCGAAGTTGGTTCACTATGTTCCTCTGATCTATTTTGTTAAAAGTAAGATCTAGATAAGTATGTAAATGTTCAATGTTTGTCCACATTAGACATGTATGGTTCACTTGGCTTGGATGGTCAACTTCACATCCATAACAATTTTCTCTGACAACATCATTTAGAAGTTCTAATATAGTTCTAGCATATAGGAAGTTCATAGTGTGTTTTATATATCTCTCGACTTGATTAACATCCATAGCGTCTGTATTCAACAAGAGTAAATGTTAAAATGGTAGATCAAAACTTAATAAGGTTTAATATAGTCTCAGTAGTGACGTCACTATTTGAATTAAAAAAAAATGAAGGTTTATCTCAAAACATTGAAATGGGGTACTTCACAAGATACCATTTTTGCAAATAAACAATTAGGTTCCCATTTTAAGTGTTCATGTTCCACATTATCGCTTTCAGTCCATTGTTTCAAAGTAATATCACAATAGAAACAAGTCACGCGATCTCCGATATTGGTGTAGAAAAATCCATTTTTTATGAATTCGTTTGGTTTTTGGATGAGTTGAGTTGGCCAGTTTTTATACGTCTGTTCTCTGGTTATGAAATGTGACATGTTAGGATGAACTGGTTTAAATTCGAAAGCATTCATAAAGTATGGTTCTACGTTCATCCCTTTGTAAGGCTAGGTATGTAAATTTCAATTTCGGTGTTTGTTCTTTTTGCAAAATCACTAATTATGTTATAGTATTCAGTCCAATCACCACCTCCTAATCCACAACCGATATTATGTGGTATTCCAGCAGATTTAATGTTAAGTGTTGTCAATTCTTCTAAACACTGGCGAAACCAATGTAGTCTGTTCTCTCTAGTATCTTTATATGGAGGTATGTGTCTATAGTCTTGATTTACCGTTCCAAAATCCCATTGACTTAAGAAACACACGATATCTGGATTCAAATCTTGTGGGGATTTAAAGACTCGAATCGTTCCGGGAATTCCTCTGTCTTCTAAAATAGCTAAATTCCTACAGTTTTCAGCTTTACGGGTGGAATAGATATCGGCCCATGGAAATTTTTCAGCTATCTGTCGAGACAAACCATGAGATCTAATGCATAGACAGTTCACCTGATGTATGACTACATTAACGTCTTTTGTTTTTAATAAATCTCCATATACAAAACGCACACCCATCTTCTTCCCTTCTAAAATATTGAATGCTTTATAATCTATTCGCGTATAAAAGAAATCTTTGATATGACGTCAGCTCATTGGGTTATAGATTATTTTATTACCACCCTATACACAACCATATGAGCTAAGTGATCAGTTGTGTAATCCGATACGGGTTAATCATCCATAAAAGGGAAGCTAATTCACCAACAATAAGTTGTGTAACCAATTGGGCTAAGCGGACAGTTGTACAACCCAAAATATCCCATTACACAACCAAATGGGCTAACTGGACAGCTTGCGCAACCAAATGGGCTAAATGGACAGCTGCGCAACCAAATGGGCTAAGTGGACAGCTGCGCCACTGTCCACTTAAAATAATACATGATGTATAGATTCTAGGTACTGACGTTGTTTCTCATTTTAAAACGTGTTATCATGTTCTTTTATTTGTCTTAGTTAATTATTAACCTTTACTGTTTGGTCCATTTTTGGATATATCCGTTTGGCGTGATTCGGTACTTATTCATCCCGCCATCGTGTTATTGTTCTATGGTCATTTTTTGTATTCTTGTATTTCATTTTTTCGTATGTGATTCGTCTATAAAATTGAGAATAGAAATGGGGAATGTGTCAAAGAA
Organism: Mytilus californianus; assembly: GCF_021869535.1. Taxonomy (NCBI): domain Eukaryota; kingdom Metazoa; phylum Mollusca; class Bivalvia; order Mytilida; family Mytilidae; genus Mytilus; species Mytilus californianus. Next base: position 39,538,712 of record NW_026262712.1, read on the forward strand.
ACAACAACCCGACCAAAGAGCAGAAAACAGCCGAAGGCAACCGATGGGTCTTCAACACAGCAAGTAAAACCCGCATTTTGTTTTTCTTTATTGACATATTTGTTTGTGTTATAGTGATTAAGTTTATAACACAATGTTGACTGCTGTACCCCTATTTTTGACATTTTTACCTATTAGTCTGTTTGTTTTGTTCACACATTGTTGTCAATATAATGGATTTTCATAAAACTGTCATACAAGTGATAAGTTTAGCTTGCTTTAAATCAGGTTTAATCCACCATTTTCTACATAAGGAAATGCCTGTACCGAGTCAGTAATATGACAGTTGTTATTAATTCTTTTGATGTGTTTGAGCTTTTGATTTTGCCAATTGTTAAGGGACTTTCCGTTTTGAATTTTCCTTGGAGTTCGGTAATTTTGTTGTTTAATTTTTACAATGTTGATCAATTTTTAACCATTTTCGTCTTGCTGCTAATTTTCTGTACTGAAAACATTTTACAGTAACCTTGCAGTATTACTTGTATTACGATATATAAGAATTCACTGGGTCCTTTTTAAAACTGTCTTTAGAACCGAGTACAGGGACTCATAATATTTTCAATTTCAATAACATTTGAATTGAATGGAGTATCCAATAAAAAAGGAAAACAACACTTTATAAATGTCATGCGTCCGAAGCACTTTTCTGGATTTACTTCATCCAGAACGCGCAAAGCTGAATATTTGAATATTTTCAATCCTGGTATCTATGATGAATTTATTTTAAAGCCAATGATGTATAAGAAACGAAACAGTTTAAGAGCTAAAAGAGCAAAAGAGACCTAAGAATCAGCAAAATCCATCTAAGGTCACTTTTGCCTTAGGTAGTTGAATTTTAGTTTCTTTAAAATTTGTAAATTTGTATACACATAATTTTAGATGATTAATTGTTGGTTCTCTAACGTCTAGTGGCAAATATGCAATGCATGTTGAGGACGAGAACACATTACAAAAAAAAAAACAAAAAAAACACAATAGCTAGGTCCTGTATTAGGGGCCGTTCGGGATGAAGGTAGGAAAATTTAGACTGCCACTGGAAAATAAGAGTGTATTGGATAGGGAGCGTGGCACTCTCTATACAAGCCACTTTCTGACCTGACATGACTGCATATTTGTACATCCCGCACAGCCAAACGGACGCCCCACTTTGGCAAGGGTTTTACTGCGGGTTGGAACAGGACCTCAATGACCATATCTTTATTCCCGATTCCCTCTTAGAGGTAAACAATTTTAGAAAGGTTTGTTATAAATGATGTCAGTACTCATGTCAGTACTCATAAATGATGGGCGCTTTTTTTTAGGAAGTGACGTCTGGGCAAAATTGTAGAATAAACACGATAGTGAAAAAGGAGAATTTATTTTGTCCATTTCGACCAATAAATTCGAAATTCGCTGTTATTTCTTGATTAATTGTGAGAACCAAATAGTTTTGAATGATTTATATGAAAAGCTTAGCTTATGTCAGAGATTTTTTTTAAAGTAAATTAATCTGTTTAATGCAGCTTTCAATATGTTTAAAATTGTGTTCTTGTTTTTCAAAAGAAGCCAATCTTAAAAAATTCAGGATACTGTTATCTCATTTGAGAAAATACAACCTCTTTATTTTTTTTTTTTTTATTTGCTTTTTATTCCTAACTAAGAATGATCATAGTCTAATTCTGAAACAAGTTCTCCGCTTTTGAGAAATATTTATTTTGTTATTCAATTTTTTACCGCTTACAAACGTCTGTCTCTTGTTTTATTTTATACATTTCGTGTTGTTTTGTTTCGTTTCGTTCCGTTTTCATTCCGTTTCGCACTTTAAAGGTACCCCAAACGCGATAATGAAATATACATATGTTCTCTTTTCGACCGTTTTCTATTGTTAATTTCTTAATAAAAAATCAAACAAAAAATCAAACTTTCAAAAAGCGAAATAACCAATACTGCACGTTAAGTTTAGTATTTTCAAAATTTGATTAAATATCTAAACTAACAAATTTTAAATGAATTTTTGAATTTTAGAAATTTAATTATTTGATGAAAAATAAAGCCAATACAACACAGATAAAATTTATCTTTCTTACCTTGTAACAAAATTTAATAAAATTCCTAATGTAATGTGATATAAACATGTATATGCAAACCCTGTCAACCGTTCACACCTTTTTTTAAAATAATATTTTCTTAAAACATTAACATACATTAGGCACGCATGAGATGTCGAAACGTCAACAAAAATGAGATCAAATAAATACGAAATATATTTTAGAAATGAAAAGATCATACAAATAGCATAAGACATTCAAAATTAAAAATTCGAAGACAAATAGACATCAGAGTTCAAAAAAAAAGGAGAGAAAAATGATAACCAACGGTACACATAAATGATAACACAGACCACGAACAAATACCATGAAGTGTAACTGTTCTATAAGATGTTATATAATATATATGTTTGATCATCATGTTTAAACTAGTTTAACACTAAATTTTCCTGAGGGTCTGGATGGAGGGGGAGAAGGGGGGGGGGGGGTCCTTCATTTCTGTATTCTTTAAATTTTGTTATACCATTTTTCTCTATTCATTATACGTTTTGTCCATTTGTCTCTATTTTTTATATGTTAGCACCTCATTATTCTCTATTCTTTATATTTTTTGCCCATTATTCTCTATTCTGTAAACACCCATCCATACCCTCTTTCATACTTCAACTTAAAGGCACCTTTAATGGAAAGTGGCGTTGAACTGCGCTCGTCATTAAGGTAACTTTTGTATTGAATGTATATTTACAGAGAAAATGTAAGTCGTATTCAGAAGAAAGTTCAGAAGAGCTTTTTTAAACTTACTTATTCTATCTATCCAATGTTCTTAACTTATCTTACTAGTAATGTCTAAAAGGATAGTGTAATTGTAAATGCAGATTGAAAAAACGAGTTGAACCCTTTCTTGATCTGTGTTAAATCAAAATAGTGCATTTGAAATCATAGTTATTCAGATAAACTCAGAAAATAGAATCAACAATCTATCTCAGCTCTATGTTCACAGATATGAACCAAGTCAGGAAAATGGCCATTGTTATATTAAAGTTCGTTTCCGTGTGTGTTACATTTTAATGTTGTGTTTCTGTTGTGTCGTAGTTCTCCTCTTATATATGATGTGTTTCCCTCAGTTTTAGTTTGTAACCCGGATTTGTTTTTTTTCTCAATCGATTTATGAATTTCGAACAGCGGTATACAACTGTTGCCTTTATTTATATGTACATCTGATACATAGGGGCGATTAAAGAGATCGTCATATCGTCATCTTTATATTGTTGAAGACTATGTGCTGTCCGCTATAAGTGTATGGTATTTGTTATCGTTTAATTGCGGTCTCATTGATGTTACTACACAACTTATTTAACTGGTAAAGAGTCTGGTGCTGCAGTATGGCTTTGTACCATTTGTTGATGTTTGATTCACATTTTATAATAATATTGATATAGTTAAAAATTATACAATAAAAGTTATGTGTGGAAGAAAAGTGAAATAAGGCATTGAATGTGGAATTAAAATAAGACCTAAATTCTTGTCATACCGACTAGTCGATTGTGTGATCATAACTTTAACTGAACAGTCTTCCAGATGAAAGAAAACCCAATAACAGTACGAATTGAAATATTTGTAGAAAATTTTCTATTCTATTATTTCAAGACATATAAAAATAAGAAGATGTGGTATGATTGCCAATAACACAACTCTCCACAAAAGACCAAATGACACAATTTTTAATCAAACATATATTTGTATGAACTGTCCTGAAACTCTTCAGCATATTGGGCATCAAATTGTTCATTTTGTGCTACTGTGAAGTGGTTTTTCCAGTCTCCAACAATTCCTGAAAAAAGAGAAAATAAAGGTTATTTTTATGAAATAAAACTTTAATTGATGAACATGCACATTAGTTAAAGGAAATTTTGTATGAAGTAAAACGCTTATAACCCAATGCTCTTTCTTCTATATATACATATAAAGGTGAAAAAGTATATTTAAACAAAACGCATTTGACTAACAGGTCGAACAACAAATGTTCTTAAACCCAGCTGACTGCCATTGGCGATTGCCAAATAAACGGATCACCGATGTAATAAATGGATCTTAATTATAAATTTCATACTAAACAGAAAACACAATAAACTTGCGGAAAAGATGATATACCGCAAACAAAAGGTGCAAAGGTTTTTGTACACCATATCCGGATTTCGACATTTAGACCCCTCTAACAAGAAATTTGTTTTGCATGCACACGTATAAAAATTTCGGTTTTTATCCAACGCAATCATAGGTTTGACATTGTTTTCAATTTAGACTTGTTTATATTTTTTCGTTTGGGCTTGTATTATATTTGCCTTCGGGTTTATATAATCCGTTCATTCTATTTCGACTCTTTCAAAATTCAAGAGTCTATCCTAAATTTAGGTAAATTATATAGCCTTCCAAATACCGTTTCGATTCCTAACATCACTGAAGAGACATTAATTGTCGAAATCCGGATATGGTGTACAAAAAACCTTTGCACCTTTTGTTTGCGGTATATCATCTTTTCCGCAAGTTTATTGTTTTCTGTTTAGTATGAAATTTATAATTAAGATCCATTTATTACATCGGTGATCCGTTTATTTTGCAATCGCCAATGGCAGTCAGCAGGGTTTAAGCACATTTGTTGTTCGACCTGTAAGTCAAATGCGTTTTGTTTAGATATACTTTTTCACTTTTTTGGTCTTTTGGAAAATGTTGTTTGTGCTGTATTTAGACCCCTCTAACAAGAAATTTGTTTTGCATGCACACGTATAAAAATTGCGGTTTTTATCCAACGCAATCATAGGTTTGAACGTTGTTTTCAATTTAGACTTGTTTATATTTTTTCGTTTGGGCTTGTATTATATTTGCCTTCGGGTTTATATGATCCGTTCATCCTATTTCGACTCTTTCAAAATTCAAGAGTCTATCCTAAATTGAGGTAAATTATATGGCCTTCCAAATACCGTTTCGATTCCTAACATCACTGAAGAGACATTAATTGTCGAAATCCGGATTAATGTACAAAACCCTTGGCACCTTTTGTTTGCGGTATATCATCTTTTCCGCAAGTTTATTGTTTTCTGTTTAGTATGAAATTTATAATTAAGATCCATTTATTACATCGGTGATCCGTTTATTTGGCAATCGCCAATGGCAGTCAGCAGGGTTTAAGAACATTTGTTGTTCGACCTGTTAGTCAAATGCGTTTTGTTTAGATATACTTTTTCACTTTTTTGGTCTTTTGGAAAATGTTGTTTGTGCTGTATTTAGACCCCTCTAACAAGAAATTTTTTTTGCATGCACACGCATAAAAATTGCGGTTTTTATCCAACGCAATCACAGGTTTGAACGTTGTTTTCAATTTAGACTTGTTTACAAATAAAGGTGTACAGATTACAGAAAGCGATATTGTATACGTATATAGTCTCCTGGTTTCGTTCAATATCGTAGTAGCTAGTATAGCCGCTTTGTATTAGATACCTATCTATGTTGAACGATATGCTACGTAGCTAGCCTACTATAAAAATTCAGAAATTATTTCGTGCATTTATTATTGAGATTTGTGAAGAATCAACAAAAATGCGAGTTTAATTATTGCGATCTTAAGAAAAACTACATACAGATACATGTAATTGATATTAGAATGCGAGTTCTTATTATTTCGATACTCAAGTAGTCGCATTATTCGCATTAATAAAAACCTCGCAATAATTTTTGAATTTACAGTATCAAAAATTTTTGAATTTACAGTATCAAAATGACGTCATTAGCAATAATCTTTCCGACGCCATTTTGGATTATCTAGATAGCATGCATTTTTGGGGCTATCTAGATCGATTTAGCGGCTAGGCTAGCTATACGTTCAATAGCCAAAATCTAGGCAGCGCTACGTAGCAGCTACGATACTGAACGCAACCCTGGTATCCTGTGTATATTATGAATTACAGTTAAATTCCAATTATTATTTGCGTCACAACTATATTCTGCCAGGGTTGCGTTCTATATTGTAGCAGCTAGTATAGCCGCTATGTCTTAGATATCTATCTATGTTGAACGATATGGTATGTAGCTAGGCTATCCAATTGACGTCATTATAACCAACCTATCCGACGCCATGTTGGATTCTCTAGATAGCAATAATTTTCTAGATCTATTTAGCGGCTAAGCTAGCAATATGTTCAGTAGTCGAAATCTACGCTATGAAATAAGAGAAAAGCTCGGCAAATCTCGTTTTTCTTTTCGATTGCCAATGTCTTACAACTAAATTCGACATTTTCTTCTATGTACGAATATTTTTTATTTTGTGCCATAGCGTTGTCAGTTTAATTTAGACTTTTGAATGTCCCTTTGGTATTTTTCGCCTCTTTTTTGTATATATAGCCTAAGAACATGTATCAGCAATTTAAAATTGTTGTGTTGTACACTCAAATAATTATAAAATAACTCAAAGGTATATTCTGACGATGTTTAACTTACAGGGGCCTCGGTGGCTGAGTGATCTAAGTAGTTCAACTACTGTTATCACTAGCCAGTCAATACTGAGGTTGTGAGTTCGAACCCCGCTCGTGCGGGTGCACTCGACTCCAAACTTAATTGATTAGGATTGTCAGTTTTCCTACCAAAGGTCGGTGGTTTTCTCCCGGGACTCCGGTTTCGTCCTCCAATTAAAAAACTGACCGCCACGAAAAAGCACAATTGAAGTTGAAAGTGACGTTAAGCACCTATCAATCAATCAATAAATTTAACTTACAGTGGCAAATATTACATACATATCAGGACAACATTGGTTAATGTGATGTTAAAATAAACGCTGTTTTGAAATAGAACGGAATCTATTAGTTCTAGAAAATTTAAAAACATCTGCTCATCGTCCCGAATGAGCAATATTACCCCTCCTGTTTGTGGGGTTTATGTTGCTCAGTATTTAGTTTTCTATGTAATGTTTTGAAGACTGCTGTTTGTCGTTTTGTCGTTTTGTCGTTAGAGAGTCCGAGTATTCTTATAATAAGCAGTTAAGTTAGCGAGATGAGCAACTCAAATGCATCTACAGGGGTATAAGTCACACTATACAAACAACTCTAGTTATTTATGTACTTTGTCATGGTGTTGCTGTTGTTGTTTTTTTATCCACTTTCTTAACTTTGAATTTTTATTGATTCTTTTGGTGTCAGCCTTCTCTTGTTTTTTTAAACAGAAATATTGATAGGAACGGACATGATGCACTAGAATAATTTTAATATTTGTATATTTAGCATAAAAACAACTCAAATGACGTCACGAAGGTCTAATGGCTGCCTAAAAATTTCACGATCCTTCAATGCAGGATTTTTATTTATTCCCGGTGATCATAGGACTTTTAAAGTGTTGAAATTACTTTCTAAAGCATCTACTAACATTGTTCGAAGTTATTTGTCATTTCTGGACACTTTTATATTGTATTCTACATTTGAGACGAGTTGCTGTGATCCGTTGTGGATGTTGTTTTTTTTTAAGAAAAACTCGATTCGTGATTTACGATGGATTTACTGTTTGATAGACTTCAAAATGTATAACTGTATGGCCAATTATTTCAATTTGTTATTACTATTAACATTTTTATTGTAACAAAACACAAAAAAAAACGATATTTATAAATCAAAACCATGTCCATCACGTCATATCAGAAAAGCCCGCGAAAACAACGTTAACGTTTTCCTGAACTGTACGGACATTTAAAAATGGAAGTATACATTGATGGAGCTTGCAAGAATAACGGCAAGCCATTGGCAAAGGCCAGTTATGGTATATTTTGGGAACCAAATAACATCAATAATATAAATGGACCAGTTCCTGAATCTTACAAGCAAACAAACAATACTGGGGAACTGTATGCTGCCGTAAAATGCCTTCAACAAATACACGATAATCAAATATCAAACATTAACATTAAAACAGACAGTGAATATTTAGTTAGAGGTATAACAAATGACATTGTTTATTGGAAAAGCAACAACTGGAAACTTAAATCTTCCGGAAAAGATGTGAAAAACAAGGAGCTCTGGTCAGAAATAGATAATTTGTTATCGAATATAAACGTATCATGGGTGCACATTGCTCGTGATTCTGAAATCGGTCATATTGAAGCCGATAAACTCGCAAAACTTGCGTTGAATATAAAAGCATCGTCTGGAAACACCGTTCAAGCAAATAACCAGAGTACCGTGAATGTGTGTAACAACATTGAATGGAACGACGATGAAGAGGAAACTATACCAATGAAGGTAGCAACCCCGCTTCCAAGTAACAATAAACTAGTACGCAAAACTAGTATTAAGGCAAAATCTCCGTCTTTCTGTACAATGTCAGCACTCAGGAGAATTGAAAGTCTTTTACTGTCAACATCTGAGGAAGTTTTAAACTTAAATGATGCCCTTAACTGTCATATTGACTCGTCAAACAGTCAGTTTCAGGAGATTAAAGACAAATTTGCATCATTAGCAAACACGGTTAAAACTCAAACCAATTCAGCTTTAACCTCCGTTCAAGAAGTCTTTACAGAAACACAACTCATTAAATCGGAAATCGAGATAAACAATAAGGCATTTGTAAATAATTCAAACAGCTTGTGGGACAAATTAAATGCCGTTTCTAATGAGATTAAATCTGTTAATTTAAAATCATCTCACGTCAACGTATTACCAGAAACCGTGACAGAAACACCAAATAGAAAAAGAGAGGAAAGAAATTCTGCTACAAATAAAACTACACCTGGAACATACAGCAACGCTGTTAAAAGTGGATTTCCAAGTAGCTCTAATAAGCCATTTACTTTAAATAGGACAAATCTCGGGAACCACCATGATACGCACAATCCTACTTATATAGAAAGACAAAGGTCACAAATAAATACAAAATACACGGACCGTGAAGTCAACTCTACTTATCCGCATTTTCTTCGTTCTAGTGAGAAGAAAAACTTATTTCTTGTTGGGAGTTCAACTCTCAAAAAAATGTCTCCAAGGAAAATGTCAACTGAACATATCAAAACTAAAGTAAAGACTATTCGGGGAGGACGAATCAGAGACATTGAAGATTGCCTAATTCAGTACATCTCAGAAGGCAAACTTGATTATGTAGATGTCATTGTTGTTCATGTGGGCACTAACAACGTATCAGATGGAGACTCTGTTCCTGCTATAATTGACGACTATCGAAATTTAATTTGTACAGTTAGACAGAGCTTACCAAGAATTAAGCTGGTAATTTCCTCAATCTTACCAAGGCCAACTCATTATCAAGCTAACCGTACAATTTATGATATCAACAACCGTCTTTTATCTCTAGAGGAACAACATGTGGAAATTCTAGACAATACTTTAGACTTTCTATATGGAGACCAGCCCAATCTTACTTTATTTGCAGACCATGTTCATACAAATGTTGCTAGTGCCAAAGTTTTAAGTCATAACATTATCTCGTGCGTGAACACGTTGCTTAATTTGTCGGATTGTACATCAAAAACTCAATCAAATTTTCAATCGGTGAGGTCAACAGGGAGGAGATGTATACCATTCAACACAACAACTCAACAACTCAACAACAAAATGTGTTCAGTCAAGCGTACTGGAGGTAAAGGATTTTCACAATAACCTTTCTCCTACCAGAAAATGTAACTTCATTTTGGGAAATCTTGTCAGTATTGTTATTTTGTATTTATGTACTGCAACACATATTCTATTATCTAACCCCAAATCATCTCCTTTTATAAACCCTTTTATATTTCCACAAAAGTCACTTTATATATGTCACTTAAACATAAATCATATATTGCCAAAGTTTTCTGAAATTAAATATTTGCTATCAAAATCTAACACAGATGTGCTGTGTTTGTGTGAAACATTTTTTGTCAAATTCTGTCCAAAATAAAGAAATAGATATTAAAGGTTATGATACAAACAGAAAAGACAGAATTGGAAAATCTGGGGGTGGGTTTTTAATTTATATTTCTAACATGTTAACCACAATTAGACGATATGATTTGGAAAAGGATGATATAGAATCAATGTGGGTGGAAATTATTTTTGTTCATCAAAAACCTATATTACTTGGTAACATATATAGACCACCAAATAGTAATGCAGAGTGGATTACAAAATTTGAATCAATGTTAACAAATGTTGATATTAAAGATACGGAAATTATTATTTTGGGTGACTTAAATATTGATTTGGCGTCGAGAAAAATTCCAGCTAAATGGTCCCATTTGAAAAACATTTTTAACTTGTCTCAAATAGTCTCAGTTCCCTCTCGAGTCACACAAACATCTTCCACTTTGGTAGACCATATTTATAGTAATGAACCAGATAATATTCATTTTTTTTTTTTCTGTTCCAAAGTATTCTATCAGTGACCATTATCCAGTATGCATTTCTCACAAAAGAGGGTTAAAATCGAAAAAGAAAATTCATGAATATATTACGTTCAGATCTACTAAACCTTTTAATGAAAATGATTTTATCAATCAAATATCACAGTGTTCATTTGATAGTGTTTTAGAAATTGATGACCCCGAAGAAGCATTGTTGTCATTTTTAAATATTTTTACTGAAGTATTAAATCATCATGCTCCACTCATTAAAAAGAGAGTAAAACGTTTGTATCAAAATGAGTGGATGAATGATGAAATTCTAGATAGCATGAGAAAACGTGATTTTTATCATAAGAAAAAAGATATGTATAGTTATAGATTCTGGAGAAACAAAGTCAAATATCTCATCGAAAACTCTAAACAAAATTATTATACCAATATCATAGAACAGAAAAAGGGAAACAGTAGTAAATTATGGAAGCACCTACATACTGTCAACGGAACCGACAATCATACCAGTATTAAAATCATTAGTGATTGTAACAAAAAGGAAATTTTAGAACCGAAAAAGCGTTGCTGATGTATTTAATGCTTATTTCACAAATATCACAGATAATCTTAATATAAATCAAAACAGCAACAATAGTTCCTTTAACAAACTTGATGATTTCATATCGGGTCATGTACCAGATAACGTGTATTTTTCTATACCACTTATGAGTAATGATTTTGTGTGTTTACAACTAAAAGCACTAGATGAATCAAAAGCAACAGGTCTTGATAACATAAGTGCAAAGTTTTTAAAGATGTCTTCTCATGCTATTTCACTACCACTTTGTCATATTTTTAACTTAAGAATTAAAAAATGTATTTTTCCATCTTCATTTAAACTTGCAAAAGTCATACCATTTTATAAGAACAACGTTTCAAAACAGGATGTTTTTAATTACAGACCAATTGTAATTTTACCACTCATTTCTAAAATCCTCGAAAAACATGTGAAAACACACTTAGTAAAGTATCTTAATAAATACAACTTATTTTATAGAATGCAGTCAGGCTTTCGCGTGAACCATTCTTGTCAAACTGCGTTAACAGCTTTATTGGATAAATGGCTTAAAGCCATTGATGATGGCAATCTTGTTGGGGCAGTGTTTCTAGATCTAGCAAAAGCCTTTGATCTTCTCAATCATGAACTGCTTATTCAAAAATTAAACAAATACAAATTTGCTTATACTTCGTTACGATGGTTTACATCATATTTGGCTGACAGATATCAGATGGTATCTATTTCAAATACATTTTCAGACTTACAAAAACAAAAAACGGGTGTACCTCAAGGATCCGTTTTAGGACCTGTGTTGTTTTTAATTTTTATAAATGATCTTCCTTTGTCTAATCCTAATCATAACACCGATTTATTTGCTGATGATAGCACCATATCAGTCATTGGACAAAACAAAAGTTGTATCAGTCAAAAACTTAATACGGTTTTACAAGATATTTTTCGCTGGTATGATGACAATAAAATGGCTGTAAATGTATCTAAAACGAAGGCTATATGTATTGGCTCTAAACAGAAGCTTTCAGTTACATCAAATGAAAACATTAATATTGCTATGAATGGACAACAAATTAAAGAAAGTACATGTGAAAAGGTTCTAGGTATTTTTGTTGATGCATCTCTGTCCTGGTCTTCTCATATTGATTATATCATAAAAAGGGTTAACTCTTCTTTAGCTTTACTAAAAAGGATAAAGAAATATTTAAATCACAAAGCTAGACAAATGTTATATAACGCTTACGTTTTACCTCACTTAGATTATTGTTGTTCAATATGGGGAAACTGTAATAACTTTCTATTAGATAGTTTACTAAAACTGCAAAAGAGAGCAGCAAGAATAATTTTAGACGAACATGATTACACCAAACCTTCAAGCGAATTATTTCACGAATGTAACATTGTGCCGATTACACAAAGAATACATTATCATAAATCATTACTAATGTATAAGGCAAAACATGGCTTAGGTCCAGAATATATGTCCAGTCTTATTTTATCAGCTTCTGAAAAACCCAAAATAAAATACGAGATTTTCGTCCTCAGATAATTTTATAATTCCAAAACCAAATACAGAGTTGTATAAGTCTAGTTTCTCGTACAATGGACCAAAAGTATGGAATGCTCTTCCTAATTCAATTAAAAAATCAAACACAGTATCAGAATTTAAACATAACTACAAATCTATGTACTTTTAACATAACCATGATATTTGTACTGTAATGCAATATATAATAATTGTTTATTGTATTTAAATTGTATTACATCTTTATTTATCATTATTATTGAATATGTACTGTTTATTTTTAATGTAATTATTATTGTATTAAGAGAGCCTTATTGAAAATTGGTGTAATCCAAATGAGTTACTCTCTCTGAATAAAGATATTATTATTATTATTGTTGAAATGTAGTAAAAGAAGACCTGACTTTATGATTTTGCGTGCATAACGGGACAATTTTACGGATGAAACAAATGTCAGCAACGAAATTTACTTTAATGCTTATTGCAGAGGTATACCTTGGTGCTTGTAAGTTCGATTGCTGAATTAACAAATCCATTTCATTCATCAAATGATATATAAACATACAGTTGATTTAGAATTGGAGCAGACACAACGTTTTGCATATTCCGAAACTGTGATTGCGTCGACTTTTCTGCGAAACTATGGCTTATATAATTTTAGCGAAGCAACGTCGCCGCTGTTTCGGAGTTTGCAAGCGCCAATCAAAACATCCGTTTCTGACAAATATGTTTTAGTTTCCGTTAAGAAAAAAGAAGTAGATTACCTTTTCTATATATGTGTGTTATTCCGTCCGCTGCTTTCGATAAATCTACCTTATTTTCTTTCATGTTCTCAAATGATGTTGCTTTTGCAATGTCTTCTATAAGTGTATCTGTGCATTGTACTTCTAGGAAATCGGCTAGCTTCCTTATCTCTGCTTTTGGGTCCTTTATTTTCCAATAAAATACATTTTGAAATCTGATTAACATTGAAGTAAGAAAACAATCCCGATACAAACATGACAAAAGCACTTGTATATATAATCATATGAAATGTTTTAAATGTACATCAATATGACTGTATATGAAATTTGATATGTTGATGTGTGCATTTACTTAGCCAGACTGACCCCTATCATTTTCAGCATGACAATGGAAATCTGCACAGCATGAGTTATATAGCATGAGGTGTTTTTTTTTTTTTAGAATTCATATCCAGCTCAAAGTGTTCGTAATACATACAAAATATAAAGTACCGTCCTATTACGTAGACATCGTCCTTATGAAGCTGAATTGTTACATGTATATCATAAATTACTATATAGAAACACAAAGTGAATGTTTTGTCATAGCGAATGAAAAAGGGGGGGAGGGGGGTATTTACTGTTTTCACTACTTTCTTCCTTAACTAACGAACAACAAATAATCGTGCGTTCTTTAAAAAAAACTACATTAAATTTTAACCATAAGTGTAGATACAGCTTACATTTGTCGACAACTTGCATGTAATATAGCACAAGTTAAGAATAAAAAGCTCCTATCGGATTGGAGATATCGATAATTAGATTACTTAGAAAGTATACAATCAAAAAACCTTTTTTATTTCCTCATAAGAGCAAGTGAAGATCATTCCAGGGAAATCTTTCTCTGCTTGTTCAATTTCCTTTTCATAAGTGTACCATGATCCATAAGCACCTACAAACTATTAGTTGTATTAGTCAATCCATATACATTTATCATTTTTATCCGTATGAAGCTACAAAAAATTATTTGTATTAGTCAATCCAAGTGAACCTTGAGATTTTAATTGTACAAGTATACGTAAAGCAAAGTTTTATTTGTGTACCGGTTATTTGTAAAGTAGTTGACTTATTGCAGGACAAAAGGAGTAATGGGGTAAACACCGACAATTTAGTCATATCTAAATATCTCCGAGTCTACCAAGTTGAAATTGAATTAAGTTAGGCCCACGTGTATCACAGATCTACCATCATCACTAAATTCTCACAATAAGCTTGAAACATTAAGATATAATATACGAAAACCACTGTCGAGATTCAGGACTTGGTATATACTATGTTTGTTTAATTGTGTATTATGCTACTATATGTAAGAAAAACTCATCATAGATACCTGGATTTAAATTTTGTACGCCAGACGGGCGTTTCGTTTACAAAAGACTCATACGCGAGGCTCCTATCAGATGTGTTTGAAAGACCAATAAAATTTGGAAATTGAAGAGCGTTTACGGCCAAAATTCCGAAACGTTTTTCCAAATACATCTAAGGTAATCTATTCATGGGGTAGAATTTTTTTTAGGATTTCAGAAATTTCGAAGTTTTGTTGATAGTTAACTTATAAATATGACCATATCAATGTCTAGCAATGCCAACACAGAAGTGCTGACTAATTGGCTACCCGTGGCGGCCAATTTGTATAGAGTGAGGAAGCCAGAGTAAAGTATAATGAACTACCGACCTCCTGCAGTACATACAGAATATGGCAAGTCATCCTTCCTATTGAGATTTAAACTGTATGTCCATTTTGTTCATTCTCGATCATGCAGCTATTGCTGCTTAACATATTTGCATATACAATTTATATTCATTTTATTAATATATCAATAACTTACATTTTCCTGACATCCACATGTCGAAAAACTCATTCCAAGTTCCAAAAAAGCTGAGAAATATATGTTCCTTCCTGGAATGATGATAATACGATACACAAGTGTCTTTCGGATTTCTAATCAAGTGAATTATCTTGCTTCTATTTTCAATGTGTTTCTTCGGTAGATACTGAAACTGACAATGAGTGTTGAGAAGTCTAGGCGATGGAAGGATATCCGTGACGGAAAAATCGGAAATGGTTTCCAGCATCGTCGAAGCTTTGGTTAAATTATCGAGTTCTGCTTTTTTTCGGATTAACATATTGGTAATTTCGTTGATCCAATGTGATCCTACGAAAATGATTATCAAAATCGTTATATATAATATAGTATTACGTTAGTATAAAACTGGACAGTGCATACAAAATTAAGGGGGAAATATATCTTTTGAATCTAAATGATAATTTTAACCGTTGATAATTGCAGCTTACCAAAAGTAGTATAAACCTATTTCAAATTGTTCATGGGTATAGCACGTGTTCTGGATAAAAGCTTTATCCACGCTGAGTTTTTTAATTAATTACTACGACTTTGCAGTAAGTCAAATATAAGCAGAAAGGTAGTCAACAGCATAAATGGCTATCATCAAGTAATTGTGACAGTGTTATTGGCCATAGCACTGCATGGTTTGGAGTATCGGATGTCAAGCGCACTTTTTCGCGAGATTAATTTGTTTCTGTGTTCACTAGAGGTTAACAAGGAGGGGTTATTAAACGTTTAATTTAGTCAATACAATCATTTGTTTAAAGTATCATGTATCATTGATATGTTTCCATTTCAGCTCACATCATTAAAATTTTGACAATGAAGTTTAATAAAATGTAATAATCGACATATTTTGAAGTATTGTCCATAAAATGTGGGAACAAGTTTACGGGATGTATATTTTAATTAATGTTCAATGTCCTGTCTATTTAAATAGCGGTTATAATTTATTCGTCAATAATAATTCATCATTAGTAAGGATCTTTAAGCTAATATTTCAATATCGTGTTGAAATGTGGTTGACTTTAATGATTTTACACTACAATGTCGTGGTATACGACGGGTAACTGTCAAGATCCTGTTTTTGATATGCATGAATGTCAAGACTCTGGTGTCTACATTACGTCATACCCTTTAAACTCTTTAATCATTTGTATGCCGTTGATTGAAAATTCACAAACAGTAGATAATGCACACAATGCTTTTTGGGTCTGAATAACATGAATTTAAACTCAAATGACTTGAATTAATTTTTTATCATGTGTTTACAGTTTATGCAAAATGACTGATACATACCTGATTTTGGGTACGTGCATATCATTATATCTGTTTCTCTTGACTGGAAATTAGTGTTATCTTGTAAAGTTTGTGCTGCTCCTTTCTCTCTGAATGTAATGAATGATGGATAACAAACTCCATCATGCTCCGGTAAGGGAACAGGTTTCAAGTTCTCTATAATTTTCTTCATTTTTTCTATACCCAATGCCATAGTTTGAGTAATGTAATCCTGCAATCAAATTCAATTTCGATAATTTTGAAATATCATCAACTTGCTGTTCAGATTGTTTGACAACATTCATGCTGGGAACAAATTTAAACGTAAACCAATGAAACGTTTCTGTGGATGAAAAATATTTCAAAGCGACATCTTTTCTTGCAAGAAACACACATATTGCATCTTATGAAACTGTACAGAACTGTATGGAAAGAGAATGGGGTGGAAATATTTATTGTTTCGTACGGGGACACTATTTCTAGAGGTGTTGCGATTTTGTTTAACATCTGAACAGACTATGAGTTAAAGGAAAACAAAAAAGTATACGATCCCATGCCGAGCACTGCGAAGACAATGCAAAGAATCCAAAATATATTTTTTCATTAGAAAAACGCAATTATGAAAGGAAAATTACCAACAAATTAATTCTGAACGACATTGAAATTACGTCACAAGAAAGAAAAAAATAAACGAAGAGAGAAGTTTATATGAAAAAATTTACTCGTCAACACAAGACCCGGATAACTATTCGGGTGATTTTAACTTTTCGAATCAGAATTTTTATTCTGAGTGCGTAAAAGTTTTGAAATCATTTAAAAATAATAAAAGCCATGGTACAGACGGGCTAACTACAGAGTTGTATAATTGTTTTCTGGATGGATTTAAAAAAAAATATATACTATAAAAATCTATGAACATTCCCTCGAAACCGGAAGCCTCTTAAAACACGGGGTATACGGACTCTTATCCCAAAGAATTATTAAGACAGAGGTCGAACGGGCGTCCTCTTTCCCTCTTGAATTTTGATTTCAAATTATTAGCCAAACTTATTGCGGAAAGAATTTTTTTTCTTCCTAACGTTATAGATTCGGACCAGACGGTATCTGTGGCTGGTATATAAATTGGTGAAAATCAACGACTAATTGCTGATATCATATTATTCACTACATTAAAAAAAAGTGTCCAGGTCTTATGCTACTATTCGATTTTTTAAAAAAGCGTTTGAACCTTCGAATGGAAATTTATTCAAAAAGCATAAGAACAATCTGGTATCTGGCATAGATATTTTGGACACTGAAATACAACTTTTACAGTTATCTGATAATTTGATTTGTTTTTAGAAAAATGTATTTTCTATGCACGTTTTATTGAATTCCTTTAATGATTTTGAGAAGTGTTCTCGGTTAAACGTATTTTTGTCTAAAACCGAAACAACATGATGGGACTGCAAGTAAAAAGCTCAACAAAGCTGATTCCCTCCCAATTGAAACAGACAGATGACTTTTAAACCTTAGGTTTAAAATTTGATGCTTTTAAAGAAATGATTTGCTCTAAATTAGATACATTTATAGAATAATGGAATCAAATATTGAAGTGTAGAAGATCGGAAACCTTTCCTTGATCAGTGAAACTGTAGTTCTCAAATCACTTGCAATATATAAGCTAATTTATCATGTATTAATTCTATAAGATATCTTATTTTTACTTTATAAGATATCTTGAAATTGAATAAATATAAAAAGGTCTTGTCATGTGACATAAAGTATCATGACGTTAGCGAAACAGACACATTTAGAAAAGCGCACAAATAATGAAACAACTTCGTTAGGAAGGAAAACATGTTTTTTTATTATTAATTGTTTTGGCTTTTAACTAGCTGTCAGTAACTGCGAGTACTCTCAAATCGTACTTTCTTGTTTATTTGACCTGTTGATACTAATTGTATTGCTTTTTTGTTATTTAATGTTATTCAGGGTTATATCTGGTCTATATACCAGCTTTGATAAGTGTTTGGTATAACTATAAATTTTCACTTCGTACTATGAACATCAAAATTATTTATTTTGTAATAATATTTCCTTTCTCTATTGGTACTGTACACGTATACCTAACAACAAAATTATTTTCATTTACCTGTGTTTAAAGTTATTGCAAATGGATGGTGTTTTTGTTCGAGCATATTGTTTTTCTTTAATTGTTTAACATTTCTTACCGATATAACATGTAACTTCTATTATTCTTCCCTTAGTTTATTTATTTTGTATTCAAAATTATTTATTTTGTAAAAATATTTCCTTTCTCTATTGGTACTGTACAGGTATACCTAACAACAAAATTATTTTCATTTACCTGTGTTTAAAGTTATTGCAATTGGATGGTATTTTTGTTCGAGCATATTGTTTTTCTTTAATTGTTTAACATTTCTTACCGATATAACATGTTACTTTTATTATTCTTCCCCTAGTTTATTTTTTTTTTTTTTTTTTTTTTTGTATTTTTTTACATTGTGTCATAGGTCAAATTTATTTTTTCAGTGTATGTTTAATGGTGTTAATATGTCCTTTGATTGAGTTAAGCTATTTCAGTTGATAGTTTATAGTGTTTCTTTCTATGTTGTGATGTTACACTTTTGTTTCAGAAAAAGGGTGAAGGTTTGGTACCATTAAAACGTTTAAACCCGCTGCATTTGTTTGCACCTGTCCTAAGTCAGGAATCTGATGTTCAGTAGTTGTCGTTTGTTGATGTGGTTCATAAGTGTTTCTCGTTTTTTATATAGATTAGACCGTTGGTTTTCTCGTTTGAATGGTTTTACACTAGACATTTTTTGGGGCCCTTTATAGCTTACTGTTCGGTGTGAGCCAAGGCTCCGTGTTGAAGACCGTACTGTGACCTATAATGGTTTACTTTTATAAATTTTGACTTGGATGGAGAGTTGTCTCATTGGCACTCATACCACATCTTCTTATATCTATTTGACAAGTACCATGGGATAGGGTAATAAAAAATAATCCGTACTTACACCAACCTTAATGAGAATCCAGAATAGGTCAGAAATGTCACGATAGAAAGCAACGTTTAACACACATAAATAGGAAATAAGGTGTTGTTATCAGATATAACGTTCTAGATTTTGACCTATTTCAGTATACCTTATTATCACTATCATAGGTGATGTGATGCATAATGAAATGGTACGTTATATAAGTTCAATATATTGTAGCTAAGCTATGTCTTAGTAAATGAATATGTCATTGACCCAATAGGGATGCAAGGATACACATAGTGGTATATTATCAATTGATCCCATGCATTTCATCGATTTACCGCCAACGCTATTTGTGTTTAGGGAGCTACCATTTGATTTTTATGGGGGGGCTAGCATGAAAAATTCTGTCCTGCCTTTTTATTTTTCCCTCTATTCGCTCCTGCCTTTTTATTTTTCACTCTATTCGGTCCTGCCTTTTTTTTTTTTAGTTTATCCTGACTTTTTTTTTGCATAAATTGTCATCCTGCCTTTTTTTTTGCAAATAATCTCATCCTGCCTTTTTTTTTACTCAAAACTCCTGTCCTGCCTATTTTTTTCAAATGTCATCCTAGCCCCCCTAAATTAATCTCCTGCCACGTCCAGTCTAAGTGTGTGGTTTTTTTCTGCTTTGTATCGATCTGATGAGTTAAGCCTTTGTCAAATGCTATTTATAGTTTATTCTTATGTTGTGCTGTTACACCACTGTCCCAGGTTAGGGGAGGGTTGGGCGCTCGCAAACATATCTAACCCCGCCACATTTCACATTCATGTGGCTGTCCCAAGTCAGGAGCCTGTAGGTCAGTGGTTTTTGGTTCCTCTGTCATATTTGTTTTGTTATAAATTAGGACTTTAGTTTTTCTTAATTGAATATTTTCATATTTTCTAGTCGGGGCCTTTTACAGCCGACTATACCATGTATACGGTATGGGTTTTTCTCTTTATTGAAGGCCGTACGGTTGCCTATAATTGCTTAAATATACTTTATTTGAACTTTGGTGGATAGTTGTTTCATTAGCAATCATACTTCATCTCCTTATTTTCATATAAACAGTATCAACTATTTCATGTAGATTTCTTTGTAAAATAAAAATATTTGCCGATATTTTTACTTAATAAAAATACCTGCAAAGTAGAGCTTTTCTGATTTGGTAGAAACTATTGCATCTTGGCCGACATTGCATTCTTTAATTTTCAACATGTTCAATGCAAAAGAGGTTCCGATAAAAACGACATTTACAAGCAAGCAAACGAGAGATAAACGAGATGTCGGAAAATAACATTGCTTCCCTTCCGCAGATAACTGCGGGAATTGGACGAAATGTTATCAATGTTGCTCAAATGTTTAGTACGATATTATAAAATAGTTTGTGCACTTTTACTGATGACTTTTGGCCCTCACAGTATATCATATTGCACACTCAAGCTCGTGGAATAAGATATCCTATTTGGGACAATAGCTCTCAATTTTAATGCATAACCCAATAGTATCTACTGTCGAATGTCAAAAACATGCGATAATATACATGTATACATATTTTCAGATTTTGAACTTAAATTTGATGACAGTCTTATTTTTTCGAAAAATGAAATTTTTTTTTGCAATTACTTGCGGGTATGTTTTTACTCTCTTGATATGAAATCTTTTGTGTGAAGCAATGTTCTTACCTTGCATTTACTTTTAAAAGGATTTGAAGTCAGTACATTTGTATCTAATCCAAGCTAAGTATGCACTTATAATTCTCATTTGATATCCATCAGTGTTATCTCATTGTTATGTCACTGATTTTAGTCGGGTATTTTATCTGTTATTTACATTGGACGTTCTGATATTAAACCTTCACAAGCTTAACCAAACTGCATTTCCCATCATCAACAACGATAATATAATATTTGGTTCACCTTTCACGACGTTGTTTCAAATATATTGCATTTCCTGTATTACTTCTAATCACATATTTGTTATAATAAAACACACTTTTTTATATTTATTATATTTATTAATGAAATGCACATTTATACCCCGAGGGGTTAAAGGCATATACACAATACAACACAAATATATACACAATGCAAAAATGATCAAATATTTAACATCAAATATACCGGTAGTAAAAACAAAATGTAATAAAAAAATAAATATTTGTGCAGGTATTGTGTCCACTGTCCTCAGTGCAAAGACTTTTTTAGTGAACGGAACAGTAAGTGATAACAAATGAAGGTAGAAGTAAATGTAATCTCTTTTTTCACATATTTTTTTTTAAATCCTGGACAAATATCAATTATGTCTTTTTCTGGCTGTTTACGTAAATATTTATTAATTTTACATGTTAAGAAAAAGTGGGTTTCATCCTAAACCTCATTAATATAACAATATTTACAAATTCTATTTTCTCTTTGAATTCTTTTATAGCTACCCCTAATTATTTCCAAGAAATGGTCACCTACTCGCATTTTACATAAAAAATTTTGATTTTCAAAATTATTTTTAAGAATGTATTTGTCTATTTCATATTTTGTCTCAACTTTACTGAACACGAACATTTTACTTGTTTCATCATGTTCATTAGTTGAATTTTACTTTCAAAAAATATATCTAATGGTATTTAAGAATAACAAAATTAGTGTTGAGCGCACAGTAACATGTTTGCCGTCGCCACAATCGTAAATGTCTGTCCAAAGTTAGGGGCCTGCTATTTGAATTGTTTCACGTGTTGGCATACATAGGCCTTTTATAGCTAACTATACGGTACCGTGCGGTGACTTGTAGTCACATTCATTCAGGTCCTTTGTTCTCCGTAGGTTAGTAGTCTCATTGGCTATCTCCATATTTCTTTATTTAAAAAATGAGTTGAACTTCATGGTGAAATGATAGACTAGGCTTAGATTATTTGCTGAAGGGCAAGTTAGTAGACGTATAGTAATTCGAGAGAGGGGTCCATTATTTCGAATAAAAGTGTCATTTCGTTACAAGGCGACATTCAACTACTGTAAATTAAGAAATTATTGCGAGGTTTTTATTAATGCGAATAATGCGACTACTTTAGTATCGCAATAATAAGAACTCGCATTCTGATATCAAATACATATATCTGTATGTAGCTTTTCCTAAAATCGCAATAATTAAACTCGCATTTTTGTTATTTTTTTTAAAAATCGCAATAATAAATGCACGCAATAATTTCTGAATTTACAGTATAAGCATTCTGAGAGAGGAAATAACGACATTTGCTCTTAGTTAATGATAAAAATCGTTTAAAGGATTGATAACACTAAAATAAATAAATACACATACTCCCTATTTGTGTTTTGTTTAATGTCCAAATCGGAAATTATTTAAGGATTTATTGAAGAATATAGGCCGCACAATAGGATGGTCCCTGTTCCTTCCCGTCTGTCAGTGAAACTTACATGTAGTGGGGTGTTTGTTTGCC
Organism: Mytilus californianus; assembly: GCF_021869535.1. Lineage (NCBI taxonomy): Eukaryota > Metazoa > Mollusca > Bivalvia > Mytilida > Mytilidae > Mytilus > Mytilus californianus. Next base: position 39,561,591 of record NW_026262712.1, read on the forward strand.
TGGGCGCTATGTATAAAAAATCAGTCACATCTGATGAATCGTGTAGGTTGAGTGTCACGCTATCGAGAGGTCACCAGTTTGTTTCATTCAAAGCACCCCTATATGGAACATACCAATATTTTTCGAATGGCAGTCCAAATTTCGTGCTTTTCAATCTGGTCAAACTATCAATTGTAATGATAATGCATAAAAGATTTGCTACTGATTCAATCACTTATAAAAAAAAAGGACAGACTTGTTAAACCTAATGGAATTCCATTATCGAAAAGTCTATATTACAAGTATGTTCATTTATTATACATATATTCGTGGAATCGAATACTAGTATATACAATTACTTTTCCCGATCAATTAATAATTTTTTTATAAACAATGTGTGGTTCGTTTCATCTCAGTTCCTTATTGGTGAAAATTTGATTAAAACGTCAAATGTTCTTGCTGTCTTCTGGAAATCATAGTGGAAAGTCATGAAAAATGACGACTATGCCTGATGACGTCACATATAAAGAACGCATCTTTTGGCAGATCAGTAAAGACTTTTGTCTGCATATCGGCTAAAAATCATCAGAGAAACATCTTCCACCACCGAATCTCACGTAACGCTATAGTGTTACACTCTCGACAGTTAAATTTTAAATATTTGAAAAGCTTGACAAAATGGCAAGCCAAAGTGGACAAAACAAAGCTATTTTTTTAATATAAAAAATCCTTTTTTAATATTAAAAAATCCTTTTCTGATATTAGAAAATGAATTCCTTTTATTAAAAATGAATTCTTGATATGAAAAAATGATTTTTTAATATTATAAAATAGCTCTTTTTGTCCACTTTGGCTTGCCATACGACTAAGGATAATGGATTTAAAATCGTATCATCCCATTAGATTGTAGATGGCGTAGTGCACTGATGATTCATCCGAATACCCATATCAATGTTATTAACCTGTCTGAAGGACTCGAAATCGTATATCATAGAATAAATATAAAAAAAGATAACAAAAGGATAAAATGTTGTCCAGTATTTAGGAATTCTTTCAGATGCACATATATACGTTGTTGTATATATATCATTGATATTTCTTTCATTTTAAATATCTTTTCTAATATAAAAAAGAAGATGTGGTATGATGACAACTTTCCACAAGAGCCCAAATGACACAGAGGTTAACAACTATAGGTCACCGTATTGCCATCAACAATGAGCAAAGCCCATACCGCATAGACAATTATAAAAGGCTTCGATATGACAAATGTAAAACAATTCAAACGAGAAAACTATCGGCCTAATTTATGTACAAAATAATGAACGAACAACAAATATGTAACACAGCAATAAACCAATAAACGACAACCACTGAATTACGGGCTCCCGACTTGGGACAGGCACATACAGAATGTGGCGGGGTTAAACATGTAAGCGAGAGCCCAACCCTCCCCATAAACTGGGACAGTGGTATAACAGTACAACATAAGAACAAAATATAAAAAAACAGTTGAAAAAACTTAACTCATCAAATTGATACAAATAGAAATACATCTAACAAAACCACAGAATAGACGTGGACGGGTACATGTACATCCTAACAACAAAAAGACACTAAGTACAGATCTGAGAGTACTCGCAGTTACTGACAGCTAGTTAAAAGCCAATAACAACTAATAAAAAAGAAATCATGCATCTAAGACTAAATTATCAATTCTAATATGACGTGCTTCTTTCGCTTTGTAAACAACACCGTGATAAAATTCTCGATATATCTATACTTAGCGCAGACTCAGATATGTGCATGTTGGTGGCTGTTACTATTTACCTCCCACGTAAATCCACATGTATCGTAACCTATGTGTAAACACTATGTCGATTTCGTTATGTTCAAATTGAAATTGAAAAAGAAACTACAGAACAGTTATTCCTATTATAATGCATAACAAAAAGAATTAATGCACAAGGGCTTGAAAAATGTATCAAATCAAAGTAAAATAAAATTCCGCGAAATTTCATGAATAATTTTGGCGCATTAACGTCATGTCATAACATGACGTCATACGAATGAAAACTCTCAAACTGAAGGTTTTCCGTTACGTATACGCCCTAAATTTGGATAATATTGCATTAAAATGGAGTTTTGAGGTAGGTGTTGTTTCATTTTCTATTCCTTGCAATATTTGCACATTTGTGGATTTCAGCAAGTCAACATGGCGGCTCACCCCTTAGTTACGACATGTCAACTCTTGATTTGACAGTAAATAGTAGCCAACGAAAAAAATGTTTGGGTTAAGAATTATGAGAATTGAACACATTTTTTCTAGTGCTTATTTAAGAAATAATTCATGTAAGACTTAGATTTATTTGAAATTTGTAGCGTGTATCTTACAGGGGTAAAAATAGAACAGCCATACACACGGCAATCTTACCTTCGCTTCAGTTTTTAAATTACCGTATTTGTCCTATTAGAATCGAAATAATTCATGAAAGCCATAGATTTGTTGGACATTTACACATGGCCTGGACCGTGATATTCGTTAAAATTCGAATATCACGGCCCAGGCCATGTGTAAATGTAAATGGTATTACTATTAAAAATGTAATATTGTATTAATATGGTCTTCAACACCAATGGGTATAGTAAATAGTCGAATTTCACCATTTATTAGGTAAAACACTGTAAATTGACTGGGACACTGTCCCAGGTTAGGAGGGGTTAAAAGCCAGCGAGTCATACCCTTAAAATTAACAGAAATAGAGCATTTTTAGTTTGCAATGAGGATTCTTTGCCAACTTTTTCGGAAAATTAAGGACTTCGGTAAACTACTACACAGCGATCATATTTTATTTTATCTTAATTTCACAAATCATATATATTTATAAGATCATGTCTACAAGTGCATAGTTGTACGCTTTTATATTCTGAATATGATAATACATTGATTGTTGGTGGATTTTACGTCCAGTGGCAAATATTTCAAAATGCACAATTGCAACACTTTGAAAAATACAGTTTTGAATTAATCCTGCAAGGTATTATTCAATTTGCGTGACAATAAAATACTAGTGTGAGTTCGTGGTCTAGAGGTTAAGACCCATGGCTACAGTGCTGAAGGTCCCGAGTTCGATTCTCACTCGGGGTGCTAAAACTATCAGTACATCAGAAGGGTGATTTTCACCCTCTTACACACATCTCTAGTACCCATACCGGAGTTTAAACTAGAATGGGTATAATGGGGGCCTCGGTTGGTCAAAGTTGCTCCCGACTTTGACCTGGAGATCAATCTACTAACTGATATCTCTTCGGTTTGTCTGTTCCCGCCGAGCAGCCCGGTGGTTCTCTCCGAGTACTTCGGCTTCCTCCACCATAATAACAGATTCTGCCCGGTTTCCTAACACTCCCTGGTGTTGGGGTGGGGATTGTCCTTGTAAATATTGAACATTGTAAATACGTTAGTGACACATCTCCATTAATCCCAATAGGGAGTGTACATGGATTCCACTGTACCCTCGCAGCTCTCGAGAGGTGCTCCGTAATCGGAGGGATCTACGTACATACATACATACATACATACATACTAGCGCTTGTTTTGCGCCATTTTTCATGTAACAAAAAAAAAACGATTAAAGTTTCTTAATTGTATCTTAAATATACGAGTCTTATATAACAAATAAGTATTAATCTATATAATTAATATGTTCGAGGTGACAAGATGGACATAAACATTCAAAGACAAACTGTTGACGTTTTTTCGTAAAAGTTCGAGCTAGAAAATCATCCATAATTGACATTCATGAAAGACCATCATAGACTAAAGGGAAATTATTGTCCTAATTAAATACACCCGGACCGTTGCATACAAACATGACAAAGGTTAGGGCAAATATTCACTGTTTTTATTCGACTCACAGTGTTATTATCTAAAATTTGTCAAATCCTACTGGAAATACATACATGTGATTCTTCCGGCGGGAGTCTAAATCTCCTGATTTTTAATCCCTCTTCCGTCCATTCCGTTAATAATTCAAATCTTCCGTTCTTTTCAAAATTTACCCCTAAAAATTTGCTAGTCGATGTCAACATTAAAATTACGTTTTTGTGTCACCGATGACGTAATTTTTACCTGTAAATCAGAAATTGTATAATTATATGGCTTCTCTTGACAGCTTGGGTGTCAACACATATATTAATATACGATTTTTACCTCAGGCTAACTTCCGTTATGTAATTAAAGCTTTGTGTATTTGAAAAAAAAAAACACTTAAAAGAAATTTCTGGTTACTTCCCTTGATTTTTCATGTTAAGTTATCCTCCTTAAAATAATGTAAATCGATAAAAGAATATGAACATGATGAATGAATTACAAATTGAACAAATAATCATATAAGGATGGTAATTTAATGATTTTAAATGTCTTAGGACAAATAAGAAAATATTATTTTGAAGATTATTTGAGAGATCTATACTTCTTTTCAATGCTTGAATTGAAATTTATAAGCCATGTATTGACCTTAATTTAGCATGATACCGACCGTGCGAGAGCTGTATAGCCAGTCAAGATCGTTAAAAACTCGTTTAGAAAAATCATTTAGCCTGACTAAGAGTTTATGCTACATTTTTTTGTAATTCTGGCAAAATCAAAATTAGTTAGAAAATGGAATTACACAGTTAAACTCAAAATAAATTATTGGATGGTAGAACTAAGAAACACACTCATAAAGACAAAGATGAGGAAAGGAAAAAAATCAGATACAAATAGTATAGCTTAAGGTTGGCAAGTATTTCACATGGTAATAATACAGAGAGAATACATTAATAGTAATACTGTTATCTGAAAAAAAGGGGAAAATATGTAGCTTTATCATCAAAATATACACTGAAAACGGCGATAAATATGTCGATAAAAAATCGCCAGTTATGAGGCCCAAACTCAAGCTTAAAATTTTCAAATCTCCAGTTGTGACTTGACAACTCTGTCACATGTATTGAAATAGAATATCAAAAAGTCTGTTTCAAATACATGTACATAAAATATTGTTCACAGCTTTATTTCCATAAGTTCTAAATCTAAATGTTTCTAAATTAGCGCTTTATGTTTACTGCTATTGTGGGTATTTTGATATAAAAGTGCAAATGTTACATGTTTTTTTCTACTTCAAATTTTGCATCGATGGACGTCGCTAACCAACATAAACTAAGTCGTGAATTGGTTAGCAGTTAACTTTACGTAAGACTTGACTTGTACAAACACAGAGCTGTGACAGTACGCACCTCGGGTAAACATCGACGATGTGATTTGTTTAACGCGTCACGTGGTTACCACTTACTGATTTGCAGGGAGTTAGTATATTTCATGAAGACACTGTGACGTCAAAACTACTTATCACTTTTTACTATTATTTGTATTTTATTTCATTGTTTATTTTTAACATTTAATAAAAGAAAAAAATTCACAGGAAAAGTCCCTTGTGCGATAAATTCGTTATACGGTTTGCTGATCCCGTACGGCCTCACACTTTGAATTTACTATCCCTCTTTGGATCGGTCACTAATCTTCCTCGATTCCTTTGATAAGTTTCACAACAATTTTGTGACTAAGGTTGATCGTAAGTATACTAAATTGTTCATGACTTACGATCATCTTTTGTTGTAAGATTTTTTGTGAAACTGACCACTGCTTCCGCCTAACAATGGTATGTATGCGCGGAATGATGATGATTATGCTGGCAAACTGAAATGCTTATAATATAACTGGGGCCAGTATCATGAAGCAATCTTACTGTTTTAGATCATCTTAAGATCATCTTATCTACTAAGAGTGTATCTTGAAGTAATCTTAGAATGATTGACAGTCCTTAAAATTCATGTTGCACTCGCAACCCTAAGAGTACTCTTTATCCTTCTCGGAACACTCTCTTAGTTTTAATCTTAACGACTGGGTATCTCGAACGTCGACAATCAGCTTAAGATCGTCTTTGATTATTCTTAGCAAATTTAAAATATCTCAGCAATTTTTTTTTTTCACTGAAAACTTAACAGAAATTTCTAAAAGTGGTCCGGGCACCCCTATCTCTCTCTTAGTTGATAACATTGCGTTTGTAATGTTCTTGCATGTGCGTTCAAGAGAACAAAATAGGATATCCAGAAGGATCTTTAGAGATCGAACAAATCCATTGAATTTCCTAGACGACCGTAGAATTGTCCGTGATTACAGAATCTGAAAATGTCCCGAGTAACAGCTTTTGTTTCATCTGAATAACTGTCGGTATTGTTTCCGATTCATCTTTGTTAAAGTTAGCTTTTCTTATCACGATAGGATGTGGTAATGAGACAACTATCTTAAAAGGTTCAAATGAAGTGGATGTAAGCAATCATAGGCAATCGTACGGCCTTTAACAATGACAAGAACCCATACCATATAGTAGGCTATAAAAGACCCCGACATGAAAAATATGTAACAATTTGATTCAGAAAACCAACAAACAAAACAATTTATGAAAAACCAATATGACAGACATGAAACAACGTCAACCACTGAACTACAGGCTCCTGACTTGAGACAGACACATAAAGAATGTGACGGGGTTAAACATGTTTGAGAGCGCTCAACCCTCCCCTAACCTGGGGCAGTGGAGATACAGCACAACATAAGAACTAACTATCAAATTCAGTTGAAAAGGCCTTAACTTATCAGATCACAACGAAGAACAGCTAACAAATAAACAAACCGGACATGGCGGGGTATTTACACATCCAAACAATAATAAAAAAAAGACACAAAGTACAGATCTGAGTCTACTTGCAGTTGCTGACAGCTTGTTCAAAGCCAATGACAACTAATAAAAAAAAATCATGTATCTAAGACTAAAAAAAAACAATCAATACACATCCAACATCCAATGGATTTAGGATAAAGACGTCATTAACAGTCTGAGAAACACATGATCTTTTGTAATGCCAAAATATAGGTATCGACAGATTCTAGTACCGTAAAAGTGCATATGTGTAAAACATTAATATTTGTTCTGGTTTTAATTTACTGATAACAAAATCAATATTTAACCCAATTAAACCAATATTCAAAGGTCTAATTACAGTGTTGAATTGGTAACCTTTTAGAATAAGTTTTTTTAAAGGAGTGATTAGTCCTGATAAGGTTACCCGAATCGTATCTAAATTTTCAGGCTCGGTAAACAACATCATCGTAAAAATTAGGATGTGCTATTCTGTTTGAAATAAGTTTTCTACAGGGGCAGCCAAACTCGCAAACCAAATCTGTGTATCTTTGGAAAAATGTAGTAAAGGTTTTAAGTAATTCGGTAACGAAATTCCCGACTTAATAATTACCAGTAATACATATATTACGTTCATTGAAATCCAAAACGTCACTACAGACACGGGCATAGCGAACGAGTTGGGATATATAAACATCACAAGACAGTGCCATCAGCGTCCAAAAATGGAAAATGTACAATAGGGAAAGACAAATCGTCCCTTGTTTTCTTCGGACCGTTTGGAGCAGCTCTTTCTGCCATTTTTGATTTTATTCAATGTTTGAAAATATTTCTTTAATATAAAATAAGGAGATATAGTATGATTGCCAATGAGACAACTATCCACCAAAGTTGAAATAAAGTGGATTTAAGCAATTATAGGCAACTGTTAGGCCTTCAATAATGAGAAAAATCCATCTATTAAACGCACAGATGACTTTTACTATCGATTTTGCCGCGAATTCCAATATTCTTCTCAAAAATCAAAGACGGTCACTTCGGAAAAGTCGATAAGAGTACTATCTTAACTTGAAGTCGTAAGTGTATACTAAGGTAGCAGGTACATTGTTGAGAGTAACCCAAGAGGGGATTGGAGATACGCTCTTAGCACCCTCGTAACTTTCTCGTAAAGCGTTCGTAAGTTTCCTATTAAATGAAGCTTAAGATAGGATTTCATGATAGTGGGGCTGGTAACAAGAAATTCTATTAAGAGAGATCGTAAGTATTGAATTAAGGGGAAGTTAAGATAATCCTAAGATCATTCAAAGAGTGTAAATCAAAGCTCCCTCAGGTTGTTCGTAGATCGGACTTATTTTCCCCATAAATTGCATCGTAATAGTTTTCAAGTTGCGAGTTCTTAAAATTTTTCCGGCGTCTCCGTGTTAGGTTCCTCGTTAAGAAATTAGAATCGTCTTAAATAAATCATACAAACGGTTTAATGAACGATGAAATGCGCACAATAATCAACAACCCATTTAACCTAAGGTAAACAAAATGTCAAAGGCACTTTTAAAATCAACGAATGAACACAATGAGTTTCTACCCGATGAGAAATAAAGTGAAACAAGAGCATGCATGATAAACATACTGTCTTGAACAGAGTAGCCTTGAAGAAATCCTCCCTGTGCGTCTGTTATAATCCCTAATTCGTCAGATAATTCATTAATTCTTGCATTCAGAATTGCTGTAAAAACTTTTCCTAAACTTGAAGTGGGACAAATTGCCCGATAATTATCAAGATTATTTATATCTCCCTTATATTCAAACAAGGGTTTTATTACACCAATTAGCCATGAATCAGGTATTATACCGGAATTAAAAACTAAGTTAAACAATTTCATTTATTATACTTCACGTAAAAATTGCAAGATTATGATTGGCTAATGCGAGGGAGATAATTTACTCTATCCCTTGGCTCAGCCGAAGACAATATTTTGAATGTCACCCTCTCGTGCAGATCAATCAAAAACCGATTATTTAAAGGACAATGAATGGAATTTACATCGATGAATTAAAGACCATGCTCAATTTCTACGTTTTTGCCTCAGAACTTTTTCAAAGACTGCCAAAATAATATAAAAAAACATTTTGCTTTACTCCTAGTTGTTGTTTTTCTAATGACTGTAACGTTGTTATGTACGTAACGTTATAGTCAAGTACTTTCAATTTAGAATCTAAAAGTAAAAGACAATAATAATAGAACATTCACTAAATAACACATAGTAGAGAGGGTGACAGATTGATACCATCGAAAGAACAATGTCAACCGCAGTTGACAATGTTGCTCGGGGTATAATTACACCTTATATAAGAATGCCGGATTTTTATTGGTTGTTAGCCAGTGTATTTTTCACATATTCTAACATGTTTTCCTCATTTCAAACGAATTTGCCTTTTTTTTTACCACTGCCGGTGAATTTGCCTCAAATTCGCCTCTCTGCCGTGGTATTTGCCATTTTAGATATTCCCTTTTTACCCTCGCGAGAGTGTTCCCGCCAATATTATTCGGAACCTTTCTCATTTTATACCGACAACAAGGTTAAGCATTCAGAAAACTGTCAGAAATGTACATATAAAGAGGGGGAAAAAATGTCTATACAAATGAACGATTTAATGATGGAATAACAATGACGTTTACACATATAGATACCATGACATATGTGCTAATATCCTATAAATTTGAAGGTCACACTTTCGTTCATTTATCTTGTTTTGATTTCGTCTTAATTATTTTGACCATCAGGACGACTGGTGTTCAATAGCACTCGATATGCCGGTTCTATAGAATGGCGGATTGTAAAGCTTTAGTTTTCCAATTATTTCGTGTAGTATTTTTTAGCTTATTCCAAGTGGTTTCTGTTATGAATTAGTATTGTTGGTTATCATCTAAACCTTACCTTATTACCGTCTGCTGTTCGGCAAGAACTCGTCGAGCCTGCATAGGTTACCATATAAAGGGCCACACTCCAAGAAATCAACATGCTTGTTAGAGATATAACGACTAAAAAATGCTAGCGTGATCTGTCATAGAACAGCTTTTTGTATGTGTGATTCTCAAAATTATAATGTATATTTTGCGTGCTGAGGTTATGCACTTTGATACTGAGAAAAAAAATTAGAAAAATATACTTTCATTTTAGTCTAGTACAAGCTGTGTAATGTATATTTCATTACCATGATATTCACTTGATTATTCTTGTAATATTTCCAACTTGAATAGAAACTTAAGGAACGCCACAGCTGCCTTGTGATAACGATATTCATAAGGCAGCTGTGGCGTTCCATAGAAACTGTCATCAATTAAATATATTTAGAGGTCCAAAAGTAGACTTATTTATGTTATGTGGATGAGGTATAATTCCCTATGAGACAACTATCTACTAAAGACCAATTGTACAAAAGGATACACTGGGTATGATTATAAATTGTCGGGTGCAATAGGCTACTTACAAACACCTTCAAAGAGTTTAGTTGGTGCGAATTCATTCCGCTAGCAAACAAAACGTAGACGGACACCGTAGACTATAGAAATATTGAAAGAGAAGAAGTCGTTGTAAATGTTTTCCTCTGGCAAATTTTAATATATCCACAATTACAAATAATAGGGACTTAGGTCAAAGTACGGCCTTCAACACGGAGCCTTGGCTCACACCGAACAGCAAGCTATAAAGGGCATCAAAAATTACTAGTGTAAAACCATTCAAACAGGAAAACCAAAAGGTCTAATCTATATAAAAACGAGAAATGAGAAACACTTATGAACCAAATCAATAAACGACATCAATAAACGACAACCACTGAACATCAGGTTCCTGACTTAGGACAGGTGCAAACAAATGCAGCGGGTTTAAAAGTTTTAATAGGCGCCAACCTACACCCTACCTGAAACAATAGTGTAACATCACAACATAGAAAGACACACTATAAAATATAAATTGAAATGGCTTAACAAAATCAAAAGACATATTTACAAAAACAAGTGAACATACACTGAACGAATAAATTTGATCTATGACAAAATGTAAATACAAAATTAATAAAACAATGGGGTTAGATGTTTAACAATATCAGATAGACAACCATAACCTTGAACAAAATGCCGCCAAATAAAATAACGTACACAGGTAAATAAAAATAAGTTTGTTGTAAGGTATACATAGAGAACGGTAATATTTTTACAAAATAAATAATTTTTGTTGTTCCTAGTACGAGAACAAAAGTGAAAATGTATCGTCATACTAAACACTTATCCAAGGTTGTATATATTAAAAATAGTGAGGCTAGATATAACACTGAATTAGTAAACATTAAAAATAACAAAAATACATTACAAATTGTATTAACAGGTCAAGTTAACACGAAAATACGATTTGAGAGTACTCGCAGTTACTGAATAAAATTGAGAGTGGAATTTGGGAATATGTCAAAGAGACAACAACCCGACCAAAGAATAGATAACAGCCGAAGGCCTCCAATGGGTATTCAACGCAGCGAGAAATTATCGCACCCGGAAGTGGGCATCAGTTGGCCCCTAAATAAAAATGTGTACTAGTTCAGTAAAAAATGGACGTCATACTAAACTCCAAATCATATATTAAATGAACTAAAATTAAAAAACATACAAGACTAACAAAGGCAAGAGGCTCCTGACTTGGGACTGGCGCAAAAATGCGGCATGGTTAAACATGATTTGTGATATCTCAATATACCTATACCTCTAGCCAATGTAGAATAAAGAAACTCACAGCAATACGCACAGTAAAACTCAGTTTAAAAGAAGTGTGAGTCCGATGTCAGAATAGGTAACAAAAGAAACTAAGCAAAATGACAATGATACATAAATTAACAAAGGACTACTAGCAGTAACTGACCTGCCAGCTCCAGACCTCAATTAAACTGATTGAAAGATTTTGTCTTCATCATATGAAAATCGAGCACAATCTCTCCCGTTAGGGGTTTAGTATCATACCATCATAAAATATATGAGAAGAACATAACCCGTATCATGTCAACAACAGGTTTTAGAATAAATGTGTTTATTTCCGGTGCAAAGACCCTATGAGTGAATCAATATTAATACCAAAATATGCCATCCTTAATGAAATGACAAAAGTATCGTAACTATATCCCTTCTGGATAAGTCTGTGTAAAGGCTTGGTTAGCTTTTGAGGTGAATGCCGACATTTTTGTGCTTTGCAAAAAATATTACCATTAAAGATTGACTGAAAGCTAGTTAAAAGCCAAAAACAATTAATAATAAAAAATCATCCATCAGAGATTAAAATCAACTTAAACACATCCCAGTGATTTAATCTGCTGATGACAAAATCGATATTTGTGCCAATGTAAACTATATTCAAAGATCTTATTACAACATTAGTAAGATAACCTTTACTAATAAGTTTGTTTAAAAGTTCGATGAGTTTACATAGTGATTTCTGCGCTTTTAGTACAATATTACCGTAAAATTTAGGATGTGAAATACCTTTTTTAATAAGTTTTCTACAGGTACAGCCAAATTTACTAATCAAATCTGTGTATCTATGAAAGAATTTTGTAAGAGTTTTAAGCAATTTACGGTAACGAAATCCCTGACTTAATAATTTACCAGTTATGCATGGATTACGTTGGTTAAAATCTATGACATCACTACACACACGGGCATTACGAACGAGTTGGGATACATAAACACCGTATGATAGAGCCAAAGGAACATCGCCGTCTAAAAAGGGAAAACTAACAATAGGAAATGAAAAATCGTCTCTTTTGTCATAAATTTTAGCAAGGAATTGTATATTTAAAAGGAATGGAAACGCGACTCGAGATCAATCGGGATACCCGCAGAGCACTCGCAGAGCTATAATCCATATCTGACTCGGTCGGAAGTATGATGAATCATATAAAGAATCATGACGGTGGTCCATTCCCTGTCATATAGATCGGTCTTTTAAATTCACGGGGTAATCTTGCTTGAGAAGATATAAAGGAGAGAGAAACCCAAAATCAAGAATAAACTTCCATTCCGTGAATAGTTTAGGTCTTAGGTATCATTTTAATGCCTCATCGAACATACGTTTGTAATATTTTATTATGAAAATTCTTATTGAAATAGACCTCGGTCTTGAAACTTGAGTGAGTTTCATCCGGATTACAAAACAAAAAATACAGTGTTTTGATTTTTTTCTAAAAGGTCGGCAACTACGAAGTGCAAAACAAAATAGTTGATATCATTATGAAGCTTAAACCTAATTCTAGCATTTTGTCATTTTTTTAAGTTTCTGGTAACATTTCTGAATTTTCTACGATTTTTCGAAATTTCAGTTTTGAATTTCATTATTCCCTCAAAACACGTCTTTCAATCTGGGAGTGTAATACGATTTCTTCTAAATATTGGAAAGTAGAAAGAATAAAGTGAGAAAATGAGATATCATTTTAAAGAAGGAATATTTTCCTACAGTTTGGTATAAATTACGAATGCTAAATGATATTGGTACAATGAAAATGATTTTATTTCGAAACATGTTGAAAATTTTAAGTAGTGCCTCAATAAATACACCAACACGCCGTATTCTGGTAAGGGTTAAATAACTACTTGAAATAGATGTGACATTGACATACAATTTAAAAGCTTAGTTTTTTTTCTATCACATAGTGTTGGTTTTATGAAAATGGTGATAAAAACGAATTTGCTATGATTTTTCAAAATCCCATGTTTATAGTTCACATTGACGCCATTTTGTTCAGTCAAAATCCCGACACCGACGAAGTCGGGAAATTACAGGCAAGAAATGTATATAAGACTTCCGATTGGGATTGATTGTGCCGTTTTATACACGATTTTAATCATTTATTTTTTTGTCAAATACTATTTTTATACTTAATCGTTGTTTGGTAATGCACTTTGCCATTATTAAGCTTTGCAGCAAATTACCACAAGCTTAAAAGCAAAACAGTTCCTCCCTTTTTATCTAGAATAGCAGTAGTCTAGAGGTCGCAAAATATTCCTTCGGTGTTAAAATAAATAATATGCGAATGTCGGAAAGTTTTAACTGTTTCTAATTAAACAAATTATTGCACCACGGCATAATTTAGCATTTATTAACAGGTGAGCTCGGCATGATTTCTTTTTGACACCTTAAATCAGGGACAGCCTATAGTTAGTATACACTGTTCCTGCTTAAATATATATATACGACAAAAATTAGCTTATCAATGATACATGATAGATTATACCTGCAAATTGGATATCCCATACCGGTGTTTATTATAACACCTATTATCTAAGTTCTTTTATCTAGACAAAATACTACATCTGTTCACGTACTACTTCCTTTATACTTTTCTATAACAGTCATATTCAAAAATTGATAAGTAATTTTTTTGCATTACCGTTAAATCTTTTTAAAAACTCGTATAATGACAGATTTCATCTATTAATTGATCTTAATTGTTGCATACCTTCGTGAAATATCAAGAGGAGGTACAAGAAAAAAAAAAATTTTCAGAAGTAACTTTGTTTAAGGTTGTACTTTTTGTTTATTTCATTTAAGGAATTGTATATCTAAATAGACAATTCCTTGTTTCATTTCATGATTAAATGACCAAGTTCGATAACTACTGCCAGATAAGTAACGAGCCAGTTAGGGCGACGGGATGTAATTAACACACCACCCAAGACAGAGATGCATCATACAATTTTATTTGAAGTCGGTCGCGTTTCCACCCTTTTAAATATACAATTCCTTGATTTTAGTATGGAGTTTCCCTTTAAACATTGAAATGTCTAAATCTAGAAAAGGACAACTACTGCTGTATATGTTTAAAGTAAGTTCCTTTAAGTAAATTTCGGTAGTATATTCAGAGAACTCTGGATTATTAAACGGAAAAATATCATCAGAATAACGGTAGGTATTGTTGAATGTATCAACCAAATGTAACAATGACGTGTCTTTGTGAGTTTGGTCATAAACTGAGATTCATAGCAATACAGGAATAAATCTGCTATGAAAGGGGCGCAGTTAGTGCCCATAGGAATACCTACTACCTGTTGATAAATTTTATCACCGAAACGTACATATATGTTGTCCAGGAGAAAATTTAAAGCTTCAATCATATCTTCACATTTCCAGTAAGTGTATCTAGCATACTTTCCTTGTGCGTTACAAAGAAAGGCTTTAAACGAGTTACAAAAAATAAATTTGCAATGAGATTTTTCAAAAGACCATTTAATTACATATTAAACTTTTTCTTGATAAGATGGTTTGAAAGTATAGTGTAGAGAGTAGAAAAATCATAACTGTCAACCGAATAAAAAGGACCATCAAAAGCACGTACTTTATCTAAAAAACCTCTAATGAATTTTTAACACTCCAAAAATGATTAATACCATTACTGTCATAAGCTTTATTACAAAAGTTAATAACAAGTTCTTTGATAGTAGTAATGGAGGTAGTTAAAAGCACTGACAGATTTATAGTAGATCACTGACTAGATGCGGAGATGAAACAGAATTTAAATGGTTGTTTGTGTAATTTAGGTAACCAGTATATAGTCATGACTTTCAAGAGACCAAATGACACAGAAATTAACAACTCTGCACAAGAGACCAAATGACACAGTTATTAACAACTATATAACCGTTCAGCCTTCAACAATGAATAAATAGTCAGCATAGTCAGCTCTAAAAGACCCCGAAATGACAAATATAAAACGATTCAAAGAAACAACTAACGGTCTTATGTATGTACAAATTAATGAACGAAAAATAAATATGATACACAGATACAAACAACAACCACTGAATTACAAGTTCTTAACTTGGGACAGGCACATACAGAATGTGGCAGGGTAAAACATAATAGCGGGCGCCCAACCCTCACCCTAACCTGGGACAGTGGTGTAACAGTACAACATAAGCAAAAACTATAAAAATTAATTGAAAAAGGCGCAACTCATAAGATGGATACAAATAGAAATACATCCAACAAAAAAACAGAGTGGACGTGGCAGGGTACTTATACATCCCCACAACAAAACGACACTAAGTACAGATCTGAGAGTATTAGCAGTTACTGACATCTAGTTCAAAGCCAATAACAACTAATAAAACAAATCATGCATCTAAGACTTAAAAATCAATCAGTATGTATCCTTTCAGCTTAGAGGTTTTTGTTTTACAAATATTTTTAATTTAATTTAGGGGCTTGGCTATGTACACTTTAAAAAATATCAGAATACTTTAAAGTAAATAACACAGGTACCTATTTACACGAACTGCTTGGTGTACTACAATACACACATAAATTGGAAGATCCGGGCATAACATTACATGGGGTTTCCCCAAACATTGCGATAAAAATAACTTATGTTTTAAATTTGAATTCCATGTACACAAAGCATTTACACTAAAAAACATGATTTAATACATTTTGTGCAGCATAATTACACAATGCTTTAGTTTCTTCAGTTACATTAAACAAGCTTAAAATTACTAAGATTGTAAGTCGTCAGCTACTTACCTTTAAAAGACTATCAATTGAATTTTGACTCTGCACCTTCGTATTGAAACCACCAAGACGTTGTAATGCATGTACATACATTCGTATTTCCACCTAATGAACTTACATGTGTAGTTACGTAACTGATATGCACACGTGATACATGTTTTGGTATTTACATCATTATCTTACTTTCTATCTCCCGAGATCAAAAGAAATATATGCAAGCAAAAATCAATCAATCAATTCGAACTGAAACCGAACGATCATTCCTGTCACGAACAAGGACGACGATAATTCAAATACATTAACCTTACTGTGTTGCTTCTGCGTTACCTGTACTGATCAAACACACCATAATGATTTAAAATCTATGACACATGAATCTATTTTAATTGATTCCAATTCAAAATCCTGTTTTAATATTAGACACATGTTAGATAGCGGTATATGATTAAATAGAATACCAGTATAAGAAAAAATACATGAAGTATCCAATGGAGGAAGAGGAGGATACAATTGAGGTACTACGCAGTTTTGTTATTCATTAACTGACTATAATAATTGAAAACACTGGTTAATCCCCCAGCATGTTGTAGGTCAGCAGGACGCTCTTCAGTGGTCGTCGTGCAAATGTAAACTATATTCAAAGATCTTATTACAACATTGGTAAGATAACCTTTACTAATAAGTTTGTTTAAAGATTCGATGAGTTTACATAGTGATTTCCGCGCTTTTAGTACAATATAACCGTAAAATTTAGTATGTGAAATACCGTGTGAAATATCTATGAAAGAATTTAGTAAAAGTTTTAAGCAATTCATGGTAACGAAATCCCTAACTTAATAATTTACCAGTTATGCATGGATTACGTTGGTTAAAATCTATGACATCACTACACACGGGCATTACGAACGAGTTGAGATACATAAAACCGTATGAGGAGCCAAAGGAACATAGCCGTCTAAAAAAGGAAATTTAACAATTATGAATGAAAAATCGTCTCTTTTGTCGTAAATTTTAGTATGGAGTTTTTCTTTAGAAATTGAAATGTCTAAATCTAGAAAAGGACAACTACTGCTGTATATGTTAGATTTATTTAAAGTAAGTTCCGTTGGATAAATGTCGGTAGTATATTTAGAGAACTCTGGATTATTTAACGGAAAAATATCATCAAGATAACGGTAGGTATTGTTGAATGTATCAACCAAATATAACAATGACGTGTCTTTGTAAGTTTGGTCATAAACTGAGATTCATACCAATACAGGAATAAATCTGCTATGAAAGGGAGCGCAGTTATTACTCATAGGAATACCTACTACCTGTCGATAAATTGTATCACCGAAACGTACATATATGTTGTCCAGGAGAAATTTGAAGCTTCAATCATATCTTCACATTTCCAGTAAGTGTATCTAGCATACTTTCCTTTTTCGTTACAGAGAAAGGCTTTAAACGAGTTACAACAAATACATTTGCAATGAGATTTTTCAAAAGACCATTTAATTTAATATGAAAACTTTTTCTTGATAAGATTGTTTGAAAGCATAGTGTAGAGATTTGAAAAATCATAACTGTCAACAGAATAAAAGGGACAAAAAAAAGCACGTACTTTATCTAAAACCTCTAATGAACTTTTAACACTCCAAAAATTATTAATACCATTATTGTCATAGCTTTATTACAAAAGTTAATAACAAGTTCTTTGATAGTAGTAATGGAGGTAGTTAACAGCACTGACGGATTAGTAGTAGAACACTGACAAGATGCGGAGATGAAATGGAATTTAAATGGTTGTTTGTGTAATTTAGGTAACCAGTACATAGTCGGGACTTTCAAGAGACCAAATGACTTAGAAATTAACAACTCTGCACAGGAGACTAAATGACACAGAAATTAAAAACTATAGAACCGTTCGGCATTCAACAATGAGTAAATCCCATGCCGCATAGTCAACTATAAAAGGCCCCGAAATGACAAATATAAAACAATTCAAACGAGACAACTAACGGTCTTATGTATGTACAAATTAATGAACGAAAAACAAATGTGATACACAGTTACAAACAACAACCACTGAATTAAAAGTTCCTAACTTGGGACAGGCACATACAGAATGTGGCAGGGTAAAACATAATAGCGGGCGCCCAACCCTAACCTTAACTTGGGACAGTGGTGTAACAGTACAACATAAGAAGAAACTATAAAAATCAGTTGAAAAAGGCGCAACTCATAAGATGGATACAAATAGACATACATCTAACAAAAACACAGAGTGGACGTGGCAGTGTACTTATACATCCCCACAACAAAACGACTTTAAGTACAGATCTGAGAGTATTAGCAGTTACTGACAGCTAGTTCAAAGCAAATAACAACTAATAAAACAAATCATGCATCTAAGACTTAAATATCAATCATTATGTATCCTTTCAGCTTAGAGATTTTTGTTTTACAAATAATTTTAATTTAATTTAGGGTCTTGGCTATGTACACTTTAAAAAATATCAGAATACTTTAAAGTAAATAACACATGTACCTATTTACACAAACTGCTTGGTGTACTACAATACACACCTAAATTGGAAGATCCGGGCATAACATTACACGGGGTTTCCCCCAAACATTGCGATAAAAATAACTTATGTTTTAAATTTGAATTCCATGTACACAACATATTTACACTAAAAACATGATTTAATACATTTTGTGCAGCATAATTACACAATGCTTTAGTTTCTTCAGTTACATTAAACAAGCTTAAAATTACTAAGATTGTAAATCGTCAGCTACTTACCTTTAAAAGACTATCAATTGAATTTTGACTCTGCACCATCGTATTGAAACCACCAAGACGTCAAAGTGTATAATTCATGTACATACATTCGTATTTCCACTTAATGAACTTACATGTGTAGTTACGTAACTGATATGCACACGTGATACATGTTTTGGTATTTACATCATTATCTTACTTTCTATCTCCCGAGATCAAAAGAAAGATATGCAAGCAAAAATCAATCAATCAATTCGAACTGAAACCGAACGATCATTCCTGTCACGAACAAGGACGACGATAATTCAAATACATTAACCTTACTGTGTTGCTTCTGCGTTACCTGTACTGATCAAACACACCATAATGATTTAAAATCTATGACACATGAATCTATTTTAATTGATTCCAATTCAAAATCCTGTTTTAATATTAGACACATGTTAGATAGCGGTATATGAATAAATAGAATACCAGTATAAGAAAAAATACATGAAGTATCCAATGGAGGAAGAGGAGGATACAATTGAGGTACTACGCAGTTTTGTTATTCATTAACTGACTATAATAATTGAAAACACTGGTTAATCCCCCAGCATGTTGTAGGTCAGCAGGACGCTCTTCAGTGGTCGTCGTGCAAATGTAAACTATATTCAAAGATCTTATTACAACATTGGTAAGATAACCTTTACTAATAAGTTTGTTTAAAGGTTCGATGAGTTTACATAGTGATTTCCGCGCTTTTAGTACAATATAACCGTAAAATTTAGTATGTGAAATACCGTGTGAAATATCTATGAAAGAATTTAGTAAAAGTTTTAAGCAATTCATGGTAACGAAATCCCTAACTTAATAATTTACCAGTTATGCATGGATTACGTTGGTAAAAATCTATGACATCACTACACACGGGCATTACGAACGAGTTGGGATACATAAAACCGTATGAGGAGCCAAAGGAACATAGCCGTCTAAAAAAGGAAATTCAACTATTATGAATGAAAAATCGTCTCTTTTGTCGTAAATTTTAGTATGGAGTTTTTCTTTAGAAATTGAAATGTCTAAATCTAGAAAAGGACAACTACTGCTGTATATGTTAGATTTATTTAAAGTAAGTTCCGTTGGATAAATGTTGGTAGTATATTTAGAGAACTCTGGATTATTAAACGGAAAAATATCATCAAGATAACGGTAGGTATTGTTGAATGTATCAACCAAATATAACAATGACGTGTCTTTGTAAGTTTGGTCATAAACTGAGATTCATACCAATACAGGAATAAATCTGCTATGAAAGGGAGCGCAGTTATTACTCATAGGAATACCTACTACCTGTCGATAAATTGTATCACCGAAACGTACATATATGTTGTCCAGGAGAAATTTGAAGCTTCAATCATATCTTCACATTTCCAGTAAGTGTATCTAGCATACTTTCCTTTTTCGTTACAGAGAAAGGCTTTAAACGAGTTACAACGAATACATTTGCAATGAGATTTTTCAAAAGACCATTTAATTTAATATGAAAACTTTTTCTTGATAAGATTGTTTGAAAGCATAGTGTAGAGATTTGAAAAATCATAACTGTCAACAGAATAAAAGGGACAAAAAAAAGCACGTACTTTATCTAAAACCTCTAATGAACTTGTAACACTCCAAAAATTATTAATACCATTATTGTCATAGCTTTATTACAAAAGTTAATAACAAGTTCTTTGATAGTAGTAATGGAGGTAGTTAACAGCACTGACGGATTAGTAGTAGAACACTGACAAGATGCGGAGATGAAATGGAATTTAAATGGTTGTTTGTGTAATTTAGGTAACCAGTACATAGTCGGGACTTTCAAGAGACCAAATGACTTAGAAATTAACAACTCTGCACAGGAGACTAAATGACACAGAAATTAAAAACTATAGAACCGTTCGGCATTCAACAATGAGTAAATCCCATGCCGCATAGTCAACTATAAAAGGCCCCGAAATGACAAATATAAAACAATTCAAACGAGACAACTAACGGTCTTATGTATGTACAAATTAATGAACGAAAAACAAATGTGATACACAGTTACAAACAACAACCACTGAATTAAAAGTTCCTAACTTGGGACAGGCACATACAGAATGTGGCAGGGTAAAACATAATAGCGGGCGCCCAACCCTAACCCTAACTTGGGACAGTGGTGTAACAGTACAACATAAGAAGAAACTATAAAAATCAGTTGAAAAAGGCGCAACTCATAAGATGGATACAAATAGACATACATCTAACAAAAACACAGAGTGGACGTGGCAGTGTACTTATACATCCCCACAACAAAAAGACTTTAAGTACAGATCTGAGAGTATTAGCAGTTACTGACAGCTAGTTCAAAGCAAATAACAACTAATAAAACAAATCATGCATCTAAGACTTAAATATCAATCATTATGTATCCTTTCAGCTTAGAGATTTTTGTTTTACAAATATTTTTAATTTAATTTAGGGTCTTGGCTATGTACACTTTAAAAAATATCAGAATACTTTAAAGTAAATAACACATGTACCTATTTACACAAACTGCTTGGTGTACTACAATACACACCTAAATTGGAAGATCCGGGCAGAACATTACACGGGGTTTCCCCCAAACATTGCGATAAAAATAACTTATGTTTTAAATTTGAATTCCATGTACACAACATATTTACACTAAAAACATGATTTAATACATTTTGTGCAGCATAATTACACAATGCTTTAGTTTCTTCAGTTACATTAAACAAGCTTAAAATTACTAAGATTGTAAATCGTCAGCTACTTACCTTTAAAAGACTATCAATTGAATTTTGACTCTGCACCTTCGTATTGAAACCACCAAGACGTCAAAGTCTATAATTCATGTACATACATTCGTATTTCCACCTAATGAACTTACATGTGTAGTTACGTAACTGATATGCACACGTGATACATGTTTTGGTATTTACATCATTATCTTACTTTCTATCTCCCGAGATCAAAAGAAAGATATGCAAGCAAAAATCAATCAATCAATTCGAACTGAAACCGAACGATCATTCCTGTCACGAACAAGGACGACGATAATTCAAATACATTAACCTTACTGTGTTGCTTCTGCGTTACCTGTACTGATCAAACACACCATAATGATTTAAAATCTATGACACATGAATCTATTTTAATTGATTCCAATTCAAAATCCTGTTTTAATATTAGACACATGTTAGATAGCGGTATATGATTAAATAGAATACCAGTATAAGAAAAAATACATGAAGTATCCAATGGAGGAAGAGGAGGATACAATTGAGGTACTACGCAGTTTTGTAATTCATTAACTGACTATAATAATTGAAAACACTGGTTAATCCCCCAGCATGTTGTAGGTCAGCAGGACGCTCTTCAGTGGTCGTCGTGCAAATGTAAACTATATTCAAAGATCTTATTACAACATTGGTAAGATAACCTTTACTAATAAGTTTGTTTAAAGGTTCGATGAGTTTACATAGTGATTTCCGCGCTTTTAGTACAATATAACCGTAAAATTTAGTATGTGAAATACCGTGTGAAATATCTATGAAAGAATTTAGTAAAAGTTTTAAGCAATTCATGGTAACGAAATCCCTAACTTAATAATTTACCAGTTATACATGGATTACGTTGGTTAAAATCTATGACATCACTACACACGGGCATTACGAACGAGTTGGGATACATAAAACCGTATGAGGAGCCAAAGGAACATAGCCGTCTAAAAAAGGAAATTTAACAATTATGAATGAAAAATCGTCTCTTTTGTCGTACATTTTAGTATGGAGTTTTTCTTTAGAAATTGAAATGTCTAAATCTAGAAAAGGACAACTACTGCTGTATATGTTAGATTTATTTAAAGTAAGTTCCGTTGGATAAATGTCGGTAGTATATTTAGAGAACTCTGGATTATTTAACGGAAAAATATCATCAAGATAACGGTAGGTATTGTTGAATGTATCAACCAAATATAACAATGACGTGTCTTTGTAAGTTTGGTCATAAACTGAGATTCATACCAATACAGGAATAAATCTGCTATGAAAGGGAGCGCAGTTATTACTCATAGGAATACCTACTACCTGTCGATAAATTGTATCACCGAAACGTACATATATGTTGTCCAGGAGAAATTTGAAGCTTCAATCATATCTTCACATTTCCAGTAAGTGTATCTAGCATACTTTCCTTTTTCGTTACAGAGAAAGGCTTTAAACGAGTTACAACAAATACATTTGCAATGAGATTTTTCAAAAGACCATTTAATTTAATATGAAAACTTTTTCTTGATAAGATTGTTTGAAAGCATAGTGTAGAGATTTGAAAAATCATAACTGTCAACAGAATAAAAGGGACAAAAAAAAAGCACGTACTTTATCTAAAACCTCTAATGAACTTCTAACACTCCAAAAATTATTAATACCATTATTGTCATAGCTTTATTACAAAAGTTAATAACAAGTTCTTTGATAGTAGTAATGGAGGTAGTTAACAGCACTGACGGATTAGTAGTAGAACACTGACAAGATGCGGAGATGAAATGGAATTTAAATGGTTGTTTGTGTAATTTAGGTAACCAGTACATAGTCGGGACTTTCAAGAGACCAAATGACTTAGAAATTAACAACTCTGCACAGGAGACTAAATGACACAGAAATTAAAAACTATAGAACCGTTCGGCATTCAACAATGAGTAAATCCCATGCCGCATAGTCAACTATAAAAGGCCCCGAAATGACAAATATAAAACAATTCAAACGAGACAACTAACGGTCTTATGTATGTACAAATTAATGAACGAAAAACAAATGTGATACACAGTTACAAACAACAACCACTGAATTAAAAGTTCCTAACTTGGGACAGGCACATACAGAATGTGGCAGGGTAAAACATAATAGCGGGCGCCCAACCCTAACCCTAACTTGGGACAGTGGTGTAACAGTACAACATAAGAAGAAACTATAAAAATCAGTTGAAAAAGGCGCAACTCATAAGATGGATACAAATAGACATACATCTAACAAAAACACAGAGTGGACGTGGCAGTGTACTTATACATCCCCACAACAAAAAGACTTTAAGTACAGATCTGAGAGTATTAGCAGTTACTGACAGCTAGTTCAAAGCAAATAACAACTAATAAAACAAATCATGCATCTAAGACTTAAATATCAATCATTATGTATCCTTTCAGCTTAGAGATTTTTGTTTTACAAATATTTTTAATTTAATTTAGGGTCTTGGCTATGTACACTTTAAAAAATATCAGAATACTTTAAAGTAAATAACACATGTACCTATTTACACAAACTGCTTGGTGTACTACAATACACACCTAAATTGGAAGATCCGGGCAGAACATTACACGGGGTTTCCCCCAAACATTGCGATAAAAATAACTTATGTTTTAAATTTGAATTCCATGTACACAACATATTTACACTAAAAACATGATTTAATACATTTTGTGCAGCATAATTACACAATGCTTTAGTTTCTTCAGTTACATTAAACAAGCTTAAAATTACTAAGATTGTAAATCGTCAGCTACTTACCTTTAAAAGACTATCAATTGAATTTTGACTCTGCACCTTCGTATTGAAACCACCAAGACGTCAAAGTGTATAATTCATGTACATACATTCGTATTTCCACCTAATGAACTTACATGTGTAGTTACGTAACTGATATGCACACGTGATACATGTTTTGGTATTTACATCATTATCTTACTTTCTATCTCCCGAGATCAAAAGAAAGATATGCAAGCAAAAATCAATCAATCAATTCGAACTGAAACCGAACGATCATTTCTGTCACGAACAAGGACGACGATAATTCAAATACATTAACCTTACTGTGTTGCTTCTGCGTTACCTGTACTGATCAAACACACCATAATGATTTAAAATCTATGATACATGAATCTATTTTAATTGATTCCAATTCAAAATCCTGTTGTAATATTAGACACATGTTAGATAGCGGTATATGATTAAATAGAATACCAGTATAAGAAAAAATACATGAAGTATCCAATGGAGGAAGAGGAGGATACAATTGAGGTACTACGCAGTTTTGTTATTCATTAACTGACTATAATAGTTGAAAACACTGGTTAATCCCCCAGCATGTTGTAGGTCAGCAGGACGCTCTTCAGTGGTCGTCGTGCAAATGTAAACTATATTCAAAGATCTTATTACAACATTGGTAAGATAACATTTACTATTAAGTTTGTTTAAAGGTTCGATGAGTTTACATAGTGATTTCCGCGCTTTTATTACAATATAACCGTAAAATTTAGTATGTGAAATACCGTGTGAAATATCTATGAAAGAATTTAGTAAAAGTTTTAAGCAATTCATGGTAACGAAATCCCTAACTTAATAATTTACCAGTTATGCATGGATTACGTTGGTAAAAATCTATGACATCACTACACACGGGCATTACGAACGAGTTGGGATACATAAAACCGTATGAGGAGCCAAAGGAACATAGCCGTCTAAAAAAGGAAATTCAACAATTATGAAAGAAAAATCGTCTCTTTTGTCGTAAATTTTAGTATGGAGTTTTTCTTTAGAAATTGAAATGTCTAAATCTAGAAAAGGACAACTACTGCTGTATATGTTAGATTTATTTAAAGTAAGTTCCGTTGGATAAATGTTGGTAGTATATTTAGAGAACTCTGGATTATTTAACGGAAAAATATCATCAAGATAACGGTAGGTATTGTTGAATGTATCAACCAAATATAACAATGACGTGTCTTTGTAAGTTTGGTCATAAACTGAGATTCATACCAATACAGGAATAAATCTGCTATGAAAGGGAGCGCAGTTATTACTCATAGGAATACCTACTACCTGTCGATAAATTGTATCACCGAAACGTACATATATGTTGTCCAGGAGAAATTTGAAGCTTCAATCATATCTTCACATTTCCAGTAAGTGTATCTAGCATACTTTCCTTTTTCGTTACAGAGAAAGGCTTTAAACGAGTTACAACAAATACATTTGCAATGAGATTTTTCAAAAGACCATTTAATTGAAAACTTTTTCTTGATAAGATTGTTTGAAAGCATAGTGTAGAGATTTGAAAAATCATAACTGTCAACAGAATAAAAGGGACAAAAAAAAGCACGTACTTTATCTAAAACCTCTAATGAACTTTTAACACTCCAAAATTTATTAATACCATTATTGTCATAGCTTTATTACAAAAGTTAATAACAAGTTCTTTGATAGTAGTAATGGAGGTAGTTAACAGCACTGACGGATTAGTAGTAGAACACTGACAAGATGCGGAGATGAAATGGAATTTAAATGGTTGTTTGTGTAATTTAGGTAACCAGTACATAGTCGGGACTTTCAAGAGACCAAATGACTTAGAAATTAACAACTCTGCACAGGAGACTAAATGACACAGAAATTAAAAACTATAGAACCGTTCGGCATTCAACAATGAGTAAATCCCATGCCGCATAGTCAACTATAAAAGGCCCCGAAATGACAAATATAAAACAATTCAAACGAGACAACTAACGGTCTTATGTATGTACAAATTAATGAACGAAAAACAAATGTGATACACAGTTACAAACAACAACCACTGAATTAAAAGTTCCTAACTTGGGACTGGCACATACAGAATGTGGCAGGGTAAAACATAATAGCGGGCGCCCAACCCTAACCCTAACTTGGGACAGTGGTGTAACAGTACAACATAAGAAGAAACTATAAAAATCAGTTGAAAAAGGCGCAACTCATAAGATGGATACAAATAGACATACATCTAACAAAAACACAGAGTGGACGTGGCAGTGTACTTATACATCCCCACAACAAAAAGACTTTAAGTACAGATCTGAGAGTATTAGCAGTTACTGACAGCTAGTTCAAAGCAAATAACAACTAATAAAACAAATCATGCATCTAAGACTTAAATATCAATCATTATGTATCCTTTCAGCTTAGAGATTTTTGTTTTACAAATATTTTTAATTTAATTTAGGGTCTTGGCTATGTACACTTTAAAAAATATCAGAATACTTTAAAGTAAATAACACATGTACCTATTTACACAAACTGCTTGGTGTACTACAATACACACCTAAATTGGAAGATCCGGGCAGAACATTACACGGGGTTTCCCCCAAACATTGCGATAAAAATAACTTATGTTTTAAATTTGAATTCCATGTACACAACATATTTACACTAAAAACATGATTTAATACATTTTGTGCAGCATAATTACACAATGCTTTAGTTTCTTCAGTTACATTAAACAAGCTTAAAATTACTAAGATTGTAAATCGTCAGCTACTTACCTTTAAAAGACTATCAATTGAATTTTGACTCTGCACCTTCGTATTGAAACCACCAAGACGTCAAAGTGTATAATTCATGTACATACATTCGTATTTCCACTTAATGAACTTACATGTGTAGTTACGTAACTGATATGCACACGTGATACATGTTTTGGTATTTACATCATTATCTTACTTTCTATCTCCCGAGATCAAAAGAAAGATATGCAAGCAAAAAACAATCAATCAATTCGAACTGAAACCGAACGATCATTCCTGTCACGAACAAGGACGACGATAATTCAAATACATTAACCTTACTGTGTTGCTTCTGCGTTACCTGTACTGATCAAACACACCATAATGATTTAAAATCTATGACACATGAATCTATTTTAATTGATTCCAATTCAAAATCCTGTTTTAATATTAGACACATGTTAGATAGCGGTATACGATTAAATAGAATACCAGTATAAGAAAAAATACATGAAGTATCCAATGGAGGAAGAGGAGGATACAATTGAGGTACTACGCAGTTTTGTTATTCATTAACTGACTATAATAATTGAAAACACTGGTTAATTCCCCAGCATGTTGTAGGTCAGCAGGACGCTCTTCAGTGGTCGTCGTGCAAATGTAAACTATATTCAAAGATCTTATTACAACATTGGTAAGATAACCTTTACTAATAAGTTTGTTTAAAGGTTCGATGAGTTTACATAGTGATTTCCGCGCTTTTAGTACAATATAACCGTAAAATTTAGTATGTGAAATACCGTGTGAAATATCTATGAAAGAATTTAGTAAAAGTTTTAAGCAATTCATGGTAACGAAATCCCTAACTTAATAATTTACCAGTTATGCATGGATTACGTTGGTTAAAATCTATGACATCACTACACACAGGCATTACGAACGAGTTGGAATACATAAAACCGTATGAGGAGCCAAAGGAACATAGCCGTCTAAAAAAGGAAATTTAACAATTATGAATGAAAAATCGTCTCTTTTGTCGTAAATTTTAGTATGGAGTTTTTCTTTAGAAATTGAAATGTCTAAATCTAGAAAAGGACAACTACTGCTGTATATGTTAGATTTATTTAAAGTAAGTTCCGTTGGATAAATGTCGGTAGTATATTTAGAGAACTCTGGATTATTTAACGGAAAAATATCATCAAGATAACGGTAGGTATTGTTGAATGTATCAACCAAATATAACAATGACGTGTCTTTGTAAGTTTGGTCATAAACTGAGATTCATATCAATACAGGAATAAATCTGCTATGAAAGGGAGCGCAGTTATTACTCATAGGAATACCTACTACCTGTCGATAAATTGTATCACCGAAACGTACATATATGTTGTCCAGGAGAAATTTGAAGCTTCAATCATATCTTCACATTTCCAGTAAGTGTATCTAGCATACTTTCCTTTTTCGTTACAGAGAAAGGCTTTAAACGAGTTACAACAAATACATTTGCAATGAGATTTTTCAAAAGACCATTTAATTTAATATGAAAACTTTTTCTTGATAAGATTGTTTGAAAGCATAGTGTAGAGATTTGAAAAATCATAATTGTCAACAGAATAAAAGGGACAAAAAAAAGCACGTACTTTATCTAAAACCTCTAATGAACTTTTAACACTCCAAAATTTATAAATACCATTATTGTCATAGCTTTATTACAAAAGTTAATAACAAGTTCTTTGATAGTAGTAATGGAGGTAGTTAACAGCACTGACGGATTAGTAGTAGAACACTGACAAGATGCGGAGATGAAATGGAATTTAAATGGTTGTTTGTGTAATTTAGGTAACCAGTACATAGTCGGGACTTTCAAGAGACCAAATGACTTAGAATTTAACAACTCTGCACAGGAGACTAAATGACACAGAAATTAAAAACTATAGAACCGTTCGGCATTCAACAATGAGTAAATCCCATGCCGCATAGTCAACTATAAAAGGCCCCGAAATGACAAATATAAAACAATTCAAACGAGACAACTAACGGTCTTATGTATGTACAAATTAATGAACGAAAAACAAATGTGATACACAGTTACAAACAACAACCACTGAATTAAAAGTTCCTAACTTGGGACAGGCACATACAGAATGTGGCAGGGTAAAACATAATAGCGGGCGCCCAACCCTAACCCTAACTTGGGACAGTGGTGTAACAGTACAACATAAGAAGAAACTATAAAAATCAGTTGAAAAAGGCGCAACTCATAAGATGGATACAAATAGACATACATCTAACAAAAACACAGAGTGGACGTGGCAGTGTACTTATACATCCCCACAACAAAAAGACTTTAAGTACAGATCTGAGAGTATTAGCAGTTACTGACAGCTAGTTCAAAGCAAATAACAACTAATAAAACAAATCATGCATCTAAGACTTAAATATCAATCATTATGTATCCTTTCAGCTTAGAGATTTTTGTTTTACAAATATTTTTAATTTAATTTAGGGTCTTGGCTATGTACACTTTAAAAAATATCAGAATACTTTAAAGTAAATAACACATGTACCTATTTACACAAACTGCTTGGTGTACTACAATACACACCTAAATTGGAAGATCCGGGCAGAACATTACACGGGGTTTCCCCCAAACATTGCGATAAAAATAACTTATGTTTTAAATTTGAATTCCATGTACACAACATATTTACACTAAAAACATGATTTAATACATTTTGTGCAGCATAATTACACAATGCTTTAGTTTCTTCAGTTACATTAAACAAGCTTAAAATTACTAAGATTGTAAATCGTCAGCTACTTACCTTTAAAAGACTATCAATTGAATTTTGACTCTGCACCTTCGTATTGAAACCACCAAGACGTCAAAGTGTATAATTCATGTACATACATTCGTATTTCCACCTAATGAACTTACATGTGTAGTTACGTAACTGATATGCACACGTGATACATGTTTTGGTATTTACATCATTATCTTACTTTCTATCTCCCGAGATCAAAAGAAAGATATGCAAGCAAAAAACAATCAATCAATTCGAACTGAAACCGAACGATCATTCCTGTCACGAACAAGGACGACGATAATTCAAATACATTAACCTTACTGTGTTGCTTCTGCGTTACCTGTACTGATCAAACACACCATAATGATTTAAAATCTATGACACATGAATCTATTTTAATTGATTCCAATTCAAAATCCTGTTTTAATATTAGACACATGTTAGATAGCGGTATATGATTAAATAGAATACCAGTATAAGAAAAAACACATGAAGTATCCAATGGAGGAAGAGGAGGATACAATTGAGGTACTACGCAGTTTTGTTATTCATTAACTGACTATAATAATTGAAAACACTGGTTAATCCCCCAGCATGTTGTAGGTCAGCAGGACGCTCTTCAGTGGTCGTCGTGCAAATGTAAACTATATTCAAAGATCTTATTACAACATTGGTAAGATAACCTTTACTAATAAGTTTGTTTAAAGGTTCGATGAGTTTACATAGTGATTTCCGCGCTTTTAGTACAATATAACCGTAAAATTTAGTATGTGAAATACCGTGTGAAATATCTATGAAAGAATTTAGTAAAAGTTTTAAGCAATTCATGGTAACGAAATCCCTAACTTAATAATTTACCAGTTATGCATGGATTACGTTGGTTAAAATCTATGACATCACTACACACGGGCATTACGAACGAGTTGGAATACATAAAACCGTATGAGGAGCCAAAGGAACATAGCCGTCTAAAAAAGGAAATTTAACAATTATGAATGAAAAATCGTCTCTTTTGTCGTAAATTTTAGTATGGAGTTTTTCTTTAGAAATTGAAATGTCTAAATCTAGAAAAGGACAACTACTGCTGTATATGTTAGATTTATTTAAAGTAAGTTCCGTTGGATAAATGTCGGTAGTATATTTAGAGAACTCTGGATTATTTAACGGAAAAATATCATCAAGATAACGGTAGGTATTGTTGAATGTATCAACCAAATATAACAATGACGTGTCTTTGTAAGTTTGGTCATAAACTGAGATTCATACCAATACAGGAATAAATCTGCTATGAAAGGGAGCGCAGTTATTACTCATAGGAATACCTACTACCTGTCGATAAATTGTATCACCGAAACGTACATATATGTTGTCCAGGAGAAATTTGAAGCTTCAATCATATCTTCACATTTCCAGTAAGTGTATCTAGCATACTTTCCTTTTTCGTTACAGAGAAAGGCTTTAAACGAGTTACAACAAATACATTTGCAATGAGATTTTTCAAAAGACCATTTAATTTAATATGAAAACTTTTTCTTGATAAGATTGTTTGAAAGCATAGTGTAGAGATTTGAAAAATCATAACTGTCAACAGAATAAAAGGGACAAAAAAAAGCACGTACTTTATCTAAAACCTCTAATGAACTTTTAACACTCCAAAAATTATTAATACCATTATTGTCATAGCTTTATTACAAAAGTTAATAACAAGTTCTTTGATAGTAGTAATGGAGGTAGTTAACAGCACTGACGGATTAGTAGTAGAACACTGACAAGATGCGGAGATGAAATGGAATTTAAATGGTTGTTTGTGTAATTTAGGTAACCAGTACATAGTCGGGACTTTCAAGAGACCAAATGACTTAGAATTTAACAACTCTGCACAGGAGACTAAATGACACAGAAATTAAAAACTATAGAACCGTTCGGCATTCAACAATGAGTAAATCCCATGCCGCATAGTCAACTATAAAAGGCCCCGAAATGACAAATATAAAACAATTCAAACGAGACAACTAACGGTCTTATGTATGTACAAATTAATGAACGAAAAACAAATGTGATACACAGTTACAAACAACAACCACTGAATTAAAAGTTCCTAACTTGGGACAGGCACATACAGAATGTGGCAGGGTAAAACATAATAGCGGGCGCCCAACCCTAACCCTAACTTGGGACAGTGGTGTAACAGTACAACATAAGAAGAAACTATAAAAATCAGTTGAAAAAGGCGCAACTCATAAGATGGATACAAATAGACATACATCTAACAAAAACACAGAGTGGACGTGGCAGTGTACTTATACATCCCCACAACAAAAAGACTTTAAGTACAGATCTGAGAGTATTAGCAGTTACTGACAGCTAGTTCAAAGCAAATAACAACTAATAAAACAAATCATGCATCTAAGACTTAAATATCAATCATTATGTATCCTTTCAGCTTAGAGATTTTTGTTTTACAAATATTTTTAATTTAATTTAGGGTCTTGGCTATGTACACTTTAAAAAATATCAGAATACTTTAAAGTAAATAACACATGTACCTATTTACACAAACTGCTTGGTGTACTACAATACACACCTAAATTGGAAGATCCGGGCAGAACATTACACGGGGTTTCCCCCAAACATTGCGATAAAAATAACTTATGTTTTAAATTTGAATTCCATGTACACAACATATTTACACTAAAAACATGATTTAATACATTTTGTGCAGCATAATTACACAATGCTTTAGTTTCTTCAGTTACATTAAACAAGCTTAAAATTACTAAGATTGTAAATCGTCAGCTACTTACCTTTAAAAGACTATCAATTGAATTTTGACTCTGCACCTTCGTATTGAAACCACCAAGACGTCAAAGTGTATAATTCATGTACATACATTCGTATTTCCACCTAATGAACTTACATGTGTAGTTACGTAACTGATATGCACACGTGATACATGTTTTGGTATTTACATCATTATCTTACTTTCTATCTCCCGAGATCAAAAGAAAGATATGCAAGCAAAAAACAATCAATCAATTCGAACTGAAACCGAACGATCATTCCTGTCACGAACAAGGACGACGATAATTCAAATACATTAACCTTACTGTGTTGCTTCTGCGTTACCTGTACTGATCAAACACACCATAATGATTTAAAATCTATGACACATGAATCTATTTTAATTGATTCCAATTCAAAATCCTGTTTTAATATTAGACACATGTTAGATAGCGGTATATGATTAAATAGAATACCAGTATAAGAAAAAACACATGAAGTATCCAATGGAGGAAGAGGAGGATACAATTGAGGTACTACGCAGTTTTGTTATTCATTAACTGACTATAATAATTGAAAACACTGGTTAATCCCCCAGCATGTTGTAGGTCAGCAGGACGCTCTTCAGTGGTCGTCGTGCAAATGTAAACTATATTCAAAGATCTTATTACAACATTGGTAAGATAACCTTTACTAATAAGTTTGTTTAAAGGTTCGATGAGTTTACATAGTGATTTCCGCGCTTTTCGTACAATATAACCGTAAAATTTAGTATGTGAAATACCGTGTGAAATATCTATGAAAGAATTTAGTAAAAGTTTTAAGCAATTCATGGTAACGAAATCCCTAACTTAATAATTTACCAGTTATGCATGGATTACGTTGGTTAAAATCTATGACATCACTACACACGGGCATTACGAACGAGTTGGAATACATAAAACCGTATGAGGAGCCAAAGGAACATAGCCGTCTAAAAAAGGAAATTTAACAATTATGAATGAAAAATCGTCTCTTTTGTCGTAAATTTTAGTATGGAGTTTTTCTTTAGAAATTGAAATGTCTAAATCTAGAAAAGGACAACTACTGCTGTATATGTTAGATTTATTTAAAGTAAGTTCCGTTGGATAAATGTCGGTAGTATATTTAGAGAACTCTGGATTATTTAACGGAAAAATATCATCAAGATAACGGTAGGTATTGTTGAATGTATCAACCAAATATAACAATGACGTGTCTTTGTAAGTTTGGTCATAAACTGAGATTCATACCAATACAGGAATAAATCTGCTATGAAAGGGAGCGCAGTTATTACTCATAGGAATACCTACTACCTGTCGATAAATTGTATCACCGAAACGTACATATATGTTGTCCAGGAGAAATTTGAAGCTTCAATCATATCTTCACATTTCCAGTAAGTGTATCTAGCATACTTTCCTTTTTCGTTACAGAGAAAGGCTTTAAACGAGTTACAACAAATACATTTGCAATGAGATTTTTCAAAAGACCATTTAATTTAATATGAAAACTTTTTCTTGATAAGATTGTTTGAAAGCATAGTGTAGAGATTTGAAAAATCATAACTGTCAACAGAATAAAAGGGACAAAAAAAAGCACGTACTTTATCTAAAACCTCTAATGAACTTTTAACACTCCAAAAATTATTAATACCATTATTGTCATAGCTTTATTACAAAAGTTAATAACAAGTTCTTTGATAGTAGTAATGGAGGTAGTTAACAGCACTGACGGATTAGTAGTAGAACACTGACAAGATGCGGAGATGAAATGGAATTTAAATGGTTGTTTGTGTAATTTAGGTAACCAGTACATAGTCGGGACTTTCAAGAGACCAAATGACTTAGAAATTAACAACTCTGCACAGGAGACTAGATGACACAGAAATTAAAAACTATAGAACCGTTCGGCATTCAACAATGAGTAAATCCCATGCCGCATAGTCAACTATAAAAGGCCCCGAAATGACAAATATAAAACAATTCAAACGAGACAACTAACGGTCTTATGTATGTACAAATTAATGAACGAAAAACAAATGTGATACACAGTTACAAACAACAACCACTGAATTAAAAGTTCCTAACTTGGGACAGGCACATACAGAATGTGGCAGGGTAAAACATAATAGCGGGCGCCCAACCCTAACCCTAACTTGGGACAGTGGTGTAACAGTACAACATAAGAAGAAACTATAAAAATCAAATAATAATAAAACAAATCATGCATCTAAGACTTAAATATCAATCATTATGTATCCTTTCAGCTTAGAGATTTTTGTTTTACAAATATTTTTAATTTAATTTAGGATCTTGGCTATGTACACTTTAAAAAATATCAGAATACTTTAAAGTAAATAACACATGTACCTATTTACACAAACTGCTTGGTGTACTACAATACACACCTAAATTGGAAGATCCGGGCAGAACATTACACGGGGTTTCCCCCAAACATTGCGATAAAAATAACTTATGTTTTAAATTTGAATTCCATGTACACAACATATTTACACTAAAAACATGATTTAATACATTTTGTGCAGCATAATTACACAATGCTTTAGTTTCTTCAGTTACATTAAACAAGCTTAAAATTACTAAGATTGTTAATCGTCAGCTACTTACCTTTAAAAGACTATCAATTGAATTTTGACTCTGCACCTTCGTATTGAAACCACCAAGACGTCAAAGTCTATAATTCTTGTACATACATTCGTATTTCCACCTAATGAACTTACATGTGTAGTTACGTAACTGATATGCACACGTGATACATGTTTCGGTATTTACATTATTATCTTACTTTCTATCTCCCGAGATCAAAAGAAAGATATGCAAGCAAAAATCAATCAATCAATTCGAACTGAAACCGAACGATCATTCCTGTCACGAACAAGGACATTACCTTTACTCTGTTGCTTCTGCGTTACCTGTACTGATCAAACACACTATAATGATTTAAAATCTATGACACATGAATTTATTTTAATTGATTTCAATTCAAAATCCTATTTTAATATTAGAAAAATGTTAGATAGCGGTATATTATTAATTCGAATACCAGTATAAGAAAAAATACATGAAGTATCCAATAGAGGAAGGGGAGGATACAATTGAGGTACTACGCAGTTTTGTTATTCATTAACTGACTAAGAATTGAAAACACTGGTTAATCACCCAGCATGTTGTAGGTCAGCAGGACGCTCTTCAGTGGTCGTCGTAAATTTCAGTATAGTATTGTTTGCTATCAACGAATTGAAATTTATTTCGAAAATAAAAAAAATACAAATAATAGGGATATTCAAATTTAGCATGTGACGTTTTATGTCTCATATTTGTTTTTCGTTATTTGTTTTGCTATAAATTACGCCGTTAGTTTTCTCAATTGAACTTTTTTATATTTTAATGTCGTTGCCTTTTATAGCTGACTATAGCCAGTATGGGTATTGCTCATTGTTGAAGGCCGTACGGTTGCCTATAATTGCTTACATCAACTTTATTTGAACTTTGGTGGATAGTTGTCTCATTGGCAATCATACCTCATCTCCTTTTTTTATATAGTGTATTATTTGATTATATAACTTCACAACAATCACTTGCCAAAAGTTAATTTCAAATATATAGGAATAATTTGCGTCTGCATCAAGGAATATAAATATTGAGTAATTAGGTGTAAAAAGATTGCCAGCAAGACAACAATACACATAATGTACGTCGTGCACCATTTTTGACAACCTCACGTGTACCAGTTGACCACCCCTTTGGATCCGCCTCTGATATGACATGCAAAACATCAGAACTAACAAGTCCTTAAAAATGTCTCGACTCATCAGATCGGCGTGTATATAGAACAAATAAACTTTAGTTAACAAGAATATGGACACAAAGTACCAAAGCATATATCATTATAACATTCTTATATTTTTTAGTCAGAGAAAAGACATTATTAGACAGCCTTATCTTTAGATTTATTCCAGAAGTAAGTGTTTTACTCTTTAACCGTCTAATAAGAGTCGTTCCCTTAAACGTGTTAAACGTGTTAGACAGGAAGTTGACTGTTGTTTGGAGAGGCAATTTTGAGAGGAAGATATGAGCTTGATAGAATTGTTGATAACTTAACCAAACACGTATAGTGTTTATGTGTTTTGATAATTATAAGAACATTATATTAAGGATCGTTCTTTTAAAATTCATAATAAACCTATTAACTTATAGCATGAATACACGAATAAATAAAGGCAACAGTTGTATACCGCTGTTCAATATCATAAATAGATTTAACAGAAACAAATCCGGGTCACAAACAAAAACCGAGGGTAATACATAACAACTATAAGAGGAAAACAACGGAACAACAGAAATACTGAACTGCTACAAAAACAAACGCCAACATACATACAAACGGACTATTTGATAACAACTGCCATATTCCTGACTTGGTACAGGAATTTCCTTATGTATAAAAATGGTGGATTAAACCTGGTTTTAAAGGTAGCTTAACCTCTCACGTGTATGACAGTCGCATTGAATTCAATTATATTGACAACAATGTGTGAGCAAAACAAACAGACATAATATGTAAAAACAGTCAACATTGTACATGTTGATATATAATCTTAATCACTATAAAAACAAATAACTGTTTCAACAAAGAAACACAAATGGCATATAGACAAAGTATATAAGCAAACATTAAAGACAAGAATTCAAAATTGACCATAGCACAATAACCAAATGGCGGGATGTATAAGTTCCAAGCCACGTCATAAGTATATAACCAAAAATGAACTAAACAGTAAAAGGTAAAAAATATACAAGGACAAAACAAAAAGGAAAACTTTAACGTCAAAAGAGTTCCAATTTCACAACAATATCCATCTATTTGTGAATTCAATCAAAATTTGAAAAACGTATTTCATTATGATGTCAATGTTGACATTGAGAAAAAAATAGAACAAATGAATATTTAAGCAGATACTTTAGCTATGCATAGGCTACATGTACGCCAAGCACTGGAATTTAATGTCTTAGGTAAACAAAATTTGTCACACAGATTATATATATGATGTCATAAATTTATGTAATAATGATAATACATTACATGTTTCATTTGTATGAAACATTACTTTTATTAAATAAAAATACAATGAGTACATGTGGTTTAACTGATGTTTTTAATTTTAATGTAAAGTTCATATCATATGAGTGAAAATAATTTTAATAATATATTTCAAAAAAGAAAGGAGAACGATACAACAGAGATAGTCAAATTCTTAAGTTCGAAAAACGTACAACGCCATGAGAACTCCTTGACAGTAATACACACGATTAACCTTGAACGTTAGCGACCTATTTTTTTTTTTTTTTTGCACACAACGTTATCGTGTGACTTGGCGTTTTAAAAGGGAATTTCCCATGATAAAATGATTATGATTTGAATTCGAATTCATCAACTGAAAGCATAAGGTGAATACTTTCGACATACGAACACCTATTACAAAAAAAAAACGTTTAAAATATTTACTGTGCCTGTATTTATTGTATTGTTCTTTAATAATGTTAATTGATTTAATCATGATAATGCCATGGCGGTCAAGTAACATAAAACTTTCAGGTCAGGCCGGGTACATTGAAATAATGGATAATTAAAAACAAGAAATCCAATAATGTGTAGTCTTGTTGTTAAGGAAATATACAAGTAAATTCAC
Source organism: Mytilus californianus (assembly GCF_021869535.1). Lineage (NCBI taxonomy): Eukaryota > Metazoa > Mollusca > Bivalvia > Mytilida > Mytilidae > Mytilus > Mytilus californianus. The sequence continues at coordinate 39,600,279 of NW_026262712.1, forward strand.
TAATCTATGATTTATTAAAATTCCATTCCAGGAAATTATTTACATTATATACAGTTTACAAAATGCATAGTTCAAAGATTCGTTGGTACATTACTTTCACACGGCATCACAAACGGATTTCATTACATTCCGTATAAAAATAAGCAACAGTGTCCAATACTGTGCACACAAAAAAAAAACACGCATAGTGTCCAATACAATGCGGACAAAACCACGCAACAGTGTCGAATACTGTGCGGACAAAAACCACGCATCAGTGTCCAATACTGAGCGGACAAAAAAAACCACGCATCAAGTCCAATACTGAGCGGACAAAAAACCACGCAACAGTGTCCAATACTGTGCGGACAAAATACAAAGAAATAATACTAATTCCGAATCTATCAGTGATCTCTCAAGATGTACCTAGAATAACAAAAATCTGAACCTTATAACAACAATCCCACCAGGCATTTCAACGTTGTTTCAACGTTGAAATAACGTCGACTTTCAACGTTGAAATGACGTTGATTTAACTGTTGATTTTGAAAGTTGAGATGACGTTGAAAAGGTGACGTTGAAACAACGTCATATTTCGACGTTGAAACAATGTTGATTTTTGGTTGAGAATAGGTTGAAAGGTTGACGTTGAAACAACATCATATTTCAACGTTGAAATAAGGTTGATTTTTGGTTGACAATATGTAAATAACAATTATTTCAAGGTTTCAACAAGGCTGATTTTTGGTAGACTGACTAAAATTGAATAATCGATGAAAAGGAAAACAGTTGATTAAGGTGAACAGTATAAATTAGATGTGGTATGAATGCTAATGAGACTAACTTTCCATCCAAGTCACAACTTTGTTAATGTAAGCAATTATAGGTTAATAATTGCCTTCAACAGGGAAAGACGTCTTGGCTCACACAACAGAAAGCTATCAAGGCAAAAATATCAGTGTTAAACAATGCAAACAGGAAAACCAAGAGTCTCATCTATATATAAAATGAGAAATAAAAAAATACCTATTACAGCCATCGGACTTAAAGTGTAGGTAAAACCAAACTGTTTGATTAGCTTCCATGCTACATGAACCACAAAGTCATTATTAGCTCATGTACACCTTCCAAATATGGAATGAGTCTTGCATGTGGATTCTAAATAGGTAAAACTGTAGTACAATGTTTATGTTTACACTTTTTTATTGGTTCTCTGACTGACTAGACTCCGCCCAAAGGAGGTATTAATCCGAGCTAGTAATGACTTCACGGTTCAGCTAGCAAAGAAACTACTGTAGATACTCGCTTATAAGTCAATCTGCCTATAAGTCGGATGCCCTTTTCAGTTTGAAAATCTGAGGATTCAGGCTTGACCCGCCTATAAGTCGGTCTGAATTGAGGTTATTTATTTTAAGCAGCAAACAGTAATTTATCGTCGGTAAATCAAGTTTTGAGTATTTTTCTGTAACTGTAGTTACACACAGAAATAGTGAACTGATAAAATAAGTTCTTTCAGAATTTCACTGATGTCTGCTCTAATTTTGGACACCTTTCTTGATTGAAGTAAGTGAAATGAATGCAATAAATTTGTTTAAAATTGAATTTATTTTTGTAATTTGGATTAATCTTTGCTGGTCCTTCCCCCTCCTCCAGCTCTCTCGGGGGCATATTTTAAAAACTTCCCAATATCTTCCTTTACTTTAGTTTCTGTGATCTCAGGATACACCATCATTACGCATCCTGTAAACACATATACATCATGGTAAGTCTTAAAATATGTATACTTCAAATCAATTATTGTGAACAGTGTCATTTGCCAAAACTTTGCACACTCAATAAAATATAAATAACACACCAAGTACTTTGCAGAAAATGGAGGGTTGATGCAAATAAAGCTTACTGTAAGGCTTCTAGTGAAGTTTAGAATTAGTTGGTAAAAAAAAACATACATTGAGTAAAATAAATGAAAAATATCATTGTTTATAATTTATATTCCTTGCAATAAATTTATAACAATTTCTAGATAGAAATATGCCACCAGGCTGAAAACATTTTGTTGAAATTTCAATTTGTTTCTATACAGGTCACATTCAAAGCACCCATCAAGTCCCTAAGAGCCTGAAATTGCTAACCCTTCTATCATCACATACTTATTTACACTTATTTATCAAAAATAAGAAGCCCAAATTACAATTCAAATAATATTCCTTGGAGTTTGTAAGTAAGCTTGCAACTAATTTCATTTTTGATTGATATCAATGCTAAAAAAATCCTGTTCAACAACATAAACTAATTACTTGAATAAAGTGAATATTTTTTTTATTTTCTCTTTAATTTATATATAAAATAATCAAATTATATCAAAAAGATAATATAAAATATATATATAAATGCTAGATAATAGATCATCTTTACAAAACTTTTACCTTCCATGGTGGCAATTTTTAATTTTGAATTGGCACCTGTTCAAAGTCTAGTTTCAATCCATTGAATGCATGGTTTTTTTAAAGTTTTTTTTCAAAAGTTCAGCAAATCAAAATGTCTATAAATTAATAATGTTGTCATGTTTATTGATTTATCAAAGCTTACCTGAGATCACTTTGTAAAGCTTTGTTTTTAGGAAAGCTATCTTATTCTTTTTCCCTTTTAGGTTCATTCTTGCCATGACAATGTTTGACATCATTCTGGAACACAAAATATAAATCTGATACAATATGACCACTTAATTTCAACCTAGTTCATTTTCTTAGGATTGAAGTTTAAATATTTGAATACAGGTTTCTACTGCTAATAAAAACAAGTGGACACAGATGAGTGTGGATAGTATTATGCATTATAAGAGTATTGCATAAAACTATGAGTTAACTCACTAAGGATACCCCCATCCCGTTATGCCACATATTGTGATACTTAAATTAAGTAATTGCAATTTCTCCCTTGAAAAAAATCAGATCAGAAATATCCTCCATCATGCACATCTTCGGGTTGTGTACAACAACTGTGTAAAGTTTCATCAATATTGATTAATTTGTTAGTAGTTGTGCTTACAAGACTTGTTGCCATTTATTGCAATATTAACTAAGTAAAATCAATTATCTCCCTTGAAATTCTGACAAGAAATATTTATCATATATATCCCCTAAATTTTGTTTTTTCAGGGTATAAAAAAAACAAAATTTGCATACATATTAAAAGTGAATATGCAGTTTCAATATCTAACTACATTAAAATAAAATACCCAGTATAACATTTTTTCTTCAACCTGGTTACAAAATATGTCAAAATAAAAGACAATTAAGGAAGTGCAATTGACCATTCTATTGAAAGGTTGATATTTCTTTCTTTTCAATATTAACTAAACTTGCTAAGCTCATACATAACAAATGCCAGTTAAGGGGCAAATTGAAGTTCAAAGTAATATGAATTTAAACAAGTGAATTATTCAGTTTCAATTGAGTAATACATTTAGAGAATTTATTAGCTCATTATGACAAAATGTAAACCAAACTGACTGCTAATAGCGAAATATTATTTTAAAATTCCACATAAATGTTTGCAAAAAAAAAAATCATTTAATTTTTATAAACTCCAAAGCTAGTGCCCCTTAAACACAATGAATTACTTTTTCAACTGGCATTAACAGAATTATTTAATCTTTTCGACAGACTTTTGTAAATAAATTGTAGTCTCTTTCAACTTACCTTGTCATGGCTTTCTTCATTAGGTCACTGCTTCCAGCACCTCCAATTCTTCTCAAATATTCTGTCTATAAACAAAAATGGTTTTTGTATACTTGTATGCATTGACTGAAATTAACAATGACCCTTCAAAACAACAAATGTGTCTGTGAGAAATTAAAATTCTTTATGTGCTTATTTTTCCGAAAAATCATCATTGTTAATATGTATCACTTTCCTGTGCAAAGCATAATTTTCATCTGAAACTAATAAAAACAAATAAAATAATTTAAAGGAGAATCATTGTAAAAATGTCTAGTTTCAAAAGAATCATTATCAAGCATGTATTCTGATAATTATGTTTAAATATTATATGTCAGAACAAAACATTATATTTATAAAAAAACATAAACTGTAATATAAAACTAACCAATCTTGTCTGCTGAGCTACATCATCCAAGGCATTTTCCAATTCAAAAAATTCTTCTAAGGTTTCCGCCCTTTCAAGTTCACAGTGTGTCTGTGCAGTTGTGGCACACTGATTTTTTTTCAGCAGGTCTCTTGTTTCTGTTAGTAAAAACAATACTCTTCTCTGGAAACCTAAAATGATAAAACCAATCTATGATTAATGCAACATTACAATGCCTTGTCTTAAATACCCAGTATATTCAATACATATATATAGTAAGGGTGTAAATGTGACATGTATTATATGTAAACAAGAATGTGTCCATAGTACAGGGATGCCCCACTCGCACTATCATTTTCTATGTTCAGTGGACCGTGAAATTGGGGTCAAAACCCTTATTTGGCATTTAAATTAAAAATATATCATAGGGAACATTTGTACAAAGTTTCAAGTTGATTGGACTTCAACTTCATCAAAAACTACCTTGACCAAAAACTTTAACCTGACACAGGACAGACAGATGAACAGACAAACGGACGCACAGACTAGAAAACATAATGCCCCTCTACTATCGTAGGTGGGGCATAAAAACAATTTCTATGCAGAAAGCTCTCATAAGAAAAAAATTAGTATTTTCAAAACCTTTCCTTAATAAATATCAAAATAAAACTGAAACATCTAGGGTTAACCAACAATTGAAGTAGTAGTTGTGTGGTGCAGGTAAAAATCAAAATAGTAAGGCATGTTGAAGGTATTTCCTAGTGTTTGATTCAAAATTTTGTGTGATATCATTTTGAAATGCAGATGTAAATTTACACTTACGTTCATCAAACATTGGAAATGTCTCTGAATTGTTACTCGTCTTTCTGCCAGATGGTATATTTTTTGCAGCTGGTGTTGAAGTATTTTCCCTGACATGAGACCTTGAGCTTATGTTGCTGCTGAATGACTGCCAATCCTCTAGTGGTGATCTAGACCTTGCTCTGTTGTTGTTGGTAGAAACTCTCTGTGGTTGAGATTGTGAGCTTGGCAGTAGATAATCCTCAAGAGGTGAGGAAGATCTAGACCCTTGACTGTTCCCTGTTGAATGTGACCTATCTTCACTAGATTTTGATTTCTGAGTATAGAGACTATTTGAGGATCTTTTTTTCAATTCTTGTAATATCTCCTCTATTGAAGGTCTTGTGGATTTTTGAGTTGTGTTTGACGGTTTTCTTTGTGATGGATTCTGTGTTGTTGGTGATCTTGTTGTGGACTTGGACGAATAGGAATAAATAGATTTTAGTTTTGAAAAAATATCTGTCGGCGGTGAATAGCTTCTTGATCTAGATCTCCATGTCTGATTGTTTGATGGAGATCTAGATCTTGACCTCTGAGATAATGGTGGGGATCTTGATCTTGATCTGGACCTCTGTGTGATAAGTGGTGATCGAGATCTTGACTTCTGACGAAATGGTGGTGATTCTTGCCTGGTAGATGGTCTTGTTGTGGACTTCAATGTATTTGTAGACTTCAATTTTTTTGATGGCGATCTAGACTCTCTGTGGTTAGAAGTCTGACTGGAACTCAATTTTTGATGGCGATCTAGAATCTCTGTGGTTAGAAGTCTGACTGGAACTCTTCTTCTCTGTAACTATGGAGTTAAAAAGAAGGCAAACAATTATTTCTTTTTCCATTGAAAGCAATCATATAACAAAAGCACATAAAAAAAGACAACAGGAACAGTTTACGTCATAAATAACATTTTCTATTAAAATTCATCGAAACATGCCTTTTTCTCCTAAAAAGCAGCCTTCACAAAAAAAATTTTAAGATTATTTCCTGCTCCGAGGTTGCCACTAGTCCTATGAACCATACTAGTAAATATTGATTTGGACTAGTACCAATTTCCAAAATTTAATATAGGCATATAGGGACAAATTTTGATATTTAGATTTCGTACAAGTAGATGAAAAAGTTTTTGGCACAGACTGTGATAATATAAGGCAACACCAAACAGTAGTTTTTTTAAAGGTGGCCCCGTATGGATACAAACATGTACAGTGAAACCTGACTAAACCGAACCCTGACTAAACCGAAAACCTGTCTAAAACAAACTTGTTCTGAAGACCAATCATATCACATTTTATGCATTATGAACCTGATTAAACCGAATACCTGCCAAAACCGAACAACATATCAAGTCCCAAAGAGGTTCGGTTTAGTCAGCTTTCACTGTACCCTTAAAATGGTTTATTCAACAGGCTTATTCTACTAAAGGGCCACCAATTTATTTTTGGTAAACAGAAGTAATTTTGATTGAAAATTTAACAACTTCATATTTATTGATACCCAGATCAGTTTTCATAAAGATAATTTGAAAGCAATGGACTCATTAGACAGCATACTTCCACAAAAAAGTAAACACAATCCTCTAGGCATCATTTTGAATAATCTATTCGTTTAATAATACACCTTTTTTATCTCTGGTGGCAACCAATATTTCACAGGAGTTAACAAAAAAATTTAGTTCAATGTATATTTTAATTAAAGCTATTTATCAAACTCACCCAATTCTTTGCACTGTGCGTTTCTTTCAATTAACTTTGTGGGAGGCTTCGGCATTGATGAAGATTTTTCTGAAATTAAGTGAATAACTTAAATTATGCTTAAAATAACATCTTGTATGGTGTGTTATTCTTTGTTGAATTGACATTAAAGGATCTTGTACATGCATGTATCATAATTACAAATGTATAACTCTATGACACAATTTAAGAAATGAAACCATACACTAAAGTTACACACATAACTACGATAGACAGTCATCAAACTTCAAATCAAATGCTTTAGACAATGATATGACAAAACCACAATTATACTGCTAGTTAAAATTAGTAAAACAGAAACCCTTGAACTGATTAAGATAACCTTGATTTTTCAATGGCTCAAGTCTCGTAAGTTTGCATGTCATGAAAGTCTAGATTTTAATTTAAAAAGCATTTTTCTTCAAACTATAACATTACTCAAGCATACATGTATATGTATATATGTACTTATAACATTTAAAGTCTTTAACTTTAACAAATATATAATCATGCACAAATTTTAAGCTGATTTTGTTTTCCTTACCTTGGTTTCTTGGAACAGTAGCTTGACTTTCACCCTTATCCTTATTTTTTCCATTTTTAGATGCTCCAACTACAATAAAAGCAGTTTTACAATGTGGTACATTTTAAATTAAACAGAAAAAAAACAGGGTTCAACATTAACTTTTCTCACAACTACTTGTTAGATAGAGCAAAAAACGTGTCTGAATATTATTTATAACATTGATTTTAAGCAGCTATTTGTTGACATAAAATAATAAATTAGGTAAAAACAAATGAATAGCGAGAGATTATTTTTTGTACCTGATTTATCAGTAGCTTTTGTGCCTTCTTCATTACCAATTTCTGAAATATATAGAAAATATGGTAAAATTATTTATAGGCAAAAAAAAAAAAACCTGGCAAAATGTTTAGGGACATCGGCTGAAATAAATGGAGTCCAAAGGTCAGCAAAACATTTTTTGTGTGATCTGCAATACAGGAAATAGCCTTTAATCTGGTTCAAAAATTTATCCAGTATTGCATTTATATCCTCTTTGAGAAAGAATGATCATATTGATCCTTATTGTTATATATATAGCAGCATCCATATATTGATTTACAGCTCCAGCACTTTTAATATGTATGATACTTAAAGTACACAAAATAAATTGGACTGACAAACACATTCTCAGCAAATGGCAGACAACTGGAAATTAAAACTAATTTATAACATCATAAGTTGAAATAATATCTTATCAATGAATAAATAATTGATGGACTTCTTAGAATGAGACACATAATTTTGCTCAGAAGAAAAACATTATTTTTTTCTCTATTAGTTAATAAGTATCAATATAAATACTGGAATTGTTTTTATTGTTCAAAAGATATTATTTGATTTATGGCGACATCTATTGGTAGAAATTTATACCTGTAATAAAGTCTTGGAACACTTTTTTCTTAAGTATCCTTTTTTTCCCATGATCACTATCAGCTTCATCAGGAGATAATTCAGCTGTAGTGGTAAAGTCATAATCTTCACATTCTTTTCTTTTGTCTGTAAATATATCAAAATATAAAGTTCAACATTTTTTAATACATAAAATTTTCCAGAAATAACCAAATGTTTAGATCAAAATAATTACAATAACAAGTAAAAAGTGCACCCATCTTTTAAAACAATTTTTTTTGCATATATAAATAGTTTGTTAGTTGTGTATTTTTTTCTATTTTGCTTCGAGTGGATCAATCCTCATGGTCTGGTATACATTAGTGTTTCCAGGCCTGCTCAAGCCCAACTCTGGGTACAGGTTTTCAAATTGGTGGTCTTGGGTTGTTTTATTTTGGTAGAGTTGTTGTCTTTTTGACATATTCCCTGTTTACATTCTTTATTCTAATATGGTTTAAATTGAAGTAGACGAACAGAAAAAAGGAAATACTTTTTTTAATGGTCCTTTCAAACATTCTGATTAAAATGTAGTGTTGGTACTTTCAGATTTATAATTGACTACTAAAATAAAAGTACATGTATAACAGTTTTTGAAAGTTTTAGGTCTACAGAAGCCACTCAATCAACACCTTAATCAGCATTGTAAAATTTTAAACAGATTAAAAAAGGACAAGAGCTTTCAGAATTGTGTTTATTTGCAAATTTGGTATATATATATGCATGATATAAATAAAATAAATTTATACTTACTAGATTTAAACTTGATTTTTACCAACTCAAACTTCATCCAGTTGTCACTTGGTTTTTTCATCTCTTTCATTAACCTTTTTACATTGGTGCCAGGTGGCCACATGATGTGTTTCTCTCCAATCCAAGAGAGTGGTAAAGTTCCCTCCTCCTCTTCACCCTGCTCCTTCCAAACAGCCAACGCCCATGTTGCTTCACTATTTTCCTATGAAAAAGTTGTAATATATGAATTAACAATAATATTGTAACCTAATGCTACAACATGCGTGAAAATGTACCATGATGCTTCATGCACTAATTTATCATGTCTGAGGATGCACAAAATTAAAATTATCACATTTTATAACATGAATTTTATTATATTTTGTTCTTTTAAAGAGGGTGTTTTTCCAACTCTCTAATGTACCTTAAATGCATTAAAAAATGTTTAATATTTCACAAAATGAATTTAGGCCCATTCTAGTATTAAAACATTCTATGTTTTACATTCAATAAACCTCTAACATGCATTTTGTAGTATTAACTTGTAAATCTATTTACACCATTACACATTAGCTTAAAATATAAATGTGTATATGTTATTGAATCTTTACCTAATGTCTCTCAATACCATGCAACATAGGCATCAACAGGTACCCTCCTTCATATGGCAAGCAAACAACTTTTCTTTCAATGTCAGTTTCTTCCACCATTTGCCTTGAAGCATATCTTTCTATGTTTTTAGCAACAGCAATGTTAATCAATTTGGAATCACATGGCTCCTTGAAAAATTGTTCAGTATATTGTGGCTTTAATATATCACAAACATATTTTTTTCCTGGGCGTCGTTCTCTGACAAAGGCGAAATTCTGATTCCAGAGAAGAAAAAAACCATCCTTTTTTTTCATGGATACATACATAAAGGTCTTACTATGAATACGACGAATATTAGACTTTTCTGCCTCTGTCAATCGCTTGACTACTTGCACATAAGGGTTTTGTCCATTTTTAACCTTCTTTTTAATCTGGTGTAAATAATTTTCAAACTGAAATGCACTCAAATCGTTGAGTGATGTATCATAGTTTTTTACGTCATCAGTAACATGGACCAATGCATGAACATTATAGGAAACAAATGTATTTCCATATAGAGTTGTGGCATTCTTCACAAAATATGTCATAAGTTCTTGGGCATAATCCAAGTAGGCATTTCTGGTTTCTTTAATTGAGTCTAAAAGAATGCTTAAGGCCACGGTCAATGTTAAAAAATGGTTGTACATAGCCCTAGAAAGAACAGACTTCAGCACTAAGGGCCCACTGTACAAGACAAACTGTCTGAATTCTGTTGCTTTCCATTTGTCCAATTCAAGAGAACGTGGCTGTCTAGCAAACTCCCTTGGCATTTTCCCACGGAGGTTTTTTAGTTTGTCTGATATCAATTTAAGTTGTTGTTGTGACAACTTGCACTCCCTTGGACCTTGCTTCAGGAACATAAGAATCCTCTTCACTACACCTAGACAAACTAAATGCATGTAGTCAAGTGGGAAGGTATTTATGCAAAACAGTCCTGCATCTATTAATGGTGAGCGTGATGTTTGATGGTTGCTGTATAGGCATGCTCTAAATTCCTCCTCAGTTCGCAATGGAGGACTGTTATCAGATGAATTAAAAACAACACGGCCATTCCACTCACCCCTAATGGTACATCTTTCACAGCTGTAGTAACCATTGTGACCTACAGTACATTTTATGAAGGACCTGGCTGAAGCATCACATATAAAAGCATTTAATTTGACGGTGTATAAAATTTCATTAAAAGTTATTCCATGCGTTTTTAAATTTTCCAACTCTCCTAAAAAATCTGACAAATAAGCCTGCACAGAATTTGGCTTGGAATTTCCACAGTATAAAGCCACTATAAAAGGTTCATATTTTGACAAACTGCATAATATAGGCCAAAACTGTGTGTTTGATGATTTAAAAAGTGGGACACCATCAATGTTAAAATCTAACAACAGCTCATTATTTCTTGTAAAATGTCTTGCGTTTTGAGTCAAAATTTTTAAAATACCACTTTCAATTCCTAAATATATATAGTCACCCTACATTTTTTATTTATATCGATATGTCGAGGAGTTTTTAACAGTGTTCTAGAATCCTTTGGAACGCGGTGTCCATATTTTCTAAAGATAAATAACAAAGAATTTAAGCCATCTCTTGATGTTTTGTTCTCAGTGGCCCATTCAGCTAAATCTTTACAAAGATCATTATTATCAGAATCAGATTGTTCATCTTCACTTGATACTCGGCTACTTCCAGAACTATCATTTTCACTACTATGTTCTTCTTCACTACTTATTTCTTCATCATTACTGCTTTCGACATTATCACTACTCGCTTCATTTTCATTGTTGCCATATTCATGATTAATATTAATGTTACTGCTCTGACTTTCAGACAATTCATGCATTATATCTGAACCTTCTTGTACAGCTGATACATGGCTTGACACACTTTCCTCATCATCACTTAGGCAAGCCAAGTTTTCTACCTCAGTGTTATACATTCTCCATCTTCTAAGATATGAGCGCTGTAAAAGGTTTGAATTTTGTTACATGCATATGTTTATACATGTTATATGTTGTGTTAAAATTCCTGAAAGTTGATCATGCATTTCGTTTGCCCTTTAATATAAATATGATAATCCATTAGGCTAGACTTTTTATTGTTTTTCAACGACATAAGCCTACCCTAAGTTTTGGAAAACCAAAATAAAATAGACTTTGTCAACTCTTATTTTTACTTTCCCTCCTACCTGCCTACCCTATGTTAAGAACCAGAAAAAAATAATCTTGAATGAGAACCGTTAGTTATTTTGCAGGTTTTTTTTTCTAATCATAATTAATTGTATTTTCATTTTTGGAACCAACTGAGCACAACTTTTGACTTTTATTTCTATTTCGCCCAAAATTTTCTCTCTTAACAAATAATAAAAAAAGTCTGGCCTTAATTAAGTCTGAAAATTATCTATTTAATTTTAATAATTGTTTCTTTGTGACATAATGTTCAGTGGCGGATCCAGAGGGGGGGGGGGGGGGGGGGGGGGGGGGTTCCGGGGGTTCGCACCCCCTTTATTTTGGCCGATCAATGCATTTGTATCGGGACATATATTTTGCACCCCCCCTTTTGAAAATTCCTGCATCCGCCCCTGATGTTTCATAGATTAGGCAAAACAAAATAGGGTATACATGTAGGCTGGGCAGAAATTTTAAAATTAATATTCTTTTTTATCAAGTTTCAGATTGATATTAGTATATATAACTGACAATTCTAAGATTATTCTTGATAAAACCATTTTGAAGATATGCTCACATTTATTTTGTCTCTTATAGATCCACACAATGATAATTTTCCAGAAGCATTTAAAATTTACAATAAAATGAAGGGGGGCTTTTGGGTACATTTTTAAGACTTGGGTAACCATTTTAATTTTGACTAATATGTGGACAATTGTTGTTATTAACATGATTAAAGGATGACTTTATAACATATTATTTTTTATATAGTTTCCTCAGAGATTTTTTTGGTTTTCTATACTCTGGCTTCAATCATAAAAGTTTCCAAAAAATACAGCAATCAAACAAAAAACTTGATATAAAAAATGGCCCATGAGGCTCTGCTGCATGCATGCATTTAGGTTTACATGCATAAGAATAGAAAACAGTGATTCTGAAGTAAAATATATAAGAGAACATAGTTTCCATGTTCCCCACGTTGCAAATAATTCATTTATCAAATGTTACAAATACAGATGGCATCACTCTTTTTAAAAAAGTCAAATGGCAACCATTTTAGAATTGTTAGAGATATTGCTGATATTATTCTATATAGAATTTGTTTTATAAAATTCTTGAAAATTTTCTATTAAAAAAAGTGATTGGTACCAAATTTTGAAGTTGTCAGAGTCATGTGAATTGTTGATATAAACCTATGACATAAGTTTCATAAAATTCTGGAAAGAATTGTACAAGTAACTATAAACAAGAGGCTCTCAAGAGCCTGAATCGCTCACCTTAAATTATTTGTTTAAATCTTTCATCAATGATTATTTTGGCTTTTTAATTTATATAAATATATTCCTGAATCTGGTCATATCTTCTTCAAAAGCAAAACAATGCATTTTACCCCTATGTTCTATTTTAGCCAATACAGGCTATGTTTCTTGACGTACAAGGAAATAAATATAAAATTTATACTAAATACTCTGAAACTCGTTTGGCTGAAATTTATTCAGCAGTTTCAAAGGAGAAGATTTTTTAAAGTAAGCTAACAAGTAAAAGAAATTAAGTAAAATATCTTTAAGTTTTAAGGGCAATAAATCCTTAAAAGGTCAATTGACAATTTTGGTATTATTGACTTATTAGTAGATCTTATTTTGCTTAACAGTTTTACTGTTTACAGTTTCTCTTTATCTATAATAATATTCAAGATAGTGATCAAAAACTGCAAAATTTCCTTAAAATAACCCCCATGTTCTATTTATAGCTATGACGGTCATGTTTGTCAATTGATCAAAACTTATACAATTTATAAAATAGATACTCTAAGGAACATTATATTAAAGTTCCATATATATATATAGCCTAGTTTGTTTATTCTATGGGGTCAAATATTTCAAAATCCTCAATAAACATGATTGTGACAAAAACATGTGACATGCATTCTCATGCAACATGCCAAATAGCAGTTATCTCCTCCCTGTAGGCTCCTCTGCAAAATGGATTCATCTCTGAAATTGAGAAACCATCACAGATGAATTTCTCTCTGCGAGTGCTATATTTGTATAATTGATTTAATTTAATACATGTATTTAATTTACAGACTTTTATTATTGATAAGATATCAACATCCAACGCTGAGTGAAGCCATGTTTTTCGAATTTATAATTTAATGCTTAAAAAAAGTAATTTTATAAACTCACAGGTAGATCTCTTCCATTTCCTTCTGCCATCCTATTTTATAATGGTATATCCAGACTACTTATAATCAAATAACCAACAGACTATAAAACCTGTAATGAAACAGTGAAAATAGTTATACATTTTTTAATCATTTATTGCTAATTTCAATGTCAGTTAGCTATATAGTTGGTAAAAAAATTTAAATAAAATTCAAACCTTTGGGTAAAAATTTACATAAATTTATAAACTGTCGATTATATATCCCTCTTAGGAGACCAAAATATCTTTTCTTGACATCTATCTGACCATGCTACATGTAGCTCCTGGAGACATTTTGTATACAATGCATAACTTCAAAGCATATACAGGTACACATGATGGTGACATCTGTAACTAAGTGTGCACCAGCCCCTATTTGTAGTTACTTATTATTTCAAACTGCCAGGATTTGAAAAAGTGTCACTTGTTGTTAAAAGCAAAATACCAAAATAATGAAACCACACCCATTAGTACATTTTTACCTTCTTAAAAAGGTTAAGAATGACCATCTGAGACAGACACCAACCTTGTGAGGACCTTGCCACCCATCATCATGAGACAGACAAAAGTAAATAGTGTATTCACTACTTCTGTCAATTACAAGTGCATGGATACAATAATGATGAATCTGACTAAATATATACAATTAACATGAATTAAATACATGTACAATAAATCTTCGATTAAGAGTCTAATTGGCACTCATACCCCATCTTCTTTTGTTCAATTTATATTATTTACATGAATTTTAAAACAGTATTTGTTCACTCAATTTTATTTGAAGTTGCCAAGATATACAAAAGCATCACTCGCTACTAAAAATAAAATACTAAGATTACCACTACTGCTATTTTGTAAGAATCAAAAAGGAAAATCAACCCAGGTTTCCATATAACATGGTGTATACACTTACAATGTACATTATTTCACTGCATTGAGTCTTGGACATGATGGATGGATTCGTTGTCTCATTGGCATCGATATATACCACTTCTTATTTTTATATGTACAGGATATTGAGTACAGTAGAAATAAAACTCTGTATTATATATCTTTATATATATTTAACGTGGTATGGGTGTGCCGCAAAACAGGGTCCCTTTTTCTTTCATGCCATGCTTTTAGAACAGGGTCCTTTTTTCATGTCCTGTTGTTAGAACAGGGACACTTTTTAAACATACAGTCTAGAACAGGATCGCTTATGTAAAATAACAGTCTAAATATCTTAAACAGGGTATAAATGTTCTGAGTGTGTCTAGAACAGGGTATGTTTTTCAATATTTTCTGGTTAGAACAGGGTCTCATTTGGCAAGTGCTATCGGCACAGTTATACCCAAAAAGATGGTCAGTAGGCCCCCCGGGTGGTGCATTCAATCTTCAACTCTGAATTTTTGTTAATGGCTTTATCTCGGCCGCACTGTAATAAAAGGGATAGAACAGACTACAATGTGATTTACTACATAAATTACATTTGTTTACAAATGCAAGAATATATGTTAATTTTTCAACTAGAGAAGTCATGGTCACTCTTCAATAATGACTACATGTAGTCATGACAGCTGTACAAGTTCCAGGTGATTTATGTTATACAGTTATATTCATTAATTTCTGAAAAAAAGTTTAGGATTCAAAACGAGGTCCTTCATCTTACTTTTTCATTTTTTTACATCATCTGGTTAGAATATATTAAGCTGGTCCTCGATCGACTACTACACTCAATGACTTAGTTCAAAGACAGCGTAAATACGAGCGTTTTATATTTTATCATATTTAGCGTGTCAAATTTTTGTTTATAAATTTACATAAAATCCTTACAAATGCGAACATACTTCCGGTTTTTTGTTCCGTGTCAAAATTCACCTCGTTTTTTAAAATTAAAACATAATTTCCATACCCAGAAGCAATCTTATCTGAATAAATATGAATTGATTTAATTACGTTTATTTAAACTGACAAATTGTGTTGGCTAATTAATAATTTCTTTGAATGTTCAGTTGATTCACCTCAAAATGTCCACCATGCAATAATATATATTTCCTGTCGCGACTAAACAGTTTATCTAACTGATGTTGAAAGAATAATATATAATTTTTAAGTATGATCAAACAAAATTTAAAGTATCCATATATTTGTAGACAAGTTAATATATACTTACAAAACTTCTAATACAATCTTCTTCTGGGTGATGTGCTGTTTTGGATTTAGGAGTGACTTGACCAACGCGCGTATGCAGAGAAATGCCGCCAAAAGCCGCGCACGCGTGCTTTCGTTCTATTTGATAATTTCCGACTATCATTTTTGTCAATATGACGATATAATTATATTGTGGACTTAATTAGTTAAAGTTGGTCATTCGTTTGGCATTTATATACAACCTGAACTTGAAAAAGTCACCATTTCTGCTATTCAGTTTTATCACCGCTTAGTATTCATAGGCGGATCATATGTGTGTGTGTGTGTGTGGGGGGGGGGGGAGGGGGGGGGGTAAATTATAAATGGAATCACTGAAGCATGACTAGAGCGGACCCCTATATATTATAGGTTATAGTC
This sequence comes from Mytilus californianus, assembly GCF_021869535.1. NCBI lineage: Eukaryota > Metazoa > Mollusca > Bivalvia > Mytilida > Mytilidae > Mytilus > Mytilus californianus. The sequence continues at coordinate 39,616,640 of NW_026262712.1, forward strand.
AGTGCCCTTTTAAAAAAAATCTGGATCTGCCACTGTTTTAATTAATTGTTTGTAATTAACCAAAAAAAATATATTGAGACTTTTAAGTCGTATCGGGAGTCGTATACAATTGAATAAGAGGGAAAATGTATAAAGTAGAATTGCATTTAATATAAAAACTGTTGAACATGCACTTATAATTATTAACTATAAGCTAAATTGAGTAAAAATAGGTTGAAATATGAAAAAAAATATTGTCAATTAAATAAAAGAAACACAAAAATAAAAAAGGGGGTCCACTTCACCAGCGCTTATAACAATTTAGCTATTTCTTATTGTTTTTTAGTTTCTGTGTGTAACCACAGCCAGTGCCTTGATTTGAACATAAAAGAATCAACTTTTAAACAGCATTTTTCAACATATATACCTTCAACATTAAAGATTCAACCAAAATTCAGCAAACAGTGTACTTTCTGTAACCTAAATTCAACGTTGAAGAATCAACCTATATTAAACGTTGAAATAACATACTTTCTGTTACCTAAATTCAACGTTGAAGATTCAACCAAATCCAACGTTGAAACAACATACTTTCTGCAACCTAAACTCAACGTTGCTATTTCAACGTTGAAACAACGTTGAAACAACGTCATGACCAAACATCAACCATTTATCAACGTTGAAATGACGTTGAGTGCCGGGTGGGATGCCACCAGAAATGCACCAACTATGCACGAAGAATTTTACCTAAATTCGACTTGTCTATCTGACCTAAATTGCCACCAAATATGCACCAAAAATGTACCAACCTATTTATACATTATAAAATCCTACTTAAACTAACACATGCAAAAAGGCTATGACCTCTATGAAATTAGATACATTACACACTACTGATAAATATGATACAAAAATAAAATGTAAAAAGAATGAAATAAATGACTTTAACAGATAAGAGAATTATTACGTGGCATTGGTATTATGCAATAAAACTCAAGTTCTTGTGTAGTGCACCAATAAACTATTCATTTTACACCTGTGATTGTAAATAAGATGTACGTGTTATTCGCCTCACATTATGAAAGATACCCATAAATAATACGCTTAATCATTTACATCTCAACAAGGTTTGCTTTTAAATACAATACACATTACACAAAATTATTCATATTCTCTTACATTTCCTTTGTCATTGAAATCCTTTGTTCCTTCAAGAAAGTATAAAATGAACACATAATCTAAAATAGAAATACAGTTGGGATAAGTTCTAACATCTCTTTCAAACAGATAGAATAAACTGTCAATGAACAGCTCTGAACCATTTAAGATAGAACTGTCAAAACCTATTTTAGGGTAGAACTGTCAGAATCAGCTCTAAATGACAAGAACTGTTAGTTTATTTTGGTAAAACAGTTCTAATTGGGGTTTTTATAGCAGCTGGTAGTGATTCAGAAAAAGGGCAGATATCTGAATATTTCCTTGTCAGTCATCTTTAAGATCCAACAGATAGTAAAAAATATTTGCAGTCTTATAAGTCTGTTTTTGTTGTGTTATTTCTCCGTGTTTTTTTGTTAATGCTTTAATCAAAAACATGTGTGTTTGAAGTTATTATGCTTCATCTGCACTTGAAAATGTTTGTCAAATTCGTCCGTTATTGTTTCATCAGACGTACTTGTGATATATTGTCTTTTGAAAGATCATTATTCATTCGAGCACCATTATTTATTACAAATATATAAATGGATTACACGTTATCCATATGACATACGTTCCACCTGAGTGTATCTGACATATTAAAGTCTTGTGTATAAGAGAGTACCGGGATAATTGGTGTTTTAATATGGCGATTGAAAATCTCGTACAGCGTGACATTTTTTATGCACATGCCTAGCTTTGACATGGCGAATTCAACAAATGTAATAATCTGAATAGATTTCCACTTGCAAAGGTCGACAACGATGTTTAAGATTGACGCTACTCTGATGAAAACTTAACATGAGGTGAAACGGCCCATACACTGATGCTTTTTTTGCACACGATTTTGTATTGATCTCAACACTGCATACTAGAGCTCATCATTCACAAATCATGAGATATATATAATAAATAGTTCTTAAAAAGAAGGACCTAGATTTAGGATCCTTACGCAAATCAACAGGATGACAAGGCAAATATGTTACAGCTCTTTCGTCACTATTTTTAGCAACAGTGAGTGTGTAAGCTGTCTTTTTTAGATAAAAAAAAGTTTAATATGGTTGTTATCAAATATAACAAAATGATTTATATTATTAAATAGGAAACAAACATACCAAAATGTGTATTTGTGTTATATTTTAGAAAGTGTTACTATATTTGGCAAACTGTAATAATATTCATGCAGTTGTGTAGTTTATTCATGTTATATTTTCTACAAAGATTGCTCGTTTTAAATTTGTAATTGTGAATATTGATAAACAGTTTTTATTCCTGTATTGCTATGAATCTCATTGTATGACCAAACTCAGTAAAGACACGTCATTGTTACATTTGGTTAACACATTCAATAATACCTACCGTTATCTTGATGATATTTTTCGTCAAATAATCCAGAGTTCTCTAAATATACTACCGAAATTTACCCAAATGAACTTACTTTAAATTAATCTAACATAAACAGCAGTAGTTGTCCTTTTCTAGATTTAGACATTTCAATTTCTAAAGGGAAACTCCATACTAAAATTTACGACAAAAGAGACGATTGTTCATTCATAATTGTTAAATTTACTTTTTTAGACGGCGATGTTCATTTGGCTCCATCATACGGTGTCTATATATCCCAACTCGTTCGTTATGCCCGTGTGTATAGTGATGTCATAGAGATTGTTTTATAGAATGACCATAAACCCACTTATTCATGGTATGGCATCAATATTTCTGACCTGACACTACGTACTTTTAATGATAATTGCTTTATTCTTTAGAATTTAATTTGCAATGTTTCGGGTTCTTTCGGGAATACTCCCAGGTAAACCCTCATCAGAGGCCGACCTTTCATATCTTGATCTCTCATTCACCCACTCTATCTCATTCGCCCACTCCCACACTCTCTCATTCGCCCATTCTCTTTCATCCACTCACTCTTTCTCATTCATCCACTCTATCTCATTCGCCCACACCCACTCTCTCTCATTCGCCCACTCCCACTCTCTCCCATTCGCCCATTCTCTTTCATTCACTCACTCTCACATTCACCCACCCTCTCTCATTCGCCCATTCTCTTTAGTTCACTCACTCTCTCTCATTCACCCACTCTCTCTCTTATTCACACATAAACTTGAATGTCACCTTTCCATTGACATCACCCAGGGCTTTTTTACAACCCAACAGGTTATCACCATAGATGCAGTGTCTGGCTGAGGCAGCCAAATGTTCTAGTCCGCTGTGAGTTAACACAGTATATCCAGGAGAACACCACTGTCCACCAGTATCTGGGAAAGGTCGGCACCCTCACCTTCCGTTTTTTTCATTAGGGGAGGAGCAAAATCAATGAGTAAACGCGAAACATTTTATTTCAATCAATATTTTGTATGCTTTGGTTTTTTTACAATTGACTTCTTTGATTTTAATCTTCCCGAAGAAACTTCGTGTCATTTTGCTATCATCTGCATGATGATTGTTTATCGTCTATCTACTTTTTAAATTTGATTTACTAAACATATTTTAAATGACGAACAATTGAGAAACTTACATATAGCCATATTAAAGGGTAGTAACTGCAATTTGGTGTTTTTAATGTAAATTTATATTTACCAGTCTACAAAAGAAACGATACACAAGTTTGAACTCCAATTTATCATTAAATATAATAAATAACTATAGGAAAAACTGATACATTATCCAATGAAAATATTCATTTACAAAGCAAATGCATATGATTAACAGAATCTGAGCAAATTGGAAAATTAGAAAATACCGAGTTATTGAACACAGGGGTCAAATTTATTTTGCGGAAAATGATGACAAAAGTAGGCACATAATTTGTAAGATGAGTATTCAGTATTCAAATATTTGCAAATGCATTCAGAATTGTAAGTTCTAATATCGATTTTTTAATTTTTGGTAAAGAATACGATTTTTGAAAAAAAAAAAATTAAAAAGAAAAATATTCGCGTTTTTGCCTCAAATCAATGGTTATGATAAGCAAATAACACTCTGTATAAAAAAAGACTAATTGGGTAATTATTTACCTTGGTAAAGTGTATCCAATTTCATTAAATATCGATAATACATTGCCTTATATCGTTTTTATTGTTGACTAGTATAGATAACAAATGTCGGGGAAAAAAGTCCATATTTCATTCTATAAACTCCTTAATTTTTCAACCCAGATCTAAAGTGGCACTTCAGCGAAAACAAGCATATATATGCAAGTTGTGAATTGCTTGATTATTTGTTGTTTTTTTTTCTTACCAGCAAAATCTTTTCAAACCTCAAAATAATATAGAGGCAGATTTCCCTTACTAGATTTTATTTCGCATTGTCTTTGTTTACATTAATGATGCTTCAGATATTAACCAAATGTCAATTGATTTTCAACATTAAAGAATTAGTAAACTATGACACGTCAGGTAGCTTGATATCAAAAATAACGAGTTGTGTTATGACTGATTTAATTTCAATATAATAATGAACGATCCTTCGGCGAGTTTATTCTTACTTTTTAAACTAAATAACGAGAGTTTATATCAAGTGATATCCAATTTTCATGAGATTTTTAAGCCTATTTCTATCATGGTAAACACTCTTTTTGTGTTAAATCAAAAATTCCGCGAAAAGTTTATCTAATCTTTTGCACATATATACCATGAGTGACAATCTTTTAAATAACTTCAGACGTTTTAATACTTTTTATACGCTGCAAATTGTAAAAAAAAATGACAAAAAGAATATTTCCAGGAGAAAACTGTCACAGTACGTGTTTTTTTTTTATATTTTTAAAGAAATCATAAATCCGTAGCCATGGATAAAATGTACACCGTCTTAACCTTTGAAAGTCATCAATGAACTTGCAAATAGCCAATGGAAATGTCGTAATGTCGTCTCATGATGTGGAGATGCCAATCAAGTTAACGAGTTTTTGTATCACTTTTTGGTGTCACACTCCGTGCAGTGTGGATATTGGATATATCTCAGATAGATAGATAGATAGATAGTTTATTAACGTCTCACCATTAATATACACAATGAAATACATATGTTACAGAAAATAGGTGAAATTAGGAATTACATGTAATTACTAAAATGAAGAAATTACATGTAATTCCCGATGCACTTAGTTAATACAAGTAATTTCTGAAACTGCCCAGTTATTACCATTAATTACTAATTTTAAAATGAATTTTTACACCTATTTACTAACTGTTGACAAAGACATCTGTTATTCTATTCTTGTACTGTTTTATGCAAATATTGCCCTTCAGCGCAAGAATATGTGATTCAGGATTATCAGTTTAAAAAAAAAACACACAAACATAATGTACTAATGCTAAATATATTAACATATTTGAAAATATTTATTTGATTGTTTTGGAAATTTTGTATTTCTGTGATACGTTAAACATAGATATAAGAAGATGTGGTATGGGTGCCAATCGGACAACTCTCCATACATGTATATTGTATATTTGCTATGTAAAGATATTTTTTTTTAAACATAAACTGTCTCAATTAACTGAACTAAAGGCGATCTTTAGTGGTTAAGCGTGCAATATTTTTGAAAATTCACAACCTAACACAAGAGTTAAAGATCTGAGAAAACAAGAATAATCTTAAAATTGCCAGAATCTGTTTTGGGATCGGAGTTTTCCAAGAGGAGATCTAAACCTATATCTTAAAAGATTTGCAAATGGTTAAAACGCTGTGAGCCATTGCTCCGTGTTAAAGGCTGTATTTTGACCTATAATGGTTTACTTTTACAAATTGGGACTTGGATGGAGAGTTGTCTCATTGGCACTCATACAACCTCTTCTTATATCTATAAAACAAAAACCTTGAGTAAAAGAATATCCCATTTTCATTCCAGTACATTATATCTTTCATGCTGTTTTCAAAATTTGGTTGTAAAAAAAAAAAAGTACAATCATGTTTTATTTTTCTTTTGGTATTTTCAGTTTAAGGCCAATCTTAAAAGTCAAATAACAAAAATACTGAACTCAATGGAAAATTAGAAACGAAAAGTCCTTAATCAAATGGTAAATTCAAAATTTCAAAGACATCAAATGAATGGAAAACAACCTTTATATTCATATTCTTGACTTGGTACAGGCATTTCCTTATGAAGACAATCATGGAGTAAATGTTCCTAGGTAGTAGGTGCTATAAGTAGAGCAGGATCTGCTAACCCTTTCGCAGCACCTACGGTCACTCACATACTGTTGTTTTGTTCGTGTTCCTTAGTCCGGCTTTAGTTTTATGTATCTTTGATTCTCCACTGACTAGCTTGACATGTGGCATTTAGACTAACGGCCTATCAAAATGACCAAGGCTTTAGTACGAAGAACCTTGCATTTGTAGTACATTGTTTGACTTCCCAAATATTTTTGCAAAATATTAACTTTTTCAATATTCGGAGCTTTATGAAAGCCCCATATCTTACTGCCATAGCATAACAAACTATTAATATATGTATCAAACAAATTTAAGTATGTGAAAATATTCAAATATAAGGATGATGCTTTTTATTTCAAAGCAAATGCCGCTGTTTTACCTTGCTCTGCTAATTGTTTCTGAGTTTAAATAAAAAGTACCGTTACAAATCAACAGTACTCCTAAGTAACAAAATTCATCAACAATGTCAATAATATTACCATCAAAATATCATTTTTCGTCTACCCTCACATAATCTTTTTATAAATAACATTAGTTGTGTGATACAATTGTTTTTAGAGAGTTTATTTTCGAATTATGATTTTGAATGATCCTCTGGTATCTTTCGCTCCTCCTTTGTTAAACTCCATTTATCAGTGTACAATAAAAGTGTGTCTAATAACATTGAGAATGGAAATTGGGATTGTGTAAAAGAGACAACCATACCAAAGAGTTAATACAATTTGTAAGTCTCGCCTACTTTTGCTATTGTCTATGTTTTCGGTGTGATAAAGGAATGCACATTATAGATTTACAGTTAATAAAATAAAAATCCAGGATGGTTTATGAATCTAACAAATGTTTTAAAAACTTTAGCTGCAGACTGTATGTAATGTTTACTGGAAGAAAAACTAAGTCAATTTATAAGTAATGTACGGAAACAGGAAATCATTTATTACTAAATCCCCTTCTAGATACTAGCTTTAAATCATAAACAAGCTTCGTCTCCATGCATTAAACAAACTGTACTAGTGAACTGCTCTGAGAAACACAAAGGATGATCCTATTCTGTACTTTGTGTCTCTTGAAGAAACATTTGATGTGCTCAAGATTTCCCACAGTTTCAAAAATAAAAAATCAGCTGTTTTCTAATAATAAAGGACCTTTGATTTTTTAATCCTCAAGTCAGCCCTACAATTCGTACCCTACTGAAAATGTCTATGGGATTCCACTGGATTTCCAGTGAAATCACACTAGTATTCAGTGGAAAAAAATATTCCGATGGAATCCCACAACAGTTTCATCCAAAACATCTGGAATATTTTTCACACTGTAGTTCTAATGGAAAATCAGTGAAATTTCCAATGAAACTTTCAAAGATTTTCCAATAAATTTCCAGTGGAATATCATTGTTCATATTTCAGTGGAGTTTTAATTTAATGCAAATATTCCAGTGGAATTTTGGACTTAGAAATTTAAAGGAATACTTCTAATTAAACATTTTCAAATAAGTGCATGATTATAATATAAAGGATTTAATTTGTAAATATTTAATTTGCTGGCTTGATAAGAAATTAAATATTATAATATATGGGATGTTATGAATATTTCATAAACCTACATATATACATGTATATGAAACATTTGTTGAAAAAAGTTACATGGTTAAATGTAATATGAAATCACTTGCCTAGCAATAAATGAAAATAATCATTTGGTCTGAAAAGAACACCCCCCCCCCCTTCCCCCAATAAAATAAGTAAAATGGTAGCTCCTCAGATGTAGAGTGCATAAAATGCATCACCATATAGCCTATGCCACATTGAAAGGATACATTTTAACTACTAAGAAATATAATTAAATGTGCAATAATATAAATAAAATTTATTCTGCTTTGAGAAAAATATTTTCTATCAAATAGGTTAAGATTCTGTTTGATTTAATGAACAAAAAAAATTAAGATTATTTTTGGAAAATGTGCATGGCCCTTAAAAGGGTCGTTTTTAAACAGATCTGTTGCTGAAATTATCTTCAGTCTGTACGAATTGTTAAGATAACTCCGTGTTTTTCTTCAAGTGACCGTACTGACTGCCCTGCACTACAGTCTACATGTACATTTACATGTATACAATAATATAATTATTTCTCATTTGACTTCATCATGTTCATGTACTGTTACTGGTCTACTGTTCTTTTGAGAAAAATAAAGTGAACGGCTTTCATTTTCCACATTGTTCTATAAACTGTTTCGGTATCTTAACTTTGTCGGTGTGATGAATTTTTCATCATTTTCATATCTTGAACTCGGGTCACAGTTGCCGTCGAAGATGACAAAACTAGAAGTTAATCTATAGAAACATTTCACATACTATCCAGTCCAATCAATTGTACGCCTTATGTCAGTGTTTTGGCATAATTTGAGCAGAAAATTCGTGAAACTGTGGTCTATAATGTTGTTTTTCAACGCACATATACATCCATGGAGGCTGCCATTTTGTTCTATCAGACTATAAATATAACCGCTGATTTGATTGGATAACTCAATTTCCGGGATTTCCGATCGGCCAATCAGATCGTCGTTATTATTAATACACGGAATGTGTTCAAATTTGAAACTAAAAATATTGTACGAGTAAGTATCCTGTCCGGCTGTGGTTACATTAATCATGTTAATAATTATTAATACCCAACAAACATTGAAAAATTAAGAAATCGACATTGAGGACAGAACATTTAGACATGACATTAGCTATTGAACCAAGAATTTACGATGAGACGATGTGCTGATGTAATGCAGACAGCAGATACAGGTAATTTTTATGAGATTTTACATTTGACTTGTTTTGGATCATGAATATTTTTAATTAAAATTAAAAAAAGTTATACACCCCTTTAGTTTCATTCATGGGCTCATTCAGTTCACACTTTGAGGATGACCATTTTGTGTTCTGAAAAGGGGGATGTGGAAATGTGTATTAATATTATTATTCAATAGTCAATTACATTTTGTGTCTTCACAATCAAGGAAAGATGTTTACTACACAATGACCGGCACATTCAACTAATTGTGTCATGTTCTGATTTGGATGGACATGCAACACAAAACATCCATAAAAACATTAAGCATGGCTAAGGTTGTGCTTTTGAAGCTTTATACTTAAATGAAAGAAGTTTCTTAATTACATGTATATATGTACATTGTATGATAAATATCGGTAATATACGATGCATACAGGTCATGACCACAATTAATAAAATGTTTTTCCAATTTATTTTTTTTAGGTTGTCCATATTTAAAAGGGATTCATCAGGGTGAAGGTTTAAATATCATCAACACTATAATGATACAAAGCTGCAAAAATGACGTCTGTGCATCGATCAATATCCACTCTAATAATATGAAAACACGATGAAAACAAACGAACCAGCAGCAGACAAGAAATTTGAGTATAAGATTATTGAAAGGTACTTATTAAATTATTTTCATCCTTCCCACACTTGAAATAAAAATACATTAATCATTCACATCTACAAGCTGTAAACACATCTCAAAAACATTGATCTGATCATCATGCACAATGGCTAATCATGGCTATTGTGTGAATAAAATTAGGTGTCTGGTATGCTTCAACCAGATGGCAAACTAACAACAAACACAACACAAAAGGGAAAGATAATATGAGGCTAAATAAAAATAAATGCATGGTTCCATTTACCCTACCTGCCCTACTTTTTAGACTTAACAATAGCCTTTCCTAAAGATTTGTTTGGTCATTTTTCATTAAGCACTGTTAAAGTCAGAATGTTGCTCCCATAGACTTAATGTAAAAAAAAAACCCATTAAATAAAAAATAATCCCTACCTACCTACCCTATTTTTTTTAGATGTAAATGGAACCACACATACTATTTTATTTGGCCTGAGAGAGACACCTGATCCATGATCCATGAATTATAAAAGTATATTTTGATAAAAGGAGATGTGTGTTGTTAGTCTAAGAGACAGCAACCCAGCAACTATGGCCAAAGATATATAGAGAAAACATAGTCTTCAACAATAGACATACATGTGTCTAAATTGCCCTGAGTGTATAAATGTCGTAACTAAATTAAACAAACACTACAAACATATGCCAGTAACATATATTTTTTAATAATTGCAGATCATGCAGACTAAAGCATGGTATTGTAATGTTATTTTAATTCAAAATTCTATGCATGTATGATTTTTTTTCTTTCAGATTAATCAATAAAGAATTAATGGAACAGGATTGGAAATAAACTCATCATAGATACCAGGATTAAATTTTATATTTACGCCAGACGCGCGTTTCGTCTACAAAAGCTCATCAGTGACGCTCGAATCCAAAAAAATTAAAGGCCAAATAAAGTACGAAGTTGAAGAGCATTGAGGACCAAAATTCCTTAAAGTTTTGCCAAATACAGCTCAGGTAATCTATTCCTGGGGTAGCAAAGCCTTAGTATTTCAAAAATTCAAAAGTTTTGTAAACAGTTAATTTATAAATATGGAATGCATAAACTTTGGACTTATTTCATGAATAATATCAATGCATGATGAAGGAAACTGACCAAACTGACAAACTATTTCATATGCATGTAAACTGGAAAATTTTGTTTGTTTAATGCAAGAAATTTTTTTTTGTAAAATTGAAAATTTAAACTATTTGTGAAAGATGTCAAGAGGACCAAACGTTACCATGGACTTATGAATGGTTTAACCGGAAAAATGATTTACATGTACAATTAAATACATCTTTGGCTAAAAAATGATAATTTATCAACATTAATATTTTAAAGAGGTTGATCTTTTCGTTTAAAAGGTCTTAAATGTGGATAATGTATAAACTGTTGTAATTTCTTTAATTGCTGACTTGCATTAAAATGGTTATTGTTTTATTTCAAGTTTTCTTATTAATTCATTCAAAAATAAGCAGTGCATGCAAAATGATATCTTACATTTCAGTGGAATTGTCAATTTCCGTTGAAATATCACTGGTTTTCTTTGGTTGATTGTTACAATTTCCAATGAAATTACCACTGGTATCCCAGTTGAAAACAATAAATGTCCAGTGGGAAAACAATGGTATTCCAATGAAGTTTTCACTGGTATTTCAATGGAATTTCCACTGTATTCCACTCGAGTATTTACCGGAATCCCACTGGATATTCCACTGATATCCCAATGGAAAACAATGAATGTCCAATGAAAATCCCGACCAAATTTCCCAGTGGTAATACAGTGGTATTCCAATAGAACTCCAATGGAACACTACTGGTATTTTCAGTGAAATCCCATTTTACATTTTCAGAAGGGTACCCCTTTACTTTCAACTGCCTTAGGCAAAGTTGACCTAAGTTTGGTCCTTTTACATCCTTGGCTTTCAAATATTCGGTTTTGAGCGTTCCTAGCGAAGGTTAATCAAGAAAAGCGCTTCTGACACATGAAATTTATAAAGTGTTGTTTTCATTATTTATAAGGTTTCTTGAACATATACATATATCATAAAAACATAAATATATATTAATGTCATTCTTAAAAGAATTATGAGAGACATCATGCAATAAATAGATAACAGGCCACAACTGAAAGAGAATTTCATTTAAAACAGCCCATATTTGACAAATTGTTGTCAATATGTCTTTGTCTTCGAAGTGCATTATGCAAATACGAAGAAACGTGTATTCAGTTGTTAAATTTTATTACAACAATGTACATGATGTATTTGTCATGTTAAACATTTTGTCAACAAGGAAAGTTCAAAGACAAACCATAACAGAAATGCACTCATCTATATAATAAATAAGATTTAAGATAAGATTTATTTTATTTAAGTGTCACCATCCATTACAGTATCTATATATATATATATTTGTTTAGGGGCCAGCTGAAGGACGCCTCCGGGTGCGGGAATTTCTCGCTGCATTGAAGACCTGTTGGTGACTTTCTGCTGTTGTCTGTTCTATGGTCGGATTGTTGTCTCTTTGACACATTCCGCATTTCCATTCTCAATTTTATATACACATAAAGTCATAAGAACCTAACATTAAGTAGAAGGATGCCAGCCAAAAACGACTTATGAGACACTATCATTAAAACAAACATCTAATACATACATATAAAAAGGACAACTTTTTTACGTTAAAAAAGTATTTAGTAAATAAAACAAACAAAAAAATAACATATATAATTTCTAGATGACATGTTTTCGTCGGTAAAACATAGAATAAATGGAACTAGCTAAAAGAGGAACCATATTCTCATTACACATTAGATAACGAAGTTTTTCAATATCGCATAAATACTCAAAATCAACATTTAAAAGACAGGCTTTGGCATATAATTCATGTCTGATATCAGAGTAAAAACTAAATTAAAAAAAAAGTGTTTTTCATCTTCAATTTGGCCATTTTCACAAAAAATACACACACGGTCTTGTAGAGGTTCTGGTGGTCTAGCATATCGACCTGTTTCAACTTTATATATATGTATATATGATACGTAGAAGAGATATGGTGCAATTTGTAAAATATATTGTTTGAAATATGTTTTTTTTTAAATTTTTATTCTGTTTCTTAACCTACCGAAATAAAAGTGCATATGTATATTTTTCATCCTTTACAGAACTTAGAACTTAGAACTTTATTAACACTCTAGACAGTTTACACTGTAACAAGAGGCAGACAAATGATACAAATAATAATTTACAATGGTGAACAAGATAGAAAGAAATATACATACAGGTCCATGTATATTTGCGTCCATTCGTTTTTCATTTTGAAATATCAAAAACAAAAAACAAAGAACGGGAGTGTTTTCATTTTTCGTTTTTGATTTCTCAAAAACCAAACTGAAAAACAAAAGTGTTTTCGTTTTTCGTTTTTGATTCCTCTAAAACCAAAACGGAAAACGAAAGTGTTTTCATTTTTTGTTTTTGATTTCTCTAAAACCAAAATGAAAATCAAAAGTGTTTCCGTTTTTCGTTTTTGATTTCACTAATGATGAATTTTGTATGTAATTTTAATCATTTCTCGTTTTATTATGTACAATGTTTTCCTTTCTTGTTTCACAGTCATTGATAGTAAATAATGCCAATGTAAACACCCCGGTGTTTGTTCGACATAATGTAGACAAAATAGACCGCCTGACTTATGAATTGAACTACGGTGATAAATGAATCAAAGCCTTTCAAATTACCTTGTTTATATCTTTACTTAAAAAAAAGATTTATTATATCTAAATATTAAACGAATCATAAATTTAAATTGTACAATATGATATTATATAAAGATGGTACAAATAGATAGGTAGATTACAACATCACATTAACAAGGGAGGTTACTACTTTTAAAACTCATTAGAAAACTAGCCCAGTCGTTAAAGTATACATGCACAGCGGTTATCAGATCTATAATAGTATTTAAATCGAAGTTAATGTCGACGGATGCAAAGGTCTTTATCAATCTGAACAATAAGGGTGCTTGATCTTTACTTTGAAGTTTAGAAAGGTTGATCTCAGATGTTTAGAATCGATTACCAACGTCCATCTGCCATGGCAGTATTATACGAACATTCAGGACGATAATGTGTTTTGCTTGATCAATTGATTGAAAAACATATTTGCGCAATTTCACAATTCAAACCGGGATTAGCATTCAATCATTTTGCCATTTGGAGCCTATTCGGTATTAGTTATGCTTATTTGTGAAAGTTATATGGTGACATTAACTGGAGGGTGTGGATGGGGGTTTAAGGAATAGAGAATAGTAGGCAAAAAATATATATTAAAGAGACAATGAACCAAGACATAAAAAAATAGAACAATGAGGTGTTCAAATATGAATAGAACAAAATAATTGGCAAAAAGTAAAAAGAAATAAAGAATAGAGATAAATGGCCTAAAACACTAATTAAAAAATAGAGAAAAATGGTATAACATATCAAAGAATACAGAAATGAAGAACCCCGCATCCAGACCATCGTACTTGTTGCCTAAACCAACGTTATTTTGTCTTCGGTAGATTGTTATTGGTTATCATACGTTTTCTTTTTATTTCTTTGCCTATCAATTAAGACGTGAGCTTTCATAATTTGCCAGCTTATTACATTATAAAAAAGACTAAGCCGAACATCACCCTGGATTTTTCTCAAGGAGACCTCAGCTACCCACCCTACCACACCATTACCGAAAAGTTAATAAAATAATTCTACGGCAATACTTCTGTCCGCACTAGGTGCAAAGGGAAGCTGGGTAGCTGAGGTTTAAAGTAGAAACAATCCAGGGTGTTGTTCGGTTTAGTTTTTTTTTTCTAAAGTAGGACCAAATTTGAGGTCGGATACCCTACCTAACCCTTCCCGAAAAGATGATTAAAAAAATTCTACGGCAATACTTTTTTCCGCACTAGGTGCAAACGTAAGCTAGAGATCTAGCGCCTGCTTTATCAAAATTCCTAGCTTAGGTATAGCACGGATTATATTTTTTAAAGCTAATAAATAATTTCCTTGTCCACCATACTTTGAGTACAAAAAATAAACCTTTCGTCCAATCATAAGTAAGCGAAATCCACTGGTTCAGAAGTAAAATGTTTTGTCAAAACAGTTTTGTGTGGCAAAAAAAAAGTTAAAGCACGAGTGAAACTTTCTGTTCTTCTAATGCAGAACAATAGTTACTTTTCATGAACTATTTGACAGGATGCCGAGAATATGGAAAGTTATTTCACACAATAGTACAATTTTGCCAACATTTAAAATAATTTCATAATTATTTACGATTCTATATACACTCAAAAGTGTTGACTATTTAAAATGTAAAGCGTGCAGCACGCTGTGTGATATATTGAAAGCGATTTCTATTGTCTTTATATAATTAATGAACAAGAAATGAAATTTTAAAATTCCATGAATAATGTCTTTGACTGCTTCATTATATATTAAAAACTAATAATATAGTGGTTATATATTAATAAAAATAGCTGAAGAACGTTTGAATATTATGCAACATTTGGGTTTATATAAATATCTGAAAACTGGCTGATAGCGAAGTGGCTGCTAGCGAGAGGCTGCTTGCTTGAGCCTGGTCTTACAAACTCCGCATTTTCATTCACGTCTTCACATTACAGGTTGCAACACCTTTCAAATTATTGGGTTCCAATAAATGTTTAGCAAATTATGCCAATGTGCTTTCCCATGGGGTTTTATGCAGAACAATTACCGGAAATCTATGGTAGTATGCAAAATAATTGTCAAAATCGAAATCTTACTGAACAAAGTAGATACCCACATTAAAAAAGGTTGAGACATTGAAGGCCAAATAAGTTTTCATATTTCACATTCTTGCGTGTCTAATTGTAATCAGACGGGCATTGTAGAGTTCCAAGAAGTTTACAAATTAATTTAATACAAAGGTAAAAAATAATGTAAAGTTTCATTGGTGAAATTAAGACTGAGAATGGAAATGAAGAATGTGTCAAAGAGACAACAACCAAACCAAAGAGCAGAAAACAGCCTTAAACCACCAATGGGTCTTCAACACAACGGGAAAATCCCGCAACCAGAGGCGGGCTTCAGCTGGCCCATAAATAAAAATGTATACTAGTTCAGTAAAAATGGACGTCACACTAAATTAAAAATAAGAAAAAAAACATACAAGACTAACAAAGACCAGAGGCTCCTGACTTGGGACAGGCGCAAACATGCGTCGGGGTTAAACATGTTTTGTGAGATCTCAACCCTGCCTTATACCACTATAGCTAGCCAATGTAGAGTAAACAAACACACAGCAATACGCACAGTAAAACTCAGTTTAAAAGAAGTCCGAGTCCGATGTCAGAATAGGTAACAAAAGAAACTAAGAAAAATGACAATGATTCATAACTTAACAAAGGATTACTAGCAGTTACTGACATGCCAGCTCCAGACCTCAATTATACCGATTGAAAGATTATGTCTTCATCACATGAAAATCAAGCACAATCCCTACTGTGAGGGGTTTAGCATCATACCGTCATAAAATATATGAGAAGAAAATGACTCGTATAATGCCAACAACTGGTTTTAGAATTAATGTGGTTATTACCGATGCAAAAACCCTATAAGTGAATCAATATTAATACCAAAATATGTCATCTTTAATGAGCCTCCTCATGGAGTTTTTGATTATGTGATTACTTGGCTGTTTTTTGTGTGTGTGATTATTTGATTAGTAGACCAAATATTTCATGATTATTTGATTATCTAGGTCAGTATTTTAGATTAATTAATTACAAAGTTTAAAAAATAAATTTGTGTTTATAACAAGCATATAAAATTTGGCTTGAAAGACGTCAATGTTTTTTTTGCCTCGCTCCGCTCGGAAAAATTGTTAAGAATAAAATCCGTAGATTGAGCGCGTTTGTCCAGTAATCTTATTAAAATTCATACATATATTAACGTGCTCATACATATATTATAACGAAATCAGAGATACATCTTGTAATTAGATTGGTTCGTCTAATTAAGTATTTTTATCTGAAGTAAATTTACTTACTTCTTTAATAAAGGATTTGAACATAAATGTGTCCATAGTACATGAATGCCCCACTCGCACTATCATTTTCTTTGTCCAGTGAACCGTGAGTCTGCGGTCAGAACTTTAACTTGGCATTAACTTTAGAAAGATCATATCATATGATACATGTGTACTGAGTTTCAAGCTGATTGGACTTCGACTTCATCAAAAACTACCTTGACCAAAAACATTAACCTGAAGCGGAACAGACAGATGAACGGAAGAACGAACGGACGCACAAACCGAAAAACATAATGTCCATAAATGGGACATAAAAAAAGTACTGAAATTGAATGAAGGTCTGGTAAATCTCAATGAGACCATAATAGGCATATCCAAATAAAGTTCCCTGAAGTCAAAAACAACTTCCCCCACATGAGATCTATTTCCACTACTTCTGCAATATTGTATTTATCAATAATAATATAAATAGAAATTGTATGCATGTAAATTAAAAACGATCAGGGTAAACTTATCAATCCTTTAAATAAACTTATTTCAAAAGGTTACCAATTGAACACTATATAAATAAATCTTTAAATATTGTGTATAAATATTAATTTTGTTATCAGTAACTTAAAACCATACTACATATTATTGTTATACACACCAAGGTACTACAATCTGTTGATACCTATGATTTGGCATTGCACAAGGTCATGTCTTTCTCTGACTGTTGATAACGTCTTTACACTAAGTCCATTGGATGTTGGATGTGTACTGATTGATATTTTAGTCTTAGATACATGATTTTTGTATTAGTTATTATTTACTTTGAACTAGCTGTCAGTAACTGCGATTACTCTCAGATCTGTACTTTGTGTCCTTTTTTTGTTTGTTAAGGATGTATAAATACCCTGCCACGTCCGGTCTGTGCTTTTGTTAGATGTTTTTTTTTCTGTTTTTATCGATCTGATATGTTAAGCCTTTTTCAACTGATTTTTATAGTTTGTGCTTATGTTGTGCTGTAACAAAACTGTCCCAGGTTAAGGGGAGGGTTGAGCGCTCACAAACATGTTTAATACCGCCACATACTGTATGTGCCTGTCCCAAGTTAGGAGCCTGTAGTTCAGTCGTTGTCGTTTGTTGATGTCTGTCATATTTGTTTTTTGTTTTATTGTGTTATAAATTAGGCCGTTATTTTTCTCAATTGAACTCTTTCATATTTTTCATGTGAGGCCCTAGTATACCTGACTATACTGTATGGTTTTTTTTCTCATTGTTGAAGGTGGTACGGTTGCCTACATTGTATATATAACTGCTTACATCCACCTCATTTGAACTTTGGGGATAGTTGTCACATTGGCAATCATACCACATCTCCTTATTAAAAAATGTTGAGGGGGTTGAAATTTGTATTTCTTAGGAAAGTTCCAATGTTTTCCTCCCAGGTCACACAGTTTTAATTGGATACTTTCATTTTGTTGTACCCTTGGATTTGTGTTTAGAGCCAACCAGAGCTTACTGCCTCTTGATGGGTAGTTGAAGACCATATTGTGAGCTCTAGGTGTCTTCTTGTGTATTGCATATGGTGATTTGGTGATGTCTTCATGCCATTGTCCCATTACTTTGTATAGACAGCTTATAAGTCAACCGTATCTATCAAAGACGACAAATGATGGCCAAAGCTCTCCTGGGCTTTTGTATAGTCAGTCGAGAAACAAGATATAAACTGACTTGGCTTGGTATAAACATGTATATTTAGTAAACTCGTATAAATTCAAGTCAAATTAATATTTTAAGACAACAAAAAATATAAAAGTGTAAAAAAAAATGTTTTTGATAAATGTTGAAAATATTGATAGGGCCCCGCCGAATGGCGGCGCCCTATAGTGATCAGTCTGTCCGTCCGTCCGTCCGTCCGTCCGTCCGTAACAAATTGTGTCCACTCTATATCTAGAGAACCGTTACGATTTCAAAGTTTATACTTGACATGTATATTAACCCACACCAGAGGGTGTGTCATAATGTATGTACAAATTCATAGGTCAAAGGTCAAGGTCAAAAACTTTGGTTTCAGTTTAGAACCCCATGTCCTATGGTAAAGATCGTGTCCGCTCTATATCTTGTGAACCGTTATGATTTCAAAGTTTATACATGTATGAGTGCCAACGAGACAACTCTCCCTCCAAGTCACAATTTGTAAAAGAAAAACCATTAAAGGATAAAGTACGGTCTTCAACACGGAGTTTTGGCTCACACCGAACAGCAAACTACAAAGGGCCCCAAAATGACCAGTGCAAAACCGATCAAACGGGAATACCAACGGTCTAATATATATACTAAACGAGAAACTAGAACACTTATGAACCACATCAACAAACGACAACTACTGAACATCAGGTTCCTGACTTAGGACAGGTGCAAACAAATGCAGCGGGTTTAAAAGTTTTAATAGGTACCAAATTCACCCTTACCCGAAACAATAGTGCAAATATGACCTTAAAATTTAACATTGAAGGGCTAAACTTGCATTGAGCCTTGTTTAGGCCCTAAAATAGAAAATAAAGAGATGAAGAGTAAATGGGACAACATCGCACACAATACATAGAAAAAAAGAAAATTATCAATGAACAGGGCTTTCATTCCTGTTCTTCATCTTGAAAGTAGCCGGAGGGTCTTCAACGAGGCAACGAACCATTCATACCCTAAAAACAACAGCCACACACCTGACCATGTGGATTATAATGTTTTGCTTTATCCTACATGTGTCTTTTGGTGTTGTCCCTAAATACTAAAAGTCTTACACTGAATCTATATATTTTGATATATTGTCGAACAAATAAATAAAACAAAACTTGCGTTTTAGATTAGGAAAGGGTCCGAAAGAAACGTTCAGAATGCACGATTTTGCGTCATTTTTTCCAAAATCTTTTGGGGGCCTTGAACCCTAGACCCCTCGCCTAAAATATATTTTGCCTCACTTGTAATAGAGGCTAGTAACGGCCCTGTCTTATCATCTTAGATCAACCTTTCTAAACTTAAAAGTAAAGATCACGCACCCTTATTGTTCAGATTGATAAAGACTTTTGCATCCGTCGACATTAACTTCGATTTAAATACTATAGATCTGATAACCGCTGTGCATGTATACTTTTACGACTGGGCTAGTTTTCTTATCAGTTTTCAAAGTAGTAACCTCCCTTGTTAATGTGATGTTGTAATCTACCTATCTATTTGTACCATACTTATATAATATTATATTGTACAATTTAAATTTATGATTCGTTTAATATTTAGATATAATATTTTTTTTTAGTAAAGATATAAACAAGGTAATTTGAAAGGCTTTGATTCATTTATCACCGTAGTTCAATTCATAAGTCAGGCGGTCTATTTTGTCTACATTATGTTGAACGAACACCGGGGTGTTTACATTGGCATTATTTACTATCAATGACTGTGAAACAAGAAAGGAAAACATTGTACATTATAAAACGAGAATAATTAAAATTACATTCAAAATTCATCTTTAGTGAAATAAAAAACGAAAAACGGAAAAACTTTTTATTTTCATTTTGGTTTTAGAGAAATGAAAACACTTTCGTTTTCCGTTTTGGTTTTAGAGAAATCAAAAACGAAAAAACGAAAACACTTTTGTTTTTCGTTTTGGTATTTGTGAAATCAAAAACGAAAAATGAAAACACTCTCGTTTTTTGTTTTTTGTTTTTAATATTTCAAAATGAAAAACGAATGGACGCAAATATACACGGTACATAGTTCATTATACCCAATTCTCTGTACACAAGTATACACATACATAACACGTGATAATCATTCAGAGCTATAATAATGGGATTTAATATCGCCAGTCGAATACATGTAAGTGGTGATACTATATTAATAATCATAGATATTTCATAAGTTTTTTGATAAAAATAGACAAGTTATTCAAGACTTTTACATAACATGAAGACATCAAACCTTTCATTTTATATTCTGAAGGGTTAACAATATAGTAATTTGGGATATATGCACGTCTTAATTTTTTAACCTCGTCATTGTGACATACAAATAAGTAATGAAACTGATTTCAAATACAATTATTTTTGCACAAAGTACATAATCTTTCCTCTTTTGGAATGTTATGCCATCGACCAGTCAATCTCCGGCGCAGAGATCATATCCGTTCCGTTCAATACTTCGTAACACTACACTCAATATGTCATATTAAGTGTAGTATTGCGGAGCATGTACGGAACGGATATGAACTCTGCGCCGGAGATTGTCGACATGTTTCTAATGGAATTTTGATATTTGAACATCTAAGTTTGGTAATATATATTCTATTTTCTTTTTTCAATCTTACTAAGTAATTTTCTAAGCAAAACGCGTGTTTAAACAGTAAATAATATCCACCTCTAGAGGAGTTTTCAGCATCACTAAACCACTTTTGAATAAACTGGTCTTGTAAAATTTGCTTTACATATATTTTGATGTCAACATTTCTTAAAATACATTGATTGTTCCATACATAGCTCAAACCTGTGTTTTCTAATGTAGATTTTATACAATTAATCCACGTAGAAACAATACACACAGACCAACATATAACTTATACCTTAATTATGAACATAAAGACGAGTTGTCTTCACTCGTCTAAACTCGGCCGATGCCGTTTCTCTACGCGAGTAACGAATTCACCTGAGTATATTTAATCAATTTGCACTTCTATATTACCAAAGGAAGAGACCGATTTTATTTAGCCGCAACTCATCTGAAACCATACAACGTCGGAAATATTTGTGATATGACGTGTACAAATGTAGTGTTTTGTACTTCCTAAATTTGTCTTTGAAACTTGTCTTTTTATTCTGCTTTTAAACCTACCGATAGGAGATACTTATTCAAAACGATGCCGTATTTTTGCGTGTTCGTTTCCTGTTATGCATGTTATGCACATCTGCAGAATTTGGATGAACCTATTATTTTTATTTATTTTTTGCAAAGTCTATGAATATAATTTAGTGTTGTGTGATAATTTACCTTTTGTAAATGAAAGACATTATATCCCTGAACTATATAAAATGTAGCTAAATATCATGTACGCATGTGCGAATCAAGTTTAGTGGGAAAATAATATCATTAGTGAAACAAGTGAGCCATCGAACGATCCGTTACCATTTCCACATAAACAAAATATTTAATACTTGTTTTTATTCAAGCTGTCTAACCAACTATAATACATAGTCAGCTATAAAGGCCCCGTCATGACAAATGTAAATCCATTCAAATGAGAAAACTAACGGACTGATTTATGTACAAAATAATGAACGAAACACGAATATGGTATACAGCTACAAACGACAGAATCTCCTGAATTGGGATAGGCACATACACATGATACATGTACAGAATATGGCGGGGTAAAACATGTTCGCAGGCCCCCAACAATCCACTTATCAAGGACATAGGTGTACCAGTACATAATATGATCAAACTTTTAAAATCAGTCGAAAAGGGTTTAACTCAATAGATATAAAATACAAAGCACAAAAACAAGTAACAAAAAACACAGAGCACGGAAATTATCCCCAGAGCAAAAAGACACAAAGTACATATCTGAAAGTACTCGTAGTTACTGACAGCAAGTTCAACGCTAACAACAACTAAGAAAAAATCATGCACCTAACACTAAACTATCAATCAGTACACATCCTAACATCCAATGGATTTAGTGTGAAGGCGTCATTAACCGTCCAAACAAAAACATGATATTGTGCAATAACAAAGTACAGGTATCGACAGTTACTAGAGCCATGAATGTGCATGTGTATATTTTTATCCTTTACCAACACAGACCTACATTTTATATGTATATATAACTCATACCTTCATTGTGAATGTAAAGACGAATTGTCTTCACTCGTCTTAACTCGGTCAATGCCGTTTCTCTACGCGAGTAACGAATTCACCCTAGGATTGCCGAGTTATTTATATATAATTCTAATCTTGATGAAAAAAAAACTGAGTTAAACACTTATCAACAATGTAATCATACATTTCCTGGACGTGTTTCTCATAAATTCCTGGTGGGTCTACTTTCCGTTCAGGGAGATACATTGAAAGAAAGTAAACAAGAGCTGCAATCGCCGAATTACGGACTATCACTTCTGCGAAAAACATTTTATATTGAACAGGCAATGGCTGAATAAGTAAATGCCTACCCTATGCACAAGAGTAATTTCCTTATATTTTTTGTTAGCCAGAAAACGAATATATAAAATATTTATATCTTTGTTTAAAAATAGACAACTTTCGAGTTCGATGCATTTCCGTCAAAAACTTTGGTTTTAGTGAACATCATCCGTGCGTTTAGGGGCGTCGTCACTTCCGTTCCAATGTTGAGGGAGTGATTGGAAAACTATAAAGCTATATGGCACGAATTATTCCGCAAATTGAATTCTCATAATTGTCTTTCAGCACTGCTGTCATTAGGGAATTGTGATTAAGTACCTACAGAACAAATATTATTTCTAGTTTATCCTGCACAATAACGATCACTAAGACGCTTGATGAACGTTTATAGTGCAGGGATACAGGCGATCCCCTCTATCTGGTAAATGACGTCATAAAGGCGCGCATAATTGACGAGTTTTTTCCGGTGATGAACAAACTCGAAAGTGGTCTATTGCAGGGATCTCATGAATAGAGTTTAAGAGATCAAAGTTCAATTTTTCAACGCATTTGATGTGTCTACTTTTTGTAGATACCAAGTCATTTATAATTAAGTTAAAAGGTTTCAAGTTTTTTTTTAATGATGACATATCCATAAATAATGTTACGGATTTTACTGATGGTTATGTCGTTAAGAAAACTAAAACTATGTTTGTGTGTCGAATTTTGTTTAATAATGGCTTGTATACTACTTAGAAAATTATGTTTTCGTAATATCTTATTTATATATTGATTTTCGTAACGCGGTTTTCTAATATTTGCGTGTATAGAATTTATGTTTGTAAATAGTTATGAATCTCAAATGTATTGTCTAAATATTGCGTTTCAAATTTCATTTTTGAAATATTTTAATCTTCAGAGTAACAAACAAACCCCTTTCTGTTCTACATCATTTACGTATCTATACTACTAAAATAACGAGACCAAATTTGTTATCCGGCATGACGTAAAAACGAAGAATCAACGAATTCAACTTTATATACATCGGACTTCTTGTAAACTGAGTTTGACTGTGCGTATTGCCGTGTGTTTGTTTATTCTACATTGGATAGAGGTATAGGGGGAGGGTTGAGATCTCACGAAACATGTTTAACCCCGCTGTATTTTTGCGCCTGTCCTAAGTCAGAAGCCTCTGGCCTTTTTTAATCTTGTATGATTTTTAATTATCGTTCATTTATATATTTCGGAGTTTAGTATAACGTCTATTATCATTGAACTAGTACACATTTTGTTCAGGGGCCAGCTGATGCACGCCTCCGGGATTTTCTCGCTATGTTGAAGACCCATTGATTGCCTACGGCTGTGTTCTGCTCTTTGGTCGGGTTGTTGTATCTTTGGCACAATCCCTTTTGGCCAGTGAGAAACAAATTTTTTTCACAATCGGTTTCGAAATGTAAAAAAAATGAAAACATTAAAAGTACATTTATTTAACAATAATTCAGAAGAAGAAATAACCTTTTTTTAAGTACGGAATTATAAACTACAAATATATGCTATCTAGACTATATCTTATCTATTTTTGCAAGCTTGTTAAAATTTGTTAAAATATGTTGTTTTAACTTTGTGATTATTTCCTTCTTAAGGTTTCATATATTTATGGAAATTTAATATAAAAAAAATACAAAAAAAACTTCGAATTCATATCAAAACTCACCACTTTGATAAAGCCAATTGTCTTACTTTGTAACAAATTGTAATAAGATTCATAATGTAATGTGTATATTCATGCAAACCATGCTAACCTTTCACATTTATAATTGTTTTTTTTTATATAATGTTTTCTTGATACATTAACATACATTATGCACTCCTGAGATGTTGAAATGTCAACTAAAATGAGATTGAATAAAACGATATATATTTTAGATAGATAGATTGATTGATTGACTGATGTTTTATGCACATTCAACACTATTGTGCTATTTCATGGCAGTCAGTTTGTTTTGGTGTAGGAAGCTGGAGTGCCCAGTAAGAACAACCGACCTTCGGTAAGAAAACGGACAATACTAATCAATTCACACAGGAGTCGAGTGAACTAAATTTTATAAAATAAAAGATCAGACAAATAAAATAAGACATTCAAAATCTAAAATTCGAAAATAACACATCAGTCCAAAGAAAATCAAAAGATAAAAATGATAACCAGTAGTAATATAAATGATAACATAGTCCACGAACCGACGGTACACATAAATGATAACACAGCCAACGTCCAAAAGGTACCCATAAATGATAACACAGACCACGAACCGACGGTTAACATCAATGATAACATAGACACGAACCAAGGGTTCTCATACATGATAACATAGACCACGTTCCAACGGTACACATAAATGATAATATAGACAACGAACCAACGGTTCTCATTATGATAACATAGACCACGAACCAACGGTTTTCATAAATTATAACACAGACCACGAACCAACGGTACACATAAATGATAACACAGAGCATGAACCAACGGTTCTCATAAATGATAACATAGACCACGTTCCAACGGTACACATAAATGATAACACAGACCATGAACCAACGGTTCTCATAAATGATAACATAGACCACGTTCCAACGGTACACATAAATGATAACATAGACTACGAACCAACGGTACACTTAAATGATAACAGAGACCACAAACCAACAGTACACACACACATGATAATACAGAACACAATCCAACGGTACACATAAATAATAATATATACCACGAACCGACGGTACACATAAATGATAACACAGACCACAAACCGACGGTTCTCATAGATAATAACACAGACCACGAACCAACGGTACACATAAATGATAACACAGACCACAAACCGAAGATACACATAAATGATAACATAGACCACGTTCCAACGGTACACATAAATGATAACACAGACCACGAACCGACGATACACATAAATGATAACATAAACCACGTTCCAATGGGACACATAAATGATAACACAGACCACGAACCGACGATACACATAAATGATAACATAGACCACGAACCAACGGTACACACACAAATGATAATACAGAACACGAACCAGCGGTACACATAAATGATAACATAGACCACGAACCAACGGTACACATAAATGATAACACAGACCACGAACCAACGGTACACACACACACACATGATAATACAGAACACGAACCAGCGGTACACATAAATGACAACTTGGACCATGAACCAACGGTTTACATAAATAATAGCATAGACCACGAACCAACGGTTCTCATAAATGATAACACAGACCACGTTCCAACGGTACACATAAATAATAACACAGATAACGAAAGAATACCAAGAAGTGTAACTGTTCTATAAGATGTTATATAATACATGTGTTTTATCAAATATTGATCATCATGTACATGTATAAAGAGTTTTACATTTATTGTTTTTATGGTCTGGATGAGGGTCCTTCATTTCTGTATTCTTAAATATTTTTATACCATTTTGCTCTATTCTTTATACTGTTTGCCCAGTATGCTCTATTCTTTATATGTAAGCAACTCATTATTCTCTATTTCTGTTTTTTGTTCATTTTTCCCCCTCTATTCTTTTAAAGAATTCTAAATTTGATGTTAGTATGAAAGATGATGTGAATGGGGCTTTACGGATAGAGAATAATGGGGGAAAATATAATTATATATCTGTGCCCATTATTCTCTATCCGTAATCCCCTATTCACACCCTCTTTCATATTTCAATCAAAATGTAGAATGTTACATTAAAACACCTTTTATGGAAAGTGGTGTTGAATTGCGTACGTCATTACAGGAAACTTTTGTATTGATTGATTGATTGTTGGTTGCTTAACGTCCAGTGGCCTTTTGTATTGAATGTATATGTTTAATACTGTAACATTGAAATTGTTAGACGTATTCAAAAGAAAGATCAGAAGAGCTTTTTTTCTAAGACACGTATTCTATCGTATGTAACTAGTAATGTCTAAAAGGATAGTGTAGTTGTGAATGCGGATCAAAAATCGAGTTGAACCCTTTCTTGATCGGTGTTAAATTAAAACAGTACATCTGAAATGATCATAGTTATTGATAGTTATTCAAATAAAAACTTTGGAAATAGAACAAACAATCTCACTCAGCTCTATGTGAACAGAGCATAGGGGCGATTAAGAGATTGCTATATCGTCATCTGGATAAAGTTGAAGACTGTGTGCTGCCCCTCCAAATCAGTCCTTTGGGTATGTGTTGTTGAAAGTTGCTGTCTCACCTATGTAACTACACAACTTATGTAATGGGAAAAGAATCTGATGCTGCAGTATGGCTTTGTACGATAGACTACAAGCATTTTAGTATTACTGTCTTTTGACTCGAGAGGTTTTTTTTCGACAGGTTACTTTCTCTGTGCTAGGGCATCCTAGTAGTCTGTCATGTTAGAGTAAACTTGAGAAGTAAAATCAAACTGACGATCGGTACAAATAAGGGGACAATTAACTGTTTCGTATTTTTTATACACGACAAAATCTTTGGAAAACAGTAAATACCTGTACAAAGTCAGGAATATGACATTTGTTATCCATTCGTTTGGTGTGTTTGAGCTTTTGATATTGCCATTTGATTAGGGACTTTCCTTTTTGAATTCTCCTCGGAGTTCAGTATTTTTGTGATTTTCCTTTTTCCCAACAAGTTGCACCGTTTATATGTGTGATTTTTACTTTGTTTGTTTGCTTTTAGTTGACCGAGTACCAAGAAGTCCTTATACAGAGTATAAGTAGCTATAAGAAAAATTTCGGAGTTAAACGTTGATAATATAATTATGAAAATAGTTTAGTTGTTGATGTTTTGTATCCATTTAATGATATTATTGATATCGTTAACAATTTTACAATAAACGTCATGTACGAAAAAAATGACCCCAAAACAAACAAAAAACAGTTCAAGTCGAAATAATTGTAGAACTATTCTTATAGTGCAAGACATGTTTATAAACATGATGCATTCTTTATTTGACACTCATATTGAGTTCCTTCGCAAACGAAAGAACATGCCCTTTTTGGAATTTTTGGAGCTCAATACTTTTCAACTTTTACTTTATTTGATCTTTTTAAATTTATTATTGTCACTAATAATATAAAAATACGAAGACGTGGTATAATTGCCCTTGAGACAACTCTCCACATGAGACCATATCACACCGAAATTATTTTTCCGGAATTTTTCTTATAGCTACCTATACTCGGTAGTAGGACGTAATGGTACTCGTTCAACTAAAAGAAAACAAACAAAGTAAAAACCAAACAACTATATGTCACTGTACGGCCATCAACAATGATTTTTATAGACTAAACGTGCGTCTGGTGTACACAATTGTAACCGTGCTTTATTATTACTTTATTGTACACAATTCTAAATCAAACATAGATTTGTATGAACTGTCCTGAAACTCATCAGCATATTGGGCATCAAATTGTTCATTTTGTGCTACTGTGAAGTGGTTTTTCCAGTCTCCTACTATTCCTGAAACATAGTGATAACCAACGTGTTTACATAAAACATTATTTTGATTAATGAACATGCACATTAGTTAGAGGATTTTTTTTTTATGAATTAAAATGTTTATACTGCAATCACTATTTTTTTTAGTGTAGTATATGTATAAAGTCTCAAGGTACCTTGCATCTATTAAGAATGAATGGACAGTTAGGTCTAAATTTGTTTTTACCGATTAATTCTGGGTCGTCGTTTTGGTCCGTGTTTAATTCATGTTGATCTCATCCAATGGCTGGGTAGGAAAAACAACTATACGTTTGAGTTTTAATTATTTAATTTTGGATGTTACACGTCTTCTGATTGACTGAACGTTTTTTGTCTATCAGCTCATAGATTGAATGATTGTTGGTTGCTTAACGTCCAGTGTCTCCCCAGTGTCCCTCCAGCTCATAGACATAATTTTGTCATATGACCGTGACGTCATCAACACTTTGCCAAGATTAAATCGTTTAACATAGAATTTAGAATTTAATTAATAGTACTGATTGTACTATTAATTGTAATATGTTTTCTGTCTATTTGAAATAACATAAAAAGTGTGGCTTTGCAGTTTATTCATTATGCACCATATTTTTGATGTTATTTCTTCATAAACAGAACAAACATCACAATTATTCCTTAAATGTTGAATTGCGTGATAAATTATACATTATTCGTATAGTGTAGGCAAATATGAATTGCATTTAAATACATACTATGAAACAATAAAAACATTCTGCGAATCTCGCGTTTCTGTTCGTTATCAATCTCTAACAACTTTGAAGTTCGTTAAAATGATTATTAGAAATCCAAGTGGTAAGGTTTGATGATGTTTAACCAACAGTGGCAAATATTACATATATATAAGGACGAAAGATAATATGATATCAAAAGAAATAGCTTTGAAATAGAGCGCAATTTATTAATTCAAAATCTAAAAAGATCTGCCTATCTTACCGAATCAGCAGATATTACCCCTCTAGTTTGGGGGGTTCATATTGCTCAGTAGTTAGATTTCTATGTAATGATTGTCGTTTTGTTGTTAATTGTGCTTTGTCATGATGTTGTTGGTTTTTTTCGTCCACTTTCTAAATTTTGAATTTTTGATCATCCTTTTGGTGTCAGCCTCTTTTTGTTTTTTATTAACAGAAATATTGATAGGAATGGACATGATGCACTAGAATTACTCTTATTTTTTTATATTTGTTTATCTAGCACAAAAACAACTGACATGAGTTTTTATTGTTGAAATGTAGTGAAAGAAGATCTAAATTCGTGTCATAATGACTTAATGATTTTGCGTGCATAACAGAACAATTTTACGGATGAAGGAAATTAAGTTAATGCTTACGGCAGAGGGATACCTTGGTTCTTGTAAGTTCGATTGCTGAATGTCCAAATTCATTTCATTCATCAACGATATATATAAACATGCAGATCATTAAGAATTGGAGCAGATAAAACTTTTTGCAATGTCCGAAACAGCGACAACGTCGTTTTTTTATATGAAACTCTGTCTTATGTAATTTAAGCGAAGCAACGTCGCCGCTGTTTCAAAGTTGGCAAGCGCCAATCAAAGAATACGTGACTGGCACATTTTTGACAAATATATTTAAGTTTCCTTTAGGAAAAAAATGAAGTAGGTTACCTTTTCTATATATGTGTGTTATTCCGTCCACTGCTTTTGAAAAATCAATCTTATTTTCTTTCATGTTCTCAAATGATGTTGCTTTCGCAATGTCTTCTATAAGTTTATCTGTGCATTGTACTTCTAGAAAATCGGCTAGCTTCCTAATCTCTGTTTTGGGGTCCTTTGGTGTCCATAAAAAAAGTAAAATATGATAACCATTAAAGTAAGAAAAATAACCCGTTACAAGCTCACTTGTATGTATATTGTTAAGTGTACTTCAATATGACTGTATATATATGGAATTCCGGTATACCATCTTCTCCGCAAGTTTATTGTTTTCTGTTTGGTAATAATTTAACAATAAGATCTGTTTTGTTACATCTTGTGGTCCGTTTATTTGGCAATCGCCAATGGCAGTCAGCAGGGTTTAAGAACATCAGTTGTTCGACCTGCTAGTCAAATGCGTTTTGTTAAAATATGCTTTTTCACTCATTTGGTCTTTTGGGAAATGTTGTTTGTGCTGTGTTTAGACCCCTCTACCAAGAAATTTGTTTTGCATGCACACGTATAAAAATTGCGGTTTTTATCCAACGCAATCATAGGTTTGAACGTCGTTTTCAATTTAGGCTTGTATATATGGAATTGGATATATTAATGTGTGCATTTACTTAGCCAGAATGACTATCATTTTACGCATAACAAAAAAAGAACATTATGAACAGCATGTTATTTAATTTTTTTAGATTTCATATCCAGAACAAAGAGTTATAAATACATACAATATGTTGCGTGTTCCTCATCTTGAAAATCTTGATACCGACTTGTTATATGTATATTATCAGAAGTCCATTACTAGACGTCTAGTAATGGACTTCTGATAGTATGGATTACAATGATATAGAAACACAAAGTTAAAGTTTTGTCAGAGCGAGAGATAATGTATAATAATATACTGTTTTCACTACTTTCATCTTAAATAATGAACAACAAACTATCGAGCTTTCTTTAAAAAAAAACCCATACAGTTTGAACTCGGAGTACATACAGCTTACATTTGCCAAATTATCACATGTAATATAGCACAAAATAAGAATAAAAAGCTCCTTTAAGATTGGAAATATTAAGACAATTAAATTAATTAAGAAAGTATACAATGAAAAAACCTTTTTCATTTCCTCATAAGAGCAAGTGAAGATCATGCCAGGATAGTCTTTCTCTGCTAGTTCAATTCCCTTTTCGTAAGTGTACCATGAACCATATGCCCCTACAAAAAACCAATTGTATATGTCAATCTATATGCACTTATTATTTAAATCAATATTCACTTACACATAATTATTTGTAGTAGAAAATGCCCGCGGTACAATTGGGTTATGATGAAACAAAGAGTTTTAACATTTTGCGGGTAGTATGTCGACTGAGCATGCGCAAAAGCGTATAAGACACGGATGGATAACGGTCTTCGAATTTGGATATTTTCACTGTAAACTTTATTAAACAAAACTAATTGTCATGCTCACATTGCAACTGTATAAAGAGCAAGGCGAAGGCAAATTGTAATACGGCTACTTCAGCACAGAATTCCTGCTCGAAAGATACTATAATGATGGTGAAGAATTGCTGATTAACGCCTAGCGGCTAATTGATATGCATATTCAGGACGAGAACATGTTAGTGGAATATGAATATTAACCCTCCCTTGTTTACTAGTGTCATGGTGTAAATTTCTGTGAATTTATTTCATAACTTTTCTATACTGTTTTATGTTGTTACAATCTTTTTCAATCCTTATGTCGTAATCTGCTTGAAGTTCAATTAGTAATATAGAACTTAAAGAGTCAATGTGATTCTGTAATAACGGACTAAGCTTAACTAGTACTTGTGAATAGACCAAATTTGTCAAATGTATATTATTTGGTGTCATTTTATATTCGAGCAATTTAATATTTGTTATAAAAAGAGACATTACGAAAATATAGTGAGTGAGGATTACCGAACGTTAGAATACGGACCCCGTATTGCTACAATTAAGGACTTTCCAGCGGACTGGGCCGTTGTTATTGTTTTATGGACTTCCATATGTAACTTTGTTTTATGTAATTATATTGATTTAGTTTGGATTCAACAATAGAACATTGAAAGTACAACCTGTGTATTTCTTATTTATTCAAATCTACCGCTAGTTCCCCCGTGTTTTTAAAATTACAATACGTCACTAGACTGATACACTGAGCCGGGTTTTTTACGGGCTAGTTCACAAGGTAACAGTCCGCAATAGGAAATGTCACCTTAACCGGACACATTATTCTGACTCCGAGCCAAATAGTCTTTGCTCTTACGCCTTAATTCCGCGTGCTTAACGGAGAAGCAGCAAATACAAATTTTAAAGTTTTTGGTTTGACCTGTACGTACCAATTTGTTTTAAATTAAATATATTTTATTTTATTTCGTTCACGATCAGTGAACTACTAAAGGTATTTAGGGGGTGAGGTCTCTTTCACATAACATGGTCAACCCCCCGGCATTTGTCCCTGTCCCAAACCAGGAACCTCTTACCTTTTGTTAGTCTTGTATGTTGTTTTTTTGGTTTTCTTTTGGTTGTTTATTGATATCTTCAGGAGTTTAGTCTGACGTCCATTTTGCTTAACTAGTATACATAATTGTTCAGGGGTTAAATTAAGCCCTCCTCCGGTATCGGAATTTTCTTCGCAGTGTTGAAGATCAACGGTGGCCTTAGGCTGTTTTCTGTTCTTTGGTTGGGATGTTGTCTATTTGACACCTTCCCGTTTCCATTCAAACTGTTATGTTTGTTAAGTGGTGTTTAATACAACTATATGTACACATGGCAGTTTTTTTTTAGACCGGTGTACCAAGAATAAACCAACGTCTACCAAGATAAAAACTATATAACAAACGAGCATCTCCTTTGAAATTTAAATTATGTTTATTTTTTTTTTTCACAATCTCGATCAGTAAACCGTTATTGAAAAAAAACATTCGCATACAAAATTCTATTCATTTTATTAATGTATCAATAACTTACACTTTGCTGACATCCACAAGTCGAAAAACTCATTCCAAGTTCCAAAAAAGCTAAGAAATATATTGTCTTTCCTTGAATGATGGTAGTACGATGCACACGTGTCTTTTGGATTTCTAATCATGTGTATTATCTTGCTTCTATGGTCGATGTGTTTCTTCGGAAGATACCGGAACTGACAATGAGTGTTGAGTAGTCTAGGCGATGGAAGGATATCGGTGACGGAAAAGTCTGAAATGGTTTCCAGCATCGTCGTAGCTTTGTTTATATTATCGAGTTCTGCTGTTTTTCGGATTAACATGCTGATAATTTCGTTGATCCAATGTGTTCCTGGGAAAATGGTTATCAAAATAGTTATAGACACGCGTGTATATACAATTGGACAGTATATAAAAGATATAGCGGGGAAAATATCTTTTAAGTCTGAATAATAATTTCACCGTTGACAATTGCAGCTTACCAAAAATATTATAATTTATTACATGACTATAAATTTTCTGTTTTCTCATTGGCTAAAAGCATAGGAAATCATCTTTGATAAAACGTTATATTCACCGCGGCAAAAATCACGAGAGGTTAATATAAGATTTGGAACAGCGTCCGTGTACCTAAATATAGATATTCCAAGGAATGAAATAGGTTTATGATGTCAAGAAAATTCCCGGTTTTTTTTTTTCTTGTTTTCAGTGTATTTTTTCTCTTTTTTCTTGTTTTTCTTGTTTTTGGTGTATGTGTTTTTAGTAAACTTTATTTATTGAATATTTCAACTTATGAAAATTAGTAACTGCAAAAGCACATGATATATTTAGTATTAAACAGGGAGCAGTTTTAAAGGTATCTTGAGCAAATACTAGAAAAAAGGAGAAGGAAATATAAAAAGTCATACAATAAAACAATTGTTGACTTTTGATTTCAGTTGATACCATGATTTATCAACGCCAGAGATATGATATTCACCCTCGGCCGTTGACCTCGGTGAATATCATATCTCTT
Organism: Mytilus californianus; assembly: GCF_021869535.1. NCBI lineage: Eukaryota > Metazoa > Mollusca > Bivalvia > Mytilida > Mytilidae > Mytilus > Mytilus californianus. Next base: position 39,650,867 of record NW_026262712.1, read on the forward strand.
GGGTTGATAAATCATGGTATCAACCTCATCAAAAGTCAATAATTGTATAATATCTATTTTACCTATTCAAATTTTTCATGGGTGTTTCACGTGTTCTGGAAAAAAGCTTAATCCAAACTGGGTATTTCAATTTGTCATTATAACTATGTGGTAAGTCAAATATTAGCAGAAATACATGGCTATCATCAAGTTATGGTGAAAATGTTAGTGGCCATAGCAATACATTGTTTGGAGTATCGGATGCCAAGTGCACTTTTTTCGCGGAATTAATTTATTTCTATATTCAAAAGAGGTAAACAAAGAGGTGTTAAAAAAAACCGGTAATTTAGTCAATAAAACCATTTGTTTATAGTATCGTATATCATTGATGTGTTTCCATATCAGCTCAAAAACATTAAACTTTTGACAATGATCTTTAATAAATCAAATAATCGACGTAACTGTTAACAATTTAAATGTTATGCCTTAATATGATGACATTCGTGATCCTAGTGATTACATGACAATGGTGTGATATAAGATGAGTGACTTTCAAGATCCCGGTGCCCGCATTACAATGTTGTGTTGTGTTATAATATGGATGACTGTCAATAACTTGGTGATTACATTACAATGTTTTGCTATAAGATGGCTTACTTTCAAGATCCTAGTGCTTAATTTAAATTGTTTTGTAAGAAGATGCCTGACTCTCACGATTCTGGTGCTTACATTACACTTTTGTGTTTTAAGAAGAGTGAATTTCAAGAAACTGGTGCAATGTTGTATTATGACTGGTAACTTTCGATAAACTGGTGCTTACATTACAATGTCGTATTATAAGAGGGGTGACTGTCAAGATGTTGGGGCTTACATTACAATGGTTTGTAAAAAGATGACTAGCTGTCCATATTCTGGTGCTTACATTACAGTTTTGTGTTTTATGATGGGTGACTGTTAGTATCCTTGTACTGGCATTACAATGTCGTATTATAAGATAGATGACTTTCAAGATACTGGATTGATTTGCAATGTCGTTTTATAACATGGTTGACTTTCAAGATACTGGATGGTTACATTACAATGTCGTATTATAAGATGGGTGACTTTCAAGATACTGGTGCTTACATTATATTGTCGTATGATATGATGGGTGACTTTCAAGATACTGGTGCTTACAGTACAATGTCGTTTTATAAGATGGGTGACTTTCGAGATAATGGTGCTTACAGTACAATGTCGAATTATGGGATGAGCGACTTTCAGGATACAGGTGCTTACAGTACAATGTCGTATTATGAGATAGGTGACTTTTAAGATACTGGTGCTTACATTATAATGTCGTATTATACGATGGGTGACTTTCAAGATATTGGTGCTTACAGTACAATGTCGTATTATGAGATAGGTGACTTTCAAGATACTGGTGCTTACAGTACAATGTCGTATTATGAGATAGGTGACTTTCAAGATATTGGTGCTTACAGTACAATGTCGTATTATGAGATAGGTGATTTTCAAGATACTGGTGCTTACATTACAATGTCGTATTATAAGATGGTTGACTTTCATGATATTGGATGTTTATATTACAAATTTGTATTATAAGATGGGTGAATTTCGAGATACTGGCCAGGAGTCGGTTTAACAAAAAAACTTACAACTAAGATTGACCGTAAGTCATGAACAATACAGTATACTTACGATCAATCTAAGTCGTAAGTTTTTTTGTGAAATCGACTCCAGGCTTACAGTACAATTTCGTATTATAAGAGGGGCGACTGTCAATATGTTGGGGCTAACATTACAATGTTTTGTAAGAAGATGTCTGACTGTCGATATTCTTGTGCTTACATTAAAGTTTTGTGTTTTAACATGGGTGATTTTTAGTATCCCTGTACTGGCATTACAATGTCGTATTATAAGATGGGTGACTTTCAAGATACTGGATGCTGACATTACAATGACGTATTATAAGATGGGTGACTTTCAAGATACTGGTGCTTACAGTACAATATCGTATTATGAGATAGGTGACTTTCAAGATACTGGTGCTTACAGTACAATGTCGTTTCATAACATGGGTGACTTTCAGGATACTTGATTGATTGCACTGTCGTTTTATAAGATGGGTTACCTTCAAGATACATGTGCTTACATTACAATGTCGTTTTATAAGATTGGTGACTTTCACGATATTGAATGTTTACATAACAATGTATTATTATAAGATGGGTGACTTTCGAGGTACTCGTGCTTACAGTTCAATGTCGTATCAAGAGATGGGTGACTTTCAAAATACTGGTGCTTATATTACGATGTTATGTTACAAAATGGCAGACTGTCAAGGTCTTGTGCTTATATTACAATGTTGAGTTTTAAGTTGAGTGACTTTCAAGACTTGTGTTCTTACATTGCAATTTTCTTTTTTCGGCATTGATGAATGCCAGTATTCTGGTGTCTACATGTACATGACAATACATATATATATATATATATATATATATATATATATATATATATATATATATATATATATACAGTAACCATATCATGTTTTAATCGTTTGTCTTTTTGTGTTATTTGTGAAAAATTCACAAACAATAAAAATGCACACAATGCGTGACGAGTTCGAATATGATACATGAATATTAACTCATATGACTCGAGCTTAATTTTAATCATTCGTGTTTGTTTACTATTTCAGATAAATACCTGACTTTGCGTACGTGCATATCATAATATCTGTATCTCTTGACTGGAAATTAGTGATATCTTTTAAAGCTTGTTCGGCTCCTTTCTCTCTGAATGGAAGGAAAGATGGATAACAAACTCCATCATGCTCCGGTAAGGGAACAGGTTTTAAGCTCTCTCTAATTTTCTTCATTTTTTCCAAATCCAATGCCATAGTTTAAGTAATATAATTCTGCAATTAAATTTAGTTTCAGTATAAATTTCGAATGGTTGACTTTTTAATGAATAATATTAATTCTATATTTGCAGGGCTCGAGAAGATAACTGTTGAGCCTATTGCGAAAAATATTATGTTTAGCAATTAGATTGTACGCGGTGTCACGCTAGTTTGTGTTAAATTCGTACCTTTCTGGTTCCTTCTGACTAGACTTGCAAAAAAAAAAAAAAAATAATGCGAAGGATAAACCATCGTGCTAAACCTTCTAAACATAGCTAATGTCTTTTTTAACGTATACTAAAAAGATAAATAATGACCATGATGACCTGCTGTAAATATATCCCCTTACCACCATTTCTTTTATATAAATGTTAATTTTAAAGATAAGGTATATATTTTACTACCGTGTGACATGGGTGCACCGTTGCGGAGGAATCTACGAAGAAAAAAAGAAGAAGAAGAAGAAAGGTACATTCAAACTAAAGAGTCGATAACAAACTGACAAAGCCATGGCTAAGAAAGAAAAAGACAAACAGACAAACAACAGTTAATAAAACACAACATCGATCAACTAATAACCCCACATAAAACGGGGAGATATCAGAGGGTAATGTAAGAAAAGCAGATATTGCTCCACATGTGAAAACTGATGTTGCATCGTGAAACCTTGAAGCATATACCAGAAAGTTATGATATAATAATGGTGCCATATATTGGAACAGAAGAAACAACGGGTAAATTCAAACAAGGAAACCTATATTTACGTACACGGTGGGTTCCACTTGTGAAGCAGGATCTGCTTACTTTCCGGAGCACATGAGACCCCCTCCCCTTTTTTTCGGTATTTTATGGTGCTCTTGTTGTCTAGATTTGAGTTTTAAATATGTTGTGTCTTGTGTACTGTTGTAGTTTTTTTTCGTTGTTTTTTTTTGTTTTTTTTTGTTTTGTTTTTGACATGGCATTATCAGTTTGTTTTTGACTCATGAGTTTGAATGTCCCTTTTAGTTGAGACAAACGTCGATCGTGTCTTTAGTGATTATGAGCTTGAAGTTGTTGATGACGCTTTGGTGTAGTTTTTACTTTTGGTAATATCTAATTCTTAAAATATGGAAAAACAGATATCAGTTCTGTAAATGGTATCTTATTGATAGCATTGTAAATACAAATATTGCTGTAATTGACCATTGATATTATCAGTGTTTAACACCACTTTTTGAACTCTTGGTTATATCGTGGCAGCTATTTATTATTGGTGGAGGATGCCGGGGTGTCTTTAGATAACCACCGACCTTTGGCAAAAAAAAAATAGCAATCCTAGTTAATTAAGGAGGAAGTTAATCGCACCTGCCTCGAAAATAATTCAACTCACAAACTCACAAACTCACTGTTGACAAGTCAGTGCTGAATAAAAATAACCTACTCAGACCACTCGACCAATAAGACCACTGTTACAATTGGCCTATTGTTTCCTCGTAACAATAGCAATAAAGAATTATGTCATCAAAATATTTGCAGAGTCGAAATGAATATTTACACATGTACATGTATACTTCAGTATGAGCCAATGCTTCATGTTGAAGGCCGTACTTTGACCTATAATTGTTAACTTTTTATACATTGTGACTTGGACGGAGAGTTGTCTCATTGGCACTCATACCATATTTTCTTACTTATATTGGTATCTTACTACCTTCAATTTGAATACGATATTTCATAAAGTATACAAAATAGCGTACATAACTTTATAAGATATTTTATAAAATTCATAAGCTACATGTATCTAGAAATTGAATAAATATGAAAAGGGCTTGCCATATGACTTCATTGACATGACGTTAACATGACAAACGTATTTAAAAAAAAGCGCTACAATGACATTTTGATAAGTACCTAAAAGAGGGGCGAAAGATATCAGAGAGACATTCAAACTCATATATAAAAAATAAACTGACAACGCCATGGCTAAATAGAAAATGATAAACAGACACATATAAGTACACACATACAACACAGAAAACTAAAGACTAAGCAACACGAACCCCACCAGAAACTGGGGGGTGATCTCAGGTGCTCTGGAATGGTAAGCAGATCCTGCTCCACATGTAGCACCCGTCGTGTTGCTCATATTATTACAAACCCGGTAAATAGTCTTATTCGGTAGGTCACATTCGTGAAAAGGAAACGAGATTGTAGTTACGACAGGAACATATCCAATATCATCTGTGAAACGGATATTCCATAACGGTCAACCAACTCGTGATGGCGTCCATAAGATTTAAGGAGACAGGGTAATAAAAAAAGAATCCGTGTATGCACAAACCTCACTTCGTATCCAGACTCAGCCAACAATGTCACAATAAAAAGCAACTTTAAACTTATTTACATACAAATAAAGGGGTTGCTATGAAATATTATGTTCTAGATGTCGACATATTTTAGTATGCCTTATTATCGCTATCACAGGTCACGTTATCAAATGGTAGGTTATGTAAGGTCAATATATTGTATCTAAACTATGTCTTAATAGAGCTTTCTTACAATTTGACGAAAGATACATACACTTGACGAATCATACGTAAAACTCGTTTTAGGGATCCTTTATTTTGGCATATTTAAATACTCATCATGGATTTTTGAAAGCGTTTAACCCTAATGTTAGCCTATTAAGGACCATTACCCTACATGCAACGACACTTATTAATTTAGATTTTTCGTGCCCTAAAACTCCAAAAAAAGTGCTCCAACCCACCCTTCCCACTTAAAAAAAAAAACATGTTGCATTATATAACCTTAGAAAATACCAAAGCAAATACATTTTCCACTTCCCTCACGGAAAAAATAAGAAAAAATAAAAAAACAAATAATTCCTTAATTCAAATATTTCCAACGCCCAATATAATAAAATGAAGAAAAAAATATGACCTTTATACTATACCATATGCCGGTGCTCGTTTAATAACTTGTGAATCACCGCCTCTCCCTGGGTAATAATTATTGTCACCTTGTGATGTGTTTATGCACATTCTCCTATTGAACCGCTCTTTAACGTATAATTGCATTTTGGTTCTGAACATTCATGAAATATTAGCCACTGGACGTACATGTATATAGAATTTCGAACCTTTATTTGATGACAGTCATACAACTTAGAAACATTATTATTTTTTTGTGATTACTCAAGAGGGTATGTTTTATCTCTCTTGACATTACATCTATTGTGTAAAACAATGTTCTTTGACTTACCTTGCAGTTACCTTTAAACTGATTTGAAGTCAGCACAATTGTTTTTAATCCAAGCTAAGTAGACGGTAGTGGTTATACTACGTGTCTTATTAACTTAGAACTCTCGTCTCATATGTAACAGCGTTATCTCACACATGTCAGTGGTATGTGTCGGGCATTATACCTGGTATTTACATTGAACGTTCTAACATTTAACCTCCACAAACTTCATCGTCATTATTACAAGGCATTTTTAAAGCGCATTATATAATACTACAGTTACTCTAAGCGCTTTACATGTTAAAACAAATATACACAAGTTCGTACAAACACGAAACTACAAAGTTAAAAATAGACCAAAATATGCTTAAAAGCATACAACATCAAATCAACTATCAAAAGTTGAGACTCTAAAACTTCATCAACTTGGTTAAAAATTAAATAAAAGAATTATTAATGAATAAGTAAAAATTTCAATACTTGTTATCTATTAAATATTTCTAAAATTGGTGATTGCTACTACTATTTTGTATTTAAAAATAAGTTACTAAAAGACATAGGCTTACAATAAAATGTTATATCAAAATATACAGAAACACATCAAATCAGACTAAAATGTACTAAATATTACTTTAGCAAATCAACATCAGTCAAATACAATCAATCACGGTTCCAGGTCTTAACTATAAGCGATCCACAAATGCAACTTTGAATAAATGTGTCTTTAGTCCTTTCTTGAATAGTTCTTGCGATTGTTCATTTCTAATATTTGTTGGAAGGCTATTCCACAGAGTCATCAAAAACGATAATATAGTATGTGGGTCACCTTTCAACGGCGTTGTTTCAAATATATTGCATTTCCTATATAATTTCTAATCACATATTTGTCGATATAAAACATTCAACACAAATATATACACAATGCAAAAACGATAAAATATTTGACATAAAATATACCGGAATTAAAAAAAATGCAATAAAAAATAAATATTTATGCAGGTATTGTGTCCACTCTTCTAAGTGCAAATAACTTTTTAATGAACGAACCAGTAAGTAATATCAATTGAAGATAGAAGTAAATGGTTTTTTTTTCAGATAATTTCAAAAATCCCGAACAAATATCATTTATGTCTTTTTCTAGCTGTTTACGAAAAGATTTATTAATTTTACATGATAAGAAAAAGTGGGTTTCATCATCAACCTCATTAATATGACAATATTTACTAATATTATTTTCTCTTTGAATTCTTTTATAGCTACCCCTCTCTTTTTTCAAGAAATGGTCACTTACTTGCATTAAATTTTCGATTTTCAAAATTTTGTTTAAGAATGTATTTGTCTAATTCATATTTTGTCTTAATTTTACTGTACAAGAACATTTCACTTTATCATCATCTCCATTATTTATTTTAAATTTGAATTTTTAAAGTATTTACATTAACTTATTATTTGATTTATTTCCGACTGAGAAAAAGGTGTAAATAGGGATTGACACTAAGCTGACAGTTTTGTCATTCACTTATCGAGAGCATTTGTTGTATTTGCGGAGAGAACTTTCCTTAATTTCTGTCGATTGGTTAGGGACCCCCACACACACGTCATGTATGATTCAAGACATTATGATTATCAGCTAAAAGTTTATAAATTCCCTATGTAAAACAAGCCTACATTTTCTTTTAAGATTGCCTGTATAATGCACACATAAATAGTTCAGACATTAATACTAGTTAAAAGGGGTTAATGCGAATAAACTGTTTAACTTTTCATAATATGAGCAACATAACGACACCTATAGACATTTACTCATATTGAGTTGAACGGACAACATTTTATTCTTTTGTTTTCTATTTTTATTTTTATTCAATGTTATACAATCTCTTGTCCTTCACATGTTAATTAATCAGGGACGTGTCAATAGTTGTCAATTAAAAAGCTTGAAGAAACTATCCATTCTCTTACAGATCAGTTTTTTGTCTTTTGTCTTTTTTGTTAGTTGTATTTGTGCAGATGACAATCGTATTTAGTTACTCCATTTCCATCTCATTTATAGCTCATATATTGATCTTTTATACCAATTTACCAGGAGAGCGAATTGTTAAACGCACAGTAACATGTTTGTCGTTGCCACTATCGTAAATGCCTGTCCTAAGATAGGGGCCGGGTATTTGAATTGTTTCACGTTTTGTCATGCATAGGCCTGTTATAGCTAACTTTACAGTACCAGTATGTGTTTTGCTCATTTGTGAATGCCGTGAATACCCATATCAATGTTATTAACCTGTCTGAAGGACTCGAACTCGTATAACATTGAATAAAAATAAAAATAGAAAACAAAAGAATAAATACAGTTTCGAATGTGTCCAACAAGGTAATATTTAATTTGCGCGACATTAAAATACTATCGCTTGTTTTGCGCAATTTTTGAGGTAAAAAAAAACGATTAAAGTTTCTAGATCTTAAATATACGAGTCTTATATAACAAATTAGTATTAATTTATATAGTAAATATGTTCGAGGTGACAAGATGGACATACACATTCAAAGACAAACTGGTGACGTTTTTTTTCGTAAATGTTCGATCTAGAAAATCATCCAGTGGTCGACATTTATGAAAGATCACCCTAAACTAAAGGCAAACTATTGTCCTATACAAATACACAAGAACCGTTGCATACAAAGGTGTAGGGCACATATCCCCTGTCTTTTTTTGACCCACAGTGTAATAACCTTAAAGTTGTCAAATCCTACAGGTAATATAATATCAAAAGGTTTGTATTAAATATATGACTTTTGTATATAAAATATTGTTTACAATTTTATTTCCATAACTGATATAAGAAGATGTGGTATGAGTGCCAAAGAGACAACTCTCCATCCAAGTCATAATTTGTAAAAGTAAACCATTATAGGTCAAAGTACGGCCTTCAACACTAAGCCTTGGCTCACACCCAACAGCAAGTTGTAACGGTCCCAAAAATGACTAGTATAAAACCATTCAAACAGGAAAACCAACTGTATAATCTATATAGAAAACGAGAAAGGAGAAATATTTATGAACCACACCAAAAAACGACAACAATTGAACATGTCGAGGTTTCTGACTTAGGACAGGTGCAAACAAATGCAGCGGGTTTTTATAGGCGCCAACCTTCACCCAACCTGGAACATAAGTTCTAAATCTAAATGTTTTTAAATGAGCGCTACACGTGTACTACTATTGGTGGTATTTTGATATACAAGTGCAAATTCTAAATGTTTTTTTCTTCTTCAAATTTTGCATCGATGGACGTCGCTAACCAATATGAACTAAATGGTGATTTGGTAAGAACACTTTACGTAAAACATGACTTCTACAAACACAGAGATGTGACAGTATGCATTATTATCGCACCTCGGGTAAATATCGACGATATGATTGGTTTAACGCGTCACGTGGTGACCACGTTCTGATTTTTAGGAGTTAGTAGATTTCATAAGGACACTATGATGTCACGAGTACTACTATTTGTAGTTCTATTTCATTTTTATTTTCAACTTTTGATAAAAAAAAAACTTGACAGGAAAAGTTCCCTGTGCGACAAATTCGTCATACGGTTCGCTAATGACCCTTACGGCCTCACCTTATGAATTTACTAACCGTCTTTGGATCCGTCACTAATCTTGCTCGATTCCTGTGATCAGTTTCACAAAAAAAGTCGGACGACTAAGTTGACCGTAAGTATACTGAATTTTTCATGACTTACGATCATCTTTTGTCGTAATATTTTTTTTGAAACTGACCACTGCTTCCGCCTAACCGTAGTATGTATGCGCGTGATGATGATAATAATGTTGGCAAACTGACATGCTTATAATATTACTGATAAGTACGGCTATTATCTATTGTAGTTACTTGTGTCTGTATTAAAATATCGCAATTGAACGATAGTTAGTGAAAGTCTCCTTTCTTAATCTTCGTTAAATGATTAATTCATGTATTTTATACAATGTTTATAATGATACATGTTTTAATAATGGTTTGAATGGTGCTTTCATTACCAGTATTCTTATTTTGACTCAGTGTATTGCGTATACTGTAGGCTTATCAACACTAAAGTGTATATGTACCGTTAATTTCATTGCCTTCATGGTGCTATTTAGATAAAATCAAGTTATTATAAGTTCCAACGATGGTGATTGGAGTCATGAAATATTTTAGGAAAATTCACAAAGTGGTTTTAAAAGAAAATCACATAGCCCTAATAATAAAAAAAAACCAAAAAAACAACTAATACTGATGCACAAATGACAATATTGTTGAAAAATATGGAAATCTGTTCTACTAAATATTTGAATATTTGTACAAACTGAATGCATACGTCAAAACATAGTATTCAAAGTTATTAAAGTGAGCTATGTGAGAGCTTAACGTCGTCGGCAATGCTAAAACATCATGGCCCTGATAATTCATGGTACTTGTAAAATGCAAATTGTAAAGTTGTTGTGTATTCGCCTTTATCATATACTTGTATAAAATATTACTAAAATTTTACAGTTCAATAACATTTAAAAATATTAAAAGGCTATGAAAGGATTACTAGGTTTATTTATCAGATTCCTAAGAATTTCCTCAACAGGCTAATAAAGGAACCTTTATTGACTGCTTCCGGAATGTTATCACATGCCTTTCCATCAATTTCCGTGACGTTTATCACATGCAACGTCGTGCATTTCCGGAAAGGAGTAGGTCCGGTAAGACCCCTTTTTGGCCCCAAAATATAGCAGTTTTACAAAATGGTTAAAATGTAAACTTTTAGTTATTTATTGGAAAGTAGAATACTTCTGCTACATAAATATGGGCAGTTTTTGACAATACAATGCATATATATCGGGTACTAGCATCATTAAGTCATGCTAAATTACTGAATTCTTCACAATTTTAGCATTTGAGTTACATTTTAGACGGTTTCCGTCTTAAATGGAAGTGGCCGCATTTGTGTTCATTCTTAATATTTAAATGCAAGTTGTATTTGATGATAATACATAACATATATAAAGGTTGAGAGTGAACACGGATGCGGCCTCTTTCATTTTTGACAAAAACCATCTGAAAAGTGACATATTATGGCATATTTGATAGATTTTTCATATTTAAGCTTGAATCTGAGCGTCTTTAATGATAAAATCAGTTCAAATCTGTCACTTAAACTAATTGATTCGACTGAAGTAGACACTTAAGTGTTTAAAAAGTGACCAAAATCTTTCATCAGATAAATCTGAAATCTGAGGCCAAAATCGGCCCTTACCGGACCTACTCCTTTGTTCGAAAACGACAACACAGTGCGGAAAACCGAAAGTGATTTAAGACTTAAGAGACAAAAAACGAACGTACAAACCGAGACAAACAACAACTAACAACAAATAGCGCTATTCAGGATTTATCATCTCCGGGAATGCTCAAATAATCAAATATGAAAGACAAAAATGTAAAAAACATGAAAACTAGAGGAGCTATAGGATCAAAAAGGGGCCTATTTACATGTTTGTTTACTCTGAATTAATTTCTGCATACGATAATTGAAACATCCATTAATACTGAGCTTATGATACCGTCGATACTACACAATGTAACAGTCTAGCTTCAAGCAACGTTATCTACCAAGTGTAATTAAAACAAATGAACACGATACATATGGTGTGCCCGTGAAGCTTCTCTTGATTAATCGATAATCGTGTAATCTGAGCTACATGAAACTTCTGTAAATATGAAATATAAGTACTAAAAGATTGTAAAATGCACACACCTATCCTGCATTTTAGAAATAAAAACAATCTTATTAAATGTGGCCAACGGTAACGCTCTGGCCTCGTCTACGAGGGGATCGGATTGTTAGTATAAAGAATATTTTATTGTAAAAATAATAACATTAACATTACAAAAAATGCAGTTTACGTCAACATTGGATAACGAAGAAGTTCTACTTATTAACTGAGGGTAATGATATCTATATTCTATCGAGAATGCTATATAATAAACATAAGACATTTGAAATATTTCATTTATTAATTATACCAAACTGCTTAGTTCAGTAACCATCCAGAAAATGTTGTTTTACCATATTCATTACTGTTTATAATACCCGAACCTTCGTGGGAAGAGTGTATACGAACGTAAACGCTACCGCCCTTCGACACATGGGCAACAACAGTACCGCTAACTGTACCATCGGAATTTGTGTTGCGAAGGTAAAGGGATCCATACACGGAATTATTAACCATTAACTCAGTTGAATGTCTTGCAGAATACAATCTAACAACCCACACAAACACGTAAATCCCAGTTTTGGGACAGATAAAAACACCTGTATGGCTGTTATATCCACTACCCTGGTTTGTTTTCACTACATCAAATATCAGTCGTCGACCAACCCCCGGATTTTTTATCATTTTTGACACGAAGGCGTAAAATGCAATAACTGGCGATTCAGGATTTTCTTTACCATTTTTACCACAGTAATTCACAGTGACATCATACTGACCTGAAATTGTTTCAAAATTGTTTTATTTAGACTTATTAAATTCAGACACATAAATTGAGAAAAAAAATGAGTTTTTTTTTTCTTTTGTGAGTGCATCACTTTCGTCACTTAAGACTTTCATGTAAAAATAAATGCAAATATCTAAAGTAAGTTACTTAAAGCTAAAACTTGTATTGTGTATTTTCATTCGCAACTGTCATTTACTCAAGTGATAGAACTATTGCAGTTTGATACGCAAAAAATGACCCCGATGCATATAGGTAAGGTCATATTGTATTTTCGGTTAAGTAAGTACCGATAATCAGGTTTTCTGTATATTGATAAAAAAAAATCACAGCTGCGAATCACAATTAGAAGAGATTGTGTCGAGTCAGTGCAGCGAACTAGTCATAAAAGGCTTTGAGATATTTTGTCGAGCATCTGATATTTTAAAATATCAATATGATGAACATCAGATAATCAATCTATTGAATTGTATTTGACTGTGTGTTTTTCAATTAAGAATATAATGCTTTTTTTTTTGTAATTTCATTTGAATACCAACGGTTGACCAGCGTACATTTTGTATAAAACGCGGAAGGGTCTCATTTAAAAAAAAATGTGCAAATAATCAAAACTTTTACAACCATATAAAGTTAAAAAAAAACCACACACACTCTATTCTTTTAATTACATGTATATACTACAACCATGCTATTGCTAATTACATTAGCTATTATTAGAGATAAGCAGAAAATTATTGATAGAAGTTCAATGTACAGGTAACGCAGATACATTGAATTACAACAACAATACTAAATAGCTATTTAAAAATAAGGGGATGCCTTATGATTGCCAATGAGACAACTATCCACCAGAGTTCAAATGAAGTGGATGAAACACTTATAGGCAATCGTACAGCCTTCAGCAATGAGAAAAACCCATACCGTATAGTTGGCTATAAAAGGCCCCGGAATGGAAATAGATAACAATTCAAACGCGGAAACCAAAGGGCTAATCAATAACAAAACAATTTATAAAAAAACAAATATGTTAGACATGAACCAACGACAACGACTGAACCACATGCTTTTGACATGGGACAGGCACATACAAAATGTGGCAGGGTTAATCCTCCTCTGACCTTGAACAGTGATGTAACAGCACAACATAAGAACAAACTGTTAAAATCAGTAGCAATTTGCTTAACTCAAAAGATCGGTACGGGACACAAAACAATTAATCTAAAATCAATAGAAACAAAGCACCGAAGTAATAGTACTGTCTGGCAGTTACTGAAAGCTAGTTCAAAGCCAATTACAACTAATAACTAATTTTTATAGATAGTTTTAAAAACTGACATCATCCCTAATATGCTATAAATTTGAAGGTCACACTTTCGTTCATTTATCTTGTTTTGATTTCGTCTTAATTATTTTGACCATCAGGACGACTGGTGTTCAATAGCACTCGATATGCCAGTTATATCGGATGGCGGATTGTAAAGCTTTAGTTTTCCAATTATTTCGTGTTGTATTGTTTAGCTTATTCGAAGTGGTTTCTGTTATGAATTAGTATTGTTGGTTATCATCTAAACCTTACCTACTTACCGTCTGTTGTTCGGCAAGAACTCATCGAGCCTGCATAGGTTACCATATTAAGGGCCACAATCCAAGAAATCAACATGCTTGTTAGAGATATAACGACTGACAAATGCTAGCGTGATCTATCTTAGAACAGCTTTTTGTATGTGTGATTCTCAAAATTATAATGTATATTTTGCGTGCTGAGGTTATGCAATTTGATACCGAGAAAAAAAAATGAAAAATATACTTTCGGTTTAGTCTAGTACAAGCTGTGTAATGTATATTTCATTACCATGCTATTCACTTGATTATTCTTGTAATATTTCCAACTTGAATAGAAACTTAAGGAACGCCACAGCTGCCTTGTGATAACGATATTCATAAGGCAGCTGTGGCGTTCCATAGAAACTGTCACCAATTAAATATATTTAGAGGTCCAAAAGTAGACTTATGTATGTTATGTGGATGAGGTTTAATTCCCTATGAGACAACTATCTACTAAAGATCAATTGTTACTGAATAAGGATACACTGGGTATGATTATAAATTGTCGGGTGCAATAGGCTACTTACAAACACCTTCAAAGAGTTTAGTTGGTGCGAATTCATTCCGCTAGCAAACAAAACGTAGACGGAAACCGTAGACTATAGAAATTTTCAAAGAGAAGAAGTCGTTGTAAATGTTTTCCTCTGGCAAATTTAAATATATTCACAATTACAAATGATGAAAAATGAATGAATTGACCTTTTTTTCCCCTAAAAATAGGGGAGAATCATTTCATGATTTGTCGCTGTAAACTACAAGGCGTAATGCTATATAAGAACATTTGTTACAGTTCAGATAAAGATGCTAGAATAGTTATACAATATATGAGGGTATAGATGGGGTTTGTAGAATAGTTATACAATATATGAGGGTATGGATGGGGTTTGTAGAATAAACAATAAGGGCCAA
Source organism: Mytilus californianus (assembly GCF_021869535.1). Lineage (NCBI taxonomy): Eukaryota > Metazoa > Mollusca > Bivalvia > Mytilida > Mytilidae > Mytilus > Mytilus californianus. The sequence goes on from NW_026262712.1 coordinate 39,666,013, forward strand.
ATATTATTATGATTAAGAGAAAAATTAGCCAAAGAATAAAGAATAAAGAATAATGGCGTACAAGAAAATAACTGTTGAAAATTTAAGAATTATGTAATATAAAACTAAATTAATACAATGACCAATATACAAATATAGAAAGCATATTCTTGGAAAAAGAATAAATAATAAAATTAGTTTCGTGAGTATTTTACAAAATAAGCGTTATTTTTAAAGACAAAAAAGAAAACAAAGCACTCAAAAGTCAAAGAATACAGAAATTAAGGACCCCCATCCAGACCCTAATAAATATATATATATATATATATATAACACTACGACTATTGAAGTTATATGTTTATATAGCGGATGCAGTCGAGTGGTCTAGAGCGCTGGACATGAGGCTAAGCGATTGGTGCTGTAGTGTATCAAAGGTGTGAGTTCAAATCCCGTTGAGGGACAAACATTTGTCAGATCATGGCATATGAGTAAACAATCTTTAAAAATCATTGAATCCAGGAGTCTTATAAGTTTACGTATGATATTACATAGGCAAATTTTAATGAATAATTTTCACGGATGTATTTGAGAGGGGTGAATCGGCTGGGTACTACCCTAAAATTGTGATGGTGTTACGAGGGCGAGAATCATTAGGAATTCATAACTTAATCGTCTTTAAAGTGTTGTTAAGAAAACAAATATGCATTTTCATATAAGAAGCAAGTTCAACGCACATAAACCTATGCATTACATCACCCAATAATTTAGAAAATAACAAAATCTAGCAACAATAACACAACAAAACACCCTCCTCCCCCCTCCCAAAAAAAAAAAAAAAAAAAAAAAATCAAACAAAACACAAATAAACGCACCCATAAAACACACGGCAGAACAAACAGCGATTCGCATTTTAAGTCTTTAGTTTAAGGCGATTATCCCCGAAACAAATTTTAGGTCTTCGTATACTATTTCTATAAATAAAAAATTGTGCTGTTGAATGTATTACTGACATCAAATTTGAATTCTCCTCAAGGGTGACTGGTTGATAAAAATATGGTCAGTTTGGTCTTCTTCCGACTGTCAGTGAAACATTCCTCTTGGTTGTGCAGCTAGACTCAAGCTAGCAGCCACTCGCTAGCAGCCACTTCGCTAGCAGCCAGTTTTCAGATATGTCTATAAACCCAAAAGTTGCATAAGATTCAAACTTACTAAAACGTTTTTATTTTATATAACCACTACTATATCTGTTTTATCTTGAATTTAGAAGTCGAAAACACTATTCAATAAATTTTGAAATTTCACTTCCTGATCAATATTTTAAAAACAATAGTATGTGCTTTTAACATCATGCTGCACGCTTTAAGACTTCAACTGTCAACACTAAAAAAATAAAATTATTTAAATGTTGGCCAAATTTTCTTGTTACATGGTATCGACTTTTCCATCAGAATATTAATGCGATATTGTGTGAAATAGCTTTCCATATTCTCGGCATCCTTAAAAGTAACAATATTTCTACACTACAAGAATACAAAGTTGCGTCCGTACTTTAATACTTTCATATCAGACAAATCTGTTTTCGCAATTATTCTCTTTCTGTAACAGTGAGTTTCGCTTAGTTTTCATGACACGTAGGGTCTATTTTAAGCAATCAAAGTATGGTGTACAAGGATATAACTAATAAGCTATATTACCAATTTGAATTTTTTTTTGCTATACCCCACCTGGATTTTTAAGTCAAGCATGTCTAAGGGTCCCAACTTTCATTTGCACCTAGTGTGGAAAAAAGTATTGCCGTAGGAAAATTTTTATTAACTTTTAAAGTTAGGTTGGGGTAGGGTGTCAGACCCCAACTTTGGACCAATTTTAAAAAAAATCCGACGTGCTATACCCCACCTGGATTTTTTAGTCAAGCATGTCTAAGGGTCTCAACTTTCATTTGCATCTAGTGTGGAAAAAAGTTTTGCCGTAGGAAAATGTTAATTAACTTTTAAAGTTAGGTTGGGGTAGGGTGTCGGACCCCCAACTTTGGACCAATTTTTAAAAGAATCCGTGCTATACCCCACCTGGATTTTTTAGTCAAGCATGTCTAAGGGTCCCAACTTTCAGTTGCACCTAGTGTGGAAAAAAGTATTGCAGTAGGAACATTTTTATTAACTTTTAAAGTTAGGGTGGGGTAGGGTGTCGGACCCAAACTTTGGACCAACTTTTAAAAAAATCCGTGCTATACATCACTTGGAAATTTATATTTGCATTCTGAAACGGATGGTATTTTGAATGTCTCTGAATCCATCAAGACTGTGGGTTTAATTGTCTTAGAGGCAAATAACCCATCAACGGTTTTTTTTTAGAGTTGACCACTTTGAATTTCTCTGTCGATTGTTACTTGTTTCTACTATTTTTCTCCACAACACTTATGCCCTAGACCCGAACGATTTTGTCAGCATAGGGTTGAGAAGATGATATCTGTATGTCACGTAGTCCAACTAATTATAACTAATTATTAAAGGTACGAGGCTTATAATTTGATACATCAGACGCATCAGTGACGCTCAGATCAAACAAGTATAAAGCTGAAGAGCATTGAGGACCCAAAATTCCAAAAAAATGTGCCAAATACGGCTAAGGTGATCTACAAATGTATGCCTGGGATAAGAAAATCCTTAGTATTTCGAATAATTCATACTTTTGCAAACAGTTAATTTATAAAAATGACCATATAATTTATATTCATGTCAACACCGAAGTGCTGACTGCTGGTGATGTAAACTACGGCGGGCTGTTTAAGACAAGATCGAGATTATCCACGTCGGTCTGGAACCGGACGTAGAAAAGGTAGAAATTGCCTCTAAATTGGTTTAAGCACTTACTTACTTACATACGAGCTTGTCAGCATAAGGGATGGGGTGAAGTAGGGTACCTTACATGTTACATATTCCGAGTAAACTATTACCGGCTAGCCAAACTAAAAGATTCACCACGTTGGCCATGATACCAGAGAAAGAAAAAGACAGTGCCCTTAAAATGGATCATATCACTGATGCTCTATACCCATACACTTTGAAGGCATATGGTGAACAAGGGAGGGGGGGGGGGGGGGGTGGGAGGGGGTGGGTGGTTACCTGTTATATATCACATAGACCAACTTAACTATTGCCGGCTACTAAAAAACTAAGACTTTCTAAAATGACCCTTAGTACCTTAGACCCTTGGCGGATCCAGGGGGGGGGGGGGGTTTGACGATCAATGCATTTGAATGGGGACATAATGTTGGAACCCCCCCCCCACCCCACCCCCCACCCCCCTTATCCTGGGTTAGGAACAACAACCCCCCCCCCCCCACACCCCCTCGCGCGCCCATTTATACATTTATAAATGGCTGGATCCGCCCCTGATGCCCTAGACCTGTACGAGTGTGTAAGCATCGGTTGGGGGGGGGGGGCTTGGTATGTCACGTAGTCCGACTTTACTATTACCGACTGGCCAAACTAAAAGATTCTCCACGTTGGGCATGGTACTATATAATTCTTTATTCTCTAAAAGCATTCATAAATAAAAATCAACATGCAGACATCTTATACGTTCATGTATTTCAAATCCAATCTTTTATGGTAATATTCTATACAAAGCACAACAATATCGTCATTCACCTCAAAAGCTAACCAAATCTATAAACACACTTATTCAGAAGGGATATAGTTACGATACTGTTGTCAGGTATAAAGCTGGCATATTTTGGAATTAATATTGATTTACTCAAAGGATTTTTGAATCGGTAATAGACACATTCATTCTAAAACCAGTTTAATAAACTACAACCGGCTAGCCAAACTAAGAGATGCTCCGCCCGTATGAGTTTGTCAGCATAGGGTTTGGGGTACCGGGTATGTAACATGGTCCGATTAAACTATTGCCGGCTCGCCAAACTAATAGATTCTCCACGTTGGCCATGGTACAAGAGGTAGAAGATATTGCCTCTAAAATTGCGCTTAGCATTCATGCACTTGACCCATACGAGCTTGTCGCTATTGGGTGAAGGGTGGGGCTTGTCGCTATTGGGTGAAGGGTGGGGGTACCTGGTTTGTTACATAGTCTGACTTAACTATTGCCGCTTAGCCAAACTAAGAGAACATCCACGTTGACCATGGTACTAGAGGTAGAGGTACAGATTGCCTCTAAAATGGTTCATAGCACTTATGCCCGTACGATTTTTTCAGCATAGGGACAGGAAGTTTGGGTACCGGGTTTGTAACATAGTCCGACTTAACTATTGCCGGCTGGCCAAACTAAGAGATACTCCACGTTAGCCATGATACAAGAGGTAGAAGAAGACATTTCCTCTAAAATGGCCATTAGCACTTTTGCACTTGACCCATACGAGCTTGTCGCTATTGAGTGAAGGGTGGGGGTACCTGCTTTGTCACATAGTCTGACTTAACTATTGCCGCCTGGCCAAACTAAGAGAATATCCACGTTGACAATGGTACCAGAGGTAGAGGTAGATATTGCCTCTTAAATGGTTCTTTGCACTTATGCCCTAGACCCGTACGAGTTTGTCAGCATAGGCTGAAACAGGAGAAACACTGTAGCTATTACCGGCTGACCAAACTAAGATATTTTTCACGTTAACCATGATACCAAAGGTAGAAGTATACATTGCCTCAAAAATGGCCCATAGCACTGATGCTCTAGACCAGTACCAGTTTTCAAAGTTGGGAATACCTGGTTTGTCTCATTGTCCAACTTTACCAGAGGTAGAAGTATCTATTGCCTCTAAAATGGCTCATTTCACTGATGCTCTATACCTGTACTCTTTAGAAGCATATGGTGACAAGGGGAGGGGGGTGGGGGGTCCTGTTATATATCACATTGACCCACTTATTTATTGCCGGCTGGTCAAACTAAGAGATTCTCCACGTTGGCCATGGTACTAGAGGTATAGGTAGACATTGTCTCTAAAATGTCCCATATGGTACCATACAATACTTTATTCACTAAAATCAGTACTACATGAGGTAGAGGGTGACATTCCCTCTAAGATGGTCTATAACACTTATGCCCTAGACCTATACAAGTTTGTCAGCATAGGGTTTAAGGTACCTGGTATGTTACATAGTCCGACTTTACTCTGGCCAGCTGGCCAATCTAAGAGATTTTCCACGTTGGCCATGATACAAGAGGTAGACGAAGATATTGCCTCTAAAATGACCCTTACCGCTTATGCCCTTGATCTGTACGAGTTTGTCAGTATCGGTTGGGGGGACTAAGTATGTCAAATAGTCCGACTTAACTTTTGCCGGATGGCCAAATTAAAAGATTTCAATGTTGGCTATGATACAAAAAGGTAGAGGAATCATTGCCCTATAAAATGGTACTAAGCATTTATGTCCTTTACCCAAACGAGTTTGCCAGCATTGCTTAAATAGGAGGAGGAGGGATACCTAGGTACCTAGTATGTCATATAGTGTGACTAAACTATTGCCGGCTATCTAAACTAAGAGATTCTCCACGTTTCCCGTGGTATTAGAGATCAAGGTAGACATTGCCTCTAAAATGGCTAATACTACTTATGCCCTAGACCCGTACGAGTTTGTCTGAATCAGGTGGGGGGAGGCGTGGGGGGATTTGGTATGTCACATAGTCCGACTTCACTATTGTCGGACAGCCAAACTAAAAGATTCTCCACATTAGCCATTGTACCATACAATACTTTATTCTCTTTAATTCAATACTACCAGACAAAGACGGAGACATTGCTTCTAAGATGGTCTAGTGCACTTAAGTTCTTCACCCGTATGAGTTTGTCAGCATAGGGTTTTGGGTACCGGGTATGTAACATAGTTCGATTTGACTATTGCCGGCTCGCCAAACTAAGAGATTCTCCACGTTGGCCATGATACAGGAAGTAGAAGAAGATATTGTCTCAAAGATGGCCCTTAGCACTTATGCTCTTGACCCATACGAGCTTGTCACTATTTGGTGAAATGTGGGAGTAACTGGTATGTAACATAGTCCGACTTAACGATTGCCGGATGGCCAAATTGAATGATTCTCCACGTTAACCATGTTTCCATACAATATTTTATTCTCTTTAATCCAATACTACAAAGGGAAGAGGAAGACATTGCCTCTAAGATGGTCTAAAGCACTTATGTCCTACACCAGTATGAGTTTGTCAGCATATGGTTGGGGATCCTGGCATATCACATTGTCCGACTTAACTATTGCGGGCTGGCCATACTAAGAGATTCTCCATGATGGCCATGATACAAGAGGTAGAAGAAGATATTGTCTCTAAAAGGCCCGGAGCACTTATGACTTTGACCCATACGAGATTGTCACTATTGGGTGTAAGGTAGGGGTACCTGGTCATATAGTCTGACTTAACTTTTGCCACCTGGTCAAACTAAGAGATTCTCCACGTTGACCATGGTACCAGAGGTAGAGGCGAAGATTGCCTCTAAAATGGCTCATAGCATTTATGCCCTAGACCCGTACGATTTTTTAGTCGGGTACCAGGTATGTAACATAGTCCGACCTAATTATTGCCGCCTGGTCAAACTAAGAGATTCTCCACGTTGTCCATGATACAAGAGGTTGAAGACATTTCCTCTAAAATTGCCTTCAGCACTTATGCCCTTGACCCATACGAACTTGTTTTTGATTATATACTTATGACGTGGATCTGTACTGATACATCCCGCATAGTGTTAATTGTGCTATGGTCAATATTGAGTTCTTTTCTTTCATTTTTGCTTATGTACTTTGTCTATATGCCATTTCGTGTTTCTTTGTTGAAACAGTTATTTGTTTTCATAGTGATTATATTACAATGTTGACTGCTGTACCCCGATTTTTGAAGTTTTTTTCCGATTATATCTGTTTGTTTTGCTCACACATTGTTGCCAATATAATGATATTATATGCGACTGTCATACAAGTGAGAGGTTTAGCTAGCTATAAAACTAGGTCTAATCCACCATTTTCTACATAAGGAAATGTCTGTACAAAGTCAGGAATGCCTGTACCACGCCAGGAATATGACAGTTGTTTTTTCCGTTAGATGTGTATGAGCTTTTTATTTTGCCATTTTATAAAGGACTTTCCGTTTTGAATTTCCTTTGGAGTTTGGTATTTTTGTTAATTTACTTTTTTGTCACTATTGGGTGAAAGTTTGGGGGTACCTGGTTTGTCACATAGTCTGACTTAACTAGCTGGCCAAGCTCAGATTCTCCACATTGACCATATTACCAGATGTAGCGGTATATATTGCCTCTTACATGGCTCGTTGCACTCATGCCCTAGACCCGTACGAGTTTATCAGCATAGGTTGAAAAGGGGGGAACACTGTTATGTCACATAGTACAATGTAACTATTACCGGCTGGCCAAATTAAGAGATTGTTCACGTTAACCATGATACCAGAGGTAGAATAATACACTGCCTCTAAAATGGCTCATAGCACTGATGCTCTAGACCAGTACGAGTTTTCATTATAGGCCTGGGGCACTTGGTTTGTCTCATTGTCCAACTTTACTATTATCGGCTGGCCAAACTAAGAGATTCTCCACGTTGGCCTCATAGCACTTATGCCCTAGATCCGTACGATTTTGTCAGCATAGGGTGAGGGATTCGGGGTATCGGGTATGTACCATAGTTCGACTTAACTATTGCCGACTGGCCAAACTAAGACCCTAAAATGGCCCTTAGCATTTATGCCCTTGAATCATACGAGCTTTTTCTATTGGGTGAGGGGTGGGGTGGGGTACCTGGTTTGTCACATAGTCTGACTTAACTTTTGCCGCCTTGCTAAACTAAAAATTCTCCACGTTGACCATGGTACTAGAGGTAGAAGTAGAGATTGCCTTTAAAATGGCTCATATTCACTGATGCTCTATACCGGTACACTTTGCAAGCATACGGTGAAAAAAAGTGGGGGTACCTGTTTTGTATCACACAGTCCAATTTAACTATTACCGGCTGGCCAAACTAAGAGATTATTAACGTTAACCATGATACCGGGGGTAAAAGTATACATTGCCACTAAACTGGCTCACAGCACTGATGCTCTAGACCCGTACGAGTTTAAGCATAGGGTTGGGGGTACCTGGTTTGTCACATAGTCCGACTACTGCCGGCTGATCAATCTAAGAGATTGATCACGTTGGCAATGATACCAGCGGTAGAAAAATAGAATGCCTCAAAAATGGCCCAAAGCGTTTATGTCTAGACCCGTACGAGATTTTCAGCTTGTAAGGGGTCCTGGTATCCTTGTATGTCACATAGTCCGACTTAACTAATGCTGGCTGGCCAAACTAATAGAATTGTCACGTTGGCCATGATACAAGAGGTAGAAGAAGACGACATTGCCTCTAAAATGGCCATAAGCATTTATGCCTAGACCCGTACTAGTTGGTCAGCAGGTATTTTTTTTTGGGGGGGTCCTGATATTCTGATGTCACCTTGTCCAACTTAACCATTGCCGGTTGTTCAAACCTAGAGATTATTCACGTTGGCCATGGTACCAGATGTTACCGCTTAACTGGCTAATAGTACATATGCCCTAAATCCATACGACTTTGTCAGCATAGGGTGGGAGTAACTGGTTTTATCTTTAGTCTGAACTGTTAAATATGGTTGAAAACGATTGTATATAATATGAGTACTGTATAATTCTGAAAGTGATTTAAATCCAGTAAAAAATCATGTCGGCATGTAAGAGAATTTAATAAGAACCATTTTGTAATTTTATTTGGACTGTGTCTTTACTAAAAAGCATCTGTATACTGTATTTTTGGTTCAGCTTAATGTTTAAATATAAAAGGCTATTCATTGATGTTTCAATTGGCATTTTTTATAATTTACCGAAAAATATTTGTAATTATCGATTTACGTAAGCGTTCTCTTTTTATAATTCATTAATTAAAGGTAGACCTCGAAGAAGACACCCGTTGAGTTAAGGATTTATTGTTATTTATAGCAATATCAAATATAATCAGCAAACATTATTTATCCTTATAATTGATATTTTCTTAAAACACTTCATCAAGCACAGGTCATCTCATGAATATTATCGCAGGCTCAGGAATATTATTGAAGGTTGGCCTCTTGGACAGTAAGCGGCCGACTGTTATCGTCGGTTAGCTTCCCAATAGTCATTCATGTTTACCAGGTTCTATGCAGGCTCATTTTTGGGGGCCGGCAAAATTTTATTGACATTTCCATGTTTTTAGGGTTAATTTTGGTAAAGAAAAAGGCTGCGTAGCATTGTGTTTTAAAAAAGAAATTCCTTTTTTCTCATCTTCTGCAGTGTTCTATATTTTTTCAAAATTTATTCCTCCCCCTTTCAACATGCAACGCGGTGTGCTAATAAATATACAAATGTTTTTTTGATTCTTGATAAAAAAGTGAAAATGTTAAAGTCAGTGGTACACCTCCCTCGGAGTCCCCTTTCAACGAAAAAACATCTTCTTTTTTTTCGGCATAAAATCGTTCAACAATTTTTTGCATCCCTCCGATCGGCGGTATATATATATAGTTTTTGGCAAATAGCTCCCCCTTTTCCCTTCAAAAATCCTGGGTCCACCCCTAAAACTCATGCATAGTGTCTTCGATTGTTTAATTAACAAAACGTTATATATAGTGAAAAAACAAAACAAAACATTTGAGTCTTTTGCAATTTTTGGGTTTATAGACAAATCTGAAAACTGGCTGCTAGCGGAGTAGCTGCTAGCGAGTGGCTGCTAGCTTGAGCCTAGCGGTTGTGCAGGATGTACAAGTGCATGTACGCAGCTACGTCCGGACAATGAAGACGTTAAATCTGATGCCTCGTGTAAAGAGCGTACCACATTTTCTGCACTTCATGAACCAACGCACCAACTATATTATGGGTCCGTATGTGTCTTGTTGCAAGTTAAAATGTCTGTCTCTATTCAATATACCTTCATTTTTTAGTGACAGTCCAAATTTCCCCGAATGTTGTATTTGTTGCTAATTTGTTCTCATCCTAAACATGACTGACATATTTGCTACTGGACGTTAAGCAACCAACAATCAATCAATCAAATTTGAATTACATAGACAATATACCCATAAAAGAACAGCAGACATTGATGGTTACTCATGTTACCATTCCTATCAAAATGAAAAGGCTAAGAGAATAAATGAGACAACGTCAACGCTTTTAAAAAATGACGGTCTATTTAACATAATTAGTGTATATAAAGTGCGAATCCAGATGTTTCATTTTCAGTCATATGCGAGTATTTCTATAATGTAGAATAAAGGATGATGAGGAAAAAACTGTTTATTTAAGTTTTGAAAATACAACATAATTGATTTGAATGTATTTTTTAATACAATGTCATTAGAATATGACTTTACAATGTAAAATAAAATGATTAAAGTTCAAAAGTATGTTATTAAAGGAACATGATCTAGAACAAAGTTAATGAAAGCGATTCATTTTGACATTTGGTGCGATGCATTATCACTGTTAGTGCGATCATTACTGATGTGGAATTGTTTAGGTTTGATGGACTTTCTTTGTGGTTTTGTGTGATTATTGGACATGCAAAAACTGACAATATTCATTTGATGAATTAGATATAATTGATGATATTTACAATTTAAAAATCCAAACTTACCATACAGCTTAAGCACCGTACAGTTGATTGCGGCTGTTTTTACGCGATAAAGAAGAAGCTGAGTGAAGCCGATATACGATATAAAAATAATCTGAGTTATGTACACAGTTTATATACAAAAATATAGTATACACTTTGTATGCATGTTAAGTCATCTATATTAATTTTAACTCGAACTGTACTTACTGAATGATAAACACACGCGTGTTTCATAACTTGGTCACAAACACTCGCTTAAAAATGCTTCAAAAATTAAAACATTAAATAATTTTAAATAACAACTGATAAATGAGCAGGTTAATGAGCGCATCTTCTATTAGAATGTACCAGACATACCTAGTTCATTGTAATTATTATGATTTTCTAAAAAATAGTCATCGGTTTATGAAATTGTTTATACTTTACCGTTCTTTGCGCGTTTTTGTAATAGTATTATACCCTTTGCTAAAAATATCGAGAGGAACATATGTTGCCTCTTTCGAAATTTTTTTTTTAAAATCTTTTATTTTTTTGTAACGAATGAACTATTTGACATTACTAACATTTGATATTTAAAATCAAAGCACCTGGATGTTGCGGATGTTTGATGTTGGACCAAGTGGAACCCACTCATATGGAGCATCTATTTGCAATCCAGTTTCTGAAAGATTTCGCAAAAATAACTCTAAAAATATAGTATTTCAATCTTGAGGTAAATGTCACATGAAGGTCATGATGATATGCAAAACATCGTCCTCAGTTTGCTATTAGTGTGTAGAAAATATTTGGGAGTATTAAATCCATGAGTGCAACGTATTTTAAGGCTTGTTTTCTTAAAAAAGTTGTAGTGCTTGATAAAATAAGTTTCGAAAAATTGTCAACAGTATTATTATTTCATATAATAGTAATTACATAATTTCAACATATTGATTTACTTCGAGGTGTTAAAATGCACAATTAAGAGTTAGTACAGTAATTTGCAATGAACGGTACTAAACAAAAACACCATAAAGACAACGAAACAGGACAAATTCGGAGTTTGGTTTTTAAACATGTATAAATTAAATATAACAACAGGTTTCTCATTTTTTGTGACTTTTTCCCTGGATATAAACATAAACTGAAAACGTAACCAGTCACTCAGACGTAAAATGTAGGCCGTTGTGTGAACGCTCTTTATCCAAGATGTATTCATCAATGACGTTTCGTTAGTATGCGATGTCTAGTACACTAGATAAAGACAGAAACCAAAAACTTAAGCATAGTTTTCGGTGGCAATCAATGTGCTTTACTGTGCAAGGTTTATGTATTCAATGATGAAATGTCATTAGAATGGATAAATTAAACCCTTCATATATATCCGGACGAATTATTAAAAAGTAAAATTGAACATGTTTAGTAAGAAAAGCACTTATTTTTACGCTATTCATTTTTGTAATTTGTAATATAAAAAGAAGATGTGGTATTATTGCCAATGAGACAACTCTCCACAAGAGACCACATGACACAGAGATTAACAACTATAGGTCACCGTACGACCTTCAACAATGAGCAAAGCCCATACCGCACAGTCAGCTATAAAAGGCCCCGAAATGACAATGTAAAACAATTCAAACTAGAAAACTAACGGCCTAATTTATGTACAAAAAATGAACGAAAAACAAATATGTAACACATAAACTAACGACAACCACTGAATTACAGGCTCCTGACTAGAGACAGGCACACACATACAGAATGTGGTGGGGTTAAACATATTAGCGGGATCCCAACCCTCCCCCCTGACCTGGGACGAACTATAACAATCAGTTGAAAGAAGCTGGGTCTGGTTGTTGTCTATTTGACATATTCCCCATTTCCATTCTCAATTTTAACTCATCAGATGGATAAAAATACAAATATTACAATTACAAGTGATTATGGCCGGGTACTTGTATATCCAAACAACAAAAAAACACTAAGTATAGATCTGAGAGTACTTGCAGTTACTGACAGCTAGTTCAAAGCCACTAACAACTATTACAAAAATCATGCATCTAAGACTAAATTATCAATCCGTACACATCCAACATCCGATGGATATAGTGTAAAGACGTAATAAACAGTCAGAGTAAAACATGACCTTGTGAATGCCAAGATACAGGTATCGACAGATTGTAGATCCATGAATGTGTATATGTATATAACAATAATATTTAGTTTGCTTTTAATTTACTGATAACAAAATAAATATCAGCACCAATAAAAACAATATCTAATGATCTAATTACAGTGTTGAATTAGTAACCTTTTAGAATAAATTTATTTAAAGGATCGATAAATTTACCAGGATCGTTTCTTAATTTCCGGGCACGGTAAACAATATTGCCGAAAAAATAAGGATGTGCAATTCCATTTGAAATAAGTTTTCTACAGGTACAACCAAACTTCAAAACCAAATCTTTATATCTGTGGAAGAATTTAGTAAAGGTTTTAAGTAATTTGTGGTAACGAAATCCCTGGCTTAATAATTTACCAGTAATACATAGATTACGTTCGTTGAAATAAAAAAAGTCGCAACAGACACGGGCATAGCGAACGAGTTGTGAAATATAAACACCGTAAGATGTTGCCAAAGGAACATCACCATCCAAAAAGGGAAAATTAACAATAGGGAACGAAAAATCGTCCCTTTTGTCGTAAATTTTAATGTGGAGTTTCCCGTGTAAAACCGAAATATCTAAATCTAGGAAAGGACAGTTGTTACCGTTTACATTTGATTTATTTAAAGTAAGTTCCTTTGGGTATATTTCGGCAGTATAATGAGAAAATTCTTGATTATTTAACGAAAAAATATCATCAAGATAATGGTAAGTGTTGTTGAATTTATCAATTAAGGTAGCACAATACAAAAGCAACTAAATTTTATCAAAATTTCATTTTCAGCTGTTTTTGTTACTCCTTAATATTCAAAAACCACAGAAGAAAAAAATATTTACAAGTCTTGCACTGTTAATGAGTTTTGATGATAATTAGTTTGATAAACAAATGCACATGTCTGACTGATACAAGATAAGAACATGTCGGCAGTACTATGTGGTTAATCAATATAATCATTTGATAGCTTTACGACCACTGACCAGCAATAAAAATAACAATTATGAAAAAGAGGTTGATTAGGGATTTATGAAAAAATGAAGAAAATGAATTCCAAATAAAAATACATTTCTTTATTGGAGCTGCCAGGGGAAAAACAAAACAACTATTTGGAGCTATAGAGGGAATCAAAATATAAAGAACAGATATTAAACAAATGTAATTGTACAACAATAAATGTTGCTGATGTTTATGCTAGAATTTCTTGAGGAGAATGTTTAAATATTGAAGTTAATGGGGTACAAGTAGGAAAATCCTTATTTATTCAATTGTGACACATTCATTTTTGTCATGAAAATGTATTTTTAAATGAAATTAGCTCCTAGATGGGTGCCCCTATATGCCTGATTTTCACACATACTGTTCCTTGACCAGTTATCGTTAAAAGGGTGTCTCAGATTTCCAAAAACATCAATAGAACAAATTTTATACCCAATTTTATTTAGTGATCTCTTATGAATTGAGGTTGCAAACTTCATTGAAGGTTTATGAGAGAATGAAATACACTAGGAAAAATCTGAGACACCCTTTTGGGTCAAACTGTGTTGCACAAGAATCTATAAAATATTTTGGAATGGTATGAATAACAAAGAAGCTAATTTCATTCAAGTGTGGACATCACAATATAGCAACCAATTACATACTAATTAATGATGTAATAATCATGTCATAATGAAATAAACCATTTGAAAGATTAATCTTTATTCTTTCTTTTGGTACCTCATTTATAAAATTTAAAGCTGGATGAAAGAAATTACATCAAAAGAAAAGTCAAAACTGTCAACAGAATCGAAAGGACCATCAAAGGCACGCAATTTATCAAAAACATCCAAAGAATTTTTTACACTCCAAAAATAGTTAATTCCACTATTTTCATATATTTTATTACAATAGTTTATGATAAGCTCTTTGATACTAGTTAAGGAACTTGTTAAAATCACCGTAAGGTTAGTTGTAGAACATTTACTAGAGGCCGAGATGAACCGATATTTTACTGTTTTTTTGTAGTTTAGGTAACCAATACATAGTAGGGACCTTCAAATGTTCAGAAGAAGCCTTAAGCTGTGATGTGGTTATGATATGTTTGTTAACTCTATGACTCTGCGCATGGACTTGAATGTAGATGAATTTAAAATTTTATTCTTAAGAACGTCCGTGTAGTATTTACGGCATACCACCACCACATTGTTGGCTGCTTTGTCGGCCGGTACAAACACAAAATGCTTTGAAAGTTCTTGAAGTTTATTTCTTATTCTGGAAATAGGCGTATTATGTACTCTATTTTTTACTTCTAAATTATTTTCAAAATGTGATATTCTATTATCTACCACATTCATACATTTATTTACATGTAAATAAGAATCAATACTTTTACTCACAAACTAAGCATTGTCAAATCCCTCTGACTTTATTTTATTTGTCAGCAAGTCGGCTGAATGAACACCCTATTTGATGAAAAATGAAAAAGATTCCATCTATGAAAATGTACCGCATATACAATAAAAGTGAATCGCCCTCCCAGTGAAAATTAAGTGAAATAATGTATCATTGTTCGACAGTAAACATGAATCCCATAACGAAAGCAGCATAGTGGAAAATAACTCAATATCAACGAACTGAATAACAAATAGATATAGGAAGATGTGGTATGAGTGCCAATGAGACAACTCTCCATCCAAGTTACAATTTATAAAAGTAAACCATTATAGGTCAAGGCACGGCCTTCAACACGGAGCATTGGCTCACACCGAACAGCAAGCTATAAAGGGCCCCAAACAAATTACTAGTGTAAAACCATTCAAACGGAAAAACCAACGGTCTAATTTATATAAAAACGAGAAACGAGAAACACGTATGAACTACATAAACAGACGACAACTACTGTAATCAGATTCCTGACTTAGGACAGGTGCAAACATTTGCAGCGGGATTAAACGTTTTAATGGTACCAAACCTTCTCCCTTTTCTGAAACAATAATATAACATCACAACATAGAAAAACACACTATAAAATATCAATTGGAAGGCTTAACTTAATAAAAAAACACACAATGAACGAATAAATTTGACCTGTGACACCTGAATGCAAATACACAGTTAATAAAACCTGTTATAAACATACAACATTAATTGCTACGTTAAAACGTGTATTTTTATGAAAATAAAACTTTACCGCGGCTTTTAAATCTCGTGCACGCACCGTTCGTAAAATATTCTTCTCATATTTACCTATTTGTGTAACGATTTTACACCTGGGTCGCTGTATGTGCGATTTAAAAATGCCTGCATCTCTTACCTGTATCATGAGTTTATCAAAACAATCCAGTTGATGTATTATTTATTATTTTATTCCAAAATCATCAATTTTTCGTCTGTTTATTTATCATTCTACATTAGAAACTTATGGCATATACAGTGAAAATGGTATTTCAGGATCCGCACTTTATATACACTGATAATGTAAAGTACTCTAATCAAATGTTACTTTTATGTATTCAAAACTACATGTACGTACATTACTTATATTGTGCAGACAGTGTCACGCATTTAACCCGATGAGGAATACGCACAGCAAACCTTAAGTAAATATCTTCACCCCAATCCAACATAGCCAGTAAAATTTTCAAATTTTTATCCCGGTCGACACACTGTTAGAGTTTTGATATGACACATTTTCGATTAAACTTTAACAAAGAAGAATTAAAAGCCAAGCAATCATTATAACATGTAAAACGGAAACGTAGTAATGAAATGCCGTCTGATATCTGATATCCACTTTTCATCAATTTCTGACCGTGTTTATATCTGTACTGCAACTACAAGTCTCTGTTATCAGAAGAAGACAATAAGAAAAAAAAAACTCAACAGAAGCTACTATAACATACAAACGAAGACGTTTTACGTATTAAGCTTATTTCAGTACATTGTAGATATAAACAATTCACCAAAGTTTCATGATTACTGCTAATGCATTTTTGAGTTATTGTCCGAAATACTGGAAAATCCCCCTTTTTATGAATAAAAACCCAAAACTCAAAAAAGATAAATCAGATTTTTTTTTTAAATCGAAAGGGAATTTATATTAATATATATATAAACAATTCACCAGAGTTTCATGAAGATTGTTCGAAACATTTACAGTCTACCACACAGCCCTCTATCTGTCGCTATTCTGGAGCGCTCCTTGATCTTGTATTAAATGTCAGATTAGCTAGTATTATCTAAATACTTGTCACTTTCAATTAGATATATTATTGTTTTCAATTATTATCTGTTAAAAGTTTTACTATGTACCAAATGGCATGGTGTGTGTAATATGACTCCCAACAATGTAAACACTACCGGTCTTGTCAAAGATGGAGATTTCACTTTATGAAAAATTTAGAGAGAAAGTTGAAAAGTAAGTATTTTCAAGATTATTAATTTTACGCACATGTTGAAAAAAAATGAAATTTATATAAATAATTATAAAATTTAGGAAAAAATGCCTGAATGTACCATGACGATTCTATTGCGGATCAAAATTTATTTCTTATGAATTGACTGAAAAGTATGATAATAATTATAGATAATTTCTATTATTTTATGTTTTAGACTTTAAATTAAGTAGACTGTGCATGTTTAAACTGCTTTACATAAATTTTGGTTTTCAATATTTCTGATTAGAAATTGACAATATTTCTATTGTTTTAGAACTGATAGTCTTGGGTAAAACATGTTTGAAAATGTCCGTTTACTCCGGGAATTATCAACAAAGCTTTTTTCCGAGAACAATTTTACCTGGATATCTCTTAAAGACATTCTCCAATTCCTTAGACAACATCATAATATTACAGATCATATTAAAGAAATCAAGCGATTCAATATTTTAAAAGAATTTAAGGGACACAAGTTTGGCGTTTTGGAAAAAGAAAGTGAACCATTTATCAATGTTACATCTTTCCATCGATACATCTTCAACCACTGTGACCAGCTTCAGATATGCAGTGAGATTGTACTTCAAATACAGAGTAAGCTTACTCCAAAACGAGATGAATTCTGCTTACAAAATCCACAAGACTTGTACAAAGTCATAGCTTCGAAAAATTTTAGTTATTCAAAATTACAGGATGTTGTTTACAATGAAATATCAATAGATGAAGATAAAATATCTTCACTTCATAAACAATATCAATCTGATTTTACTAAAAATGAGTGGATTAAAATTTGTCTCTTTGAAAACCATTTTTTACTTGAATTTGAAGAAGCTGAATATGCAGAGTTTGAGGAACAACTTGCAGCAAAATATAACTTTCTTCAAAACATAGATGCGGTCAAAGAGATAACAAAATCTATAAGTCGGACATCAAAAAGAACTATAAAATCAAGACAAAAGAGACAGAACACTGCTTCTGAAAATGAAGAAATTCAGTTATATCCTGAAAAAGTTCACATTGTCAAGAAGGTAGAGGTTGAGCTTACAGATTTATTTGAAAATGAGATTGAGAAAGTTGTTGTGTCAAATTGTATCAACAAATGTAAACACGAATTCTCCTGTCATGTCTTTGCTGAGTTGAAAAATGAGCACTGTTTGAATAATGAAGAACTGATTCAAACTATTCAGCTGCACTTAAACCGAAAGCATGACCTTAAATGTAGTTTAATTATTTTATTACAATCAGGCACGTTTGCCTCCTTCCTAGCAGATAATGGCAAAATAGCTCGTTTTAAGTTCTTAGAGGAGTTCCAACAAACAGGTCTTCCAGAGAGCATTATATTTGCTTACAGACTACCTGATCTGGCAACAAAACCAGATGTTGATATTCCTGAAAATATTCCACAATGTGGAGAATGTCACATAAGTGATAATAAACAATCAGCTCCATTGCATTGGAAAAAATTCAATTTGTGACAAGAATGGTCACTTGATGTACCATTGTCAGTACAATTATTACTTGAATCTTTTGTCAACCAGAAAAGCTTAGACAGGTCATCTGAATTAGAAAATTTTGTGAAGACAAAACTTTTAAAACTTTATAGTATATATGATACACTCTTGAATCTTACTAATAGAAACTACTGTGGAGTTTTACAAGATCTTAATACACAAGAACTTGCCATGAATTACCAATCAGTTGGTACTGTGTTCAGCATTTCATCAAGTAGTGGTGCTACTCTTAGTCTGAATTCTGCAGAAAAGAAATTAAAACAGAAAGCTGCAGATGACATATGCAACTACAATACCTATATCCGGAGGTACCCCATGAAATACCAAACATTGGCAGGAATGAGAAACAATCTAGTATCTTTACAGGAGTGTTTGATAGTTGTAATGATGGACAACTTAGTACGGCTGAAGTATCATTCAGACCCCAATCCGGGTGAAAATAGATCAATGCAGCTATGCACACTGCCTATAACTATAAAAGGTGTACCTATAAATTCACTTAAGATAGAAGAAAAATGGCATGATCAAAATATCTGTGACCAATCTAACTGTTGTCCATGCAAAATTGACCAAATACTCACAAAAAGAAGATTTTAACCATAGAATTCTATCACTGCTACCAGAGGAAGAAAGCTGTTTTACACGATTCAGAAATATGATGACATGGACATTATTTGATGTTTGGAAACAGATTGCTGAAGGTTAGTATACATTTCAAAATAACTTGTAGATTTGCAATCTTAATCCCATTTTAAGGAATGGTTGAAGTGTACTTGAAAAGAATCAACTAATGCTGGAATCTTTCAAAGCCGTGTCTCATAAAATATTATGATGTAAAATTAAAACAATTTTTTAAAAAAGACAGCACTTTCTACGTATGGAAAAACCCAAAATGACAAATCATAAAAAAAAGTTTCTGTCTAGCAATTCAAAGAAAGGTAATACATTTCACACAAAAACAATACTAGCTTCACACCACTGACGTGAACATGGTACCATAACACATGGATCACTTGGTATATATTCTGTAATTTAGGCCAACATGGTCACTGCTATTAATTCTACTCATCAATGCTCAAGCAAACATGAATGTACACAATGATTAACTCATTCATGCTAAAGAGCATGAAGTTGTTTATAGTAGTACTTATTCAAATTGAATGAAACAGTAAAAATCCCTGCAAGTATTTAAATGGCTCCACTGTAGCAGAAGTGGCATTAAAGTTTACCCTGTCCGCCCATTTATAATTGGTTTCCGTTCTTTAACTTCAGTTTGCCTCAACAAAATGTTATGAAACTTATACACACAATGCTTATTACCACAAAACTTAACCCGAATAATTCAGTCCCTCCCCGTGATCGACTCTCCCGCTCGCGAGGGCCTGAACTCTTTATACGATAAAAACGCGCACAAAACTCAGATCAAGTTGAATTTGGGTGGCATCACTTTTACCGTTCTGGAGTTATGCCCCTTACTACATTAAATCCAAGCGGGGCAACCATCCGTGTCCCATGGACACATGCTACATTAACTTATTTCTAATGTCCTCTTTTTATTTCCAGTGATTCCAAATTTCCGTTTTGTCTTTATCATTCTGCCTGTTTAAGCTAAATAAATACAGTAAACCAATTAAATAAAATAGAATTTAATAGTTTTCATTTTAACTCTAAATTTTAGATGACGATGAATTTCTACAGCAAGGTGGTTTGGAAAGAAAAGTTTGTGAAAATGATACATTAGAGAGATCTTTTGCAGCATTGGATATTCAACCGGAGGATATTGGGGATATTGAGGTAATATCATGCTACATAAGAAAACTTTGGGGAAAAAAAACTGCCTTCAAGACGATTCTGTTATATCTTAAAAAAATATATATTTGGACAACAATATGTTATGTTTGTTAAATACATTACATTTGCATGATTTCCTTTGTATTACACACATCATCAACTGGTGGCATGTCATTTCTATATTAAAGAAAATGCATACACAACAATTATTTTTTACCAGAAAAAATACTTAAAGTACAATGTCTCAATATTGTTTTTGTTTAAAAAAAATATTTAAAATATTTATTGATTGCTTTTTCCTAGGAAGATAAGAAAGAGGCTTTGAAAGGGTGAAATGGTAGTTTATTACAAACAATCATAAGACAACAGTTGTTAAAAGAAAGATACATATTAAACAGTCAACATTTTGTTTCAGATTCACGAAGAATTAGTGCAAGAAACAGATTCTGAAGGTAGTGACTGTTCATCATCTGAAAATGATGAAGACAAAACAATTGATTATGAAGTATGTTTAAGTGAAGATGAGAATAGTGAAGAGGCATCAACAGCAGAAGAGATAGATATTGAAGAAGAAATCTACTTGCAGAACATTTTTGAAGATGTTGAGATCAAAATAACATCTGACACAGAATTAGACAATTTGGACTCTTATTTTAAACCTTTGGATCAATCCACCGATGCTAATACACAAGCGTCTGTTGAGTCACAAAATGAAGATGAAAATGTACAAAGTACAGATGAAGTGGTAACAAGCAGAAGTTCAACAATTAACCATGACCTGGTTGCAGGGAGATTTGGATTTAGGCAACATCAATCACCTCCGATGTTGACAAGACACCCACTCCCTGCAACAGGCAGCGATGACAATATACAGAAACTTAGGGAGGTACTTGATGACATAATGACAAAGGTTAATTCCAATGATGCTGCACATGGTGGTTTGAAAATTCTGTTTGCTCCTGACAACAAAATAGGCAGTAATTTGCTAAAACTCTTGTCTTCATCCAAAAAATATCAAAATTTTCTACCCGAATTTCCAATACTACATTTGCGTAAATCAAAGATAACAAACTTTTGTACTGCTTACAGGAATGCAGGTATTATAGAAATATTAAAATATATGAGAGATGAGGAATTCAATGACTGGAAAAAACTCATATCAGCCGAGCACATCAACATGGCATCCAAATACGTAAGACGTTTATCCATTGCTCTGAGGGTTGCTTTTGTTACAACATTTTTGAAAACCTTACAGCTTGAAGAACAAAATGCCTTGAACGATGATTTGCAGAATGAGAATGCTAACTGTATGAAATGGAATGATCGATTTGAGGATTTTTTAGAATATGGAAAGTCACAAAATGCTACATTTATGCTACATACTGAAATGTTGAATCACAGTGAAGAGATAAGTGCATTATCATTTGCTGAGCGACTTGGTGGTACAGAAGGATATTCTCTAATGTTAGCAGCAGTTAAAATGTCTTTACCTTTTGCATTTCTTAACGGTTCTACGTCATATGCAGCCTATGCAGGTAATCTATTACACGAACATTACAAATCTGGTAAATTTTATTAAAATGTGAAGGCTGCTTTGTTCACAACACATCAGAAAAGTCCATACAATTTTGGTTTGGACACCCAGAGAGAACTAGACCACAAAGATGTTCTAAAGAGTTTTAGATCTGGAGCAACAATGTCATCTGTTGTGCCAAGAATGGCTTTAATAGACTCTTTGAATGAAGCCCATGATGCAAGCAATAGTACAAAAAGTTTTAATGAGACTAGGGAGGAAATAAGTAGTGCTCATAAACGGAACAATTTACTTGGTCTTTCATTAAACCAAACTGACATTAACTATATCCTTAGAATAGCACGTTTGATCCTACGACAGAATGCCCTATAAACAGACGAGGACATTAAAGTTGTAAATGTTTATTCAATGCCAACAAATATTTTGCCCGAGACCATGCTTGATTCAGCTACATATGAAGCAGGAAAGTACTTGATAACAAAATATATTGCATCCTTTGAATTGTTTGGATACCAGAAGTGTGATATCCCAGATGTTGTGACAATTGAAGGTCCTAAAGAACTGTTGAAAAAACTGAAAGGTGTTACTATCAGAAGGACTGGTACAAAGCAAGAATCACTGATCAAAAGTGAAAGGGATGTCAAAGAAAGTAAACGCAAAAAGACAGTAACCCGACAACATAAAATAGTAGATAGTTTAAGTTCAGAAATGAATGCGTGCCAGGCATTTATGAATTCTGATTGTTCAAAACCCAAAGTTCAGAAGTCAACTGGAATTCAAAAAGCCTTACTTGATGAAATAAAACAAAGCTTATCTATAATTAACAAGACCTCCAGTGAACATAATGCTGACCTGAGTAATTTTCTACTACTTGGACAAACTGCTTTACCTAGTTCATTGTTTTCAGCAGCAACTCATGCAACCGTCGAGTTTGCCGGTGTAAAGTTTAAGACACGCTCTGTAGATGGGAAACTCTACTTAGAATATGTTGAAAAATCCATTATCAACAAGATTTTAAATATCGCTCCTTCACTCCAACGTTTAGTAGTGTGTGAGGAAAAATATACCTTTACACCAGATGAGTTTAAAGCTGTAACAAGATCCCAAAGGCAGAAGACACAAACCTATCCAATTTCACATTTGAAAACGAAAGAAGAAATTCTGAGCGCAACAAAATTTGACAAGACAACAATTATAACAACAACTGAGGGTAAACGTTTGATAATTACATATTTGGCAAGTAATGCAGCAGACCTGAAGTTCCAGAGAAATATAGTCGTTGATTTTGATAGTGAGCTCCATTTGTCACAGTGTAACTGTATTTCGGAAGAATGCCAATGCGAAATATATACAAGCCCTATTCTGTATAACTTTAGTCTTTTGGGAGAATCATCAATTCATACATTAGAAGATATAAAACAGTGCAAAGGGGAAGCAGAGATGGCGCAAGTAGATTGGCTCCTCCAATACCTTCCAGATTTAAAACCTGGCAAGTCTTGTGTAAGTTTTCTATCATCAGGCGACAGTGATGCAATCACAATTCACATGTTTACACTTTCATATATGTGGCCACGATCAGTTGATGGAAAATATCTTCATCCTGTGCATATTGTTTTACAAAAACCTGGATCTGTAATGGATGTTTAAAATATAACAGAAATCCTCCAGATTCTTGAACAGGCCTGGAATGACCCTTACATTGGAATCAAAATGTCCATTTTTTTGTCACTTGGTGGAAATGACTTTCTCCCAAAATTTTATGGGATATCACATTCAACTATCTTACAGACTATTATGAAAAACCAAAATTTGCGAGAAAACTTAGTCAAAGTACAGCCCAACAACAGTAAAATTGAAGTTGAATTTGACTCTAATTTGTATGTAGAGTTAATGAAGATTTTGTACTGTCCCAAGGCTTATAACTACTCTGAACTATCGTTTGAGGAAGTAAGGCAAATTACTATTAAAGTTCCAACCATTAAAGACAACAACCATAATAGGAATCCAAAATTGTGGCTACCAGCATCTTCTGTGATAACAAGGTTGTCTTTAAATGTGATCTGCTATATTAAATATTTAATGACCGCAGGAACTGCTGATACTAGACTTCCTAATTTTTTAGCTGACGGTTGTCTTAAAAAAATCAGTTTCTGGTGAAATTGAATTCGATTTTGGAGAAGCTCATGTTGAAGATATAAATAGTATGATATTAGTTCCATCAAACGTTTTGTTGGAAAAGAATTTAGCCAAACAAACAAGAAAGAATAAAGCATCAAAACGGAAGCAGAATGAAACACCACAGAAAGGAAGACGCAAAAAGTTCAAAACAGGACATCAACTCCCAAAAAGAATTGAGACATTAAACGATGCATTACAAGAGTGTTTCCTTTAAATAATGACAAATGTTATACTCATTGCTCATGCTGATTTTGCTTCATTTGTACTTTTTGAAAAACTTGTAAATTGTATTTTTGTTACTTTTATATATACATATATACATATACTGAAATCTTTACACTTTGATTCAAATAATGGGAGGTAGTTCTCATTGTTAATTAAGAAAAAAGGGATAAGTATCTGCTGCTTCTCCGCTAAGCACAAAGAATTTACCATTTACTGCAAAAACTGGTCAGCTAGGAATAAGAATATTGTTTCTAATATGAACAATTGCATTTGTCCTGATTTATCAAAGGAAGGGGATTCTGTTATAGCCTTAGTGTACTTTTTTAAATGAATTACAGGTAATTGTGAATCCTTGTATTCATATGGATATTTTAATCATTTGTACAATTTAAATGAAATTTTTTTTTAATTTTTCATCCCCCCTTTTTTTTGTTTTACAGTAGTTTAATACTAAATAACTGAAAAGATAAACCTTGAAAATGCAAATGTCATACAGACATGTATGTTCAATTATAAAAACTGTATTTTGCTGTTAAACTTTGCATATTAATTATACAAATTATTATGCAGTTATTCTTTGTTGATTTTTTTCATCTCTTAAAGATAAAGAGTCATGAAAAACAATACCATTCAGTCATGTGTACACACTATAATCAAAAAGGATGCAGAAATTATCACTCTAGCACCTGTGTTATGTTAATTTTACTGATAACATTACAAATGTGATAAATGTCATTACTAAATGAATGCTGACAGCCACTTGAGTTTTATGTTGTTTTTATCTCAACAGTAGTTGTATACAAATTTTCAATTTGAGGGCTGTGTGTAGCACTGTTTATGAGTTATAGTCAGAAAACTGAAAAAAAAATGTTTATGAATAAAATTCCATAACTCGGAAACGTAAAATCTAAAATTGATAAAAATTGAAAGGGCGCTTACGGCGATAGATATAAACAATTCAGCAAGTCAAGTAAACGGGCGTATACAAAGCAAACATTTATAAATGTTTCATTGTTCATTGTTGTTATTTGAAAAAAAACATAATTACGTTAAAAGTAACAAAAACGTTGACTACTGCTTTAAAATTGGTGATATTTTCATGTCAATATCTATTAAACTGTGCTTTTTAAAAAATATGATCAAGGAAAAACATGGTCGAACAAAGTCAGTAAATATAAACAGACTCCAAACTGTTTCAAAACTTAATTTACAATATGGCTGTTTATAATTGAGACTGTTTATAAAAAAGAAATAAAGTCATTAGTTGTGGACATGATAAACATGTGCGATTTGAATTGACAAGACATATATCCTTTATGAGGAAACCACAAAAATAGTAAATGTACGTACTATATTACAAATTATGATTATTAATACAACATTATGTCGTGTACATCGATTTAATGCAGAGTTGAAAAACAAAAACACAAGCAAACTTTGAAATAAGCAATCTCTTTGTAAACGTATTAATAAAATGAAACCATTCTGCGTACGTCATTTGTAAACACTGGACTTTAAAGCGTCTTGATCTAAATTTATTTTGGTTACCATTACCTTTTTGATACCTAAGTAATTACTTTCCTTAATATATATACAGTTGTCTGACACAAAGGTATTATAAAGTAAGAAAGGAATAAATTTTGATATCAATAAGACGATAAAATGCAAAAAATACTATCTATTTTATGCTCTGAAGCGCTTTTTTTTAATTTACCTTCACCAGGAACGCTCAAAGCCAAAAATCTGAAAGCTGGATGGATAAATACGGAACCACACTAATCTAATGAAGAGCTATACAACCAAATTGACCAACACATAATAGACAAATCTGTCTAAGATTAAAATTGTCTGAAGGAGTTGGAACTTGAGCTTCAAAAAGGAATAATTTGATAAAGAGGGCTAACATATAAATTAAGATCTAACCTCTCTGTAGAATTGTAAATACAATTAGAATTAGCTGTGTTCTAAATGTTGTAAAACAAGTGTACTCTAATGCTGTTTTTAATAAAACTATCAGAAGCTGCTCAAGATTATCTATTTTCGACTTTGGGCGTTCCTGTTGCTGGTGAGTCTTGATGTGCGATCGGACGCAGGAGGTTTTCACAGTGTTGTTTCCATTTTATTTAACCTTGTATTTATATTTTACTTAGTATGTTATTTGCGGTATGCTATATCAACTACAAAAACTGTTTTATCAGCGTCTTTGTCAATGTACTATCAGTAAGGTTTATTTGTATGTTTGTTTGAATTGTTTAGTCAGTTGTGTTGCATATCTTTTATATAATTATGTTTACAACGTTTTGACTGCTGGATCACTATTATTGTCACATCAACCTATAATGTTTGTTTATATTTCTCACCTAATTTTGTGAATATAACTGAACTATAATCAACTGTCATACAAGTAAGTGGTTTAGCGAGCTATACAACCAGGGTTTACCTAACATTTTCCTTGGGCAATGCCTGTACGTGTACCTAATCAGAAATATGTCAGTTGCTTTTAACTCGTCTTATTGGTTGATAACGCTTGATTTTGTCAGTTTTATGGACTTCTCAATTTTGAATATACCTAGGTATTTTGTCACATCTTTTTCTATAACATTTTAACGATTAAATTGTCCTAGGGTTGAATATTCTGAGCCATGGAAATCGCATTGAATTTCGTCGTTTTCGTAACATTTCAAATATTTTATTTAAAACATTTTTCGAGGAATATAATTGAAAAGGCAAAACTATATTTTGAAGTGTTGATGTGGCGATAAAATCAAAGATACGTCACTGGTATTCCTTGAAGGATGTACTCAGGTCAGGTTTATGAATGTTTGTCAGATGTTCGGACTTGGGGGTTGATGTGGCGATAAAACCAAAGATACGTCACTGGTATTCCTTGAAGGATGTACTCAGGGCAGGTTTATGAATGTTTGTCAGATGTTCGGTCTTGGGGGTTGATGTGGTGATAAAACCAAAGATACGTCACTGGTATTCCTTGAAGGATGTACTCAGGGCAGGTTTATGAATGTTTGTCAAATGTTCGGACTTGGGTTTTTTTTCCTACGCTACAGTGTAAAACATTTTGCCTCATATCACCCCATTTTCTTTTCATAGAAAACTTCAATGGCTCAAAAAAAGGACAACACAAAATTTTATGCAGTCTAGCCTTTTTTCTTACGATTTGAGACCCAAATAATGCCAATGCTAAATATAAGGTAAAAGTCTGAGTTAGTCTTTTCCCGCCATCTTGAAGAAATCAAATATCGCAAAAAGGAGTTCCATAACCTATCAATATTTTTAGTTTATTTTGTTCCTTTATTAATGATCTTCTGACTTATAATACATTGTATCAACTCAAAATTCTAGATTTGTTAAATTTCACCTAACTTCATCCTTAATAGTACAAGAAATAATTTTTTCAATGCAAATACAAATTGTGTTAAACATAGGAAATGTAAATGAGAAAAAATAATCATTGAGATGTTATAGTAATGTATAACTTTATGAATTAAAATCATTACAAAAAAAAAAACAAAAAAAAAACCGCAAAATTAGGATCAAAGAAACAAGATATATATAATAAGCACTATAAACATCGTAGATTTATTCTTTGGCAATAGTTAGTTAATTTCGAAGTTAGTGTAAACACTCTGGTAGTTTGCCTATTTGCCGATTGTGGGAATCGACAGACCAAAGCTGCTGGTATCCAAGTCATATTGTCTATTTGATAATTTGTCTTTGGCAATCATATAATATCTGATAAACACTTGAAAACATCAAAATGAGCATCCTTCTTGCATTAAGCAATGCCCTTTATGAAAAAAAATCATCATCATCACTGTATCAAAGTTCATTTCTTCATGAACATGTTCAAGAAAAAAGTATAACAAGAATATCAAACTCCAAAACATGAGTATTGAAACTTTTTTTTTATTATGTCGATCGATTATTTGAATAACTTGTATCGTATAGTTAATCAACATTTGTATATATATATCTTTTTGTGTCATTCTGTTTTGTTTTTGACGGTGTAAAATGTTAATGCCATCATTGTGAAAGCTGACAAATGGCATGCGCATAACAACGACAAATATATGTTATAGCGGTTTACATGATTAGGAAATCATTTCGTCCATGTGTGAATACGATAATTTGAAAAGCTTTTGCCAGAAGAATATACGACATAGAAAAACAATAGTTTATCGTATGTTTATTAAAGCAAGCCTTTTGATAATCATTCATTGGCTATTTCAATGTTTGAGGAAATCGGAATAGTGTATAGATCACCTTTTTTATCGTATCAACTAGTTTAGATTTGCTGGATATTTATTTTTCGATTGAGCAAAAATCATACAGTACTATCCTGCGGAATCATGGTTGATCATTATGGTCTAATACTCTTACTCTTAGCTTTGCAGATAGTTTTCAATGAGGGATTTACCATCACGAAAGAAAAAGTTGACTGTCATGGAAATCCCGACAATTGCGGTGAGCCCTGTCCTACTGACACGGAGTTTAAAGAGTACAGATGTAAGTTTATTTGTAAGCTTATCCGGATAATGAATGAATCAGTAAATATACAGTTGTATGTACATGTATATATCATCAGCAATTATCAATTGTTACTTTATATGTTAATCGGTAAATGTAATGTATTCAATATATACTTCATATCTCAATACAATAAATTTTGCTCACACCAAAGATGTATTTACGTTTTTGTTGACATGAATAATCATTGATATGGTTATATTATCTTATAATATAAACTGTTAGAAAACATTGAATTGTTCAAAAATAATAAGGATTTTGTTCCCAATGGATTAATTAGATTAGCAATAGTTTATCGTATGTTTATTAAAGCAAGCCGTTCGATAAACATTCATTGGCTATTTCAATGTTTGCGGAAATCGGAATACTAAGGATGTTGTACTCCTGGAAATGATTAGATTAACTGTATTTGACTACACCGTTTGGAATATTCGGTTCACAATGCTAATCAACTTCGTACTTTGATTGTCATTTTACTTTTTTTTTATTTGACAGTCAATGATGCGTTTTTTGTAGACGAAACGCTAGCTTTGTCTTTAATGAGGTTTTCTATTTATCATATTGTGAAAGATTTCATTTAACTTAGGAAATCAATTATAAAATCTAAACATTAAGCATATAATCATTATTTGGGGTAAAACAGTAGTAAGTGTTTCAAATAAAAATAAAAATAAAAAGACGTGGTATGATTGCCAATGAGACAATTTACCACCAAAGTTCAAATGAAGTGGTTGAAAGCAATCATAGTCAACCGTGAGGCCTTCAATAATCAGAAAAACACATACCGTATGGTCGGCTAACAAGTCAATATGTTATAACAGTTAATTTACAAAACAGGAACATATCAATGCAATATCATTTTAACACAAAACATGCAAAACAGCTGACTACTAGGTTGATGGTATCCTCGGGGGGATATACTCTCACTAAAGAAACCCGGCTT
This sequence comes from Mytilus californianus, assembly GCF_021869535.1. NCBI lineage: Eukaryota > Metazoa > Mollusca > Bivalvia > Mytilida > Mytilidae > Mytilus > Mytilus californianus. The sequence continues at coordinate 39,695,892 of NW_026262712.1, forward strand.
ATAAACTGGCTCACTAGACGCGCGTCAGAACATTTGGATGACGACTTACCGCATAATATACATTTACATTATTTTTTACTACGATTATCACCCTTTTTAAGATACGTAGACAAAATTGTAGATTTATGAAAAGGCAACTTTCAATCGAAAGCCCAATTATTACTCTTATCATATATTCTTCTAGTTAAGCATGGCTTGAGTTTGGAATGGTGATTTATTTTAGATATATATTTAGTTTTAATTTTTGTATACATTATGAAAATATTGAAGTTGTTTACAACTCTCTTAACGTACCACATACAATACATTGTCACACGGTTATTTACATGAAAAATCGAGTCGTACGTAAATATAATGCAAATCGTATTTTGGTAAAAGAATGTACTGCATATTCGTAAGCGGATAACATTCATTTGTATAGTGGTAATTGATGCTATACCAACTAAGTAGAAGACCGATGGAATTGTACGTTCAGTTTGATAATCATCAGTTCAATTTACGCATCAGTACCCTCTGAAATAAAATGTGTTAAATAGGTATAATTTTCAACTAAACCAATTCGGATATCAGATATCTCCACTTTTCTGTGGATAGATCTATTAGTTTTGTTCTGATTATTATTTTTTTTCCTTTTTCCGCCACATTTTTTTCTTATGGTGTTTAGTGGTTTCGCAAGATGTCGCTTATTTTTTTTATATCGAACAGTTTTTTTCGCTTTTGAAACTGACCCTGTTTAACCGAACACTTTTTTATTGTAAGAGTTATCTCCCCAAACACTGTTTTTCATGTGTGCGCATCTCCTTGGCAACCGTAGAAGATTACGACGAAATTATTTCACCAAATTGCTCGTTATATCCTCAGGATCTGAATAATGTTGACCGAAGCCATCCGGAGACTCCATAAGACAGTTATTTCCCCATATGCATTTGATATAAGTAATATGCATTTGCACATGGTAAACCATAAGTGATAGAAACCTCGTGTCTTTTGATTTGAGTTGATTGGTCCAAAATAAAGAAAAATAGGTCAAGTTCAAAGGTTAAGGTCATGTTCTAATTTTTTTTTACATTGAATTCATATCGATTCTTCCCAGAAAGAGTTATAGATATCGACAGAACAATTTAACCAAAATGTTTGCCGCGATATGTCCTTATTGGAAATTTTTTGTCAAAATGGTACGCGTCATTTTTATGAAGGGCCAATGCCCCTGTTATGGTCAAATCAACAGATTACTTATCAAAACTTCAAACTTTGCAGCTATCCTGTGTAAATGTTTTTGTCTCAATTATCAACCAAAGTCTACCACTACACTTTTTCTCTCCCCCCTTTTTTCCATGTGATTTTTGCTTTAGTTATCCTATTTCTTTGATCGCTTTTAGTCCTGTGCATTTTACTGTACAATGATAATCCTTCTTATGTACAAACTTCTTTCTGAAATAGAAATTCAAAAATCTGCTCCAATTCATCATGTTCATGTATTTTCTGAAATTAATCGATTAACATTTTGTTAAAATACTATAACAACAGCATTATTTTTGTGTGCATGCAATGAATGTAGACTCGTGATCAGCGATTAGACAATAGTTTATCTGTAACAGGAAGCAATAAAATATATTCCCGTTAGACACGTACGGTCTGCTTATTTGAGAAATTAAAATCACTTAGGTTGTAATCGCTCCCAAGTTCGTAAAAATTACTGAAATCCTACATTCGAATTTCTAAACATGTATTCAAATACAAATATGTGCTCCTATACACATGTGTACGTTAAATGCATGCATGATCCGACATCAATGACATGTAAAAAATAAAGCCAATAGTGATCGTGTTTCTCCGATCAATACACATATGCTCTGTTCAACGGTATCCCCTGAAACTCCAGACATATATATATATATTTGAGCGTCACGTGACTTCACAACTTCGCGCGCGGACCTAAAATTAGAATATAACATTTCATATTCAATTATAGAAAGCGAAACTTCCAAGACAAAATGCTACTCAGTTTTTCTGTACAAGTTCAAACAAAATGCGCACACAACAAAACAAAAAAAAAACAAAAAACAAAAAAATCGTGCAAGTTCCCCTAGAAAATAGTCAAAATTAACAAAAGGAAGATATTAGGATTTTTATTCATTTGGAAATCCAGGCCGTCCGTTTGGCTGCCCGGGATAAACAATTACGCAGCCACGTTTTGTCAGAATATGGACGTTAAGTTCGATGCCTCGCATAGAGAGAGTGCCTTGCAAACTTTCAATCAATCAACCAACCAACCAACCAACCACCAACTAACCAACCTACCAACCAATCAATCAATCTGTTTAATACAGGGTCCAAGATCTCATTTGTTTTTTTTCGCTTGTTCTAAGAGACCATATCCTATGTGTTTAATAAGTATATCAGTCAACTAACCAACCAACCAACCAACCAACAAACCAATCAATCAATCAATCAATCAATCAGTCTATGTTTCGGAGAGGAAAGACCTATAACAATTGTTTTTAAAACAATGGATTTATATTTCTCTTTGAATGTCACATTTCGTGGAATTCCACTATTTTTTTTTATGTATTGCGCATCGAAATTTCACAGTAAAATTGACAGTTAACATTTGTTACTAACGTATTTTTGGCACCAAGGTCTATGGAACTGCAAAAAAGGAAAATAATTTTAAAGGACCATTTACATTCAAGTAATAGTAGATATGTAAATCATATACAATTATTAAAGCATGATGTTAGTTTATATGAAATATAATAATCCACAAAATATGAAATGCATTGATGTTTGGGGATGATATTTATCTTTTTTATAATGACAAATATTTTTTTATTTTAATTAATAAAAACAAATATCGATTTCAGCGAAACAACATAGGACTCAAGCAACAGTTCATCAAATCATCCAAAAAATTACGCCAAAAAAATTGAAACCAAATTGTTCGTCTCCTCATGGGATTGTAAAAAGGTCAAATTCGATTGGTCTATTCAGAGACTTGCTGATAATCCTTGATTCGTCCGGTAGTCTTGGACCCGGGAACTTTGAAATTATAAAACAGTATATAGTTGAACGTTTAAGTCTTTTTTGTCCTCTACCAGATGCTTTCAGTTCAAACAGTCGTGTTGGTTATAACCGAGCAGCACTTATTCAGTTTTCTAGTATTGTGAAGGAAGAATTTGACTTTGATGATAATAGAAATATATTAGAGATCAAGGCAGCAATAAAGTCAGTACCATATCTAGGTGGAATGACTTGTACAGGAGATGCCTTCTACAAGGCTGTACAGATGTTTAATTCATCGAAAGGTATAAGATTTATTATTCAACCAATTAAAAGGGGAAGATACCAATAGTACATTACCGGTCATCAGTCAAAGAATGAAAGATAGCTCTGTAGCAATTAGATAAAGAGTATGCACACAAAACTAAGAACACTTTTAAAAAAATGTCTTTTTTTAAAAGTAAAATCACAAAAATACTGAGCTCCGAGGAAAATTCAAAACGGACAGTCTCTAATCAAACGGCAAAATCAAATGATAAAACACATCAAACAAATGGACAACAACTGTCATATTCCTGACTTGCCCACGAGGGTTTTACCAGCCCAGTAGTCAGCACTTCGGTGTTGTCATGAATATCAATTATATGGTCATTTTAATACATTTCCTGTTAAAAACTTTGAATTTTTCGAAAAACTAAGGATTTTCTTATCGCAGGAATAGATTACCTTAGCCGTATTTGGCACAACTTTTTTGAATGTTGGGTCCTCAATGCTCTTCAACTTTGTACTTGTTTGGCTTTATAACTATTTTGATCTGAGCGTCACTGATGAGTCTTATGTAGACGAAACGCGCGTCTGGCGTATTAAATTATAATCCTGGTACCTTTGATAACTATTAGTACATGCATTTTCAAATGTGGAAAATGGTGGATTGAACCTGGTTTTATAGCGCTAAACCTCTCACTTGTACGACAGTCGCATCAATTTCCATTATATTGACAATAATTTACCTTTTCATTATTTTTCCCTTATTTGACAGGTGTGTGTGGGTCTTCGCATGCGCGTGCACGTGAGTGTGTGTTTAAAGAGTAATTATCATTGATGATGGACGTGTCAAACATGTTACTTTGGTTTTTTTTTCCAATAGTGTTTATAATGCATGTGTTCTTTTTATGCAAATGGTTTTTTTTTTTCGTTTTTCTAGAAACAAAGAACGGTAATAAAATACTGTTCATTGATCTTTTCAGGCATGCGTGAAGGTACCAAACATGAAGTTTTTATTCTAACTGATGGAACAGCTAACTGTGGGAAACCTCTGTCTACAGTATTGCCAGCTTTACATGCTAAAGCAACTGTATTTGCATTAATAATTGGAAGCTTTTCGGCAAGTGGCAAGGAAGAACTGTCATCGTATGTCAGTAAACCTACAACTGATCACCTTTTTGCAGTCGACAACTTTCAACATCTACAAAAACTTTGGAATTACACTAAATCTCAGATAGGTCCACATCATCCGTGTATTTCATTTGTTCTATAGAAAATAATAATAGCATACAATAGTTAACCACCACGGCTATTATATGTCAACCAAGATGGCCCTAGATCATATTTGGTATCCCTATTTCATCGTTATAACGCTTTGTAATATATAATATGCAACAAAAGTTTCTGTAAATTGTTTTGTTTGTGTTTTTTTCTGTACAAGTCAATAATATATTTCACATGAAGACACAGCTTCTAAATTAAGCCAATGCACATCCATACTAGCATTGACATAATACCGTTTTCAATCAAAGTTCGTTAGAGTTATTTGAATCTTTAAAAAAAAACTGATTAAGATTTTTCAACTATGTTTCTTTATTGAAGTATCAAAATGCTTAACGTTTTATGCAGTATACACACTTGGACAATTAATTTTAGAAAATATAATTGTGACTTTCCTGAACGTCCTCATGGATGATATAAACTATGTTATTATACATGTTATACTTATATTTTTTTAACGACTGATAATTGGATATCGCTTGATTCAAATCTCAATGTTTGGCGATCAGATGTGTTGTTTGTTTTTCGTCACTTTCTTTACGTTAAAATAATTCCTAGACCTTATAAAACAATTTATTATTTGTGTATGATTTGTATCTAGAAGTTAATTTACTACATACATCATGTTCTTGGTGTTTATATTCAGTACAACGTTTTTTTAAATGCAAACAAGATTTTGTCTATGTGTTTTCGCTAAAGATCTGTGAGTTTATTTTAATGTCATAATACTTACATAAATCTTTTTGAAGAACCATGAAATGAAGGAGGAACCCCTTCGCATCTTTGTTAGAAAACTTAATTTTATTTTATGTTAGAGAAATTGCATTAAGCTTTTTAATAATACAGCTAAATACAATTTATCTATTAAAGAAAAAAAGAAAAGAATATTCACAACTACTTTAATTTATCCTGCAATAAAAAGAAAAGAAATGATATGTTTGTTATAACTTTAGCATTCCCTTTTTATATCATATATTACACAATAAATTTATATAATAAAACTAAGTTTTTAGCTTACTGAAACTACTGTCAAAACTCTTACGGCTAAAATTTTGGCTGCCAAAGAATCAATTCAATTTATTCAGCTAATGTTTTAGACGTTTTATCAGTTTGAAAAAGCTCTTATATTAAAAGTAATATGATATAAAATGCTAAAGCTTTAGTTTAATCTTTTTTTTTGAATTACAATTAATCTATTTGTATATTTGATCAAGTAATTCCATTTCCAACTCATTTATACTTCTTATAATGTTTTTTTATACCACTTTATCCGGTTACTGAAGTTACTTAGTTAATGATGAAAATCGTTTAAAGGATTGAAAAAACACATACTCCCTATATTTGTTCTGATTAATTTCCAAATCGGAATTTCCTTAAGGATTTATTAAAGCATACAGGCGGCATAATAGGATGATCCCTGTTCTTTCCCGTCTTGCAGTGAAACATACATGTAGTGGGTTTTTTGTTTGCCTGTATGTATAAAAAATCAGTCACATCTAATGAATCATGTATAGATTGAGTGTCACGCTATCCGAGGGGTCACTAGTTTGTTTTTTTCAAAGCACCCTATTGGAACATAGTCAACATACCCATATTTTCGAATGGCAGTCGAAATTTTGTGCTATTCAAACTATCAATTGTAATGATAATCCATAAAAGATTTGCCACTGATTCAATCACTAAAAAAAAAGGACAGACCTACATGTTCATTTATTATGTATATATTCTTGGAATCGAAAACGTATAGATTATACAATAATTAATAAGGCGTCTGCTTTTGTGTGTATACATATATAAATGTATTATATACGTTAGAACTTTTACTTTACAACTCAACTATGGATTATACGGAGTGCATTGCCTGGCATCCATTCGTCTCCGGAGGTAAAAAAAAAAAACCCACATGCAGCATATTCCTGACGAGAGTACAATGGGCTCTAATATTGTCAACAGACCCTTCAACAATTACTCGGCCTGTGGCGGCTGTGTGATACACTGCTTATAACTTCTCATCAGACATTGTGACGTCACTGATAATGCCTGCTATCGTCCCAAAGCCGTGATACGAGAATTACAAAGTGACTGAGCAGGGTGATATAGGCGAAGGGAAGGACGATAATAGTATATACTTTTCCGACCAATTGATTATTTTTTTTTATTATCAATGTGTGGTTTGTTTCATCTCAGTTCCTCATTGGTGAAAATTTGATTAAAACGTCAAATATTCTTGTTGTATTCTGGAAATCATAGTGGAAAGTCATGAAAAATGACGAACATGCCTGATGACGTCTCGTATAAAGAACGCATCTTTTGGCAGATCAATAAAGACATTTGTCTGTATATCGGCTAAAAATCATCAGAGAAACATCTTCCACCACCGAATCTCATGCAACACTATAGTTCTCCACTCTCGACTGTTAAATTTTGAATATCTAAATAGCTCGACAAGCCTCGCATTTTTAAATATGAAAATGTAACTTGACTCGAGTGAAGAAATATCGTATCACACTGTATACAATGGTAGAACCTATTCAATAGAATGTTGAGTAGATTAAGACTAAAATTTAACAACAGCTGAATCATTGATCAGAATGAACATGAAAACGATCTGATGAGTTAGCCCCTTTCAACTGATTTTTACAGTTTGTTCTTATATTGTACTGTTACACAACTGTCTCAGGTTAGGGGATCATTAACGCCTTCAAACAAGTTTAACCCGCCATATTCTGTGTTTGCCTGTCCTATGTCAGGAGCCTGTAATTCAGTGGTAGTCCTTCGTTGCTGTTTATCATATTTGTTTTTCGTTCATTATCTTGTACATATATCAGGCCGTTAGTTTTTTTCGTTTGAATTGTTTTACGTTTGCCATTTCGGGGCTTTTTATCATGTTTATAGCTAACTATGAAGTATAGGTTTTGCTCATTACTGAAGGCCGCACGGTGACCTATAGTTGTTAACTTCTATGTGACTTGGTTTCTAGACTTCCGAGTTCGTTGAATTTCCGTCTAAATCTTGATTTTAGTGAACATCATTCGTGCGTTTCGGAGCATCATCACTTCTTTCCCATGTTGAGAAAGCGGTTGAAAAAAGAATATGATGCTATATTGCACGATATATTCGGCAAATTAAATTCTTATAAGTGATAATCAACACTGCTTTTATTAGTAAAATTTTGATTAAGTACCTACGGAGCAAACATTATTTCTAGTTTATCCTGCATAATGACGACCACGAAGACGCTTGACAAGCTTGATGAACTAAAACAGTGCAGGTATACAGGCGGGCACCTTTATCTGGGAAATAACGTCATAAAGGCGCCCATAATTGACGAACTTTTCCGGTGAAGGACATTACTCAAAAGTGGTCTATTATCATGATTATACTACATCTTCTTAATTTTATATATACAGTGGGATATCCAGTGAACGAATACAAAAGAAAATTCACTCTTCTTATAATAGAGTCGAGAAAGTCAATAATAAAACAATACCGGTGACGATAATGATCAAAAGTTATTTCTAAATAATATTGGTACACTTTAAAGAAAATTTTTTTGAAACTGTGTTATTGAAACATACATGCAAATACACGATGTTTTATGTGCAGTATTTAAAAATATATACATACAAAATCGAATTTTCTGAGCGTTCCAAAAAGTCCTTAGCATGTTACAATTTTGTATGCTTATTTTTTAACATCTAAGTTATCGAGCACACCGGTCTGCTCTTGTTACATGCACATTCAATAGAGACCTATTGTTTTTCGTGAATATAAACATTTTAAAGTCTGTCTGTGCAGGTAAAACAAATTTATTTAAAGATAACTTTTTTTATAAAGTAGGTATCTTTCTTCTATTTTGCATACAATTTTAAGAAAAGGTCGTCTCATGTTTTGTACAAGTATTTGCGGTCTTCTCGATCTATTCACATTCAATGTTTACATCGAGATAAGGTCTGTTTGATCTTGCTTAGTACCTTAATTTATAAAGTGCCAATCTTTGCTGCATATCAATCGATTCCTTTGAAACTTTTGCGCTGATCTAGCTGTATATATAAACGAATAATTAGCATGTTCCAGAGAGGTATACAGACAGTAAAAAATAAATCGAAGTTGGTACCCCAGGAATTTGTTCGCATAGCAAATTTTTAAACCAATTTTACTCAAAGCATCTATAGCCTGCTGTACTCGTCGTTTGCTACTTAAGGAGGAAAAATAATAACATTGAGTCGAAGTTTTGTTTTTTATTTCAATTTATTTCTACCTTTACTATTTACCAGAACGTTTTCCGTGAATCCATAATTGATAGCGTCCTTCAAAAAAAATTGCGAAGATCTAGTTTTCAGTGTTTACAGGGGAGGTAATATTTTGTCACTTGATTTCCCACTGTATCGATTGGAATCCGACTAAAGGTATCGGTGAAATTAATTTTTACTCCTTCATTTAATTTTTGTTTAATCAAATTTAATCGAAACCTTGTTTCTCGTTCGAAGAAACATTGTTACAGATAAATATACAAATGTTGATGTGGAAGCGATGATTCGCCTAACCTGTAACCGGTGATTCGCCTTACCTGTAAGTACTAATATAATAAATTTAAAACTCGTGTCATCCCTGTAGATTGTAGATGGCGAAGTGCACTGATGATGCATCTGATTACCCATATCATTGTTATTAATTTTTCTGAAGGACTCGAAATCGTATAACATTGAATAAAAATAAAAATAGAAAACAGAAGGATAAAATTTTGTACAACATTTTTGTTATTTCTCTGAAATGCATATATATACGTTGTGGTATATCATTGATTTTTTTTTAATTTTATATATTTTTCTTAATGTTTGTTTAAAAAATTCTTCATTATCTATCTTTTAATTCATCATATTTAAATTACATAGACAATATACCCATTAAAGAACAGCTGACATTGATGGTTACTCATGTTACCATTCCTATCAAAATGAAAGGCTAAGAGAATAAATGAGACATCAACACTTTAAAAAAATGACGGTCTATTTAACATAATCAGTGTATATAAAGTGCGAATCCAGATAGTTCATTTTCACTGTCATATGCGAGTATTACTATAATGTAGAATAAATGATAATGAGGAGAAAAATGTGTTTATTTTCGTTTTGAAAATACAACATTATTGATTTGAATGTATTTTTTAATGCAATTTCATTAGAATATGACTTTACAATGTACAACAACATGACTAAAGTTCAAAAAAATGTTATTAAAGGAACACGATCTAGAATGAATTTACTGAAAGCGATTCATTTTGACATTTGGTGTGATGCATTATCACTGTTAGTGCGATCATTACTGATGTGGAATTGTTAAAGGTTTGATGGATTTTCTTGGTTGTGATTTTGTGTGATAATTGGACATGCAAAAACTGACAATATTCATTTGATGAATTAGATATAATTGATGATATTTACAATCTAAAAATCCAATTTTATCATACATGTTTAACCACCATACAGTTGATTGCGGCCGTTTTTACGCGATAAAGAACAAGCTGAGAGAAGCCGATATTTGATATCAAAAATGATCTGAGTTATATACACAGTTTGTATACAAACATATATTATACACGCTGTATGCATGTTAAGTCATCTATATTAATTAAAGAATTCCAATTTCAACTCGAACTGTACTTACTGAATGATAAACACACGCGTGTTTCATAACTTGTTCACAAAAACTCGCTTAAAAATGCTTCAAAAATTAAAGTCATAAGTTGTAGACATGATAAACATGTGCGATTTGAATTGACAAGACATATATCCTCTATGAGGAAACCACAGAAATAGTATAGGTACGTACTATATTACAAATTATGATTATTAATACATTATTCTGTCGTGTACATCGAATTAATGCAGAGTTGAAAAACAAAAACACAAGCAAACTTTCAAATAAGCATTCTTTTTGTGTACGTATTAATAAAATGAAACCATTCTACGTACGTCACTTGTAAACAGTAGACTTTAAAGCGTATTGATCTAAATCTATTTTGGTTACCATAAACTTGTTGATACCTAAGTAATACCTTTCCTCAATATATATACAGTTGTCTGACACAACGGTATTATAAAGTAAGAAAAGAATAAGGCGATAAAATGCAAATAATACTATCTATTTTATGCTCTGAAGCGCTTTTCTTGAATTTACCTTCATCAGGAACGCTCAAAGCCAAAAAACTGAAAGCTGGATGGATAAATACGGAACCACACTAATCTAATGAAGAACTATACAACAAATGGACCAACAGATAATAGACAAATCCGTCTCAGGTCAAAATTGTCTGAAGGAGTTGGAACTTGAGTTTCAAAAAGGAATCATTTGGTAAAGGGGGCTAACATATAAATTAAGATCTAACCTCTCTGTAGAATTGTCAATACAATTAGAATTTGCTGTGTTCTAAATGTTATAAAACATGTGTACTCTATTGCTGTTTTTAATAGAACTATCAGAAGCTGTTCAAGATTATCTATTTTTGACTTTGGGTGTTCCTGTTGCTGGTGAGTCTTGATGTTCGATTCGGACACAGGAAATTTCACAGTGTTGTTTCCATTTTATTCACTCTTGTATTTAAATGTTACTTAGTATGTTCTTTGTGGCATGCTCTATCAACTACGAAAACTGTTTCATCAGCGTCTTTGTCAATGTACTATCAGTTAGGTTTATTTGTATATTTGTTTGAATTGTTTAGTCAGTTGTGTTGCATATCTTTTATATAATTATGTTTACACCGTTTTGACTGCTGGATCCCTATTATTGTCACATCGACCTATAATGTTTGTTTATGTTTCTCTCCCAATTTTGTGAATATAACTGAACTATAAACAACTGTCATACAAGTAAGGTTTTATCCAACATTTTCCTTGGGAAATGCCTGTACATGTACCAAGTCAGAAATATGTCAGTTGTTTTTAACTCGTCTTATTGGTTGATAACGCTTGATTTTGTCAGTTTTTATGGACTTCTCTATTTTGTATATACCTTGGAGTTCGGTATTTTGTCACATCTTTTGCTATAACATTTTAACGATTAAATTGTTCTTGGGTTGAATATTCTGAGCCATGGAAATCGCATTCGTCGTTTCCGCTTCATTTCAAATATTTTATTTAAAACATTTTTCGAGGAGTATAATTAAATAAGGCATAAATGTTACCGTACTATATTTGAAGTGTAGATGTGGTGATAAAATGATGATATGTTTGTCAGATGTGCGGACTTCTTGAGGTTTTTCCTACGATACAGGGTAAAACATGTTGCCCATATTACCCACTTTTTTTTATCATAGAAGACTTCGATAGCTCATAAAAAGGCCATTACATAAATGTAAGCAGATTCTAGACTTTTTTCTTACGATTTAAGACCCAAAAAATGCCAATGCTAGATATAAAGTAAAAATCCAAGTTATGATCTGTTCCCGCTATTCAAAAAAAATATCAAATATCGCAAAAAGGAGTTCCATAACCTTTCAATATTTTTAGTTTTTTTTGTTCCTTTACTAATGCTCTTCTGACTTATAGTACCTTGTTTCAATTTTAAATTCTAGATTTCTTAAATTTCACCTAACTACATCTTTAATAGTACAATAGATAATTTTCTATAAGCACACGATGAAGTGCAATGCAAATACAAATTATGCTCAACATCGAAATGTGAATGAGGAAAGATAATAATTTAGATGTTATAGTAATGTATAACTTTATGAATTAAAATCATTACAAAAATAACCGCATAATTAGATTAAAACAAACAAGATATATATAAGAAGCATTATAAACATCGTAGATTTTTTTTTTTTTGGATATAGTTAGCTAATTGTGAGGTAATTGTTAACACTCTGATAGTTTGCCTATTTGCCAGTTATGGGGATCGACAGATCAAAGCTGCTGGTATCCAAGTCATATGGTCTTTTTGATCATTTTTCGGTGGTAATCATATAATATATCTTTAACATATATGTATTGTATGAAAATAAAACATGTTAAACACTTGAAAACATCAAATTGAGCATTAAGCAATGTCCTATAGGACTAAAAATCATCATCTTCATTACATCAACGTACATTTACATGTAAGAGATAACTGTATTGAATTTGAAGCTTTACGGTCGTCCATCGGTAGTTTTACTGTCGAAAATTGAGTTTGCCTGACGACGCGTAGCGGAGACAGGTAAACAGATATTTGCGACAGTAAGACTGCAGAACGACGTCCGCAAAGCTTCAAATACAATACATGTATCTCTTTTCTAATGCAAAATTAACAAATCATTATTTCCTTGTAAAATGTTCATTTAACGAAAATTCCGCGAAATGATGTTATCTTCTTTGGCGCCTAACTAGGTGACGTCATTTGTATGCTTCTGACGTCAAACGTAAACACCGGGCTTTTTTTGGCTTCTTGTCTAACTCAAAATGATAAGATTATAAAAAAAAAGAAGATTTCTAGGTGAAACATGTGAGTTTTTTACTTATTATTGGAGAAATTACATGTCAATACATGCCAGAATTCAAAATGTCGGCTTTCTTAGTTACAGAAAGGAAGATAGAGAATGTTACGCTTATTGTCAAGCAATCAAAACCATTGATACAAAATAATTGCATTGGAATTCTTCATAAACATGTTCAAGAAAAAAAGTATAACAAGAATATCAAACTCCAAAACATGAGTTTTTTTGTTTTTTTTATTATGTCGATCGATTATTTTAATTACTTGTATCGTATAGTTACTCCACATTTGAATACATATATATATGTATATATCTTTTGTCATTCTGTTTTTGTTTTGACTGTGTAAAATGCTAAGGTCATCATTGTGAAACCTGATAATTGACATGCGCATAACAACGACAAATATATGTTATAGCGGTTTACATGATCAGGAAGTCCTTTCGTGCATGTGTGCATACGATAATTTGAAAAGCTTTTGCCAAAAGAATATACGACATAGAAAAACAATATGTATTCGTATATTTATTAAAGCAAGCCTTTTGATAATCATTCATTGGCTATTTCAATCTTCGCGGAAATCGGTATAGTATATCATATATAGTATACTTTTTTCTCGTATCCACTAGTTAAGATTTGCTGGATATTAATTTTTCGATTGAGCGATAACCATACAGTACTATCCTGCGGAATTATGGTTGATCATTATGGTCTAATAGTTTTACTCATAGCTTTGCAGATAGTTTCCTACGAGGGATTTACCTTCACGAGAGAAAAAATTGACTGTCTTGGGAATCCCGACAATGGCGGTGAGCCCTGCCCTACTGATACGGAGTTTAAAGAGTATAGATGTAAGTTTTGTTTTGTAAGCTTATCCGGATAATGAATGAATCAGTACATGTATAGTTGTATGTACATGTATATACATGTGTGTCCTCAGAAATTATTAATTGTTACTTGATATGTTAATACATGAAATTTTGCCTACCATCAAAGATGTATTAACTTCTTTGTTGACATGAATAATCATTGGTATGATTATATTATTTTATAAAATAAACTGTTAGAAAACATTCAATTGTTCAAAAATACTCAGGATTTTGTTCCCAATGAATTGATTAGATTAGCAGTATTTGGCTAAACCGTTTGGAATTTTCGGTCCACAATGCTCATCAACTTCGTACTTTGATTGTCCTTTTACATTTTTATTATTTAAGAGTCAGTGATGCTTTTTTTTGTAGTCGAAACGCCCGCCTGCTGTACAAAATATAAGCCTTGTCTTTAATGAGGTTTTCTTTTAATTATATTGTGAAAGATTGCATTTAACTGAGGAAATCATTTATAAAATCTAAACATTAAGCATTTAATCACTCTCTGGGGTAAAAAAGTAATAAGTGTTTCAAATAAAAATAAAAATAAGAAGACGCAGTATAATTGCCCATGAGACAACTAACCAGCAAAGTTCAAATGAAGTGGTTGCAACCAATTATAGGCAACCGTACGGTCTTCAATAATGAGAAAACCCATATCATACGGTCGACTAACAAGTCAACATGTTATAACAGTTAATTTACAGAAAAGGAACATATCAATGAGAATTCATGTTAACACAAAACATGAAAAACAGCTGACTACTAAGTTGATGGTACCCTCGGGGAAGAAATGCCCACCAACAGTGACATCGTGTTAAGTGTGGTACGATCTCACTAAAGAAACCCAGTTTATAAACAGGCGCACTAAAAGCGCGTCAGAACTTTTGGATAACGACTAACCGCATAATATACATTTGCATTATTTTTTTCATACGATTATTACCCTTTTTAAGATACTTAGGCAAACAAGTAGATTTATAAAAAGGCAACATTAAAACGAAACCCCAATTATTAATCTTATCATATATTCTTCTAGATAAATATGGCTTGAATTTGGAATGATGGTTAAGTTTAAAGATTTATTTAGTTTTAATTTTTGTATACATTATAAAAAAATTGAAATGTTTACAATTCTCTTAAAGTACCACACACAATACATTGTAACACGTTTATTTACACGAAAAAATCGAGTCGTACGTAAATTTAATGCAAATCCTATTTTGTCTCAATTTTGATAGATCAATGTATTGCATATTCTTAAGTGGATAACATTCATTGTATAGTGGTAATTGATGCTTTACCAACTAAGTAGAAGACCGATGGAATTGTATATTCAGTTTGATAATCATAAGTTTAATTTACGCATCAGTACCTTTGAAATATAATGTTTTAAACATGTTAAATACGTATCTTTTCCAACTAAACTAATTCTGATTATTCTCTTATAATTTCAAATTCAGTGGAATTCCACTATTTATTGCTATGTATTGCGCATCGAAATATCACAGTTAAATTGACAGTTAACAGTTGTTACTAACGTATTTTTCGCATCAAAGTCTATGGAACTGCAAAAAAGGAAACTAATTTTAACGGACCATTTACATTCAAGTATTAGTAAATATGTTAATCATATACAACTATTAAAATATTAATCCACAAAATATATCAATCCACAAAATATGAAATGCATCGATGTTTGGGGATGATAGTATTGTTAATCTTTTTTTTATAATGAAATAATTTTTGAATATTAATAATAAATATCGATTACAGCGAAACAGCATAGGACTCAAGCAACGGTTAATCAAACCATCCAAAAATTTCTGCCAAAAAAATTGAAACCAAGTTTTTCGTCTTCTCATGGGATTGTAAAAAGAGCAAATTCGATTGCTCTATTTAGAGACTTGCTGATAATCCTTGATTCGTCCGGTAGTCTTGGATCCAGGAATTTTGAAATTGTAAAACAGCAAATAGGTGAACTTTTAAGTCTGTTATGTCCTCTACCAGATGCTTTCAGTTCCAACAGTCGTTTTGGTAATAACCGAGTAGCACTTATTCAGTTTTCTAGTATTGTGAAGGAAGAATTTGACTTTGATGATAATAGAAATATATTTGAGATCAAGGAAGCAATAAAGTCAGTACCATATCTAGGTGGAATGACTTGTACAGGAGATGCCTTCTACAAGGCTATACAGATGTTTAATTCATCGAAAGGTAAGATTTATTATTTAACCAGTTTAAAAGGGGAAGATACCAATAATGCATTACCAGTCATCAGTCAAAGAATGAAATATAGCTCAGTAGCCTTTAAATAAAGAGGAGCAGACAAACATGTATGCATACAAAACTAAGAACACTATTAAAAATATTTTTCTTTTAATTTATCTGTTCATCATCTTTTTTTTCTCTTATTTGACAGGTGTGTGTGTGTGTGTGTGTGTGTGTGTGTGTGTGTGTTAAAAAGTGTTTATCATTGATAATGGACGTGTCAAACATGTTTTTTTTCCAATGATGTTTATAATGCATTTGTTCTTTTTATGCAAAGGTTTTTGTTTTCGTTTTTCCAGAAACAGAGAACGGTAATAACATATTGTTCATTGATATTTTCAGGCATGCGTAAAGGTACCAAACATGAAGTTTTAATTCTAACTGATGGAAAAGCTAACTGTGGGAAACCTGTGTCAACAGTATTGCCAGCTTTACATGCTAAAGCAACTGTATTTGCATTAACAATTGGAAGCTTTCTGGCGAGTGGCATTCGGGAATTGGCATCGTATGTCAGTAAACCTACACCTGGTCACATTTTTGCAGTTGAAGACTTTAAAGATGTACAAAAACTTTTGAATTTAATTAAAGCTCAGATAGGTCCATTATATCCGTGCATTCCATTTGATCTATAGAAAAAAATAATAACATACAATAATAAACTACAACGGTAGTTATATGTGAACCAATAGGTCCCTAGATCAGATTTGGTGTTCTAAGTTGATCGTAATAACGCTTTGTTATATATAATATGCAACAAAAATTTCTTGAAAATGTTTTGTTTGTGTTTTTTTTTTCTGTACAAGTCAATAATGTATTAAAAAATGAAGACACAGCTTCGAAATTAAATCAATGGACATCCATACTAGTATGAACAATTGAAGATATGCTCTTGGAACTAATAATAATACCGTTTTCAATCAAAGTTCGTTAGAATTATATGAATCTTCTAAAAAAATCTGTATCAAATTTTTCAACTATGTTTCTTTATTGTAGTGTCAAAATCTTGAACATTCTATACAGTTTACACACTTGGATAATTAATTTTAGAAAATATAATTGATACTTTCTTGAACCGTCCTTATGGATAATATAAACTATTTTAGTATACTTATAAGTTGTTTAACGACTGATAATTGGATATCGCTTGATTTCAACTCGAGTCACTGATGCGTTTTTTGTAGACGAAACGCCCGCATGCCGTACAAAAATAAGCCTTGTCTTTAATGAGGTTTTCTATTCATTATGTTGAGAAAGATTGCATTTATCTTAGGAAATCAGTTAAAATCTAAACATTAAGTATTTAATAATTCTTTGGGGTAAAAAAGTTGAAAGTGTTTCAAATAATTCAACATGTTATAACAGTTAATTTACAGAAACGGAACATATCAATGAAATATCATGTTAACACAAAACATGCAAAAGTGCTGACTACTAGGTGGATGGTAACATCTAGGAAGAGACGCCCGCCAGTAGTGACATCGAGTTAAGTGTGGTACGATCTCACTAAAGAAACTTGATTTATAAATTGGCACACACGACGCGCATCAGAACATTTTAACATCTAACCACACTATAAACATTTACATTACGTTTTACTACAATTGTCGACTTTTTTAAGATATGTAGGTAAAAGGAAGATTTATGAAACGGCAATTTTTACTCTGATAGTACATTGTTCTAGATAAATATGACTTATATTTGGAATAGTGGTTAATTAAAAAAATTACTTAGTTTTGTATACACTATGAATATATAGAATTTGATAACACCTCCTTAAAGGTATAACATCGTATACATTGAAACATGTTTGTTCACATGGAAACGTAGATAAATGTTATTCAAATCCTATTATGTCTCATTTTTTGCTTATTCTTAAGGGAAAAGCACACATCATGGTAGTGGTAATTGATGCAATTACAACTGAAAAGAAGACCGACGGAATATTATGTTCAGTTTTATAATCAACAGACAACAATGGACAAGTCTAATCTACGCATCAGTACTCTTGACAACAACAAAAAATGTGTTAAATTCATATAATTTTCAACTAAACTTATTCGGATTATTCCATTTGAATTTCACATTTCGTGGAATTCCACTTTTTTTTGCTATATATTGCGCATCGAAATATCACAAAAGAATTGACAGTTAACTATGGTTACTAACGTACATGTAGGTCTTTGGAACTGCCACAAAAGGAAAATAATTCTAACGGACCATTTACATTTAAGTATTAGTAGATATGTAAATCATATACGATTATTAAAGCATGATTTTAGATATAAGAAGATGTGGTATAGTAGCCAATGAAACAACTCTCCATCCAAGTAACAATTTGCAAAAAGTAAACTGTTATAGGTCAAAATACGGCCTTCAACACGGAGCCTTGGCTCACATCGAACAGCAAGCTATAAAGGGCCCGTGATATTACTAAACCATTCAAACAGGAAAAGCAACGTTCTTATCTATATAAGAAACGAGAAACACTCATGAACCACACCTACAAACGACAACCACAGAACAACAGGTTCCTGACTTAGGACAGGAGTAACCAAATGCAGCAGGTTTAAACGTTTTAACAGGCGCCAATCTTCACTCTAACCTTAAATACTGGTGTAACATCACAACATAGAAAGATACACTATACAATATCATTTTTTTGATTGATGGATTGATTGTTGGTTGCTTAACGTTCAGTGGCAAATATTGCATGCATGTTCAGGACGAGAACAAGTTAACAATGAATACAATTGATAGGTCTTACAATAGAGGCCATCCGAGAGGAAGGTCGGGAGAAATTTGAAGTTTATATGAAATATATTTATCAACAAAATACGACATGCATTGATGTTGGGGGACGATGGTATTGTTTATCTTTTGGTAAAATGACAATTATTGTTGAAATATAATAATAAATATCAATTACAGCGAAAGAATATAGGATTCAAGCAACAGTTTATCAAACCATCAAAACATTTCTGCCAAAAAAATTGAAACCAAATTTCCTCTCCTGATGGGATTGTAAAAAGAGCAAATTCGATTGGTTTATTCAGAGACTTGCTAATAATCATCGATTCGTCTGGTAGTCTTGGGTCCAGGTACTTTGTTATTGTTAAACAGCAAATAGGTGATATTTTAAGTCTGTTATGTCTTCTACCAGATGCTTTTAGTTCAAACAGTCGTTTTGGTTATAACCGAGTAGCACTTATTCAGTTTTCTAGTATTGATGATAATAGAAATATATTAGAGATCAAGGCAGCAATAAAGTCAGTAACATATCTAGGTGGAATGACTTGTACAGGAGATGCCTTCTACAATGCTATACAGATGTTTTAGTCATCGAAAGGTATTATTTAACCAGTTAAAAGGGGAAGATACCAATACTGCAGTACCAGTCATCAGTCAAAGAATTAAAGTTAGCTCAGTAGCCATTAGATAAAAAGGTCTAGACAAGCATGTATGCACACAAAACTAAGAAACTATTAAAAATGTCTTTCTTTTAATTTATCTACTAGTATTCATCATCTTGTTTTGTTTTTGTCATATTTGACTGGTGTATGTGTGTGTTTGCATGCTCGTGCGTGTGTGTTAAAAGCGTGGTTATCAATGATGATGGACGTGTCAAACATGTAACTTTAGATTTTTTTCCCATGCATTTGTTCTTTTTATGCAAAGGATTTTGTTTTCGTTTTTCCAGAAACAAACAACGGTAATATAATGTTGTTTATTGATCTTTTCAGGCATGGGTGAAGGTACTAGACATGAAGTTTTAGTTCTAACTGATGGAACAGATAACTGTGGGAAACCTCTGTCTACAATATTGCCTGCTGTACATGCTAAAGCAACTGTCATTGCGTGGACAATTGGAAGCTTTTCGGCGAGTGGCAACAATAAATTGGCATCGTATGTTAGTACACCTACACCTGATCACATTTTTGCCGTTGAACACTTTCAAAATCTACAAAAACTTTGGAATTTAATTAAAGCTCAGATAGGTCAATTAAATCCATGCATTCCATTTGATCTATACAAACATAAATAACATACAATAGTTAACCACCACGGTTGTTATTTGTCAACCAATAGGGCCATAGATCAGATTTGGTGTCCTTATTTGATCGTAATAACACTTTGTAATATATTATATGCAATAAAAATGTAAGGAAAATGTTTTGTTTGTTTTGTTCACTGTACACAGCCATAATGTTTTAAACCAATTAATCCAATGCACATCCATACTAGCTTGGAAAAGTGCAGAGATGCTCTTGGAACTAATAATAATTCCGTTTTCAATCAAAGTTTGTTAGAATTATATGAATCTTCTAAATAAAATCTGTATCAGATTTTTCAATTATGTTTCTTTATTGTAGTGTCAAAATGCTGAACATTCTATGCAGTTTACACACTTGGACAATTAATTTGAGAAAATATAATTGAGACTTTCTTGAACCGTCCTTATGGATAACATAAGCTATTTTATTATAATTATAAGTTGTTTAACGACTGATAATTGGATATCGCTTGATTTCAACTCGGAGGTATTTAATCTCAATTTTTTGCGATCAGATGTGGTTTTTTTTTCGTCCCTGTTTCTTTACATTTTAAACATTCTTAGACCTTATTAAACAATTTATTATTTGTGTATGCTGTGTATCTAGAAGATAATTTACTACATACATCATGTTCTCTGTGTTGAGATACAGTGCAACGGGTTTTTAATTGCAAACAAGATTTTGTCAAAATAAAATATAACCTCTCAATATATTGTCGACTTGTTAAGCGAGAAGAGTAGTTTCAAAAACTACTAGATTTGGTCTATAAAGCTTCATTCTTGCTGATAAAGGCAAAGTAAAGCTTGACAGGCCAAAACGAACAGCTTTTGAAACTACTCGTCTCGCTAAATAAGTAAAAATCATATCAAAGTTCACATTTCCTAACATCAATACATATATACATAGACATTCCCGTCCTTGTGGATTTGAACATATCTAAAGTCCGGCAATATGAACAGCATTATACATTATGTATTTATGTGTACACAGACGTATACATTGTGTAGCATCACTACAGGCTTTAGGTACCCCCGACGCGAAAAAAAAAACAACAAAAAACAAAGGTAAAGTTAGGTAAGGTCATCTTCTTCTTATTTTTATTATATTCTACGTTTTGCTGACAAGTAAAGTTTGTGATAGTGATTCCTAATAGTGTAGCCACTATTTAGGGCTGATTATATTATATGATGAGTTAATACTTCTTAAAACACATTAATCCGTCAACTATTCGTTTGACGTTTTCGTAGAAAAAAAAGGTCTAACATATCTAAGCTTGCACAACACCATATTTTGAAATAAACTATTATTGTTTACACAGAGATATTCATGTAAATGGAGCGGATAAATTGTACGGCGAGTAGCGGCGAATAGTTGTTTACTGTACGGCGATTAGAATAGGTACTGCTGTCTATTATTGTTTCCTTCTTTTGGGAGTGCCTATATCCGGCGGTGATGCTACACAGTGGTATAGTTCGTGCACAGGATACAACGGTAACAGTTCACTGATGTATAGAAAGTGCAAATCAAAACTACTTTTTATAAATATGTAAATTAACTCAATATCATTTCTTTTCTATCATCATGAATACCAGGATTAAAATTGTGTAAGCCAGACGCACGTTTTGGAAGACTCTACGAAGAGAAAATGCATACACATATACACTTCTATGGCTTTTGGCTCTCCGATAGAAGGATGTCTCATATGCAATTATACCACATCGTCTCTCATTTTTTTACAGAAATATTCCAAAAGTCTTTTTATATACAGATGGTGCTATTTGAAGATTTAGAAATAGTCAGCTGTCTTTTGATGAGCTCTCTGTTTTTATCCTCTATTTGACGTTTTTGTTGCTGTCTTGTTCACGTATACTTCACATCCAACATAATGTCAATAATCTTCTATGTTCTTAATGGAAGTACATAAATCTTGTTATAAAATATGAAAGGTCGAATACAAATATTTATTATATTATTCTAAAATTCAAAACCTGTTCATATTTATGCATGCATTTTTTTATCAAACAGTCACATTCTATTCAAAAGGTTCATTCAAACAAAATTCTGTATGAACTGTCCTGAAACTTCTGTGCAAATTGGGAATCGAATTGTTCATTTTGTGCTACTGTAAAATGGTTTTTCCAATCTCCTATTATTCCTGAAATATGATGATAATGAAGATTATGTTTGGAAAATTAAACACAAATGTATTTTCATCAGACTATGTTAAAGAATTCATTATATGTCAATAAAAGTTAGTAGGAAGCTTCATTTTTTACTGGTGAATAATAAGATATATTGCATGTACAAACAAGAAAAAAATATTTTGTAGTTTATTCAAATAATTAGACAAAAAACGGGGGTACATGTATATTCTGATGATGTTGATGGTGATGGATGGATGATTTGCTGACAAATATTGCATGCTTATGAGGACGAGAACATATAAGTGTAATTTGAATTTAACCCTGTTTTGTTTTTAGACGAACACACTTACCTATACGTTAACGTGCTAGTTCACAGTTTAACAATTTGCATGAATAATTGCCATCCTGCCCAGATACAGAAATGCAAATACCAAAGTCTTTGTTTTGGCCGTCCCGCGACTAGAAAACTAAATACAACTAACCGATAATCTATAAAGCGTATATTCAGAAATAATATATAAAACTTTGAAAGTTTATCAAATGATTCAAATTCTTTATGGAAACTTAGAAAGGCACCGTCTTTCCTGTACAGGAAAACTTTTTGCAACCAACTTGTTCAAAGACAATACATGTTCTAAAACATTGATGAGGTTTGTTATTTCCCGTGAAAGTACTATTACAAACAAAAAAACAAAAACTGAAGATACTGAGCTGTTAATTTTGTACGTCAAGACATATCAGTAAAACTCCGCTAGTGTAATGCATTTGATCTATCAAATACTAGTAAATAGTTCTTATAAAAATCTTCAGCATTCTTATTAACTTTATACGCATGCGTTCTTGTGATTTTTGGTCGACAGAAATGAGACAGCGATGTTAATTGGAAATGTTACCCGTTTTAAGTCGTTAATAAACACAGGACACCTTTTAGCTTTCCTTTGATTAGATGCTCATATTTTTAAGTAACTATACATCCTTGACCGACCTTCAATGCTTTTAATTTTGTATTAAAAACACAAGTCTTACGTTTGGAGGACGTGTTTTCAATAGACTATCGGCATTCATATGGGGACCCATTGTGCTCCTCTTCTTGTCGACTTTTTTTTTCATCTATTCAAAACCAAACCGTTTACTAGAAGACATAAATGTTGGTATCGAAATTATATCTTATTTTTTAAACTTTTTCAGTAATGCATTTCCATTATCAAAAGAAATAGGATCTCTTAAATATTGGGATAAAATACTTATGGACAATCAAATGCCCTGTTGTTGTAAAACGACATATTTGACACAACAGTAAGATTTATTTTTTGCATAAAATAAAGGATAAAGGTTACCTTTTCGATAAATTTCTGAATTTCCGTCTATTACTGCCGTTGGATCTACCTTATGTTCTTTCATATTCTCAAATGATGTTGCTTTGGCAATATCTTCTATGGTTTTGTCTGTGCATTCAATTTGTAAAAAATCGGAAAGCCTCCGTATTCCTTTAGTGGGTTCCTTTATTTAAGAATAAGATATATTCAAAAGTGTTATTTGCATTCAAGTAGGAATAGTATGTCAATACAAACGCGTCTTTAAAAAAAATGTCTATGCAATACTCACTCGTGGAAAGAAATAATATAAAAATGACTGTTCATGTACTTGAATATATAAATTAATACATTTACGAACATAAAAAAATATTTAAACGGAAATGTACACATCCTTGTCGTTTGTTTCTGCTTATCATATTTATTACTTTTCTACCTTAATGAAAAAAAAACAACACAATAAATAAATTTGCCTTCTAAACCAAACTTTGAACTAAGTGTAGAGGCTGCTTAAATTTTGTTGAAGTCTTATATGAAATATAGTTGAAATAAACAGGTAAGATAAAACTACTGTATTCGAAAAAAAAACAATTAGAAGAAAAACATTAAGAAACCTTTTTCATTTCCTCATATGAACAAGTGAATATCATGTCAGGATAATCTTTCTCTGCTTGTTCAATTTCCTTTTCATAAGTGTACCATGATCCATAAGCACCTAAAAAAATGTCCTTGAAAATTTCATACCATAGCTATAAAGAAAGCAGATATACAAGAAAAACGTTCCTTTATGATATACTCAAAGATTTTACTTTTCAACTAATTTACAATGATACAATTTTGATTTCCGGTCCGATGGGTGTATATAAAACAGTAAAAGATAATAACATATACAAAGTCAATAAACATCTTATGCGCACAGACTTTTTAAGCATGTCATATATGGAGAAGAAGATTTCGTCAAGTAAACGGTTTTGAAAGAGAGCAAAATAGCAATAAAATCAGGGAATAAGACATGATGTCAGCGCATTATCAGGGATGTATAAATACTTGGAAATGGAGGGTAAATCTTTCTGATACTTTTAATTTCATAAATACCAATCCAAGGAAAGATGGAAGTGATATGCATGTCACTTTTATTTAAATCCTTTAGCAGTTTTAACTATATAGCTCACAAAAAATTGTTCATTCGATTAGACAGTAGTTTGGAATAATATATATGCTGCCGTATTGAATAAGAATTAATCAATGCAAGTATTGCATACAATCTAACATTTACTACAAAAAAAAACACGTGTCAAAGAAACCGAACAAATATATAAGTAGTCATATGACCATCATGAAACTACACACAAGTACCTAAGGAATCTAAAATAGCAAAGCAAGTGATAATCAGTAGATGCAAACTTGATATCGACATTATCCCTTAACACAACTGATTCTATTAAGTTTTGATGCATTTTCATATCGATAGACCATTATCTTATATATACAGATTTAATTATGATGTAATGTCATACACTTTAATTAAGTGTTACATCGTTTGATATTCTCTGCCAGAAAGAATTTTAAACAATGATCATTTGTTTGACCCCTTGGCTCGTTTACGTCAATCACGGTCAGTTTTGAAGGCCTCGTGTGAAACAATGATTAATTAAATACTTTTTTAAATGATATTGCATAATTAATCGATTTATGTTCTATTTATATACTAGTCTCTTCTCAAAAACTTACAGTTTGCTGATATCCACATGTCGAAAAACTCATTCCAAGATCCAGTAAAACTGAGAAATACTTGGTCTTTCGTTGCATGGTGATAGTATGAAACACAAGTATCTTTCGGATTTCTAATCATGTGAATTATTTTGTTTCTATTTTCGATGTGTTTCTTAGGTAGATACTGACACAAGCAATGCGTGTTCAGAAGTCTAGGCGATGGAAGGGTATCTGTGATAGAAAAATCGGAAATGGTTTCCAGCATCGTCATACCTTTGCTTGCAGTATCGAGTTCTGGTGTTTTTCGGATTAACATACTGGTGATTTCATTGATCCAATGTGTTCCTATGCAATAGAATGTAGGCGTTAAAAATCGTTATAGATAAATTCCAGACAAGATAATTTAAAGATTGATTTCAAGACATGATCCTCATACAATGTTACAGTGATATTGAATTGGACCCTGTAGAACAGCATAAGGTCACCTATGAAAATAACTAGTTAAATGTGACTTTTACACATATGATGGTATCTTTCAAAAAGCCAAAATACTAATACAGTAAGAAGGAATCTATTCAAATTCTTGGGCGATTATTGTCGGCGTTATAGCCCACGAAAAACATAAAGTATTGACAAAAAATGTTACTAAGCATTTGTGTATTCATACAAATTTGTTCGCAATAAAGAAAATTAGCCATAAAAGTAATCCTTTTGTAATTCGGAGATAACTTATATGGGTCAAGCTGTATAAAACACAGATCATGTAGTATGATGGTCAATGAGGAAATTGTTCACGAGAGACAAACAAATATAAACACTATTTGTTCAACGTACGGTTCAATAGTGATCAAAACACAACACGCATAAAAATCCTGTTTTTTTGCTTCTCTCTGTATGCAATGGTGTTGTTTCCGGCGTCTTTACAAAAATCATACACAATCAGATATATGTCATCCCTGGCTTTTTAACTGACTGCCAGTAAAAATCTTGCTAAATTGGATGTCCGTCCAGTTCTGTAGAATGTATGAATACGCAGCCACGTCTGGTCTGAATGGCGACGTTAGATCCGATGCATCGCGTAGTGTAAGTGCAACGCTTTCTGCGCGTTAAGGAACCATTTCTGCGACGCGCTTGTGGTTCTTGGGTGACATTTTACAAGGCAAAATATCTATTCAGACCCAATATACCTTAACTTTCCGGTAACAGTCTAAGGCTGATCTATCTTGCAAAACCTATCTATTATAATTATAGTTAATTTATAACCGTCCTTTATGTATCAATTGCACCTGAATATTAAAAAAGAAATAGCGAGAAAAAAGTATTTTAGAATTGAATGGCAATTCTAGACTTGCTTTGTATGTATTGGTGTTATTTTTTTCTGTTTTGGTTTTGTTTGTAGTTATATTAGTTCATTCACTAAGAAAATTAAAGCAAGGTAAAACAGAGTCTTCGGGAACTGTATGAACTCAAAACCGACCACCAGCAGCGTAAGTGTCTCTTGCTAATCATGACCTAACTATTTAGAGACCGTTTTGATTCAAACTGATCTTAAGAGATTAGTTTATAAATATTTCAGTAATACTTTATTGCTAGTCTAGTTTCTAAGTATGAACTGCAGATGTTTCAGAACTGCTTAATATATAGTAAGTTAGCAGGCTATCAGTTTGTCGACATATATTTGTTTAAAAGTAAACTAACATATGAAATCATTAAATAGCAAAGCAAGTGATATCAGTCGACTTAGAATAGATGTCAACATTCACTTGTAGCAAATCATATTCCGTTAAGTTGTGCTAACTATTGTCATTGACAGACCATCATCTTATATTTACAAAGTTAATCTTGATGTTATGAAAAATACTTTAAATACGTGTGAACCTTTTAATATTCTCTGCCAGAAAGATTTGCAACAAATAATTATTCTATCCGTCATTTTACATACACACGTTTTAGCTTTCCTAGAATGCTTGGTTAAACATTGACAATCTCAAATCTAAAAAAGCCGTGTTAAGTATATATGCTGCCAATAAAGCTTGATGTGATGCCTTTCGTAGAAATTCCACCCATAGTAATAACATTTACACAATGCATGTTGGTTTTTGAATTTACACAAATAAATAAAACTTAAATGAGGTTTGTTAAATTTGAATCGCTGTATGACAGTTATATAGAAAGACTGACACTAACCTGATTTGGCGTACGTGCATATCATTATATCTGTGTCTCTTGACTGGAACTTAGTGATATCCTGTAAAGCTTTCTCTGCTCCTTTCTCCCTGAATGGAATAAATGATGGGTAAAACACTCCATCAAATTCCGGTAAGGAAACTGGTTGTAAGCCTTTCATCATTTTCTTCATTTTTTCCACATGTGATTCCATATTTGGTTTTATAAAAATCCTGAAATGACAATTGAATATCAAATAATTGATATCGGGACAAATTCTGGGACAAAATCTACGCTGTATTTCATATACTCCTCGTTGTAAACGCACTACAACAACTGTTCTATTTGTGAAAAGTGTTGTAGATGGTGTCACGATGGTTCGGGTTCGCTCGGTTCTGTATACGGGCATTCTGTATTGCAATGATGTTACAACCAACTAATTATAAGTTCATGGATGTCAAGGAGAAATATGTTTGGCACCATTGTAGGAGAAAAATTGGACACATACATATAAGGAAAACTAATTAAAAAATACGATGTTTATCAAACTAGTTTGTTTATGATACGATCAATGTGCAAGGCATTTTTTTTTTCATCGTAAATGGCTATGTAATTTCCCGTTCGTCAGTGCATATACTCCCTCATTTACCACATTCCGTGCACATATATCATTCTTTACGGCTGTTATTTAATCTTTAGAAATTTAATTTGATTATTATCTTGTTTAGCATTCATTATTTTCAGCATGTTCAAGACGGATTTATACGTAAGCAAAAGCACACAACTGATGAAACATCAACTACATTTTTTATAAAATAGCACGACAGAGTAGGAAAACAAGACAATTATTGTTGAATTAAACGATGGTGGTTGAAAATGAATGAAATTAGTATGATGTATGAACGAATTCACTGGTCAATATTGAATACCGACGCATTGTCTCAAAATTAAAATTGTGTTTTAAATAACTTAGAAACAGTTAGAATTCTATAAAATTCATAAAAATTCAGTAATTAACCGGATTTTCCAAGTGAATTTCAGTTATTTGATTATGAGTTGTATGACGGGAAGGCGGGTGGTCGGCTACAGTTGTTTCCATGCAATAATTTATGAATTTTTGAACATTTAATATGTTGTTTCTGATGACAAAATGGTAATTAAATTTGTATTGGCTTTGTTTTCTTTTTGTAGTTCGATCTGGAGTTATTGTCGTTAATGGGTGGTACACTGCACTTGATGTTGTTTCCGTGCATGAACTTGATAACTGTTCAACCAACAATGAACTAGGCATTTCACATATGAATAAGTGGTTGTAGAGTTTTATTTTTGTCGTTCAAAAGTTACGGCTCCACAATGTTTTACCAATCATACTGATAAATGTTATAAAAACGCGGTTTTGCATTAATTCCAATAACCTCTTGCTTTCAAATGAATTCATGTAAATTAGAACCAATTGCTGTTTACCGATATTCAAAACGTCTTTGTTCATTTGGAATTTAAGTCTACAGAAAATAACTATACAACTGCATGAACTACAGAAGATTTTACACCGAATACCTCGACAGGGTTTATCTATTCGTATACTCCTATAAATTTACCATCCACATTGCGAATCCAGAGTTAAGTTTTAGAAAAGTCATGCGATATGGAAAGCAACATTTTAGAATATTTAAATAAGAAATATGAATGGTAATGTCATGATATATAACGTTAAAGATCATGTAGATGTAGAAATATTTTACTATGCTTCATCAACACATTTGAAGTGATCTTTGATGAAACACATACGTACATGTATGTAAGCTCACATTTTTAACTAAATCATGTCTAGAAATAAAATATTAAACTATCAACGAAGCCTCCATTGATATTTTCAAAAGAATAAGGTCATCCCTTGTTTTATCCTGATCCGTTCCAGCATAACATTTTAATTTTTATAGTGTCCGTTTTGCTGCAGGGATATTTAAAGTGCCACTAATGTCCGGTCGGAACGGGAACGTAAAACCCGATGCTTTTTGTGGATAAAGTGCAACTCCCTCTGCACGTTAGTGAAGTCTTCCTAAAGGTTCGCAGATTACCTGTCTCTAAGCAAAATGTAGGTCCAAATCCAACATACCCAAATGTCTTAGTGGCAGATCTTACTGAAATAGTGTTTGCATCTATGTTAGTTTGTTTTCATCCTGATGAAATACATGACATATTTGCCACTGAACGTAAAACAAACAATATTCAATGAAACAGGATATCTTCCACACAAAGAGGCAATCTGATATTAACCTCTTGTTTTCTCCTGACGAGCAGTTTTTGGGCAATATGAAGATAAAATAGTATTCAAGTCAATATCATTTTTATTTTAAGCTCACATGTTTTTGTTTTACCTATCGATATTAATTTATTTTAGGGGCTTGGCTATTTGTACTTAAAACAGGGGATTATTTTAAAGAACCTGACAAAGGTTCATCTTTACACGAACGGCTCAGTGTGCTTACAGAACAAAAATGAACTTGAAGATACAGACGGAGAATTACTGGGGTGTCATAAAAATAAGCAAACTATCACTTATGTTTAAAATGTTAATTTCATGTACATGAAGCATTTATTCTAAATAATATGATGTGATACATTTTGTGCAGCATAACTACAAAATGTATAATATGACACGTCATCTCCAGGTATTTTGCATAAGTCTCTTGTGTTACAAAAAAATACCCCAAAACAGCACCTTTTAAAGTTTCTCCAGTTACATTAAACAAGCTTGAAATTACTTAAATTGTAAATCGTAAGCTACTTACCTTTAAAATACTATCAATTGAATTTTTGAGTTTGCACATTCGTATTTAAACAAAATAGACGTCAAAGGTTATAATTCATGTACATACATTCTTATTTCCACCTAATGAACTGTCATGTGAAGTTTTCTATTGATCAATGCTATCTCATCGAGATGTGTAATCTGACATTCTTAAATGATATATGTCCTGGTATTTTACATTATTATCTGGCGTTCTACCTTCCGAAATAGAAAACAAATAAACCTTAAGCAAGCAACAATCAATCAATCTACCCGAATTAACACCGAACTATCATTCCTGTTTTCAACAAAGACGACGATATTTCAAAAACATTACCTTTATTGTGTTACTAAACACATATTTGTACTGATAACACACACTTTACTGATTTAAATCTATAAAACATGCATTTATTATACAGTTTTCAATTACAAATTTTATTTCAATATTATGATTAAATTAACATGATTAACTGCAAAAAAACTTGGAGTATCTGATGGAGGAAGAGGATTAGGTTAATACAATACAAAAAACAAAAGATGTCAAACAAATTGCCAGTTAGACAACTATCCAACGAGAGTACAACTGATTTCATGGAAGCAACTATAAGTAATCGTATGACCTTTAACAATGCGGAAAATCAATACTATTTAGTTAGCTTAACAAATCCTCGACATAACAGAACGTGAAGCCTATTAAACAAGAAAACCAACAACCCGTTTTATATAAGACACTGAACGTTAAAAACATATAACAGATAGAAATCAACGACAACCACTGAACTACAGGCTCTTGCTAAGGTCAGTCCCATTAAAGAATGTGACGGGGTTAAACATGTTACAAATCAGACTGAACTGTAACAAATCAGTTGAAAATTGCCTGACTGGTTAGGTTGATACGTATTTAAAACAAAAATACTATAAACTAGTAAACCGATTTTGAACTGAAACGGTCATTTTGTTGTGAACAAGTCTTAAAAGACAGAAAAAACACTAAGTCATTTTCTGTCGTTCAGTCAATTTTCCGACTTATGAATTGTGATACATTAAGTACTGTTGAGACTGTTCTATTGCAGTCAATTAAGATTTGATCATTCTATGTTGAGACTTTTCAGTAGTTGGTATTTATCTGTACCCTTCAACATCATACTGAATTGTCTAAAATGATACTGAATTGACTGCTACTGATTTGTCTGAACAGTACTGAGTTTACCGCAGTGGATAATTTTGAACATTGACTGTAACATTGAATATACACAAATAATGTATTATTCAGACTGTTTAGATGATGTTAATATCAAAATGACCGTTTCAGACTAACATTCATTTACCAGTGATAGCTAACAAAAAAGACAAAAGACACAAAGTACCAAGTATATTTGATTGATGCATACTTATGCCAGAGTAAGTACATTATTCGACAGCGTTATCTATAGAAGCGTTACCGATTCAGCGTGTCGATCTAGTACCAAGTAGGGTTAATATTCATATTACATTAATATGTTCTCGTCCTGAATATGGCTATTATTTTGCCGCTGGACGTTAATCAGCAATCCATCATCATTAAATGTTAAAGTGATAGAAAACCAGTGAATACCAAACCTCAGAACAGAATCTTTCTGAATATCTAAAGCACACAAAAAGCAAATGATGACAAGATGACTTTATTTATAACATATTGTATATCCACTTTCCATGCTTCGTTAAATATAGAAAATACAATATCTTCTTTTCTTTAAAGTATATACTACGTCATTATCAACTAGATGTAACCAGGAGCACATTTTGTATCTATCACCATTAGAGGGTCTGGATGGGGTCCTTCATTTCTATATTCTTTATTTTTTCAGGCCACTTTTCTCTTTTCTTTATATTGTTTGCCCATTATTCTCTATTTTTTTATATTTTAGCACCCCATTATTCTCTTTTCTTTGTTTTTGGGTCCATTTTTCTCTATTCCTTATTTTTTTCGCCCATCATTCTCTATTCTGTAAACCCCTAACTAGACTTTCTTATTAGGTTAGAAAAAGACAACGTCATTATTGTATACTTACATTTTACCCATATTGACATGCTATCTGCTAATGAGGCTTTGTTTTCTCTAACTGCAATGTAAAACAAATATTTTTTAAGGATACATACATGTATGTTTATAGACTCATCATGTTATTAAGCTTGAAAATTATGTACAACATGTACGTCAGACGCGCGTTTCTTCTAATAAACACTCTTCAATGACGCCCGAATCAAAATAGTTCAAAAGGCAAAATAGACTACGAAGTCGAAGAGCAATGAAGACCGAAAATTCCGAAAGGTTTTGTCAAAGTTTATAAACAGTTAATTTATGATTATAACCATATAAATGATAATTCATATCAAACAATCAACGGAAACAAATATGACAAAAGGCAATCGACTGAAATACAGGCTCCTAAATTGGACAGGCATATATAGAATGTTGCTGGGGTTAACCATTTACATGTATACTATTGTCTAGTATGACCATCAGGCCCCTCTAGTATATGCTCTTGCTTTAAGACAGAAAAGTAGGAATTCACCTGTAAAAAATGAAACAGAGAATGTAAAGAACTGGTTAAAATTCATCAAGCAAGCGTCTGTGAATTAAGTAATATTTTCCTCTAAACAATATCGCATTATCATCCGGTATTTTCTCAATTTCGGAGGATGGAGGAAGGGAAAATTTTTAAAATCCCGAATAAAAAATCTTGTTTGCAAATTTTTTATCTGTAGATCAGCAAGAATGTGTAATAAGTTACATTGTGTAGAATCTGACCAATGGTCGTCCCGCTCAAAGATAGTTATGCAGGGGTTCCCCAAAGGGGTTAGGAAAATGTAGATTTCGAAATAAATTAATGCTTTCCATCGTCTGCATAAAGATAGTAATTAAAATAACTTGCCTATAATCCCGCATGTACACAATTTCGAAGAGCCGTTACATGTATTTTAAAAATATGCGTTTAATTCAACATCATAGCAAATTACTTAACGAATTGTTTCTTGGAGTAAGGATTTATCATAATTTTGTGAACTCATATGAATTGCTTCATGTCACGGTAGGTATAGGTTGAGATTGTGCCTTTTTTCTTAAACTGATCGGATATTTTTAGTGTGATCAGGGATTTTGGTGTGAATATATTGCAACATGTACATGATGTAAACGAAGAGATGTCTTGTCTGGTGATATTTGAACACGAAGCTTGAATAAATATTCAATACATCTAAGTATAATTCACAAAACGTTATTATCAACCAGACATTATTTGAAATTATACAAGTTGAATATACTCTTAGAACGTTTAGATTGCTTCTATTCCATAATATGAGTTACAGCCATATATACGAATGTAACATTCAAAAGAATTCAGATCTTACAATATATGTATCCTTACATTAACAGATGTATGAAATACTTGTTACTGGATGGATAAGATTATCTTGAGATTCAATTATTTTTTTATTCGTTCGGGTTTTTTTTTCGGGAAGTGTCTAATTTTCTAGATATTTATAATTATGTTTTATCTAACGCGAAACAAGAAAAACAGAGTATATAAGTTATATATCATTTTAAAGACGATCTAGAATATGTAATACTGTGTCGTGCAGTAACAACACACAATGACATCTTGTTTAAATGATTCAGATTTTTGTTTGTATTTTACAACGTTATATATTACAGTAGACATCACAGCGCTTCATATTTCAATATGCTCTCAATACAACTTATAATCACCAAATAGACGAAGGCAACATAACCCTCATTTAAAAAAAAACAAAAAAAATAATGAAATACATACATTGCTGTCACTATAATGGAATTCTATGCGCCTGTCATAGAAGTAAGAGGTTTTAAATTAGCTATAGCTATAAAACCAGGTTTAATCCACCATTTTCTACATAAAATATGAAATACCTGTAACAAGTCAGGAATATGACAGTTGTTTTCCATTCGTTTGATGTGTGTGAACTTTTGATTTTGCCATTTGACGAAGAAATTTCCGTTTTGAATTTTTCTTGGAGTTGTATTTTTGTTATTTTACTTTTTACGGAACAAAATGTTTGTAAGATTAAAAGGAGATGTGGGTAAACCTCAATGACACATCCCAACTACGAAATAAAAAATCAAGGAACATCTAGAAAACATCACTTTACAAACAGCCAGATGTCTATGAAACATTTTTAGCTCTAAATCGTCCCAAAGTCCATAAAAATTGGAAATAAATTAAAA
Organism: Mytilus californianus; assembly: GCF_021869535.1. Lineage (NCBI taxonomy): Eukaryota > Metazoa > Mollusca > Bivalvia > Mytilida > Mytilidae > Mytilus > Mytilus californianus. The sequence continues at coordinate 39,730,473 of NW_026262712.1, forward strand.
AGAAACAACTCAGTGGCATTGAATTGCTTACATCCACTTCATTTCAACTCTGATGGATATTTGGGAATCTTACCACATTTTCTTATTTTTATAAAGATATGGATTTAATTTAATATATCTAGTAATTATCTTCAATAACCATTACACTCATGAACTAATTCAACAAACCACGCAGGTGTCTGTCGTGGAGGAGGGTCTGGTGACTCGTGTTCATCCGGGTTTTTGATAGGGATCGTGCTGCTCATCATCCTGTATGTTTTGTTATTATAGTTTTTCTTTTAGACATTTGTCGTTTTTGCCATGGTGATGTCTTTTTTTTAAGAACTTTTGTATTTCCCCATTGGTGTCTTTTGTCTATTACAATTAACCATTACGTTTTAAGTGTACGACAAATAATAAGTTGACACCTTAATAATTGCTAGATTTTTTTGACTGATATGCTTCTGTTACCTATTCTGACAATGGACTAGTACTCGGATTTCTTTAAACTGAGTTTTACTGTATGTATTGCTGTGTGTTGGTTTATTCTACATTGGCTAGAGGTATAGAGGAGGGTTGAGATCTCACAAAACGTGTTTAACCCCGCCGCATCTTTGCGCCTGTCCAAAGTCAGAAGCCTCTGACCTCTGTTAGTCTTGTATGTTTTTTTTTAAATTTAATTTCATTTATATATTTCGGAGTTTAGTGTGACGTCCATGTTCACTAAACTAGCTGAAGCCCGCCTCCTGGTGCGGGATTTTCTCGCTGTGTTGAAGACCCATTGGTGGCCTTGGGTTGTTTTCTGCTCTTTAGTCGGGTTGTTGTCTCTTTGACACTTTCCCCATTTCCATTAAATATATTTTAATTGTTAAAACATTATACATAATTATCTGTATATGTGTTATTGTACTTTACTAAATAACAGTTCCGAAAAAACGCGAGTCTTAAAGGTCCCTGAAATGTCTTCTAATATGAACATATTTCACTTTAACCCCGGACCATTTAAAAAAAAGCCAATACTAGTATAACTGTAGTAATCGAAAAACCCGGACGTTTTAAAAAGCTCGTTTTCAAATAAAATAGAACACACATATGCATCGTTTGTGTTCAAAATTAAAATATCATTAAAAATAATTCGGACAAAGAGTAAACCGATTTGATCGTATATGTAATTTCACTAGAAAAAAAAACCGGTCTTTTCGAAAAAAGCAGACCGATTCATTCGAGAAGAAAATAAAAAAAAAACATTACAAAACGGACACTACACCTACCGTGATGAACTTACTGAGGGATTACCTCCAGATATATATCAATACGGACACTACTCCTACCCTGATGTACTTACAAAGGGATAACCTCCAAATAGATATCAATACGGACCCTACACCTACCGTGATGTACTTACAAACGGATAACCTCCAAATAGATATCAATACGGACACTACACCTACCGTGATGTTCTTACAAAGGGATAACCTCCAAATAGATATCAATACGGACACTACACCTACCGTGATGTACTTACAAAGGGATAACCTCCAAATAGATATCAATACGGACACTACACCTACCGTGATGTACTTACAAAGGGATAACCTCCAAATAGATATCAATACGGACACTACTCCTACCCTGATGTACTTACAAAGGGATAACCTCCAGATATATATCAATACGGACCCTACACCTACCGTGATGTACTTACAAAGGGATAACCTCCAAATAGATATCAATACGGACACTACTCCTACCCTGATGTACTTACAAAGGGATAACTTCCAGATATATATCAATACGGACCCTACACCTACCGTGATGTACTTACAAAGGGATAACCTCCAAAGAGATATCAATACGGACACTACACCTACCGTGATGTACTTACAAAGGGATAACCTCCAAATAGATATCAATACGGACACTACTCCTACCCTGATGTTCTTACAAAGGGATAACCTCCAAATAGATATCAATACGGACACTACACCTACCGTGATGTACTTACAAACGGATAACCTCCAAATAGATATCAATACGGACACTACACCTACCGTGATGTACTTACAAAGGGATAACCTCCAAATAGATATCAATACGGACACTACACCTACCGTGATGAACTTACTGAGGGATAACCTCCAAATAAATATCAATACGGACACTACACCTACCGTGATGTACTTACAAACGGATAACCTCCAAATAGATATCAATACGGACACTACACCTACCGTGATGTACTTACAAACGGATAACCTCCAAATAGATATCAATACGGACACTACTCCTACCCTGATGTTCTTACAAAGGGATAACCTCCAAATAGATATCAATACGGACACTACTCCTACCCTGATGTTCTTACAAAGGGATAACCTCCAAATAGATATCAATACGGACACTACTCCTACCCTGATGTTCTTACAAAGGGATAACCTCCAAATAGATATCAATACGGACACTACACCTACCGTGATGTACTTACAAACGGATAACCTCCAAATAGATATCAATACGGACACTACTCCTACCCTGATGTTCTTACAAAGGGATAACCTCCAAATGGATATCAATACGGACACTACTCCTACCCTGATGTACTTACAAAGGGATAACCTCCAAATAGATATCAATACGGACACTACACCTACCGTGATGTACTTACAAACGGATAACCTCCAAATAGATATCAATACGGACACTACACCTACCGTGATGTACTTACAAAGGGATAACCTCCAAATAGATATCAATACGGACACTACACCTACCGTGATGTACTTACAAAGGGATAACCTCCAGATATATATCAATACGGACACTACACCTACCCTGATGTACTTACAAAGGGATAACCTCCAGATATATATCAATACGGACACTACACCTACCGTGATGTACTTACAAACGGATAACCTCCAAATAGATATCAATACGGACACTACACCTACCGTGATGTACTTACAAACGGATAACCTCCAAATAGATACCAATACGGACACTACACCTACCGTGATGTTCTTACAAAGGGATAACCTCCAAATAGATATCAATACGGACACTACACCTACCGTGATGTACTTACAAACGGATAACCTCCAAATAGATATCAATACGGACACTACTCCTACCCTGATGTTCTTACAAAGGGATAACCTCCAAATAGATATCAATACGGACACTACACCTACCGTGATGTACTTACAAACGGATAACCTCCAAATAGATATCAATACGGACACTACTCCTACCCTGATGTACTTACAAAGGGATAACCTCAAAATGGATAGCAATAATGCATTTTTTTACCAAATGTTATGTCAACAACTATAACACATGTTGATAACTTTAGTTCTCCACGGAAGAGGTCCACATTTTTTTTTATTTCAAAGTACACATGGTGATGTAAACTTGCATTTTATACATTTGAATATGCACTTCACACTGGAGTATAGTTTTATTAAGCAACAACAGTGGTATACAAAAGAGAAAAGGAAAAGCTACACAAGTCATGTATTTATTGATAATTATATTATATACATATATAGAATTTTTCCGAACGGTTGTAACCTGTTATCTTTTTCTTGCATGAACATATATTTTACGTATCACACTGCACGGAGTGTGATACGAAAAAGTGATACGAAAACGGCATTAATTCGACTGGCTTATCCAGAATCAAGAAACGATATTACGACATTTCCATTGACTATTCGTTAGGTCAATGATAGTTTTCAAAGGTTTACTAGATGTAAATTTCGTCAATGGCCACGGATATATGTGATTTCTTCGAAAGTATATAAAACACTTTTTCACACTTTTCACCTAGAAATATTCTGTTTGGCAAATTTTATTATCTGAAGCGTACATCGTTTTTTAAAATGTCTGATATTAAAGTTTGACGCCGGAACAGGGCATTTCTTTTTTTTTTATTAAAGACGATGAGAGTGTTCACAACAAGAGAAATAGGTTTAACTTCTCATGAGAATTAGATATCACTTGATATGTAGTCTTGTTACTTAATTTAAATATTAATGATAAACTCGCAAAAGACTCGTTTATTATAATATGGAAATTGAATAACTCCAGTTGGTATAAACGACAATCAATTCTCACTCTTTATGAAACCTATAAATACATGAAATGCATCATTCTTCTTCATGGGGTTTACAAAAAAGAGAATAATAGGTAAAATGTGCAGAATAATTGGCAAACATATATAAAGAATAGAAAATGATAGGCAAATGTGCAGAATAATTGGCAAGAAATATAAAGAATAGAGAAAATTAGGATAAAAGATAAATAATAGAGAATAATGGGTGGCTAAAATATAAAGAATAGAAAATAATGGACAAAAATATAAAAAATAAAGAAAGATGACTTAAAACAATACAGAAATGAAGAACCTCCCATCTAGACCCTTATGTGTTTTGCAAAGTTCAAAAGGTAATTCAACTCACCCTGAGAATACGTAGATCTTGATGTTTTCGGGCTGTATACATGTATAATAGCTGGCCTGTCTGCAAAATAATACTGTTCATAAGGGCAGCGTCTGTCCATGTCTGGGTCAATAACCATTGTCCCCAAGCCAAATTAATGTAAAAACTTCTCCAATGAAATGAGTTCCTTGTGTCCTAAGTGCAAACAAACTTTTTTGTTCTAACGAAACAGAATAATTGTAACCGGGCTGAAGTACGTTCACTATTCACTATTCACTTTTCACTATTCAAAATTCATGAATAGTGAACTGTGTTTTTTTGCACTATTCACTTTTCAAGTTTATGAAATTGAATAACTTTGGTACCACTATATGTCATTGTATATAATAGTTTGGTTAATTCGATAGCAAGATTTTCAAATTTTTTAAGCTCAAATTAACGTATGCAAATGGTATAATAGTGTAAATTTAAGGTACTTCGTGACATGATAATTTGGTCCTCCCCCATTTTCCCGGAAATTGTGTACATACATGAAAATACTTTAAACTGCATTTGAATATATATAGGTGGAGTTTAATATTTACTCAGGTCATTGATACCTAGTTATTTTTGGAAGCTTTATGTTATCGAATACCAAAAACGGGTCAAACTAAGCAAAAAACCAGCGCGCACGTCCCGAACATCTATGGAACCATTGAAGAAACTCTTAATTACAAGTTTATCATATATACCATAACATAGCTTATATGTTAAGCAACATAATATTTATAATGAACCCGGTGCGCAGAGCCGGATCAAGAGGTTATGGAGAACAGGCATACAAAGAACAACCGATATTTTAAAGAAAAAAACCTTCGTGACCGATCATACTTCAATCGACCATCGGAAACTTGAATCCCCTATCAGATATATCCTACATTTAACATGAACAATACAGACAGGTCAACAATATATTTATAATGCACAGAGTGCCGAGATCCGTTTTTTCAGGGGGGGGGGGGGGGGGAGGTTACACTAATACCGGATACGGTCGATATACTTTTAAATAAACAATCGGACTTGCCGCAATTTTTATACGTGTGCATGATGTAACAAATTTCGTTGTACAGCACAAACAACATTTTCTAAAAGATGACAGATGAGTTTTTTTTTCCTATTGTTAATTGTAAGTTTTTACATGGTGACGTTTCTTTGTCAGCATCTTACTATGTTTATAAACCTCAACATGTTCGATTCGATCGTGCATGTAACAACGTATTTGATTTTGATGTATGAAATCTCTGTATTACTAAAAAGAATAATTAGACAACGGATTGCAATTCACAAACTAGTCAAAACATTTACTAAATCTTATCATCGGTACAAGGACATCATTCGTAAATATAAATCAACATGCACACATCGTAATTTTTGCATCTTTGCATCGGATTTAAACAATTATTTAAAACCAGTTGTTGGCATGATACAGTTATGTATTTCTATTATATTGTCGAGCCTGCTACTTTTGGTGACTACTTGAATAAAATATAAGATTTTTTGGTAATGTTAGTTTCTTTCTTATTATGTATAATAGGATATCTATATTTAGTATATGCGTACCTTGCAAGATCCTCATGCCCGTTAGACAGTTTTCATTGACCTCGACGTCATTTCATGGATCAGTGAACAAGGTCAAGTTTTGGTGGTCAATATCAGAAACTTTACGCCAAAGTTCTACTATATTTGGTGTATGGAAAAAAGTAAAATTACAAAAATACTGAACTCCGAGGAAAATTCAAAACGGAAAGTCCCTAATAAATGGCAGAATCAAATGATAAAACACATCAAACGAATGGACACTGTTATATTCCTGACTTGGTACAGAATTATTGTAAGGTGAACATGTCTAACCGGCAGATGTCATCTGACCTTGACCTCATTTTCATGGTTCAATGGTTAAATTTAAGTTTTTGATTTTTGGTCTTTTTTTCACTAATGCTATCAGCTATGGGTCAACTATGTTTGTTGAATAGAATGATTGTAAGGTGTATGTGTCTGTCTGGCAGTTATCGTCTGACCTTGACCTCATTTCCATAGTTCATTTGTCAATGTTAAGGTTTTTATTGTTTAGTTTGTTTCTTAGATAATATAACCAATAGGTCATCTATATATTTAGACATATATTGATTGTAAGGTGTACATGTCTGTCTCGAAGGGTTCATTTGACCATGATGTAATTTTCATAGTTCATTGATCAATTTCCAGTTTTCTTGGTTAAGTCTGTCTCTTAGAAATACAACCAATAGGGCATTTATATTTGTTGTATTGAATAATTGTAAAGTGAACATATGTTTCTCGTTTAGTCTATCTGGCTTTGACCTCATTTTCGTGGATAATGTTCAGTTTATGGGATACTTGTTTAAAAGCTTTATATTGAGGACTATCAACATAAAACCAATGGTTAGGAAAGAAGTCGAGACATTTCAGCGTGTGCACTCTTGTCTTTTGTTGTAATGATACTGAGCCCCTCCACGGAGGGATTGTGCTTAATTTTGATATGATGAAAACATAATTGTTCAATCTTTTCAAATGAGGACCGGAGCTTGCATAACAGCAACTGCTAGTAGTCCTGTGTTAATTTATGTATCATTGTCAATTTGCTTTGTTACTTTTGTTTACTTTTCTGACATCGGATATGATATATAGGATATACCTGTAATTAGGGGATACGGGGGTTCAAAACTCGATCGTAACGTGATCTGTGGTGTATTTTTTCTTAGGTTCGGCCGTTTTCGGTTTTCGGTCGCTCGTTACCCCTTAAATCGCATCTGTGCCACATATTCACTATATAGCTTTTGTTCCTCATTTTATTACCTTTCTTATGATATATAGGATATACCTGTAATTAGGGGATACGGGGGTTCAAAACGTGATCTGTGGTGTATTTTTTCTTAGGTTCGGTTCGTCGTTGTTGGAGATATTTTTGGTATTCGGGCGTAGTATAACATGGATCTCCTATTAGTGCTATTATTAGATTTTTCTTTAGGGAAACACCACTAGTTTTTTATACGAAACTTTCATTACTTGTGTATATTACCTCTTCTAGACTTTTCATATTGATAATACTTTTTATATATAAATGTGTAAATTTTTGAGAATTTGAAAAGAATTATTGGCACTCGAAGACGTATAATTTTTTTTTCACTCCCCTGACACAAGGTGTACCGTTCAGTCGGTAGATTACGTTAAGTGTGGACATCTTGATAGTGAAATGAGTCTGAAACGAATGCTCACTTTAATGCTTTATGAATAAAAGTAGACCCCACCCCTAGAAATATACGTAACAAACTGAGTGCGACAATTGTACCGTAAACTTCTAGATATATGCATAAGTGGGTTTTAGATGCATGATCAAATGTAATGTTACGTAAAAAATAAATAATTCAGTCTAAATATTAAAAAGGGATAGGCCTAACAAATATCTTTTCTCTTTATACCTTAATACTATATAATTCTATAGAGATTTCTACTTACGTTACTTTCGTTTTTGACTGCAAACCTATCTAAATTATCGTTTGCAAAATAATATTTATTTATTAAATGATTACTCATAAAAATATTTTATTTTATGATATAGATTGATAATATGAAAATATTGTGTCGTTAGAAATATATATATATAATATAAGTAAAAAATCATGGATATTTTTGCACTCGTTTAGAAGAATAACAATTATCCCGTTAGTTTTCTCTTTTGAATTCCTTTTACATTTATGATTTACGCGGTATGGGATTTGCACATTGCTGAAGGCCGTACGGTGACCTAAAGCTTGTAATGTCTGTGTCATTGGCAATCATACCAATTTTATCTAATTTTTATATATACAAGTAGATACTACAGTTATTCATGACAATTTAATAAACTTGAATAGTGAATAGTGCAAAAAAACACAGTTCACTATTCATGAATTTTGAATAGTGAAAAGTGAATAGTGAAAAGTGAACGTTCTTCAGCCCGGTCATCATTGTACACATTCTAATCATAAGTTAAGAGATCGTTAATGTTTATTTCATAAACAAATGTGTGCAATAGGAAGAAAGAACATATTGCTTTTCTTCTATTTTTTCTAAGAGGTTTAGTAGTACTTTAGTCTTTGTTAGATAGCTGTCTAATTAGTAATCATTACATGTCTCCGGACTATCTGATATCAGGATTTTGCAAAGACGTATCTAACCGAATAATTTGTTCGTGCTTGATGTTAGTATACGGACAATCGTTGTTCTTCTTTAAAAATGCAAAACCAGAATACAGTAAAAAAACAACAATTAAAGTAACTAGAAACTAAGCTGTTATCAAATACAAGCGTCAAGTGCCACCTTTCAAATACTGAATCATAATTTGTAATTTTGATAAAAAAAGGAAATTAAACATCAAGTGGCAAGTATAACAAGCATAAATAGTTGATAACATGTAAATGAGATATGAATATGAACCCTGGTAAGTACTTGATCGACTTGCTAGTTCAAGTCTTGTGTCGATTAGGCTGGACCTAACATACAACGCTCTACCATCAATTTTATATTTCACTAAATATATGTTGGAAGAAACTTTGCAGCTGTATTAGTACTTAAATACCCGTTATGTCTGTAATCTTACGCAACATGTCTAAAAGTTTGTCTTGTCGCATTTGTTTGGTTTGTTTTGAGCTAGAAAAGTAAAAGATGTCCTGGTTTTATTTGACATTCTACACTTAGCAGGTAGATTTGTTCCCTACAAAAAAGATACTCTTTGTGTAGCAGTTTTTAATCTGATTGTGCATTTTATATTTTTTTCAGCTGTAAAATATAACGGTCTACGAATTAAAGATGTACTTAGGTGAAATTTTAAAAATCTAGAATTTAAAATTGATGCTATAAGTCAGAAGAGCATTAGTAAAGGAACAAAATAAGCTAAAAATATTGATAGGTTATGAAACTCCTTTCTGAGATATTTGATTTTTAAAAACTGGCGGGAAAAGGCTGACTCGGACTTTTACCATATGTTTAGCATTTGCATTATTTGTGTCTCAAATCATTAGCAAATAAAGAGCTGCGCCATGAGCACATGATACGCACGTCATTTTTCAAAGAATGAAGTTCCATAACTCCTCAATGCCATATCAGAAATTTATAAAAAAAAAAAAAAATTAAGGGAGGTTAATTTAATAGATACAAACCAGTCACTAAAACTGCTGTAAGAACTTTTGAGTTATTGTCCGAAAACTGGAAAATCTCCCTTTTTTGATGAATAAAACCCCATAACTCAGAAACGTAAAATCTTAAATTTATAAAAATCGAAAGGGAGCTCACATCAATAGATATAAACAATTCACCAAAGCTTCATCCAAATTGGTTAAAGCATTTATGAGTAATTGTCCAAAAACTTGAAAATCCCCCTTTTTAATGAATAAAATCCAATAACTCGAAAACGTAAAATCCAAAATTTATAAAAATCTAAAAGGAGCTCACGTCAATAGATATAAACAATTCACCAAAGTTTCATGGAAATTGGTTAAAGCGTTTTTGAATCCGATATGTTGACGACGGACGGACAGACAGACGGACGGACGGACGGACGGACAACGGTATACCATAATACGTCCCATAAACGGGCGTATAAAAAATCTAGAATCTGCTAAAATTTTGGTAATTACCTTTTTATGAGCTATTGAAGTCTTCTATGAAAAGAAAAGTTGATGATATAGGGCAAAATATTTTACCCTGTATCTTAGAAAAAAACACAAGGAGTCCGAACATTTGACAAAAATTCATAAACCTGACCTGAATACATCCTTAACCATTTCTGCATGGAATTGACTGGTTGAATGTTGGTGTTGTAATGCCACTTTCAGCATTATTGGCTATTTCGTGGCGATTTATTTTTATTGGTGGAGGGGGTCGATGTGTATGGAGAGAACCGCTGACCTCCGGCGATAAAACTGACAAGTCAGTCACAGTCAAATAAGATTGGAGTGCTGCCACGTGTGGGTTTCAAACTCTCAACTTCAGTGATACAGTAGTTGAATTACTTAAAACACTCGGGCATCGAGGTGCACATTTCGTGGAAGAATCATATTATCAAGATATACACTGACGTTTATTATTTGGCATGGTGTATGTGTAATATTGTCAGCTATATCCAAAACAAACACATTTCTTATTTATCTCGTGAATCTCATATGCCACTTAATGTTCCAATTCAACAAGCTTCTTAGGCGCATACATCTAGACTATATGCATAATGAGAAGTTTTTGGTATGTTTCAGAATGATTTCTTATGATTAACTACATTGTTTTGCTTGTTCTGCATGTGCAGTAAGAGTTATTCAAATACTAAACAGTTTCAATTTGTAATACATAGAACGGTGTGTTATCTGAACACATAGATAACTTAATGTAGATTTTAGGGGATGGGCGGGGTCTTAATTAAAATCTATAGACCTTTTTATTAATTTAAAAAAAAAAATGTAGTTATATTACTGTCTTTTGTTCCAAAAATACAGTAAAACGTATGGGTCAACTGGCTTTTTTCAAGCTACCGGTTGTGCAAAATTGTCAAATTGTTTACAATTCTTCAAGAAACCCCATTGTGTGTGATAGAAAGAAAACTAAACTATATAAAAAAATCTTAGAAAATGTGCTTTCTAAACATAAAAAAACAAAACTATGAAACCCATATTTACCCATTAATGGAAAAGTAGTTCACTGGAACATTGCTGGTAATATTATATAAATTTGAATAGCTTAAATTGATCAATCGTTCCCGGCTAAACCAGTTCATCTTGGTACTGTTATTTCCATCGAAAAGAAAAAAGGCAACTTCATTCCCGTCTTTATGAATGCTCAATTGTACCTGATAGTATATAATTAGTTAGGTTATGATGCAAACAACATGAACCAATACACTTAAGGAATAGAACCATTAGTTCGGCCTGGTCAGAAAGCCCATACAAGAAAGTAGTACACATTTAAAACAAAATATTTCATACGCATAGCTGTAACTTCGTCAATAAGTAAAATATTTGGGTAATTTTGATATCAAATGAAAGCTTAAGGATTTGGAATCACTATAGAATCCCTGTAAATAAAAAGTTTCTTTTGAATATAAAGAACCATATGAAATAAAAATAAGAGGACACATTTGCAGTGTTGCTTCGATCAGAAGTACCTGTTTTGTACTTCCCTAATTCTGAGAACCAGTGCGCCTCCTTAGATATGCAAACAAAACTAAGTTGAGTGTTTTCAACACGAGTCAAGATAAGGTATAGTTTTGACATGAATTGACTGCCACTTTTTTTAAACATAAGACTATAGGTGTGAATGCTGTAGAATTTAAAATAAAAAGCAATGGGCCTATGAATAAGTGATATTATTCCTTACATAAGTAACGATTAGTTAGAATACAACAATCGATTATCTGGGGGTTGGAGTGCAGAATAATATGGAAAATAAATATCATGAAATATAAAACTTTAGCCGAAAATAAATAATATTGGCCCAGGCAGAAGGAAAATTAATATTCTGTCCCACAAAATGCAGAAAATACAGTAAATAAGCCTGGCTAGCAAGATGTAAACATTAAGTTTCCGTTGGAAAACAAATTATCCATTTTTGCTGTTCAAAAATCTACATCCTGACCCTAATGTAGTAAAGTTACCATATTGCTGGTTTATTCAAGTACCTGATATATTCAAGCTGATGTCCAATGGTCGACATTTTTTTATTTGAAATGTTCTTTATTTGCATGATTCAAAGACTGGGCCTTTACATTATCCAAATTCAAGCTAGCATTGCCAGTGTAAAGTTTATAAATACAAAACAAATACATAATAATGTAAATATGTTATTAAAGGTTAAAATTAGCAAAGTATAAGTGTATACTAATAAATTGACTTTTTTTTCCCGTCAAAACAATAATTACATTTTATCAACACAAAAAAAAAATAAAAATAAAAATAAAAATAAAAACCGCAGGGACTTGCGTTGAACGAAAATTTCACTTCTTTTCTATGACATGTATAAGAATTTAATAGTTTTCACATCCATTACATCATGTTTGTTGCCTGTTGGTATTTGTGTAATGTTTATGGAGGTCTGGATTGGTTATACAGAATAGAGCATAATTGGCTAATATATCAGAAAAATGGAAACAGAAATATCAGAATACAGAAAATTAAGCCAAAAAAAAAAAAAAAAAAAAAAAAAAAAAAAAGAGTAGAGAATAAAAGACAAAAATATATAAAGAATAGAGAAAATTTACAAAATGGAAGGACGACCATTTGAATTTCGGGGATGAGAGGGCAGGAAGATTTTTTTCCGGATTCATCTATTGCTACGCATGCTTTTATTTTCACTTTTATACACGTTTGTATAGTGCATTTTGTGATGTAGAATATTCATTTTAAACATGTCTTGTGCAAAGTAATCTACTTTCAGTTCTCTCCAGGCCAGGTTATTTACTTTCAAAATCCATCTCAATCCAGAAAACTAAATGGCCATCTCTTAACGTTTCAAAAACTTTGAAAATGGTGTAATACACCTATCCGCCAAGCACAAAGTATCTGAGAGTGTGAACAAAGATTGGTCAGCTCGGCGTCAAAATAGTTATTCTTAGTCGTCTAAAACGGCATAACCTGGAAGACGATCTGATAGGTCCAACATGTTTTTTTTTTCTTTTTTGTTTTGTTTTGTTTTATTTTTTTATTTTTTTTGTGGTGGGATATTACATGTACTTAAAAAAAGGTTACCAAGTAGGCAATCTAAAATCATTAGTCAATTAAGAACAGACAACTACATGGCCAAAATGAAAATGACGAAAGACATACAATGATAAAAAAAACATAAAGACTGAAAAACGCGAACGAGTCCAACCAACAACCGTGATTAAACTCAAGTGATCCGGAAGGGTACGAACTTCCTGATCCCCATTCGATACCCGTATTAGTTATCTTGTTTTGTCTCTTCTTGAACATAGGTACTTCTGTCTCCTTAATCCATCTCTCATTGAATGGAAATGGTAGTCTATGAAATCATAACAAAAGATCCGTACATGCAATTGACCAAACCTTTAACACGAGAATAATGGTTTCATTGCTTTGATCATTAGTGTTCCCATTTTTAATTTATCTAAATACATGTATTTGGAAAATTCTTAGAGCTGAAAAGTAAATAGATACACATGAAAGAGAGGCGACATATACCAAAGGGATATTCAAAGTCATAAATCGAAAACAAACTGACAATGCCGTTTCTAAAAACTAAAAAACTACAAATAGACAAAAAACAGTACATAAAACACAACATAGAAAACTAAAATCTGAGCAACTCGAACACCCATGACAGGTATGGGGCAAACGATATTGTAGACCTAGGTTAAGGGACATGAATGATAAAAATCACTGAAATACGTTTGTGTAAATTATCATGGTAAGTATATTCTAAGCTTGAAAGTGACACAGATTGTTATAAAATCTATATATAGCGCATTAGCTAGAATACTATGTAGGAGTGCGCCGATATAGAACGGCGATTCATACCAGTAGAAAGAAAGATTACATAAATGCTTATAAAGCCTCACATGAAACTGACTAAGAAAAACTCACTTCTGATTTTGAGTGTTATCTCCTTTATTTTAAACTAGACCCAACCCCGTAAGAAATCTAGAGTAGTTGTATTCATATGGATTTAATTTTTCTAATTTTTTTATTCCCGAATTGAAATGTTTTCTGGTACATTGTATATCATAATACATACCACCGGTGGCAGCTTTGAAAAAAGTTTCCAGCCGTCCTCTTCCAAAGCATAAACAACAAAAATGCATCCAATTGCGTGTTTTAACAAGATCAAAAACATACTGCAAAAACAAACGATTTGTTTTATCAAATGACTCGACGATGCGAAGACAGACTTTCATACATGCATGTGTTGTCTCAGAGACTGTTGTTGTCGGAATACTTTCAAGAAAAAAAATCCGTTAAATGCTATTGGCATGAAATGCTCTAACCATCACGTCTTTTCCAATTGATCATTTAAACTTTATTACAATGTATCGTTCGATCTTATTATGCATATTTTAAAACATTTATTGATGTTCCAGTATGTTTAATTGCTATAAAATTAAAGCGCTTTGAAAAATATGGTTTTTCCTCGTATATTTTACTTAACATTCTATTAGACGTGTTAGGAAAGTCAATACGATTTTGACGCTGATGTTAAATACCAATACCACTACAGGCTATAATGGGGACCATCTAAAAAAAGCACAGATAATCATTCATTATAGTTACCTGTATGGGTTTGTTGATAACTTTTAAACAATGAAATAGTAACAATTTATTCTGCAATACACGTACGAGGATCCAGCAAAACAACACGATCACAATTTCTTAAAATTGCATTGTTTCATAGTAGGGATCGATTAAGTTTAAGATCGTTGTTTCCCCATTTCTTACTATTTAGTTGAACGACTACAAGGAAAATCTACAAAGTGATCAAAATAAATGAATAAAAAAAAAAATACACATTGGAATCAAATCACTTTCAAATCCAATTTTTTCTCTACATCAATCTTTGTTCAAAACGTTCGTTTATTTGAAATTTATTTAAAAAATAGTTGTCATTTCGGGACCTTTCTTATCTTTTATATGCATGATGGGTTTTGCTCCATGTTGGGGGTCTGTCATACGGTGATTTATAGTTGCAAACATTTACGTCATTTGGTCTCTGGTAGATAGTTGCCTATGTTGGCAATCATACAGCATCTCCTTATTTTATATCATTTTCTAGAATAGAGAAATGTGTTAAACAGTAGAGTAAAATTCTAAAAAAAAACCAAACTAGAAATTGGTGCACTTGACAATTAAAAAAAAAAGACTGAAACAAAAGTGTTTTCAATTTGAATATCTTTATATTTTTATGTTATCTAGAAAGGTTACTGGCAATTAAATATAATGTTGAAAAGCGACAATACCTAAAAAACGTTAAAATGTTAATTAATTATTCTTATTCACATTTTCCCTGACATTTTCTGTCTATCAACTTTAATCAGGTAGTTGTTTGGAAAAAAGAGGTTATCGAATTAAGTTATAAAAGATTACAACGTTTGGACATTATCAAGCATGTTAAATTTACGTTTCGGTGAAGGGTCGGAAGTTGGTTTTTTTCTTGTTATCACGGCTTCCTCCACCAACAAAACAGAACACCACGATTAAATTGAGATATTATTGAAAGTAGCGTTAAACTTTCATATGGAGAAGTTAATGTTAGTATCTTTGGGTCCGGAGGTTATTTTGAAAATGGAATATTCATTTTCACCTCTTGCAAAACAAAGTCTGCTAAAATTATATGTCGGGCATTTTTATTTTTCGATTTGCTTCATTTTGTTTTGCCTTAGATTCACTATACACTCCGCTTTCTAAATTGGACGGTATATAGTGATGGGTGAATGGGTCCATCCGTCCGTTCTTTCGTCCCTCTGTCTATTCATTGCATTCATACCTAGATAGTAGTAGACAATACGAATCACATATAGCTCGTGAAAAGTGGTTTTCTTGAACATTAAAACGATGCGCAGAAAGACAACCTTCTTCTGTAGCCCTCTGCTTTTTAAGGTGTAATATAGAAATAGTACTGTATCCACTTGTATCAACTATTTATTTATTTTTTTATATATAGATATAACGATGTGTTCAAATTAGTGCTGATTTGTTTAAGCCACACATACGCGTCCCTGTATCCCTGGACACAAAATGCATGCTGACTATATTTTGCAACGAAAATAGGACATATCTATTGTGGAGAGACAAACGGAGTTATTTAACTATTAAACATATTCTAATCATATCGCCTAATGTACATATTTGGACTTGTGACCGTAAAATCCGTCATTCCCATTCTGACTCACATACATTTTTGTTAAGTTTTGTTTTGCACTCTTAAATCAAACAAATACAAATTAATGTATGAATGTATGAAGATCTACGTAAGGCCAATGAACGTCTTAAAATTCGGAGTCGACGTTAACTGTTCGCCTCATGTTGTATCAAACACACCACAAAGCTAAACTATTATACTACGCCGGGATAGTTTTCAGTGCAATTGCATTTTGAGAAAGTCCACACTTAAATTTTGTATCGGTATCAGCGCAGTATTTAAATCCCTTTCCTAACACGTCTATTACCTATTATCCTTTTATGATTAATTGATCTAACGTTTGAAAATCATCTATACTAACGCTTATACTAGTTATCAAAATGCTTTTGATGATGAATACACCCAACACGACAATTAAGTACTTATCTATAATTTCTATCAGAATCAAATTTAAAAGAATGTGTTATTACTGACGATATTTAAACAGATTATTTGTAAAGTTTCACGAACAAAGTGTCGTCTCCATGGTATCATGTTAGTATATACTCTTCTAACCTACGTTCGGGACAAACAAATCTTTTAAAGTGATATTTGCAGCTTCTCTGCCAGGCACGTACGCATTTTTTTATATATAAAAGTAAAAAGAGAGACTGGTAGGTTCAAAGTAAGAATAAAGCGTCAGCATGACTGACACGTGAGTCATCATGCTGCAAATGTAATGTGGCAATATTTCTGGTATAGTGTAACATGCTGTCTTTATGAATATACTTGTAATACTTGTCACTCTATAGGTTAAAGAAATTCCATTCAATTGATCTCAAGTATTCGTAGATTTTTCTAGTATGAACGTGTTTTACTTCGTTTATAATTTTCCACCATTAGGAAGCAAAATATTGCAATCTGTTCGGAATACCCGATTTGATTGTGTTGGATGTATAAGATTTGTAACCTAAGTTTCGAGGCAAGAGTTTGGCAGGATTATATCACGCTCCAACGCTACATTAATCTAGAATCAAAGTTCATCTAAGCTATCATGATTACTGATTTTATACACCGGATTCGTCTTTTCAATGTTCTGTCTTCTGCATCAGACTAAATGTTGGTCGTTTTTTTTTTTTCGAGTAGCCATTGCAGACGTATACCACATTATCATTTGTATTATATTAGTTCATGTAAACAAGCTTGAAGTCAAAAGTACGTTACCGAAATAATACAATACCCTACCTTTGGTCTCATAAACAGAGTTGTGTTAAGGGGCGTGTTACCCAGTGCATGTGACCCCCACCCCTCCCCTAAAACAAGAAGTTCTGTTTATAGTCGATCTGAAAACCGCACATTTTTTTCATTTCTCTAAGTTGTTTGCACGATGAGTGTAACAAGTTGTGAATGTGAGCGTTCGAATAATGAGCTCCGGTTACTGAAAACATTTTTTTCGCGCAACAATGGGCAAGGAACAGCTCAATGGAATTGCACTGCATTATAATTTTTATTTGGAACTTGATCTTATCGTTGACAGGTATACACGCAGAGATCCACGAAAAATATTATTAATGTTCAAATAGTTTTAATTTTAAAAAAATTAAAACGATTTAAAAATATGTTTTTCCCCGTAAATTTTACTTAGCATTCCATTACCTCACGAGTAGTAACGTCGTCATATCGAGGAGCATTTAGTACAGTGATTTTGATTTTGTCATAGTTTGGTTAAGTTGGTCATGGATTAGTTAGGTTTCTTCCCAGAACGATTGCCTCAGTTCTTTTCAAATAACATGTTTGAATCTATATTGTAAGTCAAACAATCTAAATTGAAATTGTTGTTTTTAAGAAATTAACGCAGGATAACCAAACTATCGAAATGGTATGGTTTGGTTAAGCGATTGACATGGTTCAGTTAAGTGTCTAGAAATTCGTCATGGTTTTGATCAAATTTGTAATGGTTTAGATCCAAAATAATACATATTTGTTTCACCTTAATATTGATAGTTTGTTTGAAGGCGTTTGTGAAAAAACGAAGATACACAATCTACCAAGTGACCTTTTAAACCAATTTTGGTGGGCGTTGCTTCTGTTTCACCTAGACTCTTTTCTCCATATGTCCATGATAGACTCTGCCGGGGATATCGTGAGTGGCTTCACTTGTCAAACGATTAAAGACGTCTACATATATTTGCGAAACGTAGCAGCTAATAAACAATAATCTTTGTTTTACATATTTTCTAGCAAACTATACATCTGTTGTTTTTATTTGAACCAAATTATGTCTTTGATAAATAAAAGGAGATATCGGGTTATACGCCCATGGTACAGTAACACAACTGTATGTATAAAACTAACCAAACAATATCGAGAGGGCACCATACAGTCTCCAACCCTCCACGGAACAAAATGTTAACATGTGCAACAGTTTAAACTTATTTTTTTGAAATAAACTAAAAATTACGTTCAAAGTTCCGAAATTTAAATATATGAAAGATCACAATTTGGAATTAGAAATAGTTCGATATAATGTCCATTTTTATCAATAATTATTACGAATGAATAGAAATGATTATCTTAACCCGTAAACACATTTTTTTTCTTTTATGCAATAAATATCAATAATATCAGAAAAAGCTCTGTCGGTCTAGTATTTAGTACGAGAAAAATGTACATTATCAAATGTGATTGAAAAAAAATAATTTAAATTCCAAAATACGCGTGTTATTTTGTTTAGTACAAGAACATTTAAACTGACGTGTGTACGACCTTTATTTTGGCCCTACTAGACGAGAAATCATCGTTCTTAATAGCAGAGAATTCGTTAGATGAAGACGAATATTGGCAGTAGAATTTCATTCTGAATAAAAAAAAGTAACAATTTTAGATTCATGATTTTGTTATTAGTTGTTATTGGCTTGGAACTTCCAGTAGATGCAAAAACTCGCACATTAGTTCTTTGTGACTTTGGTGTTTATGTGACTTTATAGTTGTTTCTTCTTTGTTGCGCTGTTACACCACTGCCCAGGTTAAGTCCAGAGTCTGCAGTGGCTCTCGTTTGTAATTGTGTATCATTTTTGTTTTACGCTTATTGTATTGAACATAAATCAGGCCGTTAGTTTTCTCATTTGAATTGCTTTACATTTAGTTTTGTCGGAGCCTATTTTTTGCTTACTAAGAGGTATGGGTTTTGTTAATTGTTGAAGGCAGTACTGCGACCTAACATGTACGTCATTTGGTCTCGGGTGGATAGTTGTCTCATTGGAAATCATACTGAATCTACTTATTATATATTACTATGTGCTTTCTTATGTCCTTTTGTATTCCAAATAAAACTACTTTTAAAAAAAATTGCTATTGAAATGGATTAATATATTATCCTTGTGATTTCTTTATACATGAGTGTTTTATAATGATAACAATAATAATAATATCTTAAATTTACTGTAAACGACTTATTTTCTCGATCAATTTTTTTTCGCGAGTAGAAGATCAACGTTAATATGTGAAACTCAGATCAACTTGTATGGGAACAAAACAACAACATTAGGAAA
This sequence comes from Mytilus californianus, assembly GCF_021869535.1. Taxonomy (NCBI): domain Eukaryota; kingdom Metazoa; phylum Mollusca; class Bivalvia; order Mytilida; family Mytilidae; genus Mytilus; species Mytilus californianus. The sequence continues at coordinate 39,750,310 of NW_026262712.1, forward strand.
ATTATAATGGTGACAATATAGTGACTCAAAATAGGATAGAATGGTTAAACGCGAAAATATTTTCTAACAGTATTTAAATACTTGTATAATTAGATATAAGAAGATGTGGTATGAGTGCCAATGAGACAACTCTCCATCCAAGTAAAAATTTATAAAAGTAAACATTATAGGTCACAGTACGATCTTCAACACGGAGCCTTGGCTCACACCGAACAGTAAGCTATAATGTCTGTTTATTTTTATCGTTACTCTTCCATCATATACGACAGGAATCACAGAACTGAACCATGTCGATCATGAACTAAACCATGACACTAGTACTACTGAACCAAACCATGACACCAAATTTTCAGTAGTCTTAACTTGTGTGCAAATGTAGCTATTTTCGGAATAATTGACGGCAGATTTATATCATAACGAAATATGTGATGTAACAGACAGTAAACAAGACCTTTCTCTATGCATAAGAAACGAATAACAACCTTTAAATATTGACATACGCAAGCATTTTTCTGTGTCAAATTATTAACTATATGATACAAATTTTAATGAACTAACATATTAGCCATAAACAAAGATACTTACCAGCTTGAATTTATCTTCAGATGTTTCTTTAGCAAAAATCCGAATGTTTATATTGTGTCATTGTTTGTCAATAAAAACACTTAACACAATCATGTCCAGCTTAACCAAACTATGACAAAATCACTGTACTAAACGCTCATCGATATGACGACGTTACTACCCGTGTACCTACTAACCTTTCATAATAAATTGATAGAACATTTTAAAATCATCTATACCTGTAATAGCTCTTTATACAAGCTATTGACAAGTTTCACGGTAGGTATAGTGTCTGGCTGGGATCGTGTTTTTTGAGTGATTTGATCGGGTTTTTTCCAGTGTGACCATTTTTTCGAGTGAATATGATAACAAATGTAAACAAACAGACTTCCTTTCTGGTAAAACGTGAAAAAAAAGATGCTAGAATCTTATATACAAGATCATAGAAGGTAAATTAGTATTTTTGATAAAAAGATATTATCAACCTTACATTATTTTGTTTTAAAAACGTTTAATTTGGCCTTACAATGCTTTATTTAGGTGCATAATGGAGAATTTTTTTTTCTTCACTTGGATCTTTTTTTTTCTAATTTTGGCAAAAAAATGTCAAAATTTTTTTTTTTTTTATCTAATTTTTTATTATCATGTTTTCCAAAATTTTGATTTTCATAATTTTGGCAAAATTTTTAGTTTTTGGAAATATTTGCATATTTCTTTATTTACATCCGGGTAATTTACCAATCTGATTGGAAGATTCTTGCTTCATAAGAAATAATGTTTTATCGTTCTAGAAATGGATTTCAAGAACCATGTTCAATTGCTCCTACTGTGAAAATTAGTCTGATCAAGCGTATGCTATGCATGGTCACACAGTAATGAAGCACCAACATAGCTTCATTTCCATCAGAAATTAAAAGATATAAAATAGATAATGATTGTATATTTGTGAGGTGAACGCATATTATATACACATTTATCTTTGTTTAATTATTATTTCAAAAGGATCGTATTGAAGCTTACAGATTATTTATTACGTTGTTTATAAAATACATTGGACAAGTCCGGCCGCCCCGAGTTTATCATCATCTCAGTAGTCAGTACTTGACATGATTTATAATAAACCTTTCTAAAATTATTTACCTCAAAGGGGGACCGGGGAATCAAAATATGGTCATTCAAGTCAACTTCCGACCGTCCCTTGCCAAAGTGGGACGTCCGTTTGGCTGTGTGGGATGTTCAAGTACGCAGCGACGTCCGGTCAGAATAGGGCGTATAGAGAGAGTGCTACGCTCATTGTACGTTAAGAACCTTTGCAACAGCTCTTTGAAGGATCCGTAGGTAGCCTGTTGCAAGACAAAATTTCTGTCCATATCCAATATACTCTTATTTTCAGTGGCAGTCTAAATTTCCCGATCTTTATCCCGAACGTCCTCTGTTACAAGACCTACTTATTGGATTTATTGTTGATTTGTTCTCGTCCTGAACATGCATGACACATTTTCCACTGGACGTTAAGCTATCAACAATGAATCATTTAGAATTATCCGTTTATAGATTTAAGAATTATAATAAAAAGGCTAAGGTTTCAACTCCATCAGGCAAAGTTGACCTTAGATGGATTTGGCTATTTTGTAGGTCCTTTTGGTCATATAGCATAAAATTATAGTCACTGTGTTGTTTTCATTTTTTATTAGATATTTCATTCAATCCTTAAATTTTTATTGGGGGGGGGGGGGGGTCTTTTAGTAGAATATTTCGGTTTATAATGAATGTTTCTGATGATTGTTTACTCCTTTTCCTTAGTTTTCTTGCTCTTATGCTTTTTCGTACGTCACTGTAATATATATATCAATCATAAAATATTATTGACTGTAAAAACAAAGTAGCATGCAATGAAATTAAAAAGATTACGAGTCCCTGTACTCGGTTCTTAAGACGCATTGATTTCTTATATATCGTAATACTGCAATGTTATGGTAAAATGTTTTCAGAACAGAAAGTTATCATTAAATTGAAAATAATTAAATTTGATCAACATAGTAATCTGTTTTTGTGACTTATTAAGAATATATAATATTGTCGTTCGCTGAATTACAGTTACAAACTAGAAAAAAGTCACTCGAAAAAAGTGGACCGATTCACTCGAAAAAACACGATCCCCGCCGGACTCCATATCTATCGTGAGTTTATGATGAGTTATTTCCCAACACAACAATAGTTAAAACACTTACATTGTATTTATTTCTTAACAGGATCAAATTTAGAAGAATTTGTAAATACTGACGATATTTCAACAGATTAATTGTAAAGTTTAACTAACAAAGTGTCTTCTCCGTGGTATCATATCCGTATATACTCTTCTATCCTACGTCCGGGACAAACAAAGTTTTTAGAGTGATAGTTGCTGCTTCTATGCCATGGCAGGCACGCACGCAATTTTATATATAAAAGTAAAGGGAGAGACTAGTAGGTTCGAAAAATGAAAACAACACTTTATAAATATTATGCGTTCTAAAGCGCTTTCCTGGATTACCCTTTAGCTGGAACGCTCAAAGCCGAATATTTAAAAGGCAATGATGTATAAGAACCGAAACAGTTTAAATATTCGGCTTTGAGCGTTCCAGCTAAAGGGTAATCTTCGAAAGCGCTTTCCTGGATTACCCTTTAGCTGGAACGCTCAAAGCCGAATATTTAAAAGGCAATGATGTATAAGAACCGAAACAGTTTAAATATTCGGCTTTGAGCGTTCCAGCTAAAGGGTAATCTTCGAAAGCGCTTTCCTGGATTACCCTTTAGCTGGAACGCTCAAAGCCGAATATTTAAAAGGCAATGATGTATAAGAACCGAAACAGTTTAAATATTCGGCTTTGAGCGTTCCAGCTAAAGGGTAATCTTCGAAAGCGCTTTCCTGGATTACCCTTTAGCTGGAACGCTCAAAGCCGAATATTTAAAAGGTAATGATGTATAAGAACCGAAACAGTTTAAGAGCTATATGAACAAAAGGACCTAAAATAATAGCCAAATCCATCAAAGGTCAACTTTGCCTGAGAGAGTTGAAACAGTAGTTTTTTAATAAGTAATAAATTTATAAATGGTCAATTTTACAAAATTTGAAGTAAGAATAATTCGTCAGCACGACCGCCATGTCAATATCCAGAATATATAATTATGAGTCATCATGCTGCAAATTTAATTCAGTAATCTTTCTGGTAAAAACGTAAAGTGTAATATGCTGTTTTCATGAATATTCCTGTAATACTTGCCACTGTAGGTTAAGGACAAATCATTCAATCGATCTCCCTAATTCCTAAATGTATCTAATGTACACGTGCATTACATTTTCTTTCGAAGATAACTGTCCAACAGGAAACAAAACCGACATATTGCATTCCGTGTTAGATAACGAATTTTACTGTGTTGTACGCATAAATACACAGTCACGATGTGAATTTCAACCTGAGATTCGAGGCAAGATTTAAGAGAATGTCAAGCTCTAACGCTACCCATTATTCATTTGTTTTTCCATTTACAATCAACGCTCGTCAAAATTATCATGCGTACTCATTTTACACCGGATTAGTTTTTTCAAGACTTATCAGTGGCGCTGACACCAGAACAACCGGAAAGCCAAATAGATAGCGTAAAATAGCAACAAAAACCAAACTTTCCAAACGGGGTTTGCTTAATCGAGATATATGAATAAAAAAACATGTATTACTAAGTTACTGGTCGGAACGATTAAAACAAAATAGCAAACAGACAATTATAGAAATAACCACATAAATTGCACTATACGCGTACATGTATAAACAACAGGGCTGACTTCTGGACTTATGATACAGACACTGTCCTGTCTTAAAAAAAACTTACAAGACTTTCAAAGGCCAGAGGTTCCTGACTTGCGACAGGCGCAAAAATGAGGCTGGGTTAAACATGTTTTGTGAGGTCTCAAATCTGCCCATATACCTCTAGCCAATTTGGAATATAGAAACACACATCAAGAAAATTGGAAATGGCTTTAAATCATTATTCATACGTATTTGACTTCAGGAAGAGTGTCCTCTGGATGAAAAATCAAATTCTACATATTATGCTCTTCAATTCCTATTAATAAAGCGAAGTTTACTTGTATATATATAATCTTTCATTTCAAACCTCGAAATTGCACTTTTAGTCATGTTGTTCAAATTACTTACAGAATAAAGACATTCTTTGATGTGATTGTTGTAATATTCATGTATGTAGAAAGCACTGAAATATTGTCATATTAAGTGCTATGGCATTTTTTTTCTACGGGCAAATGTAATGTGTTAACAAAAACATTGAAAAGCTGACCGATGCATTATATTGTGAAAAGAAACAACACAATGAATGCAGATGATATTCCGAATGTTTCATCACATTATGTTTGTACTCAGAATGTTCTCCAACGTGTGAACTCGAATTTTGAAATTGCAACGAAGTATCTACGACTATTACATACCACGCTCTGAATTGATCATTGTGGCTGGCTAAGATAGTTTGTTAATTTCATTTTGAGTCCTGATGTCATCCTCGTTATTTTAGAATTACGGTTTTGTCAAAGTTTTAATTGTAGTAATACAGATTTGGTATTTTGGCTCAAACTACAACCTATGCAATTTCCATTTTATGTAGAAAAACAATATTTATATCTATTTCTTAATCATTTTCTAGAACTGTCACAGTAGATCTTAATTCTAAATGTACAAAAATGTATATGCACGTATGTATTTCTGAATTCAGTCTTAAGATAAGGATGGAAACGGATGTTTGCAGAAATCTCGTGGCTTTTTCATTCCTGGCTGTAACACCAATTGATCAAGCCAGAATGGTGCTTGGATGTTTTGGATGTAAAAATACGAATCCACGTTCAGGAACAATTAAACATCCGCTATTTGACTGGGCATGGCTGTTATATATAGTTATACAACCCACACAGCCAGACGGACGATCCTTGTGGTGAGTTTAACCCTCTGACCAAGAATCTTCTACCACTTTCTACCAAGGGGGAGGGAAATGACCTGTAAGTTATCGTATTTGCCAATGTACCTACGACCAAAAGCATTTGCCATGCGACCAATTTTATTTAGTTTACATGTATTCATCCTTTTATTATTGTATTTTATTCTGCATGTGAAAGAAAGTTTTGTTTTTGGAAATATCTTTAAATAAACTAAAGATATATATATATGTATGAATAATCATTTTAACTAATCATTATCATTACACCCCAGTTCTATTGTTATGCTTAATAGTTTCTGTCTCTGAAACAAGTGTAAATTGAATAGATCTATTGTTACGAATAACAATGGATTTTGACTACAGGGTGTGACGAGCCGGGTTTCTGGAAACCCCTGCTTCTTACATCCCGCAAACAAAGTCCATTGTTATTCGTAACAATAGAAATTGATTATTTTTTAAATAGCATGAAAATACTACTTGTGTTCACTACAAATTGTTTCAAGATATTAAAAAACACATTTTAGGAAATTCCAATAGCGAAAGAAAATTAATCATCTATTTTGAATACAAAAATAATCCTTGAAATACTCCTTTGCTTGAAGGTAATTTTTTTATCCCAGTCATATGTCTCTATTCTAAAGCATTGATCTTTAAACAAAAAACGGGGATTCTAATTCCCGGACCCCCCGGATTACCCAGTGGCCGATCCGGGTTGGGGTCCGCGGGTTTGGTCCCGACTTTTATTAAAAAGATCAATGCATCTCATCCACAAAATGTCGTCCGTCTTATACCCGTCCATATTGACATCTGTATACAAGGAGCATAATGTATTTTTTGTTTGTAATATAAATATACACGAAACAGTCAACCTTGACCTGCTGATCCATATTAGCACATGGATTTAACGGGAATATGCAAAACAACTTTGACATTTGTAAAATATACTCACTTGTCAAAGTTTGAACGAAGATAGCCAAAGAAAGGCTACTAGTGGGGTTTCATGTAATAAAAAAAAATAATCTTATAAATCATGGTTTGATATTGTCAATAAATATGCTATCGGTTTGGTTTTTTTTTTTCGTTTAATAATTAATGTTAACAAATATAGGGTTAAGAATGGGGTGTAAGTTAGTTATACACCTCGGGATACGGCGTGTCTTGATAAGAAACCCCTCCGGCCTCCGGCCGACGGGGTTTCTTATCCAGACACACCTATCCCTCGGTGTATAACTATTACATATATTTCAGTTGATTTAATTTAGTAATTAACATAATATTATGATCTATTTTAGCTTTAGGAAAACAATCATTCACTAGTTAACGAATTCGAAATTAAAAGTACGAAAAGGAAGGTATATTGAGCACCAAACAAAATATGTAGGGCATGGCTAAAATGAAACACAAAAAAATATCTAAATCACGCATAAGGACCGGCAATCAAGAACGAGAATATATCCTTACCAAACACGTAAAGCGAAAGGTCTGGTCGGACGAACTTAAAAAATAAAAAAAAAATATCCCTTAAATATTTATTTGTTTTATGGCAAAAGACAGCATTTTATATTACTGGTAATAATAGTTTTGTATTTACCCATCTCATTTCAAATTTCCTAATGCGGATTCCGGATGATAACCGAGTATTATAATCTTTTATTCGAAAAAGTAATCGATAATGACAATATATAATTATGTTATTGGAACAACATGCTTTTCCTATTCGTAAGTCAATAATATTGTTTCACCAAATTATTTTAGATAAATGAAAAACGATTGTAAAGTATTTGTGTCAAGAAAATGTTTTAATCAATAGACTGACACATAATTTACCAACCTTTTTTTATTCTGTTGTGTATTGACCTACATTTTCTACAGTAAGGAGTATAAATAGAAATTGCAAAAAACTGTCAAATATTAGGTTAAAATGAAGTAATTATTTGCATAGGCGACAATGGTAGCCTTTTTGGGACCTGCGTTTTCACTTTAAAAGTTCCGTTGATAAAACTGTCAAATTCTGAATTATCAACACCTTTGGGTGTGACTAAAACTGCAAAACACATATGGTGCTGCAGCTTTTTTGATAGAAAAATGGCATTTTGTTAAGGGTACTCAACGGTTCCGGAAACATAAGATATCTGCAATTGTCATTTAATACTGTATTCATGTAGTCATTATTTATTTGTAGTTTTATTATGATTATAACAGAAAGATTGTATATTCGAATTCGTACTTCTTTTCATCCATAGTTCGGTTCTTTTCACAGCGTATTAATTTGAAGTTATATGAAGCACTTGTGTTTGTCAAATGTTTTTGCTTGGTTAGAACCACATAGGTTAAATAATATAAATCAAAACACCCAAGAATACACAATATTCCTTTTTAAATATATATTTAATTAAATTTACTGATGCAAATGTTGTTAAATGTGTTATAACGTATAATATATAATATGTTTTACTATAGGATATTGCATTCGATCATATCTTAGACTAGGTCTCGTCGCTGTTATCGTCTAAAAATGGTATCTAAAAGTTAAAAACTAGATTTGCTTCATTTACTTAATACAAATAAAAATAACAACGAGCTAAAAGGTTGACAGAGCAGATTATTACCCCTGGAAAACATTGTCAACCGAGGCAAAGTCTATGTTTACAAAGATTTGTTTTCGTGGGGTAACAATCTGCTGTTGTTCAATCTTTTATGCTGAATGTTCTATTGATATTGTCTTTTAAATATAATTGAATGTAATAGACTATGACGTCATATACATAACATCAATCCGTATAATAAAAAAGATTGCAAATGATAAAGCGTCTGTCACGGAGTTCTCCCTAGGCATTGGTGTAATAAAACACACACAATTTCGTATATACATATTTATTATATACAAGTTCATATATATATTTATATATAGGTACACTATACTAATATATTATTACATCATCTTGTGTCATCCTTCGACGGCCGCCTGCAACACTTTCTCACCAACATCAATGTATCATCCAGACCACTCAAATATAGGGACAGAATATAAACAAACAAGTAATAAAATATACAGCTTGTAATGAGAAGTGATTAGAATGAAAACAGAGCTACATCATACATTACATGTAACGGTACTTCATACTGTCTGCTAAAGTTCATCAAAACAATTACCCCAGAACTATTAGTTACTAATATTGACCTTATCAACTTGTTATCGTCAATCAAAAAATGATTACTGCTAAAGATACAATTTATGAAATTACGGTTCCATGACAAATCACCCCTATTAAGTTTGGCGTCCCGACACACAAACAATTACAATCCTACATATTTACAAACAAATATAAAAAGTTTGTGTTTCCATTTTCTTTTAAACAGATTTACTAACATTGCTTATTTAAAATATGGAAGTCACTCCCAAAATAAAAATCGTTGATAGCGTCCTCTTTAACCCACTGAGTATAACCACTCTCATACTGTACGAAGTAATGTTTCTCTAGTCTTTTCGATTCATCTCGCGATCTCAATGAATCTAAAATTGTTATAATATAATTGTCACTATTAATGTTTGGAACAGATACTTATGAAATAGTTTCTTCTTCGGCCTTCAAAGGCCTATCATCATGGTCAATACACAATTTAATGCGATTAACGTATAGTATGTAAACGAAAATTTATCAATGATCCTATAAGGTTTATGCCAATTGTAAAGTAGTTTGGATGACAGTACCTACAAAACCTGGACACTTGGACTAAAAATACACTGCGTGGTCAGTCAAATCAGCTCTTAAGTCTAATTGGTCCTTTGGTTTCCATTGAGCTGTTTGCCAATGTTCTCGTGCTGAGGTGAAAGTATCTTCCCTTACATGGATATAGACATTTGGTATGACGTTCAAAACTGATCTGTAATTGCTCAGTATAAAACCCAGTCAATACAAATATGTCCTTACTCTATATCGCATGAAAAATCACAAAGAATATAGAATCATATTATATACTAATGAGAAAAATTAGTAGCTACAAAAACATTTACACTATTGCAAGCTCACAATTATTTCAATACTGACTATTATTACGATACATTTCTCATTAACTTATTCTCATATTTTGGCGACACAACATTTTGGATTCAGTTCATAGCATTTTTCTGTACAACATCTGAAACAATCTTGGTGAGACAAGAATTTTCAAATTAAATTTTTACTTAATTCAGAATGGACGTCGCGGGAGAACAATTTCCAAAAAAAAAATTTTCACATTTTCTTTCCCACAATATTTGGAACACACTTTGCGACAAAAACATTTCCAAAATATGAATTTTTCAATTATTTAAGAATGTATTTCCTTTTCCAACAACATTTGGAACAAATTTCGCGACAGATAAATTTCGTAAATATTTCAACATTTTCACGTATCTATAACAATGATCCAATTGCATAGCTATTAATACTTTAATTGGTTCATTCAAATCTATAATGATGTCTTCCAGATTGTTACTGCTGATTGCAAATGATACTTTTACTATCTGGTCCCGCTTTGTTTAAATGTTGTAATGCATTCCTCTCTTATAAAAGTAAAGCTTCCTCAAATGTTAACGGATTTGATAATATAACAAATCTATTGATGTCTGGTTTTAATCCTTGAATAAAATGTTTCTTTACTAACACATCCTTTTGATCTCCCTGCATGTCTGCAAACGCACGTATTGCTAGATTATTTATTTCTGATAAAAAGTCTTCAACTTTTGTCCATCGCCCTGACGTGCTTGAAATAGGTTGATGTGATATAATGATTGTAACTCTTTAGGGATGAATCGTTTTCGTTAGTCGCCACATAGAGTCATATGATGTTCATTTAGGCGGCATGTTGGAATCGAAAATGTTTATAAATACGTACCGCTTGTCGCTATAATGTCACAGAGTTCTTCCTAGGCACGGGTTTCACATAACACTATTAGCGAAGGGTTATAAAATATAATCCATAGAAAAGAGAGTAAAATATGTCTCTCGTAATAACCAATCAAGTAAGAAATTTTAACATGAAGTATAAAACAAATTCGTATGACAAGGACCGGAAGCATGTTGTGGAAATTTCAACACCTACTTTTCATTTGACAGAAGCAATCAGCGGCATCAGCAACCATAAACGACCGCTTTTATTGGCTTAAATTTCATGCAAATCAATTCGATAACCTAAAAGTTAAATCTTAGAATATGATGCCTCTGTCTCTGTCTCTCTCTCTCTCTCTCTCTCTTTCTCTCTCTCTCTCTTTTTTTGATCGATCGATCGATCGGGATGGAAACTGTTGGTTAATGTACAAACATTTAATTCACCAAATTTAAAATTTGCGATAATTGTTTGCAAGAAGTTCAAGAGGAAACTACAATGTGCATGTCCGATACGTTTGAATATATGTATATATTATTCAATCTGTTATATTTGATCTTTGCATTGTAGATTCGTGCTTCCGTACCAGTAGTGTTGGTACTGTTAACACAATCTATTGCAGTACAAGGTAGGAATCAAATTAAACACTCATATATTTACAAATAGTTGTAGAAGGTACACGTGTTCATCGATTTGACACTAAAAAACGCAGAGATACGAGAAATATGCAAGAAACATACGAATATTGGTCTGCCTTTTAATTATCTTTGTGTTGTCTGAAACTTTAGTGTAAACAAATGCAAATGATATAATGAAAACGTTTAACTCTACGACTTTTTAGGAATAAAGTTATGAAAGTATAATTTCTGAATTGTCGTTACATGTATAAAGTACAGGCGGAATGTTACACATAATGCGATTACTATTGCAGTTGCCGTTTTAACCAATCGAAAATGCAATTACCACATCCTGTTGACAAGACCAAATGAAAATGTTCAGTTGATACTATCGAGGGATGGAAGTGGATATATTCCTGATATTGATGGCTGCTATAATGTGATAATTCTTAATCATACTGGCCACACATTTCAAAGAATAGAAGTGAGCGTTTCCTTAGAGACCTTGTCTGATTGTCAATATAAAGTAGAAATTTATTCAGGAGATCGAGCAAATAATAACAAATTTGAGGTAATAATTCTTTGCATACAATGGTATCTAATCAAATACACCTTTTGTGGTAAATTTGAAAACCATCCCTGTGCATTTTCAAAGAAAGAGCTGTGTATTTACATATTAAGAATGCACATTGTTATGCTCCCTGAAACGTATTTACGGCAGCGTATAGTCGTCTGGTCGTCCTTCTATTCTTTCTTCCTTCTCTGTGTCCGACACAAATGGTTTCAGGATGGTAACGGGAGTTTCCCTTGGTTGGTAATATGCAACTTATACAGATGGATGACAAAGGCAATGGAAAGAAGTCCATTGATTGTGGGGTCAGTCATTCAATGTTCAATGACAATGTTACTAAAATATAATGTTTTTGTAAAATGGTTACCAAATCGTTGTTAGAGTTTGCCTATCTTGATTGAAATGGAACGTGAATAGAAGGAAGACACAAGAAATGGTAAAACATCTATAGATTTCGGGATCTAAAGTTTAAAGTTCAAGATAATTGTTTCTACAAATTACATGACATATATATCGGTTAATTGGAATGTATCCTATGTAAATGGATGTTATAGGTAAGGAAAAGAAGCCGGTTAATTTTTTTGTCAATTGGCTCAATTTCGATGTTGCTGTTTAATGGATTTTGTTTGTTTCCTTTGTTTGGTTAAAATTAAACGTATACAGATGAAAGATATGTGAAAGAAAGAGAAGCCTTTTGGGTTTGGATCCAGCCTCAGAGACTCAAAATAAAAAAAAATAAAAAAAAAACCAGGTTTCTTGATGGTAATGTGAGTGTCAAAATAATGTTATCCAATTTTCCGGCTAAAGGGTCAAAGGTCGCAGCCCTATATAATATCAAAATAATAGTTGCAACTTTTTGTTTCTCCTTAATGATGTTTTGGCGTATACTTGTTGGATTTTAATAAAACTTATACAATATCTTCTGGGATAACTACTTGAGTATTTAATGACGGATTGAAACACATGTGTAAACATGTAAAGGTAAAGCATTAGCTGTATTACATTGTAGTACATGTCTTCTCTGTCCCTCCAGGCACACTAGTATTTTTTAACCCTTGAAATAAAAGACAGAATAAACGTGTATGACACTCACTTTTTTCATACATGTGGTTCAGTAGGTATCTGTTGACAGTACCAGTTCTTCACTTGTTTTGAATACTTTTAATGGATATAGTTTCATTTAGCTCTTCAAAGTTCAACCTGATTGTTCTAGTTAGGACAACTTTTCTAAGTATAACATGTTTGTTTGTGATCGTATGGTAATTAAAGTACTTAATAAAGGTCATTCTAAAAACACGTGTCATGCGCACAGACATTGTATCATACATCTAAAGAAATAAAACGAGGAGTTGGATATACGTAACGGACACCATAACCAAACAACAACAACAAACAAATTGAAAGGCATGTTTTTAAATACATGCTAAAATATATGCACACATTTAATCAAAATGTCATAGGTTTTCCATGTAATCACCGAATATATAATCAGATTGAAAACTAAAATAAAAATCGATTATAATTTGTGAATAAGGTTTACCATAATTATGAATCATATGTATGTCTCATTCAGTAATGTTTTAATTATTTTCACAGACACTTGACTGCTTCTCCAATAATTTATGGACTGGTCATTTTCCCACCAAAACAATTTATTTGCGAAACGTTCGTCAAACCATAATAGAAGTTAATAACACCATTGCCAAATATAACAAAATGGTGGCCAATATCACCTATCGTTTCTGCACGTCGTGCTATAATGAGCTCCCATATATTTTCACCTCAAAAAAGAGACGTAAGTACATTATGTTATCCTATTTTACTTGTATTAAATGGTACATAAAAATTATAACAGGAATTACCAAAAAATATTATACAGTACAATAGTTCACTTTGCCAACGACCGACTCCTCTTAAAAAAGAAACTTACGAAAAAAAAGACATAGTTAAGATACCTTGACCTGTTAAAAGCACAATATGTGGCAGGGTTAGACGCAATTACACTTGACCACGCATCTACTCCTTTTACTACCTAAACCATACGTCGTTAAACATGTTAAAGTAAAACGTACAATACAAATTTGAAAAGAGCAGCTACCAACATGGTGATATCGAAAACAAAATAAAAACACGCAATGAAAAAAACATACTTTAATATAAATATATCTTTAATATTTAAAGTTCAATCGTTGAAACGGACATATTAACATTGATTCACTCATAGGGTCTTTGCATCGGAAATAAACACATTTATTCTAAAATCAGTTGTTGGCGTGATACGGGTTAAGTTTTTTTCATATATTTTATGATGGTATGATACTAAACCCCTAACGGGAGGGATTGTGCTTGATTTTCATTTGATGAAGACATAATCTTTCAATCAGTTTAAATGAGGTCTGGATCTGACATGTCAGTAGTCCTTTGTTAATTTATGTATCATTGTCATTTTGCTTAGTTTCTTTTGTTACCTATTCTGACATCGGACTCGGACTTATTTTAAACTGAGTTTTACTGTGCGTATTGCTGTGTGTTTGTTTATTCTACATTGACTAGAGGTATAGTGAGATGGTTGAGATCTCACAAAACATGTTTAACTCCGCCGCATTTTTGCGCCTGTCCCAAGTCAGGAGCCTCTGGCTTTGTTAATCTTGTATGTTTTTTTTTTATAAATTTAGTTCATTTATATGTTTTGGAGTTTAGTGAGACGTCCATTTTCACTGAACAAGTACACATTTTTTGTTTAGGGGCCAGCTGGAGCCCGCCTCTGGGTGCGGATTTTCTCGCTGTGTTGAAAATCCATTGGTGGCCTTCGGCTGTTTTCTGCTTTGGTCAGATTGTTGTCTCTTTGACACATTCCCCCATTTCCATTATCAATTGTATATCTATTACAGTTATGGAGTATTGTGGGAGTGAAGTTTGTGTCGCCGATGAAGATGAAGAATATGTATACACGTTCCCAGACAGGAACAATCATAGAATGTGTCCACCATGTCGGTCTATTACTTTTTCTGTCAAAAATTCAGTACAAATATGTTTTGAATCATTTACATACCGGTTGATATGGGATGCAGGGAGCTGTCATGTCAAAGTGGAAATTGATGACCATCCAGCAATGGTAATAATATGATATTTAAGTTAAACAATTTATTACTACCATAAGATAACATACATGTGACAGGTGACCCATTGCAAAGCGTAACATATAAAGGTTTCATCATTTGATTTAGAGCGAGAGTCTAAAAAAAAATGAAAACCAACAATAAATAAAAAAGTTTAAGTGCGTGAAATCCAATTTGCAGTTACAAACATTTGTAGTTCATGATTGACTATGACAAACTTTTATATAATATACAAATGAAAATGCATATAGAGTTCATTAAGAGTTATGCTTTAGATAGTAGTTCAATATCTCGGTTGATACGATATGCAGTTGCGGATTTAAGGGAGGCGATCCTCTGCTTTTGTCTGTCTGATACACATCTTGAAAAATTTAAAGGCTGATTATGCTGATTATTCATTGGCTGATGTACTAATTGAAAGAACAAAGAAAAAGAACGGAGTGTTGTCAGATCCGTCCAAGAAAACCGGGGACACTAGATCTGTATTTTGTTTTGATTGTGCTTTTTTAAAATTAAAATCAACATAAGTATAGTTTGAAAATGCATCCATGTTTTAGTCGAGGGGCTGAGTAGACCAGGAAAGGTGAGAAATTTCATGTTATTTTATAATGACGTTTCTGCAGCTAAGAAAAGGTGAAGAATAACAAATGAAGCGGCATTTAAATGATGTACATTTTTATTATATGTGTTATATTATTATTCGCGGTACCTTCCCGTATAAATACTCCCCTTTCACATAGTTTTCAACCGTCAACAGTTGATACTAGCGTCCGACTATATTAACCTGGTTATTGAAATGCGACATCTATAAATGAGCAATTTTCACAAATTACATAATCTTTATTGGACAATATTCATCACCAAAATATTGCATTTCTTTATAGTTTTTAAAAAACAGTTTGATGAAAAAATGGTGTCTTCCTTGGAATGTAAAAAACAAAAGTGTTACATTTACTTTTGGTGAAGATTCCAGTTGGAATTGCATACATTCACCAGGATGTCGGGATGGTTCAAGATGGAATTGCCTAACGACACCAAGATGTGATGTTAAAATTCGAATTATTCCAGAAAACAGAGATTCTAACTTATGTCCAATGGCAAGTTCTAATCGAAGAGGTAAGGTTTTGACTTTTGACACAAACGGATATACTTTGTTTGCAACACCATTAACATTCCTCTACTTATAGGAAGGCCTATGATGTTAATGTGTCGGTACTTGTTGCACATGATAACTGCGTTTCTATCGTCCTTCACTGTCTGACAGACGATTTGTCACCAGTATTTTAGCGTGGAAAATATATCAGTTAAGTAAGGTAAACAGACATGTCTTTTAAGCAAAAATAAAAAAAAAAAAAAAAAAAAAAAATAAAAAACTAAATTAATGGTATTTTCAAACGCGATGTTAATGAATGGAGTGCCAAATTGTTGTCCCTAATAAAGGGATGATATGCATGTGTAATAATTCATTGTTGACATATTTGCACGCTTAGTGATTTTGAAATTTCAGAATAGTCGTCTAATCTGTAAATAACCATTTCATCATATTCCCTATTGGAACATTTTGACTAAGAATGGTCTGATTGTTGGGTAATGCTTGCATATCAGATACGCTTACTCTATCGACTCATTAGTTCTTACTAATTTTAGAGTCCGTGCGATTCCCCCAGGTTTTCTTGTTTATCTTAATAGTATGTCCCTTTTTAATGGTAGTTAAAATTTCCCGGCTTTAATCCCAGTCGAATCATTGTGCAGAACTCACCTATTGTATAAGCTGTAAATTTATTCTCGTCCTGAACATGTTGAATATGTATGAAAAAGTTTTCTCGTTAAATAAGCAACAACTAATCAATGCCTTTCATTGTAACATAGCCGACATTCTAGGCGGAAATGACTAGCATATTTAATGGAGCATGCGTTGACATTTAGGGTCGTCCTCTATATAAATGTAACTTATATAAATCAAATTTAGAGACTTGGTCTCTTTGCTTTATTGGTTGGAACCTTTGTTATATTTCTAGTGATGTTTTGAAATAGCTCACCTTAAATTCTGGTCAAATTATAAACTTGTTTATAAATTTCGTACAGTCTTGATTATGATTTGTTGAGTTGTTAGTGGCTGGTGTTTTTCATTTTATATATAAATGTAATTTATCTTGTTAATCACAACTTCCCGAATAATTTGTAAAACTAAACTTAAAAGGTGCGCAAAAAATAAAAATTACAAATAAAGTTATCAGTTCAAAATATGCAACATCTAATATTATTATGAAAAGGCATGTAAATGTTAGCGACACAAACAAAAAAAATAAGTGATTGAATTATCAAATTTGCTCTTATGCAATGTGGTATGACGTTTAAAGGACAAATATGTAAACATTTACATGTCACGGGCTTCATCAATGCGAATAAAAACCACCCGTATAAAGTAAGCAATGACATTTCCTAGTACAGCAAAATGGGAAATAAATCAAAGAGAAAACTAACGATTTCATGTTTACAACACCACGAACGAAAACAAATATGACAGAAACCAACTAGCGACAACCACTCAAATGCCAGTTCTGTGCTTGAACAGGCATTACAATGTATAAGAATTTGAGGGCGTTTAACATGTTTGTGAGCGCTCTGCTTTCCTCATTCCATTAAACAGCGGTGTTACAACAACACAGAACGACGTTTTAGGTTTCAATGACCGTAATCTAGTATACCTGGTAAATTATTAAATCCGGGATTTCGTTACCACAATTATTACTTAAAACTATGACTGCATTTATTTATAGATACAAAGATTCGATTTGGAAGTTAAGCTCTACGTTTGGAGTATTTTAATAAGCGGATAATCACATACTAAATGTTACGTCGGTGTTGTTTGATACATTATTATAATGTGCAAGAACGTTTTCATCCTTAGATAAACTTATTCTCAATTTTAATCAACGTGACACTGTTTTAAGGTCTCGAACTATTGTCTGTATCATTATTAACATTGATATTGTTATTATTACTTTGATACATAACTGAATATGCACTGATATATACAGTTATAAACACTCATAGTCATTCCTTCTGTCGATTCTAATCGTTCGAATGGCACAGTATCTTGCTTTTTTTCAGACGGTTTATGGCGTCCTTAAATTAAATCTGTTTTGTACAGATTGATATTTAAGTCTGGAAAAATATATTTTTTTAGTTTGTATCAATAGCATTTGAACTAGCTTTCAGTAACAGCGAGTGCTCTTAGATAGCATTTTGTTTGTGATTCGTGTCGAACTGATGAGCCAAACCTTTTCCTTCTGAACTTACATCATCTTTTTATGTTGTGCTACTGCGCCACTGCTCCGGGATAGATGTAACAGCTCTTTAACTTGTCTGTCGATTGGGGAACCTGTAATTCAATGATGGTCATTGATTATGCGTGTCATATTTGTTTCTAGTTTAATGTTTTGTAAGGCCGTTTGTTTTGGGGTAGTTTTCTTTTCGTTTGAATTTCGGGACCCTTAATAGTTACATTACGATCTGGGTTTTGCTCGTTGTTAAAGACCGCATGATGATCTATAATTGATTCCATTTACTTCGGTTGGTCTCTTTTGGATAGTTTTCTGCATTGGCAAAAAGACTTCAACTTTTTTTATATGTCCAAATGGCATAGATCTGTACTATGGCTTAACAAATAAATCATCATTAACTGATGACAAAGTGTTGGTGTTTGTAAATACTATTTCAAATATAAAATTTGATAATCAATTATTGGTGATAGTTCTTTCTGGTTTCCATAGTTTTTTTAAAACAATAAACAGCCATTAAAACGTACATTTAGTACAAGTGGCGCATCTTCAAGGGTAGTTTAGTTATGCTTATCCCTTATTGAGTCCTGAATTTTATTGTACTTTCAAATTGGTTTGTTGTCTTCTCTTTGGTCGGGTTGTTGTCTCTTTGACATATTCCCCATTTCCATTCTCAATTTTATTTTACTTTATTTTACAGAATGGTCTTCATGGACAAAAGATTTTAGTGACAATGATAAGGACTCCTCATTGAGTACGAGGGATACACTGATACTTCTCTTTACATTGATGTCGTGTGTCGTGGTTTTGATATGTTGGTACATGTTTTTTAGATTTAAATGTAAAAGATGATGATGATGATGATGATGATGATGATGATGATGATGATGATGATGATGATGATGATGATGATGATGATGATGAGACTTACACAAAAACCAGAACAGCAGTCAGATCTGCTTACCGTCCCGGAGTACCTGAACTCAATCCCTGTCTATTGTGTTGGGTTAGTCTATCACGAGATGGTTGACCGTTATTGAATATCTGGATTCCAAGATGATCACGTATATGCTTCAATTGTCTCATCCAGAATCTCGTCTTCTTTTCTTCAAATGTGATATCATCGAATGATACGTATCACCGAATTTCCTGACATGAGCAAAACAACGAGAACCACATGTGTAGCAGGATCTACATATGATTTCTTAGCGCATGAGATCACCCCGTTTTTTTGTGTTGCTCTGTATTTAACTTTTTTATGAATTAATTTTTAGACTGGTGTTTGTTTATTTGTCGTTTTTCGTATTTTGACATGGCGTTGTCAGTTTCTTCGACTAATGAGCTTTGAGTGTCATTTTTTGTATATTTCGGCTTATTTTATGCTGTCAATGGATTCCGTATGGGAGTTTTCTCCTAAAATTACAGTTGGTTACCTTTTCCGTTTTTGGTTATATTTTTTTTAAATTGATAAAGCACAAATATTAACATTACAATGATCAGCAAGATAATAACTAGAAACAGGTAAACACAAACAAAATTATTGTGAATCGACTTCTCAAAAAATTGTTTTTCGTAAATGACGATTTTTACTTATTTTATTATCTTTAAAACTCTTTATGAATGAAAGGTGAAAATGTTGCCTTAGGTTTCAATGTGTTATACTTTTGTCAAACGAACGTTGGTTTGTTGTTTACAATGTCTTGTTGTCTAGGTATTCCCAAAAGGCTTCTGAAAATAAAAGAGTTTTGATTTCTTTTAACATAACTAACATAAACTTTTGTTTCTAGCAACGAGGAATAGAAGAAATACAGAACCTAGAGAACATTCAACCTTCATTTCACAAAGTCCTCAGTATGATATGCAGATCACAAATACAACATATTCCTCAAGAGAAACAGGTGATCTTGCATCGTCTTCACATGTAGAAATACATCAACCCCAGCAACACATTACTATACCGGGGAACAGTAGCAGACCGGTTCGGCCTCCACCAGCACATAAGCAGCCATCATATTCGCACGAGAAATTACCGCCATCATACGAGGACGCCTGTAAATACTATGCAACTGAGTGAAAACCCTGAAAAGTAAATGCACTTGATAGGATATGAAAATTTTGAGACACTAAATATATAAAAAAAAACGTCGAAAGTTTCATATAATGAGATGTAATTCTAATATGACGCTATTCTTTCTCTTTGCGATCAAAGCCATGTATTAGTTCCAATAGAACAATATTGCGTGTGCGTGACGTGACAAGAAAGAACTTATGTTTTTTTTTCTAATGTCACCTTGGTGTTTTCAATTTTTTAACAATTGACAATTAAACTAGAAGTGTGCTACAAGTTATATATATAAGTCACGTTAATAATAACAAGCTGAAACATGTTTGACAAGCATAAACAATATATGTATGAATCAAATGCCACTAGTTTTATAGTATGTTATGGTTCCATAATACTGTGAGGGTATGGTAAAACATTAAAACAGAAAGTTTACATTACATTTCCTAAACATTATACATGTTATACATATATGTGTTATTTTTTTTAATGAATAACAGTGCTGAAATAAAATTAAAACGTCAGTCTTAACGATCCTATCTGCCTTCTTTCAATATCACATCTTTTCTTTTACCCGGACCAGTTTTTCAAAAAGTCCAATATAACATGGTAACTCATGTAACTGTAGTACGATTAAAAAAGCTTGATTTAAAATAAAATAAATTTAAAATAAAATAAATCTAAAATCTTTTGTTTTCAAATATAATTAAAGACCATTGTTGCTGATTAATAAAACTAAATTCTAGTTTGAAGTACAAGTTTACATTACCATGTTTTAACCTGTACGATGAAATAAAAAACCTCAAAACGTGGACCTAACCGTGGGGAAATAAACTGATCAACATGTGTTATCATTGTTATCCAACACTTGCTTTTTTCAGTGAGTACAATAAGGGTACATCGTTACATACGATCAGATCGATTTGCTATTATTTAGTAAGTATATGAATTGTATTCGATATTACCAGATTTTTTTTTTTAATTAATATTGAAGAAGAAGATGTCCTGGTGTGTTCGGAGAAATCACTGACTTTCGGCAATGAAAATCGACACTTCTAGTTTATGAATAATGGAGTCGTACATGTACACACCTGCCACGTGCAGGGTTCGAACTCACAATCTCAGTGCTGCAATAATTGAACTACTAAGAAAACTCGTGAACCGAGGCCCTTATTTTGTAGGAAAATCTAACTGTCAAAATAAACACTAATTTGTATCACTCCTTTGGTGTATGTTTACAATTATCATCTATATTTAAAACAAACACATTTCTTTTTGATTTTGTATGGTGTTTTCATATGAGACTTAAGCTTCCTATTAACAAGCTTCCTGGGCGCTTACATCTAGACTATAAGCATGATAAGACTTACTAAAGTGTTTTGGTAAGTTCAGAACTATTTCTTATGATTCACTACTTTAATTATTGCTTCTCCTGCATGTGCAGTGAGTTATCTTAATACATAAGACGGTGCGGTATCTTAATACATAAAACGGTGTGTTATAGTAAAAAATTAGACGGTGTGTTTTTTTAATACATAAGACGGTATGCTATCTTAACATATAAGACGGTTGTTTTTTTTTTTTATAAAATACACTACTTAAAGTGTGTAACAGAGTGCATGGAAAAACTATATTACGAATATAACTGTATATAGTACGGATTAATAAAGAAATGTAGTGTGTATACATTATACTTTCAATTAAGTACTTTCACATGTGAGGGGCTGGATGGGGTTTACAGAATAGAGATTAAAGGACAAATAAATTTATGATTAGAGAAAAAAAGCAAAAAAATATAAAGAACAGAGAAAAATTGGGTGCAAAAGTGTAAAAAATAACTGGTGAAAATAAAAGAATAAGGGAATACAATTCTGAGTAAGAATTAAGGGACGTACAAAAAGAAGAAATCATATTTAAAGATGAAGAAAAATGCCTCCAAATGTAAAGAATACGGAAATTAAGACCCCATCCATACCCTCATATGTTAATGCAACAATAAAATAATATGTCCAACTGCACGAACTATGAAACCATTAACCTATTAATGAAAAATTAGTTTACTGGCACATATACTGGTAATATTATATAAATCTGATTAGTTTGAAATGATCAATCATTCCTGGCTAAACCAGTTAATTTTGGTACTGTTGTTCGCATCACTAAGAAAACGGATACTTCTTTCCCGCTCAATCGTACCTGTTAGTATAAAAGAGGCAAGGTAATGATACAAACAACATATACCAATGCACGTAAATAAGTATCGATTTGTGAGAATACCTCAATCGGTTATCGGGAGTTTGGAGTGCAGGATGATAGTGAGAATGAGTATCAAGAATATAAAATATTAACTTAAAATTAATAATATTTACATAGACTGGAAGAAAATGAATATTCAGTCCCATATATGCAGGAAATAAGTACCTTGACCTTTCGTTGTAGGAAAGTATTTCCTTTCTATATTATGGAAAAAAATTCCTGACCTTAATATTCAATTATCTTATATAATACTGCTGACGTCCAATGGTGGAAAATTCCTGATTTTTTTTTTTTTTTTTTTTTTTTTGATCGGCTGGTTTAAAGATTAATCCTTTGCATTTTCCGATTTCAAGCTAGTATGATCAGTGTAAAGTTTACACACACTTTCAATGCCTTCAAGAGGACAAAACATACATCTATTAATGTAAATATGTATTTCATGAGCATATGGTTTCTACGGTATGAGTTTTGCTCATTGTTGAAGGCCGTATGGTGACTTACAGTGTTTAACTTTTACATCATTTGGTCACTGGTGGAGAGTTGTCTCATTGGCAATCACACCACATCGTCTTATTTTGAAATATAATCTAATAAGTGTATACTGATAATTAAGCTTTACCGTCGTCATAAAATTGAGAACATGATATTAGAATGAAAGAAACAAAATGACTTTGTATTACATGTATTATTCATAAACGACAAATTCACTTCTTTTCTTTGACAAGCATGCGCCCGTATACAGTTTTGATCACAATGGTTTTCACTTCATTGATAAAATGTTAAATAACTGTTAATATGTGCATAAAGTGTAGGAGGAACGGAATGGGGTTTCCAGAATAGAGACAAATGAGCCAATATAACAGAGAGTTGGGCCTAAACAATGTTTTTGTCTGATCTCAGGAGCTCCGAAAGGGTTAGCAGATCCTGCTCCACATGTGGCACCCATCGTGTTGCTCATGTTAGTACAAACCCGGTAACAAGTCAAATTCGGTAGGTCACATGCGTAAAAAGGAGACGGGATTGTAGTTACAACATTAGGAACATATCCGCTATCATCTGTGAAACGGAAATTCCATAACGGTCGACTAACAGTGATGGCGTCCGCAAAATTTACGAAGAGTTGATTTTGCTTACCTTCCAGTTTTAAGAATGAAGTAAAGATGTATTTGACACACCTTTATTCATCTGAAAATTTTTATTTTCAATCAACGCTTCCTGTAACCGTCCCCTCGATACTACTGCTGCTGCTAAAAATGTTGAAAGCGAAGACACGTCATCAAAAGGAAACCTTTGTATATACACTTCACACTAGAGTTTAGTTTTATTAATCAACAACAATGGTATAAGAGGGAGAGAGAGAGAAAAGAGAAAGCTACATAATTATGTATTTATTGTCAATCTTATTATAAAGAACACGGCATAAAATGAAAAGCAACTGTTTTCCCTGCCTCATGTATCAAAAAATTGAAAACAACACGCACTGAAAATTTAAATTAGTCACTATGACTATTCAGTTAGTCAAATATTAGCCGAAAGGTAGTCAACAGCATATATGACTACTAATCAAGTCATTGTGACTGCCTGCACGGTCAATTTGACTATGTTAGTGGTCACAGCACCACGTGGTGTAGAGTATCGGTTTTCACGCGCACTCTTTCGCGTTCCCTTTGTTCCCTAGATCGTGTAGATGTAAACAAACCAGGAGGCACGAAACTGTTTTTGTCAATTTAACCAATTGTTTAAAGTAAGTATTATGTTTATATGTTTTAATTCTAACTTACAAAAATGCATCTAAAGAATAAGAAGTGTAATGAATGTTATATCGGCACATGTTGACGTAATGACAATAAAAAAGGGGGAGATATGTATACGGGATATCAATTTTGATACACATTCAACGTATTGTCGATTGAAAAGAGTATTTAGCGATATCTTTTTTTTCATCTGACCAAAAACTGTTAAAAATAAACACTGCAATCGATATTCACAACAATAAATTAAAAAAACCTCAGGGTGGCTGTCAAGATCCTGGTGCTTACATTACAATGCTGTGATATAGGATGGGTGGCTGTCAAGATCCTGGTGCTTACATTACAATGTTGTGTTATAAGATTGGTGGCTGTCAAGATCCTGGTGCTTACATCACAATGTTGTGGTATAAGATGGGTGGCTGTCAAGATCCCGGTGCTTACATTACAATGTTGTGGTATAAGATGGGTGGCTGTCAAGATCCTGGTGCTTACATTACAATGTTGTGGTATAAGATGGGTGGCTGTCAAGATCCTGGTGCTTACATTACAATGTTGTGATATAGGATGGGTGGCTGTCAAGAT
Organism: Mytilus californianus; assembly: GCF_021869535.1. Classification (NCBI taxonomy): domain Eukaryota; kingdom Metazoa; phylum Mollusca; class Bivalvia; order Mytilida; family Mytilidae; genus Mytilus; species Mytilus californianus. The sequence goes on from NW_026262712.1 coordinate 39,774,968, forward strand.
CCCGGTGCTTACATTACAAAATAATTGTATAAGATGAGTGACTAAATCACTAGATCAAAGATTTTAAAATTTGTTTTTTTCTTTTAACTTTTAACATGACTGATATAACTGTTTATTGTTATATTTTAGCTTCTAAAATGATATAATTATATTTTTCAGCAAATGAAGACATTGCTATTTGTATGGGCACAGCTGAGAGATTTTTGACCAGAGAGAATATTACACAGACACATGCAGAGTTGATACCGACAAAATATCTTAAATAAACACTTCAAATTCTGACATACTGAAAATGTATAAAATATATATTTAAGTTGGGATATCATAATGTATGTAACAATGAGTTTATAATAAATACATTTTCTTTATTTGGTTTTTAGACTTTTAATATATGTCACTGAGTAATGGTAACACATGGAAACTTAAGATATAGGAAGGTTTTGAACATTGAACACTTTGTGGTTTTATACTGTTGTCATTGTTAGTACTGCTGCTGTGGTATTTTTAATGATATTATATTCCAGATGTATTTGTCAATCCTATGGAAGAGAAACAACATAAAGTATAATAACAGAAGAAATGAAACACAAAAGTACAGCACGGATAGAAACACACACAAAGTCAAATGGTAGAACAAAAAACACAACACAAATTAAAATAACAGTCTAACAGTCGTGACTATTCACAGTAATCATGTTGACTAACCAACATGGTCACTTTCGACCATTTCAATAAGTCATATGGACTGCATTCAATTGTCAAACTGACAAATGTGCATAGTCAATTGAACAATCCAATTCGTCATAACGAGTATACCATATAGTCATTTTGACTTCCTAACATAGTCATAATTACCACCCTTCTCAGTCAAATGTGACTAACCATCTAGTCAAACGACTAAGAGCATAGTCAAAATGATTAAAGTGCATTGTCATCTAGAGGACAGTCAAAATGACCAATTAAATTGGTCAAATTGACTAATTTAGGTTTTCAGTGCGTTTAATAATTTCATGCGTCCGACGCGCTTTTCTGGATTTACCTTCATCAGGAACGCTCAATGCCAAACATTTGAAATCCGAGGGATGTATAAGTACCGAAACAGTTGAAGAGCTATATGACAAAAATACCTAAAACAAATAGCCAAATTCATCTAAGGTCAACTTTGCCTGAGGGAGTTGAAACCTTAGTTTCTTCAAATGTCCTGCCCATATTCTATATTTTAATAAAAAATAACAGTTATGCAGTACCGCGACCTTAACCGCCAAATGCTTATAGTGAAATGAAATGTTTCATTAAAGTATGCATGTATATCAATGTATTATCTTTCTTTTGTTATTTTGGCTCAAACTACAAGCTTAGCATATTCCATATTATGTAGAAGAAAACATATTGATATTGAATTCTTTTTATCTGGAATTGTTACGGCAGATCTAAATACCAAATGCATATTCACGTATGTATTTCTGAATTCAGTCAAGGTTGGAAACGGATGTTTGTAGAAATATGGTCTCTGAGACCTATTTCTTTCTGGCTGTAACACAAATTAATTAATGCCAGAATGGTGTTTGAAAGTTTTGATGCCTTTAAACGAGTCCACGCTCTGGTACAATAAAAAAAACTTCCGCCCTTCGACTGGGCATGTCTATTTACATGTATTTGTGTAATCAATAAAGCCAGACGGATGATCCTCGTGATGAGTTTACACCCTCTGACTAAATGATTGTTCATTCTTTCTATCAAGCGGGAGAAAATGACCTGTTAATTATATTATTAACCAATTTACCTACGACCATAAGCATTTGCTCTGCGATCAATTTCATCTTATTTACATATATTTACCAATTTATCATTGTTTGATATTCTGCATGGCAAATATCGTTTCGTAAGAGTAATATCCTTAAATAAAAATACATGTATGAATAATTATTTTAACTGAACATTATAATTATACTTCAGTTGATTTAATTTAGTTAACATATCCATTTTAGCTTCAAGAAAACAATCATTCACTAGTTAACGAATTCGTAATTAAAATTACGAAAAAAAAGGTATATTGAGCACCAAATAAAATATTTAAGGCATGCCAAAAATCGAAACACAAACAAATATCTAAATCACGCATACGGACAATCAAGAACAACAATAAATTCTCATCAAATACGTAAAGCTTATTTTAAAAAATTAAACAAAAAAAGCCTTAAACATTTGTTTACGCCTATGGCAAATGACATCATATTATGTAACTGCTAATACTAATTTTGTATTTACCCATCTCATTTCCAATTTCTAATGCGGATTCCGCGTGTTTTTTATGATCTTTTCCGGATGATAACCGAGTATTATAATCACTTATTTGTAGACTGACTGAAGTAATCCATTATGACGATATATAATAATTAATAATATGTTATTGGAACAACATGTTTTTTCTATATGTAAGTCAGTTATCTTTTTTCGCATGATGATTTTAGATAAATGAAAGCCGTTTGTAATATATTTGTATCAAGAAACTGCTTTAATCAATAGTCTGACACATACTTTGTAAACGTTTATTTATTCTGTTGTGTATTGACCTTCCCATTATACAGTTAAAAGTTTCAACAGCATTAGCAAAGATCGGTTGAACTAATAATAGATTACAAAGTTATTTTAAGAATTACATCACAGATAAAGTTCACGGATGTCATGCAAGCAATTTGTAAACAACGCTTTGCATGAGGTAAATTCCATTGATATTTTTATATTACTTTCTGACTAATTCGATGGCATAATTACCAAATCAATCAAAACCTGTAGGAAATAGGCATTGTTTGTATAGAAAACGTAATAGTGATACTAGGTACAGACATGGAGAATACACGAATGATGTGTTTTTCATCTTTTACCGAAACCGACAACTCGTGGAAAAGCCCGTCTAAACTGGATCAAAGCTAGTGATCGACCGGATGATGATTTTAACATGAATAAAATCAAAAGACCTACATATATATGCAGCAAGTATTTGGCATGATAATATAGTCCTACGGCTGAAAATGCTGATCCAATCCCAGCACTTTGAGAGACCGATGAACAGGTTAGTTTTAGTGCATTCTTCTTTTATTCAAATTACATTTTGTGTTGGTATTTACATGTAAAGCTAATGAATTTTTAGATTAGCTCAATATTTGTTTTTCTTCAGAATGTGATGTTAACTGCAAACATTCCTTGTTATTTGTAATAGTGAGTTACATGTATATTTAAGTCAAATTTTTAATATAAAAGAGAACATGTTGTATGATTGCCAACAAAACTATTTATACATTTAATTTTTCACCGGTAAAAAAAAAGGATTGAATGCATAAGGAAAACATCTTCACCTAGCAGAAAGCTAATAAAAATTTCAAAAACGGATATAAAAAACGCTGCTGACGGTTTCATTGACCTGTCCATTGATTTATCTATTCTAAATATATTTTTTACAGACAAGGTTAGTCTTGGGAGGTTTAAACATCATTCGACACAACCGAAAACAAATGAAAATATGATTTATAAATTTTAATTGATGAATTTCGAACATATAATAATATAGAACACTTGATAATAAATGATGCTGATATCTTCCCTCTGCACACATTTTGTGGCTAGCATTCTAAAATTAAGTGGCATAATTTATTAGATTTAAACATGTGTAAATTTAAGCTTAACATTTTTTTTCAATTTCAGTTAACAACAATTCATATATAAACATCAGTTATCAAGTTACCAATACTACATTTTGTAAATGAAGCAATTAAAAAAAACATGATATGTTATTTTTATGTACATGTACAATGTTGAAGGTTATTAAACTACATTTAATATATATTTTATATTTCAGGAAGCAATTTTCTGCATCTGCAGATTCATCGTCACAAACAGAGTGTATACCGACAAATGAAGGGCAAACAATATATGTAAAAAAAATTGGAAATGCAATAATCGAAAACAAGATTTAAAAAAAAAACCAAAAAAAACAAAAAAACAAATGAGAAATAGTGAAAGTAGTAAGAATGATCAAACAAATGAACAAAATGACACCACCCTTTGCGTAATGACGACGATCAAAGACAATGATGCTAATATGAAATTATTCTTAGGATTGATATATGCTTAGTTTTGCATTTTATTTAACTTTCTTGGCTCTAGTGTTTACATTTTAATATACTGTGATGAAAAAGATGATTCAAAAGAAGGTTTAAGGAAAGGTCATAAAAATCTTGAAACAAAAAGATGAGTTATTTCTGACCTTTTTAAGACTTAGAAGGGGTTACAGTATTGATACTATTTCAAAAATTTACGAATTGCTTTTGTTAACATGGATTCAGCTTCACCATATCAATGGCACAAGACATGTTTCCAGGACGACAGCATTCTAAAGTTGAATTACCAAAAGTATTTTTAACTTTTAAGGATAGACAATAGATTCCACTGATTTTATTTACCAGTACCAAGATATTTCAAAAGACGAGGACATTTGTAATCTTCATACAAAAACAACTATACTTATAAATGTTTTACTGGCACAGCACCTTACAGATCAATTGTTTATGTCTCAGGCTTATTTGAGGACTCGGTAAGTCGTAGAGCAATTGTTGAGTTGAATGGAACTTTAAACTATAGAAATCCAGGTGATTCGGTTCTTGTAGATAAGGGATTTACAATTGAAGACCTTCCACTCAGACGCCAAGCTTCCTTGAGTAAACCACTATTTCTAGGATAGAGAAAAAAATACCTCCCAAGAAGAATATAAAATAGCCAAGGCTAGTATACATATTGAACGCGTCAAAGAAAGTGTGAATAAATGGAAATTACCTGTGTTAATGTCTTCAATTTCCAATCAATTGGTATTTGGTACAAGTTATCTTGTAATAGTTATTAAACCTTTAATCGACTAAGAACAAACTTTGAACATTTATATATATATATATATATATATATATGTGGTGGTATCAATATAAAAACTATACCTGTGTCTCCATTATTAATTTGTTTAATTTTATTATGTACATTTACTATGATTTAACAATATATAATCTATTTTTAGACTTGAAATATATTGGCATATTAATGTCTGTTAAAATAACAGGGAACAGTTTCTTTGGTACCCAATTTTCAAAAACCTCAAGAGCAATAACTTGTTCTCAAAGGGTCACGTCTTTCGAGTCCTATAACTGCTAGCTGGAGTGAAAAAAGTAGGCATGGTGTGTTTTTAGCTCTAAGGAAGCAATCTCGGATGTTAAACGAGAGAGGCAAGCGGAATATAGCTTACTATTCAATATTTTGTTTTCTCTTAATGCCAAAACCAATTCAAACGGTGCCACTTAACGAAAAAGTTTTGAACATTTAATTTTAAGAAGATCATATTTCTGATCTTTTTCTGGATAAACAATAAGATCATCAGGGGACCTTTCGATTTCTTGCAAAAATTCCTTTATCGAGAATCCTGTTTTTATGACTCGAACGTCTTGTATTTTTCCTGCCATATGTTTTAAATAATCTGCTCTGGCTTGCTATTCACTTTCAAACGGTGTCTGGTATAGGAAATGTATGTAAAATTAAAATATTATATGAAATAAAGTTAAATAGTATACGTTTGGTACCATCACAATACTGTGTTTCAGTGTTTAAGATGCTTCAAAGATTGCTGGCTAGTTTTGCTGTTGAGGCGGTGATCCGGAACCATCTATTTGATTTCCATGTATCAGATTCTGATTGAAGTGAGGTTATTGATAGCATGTAGGAAGCTGTAGGTTACTGTTGTTTTTTTTTTTCGTCACGTAGATTATTTAATACAATCTAAATTAAATTTTCCAGTTGATCTATTCATTCTTCTTCAATGCAAACATTATTCTTATTGAGAGGTAAGCTTCATATTGAGAGGTAAAAAAGGTGCCCACATAGTGCACTTGACAGTTTTTAAAGCATTATATTCATGTTCAAAGTAAAAGACTGTTTTGACTCAAGGTTAATGGTTCTTTGGTTCTGTGTCCTGAGATAAAAAAAAGTTCGCAGCTTCGATGGTCTAGATTTATGATATAGATATGCTGCTTCAGTTATTTTTGTTGGATTTTTGTTGGATTTTTGTTCGATTTTTTTCGCTGGTTTTATTCGCAAGGCATACTCTGAAACCTTAAAATTGTCCCCTATAATATTCACATTTCCATTTTTCAAAATATTGGTCTCCTTTTGTGAGTGACTTTGAAGTCATGTGTGGCAAGCCGGTAAATGTCTCGAGTAAATAACTGTATATATGGCCGTAAATGAAATTGGTTGGTATGGTTTAGATGGAAAAGGTTTCCATCCTAATACTAATAGGATAGCCGGTAATTTTTTTAATACTCTCAGGTATGACTGTTTCAAGTTGTATTTCATAACATTTCGCTTGATTAATGTTTATATCGATTTGATCTAATTTTCCGTACTTGATTACATCTTTGCATCAAAAAACAAATATATGCAATTTTACAACGTTGATCCTTCATAATGTAAGCTCTTTTATTAATTTCAATTATTTAACGATCGAAACAACAATGTCGATAGAGACTGAATATGTCCACTTCAGACAGTAAAAAAGAATGTTTATAGAATTATAATGGGCGTAAAGGAGTAGGCCCAGTAAGAGCCCTTTTTGGCCCCAAAATATAGCAGTTTTACAAAATTGTTAAAATGTAAATTTTCAGCTATTTATTGGAAAGAAGAATACTTCTGTTACATAAATATGGGCTGTTTTGACAATACAATGCACATGTATCGGGTACTAGCATCATTAAGTCATGCTAAATTACTGAAATCTTCGAAATTTTGGCATTTTGGTTAATTTTTAGACGGTTTCCGTCTGAAATGGAAGTGGCCGCATTTGTGTTCATTCTTAACATTTAAATGTTAGTTGTATTTGATGATAATACATAACATATATAAAGGTTGAGAATGAACACGGATGCGGCCACTTTCATTTTTGACAAAAACCATCTGAAAAGTGACATATTATGACATATTTGATAGATTTTTCATACTTATGCTTGAATTTGAGCGTCTTTAATGACTAAATCAGTTCAAATCTTTCACATAAACGAATTGAATCGACTGAAGTAGACACTTAAGTGTTTAAAAAGTGTCCAAAATCTTTCATCAGATGAACCTGAATTTTGAGGCCAAAATCGGCCCTTACCGGACCTACTCCTTTATGCATGTCACCATTGTTTGTCCTCCAACGGAAGGAGATACACACACATTTTGTGATAAAGTGTTTCGTCAATAAACAAAAACAGTAGGCGTTGTTTTTGGGGTCACTCACATTTTTAGTAGTTCATTTTGGTTTCTAAGTGATTAGATATCTCTGCATTCGAACCATGTTTGTCAAAATCCTTATGTTTATTTACATCTAAAAGCTTCAAAGTCCGTCAAGCCACACAGAGATATATTATTGAAAATTAACATGACCACTATGAATGATATAAACTTATGTATATATACTACTTGATTGTTGTTATTGTTTATTTGTGTGTGCTTCTATATATTATGTTTGTACTTTCTTCATGAGGGCTCCCAGTATGATTAGTGACAAATAGTTTGGTTACCCACTTTGAATGCTGATTATTATTATTATTAGTATTATTATTATTATTATTTTTATTATTATTATTATTATTATTATTATTATTATTGTTATTATTATTATTATTATTATTATTATTATTGTTATTATTATTATTATTATTATTATTATTATTATTAATATTATTATTACCGTTTAAATAGCACATCGACGTAACTTTCTAATTGATTTGTGTCAATTAAGTGAGTTAGTGAGTTAGTAAGAAGTTCTCATTCCTAGCTAGTATCACTGGTTTTATAAAACACATGTATTATGCATATTTATTATACACAAGTTCATATACTTCATGTACTTATACACATTACTATCATTGCATGGTTATACAAAATCACGTCCATGCCTACTGAACTCTCGACATTCTCATCCTTTGACAGCCACCTTCAACACTTCCTTAACAACATGAATGTAACATACATCATTATACCACAAAACTATAGGGATAGGATATATAAGAAAACCTTAGTCATAAAATATATACGGCTTGTAATGAGAGTGATTAAAGTGCAAACACAGCTGCATCATTCATTTACTGTAGCGGACATTCAGACTGTCTTCTACAGTTCCTCATAAAAAAATATCCTAGAATTATTTAACAACTTTGACCGGATCAGTTTACAATCGTCAATTAAAAACTGATTACAGATAAAGTTACAATTGATGAAATTGCGGTTCCATAACAGGTTTCCGCGAAAAGTAATTGAATATAAGCCATGGAAGAGATTATAATGGGTCACTCGTATAAACCTATCGACATCAGACATTTTAAAGTGAAGTATGACATGTATAATACAAAAAATAACAGGTTACTTATTTGAAAAATTAAAGAAGAACATAATTATTAGATACACTTTGTAAATTTTAAGTAAATACGAAAACTTAAACATAATGAAACAGAACAAATAAAAACACATATAACACATGTATAAGTCACCGTAGTCCAACGTTGGGCTAAGAGCATAAACACTCAACTCGTGAACAGGACCGAAAACATTTGTGGAAAATTCAACAAGTTTTGTGAATATCTCAACACAACACTTACTTCTGAATTGACAGAAGCATACAGTGGCATCAGCACCTATCGATGACCCATATTACTTGCTTGTATTTCACGCAAATTGACTCGATAACCGCAACGTTTGATCTAGGAATATGACAGCTATACATGCTATAGGACACTTAGTATTGGGGTTTTAAATCCCCCTCTCTATCGACATATCTCGATCGGTCGATTTCGGGAGATGATAAATACACAGACAATTAAATTTAAAACATAAAAAGCAATGCAACTATCGGGATTGAAAAATTCTTGGTTGTACTAACATTTCAATGTCAAAAAATTATACATGCGATAGTTGTTTGCAAAACATCAAGAGGTTTCTATAATATGAATGTGCGATATTTTTTAATATGTTTCTTTCATACAAGTGATTTAATCGGTTAAATTTTATCTTTGCATTGTAGATCAATGCTTGTGTGTCGTTATTGACAATACTGTTAACAAAATCTATTGCAGTACAAGGTAGGCATCAGCTTAAACATACATATATTTACGAATAGTTGTAGAAGGTACACTTGTTCATCGATTTAACACTAAATTAACGCAGAGATACGATAAATATGCCAGAAACTCATGTATATTGGATAGCCTTATCTCTGTGCAGTCTGAAACTTTAGTGTAATCAAATGCAAATTATATAATGAAAAAGTTAATTTTAAGGGTCTTTTTTAAAAAAAAGTCATGAAAGTATAATTTCTGAATTGCCTGTACATATATCATAGGCAGAATGTTACACAAAATTTGATTATTATTGCAGTTGCTGATTTAACCAATCAAAAATGCAATGACCACATCCTGTCGACACGACCAAATAAACACGTTCAGTTGATACTAGCTAGGAATGAGAACGGATATATTCCTGATATCGATGGCTGTTATTATGCGATAAATCTTAATCATACTGGGCACGAATTTCAAAGAATAGAAGTGAGCGTTTCCCTAGAGACTTTGTCTGATTGTCAATATAAAGTAGAAATTTATTCAGGAGATCCAGCAAGTAACAATAAATTTGAGGTAATTGTTTCTTTTTTTGTTTAAAATTTATTTGTTGTAAATTTGAACACCAAGCCTTTCAATATTTAGAGAAAGTGCTGTTTATTTACATATCTAGAATGCCACCTTTTGTTTTCGGCAGCATATACTGGTTGCCCTTCTGTCCTTTAATCCGTCTTTCCGTCTCAGTGTCCGACACAAATGGTTTCAGGATTGTAACTGGAGTTTATCTACTTGTTTAAAATGCAACTTACACAGATGGATGACATAGGCACAGGGTTGAATTCCAATGATTTTATGTAACAATAAACCATCAGATTTTACAATTATTGGCGCAGCCATTTTATGAAGATAACATGGTATTCAGAATTAAGAGTATGGCTAATCCTGATTGGTCGATATGTGGGTCCGTTATATTACTATTATTAGACACTTTGTGCACCCTGCATTATACCAAAGGCAAAATCATATATTTTCCAAAGCCCTAACAGAACTGAGATGTCTTTTCAACGCTAGGATGAGTCACGTGTTTTAAGTGCAAAATCGATAGGCAAGGGAGATATGTACAAATTACGTTAAGAAAAGCAACGGGAACCTATGTTTTTTGGACCAAAAACACTATCTGAATAATTTTCTTCAATTCTAGCAAGGTTTCTAAAGTCTGTATCTCGAAAAAGGCTATCATTGTCGTCTATGGGGAAATTAATTGTTTATTACAATCTATAGAGTAAATCGTTTCAAGTTCAACGTCACTGAAACTAAAATATAATGTTTTTGTAAAATGGTTGGACAAAATTGGCGGAGATGTATACAAAAGGAAATAATTAATTAATAGCGTCAAATAAATGACTTGTCTAACATAAATAGATACGTCATTTCATAAAAATATAGCTAACGAAGCGAACTTTAAACATTGACAAGTTATGCAGGGTGATAAAGAATAAAACAAATATCAAATAAAACAAGGCTATCAATATAACTGTCAAATGTTTAATTACATTGAAAACTTAATTTAAAGTGGATTATAATTTGTGAATAAGGTTTACCAGTATGAATCATATGTGTGTCTCAAATAGTAAAGTTTTATTGATTTTCACAGACACTTGACTGTTCTTCAAATCATTTATGGAAAGGTCATTTCCCCACAACAACACTTTATTTGCGTTACGTTAGTCATACCATAATAGAATTTAATAACAGCATTGCCAGATATGCCAAGATGATGACAAATATCACCTATCGTTTGTGCACGTCATGCTACCAAGAGCTTCCATATCTTTTCACCTTAAAAAAGTGTCGTAAGTACATTATGTTATCCTATTCTATTTTTATAAAATGATACATACAAATTATAATAAAGTTACCAACAAATGTTATACATAGAGAATATCATATTGCTTTTTCAATATCAAACCTGTATCAACCCGAGTCTATTATATAATCACGAGAGCTCTGCTCGAGGAATAATATTGGTTGAGGGTTGATACGGTGTGTGACATTGAGAAAAAAAACATATCACATACACTTTATTATATACATGTACAACAATGTACCTGAAGCACAACTCATCTCTCTTATATATTTTTTACGACACATGACGTAATACACATTAGGGGTGAACTTGATAAAGCTTTTGTAACCGTGACTGATATCGATTACGTGACGTCATACAGATAAGGACTTTAATAAAGCCTTTGCAACCGTGACTGGTATCGATATATTCACGGATGGCTGATACAGCACGATTGTATCATCAATTGCATTACACATACCATTTACGTTTATTCGCTACTAAGTATATAATAAAGTACAATATTTCACAATGCCAACGACCAACTCCTTTAATAAAAAGTAACTTACGAAAAAAAATATGGTTACGATACCTTGACCTGTTAGGGGCACATCATGTGGCGTGGTTAAAATCAGTTACACGTGAGCACACATCTCCTCCTTAAACTATCTAAAAAACTAAATAAAGGGAAGCTACCAACATGATGATATCTAAGACAAAATAAAACATACAATGAAAAAATATATTTCGGAATAAAAAGTAGAATAACAAAAATATGGAACTCCAAGAGAAATTCAAAATTGGAAAGTCCTTTATGAAATCGCAAAATCAAATGCTCTTACCTATCAAACGAATGGAAAACAACTGTCATATTCCTGATTTGGTACAGGCATTTCGTTAAGTAGAAAATGGTGGATGAAAACTAGTTGTATAGCTAGCTAAATCTGTCTCCTTTATGACAGTTACATATAATTTCATTATATTGACAACATTGTGTGAACAAAACAAACAACCATGATAAGTAGAAATGTCAAAAATTGAAAATATCTAAAATAATGAAAGTTCAATTGTTGAAACGGAAGACCAAAGAGAGTAAATTTGAGGGTTGCTTCAATTCACATCATTATGTTTTACGCCTGTTTGATGATATCCATGATCATTGACATTAGTAAACAAGTTTACGTACAATTTGGTCTGAATGTCATCTGAAATGACTGAACATACAACTCGTTAAGATATAATGTTGTGTTTGTAGATCCTTTCTTCTGGCAAATTCTGCATTCTATAGAAAATAAGTATTTCAATTTGCAGTCATTGTATTACTGTTTAGTCAATTTCATTGGATTTCGCATTTAGTTAGTACATGCAATTATAAAAATAATACTTTCACTTCGATTTTGAAAATTTGCACATGCTCCTTCTCAACCAAGCACCGTGCACCATGGAGTTAAAGCAAACACTAACTGGTTTGTTATTTGTTGTGGGTACGGTGAAATCATGAATTTTACCTTTTTAGCCAATACAAAAAAAATCAGCCGAAGTCTGACTTGTCTAATAAGGTTAATAAATATTTCATTTACACCTGGTCACCCTAAATAAACATGTTATATTTGCAAAGGAACATTCAAGGCAATAGTAGTATACCGCTTTTCAATAATCATAAATCGATTAAACTAAAACAAATCCGGGTCACAAATCAAAACTGACATCATTCAATCAAACTAACTCTTTTAAAACTGAATGTATCTATTATAGTTATGGAGTATTGTGGGACTGAAGTGTGTATCGCCGATAGAGACGTAGAATATGTATACAAATTCCCTTACTGGAACAATCATGAAATGTGTCCACCATGTCGGTCTATAACTTTTTCTGTCAAGGATTCGGTACAAATATGTTTTGAATCTTTTACAAACCGGTCAATATTGGATGCTGGGAGCTGTCATGTAAAAGTGGATATTGATTACTATCCAGCACTGGTAATAATATATATTCAAGTTGAACATTCTATTTCTATCATTAAACTAAAGGGATGTGACATGTAACATGCGACACCTTGGAGTTTCCTATAGCAATTTTACTCAACAAAAAGAAAACATGAAAAAGAAAAAAAAGAAAGTAAAAAAATGAAAATAAAAGTTCTTGTGAATGAAATCGCATTTGCAGTTACACAAATTTGCTGTACATGTTTGACTTTTAATTTTGATGAAAAATTCATAAAAAATTATTAAAAGTAGTTCATCATATAGTAGTTCCATATCTCGATTGAGGCGATACACAGTTGCGGATTCAAGGGAGGGGACAAAAGGTGTACCATTTCAACGGAAAAAAAATCATTTAGATTTGCTTGATATCTAATGTTGGACTAAGTTATGTTAATTTGTTCCTTAGAAGATCTTCAGGGGAATCACTTTCTATTTGTAGAAACCAGTAATTTCAATCAAATTCATACTATGCAGGGGACATACCTTGCTAGACATCGCGTACAATTTCTTTTCTTGTTTACTAGTAGTTTGTTCTAATTGAAATAAAGATACTGTGTCAAGGCGTCGCTTTCAAAGATCTGAAAACCATGACAACCCTTCGTTCATATTTCTGTTTATAAACCCTTTCCAGTTTCCCTGGTTTTGTATTTATGAAACAAACATTGCAACATTTGAACACTAACTATTACAGGCTTATCAAATAATCTAAAGAACAAAACGTAGAACGGAGTGTTGGTAGATACCTGCAAGGAATACGTGTGCACTCTATCTGAATTTTATTCATATTGTGCTTTTTTGGAAATAAAATAAACGCAAATAGATTTTGAAAATGTATCGATGTCTACAGCAAAACAAGATGAAGAATTACATACGAAGCGGTATAGGGGGAGGGTTGAGATCTCACAAACATGTTTAACCCCGCCGCAGTTTTGCGTCTGTCCCAAGTCTGGCCTTTGTTAGTTTTGTATGTTTTTTAATTTTAGTTCATTTAAATGTTTTGGAGTTTAGTGTGACGTCCATTTTCATTGAACTAGTACACATTTTGTTCAGGGGCCAGTTGAAGCCCGCCTCCGGGTTGCGGGATTTTCTCGCTGTGTTGAAGACCCATTGGTGGCCGCCGGCTATTTTATGCTCTTTGGTTGGGTTGTATTTTTGACACATTTCCCATTTCCATTCTCAATTTTATTAAATGATGTATTTAATGTGTTATATTAGTATTCTCGGTACTTTCCCGTAACAGTACTCCCCTTTCACATTTTTTTCAACCGACAAAGTCTAAACAGTTGATATTAAAGACTAATTGTAATAGCCTGAATTTTAAAATGCGATATTAATAAATAAGCAATTTTCACAAATCATATTAGCTTTATCTAATCATATGCATCACCAAAACAATGCATTTCTCTACAGGTTTTAAAAAACAGTTTGATGAAAAAATGGTGTCTTCCTTGGAATGTAAAAGACAAAAGAGTTACATTTACTTTTGGTGAAGATTCCAGTTGGAATTGCATACATTCACAAGATTGTCGTGACGGTTCAAGATGGAATTGCCAAACGACACCAAGATGTGATGTTAAAATTCGAATTATTCCAGAAAACAGAGATTCTAACTTATGTCCAATGGCAAGTTCTAATCAAAGAGGTAAGGTTTTGACTTTTGACACAAACGAATACACTTCGTTTGCAACATCATTAACTGTCCATTACTAATGCACGTGTGAAGCAGGATCTGCTCACCCTTCCGGAGAAACTGAGATCACCCCCAGTCTTTGTTGGTGTTCGTGTTGCTAAGTTTTTAGTTTTCTATGTTGTGTTTTATGTGCTATTGTTTGTCTGTTTGTCTGTTTGTCTTTTTCTTTTTCAGCCATGGCGTTGTTAGTTTATTTTCAATTCAAGTTTGAATGTCCCAATGGTATCTTTCGCCTCTCTTTTATGGAAAAATGCATGTACAAAGTCAGGAGTATGACTGTTGTTATCCATTCGTTTGATGTGTTTGAGCTTTTCATTTTGATATTTGATAAAGGACTTTCCGTTTTGAATTGTCCTCGGAGTTCGGTAGTTTTGTTATATTACTTTTTGCTATAGTCCGTAACTCATGTAAGTGTTAGACAGATGATCTGTCGAACTTAATTAAACGTGGAAAATATATCATGGAATTACGGACAAAAGAGACAAGTTTTTTTTCGGCTGGTGGCTGATGATTTTCATTTAATATATAAATGCAATTAATCACTTCCTGAAAAGTTTATAAAACTAAACTTAAAATTTAACTTAAAACTTAAAAAAAAAAAAGAAAAAAAAATAACAAGAAGAGTTATCAGTTCAAAATATGGCACATTTCATATTAGTATGAAAGGATATGTAATTGTTAGCAAAAAAAAATAAAATAAGAAAACAAATAATTGAATTATCAATTTTGCTCTTGAGCAATATGGCATGAAGTTCAAAAAATAAAGTTGTAAACTATACCATGTCACGAGCTTCATCAATTCAAATACAAACCACCCGCATAATTAGCTATGACATTCCCTGGTACGACTATGGAAACTACCATTTAACTTCAAAAAGGGGGTGGGTATGTTTTTGATATGGTTCTTTCCTAAAAATTATATTCTGATCCACGATTTGATGAAAAATAAAGTTGTCAAGCAGATGATAAAACGAAATATTCTGTATCCACATTTTCACCATTCCTTAAAGTGTTAAAGTTTGAAAAAAAAATTTGATTGATAGCATGCAAAAACTTAAAAAAAAAAAAACAACCCTTGAAGTTAAATGGTTGTTCCCTAATGTTAACACTTCAAAGAGAACACCAACGGTTTGATTTATGCTACACCCCGAACGAAAAACAAATATGACAGAAACCCATCAGTTATAACCACTTGGTAAATTTTAAAGTCAAGAATTTCGTTACCACAGTTATTACTTAAAACTGTAACTACATTCATTCATAGATACACAGATTCGATTTGGAACCTTTGCTGTATATATGTAGAAGTATTTAATTTTCGGAAAAGCACATACTAATTTGTACGTTGATGTTGACTGTAGCGTCTTTATATTTAAATACGATCCATGTTCAAGAACGTATTCATTCCTATGAACATGATGAACACACGTTTTTTTTTTTTTTTTTTTTTTTTCAAAGTTAATCAATTTTACACTGTTGTAAGGTCTCTACGTATTGTCTATTTTAGTACTAACATGAATATTTTCATTCTAATCTGGAAAAAAACCATGAAATCTTTATAAGTTTCATTTTAACTACCTTAGAATTACTGCGAGTTAGAACGATAGTTTTTTTTTCTTTTTGTGGTTCGTTTAAATCTGATATTTGCTTCATCCTTTCAATGTTTTGCTGCTGCACAATTGTTCAATAGGTAAACAAAGTGTGGTGGTGGGGGGGGGGGGGGGGCAAACTTGTTTTGCCCACTCATATTATGTTTGTGGCTGTCCGTCTCAAGTGAGAAACCTGCCATTCAGTGCTTGTCATTGGTTACTCGTGTCATAAGTTTTTTTCTAGTTCAATGTTATGTCATCAATCAGTATGTTTGTTTTCGTTTTTTTTTTTTTTCGTTTGAATTTGATATCATTTTGTCATATTATGGGAACTTTTATAGCTTAAATTGCGATATAGTTTTAGCTTATTGTTAAATACCGCATGGTGACCTGTAATTGATCACATTCACTTCGTTTGGTCTCTAGTGGATAGTTTTCTGCATTGACAAACATACTACATCTATTTTTTTAGGAACAAAAGGCAGTTGAAAATATCTTCATTAAATAACTACTGTGCACACACATAAATAAATCATCATTAAATGTTGACTAACTACTGGCATTTGTAAATTATATCAAAAATATATAATTTGGTGACCAATTAGTGGGTATGATTTTCTTTTTGTTTTTTTATTCCATCGAAAGATACTAAACAGTAACCTAAGCACAAGTGTCACAGCTTTAAAGGTAGTAAAGTCATGCTTATTCCTTATTAGACCTGAATTTTATTGTATTGTCAAATTAATTTTTACTTTATTTTACAGAATGGTCCTCATGGACAAAAGATTTTAGTGACAATGATAATAACTCTTCGTTAAGTACTAAGGATACACTGGTTATTATCTTTACATTTGTGGCGTGTGTCTTGGTACTGATATGTTGGTATTGTAAATACAGATGTACAAGAAAGAGTCAGAGTCAGAATGGAATGGAGAATGCGAGGCGAGGTAATTACAACTAACGGACCACAGAACAATTGATGTGATGCATTAATGAAATCTAACCTTGATTCTCTTTTACGACGATGACTATGAGATTGATGATGATGACGATGAATATGACGATGATGATGATGACGATGACGATGATGATGATGATGATGATGATGATTATGATGATGATGATGACGACGACGACGACGACGACGACGACGACGACGACGTATTTTAATTTTCTAATTGTTTTATATAATGACATTATGGTTTCAAACACAGAAAAGGGTACAGGATAAAAATGATAATTTAAGGCTTTAAATAACGATGTTTGCCGTTTTTGTTCGCGTTTTTTCCTGAAAACTATAACAGATACAGTGAAACTATTTACAGCAAAAAATGATCTTTTCACCAAGATCTAGCAAAAATAAAAAAAATAATTTTTAAACAAAAATGATCTATTTCAGCTTCCCAATTGTAAACTTTCCCTTTTGGTGTAGAAGTATTCAAGCAATGCATGCGTATTAAGTATATATCTGCCGGTTGATACGACATTTCAGAGCTTGCTTTTCCTATATTTTCCTGATATTCTAGATAAAGATTCATTGTTTGGAAGAAAGGCAGTGAACCAAGGGTTTCGGGTAGTAAAGTTGGTAATTTCTTCGAGAGTCTACGAACATCAACAGGACTTGGTTGAACCTGATAGAATATCTGTGTTACAGATGACAACGGATGTGTTTCAACTGTCGTAGCAACAATCTGTCGTCTTTTCAACGTTAATAAACACCGCATTGATATATCATCGCAATTGTACTTACACGAACAACAGGACAGGAGTTGGATATGCTTTTCCTTCCGGAGAAGCTGAGCTCACGCGGTTTGGTTCGTCTATCACGAATTGGTTGACTGTTATGGAATGTTAGTGTCGGAGATGACCATGGAATGCTAAATATCATTCAATTGTCTTATCCACAATCTCGTCTTCTTTTCTTCGAATTTGACATCACCGAATTTTCTTATAAAGGCAATAGGACAGGTGCCGCATGTGGAGCAGGATCTGTTTATGCTTTCTGAACACAACAGAAATAATTGAGGATCGACTTCTCAAATGAGTTATTGTTAAATGGTGATTTTTACCTATTTCAAATGTTAAATAATATCATTAAAACTTTTTAATGAGAGATAGGCAAAAATGTGGCGTAAGGTTTCAATATGTATTTTTTTTATGTCAAATGAACGGCAGTTTTTGTAGATCACTTGTGTTGTTTATAATGTCTTGCCTTTCTAGTTATTCACAAATGGCTTCTAAAATATGTAAGAGTTAATTTCCTTTAAAAGACATTAACTTTCGTTTTCAGCATTTCGGAATAGAGGAACTACAGAACAAAGAGAACATTCAACTTTGATTTCACCAAATCCTCGACATGATATTCAGATCACAAATACAGCAAATTCCTCAGGAGTAACGGGTAACCTTGCATCATCTTCACAAATAGAAATACATGAACCGCAGCAACACTTTTCTATAGAGGGGAACAGTAGCAGATCGGCTCAGCCTCCCCCGACTCTTATTAAGCCATCATTTTCGCACGAAAAACCTCCGCCATCATATGAGGACGCCTGTAAATACTATGCAAATTAGTAATAACCTTGCGCAGTTATAGTATCGGATAGGATATGGAAATACTGAGATACCAAATGTATAGATATATATATATTATATACAAAAACGTTGAAAGTTTCGTAAATGAGATGTGATTTTATGACGTGATTAAATTTTCTACGTGATAAAAGCCATGTTCTAAATCCAATAGTAGAAGATATGTGCGCCTGTGTGACGTCACAATGATAATTGATAATGATAATGTTTTGCTCAGTATTTTGTATGTTTTTGTTTTATTTCGTTGGCCTTTCAGACCTCTATGGTTTTTGCAATACCGATACCTTTGTTTGAAGAATTTATATTTTTATTTTATTGTCCCCTGGGTGCCTTCTTTTTTTTACAATTGACGATAAATCTTTAAATGTGCGACAAATAATTTATAAGAAACTAATTACACTTTTGGCAAGCATGAACTGAAACGGAATGGGTCTACTATCACTAGTTCTAGAGACTGTTTTGGTTCCATAATACTGTGCGGTTATGGTGAACTTTTTTAAAAGAAAGTTGGCATTGTATTTAGAAAACATTATACATATATGTATATGTGGTATTGTTCTTAACTTAATGACAGTATTGAACTAAAATTAAAAGGTAAGTCTGATAGTCCTAACGGTCTTCTTTCGTGATCGCATTTTTTTTTCAAAAACACAGACCAGTTTTGAAAAAACGGCCAATATAACATGATAAAAGTAGTACTCGACAATTCAGGACGATTTATAATGCTTGATTTAACATAAAAGGAATATAGAAGAATATTGTAAAGGCAACTTAAACACTAAATTAAGTGGTAATCAATATTTATAAATATATAAGACATTATAAGTTTAATGATGAGTGTTCTTCCTAAATGATTTGTTTATCATGATGGAAGACAAAACTAACCTGTTTCATATTTATTCCAGTTATGACATGCTGTTCTTCATTGTCATGTCTTTCAATGATAGATTTGACATGTGGTACTCTTCTGTCACATGGTCCTTCAGAAATAAAGCTCATAAACTAAGGAATGGACCCAATTATATTGAATCAGAAATCATTTCTAGATAACAATGTGCACTTGTCTTCTAGGGTAGCAAAACGTGTAATTACTTAACAATATAACAGATATGTATGAACTTAAATTAAATTATTAAAATTTGACTGTTGCTATTGTGAACTTATTGTCATTAGTAGAAACTTTATTTCATTTTGCTTAACTCTAGTGATGTTTGTTTTAAAGGACAATGACCATTAATATAAGATTTATACATATGTTATGAAGTCTAAAAACAAAGTACCATAATGAAAATTGGTAAAACATAAAACTGGAAGATAATAAAATTGCTATCAATATTCAAATAGTAGGCATGCTCAACATATCTTTAATTTTCACAAATGTGGGTGAGAGGGTAAAGATTTTAAGTAATTTGAGTAAGTTCTGAAATTCTTAAAAATATAATTTGTTTTCAGAATGAAAAAGAAATATATAAACACAGCATTAAAAATATGTTCCTGTACATAATTGTTAAAAAAGGTAAGGTTGACAAAGATATGCAACTCGCCTTTAATAATCCAGTAAAACTAACAATTTACTGAGGTAGTGGTACACATTTGTTGTAACTCAAATTTACCCAAAGATAACTTTTTAACTTTGTCTAATGAACAAATGCATATACTTACCCTTTGTCCCAAAAGATAAAACATCTTCCCTCAACTGAGTTCCCTTCTATACAAGAATATCTATACTATACATAAAGAGAACTTCGTCTATTATATACCTACTTGAATGTTAAAAACACTGAATTATGTGTGAAGAACATAGCTTTTCTAGAGTAATGTAGGTGTAAGACAAGGAAATATTTTCAGACCAAATTTATTTGTTTTATACTAATATGGTCTATTAAATATGTACATGTGAAACAGTTACCCGAAACGCAAGACATATCAATTGCCTAATGTATGCTCATAATTTATTGTCAATTCTAATCAATCACCTTTTTGTTTTCATTATATTTATTCTTGATGAAATGCACTTTTTTTTAAATTAAATACTGTAAAAATTTTATACACATATTAATAGGAGCAAATATTTCAAACAAACTTGAGATCACATAAAGAACATATAAAAATTAAGTTTTTCCCTCCTTCCATAGTTCTTTTCCTGTTTAAACTTTATTGTGTTTTTTAAGTAAGCATTTTATTTAAGGGGAGACAATTACACAGCTGAAAACAAAAGAAATTATCAAATATAGCTAAGATGCAAAGCAAATTGTCTTAGCAATAAATCGTTTGCCCATTAATGTTTGTTGCAACCTCTATCAAAATCTATAGCTGACTAACCCAATAGTTGCTGCATTATATTGTCAATATATTTTGATAAATTTGTTATATTCTGTTGATTTATACCTGTTAATTGCTCATTATGATAGTGTAAATCTGGATTATGATCATTTTTTGTTATTTTCCATAATATTTCGTACCTGTTTATTAAATCTAACAATAAAACTATATCAAACTAAGGCACTTTTATAAAGAAATAGAGAAAACTTTGAATATGTCAAATATTAAAAAATGCGGACCTTTAATGACTGTTTCCATGAAAACGAGAAAAGATTTGAAAACATGGAACAATATTTTCTACTCAGTGTATGCTGTTGTTTCATATTTTCATACTTTCTCAGAAATTAAAATTGTTTCGCTGCGTGCCATAATATTTTGAGGTTTACAGATAATTTATCTATAGAAAAATTGGTGCTGTAAACTTGCATTTTATACATAGTATATACAGTTCACACTAGAGTTTAGTTTTATCTATCAACTACAATTAAACATAAAAAAGAAACTAGATGTGTCGGAACGACATGAATGACCACGTTCGCAAAAAAAAAAACCAACAAATAAAAGCCATTTGAGTGAAAATTTCGGAATGAATGTCAGTATAACTGTTATTTTCACGACATTTTCAAAGTCCAATGCATGTAGTCTCAACACAAATCAGTGGAGCAGAACCAGACGTGAAGTTACATGTTATCTGTAATTCATAGTAATTGACTTACAGCCAAAAAATCAGCTCAATATGTGAAGGCGTTTAGATACAAAAAAGGTCCGTTTAATTGCTATTTTCCTGAAATTTTCAAATACCAAAGTCTCATATGCAAAAATCAAGGAAAAAAAAACAAAGGTAATCTCGATCTGTAACTCATTATAATAGACTTACAGCCTAAAAATCAGCTCAATATGTGAAGGTGTTTAAAAAAAAATCCGTATAAATGTTCGTTGTGGAATTTTGAAATGACAGAATGACAGAATTACGGGATGACGGAAAGACGGATAAGGATAAAACTATAAGGCCCGTCAACCTTGTTACGGGGACAAAAAAAGAAATGTTACTCATGTTTGTGTTGACAATAATATTACATAGAATTATACATGAAAGATATCGTTCTTCTTATTACTGAACAAGACAAAAATGCAACAGTTTTTAATATTTTAAAGGATAATTATGACTCACCTTGAGACTACATTTGGGCTGTAGAGTATATCTGGCCTATGAGTTCTTTGTGTCCTAAATGAATATATAAACAGTTTGTTTTTAACGAAAAAGAATAAAAGAGAGGCGAAGGATAACAAAGGAGCGTTCAAACTCATGAGTCGAAAATAAACTGACAACGCGATAGCTAAAAAAGATAACAATACAAAGAAACAACAGTACACAAAACACATAATAGAAGACAACAGACTGAGCAACACAAACCCCACTGAAAACTGGGGCGGGGGTGATCTCAGGTGCTCTGAATGGGTAAGCTGATACTGCTCTACATGTGGCACCCATCGTGTTGCTCTTGTTAGTACAACACGGTGATAGGTCTTATTCGATAGGTCACATTCGGGGAAAAGGGTACGGGATTGTAGTTACGACAAAACATATCTGTTGTCATCTGTGAATTATGAAGGGACGATTTCAACTTTTCAACTTTAAACACTAGGTTTAATAGCTTCATTGAAAGCAGCTTCCCTCTATGAAGGAAGTCATTGTAGGAATTACAATCCCTGTAATATCGTATTAACTGGGAGATATATAATCCGTATGCAGGCGCTGCTGGAATGTTGCTACATAGAAACGGAAAGTTCACAATTGGGATGGTGAAATCATCTCCTTTGTCGTAAAATTTTGTGCTTTGCCGACCATCATTGTCAATTGTAATGTCTAGTTTACGATATAGGGGCCGACTTGACTGTATCGGCTGTATCCTTCTTCATAAGTTCG
Organism: Mytilus californianus; assembly: GCF_021869535.1. NCBI lineage: Eukaryota > Metazoa > Mollusca > Bivalvia > Mytilida > Mytilidae > Mytilus > Mytilus californianus. Next base: position 39,798,047 of record NW_026262712.1, read on the forward strand.
ATGGGATAGATGCGTTCAACAAGACACCACATTTTGTATTATTATTTGAGATAACATCATCTATATACACGGGTAGTAACCCCGTCATATCGAGGAGCGTTTAGTACAGTGATTTTGTCATAGTTTGGTTAAGTTAGACATGACCGTGTTAAGTGTTTTTGATGACAAACAATGCCAAAATATAAACATTCGAATGTTTTGTTAAAGGAACTTCTGACCATTAATTCAAGCTGGTAAGAATTTTTGTTTATAGCTAATATGTTAGTACATGAAAATTTGTGTCATATAGTATATAAATTGACACATAATAATGCTTGCGTATGTCAAAATTTAAAAGGTGTGATTCGTTTCTAATGCATAACGAAAAGTGGTTTGCTTACTGTCTGTTACATCACATATTCCGTGATATAATGCTGCCGTCAATTATTCGAAAATATGCAGAAAATTCGGTGTCATGGCTTGATTAAGTCGTGTTGTAGTTTATTTCATGTTTGACATGGTTCAGTTATGTTTCGTGTCGTTTATCATGTTTATGAAGGAAGAGTAACGATTAAAATTAACACCCAATATACAACTATTGGAATACTTTTTAATAAAATCGTTTTATTTGGAATATAAAAAGACATATGAACATGATGAACGCATATACAATGTAGTATTATATAATAAGTACATGAGGTTTGATTGCCAATGAGATGACTATCCACCAGATACAAACATGACATAGATGTTAGCAACTATATGTCGCCTTACGGCCTTCAACAATGAGCAAAATTCAGAGCGTTCGTTATAATAATTGAAAAAAATGGAAATTATATCGGCTTAATTCTAATTCGAAATTTTGATCTTTTATATATTTAAATTCGGAATTTTGTGAGGATTTTTTTATCTTAATTTCACTATATAAAACAAATAATTTTTAACTTATTGTTTCGTGGATGGTTGAAGACTCGTGTTGTCCTCTAAATATTGTTTGGTTAGTTTTGTAGTTGGGTTACTATATCATGGGCTTTTAACCCCCACATCTTCTTTTATTCATCAAAGACTGGTTCAAAATATAACAACAGATGTATAAAGTAAAATCACAAAAATACTGAACTCCCAAGGAAATATCAAAACGGAAAGTCCCTTATCAAATGGCAAAATCAAAAGCTCAAACACATCAAACAAATGGACAACAACTGACAAATTCCTGACTTGATACGGGCATTTTCTTATGTAGAAAATGGTGGATTAAAACTGGTTTTATAGCTAGCTAAACCTCTCACTTGTATGGCAGTCGCATAAAATTCCATTATTTTGACAACGATGTGTGAACAAAACAAACAGACATAATAGGTAAAAATGTCAAAAATAGGGATACAGCAGTCAACATTGTGTTATAATCGCAATCACTATAAAACAAACAAATATTTCATATAGACAAAGCACATCAGATAAAAACGAAAGAAACGAAAGACAGGAATACAAAAATTTACCATAGCACAACAATTACACAATGACAGGATGTATAAGTACCGAGCCACGTCAAATAGATATTGCCATAAATATACTAAACAGTTAAAGTAATAATTTACAAAGACAAATGAAAAATACCATAACAGGTCATTAAGATGACAAACAACATCAGTACCTAGAATCTATACTTCAATACCATCGTTTATTATTTGTGAAATTGACGCGGAATATTAATCTACAAGGTCTTGGTACATTCCGATGAACATTTTTAGAAAAAGGACGAGATGTTTAAAATACCCTGGTTTATCAACTTTCTGCTCAAACACTGGTGATGTTTTGCAATGTCTGAGTTGCAGCTGCAAGCTCTTGAATACTGAATGAGATGGGAAATGCATATCTTGTATGCAGGTGAAGTTGGTATATTGCTACTAAGGAGGAGGCGAAAATTGTTAATTTCAAAATTAAAATCGTATCGTTTCTCATAGATTATGATATTGAAATGACCAGTCATGTCAAATTCGAAGTATCAGTATAAAATTGAAGCAGAGGAAGCCGTGTCTGTTGTTTCCTTACTTTCTTGTTCTGGGGAATATATAAACTGAACCCAATCAGAAAAGTTTGGATTGCTACTGGAAAGAACATCATCAATATATCTGAATGTTAAATTAAATAATCTGGCTTCTTTCATCTTCTTGTTTTTGACAAATGTCTAAAGGAACTCCTACTCATATGAAAATAAGGAGAGGGGAACTGTTCGTTCCCATAGGTTTGCCGACCAAATATGTTGTCAATAAAAAAAACTCTAGCATACTAATTACTTGTTCTTCTGTGTAGCATGTTTTACTTTTTTGTTCACTTTTAACAAAATATGCCGTATGGTATCCCAAAGTAGTATATTTATAGCGTTTGCAAACATTTTTATGTTGAAAAGCATTATGAATCATTTCTTGTAGACGATTTTTCAATTTCACATAAGCGAGTAAACAGTTTCACAGTATTTCTGAAGACCCTCTTTCCCTGCGGAAAGAATCTTTGTCAATCTAATAGACAATTCTTTCGTCGAACATGTAGATCAGCCGGCAATATACGGTTGTGTGTATGAAATTTTGTGTAACTTATAAAATTGAGAATGGAAATGGGGAAGAAATCAAAGAGACAAAAAGACAAAAGAGCAGATAACAGTCGAAGGCCACCAATGGGTCTTCAACGCAGCGAGAAAATCCCGCACCCAGATGTGGGAATCAGCTGGCCTCTTAATAAAAATGTGTACTAGTTCAGTGAAAATGTACGTCATACTTAACTCCAAAACATATAAAGAACTAAAATAAATAAAAAAAAACAACAAAAACACAATAAAAAACAAAGGCCGGAGGCTCCTGACTTGGGACAGGTGCAAAAATGCGGCATGGTTAAACGTGTTTTGTGAGATCTTAACCCTCTCCCTATACCTCTAGTCAATGTAGAAAAAAGAAACACACAGTAATACGCAGTAAATATGATACAAACAAGGTAAGTCCTTCGATTTCGCTGCTCAATGTAATGTTCATTGAAGTCATAAAGGACTTATGATAAGCTAAAATCTCATCCTTGTCAAATGATGTTTTTGTATGTGGGATTACATGAGTGCTCTTTTATTCCTAATTCTTTAAAGACACTCGTAGTAGTACGATTTGCATACAACGATAAGTCACGAAAAGGAAATTTGTTTAATGTACGCTTTGCCGATTACACCGTCCAAATATGGTTTAAAAGACTTTTTTTCTTCTTAGTCAGTTGGTTAGTTGTATAACTTTGTTCAATTACAGGCGTTTTCAAACAAACTATCAATATTGAGGTGAAACACATATATATATTATTTTGGAACTAAACCATGACAGACTTGACCAAAACCATGACGAATTTCTAGACACTTAACCGATCCATGTCAATTGCTTAACCAAACCATAGCAATTTCGATTATTTGCTTATTCTGCGTTAATTTCTTGAAAACAACATTTCCAATGTAGATCATTTGACTTACAATACAGATTCAGACATTTTATTTGCTTTTTATTTGCTCGTTTAAAGAGAACTGAGGCAATTGTTCGGGGAAGTAACTTAACTAAACCATGTTCAACTTAACCAAACTATGTCAACATCACTGTACTAAACGCTCTTCGATATGACGAGGTTACTACCTGTGATATAGCGGAATAAGAAGATAAATGACACTGCCTACTTCTTTTGTTTCTTCTTAAGAAATTCCTGTCTGAATTCAGCCTCAAATGCATAAATAACAAGTCGATAGGAAGAGGAACACAGTTGATTCCCATGGGAAGGCTGATTGTTTGTTTAAAAACACGTCCTCAAAACGTGACAAATGTAAACATGAAAACAGAAAATTACAAAATCGAAATATTAAAGGGTGGTATAACTGCAATTGTTTTTTAATTGCAAATTAATTAAGATAAGATACATGTAGGTCGAGGAAAAGAAATCACGAAATCAAGCATTTTGTTAATGATAGTTTCAGAGAAATTTTTGTTTGAATCAGAGTGATTTTTTACAAAGTACGATTTAGCCCTCCCTTAAACAACAAAACATATCATATTTATTTCTTTTACAGTTTGGAATTGGAATATGTGTGTAAGGTGTAGAAAAATCAAATGTTTTAATACTATTTCAAGATGAAAGAGTCTTACATTATTTGTTTTCTAAAAGATCTATGGAATTTTCTAGTATCCACATCTGATTAACGTCACCTCTTGAATATGTATTTTCACAATGCCTGTGAAGCCCGGCTTTGATTGCTGATTCAATTGATGTTAATAATTTAGAAGAGGTTTCGTAGAGCACACGGAAGACCCAGCACATTGTTTGTAAGGACACGTATGTAGTTAGGTATTTAATACAGTGAACGAAGATTAAGTTTTTTTTATCTTTAGTTGAAATTCCAACGGAACGCAAAACGAACCTACGTAAGTAGTCCTTTAGTTATTGTCAGTAATTTGTCTCATTAACAATCATTTCATATCTCAGGGCTATCTGATATCAAGATTTTGCATAGACAAATCTAAGCGAATAATTTTTGATCCTTTGATGCAAGTATCAGAATAATTGTTTTTCCTCTTACAAAATGCGAAGCAAGAATACAGTAACAACAACAATCAGGGTAACTAGGAAGCTGTTCATAATTACAAGCGTCGATTGCATACTTTTAAATACTGAATCATAGATTGTAATTGTATTAAAATATTTCAAGTATAACAGGTCGGACAGATGTAAATGAGATATGAATATAACAATGGTATGTATTAGACCGACATGCTTAGTCGAATTCTTGATGTGCTAGCTTACAGGGTAATAGTCTACAGGGAGACATTACATCCATAAAAAAAAAAACATTCCGACCCGCTTTACTTAATGTCTCGAGCTAAATGAAGAAGCAGCAAATACCAATGTTCAAGTAGCACTGTTTGTATATAAATTACGCAAAAAAAGGACTTAAATATATTTTAACGTTTTCAAAATAGCTCTATATCGTGTTTATTATCGATGTTCTGACTCCTAAATCAACCAAACTTTCTTTTAAACACTTACACAAATTCATTTGACATTATGAAATTTAAATGACCAATATTGTAAAACCATTATTCTGCATTTTTAAAAATTATTCTCTATTCTCTAAGCGCCACCATACCCGCATCCAGTTGACGTATATCCAACATCATGTACACAGGCGTTAAATCAGGAGTAAATTATCGAAAAAATGCATTCTCCGACATTTTGGTCTCATAAAAGTTTGAAAATAGTATTCTGACAGTGTTTCACACATAAGATTTAGTACTGACGTTTTCCAAAAGTTACCAATTTTAAATTTCAAAAATTTTTATAAAGATATAGAAGAAATAAAAGTCATAATATCATTTTAGATTTCAGGTTAATTTGCATACAAGACCCATTACTTACATTATTTCGAATCTGAATGTATTGTTATGTGACAATACAGAATGATATTTATCTCTGAAGTCGGTTTTTGTCATGTGTATTACGACTTGTGCTCCACGTGCAGCATGATCGGCTTACCCTTCCAGATTTTCTGCATGTTTACCCCAAATTTTTGTTTGGGCTCGTGTTAGTTTTGAAGGTTATGTAATGTTGTCTTTCTGTTGGTCTTTTCTCTTTTTTTTTGTATCGTGTTTATCATGGTGTTGTCGTATTTTCTTTGACTTATGATGAGTTGTGTCGATTGGGATCTTCTGCCTATTTTGTAAAACAAAATTATCGTGTTCAACCTGACATATGTTTCCACCTGTCCTTAGTCAAGAGCCTGTTGTTCAGTGGTTTTGTTTGTTGATGTGATTCATAGGTGTTTCTTGTTTTCGTTTTTTATATAGATTCGACCGTTGGTTTTCCTGTTTGAATTGTTTTACACTATTCATTATGGGGCCCTTTGTATTGCTGTTCTGTATGAGCCAAGGCTCCGTGTTGAAGGCCGTACTTTGACTTACAATGGTTTACTTTTTACACATTGTGACTTGGAAGGAGAGTTGTCTCATTGGCACTCATACCACATCATCTAACAAAAGTCAACTACTTATGTGACTGTGCTTTTGTTTCGTTTTGTATCGTAGTATTTTGAAATGTATTCTCATAAGACCAGGCCAACAAAAAGAATTTCCGTTTTTCATCAAACCTATCTGTCATGCCAAACCTATATTGAGCTAATGCCGCTGTAAGGATAGAGTGAATCGACATTTAGTTCTAAACCTCATCGAATCCGTAATCACTTTTAAAATTAATATACAATTATGGCCCGCTGAGGAGTTTAATATCCAACCTTAGTAAAGATTATTGTACGTGCCTACAGGGCTTAAACCCTGTGCATTTGGTTACTTTATGATTCCATTCCTTTTCAGGGCTATATCACAAACACACATTAAAAACAAATAAAGTATGTGATGTAGTTACGTGTAACAAACTACATGATAACAGTATTTGTTTAAATCAGATGGTAAGTCATTATAAGGTTTGTACAGCAACGGAAAAAAAAGAAGACTAAAAACAGCACAATATCATAAATATTTTACTGAAACTTAAACATTTCTTTGCTCGATTTTTTTATAAATAGACCAGCAAAAATATGTTTAGGCTGGTTATCTTCTTTGCAACATACAGGTATCTGAGACACCCTTGTCTTATATTTGTCGGAGCCAAACAGATAAAAAAACAGGAAACCAGTCTAGGTATAGGTTATATCAATTCAAATATGCAATTACTAATACATCCTCTTCATTTAATATTTTGATTGAGCGTCCCTGGTGGTGAACCAAAAAAGCGCCGCAACTGTGCTAAAATTAGAAAGTATTATTTGCATTTGCATTTATCCATGTAGGAATATGATAATCTGACCTTCTCTCGTTCGATGTTTAAGGACAGTGTAGGATGTAAAAATATATATTCACATTCGGTCGGCATAAGGGTTTAATTTTCCAAATAGGCAAATTTTTTTGCTCTCTACATGTAAAGAACCCTTGTAAAATCTGCCCAAGGAGCTTGATGACCTGTTGCATGACAACACTGTAATTAATATATAATGAAGAAATAACATATCATGGCATTAAAATCCTTGGAAATAGTTGCAAATTGACGTTTAGCAAATACATGTATTATGTAATATATATGATTAATCACGTTTCTTTGGGTAATCAGATTTTTTTCTCATTTTACATCGATTTAGAATATAAATATTATATAGACCTTTGATTTCGCTATGTTGAAACGACTATCCGAGTTACAATATATATGAATTTTTATCCGATTGGATTTTTTTTCTCTAACGTTTCAACATGTTCCAGTGTGAATTAATTTATTGCAGCTATATAACAGGAATAGCCAGATTAAACGACTTAACCAAACTAATAAGAAGATGTGGCATGATAGCCAATGAGACAACACCCTATCCAAGACACAATTTATAAAGGGTGAACAATTATAGATCAAGTGCGGTCTCACACGGAGCTTTGGCGGCCTTCACACGGAGTCTTGGCTCACACCGAACACTAAGCAATAATGGGCCCCAACATGATTAGTGTCAAACAATTAAAACAGGAAAACCAACGGTCTTATCTATATAAAAAACAAGAAACGCCTATGAACCACACTAACAAAGACAACCACTGAACAACAGGCTCCTGACTTACAACAGGTGCATACAAATGATTTACGAATAAATGCTGTCACATAGATTTAGTAATAGCTAGATACATTAACAAATGCTTACTCAAAAATGCTAAAACAAATATATAAGATAAATAAAATATGTAAAATTGGATATTGGTAATTAATTTTTCATTATTATTGGACTTGTGGATGAGGTAGGTTTCTCTATGTTAAACATTATTGAAATTCATATTTGCGAGTATTTATCTTAAATTTCCAACCTAACCTTTGAAATAGCTACAATTTATAATGCTAACATAGCTCATAAATACAATTTCAACTTATAGCATGCCTAACAATTGAATGAACCTGTTACTAGTTTACATGTAAACAAGTAAACACAACCTTAAGAAGGCTGGTAATAACTGCATACCCCCGTATATGAAAGAGGCGGAGCTAGTAAACAAAATGTAAGGAAGGTTGATATTGTATCAAGACATCCTTATACGATGGAGGTAGGTAAAGGTGGTAATCAAAACGTAACAAAGACAGACACCTCCTAAAACGAAGGAGGTGGAGCTAGTAAATAAAACGGCAGGAAGGCTGTTAGTATCTGTACACCTCTCGTATGAAGCCGGCGGCGGAGTTGGTAAACAAAACGTAAGAAAAACTGATACCGCCTCATATGAAGGAGTAGCTTGGAAACAAACGTCACAAAGGCTGGTAACATCTGCAGACCTCCTCGTACGAAGGAGGCGGATCTCTATCATGATCTTCAATGTTTTCGGACCGTGATGATATTTGGAGTAAGTGTAAGTCAGAATAATATTGAGTGGCATCCTGTAACTGTTCGTCATTCGTTGTTTCTGTATTGGCATTTGTAAATGCTGTACCACGTACAGACATTAGTCATATTACTGGAATATGTTGAAAGTCTCTGATACTTCCTCGCATGGTTTCTGAATAACCCGGATCTTAATTGCTGGATTCAGATGCTGTCGGTTGATCCGCCTTTCTTTGATATACATTGTTCTGCATGTCATTCATATTTATAACTACAATAAGAAGAAAATGTATTGTCGTGTGAATCGTATACTAATGTATTTCTCATGTTTCATACTTTGAAATAGCATATAATAAAGTCTCACATGCAGCACAATATCATAAATATTTTACTGAGACTTAAACATTTCTTTGCTCGATGTTTTTATAAATAGACCAGCAACATAGATAAATAAAGCATCCCTTTTCCTTTCACAGCACTACAAACGATGTTGTTTAGAATTGTATACCTATATTTCTGTTGGCGATAGACCATCTCTTTTTTTAACTGTGCAATATCCCAAATCCTGAAATGTTGGTTTTGCTAATCATTGCTCATTGTTTGTGTTTCTACCATGCAAATATTGGAAGCATAGTACTACCAATTATGATAACAATTATTTTACAGCAAAACTACCTGAAAATTAGGAGAGTTACAATCGTATCAAAATATTTGTCTCTGAACTGAACAAAACGCATAAGCTATTATTATCCAATGGAAGTATGGAGACAGAAGAGTGTAGTTCTGACAATGACTCGTATCGTGTAGAAATCTCGTATAATATATTGTCGTATAGAGTGATGAAGCATTGCACTTAGTTTCTAAAAATTTAGCTATCTCCAATTTTATTAAAAGTAGACATATAAAACTATAAAATTCACACGGTATTTAGAATTGCAAAATGAGTATTAATTTAAAGTACTTTTTGCACATGTTGTATATATTATTTTGTTTTAAACAATGCATATACACCAGCTAAAACAGATATCATAGTTGACAAAGATGTTTAACCCACCTACGTTCTATATGTGCACATTACGAGTCAGACACATACGTGTCATTGGTTACAGTCTCTCATATTTGCTTTTCGTTTACTATTTTGTCATAAACGAGGCCGTTGTTTTGTTTTCTTGTCGAGGCATTTGATAGCTGCCAACAAAGTATGGGTTTTGCCCATTGTTGAAGGCTGTACGGCTACATTTTAATGCTTAAATCCTCACAATCATCCATCGCCATCATGGTCGTCATATGCATATGCATTGTCCATGTTGTCATCGTAATCTTAATCAATCAAATTTGAAATAAAAAAAAAACCCGTCATATGAATGGCTTTATGAGTAAATGCAATTACCTCGACTAGGTTCGCATTCCTCGCTTTTTCTTTTATACGTATACTTAAACAAAATCCAGACACCATTAAACCAAACAGTCGAAATTATAAGTAAAATGATAGCTGTCATGTTTTTACTATCATTGTACTCATCACCTGATGTCAAGTTCCAACCAGAGTCTACCGTCCATAAAGACCATTCTGTAGAATATAGAAACAAAGGCGTTTGAAAAAATTATTGAACATTAACGACTCCATCAGGAATTAGATAACAAATCGTATCAAATTCTTATTTTTCATTTTATATAGCATTCAGAATCAGACTAATTTACTTTGAAGTGCATGGGTGCGTCTTTTGTAAAGAAACGTGAATCTGGCGTACAAAATTATAAGCCTGGTATCTTAAAGTTCAATAACAAAAAATACTAAACTCCGAAGAAATTTTAAAACGAAAAATCCGTAGTCAAATGGCAATATCAAATGCTCAAACACACAAAACGATAGTGCATAGTTTTAAACTTTAGTATGTTCATCGTCTCACTAAAAGTGAAATATAAAACAATATTAAAATTCATAATTAATCTGTTCAGTTAACACATATGATGACATTGTTTTTTTTTATTCATGCTGCCGATTGCTGTTGTTGCAAATGTGAAACTTAATCAGAATGTTCTACTCACATTACTAATTTGGCTTCAATTTGTCACGTTATTTAAAACAAAATCACGAAACTTTATTCTCGTCCTTGACTTCTAGGTACGCTAACGGAATCAAACTTATTCGCCAGACGTGTTTAGTATTTACGTTCGCTTCGAAATAATATATTTTTTTTACAAAAATCATAGGAACAAAATATAACTTTTATTACTGTGGATTCATTTATTTTCGTGGGTACCAATTTTCGTGGATTAAGGAAAACATACATGTTCGTGGATATTTAATTCCGTGGTTTTGCCGAAGTATGCATACAAGCCTATAGAAAATTTGGTATTCGTTGATCATTTAATTTCGTGTTTCACCTGTTCCCACGAAATCCACGAAAATTGGTATCCAACGAATAATAATGAATCCACAGTAATAAAAATATGATAAAAAATAAAAATAATCCATCATTCAAAATGGCGTCTTCCTATATTACAGAATTTATTCTTTCAAAACATCTGCGGAAAAATACAAAACGTCGTTACAAACGAATTGCATTAATATCATTTGTTCTAATCATATTGAATATTTTTCTGCTTCTGATATTTTCTAATTAAAATTAAAAAAAAATGATAGATTGATTATTGAGTCAAACTTTGCTCCTTTCAGTTGCATTCATGATTTAACCCTACCTTTTGGTGTTTGAATCGGACACACCTGTGAATCTCTTTTTTTCAGGAATGATTCGAATTTCTGCATAGCATCTTGTTAAACTATAACAATTCAAGCTGAAATCATCACCAAAGGAAAATTCAACTCGTTTGTGTTTTAGACTCCAAGGGAGACACCATTTTTGCCGCATACTGTTTTTTAATACCTGAAGTAATTGAAACGAGTTTTGCCTTATTAAAAAATGCTACGATTTACATAGCTGCATAAACAGAGACAAAAAAATCAATGCATATAAAGGCATACATCCACTTCATTTGAACTTTGGTGGATAGTTGTCTCATTGACAATCATACCACATTACCTTATTTTGAGATCTTTCCTGGTAACATTATGGGATACATTTGAGAAAAAAATCTAACATTTATTTGAAACTGTAGCAATCGATCACTGGTGTTAACGGTTTAGGATTTTCTTTATCACTAAGGATATTGCGTTCGTGTTCTATGAAGATATAAGCTAATCCCTTGTTGTGAATATCACCGAAAAAGTTATTATTGCCCCTTTGCCGACGTGAAATATCACTGAATTAGACATTTTCGTTAAATGTTCTCTCTGGTATCATTCATCTCTATTTAGTTAATTAAAGAAAGGTGGAAACTTATTTACTGAAAACTATAAACAGGTGAGACAGAAAAACACCTTACGAGTTCATTCCGAATTTCTCTTTGTGTTACAGTTTAATGTTAATTTGTGTAGACGAAGTGTTTTGTCGACTATTACCAGTTCTATTCGGCGCTTTTTGTCATATAGTATATATCATAGCAAGCCAAAGTTGCAAAAAATGTCTAAATTGTAAATAAGTTTCCTACCAACACCGAGTTGTTATCAATTTCCACTGCGACACGACATAAATCTGTTCCCCAAACATACATGTACTGATGTGATTCAAAACATATTTGAGCGGAATCCTTGACATAAAAAGCTATAGACCGACATGATGGACACCATCCATAATTGTTATAGTATGGAAACGTGTAAGAATATTCCACATCTCTATCACCGACACAAACTTCACGTCCACAATAACCTGTTACTACAATAGACACATGTAATTGTAAATGATATCATTGCTTAAATAGTTATCATTTAGTCAAGTATTAACATTTAAAACAATAAGTTAATGCTACACACAATGTTACTCTTGATCACCTCGGTTGCTCAATCTTTGGTGTTCTTGTGTTTTGTTGAGTTGTCTGTCTTTTGGTCGTTTTTTAGTTTTTTGTCATGACATTGTAAGTTTGTTCCATACCAACGAATTTGAATGTCCTTTTTGGTATTGTTCGTCTCTCTTTTCCCCAAGATAATACCTTCACTTAAAGACGAGAGCAATGCTTAAGTGTTATCTAGATTGAATAAGAAATTACTGCACTATTTAGATCACGCCAAATCATATCATCTTTGCTTATTTGGTAAATATATATATTATATTCAAGAGTCTATCCTAAATTGAGGTAAATTATATGGCCATCCAAATACTGTTTCGATCCCTAACATCACTGAAGAGACATTAATTGTCGAAATCCGGATATGGTGTACACATTTTTGCACCTCATGTTTGCGGTGTACCATCTTTTCCGCAAGTATATTGTTTTCTGTTTGATATTAAATTTATAATTAAGATCCATTGGTGATGAATTTATTTGGCAATCGTCAATGGCAGTCACCAGGGTTTAAGAACATCCGTTGTTCGACCTGTTTGTCAAATGCGTTTTGTTAATATATACTTTTTCACTTTTGTGGTCTTTTGGGAAATGTTGTTGGTGCTGTATTTAGACCCATCTACCAAAAAATTTGTTTTACATTCACTCGTATAAATATTGCGGTTTTCATCCAACGTAATCATTGGTTTGAACGTTGTTTTCAATTTGGACTTGTTTATAGTTTTTCGTTTGGGCTTGTATTATATTATCCCTCAGGTTTATATGATCCGTTCATCCTAGTTCGACTCTTCAAAATTCAAGAGTCTATCCTAAATTGAGGTAAATTATATGGCCTTCCAAATACTGTTTCGATACCTAACATCACTGAAGAGACATTAATTGTCGAAATCCGGATATGGTGTACAAATTTTTGCACCTCATGTTTGCGGTATACCATCTTTTCCGCAAGCTTATTGTTTTCTGTTTGATATTAAATTTATAATTAAGATCCATTGGTGGTCAATTTATTTGGCAATCGTCAATGGCAGTCAGCAGGGTTTAAAAACATCCGTTGCTCGACCTGTTAGTCAAATGCGTTTTGTTAATATATAATTTTTCACTTTTTTGGTCTTTTGGAAAATGTTATTTGTGCTGTATTTAGACCCATCTACCAAGAAATTTGTTTTACATGCACACGTATAAAAATTGCGGTTTTTATCCAACGCAGTCATAGGTTTTCAATTTAGACTTGTTTATATTATTTCGTTTGGGCTTATATTATATTTTCCCTCGTGTTCATATGATCCGTTTATCCTATTTTGATTCTTCACAAATCAAGAGTCTATCCTAAATTGAGGTAAATTATATGGCCTCCAAATACTGTTTCGATCCCTAACATCACTGAAGAGACATTAATTGTCGAAATCCGTTGTGTTTTCTCATACTTTGAATTTATGATTAAGGGTTTTCATTGTTTGTCTTACTGTTTTCGCCCGTTAATTTGGTCAACCCGCCTTGCAATCGCAAATTAAGGGTCTCTAATCATTTGTAATTAAAACTTGAATTTATTAAATAACAAAATCACACCCAACTCCAGAACATGATTATTTTGCTAATTTTTTTGTCTCGTCAAACATGTACGCGAATTTTTTAACAAAGTAAAACCTTTTTAATTATTTCATATTTAATACCCAATTTAGATCATATGTTCTTCATTTTTTTTGTGTACACGGTTTTTGTCCTTCCATCAGTTACAGCTTTCAAATTATGGTAGATATAACACAATTAGCAACTATTATGTCATAATGTATTGCCAATTACTCTTATAAGGAGTCAATGTTTGTCTAAAAAGACAGAAAGGGTACATGTAGATCTGATTAATTTTATAAATATTGCTTAAGTCACATTCTCCCTTTCAATAAAGGGTCGCAAGATAAATGAACAGTACACTTTAAACCATAAATATTTGGGTTTTTTTTTTTTTTTTTTTTTTTAATAAATGCAACACATGAAACTCATAACTAAGGCAAGACAATTTGTGATAGTGTACTTATAGTTTTATTATTATTATTATTTTTATTAAGCTAGTCACGTGTTTTGGTATTAAGAAATCCTTTGCTCTTAAGTTGTTGACTTTACGCCTTTGTGAAAAAAGGTAAATCCTGCCCACAAAATATCTTTCGACCGAAAAGATTTGTTTTCTACAAAAAACAACTAGTATGTAAATAAACTCATCATAGATACCATGATTGAAATTTAGAATTTAGGCCAGACGCGCGTTTCGTCTACAAAAGACTCATCAGTGACGCTCGAATAAAAAAAGTTTAAAGGGCCAAATAAAGTACGAAGTTGAAGAGCATAGAGGACCAAAAGTTCCTAAAAGTTTTGCCAAATGCAGCTAAGGTAATCTATTCCTGAGGTAGAAAAGTCTTAGTATTTCAATAAATTCAAAGTATTGTAAACAGTTGGTAGAAAAGTCTTAGTATTTCAATAAATTCAAAGTATTGTTAACAGTTAATTTATAATTATGACCATATCAATGACAATTCAAGTCAAAACAGAAGTGCTGACTACTGGGCTGGTGATACCCTCGGGATATTAAAACTCCACCAGCAGTGGCATCGACCCAGTGGTTGTAAATAAACTCATCATCGATACCAGGATTTAAATTTAGTATTTACGCCAGACGTGCGTTTCGTCTACTAAAGACTCATCAGTGACGCTCGAAACAAGAAAGTTTAAAAGGCCAAATAAAGTACGAAGTTGAAGAGCATAGAGGACCAAATATTCGTAAAAGAGCTGTGACATACATACGTATAATAAGCATATTATTTGCTTATTTAAGAATAATTTTGGCAATCCTGGGAGCAAATATATTGGTGTTTTACATTTTATTATGACTTAATAAACATGATAAAACCCTTTTTGTATGAGTGTGTATGAGGTAACTATCAATGCATATTCAGGATCAAAATGTTTCGTCTTCTACGTACTAATCAGAGAATAAGGACCCAAAATTCCAAATAAATATAGAAAACAAAATTGAAATAAAATAAAATAAGATATATATTTCGGTAAAAATCTATTATTTTTCTACCATACTTACCCCTCTCTTTTGGTATTCCATCAATTTCAGGCGTTTGGTAGCATGACCTGCAGGATCGATAGGTGATATTAGTCAGCATCTTGTCAAATCTGGTATTGATGTTGTTAATGTCTTTTGTGGTATTCATAACATAACGAACATACCGCAGATAGATGGTTATGGTGGGAAAATGACCTGTCCATGAAGGATTAGAATCACAATCTAGAGTCTGTGGAAATAAATAAAGTCTTTTGTATTGAACAACCGCTGGATGAAAGAAGAAAAATGAATCATTATCATGATTAACAAGTTTAGAAGTAATTATTGGTTGATTTGACCATTACTCTTGGAGATTGGGTGGATTTGCAAGACGTGTCTTGGGTATACACCACTCAGACATCAACCCAACAAAATAAATAACCAACATTATTCACCTGCAAAGCTTCGTATTATTGTATTTTAAACTAGTGAACAGTTTCTGTTATTAAGTGCTGTGAAGACCAACCTATGACTCATAGACAAAGACCAGCAATGCAAGCGCTATTCCTTTGCGTTCTTTTTTTTTTCGCTGTGCATGTATTGATTTAGTGCCATGAATGGATGCTCCATATCATTTCTTTTCTATATTCTATGATGTAATAGATGAAATGCAAACATACGTTAAATTACGTAATTAAATTGGTCAAAGTCTCAATGAGTCGAGTTGAAAAATGTGTGACTTATCAATGTAGAAATCAATGTTTACAAAGTAATTGCAGTTCAATGAAGTGGAATAGTTCTTAAATATGGAACAAGATGACACACTGCAGGACAATTATTAAGTTCCTAAGTCTGTAAAAATGTGGAAAAAAATTCTTCAAACAATTCCATAATAGCATGTGTATAACTTCAACATATGTGCAGTCTTATTGTGCCGTTTCATGGATCTGGTTTAAAAACTGTAGGAAAAGTTAATTATCCATTTTCCTTCGAAACGCACAACCACTCGCCATCCAGAAATCACCATACTACCAGCCGGCTTCGTCCAACCCGTCCAGATATACACTTTCAGAAGTACACATGCATGAAAATAATGCCTTTTGTTCTACAATTTTTATTTAATATTCCCGAAACAGTAAACAAACGATTGAAGAGAATAAAATTTATGAAGCGGGGAACGAAGGCAGACTGATGAAACGGTTGTCTGCGGACGATCCGACGGAAAAGTTATCTTCAGTTTGGACCACATGAGAGCTGATGATCGAATGCTTAGCTCATAGGAGGTTTGTTATTTTCTCCTGTAGATTATAAATGCTTTCAAAAACAACATCATCAAACCTAACTGGCTGCTATAAAATGCCCTTAATATACTCAATATTTGATATATCATATTTGTTTATCTTACAGACACAAAATACTTGCAGGACGTAATAGCATATTAAACTGTTTACTATTTTAAAATTCAATGTCACAAAGCTTTTGCAGGCGAATACTGTTGGTTATTCATTTTGCTGGGTTACTGTCTGATTGACGTATACCAAAGACATATGACAAAAATGTTAGTGTGGGTGACATGTGTTTCTAGAGGGAAGGTAGTTAAGTGTGTTAAACACTAAATGTACACAAGTATTCGTAACAAGAAAAAAAGTTCTGTATTTCTAGATTTTCAAAAGATTTATGAAATATTTCTTGTGTATCATTTTCACCCCAGACAATAAAAAAATAGCTGTTTATGTATAAGACAAATGCCGTTTACAATATTAAGATAAACATCATTTTCTCTTAACAAAATTGACTGCGATACCATTGTAAAAAACACTTCTTACCTCAATCTTTTTATTAATAATAGGATCTCCAGGGTAGATTTCTACTTTGTACCCACAATCAAGCATGCACTTCAAGGAAACGGTAATTTCTATTCTGTTAAGTAAGTAGTTAATATAATCCATTTTAACTATATAATAGCAGCCGTCAATGTCGGAAAAGTAACCGCTTTCATTCTTAGCTAGTATCAGCTGAATGTCTTTATATGAGCTGGTCGACAGGATATCAGTATTACAGTTTTCATTGGTTAGATCAATAACTGTAATACACAAAGTATGTACTTATATGCAACACAGCACTCTACACTATAAAAATGACGTTTAGAATGTAAACGTCAGTGTGACATGTTTATGATTGTGTTTAGATTCTATACTAATGGAATCCTTAACGTGTTTTGTTTTTTTCATTTATTTAAATATTTAGATTTTAAACGTGTTATGCCTATTGTGTTGAGATCCTAAACGTGTAATGTGTATTGTGTTAAGATCCTGAATGTGTAATGTATAAAGTGCGTAAAGCATAAACGTGTAATGTCTATAGTGCGGAGACCCTAAACGTGTAATATCTATTGTGCGTAGACCCTGAATGCTAGGTCTATTGTGCGTAAACCCTAATCGTGTAAGGTCTATTATATCAAGCATGTAATGTCTATTGTGTTCGGATCCTAAACGTCGAATTGTGTCTATTGTGTGTAAGGAGTTTATTCATGATTCATCTACTTGAAGCAGGTGGCACGATTAATAAAAAAAAATAATGTTATAATAAAAAAAGGAAAAGAACAAAAATTGTTCTTGTTGCCAAATATTGATGCCGATACCAATGTATCTGCATCGAATCATTTCAGAAGTAATCTTACTGTTAGCAATCAGGTCCGTATGTTAAATACCATTTGTTTGTGCATACTCCAGCAAAGCCGTCTTAAAAGTTTGCTGTCTCATTGACGTAAATGCATACCCTCTCACCCCCTTTATTCACGTTCTTATGTAGTATTTTTTTTTTAATATAGCTCCAGGCAAAATTGATGAGACTAGGGTATCCTAGAAGCGTTTCTCTCTATACAAGTCGTTTGAAAGATGTATTGCAAATTTCGCCTGGATATCAAATGGTAAATGTTTCCATTATTTAGTAAGTATAATCATACTTCGATACTGATGGAGTAAAATTTTGTGCCTTATACAATTATTTTAGTTGTATTAGTTTACTAAGACGTATGCATATCTTCGACATTCTGTACGGTATTAGATGTTGTAAACAATACAAAGATTAACGCTACAGAGACATTGATCTACAATGAAATAATTAAATTATTTTAATATATACTTTATTGTATGAAAGAAATATTTAAGTTATTGTACAAGTAGTTGTCCTTAAATGCTCTGCAAACAACAATCGCAAAGGCATGATATTCAAAGATTGTATGTTAAGGTAGTATACTACTTTCGAGTTGCATTTCCTTCAAAAACATTGGTTTTAGTGAAAATCATTTGTGTGTTTATAGGCATCGTCACTTCTTTCCCGTGTTGAGCGAGCGGTTGAAAAAATATGATGCTATAATGCACGATTATTCGGCAAATTAAATTTCTATAATTGATACTCAGCACTGCTGTCATTAGGGAATGTGAACAAGTACCTACGGAAAAAACATTATTTCTAGTTTATCCTGCATAATGACGATCACGGGGGAAGACTCTTGATGAACTTTGTTAGTGCAGGGATACGGGCGGGTCCCTCTGTCTGGTAAAGGACGTCATAAAGGCGCGGATAATAGACAAACCTTTCCGATTAAGGACATTATTCGACAGTGGTCTATCCAGCTGCATGAATTTCAACGGATAGCGGTAGGACATTCTCACCCGGAGCCAATCACATATTAGTTGTATGAAAAAAGTAAAATCACAAAAATACTGAACTCCGAGGAAAATTCAAAAAGGAAAGTCCCCAATCGAATGGCAAAATAAAAAAAAAACAAACACATCAAACGAATGGATAACAACTGTCATATTCCTGACTTGGTACAGACATTTTCTTATGTAGAAAATGGTGGATTGAACCTGGTTTTATAGCTAGCTAAACCCTCACTTGTATGACAGTCGCATCAAATTCCATTATATTGACAACGATGCGTGAACAAAACAAACAGACACAATAGGTAAAAATGTCAAAAATAAGGGTACAGCAGTCAACATTGTGTTATCATCTTAATCACTATAAAAACAAACAAATGTAACGAAGAAGCACAAAAAGGCATACATCAAATTCAAAATCCTCATTTTGCTTATATTATACGATTTTATTTATCTATGTAAAATCCACCCATAAAGGATGGAAGGTTTTAAGGACTAGCGTAAAAACGCGTGTTTGAAATTCGCACAGGTAGACATAAAATAATGTTGTCGTTCAAAGTATGAGGGGATACATAAATACAGAGTCACGTAAAATGAATATAACAAAAAAACAGACTTAACAGTAAATGTAATATTAATAAATAAAATAAAATAATTGTGTGGTACAAAGTATGACGATATACATAAGTACAGAGTCACGTCAAATGTATATCACAAAAAACAGACTCAACAGTAAAAGTAATATTAATAAATAAAATAATTGTGTCGTTCAAAGTATGACGGGATACATAAGCACAGAGTCACGTCAAATGGATATCTCAAAAAAACAGACTTAACAGTAAAAGTAATATTAATAAAAATAAATAAAAGAATACTATAACACGTTAATAAGATGATAAACAACGTCAGTACGCAAAATCTATACCTCAAGACCATCGCGTATTATTTGTGAAGTTGATACGGAATATTTATCAACAAGTTCTTGGTACCTTCCGATGAACTTTTTTAGAAAAAGGACGAGACGTTCTTTGACATACCCCTAGTTCATCAACTTTCTGCTCAGACACTGGTGACGTTTTACAAAGTCTGAGTAGGAGCTGCAAGCTCTTGAATACCGAATAAGTTGGGAAATGTATATCCCATATGCAGGTGAAGTTGGTATATTGCTACTAAGGTGGGGGAAATTGATAATTTCAAAATTAAAATCGTCTCGTTTGTCATAGATTCTGGTACTGAGATGACTGTGTATGTCAAATTCGAGGTATACGTCTACAAATGAGGCGGAGGAAGCCGTGTCTGTTGTTTCTTTAATTTCTAGTTCTGGTGGATATATTAATGGAACCCAATCAGAAAAGTTCGGATTGTTAATGGAAGGACATCATCAATATATCTGAAAGTGAAGTTAAATAACCTGGCTTCTTTGATCTTCTTGTTTTTGACAAGTGTCTGAAGGAACTCCGATTCATATGAAAATAAGAAGAGGTCGGCAAGGAGAGGCACACAGTTCGTTCCCATAGGAATGCCGACAATTTGTTGAAAGAGTCTACCTCCATATTCAACAAATATGTTGTCAATAAGAAACTCCAGCATACTGATCACTTGTTCCTCTGTGTAGCATGTTTTACCCTTTTGTTCACTATTAACAAAATATGCCTTATGGTATATGGTTAATACCTTGTCAAATGATATGTTTTTGTATGTGGGATTACCTGAGTGCTCATTTATTCCTATTTTTTTTTACAAGACACTCGTAGTAATACGATTTACATATAAAGACAATATTATTTGAAGCTTTGTCCGCAGGAACAACAACATACTTATCTTGAAGAGATGATAGACATTTCACAGCCTCTTTGTCTCTGAAAACGGACTTTGGTCGATCATTCACACAGTTTTTCAACTTATGAATGCGACGTTTTATCAGAGACCTGATTGTTTTGACCCTTTCTGACAAAGTGTCTAGTGGAACTTCTTCTCGTTTAACCCATGCTCTGGCGTAGTCCTCAATGGAATCCATAATTATTTTGAAGTTATCGTTCCAATTGATGTGTTGGGGTTCTCTAAACTTAGGACCATGAGAAATAACCTTTCGGAGATTTTCATTGTGAATTATGTTTAGATCCCAAGTAATAACATGGCCCGAGGGGCCGTAATTGTAAGGCGAGTGGGAACAGTCAAATGTCAGAGGGTTTTTAGGTATTGTTCTAAATCAAGGTCCTGTAATGCTTGTTTAGAGTTAAATATTTTGGGTGCAATGGTTTTGGTGTAACTGTAGGATACAATAGGAACAGACTGATTTTGAAAATAAATAGGAATTTTAGATGTTACCTTCTTGTGATGTAGAACGTTGCTGATGTTGATTGCATCAATTCTTCTATTGGTTATAAAGTAAACAGGAAGGAATTTCCTCTTTTCCTCATGTAAAGGTTCCGATTTTACTGGTTTAAAAAGACGGAAAAGAGCTACATCACAAATTATACTGACAAGTCTGTATATTGGAGAAAATGTATTTATGCATCCTTTGTCAAGTGCATAATCTCTCAAACATTTTAGAAAATTAACAGGCAGTGAAAAAAGAATAGTTCTAATGTAATGTAACCCTAGCGGATGATGAAGATAAGAAAGAAAGAAGGTCATCAAAGCTCCCAGAGGGCGATCTAGATTTGGAAGACTTTTATACATTAGGCCGATGGTAACGTTTTTGCCCATGACTACGTTGGTTTCGTAAGGTAGTGTTAAATAAACTCATTACATTAACATCACTGCAGGCTGGACTTGACAAATTTCCTACTCCTTTGACATTATCATTGCAACCATATTGCATTGCAGTACCTAGTTCCCTTATCCAGAAATTTTCTCTATCTTTTCGGAAAGGAGTACTAAGTACAGGGCTATTTGTGTGGTGATAAATTTTCTCGATGATGCGTACTTTCATAGATAAAGACGGATCATGGTCCGGTTGATTAAAATGGTTATAAAGAACCCTGAATTGCGGATCTTTATTATCAGACCGGTGTTGATTCATCCTTTTACGCAAAGTTTGTCGAGTTTCACCAACATAAAGTAGTCCACACAAAGTACACTCAATTCCGTACACGACATTGTCCGTCGAACAGTCCAGAGGCTCGAAAGATTTAGTATAATACGTTTTTCCTATTAAACTACTGGTAAAAACGAGAGTCGTGATTATTAGTCGTTCTATTTCTTCATGAAGTTAATTGGAAGGTAGGTTTTGATTGTTATCTCTTTGTTCTTTGTTTAGGGGACAAGGAGTCTTTTTAATTTTTCTCTCACTAATTTACCAATGTAATTATTGTCCAAACTTTCCGGACACACGTTCAGATTATGAATGCTGGATGCAAGAATTACTAAAAAAATGTTTAACCCCGCCTTATATTGTATGTGCCTGATCCATGCCAGGAATCTGTTATTCAAGGGTTTTCGCTTGCTACTGTATATCATATTTGTTTTTCGTTTGTTGGTATTTTAACATAAATCAGGCCGTAAGTTTTTTATTTGAATTGTTTTACATCTATGATGTTGCGGCCTATAATAGGTTGCTATGCAGATTGGGTTTTGCTCATTATTGTAGGTCGTACGGTGATCTATAGTTGCTATATATATCGTATTTTTGGTCTCTGGTGGAAAATCACCACATTCGCAATCAAACCACATCTTCTTATTCTAAAATTCATACATCTTCTTATTCTAAAATTCATAATCTAGTCAAAATTTTTATCTCAAACAACTACAGGCTCCCATTCCCCTCTCTTTTCTAAAAGATAGGAAAGCTAAATTTCAGAACAGATCTGTGCTTGATTTTTGTTTATTTTGCCTATGTGAACTATGTATTACCGAAACATAAGTTTATTAAACCACATACTTTATTTACCTCACATAAAGATAATTTTGTATAGTAATTATTCTTGAATATTTTTATTAATGTTAAATGCGGTGACCTGTTATTGTGTGTCGCTTCTGCGTCTTCTAGTTCAAAACAATCAATATGGGTCTCTTTCCTAAACATAGTATACAATCTGTAATTTGTTATCCTGCAATGCATTTCATTGTGTGTTCGTTAAAGAATAATTTGGAAAACAAACGTTATTGACCAAACAGGTCGGTATATGTCATTTAATCTGCACGGCTGGGATGACCCTACTTGACCCGAACGACGTAGGAGTTCGGGTTTATGTGTCCAGACCGTGCAGATTAAATGATATAAACCTATTTGCTTGGCCAATATAGTTTTTAACCTCTTATTATTATTATTATTATTATTATTATTATTCAGGATAAAGAAAGGGGTGAAATACGGCTGTATGTAGAAAAGGTTTGTAACGTTTAAATTATTAACCCTTTTTTATATTCAGTTTGTTCCCTTAATTGTTACATTATTTGGAGTATTGCGATTTAATTCCGTTTTTTTTACCGTTTTCTGTTAAAGTTATTAACATTGTTTATATAAATTTGTGACGATTTTTAACCTGGCATATTTTGCAGACAACTATCTATTGTTGAACACTATATGTTGCCCTCTAGATGTCCTTAGGTTGTTTTTTGTCGTTTGATTGCTGTCTTATTGACGGATAACCCACATCTCCTACAGTTTTAGTTTCGTTTGATGTACCTTTTAGTTGATTTGTGATAACACATAACTGAAATGGGTGCTGAGTATAGATTAATTGGTTTTTTTTTCCTCAAGAATATGCTTAGAGGAAGGTGATTCGAACAGAGATGTACCTGAATGTAAAGTGCAAAGTAAACAGAAACATATCAATCTTCAATTTTTAACTTTTACCTCCCCCCCCCCTCCCCCAAACAATTTTTCTACTGTACTAATTTTAAACATGTCCATCTAAACGTAGTCTGATTGATCAGCAGCTTATGTCTTCCCCTGTTTTGGCACATACTTTAGTGTGACGTCCATTTATGCTGAACTAGAAAATAATTGTTTAGGGGACAGCTGAAGCCCGCCTCCGGGTGCGGGATTTTCTCGGTGTGTTGGAGACCAGTTGGTGGCCCTTGTTTGACACATTCCCCGCTTCCATTCTCAATTTTATTTAAATATGAACCGCTTTAAATTCGATCAAAAAATAGTCACTATAAATATATCTCGTTTAGCATAAAACCGCTACACTCGGCGGTATTTTTTTAATTTTATAAAATTATGCTCCCTTTTGAAAAATCCTGGATCCGCCCCTAAAGGTAAGATTACTTTTGAATTATGCAGTATATCTGAGGTAGTTCATGCACACCTTAGCTGTGCATTATCCATATTAGAGCACAGAGAGAACAAAGAGATTTTGCTTATGTCATGTGTTAATTGAAAAAAAAAGGTAGAACCAATATATAATGGTTAAAACAGTACAAATAGGAATAAAAAATGTTATGTGTTGTTGATAAATAAAAGTGTATGAGATAGATATAACCATTTAACATAATTAACATCGTATTCAATGAATCTTACGAATCAGATTGTGTAATGTCTACCGAGATAAATTATTTCTGTTAAACACAATGTTTGACAATCACTTTTTCAAATATATTTCTATGCCATTACACTATTCATGAGCATACTTAACCCAATCAAAGGTCGATACACAACAGCAAAAAATACACCTTTAAGAGTGTATGTGTGTTGTCTATTGATTAAAGCATTTTTTTGATAAAATGTACAACGTTTTCTTACATCATTATGTGAAGTAAATATTGACTTACGAGTGAAAAAAGCATGGTGGTGTTCCACTAACATAATCAGGATAATGACATCTTGTCATACGCTGATCGATTACTTCTGGGAATAAGTTATTATAATAATCTGCTATCATACGGAATAGTTCATTAGATACACACGGAATTCACATTAAGTAAATATTGGAAATGAAGAGGGTAAGTAAATGTTATTGGAATAATAGAATATGGTGTCCTTTGCGATAATTTAAAATATAAACGAATACATACAAAGTACATATAGCTTTTGTTTTGAGCTATACTAATTACCAGATTAAAAGTTCGTACTACCATAACTAAAGCTTTCCGTGTTAACTGTGGTATACAGTCTTTCTTAATATAATAATTGTCCGTATACTTGATTTTAGTTTTTTTTTTTTTTTTTAATATGATTTCATTATTGTGTTGCCCCACGTATTTGTTTGGTATGTTCTACAGATTTTTATTTACAGATTATTTTATTAAATCAAAGATTGTTTTTTTAAGCGAAAAATAACAAGTAAGTAACAAGAAAAGAAAGAAACCAATGAAAACCTACTCAATTCAAATCAAATCAAATATAATTATCTAAAGCCTCAGTTAATTTAAATGTTTCACTATAACGAATGGTGGTACATGTCAGTGCCGTGTATAATACATAAGTGCCTTGATTTTTAACCTAATCCAAATTTAATAGAATTGGACGTTTTATACATTCTTTTGTTAAAGAACTGGGTGGCCATTGTTGAATTTCGTTTTATGTCTTGCATCAATCTCAGCAGTAGGGATATGCTTGGGACAATGACCAAATGTCACTGACAAATTCCTATAAATGTTCCCCATTTTTCTTTTCTTTATGTTTTTTTTTGTTGTTTTTGTTTATTTCTATTCAAAACATGTCATGATTACCTATCTTCTCTTTACCTTCATTTTAATCATTATTTACATATGCAGCCACAAATCTAAAACCAAATTGCCGGAAATACGAAGTGACCTTATCATCATATAAAGCGCCGTCAAAATCGGTTTGTTTAATAACGCACATGCTTTGAAATTTTAACAGCTAATAGTAGTGAAGCTCTTATACATGTATATGAATGACTTAACCTTTAGCAAACACAACAACAAAGCAGTCATTTAGAGTTTGTTGAACTGACGGCCTTCTATTTTTCTGATAAATAGGCACTTTCATCATTTCATATGTCAAGCTCCGGGTCATTAAACATTAATTAATGAAGAAACATGAATATGTGTCCACAGTGCAACATGACCCGGCAGGAATATTTGTATATGTCCATGTCCAATGATCTACGAAATCTTGGTAAACCCTTACTTGGCATATTTTTAAGAAAAACAAATCATATCATTATTATGATAATTCACATATGCACTATAAATCTCACGATGAGGTCACCATAATGCCTTATACGTTTGTATTTTGTTAACAAGAAAATACATGTTTCCACTAACTCTACCTTCCCTTATTTATGTGCCTACCATAGAAATTGTTTTGTCATGTTTGAACAAGCACTCTTAAGGTCAGACGTTCCCTTCTGTATAAACCAGTCTAAAACTTGAAAAAAAATTTCTCTAATTCTATGGAAATTTATCCCTTTCCGAACCCATTGTATAAAAAAATTTAATCAACGTGTGGTTGCCAGTGATCTCAGAAGATGATTGGATGCATCAAAATATGCTAACAGGTGTTAATGAAATTGACAACTTTATGGAAAGTGGAAGGCACTCGAAGGGGATTTTAGTTTAGCAAAAAAGGAAAATTTATTTTTTAATCATTAGAGAAACAGATTCTTACATAGTTACTCGTGGATTATCGGATTTATCCAATCTCGATAGTTAAATTATAAATTTTAAAGTCCTCGCCGAGGCTCGGACTTTAAAATTGATAATTTAACTATCTCGATTGGATAAATCCGATAATCCACTGGTATCAATGTAAGAATCTATATATATATAACTATTTGCCTACCTACCTCCTTTATTATTTTTCAGCATGTTATCAGAAACACAGGTATCATTTTTAAGCCTAACTTAATTGTAAAAAAGAGGCAAAAGATACCAATGGCACATTCAAACTCACGCCATGGCTAAAAAAGAAAAAGACCAACAGACACAAAACACAACATAAAAAATCTAAAGACTGAGCAACACGAACCCCACAAAAAACTGGAGGTGATCTGAGGTGCTCCGGAAAGGAAAGCAGATCATACTCCACATTTGGCACCCGTCGTGTTGCTCATGTTAGTACAAACCCGGTAATAAGTCTAATTCGGTAGATCACATTCGGGAAAAATAATTGTAAATTATCTTAAAATGAAACTTATACCTGATACGACATTTGTTCCACTCACAGGGTCAAACATTACAAGTTGTCAAATCCGAAGTCACTGGCTCGTTTTAGAACTGAGGGCAGAAGTGTTATAATTGTTCATGTGTTCATTTATCATCAATTGAAATGTTATTTCTATGTTATATTGTGGTTGAATTCTTTGTCACAAACAACAAAGGCATATGTTCATATGACAATTCAGTATTAGTATGTATTTTACGTACGCTAGAACCCGCAAGATTTCAAATTGATATACAAAAAAAAGGAGTTCTTGATTACAGATGAGGGGATTTGAATTTGTCACTTTGTCACTTAATTTTTGTTTAAATAAAATATACATGTAGGAACGTTCATTGATTGCAAAGTTTTTTCGAAACCTCTGATACATGAAACATGATATATTCACTGATTGAGATCAAACGATGAGATGGGAATAAAAGCAGTTACATCGCAACTTAGTTCTTAAACTTGGGTGTGATCAAGTATTATGTATAGACAATAATAGTGCATTGACTTGACATATCAACGATATAAGGATGAGGCTTAGAAACGGGGAAATGCGAGGCTCTGCCGAGCTTTTTCCCCGTTTCGGGCCGAATCCTTATATCGTTGATATGTCAAGTCAATGCACTATTATTGTCTTTATACTGCAATCTAAAAAAAAACCATTTTCAATTGTTGTTTAATGTGTTAATGTTATTATTTGATTTAAATATTGGGAAACTTCCCCCTTTTATAAAAAGGCCTCATATCATGCAGGCGGAGAAATATACAACACAAATGAAATGTACATTACCTGTTGAAACCCGCAATCGATGGTGAAGGAATTTGTTTGAGAATGAACTAAAATATCAACAATAAACATAAAACATAATGATTTATAGTTTGCAAACCAAAAATATTAACAAATGAAATATGTATTTTTTTCTAAAAATTGCAAAAGAAATAAGTTTGAGTCGTTGTATACATTGGAAACAAGAACAGGTGGAATAGGTCGTATGAATAATTAATTATAATTTCGGCAATTTCTATTTAAATGTTCATGAGGAAAAGTGATATCAGGTCAGTGACTGTATATGACATAGAAATATACGGTCAACGCATTTTGACTGCTCAAGTAGAACGAGTGCAGTATAAATATATTTAAACTGATATGAACGAGAGGTTTCCGAGAGATTTCGTCACTGGTGCACATTTTCAAGGTAATAAGATCAATAGTAATTTGGTGAGTCCAGAAGGTACACATCCCTATACTTATCTACGTTCACTTTCTCTTAAATGGAAACAGCAACGCAGAAAAAGTAATGAAAGGTGTTATATAAATACAAAATGTTTTTTTATCGAGGCTTATATATGTTTCTATCCTGTTCCACAAAAGTTTGATTACAAGTTAGTTAAATGCTGAATAACGTGACTGTCGTATTTATAGTATTATATATATTCTACATTAAACATCCAGTTTCCTTTTCTAAACGGCCAAGGGAATTGAGGGTGAGGTCCTTTGGTGCACTGATTAATTTGAAATATAAAATTGCATGCATATCTTTTGTAATTAAGAATTTCAAATATGTATATAAAACATGTAATGGATAATTACCAGGGATAATAATTGTCGTTAAACAGGAACACTGTAACAAAGACCACCCATGCACTCCCCTTCCCCTCCCCATTACACAGTTCAAGAACCGCGCAAAGTTGCACTTGAGTGAACAGGGCTTTTTTAAAGTCCTTTTTAGTTGGAGTGTTCCTTAAGAATTCAATTACTTATACATCCTCGATTTTCAATTTTATTTTAGGTTGGAGAGTTCCTGATGTAGGTAAATCTAGAAAAGCGCGTCGGACTCAATCAACTATAAACATATATTATCAAAAATTATTTCAAGAAATGACATATTTCAATAGAGCTGTAGAGAAAACTAGCTTATACTTTTTGTCTGATTTTCTTTATATTATTTCACTATGGGTATAAAATATATATAATACATATATTTTAAACAAATCCACCAAATGAATTATCCAATATAACATGTATAATGTCATAAACAATTGAATTTGAGGAGCCTTTTGGGGTAGAGTTTGAGTTAGAGTCGAATATGAGTTTCGTTTAGATGAAGATTTCGAGTTAAAATTGGAGTTATCTAATATGAGTTCGTCACGGTATTTAAATTTTTCTATCGAAGATCAAGGGCTTTTGCTCGGGCTTCCGAAAAGAGGGCTGAGGGGTATTTGTACAAAACATAAACAAAGATACAGTATACAAAACACAACATAGAAATTGAAATAAAGTTGGATGTGAAATGATTGCCAATGAGATTACTATCTACTAAAGTTTAAATGTCACAGTAATGGATGTTAGCAATCATAGGCAACCGTACAGCCTTCAACGCACCGTATAGTAAAAAAGGCTACAAAGGCCACCGTGTGAAAATGTGAAACAATTCAAATTTATAACAAAACAATCTACGGAAAACAAATTTGACACACATGAAACAATGACAACCATTGAACCACAGGTTCTTCAAGTGTCTTGGGCAGGCATATACAGAAAGTGCACGTGGTGGAGTTTGACATGTATGTGATCGCTAAACCCTAACCTAAACTCGGACTGTAATGTAACAGCACAACATAGGATAATGTAAAAAAAAGTTCCAATAGGCTTAAATCAATAGATCGGTATTACTGGGTAATAATAATCCATTGGTGATGATCTCGCGTGCTCCAGAAGGTTAAGCAGATTCTGCTCAACGTGTGGTAGCCGTCGTGTTATTCGTGAAAGTATAAACCCAGTGATTTGGTTGTATTTGGTAGTTCCCGTTCGAGGAAAAGATGACGGGGTTGTGGTATGAAAACTGGAACATATCCGTCGTCACTTGTGAAACAGATATTCCAAAAAGTTTGTTGTTTCAATTAGTGCGATATATATCAGAGTATGCAATTTATAATAATAACAGATTGATATTCGTATATGTTCAAATAATTATACACGCTAAAAAAATAAAAGAATTCATATTTTATAGAATTGATGTTTGTCGCGTATTCCGATCCCCCCCCCCCCCCCCCCCCCCCCACCCAACTTCCCTGTAACTTTAGTGTGAGTTGATTTAAAGTGTCTCATTGCCGACAATAAAGTACAAGTCTTTTGATTTTTGTGTTGAACCTGGGACATTAATGTAGCGGCAGTGAGACACAACAAACCTATATTTCGTTGTGGTTAGTGGCGTCGGCGTCTTCATCATTTAGATTGTCAGGTTTTTTCTCGTTTAAATTGTTTTTACATTTTTCATTTCGGGACCTTTTATAGCATACTATGTGGTATGGGTTTTGCTCATTGTTGAAGACTATACAGTCAAATATAATTGTTTAAAACTTTTATGTCATGTGGTAAATATTTGGTTGAGAGTTGTCTCATTGGCAATCATACCACATTTTCTTATTTCTATATAGGTTTTTTTTTTGCATTTAATATTACCGAATTAGACTGTTTTGGTATGATAAATTTGAAAAACTCAATTGATTAGTATAAAACTTGTAAAGGAGTTATTCTTCAAGATCAAGATAAAGCATCTACAGAAAAAAAATTTCTTTTTTTAATTTTGTATTTACCGATAAATGTACAAATAAATGTAGTCAAAATTACGCTTTTACACTGACAGCAGCAATATCAGGCGAGACGAGAATTCCGTGGAATCTTTCACGAATTATTATATATACTGCTTCCATTTGAGAACTAAGAAAGAAAAAAAACGGCTGGACCAAATTGTTTAGGGATGTCCCCCGTATGGCCGAAAGACTGAAACATGTTTAGAACTTTTTTCTTATTTTTGTCTGCCGTTCCCCTTTTTCATACCGAATAACTCTGAACAACAAGTCGAACTTTAATTTGAACTTGAACTCAATGGATGGCGAAACTCATTCAAAGGACATAAAACAAACGACATAGTGAAATCGGTTTAAATATAGAACTAGTTTTTCCGAAATGGTCACGTGGTTTTACCTCCACCACGTAATGTGATAACCACATCAAAGAATGAAAGGACCACATCAAATACTGAAACAAACACATCATGTAGTGTCAAATCGTCAAATTTTAAACGATCATTACTTAATGTTAAAACCATATAAAGAATTGGCAAATCATCATTACGAAACAACAAAACCACATCATGTAATGAAACAACTACATTACGTTAAGTCACATACACATTAAGTAATGTTAAAACCACATTGCCTAATGAAACAACCACATTAAATAATGGTGAAACCACATCGACTAATGACAAAGCCACATTGATTAATGAGAAAACCATATCAAGTAATGATACAACTATATCAAGTCAATACGAAACCATATCGTGAAATATCGAAATATCATTAAGTAATGACTATGCCGTATTGAGTTATATCAAAACATCATTATGTAAAGACAACATATCATCAAGTAATAATAAAACAACATAACGTAATATAAGAGTTCCACATAAGACAGCTATAATTCTGTTACTCCACTGGATGGTAACATTATTTGTTTTAATTCAATTGGGCCATTATATGGTTTGTACATAAAAAAATACACAGGTAGGATATCTGTTATACTAACTCAAGTATTCAAATACTTATACTTTCTGGATTTTGAATTTGTTGTTTGATCATTCTTGATGATATGTCCAGATGAGCGATGTGACCGCATAAAATGTAGAAAGTGCTATTTGCATTGATAAATATGGGAATGCGATCATTCGGACTTCTCCCGTTTGATGGTTAGGGACATAGCGGGATGTATAATTACCCAGTCACGTTCTGTCGGTATGGGGCCATTAAATTCTTTATTTCTAGTAGGTAACATGTAACACTCTCTGCAAGTAAAAGACCCTTTGAAATAAATCCACGAATGACCCATATGTGACCAATTGCAAGGCAATATTTTTGTTTATATCGAACATACATTCTTATTGTAGTTATTGTAGTAAAAATCCAAATGTTCCTCTCTTTTTTTATCAGTTGATTTATTGTTTATATCATGCGAAATTAATCCGATCTCGACTTGAGTATACATAAAATATTTGCCACTGGAATATTAGCAAAATTAGCAATCAATCAATTTTTTTTAGATCGACTTTTGAAATGACGTTGTTCATGTGACATATTAAAACAACAAACAGTAACATTATAGATCGTCGTTTTCTGTTTTTTTATTTGTTATTTTGTGGTTAGAAGCAGGTTTGAGAAAATTGTGGTATTTTGGCTAGATCTTGAAGGTAGAAAGAACGTTAACATTTATGTAATGTCGAACAAAAATTAAATCCACGTGATAATATTTGTATTCCCCAGTCAACCCTTCGTGTTTTAGTATGAATGAGACTTAAAATGTATTTAAATAAATAAAAATGTTCTCAGTTGTTTGCAGTTGTTATTACTTTCACGAATACTCTTTCTCATCCTGAAAATGATTGGATTATTTGCCACTGGACGTTCAGCAAAGATTAATTTTATGATTAATCACTTTTCTTCGGAAAATCAGATCCGTTGTTCTTTAACATTGATTAGAATATCAATAAATCAGAGAACAGTTACCCTTAGTCTATTTTATTAAGCGGTGTTAATTTATTCCTTATTTTGTATAGATCGGGATCACATTTTTTTGTCTCTCCAATCTAATTAATATATAGATCTGTGATATCGCTATGCTCATGACAGTGACGAGTACGCGAGTTTTAAATGATCTGAATTTCAATAATATCAAGTTTCTCAAATCTAGGATTTTTACACTATGCTAACAATATAGAAATTGGAAACTAAGTTTGCAACCATTTAAACATCACAGGGATGACATGCATTTCTACGATTTATTTCGAAATAAGGATAAACGTCGATTTTGACTCTTTCGGGAATATATTTTTATTTCAATGAAAAACATATACGTGTAAAATTTCTCCCTTTGTCATCAAGCTATTGTTAAGTTAAAATTTCTCCATATCTGTCTTCGGTTCCTACATATCAGTGTGGCTTTACTTATCGTAGCTTTTATGAGATATATATTACGTGACTAACAATCATGAATCACTTAAACAAGAAATGCATAAAATGCAGAGACATGGAGATAACGCTTTTCGTACACAACACATTCATACTCACGTGTTAGTAGAATTACAGAAAAGTATGTTAAATATGTGAAGGAGAGGCAGTAGATACCGAAAGGATATTCAAGATCATCAATAGAAAACAAAATGACAATTCCATGGCACAAAAAGAAAAGAAAACAAAGTCCACACAACATTACGCACACAACTAAAGACTGTGCAACACGAACCCTGCAAAAACAAAACAATACTCCGGAAGGGTGAGCAGATCCTGCTCCACATGTTGGAACCGTCTACATTTAAAGTGTCTCCCTTATTATTTGACTTCTTGTAGAGGTTATTTTGAATAATAAATCTGTATTATATAATTTTCCAGATTTGTTATAAAATCTTAAATTTCATAATTGTACCTTAAAATACTCTTTTGTTAATCTATTTCACAAAATACTTACACAATTCAAATATGCAAAAATGCGATTGCAACTTAAAGTATACTTAAGAAATAATTCATGGAGGCTTGAATTTATACTGATTTTACCACGGGTTGGCCCTTTATGCTAAATATTTTACCACGAGCGACATTTTCAGTCGGAAAGCTGACCCCGGTTTGACCCCATTTCTTAAAGCAACAATTGAAGTCATGTGACTACCATATTTGGGCATTTTTTGTCATTTTTTTCTTCAACTGAAACGAGTCTGTTTCCTCAAAAAAGTCATATCAAATGAGTTCAAAGCATGCTATACGTTATAAAAGCCAACCGTGTATACTTTCTAGAAGTTCTAACATACAAATTGTTTTGATTAAGCGTACTGAATTAGAATACGAAGCCTTCAAATCCAAGGTCGTCACTCGTCGCGTCAATTTTTTTCAACATATAAGTGGAAAATTCTTTCTTACCTTCTGGGGAACCTATGCTGAATTTAAAATATGTGATGAGGATTTTTATGAACTGGCCTGTGTCAAATTTGTGCCACTTAATACGCTGTAATACGCAAATGTGCCACTTCGATATGTCGAAATTTCTGACGAAGCGGTGCCGATAGTAATTTACGAGTTACGTCCCTTTGTTGACACTTTTCACGAACAAACTTATTTCTACTATTATATATATATTTGCATGTTATGCAGTTATTCACAAGTGAATATTATTAAAATAATTAATTATCTTTTTACTAAATATATTTTGATGCTACAGACATATGTAAAACAGTTAGGTAAACACATTTTATCATTTTTAAACAGTTTCAGAACTGAAATAGGGCTTTAATATTTTAGTCAATGTTACTCTGTGCCATAATATATTATTCCAAGATCTAGAGTTACTTTAATATTTTGGTAAATATCTTTCTTGCTGTAACCAAAATTATTATCAACACAGAAATAAATTTCTACTACGTAAAGACTAGGGCTAGCCAAAATATGCATGAATACTGGATCTAGACAATGGGTCAAAATGAATTCCCTTTCAGTACTAATACTTGAAAAAAAATAATAATCAAAGTGTTCTCAATGTAAATTCTTCATAATATGAAATAAAAGGAAATTGGTTTGCAATCTGACTTTGTATAACTAAACTATTAAAATAATATAACAACTTTTTGCAAGTTCTACTGAATGGAATCAAATCATAAAAATAAGCCTAACGTTAAACCAATTGATAATTATTTTTAAAAATGGTTAATAATCATGAACTTGCGAATGAATAACATGGAGAAAGATTCGATCTCATATTTTTCTTCTTCTATTTAAAAAAATATATAACTATGCATATTAAAAGTATTTCAGAGCAGTTTCTGAGTGCTAAGTTAATATCATAATTATGTTTTAGATCACATGTAATAATGAAAATGCTAAATGAATAAGAGTGATTAAAATGCAAGTCTAAAAGAGATTGTTTAAGTTCAAAGGACAAGACTTTAATGTTTCCATTAGACATGTAATATTTGCATACATTTACTTTTGCAGGATTCCTTCGACACCAAAAACTAATATTTTAAAACAATAAATGATTTTTTCCAGTCATCTTAAATTCATGATAGCCTATGGATGGACAAAAGCACAAAAAATAGCAATAGAAAGTGCATTGGAAAGAAAATTTCTGGAGGAAAAAACATATGAAAAAGGAAATGACGGTCAGTTAATTATATTTATATTTTATAAGTTCAAAACCTTGCTTATTTAATTATCTCTTTACTAAGTAAGCTACATTAATAAGAGCAAAAACTAGCTTATCAAGTCAAACAAGAAGTTAATTCATAGAGATGTGTTCTTACAAAATTGAATTTATTCAAATGGCAAATTCTTGTCAAATTTAATAATCCATAACGATTGCTCATTAAGTAAAATGCACACGATTTGTCCCACCAACTTTCATTTGTGATATAAATATCCAATTATTCAGGTAAAATATACAATATTTTGTTTATAATTATGTAAAGCTGCTGATACAGCAACCTGTGAAAAAGAAGCCCCTTTTTTCAAAAGTTTACTTTCACAATCTATAAAATACCCTGAGAAATTAGACATGGGCTACTGTGCTAGCTACTCTAATAGTTGAATTTTACGATAATAATGATTTTAAAACTCAAAATTATGTCATTTTCACTTTTATTAAGCATTTTTTTTTTACAGAATTTCTGTCAATATTTTTGGTAAAATTATCCTTTTTCTGTAGGATATTTTCTAGGCAGTACAGTACTGTTCAACTAAGAAACATAGGCTTGAGTTTAAAGGCTCTTTTACTTTGAAGTAACTTATTGTGACCCGTGGTCCCGTACTCTACTACATGTACTATTTATTATTTTCATTTTCAGAAAGATTATTCAAGTTGTATAAAATATGTTTTATTGCATTAATAATTATTAGAAGTGTTTAAAAAAAATTCTACTAGGAGTGATCCCATAAGGCATATACCATTATAAAAATTACTAATTTAATTTCATTAGCCAGAGCTAATTTATATCAATATAGCTAACGTTAGGTTTCTACAGCATGTACATGATTGGTGACAGTTTTTAATTTTTACTTTTTTTTTCTCTTTTTATTTTTACATCTAATCCTTCTCTGAAAAGTAGGGAAGTATCTCTTCTTAATATTATAATAACATAGTTGTAAATCGAGTTTCGTTTATTTTCTTCTTGATTTTTGTAAAATAAAAGCCTTTGTATTTTATTTTTGCTGGGTTTTCATTTTTGACTGGTGATATCAAGGGGAGATATTAACCACTTGCACAAATCGGTAAAAAAACTACCGCTTCGTGTTGGAAATAACTTGACGTTTGCGTATCCAAAATTCTCTTGCCTAGATATTCATATCGAGCGTTTGTCTTAATGAAATGCTTTATTAAATTTAAATTCAGCCCATCATTTTTAGTTTCCTCGAAAATATTTAGATTTTTCGATCATGACACTTGACAATTTTCACACAAACATCAAGTTTGAAGATAAAATAAAGAATAAAGGGCTTTGAGTTGGTGTGTAAGTTTTGACGAGATAAAACTATGAATATTCAAGATTATTTTCATCAATAAGTTTTTACTATGACATTTGTATTTTGGTGAGTAAAAATGAGGTTTGTCTCATCCGTAGTTTTACTGAATTTTCACGGTTACGTGACCTCTATTGTTGCTGATAGACTTGGGGTCAAACCGTGACCTGCTTTCCAACTGGGAGTACGATCGGAACAGCACAAACAATATATTCGTATTTTACCACAGGTGTGTACTCAAAGCGTTTGAAGAACGTCATGTTAGAATAACCAACAAAATACACCTTTACATTAAACATGTTGAATGTAAGGGCTTACACATGTTATGTCCCAGTGCTGTTTCTTCTTTTCGTCTTTTCAGGATATCGGATGTCGTGAAAGTTACTTAAATTGTCCACAAAATCAATTGTAATCCGGATAAACATGTAAATTGTATGGACACTTCAAGACTCGGTACTGTTTCGTCTTCATCTTTTTCTCTTGAATATCAGCATTGTCATAACTATTTAAACTGTTGCATTCTATTGTATAACATTTCTTTAATTTTACATTACAGTGAATCAAATTGTTAGGAAGAATAGTAATATCTGCAGACAACCTCATATGAAGGAGGCAAATCAAGTAAACAAAACCTCAGAAAAGAAGACTGGTTATATCTACAGACCTCCTTATACGAGGGAAAGGTGGTAAACAAAACGGAAGAAAGGCTGAGATCACCTCATACGATGGATGCATAGCTAGTAAACAAAACTTCAAGAAGGCTGGTAATATCTGCAGACCTCATCATATGAAGGAGGAGGATCTCTTTCGTGATCTTCAATGTTTTCTGACCATGATGCTAGTGGGTGTGAGTCTAAGTCAGAGTTATCTTGTGTGGTTTCCTGTAATTGCTGGTCACGCATTGTTTCTGAATTGTCATTTGCAAATGATGCGGCCCATGTTTGTATGTCGGGAATATGACGAACGTCTCTGATGATTTCTGAATTACCCGGACCTTCGTCGCTGGATTCAGACCCTGTCGGTTGGTCGGCCTTTCTTTGATATATATTGTTCTGCATGTATTGCATATTTATAACTACAATAAAAAGAAACTTTATCGGCGAGGAATTATATACTGATTGTTTCCCACTTTTTTAACTATTGAGATGGATATAAGTTTATAAGTGCCATATAAAAAGTTATATCAGAATTTTTCGTTTGTAGTTATTTTTTTTTTTTTTTTTTGCTTAGTCTATAACCTTATATTAAAAAAGAGCATCACCTTTTCTAGAGAGAGAACACTTCACTACAAACACAATCTTGTTTGGAAAAACCATACCTATATTTCTATTGGAGATAAAACATGGATTGTTTAACTATGCACTATCGATTCCCTTATTCTGAACTGCTGGTTTGCTAATAATTGCTCATAAAGTGTGTTTAAACCAAGTAAATAGTTTAAATATAGTTCTACTAAAATATTTTTAATAGCAATAATTTTACTGCAAAAATACTTGATGTAAAGCATGTATTTGAGAGTAGCAACTGTTTCAAAATGTTTGTCTCTAAACTAAAAAGATACATTTGCTATTATAATTCAATAGGAGTGTGGAGACAGAACAGTGACATGTACTAATATCGTGTAGAAATCTCGTTGTAAAGGGTGATGCACTTTTGCACTTGGTAAGCAATTGTAAAGCTATCTCTAATGTTATCAAAAGTGGACTTATAAAATGTATAACAACACGGTATGTAGATTTACAAAAAAAGTTTTAAATAATATTGTTTTTTTTTTTTTTTTTAATAATGCATATACACCACTTCTATATAAGTAAAACGAATATACTAGTTCATTAACATGTTTAACCCCACAACGATCTTTATGTGCATACCCTAAATCAGAAACCTGTCATTCACTTCTTAATGTTGGCTTTTATCTGTCATATTTGCTTTTCGTTTGCTGTTCTTTAATACACGAGGCCGTTGGTACATATATTTTAGTTTGAATTTTTTCTTGTCGGTTTTTTTTGTAACTGACAATGAGGAAAGAGTTTTCTCATTGTTTAATGCCTAACGTCACAAATCATTGCTTAATTCTACATAATATGTATTTAAAAAAAAGCATTAATCATCGTTATTGTCAGCATCGTCAATATCGTCGTCATTGTCATCATCGTCAATATCGTCGTCATCATCATTATAAGTAATATCATAGTAGTCATCATTATTATCCTCAAATTCCTCGTCGTTATTATGATTATCGTCATCACCATCATCATCGTCGATGTCATCATTGCCTTTGTCATCGTCATTGTCGTCGTCTTCATCATCATCATAATAACGTAAATTACAAAATTTGAATAAATCTTAAACCAGCCATATAAATGTCTATTTGACTAAATTTAATTACCACGCCTTGGTTCGCTCTCCTCACTAGTTCTTTTACACTTATATTTACAAAAACATCCACACATCATTATTAAAATAGAGGAAATTATTAGGGCAATGATTACTGTTTGGTTTTCACTATCATCGTCATCATCATCAGATGGCGAGTTCCAATCCGTGTCATCAAAGCCTTCGTTCCATGACGACCATTCTGCAATAAAATGTAACAAAGCGTTTGAAAATACTACCTAAAAATGTTCATTGGGAAATAGATAACCATTTGTACCACTCGTTAATTTTCTTTTTGATTTGGCATTTACACTGTCTTAATTCGAACGCCACTAGTTAGTCTTATGTAGAGAAGCATTCATCTGGCGTACCAAATTATAGGCTTGGTATCTAAGATGAGTTTCAGAAAGACATAACAAAAATGTCTTTTCAATATTCGTTATTGAAAAAAAGATATTCAACATGACATGGGATCGTGTCATCACAATCGGTGTTCAATGTGAAGGACACGATTAACACTGCAAAGATTCTCGAAAACTGAATACATTGAATATAAGGTTTACTACTAATGAAAAAAAATGCAGTTCTTACAATGCTGCCTTAGATTAATACTAATTTATGAACTGCACAACTCGCACATTTCGTAAAGGGACTTTCAATTTTTTTTTCAAATAATGTCAACTGCTTAACATTATAGAAATGAAATATTTAACTATTAACCTTATGATGATCACAAATGTACAGGTTGATATTTTGAAATTGAGCATATTGAGCTGTTATTGCATATGTGAAATGCAACAGAATCAGAATGTTCTACGTAAATTACTATGTTGGATTTTATTTGTCAAGTTACGTAAAAAAAAAAAAAAAAAAAAGATCGCCAAACTGTATTCTCGTCTTTGACTTCTAAACAGCGTGACGTAAGGAGTACAATAACGCCGCCAGACGAATTAAGCAGCCGTGATTAGTCTTATAATAATAATAATAATAATAATAATAATAATGACAATGATAATGCTGATGATAATAATACTAGTAATAATAATATCAAAAATAATAAATTCTTTGTTTAAAGAGGGTACCTCAATTACGTTCGGTTTTAGAAAATATAAATATTGACAAAAATCTAAGATACATTTTTTTATAAAATTGTATTAATCCAAAATTAATCATAATTCGTTCCATGTAGTTAATTTTCCTTTTTTGAGACAGTGATGTGCCTTTGGCACCATCTTACGGTGTTTAAACATCATAATTAGTACGTTTTGCCCGTGTCTGTTGTAACGTTTTGGATTTCAATGATCGTAATCTATGTACTACTGATAAATTATTAAGTCAAGGATTCATGGCTCTACAATGTGTCGATATCTGTATTGGCATTGCACAATGTCATGTTTTTTTCTGACTGGTTTTGACGTCTTTACACTAAATCCATTGAAAGTTGGATGTGAACTGATTGATATTTTAGTCTAACATGCATGTTTTTTTTCATTAGTCGTTAATGGCTTTGATATAGCTGTCAGTAACTGCGAGTCCTCTCGCATCTGTACCTAGTGTCTTCCTGCAGTGTAGATATATGAGTACCCCACTTTATGTTTTAGTTAGATGTATTTCTATTTGTATCTATCTGATGAGTTAAGCCTTTTTCAACTAATTTTTATAGTTTGTTCTTATGTTGTACTGTTACACCACTGACCTAGGTTAGGGGAGGGGAGGTGCCTTCAAGCGAGTTTAACACTGTCACATTCTGTGTGTGCCTGTCCCACGTCAGGAGACTGTAATACAGTGGTTGTTTAAGAAATAATTCATGGAAGCCATAGATTAAAATTTTGTTGGAAATTTACACATGGCCTGGGCCGTAATATTCGAATTTTTTCCTGAGCGTTAGCGAGGGATAAAATTAACGAATATCACGGCCCAGGTCATGTGTAAATTTACAACATATCTATGGCTTCCATGAATTATTTCAATTCTAATAGGATAAATAAGGTCATTAAAAAACTGAGGCGGGGTGGGTATGCCGTGTGTATGGCTGTTCTTTTTTACTCCCTGTTAGATAAAGCTAAAACATTCTAATAAATCTGTAGCTTGCATGAATTATTTCGTAAATAACCGCTAGAACAAATGTGCTTAATTCTTTTAATTCTCAAACCCAACATTTGCCATGTTTAATTTACATGTTTTTCTCGTAAGCTACCGGCAAATCCAAAGTTGACATTTCATAACTAAGGAGCCGCCATGCTGACTTGCTGAAATCAGTAAATATGCGAATAATGCAATAGAATAGGAAAATAAAACAACACCTACCTCAAAAATCCATTTTAATGTAATATTATACGAATTTCGAAGGTTCACGTAACGGAAAAACCTTCAGCTTTAGCGTTTTCATTTGTAGGACGTCATGTTTTGAAATGACTAAAATGCGCCAAAAGCATTAATGGACTTTCGCGGAATTCTATTTTATTTTGATTTTGTAGATTTCTCCGAGGTTTTGTGCATTAATTCTTTTTGTTATGCATCCGAATAAGAATAAAAGTTATGTAGTCTTTTTTTCAATTGCAATTTTTAAAACAATAAAATCGGCATAGCGTTTGCAAATAGGTTCCGATACATGTGGATTTACGTAGGAGGCATATTGTAACATCCATTATTATGTATATCTCTGAGTCTGCGCTAAGTATAGATATATCGAGAATTTTATCACGGTGTTGTTTACAAAGCGAAAGAAGCACGTCATATAAGAATGCTCTGTAACATATTTGTTTTGCCTTCATTATATCTTGTACATAAATTAGTTTTCTCGTTTTAGTTGTTTTACAATTATCCTTTTGGTGACTTTTATAGCTGACTATGCGGTATGGGTTTTGCTCAATGTTGAAGGCCGATTGATGACCTATAGTTGTTTGGTTTCTGT
Organism: Mytilus californianus; assembly: GCF_021869535.1. Lineage (NCBI taxonomy): Eukaryota > Metazoa > Mollusca > Bivalvia > Mytilida > Mytilidae > Mytilus > Mytilus californianus. Next base: position 39,839,957 of record NW_026262712.1, read on the forward strand.
GCCAGTTGGTCTCTTGTGAAATGTTGTCTCATTGGCAATCATACCAAACTTTTTTTTTTGTATTTACAAACGAATTGCATTACTAGAATAATCGTTCTGATCATATTGAATAATTTTCTGCTGCTGATATTTTCTTATTTAAACAAAAATTATAGATTGCTTATAGAGTCGACCTTTGTTCCTTTCGGTTGCATAATAGATATCAAAGGTGCCAGGCTTATATATTTTGATACGCCAGACGCGCGTTTCGTCTACATACGACTCATCAGTGACGCTTAGATCAAAATAGTTAGAAAGCCAAACAAGTATGAAATTGAAGAGCATTGAGGATCCAAAATTCCAAAATGTTGTGCCAAATACGGCTAAGGTAATCTATGCCTGGGATAAGAAAATCCTAAATATTTCGAATATTTCATACTTTTGCAACAGTTAATTTATAAAAATGACCATATAATTGATATTCTAATGCAATTATTTTGTATCAATGGTTCTGATTGGATGACAGTTAGCGTAATCTCTATCTCCTTGTCTGTAACTAAGGAAGCCGACATTTTGAATTGCGGAATGTATTGACATGTAATTTCTACAATAATAAGCAAAAAACTCACATGTTGCACCTAGAAATCTTCTTTTCATCAAATTTTATTACATTCTGAAGCGGCCAAGAAGCCAGAAAACGCCCGGTGTTTACGTTTGACGCCGGAAGCATACCTATGACGTCACCTAGTCTAGGGGACAAAGAAGATAACATCTTTTCGCGGAATTTTCTTTAATGAAAACTTTACACTGAAATAATGATTGAAATTGAATTATGTACTTGTTTTGCATTAGAATAGAGATAACTGTATTGTATTTGAAGCTTTGCGGACGTCCATCGGTAGTTTTACTGTCGCAAATACCCGTTTACCTGTCTCCGCTATGCGTCGCCAGGTAAACTAAATTTGCGACAGTAAAACTACCGATGGACGTCCGCAAAGCTTCAAATACAATACAGTTATCTCTTTATTCATGTCATCACCGAAGTGCTGACTACTGGGCTGGTGATACCCTCGGGGACGAAACATCCACCAGCTGTGGCATCGACTCAGTGGTGTAAATAGTCATCAAAGGTACGTAACATAAATGATGAAAACTTACCTTTTGGTTTAGGTGTTGGAATTGGACATACATATGTATCTCTATTTTCAGGAATGATTCGAATTTCAACATTGCATCTTGTTGTACCTATACAACTCCAGCTAGAATCGTTACCAAAGGTAAATTCAACTCTTTTGTGTTTTATATTCCAAGGGAGACACCATTTTTTCTGCAAACTGTCTTTTAATACCTAAAAGAAATTGAGACGAGTTTTGCTTCATTTAGGAATACAACGATGTACAAACAAACAGAGGTGACAAAATCAATGCATAGACAGTCGATAGGAAGCCTATAATTGCTTACATCAACTTAATTTGAACTTCGGTGGATAGTTGCCTTATTTGCAATCATACCACATCTTCTTATTTCTATATCGTTCCTGATAACATTACGAAATACATTTGAGAAGAAGAAAAAAACACGTTGTTTATTTAAAACTGTGGATATCATCAGCAGAGTGGTCAGTGCTTCTTTGCCGACATGAAATACCATTGAAATAGCTGGGGGTTTTTATATAAAATTCTCCCTTTGGTATCTTCCATCCCTAAGTTATTAAGGTGGTACCTAACACTACAGGGAGATAACTCTGTAAAAATCAGCTAAACGTTTTAATCACGTTGTATTGTTAAGGAAATATTAAGCTTCTCAATGATCAAAATTAGTGTTTGTCAAACTGCTATATAACCAATGAAATTTTTCTGATAAAGTGGTTGGTTCAAATTTTTGAAATTTTTATATTTTTGCCAAAGGGTCAAAATAAACATTTTGTCAAAATTTTATGAAAATTAAACGAGCCAAATCAATATTAGTCAAGGTGTTGGGTACCACCTTAAGTAAAATAAAGATTAAATAAGCTTGTTTATTGAAAACTCTAAACTGGTGAGACAGAAAAAGCTTCAGGAGTTCATTCCGGGTTTCTCGTTGTGTTACAGCTGGACAGTATTTAATCTGTGTAGACTACATTTGTAAGTGTTTTCTCGACATCTCAGTCAGTCATCTCTGCGCTTTTTTTTCTTATATAATTGTCAACGTTTGGACTTATTGATTATATTGGTGCCTTAGTTTATTTTTCCACCTATTTTCTACTGTCAATAGTTTGCCACGGAAAAATTAATATAGATCAATTAAAAGATGATCGGTATTGTTAAATTGTTTGACATTATATGTAAACTCTACGTACATTTCATAGATATTCATAAACTTCTGGAAAATTCCAATATGGAGTTCAGAGGGAAGCATTGCAGAACGAACCCCTTTTTCTTGGCATGAAGCTTAACGATGATTAAACGGTTGCCGGTTTTTAATCCCCGTTGATTTAATAATACTTTTTGGCTGATATAAATATAAATATTATTAATGGTATTTTGTCTTCCAATCAACTTGTAATTAAACTCAATTATCAAGCTGGAAATGTTTGTGAATTAAAGTAACGCATAGCTTTTTGTTTACTTCTCACCGTTGCTCTGCAATGCAGCGAACCAGTATTTACACCAGTTAACGTTCCAGCAAGGAAAGTAAGTCCTAATAAATGGTTATCTTAAAATCAGAATCGGGCTTTGGAAGTGAAGTTCACAAAAGTCATAAACCCGCTGTCGTAAGAGGAAGTAAACACACACTTACTGTTGATGCCGTTGATGTTCGTATTGATGTATAAATATCTTATGAACACATTGAATCATATATCATCTAGAAAAAAAATCAAAAACTACTTGTAAGACTATTTTCTTTCTGCTAATTGACAAGTTGCCTTACAAAGAATTTTTTTTTTAAAAACCTTTTCATTGTTGGCCTCTGGATGTTTTGCTCTGGGTTTTCAGTCGTACACGTATACATGTAGTTTTGTCGTTGTTAAGTATATCCCACACACACCGATTGATATTCATAATTTTCATCTACAATAACATTCAAATGTAAAGCAATGTCTTAATTGTATATAAATTTCATACCAATACAGAGTTGTTATCAATTTTCACTTTGACATGACATATATCTGTTCCCCAAGTAAACATGTACGGATGTGATTCAAAACATATTTGAGCGGAATCCTTGACATCAAAAGTTATAGACCGACATGGTGGACACCCTCCATAATTGTTATAGTTTGGAAACTTGTATAAATATTCTACATCTCTATCGCCGAGACAAACTTCACGTCCACAATAATCTGTTACTACAATAAATACATGTAATTGTAAGTACTTTCTTTACTGAAATAGTTATTATCTAGTCTAGTATTAACATTAAAAAACACCAGTTACATGTTTCAAGATAAATGAACAGTTTACTTTAAACCATGACAATTGTTTTTGAATAACTGCACCATGTGACACATAACTAAAGCATGACCATTAAGCTATTTTTTTTTGGTATTTAAGTCACTGGGTTTCATGTTGTTGACTTTAAGCATTTGTGAAAATGATAAATCCCTCCCAAAAAAAAACCACGTAGGACCCAAAACATTAAAAATAATTCGTTTTTACTTTACTTATGCCTTTTTTTCTACCGAAACTATTATGTAAAAGACATGTGACATACATAAATGTTATAATAAAATAAAATTGAGAATGGAAACGGGGAATGTGTCAAAGAGACTACAATCCGATCAAAGAGCAGAAAACAGCCGAAGGCCACCAATGGGTCTTCAACTCAGCGACAAAATCCCGTACCCGGAGTCGTACTTCAGCTGGCCCCTAAACAAAAATGTGTTCTAGTTTAGTGATAATGGACGTCAAACTAAACTTAAAAACATATAAATGAACTAAAAAAAAATCATCCAAGAATATAAGCTTATCGTTTGTTTATGAATAATTTTCGCAATCCTGAGAGCAAAAACTTATGACTAAATCATGACTCTATCATACCAGCTGGTATGAGATAACTATCCAACAAAAACTTATCGAGGATAAAAATGTTGTACGCAAGATGAGAGTTTCGTCTTCAACAGACTAATCAGAACATTAGGACACAAAGTTCCTAAATAAATCTAGAAAAATAACATTTCGACGATTTAAAAATAATAAGGCATTCATTTTGACTAAGAACTACATTTTTCTACCATACTTACGCCTCTTTTTTGGTATTCCATAAAATGTAGGCGTTTTATAGCATGACCAGCAGGGCTGAAATGTGATATTAGTCATCATCTTGTCAAATCTGGTACTGATATTATTAATGTCTGTTGTGGTATTCAAAACATAACGAACATACCGCAGAAATATGGCTCTGGTGGGAAAATGACCTGTCCATGCAGGATTAGAATCACAATCTAGAGTCTGTGGAAATAAATTATGTCTTTTGTACTGAACGACTATCACGATTAACAAGTTGAAAAGTAATTTACGATTAATTTGACCATTATTCTTGTAGAATGGGTGGATTTACAAGACGTGTATTGATTATACATCAGTCAGAGAGGAACCCAGCAAAATAAATAATAGTATTCACCTGCAACGCTTCGTATTATTGTATTTTTAACTTAGTGAACAGTTTCTGTAATTAAGACCTGCAAAGACATAATTATGACTTTGAGATGAAGACCAGCAATGCAAGGCTATTCATCTGCGTTTTGTGATTTTCGCTGTGCATGTATTGATTTTGTGTCATGAGAAGATGCCCCATATCCTTTCTGTTCTATTGCTACATGTTATATGTGAAATGTGTGAACTGCAAACATATGTTAAGTTACAAAAATAAAATGGGTCAAAGTCTGAATTGGCCGGGTTGCAAAATGTGTGATTAATCAATGTAGAATATTTACAATTACATGAACAGATGAAGTGAATTTTTTTTTTAAATATATAATAAGATGAGTTCTTAAGTCTGAATAAATGTGAAATAATAAATCTTCAAACAATTGCATAATCACATGTTTATAACTTCAACGTATATGTGCAAACTGTCTGTGTAGTTAGGTACGCACAACCACTAGCCGTCCCAACATCACCATACTATCAGCCGGCTTCTTCAAACCCGGCCAGAAATACACTTTCAAATGTACACATGCGAGAAGATAATGCCTTTTTTCTACACTTTTTATTGAATACTCTCGAAACAGAAACCAAACAGTTGAAGGAAGAACATTTCTTAAACGGGGAACGAAGGAGGGCTGATGAGACAGTCGTCTGCGGACGACCCGACTGAAATGTTTTCTTCAGTGAGGAACACATTGGATTCGATGGTCTTATGCTTAGCCCATGGGAGGTTTTAATTTCCTCCTGTAGATTATAAATGTTTTCAAAGACAACATCATGAAACCTAACTGGCTGCCAATAAATGCCCTTAATTAGTCCCCTATCGACGAAGTCGAAGGGGACTTTAGGTTTGCAATCCGTCCGTCTATCCATCTGTCCATCTGTCCGTCTGTCCATCCGTCAGTCCGGCAAATCAGCTTTCCACACTTTGTTTCTTCGTTCTTGAAGATGTTGATTTGATATTTGGTATATAGTTTTATCATGACAAGTTATAGATCAAGTTTGAATTTTGTTCCGGTCTGATGATTTAGTCCAGAGTTATGGACCATAACTCTGGACCATATCTAATGTTAGAGTACTATGTTAAACCATATTTCTGTACAAAGGGAGATAACTTATTTTTTAAAAGACATTCTTTGTTAAATTATTTGAAGAATTTTTTGGCAGGTTTGTTTGTTATTTAGTATAAACTAATTTTCTGAATGCTATATATATAAAAAAAATTATGAAGAGAAATCCTTTAATTAGATAATAATCTATTTTTATTAATGTATATATTTCAATACATTACATTGTGTAGATAAAAGTTGTTGACATTTTATAGATAAGTTACAAATCTATATTAGTTTGTGACAAATGAAAGAAAAAATATTTTGAACTATTAATTATATTTGATTATAATTTGAAAATAGATATACACTGTATTAGAATCATATCTAATCTTAGAGAACTATTAATCATATCTAATGTTTTTTTTCACTCATATAATCAGTTTTTCACACTGTTTTTAGTCATGCTTGAAGATATTGACATGATATTTACTTTTTGTTTACACCATGACAAGTTATAGAACAAGTTAGCATTTTGTTCCAGTAAAATGAATTTTATCCTGGTAAGGGACTATGTATTGCCATGCAATACTCTCAGAATGCTTGTTTACTCAATATTTGATTTACCACACATGTATATGTTAACATATTAAAACGATTACTAGTTTAAAATACAATGTCACAAAGCTTTTGCAGGCGAATATTGTTTTTTTGTTTTTTCTTCATTTTGCTGGTTTACTGTCTGATTGACACAAACTTGCGATTGACATGTGTTTCTAGAATGACCGTGGTTAGGTGTGCTTAATACTAAATGTACACAAGTGTCCGTTTCTGGCATTACAAAAGATTTATGAAATATTTCTTGTGTATGATTGTTACCTCAATCAATAAAAAATAGCTGTTTTTGTATCAGAATATCACAATATTTAAATAAACAACATTTTCTCTAACGAGAGGGTACCCAAATTGCACCTATTTTGACGGGTTTTAATCCTACGTTTATTCAAGATCAAGACAAAAGTTTCCATTCTGAGTTTATTTTTTTAGATGTATCATTATTTACTATACGGTTCCACCAATTTAATGTTGAATCCGTATTAAATCATAGAAAAATGGGTTTGAACAGACCGCCAAATGATCCATGGTTCTGTAATGATGAGTACCCAAATTGCATCCATGCTAAAATGCACATCCTTAAAAGTCGAATAACTGATCTTTTGTTTTATTTCTTCAAATATTTAGAACAATTAGACATTAGTCCATGCTTACTATTCATTTTTTAAGAAATGAATCCTTCTAACATATTTTATTTGCTAGTTTTTAAAAGATGACGTTTTGTGGACGTCGCATGGCGACGTTTCCGTACATTTTATTTTTTCCGGTAAACGCTTCATCTGTTGATATTTACCATGTTTACTGTGAAACTTTTGTGTATATTTAAATATATTTACCTATGTTGACAGACGTGCATAGTGTCAAATCATAAAAATACAAATTGTTTAATCTCTAGGAAAACTTGTAAGATTTCCGCTGATATTTTTGCTAAATAGGAGCAATTTGGGTACTCGGTGCAATTGAGGTACCGTGACGTTAAACTTACTTGAATAGTTTTTAAATTAACAAAAGAAGGGTGTATTCGATGTGACACAACTGTAAAAAAAACACTGTTTACCTCGATTTTTCTATTAATTATAGGATCTCCTGGGTAGATTTCTACTTTAAATCCACAATCAAGCATGCTCTCCAAGGAAACTGTCACTTCTATTTTGTTACGTATGTAGGTACTATATTGTAGTTTAACTATATAATAGCAGCCGTCAATGTCGGTAACGTAACCGCTTTCATTCCTGCCTAGTATGAGTTGAACGTCTTCATTTGGGCTTGTCGACAGGATATCAGTATTGCAGTTTTCACTGGTTAGATCAACAACTGTAAAACATTAAATTTAAAATTGTATGCAACATAACTATGCAATCTTCAGTGTACAAATGCCGCTGAGAATTTAAACGCCAGTGTGACATGTTGAGGATTGTGTTTAGATTCTATACGGATAGCATCATTGACATGTTTATTTATTATTTAAACACATGTTTATGTTAAAAAATTCGAACACTGATGAAACACCATAAAAAGTTGTGTTTATCTCAAACCTCTGGATTTCCTATAATAACAGAGTTGGTTCATTAACGGTTGTCCAATATATACAGGTCTTTAGTTTTATACATTAGTTAGACATGTTAGATTGATTTCAAAATGAATAAGAACTTTTCATCAAAAATGAAAACGACAAATTAGATTTCAATGAGATTAATCCAACTTTTTCAGATATCCATCATCAGAAATGTATGGGGAGAAAGTGGATTTAATCCTTGGAGCTCATCCATACATTGTATCTGCTGAAAATGGAGGTTTTCCATTGTTATCCGTTAGGGTACGTAGAAAAGAAATTGCAAAAACTATCTTTTTTCATGTCATATGCATGATATACGTATTATACGTAAATTCATTTTGAACTTATCAAATTCAACAATGAATGTTTTGTTTTATCAAAATTGCACAAACAAATTTAAACTTGTTCAAGTTGATAGGAAATAATGAGCTTTTTTGTTATACAGTAGGGAATTTTGCATACTTGTATTATGTAACTTAACTTGATTTGTTTACATTTCGTTTATCTTTTAAGTCTTTGTTATTACTGTTTCTGTATGTTCTATTTGTATTCATTTACGCTTATTTTTCAAAGGAAAGCTTGTTTACAAGTTAGGAAATTCCACAAAAAGACATGATGGCAACCTGCATGAAGTCATTGAAAGGAATTGCCATAGAATTCGAGAAAAGAGTATTCACACTTAATGAAAGCTATTCATTTAGTTTATATATTTCAATTAACATTGTTTTCTTCATATTTTTTTTTTTTTTAATTAAAAAACAATGACTAGTTTTCCTCGTCTGTATATACTATTCTCAGTATCTACCTTTATTCACTGTAATTGATATAAACAAACCTATTGATGTCAAATAGTTGCTCTCACATTTATGTACGTCTTTGTAGACGACCAAGAAAGATTGATGTTCATCATTAGTTGCTAAACGTCCAGTGGCAACTATTCCATGCATGTTCAGGACGATAACAAATCAACAATAAATAGGAAGGTCCTGTCATAGAGACCGTCCGGGATGTAGGTCTTGGAAATTTGAACTGCCACTTGGTATTCTCTTTTCACGAGGCATCAGATATAACGTCCCCATTCTGACTGGTTTAATGATTGACATGTTAAATGAGCACCTACTTATTTTTGAACATTGTATATCGCCATTTAGATGTTTTCTGTTTGTTTATTGATTTTTTTTTTGGGGGGAAGGGTGGGGGGGGGGGGGAAGGGGGGGGGGGGGGTAGGTGTCGTTGTGTGTTGTCTCATTTACGTATATACATATTCCTCATACCCCTTTTAATCACTTTTAAATGTGTTTTTTGATTTGTTCAAAAAGTAAAATCTCAAAAATACTGAACTCCGAGGAAAATTCAAAACGGAAAGTCCCTAGTCCAAATTTTCATTCCAAGCAGATTTGATAACCTAATATGCTAGTCATACTAAGACACTATTTGAGTTAAATCTTGATTCTAATGCAATTATTTTTAATTGTCTCTTCCATTTTTGACGTAAACTATTAGAATATGTGTTTTATTTTGTTAGATGTATACATACCTTGTTGTACAGTAATAGATGCTGTTAATATTACCAAGAGTAACGCTACGGAGACATGATGGATCTACAATGAAAAAAATAAATGATAGATGTACTTTATTGTATGAAAGAAATATTCAGATTTGTTCTACAATTAGTTGTCCTTAGGGAGCTACCATTTGATTTTTAGGGGGGGGGGGGGGGATTGGATGAAAAATTTTGTCCTGCCTTTTATTTTTCACTCTATTCGGTCCTACCTTTCCATTTATTATTTTATCCTGACTTTTTATATATATATATTGTCATCCTGCCTTTATTTGTTTTGTAAAGTTGCTCATCCTGCCATTTTTGTTACTCATAACTCCTGTCCTGCCTTTTTTTCCAAATTTCATCCTAGTCCCCCACCCCCTTCCATTAAAATCAAATGGTAGCTCCCTTAGATGTTCTCCAAACATCAATCGTAAAGGCATGATATTCAAAGATTGTAGGTTAAGGTTATCCAATCCAGCTCCATGTACTGCAACGGAAAGCGGTGGGAAATTCCCACACGGAGCAAAGCACATATTACAAGTATTAGTTGTCTGAAATTAATAGCTGTTCTACTTCTACATGAACTGTATTGGAAAGTGGGTTGTGATTGTTATTTCTTATTTTCTTTGTTTAGGGGACCGTGAGTCTTTTTAATTTCTCTCTACTAATTTACCAATGTAACTAGACCAAACTTATCGTACATACGTTCAGATTATCAATGCTAGAAGCAAGTATTACAAAAAAAGTAGCCCTTTATGTATAAAAATAAAATGAAATATATCCAGATCGGCAAACCCCGCACTTTCTGTGTGTATCTGATCCATGCCAGGAATCTGTTTTTTTCAGCCTGGGTTTTCGTTTGCTACTGTACATCATTTTTGTTTTTCGTTTGTTGGTATTTTTCCATAAATCAGACCGTTAATTTTTCGTTTGAATTGTTTTTTAAAATCTGTCATGTTGCGGCCTACATGTATACTAGCTTGCTATGCAGATTGGGTTTTTGCTCAATATTGTAGGTCGTACGGTGATCTATAGTTGCTATATTTAGCGTATTTTTGGTCTCTGGTGGAGAATCACCACATAACAAAAAATATTGTATTTACTAGAAGGGAAAGTTCACTGTCATCTTTGGATAACATTTCAGTCATCAGCTTCATGGAACAGCCATATTGATTATATTTATAAAAAAACATGCTCTCGTTTATCTGTGCTTCGACAAGTTAAACATTTACTAGACAGGAATTCACTTATACGTATTTATTATGCTTTTATTAGACCTATATTAGAGTATGGGGAAATTGCTCTTAGCACGAGTCTGAGCTTCTTGAAAATACTCGAGTAGAAGCTGTCAGAATTATAACTGGACAACGGCGTAATTCCTCAAGACAAAAACTTTATATCGAATTAGGATTTGAAACTCTGAGAATAGACGGAATAAGCATAAGCTTATATAAAATATTAGATGGGATGACACCTTCATACTTATATGAGTTAGTCCAGCCATATTTTCCTAGACAAACCCCTTATACTTTGAGGAATGAAAATAATACTTTTCACCCTCCTCTTGCTAGAACTAGCTCTTACTTTAATAGTTTCATTTCTTCCAATATAAGACTTTGGAATAGTCGTCCTCTGAGTATACAAAAATCCCCAAGTTTGTGTATATTTATATATATTTAGAGGTGGACTGGACAAGTTTTATAGGACTGATGAAATATTTTAACCTTTAATCAATTATGGGATAAGGAAACATAATATAAGTCATTGTCAACTCCGAAATAATGATAGCAACCTAAAATCTCATTTGTTTAATCAGTTCTTACCAGAGAACACTATTTGTGCAAACTGTAATCACCCTGTTGAGAATAACCAGCATTTCTTTTTATTTGCCCTAAGTAGTACAATGATGTTAGACAGATTTTACTTGATTCTGTTTACTCAATTGTTGATAATGTTGACATTAATATTGACTTATTACTTTTTGGAAACAGATTATTTTCATATGATATGAATATTGCTATTTTTAAATCTGTTCAGAAATATATCAGTGACACTTACTGTTTTGTTTGAAATTTTCTTAATTTTTGTTTTATTTAGTTTTCATTTATTTATTTATTCATTTATTTATTTAGTTATTTTTTTTTCATTTATTTTTTTTCCTCATCTACATTAATTCATTTATTCCACTTAGTAAGCTTAGTGTCTCTTCCAAACCTTATATATATATATTTCTAATGACTTATAATAGATATTTACATGCATCAAGGTACTTGAATAAATGATGATTAATTGCCTAAATACTTAAATATACTCTACATTTAGTAATTAACACTGTAAATATATATATATTTGCTTGTGTATGCTCATAAGTAGCATGCATTCTCCACTTAAGAATTGAATGCTTCTTTTTGTAAATTTATTGGGGTGTAAAAGCGTTGACCGAAGTACATTTTGCGCTTCATTCTAAAAATGTGCGCACGGTCAACGCTTTTACAACCCTATAAAATTACTAAAAGAAGCATTCAATACTTATAATTACATTATTTTGCTAGGATCATGAAAACACGATTTCTATCAAGTTTTTCTTTTCTTTTTACCTGTGCACTTTATTGTGGAAGCTCGTGTCATCATGAATGTTACATTTCATTTTGAAATGAAGGTTAATTTCAGAATGACGCGAGATTGCTGTTAGCCAATCAAACTAACGTTTAATAATGAAACATACTTCTGTCAAGCTGTATATTATGTATATCTGCCTCTTGTAACAGTGTAAACTGTCAGTGTGTACAATAAAATCTTGAAAATCTTGAAATCTACATGTAATGTAATTATTATAGTACATTGTATTATTTTAAATACAGCTGTTTGATTTATACCTTGTACATGTAATATGGAGAGAGTTTTCATAGGCTGTGCCTGTTGCTCAATCCTTTTCATATCTTAATGACTAAAATATGTTTGAAATCAAATCAAAAATAAAAAAATTTCCACATTGGCAATCATACCACATCTTCTTATTCTATAACTCACAATCTAGTCAAATCTCAAATAAATAAAGGCTCCAATTCCCCCCACTGCATGCTCTGTTCCAAAGATAAAAAAAGCAAAATTTTCAGAACAGATCTGTGCTTGATTTTTGTTTATTACGCATATGTGAACTATATGTATTACCGTAACATAGGGGGTAGTTTATTATTGACATGCAGGAGTTTTGTCAGTGGAAGCTGGTGTTCCTTTATGTTTTTTTTTTCTATTTAAGAGAGTATCAACAGTAAAACGCGTTGGCCTCAACGAATATAAGTGTTTCAACTGTTTATTAAACCACAGATTTAAGTTACCTCACACAAAGACAGTATTTGTATAATAATTATTCTTGAAAACATAAAAATATATTCATTAATTAATTAATATTAAATGAGGAGACCTGGTATTGTGTCTCGCTTCTCTGTCTTCCAGTTCAAATCAATCAATATGGAGCTCTTTCTTAAACGTAGTATACAAACTGTAATTTGTTTTCCTATATGATTGCCATTGCACATATTGCATTGTGTGTACGTTAAAAAAAATTTGGGAAACAAATCGATTTCCAGATGTCCTTCTAGTCTTTTAACCACAGTGAAATTTGACAATTAAAAACAAAAGGTAGAACCGATATATAATGCGTTAAACAATACCAATGGAATAAAACGAACAAGTTATGTGTTGTTGATAAATACATTGTACCTCACAGGGGCGGATCCAGGATTTTGGAAAGGGGGGGCGTAGTATTTAAAGTTCGCCGAGCGGAGCGAGGCGAACATTTTTTAAGACCTTTTTTGGGGCTAAAAAACATAAAATAAGTGTAAAATGCACATTTTTAACGGTTCCTGACGTGAGGCATGTATATTTTATAAATAAAGTGTAAGCTAGGGTTGGACATTTTTGATGCCGCATTCTCCCATTCTGTCCATTATAAAATGACTGAATGGATCATAAGCTATGTACAACTAATATATTTGATGTGGGATTTGTCAGTAAAAAATGGACATGGAAAATTCTCGTTTGTTGTATGGTTAGTTAGCATAACCTCACAGATTTCTTTTTGTAAACATGTATGATGATATGCGGCTATTCAATGAAGTTTATAATACGACCGACACGAACAAAGACAAACAAGCATTTTTTATCCAAATGTTTGGTTGAAATGTTTCACCCAACAAGGGAAGTGAGAGGTCCCAAATCAACCAAAGGCTACGAATGAGTCTGAAAATCAAATGACAACGAAGTTGTGAATGACGGTCGACAAATGGAGACAGGCCACACCCAGTAGGCAGGTTGCAGTTGGGCCTTGAAAAAAGTATTCAGTATATCAGTTCGGCGAAACAGACATTTCGGTCAGATATGGGATTTACATGCAAACCCCCAAAAAAATTTACGCCCGTTTTTTTATTCATCATGTTCATTTAATGCTGAATAATTCTGTTGGATTGTTTTTGTCTGATAGCAAAAAGGGGACACGAGAATTGTTTTCAATACAGATACGGCCAGAATTTTGGTTTAAGGCAAAAATCAGGGTCAGAATTTTTTCTCTAAAATATCTCCGACTGCCCTATCGAATCAAATGGTCCGTACCTTAGACTTTAAATCTATCTAGAGCTTACTGACTGGGGATCACTATTCAGCAATGTTATTAATTGGCTGGGGCGTCTGGGGTTAAACATATTTTTGAAGGTAAATAATATTGCTGTGGAACTTTTTTTTCATGAGAATGTAATAGAGTATTACTTTCTGTTGAGTGGAATTGTGAAATAGAAGTCAATACGTGGTTATCTGGTTCAATCCTTTGTCGCTTTGAAAGAGTCATGCTTGTCATCCTCCGCCGAAAGCAATGTGTTACTGTAATTTAAATTTCAAAATGACTGAGTGACGTTTTTTTCGACGTACTGATCAACTCCACCGTAGCGAATCACATGACTTTGACATAATCAATAATATATTACAGTAAACACGAGCGAAAAATATCTTTATAAGTAAAGAATTGTCGCATAAAAATTAAATACACGGCCGGGTAATGGCAAAGTTCACGAAGTCTAGTCTGATTAATCATTTTACAAAAAAAAAAAAAAAAAAGTTCATGCAAAGGGGGGGCGTACGCCCTCTACGCCCCCCTCTGGATCCGCCACTGCCTCAGATAAATACAAACGTTTGAGATCGATCTAACTATTTTAAATATTTAACATCGGATTCAATGACTCATGAGAATCAAAATGTGTAATTTCTCCGTTAAACACAATATTTGATAATCATTTCCTCAAAGATATTTCTATGCCATTACACTATTCATGATCATACTTGACCCACTGCTGAGGAAAATTAAGGTCGATACACAAGAGCAAAACACACAGAAAGTATATATATATATATGTGTGTTGTCTATTGATTAAAGAATTTTCTTGATAAAATGTACAACGTTTTCTTAAATCGTTATATGAAACAAATATCGACTTACGAGTGAAAAATACATGTTGTTGTTCCAATAACATAATGAATTATCGTCATATGTGATCAATCCTAATCGATAATACTTCCAGGAATAAGTGATTATAATACTCTGCTATCATACGGAATAGTTTAGTGGATATACACGGAATCAACATCAAGTATATTATGTTATTGGAATAATGGTAAATGGTGTCCTTTGCGATTAACTAGTATATATATATATATATATGAATACATATGTACATAGTTTTCTTCTGAGTTATACTAATTACCAGATTAAAAGTTAATGTTCTTACTGCCATAACTAACGCTTTCTGTATCTACATGATGATAGAAGTGTTATTATTTATCAGCAAAATTTAGATTTTAGATTTTCACTATTAAACCAGAAAAAAACATAGTACACGTATTTATATTGCCATACAAAAGCAGTGATAAGACATCTTTTTGATAACAGGAACATGGATGCAATTTGAAAGATTTATTTCAAATCAAAACTGCAAAACATTTTAATTCTGAAAAATAAATGTTAGATAATGACTGTCACACTTTTCCTGTTATAAATAACAAAACTAATAGCTCTTTTTTTTTTTATAAAAAAGAAAAGATAAAATATTTATGTATTACCTCTATGTACATCAAATGTTTTCCTCTGATATCTAATACCTACTGTGCGAAGGTATGTATATAGTCTTTCTTAATATTGTCCCGTACCGCATCGACGGTCTAGTGGTAGCGTTTTCGCTACGAGAAGGGAAGGTCGTGGGTTCGAACCCCGCCTGGGTCAAACCAGAGACTTTGAAATTGGTGTTTGCTGTTTCCCCGCTACGCAAACGGCTTCAAGGAGTAAGAGCAAAAACTGGTCGGCTCGGAATCCAGGTAAGGTGACATGTTACCTTGTGAACAAGCACGTTAAATTCCGACTCAGCGTGTCGGTCTGACCTCTATTTACATTTGTCATTTCGGGTTCGTTTATAGCTGACAATGCGGTATGGGTCAGTTTGCTCATTGTTGAAAGCCGTACGGTGACCTATAGTTGCTCATGTCTGTGTCATTTGGTCTCTTGTGGAGAGTTGTCTGATTGCCAATCGCACCACATCTTCTTATTTTTATATCCTCCAAAAAATATGGTTTACAGTATACACAGGTGCAGAAAATTGTATACTACAACAAGGTAGCCTCCGCCATCAGGGTACATGTAATACGCATATGCAAATGTTGTAAAAAAGGGTAACGATTTTGAATTCACTTGTATATTGATTTTGAAATAAAATGTTAATTCTTTTTAATTGATGTTCTTACTGTTAAAGATTGCTCGCAACATTAATATTTTGGTATAACATTACAGTCTTCAAACTCTCTAATATTGGCCGCTGTATTTGCAAAATTGAATGTTTTAAACCATCTTCCACATGAAGAAACGATCGCGTGTAGTTTCAAATGTATGATATGCATGTGTACATAATGTTAATACAGGAATAAAATGAAGAAGCATTTTTATTGGTCCTCATTTAAATTGTAACAAAGCGGATCTTTTGTGACCAATGCTGAGTTAAGGATGTTCGCTACTCTTGTGACTTTTTGTCTGATTTTCGGAATCCTCTAAATGTGACTATGTAGTACTAGTGCCAATAACAAGTTTGCCTGCTGATTACTATTTTTCTTCTCATAATTTATTACGTATAGTTTAAAAGGCCATTTTTGAAAATCTTATAAAATCCTTGTAATTTTTTCGGATATTTTGAAAGAAAAATGCATGAACAATCTAGAGAGAATCAACTCCCATTAAATTCTTAGTTGCTTATATCTCAAAAAACTAATACACAGACCTGTCACTGTTTTCCACTTTTTAAGTTCCGTCATTTACTATCAATTTATACATGTAATAGTCTTTAGGGAAAACGGTAGTATTTATTCTGCCATAGCCGACAATACTAACATTTTCTAAATTTACCAAGCCACTTGTTATAATAAAAACCTGGACAAAACAGTTATGTGAGGTATTAGTACTTTATTATTCTGTTTTAGAAATTGAAGTCAAATAGTATAATGACCAACTTCCAACGGAGATCGTTTATGTTATCCATGCTCACCGTCATTTTACATCAAATTTATATATGAAATTTTGGTAGCCTTTTCGAATAATTCTCAAGAAAATATTCAAGGGGTTTCAAAATTTATATTGTAAATATACATACTGCAGTTATTCATAGATAAATAAAAAAATATATTGTTCCCTTACATCCAATCACAGCGCTCCTAATTAAGTTGACTTCCTTCACCTGCCTTGGGTACACAAAAGGCCAACCTAAAGCTGGGAAAATGTAATACTACTGTTTTCCCTTTAATCATACCACATTTTTTTAAATTTTAAAACCGTATGTTATTTTGGAACAGAGGAGGAACATCCGGGTTTTTTCTCTTATTCAAATCAAGTGTAATATATACATGAGTAAAAACCTATCGATGGATAAAAGTAGTACAAAATATTGTTCAATATATTGATAAATTTATGTCTATTTACGTTCAGCTGAAATGGTATTTTCATACAGTATATTCAGGGCGATCAACTGTTAAAGATAAACGATCATATCCTGTCTTGTATTAGTGTTGGCCTAGTTCACACTGTAACAGTCTACACGAAGACATGTCATTCTATATGGAAACACTACTCATACTCTGAGCTTAACAGTAAACACAAAAATGAAAGAAGAACAGTTTTGTTTTGTTTTATTAGCTGCGGATGGAATTCCTCCAAACCCATTACACTTGTGATAACTTAAAAACATTTTGTTTTGTAAAATGAATTTGTTGGAGAAGATTCATCAAAAATACCAACCGAATATTACACTCAGTCTAGAATCTATATACTTTACATTCTATAAATAATCACTGATGATTTGCCATTATTATTCAATTCATGTATGCATTCGTGTTAATGAATACATACCCCGCCACATTCTGTATGTGCCTGTCCCAAGTCAGGCGTCTGATGTAATTCAGTGGTTGTCGTTTGTTGCTGTATATCATATTTGTTTTCGTTCATTTTTTGAACAAAAACCAGGCCGTTAATTTTCTCGTTTGAATTGTTTTACATTTGTCATTTCGGGGCATTTTTTAGCTGACTAATTACATGTAATTATGCGGTATGGGTTTGACTCATAGTTGAAGGCCGTACGATGATCTACAGTAATTGTTGTTAATGTCTGTGTCATTTGGTCTTTTGTGGAGAGTTGCCTAATTGGCAAGCATACCACATCTTCTTATTTTCTATGTTCTTTTGTTTACACTTTGCATTCTTATGTATGATATATGTATGATGATGGTTATGCTTTAGGGAAAAAAAAAACAATATTTTCAATGTTATAAACTGGATTTACACCTATGCTAAGCTCTTGGAGAATAAAAATTGCACTTTACTTTGCAACTTTTTTTTAAAGCGCTAACATATTCCTCGTTTACGAACCAACTCTTTATACTTGTAATCAGCTACCACCCCCCCCCCCCCCCCCCCCCCCCCCCCCCCCCCAGCGGGATCCCAACCCTCCCTCTAACCTGGGACAGTGGTGTAACAGTACAACATAAGAACGAACTATAAAAATCAGTTGAAAAAGGCTTCACTAATCAGATGGATAAAAATACAAATACTACAAATACAAGTGGACGTGGCCGGGTACTTGTACATCCCAACAACAAAAAGACACAGATCTGGGAGTACTCGAAGTTACTGACAGCTAATTCAAAGCCACTAACAACTAATACAAAAAAATCATGCATCTAAGACTAAATTATCAATCAGTACACATCCAACATCCAATGGATTTAGTATAAAGACGTCATAAACAGTCAGAGAAAAACATGACCTTGTGCAATGCCAAGATACAGGTATCGACAGATTGTAGATCCATGAATGTGTATATGTATATAACAATAATATTTAGTTTGCTTTTAATTTACTGATAACAAAATCAATATTAATACCAGAGTATGAATGGTTCTTTTCCTCGTTGAAGACCCTCCAGCTACTTTCAAGATGAAGAACAGGAATAAAAGCCCTGTTCATTGATAATTTGTGTTTTTCTATGTATTGTGTGCGATTTTGTCCCATGCACATCTCTTTATTTTCTATTTTAGGGCCTAAACACGGCTCAATGCAAGTTTAGCCCTTCAATATTAAAGGTCATATGTTACATTATTGTTTCGGATAAGAGTGAATTTGGTACCTATTAAAACGTTTAAACCCGCTGCATTTGTTTGTACCTGTTCTAAGTCAGGAACCTGATGTTCAGTAGTTGCCGTTTGTTGATGTGGTTCATAAGTGTTCTCGTTTCTTGTTTATTATATAGATTATACTGTTGCATAGTTTTCCCGTTTGAATGGTTTTGCACTGGTCATTTTGGGGCCCTTTGTACCTTGCTGTTCGGTGTGAGCCAAGGCTCCGTGTTGAAGATCGTACTTTGACCTATAATGGTTTTTTTTTACAAATTGTGACTTGGATGGAGAAATGTCTCATTGGCACTCATACTACATCTTCTTATATCTATATATGGTCTTTTTAAGTGAATTGGGAGATTGGGATTTCTAGCTTTAATCTCACCCATGTCAGCTTTTTATTTGTATTTACAGAAAAGAGAGCTAGTTTTGTATTCTTTAATATACTGTATCAGTTTAATTTTCCATGAAAAAGGGACAGTTTTTTCTATGTCCGGTAGCATCGTATCATATCTGGACATCGGCTGTTGTCTGCTCTTTGGTCGGGTTGTTGTCTCTTTGACATATTCCCCATTGCCATTGTCAATTTAATAATCGGTAGGCATGTAAAATTGCCAAACCATACACGACCGTTCATTAGTCATCGTAGATATATTCCAAGTTTTAATAAGTCTACAAAAAGCAGAAAAGGAACTTTTACAACAAGGAATATTACACAACTGAAGCCATAGTCATAAAGATCGATTGATTGATTGGTGTTCCTTTAACGTCGCCGCAAAACATAAAAATATTACCTGATCTTCAATCTCAACATCTTCCATCTCTATTGTTCCCAAGGAAGCAACCATTTGATTCTCTGGGGTGGGGCAGGGATTTGTACCCGAAGTCATTAATTTTATTTAACCCAGACTGAAAAACATGCCTTTATCCATGACAACACACAAACACAATAATATTTTCAAGATTTATTAAAAAAAAATCTTTTTTTACACTTTTATATTTTTATGTTGTTTTGAAATATTAATTTGACTTGAATTTATACGAGTTTACTAAATATACATGTTTATACCGAGCCAAGTCCGTTTATATCTTGTTTCTCGCCTGACTATACAAAAGGCCAGGAGAGCTTTGGCCATCATTTGTCGTCTTTGATAGATATGGTTGACTGATAAGCTGTCTATATAAAGTAATGGGACAATGGCATGAAGACATCACCAAATCACCATATACAATACACAAAAAGACACCTAGAGCTTACCATATGGTCTTCAACTACCCACCAACAGGCAGTAAGCTCTGATTGGCCTTAAACACAAATCCAAGGGCACAGCAAAATGAGAAAATATCCAATTAAAACTGGGTGACCTGGGAGGAAAACATTGGAACTTTCCTAAGAAATACAAATTTCACCCCCCCCCCCTTTTCCCCCCTCAACATTTTAATAAGGGGATGTGGTATGATTGCCAATGTGACAACTATCCCTAAAGTTCAAATGAAGTGGATGTAAGCAATTATATATAGGCAACAGTACCACCTTCAACAATGAGAAAAAAAAAAAACAGTATGGTATAGTCGGCTATGAAAGGCTCTGACATGAAAAATATGAAACAGTTCAGTTGAGAAAAAAACGGCCTAATTTATAACACAATAAAACAAAAAACAAATATGACAGACATCAACAAACGACGACCATTGAACTACAGGCTCCTAACTTGGGACAGGCACATACAGTATGTGGCGGGGTTAAACATGCAAGTGAGCGCTCAACCCTCCCGTTAACCTGGGACGAGTTTTGTTACAGAACAACATAAGAACAAACTATAAAAATCAGTTGAAAAGGGCTTAACATATCAGATCGATACACAACAGAAAAAAACATCTAACAAAAGCACAGACCGGACGTAGCAGGGTATTTATACATCATTAACAAACAAAAAAAGGACACAAAGTACAGATCTGAGAGTAATCTCAGTACTGACAGCTAGTTTAAAGCCAATAACAACTAATACAAAAATCATGTATCTAAGACTAAAATATCAATCAGTACACATCCAACATCCAATGGATTTAATGTAAATACGTCATTAACAGTCAGAGAAAGACATGACCTTGTGCAATGACAAATCATAGGTATCAACAGATTGTAGTACCTTGATGTGTATAACAATAATATGTAGTATAATTTTAAGTTACTGATAACAAAATTAATATTTATACCAATAACAACAATATTCAAAGATCTATTTTCAGTGTTCAATTGGTAACCTTTTAAAATAAGTTTATTTAAAGGATTGATAAGTTTACCCTGATCGTTTTTAATTTACATGCATACAATTTCTATTTATATTATTATTCATAAATACAATATTGCAGAAGTAGTGGAAATAGATCTACAAGTGAGGAAAGTTGTTTGTGACTTCAGGGAACTTTATTTGGATATGCCTGTTATGGTCTAATTGAGATTTACAGTACCTTCATTCAATTTCAGCACATTTTGTGAATGTATGTCCCATTTATAGGCATTATGTTTTTCGGTCTGTGCGTCCGTTTGTTCTTCCGTTCATCCGTCTGTTCGGCTTCAGGCTAATGTTTTTGGTCAAAGTAGTTTTTGATGAAGTTGAAGTCCAATCAACTTGAAACCCAGTACACATGTTCCATATGAATTGATCTTTCTAATTTTATTGCCAAATTAGAGTTCTGACTGCAATTTACGGTCCACTGGACATAGAAAATGATAGTGCGAGTGGGGCATTCATGTACAATGGAAACATTCTTGTTCAAATACTTTATTAAAGAAGTTAGTAAATTTACTTCAGATAAAAATACTAAATTAGACGAACCAATCTAGATAAAAGATAGTTATCTCTGATTTTGTTATACTTATATGACTTTTTTGTATGAATTTTAATAAGATTACTGGACAAACGCGTTCAATATTCGGACTTAATTCTTAACAATTTTACCGAGCGGAGCGAGGCGAAAAAAAATAACGTCTTTCAAGCCAAATTTTATATGTATGCTATACACACAAATTTATTGTTTAAACTTGGTAATCAATTAATCTAAAATACAGTCCTAGATAATCAAATAATCATGAAATATTTGGTCTAGTAATCAAATAATCACTAAAAAAAAACGGCCAAGTAATCACATAATCAAAATCCCCATGAGGAATCATTAAAGATGACATATTTTTGTATCAATATTGATTCACTTATAAGGTCTTTGCATCGGAAATAAACTAATTAATTCTAAAACCAGTTGTTGGCATAATACGGGTCATTTTCTTCACATTGACATAATTTACTAAACGTTTATTGAAACCTGTAATGTGAAGACGTGAATGAAAATGCGGAGTTTGTGAGACCAGGTTCAAGCAAGCAGCCACTCGCTAGCAGCCACTTCGCTAGCAGCCAGTTTTCAGATGTTTATATAGACCCAAATGTTGCATAAGATTCAAACGTACTTCAAATGTTTTTATTAATATATAACCACTATATTGTCAGTTTTTAGTATATAATTAAGCAGTCAAAGACACTATTCAATGAATTTCAAAATTTCATTTCTTGTTCATTAATTATATAGATACAAAAGAAATCGCTTTCAATACATCACACAGCGTGCTGCACGCTTTACATTTCAAATAGTCAACACTTTTGAGTGTATATAAAATCGTAAATAATTATGAAATTATTTAAATGGTGGCAAAATTGCACTATTGTGTGAAATAGCTTTCCATATTCTCGGCATCCTGTCAAATAGTTCATGAAAAGTAACAATTGTTCTGCATTAGAAGAAAAAAAAGTTGCACTCGTGCTTTAACTTTTTTTTTTTTGCCACACACAACTGTTATGACAAAACATTCTACTTCTGAAACAGTGGATTTCGCTTACTAATGATTGGACGAAAGGTTTATTGTTTGTACCCAAAGTATGGTGGGCAAGGAAATTATTTATTAGCTTTAAAAAATAATCCGTGCTATACCCAAACTGGAAATTTTGATCAAGTATGCGCTAGGGTTCTAGCTTACGTTTGCACCTAGTGCGGAAAAAAGTATTGCCATAGAATTTTTGTTTGTTAACTTTTCGGTAAGGGTTTGGTAGGGTATCTGACCTCAACTTTGGACCTACTTTAGAAAAAAAACTAAGCCGAACAATACCCTGGTTTGTTTCTGCTGTAGACCCCAGCTACCAAGCTTCCCTTTGCACCTTGTGCGGACAAAAGTATTGCCTTAGAATTTGTTTTTTTATTAAATTTTCGGTAAGGGTGGGGTTGGGTGTCCGCGGACTCCAACTTTGGACCTACTTAAAAAAAAAAAACTAAGACGAATAACACCCTGGATTTTTTTCTCCAGTAGACCTCAGCTACCCAACTTCCCTTTACACCTAGTGCGGACAAAAGTATTGCCGTAGATTTTTTTTATTAACTTTTCGGTAATGGTGTGGTAGGGTGGGTAGCTGAGGTCTACTTGAGAAAAAATCCAGAGTGATGTTCGGCTTAGTCTTTTTTTTATAATGTAATAAGCTGGCAAATTATGAAAGCTCACGTCTTTATTGATAAGCATAGAAATAAACAGAAAACGTATGATAACCAATAACAATCTACCGGAGACAAAATAACGTTAGTTTAGGCAACTAGGATGATGGTCTGGATACGGGGTTCTTCATTTCTGTATTCTTTGATATTCTATGCCGATTTTCTCTATTCTTCAATCAGTGTTTCAGGCCATTTTTTTCTATTCTTTATTTCTTTATATAAACTTTTTGCCAATTATTCTGTTCTTTTTATATTTTAACACCTCATTATTCTATATGTTTTTTATTTCTTGGTCCTTTGTCTCTATTATTCATATTTTTTGCCCACTATTCTCTATTCCGTAAACCCCCATCCACACCCAGGTTCTAGTTAAGGTCAACATATAGCTTTCAAAAATAAGCAAAACTAATACCGAGTAGGCTCCGAATGGCAAAATGATTGAATGCTAATCCCGGTTTGAATTGTGAAATTGCGGAAACCTGTTTTTCAATATATTGATCAAGCAAAACACATTATCGTCCTGAATGTTCGTATAATGGACCTTGGCCATGAATTCTAATCATCTGAGATCAACCTTTCTAAATTTAAAAGTAAAGATCACGCACCCTTATTGTTCAGATTGATAAAGTCTTTTGCATCCGTCGACATTATCTTCGATGAAAGATCTGATAACCACAGTGACGTACTGTGCATGTATACTTTAACGACCGGGGTAGTTTTCTTATAAGTTTTAAAAAGTAGTAACCTCCCTTGTAAATATGATGTTGTAATCAATCTATTTATTTGTACCATCTTTATATAATATAATATTGTACAATTTAAATTTATGATTCGTTTAATATATAAATATAATAATTTATTTTTTATTAAAGATATAAACAAGGTAATTTGAAAGGCTTTGATTCATTTATCACCGTAGTTCAATTCATAAGTCAGGCGGTCTATTTTGTCTACATTATGTTGAAAGAACACCGGGGTGTTTACATTGGAATTATTTACTATCAATGACTGTGAAACAAGAAAGGAAAACATTGTCGTTTTTTGTTGTTTGTTTTTGATATTTCAAAATGAAAAACGAATGGACGCAAATATACACGGACCCGGTCCTTCGGACTTTTTATTTTTTATTCAGTCGGCTGATGGAAAGAATAAACTTCCAACTGTAAATATGCACAGCATATCTACAATACAAATGAATCGCGCCTACAATGAAATGGAGGTTATGTATTATTCGACAGTAAATGGGAATCTAAATCAATTTCAACAAACTATATGTTGCTCTCTAAATATGTGTTTGTTTTTGTCGTATGTTTGCTGTTTTTTGTTGTTGTTTTTTTTTTACGTAAACCCCACTTGCTTTTTTTACCTATACACGTACATGTACATACATGTGTCAACCATTTCTCCATTTTTACAACATCATTGTACTTGGATCAATGGGTTTGTCTTCGGATTATTAATGTATCTTCATATGTTGCTACATTTTTTGTACGTACATGTATACGCATGTTAAATTTGTTTAGCGCGAAAATTTATTTTCACTTTTGTACACATTTGATTTAATAAATTTGTTTGGAGAATATACATTTTCGCCCTGTCCCGAGCAAATTTATCTATTTTCAGTTCTTACCAGACCTAGTTGTATTTTTTTTTCAAATTCTCCTGCATGTAATTCTAAATTTAAAGTTATCCATGCACACGGATATATAATAGATGAAGTGACTGAAAGCGTTTTCGGAACGGAACCGATCGATGTTACAAGGTTTTCTGTTTCCTCGATCTATATTCTTTGTAAATGTGTTTGTTTTGTTATTGGTTTTTTTCATTACTCTTTACAAAACGTTACATAGAATTTCCATCTCATTATTTATAACCTAATCTATTCACTCGGATTTTTGTTAATGCAGGGAAAGTCTTTTCGGAACGGAATCGATCAATTCCCGGAGTCCTTAAAAGGGTTTGACACTGATGTAAAAACTGCATTTACGTATTTTATGAATAAATTTCTTTGCTTTACAACGTTCAATGGCAAATATGCCATGCATATATATCTGGACGATCACATAAAAATGAAGAATTAATATAAAAGATTGGTACTTTAAAAATAGTCTTCTGGGATGACTTTCTTTTTTTTTTGGCCAGCAATTTAGACTTACCAGACTTTTCCCTTGCCATAGGCCGCCCACGGATCCTCTAAAAAGTTGTTGCAAAGGTTCGGTAGCATACAAAGATCGTTTGATTCCCATAAATGAGGCACCATATTTAATATAGAATGGGCATGGCTCAGTTTGTATGTAATTCACAACACAATAGAATCATACTGCTAACATGTGTTTTACTGCATGGCGGGAGACACATTGTTGCGCCTGTCGCAAATCGGGAGCCTCTGGCTTTTGTTAGTCTTGTATGTTTTTTTAATTTTAGTTCATACATGTATATGTTTTGGAGTTTAGTATGACGTCAATTTTCACTGAACTAGTGCACATTTTTGTTTAGGGGCCAGCTTAAGTCCGCCTCCGGGTGCGGGGTTTTCTCTATTTTATTGTGTGAATACATGTCCTCTGTTGTGACTGTTTTACAAATACAAGAAACTAACTATTAAATGAGTTTACGGTAACAGTAATAAGTAATGCCAACAGTAAACTTAGCGGAATCTTTATTTTATAATGTTCCAATACAACATGATATAACATGTATAAGACGGGACTTCTTGTAACCTTTAACAATCTCTATTGACAATTTCACGCTTGAGACATTAAGTATTAGCATTATGATTCAGTCAGCCAATATGATTATGAAACATTATATGGAAACTAAAGTCTGTATGTACTGTATGTATGCCTTCTTTCATTCGAATAGCAAAGCTTCAAAAGATTTTAAAAACATTTTTTTGTCTCTGATAAAGATTATTTGAGGATATATTTGCACTTATGCAATACGATAGAATATTGAATGCGAACTTTTCACTACCTTCGGTGGGAAATAGTACTATGCAATACTATATCATATTATACAAGTCTAAATAAAGCTTCAAATTAGTGACATTAGCAATGAGATGCACATATTTTACACGTTTTTTTTTCTTCAAGTTTGCTTTACAATAAAACGGATAATACCTGTACATGATTGAAAAGTGTCCCTCGTTGCATAAATCCCCAAAAAACATTATGAACAATATCAACCAATGGCCATACAAAAAATCCCTAATCAATTATGACGTTGATTATGCCATTTCTAGTTCCTTGTCTATGTAAAAAAATATTCAAGCAGAGGTGGCTGGCTTGGCTACCTTTAAAATCATACATGTCTTTGGCAATATATGAATCCTAATATGACGTTCTTGGCACATTCGAGGGAAATGTCAATCTAACCATAATATCATAGTCCTTTAAGGTTACACGATACCGAATGACGTTATGCCACGAGTTATCGTCCCAGCTGTTGACATCTTTGAAATTGACGGCAAACGTTAAACCTGACGTTTTTATCGTTTGTAGTTGTAAATCTTATTTTTTCTGTTCTATTCGTGTGTTACGGTAAAGATAATTAATCACCCAGTTCATTTATAAGATTTTAGTTTGGGTCAACTAAATTTATACGATGTATTTGGTTTACAGTTTGATTTAGAAGATATACCGACATAGCTTGATAATACAATTAATTATCTAATTACTACCACAATTGTACATTAATAAGTATTGTAATTTTCATTGTTATTAATACATGGTATATCAGTATTACAAACCTTATCTTGAACTCTATCCTATTTTTCGGAAATTTATAGAAATTTATTTGTGACGTCACATTGTGCGTGGATCTCCTCGGCTAACATATAATACGTTGTTCGGCTGTGCCTTTTTATGTGCTGATTTAGGTTGTTTTACGTATTCGTTTTTATTCTGTAGTTAGTCACCACTTCGGTGTTAACATGTATATCTATTATATAGTCATTTTATAAATTTACTGTTTTCTAAAGTATGAATTATTCTAAATACTAAGGATTTTCTTATCCCAGGCATATAACCTTAGTCGTATTTGGCACAACTTTTTGGAACTTTTGGTCCTCAATGCTGTTCAACTTTGTACTTGTTTTGGCTTTCGAACTTTTTTGATCTGAGCGTCACTGATAGGTCTTATGTTAACGAAACGCGCGTCTGGCGTATTAAATTATAAGCCTGGTACCTTTTGATAGCTATTATTTGTGTGGGTCTCTGTCCTGTATGTTCTCCAATTTTTTTGTATTGTAGTCCTGTCATGTAGTCTTGTCATTTTAATGTTATATTTAACATTGCCATAAAAGCGGGAGGTTTGGCTAGCCACAAAACCAGGTTAAATCCACCATTTTTTCTTAAAATGTCCTGTACCAAGTCAGGAAAATGGCCATTGTTATATTATGGGGGCTAGGATGAAAAATTTTGTCCTGCATTTTTTTTTTTAGCTGTAATCTCTGTCCTGACTTTTTATTTTTCACTCTAATTAGTCCTGCCTTTTTTTTTTAGTTTATCCTGACTTTTTTTTACCTAAATTGTCGTCCTGACTTTTTTTTTTTGCAAGTGTCTCATCCTGCCTTTTTTTTTTACTCAAAACTCCTGTCCTGCCTATTTTTTTCAAATTTCATTGTAGCCCCCCCCCCCCCCCCCCCCCCTCCCCAATAAAAATCAAATGGTAGTTCCCTTATGATTTTCGAATAGCGCTATACTACTGTTGCCTTTATTTTATAATAACTTAGAACGAATAAAACAAAGAATTTGCCTCAGTCTAGTATAAAATAATTGAAAGATAAATGTTTCTTTATTTCAAATTTGCAAATTTATATGATTATATATTAAAAATACCTTCATTTTAGCGTCGCTTTCTATACGTATCATATTCAAACACAAAACAAAAAACTTTGCATAATTACGATTCAAATAAAAGAACAAAAATGAGAAAAAAATCACACTTAGGTGAAATATAAATAGTAAATTAACCTTTTATTTTATTACCATTTTTAATGGTAACTTTGCATAGATTACGAGTGTCTAGGGATTTGATGCAATACGTTATTTGACATTGATTGCTTCGTCGTTTTCCGCCAATTCTTCTTCTCATCCTTCACATTTAAATATATACTTTTTAAATATTCTGTTTCTATTGATAAGTAAGCATTTTTTCGATTTATCTATACATGTTCTTTTGCATTACAGACTGAGCTTTTTATTCTGGGTTGGGTTTTATTTTTTTTTTTTGTAATACATTCTTATTAAGGATGCACGCCGTTTCCCGATGAAATTTTGTTTTGAAAGTAGAAATCCAAATTATAGAAACGCATGATAATGTATGAAAATACGGGGAATTGTACCACAATTAATGCAATTCCGCTAAGAAGCCCATTTGTTTTTAAATGGTCACCGAAAAACGTCGCTAGCAAAATAGAAAAAGGAAATTTGTTTGGAAAAGAATACCGATAGAATTTAGCGAAAAAAGCACTATGCAAGTAGACGTACAAACTCAGACAGAAACTGGTTTATTGGCATGGAATGAAAAAAGAAGAGTAACTGAAATTGGCTATTTGGCCGAACAACTTTCCCTATGTTTTAAGTATAAACAATCTTTGAAATTTATTGGACTGTACAGAAGAAATCCGAGTTGGTTTCGAAAGCTTATTTTTTAGCTAATTTTATTTTAGTTTCATATTAATTTGCACTTTTTCATCGGGGAGGGGTGTGTTTTTGGTGTTTTGAGTTGGACATGATGTACAGGTACAGCTGATGATTAGCAAAGATGCCTTTTGGGGGATGGGCATATTGCTCACATAGTCGTCGGGAAAAGCCCGAGATACTTCGCAGTCTCAAAAGGAGATTTTACAACAAGTATACAAGTGTTTATGTATATTAAAAGGGTTGTTTTTTCTTTGTGTATAGATATAGGAAGATGTGGTATGAGTGCCAATGAGACAACTCTCCATCCAAGATACAATTTATAAAAGTAAACCATTATAGGTCAAGGTACGGCCTTCAACACGGAGCATTGGCTCACACCGAACAGCAAGCTATAAAGGGACCCAAAAAATTACTAGTGTAATACCATACATGATGGATATGTGGGATATACAATAAAACAGCAAATGGCCAATTAACGACACACAAAACCAAAGACATCTATATAACATGTGACTAATGCAGGATGGACGAGTATTTGTTTACTGCTAATTTGTAGTTTAAGTAAAGATTCGTTGGTCCCTTGTATTGGAAAGTTAATAAGTATATTTAGTATGGCAAGTATTAAATCTATCAAATTATAACATCACATGTTCACAACAAAAGACAGATTTTAACTATAACAGCAACATATTTCAGTCTCCTAGTACATATTTGTTAGTCTTTAAAATTCTTGTATTTCAGGAGAAAACTCAATCTCTTATGAAATAAGGAGATGTGGTATGATTGCCAATTAGCAACTTTCCATCAAAGACCAAATGACATAGACGTTAGCTTGCTTACGTTGCTACATTTGAGATCTCCATATTACCATTCCACTAAGAACTGCTTATTCAAAAAGATATGTTGTCACCAAATGATTTATAAAATAGAACATCATCATATATGCTAATATATATTTTGCTCCCTTGACAAAATGCCGGGAGCATATTGTTTTACCATGTCCTTCGACAGTCCGTCCCTTACTTGGTATATAGCGTTTATACAGCTGATTTTTTAGGATTACAGTTTTTGAAGCTTTAACTTTTAAATTATGTACTTGGTGTTAGTACATATACAATACGCGCATCTTGTCAGATTTTAATTTTTAATGACAGTTTGCTGAATTTGGCATTTTGATGATATTTTACCTATATTGAGGGTGCATGTATATTTTCAGGATCACTTTTTTTAATAATTTTCCACGAATGACAGAATGTTGAACTTTGTAGATTCAAGTGCAATTTTGCATACAGTTTGCAAGGTTTGTCCGACAAACTACGCAGACAACCCACACGTTTACATCATACAGAGTAAACTATATTTATAGAATACGTATTTTCCCAGGATGTTGATTTGTTTATAATTTTCACAACAAACAGAACATGTAACCTTTTTTGACGGCTGCATCCAATGTGTCTTTTAGACATAACTTTTCAAATTGTATTGTATCGTCCTGAAAATCCATGAAATATTTGCCTCTGGACGTTAAGCAACCATCAATCAATCAATTCAAATTGTACTTGAACATCATTGTTTACCAAATCAAATTTTTGAAGCACTTTATTTTAATCATGCATGGATACAACGGTGTAATCAGCATTGTCTAGTTTAGTAGGGTTAAGTTGAAGATTCAGTTTTGAAAGCTAAAAGTGCACCCAGTTAGGACGAAATAAAATTAACTCAGTCGAATGTTATATTGAATTATTAGCAAATTTCCGACAGAGGGAATGAAAATAAAATAACAAACACCATTCAGATCCCGTTACATATTTTTTTTTTCAATTCCTCTGAATAAAAATAACGTTATTCTGTATTCCGTAACGTCACATATTTTTGTCAATTTCTAAGCGTATCGGTCATCTTTGAAGCGATTTATCTAAAAAAACAAGGATGGTGACATATGTTTTTTATACATGTATGGATTTGGTATACAATCTTGGATATTATGTTAGTTTTAGTCTTTCTCCGTATATGAGAAAATAGCCATCCATTGAAAAATCGAGAGAAGTAAGTCGAAAAAAAGACATTTTTCCTATATATCTATGTAAATTTGGTGCCAAAATTGACATTTACTTATCAAAATTACCAAAAAACAAGAATGGTGACCCCCATTTTTTACTTCATATTCCGATGTAACTCGTATCAAAGTACAAGTGTGCCAAAAATTTTTGAAATCGGGAGTTATGCCATTCGGTATCGTGGTACCTTAAGGGACGAAGTAAACAAAAAGTCGACCCCATATCGTTTTTAAAAAAAATATATAAATAATTAATTTCATTCGAATATAGCATTGCAATTAACTTGTTCCACTAAAGGTGTATTCAGGAATCGTAAAGTCGATACAATGGACAGAATAGCAGTCCCTTCATGGTCACACCTGAAACGTTCTCTTTTGTAGATACATTTTCCTAGTCAATGATGATGTTGTATATGGCACTTTTGAATTTGTCTCCTTAAGATTTCTATTGATCTTGATCAGAAGACTCTGAATTTCAGTAACTGGTATCGGATTCACAGAGCGGCTTTTTTGGTACCAAGTTTTTTGTTCGTCATCTAATGTTTTCACTATTGAATTCAGGAACTTATTGTCCGATAAATAACCTGCAAGAAACACAAAATTAATAAAAAAGCATGAAGTAAGATATCTAAAGTAAACCACTGTGAATTTTAGATTTATTATGTGTTGTTTGATGTACTTAAACACATAACATTTCAAAGGCAAACACATGTTTCGTTCGTACGCTTTGATTTCACTTTCGGAACCTAGATATTAAATTATCAAACTTAATGCATTAGGTCCGACAAAACTTACCACCTGAGAACCTTCGCCAACAGGCAGGAGATCATTTTACTTCTTCATGAATGTTTATGGTAATCTTTGTTGGTTTTTTTTTAATCAAAGTGGGAAAAAAGAAGTTTTTCTTATTAACAAGAATGGCAATCTTTGTTTTTGTTTTAAATCCAAGTAAGAAAAAAGATGTTTTTCTTATTAGCAAGAATGATAAACATATGCTTCAAGATAATTTTTATCTCAGAATGCATTTTTTTTCTAAAAGACCAGTACCCAAGGTTCATCCCTGGACTTGCCGTTCTTGTAGTGAAGACCTTGATAAAGTTAAGAGTCCATATAGCTGTGCAGAATGAATAAATTCATGGCCACGTCTATCGTGAAATTCGATTCTTCGAGTGAGGAGAGAACAACTAGCTTTCACGTTAATAAAAAAAGACTCTTGCGAGAACTCTCTACGGAGTCCAAGGCACCACATTAACCCCTATCAAACATACCTTCGTTTCAGGCACTCCATCACAGTCGAGATACCTAGCAGAGTCTACCTGTTGTGTTAATTGTTAGTTTGTTCTTGTTCTGAATATGCAGGTATCGCAAAACCTTTAGATTGAGTAATAAGTCATTGACTTTATTATCGCAATTAATATATACTTTACCGCATATGAAGTATAAAACTGTTTTTAATAAATGAACTAGCATACTGTATCAAAAATATGAATATTCCACTTATATTTTTGCAATTATTTGGAACGGGACTCACATGGTTCGTCAGAAGTATAAGTAAGGAAATCACTTTCCCGTGGTATTCTCTGCTGCTTTCTCTCTTTAACGTCATCGTGCATCCCGAGAGCATCTGCTTGATTTGGATCTTTGGGTTCCATTGTCTGTAAAATTGTTAAAAAATGTGGAACAAATTAATGCAACACAGACAGCATATCAACAAATCTATGTAGAGTGATTTATAGTTTCCTTGAATGGAAACTGAATTCAATGAAATTGTGTGAACTACGTTTCATGTAGATGTGACCACAAACTAACTGTAAACCAAAGCAGTAACCTATTAAACACCAAAAAAATATTGTGATACAGTACATACATACATACTACATGGGACGATTGGATAGACAGAAAGACAGACGGATGCACAGACGGAAAACAGTATGCTCTATCGTAAGCAGCGCATAACAAATATATGTATTCATACGTTAAGCTAATTTAATGAATTCAAACTCAAATTCAAGTATTTTGTGTTTGTCAATTACAATCAAACTAACATTTACACATTGACACACTCTATCTTCTCCTCGAATGTAATCTACAAAATTAGACTTATCAACGGCTTTGTACTTTCATGACCAACACGAACGGTGCTACATATGGTGAAGGATCTGCTTACCCTTCCAGAGCACCTGATGAGATCAGCCTGACTTTCTGTGATGTTCGTGATTCTCAGTCTTTATTTTGATATGTTGATTTTAGCAGACTTTTGTATATTTTTTCATCGTTATTCGTTTTTTTTATTGTGATGAAATTGTAATTTCGTTTTTTGACTTATGAGTTTGATTATATTTTTGCATATTCCGTCACAAAAATATGTGAATTTATCCTTCCGCGAAATGATCATATTAACGAGTTTGTCTTTAATCACTTGATGGTATCTATTTGTATGTATTCATTTATGTTCTTGTCTATCTCAAGATAATTTTGGATGATTTGACACTCTTAAGAATGAACACCATAGGGTCCACTGTTGCATAGGAATATCGTCACTTGGAATTCTCCCCTTCCGATAGTAGAGCCTTGCTAAAAAAGCTTCCGTTTGGTGGTTTTGATTGTATAAATATGCAGTCACGTCAAATCAGAATGGTACGTTGAATCTGAAGGCTGGTTTGATGGAGTGACATGCTCTTTCTCGAGCAACAAATGAAAGCTTTTGTCATTGAGGGGTTCGTATGTGACATGTTGCAAGGTTAAATGTCTGTCCCTATCTAATATGCTATTATTTCCCTTTATATCGAAGTCTAACAAAGCCAACGTACTGTGGGTTGTTTATATGTATTCGTGTCCTTAATATTCATGAAATACTTGGTATAGCATATAGCAAACCAATCAATCAATCGGAAAATGAGAAAAAGTTGCACGATTTTTGAAAGCTTATTATACAATTTGGCCGAAAGATCACAGATCATTAAGGTCATGGAAGAGGTTGTAGATGAGCGTTTACAGAAAATAGAATAATGGGGAAAATATGAAGAATAGAGTAAAATGGACCAACAGAATAAAAAAATAGAGAATAATGATGTGCTTCAACATAAAGAATAGAGAATAATGGGCAAAAAATGTAAAGAATAGAGAATAATGGGCAAAAAATGTAAAGAACAGAGAATAATGGCCTAAAAAATTAAAGAATACTGCAATGAAGGGCCCTCCATCCAGACCCTAATGGAACTTACGGACAAATTAAAAAACACAATAAACTTTGAACTTAGTAGTTATAATTTCAGAGATGTCTCACTACCAGATAGCCATTTGAAACAAACGGCTTATTTACATCTACCATATTATGTAATTGTTTCCTGAACAAAAGAAGAAGTACCCTGTAGATAAATGTAGTAATCGGAAAACATTAACTTTCGTGCTTTATATACATTAATTTATATAATGTTTGTCATTATATCTTACTATGTAAGGTGATTGTTTCATATCTTTTGGCAGAAAAATAAAACGAAAATTTGATTTAAGGGTCGAAATCAGTTACCTTCTTTTCAAGGTTAATTTTATGATGGAATAAAAGACATACGAAAAGTTCTAGTTATTCAACACTACACCTGCACTATGAAGACCTTTGGTTTCAATGCCAATGCCGCACAGTTCTGAGGCTGAAAGAACTCCATTATCTTTGATAGTTCAGCATAATCTGTGTTTCCTGTATCTGTCTTGCACCTAATAATTCCCGATGAGCCATGACCAAGGATAACAAACAACAGACAGTAATAATAGTTGTTCTCATTGTTGTCAATATCCTTAGCAACTGAAAAATGTACAAAGTGTACTGTTACAGCTATGTTATTTTATTTCACGTATTTAATGTTGTTTGTTTTTAATTGGGAATATTTTCCTTCAACTACACACCACTGTACCGGTTGTGGGTTTATTGACGCCTTCAAAACGTATTAAACCCCGACACATTATGAAAGTGCCTGTCCTAGGTCACGAGCCTGTAATTCGGTGGTTCTCGTTTGTTGCTGTATACCATATTTGTTTTTGTTCATTCTTTTGTACATTTATCAGGCAGTTAGTTTTCTCGTTAGAATTGTTTTACATTGGTCATTTTATAGCTGCTATGCGGTATGGGTTTTGCTCAATGTTGATGGTCGTATGGTGACCTAAAGCTATTACCTTTTGTTTAAGTTGGTCCCTGGTTGAGACTTTTCTCTTTGGCAATCATACCACATCTTCTAGTTTTTAAATTGAATCTCTATGCAACATTTTTTACTTATATTCGTCTCATTTTTCGAGTGAATACAATGCTCAGCCTTTAAGACACGCACCTCTTTCATTGGTAAAATAACAAAAACACAACATTTACTACAGTACTAATATATAATCTTGGTCTATAGTTGAACACAAGGTGTACTTATCTTAATGCTTTTTTTGGTCATGTATAAAAGTTTAAACGAATAATAGTAGCAGTTATAGATGAGGGGGTGGACAGCTTTTGAGGGAGGTGGGAGGTGGGGGCGGGAGGTGGGAGACAACAAATAGGTGGTAGAGAAAAAAAGATTCTAAAAGTGGGAGATGGGAGATAGGGAGCAAGAGGTGGGAGAAGGGTATCCCCCTTTCCAACCCCTCATATATAATAAAAATGTGTACATTGTAGGAAAATATAAAATTCATTTGTATTGGCTTTAGAAACAGAGAAGAGCGAGTACAAATACATTTTACACTGACCTACAATGCATTAATATTGTTTTTATCCTGCATTTTAACATTTACGCTTCAACGTATAGTTATGTTACTTCCCAACCGTCGGATTTGTTTCATAATGAACTCAACATGACTTAAACACGGACCGCGATGAGGAGCCCAAATTGAATTGTGATGCAAACAGTAATTTGAATATAACCGCTCGCTCACAACAGAAGCGGAATACCAGGCGACTATAAACGTTTACTTTACGTGTATCGCTTCATGTTATATAAATTCGAGAATGGAAATGGGGAATGTGCCTAAGAGACAACAACCCGACCATAGAGCAGACAACAGCCGAAGGCCACCAATGGGTCTTCAATGCAGCGAGAAACTCCCGCATCCGGAGGCGTCCTTCAGCTGGCCCCTAAACAAATATGTATACTAGTTCAGTGATAATGGACGTCATACTAAACTCCAAATTGTACACAAGAAACTAAAATTAAAAATGATACAAGACTAACAAAGGCCAGAGGCTCCTGACTTGGGACATGCGCAAAAATGCGGCGGGGTTAAACATGTTTTTTGAGATCTCAACCCTCCCCCTATACCTAGCCAATGTAGAAAAAACAAACGTACAACAGTACGCACAGTAAAACTCATTTTAAGAGAAGTCCGAGTCCGATGTCAGAATAGGAAACAAATGAAAATAAACAAAATGACAATAATACATAAATAACAACAGACTACTAGCTAGCAGTTACTGACATGCCAGCTCCAGACCTCAATTAAACTGATTGAAAGATTATGTCTTCATCATATGAATATCAGGCACAATCCCTCCTGTTAGGGGTTTAGTATTATACCGTCATAAAATATATGAGAAGAACACAACCCGTGTCATGCCAACAACTGGTTTTAGAATAAATATGTTTAATTCCGATGCATGCAAAGACCCTATAAGTGAATCAATATTAAAGCCAAAATATGCAATCTTTATAATGACCTGACAACAGTATCGTAACTATATCCCTTCTTAATAAGTATATGTCAACTTGTATTTGTATAGTAGAAAGGTCGAATGCATGAAAAAATCAAGTCTCTGTTGAATATCTAAAATAGTACCCTCATTTTCCCGCCCTTCGGTCAATTCAGTCTACATGTAGCATTCAGCTCTTGCCTATTCTATCAATTGTAAATGTTCTGAATATGCATGATATGATAACCACTGGACGATAACAATGCAAAAATCAACCAATCATGTATGGTCTTAATTCCGATAGGTACTCACCGCTAGAACACAAGGTGTATAAATCATCTTTTGTCAAATTTTCATGAATTCGATTTCCGAAAATTTCCAAACCATATTCATAACTTTGAAGAAGTTCCATTAGTTCGTTACACTGACTGTTTAACTTCTCTATGTGAGGGCATTCTGGATCAAAATTCTGTACGAGAACTGCCAATCCTCTTGTCGAGCAATTCTCGTCGTAATCTGGAGACAAAAAAGTAGATTCCGAAACTTCAATAGTCTTCTTCCCTGATCTTGT
The DNA here is from genome assembly GCF_021869535.1 of Mytilus californianus. NCBI lineage: Eukaryota > Metazoa > Mollusca > Bivalvia > Mytilida > Mytilidae > Mytilus > Mytilus californianus. Next base: position 39,877,486 of record NW_026262712.1, read on the forward strand.
CTCTGTTATGTTGTCACTATAATATATATTATATAAGATACAACTGATCAAGGTAAAACATTATGTTTTAATATGATTTAAAATACTACGATATCCAGTAAGTGATTCGGATAATCTATAATGTTCATGTGTATAATAGAACATACTTCTTTCAATAAAATGAGAAGCATGACGTTGTTTAGTGACATATTAATTATCAGGAAATACAATCCAATAGCATGATCTAGTGTATTTTATTGCATTTACAGTCTAATTTAAATCTTTTATATTTGACTTGGTGATGTTCAGCAATTTTTTAAATATTTAACAATCATATGTAGTATAAAAATGTAGTAACAGGGCAGTCACCACTGAAAAATTCAGTTTATTCCGAAAATTGATAGTTTTCTCAAATTCCAGGCTTTTGTTTTTCATTTGTGTATTTTACAGAGTTTTCATACACAATGTTATTTGTTTAATAAAGGCATGCAGCAAATGTATTCTAATTCGTACTTGAACTTTTGAATACCACATATACATTGTATATTCTCGTATTGGTATGTCCTGTAACATTTGCTACTGGACGTTAAACATCAATCCAAACATGTACCCGTTGTTCACTTATATGTGAAAACTTTCAACACAGAAATTCGAAAGGATTTCACTGTGTGTATCCTTAATTCATTGACTTAATTTGTTTTGTAATAGTTTCTTATTTACTAGTTTTAACTCAAACAATACTGTGAGCCAGACCAGGGAGAAACACCTATTTTTATACGTTTGGAAATAACAAGTTAAATGACCTGCCTTACGAAGTGTGCATGTGTGTTAATTTTTCCTCATGTGCACTCGTTTAAATAAAAGGAGATGTGGGATATTCCTAAATGACATCACAGTTCAACAACACACAAAGTAGAAACACACATAGAAGTCAACGTATTCGAACGGTCAACAACATATAGAATGGAAAAGTTCCCTAAATTACAACGTATACGTACCGTCAACAACACAAAGAGTGAAAAAGACATCTAAAATTCAACGCATACATATACGTACGGTCAACAACTAATACAGTGGAAAGGACGTCTACAAGTCAACGTATACGTACGGTCAACAAAAAATACAGTGGACCAGACGTCTAAAAGTCAACATATACGTACAGCCAACAACACATAGGGTGGGAAAGATATTTAAAATTCAAGGTATACGTAGGGTCAACAACACATGGATTGGAACAGACATCTAAAACGCAACGTATACGTACGGTCAACAACAAATACAGTGGACAAGACGTCTAAAATTCAACGTATACGTACAGTCAACAACACATAGATTGAAACAGACATCTAAAACTCAACGTATACGTACGGTAAAAAACGCATAGGGTGGAAAAGACATATAAAACTCAACGTATACGTACGGTAAAACACGCATATGGAGGAAAAGACATATAAAACTCAACGTATACGTACGGTCAACAACACATAGGGTGGAAAAGATATCTAAAAGTCAACGTATACGTACGGTCAACAACACATAGAGTAGAACGGACATCTAAATGTCAGCGTATACGTACGATCTACAAAACATAGAGTAAAAACGACATCTAACATTCAACGTATACGTACGGTCAACAACGCATAGAGTGGAAAAGACATCTAACAGTCAAGTTATACGTACGGTCAACAACACATAGAGTGGAAAAGACATCTAAAAGTCAACGTATACGTACGTTCAACAACACATAGAGTGGTTAAGACATTTAAAAGTCAACGTATACGTACGATCAACAACACAAAGAGTAGAATTGACATCTAGATGTCAGCGTATACGAACGGTCAACAACACATAGAGTAAAAACGACATATAAAAGTCAACGTATGCGTACGGCCAACAACACATAGAGTGGAAAAAAACATATAAAAGTCAACGTATACGTACGGTCAACAACACATAGAGTGGAAACACAAACTAAAAGTCAACGTATACGTACGGTCAACAGCTCATAGAGTAAACATGACATTTAAAAGTCAAGGTATACGTACGGTCAACAACACATAGAGTAAACACGACATCTAAACGTCAACGTATACGTACGGTAAACAACACATTGAGTAGAACAGACACATAGACATAAACGTATACGTAAAGTCGTTAACAATAAACACGGTTCTATTCATCTTATAATATTAGTGGCACTTAATTTCCAACAGCAGTTGCACCTTTCGAAAAGTATTGTTTCTCCAGTGAGGCCAAACTATTTGAAAATTCAAAACTTTAATACAAACGCTGAAGACTAAACTCGAAAAGGTAAGCAGTATACATGTAACCAAATGCGGACAAGGAATCAGAGATATTCTTTCCTTAATACAAAATGATTTCCAAAATGTTATAACAGCAAAAACTGAATTCCAAAATGTTATAACCGCAAACACTGAATTCCAAAACGTTATAACATCAAAGTCCAAAAACACGAAATCCTTATTGTCATGCCAGTACCAAGTACTAGCGTATTTACACCATAACACGAAAGCTTCAGTTATATGCTTTCTTTGCATTTCATCTAGTTTATTTCGTTCTCTTTTGTTTTTTTTCTCCCTTTTTTTCTCAAACTACAATATTATCAAACTTTTTTTGCATTTATCATTCTTACTTTAATCCAATTTCAGAGCTTACTCGTTTGAATATACTCAAATTGAAAAAAAACAGCGTGCTGGTTTGTTGATCCTGTTTGTTTTTAATGTATTATCTTATTTATAATTTATTTTTGTATTGAATACAATATTGTTTAAATCAAACCATAGATTGCGACACATTATATTAAATATTCAAATCTGCTATGAAAATAACGGGTTATAATGAAATACCCGAAACAGGTCCGCAAAAAAACCCCATATTGTTAGATGTTCAATGTATATCTTACAGCTTGCTTAATTGTTAAAAATGTACAGATACGGAAAAATATATATTGTTTTTCCCTGTATTGGTCCCCAACAGGACTCCGTACGAACAAGCTTAATATACGTTAAAGATAGAGTGTCAACCGTTTCTATTTTTTTTTTTGGTTTCCATTTTCCTTTTAACCTTTAAAAATAAACACTTAGACCTTATATACACGTTATACATACTCAGCATGCTTTAAGCTGTATTGTTGATCTTGTGCTGGCTGCATTACGATACTTCTCAACGAATGTCTTTAATAGGTCAAACTAAAAACGAATAAACACAAAACAAAAAATAATATCAGATATATGTACATGTAGCAATACATGTGAACACATGAAATTGTGTTGTTATAAATTAGGCCGTTAGTTTATATCCGACTATACGGTATGGGGTTTTCTCATTGTTTGAGGCCGTAAAGTTGCCTATAATTGCTTACATCCACTTTATTTGAACTTTGGTGGATAGTTGTCTCATTAGCAATCATAACACTTCTCTTTATTTTTATATTACATGAACGAATGTTTTAGTCAATTAGCTTTAATCACCGGATATTTATTCCGGAAAGTGACGTTAAAAAATAGTATATACATGTGTACACCGACAATTAAAACGACTAAATGATGGAATTACTACATTACAAATTTAAATGGGTAAAATATCATGTATTACATGTATAGTAACCGTCATGATTCATTGTGTATCGCTCTTTTACAATTTGTTTAACGTATAACAGTATGTTCTTGTACATAATCGATTTAAGTTTACGCAGCGACTAATGAAAGCTCTGTAACTATTGAAGAATAAAGTTTCTTACCTAAAATTAGGTAAAATAATTGAACTTATTACACAAATCTAAAAATCATCAATAAAACAAAGCATGGGCAAGAGTTTGAGTAAAAGTATATGATTCTCGTTATCCCTAGTGAAAATGCTCAGAGACGAAGTTGCAATTTCACGTGTACTGTTCCCATGCGGGTCTGATAGTTTATAGATACGGGGATGTGTGCATTCGATACCATTTCCGGTAAGAATGGGAACGTTTTATGCAATGTCTAGTGTAGATATAGTGTCATTTTCTTTACGTTTAGATAGTTTGAAACAACTGTTTGAGTGGTCCGTAGGTAACCTTTTACAATGCTAAATATCTGTCCCTAACCAGTATACCAATATTTACTAATAACATTCAAAATGTCCAGTCCAATATCCCAGCAGACCTCTTATTGCATAACCTACCTATGGTATTTATAATTGTTTATTTGTTATCGCCTTAAAAGTGCATGCACAGTTTGCCACCAGATGAAAACCAAACATTACACAATCAAGCTATAAATCTTTAGTTTTCAACCATTCGTATTCTATTTTTTGTATGTTTTACTTTTGTGTCTCTATTCTTTATTTATTTGTCCATTAATCTCTATTTTGTAAACCAAATGTTTACACTCTTGTATTGTTCATCTGAAATTAGTGCTACATGCAGTAGTTGATGGCACAATTGTTATTTCCACGAACTAGTGTAAGTTACTGTTCTGCTCAGTATATCCGGGGCACGAGTCCTCATTGACATACAAGAGGGTCTAGATAGGTCATCATCAATTTCTGTATTCTTTTATTTTTGGGGGCATTTTTCTCATCTTTCAAAATTATGCTTATTCTGTAAAATTTTCAAAACCAAAATTGTGCCATTACATTTTTTTTTGTAATTATATGATTTCTTTATTCCGTACATCGTTTATTTCGGTAATCAGTAACAGATCACCCAATTCATTTATGTTCCACAGTTATTCTTTATTCTTTTGCACCCCATTATTCTTTAGTCATTATTTTTTGGCTAATTTTTCTCTATTCATTATTTTTTTTTTTTACTTTATTCTCTATTCTGTAAACTCCATCGAGACCCTCATACAAATATCAATATTAATCCTTTTTAAAAATGAGGCTTTTCTTTTATCCGTCGTTCCTGTATTCTTTCATTTCCAGGCCATTTTTCTCTATTCTTTATGAATTTTGCCTGCTATTCTCTATTTTTTATATTTTAGCACCCCATTATTCTCTATTCTTTATTTTTTGGCCTATTTTTCTCTATTCTCAATTGGTTAGCCCTTTATTTTGCACATTTTCCCCATTAAACCTGTAAACCAATAATGCAATAATGCAATATATATGTTCTTTACGGTAGGGTTCGACCAGAATGCTGACCACATTGCTATACCGTTAAACCTTGGATTTCCTTCAAATAGGATAATCTGTTGTATATAGAATACAATGTAGATGATCAACGTGTCTCACTTGTGACTTCTTCTTTCAGGATCTATCAATCCTTCACTAATTGATGATTATTCGCCGGGTGTCGCATAAAGCATGTATAACATTTGATTTATAATTTATAAGGTAACATTTGATGTATATACATGTATTTAACATTAAGGTGTTTTTGCCTGTTGTTTTGCTTTGTATTTCCGGGTTTTTGTTTTTGTTTCGGTGAAGTATCTCAATATTTGTAATCATATTTATACAGATCATAAACAATATTTTAGTGATATGTATAAATATGATTACAAATACTTATTCCTTCGGTTATATTTTCTCATTAACTGTTATCAAGTTACAAAAATGTAATCAGTAAATGATTGTCTTACCTTATATAGATTTTCATGACATACTTTTTGTCAATAAAGTCTTTCGTAGGTATACATGTAACAGTAACCTATTCCAGGTACACACTGTAAACATTTAACCAGTTTATAGTTCTAAATACTTTTCTTAGTGCATAACGATCACGTCAAGTTGTGCTAAATTTAGATAACTTTTTGTTTTAAATGACATATATGTGAGAATATTGTCAATATGTGTTGGTTGTTTACAATTGTCCTACAAAACTACACTGCAAACACAAATAAGTGTAGAATATTACATACACATGCATGCGATATTATTTATGAATTTAAAAAAAAGGAATATATTATACGGCAATGCGACAGCAACCTAGTAATTCATGTTGACGAAGTGAAACGTGACATACAAATAAGTGTGTTTATATTAATATTTAATATTTTTCGTTTACTCTTGATTACTCTATGAAATTAAGAATTATCTAAAGAGTTCTTTAGCAAAATGTTATTTAATTAAACATGATTATAATGATGGATTAGTGATTGCTTGCGTAACGTCTAGTGGCAACTATTTCATGCATATTCAGACAGATTAGTTTTGCAAGGTTAGCCGACTTGAATGAGGCAAATTTAAACTGCTACTGAAAAATGAGATATGTTGGTTTGGGACAAGCACTGTGCCTTGTGACGAGCAACCTACGACATAAACGATGAGCTTACACGAGGCATCGGATTTAACGTTCAGTTTCCTACCAAACGTTTAATGTTATTTCACATTTACATCATAATCATCGCCATGGTCGACGTCGATGAGTGTTGTTTGTTTAATGTCCAGTGGCAAATATGTCATGCATGTTCAGGACGAGAACAAATTAACAATAAATAAAATAGGTAGGTCCTGTGGTAATAGGGGTCGACCGGAATGAAGGGAGGAAAATTTACACAGGAAAATGAGGATAGAATTGGATAGAATTGTAAAACGGTTTATCATCGTGAAAGAGCGTGCAACTCTTGCTACACGAGGCATCGGATTTAACGTCCCAATTCTGACCGGACGTGGTTTCGTATTTATACATCCCACAAAACCAACTGGACGTCCTACTTTGCAAAGGTTTTACTACCGATCGGAAGAAGAACAAAGTGACCTTATTTCTATTCCCCCATGACCCTTTAGGTATAAAAATGAAAATGATAATTAATAATCAAAGGGGACATTTCGTATAGGTGCTTTACAACATTCGTAAAATGTCTTTCTAGGGAAAACAAATACGTCAAAAAATCGAGATTTGTTATATTTGACCAGTGGGCATTACACATTGGGAACAATTGTTTAGAGCAAAGGCGATTAACTACAGTACAGTTATCCTCACATTGTACAGACACTCTCTAATGAAAGTGATAGCTTGAACTACATGTTGGTACATATGTACAATTATGGTATGATCATCTTACACCTGTGTCTACTGTCTAGTTAGGATAGTATATAAATAATAGTTCACAGTGCATAGAAAATTTGAAGTTAGCAATAGTCTGATGGCGTTTTTTGTTTGTTTGAAAAAATGAAAAAAAAAGTCAGAAATAATGTAGTTAAACCTTCGACTACTATGATTGGTTTGATGTAAGTATCATGATTCCATCTAAAAAAAAACGTTTAAGTTTTTAAGACTCCGGGCGGTAGGTAACTTTGCATATTTATTAGACATCTAACTATCCATGAAAACCATCATATTTTGACCCCTAGATATATTTCGTTCTTTTGTGTCGATAAGTTGCTGTCCCCACAAGATCGTTCCTCGCACGACAAATAACTATCCCGAATTAATTGCATCTGACCTTTTTATATAAACGAAGCGCTTCAAAAGAAGACAGGGAAGCGTTGGTCGTCGTTTAAAAAGAAGACAGGGAGACGTTGGTCGTCTCTTGAAAAGTTTGCATCCCGTTGTATGAGGGTCTGGATGGGGTTTACAGAAAAGTGAAAAATGGGCAAAATGTGCAGAATAAATGCAAAGAAGATAAGAAATAGACAGGGCAAAAAAAATGAAGAATTGAAAATAGTTGGGTGCTCAAATATAAAGAATAGAGAATAATGGGCAAAACATATAAAGAATACAGAAAATGGCTAAACAAATTAAAGAATACAGAATTGAAGGACCCCCTCCATCCAGACTCTTGTATGCGACGATATAATCGTGTTCTTTTATTTAAGTTCAATGAATGGAAAAGAAATTGTATTCATCTAGTACAATCGCCTAAAGTATATCGTGGTATTACTTAGGTCATCAGGCTTCCTTTATTTAAATTATCTCTTTTAAAAAACAAAATTATATTGCGATATTGAACAAATATTTCTATGCATACTAATTGTAGTTCATGGAAAATCCGTTATGAGAGTTGTTACCATTCGTTCGCCTAAAAAAAAATTACTGTTAGAAAGAAGTCAGTACTCTTATTTCCCCAATATCAAATTTGTATGTTGAAATTTAAAAGTTACATTTGCAAAGTGTTTGCTACTAATGACTATTTAATATTGTAACATCACATACATTTACTTATGATAGTCTAAATTGCGTTTAGCATGTTTAGTACAATATTTGATCAATATAATTAAAATATCACCTTTATATCTGGATGGGGGTCCTACATTTCTTTATTCCTTAACATTTAAGACCATTTTTCTCTATCCTTTATCAGTTTGCTCATTATTCTCTATCCTTTATCAGTTTGCTCATTATTCTCTATTCTTTATATTTTGACAACCAATTATTCTCTTTTCTTTATTGTTTTGGTCTAATTTTCTCTATTCTGTATTTTTATTGTTCTTAAATCTGCACTGTTTGTCCATTATTTTTTATTCTGTAAACCCCATCCAGACCCTCTTATATCCCAAACTACTTGAAAAAAATTAACCAGTATGAACAAATGTAAAATAAAAATAAAAATAAAATATAAAAAAAAAAACACGTTTTTGTTTTTTTTTTTTTGTTTTTTTTATATATATATATATATATATATATATATGATTCATTAACATTTGCCATCTATTTCAATTGTAAGGGTGTGTGTAATGTTGTTTTGTTTGTAAACGTACGACTGTAATAAAACAGGAATATATCAGTTACTACTTATACTATCTACAAGTAACTTTATTTGATTAAGCAATTACACGATTAGGGTGTCATTATCATATGCAGGAGTGATTTATTGATTGATTGTTGGTGTTTTAACGCCACTTTAAGCGCCACTTTTGGGCTATTTCGTGGCGGCCAGTTTTTATTGGTGGAGGAAGCCGGAGTGCCCGGAGAAAACCACCGACCTCCGATAGGAAAACTGACAATCCTGGTCAATTAAGATTGGACTCGAGTGCACACCTTTGTCTGTCTGCGGTCTAACATTTACACATCTATTCGCTCTTCATGTTTATCGTGATTATATTGCTCTGTTTCCGTACACCTATTTCTAAGGAGCTCTGGCTGTTCGGGTATCAACATTTCGCAGCCGTGCCCAGCAGGTAAACGATGTATTGTATTCCAATATCTACTTTTACCAAACTTAAGGATATGTAAATACGTAGCCACGTCTATTATGATGAGGCAAGTGACAAACGAATTTATAAATGTCGTACTTTGACTTTTTGAAAAATCTTCTGCTCTGAAACTATAGGGAAATATTTAACTAAACTTGGTCACAATTATCATTTGGGGATCTAGTTTAGAAATGTGTCCGGTGACCCCACCTTCTTAGCAAACCAACATGGTTGATTGGATGTTGGTTGCTTAACGTCCAGTAGCAATTATTTCATGCATGTTGAGGATGATATGGCTAAACATAGAACATATGGTAAAATGCCTATTATCTTGGAAACCTCTAAGGATACAATGTAGAAAAATTCGAACAGGGGCACAACATGTTCAAAATTTTGAGATCTGACTCCAGTCTATTTAGTATACATTAAAACATTATGCTGTTTGAAGTTATTGCCTTTAAATGTCTATTTTAACAATTTTGTTGGTTTTTTGCCTGATATCTTAAAAACTATCATATACGGACAGGAACTTTAAAAAGCAAAATGATCAGTGAAACAAAATCTACAAATAAGTTGACGTGGCCGAAATTGTCTCCTGAAAGAGGTAATTGCCCTGAATGACGATTTTTACTATTGGTTTTTTGTTATTTCCCAATAAATTGAAAATATGATAGATAAAGAGAAATTTTAACCAGCAAAACTTGCTAGATCAATAAATGTGTCGATATTGCTGAAGTCGTTGTTCATTTCTTTATAGGAATAAGGGCCCTTGAATGACAATATTATATTCTCGTTTTTTTTTCAGTTTTGCGTATTATCCTGAAAAATACAATTGAAAGATATAAATCTTTAAAAAAAGCAAACTGGATCAGCAAAACACGATCTGCAAATAGGTCAGCATGTATGAAATTGTCAGTTTTCATCTCATAGGAGCTATTGCCCTTCAATCATGATTTTGTTTTTTGTGTTTTTGGCTGTAAGAAGATTCAAAATCAACAAAACAAAGATTATATTCTAGTCTGCAATGTTGGAGGGTGTCCACTGTTGAAGATGCACATAGACTTGGATGAAGGTTAGCGACACATGCTCTTTAGAGCCCTTACTTTTTAATATTGAAGAGCCGAAAGATACCAAGACCGAACAACACAGACTCCACTAGAATCCGGGGGTGATCTCAAGTGCTTAACATGTGCACCACTCGTGTTGCTCATGCAATTATACATTCGGTGATACATCTTATTGATGATGTCACGTTCAATGATGAAGAAGGACGCGATTGAGGTTTGGAAAATTGGGACATTTCCGTCGTCGGCAATTGTGAAACGGATAAACAATAACGGTCAACCAAATTTTCAAAGGAATGACTTTAGCTTAAGCTTTACAACTTGGAACCGAGTTGTTGATGCAACCCAATAAGCGAATACCGTGATCACCTATGCATAAAATGTCATATCAATCCAACGGAAATGTCAGTTAAAACAACACATTGTGGTTGTAAAAGAGAGAATTCGAAGGACAAGATTTCGAGGTATGCTTATTTATGTTTTGGCTTTTCAAATATTTTGTCCTCGAGCATCAATGAAGAGACATTTATTGTCAAAATGCGCATATGTTGCAGCAAAATGTATACTGCTAATGTAATAACTGCCACTGGGTCGATATCTCTGCTAGTGCAGTGCACTGTAAATCGCAAATGGAATCAGCCAAGTAGACAATACTTCGGTACTGGCATAAAAATATCGATGTTATGTTATCAAAATTTGCTGTTACAAAATTTTGGAAATTGTTTTGAATTAAGGAATACATGTATATCGCCCTCGTGCAAAACTCTGTTACCTTGCCCGGCTTTAGTTATACTTTTTGTCCTTTTTGGTTTACAAGCTTTTCATGTTTTAAGTTTGGATAATCAAATATTTTTACCTCGAACATCACTGAAAAGACATGTTATTGTCGGAATGCGCAAATGCTGCAGAACATTGATATCGTTGAAGTTATTTAAGTCAAAATTGCTGTATGATATGTACATGTATTGTGTACATTAGTTCTTTTATTCTCAGGATATCTCATTTACTGGATCTCGGAAAGAATACAAGTTACGTCTATCAGTTGTCATCTTGTCCGAATTGATTGAACCTTCAAATTATTGTCTCTCGTCTGACAGTGGCGGATTCGGAGAAAGGGGCGAGGGGCATCAGAGTAAGATATACCGGGAGAGTTAAACAGGTTATTATTTTGATGCATCCTTTTCGTTCGATTGTGTTCTCCGAAAATAGGAATATGGTTTTGATACGATAACATTTTTAAAATGACAGTAATATATTGAAAAGTCTTGATAAAACATATATACGTTTGTACACGCAACTGCGTTGTTGAGACAATTATAGCTACTCCACCGATTATACAGCCTGTGCATGACATCCAAATCTTAGAAATTTTTTTTTGTATATTGATCGATACAATTTAGGTTCGTGTTTTTCCATTTGTTTTCACTCCAATGTGTGTCTCAATATTTATTCACAAGAAAAGCCGTGGCATTTTATAGTCTACCTTAATAATTAACGTGTAATCCGTGTCTCTTTATAATAACTACGTCATGAAAACCAACTGAAGTATAATCTTAAATTTTAGGGGTCTTTTTGTTAAATTGTGAATGGAAATGGGGATTGTGTCAAAAGGCCGCCAATGGGTCTTTTACACAGCGAGAAAATTTCGCAGGCGGGCTTCAGCTGGCCCCTAAACAAAAATGTATACTAGTTCAGTGAAAATGGACGTCACACTTAACTCCGAAACATATGAATGAACTTAGATTAAAAAAATATTCAAGACTAACAAAGGCCAGAGGCTCCTGACTTGGGACAGGCGCGAAAATGCGGCGGGGTTAAACTTGTTTTGTGAGATCTCAATCCTCCCACAGGCGCAAAAGTGCGGCGGGGTTAAACATGTTTTGTGTATTTTTTCAGTTACACTTATTTTCAAAACTTTTTTGCGTCCCCAATTCTTTTTAAGAAGAATTTCTTTCGTTTTTTGAGCCTTGTCCAATATTTGTTTTGCAATTTTCATCTAAGCGTGGAGTAGAAAGAAACACGTCACTACGAAATTTTTCGATAAAGAGACGATTAAAAACTCTATCATTCCTGAAATTTGTCCCTCCTCCTATTGTATCCGTCTCGTCCAATACGCGAGCGTTTCTGTTTGGTTCGTCACTGTTCCATTTTTTGTGCTGTAGTTGCATAGAATTTCGACCAGTATACTGTTCACACCAATCAGTACATCTCCTAATTGTACTTGTGATTTCTGTCCATTGAATATCAAGCATTTGCAAAGTATATTCTTTGTTGTCACGTGGGGCTGCATTAAGTGCAGAAAGGCTGAATGTATGCTCTGTTATGTTGAATTTAGGTATTGCGTACAAGTGGTTTTCAGACAACGCTTTGATCAGTGTATAAGGATTTTCATACTCAGGTATGCAATAATCTTCTTCTGAAGAATTGTCTGACGAGTGATCCGAGTTTCTTGTACATCTTCTCATTTGCACAATTTCAAAATAGTCAGGAATCATTGCACTTTCATCGATTCTGGTGTACAAAGATACAGGTCGGCTCTCAAAGTCAAATCCATTTGATTGTACATCGTCTGTACTGTTGTTCCTTTGTTGGAATTGGTAATTTCCATGTTTTGACATTTTATGCTTTCGAAAATGAGTAAAAATACAAACAAAGGTAACAGTTAATAAGACACTTATTCCAACTACAGGAGATAAAACGAGTGTGTACCGTTCTACAATATCTGTAAAATACAAGCATATGATTATATATTCCATACATTTAGTTTGTACTAAAGTTTCTTAAATCTCCATTTGGTTTGTCACAAAGAAAGACAAGTACGGTATGCACGTATGTCAACGGAACAGAAATTCAACGACGCAAAAAAAAAAAAACAAAACAAAACAAAAAAAAAAAACGAACTAAAACAACAACAAACAAAATAAAGAACACAAAAATTGCACCATGAGATTAAAAAACAGACCGATAATATATATGCACTGTGTGCGTTAATTTTTTTCATTTGACATGCGAATACTCATATCAAAGTAAGTCGAATTCAATATTCTACATAATTTGTTATATAAATAGACTTGGATGTCTTTTTATTGTTTTAAAAAGACTTAATGCTGCCCTCTAGTTGTCGTTAGGGTTTTGTTGTATTTTAGTTGCTGTCTCGTTAACTTATATTCCACACCTCCTTCAATTTCAAGTTGAAAATATATAAAAAGACAGCATATAATCGATTACAAATTTAAGGAAAATCATCTAACAATTTTAGGGCCTTTTAATAAGAAGAAAGGAAAAGAGTTAATGAATGAAATTATATTCGATAATTATTTTCTTTAGATAAAGAACAGTTATTCGTTAATCTGAGCATATAACTAATAATTCATATGATGGTCTGTAAATGTAATCACATTGAAAGAAAAAAGAAAGATAAAATGTTTTTTTTTTTTCCAGCAATTTGTCACAAATTGCGTTGAATGTCAGTAAAACATGTGTTCTCCGAAAATTGTAAATATTTTGTAGTCCATCATGCGTTGCAACTCATTCACTTGATTGATGAATGACCTATGAATTTGTTTTTTAGTACTATGTAATCAAAGAATTATATTTGCGGTAACCTTAGACTATGCTACTATATGCATACCCGTATAAGGTAGTGAACCCGAACTTTTATTTGGCACTTTAATTCGATCCAACACACTATCTGCAATTACAGTTTTGAATTGCAAAACGTAACCTATCTGCATAACACTTTAATCTAATGATACACACAATGATTATTATCAATATTACCTGGAACATAGTAGCGTGACACGTTTCTCGAATTTTTTGTACCTAAGATTTAAGAACAAAATATATATTAGGATTCTCCTAGTAAAATACACAACACATTTCAAACGTAAACTCATATATATGCAAATACACTATTGAAATATCGGGCTTACTATACATTCCGTATGGCGTCTTTTGTGTTATTATTTGTTAAAGGTAGTTGTCATCATGTTGGTAGTTGCTCTGTGCAGGAATTGTTGTTATTATACTAGTACTTATTATAAGATTTTGATTGGGTAGTACGTTACGTCAAATGCTTACACAGATAACATCTTGGTTCACTCTTGTAACTTTTTGTTATTATTGACAACTGCAAGTTAGTTATGTTAAATCTCATCTACGTCTACAATTATACAGAGAGTTGAGTGTTGGTGAACTTTGCAGTATGATTGACGTTTCCAGTTTTCGCTCTCATGTAGCATATGTATGAGAAAGTAGTTGCGCCTTTTTTTGTCTTTTTATGATGTATTAAGTTTGTTTACAATGACAACTTACCCAGAACATTCAAGTAAAAATCTTCAAAAACATATCCATATGAATTAGAAACATTACATTGGAAAACCATTCTATCCATTATATTCACATTGGAAATGACAGCTTTGTTTGGATAAGGTATTCTAATCTTTCCCAATATCACAGCAGGATGTCTGGAAACTGCAAAAGACATTTTTAAAGCGTTGTTTTCATATTTTCTCTACACAACGAGTAAGCGTTTGTTTCAAGAAACACATGGTATTAATTTGTTAAAATAAATCAACATGTATCTACGTTTTACCGTTTGATGTTTAATATTTGTCACATACCTAGATAAGCGTATGATCGAATGTTAACTTAAATAAATAACACTAGTGGACATAAACTGCACAATCTTTCGCAGCGCATTACATAACGATCACGCTCGATGTATGGTTCCTGTTGCTCAATTTCAAGTGTCCAATGCAGTGTTTTGAGGACTGTTTTTTTTTACTAATGGTATTTGTTTTCTTTTTTGTCATGTTGTTGTCTGGTAATATTCCACTGATGGATTTTGATACCAATCTTTGTATCTTTTCTCCTCTCATTTTTATACAGTACTGACAATTTTGTGTTCGCCAGAGATCGTATATTTTTAATGTTTGTTACATACCTTTTAATGTTTCTCCATTAATGAACCATTCAATGCCTAGCATTGGTAATCCAGTTGCATTGCAATAAAAAGTAACTGAGTCGCCGTCGTTAGCAGTAACACTTTCTGGTTTTCTTTCCATCGACCAGTGAGGTGCAGCTATAAATAAAACATGTTCGTTGTCATGATGTATACAGAAAAACGCTTTAAATTTATTTCAAAACTAAAAAAAAAAAAAAAAAAACAAGTGACAGATATGTCCTTTGAAAATAATTTTGACTTTTCAATTTTTATGACTACGATGTTAGATCATATATATATATATATATATAGATATAAGAAGATGTGGTATGAGTGCCAATGAGACAACTCTCCATCCAAGTCAAAATTTATAAAAGTAAACCATTATAGGTCAAAGTACGGTCTTCAACACGGAGCCTTGGCTCACACCGAACAGCAAGCTATAAAGGGCCCAAAAAAATTACTGGTGTAAAACCATTCAAACGGGAAAACCAACGGTCTAATCTATATAAAAAAACAAGAAATGAGAAACACTTATGAACCATATCAACAAACGACAACTACTGAACACCAGATTATGCATGTTACTGTGTCTTAACTAACAACACACAAATTTGTGCAGTCTTAGATCTGTATTTACTGATTGTGTCTTACTCTAAATTGTGACCTTTTGAATGCATAACTGCATTTCTGTTGTTACGTGTACATTCACAGCAGGAGACGTTTTACTTGTTCACACACCCTGTTTCGCTCTGTTTTGGAGTGTATGTAATATGTAGTTTATTAATTGTTTTTGTTTTTATACTTTTAATGGATTATCGAGATTTGAAAATCGTTAAGATCTCAGATCCTTAAAATTCTGTCATGCTTGGGCCTGATATAGCTAGCTATACGTTGTGATTATTGCTTATCGTTCTGAAGGCCATGCGATAACTTGTAGTTGCTTTCATTCACATCATTTTGTATTTTGTGGATAGTTGTCTGTTCGGCAATCCTGTCGTATCTCTCTTATACAAAAAAAGGCCAGCAAAATTTTGTAAAAAAAAACCAAAACAAAACATAAAAATCAAAAACAGCAAACACCATTACATGCTTAGCAATACAATACATATACAACATGTATTAGGTTTAGAATACCCGTTACCCAAGAAATGGGAATGATCAAACTCCATTGATAGGTAATAAATAATATAACAACTTGCATTTTATATCAACATTTATGAACTTTTCCTTTATTGGGTCAACTGAATTTGCTGCAGAACACTTGTAAGTGCCGATATGTTGTTCAATTTGAGGTTTCGGTATGAGAAGTTCCTGTCCGTGATGAAGATATTCCCATCCAAAACTGTGCTCGTGTTCATTTCTGAAATGCCAGGTTATGTTTGGAATAGGACTGAAAAAAACACCATTAAATGGGTTGTAACAACTGATTTGAATAATCATATAAAATGTGTCTCCCTGATTTGTATTTTTTCTTAATATCTCCATTTCACGATCACATACTGTGATTCGGGACAAAATAATACACTTAACCTTAATATCATAGCTTTGTTTAGTTTTCAAATGAGGGAAAATATGTAACCCGGATTAAAGTTCCTCGTGTTTACTTTTCTGTATTATTTAGTTATTCTGTTTTGTTTATTTATTCTGTTTTTTTTTTCTTCTTTTCAATTTATTAAACTGTAAATCCTTGTCTCCTTTGTTAATGTTTTATTAAAAACAGCATTGGATAAAAAAAAAAAACACTTTATTTACTTTCATCCCGTTCCATAGAGGAACTATCAACTGTGCTTTG
This sequence comes from Mytilus californianus, assembly GCF_021869535.1. NCBI lineage: Eukaryota > Metazoa > Mollusca > Bivalvia > Mytilida > Mytilidae > Mytilus > Mytilus californianus. The sequence goes on from NW_026262712.1 coordinate 39,894,347, forward strand.
ATATGGATCAAAAAGGGGAATTTAGATCATTGTTTTTTATGTTAGCGATATTGCAAATGAATTTGAATTCAGAACATTACAAAGGGAAAATTTAAAGATGTTACATAAAACCCATTGTCATTCTTATGAACGTCAACACTACAGTCCATGTAGGCACGCAAACGTATTCCGAGTGGTTTGCCCTACATATACATGATATAATAACAGTGTCAATCAGATATGGATTCAGTAACTATCATCGTATTGGAACTGTTGAATTAAACTTTACAGATAAACTCACATTGATACCAGGATTAACATCTTGTACGCCAGACGCGCGTTTCGTCTACAAAAGACTCAAGAGTGACGCTCGAATCAAAAACGTTTAAAAGGCCAAATAAAGTACGATGTTGACGGGCATTGACGACCTAAATTTTCTACATGTAAATGCTTCGCCAAATACAGCTAAGGTAATCTGTTTCTTGGGTAAAAGATCCTTAGTATTTCGAAAAATTCTAAGTTTTGTAAACAGTTAATTTTTATTTATGACCATTATGATATGTCACGGAAGATGCATACATATAGTCTATTCTATTTCGAGTGCTGTCTTTTACAAATGAATATACCTGAACTGTTCTTGGTATAGACTTAACATCGATATCTGCTACAGGTATATTAACTTATTTCATATATATATATATATATATATATATATATATATATATATATACACTATTGGATACAGTACTTGTGTACACTTACTTTCCACCAAATATACACTTCAAAATAAGTCTTTGTCCCTCCAAACCAACAGTTGAGCTTCCTGAGAACCACAAGAAATGAATAGGTACATGTACACGACCAGTCTCACCTATAGCATACCACAAGCATAGATTATTAAGATAAATTTGTTCATATTGTATATAAGTCTGCCAATGAGCGATTTAATCAAAAGTATGGAGTTCAAAAACAAGACGTTTTGCGGATCAATATATTGGACGATAAATTGATTATACATTTTGAAAACTACGGGCTGTTGTTTATGACAAATTGAATAAAACTTTCTCATTCTTCTTGAGAATGAAGTTAGTAAAAACAACTCATCATAGATACCGGGCTTATCATTTTTGCCAGACGCGTATTCGTCTATACAAAACTCGTCCATGACACTCGAAATAAAAACAGTTGGAAGGCCAAATCGTAAACAGATTAAATACAAAGTCTGAAATTCGGAAAATATGAATAGTTGTCCTAAACACTGTAAGGCTAAATTATACTTAAGTTAAAAAAATCTTGAGTGTTTCGATTAGATCAACATTTTATATACAGTAAATCTACAGCAAATAAACTAATTCAAAATATTTAATTTCAACACTAAAGTGTTGACAACTGGGCTAGTGATACCTCGGGGAACAAAACGGTCACCAATAGTGTTTGTTCCTTCGTCGTTTTTATTTTTGTTTTTTTTTTTGTGTGTTTTTTATTGGATTTTCGTTTTCCCAAATTTCATCTGTTGCTTTTTTCAATTTAAAAGTGTATAAAGGAATTCTTAAAACGTTGTTAGCTACATATTCGGTTGCTATATAACATGATATCAACAAGCACTCTGAAATCCTTAGCTCTTACATGAAAAATTGTCACAACTTCTTAGAGGCTGAACAACAGTTCCGTTAGAATATACTGTTTGGTTGGTAATTGGATTTGTCGCTATACAAACATAGGATTTTCCTCCGTGGTAGTCATTTTCTTCGACACTTATAATGAAAAGATTACCTAAAAAAAAAATTTTTCACTCGATATGTAGAACTGATTAAAAAAATTGAAAGTATAAAAATAAGAAGATGTTTGCATGTCTCTTAGTCTCTAGCTGGGTATATTCATATATGTACCCCTCGTCTTACAGCTCATTGGGGCCTCGATGGACAAGTGGTCTATGTAGTCCAACTACAGTATCAATAATCTGTAAACACTGAAATTGTGAGTTTTAATCACGCACGTGGCAGGTGTGCGGGACTCTAATTTTAATTGACTACGATTACCTTCTTCCTACCGAAAGTAGGTGGTTCTCTCCTGGTACTCCGGCTTCCTTCACCTATAAAACTGACCACCACAAAATTGCCAGTAGTGCTGAAAGTGGCATAAAACACCAATCAACCAATCAATCTGACAGCCAAACAAAATTTATACTCAGCTTATGTATTTTGTTGTGCAGTTTAATGTAAAATTTATGAGCTAATAAGTAAAAGTTATTATTTGAACGCATTATTTTCTCTTGAAATATATCTGAAGTATTTTAAAAAAATGTATTAGAGGTACTTATCGTGACTGTTTTCGGTCATAAGTTAACCATCTATAATTAATAAACTGTGCTTTGATATGGATCAAAAAGGGGAATTTAGATCATTGTTTTTTATGTTACCGATATTGCAAATGAATTTGAATTCAGAACATTACAAAGGGAAAATTTAAAGATGTTACATAAAACCCATTGTCATTCTTATGAACGTCAACACTACAGTCCATGTAGGCACGCAAACGTATTCCGAGTGGTTTGCCCTACATATAAATGATATAATAACAGTGTCAATCAGATATGGATTCAGTAACTATCATCGTATTGGAACTGTTGAATTAAACTTTACAGATAAACTCACATTGATACCAGGATTAACATCTTGTACGCCAGACGCGCGTTTCGTCTACAAAAGACTCAAGAGTGACGCTCGAATCAAAAACGTTTAAAAGGCCAAATAAAGTACGATGTTGACGGGCATTGACGACCTAAATTTTCTACATGTAAATGCTTCGCCAAATACAGCTAAGGTAATCTGTTTCTTGGGTAAAAGATCCTTAGTATTTCGAAAAATTCTAAGTTTTGTAAACAGTTAATTTTTATTTATGACCATTATGATATGTCACGGAAGATGCATACATATAGTCTATTCTATTTCGAGTGCTGTCTTTTACAAATGAATATACCTGAACTGTTCTTGGTATAGACTTAACATCGATATCTGCTACAGGTATATTAACTTATTTCATATATATATATAAGTTATTATTTGAACGCATTATTTTCTCTTGAAATATATCTGAAGCATTTTAAAAAAATGTATTAGAGGTACTTATCGTGACTGTTTTCGGTCATAAGTTAACCATCTATAATTAATAAACTGTGAGTTTTAATCACGCACGTGGCAGGTGTGCGGGACTCTAATTTTAATTGACTACGATTACCTTCTTCCTACCGAAAGTAGGTGGTTCTCTCCTGGTACTCCGGCTTCCTTCACCTATAAAACTGACCACCACAAAATTGCCAGTAGTGCTGAAAGTGGCATAAAAACACCAATCAACCAATCAATCTGACAGCCAAACAAAATTTATACTCAGCTTATGTATTTTGTTGTGCAGTTTAATGTAAAATTTATGAGCTAATAAGTAAAAGTTATTATTTGAACGCATTATTTTCTCTTGAAATATATCTGAAGCATTTAAAAAAAATGTATTAGAGGTACTTATCGTGACTGTTTTCGGTCATAAGTTAACCATCTATAATTAATAAAAACGATTTATTTGTTTTTGAAAAATTGACAAGACACATATAACGGTCATGTATATTGCTAAATTTAATAACCTAAAAAATCTGTTGATATAGCGCTTGTAAAATTAATAGCAACTTCCGAACCAGTTATGGTGTCCTTCAAGCCCCAGTTTATCTTTGCAGTTGGTGTACTGAGTGGTGCATTACATGGAATTCTCAACGAATACCCAAGTTTGACAGATATCTTCTTATCCTTTATAATCCCAATCTGTTTCAATTTAGCTTGCCGGAAGTTGACAAAATCGGACATTGATTTACCAAATTCGTTCTTTGCACTACACTGGTAAATAGCATCGTCCACACTCTTTGTGTACTTTATCAAAATTGTACCCGATTCATTCATTTTAACCATTCTGTCATTATATTCGCTTATATTGAAAATAACTTCATCTTTTGTCCATTCAAAACTGTATTTAATATGAAAAAATATATACATATAATATAAATTAAAACTTATAAATAGATAAAAAATAATAAAAAACATGAAGTGAAAGGTATGGTTTTGAGTCATGCATCATTGGTATATTTGTTAAAAAAACATGTAAATCGGCAAAGGTCAGTCAAGATAGCATGTCTTACTGTGTGACAATATTAAATATGTGTTCATGTTATATCACGGTGCGACGAAAACAGAAGTATTTTAAAATGATATTATCTTACCATAATACTCGATATATTGTTAGAATTTTCATTTTCATTATTCACTGAGAACGGATGTCTACAAGAGCATATCAGTACCTCAGTATATAAATTGTGCAAATATATAACGATTACATTCCTTCCTTCAAAGTAATTTAAGAAGGTCGGACATTTTTTTAAATGTTTTTTAATAAGTCACTATTTATTAATTATACAAAACATTTAACGATGTATAGTCTATTCATTTACATTGGTTTTGGAAAGCCATCAGCCATACAGGGTAGTTCCACTTGTCCTCCAGCACTGTAATATATGTAGCGAAGCGGCTGTGTGTGGATTCTTGGGGGGCTTTCAATGTCTGCAATTATGTCAAAGTGTTATAAAGACTGGTGCTTGCAGTGTCACAAATGGTTTATAAATAAGAGACAGTTAATGTAATTTGTAGTTGTAGATAATTTGGGATCTACAGAAGTGGCGAATAAAATAAAAGATATCAGAAAACCATGCTTAACTGATATATTTAACTAGGTTGTTTTTAAATTCCTGAACTTTTGCTCGATTGCAATACTAAAAGGCTGTTCTTGACGTTCAGTCTGTTTTCGGCCAATATTAGCACACTGAGATGTTTACAGCAAATACTACTATAAGAAACACATTGAGTTCTTTCCTCATTTGTGCATAAAATATCGTTACATTTACATTGTTTTTCATAGTTCTTTGCTTTGATTGTTTTTTTTTCTCTCTCAGCAACCTTATTAACTTACGATTTGTATATTTAAGGATGTTCGCTTGTCATGTTTTGGAATTTTTGTCAGATTTTCGGAATCCTCTGGTTTTATCCATTTGAATGCCTTAAAAAAATTTGCCCACTAACCCCCATATTTCTTTTTATAAATTTTTTACATGTATAATTATACGCCATCTGTAAAAGTCTTATAAAATCTTTGTTATTTTTTAATAGTTTTTGACAACTTAAACTTGTCAATGATAAAGCTATGAAGAATCAAGAGAGAACATTTTCCCGCCAAAATTTCAATGGCTAATATCTCGAAAACAAGCACACGGACCTATCTATTTTTTTCGCTCTTTTGGTTCCTTTATTAATCCCCTATCAATATATACTATTGTTATTTAAAGCTTGTTATTTTGAAACTGTGTAGCGAACTTCCCTAAAGTCAAATGAAGGTGTAGGAATATCTTAATAAAAATTGTTGGTTGATTTTACGATAATTGTTTTTTTTTTCTATTTTTGTTTCCTGAATTCTTTTTAAAGACGTGTTTGGATATTTCATATTGCGTTCAATATATACTATCAATTTAACGAGTGAAACGTTATCCTTTCTATCGATAACTTGCTTTTTATTATCTTAGCATTACTTACATTTAAACTCGTATGCAATTACGTAGTAACAGTTTGTGTCAAAAACATGTTTATATTATTTGTAAGTCAAATATGTTATAGTTGATAAATAGCAATAATATAAAGACGCTTTGATTTATGTACGAAAAGTTCAAATCACCTAAGAATAAAGTGGTACAATATATTTCTGGTGAAGTTAATCAGCGTTTGAAAAAGATATCATGCATGAAAGTTCGTATTAAATATTCGTTTGAGTTAAATATATATCTGTATAAATTAATTGTCGTTTTTATAGACAAAATAGGTAAGAAGTTAGGTAGGTAGGTAGGTAGGTAGAAAGAACTTTATTTTCATTAGCTAAATTACATAGCTACAGAGATGATACTATACACAATATAACATATTTTGCATCAGTGAAAATTACATAAAGGGCAACATTGATGTGTTGGTCATGCTCATATTGCGGTGAAAAAAATTACTCCAGGTCTTCGATTCAAACTTTTGAATAAACTTACCTAAGGATATATTGACTTTAAAAGTATGATTTGACTGGCAACGCTCATCAAACCTACTAAAAGATAAAAAGCATGGGATTGTAACGATTATTGTGTATCCTTTTGCACAAAATATCCGACCTTTTCAAAGTTTTAAGGACGCCACAACGAATTGTTGTACAGGTATCGAATATCTGTGTCACAGATGACCCTGTTTATGTTTCGATTGTAATGATCATCCCATATTCTTTTCCTAGGTTGCGACATTAGCTAATGGGTACGGATTTGTACTTGCATTAGCAACACGACGGATGCCGCATATTGAGCAAGAACTGCATATCTTCCTGGAGCACAAAATTTCACCCCGTTTCTCTTGGTAGGGTACGAGTTGGTGAGTTTTTAGTTTTTTGTGTAGTGGTATACTGACCGTTCGTCTTTTCTTTTCTTACTTTTTGCTATTTCGTGAACAGTATTTCTTTACTGTATGAGTTTTGATTGTCCCGTTAAGTGTATATTTCGCACAATCATACTATGCATATCTAACATTAAACATTCTTTTTCTGATTGAAGCAGGAGATATTAATCAAGGAGTTGGCTAGATAAAGCCCCAAAAATGATCCCTTTTTCTTAAAATTTCAAATACTTATGAATTGACAATTTTTATTTTATATCATAGCTTTAACAATAACTAGATAGGAAATACAACATAATAGATAACTTTGGTGAAAATATAAATTCAGCGTTCTTTTCATGACATCACAAATCGCACGAATTTTGGTTTCCTCGAAAATATAGGAAATCAGGCCATAGGAAGGCAAACATACCGCGAATACGTCGACACCTAAGATCTTTAGACATGACATCTTATAACACATTTCAAATCGGACATGAATTGTTCAGTCTTACTGTGCGCTCTATGTTTCCTAGGCCGAAATGTGGATGAAATACTTATGATTCTAATACAATAATTGTGTATCAATGGTTCTGATTGGATGACAGTAAGCGTAAAATTATATATCTCCTTGTCTGTAACTAAGGAAGCCGACATTAGGATTCCGGAATATTTTGAGATGTAATTTCTCCAATAATAAGCAATACAACTCGCATTTTGCACCTAGAAATCTTCTTTTTACACTCTGAGGCAGCCTAGAAGCCAGAAAACGCCCGTTGTTTACGTTTGACGCCAGAAGCATACCTATGACGTCACCTAGTTTAGAGGCCAAAGAAGATGACATCATTTCGCGGAATTTTCTTTTAATGAAAATTTTACACTGAAATAATGACTTAAATTGAATTTTGTATTTATTTTGCATAAGAATGGAGATAACTGTATTGTATTTGAAGCTTTGTTCATGTTAATCGCCAGGTAAACCCCATTTGCGACAGCAAAACTTCCGATTGACATCCGCAAAGCTTAAAATACAATACACTTATCTCTTAATTATCTCAAATTTCACCAAATTCACGATTGTTTGGCCTATTTGAAGTGTAAATTTCAATGCTTTATATTGAAAGCTCAACAAAGTAGTTCTACTGAAATTTCGTACATAGTGTATTCTTAAACTTGAAACATTGTTTTATTTTTATTTTGAAACAATAGATTCAACATTCGAGTCCATGTAGCGTCCTCAACGAATTGACGCCTTTGATTTCTGTTTCTTCGCCTATTACAAATGTATTTGTATCCTACTATTTTCATTTTAAGTATATTCAATGCTTGATTATGTCGCTGCTATGGACGTCTCTTTATAAAAATTATCACATCATTTTACTTTTAAATTGTAATTCTTCCGATCTGTTTACATACTGGGCACTGTCCGCATTTAAAAACGTTGATAAATTTTACTTTCCACGTATAGAAATGCGATTCTGATGCAATTATTTTGTATCAATGTTTCTGATTTGATGACACTCAGCGTAATATTCACTACTTCCGTGTCTGTAACTAAGGCAAGCCGACATTTTAAATTGCGGAATGTATTGACACGTAACATCTCTATTGATAGCAAAAAAACTCAAATTTTGACCTAGAAATATCCTTTTTATCAAATTTTATTACATTTGATGCAGACTAGAACCCAGATAACGCATGGTATTAACGTTTAACAACGGAAGCATACCTATGACGTCACCACGTTTAGGTGCCAAAGAAGATTACATCATTACGAGGAATTTTCGTTTATTGAAAATTATACACCGGCATAATGGCTAGATTGAATAGTTTGTTTATTTTGCATTAAAACAGAGATGACTGTATTATATTTGAACCTTTGCGGACGTCCATCGGTAGTTTTACTGTCGCAAAACTCCTTTTACCTGCCGACGCTTAGTAAACTCAATTTGCGACAGTAAAACTACCGATTGACGTCCGCAGAGCTTCAAATACAATACCGTTAATGCTCAAAGGGCCATCGTTTTGATGAACATCATTGTTTTATTTTTGTTTTATTTGTGTTATTCGTTCTGTATTTAAAAAGAGTAAATTGTTTATAAAGTAATCGCAATTGACGTAATGTATAAAGGTTTATTTAAATGAATTTGTCGTTAAAATGTTGCGTTCATATTCACGGTGGATAAGATTGTCCTGCGAGAGAACGTTCTGTGCTGGTGATTCGGTACTGACTGGTACTGGTGATCATTAAAAATATATAAACAAAGACGAAAATGACAAATTTTGACGTTTTCTCGCTTAAAAAATGGAAGGAAACAGTTGAGATGTTTTCATTTTGTTTCTTATGGGTTTATAGGCAAACAATTACAAATGTGATCCTCTAAACAGTTTCAGTACGCGTAACACAAAAGTGCTAATTTTTAGAAAAATCTAGAACTGCAAAAATAAAACAAAAATGCTCCTGGAGTCCGCTTTCTATACCCAAATTGACACGACAAAATTTTTCATGAAAAACCTGTGCAATTTATTAAAATTGTGCATTTTCTCAGTTTAGACATGTCCTGATTCTGTGCTGGTGGGTCCTGTCATTGTGCTGGTGGGTCCTGATACGGTGCTGTTGATTTTGGGTAAACAGTTGGTTATATTTGAAACAAACGTTACAGAATCAATAAAATTGGGCAGATAATTGTATCAATCTGATTTGTGACTCCTATTTTTACTTTTGTGCATCCATTTGTCTGTTTAATAAGCGTATTCAAATAATCGTAACTTATATTACATAAAAGGGCAACATCTTCCGTCCGATATCAGATGAAAATATATCTAATTAGAATAGTTTTATATAAGATATTAAATGCTCTTAAATTGATGGATCTCTACATAATGAGCTAACTAAAACAGTTTTAAAAGGTGCTTAAGGTTAAGCGACATGTATATTATAACGACAAAAAACGTTTGACTGGTTTATTTCAGTAAAATATACGAGGTTAGATGATCTTACTACTGGTCCCTCTAATTTCTTCCTGAATATATACACTGTCTCCAATACATTTCGACTGGACAAAAAAAAAGACCTAGACTTGCTTTTCATACATGACTGATAAAAACTTACTAGAATGGAACAAGTGTGAACAATTGCAAGTCAAAGTATGACCTTCAACAATGAGCAAAAACCATAACGAATACTAGCTATAAAAATCACGGTAAACGATTAAAAAATGAAGACCTTCGGCCTGATTTAAAATACAACTTTGAACAAAAAAACAAACATGACAGATAGCAAGCATCGACAACCACTGGTTTTGGGCACTCGTGACAGGGCTGAACATGTTTGTTTGCGCTCAACACCCCACCCAACCCCTCCTCCTTTCCTCCTTCATTGGTACAGTGGTGTAACAACACAACACTTAGCACACAAAAGATAACATAAAGACACAAATTATGGAACCACGAGTACTCGCAGCTACTGAAAGCTAGTTCAACTAAAAGATAAACCATGTTCTCTTAGATTAAAATCTCAATCGGTACACATCAAAAAAATTTCGCAAAACTTAAGTTTACATTTTTCATTTTTGTTTTAGCAAAACTTTAAAACTGTGCAGTGAACCTTGTGCTCACAACAGTTATTGTCATAAATATGTATACATCAGACATTATAAAGGCATGTGGAAGATACTAGGTAGTATTTTACAGTTCAATTAATTGATCATAAAGGGATGGAGATTGCATGGAGGTTAACATAGGATAAGAAGAAATTGATAGTATTTTTGGCGAAAGATTTTAAACCTTCTTTGCATTAAATTCTGAAAGTTTTCTTATTGCCGTAAATGGTAAAACTCCTCAACAAAATCTCAATAATTTGTTGGAATGAATAAAGGTTTTAAATCAAATTTTCATGGACTTTGATCCACTTTTTAGCTCCCACCCTGACGAGCCATGTGAGCTGTCGGTATCCTGTTGCACCTACCGCCCGTAAACTTTCATATTTTCATCGTTTTATCCAATTCATACGTGACAGGATTATTGTCCTAGTAACTGGTGTTACCAATGTATCAAACATTCTAAGTTAAAAAGTTCCACAATACTATATTCATTTTGTGTGTCAATTTGTTTAGACAAAACAAAACTGCAAAAAAATCGAATACAAGAGAGTATTTTTTTTAAATGTCATTATTATCTGTCGATTTCTAGATCTATGCATAGTATCTATTTCAGATGACATGAATTTCACACCCTGGTGACCCTGCTTTCCTTCATATATTCATATCGATCGCCCTTCCCTACGCCTATATCACCCTGCTCAGTCGCTCCGTAATTCTTGTATCACGGCTTTGAGACGAGAGCAGGCATTACCAGCGATGTCACAATGTCTGAGGAGAAGTTATCAGCGACGTCACAATGTGAGAGGAGACGTTATCAAGCTTGCTTTCGTCTAGCGTAAAACTGTCTTAAGGTGGGGGAAAAGACCAGTTATAGAACGATAAACAGATAATCGGGTTTTCTTCGTATAGATATCGTAAAATATCTGCCGCTCGACACAATGTGAAGCCTTTTCTCTCGTTCGCTGCGCTCACTCGCCAAAAAGGTTCACGTTGTGGCTCGCGGTTGATATTTTACGATATCAATGTGTAGAAAACCCGATAATCTATACACACATATAAATAAACAAACTAAAGGCTGCAACTGGTATTTTTGCATTTAAAATGATTCATTGCAACAAGAATATTTGTATTGAATGGAAACTGTGTGGGTCAAAATCTTGTATTGCTGATAAATGTTGCTGGACCAAGTTTCGGCATCTGATCTGAATTTTCTGAAAAGGGCAAGGTAGATAGACATTGGCCTGTTGAATATTTTTACTCGGTAAGTTTTGCTCTAACCATGCTAACTGCTTGAACTTTTGCGATATAAACTAAAAACTCGACTATATTTTAACAAACAGTGGTCATGTTTGTTGATGAATATTGTTTTTCCTAGATTCACTCAGGAAAATTCATTTGGTAACATTTGGTCAAGCAATTTCAGAGAAGATTTTTTTTAATTACGGACGCCAAGTCAATAGCTCACACGGCCCCTTGATCCAGGTGAGCTTAGATCGAAACGGGTTGATAACCAGTTGAAATTAAACCAATTTTGTAAAGTTTGTATATTTGGATTGTTTAAAACTGTTTTTATAGCTTTTAAAAGTTAAATGTAGGTGTATAATTTAAGACTGTTTGCATCTTATATACTTGTTTATATTCAATTGGTAGTATGAAGCTACGAAATATTGTCATTTTTGCACATTTAACAAAACAGCCGATTTTGTTAGGTGCAAATACTTCTGGGTTTTTAAGATGCATAAGCATTAATTCAACTGAAAAAAAAATGAACGAAGAGATAAAAAAATGATCATTAATTTGCATCTCTGCCCCGGCAACAGTATTTTTTTCGGTGTGTGTGTGTGGGGGGGGGGGTCTAAAAATAAAATAAAAATAAAATGTTTGATATATCTGGCTTTAGATTCGACTTTTTCTTTATATTAAGGCTACATGTTAATATAATAATACTGAGAATGCACAGTACTTATCAAAAAATAAAATAAATGGATGAAGTGAAATACCTTTGTAACGAGTCATTACTACAGAGAAGGTGTGTTTGAAACACACAAATTAAAAGCTTCGTGCTATTACAAATTTAATATTTAACTAAAAATGTATTTCTTAGTCTCGTATTTTTTTTTTCGTTCACTAGTTTTTCACTCATTTTCAATTAAAATGTAGGCATATTTTATTGTTATTAAGGAAATATATTTAAAAATAGAAAATTAGGACACATCGTTCACTTACTCCCCCTTAATTCTTTATCAAAAATCCTTGACAACAGACTTTACTTTTGGATCTTTAAAATGCATAATTTAAAACTTTTATTTTTGTGTGTGTTATCGAGGTTATCTAGTTTTCATTTTCTGACAAATTTTAGTCTGCCCTTCCATAAAATATTTAAATATTTTTTTTAATGTTTTATTGAACTTTCGAAATTCCCCCTGACAACCGATCAGACAATAATTTTATGTTGACCAGAGGCTTAAAGGTACAGCAAATGATGCTTAATAGCTAATAGATACATTTTTCTTTTAAAGTACAACTTTTAAATCTTTAGGGTAAAAATATCAACTGCAGTAATAAACTCATTCTTGATCATCTGCATCAAATTAATTTTTATCAACAATTTTATAATTTCAAAACTATTCCAAGCTTTATAACTTTCACCGTGACCTCCCTCTTCCTTATTCCAAAAAAAAAAACCGCAATATTATTGTCATCCTTTTAGTAAACACTAAATTGTTACAAAGAAATCTGAGTTTAGCTGCTGAGGACGCATGGTTCTTACGCGCAGAAACAAGGCTGAGATTGATTTGGTTGAATAAAAAGAAAAGTATCTACAGTATCGTACAAATGTGTCAGAGAAACAATATTCAGGATGCTTAGGCTACACTGAATGTATTATCTAAACTCATCTAAGAAATGTTCAGACTCACCTGATAGTTTGCCCTGATCAACTTAGGTTGTGCTTGATTTTAATATGATGAAGACATCATCTTTCAATCAGTTTAATTGAGGTCTGGAGCTGGCGTGGGAGTAACTGTTTGTAGTCCCTTGTTAATGTATGTATCATTGTCATTTTGCTTAGTTTCTTTAGTTACCTATTCTGATACGGACTCCAACTTCTTTTAAACTGAGTTTTACTGTGCGTATTGCTGTGTGTTTGTTTATTCTACATTGGCTAGAGGTATAGGGGGAGGATTGAGATCTAACAAAGCATGTTTAACCCCGTCGCATTTTTGCGCCTGTCCCAAGTCAGGAGCCTCTTGCCTTTGTAAGTCTTATATATTTTTTTAATTTTTGTTCATTTATATGCTATGGAGTTTAGTGTGACGTCTATTTTCATTGAAGTGGTACACATTTTATTTAGGAACCAGCTGAAGCCCGCCTCCGGGTGCGGGATTTTCTCGCTGTGTTGAAGACCCATTGGTGTCCGTCGGCTGTTTTCTGCTCTTTGGTAGGATTGTTGTCTCTGACACATTCCCCATTTCCATTCTCAATTTTATTAGAAAAAAAGTCCTTTATTCTATATTTATGCTCTCCATTTTTATGCAAAACCTTTTACATTTTGATTTTTCAGGTCATTGTTGAAGGTCGTACGGTGACGTATAGTTGTTAAGACCTAGCTCAATTGGTTTCTGATGGAAATTTTTCCATTGGCAAACATATTAGATAATCTTTTTTATATAGGTATTGGATATTTTACACCGTATTTTGATGGTCATGCAAAAGGATCGTAATTCCGTAAATCGTATGCATATTTTCTTATCTCAAAAGGGGGCAAGAGGGGTTCAATTAACAGGTCAATATTTTTTTTATTTTGCTCAAATCAGATTACAGTAAATTTAAAATATTGATAACCGATAACAGCATTTTAAATCATCTTAAATGAGAAAACAGTGAATTCAAAAATCAAAAAACAGTAAACAGGGGTATTTTTTTTTCATAATAACAGTTCACAACAATGTCAATTTTAAGAAAACAGATAACAGCTAATTAGTCAATAACAGTTAACAGCACGTGTATCTTCAAAATAACAGTTAACAAAAGTTTAAAAATGCCAAAACACCTCAACAGAAAGATCTTGCACCCCCTCTCAAAAATCAAATAAAAAAAAACAGACTCAACTTAGCCCGGCTCATATGAAATATCCACCAAATATATGCTAGGTATATTTTCTTTCAATTATACAAATTTTCTGCATCAATGATCTTGAATATTTGCCACTATTAACTAAAATATAAAGGCACAGAACCAGGACATAGGTGCACAGAACCAGGACCGTTTTTCTAACCACCAGCACATCGTCAGGACAATTTCGTTTGGCGAATTTGCACGACTTTTTCAATAAAAAATCGTTGATACATTCCTCGCATGGTACTTAGGAAGTATCAGAGAAAAATTAAACAACAGAACGGTTGTTTTATTGCCGTTCTGGTACAATGTAAACAACCCACCAGCACAGAATCAGGACCCACCAGCACCAGTCAGGACCGAATCACCAGCACAGAACGTTCTCTCGCAGGACAACCTTACCCACCGTGATATTATTACTATGTGATATTTCCTTATTCCATATAAAGCTTTGCTGAAATATTTTCGATGAATTTAAAATTATGCCTGACATATGAATCAATAACCTTTGATACGCTTTGTCAACTTTGTACAATTGCCATATAACACGTACAACTTTCTATGCATAGGATATCCGTTGAATTTTGTTTTAGTTAAACTTGATATGCAACAAATGTCAAATCAATAGCGAACGATTATAACCGTTACGATACTTTCTTTTATTATACATTCCGAAGTTTGTATTTCCTGGTCGTATCAATTGAAGTATGAGTTGTTAATTGTCACTTTATTTATATGATATCATAAATGTACTTGGCTACACTGTGATAACAAGTGTTTGTTGAGAGTGTATTAATTCAAAGTGTACACGAACTGTAAACATGTAATTACTTAGATTATGCATTGGAAACAAAATATAACTTCAAAAATGCATCAAAAATTTCAGGCTTATTCATTTATAAACCAGACGCGCTTCATCTTAATGACTCATCTGCGCTGTAAGTAAGACAATTATAAAGTTGAGGCTTATTCAAAACTCAACATCTCTTAACATGTGCCAATTATGACCTAGGCCAACTATGGAGATGACTTTATTTTTTAAAAGATTTTAGATTTGTTGAAAGTATATTTAGAAAATCTAAAGATTTACTGCACAATCCTCAAATGCAATGAATAAATAATATCAACATATGTTTTTTCTACTCTCTATGTTAACGTTGAATATACTTAAAACACAAGTATATGCTTTTAAACCAGAAACTGCCCCAACAGGGTTATAAATAAATAGTGTGTTACCGGCTTTACGCAACTTTTATGGTCTCCATCCATCAAACATTGAGTAAACTGTACGAAGTTAAGCTGTCTCAAAAACAAAATCAAAACGCTTTATATGTACGTGCGTTTAAAACGCTTTATATGTACGTGCGTTCAAAGCGCTTTTCTAGATTAACCTTCATCTGGAACACCCAAACTATAAACATTTGAAAGTAACGGATTCATAAATACCTTAAGTGAACATGATCTTAAGATACCACAATAGTCATGACGTATATAGTAAGAAACATTTTCGCTGTCGACGTACCCGGTCTCGGGTTTTCTGTTCCCTTCGTTTCACATGTTTGCATATTCAAAATGCATTTTCAAAATTTGAACATGGGTAACATTAAGTTATTTTCTATTAAAAATCTTCGTTTACTAAATCGATTTAATTGACTGATTTTTGCTTGTTTAATGTCCTGTGGTGATAAGTTATGCACATTTCAAATGAAACTTCCATTAAATTACATTAAAAATAGAGAAAACTCTATGTAAATAAACAAACACATACTATTAGAAATCATGTAGTGGTGGTTTTACTATGTATAAAGGTTATTTTGCACCTATTTTCTAAAATATATAAAGATTCTATAACTAAACCAAATCCCCGAATTTCTTTTTACCAAAACATGAGAATATTTTGTTAAACTAATGACTCGTACCTTGCATTTTCAGAGCAATTCTGATCAATCGAACCCTCGCTGGTGGATAAACGGCACATGCACACATAATATAGCAAATTCCAAAACATATTATCTAGAGAGCCTGTTGGAACAATCATCAGTGATGCATAAATAGCGATATATGAACGCGTTAATATAATCATTTCCGCATATTGATTTTCTGTTAGAGGACGCAATTTCCTTAGTATGTTGATGGGAATTAATCATTCAATAATAACAAAAATATCTTTAATGTAACATCAAATTGAAAATAATGTAGGTCTAGTCATTGTTAAGACTATAATACGAGAATAAAAAGTAAAAAGTTAGTATAGTTTCTCACGCTTTATTATTTTTTTTATTTATATATAAATGGCTTCGAAATTAAAGGTTTGGATGTTTCTGATGAAGGCAAACCCATAAAAAAAATATATCAAATGAATAAATAAAGGCAACAGGAGATTACCTGTGTTCAAAAGTCATAAATCCGGGTTACAAACCAAAACCGAGGGAAACACATCAACTATAACAGGAAAACAAAGGAACCACAGGAACATCTAAGTGCAACAAAAACAAACGCCAACACACATAGAAACGAACTATTTGATAACAACTGCCATATTCTTGACTTGGAACAGGACATTTTAAGAAAAAATGGTTGGTTGAACCTGGTTTCATGGCATGCCAAACCTCCCGCTTTGTGACAATGTTAAAACATATCGCTAAAACACTACGTGACAGAAATAAATCACAAACACACGAAAGAACATTCATAACAGAGATTGATTGTTTGTCGCTTGCTGATCGTCCAGTGACTATTTTTGCATTGTGCAGAGAATAAATTAGGAATTGATACATGCAACTGTAGGTTCTGCAAAGTAGATCAAGGAATGGGGGGTAGGAGTGAAGCTAGAAATGAGTACTTGTACATCCCATACAGTCAAAAACTACATTTGTAAATGTCATTACTAGCTAGTATAGTATATATATATATAAAAACAAAACGGTTTATGTTGTTTTTGTTGCTACGTGAAATAGACTACAATAGTAAAAACAAATTCACAGACTTTATAATTTGCAACCAGCTTTTGTTTTAGGTTCAACAAATCAGAAGTAAGACATGCATCTAATAAAAATGCTAGGCAATCATTGTCCTGTATCTTAAAGAGAGGCGAAAGATAGCAAAGGGATAATCAAATTCACACACAATATAAGTCGAAAACGAACTGTCAACGCCATGGCAAACACGGTAAACGACAAAAAGACAAACATCATGAAACAAACAAAAAAAGACTGATCAACAAGAACCAGAATAAAAAAAAACTAAGGAGATCATAAATGCCTTGAAAAAGGTAGACAAAATAATTACATCTAGTAGTTTTGTTTGAAAAATTGGGGAATACAAGCCCTTACATCAAATAAATCGTTTCAGAATCTGAAGAGTTTTGTTAGTTGTTCAACATTCCTCATACAACACATTTGAATTACTTTACGTCATTAGTAGTTTATCCATTTTTCAGGACGTTATTTACAGATCGCAACGTTTTCTTGTGCATATTCGAAAATATTAATCAGAACGCATTATTCGTATGAAAATAATGAGGTGCTTAATGCCTCTCTATAAAACAATTGCCCACATATTATCTTTATTTTGCTTTTCCAATTATTTGCCTGTTAAAGGGATAGTCTTTCCATATTGTTTTTGTTTGATATGCGGTTTTGGTCGCTCAGATATACGAGAATATGTTCTGAAGTTGAAAAAGATATAAATGCTGTCGAATGATCACAGCTACAGGTTTCGTGTATTGAAGCATCTTTCAATTGAAAATTGATAACAATAGCATTATTCCTTTGTCGGTTTGTCAAACATTATTTTATTATATATGTCGTAAACTTTATTAATTCGGATTTTTGTATATCTACACGGGTTGTTCTGACCACCCACAAGGTAAGTGCAAGCTTAAAACGCAGAGTTATTTTAATTTTGCACGGGATATAACTCATCGTTTTGGAAATGAATATTATGAATGTGTTTCAACAGCGTATTCGAAGAATTTTGTGAATTAGCATTTTTCTATATATATATAGTTATGCTACAGATTTACGTGAGTGGTTCCGACAACTCCTAAGATAAGTGCAAGCTTAAAGCGCATAGTAATCGTACCGGGATATTTTAGAACGAGATATATTTCATCGTTTCCGAAATGAATTTTATGAATGTATTTTATCAATTACATTTTAAAGACTTTTAAAATACAATTTTATTAAAAGGTAACGGTTCAATTCTCTGTGTACTTTATTGAACCGTGTATTTATCCTATAAATAAATTATGAAAGCAGCTCAGTTTGAAACAAAAACAGTGTAACAGTATTTAATGTTGCAAATAGCTAATATAAATATTAGCAACTTATTTTCATATATTATTGTATAGATACATGATGCATCGTTTATTCAAGTAGTTATCCATTCCTTGTAAAAACGAGAATTCTACGCCTTACCGAAATCATGACTGTATATCATTCGTTGTCGTTGGGTTCTGTTTGTTATAACCGTTTTTCGCTCGGTGTTTTATCATAAATCATGATGTTTGTTTTTCTCGTTTGTTTTGTAACTAGTACATTAGCCACTTACATTTTAGCCTTTAAATTTTCGAAGATGTGTATCATTATGACAAAATCAGATGATCCCGAGAGGTCTTTTCAACAGGAAGTAGAACGTAACGTTGCCGGTTCGTAAACGAAGTGTTGACCCAAGGCTGTATTTTAGTCAGATTGAGTTTTTATTAACAAAAAGACATACAGGAAATATGACGATTCATATTTTCTTCCGTCCGACATGCTTTTCTAGATATATATTTACTTTTACATGTAACGCTTTTACACAAACGTTTGAAAGCCAGGGATGTATAAATTGTATGAGGTATAAAATCTTAAATAAAAGAGCAAATATGTTCGTGCGTCCCTATATCGAAATATAACAAATGTATATTGATTTTTTAGAACACCATTGAAATCAGGAAATATTAAAATACTAATCTGGATTTTTTATACTTATAGCATGTAGGTATGGGTATTATTTTTCAAGATTCGTTTGAGGAATACTATACCTTTTTCCAATTTTCTTGGTAGTTTGTGAGAGTTTTAAGTATCTTTAATATTTGTCATGCAACAAACAAGGACACAAGAGGGGTTTCATGCCGCCTGTACCTGAAAGTCTCGTCCAGAACATCATTTTCCTCCAGTATACATGTATTACAATGTATAAAGATAAAACCATAGACTATATATGTCTTATTAGATATGATTAAAGGTACATGTATCAAGTAACAATCAATAACATCTGAAAGTGTCAACTGTAAATCGAGAAAACGTTTGAATAATGCATACAATACTGTTGTGTTGAAACGAATACAGGTTTAAATATGACATTTAATAGCATCGGTGATTTGTGCTATTGTTTATTTTTGTCCCTTGTTCTGCTTTTTGTTAATTATGTATTTTCTTAAAGGTTCGTAATCGGATTTTTTATACATCTTCATTGCAATACCGCGCATTGATATTCATGTCAATAAATTCAACAATATAAGTTTATGATGTTTTAGGTTTGCCAGGTAGTCGCTTCCAAGTATGTATTTCTCAACAAGTCACCCTAATCTGCTGTGCCGGGACTTTGTTGCAACTATAAGTTTTCGTGTAAAATATCAGCCACATATGTCAGATTACAAATTATAAATGTCCTGACTTAAACTTTTAAAATAAGTCATTTAACTCCCCAGAGGACATGCCGTATGTAGCCTCTCTCTTGAAAAAAACAAATATGAATATAAATACTGCATCGGGTAGTCTGCTTATGGATATTGTAGAACATCAGAATCAGCATTAATGTGAAGTATCTTGGTTTAAGAGATCTGGGTCACAAACACAGAAAAATGCATTTGTCTCCAGCCGTGGACATTTTACTTCTGAGTTCTGCCCGGTATTTGGTGGGTTGGGAGTTCTTCAATCTCTTGGTTTTTTTTTTGTATATGGTTTGTGAGCTGCTGTTTGTCTTTTTGTCGTTTTTTGTATGGCCATATTGTCTTTTGTTTTCGTCAACGTCATATATTATAACGCTCTTTGTTCTCCCCCTTGTATCTATATAGAAAATGTTTAACTGATAGCCGATTGATCGGACAAGACAATTATTTCCCTTTTAACCTGCAAACCGCAAGTAGAATTTTGCGTGGGAGAATATGTTTTATATCATTTATAAATTTAGATATTATGAATGAATGAATGCATAGCAGTAGTTACATGCTATAGCAGCACAATCATATTTACATTGTGACACACAGTAAACAACAGAGAACAATTAATGAATTTAGTTGCTGTAATTGGATTTGATATAGCTTTCAGTAACTGCGAGTACACTAAGATTGGTATGATGTGTCTTTTGTTTTTATGTGAGCTATGTTTGTGATTTGTACGAATTTTTAAGGTGAACTTTATTCTAAAACTTGTTCTAATGTGTTATTATTTCACCCTTGTCCCATGTTATTGAACGATTGAGCGCTCTCAGATATTTATTGAACTCAATATATGAGTGATTATCCAAAATTATGACCTGCCAATCAGTGGTTGACATTGGTTTCTGTCTGTTATATCCTTTTTTTTTGCTCGTTGTTTTGTCATAAATCATGCTGTTTGCTTTTCTCGTTTGAATTTCTGTTAACATGTTGCCATGCTGTGGGTCGCTGGAAGTCCTATAACACTTCCTTATTCGTAAAACGATAAGTTAGACTCAATCGTATCAACATAAATAAGAAGATGTGGTATGAGTGCTCATGAGACAACTATCCATCCAAGTGACTATGTGTAACAACTCGTATCAACTTCTGATAAACTTGATCGGGAATTTGTTTAACCTTCGAGTACCTTTGGAAATTTGGGAAAACCGCAATATTTTAGATGATAAAAATGCTATCATTTTCTGCAAATACAGAACAAAAAATACTAAATTGCCAATAGAACTAGGTTGATGGCAAAACATAGAACGACAAAATCAATTTTGTAATTTATGCAATAACAGTCAAATTGGTGACCGGTACCACTATATTTTTGAATGCATTTAAACTGAGAAGCGTAAACATTGAATAAATACTAACTTTACAAAAAGACATACTGCAAATAAATTTCAGGAACTAATGTCCAGTAATCGCAAGGAAATTTTAAAGAAACTTTGCACATATATCAAATATGTAAATACTTGTGTTTGTTTTCCTGGTTTGTAAATCTTCTTAAGTTCTCTGTAAGTTTCATAATTATAATCGTTAGTTGTATATGCATGTATAGTTTGTATATTGTAAATTTTTTGTTGTGTTTTTTTTTAAATGTTATTGTATCTCTGTACCGATTTTATGCATTGGCTGTTTGAGAATAAAGATATATAAAGATATGGTATGGTAATCCTAATGTGACAAAGATATTTTAGCGGTTTGGAAGACTACATATGCTTGTTATGGTGAGAGAAGAAATAATGTTCATGTTAACATCAACTTACGATTTTAAAGATAGTAACAAACAAAATGTACATCACAATGATCGTCACGTGTGAGATATTGTTCAGAGAATTATATTTATTATTTTTTTGTTTCCCTGTATATAAGAAGTACTGTAATCCAATGTATAGTTTATATTCAACTTATAACTCTGTTAATAACTTTGTCTGGACTTGAGATGTTCACATGTATAATGGTATCAAGCGAACGATTTCCTTAATGTG
This sequence comes from Mytilus californianus, assembly GCF_021869535.1. Taxonomy (NCBI): domain Eukaryota; kingdom Metazoa; phylum Mollusca; class Bivalvia; order Mytilida; family Mytilidae; genus Mytilus; species Mytilus californianus. The sequence continues at coordinate 39,916,209 of NW_026262712.1, forward strand.
AGATATTAACGTCTAAAATGGCATCGTTAACGGCATGTCTGTCAAGTTTTCTTAATATTCAATTACAAGCAGGTAAGCGCATTCATAATACTTATTTTTAATTTAATACATTTTTATTTTGTTTAATATAATTGGAACTTTTTTACTTTCTTTGTTATCATGGTTATAAGAGTAATTTATCAATTGATATTTTGAAAAAATGAACTCTCAATTAAATCGAAATGTGATGAATAGTCAGCTTACAGAAATACCTTGCATACTGCTTATACTGTATGGTTTCATAATTTAAGTGTGATTTCATATTTGATGTTTTCTTTGTGTTTTTCTTTTAAATTGTTAGTTTTTTCTTTCTTATTTTATTATTTACTAAAGATTTGTGTTGTTGCCTAGCAATTGATTTTTTTATGTTGTCTTTTGTTCGTTTGTTTTAGTTTTTTTCTAATGAGAGGTGGTACGTTAGATTTTATTTATCTAGGGCTTTCCACTTTTGATAACATCATGTACTTTAGCTTAACTAAATGTTCTTTCTTTTTCATGCATACATTTAACCTGGCATTCATTTTAAAAACATGGAATAACACATCAAATGTATTTCAAATCGTACGATATAAATATTATTAAAGATAATTAGACGCTTAATTATCAAGATGTGGTATAGATTGAACAGCCAAATTCCGTTATAAACAATTAGGTAAAGGAATTTTATAAGTACCTATATTTGTTCTATATGGAAATTTGTTCCATAATACTATGTTTTTGTAACTATCTTAAAAATCTGATATCATGCATATGTCACACAAATGATGTTCATATCAACAGTGACATAAAAATACAACAAAAATGCCTGCCATAAAAAGGTCAATACGGAAATACCTTTTAAAACAAAATATTAAAAATAAACAATCGTGCCTAAAATCATGCGAAACAAGCAAAAACCATAAAAAAATACAAAATTTTGCATTAAGAGTTAGATGCAAAACAAGTAAAAAGAAACAATTTGCTTTCTTTATAAAAAGGAAAGCAATACGTAAACCCGAGACCGCTGACTGGTCACCAAATATTTTTTGCTGAATTTATTTTTGCTTTTGATTTGAAATAATTTACTGTTAATATAATGAGGTAATTAGGATATTTAAACACCTTTATTGAAAATATGTTATTGTGTGTAGATTCTTGCAAAGGTCAAGTACAACCACTTTTGGATTTTAGTTCTAAATAGAAAACTGTATACAGCTTCCATTTGAAATTACCTTTTAAGGCTGGACTATTTGTGTGTACATCATTTGTTCTCCGTGTTTTATGTACAAAGATCTTATCCTATTGCAGTTCTCAATTTATGCAAACCGATAAAGATATAAAGTTCAGCACTCAATTTGCCTTATAATCTGGATGCGATTACTTTATCTTTCATATCTTTATATTTTGTTTCCTGGATGCTTCAAAGTATTCTTATACTCATTAAAGCTATCTGAACTCGTGGAAGCGTTGGTACATGTATAGAGTAATTGAAAGTCCAATTTCCATGTGAAGTGTAACCCTGTGGCATGCAACGTATAAGAATATCTCGTATGTTGTTCTTGAGAGTAACACACAAGCTTCATTATATATGACCACTTATAAACCGACAATTATTTTGGTCAGACAAAGAATTTCAAATGTTAAGGATTTCCTGAAGTTACTTGAATCAATTAAAAAAATCGACAGGAAAACCTTTTGAAAGGTTTTGAAAAGAAAAAAATATCTTATTTTCATAAGTCTCATGAATACCCGAACATGCACTCAAAAGAAGAAATTTATATAAAAAGTTAATGTTTGGTAAAAATCAATAAACTCATCATGGACACGTGGTCAGGATTAAAGTTTTGTACGCCAGCACGCGTTTTGACTGCAAAAGACTTATCAGTGACGGTCTTATTAAAAAAGTAAAACAAGGCCAAACATAGAACAATGTTTATGAGCATTGAGGACCCAAAATTCCGAAAGGTGTTGCCACATACAGCTTAGGTAATCTATTCCTCGGGTTATCATTCGTATTTCTTAAATTTCAAAGTGTATAATAGGACAATTTCTCAAAAAGATAGAAAAAATATTACAAAAACAACTTAATGCCAGAGTACCTCAATGATGATCATGCTTCAAAATCACATGTCAAGCTCTTACTGCCGTGTCCTAGATTTAGATAGGAAATGCGAAAAATCACCTTCCACGAGGAAAATCAATGTTTACGTATGCACGTAGTTTTCTTGCACAAGAAATGGTAAATGGCAACCATACGCACTGACATTCTGAATAAGAATATGCATTTGCGTCATCACGTATATTTTTTCTATGTTCAAATCTAATGTTATTCGGATGTCAAATTGCCTACATCAAGTGGTTTGACTTCGGATTCATTGCCATTCATTACGGAATTTGTGTCAACGCCAACATATATTGATGTCAAATCAGATGCTAAATCCGATTTTGTTGTGTCGTGTGAACAGGTTGTAATAATAATAGTAATATGATGTAAATAAACGGCAAGTCGTTTGTATGGCAGAGATGGTCAACCCAATGCAAACAATTTTGAAAGTCGCACAATCATTTAAGGTTAAGATTAAGGTGCTATAAGGTTAAACTATTAAAACAAAAAACAAAAGAAATAAAATTTAATTAACATACATTCCTATGTATAGCTGTTAATACATCTTTTCCAGAAAGTGAAAATATACTATCAATAAACACAAACGTCAAGTAGTTACTAATGGCATTTTTTTTTATCAAATCAATATCTTCTTCAAGTCTAACTTTCTATTTTATTGCTATATAAAACATAAGCCGAGACTTCTAAAATCAAACGTAAATTGTGTAAAATGAGTAACGTATACGTAGCTCATCATAATTATTGTAAAATATTAATTACGTTTTTTGTGAAATGCAATTCAAAATTCTTGTGAATTATATCTATGCAACTATTTTTTTCATTCCCTACAGTTTAAACATTAGATACTTATCTTTTTATTTTCATTCCTGATAATTGGTACTCATATGTTGCATATGGGTTTCATTAATAACCCCTCAGGGGGTTCACACAAAAATAAAAATCTTTTCTAAAAGCAATGCGATAAAAATTAGATTTAAGCTGAGATTTAAAGCACTAAAGGGACTTGCATTGTTTCAAACTATTTGTTAGATTGTTCCAAAGAAATGCCGCTGCCCAATCAAATTGTCTTTCGCCGTACGTCTTCGTCCGCACTTTTGTAACAGTAAGTAGTTGTGTAGAGCTTGTATGGCGAGATCGATGTAGCACGTGTATATTGACTAGTTCCCGAATGTAAGCAGGATTGATGCCATTCAAAACACAGTACACATACATTAGTATTTTGTATTGTGGTCTGATTTGGACAAGTAACCAAACTTACAACGTAAGTCTGTTCTACTTTGTGACTTTATTTTTAGTTACACTTTTTTGCATCCCCAATTCGGAGTAGTTGGCTCTCGAACGTGTCCTATTGGTCCTCTTAGATCGTAAAAAAATCATAATTTGCTTGAAGAATCTAAAAAAATCTTTATCATTTTTATTTTTGACTGATTGGTATACAATAGGCAAATCCATTTTATTACATGTACCATTATAAAAAGATGTCATTGTAAACCTTTACAAAAAAATTGTTCAAGACGATTTTCTTTTGTTTTTTGAGCCTTGTCCAATAATTTCTTTGCTATTTTCATCTAAGCGCGGAGTAGAAAGAAACACGTCACTACGAAATTTTTCGATAAAGAGACGATTAAAAACTCCATTATCCCTAAAATTCGTCCATCCTTCTATTGTATCCGTCTCGTCCAATACCCGAGCGTTTCTGTTTGGTTCGTCACTGTTCCGTTTTTTGTGCTGTAGTTGCATAGAATTTCGAGCAGTATACTGTTCACACCAATCAGTACATCTCCTAATTGTACTTGTGATTTCTGTCCATTGAATATCAAGCATTTGCAAAGTATATTCTTTGTTGTCACGTGGGGCTGCATTGAGTGAAGACAGGCTGAATGTATGCTCTGTTATGTCGAATTTAGGTATGACGTATAAGTGGTTTTCAGACACCGCTTTGATCAGTGTATAAGGATTTTCATACTCAGGTATGCAATAATCTTCTTCTGAAGAATTGTCTGACGAGTGATCCGAGTTTCTTGTACATCTTCTCATTTGCACAATTTCAAAATAGTCAGGAATCATTGCACTTTCATCGATTCTGGTGTACAAAGATACTGGTCGGCTCTCAAAGTCGAATCCATTTTCTTGTACATCGTCTGTACTGTTGTTCCTTTGTTGGAATTGGTAATTTCCACGTTTTGACATTTTATGCTTTCGAAAATGAGAAAAAATACAAACAAAAGTAACAGTTAATAAGACACTTATTCCAACTACAGGAGATAAAACTAGTATGTACCGTTCTACAATATCTGTAAAATACAAGTATATATATATTCCATAAAAAAAAAACAAAAAACAAAACGAACAAAAACAACAACAAACGAAATAAAGATCACCAAAATTGCACCATGAGATATAAAACAGACCTTTACTATATCTGCACTGTGTGCGTTAATTTTTTTCATTTGACATGCGAATAATCACATCAAACTTTTTCGTATTCAATATTCTCAATAATTTGTTATATAAATACACCTTTTTATTGTTTTAAAAAGACTGCCCTCTAGTTGTCGTTTGGTGTTTTTTGTATTTTAGTTGCCGTCTCGCTAACTTATATTCCACACCTACTTCAATTTAAAGTTGAAAACATATAAAATGACAGAATATACTCGATTACAAATTTAAGGAAAATCACTACGCGCAAAGGGAATAAAAAGGAGAAAAGGACTGCGCTTTCATTGTTGTAATTCATCTACCAATTTCGAGCCTTTGTAATAAGAAGAACAGGAAAAGAAGTAATGAATGAAATTTTCTTCTCATAAACTAATTAAAAAATTACTGATACAATAAGTCTTTACATAAAACAATGATAGTGCAATGTTCGTTCCATGTGTAAACAGTAGAAAACATTTTCTGATAATCTTTGACAGCATGTTTTATTTTACAAAGGCCTCTTTGCATGTTTACAGATATTAGATACTCGCTTTTTCTATCTTACGATCTAACTGAAAAATGCACGAGCCTGCCGTTTTTAAAATCTATAATTAGTTAATCATTTCTTTAGTGTTTGTGTCATTGTGGTTATTGTCTCGTGACTGAATTTTTTACATTTTTGTTTATTTGTTCAAAACACTAGACGCTATTGTCCAAGTATTCCGAGCATTATTTCCTTAAGATAAAAACAGTTATTCGTTAATCTGAGCATACAAATAATAATTCATATAATGGTCTGCTAATGTAATCATATTAAAAGAAAAAAGAAAGATAAATTGTTTTTTAACCAGCAATTTGTCACAAATGGCGTTGAATGTCGAGAATTGTAAATACGTTATAGTCCATCATGCGTTGCCACTCATTCACTTAATTGATGAATGACCCATGAATTTGTTTTTTAGTACTATGTAAACAAAGAATTATATTGGCGGTAACCTTAGACTATGCTACTGTATGCATACCCGTATAAGGTAGTGCACCCGAACTTTTATTTGGCACTTTAAATCGATCCAACACACTATCTGCAATTACAGTTTTGAATTGCAAAAAGTAACCTATCTGCATAACACTTTAATCTAATGATACTCAAAATAATTATTATCAATATTACCTGGAACATAGTAGCGTGACACGTTTCTCGAATTTTTTGTACCTAAGATTTAAAAACAAAATATATATTAGGATTCTCCTAGTAAAATACACAACACATTTCAAACATAAACTCATATATATGCAAATACACTATTGAAATATCGGGCTTACTATACATTCCGTATGGCGTCTTTTGTGTTATTACTTGTTAAAGGTAGTTGTTATCATGTTGGTAGTTGCTCTGTGCAGGAATTGTTGTTATTATACCAGTACTTATTATAAGATTTTGATTTGGTAGTACGTTACGTCAAATGCTTACACAGATAACATCTTGGTTCATTCTTGTAACTTTTTGTTATTATTGACAACTGCAAGTTAGTTTTGTTCAATCTCATCTACGTCTACAATTATACAGAGAGTTGAGTGTTGGTGAACTTTGCGCTATGATTGACGTTTCCAGTTTCGCTCTCATGTAGCATATGTATGAGAAAGTAGTTGCGCCTTTTCTTGTCTTTTTATGATGTATTACGTTTTTGTTTACAATGACAACTTACTTAGAACATTCAAGTAAAAATCTTCAAAAACATATCCATATGAATTAGAAACATTACATTGGAGAACCATTCTATCCATTATATTCACATTGGAAATGACAGCTTTTTTTGAATAAGGTATTCTAATCTTTCCCAATATCACAGCAGGATGTCTGGAAACTGAAAAAGACAGTTTTAAAGCGTTGTTTTTATATTTTCTCTACAGAACGAGTAAGCGTTTGTTTCAAGAAACACATGGTATTAATTTGTTAAAATACATCAACATGTTTCTACGTGTTACCGTTTGATGTTTAATATTTGTCACATACCTAGATAAGCGTATAATCGAATGTTAACTTAAATAAATAACACTAGTGGACATAAACTGCACAATCTTTCGCAGCGCATTACATGACGATCACGCTCGATGTATGGTTCCTGTTGCTCAATTTCAAGTGTTCAATGCAGTGTTTTGAGGACTGTTTTTTTTTTACTAATGGTATTTGTTTTCTTTTTAGTCATGTTGTTGTCTGGTAATATTCCATTGATGGATTTTGATATCAATCTTTGTATCTTTTCTCCTCCCGTTTTATACAGTACTGACAATTTTGTGTTCGCCAGAGATCGTATATTTGTAATGTTTGTTGCATACCTTTAATGTGTGTTAAATACCTTTTAATGTTTCTCCATTAATGACCCATTCAATGCCTAGCATTGGTAATCCAGTTGCATTGCAATAAAAAGTAACTGAGTCGCCGTCGTTAGCAGTAACACTTTCTGGTTTTCTTTCCATCGACCAGTGAGGTGCAGCTATAAATAAAACATGTTCGTTGTCATGATGTTTACAGATACAGAAAAACGCTTTTAATTTATTTCAAAACTAAAAAAAAAAAAAAAACAAGTGACAGATATGTCCTTTGAAAATAATTTTGACTTTTCAATTTTTATGACTACGATGTTAGATCATATATATATATATAAGAAGATGTGGTATGAGTGCCAATGAGACAACTCTCAATCCAAGTCAAAATTTATAAAAGTAAACCATTATAGGTCAAAGTACGGTCTTCAACACGGAGCCTTGGCTCACACCGAACAGCTAGCTATACAGGGCCCCAAACATTACTAGTGTAAAACCATTCAAACGGGAAAACCAACGGTCTAATTTATATAAAAAAAAACAAGAAACGAGAAACACTTATGAACCACATCAACAAACGACAACTACTGAACATCAGATTATGCATGTTACTGTGTCTTAACTAACAACAAACATATTTGTGCAGTCTTAGATCTGTATTTACTGATTGTGTCTTACTCTAAATTGTGACCTTTTGAATGCATAATTGCATTTCTGTTGTTACGTGTACATTCACAACAGGAGACGTTTTACTTGTTCACACACCCTGTTTTGCTCTGTTTTGGAGTGTATGTAATATGTAGTTTATTAATTGTTTTTGTTTTTATACTTTTAATGGATTATCGAGATTTGAAAATCGTTAAGATCTCAGATCCTTAAAATCCTGTCATGGTTGGGCCTGATATAGCTAGCTATACGTTGTGATTATTGCTTATCGTTCTGAAGGCCATGCGATAACTTATAGTTGCTTTCATTCACATCATTTTGTATTGTGTGGATAGTTGTCTGTTCGGCAATCCTGTCGTATCTCTCTTATACAAAAAAAGGACAGCAAAATTTTGAAAAAAAAACCAAAACAAAACATAAAAAACAAAAAAAAACCAAACACCATTACATGCTTAGCAATACAATACATATACAACATGTATTAGGTTTAGAATACCCGTTACCTCAGAAATGGGAGTGATCAAACTCCATTGATAGGTAATAAATAATATAACAACTTGCATTTTATATCAACATTTATGAACTTTTCCTTTATTGGGTCAACTGAATTTGCTGCAGAACACTTGTAAGTGCCGATATGTTGTTCAATTTGAGGTTTCGGTATGAGAAGTTCCTGTCCGTGATGAAGATATTCCCATCCAAAACTGTGCTCGTGTTCATTTCTGAAATGCCAGGTTATGTTTGGAATAGGACTGAAAAAAACACTATTAAATGGGTTGTAACAATTGATTTGAATAATCATATAAAATGTGTCTCCCTGATATGTATTTTTCCTTAATATCTCCATTTCACGATCACTTACTGTGATTCGGGACAAAATAATACACTTAATCTTAATATCATAGCTTTGTTTAGTTTTCAAATGAGGGAAAATATGTAACCCGGATTAAATTTCCTGGTGTTTACTTTTCTGTATTATTTAGTTATTGTGTTTTGTTTATTTATTCTTTTTTTTTTCTTCTTTTCAATTTATTAAACTGAAAATCCTTGTCTCCTTTGTTAATGTTTTATTAAAAACAGCATTGGATAGAAAAAAAACTTTCATTACCTTCATCCCGTTCCATAGAGGAACTATCAAATGTGCTTTTATATGGATCAAAAAGGGGAATTTAGATCATTGTTTTTTATGTTACCGATATTGCAAATGAATTTGAATTCAGAACATTACAAAGGGAAAACTTGAAGATGTTACATAAAACCCATTGTCATCCTTATGAACGTCAACACTACAGTCCATGTAGGCACGCAAACGTATTCCGAGTGGTTTGCCCTACATATACATGATATAATAACAGTGTCAATCAGATATGGATTCAGTAACACTCATCGTATTGGAACTGTTGAATAAACTTTATAGATAAACTCACATTATACCAGGATTAACATTTTGTACGCCAGACGCGCGTTTCGTCTACAAAAGACTCAAGAGTGAAGCTCGAATCAAAAACGTTTAAAAGGCAAAATAAAGTACGATGTTGACGGGCGTTGACGACCCAAATTATCTACATGTAAATGCTTCGCCAAATACAGCTAAGGCAATCTGTTTCTTGGGTAAATGATCCTTAGTATTTCGAAAAATTCTAAGTTTTGTAAACAGTTAATTTTTATTGATGACCATTATGATATGTCACGGAAGATGCAAACATATAGTCTATTCTATTTCGAGTGCTGTCTTTTACAAATGAATATACCTGAATTGTTCTTGGTATAGACTTAACATCGATATCTGCTACAGGTATATTAACTTATTTCATATATATATATATATATACACTATTGGATACAGTACTTGTGTGCACTTACTTTCCACCAAATATACACTTCAAAATAAGTATTTGCCCCTGCAAACCAACAGTTGAGCTTCCTGAGAACCACAAGAAATGAATAGGTACATGTACACGACCAGTCTCACCTATAGCATACCACAATCATAGATTATTAAGATGAAATATGTTCATATTGTATATAAGTCTGCCAATGAGCGATTTAATCAAAAGTATGGAGTTCAAAACAAGACGTTTTGTGGATCAATATATTGCACGATAAATTGATTATAAATTTTGAAAACTACATGCTGTTGTTTATGACAAATTGAATAAAACTTTCTCATTCTTCTTGAGAATGAAGTTAGTAAAAACAACTCATCATAGATAACGGGCTTATCATTTTTGCCAGACGCGTATTCGTCTATACAAAACTCGTGAATGACACTCGACATAAAAACAGTTGGAAGGCCAACTCGTAAACAGATTAAATACAAAGTCTTAAATTCGGAAAATATGAATAGTTGTCCCAAACACTGTAAGGCTAAATTATACTTAAGTTAAAAAAATCTTGAGTGTTTCGATTAGATCAACATTTTATATACAGTAAATCTACAGCAAATAAACTAATTCAAAATATTTAATTTCAACACTAAATTGTTGACAACTGGGCTAGTGATACCTCGGGGAACAAAACGGTCACCAATAGTGTTTGTTCCTTCGTCGTTTTTATTTTTTTTTTTTTGTGTTTTTTATTGGATTTTCGTTTTCCCAAATTTCATCTGTTGCTTTTTTCAATTTAAAAGTGTATAAAGGAATTCTTAAAACGTTGTTAGCTATATATTCGGTTTCTATATAACATGATATCAACAAGCACTCTAAAATCCTTAGCTCTTACATGAAAAATTGTCACAATTTCTTAGAGGCTGAACAACAGTTCCGTTAGAATATACTTTTTGGTTGGTAATTGGATTTGTCGCTATACAAACATAGGATTTTCCTCCTTGGTAGTCATTTTCTTCGACACTTATAATGAAAAGATTACCTAAAAAAAAAATTTTCACTCGATATGTAGAACTGATAAAAAAAAATTGAAAGTATAAAAATAAGAAGATGTTTGTATTTTGTATGTCTCTTAGTCTCTAGCTGGGTATATTCATATATGTATCCCTCGTCTTACAGCTCATGGGGCCTCGATGGCCAAGTGGTCTATGTAGTCCAACTACAGTATCACTAATCTGTAAACACTGAAGTTGTGAGTTTTAATCACGCACGTGGCAGGTGTGCGGGACTCTAATTTTAATTGACTACGATTACCTTCTTCCTACCGATGGTTCTCTCCTGGTACTCCGGCTTCCTTCACCTATAAAACTGACCACCACAAAATTTCCAATAGTGCTGAAAGTGGCATAAAAACACCAATCAACCAATCAATCTGACAGCCAAACAAATTTTATACTCAGCTTATGTATTTTGTTGTGCAGTTTAATGTAAAATGTATGAGCTAATAAGTAAAAGAAATTATTATGAACGCATTATTTCTCTTGAAATATATCTAAAGCATTTTAAAAAAATGTATTGGAGGTACTTATCGTGACTGTTTTCGGTCATAAGTTAACCATCTATAATTAATAAAAACGATTTATTTGTTTTTAATAAGTTGACAAGACACATAAAACGGTCATGTATATTGCTAAATTTAATAACCTAAAAAATCTGTTGATATAGCGCTTGTAAAATTAATAGCAACTTCCGAACCAGTTATGGTGTCCTTCAAGCCCCAGTTTATCTTTGCAGTTGGTGTACTGTGTGGTGCATTACATGGAATTCTCAACGAATACCCAAGTTTTACAGATATCTTCTTATCCTTTATAATCCCAATCTGTTTCAATTTAGCTTGCCGTAAGTTGACAAAATCGGACATTGATTTACCAAATTCGTTTTTTGCACTACACTGGTAAATAGCATCGTCCACACTTTTTGTGTACTTTATCAAAATTGTACCCGTTTCATTCATTTTAACCATTCTGTCATTATATTCCCTTATATTGAAAATAACTTCATCTTTTGTCCATTCAAAACTGTATTTAATATGAAAAAATATATACATATAATATAAATTAAAACTTATAAATAGATAAAAAATAATAAAAAAACATGAAGTGAAAGGTATGGTTTTGAGACATGCATCATTGGTATATTTGTTAAAAAAAACATGTAAATCGGCAAAGGTCAGTCAAGGTAGCATGTCTTACTGTGTGACAATATTAAATATGTGTTCATGTAATATCACGGTGCGACGAAAACAGAAGTATTTTCGAATGATATTCTCTTACCATAATACTCGTTATATTGTTAGCATTTTCATTTTCATTTTTCACTGTGAACGAATGTCTACAAGATCATATCAGTACCTCAGTATATAAATTGTGCAAATATATAAGGATTACATTCCTTCCTTCAAAGTAATTTAAGAAGGTCGGACATTTTTTGAAATGTATTTTAATAAGTCACTATTTATTAATTATACAAAACATTTAACGATGTATAGTCTATTCATTTACATTGGTTTTGGAAAGCCATCAGCCATACAGGGTAATTCCACTTGTCCTCCAGCACTGTAATATATGTAGCGAGGCGGCTGTGTGTGGATTCTTGGAGGGCTTTCAATGTCTGCAATTATGTCAAAGTGTTATAAAGACTGGTGCTTGCAGTGTCACAAATGGTTTATATATAACGAGACAGTTAATGTAATTTGTAGTTGTAGATAATTTGGGATCCACAGAAGTGGTGAATAAAATAAAAGATGTCAGAAAACCATGCTTAACTGATATTCAACTAGGTTTTTTTTAAATTCCTGAACTTTTGCTCGATTGCAATACTAAAAGGCAGCTCTTGACGTTCAGTCTGTTTTCGGCCAATATTAGCACACTGAGATATTTACAGCAAATACTACTATAAGAAACACATTGAGTTCTTTCCTCATTTGTGCATAAAATATCGTTACATTTAGATTGTTTTTCATAGTTCTTTGCATTGATTGTTTTTTTCTCAGCAACTTTATTTACTTACGATTTGTATATTTAAAGTCAAATGAAGGTGAAGGTGTATCTTAATGAAAATTGTTGGTTGATTATACGATAATTGTTTTTTTTTCTATTTTTGTTTCCTGAATTCTTTATAAAGACGTGTTTGGATATTTCATATTGCGTTCAATATATACTATCAATTTAACGAGTGAAACGTTATCCTTTCTATCGATAACTTGATTTTTGTTATCTTAACATTACTTAAATTAAAACTCGTGTGCAATTACGTAGTAACAGTTTGTGTCAAAAACATGTTTATATTATTTGTAAGTCAAATATGTTATAGTTGATAAATAGCAATAGTATAAAGACGCTTTGATTTATGTACGAAAAGTTCAAATCACCTAAGAATAAAGTGGTACAATAAATTTCTGGTGAAGTTAATCAGCGTTTGAAAAAGATATCATGCATGAAATTTCGTATTTAAATATTTGTTTGAGTTATATTGATCTGTATAAATTGTTTGTCGTTTTTATAGACAAAATAGGTAAGAAGTTAGGTAGGTAGGTAGGTAGGTAGAAAGAACTTTATTTTCTTTAGCTAAATTACATAGCTACAGAGATGATACTATTCACAATATAACATATTTTGCATGTGTGAAAATTACATAAAGGGCAACATTGATGTGTTGGTCATGCTCATATTGCGGTGAAAAAAATTACTCAAGGTCTTCGATTCAAACTTTTGAAGAAACTTACCTAAGGATATATTGACTTTAAAAGTATGGTTTGACTGGCAACGCTCATCAAACCTACTAAAATATAAAAAGCATGGGATTGTAACGATTATTGTGTATCCTTTTGCACAAAATATCCGACTTTTTCAAAGTTTTAAGGACGCCACAACGAATTGTTGTAAAGGTATCGAATATCTGTGTCACAGATGACCCTGTTTATGTTTCAATTGTAATGATAATCTCATATTCTTTTCCTTGGTTGCGACATTAGCTAATGGGACTTATTAACGGATTTATACTTGCATTAGCTACACGACGGGTGCCGCATATTGAGCAAGAACTGCATATCTTCCTGGAGCACAAAAGTTCACCCCCGTTTCTCTTTGGTTGGGTACGAGTTGGTCAGTTTTAGTGTAGTGGTATACTGACCGTTCGTCTCTTCTTTTCTTACTTTTTGCTATGTCGTGAACAGTATTTCTTTACTGTATGAGTTTTGATTGTCCCGTTGAGTGCATATTTTGCACAATCATACTATGCATATCTAACATTAAACATTCTTTTTTTGATTGAAGCAGGAGATATTATTCAAGGAGTTTGCTAGATAAAGCCCCACAAATGGTCCCTTTTTCTTAAAATTTCAAACACTTATGAATTGACTATTTCCATTTATATCATAGGTTTAACAATAACTAGATAGGAAATACAACATAATAGATAACTTTGGTGAAAATATAAATTCCGCGTTCTTTTCATGACATCACAAATCGCACGAATTTTGGTTTCCTCGAAAATATAGTAAATCAGGCCATAGGAAGGCAAACATACCGCGAATATGTCGACACTTAAGATCTTTAGACATGATTTTTCTTATAACACATTACAAATCTGACATGAATTGTTCAGTCTAAATGTGCGCTCTATGTTTCCTAGACCGAAATGTGGATGAAATACTTATGATTCTAATACAATAATTGTGTATCAATGGTTCTGATTGGATGACAGTAAGCGTTAAATTCTATATCTCCTTGTCTGTAACTAAGGAAGCCGACATTTTGAATTCCGGAATATTTTGAGATGTAATTTTTCCAATAATAAGCAATACAACTCGCATTTTGCACCTAGAACTCTTCTTTTTACACTCTGAGGCGGCCTAGAAGCCAGAAAAACGCCCGTTGTTTACGTTTGACGCCAGAAACATACCTATGACGTCACCTAGTTTAGGGGCCAAAGAAGATGACATCATTTCGCGGAATTTTCTTTTAATGAAAATTTTACACTGAAATAATGACTTAAATTGAATTTTGTATTTATTTTGCATAAGAATGGAGATAACTGTATTGTATTTGAAGCTTTGTTCATGTTCATTGCCAGGTAAACCCCATTTGCGACAGCAAAACTTCCGATGGACATCCGCAAAGCTTCAAATACAATACACTTATCTCTTAATTATCTCAAATTTCACCAAACTCACGATTGTTTGGCCTATTTGAAGTGTAAATTTCAATGCTTTATATTGAAAGCTCGACAAAATAGTTCTACTGGAATTTCGTACATAGTGTATTCATTAACTTGAAACATTGTTTTATTTTTATTTTGAAACAATAGACTCAACATTCGAGTCCATGTAGCGTCCTCAACGAATTGACGCCTTTGATTTCTGTTTCTTCGCCTTTAACAAATATATTTGTATCCTACTATTTACATTTTAAGTATATTCAATGCTTGATTATGTCGCTGCTATGGACGTCTCTTTATAAAAATTATCACATCATTTTACTTTTAAATTGTAATTCTTCCGATCTGTTTACATACTGGGCACTGTCCGCATTTCAAAATGTTGATAAATTTTACTTTCCACGTATAGAAATGCGATTCTGATGCAATTATTTTGTATCAATGTTTCTGATTTGATGACACTCAGCGTAAAATACACTATTTCCGTGTCTGTAACTAAGGCAAGCCGACATTTTAAATTGCGGAATGTATTGACACGTAACATCTCTATTGATAGCAAAAAAAACTCATATTTTGACCTAGAAATATTCTTTTTATCAAATTTTATTACATTTGATGCAGACTAGAAGCCAGATAACGCCTGGTATTAACGTTTGACAACGGAAGCATACCTATGACGTCACCTAGTTTAGGTGCCAAAAAAAGATTACATCATTACAAGGAATTTTCGTTTATTGATATTATACACCGACATTATGGCTAGATTGAATAGTTTGTTTATTTTGCATTAAAACAGAGAACACTTTATTATATTTGAAGCTTTGCGGACGTCCATCGGTAGTTTTACTGTCGCAAAACTCCGTTTACCTGGCGACGCTTAGTAAACTCAATTTGCGACAGTAAAACTACCGATTGACGTCCGCAGAGCTTCAAATACAATACCGTTATCGCTCAAAGAGCCATCGTATTGATTAACATCATTGTTTTATTTTTGTTTTATTTGTGTTATTCGTTCTGTATTTAAAAAGAGTAAATTGTTTATAAGGTAATCGCAATTGACGTAAAGTATAAAGGTTTATTTAAAGGAATTTGTCGTTAAAATGTTGCGTTCATATTCACGGTGGGTAAGGTTGTCCTGCGAAAGAACATTCTGAGCTGGTGATTCGGTCCTGACTGGTACTGATGATCATTAAAAATATGTAAACAAAGACGAAAATGACGAAATTTGACGTTTTCTTGCATAAAAAATGGAAGGAAACAGTTGAGATGTTTTAATTTTGTTTCTTATGGGTTTATAAGCAAACAATAACAAATGTGACCCTCTAAACTGTTTCAGTACGCGTAACACAAAAGTGCTCATTTTGAGAAAATCTAGAACTGAAAAAATAAAACAAAAAAGCTCCTGGAGTCCGCTTTCTATACCCAAATTCAAACGACAAAATTTTTTATAAAAAACCTGTGCAATTTATTAAAATTGTGCATTTTCTCAGTTTAGACATGTCCTGATTCTGTGCTGGTGGGTCCTGTCATTGTGCTGGTGGGTCCTGTCATTGTGCTTGTGGGTCCTGATACGGTGCTGGTGATTTTGGGTAAACAGTTGGTTATATTTGAAACAAACGTTACAGAATCAATAAAATTGGGCAGATAATTGTATCCAATCGGATTTGTGACTCCTATTTTTACTTTTGTGCATCCATTTGGCTGTTTAATAAGTGTATTCAAATAATCGTAACTTATATCACATAAAAGGGCAACATCTTCCGTCCGATATCAGATGAAAATATATCTAATTAGAATAGTTTTATATAAGATATTAAATGCTCTTAAATTGATGATTCTCTACATAATATGCTAACTAAAACAGTTTAAAAGGTGTTTAAGGTTAAGCGACATGTATATTATAAGGACAATAAACGTTTGACTGGTTTATTTCAGTAAAATATACGAGGTTAGATGATCTTACTACTGGTGCCTCTAATTTCTTCCTTAATATATACACTGTCTCCATTACATTTCGACTGGATAAAAAAAAGACCTAGACTTGCTTGTCATACATGACTGATATAAACTTACTAGAATGGAACAAGTGTGAACAATTGCAAGTCAAAGTATGACCTTCAACAACGAGCAAAAACCATAACGAATACTAGCTATGAAAATCACGGTAAACGATTAAAAAATAAATACCTTCGGCCTCATTTAAAATACAACTTTGAACAAAAAAACAAACATGACAGATAGCAAGCATCGACAACCACTGGTTTTGGGCACTCGTGACAGGGCTGAACATGTTTGTTTGCGCTCAACACCCCACCCAACCCCTCCTCCTTTCCTCCTTCATTGGTACAGTGGTGTAACAACACAACACTTAGCACACAAAATGATAACATAAAGACACAAATTATGGAACCACGAGTACTCGCAGCTACTGAAAGCTAGTTCAACTAAAAGATAAACCATGTTCTCTTAGAATAAAATCTCAATCGGTACACATCAAACAAATTTCCGCAAAACTTACAATTTTTGTTTTAGCAAAACTTTAAAACTGTGCAGTGAACCTTGTGCTAACAACAGTTATTGTCATAAATATGTATACATCAGACATTATAAAGGCATGTGGAAGATACTAAGTAGTATTTTACAGTTCAATTTATTGATCATAAAGGGATGGAGATTGCATGGAGGTTAACATAGGATAAGAAGAAATTGATAGTATTTTTGGCAAAAGACTTTAAACCTTCTTTGCATTAAATTCTGAAAGTTTTCTTATTGCCGTAAATGGTAAAATCCTCAACAAAATCTCAATAATTTGTTGTAATGAATAAAAGTTTTAAATCAAATTTTCATGGACTTTGATCCACTTTTTAGCTTCCACCCTGACGAGCCATGTGAGCTGTCGGTATCCTGTTGCACCTACCGCCCGTAAACTTTCATATTATCATCGTTTTATCCAATTCATACGTGACAGGATCATTGTCCTAGTAACTAACTGGTGTTACCAATGTATCAAACATTTAAAAAAATTCCACAATACTATATTCATTTTGTGTGTCAAAACAAAACTGCAAGAAATTCGAATACAAGAGAGTATTTTTTTTAAATGTCATTATTATCTGTCGATTTCTAGATCTATGCATAGTATTTATTTCAGATGACATGGATTTCACACCCTGGTGACCCTGCTTCCCTTCATATATTCATATCTATCGCCCTTCCCTACGCCTATATCACCCTGCTCAGTCGCTCCGTATTCTTGTATCACGGCTTTGAGACGAGAGCAGGCATTACCAGCGACGTCACAATGTCTGAGGAGAAGTTATCAGCGACGTCACAATGTGAGAGGAGACGTTATCAAGCTTGCGTTCGTCTAGCGTAAAACTGTCTTAAGGTGGAGGAAAAGACCAGTTACAGAACGATAAACAGATAATCGGGTTTTCTTCGTATAGATATCGTGAAATATCTGCCGCTCGACACAATGTGAAGCCTTTTCTCTCGTTCGCTCCGCTCACTCGCCAAAAAGGTTCACATTGTGGCTCGCGGTTGATATTTTACGATATCAATGTGTAGAAAAACCCGATAATCTATACACATATATAAATAAACAAACTAAAGACTGCAACTGGTATTTTTGCATTTAAAATGATTCATTGCAACAAGAATATTTGTATTGAATGGAAACTGTGTGGGTCAAAATCTTGTATTACTGATAAATGTTGCTGAACCAAGTTTTGGCATCCGATCTGAATTTTCTGAAAAGGGCAAGGTAGATAGACTTTGGCCTGTTGAATAGTTTTACTCGGTAAGTTTTGCTCTAACCATGCTAACTGATTGAACTTTTGCGATATAAACTAAAAATCGAATATATTTTAACAAACAGTGGTCATGTTTGTTGATGAATATTGTTTTTCCTAGATTCACTCAGGAAAAGTCATTTGGTAACATTTGGTCAAGCAATTTCAGAGAAGATTTTTTAATTACGGACGCCAAGTCAATAGCTCACACGGCCCCTTGATCCAGGTGAGCTTAGATCGAAACGGGTTGATAACCAGTTGAAATTAAACCAATTGTGGAAAGTGTGTATATTTGGATTGTTTAAAACTGTTTTTATAGCTTTTAAAAGTTAAATGTAGGTGTATAATTTAAGATTTTTTGCATCTTATATAATTGTTTAAAAAAGGTGTAAATACTTCTGGATTTTTAAGATGCATTAGCATTAATGCAACTGAAAAAAAAACGTGCACGAACAGATAAAAAAATGATCTTAAAAGCATTAAGTTGCATCTCTGTCCCCGGCAACAGTATTTTTTTTCGGTGTTGAGGAAGGGGGGGGGGGGGGGGGGGTATAAAAATGGGCAATTATCTTATCGTAAAGAGACAGTTGAGTACACATTTTACGTTCAAGGCGTGTTTGAGTTGATTGTTTTTTCCTGAAAACGTATAAAATAAAAATAAAATGTTTGATATATCTGGCTTTAGATTCGATTTTTTCTTTATATTAAGGCTACATGTTAATATAATAATACTGAGAATGCGCAAAAAATAAAATAAATGGATGAAGTGAAATACCTTTGTAACGAGTCATTACTACAGAGAATGTGTGTTTGAAACACACAAATTAAAAGCTTCGTGCTATTACAAATTTAATATTTAACTAAAAGTGTATTTCTTAGTCTGGTATTTTTTTTTCGTTCACTCATTTTATACTAATTTTTAATTAAAATTTAGGCATATTTTATTGTTATTCAGGAAATATATTTAAAAATAGAAAATTAGGACACATCGTTCACTTACTCCCCCTTAATTCTTTATCAAAAATCCTTGACAACAGACTTTACTTTTGGATCTTTAAAATGCATAACTTAAAAAAATCTTATTTTTGTGTGTGTTATCTAGGTTATTTAGCCTTCATTTTCTGACAAATTCTAGTCTGCCCTTCCATAAAATATTTAAATATTTATTTATTTTTATATTTATAATTCCCCCTGACAACCGATCAGACAATAATTTGATGTTGACCAGAGGCTTAAAAGTACAGCAAATGATGCTTAATAGCTAATAGATACATTTTTCTTTTAAAGTACAACTTTTAAATCTTACGGGAACCCCCACCCCCCCCCCCCCCCCCACCCCCCCCCCCCCTTTCCCATCTTGGAAAATGTTTTTATAGTAAAATTATCAAATGCAGTAATAAACTCATTCTTGCTCATCTGCATCAAATTATTTTTATCAACAAATTTAGAATTTCAAAACTATTCCAAGCTTTATAACTTTCACCGTGACCTCCCTCTTCCTTATTCCAAAAAAAAAAACCGCAATATTATTGTCATCCTTTTAGTAAACACTAAATTGTTACAAAGAAATCTGAGTTTAGCTGCTGAGGACACATGATTCTTACGCGCAGAAACAAGGCTGTGATTCATTTGGTTGAATACAAAGAAAAGTATCTACAGTATCGTACAAATGTTTCAGAGAAACAATATTCAGGATGCTTAGGCTACACTGAATGTATTATCTAAACTCATCTAAGAAATGTTAAGACTCACCTGATAGTTTGCCCTGATCAACTTAGGTTGTGCTTGATTTTAATATGATGAAGTCATTATCTTTCAATCAGTTTAATTGAGGTCTGGAGCTGGCATGGGAGTAACTGTTTGTAGTCCCTTGTTAATTTATGTATCATTGTCATTTTGCTTAGTTTCTTTAGTTACCTATTCTGATACGGACTCCGACTTCTTTTAAACTGAGTTTTACTGTGTGTTTGTTTATTCTACATTGGCTAGAGGTATAGGGGGAGGGTTGGGATCTCAAAAAACATGTTTAACCCCGCCGCATTTTTGCGCCTGTCCCAAGTCAGGAGCCTCTTGCCTTTGTTAGTTTTGTATGTTTTTTTAATTTTAGTTCATTTATATGCTATGGAGTTTAATGTGACGTCTATTTTCATTGAAGTGGTACACATTTTATTTAGGAACCAGCTGAAGCCCGCCTCCGGGTGCGGGATTTTCTCTCTGTGTTGAAGACCCATTGGTGTCCGTTTGCTGTTTTCTGCTCTTTGGTAGGATTGTTGTCTCTGACACATTCCCCATTTCCATTCTCAATTTTATTAGAAAAAAAATCCTTTATTCTATATTTATGCTCTCCATTTTTATGCAAAACTTTTTACATTTTGATTTTTCGGGTCATTGTTGAAGGTCGTATGGTGATGTAAAGTTGTTAAGACCTAGCTCAATTGGTTTCTGATGGAAATTTGTCCAATGGCAAACATATTAGATAATCTTTTTTATATAGGTATTGGATATTTAACACCGTATTTTGATGGTCATGCAAAAGGATCGTAATTCCGTAAATCGTATTCATATTTTCCTATCTCAAAAGGGGGCAAGAGGGGTTCAATTAACAGGTCAATATTTTTTTTATTTTGCTCAAATCAGATTAGAGTAAATTTAAAATATTGATAACCGATAACAGCATTTTAAATCATTTAAAATGAGAAAACAGTGAATTCAAAAATCAAAAAACAGTAAACAGGGGTATTTTTTTTTTCATAATAACAGTTCACAACAATATCAATTTTAAGAAAACAGATAACAGCTAATTAGTCATTAACAGTAAACAGCACGTGTATCTTCAAAACAACAGTTAACAAAAGTTTAAAAATGCCAAAACACCTCAACAGAAAGATCTTGCACCCCCTCTCAAAAATCAAATAAAAAAAAACAGACTTAACTTGGCCCGGCTCATATGAAATATCCACCAAATTTATGCTAGGTATATTTTCTTTCAATTATACAAATTTTCTGCATCAATGATCTTGAATATTTGCCACTATTAACTAAAATATAAAGGCACAGAACCATGACATAGGTGCACAGAACCAGGACCGTTTTTCTAATCACCAGCACATCGTCAGGACAATTTCGTTTGGCGAATTTGCACGACTTTTTCAATAAAAAATCGTTGTTACATTCCTCGCATGGTACTTAGGAAGTATCAGAGAAAAATTAAGCAACAGAACGGTTGTTTTATTGCCGTTCTGGTACAATGTAAACAAACCCACCAGTACAGAATCAGGACCCACCAGCACCACTCAGGACCGAATCACCAGCACAGAACGTTCTCTCGCAGGAGAACCTTACCCACCGTGATATTATTACTATGTGATATTTCCTTATTCCATATAAAGCTTTGCTGAAATATTTTCGATGAATTTAAAATTATGCCTGACATATGAATCAATAACCTTTGATACGCTTAGTCAACTTTGTACAAATGCCATATAACAGGTACGACTTTCTATGCATAGGATATCCGTTGAATATTGTTTTAGTTAAACTTGATATGCAACAAATGTCAAATTAATAGCGAACGATTATAACAGTTACGATACTTTCTTTTATAATACATTCTAAGTTTGTATTTCCTGGTTGTATCAATTGAAGTATGAGTTGTTAATTATCACTTTATTTATATGATATCATAAAAGTACTTGGCTACACTGTGATGACAAGTGTTTGTTGAGAGTGTATTAATTCAAAGTGTACACGAACTGTAAACATGTAATTACTTGGATTATGCATTGGAAACAAAATATAACTTCAAAAATGCATCAAAAATTTCAGGCTTATTCATTTATAAATCAGACGCGCTTCATCTTAATGACTCATCTGCGCTGTAAGTAAGACAATTATAAAGTTGAGGCTTATTCAAAACTCAACATCTCTTAACATGTGCCAATTATGACCTAGGCCAACTATGGAGATGACTTTATTTTTTAAAAGATTTTAAATTTGTTGAAAGTATATTTAGAAAATCTAAAGATTTACTGCACAATCCTCAAATGCAATGAATAAATAATATCAACATATGTTTTTTTTCTACTCTCTATGTTAACGTTGAATATACTTAAAACACAAGTATATGCTTTTAAACCAGAAACTGCTCCAACAGGGTTATAAAGAAGAAGTGAGTAACCGGCTTTACACAACTTTTATGGTCTCCATCCATCAAACATTGAGTAAACTATACGAAGTTAAGCTATCTCAAAAACAAAATCAAAACGCTTTATATGTACGTGCGTTTAAAACGCTTTAAATGTACGTGCGTTCAAAACGCTTCATATGTACGTGCGTTCAAAGCGCTTTTCTAGATTAACCTTCATCTGGAACACCCAAACTATTAACATTTGAAAGTAACGGATTCATAAATACCTTAAGTGAACATGATCTTAAGATACCACAATAGTCATGACATATATAGTAAGAAACATTTTCGCTGTCGACGTACCCAGTCTCGGGTTTTCTGTTCCCTTCGTTTCAAATGTTTGCATATTCAAAATGCATTTTCAAGATTTGAACATGGGTAACATTAAGTTATTTCCTTTTAAAAATCTTAGTTTACTAAATCGATTTAATTGACTGATTTTTGCTTGTTTAATGTCCTGTGGTGATAAGTTATGCACATTTCAAATGAAACTTCCATTACATTACCTTAAAAAATAGAGAAAACCCTATGTAAATAAACAAACACATACTATTAGAAATCATGTAGTGGTGGTTTTACTATGTATAAAGGTTATCATGCACCTATTTTTAAAAATATATAAAGATTCTATAACTAATCCAAATCGCCGAATTGCTTTTCACCAAAACATGAGAATATTTTGTTAAGCTAATGACTCGTACCTTGCATTTTCAGAGCAATTCTGATCAATCGAACCCTCACTGGTGGATAAACGGCACATGCACACATAATATAGCAAATTCCGAAACATATTATCTAGAGAGCCTGTTTGAACAATCATCAGTGATGCATAAATAGCGATGTATGAACTCGTTAATATAATCATTTCCGCATATTGATTTTCTGTTAGAGGACGCAATTTCCTTAGTATGTTGATGGGAAATAATCATTCAATAATAACAAAAATATCATTAATGTAACATCAAATTGAAAATAATGTAGGTCTAGTCATTTTTAAGACTATAATGTTGTACGAGAAAAAAAAGTAAAAAAAGTAGTATAGTTTCTCACGCTTTTATTATTTTTTTTTTATTTATATATAAATGGCTTCGAAATTAAAGGTTTGGATGTTTCTGATGAAGGCAAACCCATAAAAAAAATATCAAATGAATAAATAAAGGCAACAGTAGATTACCTGTGTTCAAAAGTCATAAATCGATTGAGAGAAAACAAATCCGGGTTACAAACCAAAACCGAGGGAAACACATCAACTATAGGAGGAAATCAAAGAAACAACTGGAACATCTAAGTGCAACAAAAACAAACGCCAACACACTTAGAAACGAACTATTTGATAACAACTGCCATATTCCTGACTTGGAACAGGACATTTTCAGAAAAAATGGTGGGTTGAACCTGGTTTCATGGCATGCCAAACCTCCCGCTTTTTGACAATGTTAAAAAGTATCGCTAAAACCCTACGTGACAGAAATACATCACAAACACACGAAAGAACATTCATAACAGAGATTGATTGTTTGTCGCTTGCTGATCGTCCACTGACTATTTTTGCATTGTGCAGAGAATAAATTAGGAATTGATACATGCAACTGTAGGTTCTGCAAGGTAGATCAATGAGTGGGGGGTAGGAGTGAAGCTAGAAATAAGTACTTGTACATCCCATACAGTCAAACACTACATTTGTAAATGTCGTTACTAGCTAGTATAGTATATATATATATATAACAAAAAAACAGTTTATGTTGTTTTTGTAGCTACGTGAAATAGACTACAATAGTAAAAACAAATTCACAGACTTTATAATTTGCAACCAGCTTTTGTTTTAGGTTCAACAAATCAGAACTAAGACATGCATCTAATAAAAATGCTAGGCAATAATTGTCGTGTTTCTTAAAGAGGGGCGAAAGATAGCAAAGGGATAATCAAACTCATACACAATGTAAGTCGAAAACAAACTGTCAACGCCATGGCAAACACGGTAAACTACAAAGAGACAAACATCATGAAACAAAAAAAAAGACTGATCAACAAGAACCAGAATAAAAAAAACTAAGGAGATCATAAATGCACCGAAAAAGGTAGACAAAATAATTACATCTAGTAGTTTTGTTTAAAACATTGGGGAATACAAGCCCTTACATCAAATAAATCGTTTCAGAATCTGACGAGTTTTGTTAGTTATTCAACATTGCTCATACAACACATTGGAATTACTTTACGTCATTAGTAGTTTATCCATGTTTCAGGACGTTATTTACAGGTCGCAACGTCTTTTTGTGCATATTCGAAAATATTAATCAGAATGCATTTTTCGTATGAAAATAATGAGGTGCTTAATGCCTCTCTATAAAACAACTGCTCGCATATTATCTTAATTGTGCTTTTCCTATTATTTGCCTGTTAAATAGATAGTCTTTCCATATTGTCTTTGTTTGATATGCGGTTTTGGTCGCTCAG
Organism: Mytilus californianus; assembly: GCF_021869535.1. Taxonomy (NCBI): domain Eukaryota; kingdom Metazoa; phylum Mollusca; class Bivalvia; order Mytilida; family Mytilidae; genus Mytilus; species Mytilus californianus. The sequence continues at coordinate 39,941,238 of NW_026262712.1, forward strand.
ATATACGAGAATATGTTCTAAAGTTGAAAAAGATATAAACGCTGTCGAATGATCACAGCTACAGGTTTCGTGTATTGAAGCATCTTTCAATTGAAAATTGATAACAATAGCATTATTCCTTTGTCAGTTTGTCAAACATTATTTTATTATATATGTCGTAAACTTTATGAATTCGGATTTTTGTATATCTACACGGGTGGTTCCGACCACTCTTAAGGTAAGTGCACGCTTAAAACGCAGAGTATTCGTAGAGAGTTATTTTAATTGTGCATGGGATATAACTCATCGTTTTGGAAATGAATATTATGAATGTGCTTCAACAGCGTATTCGACGAATTTTGTGAAAAGCATTTTTCTATATTTATATTGTTATGCTACAGGTTTACGTGAGTGGTTCCGACAACTCCTAAGATAAGTGCAAGCTAAAAGCGCATAGTAATCGTACCGGGATATTTTATTCCGAGATATATTTCATCGTTTCCGAAATGAATTTTATGAATGTATTTTATCAATATATTTTATTCCGAGAATGACTGTATAATATCGCAAAGGATTGTATTTGTATCTCTAGAAGAAATATATCAGAACTATACAATAATATACTATACTACATTTTATATGTACTTTTCATTCGAACACTTCGCATCAATATATATTACCATTGTACACACATATCTCGTAAAATGTATCCTTTTAGAGAGCTTATTATTTCTTGAACTCTTTATTCCCATTTATGTTGCGTTATTCTAAATATTCAAAAAAACATATTTGTTACTGGTATATAAACGATACACGTAAATATCAAAAGGTTCATTAAAATAACATAACACATTTACAAGTTTAGTCTATTCAAACATTTCAGCTTATCTTTGTTATGTAAATAATTTAATATGACAATAACATTGATCTATTTATATAGCTGTGTGATAAGCTATGTATATACGTAACAAAGCCATTCGTTTTTATTCTTCCGTCACTTTTAAACATGTTAAATAGAAGAATGATTACATTTTAAAGACTTTTAAAATACAATTTTATTAAAAGGTAAAGTTTCAATTCTCTGTGTACTTTATTGAATCGTGTATTTATCCTATAAATAAATTATGAAAACAGCTCAGTTTGAAACAAAAACAGTGTAACAGTATTTAATGTTGCAAATAGCTAATATAAATATTAGCAACTTATTTTCATATATTATTGTATAGATACATGGTGCATCGTTCATTCAAGTAGATATCCATTCCTTGTAAAAACGAGAATTCAACGCCTTACCAAAATCATGACTGTATATCATTCGTTGTCGTTGGGTTCTGTTTGTTATAAACGTTTTTCGCTCGGTGTTTCATCATAAATCATGATCATGTTTGTTTTTCTCGTTTGTTTTGTAACTAGTACATTAGCCAATTACATTTTAGCATTTAAATTTTCGAAGGTGTGTATCATTATGACAAAATCAGATGATCCAAGAGGTCTTTTCAACAGGAAGTAGAACGTAACGTTGTCGGTTCGTAAACGAAGTGTTGACCCAAGCCTGTATTTTAGTCAGATTGAGTTTTTATTAACAAAAAGACATACAGGAAATATGACGATTTATATTTTCTTGCGTCCGACATGCTTTTCTAGATATATATTTACTATGACATGTAACGCTTTTACACAAACGTTTGAAAGCATGGGATGTATAAATTGTATGAGGTATAAAAGAGCAAAATTGTACGTGCGTCCCTATATCGAAATATTACAAATGTATATTGATTTTTTTAGAACACCATTGTAATTAGGAAATATTAAAATACAATTCTGGATTGTTTATACTTATGGCATGTAGGTATGGGTATTATTTTTCAAGATTCGTTTGAGGAATGTTATACCTTTTCCAATTTTCTTGGTAGTTTGTAAGAGTTTTAAGTATCTTTAATATTTGTCATGCAACAAACAAGGACACAAGAGGGGTTTCATGCCGCCTGTACCTGAAAGTCTCGTCCAGAACATCATTTTCCTCAAATATACATGCATTCCAATGTATAAAGATAAAACAAAAGATTATATATGTCTTATTAGATATAATTAAAGGTACATGTATCAAGTAACAAGCAATAACATTTGAAAGTGTCAACTGTAAATCGAGAAAACGTTTGAATCATGCATACAATACTGTTGTGTTGAAACGAATACAGGTTTAACTGTGACTTTTAATAGAATCGGTGATTTATGCTATTGTTTATTTTTGTTCCTTGTTCTGCTTTTTGTTAATTATGTATTTTCTTAAAGGTTCGTAATCGGTTTTTTATACATCTTCATTTCAATACCGCGCATTGATATTCATGTCAATAAACACAACAACATAAGTATATTTAATGTTTTAGGTTTGCCAGGTAGTCGCTTCGAAGTATGTATTTCTCCACAAGTCACCCCAATCTGTTGTGCCGGGACTTTGTTGCAACTGTAAGTTTTTGTGTAAGATATCAGCCACATATGTCAGATAACAAATTATAAATGTCCTGACTAAAACTTTAAAAATATGTAATTTAACTTCCGAGAGGACATGCCGTATGTAGCCTCTCTCTTAAAAAAAAATATGAATATAGATACTGCATCGGGTAGTCTGTTGATGGATATTGTAGAATATCAGAATCAGCATAAATGTGAAGTATCTTGGTTTGAGAGATCTTGGAAACAAAAACAGAAAAATACATTTGTCTCTAGCCGTGGGCATTTTACTTCTGAGTTCTGCCCGGTATTTGGTGGGTTGGGAGTTATACAATCTCTCGCTTTCTTTTGTATGTGGTTTGTGAACTGCTGTTTGTCTTTTATTAGTTTTTTGTATGGCCATATTGTCTTTTGTTTTTGTCAACTTCATATATTGTTCTCCCCCTTGTATCTATAAAGAGAATGTTTAACCGATTGATCGGACAAGACAATTACTTCCCTTTTCACCTGCAAACCGGAAGTAGAATTTTGCGTGGGAGAATATGTTTTAGATCATTTATTAATTTAGATATTAATGAATTTAGTAGATGTAATTGGATTTAATATAGCTTTCAGTAACTGCGAGTACACTAAGATTAGTATGATGTGTCTTTTGTTTTTATGTGAGCTATGTTTGTGATTTGTACCAATTTTTAAGGTGAACCTTAGTCTAACACTTGTTCTAATGTGTTATTGTTTCACCTCTGTTCCATGTTATTGAACGAGTGAGCGCTCTCAGATAGTAAGTAAACTCAATATATGAGTGATTATCCAAAATTATGACCTGCCAATCAGTGGTTGACATTGGTTTCTGTCTGTTATATCCTTTTTTTAAGTTAGACTCAAGCGTGTCAACATAAATAAGAAGATGTGTTATGAGTGCCAATGAGACAACCATCCATCCAAGTCACTATGTGTAAAATCTCGTATCAAATTCTGATAAACTAAATCGGGAATTTGTTTAACCTTCGAGTACCTTTGGAATTTGGGAATACCTCAATATTTTAGATTATAAACATGATATCATTTTCAACAAATACTAAATTGCCAATAGAACTAGGAAGATGGCAAAACATAGAACGACAAAATCGATTTTGTAATTTATGCTATAACAGTCAAACTGGTGACGAGTACCACTATATTTTTGAATGCATTTTTTTAACTGAGAAGCGTAAACATTGTATAAATACTTACTTCACAAAAAGACATATTGCAAATAAATTTCAGGAACTAATGTCCAGTAATTGCAAGGAAGTTTTAAAGAAACTTTGCACATATATCAAGTATGTAAATACTTCTGAAGTTCTTTGTAAGTTTCATAATTATAATCGTTAGTTGTATATGCATGTATAGTTTGTATATTGTAAATTTTGTGTTGTTTTTTTTTTAATGTTATTGTATCTCTGTACCGATGTTATGCATTGGCTGTTTGAGAATAAAGATAGATATATATATAGTATGGTAATCCTATTGTGACATAGATATTTTAGTGGTTTGGAAGACTGCATATGCTTGTTATGGTGAGAAAAAAAAATGTTCATGTTCACATCAACTTACGATTTTAGAGATAGTAACAAACACAATGTACATTACAATGATCGTCACGTGTGAGATATTTTTCAGAGAATTATATTTATTATTTTTTTGTTTCCCTGTTTACAGGAAGTACTGTAATACAATGTAGAGTTAAGATTCAACTTATAACTCTGTTAATAACTTTGTCTGGACTTGAGATGTACACATGTGTAATGGTATCAAGAGAACGATTTCCTTAATGGGAGATATTTACGTCTAAAATGGCATCGTTAACGGCATGTCTGTCTGATGTCTTTCTTAATATTCAATTGCAAGCAGGTAAGCGCATCCATAATACTTATTTTTAATTTAATACATTTTTATATTGTTTATTATAATTGGAACTTTTTTAGTTTCCTGGTTATTATGGTTATAAGAGGAATTTATAAATTGATATTTTTAAAAAGTGAACTCTCAATTAAATCAAAATGTGATGAATAGTCAGCTTACAGATATACCTTGCATACTGCTTATATTGTATCGTTTCATAATTTCAGTGTGATTTCATTTTGATGTTTTCTTAGTGTTTTTCTTTTATTTTGTTAGTTTTTTCTTTCTTATTTTATTATTTTCTAAAGATTTGTGTTGTTGCCTACTATTTGATTTTTTTTAGGTTGTCTTTTGTTCGTTTGTTTGTTTGTTTCGGTTTTTTTTTCTAATGAGAGGTGGTACGTTAGATTTTATTTATCTAGGGTTTCCACTTTTGATAACACCATGTACTTTAGCTTACCTGAATGTGCTTTCTTTTTTTCATGCATACATGTAACCTGGCATTCATTTTAAAAACATGGAATAACACATCAAATGTATTTCAAATCGTACAATGTATATATGTTTAAAGATAATAAGACGCTTATTAGACGTGATATTCTGTTTTCTCTAATTCTTCGTCAATTTATCCCTTTCTGCACCCATTGTATAAAAAAATTTAATCAACGTGTGGTTCCTTTGATCTCAGTTCTTCATTGGTTAAAATCCGATTATGACGTCGAATTTTCCTGCTTTCCTCTGAATTTCCTATTGTGACGGCATGAAAAAAGGCGACCATGCCTGATGACGTCACATAGAAAGAACACATCTTTTTGCAGATCATTCAAAAATAAGGAATAAGTTTGCCTGCATGTTGTTTGAAAATCATTAGAGAAACAGATACCACCACCAAATCTCGTGTAATACGATATTTATCCACTCTCGACAGTTAAATTTTAAATATTTAAAACGCTCGGCGAGCCTCGCGTTTTAAATTTGAAAATTTAACTGTCTCGAGTGGATAAATATCGTATCACACTCGATGCAGTGGTAGAATCTATATATAAACAATTAAGTAAAGAAATTTTATAAATTACTATATTTCTTCTATATGGAAATTTGTTCCATAGTACTATGTTTCAGTTACTATCTAAATATATCTGATACCATGCATAAGTTATACAAATGATGTTGATATCGCAATACGAAAGCATACCAAAATTGATGTCAATCGGGTGATAGTTATTTTATTTTGAGATTACGGTTGATCAAGTACGACAGCCACTTTGTATTGTTTATTGATGACAAAGGAACATATCAAGCAAAATACTCAGTATCTTGACAACGTCATGAACGTCCTTCCTCTTTCTAGTAAGTGTACATTATATTGAATCTATATCTCACAGGATTTCCGTTAAATGAAATTATATTTTAGTAAGGTGGAACTTTGATTTTGAAATTGATAACAAAATATAATCAAAACAGTTTTATCAATTTATTAAGACGCTGACTCTTCATACAGACCGTTAATCTCTTTGACATATAATAAGACAAACTTTTTTATAAAAGAAACATCAGGGCTAAATTTTAATTAATAAAAAAAAGCAAATGTTAAGAAGAAACATACCCCGCTTGTATTGTTTCATACCTTGTTCAGGGAACCGCAAACTTTGGGTCAAAATTGTCATATATATACAGTTATCCCCATACTGAACATGTGAACAAAGTGTCGAGTTGGTGTGAACACCATGTATCTAGCTTAATTTAGAACATTAACTCATCTTAAACCAAACTTTTACTCTGATACAGGACAGACAGACGGACGCACCGACCAGAAAATAATGACAGGAAGTGCATAATAAAAGTGTAAATGACAAGATAGGTACAAGTGAGGTAGATTACAATCTTAGGAAAACTCGTTTAGAATATGTTTAAGCATATGAAAATATACGGTAGGTTGGTTTTAAAAGCAAACTCATAATTACGAGATAAATAGAAAAATTTAATAAAACAATCTTGCACTATTGGACTCGATGGCTCAATGTAACTACAACGTTAGTTTATATCCTTAATACATTTTTGTAATAAGGGACCTCGAAATTCTAACCAATTTTAAACGAGAGTAATCTGAAGAAAAAACAAGACAACGATCCCAAATATGACACAAGAAATGAAAGGACAAAAATAAAATATGAATAAATAAATGGAAAAAAACCAAATAAAAATAAAAAAATATGAATTATACCAACTGTAAACAATTTATTAAAATCTAGACAAATGAAGGTTTGCAAATATTTGGTAATGATAAGTGCACAAATGATATATCTTACTTTTATTTAATTGCCTTCCTATACGGATTCTGGATAACTTTACGGTAACTTTAACATGATTACTGTCTTTATGTAATTTAAAAAAAAAATAAGTTTGATATTCGATGTTTTATACAAAGCTAAACCTCATTTTCTTCTTTCTTTTTTGTATAACATAAAACAAGATATATTGGGTATATTGTATGCAAATAAACCAGGAACACTACAGCACAAAACAAATTGAAAATATATATTGCCGGGCAATTCATATTTCTTTTTTTATCATTTCGTTATAAAAAGGGATGTTTGTCTGTTAATCCATATTTGTCTGAACGGGTACCTTTGATAAAAAATCACGATGAATAATCGTCTTCCTGGTTTTAATTGATAATATTTGATATTAACAGTATGGGGACAACACTTATTAGTTGCATATGGTAATCGTTTATCGGACAAAACCGGAGGAATATCACTGATCGATGTAGACAATAGCAATCCAGTCCCTATTTCAAGGAATATTGGAAGAGCGTGGTTTATGGCATATCACTACAACACCAGTAATATTTACTGGACAGAAATAGGCAAAAGTAGCATATTGAGGTAAATATGAAGCGATACATTAGTTCGAGGAGGTCTTGTTAACAGAGTGGTATAAGTGGTAAATGAACGAAGATAACTAACCTGTCAACACATAGGTTCTGAGATCGTACCCGTTCGTGGCAGGTGCGTTCAAACCCTATCCTAATTTGTACTTACTTACCTTAAGCAATAGCATGAGTACCACATATTGAACATTATCTGCTTATCCTTTCCGTGCATTTGAAATCCTCCACGTTTTGTGTTGCAGTTTATCTCGCTCTCTCAGTCTTTTTTTTATGTAATGTTTTGTAGACTGTAGGTTGTCTTTTGAAAATTCGTCGTTATTTGTTATTGTATAGGTTTTGTTGAACTCTCTTCATCTTATGAGTATTGATTCTCCCTTTGATATTTTCAGCGTATTCTTTAATAAACTAAGTTTCAGTTTGTTCCGAATGTCGGGGGTCTTCCATTGGTACTCAAGCTTCCTCCTCCAATATAAACCTGCCGTGACAATGCTGAGATGGGTGTTAAACACACTCAATTAATCAATCAATTTTTAATTCGTTTGCAGGTTTTAATCAAATATTGAATTTACAACGTCAATATGGTCAATCTTAATTCTTACGCAATGGCTTTATTATTCTTAAATTGAAAACTCGTGTACATGGTTCATCTCCTTGTGTATATAACAACCTGTATTTTAGAACACGATCATTATATCATTGTATACACTTATCATGTGTTGTAGACTTCGTTATCCAAATAATGAAAGTAATCATGTTGAAATTGTGGTCAAAGCCGAAAATCCAACAGGAATCGCAATAGATCAAACAGGAAACCGTCTCTACTGGACAGAACCATTAGCAAACAAAATAATGAGATGTAACTTAGACGGATCGGAAGTCACCGTTGTTTTAAACACTAGTCTTGATTTTCCGCATGCTATTGCAATACACTCTAAACCAAGGTACTGTGTTTGATATGTATGTTTTGTAATTAATGAAGTGTGTTTTCTTTTATAACCTACACGTGGTAAATAACTTGCACGTTACAAATCCGATCCGGCCCAGCGTATTGGTTTTGAACAAAGCAGAGTTAATATTTACAAGTATTATGAAATGTATGTTATAGTTGCCACAGGAGGAGTTATAAACACCAAATGGAAGCCTTGAATGATATGCTGGTATTTTTTGTTCTATTGTGTGATTTCGGTCTCATGGTCATCCGATTTTCATAAAATATTTGCAAACGCCTGTTAACTTCTGCAAAAGTGCATCGTTGGGAACTTTTTTCTGTTTTTACTTATCATTCATAAATTCACATAGAAATATTGTATCCCGATATATATTTGCGATTGACCTTTCAAAACAACTTTTACTGACCAGTAACAAGATTTGGACACCATGGGAATTAATGTTGTTGGATTGTGTCTCTTGGTGCTTTCTAATATACTTTGGATAAACACAAAACTCTTCTTTTAAATTGTAGAATGATGTATTTCAGTCATGCTGACAATAATCAGAACATCATTGAAAGATGTAGGTTAGATGGAAGTGCAAGACAAACGTTGATCAATGATAGTATGGGTAAAGGAGATGTTTATGATATTGCAGTAGGTATGTATGTGAAAAATTCACATACAAAAGTAAAATAACACAAATACGGAACTCCAAAGAAAATTGAAAACGGAAAGTTCCTAAACAAATGGTAAAATCAAAAGCTCAAACACATCAAACGAATGGAAAACAACTATCAGATTCCTGACTTTGCACAAGCATTTCCTTACGTTTAAAAATGGTGAATTAAACCCGGTTTTATTGTTAGCTAAAAGCGCTCGCTTGTAGGACAGCCGCAAAAAAATGCTTTAATTGCGATTATTAATTGAATTATGCGCTAAGTATTTTTTATAAGCTATGCATAAAACTATTTTAGTTTTTTTTATAATTTGTACGATTGTGTATTTGAAGTCTTAATTGGAATTTCATTGGCATACACAGTCGTATGGTTATTTGTTTTGTTATGTTGTATTCTCATTTACAATTTCACAACCTATCAATTTTGTAACAAATCTTAAGAGAAATCATTATTATTTTTATAATCATCATTACTATCATTTATATTGTAATCAGAAAACCATGCAATACAACGTCACATTAAAATCGTTCTTTAGTAATTATTTATTGGAGTTAAAATATTAAAATAGAGGGTGTAATGTATTGAAGATCGTTGGTAGTACCTGTTGAAAGTATTTATAAGTTGTTTAGACAAATGTATAATGTACACTTGGCCATACTTGTTGTTGTTTCTTTTTGATTATTAATATTTTCAACTTTGGTATAAGTTTTGGTCTTTTAAATGTTAACCTTTAACAGACATAACGTGTCGAATTGCACAATTGTTTGTGCACTAAATTTGTTCACGCATCTACTTCAAATGTATTATTTTTTCCTTGAATTAATTCTTAAGAATAAGTGTAACTTTAAGATATTCAATGCATTTTCTTTATAAATGATTGATTTTATATTTTCGTAAATTTGTTCACGCACCTACTTGAAATGTATTATTTTTTCCTTGAATTATTTGTTACGAATGAGTGTAACTTTAAAATTGTCAATGCATTTTCTTTATAAATTATTGATTTTGTATTTTCATTAATTTATTACGCACCTACTTGTTTAAATGTATTGTATCTCCCTTCAACTAATTGATAAGAATAAGTGTACTCTTGGTGATAAACAGTACACAATTAACGAAAACAGTTATGAATCCAAAAATATAATGAGAACATCTTGATTTTAATCAAACATACTTAAGTACCTACATAGCAAATTGGAAAACACACAAATCCACAAATAAGAGACCAATTGAAGATTATTTCCCTTTTTATGTTATATATTGGACGTGTATAACATTTTTTTTTCACTTTGTATATAACAAATACATAATAGATGTTTCATGTATCACTTCAGTTTTTAGTAGTGAACGCTATACAAGCTCACTGAAATCAAAGGATGAAGATGAAGATGCAAGTAAGAATGTATTGTCATCAAAGAATTCAATATAGAATAATATTTACAACACATTGCAAAATGTTACATCGTGGTCATCAGTATGATCGATACGAAATTAGATAGAAGGAACACTGGCTAGATAGTACATTTTTTATGTGTTTATATTAAAATTGATGTTTTACTTCAATATGAGGATGAACGTGCGTACCAGTGTGATTTCATTCACGTCTGTAGGCAACACATTTACAGAAACATGGCTCATAAAGTATTTCTATTTGCAAGTTGATCGTTTCAATTTCTCACAGACGAAAATATGATCTGAATGTTTGAAATATTCAAATTATTAATAATGTTCACCATCTTCCTAATAATAATAATAATAATAATAATAATAATAATAATGAATTAATAATATACATCTGAGTCATCATTACATATACTATGCGAAAAATATTTTTAATTTCTATTAATTAACCTTATAATTTGTAACGATTACTATTATTATCATTATTATTATCATCATTATTATCAGTATTATCATAATTATTATTTGTGGTTAAGTCGGAGTTAATGAATTCATTGTATTTCGCTTATTCATAATTACAGCATGTTCAAAAACGTACATGCCATGTACTTACAATCAACAACATTAACTAGAGGTGCAGTAGATGTCCGATGTTTAAATCTTTCCAATCAATTTAGAACATACTAGTCTAGGTACAAGTTAAAACTGAGGGTTCCGTTTGAACTTAAAAAAAATTTACCGAAAGACAGGTCGCTTTGACAGTAAAAACGTTTCCTGCTCTTTATACACAACCTGCCGATCCCACACTCAATCAAAATATCACAATATGGAATAGGTCAATCGGCAAAATATTATACACGACAACTTTTCTGGTATCGAATGTTCTTAGACCATGAAACATGACTCTCTTGGGTTAAAACACATACGTGGCATAGTTTACACAATGACTAAAGGCCAATCTATGTCTACGCTGCATGATTGTTTTTCAAATTTGCAGTAACCGTTTTTAAACCTAAAACTGACAAGAAGATTGCAGTAGTAATATACAACATCATCTATTTGTAGATTTGTCAGGGGGAGGAATTGTCTTGGGATATGCTCTTGGATCAGTTATTTTTGTTAGTGTAACACTTGGGCCAAGTTTGGTCATGCTGAGCATACACATTGGAAACCGGTTATGCTGAAGATTAAGGAAAAATCGTCTGCAACAAAACACTCAACACAACAACTTAAGAATGAGCCGCATTGAGGCTGATTACGATACAATTGCGGATGATAAATGTAATCCCACAAATATATCGTGTGTCAATGAAAAGTGCAAAACGATAAACGAATCTGTTATAGAGAAAAGAAGAAGCGACAATATTCCAGCACTAGTTACATTTGTTAATTCAATTAAGTATGAGAAAACAGTCAACTAAAATCCATATATATCAATGACAGCACGTTCTACCGCGCCAAAATATGAGAACACTGCAACCCAGAACACTTACATGCCAATGATATTCCGTGCTGACACACACAAGTACGATGCAGTCACTGATGCGATAGTAAATTGTTCACAATTAGAACGTCCATTTACAGAAAAAGATACAAACAAGCACAATACAGTCAGTGATATAACTGTTCATTGTGCAGAGGCAGAATGTCTGTGCACAGAAAAGCTTACCGATAACCAGAATTATTATAACTGTTGACATACACAATCTCGAATAATACTGATTTTATCATTTTGGAATTCATTTTTGATTTCAAATACTATGCTGTTGTTCAAAACGCATAATTGTTGTTAATGTCTGTACCAAGTCAGGAAAATGACACTTGTTTTCCATTCGATTCGTTGGTTAATAAAGCTTAACGTTTGATTTTGTCAATTTTTATAGACCTCCTACTTTTTTAATTTACATTGCAGTTCGACATTTTTGTTAAATTTTTTGGAAATGATAAAATCACAAAAAACCATTTGCCAACTCTTTGTATCTTTTTTAAATCTCAGAATTTATTAAAAAGATATTTGTCTTTGTAATTTGCTGAGGTACATAACAGAATTTAGACGTGTCTAGGCACGTGCGAAATTATGCCCGACTCATGTAGGACTGATTGCTACCTGGTACCGCTCCAGTTTTACAGAATGAACCTAATACAGGACTCTAAAATGTTGATCGGTTTGAAAATGGCATTTGTTTTTCACTTGTTTCGTTGAATGATAGCGTTTGATTTTGTCAGTTTTTATGGACTTACCCTTTGGAATTCAGTTTTGTTGTTCTCCTTTTTAACTTAATATTTGTGTTTTTGGATAAATATAAAGAATAAAATCAATGGAAGATCGATATATAACAATATTCAGAGATGGAGGTTATCTTTATTCCTGTTTCATCTGGAATAGTCTTGACTAATCATAAGTTTAACTAGATACAATTGTTCACATTACGTGCAGAATAGCCTGTCAGACTAGTCATACACAATTGGTATAAAAATGAAAAGATTTGGTTTAATTGCCAATGAGACAACACTCCGCCAGAGACCAAATGACATATAAGTTAAAAACTATAGGTCATCGTATGACCTTCAACAATGAGCAAAAACTAATAACGCATAGTCAGCTATAAAAGGCCCCGAAATGACAAATGTTAAACATTTCAAACGAGAAAAATGATTTAAACATTTATTCTATCTGTTAAATGATAATAGGAGATCACGCTTGAAGTTAAAAAATGGTTTTGAATATGAGTTAAAAACAAGGACCTTTTTAGTGGATTTGACGGAAACAGCATTTAAAGTCAATGAATGATTTTGTTCATGTTGATAGACTAATAACACAAAGATACAGAAGTTAGAAGTACATGTGCAAATAATAAAGTCCAATTATCGGTTGATTGATGTGTACATCTTTTATAAATCAAATGTTCATTAACATAAAAAAAACCCAAAATAAAGCTATAAAAATAAAACAATCAACAAAATATATTTAGATGGGATATGAGATAGCGACTCACGAGGGTCTTGACCAGGAACAGACACATAAAAATGCATATCTGGCGGGTTTAAACTTTATTTTTGTGTTATCAATCCTTTCTGATTTTTTTTTTCCACAGGAAGAACATTTCAGCAAACAGTGTTTCATCGATGTTCAAATCTCATAAATCCACAAAGACATACAAATCAAGGTAACAAACCAGAGGGAATCACAGGGACTCCAAATGAATCACGGCAGGGAGCGTCGACAGGAAATTAACATTAACAGAACCAATGTAACTGCACTAGATATGCATTTCGACATTATATCTTAAATAGTGCTTGAGTAAAACAATATAAAAAATTCAAATTCTAAAACAAGCTTGGAAGAGCTGATCAAACCAAAAGGCACCAAAGTAAAGGCGAAATCCGGAAAAGGCAGAAGAGCGTCGCATGAGTGAGATGCTCCTCTAATTTAAACTGATTTACTAGTTCTAAACAGAATATTTCAATAAAACAATGTTCGTGTTTTCATGAAAAATATTCCGTGCAATGTATGCTTCAACCACCATGCGTATCCAAACTGTAAAGAAACGTTACACTTAGAATAATACAGGTACATGTTTTGTACTTATCGATAAATTTACAGATAAGACGACAATTCTCGTTTCTAAAGATCTAAGAACGCGACAACATGCAACAAATGAGTTGAGACACAGATACATCGTGTCAGTCAACAAACTCTTGATTTTTTAAAATAAAACTTCTGTTATGTCGATTTCATTCTTTCTACTTCTTAACTGTGTTATGGCAATGTTTGTATTAAGAGCCCAGCCCGGTAAATGAAATCCGTATAATGTGAACATGCACACATGTAACTATCAAATGAAACATGTAGGCAATACGATTGGACATAGGGTACCCTAATACTTAGAAATATGAAGTTGACAGTAGGAAAACCGAAATCATAGAATCTAGTTTAAAATCATCGATCTGTGTCAATATGAAGCAGATTTAATAATATGAATTGTAAGTCACTAGGGTATATAAGATTTAAGCATTCACTTGAATTATGATTAATAAGTGACAAAACATATGATAGTATTTTTTGTGTTATTTGGAAGGTTTTGAATGTATTCTACTTCCTATGAAAGTAAGTCGGCCTGTAGGGATGCAGAAATATACCCATTTTAATACTGATTGTTAGTTAAAAAAATCAGTTGACTTAAATCAACAAATATGCATTTTCATGATGTACAAACAACAATTAAATAAAAACGAAAACGAGAAAAGCAAAAAAAAACAAACAAACAGACAAACAACAGCAAACAAAACACAACATAGAAAACCAAAGACTGAGCAACACGAACCTAGCAAAAACTAGGGGGTGATCTCAGGTGCTCAAGAAGATTAATCAGATCCTGTCCCACATGTGGCAGCCGTCGTGTTGCTCATGTTAGTACAAACCCGGTGATAAGTCTAATTCGGTAGGTCACATCGGGAAAAGGGGACAGGATTGTAGTTGCGACATTAAAAACATATCCGCTATTATCTGTGAAACGGATATTCCGTAACGGTCAACCAACTCGTGATGGCGTCCGTAAAACTTACGACGGGATGATATCAACTTCACCACTTGGAACTTTTGGTTTAATAGCTTCCTTGTGAGCAGCAACCCTCTATCAAGGAAATTATGATAGGAAATACAAGCCCTAGAGTATCTATCAACTGGGAGATATATACTCTGTATGCAGGCGCTGCTAGAATGTTGCTACATAAGAATGGAAAGTTCACAATTGGGAACTTGAAATCATCTCTTTTTTCAGAAAGTTTTGTTTTCAACCGACCCTCATTGTCAATTTCTAGATGTAAATCAAGATATGAGGCAGACTTAACTGTATCTGTTGTATCCTTTATCTCAAGTTCGATGGGATAGATGTGTTCAACATAGTCACCAAATTTTGAATTATTTCGTGAAAGAACATCATCTATGTAGCGGAAAGTAAAGTTAAAGGATACTGCTAACTTCTGTTCTTTCTTCCTAAGACTTTCCTATATGAAGTCAGCCTCATATTAATAAAGGAACAAGTCGGCAAAAAGAGGGCACAGTTGGTGCCCATGGGAATGCCGATTGTTTGTTGAAAAAAACGTCATCAAAACGTAACAAATATGTTGTCAATCAAGAAATCAAGCATCTTGATAATGTCAGTTTACCTACTGGTAAGAAATAATGCCTTTCTAAACTTTAGGATGTACTTAGGTGAAATAAAAAAAATCTAGAATTTGAAAAAACAAAAGAGCATTAGTAAAGAAATCTAGAATCTGCTTAAATTTCGGTAAATGACCTCTAATGAGCTATTAAAGTCTTATGCGAAAAGAAAAGTGGGTGTTATGGGGCAAAATATGTTACCCTATATCGTAGGAAAAAAACAAAAGGAGTCCGAACATTTGACAAAAAGTCCTAAACCTGACCTAAGTACACCCTTAATGACGGTTTTGTACTTCACAAGATATCATTCATCAACGTCAAATGCAGTTGAAGAATTCGTCCATCTTTTGAGCCCCAAAAACAATGAAACAACACAAATGTGCAATTTTTCAATTAAATTCTTGCTTCTAAAGTAAGATCGTTTAGAAAACTTTATAACGTCTTGGTATACATTTGATATTTTTGTATTCGAGTTAATACATGTTAACATATTATTTTTGAAATATTAAAGCACACCGAAAAATCTGTTTTATAGTAATGTTGTGTATAAGGCAACGGAGTTTTAGCGTCCAAGTTAATTTTTTTTTTTTTTTTTTTTTAGTCAAATATTAATGATAATAAAATAATGCTCCACTTACAAGTTACCAATGAAGAAATAAACTGTGTTAGTGTCGTAAAGCATTGCCGCATCTATCATAGAGGGTATTCCTGGGAACTCTTCTGAAAACGATTTGACAGATCCAAAAATGACACTTAAAGTACTCAAATCTAACTGCCATACCAAAGTTTCGTGAAAGTAAGCACAAAACATGCTAAAATCAGTACAATATTTTTCACTTCATGGATTCAGATCTAGAAGATCGCTTATTCTGAAATGTCAAAATATTTCATAAAAATGACTTTCTTCTGTTTCCAATTAATTTTGTAGATTTAAAATATCAATAATTTACAAATGAAAAATAAATGTCCGATGACTTGGTCGGAAGATTAATTCAAATTGTTTTCAAGTACCTTATTTCACTCACTATTGAAGAAAATCAATAATTGAACAAATGTAACTTTAGTTAGCAACATAAATCAGAGCTGATTTTTTTCTTTGTTTCTGATTTTTGTCTGTGTGTGTTGGTTTTTTTTAATGAGGAAATCATGCACTGCATTGCCAACCAATCTTATCAAAAATATTTTTTTCTTATCAAATCAAATGGAATTTGAAAAATCTGATTACGCACCTATTGGTTGCAACTCATATAAACCCATTAGAAAAACATACTATAAATGACATTCATTCAAGAAGACCGACCGGATCGGTCAAAAACTCCGGAATATTGTAAAGTGTTTTAGTCCTTTATAAATATATATGTGTGTAGATATCTATTGTTAACTACTTACTCCTATAATATGAATCTGATCTCGCTAACAGCAAATGCAGCACGTGGACGCTCTGGCATACCGTCTTTGATAGTGAGCTTCCTTGTACGTCGTCTATCAGAATTGAATTCGTACAATTTTTTTTTCGCCTGTTAATAAAACAAAAGGAAATATATGTAGCATTTTGACCTGGTTGAAAACAACATAAAAAATCTTCGGGCAAATTAAGCCATTCGTGAACCTACTCTTTTACGTGTTTGACCTTAAATGCTAATTTTCGCATAGTTTTTGGTTAACATATATTCTAACATCTGCTATTACCAAAAAATATTTACACACTTTTTTTTTTTTTTTTTTTAATCACATATAAACGTTTTATTCCTAAATATTTCCTGTATACAATTACCTTAGTCGTCCAGTAACAAGCTAAGGGTCCCTGTTTACAAAATGAACCATCTATCCAGGGGTAATAGAAGGAAATAAAAATGTAGTCCACTTTTTACCTTGGATTTAAATTAGTGTCAAAAATATATTCATATAATGTTAGAAGCATCTAACAGATCTATACCTTAATTTCAAAATAGTAAGTAAATAATAAGATACCTACACAAAAGATGTGCATTTACTACAATAAACATGATAGGCTAACACTTTTTTTATCATTTCGATGTTCTTATACAATAAACCATAAAAAAAAAATGTACTTTGACTCAAGCTTATACTGTCTAAATTTTCGTTATCACCAACTCCAATTTTGTCTTATCAATGATGTCAATGCCTTTCAATAGAAGAACAATTTTTAGATAATTTTTCAAGTTATGTTTCTATATATTATAAATATCTTGAGGTGCTTTAGGCTTTTTGTTAAATTTTATTGAATTCCTAATTTTTCATACAGTCCATTTAGAATACATGATAATCATGTTTAGAAAATTATCATATTTTAGTATTCCCGTGTTTTTACCTAACAGAATGTCCTTTTCAACAAGAGGATTATTTATTTCTATGTTTGATTTGATAAGTAATTCTTTGAGATTTTTTAAAATTAACTGTGATGTACTACAACTGAAAAATAAGTGTTGCAGGGTTTCTATATTGTTGTCATTTTGACAAATGTGGCATTTTCCATTTGATATCTTCATTTTTTTTTAATCTTTCTTCAGTATATAAAATATTGTGCATGAATCTCCATTGAAATTCTTTTACATTATTTTCAATTGTCAACTGTTTTAATCCCGACCACACATTTTCCCAAAGTATATTGTTTCCAAATATTTCCTTCCACTTAATTTGACATTTTGGAGATACTTCTTTATTTAAAACTGTACGAATATATTTGAGTTTTAACTTTGATGGTTTGATTGTTTGGTTGTTTGAGTTAATGATCTCAAGGTCATTTGATATCTTTAATTTTCTTTCATAATGCAAACTCTGGTTTCCGCAAGATTTCAATATTTGCACGAAATCTTTAGGAATTGCCTGTTTAATTTTTGAAAATTCGGAAATACAATTTCTCCGATCAATCAGCTTCCTATAAATTTCATTACAGCTAATAAAATCTGTAGTTTCTGAATTCCAAATGTCCTGGATAGTTGTGATATCGATTTTTAAAAAAGAAGAGTATAACAATGGTTTATTTTTGAACAGAATAGAAGAGTTTCCAAATATCCTTGTATTTAAAATATCACTTTTATTTGAAGGTGTATCAATATTTTGAATGAATCCTGACCACGTATTTATAATTTTCTGATAAACTTGTGGTAATTGGTTCATATCTAAACCATTTAAACTTGATATTTACATACAAAAAAGGCATCATTATATTTTTCATCAAATTTCCGAAGCCAATACTAACCGATCGCATTCAAGCTTTCCAATGGCTCCTGCATTAAACGATATAAAAGTTTTATGTGTTTACCTTTTATAAACATATCTATACTTACCATACCCATCTCCCCTTTTATTTCATTCAAACAGCAGACATTTCTATCTACCTGATTCATTTTTCCGTCCCATATAAAGTTCCAAATTATATTATTTAGCTCTTTAGTATATTTATCCGGAATTCCTCGTATTTCGATCTCGTAAGAACAGAGAGAAAGTATCATATTTTTTACTATAAGTGTTTTACCTGTAAATGTAAGCTTCCTACTTTTCCATACGTGTATACAATTCTTAACTTTATCTATTATTTTTTTCCAAATATCATCGTCATCTATTTCATAACCATGACACACCCCTAATGTTTTAACATTGCCTGTGATCCATTTTATTTTATCAAATTTAAATCGTTTTCTTTTAGAAGCCCCTAAAAGTAAGCCTTTTGTTTTGTCATAGTTTATTCTAGAACCCGAAGCTTTTTCGTATAGGAACAAAATATTAAAAGTATTTTCTACAGCTTTTTCATTTTTATTAAATACCTGGGTGTCATCTGAAAACATACATAATTTAGTTTCTATAAAGTTCCCTCCCTCTCCTGGTAATTTTAATCCTTCTATTTCAATGTTACCCCTAATCGCACATGCCATGGGTTCAGCCTGTATGATATACAAGAGAGGCGCTATTGGACACCCTTGCCTAGCGGAGCGAGTAATCGAAAAGTATCTTGATACAAATCCATTGGTTTTAATACACGTAGTAGCATTGTATAATAGCATTTTTATCCATGCTCTAAATTTCTGGCCAAATTCAAATTTCTCCAGTACAAAATCTATCCATTCCCGTTCAACCCTATCGAACGCTTTTTGTTGATCCAAAAATAATATAATTCCTTCTTCATCTTCGTTGTCAATATATTCTATAATGTCCTGAATCATTCGGTTAGCCTCGCTTATATTTCTACCTTTAACAAACCCTTTTTGATCGGTATGAATAATTTTAGGTAATACTATCTTAAGTCTTTCAGATAGAATCTTTGCAATAATTTTATAATCACAATTTAGTAGAGTTAGTGGTCTCCAATTTTTTATATTTTCCCTTTCTCCTTCTTTATGTAGTAAGGTTAGGACCCCCTTATGTTGCGAGTTACTCAATATAGTATCATTAAAGATTTCTTGTAGTAAACTAAAGAATCGTCTTTTATTATGTCCCAGTATAAAATATTAAATTCTGATATTTTACCATCTTCGCCAGGTGATTTGTTCTGTTTAAGTAATTTCAGTACCTTTTCTACTTCACAGATATCTATATCTCTATCTAACATTTCTTTATCTTCCTTACTAACTTATCTATTATAAACTGACAAAGTTTTTCGCCCGCTGTTTTGTCACAGCCTTCCGTGGCAAAAAGTTTAGCATAAAATTTTACTTGTTCATTCAAGATAGAATCAATGTCACATTTACACACTTTGACATTTATGTGAAATGCATTTTAAATCAAAATATTGCTTTTGGTGAAAGCTTTTGCTGATATCTAAATATGTTTAAGACAAGATCTCAAATTGATGCCATTTTTGGATTTTGTTTTCATTTTTGCACAAAAAGTTAGAAATTAGGTCCTTGTGTCAATAAAGATAAAAAAAAATAAATTGAAGAATATACATACTGATGTTCGACAGATTAATGCCTTATGAACATCAGATGGAAATTTTATTTGTAGATTTATACTCTTTGTTATTTTCTTATTCAAGGGGTCAAAAATCGGCCTTATCATATATTGTTATACCTCCTTTTTTCAATTGTCGTATCTAGTAATATAACTGATTGAAGGAAATCTTCTTTTCAAATTATTAATATAATTAGGAAATATCAGAAAGTATTATTTCAGAACGGAAACAAATAAAGCCATCAAGAATTGTTTCAAATGGAAATATGTAATTTAATTGCCAACTCGATAATTATTCAAAATGAGTTTTCCAGAAAATACATTACATTTATGATCACGTTAACATCTCGCTATACTTAACGTTTATGAAAACGTATAGTTGCAAGCTTTTACCGTATTCGTATGATATTACTATTAATACCGAATCAAATCTTCTTTTTGGAACATAAGGAAGAGGTTATGACCCCTAATAATGTGTGCTGTTACGTTAATTTATATGTAAACTTTCAAACTAAATATCAAAATAAAAAAAAATTGAAACAGACATACATATATTTGGTATCCTTCAGTTTATATTCAGGCTTCAAATAAATTGAATTCAGTCAACTGTTCCACACCCAAAAACAATAAATTGAAAAAAAAAAACTGTGATGTTGGAAATATTTACTAATGATCTTAAATACCGTTGAATTTACCTTTAATGAAGTATGTTTTATCCGTTTCTGGTACCCTAAAAGCACCGTTTATTCGTCTCGGAGATCGTTTGAACAATGTTTTTCTCTTTTCTGTACGATATAGTCCGTTTTCAGTAGTCATTAGCAGTACCTTTCGCGGTTTCATAAAAAAACATGTACTCCCCATTTGCCTCTATAAAACAAAGTGAATAGAATACATGTAATAATCTGAATAGAAATATTACATACTTAATAGGTATCAATGTGTACGTAGATAATTAAAATACAAAACGTCACGTCGTTCTTGTCTGTTTCTATGTAACAGATCAGAAAAATTAATTAGACATTCATATAATAAGTTGCAATTGAAGGGTCTTTAATTGGGAATGTACGAAAAAGAAATTTCGATAAACGGCACAACATTCGAAAAAAGAGTAGGGGTGCGGTAAGGGTATGTTTTATAAGACAAGAGATATGATATCAACGTCTAAGAGGAGTCAACCCCAACAGATACAAGCTCATCTACATACAGGTCAACTGGATTCAACGATGAAATGACTCAGTAATCGTAAGCAAAACTATAACTCATCAATTGTAAAACTAGTATCATGAGTTTTGAGTGATTATAGCAACTTCATATGAAAACAACCAAACATAATATCAAGTCACATTGTTCACTTCCCAGACTTTTTACTTGTTTAGACACAATATCAAGTCACATTGATCACCGACCAGACTTTTTACTTGTGTAGACACAATATCAAGTCACATTGATCACTGACCAGACTTTGTACTTGTTTAGACACAAAATCAAGTCACATTGATCACTGACCAGACTTTTTACTTGTTTAGACACAATATCAAGTCACATTGATCACTGAACAGACTTTTTGACTTGTTTAGACACAATATCAAGTCACATTGATCACTGACATGACTTTGCACTTGTTCATATGCAAACACATAAGACGCCGTTCGTTTTTGAGGCAGCTAAGTTACAAAAAGGTACTGTTGGTTCATTTATTTCGTGGGTATCAATTTTTGTAGAATGAGGAACACTTGCATGTTCGGGGATATTCTCTGCATACAAAGCCAATAGACAATTTGTAAATTTTTTAACATTTGAATTCGTGGATCACCTGTACCCACGAAACCCACGAAAATTGGTATCAAACGAAAAACAATGAATCCACAGTAGTTCGTCCTTCAACTGTGAAATGCATGTTATTTTGTTTTGTTTTTATCATGTGTATTAATCTATATTTAAATATATTAATACACATAAACATGATGAAAAAGTATACAAAAATTAAAAAAAATACCTCCAAGGTAAATTCAAAAAGGGGAAGTCCGTAAAAACTAACAAAATTCAAATGTTAGACATTACCAACCATCGGAACGAATAGAAAACAACTGTCATATTCCTGACTTGGTACAAGCATTGGTATAACTTCGGATTTTTTTTATTAGACTGTCGTGTACAATGCAGAGGTCAGTGTAACGTGATGGGCTTTAATTATAATTTTTCAGTCACTGTCTGCGAATGCGGGCAAAGTGGTTTCAGAAACAAGTGTTAGTATTTATTTTATGAATACTTTATGTTCGTTAGAGGTAGACGAATTAGAATATAACATACTAAAAAGAAATTCCATTAGATTTAATTCCTAAAGGTAAATTAATACATTTTCATGGTTTTTGTTGCAATATTTAGGTACAGTTATGATTTACAGATATATATTCATAGTTTTGCCCACTCTTCATAACACGAGATTGATAAAATGGGTAATGGGACACATCTGTACCCTCACGTATATAATGTCTGAAGGAGATGGATCGATTATTTCTAAAGCAAAGAGTTCGGACTAAGGTTTTTGTTGTAGGTTAGAAGGTTAGACAGTTATATCATTAACCTGTTCAAAAACTGAAGAGATCTCTTTTATTGAGATAAACTAATTCTCATAATAACATTTTCATCTATATGTTTGTTTAGATCTGATAACTAACAACACTTTTTTCAGATGATTCGTCGTGAGTTTATTGAACTATTTGTAATTAAATATTTTCTGCTTAACCTAGATACATAAATAACGAAACTAAAAATGTTACTTGATTAAAAATGTCACTTGTTTTCATAAAAGCCTACTCACCTTACCATAGCAAATTTCTAGAGGTAAGTACAGGACAAATAATTTTATATATAATCGTCTATCGCCATAAAAATATAAAATAAAACATACCTTAAAGTTGATTAATAAGGTATTATAACAATTCCAGCTTGCAAACAAACAACTTATTTATTTTACTAAAGTCTTCAAGGCTCATTTACCCTTTCGTCTCTATCTATCTATCTATCTATCTATCTATCTATCTATCTATCTATCTATCTATCTATCTATCTATCTATCTATCTATCTATCTATCTATCTATCTATCTATCTATCTATCTATCTATGTATCTATCTATCTATCTATCTATCTTTATATATATCTATCTCTCTATCTATCTATCCACCTACTCTCTCTCTCTCTCTCTCTCTCTCTCTCTCTCTCTCTATCTCTCTCTCTCTCTCTCTCTCTCTCTCTCTCCATCCATTCGTCTATTCAATCCCTAAACAAGAGATAAATGACAAAAACAAGTTAACAGAATGGAAGTGCATTATTATTTTAGTTCGTACAGAATTGAGAAAATCATATGTAATCACCAGTTTCGAATGGTTTAGGTAAACCATCTACGCCGGGTTCCATATCTTGAACGCCACATCTTGGTGTATTCATCTTGTTTATTGTATTGGGATCTATTTTGCCAGTAATTGGGATATTGTTAAACTCCTGAAAGGACCTGCAAATAGAGTTAATTATTAGTATTGGTATATTATATATATATCAGTCTACTGCAAACCTGTATTTCAGATTTAAATATTATGGTAGTTTAATAAACCAATGAACATTAAGAATGTCCACATTTGACATTTCCTTGACTTATTTAAAGTTAACTCTTCTGAGTATACCTAGGCTTTACTATAAAAAAAAATATTTCTAATAATATTGCCCAATGTTTTCTAAGGCTATGTAATAAAAACATTTTAAGCATCCTGATATTGTCCAATGTTTTCCTAGGTTATGTGATAAAATCATTTCTCAGCAACTTGATATTTTCCTATGTTTTCCTGAGTCTAAAAACATTTCTAAGCCGCCTATTATTACACAATGTTTTTTTTTTTTTTTTAATTTGCGTCTCAAATACAGTGGTTTATGAATGTATTTTATTGGATGCAACAATGAAAAAGATATATCGTCTCAACAGCTAGTGATGAAATCCCACTGGGAGAATTGCAAATTACTGTCTATCATATTAAAAGCTAAAATCGGTTCATATTTCATTTAGAACTTACTTTAGAGCAGTAGTCCTCTCAGTAGTTGTATGTAATTTCAACATTTTAGCGGCTGACATATAACCAAATTTTTCGAGATAACTCTGAAAAAGACAATATCGATGTTTGATTTCACTAACATAAGGACAAAATATTAATTAAAGAAAAACTTATCGTTTGTGTATGGTTAACATCAAGGAACGTTGAGTTACAATTGTAACTATAAGGTGATCGTGTTTGAAACATCGTTATAAAAAGGTGTCACTAATTCAAGAATTTTTCAACATTTTCTCTTTATCATATTGGTTAAAGATTCTGTTTATATCATGTATATTATGACACTCATTGTTCGATCATAAATGCATTAGCTCCTTCACTAAAAAATATATTGACGATAAGGAAGAATGACTGACATTTTCTTCACATAATTATACGTGCAAATTTCTCTGATATGTGGCTAATTTCATAGTTTAGTTAAAGATATGTTATATTTTGATGTATGTTTAAAACAATGTAAAATACAAACCATAAGTACCACAACTTTTCCAACCACTGGTATTACATTGAATGGGGTTTTTAATGCTAATACATCTTTTAGTAGAAAGTAAAAAACTTATCATTTCCTCTAAGTGCGTGCTGTTTTCCTGTGACTATTACGACGAATACAAAGAAGGTATACATTGGAAGTATTTAGAGTTGTCAAAATGTCTGGAAAAGGTACTAGGATCAAACAGTTTTGATGGGTCATTCGAGCATGAAAGTAGAATTATCACATTACTATGGTTACATGAATATTTTGTTCATGTATCTTACAAAATTAAGAAGACATATACCACCCAAAAAAGGTTTTGCAACATTTCCTTTGAGATGATTGAGGGTAAAATCTTTGTAAAAATGTTCCAAATGATCTCTAATTGACAGCATTACTGTTTGAAAGGATGCTGAATTGAATAAAGAAACTAAAAGAATATGATAAAATGTTGGTGGGATAAAAACTTGTCCTTATTAATTTTTTCCTCATTTAGGGTAAGGGAAAACAGGTTTCTGTTCATATGTAATCAATTATGCCATAAAATTCATCTCTTCGTTAATTATGTACGTGGTATGCATTTTTGAACTAGGCAAAAGTGCACAAATTGTTTATATGGTGACTTTTTGACCTCTTCCCTTGAAGTTTGCGAACAGAGTAGCTGTCTGTAATTGACCAAGAAACCTGTAGTACGTTTGAATACACAAATTATTGAAGATAAAGAAAAGACATAAAATTGAAATGCGAATCGGTCAGACAGATGCTGAATTGCTAAACTTGTTTTTAAAAGTATATTAACCAGTCTCGTATGTCGTAATAGTTTAACTTTTATTTCATTCTTTGTTTGTTTATTTGTTATGAATGTTTAGTTTCTTTACTTCCGTTATTGGTGATAACATTTCGCATTCTGTATAAAATGAAATACTCTCTTTGAAGTTTTCTTGGCCAGGAGAGATAACAACGCTAAAAGAACATAACTTCGAACTAGTCTCGCACTGTTCACTTTTAGTGTTGTAATATATCATAAAACCCTCAACTTACAGCAGTGTGTCTATACTATTGGATGCAATGATTCTTTAAATGTTGAAATTGCGCAGGCTAACAAAAGACAAGAACAAATAACCAACACGTCTAATGTACCAGTTCGTAGATTATTCGAACATTTTAATTTGTAAGGTTCATAATATATTTTTAAGAATAATAATGGATCTAAAGTTTTTCTTTTTGTTACAATCTGCCAGATCTATTCAAAGAGTTTCATATCCTACAGAGGAGCTGCTGAAGTCAATCTTGCAATATATACACGAAACTATACTCCTGCTTTACTTGAGATACTATTGATAAAAATGATTTCGCCATTTCAGACTAAAAGAATCGCGGGTAATTGGGTTATTGGTACAAAAAAAATGAAATTAACATGACTCCATCCGTTAGATTACCATTCGGTAGCACATTTGTTAAAAGCGGCTCAATTTGCCTAATATGTCAAGTGTATTCTTTCAAATTTATAAAGTGTTATTTTCATTTTTGAGAGCACTGGGTAGATACCGCTGCTGTGGACTAGCAGTCTCCGAGGGTATCATCAGCTTATTAGTCAGTACCTCAGTATTGCCATAATTTATGACAATCCTTACTTATATTGTACGTTTCTAAATTAAAAATTATTAAGAAACTAAGGTTTCAGCACCCTCAAGTAAAGTTGGCCCGAGAATGATTCGGCTATTATGTTAAGGCTCGTTTTGGTCATACAGCGCTTTAATTGTTTCGGTTCTAATACATCCTTGAATTGGCTCTCAAATATTCTTCTTTGAGCGGTACTGAAATTTTTAAAGTATGAAAGTTTTGTTTTAATTTTTTTTTTCAAACAACTCTAATATATGGTGTGATTGATTTTTATATAAATAATCGATTTCGTAGTTGCAGAGTCTTTTAATGTTTATCTTTATTTTTTTATGCTTTTGTTTGTCTTTTGCATTGGTTTGGTCATTTTTCATTTTTTCAATGGCATTGTCAGTCAGTCATAGACTTATGATACGAATAAGAAGATGTGGTATGAGTGCCAATAAGACAACTCGCCATTCAAGTTACAATGTATAAAAAAATAACAATTATAGGTCAAAGTACGACCTTCAACACGGAGCCATGGCTCACACCAAACAGCAAGCTATAAAGGTCCCCAAAATGACTAGTTTGTTTGGAATTTCCTTGGTATCTCACGCCTTTCTTGTATGTTGATAATGGACACTAGTGAACAAAAGACTACTACAAATCATAACCATGATGCATTGTAGTTAGCTTTAGCGCAATCTCAATACATATTTAATACTACTGTGTCTCTCATTGTCATAAAATTGAAAAATATCGATAATTGTGTTGAACACATTGATCTAATTTTTTATATTATTTATTATATTATAGGATTTATTCAACGACAAAGCACAGTTATTTACTTACATCAACTGCGCTATAGTCCCCATTGGTAACTGCACGAACTTGTCGGTGCCTGTATATCCCAAGACTGCTGGAAAATACGCCTATGAAAATCAATAGCTTCATTTTTTAAATAACACACGTTTATTATAAAATGATGAATACTGTTCAACTTTAAACCTACTTATATTTTTTAAAAAGGATTTATTAGTTTTAAACTAACAATATATATATATATATATATATATGTGCTATCAAAGTTTAAGCAGGTTGATACCCTTATAAGTATATAAGTACATTGACTGATCTCGAAACAGACGATTATTAAACGAGTTTAATGTACCGGATTTACACACGGATGGAACGGGTTTAACCGATTATGTCTGTTAAGGTTGCTCACCCAAAATTTTCAATATAACAAAACTATAAACAACCGACATAAAGTGTAGGATTTTGCTGGTTATAAAACCAGGTTGAACCCATAATTTTCTATAAACATTGTCTGTACCAAGTCAGGATAATGACAGTTGTTTTTCACTTTTTACGTTGCTTGAAATCGTTTGATTTTGTCATTTTGTACGGACTTCCCATTTTTTTAATGTGCATTGGATATAGTTATTTTTGTCAAAATGATAGATCAACACCAATACTTTATTTTTTGCTGGTCGTAAAAAGTTTCTTTGATCACATTTTTGTATTTTACCAATACGTTTTGGTCTATAGATAGCTCGTGTATTTTAAAAATTTCAGATTGCTATTTGTTATCAAAATGTAATATTACCTGAACATTAGTAATTATAATGATATAAAATTGTCTCATACAACAAGGTCTTAGTTCAAAAACGAATCGGAAAGATGTGTTTGACTTAGTTAAATCAAAAAAGGGTAAATTTGTAACATAGATTGCTTACAAAATATACTTTTTCGGAAATGATTGAATATCATGAAAACTCTATCGGGAGGACAGTCCATTTTTGACTAATTTACAGCAAACCAACGAGGGGTAGCAATTGCATTTACAAAAACATTGAGTATAAAATACATAAACTGTAAAAGATGACCACAGACATAGACCCTAATAAGCCTAGATTTATTATATGTATTGAGGGTGATTTATTTCCTTATTCTTTTTAATTTCTTGTACCATTTTGCTCTATTCTTTATCTTTTTTTGCCCATTTTTCTCTATTCCTCCGATTTTGGCATTTCATTATTCTTTATTCTTTTTTTTTTTCCCTTTTTCCCTGTTGTTTATGTTTTTGGTCCTTTATTCTGCAACTTTAGATCATTATTCTATATTATGTAAACCCCATTCGGACCCGGCTCAAAACAAAGATTCCCAAGATTTGTATATAACATTAGGTGAAAAGATAAAAAAAACTTTAAAAACCAGTTCGTTGTCATAACTTGAGATTATAATTTAGTCAAAAGTCGAGGTCTTGATACATATAATTATCAAAATGTAAATACCCAAAAGGTAAGGAGAAAGTTCAAGACTTAATAGCAATTAATAATTAAACAGACTTCTTTATGAAAAGTTACCCAGAATGAAAAAAATCAATCGAAAAAAACTAATACCATAACACAAGCAAGAGTATATTGTTTTTCAATGTCCCAAGACCTTATTCAAAAGGTATAAGAGTATGTACAAATTCTCAACAGTTATAGATCCGATCATTTCCGAATAATATTGCACTTGAAGAGGAATGCTTTCATAATTGGAAGAGGAGTATGGAAATGTGACAGTTCAATTTTACATGATATTGAATATTCCAATACTATAAAAGACATTATACATAAAGTTAAATTCCAATATGCATCATTAGCATATAAGAGAGACAAATTAAAACAGATACATAATTTACTATAAACGACCAACTCTTTTTAAAAATATTTCTTACTGAAGGTTGCACTTTGTAAATGCAGTTGTTTCACAAACCACGCCTCTTTTGGGAAGATATATAATATTCAAAGATACTTTGTTTGTTTACGTACTGGTTCTCAGATATGATCTCTGTTTCATCTCACAGAGACATTACTTGGGAATGTTACCAGTATATTTACACTAGGTTGCAGGGAATTTTGAATTCTGAGGGTCATCTAAAGTGAAGGTAGGGGTAGTACAGAACTTAAGTATAAGTTTAAACTCTTAGAAGTTTGGGACATATAAATGTGGAAAATATGCCGCACAGCCATTTGTTTTGACTTTTGAATAAAATAGAAGTGCATATCAACTTTTCATTCTAAGATATAATTTTTCACGAAACTTCATTATAAAAGTGGTACAGTTTTAGCGGTAAAGGGAGTTCCTATGGGAAATTGTATTGTCTATATTTACAGAAATGCAACCTAAAATTAAAAGAAAAAAATTTCAAATTCATCTTTTAAATAGAAGGAAAGAGATGAACAGGAAAATTGTTATCAGAAGAAATGCAAAGACTGGAAAAAAGCATTCAACATGTTTCAACAGAGAAATATTAACAGAATTAAAAAAAAAAAAGAAAGAAATTTAAATATAATACGACAAGTCAAAATTATGGAGTACGTTACATGCTTTATCAGATAAAAAATGCAATGGATTGAAGAAGTGGAATATTATTTTAATTCGTTTGGACACATATAAGAACATTTCTATAATTAATGGTTTTAAAAGGGTTGGACTGTCAATAAATTAACAACAGGGTATTATTGCTTGTTTACCAAAAGGCGATAAACCTAGACAGTCATGAAAAACTGGCGATTTATAAATTTATCAAAAACTACATATAAACTATCATCAAGCTGTATATCAAAGCGTAAACAATCTGTTTTAGCCATTATTATTAACAAAGATCAGACAGATTTAATTCCCGATAGACATATCGGAGAAAACACCTCTTAAACAAATATTAGTTCAGCAGTTTCTGAAAACTGTTCCTGTCAGATTCGTCTGTCTTTCGTGTGTAGAAATTTAAGGAATCATAATTAGAAAACAAAAAGAAATTAAAGGAATTGAAATTGATGATTCACAATGTTTAAAATCACAATACGCAGATCACACATCACTTCGCTTACTGCAAAAACATGTTGAAGTTTCTGGTATCAATATGAACCTGGACGAAATACCGGTAGTGTGGATAAGCAAAAAGAAATATAGTAAAACACAATGTGTGTGAATAAGGGGTTGGAATGGGATTCCAGTAGGTTTACAACACTACTAGGTATAAACTATTCGGTCAATTTGTATGAAATCGAACTTTTAAATTACTATCCGAGAATTTTTTTTTAAATGAAATATGACAAAAATGTCGCATAAGCAAACATCAACACCAGGTAGAAAATAGCAATCATCAAGACACTAATTATTTCATAACGTATCAATCTGTTTTAAAATTACAAGCACCATGCAACAATTCTAAAAAAAAACTAATTGATAGAATGTTGTTTTTTTTTTATTCATTTGGAAAAAAAATTGACAAAATAAAAAGAGAAATACTATGTTTTACACATATATTTGGACGGCTGGAAATGTTGGATCTTGACAAATATATTAAATGGCTGAAATCAACATTGACTCGACGGTCGTAAAAAAACAACTTAAAAATGAATAAACTATCAGAAAATACTAAACAATAAATAGTGAAAGCCTTGTATATCTGGACCGGACAAACAAATGTAAAATGAAATTGAGAATGGAAATGAGGAATGTGTCAAAGAGACAGCAATCCGACCAAAGAGCAGAACACAGCTGAAGGCCACCAATGGGTCTTCAACACAGCGAGAAAATCCCGCACCCGGAGGCTGGCTTCAGCTGACCCCTAAACAAAAATGTGTACTAGTTTAATGAAAATGGATGTCACACTAAACTCCAAAACATATAAATGAACTAAAATTAAAAAAAACTTACAAGATTTACAAAGTCCTCAGGCTCCTGACTTTGGACAGGCATAAACATGCGGAGGGGTTAAACCTGTTTTGTCCTCTTTTCGGAAGGAGTCGACAAGGCTTGAACAGAATTACAAATTTAACTTGTACCAACAAAAGAAGAAGAGTTTGTACAAAATTCTCTGTAGGAACAATTAGAATATCAAAAAAGGAACAAAATTTATCTTCTATAATTACTAGCAGATAATTTGTTGTGTTTTGTGTACTGTTGTTTGTCTGTTCATTTGTTTTCTTTTTCAGCAATGGCGTTGTCAGTTATTTTTGACCTATGAGTTTGAATGTCCCTTTGGTATCTTTCGCCTTTCATTTTCAAAGCAATCACCATGTGTTGAGACTATTGATTTTGTATATATCTAACTAGTAATAAAAAACATAAAGGGTGATAAACGTTGATACACTATCCGATATTTGATAATAGGAGATGTGAATAATAAATATTTCCCGTTATCTATCGGTATGTATCAATTCATATAATATCAACATCATTTATTTTAATTAAATTTGCTTTTAAACGTAAACCCGTAACATATGTTCTTAAGTAGTGTGGTGGTAAAACTAAGACAAAATGTGTTTATATGTATAGAATATTTTGAATAACATTTTAGGATATCAACTAGTAGTTCCAGTGCATAATCTGATTTTAGATATTGTGATGAAATCTATAATAAAAAAGAACCACAAAAAGTACACTTAATTTTATTAAATGTTAAAAAAAATAGTTATAGATAGTAACATGATTTAAGTAACTGTCTGACATGCCTTTTGCACTATTAAAAAAAAAAAAAAAAAACTCTTGTTAGCCTGTAAATTTTATTGAAGTGTATGTACAAAGAATTGGTCTAAATACAGATTTTTAAAATTAACAATCTTTCATTCCTAAATGGTGAGATACAAAGCGAGCCACACATATATGCCTGGTGCAAATCTATTACACAATGGTCAAAAACAAAAACAAAGAAATGACAAACAACATAAAGAGCAATGCACTGAAAACAAAACATTGAGACCAGAATTTTGTTATTCTCCTAAATCATTGCTCCAGGCAAGGCATCAGGTTGCAACCTCAATTTTCAACCTGCGTCTTACGTAATATGCCTGTTCAAAACCTGTCATTGTTGTCCAGGGGTTGTTGTTGTATGTCGTCTGCCATACTTATGAACTATTTCACTTTTTTTGGTCAAATGACCGTTAATAGTTTCCCCTATACGGCACGGATTTTACTCATTATTGAATGCCTTGCAGTGAGCAGTAGTTACTTACATTCCTGTTCTTTTAGTATTTGGTTGCCTCTTGTCACATTGGTAATAATGCCACATCTCCTCATATTTATATTTTGCATCTTTTATTGTTTTGTCCTTCGTATCCAAATTGAAGACCAGAATTGTTAAATACATAGCTTTTCAAAGATAACGATTATCTGTACATATGGATATTGAACTAAATGTACTCTTGAACGATGTAAGTCCGTTTTGGTCTCCAAATATCACAATTACGTTTTGTATACTAGAGTTTTTTTTTTTTTATTGAATTAGAAAGGTTGTCCCGATAATAACTCTTGTAAATATACTTAAGAGCATTTCATTTGTGCATAGATACTAATAACAGGTGGTTTACTTTGCAAAAGTCATTTTCCATGGACATGCCATTGGTATATGTGAATAAAAACGAAGTATGGATTTATCTTTATATAGTTATATTTAACATGTCCAAGAGAAAATAGACATGAACTCTAGTTGCTTGTTCATTTGTTCATGAATCCAACTCGTTATTACCTGTATTAACGTTGTTTGAAATTATCCTTCAATTAATAAAAAAAAAAATAACGTTAAATTGAATGATGTCAGTAAAAATGTCGGTCATCGTGTTAAACAATATTTAACTGAATAAATATAGCTTTCGAAATTTTTTTTTTTTTTTTTTTGTAAATTAAGTTCTTCCTGGAAACAAATGACACTGATACGATTATTTCCTGTTTAACCTATTCATGATATTAATATAATGATAGGATATATGTTTGTTGGTACCATAATGTGTCAATGGCTAATACAACACTCTTCACATCTGTTATCTTGTTTATCAATACGTTTAGTAAGTATATACTCGTTGAATACATTAAGAAAAAAAGCATAAATTTAACTTATCGACAATGTTTTATTCAAGAAAAAAAAAATAGATGATCAGTTAAAACAATACATTTGAATTATTAAAATTTCTTATTTACTATAGACATGATAGAGATTATTGCTTTAGGGGGAAATGAGCACCTTTATCCATGTCATCATACGGATTTGTTTAGTACTGCTGTTTAGAGCAGTTAATATTAATGAAAGGCATATAGTCACTCAATTATTGATAAAAAGTTGAACTATATGCTACTTTCATTTGGTTGAACTAAAAATACATGCAACAGTACCTAGCTAATAAAAAGTATGTGCCGTTATAGTGGCAACTTTACGTTACAATATTGAAAAATATTGAATCTCTTATTCCGAAAAAGTCTAAGAATGTTAGCCTGTCTTTTTGTTCTTCGTGCTGATATTTTCAAAAGTGTTTAACGTTTCGTGATGCATCATTCTTTATCTTGTGTCATTCGTAATCAAAAACTGACAAGGTTAAAGATGGCATTACAAAAATAATGTTTATCAATTTTTATGATTGTGTTGATTTGCCTGAATTGATTAAAACAATTGACAACCCTTCAATTTCTTTTTTTTCGATTTTTAAGGTTCTTATGTACTTCTTCCGCTTGGCGGCCTACATTTTTTGGGGCTGATTGGTCCCCATGATTAGTAATTCACTAGTTTGTTTCGAAATAGACAAATAAGTAGACGTGGACTGAATAAACCTGCAAAGGTTACACAATAAACGAAGTGTTTTCACAGTTTGAAATCAAATATGTAATGTTAAATTTAAATTTGATAGCCAAATATTTTTCTTTCAGTTTTGGAGAAACAAGATTTACATTCCTTAAAAACAAAATGGATGACTCATTAAGGTAAATATATAATACCTTTGTCTGTTATGTTTCATTTATTACCATGAATGCCATCGGTACAATTGACATTGCAAAATGAGCATACAATGTTCTCGTATTTAATAATTTTCCATAATCGTATTTTTATATGTACAGATGGGTGCAGTCCTAACCTGTACAGCAAGTTAACTTGATAACCAGTCATTTGGACTGGTCAAGGTTAACCTGTGACAGGATTTTGGACTTCTCTGACCAGTCCTAGGACTACAATCTAGTTAACTTGAAAAGCGGACTTGGTCCTAGGACTGTTTTTATGTCTGCCGAAAAAGTTAACTTGGAAACAGGTCCGCTGTTGATATAAGTTAACTTCGAAACCAGTTCTGCCATAAGTTAACACAAGTTAACTTTAATTTTGACAACTCCGATCGAACCAGATCTGATCTCAAGTTAACTTTTGGCCTGGTCTGCTCAACACTAAGTTTACTTGTAATCAGGACCGCTCGATCTACATCGATTTTTTAATTTTTTTTTTTATGTCTTTGTTTCTTGGTATAAACATAGAAAAAATAAAGTCAATTTAATACTTCTGTGATATAAACATGATTAAATACATGTAACTCCGTGTTGAAGACCGTACTTTGACCTATAATGGTTTACTTTTATAAATTTTGACTTGGATGGAGAGGTAATTTGTCTCATTGGCACTCATACCACATCTTCTTATATCTATTTGTAAATAAAGTACGCATAAAACTTTGCTTGTTATATACAAATTTGTCCGTGATCTGCCTTTCTATATATTAAAAAAAAACGATAATGGTTACAATGCTAACGAGCTGAATATATATTCCAGTACATATCAAATTCTTTAAATCGTATCAACCATATTTGCACTTTATAATGTAAATCTATATAGCCGCATAGTAAATCAGAAATATTTTGATGTCGGGATAGAATGTACAATACAAATGACAGCAATAGTAGAACACAATCACTGCAAAATTTTACCCGCATAAATTTAGAGTGCCAGCATGTCCTCCTTTTGTTCAATATATTGATACGTAACAAAATTTCAGTAGTTTGGATACCCCAGGCTGACTCGTATAGCAAAATTATTTGACCGTATCAACCAAAACTTACCATATTTGCACTTTATCATGTAAATCTATATAGCCGCATAATAATTCGGTAATGTTTTATGTCAGGATGTATTGTATAATACAAATGACAGCAATATTGGAACATAATGTGAATACAAAATGTTGTCCCTATAAATCTAGATTGCCAGCATGTCCTCTTTTTAATCAAAATATTGTCTCGCATCAAAATTTCAGTAGTTTTGATACCTCAGGCTGACTTCTATAACAAAATTATTTGACTGCATCAAACAAAACTGACCATATTTGCACTTTATTTTGTAAATCTATATAGCCGCATAGTAAATCAGCAACTATTTTTATGTCAGGATTTAATGTATAATACAAATGACAGCAATATTGGAACACAACAACTACACATTTTTGTCCACATACATTAAGAGTGCCAGCATGTCCTCCTTTTGTTCAATATATTGTTATGTAACAAAATTTCAGTAGTTTTGATACCCCAGGGTGACTTGTATAGCACAATTATTTGACCGTATCAACAAAAACTTACAATATTTGCACTTTATCATGTAAATCTATATAGGCGCATAATAATTCAGTAATATGTTATGTCAGGATGTATTGTATAATACAAATGACAGCAATATTGGAACAGAATGTGAATACAAAATTTTAACTGTATCAATCTAAATTGCCAGCATGTCCTCTTTTTAATCAAAATATTGTCTCGCAACAAAATTTCAGTAGTTTTGATACCTCAGGCTGACTCCTATAACAAAATCATTTGACCGCATCAACCAAAACTGACCATATTTGCACTTTATTTTGTAAATCTACATAGCCGCATAGTAAATCAGCAACTATTTTTATGTCAGGATTTAATGTATAATACAAATGACAGCAATATTGGAACATAATGTGAATACAAAATTTTGTCCCTATAAATCTAGATTGCCAGCATGTCCTCTTTTTAATCAAAATATTGTCTCGCATCAAAATTTCAGTAGTTTTGATACCTCAGGCTGACTTCTATAACAAAATTATTTGACTGCATCAAACAAAACTGACCATATTTGCACTTTATTTTGTAAATCTATATAGCCGCATAGTAAATCAGCAACTATTTTTATGTCAGGATTTAATGTATAATACAAATGACAGCAATATTGGAACACAACAACTACAAATTTTTGTCCACATACATTTAGAGTGCCAGCATGTCCTCCTTTTGTTCAATATATTGTTATGTAACAAAATTTCAGTAGTTTTGATACCCCAGGGTGACTTGTATAGCACAATTATTTGACCGTATCAACAAAAACTTACAATATTTGCACTTTATCATGTAAATCTATATAGGCGCATAATAATTCAGTAATATGTTATGTCAGGATGTATTGTATAATACAAATGACAGCAATATTGGAACAGAATGTGAATACAAAATTTTAACTGTATCAATCTAAATTGCCAGCATGTCCTCTTTTTAATCAAAATATTGTCTCGCAACAAAATTTCAGTAGTTTTGATACCTCAGGCTGACTCCTATAACAAAATCATTTGACCGCATCAACCAAAACTGACCATATTTGCACTTTATTTTGTAAATCTACATAGCCGCATAGTAAATCAGCAACTATTTTTATGTCAGGATTTAATGTATAATACAAATGACAGCAATATTGGAACACAACAGCTACAAATTTTTGTCCGCATACATTTAGAGTGCTAGCATGTCCTCTTTTTGTTCAATATATTGATACGTAACAACATTTCATTAGTTTTGATACCCAAGGCTGACCCGTATAGCAAAATTATTTGACCGTATCAACAAAAACTTACCATATTTGCACTTTATTTTGTAAATCTATATAGCCGCATAATAATTCAGTAATATTTTATGTCAGGATGTATTGTATAATACAAATGACAGCAATATTGAAACAGAATGTGAATACAAAATTTTAACTGTATAAATCTAGATTGCCAGCATGTCCTCTTTTTAATCAAAATATTGTCTCGCATCAAAATTTCAGTAGTGCTGATACCTCAGGCTGACTCCTATAACAAAATTATTTGACCGCATCATTAAAAACTGACCATATTTGCACTTTATTTTGTAAATCTATATAGCCACATAGTAAATCAGCAGCTATTTTTATGTCAGGATTTAATGTATAATACAAATGACAGCAATATTGGAACACAACAGCTACAAATTTTTGTCCGCATAAATTTAGAGTGCCAGCATGTCCTCCTTTTGTTCAATATATTGATACGTAACAGAATTTCAGTAGTTTTGATACCCCAGGCTGACCCTATGTTTTTGAATTCACAGTCATGGAGTGATCGTCAGTTTGCAAAGAAGTCCACTCAAACCAGTGTTATGGACAGTCTTAAACTTGCAGTGAAGTGGGAGCTTTTTTTTGTACCGTGTCTTTGAGATGAGATGCAGCAATAAAAGCGCTGATATTTTTTTTAAGGTTTTTTTTGCGCATATACGGATTGTATGTCGTGGAAAGATACCCTATATCCTTTCTTTTCTACTATGTACTTTTACTTATCAAAGGGTCTCATTATGCATTTTCGATGAATAACATTTGGTCGCGAATTTTTGCTACTCATTCAAAAATTTAGTATTTTATAGTTTAGCACTAATTATATCTAAAC
The DNA here is from genome assembly GCF_021869535.1 of Mytilus californianus. Classification (NCBI taxonomy): domain Eukaryota; kingdom Metazoa; phylum Mollusca; class Bivalvia; order Mytilida; family Mytilidae; genus Mytilus; species Mytilus californianus. The sequence continues at coordinate 39,979,207 of NW_026262712.1, forward strand.
AATGGGTATACCAAATCTACCGTTGTTGTCCGATTTATTCGTGGCAAGTTGACCAACCATGCGCCTTGACCGCTTTTAACAATGAGTTTGAAATCATTGAATATACTTGTCACTACGGAACACATTCCAATCATTTACAAACAAAAGCAAATCGTTCAATCAGCAAGGACCGGTAAGAAATCTCTGCTTAGTCTGCTGAAATTCCCGACTCTAGAACAATATGACAAGTGTGTACAAAATGTGCTGTTCTGATTCTTATAACCAGACACATTCAAAAGTATCATTATACCTTTGTTGAAGAAAACAAACATTAATCATAATTACAGATAAAAAATGTGTGTTTTTTTTTTTTTAAACTTTTTTTCGATTTTAAAGATCTTATATTACATTCTTGTCTCCAATAAATGTGCCCTCATCTATAATATTTCATATTTTTGTTATTAATATGAGTAAAAGGAGATGCGGGTTGTAGGTTGGAGAGACAATCTTCCAGCTGAATAAGAAATACATAAAGGACGTCTGTGGTTTCGCAATTGGCTGATTCAGATTAAATCAACATGCTTAGTATAGTTTTTATCAGTTTCACCTGATTATCTTTCTATTAAACGTTATATTTTAAAAGAGAGGCGAGAAATATCATAGGGACATTCAAAGTCGAAAATAAACTGACAACGCCATAGCAAAAAGAAAAGAAAAAGACCGAAAGACAAACAACACACAACATAGAAAATAAAAGACTGATAAATACAAACACTATACAAAAAAGGGGCCGATCTCAGATGCTCCGGACGGGTAAGCCGATCATGCTCCACATGTGGGACCCGTTGTGTTGCTCATTTTAGTACAAACCCTGTGATAAGTGATAGTTCGGTAGGTCACAATCGGCAAATCACTATATATCACAAAACAAAAGAAGGAGTTATACAGATACCGGTTCATTCTTCATGGAATTGAATAACGAATCTGGGTGGAACACTTTTAAAACACAAACCAGGTCATTCCATATCAACATGTCTCACGTCTGTCATTCCATGGTTAGAAATTCAAATATTAAGGTGCAAAAAAGTGAGTAATTTATAAATCTTCTACTATTCAGAAAGACCACGTGTCTAATCGAATGAGAAAGTAAGCCTAATTAAGTAAGGGTCACTCTGATCCTCGTTTTGTAGTGTATTTTTACTTATTTCTCAATTAATCTAGCACGGTTGTAGAAAATGTTATACTTCAAAATCGAAAATAGTAACAGCCGCATTTTTTTTACAATGATATACAAAATAACACATAATAAGTGAACCGAAATTTCCCTTTTATCAGGTTTTAAGTGGTCCGTCAGCGTGCTGAAAAGCCAATATTATCATGTCGACACATTTTTGCCCTAGGTGGTTTGGACACAGTACATTATGATCTAGTAAACTTGAAAATCTAATTTACTTCTTGATATGATATTGAAGGTATAATGGAAAAATGTATTTTCAAATACACAGCTTTAACTCGTCCCATCATTTTCAATAAAATCTAAAGTGTTTCGTATCATAACGTGTTATTTCAGACTTGCCAATCTCTGGGTTTATAAGTCTCTTAAAATAAGTAAAAAATGTCTATTCCACCATAATTAACCAAAGTACACAATAGAATGTTATTAGGTAACGTATATCATTGTCCATAACAAAAATACGACTGACAACGGTTGATTCTAGAAACAGAGAAAAACACATTAGACGTAAGAGCAATGGTTTCAGATAGCTTCATAAACTATGTTTATCGTGTAATGAGGTCCTTTTAATATTTGGCTTGTGTGCCGTTGGGTTGCTGTCTCATTAATATAAACCCCAAATCTCCATTTATTCATATGATAATGATCCTGTCAAATATCAGTATTGTTCATGTATGCGTAATGATTTCGGCTAACAAAGAAAAACAAAAAGGCATATAGACAAAGCACATTAGTTAAAACGACAGACAAGAATACAAAAAATTACCATAGCACAATAACACTATGACGGGATGTATAGTACCGAGCCATGTCAAATGAATATTACCAAAAATAGACGAACAGTAAAAGAAATAATTTACAAAGACAAATAAAAGAATACAATAACAATCAATTAAGATGATAGACAACGTCTTTACCTAGAATATATACTTCAAGACTATCGTGTATTATTTGTGAAGTTGGTTCGAAATAGTTATCAACAAGGTCTTGGTATCTTCCGATGAACTTTTTTAAAAAAGGACGAGACGTTCTTTGACATTATCCTGGTTCATTAACTTTCTGCTCAGACACTGGTGACGTTTTACAAAGTCTGAGTGTAGCTTCAAGCTCTTGAATACTGAATGAGTTGGAAAATGGATATCCCATGTCCAGGTGAAGTTGGTATATTGCTACTAAGGTGGGGGAAATTGATAATTTCAAAATTAAAATCGTATCATTTGACATAGATTTTGGTACTGAGATGACTGCTTATGTCAAAATCGAGGTATAAGTCTAAAAATGAGGCAGATAAAGCTGTCTCTGTTGTTTCTTGTTGTTTATTTAATTTCTAGTTCTGGAGCATATATTAATTTAACCAAATTAAAAATGTTTGGATTGTTTTTTATGGAAAGAACATCATCAATATATCTAAATATGAAATTAAAAGATCTGGTTTCTTTGATCTTCTTGTTTTTGAAAAGTGTCTGAAGGAACTCCGACTCATGTGAAAATAAGAAGAAGTCGGCAAGGAGAGGTGCACAGTTCGTTCCCATAGGAATGCCGACAATTTGGTGAAAAAGTCTACCTCATATTTCAAATAATATGTTGTCAATATGAGTTTTAATCTGGACTGGAACGTTGACGAGAATGCTGCAAATGCAGTGTTAGCTATCGTAAACATTTGAATACATCTACAAGTTGTAATACATAAACAATTTATTTCATCCGTAAACTTGCAGCTGTGTCAGTCCAGAGACATATACACACATATATCTTTAAACAGTCAAAATTGAAAACAGAACTAGGAGAAACACTTTTCAAATAAAATCATATAAGTGAGCCTCATCGCTGTAGTTAGCAAATAGCAACTGCTTCTTTGAATTATTATAACAAAGTGAAAAAGGAGAAACAAGACCATCACTTGCTGCCAATACTTCTCTATGTCGTTGTCCGACAGGAAAGATAACTACAAAATTGTTTGATTTGGTTCCAACCCCGTACACATTGCCATCATTATCTACATCAATACCATGAGGATACTTCAAAATGCTTTCATTATGGAAAGACCATTGCGGTTTACCTTGTTGATCATAACAAGTAACGACATTTGTGAGCACGTTTGAGTGATATATCTGATTCCCAAATGCTGCAGTGTAACAGTAGTGCGGCATGTTATCTTTGACTATGTCACTTATAGACTCGTCGTACGGATTGATCATTCTTATCTCTTTGTCGTAACCAGAATAAATGAATCGACTATGTTTCATTGTTATTCCACAATTACACGAATCCAATGTAATTGTTTTCTTGATTTGTTTCTTCTCCACGTCTATAATGGTAATACAATGCTTATCTAAACCACCAGATGTAACAGCCAATGTATTGTCCTCACTGATATACACTATATCAAACGGGTTGCACGGCATCGTCACCTCAAAATCTATTAATCCTTTATAACTGAATACTTTTACTGCCAATTCAGAGTAGTAAGTAAACACCATTCTACCATCTGGTAGCATGCAGCATCCAAAGATGTAATTTCCATTAGCATGTATTGTCATGTTTATCATTAGTTTTGTATTTTCAATGAATCTTGATTGAACGGCTGGTACCATTATCTGTGCTTGTTTGGTCTTCTTCCTTCTAAGGATGATTTCACAGGGTTTTGCCTCAATGTAGACGTCTCCAAAACTTTTCATATCGGTCAAGATATTCTGAATAGCAGTGTTGATTTTATATTCTAGACTATGAATCTGCATACCCTCGCCTTGGACTAGTGAGTTCAGAAATTCATCTTTGCCACAAGCGTCTTCTTCTATTTGCTTAATTGATAGAAACAACTGAAGGTCCGTTGCGTATTGTTTGATGTTCGAAATGTTTCTCTGGTTATTTGATATTTCCTTTTCTTTTTTTCTAATGCAAACAATAACTGACGAGTTTTCGATTCCTCCTTTTCTTCAACAGCATACAGTTGTTTTATAAAATCTTTTTGTAGTTTGTCTAGATGGTTGCTCATCGTTGTTCTGGTCTTTTGAATTTCTTTTTGAATTTCTTTTCTCTTCTCTTTCAACGTCGAGAGATTTTCTTGTTGGTGTTGACGGATTTTCTGTAAATTTTCTGCTACTTCAATCAATATTTGCTCAATCTCATAGACGGTTTTTGAAGTTTTGACATTTTTAATGACGTTATCTAAATTTTCAATATTCCGGCATTCCTTGTGGCTTTCAACTATACATTTCCAACAGCAGGGAAATTGGTGTATCCTGCAATAGATTATGATTTTTTCTTGGTGTTTGCTGCAGTATTGGTTGATCCTTAGTACATCACTAGGTAACTTCTGGTAATCCGTAATTGCTATGGTGTTATGGTTTCTGGATACCTTGGACAAACTATGGTGTTCCTGACAAGCTTTACATAGTCCTTCATCACAATCTGTACACCAGACTATAGATTGTTTAGTGATATGTCGGAGGTCACACACACCACAACTCTGGCAGGTGGAGCCATATATTTCACCACACTACAAGACAATATTTATTTAATTCATAAATAAAGATATTATTCAAAAAAAAGAAAGGAAAGTCTTCCCCGTGTTAGAAAATAAACTTTTTTGATCGCAGAAATATCTGATTATAACATTGATGTATTTTTGTTAATGGTATATCGTGAAATGTACTGTTTTGTTGAAAATTGTATTATGTGATTGCTAATTCTGAGGGTTAATGTGTACTCTTATAAACTGGTTGCTGAACCCTAGGCAATTTGAAATCTGTTCGACATGTGGGTCATTTACAATAAAACCACTTCTCCTTATTTGATACGTAATGCAATATCGGAAAACGCAAATGTCCTTGTTTTGTTGAAAAGGACTATGTGACAGATAATTTTTAATTTAATCCAAAAAGATACGGTTATTTGTTAGAAATGTACTTTTGGCATCTGGAAGTGACTAAAAAAAACTGAAATATATAAAAAAAAAAGTATGGGTCATGGGCCGGGGCTATTTTTCAAGCTACAGGTTGTGCAAAATTGTCAGTTTCTGTATAGATTATTCATCGAAAACACAATTGTGCGTGATAGAAAGAAAATTAAACGGACAATTTTTAAGATATAATACGAGAAGATACCTCTTATATTACTATAAGAAAAAGAAAAAGCAGAAAAAGGGTCACATGACTCGTTTTGTTGCTACAAAAATAAAATAGTTAAATTCAAAACACATTTCAGTATAAAAGTGTCATTATCTTAATTATCTCCCCTTATATGAGAAAGTTGAAAAAAATTGAATCAAAACAAAACTATTATTTATTTGTAAAAAAGGAGTCCCAAAATTATGATAAATAGAAATAAGAAGATGTGATATGAGTGCCAATGAGACAACTATCCATCCAAGTCACAATGTGTAAAAAGTAAACAATTATAGATCAAAGTACGGCCTTCAACACTGAGTCTTGGCTCACACAAAACAACAAGATATAAAGGGCCACAAAATTACTAGTGTCAAACAATCAAAACAGGAAAACCAACGGTCTAATCTATATAAAAAACGAGAAACAAGAAACACTCATGAACCACATCAATAAACGACAACCACTAAACAACAGGTTCCTGACTTAGGACCACTGCAAACAAATTCAGCGGGTTTTAACGTTTTCACAGGCGCCAATCTTCACCCTAACATGAACCAGTAGTCTAGCATTACAACATAGACAGACACACTGTAAAATATCAGTTAAAATGCCGTCACGCAATCAAAAATAAGAAAATGCCTATACCAAGTCAGGAATATGACAGTTGTTGTCTATTCGTTTGATGTGTTTGTGCTTTTGATTTTGCCATTTGATTTGGGACTTTCCGTTTTGGATTTTCCTCGGAGTTCAGTATTTTTGTGATTTAACTTTATACATATTAACAAAAACAATCATACACTAAACGAATACATTTGATCTATGACACAATATAAATACAATATCAATAAAAACAAATGGGAGATGCTAAGCAATGTCAAAAAGACAACTATAACCTTGGCAAAATTACGTTAAATAAAATAAAGTACACAGGTAAATTTAAATATAATAATTGTTTTGGTAGGAGTACGGCAATATTATTTTATAAAATAAATAAATTTGTTGTTCATAGTACAAGAACAAAAATAAAAATGTATCGTCATACTAAATACTCATCAATAGTGAGACGAGATATTACACAAAATAAGTAAACATTGAATAACAAAAATGCATTGCAATTTGTGTCAACAGGTCAAATTAAAACGAAAGTACGATTACAGAGTACTCGCAGTTACTGGAAACTAGTTAAAAGCCAAACGCAATTAATAATAAAAAATCATGCACCAGAGACTTAAATCAATTATAACACATCCCAGGGAGTTAGGGATTGCATAACTTGTGCAATGCCAAAATAAATGTATCGACCCATATTTATTTTTCCATTCAGATGAAACGACTAACAAATAAATCAGATTCTTCTTTCATAATTTGCATGTTTCATTTAAGATTTAGACAGATTAATTTCTGCTATTTAACAATCCAAGATGATGGAAGACACCTGAGCTACCTTGATGTCCTTATGAATAATAGTTGTAAAGTAAGGGTCACTTATGATTTATCTTGAGCCTTATATAGGAATATTTTTCTCCCGTACAGAGGGTCGTAACTTTGTGTGCTAAGTATCAAAAAAGGTTGCGCCTTGGTGTCCTAAACATGTTCTCTAATTACTTTTCTCTAACCAAAACAAGTTAAATGGGAACGGTCAAAGTGACCTCTATCAATGTTACACGTCAGGGAGTTCAATTGTGAGGATTGTAGGTTAAATTGATTTATACTTTTCTACTTATGACCACTTAAAACATTTCGGGCGAAAAGGGGCATGGTGTTATTGTCTATAATTGTGATTTTATGCCAAAAAATATGCATTACGCCCTTTAGGATCCCACCTGAATCCGCCTATGACTATGTGTTTCATGGGCTAGTTTTTCTATACTAAAATTATATATAACATGAATACGTCATTAAGATAACACATGGAAAAATAACTCAATATCAACTTGAAAAATAAAAAAAAAATTATTGTCCATAAGCATGATGAGCCGCTGTTACTATCCAATAAACAACAAATGACGTGACTGTAAGCAACTGGTCACTTTCGTGAATGAGCAACTCTTATACCCTAAACAAAGCTGTATTTAACGTCTAAGTGAAAACTCTACGGCCGATCAATCCATTGGACCACCAGTGAAGTCGATAAACGGCTGAAGACACATATTACATTCATAATTACTCTAAATATCAGCACAACAATGTTAAATCTGCAAATTTGCGGAAGAAAAATTCGGAATTCGAAGTCATGCCATTTCGGATATCAAAACAACACCACCTGCACTGTGTCCAGTGGTCTAGACCACTCGTTCACCTAGACTAAACAAAAATTTAGCATTCGGTGGCCTAATGTTACCTTTACTCGTCATTAGAATCTAGAGTTGTAACACAGTACATGATATGTTAGGCATGAAGATGGAATTGATTGCAGATTACATGTAGCTAAATTGGCTGTCGTAAAGAATCGTAAGATGCAGTCAAAGAAATAATTATTTGATAAGCACGTCTAATCAAGTGACAACTCTACGAAAGATCCATCCATTGGATCACCAATATTTATATATATCAATAGAATACTAAATGTTATTTTTATCTTTCCTACATAGTTAATCATGATAATGTAGACAAAACGTTTGTAACTTTTATATGTTTAATCCCCAATTGACAGTTCAAACAGAATGGTATTTGCCCAAATAACCGTGATAGAAATAATACCCGGTGAGGAAAATTTGATACTTTACCAGTTATCTTGATAATGTTTTCTTTGTCTCGAAAGGGCTAACCCGTGTCAAATATAACCAGCACCCACATGTTATGTTCACGATGTAACTGGTACCACGTAATCATTATAAGTTCATCCGTAGGTATGGGTGTTTGAACACCCTGATGTATCCCAATACACCCTGAGACGAAGATGAAGAGTGTACAGGGTACTGAAGGGTACTGAAATACCCCTATCTCATAAGTTATAGATTGTTAACCTCATGAAACGAAGTCGAGTGAGGTTGCCGAGTGGTTTCAACAAAAAAAAACTATGGTATAATTTACGATACACCGGCAAATTATCCATTTTTTGTAGTTTAAAATTGTATATTTTATATTGTCTTTTTTGTTTACTTAAACAATAGTTTAAGAATCAGTTAAAAAACCCTTTTGGGCCTTACACATAAAGCTCCGCCTACTTTTTAAAATAAGCACGGGCTTCTGAAACAGAGGGAATATCAGTAAGACAGCGATGGATGCGCATTTACATTGGTGACGGATAAGGTTATAGACGAAAGACGAAAAAAATGTCGAAGGAATTACCTGTGGGAAAGTTCTCAAACCTCTTTCCCAACTTAATTTATTTCGGCACTTTCTGGAGGAATGAAAACAATTGCACTGCAAAATCCTGTTAAGTTTTTAATTTTCTAAAACATAAAATATATAGGAATTTTATTTATCTAGGGCATGCTATGCATTAAAACTTTTTAAAGATACACAGGTTTGTCTGTCCTCAGAGTTAATTTTGAGGTGAAAATGCAGGCATTTTAGCCAAAGGGTCCACATGAACCTTAAACAAAAAATTAAGCTTCATTTAGAGTAACCAGACGCTATCTAATTTTAACGGTCCAACATCGTTGTTGTTATTACTGAAGCAACTCGTTACAGTCTAGTTGTCAGCCGAATATATCAAATCGGGTGCGGGTTTAAGATTTTGAAAGGGAGGATCTAGGAAGCCAACATTTGGAGTAATAAAATGAAAAAGTCTATGCATTTACCATTTATGAGCTCCTTAAAATGGGTGTGCACCTCCATCATAAGAAAATTCACCTGGGCAAATTTAAACCTATACATGAAGCTGTACAGTAAAGCCTATGGGAATACAATTCAAATATACATCTCAATAACCGAAAATCAACTTATATTTTCCAGTATAATATATTTATATATATATATATATATATATATATGTACATTTGTTCTTTTAAAAATATAGGATAACGGAGTTGGTGTACGTGGGTTCGATTCCCACCCTAGGCATTCATTAATATCGACTGGTTCAAAGCGGACAGTTTATCTTAATGGCCCCGCACTGACTATGTTGTTCCAATGTCAAAACATTCGGCCAGGTCTTGCTATCTTTCTTTTTCTTTTCGAAGACTATATACAACAAAACTATGGTATAATTGTGAAAATTATGCCATAGATAGCTATGGTATAATTTTCGGTTATTGAGATTTATACTCAGGTTGCATTCCCAGAGGTTCCATTGTACATGTACAGCTATAGGTTAATATTACCCACGTGTTAACGCAGATAACGTATTTATCCCAGGTCGTATTTCAAATTTAGCGGTTTTTAGGGAAATTTTAGCTAAAAGTGTACCATTGAAGCATTTTTTTTTTTTCATTATTTAAACGAGTTTTATTGAAATTTGGAAATTTTACATAATTTTTACGGGGTGTAGGTAGTCACAGATATAAGGGATTTGGCAACGCCCGGGTATATGGGCTAGCAACACCAGGGGACTATGGGTTTTTAAAGACGAGCGTTAGCCAATCATTATCCTGGAAATATACTATGCCGGAGATAATTACTTATATGTGTTGTCTTTTATAGATACATCGGGTTATCATAAAGGGACATACACTATGAAACTTTAGAGTCGGGGAATATGTTTTGTATGTGATTTAGTACAGTGACATGGACGGTAAGGTTTAAAATTAATGCTGAATTTAGTTCTATTTTGAAGATAATTATAATGCCCTTCGATTAAGCTTGTTGTACATTCATAATTTTTTTCGAAAACCATCTTTATTCATGTAAATGATACACTGCACAAAACAGTTCTAGTAAATTTTCGAACAAATCAGATGCTGTTTAAATGTTTTTTTACAAGTAAAATTATGAAGTAGAGAAAAGCCAGATAGATGACATATTAATTATAACGATAATAGATAAAGTAACTGTGAGCTTACTTGATCATGTTTATCTACTTTTACTGTATTTATCAGGCTCAGTTTGTAACTTCATCACACTGAACGCGTCACAATTGAAAGTAATGCACCGCACAGTCCTAGATTTTTTTCGATACTCAAATGAACATAAAGTCATGTTATTCTCAATATAATGACAATTGTGTTGACCAGACGATAAGTATGCAGAGTACAATTCTATTCTCTTTTTTTAAGGTGTTATATTTAATTATTCTTTTTATCTACATATTGCTGCAAATGTATTCATAATGAACATGTACTTTATATCTTGTATTTAAATTTACAAATTAATGACTTAATTAATAAATCTAAACAGTTGAATTGACACCCCTATTGCAAAATGCAAACGATTATCATAACTCGCAATATTCTGTACATGAATAGTAAAATATAACCACTAAGCCCCCATAGGATGAAGAAAAAATAGTACAGTGTTATGAAACGCCGTAACTGTCTTATAGTGTAGGTATTTAATGTGTTTTGTCGCTTGGTCTTACTGTCCTTCTTTATGTTATGTGTAAGTGCCTTTATTTTCTGACACTGCATCTTTCAATGTCTTTGTGGTATGTCAAATAACTTGTTTGTTTTGTCAAACAATCATTGCTTTTCTTTGTTATGTTCGATATTTGTTACATTATGTTGTTACTGCTGTATATTCTGTAAATACATCTAAACTGTATGATCAACCACCTCTACGTTCTTTCACATTTCCTCTATGATGTGTTTATCTTTTTTTACAGTATGTCAGTTAATAATTGCGTCCAGTCTTAAATGGGTTTGTTATGTTGAATGTCTTAACATTTCGTTTTAAAAATAACTTTGTTCTATGAAAACCTCATGTTATTTATTATATCATAATGGCTTTATATTTTGTTTATTCATATGTATCTTCTGTGAACAATGTTATATGTCATGGTATAGCTTATATGCGTTATGCCAAGCAATGGATTATTTCATTTAACAACCAATATGTTATGTCAATCTACCGGTATGTTATGTGCAAACACGTAAAACATTATGCGCAAACACTTATTACGTTTTGGGCAAATATCTATTACGTTATGTGCAAATACCTATTACGTTATGTGCAAATACCTTTTACGTTTTGTGAAAATACCTATTACGTAATGTGCAAACACCTATTACGTTATGTGCAAACACCTATTACGTTATGTCGAAACACCTATTGCGTTATGTGCAAACACCTTTTACGCTTTATGCAAATACCTATTACGTTATGTGCAAATACATATTATGATATATGCAAATACTTATTACGTTTTGTACAAATATCTATTATGTTATATGCACATACCTATGTGCAAAATTATACATATAACGTTTTGATCAAACACCTATTACATCTTGTGGAAATATCTATAACGTCATGTGCAAACAACTATTACGTTATTTGGAAACACCTACTACATTGTGTGCAAACACGTATTACGTTATGTGCAAACACCTATTACATTTGTTTCAAACACCTATTACATTGTGTGCAAACATCTATAACGTTATGAGCAAATACCTATTACGTTACTTGACAGTTGATCAACCACCTCTACGTTCTTGCACATTTCCTCTATGATGTGTTTATCTTTTCTTACAGTATGTCAGTTAATAATTGCGTCCTGTCTTAAACGGGTTTGTTATGTTGAATGTCTTAACATTTTGTTTTAAAAATAACTTTGTTCTATGAAAACCTCATGTTATTTATTATATCATAGTGGCTTTATATTGTGTTTATTCATATGTATCTTCTCTGAACAATGTTATATGTCATGATATAGCTTATATGCGTTATGCCAAGCAATGGATTATTTCAGTTAACAACCAATATGTTATGTCAATCTACCGGTATGTTATGTGCAACCACGTAAAACATTATGCGCAAACACCTATTACGTTTTGGGCAAATATCTATTACGTTATGTGCAAATACCTATTAGAGATTTCCAATAAAATGACTTTACTCGACATAACCGACCTAACTCAACGTATATCGTCCTATTGCATCAAAGCATGACGGAGGGGAGCACACACTGCATGCATTTTTTGCTCTTTGAACACGCATTTTTTGCTGATGTAGACTTAATGTAAAAATCAACCCCAACTACTTTTTTTAATCTTTAAATATTTTGTTATTAAATTTTTAATGATTTTATTGACAAAAATATTTTAATGGAATAAGTAAGCTAGCAACTTGTAATCAAATACACCCATCATTTCTTGTCATTTCACTTGACCCATATTTCAGTTCTTCTCAACATATGAATTTTAAAAACTACCAAGTAAACATTTAGCATGAAAATATTAAAATAATGAAATCCGAAGCGAGAAGGTTATCTCTTTTTTTGTTTTTATAAGTTTTACCGTTAAAAAAGTGGATTCCAACACACCCGAATGTAAAAGGTGTACGCGACTAACTTAAAAAAAAATTCTGTAATTTAATTCAAGATAATTTGACGTGGGCAGAAATTCATATCATTGATACATTTATCAAAAAGTACTTTTTAGTCTTTAACTATAATAATGCATGGGACGAGGTTTTGATCATGTATGCCTAAACGTGCATTCGCAGATACAGGGGTAGAGGCGTACTCCCCCCTTTCGATCGCCAAGTAATTTTGAACATCTCACATTTTCCACGTTATCTATACAAATGTTTAGTATAAAATCGTCCAGTATTTTTTCGCGTTGCTTCGCTCGGCAGTATAAATTCAATTATCGGGAACTACGCCCTCTTTCAAATATCTTGGATCCGGCCATAATCACAAATTGTATAGCACCAAAAAAAAAAATTAAATGATTGTCGTTTGACTTTGATAAATACGTTTTAAAAACAACAATGTTTGAACACGAGATTTAAAAGTTTAAGACTACATACTGAATTGGATTTTTTCCTGGATTTAGAGCTCACTTAACACGGAAATGTGATACTGGCGTGTAATCTAATGGACACGTATTCTTGTTTCTAATGTTTCTTTTAATATAAATATTCATTTATTTAGTTATATATAATCCCACTAACAAATAATCATGTATCTTTTACTGATAAATTATCATTACATTTTATAGAAACTACATATAATCTGCTATACAGTTATGAACACTAATGGTTCTACAGACACTCTGTGCTTTTGACATGACACAAGGTCTTGCTTTTCTGGAGTGTTTGTGTACTTAATTTGTGATATGTACAAAAAAGATGTAGTATGATTACCAATAAGACAACTCTTCACAAGAGACCAAATGACACAGAAATTAACAACTATAGGCCACCGTACGACCTTCAACAATGAGCAAAGCCCATACCGAATAGTCAGCTATAGGAGGCCACAAAATGACAAATGTAATTCAACAAAAACGATAAAACTAACGGCCTAATTAATGTACAAAAAAAATGAACGAAAGCACAGCAACAAATGATATTCACTGAATTACATGCTCCTTACTTGGGACAGTCACCGCCATACATAATGTGACGGAGTTAAACATGTTAACGGGCCCACTTAGTGACTTACCTTGGACAGTGGTGTAACAGTACGAAATAATTTATTAATATTCTAGACTGGATAATTATTCTGTATTTATTAGTTGTAATTGTTTTTAAGATAGTGTTCAGTAGCTGTGAATACTCTAAGATCGGTTCATGGAGTTTATTTTGAAATGCTAGTAGTTGCTGTTTTTGTGCTTCGTTTTAGTCGGACGAGTCAATCCCTTTCTTACTGTTTTAATTATAAGTAGACATGATCATTTGATAAACATACTTCTATGATCTCTATTGGCTTTAACTTGGACATTTATAGCATGTAGCAAAGAGATGCATGCATAAAATAAGTTCTCGACATAAATTGGCTAAAATATCAGATAAGAATTTAGCATCAAGCTATAAAACTTACAAGCTATAATAAATACGACGAAGATTTAGCCTCAGGCTATAATACTTATGAAGATGATGATACTGATGTATGTCTTATATCCAGCGACAAATATTACATATATATTAAGGATGATGAAATGATAGTGATTCGCTGGATCGAATTGTCCAACAAAATAATTGAACCCAAAATCGAGGCTGGCCTGCTACCAGTCAATTCCATATTTAATAAAAACCGTTTATATATTTTATGCTTTAAGTGCATATATTATTATTCTAGCAACATTTGTTTTGTTTTGATATCACTTTTTCTTGCATAATTTGTTTGATTTTTCTCCTTGTTTCTTTGTATCAAAAAGCTTAGTTTTTATTGTAAAATGGTGTTTCACAGCTTCCATTATCCTTGTGACTTGCTATTGTACTATTATCCAGAAGGCATGCAATTATTATTCTAAATAGTAAAAAATACTTTTTAACGAGTAAAGATTTCCCCGTTTTGATCCAGACTCCCTTACCACTAGCATCTAAGATACATACACTGACAAAATATTGTACCCGCACTCATATTACAATCACCCTGTCTGTCCGTCCGCCAGTCTGTCCGTTCAACAAATATTTTCAATTTTCTCTTCAAAGGCATTAATATGCTTAGCATGCATTCTGTTTTCGATTTATTCTTTACACTCCTGGGGTCAAATGATGCTTAATAAAGTATGATGCAATCCAACGTATCAACTTTAGCAGAGACAAATTCTGACTAACACTTTGAATTCGATATTTCTGAAATTGCTAGAAAAATCTCTGTCATATAATAAATACCCAAGTAAATTAAATATTATAAATCAATAAGAGACGAAAGGAAAAAGGGACACCAATCTGATAACGACAAATAAAAGCATGTCAAATATTAAATAATAAAAGGTTCATTTGCAAAGTATATCGAAAAACAAAGTCATGGTCAAAACCATGAAAGACAACTCAGATCAATCGTATGATAGGTAAAGATACGTGTATATACGTGGTCTTATGACAGTGAAGTTTTGGCGGGAATCTCAAAAATCACGTGATATATAAAAGTCATGATTTCTTTCGTTTTTCATCATCTTAGAAATACTTGATATTGATAAAATTAATCCTGAATGGGTTTTATAGTTTAGGAATACTTAGTTAAAACTTGAATGACGTATTTAACAAAATTAATAGATTAGCAATAAACGGTCCCGTTACGTGCGTACGTCGAGTTAGGTACGTATGTCATTTTATTGGAAATCTCTATTACGTTATGTGCAAATACCTTTTATGTTTTGTGCAAATACCTATTACGTAATGTGCAAACACCTATTACGTTATGTGCAAACACCTATTACGTTATGTGGAAACACCTATTGCGTTATGTGCAAACACCTTTTACGTTTTGTGCAAACACATATTATGTTATATGCAAATACTTAATACGTTTTGTGCAAATACCTATTATGTCACATGCACATACCTATTACGTTATGTGCAAAATTATACATATAACGTTTTGATCAAACACCTATTACATTTTGTGGAAATATCTATAACGTCATGTGCAAACAACTATAACGTTATTTGGAAACACCTACTACATTGTGTGCAAACACGTATTACGTTATGTGCAAACACCTATTACATTTTTTTCAAACACCTATTACATTGTGTGCAAACATATCTAACGTTAAGAGCAAATACCTATTACGTTACTTGACAGTTTCCGTTAAATATTGTTAAATTTAGAAATTTCGTTCCCCCTTTTCTCTGTTTCCGATAAAGTGTGAAAAAGTATATTAACAACTAGCTATATTTTTTTCTATTTTTTGGCTTCTATATTTATTACATGTGTATACATTTAAATCGGCGATAACGGTTGTAGGTATAGGTGATTTCTCAGTCAATGACCAGTGGCAGAACCAGAATTTCTGAAAAAGGAGAGGGGCTCGGACCAAATTTAGCCAAAAATCCCTGTTAATTTAAAAAAAGAATTCAGGGATAAGATGATGCGGGCCATCTGACGCCCTCTCAATACGCCTCTGATGACATAAATGTTTTGTTTTCTCTCGTCAGAAGACGGAGGATTCACTAAATACCAGTATGTCTTTTGGGATTTTTTTCAGCATAATATACACATATTGTTATGGGAAATGAACGGCAATAAAATATAAATTCTTTGAAGGACTCCTTATCTACTACTTCAATCGTGGGAGACGTAATTGCATTGGTAGCATTCAACTGGCACACGTTTCTCGCTAGAATGGCCTACTGGGAGGGTAATTTAGGGACCATATTAAATTCTTATTCACCAATAATCAATAATCTTAAATACTAAATTATCCTTACACCCGTTATATTTCTAGTCTGGTGTGCAGTCGGGAGAAATAATGGGAATTATTGTTGTTCCTTCCGGCTGCACTTATTGGAAACTACCACAATACATTTACCAGGATAAAGTATAGACACCAAAAGTTAAAATAGGATTTTTTGTCGAGAAATCTTTCAAAAAGGGGACCTTTATTCTAATGTTTTATAAAGATGTGCATTATTTTTATAATTATATCACGGACGATACTGAAAATGATACTGGGAAGATCCTTAACTGGTTTACAGATTTTTTTGCGGACAAACCCAAGGAAGAAATGACCATCACAAAGGAGCATAAATAGATTTGATTTGATTTTGATTTTGGTGTTTTAACGCTACTTTTAAGCACCGCTTTTGGGCTATTTCGTGGCGGCCAGTTTTTATGGGTGGAGGAAGCCGGAGTGCCCGGAGAAAACAACCGACCATCGATAGGAAAACTGACAATCCTAGTCAATTAAGATTGAAGTCAAGTACACCCG
Source organism: Mytilus californianus (assembly GCF_021869535.1). Classification (NCBI taxonomy): domain Eukaryota; kingdom Metazoa; phylum Mollusca; class Bivalvia; order Mytilida; family Mytilidae; genus Mytilus; species Mytilus californianus. The sequence goes on from NW_026262712.1 coordinate 39,996,237, forward strand.
CACGAGCGGGGTTCGAACTCACAACCTCAGTGTTGACTGGCTAGTGATTACAGTAGTAACTACTTAGACCACTCGGCCACCGAAGCTCCTAGCATAAATAGAACCATACAAATAGTTATACATGCAGGTTCTCAGATACCATCTCGCCTATTAAAATCAAGCAGAGATAACCTAATGTGTTCCTCTCCTAATTTTGAGTTTTTGCTGCTATCCAAAAGCAAAGTTGTGGAACATATTTTATCATAATCATCGGTAATTCATGCAATTAGTTTCTCGTCCGTTAAAGTCTTGAACATTAAAACTAAATATAAGATAAACGACACTGCTAATGTTTAGTCTTTGGTACAGGTTGGCTATTGTTGTGCAACACAATTTAACGTAGAACCCTATGGGGAAAAATAGAGAACTCTTTTTGTCAGAAAACACTGTCAAACATCCAAACATACTATCTACACTGATTGTGTCCACACTTGTATAAATCTTGAAATAAAACCAAAAACGCAGACAGAGAGAAAAATCATTTTTCTAGGACAATTAATGTTAAGGAGTTGATTTCAAATTAAATTATATTAACTTATTTGTAGACCGTAGATGGTTGATCTATTTCCGCCAACAATTTCCTTAAATCTATAATACTTTTCATGGATATAGCCAAAAAACAGTTTCTAGTTTATTCATTTATTTATTTATCGAATGACAATTTGTCGCATCTGGGACATGGATAAACTTGTTCCAGGTTGTCTGTTCCTTCATTTTTTTTTTAACATCAAATATTATTTTTTTTATTTTTGAAGAAACCATTATTTTATTAAATTGCTTATTGTATTTCGATACTATACTATAAGAAAACATTTGTTTTATGGTGTATAACAGGAGTGGTTTATATTGTACAGTGTGCAAATGATTACTTGTAGGTATATATAAAATAAAATACTACTAAAAAAAAAAAAACAAGTTATACTGTCTCTAATTTTTGGTGTCCACATATCCCTATAATGTGTACAATCTAAGTTAGAATTATGCGTTCATTTATTACGAGGAATTGTTAACACTTTCAAAATTTCGTGTGTATATAAATATAAAATATGTATATTACGTATGCTCTTTTCGGCTCTTTTTCGATTCTTTTCTGTTCTTTTTTTTTTTGTCCTTTTCGGTCTTTTTTTATTTTTTTCTGTAAATCATCGTCCTTTTCTGTAAATCGTAGGATCGAAACAAGAACTCAAGAAATATCTATCAGTTAATAATTTATATTTCATAAAGAACTAGCATTTGTTTTTGGTTGTTTGGTTGTTTGTTTGTTTGTTTTTTTGTTTTGTTTTTTTATTTTTTTTTATTTTTCAATTTGTTTTTTGGGTATTTCTAGTATCTATTTTTTTTTGCTTTTATACTATATAACACGAATTGTCCGTCATAGTTCATATGATTACTCGCCTAACTGTTTTCTTGATGCAATGGGTCACTTTTTTGATACGTCAAATATATCAATGGGTTGCAATTTCATATAGGTAATATGTCAATGGGTCAGTAATTTTCATCTTTCGATTAGATTTTGGTATTAATCTTGATTTATCGTTTAAAATAAAGTTAGAATCTAAAAAAATGAATATGTGATATCTGAAAAATATATGAATGGGTACTGATTTTGCCATGAATGATTTCATAAGAATATATGAATGGGGTGTTTTTATTCCGGCTTCACATCTTTACCCAAAACATCATGTTGAGCCATAACTTGAAGTAGTAGTGTAACATTACAAGATAGAAAGACACACTACAAAATATCAAATGAAATGGCTTAACGCAATCAAATAAACATATTAACAAAAACAAAACATACACTGAACGAATAAATGTGATCAATGGGGGGGGGGGGGGGGGAGGGGGGGGGGATGAGATGTAAAACAGTATCAGAAAGACGACTTTAACTTTGGACAAAATGGCATAAATAAGATAAAGTTCACATGGAAATATAACAATTTAGTTGTACGGATACATGGTGCACGGAAATTTTACAAAATGAATAAATTTGTTGTTCATAGTTCGAGAACAGAATTGAAAATTTATCGTCATACTAAATACATATTAAAAATAGTAAATATAACACAAAATAAGTAAACATTGAATAACAAAAATGACTACAAATTGTGTCAACAGGTCAAACTAACACGAAAGTACGATTTGAGAGTACTTGCACTTTACTGAAAGCTAGTTAAAACCAAAAAAAAAAAAATAATAAAAAATCATGCATCAGAGACTAAATTCAACTAAAACACATCCACTGGATTTAGTGTTTTAACGCCATGGACAGTCAAAGAAGACATGACAATGCCAAAATAAAAGTTAAAATAATAATTTACCAGTGATGCATTGATTACGTTCGTTAAAATCTATGACATCACTTCACACACGAGCATAACGAACGAGTTGGGATATATAAACATCGTATGATGGAGCCAAAGGAACATCGCCGTCTAAAAAAGGAAAAATAACAATAGGGAATGATAAATCGTCTCTTTTGTCGTAAATTTTAGTATGCAGTTTCCCTTTGGAAGTCTAAATCTAGAAAAGTACAACTACTGCTGTTTATGTTAGATTTATTTAAAGTAAGTTCCTTTTAGGAAAATTTCGGTAGTAAATTTAGAGAACTCTGGATTATTTAACGAAAACATATCATCAAGATAACAGTTGGTATTGTTGAATATATCAACCAAATATAACAATGACGTGTCTTTACTGAGTTTGGTCATAAACTGAGATTCAAAGCAATACAGGAATAAATCTGCTATCAAAGGCGCGCAATAATACCCATAGGAATACCTTCTACCTGTCAATACACTTTTTCGCCGAAACGTACATATATGTTGTCCAGAAGAAAATTTAAAGTTTCAAACATAATTTCACATTTCCAGTAAGTGTATTTATATAAATATAGGAAGATGTGGTATGAGTGCCAATGAGACAACTCTCCATCCAAGTCACAATTCACAAAAGTAAACCATTATAGGTCAATGTACGGCCTTCAACACGGAGCTTAGGCTCACAACGAACAGCAATATATAAAGGGCCTCAAAAAACCAACAGTGTAAAACCATTCAAATGGAAAAACCAACGGTCCAATCTATATACAAACTAGAAACGAGAAACACGTATGGACTACATAAACAGATGACAACTACTGTAATCAGATTCCTGACTTAGGACAGGTGCAAACATTTGCAGCGGGATTAAACGTTTTAATGGTACCAAACCTTCTCCCTTTTCTGAAACAATAGTATAACATCACAACATAGAAAAACACACTATAAAATATCAATTGGAAGGCTTAACTCAATCAAAAAACGTAAATTAACACACAATGAACGAATAAATTTGACCTGTGACACCTGAATGCAAATACACAGTTAATAAAACATTACAAGGGATAAATAATTAAAGTCAAAAGTAAATAAACAGGTTTAAACAAAGTTAAAGTATGATATCACTGTGAAATTTCAAACAATTTTTAGAAAATCATCACTCTTGAAGAAACCTGCGTCATATTATACACATGTAAATGAAAATAATTTTGTTGTTAAGTATACTTCTTCTTCTGTGTGTATAAAATCTTCCGTTTAGCATATTTTCCTTTTTCGTTGCAGAAAAAAGCTTTAAACGAGTTACAGCAAATACATTTGCAGTGAGATTTTTCAAAAGACCATTTAATTAAATATAAACATTTTTTCTTAATGAGATTGTGTGGAAGTGTAGTGTAGAGAGTAGAAAAATCATAACTGTCAACAGAATTAAAAGGACCATCAAAAGCACGTATGTTATATAAAACCTCTAAAGAGTTTTTAACACTCCAAAAATAATTAATACCATTATTTTCATAAGCTTTACTACAAAAGTTAATAACAAGTTCTTTGAAAGTAGTAAGGGAGGTAGTTAGAAGCACTGAAAGATTAGTAGTAGAACACTTACTAGATGCGGAGATGAAACGAAATTTAAATGGTTGTTTGTGTAATTTTGGTAACCAATACATACCGGTAGTCGGGACCTTCAAATGTTCGGAAGAGGCTGTTTTATGAATTTCGGGAGCATTTATTATATATTTATATATATATATATATATATATATAAGTAAAACGTCTTCCAAAACCATATGTATTTAGTGTGATGCAAACTAAAGCGACATACATAATAACTTTGTTGGCGACTTGAAAGAGAACCTCAACTTATTCTCCGTTCACATTCTTTGTAAAGAAATGCGGTTGATTTTGTTTTTAGCATATGACATACTTTTGATTTACATAATGTTTTTGATTACTGTAGATGTATACATCATTGATGAATTATCAATAAGCATCGAACGCGTGTGTGTGGGTTAGGTAGGTTGAAAAGGGGGGACTCCTTTTCAACACTTTTTGACACTTGATTTTCAGGTTTTTTTCAATAAATTGTGAATTCATATCAGCCTAAAGTAAAACATGCGTTTGTTGAAAATGTTTTTATAATAACGGTGTCTTATTAACTAATAGATTTTTTACATACCCATACATATTCCACTGGGTTAAATTATAAAAAGCCGTTTATCTCATCAACTTTTTAATGTACCTTTGCAAAGTCAGAAACAGTATGAGGTGTTGTCTTTATTACTATGTTATTTTGCTATCTTGTCTATTGTCTCTGTTAAATTCATCCTTACAATGACAGTTCCCCGTAAGATTTAGAGTTTGCCAAATGGTATAGATACTATATACTGATGACGACAGTACGTTGATATCTAAATTATTTATTTGGCTTTTTATGTAGTTGAGTTTCTGTCTCATTGACGTTTTATTAATTACATATATTTCAATTCATGTCCTATACGAAATGAAAAAAAAAAATACACACAAAAGTGGAAATGTTCATCTGATATATTTTTTTATAATTCAAGTTAATACTGTTGACTTCATTATTAATGAATAAATATAACAATTCTCGTGACATGGTCGCTTTTCTAAGGAGGTACATTTTTTTTTAAATTTGCGTTACGAATTTATGACGTTAGTGAATTTTCGGCACAGGTGACTTCATCTAAAGCGACGTCACGAAATGTTAATGTTCTTATTAGAAACATCGAGAAATTACAACGTTTTTTATTAACAACGTTGCGAAAACAACACGAAAAGTTTTGATAACGTTATTATCTGCATTTGCAACTGTATCGTATACACTCTCTCTCACAATCACGTACGGCTACCAATGTTATTCCTAGTGATGACAGTGTATTGCTAGCATGTTTTCATACACATTCCAAATTTCTTGACATATTATGCATAAACAAGTTATTAGGGGAATTAAATTACATGTAAAAATATTTGTGACTAGAATTTAAGAAATGTAGTGATTTGGTCCACTTGAAAAAGGGGGAAATCGTATGTCTGAGCCGTTAAACTAGCTTTAAGACCCCATTAATCATGTTAATATAAACATTGTTTTCATTTTGAAAATGAGCTGGTAAACGTTTGAGAAAATTTATCCTAAAAATAGTACACAACACTATAACATTCTTCTTAGGAAAACGCAAGAGGGTATTTCTGTTTTAATTATCATTTCCTTTTCGATAGAAATCCACTACACAGTAACTGTGATTTTTGTTCGTATGTGCTGCCCTTTGAGTAGTTTTTTAAGTACTTTAATGTTACTGCGTTACGCTATATTTATTAGGACTCATAATCATTTTGACTAAAACATGTTTTGCTACAATTTGTTCCCCCTTTTGTTTATACAGCCGATTTTTTTTCCACAGAATTTGAAATCAAATTGTATCTTATTCCATTCATGAGCGATACGATTTTTTTTCCGAGTAGATTGCAATACTGGACGATCGTTAATTTTCCTTCACGATCATTTCTCTCGATATACAGTTTCGCGTGTTTCTGTGTTTGCATGCATGTTACAGTGCAGTCCTACATCTTAGCTCAAGAAATCGCATCAAAATGATGTTGGATTGAAAATCAGCTTATCAGCTACACCCCTTAGAAAACATAAAATTGTCAAACAAATTTGTCACTTCAATTATAAGTTTGTTTGTTGATGAAAACTACATGTTTTGTTTTCTTTATAATAGGTGGTAATTTTTGCATGAAGGAATAAAAAATACACTACACTTATCAATATCTTTAAATGTGTATATTTAGTCATTACAAACATAAACATGTAATACTAATTAAAAATTAAAGGAAGACAAATTAACATTTTTTTTTATGTGAAGGGAAATATAACATCAAAAATTGTCCTCCATCCTTTTTAATACTTAATTTCCATGATTAGCTATACAAATGTGAAAGTAAACAAAATTTCCACTAATTTCATTGTTCCTACCCTGGAATGGTAATATATTAAACTAAATATATTGTTTATTATCATCTCTACTGTCAAAAACTCATCTTTTTTTGTTTTAACATCTGTTTGTTTAGTTATATTATCTGTCCCTTTATCAGTATGAGATGACAGGCTTACAGCTCTACTTAACCATTTTATAATTGAAAGATACGACATTTTTACTCTAAAGGGTTCAGGTGTACATTTTTGTAAGACTGAGTAAGCAAAAGGAGTTTGTAAATAGATTAAGGTGCAAGTCTAAGGTATCCATGTTTTTCATTATGAAATAATAGCTGGTGACAAAAATGCTGATAGATGAAATAACCTGTGGAGTTAATACGTAATTCATTGTCTGAAATATAAATCTAAATTTGTTGGTGCATAAATATGGATTCTTTACACATCGATCACTTATCATTATAGTAAATTTCAAATAATTATGATCTCAACAGTTTTATATCAACTACTAAGTGGTAGCTTAGAAATTTATGTAAATGCGGCTTTATGCATTGTTATCAGGTTATAATAGAAACGTCAAATAAAAGAAAAAAAAAATCAAAGGTAAGTTTTTTAATTATTCCATGTGTGAACGGAAACAGAGACAGGTAAGATTTTTAACCTATTCAATTTGTGAACAGAAACAGAGACATATAGTACCTGATATTGGCAACTTCATTTTAAAGCAACATACCAATAACTGAAATTGCACAGGACTCTCATATATTTATTCAGACTTCTTTTTTGCGTTCTGACATCTTCCTTCTGCTTTATATTTTTCTATCTTTTAGAAGTTTTTAAATATGGTTTGAAAGTATAAAAACCATATCTGTTAAAATATAAAACAAAGAAGTTTAAAATATTACATCGAAATATTACAAATCATTAAAGTCACAGACAGTTATCTATCTTCACAATGTGTATAACATATCTACCGTTGTTGTCTGATTGTTGCGTAACTAGCCTTCCAATTGACCAGCCATGGGCCTTGACCTCTTTTATCAATGATTTTTAAATCTTTGAATATACTTGTCACTATGAAACACATGCCAACCATTTACGGACAGTAGCAAATCGTTCAGCGAGATACGGGTAAGCAATATCTGCTTTGTCTGTTAAAAAAAACGCGACTATAGAACAAGTTGACAAGTGTATACATCCTGTGCTGATCTGATTCTTATAACTAAACACGTTCAAAAGTATCATTATACCTTTATTAAAAAAAAAAACATTTATCAACATACATGTCAATAAAAAGTTTTTTTTTTTATTTTTACATTTGTCGATTTTTAGGATCTTACATTTCCTTGGATTGAATATTTTTCTCCAACAAAATTGCCTTCGTCTATAATATTTCCTATTTTTTGTTAACATTATGAGTCAAAAGAGATGCGGGTTGTAGATTGAAGTGAAAGTCTTCAAGCTGAATAAGAAATACATAAAGGACGTCGATGGTTTCGCAATAGACTGATTCAGAGCAAATCAACATACTTAGTATGGTTTTTATCAGTTTCACCTCATTTTCTTTCTATTTAACGTTATATCTTAAAAAAGAAGCGAGAAATACCATAGGGACATTCAAAATCAAACATAAACTGACAACGCAAGGACAACATTAGAAAACGACCAAAAGACAAACAACAGTACACAAAACACAACATAAAAAATAAAATACTGAGCAATACGAACCCAACTAAAACCGGGGTGATCTTAGGTGCACCGGAAGGGTAAGCCGATCCTGCTCCACATGTAGTATCCGTCGTGTTCCTTATTTCAGTACAAACCCTGTGATAAGTCTAATTCGGTAGGTCCTATTCGGAAAATCACAATAACACAAAACAAAAGAGGGAGTCATACAGATACCGGTTCATACTTCATGAAATTGAAGAACGAAACCGGGTCGTACATTTTTAAAAACCATACCAGGTCATTCTTTATTAACATATCTCACTTCTGTCGTTCCATAGGTAGAAATACAAATATTAAGGTGCAAAAACTGAGTAATATATATATCTTCTACTATACAGAAAGACCACGTGTCTAATTGAATTAGAAAGTAAGCCTAATTAAAAGTAAGGGTTACTCTGATCCTCGTTTTGTAGTGTATTTTTACTTATTTCTTAATTAATCTAGCACGGTTGTAGAAAATGTTACACATCACAATCGAAAATAGTAATTTCTGCATTTATATTCTACAATCACATACAAATACCATATAATAAGTGAACCGAAATTTACCTTTCAGCAGGCTTTTAGTGGTCCGTCAGCATGCTGGAAGACCAATATTATCGAGTAGACACATTTTTTTTCCGGGGTCGTTTGGACACAGAAGAATATGATCTAGTAAACTTGAAAATGTAATTTAAAATTATTTCTTGATATGATATTGAAGGTATTAATTTAAAATCTGGTGTGATTTTTTTTCAAATACAGAGCTTTTAACTTGTACTCTCCAGTGTTTCATATCATTACGAGTTCTCACCGACTTGCAATATCTGGGTTTATAAGACTCTGATAAAAATTAGTAAACAATATAATGTTATTAGGTAACGCTATATCATTCTACAGTACAAAATACGACTGACGAAGGTTGATTCTAGAAAAAGAAATCCCAATTGACGTGAGAGCCATGATTTCAGACAACTACATAAACTATGTTTATCGTGAAATGAAGTCCTCTTGATATTTGGCTTTTTGCCTTTGGGTTGCTGTCTCATTAATGTAAACTCCACATTTTCATTTTTTTTATATGATACTGTCAAATATCAGTATTGTTCATGTATGCGTAATGATTTCTGAATAATGAAGACAATGTCATGTATTTGTGAATTTCCTCATTATACAGATTTATAACATGAATAAATTTAAATTACTAGTATCATATGGCGTAAACAAATTATAAGCGTGGTATCTTTAATAAGTTTCTTTTTATTCCGAAATGTATGTTTTCTATATGTAACAGGACCTCCATTAGGCGTTATCAATCTTAACCATAACATTGACAGGAATGTTGCGCATACATTGTTAGTTATCGTAACCATATGAATAAACTTAACAGTTATAATACATAAACAGTTTATTTCACCCGAACACTTGAAGCTGTGACAGCTAAAATTGAAAAAAAAAAAAATATTATTGAAAACCTGAACCGGGACAAACACATTTCAAATAAAATCAAACAATTGAGCCTCGTCTTCGCAGTTCGCCACTAGCAACTGCTTTTTTGAATTATTATAAAAAAGTGAAAAAGGTTCTGAAGGACAATCACTTGTTGCCAATACTTCTCTATATCGTCGTCCGTCAGGTGAGATAACTACAACATTGCGCGAACGGACCCCCGTCACGTACAAATTACCAATAGTATCTACAGAAATACCACGAGGAGACCTCAGAATGCTTTCATTATGGAAAGTCCATTGCGATTTACCGTGTTGATCGTAACAATTAACGGTATTTGTTAAACTGTTTGTCTGATATGTTTGGTGTTCAAAAGTTGCAATGTAACAGTTACTAGGCATTTTATCTCGAACTATGTCACTTATTGACTCGTCGTACGGATTGATCATTTGTATCCCTTTGTCTTCAGCGGAATACATCAATCGATTATCTTTCAGTGCTATGCCATAAATATTCGAATCCAGTGAAATTGTTTTCTTGATTTGTTTCTTTTTCAAATCTATAATGATAATACAATGCTCTCTTGAACCACCAGATGTAACAGCCAATGTATTGTCCTCACTGTTGTACACTATATCAAACGGGTAACACGGTATCTTCACTTCAAAGTCTTGTATTCCTTCATTGCTGAATACTCTTACTGCAAATTCATTGTAGTAAGTAAACACCGTTCTACCATTTGGTAGCAAGCAACATCCAAAGACGTATTTTCCTTGATGTTGTATTGTCTTGTTTATTTTCAGTTTTATATTTTCAATGGAACTTGATTCAACGGTTGGTACAATTATCTGTGCTTGTTTCGTCTTCTTCCTGCTAAGAACAATTTCACATTGTTTCGCTTCAATGTGGACATCTCCAAAACTTTTGATATCGGAAATGATATTCTGAATAGCAGTGTTGATTTTATATTTTAGACCATAAAGCTTTAGACCCTCGCCTCGGACTAGTGAGTTAAGAAATTCATCTTTGATACAGACGTCTTCTTCTATTTGCTTAATTGAAAGAAATAGCTGAAGGTCAGTTGCGTGTTGCTTGATGTTCGCAATGTTTCTCTGATTATCTAAAATTTCTTTTTCTGTCTTTTCTAATGTAGACAATAACTGACGAATTTTCGAGTTTTCTTTTTCTTCTACAGCATAAAGTTGTTTTATCAAATCTTCTTGTAGTTTGTTCAGATGGTTGTTGATCGTTGTCCTGGCCTTTTGAATTTCTTTTTGAATTTGTTTTCTTTTCTCTTTCAACGTCGCCAGATTTCCTTGTTGATGTTGATGGATTTTCTGTAAATTTTCTGCTACTTCAACCAATGTTTCCTCAATCTCGTAGACGGCATTTGAGGTTTTGACATGTTGAATGACGTCATCTAAATTTTCGATATCCCGGCATTCTTTATGGCTTTCAACTATACATTTCCTGCAGCAAGGACGTTCATGTTTCCGGCAATAAATTATAAATTTTTCTTGGTGTGTACTACAGTTTTGAGTGATCCTTAGTACATCACTAGGTAATTTCTGGTACTCCGTATATGCTATGGTCTTGTGGTTTCTGGTTCCCTTCGACAGACTATGGTGTTCCTGACATTCTGTACATAGTCCTTCATCACATTCTGTACACCAAACTATAGATGGTTTGTTGATGTGTCGGAGGTCACACACACCACAACTCTGGGAAGAGGAGTCCATATGCATCACCAAACTACAAGATAATAGTTGATAATGAACAATTAACGATATTGTTCAGAGAATGAATAAGAGCTGTTTCCCGTGTTAGAAAATAACCTTTTGTAAATCATTTACCTTAGTGTTCTCAGATATTTCCAGTTACCTTTGTTACATGTGTCATTAGAAGCGGTATCTTGGGATATATTACTCGTAGCGAGCTAGTGTCTTTACAACAAGGTTCCTTGAGATATGACAATCTTAACGTTAAACATATCGAAGATCAAATCCAATTAACAACCCTTCAAAAACTTATTTATTTTAAAGTCCCTTAAGGATACAAAAAGTACCTTATAACCATATGTCTTTGAATACAGTAGACTATCACATATCACATGTTATATTTTCAATATTAAAATGGTACATGTGTTTTCGGAAATTCCATTCCAGTTTATAAATTTAAAGTGCGAAGGAACCATAAAATGTTTATATAGTAGGGTTTGAGCAATCACCTGGTACACACTTCTCTTGACCTATCTGGACCTTTGTGATTGCTCATACCCAAAATTGTTGAAGACACTAGCTCACTATGACTAAGAGATCCCGAGTTATCGCTTCATTCTGTTTAAACAATACATGTACGTGTAAAATGACAATATTTGGTCGAATATGTTTAGATAGTAATGACGTCAAGCGAAATAACAAATAACCTTCCTATACTTGATTGTCCATATTATATTTACATGTCCTGTTCATTTATAATTAATTTAAACAACACTGATTTCAAAGTATTGAATAATTTTACTATTTTTATTGAATTTGCAACGGTTCAATAACGGTTTCTATCATCTTTCTATAAATTTATTATGAAACCAAGGTTATAACTTCCTCTAGCAAAGTGTTATGTCACTTTTAACCAGAATCACCCAATCGTTATATCCCGCTCACAAGGACACTGACAATAAGAGGGTGTTTTAATTATTAAAGTGGGGTCCCTTGTTGCCATCTAGCTTTTACTTCAATACTTATAGATCCTTGTCTTTCAAATTGCTAGCTCCGAATGTTCCTGATAGAGATTAATCGAGCAAAGTGCATACAATTTATAAAGTGTTATTTTCATTTTGAACCTTCGATGAAGATTATCTCGGTCGTAGCTTGTGTCGTCACGTTGGCGTTGAAAGATAATATAATTGCTGCTTGATGTATCAAAATTTGTTCTTCATATTTCTTACGGTATCCGACAAACATACATAAAATGGTCAAATTTGGTGACCTTGAACTTTTGGTCATAAAAAGGGGACATGTTAAGGAGGCAATTGTCCCAGTGATTAATAGTTTTAGAGTGTGGATCACTTGTGATATCTCTGGAATCAACATTAGGAATTTTCTCCCATACAGAGGGTCGTAAAATATAAACAAAAAAAAGTTGCACCTTGGTGTCCTAAACAGGTTCCCCATCTACTTTTCTCTAACCAAAACAAGTTTGATGAAAACGCTTATAGTGACCTGCATCAATGTTACACATCAAGGAGTTCACTGATGAGGACTGTAGTCGAAACGATAAATAGGTTCCTAGAAAGACCACGTAAAACATTTCTGGCACCTTTGATGGGGACTACTCCCCTTGCGAATAGGTGGAAGCTTTTCCGTCAAAAGATATGGAAGTTGTGATTTGATGTCCCAAACATGGGCATCCCCTTCATTTTGCTCTAAATATGACAATTTCGAATGTATAAGGTCATAAATATCTCCACATAATTTATTCAATCGTGAAAATTGAAGCCATTGTAGTGATGACGCGCTATCAATTTAGTGCTTGAAAACCAAATTTATCGATATAGCATTATTGCAATTCTTACAATGACAGTTGTATTTCAAAATACAAATACATCTACTAGCTATTAAGCCTCATTAAATGTACGATTAGACCTTTTATCAACTTAAACCTATTGTCTGATTGGTTGTCAGGGGGAATTTTTGATAGATAAATAACACAAAAAAATAATGAATACAGTATTTCGTGAAGGTCAAACTAAAATGTTTTTCGAAGTTATGCATTAAAGGTGTTACACCATCAAATTATAGTACGTCACATCCGGTTTCATACGAAAAAGGGTCGAACAAAAAAATTTCCTTTAATTTGACAGTTATAAGAAGTTAAAACTTGAGTCATAAACATATATCTTGGGTGTTTCAAAGCACCATTCTTTTTTATTTTGTTGTTTCTATGAAATATTTTGGAAACTTGAGGTTACATGGTTACTAAGGCTTGTAAACAGAAAAAATGGGTAAAATTTGATTGGTTATCTTCCAGTGAAGGTTATTATCGTATATGCAATGAAATGTAATGTGGAATTTTGCCTGTAGTACTAAGCAGGATACAACTTTACTCATGCCAAGTATTTCTTTATTTGAAACACAGATAAAATCTGCACATTTTTTGGAAAAGTACCAATTTAACAAAGACTAATAGGGTAAAATCAATGGTGCTATTACTCAAAAAAAAAAAAAAAAAACACAGGTAAAATCTGTCGTCATGTGTTTTAAGTACAAATGTGTTATTCAAACACACCCACTATGTTGTTATGACTCATTAGAAAGGTATTTCACTTGACCCATATATTTCATTTTTTGATGTTGTGAATTTTAAAATGTTATCATATCAATATATATATATATAGCCTCAATATATAATAATAATGGAATTTGAAGCGAGGTGATGTATCAGATATTTCTTTAACGTTTTCAAGACAAAACAGCGAACTTAAACACGCATGAACATAATAAGGTGTTCATATATATCTCGAAGCTTTAAACTATACTTTAGGTATAAACATATTTTATTAGTATTGTATTTGTGTTGTGTCATTGATCAAATTTCTTCGTTCAGTGTTTGTTTACTTGTTTTTGTTAATATGTCTTTTTGGTCGAGTTAAGCCATTTTAATTGATATTTTATAGTGTGTCTTTCTATGTTGTACTGTTACACTACTGTTTCAGGTTAGGGCAAAGGTTGGCGCCTGTTAAAACGTTTAAACCCGCTGCTTTTGTTTGCACCTGTCCTAAGTCAGAAGCCTGTTGTTCAATGGTTGTCGTTTGTTGTGGTTCATAAGTGTTTCTCGTTTCTCGTTTTTTATATAGATTAGACCGTTTGTTTTCCTGTTTGAATTATTTACCACTAGTCATTTTCAGGCCCTTTATAGCTTGCTGTTCGGTGTGAGACAAGGCTCTGTGTTGAAGGCACTACTTTGACCTATAATTGTTTATTTTTTGCACATTGTGACTTGGATGGAGAGTTGTCTCATTGGCACTCATACCACATCTTCTTATATCTACGTATATAAGATGCAAAAAAAACCTAAATTATACACTTCATTAAACTTCATAAAGGCAATAGAAACAGATATAAATATTTCAAATATACCAACTTGGCTATTTTAACCTACTCTAATAAAGAATTCCATTTCTTTTGTTTAATATCAACGGAATATCAGCCTGAGATGGAACAGGTACAGTGAAATTTTGACCTTTGCCAAGGTCTGAATTTAATATAACCATGATTTTCTATATCAAAACCACCACAAAAAAACACGAATAAATATTAAGATAAACACATGATCAAAGAACTTATACATGTAAAGATACAAGCAAAATTATGATCGCCCATGAGACAATGCGACTATCAACCAAACGCCAAATCTTGTGGATGTAAGTTACTGTAGGTCACTACACGGCCTTCAATAATTATGAAAGAAACCCATTGACATGACAAAATGTAACAAAACGACAAACAAGAAAACTATTATGACTATTTTCAATAATATCCATATTCCACAATCACTCTTGCTCCAATCACAAAAAAAAAAAAAAAAAAAAACGCAAATGATCACCCGTCATAACAAAAACGAAAGTTGATTCTTTTACAAAATACTTAAATATATAAATAAATGTTGGCCTGTCAATATTTACGTTTATGAAGAACACTAAATGTCTAACTTGCCTTTGTTGACATAGGTATTCTTAATTATTTAGAAAATACGTTTGTTACCTTATTAGGCGTCCGCCCCTGTTGGAATGTTAACCAGGATGGTAATTACTCACGTGACCGTAATGGAAACTAATATCTGGCGGGAATATTTGAATTTGCATACAACGTACCGATACGATGTTATTGTCTCTGTTTGGTCCTATTAAACGACTAACCGTCATGATAGTTAATCACATATATCATTCATTTACGGAAGCTATTTAGGGCGATGCTAATTTTCTTTTTTCCGATTTTATTTAACAAATTATTGATTTGTTATATCAAGTTATTAATTTGTTATATCATATATTTTCTGTATTCCTGTCATGTAATGTTGTCATTTGAGCGGTATTTTTAACATTGCCATATAAGCTGGAGGTTTGGCTAGCCATAAAACCAGGTTCAACCCACCATTTTTTCTTTAAATGTCCTGTACCAAGTCAGGAGTAGTCCGTTTCTACATGTATTTATGTTTGTTTTTTTAGCAGTTCAGTGTTTCTGTTGTTTCGTTGTTTTCCTCCTATAGTTGATGTGTTTCCCTCGGTTTTGGTTTGTGACCCGGATTTGTTTTCGCTCAATCGATTTATGACTATAAAACAGCGGTATACTACTGTTGCCTTACTATCAAATTGGAAAAAGTAAATTAGCCTTGCCCGAAAAGGATTCCGTATTTATGTATAGGAATATTATGTTACAAAGGAATCGTACTGGTCTTATGTAAAATTTTAAAAAAATGTGCCAAAATAGTCATTTATTTTTATTTTCCGGACCCTTTTAGTAAAAGTCTTTAAAAATCACATATTTTATTTTGTGGCATTGCTGTATGATTATCCCGGGTCCCCCATAATCTCTGATTTTGACAATGTCATAATTCCATTAATTGATTATATTCGTATTTCTATATGATTTTTAAAATTATTTGTTTCCAATTATAAAAAAAAATACTTGTGTTAAATTTTGTGCTCTTCATGGGCCCTTTAATTGGAATACAAGTATCCTATCCTGTCTTATCTTCATTACAAGCTAATAAGCTTATGCTGACTGACTGGTCAAATGAAAATAAGATACACAGAAGCAAATCCTGTTACAAATTGATTTGGAATTGATTTAGATTATCGACTTAAATTTGATGCACTAAATAGTAAAATGTAAAGACAGGCATGGCAACAGTTGAGTGTTCCCGATGCCTTATTTCATCAGGAACACAAAGTTACAACAATATATACTTTTTTGAGTGTAAATCTAAAGTTTGCCCTTTGGTTTGGCATTTTTGTACAGAGAAAATTTAACAAAAAAATACAAGAGAGGGTTCTAAGATATGTGTATTTAGACTGCATATCCTTCAATGAAATTCTTCTTGACATTGCAATGGCTGCAGTCCTACACGGTAGTAGCATTAGGACAATGACGATTGCGATCTATAATATGTTTCTTTTCTTTAGTTACAAAAATTACTTTAAATTAAACATTCACTATTTTCTTTTGTATGCAGAAACATCCAGGAAATAATGGAAACAATCATTTCTGTTTGCCCATCTTAGAAACTTCATACTGGCAGACAAGATAACGGTACGATAATTTTGTTTCGGGACAAAAGGAATGGGTTCAATCCAATTTTGAAAACAAAAAATGCGTAGCAAACCATGAAAATGAGTGTTTATTCACCTCCCACCCCCACCCCCAAAAAAACAACAAAAACAAACTCATCCCTACATCCTATCCCAATTTCAAATGGTCGTCCCCTTACAGGACTGAAAATAGGTACCACATCTTACAAATTTTGTTTAGTCCTGGTGTCAATGTATATTTGTTCCGCCTAACAGAAATTCCCCTGGAATCTTTGTTATACACAGTGCCATAATATTTGTTCCCCTTGGACATATTGAGAAATTATTGCATACTTTTCTTGAGCAAAATTCCACCAGCTTTCGAAAATTTCAGGGGTGTTTTGAGAAATATCACGTGAATAAGAGGAATTAATTCCACGGAAATAGTCTTGCACCGTTAATAATTAGATTCCTTGTCAAACAAAACAATCGCTTCGATGCAATTCAAAATTATCTCACGGTTTCCTTAACGAATTTTTGGTAAGCAATGCTGGTTAGTACGACGGGCAGGCTTACAGTGTACCAGTTGGCATCAGCTTCGTCTGCCTGATGGCTTAAATTGTTCTTTTAAATTTTAATAGTGAACAAAATGGATGACCGTTTGGAGTAGTTTTGCAGCCTCTTGCTTTAAAAGAATTGAAAATCGATGAAATTATGGTAAGTGACCATTGTTAAGTTTCTAAATTGCATGTTTTCAGTAGTAGGTATATATGATGAAAAATATTTATTCTTAATTTATTTCATGTTTTTGCAGGTGCTCGTTGTTCAGATCAGAGATTGAAATTAACGAATTAAACATTTGGCATATTTCTTCGTCTTTTTTTTTTTTCAATGGGAAGAACTTTTTGGGGAACTTATATTTTAACTTCCGAAAAATGAGTTATTGCGCAGTATGCTGTCACTTTGTGGATGGTGCAGTACAGGTGGGCTTCTCCTCTTAAACATCTGTACGATTTATAGAAAAGATATCTTCATATGCAAACACACCAAACCATGACATAAATTGTATGTATATGGCAACAAGCTCGGTACTAGATACTAACCACTTGCCTGCTTTATTAAATCTAGTAAATATCTGCGATTCTCAGTGGGTCATTTTAATAGACATTGAAGACTTCACGGTAGCGTTAATAGATTTTTACAATCTACTGATTTTGTTCTTTTTGATAGATACATTTTTTTTTTCTTATCTGTATTTGTTTTTTCAATATGTTTGCAGGAATCCCCAACACCCAACTTATGTCTCTATCTTACATAGCATTTACAGGTTTAGAAGACAGAACATGCTCTTACTTATGAATATAGAAAAATTTTCATTGTATAAATTAAAAAGTTTAGATATTATGCCAGCTTCAAAACCGACATTTACTTCAAAGAGGAGAGTCTTTATACCAATTTTGCTGCCTTGTAAAGTACATTTTTTAAACGTGAACTGTATGAGTAAATGTAATGTTTAGGTATTGCTAAATGAAGTATTTTTGAAAGTATAGTAAGGAAATTCAAAAGCTGTTTGATATATTTTAAATATGTATCTAAAAAAGTAAAATATGTCGTTCTAGTCCATTTTTATAGGAATTTTCACCTTTTCCGATCTTTTTCCATCATTTCTTATATCTGGCGCAATCCCTCGCCCATTGATTTTTTTTTTTTTTTTTATTTTTAAAGTAAAATATATGGTATATCAAGATTATTTCGGGATAAATATGTGTGAGCGGAGGTTGGCGCCACTGTAAACTTTTTAGAAAACGTTCATATTACTTTTTCAAAGTATTCAAACTTCTGGTTTAAACGCAATTCACCTACTATAATGACGTCACATAGTAAAGTACACATAAAGTACCTAAATCATTATAATTTTAATTCAATATATGTAACTTTCTTAAATATTCGTAATAATATCTACGTTTTTTAATATATATTTTTATGTACGCTTAACCCACATAAGGCTTACATTGACTATCGACTGCATGTAGTCAAAACTTGTTTTAAACTACACGTACACCTTGGTTTATATTAATGGTAACGTAATTGAGTTTATTTTAAGTGTTGTGTACACTTACACCATACCGAGTTTAGCGCAATGGAAACACGGCTTAAGATCCCTATTGGGTTTATCCATATTTTCATTGATACATACTTATCTTTTAAATTTAGAAATTCCTGTGATAGATTTAGCGCACACTTAGTAAACCTCCGATACCTTAGAGAAAAAAAAACATTTCGTGTTACATAGAAAAAGTAGAAAAAGGGAGAGAATATACCGAGTTCACAGAGGTTCACAATTACAAGAAATACCGTTGGCTAAAAAAGTTTGATCAATAAAAATGCAAACAATATTTCACAAAACAATAAAACCACCAAAACAACTCAGATGTACTGAAAGGGTCCGTGGATATTTGCGTCCATTCGTTTTTCATTTTGAAATATCAAAAACAAAAAACAAAAAACGAGAGTGTTTTCATTTTTCGTTTTTGATTTCTCAAAAACCAAAACAAAAAACAAAAGTGTTTTCATTTTTCGTTTTTGATTTCTCTAAAACCAAAACGGAAAACGAAGGTGTTTTCATTTTTAGTTTTTGATTACTCTAAAACCAAAATATAAATCAAAAGTGTTTCCGTTTTTCGTTTTTGATTTCACTAAACAAGAATTTTGTATTTAATTTTCATTATTTCTCGTTTTATAATGTACAATGTTTTCCTTTCTTGTTTCACAGTCTATGGTAGTAAATAATGTCAATGTAAACACCCCGGTGTTCTTTCAACATAATGTAGACAAAATAGACCGCCTGACTTATGAATTGAACTACGGTTACACCCTGGTTCTATTGTTATACTTCATAGTTTCTATTTCTGAAACAAGTGTAAATTGAATAGATCTATTGTTACGAATAACAATGGATTTTGTCCACAGGGTGTGACGAGCGGGGTTTCTGGAAACCCCTGCTTCTACATCCCGAAAACACATTACATTGTTATTCATAACAATAGAAATTGTTTTTTTAATATCATGAACAGAAGAGATTACTAATAGTGTTCACTACAAGTTGTTTCAAGACATATTAAAAAAAAAAAAACATGTTTCAGGAAATTCCAATAGCAAAAAAAATATTTAGCATCTATTTTGAATTAAAAAAAAAATCATTTAAATAATTACTCCTCTGCTTGAAGCTAAAATTTTGATCCCATATGGCAATGTCTTAAAGAACATACATGCAAAAAACTTTTGTCCAAGGGCGTATCCAGCCATTTTTAAAAAGGGGGGTTGCAATCCAAGTTAAAAAAAGGGGGGGGGGGGGGGGTGATCCAACCATATGATGTCCTCAATCTAAAACATTGATCGTCAAAAAAATGAAGGTCCCAACCCCCGGAACCCCCCTCCCCTGGATGGCCCCAAAAGGGGGAGGGTTCTTACATATGCAATCTATATTTTTTTATGTGTCCGGTCGTCGGATTTCTAATCCAGACACACCTATCCCTCAGTATGTTCGAATATGAATGTTTGTTTAATGTTGAGAAGGAGGAGGGGCTTTTTTGATAAAACCGTAGCATGTAAAATACATTTATGATTACCTTCATTAAACTGAAACATGCAAGAACTTTGGGTTATAAATATTACGTTTCCTTCAGTCTCTTCTGCCAAATCCAACGCCTGAATTAAAATGTCGCCCGTCTTATACCCCGTCCATATTGACAACTGCATTCAAGGATAACATTGAGAATGGAAATGGGGAATGTGTCAAAGAGACAACAACCCGACCATAGAACAGACAACAGCGGAAGGTCACCAACAGGTCTTCAATGTAGTGAGAAATTCCCGCACCCGGAGGCGTCCTTCAGCTGGCCCCTAAACAAATATATATACTAGTTCAGTGATAATGAACGCCATACTAAACTCCAAATTGTACACAAGAAACTAAAATTAAAAATAATACAAGACTAACAAAGGCTAAAGGCTCCTGACTTGGGACAGGCGCAAAAATGCGGCGGGGTTAAACATTTATATGAGATCTCAACCCTCCCCCTATACCTCTAGCCAATGTAGAAAAGTAAACGCATAACAATACGCACATTAAAATTCAGTTCAAGAGAAGTCCGAGTCTGATGTCAGAAGATGTAACCAAAGAAAATAAACAAAATGACAATAATACATAAATAACAACAGACTACTAGCAGTTAACTGACATGCCAGCTCCAGACTTCAATTAAACTGATTGAAAGATTATGTCTTCATCATATGAATATCAGGCACAATCCTTCCCGTTAGGGGTTTAGTATCATAACATCATAACATATATGAGAAGAACATAACCCGTGACATGCCAACAACTTGTTTTTAAATAAATGTGTTTAGTGCCGATGCAAAGACCATATAAGTGAATCAATATTAACGCCAAAATATGCAATCTTTAATGACCTGACAACAGTATCGTAACTATATCCCTTCTTAATAAGTCTATTTAAAGGTTTTGTTAGCTTCAGAGGTGAATACTGACATTTTTGTGCTTTATAAATAATATTTCCATAAAAAATTGGATGTGAAATACCTGAACGTGTAAGAAGTCTGCATGTTGAGCTATATTTACGAATGATGTCCTTATACCGATGATAAAATTTAGTAAATGTTTTGACTAGTTTGTGATATCGAAAACCCTTAAGTAATAATTTTTCAGTAATACATAAATTTCTCTCGTTAAAATCTAAAACATTGTTACATACACGAGCGAATCGTACAAGTTGAGATATATAAACACCGTAAGATGGTGACAAGGGAACGTCACCATCTAAAAATGGATAATTAACGATAGGAAATGAAAAATCATCTCTTTTATCATATATTTTAGTATTAAGCTTTCCGTTAATGATATAGATATCACGATCGAGGAAAGGGCAGTGGTCATTGTTAGTATTAGCTTTATTCAAAGTAAGTTCAACAGGATAAATTTCTTTAGTATACATACTGAAGTCGTCATTATTGAGAGCCAAAATATCATCCAAATATCTAAAAGTATTATTAAATTTGTGTATTAGATGTTGTTTCGATGGGTCTTTGCTGATTTTTGTCATAAATTGTAACTCATAGCAATACAAAAAAAGGTCCGCAATAAGTGGTGCACAGTTAGTCCCCATTGGAATTCCGATAACCTGAAGGAGCATGGTGTATTTTTATTTTTTTTGTAATAAGAATGCACGATACTGCCAACCTTGACCTGTTGGTCCATATAAGCACATGCATTTAACGGGAATATGCAAAACGGCAACTTTGACATTTGTAAAATCTACTCACTTGTCAAAGTTTGAATGAAGATCGTCAAAGTAAGGTTACTAGTGGAGTTTCATCTAAAAAAATATGCCTTTTCTTATGGTTTGGTATTGTCAATCAAAATGCTATCCGTTCTTTTTCATTTGATATTCAATGTAAACAGAATAAATTATTTAGTATCGGGTGTAAGTTAGTTATACATTTCGGGATACGGCGTGTCTGGATAAGAAACCCCTGCGGCCTCCGGCCGTCGGGGTTTCTTATCCAGACACACCTATACCTCAGTGTATAACTATTACTGATAAATGAATCAAAGCCTTTCAAATTACCTTGTTTATATCTTTAATAAAAAATAAATTATTATATTTAAATATTTAACGAATCATAAATTTAAATTGTACAATATAATATTATATAAAGATGGTACAAATAAATAGATTGATCACAACATCACATTAACAAGGGAGGTTACTACTTTTAAAAACTTATAAGAAAACTACCCCGGTCGTTAAAGTATACATGCACAGTCACTGTGGTTATCAGATCTTTAATCGAAGATAATGTCGACGGATGCAAAAGACTTTATCAATCTGAACAATAAGGGTGCGTGATCTTTACTTTTAAATTTAGAAAGGTTGATCTCAGATGATTAGAATTCATAACCAAGGTCCATCATTCGAACATTCAGGACGATAATGTGTTTTGCTTGATCAGTTGATTGAAAAACAAATTTCCGCATTTTCACAATTCAAACCGGGATTAGCATTCAATCATTTTGCCATTCGGAGCCTACTCGGTATTAGTTTTTCTTATTTTTGAAAGCTATATAGTGACCTTAACTAGAGCCTGGGTGTGGATGGGGGTTTACGGAATAGAGAATAGTGGGCAAAAAATATAAATAATAGAGACAATGGATCAATAAATAAAAAAAAAAATAGAATAATGAGTGGTTTAAATATAAAAAGAACAGAATAATTGGCAAGAAGATAAAGAAATAAACATGATAAAGAATAGAGAAAAATGGCCTGAAACACTGATTAAAGAATAGAGAAAAATGGAATAGAATATTAAAGAATACAGAAATGAAGAAATACGCATCCAGACCATCATACTAGTTGCCTAAACCAACGTTATTTTGTCTCCGGTAGAATGTTATTGGTTTTCATACGTTTCTTTTCATTTCTATGCCTATCAATTAAGACATGAGCTTTCATAATTTGCCAGCTTATTACATTATAAAAAAAGACTAAGCCGAACATCACTCTGGATTTTTTCTCAAGTAGACCTCAGCTACCCATCCTACCACACCATTACCGAAAAGTTATAAAAAAAATCTACGGCAATACTTTTGTCCGCACTAGGTGCAAAGGGAAGCTGGGTACCTGGGGTCTTCTGGAGAAAAATCCAGGGTGTAGGATAAAGCAAAACATTGTAACCCACATAGCCAAGTGTGTGGCTGTTGTTTTCCGGGTATGAATGGTTCTTTTCCTCGTTGAAGACCAACCAGCAACTTTCAAGATGAAGAACAGGAATAAAAGCCCTGTTCATTGATAATTTGTATTTTTTCTATGTATTGTGTGCGATTTTGTCCCATGCACATCTCTTTATTTTTTATTTTAGGACCTAAACACGGCTCAATGCAAGTTTAGCCATTCAATATTAAAGGGCATATGTTACATTATTGTTTCGGATAAGAGTGAATTTGGTACCTATCAAAACGTTTAAACCCGCTGCATTTGTTTGTACCTGTTCTAAGTCAGGAACCTGATGTTCAGTAGTTGCCGTTTGTTGATGTGGTTCATAAGTGTTCTTGTTTCTTGTTTATTATATAGATTATACCGTTGCATAGTTTTCCCGTTTGAATGGTTTTGTACTGGTCATTTTGGGGCCCTTTGTAGCTTGTAGTTCGGTGTGAGCCAAGGCTCCGTGTTGAAGATCGTACTTTGACCTACAATGGTTTTTCTTTTACAAATTGTGACTTGGATTGAGAAATGTCTCATTGGCACTCATACCACATCTTCTTATATCTATATATCGTCTTTTTAAGTGAATTGGGAGATTGGGATTTCTAGCTTTAATCTCACCCATGTCAGCTTTTTATTTGTATTTACAGAAAAGAGAGCTAGTTTTGTATTCTTTAATATACTGTAAAAGTTTAATTTTCCATGAAAAAAAGACAGTTTTTTCTATGTCCGGTACTATCGTATCATATCTGGACATCGACTGTTGTCTGCTCTTTGGTCGGGTTGTTGTCTCTTTGACATATTCCCCATTTCCATTGTCAATTTTATTATCGGTAGGCATGTAAAATTGCCAAACCATACACGACCGTTCATTAGTCATCGTGGATCTATTCCAAGTCTTAATAAGTCTATAAAAAGCAGAAAAGGAACTTTTACAATAAGGAATATTACACAACTCCTTTAACGTCGCCGCAGAACATAAAATTATTACCTGATCTTCATTCTCAACATCTTCAATCTCTATTGTTCCCAAGGAAGCAACCATTTGATTTTCTGGGGTGGAGCAGGGATTTGTACCCGAAGTCAATAATTTTTTTTTTACCCAGACTGAAAAACATGCCTTTATCCATGGCCACACACAAACACAATAATATTTTCAAGATTTATTAACAATTTTTTTTTTTACACTTTTATATTTTTATGTTGTTTTGAAATATTACTTTGACTTGGATTTATACGAATTTACTAAATATACATGTTTATACCAAGCCATGTCCGTTTATATCTTGTTTCTCGCCTGACTATACAAAAGGTCAGGAGAGCTTTGGCCATCATTTGTCGTCTTTGATAGATATGGTTGACTGATAAGCTGTCTATATAAAGTAATGGGACAATGGCATGAAGACATCACCAAATCACCATTAACAATATGCAAAAAGACACCTAGAGCTTACCATATGGTCTTCAACTACCCACCAACAGTCAGTAAGCTCTGGTTGGCCTTAAACACAAATCCAAGGGCACAGCAAAATGAGAAGATATCCAATCAAAACTGGGTGGCCTGAGAGGAAAACATTGGAACTTTCCTAAGAAATACAAATTTCACCCCCCTCCTCCCTCAACATTTTAATAAGGAGATGTGGTATGATTGCCAATGTGACAACTATCCCCAAAGTTCAAATGAAGTGGATGTAAGCAATTATATATAGGCAACCGTACCACCTTCAACAGTGAGAAAACAACCAGTTAGGTATAGTCGGCTATGAAAGGCTCTGACATGAAAAATATGAAACAGTTCAGTTGAGAAAAAACGGCCTAATTTATAACACAATAAAACGAAAAACAAATATGACAGACATCAACAAACGACAACCATTGAACTACAGGCTCCTAACTTGGGACAGGCACATTCAGTATGTGGCGGGGTTAAACATGCAAGTGAGCGCTCAACCCTCCCGTTAACGTGGGACGAGTTTTGTTACAGAACAACATAAGAACAAACTATAAAAATCAGTTGAAAAGGGCTTAACATATCAGATCGATACAAAACAGAAAAAAAAAAACATCTATCAAAAGCACAGACCGGACGTGGCAGGGTATTTATACATCCTTAACAAACAAAAAAAGGACACAAAGTACAGATCTGAGAGTAATCGCAATACTGACAGCTAGTTTAAAGCCAATAACAACTAATACAAAAAACATGTATCTAAGACTAAAATATCTATCAGTACACATCCAAAATCCAATGGATTTAGTGTAAAGACGTCATTAACAGTCAGAGAAAGACATGACCTTGTGCAATGCCAAATCATAGGTATCAACAGATTGTAGTACCTTGATGTGTATATCAATAATATGTAGTATAATTTTGAGTTACTGATAACAAAATTAATATTTATACCAATAACAACAATATTTAAAGATCTATTTACAGTGTTCAATTGGTAACCTTTTAAAATAAGTTTATTTAAAAAATTGATAAGTTTACCCTGATCGTTTTTAATTTACATGCATACAATTTCTATTTATATTATTATTGATAAATACAATATTGCAGAAGTAGTGAAAATAGATCTTCAAGTGAGGGAAGTTGTTTGTGACTTCAGGGAACTTTATTTGGATATGCCTGTTATGGTCTAATTGAGATTTACAAGACCTTCATTCAATTTCAGCACATTTTGTGAATGTATGTCCCATTTATAGGCATTATGTTTTTCGGTCTGTGCGTCCGTTTGTTCTTCCGTTCATCCGTCTGTTCCGCTTCAGGTTAATGTTTTTGGTCAAAGTAGTTTTTGATGAAGTTGAAGTCCAATCAACTTGAAACTCAGTACACATGTTCCATATGATATGATCTTTCTAATTTTAATGCCAAATTAGAGCTCTGACCGCAATTTACGGTCCACTGGACATAGAAAATGATAGTGCGAGTGGGGCATTCATGTACTATGGACACATTCTTCTTCAAATCCTTTATTAATGAAGTTAGTAGATTTAATTCAGATAAAAATACTAAATTAGACGAACCAATCTAATAAAAAGATATATCTCTGATTCCGTTATACTTATATAACATTTTTGTATGAATTTTAATAAGATTACTGGACAAACGCGTTCAATCTTCGGACTTAATTCTTAAAAATTTTACCGAGCGGAGCGAGGCGAAAAAGATAACGTCTTTCAAGCCCAATTTTATATGTATGCTATACACACAAATTCATTGTTTAAACTTGGTAATCAATTAATCTAAAATACAGTCCTAGATAATCAAATAATCATGAAATATTTGGTATAGTAATCAAATAATCACTAAAAAAACGGTCAAGTAATCACATAAATCAAAAACCCCATGAGGAATCATTAAATATGACATATTTTTGTATTAATATTGATTCACTTATAAGGTCTTTGCATCGGAAATAAACTAATTAATTCTAAAACCAGTTGTTGGCATAATACGGTGTCATTTTCTTCACATTGAAATAATTTACTAAACGTTTATTGAAACTTGTAATGTGAAGACGGGAATGAAAATGCGGAGTTTGTGAAACCAGGTTCAAGCAAGCAGCCACTCGTTAGCAGCCACTTCGCTAGCAGCCAGTTTTCAGATGTTTATATAAACCCAAATTTTGCATAAGATTCAAACGTACTTCAAATGTTTTTATTAATATATAACCACTATATTATATGTTTAATATATAATTAAGCAGTCAAAGACACTATTCAATGAACTTCAAAATTTCATTTCTTGTTCATTAATTATATAAATACAATACAAATCGCTTTCAATACATCACACAGCGTGCTGCACGCTTTACATTTCAAATAGTCAACACTTTTGAGTGTATATAGAATCGTAAATAATTATGAAATTATTTAAATGTTGGCAAAATTGCACTTTTGTGTGAAATAGCTTTCCATATTCTCGGCATCCTGTCAAATAGTTCAAGAAAAGTAACAATTATTCTGCATTAGAAGAAAAAAAAAGTTGCACTCGTGCCTTAACTTTTTTTTTGCCTCACAAAACTGTTAAGACAAAACATTCTACTTCTGAAACAGTGGATTTCTCTTACTTATGATTGGACGAAAGGTTTATTTTTTGTACTCAAAGTATGGTGGGCAAGGAAATTATTTATTAGCTTTAAAAAATAATCCGTGCTATACCCAAACTGGGAAATTTGATCAAGTAGGCGCTAGGTCTCTAGCTTACGTTTGCACCTAGTGCGGAAAAAAGTATTGCCATAGAATTTTTGTTTGTTAACTTTTCGGTAAGGGTTGGGTAGGGTATCTGACCTCAACTTTGGACCTACTTTAGAAAAAAAAACTAAGCCGAAAAATACCCTGTGTTTTTTCTACTGTAGACCTCAGCTACTAAGCTTCCTTTGTCTTAGTGCGGACTAAAGTATTGCCTTAGAATTTTTTTTTATTAAATTTTCGGTAAGGGTGGGGTTGGGTGTCCGCGGACCCCAACTTTGGACCTACTTAAAAAAAACTAAGACGAATAACACCCTGGATTTGTTTCTCCAGAAGACCTCAGCTACCCAAATTCCCTTTGCACCTAGTATTTCCGTAGATTTATTTTATTAACTTTTCGGTAATGGTGTGGTAGGGTAGGTAGCTGAGGTCCACTTGAGAAAAAATCCAGAGTGATGTTCAGCTTAGTCTTTTTTTATAATGTAATAAGCTGGCAAATTATGAAAGCTCATGTCTTAATTGATAGGCATTGAAATAAAAAGAAAACGTATGATAACCAATAACAATCTTCCGGAGACAAAATAATGTTGGTTTAGGCAACTAGGATGATGGTCTGGATACGGGGTTCTTCATTTCTGTATTTTTTGATATTCTATGCCGATTTTCTCTATTCTTTAATCAGTGTTTCAGGCCATTTTTCTCTATTCTTTATTTCTTTATACTTTTCGCCAATTATTCTGTTCTCTTTATATTTTAACACCTCATTATTCTATATTTTTTTTTATTTCTTGGTCCATTGTCTCTATTATTCATATATTCCTATTCCGTAAACCCCCATCCACACCCAGGCTCCAGTTAAGGTCACCATATAGCTTTCAAAAATAAGCAAAACTAATACCGAGTAGGCTCCGAATGGCAAAATGATTGAATGCTAATCCCAGTTTGAATTGTGAAATTGCGGAAATTTGTTTTTCAATCAACTGATCAAGCAAAACACATTATCGTCCTGAATGTTCGTATAATGGACCTTGGTAATGAATTCTAATCATCTGAGATCAACCTTTCTAAATTTAAAAGTAAAGATCACGCACCCTTATTGTTCAGATTGATAAAGTCTTTTGCATCCGTCGACATTATCTTCGACTAAAGACCTGATAAGCACAGTGACTGTGCATGTATACTATAACGACCGGAGTAGTTTTCTTATCAGTTCTAAAAAGTAGTAACCTCACTTGTTAATGTGATGTTGTAATCAATCTATTTATTTGTACCATCTTTATATAATATTGTATTGTACAATTTAAATTTATGATTCGTTTAATATTTAAATATATTTTTTTTTTTTTATTAAAGATACAAACAAGGTAATTTGAAAGGCTTTGATTCATTTATCAACGTAGTTCAATTCATAAGTCAGGCGGTCTATTTTGTCAACATTATGTTGAAAGAACACCGGGGTGTTTACATTGGCATTATTTACTATCAATGACTGTGAAACAAGAAAGGAAAACATTGTACATTATAAAACGAGAAATAATTAAAATTGAATACAAAATTCTTGTTTAGTGAAATCAAAAACGAAAAACGGAAACACTTTAGATTTTCATTTTGGTTTTAGAGAAATCAAAAACAAAAAATGAAGACACTTTCGTTTTCCGTTTTGGTTTTAGAGAAATCAAAAACGAAAAATGAAAACACTTTTGTTTTTTGTTTTGGTTTTTGAGAAATCAAAAACGAAAAATGAAAACACTCTCGTTTTTTGTTTTTTGAGTTTGATATTTCAAAATGAAAAACGAATGGATGCAAATATACACGGACCTGAAAGGGGAAGCAATTCAATAAATCGAGTAACACAAGTGGCATCAGTCGTATTGTTAATCATGTTAATTGCAAGTATCAATTTGTTGATCATCCCCATTCATGTAAGCAGCATATCGTGAGAGTACATAATAAACACTGCGGAAAGTGCAGTTAAAAGATAATGCTGGTTTCTTTTCCTTCCTTAAGAGAACCTCCTGTATGAAATCTACTCATAAGAATACAGAAACAAGTAAGGAAGAAGGGGATATTGCAAAATTGTTCGTTTTTAACGTGGTTGGCGAGAAAGTGTTTGAAGCCGTTGTCTACATTTCTATGGCCATTTCAGTCTCCTTATAATAGACCGAATTGAATTGAAGTGGCATAAAAAAATTAACGAAGTCCACGTTTTAAAAGGAAAGGTCATGGATTATGTGAATGGAAACCCTTTAATTATGGAACAAGAGCCAAAGGAGAACACACATTAAAACATGTTTTTGTAACAGGTCTCCGTACTATGCCTTTAAAAAAATTGTTTTTATCGAAAAGTGAGTGTTCCTAATTTTCAAGAAATCCGTTATGTCATTCACATATCGATTAAAAAAATTTAAGGTTAAATGCATACCATTGAATTAATTTGAATTGCCTAATGCTTTTAAGCCCCGGAGTTAGTAGTTCACTTTATGTACTGTCCAGTGTTGTGATTTACAAGGAATTCTGTAAAATGTGATTATGGCATGTTTTTGTCACATATCACGCATTACAGGATTATATAAGTCAATATGCCAAAGATCTTCATTTACAACTTTCAAATTATACATCATCATCCTGAGTGCCTTAAGAAATCGGTAGGTTATGAATTTGCAATTATAGATAATGAATTACTCAGCTAGTGCTATACTTTCATATGCGTACTTAATTTAACCCAGAATACGTTCTGAGTTTTTGTATGTACATAATTCACTGCCATAAAATGACAAAAACATAAAAACAGCAATAGTGCACTGATGAACGTAATTATTGGTTTACGTTTTGGAATTGCGAATATATTAACATCTCTAAAATTTTATCCTTGTTAAACTTTTGAGAACGATTAACCAGGTCTGCAAAATATCTGCTTCGTATATTATAAATGTACATGTCTGAAATATGATATAATATTGGATAAACAGTAAAGAATATGGTATTTAGGGAATATATTAACAAACATATTTGCTTGTGATGGGTTTGCGCCACTACTTTTCAGATAAGTGTCAGAAATTTTGCAAAACTCGATTTACATTTATGACGTCAAAAATACATCACTATTGATGCAATCGGTGTAATTCGTCTTTATAGCAAACGATTTGACTTTTAAACGTATGTTTTCATAAAATGTTACAACATTATCGCTGACAACATTTTTTTAGATTTTTAGGGCAACAACTATGGGTTACTGAACCACTCCATTGACTGCTTGGTTATTGTCATCTGTAAATCTATGGCAACCCAAACGGATATTTGTAATTTGCAGACCAGTGCTTGTCAATTGAATTATTATCCTCACAGTAAATGATCTGTTTGTTTGTTGTGTCCGTGACATAGTTTGTGTGTTGTTTTATTATAATAATGATTGACATAACTGTCCAAACTTGCAAGTTGTGTATACATAATAGATGTTCAGCATCATACCCAACCTGTTTTCTTTTCTCAACATTCATCAACGCACAAAAATCTGAAGTGAAACAAAAATATGTACGAAAAACTATACATGATATACGTGTGCAAAAAAGACTAGAAAACAGAAATAAGTTTGATTTCATTTTTCTTTCTGTTTTTTAAACATGATGAATTTCATTTCAATCAAGAAGACACTGATCATTTATTCAAACCGTGTGTGTGTCCATAATTATATAGTGCCTATGGATTATATGATTTAGAAACGCTCAGAATCAAAAGTTCAAAAAGATAAATATGAATAAATGAATGTTAACAGTAAAAACTGTATTACCAAAAAAAGTAACAACAGATCACCCCAATGTTTGGTGGGGTTCATATTCCATAGTCTTTAGTTTTCTGTGTTGTGTTTTTTATATTGTCATTTGTCTTTTGGTCTTTTGTTTTTTTTTAAATCGTGTTGTCAGTTTATTTTCAAATAATGAGTTTGAATGTCCCTTTCAAATATTTCGCCTCTTTTTATTAATTATATATCTTCGATTATACAACATCAACGGGCTTAACTTACTCAATTTACATGGACTCAACATAACAGTTTATGATAGATTATCTTAAACGGACCCAGGGTATCGATATCTGATACATTCATGTGACGTTACTAATTTTGTATTTATTCCATCTGTATAAGTAATGCTCAGATGGTATGTGGTAACACATGATGAATATGCCGTAATTAAAAAAAACACACAAACTGAAAAGTCGATATCAAGGTTAAACTAAACAAACGTTTTCCAGTAGATGTTCAACTCAGCTAACTTTTCATATAGAACTAAATATTATAAATTTGCCGGTTGTATACTTAAACAATCGTTAAAAAAACGCTTTTTATCGCGTCTATGTCCTAACCGTTGTATATTTCTTATCCCCTTACGTGCAAACCATTGTCATGAATCGCAGTGATAAATAGTTACAAAATAATTGAAGTTGCTAATTGGTTTTACCTTCGATCATCTCATTATTTTCCTTGTTTTGAATTGTACATGAACATGTTACAAAACATTCATTTATCGTTAGAATTACATTTTGAAAACAAACACGGATATGGAGAAGGTAACATTCATTTACTTATCATTAAAATTGATGCATCGTGTTTTGGTACATTAACCGTAAAAGACCTATAGCCGCAAAACAGGATATTTCTGTTTTTGCCATAATTTAACTTTATTGCGTCTAAATCGTGTATAAAAGCTTAACAACAGCAGAGTATTTCAAAGTCGTTCATACACTGACGGTTTATTGTAATGTAAGTACAATTTCAGTCATATTAAGTGAAGAATTGAATGCATACGTTGTACGTTTCAAGCGACAAGAAAACAAAGGCGTAGCATATTAATAATCAAAAAGAGATTCCATGCTTAATGAAAAATGTACAAGATCACTAACATTCCTAAATATTGTTATGATAACATGTATTACATGAAGCATGTAATTTCCTAATCTTAATGAAAAATTGTCATTTGTTTTCATACATTTTAGAAACATTTTATAGAAGAATTAAAAATCTTGAAAAATGAATTATCTGAAAAGTCTACTTTAAATCAACCAGAGATTTAATTAAATTTGCTGTACAGAATTGCAATTGTATCCCTAGAAGAAACTATATTTTGTTTTAGTGATTCGGCATTCACTACACGTTTCTTGTAGGATAGTGTACGGTTGTGCTTGTTTTGCATACACAAGTTTTGTCATTATACAGAATCCTAATGAAAGATGAGAACATAATTTTCATATTTGAATATCTCTGTCAACCTTATTTTACAGTTTACATGTCTTACTTTATCAATGTATGATATCTTATAATAACAAATATATAAAACCATCCATTCCTGAAAAAAAAATCGAATGAAGCCGACTGAAGCAGTCAGATTGTCTTCTTTGAACTGATATTAAAATGAGGTTAAGAGATATTTCCTTTCAAGGAATTCAGTTAATTTATAAATAACCAAACAAACTACAAGGACATTGTAAGAACATTACACATTGAACTTTAAACTTTAAACGAATAAGGAAATTAAGATGTACGGCAACCTGCCTTGACGAAACAAATAGTCGCGATACCCTTTTAGAAGGCAATACAAGTATTTCGTTGTATTCATACAAAGGTCTTACAATTGCAATTTACTCTCGTTTGATATTGTCATCTTGATTAAAACACTAATTCCCTTGATTTCAAATAATGAATTATGATGGAAAATATATCTAAAAGTGTGTGTATTTGTTGTAGAGAAAAAAACAAAATGAAGGTTTATGTTTGTTTAGGTGCCTGTCTGTTGTTACTGTCAGTTGGAGGTAAGAAAAATTAAAAATAACTTTTTAATATCACGTTTGATTGTTATTTGTAAATGCGTGTTTTTATCTCTGTCGGAAATATCCTGATACCCAGAAGGAATTGCATATGAATGCCTGGTAAACTTTTTTATTATTCCGCTGACAAGAATAAAGCTATGCATTGATAGACTGATGTCTATTTTTGTTGTCACATTTGAACTATGTACCGTTTGGGTCTTTTGATATGTAAGCCCACATAAAGGGTTTTTTTTTGTTTGTTTCGTCAATTTCAGCATAAATAATTTTGGATATAAATGAAAAATATAACGGGTATTACGTGAACAAGACAGCAACCACACATAACAAACAAACCAAATAAACATACAAAAATCATATTATCATGTTAATGTTTATTCTGTTAACTTGTGTTGTACCTTCTTTAATGTGACTTTGTAATTCAACTGTACAAGGGGTGGTTGAAATATAAAAAAAAATCAAGTTAAACCCCGCCAAATTTCCATGTGTCTGAGTCTGAAGCGGTTGTCATATCTAAACGCCTTTTTTATACGAATTCAGAGTTGAAAGTGGTCTTTGATTGTTTCGGTTAAATTTATGTTCAACCTTTATAAACTGTAGACAATATATATTTAGGGCCTCACAAATTGTGAAGGCATCAATCTTCTGTTAAAGATTGTATAGTATCCTTTAGAGGTTATTTATGATATTGTGTCATTGGAATGATGCAATATTGACGTAAAGGCAACATCGCCTCCTACGTATACTTTACTTTTGTTGTAATGTTTTTTTTTCTTTTTAAATGAGAGTTTCGGTGTCTTCAATACTCCTCAACTTTGTAATTTATTCGGCTGTTCAACCTTTTTGATTCAGACGTAAATGATTAGTTTTGTGTAGACGAAACGCGTGTCTGGTGTACAAACTTTCAATCCTGGTATATATGATGAGCTTATTTGATGGATGGAGATTTGTAATCTGTAGATGAATGGAATATGGGACTGCTCACACTAACACAAAAGAAATAATGTATCACGTTAGTCGGTTTTTGAAATATCAGACATTTCTTTTGGTCTGTTTTGAAGGGGCATTAGCCTCGATTTAGACAAAAGTGTAAAATACGATTCTTTTTGTTTCAAGTATCAATCAAAGCGAAATTTTGAAATAATGCGCGTTATAAGCAGTCAGTTTGGCTCAAATTTATCAAAATTAGCTCAAAAACATTGCTGATGTATTATTGACTAGCAAGTCGATAATTTAACCTCATACAATCCGTATTCATGTGACATTCAATTTAACCCCTTAGCTGGAGATGGGATACATATTTACTAGGCATGTTACGCTGTTCAAAGGAAAAAAAAAGAAAAGAATATTATCATTGAAAGTGAAACAAGGGTGAACTATTTGATTGACTGATTTGATCCACAAAAAACATTCCTATACAGGTAAACACGATGATTAACATTTTTAACCTATACTATGAAATTAAACAGACCTAGACAAATTCAAATCAACGTGCTCGCTATCTATACATATTTATATGGTTATTTCCGGTTACATGGCCCTCGGCAGTCTTCGGAGGCCATTACAATGGTTTATAAGATGGCGTCTTGACTAAAATACACAAGAATTGCTGATCGTATTAGTGGGTCCATGCATGGTTCATTGTTTATTTTCGTTACTAAGATATACGTTCTGAATGTTATAAATCAAATATGAGAATTTGAGTCAAATCGGTCAACATGAATTAAACAGCTAATGCCCCTTTAACAAACACTTTTATCTAAATTGATAAGGTAGAAGAACTATTATTCTGTAACAGTAAAACGTATTTGTTTTTATCATGTTTATGTCAAAGAACATAAATAGCTATGGCACAACCTAGATGTGAGTTTTGGGTAAAGTAAACAGCAAACGTACAAATAAAACACAGAAATATTTTCTTTCGTTATACAGTATTGCTACAACTGTGAAAGTGTGCGTAAGTGTGTGCATGAATAATATTCATAATATATTGCTTTTGGACACACCCGATTGATATAATGTTATCAAGCACTTGGTTGATACCGCTGCTGGTTGTCATCTTGTCCACTAATATATTATCAGCTCGGTGCTTTGGTACTGCTATGATTTTTAACATACCTTTTTTAGTATTTTTGATAAATTAAGGACTTTTTTAGGAAACTAGGGTCCCATCTATTGCTTGAAAAGTTGATCTAAGATGTATTTGATTATTCTCTTTAGATCCCGTTTGGCTATATAACTCCTCAATTATTTTAGTATTTTTTCCATCGTCAGCTTTAATTTGTTTTAGATTTGACCGTTACTGATGGAGGTTAACCCAGAAAGCAATTTGAATGTACCAAATTTATGAAGTGCTATTTTCATTTTACAATGTGCTACTCATGAATATGCTCTTCATGATAGTTGTTTTTAGTCATCTGATCATAGCGAGGGACTGTCAATTTAGTTTCCACATTTTCTTGGTGTTTGACGACAATTATATAACCCGGTCACGTTATTAAATATCAACAATATTGTATTTCCAGTAACATTGGCAAATAAAGAAATGCTGGTAGACAATGGCCTTATTCATAAGTAAGTTGTGTCTTATTCTTTGATTATTCAAGTTAAGGATACTCACTCCTCTATTTCAAAATAACAAGCTTTTCAAAAGACTATTATAAATTGATAGTATATAAATAGCGGAACTTAAAAAGTAGAAAATACGGATTGGTCCAAGTTTTTGTTTTGAGATGTTATCAATTAAACATTTGGCTGGAAATGATTCTCTCTAGATTTTTCATACAGATTACATTGGTACCTTTTTCTTTTAAAAACTATGAAAAGATAACAAAGATTTTACAAGATTTTCAAAAATGGCTTTTTCAACTATATGTCATAAACTTATAAAAAGAAAAGTAGGGGTTAGCGTGCAAAATTTTTAGTTTTACTTCATTAATGCAACTAGACGATTCGGAATATCTGACAAAAAGTCAAAAACAATAGTAGCGAACATCCTTAATTGAGTTTAAGTCTGAAGATTATGTTAATGATTGAACTAGTCGTATTAAATCGAGTTTATTTGATGAAAAATTTTCAAGTGTCAAAATGACATGTCCACTGGACAAATAACACCGTTATCATGGTTATAATGGAAGTAACATACATATTTTCTTGTTACATTAAGGGTATTTAGGCGGAGAGAATAATAAATACAGTGCCTACGAATATTCCTTGCCCCATGAAATCAATCTAAAAATTGCATCAATTTATAAAATATTCAATGTTGAGAAAAAAAGGTATGAATAAAAGTAAATTCAAATAGCGGTAAATATGACAAGTGACAATACAAACCAAAACTCGGAGCAAATAAGAACGCAAAAACCATGCAAACCAACCCTCAAAAAACGAAATCTACCACCACGGTAAAGTAAAGACAAACTAACATAAAAACTGTCCTACAAAATCTACACAGTAGAAAGACGAACTCCTCTAAAACCCGATACGAATCACGTGCTTCGGATGGTAAGAAAGTACATAGTTTTCTAAGCACTCTGCGTGTTGCTTATTGCAAATAAAAAAATTCACTTGCTAGGTAAATTGTGACTTTATTGGTGTCACAAACAAGCATTGGTACCAATAAGACAGCCACAAATTCACAAAAATGAGGCTTGCTCTAAACCGAGTCTTGAAAAGTTACATTTGTAAATGTAGGTGTATTTACAAGTAAACGGTGTACACTTACATAAGAATGTAAACTCGCAAACGTTAATAATTGTTCGAATCAAGTAATAGACATTGCTATACATGTCTCTACATTACGTATTCCCGTAACAAACGGTGCAATAAAGATTCCTACCTCGAATAATATGCACAGATATACAATAATGCCACCAATACACAGAATGTTTGATTATACATTTTTTTATTAAATGTATTTATTCTATTTAATGTTTTTGTTTTAGGCTTGCTAAAAGAAGTCCTTGTCACACAGATGGATGCACGGGCCTTACCGATGCTCTTACATTGCAAAGGAAATACAATCTCTTTAAATATAGAACTTGATAAAATAAAAGATAAAATGAGATGAAAATCTATCATTTTTTCTAAGCATTTTTTTTTTTATTTATTTGAGTTTTATGTGATACAGTGACTATCACTTACAGGAATGGACGAATTTATTCTCAACTTGAATGAAGGTAAACACAGTGGATATTAGTATGATAAGAATGTTCTGCTTATGCTTGTTTCGGTTTTGAAGCCTTTAAAACGTAACCTAATTTGGCGGCTTTTCAAACAAGGTATAAAACAGACGGAATTTAAACTTTCTATACACTGCTTTTTTATATTTATAACTGATCAGAAGTTAACGAAAGGGTACGATTGAACTGTCGTGGTAGATGACCATGATGAAATAACTCTAGAAACATTGAGAAACTAGACCTCTGTATTGAAAGTTAGATTGACAAATAATGCTACTAATACAAACACTGGTTCAAAGATAAACGTCAGTGAGATAGCTGACATGTCCGCCAAACAAACATCGCTTATTACCATAAGAATTTAAACATAGAAAGGATCTCCTTGATAACAGCCAAATCGTCCAGAGTCTACACGTGTTGTAAATGTGATTTAACAGATTCTGCAATAACATATTTAATTTGCAAGCAACCACCAAACCATATATTAACTATACAGGAATCTAGTAGAAATATCCAGTCTTCTTCCACTGGTAAAACATTTTTATATGAAACTGTCATTTTGATCTGAACAGCTCTTCAAAGACTGAACAATAAATTAATCAGTCAAGTTCATTCTTTCAGTCTTTCAAAATCAAGCAGAGGTGTCTGGCTTGGCTGCCTTTAAAATCATAAATGACTGTTTTTGGCATATAATATAGATAACAAAAGATGGATACTAATTTGATGTTCTTGGTGCATCCAAGTGAAATGTCAATCCAACCATAATATAATAGTCCTTAAAGGGGCGAAGTAAAAAAAAGTCGACTCCATAACATTTTAAATTAAAAAAAAATATATGTATAAATAACTTCATACG
Source organism: Mytilus californianus (assembly GCF_021869535.1). Taxonomy (NCBI): domain Eukaryota; kingdom Metazoa; phylum Mollusca; class Bivalvia; order Mytilida; family Mytilidae; genus Mytilus; species Mytilus californianus. Next base: position 40,034,820 of record NW_026262712.1, read on the forward strand.
AATACATAGCATTGCAAATAATCCCATTAAATGTATATTCAGGAATCAAACAAGTCGATACAATGGATAGAATATCAGTTCCTTCATTGTAACACCTAAAACGTTCTCTTTTGTAGATACATTTTCCTAGTCAATGATGATGTTGTATATGGCACTTTTGAACATGTCCCTTTAAGATTTCTATTGATCTTGATCAGAAGACTCTGGATTTCAGTAGCTGGTATCGGATTCATACAGCGGCTTTGAATGGACCAATTTTTTGTTCGTCTTCAAATGTTTTCACTATTGAATTCAGGAACTTATTGTCCGATAAATAACCTGCAAGAAACACAAAATTAAGGAAAAAGTATGAAGTAAGATATCTGAAAAAAACCACTATGACTTTTGTTTGATAATTTGTTGTTTGCCGTACTTAATAAACATAACATTTCACAGACAAAAACAAAATTCATACGCTTTGATTTCACATGCAACTAACGGAACCTGAATATTAAATGAATCAAACTTGATGCATTAGATTAGAAAAAAGAATTACCATCTGCAAAGTTTAGCCAACAAGCAGGAGCTCATTTTACTTCTGTATCAATGTTTATGGCAATCATTGTTTTTTTTAAAATTGAAATGAGAAAAAAAGATATATTTTCTCTAATTATCAAGGATAATGAGCATATGTTTCAAGATCATTTTTATATCGGAAGGTTACACTTTTCTAAAAGATCAGTACCCAAGGGTGATCAACTCACTGTTTCCGTTCTTGTAGTAAAGACCTTGATAAAGTTGAGTGTCCGTTTACCTTTGCGGAATGATGTATAAATTCACAGTCACGTATAAAGTGAATTCGAATTCTCGAGTAAGGAGAGAGACACTTACTTTCACGTTAATAAAAAAAAACCTTTGTAACAATTATGCGGGGTCAAAGGTAACACAATGGTCCCTATCAAACATGCCTTCGTTTCTCGCACTCCTTTACATTGCTACGTAGTAAGAGTCTACCTGTTTCGTTAATTGTTAGCTTGTTCTTCTTTAGAATATACAAGTGCGACAAAACATTAAGATTGCGTAGTAAGTCAAATGGAATAATATGCAAACTTTATTATCGCAATTGAAATATATTTTACCGCATATGAAGAATAAAAAAGTTTTTAATAAATTAACTAGCATACTGCATCAAACATATAGATATTCGACTTATTTTTTTGCAATTGTTTAGAACGAGACTCACATGGATCGTCAGAAGTATAAGTAAGGAAATCACTTTCCCGAGGTATTTTCTGTTGTTTTCTCTCTTTAGTGTCATCCCGCATACAAACATCGTCTGCTTGATTCGGATCTTTGGGTTCCATCGTCTGTAAAATTGTTGAACAATGTGGAACAAATTAATGAAACACAGAGAGATTATCTACGAAACTATGTAGAGTGATTTATAGTTACAATGAATGGTAAAACAAGAATATAATTAATATATTGTCATTTCGTTTTTGACCTATAAGTTTGATTATCTTTTTGGAATCTTCCGCTACTATGGAAATTAATCCATCCGCTTTTGATACAAAATGACCATATTCACGAGTGTCTTTAATCATTCGCTGGAATCTATTTGTATGTATTCATTTATTTTCTTGTCTATCTCAAGATAATATTGAATGTTTCGACACTTTAAGAATGAACACCAAAGGTTCAACTGTTGTATAAAATATCGTCAACTGGAATTCTCGATAATAGAACCCTTACCAAAGAAGGCATCCGTTTGGCTCTGCTGAATGCATAAATACGCTGTACCGTCAAATCAGAATGGAACGTTAAATCTGAAGGCTCGTGTGACAGAATGACGCGTCCTCTCTCTTTCTTTGTCGTTGAGGGGTTCGTATGTGGCCTGTTACAATTTTAAATGTCTGTCCCTATCCAATGTGCCTTTACTTTCATTTATAGCGGCCGTCTTACAGAGCCAACGTACTGGTTTGTTTATATTTATTCTTGTCCTTAATATGCATGAAATATTTGGTATAGGATATAAAGCAAACACCAAGCAATCAATCGGAAAATGAAAAAAAAAAAGTAGCGCGATCAAATTTTTGACAAACTTGTGCTTATATACAATCTGGCCAAATGATCACAGGTAATGCAGGTCATGGAAGAGGGTGTGGATGGGCGTTAACAGAATAGAGCATAACATTTGAATAATGGACAAAAACTAAAAAGAATAGAAAAAAAGGGACCACAAAAATAGAGATTAGAGAATAATAAGGTGCTTACATATAAAGCAAATAGAATAATGGGCAAAAAGTATAAAGAATAGAGAAAAATGGCCTAAAAATTTAAAGAATACAGAAATGAAGGACCCCCATCCAGACCCTCATGGAACTTATGGTAAAACTAAGAAACACAACAAACTTGTGTCGGCCGTGAAAAATAGCAGTCTTTCTTCCCAAGATGTCTTACTACCGGATACACATTTTAAATAGACATCTACAATAATTTGTAATTCATTTGTGTCACTGAACAACAAATAATCTGTAGATGAATGTAGTAATAGGTAAACAGTAATGATTGGGTTTTACTCATTGTTGAAGGCCGTACGGTGACCTATATTTGTTAATTTCTGTGTCATTTGGTCTTTTGTGGAGAATTGTCCCATTGGCAATCATACCACATCTTCTTATTTTTATAATAATTGGGTGTTATTTTTCAACATCGACTTTAGTGCTTTATATACATTAGTTTAGAGAATGTTTGATGTAAAATGACTTACTAGGTGATTGCTTTGCATTTTTTTGCAGAAAAAAAAACGGAAATGTTTTTTTTTCAGGTTTTAGGGCCGAAATCTGTTACCTTTTCTTAACCGTTAATTTTTGTTAATAAATTTTAGATTTAAAAAAAGGCGTTTACATTACATTCATCATAGAATAGAAAAAAATATAAGAAATTCTAGTTATTCAATACTGCACCTGCACTATGAAGACCTTTGGTTTCAATGCCAATGCCGCACAGTGCTGTGGCTGAAAGAACTCCATTATCTTTGATAGTTCAGCTTACTCTGTGTTTCCTGTATCTATCTTGCACCCAATAATTCCTGATGAGCCATGACCAAGGATAACAAACAACAGACAGTAATAATAGTTGTCCTCATTGTTGTCAAATTCCTTAGCAACTGTAAAATGTACAAAGTGTACTGTTACCAAGGTTACCGGTTTGTTGTGTTATTTCACTGCTTTTTATTTGGTGTTTTTGTTTTGTTAATTGGGGATATTTGTTTATATATACATACCCCTATCCCAGGTAAGTGGGGAAGGTTGGCGCCTTCAAACATGTTTAACCCCGCCACATTTGTAGGTGCCTATCCTAGGTCAGGAGCCTGTAAATCAGTGGTTCTCGTTTGTTGCTGTATATCGTATTTGTATGTTGTTCATTGTTTTGTACATATATCATGACGTTTGGTTTCTCGTTTGAATTGTTTTACATTTGTCATTTTCTAGTTGACTATGCGGTATGGGTTTTGCTCAATGTTGATGGTCGTACGGTGACCTATAGTTGTTAAATTCTGTTTAATTTGGTCTCTGGTTGAGATTTGTTTGGCGATATATTTTACATAGCTTCATCTTATTTTTCAAATGAATACAATGCTTAGCCGTAAGGTAAAAGACACTCACCTTTTTAATTGGTAAGATCGTTAAAAATGAAACACATTTACTACAGTTACTGTACTAATATATAATTTTGGTCTATGGTTGAACACAAGGTGTACTAATCTCAATGTTTTTTTGTCATGTGTAAAAGTTTAAACGGATATCAGGTATATAGATAAAACAAAAATTACATTGTAGGAACAGAGAAAAGCGAGTACAAATACATTTTACATAGACCTACAATGTACCTTTACTGTATTTTTCCTGCATTTTAACATTTACGCTGAAACTTATAGTTGTTTTACTTCCCAACAGTTAGATTTGTTTCTTAATGAACTCAACATGGCTTAACCGCGGACCGCGATGAGGATCCCAAATTGAACTGTGATGCAAACAGTAATTTGAATATAACCGATCGCTCACAACAGAAGCGGGATACCAGGCGACTATAAACGTTTACTATACGTGTATCGATTCATGTTATATGTCAACCTGTATTTGTATAGTAGAAAGGTCGAATGCATGATGAAATCAAGTATGTTGAATATTTAACATTGTACTCTCATTTTCTCTGGCAGATCATATTTCCCGCCCTCAGTCAAATCAGCCTAGCATTCAGATCTTACCTATTCTATCAATTGTTAATGTTTTGAATATTCATGAAATGATAGTCACTGGACGATAACAAAGCAGATATCAACCAATTACATGTGGTCTTAGTTTCTATAGGTACTCACCGCTAGAACACAAGGTGTATATATCATCTTTTGTCAGGTTTTCATGAATTTGATTTCCGAAAATTTCAAAACCATATTCATAACTTTGAAGAAGTTCCATTAGTTCGTCATACTGACTATTTAACTTCTCTATGTGAGGGCATTCTAGATCAAAATTCTGTACGAGAACTGCCAATCCTCTTGTCGAGCAATTCTCGTCGTAATCTAAAGACAAAAAAATAGATTCCGAAACTTCAATTGTCTTCTTTCCTGATCTTGTCTCTGTTATGTTGTCACTATAATATATATATCAAATAAGATACAATTGATCAATGTAAACATTATGATTTAATATGATTTAAAATATTAAGATATCCAGTAAGTAATTCGGATTATCTATAATATTCATGTATATAATAGTACATACTTCTTTAAATAAAATAAGAAGCATGACGTTATTTCGTGGCATATTATTTTTCAGGAAATAAAATCTAATAGCATAATCTAGTGTAGTTTATTGCATTTACAGTCTAATTTAAATCTTTTATTTTTGACTTGGTGCTGTTCGGCAGTTTTTAACAATCATATGTAGTATAAAAATGTAGTAACAGGGCAGTCACCACTGAACAATTCAGTTTATTCCGAAAATTGATAGTTTTCTCAAATTCCAGGCTTTTGTTTTTTATTTGTGTATTTTACAGAGTTTTCATACACAATGTCATTTGTTTAATACAGGCAAGCAACACATGTATTCTAATTCGTATTTTATCTTTTGAATACCACATATATATTCTCGTATTGATATGTCCTGTAATATTTGCTACTGGACGTTAAACATCAATCCAAACATGTACCCGTTGTCTACTTCTATGTGAAAACTTTCAACACAGAAATTCGAAAGGACTTCACTGTGTGTATCCTTAGTTCATTGACTTAATTTGTTTTGTAATAGTTTCGTATTTACTAGTTTTAACTCAAACAATACTGTGAACCAGACCAAGGAGAAACAACGCTTTGTATACGTTTGGAAATAAAGAGTTAAATGACCTGCCTTACGAAATGTGCATGTGTGTTTATTTGTCCTAATGTGCACTCGTTTAAATAAAGGAGATGTGGGATATTCCTAAATGACAGTTCAACATGAAACAGAGTAGAATCACACATAGAAGTCAACGTATTCGTACGGTCAAAAACATATAGAATGGAAAAGTTCCCTAAATTACAACGTACAAATACCGTCAACAACACATAGAGTGGAAAAGACATCTAAAACTCAACGTATACATATACGTACGGTCAACATCAAATACAATGGAAAGGACGTCTACAAGTCAACGTATACGTATGGTCAACAACAAATACAGTGGACAAGACGTCTAAAATTCAACGTATACGTACGGCCAACAACACATAGGGTGGACAAGATATTTAAAATTCAACGTATACGTACGGTCAAAAACACATAGATTGGAACAGACATCTAAAACTCAACGTATACGTACGGTCAACAACACATAGAGTGAAAAAGACATCTAAAACTCAACGTATACGTACGGTCAAAAACGCATAGGGTGGAAAAGACATATAAAACTCAACGTATACGTACGGTCAACAACAAATACAGTGGACAAGGCGTCTAAAAGTCAACGTATACGTACGGCCAACAACACATAGGGTGGAAAAAGAATTTAAAATTCAACGTATACGTACGGTAAAACACACATAGATTGGAACAGACATCTAAAAGTCAATGAATACGTACGGTCAACACCACATAGGGTGGAAAAAATATCTAAAAGTCAAGGTATACGTACGTTCAACAACACATAGAGTAGAACAAACATCTAGACGTCAGCGTATACGTACGATCTACAACACATAGAGTAAAAACGACATCTAAAATTCAACGTATACGTGCGGTCAACAACAAATAGAGTGGAAAAGACATCTAAAAGTCAACGTATACGTACGGTCAACAACACAAAGAGTAGAATGGACATCTAGATGTCAGCGTATACGAACGGTCAACAACACATAGAGTAAAAACGACATATTAAAGTCAACGTATACGTACGGCCAACAACACATAGAGTGGAAAAAAACATATAAAAGTCAACGTATACGTACGGTCAACTACACATAGAGTGGAAACACCATCTAAAAGTCAACGTATACGTACGGTCAACAGCTCATAGAGTAAAAACGACATCTAAAAGTAAATGTATACGTACGATCAACAACACATACAGTAAAAACGACATCTAAAAGTCAACGTATACGTACGGTCAACAACACATGGAGTAGAACAGACACACAAACATAAACGTATACGTAAAGTCGTTAACAACAATCACGGTTGTATTCATCTTATAATATTAGTGGCACTTAATTTCCAACAGCAGTTGCACTTTTCGACAAGTATTGTTTATCCAGTGGGGTCAAACTATTTGAAAATTCAAAACTTTAATACAAACGCTGAAGACTAAACTCGAAAGGGTAAACAGTATACATGTAACCAAATGCGGACAAGGAATCAGAGATATTCATTCCTGAATGCAAAATGATTTCCAAAATGTTATAACAGCAAAAACTGAATTCCAAAACGTTAGAACAGCAAAAACTGAATTCCAAAATGTTATAACCGCAAACACTGAATTCCAAAACGTTATAACAGCAAAGTCCAATAAAGCAATATCCGTATTGTCATGCCTGTACCCATTACCAACGTATTCACACCATAACAAGAAAGCTTCACTTAAATATTTCTTTGCATTTCATCTAGTTTATTTCGTTCTCTTTTCTTAAACTACAATATAATCAAACTTATTTTTCATTTATCATTCTTACTTTAATCCAATTCCAGAGCATACTCGTGTGAATATACTCAAATGGAAAAAAAAAACAGCATGCTCGTTAGTTGATCCTGTTTGTTTTTAATGTATTATCTTATATGTAACATTTATTTTTGTATTGAATACAATATTGTTTACTTCAAACAATAGATTGCGACAAAGTATATCAAATATTCAAATCTGCGAAGAAAATAACGGGTGATAATAAAATACCCGAATTAGGTACGCAAAAAAACCCAATATTGTTAGATTTTCAATGTATATCTTATAGCTTGCTTAATTGTTAAAAATGTACAGATACAGAAAAATATATATTGTTTTTCCCGGTATTGGTCCCCAACAGGACTCCGTACGAACAAGCTTAATATACGTTAAAGATAGAGTGTCAATCGTTTTTTTTTTTTTTTTTTTTTTTTCCATTTTCCTTTTAACCTTTAAAAATAAACACTTAGACCTTATATATATACGTTATACATACTCAGCATGCTTTAAGCTGTATTGTTGATCTTGTGCTGACTGCATTACGATACTTCTCAACACTAGTCTTAAATAGGTCAAACTAAAAACGAATAAACACAAAACAAAAAATAATATCAGATATATGTACATGTAGCCATACGTATAAACACGTGAAATTGTTTTGTTATAATTGAGGCCGTAAGTTTTCTCCATTGAATTGTTTCATTTTTGTCATGTCGGATCCTTTTATATCCGACTATACGGTGTGGGTTTTTCTCATTGTTTGAGGCCGTTAAGTTGCCTATACTTGCTTACATCCACTTTTAAATTATTTGAACTTTGGTGGATAGTTGTTTCATTGGCAATCATACCACTTCTCTTTAATTTTATATTACATGAACGAATGTTTTAACCAATTAGCTTTAATCACCGGATATTTATTCCGGAAAGTGACGTTAAAAAAATAGTATATACATGTATACACCGACAATTAAAACGAGTAAATGATGGAATTACTACATTACAAATTTAAAGGGGTGAAATATCATGTATTACATGTATAGGAACCGTCATGATGCATTGTGTATTGCTCTTTTACAATTTGTTTAACGTATAACAACTGTATACATAATCGATTTAGGTTTACACACCGACTAATTAAAGCTCGGTAACTGTGGAGGAGAAAGATTTTTTTTTTTCATTTTTCAAAGTGGGAATGATCCATTTTGTTAAGTTATGGCGGTGTCGAGAAACTAAAGTTTCTTTCCTAAAATTAGGAAGAGTAATTGAACTTATTACAAAAAATCTAAAAATCATCAATAAAACAAAGCATTTTCAAGAGTTTGAGTAAAAGTATATGATTCTCGTTATCCCTAGTGAAAATGCTCAGAGATGATGTTTCAATTTCACGTGTACTGTTCCCATGCGGGTCTGATAGTTTATAAATACGGGATGTGTGCATTCGATACCATTTCCGGTAAGAATGGGAACGTTTGATGCAATGTCTAGTGTCATTTTCTTAACGTTTAGAAATTTTGCAACAACTGTTTGAGGGGTCCGTAGGTAACCTTTTACAAGGCTGAATATCTGTCCCTAACCAGTATACCCACATTTACTAATAACATTCAAAATGTCCAATCCAATATCCTAGCAGACCTCTTATTGCATAACCTACCTATGGTATTTATAATTGTTTATTTGTTATCGCCTTAAACGTGCATGCAAAGTTTGCCACTAGATGCAAACCAAACATTACACAATCAAGCTATAAATCTTTAGTTTTCAACCATTCGTATTCTATTTTTTGTTTGTTTTACTTTTGTGTCTCTATTCTTTATTTATTGGTCCATTAATCTCTATGTTGTAAACGAAATGTTTACACTCTTGTATTGGTTATCTGAAATTAGTGCTACATGCAGTAGTTGATGGCACAATTGTTATGTCCTCGAACTAGTGTAAGGAACTGTTCTGCTCAGTAGATTCGGGGCACGAGTCCTCACTGACAAACAAGAGGGTCTAGATGGGTGATCATCAATTTCTGTATTCTTTTATTTTTGGGGGCATTTTTCTTATCTTTCAAAATTATGCTTACTTGGTAAAATTTTCAAAACCAATATTTTACCATTACATTTTTTTGTAATTATATGATTTCTTTATTCCGTACATCGTTTATTTCGGTAATCAGTAACAGATCACCCAATTCATTTATGTTCCACAGTTATTCTTTATTCTTTTACACCCCATTATTCTCTAGTCATTATTTGTGGCTCATTTTTCTCTATTCATTATTTTTTTTTTGCCTTTATTCTCTATTCTGTAAACTCCATCGAGACTCTCATACACATATCAATGTTAATCCTTTTTAAAAATGAGGCTTTTCTTTTATTTTTCAGAAAATTTTGTAACAAAGAATAGACTTTATCAATATTAGTGTTGTGTTAGGTGGGAAATTACGGAAAGTGGTATAAGTCGATGATATGGAGGAATTAAAAATCAATTTTCTTCAAATAGATTGATGAGGATGTGGCGGGTCTGTCGTTCCTGTATTCTTTCATTTTCAGGCCATTTTTCTCTATTCTTTATGAATTTTGACTGCTATTCTCTATTCTTTATATTTTAGCACTCCATTATTCTCTATTCTTTTTTTTTTTTGGCAAATTTTCTCAATTCTTGATTTGTTAGCCCTTTTTGCACGTTTTCCCCATTAGTTTCTATTCTGTAAACCCCATCCAGACCTTCATTGATTGATTTGTTCATTTCTAGCGGCAAATATTTCAAACATGATCAGGACGAAAACCTGTAAACCAATAATGCAATAATGCAATATATATTTTCTTTACGGTAGGGTTCGACCGGAATGTCGTCCTGAACATGCATGTCATATTTGCCACTGGACGCTAGGCAACCAACAATCAATCAATCAATCGGTCGGAATGGAAGTCGCGAAATTTAGGATGTCAAAGGAAAATCAGGGTATAATAGATAGCAACTAATATTTTACCTTTTAAAAGGCAGGCCAGCTACGTATAAGGTAACATTTGATATATATATTTAACATTAAGGTGTTTTTGCCTGTTGTTTTGCTTTGTATTTCCGGGTTTTTGTTTTTGTTTCGATGAAGTATCTCAAATATTTGTAATCATATTTATACATATCATAAACAATATTTTAGTGATATGTATAAATATGATTACAAATACTTACATTCCTTCGGTTATATTTTCTCATTAACTGTTATCAAGTTACAAAAATGTAATCAGTAAATGATTGTCTTACCTTATATAGATTTTCATGACATACTTTTTGTCAATAAAGTCTTTCGTAGGTATACATGTTACAGTAACCTATTCCAGGTACACATTGTAAACAGCTAACCAGTTTATAGTTCTAAATACTCTTCCGATATATTTAGTGCATAACGATCACGTCAAGTTGTGCTAAATTTAGATAATTTTATTTTTAAATGACACATACTTGAGAATATTGTCAATATGTGTTGGTTGTTTACAATTGTCCTACAAGACTACACTGCAAACACAAATAAGTGTAGAATATTACATACACATGCATGCGATATTATTTATGAATTTAAAAAAAGGAGTATATTATACGGCAATGCGACAGCAACCTAGTAATTCATGTTGACGAAGTGAAACTTGACATTCACATAAGTGTGTTTATCTTAATATTTAATATTTTTCGTTCACTTTTGATTACTCTGTGAAATTAAGAATTATCTGAAGAGTTCTTTAGCAAAATTTTATTTAATTAAACATGATTATAATGATGGATTGGTGATTGTTTGCGTAACGTCTAGTGTCAACTATTTCATGCATATTCAGAAAGATTACAACTTTAGGAGAGTTTTGCAAGGTTAGCCGACTTGAATGAGGCATATTTAAACTGCTACTGGAAAATGAGATATGTTGGTTTGGGACAAGCACTGTGCCTTGTGACAAGCAACCTACGACATAAACGAGAGTTGTTAAAAGGGTACTGTGACATGCATAGAGTAGTAACGGTATCTTAACATACAGAGAGCATGCTACTGAGCTTACACGAGGCATCGGATTTAACGTTCAGTTTCCTACCAAACGTTAAATTTTATATCACATTTACATCATAATCATCGCCATGGTCGACGTCGATGAGGTGTTGTTTGTTTAATGTCCAGTGGCAAATATGTCATGCACGTTCAGGACGAGAACAAATTCATAATAAATACAATAGGTAGGTCCTGTGGTAATAGGGGTCGACCGGGATTAAGGGAGGGAAATTTACACAGGAAAATGAGAATATATTGGATAGAATTGTAAAACGGGTTATCATCGTGAAAGAGCGTGCAACTCTCGCTACACGAGGCATCGGATTTAACGTCCCAATTCTGACAGGAAAGTGACGTTATTTCTATTCCCCCGTGACCCGCTTTAGGTGTAAAATGAAAATGAAAATTAATATTCAAAGGGGACACTTCGTACAGGAGCATTACAACATTCGTAAAATGTCTTTCTAGGGAAAACAAATACATCAAACATCGAGATTTGTTATATTTGACCAGTGGGCATTACACATTGGGAAAATTTGTTTAGAGCAAAGGCGATTAACTATAGTATAATTATCCTCACATTGTACAAACACTCTCAAATGAAAGTGATAGCCTGAACTACATTTTGGTACATAATGATGGTAATATCATCTTACACCTGTATCTACTGTTTAGTTAGAATAGTAAAATATAAATAATAGTTCGCAGTGCTTAGAACATTTGAAGTTAGCAATAGTCTGATGGTGTTTTTTTTTTTTTTTTTTTTTTTTTTTGAAAAAAATGAAAAAGTCCGAAATACTGTAGTTATCCCTATCTTTAGTTTTCTATGCTGTGTTTTGTGTACTATTTTTTGATGTTGTTCTTTTTTCCTTTTTAGTCATTGCGTTGTCAGTTTATTTTCGAGTTTGAATGTCCCTCTGGTATCTTTCGCCTCCATCTTGAGCCATCAGGTTTCCTTTATTTAAATTATCTCTTTTAAAAAACAAAACTATAATATTGCGAAATTGAGCAAACATGTCATTGCACAAGTGAAATTTCCTGGACAATCCGTTATTAGGGTTATTACCGTTCGATCGCCTTAAAAAATACTGTTTGAAACAAGTCGTTACTCTTAATTCTCCATTATTGATTTGATATTTTGAAATTAAAAAGTTACATTGGCAAAGCGTTTACTACTTTCATGCCATTTGTATTACATTGACATCACATACATTGATTTTTTATAGTCTAAATTGCTTTTAGTACAATGTTTGATTTCATGTAGTTGCTACTTCACACATTGTAATACAAATATCAGCTTTATATCTCAAACTACTTGACAAATATTAACCAGTATGAACAGGATTGCAACGAACTGTATCGAAAGTCTTATAATTTATTATTTGAGTTCTTTGCAATTGAGAGACATATGAAAACATGCGTGTGTTTGTTGTTTTTGTTTTTTTTTAAATATTATTCATTAACGTTTGTCATCGATTTCAATAGTAAGGGTGTGTGTGAAGTTGTTTTGTTTGTACACGTACGACTGTAATAAAAAAATAAATATATCAGTTACTACTTATTCTATCTACAAGTAACTTTTTTGACTATATACTATTACACTATTACGGTATCATAATCAGGAGGGAGTATTTAAGTGAACGACGTTTATATTTTAAATGTCAATTAAATTTGCTAAGTTTGTTACATTTTGTTTTTCCGTTTTTTAAGTATAGGTTAGTAATATTTTGTCATGTGTTATGAACATGTAAGGCCCGAGGCGTACCTAAGGATTTTAAATTTTCATAAAACATGACCAAATATTGTCTGACCAATTTAGAACATATTCAAACCTTCGAGTGACCTCTCCCATTGTAATACTTCATGTGTTAACATGGTTAATAAGAGGGATGTAAATCAAATTCAATAGTCATCTCAACAGATGGAATGAGATAGCAACGAGTTAGTTTTATGATAACAAAAGGGATAAATTATAAAAAAAATGGCACACACTGTTTTATAAATAAGCTTTTCGAAAATTGTTAAATTTTTAATAATAACAAAACTTAATTAAATTCTCTTTAAATTATAATCGTTTTAACATTAGATGTTCACTTTTGTTATTGATGAATGTAAAGTAAAAAAGAACATTAATTTTAAGGTCTCGTATAAAATTAAGATAAAAATATTATTTTACCTTTCCCCTTTTCAATTCCTTTTTTTTTTTTTTTTTGGACCTTGGACAAATCGCCGCCAAATAAAATAACGTACACAGGTAAAAAACAAAAATTTTGTTGTAAGGTATACATGGAGTACGGAAATAATTTTTACAAAATAAATAATTTTGTTCTTCCTAGTACGAGAACAAAAGTGAAAATTTATCGTCATACTAAACACTAGCTTATCAAAGGTGGTATAAATTAAGAATAGTGAGACTAGATATAACACTGAATAAGTAACCATTAAAAAAAAATACATTACAAATTGTATCAACAGGTCAAATTAACACGAAAGTACGATTTGAGAGTAAAATAAAAGTATCGACAGGCAGTAGGATAGTTAGGAGTTAACCTGTTATTAAATATGTATAATATAATATATAGATAGAGTAATCTCCATATAGAAAATGAACGTGGATGTGTATTTATACATTCCAATAACCTTTTGAAAAGAATACAAATTTAGTTATGTTTTAATTTGCTGATGACAAAATCTATATTCGTGCCAAATGTAAACTATATTCAAAGATTCAATTACAACATTGGTAAGATAACCTTTACTAATAAGTTTGTTTTTAAAGGTTTGATGAGTTTACACGGATCACATAGTGATTTCCGCGCTTTTAGTACAATGTTACCGTAAAATTTAGGAAGTGAAATACCGTTTTTAATCAGTTTTTCAACAGGTACAGCCAAATTTGCTAATCAAATCTTTGTATCTATGAAAGCATATAGTAAAAGTTTTAAGCAATTTCTGGCAACGAAATCCCTGACTTAATAATTTACCAGTGATGCATTGATTACGTTCGTTTAAATCTATGACAACACTTCACACACGGGCATAACGAACGACTTGGGATATATAAACACCGTATGATGGAGTCAAAGGAACATCGCCGTCTAAAAAGGGAAAATTAACAATAGGGAATGAAAAATCGTCTCTTTTTGTCGTAAATTTTAGTATGGAGTTTCCCTTTAAAAATTGAAATGTCTAAATCTAGAAAAGGACAACTACTGCTGTTTATGTTAGATTTATTTAAAGTAAGTTCCTTTGGGTAAATTTCGGTAGTATATTAAGACAACTCTGGATTATTTAACGAAAAAAATATCATCAAGATAACGGTAGGTATTGTACCTATATTTCAGAGCATACTCGTCGTATATTAGCTCTTAGTCGATAGAAAGAATAAAATTGAGGTTTTTGTTTTTTTTTTGTTTTGTTATTTTTTAGCGTAGAATAGCATCTTTTATTTGAAATATTTAGCTGCTAAATATGGATGTAGTTTATTCTTATACATGTAATTATTATTATCAAGTAACCTTTGGCTGTCTGGTGGTTTAAAATTTACACATTCACGCTCGTCATGTTTATCGTGATTATATTGCTCTGTTTCCTAACACGTACTATTCTAAGGGGCCCTGGCTGTTCGGGTATCACGATTTCGCAGCCGTGCCCGGCAGGCAAACGATATATTGTACTCTTATATCTACTTTTATAAAACTTAAGGATATGTAAATACGTAGCCACGTCTATTATGATGAGGCAAGTGACAAACGAATTTATAAATGTCGTACGTTGATTTTTAGAAACTCTTCTGCTCTGAAACTAAAGGGACATATTTAACTAAGTTTTGTCACAATTATCATTGGGGATCTAGTTTAGAAAATGTGTCCGGTGACCCCCTATTCTTAGCAAGCCAAAATGTCCGACATAGTTGATTGGATGTTGGTTGCTTAAAGTCTAGTAGCAAATATTTCATGCATGTTCATGACGATATGGTTAAACATAGAACGTAGGGTAAAATGCTTATTTTCTTGAAAGCCTCGATACAATATAGAGAAAACCGAACAGGGGAACAACATGTTCAAAATGTTGAGATATAACTCCTGTCTATTTACATTAAACCATCATGTTGTTTGTAGTTATTGCCCTTGTCTATTCTAACAATTTTGTTGTTTTTTTGCCTGATATCTTGAAAACTATCATAGACGGACAGGAACTTTAAAAAGCAAATTGATCAGTGAAACAAGATCTACAAAAAAGTTGACATGGCCGAAATTATCTCCTGAGAGGTAATTGCCCTGAATGACAGTTTTACTATTTTTTTTGTTATTTCCCAATAATATCGGAAATATGATAGACAAAGAGAAACGTTAACCAGCAAAACTTGCTAGGTTAATAAATTGGTCGATATTGTTGAAATCGTTGTTCATGTCTTTATAGGAGTAAGGGCCCTTGAATGACAATATTATATTCTTGTTTTTTTTTTAGTTTTGCTTATTATCCTGGAAAATACAATAGAAAGATACACATCTTTAAAAAAGCAAAATGGATCAGTAAGACACGATCTGCAAATGGTCAGCATGTATGAAGTTGTCAGTTTAGTTTTCATTTCATAGGAGCTATTGCCCTTCAATCATGATTTTGTTTTTGTATTTTTTGCTGTAAGCAGATTCAAAATGAATAAAATAAAGATTATATTCTAGTCTGCAATGTTGGAGCGTGTCCATTGTTGAAGACCTACATGTAGGTTAGCGACACATGTTCTTTAGAGTCCTTACTTTTGTAATATTAAAGAGCCAAAAGATACCAAGACCGAACAATACAGACTCCTCTAAAATCCGAGGGTGGTCTCAAGTGCTTAACATGTGCATCAGTCGTGTTGCTCATGCAATTATACATTCGGTGATACATCTTATTAATGATGTCACGTTCAAGGAAAACAAGAATGAGATTGAGGTTTCGAAAATTGGGACATTTCCGTCGTCGTCAATTGTGAAACGGATAAATTATAACGGTTAACCAAATTTTCAAAGGAATGACTTTATCTTAAGCTTTACAACTTGGAACCCAGTTGTTAATGCAACCCAATAAGCGAATTCCGTGATCCCATATACATAAAATTTCATATCAATCAAACGGAAATGTCAGTACAAACAACACATTCGGGTTGTATATAGTTATCAACGGTACCAGGCTTATAATTTGATACGCCAGACGCGCGTTTCGTTTACATAAGACTCATCAGTGACGCTCAAGTTAAAATAGTTAGAAAGCCCAACGAGTATAAAGTTGAAGAGCATTAAGGACCCAAAGTTCCAACAAGTTGTGCCAAATACGGCTAAGGTAATCTATGCCTGGGATAAGAAAATCCTTAGTATTTCGAAGAATTCATACTTTTGCAAACAGTCAATTCATAAAAATGACCATATAATTGATATTAATGTCAACACCAAAGTGCTGACTACTGGGCTAGTGATACCCTCGGGTACGAAACGTCCACCACCAGTAGCATCGACCCAGTGGTGTAAATAGTTATCAACAGTACCAGGCTTATAATTTGATACGCCAGACGCGCGTTTCGTCTACATAAGACTCATCAGTGACGCTCAGATCAAAATAGTAAGAAAGCCAAACTAGTATAAAGTTGAAGAGCATCGATATCTCTGCTGCTGTACTGTAAGTCGCCGACGGTATCACCAGCCCAGTAGACAATACTTCGGAACTGGCATGAAAATATGGATGTTGTGTTCAATTTAGACTTGATATATATATATATATGATTGCAAGTCTAAATTGAAAACAACGTTCAAACCTATGATTTGCTTCGGATAAAAACCGCAATTTTTATACGTGTGCATGCACAACAAATTTCTTGGTAGAGGGGTCTAAATACAGCACAAACAACATTTTTCAAAAGACCAAAAAAGTGGAAAAAGTATATTTTAACAAAACGCATTTGACTAACAGGTCGAACAACAAATGTTCTTAAACCCTGCTGACTGCCATTGGCGATTGCATAAATAAACGGATCACAGTTGTAACAAAATGGATCTTAATTATTAATTTAATACCAAACAGAAAACAATAAACATGCGGAAAAGATGGTATACCGCAAACAAAAGGTGCAAACAATTTTGTACACCATATCCGGATTTCGACAATTAATGTCTCTTCAGTGATGTTAGGAATCGAAACGGTATTTGGAATAAAATTGGGAATGGAAATGGGGAATGTGTCAAAGAGACAACAACCCGACCATAGAGCAGACAACAGCCGAAGGCCACCAATGGGTCTCCAATGCAGCGAGAAACTCCCGCACCCGGAGGCGTCCTTCAGATGGTCCCTGAACAAATATGTATACTAGTTCAGTGATAATGGACGCCATACTAAACTCCAAATTATACAAGACTAACAAAGGTCATGAAAGGCTATTTAATTTACCTCAATTTCGGATAGACTCTTGAATTTTTGAATATGTATATATTTGGACACGCAAGTGAGTTGTTCCGACAATTGTAGCTACGCCACCGATTATACAGCCTATGCATGACATTCACATCTTAGATGTTTTTTTTTATGTATATCGATCGATACAATTTAGGTTCGTGTTTTTCCATTTGTTTTCAATCCAGTGTATGTCTCAATATTTATTCACAAGAAAGGCCGTGGCATTTAATAGTCTACGTTTAAAATTAACGTGTAATCCGTGTCTCTTTATAACAACTACAAAATAACCAACTGAAGTATAACCTTAAAGTTTAGGGTTTTTTTCGTAAAATTGTGAATGGAAATGGGGATTTTGTCAAAAGGCCGCCTATGGGTCTTCAACACAGCGAGAAAATTCCGCACCCGGAGGCGGGCTTCAGCTGGCCCCTAAACAAAAATGTGTACTAGTTCAGTGAAAATGGACGTCACACTAAACTCAGAAACATATGAATGAACTAAGATTAAAAAAATATTGAAGACTAACAAAGGCAAGAGGCTTCTGACTTGCGACAGGCGCAAATATGCGGCGATGTTAAACATGTTTTGTGATTCTGTGTGTGTGTTTTATTATTTCGAATATTTTAAGTTTGTAGAATAAATCGACTGTCGTAGCTATGTGGTATTCTAAGCTACAAAAACCTGAATCGTCTAAGTTCCTTGACAGATGGATGAACGATCGAACCGATCAAATTCTATAACTACCTTGTATCGAAAAAATAATTAGAGAACATGTTATAGTTATCTGATATGTAAGTAATGACATAATAAAAAAAAACTTGTCATATTCTAAATAAATAAGAAAACAACATGTGTAAAACACTAGATATTCACATGAATTAGCTTTGCAATTTGAACTGTTTCACATTTTGCGGGGGTGTTTACAGCTTACTTTACGGTATGGGTTTTGCTGGTTGTATTCATGTGGCCACGGGTCGTGGATAGTTGTCTCAATGGCAATCAAACCACATCTCCTTTTTTTATATTCAAACGTTTCTTGTATTTTGAGCGAAGTTTGCGATCAAGATGGACATTGCTTGCTCTATATTTGATTTATAACGTAAGTCTTTATTCTACTTTGTTATTTCATGTTTTGTTTCACTTATTTTCAAACATTTTTGCGTCTCAAATTACTTTTAAGAAGATTTTCTTTCGTTTTTTGAGCCTTGTCCAATAATTTCTTTGCTATTTTCATCTAAGCGCGGAGTAGAAAGAAACACATCACTTCGAAATATTTGACGATTTAAAACTCTATCATTTCTCAAATTCGTCCCTTCTTCTATTGTATCCGTCTCGTCCAATACGCGAGCGTTTCTGTTTGGTTCGTCACTGTTCCGTTTTTTGTGCTGTAGTTGCATAGAATTTCGACCAGAATACTGTTCACACCGATCAGTACAACACCCAATTGTACTTGTGATATCTGACCATCGGAAATCAAGCATTTGCAAAGTATATTCTTTGTTGTCACGTGGTGCTGCATTAAGTGCTTAATGTGTGTTCTGTTATGTTGAATTTAGGTATCGCGTATAAGTGGTTTTCAGACGCCGCTTTGATCAGTGTATAGAGATGTTCATACTCAGAATTGTCTGACGAGTTATCCGAGTTTCCTGTACATTTTCCTATTTGCACAATTTCAAAATAGTCAGGAATCATTGCACTTTTGTCGATTTTGGTGTACAAAGATACAAGTCGGCTCTCAAAGTCGAATCCATTTGCTTGTACATCGTCTGTACTGTTGTTCCTTTTTTGGAATTGGTAATTTCCACGTTTTGAAATTTTATGCTTTCGAAAATCAGTAAAAATACAAACAAAAGTAACAGTTAATAAGACACTTATTCCAACTACAGGAGATAAAACGAGTATGTACCGTTCTACAATATCTGTAAAATACAAACATATATATATATTCCATAAATTTAGTTTGTACTAAAGTTTCTTAAATCTCCATTTGTCACAAATGAAAGACAAGTACGGTATGCACGTACGTCAACGGAACAGAAAATCAGCGACGCAAAAAAAAAAAAAACGAACAAAAACAACAATAAAGAACACCAAAAGTGCACCATGAGATTAAAAACAGACCGATAATATATCTGCAATGTGTGCGTTAATTTTTTTCATTTGACATGCGAATATTCAAATCAAAGTAAGTAGAATTCAATATTCTCAATACCTTGTTATATAAATAGACTTGGACACCCTTTTATTGTTTGAAAAAGACTAAATGCTGTCCTCTAGTTGTTGTTTGGTTTTTGTTGTATTTTAGTTGCTGTCTCGTTAACTTATATTCCACACCTCCTTTACTTTCAAGTTGAAAACATATAAAAAGACTAAATGCTGCCCTCTAGTTGTCGTTTGGTTTTTGTTGTATTTTAGTTGCTGTCTCGTTAACTTATATTCCACACCGCCTTTAATTTCAAACATATAAAAAGACAGCATATACTCGATAACAAATTTAAGGAAAATCACTACACGCAAACGGAATACAAAGGAGAAAAGAACTGCGCTTTTATTGTTGTAATTTATCTAACAATGTTAAGCCTTTGTAATAATAAGAAAAGGAAAAGAGTTAATGAATTGAATTATATTCTCAAAAACTAATTAAACAATTACTGATACAATAAGTCTTTACATAAAACAATGATAGTGCAATGTTTGTTCCATATGGTAACAGTAGAAATCATTTTCTGATAATCTTTGACAGCATGTTTTAGTTTCTCTTTGCATGTTTACCGATATTAGATACTCGCTTTCCCTACCTTACCAGCTAATTGAAAAATGCATGAGCCTGCCGTTTTTGAAATCTGTAATTAGTTAATTCTTTCTTTAGTTGTTGTGTCGTTTTGGTTATTGTCTGGTGAACGAATTTTTAAAATATTTGTTTATTTATTCAAAATATTAGAGGCTATCGTTCAAGTATTTCGATCCTAATTTCATTAAGAAAAAAAAAACACTTATTCGTTAATCTAAGCATATAACTAATAATTCATATGATGGTCTGTAAATGTAATCACATTGAAAGAAAAAAAGAAAGTCACAAATTGCGTTTAATGTCAGTTAAACATGTGTTCTCCGAGAATTGTAAATACGTTGTAGTCCATCATGCGTTGCAACTCATTCACTTAATTGATGAATGACCCATGAATTTGATTTTTAGTATTATGTAAACAAAGAATTATATTGGTAGTAACCTTAGACTATTCTACTATATGTATACCCGTATAAGGTAGTGCACCCGAACTTTAATTTGGCACTTTAGTTCGATCCCACACACTATTTG
The DNA here is from genome assembly GCF_021869535.1 of Mytilus californianus. Classification (NCBI taxonomy): domain Eukaryota; kingdom Metazoa; phylum Mollusca; class Bivalvia; order Mytilida; family Mytilidae; genus Mytilus; species Mytilus californianus. The sequence continues at coordinate 40,055,759 of NW_026262712.1, forward strand.
CAATTACAGTTTGAATTGCAAAACGTAACCTGTCTGCATAACACTTTAATCTTATGATACTCAAAATGATTATTATCAATATTACCTGAAATTTGGTGGCGTGACACGTTTCTCAAATTTTCTGTAACTAATATTTAAAAACAAAATATATAGTAGGATACATCAAGTAAAATACACAACAAATTTCAAACGTAAAATCCTAAATATGCAAATACACTATTGAAAAATCGGACGTACTATACATTCCGTATGGCGTCTTTTGTATTATTTATGTTAAAGGTACATGTAGTTGTCATCATGTTGGTAGTTGCTCTGTGCAGGCATTTGTTGTTATTATACTAGTACTTATTGTAAGATTTTGTTTTGGTAGTACGTTAAGTCAAATGCATACACAAATAACATCTTGGTTCACTCTTGTAACTTTTTTTTATTGACAACTGCAAGTTAGTTATGTTACCTTTCATGTTTGTTTTAGTTTAACGACATATGGTAGATAGTTAGACACTTATGGAGGTTTGTGGGCACGATACACAGGCTTATCTTTGATTACCCAAAATTTGGCATCATTTGACCAAGTTGTTCGTTCTTTGTATTTGTTCATTTTGTCTTTCTTTTCTTTGAGGGGTGGGGGTAGCGTCGAGCGTTTCATGTTTTCTCTTTCATGTAGCATATGTAAGAAAAAGTAGTTGCGCCTTTTCTTGTATTTTAATGATGTATCAAGTTTTTTTTTATATAATGACCACTTACGTAGAACATTCAAGTAAACATCTGCGAAAAAATATCCATATGAATTAGAAACATTACATTGGAGAACCATTCTATCTTTTATATTCACATTGGAAATGACAGCTTTGTTTGGATAAGGTATTCTGATTTTTCCCAATTTCACAGCAGAATGTCTGGATACTGCAAAAGACGATTTAAAAGCGTTATGTTAATATTTTCTTTACAGAACGAGGAAGTACTGTTTCAAACATGTATCTACGTGATAATATTCGACATATAACTAGATAAGCGTATTATCGAATGTGTACTATAAATAACACGAAGGATGCCACAGGTGAACATACACTGCACTCTTTGGCAGCGCATTACATGTAGATCACGTCCGCTGTAGTGTTCTGTTGCTTATTTTCAGCGTTCAATGCAATGAGTTGTGGACTGCCATTTTAATTATGGTATTTGTTTTCCTTTTGAACATGTTGTTGTCTGATAATATTCCACTGATGGATTTTGATTTCTCCTCTCTTTTTGTACAGTACTGACACTTTTATGGTTTGCCACAGATTGTATTTTCCTAATGTTTGTTGTATACGTTTTTATGTTCGTTACATACATTTTAATGTTCGTTAATACCTTTTAATGTTTCTCCATTATTGAACCATTCAATGTTTATCATTGGTAATACGGTTGCATTGCAATGAAAAGTAGCTGAGTCGCCGTCGTTAGCAGTAATACTTTCTGGTTTTTCGTCTATCAACCAATGAGGTTCAGCTGTAAAGAAAAGCATGTTTGTTGTCATGATGTATACATAATAACGCTTTTAATTTGAAAACTAAAAAAAGTCAAAGATATGTCCTTATTAAAACCATTTTTGACTTTCAGTTTTGAATTTTCCTTGGAGTTCGGTATTTTTGTTATTTTAATTTTGACTTTTCAGTTTTTATGAACACGAAGTTTGATCATGTTACTGTGTCTTGAACTCACAAGAAATATATTTGTGCAGTCTTAGATCTGTAGATTTACTGATTTTATCTTTTTCCTAATTGTGACATTTTGAATGCAGAATTGCATTTCTGGTGTTACGTGTACATTAACAACAGGAGACGGTTTACCTGTTTATACACCCTGTTTTGCTCTGTTATGGAGTGTATGTATTATTTTCGTAGTAATCGTAATAATATTTTCCCGCGTTTCAATAATGCGGTTTTTCCTGGTCGACCTTGACTATCAATGAGGGGTAATTTATCAATCGTACATCTTCAAATATTTTGCTGTGTATATATGATTGGTTTTATGAATATGCCAGTTGATTACTGTTTTGTGTGTTTATTTCATGATATATCACGATTATATATTATATACAATTAAAGCTGGCATCATGTACGACGGGCTGTCGGCAAACTTGAATTTGCGTTTGAGTTATTTATTTTTCTGCCATGCGTACGAAGTAGGCGTTGTTGGTGTGCTGTCAATGGCAGAAAAGTTTTCATTTGTGTGTCTGTCGTCTGTAGTATAGACAATACCGATTGATGAATTTATGTTGTAATATTTTCAATGCCATTACAATGAACTTTTGATGAAAACTTATTATCATAAATTGATAAACTGAGCACAGTTGTGTATATCATATTCCGTTTTGCACTCAATGTCCAAATACATTTATTGTAGTGTACGAGTTAAACTTCAGACAGTCTTTGTCTCGTTTGTAAGATCTGTTTATTCTACTTTAAAGATGTTTCAGTTTCTGTTATTCAGGTCGTTGGTGTCTTCGTTTTAATTTCCTTAAAATTCTGTCATGTTGGGTCCTGTGAAAGCTTCCTATACGTTCATCGTTTAAAAGGCCATACGATGACTTATAGTTGCTTACAGTCACATCAATTGGTATTTTGTAGACAGTTGTCTGTTTGGCAATCATACCACATTTCTGTTTATACAAATAAAGGCCAGCAAAATAATGACAAAGGATACATAAGAGAAAAATCAAGCAAATAAATCGTATAAAAACGACAAAAACGAACATCAATCCATGCTTAACAATAACATGCATCAACAACATGCACCAGGTCTAGAATACCCTTTACTCCAGAAATGTGAATGCACTACCCCCAGTGGAAAGTAATGAAGTAATATAACAACTTGCATTTTATATTAACATTTATGATCTTTTCCTGATTTGGGTCAAATGAATTTGCTGTAGAACACTTGTAGGTACCAATGTGCTGCTCAATTCGTGGTTTTGGTATATGTAGTTCTTGTCCTTCAAGAAGATATTCCCATCCGAAACTGTGCTCATGTTCATTTCTAAATTGCCAGGTTATTATTGGCAAAGGACTGAGAAAAGATAACGTTAAATGAGATATAAAAATTAATTTGAATAATCATATTGCATTGTATGTTTGCCTACCTGTTTTTTTTTATGATAGTTCTTTATGTATACCGATAGTGCAAATGAATCAAATAAATGTTTTGAAATGACGTTCCTCTTTGGTTTTGGAAACGAAGACATGTTTTTGTTTCAATAGAACATAGGCTGCACGTGATTGACGTCAAAATTGAAATTGCAACTTCAGCTGTATTTCGAACAACGCCGAAAATCAAAATCGGTATAAAGATATTGACACATATGATGCCTACCCATGTTAAAAGTAGCGTAAGCATGGCATGAAAGAATTATTTATCAAACATTACATAGAGGAAACTTGCAGATGTTGCATTAAATCCTTGTAATTCTTATGAACGTCACCACTACAGTCCTAGAAGGCATCCAAACGTATTCTGAGTGTTCTGCCCTACATATAACAGCAGTGTCAGTCAGATATGGATTCATTGACAATCATCTTATTCGAATTGTCGAATCATACTATACATATAAACTCATCATATATACCAGAACTAAAATTGTGCAAGCAAGACGCGCGTTCCGTCTACAAAATACACATCAGTGATGCACAATTTAAAACGTTAAAGGGCCAAATAAAGTACGAAGTTGACAAGCATTGACAACCCAAATTTCCTAAAGGCTTCGCAAAATACAGCTAAGATAATCTATTTCTTGAGTGAAAGATCCTTAGTATTTCGAAAAAAATCTAAGTTTTGAAAACAGTTAATTTATTATTATGACCATTATCATATGTGAGGGAAGATGCATTCATAGAGTCTATTCTATTTCATTATTTGAACTTCTGGTGTTGTCTTTTAAAAATGATCATACCTGAAATGATCTTGTTATAAACATCGATAGTTGCTACATGTATATACACTTATTTCATATATATATACCATACACCATATTTGATACAGTAGTGGTATACACTTACTTTCCACCAAATATACACTTTAAAATAAGTCTTCGTCCCTGCAAACCAACAGTTGAGATTCCTGAGAACCACAAGAAATGAGGAGGTACATGTACACGACCAGTATCGCCTATAGCACACAACAAAAATAGAATATTAAGATGAAATTTGTTCATATTGTATACAAGTCTGCCAACAAATGGCCAACGAGCAATTAATTTCAAAGTATGGAGTTCTTAAACGAGACGTTTTGTTGATCAATATATTGCACAACAAATTGATTATACATTTGAAAAAAAAACTATGAGCTGTTGTTTATGACAAATAGAATAAAACTTTCTCATTCGTCTTGAGGATGAAGTTAGTAAAACAACGCATCAAGATACGAGGCTTATCATTTTTGCCAGACACGTATTCGTCTACACAAAACTCGTCAATGACACTCGAAATAAAAACTGAAAATTGAAAACAGATTAAATACAAAGTTTTTGGTGTTTAAAATTCGGAAATTTTGAATAGTTGTCCCAAAAACGGAAAATTATACTTGGGGTTAAACAAAAACTTGAGTGTTTTGAATAATTTAACATGTTATATGCAGTATATCTACAGAAAAAGAACACATTCACAATATTTCATTTCAACACTAAAGTGCTGACAACTGTGCTAGTGGTACTCTCGGGGAACAAAACGGTCACCAATCCTTCGTTGTTTTTATTTTTGTCTTTGGTGTTCTGTTTAAATTGGATTTTCGTTTTCCAAATTTTGTCTGTTGTTTTTTTTTTCATTTTAAAAATGTACATGTACGATGTATAAAGGTAAAATTAAAACGTTCTTAGCTATACATGCGTGTAAAAATGTACATGTACGATGTATAAAGGTATTCTTAGCTATACATGCGTTTGTTATATAACAATCTATCAACACGCACTATCCGTAATTCTTACATGAAAATAAATCAGAGCTTCTGGGAGGCTGAACAATAGTTCCGTAAGAAAATACTTTTTGGTTAGTAATTGGATTTGTCGCTATACAAATGTAGGATTTTCCTCCGTGGTAGTCCTTTTCCTCGACACTTATAATGAAAAGATTACCTAGAAAAATAATATAAAAAATATGAAAAAAATTACACTCGATATGTGTAACTGATAACAAATTTTCAGTCTTCCTACCAAAGGTAAATGGTTATCTTTTAGAACTCCAGCTTCCTTCACCTATTCAACTGACTGCAACAAAATATCCAGTAGTGCTGAAAGTGGCATAAAACACCATACAACCAATCAATCTGACAGCCTAATCGAAATGTATACTCAGCTTATTTATGTTGTTGTGCAGTTTAATGTAAAAGTTATGAGCTAATAAGTAAAAGGTGTGTCTATTGTTACGAACGCATAATTTTCTCTTGTAATATATCCAAAAGTTTAAAAAAGACATTAATGTATACACGTACTGGAGGCACTTATCGTGACTCTTTTTAGTTATAAGTTGACCATTATTTATTTAATAAAAATGATTTATTTGTTGTTTTTTTTTTATAAATTGACAAGACACATATTACGGTGATGTATATTGAAAATTTAATAACCTAAAAAATCTGTTGATATAGCGCTTGTAAAATTAATAGCATCTACCAACCCAGTTATGGTGTCCTTCAATCCCCAGTCTATCTTTGCAGTTGGTGTACTGTGTGGTGCATAGCATAGAATTCTCAACGAATACCCAAGTTTGACATATATCTTCTTATCCTTCCTTTTCTTAAACTGTTTCAATTTAGCTTGCCGTAAGTTGACAAAATCAGACATTGATTTACCAAATTCGTTCCTTGCACTACACTGGTAAGTAGCATCGTCTACGCTTGTTGTGTACTTTATCAAAATAGTACCCGATTCATTCATTTTAACCATTCTGTCATTATATTCGCTTATATTGAAAATAACTTCATCTTTTGTCCATTCAAAACTATTTAATATAATAAAACATATACATATAACACATATAACACAAATTAAAACTTATAAATAGACGAAAATAGTAACAACCATAAAATGTAATTCTGTATTATTTTTTTTGCAGCATTGGTATAATTGATAAAAACAAGGAAGTAAATAGACAAAGGTCAGCCAAGTTAGCATGTCTTACTGTGTGACAATTTTAAATATGTGTTCATATAAATCCATCAATTGGAAACACAACTTCAAAATACTGATCGAATTAGTCGACGATTACGCCAGACAATGGGTTAAATGCGAGAAAGAAAACGTAAATACTTTGTCCGAATGAATTACGGCTGTGAGGTCGATGAAAAAAATTAGAATTAAAAAACTGAATGAGTCTATGAATATCCATCAATCTTTAAAGACCCAAATGTTGCAAAACACCTGTCCTACCTCCATGACAAATATGTTGTTGTCCCCGCAGATAGAGCAACAAACAAAATCGTTGTCGTGTGTAAAGCACATTACATTAACTGCTTGATAAATGAATTGACAATTCACTTGGAAACCCAGCTTATACTCCCACGACACTTACCAAGGAGGAAATCCTGGATAATCATAGGTTTGTTTTATGTTCCTATTAAATTTCAACCAAAGATGAAGAACTGGATCTACCATCACTGTATTGGATACTTAAACTACATAAGTGTCGTTACAAATAACGTTATATTGCTGGGTCTCCCTAGTGCTCCACGAAACCGTTTTCTACATTATTAACATAATTTTTATCAGCAATCAAAGCCGGGCTTCCAAGTTATTGTGAAACTACCTTTTCTAGAGGTGGCTACTAAAAAATCCAAAGATCTTTAAGAATCTTGCAATAGTATTAAAACATTCGACTCTTCTACACTTTACACAAGTATTCCCCATTCCAAACTAAAAGACAAATTGAAAGAGTTGGTCCTTCTTTGTTTCATATAAAACAAGATAAAATAAGAATGGCCAACGTAGATACATGTATCTTGTCTTAGGGAGGGATAAATCGTACTTTGTAAAAATCACTCTGATTCAAACAAAACATTCTCTGAAACTGATATTATCAAGATGCTTGATTTATTCATTGACAACATAATTGTTACGTTTGGAGAACGTGTGTTTTTTCAACAACTAATCGGTATTCCCAAGGGAACCAACTGTGCTTCTCTTCTTACCGACTTGTTCCTTTATTTATATGAGGCTGACTTCATACAGGAACTTCTTACATGTCTTAAGAAGAAAGAAAAGAAGTAACAGCCCTTGGATGGTGTTAACTTCCAAAAAAACGTGTATGGTGTAATAGTGTATAAAGTAAAATCACAAAAATACTGAACTCCGAGGAAAATCCAAAAAGAAAAGTCCCCAATCAAATGGCAAAATAAAAAAAAAAAACCAAACACATCAAACGAATGGATAACAACTGTCATATTCCTGACTTGGTACAGACATTTTCTTATGTAGAAAATGATGGATTGAACATGGTTTTATAGGTACATGTTGTAGCTAAAACTCTCACTTGTATGACAGTCGCATCAAATTCCATTATATTGACAACGATGCGTGAACAAAACAAACAGACACAATAGGGAAAAATGTCAAAAATAGGGGTACAGCAAACAACATTGTGTTATCATCTTAATCACTATAAAAACAAACAAATGTAACGAAGAAGCACAAAAAGGCATACATCAAATTTTAAATCCTCATTTTGCTTATATTATACGATTTTATTTATCTATGTAAAATCCACCAATAAAGGATGGAAGGTATTAAGTACTGGCGTAAAATCGCGCGTTTGAAATTCGCACAGGTAGACATAAAATAATTTTGTCGTTCAAAGTATGAGGAGATACATAAATACAGAGTCACGTAAAATGGATATAACAAAAAAACAAACTTAACAGTAAAAGTAATATTAATAAATGAATAATTGTGTGGTTCAAAGTATGACGATATACATAAGTACAGAGTCACGTCAAATGTATATCACAAAAAACAGACTCAACAGTAAATGTAATATTAATAAATAAAATAATTTTTTCGTTCAAAGTATGACGGGATACATAAGCACAGAGTCACGTCAAATGGATATCTAAAAAAAACCAGACTTAACGGTAAAAATAATATTAATACTAAATGTACACAAGTATTCGTAACATGAAAAAAAGTTCTGTATTTCTAGATTTTCAAAAGATTTATGAAATATTTCTTGTGTATCATTTTCACCCCAGACAATAAAAAAATAGCTGTTTATGTATAAGACAAATGCCGTTTACAATATTAAGATAAACATCATTTTCTCTTAACAAAATTTACTGCGATAGTTTTTAAATTAACCAAATAAATGTATTCGATGTGACACCATTGTAAAAAACACTTCTTACCTCAATCTTTTTATTAATAATAGGATCTCCAGGGTAGATTTCTACTTTGTATCCACAATGAAGCATGCACTTCAAGGAAACGGTAACTTCTATTATGTTAAGTAAGTAGTTAATATAACCCATTTTAACTATATAATAGCAGCCGTCAATGTCGGAAAAGTAACCGCTTTCATTCTTAGCTAGTATCAGCTGAATGTCTTTATATGAGCTGGTCGACAGGATATCATTATTACAGTTTTCATTGGTTAGATCAATAACTGTAATACACAAAGTATGTACTTATATGCAACACAGCACTCTACACTATAAAAATGACGTTTAGAATGTAAACGTCAGTGTGACATGTTTATGATTGTGTTTAGATTCTATACTAATGGAATCTTTAACGTGTTTTGTTTTTTTCATTTATTTAAATATTTAGATTTTAAGCGTGTTATGCCTATTGTGTTGAGATCCTAAACGTGTAATGTGTATTGTGTTAAGATCCTAAATGTGTAATGTATAATGTGCGTAAAGCATAAACGTGTAATGTCTATAGTGCGGAGACCCTAAACGTGTAATATCTATTGTGCGTAGACCCTAAATGCTAGGTCTATTGTGTGTAAACCCTAATCGTGTAAGGTCTATTATATCAAGCATGTAATGTCTATTGTGTTCGGATCCTAAACGTCGAATTGTGTCTATTGTGTGTAAGGAGTTTGTTCATGATTCATCTACTTGAAGCAGGTGGCGCGATTAATAACAAAACATAATATTATAATAAAAAAAGGAAAGGAACAAAAATTTTTCTTGTTGCCAAATATTGATGCCGATACCAATGCAACTGCATCGAATCATTTCAAAAGTAATCTTACTGTTAGCAATCAGGTCCGTATGTTAAATACCATTTGTTTGTGCATACTCCAGCAAAGCCGTCTTAAAAGTTTGCTGTCTCATTGACGTAAATGCATACCCTCTCACCCCCTTTATTCACGTTCTTATGTAGCATTTTTTTTTAATTTAGCTCCAGGCAAAATTGATGAGACTAGGGTATCCTAGAAGCGTTTCTCTCTATACAAGTCGTTTGAAAGATGTATTGCAAATTTCGCCTGGAAATCAAATGGTAAATGTTTCCATTATTTAGTAAGTATAATCATACTTCGATACTGATGGAGTAAAATCTTGTGCCTTATACAATTATTTTAGTTGTATTAGTTTACTAAGACGTATGCATACCTTCGACATGCTGTACGGTAATAGATGTTGTAAACAATACAAAGACTAACGCTACAGAGACATTGATCTACAATGAAATAATTAAATTATTTTAATATATACTTTATGGTATGAAAGAAATATTTAAATTATTGTACAAGTAGTTGTCCTTAAATGCTCTGCAAACAACAATCGCAAAGGCATGATATTCAAAGATTGTATGTTAAGGTAAGCCAGTATACTACTTTCGAGTTGCATTTCCTTCAAAAACATTGGTTTTAGTGAAAATCATTTGTGCGTTTATAGGCATCGTCACTTCTTTCCCGTGTTGAGCGAGCGGTTGAAAAAATATGATGCTATAATGCACGATTATTCGGCAAATTAAATTTCTATAATTGATACTCAGCACTGCTGTCATTAGGGAATGTGAACAAGTACCTACGGAAAAAACATTATTTCTAGTTTATTCTACATAATGACGATCACGGGGAAAAGACTTGATGAACTTTGTTAGTGCAGGGATACGGACGGGTCCCTCTGTCTGGTAAAGGACGTCATAAAGGCGCGGATAATAGACAAACTTTTCCGATTAAGGACATTATTCGACAGTGGTCTATCCAGCTGCATGAATTGCAACGGATAGCGGTAGGACATTCTCACCCGGAGCCAATCACATATTAGTTGTATGAACAAAGTAAAATCACAAAAATACTGATCTCCGAGAAAAATTCAAAAAGGAAAGTCCCCAATCAAATGGCAAAATCAAAAAAAACAAACACATCAAACGAATGGATAACAACTGTCATATTCCTGACTTGGTACATACATTTTCTTATGTAGAAAATGGTGGATTGAACCTGGTTTTATAGCTAGCTAAACCGTCACTTGTATGACAGTCGCATCAAATTCCATTATATTGACAACGATGCGTGAACAAAACAAACAGACACAATAGGGAAAAATGTCAAAAATAAGGGTACAGCAGTCAACATTGTGTTACATGTATCATCTTAATCACTATAAAAACAAACAAATGTAACGAAGAAGCACACAAAGGCATACATCAAATTCAAAATCCTCATTTTGCTTATATTATACGATTTTATTTATCTATGTAAAATCCACCCATAAAGGATGGAAGGTTTTAAGTACTAGCGTAAAAACGCGTGTTTGAAATTCGCACAGGTAGACATAAAATAATTTTGTCGTTCAAAGTATGAGGGGATACATAAATACAGAGTCACGTAAAATGGATATAACAAAAAACAGACTTAACAGTAAATGTAATATTAATAAATAAAATAAAATAATTGTGTGGTACAAAGTATGACGATATACATAAGTACAGAGTCACGTCAAATGTATATCACAAAAAACAGACTCAACAGTAAAAGTAATATTAATAAATAAAATAATTGTGTCGTTCAAAGTATGACGGGATACATAAGCACAGAGTCACGTCAAATGGATATCTCAAAAAAACAGACTTAACAGTAAAAGTAATATTAATAAAGATAAATAAAAGAATACTCTAACACGTTATTAAGATGATAAACAACGTCAGTACGCAAAATCTATACCTCAAGACCATCGTGTATTATTTGTGAAGTTGATACGGAATATTTATCAACATGTTCTTGGTACCTTCCGATGAAATTTTTAAGAAAAAGGACGAGACGTTCTTTGACATACCCCTGGTTCATCAACTTTCTGCTCAGACACTGGTGACGTTTTATAAAGTCTGAGTAGGAGCTGCAAGCTCTTGAAAACATATGCAGGTGAAGTTGGTATATTGCTACTAAGGTGGGGGAAATTGATAATTTCAAAATTAAAATCGTCTCGTTTGTCATAGATTCTGGTACTGAGATGACTGTGTATGGCATATGGTGCAATGGTAGAAGGTGTATGGTGTGAATGAATGGTGTACGACATTTAAAACTATGCAAAATATTGATAAGAACTGATTGTTAATTTTAAACATTAATTTACAATATTGTGGTCAAAATTCGTTTTTTAAAATGATTTTTAGTCGCACACTTTCTTTGAAATTAAATTGCATTATGGTGTAATGTGTCAGGTGTATGGTGCAACGGTGCAACGTGTATGGTGTAATGGCACAGGGTGTATGGTGTATGGTGAATGATGTAATGGTGTATGGTGTTAGTGGGAAGTTTACTCCATCCAAGGACTGTAGTAGTATTCTTTAACCTTACTTTCCACTATACATGCTATATAGATGATGTTCTTTCACTAAATAATTTATAATTTGGTGACTATGCTGAACCCATTTTCTTATCAAACTTGAGATAAAGAATACAACAGATACAGTTAATTCTGCCTCATATCGTGACTTACATCTAGAAATTGACAATGAGGGTAATTTGAAAACAAACCTTTACGACCAAAGAGATGATTTAAGCTTCTCAATTGTGAACTTTCCATCAGAGCCTGCATACGAAGTATATATCTCTTAGTTGATATGATATTCCAGGGCTTTTATTACTTATCATGATTTCCTTGATAGAGGGTTGCTCCTGACAAGGGAGCTATTAAACTAAGAGTTCCAAGTAGTGAAGTTGAAATAATCCCAATTTGGTTGACCATTATCATGATTATGGCATATCCGTAAAAAAATATATAGTTTTTTGTACTGTTGCTTGTCTGTTGGTCGTTTTCTTTTTTTAAGCCATGTCGTTGTCAGTTTATTTTCTTCTATTCAGTTTGAATGTCCCTTTTGTATCTTTCGCCTCTCTTAATGTAATAACATGGTGCGACGAAAACAGAAGTATTCAAAAATGATACTTTCATACCATAATACTCGTCATATTGTTCATTTACATTTTGACTGAAAGTTCACTTATTTTCAAACAGCTAGCTATTGTGTACAAAACCATATCAATACATTAGTATTTAAATTGTGCATATATATCATGAACATGTGACTTCCTTTAAAGCAATTAAAGAAGGTCAGATTTTTTTAAATGTACTTTAATGATTCATAATTTATTAGTTATACGGATTATTAAACCTTGTATAGTCTATTTATTTACACTGGTTTTGGAAAGCCATCAGCCATACAGGGTAGTTCCACATGTCCTTTAACACTGTAATATATGTAGCGAGGCGGCTGCGTGTGGATTCTTGGAGGGCATTCAATTTCTGCAATTATAACAAAGCGTGATAATGACGGGTACATGCCGTATTAATAATTGTATCTTAATAACTGACGTGCTTTTGTTTTTGTAGTTTTTAGGGACCCACAGCAGTGGCGAATAAAACATAAAATATTAGAAAACCATGTTTGACTTATATTCAGATACCTTTAAATACCTGCACTTTTGCCTGATTGGAATTACTTACAGGCTTTTCTCGACGTTAATTCTTTCTTCAGCTTAAACTATATCTAGCACCACTAAATATTTACAGGATTTACTACCTTTAGAGACAAATTGAGTTCTTTTCTGATTTTTGCATGAGTTTCTTTATATTTACATTGTTTGTCATGGTTCTTTTCATAGAATATTTTTCTCTCAGCAACTTTATTTATTTACGATTTTTATATTTAAAGCCACGTGAAGGTGTTGAAATATTTTTAATGAAAATAGTTGGTTGATTATAAGATAATTTTTACTCTTGTTTCATTATTTCTTTTTAAAGGCGTGTTTGGATATTTTATATTTCATTCAATATAAACCATTGACTAAACGTGTGAAATTTTACCCTTTCTATCGATAACTTAATTTGTATTATCTTAACACTACTTACATTTAAACTTACTTAAGGATATATTGCCTGTTAAAGTATAGTTTGATTGGCAACTCTCATTAAACCTATTACACGACAAAAATCATTAGATTATTACTATTATTGTACATATTATTGCACAAAATATCTGATCTTTATGAAAGTTTTAAGGACGTCACAACGAATTATTTGACTGTTATGGAATATCTGTGTCACACATGACCCCGTATATAGATATTACATGTTTAAGAAGATGTGGTATGAGTACTAATGAGACAACTCTCCATCCAAGTCACAATTTGTAAAAGTAAACCATTATAGGTCAAAGTACGGCCTTCAACACGGAGCTTTGGCTCACACCGAACAGCAAGCTTTAAAGGGCCCCAAAAAATGACTAGACTAAGCGTAAAACCATTCAAACAGGAAAACTAACAAAAACAAGTGAACATACACCGTATATGTTCTAATTGTAACCAAAATCCCATATTCCTTTCCTTGGTTTCGACATTACCTTATGGGATTTATTAACGGATTTTTACTTGCGTGAGGTACACGAAGAATGAAGAATGTCACACCCGGATTTTTGTAAGGTTCATGTTGGTCAGTCTAGTTTTCTGTGTAGTGGTAAACGGACCGTTGGTCTTTTTTTTTTGCTATGTCGTTAACAGTTTGTAAACGTCCGTTTACGGAACGTATTATGGTATACCGTTGTCCGTCCGTTCGTCCATCTTTCTTTCCGTCCGTCCAGCTGTCCGTCCGTCGTCAACATGTCGGTCAATAACTCAAAATCGCTTCGAACAATTTTCATGAAACTTTGGTGAATTGTTTATATCTAATGACCTTAGCTCCCTTTCGATTTTTATAAATTTAAGATTTTACGTGTCAGAGTTATTGTATTTTATCCATTAAAAGGTGGATTTTCCAGTTTTCGGATCATTACTCAAAAATGCTTTAAACAGTTTTCATGAAATTTTGGTGACTGGTTTATATCTATTTGAATAAGCTCCCTTTAGTTTTTTTTAATTTCTCATATGACATTGAGGAGTAATGGAACTTTATTCGTTGAAAAAGTGATGGGCGTATCATGCGCTCATGTCACATTTGGTTGGGTTTTTTTTTCGCGCAATCATAAAATGCTTATCTAACGTTAGGAATTCTAGTTATACCTTAACTTACTTTTTTTATTTAAACTAAGATCTTAATCGAGGAGTAGACTACGTATGAAGTTAGAAATACACATCGATCATGTCTGTTTTTATACAGGATAATGATCTCACTTCATGACGTTGTAACATTTTACTTTAGGCATATTGAATCGCAAACATTAAGTAATTATGGCACCCTCAACGGAGTTGGGGTGACATATTGTTATTCTACGTTTCTTTTTTTCTTATTATTTTTCTTCCACTTTTTTTGTCCAGCTTATATATTGGAATTTATGAACCAATGTTAATGGAACTATACAATAATATTAACCAGCATGTGCAGATTTGCAATCGGGGTATGGAATTTTCAAGATGGACGTCGTTACCATGGAAAAATGTCAAAAATTTCAAAATGCTCCCAACCTAATAACACTTTACAACAATGTTAATTGGCATGTATCGATGCGCTCTTTGACTTTGGAATTTCCAAAATGGCTGCCGTTACCCTGGCAATGGGGGGACGAGGGTGCCATCCGTTATTGCTCGCAATTACAAATCTAGTTGCCTTTGCCTTTTTTAATATATTTGTTTTATATTTCTTTATGTGTGTTATACATTCTTTATATAAATCATGTAAATAGTAAATTGTTTATAATAAGATCGCCATTATCGGATTCTCTAAAGAAATGCGTCGTTTAGATGTCAAGCACATACGTTTACTAGTTGATCTTTCTCTAGTCCATATAAAGCTTTAATGAAATATTTTCGACGAATCTAGAATTATGTCTGACATATGAATCATATTGAATACGCTGTGTCAACTTTGTACTTTTGACATATAAAATGTATGAATTTCTATGCATAGGAGTTCCGTAGAATTTAGTTTTAGTTCAACATGATATGTAACAAATGTCAAATTGATAATGAACACTAAATAACGATGCTTTCTTTTATAATATGTTATTAAGTTTGTATTTCCTGGTCGTATCTATGGTATCTATTGAAGTATTAGTTCTTAATTGTTACTATATTTATACAATATCATACAAGTACTTGGTGAAACTGTGATGACAACTGTTTGTTTAGAGTGTATCAGTTTTAAGTGTATATGATCTGTTAACATGATATTACTTAGATTATTCGTTGGAAAATAAAAATGATAACTTCAAAAATTCTTCTAATAAGATCGTGTTTAATTTGAAACAAAAGAGTAAATGATAGGATGTGTATGTGTCTCAAAAACAAAAATAACACTTTACAAATGACGTTCGTCCAACGCGCTTTTCTGAATTAAACTTCACCTGGAACGCTCAAACCTAAACAATTGAAAACCTTGGCTGTATAAATACATTAAATGATCATGTTTTTGTGATCTTAAGATACCATAATAGTAATGATAAATGAACTTGAGACTGGAATTCAATTGGAAGTGATGCATATTCAACAAGACACGTTTACACTGTCGACGCACCCGGGTTCAGTAACTTTGTTGTCATGAGATTTTCTCTGTGTCACATATTGGAATATTAAAAATGTATTTTGAAGATTTGGACATGGATTTTTATTAATTATCTTTTTTCACTAAATCTATTTTTGATTTACTGACTTGTGTTTTTTTTAATATCTTGTTGTGAGTAGTAATGTACATTTCAACACCAATTGCAACTTCTAGACAATTGGGTCAATATCCCTAATGGACCTTGAGATGAGGAACACAGATTTATGACTCTCATTAAAAAATTAGTCCGCCATACAATCGTGGAAGCTGTGATTTTAAAAATTGACATAAATGAACTAGGACTGGTGTTTTATAGAGCTGATGTGATGTGAAAAAAAGTATAAAAAAATAAACCTGAACAAATAATTACAAAGGACATATTTTTTAATGATTTTTATGGTCAGAATTTAGGGATTATTTCCTGAGGAGAGTGACATTTTTCACTATCGTTCGGGGTTGGGCACTTGACGGGAAAACGAATCACACTTGCCACCCCGAAAATCGCACCACACATGTGCAAGTGTCTCAGCTTCAAAATGAGCCATCATACATATCCAAGTTTACGATATGGCCTGAGCAACAGAAGAAAACGTTAACATTACCGCCTATGGAGAATCTATTACGCATATTGCCCCAAATTGTGGCCTTGAATTTCAAAGGTGATGGAGTGTTTCATGGCTCAGTGACCACAATTTAGGATGATAGCTGCTGAAATCAAGGTCAGTTACACTTTTTTAGTGCTAATTAATCAAAACAATACAAAATGGCTTCCCAAACTTTTGATTTTTATCAAAAATATACTAATTTTTTGTTGTTAAATAGCATTGATGCAGAAAATGGGTCATGTAAAATCTGGACAGGGGCCATTCAGAGGAAGAGAAATTATATTTAAGGGATGCTAAATGTGGCTTATCCAAATGGAAAAAGGACAAAAATGAATGTTGCACGCTTGGCAAAAATGTTACAGTTAAAAACAATTGACATTGATAGAAATTTAGATGCCTCGCACCTCTGCCATAATGCCTTGTGTGTTAATGCTGACCATATAATTTTTGAGCCCCATGATTTAAATAACCACCGTAAGGTCTGTGTAACTTCACAAAAATGCACCACTCATGAACTGCATGGCACAACATATCCTAACTGCATGTTGCATCTTAAACTGTGGTTTGTTCTATTTTTAATTCTAAAATTTAAGTCTCCGAGGTGACATATTGCACACTTCACTATGCATGAATCATTTACTCAAATACAAGTTTCTTACACTGCTAAAAAAATGAAAATGGGATAAAAGCCCTCCCTCTCACCCTCCAAGACACTGAAACAAACATGCATGTTTATATTAACCTGAGGTAACACATTTTACGGCTTGTTTCACGAGTGTTTACCTTTTATTGACATAGGAGGGGGAGTAACTCTTGTTGTTTACAAATGTATTTTTAACTGTGTCAGGAAATTGGGACATTCAAACCACATGAACCAACTAAAGTAAGCATGCTTTAAAAGAAATCTTCAATATAAAAACCAAACAAATCAAACAAAAACTACAAAATTATAAAATTAGGATATCAAAAGTAAAATAAAAAGCTAACAGAAGTTACAGAACTGAAATAGTTGCAAATGGAAGTAAATATGGACATGATTTTATTTTATTTTATTTCCTTGTATATTGTATCAATGAATGTGTGCATGATAGGAAAAATAAATTTTTATGCAATACATGTGTGTTAATTTGCATGTATGATGCTGTGTGTGGTATGTTTCAATGTCAATACACTCTGTAAGATGTGTACAACTCTAAATTATGATGTCATAATGCAATGACGTCACAAAAACAATGACGACACAATGTACTCTTCACCAAAGAAATAACCCATTATCCCGCTTTCAACACACATACAAAAAAACCCTCTAAAATTCTTATTCCTTGATGGATTTTGAAAGCAAGACTAGTTTTGGAAAGGTCTGTGACTAATCTTTACAGTAATGAACATATATTAGAGATATTTATTCAATAAACAAAAAATATAATAGAAAACAAGACTATCAGGGTGGACAAATTTCTTAAATCTGATAGTTTTTAAGTGAAAAACACTATATTTACATGATTTATCAACAAAAAATTGGGATTTGTAGAAAGTCTGTAAGGTAGAAGAGGCTTATGAATTGAGTTATACCAATAAAAGTTAAAACAAATGTTTAAAATGTAAATTTATAACATATGCTTATTGTGTTTTTTTCTTCCTTAAAAAGGATATTGAACAGTTATAAACATTGCTACCTAAAAGTATTAAAATAAGCTTATTTTATTTCAGATATGGCTAAAACTTCACAGAATTGTTCAGAAATGTGTACTAAAGGGATACAAACTGCAATATAAGTGGAATCTGACATAAGCTGATCTAATATGGGTCAATATCCCTAATGGACCTTGAGATGAGGAACACAGATTTATGACTCTCATTAAAAAATTAGTCCGCCATACAATCGTGGAAGCTGTGATTTTAAAAATTGACATAAATGAACTAGGACTGGTGTTTTATAGAGCTGATGTGATGTGAAAAAAAGTATAAAAAAATAAACCTGAACAAATAATTACAAAGGACATATTTTTTAATGATTTTTATGGTCAGAATTTAGGGATTATTTCCTGAGGAGAGTGACATTTTTCACTATCGTTCGGGGTTGGGCACTTGACGGGAAAACGAATCACACTTGCCACCCCGAAAATCGCACCACACATGTGCAAGTGTCTCAGCTTCAAAATGAGCCATCATACATATCCAAGTTTACGATATGGCCTGAGCAACAGAAGAAAACGTTAACATTACCGCCTATGGAGAATCTATTACGCATATTGCCCCAATTACTTTCAAAGTAGAGACAATCCTATGTATATACACAAACACATAATATTAGAAATCATATAGTGGTTTATTTACTTTATATCAAGGTTATTTTGCACCTTTTTCTCAAACAATAGTATAAATCTAAAAACTTATCTTCAAATTACCTTTCACTAAAAAGTGTGAATAACTATATTAAGTTACTGACATGTACTTTGAATTTTCTGAACAGTTCTGATCAATCGAATTCATACTGGCAAATGTATGGTACATGCACACATGATATAGCAAATTCCAAAACATAGTGTCCAAATAGCCTGTTGAAACTGTTATCATCGCTGCATAACTGGCTATATGTAAACCTGTATATTGATACATATATATTAATTTCCGCATATTGATTTCCTGTTAGAGTACACAGTTTCACTGGTGTTTTGATTGGAAATATTCATTCAACAATAACAAAATCCATCAATAAAATTAAAATCAAATTGAAAATAATGTATGTCTAGTCATTATTAAGACTATAATATTGTACGAGAAAAAATAGTTAGTATAGTTCTCACGTTTTTTTGTTTTTTTGTTTTTTTTATTCATTTTCACCTACCTGGTTTTTCAATTTCAGGTTTTGGTGTTTCTGATGAAGACAAATTCATAAAAAAGTGATCAAATGGATCGTGCTGTGTGGAGGCCGTAGAAAGTTTCCTCGTACTTGATATGTATATTCTTCTGTATTTTTAAAGTTATGGTGTATCTATTCTTGAGATAACTTCTCTTATGTGTGCCACATCATTTCTCAATTTTAGGACAGTTTCTTTACTAAAATTTTAATAAGACCCACACCACCTATTCTTGTGCTCTGGTTACCGGAGTTTTTGGATACACCAAACCAGGCACTTCATATCTGGGAAACAGGCTATATATGCCCTCAATTTTAGTTTTCATTCATACATTTTTGTATTATTAAAGATTATTAATAAATAGTGTGTTCTACAAGGATCACCAGTCCTTCACCTTTCATCTGATACCTTGATTACTAAAATATATGCTACATAGTTAAAGATTTACAACTGTGCGTAGGAACTATTTTGTTTTAAATATGTACTACTTTCCAGTATGTTCTTTTTCGACCGGGCCCGATTGGGTGGTGTTACATCTTACAACGTCTATCCAAATTATTTTTGCAAAGAATTCCGCTTAAGTCGGTGCTAGGGGCCGTCTTAAACTTGCAGTGAGGAGAGAGTCTTTTTGCTCCGTGTTGAGGTCTCACTGTGACTTTGAGATGAAGATCAGCAATAAAAGCGCAGTTCCTTGCTTTTTGTATGATTTTGTTGTTGTGCATTTACTGATTTTGTGTCATGGACGGATAGCCCATATCCTTTGTTTTTCTATCAAATGTGTAACTGTATTGATTTAATGTTGACCACACGTTCATTATCCTTTTTGAAATAACTTATATTTATACCTTTACGATAGAAAGGTATTTATCTTCAAGGTCGTAATCAAATATTGTAACAAAGAAAATCAGAATGCTTGCCAGCAAGACAGCTATCCATTAGACTCCAAAAAGACATAGTTATAAGCTCGGATTTAATACTGTAAATTCAGAAATTATTACGTGCATTTATTATTGCGATTTTGTTATTTTAGACTAAAATGCGATTTTTATTTTTGCGATATTGAGAAAAATCCTGTTTTATTCATATAAAAAATTTTAAAATGCGAGTATAAATTATTGCGATTATTACCCTGTCGCATTTTTCGCAATAATAAAAACATCGCAATAATTTCTGAATTTACAGTAGTTTGCATATTAGGTACCAGAGAGTTTGTCTACCGTTATCATAGGACGATTTGTCGATTGCTTGTGATTACCTTTCTGTCACTGAGGGTAAATCGTTTTGTTATTTACATGAGATAAATTATAATTTATGTCAGTAAGTTTCTACTTCATTGAAGTTGTATAAGATGAATGTTTCAACTGCCTCTGGCAAAGAAGACGTCAGAGAGTTGTGCTGATTAGGCTCGTTTGTTTTTATGCCCATAGAGGTGTTAAATGTTTTCTTTCTATACGAAAAGGAACACACCGAGTGGATTAGCTTATAACAGTCAATTGCTTATTGTTATAATAATTTTTCGTTCGAAGATATTAAAAACAATCAGTCATTAAACATGCTTATGTATATCCTTCAGTATAAATTGAAGTCTACTACACTTGGGTTTCAACATTCTTTAATGGTAACCGGGGACAAAATGTCTAGAGAAAACTGCGGAATAAGACCATAAAAACCGTATAGAAACGCATCGGCTTCAATCCCCATGTACAATACAGGTATATATATATATATATACATTCATAATTTTTATGATGCTGTTAGAGCAGCGATACCACCAACCTATTCAAGGTTATTCAGCCTGAGCATGTAATCGATTGAGATAGTTAGTACTTAAAGGGACATTGACTACGAGATATACAAAAAAAATTTAATATGATTTTTTTTTAATGATTAACATGATTAATGAAAAGAATTAATGAAGTGATATTTCGCTTTTAGCAGCCAGTATGGTTCAATTTTGTCAAAATAAGAATCATTGCTAAAGAATTATTATCTTGCAAGTAAATAATTCAACCTCATTGAATCCGTATCCATGTGACCTTCAATTTAATCCCTTAGCTGGAGATTGGTTACAAATGTATTCAGCGATTAAAAGGAAAAGAATGTCAGCATTGAAAGTGAAACAAGGATTAACCATTTGGTTGACTGATTCGATCCACAAATATAGATTCTTACACAGGTAAAAACGATGATAAACGATACTTTTAGCCTACACTATGAAATCAAACAGACCTAGAAAAATCCAATTGCACGTGGCGCTATCTATTTATATTTATATTATTGGTAATATCGGTCTGTATGAGCATCGGCAATCTTCGGAGGTCATCCTGGTGGTTAATTAGATGATGTCTAGACAAAAATGCATACAAAATGTTAATACATATTATCAAGTTCATGCATTATTAATTGTTTATTTTAGACTTTTTGTAATTTGGATATAAGTTTTAGTATGTTGTAAATCAAACATGAGAATTTTAGTCAAATGGGTGAACATGAACTTGACAGCTAATGCCCCTTTAATACATTTCACTTGATTATTTATGACAACAATACATATTTTATATTTAAAGAAAAAGTATTCAGTATGCGACTTCCAATATGTGGTGCATGATGTAATACTTTTAAAATGCGATAAAAATTTGTTAATTGTCATTATTAGCCTACTGTTCACTGTAGATATAACATTGAAAATAGAAACGGGGAATTGGTCAAAGAGACAACAACCCGACCAAAGAGCAGAAAACAGCCAAATGCCACCAATAAGGCTTCATCACATCGAGAAAATTCCGCACCCGGAGGCTGGCCCCTAAACAATAATGTATATTAGTTCAGCGATAATGGACGCAACGCTAAATTCCAAAACATTTTATAAATGAACATAAATAAAAAAAAAATACAAGACCAACAAAGGCCAAAGTTTCCAGACTTGGGAAAAAGGCAGCAATGAGGCGAGGTTGAAACATGTTTTGTGAGATTTCAATTATCCACTAAACATTTAGCCAATGTGGAATAAACAAACACACAGCAAAACGCACAGTATGACTCAGTGTTATTCAGAGCAGCAATATTACCAACCTATTCAAGGTTATTTAGCCTGAATATATAATCTATTGAGTAATCTGGTACTTAGTGTTAAAGTCTGTAATAGATGCTAAATTCAAGTACATATACGTTATATTTTACTGGGTAGAAATAAGATGCAAGATAATAGATCATGTCGACTATTGTAAGTCTCCAGGTTTTTAAAATGACCTGTCATCGATAATTATGACGTTTCGTGCAATATAATATTAGGTAGTCAGATCAACTTAATTTGACGCACCTTAGGGTCTTAAAGCATATCTACCATGTTCAGGTGTATGGGGTTAATTTTTCACCTGACCCTTAACATGTATACTTATACTAATAGGATAAGTAATGTTATGACTCAGTGATGTTTCATATTTTCTTCTCAATCACAAAACTTTTTTTATGTTTGCTTATCTAATTATTCGCCTGTTAAACAGATAGTTTTGCGGTTTTGCCATATTTACTATATTTGATGTGCGGTTTAGATCACCGAGATATATGAGAATATGTTCTTATGTTGAAAAAAGCATATCAATGCAGAATTCAACAGCCTGTTAAATTTAGATAATCAAAACGGTAAGATAAGATTAAGAGATCTGTTCAAAAAACATCCCCATGAAATTTTAATAAATGTTCTCCCTATGATATTGGATTTGACATAATTATCTTAATCCAGCGTGGGTATTTTTTTTTATAATTATCTCTTTGGATCACAGCTACAGTTTTCATGTATATGTTTATCGCAGACCATTTTAATTTGAGATTAATGAAACAGTAGCATTATTCCGTTCTCAGTTTGTCCAACATTATATTGTTATATGGGTCGCACACTTTGTGTATATCTATATTGTTATGCCGACCACTCTTTAGATAGATGCACGCCTAAAGTGCAGGGTAATCGCACAGATATATTGCAGCATGGGATATATTTTATCGTTTTGGAAATGCACATAATGAAATGTTTTTTTTTTTTATCTCAATTTACTACAATAATGACTGTCAAAATTTCGCCGAGTTTTGTATTAGCATTTTTAGAAGAAACCTTCCAGAAATACCGTGTACTATAGTATACTACATTTTAAAGGTACTGTTTATTCGAACACTTTGTATCGATATATTACCGTTGTATCCAAATGTCCTTAAAATGATCCTTTTAGAGACAGCCAATTTGTTTTTACTAAAAGTAAAACATATCTTCTTGCACGTTTTATTCAAATATATGTTGCGTTATTTTAAAGATTTTTATTTATACCTATGTAAAGGTAAAGTTATAGACAATACACAGTATATATATATCCTCTCCATGTAAAATTACGGAATTACAATGTTTTTATAAGCGAGTGGATAGGGACGCGGTTTCCTGCTTTATCTTAAGTACTTATCTTATCTTATTTATAATATCAACATAGTTCTCTGGTAAACTTTCATATTTGAATCACGTATTATACATTAACACAATGATTTTACTGCTTAGCATACTCCAAGGGATTTTCCATACACACACGTATCGCAGAAGGGTCAGATCAACCGATATTGTAAGTATACTACACATTTATCTATTGCAAGAACTGAATGTGTAGATAACTGTATCTCAAGAAATAACGATTATACATATAGGTCTTAAGATCAATCGATATTAAAATTACATAAAACTTTTTGAAAGAACCAAAATAATAAGGATTACACATGTAGTGCTAAAGATTAATCGATATTAAAAGTACATAACACATCTATCTATTGCAAGAGCTGAGTGTGTACACAACTGTATCCCAAGTAATAAAGATTATACATTTAGGTCGTAAGATCAATCGATATTAAAAGTTCATAACACATTTATCTATTGCAAGAGCTGAGTATGTACACAACTTTGTCCCAAGTAATACAGATAACACATGTAGGTATGAAGGCCTGACGATCGATATATTAAACCATACATTTGTATTCACAATTCACAGTAGTAAGATACTACGTAAAAGATATTCGAATCAACACAAAGGCTACCAATAAACTTAACTGTTGCCGATATATAAACAATGCATTTAGTAAATAGCAAAAGGTTTGTTAAAAACGCATTTAACAGCAGAATAACAATTCTATGTATATAATAGTATATGCCAACAACACTGATCATGATCTATTTGTTTAGCGGTTTTAAAAACAATATTCATACTTGTAAAAAAGTCATTAGTATTTGTATTTATTCTGCTGTCATTTTTAAACATATTCAAAAGAAAATTAATTCTAATTTCCTGACTAATATATAAGTTTATCAAAAGTAAAGTTTCAATTCTCTATGCTCTTTATTTTACCTTGTATGTATCCTTTAAAAAATAGGTAAGCAGTTCAGCTTGAAACAAAAGTGTGTGAGACTTTTAAATATTGAAAATTGCTGATATACATATTAGCAACTTATTTCTATATGTTATTGTACAGATAAAATTTCCTTTCCAGCAAGAATCTTGATGCATCGTTCTTGTGAGTAGTTATCCATTCGTTGTCATAACGAAAATTCTACATCAATGAAACAGCATAAAAGCAATACAAACATGTCGATGAACATTTCAAGGCAACATACTAACATGACTAAGTAAGACAAACATATTTAGCATACAAATTTTTGGAGACGAACAAATGAGTTTGTCACAATCTGATTTAATTTAAATCCTGTGTCAAGACTTTGCATACACGAATTTAAAACCACTATATTTTACTTTTCTTTTTTTTATCTATTACATCAGCTAATTTATTTTAACACTTTGTGCTAATGTATTGTTGTTTCAACTATGTACCCTGTTATTTGGGTTGAGCGTTCCCAAAAGTATGTTGAACAAATTCTTTGAATGATTATTCAAAATTGTGACCTACAAATCAGTCCTTGTCATTAGGTTCTGTCTGTTATATACGTTGTTTTTTTTTCGTTCGGTGTCTTTTCATACATCATACTGTATGTTTTTCTCGTTTAAACTGCAGGAGGTATAAAATCATAAATAAGAGAAAAAATACTCGTGCTTCCCTCCATTGACCATGTTGATATATTATATTGATTTTTAAAGGAAGAAAATATTCTGACAGTAATCTGAATTGTTATACTTATGACATGTAGGTATGTGTTTACATTTTCCAAGTTCGTTTGGAGAATGTTATCACTTTTGCCAATTTTCTTCAAAGTTTGATAACTTTTAGTATCTTACATATTTTTCAAGCACAAGGACAAAAGAAGTGCTTCATGCCACCTGCAGTTTCCTCACAGAACATCATTTTCCTCCAGTATACATGCATTACAATGTATTAAGATAAAACAATAGGTTATATATGTCTTATTAGATATGATTAAAAGTACAAGTATCAAGTAACAGTCAATAACATCTGAAAGTGTCAACTGTAAATCGAAAAATGTTTGAATAATGCATACAATACTGTTGTTATGAAATGAGTACAGGTTTAAATATGACTTTCAATAGCATCGGTGATTTATGCTGTTGTTTATTGTTGTCCCTCGTTCTGCTTCTTGTTTATTAAGTATTTCCTAAAGGTTCGTAATCGGTTTGTTCTATACATCTTCATTGCAATACCACACATTGATATTCATGTCAATGAATTCAACAATATAAGTATATGATGTTTTAGGTTTGCCAGGTACTCGCTTCGAAGTATGTATTTCTCAACAAGTCAATCCAATCTGCTGTGCCGGGACTTTGTTGCAACTGTAAGTTTTCGTGTACAATATCAGCCATAAATGCGTTGTCAGATTACCAATTATAAATGTCCTGACTCAAACTTTAAAAATATGTCATTTAACTCCCGAGAGGACATGCCGTATGTAGCCTCTTTCTTGAAAAAAAATATGAATATAAATACTGCATCGGTTAGTCTGCTTATGGATATTGTAGAATATCAGAATCAGCATAAATGTGAAGTATCTTGGATTGAGAGATCTAAGAAACAAAAACAGAAAAATACATTTGTCTCCAGCCGTGGACATTTAACTTCTGAGTTCTGCCCAGAATTTGGTGGGTTCGGAGTTATACAATCTCTCGGTTTCTTTTGTATATAGTTTGTGAGCTACTGTTTGTCTTTTATTCGTTTTTTGTATGGCCATATTGTCTTTTGTTTTCGTCAACTTCATACATTATAACGCCCTTTGTTCTCCCCCTTGTATCTATATAGAGAATGTTCAACTGATAAGCGATTGATCGGACAAGACAATTATTTCCCTTTTTACCTGCAAACCGGAAGTAGAATTTTGCGTGGGAGAATATGTTTTATATCATTTATTAATTTAGATATTAATGAATTTAGTTGCTGTAATTGGATTTGATATAGCTTTTGAGTACCTGCGAGAATACTAAGATTGGTATGATGTGTCTTTTGTTTTTATGTGAGCTATGTTTGTGATTTATACCAATTTTTTAGGTGAACCTTATTCTAACACTTGTTCTCATGTTTTATTGTTTCACCTCTGTTCCATGTTATTGAACGAGTGAGCGCTCTCAGAGATTTATTAAACTCAATGTATGAGTGATTATCCAAAATTATGACCTGCCAATCAGTGGTTGACATTGGTTTCTGTCTGTTATATCCTTTTTTTTGCTCGTTGTTTTGTCATAAATCATGCTGTTTGCTTTTCTCGTTTGAATTTTTTTTTAACATGTTTGCATGTTGTGGGTCGCTTGAAATCCTACAACATCTCCTTATTCGTATAACGATAAGTTAGACTCAATCGTATCAACATAGATAAGAAGATGTGGTATGAGTGCCAACTAGTGAGAACTATCCATCTAACTATGTGTAAAAACTCGTATCAACTTCTGATAAACTTGTTTGGGAATTTAGTTAACCTTCGAGTACCTTTGGAATTTTAGGAATACCTCAATATTTTAGATTATAAAAATGCTATCATTTTCTGCAAATACAGAACAACAAATACTAAACTGCCAATAGAACTAGGAAGATGGCAAAACATAGAACGACAAAATCGATTTTGTAATTTATGCTATAACAGTCAAATTGATGACGAGTACCACTATATTTTTGAATGATTTTTTTAACTGAGAGGCGTAAACATTGTATAAATACTTACTTCACGAAAAGACATAATGCAAATAAATTTCAGGACATAATGTCCAGTAATCGCAAGGAAATTTTAAAGAAACTTTGCACATATATCAAATATGTAAATACTTGTGTTTGTTCTCCTGGTTTGTAACTCATCTTAAGTTCTCTGTAAGTTTCATAATTATAATCGTAAGTTGTATATGCATGTATAGTTTGTATATTGTAAATGTTGTGTTTTTTTTTTAATGTCATTGTATCTCTGTACCGATGTTATACATTGGCTGTTAGAGAATAATAATATATAAATATATAGTATGGTAATCCTATTGTGACATAGATATTTTAGTGGTTTGGAAGACTGCATATGCTTGTTATGGTGAGAAAAAAAAAATGTTCATGTTCACATCAACTTACGATTTTAAAGATAGTAACAAACACAATGTGCATTACAATGATTGTCACGTGTGAGATATTTTTCAGAGAATTATATTTATTATTTATTTGTTTCCCTGTTTACAGGAAGTACTGTAATCCAATGAAGAGTTAATATTCAACTTATAACTCTGTTAATTACTTTGTCTGAACTTGAGATGTACACATGTGTAATGGTATCAAGAGAACGATTTCCTTAATGTGAGATATTTACGTCTAAAATGGCATCGTTAACGGCATGTCTGTCTGATGTCTTTCTTAATATTCAATTGCAAGCAGGTAAGCGCATCCATAATACTTATTTTTAATTTAATACATTTTTATATTGTTTAATATAATTGGAACTTTTTTAGTTTCCTGGTTATTATGTTATAAGAGGAATTTATAAATTGATATTTTTAAAAAGTGAACTCTCAATTAAATCAAAATGTGATGAAAAGTCAGCTTACAGATATACCTTGCATACTGCTTATATTGTATCGTTTCATAATTTCAGTGTGATTTCATATTTGATGTTTTCTTAGTGTTTTTCTTTTCTTTTGTTTTTTTTTCTTTCTTATTTTATTATTTTCTAAAGATTTGTGTTGTTGCCTAGTAATTGATTTTTTTAGGTTGTCTTTTGTTCGTTTGTTTGTTTGTTTCGGTTTTTTTTTCTAATGAGAGGTGGTACGTTAGATTTTATTTATCTAGGGCTTTCCACTTTTGATAACACCATGTACTTTAGCTTACCTGAATGTGCTTTCTTTTTTTCATGCATACATGTAACCTGGCATTCATTTTAAAAACATGGAATAACACATCAAATGTATTTCAAATCGTACAATGTATATATGTTTAAAGATAATAAGACGCTTATTTGACGTGATATTCCGTTTTCTCTAATTCTTCGTCAATTTATCCCTTTCTGCACCCATTGTATAAAAAAATTTAATCAACGTGTGGTTCGTTTGATCTCAGTTCTTCATTGGTTAAAATCCGATTATGACGTCGAAATTTCTTGTTTTCCTCTGAATTTCCTATTGTGACGGCATGAAAAAAGGCGACCATGCCTGATGACGTCACATAGAAAGAACACATCTTTTTGCAGATCAGTCGCAAAGAAGGAATAAGTTTGCCTGCGTATTGTTTGAAAATCATTAGAGAAACAGATTCTACCACCAAATCTCGTGTAATACGATATTTATCCACTCTCGACAGTTAAATTTTAAATATTTAAAACGCTCGGCAAGCCTGGCGTTTTAAATTTGAAAATTTAACTGTCTCGAGTGGATAAATATCGTATCACACTCGATGCAGTGGTAGAATCTATATATAAACAATTAAGTAAAGGAATTTTATAAATTACTAAATTTCTTCTATTTGGAAATTTGTTCCATAGTACTATGTTTCAGTTACTATCTAAATATATCTGATACCATGCATAAGTTATACAAATGATGTTGATATCGCAATACGAAAGCATACCAAAATTGATGTCAATCGGGTGATAGTTATTTTATTTTGAGATTACGGTTGATCAAGTACGACAGCCAATTTGTATTGTTTATTGATGACAAAGGAACATATCAAGCAAAATACTCAGTATCTTGACAACGTCCTTCCTCTTTCTAGTAAGTGTACATTATAGTGGATCTATATCTCACAGGATTTCCGTAAAATGAAATTATATTTTAGTAAGGTGGAACTTTGATTTTGAAATTGATAACAAAATATAATCAAAACAATTTTATCAATTTATTAAGACGCTGACTCTTCATACAGACCGTTAATCTCTTTGACATATAATAAGACAAACTCTTTTATAAAAGAAACATGAGGGCTAAATTTTAATTAATAAAAAAAAAGCAAATGTTAAGAAGAAACATACCCCGCTTGCATTGTTTTATACCTTGTTCAGGGAACCGCAAACTTTGGATCAAAATTGTCATATATATACAGTTATCCCCATACTGAACACATGAACAAAGTGTCGAGTTGGTGTGAACACCATGTATCTAGCTTAATTTAGAACATTAACTCATCTTAAACCAAACTTTTACTCTGATACAGGACAGATAGACGGACGCACCGACCAAAAAATAATGACAGGAAGTGCATAATAAAAGTGTAAATGACAAGATAGGTACAAGTGAGGTAGATTACAATCTTAGGAAAACTCGTTTTAGAATGTGTTTAAGCATATGAAAATATACGGTAGGTTGGTTTTAAAAGCAAACTCATAATTACGAGATAAATAGAAAAATTTAATAAAACAATCTTGCACTATTGGACTCGATGGCTCAATGTAACTACAACGTTAGTTTATATCCTTAATACATTTTTGAAATAAGGGACCTCGAAATTTTAACCAATTTCAAACGAGAGTAATCTGAAGAAAAAACAAGACAACGATCCCAAATATGACACAAGAAATGAAAGGACAAAAATAAAATATGAATAAATAAATGGAAAAAAACCAAATAAAAATAAAAAATATGAATTATACCAACTGTAAACAATTTATTAAAATCTAGACAAATGAAGGTTTGCAAATATTTGGTAATGATAAGTGCACAAATGATATATCTTACTTTTATTTGTTTGCTTTCCTATACGGATTCTGGATAACTATACGGTAAATTTAACATGATTACTGTCTTAATGTAATTTAAAAAAAAAATAAGTTTGATATTCGATGTTTTATACAAAGCTAAACCTCATTTTCTTCTTTCTTTTTTGTATAATATAAAACAAGATAAATTGGGTATATTGTATGCAAATAAACCACCCAGCCGGCACGCAACGTCATTTCAACGTTGAAATGTGGTTGATATTTCGTCATGACGTTGCTTCAACGTTGTTTTAACGTTGTAACAGCAACATCGAATTTATGTTGCAGAAAGTAAGTTGATTCAACGTTGAATTTTAGTTGAATTTTCAATGTTGAAGTTAGGTTGAAATAAATATGTTGTTTCAACGTTAAATGTTGGTTGTCATGTCGACGATGGAGGTTTCGTCCAGAAAAAAATTGTATGCATCGGTGTAAAAAATTATCCACCATCAGCGTTAATGGCGAATCATTATACTTGTACATCCTTTGTTATTGTATCAACAAAAGTTCATAAATAAGGATTTTGCTATGAAAAATTGAAACCAATGTTTCCTTTCATTTTTTTTTGTACAATATCTAGTAAAATTAGGAATATTCCAAAACCGGGACGTTTATCAAAATTATAAAAGTGTACAAATTTAAATTATCATTCATCGAAATATGCTACTAACTAATTTGTTATTATCCGGAAATATTTTAATCAAAGATAAGACACAGCATGTGAAAGTGCGGCATCTACACAACTGATACACGAGGATTAGCACTCCCAATAATCTATTGATAAAATTATCACGTGACATGATGCTGATTAATGTATGACCACACGTGTGTGACCGCCTTTTTCAAACGCGGAAATTGTATAATTTTTTCTGGACAATATTTAGGACCGTTTTCAGCAAAGAAGAATTGATACAAATGTAAGTGTTTCTTTAAATTATTATCCGTTGCTGTATTGATTGTCTTTTAATGCTTGTGTGATGTTAACATTGCATGGGAGATTATAAATGCACAAACGTACGTGTATATTTTGAAAATCTCGCCATAGTGTATGTTGTAAAGATAACATTACTGACTTCAGTGTGTACATCGTCTTTTTTGTTGTACGTTCAAATTTATGACTGCACTTCTATATAAATATGTACTACAATCTGGAAACACCATACTCAGCCTACATACAGCTCATTTTAGTTATTTACTGCTGATTTGTTAAAGAAAAGGAAGTAAGATTATCATCTCCCCCTTTTTTATTTAAAATTTTAACCCGTCATCCATAATCACACTATTTTAATTATTGTCAACTATGCTCTGAAATTTTTAATAATTTTTTTTTACTCTTCAATCGAATTTTACAAATTTGAAATATTGCTTGGCGATGATGATCGATGTTATTCTTATTTTTTGCACAGGTATTAGAGACAGAACAGAAACTTAGGAAAGGGACAGATCAGATTTAAGGATAAGAGTAATAGCTGTCAAGGTATGTATTTTTTAAAGATTTTTAACATTTTTGATTATCAATAATCAGTATGTATGTTGGATTGCCTGTGTTGTTTGTGTGAACTTTGTGATTTGAATTGATTTATATGCTCTATATGGGCCCTTTAATTAGGAATACTAGTAAAGACGTTTGATTTGATTTGATTTTATTTGGATTAATATTTTTTTTAATGCATATCAAGTTTAAAACATAACCTCTGCAATCAATAAGACAGGTGGTATTGTTACAATAGATCCTGGTGTTCGAGATGGATGGCATTGTTACAATAGATCTTGGTATTCAAGATGGGTGGCATTGTTACAATAGATCCTGGTGCTCGAAATAGGTGGCATTTTAACAGTAGATCCTGGTGCTCGAGATGGGTGGCATTGTTACAATAGATCCTGGTGCTCGAGATGGGTGGCATTGTTACAATAGATCCTGGTGCTCGAGATGGGTGGCATTGTTACAACAGATCCTGGTGCTTGAGATGGGTGGCATTTAAACAATAGATCCTGATGCTCGAGATGGGTGGCATTTAAACAATAGATCCTGGTGCTCGAGATGGATGGCATTGTTACAATAGATCCTGGTGCTCGAGATAGGTGGCATTTTAACAATAGATCCTGATGCTCGAGATGGGTGACATTGTTACAATAGATCCTGGTGCTCGAGATGGGTGGCATTGTTACAATAGGTCCCGGTGCTTGAGACGGGTGGCATTGTTACAATAGATTGTGGTGGCCGAGATAGGCGGCATTGCTACATTGTACATGTACAGGAGCGAAAAAAATGGTAAAAACGGATCCGCTATTATATAAATCAGTAAATTATTTTAAAAAAAACCTGGCCTATATAACATTTTATTCCCTGCCTTTGACGTTCTACGTAATTGCTAAGTCATGTTTACAAAATATTATTTGTGTTTGTTTTTTTTCAGGAAGAGTAATGGAGGCCTACACAAAGATAACAGAAGCTGAATTAAAGAAGGATTGTGCACCAGAAATGGTTGGAGGAGTTTAGAGACTACAATTCATTTTCGCGAAAATAATGAAAATTGATTAAGAGATTATTTGTATTCATTTACCAGATCACCTTTTGGCTATATTTAATTTAGCTTTTGTCATAACTTGACATCTGTTGTACTGTTTTTTTTCAAATCTTGCTGATGTCCTCTGTAGAGTCATGTGGCTTCAATATCTTGTGTTGTTACTAACTATTATAGATATAAGAAGATGTGGTATGATTTCCAATGAGACAAATATCCACCAGAGTCCAATTGACGTGGAGGTCACTAAACGGACTTCAACAATAAGCACACACCACACCGTATAGACCGCAATAGAAGACCCGGACACAATACACCCTTCAATAATCAATTCAAACGAGAAAAACCAACCGCCTAAATTTGTAACGACAAACACATGTGACAGATGAACCAACAACAAGTAACGCATTGCTTATTTCAACATGAACGAATTTTGTTGCAATATTAGGGTGACGTTCTTTCAATGTTAAGTTTCAACCTATATTCAATCAAAAATCAACGTTGATACAATGTTGAAAATATAACGTTGTTTCAACGTCAGATATTCAACGTTGTGTCAACTTTCAAAACCAACCGTTATTTCAACGTCTTTTCAACGTTACAGATCAACATTGATTCAACGTTGTTTCAACGTTGAAATGCCTGCTGGGCAGGAACACTACAGCACAAAACAAATTGAAAATATATATAGCCGGGCAATTCATATTTCTTTTTTTATCATTTCGTTATAAAAAGGGATGTTTGTCTGTTAATCCATATTTGTCTGAACGGGTACCTTTGATAAAAAATCACGATGAATAATCGTCTTCCTGGTTTTAATTGATAATATTTGATATTAACAGTATGGGGACAACACTTATTAGTTGCATATGGTAATCGTTTATCGGACAAAACCGGAGGAATATCACTGATCGATGTAAACAATAGCAATCCAGTCCCTATTTCAAGGAATATTGGAAGAGCGTGGTTTATGGCATATCACTACAACACCAGTAATATTTACTGGACAGAAATAGGCAAAAGTAGCATATTGAGGTAAATGTGAAGCGATACATTAGTTCGAGGAGGTCTTGTTAACAGAGTGGTATAAGTGGTAAATGAACGAAGATAACTAACCTGTCAACACATAGGTTCTGAGATCGTACCCGTTAGTGGCAGGTGCGTTCAAACCCTATCCTAATTTGTACTTACTTACCTTAAGCAATAGCATGAGTACCACATATTGAACATTATCTGCTTATCCTTTCCGTGCATTTGAAATCCTCCACGTTTTGTGTTGCAGTTTATCTCGCTCTCTCAGTCTTTTTATTTATGTAATGTTTTGTAGACTGTAGGTTGTCTTTTCGTCGTTATTTGTTATTGTATAGGTTTTGTTGAACTCTCTTCATCTTATGAGTATTGATTCTCCCTTTGATATTTTCAGCGTATTCTTTAATAAACTAAGTTTCAGTTTGTTCCGAATGTCGGGGGTCTTCCATTGGTACTCAAGCTTCCTCCTCCAATATAAACCTGTCGTGACAAGGTCAACAATGCTGAGATGGGTGTTAAACACAATCAATTAATCAATCAATTTTTAATTCGTTTGCAGGTTTTAATCAAATATTGAATTTACAACGTCAATATGGTCAATCTTAATTCTTACGCAATGGCTTTATTATTCTTAAATTGAAAACTCGTGTACATAGTTCATCTCCTTGTGTATATAATAACCTGTATTTTAGAACACGATCATTATATCATTGTATACACTTATCATGTGTTGTAGACTTCGTTATCCAAATAATGAAAGTAATAATGTTGAAACAGTGGTCAAAGCCGAAAATCCAACAGGAATCGCAATAGATCAAACAGAAAACCGTCTCTACTGGACAGAACCATTAGCAAACAAAATAATGAGATGTAACTTAGACGGATCGGAAGTCACCATTGTTTTAAACAGTAGTCTTGATTTTCCGCATGCTATTGCAATACACTCTAAACCAAGGTACTGTGTTTGACATGTATGTTTTGTAATTAATGAAGTGTGTTTTCTTTTATAACCTACACGTGGTAAATAACTTGCACGTTACAAATCCGATCCGGCCCAGCGTATTGGTTTTGAACAAAGCAGAGTTAATATTTACAAGTATTATGAAATGTATGTTATAGTTGCCACAGGAGTTATAAACACTAAATGGAAGCCTTGAATGATATGCTGGTATTTTTTTTTTCTATTGTGTGATTTCGGTCTCATGGTCATCCGATTTTCATAAAATATTTGCAAACGCCTGTTAACGTTCTGCAAAAGTGCATCGTTGGGAACTTTTTTCTGTTTTTACTTATCATTCATAAATTCACATAGAAATATTGTATCCCGATATATATTTGCGATTGACCTTTCAAAACAACTTTTACTGATGAAAATGAAAAGAACGGCGTGGTTGTGTTTTATGAGAAAGGTAACAATGGATTTGTATAAGGAAATAACCTAAATCTATACTTAAGGTAGATCATAAGTATATACTTTTTGAGACAGATTTTTCTTTTAATTTGCCAAAATGAAGATTTTACTATGCTTTTTTCAAAAATATAATAAAAAGTATGGGTCACCGTGCTATTTTTCAAGCTATGAGTCGTTGAAAATTGCATAAATTTGGTTAGATTGTTCATGAAAAAACACATTTGTGTGCATAAAAAAAATTCTATGAGATAGAATTTTGAAATAAATTGTGAGAATATAGGTTTATATTATATGCTTTAAGAAAATAAAAAGAAAAAATGGTGTCACCGAACTTGTTTTCTTGCTACAAGTAAAAATAAAAAATTTCCCTATTAGTCCAGTATAAATAATTTACTAAAAGAGTTATCTCCCCTTAAATGGCTCATTTGAAAGAATGATTTTAAAAACACGAAAAAATGATATTTATTTAAATATTTTGAATAATACAATAAATCACCAAGTTTTTATTATATAAATAAACAGTCTAACCATTTAATTGCTAATCCGTCTCTAAATTTGCAGATTTGGGCAAATAACTAGACCGATTTTGAACTGCGATTGTACAATTCAAGATGGCGGTATACCATAAATCTACCTTAAACTTACTCTTAGTCCTTGTATAAATTATGAAGACTACTCTGTGTCATCTAAAAGATAAGTTGCATTTTTCTTTACAAATAATTGATTTTATGATTTTAGCAAATTTGTTCACGCATCTACTTCAAATGTCAAAATATTTCATAAAAATGACTTTCTTCTGTCTCCAATTAATTTTGTAGATTTAAAATATCAATAATTTACAAAATTAATGAAAAATAAATGTCCGATGACTTGGTCGGAAAGATTAATTCAAATTGTTTTCAAGTACCTTATTTCACTCACTATTGAAGAAAATCAATAATTGAACAAATGTTACTTTAGTTAGCAACATAAATCAGAGCTGATTGTTTTCTTTGTTTCTGATTTTTGTCTGTGTGTGTTGGTTTTTTTTTTAATGAGGAAATCATGCACTGCATTGCCAACCAATCTTATCAAAAATATTTTTTTCTTATCAAATCAAATGGAATTTGAAAAATCTGATTACGCACCTATTGGTTGCAACTCATATAAACCCATTAGAAAAACATACTATAAATGACATTCATTCAAGAAGACCGACCGGATCGGTCAAAAACTCCGGAATATTGTAAAGTGTTTTAGTCCTTTATAAATATATATGTGTGTAGATATCTATTGTTAACTACTTACTCCTGTAATATGAATCTGATCTCGCTAACAGCAAATGCAGCACGTGGACGCTCTGGCATACCGTCTTTGATAGTGAGCTTCCTTGTACGTCGTCTATCAGAATTGAATTCGTACAATTTTTTTTCGCCTGTTAATAAAACAAAAGGAAATATATGTAGCATTTTGACCTGGTTGAAAACAACATAAAAAATCTTAGGGCCAATTAAGCCATTCGATAACCTACTCTTTTACGTGTTTTACCTTAAATGCTAATTTTCGCATAGTTTTTGGTTAACATATATTCTAACATCTGCTTTTACCAAAAAAATATTTACACACTTTTTTTTTTTTTTTGTTATCACATATAAACGTTTTATTCCTAAATATTTCCTGTATACAATTACCTTAGTCGTCCAGTAACAAGCTAAGGGTCCCTGTTTACAAAATGAACCATCTATCCAGGGGTAATAGAAGGAAATAAAAATGTAGTCCACTTTTTACCTTGAATTTAAATTAGTGTCAAAAATATATCCATATAATGTTAGAAGCATCTAACAGATCTATACCTTAATTTCAAAATAGTAAGTAAATAATAAGATACCCACACAAAAGATGTGAATTTACTACAATAAACATGATAGGCTAACACTTTTTTTTATCATTTCGATATTCTTATACAATAAACCATAAAAAAAAATGTACTTTTACTCAAGCTTATACTGTCTAAATTTTCGTTATCACCAACTCCAATTTTGTCTTATCAATGATGTCAATGCCTTTCAATAGAAGAACAATTTTTAGATAATTTTTCAAGTTATGTTTCTATATATTATAAATATCTTGAGGTGCTTTAGGCGTTTTGTTAAATTTTATTGAATTCCTAATTTTCCATACAGTCCATTTAGAATATATGATAATTATGTTTAGAAAATTATCATATTTTAGTATTCCCGTGTTTTTACCTAACAGAATGTCCTTTTCAACAAGAGGACTATTTATTTCTATGTTTGATTTGATAAGTAATTCTTGGAGATTTTTTAAAATTAACTGTGATGTACTACAACTGAAAAATAAGTGTTGCAGGGTTTCTATATTGTTGTCATTTTGACAAATGTGGCATTTTCCATTTGATATCTTCATTTTTTTTAAATCTTTCTTCAGTATATAAAATATTGTGCATGAATCTCCATTGAAATTCTTTTACATTATTTTCAATTGTCAACTGTTTTAATCCCGACCACACATTTTCCCAAAGTGTATTGTTTCCAAATATTTCCTTCCACTTAATTTGACATTTTGGAGATACATCTTTATTTAAAACTGTACGAATATATTTGAGTTTTAACTTTGATTGTTTGATTGTTTGGTTGTTTGAGTTAATGATCTCAAGGTCATTTGATATCTTTAATTTTCTTTCATAATGCAAACTCTGGTTTCCGCAAGATTTCAATATTTGCACGAAATCTTTAGGAATTGCCTGTTTAATTTTTGAAAATTCGGAAATACAATATCTCCGATCAATCAGCTTCCTATAAATTTCATTACAGCTAATAAACACATTGATAAAATCTGTAGTTTCTGAATTCCAAATGTCCTGGATAGTTGTGATATCGCTTTTTAAAAAAGAAGAGTATAACAATGGTTTATTTTTGAACAGAATAGAAGAGTTTCCAAATATCCTTGTATTTAAAATATCACTTTTATTTAAAAGTGTATCAATATTTTGAATGAATCCTGACCACGTATTTATAATTTTCTGATAAACTTGTGGTAATTGGTTCATATCTAAACCATTTAAACTTGATATTTACATACAAAAAAGGCATCATTATATTTTTCATCAAATTTCCGAAGCCAATACTTACCGATCGCATTCAAGCTTTCCAATGGCTCCTGCATTAAACGATATAAAAGTTTTATGTGTTTACCTTTTATAAACATATCTATACTTACCATACCCATCCCCCTTTTATTTCATTCAAACAGCAGACATTTCTATCTACCTGATTCACTTTTCCGTCCCATATAAAGTTCCAAATTATATTATTTAGCTCTTTAGTATATTTATCCGGAATTCCTCGTATTTCGATCTCGTAAGAACAGAGAGAAAGTATCATATTTTTTACTATAAGTGTTTTACCTGTAAATGTAAGCTTCCTACTTTTCCATACGTGTATACAATTCTTAACTTTATCTATTATTTTTTTCCAAATATCATCGTCATCTATTTCATAACCATGACACACCCCTAATGTTTTAACATTGCCTGTGATCCATTTTATTTTATCAAATTTAAATCGTTTTCT
Source organism: Mytilus californianus (assembly GCF_021869535.1). Taxonomy (NCBI): domain Eukaryota; kingdom Metazoa; phylum Mollusca; class Bivalvia; order Mytilida; family Mytilidae; genus Mytilus; species Mytilus californianus. The sequence goes on from NW_026262712.1 coordinate 40,094,856, forward strand.
TTTAGAAGCCCCTAAAAGTAAGCCTTTTGTTTTGTCATAGTTTATTCTAGAACCCGAAGCCTTTTCGTATAGGAACAAAATTTTAAAAGTATTTTCTACAGCTTTTTCATTTTTATTAAATACCTGGGTGTCATCTGCAAACATACATAATTTAGTTTCTATAAAGTTCCCTCCCTCTCCTGGTAATTTTAATCCTTCTATTTCAATGTTACCCCTAATCGCACATGCCATGGGTTCAGCCTGTATGATATACAAGAGAGGCGGTATTGGACACCCTTGCCTAGCGGAGCGAGTAATCGAAAAGTATTTTGAAACAAATCCATTGGTTTTAATACACGTAGTAGCATTGTATAATAGCATTTTTATCCATGCTCTAAATTTCTCGCCAAATTCAAATTTCTCCAGTACAAAATCTATCCATTCCCATTCAACCCTATCGAACGCTTTTTGTTGATCCAAAACTAATATAATTCCTTCTTCATCTTCGTTGTCAATATATTCTATAATGTCCTGAATCATTCGGTTAGCCTCGCTTATATTTCTACCTTTAACAAACCCTTTTTGATCGGTATGAATAATTTTAGGTAATACTATCTTAAGTCTTTCAGATAGAATCTTTGCAATAATTTTATAATCACAATTTAGTAGAGTAAGTGGTCTCCAATTTTTTATATTTTCCCTTTCTCCTCCTTTATGTAGTAAGGTTAGGATCCCCTTATGTTGCGAGTTACTCAGTATAGTATCATTAAAGATTTCTTGTAGTAAACTAAATAATCGTCTTTTATTATGTCCCAGTATAAAATATTAAATTCTGATATTATACCATCTTCGCCAGGTGATTTGTTCTGTTTAAGTAATTTTAGTACCTTTTCTACTTCACAGATATTTATATCTCTATCTAACATTTCTTTATCTTCCTTACTTACCTTATCTATTATAAACTGACAAAGTTTTTCGCACGCTGTTTTGTCCCAGCCTTCCGTGGCAAAAAGTTTAGCATAAAATTTTACTTGTTCATTCAAGATAGAATCAATGTCACATTTTCACACTTTGACATTTATGTGAAATGCATTTTAAATCAAAATATTGCTTTTGGTGAAAGCTTTAGCTGATATCTAAATATGTTTAAGACAAGATCTCAAATTGATGCCATTTTTGGATTTTGTTTTCATTTTTGCACAAAAAGTTAGAAATTAGGTCCTTGTGTCAATAAAGGTAAAAAAAAAATTAAAGAATATACATACTGATGTTCGACAGATTAATGCCTTATGAACATCAGATGGAAATTTTATTTGTAGATTTATACTCTTTGTTATTTTCTTATTCAAGGGGTCAAAAATCGGCCTTATCATATATTGTTATACCTCCTTTTTTCAATTATCGTATCTAGTAATATAACTGATTGAAGGAAATCTTCTTTTCAAATTATTTATATAATTAGGAAATATCAGAAAGTATTATTTCAGAACGGAAACAAATAAAGCCATCAAGAATTGTTTCAAATGGGAAATATGTAATTTATTTGCCAACTCGATAATTATTCAAAATGAGTTTTCCAGAAAATATATTATATTTATGATCACGTTAACATCTCGCTATACTTAACGTTTATGAAAACGTATAGTTGCAAGCTTTTACCGTATTCGTATGATATTACTATTAATACCAAATCAAATCTTCTTTTTGGAACATAAGGAAGAGGTTATGACCCCTAATAATGTGTGCTGTTACGTTAATTTATATGTAAACTTTCAAACTAAATATCAAAGTAAAAAAAAATTGAAACAGACATACATATATTTGGTATCCTTCAGTTTATATTCAGGCTTCAAATAAATTGAATTCAGTCAACTGTTCCACACCCAAAAACAATAAATTGAAAAAAAAAAAAACTTGTGAGGTTGGAAATATTTACTAATGATCTTAAAAACCGTTGAATTTACCTTTAATGAAGTATGTTTTATCCGTTTCTGGTACCCTAAAAGCACCGTTTATTCGTCTCGGAGATCGTTTGAAAAGTGTTTTTCTCTTTTCTGTACGATATGGTCCGTTTTCAGTAGTCATTAGCAGTACCTTTCGTGGTTTCATAAAAACATGTACTCCCCATTTGCCTCTATAAAACAAAGTGAATAGAATACATGTAATAATCTGAATAGAAATAATACATACTTAATAGGTATGAATGTGTACGTAAATAATTAAAATACAAACCGTCACGTCGTTCTTGTTTGTTTATATGTAACAGATCAGAACAATCAATTAGACATTCATATAATAAGTATGGAATTGAAGGGTCTTTAATTGGGAATGTACGAAAAAGAAATTTCGATAAACGGCACAACATTCGAAAAAAGAGTAGGGGTGGGGTAAGGGTATGTTTTATAAGACAAGAGATATGATATCAACGTCTAAGAGGAGTCAACCCCAACAGATACAAGCTCATCTACATACAGGTCAACTGGATTCAACGATGAAATGACTCATCAATTGTAAAACTAGTATCATGAGTTTTGAGTGATTATAGCAACTTCATATGAAAACAACCAAACATAATATCAAGTCACATTGTTCACTTCCCAGACTTTTTACTTGTTTAGACACAATATCAAGTCACATTGGTCACCGACCAGACTTTTTACTTGTGTAGACACAATATCACGTCACATTGATCACTGACCAGACTTTGTACTTGTTTAGACACAAAATCAAGTCACATTGATCACTGACCAGACTTTTTACTTGTTTAGACACAATATCAAATCACATTGATCACTGAACAGACTTTTTGACTTGTTTAGACACAATATCAAGTCACATTGATCACTGACATGACTTTGCACTTGTTCATATGCAAACACATAAGACGCCGTTCTTTTTTGAGGCAGCTAAGTTACAAAAAGGTACTGTTGGTTCATTTATTTCGTGGGTATCAATTTTTGTAGAATGAGGAACACTTGCATGTTCGGGGATATTCTCTGCATACAAAGCCAATAGACAATTTGTAAATTTTTTTAACATTTGAATTCGTGGTTCACCTGTACCCACGAAACCCACGAAAATTGGTATCAAACGAATAACAATGAATCCACAGTAGTTCGTCCTTCAACTGTGAAATGCATGTTATTTTGTTTTGTTTTTATCATGTGTATTAATCTATATTTAAATATATTAATACACATAAACATGATGAAAAAGTATACAAGAATTAAAAAAAATACCTCCAAGGTAAATTCAAAAAGGGGAAGTCCGTAAAAACTAACAAAATTCAAATGTTAGACATTACCAACCATCGGAACGAATAGAAAACAACTGTCATATTCCTGATTTGGTACAAGCATTGGTATAACTTCGGATTTTTTTTTATTAGACTGTCGTGTACAATGCAGAGGTCAGTGTAACGTGATGGGCTTTAATTATAATTTTTCAGTCACTGTTTGCGAATGCGGGCAAAGTGGTTTCAGAAACAAGTGTAAGTATTTATTTTATGAATACTTTATGTTCGTTAGTGGTAGACGAATTAGAATATAACATACTAAAAAGAAATTCCATTAGATTTAATTCCTATAGGTAAATTAATACATTTTCATGGTTTTTGTTGCAATATTTAGGTACAGTTATGATTTACAGATATATATTCATAGTTTTGCCCACTCTTCATAACACGAGATTGATAAAATGGGTAATGGGACACATCTGTACCCTCACGTATATAATGTCTGAAGGAGACGGATCGATTATTTCTAAAGCAAAGAGTTCGGACTAAGGTTTTTGTTGACATTTATATCATTAACCTGTTCAAAAACTGAAGAGATCTCTTTTATTGAGATAAACTAATTCTCATAATAACATTTTTATCTATATGTTTGTTTAGATCTGATAACTAACAACACTTTTTTCAGATGATTCGTCGGGAGTTTATTGAACTATTTGTAATTAAATATTTTCTGCTTAACCTAGATACATTAATAACGAAACTAAAAATGTTACTTGATTAAAAATGTCACTTGTTTTCATAAAAGCCTACTCACCTTACCATAGCAAATTTCTAGAGGTAAGTACAGGACAAATAATTTTATATATACCCAATCGTCTATCGCCATAAAAATATAAAATAAAACAAACCTTAAAGTTGATTAATAAGGTATTATAACAATTCCAGCTTGAAAACAAACAACTTATTTATTTTACTAAAGTCTTCAAGGCTCATTTACCCTTTCCTTTTCATTATATGGAAACAAATCTCATTACACATTTTCTATTTTCAAAGATTACATAATAATCAAATTGATTAAGTATAGATTGAATTAAACGTTAAAAGTAAGATTAAAATGAACCTATTTGAGTTTACATTCATTCCACACTCAGTAGTATTGCAACATTTTACTCTAGTTCCCCTCAGCTAATAACACATACCTCTAATTGTAGCTTCATATCCATTTCGGCAAATTTTTGGTCTGTTGTCTATAAAATCAAGATGAAAGTAAATGTCATTAATAGAAAGTGATTGAAGTGTCATTCTACATAGTCCTCAATTTTATCTAAATCAATTTTAAACGGCAGATCCAACCAGTTATATTTTATATATAAGTTCAACAACAATATAATTAGATTATATACGTATGGTTGTTTGGCAGATTATTATGACAGGTTAACATATCATACATATTTCTGTTTCCTGGTCGTTACATAGATCAAGCAGGATCAAAGAATTACGGTAGATGACTTAGAAGTGATATTTGTTTTTATTTATTTCTTGACTGAAATTTAGATACATGTATCATCATGTATGGTCAAAGACAACATCAAATACTGTACATGTTTATATTAATGAGAAACTTCCATACGTTGTTCAGGTTTCGCTAAGATCTTATGCATGGCTTCAAAAACGAACAATTTATAATCATATAGTTACCATTCAATTGAAATGTTGAGCATTGGCTAGTAGAAAAGATAATTGTATGACAAAACGGTTGAATTTTCTAAATAGATTTTTTTTTCTTTTTTTTTATTAATTAATTGACTCCATTCATGTGTTTCTTAAATTACCGTATAAAGCACGTATTCCTGCAATGTCAGCTGGATGAAGTTTGTAGTTTGGTACATATCCAGTGTCAACCGGTGTCATCACAGCACCTTCGACGTTTGTATGGCCAAGCCCAAGAGCATGTCCAAATTCGTGTGCAGCATTGGTAAAAAGATCAGTACCCGTTGTATTGACGACCCAAATATCTTCGTCGTCAAAGTGTGTTCTTCCATCTTCCGGGTAAAATGCATGAACAATTACACCTCCTGCAAATTATCCAATAGTGGTATAGATATATTATAAAGAGATGTATGAATTCGTCTTTAAAATGAGACAGCCTTCGGTTTATCTAAATGCGATTATATCATGCAAATGTTTTAACATGACCAGTATATAAAGTTGTTCGTTATGTTACGCAACTGTGTCATGAAAGTGTATGGTGAGTAAACGCTTTTTCCAAACATATGTATTGTGATTAATTTTCCTGCAATCTAATTTCTTCCTATACATTCAATTCCGGCAATAGTATTCTTTCAATAAGTACATGTACTTCATCTATAGTATTATTGCCAATGAAAACAGTCAGCTGTTACAAAATCAATATGTATGATTATTGAATAAAGATATTCGCGACTTTGTTTCAAAATAGCAAGCTTTTAAAAAGACTATTAGTTATTGATAGTATATAAATAAAGGAACTAAAAAGCAGAAATAATGAAGGGGTGTGTCTGATTGTTTTCGAGATATAAGCCATTAAACATTCGCCGGGAAAGAATTTTCTTTTGATTTTTCATACATTGAACATGGATACCTTTTTACTTTCAAAAACTATGAAAAAACAAGGATTTTACAAGAGAAGCAAACATCCTTTAACGCTTGTATCATTCTTTCAATATAATGAATCAGGTTTAGCCATCAACATTATAATCATAAGTACTGTACCAATTGTATATCAACCAACATTGTCATGGGATATTTACTGATGACATGTATGATGCATGCCATATTCATGAAGTCCCCTCCCTTATGATCATTCTATACGATATATCTATAATATGAGGTGTAATTTTAACACCCTATACCCTATAAGGTATTATGTGAAAATTATCTAATTACCCTATATAATATAGCCTTGACATGAGCAGTTATTTAAACACCCCGAACCTATAGGTTCGATATCATAATTTATTTAAACACCCTGTACCATAAAGGTTCAATATTAGGATTTGATTAACAAAACATATACAATACAAGTCTTGTCTGAAGATTTATTTAAAACACCCTATATAGGTCCGATATGAGGCTTCTTTACATATCTCCTGTTCGATAAAAGTAAATGGACTAATTTGATCCTATTTTTTTAACCCCGTTACATGCAACAAGTACAATTAAGATAAAAAAAACTTCTCAGTCCATGCAATGCATTACTGATCTGCAGATATTTTACGAACCTGGACCATCGAAAGGGAAACCATCACCATGATCACCTTTCACAAATTTTATATGTATATCCTCCCCGGAAGTGACTTCTGTAAAGGACAGAGCTGACACGTCAGACCAGGCTTTAAGTGCCCTTGCTAGTTCAGATCTATTTAACAAAAATATTAACAGTCATCAATAAGCATGAATGAGCTTTTTAAAGTGCAGAGCTTTTACAAAATTAAGGTGCTATATAGATTAGGCTTTAAGTTCAATCGACTAACTAAGAAACAGAAATCAAAAATAATACAACGTGATACTCTCACAAGTGCAGATCTTTGATCATTTCAAAATTAATTTAATCAATAGTTAAATTTACATGCTTTCAAAAAATGTAAGAAGTCAAAGAAGCTTAGACAATTTTCAGACCTGACATTTATCAATGTTATAACTACTTACCTAACAACTGAATCCGACAACTGACTGGTGAATTCGGTAATTCTCCATTTCAACTTTTTCTTACGCCAAACGGAAACTAAGAATATCAAGAATACCGTTAATGATGACTTCATAATATCAACCAATACGAGATATTTACTTGGATAATAAATTGGCCTACGTATCTATATATCTGTCTATCTCTCGATTTCTCTATCTATCTATCTATCTATCTATCTATCTATCTATCTATCTATCTATCTATCTATCTATCTATCTATCTATCTATCTATCTATTTATCTATCTATCTATCTATCCATCCTCTCTCTCTCTCTCTCTCTCTCTCTCTCTCTCTCTCTCTCTCTCCATCCATTCGTCTATTCAATCCCTTAACAACAGATAAATGACAAAAACTGGTAAACAAGATGGAACTGCATTATTATTTTAGTTCGTACAGAATTGAGAAAATCATATGTAATCACCAGTTTCGAATGGTTTAGGTAAACCATCTACGCCGGGTTCCATATCTTGAACGCCACATCTTGGTGTATTCATCTTGTTTATTGTATTGGGATCTATTTTGCCAGTAATTGGGATATTGTTAAACTCCTGAAAGGACCTGCAAATAGAGTTAATTGCTAATATTGGTATATTTGTCTATCAGTCTGCTGCAAACCTGTATTTCAGATTTAAATATTATGGTAGTTTAATAAACCAATGAACATTAAGAATGTCCACATTTGACATTTCTTTGACTTAGTTAAAGTTAACTCTTCTGAGTATACCTAGGCTTTACTATAAAAAATATTTCTACTAATATTGCCCAATGTTTTCTAAGGCTATGTAATAAAAACATTTTAAGCATCCTGATATTGTCCAAGGTTATGTGATAAAATCATTTCTCAGTAACTTGATATTTTCCTATGTTGTCCTAAGTCTAAAAACATTTCTAAGCCGCCTATTATTACACAATGTTTTTTTTTTTTAATTTGTGTCTCAAATACAGTGGTTTATGAATGCATCTTTATTGGATGCAACAATGAAAAAGATATATCGTCTCAACAGCTAGTGATGAAATCCCACTGGGAGAATTGCAAATTACTGTCTATCATATTAAAAGCTAAAATCGGTTCATGTATTATTTAGAACTTACTTTAGAGCAGTAGTCCTCTCAGTAGTTGTATGTAATTTCAACATTTTAGCGGCTGACATATAACCAAATTTTTCGAGATAACTCTGAAAAAGACTATATCGATGTTTGATTTCACTAACATTATGACAAAATATTAATTAAAGAAAAACTTATCGTTTATGTATGGTTAACATCAAGGAACGTTAAGTTACAATTGTAACTATAAGGTGCTCGTGCTTGAAACATCGATATTAAAAGGTGTCACTAATTTAAGAATTTGTCAACATTTTCTCATTATCATATTGGTTAAAGATTCAGTTTATATCATGTATATTATGAAACTCATTGTGCGATCATAAATGCATTAGCTCCTTCACTAAAAAATATATTGACGATAAGGAAGAATGACTGACATTATCTTCACATAATTATAAATGCAAATTTCTCTGATATGTGGCTAATTTCATGGGTCAGTTAAAGATATGTTATATTTTGATTTATGTTTAAAACAATGTAAAAAGACAAACCATAAGTACAACAACTTTTCCAACCACTGGTATTACATTGAATGGGTTTTTAATGCTAATACATCTTTTAGTAGAAAGTAAAATACTTCTGATTTCCTCTAAGTGCGTTCTGTTTTCCCGTGACTATTACGACGAATACAAAGAAGGTATACATTGGAAGTGTTTAGAGTTGTCAAAATGTCTAGAAAAGGTACTAGGACTAAACAGTTTTTATAGGTCATTCGAGCATGAAAGTAATATTATCACAGTACAATGGTTACATGAATGTTTTGTTCATGTATCTAACAAAAATAAGAAGAAATATACCACCCAAAGAAGGTTTTGCAACATTTACTTTGAGATGATTGAGGGTAAAATCTTGGTAGAAATGTTCAAAATGATCTAAAATAAAATTGACAGCATTACTGTTTGAAAGGATGCTGAATTGAATAAAGAAACCAAAAGAATATGATAAAATTTTGATGGGATAAAAACGTGTCCTTATCAATTTTTCCTTATTTTTTTGGTTAGGGAAAAGAAAGTTTCTGTTCATATGTTATCAATTATGCCATAAACCTCATCTCTTTGTTAATTATGTGCGTGGTATGCATTTTTGAACTAGACAAAGTGCACAAATTGTTTAAATGGTGACTTTAAATTTTGACCTCTTCCCTTGAAGTTTGCGAACAGAGTAGCTGTCTGTAATTTGACCAAGAAAACTGTAGTACGTTTGAATACACCAATTATTGAAGATAAAGAAAAGACAAAAAATTGAAAGGCGAATCTGTCAGACAGATGCTGAGTTTCTAAACTTGTTTTAATAGTATTTTAACCAGTTTCTTACATCGTAATAGTTTAACTTTTATTTCATTCTTTGTTTGTTTATTTGTTATGAATGTTTAGTTTTTTTACCTCCGTTATTGGTGATAACATTTCGCATTCTGTATAAAAAGAAACACTCTCTTTGAAGTTTTCTTGGCCAGGAAAGATAACAACGTCAAAAGAATATAACTTCGAACTAGTCTCGCACTGTTCACTTTTAGTGTTGTAATCTGTCATTAAACCCTCAACTTACAGCAGTGTGTCTATACTTTTGAATACAGGCTAACAAAAGACAAGAACAAATAACCAACACGTCTAATGTACCAGTTCGTAGATTATTCGAACATTTTAATTTGTAAGGTTCATAATATATTTTTAACAATAATAATGGATCTAAAGTTTTTCGTTTTGTAACAATCTGCCAGATCTATTCAAAGAGTTTCATATCCTACCGTGGAGCTGCTGAAGTCAATCTTGCTATATATACATGAAACTATACTCCTGCTTTACTTGAGATAAAATTGGTAAAAATGATTTCGCCATTTTAGACTAAAAGAATCGCGGGTAATTGAGTTTTTGGTTACAAAAAAAAAAAAGAAATTCACATGCCTCCATCTGTTAGATAACCATTCGGTAGCACATTTGTTAAAAGCGGTTCAATATGCCTAATATGTCAAGTGTATTCTTTCAAATTTATAAAGTGTTATTTTCATTTTTGGGAGCACTGGGTCGATACCGCTGCTGGTGGACTAGCAGTCTCCGAGGGTATCATCAGCTTATTAGTCAGTACCTCAGTAGTGCCATAATTTATGACAAACCGTACTTATATTGTACGTTTCTAAATAAAAATTATTAAGAAACTAAGGTTTCAGCACCCTCAAGTAAAGTTGGCCCTAGAATGATTCGGCTATTATGTTAAGGCTCGTTTTGGTCATACAGCGCTTTAATTGTTTCGGTTCTAATACATCCTTGAATTGGCTCTCAAATATTCTGCTTTGAGCGGTACTGAAATTTTTAAAGTTATGAAAGTTTTGTTTTAATTTTTTTTTCAAACAATCTAATATATGGTGTGATTGATTTTATATAAATGATCGATTTCTTAGTTGCTCAGTCTTTAAATGTTCATCTTTATTCTTTTATACTTTTGTTTGTCTTTTTCATTGTTTTGGTCTTTTTTTTTATTTTTTCAATGGCATTGTCAGTCAGTCATAGACTTATGATATGAATAAGAAGATGTGGTATGAGTGCCAATAAGACAACTCGCCATTCAAGTTACAATGTATAAAAAAATAACAATTATAGGTCAAAGTACGACCTTCAACACGGAGCCATGGCTCACACCAAACAGCAAGCTATAAAGGTCCCCAAAATGACTAGTTTGTTCGGAATTTCCTTGGTATCTCACGCCTTTCTTGTATGTTAATAATGGACACTCGTGAACAAAAGACTAATACAAATCATAACCATGATGCATTGTAGTTAGCTTTAGCGAAAATATCAATACATATTTAATACTACTGTGTCTCTCATTGTCATTAAATTGAAAAATATCGATAATTGTGTTCAACACATTGATCTAATTTTTTATTTTATTTATTATATTATAGGATTTATTCAACGACAAAGCACAGTTATTTACTTACATCAACTGCGCTATAGTCCCCATTGGTAACTGCAAGAACTTGTCGGTGCCTGTATATCCCAAGACTGCTGGAAAATAGGCCTATAAAAATCAATAGCTTCATTTTTAAAAACACACGTTTATTATAAAATGATGAATACTGTTCAAGTATAAACCTACTTATACTTTTTAAAAAGGATTTATTAGTTTTATACTAACAATATATATATATATATATTGTGTGTGCTATCCAAGTTTAAGCTGGTTGATACCCTTATAAGTATATAAGTACTGCCACTGACTTCGAAAAAGACGATTATTAAACGAGTTTAATGTACCGGATTTACACACGGATAGAACGCGATTAACCGATTATGTCTGCTAAAGTTGTTCACCCAAAATTTTCAATATAACAAAATTATAAACAACCGGTTTAAAGTGGATGATTTTGCTGGCTATAAAACCAGGTTGAACCCATAATTTTCTATAAACATTGTCTGTACCAAGTCAGGATAATGACAGTTGTTTTTCACTTTTTACGTGCTTGAAACCGTTTGATTTTGTCATTTTGTATGGACTTCCCTTTTTTTAATGTGCATTGGATATAGTTATTTTTGTTATACTCTTTTGTCAAAATGATAGATCAACACCAATACTTTATTTTTGGCTGGTCGTAAAAAGTTTCTTTGGTCACATTTTTGTATTTTACCAATACGTTTTGGTCTATAGATAGTTGGTGCATTTCAACAAATTTCAGATTACTATTTGTTATCAAAAAGTAGTATCACCTGGAAATTAGTAATTATAATGATATACAATTGTCACATACAACTGTCAAGGTCTTAGTTCAAAAACGAATCGGAAAGATGTGTTTGACTTTGTTACATCAAAAAAGGGTACACTTTGTAATATAGATTGCTTACAAAATATACTTTTTCGGAAATGATGGAATATCATGAAAACTCTATTGGGAGGACAGTCCATTTTTGACTAATTTACAGCAAACCAACGAGGGGTAGCAATTGCATTTACAAAAACATTGAGTATAAAATACATAAACTGTTTAAGATGACCACAGACATTTTTTAAAAATTGATATGACTATCAAAGGAATAAAGAATGACCCTAATAAGCCTATATTATTATCTGTATTAAGGGTGGTTATTTCCTTATTCTTTTTAATTTCTTGTACCATTTTGCTCTATTCTTTATCTTTTTTTGCCCATTTTTCTCTATTCGTCCGATTTTGGCATTACATTATTCTCTATTCTTTATTTATTTTTTCCTTTTTCCCTATTGTTTATGTTTTTGGTCCTTTATTCTGCAACTTTTGATCATTATTCTATATTATGTAATCCCCATCCGGACCCGGCTCAAAACAAAGATTCCCAAGATTTGTATATAACATTAGGTGAAATGATAAAAAAGCTTTAAAAACCAGTTAGTTGTCATAACTTGAGATTATAATTTAGTCAAAAGTCGAGGTCTGGATACATATAATTATCAAAATGTAAATACCTAAAAGGTAAGGAGAAAGTTCAAGACTTAATAGCATTTTTTTTTATAATTAAACAGACTTCTTTATGAAAAGTTACCCAGAATGAAAAAAATCAATCGAAAAAAAACTAATACCATAACACAAGCAAGATTATATTGTTTTTCAATGTCCCAAGACCTTATTCAAAAGGTATAAGAGTATGTACAAATTCACAACAGTTATAGATCCGATCAATTCCGAATAATATTGCACTTGAAGAGGAATGCTATCATAATTGGAAGAGGAGTATGGAAATGTGACAGTTCAATTTTACATGATATTAAATATTCCAATACTATAAAAGACATTGTACATAAAGTAAAAATCGAATATGCGTCATTCGCATATAAGAGAGACACATTCAAACAGATAAATAATTTACTATAAACGACCAACTCTTTTTAAAAATATTTCTTACTGAAGGTTGCACTTTGTAAATACAGTTGTTTCACAAACCACGCCTCTTTTTGGAGATATATAATATTCAAAGATACTTTGTTTGTTTACGTACTGGTTCCCAAACATGATCTCTGTTTCATCTCACAGAGACATTACTTGGGAATGTTACCAGTATATTTACACATGGTTGCAGGGAATTTTGAATTCTGAGGGTCATCTAAAGTGAAAGTAGGGGTAGTACAGAACTTAAGTATAAGTTTAAACTCTTAGAAGTTTGGGACATATAAATGTGGAAAATATGCCGCACAGCCCGATGTTTTGACCTTTGAATAAAATAGTAGTGCATATCAACTTTCCATTCTAAGATATAATTTTTCACGAAACTTCATAGTAAAAGTGGTACAATTTTAGCCTCAAAGGGAGTTCCTATGGGAAATTGTATTGTCTATATTTACAGAAATGCAACCTTAAATTAAAAGAAAAAATTTTCAAATGCATCTTATAAATAGAAGGAACGAGATGAACAAAAAATTGTATCAGAAGAAATGCAAAGACTGGAAGAAAGCATTTAACATGTTTTAACAGAGAAATATTAACAGAAATTGAAAACAAAAAGAAAGAAACGTAAATATAATACGACAAGTAAAAATTATGGAGTACTTTATCAGATACAAAATGCAATGGATTGAAGAAGTGGAGTATCATCTATTTTTTTTTCTTGAATGTGGAAACTTTACATTTTATAAATAAAACTATTTTAAAATTTTGTAAATGGAAAAGGGACACAACACATTGAAGATAAACAAGATCAAATATTAGATAAAGCAAACAAATATTACTTGTATAAAACAAAACTTAATACTAAAGCAGAGAGCTTGGATAATGTAAATCATGATAGCGCAATTCCTGCTAATGATATTCAAACGTTAAATGGTACATTACAAGTATCATTGGAGGGATGAACAGATTATAACGAATTGACAACAGTTTTGAAAAAAAAAAAGAAAAGCCATAGGTCGGATGGCTATACAAATGAATTATTTTAATTCGTTTGGACACATGTAAGAACATTTCTATAATTTATGGTTTTCAAAGGGATGAACTGTCAATAAATCAACAACAGGGTATCATTGCTTGTTTACCAAAAGGCGATAAACCTAGACAGTCATGAAAAACTGGGGATCTATAAATTTATCAAAAACTACATATAAACTATCATCAAGCTGTATCGCAAAGCGTAAACAATCTGTTTTAGCCATTATTATTAACAAAGATCAGACAGATTTAATTCCTGATAGACATATCGGAGAAAACACCTCTTACACAAATATTAGTTCAGCAGTTTCTGAAAACTGTTCCTGTCAGATTCGCCTGTCTTTCGTGTGTAGAAATTTTAGGAATCTTAATTAGAAAACAAAAATAAATTAAAGGAATTGAAATTGATGATTCACAATGTTTAAAATCACAATACGCAGATCACACATCACTTCGCTTACTGCAAAAACATGTTAAAGTTTCTGGTATCAATATGAACCTGGACAAAATACCGGTAGTGTGAATAAGCAAAAAGAAATATAGTAAAACACAATGTGTGTACATTAGGGGTTGGAATGGGATTCCAGTAGGTTTACACTACTAGGTATAAACTATTCGGTCAATTTGCATGAAATCGAACTTTTAAATTACTATCCGAGAATTTTTTTTTAAATGAAATATGATAAAAATGTCGCATAAGCAAACATCAACACCAGGTGGAAAATAGCAATCATCAAGGCACTAATTATTTTATAACTTATCAATCTGTTTTTAAATTACAAGCACCATGCAACAATTCTAAAAAAACTAATTGATCGAATGTTGTTTTTTTTATTCATTTGGAAAAAAAATTGACAAAATAAAAAGAGAAATACTATGTTTTGTACATATATTTGGACGGCTGGAAATGTTGGATCTTGACAATATATTAATAGGCTGAAATCAACATTGACTCGACGGTCATAAAAAAACAACTTAAAATTGAATAAACTATTTGAAAATGCTAAACAATAAAAAGTGAAAGCCTTGTATATCTGGACCGGACAAACAAATGTAAAAAAAAAATGCGAATGGAAATGAAGAATGTCTCAAAGAGACAGCAATCCGACCAAAGAGCAGGAACTTGTACCAAAAAAAGAAGAAGAGTTTGTACAACATTCTCTGTAGGAACAATTAGAATATCAAAATAGGAACAACATTTATCTTCTATAAAGACTAGCAGATAATTTGTTGTTTGTGTACTGTTGTTTGTCTGCTCATCTTTTTTCTTTTTAGCGTTGTCAGTTATTTTTGACCTATGAGTTTGAATGTCCCTTTGGTATCTTTCGCCTCTCATTTTCAAGGCAATCACCATGTGTTGGGACTATTGATGTTGTATATATCTAACTTGTAATAAAAAACATTAAGGGTGATAAACGTTGATACACTATCCGATATTTGAGAATAGGAGATATGAATAATAAATATTTCCCGTTATCTATCGGTATGTATGAATACATATAATAGCAACATCATATATTTTAATTAAATTTGCTTTTAAACGCAAACACGTAACATATGTTCTTAGGTAGTGTGGTGGTAAAACTAAGACAAAATGTGTTTATACTTATAGAACATATTGAATAACATGTTAAGATAGCAACTAGAGGTCTCAGTGCATAATCTGATTTTAGATATTTTGATGAAATCTATAATAAAAAAGAACCACAAAAAGTACACTTAATTTTACTAAAATGCAAAAAAAAATAGTTATAGATAGTAATATGATTTGAGTAACTGTCTGAAATGCCTTTTGCACTATTTTTAATAAAAAAAAAACTTTTGTTAGCCTGTAAATTTTATTGAAGTGTATGTACAAAGAATTGGTCTAAATACAGATTTTTTTAAATTCTCTTTCATTCCTAAAAAGTGAAATACAAAGCCAGCCACAAATATATGCCTGACACAAATCTATAACACAATAGTCAAAAACAAAATCAAAGAAATGACAAACAACATAAAGAACAATGCACTGAAAATAAAACATTGAGACCAGAATGTTGTGATTCTCCTAAATCATTGCTCTATGCAAGGCATCAGGTTGCAACTTCAATTTTTACCCCGCGTCATACGTAATATGCCTGTTCAAAACCTGTCATTGTTGTCCAGGGGTTGTTGTTGTATGCCGTCTGTCATACTTATGAACTATTTCACATTTTTTGGTCAAATGACCGTAAATTGTTTCCCCTATACGGCACGGAATTTACTCATTATTGAAGGCCTTGCAGTGAGCAGTAGTTACTTACATTCTTGTTCTTTTAGTATTTGGTTGCCTCTTGTCACATTGGTAATAATGCCATATCTCCTCATATTTATATTTAGCATCTGTTATTGTTTTGTCCTTCGTATCCCAATTGCAGACAAGAATGGTTAAATACATAACTTTTCAAAGATAACGATTAGCTGTACATATGCATATTGAACTAAATGTACTCTTGAACGATGTAGGTCCGTTTTGGGATCTAAATATCACAATTACATTTTGTATACTAGAGATTTTTTTATTGAATTAGAAAGGTTGTCCCCATAATAACTCTTGCAAATATACTTAAGAGCATTTCATTTGTGCATAGATACTATGGTGGTTTACTTTGCAAAAGTCATTTTACATGGACATGCCATTGTTAAATGTAAATAAAAACGAAGTAAGGATTTATCTTTAGATACATGTAGTTATATTTAACATGTCAAAGAGAAAATAAACATGAGCTCTAGTTGCTTGTTCATGAATCCAGCTCGTTATTACGTGTATTAACTTTTTTTGAAATGTTCCTTCAATTAATAAAAAAAAAATAACGTTAAATTGAATGATGTCACTAAAAATGTCGGTCATCATGTTAAACAATATTTAACTGAATAAATATAGCTTTCGAAAAATATTTTTTTTTTTGTAAATTAAGTTCTTCCTGGAAACACCAATGACAATGATATGATTATTTCCTGTTTAACCTATTCATGATATTAATATAATGATAGGAAATATGTTTGTTGGTACCATAATGTGTCAATGGCTAATTCAACACTCTTCACATCTGTTATCATGTTTATCAATATGTTTAGTAAGTATATACTCGTTGAATACATTAAGAAAAAAAAGCATTAATTTAACTTATCGACAATGTTCTATTAAAGAAAGAAATTAATGATCAGTTAAAACAATACATTTGAATTATCACGAGTTCTTATTCACTATAGACATGATAGAGATTGTTGCTTTAGGGGGAAATGAGCACCTTTATCCAAGTCATCATACGGATTTGTTTAGTACTGCTGTTGAGAGCACTCAATATTGATGTAAGGCATATAGTCACTCAATTATTGATAAAAAGTTGAACTGTATGCTACTTTCATTTGGTAGAACTAAAAATACATGCAACAATACCTAGCTAATAAAAATTATGTGCTGTTATAGTGGCAACTTTACGCTACAATATTGAAAAATATTGAATCTCTTATTCCTAAAAAGTCTAAGAATGTTAGCATGTCTTTTTGTTCTTCGTGCTGATATTTTCAAAAGTGTTTAACGTTTCGTGATGCATCATTCTTTATCTTGTGTCATTCGTAATCACAAACTGACAACATTAAAGATGGCATTACAAAACAGAAATGTTTAACAATTTTTATGATTGTGTTGATTTGCCTGAATTGGATTAAAACAATTGACCACCCATCAATTTCTTTTTTTCGATTTTTAAGGTTCTTATGTACTTCTTCCGCTTCGCGGCCTACATTTTTTGGTGGGGCTGATTGGTCCTGATGATTAGTAATTCATTAGTTTGTTTCGAAAAAGACAAATAAGTAGACGTGGACTGAATAAACCTGCAAAGGTTACACAATAAACGCAGTTTTTTCACAGTTTTAAATCAAATATGTAATTTTTAACTTAAATTTGATAGCAAAATATTATTCTTTCAGTTTTGGCGAAACAAGATTTACATTTCATAAAAACAAAATGGATGACTCATTTAGGTAAATATATAATACCTTTGTCTGTTATGTTTCATTTATTACCATGAATTACTTCGGTACAAAGGACATTGCAAAATGAGCATACAATGTTATCGTAGTTAATAATTTTCTATATAATCGTAGCTTTATATGCACCATTGTAATAACTTGTATTATTCCCTGTTTATTGAATCAATGGCCTCGATGATTGAGTGGTATAAGTAATTAATATTAAGAGATCACTGACCTGTCAAGACAGAACTCGTGCACGTGCCAAGTGTATTCGAAAGGTGGTGTTTACGTGAATCATTTGCAGCACTTGATTTGAAGGCGATAAACTTTATCCAAATCCAAATTTAAATTCATGTCTGTTTTAACAGAAATATAGTTTCATCTAAATATACCATCCTATTTTGTCTTGGATATGTATATAACTTTGAATGATAAAGAAAGCCTTATTTCTCATTAACCAGAATAACTGCTTTTTAAATGCAGAGCAATTAGAAAAAAAATATATGAACAAATTTTTAGTCGTTTATTCGTTGACAGGTTCCTTTCAACACATAACATATTACATTATGACGCCAAACAACAGTTGTGTGCAGACCCTTATATTAAACAAATTTGAATAGAAATATCTACAAATGTATGAAGTCATACACTATCGAATACAAAGGAACAAAATGAGTTTCGAGATGAGAAATATAATCATGTAAAAAAAAATGATAATTCCAACGTAGCAACATCCAAATCGTCGTCAATCAATATAAAAAGGCATCCTGTTAACAGTAATTGTAGCTTTATCTTAATTTACTATTTTCATTTTAGGTTGTTTCGGAGTAATCGAATTGACAGATTTCAAAAAGGTCCAACTGACAAGACTAACCAACAACCAACCTAAAACATGTTCAAGAC
This sequence comes from Mytilus californianus, assembly GCF_021869535.1. NCBI lineage: Eukaryota > Metazoa > Mollusca > Bivalvia > Mytilida > Mytilidae > Mytilus > Mytilus californianus. The sequence goes on from NW_026262712.1 coordinate 40,113,691, forward strand.
ATTGTATGAAATGGAATTTCTTCGCTATGCTGGTAAGTATTTGTTCCGAAAACGTTGTGGGAAAGTAGTAATTATTAGTTTCAAGGTTTTTGATCGATCAATACAAACTATTCACTTTCTGTAAAAAAACACTCTATATTTACGTTCACAGATGCTTGAATATTTTCTTCACTATTTGTAAACATGACACAGAAAATTATATCATAATACGAGACGCTAATATATAAACACCACATCATTCTGTAAATTTATTTTATAGTAAACAATAAAATTAAAAGAAATAACAACATATGCTTAATCAAATCGTTAACTCTAAAACAAGTGAACCATACACAAGTAAATACTCAGTCTTTAACCATTTTGATATGAACATCATCGAAAAACTTTGAACTTTAAAATGTTTAGTCTTGCCTAGAGTTAACATTATTTTTCAGATATTTTCCGGTAGTAAATCAAAAACTGTTCAGACACATTGCTTGTAGTTAATCTAGCACTGTTCAGTGGCTTTTCAGACATTATGGTTTACTTTTGACTAATTGTATCCTAATTGTTTAGCAAAAAGGTAGTAAAGTCAGTTCTAAAATTACCACGGTTGAAAAGAATAAAAGTTGACCGAATGATAAACCAGCCTTCAACATTTATTGTTCAGTGTTTTAAAAACTTTTAAACAAAAACGGCCGTTTTATGTATAAATACATTCAAATTATACATTTAGCTTACCTGATGACGCATAGAAACCGAAACATGATTAATCAGTTAATTTAATCCGATTCATTTTATTATTTTTAATTAACGGAATATTTTTATCGGCTTGCAATTTTCATACATTACGCTTCGAGCATGGTAAACATGGTAGACATCTGTAAAATGCGTTTATCGGGCGTCTTACAGATCAGGCGTATTAATTCAGATAACTAAGCACCAGAGGGAAATTACTTATTTTACATCAATTAAAAATAAGTTTGTTCGTCCTCATTTTTCGTCCGTGTAGTATTATTACATGATATATGTCCATACAATTTCCGTTTTAAAACTATTTTTTTGTATTTTAGGTATATGTCGGTTTAAGGACTGCCTTAAAAGGTTTGTTATTGAGCTAAACGTCCATTGTTGTTTCCTGTTTTCAAAACAATGCATGTTTAATGAGTAAAACGATGATTATAGACGGGATTTTGTTGAAGGCAGTATGCTGATATATAGCTAATATCCTCTTCCGTTAGATTCACATTGGTAGTTGTCACACCATATTTAACATTTTCTTTTGTTGTATATATGTTCTTCTTTTAGGAACACAAATGTTTCTGTTTCGATGAAGGAATGTTTAAGAACTTGAGGGAAAACATGTTGAACAGATGTCATAGAAAGTGTCCGGACTACGCAGATAGCATGTACTGTGGATCTATTGATATGCAATATGCCAATGTATACAAGCGAGAACAAGGTAACCATTTTAAGAAAAAATATTCCCCGCATTTATATAATTCTCTGTTGTTGATGTATTATATCGTTCATAACTTATGACTACATTTATGATAAGGGATGAAAAAGGGTATATAGATATGCAATAGTAAACAAATTTAGATCTGACACGGCCATATTCAGTCTTTCCGTCAATTTCCAATCTTATCCACTGCGGTAAATTTAGTACTGTTAAGAACATGAAGAAATTTTGCTTGCAAACAATTAAGATCTGTTAAGTCTATGTTGAGACTGTTTAATCATTGTTATTTACCTATACACATCAACAATATACTGAATTGTTTGAAAAGCTACTGAACAGTATTGGATTGACTGCCAGCAAATTATCTGAACAGAACTGAATTTACCGCAGTGGATAAGTCTGAAAATTGATTGAAACACTGAATATAACCTAATCATTTATTGTTCAGACTTTTCAGATGTTAAGATTAACATGATCGTTTAACACTGAAATATATTTTCAAGTGTTGGTCACCTGAACTTATCTCATCAAGGAGTAAAATCCATGCTAAAAAGATGCAGTAAATCCGGTGTTTCGTGTAATGAGATATTACAACCTCCACACGTTAAAAAAACCACCACATTGACGTGTCTGTAAATGACCAAATGCAATGCATTTATCAGCCAATATCCAACTTACCTGATTTTCCAGGAGCAACCAACATTTGTCTTTGTCTTTGCAGAACATTAATTCTGTGTAAGTTTTGTTATTTTTTTCCGTCCAAAATGTTCATTAAATATTTTCCTCTGGACGTTAATTGTATCAAATATATGCTGTCATCATTTCAAACGACAGTTCGCACAACTTGTATTCGTATATACACTATTCACAATGATCAAACTTGTTCGGAAATGTTAGGTTCTTAGGCAAAATTGTCACCGACTATTTTTGGTTGTTTTATTTAAGCCGTTGGTTTTTAATGCTTTCCAATATTTGAAATTTTTGGCTTCTAAAACTTTTTGAAACACGTGTTAGGCACACAAAACGTTTGATTTATAAGCAAATTATGGAATAGCTCATTGCCCTTACAGTCATATTCATTTCCAAAAAATCTCCGCAAACTTATGTTTTGATAGAAGTGATATATACGAATATATTGCTATATTATGAAAAAATGGATTCCATTTTTCTTTTGAATCAAAATTTATATTCATGTTTCAATTTGCTATGAAAGCACATACCAGATAAAACCTTTTTGTACTCAATTCAATTCAGTCATGCTTGGATAATGGGATGATTTAGTAAATTCTTATATTTGTAAATCTTAAATGGCTGTTAATGTGGATTCCCTTTTTTTCGTGGATATATAAAACCACTAATTTTAATGTTCAACGACGTATTCATTTTCTATAGGCTTGTATGAATACTTTGAAAAAAACCACGAAATCAAATATCAACAAAAATACAATGTTTCCTGAAACCGTGAAATTGGTACCCACGAAAATAAATAAATCCATAGTAAGCAATTTTAATGATACAAGACTGCGAACGACTTTTTGTTTTGAAATGATATTTGTCAATAACAATGCCATCACAATATCCTGATACATTCGATCGAAAATGCTGCTGTCTCGGTAAATATGAAAATACTCTCTTCAATAGACAAGTACGAACAATGTAAGTACTAAGTACAATTTTATAAAAGTTTTTATATTTTGAAGGTTTGCCTGCCAATGTCAAAGACCAGAACTTCGACTGTCTGACTGTCATTAGAGATGAAAAGCATATTATAAGCATTAAACAAATGGCATGTGAACAGCCTGTTTCGTTTATATGCAGTGGACATAGTTTGTATTAACTAATACAGTTCAAAAAAAAGCTACGGTCGTACCCGTTTAACTTAGTTCTAACTCCATTGTGATCTTGTCTTAAAAATACATTTGACTGTTAATCATATCATAGAATATAAGGGTAAATGTCCATTTACGGACACAACAGGGATAATTTTTGTCATTGTAAATTTTTGTCGAAACATGTTTGAAATTACCATATTTCTATTTGGTTGGTGCATTTTTCATTTTATGTTTGGTTTCGTTCATAATTGTTATCATATTAAATCATACATTTTTTGTGCATTAACCTTTTTTTGATAATTGCTCAAATGTGCCACCTTTAAACTCTTGTTCATGTTTATTTTACAATTTCAAATAGAATTTTATTAATTTTTTCTCTTTGTACGATAGTGTTTTGAACCAAAAATATTTCCCTAAATTTCCACTTGTCGTTACAGATATTAAACCTATTGAAGACAAATTGACGTTCACAATGGCAAAGCATTATTGTGAAAACTTGCAAAGTAAATTAATGAACCTCTCCGACAGTTTACCTCCGAAGTCAGGAGACAACGTCTCTTATTGGGTCGGCACATTCAGACAACGTATCTACCGTCACGGTATGTGCATCTATTTTGAAATTCCAATTCACTGTTTAGAAGAAAAACAAAAGTAATTGATCAAAATACTAAGTATTTTCAACACCAGGATTACATGCAGTTTGCTTCAGCTAAATGTCGCAATTTTTTTTATACTTTTTGGTCTTCAATGCTTTTCAACTTCGTACTTGATTTTAATGGAAGGGAAAATATTCTGATAAAAAGTACAGAAGGAATTCTTGATGACTCATTCAATAAAATAAAAAAAAATGCAATTACTAGTAAATGCATGAGTTTTATCACAGGGTCATTCTTGACTTTTTTAAAACTAATTACTATGTGGAACGTTCCTATCATGATTTCCTTGATAAAGGTTTGAGGCTCACAAGGAAGCTATTAAACCAAGAATTCCAAGTTGAAATCGTCACTTCGTAAATTTTACAGACGCCATCACGAGTTGGTAGACCGTTGTGGAATATCCGTTTCAAAGATGACAACAGATATGTTCAAATAGTCGTAACTGCAATCCCGTCCACATTTACCCGAATGTTTCCTACCGAATTAGAATGTTGTGTTTGGTGTACTGTTGTTTGTTTGTCATTTTTCCTTTTTTAGCCTTTGCGCTGTCAGTTTATTTTCGACTTATGGGTTTGAATGTTCCTTTGGTATCCTTCGCCTCTTTTTAAAAACGTATATTTTGCTGAAAGAATCACTCACTTTTTTGATGTTCTAACGTATGCTGATCATTATTTCACCCACAATAGAGTACTAGAAAAAGATTGAAATATGCCAGTTTGTGTGTAATCTTATATCCTAAGTGAAGAATTGCGTAAGTGTATGTATTTTAGAAAGTAGAAATTGTCAGCATGAAATTAAGTTTAAGTTAAATTTTCTAGACTCTTGTCGCCTAAGAGCATTCTATATAGGTAATACAAGTAATCAGAATACATATAATACGTTTACCTCATTTCAGAAAGTACAACTCCTGGTATATTTGGAATAACAATCGAAGACGATATTCAGACAGAGGTTACTCATAATACATTCCATATACACAAAAGTATGCATATGGAAAATTCATTATAAAACATAAATTAAAACATAGAAACATTCATTTTGTTAGCTCCTCTGTTTCAAAATAACAAGCTATTTAAAAGACTTCTAAAATGATAGTATAGAAAAAGGAACTAAAAAAGCAGAAAAAAATGGAGGGTCCGTGTGCTTGTTTTCGAGATATAAGCCATTGAAAATTTGGCGGGAAATAGTTATCTCTAGATTTTTCATACATCTACCATTAACACCTTTTTTAATTTCAAAAACTATGAAAATATAACAAGGATTTCATAAAATTTTCAAATATGGCTTTTTAAACTATATGTAATAAAATTATGAAAAGAAATATAGAGGTTAGTGGGCAAACATTATGAATGGCAATACATGGATAAAACCAGAGGATTCCGAAAATCTGGCAAAAACTCTAAAACAAGAGGAGCAAACATTCGTAAAGGCTAGTGAGTATAACATATATCATCGGAAGAAACACGAGTCAAATTGTATTTACTGATCATATGCTGATACTCACCATGCTCTCGATAAAAAACGTGAAAAAGTATTAAAAAGTCTCTGTTACACAGTACACGTAAATTTTGAGTTAGAGCATTGTTTGATAAAGAATAGTATAAGACATGGGATATGTGTCAATAAAACAGCAATCCAACGATTAAAAAAACCAAATGAAAGGACATGAAGAAGTCAATAAGCGGTCTCCATTAAAAAGAGGTGCATATTCTATTGTGTTAAGCTCCAAATCATCCCGATTCTGTTAGAGTGCTTAATAATTTAAGCAGATACAATCAAATATTTGCCATCATACTTAAATACTAAACAAATCGAGAAGATTGGACCTTTTCCTTTATCTTACAAATATTTTCTTTTGAGTAAGGATATTTCACATATTCGAATATTAACGACAAAATCTCGAGAAAACAAATCTTTGCAGATAGGTTTTAAAGCGTTTCCTTTAATAATTTGATAGCCTGAAACAAATATATACATGTACGACAGAACTAAAAACAGTAATACTGATATCTTACAGACTGACATTTTATAAAAACAAGTAGGATATTTGTTTTTTACTTACTTTCCAATGCAATGGCCCATAGAATATGCCTTCTGTTCATGAGTTTATTTTACAGGTCAAACATTTCAATGTGTTATTCGACTACAGATATTGCAGATTATATATCAACTTTTAGTGACATTTTCTACCCGCGGGCCCACCAGCACGATACAAATTTACTTGGTTACATATTGTTTACGGCTAAATAAAATTTGATCATCATACATTTGTACCGGGTTATATTCCCATGATAAAGCAATAAGTTACTGTCATAGGTCAGGAATTTTTGTATTTTCTGCAATCTCTGTTAAATATTGAAGACAATTAAACGGACCACACAATGTATGTATTCAAAATATGCAATTATCAAACTATTATGGTTGCCGATGAGACCAATTTGTATCAAAGATCAACGAATACCAAGTCCTTTACATATAAAAGACAAGATCCATAGTTACCAACTAGTCCAGACGTATCAACTCTCATTCAAAATTGCCGAGAAATACAAAAGGGTTATAGGTGCATGTTATGGCATAAATTTAAGTAATGCAAGTGGTTACAATACGCTTTCCTATTTTCAGGAAAAACAGCGCCGGGCATTTTAAGAATTACAAATGAAGATGATATTCAGACAGAGGTTAATCAAATAACATGCAACGTAAAACAAGGTACGAATATGTATCTATACGATATGAAGACATTCAATATACTCATGCTATGGTATATTCATTCAATTTTTGATGGGTACTAGTTTTCGTGGATTGAGGAACATTTGTATTTTCTGGATATTTAGTTTCGTGATTTTGCCAAAATCTACATACCAGCCTTTACAGTTGGTTCCTTGTTGAATATTCAAACTCTTGGTTCACCTGTACCTACGAAATCCATGAAAATTGGTGTATCAGAAATAATAATGTATCCACAGTATGTATGATCGTATGAAACATGAAAGTTTGAGACAGTTTGGTGGACAATTCGTTTCCTACATCTCGTAATTTGATGCAACTATGTACTTGCTTACTTTGGTGTTTGCCAAGAGATAACTTTTTCGATCGAACTATATAGATACAATAATGACCACACGCATTATGTGTCGTAAATTTGTATTCCTTGTCTTTTCTGTTCCATTATATAGTTGTCGGCACACTAATGTGACTTATTGCATATATCATACTTGATATGTCATCATTACTCGCTTTGATAAAAAATATTAAAGCAAAAACAATGGCAAGCTACTTCATGATCTCTATTAATCCAAAATAGACATTAGAATTAATTTATCACAAAACATGCATCTGAATTATTTGAGTATTATTGTATGCTTACCTTTCGACTAAGTCAACAAAGAAAAGAGGCTGCTGCTAATATATAAGTTTGCCAAAACCTTTGTGAAACTTGTGTATAACGGTATAAGGGCCATTTAAGATCCAAAATGTCAACTTCAAAATATTTATGAAGTCATAAATACTTATATTCATTTATCAATATAATAAAGTTGAAGTCATTCCTTCGAAAGTGTGAGCAAACAATCATTAGTTGGTAGACAGTTATGGAATATCTGTCACAAATAACCATGAGTATCTTCCAATTGTCGTTAACACACATCTTTTCTCTTTGTTCTGGTTGTGACGTCACCAAAATAAGACATATCACGGAATTTGAACTTAACATTAGCAACACGACATGTACCTAAGTTGAAACAAGATCTTCCTACCATTCCGGACAATATGGTATCTCACCAGATTTTCTTGAGATTCGAGGTGCTCAGTCAATAGTTTCAATGTATTGCATGGTAGACTGTTATTTCCTATTTTTTCGGTTTCTCGTGGACTTTTGATTGTCCTTTTTGGTATCTTCCGCCTTTTTATCAACATTTTTTTGAAAGAATTGAACTCTCTTTTGGTTTTTTTTTTCTTCTGAGATTTGATTTCCCCTTGTAAGAAAGTATTATTCACATCAAATATATTTTTGGGCACATTTTACCAGAACCTGAAGTGTTTAGATATTGTAACTTATACATCGATGTATGAAAATCACAAACTACACTGATCGTACTTTTAGGATCAACAAGATTTTTGAAAAAAAATTTAAAACAATCATTAGCAAGCAACCATATAAAAGAAAGAAACCTTCAAGCATGGCAATGATAATCCCAAAAATACAAAAACAATATTCGTAAATATAAGTTTATGGTTAATCTGGAAACACTTCTGTGCATACAAAGCATATTTTTTTGTGATACACATTTGACGTGACTGTACTTATGTATCCCGTCATACTTTGAACCACAAAATTATTTTATGTCTACCTGTGCGAATTTCGAACGCGCGAGTTTACGCCATTACTTAAAACCTTCCATCCTTTATGGGTGGATTTTACATAGATAAATAAATTCGTATATAAAAAAGCAAAATGAGGATGTTAAATTTGATGTATTCTTTTTGTGCTTCTTCGTTATATTTGTTTGTTTTTATAGTGATTAAGATGATAACACAATTTTGACTGCTGTACCCCTATTTTTGACATTTTTACCTTTTGCGTCTGTTTGTTTTGTTTACGCATTATTGTCAATATAATGGAATTTGATGCGACTGTCATACAAGTGAGAGGTTTAGCTAGCTTTAAAACCAGGTTCAATCCACCATTTTCTACTCGTAGTTCAGTATATTTGTGATTTTACTTTTTACTGCATAATGGAAAATGAAATCCCCTGATATTAATAAATGCAATATGATATAAAAATCCATTTGAAATTGTATTTATACTGTACAGGTCTTTCTGAACGAGAAATTTATGTGTATACAGTTGGAATCGGTGGATTACTTATATTGAATATATCTGCTGTCTCTATATTCCTATGCTGTCGCAAATGTAAAGCAAAAAAGCTTCAAAATAACAAGATAGCAGAACAAAATGACAGTCAAAACAACGAAGAAGAAATAATCAGGATAGGTAGCTCATATGAAAGTATCAATGATAGCGTCATCTGTGACGACATCATTCAAATGCCAAATTCACGAAAAAGAGAAGAAAATAATAGAAGTCTCACATCTGGTTCCGGAGTGTCGTCTTCAAGAACTCAAAATTCGGGGTATCTTCATCCATACACAACATTTATTGACAGAAAGGAGACACATTCGTATTGTACAAAAATTGACTCTCATAAGAGCAGTGGTACGTATTCTGTATCGAAACATTCAAAAGGAGCTTCAGGATATGCCCATCCTTTCCAACAACTGCAACATAAACATACAGAAGTGACAACAATACCGAAATCTTATTACAAAGAACCTCATGCTGTTAATAATTTAGAACTAGTGAATGTTCCTAACAATACGTGAAGTGTGCTTCAAAAAGCTTCGTTTAATTATAAAACCAATACTAGCAGTACAAGCAACTGTCGCCAATAAACGTAGTGTAATATATTTGTTTTTAAATTATCAATTAAATTACATGTGTTTCAGAAGTCTTTCGTCCCAATAATAAACTAGTCAGTACCATACGTGCATGTTTATCTCTATAAAAGTATCAAGTGTCATTTGTTGGAGCATAAAAAGACAAATTTCAGCGGCAATATTCTGACCAGTTTCCTTGATTTTACTGGAGAATATTTTCGGATATTTACCGATAAATTCTTACATGTATTCAGATAGTTTATCTTTTTATGATTATTATATTTTCAAATTTGAACATACACCTTTAATTACAAGGAGGCAGTTGAAATAATGGGAACTGCCAAATTACTAAAAGGCCAGTAAAATACAAAAATACGAAGATGTTGTGTAGCTGCCAATTAAACTAATATGATTACGAGACCATGCGGCATTAGAAATTTCTAAACAATCAAAACGAGAAAAATCACAGTCTGATTTCTGCTTAAACAAAATGAAAAAGATTCAGCAACCGAATAAAACCAATGAATAAAAGCTCCTGCCTTGGGAAAGGCACATACAGAATACGTCGGGAATATATATTTTTGTGAGCGCTCACATCCCCTATACCTTCGACATTGGTATTACCTTCCAATATAGGATGCACTGTAAAAGTCAGTTGCAAAGGGCTTAATTCATCAGATCGGTTTTCCGTTTGGTTGTCTTTGTACTATTATATTTCTTTTGATGGTGTGACTCTTGACGAAACTTTCGGGAATTTGGCTTTGGGCGTTCCTTGTGCACTTGGGTCCCGATGTGCGATTCGGACACAGGATGTTTATATAGAGTTGTATCATTTTTTTTTTGTATTTTTGTATTATTTGAATTTATATTTTACTTTATTTGTATTTTATCGGGAAAGTGCCATTTTAGTTTAGTATACTGTATGTACTATCATTTATAACATATTCAATTTTGTTAGTTTCTTTTTCGTATATTTGTTTGAATTTGTTTAAGTCAGTTGAGTCGTAAGACTGTGAAGTATGTTTACAATAAACGTCGCTTTTTGTGACGTTCATCCATTCATGTGACGCGCAGTTTATGTTTCGTTAGTGGTGTCCTAGTGTGCTGTCGTAAATTCATGGGAGGTGTCCGTTGTTATTCTGCGGTTTACATGTTGTAATGTACTATTATATTATTTAATTATGTATTTTTCTGTGCTGAGTGTTCTTGCATTTGTTTTTACTGTACTCCTGTCACGTAGTATTGTTATTTTAGCGGTATTTTTAACATCGCCATATAAGCGGGAAGTTTGACTAGCCATAAAACCAGGTTCAACCCACCATTATTTTTCTAAAAATGTCCTGTACCAGGTCAGGATTGTTGCAGTTGTTATCAGACTGTCCGTTTCTGTGTATGTTGGCGTTTGCTTTTGTTGTAGTTCAGTGTTTCTGTTGTTCCGTTGTTTTCCTCTTATCATGCTTATAGTTGATGTGTTCCCTCGGTTTTACTTTGTTACCCGGATTTGAATGGACTATTGAACAGCGGTATACTACTGTTGCCTTTATTAACACAGACTTTGACCCTGAAACCAAATTACAATGAATTGTCACGTTAACCAGATATGTCAATTTGAATTGCTCACCCTATTTTGTCAATATAATGGAACTATAATCAATTATCATATGAGTTAGAGGTTTAGTTAGTCATATAATCTGATTTTACTCACCCTTGTCTTCGAAAAACTGCTACCAAAGTTGTTCTTCTCTGCAAATCCTATTACTACGAGTGTCTTATCAAACAATTATGAATAAATGAACACTCTAGTAATCCCGCATGCTCAAATGAAACCTGTTGATAAGGATGAGATCTTGGCAAACCACAAGATCTGAATGGCCTCATTAAATATTTCAAGGTGCAACAAATCAATGGACTTACCCTATTTGTATTGTATACAAGAGGGACGAAAGATACCAGAGGAACAGTCAAACTCATAGATCGAAAACAAACTGACAACGTCATGGCCAAACATAAAAATACAAACAGACAAATAATAGTACAGATGACACAACATAGAAAACTAAAGACTAAGCAACACGAACCCCACCCAAAACTGGGGTGATGTCAGGTGCTCCGGAAGGGTAAGCAGATCCTGCTCCACATGTGGCACCCGTCGAGTTGCTTATGTTATTACAAATCCGGTAAATAGTCTAATTCGGTAAGTCACATTCGTGAAAAGGGAAGGGTATTGTAGTTACGACATAAGGAACATATCCGATATCATCTGTGAAACGGTTATTCCATAACGGTCAACCAACTCGTGATGGCGTCCGTAAAATTTACGAAGGGATGACTTCAACTTCACCATTTGGAACTCTTGGTTTAATAGCTTCCTTGTGAGCAGCAATCCTCTATCAAGGAAATCATGATAGGAAACACAAGCCCGGGAATATCGTATCAATTGGGAGATATATACTCCGTATGCAGGCGCTGCTGGAATGTTGCTACATAGAAATGGAAAGTTCACAATTGGGAAGCTGAAATCATCTCTTTTGTCGTAAAGTTTTGTTTTCAACCGACCCTCATTGTCAATTTCTAGATGTAAGTCAAGATATGAGGCAGACTTAACTGTATCTGTAGTATCCTTTATCTCTAGTTCGATGGGATAGATTCGTTCAACATAGTCACCAAATTTTGTATTATTTAGTGAGAGAACATTCTCTATATAGCGGAACGTAGAGTTAAAGGATATTGCTAACTTCTTATCTCTCTTCCTAAGAAGCTCCTGTATGAAGTCAGCCTCTTAATAATAAGGAAACAAGTCGGCAAGAAGAGGGGCACAATTGGTTCCCATTGGAATTTCGACAGTCTGTTGAAAAACACGTCCTCCAAACGTAACAAATATGATGTCAATCAAGAAATCAAGCATCTTGATAATGTCAGTTTCAGAGATGTAAGTGTACCTGAGCTTCACAAAGCTACAAACAAACAACCGTACATTGCCGGCTCACCTGCTTTATATTTTAAAACTTTTCTCTTCAACGAATTGTCCGTCAAAATATTAACAAAAGGTTGACCGCAGCAAAACAGAGGATTATAGAAATACTGTGACACAGTTAACTCTCGTAGAAGCATTAATCACATGTCGACTCAAAGAATATGGTGAAAAATGTAAAAAATCACAGCCATTCTCTGATATCAATTCTATCAAAACCTTAGATTTTCCCACCCTTTAAACAACCATACCACATAAAAAATTAAAAACCTGTCTTCAAGAAATAATCCACAATCCTTTACTCAAAAAAATTAGTACCATACGCTGCACAATTATATAGATTTACGATATAATTCGGCATATTTGTTAAAATTAACCCTGAAATAAAACATGCTACACCGAAGAACAAATACACTAGTAAGATACAAGGAGATCAAATAAGCTAGATCATTTCTTTCACATAGAGGTATGTTGATGATGTTCTTTCCATTCACAATCCAAACTTTTCTGATTGGGTCAAATTAATATATCCTCTTATAATAATAACTTCAGATTAAGAAAACAACAGATACAGCTTCCGACACATCATTTCTAGATATTTACCTCGAATTTGACAAAGGCAGTCATCTGAGTATCAGAATTTATGACAAACAAGAAGATTTCAATTTCAAAATTATCAATTTTTCTTATTTTAGCAACATAATACCAACTTCTACCGATTGCAGCTGCTACTCATACTTTGTAAACGTCATCGGTGTCAGAACAAATTTTTAATAACACCAGCGTCTTGTCGAAGAATGTCTCGTTCTTTTGCTTAAAAAGTTCATCGGAATAGATATATATTCAGTGTCAACTTTACAAATAATAGTGAAAGTCTTGAGTGGTAGATTCTAGGTGTTGAAAGTGTGTATCTTTTTATTTTCTCTACACATTTCCTTGTAATTGTCTCCGTGCTATTATGTTTGATTTTGGTCGTATGACTTATGACGTGAATCAGAATTCATGCATTTTGCTATCGGGTTTTTTTACTTTGGGCATTCCTGATGCAGGTTGGTCTTGACGTGCGATTCGGAGGTAAGACGTCTTTACAGTATTGTTTCCATTTTTTTACCCTTGTATTAATATTTTACTAATTTGTTTCTTTATCAAGAAAGTGTATACAATATATATCATCAACTACAAAATATGTTTAATCGGTGTTTCATTTTACAATCAACTACAACTTTTTTGTTGGTGTCTTTTTTTATTTATCTGTATGTTTGTTTTAATCAGTTGAGGTGTATGTCTGTGATGTATATTTGCAAAGTTTTAAATGCTGGGTCCTAATTATTGTCATTGTAAACCCTTATATAGGTTTGGAGTACTCACCCAATTTTGTCAAAATAACGGGACTATAAACAAGTGTCCAGGCTAGAGGTTAAGCTAGCTATATAGAACCAGATTTGACCCACCATTTTCGTCCCACAATTTATGTACCAAGTCAGGAATATGATAGTTGTTTTCCACTCGTTCTGTTGGTTGATAACGTGTGATGTTGGCAGTTTTCAAGGACTTCCTCTTTTCAAATTGACCGTGGAAATTGTTTTTTTGTTTTTTTGTTTTCTTATTTTCTATAACAGTTTTCAAGATAATAACTAAAAACTTACAAATCATTTTCATTTCAGGGACAATAACTCTAAAATGAGATGTCCTAATTTACTTGAAACTACATAGATAATATACCTTGACGAGTTGATCATTTCTCTTCCTGCTTTAGCTTTTGAGATAAAAGCCAAAACCAGCATTTTACCCTTTTTGTTTTAGCATATAATTTTGTTTAACTAGATAAGGAACAATGAGGTAACGTTTGGAAATATTTGGCCTAGTTGATCCTGAGAAAAAATGTTTTTTTAGGTTTACGACAACGACTGTCGCCAAGTGATAACAAAAGTTCACAAGGTCTTTTAGACCAAGAAGGCTAAACAAAATATTCATTAATCTTTCACTCAAAAATATTTGTTACCTCTGCCTCATGGTCTAGAAATTGTCGAAACATCCAGTCCAAAGGTGTTTTTACAAACATAAAAGCAATAAAAGAAGGCGAAAGAGTTGATATCAACCGTAAAAGAGAGTTTCTCGTTATGTTTCATATCAATAACGCAAAATTGGCTACGTCATCAAATTTCAAACCACAGGGACGTGAAATGAATATTACAAATTGCAAAAGGTAAATTGATATAACAATAACATTTTTTCTTACCATGAAATATTGTATAAAATAAAATTATTTAAAAAAACAATTCATAAAACATTCGTATATTGTATCTTTGTAATAGTACTGTTTGCAGTGTTACAAGTTCGCAATGGTACAAGTTGGCTTGTACTTGTACGAGTTGACATGGCACGAGTTAGCGAAGGTACGAGTTGACTTGCTTTCCATTATAGTGTATCAATAATGTGGTTTTTGACGGATCGATCACTTTAAAAAACCAATCTTGAATTTTCATGTTTGGATAATGATTTTATTTATTGTGTAAACTTTATAGTCTTCTACTGGTGTTGGTTTGAGACTGACAGATAACCCTGGAGGAAAAGCAGCAAAAGTACAGTTAGTTTTGGTATAAAAATTCAAAAGGAACATCAATCATCTTATTTATCAACACATATGTAGTTTTTATAGTAAAAAGAAAACGGTATTCGAAATTATACAGTGACAGGCATTAGTTATAAATATAACATTTTCAACAAAAATCAAACAAACGAGCCTCATTCTCCCAGTTCGCCACCAATAACTGTTTCGTTGCATCACTATAACGGAGAGAGGTAGATTCTTTAAGCCCATTGCTAGCTGATAATACTGCTCTATGTCTTTGTCAATCGGGGGAGATAACTACAACACTATACGACAGAAACCCCACAATGTATACATTACCATTTTCACCACTGGGCCGATGCCACTGCTGGTGGACGTTTCGACCCCGAGGGTATCACCCGCCCAGTAGTCAGCACTTCGGTGTTGACATGCATATCAATTATATGGTCATTTTTATAAATTTCCTCTTACAAAACTTTGAATTCTTCGAAAAACTAAGGATTTTCTTATTCCAGGAATAGATTACCTTAGCCGTATTTGGCACAACTTTTTGGAATTTTGGGTCCTCAATGCTCTTCAATTTTGTACTTGTTTTGCTTTATAACTATTTTGATCTAAGCGTCACTGATGAGTCTTGTGTAGACGAAACGCGCGTCTGGCGTATTAAATTATAATCCTGGTACAGAACTTATCGAAAACCTGAAGCAGGAGATAAACTTTTCAAAAAAAATTATATAAGTGAGCCACATCACTGTAGTTAACAACTAGCAACTGCTTCTTTGAATTATTATAACACAGTGAAAAAGGAGAAACAAGACCATCACTTGCTGTCAATACTTCTCTATGTCGTTGGTTTCCACCACGTACACATTGCCATCATTATCTACATCAATGCCATGAGAATACTTCAGAATGCTTTCATTATGGAAAGACCATTGCGGTTTACCTTGTTGATCATAACAAGTAACGACATTTGTGAGCACGTTTGAGTGATATATCTTATTCCCAAATGCTGCAGTGTAACAGTAGTGCGGCATTTTATCTTTGACTATGCCACTTATAGACTCGTCGTACGGATTGATCATTCTTATCCCTTTGTCGTCACCAGAATAAATTAGTCGACTATCTTTCATTGTTATTCCATAATTACACGAATCCAATGTAATTGTTTTCTTGATTTGTATCTTCTCCAAGTGTATAATGGTAACACAATGCTTATCTGAACCACCAGATGTAACAGTCAGTGTATTGTCCTCACTAATGTACACTATATCAAACGGGTTGCACGGCATCATCACCTCAAAGTATATCAATCCTTTATTACTGAATACTTTTTCTGCCGATTCACAGTAGTACGTAAACACCATTCTACCATCTGGCAGCATGCAACATCCACAGACGTATTTTCCTATATTTTGTATTGTCTTGTTTATCTCCAGTTTCATACTTTCAATGGATCTTGATTGAACAGTTGGTACCATTATCTGTGCTTGTTTGGTCTTTTTTCTTCTAACAACAATTTCACATAGTTTTGTTTCAATGTGGACTTCTCCACAACTTTTGATATTGACCAAGATATTCTGAATAACAGTGTTGATTTTATTTTCTAGAACATGAATCTTCGGACACTAGCCTCGGACTAGTGAGTTCAGAAATTTATCTTTGCTACAGACTTCTTCTATTTGCTTAATTGAAAGAAACAGCCGAAGGTTCGTTGCATGTTGTTTGATGTTTGCAATGTTTATCAGGTTTTCTGATATTTCTTTTTCTTTCTTTTCTAATGTTAACAACAACTGACTAATTTTCTAGTTTTCTTTTTCTTCAACAGCATGAAGTTGTTTTATAAAATCTTTTTGAACTTGTCAAGATGGTTGTTGATCGTTGTTCTGCTCTTTTCAATATCTTTTCTTTTCTCATCCAACGTGCATTAGAGGTTTTGACATTTTTGAATGACGTCTTCTAAAGTGTTGATATCCCGGCATTCCTTGTGCCTTTCCACAATACATTTCCTGCAGCAGGGACGTTCGTGCTTCCGGCAATAGATAATGATTTGTTCTTGATGTGCGCTACAGTATTGGGTGATCCTTAGTAAATCGCTACGTAAATTCTGGTATTCCGTTATTCCTATAGTGGTATCGTTTCTGCTTCCCTTGGACAAACCATGGTGATCCTGACATTCTTTACATAGTCCTTCATCACATTCCGTACACCAATCTATGGATGGTTTGGTGATGTGTCGGCGGTCACATACACAACAGCTTTGAGAGGATGAGGCCATTTTACAAAGCTAAAATATAGCAATTAATTACAAATAATTAAGGCTATTGTTCAGAAAGCCTATCCCGTGGAACAGAATAACCTTTTCAAAAACACACATTAACGTACCTTAGTGCTCTTAGAAATATTTGGTTACAGGTACCTTTGTTGATAGGAGCTCTCAAAATGTCCTATTTTGTTGAAAATCTTAATGTAACTGATATAATATGAGGTTCCTTTTTGCATACGGAAGTGACTTTCAAAAACTTAAAATGCTTTTTGTTATTGCTGAAAAGGCTCAATTTGACATTTGGATATTTTAACTGTTATAACTATCTTATCTCAAGGAGTCCTATATACTATTTTCATATTACCAACGTTTGACTCCGGGGTAGGATATCCTGGTACGAGGTCAAGAAGAGCAAATTAAAGAAGAACATTGTAAAATCAAAATTAACTGTTATGTGTTTTTTTCTCAAATGACAAAATCAACGGAAAACAGTAACCATTCCCCCTAAATTGCACCAATTATACGTTTGATGTTATTGCTTTTGGAATTTTAAAATCCGAAGTCAAAAGTCGGTAATATGAAAATAGTTTATTGTGAAGACACTATGTTATTGCAAGCCATTACCCAAAAAGATATTTTGCTTAAACATGTTTTTTATTAAGAGGTTAATTTTTTGTAAGATATCGTTTTGGAGTAAAGCATTTACTTATATCTATATTGTCAAAAAATAAACTTTGTAAAATACCAAATCAATGTAAATTTCAACATACCTTTGGCTTCAAAATGATATTTCAAGTAACTTTTTGGCACTAAAGTGTCCAGATTATATTAATATGTTTATTTATTAATAAAATCAACATTACTTTGAAAATCTAGACTATTTAAACTATTTTTGCAATGTCAAAATACTCCCTTGGGCTAAGTTGGCCTAGGTTGGATTGTTTGCAATTATTATTTCAATTAATCAAAGTACTTTTTGTTATAAAGCCATTACGTGTTTCGGTACTTACTAATCATTAGTGTATGAATTGTTGGTTTTGAAAGTTCCTGATGAGGATAAATATATTGGCCTAGAGTGTTCCTGATGAAGATAAATATTTAAAGCATTGCCATGAGGTCAGTTATTCATTTACCGTTGTTTCTTTTTCAAGAATCAACGTTTCCTAAAAGAGGCGCTGAAATGTACTCAATTAATTATATTTAATATCTCCTTTGTCATGTTTATGTGCTTAATTTCGTTAAGTTTGAATTGGCTTATTTACTGAATTTGACGGTTAAGGTTCGACTCCCTGTTTTCTCTTTGTTGTCTATAGATATACGAAGATGTGGTATGACTGTCAATGATACAACTCTCCATCCAAATCACGATTTTGTAAAAGTAAACCATTATAGGTCAAAGCACGGCCTTCAACAAGGGGTATTGGCTCACACCGAACAGCAAGCTATAAAGGGCCCCGAAAAGGACTAGTGTAAAACCATTCAAACAGGAAAACCAACGGTCTAACCTATATAAAAAAACGAGAAACACTTATGGACCACATCAACAAACGACAACCACTGAACATCAGGTTCCTGACTTAGGACAGGTGCAAACAATGCAGCGGGTTTAAACGTTTTAATAGGCGCCAACCTTCACCTTAACCTGACACAATAGTGTAACATCACAACGTAGATCAACAGACATATTAATAAAACAAGTGAACATACACTGAATGAATAAATTTGGTCTATGACACAATGTAAATACAAAATTAATAAAACAAGGGGGTTAGATGTAAAACAATATCAGAAAGACAACCATAACCTTGGACAACATGCCGCCAAATAGAATAACACAACGTACACAGGTAAATAAAAATAATTTTGTTGTAAGGTTACATGGAGTACGGAAATATTTTTTACAAAATACATAATTTTGTTGTACGAGAACAGAAGTGAAAATTTATCGTTATACTTAACACTTATCAAAGGCGGTAAATATTAAAAATAGTGAGACGAGATATAACACTAAATAATTAAACATTAAATATCAAAAATACATTACAAATTGTATCAACAGGTCAAATAACATGAAAGTACTATTTGAGAATACTCGCAGTTATTGAAAGCTAGTTAAAAGTCAAAAACAATTAATAATAAAAAATCATGCATCAGAGACTAAAATCAACTAAAACACATCCCAGGGATTTAGTGTTTTAACGTCATAGACAGTCAAAGAAGACATGACTTGTGCAATGCCAAAATAAAAGTATCGACAGGCAGAAGAAGAGTTAGGAGTTAACCTTTTAATAAATATGTATAATAATATATATAGATTGGGTTTTTTTCCGGGGGGGGGGGGGGAGGGGGTAATCAAACCTGTTTCTTTCTTTAACTGTATCCTAATAAATAAAGAAATATCTCTTACTGGACGGTAAATCTGTTGTGTGTATTACTCGTGTTTTTTTTTCTCTTCTTTTAATGTGAACAATTGACTGGTAGACGTTAAGACATTCATTGAACAAATAAAACAAACAAATAAACAAACAAACAAACAAACAAACGAACAAAGCAAGCAAGCAAACAAACAATAAATATGTCTTTACTTTAGATTTTCTTTTTTTTTTTCGAATATGGTGTGTAATTGATATTTTCCAATGAGAACAAATTTTTCTGCTTTTTTTGGTTGATTAATTGATTTTTCACGTATTTCAAAAGATAATGATAGCAATCAACTTGTCTATTTTTTATAAACATACGGTGATCTTATCTGTTTAATATACTATCAATTTGATAGCATACGTATTATATCATGTATATAATTATGTATTTAGAAATTTGTTAGAATATGCCTTTTTTTGTAAATTAATGTGTAACACATTATTTTCAGATTAATAACAATAAGATGGACATTTCAGTACAGTATACTGAAAGTGCATACGATTTTGATTTGAAATAGCATTCCATGATTTAAATCCACTACCTATGTACTTCTAATTATTTGTTGTTTATTGTGAATCTTTCAAGATAATTAGATGGTTATTTGAAATCACTAATTAATGCAAGAACTGTAATTTTGAAAAGATGTCTCAACAATACTATGGATAATAGACACAATGGACCCATCGGGTTCTTCAGATCTTTTTAACGAACCAACATCATCACGAATTGGTTGATCCATACGATGTGTCTGTGTCTAAACTAAGGACATTTTTACCACGTCTTAGATTGTTGTTTACCATTTACGTCGTCTGGTCTTTTAAGTACTGAACGTGACCTAGTCCCGAATATGACTGTTTTGATGACTGTGAATTCGCATTGCTATAAGACGTGTCTCGGTATTTGTTTATCCAACATTCATGTATTTGGTTATGATGTTGTATTTGTAATTCTGATCGGATATTGTTTTATGTCTTATCGTTTGTAGTTGTAATTCAATTTTTTTATCTTCTATTCGTATGTAAAAGAAAAGATAATTAATCACCCAGTTCATTTATATGATTTTAATTTAAAGCAACTATATGTACAGGATTATTTGTTTTACTGTTTGATTTAGAAGAAATACCGACATAGTTAGATAATACAATTAATAACACAATTACTAACACATTTCTATATTAATATTCTTGTAATTGTTATAAAATACATCAAATAAAATAATAACCAACCTAATCTCGATTTATATCCAATTTTTAGAAATTTACCTGTGACGTAACTTTTTGTGGCTTTGATACATTCGTGTGACGCACAGTTGGTAATTCTATCATGCTGTTTTGTACTGTCCTAAATTGTTTTAGGTATTCTTTGTTACGCAGGGACGTTAAAGACCGGACTGGGGGTATAAATAGAATCCAATGAGAAATAGTATGGCTTTCTTTGCAGCTTTGAAGTGTAAGGAACATCTTTTCAGATATCTCAACTAATATTTTTGTGTTTCCAGTAGGAATGGACAACCAAGTACGAACATAAATTATCTGCATTTTGACAAACTATAGTTGACAAAAATCCATAAATATAAGAAATATTGACTGTTTAAAAACTCAACTGGTCAGATTTTCAAGATTTGAATTTCCCGGACTAACAGATAAGGCGGAGCTTGCATCAGCTGTTTTCTGTTTTTGTTTACATAAATACCACATGCACGTGCTGATAAAAAGTAAAATCACAAAAGTACTGAACTCTGAGGAAAATTCAAAAATGAAAGTCCCTAATCAAATGGCAAAATCAAAAGCTCAAACACATCAAACGAATGGATAACAACTGTCATATTCCTGACTTGGTATAAGTGAAAAATTCTTACCTTGCATGTGTACAGCTTTAATATAATCTGTATTCCATTTCACTGTAATGATTTTTAAAAATTCCATTGATTCATAATAACTTTTCAGGTCAATATTATTAATATTAAATTGGGTAATTTACTTTTAGTGAAAATCATTTAGATTTGGTAGAAACGTCTAATGTATACTAGAATGGGGAAGATATATGATAATAACAACACTAATCCAATTTGTGACCCATATATTCTTGACATGATGGATTTGGGAACCATTTCCTAACCAATTTCAGTACACATTTTGGTATTAAATCTCTCCTGTAATACGTATATTTTCTCCTTGGTCTGTCCCTTTTAAGTGCGTCTCTCTTTTTCCTTAAATATCTTGGGTCATTCCACACCCCTCTATGAAAAAGGTTTGTCCAAACACGTTTGCATTTATCTTCTCTTCAGAAAGAATTTCTTTCATAAGGTGCACAATTTTCATTTTCCCACCACAATAATATGTGTAATATTTTCTGTAATGTTTTGTATTTCTATTTTTTTAATTATGATTTAGGTATTTACTGTAAATTGTTCATACTTTTTAATTTTCATCATTCAGTGGAATTTTAATTATACTTATAAATATACACTTCTGTTACAACGATACATACAATTTATCTTTCAGATACAGCCATGTGTTATTATTGTGAACAGATGATGTGTATATTTACAAATAGGAGGTTGATAACAACAAGCTTCTCCCATCCCCATATAGGTTTTATTGCTTACCACCTGGTAATTTTTATAGGTCAAGTCAGGTCTTTAAGGGCGTTTCAAGAAAATTCCCATTTTCATACACAGCAAAAATCAGATTGAACTCAAAGTTAGTTTTCTCTGCCTAAAGGCCAAAATGCACACCAAAGGCGTAAACAGGGGTAAAAGGGTCTATCCTGGATTTAATTCCAAACTTTTATTTATAGAAAAAATATAAATACACTGTGTCACGTGACTTCAAACTGAAAGTAAGGACATTTCCCAAAAAGTCAAAAGAGCAGATGCAAGATGACATCGGATCGCCCTGGTTTTTTGCTTCCTGTATTCAGGATAACTTATTTTACTGGAAAAGTGCAGTGCCTAGTTTTTTAATAAAGGTTTTATAAATAAAAAACAATAA
The DNA here is from genome assembly GCF_021869535.1 of Mytilus californianus. NCBI lineage: Eukaryota > Metazoa > Mollusca > Bivalvia > Mytilida > Mytilidae > Mytilus > Mytilus californianus. The sequence continues at coordinate 40,136,279 of NW_026262712.1, forward strand.
AATCTGCAGAATTTTATCGATTTATACACCTTATCGTTATTTGGTCCATTCCGAAAAAAACAGTCACTTAGACAACTTCCTGTTTAGGTCACCCGGTGCCAAAACAAAGGTCATCAGTAACGAGCTGAGGGAGGAAACAATTTAGAAAGAGTGAAAATTTAATAGATTATGATCCACTTTTTCGAAACTCAAATTAAAGTAAAAAAAATATTTTGTTTGAAGTGTTTACGATGGTTTAAACAGGTCTCTTTAAAAAGTATTATGCATGATACATTGTTTCAACAGGGCTCCAGATAGCTTCAACATGATAAAAAAGTTGTGTAATTTTAGAACTAACCCGGAATGGAATAAATATCGATAAGGTGTATTATTTTTTGGCACACTCGGATTGTAAAATTTCAATTATACAAACGCTATATAACTAGGCACAGCATTTTTTGTAAACTTTGAAATGTGGCCTTTCCACCAGTACCAAAGATGAAGTGGGTTAGTATAGCTCTTGTACCTGCCCTTTTCAATTAATTGAACATGTAGTAGCAGTATCGCCTCGAAAAAAACGTTTTGTGACACTGCAGTAGTCGGATCGACTGACGGAAAAACTAAGTGTATTTTCTGTACTCACCGTGAGGCGTTTCATGAGGGCAACTATATAGTGACATGCTGGAGCGAATAAACAAATATTATCTTAATGCTTGTCATGCTTGCTTGATTTTATGAAGTTTCCAATTCAAAATTGTTTTTTTTTTTAGAGAATTTTAATTGTGACAGGCTGGATTTTCACACAATAAAATATTTACATCTTCTTCCATTAATATGCATCCCCCCTCTGATGTATTATCGCAAATGACAGAGGCGGATTCAGGTGTGCTCTGGCCAGCTGTGGAGCAACCGTTATATGGTTAATGCACACACCTTTTACATGTCGCACTCCAAACGTCGCTTAGTGTTGGGGGGGGGCATCAGCCCCCTTTTTTCAAAATCCGGTATCCGGATCTGGGGTCCTTGTGTAGTTCAAATTTTGCAATTTGAGGTTCATTATACAAATTAATAGCATACTAGATCTCTCTTAGTGTATGTATATTGTGAACCTTTAACATTTTATTAAAAAAAACATGCATTTTCACAAAGAACTGTGGGGGACATGGTGATTTTGTGCCTCTGAATATTCATTTTCACCAGTTGCCAAGTAAGTATTTTGTACGGCTTGCTTTCTTTTTGAATTTGTTCCTAATGATTTCCTGCTTTTTGTTGGATAGAAGATTAATTTTCATCCCATCTGGAGCAATATTTTTTTTTATTTAAACATTCTTACTTGGTAAAATTATTCTACCTCCTTACACATTTAATTTTGTTTGGAATATTCAAAAGCACACACCAGCATTACCATGGGGGATACAATTCCCTTTTCCTAGAATGAGTTACTTTTAATATTTGCACTTACGACCTTTTTGGGGTAAGGATTAGCAGCTGAGACATTGAGTAACCCATCCTTTATAAACAATGTATCTTTAGCACTCATGCTTTATGCTTACACTATATCATGGAGCGATAAACAGATTTGACAGATATCGAATGCATTTACGACTATCATTCTAATTGCATCTGTGAAAAAATCCTTGTCATATATATCATCTTTATTTCTCACCCTTATATTATACCATGAAGCTGAAACTAGTGACCTACATTTTCAGCCGCTCATTACATATTAGACCATATAAAGTTTCTCCCTACCCGCGTCCACCAATAAAAATGGACAGCCAAGAAATAGTCAAAAGTGCTAACGTGACATTCAACACAATCAATCAATTGTTTTTACATGATAAAGTGCCATATAATTTTAAGGTTCATCGTTAACCATTTTAAAATCAGAAAACATATTTCCCAACACCTGCTGAGATTGGAGGCAATTGAAATTAGCTATAGATAATTAAAATTTATTTTCTGTCAAAATAAAAGAATTTCTATGTACCGGTATTTCAAGTGATTGAATTATGACATAGGGGACGGGGCAAAATAGTCAGCATGGAATTGAAAATAAATAAATGCTAATCAAACTGCATATTAGTACTGCCTACAAATATCATTGACAAGGGTACAATCAGTGAGTAAAATGACTTGATTGTTTATCAAAACTTCATTGGCATTATACCACATCTTCTTATTTTTATATTAAATTCTAGAGCTGTATTACTAAAATACGTATGCAATTTCGAAGTTAGAAGAAAGCAGCTTCTGTCATTGTTGGGGATGCTGTCTCATGGCCGTACATATATACCCAACATATTTTGCTAAACATGCTAGATATAAGAATCTCTAATACTGTGAAAATATTCCATCACAAGTTTCCAAGTTAGGTATCCTTCAAAAAGATATAACTATTGTAAACTAAGAAATGTTTACGTAAATTTATTATCACGATAATTATAGAACAATGCCAGGACAAAAAATGTGAGATTAATTATTGCAGTTTCAGAAAATGCTGGCTACAAATAATACCATCATTTAAATAAATTTATGTTTTTTTGCGAAACGTATAACCAATTTCAATTCAGACAAGAAATGAAATGATTTCCAAGTATATAGACACACTTATTTCGGGGCCTTTTATAGCTGATTATGCAGTATGGGCTTTGCTCATTGTTGAAGGCTGTACGGTGACCTAAAATTGTTAATTTCTGTGTCATTTGGTCTCTTCTGAAGAGTTGTCTCATTGGCAATCACACCACATCTTCTTTTTTTATAGATACATGTATGACGTACATGTACATAAAGGCAGCTACATGATATATATACAACATGTACAAGCAAAGAAAATATCCATAATTTGTTTTTAAAACATTCTATGGCTGTTACAGAGGTCTTGCTCAGTACTGAAGGCCCACCTCAATGTGACTATAAGATGAACAACAACAACTGCAATAAAAACACTTTTCTATGCTTATGAACTTTTTGTATACCTGTATGCTGTGTTATGAAATGAAATTGAAATATAAGTCATTATAAATATAACTATGTGTTATCTGGTGGAGAGTTGTCTCATTGGCAATCATACCACATCTTCTTGGTTTTATAATTACATGTATATCCGTTAGTGGTGCATCAGTAAATTGTATGCCTATATCTCATTTATATCTGTAGGTCCGATCGAAATGCATGTATGAGTCATGTTTAATTCAAATTACTTCATCTTTTCCCAGTAATTGCCATAAAAATAACAAAACACTTATACAAGTCTTATAATTGAATATTTCTTTCTTCACAGTTCATCTGAAATTCATATGTCTATCTGTAGATCTCTCATTTGGTAAGGTATTGCTAAAAATATATTGCTGAAATTTTCAAATATTTCATGAAAGGGACCACATACTACATCCGTGAAATAAATTATTTTTTTAAATGAAATCCATTTTGAAAAATCCAATTGTAAGATAATTCACAAATCTCCAAACTGCCTGTATATAAAATTCATTTTAACTGAGGTAAAAGCTTTTTATGATGGTAAACATCAACTTCAATGACACATAAAAAAGTAGCAAAATTGTCCAGTTAATATTCCTCTATCTCTCAGCATCAAAACACTAAGTTCCGACTCATTTGGTCTTGAAACAGCCAATGCCTCTGCTTAGTACTTTACATAGAATTGCTGTTTTTTTTTACTTTTCATGGACATATTTGGTGGCTTTCTAAACAAAATTTTAATCAGATCTTCCATATAAATGGCCATGATGAGTTATATGTAACTTTCTACTGTCGTCTCACTGCTGGCCGTCATCCTTGAAATATGAAAATGCATATATAATATATATTAAATGAAATTTTCAACATGCGAAAAGTAATCAAAAGTTAGTGCAAATATATTTCTTCAAGAAGTTAATGTTAAAATGCTAACAAAATAATTTCCCTGTCCTAATTGAATAATGTCTTTATTCAACATTTGAACAAGAATTTAATTTCCTCATACACATTTTAATAAGGTACATTATTTTTTATTAAACTTTAAAATTAAATGAAAAACCCAGATGTGCCTACTAGATGTATTATGTAATAAATTATAAAATTTCTGTATTATGTATTATGTTTAACTACATTGTTTTGTATCTCCTTTTCCAAATGTATACTATGACATGAATACTGCAATATCAATATCAGTAATGCACTAAAACCACAGCTAGGAACTTTTAGCTAGCAAGTTTAGTATAATATTGTATTAATATCTGTGTAAATAAATGTTATTGCTGGTACAGATATTTCATTAAATTCAGAAATTATTGTGTGCATTTATTATAATTGCAATTTTTGAAGAATGGACAAAAATGTGAGATTAATAATGGCGATTTCAGAAAAATCTGCATAGTTTGTACAGTTATATGTATCAGATATCAGAATGTGATTTCTTATTTTTGCGATTCTCAAAGTTGCCTTATAAAAACATTGCAATAATTTCTGAATTTACAGCATACACTATTCTTACATTTTAAGAAAACAGAAATGTATTTGCACAAATTATAAAACAGGAAGAAAAGCCAGGCTTGCATAGATTTTCTCCTATTCATCATTTTGTTTGTAGCATTTGCTTTAATGTGGACTGCAAAGAGGACACAAAATTGAGCTGTAAAATAGATTCTTTTAGTAATTTTAACATAATTGTTTCCAACTCCAAGCAACAGAAGCAGGATACCAGTAGAAGCAGTGGCATATCCAGAAATTTTCATAAGTGGGGGCTACTGACTGCTTTAGAGGCGGCCCGCTCCATTCATGCTTCAGTGATTCCCTATATGATCAACCAAATTTTCCGACAAAAGGAGGTGCCGGGCCATATATAGAAATATATATATAATATAGGTTTATCGCTTTAGATTATCTGTACACCTATGTTTGTATAGTATAATGGTCGATAATATTTAAGTATGGGCTTATGAAGAATGTGTACCGATTGATTCTTTTTGTCTTATAAAAATGCCCTTTCTATAAGTTGTAATTAGCTTAATTTGAACTTGCTTTCAGCATGTTCAGTAACTGCAAGTACTTTGTGCCTTTTTTGTGCAACATGCATGTGTTGATCTGAGAAGTTAACAGTCAAGCCTCTTTCAATAACTTTACAGTTTGTTCTTATGTTGTACTGTGACACCACTGTCCAAGGTTAGGGAAAACGGGGGTTGAGTGCTCACAAACATACTTAACCCTACCACATTCTGCAAGCATCTGTCCCACGTCCGGATGCTGTAATTCAGTGGTTGTAGTTTTATCCTTTGAATTGTTTTACATTTTTTATGTCTGGGCCTTTTAAAGCTTACTATGGTAAGGTTTTTGCTTAGTTTTGAAAACAGCAAGCAACCTATACATAGATGCTTTCATCTACATCATTTGGTCTCTGTTGGATAATTTTTCATTGCAGTCATACCACATCATCTTATCTTTATATTAATAGATTTGGTCTTCGGACTAGTAGTAGGAAAAGATTTTGGTGCAGATTGATTTGATTTGACAGAAATAACCAGTTTTAATAACGAGCAAAAAGAAAAAAAATACATGTACAACAATTTACCTGTCTAATAATAAAGCTTTCCAAATTCAAACCATTACTTTATATTTCATCAAAGCTGGAATGGCATACTGTATCTTGTATTTGACAGGTCAGCTAAAACTAAGAGAAAGTAACTATTTAATTACAAATAGATACTTTTTTTCAAATAAAGAGCAGATTAATTTCAATGAATCATATAATATATCAAATAAAGAAATTACGCCTGCCACCAAACCCTAAATTGATACCAGGATTTCCTTCATAGAAATAATGCCTATTTTTTCTTAGATTTCTAGAAGAATTGCTTCTTCATATGCAAACAAAAGAGCTGCTCCATGAGCACATGATACGCCTGTTGTCATTTTTTCTCGTCTTTATGCCTTAATAATCCCCCCCCCCCCCCCGCCAAAAAAAAAAACAAAAAAACAACAAACAAACAAAAAAAAAACAAACAAACATGCACACACAGTGGCACAATTCATGAATATTTTTTATGAATAAAATCCCATAACTTGAAAAAGTAAAATATAAAATATATAAAAAAATCATAAGGGAGCTTACGTTACATTTCACAAAAGTTTCATAAAAATTTGTTAAAGTGTTTTTGAGTCAATGTCCGAAAACGCGAAAATCGCCCCTTTTTATGAATAAAGTCCCTATACTCAAAAACGAGATATCATTTTTTTTTTTTTTTTAAATAGAAAGGAAACTTATGTCAATAAATATAAACAATTCACCAAAGTTTCATGAAAATTGGTGAAAGATTTTTTGAGTTATTGTCTGAATGATTCACCAGCAATATTTCTTAGGCAGAGTTCCAGATAAAAATTCGCAAATTGGGTCTTTACCCACCAAGTATAATGTAGTTGAGTAAAATAGTATTTTCAATTGCATTATTAATTCCAGTTAACCCCTCAAGCAATGGGTTTTTCACCACTAAGCTCCTGAATGTATTGGGTTTATTCATCATCTTAATATTGAATTGAGAAATGTCATAATGTAATCATATCAAACAAAGATGTGCTTCCCATGTTATCTTACAAAATGTACATATTTTTCTTTCAAGTATGTATGTGATAGCTTTTTATTTGGTTTAAACACTGATGAGCAATTTTTTTGTTTAATTTGTGTCTGGTTTGTTTAAACTGTTACGCTAGTTTTGTGGTCCCTAACACTTGTACGAGTTGTAATTTTGTTGTCTCAGCGGCTTGCGGTAGACTTACGTATACTTTCAGAGCAATATGTATATATGAGACCCCCGCTAAATAGATTTTATTTAGCCTGCCGTTTCTTCTGAGTTGTCGCCTTCTCCATTTAAGAATTGATAATGTGATTTGCGAACTTTTGTGCCTCCTCACACTGGTCTGTTGTCACAGAATATACGACTTTATTACAAGCGGAGCTTTTTTCTGCCACTCGGACTCATGGTCTCCCAAAGAAAATTTTATAAACGGGTCACTTATGTTTACCGGGGATATAGCTTTGAGTAATGGATAATTCCTTCCAACAGGGACCCAGATCAGATATTTGATGTAACACTCTATTTTTAGAACCAAAGAGCATGCAGTGTCCTATTAATTTAAATACTGATGATAATTATATCTAAATAGAATACGTCAATTTAGGCAGTCATGATGAGCAAACTACTTATTAATTAGTGTAATATTATTGCGTCATGAAAGGCTTCCTTAATTTTTTGCTGCGATTCCTTCCTAAGAATGACTGTCATAGGAACATGAGGAAGGCATCACAGTAAATCATTAATAAAGCCTTTCAAGAATTCATAATATTATTTGGACTATGTGTTCAAAATTGTTCTATTTAACCAACAAGTATATAAACTTGCAATTGGTCATATTGCTGACTTGGTATTGATTTTAAAAATACTGGTTCCAAGATAATATTGAAGGTGCAGGCATTTTCCAGAGAAAGACGCAAGGTCTAGGATAAGTCTAAATAATAACGCTGTTTTTAATTTTTGCGTCAACGCCATAAACTTTAAGGAGGGTGGTAAAGGAGGGAGGTGGTAAAGGAAAAAAGGGGGAGGGGGTCTGAACACGGAAACACTTTAAAAAAATCGCAAAAACATTGCACGGAAAAATAAAAATTAGGAAAAACGAAGCACGAGAAATAAGATCATAAATATTAAGGAAAAAAGTACTAGAAATTATTACTCAGCCGTCCTTGGAGATCATGCAGTCATTATTAATGGACATGAAGACGCTGCGGTCACCTTTTAGCGTCCTCTAGTTGCATCTGATTTGAAAAAATATTATCTATAGTAATTTGATGGACTTTATTACATACCATACATATTCAATAGAATTGCAAAACTTTTTAATCAAATGCGGGACAAGCACGAGAAATAAAGAGTAACGACACAAAACACGGAAAATAAATAAGGGGAAACACGAAGCACGCATATCGAACCAAACACGAGAAAACGGGAAATAAAACGTCAAAACACGAAAACATGTAAAATAAAAAGGCCGAAAACGTTGCACTCAGCAGAAAATAATATACTATAGACATCACACTGGAATTGGTTTGGTGGTAGGAGTGGAGGAGGGGAGAGTACACCATATGTGATCTATCTCCAAATTACGTGTTCAGGGTTCCTTTGAACAAGTTTTTGTGCTCTATGCTTCAAATTTAAGAGCTCCATGCTTTGAAGATAGGGATCAAAGCTCCAGCAACGTGGGCTCCGGTGGGAAGTGAACGGTGGAGCAAACTTTGTTATAATTTACAGTGTACCCAACCAGGATACCTGCAAAACGAAAATTAGAAAGGAATTTCAGGGTAAATGTTGAGAATGGGCTCTTGGTATAATGCAGGAAACAAGCAACGTATGTTTTATCAATTTTATATATTTGGTGGCTTATACTTACTTTTCTGTTAGATTTTCACGTAGAAGTGAAAATACTTTCCACTGCAAGGTGCTTTCCATTCTGCAATCCACAAACATCTATTCGACGGCGATCATCTACTGATTGGTTGATCCTCAAAAGGAGGCGGGGTCTACAAGCTGACAATCTCGGCAAGAAAAACAGCTATTGCAACCGTTTACCATAAAATTAAACCACAAACATACAATATTCGTGTTTCAGTAAACAAATTACACCATATGGATACCCGTTTTTAGTTAACAGATATTAGAAGATGTGGTATGAGTGCCAATGAGACAACAGGCATGTATGTATTTTTGGTTTCATACAGTTTAATCGATAGACGCAGCTAACGGATTCTCCGCCATTAATGAATATATTAATACATAATGAGGTCTTTACGGGGTTATCTGCCCCTGACCAAATCTAATCGAAATTGCCTTAACATCGCTGCGTATTCTGTGGTTAACATGTCGAAATGTACTATTATACTATTTATTTATGTATTTCTCTGTCCTGAGTGTTCTTGCATTTATTTGTACTGTATTCCTGTCATGTAATGTTGTCATTTTAGCGGTATATTTAACAATGCAATAAAGTGCGAGGTTTGGCTAGCCACAAAACTAGGTTCAACCCACCATTTTGTCTTAAAATGTCCTGTACCAAGTCAGGAAAATGGCAGCTGTTATCTAACAGTTCGTTTCTATGTATGTTGCATTGTCGTTTGTTTTTTGTTGCACCTCAGTGTTTCTGTTGTTTCGTTGTTTTCCTCTTATAGTTGATGTGTTTCCCTCGGTTTTAGTTTGTAACCTTGATTTGGTTTCTCTCAATCGATTTATTGCTTTTGAACAGCGGTATACTACTGTTGCCTTTTGGGAACAGTCATTATTTATCAGCTGAGGGGGTCGGTTCATTTTAGAGGGGTCATTACCAAAAATATCATACAGCTGGGGGGTTGCCAACAAAAATTCTATTTGACTGGAGGGGGGGGGCGGGGGGGGGTCACACAATGAAAGTTTTTATGTCTGACAAGCATATAAATTGTTGACGATATTGAAGTGAATGTGCAATCTTTTAAATAATTTCTGTCATTATTAAATCATTGATCATGTACAGCACTAGCAGGATGTCTAAGTTCTCAAAGGTAGTGAATCTGGTCACTCCTTATCACAGTCATCTGTTATGGTTCATGATCCCATGGAACTATTATAATGACCCTTTATCCATAGGATGTGAAAGTTTACAATCCGACTTATCTCAAGATTAACAACTGTATAAAACATTTGTCTCAGGAAACAATGAGTTTTAAAAGTTTCTGAACATGTGTATTACAACTTTCTAAAGTGTTCAAATCATTTTGATGCGATTTCTTAGGATAGATATAGGACTGTAAAAGGTGTGTACGTTCTAAAATAATTTGTAAATATGTATAATTATTTTATGAAATTATTACAAATATATCGAATAATAATCAGAATTTTTAATGTTCAAATCGAGGGCCCTTGTTGGGCAGCACGGCATTCACACACACAAAACAATACACTGGTGTATCGTAAAACCTTTTTCACATTGAAATAAAAAATTGAATGTTCATATAATTATTAACCTACATATATATTTCTTGATCTCAAATATATCATGTACATTTTTGTACATATTTGATCCAGGAAGGACTAGAACCATAAAATCAGTAATATTTGTAATGTGTCATTTTCGGTTGCACTTCCAAGAGTGGGACTAAAATAAACAAAATATCTATATGATGAGAAAATTAAAAATCCACAAAACATTTATAAAACTTCAAAATTTTAATAAAGGCATTAAAAGAATTGAGACATATTGTTTACTCTTTTTTTATGTTTTTTCATTCACAAATAATTCTGTGTCAGACAATAAATTTAGATTTATTCATAATCATTATTGAAAGGTTATATATAAAATTTGTACAATTTTATAGGTTGCAGTCAAATAAATTGGAACAAAGAATTTTCTGTGTTTTTTTTTCTTTTCTTTTTACGTCATTTCATTCATTTATAAGAGCACATGCTCATGTATATAAACACATTTGGCTAATTGTGCCTTTAAAAGCTTAACTGTTTAAGGATTAGCAGTTTCAAAACCAGGGACAATCTGTATTAAGATATGACTTGATTCTGTTCATGAAGGTTCAAGTTAAAATGCAACATATGTTTTTTTTTTCATTTAAATGCTTATTTTGTCCATTTTTCTTCTTGCATGTGTCAGATATTCATATTCGAAAGAAAAAAAAAAACAAAAACAAAAACAAGAAGAACAACTCTATTGTATACTTAAGGTTTTCTCAAAGAAGAATACAACCGAAATTTTTTTTACTAAAATCAGTTGCATCAACATCAAAACAAAGAATATGGAAGATCATGATGAAACATCAAGGCAATATAATATTTACAGATTATCACTTACTAGTGTTTGCTAGCCAGACAAAGTAAATTATCTTTATCAAATTGATTAGTTCAATAGATATAAGAAGATGTGGTATGAGTGCCAATGAGACAACTCTCCATCCTAGTCAAAATTCATAAAAGTAAACCAATATAAGTCAAAGTAGGGTCTTCAACACGGAGCCTTGTCTCACACCGAACAGTAAGCTATAAAGGGCCCCAAAAATTACTAGTGTAAAACCATTTAAACGGGAAACCAACGGCCTAATCTATATAAAAAACGAGAAACGAGAAACACGTATGAACCACATCAACAAACGACAACTACTGAACATCAGATTCCTGACTGTATAAATATCTATGGTTCAAGCTACTTATAAGAATACGATAACAGAACTATATAAAATAACAGAACTATAGTGTAGAATTTATTATAAAATATCAGTTCAAAATCAAAGAAAATGAGTACTGCAATCATTGCCCCAACCAAGGAAAATCTTTTTATGCTGTATTCTATTACTGATAATGTCAATGTCCACATACTTCTCATTGTTATTTTTCAAGTCAATGCCTGCAACTTTGTACTTTGTAGCTTGCAGTTATCATCTTCTCCCAACTGTTAATGGATAGAGATTTTTGTTTGGTGGGGGGGGGGGGGGTCAAACTTTTCAAACTATGTTCTCAGAGGGGAGGGGGTCATTATGTGGTTCATAAGAATCATGGCGGGGGTTGACAACAAACCTTTTAATGTGAAAAATTTGAACCGACCCCCTCAGCTGATAAATAATGACCATTCTCTTATTTATCCAATGTATCTACATTATATAACAGCCCATAGCATTCATGAAGTGTTACTTAGGCAGAGATAATCTCGGTCGTAGCTTTCCCCTCAAATCAAAAACAAGTTTCTAAAACAAATACAAGAAAGGGCTCCAGGATTTCTACGACTGTATACACTTTAAACAAAATCTTCTTGACAATGAAATAGTTCCAGTCCTACACATTAGAACAAATGCACTTGCGATCTACAATACATTGAATAATCTGGTTCTTCTATGGTTACAAAATTTGCTTCATATTAAACATTAACTATTTTTATTTATATACAGCTGGCTAATTGGCGTTTCAAATGCAAGCACATAAAACGCGATATATACTTCAACCATTTCACAATTTCAATGCTATCAATCAGCTATTACAATTATCGCAATTGATTGGTTGTGGACGTTTCTCTGAAGAAGAAAATTGGGGGAAAAAAAGAGGTAAACGATATCAAGGAAACATCACAAGTCAAAACAGAAAAAAAAAGACAAAACCATAACCGACAAGAAAACGACAAAAGACAATCGACAGTCCATATAATGTCGCACAAAGACTGAGCATCAAGAACAACACCAATAACCGTGGGTGAACTCCTTTGCTCCGAAAGATTGATAGATCCTGCTCTACTATTAGCACCCGTCGTGTTCCTCACTTCAAGTAGAAATTGGGTTTAAGTATCATTTACCGAATATTGTTACGTTTTGTTCATTATAGCACAATGGTGGTCACATACGCTAGATATTCATCGACATAATAGTGGTCACATACGCTAGATATTCATCGACATAATGGTGGTCACATACGCTAGATATTCATCGACATAATGGTGGTCACATACGCTAGATATTCATCGACATCACATACGCTAGATATTCATCGACATAATGGTGGTCACATACGCTAGATATTCATCGACATAATGGTGGTCACATACGCTAGATATTCATCGACATAATGGTGGTCACATACGCTAGATATTCATCGACATAATGGTGGTCACATACGATAGATATTTATCGACATAATGGTGGCCACATACGATAGATATTCATCGACATAATGGTAGTCACATACGCTAGATATTCATTGACATAATTGTGGCCATATACGCTAGATATTCATCGACAATATGGTGGTCACATCTGCAAGATATTCATCGACAAAATGGTGGTCACATACGCTAGATATTCATCGACATATTGGTGGTCACATACGCTAGATATTCATCGACAAAATGGTGTCCATATACGCTACATATTCATCGGTATAATGGTGGCCACATACGCTAGATATTCATCGACATGCTGGTGGTCAAATACGCTAGATACTCATCTACATGATGGTGGTCACACACGATAGATATTTATCGACATAATAGTGGTCACATACGCTAGATATTCATCGACATAATGGTGGTCACATACGCTAGATATTCATCGACATAATGGTGGTAACATACGCAAGATACTCATCGACATAATGGTGGTCACATACGCTAGATATTCATCGACATAACGGTGGTCACATACGCTACATATTCATCGGTATAATGGTGGCCACATACGCTAGATATTCATCGACATGCTGATGGTCAAATACGCTACATATTCATCTGTATAATGGTGGCTACATACGCAAGATACTCATCGACATAATGGTGGTCACATACGCTAGATATTCATCGACATAACGGTGGTCACATACGCTAAATACTCATCGACATAATGGTGGTCACATACGCTACATATTCATCGACAATATGGCTATAAAGGGTTGGTAATATCAAGACAATATCCTTATAACAGAAATTACAAAAAAAAAAATGATTGTATTTAAATAATATTTATTTAATACCAAGTCGGACTACTGTACACAAATTGTCATTTGACTTTCAAAACAATCATCAACAAGTACATTGGATTAATATTTTCGATCAATAACTTTGTGCATAACCTCAACATTTAATTACGGTAGACATTGTTTAAGTTGATTGGTTAATATGTCTTTGTGAATATTGCATTATTATTGGCTTTCATGGTTGTCAAAGTGTTTTATATCACTGGATGTAAGCTCCTTTTGGAGGTTTCGGTACCTCTTCAGGGTCAAGGCCGTTTTGCTTTATCTCGATGGCAATTTCAAATAAATAATCATAACACTCGCACCTGAAATTAATAAAAATATAAACATAAATTTATTAAAGAGAAACGCAAAAGGACATGCTTGAATTGTTGTACATTTGTCATTTTGGGGCCTTTTATAGCTGACTATGCGGTATGGGCTGTGCTCATTGTTGAAGGCCGTACGGTAACCAATAGTTGTTTATTTCTGTGTCATTTTGGTCTCTTATGGAGAGTTGTCGCATCGGCAATCATACCACATCTTCTTTTTATATGTATTATTTTCTGAAAAAAAAAGAAAGGAAACAAAGACAATTTTTTTTTTCAAAAAGGCTGGATTAAGGTTATATAATGGTAACCATTTTGTAACAAGTGTCTTGTTATTTTTGATATTGTCATGATTATGCAACAAAAAACAACCTTCATATTTTAATGTATTGTTGTAATAAACTTATTCTGGAATATTCGGACGGACAATTTCATACAGCAATACGTCTGGTCTAAAAGAGTCTTATATAACAAAATATAGACTAGTCAGAAAAAATGGCAACTAGTCCGAACTTTTCATTACAAAACTTGGAAACTAATTAGTTTTGATATTTTATATAAGTTTTTCTCAGGTTCCTGACGGTTGCATGTTTTGTCCATGATTATTATATATTGAGTAGTTTTTTTCGATGCAAAAAAAAATAAAATTGTAACAGTCCATACATATTATAACATCTGCCATAAAATATAGAATGGCACAGACTTATATTTGCATGTGTGTATGTATGTATCTGAGAAAGGTAAAACAACAGGTTAGCCTCACAAGTTGCAGACAGGTATATAAAGTCTACATTACACAATTATTCGGGTATTACACAAGAAACGTATGCCAAACCAAATTATCAATACTTGTTATAATCATCCCGTGTACAAGGTTATTTCCAGAGTTTCAAAGTAATCTATTAAATAATATGTTTTGATTGGCCCTAATATGCTTAAATCAGCATGACTAATATGGAATTGAAAAGATCAAGTCATATTAACCATACGTTTAATACGGACCAGCTGTATCTACTTCCTGTCATACGGACTGGCCATACGGACCAGCTGTATCTACTTCCTGTCATACGGACTGGCCATACGGACCAGCTGTATCTACTTCCTGTCATACGGACTGGCCAAACGGACCAACCAAATGGAACAGCTGTATCTACTTCCTATCATACGGACTGGCCATACGGATCAGCTGTGTCTACTTCTTGTCATACGGACTGTCCATACGGACTGGCCATACGGATCAGTCATATGGACTGTTTTGATTATTTGATAAAAGTGTTACTAACTTGCTGATTCTGTATTTTCCTTGTATTGATTCTCGGTCAGCTGTATTGACCCTTAGCCCTACGGCCCTCGGGACTAATACAGCAGACCTTGAATCAATACATGGGCAAATACAGAATCAGCAAGTTAGTAACACTATAAAACGAAATATTTTGCCCCGGGAAATTCTACCGAATCACAATACTGGATAAATATTTATATATTTCAGCTTCTTAATGTTTTAACATATATATATCAATTGTAAAATACATCGATTTTTTAATTTTCTGCTTGTAAAATTTGTCTTTTGATAAAAAAAAATTAAGCCGAAACTCAATGCAAATGATTTTGATTTTTTTTTCTTTTCTTCTGGTAATTTTATTTGACAAAGTTTTTATCGAATTTTTGACCTAGTGCAGAGAGATAAAGAGCACATAATTAAATGTAAGAACTTATCGACCCTTTACCAGCCGATCTGAACCGACAGAGTTATCGACCCTGATTGTGACTTGTATAGTTGCGTATAGTGAGTTTTACTGATCTGATATTCTATTTAATTTAACGGATTCGTACGGCGCCAAAATAGTATATGTTTTTTCTTTGCTTATTGGTTGCTGTCTTTGTTTGTATGTATCAAAATTTATTACGAAGCCTAATCGAAGCCCTTTTCAAAACATACATAGTCTTGGCTTTCTCCCATGTTGGTCCCCAAACATAAACTCCATAACGACGAACAAGTACAGCACAGGATTCTGGATAATATTCCATTGCCAAGGCCATTCTTTTCTGTAAAATATGAAAAGCTAAAAATGTGCAAATTAATTTTTTTAGTGAAATTACGTCAATCTATACGTGTCTACATGCACTCTAAAGGTACAGCTTTCAAATTGGTTGCCTTTTATGGTAGACTCACGTTAGCATGCTCGAATGGAGGGTGTCGTAGATTAGATACTCAATCGGGTCAATTCATCAATTTGAAATTAGGTAGTTGCTTCTCCTCCACTATCACGCGGTATTAAGCTGAAATAGTAAAGACTTATAGGCTTGAAGACAAAATATAGAACACGTTAGAATGACAGAAAGGAGAAGAAAGTAGACAATACCTTGTGAACTAGCTAGCACATTAAAAATATGACTCATCGTGTTGGTTTGGTATAATGTAGGAATCGTTATTTTATCAAACCATCACATTATCGTTATGAAATGCATATGATATTTGCCGCTGGACGTTTAAACCAATCCCTTCATTATTCATTTCTATAGACAGAACGAGATTTAATTTTACTGTAGATATTTGTTGGAAATTTTAAATTGAAAGTGAAAATATTGAACTAAACATAGAATGATCTAATCTATCAGTTCAGGATTTAAAAAGAAAAACATTCGTCATGTTGTGTCACTTCACCCGGGTTAGCTTCGTTTCTGGTTTTATCGATTCCATGCATTTTTTTTTTTTACTTGGTTTGTTAATTATATGTTTGAATTGGACTTCAGAGGTTTGAAAATCGGTTTACAATTAATTTACCTTTAGATCTTTTTCTTCTGGTGTATTTTCAACAATAGGCACGATCAATTCATCATCATATTTGTAGTTACCGCCTGAAAACAAATCAAATTAAACGAAAATTAAAACACTATAACAACGTAACAACAACAAAATGAGAACAAGCTTGACTTTAGGATAAATATTTATGTGAACTGTTTACTTATATGTTAGCAAAGCACAAGGTCGTGCGTTTCTCGGACTATTTATGACGTGTTTAACTGAATCCGTTGGTTGTGTAATGATTGATACTTTAGTCTGAGAGTACATGATTTATTTATTAGATGTAATTGGCTTTGAACTAGCAATCTCTAACTGCGAGTACTCTTATTCCGATGCTTTGTTTCTATTGTTTTTATGTTGTTTGTTTTGTGCCTCGTACCGATCTTTTGAGTTAAGCCAATTTCCACTGATTTTTATAGTTTGTTCTAATGTTGTTCTGTTACACCACTGTCCCAGGTTAGGGGAGGGTTGAGCGCCCAGAAACATTTTAACCCTGCCACTGGCCTGTCCCGATTTCAGTGATTGTCGTTGGTTCATGTCTGTCATATTTGTTTTTCGTGAATTGTTTTGTTATAAGTTAGGCCGTTGGTTTTCTCGTTTGAATAGGTTAACACTTTTCGTGTCGGGCCCTTTTATAGTCGACTAACGGAATGGCTTTTTTCTCATTATTGAAGGCCGTACGGTTGACTATGATTGCTTATTACTCCTCATTTGACCTCTTTTGGATAGTTGTCTCATTTGAAATAATACCACATCTCCTTATCTTTATATTGACGCATTACAATGTAAAATATTAATTAAGTCAGGTAAGGGAGCTACCATTTGATTTTTATGGGGGCTAGGATGAAACATTTTGTCCTGCATTTTTTTTTTAGTTGTAATCTCTGTCCTGCCTTTCTATTTTTCACTCTATTCTGTCCTGCCTTTTTTATTAGTTTATCCTGACTTTTGTTACATAAATTGTTATCCTGCCTTTTTGTTTTGCCAAGTTGCTCATCCTGCAGTTTTTTTCACTCAAAACTCCTGTCCTGCCTTTTTTTTTAAATTTGATCCTAGCCCTTCCCCCACCCCCAATAAAAATCAAATGGTAGCTCCCTAAATGTATAATTGACTTGCATTTATGATTGATTGACGTTTGTTTGTTCGTCATCACGCGACAAATTTTGATGATACCGAAGACGAAAACCAATTGTACAATTAAGGAACGTTGTAGCACGAGTCCGTAAGATAGATGATATCTAATTTAAGTGCGTACTTTCGGTTACAGACAATAACCTTGTTGTATTAATCACAAACCTGAGTTATGCTTCTGTATTCCTTTGATCATTTCTTGATGAGTTATTCTAAATTCTGTCCCAGGATACAAAAGTGTTGCCATGACAGCATGCTTTGAATGCGTATGTATTACAGCACCGGCTTCTTTATAAAAAAAACATTATTCTGCCGTTAAAAAAATGATCAACAGCATTTTTTTTTTATAGCTTTTGCATTTGCATGTAATAATTGTACCTTATAGTTATGTTAAATTTTATGTATGTTCTCTTTATAATAGCTATGTAAAAAATGTAACTAGTTTTATGAGAAATAAACTCATTCCTTCGTAGCTGCTATAATGGATGAAATTTCACTTAAATATTTCAACTTCAGGACACTGCTTACCTCTCATGGTAAAGGCATTCATGAACAATGGAGTACATTGACTTTTTCGTAATTTTTTGGACGGTGGCGGATGGCTGATACCTTCGCCATGTATTGTCTGAACAAATAAATCTTCCGGCTGAAAAGAAAATTAATTGAACCAAATAAGACAATATTGCAATACATAAAATGTAACAGTACAATTGGATCAACAGCTCTGGAATAGGAATTTTATAAAATCACCGAAATAAGTTCTAGGAGTTTTGTAAAATCCTTAATAAAAAGTTTAAAGTTAATATAATTCGAACGTTGATTTTTAATGTAAAAGAGCCTAACTGATGGGATTTATGGTTTTACCATATTTTGCAAACATCTATCAAACTTCGATTTTAAAAGGGGCTTGACACGATCTTAAACTTTACATGTTAATGTATAAACTTGCATCGAAGACCTTAATAAACACCGCGAAATAGTTTGTATTTGAAAGAGAATGCAGACCCTATAAACTTCTTAAAGAGTCTTTGTTTTTGTTATGAATGATCATCTTTATATAATTAGGAGGGGTTACACAATTTATTTTCCTAAATGTTTCAAACTTGCGGTGGCGCCATCTTTAAGCATATAATTATAAGTGGTAATTATATGGCCAGAAATATGACATACTGATGCTGCATACTCAAAGTACCGATACCAAGCTTTAAATTTTATAGTGTGGATTGAAAACGTTTTAAAAAATGTGTAAGTTTAACAATAACTTTAAGGGAAATAAGCTTTGCGTGGCTTTCTTATCGTTCCCTTAAGTTTTACGACATATCTAATGAAGCAGGGTCTTTCTATATTAAATAGTTTAGAAAGTTCCTGAATGAAGCGATCCTTTTTTGCCGTTTATGTTGTACTGTTACACAAATTTCCAAGGTAAGGAGGCGGGTTAGAGGCTCACAAACATGTTAAACCCGTCACATTCTGTATGTGCTGTCCCAAGTCAGGATTCTGTTGTTCGTTGGTGGTCGTTGTTTGTTGTCTGTCGTAATTGTTTTTATTTGTAGTGTATAATTGTTTTGTCACAAATCAGGTCGTTGGTTTTCTCGTTAGACATCCACATGTTCCGGATCTTTATAGATTATGCTGAACACACGTGCACACGTTGAAATGTCTCGCCTTCTTTTTTTATAATCAAAATTGAAGTATAATAATGCGGTTATAAGGTCAAAATTAAGGTGAATTAAACAGCTAAGCCATTTTGACAGTTCCTGGAGTTTATGATTTGGTAAAAAAAAAATCAGAAATTCGCCAATATCAGACCAAAGGTGACACCACTGGCATCATGATCGGTAACTTATCTTTCTTCCTTTGTTTGTATATATATCTGACTGTTAGAAGTATTACCAGTTAAGTCAATTTGTTCTCAGTTGTAGAATAGGTTACCCTTTTGTTTGGAAAAAATACCCAAATTAAAATGGAAGTAACAGCTACATATATTCGTCTGTCGCTATGTAAGCAGTAGTCTGTAAAATATATAAAAAAAATCTTTACCCAAGCCTTTACTAATAACAATTAGATACATTATATAAATTAATGTGTTCTGTTTATATGCTCTGTGGTGTTAAAATGTTTTAAAAAAAATGTTCGAGTTATCCCTCTTTGTACATAACAGGTCAACTGACTTATGATTATATTGGTTTCCTGATGAATCATTCCCAATCAGAATGACAGTTGTGAGAATGGATGGATGAAAGTAGTATATCATATGTCTCTCTTTGTTATGATTTATATGCCTGTTTTAGAATTTGAATTATACTGTTTAAAAGTCTTTTCTCACGCTAAGAACCTTAGTCTGTATACTATTCTTTTCTAGAGTTTTTTTATCACAGATTCTATTAATGATTCCATTTTGGCCCCAATATTTTGTTCTAATGTAAACACATTTCTTCACAGGAAAAGGTGTGTTATTCTTTAATTTATTCTATTGTTTTTATTTGTTTTAAAAGTTTTAAGGATTATGGTAGATTTCGGCAAACATTGTAACAAGTTATTTTACAAATTCTTCCCACAAACAATTGGTGGCAATTAAGAATGCCATTCTGTATATTATGCTATGATACCCAATAAATTAATTGCATAAAACAGTGACTTGTGGGGTGCACATTTGCAGATAGATATAGCAAGGATTTGTATAGTAAAAGAACCTTCTTACTATACAAATCCTTGGATATGGCAAAATCATTGATATGGACAGACTAAGATAATGGTATGTATATCATATCAGTAGTTCATTAGGACTTCCCTTCATCTTGCTTCAAACTTGGTAGACAATAACATTTAAAAGTCCATTTCCCAATTAAAAATCTATTTCTGTGCAAAGAATATTATCTAGTGGGAGTTAAATTAATATAACAATTCAGTCAGGTCTGCATTCAGCTCAATGTAATTTTCCAGTTAAATAATCATGTCCAAATTTTTTTGGCAAATTTCAGACTACATTAACTTCAAAGTAATGAACTCATAATATGGTTTCTTCATCTCAACAGATAGACAAATGAGTTGATTCACCAAATCATATTTTTTTCAAGAGATTTGCAACCTTTTTAAACCATGTTTTAAGATTTTATATGTGGCACCACCCCTCGCCTATTGAAATTATGGTGAAAACTAAAAAATTTGGTAAATGAGGAATATTCTAACATAAGTATTTGTTGATGTAGGTGGCCACTGTTAATTTTTTTCAAAATGCGGTCATAAATTTTGCAAAATTATGCCAAAAATCAGTTTATAATGAACTTCCCTACATTATCGACATCACAACTACACCAGTTATGATGCAATCGATTAAAATCTTCTTTAACAGAAACAATTAGACTTTATAACATATGCCTTCATCAAATTATCATCACATTTAAAAATGTTCAGATTTTAGAGCAAAAATAAGGAGTTTTAATAAAAAAATAAATAATTTTAGACTGATACTGTGTAAATATTCACTGCAAAAAACTAAGTTAATCTATTAGTAAAATACTGAAAAAGCAAAAGATCCCTCTAACATGTTTGACTTTGCCATATTCTGTATGTATGCGCCCCAAGTCAGGAGCCTGTAATTCAGTGGTTGTCATTTGTTGATGTGTTACATATTTGTCTTTCATTCATTTTTTGTACATAAATTAGGCCATTAGTTTTCTTGTTTGAATTGTTTTACATTTGTCATTTTCAGGGCCTTTTATAGCTGACTATGCGGTATGGGCTTTGCTCATTGTTGAAGGCTGTACAGTGACCTATAACTGTTATTTTCTGTGTCCTTTGGTCTCTTGTGGAGAGTTGTCTCATTGGCAATCATACCACATCTTCTTTTTTTTACATGACTGAAGGTGCAGGGCTGAATAACCTCTTTGAAAATTGTAAATGCCAATACAACTGCATACCAAATACCATTGACTTCTCATATGTAAGTTCCCTTTAAACTGACAAACACAAACTTTAACATCTAAACAATGCAAAAGTTTCCAAGTCAATAAACTATGGGTGGCAGGGCCATATAAAAGGGAATGCTATTACAATTGCATACTAAATATCATTGACTTAGTGTTGTTGGTTACTGTAAAGTCAGAAATTATTGCGAGGTTTTTATTATTGCGAAAAAGTTGTTAGTCCAATAATTTAATCTCGCATTTTGAAATATTTTATATGAAATAAACAGGATTTTTCTCAAAATCGTAAAAATTGAAATCGCATTTAAGTCTAAACTGACAAAGTCTCAATAATAAATGCACAGAATAGTTTCTGAATTTACAGTAATCATAAACTGATCTAATCACAACTTCAAAATGTTAACTATGCAATTTAAAGGACTGAGGGGGCTGGGCCAAAAAAAGCCATGGAAATGAGATGGATCACCATGCAGACAATCACAAAACATGTAAATTCAGCTAAAGTTTCTAAGTCAATAGACCATGACTGAAGGGGCAGGGCCAAATAATCTTGATGAACTTGATATGTGCCAATGCTAATACAACTGCATATCAAATACCACTGACCTACCAATTGTGGTTCTCCTTGAATTGACTTATTAGCAAACTTATACATGTAATCTAAGCATAGATGTTTCATGTGTTGGCTCTCCAATAATTGGGAATCATTCATGTTTTTTTTTTTGACATATGGAATAATTCAGAATAGCATTTTATATAATACGTAAACTATTGTTGAAATCATACCACAAAAATAGTCTCAATTGTTGTGAAATGTTCCAAAGATACCGTCCTGAAATGAATTACCCTTTATATGTGGACTAACAAATTATTTGAGGTCTTCCATGTATTGATTTACCATATATAAGTTTACTTCCTAGCAAGGTTCTATGTGCGAAAACACTGCTTCTGCACTGCTTTTAGTTTGTTTTCATATATGTGACCTTGAACTTAAGACATCATATTTGATAGGATCTTTCTCATTAAATAACATATATCCAAATTTAGGTGAGGCCTTGGTGGCGTTGTTGTCGGAGTAGTTAAAACTACTGTATCACTAGCCTTTCAACACAGAGGTTGTAAGTTCGAACCCTGCATGTGGCAAGTGCACTTGACTCATCTTAATGGACTATAATTGTCAGTTTTCCTGTCGAAGGTTGTGGTTCTCTAACGTACTACCACTAGCCAATGAATCCAAATACAGATTAAATTGCAGCATAATTCCTTGAAGTTCCCCAAAAAACCTTTCACTTCCATTTTTGATATGTGGCTTTCGACATTTTAACCTCAAACTAGATCAACATACCCTTAATTAATATTCAGACTCCAGCCAACCAGTCTATAAAATAAGATGTGGTATGATTGCTGATGAGACAACTAGTCTATAGGTGCTCCAAAGTTCAAATGAGGCTAATTATAAGCAGCTAAATGTTGCTGTACAGCCTTCAACAATGAGCAAAATCAATACTGTATACCAGGAAGTTTTCTATATAATCCCTAGGACAAAACAAGGGGAGATGATTCAAACAAGAATTAGACTAATTTATAACCAAATAATTTATGAAAAACAAATATGACAGACAAGTACTTCTTCTAAATGGATTGTGTCCTTGGCATTGAAGCTGCAAATACCAGTTTTTATGTCTGACCTAGCCTCAAGGACATAGTCGGTCATCA
The DNA here is from genome assembly GCF_021869535.1 of Mytilus californianus. NCBI lineage: Eukaryota > Metazoa > Mollusca > Bivalvia > Mytilida > Mytilidae > Mytilus > Mytilus californianus. The sequence continues at coordinate 40,159,674 of NW_026262712.1, forward strand.
AAATTGATGAATTATGCTAGGGTCAACATATTTGTAACAAACTCATACCTTTGAAGAGGAACTAAATAAGGACCTTTCAATTTTTCAACAAACAGAAACATTTCTATGTAATTGTTCTTTATTAAAAAGAGAGACAAACATATGGTAACATAGAAAAACATGCACCCTGCATTAAAAAACCCTATAGGGAAAAAGCATGGGTGCATTGTGTAATTGTAACAGATATTTCAAGAGTACAATTGTCATGAACAAACAGGGTTGTTAGTGGAAGAACTATATATTACATCGAGACTACCACATGTAAAATTGTCATGAACAAACAGGGTTATTATCAACAGTGTGAAAGTTCAATTAAATCAATTTCATGGACAGGGTTTTTCATTTTGTTAGATAAATCTTTGTAAAACAGGCAAAATTTCGTAGCATATAAAATGCAGATATATCTATAGAGGTAAATTTCTATTTTGTATTCGACAGAGCTGATGAAATACTAAACATTTTGAGTTTAATAAAACTTGATCAAAAACACCTTCAAATATTGGAGATTAATCTTGTTACACAGAAATTAGTATCTTAATAATTCTGTGACACTTAATTTAAATCAATCAATCAATCATTAATCCCAATAAGAAACCTTAACCTATAACTACTTATTAAAAGGGTGGGGGTGGGGGTGGGGTGGGGTGGGCGACGAAAGGAGGGGTGAATCAAACTTAAAATAAGGGTGTTGACCAAGCTGTCACCATTATTCTGTAGTCATTATATTTGGGACACGAAATTGGGCTTGGGGCAAATAATATCAGATGCATTTTTGTAGATGATGACTCGTAAATAAAATTTGAAATCCCCATGCCAAACCAAACCCCTTAATGCATTATCTAGACCTCTGTTTACAAGCTTTTTTTTTTACAGAGCTCTAAAGAATACTTTTATCTTACTTTATATACATCTGACATAACTTATCTAACTTACATTGATACATAAAAAAATGATAACTTATATATTCTTAATTGTTGACCTTCCGTGCAGTGACAGAATTTACAAGTATGAAGAGAAAAGCAGGGGTAATCCCTCCCCTTACGCCTCAATCTCAGCCTGCTAGTCTCTCCATTCACCAATAAATGTTAGTCAGGAAGGCGACTAAAGCAATTCTGTAAAAAATAACAAAACATTTTATACACAAAAAATATCAGATGCATAAATAAAAAAAAAAATATTTAACCCACATTTTATACCACCCAGTTATTATCTAGAACTCTATTCTTTTTTTTCTCTTCTTTTTTTTCTTTTTCTTTTTCTTTTTTTTTTTTAGAGCTCCAAATAACAACTCTCTTCAAATAGTATACATCTGATATGAACAACATTTGTACAAAACCTTTACCAAAGGAACTAACCAGTATGAAAAGATAAGCAGGGGTATTCCCTCCCCTTATACCCATTTCTCAGCCTGCCAGTCTTCCCATTCATCACAACTGGTGTTCCTGATAATTTACAGAACACTATAAAAAAGAGTGTTGTACATCTAGATTGGACATAGTGTGATGATAACTATAAAGATAATATACACTTGCAGTGCATCCTTAATTTTGTACTATGCTGAATACGTGTAGTTAATCTTCAACTAATCAATCAAATGTAAATAAATACAATTTGAAATTCATAGAATAGCTTCTGTTTTCCCTGTTTGTCCTTCATTCACACAAAAAGAATTTAATAATTTTAATGAAATAATGCAAAACTCTGTCTCAAATAAATGTTTAAACATTTTCCATCCTCATTCTAATGATAATACTTCTTTATAAATAGTAATCATAAATGTATTCAAGATTGCATAATGAAACTGTACAAAATACCACAAATTATTTATTTTGCATTTTTTTTGTCATTCCTCACAGATTTATTCTAATGTAACCAAAACATCTTCGAAAAAAGAGATTTAAACCAATGGCAGCTGCCTGATTGTTTTCACTGGTCACACTAAAGTCCTCTACTTTAACTACTTCATGTATTAACTATGACCATTTAAGGGAGAACTGTAGGCCTCTGAAATTCTAATGTAATCGACATGTCTGGTTAAAAAGACATAAATCTTTACAACTGACTCTCTCCTATCCTTCCTCTCTCTCTCTCTCTCTCTATTGAATTGTACAAGAATACTAATACACTATATTGTTTGTCAATAATTGTTTCCAAGTTCATCCACAAAGTCTCTTCTTCTGTATCAGTTGATTTGTAATTTCTCAAGCTCAGTTAATCTACAAAGAAACAACAAAATGTCAATTAAAACATGGCAATTAAATTGACAAAATAACATTTTTAATTCTTGATGTCAGAAGTGATTCATACCATATATACATATAGGATTGATTGATTGATTGTTGCATGCTTAATGTCCAGTGATCAATATATCATGCATATTTTGAACATGCTTAAGGTGGTATGGTTGTCTTTCGCCATCTTGGATTGTAAAAATCAGAGAATCTAAGGTCCAGATTTTCAATCAAGTTAGCAAAATTAGATGCAGAAATGTAGATAACTTATGTGAATTTGCATTTCAAAGAACAAATTTATAAGATTATAACTCATAAATATTAATATTTTTACAAGATTATTTCTGCTTGAATTTTAATAATTTCAAATTGGCATTTTAAGTGAAGTAACTCTGAAATAGTGCATTTTCTGAAGGAATCTACTTGGAATTTTGCTATTTTGAATTTTAGCCAGATGAAACGCACTGTGACCCTATCTTTTCTTTTGATATTTTCAAAGCATTTTCTAAAAGCTAACTTTTCGTATTCTATTTTACAATTCTATCATTTAGTTTAGATTCTAATCACATAATGATGTTTTTTCCTGTATAATCCATACACAATATGTCATTTTGTAACAACCTGTAGCTTGAACAAATGTGCTGTGACCATACGTTTTTATAATATTTTTGAACATATTTTGATATTTACTATGCTTTGGCAAAGTATGAACAAATTCTATCATTTTTAATTTAGACTCTCCCATACCACCTTAAAGGAAAGTTACCATGCCATTATAATTTTTGCATCACATTTATAAGCATTAAACATAACATATAACTGAGAAACAAGAGTATTTAATCTTGCTAGTATCAATGTTTCTTATCAAAATTTCAAACTTTCAAATATTTGGTCAAGACTGTGTGGCTCAGGGCTTTGCTCATTGTTGAAGGCTGTACGGTGACCTATAGTTGTTAATTTCTGTGTCATTTTGGTCTCTTGTGGAGAGTTGTCTCATTTGCAATCATACCACATCTTCTCTCTTTTTTTATATTAACAGTATTATGGATAAAAAAGGTATGATGATAATCAAGTTTCCATTATATAATTGCAGGAGCAATATTTCATAACCATTTTGTTTTTACTGTAAACTTACCTTGAAGTTGGTAATACAGTACTTCCAGGTCCTACTGTCCTAAGATCTTTAAATAGATCACATACAATTCTTATTTCCTGGATATCTGAAGAAGAAAAAATCATGTACAGTCATATCCTTAAGGATGTACTTAGGTGAGGTTTTGGAATTTGTGTTAAATGTTCGGACTCATTGGTGTTTTTCGATACGATACAAGGTAAAATATTTTGCCCCATAACACCCTTTTTTTTTTCATATAAGACTTATAATAGCTCATAAAAGGTCATTTAACAAAATTTAAGCAGATTCTTGATTTTTTTTCCTTTTGATTTGAGACCCAAATTATACCAATGCATTAATATAAGGTAAAAGTCTGAGCCAGCCTTTTCCTGCCATATTTTATAAATCAAATATCTCGAAAAGGAGCTGCATGACCTATCAATATTTTTAGTTTATTTTGATCCTTAACTAATACTCTTTCAGCTTAAAGTATCAATTTTAAATGCTTGATTTATTAATTTTTACCTTATATCACCCAAGTACATCCTTAAAAATGCTTATATGGAATTTTAATTATAAGTCAAAGTAGGACAATTTTCCACTTAGTACTTTACTGGGCTGTGCAAACTTAAAAGTACTGTTTCAGATTTTTATTTCTTTTAAGGTTATGCATGATTTTAATGTTACAAGTCAATTTTTGACTTGTAATGAGTAGTTTTTCACAACAGTCGCTACCAGTGGAGTCAGAGCTGCTTATCCTTTATTTTCTATTCAGAGCAAGTAAGTAGATATAAGAAGATGTGGTATGAGTGCCAATGAGACAACTCTCCATCCAAGTCAAAATTTATAAAAGTAAACCATTATAGGTCACAGTACGGTCTTCAACACGGAGCCTTGGCTCACACCGAACAGTAAGCTATAAAGGGCCCCAAAAAATAACTAGTGTAAAACCATTCAAATGGGAGTGTATATATCCATCATTGTAGTGGGGTTTGTATTACTAAATCTATTTTCTGGATGAATTTTTTTTTTATTGCTCCAATGCAAAAACTACCGGTGCAAAAAAATTTGGTTGTACACTTTATCAGAATATATTAATGAAGACCTTTGGCTTTATGCATTTATCTTGATAGCTTTTCTGAAAATACAGTGAATTAACACACCAAAAATAAAATAAGAGCTATAAGGTTATTTGCAACATGTAATCAGAGTAATGTTGCCATGTTTTTTTTTAGTATAATTACCTTGTCTTTTGTATGTAACAGCTTCAGACTCAGTTGTGATGTGCCTTTCTGTGAGATTTATCAGTTTATAGTCCACTAGTACTGTCCATCCACATGAATACTGGTCACATCAAAATAAATGTCAATAATTCACTTGCTGGTTCCAAGGCCGTTGTAAATAATTCACTTGCTGGTTTCAATTTTGAATTTTAAGTCTATTAACTTCAGTCAGTTCCATGTTTGAATATTTCATTGTCCACTTTTCTAACTGGTCGCATATATCATCATACAATAAGTCCATTAAGTCAAGACATTAAAAAACTGGTTATTATTAGAATATTTCATTATCACTATAGTTGGTACCTATTTGATTCCACACATCTTCTATCCTTGTGCCATTACTGGTATATTTTTTTTTTTTAAATTCAAAAGTGCCTATTTAATGTAATTTTTTCAGAAAATTTAGAAGCTTTTTCAATGATTATTTAAAAAAGTTTATTTACCAAATAATTTTATTTAAAGAAAGGATAATTTAAATCATAATTTGATGAAAATGTTAACTATCAGCTGTAGGGGAGCTTACAAAGTATACAAAGTATACACAAAATTCACATGAAAGAAAGATAGTTTTTGCAGCCTTGTGGCTCAATCTCTGGTGGATAGTTCTCATTGGCATTCTTACTAAATCTCATCGGCATTCTAACCACATCTCATTGCAATTCTAACCACATCTCATTGGCATTATTACCACATCTCATTAGTATTTTTAGCGCATCTCATTAGCATTATTACCACATCTCATTAGCTTTATTACCACATCTCATTAGCTTTATTACCACATCTCATTAGCTTTCTTAGCACATATCATTAGCTCTATTACCACATCTAATTTGCATTCTTAGAGCATCTCATTAGCTCCATTACCACATCTCATTTGCATTCTTAGCGCATCTCATCAGCTTTATAACCACATCTCATTTGCATTCTTAGCGCATCTCATCAGCTTTATAACCACATCTCATTAGCTTTATTCGTCACATCTCATTAGCATTATTACAACATATCTTTAGCTTTATAACCACATCTCATTAGCATTATTACCACATCTCATTAGCTTTACTACCACATCTCATTAGCTTTATTACCACATCTCATTAGCTTTCTTAGCACATATCATTAGCTCTATTACCACATCTCATTTGCATTCTTAGCGCATCTCATCAGCTTCATAACCAAATCTCATTAGCCTTATTATCACATCTCATTAGCATTATTACCACATATCTTTAGCTTTAAAACCACATCTCATTTGCATTCTTAGCGCATCTCATTTGCATTCTTAGCACATCTCATCAGCTTTATAGCCACATCTCATTTGCATTCTTAGCGCATCTCATCGGCTTTATTACCACATCTCATTAGCTTTATTACCACATCTCATTAGCTTTATTACCACATCTCATTAGCATTATTACAACATATCTTTAGCTTTATAACCACATCTCATTGGCATTTTACCACATTTCATTTGCATTCTTAGCGCATCTCATTAGTTGTATTAACACATCTCATTGGCATTCTAAGCGCATCTCATCAGCTTTATAACCACATCTCATTAGCTTTATTACCACATCTCATTAGATTTATTACCACATCTCATTAGCATTATTACAACATATCTTTAGCTTCATCTCATTGGCATTTTTACCACATTTCATTTGCATTCTTAGCGCATCTCGTTAGTTGTATTAACACATCTCATTGGCATTCTAAGCACATCTCATTGGCATTTTTACCACATCTCATTTACATTCTCCATTGATCACTGGACCAATTATTCTATTATTTATTTAGAGAATAAACCTTTTAACAGATTTTTAAATTGCTTTTCTGAAAATCTTGAATAAGATAAAAGAGGATCTGAGGTATATTTCAATGAGACAGCATGCCAACAACACACTTGAACAATATAAATAAGATGGCAAAAATTATATTCTGTGATAATAGGTGTCTAAAAAATTATTAAATGTTGTGGCCAAATAATAAGTATCTTTGATAATTTTTTTTCTCGTACCAAAAAGCTTAAGATTATAAAGGTCACTGTTTTTACTTCATATTTTTTATCCAATAAAAGTGTTTTTGGCATGGAAAATTCTATTACAAAGTTAATTAAGTTTCATTTGGCCAGGAGGAGGCTAATTTTTGTATTTACAAACTAACAAATCTGAAAGCTGCTTTAAGCATTTACATTATATTGATGGGTTTAGAATTTTTTTACCATTGGAGAGTTATGTCCCTTATTATTAGAAAAGATTTGTTTTTTTAATTATAAATTTCACAATGTACCACTTTACAAAACTGAAAAGATTTATTTTGGAAGATTCAAAATTTAAAATCTGATATTGTTTCCTTTAAATAAAAAGGGCTTCTGCAACAATTATCTTTAACGTTTCTGCTGAAACTAAATTGGAAATTTGGATATAATTACTTTTTAATCTAAAACATGATAAAGGATGTTTTTTGTTTATTCAGACATCTACACTTTTAATCAGCAATACCTCAAACCAGTACAAACATTTCAACAGAAACTTTGGACAACATTAAAAGACACTGAAGGTCGGTGTTTTTTCAGGTGCCATTTATATGGCTTCCGCCAATAAAAACTGGCAGCCTTGTAATAGCCAGGAGTACTACAAGTGGCATTGAAACAGTCATATCTTTCCAGAATAGATAAATAGCTTGTAGTTACTGAATTATGACAGGCTAGACTGGCTGTTGTTATACAAATTATTAAGGGAGTTTTCCAATGCAAACATTTATTATGCCTCATTTATGGGCATTATGTTTTCTGGTCTGTGCCTCCGTTCGTTCGTCCTGCTTCAGGTAAAAATTTTTGGATGAGGTAGTTTTTGATGAAGTCCAATCAACTTGAAACTTTGTACACTTCCCTATGATATCATCTTTCTAATTTTAATGCCAAATTAGAGTTTTTTCCTCCATTTTTCAAAGTCCACTGAACATAGAAAATGATAGTGCGGATGGGGCATCCGTGTACAATGGATACAATCTTATATGTCTTTACCAAATAGGAAGGGAGAAAGGGTTCAGGGGAGGAACCAGCAATCTTTAAAAAAAAGGGGGATCCAACCCAGGAGAAAGTGCGGGTTTTAAATATATGTCCCCATTCAAATGCATTATCATTAAAAAAAAGGGGGGGGGGGGGGGTTTCAACCCCAACCCCTGGATCGGCCACTGGGGTCTCAAAAATTTTACAGACTTGGAAATAATTTTGAAATGTAATAGACCCATTATTTTAAAACAAAGACTTTCAGACTGGATTTGCATACCAAAAATAAAAATTGGTTTGTATTCCTACTCATATTCATATTGTTAACAAGAAGTTCTCTTTCTAAAAGAAGATATTAAAAACCTATCCCTCTACAAGACTAGTACCTTAAACCCTTATCTGTAAACTCACTCCATCAGTCTCTATTATTCTCTCTCCCCTATCCCCTCCCCTCTCCCCTCTCCTTTCTCTCCCTCTCTTGTCTTCCATCCTTCCAACCTATTTAATTAAGTACCAATTGTTAGTAATGGTTAGTGTTGATACTTTAAGAATAAGATGTTTTTTATATTAAGATACAACCTGTAGAGGGATGGATAATTTTGCATGGAGACATACTTTTCAATTAAATATTTTTAAACCAAATATAAAAATTTATGTTTTCTGTTACTACTAGGAATTTAACAACAGAATGAGTAACAGTTCATTTTCAAATAAACAAAAATAAAATGAATATGAATATTTTAAAAAAGAATACTTTTCACTACCAATTATAACCTCCTCAATGGTCCTATGCTTGCCTGATGTGCTGGAGGTAAAGGGCTCTATCCCATGTATGGACAAACCAAAGACTTTAAAAGGGGTATTTGCTGCTTCTCCCTTAAGCAAGTAGTATTTAAAAGTAAGAGCAAAGTCTAGTTGACTCTGAGTCAGAATAATATATCCCGGAAGGGTTGGAGATCTTTCTCAGACTAACATCCTTTACTTTGGAAAATTCCCAAAATTATACTGATAAACCTTGCATTACGAAATTGGTATCTTAAATGTTCTGTTCAGAAAGTTCCTTTAAAAATCTGTAAAATGGTTTAGGAATAGCTAATACATATATGTTCTACGTCTGATTTTTAAGGGCAATTTGATCTAAAATTTGAAAATTTGAAAAATTATTTCACCATTTTTTAACTTTATCTTTAACATCAGACATGAATTATGGTTTTATTAAAATTTAAAGGGAATATATCATTATTCCTTTTCATTTATAAATTTCCATATTATTTTATCTTGAAATTTCCAAATGAAGGACAAAAGGTATTAACATTATTTATCTTTATTTAAAATGTATTAACTAATCTTTTGACGTTTTTTTGTTTGCATGTGTTGTTGGTTGCTGTTCACTTACATATATCAAAACAATCCTCAGAAATAAAAATGTATACTCTTAATTATATTTAATTCCAGTTAAAAGAATGTATCCATTCCGTATCATGATATAATTAAATCCAAAATTCCAGTTAAAAGAATGTATCCATTCCGTATCATGATATAATTAAATCCTCCAAATTCCAGTTAAAAGAATGTATCCATTCCGTATCATGATATAATTAAATCCTCCAAATTCCAGTTAAAAGAATGTATCCATTCCGTATCATGATATAATTAAATCCAAAATTCAAGTTAAAAGAATGTATCCATTCCGTATCATGATATAATTAAATCCCAAATTCAAGTAAAAAGAATGTATCCATTCTGTTTCATGATATGATTAAATCCCAAATTCCAGTTAAAAGAATGTATCCATTCCGTATCATGATATAATTAAATCCAAAATTCCAGTTAAAAGAATGTATCCATTCCGTATCATGATATAATTAAATCCCAAATTCAAGTAAAAAGAATGTATCCATTCTGTTTCATGATATGATTAAATCCCCCAAATTCAAATTAAAAGAATGTATCCATTCTGTTTCATGATATGATTAAATCCCCCGAATTCAAATTAAAAGAATGTATCCATTCCATATCATGATATAATTAAATCCCAAATTCAAGTTAAAAGAATGTATCCATTCCATATCATGATATAATTAAATCCCAAATTCAAGATAAAATAATGGACCCATTTCTGCATCACGATATAATTAAACCCCAAGCATTTTTTTCTTTTTTTTTTCTATTTTTCTTAAAATCATTAAAAACCATCACCCATGCATTTTTCTTTTTTTTTTTTTTTTCTATTTTTAAAAGAATGTATCCATTCCGTATCATGATATAATTAAATCCAAAATTCAAATAAAAAGAATGTATCCATTCCGTATCATGATAAAATTAAATCCCAAATTCCAGTGAAAAGAATGTATCCATTCTGTTTCATGATATGATTAAATCCCAAATTCCAGTTAAAAGAATGTATCCATTCCGTATCATGATATAATTAAATCCCAAATTCCAGTTAAAAGAATGTATCCATTCCGTATCATGATATAATTAAATCCCAAATTCAAGTAAAAAGAATGTATCCATTCTGTTTCATGATATGATTAAATCCCCCAAATTCAAATTAAAAGAATGTATCCATTCCGTATCATGATATAATTAAATCCCAAATTCAAGTTAAAAGAATGTATCCATTCTGTATCATGATATTATTAAATCCCCCAAATTCCAGTTAAAAGAATGTATCCATTCCGTATCATGATATAATTAAATCCCAAATTCAAGTTAAAAGAATGTATCCATTCCATATCATGATATAATTTAATCCCAAATTGAAGATAAAATAATGGACCCATTTCTGCATCACGATATAATTAAACCCCAAGCATTTTTTTTCTTTTTTTTTTCTATTTTTCTGAAAATCATTAAAAACCCTCACCCATGCATATTTTTTTTTTTTTTTTTTTTTTCTTTTTTTAAAAGAATGTATCTATTCCGTATCATGATATAATTAAATCCCAAATTCCAGTTAAAAGAATGTATCCATTCCGTATCATGATATAATTAAATCCCAAATTCAAGTAAAAAGAATGTATCCATTCTGTTTCATGATATAATTAAATCCTCCAAATTCCAGTTAAAAGAATGTATCCATTCCGTATCATGATATAATTAAATCCAAAATTCAAGTTAAAAGAATGTATCCATTCTGTATCATGATATTATTAAATCCTCCAAATTCCAGTTAAAAGAATGTATCCATTCCGTATCATGATATAATTAAATCCAAAATTCCAGTTAAAAGAATGTATCCATTCCGTATCATGGTAAAACAAGTGAAACTGTGAGCTACTGCCCACTGAGGATACCCCCAACAAATACTTCAGTACGCAGGAAGTTGTTAGAGTTGGGAATCCAAAAACGCCTCACACAGTATAGCTGACTTTTATCAGCCCTGAAACCAAATTTCAGAAATCCTTGTATTGAAGTTCCTGATAAAAAGGTGACGAAAATTTCCACCTTAGCTATCATGTGTAAATGATACAAGTGTTTGGTTAACAGGAAGTTGTTGAGTGATGAATCTGAAAATGCATCCCACAGTATAGCTGCATTTTATCAACACTGAACCAAATTTCAGAAATCCTTGTATTGTTGATGCTGACCGACTGAATGATGGACAGACAGACAGAGGTAAAACAGTATACCCCCACTTTTTTAAAGGGTTTATTTTAATCCCCCAAATTACAGTTAAAGGAATGTATCCATTCCGTATCATGATATTATTAAATCCCAAATTCAGTTTAAAGAATGTATCCATTCTGTATCATGATATAATTAAAACCCAAATTCAAGTAAAAAGAATGTATCCATTCTGTTTCATGATATAATTAAATCCCCCAAATTCCAGTTAAAAGAATGTATCCATTCTGTATCATGATATAATTAAATCCCAGATTCCAGTTAAAAGAATGTATCCATTCTGTTTCATGATATGATTAAATCCCAAATTCCAGTTAAAAGAATGTATCCATTCCGTATCATGATATAATAAAATCCCAAATTCCAGTTAAAAGAATGTATCCATTCCGTATCATGATATAATTAAATCCCAAATTCAAGTAAAAAGAATGTATCCATTCTGTATCATGATATTATTAAATCCCCCAAATTCCAGTTAAAAGAATGTATCCATTCCGTATCATGATATAATTAAATCCCAAATTCCAGTTAAAAGAATGTATCATTTCCGTATCATGATATAATTATATCCCAAATTCCAGTTAAAAGAATGTATCCATTCCGTATCATGATATAATTAAATCCCAAATTCAAGTTAAAAGAATGTATCATTTCCGTATCATGATATAATTAAATCCCAAATTCAAGTTAAAAGAATGTATCATTTCCGTATCATGATATAATTATATCCCAAATTCCAGTTAAAAGAATGTATCCATTCCGTATCATGATATAATTAAATCCCAAATTCAAGTTAAAAGAATGTATCCATTCCATATCATGATATAATTAAATCCCAAATTCAAGTTAAAAGAATGTATCCATTCCGTATCATGATATAATTAAATCCCAAATTCAAGTTAAAAGAATGTATCCATTCCGTATCATGATATAATTAAATCCCAAATTCAAGTTAAAAGAATGTATCATTTCCGTATCATGATATAATTATATCCCAAATTCCAGTTAAAAGAATGTATCCATTCCGTATCATGATATAATTAAATCCCAAATTCAAGTTAAAAGAATGTATCATTTCCGTATCATGATATAATTAAATCCCAAATTCAAGTTAAAAGAATGTATCCATTCCGTATCATGATATAATTAAATCCCAAATTCAAGTAAAAAGAATGTATCCATTCTGTATCATGATATGATTAAATCCCAAATTCCAGTTAAAAGAATGTATCCATTCCGTATCATGATATAATTAAATCCCAAATTCCAGTTAAAAGAATGTATCCATTCCGTATCATGATATAATTAAATCCCAAATTCAAGTAAAAAGAATGTATCCATTCTGTTTCATGATATGATTAAATCCCCCAAATTCAAATTAAAAGAATGTATCCATTCCGTATCATGATATAATTAAATCCCAAATTCAAGTTAAAAGAATGTATCCATTCTGTATCATGATATTATTAAATCCCCCAAATTCCAGTTAAAAGAATGTATCAATTCCGTATCATGATATAATTAAATCCTAAATTCAAGTTAAAAGAATGTATCCATTCCATATCATGATATAATTAAATCCCAAATTCAAGATTAAATAATGGACCCATTTCTGCATCACGATATAATTAAACCCCATGCAAGCATTTTTTTTTCTTTTTTTTTTCTATTTTTCTTAAAATCATTAAAAACCATCACCCATGCATATTTTTTTTTTTTTTTTTTTTTTCTATTTTTAAAAGAATGTATCCATTCCGTATCATGATATAATTAAATCCCAAATTCCAGTTAAAAGAATGTATCCATTCCGTATCATGATATAATTAAATCCCAAATTCCAGTTAAAAGAATGTATCCATTCCGTATCATGATATAATTAAATCCCAAATTCAAGTAAAAAGAATGTATCCATTCTGTTTCATGATATAATTAAATCCTCCAAATTCCAGTTAAAAGAATGTATCCATTCCGTGTCATGATATAATTAAATCCAAAATTCAAGTTAAAAGAATGTATCCATTCTGTATCATGATATTATTAAATCCTCCAAATTCCAGTTAAAAGAATGTATCCATTTTGTATCATGATATAATTAAATCCCAAATTCCAGTTAAAAGAATGTATCCATTCCGTATCATGATATTATTAAATCCCCCAAATTCAGTTTATAGAATGTATCCATTCTGTATCATGATATAATTAAAACCCAAATTCAAGTAAAAAGAATGTATCCATTGTGTTTCATGATATAATTAAATCCCAAATTCCAGTTAAAAGAATGTATCCATTCCGTATCATGATATAATTAAATCCCAAATTCAAGTAAAAAGAATGTATCCATTCTGTTTCATGATATGATTAAATCCCCCAAATTCAAATTAAAAGAATGTATCCATTCCGTATCATGATATAATTAAATCCCAAATTCAAGTTAAAAGAATGTATCCATTCTGTATCATGATATTATTAAATCCCCCAAATTCCAGTTAAAAGAATGTATCCATTCCGTATCATGATATAATTAAATCCCAAATTCAAGTTAAAAGAATGTATCCATTCCGTATCATGATATAATTAAATCCCAAATTCAAGTAAAAAGAATGTATCCATTCTGTATCATGATATGATTAAATCCCAAATTCCAGTTAAAAGAATGTATCCATTCCGTATCATGATATAATTAAATCCCAAATTCCAGTTAAAAGAATGTATCCATTCCGTATCATGATATAATTAAATCCCAAATTCAAGTAAAAAGAATGTATCCATTCTGTTTCATGATATGATTAAATCCCAAATTCCAATTAAAAGAATGTATCCATTCTGTTTCATGATATAATTAAATCCCAAATTCAAGTTAAAAGAATGTATCCATTCCGTATCATGATATAATTAAATCCCAAATTCCAGTTAAAAGAATGTATCCATTCCGTATCATGATATAATTAAATCCCAAATTCAAGTAAAAAGAATGTATCCATTCTGTTTCATGATATGATTAAATCCCAAATTCCAGTTAAAAGAATGTATCCATTCCATATCATGATATAATTAAATCCCAAATTCCAGTTAAAAGAATGTATTTATTCCGTATCATGATATAATTAAATCCCAAATTCAAGTAAAAAGAATGTATCCATTCTGTTTCATGATATGATTAAATCCCCCAAATTCAAATTAAAAGAATGTATCCATTCTGTATCATGATATAATTAAATCCCAAATTCAAGTTAAAAGAATGTATCCATTCTGTATCATGATATTATTAAATCCCCCAAATTCCAGTTAAAAGAATGTATCCATTCCGTATCATGATATAATTAAATCCCAAATTCCAGTTAAAAGAATGTATCCATTCCGTATCATGATATAATTAAATCCCAAATTCAAGTAAAAAGAATGTATCCATTCTGTTTCATGATATGATTAAATCCCCCAAATTCAAATTAAAAGAATGTATCCATTCCGTATCATGATATAATTAAATCCCAAATTCAAGTTAAAAGAATGTATCCATTCTGTATCATGATATTATTAAATCCCCCAAATTCCAGTTAAAAGAATGTATCCATTCCGTATCATGATATAATTAAATCCCAAATTCAAGTTAAAAGAATGTATCCATTCCGTATCATGATATAATTAAATCCCAAATTCAAGATAAATTATGGACCCATTTCTGCATCACGATATAATTAAACCCCAAGCATTTTTTTTTTTTTTTTTTTTCTATTTTTCTTAAAATCATTAAAAACCATCACCCATGCATATTTTTTTTTTCTATTTTTAAAAGAATGTATCCATTCCGTATCATGATATAATTAAATCCCAAATTCCAGTTAAAAGAATGTATCCATTCCGTATCATGATATAATTAAATCCCCCAAATTCCAGTTAAAAGAATGTATCCATTCTGTTTCATGATATGATTAAATCCCAAATTCCAATTAAAAGAATGTATCCATTCTGTTTCATGATATGATTAAATCCCAAATTCCAGTTAAAAGAATGTATCCATTCCGTATCATGATATAATTAAATCCCAAATTCCAGTTAAAAGAATGTATCCATTCCGTATCATGATATAATTAAATCCCAAATTCAAGTAAAAAGAATGTATCCATTCTGTTTCATGATATGATTAAATCCCAAATTCCAGTTAAAAGAATGTATCCATTCCATATCATGATATAATTAAATCCCAAATTCCAGTTAAAAGAATGTATTTATTCCGTATCATGATATAATTAAATCCCAAATTCAAGTAAAAAGAATGTATCCATTCTGTTTCATGATATGATTAAATCCCCCAAATTCAAATTAAAAGAATGTATCCATTCTGTATCATGATATAATTAAATCCCAAATTGAAGTTAAAAGAATGTATCCATTCTGTATCATGATATTATTAAATCCCCCAAATTCCAGTTAAAAGAATGTATCCATTCCGTATCATGATATAATTAAATCCCAAATTCAAGTTAAAAGAATGTATCCATTCCATATCATGATATAATTAAATCCCAAATTCAAGATAAAATAATGGACCCATTTCTGCATCACGATATAATTAAACCCCAAGCATTTTTTTTCTTTTTTTTTTCTATTTTTCTTAAAATCATTAAAAACCATCACCCATGCAAATTTTTTTTTTTTTTTTTCTATTTTTCTTAAAATCATTAAAAACCATCACCCATGCATATATTTTTTTTTTTCTTTTTACTATTTTTCTTAAAATCATTAAAAACCATCACCCATGCATATTTTTTTTTTTTTTTTTTTTCTATTTTTCTTAAAATCATTAAAAACCATCACCCATGCATATTTTTTTTTTTTTTTTTTTTCTATTTTTCTTAAAATCATTAAAAACCATCACCCATGCATATTTTTTTTTTTTTTTTTTCTATTTTTCTTAAAATCATTAAAAACCATCACCCATGCATATTTTTTTTTTTTTTTTTTTTCTATTTTTCTTAAAATCATTAAAAACCATCACCCATGCATTTTTTTGTTTTTTTTTCTATTTTTCTTAAAACTATATACACATTTGACACTATCCACATTTTTATAAATAATTTTTCTGTTTCCTTCTGAAAATCTTTAACAAAAATATTGAAAAACAGTTTTGAAATGGTCATTCCCCTTTTTACACAAAAATTTGACAACTTAAATATGTTACATTTACAATAAAATTAAAAAATTATTTAAAAACAACAAAAGTGTGAAAAGAGATATAGGTACCAAACTTATTTTTCTGAAACATGTGTATCCATTTCTTTGAGTTCAAAGTTCATTGTAAAGCCAATTCTGTCATCAATACAAACTGAACAACTAAATTTGGATTCCAATGGATATCAGATACCAGTAAATTTGGAGCATGCAGTGCACCTATGGATTTGAATTTGATTTTTTGGTGTTTTAACGCCACTTTTAAGCACTACTTTGGCTATTTCATGGCGGCCAGTTTGTATTGGTGGAGGAAGCCAGAGTGCCTGGAGAAAACCACTGACCTTCAATAGGAAAACTGACAACCCTAAGTCAATAAAGATTGGAGTCATGTGCACCCGCACGAGCGGGGTTTGAATTCACAACCTCAGTGTTGACTGGCTAGTGATTACAGTTATAACTACTTAGACCACTTGGCCACCGAGGCTCCCATGTTCCTATGGATACCTTATTTACATTGGTAAGACACATGGGATGTTACTGTGGATACCTTCATTACTTTGGAGAGGAACATGTGATGTTCCTATGGATACCTTTATTTCTTTGGAGAGGAACATGTGATGTTCCTATGGATACCTTCATTACTTTGGAGAGGAACATGTGATGTTCCTATGGATACCTTCATTACTTTGGAGAGGAACATGTGATGTTCCTATGGTTACCTTTATTACTTTGGAGAGGAACATGTGATGTTCCTATGGATACCTTCATTACTTTGGAGAGGAACATGTGATGTTCCTATGGATACCTTCATTACTTTGGAGAGGAACATGTGATGCTCCTATGGATACCTTCATTACTTTGGAGAGGAACATGTGATGTTCCAATGGATACCTTCATTACTTTGGAGAGGAACATGTGATGTTCCTATGGATACCTTCATTACTTTGGAGAGGAACATGTGATGTTCCTATGGATACCTTCATTACTTTTGAGAGGAACATGTTATGTTCCTATGGATACCTTCATTACTTTTGAGCGGAACATGTGATGTTCCTATGGATACCTTCATTACTTTTGAGCGGAACATGTGATGTTCCTATGGATACCTTTATTACTTTTGAGCGGAACATGTGATGTTCCTATAGATACCTTCATTACTTTGGACAGGAACATGTGATGTTCCAATGGATACCTTTATTACTTTGGACGGGAACATGTGATGTTCCTATGGATACCTTAATTACTTTGGACGGGAACATGTGATGTTCCTATGGATACCTTTATTACTTTGGAGGGGAACGTGATGTTCCAATGGATACCTTCATTACTTTGGAGAGGAACATGTGATGTTCCTATGGATACCTTCATTACTTTGGAGAGGAACATGTGATGTTCCAATGGATACCTTTATTACTTTGGAGAGGAACATGTACCGTAATGTTCCTATGGGTATATTGATTTCTGGTAAAAATAGGACATGTTCCCATGGATACTCTAAATTCAGGGAACATCTAATTTACCAAATTTAAAACTTTAAAAAGAAGTTTAGAAAAGGACGGAGGATCTTTTTATCCCTTTATTTTAATTCTGTATCTTTAGGTTTCCGTCCCCCTTTTTTCTGTTAAAATTTGTTCTATATTTTTTTTTAAGAAGGGAGGCTATTTCAATTAATCTAAATTTTAAATATTTGGCTTCCATTTTCTGTTTCACTTTAAAATTTATCTAAACGAAGGAGATGTGTGAAACATATATTTAATTTGAAGGAAAATTTAACAGTTATTATAAGTTAATATGAAGGATTTGGTTATTCTGGGTTTTTTATAATTTGTCCTTTGTCTATGATTAATTGAAAATGATTTTAGGGATTATGTTATTGAGACAGCAACTAAACAACACAAAAAACCTGGACCCCAGAGGTCAATATAGTCTCCAACAAAAACAAGTTTCTATACTATAGGTCAAGTACTTAATTGTATGTTTTTGTGGTTTTTTTACAACACAAAATTGTTTAAATAGAGTGAGATTTTATTTACTCAATTTTAATGAAAGGAATTCAGAAACACGCATAAATGTTTAAACCAAAGGTTTCTAATTAAATGTTCAATTGATATTTTAAAGTTTAAAAGGTACACTTTGGTTCTTGTTTGACAACTTTAAGAAAGACCACTTTAATGGTTAATTTGAACACTGGAATATCTTTATTAAAAACTGAAAGTTTAAACGGGAATATTTTTTCATTATCATTTTTATCCAAAAGTACTGGGGTATTTGTGCTCCACAAACTTCAAAGCAACAATAAAATCATCACAACAATGTGAATACAACATTAACACATAACTTACTTCATTCAATGGACAGCAACTCTTTTCCCATTCCCTCTTTTATCTCCCCCAGTTCACCAGGCCGTGGATGTAACCTCCCTCTTTTATCTCCCCAAATACACCAGGCCCTGGGTTTCCCCTCTCCTTTTATCTCCCCACTTCACCAGAGTCCCTGGGTTTCCCCTCCCCTTTCTTTAAGCCCTAAAATCCCAGGCCAAGGTATTTCCCTTATTCCTCCCTACCTGCCCAAAATCCAAGTCCCAGGTCAATTTTAAATAGATGTTGCTATATTGGGCTAGGGGTTAATTAAATAGAACAATGAAAGAAAACATCAGCAAGCCAGCATAAGCTTTACATGTTAATTTATATATGCAATGCTAATTATCCTATGCAGGTATGCAGGTTTATGCAGATTGTGCAGTGTTAGATACATTGTTATACTTGACTTGCCAGTGTTAACTTTGGATATACTTTATATTTTAGTTAAAAAAGAAATTTTAGCCCAGCAAGTTATGTAATAATGTTGTACTCAGACACTATAATAATGCAATATCATTCACATCAAGTTGTTGAAAGCCCAAATCTTTTGCTGAATTAAAAACTTTATAAACTTATTTAATTGCAAGAAAAAAGAATTTTTAATCATTTTGCTTTATTATTATTTTTTATAGATATTTAGTAAATTTTGTCTACTCTTTTCTTTATAGATATTTAGTTAATTTAGGCGACTTTTTTCTTTATAGATATTTAGTAAATTTAGTTGACTTTTTCTTTATAGATATTTAGTAAATTTTGTGGACTTTTTTCTTTATAGATATTTAGTAAATTTAGTCGACTTTTTTCTTTAAAGATATTTAGTAAATTTTGTCGTCTTTTTTCTTTATAGATATTTAGTAAATTTTGTCGACTTTTTTCTTTATAGATATTTAGTAAATTTTGTCGACTTTTTTCTTTATAGATATTTAGTAAATTTTGTCGACTTTTTTCTTCAAAGATATTTAGTAAATTTTGTCGACTTTTTTCTTTAAAGATATTTAGTAAATTTTGTCGACATTTTTCTTTATAGATATTTAGTAAATTTTGTCGACTAATTTTGAACTATAAACACTAAACATATTGTATAGATGCCTATCTTTGTTGAAGACTATGTTGACATAAAGACGCCTTGTTTTTGTTGTTTGTTAAGTATCCCTCATTGATGTTAATAATACCAAATGTATTCTTTAATTTATCAGAAGCTGCCAAATTAAGATACAGAAACCTTTTTTAATATTTTTTTAAATTTTAAAAGAGTGGTCAAGGTTAAAATGAACAAATGCGAAATTTTTGGGATGTTTAATAGGAAATTAGTGATATTTTCTTTTTTTGTTTTACATCTGATCTGCTACTTTTTATAAATGCTCTCAATGAATTATAAAACAGAAGTGGTAATTTTATCCTTTCATCCAGAAGTGAAAATTGCTGAAAAAAATTCCTTTATTTAAACTATGAAATTTATGTAGGGGACTTTAATGTTCATTTTCTTTCTAAAGGGTGGTGACAATTTAATGTTTTAAATGAGTCAAAGGAAACATTTTGTATTTTTCGTCAAAATTTCAAAAGCTAAATGGAATGTTGCACTGTTATGCTGGATTTTTATGCCCCATACATGGACATTATGTTTTCTGGTCTAACCCGGTCGTCTGTTTGTTGGTCCGTTCTTTTGTTTGTCTGTTCGTTCGTCTGTCACACTTCAGGTTAAAAGTTACTCTGGTATTAATCATGCAACTTTTAAATTTTAAATTTTAACAGGATGTGGCTATGTATTAACTAAACGGTGGCTAATCTTTGGCAAGCGTTTTACTGCCGGTCAGAAGAAGACCAAGGGATGACCATATTTTTATACCCCAGTCAACCCTTGGGGAAGGGAGCTATTTTTGTGAAAATAGGTACACATATATTTAAAGCTGTTTAGCAGGAATATGCTTCTTACATGTGCTTGTTGCTTTTAAGCAATTAATCATATCTGTGATCCTGCTAACAGATATAATCATTCTGTAGAAGTAAACATTGACCTTGACCTGACACTGCATGTCTTTGACCTTACAAATAACCATTCTTACAAATAGTTTGATCTTAAATCTAGTAGACCTCTACCCTTTAAAGGAGTAATGAACATTCTATTCTTGTCAATGTTGACCTGAACTTTTAACCTCTAACCTATGACCAAACTTTAAAAGAAAATGTTGACCTGAAATGATTGGATATCTATACTGATTGACCTTGACCTGACTGATAATTATGGTGATCCATTTTGACAGTTGTCCAGCCTGAAAGTTTAACGTGTGTTGGATAAAAAGAACAGTGGTTACAAAAAGACAGACACACTCTTTATAAATTTCCAAGTTAAGTAAAATAAACATTAACAACTTTCATTTAAATTAAAACAAAATATTTTCATAAAACTTTAATGATTAAATAGCCAAAATTATTAAAACACTCATTTTGAAGTTTTGAAGAAATTGTGTTAGTTAGCAAAGAATGAAAATCTTTCAAAAATAAACTGAATGACCATAAATCAAAACAAAAATTTCAAGTTTCAAAAAATAGCTTTTCCAAACATTTTTTTTTAAACTAAAACAAAAATTTATACTTTTCCAAACATTTTTTTTTAAACTAAAACAAAAATTTATACTTTTCCAATTTTTTTTTTAAAGAAAATATACAAAATGTATATGTATTTATCAAAAATTAACCAAAAAATTAGACAGCTGAGACAGTTTGGTATGAAGTAACAAGGCAGCCTAGCACTCTAGCCACCTGTCTCCACCCAGCAAACCACCCAGCTGCCTCAGGGACAGGAGCAACCTCAACCACTGGAGCAGGGATCACCTCCCAGTCCAAAGGAACACCTACATCATTACCTATAACAACATACGGTGTGACTGGAGTGGCTGGAACCTCAACCTCTTCAGGACCATACCAGACAGTCTCTTCAGCGTGGTTGGTTGTTGCATCCTCATCCACTACCTCCTCGAACACAACAGTCTCCTCCTCTGTTGGCAGGAAAGACACAGTCTCCTCCAGGAACCAGTCGGCTGGGTCCTCCACCGTTGTGTCCATACCACACAGCACAGAGGCCTCCACAGACAGCTCAATGACCTCTTCCTCCTCCAGAGTTGACTCCAGAACCAAGAGCTCCTCGCCAGCTAACTCCACCTCAACCATATCATCCTCGTCAATGATAACTTCAGCAGCAATTTGAATAGCTGCTTCAGGAACCATGACAGAGAATAATCGTGCACGAGGTACGACTGCTTCGAAATGTTCAGGTTGATCATTTCTTGGCAGCTCAGGAGAGGCAACTGGGACAAGTACTGGTTCAGGCTCCAACCCTAAAAGACGACGAGAGCATCGTGGTGCCTCTACTCGTGGAGCCACATAGCCGTATGGCATACCAACTCGTCGGAGACGCCTGTTCATCTGGTTGTCCACGTAGGTCCTCACACTGAAATATAATAAATTGAATATAATACATATTCTGCTTTCCCACTTTTTTTTAACATAACATTCACATGTCAAACTATACAAACTTTGATTATGAATTTAAATCATTGAGATACTGTAAATTCAGAAATTATTACATCAATTTATAATTGTGATTTTTAAAGAAAGTACTAAATTATTCATTTTAAAAAAATATTAACAATTTCTAAATTTACAGTAACAAAGAAAATAAATAGAAATAATTCACTGTTTCAGCTATTATAGCCAAATAAGAAGCAAGTTAAGAACAGGCTTTTTTTCAAGTTTATATGCATGTTTTCTTAAGTGTGGACATTTACAAAACAGGCAAAAACAAGAATGTGTCCATAATACACAAGTGCCCCAATCGCACTATCATTTTCAATATTCAGTGGACCTTGAAATTGGGGTAAAAACTCTAATTCAGCATTAAAATTAAAAAGATCATAAAATTCATAAGGAACATGTGTACAAAGTTTCTAGTTGATAGGACTTCAACTTCATCAAAAACTACCTTGACCAAAAACTTGAACCTGAAGCGGGACAGACAGAGGAACGGATGAACAGATCAGAAAAAATAAATGGGGCATAAAAATAAGTTGAGAAATCGTCCGGGTTTCCACAACATTAATACAATTGAAAACAGAGCTTAGGGTTCAACATACTTAATATCAAAGTCAGAAAGGTCAATTTGATGTTTAAAGTTCTCTATTGTCAACATACGAGTTGTATTGTCTCCTATCTAATATTGACAAGTTTTCATTCAAGTTTGTTGAAAGTCTGAATTTGTGTTATTTGTGATGTCATGAAAACACTTATACATAAAGTTTTACGAAATTGACATATTTCATTAATCTGGTCATTGATTTAGCTATAACAAGAAATGATTGTAACAGGATGCTGTTACGAAGTCTCCCAAACGAAGCTCCCATAATTCGTAATTCCCAGGGTCGCCTGACATTGGGCAACGCCCAGTTAAAATTGGTTTGGTCCAGTAAAGTAATATGCATTAGTGATGCCTGGGGACTAACCTTGTATATCATTCAAATCATCTTGGCATGACAAACCAGAATATATATGGTTTAAGGGTGGGGATCTTGACCATTTACAAGATACTACAACATTGGGGGTGGGGGAAACCCCTGGGGACTGACCCTATACGTCATTCAAATGTTCGTTACATGACGGACAGGAATATATATGGTTTAGGGGTGGGGATCTCAACCATTTACAAGATATTAGAACATTGGGGGTGGGGGAACCCCTGGGGACTGACCGTATACGTCATTCAAATGTTCGAGACATGACAAATAGGAATATATATGGTTTAGGGGTGGGGATCTTGACCAATTACAAGATATTAGAACTTTCTTAAATGGCAGGGGGTGGGGGTGACCCCTGGGGACTAACCCTGTATTTCATTTGATGTGCTTTATCATGACAAACCAGAATATATATGGTTTAGGGGTGGGGATCTCGACCATTTACAAGATATTAGAACTTTCTCAAATGGCAGGGGGTCGGGATGACCCCTGGTGACTAACCCTGTATATCATTCAAACCATCTTCGCATGACAAACCAGAATATATGGTTTAGGGGTGGGGATCTTGACCACTTAGAAGATATTAGAACTTTCTTAAATGGCATGGGGTGGGGGTGACCCCTGGGGACTAAACCTGTATTACATTTGATGTGCTTTATCATGACAAACCAGAATATATATGGTTTAGGGGTGGGGATTTCGACCATTTACAAGCTATTAGAACTTTCTCAAATGGCAGGGGGTCAGGATGACCCCTGGGGACTAACCCTGTATATCATTAAAACCATCTTAGCATGACAAACCAAAATATATATGGTTTAGGGGTGGGGATTTATACCACTCACAAGGTATTAGAACTTTCTTAAATGGCAGGGGGTGGGGGTGACCCCTGGGGACTAACCCTGTATTTCATTTAATGGGCTTTATCATTTAGAACATTTTCAATTAAAAAGATTGTGTCTATCACAAACGGTTTTCAATTTATAATCATTTGAAAATTTAAAAAAATAAAATCCCATAGGGTTCTATAGTAAAACCCTCTTTTCTTTTTGACCCTCAAAGTCCCCCTTTATAAACCCCATTGCACAAACAAAACCCTGATTGCACCACTAGACATGTTAGTCTAACATATTGTGAAACCCTAAGTTAATCTGACAAGCGGTTTTGGAGAACGGGTGCGTACAAGTTCAAATTTAAAAGTGGCGGAAGAAGAAGAAGAAGAAGAAGAATAATAATAATAACAAGAAATGATTGTAACAGGATGCTGTTACGAAGTCTCCCAAACGAAGCTCCCATAATTCGTAATTCCCAGGGTCGCCTGACATTGGGCAATGTCCAGTGAAAATTGGTTTGGTCCAGTAAAGTTATATGCATTAGTGATGCCTGGGGACTAACCTTGTATATCATTCAAATCATCTTGGCATGACAAACCAGAATATATATGGTTTAGGGGTGGGGATCTCGACCATTTACAAAATATTAGAACTTTCTTAAATGGCAGGGGGTGGGGGTGACCCCTGGAGACTAACCCTGTATTTCATTTGATGTGCTTTATCATGACAAACCAGAATATATATGGTTTAGGGGTGGGGATCTCGACCATTTACAAGATATTAGAACTTTCTCAAATGGCAAGGGGTGGGGGTGACCGCTGGGGACTAACCCTGTATAACATTTGATGTGCTTTATCATGACAAACCAGAATATATATGGTTTAGGGGTGGGGATCTCGACCATTTACAAGATATTAGAACTTTTTCAAATGGCAGGGGGTCAGGATGACCCCTGGGGACTAACCCTGTATATCATTCAAACCATCTTAGCATGACAAACCAGAATATATATGGTTTAGGGGTGGGGATCTTGACCACTTACAAGATATTAGAACTTTCTTAAATGGCATAGGGTGGGTATGACCCCTGGGGACTAACCCTGTATTTCATTTCATGTGCTTTATCATGACAAACCAGAATATATATGGTTTAGGGGTTGGGATCTCGACCATTTACAAGATATTAGAACTTTCTCAAATGGCAGAGGGTCGGGATGACCCCTGGGGACTAACCCTGTATATTATTCAAACCATCTTAGCATGACAAACCAGAATATATATGGTTTAGGGGTGGGGATCTTGACCACTTACAAGATATTAGAACTTTCTCAAATGGCAGGGGGTTGGGATGACCCCTGGGGACTAACCCTGTATATCATTCAAACCATCTTAGCATGACAAACCAGAATATATATGGTTAAGGGGTGGGGATCTTGACCACTTACAAGATATTAGAACTTTCTTAAATGGCATGGGGTGGGGGTGACCCCTGGGGACTAACCCTGTATTTCATTTCATGTGCTTTATCATGACAAACCAGAATATATATGGTTTAGGGGTTCGGATCTCGACCCTTTACAAGATATTAGAACTTTCTCAAATGGCAGGGGGTCGGGATGACCCCTGGGGACTAACCCTGTATATCATTCAAACCATCTTAGCATGACAAACCAGAATATATATGGTTTAGGGGTGGGGATCTCGACCATTTACAAGATATTAGAACTTTCTCAAATGGCAGGGGGTCGGGATGACCCCTGGGGACTAACCCTGTATATCATTCAAACCATCTTAGCATGACAAACCAGAATATATATGGTTTAGGGGTGGGGATCTCGACCATTTACAAGATATTAGAACTTTCTCAAATGGCAGGGGGTCGGGATGACCCCTGGGGACTAACCCTGTATATCATTCAAACCATCTTAGCATGACAAACCAGAATATATATGGTTAAGGGGTGGGGATCTTGACCACTTACAAGGTATTAGAACTTTCTTAAATGGCAGGGGGTGGGGATGACCCCTGGGGACTAACCCTGTATATCATTCAAACCATCTTAGCATGACAAACCAGAATATATATGGTTTAGGGGTGGGGATCTCGACCATTTACAAGATATTAGAACTTTCTCAAATGGCAGGGGGTCGGGATGACACCTGGGGACTAACCCTGTATATTATTCAAACCATCTTAGCATGACAAACCAGAATATATATGGTTTAGTGGTGGGGATCTTGACCACTTACAAGATATTAGAACTTTCTCAAATGGCAGGGGGTCGGGATGACCCCTGGGGACTAACCCTGTATATCATTCAAACCATCTTAGCATGACAAACCAGAATATATATGGTTTAGGGGTGGGGATCTCGACCATTTACAAGATATTAGAACTTTCTCAAATGGCAGGGGGTCGGGATGACCCCTGGGGACTAACCCTGTATATCATTCAAACCATCTTAGCATGACAAACCAGAATATATATGGTTTAGGGGTGGGGATCTCGACCATTTACAAGATATTAGAACTTTCTCAAATGGCAGGGGGTCAGGATGACCCCTGGGGACTAACCCTGTATATCATTCAAACCATCTTAGCATGACAAACCAGAATATATATGGTTTAGGGGTGGGGATCTTGACCACTTACAAGGTATTAGAACTTTCTTAAATGGCAGGGGGTGGGGATGACCCCTGGGGACTAACCCTGTATATCATTCAAACCATCTTAGCATGACAAACCAGAATATATATGGTTTAGGGGTGGGGATCTCGACCATTTACAAGATATTAGAACTTTCTCAAATGGCAGGGGGTCGGGATGACACCTGGGGACTAACCCTGTATATTATTCAAACCATCTTAGCATGACAAACCAGAATATATATGGTTTAGGGGTGGGGATCTTGACCACTTACAAGATATTAGAACTTTCTCAAATGGCAGGGGGTCGGGATGACCCCTGGGGACTAACCCTGTATATCATTCAAACCATCTTAGCATGACAAACCAGAATATATATGGTTAAGGGGTGGGGATCTTGACCACTTACAAGATATTAGAACTTTCTTAAATGGCATGGGGTGGGGGTGACCCCTGGGGACTAACCCTGTATTTCATTTCATGTGCTTTATCATGACAAACCAGAATATATATGGTTTAGGGGTTCGGATCTCGACCATTTACAAGATATTAGAACTTTCTCAAATGGCAGGGGGTCGGGATGACCCCTGGGGACTAACCCTGTATATCATTCAAACCATCTTAGCATGACAAACCAGAATATATATGGTTTAGGGGTGGGGATCTCGACCATTTACAAGATATTAGAACTTTCTCAAATGGCAGGGGGTCGGGATGACCCCTGGGGACTAACCCTGTATATCATTCAAACCATCTTAGCATGACAAACCAGAATATATATGGTTTAGGGGTGGGGATCTTGACCACTTACAAGGTATTAGAACTTTCTTAAATGGCAGGGGGTGGGGATGACCCCTGGGGACTAACCCTGTATATCATTCAAACCATCTTAGCATGACAAACCAGAATATATATGGTTTAGGGGTGGGGATCTCGACCATTTACAAGATATTAGAACTTTCTCAAATGGCAGGGGGTCGGGATGACACCTGGGGACTAACCCTGTATATCATTCAAACCATCTTAGCATGACAAACCAGAATATATATGGTTTAGGGGTGGGGATCTTGACCACTTACAAGGTATTAGAACTTTCTTAAATGGCAGGGGGTGGGGATGACCCCTGGGGACTTACCCTGTATTTCATTTAATGGGTTTTATCATTTAGAATATTTTCAATTAAAAAGATTGTGTCTATTACAAACGGTTTTCAATTTATAATCATTTGAAAATTTTAAAAAATAAAATCCCATAGGGTTCTATAGTAAAACCCTCTTTTCTTTTTGCCCCTCAAAGTACCCCTTAATAAACCCCATTGCACAAACAAAACCCTGATTGCACCACTAGACATGTTAGTCTAACATATTGTGAAACCCCAAGTTCATCTGACAAGCGGTTTTGGAGAACGGGTGCGGACAAGTTCAAATTTAAAAGTGGCGGAAGAGGAAGAAGAATAATAATAATAATAAGAACTGAGCAAAAACAATAAGTCTTCCCAAACTTCGTTTGGGAGACTTAATAATAATAAGAACTGAGCAAAAACAATAAGTCTTCCCAAACTTCGTTTGGGAGACTTAATAATAAGAACTGCATGAGCAAAAACAATAAGTCTTCCCAAACTTCGTTTGGGAGACTTAATTATAAATCATTGAGTGTGATATGATATTTATCCACTCGAGACAGTTAAATTTTCAAATTTAAAATGCAAGGCTTGCCCGAGCGTTTTTAATATTCAAAATTTAACTGTCAAGAGTGGATAAATATCGTATTACACCAGATTTGTTGGTGGAATTAGTTTCTCTAGGGATTTTTATGCTAAAATGAAGCAAACTTATTCCTTTTTCTCGATTTATCTGAAAAAGATGTGTTCTTTCTATACAACGTCATCAGACATGGTCCCCTTTTTTTTTTCTAGATTTATCTGAAAAAGATGTGTTCTTTCTATACAACGTCATCAGACATGGTTCCCTTTTTTAATGATGTCACAATAAGAGATTCAGAGGAAAGCAAGAAAATGTTACGTCATAATCTAAAATTGACCAATGAATGATCTGAGATCAAATGAACCACACGTTGATTAAATAAAAATAATCAACCGGTTTGGAAAACAATAAATCGGCTTAGAATTAGAGAAATATAAATATATATAATAATTGTGTGCTTCATAGTGACAATATATTGTAGTTTAAAATTTTAGTCGTTTTGAAATCTCATCAAACCTCATGCTTTCCCCCGTCTGTACCCAAAATGAAAATACCTAGTCATATAAGTGATTTAGTTTTCAATTGTTTTAAGCTTTATAAGTAGTCGTAATAAATTAATTTGGTGTAAGCCTTTGAAAATATTACCATGAATGCTTTAGATTCCAGTTTAGAAGGCATGAAATTTTGTAAGTTTAATGGTAATTATTTGACCATCTAAAACTTGAAATTAAAGGATTAAACTGTCAAAAAATCAAGTGTTGTTTTTCAACAAAAAAATCAAGGGGAGATAATTGTATTAAAAGGAGAAGGGGCAATAAGGCACATATTTGGCCCAAAAATTACTGCAAATTTAAAAGTTGTCATACATATTCTAAACTTACTGAAAACTTGACTACGGTACAAGGAATTCAGAAAAACAAAATAAGTAAGACATTTAACAAGTTTCCATGGCAACAAATCATGACTTAATTTGCATGTTTTGTAAAATTTCGTGATTTTTCTTATTTTTCATCAAATTTCAAGTATATTTTAGATTGAAAAAATATGTGCACACCCAAGAAACAACTTTATATTTGGTGAGATTATGTCAATAGTTATAATAAAGCTTCTGTTAATTTTTTTTGTTATTTCTTGGCTGCACACGATTTTACCACAATGGAAATAAAGATAGAAAACTGCAAAAATTCTGTATTTTTCATTGTTTTTGTGAAAACAGTACATATTATGACGTACAGTTAACTCTCGTTGTCTCGAACTCGGTTGACTCGAAATTTCAGATGAGTTGAAGTTTTCACGTGGTCCCGAACTTTGTTCCATATGAATAAAATTGAGAATGGAAATGGGGAATGTGTCAAAGAGACAACAACCCGACCATAGAACAGACAACAGCAGAAGGTCACAAACAGGTATTCAATGCAGCGAGAAATTCTCGCACCCGGAGGTGTCCTTCAGCTGGCTCCTAAACAAATATATATACTTGTTCAGTGATAATGAACGCCATACTAAACTCCAAATTGTACACAAGAAACTAAAATTAAAAATAATACAAGACTAACAAAGGCTAGAGGCTCCTGACTTGGGACAGGCGCAAAAATGCGGCGGGGTTAAACATGTTTATGAGATCTCAACCCTCCCCCTATACCTCTAGCCAATGTAGAAAAGTAATCGCATAACAATACGCACATTAAAATTCAGTTCAAGAGAAGTCCAAGTCTGATGTCAGAAAATGTAACCAAAGAAAATAAACAAAATGACAATAATACATAAATAACAACAGACTACTAGCAGTTAACTGACATGCCAGCTCCAGACTTTAATTAAACTGATTGAAAGATTATGTCTTCATCATATGAATATCAGGCACAATCCTTCCCGTTAGGGGTTTAGTATCATACCATCATAACATATATGAGAAGAACATAACCCGTGTCATGCCAACAACTGGTTTTTAAATAAATGTGTTTAGTGCCGATGCAAAGACCCTATAAGTGAATCAATATTAACGCCAAAATATGCAATCTTGTTAGCTTCAGATATGAATACTGACATTTTTGTGCTTTATGAAGAATATTTCCATAAAAAATTGGATGTGAAATACCTGAACGTATAAGAAGTCTGCATGTAGAGCTATATTTACGAATGATGTCCTTATACCGATGATAAAATTTAGTAAATATTTTGACTAGTTTGTGATATCGAAAACCCTGCATGGTGTAATAATTTTTCAGTAATTCATAAATTTCTCTCGTTAAAATCTAAAACATTGTTACATACACGAGCGAATCGTACAAGTTGAGATATATAAACACCGTAAGATGGTGACAAGGGAACGTCACCATCTAAAAATTTGTAAGGGTTCCGCGGAACCCAGTGTCTCGCCTACTTTTTCTGTTAATCGCAGGCTCAACAAAAATGAGGCAGTAAATCAATAAAAATATTCCTCTTGATACTATCTTTTGATTGTAAGAAGCTTCTGTCCAAGTTTGGTAAAAATCCAGGATAGTTTATGAATCTAATAAATGTTTAAAAACTTTAACTGCAGACTGAATGTAATGTTAACTGGAAGAAAACAAAATTTCCTTCTAGATACTAGCTTTTGATCATAAACAAGCTTCTGTCCAAGTTTGGTACAAATCCAAAATAGTATAAGAAAGTTATTAAAATTTTAAAAACTTTAACCACAGAGTGAATGTGTTGTTTCCTGGCAGAAAATCTAAGTCCATTTAAAAGTAAAATAAGGAAAAAATGGATTTATTTTTTTACAACATTTACTTCTGGATACTATCT
Source organism: Mytilus californianus (assembly GCF_021869535.1). Taxonomy (NCBI): domain Eukaryota; kingdom Metazoa; phylum Mollusca; class Bivalvia; order Mytilida; family Mytilidae; genus Mytilus; species Mytilus californianus. The sequence goes on from NW_026262712.1 coordinate 40,190,981, forward strand.
TATGATCACAAACAAGCTTCTGTCCAAGTTTGGTACAAACCCAGGATAGTTTAAGAAAGTTATTAAAATTTTAAAAACTTTAACCACAGAGTGAATGTAATATTTCCCGGCAGAAAAACTAAGTCCATTTATAAGCAAAATACAGAAAAAATGGAATTTTATTTTTACAAAATTTACTTCTGGATACTATCTTATGATCATAAACAAGCTTCTGTCCAAGTTTGGTAGAAATCTAGGATAGTTTAAGAAAGTTATTAAAATTTCAAAAACTTTAACCACAGAGTGAATATTTGTGGACGCCGCCGACGACGACGACGCCGACGGAATGTAGGATCGCTATGTCTCGCTTTTTCGACTAAAGTCGAAGGCTCGACAAAAATGGATAATTAACGATAGGAAATAAAAAATCATCTCTTTTATCATATATTTTAGTATTAAGCTTTCCATTAATGATATAGATATCAAGATCGAGGAAAGGGCAGTGGTCATTGTTAGTATTAGCTTTATTTAAAGTAAGTTCAACAGGATAAATTTCTTTAGTATACATACTGAAGTCGTCATTATTGAGAGCCAAAATATCCTCCAAATATCTAAAAGTATTATTAAATTTGTGTATCAGATGTTGTTTCGATGGGTCTTTGCTGATTTTTGTCATAAATTGTAACTCATAGCAATACAAAAAAAGGTCCGCAATAAGTGGTGCACAGTTAGTCCCCATTGGAATTCCGATAACCTGACGATATACGGAATCTCCAAAGCGAACAAAAATGTTATCTTAAGTAAAAATTCAAGGGCATATATAGTATCAAAGCATGTCCAATTGACATAGTTTTTTTGTGTATTGCTACTAAAAAATGACCTAAAAGAGTTTGAACATTCACATTCTGACTTTTTAAATGCCCATTTAATAAGGTGTGTGAATTTTTTCTTAGTGAGAATGTGAGGCAATGTGGTATATAGGGTAGAAAAATCAAAACTTTGAACAGATTCAAAATCACCAATATATGCATGTAATTTATCAAGTACTTCCAACGAGTTCTTGACACTCCAAAAGTAATTAATTCCACTATTTTCGAAGGCCTTATTTGAACAATTTATTATCAGGTTTTTTATTGTACCAAGTGTACTGGTAAGAAGAATAGACAATTTAGTAGTGGAACAATGGCTTGAAGACGAAATGAATCTATATTTGTAAGGTGTTTTGTGTAGCTTCGGAAGCCAATACATAGTTGGGACTTTCATTGTATTTGGTTCTGCTTGTAAAGCCGTAGCTAAAAGTTTATGTTTGTTACAGATGTCGTTTTCTGAAAATGGAGTCAGTTGGAATGTTGGTGAATTGGTGATTTCTTTTTTCAGAATCTCAATGTAAAATTTACGTCAAACAATAATAATATTATTAGCAGCTTTATCGGCCGGGACAAATACAAATTCCTTGGCTAGTTCTTTTAGTTTATGTTTGAAACGAGAAATAGGTTTATAGTGGTTATTGTTAAGAGTAAAATGTTCTTTAAAATGTTGAATACGTATATCAACTATGTTCATTACTGAATTAAAAAAAGAGTCCAAAGATTTTTTATCAGCTTTTTCCCGTTTTATCCATTTCAAACAGTAAGTATGGAGTGAGTCGTGGATGATATTACGACACTCATTCCAATTAATAATTGACGGGGGAAGATATTTAGGTCCTTTACTGAGGAATGATTTTAACTCTCGGTCTTGAACGATGTTAAGATCTCCTGTTATAACATGGGAAATGGGTCCATAAATGTATTCGGAATTACTGCAATTACATGAAGTAGGTGTATTTTCACTGATATTAACATCTTTACACAATTGGCTATAATTAAACACAAATTTCCTGGTAGATTTCTTGTAAATATAACAAATAAGAGGGAGCTCAGTATTATCAAAATATCCCGGAATTTGTTCTTTAACAGAATGGTCGTTAAAAATACCTGGCAATATTTACAAAATCAAAACCTTTATTGACATACTTTATTTTAATAAACTGTTTTTTATGATCTTCAGGGCGATCAATTTTGGGAAACAGTTTAGAATAACAATATGCCATTATAATTTGAACGATTTCATACTTAGGACTGCTATATGAAATTGTGTTGCAATCCTCTAAAATTATATTTAACTTATGAATGTATGTATTTCGACCCCTGATGAGTCGAAATTGGACGAGTCGAAATTTCGGTTGAGTCGAACTAAATTTACCGTCCCAAGGTTAACAAAAGCATTTAAAATTCATTATTTATCTCGAACTAATACAAATATGTCAAAACATGACCTCCGGGATTTAAATGGATTGAAGAGTTAATCTGACAATACACGTGTAATTAAATTTCCGGTCACGGACCACTGTAATTAATTTATGACATGCTATTTCCACGAGTGTTTACTTAAGATATCTTTTATAGAATTTTAATAAATAATTAGTGATACATTGTTAATGTTCATGAAAAAGTATTTAACATGTTTACAAAACAATTAATCGTGATTTACACTAATGAGCTTGGGTGTGTATAAAGTGAGGATTAAGACTTCCGTTGATGATCACCTAAAAACTACTCAATCGGCATCTTTAATCTTGTTGTATTTTCTTTTGAAAAGAAAGAGTGAGATGAAAGAAAATGAAGAGAAATCTAAATTTTCTAAAATCTCTTGTATCCGAGAATAAACAATTATGTCAACTTTAAACGACCTAAATAACGCTAAGATAGATTGGAAATTACTCTCTCGGATAAAAGCCATAAGAAAAAATTGTAACTGAAACAATTGAATAAGTAAAAATAATGTTGTTATAATAATGAAAGACCATGACATACAAAGACATCGATCTGATACCAGAATATCGATCCCCTTCCCATATTCATCCGGATTTATTTTAGCTTTACCAAGCTAAGCAAGAGTTGTGTCCCTTGGTCTGTCAAACTTCCGGTTTTCGTTTGAGTCGAACTACATGTATCTCGAAATAATTCTGTGGTCCGGCTGACTTCGAGATAACGAGAGTCGACTGTAATTGTGACGTCATCAGATAAAAATCTTTGTTTTTCATTTATATTTCTTGACCCTATGCATTTCTAAACATTATGTGCCAATTTAAAATAGTTATCTAACATTTTATTTTCTTGGGCCAAAACCAGGCCTTAATGCACCGCCCCCACTCCATTACAGGACAAATTGAATTCTTCAAAAAAGTAAGGCATGTGACCCCCTTTCATCTTTTTATTTGATATTTTTCTGTGCAATTTATAAAATAAAATAGTCTCATTGAATCATTACCATTCTATTGTTTAATGTTTCCTCTTCTTCGCTGAGAACAACTAGGTACACCTGCAGACAGTTTGGGCAAAAATGGAAATAATATTCAAGCCTGATACAGGTCTGAATTTAGATTGTAATTGAATATTTGACATATTATAGGTTTCTGAATAAATGTAGTCAAAGAAGTTGAAATTGGTTATATGAATTGAATTTATATTCAATTAAAGATTCCTTGCTGTTGAATGCAATACACTGTTGCTCAATACTTAGTTAATCTGTTGTCAGACTCAACAAATAAAGTTAAATTTATTCTCAATATCATATTAGATATTTATAACTAGAGGCTCTAAAGAGCCTGTGTCGCTCACCTTGGTCTATGTGCATATTAAACAAAGGACACAGATGGATTCATGACAAAATTGTGTTTTGGTGATGGTGATATGTTTGTAGATCTTACTTTACTGAACATTCTTGCTGCTTACAATTATCTCTATCTATAATGAACTTGGCCCAGTTCTCAGTTACAGTGGAAAATATTTTGTAAAGATTTACAAAAATTTACAAAATTTATGAAAATTGTAAAAAATTTACTATAAAGGGCAATAACTCCTTAAGGGGTCAATTGACAATTTTGGTCATGTTGACTTATTTGTAGATCTTACTTTGCTGTACATTATTGCTGTTTACAGTTTATCTCTATCTATAATAATATTCAAGATAATAACCAAAAGCTGCAAAATTTTCTTAAAATTACCAATTCAGGGGCAGCAACCCAACAACATGTTGCCTGATTGGTCTGAAAATTTCAGGGCAGATAGATCTTGACCTAATGAACAATTTTATTTCATCAGATTTGCTCTAAATGCTTTGGTTTCAGAGATATGAGCCAAAAACTGCATTTTACCCTATGTACTATTTTTTAGCCATATCGGCCATCTTGGTTCACGGGTGGGGTCATCGGACACATTTTTTAAACTAGATACCCTAATGATGATTGTGGACACGTCTGGTTAAATTTGTCTTAGTAGTTTCAGAGGAGAAGATTTTTGTAAAAGATTACAAAAATTTACGAAAAATGGTTAAAAATTGACTATAAAGGGCAATAACTCCTTAAGGGGTCAACTGACCATTTTGGTCAAGTTGATTTATTTGTAAATCTTACTTTGCTGAACATTATTGCTGATTACAGTTTATCTCTATCTATAATAATATTCAAGATAATAACCAAAAACGGCAATATTTCCTTAAAATTACCAACTCAGGGGCAGCAACCCAACAACGGATTGTCCGATTCATCTGAAAATTTCAGGGCAGATAGGTCTTGACCTGATAAACAATTTTATCCCATGTCAGATTTGCTCTAAATGCTTTGGTTTCAGAGATATAAGCCAAAATCTACATTTTACCCCTATGTTCTATTTTTAGCCATGGCGGCCATCTTGGTTGGTTGGCTGGGTCACCGGACACATTTTTTAAACTAGATACCCCAATAATTTGGCGCAGTAGTTTCAGAGGAGAAGGTTTTTGTAAAAGTTAACGACGACGGACGACGACTGACGCCAAGTGATGAGAAAAGCCCACTTGGCCCTTTGGGCCAGGTGAGCTAAAAATCAAAAGAGAGCTTACATGAATAGATGTAAATAATTCACTTAAGTTTCATAAGAATTGCTGAAAGCATTTTTGAGTTTTTGTGCGAAAACTGAAAAATACCCCTTTTTTATGAATAAAACCCTGTAATCAGAAACTTAAAAACTAAAATTTATAAAAATCGAAAGGGAGCTCACGTCAATAGATATAAACAATTCACCACAATTTCTTGCAAGTTGGTGAAAGCATTCTCGAGTTATTGTATGAAAACTGGAAAATCCCCCTTTTTTTAATTCATAAAACCCCATAACTCTTAAACATATAATCTAAAATTTATAAAAATATATTATATCACGTCAATAGAAATTAACAATTCATCAGTTTTATGCAAATTGGTTCAAGCGTATTTGAGTTAATGTCCAGCATGTTGATGAATGACAGACAGACTGACGGACAATGGTATACCATAATACGTCCTGTAAACCAGAGTTCGCGAAAACTTATTTTGACCCGTCGGTCATGGGACCGACAAAGCATGATTATTTGTCAGTCCTACAAAATTTTAGCCAGTCCTACAAAATCTGTCAATTTTATCCTGAAATAAAATTAATAACATATTTTATCGAAAAATAACTTTATTAATATTAATTTTATTCTTCGCACCCAAAGGCAAATTAACAATGAAGGACCAGTTCAGGTCTTCTGATTGTTCTTATTTAAAGTCATCTTCACTATCCATTTCATCATCTGAATCACTTTCTCGGCTGTAACAGTATTTGTTTGCTCCATTGTAGGGTTCAATCGCCGATTGTTTGACAGGGATGGCTCTATGAACAAATTTATTAGGCCACGTGTAGATCACCGCTTTGGTTTGTTTATAATAAATCCGTAAACCAAATGGAAATTGGCAGCAGGTACATCTGATAACCGATGTAAAAACTTATTGGAAACAGTTGCGGTACATCTAATAACCGATGTAAAAAAGTGCCAAAATAAGCACTACAACGGCCGTTTTTACATCGGTCATCGGGACCGGCACTAGCCTTCAAAATACTGGTCCGAGCCTCATTTTGACCGACAGGACCGACCATTTTCGCGAACTCTGCTGTAAACGTGCATATAAAAATTAAGTTTCCCCTATATAAATAAAATAATTGATTTCGTTAATTTCAATGTATCTTGGGGAACACTGGTCTATCTTCAGCATATATCAATAAAAAAAATTCAAAGGGTGAACAACAATGAAACTGCAGCAACCCAACAAAACAAATAACTAAAGGACATCTAGAGGTCAACAGTTGTTGATTTCAAAACAGATAAGTGTTTTTACTTTACTTGTTATTTTTGACATTCTGTTGATCCCCATCTCTGCTTATACAAGATATTTGAACACAAAAATTCTACATTAGAATACCTAAGTAAAGTCACCTTAAGCTTGTACCCAAGACCTTGACTAAAATTAATTTGGCTCGTTTAATTTTTATAAAATTTTGACACAATATTTGATTTGATCCTTTGAAAGAAATATAAAAATTTCAAAAATCTTCAACAAATCACTTTATCGGAAAATTTCATTGGATACATAGCAGTTTGGCAAACTAATTTTGATCATTGAGAAGCTTAATATTTTCTTTAAAACAATACAATGCGATTAACGGTTTAGCTGATTTTACAGAGTTATCTCCCTGTAGTGTTGGGTATCACCTTAATGTCAGATATTTATTCAGTCTCTCTACAGGTCCCAAGTTTATCATCTTATCATAGAATGATAAAGAGGCAAATTGTTGCTGTGCTTTTTTTATTCAATTATTTTATGGGAAGGTTAGTGCATTCAAAAGACTACTTGTAAATCTTGAACTTGATGAATGCTAGAATTATTTGGCATACATTTTCTGATAGGTAAATTAAAATAAACAAAACATTTCGTCTGTATCCTGAACATGATGAAAAAGTCTTTTTGGTTACTCATTATATTGCATTTAGAAAGAAAACAAATTTATAATAATGATATCTATATATGAATACATAAATGTTTAAGACTTTTCTCTGCCCTTCGGGAATATATCTATTTGCAACTTTGAAAACATCTAGTCCGGTTTTTTGGAGACAAAATTTATTCATTTGCATCAATCCATCTCATCTTAGTTGGTTGACAGTCAGAAACAATGCAAAAAAAACTTTATAAAATATTTTAAAGGGTTCCATGAACCCTGTGTTTTGCCTGTTATGTTTCTCTTGCTTCTTGTTAAGATTTAAAGATAATTCTTAAAAGCAAATTTGAGTTTTCCTACAATTTGTGATGACAGACAGATGCACAAACCATGCTGAACAGGTTATTTTTGTTATTTTACTTTTTATCATAGAAAAGCTTCTAAGGGCTGTTCAAAGTTTGTATATATATAATAATTGCACAAGTTTTGACAAAGTTATTGATGTCTTGATGAACTATTACCACAGACCGAGTCTTAAAGTTATAATATAGGGATACAGATGGATTATGTAGGATTTCTACATCTATCTTCCACAACAAAATGTTAAAGACTCAACAAAAATTACAGAAAAAATAATTTCCTTATAAATGTTCTCCAAATCATGCATGAAGTATGAAAGCTTCTGTCAACATTTTATAAAATTCTATGATGGTTATTGATGTCTAATTAATTTTAATCCAAGACTTTACCTAAATGTGAACTACAAATAAATGAAGAATGTGTCCATGAGACATAGATGATGTAACGTTATAAAGGGACATAACTCAAGAATGATAAAAGTGATAAATTTGATCAGAGTTTTGTGGTTATAAGCATTGTGTATAAGTTTTATACAAATTGGTTGAGGCAAACTTAAGAGAACGGCAACCAATTTCAGGAAGTACGAACAGACTCGCAAGGATAACACTTAATGCCTACTCCGTTGCAGTATTTTTATTTAAAAGCTATTATATATTCCTCTAGATACACACACGCAAAATTCATAATGGGTTAGGCAACTGTAAGTGTAATGCTGATCACACAAACAAATCCATTTACCACTAAAATACTATAAAAAAAAATTCTTAATGTTTTCTTTGATAAATTGGATGCTTATAGATCTTGAATAACAGACTTGTTATCTCTTAATCATAAAAAAGCTGCCAAAGTTTTATAAATTTCTATGAAGGTTTGACAAAGTAATTAATGTGCAACAAACTTTAACTCCAGACTGTATCTACTTGTAAAGTGTAAAAAAAAACCAAGTCCATTTATCATGATTTATCAGTTAAATAAGGAAAAAAATATATTTAGAAAAGTTTGCTCTGATTACTGTATTTTGGTCATAACTAAGCTTCTGTCCTTATTTCCATGAAGATTTGACAAAATTATTGATGATTAAAAATCTTAACCTCAGACTGTATCTACATGTTAGTTTTTAAACTAAGTCCATTTATCAGTAAATTACGGGAAAATGAAAATTATTATTTTCAAAATTTTAATTGCTCTGGATTACTGTTTTTTGGTCATAAACAAACTTCTGTCCAAATATCCTAAAATTCGATGAAGGTTTACATAGTTATTGATGAATGAAAAACTTTAACCTCAAGACTAAATCTGAATGTTAACTGTAAAAATAACTAGTCAATTTATCAGTAAAATACGAAAAAAAATCGTAAGGGTTCCGCGGAACCCAGTGTCTCGCCTACTTTTGCTGTTAATCGCACACTCAACAAAAATGAGGAAAACAATCAATAAAAATATTCATCTCGATACTATCTTTTGATTGTAAAAAGCTTCTGTCCAAGTTTGGTAAAAATCCAGATTAGTTTATGAATCTTATAAATGTTTTAAAAACTTTAACTGCATACTGTATGTAATGTTTCCTGGCAGAAAAACTAAGTCCATTTATAAGTAAAATACAGAAAAAATGGAATTTTATTTTTACAAAATTTACTTCTGGATACTATCTTATGATCATAAACAAGCTTCTGTCCAAGTTTGGTAGAAATCCAGGATAGTTTAAGAAAGTTATTAAAATTTCAAAAGCTTTAACCACAGAGTGAATATTTGTGGACGCCACCGCAAACAGAATGTAGGATCGCTATGTCTCGCTTTTTCGACTAAAGTCGAAGGCTCAACAAAAATGAACTAGAGGCTCTCAAGAGCCTGTGTCGCTCACCTGACTAATTGGGTTTATGAAATCATATAAAAAAAGGTAAAAATCATAACAGATACTTAAACAATGATTGAGGCCAAATTTGGTTCAATATTGCATTCCACTCAGTGGTTCTCTAGAATAAGACTTTTGTATACATTTCCAATAGGGTCTTATGTTAAACTAAGTCCCACACTGGCGGCCATCTTTGAAGATGGATTGGCTACAAAGTTACAACACTTGGAGAACACCTCATAAGGAACATTCATGCTATGTTTGGTTTCATTCCATTCAGTGGTTCTCTAGAAGAAGACTTTTGTATGCATTTCCCACAGACCTATGTTAAACTTTATTTCACCTCCCCTGCTGGTGGCCATCTTGGATGATGGATCGGCTACAAAGTAACATCACTTGCCCAACACCTCATAAGGAACATTCATAATATGTTTGGTTTTATTCCATTCTGTGGTTCTCTTAAAGAAGACATTTGTATGTATTTGCCATAGGGTCCTATGTTAAACTAAGTCCCCTGCTGGCGGCCATCTTGGATGATGGATCGGCTACAAAGTAACAACACTTGGTCAGCACCTCATAAGGAACATTCATGCCATGTTTGGTTCCATTCCATTCAGTGGTTCTCTTGAAGAAGTTCAGAATGTAAAAAGCTAACGACGACGACGACGGACAAAGTACGTCAAGTGATGAGAATAGCTCACTTTGCCCTTCGGGCCAGGTGAGCTAAAAATAAATCATTTTTAAATTTTGTTCTAGATACTTTATTTTTGGTCAATAATAAGCATCTGTCCACATTTATAAAATTTCATGAAGCAATGAGTTATTGATGTTGAAAAAAACTTTTAACCACAGGCTGATCGAAACCTAAGTGTTGACCCTTCTCACAAAAGAATCTATGGATGCTCTCATGACATAAAAGTTGCAGGCTTGACAAAAAGTGTCAAGTTAAAGATTTGTTGTAAAGTCAATTCATGTTTCAATAAAAGAGGCTATTGTACATCACTTATGACAACAAAAAAATCTTCGAATAAACAAGGACCTGAACAATTTGAAATTAAAATATGATGAACATTTTTTTTTCTCACCATTAAGTTTTTATCATTGTGAGTGTTTATAAATTGTTGCATTAGAAAGTGAATGAAAATTGTCTCCACATTCGGATACCCAGTTGAAATTAAACAAGAATGAGTCGATAGTACACAGATGCCCCACTTGCACGATCATTAAATTCTATGTTCAGAGGACTGTGAAATTTGGGTAAAAACTCCAATTTGGCATTACAATAAGAAAGATCATATTTTAGAGAACATGTGTACTACGTTTCAATTTGATTGGACTTCAACTTCATCAAAAACTACCTTGACCAAAAACATTAAGCGAGATAGACAGATGGATGAAGAGAGGAATGAACGGACAGTCACAAACAAATGGACACACAGACCAGAAAACACAATGCTCCTAAATAGGGCAAAAAATAGAAATGGAACTCTTTGTAAGAGAGATTAATAAACAGCTGCGCCACGAGTGCATGATACGCCTGGTGTCTTGTGTGTAAAGTTTTATTCAATAATCATAAATAATTTCTGAGATACTGCAAGACATGTGAAAACCCCCCTTTTTTTTTTTACAAAAAACTCAATAACTCTAAAATAAAATTTTGAATCATCACAAAAAAGTATACAAATCTAAAGAATAATATAACTTAGAAGAGTGTAAAGTTTTAAGCAATAATCATGAATCGTTTTTGAGATACGGCGCGACATGTGAACCCCCCCTCCCCCACCCTTTTATAACAAAACACTCAATAACTCTAAAATAAAATTTTGAATCATCATAAGAAACAATAATGTTTCATGAAATTTGGATAAGTGGTTATCAAGTTAGAGTGCTGCCACATGTCCACCCTGGACAGACTGACGCCGGACTTTATTTATATACCATAATACATCCTGTCAAAATTTTGACAGGTGTATAAAAAAAAAATTGGTATATTTGAATTGTTTACATCTGTTTCTATGGGCTTTAAAAGTTTAATAAGGGTGCATAATTTAGGAGGTTAGGATGTTCTGAATTGCATATACATGTTTTTACTTAAATCATAGTATGGAGCTTCCAGATATATTGTAACCTTTTATATAATATAAAAATTTTCATAAAACAGTCAATTGCTGTGGGTGCAAATACAAATCTTTTTTTGTGCAGAAACATAAATTCCACCAAAACCAATTTCGCAGACGACAAACATTACAATTGGATCTTAAAAATACATAACATCAAAAACACTTCTATTTCTTGTGTGTTATCTAGGGATATTAGTGTTCAACCTCTGAAATTATACAGTCTGCCTTTTTACCAAATATTTTTTTTAAAAAATTAATGATTTTGAACTTTCTAAAATTCCACCTAACAACTGATAAGACAAGTCTTTATTGACTAATTGCAGAAGAGTACATTAAATGATGCTAATAGATACATTTGTCTTTTGATGCCTCGTTCACAAGTACATTTAATTTGAATTGATTTCAAATCGAATGCGAATATAATTCGCTTATCTGGTTCACACTCTTTTTCTTTAATTCAAATTGATTCGAATTGGCTAAATTACATTATCCAATTCGCAGTAGAAATGCGGTTTTGTTCATACGAATTAAAAGTTAACGTCATTCGGACAGTAAAGCGAGTTTGATATCCATTGCAATTTGAATTAGAATTTTCGTTTGGAAGTAAAACATTTCGAATGCGAATTTATACTAATTCAAATTAGTTACAGCGAATAGAATTTGAATTACATGTGATTATGCAGCATAAAATATTACTGGCATATATTAGGATCATAATGGTGCTATGTGGATAAATTTATGGGTTTTCAGGAGCTAAATTAGCATCCCTAATTTATTCCTACAATGGCTTCCGTTTTGTCGATTGTAAAAATTAGCTGGTATAATGGGGAGATAATTTTGACTAAGTAGAATACTGACTGTCCATTTTTGTATATTTTCAGATTCCTTTTTAGAAGACAAAAGTCGTCACAATTTTATGCAGTTCTTCAGCTTTTTATATACCATACAATTGGATCATGAAGTCAGCCAATTTTGGAAACTAATTATTGAATGGATTAAGTCAATATTTCCTTGTCAAATATTTTTTGTTCAACATTAATTGACAAGTTATTAGGAAGACAACCCATGAAACATTCAAACTTTTATATTGGTTCACAAGTCATCAAATTTGCCAATGCTGCTAAATTATCGACTTGAATAAGTCCATACTGGCAACTTTTTTATTTAGGTCAAATATATTTTGTTTAAAATTAAATGACTAGTTAAAGCAATATTTTGTTTAAAGGGGAGACAACAAATGAAACTTACAAATTAAGTCCCCTTATTTTCTAGTCCTAGCAAAATAACATATTTATGTCTGAAATTCCTTTAAATCTTTTAAAACATTTTGTTAAACATTTGATTTTTTTCAACTTTTACTGTCGAATTGTAACCTATATTGCTTCTTAAATTAAATATCTACATCAAAGAAAAAGTTTGATAATGAAAACATGTCAAAACTTTTTTCTCTCACTCAATACTGCCTACACATTAGTAATAAATGCTTTTTTTGGTGAGGCTGGGTGGATTTGTCAAATAAGTTCAGAAGTCTTAACGGTGGTAAAATAGATTTGTAAATTTTGTCTGTTTTGAGGTGGGTTTTTTTCATGAATGCCTAATCATGAACATATTTAAAAAAACATCCAAGAGTGTCTACCTTAATTTAAAAGTGTTGGTTATAACAGTTTTTAGAAATCCAATTCAGTAGAGATTAAACCACAGGACATGCCAGTCAAGACTCAAAGTGAACAAAACGAAATATTTTTGGATTAGGTTATCTAATGTTCTTTTTTTGTGTTATTTTAAAAGGTGCTCTTTTCTAAGTTTAGTTTAAACATATTTAATTAGAGTGGATTGGGAAACAAGTTGTTGCAACTTATATTAATCCCTTTTCACTTTGCGGATGCGAGTGCTGCCATGTAGTGGCATTTCTTTTTGTAAAAAGGGGGCAGAATTAAGGACAGTAGCTTTTAAAGGGATTTTCTGATATTTGAAGCAAAATAGAAGGTCAAATAAAAAGTGTGGGCACTGCCAAGACCTATAACACTGTATTACAATGTTCACATGATTTATTTTTTTTTCATCTCAGTTTTACCAATATATTAATAAGGAGAAGTGGTATGAGTGCTCATCAGATAACTATTCACCAGAGTTTAAATGAAGAGGATATGTAAATCAATTATAGGCCATCATATGCTTTCCACAGCTAGGCTCACACCACAAATATTGATTATTCTTTTGTTTATCAAATTATGACAAATTATGACAAGGTTGACAATTTGAAATAGCTTCAATTCACTTTTTGGACCTCAGGCCCCACTGACTAAGGTTGGGGCCACATAGAGTTATCCTCATCTGTCATACTGTTATACCCCAAATGAACAATTAGACATTTTTTTTATTCTAAATGCTTTCACATATTGATCTGATTTTTAGTATGCGAGTCTACTATGACAAGTTACAGATCATGAATTTGCTATAGAAATTACTGATGTCACATTACACATGACAACATTTTTTGGACGATCCAGCATCTTAAAAGTGGACATGCTTTGGCAGAAAACAATTATTAAGACTGATTTGGGCAAAGAAAAAATCTGACAAAGTTGAGTGAAGATAATTGTAGGACACATTTGGGGAAAAGAAATTGTACATGTTTGGTCTAGATACCATTTTGTGGACACATTGCAGGGAAATGAACAAGTTTGAGACTGTTATATGTATATATCGATAACTTTTAATCCAGGAACATGTGAAGCTATTTTTTTTCTGGCAAAATACAACAATAAACGAAATACAAAGGTCTCCTTTTCTTGTAGAACTTAACCTGAGAATGAGCATGGTCCAAACTTCCAGTACAGGGTAACCTGTGTTTATCTGACAAACTGGGGGACCAGAAAAAAATGTCAGATTAAGTAGTGTGTTGGAATACTCCGGTTTTTTCTGCTAGGATCGGCATGATTTGGACCAAGACAATATGTCAGTTAAAGGCAGGATGTAGTAATACTCAGGTGTGGGATGTCTGGTTACACTGTATATATTTTGTGTGTTCCTCTAGGGAGGTTATTTTGCACCCTTGAACTATGTATCAAGAGACCTTACATACAATGTAGCACTCATTTCAGCTTGTCATAATAAATGTGCAATAATCTATTGGTCAGTACCACTTTTTACTTGTGTACTAATTCATTGAGACATTTTTCTATGTTTCTATGAAAAGAGATTGTAAAATAATATAACTTACCGTGGAGCAACTGGAGGTAGGCGGTTTACCTGACCTACTGCTACTACGTCTAATGCGTTGATTGCCATGTCTTTATGTTATTTGCTTTGTATTCTCTATGTGGGCTGAAAACAAAAATTGAAACAAATGGTGAAAATTTGTTTACGAAAAAATACAATCTTAAAAAAAATATGAAACAATCCTTAAATGTAACCACTTATTGTTAAGTTTTTACTGTTTTATAACCAATTTATTGACTGTTCATCCCAACTAAAAAATAATCTTCCCACCATTCACCATGCATGCACCTTTAAATATTGATAAAAATACTAATTTTCTCAAACCCAAAAAGATAATTCATTAATCTTCCCAACCAAAATAAAATATTAGATATTAAAACAAGAGTGTACACGCTGAAATGTCTCGCCTTCTTTACTAATCATTGATATTATGTTGATAGTCCTAAATATAAAGCTTTATTACAACTGTCACATAAACTTAACATTAACCAAGTAAACTAAACATTGACCAATGAACCATGAAAATGAGGTCAAGGTCAGATGAACCATGCTAGGCAGGCATGTACAGCTAACAATTCTTCCATACAACAAATATAGTTGACCTATTGCTTATAGTTTAAGAAAAACAGACGAAAACACAAAAACTTAACACTGAGCAATGAACCTTGAAAATGAGGTCAAGGTCAAATAAAACCTGCGTGACTGACATATAGATCATAAAATATTTCCATACACCAAATATAGTTGTACTATTGCATATAGTATTAGAAAAAAAGACCAAAACTCAAAAACTTAACTTTGACCACTGAACCATGAAAATGAGGTCAAGGTAAGATGACACCTGCCAGCTAGACATGTACACCTTACAATCATTCCATACACCAAATATAGCTGACCTATTGCATGCAGTATTAGAAAGAAAGACCAAAACTCAAAAACTTAACTTTGACCACTGAACCATGAAAATGAGGTCAAGGTCAGATGACACCTGCCAGCTAGACATGTACACCTTACAATCATTCCATACACCAAATACAGTAGACCTATTGCATACAGTATAAGAAAAACAGACCAAAACACAAAAACTTAACTATAACCACTGAACCATGAAAATGAGGTCAAGGTCAGATGACACCTGCCAGTTGGACATGTACACCTTACAGTCCTTCCATACACCGAATATACTAGACCTATTGCTTATAGTATCTGAGATATGGACTTGACCACGAAAACTTAACCTTGTTCACTGATCCATGAAATGAGGTCGAGGTCAAGTGAAAACTGTCTGACGGGCATGAGGACCTTGCAAGGTACGCACATACCAAATATAGTTATCCTATTACTTATAATAAGAGAGAATTTAACATTACAAAAAATCTGAACTTTTTTTTCAAGTAGTCACTGAACCATGAAAATGAGGTCAAGGACATTGGACATGTGACTGACGGAAACTTCGTAACATGAGGCATCCATATACAAAGTATGAAGCATCCAGGTCTTCCATCTTCTAAAATATAAAGCTTTTAAGAAGTTAGCTAACGCCGCCGCCGCCGCCGGATCGCTATCCCTATGTCGAGCTTTCTGCGACAAAAGTCGCAGGCTCGACAAAAATGAATGTGACAAGAGCAAAACTGAAAAGAAACAAAAAATGATTTAAATTCAAGGATTGTTTCTTAAGATTTGACCACCTGACCACTGCATTCAACCAATCATATGGCAGTCCATCCTGTTTTGTTACCCAAAACCATAGTAACTGAAGAATTAAGGAGGAGAGGAATTCTGTTTACACCAACAAAAAAAAAATTTCCTCAAAAAAAAAGATACCAATAAAAATATGTCTTCCAATAATTCCAGTGTTCCAGCTAGCATGAAATGGAGGGGCGCCGCGCCCTGCCCCCAAAATTTTGCGCCCCTCTGCCTTTTTTAAACGCCCCTGCGCCCCTCTGTGCCCTTTTGAAAAAAGTTTAAAAAACGATCTTTTTTCCTCATATCGTCGCCATTTTGTTGAGTTCTTTATACACGCACTTCATTAAGACAACAGATTAAAATCGTTGACACTTGTTACCTGTTTATAATCACCTATTTGATTAGAGTCAATTACTTAAACAGGTGAAATTTACGACCCTGTCTAATCCCTTTGCCCTGAAGCACCAAACATCCAAGTTAAATGAATTGATTTTTTAACACCTGACGATGCAAAATAGAATTTATAAAATAAATGTGAACGATGTTCATTTCTATTGTATTTGTTATTTATAAAATAACGTTCAATAAAAAAGAATCATTCCAATAGTATATTGTAAATCGTCAACACGCAAAATGCCGACGAAAAAAAGAAAAATTGACCAACTCGAAAATGACAAGAAGAAAATATCAAAGACTTGCCAGTCTATTACATCTTTTTTCAAGAATAATGACCATCAAATGTAAAAAAATAATTTAATTCTTTACTTTTATGAAAATCGAGAAGAAGAAAGGTTTCTATCAGATATCGCAATTGTTCTTCTATTGTAAATTCCGCCGATTACGGAGCACTCAAAAGTCCAATTTTTATATCATTTTTCTTAAATTGAAATCCGTTTTGACTAACTTTAATATTGATATTATTAGATACGCTCAACACGAAATATACGGAGATGCTTGTTGAATTGATAATAAACTTTCAAAGTTGAATTAATTTATTATTGTGCCGATTACGGAGCTCTCGAAAGTCCGATTTTTGTATCAATTTTCTTATTGAAATCCGTTTTGACAAACTTATTGATATTATTAGATAAGCTCAACATGAAATATACGGAGATGCTTGTTGAATTGATAATAAACTTTCAAAGTTGAATTAACAAACTTATTTGTTGAATTAATCTATTTCTCAAGATCGAAATAAAGACAATTGTCTCATTGGCACTCTTATTTAAATTCACAACCAAACCTACACAATTTTCAATGTATGTAATAGTATAGAGTATTTAACTTAGCTACATGCTTGCTAAAAATATGTCATTATGTAGTAATATTAAGTATTTGATTTTTTTCAGTGAGAACGCGCTAAAGTGCCCTTTTTTAAAAACGCGCCCCTCTATTTTCAAATCCTAGCTGGAACACTGAATTCTATTGACCAAAGTCTTCATATTTACTGAAACAAATGTTAAATAAAATTTAGAAACTATTTTATTACCAATTCAATGACCACAAAATTAGAAAATTAAGAATTCATTGTTTTTGAAAACAATTGCAGATTGTTATAAATATCAAAATTATCAATTTTCCTATAGATTTAATTTTTACAATTTCTGTTTTTATTTTCAAGCATAAAATAAAGGATTTAAATGATACCAAATTATTTATAAAAGAAGTTTTTAAATGAGATATTCCTCCTCCTAAAACTGATGAATATGTAGGCCATGGACAGCAGCTACCATTCACATAGCTTGTCAGTCAGGCCTCCATAAACTTTCTACAACAGCTGGAAACATCTCCAGCCAGTGGTAGTTGTACATGTACATGTTATTCTGCTAATATGCATTATACAAAAAATTATAAAGACAGCGAAAAATAAATATATTAAACACAGTAAAATAGAATTATTTTGCTTGTGTGTATATTTCATTTAACTGTGTGTTTTGAAAACTGAGGTTTCTTTTGCATAGATTTAAGTTTGTTATGTATTGATTTAATATTTCTGTGAATTTGCCATTATTTTGTCTGCCCATCTTCGACTTGTGGTCAGTGATTTTGCATATAATTTGTCAAGTCTCTCTTTGGCTAGTGGTTGGTGATTTTGACATTATTTTGTCCGTTCCTCTTTGACTTGTTGAGTTTGAATTCTCCCTTTATCTTCAACCTTTTTTGTTTTACGATAACAGTTATCTCATATAATCTCTCAACAACATTACACATGTATATTTCATTTTTTTTATGAATTTTGTGTACAAAATCTGAATATGCTCAATATTTGATCAGTTTTAAGGAAAAACTTATCAAATAATATATTTTTAATCATTGTTGAGGGTTGTGAAGCCAGAAATTAAAGGAAAATATTTATGTCCAAATTGCACAAAACAAATTAAAAGTAAACTAACTGTTCATTAAAATTTGTAAAATTAATAATAAAAAATTGCATAAAAATAAGTTTCACAACTCTCAATGAAATTTTAAATACCACAGAGAAGGGAAACAAAAAGACGGGTCTTAAAGAGTAAAATAATTTCCGTTATTACTGACAAAGAACTGTTCTGTGTTTATAATTAAAATATTTCTTTAATTAAGCAACATTAATATGAAAAACTTTTTAAAGTGTTGCTTGAGATCAAATTTTAGCAAATTTGTGCCAAAGTATTATTAAGCATCAGAAATATTAAAACTGCATAATTTGCTTTTCCATGTCCCCCCCCCCCCAAAAAAAAATATATACACATCCCCAATTAAATTATTTTTTATATACAATGTACTTTCAAATAAATGTGTATACTAAAATATATTAATTTACAGATACAGAAATAAGGAGATTACAGTGGTAAAAATATGATTGCCAATGAGACAACTATCCACCAAAGTTATAAAAAAGAAGATGTGGTATGATTACCAATGAGACAACTCCCCATATAAGACCAAATAAGATAGATTTGATATTTTTTTTATTTTCATGTGTATTATATTTTTCCATTTATTTTAATTTTAACACACAAAAAAACCCTCCTCTGTACGGCATTTAAAACAATATAGAGCTATACTCATGAAATGGATCAAGTCAGCAGTCTAAAATCATGAAGATGTCCACATCTCTGTAGTTTCATCTCTTTACAACACATGTACACATCAACCATATTAATGTTCATTTTTGCATCTACATCAGTTTTACGAAATCGCAAGCATAAAATCAACAACAAAAAAATGAACATCTGACCACTTCAACTAACCTATTTTAATTTGCAATGATTTCTGGGCGCGAAATCTCTTTTATACCACGAGATCACATGACCAAAACATTCAGTTTTGGACCGTAAAGTGTATACTTAACAATATACGCAATTAACAGAGTTCAAATTCCACTAAAAAAAATAAACAAACAATCATGATAAATAGAAATACTAATCAAAATGTTAATTTCAACCTGTTTGCAAACAACTTAAAAGAAATGGGTTGCCTCAATCGCAATTGACCTTGAACTTTGTTTGATAACTCAGAAACTGCATATACTCCGATTTTCTAGTTCCCTGCTTTAAAAGGATCGGTGTAACCATAAGAAATTGACTGACTCTTATTTCTTTTTTCTTTTTTTAAATGCTTGAAAGATGCAAGAACGATAATCATAATCTTATCAGTATAGAAAAGAGCAGAACATCAGGAAGACCCCCCCCCCCCCCCCCCCAAAAAAAAAAAAAACAACAACAAAACTACTTTAGTTTTGACAGGAAAGAGAATACCAGTAAGGTCTGTCTATAGAACTCATTTTTCAAGTTAGCGGTTTCGTTTGTTATAATGGTGCACATTTTTGTTTTGTTTGGAATTTCTTTTGGTGTTTTGAGGGGGGCTTGGTAATGTTGCTGTCTCTTTCCATTTTGTAAGTTAAGTATGTCTGGCATTTTGTGCGCGGAGGTATCCATCTTGCAACAAGAGAATCGAAGTTTCAAACAAAAGATGAAATCGCCATTGCAAATAGGAAAAACGACCAAAAGTCAAACAACAGCCCGCAAAAAACAAGACACTGAGCAACATGAACCATACAAAAACACTCGAGGAGATCTCAGGTGATACTTAATTTGAATTATATGAACAGAAACTGCAAGTACAATTGGACTATGTTATCTAGTCGGTTGATGTAGAGACATACAAATTTTGTTATATATCTCTGGTTGATGTAACCGGCAGTAGTGTCCTTATCGAAAAGCCTTAATTATCATCTAGTTATATTAAAAATATTGAACTTCAACAACATCGTCATGTTAGGTCAAAGTGTATTGTTATTTTTAATGGACTTTCTCAGGCACACAAAGTGACAAATAACATTTTCAAGAATTACTCTTGTGCTTCGTTTAACGATTCCACTTGTTTTACATCAGTATCATACAAATTAAAATCAAGCAATTAAGATCAGAATCATATGTTTTGTCTTTACTCTTGGCTAAAACCGCTGGATTTGATTTTCCCCTTAATTTTATAGACGTGTATTTAAACAGATGAAATTGAAGTGGTACTGATTGCT
Source organism: Mytilus californianus (assembly GCF_021869535.1). Classification (NCBI taxonomy): domain Eukaryota; kingdom Metazoa; phylum Mollusca; class Bivalvia; order Mytilida; family Mytilidae; genus Mytilus; species Mytilus californianus. The sequence continues at coordinate 40,211,528 of NW_026262712.1, forward strand.
TCGGTATATACAGATCTGGCTCAATATTGTTTGTTATAGTTTAATCTGTCTTTTGCGAAGGCATTTCAGGAGATTATTATCTAATTTTGTCTTTTCAATGATCTGTTATCCCTAATCGTTGGGAACCTTTTGCATAGAATAGAATAGAATAGAATATTTTTATTTCCCAAATTACAGGGCCCATAAAGGGCATATCAGATACAATTGATTTACATAATTGGTAACAACAACAATAATAGTCACTTGAAAATATATATTTAGTATATTAGCATTGGTCAGAATCAGAGCCAAAAACCACATATATATTGTGAATAAAAGAATAAAATTACATTATATGCATTCATTCTCAAATCATTTACTTGACTTAGTGTCAATATGCATACCTGATCTCCTTAATTCAAAACAGTCACAAATATAACAGCCCAGTTTTTCCATAATGCATACAGTTAGCAATCCTGGAATGCGCGTAAAGTATAAAGGATTTCTTAAGGTATGGGCATCACTAAGGTTGCGAGTTCGAAATCAGCAGTGCCAGGTGCGCTCGACTCTAATAATCAGTGGCGTAAAGGGCGTACACCCCCTCTTCGATCACCGAAAAGTTATTTCATAATGTTTTTAACGATTTATATGATGTTTTAGCTTAAATCGTCCAATATTTTTCGTATCGATTCGATCGGCGGTAAATAATCTGTTTTATGGAATTACGAACTCTTTCAAAAATCCTTGATTCGCCCCTGATGTCTGTTGTAGGCTATTCTAGGAATATGTCGTTATCACGAACATCCGTATCCGACGTTTTTATCGTTGAGTCGGAATTTACTCTCCTCCACCAGACACAACCTCGGAGTAGAAGCTCTCTATTTAGGTTTAACCAGCAACTGAATTTTAAAGGTGAAACCAGTCCTTTTTTTATTGTTATCTATCTATCTATACTTCTGCGTCAGTATCAAATAAATTGTTAATATAATAAAATCAATTCCACCGCAGTGGAGTGATACTTGTTTACACCATAAGAATAAAAGAATGTTGACCATAGATTTAAATGATTGGCGATATCAAACGATTCCATGTCACCACAAAAGGATCAGTTCGGTGAAACCGAAGGACGTTACTCCTACAGAGGCATACATGAAGACTAAAAGGTGTGTGGAGTAGGAGGCAAAATTCTGAAAGTGTCAAGCAAAACTAATGTTCCCCAAAGTCTTGTAGTGACATTTTAGATTTTGAATACTAGTTTAACAGATACAAGTAAGGGATTTGTCTTGTCCCAAATCACTTTAATAGTTACAAAGATGTAGGAAGTGTGGCTGTACTTGTGGAAATCTGATAAAAAATAGAATAACATATAATTTTGGATTATGTCGGTAAACACTAAAAAGCAGTGTTGAATTATATAGCACTGGACAGGAGAGTTCATTTTCTCTATACTATCTATTTTGTGAAAGTCATCTTCGCTGCCCAAGGATTATGAGGAAGGGACTGTTGGCTAGCGAATATGCTGAAAGTTAAAGATCTTTGTTTTTTTCTTCATCAGTTTTAGGGTCTTTATAGTTAAAACTACACAATGTAATTATGTTTTGTATCTAGTCATACGTCTTGTTTATACATAGCTTTGGCATTGCACAAGCTAATGGCTTTCCAGTCATTTCAAGTTAAATATATCCGATTGGTTTGTACCAAATTTACGAATAGACTTTTTAGTCTGGGTGAACATGTTGATTGCAGAGTCTGTTGTTGGGGCTCCCACAGGGTACCCTCCTCAGATCGCAAGGTCGCTTTTAAATTCGTAGCAAGGTCGCGAGGTCGTTTTTAAGGGAAATGTACAGGTCGCAGGTCGTTTTTCCAACATAGAGGTCGGAAGTCGTTTTTATATTAAAGGATCCATTTAAGTCATTGTTGTGTCGATTCTAGTGTTATTAAACCAGGGACATATATGTTCCTGATTAAACCTTTTAGTTTTAAATTAGATATTTGGACATTTTGCTGTGCCCTTGGGTTCGGTTGTTCTTGTACTGTTTGATGCCATCCAGAGATGGCTGTCTGAAAGTGGGAGGTTCCTGCTCTATTGAAGTTCGTGTCGTCAGCTCTAGATTTATTTTTGTGTGGCATTTAATGATCAATATGTGATGTCTTCGTGCCATTAACCCATATCCGTTCTTTTCCATATTGTGACCAAAACAGGATATGAATTTTTCAGAACAGTAGTTTCAACCAAACATTCAGTATTTCACTAATCCAACACAATATTCATATTGAGCAAGTCCCCAGGACTCTTATAAAATCATCGGGGATGTAGAGCTGGATTTACCTACTGAGATACTTTGAACACGATCTGTAGACTGATGGCAACAAGGAAATGTTTTGAAGACAGGGGTGTGCCGCTCGGCGCTTATTTCCATTTTCGATGGAATTCCCCCATTTTTACACAGTTGTTAGTCCATATCATGATAAATAAAGAGTACGATACAAAATTTCATGAAGATTCGATTTGAAACTTTTTAGGAAATCATCGTAAACGCAAAGGTAAACCAAAGTGTAACTGACGAACGAACGGATGGACGAACAGACCTAAAAACTATATTTACCGCAACAATGTTGTCGGGACATAAAACATGAAACTGATCATCAACCTTACTTGGATATATTTGTCTCTTTAGAGCACACACAGAGACGCTAGTAGCTAGTGCCCTATGCGCTAGTGATGACCATCGCCCATAGTGTCCATAGTGTATTTGAAGCAATAATACAGACCAACTTAAATCTTTTTTAAGAAACAAAAATTCGTAAGGGTTCCGCGGAACCCAGTGTCTCGCCTACGTTTGCTGTTAATCGCAGGCTCAACAAAAATGAGGAAAAAAAAATAAAAATATTCCTCTCTGTACTATCTTTTGATTGTAAGTAGCTTCTGTCCAAGTTTAGTAAAAATCCAGGATAGTTTATGAATCTAATAAATGTTTTAAAAACTTAAACTGCAGACTGTATGTAATGTTAACTGGAAAAAAAATAAGTCCATTTATAAGTAAAATACGGAAAAAATGGAACAAAATTTTAACAAAATTTCCTCCTAGATACTAGCTTTTAATCATAAACAAGCTTCTGTCCAAGTTTGGTAGAAATCCAGGATAGTTTAAGAAAGTTTTTAAAATTTCAAAAACTTTAACCACATAGTAAAATTGAGAATGGAAATGGGGAATGTGTCAAAGAGACAACAACCCGACCATAGAACAGACAACAGCAGAAGGTCACCAACAGGTCTTCAATGCAGCGAGAAATTCTGGTGAATATAGTGAATATTTGTGGACGCCGCCGCCGACGACAACAACGACGCCAACGCCGACGACGCCGACAACGCCGACGAATGAATGTAGGATCGCTATGTATCGTTTTTTCGACAAAAGTTGAAGGCTCGACAAAAATGGTCCAAAAATGATCATAACTTGACAATTTGATTGCTTATCAGGCTCTAAAGACAAAGACACGAAGACTTCTAACCGACTATAGATACAAAAAGGGTCACAAATAGTTCAAAATTGATTATTTGAAAACTGCATGTTGATTTAAGATGAAAATCGAACTTAACTTGTATTTTATAGTGCTAAACAGTTGGGAACAAATGAAATAAATCTTTGATCCGTTCTCAAGTTTTCATCTGGATACCACCATGGGACGGTTAGACGGATGGAAGTACGGACGGATACCCAACAGTGTAATACTTCTCTACTGCGTGTAGTGGAGTATAATAAAGTAGACAAAAGTGTGACATATGGCCGGAAAAACAGTATATGGCTGACCATGGTTGGTGGGACCAACAGTCAGCAGTTTATGTTTAATAACAGAAATGTGATTTGGTCATTTTATTTTATCAGATCTACCATCCTAATCGGCCATGACGCCAGCCGATTGTTTTTCCCGGTCTAGAGTTCTACTGGTGGGAAGAACGTAGTTTTCCGACACAATTCTCTGAGGAACAACTCGGTCAAAATGGCAAGGTCGTTTTTAGCGTGGGTGAAGTCGGAGGTCGTTTTTTCCAAATTTTACAGGTCACAGGTCGTTTTTAGAAGGCCATCAGGTCGGAAGTCGCCCCTAAAAAGCCCGGAGGTCGCAGGTCGTTTTTGACCCTGCGGGAGCCTCGTTGTTCGTGCTGTATGAATGCTGTAGAATGTGTCCTCATGCTTATAGTGTATGGACTTATATTTAACATATGAGTTTTATACGGTATGGGTTTTTCTCATTGTTGAAGGCTTTACGGTTGCCTGTAATTACTTACATCCCCTTCATTTGAACTGAGATGGATAGTTGTCTCATTGACAATCATATCACATCTTCTTATTCTTACAATCTAATTAAAATTAAATCTCCTCACTCTCGGCGCTTATTTTTTATGCTTGGTCGCTCCCACGCAGCGACCAAGCATAACAAATGAGCGAGTGAGGAGATTTAATTTTGATTAGATTGTTATTCTTATATATATGGTGTATCTATTACTAGTAGTTGAAATTTGGCTTTGAACTACTTCTTAGTAACCAAGTACCGTGACAGTGGGCCAAAGCTTTGAATCTTGTATTTTTGTGATCTGCTTGTTGGCTTAGTAAGTTAGCACAAATCTAATGAAAAAGCAAGCTCTGTCAAACAGATATTTACAGTTTGTACTTGTGTTGATACGCCATTTCCCTAGTAGGCTAAGGGAGGGTTGAGTGCTCATTAACATGAACCCCGTAACATTCTATACGTGCCTGTCCCAACTCAGAAACCTGCAATCCAGTGGTTGTGTTTCGTGGCTATCAGACGTATTTGTTTGGTGTACATTGTTGTAATATAATCAGGCAGGTGGTTTAGTTTTGGAACAATTGATATTTTGCATACCTGACCCTTTTATAACTCGCATACGGTGTGGTTTTGGTGGAGATGGTAAATTGACCTGTATTTGTTCACATCTCTCTTCTTTGACCATTTTGGATAGTTGTCTCATTGGTAATCATCTCTCTTCTTTGACCATTTTGGATAGTTGTCTCATTGGTAATCATCTCTCTTCTTTGACCATTTTGGATAGTTGTCTCATTGGTAATCATCTCTCTTCTTTGACTTTTTTTGGATAGTTGTCTCATTGGTAATCATCTCTCTTCTTTGACTTTTTTGGATAGTTGTCTCATTGGTAATCACGCCTCATCTCCTTATTTTCATACTTAATATTTACTAGTGGATCAAGGTCAGATGAACCCTATAAGACGGACTAGTATACCGTATAATAATTCTATAAACCAAATATAGATGATCAATTATCTACAGTTTTTTTAAAAACTGGCCTCATAAAAAGATTAAGCCATGAAACTGAAGTCAAGGTAAGATTCTAGTTAAAAATGTACAGTGTACAAGGAAAAATGAACCCAGTATATAGGAAGTGAGCCCTGTTTGGCAGAGATATATCAGGCATCATTTTGCTAACAGAAAAAAGTGCGGACTTAGTCAAACCAAAAGTCAAATTACTAAAACAAAATACAGTATGAAGTATTAATTAAGTCTAGATTTATTCATCCGCTATTGTTGAAAAGTACAAACGAGATCATGCCTACCTGGAGAAAAATGGAAATAAAACCTCTAATTACTGTGTAACACATATTACGTGTACTTATCTTTTGCTGTTCACACCCAACCTAGTTCCTTAAGTTTACGAGATAACCACAAAAAAACTGTTAAAATTTACATTTCAGGGGCTGCAACTCCAAAACAGTATTTAGCTTTTTACTCGTTTAAATGAGTCCTAATCCTTTCTAGAAAAAAAGCACACAAAATTGGAAAATTGGTATTTCAGGGATAATAATTTCAACAGGTTAAATGATTTTTCTGAAACTCTCAAACCAAATCCTTAAGTTTACGAGATAACCACAAAAAAACTGTTAAAATTTACATCTTAGGGGCAGCAACTCCAAAACAGTTGGACAAATTTATGCAATTTTTAAAGAAGATAACTTCAGTTTTTTACTCGTTTAAATGAGCCCCTATCCTGAGCACACAAAAAAATGAAAATTAGAAAATTGGTATTTCAGGGACAATAACTTCAACAGGTTAACTGATTTTTTTGAAACTCTCAAAATAGATACATATTGTTTTCCTAAAACAAACTTTTACTATTAAGTCCTACAACATTGATTCATGACAACTTTCAAAACTGGGGTGTGTCGATCAAAATAGATTTTTCAGGGGCAATAACTCCAAAACAAGTTGATTATTTTTTTCCCTGTTTCTGAGTAGATATATCTGGTCATGTGGATCATTAATGCAATCTTCACTTTTAATCTATGTTGCTTTGGTTTTGATAAAGATAAGTTAATAAATTGTTGCTTTAACAAGGAAACTACGCAAACCAGTCAAGGCTCATGTACTATAACTAAAGTTGTAGGGCAAAATTACTTCGGGAAATAACACATGGCAATGTTACCTTTAAATATACCTGAACACAAACTATGTGAAAGTTTAAATGAACAATAACGTGGAGGCTGAACCATATACCTGTAATCGCCATGGAAGTGGGATGTGCATATTGGAATTTGATGCGACTGTCGTACAAGTGAGAGCTTTAGCTAGCTATAAAATCAGGTTCAATCCACTATTTTCTACATAAGAAAATGCCTGTACTAAGTCAGGAATATGACAGTTGTTGTCCATTCGTTTGATGTGATGAGCTTTTGATTTTGCCATTTGATAGGGGACTTTCCATTTTGAATTTTCCTCGGAGTTCAGTATTTTTGTGATTTTTACCTTTTACTACTGTAAATTCAGAAATTATTGCGAAAAATGTGACAGGGTTATAACAAGGATTTGTATAGTAAGAAATCAGATGATCCCGTTCTTATACAATTACATATTAACAAGCATTCTGTGAGTATTGCCCGCCCTGAAAACACATAGTCCCTTACCCGTTAAAAAATCATTGTACAAGAGCAAAGTGCTATACCTTGTCATGGTGTAAACTATATAACAAATATCCATTCAGTATCTTCAAGCATGATGATTAAAAATGTCGAAAATTGATTAATGGGGTAAATTTTTTAAGTCATAGGAGCATAACTATGCACTAAATCAGTATACTGGACCAAAATTCGAACTTGATTTGTAACTTGTCCTAACAAGAGTGCACACGCTGAAATGTCTCGCCTTCTTTACTTACCATTGATATTATGTTGATAGTCCTAAATAGAAAGCTTTACTACAGCTATTACATAGACTTAAAGGGGCACTAGCTACGAGATATATTAAAAATCTAATATATTATTGTGTTTGCTCAATCATTAATGAAATGCAAATTGTGAAATAATATTTCGCTTTTACTTTTAGCAGCCAGTATGGTTCAATTTTGTCAAAATAAGCTAAAATACATTGATTTGAATTATTCACTTGCAAGTGAATTATTCGACCTCATTGAATCCGTATTCATGTGAACTTCAATTTAACCCCTTAGCTTGAGATGGATAACACGTGAATTGTATGTGTAAAGTTATTTAAAGGAAAAGAATGTCAACATTGAAAGTTAAACAAAGGTAAATCATTAAGATTTGATTGACTGATTCAATCCACAGAAAATCATTCTTAAATGTACACAGGTAAAAACGATGATAAACACTTATTTTTCATCTATAATATGAAATTAAATAGACCTAGAATAATCCAAGAGCACGAGTTTGCTTAATCTATTTATATCTATATTTATGTTTACATCGCTTATATGGTCATCGGATGACTTTAGAGGTCAACTCGATAATTAATAAGATGGCGGTCTAGACTAAAACACACGAAACGAAGCTACGTATTTTCATACCCGTGCCCTGTTAATCGTTTATTTTAGACTTTTAATAGTTTGGATAAATGTTTTACATTGTTATAAATCAAATATTATAATTTGATTAAAATCGGTGAACCTGGAATTTGACAGCTAGTACCCCTTTAATATGATCCAAGAAAATGAGGTCAAGGTCATATATACCAAGCATGAAATACATTTACAACTTACAATCATTCAATACACTAAATATAGCTAACTTATTGCTTAAAGTTTTTTAGAAACAAACTTAACCAGGAAAACTAAAAATTGACTAATGAACCATGAAAATGAGGTCAAGGTCAGATGATAAATGCCAGACAGACACATACACGTTAAAATCCTTCCATCTAACAAATATAGGTGATCTATTGCTTATAGTTAAAGAAAAAACAGACCAAAACACAAAAAACTCAACACTGAGAAATGAACCTTGAAAATGAGGTCAAGGTTAAATAAAACATTTGAGACTGACATGTACATCATAAAATATTTCTTTACAACAAATATAGTTGACCAAACTCAAAAACTGAACTTTGACCACTGAACCATGAAAATGAGTTCAAGGTCGGATGACCCTTACCAGTTAGTCGTGTACACCTTACAATCATTCCATATACCAAATATAGTAAACCTACTGCTTATAGTATCTGATATATGGACTTGACCAATATCTTCAAACACAAAGAAAAAAAAGTGTGGGAAATTGATTTGTGGACTGACAGATGGACAGACAGACGGAGTGCAAACCTAAAGACTCACTGAAGGGAATGTGGCCAAAGAACCTCCATGGAAATGAGATGTGCCATAGTTCATACCTATAACGCAGGTTCTTCATCAATTAAGCTAATCACAAAAATAACATTGTTGATGCCACTGCTCCCGACAATTCTGGTACAACATGCACTTGTCTTGTTCCCCCCCCCCCCCCCCCCCCCCAAAGTTAATTTCAGGGGCAATAATTCCAAACAAATCAACATGTTTTTCTAATATATCCAGGTTTGAACAGTTTGTGTAATGAACAGTTTTACCTTGTTAATTTTTTCTCTCCTTGCTCTAGTTATCTATATTTCATTTTCACCATTATATTCTATTTTAAGCCATATTGGCCATGTTTGTTGATGAGTCTAAAAACTTCAAAGACATCCTATAAATGAAGCAGAAAACTTTATTTCAATCCACATACTAGTGTCAGGCATTAGGTTTTAAACAAAATTTCAAAGACAACAAACAACAAGAAATGATTGTAACAGGATGCTGTTACGAAGTCTCCCAAACGAAGCTCCCATAATTCGTAATTCCCAGGGTCGCCTGACATTGGGCAAAGTCCAGTGAAAATTGGTTTGGTCCAGCAAAGTTATATGCATTAGTGATGCCTGGGGACTAACCCTGTATATACTTCAAATCATCTTGGCATGACAAACCAGAATATATATGGTTTAGGGGTGGGGATCTTGACCATGTACAAGATATTAGAATTTTCTCAAATGGCAGGGGGTCGGGATGACCCCTGGGACTAACCCTGTATATCATTCAAACCATCTTGGCATGACAAACCAGAATATATATGGTTTAGGGGTGGGGATCTTGACCACTTACAAGATATTAGAACTTTCTTAAATGGCAGGGGGTGGGGGTGACCCCTGGGGACTAACCCTGTATTTCATTTAATGTGGTTTATCATGACAAACCAGAATATATATGGTTTAGGGGTGGGGATCTCGACCATTTACAAGATATTAGAACTTTCTCAAATGGCAGGGGGTCGGGATGACCCCTGGGGACTAACCCTGTATATCATTCAAACCATCTTAGCATGACAAACCAGAATATATATGGTTTAGGGGTGGGGATCTTGACCACTTACAAGATATTAGAACTTTCTTAAATGGCATGGGGTGGGGGTGACCCCTGGGGACTAACCCTGTATTTCATTTAATGTGCTTTATCATTTAGAACATTTTCAATTAAAAAGATTGTGTCTATCACAAACGGTTTTCAATTTCTAATCATTTGAAAATTTGAAAATATAAAATCCCATAGGGTTCTATAGTAAAACCCTCTTTTCTTTTTGCCCCTCAAAGTACCCCTTTATAAACCCCATTGCACAAACAAAACCCTGATTGCACCACTAGACATGTTAGTCTAACATATTGTTAAACCCTAAGTTAATCTGACAAGCAGTTTTGGAGAACAGGTGCGGACAAGTTCAAATTTAAAAGCGGCGGAAGAAGAAGAAGAATAATAATAACTGAGCAAAAACAATAAGTCTTCCCAACGAAGACTTAATAACCTGTTGGTCAGACAATGGAGGCAAAGTGGTGGCATTGAAGGCTCACAAGGCCTTTTGGCCAGGCAATGTTAAAATCATGTCCAATTTATACATTGCAATGATTCCATACTCCAAATAAAGTTAATATGTTCTAATAATTTGAAAAATTACAAAATTAAAAAAAATGTCATTTTTATGCAGGTATTGTTTTATGATAATGATGTAAAACTATCTATGCCACATGGAAATTTCAAACCTTTAAGCACCTTACGTCCGACATTCTACCAAATCAGATGCAGGCGATACTTAAAGGACAATAATTACGTCTAGTTTGTATACAATTGAATAGAGATAATGGGTGTATATATCTATGAAACAGCAAACTCAAACAAAAAATGTACAAATGTTTGTATCTTTTTATTTTTAATGAGATAACTGTACAAACAATGGATTCATGGATTTCAACAATATCAATAACAATAAAATATCACCAACAAATCACATGTCAATGATAATAAAAATACGGAAACTATCTTAAAAATATTTCTGTTTAAAAAATACAACAATTTCTGTCTCAAGTAAAAAATAAAATACTTTATCAATTAAATTCTGCTTTGTTACATCTTTTTTAAGTTACTTGTTTAGTGTAATTACTATGGACAGTTATCAGTAAAAGAATGATTTTGTAACATGTCATACCAAACAAAGTTAAATATATAGACTAATAGGAATTGTAGTTTCAATCTACTTTTAATAGTTAATGTAATATTTGGAAACACGGATACAAGAAAATTACCACACGAATCCGTTGCCCAATCTATATAATAAAACTAGACAAATTCAGACCTAATATGTATTAATCAGCAAAACATGGATCTTTCCTCGTTATGATTGATTGATTGTTGGTTGCTTAACGTCCATTCCTCGTTATGAAATGATATACATGATATGTACAAATGTAGATATATATAATTTGTAAAAAAATCTTGTTTGATATGTTTAACAACTTTAAAATTGTAGAAGGGAAATTATATACATATAAAAAGGTCATAATTTAAAGGAATGTCATGAAAGTGTGAACATCTTTATATCAAACTAATGCAGACATGATTATTAAATACTCCCTTGTTTCTGGTATAAATCTCATTGATTTTGTAAAAAAAATCTTTTTGATGATTCAAACTAAAAAAGAAAATATTGTTTCGATGCTTCCAAAATTTAAAATTTCTCAATTAAGGTAAATCTGGATGATTAATAATTTGTGTAACTAAAGTTTGAGATGCAAAGTTAACCTGCATTGAACACACAGTTTATTCTGTATTGAAAATGCAGTACAATCAAGAGAAGACAACTCTTTAATTACAACATTTCAATGAATTGGTTCCTAAAAATAAATAACACAAATGAGGTATCTAATGTATGCAACATTTGAAATATTAGCAAAATCATTATTTTACTTTATAACTTCATTCTACTTTCAGAAAGGCAGATTTTTGTATTTAGTTTTATAACAATTCTATCTTTAATATTCATCTTTAAAAAAAAGCAGTCTTTAACCAAAACAAAATTTAAAATCATAAAATTTCTCAATTCATCCCTTTTAAAAAAATCACTTATTAAAAATTAAGGAGTTTTAAGTTAAAAATAATGTCATATAGAATTAAAGAAATGTAATTTTTCAAACTGAATCCATAAATTCACTTTAAAAACATTTTATAAATCTTGCATTTATATAGTAAAAAGATGTAAAACTATGTACATTTCAAAATTCAGCACTAAAATTATGTTGGAATTGATTAAAATACTGAAAAAAGTCAGGGAGAAAACCTATTTACAATATATTTGTGATGGTTTTCTGTCATATTCACAAAATTCTCCACTATTGAGTAAAAATTAAAAATAGCTCTGCATTTCTTTGTTATACAAGTACCCTGAAACTATGTGTGATAAATTCATTTTGAAATATACTTCAAAGAGAAACAATCTTTATGATTCTAATATTGCTATAGTTTATAATTGTGAAGCTGCATTGTCATAAGCGTAAGCTGCTTTTCCAATGTCTGTTAACTGTGAGTCAGCATTGTATAATTTTTCCTTGGTATTAGGTCCCCAGTCAGCTGTTGGCGTTGTTACTATTTTAAGTCTCTGTAAATATAAATAATATGTGGTTAAGATGATGTTTGATGCAATAATATGTGGTTAAGTTGACGTTTGGTGCAATAATATGTGGTTAAGTTGACGTTTGGTGCAATAATATGTAGTTACGTTGACGTTTGGTGCAATATGTGGTTAAGTTGACGTTTAGTGCAATAATATGTGGTTAAGTTGACACTTGGTGCAATATGTGGTTAAGTTGACGTTTGTTTGGTGCAATAATATGTGATTAAGTTGCCGTTTGGTGCAATAATATGTGGTCCAGATGACGTTTGGTGCAATAATATGTGGTCAAGTTGACATATGGTGCAACATTATGTGGTTAAGTTGATGTTTAGTGCAATAATATGTTTAAGTTGATGTTTGGGGTGCAATAATATGTGGTTAAGTTGATGTTTGCTGCAATAATATGTGGTCCAATTGACTTTGGTGCAATAATATGTGGTCAAGTTGATGTTTGGTGCAATATGTGGTCAAGTTGACGTTTGGGGTGCAATAATAAGTGATTAAGTTGATGTTTGGTGCAATAATATGTGGTCAAGTTGATGTTTGGTGCAATAATATGTGGTCAAGTTGATGTTTGGTGCAATAATATGTGGTTAATTTGACGTTTGGTGCAATGTTATCTACAGTGGTTATCAAAAATGTAGATTACTGTGAATCAATTATAATTCATGGAGCAGTGTTCTCCCCAGGCCCTTAATGGACCGCGGGCCCGCAATGTTTAATTTTTTACCGTGGTGGTATCGTTCTTACCGCAATGTATAATTTTTCTCCGTGGTGCTAAAATTTTCAGTTAAAAAATCGTAAATCGGTAAAGTTTTAAACGATGACTTGTTAAATCTTTTCCGTGCTGTATAAAATTCCAGGTGAAATATGACCAGTTCAAACCAGTTCAACACAGATTGCTTACACCACGTGATCGATTTACCTTATGAGGTTAACCTTGTTGATTGGATTTAATCGATGTAATTAACACTTGTAACATGATTCTTTTGTGTTTTAATTAAGAGTTCATAACTTTATGATCACAGATAACTATTTTATGGCTTCACTCTCCACCCAAGCACTGACCTGTGACAAGTCGGCAAATACTTTGTACACAAACAGTGTCTTGACCCGATAGGAACATTTTTTGTACATCATAATGGTGGCTCATTACGTATAATGGACAACTATACATTTCCCAATTCTTATATTATAGTATTATATGTCTCTGATTAAACCATGGCCAATATTATCTTTAATTATGACATTGTTATTGCATGAAAGTCGGGTTTCAAATTGTCTGTATATATCACATGACCCAGTTAGTTCACGTAGAATATTCAAGTTTATTTACAATTAATTGCAATCTATTATATTTTATAAATAAAATGCATGACTGTACCTTCAAACTGGATATCTATATCCATAATTAATGAATAAGTAATCTTGCAAATTTTATCCATAAGCACATGTTAAATCTATTTATATCTACTTCCTGTCATTTAGGCGGGAAAATAGGGAGACTTAGTTGTTGACATTGAATATGGTTACTTATAGATCTATAGACCAAAGATAAATTTATAGATTTAGGAATTCTTTTTAAATGGTTCATGACAAATAAAGATTTAGATTTTAGGGCAGTATTAAGTCTGTATCTATGTTTGAATATCACCAAAGACAAGGAAGGTTAATATTTACATGAAATCTATGGCAAAATGTTCTAAAATTTATGAAAAATTTCTTTTTTATATTAAAATCTAAGATAGAAACTGGTTCAAATAATAAAACAATATTTGCAATTGTTCTTGTTAATTTTATATATTCTTATGACAGGAATCCTTTCACATACAACAACTTTTTTTCTAGAAACTAGAAAGTTTTTTAAATTGAACATTTTTGTTCTCTTTTGAATGATATTTTATTTTTATTGATTTTGGATTTTATAAAAGATTTAATTACTTTAAATTCAGATGAATATTTTATTATGAATCATAATCTATTTATTTTTAAAAAATATTAAAGTATACAAACTGTTTTTTTATTTACTTCGTTTTACCAATAATTTTCTGAATCAATGTCTACATAACACAGTACCACAGTGTTAAAACAAAACAAGAGACATAAAAACTACAGTAACTAGAGCTAAGCGACGTGACGCGACGCAACACAACTGATTGCATGAAATATTTCACCAAGAAGTCCACATGCGTTACCCTGGTTCTATCCAAAAATCCTGGGGAGAACACTGCATGGAGTACTAATTTTCATGAGTTTTGTATGGATAGTTGAACCAAAAATTCTTTGAAAACAATAATGCATTTCACAGTGAGCAACTCTCACAAAGAAGACCTTTTTGGTCTCTGTCTCTGTCCTGTTTCAAAATACAACTTAGTTACCTTGCAATCTTTAGCACATGTACCCAATGTTTCATTGAATAAAATTCTTAATTTTTAATTCCAACATTGTGCTATTTATGAAGCAACACTGCCAAAAAACAATTAATTAAATAATTGAATATTTCAGTGTATACTCACTTCAGTGACTTTCCTAGGAGTGATGATGAATTTATAAACAAAGTACAAAGGTATAGAACATAATACTACGGCAGTCACACACCATCCAATAATCTGGGCGAATTCTGGGGAAAATACCCCATCTTTTACTTTAGGTGGTACATACTCAATTAGACGGTATGCAAACAGACCCTGTAATGTAAAGTCAACATGATACATAAGCAATGGTTAAAATATTACTTTAATTTAGGTACATAGTCAATCTCATAGTATACAAACAGACCATGTAGCTTTTCCCAACAACATAAATTGTCAAAAATCTGTAAAATTTATTCAGTATGAGCAGTGAAAACAAGTAATGAATGAAATATAGAACAGTCTTAAAATATTATTTTACACTATATAAGACCTCCTCTTTTCTTTTATTCCTAGATGCATGGTGTTTAATTTAGTAATAGTTAACTATACGTTTTTGTTTACTTTTGCTTGAACCTTTCTGTTTTTCCAGAGAAGTAGGATGTTGTTGGTTGTTGTGGAATTTTGTGCTGATTTTTATCACAATATAGGCCCTTAGACAATTGAGCATTTTGATCTCTGTTGTGCACTACCTATAGCTATGCACAATACAATTAAATAGGAAGTATAAAAATGTTAAGAAGAGTATATTTGAAAAGATTCCAAATACTCATAAAAACATTTTTGAATTGTTTTACATTGTTATTTTCGGGGCTTTTTATAGCTGACTATGCGTTATGGGCTTTGCTCATTGTTGAAGGTCGTACAGTGACTTATAGTTGTTAATTTCTGTGTCATTTTTGTCACTTGTGAAGAGTTGTCTCATTGTCAATCATACCACATCTTTTTTATATTTCCTGATATAGATTATTTTAAAAATATCTAAAAGTTTTATACATAGAGTAAAGATGATTAAACCTGAAATTCTGTATATTCATAAATTTTTGCATGCATTTATTATTGCGATTTTTTAAAAGTGGATAAAAATTTGAAATTTATTGTTATTAAGTCTAATCTGCATAAATATATATATGCATCAGGTGTCATAACGCATGGAATTATTGCAATCGCATCCAGTCCTCGCAATAATTTCTGAACAGTATATTACTTACCCCAATAAGAAGTGGTGAAGCTAACACCCAACAAAACAACCAATATGTTGTTGGTGCTGGGGTTTTACCCAACATAAATTCAATATCTTTTATAAATCTTGTCACTCCTGTGAAAAAAAGTAAAAAGAACAATTTTTTTTGGTATGAATAATAATTAATTTAAAGTATCTGATGAAAAAGTTGATTGATAAGAATAAAGGGCAGATAACTCAAACTGAAATTTTAAAACAAATAATATACGTTAGGGAAGAATTTTTGAGTTAGAACCGGATAGCTTTGTATACATCAAGTGTGTTGTCGTGTAACAGCATGGCATTCTCTAAATTGTGCCATGGACTGAACATTCCTACTTCGACTAGACAATCATGTCTGAATGGTTTTGCACTGCTCATTTATAGCTTGCTGTTCGGTGTGAGCCAAGACTCTGTGCTGAAGGCTGTACTTTGGCCTATAATGGTTTACAAATTGTGACTTGGATGGAGAGTTGTCTCATTGGCACTCATACCAAATCTTATTTCTTGATCTTCATGTTTAGCTGCTTGATTTATGATAAATCATGAAAATTGTTAAAAAAAAAATCATCTTAAATTCATTTGGCCATGAATATTTTTGTTGATTTAAAGTTGATGGTTCATTCATATGTTCATAAAGAAACATGATGTTCATCTTCATTTAAAACCCTTTTAACTTCCTTGTTCAAAGAAAATATGACTGACTTACCATAAACCCATAGTACGGATACACATTCACATGTGGCTACACACAATACAGAGAAATCACTCACCATAAACCCATAGTACGGATACACATTCACATGTGGCTACACACAATACAGAGAAATCACTCACCATAAACCCATAGTACGGATACACATTCACATGTGGCTACACACAATACAGAGAAATCACTCACCATAAACCCATAGTACGGATACACATTCACAAGTGGCTACACACAATACAGAGAAATCACTCAACATAAACCCATAGTACAGATACACTTTCACAAGTGGCTACACACAATACAGAGAAATCACTCACCATAAACCCATAGTACGGATACACATTCACATGTGGCTACACACAATACAGAGAAATCACTCACCATAAACCCATAGTACGGATACACTTTCACAAGTGGCTACACACAATACAGAGAAATCACTCACCATAAACCCATAGTACGGATACACTTTCACATGTGGCTACACACAATACAGAGAAATCACTCACCATTAACCCATAGTACGGATACATATTCACAAGTGGCTACACACAATACAGAGAAATGACTCACCATAAACCCATAGTACGGATACACTTTCACAAGTGGCTACACACAATACAGAGAAATCACTCACCATAAACCCATAGTACGGATACACATTCACATGTGGCTACACACAATACAGAGAAATCAGCGCCATAACTGTCCATCAATCCTACTATATAATCTCCTGTCTGTAAAAATAATAAAACATCATTTACACACAAGACGGAGTTCAATGCATGCAAACCACTTCATCTAATTAGACTACGGTAATTTCTTTAGAGATAATCTCAAGTCAATTTACATCAGTCTCCAATTTTGGAACTAAACAATATCTTAATATCTAAAACTCTGCACAAATACTTCAATATATTTTAACAACTATATAAAAATATTATAAAGACTTTATACTTTGTCAAATTCTTTGTTATTTTTCCTCATACTATGCACTTTTAGTCATTTTAGTATTCTTATTAAACTAAAATAGTGATTGTCATTTTGGTGTTCTCTGTATCTTTTTAAATTTTATCAAGAAACATTTTGTACTCCTCTACCCTTTGCCACAGTAAAAAACATCTTGCATTGTCCTTCAAAACCATATCAATTTCCTTACAATTTGTTTAAATCTTCTTTACATTATTTTATTCACAATTGCTTATAAAAGTAGAGTCTGTTTTGTATAGTATAAATAAAAAAGTACCAGAGTTATTTCCCTTATATTGTTACTATTTTTTTTTAGAATTTTCAATGATACATTTAATATCAATTTAGATAAAATAGACATTTTGTTAAAGAGCAGAAAATAAAATAATTACTGTTCAAGAAGAATAAAATACACATGAGACTTTAAAGCTACTGGTGTAACATGTCAAGGCCAAGAAGAAACCCACCATGTGCACCAAAACATACATATGAGCACGAATATAATACTCACTTGCATAACACACCCCAAAGCCAAGAAACACACAATTCAACAATACACATATGACTTTTATACTTACTGGTGTTATACATGGTAAAGCCATAAAGAAACATATCACTCCCAATCCAATACACATGTGACTCTTATATTTTCTAAGTTTTGGGAACTCATCCTGTATACATGTCAAAACTGTCTCCAATAAAGCAAACTGCAAAATAAAAATAGGCATTACATATCACAAAACTCAAAGAATTACAGCCGATTTCAATGAGTGTGTAAGCAAAGGTAATAGTATTGGTTAGCTTGCTTGCTAGCTGAACCGTGAAGACTAGGTTAGGTAAACTATCCTCCTTTTAAGAGTAGACTAGTCTGATAGATTATCTGTTTGTAGGACTAAGCTACTTTGAAAGGAGGGTAGTATACCTTACCTTATAATGACTTCATGGTTCAACTAGCAAGCAAGCTAACCAAAGATATTACTTTTGCCTACTCACTCAATGGAATCGGCTGTAACAGTTGATTCTGTTTCATACTAATCTATGACTATCTTACAAACTGGACTTGTTGGTATTTCATAGGGAACCAATGCTTTATAAAATAAAACTTGCCTATAGGTTTGCATAGAAATAGTCCACAACAATATAATTATTCCTAAATCCATAAAAAATAAAAGAATCCACAGTATTTTTATCATTGCAAAAGTTAAAAAAAAAATGTGGGGAATAATATTCAAGTTTTGTTAAGAGTATAAGATGAAATTATCATACTAATGTAATAGATGGGTTATTTCCAGTCAAAAATTAGAAAAAAGTCCTGGTCTTTTACAAAATTTATTAGAAAAGAACTCCTGTAGTTTACAGTCAGGATTCTACTTCGTCAAAATTATCTCCCCATTACGCCAGTTCATTTTTATAATCATAAAAATGGAAGCCATTGTAGGGATGACGCGCTGCCAATTTAGCTCTTGAAAACCGATAAATTTATCCACATATCACCATTACGATCCTTATATGCCAGTTGTATTTTAAAAAACAAATGTATCTACTAGCTTATGAGCATCAGTTAATGTACTTGTCTGCATTCAGTCAATTTAAAATTATTGTCTGATCGGTTGTCAGGTAGAATTTTCGAAAATTCACAAACATTTAAAAAAATTCTAATTAAATATTTCGTGGAAGGGCAGACTAAAAATTTTCAGTGGTTGAAGACTATAAACCCTAGATATCACACACAAAAAATGAAGTTTTTTCGAAGATATGCATTTTTAAGATCCAACTTAAAAGTCTGTCGTCAAGCACTTTTAGTAAAAATTTGGTATTCGAACACACCTACTCTGTTTTTGTGATTCATTAGAAAGGTATTTTACTTGACCCATATATTTCATTTTTTTAGTACTGTGAATTTGCGATGTTATAAAGTCAACCTGTAGCCTTGATATATATAAATGATAGAATCTGAAGCGAGATGATGTATCAAATATTTTTGCTTTTTACGTTTTCAAGACAAAATATTCAACTCAAACACGCCCTAACATAAAAAGGTGCACTCGATTTTCTCTATTCGATGCAATTGTTACCCATTTTTTAGAATTATTTCTTGATTCACATAATGGAAGGGCAGAAACGAAAATTAAGGAACAAATAGATTGATATGTTCTTCGTCCGTGGTATTATTTTTTTTTAAATCGGAGGTTATGCATTTTTTTAGATCCAACTGTATAGAAACCTATGTCGTCGACTTGATATCTAATTGTTCTGCTTAATTATGTAATAGATAAATTGAAAACTTATGCAAATGGTGTTTTTATGATAAAATACTTCGTAATTTAGCCGAAAACTGTCATTTTATTTGTTTCTATTAACTTTTATAAATATTGTTACTATAGTAAACATTACAGTAAGCATTTATCGCCTTCTCAAACAAAGAGCTTCGATTCTTTTGTTCTATTTCAACTGGGTTTCTGCCTGGTTTATATTACCATTAAACACGATTTATAGGTGCAAAGGGGAGATAATCCTTTTCCTTTAAATAAAATTTACAACTATCTGTCTTACCTCACTGTCAAGTCCAAGTGTAAACAACATGAGGAAAAACAAAACAGACCATAATTGAGGTAGAGGTAGGTTAGACAATGCCTCAGGGTAGGCTACAAAGGCTAATCCATAACCTGTAACAGAAAAAAATATAATTAATGAATTGTATTTTCTACTAGAGATTTTTTTGTTTGTTTTAACAGATTCTGAACAGAGGATCATTTCTGAATTGTTGTGATAGTCTCAGTGGTATCAAATTCAATATCAAATATCATCTTTGATTAAAATCTTAAAGGAAAATATGAATTAAGAAATAATTCATGGCAGCTGTAGATTTGTGGCTGCCATGAATTATTTGTTTTCTTATGGGACAAATTCAGTAATTTTGTTAACTGTGATAGCCCTATACGCAAGATACTGTTTTGGCTGTTCCATTTTACCCCCATATGATAATATTATATAATTTAATAAAACAAAAAAATTTAAATCGTATTTTTCACCTACATATGTTCTTCTAATGTAATTTTATTGCATTCTGAGATGTATAGAAGCTTTAAAACACTGAGTGTTTACATTTGATTTTTTGATTACGAAAACATACATATGATGTCACCTTGTTTCATTGCCATGCAAAGACGATAATATTTCATGAAATTTTCCTTTGATGAAATTTCAGCACGAAAAAAATAAATTGAAATGGACTGATATGTTTATTTTGCTTTAGAATAGATATAACTAAATGGTATCTGAATCTTGGACTATATTCTGTGGGTTTTAATGTCAAAATTTGAGAATACCTAGTAGTATAATTAAGTTGGGCGTAACACAGAACAGCTAGTTTTATGTAGTTATGTGCTTGCGCTAAAAGTAGATATACTATGATTATGCTGGTTGACGATAACAGGTTGTCATATTAGAATTTAAATTTTAAAATAGCTTTACAAATAAAGACCTAAGGCATGCTACAAGAAAATTACAAAGTAATTTATGGCAAACTATTTCTTCATCTAAATCTATTCCATAATCTCTACAATGTATTGAAAAGTAACGTTTGATTAAAAATGGAAAACATCCTTGCTTACCTCCCCTGGCAACTTCTGAGACTTGAAGTCCTGTTTTCTTAGCTAATCCTCCAAATGTTGTAAAGATGACAAAACCTGCTATTATACTGGTAACCAGATCCATTACAGCGATTAACAAGGCATCACTATAAATATAAACCAGTGTTTAAATAATAAAACATGACTATTAAAACATACTATAAAGGCCCTACAGATGAAGCTAGAAATAAAAGAATTTGTCACACAAATGCCATGCTCAAGCTTTGCAATTTTCGAGTTAAGGCGAAGTATACGTAATTGCACGCCTCTAGCGGAATTCGGGAAATAAAACGTGCATCCTAGCTACGCGAGTTATTCCCCTTACTCCACGAAATGAAAGATGGACGCACAACCGAGAAATAACTGTGGGCAATTTATTAGAAACAGGTATACATGTGCAGTTTCAAAAATCAAAAGAAAAAATCGTATTGACTTAGACCAGAACTCTGAGATTGCTTCTGACAGTGGACCTGACCCCGTTCGAAATGACACCGCATCGGACATACTGGAGATCCCTTATCCCGATGACTGGACAGCTGGAAGAAGGGTTGTTGAACTTTCACATTTGGCAGAGCAAATGAAATCTTGTAAACATTGTCTTTCCCCACTGCTATTACACATGATCTGTGGTGAAAAAAGATGTGGGTTGGGAAGTTTCCTTTACATCCAGTGTGTGAATTGCCCATACGTTAACACAGTTACAACAGGGAAACAACATCGACAGACAGGGAAAAATGTTGGCATGTTAGTGTTTGATATCAACACAAAGCTGAGTTTAGGTATATATAAAAAAAATGTAAAATTATATGTATGCAATTATTATGAATTTAAACACGTTTCATATTACTGTTAAATTGTAAAATGCCAAGCCAAGAAGACGATATACGACGCCACTCAGAAAATAATAAAGACGACAAAAAAAGTATACAAAATACTACACATTAACTAAAGATTAAACACAAAAGAAAAAGCCCACTCTTATATGTATCGTGTGTATAGTAGATTAGTAAAATCTACATTTAAAGTTGACTCAACAGCGAACGATGTGTATTTGTTTATGCAGAAACTAGGTGTCTTCTATTCCGTCCGCAATTTCTTGGGAAAGTCAAATCTAAATTTAGATTCCTGGATAAAACTGAAACTACACCTGTTTGATAAAAATAGAATATAACATTTCTTGTTTGATGATTATTTTTTAAATTCAAATTTCGAAGCGGTAGCAAAAGAGTTTTCTTTTGTTTTGCATTGTGTATAATTAAAGATGATTACTTAGAAGAAAAAAAAGTAATCTGACATGTCTACCGCAATGTTTACCCTTTCCGGGTTATGGAGAGTTGGCCATTCGAAATAGTGAGAAGTAAAGCAGTGACAAATAAAACTAGAGGCTCTAAAGAGCCTGTGTCGCTCACCTTGGTATATGTGCATATTAAACAAAGGACAAAGATGGATTCATGACAAAATTGTGTTTTGGTGATGGTATATGTGCATATTAAACAAAGGACAAAGATGGATTCATGACAAAATTGTGTTTTGGTGATGGTGATGTGTTTGTAGATCTTACTTTACTGAACATTCTTGCTGCTTAAAATTATCTCTATCTATAATGAACTTGGCCCAGTAGTTACAGTGGAAAAAATTTGGTAAAAATTTACAAAAATTTACAAAATTTATGAAAAAATTGTAAAAAATTGACTATAAAGGGCAATAACTCCTTAAGGGGTCAATTGACAATTTTGGTCATGTTGACTTATTTGTAGATCTTACTTTGCTGTACATTATTGCAGTTAACAGTTTATCTCTATCTATAATAATATTCAAGATAATAACCAAAAGCTGCAAAATTTTCTTAAAATTACCAATTCAGGGGCAGCAACCCAACAACGTGTTGCCTGATTGGTCTGAAAATTTCAGGGCAGATAGATCTTGACCTGATTATCAGTTTTACCCTTGTCAGATTTACTCTAAATGCTTTGGTTTCAGAGATATAAGCCAAAATCTACATTTTACCCCTATGTTCTATTTTTAGCCATGTCGGCCATCTTGGTTCGCGGGCGGGGTCATCGCACACATTTTTTAAACTATATACCCTAATGATGATTGTGGACAAGTTTGGTTAAATTTGTCTTAGTAGTTTCAGAGGAGAAGATTTTTGTAAAAGATTACAAAAATTTACGAAAAAATGGTTAAAAGTTGACTATAAAGGGCAATAACTCCTTAAGAGGTCAACTGACCATTTTGGTCAAGTTGACTTAATTGTAGATCTTACTTTGCTGAACATTATTGCTGTTTACAGTTTATCTCTATCTATAATAATATTCAAGATAATAACCAAAAACGACAAAATTTCATTAAAATTACCAATTCAGGGGCAGCAACCAAACAACGATTTGCCTGATTGGTCTGAAAATTTCAGGGCAGATAGATCTTGACCTGATAAACAATTTTACCCCATGTCAGATTTGCTCTAAATGCTTTGGTTTCAGAGATATGAGCCAAAAACTGCATTTTACCCTATGTACTATTTTTTAGCCATGTCGGCCATCTTGGTTCGCGGGCGGGGTCATCGGACACATTTTTTTAACTATATACCCTAATGATGATTTTGGACAAGTTTGGTTAAATTTGTTTTATTAGTTTCAGAGGAGAAGATTTTTGTAAAAGATTACAAAAATTTACGAAAAATTGTTAAAAATTGATTATAAAGGGCAATAACTCCTTAAGGGGTCAACTGACCATTTTGGTCAATTTGACTTAATTGTAGATCTTACTTTGCTGAACATTATTGCTGTTTACAGTTTATCTCTATCTATAATAATATTCAAGATAATAACCAAAAATGGCAAAATTTCCTTAAAATTACCAATTCAGGGGCAGCAACCCAACAACGGGTTGTCAGATTCATCTGAAAATTTCAGGGCAGATAGATCTTGACCTGATAAACAATTTTACCCCATGTCAGATTTGCTCTAAATGCTTTGGTTTCAGAGATGTAAGCCAAAATCTACATTTTACCCCTATGTTCTATTTTTAGCCAAGGCGGCCATCTTGGTTGGTTGGCTGGATCACCGGACACATTTTTTAAACTAGATACCCCAATGATGATTGTGACCAAGTTTGGTTAAATTTGACCCAGTAGATTCAGAGGAGAAGATTTTTGTAAAAGTTAACAGACGACGCCGGACGACGACGACGGACGACCGACGCAAAGTGATGAGAAAAGCTCACTTGGCCCTTCGGGCCAGGTGAGCTAATAAGATTCTTACATTTTCGTACCTTTTAAAGACCTAAACAAAAAATCTAAAAAAAAATCTTATTTTTATAAATTCTGCAAGACTAGCTACTACCAAATTATATACCTATGGTAATTTTTAACGTACACAAATGATAAGTAATGTTATCGCATTACACTAAATATTCACTCTGAATTCAGTATTCAGAGTGATTCATTTGCATTATAATTTATATGCATGTTCACTTCTTATGGCACAACACTAGGCAAATGCGTATAGCATTACAGTATGAACAGTATTCATTACACTAGGTATACATTCTTATAGCACTACACTAGGTATACATTCTTATAGCACTACACTAGGTACATTCTTATAGCACTACACTAGGTACATTCTTATAGCACTACACTAGGTACATTCTTATAGCACTACACTAGGTATACATTCTTATAGCACTACACTAGGTATACATTCTTATAGCACTACACTAGGTACATTCTTATAGCACTACACTAGGTACATTCTTATAGCACTACACTAGGTACATTCGTAAAGGTTTAAGCCTCACATTGGATTCGTGTACATAGTGTAGCACCTCACTTGGTACATCCATATAACACTAAGCTGGTCATATTTTATAGAATCACACTGAGTTCATAGTATATCCCATCACTTGGAACTTTCGTGTGGCATCACACTGAGTGAACTTTTATAACATCACACGCAGTGCATTTTCGCATGAAGAGCATCAAATTCACATGGAGAACATCGATTAATTTCGATTTGTATAGCATCACACTAAGTAAATTCTTATAGCATTACACCAGGGACTTTTGATACTAGTTAGAATAGAAAGTCCCTGATTACCCTTAGGTTTATATATAGCATTACACTTTACACATTCGTAGCTTTACACTTTACACCAATTTTAAAGCATAACATCAGGAATAACCTTGTAGTACTTAACACAGTAATAACTAGCTATGTCGAAATTATAAAATTGAGAATGAAAATGGGGAGTGTGTCAAAGAGACAACAACCCGACCAAAGAGCAGACAACCGCCGAAGGCCACCAATGGGTCTTCAATGCAGTGATCAACTCCCGCACCCGGAGGTGTGCTTCAGGTGGCCCCTAAACAAAAATGTATACTAGTACTAGTTCAGTGATAATGGACGTCATACTAAACTCTGAAATATACACAAGAAACTAAAATTAAAAATAATACAAGACTTACAAAGGCAAGGGGCACCTGACTTGAGACAGGCACTTAAATGCGGTGGGGTTAAACATGTGTTTTGAGAACAATCCCCCCCTCATACCTCTAGCCAATTTAGAAAAAAACAAGCACACAACAATACGCACAGAAAAACTCAGTTCAAAAGAAGTCCGAGTCCGATGTCAGAATAGGTAACAAAAGAAACTAAACAAAATGACAATGATACAGAAATTAACAAAGGACTTCTAGCAGTAAATACTGACATGCCAGCTCCAGACCTGAATTATAAACTTATTGAAAGATTATGCCTTCATCATATATAGTCTGGAATACTGTATGCATAAAATATGTGAGACAAATATAAACTTTGATCTTACCTCCTATACATTTCTAAGAATATGTTTGGTCAAAAGCAACCACGTGGAGACCGTGTATATTCCATATTAGGTTAGTAGGGAGGCGGGGCTAATTTCAATACATGGTTAGTAGTGGTGTTACTACCCTTTATAAAAACAACACGGTGTTGAGGAAAAATCTTTAAAGGTTTCAACAGACAATGCAATCATGATGGTGAACGATTGAAATAAATTAATAAATAGATATTATAGCAAGATGTGGTAAGAGTGCCAATGAGACAACTCGATCTCCATCCAAGTAACAATTTATAAAAGTAAACCATTATATGTCAAGGTACGGCCTTCAACACGGAGCCTTGGTTCACACCGAACAGCAAGCTATAAAGGGCCCCAAAAATTACTAGTGTAAAACCATTCAAACGGAAAAACCAACGGTCTAATCTATATAAAAACGAGAAACGAGAAACACTAATGAACCACATAAACAGACGACAACCACTGAACATCATATTCCTGACTTAGGACAGGTGCAAACAATTGCAGCGGGATTAAACGTTTTAATGGTACCAAACCTTCTCCCTTTTCTGAAACAATAGTATAACATCACAACATAGAAAGACACACTATAAAATATCAATTGGAAGGCTTAACTCAATGAAAAAACGTAGTAACACAAATTAACACACAACGATAGAATAAATTTGATCTGTAATAAAACACATTTAAATCTAACAAGTTGTTATTGTTGGCATTTGTTTTTGTATAGACCAATGGAAGTAGGTTGAACTGGTTCTTAATACTAACGGTACTCAAGAGGTGTTCTACTGGCCACTAGTCTAAATACCACATGTTAAGATAGTCGGTAAGATAAATTCGTTACATAGTGTGCTTGACCTAATACGATATACAGGGGGTCAGTTATTTTCTTATGGGGATTCGAGTTTCGCTCCCACCCCATATGGTTAACTATGATCAAACCTAGTGCATAGTGAAGTCAATTCACACACAGACGGATACGGCATATTTTGACATAAAAAATGACGGTTTAAATGATATCTTGTGTTTTGTCTTGCTTCTTTTAGTTGCATATAACACACAAACGATTCAGAGAAATCACGATTTTTAATTTTTCTTTTCTTTTTAGCTTATCTCGATGCAGGTATGGGACCCATTCAAACTGTTAATTTTGTAACAGCTTTAAAAGTACCATGCATCAGTCCAAATAATCTCAAATCAAGGGAGAGAGAGATTGGGAAAACAATAGAAGAATATGCACGTACATCTTGCAAGAAGGCTCTAGAGGAGGAATATCTAATGAACAGGTAACTATAATATAGCCTGTTGTTCTAATTAGCCCTACACTATTGTTCTCAAGTTAAGAAAAAAACACCCCAGTGATATAGCTACTGTAAATTCAGAAATTATTGCGATGTTTTTATTTTTGCGAAAAATGCGACAAGGTTACTATCGCAATAATTTAAACTCGCATTTTGAATTTTTTTATATGAAATGAACAGGATATTTCTAAATATCGCAAAAATTTAAATCGCATTTTAATCTAAAATGACAAAATCGCAATAATAAATGCACGCAATAATTTCTGAATTTACAGTATGCAATAAACGCCAAAACAGATACAAACACGCACCGGAAATTTTTATCTTTTTATCAGGCCTTCAAACACGGTAAGTGTATTTGCTCATTCTCGAAGGCCGTTCTGTGACCAGTCCTATAGATGTTAATTTCTGTGTCATTTGGTCTCTTGTGAAGAGTTGTTTTATTGGGAATCATACCACATCTTTTTTATATTGATTTGAACAAGCCGGGGATTGAAATTACAACATGCGTTATTCTAAGCAAGATTATTATCGCAAGACCAACGAGTCGAACCCCCATATTTATCACAGCTCTACCAGAAATAATGTGTGTTACATAAATACATCTTACAGTTAATATTTGGTAGAAACCTAGATTATTCTAATTCTAAAGTAAGACTGGTGACCAAAAGGTCGTATGGTGCATGTATTTAACATTTGATTGATTGTTGGTTGCTTAATGTCCAGTGGCAAATATTTCATGCATATTCATGACGATGTTATATTTGACGTTTATTTTGCAAATGACACGAAAAATCACACCCTCTGTTGATTTTTTTTTCAGAAATGACAGAACGAATGAAGAAGATACCCAATTGAACAAATCCCTGGATGTTTCTTTTGATGGAGGTTGGCAAAAGAGAGGCAGTGGAAGAAGCTATAACAGCACAACTGGTAATCTATATGTTTTAAAGGATGAAATTTGTCTGTTGTTTCTCGTACATGGTCTCTCTCTCTAACCTAGGACTATTATACTATTATTACTATAATAGTCCCAGCTCTAACCACTGTCTTGCACGCTTTGACACTAACCATGCTAACACAACTGTCTAACACAAGTAAATAATGATCAGAGTGCTGATAATAGTATTTTTTTAATAAAACACTACAACTATCGCATTCATACAAAGGAGTAGGTCCGGTAACAACGATAAAACGGCCCAATTTTTTATGTATATGGGAACTTTAAAATTAAACAAATTAATTGGTTTCATTACCCTAATGAATAGTTTATTAAAGTATATGTACAAGGAATAGTCGTAAAACGCTGTTGTTGGTCTGTAATTTATCATTCACGTTTCATGATTTTGTACAAAATGGTGAAAAACGGCAATTTTGTGTTGGTAAACAAGAAAATTAAGTTTGGCCGCATGCGTGTTCATTCATAATATTTCATGTATAAATGAATTTCTTACAAATCTGTATCCATGCAAAATATTTTAAATGAACACGATTGCGGCCACACTTAAATTTAAACTTTTCTATCGTATTTGGTTGAAATTTTCCGTTATTGTCCGGGTTTGTGTTACGCAGTAATTTGTTTATTTACATTTCCGGTTTCAGCAGAAGACACACAACCAAATTTGATAAGCGATTCAATATTTATTTCCACTCCAAATCCTTTAAACGAACTTATTTTCAAGATATATGCATTGCAAAGTGAGTCCGAATTGTAGGAAATCGTTAGTGATAGAAATATGACAGGGTAAACACTGCGAACATTTGACATATATCATTTGACCGAGACACTTGTTTACATTTTTAATTAGGCCACCCATCGGTTCAGTGTACAATGTAGTACAAGTCACATGCATTAGAACTTGAATAATAGAATTTGAAAGAGTAATTTTCTACATGAGCGACAAAACTTTCAATGAAAAAGTACTAGATAGAAGGAAGAACATGTATTGACTATTGACCTGTTTAGCTATATATATAGCTATAAGCATTGAAGGAATCCGGTGTCACACACTTGATGCATTACAATTTACACACTGTTTTGTCTCGGTTTTCTTGTGGTAGCATGTTCACCTCAAGTGCAGTAAGTCATGGGTTTAAACCCCTGCTGATTAAAAGGAGTATAATAAAGGAGCAAAGATTGGTTGGATAGGAGTCTGGGTAAGGTGACATGTCTTCTAGTTAATGTTTGCCTTGTGAACTTGTGTTGTAAAAATCCAAACTCCGTGTTTATGTCTAGTACAATGCATCGCCAAGTTATTTCTAATACCAAAAAATTACCATTACACCAAGTTATTTCTTATAGTATTACACCAAGTTATTTCTTATAGCATTACACTAGGTTTATTCATATATAAAAAAAAACTTTAAAATTAAGCCATTTCCATTACTTAATCACACACTGAAGCATAGGAGTGAAAAGATCACAATAAATGCATTTAAATTTTAATGTGGTGATCCTGCCAATAGGCATGATAGGGTGGATGTAGAAAAAAGAAGATAATCAAGCATCTTAACTGATTATAATGTTTCTCTTTCAACAAATTGTCCATGTCAGTTATTAAGGCATATTGCAAGTTCAAAATACATAATGAGATAATAAAATTTGAGAGTTCTGTAGTGAGGTATATGTGGCAAAGGAGGCGTTAACTAACAACTTAAAAGCTTATTATTTCAGACCTTGATGCTTCATACTTGTAGATGCCTTATGTTATTAAGTTTCCATCTGTCATACATGTATGTTCATTGTCCTTGATCTCATTTTTCATGGTTTATTCACTTCTTGGAAAAAAAAGTTAACATTTTTTTCTGTAATGTTAATTTATCTCTTATTATGAGTAACAGGATGACTAATCTGATCTTGGCCTCACTTTCATGGTACATTGGTCAATGTTAAGTTTTCTGGTAAAGTTTTTTTTAGATACAATATGCAATAGGTCAACTATATTTAATGCATGGAATGATTGTAACTAAGGTGTACATTTCTGTCTGGCAGGTTTCTTCTGACCTTGACCTCTTTTCATGGTTCATTGAGCAGTATAAAAGTTTCATGGATCTGGTCTGTTTCTTGTATACTTTAAGCACTACTTAAATTTTTGTTGGTGTATGGAATGATTGTAGGTGTACATATACTTCTGGCTTGGTTAATATTACCATGATACATTTTCTTTGATTATGTGAAACTTTATTTACTTCATTTCACTACTATACAGCCATTTTGTTCTTATTATCTTGAAACTGTTCATAATCCCATCTCTAAGCAAAATAGATTCTTTATAAAGTCATCGCTTTTTCAGTTTACAACAAGTTTTTGTGCCCTTTCCATTCTATCGTAAATTGTTAGATATATAAAATTATACAGTTAAAAAAGCTGTTGAGATCTTATAACTGTATATATATGTACATGTATGTATAATCTGAGTAAGCCATGATTCAACTTTTTCAAGTGACACATATATTTTGTTCTCAAGATCTTCATGATTTTCAATTATAAGGTTGTGAAATATCGGTTCTTTAGAGAACAATTCACATTTAGAAAAATGATAAGGCAATCACATTTGGACTGAATTTATTTCAGCATCAGCCAATTTCATTTCTATATGTAAGATGTTTTGATAAGATCAGTTTTTAAAATGTAACCAATAATATTACAATGATATTTGGTATATGAAGATGAAAAAATTTGGTATGATTGCCAATGAGACAACTCTCCACTGAAATTAAATGACATATTTTAAAACTAGAGGTCACTGTACGACCTTCAACAATGAGCAAAACACATACTGCATAGTTATGCTGTTATTATAATATTCATTTCAACAGTAATTATTTGGCCCTGAACTCCAGTAGATGGCTTTTGAAAGGTTTGGATTGGTATATGTTTTTCAGATTGATAGGAACATTTGAATTAAAATTACATACAAGCAACATATATGTTTATCAGAACAATTTATTAAAAAAAAATTATTTATGCATTATTAATTCATGATTCCTGCATAATTTTTATGTTGTTTTTTTTCAGTTCTTTTGTCTTAAAGATGTTTTTGATTGATTGGGACGTATACTTTCCAGTTCTACAATCTCAACATTTCTGCATATCAATTTTACAGGTAATATATCTGTTATACCTTTAATACTTCTGTTGACTTGTGTTATTTTTTTATAATTATAAAAATCAACATGCATTTTCATTTCACCATCAGATAAATGATATATGTTATTTGCACAATTTTTGGCTTGTAAAGCACAATATTAACTGATACTAAAGGCAAACTCACACACACATACACTATTTGTACATTCAGTCATTGTAGGAAAATATTTAAATTATATTTGTACAAGCTTATAAACGGAGGGAAATTACGGGGCTCTTCAAATATAGTTTTTATCATGTAATTCGATATTTAGTTATAAGAAGATGTGGTATGAGTGCCAATGAGACAACTCTCCATCCAAGTCACGATTTGTTAAAGTAAACCATTAGACAAAAAATAATGAGTGTGTTTCCTATTACATCTTTAAAAAAAATAAGGTAGGAAGGTAGGGATTTTTATACGACCGCAAAAAATTTTGCGGTCATATATTGGTATCACGTCGTCGTCAGCATCGTCCGAAGACATTTGGTTTCCGGACAATAACTTTAGTATAGGTAAATAGAAATCTATGAAACTTAAACACAAGGTTTATAATTACAAAAGGAAGGTTGGGATTGAATGTGGGGGTAATAGTCCTAACAGTTTAGGAATTAGGGGCCAAAAAGGGGCCCAAATAAGCATTTTTCAAGTTTCCAGACAATAACTTGTGGAACGGTGTATGGATCTCTCTGAAATTATACCACAAGTTTCCATACCACAAAAGGGATAGTTAGGATTTGCTTTGGGGGGTAATCGTTTAGGAATTAGGAGCAAAAAAGGGGGAAAAATAAGGGTTAATGGACAATTACTTTTAAGTACAATGTTTTGTGTTTGGATTACCTCCCTTACACTGTTTTTAAATTATGTATATAGAAATGTTGTATTGTCTTGAGGTGATTAGCTGTCAATTTATTTTTATACGACTGCAAAAAATTTTTGCGGTCGTATATTGGTATGACGTTGGCGTCATCGTCGTCCGAAGACACATTGGTTTTCGCACAATAACTTTAGTTTAAGTGAATGGATCTCTATGAAATTTTACCATAAGGTTCAATACCACAAAAGGAAAGTGGGGATTGATTTGGGGGTTATGGTACCAACAGTTAAGGAATTAGGGGCCGAAAAATAAGCATTTTTGTAACTTCCAAACAATAACTTGTGTGTTAGTGTATGGATCTCTCTGACATTGTACCACAAGGTTCCTTATCAAAAAGGGAATGCTGGGATTGATTTTGGGGGTAATTGCCTTAAAATTTTAGGAATTAGGGGCCAAAAAGGGGAAAAAAACAAGCATTTTTCTAGTTTCAGGACAATAACTTGTGTGTAAGTGTATAGATCTTTATGAAATTTTACTACAAGGTTCCATATCACAAAGGGAAAGCTGGGTTTGAGTTTGGGGGTAATTGCCCTAAACGTTTAGGAATAAGGGGCCAAAAAACAAGCATTTTTACAGTTTCCAGACAATAACTTGTGTTCAAGTGAATAGATCTCTCTGAAATTGTACTGCAAGGTACCATACCACAAAGGGAAGGCTGGGATTGAGTTTGGGGTGATGAATCATAAGGGGGTTCAAAAAATTGGGGGGGGGGGGGGGGGGGTTAGGATTTTTTTTCCTTTTTTTTTTCTTTAAAACTTTCCATTTTAAGTTGGTTATTTTTGATTTATATATAAAAGCAAACAATAATGATATGGTTTGATTTCATAAAAAATTGAAATATTGGGGTTCTTTGATATGCTGAATCTATCCGTGTATTTAGATTCTTAATTTTTGGTCCCGTTTTCAAATTGGTCTACATTAAGGTCCAAAGGGTCCAAAATTAAACTTAGTTTGATTTTAACAAAAATTGAATCCTTGGGGTTCTTTGATATGCTGAATCTAACCGTGTATGTATTTAGATTTTGGATATTGGACCAATTAAAAATTTTCAAGTTCTTAGACCACATTCATTCTGTGTCAGAAACCTATGCTGTGTCAAATATTTGATCACAATCCAATTTCAGAGCTGTATCAAGCTTGAATGTTGTGTCCATACTTGCCCCAACTGTTCAGGGTTAGACCTCTGTGGTCGTATCAAGCTGCACCCAGTGGAGCATTTTATTAGAAGTTACTATTAAAAATGCTGATTAAGGAATATTAATTTTAGACATGATTATGTATGTCATTTTCTATTTTAAGACTTTTATGATGTATTTAAATGGGTAATTATGGTTGCAAACTCCATTGGAAATTTGAATTGAGATAATAACAATATCTTGAGGGAAAGAATTTTTTTTGGGGGAAAAAGGGGGGGGGGGGGGGGGGTCAATTCGCAACACCATAGTGTATTGCACAAAAGCAAAAAACAAAAGGGGGGGGTAAATTTTTTTTGATTTTATTTTTGGGGGGAGGGGTATAATTCACAACAGCATAGTGTATTGCACAAAAGCAAAAAATTGAATATAAATTCAAATCATATAACCAATTCTAAGTTCTTTGACTACAGTTATTCTGTGTCAGAAACCTATTATGTGTCAAATATTTAATTACAATCCAAATTCAGACCTGTATCAAGCGTGAATATTGTGTCCATTTTTGCCCCAACTGTTCAGGGTTGCACTTGTGCAGTCGTATCCAGCTGCGCTCGGCGAAGCAATTTATTTTTTATTTTACCATTTTTTTTACATTGAGTCTATGGGAGAGACATTCTGACTTTAACAGTACTTATTGAAATATGACAAAAAAACTTCAGGGTAGGCTATTTTTTAGCTTAAAAAATAGGGAGGGTAGGGTAATAGGAAACACACATCATTTTTTATTTGGCCTTATACATGTAGGTCAAAGTACTGCCTTCAACATAGAGCCTTGGCTCACACTGAATTACCTTATTAGGTCAAAAGTCAAGGTCACAGTAACTTGTTTTTGTATGCCACTCACAGCCTTTCAATAATGCATCCAAATGTATCAAATATGTTCAGCCTAAGTTCTATGAACAACATGATAGGAACTCGCATTCTGATATCAAATTATATATCTGTTTGTAGCTTTTCCTAAAATCGCAATAATTAAACTCTATTTTTATTTTTAATTGTTGAAAGGTCGCAAATATAAATGCAAACAAACACACAATTTTAGTTAGGGGCCAGCTGAGGACCACCTGCGGGTGCGGGATTTTCTCACTGCATTGAAGACCCATTGGTGGCCTTCGGCTGTTGTCTGCTCTTTGGTTGGGTTGTTGTCTCTTTGACATATTCCCCATTTCCATTCTCAATTTTAATAATTACTGAATTTGCAGTAAACAAAATAGTAACTTACAGTTTTATGTTATATTGCTGTTTTAGGTACAAAAGATGTAGAGACAACTTTTTGGTTTAGATTACAGATCTAACAAGCTTGAGTGTACACCATTTTTCAACTACAGTCTATAGAGGTAATATGCTCATCAAATGATAAGTAATTTTGTTCTATTTTTAAAAATTTTAATGGTTTAACTATGTTTCCCATTAATATTACATTATTCATACATATATACCATACCATAATGTGTAATTTAACACTATGATCTGCTTAATCCAGTGTTACTTTTTAAAGAACATCTGTTAACAATGCAATTTATATTGAATCAAATTTAAACACTTACAAAAAAATATATGATCTGTCAAAATGTCCACAATGGCGTGATCATTGATTATTAATCAGGGTGATGAACCGATCAACTATCTAATACAAAGTTGAAGAGGATTTTATAAATTATTATATAGAAATGATATCCACAAATGCCATTTATAAATAAAATCAATTTAACGAAATATTTAAGATCAGGATATCTGAAATGCATTTTGGTCAGTGGTTCTGGCAATGGCAATGCTAACATACTTTTTTTTTTTATATAATTTTATCATTTTGTAGGTCTTAAAGATGTAGATTCATCTTGCTTGTTTTTTATGACAGTTTGGCTGTGCCTGCAACTGGGATGCACATCTTTCCTGTTCCAGTGCATAACTTGTCACTCAGCTTTCAGAGGTAATATAGGTTCAATTCATATGCAAAGCCTACTGATGAGTCCCATTGCATATGATTTAATTTTTAACATTTTATAAGGGACGAAACTCACAAGGCCAAACAGAAGCTGAATTTATTACAGTTATAGTATGAATACAATCTATTTTCACTGATATTTCATGTCTTCCTTAAATTTGACTTTTCAAAATATTTGATCATTTTTACTTTAAGTAAATACATAAATATTCAGCTTGGCATTGGGAGTCTAGGCATTATGTTAGTACTAGACAATATAATACCAAATGGAAAGAAAACATGTGAAGAACCATATGAGTCACTGCCATATGTTTTCACTCAGAGCTATCTTCATTGCCAGTGTTATATGAATTCATGAAAAATCTTCAATAAGAAGATATGTTGTAGGATTACCAATGAAACTATCAAACAGAGTCCATTTGAAGCACATTTCAGCAACTATAAGTCACTGTACAGCCTTCAGCTTTGAGCAAAAATCAGCTTTAAAAGGCCTTGACATGACAAAATGTGAAACAATAAAATAAGAGCTAAGACTGAATAATAATGGAAAAAAAAAATATGACAGGCTTCAAATAACAACAAATGCTTAATAACATGCATCTGATTCATTTAGAATATGACAGGGTTAAAAATGTTTGCGAGGCCTCGACCAAATGGTTACTTCTATTTATATATATGTTTACAAGATTACTTTAAACCTCATTATTAGAAAAATTGCCAAATGTTCTTTTCTATTACATCACTATAACTTTTTTGGAAATTCATATGCACAGCCTACTGATGAGTCCCATTGCATATGATCACATTTAAATGTGTAAAGGGGACGAAACTCACAAGGCCAATTGATGCTGAAATTATTCACTGCAGTTCCTGTATCAATCCACATATTTATCACTCATATTATGAATCTTTCATATTATTATTTTTCATAAATTTCCTTTATCAAAAGATTTGATCAACTGCATTTTAATTGAATCAGTATTATTCAGCCTGGCCTTGGGAGTCTAGGCAGTTTTTAGCACAACAAAATCAAACACAAAACTGCAACGTATTTGCATAACCTCTTATATCCATAAATTGAATTAAGATATATACACATAAGAAAAGAAACTTCTTTTGTTTATACATGTATATATATATATATAATTCTTATATGATTTGCATATTAGAGAATACGTTGATATGATTGGTCGCGATGAATTCCGGTAGTTGTTTTTGACGTTGTTTATTTTTCGATATTTGATGTTGACTGAACTTGTTTTTGTAACCAATGTAAACAAAATGTCACAAACATACAATTTACATGTGATAAAGGTAACGAGGGTGAAAAATAAATTCCTTATCTTCAATTTTAAAGAAATATAAGGATTAAACGCCTTTTTAAAGGAATTTATTGGTGAATAAACTGGACCAAGTCAGTAACAAATATATCATAAAAGTAATTCAGACTTTTATTTGTTTGTGAGTGAATTGGTCGAGTTTATACACCAATAAAATCCTTTAAAAAGGCTTTTATTCCTATAATAATAAGATAACAAACGAAAAGCTGATATATCTATTTAATTTCATGGTTTAAGCATATAAATGTAATTATCATGATTATAAGAAATGAATGCTTCTTTTTATATTTTTTTAAGGGTTGTAAAAGCAATGATTGTGTGCACATTTTTAGAATGAAGCAATTCTGTGCTTGATACAGAATGTAATTCCGTCAATGGTTTTACTACCCAATAAAATGATAAAAAGACACATTCAATTCGTAATGATAAATGTCCAATTTATTTATAAAATACATGTACATGTATTATAAAAAAAAATAAAAATCAATCATTTTGATCTACATATGTTTCAGGATGAAAAATGCTTGGTACAGGACTAAAATCGTATCCCTGTATAAAGTGCAAGATAAGAACCAAACATGAAAATAGAAGACCGATAAAAAACAAAGTTAATTTTATCAAATATCTAACAGAAGATCTAGGTATTACTATAGAAAATGACAGTGTATGCTGCACTAAATGCCTTCAAATTTTTTACCGCATACAGTCTACCAAACAAAAGGAGTGTAGAGAAATTCAAATTAATAATACAATTGACAAAGATCAATCTTCAGATTGCGAAGAAATACAATTAGATGAGACTGATGATATAAATAATGATCCTGACTATGTTCCAGAGAATAAAAAAACTAAGAATGACTCCAACACAATTAGTCCTAAAAACATTCAACTACCTATATTTTGTACAGGAAAAGGTCACTCATCTTGTTGTTTGTGCAAGAAAAGGGGTGCAAAGATGACAGTTCTTTCTCCAGATGCTAGGTATAGACTTTTTATAGAAAAGGAGTGTCTACTTTTGGCTGGTTCAAGATGTTGTTCACATCATTTAGTGAACAACTATTTTGATGAAAAATCTTTAAAAGACATTAATTCTTTTGCCGGAAATTTTACAGATTTCAACCGAAGCCAATTGATGCAGCTTATTTCAAATATTAGGACAATTGCATTAAAAAATATACGTTCAAGAATAGATTTTGATAATGATTGTTTAGATGACTCTGACTATCTAAGTCTCACAGGAATTACAGCCGCAGACTTTAATGATGTTTGTTCTCATGTTTTGAACATTAGGAACAATAAAAATAGAACAAGTAGAACCTGTGTTGCATTACTTCTTGTAAAATTAAGATCCGGAATGTCAAACAGATTATTGTCAACATTATTCAACATGGGAAAATCTAGTGTACGAAGAGCACTAGCATCTGCCAGGAAGGAACTCTCCATCCATTTCACACCAAAATACCTAGGCTTCAATCACATTTCACGAGAGAACATAATAAATAATCACACCAGACCACTTGCACAAGAACTTTTTGGCACTCCTCATGAACAGCAAGCTATTCTAATCCTAGATGGTACATACATATACATTAAAAAATCAAATAACTTCCATTTCCAGCGAAGATCTTACAGCATGCATAAAAATAGACCACTGGTAAAACCAATGATAATTGTATCAAGCACTGGCTACATACTTTCTATTCTTGGCCCTTATTTGGCAGACCATAAAAATAATGATGCCGGTATTTTAAAACATAATTTGAAAACCAATATGGAAAACATGAATGAATGGATTCAGCCTGGAGATGTTCTAATTGTAGACAGGGGATTTAGGGATGCATCAGAAATGTTAGATGACTTCGGCATTCAAGCTGAGATGCCAAAGTTTTTACCCAAAGGCCAAAAACAATTCACAACCGAAGAAGCCAATGCTTCTCGCTTAGTTACAAAATTAAGATGGGTAGTTGAATCAGTAAATGGCCGATTAAAGCAATGGAAATACCTTCAAAATGTAGTGCCAAACATACAAATACCCTATATTGGTGACAATGTCAAACTAATTGGAGCTATATGCAACAAATACAAGCCGCCATTATCTACCGGTGAAAAGGACAATGATCAAATCTTGGCTGCAAAAATGAGGGTAAAAAATTTACAAAATTATACTCTTTGATAACAGTGGTATTAATTCCAATTACAAAACTACCTAAAAAGATTAGACTTTGTTTATCCGACTACTTTCACAACCAAAACTTACAACAATGGAGCTTGATTTCACATATGCATTTACTCATAAGAAACATGTTTCACCCTTATTTATAATAGTGTGACTTGTTGAAAGACAATATTAATTAAAATAATTTTAAAAAAGTAAGCATATTTTTATCTGTTTTGTTGATATGAATCCTGGAAAAATTGTCTCCCAAACTTAACAAGAAAGTCCACTGGACATATATTCCTTTGTGACTGAGGTTGCCAATTTACACATAAATGTGAATTGATAAAAAAGTGTCTCATTTCACAAAAATGCATATGTTAATTGTACACAAATGCATACATAAATACATGTTTTTAACTAAATATTTCAGGTACTGTCCAGGAAAAAAAATGATTTGCAGGAGAGGGTAGAGAGAGAAGGGTTACATAGAAGAATATGTTCTTGGAAAAAGATTGATGCAGATGATTCCATGCCTTGTTTTCCTATGCTGTCAGAAGAAGATTTGAGAAACATAACTGTTGGTGTTTACCAATTAAAACTAGCTAAATCTTACACACAGGAACACCTCAATGATGAGAGTGAATTTATAATAATGATAAATTCAGATCTTGAAAGTATATTAAGGGTACAAATTCAGAGCAGACATACTTCAGCTAGAAAATACTTGATATGGATTGGATATGATGAGATTGAGGTCAAGGCCTGGTATTGCCAATGTAAAACTGGTTCTAGAGTTGTAGGCACATGTGCCCATGTTGCAGCTGTCTTGTGGTATTTAGGTTTTGCACGCCACATGGACAAACATAACGGAATTAAGGACTGGTCAGAGTTTGTTGAAGATGCAGCAAAGATTCCTGTTTTAATTGATGAATCTGACACTGAAGAGGAATTTCCTGAAGAGTGACATACTGTGATTTATTAAAAGAAATGCATTTAAGCAGTGGTCTAGTTAGTGTGTAAGCCGTAAGGGAATGTAAGGATATAGTCTTATTAGTCTAGTAGATTAACATATTGTTACTTTATTTACAGTTATTTTGGTTGGGTTTATGGTATTTTTGGGTGACAAGAAGATTTTTTCCAAGTGATGAAATAATTAGGTTACAAAAAATAATCCTTGGCTAGGGCAACATTGGAAGTGGGGTGTACAGAGGTAGTAGATGGCAGCTGTTCTCTTTTTAAGATAGCTAGGACACTTTTTTAAAATTCTCTGCAAACTTCAAAATAGATGTGAAGTAAACATAAAAGAAGCAGCAACCCAGTGACCAAAATAATAAAGACATTGTCATCAATAGTTATGCATTTAGAAAGTCTCTTATTTTTTTACTTCCCAATCAGTGTCAGACTCACCAATTAAAACTTTTAAAGCTTTGAATGAATATAATTTTTTTGAAACTGTGATATTTCAGCCTTATGATGATTCAAATGTAATGTTTCAGTCTGATGATGATTTAAATGTTATTTTTCAGTCTGTGATAATTTATATGTGATATTTTAGTATTTGATGATTTAAATGTGATATTTTAATCTGTGATAATTTAACTGTGATATTTCAGTTTATGACAATATCTAGAAATGTAATATGTTAATGCTTATGTATTGGTTATTAATTTTTTCTCATGTACAGCTTTAGTTGTGAAGATGCATCAAAAACGTCATGTAAGGTATGTCATGATTTAAATAAGATATTTAAGTCCGTGATAGTTAAAAATTCGTAAGGGTTCCGCGGAACCCAGTGTCTCGCCTACTTTTTCTGTTAATCGCAGGCTCTACAAAAATGAGGAAGTAAATCAATAAAAATATTCCACTTGATACTATCTTTTGATTGTAAGAAGCTTCAGTCCAAGTTTGGTAAAAATCCAGGATAGTTTATGAATCTAATAAATGTTTAAAAACTTTAACTGCAGACTGAATGTAATTTTATCTGGAAGAAAACAAAATATCCTTCTAGATACTAGCATTTGATCATAAACAAGCTTTTGTCCAAGTTTGATACAAATCCAAAATAGTATAAGAAAGTTATCAAAATTTTAAAAACTTTAACTACAGAGTGAATGTGTTGTTTCCTGGCAGAAAATCCAAGTCCATTTAAAAGTAAAATACGGAAAAAATAGATTTATTTTTTTACAAAATTTCCTTCTAGATACTAGCTTTTGATCATAAACAAGCTTCTGTCCAAGTTTGGTACAAATCCAAAATAGTATAAGAAAGTTATTTAAATTTTAAAAACTTTAACCACAGAGTGAATGTGTTGTTTCCTGGCAGAAAATCTAAGTCCATTTAAAAGTAAAATAAGGAAAAAATGGATTTATTTTTTTACAAAATTTACTTCTGAATAATATCTTATGATCATAAACAAGCTTCTGTCCAAGTTTGGTACAAACCCAGGATAGTTTAAGAAAGTTATTAAAATTTTAAAAACTTTAACCACAGAGTGAATGTAATATTTCCCAGCAGAAAAACTAAGTCCATTTATAAGTAAAATACGGAAAAAATGGAATTTTATTTTTACAATATTTACTTCTGGATACTATCTTATGATCATAAACAAGCTTCTGTCCAAGTTTGGTAGAAATCCAGGATAGTTTAAGAAAGTTATTAAAATTTCAAAAACTTTAACCACAGAGTGAATATTTGTGGACGCCGCCGACGACAACGACGACGACGACGACGACGACGCCGACGGAATGTAGGATCGCTATGTCTCGCTTTTTCGACTAAAGTCGAAGGCTCGACAAAAATGTGATATTTCAGTCTGTGATGATTAAACATGTGATTTTTCAGTCTGTGATGTTTAAAAATGTGATATTTCAGTCTGTGGTGATTCAACATGTGTTATTTCAGTCTGTGATGAGTAAACATGTGTTATTTTAGTGGGTGATGATTAAACATGTGTTATTTCAGTCTGTGATAAGTAAACATGTGTTATTTCAGTCTGTGATGATTAAACATGTGATTTTTCAGTCTGTGATGTTTAAAAATGTGATAGTTCAGTCTGTGATGATTAAACATGTGTGTTTTCAGTCTGTGGTGAGTAAACATGTGGTATTTCAGTGGGTGATGATTTAACATGTGTTATTTCTGTCTTTAATGAGTAAACATGTGTTATTTCAGTCTGTGATAATAATTCAGTTTATGTGATGTTTCAGTCTGTTTGATATTTCAGTCTGTGATATATCAGTCTGTATGATGTTTCAGTCTTTGTGATATTTCAGATTTTGGTGAATTGTATGTGTTATTCAATTATGTGATTATTCAATTGTGTTATTTCAGTCTGTGTGATATTTAAGGTTGTGTGATATTTCATTCTGTGATGATTAAAAATGTGATAGTTCAGTCTGTGATGATTAAACATGTGTTATTTCAGTGGGTGATGATTTAACATGTGTTATTTCAGTCTGTGATAATAATTCAGTTTATGTGATGTTTCAGTCTGTTTGATATTTCAGTCTGTGATATATCAGTCTGTATGATGTTTCAGTCTTTGTGATATTTCAGATTTTGGTGAATTGTATGTGTTATTCAATTATGTGATTATTCAATTGTGATATTTCAGTCTGTGTGATATTTAAGGTTGTGTGTTATTTCATTCAGTGATTATTAAAAATGTGATATTTCAGTCTGTGACATAACTATTCTGTGATTTTCAAGTATGTGATAACAATTTCAGTTTGTGTGTTGTTTCAGTCTGTGATAATTAAATATGTGATATTTCAGTCTGTGACATAAGTATTCTGTGATTTTCAATTATGTGATAACAATTTCAGTTTGTGTGTTGTTTCAGTCTGTGTGATATTTCAGTCTGTGATAATTAAACATGTGATATTTCAGTCTGTGATGATTAAACATGTGATATTTCAGTCTATGATAATTATGCTGTGATTTTCGAGTATGTGATAATAATTCAGTTTGTGTGTTGTTTAAGTCTGTGTGATATTTCAGTCTGTGATAATTAAACATGTGATATTTCAGTCTGATGATTAAACATGTGATTTTTCAGTCTATGATAATTATGCTGTGATTTTTGAGTATGTGATAATAGTTCAGTTTATG
Organism: Mytilus californianus; assembly: GCF_021869535.1. Classification (NCBI taxonomy): domain Eukaryota; kingdom Metazoa; phylum Mollusca; class Bivalvia; order Mytilida; family Mytilidae; genus Mytilus; species Mytilus californianus. The sequence continues at coordinate 40,254,615 of NW_026262712.1, forward strand.
TGATGTTTCAGTCTGTTTGGTATTTCAGTCTGTGATATAATAGTCCTATGATGTTTCAGTCTTTGTGATATTTCAGATTTTGGTGAATTGTATGTGTTATTCAATTATGTGATTATTTAATTGTGATATTTCAGTCTGTGTGATATATAAGGTTGTGTGATATTTCATTCTGTGATGATTAAAAATGTGATATTTCAGTCTGTGACATAAGTATTCTGTGATTTTCAAGTATGTGATAACAATTTCAGTTTGTGTGTTGTTTCAGTCTGTGTGATATTTCAGTCTGTGATATTTCAGTCTTTGTGATATATCAGTCCATGTGATATTTCAGTCTGTGATATTTCAGTCTTTGTGATATATTAGTTGGTGTGATGTTTCAGTCTTTGTGATATTTCAGATCTTGATGAATTGAATGTGATATTCCATTCTGTTATAATTCAATTGTGATATTTCAGTCTGTGTGGTATTGATGAATTGAATGTGATATTTTATTCTTTGATGATTCAAATATGATATTTCTGTTTGTTGATATTTCAGATTATGTGGTATTTCAATCTATGTGGTATTTCAGTCATTGTGATATTTCAGTCTTTAATTGATGAATAAAATGTGAGATTTGTGTTTGTTTGATATTTCAGTCAAGTGCTCTTTAAGTCAGTGTGAAGAACAGTATGAAGTTTCAGTATGTAGTATTGCAGTTTGTTGTGATAATAATTTGATATTTCAATATGTAGGGATTTAAATTTTTGATATTTCAGTCTATTATAATATTATCCTCGTTTTTGTTCACTTGTATGTTTTTTTTGTTAAAAAAAAGTGAATTCTAATGTCTTTTTCTGTTATAAAATAAGTTTTATATTTAAGGAATGACTGTAATATTTTTTCTGTCTATGAAGAAATAACATCAAAAATGTGGTGCATACTGAATAAACCGCGAAGCGTGTTATTTTAAAGTGTGAACCACATTTTTGATGTTACTACGAATAGACAGAAAAAATATTACAGTCATTCCTCATAATTCAATTCTAAATTCCATTTTAAGCCTTAGTAAATCATGAAAAACATTGACGACATCAACGTCACATGACAATATTATGTCTATGAGCTGATAGACAAAACACTGTCAGCCAATCAGAAGACGCGTTACATCCAAAATTAAATTATTTTTAATTGCACTGTTAAAAAATATGTACTTTTGCTTTCATTTATGTTTTGTTTGTTTTTTTCGTTATCTAAAAACCCAGAAATCCTCATTTTTTTGTTGATGAACTTTAGCCTTAAAATGAGCTGTTAATGTATTTATGTGTTACTTTATACATTTGCCTAATTGGTATTGTCAACAATGTCCTTATACAATATTTGCATTACTAATATCACTTATATTATTTTTGCTGAATACGTAATTTAAAATTCCCATAAATCCTCATTTTTTGGTTATTTTTAATGATTTTAGTCTCAAAAATGAATAATAATGCATTTTTATTTTATTGGACAACTTTTGTATTGTTAATTGTACTGTTATACAAAATAAGTAATTTTACTTTCATTGAAGTAATGTGTCTTTTATGTGTTATTCAAAATTCCAAGAAATCCTCAATTTTAGTTAATTTTTAATAACTTTTGCCTTAAAATGAGCTGTTAATGTATTTTTATGTAACATTATACAATTGGTATTGTCAACAATGTCCCTATACAATATACGCATTACTAATATCACTTATATTATTTTTACTGAATATGTTATTTAAAATTCCCAGAAATCCTTATTTTTTGGTTATTTTTAATGATTTTTGTCTCAAAAATGACTTATAATGCAATTTTTTGTTATTGGATAACGAAAGTATTGCTAATTACATCCTTATACGAGATATGCACTATTGCTATCATTTATGTTATGTTTGTTTTAATCAAAATTCAAAATTCCCAGAAATCCTCTATTTCAGTTGATTTTTTATGGTTTTTGCCCTAAAATTTACCTTTAAAGGCATTTTTAAATTATTGTTTTTTCATGATAGCTTTAACTGTAGTTTTTAACAATATATGCACCATTGTTGTCATTTTAATTATGTTTATTAAATATGTAATTAAAAAAATTCAGAAATTCTAAAAAATTCTCTGTATTTTATTATTTTCACCCGAAAATGATGAAAACTTGAAAAAAATGATTAAAAAATTACATTTTGTGACAAAGTGCTCATCTTGCCACCTGAAAACCACTACAAAATAAAATTTTCAGATTGGGCCAAAAATGGCCCTTAATGACCCTTCTCCTTTATTGAAACTATTCTTCCGTGCAGTTGCATTTGTAAAACAAATATTATGATTGTAAGCAACTTATTTTCCGACACCCAAACCTATGAAGGTTAGTAATGCGATCAGAAATATATTAATCAAAACGCATTTCTTCCAGTGGCGGATCCAGAGGGGGGGGGGGGGGGGGGGGGTTACAGGGGTTGGAACCCCCCTTTTTTTTTTTACAATTAATGCATTTGAATGGGGACATATAGTTGGAACACCCTCCCCCCCTTTATCCTGGGTTGGGAAGAACATGACTGCCGCCGAAATTATTTTGGAAGCTCGAAGGCAATGGAACCAGCATTAGCTGTTGAAATGGTAGGAACTTTTTAAATATTTTATACTTTTTACTCATCGTCGTAACATCATCGATATCGTCGTCTTCGTCGCAGGGTATATATCACTTTGAAATAAAGTTAAAATCAACGATCCCATTATCAAATTGTCGGAGGTATGACAGTTAGTCCTTATTTGTTGTCATTCCAGCAAAAAAAAAAACAACAAACATGATTGTTTAGGCACTAATTGTAGTTAATCGTTAAAAAGTATCTGTTGTCCTCATATCGCCAAGGTGAAAGATACGATAGAAACAAATTCTATAAACCTAATGTATACTACTAGAATTTTTTGTTTGGTCATGAAAATTTTTTAAAAATTCAGGTATTAGTAGGAACTGATGTTCTGATGTTTTTAGTTTTATTATTCAACATTCTCTTCTGCAGGTTAAGGTCATAGAGGAAATGGGATACATGGTAAATTCATTGACAATGGACGATGACACCACTACAATGGCAAGGCTGCGCCAAGAAGTTAACCATGATGTCATTAAACGCAGTGATTCCAACCATTTTCATAAAAACTTTACATGAGATCTCCTACAGTTGCACCAAAAACACAAAAGAAACATATCTACATCTGTAATAGATTATTTTGTAAAGGACATGCTGTACGCAATTAAACAAAATAAAGGGGATGTTGAAAATTTAAAGTCTACCATTGATGCCATTGTACCATACGCATTTGGAGACCACAGTCTGTGTTCCAGTTGGTGTGGTTACATCAAAGATCCGATCGGATACAGGCATAAAAGTTTGCCACATGGCAAGGATTTAAAAGGAGAAGAATTGCAACAAGATATTCAAACTGTATTTTCAAAATACAGTGATAATACTAACAAATTGGCCAATCTTGGTAGTTCCCAAAGCAACAAATCACTGAACTATATCATTTCAACAAAAGCCCCAAAGTCGAAGCATTTCTGTGGAAGTCAATCGCTGGGATATCGAGTGGCTTCAGCTATATCTCAAAAGAATGAGGGCCGTAACTATGTCGTTGAGGTATGCATTATGTTCAGTATGAAATAACAAAAATTATAAATGCATAATGTTGAATATTACTCAAAATTGTCTAGCAGTCTCGGTATAAAATACAATACACTGAAATCTGAATTTTTTGTTAATAACAGATTACAATGTAGTTCAAGTAAAGAATAAATATATAATATATATTTTTAATTTCATGTTTCTCGCGATTCATATCATTTTTTTGAAAAAATATTCCAACAACTTAGATTTTCTAGAATTACGCCACTCAAAATCTTGCCTTAGTCCCTGATTCTTGTTTTCTGTGACTTGATAACTCGGCTTCATTCATAAATTATCTATTATCTAGTATATTCTTATCTTACAACAGGTCAACAAAACTCACAGCCTATCTCCTGGTAAATTTACAGCTCAACAACGGGAACGTTTGAATAGAAAGAGAAAGAGAGAAAAGGCAAAAGCTGCTACCCCAGCATTTAAGAGAAAGCGGAGGGACAAAAAAGGAAGCAGAGTAAGATCCGTTAGGTCGAAGGAAATCAGAGAAGGCGAGAGTTATAGGTCGGCTATTTCAAGCATAGAGGAAGAGAGTCCAGATATTGAAGAGATCCCTTCACCAGCTGCCGAAAATGATGACATTAATCTACACTTAGGCAATATGGCGACTGTTTTCTTTGATTTGGAAACCACTGGTCTTGGTCAGTTTTATTCTAATGCCTTTTATGCACATAATGCACCAACACTCCGACCCTATATCATAGATTTCAGATTAATACACCAAAAAAAATACTATTTTAAATTTAATTCACTGCCGCAAGTTGTCTTTATTAATGAAATAATGAAATTTAGTAAAATTGCCAATGAGACCAGTGTCTACAAACTTATGTGGGGACAGACCATGGATGTAAATAGTTTCAAGTTACTTCGTACGGTAATATGAGAAAACCAACGGCCTTGTTTTAACTACAGATATGAACAAATATGGTTACTATATAACAAGTTTTCTGCTTGGGACAGGCACCTGAAAACTGGAGTGAAAAGGGGAGTCAATTATTGTGAGAACTCAACCCTCCCCTTAACGTTACATCATATTTTAAACACAAAACACAAGAACAAACTGTAACAAATCTGATTGATTCATTGCATAAAAACAAATAAACAAAAGACAAGTCAGGTAAAAATCCAAGTTCGAGACTAATAGATAACAGTAAAAAGTGTATATCCGACTGATTCAAATTACTAGTATGTTTATATGTAGATAAACGAAATAGTTAGTATAAAAAAATAAATGTGCATCCGTGTTGAAGGCCGTACCTTGACCTATAATGGTTTACTTTTATAAATTGTCACTTGGATGGAGAGTTGTCTCATTTGCACTCATACCACATCTTCCTATATCTATAAACCTTTATTATTACAGGCATATCTTGTGACATTACACAGATCGCTGCTGTATTTGGGACGCAAAAATTTAGCCAATACGTTATGCCGCTACAGCCTATTACCACAGGAGCGTCAAAGGTAACAGGTTTAACAAGAATAGGGAATGTACTTTACAGGAATGGTATACCAGTACCACACCAAAACAGAAAAGAATGTTTGATAGAGTTAATCACTTGGTTACCAGAAAATGTTGTGTTGTTTGGACATAACGTTAAATCTTTTGATTCAAAAATTATCATTATTAAAGCTCTGATGAATGAAAACTTGATTAATGATTTCAAAGCCAAGTGCAACGGATTCGTAGATACATTACATGTGTTTCGAGCTGCATACCCCGAAAGAAAGTCAGAGAGAAAAAGCTTCAAGCAGGAAGAACTGGTAAAGGATTTCCTCGGCGAAAACTTCACTTACGATGCACATAACGCATTGAGAGATGTCTTGGCTTTACAGGAACTATTCAGAAAGCCAGGATTTTCTCTTGTTCGTGTACAACCCCATAGTTTTTCTATTGATTTTGCTTATCAGGCTTTGATAAATGTTTAAGTGTCCAATAAGAACTATGAAACGCTGAAAGTGCTGCCGATTTCAGAGGGTATGACTAAAAAAATGGCTAGATCCGGACTTAACATTCAGCATTTAAAACTGGCTTTTAGACGAGGAGGAGTAGATGGTGTATATAATGTCATGTCAGAAGAAATTAACGGGAAGGTCAGAGTAACAAAGAACAAAAAGACAAAATAGAAAATCAGGAGACTGTCGTATGAATTAAATATATACATTTTATTTGGTTCGTCCATCTGTCTGTCTGTTCAATAATTTATTAAACACAAACCACTTCAAAAGGATGAGTAGGGATTTGATAAACTGTTGTGTAACAAATTAACTAAATATGCTGATGTCCATATAGAAACTTTTGTTGAAATTTTATATTTTGATTCATAAATAAAACTTAGTACATTGTATTAGGTAAAAAAGTTTGAAAATACTTTTTGTGAGCGCAGATTCTCAAAATATGAGTATGACACTGGTCAATTTTTAATTGCTGATGTTTTTCATATACAGACTTGCATTTGTATAATGAATCGGAGTGCATTAATAAACCATTTTGTTTTAGAATCTCGGGTTCTAATATACATCTTTGTCCAGGAATTTAACCATAAAACAATAAATAGGTGTACTGTTTTACATTTTGTCAAGTCTGGGACTTTTGTCACCGGGGAAACTGGGTGACTTGTGAGGTTGTGTAACAAAAGCCTGACTGAATGGCCTCTTGTTACTGAAACTGTGTGATGCACCTGATCACAGAATGAACGATTGCTCTGAATAGCAATGACACTTCTGAGACTGAAATTCTGGTGAAAACTGACTCTTGAGACTCTGGAACTAGCGATGAATAAATCAATAATTCAGCATGGATACTCTTTTATTACAGATGGACTGTGTTCAGTGTAAAGTCCTGTGTCCAAATCTTGCTTATAAAAATTATAAACAAGTTTTTATACACAATTGAATTGACAAGTATAGACACAACAAATAACAATTAATTTGAGTAATATTGTTCACTGACAAGGATTAAACTATTTTTAGATCTTGAAGAATAAAGTTAATTTACTAATCTGATTATGATATTTAAAAATATATAATAATGAAAAATGTATAATGTCATTAATTAGTTAATAGAATAAAACATTTCACTCAATGTCCAAACTGAGAATTAAATTGCATATCAAAGCATGTTGATTTTAAGTCCTTGATATTAATTTTAAATAGAAACGAAAATATAAAATTAAATGAATTTTAAAACACATAAAAATAAAGTCTAAATTATCAAAATTGAGAATTTTATATTAAAGTCCAAAATATTAAACTGAAGCTGCATTTTCCCTGGTCACACTTTTATGGATTTCTATACATTTTTTCCTTATTGTTGAAGGCCAATTGCAAACGGCGCACCCTATATACAGTGACTTACAACAACGTCCTTTGGTATTCGTTTGATATTTGTGTCCTTGGAAAACCATACATATACATTTCATTCTTTTATATATATATATATATATAACGTTTTTCTTCAAAGGAAAATTTACCCTTGAAACTCTTTAACATCATAATAGCTGATTTTCCCTCCTTAGTATCCGTCAAGGGTGGACTTTCAACACTCTTTCTAGTCTGTTCCGTCCCACACTCGCCAGGTAAGTCAAATGATTGTTATTTTCAATATTTACTAAATATCTCCACTGTAATAATGCAATGTGTGTGTGTGATCTTTAAAATATGTGAGTGTGGGTGTGATCTTTAAAATATGTGAGTGTGTGTGTGTGTGATCTTTTAAAAACATAAATGTTATAACAATTTGGTAGCAATCATGTTATACTATAGTATTAGATTATAGACCAATAAAAATATGTATGTAAGGTATATGTTGTCAATTTCATTTTCCGATATTGAGTTTATCAATTAATTCTCAAATTATTTGCATTTTATACACGGGTTCTTACATTGACCTGGTTTATTGCAACCATGAACACTCACAAGATGTTATGCAATTTTCTTATTCTTAGCCAGCTGTTCTTGCATATACTGAACAAATAATGATTGAAGAAAATGGTTCTTCAACTCTGTTGAACCGTAAAAAAAAGAACAGTTTTCGTGCTTTTATCAAGGAACAAGGCTAACTTTTCTATGCTGGAAATTTGGTAATTTTGTATGTAGGTCTGGGTAGTGTTCAAAAAGTGCATCATAAAAAAATAAAGAATAGAAATAAAGGGGGGATATAGAATAGAGAATTATGGGGTGCTAATTAAAAAAGATAGAGAAAAATGAGCGAAATCAGAATAGAGAAAATAGTCTTACATTTAAAGAAAAAGAAAAAGGAGGACCCCCATCTAGACCCTGTTGTAACGCGTGAATGTGATTACAAATAAAAAATGTATTTGTCGGAAAACCTTATTGCGCTAAATATCTCGCATTTATAGACCCGAATATTGTAAAGATGAAGAGATGCAGAAGATTAGGCTTACTTTCATGACTAAATAAAACAAACATGTAGAAAACAATAAATAAATGATTTGCGACATTATTATCCACCTCGGCACCGATTTATTTTGTTAGGTTCATTATTCTAGCAACTCTGTGTTTACTCGGATGAAATATTTCTGCCTGTCACTTTAAATTAAAAATGACACAAAAGGTGTAGACAACTATTGTTTTATTTTCACAAACTTAAAGTACTTACAATCTATATCCCTTCTGAAAGGATCATTAAATCAACTATTGAGAAATCACAAACACATGGATGGAGAGAACTAATGAAAGCCAATGATTTCTGCCTTTCACTCACAGCACATATATTCTACCTATTTCTATTTTTTGTGGAGCAAAACAAATGTCTTTTAAAATTATAATTGGTGTAAGAGAGATTGAAGATACAAAAGGGGCCAAAAATAAACTGAGTATTTAATTGACATCGCCATGGCCAAAAAGAAAAAAAAAAACAAACAAAACAAACAACAGTACAGAAAACACAACATGAACTAAAGACCGAGCAACACGAACCCAACCAAAACGGTATATATTTCCTATCAATTGAAATCTAGTACGGTTGAACAATGTATAGCGTTGAAATCGTTGCGGCGACGTCAATAACGTCGTCGTAACTTTTTCATTTTTTACACTGAAGATTCAACTTTAACAGGATATAACTTGAAAAGTAGCACGGTTGCTAAGGACTTTCTTTGCACCAATCGATTCGTCATTCATTTTATTAATATTATTATTCAGTATATTAACTTTTAAAAAAATTCTGTGGACTAATAAAATAGAAAATCTTGAAAATGTAACAATTCCTGCCGAATTTCACAGTTTTCCCCTATATAACCTTTGTATTTTAGGCGCATCATGCCGTTAACTTCAACAGCTCTTATCTCAAAAACAAAAACGGTTACCCCCTTTTTTTATTTCATTTTCTGATGTATTTTTACAAGCAGAATACACATGTAAAATTTAAAAAAATTCTGTGGAATAGTTAATTACGTACACTTCGCCTTAAAAGGGATCTATTTCTAGAACGGTAAATGAATCACTACCCAAATTCAAACTATCTGTAAGCATTGCGTATGAATTTCATTAGTTTGTAGCACTGTGTATGAGTTTCATTTAAATTGGATGAGGCAAGCTTTAGAGTTAAGAGTGCAGAAACAAAATTGGACAGACAGAAGGTAATAGTTAACTATAATAAAAATAATTACCAAAAAATAACTGACCATGTTAATTACATTACATCCCATCATATTTGATCATATAAATATAAATAAAGACTTAAATTTTCTGTCAAGGAAAATTAATCTTACCCATATACATTGTTGCTGAATTTGTTGTAACTTCCAAACATTATAATTCCACCAAACGATACACTGAGAGAGAAAAACATCTGTCCTGCTGCAGCAACCCATACCTATAATAAATAAATTATATATATGTTAGACTCAGATCGACGTCCGGTCTCTAATCGAAGTCCTTTCCTCAAATCGACGTCCAATTCGGACGTCACATTCTCAAATTGACGTCCAATTGTTTGATCCTCTAATCGACGTCCAATATGCCGTCATGTATTGCCAAAACGATGTCCGATTTATTGTAGTCTTCTCTTATCGATGTTCAATATCAATGAATAATAAAAAAAGAAATTGCTGCACTTACACTTATACATGTACATGCATATTAATAAATGGCATATGCGTATACTTAAATAAGAACCCAACGACAAAGAAAACAAAACGACATATATATAGGGCAACACTCAGTCTTCAACAATGGACAAAATAAAGAAGTAAATGCCAACTGTTAGAGTATTATAATTTGGACTCTGTAAGAATTTTTTCAACAAATTCATTTGTTTTACACCTGGAGTGAAAAATATACAAAATAAATTGGCATTATGTTTTTATGTTGTGCTGTTACACCACTGTTTCAGGTTAGGGGAGGCTTAAGCGCTCACAAACATGTTAAACCCTGCCAAGTATTTTATGTGCCTGTAGTCTAGTGGTTGTCCTTGGTTTATGTCTTGCATATTTGTTGTTCAGAATTTTTTTTGTTATAGGTTAGTTTTTAGTTCTATAATAATTGTTTTATATGTTTCATGTCGAGACCTTTAATTGCCGACTTTATCATTCCATGATTCATTGTTGAAGGACGTACGGTATAGATATAAGAAGATGTGGTATGAGTGCCAAAAAGACAACTCTCCATCCAAGTCCCAGTTTATAAAAGAAAAACATTATAGGTCAAAATACAGTCTTAAACACGGAGCCTTGGCTCACACCGAACAGCAAGCTATAAAGGTAAAGGGCTATATAATTGCTTACATTCACTTCATTTGAACTCTGGTGTATAGTTGTCCAATTAGCAATCTCACCACATCTCATTGTTTTTAATAAGCTCTTAAATTACATAAAAATTGATATCACAACCTGTAAACATTGGTAATACATTTAAAAAAAAAGATTTTTAAATATATTTTATTTGTCACATAACCTATGTTTTGGTTGTAAAAATATTGACCTAGAACTGTCTTTACTACTTTTTTTATATTTATTCTTCTCGGACAATCCACGTTTCAGTTCTGTTATAAACTTTGCTTGTCCCCATTTCTGCAGTTTTGTTCATTTGTTTTAGATATATTTCCGTATAATATGGCATGTTGGCCAAAAATGTCTCGGCGTTTGCATCTTTCCATAGGTCCATTAAAACGGACAGCAATTAGAGAAGCTTAAATTTGGACGTCTATTAGAGGAGCCAAACATTGGGCCTCGGTTAGAGGGGGATATAATTTGCCGCTGATTTGGAATCTTATTTTATTGTGACGTCAGCTTTGGACATCGATTTGAGGAATGGACGTCGATCTGAGTCTTACAGGGGTAAATTCAGTAAATAAATATACGTCATCAGGGACCGCCCATTTGGGGGAGAGCTTTCTGTATAAAACTGAAGTCATGTGCTCTTCTGATTGGTAGATAATGTTTGTAATAAATATTTTTTGATAGATGGATAAAAACTAGAGTTGAAAAAAAATAAAAAATGAATGCTGAATGTACTAAATTTTTTTACTGCAGGGTTGAAAAGTAATGGGGGTCAGTGAAGGAATTAAGTGTGAATCTACAGTGTTTGTAAACAAGGCCATGTGAATGCCCAAAAATGCCGCATGACCCTATGTTTTTATTGTTGCAAATGATAGGGCTACATTTGTACTTTCATGAATGATATATGAAATTTTCTAATTTCTAAAGGTAAATCAGGTATAAATTTAATTCAAGACATAGATTAGCATTACAGTCAATGGGAGATTTTTTACTGAATTTACCCTTACATATATATGTTGTAATACATAATTTTAAAGATAAAATAAATATGTCCTTCAAATTAAAGTAAAACTTTTTCCTTTATAATTTTTTCAGGGCTATAAAAGCAATGGAAGGTCCTAAAATATATTGTGGTACTAGACAGACATGGGTAAAGGAACTTTTAACAATATATCTCATAGTAAATAGTCTGCAGTCAGGAATATCAACCTCCTTAGTTTCCCCTCATAAGGTATCATTGAAACTCACAAGCTGAAATACAAATTGCCCCCAGCATATAGAAGTGAATTTTAATTTAAAAATATTTACAAATTAATCTTAAGGTGGTACCAAACACCTTGATTTAAAAATTTCATTGGATATATAGCAGTTAGACAAACACTAATTCTCATCATTGAGAACCTAATATTTCCTTAACATAATACAACATTATTAAAACACTCAGCTGATTTTTAGAGTTATCTCCCTGTAGTGTTAGGTACCAACTTGAAAGAGTTACAAATCAAAGACTTCTCAAACTTTAGGTACCCATGGTATAAAAAAAAACAATATAATTAATTGACAAACACAGGGAATTGAATTTAAAACAAAATTCAGTACAATTGTCTATGATGACAATGACCACTATTTCTGTAAGTATATCTTACAATCATGACTCATATATATACCTTTAGATCTGCTAGTTTGGACCATTCAGGTATCAAAAAATATTTTACTCCATCAATAGCACCATCTAGTGTAGCTCCTCGGATCAACAAAATCAACAAGATAACATATGGGAATGTGGCTGTGAAATATACAACCTGAAAAGATAAAAAGTAAAAGTTCCAGTCCAGCAAAAAAAAAAAAAAGATTTATGGGTTGAAAACCTACAAATAAATTCATATATTAAAATGCTAAGTTATATCAAAAGCCACCTAAGTTCATCGAAAACAATCACCCATTACGGAATGCATCCAAATTGAATATTTGTAAAATGGACTTAATGGCATCCTGCACAAACTTGTTAGCTTAGGAATGAGCAAATTAAGTATATATATAATCACTGTCGATTAAAAATATATTCGTTTCAAAACATATGATGTATAAATTTGCAAAAGGCAAACTATGGTTAATCAAACAAATATAAATAAGATCACACACACTTCCATTTCAAAGGTGCTCTATCAAATTATATTGTCTTAAACACACAAAATATAAATGAATGTGCTCTATATTATTAGACATTGACTTGCATACATATATATCATAAAACTTACTTTTCCAGATGAATTAATTCCCCTTACTAAACAGAGAACAACAACAATCCACGACAACAGCAGACAGAGTGCTAACTTCCATTGTGGATTTCCTGTGTCTGGGTAGAAATCATCAGCCTTGTTCATTACAGTTTTACTGAAAAAGAAATTGTTCTTAGAATAGGGGTGGTATTAATCTTACAGATAACATGCATTTCATATTTAAACTATTTGGATTGTTGTAGTTGTACAAAAGACAACTGTTACTGTAGATTCCTTTTTATTTGTTAGATATTAATTTTTGTTGGAATAGGTGAACCAGGAAATTAAATGCTTAACGATTACATGTACAAATGTTCTATTGCCTTGAACACAGACATTGGTAAAATCATGAAATAAAATACCCACGTAAATAGGCTACTTGCCAATTCCCGTAATTGACCCTGTAATTAAAGATCCCTTTTTTAGTTGTCTCCCTTATGAGGGACATTAATTTTTATTTACAATGGAGAGCCAGCAGAAAGAGCAAATTTACCTGTGCGTAATGTGAGTAATCTTTAAGATTTTTAAATCTTATGATTACATTAATTTGTTGTTCAGCTAAATACTTTTGACATCAGAAATTTTTTTTAATGAAAAATTAGTTAAACTGAGGATACATCACTTTCAATTCATCATGCTTTGCATTGGTAAATGCCAATTTTGTTCGGTATGGAACCAGTCGACAATTGACAAAGGGAAGTAATTTGTTTGAAAAGTGTGTAATAACAGAATCAAATCGGTAATTGGCAAATGGACTATAGCCATTGGTACCCACGAAAATTAAAGAATCCAAAGTATATAATTATATCTTTCTTTACAAAAATAAAGTTTCAGGCCAAAAGACGTGTCAATTTTTTAACCTGATTTCATTTTTAAAAAGCAGATTTTATATATACTACTGTAAAATTTATAAACTTAACAAACATCCTTCCATAAAATTTATGACCTTGAATACTATTACCTACTCAAAATACAGCTGTGCTACAGGTACTGGGACATCTCCTTGGTATGTGACATTAGTACCGTTAAATCCCTGGTCAGACAATATAGAATCTGTACCGTTCAAAAAACATCTACACGCTTTGTTATCAGTCAATAATTGTGTAATGTTCATAGAGCAATAGTCTAATCTCTGTGTCGACTGCTCCACACATCCTAACGGTAACCATTCCTACAATACAAACATTGGAAGGTTAACTACATCTAGGTCTTGTTACAAGAATGGCTATATATTAAAAGACAATTGTGATAATAATTAAACATCCAGTGGCAAATATTACATGAATAACTTTTATTTAGAAGAAGACACCAATGTATATGAATTGATATCTATAAACCCGGTTTTAGTTCTCATTTAATTGTTTTATAAAATGTTTCATGGTGATTTCATAGTCGACTATAAAGTATTTTTTTCTCATTTTTTAGACTGTCGGGTGACCTTTAATTGCATATATCCACATTATACTTATTTATATGGTGGATAGTTGTCTCATTGGCAATCATACTTCATCTACTTATTTTTATATGAGTACTTGGCTGAAACTCTTTGAGCCAAGTGGTTTAACAATCCCTGTCAAAATTTATGGTGGACTTATCATGGCAGTTTAGAACATATATGGTTCTGGCAATGGGATCTGAACAGTTTTTTTAAATATATCTTAGAAAAAATAACTAAATAAGGTTTTGACATTTTAGCGCAAAACATGCCTGCTATATACAGTTACACAATATTGCAAATTCACATGTTGTAATATTTTTCATACCATCAATAATCAAAATGAATTGATTAGTATGTCCCTAGTAAGCAGTGTTTTGTATAAATGCTCAAAATGGCAGCTTTAGGTCAGCTTCAGGCATTCATTTTAGTCAAATGTTCAGAAAAGGGCCATTATGTTTTATGAGACTCGAGTGCATATACTTGAAACTAACTGAATTTTAGTCAAGTTAAGTTACTTCTCGAAAATTCCCATAATGAGAAAAAAGCTTTTATGTCTCATTGGCAATCATCATACCACAATTCATTTCAATCTGTGAATTCATTTATTTTCTTGGATATCAATTAGGGTGGATTGAGGAAAACTTGCATTTTTGTTGATATTTGATTTCGTGATTTTGCAAACCTCTGCTTACAAAGCCATTAGAAAATGTGTAATTCGTTGTACATTTATATTCGTGGTTCACCTATACCCACAAAACCGACGAAAATTGGTATCCAACAAATAATAATGAATCCACAGTATATGGAAAATTGAGCAAAATTTTGAATAATAACTGTTTCCTCATTTTTATAATGTCCACCTTGAAACTGTTCCAAATCCCTAGTCTAGAACATACTTGCATCTTCACAAACAGTCCAGGGTAGAGTTTTCTGCATGGAGGAGAAGAAGTAGATCAGTGTATAGGCCATGATCACATTATAGTAGATTGCAACTACTAAGGATATTAGAGCCATAGATATACCAATACCTGCAAAGTTAATACATTTGTATAAGATTTATATTCAGTGTATACATGTAGGCCATGATCACGTTATAGTAGATTGTGACTACTAACGATATTAGAGCCATAGATATACCAATACCTGCAAAGTTAATACATTTGTGTTATTTATATTTAATACGAAATAAATTATTTTATAACATGAAGAAATTGAAAATATTTTGTATTATGTAATAAATCTTTGTACAAAATTCATCATTTACAATACCTTAAACCTGCATAAAATTATTTTGTATAAAATTCTACACCTATAGTTTTCTCACATTTACAAATGAAAATTGTAAATGTATTTCAGATATACTTCAATATTACATGTACCAGCATACTTTTCTCATCAGATGTGGAAAAACAATATAAGTGTTTAATACCATTAGGCAAAATAAGATCAAAATAAAAAAAAATAATTCTAGATTGCCAAATTCCACAATGAAACGTTTTTTGTAGGTGAATTAAAACCCTATTTTTATTTCTTTCAAACATCACATATCTTAAAAATGTCTCTCCATCATCATCTCAAACTTCAAAGATTGAAACACTAATTATAAATTAAACAAATAATAAACCAAAGATTTTTTTTCTTCAAACCATGAAATATGAATTAACAAATACTACTACAAAAACACTATTACCTTTAGCACTTGGGTTCATTTTCCAAACCCCTGTTGGTCCTAAACTAGAGAATTGACCCATTACTAACTCCATGAAGTACATGGGCTTTCCTATCAGGAACTGTAGGACTAAATAAGCAATCAGGAAGGCAGCAGAAATTAAGAAAAAAAAT
This sequence comes from Mytilus californianus, assembly GCF_021869535.1. Classification (NCBI taxonomy): domain Eukaryota; kingdom Metazoa; phylum Mollusca; class Bivalvia; order Mytilida; family Mytilidae; genus Mytilus; species Mytilus californianus. Next base: position 40,270,588 of record NW_026262712.1, read on the forward strand.
GTGAATAAAATTCTCAAATATTAAGAAATATGATTGTTTGTTGGTTTATTGGACTGAAAATTTGTATGCAAGTAACCCATCTTGCTGCCACAGTTGTGGACCCTGCTGCCACAGTTGTGGACCCTGCTTCCACAGTTGTGGACCCTGCTGCCAATGTTGTGGACCCTTTGTACACAGATCAAATATTGAAAAGATTGTCATCTGCAACAGTTAAAGCAGTTGGAAGATTTTTTCATTGACTGATTGAGTTCTTCCACCAAAATCTTTTTACTTATAAAACAATAAAACAATTTACAATATAGTTTTATCTATGATATGAAATCCAAAACTAGAACTTGTCTCTATTTATATTTGTGTCACATTCTCATTAGAAATATTTAGGTGTGATGCCACTTGTGATGATGGTTAATTAGACATTTAATATGTGAATGGCATACAATACCATGATAAACAGGAGATGCTGATACTTTATAATGATTCCATGCATTATGCATTGTTGCCTATAGAAAAAACTTAAAAAATACTCAATAAATAAAAATTTTAGAGTATAAATCTCTATTTTTTTTAGCATGAATCTGGCAGCTAATGACACTTTAATCATTTAACATGTTTAGTTTCCTTACAGACTAACAGACTTGGGGTAATTGTAATTGTAATCGTTAATCAGCTGTAATTGATTACAATTTTTCAAGTAATCATTGTAAAAAATCTGATTACATGTAATTTAATTTAATCAATTACTTTTCAAAATACCCTGTAATCCTGATTACTTTTTGATTACATTCTGATTACAATGAAAAAAATCTTTAAACTGTGTTTATGGTCAATAAATGAACCTTTTAGTTATTCTTATTTTTAAATAAATATTTAATACATTTAAATAGTTTGGTTTACTTTACAAATCATGTTAATTGATTATTATACTTCAGTAAAAAATAAACTGTTACAGTATTGGACATATAATACAATTACATGTCTCTGGCCTTAGTAAAAGATATTGTACATATATTCACAATTTAAAGATGTACATATATATATTTGATAATAACTGTTATATTTAAGTATACTTTTCTTTAACCCTGAATTATAATCTTTTGTTAATATTAGGATTTTTGTCAACTTTGAATTGACAGGTAGGAAACCATTTAAGGTTTGTTTTTATTGCAATTACCAATTGAGTTTAGCTATAGGACAATATATATGATAAGAGATTAATCAGACATGTGGACATGGTGGAAATTTATCTAATTAGCACAAACTAAATTAAAAGTTGGACAAATATTTTGTTCAAAATAAGCAAATTTTTGTATGTATTTTAGTACTTGTTTATGTTTACAATTTGATTTAACAATTCTATTAACATTTTACATATTCAATTTTTTTTTTTAAATTCATTGTAATCAGATGTAATCATGATTACTTTGCCAATGTAATCATTAACTTAATCAGACACTTTCAGAAATGATGTAATCATTAATTTAATTTAATCGTACAAATGACAAAGTAATTGTAATTTAATCAATTACATTGAAAACAATCGGACCCATCTCTGCAGACTAACAGTAAATCTTTTCTTCTATAAATTTTGGCTTTGTGAAAGGGTTAAAAAGAGATATGTCAGACAATGTAAATTTGCAATTTACTAATTCAGAACAATAAAAACTTTTAAGTCAGACTTTTGGTTAGAATAACTTGATTCTGTCTATGTATCTATTACAAGCTAGAAATTTAATGAAAATCCTGCAGTGTGAAGGTGTTAACCATAATTTACATACATGTATCTAGTCTACATGTTCTTACTGTTTTCTTGTCAAATCATTTAATATTATGCTAAATTTCAGACTAAAATTAATCTTTACATTATAACATATGAAATAATTTTAATACATGTTTAAATTCAATCAGTTTTCACATTGGTAACACATGTACTTGAAAGACATGTCATTAAGTTGTCTACATTTCAATTTACAAATCATTTCCAAAGATTTCTTTCAGTGAGTCATAACTATACAATGTACAAATATACACCCAGTTAAGAAGCCGTAAAGATCAATCAGATTTTAAATATTTGGGTAAAACATGATTGTCTTTTAAAAAAACAACGCCATAAAAACCAATCAACTTAAATGATTTAGTCAAACAAAACCTTTTATACCAGTTATTGTCAGTACATTTATTCTTTAAAATATTAACTCCTTTAATTTGTCCTTACATGTATATGAGATACATGCAGTGATAAACTATTATTGCATTCATTAATTTTTCCCATACATTTCAGCTGTTAAAATGATTGTAATTATTAGGTAAGAGTAGATTCTTCAAATTGACAATGACAATTTACCCTGATTGACCTTCAGTCAACTAAGGTAACTTGTTCGTAAAAATGAACATTGGGCTAGTCAGCCTAGTGGCCATGCAATATCTTACTATCTAGATCATTGATTATCAACTAGTATTGTAAAATAAGCGCTCCGATATATTTCACTTAACTATGTTAATTTAAATCACGCATTAATGTGTCATTCAATGGTATAGTTCTATTTATCATTTAATTAACATAAGCTTTAACAGCTATAAACATGAATAACAGTAATACCTCCTCCATTTTCATAGGCCAGGTAAGGGAAACGCCATACATTTCCTAATCCTACAGAAAGTCTAATGCATGACAGAATAAACTCCCATTTGGAGCCCCATTGTCCTCTATCTTCAGTATCTTCGTCAACATTTACATCAACATCTCCATTCCGTTCTTTTGAGCCATTATTTACATTGTAGCTATCTTTTGTGTCTATCTGCAATTAAAAATGTAGAAAATAGCTTTAATAAATAAATCAGATTCATCTAGTCTTGAGTTATTACAAGTCATAGAAGATATACATTTTGCATTTCTGGTTAAAATCCTGATAAGGCCTGAACAAAATATAGTTATATTATCTGCCTCGCTATCCCTTCCCTTAATTTTTATGCTGACCCTAACAGATATTATGAACATTCTATTGTTTGAGCACAATTTACAATGATTAAGTCCCAAAATTCTCCATGAATTGTACATGTTATATAGTGTTAAAAAATAAAACGATTTTATCTGCATTACCTCTTTTTTCTGCCAGGAGATAGGAACCATTAAAATCATGTGTGTATGTTTGTTTATTGGTAGCAATTTTATTTTCTTTCATTGATCATTTACAGTAGATTCATTTATTTTCGTGAATATCAATTTTTTCGTGAATTAAGCTAAAATTGCATTTTTGTGGATATTTGTTTTCATGGTTTCGACAAAGTCTGTATAAATGCCAATTTAAAATTTCTTCTTCATTGATCAGTTGATTTCGTGGTTTACCTGCAGTATATACCAACGAAATTGTTGTCCAATGAAAGATAATGAATCCAGTTTTTATAAAAAAATCAGTGATTTTCCTAGTATTTAGGGGAATGGGCCCATATCCCGGCCAGGGCCCATGCAATTGGGAATAAAAGTTCGTGAAATGTTGGATTTGGGGAAAATATATTAGTTCATTTATACCGATGGCTCAAGGGGACATTTTAATTATTGACTGGCAATAAAATGAGACAATTTAAATCATGTTACAATAGTTAGGCCAAGTGAAAATATATGTGTGGTTCCAGTTACATACTTTTTTAGGGCGGCAATTTTTTTTTTTTTTTTAATTTTTATTTTGGATTTTCAAATTTCGGAAAAAAATTGTGTGTTTACCGAAATTGATTGTAGTATTATACACGCCCCTACTGGAAGTTCGCCATTTTTACATAAACAGTCATGTCATGTTTTAGTTGATTTTGTTGCATTCTGGATGACAGAAATCTATTAATTTAATTATATAAATTCACAAACCTCAAAATTTGATCGTTTTGAAAATTTATTTTTTAGAAATGAAAAAAAAGGTTCTAGGGTCGGGGGTTTAGACTAAGGACGGTCAGGTAACTGGAACCACACATATATTTTTATTTGGCCTTATCAAAGGTACCAGGATTATAATTTAATACGCCAGACGCGCGTTTCGTCTACATACATGTAAGACTCATCAGTGACGCTCAGATCAAAATAGTTATAAAGCCAAACAAGTACAAAGTTGAAGAGCATGGAGGACCCAAATTCCAAAAAGTTGTGCCAAATACGGCTTAGGTAATCTATTACTGGGATAAGAAAATGACTCTTTTGTGATGACAAGAATTTTTTTTTCTTTCTAGAAACAGACCAACTTTATAAACCAACATCATCTGGATAGAAGATGAAATTATTCACACTCTTAATTTTGATACCAAGTTCTTTTGGGGGATTTTGTGTCTGCACTCGATCTGCAGTATCAGATCAATGTATGCCAAAATCTAGTCCAGATATTTATGACGTCTGGCAAGGCTATTTTAATTTTTTTCTGGGACGCCTTCCTAGTGACAAGCCTTGCCAGACGTCATAATTATTTGTACTAGCCAAAATCAGCAAATTGCTTCATGCAGACTCTGCCTCCTTCACCATTCAAATGAATTACCGAAATCCTTTTCTGCTATAGAAGATTCCCATGCATGCACTTGAATACAATCCCCGACTCATTCGTAAGAATAATACTTATTTGTTTTATATAAAGGTCTCCTTGAGTTAATTGTTTTGCAAAATTTCTATTCTGAAAAACAATAGTGCACTAAACTATTATTACCGGAAGTTAATTTTCTAAAAATAAAACTGAAACGAGCAATGTGTAAAAATTTCCGGAAATGTAAAAATCTAACCTTTGTTGATCTTTGTTATCCTTCATGACTTACTTCGCTTTAGAAATATAAACATATATATCGCTCATGTAAAATCATTTATAAAATATCATATACAACTGCAGCCAGTGATTGAGTTGGGGGAGGGAGATCAGGGGGTTCTATCGAGGTTCTATCAATCTAATTAAAATTAAATGAGGGTGGTAAAGGGGTATTTTCGTGCAACGTGATCGCCGTTTTTTATTTCACGTTCAACGTGTTTTAACTTTTTTATTTGACGTTCAGTCGTGCAAGACAGGTGCCTCGTTCAACGTGTTCTGCTTATTTAATTTTACGTGCATCGTGATTTTCAAATACTTATTTTGCGTGCTCGGTATTTTTCAAATAAAATTCAAACACTTGGCAGGGATCGTCAAGAAAAAAATGGATTCAATTTTGTTTTTTGATAAAGCGGAATGGCCTTTGATGTGGTTCCTTATCGATTTTGGAGCTTCCAAGATATATGTACTGGTTTGGCCTAACACATTGCTCATTAAGTATTAAGTAACTACATCACACTGACATTTTATTGTCTCAACAAATTTGTAACGGGCCATACATATTTATTTTTGTCGTATTCTTTCGATTTGATTCAGTTTGCGATAAGTTCAAAATCGTTGTACCATATGCTACTATAGTAATCTGGTATGAATATGTTGATGGATTGCTGTATTGCCATATATGTCTCTAGTTCATGATTGTAATGTTAGAAAACATTAAAAAAAAATAAAAGGACTAATGAGACCTGCATGGTATGAATTACTAGGGAAAGCTGTAGGATTAGGGATATATTACAATCAACTTGTGCTTCTGTTCGTCAATCCAACAAATATTTCCGTTACATTTTTCTAAGAAACAACTTTACATAATGACTTCATATTAAGTTCAAATCTCAGTGATATGTTTTTAACTTGTGAACACTTTTCGGATCTCCTAGATACATGCTTCCTCATTGCCGATTCTTTGAATTTTTTGGTAAAATGAAAAGAATGACTTTAAATAGGATCGACATCTGAACAGTGATGAGCTTTAACGTGTTTGCACTTTCCATCATCTGTCAGTTCAAACTTCCTATTTCTGATACTTTTAACCACGAGTCGTGGTAGCTGGTGGCATGGGTAACATGACAACGTGTTTATTCTTGTTAATAAAGACAATGAAATAGATCAAGAATACACTTTCGTGTCTGCGGGAAATTTGCATTTTAAAAGTTAAGAAGATCGTTATATACTTTTTTAAAAAGCCGTAAACCATTTATATTATAAATGTGTATACTCAATCGGGAATATCAAGTAAAACAGAGAGTTTATATATACAAGAAGACAGTGACTCAGTCACAAAAGGATCACATCAAAGTCTTTATTTTTCGTGCAACGTTCATGACAGAAATTATTTCACGTTCAACGTGAAATTATGTCTTATTTCACGTTTTTTCCGTGCAAGCACCCCCCCCCTTTACCACCCTCTTAAATCTCTCACTCGCTCATTTTTTTTATGCTTGGTAGCTGCGTGGCACGCAGCGACCAAGCATAAAAAAATGAGCGAGTGAGAGATTTAATTCTAATAAGATTGAAGTCAGGATGACAATTTGGGTAAAAAAGTCAGGATAAACAATTAAAAAAAGGCAGGACCGAATAGAGTAAAAAAAGGCAGAACAGAGATTACAACTAAAAAAAAGCAGGACAAAATATGTCATCCTAGCTAACCTCCCTACAAAATCAAATGATAGCTACCTAACTATATAGTTGACCAATTGCTTATTGTATTGGTAAAGCACTAGCCCAACCATGCAAAATACTCGACATTGGCCAATAAACCTTAAAAATGATGTCAAGGTTAGATTAACCCTTCCAGACAGATATGTAGTAAAAATATTACTTACAGTAAAAAAGAAGAAAAAAACTTTTCAGACACTTGAATGTTTATTGTTACACATGAATTGTAAATAAAACTGTATGGAAAGATTTAATGTTAACAATATGTATATATGAAAGGAAATTTTAAATCTACATGTTTGAAGTGTAAAACATGAGCGCACAGGCTGACAACTTTTACCTGCTTAACTGACCATGGCTGATTTTATGTTACAAGTTGAAAGATAAAGGTTTTACTATAATAATAATAATCATATACACTAAACATTAGCAATGACTCAATGTAAATGAGGTCAAGGTCAAAAGCAATGTTACAAACGGACATGTACATCCGACAATCATTCCATACAATAAAATTGAAGGATGAATTTTGAAAAATAAAAGGCAGAACAGGAGTTTGAGTTAAAAAAAAGCAGGATGAGCAACTTGGTAAAAAAAAAGTCAAGATGACAATTTGTGTAAAAAAAGTAAGGATAAACAAGTAAAAAAGGCAGGACCGAATAGAGTAAAAAATAAAAAGGCAGAACAGAGATAACAACTAAAAAAGCAGGACCAAATTTGTCATCCTAGCTAGCCCCCCTAAAAATCAAATGGTAGCTCCCTAACTATGTAGTTTACCAATTGCTTATAGTATTGGTAAAGCACTAGCCCAACCATTCAAACTTATATTTTGCCAATTAAGAGACCATTTATGAACATTACACCTTGGCCGTATTGGTCACAACTTTTTGGAACTTTTGGTCCTCGGTGGTCTTCAGCTTTCTACTTGTTTTGGCTTTCAAACTTTTTTCATCTGAGCGTCGCTGGTAATTCTTGTGTGGACGTGGCGCGTGTCTGGCATATTGAATTTTTAACCTGGTACCTTTTGTTGGCTATTATTCGTTTGTTTCTCTGTCCTATATTTTCTCCCATTTATTTGTATTGTAGTCCTGTCATGTAATGTTGTCATTTTAATGTTATAATTAACATTGCCATTAAAGCGGGAGGTTTGGCATGCCACAAAACCAGGTTCAACCCGTCATTTTTTTCTTGAAATGCACTGTACCAAGTCAGGAAAATGGCCATTGTTATATTATAGTTCGTTTCTGTGTGTGTTACATTTTAATGTTGTGTTTCTGTTGTGTCGTAGTTTTCTTATATTTGATACGTTTCCCTCGGTTTTGGTTTGTGGCCCGAATTTGTTTTTTCTCTATCGATTTATGAATTTCGAACAGCGGTATACTACTACTGTTGCCTTTATTTACAGTCGTTCCAAATATCAAAAGTAGTTGACCTATTGATAATAGTATTGGGAAAATTACTAGCCCAACCATTCAAACTTAACTTTGGCCAAAGAAACATGCATGAACATTGGAACGAGGTCAGAAAATACCTGCTAGACATAAATGTACATCTTACAGTAATTCCATATATCAAAAGTAGTTGACCTATAGATAATTTAATTGAGAAACCACTAGTCCAACCATTTAAACTTAACTTTGGCCAAAGAACCATGCATGGACATTAGATCGAGGTCAGAAAATACCTGCTTGACATAAATGTACACCTTACAGTCATTCCATAGATGAAAAGTGGTCGACCTATATTTAATAGTATTGGGAAACCACTAGCCCAACCATTTAAACTTAACTTTGGCCAAAGAACCTTGCATGAACATTTGATCGAGGTCAGAAAATACCTGCTTGACATAAATGTACATCTTACAGTCGTTCCAAATATCAAAAGCAGTTTACCTATTGAAAATAGTATTGGGAAATCATTAGCCCAAACATTCAAACTTAACTTTGGCCAAAGAACCATGCATGAACATTAGATCGAGGCTAGAAAATACCTGCTTGACATAAATGTACACCTTACAGTCATTCCATATATGAAAAGTGGTTGACCTATATATATAATTTAATTGGGAAACCACTAGCCCAACCATTCAAACTTATCTTTGGCCAAGGTACCATGCATGAACATTAGATCGAGGTCTGACAATACCCGCTTGACATAACTGTACATCTTATAGTCATTCCATATATCACAAGTAGTTGACCTTTTGATAATAGTATTGGGAAATCACTAGCCCAATTTTCAAACTATACTTTGGTTAAAGAACCATGCATGAACATGAGTTCGAAGTCAGAAAATACCTGCTTGACATAAATGTACAGTCATTCCATATATCAAAAGTAGTTGATTTATTGATAATAGTATTTGGAAATCATTACCCCAACCATTCAAACTTAACTTTGGCCAAAGAACTATGCATAAGCATTAGATCGTGGTCAGAAAATACCTGCTAGACATAATGTTCTTCTTACAGTCATTCCATATATCAAAAATAGTTGACCTATAGATAATGTAATTTGGAAACCACTAGCCCAACCATTTAAACTTAACTTTGGCCAAAGAACCATGAATGGACATTAGAACGATGTCAGAAAATACCTGCTAGACATAAATGTACATCTTATAGTCATTCCATATATCAAAAGTAGTTGACCTATTGATAATAGTATCGGGAATTCACTAGCCCAACCATTCAAACTTAACTTTGGCTAAGAACCATGCATGAACATTAGATGATCTTAGATCGAGGTCAGAAAATACCTGCTTGACATAAATGTACATCTTACAGTCATTCCATATACCATAAGTAGCCAACATATTGCTTACAATAACTGCGAAACAGACTTAACCAGAAATACTCGACATTGAGCATTAAACCTTGAAAATGAGGTCAAGGTTATATTAACCCTCCCAGACAGATATGTAGTAAAAATATTGCCTACAGTAAAAAAAACTTTTCACACACTTGAATGTTTATTGTTACACATGAATTGTAAATAAAGCTGTATGGAAAGATTTAATGTTAACAATATATATGACAGGAATTTTAAATCTGCATGTATGAAGTGTAAAACAAGAGCGCACAGGCTGACAATTTTTACCTAGTTAACTGACCATGGTTGTTTTTATGTTGGAAGTTGAAAGATAAATGTTTACCTAAAATAATCACATACACTAAACATTAACATTGACCCAATGTAAATGAGGTCAAGGTCAAAAGCAATGTTACAGACGGACATATCCATCCGAAAATCATTCCATACAATAAAATTGAAGAATGAATTTTGGAAAAAAATATGCAGAACAGGAGTTTGAGTAATAAAAAAAAAGCAGGATGGGCAACTTGTTAAAAAAAGTCACGATGACAATTTGTGTAAAAAAAGTCAGGATAAACAAGTAAAAAATGGCAGGACCGAATACAGTAAAAAATAAAAAGGCAGAACAGAGATAACAACTAAAAATAAAGCAGGACAAAATTTGTCCTCCTAGCTAGCCCTCTACAAATCAAATGGTAGCTCTCTAACTATAAAGTTGACCAACTGCTTATAGTATTGGGAAACCACTAGCCCAACCATTCTAACTTATCTTTAACCAAGGTACAATGCATGAACATTAGATCGAGGTCAGACAATACCCGCTTGACATAACTGTACATCTTATAGTCATTCCATATATCACAAGTAGTTGACCTATTGATAATAGTATTGGGAAATCACTAGCCCAATTTTCAAACTATACTTTGGTTAAAGAACCATGCATGAACATGAGTTCGAAGTCAGAAAATACCTGCTTGACATAAATGTACAGTCATTCCATATATCAAAAGCAGTTGATTTATTGATAATAGTATTTGGAAATCATTACCCCAACCATTCAAACTTAACTTTGGCCAAAGAACCATGCATGAACATTTGATCGAGGTCATAAAATACCTGCTTGACATAAATGTACATCGTATAGTCATTCCATATATCAAAAATAGTTGACCTATAGATAATTTAATTTGGAAACCGCTAGTCCAACCATTTAAACTTAAATTTGGCCAAAGAACCTTGCATGAACATTTGATCGAGGTCATAAAATACCTGCTTGACATAAACATTTGATCGAGGTCATAAAATACCTGCTTGACATAAATGTACATCTTACAGTCATTCCATATATCAAAAGTAGTTGACCTATTGATAATAGTATTGGGAAATCACTAGCCCAACCATTGACACTTAACTTTGGCAAAAGAACCATGCATGAACATTAGATCGAGGTCAGAAAATACCTGCTAGACATAAATGTACAAAATCAAATGATAGCTACCTAACTATATAGTTGACCAATTGCTTATAGTATTGAGAAACCACAAGCCCAACCATTAAAACTTATCTTTGGCCAAGGTACCATGCATGAACCTTAGATCGAAGTCAGCAAATACTTTCTGGTCATAAATGAACATCTTACAGTCATTCCATATATCAAAAGTAGTTGATTTATTGATAATAGTATTTGGAAATCATTACCCCAACCATTCAAACTTAACTTTGGCCAAAGAACTATGCATAAACATTAGATCGTGGTCGGAAAATACCTGCTAGACATAATGTACATCTTACAGTCATTCCATATATCAAAAATAGTTGACCTATAGATAATTTAATTTAGAAACCACTAGTCCAACCATTTAGACTTAACTTTGGCCAAAGAACCTTGCATGAACATTTGATCGAAGTCATAAAATACCTGTTTGACATAAATGTACATCTTACAGTCATTCCATATATCAAAAGTAGTTGACCTATAGATAATTTAATTTAAAAACCACTAGTCCAACCATTTAAACTTAACTTTGGCCAAAGAACCTTGCATGAACATTTGATCGAGGTCATAAAATACCTGTTTGACATAAATGTACATTTTACAGTCATTCCATATACCAAAAATAGTTGACCTATTGATAATAGTAATGTGAAATCACTAGCCCAACCATTTAAACATAACTTTGGCCAAAGAACCTTGCATGAACATTAGACCGAGGTCAGAAAATACCTGCTTGACATAAATGTACATCTTACAGTCATTCCATATATCAAAAGTAGTTGACCTATTGATAACCGTATGAGGAAATCACTAGCCCAACCATTGAAACTTAACTTTGGCCAAAGAACAATGCATGAACATTAGATCGAGGTCACAAAATACCTGCTAGACATAAATGTACATCTTACAGTCATTCCATATATCAAAAGTAGTTAACATATTGCTTTCAATATCTGAGAAACAGACTTAACCAGGAATACTGACAATACTCGACATTGACCAATAAATTTTGAAAATAAGGTCATGATCAGATTAACCCTCCCAGACAGATATGTAGTTAACATATAGCTTACAGTTAAAAAAAATTCACACACTTGAATGTTTATTATGACAAATGAATTGTAAATAAAGCTGTTTTTAAAGATTGAATGTAAACAATATATATGAATGGACATTTTAAATCTACATGCAAGTGCGCACAGGCTGACAACTTCTACCTGCTTAACTGGTCGTGGTTGTTTTTATGTTACAAGTTGAAAGATTTTACTACAATAATCATATGCGCTAAACATGTGAAATGACCCATGTAAATGAGGCCAAGGTCAAATGATATCTCAGACGTACACGTCTATGATTAGTTTATGTACACCCAAAAATATAATGTGTTTGTCAGTGATTTTATAGGTTACAATCATTCCATACAATAAATATAGTTGTGGACCTATCCACGAAAACTTAACCGATTGACCAATGAACCACGAAATGGATACCTCCCGGACAGACTTTACAGTCGTTCTATAGACTAAATTTAGTTTTCTTATTGCTTATAGTATTGGGGGAAAACTAACCAGACCATGCATACTAAACTTCGGCCCAAGAACCATGCATGAAGATGGGATCGGGGTAAAAAAATATCTGCTTGACATAAATGTACATCTTACAGTCATTCAATCTATCGAAAGTAGTTAACATATTGCTTACAATATCTGAGAAACAAACTTAACCAGGAATACTCGACATTGACCAATCAACCTTGAAAATGAGATTAACCCTCCCGGACAGATATGTATACATAGTAAAGTTGACATGTTGCTTATAGTATCTTGGAAAATGACTGAACTACGGAAACTTGACACTGACATTTGAACATTGTACATGAAGCCAAGATCATATGCTGGCTGCCAGAAAGACATATATACATGCAGCTTACAATCATTCCATTTACAAAAAAGAAGACGTGGTATGATTGACAATTTGACAACTCTTCTGTATTGATAAGAGATCAATTAATGTCTCAGTCAGTGATTTTTACAGCGGATGACCGCGAGGGCATTCCAGTGTATTGCTGTCGCCTAGATTTCCATTACGTAACTTTCGTGTTGAGTTTTTAACCGATCTATAAACATGATAAATACGCAGAAATCATAAAACCTGAGTATACTGATTTGTATCACTACAATATAATAGTTATTATGGTGAGGTTGAATTCCCTGTCATTAATTTATCATACACACGTATACTTGTCTGAGAAAATAATTATATCTGTACATTAACCTCACATTCTGGTATAGAGATGTGATATTTTTTTCTGAGACAAGTGCTTGTCAGACCATACACAAGAACTTGCGGTCATCCGATGTTCAGTACTTCATTGCTTTGATTATAGGTTACAATCATTCCATACAATAAATATAGTTGTACTCCTGCTAAAAGATCTATCAACGAGTTAAGCGGGTATTTATATTGTGAAAAGTTGTCGAAATCCGGATATGGTGTACAAATTTTAGCCCCTCATGTTTGTGATTTACCATCTTTGTCGCTAGTTTATTGTTTTCCATTTTGTATTAAATTAATTACTAGTATATAAGGATCCACTTATGTCTTTGTTACATCTTGTAATCCATTTATTTGGCAATCGTCAATGGTAGTCATCAGGGTTTAAGAACATAGGTTGTTCGACCTGTTAGGGGACGACCATTTGATATTCAACTATATTTATGATATTCGAAAACATACAATTTTTAAATTATTTATTTATTATAAATAATACATGTATAGTCAAGTGATTATGTACCATTTAATCAGAATTAATCATCATCCTCTGCAGAAATAAATCTTCTATATTCCCAACTGCATATACATGTCATGCATCATGTATTGCATACATACATAGTATTAAAGTTTGGTTGTAACTAGCCTCTCTTAAAAGTATTTTAAATATTGAAACTGATATAACTTGAAAAACAAACAGTATTATTTATTTACTCACATGAAACAAACCGGGATGCGGTATTCAGTACGTAGGTGAAACTGGACGATATTTATCAAAACGCACTCAAGAACATCTGTATCGTTTTAAAAGACCCAATAAATTCAAAAAGTATCATTTATCAACACCTTAAGAAGCAAAATCATCCTATTAAATATTTAGCAGGTCAACCTTAGAAGTAGTAAATAAGCAGCCTGGTGAATTTCATTCAAAGTGTGTACGATCACGGAAAATAATTTAATTAAATTGGATTAAAAAATTACAGACAGTCAACCCTCTCGGCCTTAATGATAATATCATTGGAATTGGTAATAAATCAAGAACCGATTCTGTTAACATTTTGGATATAGTTTCTAAAACTGTTCGTAAAAACCGTTCTCATGGTCGTAGAAAAAATCGCAATCAAAGAAAATTTCGGACCAATCATACCAATATTTCGGACCTAATTTCTATTTCAAAAAACAACGGCAGACATTATCTGTTAACAAAGCTGTGTTCATTACAGGTTAATAAGTTAAATAAAGTTTTAGAGGATTGCAACACAATTTCATATAGCAGTCCTAAGTATGAAATCGTTCAAATTATAATGGCATATTGTTATTCTAAACTGTTTCCCAAAATTGATCGCCCTGAAGATCATAAAAAACATTTCATTAAAATAAATTATGTAAATAAAGGTTTTGATTTTGTAAATATTGCCAGGTATTTTTAACGACCATTCTGTTAAAGAACAAATTCCTGGATATTTTGATAATACTGAGCTCCCTCTTATTTAGTTATATTTAAAAGAAATCTACCATGAAATTTGTGTTTAATTATAGCCAATTGTGTAAAGATGTTAATATCAGTGAAAATACACCTACTTTATGTAATTACAGTAATTCCGAATACATTTATGGACCCATTTCCCATGTTATAACAGGAGATCTTAACATCGTTCAAGACCGAGAGTTAAAATCATTCCTCAGTAAAGGACCTAAATATCGCCCCCCCCCCCCCCCCCCCCCCGTCAATTATCAATTGGAATGAGTGTCGTAATATCATCCACGACTCACTCCGTACTTACTGTTCGAAATGGATAAAACGGGAAAAAGTTGATAAAATATTTGGACTCTTTTTTTTAATTCAGTAATGAACATAATACGTATTCAACATTTTAAAGAACATTTTACTCTTAACAATAACCATAATAAACCTATTTCTCGTATCAAACATAAACTAAAAGAATTATATGGAAAGCCTCAGCTGTCATATATTAGAGATTTACAAAACGTTATGCTGAAGCTTAAAATGTAAAGTTAAGACAGCGTGATGTTGAATTGAGTCATCAAAATGCTAACTCTAAATTACAATATGATAAGTTGAATTTGCGCAATGTTGACTTGCAATGACAAGTGCTTTAGTCGTGATAGTATAATGATAAGTCACGATGTTGTGATGATATGCCAAACACACGTAACGTTGGGTTTAAAGTACATGATGTGAAGTTGACGCTGCATGATGTTAGCTTGCAGATTGATACTGCTCAGTCATCCACATCGACAGTTATGATAACAAATAAAATGAATATCTAAAATGTATGGTGCTGACTTGTTAATAACAAATGTTGAGCTGAGATAGTACGATATTATATCATTGTGACATTACGATTGGTCTATCATGCAATCTGTTGATTTAAAACACCATGATGCACAGTTGATAGTACATGATGTTAAGTTAAGATAACACGATGCTACACTACTATATTGAAACGAAAGGTTTACCATACAATTTGTTGACTTAAAACAACACGATGCAACGTGTTAAGCTAAGATGCTCACTTGAAACTACATGACGTTCAGTTGAAATTGTGTAATGTTAAGCTACGATAGCACGATGTTATATCATTATAATGTCACAATAGGCTTATTATACAATTTGCTCATTTGAAACTACACAACGTACAGTTGAAAGTACGTGATGTTAGGCTTACCACACGATATGCTCATTTAAAACTACATGATTTTCAGTTGAAATTAGGTGATGTCAAGCTAAGATAACACGTTGTTATAGCATTAGAATGTCACGATAGGCTTACCACACGATATGCTCGTTTAAAACTACACGACGTACAGTTGAAAGTACGTGATGTTGAGCTATGATAGCAATATCTGATATCATAATAATATCACGAAAGGCTTGCCATACAATATGCTCATTTAAAACTACACGACGTACAGTTGAAAGTACGTGTTGTTCAGCTAAGATAGCACGATGTTATAGCATTATAATGTCACGATAGGCTTATTATACAATTTGCTCATCTAAAATTACGCCACGTACAGCTGAAAGTACGTGGTGTTATTCTAAGATAGCACGTTGATATATCATTAGAATGTCACGATAGGCTTACCACACGATATGCTCATTTAAAACTACATGATTTTCAGTTGAAACTAGGTGATGTTAAGCTAAGATAGCATGTTGTTATATCATTTGAATGTCACGATATGCTTACCATACAATATGCTCATTTAAAACTACACAACGTACAGTTGAAAGTATGTGATGTTGAGCTATGATAGCACGATGTTATATCATAATAATATCACGATAGGCTTGCCATACAATATGCTCATTTAAAACTACACGACGTACAGTTGAAAGTACGTGTTGTTGAGCTAAGATAGCACGATGTTATATCATTATGACGTCACGAGAGGCTTATCATACAATGTGTTGACTTGAAACTACACGATGTAAATTTGAAGTAGTTTGGTCTTGACTTGAAACAGTTAAATGTTAAGTTATAAAAACAGAACGTAAAGTCAAAATAAAACAATGATAGGATGACATATACTTGTGCAGAATTGAAGATTTTTGGTGTTGACTTCGAATATAGTACAAATATTAGATCGTTTTATGTTAAATTGAAAGACCATTATGATGCGTAAAACATTACAGAATTATGTGAATTAAAACTGCAATTCTATGGAAAAGAATGAGGGACAAATTTCCAGGATTTTTTCTTCTTCATTTGCAAGTTCGGAGGCAAAAAGATATACAAAGAAAGTTTTCCATAAATTCATAAAGCAAAAGAATTACCCATCGCTATATATTACTCTTGAATATAGTTTTGCCGTATATTTTACATGTTTTGTTCGGATTTTTTTTTATGATTAAAAACCAGACTATTTTTTATGAACAATATTTAAGAAAATATTTATCTATGTTGTGTGTTAACATATTCAACATAATATTGTGCTCATAAGACTTATGACTGTGAGGGTCAAATTTTACTCATATAAAATCACATCTATGTAAGAGTTAGCGGAGAATTTGTATTTACCACTCCCGTTTTCCACGAAATAAAACATAAGAATCTGGAGTCTTAATCTTAAAAAACAAAGATCAACTGATATGACAAATAATACGATTAGCGTAGGACTGAGATGGTCAGAGCTATATCAGAATGTGAGCCCCCACCCCCCGGTCTTGTTAGAGGTATCTGAAAATTTGAATTTTCTTTTCCACGAAATAAAACAAAAAGAATTGATAGGTGGAAGAATCCTACTGCATGGGGCCAACCCAAACATAAAGTATGATAGATTCTGTTGTATACTTTTCGCTCATAAATGAAGTCTATATGAAACCTAATGAAATTTGACATAGAGCCTCCAGTCTAAATCGTCAACTTTCAAAAAAAAAAACATCATTTACAGAAGTGCCAACCATTTTTTCAGCACGAAGTAAGATAGTGCCCGGGTTTATGTATATATCAACTCGGAGAATATTTTATTTTTTTTTAAATTGGTAAAGTCATTAATGGACAATGACCCCTATAACTTATAATAAGAAGCCAATTAATGATTTCCGTCACTTATTTTCTTGTCCATATATATAGTGATTTTCTTGGTTCTTTGCAGCTTCTCTCTATCTATATGTGTTTTCAAAAACAAATAGTCGTTTTAATCAGATAAATCTCATAATTTTCTTCATCAAGATGAAAAGTACTACATATGAATAACATTCCTCTCTCAAAATGTGTATATTTTTTTAGATCTAGACCGATTGTGTTGAGCTATACGAGAATCTAAGGGAGCTACCATGGGATTTTTAGGGGGGGGGGGGGGGTGCTAGGACGAAAAATTTTGTCCTACCTTTTTTTTTTTAGTTGTAATCTCTGTCCTGCCTTTTTATTTTTCACTCTATTCGGTCCTGTATTTTTTACATAAATTGTCATCCTGCCTTTTTTTTTGCCAAGTTGCTCATCCTGCCTTTTTTTTACTCATAACTCCTGTCCTGCCTTTTTTTTCAAATTTCATTCTAGCCCCCAATAAAAATCAAATGGTAGCTCCCTAAGTTGGCGAAAGACACCCGATCTACCCTAAGGGCAATATGTCTAATGAGGAAGAAATTTACAATTTCGGTCACGTCGAGTTACTTGTAGATCTCCTATTGTTGAAAAGGGTTTCTGTTTTCATTTAGCTATCTATTATACTGTTCATGGGGAGGGGAGAATCGAAAAAAAAAATACACAAAAATGGATAAAAGAAGCCGAAAGATACAAAAGGGATAGTAAAAATCTTAACCAAACTGACAATGGCATGACAAAAACTCATGAGCCGAAATAAACGAGAGAAAAAAAATCAAAAGTCAAACAACAGTATATTAAGCGCAACATATAGAAAACCAAAAACTGAGCAACACGAAACCCTCAAAAAAGGGGTGATCTCAGTTGCTCCAGAAGGGTTAGCAGATCCTGTTTCATATGTGGCACCCGTCACTTGGCGATTTTGCAAATAAAGAAGGAATGTGTTATAATTTTCGAGGAACTCCTAAAAAAACAGGAACTACAGGGTGTCAAATCGATGAACGTGCTTAAAATAGACTCCTTTTCATAAAAAAAGAATTGATGAATTTGTATTAAGTGTACAGTGGCAAATATTACATGCATATAAGGACGAGAATATGTAAGTGTAATATGAATATGAATAAACCTTGGCTCTGTACAAGACATATTTTGCTTGCTTAGCCGAATTTTTAACAAACTAGTTGACAAACCGACTCTGACAATCTATGGAAATCCAAATAGCATCGGTTTTGATTAAGTCCAGATTTTTTGGTTTTATTTCGGGAAAAAGGGGTGCGTTTTACGTACAGTGGCAAATATTACATGCATATCAGGACGAGAACATGTAAGTGTGATATGAATATGAATAAACCCTGCTTTGTTACAAGACATACTTTACTTGCCTAGCCGAATTTTCAACGAACTAGTCGACAAACTGTCTCTGACATTCTATGGAAATCGTAATCGCATCGCTTTTGATTAAGTCCAGATCCTTTTGTTTTATTTCATGGAAAAGAAAATTAAAATTTTTAGATACCTCTAACAAGACCGGGAGGGGGGGCTCACATTCTGATATAGCTCTGACCCTCTCAGTCCTACGCTAATCGTATTATTTGTCATATCAGTTGATCTTTGTTTTTTAAGATTAAGACTCCAGATTCTTATGTTTTATTTCGTGGAAAACGGGAGTGGTAAATACAAATTCTCCGCTAACTCTTACATAGATGTGATTTTATATGAGTAAAATTTGACCCTCACAGTCATAAGTCTTATGAGCACAATATTATGTTGAATATGTTAACACACAACATAGATAAATATTTTCTTAAATATTGTTCATAAAAAATAGTCTGGTTTTTAATCATAAAAAAAAATCCGAACAAAACATGTAAAATATACGGCAAAACTATATTCAAGAGTAATATATAGCGATGGGTAATTCTTTTGCTTTATGAATTTATGGAAAACTTTCTTTGTATATCATTTTGCCTCCGAACTTGCAAATGAAGAAGAAAAAATCCTGGAAATTTGTCCCTCATTCTTTTCCATAGAATTGCAGTTTTAATTCACATAATTCTGTAATGTTTTACGCATCATAATGGTCTTTCAATTTAACATAAAACGATCTAATATTTGTACTATATTCGAAGTCAACACCAAAAATCTTCAATTCTGCACAAGTATATGTCATCCTATCATTGTTTTATTTTGACTTTACGTTCTGTTTTTATAACTTAACATTTTACTGTTTCAAGTCAAGACCAAACTACTTTTTACTATTTACATCGTGTAGTTTCAAGTCAACACATTGTATGATAAGCCTCTCGTGACGTCATAATGATATAACATCGTGCTATCTTAGCTCAACAACACGTACTTTCAACTGTACGTCGTGTAGTTTTGAATGAGCATATTGTATGGCAAGCCTATCGTGATATTATTATGATATAACATCGTGCTATCATAGCTCAACATCACATACTTTCAACTGTACGTTGTGTAGTTTTAAATGAGCATATTGTATGGTAAGCATATCGTGACATTCAAATGATATAACAACATGCTATCTTAGCTTAACATCACCTAGTTTCAACTGAAAATCATGTAGTTTTAAATGAGCATATCGTGTGGTAAGCCTGACATCACGTACTTTCAACTGTACGTTGTGTAGTTTCAAATGAGCAAATTGTATAATAAGCCTATTGTGACATTATAATGATATAACATCGTGCTATCGTAGCTTAACATTACACAATTTCAACTGTACGTCATGTAGTTTCAAGTGAGCATCTTAGCTTAACACGTTGCATCGTGTTGTTTTAAGTCAACATATTGTATGGTAAACCTTTCGTTTCAATATAGTGGTGTAGCATCGTGTTATCTTAACTTAACATCATGTACTATCAACTGTGCATCATGGTGTTTTAAATCAACAGATTGCATGATAGACCAATCGTAATATCACAATGATATAACATCGTACTATCTCAGCTCAACATTTATTATTAACAAGTCAGCACCATACATTTTAGCTATTCATTTTATTTGTTATCATAACTGTCGATGTGGATGACTGAGCAGTATCAATCTGCAAGCTAACATCATGCAGCGTCAACTTCACATCATGTACTTTAAACCCAACGTTACGTGTGTTTGGCATATCATCACAACATCGTGACTTATCATTATACTATCACGACTAAAGCACTTGTCATTGCAAGTCAACATTGCGCAAATTCAACTTAGCATATTGTAATTTAGAATTAGCATTTTGATGACTCAATTCAACATCACGCTGTCTTAACTTTACATTTTAAGCTTCAGCATAACGTTTTGTAAATCTCTAATATATGACAGCTGAGGCCTTCCATAGAATTAGCCAAGGAATTTGTTTTTGTCCCGACCGATAAAGCTGCTAATAATATTAGTATTGTTTGACGTAAATTTTACATTGAGATTCTGCAAAAAGAAATCACCAATTCACCAACATTCCAACTGACTCCATTTTCAGAAAACGACATCTGTAACAAACATAAACTTTTAGCTACCGCTTTATAAGCAGAACCAAATACAATGAAAGTCACAACTATGTATTGGCTTCCGAAGCTACACAAAACACCTTACAAATATAGATTTATTTCGTCTTCAAGCCATTGTTCAACTACTAAATTGTCTATTCTTCTTACCAGTACACTTGGTACAATCAAAAACCTGATAATAAATTGTTCAAATAAGGCCTTCGAAAATAGTGGAATTAATTGCTTTTGGAGCGTCAAGAACTCGTTGGAAGTACTTGACAAATTGCATGCTTATATTGGTGATTTTGAATCTGTTCAAAGTTTTGAATTTTCTACCCTATATACCACATTGCCTCACATTCTCATTAAGAAAAAACTATGTCAATTGGACATGCTATGATACTATATCTGCCCTTGAATTTTTAGTTATATATAGTAGATAACATTTTTGTTCGCTTTGGAGATTCTGTATATCGTCAGGTTATCGGAATTCCAATGGGGACTAACTGTGCACCACTTATTGCGGACCTGTTTTTGTATTGCTATGAGTTACAATTTATGACAAAAATCAGCTAAGACCAATATGGTGTACCAATTGGTTCAAAGGGTATTTTTATCGGTTAACCGCTACTTTTATCGGCTAACCGCTATTTTTATCGATTAACCGCTACTTCTATGTCGATTAACCGCTATAAATATGTCGGTTAACTGCTATTTTTATCGGTTAATCGCTATTTTTATCGGTTAACCGCTATTTTTTATCGTTTAACCGCTAGTTGTATTGCTTAATCAATTCTAATTTATCTTCTATGCACAAAATAACTTATTATTTTGAATTTTGAATGAATTAGTGATTGATGGACAAAGTTTATCGCTTAACCTGTTAAACCAGTAATGTGGATTGCTTACGCCTCCCATATATCTATTGTTGGTCAATCACTCCCACCCATAGAATTGTTAATTGACAAACGCACACAAGTTTCTAGTGTTGAACACGTGGCAATTCTATATAGCAAATTACACTTTTTTGAACATTGCTATAAAATAGCAATTTTTATTTCATTTTATTTTAAACTTTTAATATGAAAAAATGTATTGGATTTCATGGATTAATATAAAATAATTATGACGATGTTTTAAATTCCAAAACTTAGTGGAAAAACATGAAAACGCTCATTTATTAAATAGAGGTACTTGTATATATTCCACTCCTACACATCTTTATAAATGATAATTCGATTGATGATACCGTGTGTAATGAAGACGAGAAATGTAATCTTCTAACATGCACATATATTTGTCTTATTTCCAAATTAGAAAAAGAAAACTGTCCTCTTCCGTATTTCTCCCACAAACATGAAACGATATCTATGATACATTTTCTATATTATCGAATCAAATTGTTGATGCTATTCAAATACTCAATGCTTTAATTCAATAATGTCTAATAAGTTACTTGAAGAATGTACCTTTCGTTATAATTGTATTATTGCAAATGTTATTGAAATTTGAAAAAATGTGGATTCAGCATCCACTTTCCGATTTATGTCCGATATATGAGCTGCGCCGGATAGAAATCGACCTTATGCAAGTGCACGTATACATGTACATTGCTAATACTTTGATAGATTTTGGAACACTCAAATACGAAATAAAAGATGAATGTTGGTCTGTTTTGTGGGGTTGTTATATTGCCTCAATTTTTAAACAGTTACAGACTTTGCATAGAGATTTTTAACCCGAAATGAGTTAACATATGTATTGATATTCATTCGCATAAGGTTGACTTCTATTAGATGAGCTAGAAAGTATATCTTTATTTAATAACGAAAAACAAACGTTTTATGAATGTTCGTCAAAATTCTGCCTAAAATGACTGTGCATCAACTCATAGAAATGTATATAACTGCTTCTTTTTTTTTAAAGCAGTTTAATTAAAATTTAGCTACTCCGATTTTTTGTTTTTTTTTGTGTGACTTTTCTAAGTCATTTGATAACTTTGGATATAGATTTTTCTATTAAAAAGAAATGAAAGAATATAGAGTTTTTTGTAACTTGTTAAATAGTTTATGAGCTACCTACAAAGGAGACATCAAAGAGCGAAAATGAAAAATAAACCATCTGTATTAGGTCATTTTCCCGCTGAAGTCCTTCAAGAATCACTAAGAACCTAAGACTAATATATTTCATATATATATAAACTAATGACATATTTGATTAACTGCTTTTCTTAGTAGACATTTTGCTGATGATGTTTGGACCAGCAGCTCGGTCTTAATACACTGCCAATCAAACCAGTTGTTGACCATGACTTGAATAAGCTAGATGAATGGTTAAGGAAATGGCAATTTTTTTTTTACAATTTTGATAAGACTGGGAACATAGTAGTTACTAATTTTACTTTCCAGATCTAAACAATTGCTAAGTCATATAAACATTCGGTTGTAACATTTGACACTGAAATAGAACACTCATATATATTAAATTATTAATTGACCCACCAGCTTCTTCCTCTTCCCCTCTTTTCCCACCCTCATTTTTACATGTAGTTCTTGGCATAATTCTGGCGTTTATAATTTGATGACCTCATAAGCCAAAATATTTAAAGTAAAAACATTTGTGATACTATGAATTTAAGTAAAATTGAAAAAGACTTTTTTCCTTTTGACCCATTCATTTTTAATAGCACATGCACATGTATATATTTTAACACAATTGGCAAATATTCCTGGTAATATCTTTATTTTTTAAGGAAATACTGCATACTGATTCAAAATTGGGGAGCATCAGTACAAGTAACGGGGGGAATCAGTACTTGGAATAGGGTGATCGGGGACTAATTGTACACCAAGGTTCAAGTTAAATTGCAAGATATTTTTTTATTTATAATCTTATTTTGTGCATATTTCTACATGAATTAATTTGTCAGTTTTTATATTTGAAAAAAATCATGAAATAAAAACAATATCTAATATACTCAGGGTTTTCTTATTGAATAATAAAACTGAAAACTTTGGACTTAAATCATCTGCATTAGAATCAAAATAAAGAAAAGGGAAGGTCATGATGTAACTTCAAGGCAAAGGCAATCCTTCCTCGGGATATTACTTACTAATTACACAATCAATTAACTTTATCAAATTGATCATTTCCAGCTCTTAAATAAAGGTAGAGTTTATATTCCTCCAAAAATTCACTGTCTTGAAACGGAGAAGTTAAAACAAATACAACAGGCTGGATTAAATGAAATTAAATGTAATTTCACCTGGTAAACCAATCATAGCACAGTGTGGTTCAGTAATTGAACTTATCGGCCATGTTATAAGGTTTTATTTTGATGTTGGGTTAGATTCACGTTTGCAGATTTATTTTCTGTAACTCATATAAAGCCTTTTTCTGCAACTGTGATCAGAGTATTAATTGCCAATCTCAGAAAAGATCCGTCTAAAGTAAATTTAATTGATAAATTTAAAAACACTTACCGTTATCTTGATGATATTTTTGCTTTAAGTAATAAAAAAAATCGCATTTTCTGCGGAAATTTACTCAAGGAACTTGCTGAAAATAAATCTTAAACAGACAGCAATGATTGTATTTTTCTAGATTTGAATAATTATATTTCAGTTTCACAGGGAAACTCTTACTATACAAAAAAGAGACGATTTTTTTTTCTTGATTGTTAATTTCCCCTTTTTTGACGGCGAAGTTCCTTTGGACCCCGATTACTGTGTGTATTTGTCACAAATTGTTCGCTATATGCCGGTGTCTGCAGTCGGATTTTAGATTGCAATTAACGTAATTTATGTATAATTGATAATAAAAATGAAAAATATTGACTCAAATCAGCTGCATTAAAATCTAAAGAAAGAAACCCGGACCGTTTGTTATAAAACCAAGACGTTTTGAATATTGCTCTCGAAAAAACATGTTAAATGCTGAATTTGAAGTAAAACAGTGCTCACAATGGGGGTTGTTAAAAAGCGGAAAAGGAATACAGAACGGAAACGGAAAACAGAAACAGAGGAATACATGTAAGAATGTAGTCATGTCAGATTTAGGAATTTGCGTCAACTGTTCGGACTCCTTGTTTTTTTTTTTTACGATACAGGGTAAAATATTTTTCCGCATATCACCTTCTTTTCATTGCATATAAGACTTCAATATCTCATACCCCAAGGGTGACTGGTGAATAGAAGTATGGTCACGATTGGTCTTCCTCCGACCGGCAGTAAAACCCTCGTCAAAGTGGGGCGTCCGTTTGGCTGTGCGGGATGTACAAATTTACAGCCACGTCCGGTCAACATGGGGACGTTAAATCCAATGCCTCGTGTAAAGAGCGTGTCACGCTCTTTGCACGTTAAGAACCCTTGCAACAACCCTTTGAGGGGTCAGTAGGTTCCTGTTGCAAAGCTAAATTTCTGTCCCTATCCAATATACCTTCATTTCCCGTGGTAGTCTAAATTTCCCCGACCTTAATCCTGGACGCCTCTATTACAGAACCTACCTTGTATTTAATTTGTTCTCGTCCTGAATATGCATGAAATATTTGCCACTGGACGTTAAACAACCAACAATCAATCAATCGATATCTCATAAAAGGTCCTTAACCAAATTCAAGCCGATTCTAGATTTCTTTTCTTACGATTTGAGAGCCAAATATTGCCTATGCTAAATAAGGTAAAAGTCCAAGTCAGCCTATTCCCGCTTTTAAAAAAAAAATATCTCGAAAATGAGTTCCATTACGTATCAAATTTTCAGCTGATTTATCCTTAAATTATTGCTATTCGGATTTATAGTACTAGTATCAATTTTAAATTCCAGATATTTTGTTTAATTTTATCTAACTCCAGTATTTAGATAAAAGATTTTAAAGCATAAAGTATTGAAATAATTGGCATGAGATGATGAGACTATGTTTTTAAAATATTGATTGTACGTAATTTAATGGCGTAAACCACTTGCAATTGTTCCAGGGGTTCATTTATTTTAAATTCTACTTGTGACCATGGACGTACGTCGTAAAAGAGCGGGCATGCGATTCAATAAAGTCTGTTTGACTTTTCTTATTTAAAAAGTAAATAATAAAAATATTGGATAAACGTCAATAACACAGTAACCCAACAACACAACAAAGATCTACATACGGCCTAAAAAGATGGATATTCGCCTCGATTCTAGATAGGTTGTGAAGTAATACATTTTTGGGGGAAATGCTTTTCATCATTTTTCTAATCTTTCAAATTGTTTCTTTTTTAATTGCTTTCAATTAGGGTTAATGATGTTGCGATCTTGTTGTGTTGCTCTACATTGTCGATTTTCCTTCTATCCTTTCTTGTATAATGGAAAGAAAACGTAAGAGAAACCCGATGGGACAATGAACTATGGACTACAACCAATCAGGAAACCTTGGAATTAGACATAGAAACTTGGATACACTTTATTCTTATGTAAAACTTGACAAATTCAATCACTATACAAAGCCTTTCTCACCCAATTATAATACTGAAGTACGTTGTTACCGTTGGAAAAGCATTACCATATTTTTTATGCTGTCCTGGACTTTAATATCAATAAACACGAATTGGTGTGAGAAAAACTGGCGGAAAGTCAGTACATGGATATACGATTTGCACAGTGTCTTTTTCAAGTTAGCAGTAGTAATGTCCTAGGGTTTATAAAAACCAAATTGTCCACAGTGCTTTGAATGTCATGCCGCTTAATTCTTCTCCGAAATCTCAATCCCATTCAAGTAGCCGTGAATTTTATTTTACAATAGTACAATTGAAAATATTGTCACTCATTCAGTTTGCTGTTTTATTCATTCACACTAAAGGAATGTTGAAATTTGAAAGTTACTCCTATGTAATATATATACATATATTGGTAGATTGTAAAGATTGTAGTGCTATAGAAAGATAACTGAAAATTCATTATTCTCTACATGTTCTTTTTTTATGACGAAAAAATACACTTTATTTTACACTACGCATCTGATCGTTTGGATGTTTATTCTGGCAAACACCTTATTATCCATAATATCATTAATATGTAGACTAAATAACACCTTACCAAGGACAGTGCCTTGAGGTACCCCAGAATCTACGCATGGTGGACCAGTTTGATTTTGTCAAATTTACCATAACTCGTTGCTTGCGGTAGCATAGGAATAAGTCAATCCAACAAAGTGTTTACCTGATTTCCCGTAGCTGTTTAATTTCGATTTTAGTGTATGTAGGTAGGTTTCGAAAGCTTTTTCAAAATATAATATAAATGTATCTGTTTTATGTCATTATCGATGTTTTTGGCTCAATCATTGATGACAGTACATAGTCGCAACTGGGATATTTACGAAAAGCATGTTTTTCATTGATGATATTGTAATAAAATAGGTGACACATTATGTTAGATCATACTATATGTTTGAGCATCTTGCTGCAGATAATGCAAGTAAAAGGGGCACTAGCTAGGAGTTATAAAAAAAAACTTAAAATATGATTTTTTTGGTTCAATCATTAATGAAAGTGAAATAGTTAAATAATAATTCGCTTTTAGCAGTCAGTATGGTTCAATTTTGTCAAAATAAGCTAAGAAACATCGATGATAAATAATTCACTTGCAAGTGTATAGTTCGACCTCATTGAATCCGTATTCATGGGACCTTCAATTTAACCCAATTGCTAGAAATGGATTACGCATGAATTATGCGTGTTCAGTTATTAAAAGGAAAAGAATGTCAACATTGAAAGTAGGTAAATAATTTGATTGACTGATCTACATGTATTTATATCTATGTTTATGTTTATATGGCTTATATGACAGTCGGCAGTCTTCGGATGTCAACTCGATAGTTAATAAGTTGGCGTCTAGACTAAAATACACAAGAAACGATGATACATATTATCGAGCCCATGCCTTGTAAGTTGTTTATTTTAGACTTTTTATAATTTGAATAAACGTTTTAGTATGTTATAAATCAAATATGAGAATTTGATCCAAATCTGTGAACATGAATTTGACAGCCAATGCCCCATTAAGGATACTTAGCAGTATCGAATGGTCAGCCTTCTTGAAAAATGGACAAATGTCTGCCGTTATCCATTCATCAGGTATTGAGCTGGTATTGATGGATTATTGGAATAGGTGACTAATGAAAGGTTCTCATTCCTTTCTTTTTTAAATATTCTAGGGCTTATCTCGTCTGGCCCTCATGTTTTTGATGTTTTGAATCCATGTCCTATTTTTTTTTCGCCCCATCATAAGTTATGTCTATTTCTTTCTATTTTGGATATAATGGTTTCTTTAGCGGTACGTATTCAGTTGATGATTTCTTTGTAGATACAATTAAAGTTAATTGTTCATTCATTGTTTCTGCCTTGTCATATTCGTTTTCTGCTGGTAGACCTGTCTTAGTCTTTCGTGATGGTATACTTTTAGAGTTCTTTTTTAGCTCACCTGGTCCAACGAGCAAATTGAACTTTTCTCATCACTTGGCGGCCGTCGTCCTTCTTTGTCGCTATCTTTTACAAAAATCTTCTCCTCTGAAACTACTGGGCCAAGTTTTACCAAACACATGTCCTATAAGAAGTCGTCTGACAGTTTTGCTTAAACTTGGTCACAATTATCATTGATGTATTTAAAACAAAATGTGTTCTATAACGCTGCCTGCCAACCAAGATGGCCGACATGACTAAAAATAGAACATAAGGGATTAAATCCAAGTGCTGTGTGTTATTTGAAAACAGCTATGAATAGAAAAAAACTTGACCAGGAAGACATGTTTAGAATGTTGAGCTCAACTCATACATTCACGTCAAAACGGTCAGTTGATTTGTTATAGAAGTTATCGCCCTTAAGGTGGCTCGGGTGTCTTCCTCCATCTTGGATTTTGAGGTAGCAGATAACAGTTGGTCTAGATCTTTAATGAAATGTGCAAATTTTGAGAGTAGTATGTAATTCATGTTTAAGACTTTTGATGTAAATATAGAAAATTATGTGTTTTATCATATTTACGGCTGTAATTTCCAAAAAGCACCATATTTGTGTTTGAATCATTTTTTTTCAACTTTGCAAAATAAGGGGAGTTAACTCAGATAGTAGGAGAGATAACTGAGGTAAAGTAATTTTATAAAAGAAAGTGTTGTGAATTTACCTATTTTGTTAGGTAGCAAGAAAACAAGTTCGGTGACCCCAATTTTATTTTTCTTATCTGAAAGCATGTTTTGAGAGCTATATATATGTTCTCACATTTTATCTTAAAATTCTATCACGCAGTTTTCTTTGTATCACACAAAATTAGATTTTCCATGCATAATCTATACAAAATCTGACCATTTTGCACAACCTGTAGCGTGAAAAAAAGTCCGGTGATCCACACTTTTTATTATATTTTTGGAAAAAGCATGATAAAAACTTCATTTTGACAAATTATTAAAAAAATTCTAAGGATTTTAATTAAGACGCCCCAGCCACCTTAAATGACGACTTTTACCCTTTTTCATATTGAATGTGGCGGGGTTAAACATGTTTGTGAGATCTCAACCCTCCCCTAACCTGGGACAGTGTTTAAACTGTTCCAAAACTGCTTGATAATTTCCTTGATATCTCCTGTCTTATTTTCAACACACTTTTGTGATTTCGTTTATTCAGTCTTTATTAATTTTCGTAGTTCTCGCCAATCTTTTTTCTCAAATCCGTGCATATACATATTTCTTTCCGTTTCCGTTCCTTATTCCGTTTCCGCCGTTTAGCAACACCCATTTCGAGCAAAATATGTATAGTATTCACGATCTCATGCAGCAGGACACTATACCTACCGTGTTGTTTGGGGCCAGATTATTCATTTAAAGATGCAGACATTACTAACAACTGCTAATGGAACCCACCCCCTGAGGCATCTGTTTTAAACTAAAAGCAGTGTACTGTTATAAAAACAAAATTTTCTATACTTTTCATAAGACCGAATCAATTGATTAAGAAATCATAAAAAAAGTGGGCCAAAACATAAGCAAAAATCTTTCGTCCAGAAGAAACTCAAGCTTGATCTGTTACTTTTATGATTTAACTGAGTATAAAAGTGCGGAAAATAAGATATTCATCCAATTTTACATTTTCAAAGAACCACAACTTAATTCAGCAATAACGTGTATTTTCCATAAGGCGGAAAATTGTTATTGTGATCCAAATGTTTCTTCTTTGATGAACGCAACGAAATCTTCATCTAGCGCATACTGTTTTCGAACGACAATTAAAACGAAGCTTCCAAAATATCGTTTCGTTTCAAGTTTCGATTAAAACTTAATTAATATTTTGCGAGAAGTGTGATAATTTTGCTGTATTCTAACCTTTTGTCAAAAAAACCCTTAAAAATCCTCTATTATGACTGATGCATCTCTCTGAACTGGAGACATTAAACAGTACTACCACATGTAAACTCCATATGAATTTGTGCGCAAAATATATTTATATTAAATTAAAACCTACAGCAAATAGCCTGTCGGTTTCATTTGATACAACATAAATATTTACAAATCTTCCTAAAACTGTTCTATTAGTTGCGAGCCTATATGACAAAAATTATAACAACGGAACGAGTGAAAAACAACCGTCATATCTCTATCTTGGTAAAAGCATTTTCCGAAGAAAATAGTGAGGTTAACCTGATTTTATATCGAGCTAAACCTCAAACTTGTATGAAAGTTGTTTATAGAGCAATCCAAACTGACATATTCAAAGTCGATGTTCCAACGGTAAATGTAATAAAATACATCTGTTGACTGAAACTCATTATACATTACTTTTTATTTGAATTTGATGGGAAAATATAAAAAAAGAAAAACATAAAGGTACGGCAATTGATGGCAGTCCTTTAACTGGATATCTGTGGCATACTTATATATGTTTAAAATAATGAATCAGATAGTTTCTGCATTTCAACATAAAAATGAAATATCATGGAAAATACAGGGTGATGGATTTATAATATATAATGGAGCATCAGATGCAATAAAAGATTTTGTTCGTCTGGAAAATCCTTTACTGAAGTCGAACCATGAAATCTCAAACTAATCATAGATGTTATTGTAACTCAAGGTCACAGATTTACAACATATGGCATTCTTGACCTTGAAATACATTTAAAAGAAACAAATGTTCTCAATCTGCATCGAAATAGCTGTCCATCACAGCATGTATTCAAAGGATTTATTAAAGTTGAAGCGGCTGATACTGAAACAACAGTGACCATAACAAATTAATACAAATCTAACAAATTTCAGATAGTGGTTATGAATCATTAACGTCAAACAAGTTGCTTTTAAAAAAAAAAAAAGACAATACGTGAACCTTAGAATTTTTTTATTCTAATTATTAATTCAACTGAATAAGAAATTATATATCAGTGTTATCTTGGCCATGTGTGTGGAGGATAATATTTTCTTTTTATTTTAAATCATTACAATTTTGAGGGTGGTAAAGGGTTATTTTCGTGCAACGTGATCGCCGTTTTTTATTTCACGTTCAACGTGTTTCAACTTTTTTATTTGACGTTCAGTCGTGCAAGACAGGTGCCTCGTTCAACGTGTTCTGCTTATTTAACTTTACGTGCATCGTGAATTTCAAATGCTTATTTTGCGTGCTCGGTATTTTTCAAATAAATTTCAAACACTAGGCAGGGATCGTCAAGTAAAAAAAATGATTGAATTTTGTTTTTTGATAAAGCAGAAAGGCCTATGATGTTGTTCCTTTATTTGCATTTTAAAAGTTAAGAAGATCGTTATATACTTTTTTAAAAGCCGTAAACCATTTATATCATAAATGTGTATACTAATTAATCCGGAATATTAAGTAAAACAGAGAGTTTATATATAAAAGAGGACAGTGACTCAGTCACAAAAGGTTCACATTAAAGTCTTTATTTTTCGTGCAACGTTCATGACAGAAATTATTTCACGTTCAACGTGAAATTATGTCTTATTTCACGTTTTTTCCGTGCAAGCACCCCCCCCCCCCCCCCCCCCCCCCTTTACCCCCCTCAATTTTGGCATGTTGAGAGAAGTGTTAAATATAAAGCAAGGAGAGAGAAAAAAAAAAGATTCCCAGACGTATAATTTCTTAAAGAATAATAATAATTCAAAACATGGAGGACACATGTACCTTCTTCCAAAAATTCATAAAATTAATCTAGAAATAAGTAATGAGGCATTGCGAACTGGTCAGCTAGCAGGACACATTAATGTTCGTTACCGACCAATCATCAATAAGTGTAACTCTCCCGCGAGAGATACTAACTTGATCTAATTATAAATATAAAAAAGAAGATGTGGTATGATTGCCAATGAGACAACTCTCCACAAGAGACCAACTGACACAGAAAAAAAACCAACTATAGGTCACCGTATGGCCTTCAACAATGAGCAAAGCCCATACCGCTTAGTCAGCTATAAAAGGCCCCGACTGAATGACAAATGTAAAACAATTCAATTGAGAAAATTAACGGCCTAATGTATGTACAAAAAATGAACGAAAAACAAATATGTAACACATCAACAAACGACAATAACTAAATAACAGGCTCCTGACTTGGGACAGGCACAGAATGTGGCGGGGTTAAACATGTTAGCGGGATCCCAACCCTCCCCCTAACCTGGGACAGTGGTGCAACAGTACAACATAAGAACGAACTATAAAAATCAGTTGAAAAAGGATTAACTCATCAGATGGATACAAACAGAAATACTACACAGAGTGGACGTGACCGGGTACTTGTATATCCCAACAACAAATAGACACTAAGTACAGATCAGAGAGTACTCGCAGTTACTGACAGCTAGTTCAAAAGCCACAAACAACATTAAAAAAAATCATGCATCTAAGACTAAATTATCAATTAGTACACATCCAACATCCAATTATTGAAGAGACATAACTTTTACATTCAAGATACAAAATATTTCAATAATAAACACGAGGTAAAAAAGTATGCATTCTTATTGACTATGATGTACGTCAATGTACACAAATATGATGATTGATAATTTAGAAAAAAATGTTATCAATGCATTAGAATTTATTGACACACAGGAGAATATACTTTAAAGATTCTCAACAAAATAGATTTAACTGCATTTGTTAAATTAATTCTTAGAAACAATGAATTTGAGTTTAATGGACTGTTATACAAACACATAATAGGAGCGCCCATTGTCACAAACATGCACATATCTGCATCTGTCTGCCCTATTCATTAAAATCTTAGATAAGTTCCAATGGAGAGAAAACATCAAATTACACTGTCAATAGGGATGACGGTTTTATGGTCTTCACAGGCAAATTAGAGCAAGTTGAAGATTTCTTTAACCATGCAAACGAAATTAACCATCTACTTAAGTTCTAATATGAGGTGTCGACATCTAGTATGGCCTATTTAGAGGGTGGTAAAGTGTTATTTTCGTGCAACGTTTTCGGCCTTTTTATTTCACGTGTTTCCGTGTTTCGACGTTTTATTTCTCGTTTTCTCGTGTTTGGTTCGATGTGCGTGCTTCGTGTTTTCCCTTAATTATTTTCCGTGTTTCGTGTTGGTACTCTTATTTTCTCGTGCTTGTCCCGCATTTGATTAAAAAGTAAACCGGGACTAATTCAAAGTCAGCCCAAATATTGTTTTAAATTATAAACTAATTAACTGGTCCCAAGATATTTATTAATAGCCTATTGTATTACTATGATAAATCGGATGCAACTAACGGACGCTAAAAGGTGACCACATGCAGGGTCGCCATGTCCATTTATAATGACTGCATGATCTCCAAGAACGGCTGAGTAATAACTTACGCAAAAAGACGAAACTAGTATAAATTACATTTGCTTTATTTATTGATTCTGCTGAAATATTGTAGCACAGAAACTTAAATAAGAAAGAATATATTCTTTAGTTTTAATAACAAAATATAACCCATATATACGTAAAAAAGTATAATAACATATTAGCATTTATTGCAGTTTGACGAAGAATGTGGGCACGTGTTTAATGTTGAACCAATAGTTATGTAGAGCAAACACAAAAGTCTAGGGGACATGCCTACTAGATCAAGACTTTTAAAACAAACAATTGACAGTTGGACCCCTGATGATGGCAGATCTGTCATGATGTGTATTGATCATGGATCATTTAAATGTTTATAATTTAACATGTACTAGTATATGAATATTTTTTATATTTGATTGTATCTAAGTCTAAGAGGACCAAACCAAGCTTTAATTGCCGAAATACTAATATAGTGTCGGGTCCTATCAGACGACATTGGATGCAAGGTTGCATAGGCGTTTTATGATAATAAAAAATGTCACGACACGAAAATCTTTGCATTTTAACAATCGATGAAAATACTCGTACAGCCAATTAAATCATCGAGCCCGACTCTCACGAACATATATAGTTCTTTTGATGTTGTTGCTTATCAAAACAAATGAGGAATAACAAATTAATGCAAAACAATTGTGGGATGATATAATTTTAGCCCCAAATGATTTTTGTCCATTAATTTGCAGTAAGATTTTAGGGTAAATGTGCTACGAAGTATATTCGTAAAGGTTTTCACAATGTCAGAGGGCTTTTTTTCAGTCGTTAGCTATATAGTGATTCAGCATCTGTCTCTTAAAGATTTAAACATTGGTTATGAATTGGCATAAAAAAAATTATACACGAAAAATTTGGGTTATATATGGGTTCTATATGTTAAACTTTAAGTGCTTGTCTCACATAAAAACATGCAAAATTGTAAAAATTGTCCAGAAGGGTGGTTTGAAATTTTCCTAAATAGGTTGATTTTTCAGTTCATAGATGTCTAAGGAATTAAAAAAAATATTTCAGACTTTTCTAAGTTGAGGCTATATACAGTAACAACCTAATTTGCATATTTCAGTGATAAAGGTCGGAAATACCTTTAAAAATTGGTAATGTTTGAGACCTTTAAAATCACCCAATGCCATTTCCACCTAATTTTTGGTTTATGATATGATTAAAATATATATTGTAGATTATGAAAAGCAATATAACGAAAGAATTCCATCATCAGTATTTCGTATAGGATGCTATTTATGAAGCCTAGATTTATATATTTCATTTTTACGTCAAGTTTGAGACACTGGTTCTCCGTAAATGTAGTAAATATATGAATGAAATATCTTTCGTATGAAAATTTGTTCTTAGTTCTACAAAATATAAAAAATCCACCGATGGCAAATTGTTTAAAATACCTTAAAATTTCAGTTAAAATACCCCCCCAACACCCATTTCAACCTATTCTATTTTTGTTAAATATTTCCAAAATAATCAATAATTTATTATTAAAAAACATGAAAAATATCAGATTGTTTAAATAATAATTTTTATAAATCAAAATTTTATAAGAAAATAAGAAGAATCAAAATAAAATAATATTTTGACACTTCACCTACATTGTATGTGCACCAAAAGTTATTTCCCCTGAATTAAATCTCCAACTACAAGTACAGAAAGGCAATAATGTCAACAGCAGACCAAAATGAGCAATCCATGTAACTTTTCAACATTATGTAACACAGTATGTTCTGATGGCCCTTCAATCCAACTCTTCCACTGTGATAGGGACACAAGTTCTCATTTGTCACTTTTGCAATGCTCAGAGAAAATTCCAGACAGGTGCATGCAGTTTTATGACATCCCTGAGGCTTTTCTGATTTTATATAGAACTGGGATATTCTCCATTGACAGTTCGGCATTGAAACTAAATATTTGTGCGTCACATAGAGAATATTTTGGTATTCAATGGAGGAGGAAGCAAATCCGTTGCATTTACCAGGGCCATAGTGGGAAGAGCAGATCTAATGCAGATCGAGGAGCATGTCCTACTCTGTGCAAGCTGTATTGGTTGAATACAAGACAGATACTTCCAGTAGGAGCAGGTAAACTTATATTTTCATCACATTCTGTAGTAGGGGTTAGCCTACAGAATGCCTTTAACTCGAGATCAGACTAACCCCAGAACAGTAAGGGAGCAACCATTTCAGAGTTCTCGAAATCTTTTTATCTGCTTGACCACAATTATTTCATCACATTGGGGATCAGAATATTTTTTTTAGTAAAATAACACAATCCTCTCCCCTTCTTGAAGTTAAATGGTCGTTCCCTAACTACATGTATACATCAAATATATACACAGTCACTACAATGAAGCATATATCATGTATATAGCACTCAATACAGAGCCATCCAAGAAGGCGAGTATACACTTTTCTGATCTGGACCTTTTTGGTAAGCCTTGCACTGCTTTACATATGAATCTGTGAGCTTTTAAGTAATAAAAAATAATACCCCCCCCCCCCCTTTTATGTGAAAAATGTAATTGATTATATCGGGAATCACTGAAGCGGGCCCCCTCTCAGGCAGTCGGCGAGCCCCACTCATGAAAATAATCTGCCACTGGGGGTCAATCCGTAGCCAAGAATTTTGCTTATCGAACAGTTGTGAATTGGGGACTGAAAGGACTTGCCTTTTTACAAACAGTATATCATTAAAGCACAATATTAAATGAAAGTAAATTGTTGTAAATTATCAGAATGGTAAATATTTTATATTCAATTTCATAATTATCCTAAATTTCAGATGATCAAATATTTAAAAAAGTATAGAAATCTAAAAGTTGACTATGGCCCATACATGTATATATGTGCATTTATTTCCAACTAAAATGCCCTTTTCACCTTCAAATGTATTTAAAATTAAAGCTAAGTTTAACAGCAATAAACCAAAATGAAAATTATCTTTGCAATTCGTAAGAACAGTACTACATAAATAATAATAGAAGTTACAGTCAAGTTTTATGATTTGAAAAATTAACATAAAATTTTAAAAGTTCACTGAATTTCATATGAACTAAAATTAAAAAGTCTACATTTTTTCATATATTAATTAAAATATGTTGATGACAGCTATAAAAATCCAAGTTGATTTGAATCTTTTAAAAGTTGACTTACCATCTATTTTTATTTGTTATCTGAGGACATCAAATGTAATTTTTGTTCCTTATCATAATATGTAGGATTGAAATAGTGCAGTTAATAACTTTTTTCTTTTTTTAACATTTTCAGGATTATGCAAGAAATGTGCCACTTTATTAAGAAAAGAGGTTTGTAATGAGCAAGTGAATTTTGAGAATGAATTGGGTAAGTTAAAGATTATATGGTAATGTATTACAGATACAATTAAACTTGTATAATCTGACACACATACCTTGAGTTCAGAAAAAAACATGTTTGTTTGATTTCACAGATTGAAAGACAATAGAAGCATAATTGTAGCCACAAAATGTGTTAGATAATACATTCTGGAATAATCAGGTGTCAAAATAGACAATTTCCATTGAAATCAAAGAACAACACATCAAATCCTGATAAAATTCCTTTAATAAATGCCAAACAAATTTATATGCCACTGCTATAAACTCTCACTTTTGTATTTTAAATGAAGTCAAATTTGGCAAAAAAAAAAGGGGCTGAGTAAGTAATGCGGTAGGTTGTCCTGCTTGGGTACATAGAAATTAAAGATTAAAATTTGTATACAATACACAGAAGTTAGATTTAATGGCTATGACTGGGTTTCACATTCATTAGTTATATTCACTTATATTGTTGGACAAATTACATCTCTAAGTTCATTTGGTAACCTCAATACATGTACATGTACAATACAATTAATCCCCTTGCCAACACATATGGGTAAAGCCATAAAGGTGGTCTGGAAAGTGTGACATTAGGATATAAAATTGAAGTTTTTGATATCTCTATCAATTCACATTATTTTGTTAGCAACCATCCGTATCTTACTACCTCTTTTTATTTGAAATCCATGGTCTTGCTATGTTTTTGTAAAATTGACCTTCCTTGTATATTTTGTGTAAGTTATATTGACAATAGTGCAATCTTTTGTTTTAAATAGTTTCTTATGGGATTAATGAAATGTATCAATACTTAGCTGCACATAATATCTTTCAACATCATTATATCATAGACCAATTCACAGAGATATCCCTGATGTTCTGAAATGTCAGTGCTCTGAGCAAGATCAGTATGTTATAGATGTCCAAAATAAAGTTTTCTTCTAGTAACTTGTGTAAAACGTTTTTTGAACAGCAATTATATTTGTAAACATAATTATTATATTTCAAATGAAATAATTTATGTAGTTGTTGTAAACCCAGATCTTCGTTGACATAATAAAATCCAAATTCAATGTATGTTATTTTGACAATAACCCTTTTTGATAGTTTTTCTGCCTTAATTTTAAAACAGGCCACTCAAAAAACAGGGGGGCAACACTAGCTGATTTTTTAAGTAGGGGAAAACTTATCCAATACAGCTTAATCTTCTAAATGAAGAAGATGACTATAAATCTTGTATACCATATCTTACATGTAGGTTATATTGACGAATAGTGTTTAAATTTAACCTTTTTCAAAATCATTTTTATTAAAGATTTTTTTTCTACTATTGTCTAGGTAACTGATGGTTATTTTTCATTTTACCAAATTATGATTGAATGCTTATATTGCTCACAACACTACCGTCTTTTGGTTGTTATATTGACACAATGTCAAGTAACTTACTGAAATAAAACAGGAAATCTGGTGTAACATCTGAACACAAAGAGTTTGATCCATTATGTTTATTTTGATATAAACTTAATTCTTGAATGCATGCAGGGGTTCATGTTCATTATTGTTCAGCTAATAATGAAGTCACAAGCTCATAACCAAAACTATCTGAGATCTATCAGATCAAAGTGACAACTATAGAATGCAAGAAAAATAAAGGTGCACTAATTCACAAATCCAAAAGGGAGAGGAGAAATCAAGATAAATAACAAGAAAAGAACAAACCTTAAATAACAACTCAAACCCAATAAATAAGCTTTATTTTAGAGTCAGCAAGGTATACAAACAGAGACAACATAAGCTCTAATGAGCTTTTAACCGACATACTTTTAACCCAATAAAACTATCCGGTGCACTGCAAGAGTTAGCTTAGCCTGATGGTAAACAGACACTTAATGAGTTACTCGCAGTATTTAGGGGAACATATTGTTTACTGTTGGTATTTTGGAGTATTGTTAATTAGGCTCACTTAAACTGACTTTGTACTTTGGTCAAAGGTTGCTCATTTAATATGTACAGTTATGATACTCTTGGCTATGTCAGATGGTGACTTTATTGATCAACTGTTTTCAACAATTTTTTTTCAAGAGCTTATTAAATCAACACTTTTGAAAGTAAAGTATAAAACACATTAACATGATTAATGTATGACAATACTAATAATTAAACCACTATTCAAGAATCAAACCATAAATCATTTATTTAAACAAATTAAAAACATTTTAAAGTTCATTCTGCTGTCTATTCCACTGTTCATACTCAGTTGATTTATCTCAAAGATCTGAAAAGCAAATAAATAAAGTTAAAATAGTTTTATACATGATTTTAAATTGAAATGAATGAAAATGTGAGTCAAGGCTCCATGTTGAAGGCCATAACGTGACCTTATAGGCTATTCTTGGTTTTTTCTACTTCTTTAGGTCTTAGGTGGAGAGTTGTTTCTTTGGCAATAATACCACATCTTCTTATGTTTATGATGTTGTATGTTATCCATGTTGAAAACAGCATTGGAAATAAGTACCACTTCACATTGATTTGCATTGTCTCTACATTCATGTTTTTATTGTCAAATTCAAGGGTATGGGGAGGTTGAGTGCTTAAAAACAAACTTGTTGCACCGTCTCAAGACAGAAATTTGCATGTTATAGTCTTGTGACAATTTTCTGTTTTCTTGTTTATTGTTGATGTTCTTTTGATAAAAGGCTGTATTTACATCTATAAAATTAATGTGTCAACTAACTCTCTTTTGGACCATGGTTATATTGACTTGAATCCTTTAGTTGTCAACTTATGCTCTATTTCAAAGAAGCAGGAAATATGCTCACAATTTCATTAAAAGGCTTAATTTTTTTATTGTACAAGAGTTTTGTAGGCTAAAAGCCAAAGTCAACATATTTCAGTAGTAATAGTAGCTTTAGGACTACTGAGGGAGTAGGAGTTATATTGACCCTTACATTAAGGTGTCAACTAACTCTCTTAATGACCCTGGTTATATTGACTATGCATATAATTGTCAACTAACACCCTGTGAAAAAGCACTGAAAATTACTTCACCCTTTTTAAATGTATATTAACTTTCCCCCTTTATTATCTGTAAGTTGAAATAGAAGTTAAATGAAAAGAATGGTGCAGTATATCTCTACAAAGATC
Organism: Mytilus californianus; assembly: GCF_021869535.1. Classification (NCBI taxonomy): domain Eukaryota; kingdom Metazoa; phylum Mollusca; class Bivalvia; order Mytilida; family Mytilidae; genus Mytilus; species Mytilus californianus. Next base: position 40,311,051 of record NW_026262712.1, read on the forward strand.
ATCTACATCCTAGGTGTTATATTGACTGGGTTGACAAAATTGGTCAAGTAACGGTCATATCGATGTTACCGTAAAAAGTGAACGAAATTATGGTTTGACTTGGGTGCTTGAATGCGTTATATTCGTTAGTTCTTATCATTCTAAGCATATTATTTTGGCAAAAATTATATAAAACAGTGTCAATTTGACAGAATGGTTTGGTCGTTATACTTTGTTTGACGCCCTGGTCGTTATTAGTTTGACATTTTGCTAAAAACTTACCATCGAGTTCTTCTTCCATTTTCATCCATGAATGATAGTGATGCTTACATTTAGTTTCGTATATATAGCAATTTTGAAATGAAACAAAGTATTTTTTTCTCCCTGGATAAACTCTTTCCGTTAATAATAAGGAATAAACATTTACGTACGTTATACGTTATTTTGACATTACAAACTTGCCATTCTATGCTTCTCATAAAACGGAATACGAAACCAAAATTAGAACTATTTGAAACAGCCGAGATACGACAGCGCATGAATATGACAGGAACCAATCAAATGTTCCGCAGATGACGATATCGCGGAAAACCCCGTGCGTTATTTTTACCATAGTAGTCTATTGTCAATATAACATTACTAACCCTGTCGAAATAATCGTTTCTTTGATTAATTTTACTGCATTTCACGCAAAACTTTGACGGATTTATAGTGCAACAACACTTTTCTGACGATTTAACTTACTTTCCGTTTTTCTTTTGCCCATAAAAACAACCAGGTATATTTTTTGTTAGAAGGGGGTTTCCATGTCACGCTTGGGACACAGGAACGTACAGATCTACGTTTGACAAACTTCAATAACAAGACACATTGAATTAGCGGATATTTGATATTTATCAAATCTTCTACTTCATCATGTCACTGATGCTCAATAACAAGTTGTAATCAAATAACATATATTAAATATTTTAAAATTGGGATTTAAGCTTCAGATGGTTATTTGACCAATTTGGAGCACCTTTTTGGCTTTACCCATATACTTATAGGTCCCTCAAGTAAGGTAAAGCTATAATGCCTAATTCTACTTTAAAGGACCCACAACCTTTATGCATTTTAATAACAAACCTCATCTAAGATTACATATTGATCACAATATAGGAAAATTAACATTCATTTTTTAAATCAAAATTAATAATCTGTCATTATTCCTTTTTTACAGAAGCATTTTATGAAGCAAAAAGGTTATTTGGTAGACCCAACAGCAGAATAGAACAAGAGCATAACCAAGGTAGTTTTTTAATGTGTTAATAATATCAACTGGTTAAGTTTGAGCTCAAATGGACTATTGCCATTACATTACCATCAAAAACCACTGAAGTGTAGCATGATATATAGAAACAAGTTGATACTGAATTTTGAAGCTCACATGGACACATTTGTGTGGCCCCGCATAACATAAATTATGACATAATTTGTTAATGATAATTCATCTGAACTGATTTTAGTAGAAATGGTCTCTGAAATCCTGTTATGTAAATTTAAAAACATAACTTTTATAGCTGACTATGGGATATGGGCTTTGTTCATTGTTAAAGGCAGTATAGTGACCTATAGTTGTTCATTTCTGTGTCATTTGGTCTCTTGTGGAGAATTATCTCATTGGCAACCATTTGTTATCTTTATTGTAATGATGTAAATGTACACATCTATTTTTACAAAAGTGTGTTGCTTTAAACATTATATATATATTACTGGTATAATATATTTTTTCAGATGTAAACAGCAAAGATGATCAAAACATGGAACTTACTTACAGTCAGTCCAGTGTGACAGGTAAAAACATACCCTGTATTGTATTTACTATAATATGTACTAAGAGGGGGAGGTAACTCTTTTAATATTGTTATAGCTGCCTTTAAAAGGAGGGGGTGTACTGTTTTACCCCTGCCTGTCTGTCAGTCTGTCCCCTGAAATTTTTGTTAAACTGTTCTCAGAAACTACATTTCAGGGGCTTGTAGAAATAAAGAGTCATATATGAGGAAGCTATACCACATGATATGTTTCAAATGCATCACTCAACAACATCTTCATTACCAAACACTTATGTATTCTTACATTAAAAAGCCAAAAAGACAATTTTCATCGCATTGTCCTCAGGAATTACACATGAAGGCTATCAGAAAATTAGAATCAAGGTTCATGAGACAAATTGTCCTGTACATGTGCCATGATGTAACCTTTAACTTTGATCTCAAAGTAAAACATGTTAGTCTTTACACCTAGGCATGTGCATGTATTTGAGATAGTGGGTAGTGTTTTTCTTGTGACCTTTGACCTCAGATGTCAAATGACTTGATTTATTGTTACATTCTTTTCTTGAAACACAGCTTTATTACCTTTTGACATATGCTTTTAATATATTGGAGCATGAATGCAGCATGGTCAGACAATGACTTTCGACCTTCAATGTCAAAAAACTAATTTACATGTAGGAAATATAGTTGTTTTAGGTTCTAACCAGATAACGTCATATATTTAATGTGGCAACTACACAGCTTCATGAAAGTCTCTGATTTATTTTTTTAATCACTTCCACTTTTTAACTCACCTGGCTCAAAAGGGCCAAGTGAGCTTTACTTATTACTTGGCATCCGTCGTCCGTTAACTTTTACAAAAATTCTTCATCTCTGAAACTACTGGGCCAAATAAAACCAAACTTGGTTTAAATCATTCTTCGGGTATCTAGTTTAGAAAATGTATCAGATGACCCCACCCATCAACCAAGATGGCTGCCATGGCTAAAAATAGAACATGGGGGTAAAATCAGTTTTGGGTTTATATCTCTGAAACTAAAGCATTTAGAGCAAATCTAACATAGATAAAAATGTTTGTTGGGTCAAGATCTATCTGTCGTGATATTATCACATCCATCAGACAACCAGTTGTTAGGTTGCTGCCCCCAAATTGGTAATTTTACATAAATTTTGCAGCTTTTGTTTAATATCTTGAATATTTTAATAGCTAGAGATAAACTGTAACCAGCAAAATTGTTCAGCAAAGTAAGATCTGATCTACAAATAAGTCAACATGTACAAAATTGTCAATTGACCCCATAAAGAGTTATTGCCCTTTAAAGTCAATTAGAAATTTTTGTAATATTTTACAAAAATCTTCTGCTCTGAAACTACTGGGCAAAATAAAACCAAACTTGGCCTAAATCATCCTTAAGGTATCTAGTTTAAAAAATGTATCCAATGACCCAGCCCAACAACCAAAATGGCCGCCTTTGGGCTTAAAATAGAACATGGGGTAAAATAAAGTAGATTTCTCTGGAACTACTGGGCCAAGTTCATTACAAATAGAGATAATTGTAATCAGCAAGAATGGTCAGTAAATTAAGACCTACAAACAAGTCATCATCACCAAAACAGAGAATTTTGTCATGAATTCTATACTTGTCTATAATGTGTGTCCTTTGTTTAATATGCACATAGACCAAAGTGAGCGACACAGCTCTTTAGAGCCTTTAGTTTGTAAGTACCATGAAATAATTAACACAGTCACTGATCAATTAATGTCACAGATATATTGGATCTTTCTTCTCATTTAATTTGGTAATTCTTTTTTGCAGACACATTTGAAGGATTTTCTGAGCTATCCTCACAAGCAACAACAATGTCAAGCCAGGACTGGCTTGAAACACAAATGACCACCAAAGACAGATTTAATGCAGCTATGAAAATGTTATCACATTCATTTGAACCTCTTAATTGCCAATTGTCAAAACCATGGAATACACTATGTAAAAGTTCAAGGTCATATTATTTGAAAAAGACACAGGAGTCAATTAGGTTGATTTTAAATGTTATTGCACCTGGACAAGAGGATGTGCTATTAGATAATTTACAGCAAAAAGAGGTTTCGATTGATTCCACTACTAGATGCATAATTGATGCTTTCCACAATGCTAGTAACTCAAGAACACAGATTCAAATTCTTTCTCTATTTGTTAACAAATTTACCAAACTAGAACTTCAAAAATTGAACCCTGGATTATCTGTGGCAAAAATTGATGGTGCTAGAAAACATTCATTAATTGTTGGGGCAGGAAACCTTGTTAATCCACCCAAAATTTACCGAACTAAATTAACAAAGCCAAGAGTAACACATTTCATTGAATTCGTTATGAATCCATTATATTCTACCATTATTGGTTTTGGACAAACTATGTTAAAGTTATCAACTAATGAAAAAATGGAAATTCCTAGAGTAATAAGAAATGTAATAAATGCAAGAATTATAAGTAACTACCAAAATTATTGTGAAGAAAATAACTTGGAATCATACAGCAGACCAACATTGTACAGAATTCTCAAAGTATGTGCAGCATCTAAACAAAAAGCTTTACAAGGTCTTGACAATACAACTTCTGGTGGAATGGGAGCAATTGACACATTGCTTAAACTGGTGACAAAACTTGAGACATTTGGTAAAAGTCATGAAAGTGTGGAAAAATTGAGAGACAGTTTGCATGTAATTAACCAGTTTTTGAAATTTGAGTACAAACTGCATTTGAATAAATTAGATGGTTGTACAGATCACTGCACTACATACGCTTTAAGTGACCCTTCAATTCCTGGATTTGCTTCTAGTTGTGAACATCAGCATGATGCTAATTGTGATAAATGCAGTCTTGTTGACAATGTGCATGACCTAATTACAACAGAGCTTTCTAAAGTTCAAGTAAACGAATCGGTACAAGATGATATTGACTTTGATCTTAACAGTGCAACAAAGAATTTATTGGAATGGAAAAGGCACCTATTAAGAACTGTGCATCAAGATGCTGCTAGAAATGATATTTTGAAGAATTTAACACCTAATCAGAGTTTGATCATTATGGATTGGGCAATGAAGTTTTTGCCTGTACAATTCCGTGAGACTCAGTCAGAATTTTTCGGAAAGAAAGGTCTTAGTTGGCATATTTCATGTTCAGTTACTAGGTCAGCATCATCAGATGAGTTAGATCTCAACTGTTACATTCACATACTTGAAAATGGGACACAAGGCTGGTTTTCTATTGCAAATATTTTGCTCCATTTGCTGGAACAACTCAAGTGTAAGAATCAGTCTCTGGAAGAAATTTATCTCAAAAGTGATAATGCTGCATGCTACCACTGTGTGAACCTTTTAGGCTTTATCCAGCAGAACAACTCAACCTTCCCAATAAGAATCAAAGAATACAACTTTAGTGAGGGTCCTCAAGGTTGCACATATACAGGTATGCAAATGAAGGACACAATGTTCTAAATGCAGGAGACATGAAAAAAGCCCTTGAAAGCTATGGAGGTGTTAAAGGAACAAATGTTTGTGTTGTTTCTATTGACCAGGCATCTGAGCCTAAGATTAAAAGTAAAATTCCTGGGATTAGTGTATTGAACAATTTTGCTTTCACTGAAATTGGAATTGTTGCAAGAAAGGCCTATCAAGTTGGTTCTGGACAGCTTATACAAACATCAGGAATATCTGACCAAAACCTTTCTACAGAAAGGGTGTTTAATCTGGAGGTAAGTGTTAGAATTAGATTTAATTAAAAATTATACTAAAGGGTGCACTGAAAAAAAAATTAACTTCTGTAATGTTTTCCAAATTATTCCTGGATTAAACAATATTATATATCTACCAACAAATTATGCGCTAAATAAGCATGGACTTTCAATGTAAAAGGCAAGACATTTTACTAAATTCAAGATATCTTATAAACTTTATAAAATATATCATATAGTTAATAACTTAAAGATATTTAATATAGTTTATAAGATATATTATATATTTTATAAGTTATCTCTTATAAGTTATAAGATATCTTGTATAATTTTTAAGGTATTATCATGATTATAAAAATTATATGAGATATTTTATGAACTATTATATGAGAAACCTTATAAACTATATAAGTTATCTTATAAATTTTAAAGGATATGATAAAGTATATAATATATCTTCGAAAAAATATATTTATAAGATAACTTTATAATTAACTTTATGAGATATCTCATATAATATACAAGATATCTTATGTATCTAGTTTATATGATATCTTATGAAGAAAGTTAAACGAGAATTTTATATATTGTACAAGATATCTCATGTATAATATAAGATATCTTATGAAGAAAATTATACAAGATATCTTATAAATTGTATAAGATATTTCATATGTAATATATAAGATATCTCATATAATATATAAGATATCTCATAAAATATATAAGATATCTCATCTAATAATATATAAGATATCTTAAATATATGAGATATTTCATATAATTTTAAATTTAAAAGATATCTTATAAACTTTATTATAAAACTACATAATAAAAGTTATCTGATATATTATATGAGATATCTTGAAGATAAAATAAATAGTAAAACCGTTTGCCATAAATGTACATCACATAGAACATTTATGAACTAGCATTAACAATCGATTCCAAAGTGAGACATAAAAAAAATGTATCCTCAGTGATGATCATAGAAAGTACACTTGATTACTCACCTCAACCTAATGATCGACCTTTTTCATCTTAAAAAAAAATACCTTTGCATGTCACCCTTTATATCTAATTTAAACATCAATCTTAATTAACAATTGGCCAAGCAACATTCTATTATTATTATATATATATTATAACTGAGAGCATGTAAGATGGTGATTTACAAATCAAGTTGGAGTTTTACACTGTGACTGGTAGTGGTAGGGGACTTTTTTGCCTAAAAATACATTCAGAATAATATTATTATACATGAAATATTTTGTCCAACAAATTTTTGACAATGTATAATATATGTATTTAATGTTTCAGGTCCATGAACCTTTTACAGGTATTCAAACAGCCGGGAAGGTTTCATATCCCAAAACAGCACAACACACAGCAAATGAACCATCAGCTATTCCAGAAGATGAAACCACCTATGCATCTGACAATCAAAATGTAAACTTTTTCTGTTGTCCTGATATATCCTGTAACAAAACTTTTGCTAGAGCAACAAATCTGGAAAAGCATATTCTTGTCGGAAATCATTCATATAGAACAAACAAATCTGGATTAGATACTGCAGTTGAAGTATATGCTTCTATTTCTGAATCTGTTCAGGATACACAAATAAATTTGATTCAAACCGTGAGTGCAGCTACGCAGTCAAATGCAACTAGTAATATGATAAATAAGGGATGGGCTCTAAAAGGCAAAAGAACAAATATTCGGTTTTCACCAAAAGTTAAATCCTATTTAAATGAGATATGTTTTAATTGTGAGAAAACTGGGAAACGGCCAAATTATTTTGCTCTGTCAGATGAACTCAGAAAATCATGTGATGAAAACGGAGAAAGATTGTTCAAGATGGAGGAATGGCTGAATCCTACGCAAATTAAAGGCTACTTTGCAACACTAGTGACTAAACTAAAATCAGGAACTATAAGTTCTAATTCTATAACTGATAATAGTGCTGTTGTTCAGTCCATTTAATTGAGAGAAATTGAAGAAAATGTGGAACAAGATGAAAAACTGTATGAAGCTGTTGCAATTATAGATGCAAATACATATAATGAAAATGTTGAAAATTTTGTAGATGAAGTTTACACGGCTGTTAACATGTAGTGTCACATAGGTTTTAACTTTATCTGACCAAAAGCAATATAAAGTTATCATTATAATACATGTCAATTATAATACAGTACACAAGAATTTGAATGGGTAAAATGTTATCCATCCACCAGTCTGCTTAGCTTTGTCTTTCAGTCCTGTTCTTTTCAGTCAGCACTACAAACCTTCATAGATGATAAGAACAAACTACAGGAAATAATGATTCAGTGATTTTTACTAGGAGTTATGCCCTTTTTAACTTGGAATTTTTAGCCTTATATACACTAATGCAATAGTCCTCTGAAACCACACAACATAATTTGATTTAACTTTGTAGATAATTACATAATACAATGTAGATATGCATATTGTTAGGAGATTAGAATTCAATATTTTTGCTTTCAGTTGCCCTTTTGAATTTGTGGCCATGATGTACTACTGCAACAGTTTGTCATCATGACAGAATTTTATAGAACGTTTGAAAATAGACTATGAGGATGTGCATATCCACAGCAATATTTTATTAGTTGTCTTTTGTAGGAGAAATGAGTCTTTTAACTTAGGAATTTGGTCACATTTTTTTTGTCCAGTGACAACTTGATAATGTGGGGGCATGGGGTATCGGAGCTTGTTAAAATTTGTCAGTTTCTATTATAATATCAATGTCAATGCTATATAAACAACATGTATATACACAGGAAAAGAAACTTAGATTAATTGTTGATCCTAGGATCTGTCATATGTGAGAAATAACTGTATGATACAATGTCGCAAAATACCCCATACAAAATAAGTTTGTAATTTTGGTGTCTTATGAGTAAAGCTTGTTAACTGTACACCCTTACTTTGATTTAAGAATTATATAAAGGATCCTTTTTATTAAACTATCCTGTTCTTAAGACTTTCAGACATTTCAGTACTTTTATATGATGTCTTACATTTTTAAAAAGACAAGACTCTCCCTTTCTTTGTATATTTTTTTACTCAAACTTGCATCAAAGGTGGGGTGCTCTAGGGGCTTTTTCTGGTTTACTGATTTGCAGTGTTTCAAATTAAATTGATTTCTGCTGAGAATAATTGTTAGGTATGGGCAAAATGTAAGCTATAATATCTTTTTAATATATTGACCATTTACATGTACAAAGATTTTTAAGTCAAAATTAGCAAAATTAATTTATTTTTAAATTCCGATTTTTCAAAGAATGTGTTCAAATAAGCATTATTTCAATTAGAAACATTGTTCATATGAAAATAACAAGAGTATGATAACATGAAGTGTGTTATTAATATAAACAAACATTATCTAAAATTATGCAGTTTATTCACACATGTGCTCTATATGTGCCTGTCCAAAAACAAGGAAAAATGACCAAAATCTCCATATTTGCCTAAAAACTGGTAAAGTGGCTGTTTCTGTGACATTATGACTGCTTAAATTATGACCTCATGGGTTAAAAGCTTATTGTTTTTTATTTTCCATAACCTCAACTTTTAAACAGTCAAAGAAAGAAATCTAAATTCAAAAGTTCATATTTTATATGAAAAATGGCCAAGAATGGCCCTAATTGCCCCATCTCCTTTCATCTAAATTTTCAAGATACTTTTATTTAACCAACTACTGCCCCCTTTTTAACAAGAAATCTTACATATAAGAAATTTAAAAGGATTACATGTGTGAAGTATATGCATTTTACAGATATCACAGCTTATTATGATAATTTGATGAAAATCGTTGAAGTACACATGTACCCAAATTTTGAAAAATTTTCCTTTATCTCATGATTATTTGCCGTGGGTGGATTTTTTATATGTTATAAGACTTAAGTTAAGGTTTATAGAAAGTCTTTTGATTTTGATTTATTTTCATCATTTATGGAGATACGCTTGTTTCATTTTGTGCCATTTTAGCTCTATGAGTAAAGTGCCTTTATATAGATATTTTGAAATTATTTTGACAGAATGCTGTTCAAGATAAGAAAAAAATAATTTTATGGTATGAATCATTAAATGTAGTTCTTCTGGAAATATCAATAGAAAAATGCATCATTCTTACTAATAAAAAAATATTTCAGGTCAAAAATGATGAAAATTGTGATTTTTTGGCTATTTGCATAATTATGTAAAATGACATGTAAAGTTTCACCTCCTCATAATTTTTTTTTTCTAATAAAATTTTAGAAAAATATTTTGTGTTTTCATTTTACCTATCCATATGTACTGTCTGGTAAAGATTTCATTTGTTTTTGAAAAAAGTACTTTCGGACCATTTTGCATGGTTTTCTGTGAGACTTACACTTAAGTAAAGCTGTTTAATTCAACAATTTAGTTGAATTTGGTTTTGAAATGGTGATATATGAAAGCTAAACAAACATTTTCTAAAAGTATAATATTTTAGCAACAAAGAAGTCTAGTATTGGTGAAGCTAACCACTGATCTTGTGCAGGTAACTAACATTCATTCGTCAGTTACACAGTTTCTCACCCGAGTTTGTCGTGTTTGTATTTGAAAGACTGGTTTGAGCACATACTGAAGGGATGATAGACTACTGCTTTCTGTATACAAATTACAAATAAATAAAAAAAAAATCGGCGACATAAGACCGTTCCGAATCAGAGGAACGAGTTGTGAATTGTACAAGTATACGATATGATCTGTAATGGAATAATGCTTTAACGATACCGAATAACGTTACGCCACGAGTTATCGTTCTTGACGTTTTTGAACACTTTCATATTTCAAAATCTGTCCATATTCCTGTACGGCTGACCTGTGAGGAAAATACGGCTTTATCATCATTTGAATTTTGGTGTCCTGCATAGTGCAAGGTAGATTCTACTACTTGCAGAGGGAAAATAAGGAATAGGTCGGTGGGTTTTCTTGGAAATCGTGCTGAAAGCTCTAAAATGACCCCAAACTGCATGTCCCAACTCCAAAAATACCAAATATCGCATCAAAATAGACATCTTTATAATTACCCAAATCTTACAATTTTCTGTTATAAGATAGAAGTTATTATAAAGGCTTTAAATAGTAGTTGACTATGGTTTCAGATTTATCTTAATGTTTTATATCGTACTTGATATTTTGTCAACTACATAACGAAAACGTTTTTGCTTGCTATAATATAAATTCTGACACCCCTTTTTTATCTAGCAAGTGCCTCAGCATTAACTCTACATATCATTATAATAATGGAAGCATAAAAAGATAACTGTAAATGGTATCAACAATTATTGGCATTTAAGTAAGTAGAGGTAGCCCCGCATTTTTTAACTAGTCCACTTGGTAACGGGATTTTTTTTCAAGATAACAATGGAACATCACGTCCGTATCGATATCATCATAATCAATGTTCTGTGTTTTATAGAAAAAAAGCACAGTGTTTGTGATGTTGAAGTATCAGTGGCATTAAAAAATGCCCCAAAGTGTGAATATGTCCACTACATAATGGTCAACTACATTACAATTGACCTAATTTTGTTATGTAGTGGACATTTTTGTTATGTAGTTGACCATATCGTTTTGAAGGTGACAAAAAGCAAGAGTCAATATCGTACGTTGAACACTGTAATAACCGAAGTAATTAGAAATATTAAATGTATCTTATAATATTAATGGAACAGGTCATCATTTATTAATTAGTACTAAACTGGGAAGATCATTTTAAATGCAAAATGAGATAACAGAAATTACGGAATTTGTCAACTACATAACGATAGCATTTATGCTGATACCTCAATGTTTAGAACTAATAATTGGAACAGATTACGAATAGAATCAGGCAAAAAAGCCTCGTACAAGCAGACGTTCAAACTCGACAGAAAATAGTTGTTTAACTTGGTTATTTGGCCGAACAACTTTCCCTGTGTTCCAAGTGTAAACAGTCTCTGCAATTTATTGGACTGTACAGAAGAAATTCCATATAGTTATGAAACAATTTTGCTAGCTTTGTATTCGTATAAGCGTAGTCTAAACAGGACAGGACGAAATAAAATTAAATAATTCAGATCCCGTTACATTTTTTTTTTTTCATTCCCATTCTGAAATTATTTTCTCGAAATTTACAATCAAACGATTCATAAAAAAAAAATGCGATCCGCAATAAAAGATGATCGGTGCTCTGATGAAAGTAAATCCAGAAAAGCGCTTCGAACGCAAACAAATTATTAAGAGACATTTTCATTAACCTATATTATTCAAACGGCAGAAACAAACTGGAAAAAAACCCAGCGAGATCTTAAAATCATTGAGATCTTATATTCATATTAATTTACGCTTGGATATTCGGGGATGGGTGTGTTTTTGGTGTTTTGAGTTGGACATAAATGGCTGTAAATGTATCTAAAACGAAGACTATATGTATTGGCTCTAAACAGAAGCTTTCAGTTACATCAAATGAAAACATTAATATTGCTATGAATGGACAACAAATTAAAGAAAGTACATGTGAAAAGGAATCTAGGTATTTTTGTTGATGCATCTCTATCCTGGTCTTCTCATATTGATTATATCATAAAGAGGGTTAACTCTTCTTTAGCTTTACTAAAAAGGATAAAGAAATATTTAAATCACAAAGCTAGACACATGTTCTATAACGCTTACGTTTTACCTCACTTAGATTATTGTTGTTCAATATGGGGAAACTGTAATAACTTTCTATTAGATAGTTTACTAAAACTGCAAAAGAGGGCAGCAAGAATAATTTTAGACGAACATGATTACACCAAACCTTCAAGCGAATTATTTCACGAATGTAACATTGTGCCGATTACACAAAGAATACATTATCATAAATCATTACTAATGTATAAGGCAAAACATGGCTTAGCTCCAGAATATATGTCCAGTCTTATTTTATCAGCTTCTGCAAACCAAAAATACAATACGAGATTTTCGTCCTCAGATAATTTTATAATTCCAAAACCAAATACAGAGTTGTATAAGTCTAGTTTCTCGTACAATGGACCAAAAGTATGGAATGCTCTTCCTAATTCAATTAAAAAATCAAACACAGTATTAGAATTTAAACATAACTACAAATCTATGTACTTTTAACATAACCATGATATTTGTACTGTAATGCCATATATAATAATTGTTTATTGTGTTTAAATTGTATTACATCTTTATTTATCATTATTATTGAATATGTATTGTTTATTTTTAATGTAATTATTATTGTATTAAGAGAGCCTTATTGAAAATTGGTGTAATCCAAATGAGTTACTCTCTCTAAATAAAGATATTATTATTATTATTATTATTATAATGTACAAGTACAGATGATGAAAAACGCACCATTTCACAAAGTGGGGAGACAAAACGACTGAAAGACGATTATCAAAGTTGCCTTTTTGGGGAAAGTATTATTGCTCACATACGTGTCAGTAAAAGCCCTAGGGTATTCGCAGTCTTATAAGGAGTTTTTATAACAAGTATACAAGTATGTATGTGAAAAAGGTGTTGAAAGTGTTGGTAATTTTTTGTGTGAATAAATTGAGATGTGAGATATATAACGCAAGGTGCATGGACGGGTATTTTTTTTACTGCTAATTTGTAGTTTTAGTTAAGATTCGTTAGTCCCTTGAAATAGAAAGTTAATAGGTATATTTAGTATAGCAAGTATTAGGTCTATCAAATTATAACATCACATGTTCACAACAATAGCCAGATTTTATTTATCACAGTAGCATATATTGTGTCTCCTAGTACACATTTGTTAAAGTCTAAAATTCTTGTATTTCGGGAGAAAACTGAAACCATTATGAAATAAGGAGTTGTGGTATGATTGCCAATAAGACAATTTTCCACCAAAGACCAAATGATGTAGATGTTAGCTTGCTTACATTGCTACAAATTACCATTCAACTATGAACTATGAACTGCATATATCCAAAAAGATATTTTGTCACCAAATGCCTTATAAAATAGAACATCATCATATATACGCTAATATACATTTTGCTCCCTCGAAAAAATGACAGGAGCATCTTGTTTTACTCGTGTCCGTCCGACCGTCCATTCATTACTTGGTATATAAGGTTTATACGACTAATAAGCTTTAATTTTTTTTAAATTATGTACTTGATGTTACTGCATATACTAAAGGTGTTAATATCGTCAGGATTATTTTTAAATGACAGATTGTTGAATATGGCATTTTGATAATAAATAAAGACACGCAGAGTACAGACTCCGGCTTACTCCTCCCAAATGTATAATTTCAAGCTGGAACTTTTATGTTGCGCAGAGTGTCTTACTTTTAAAGAGGGTACATATATATTCTCATTTTTTTTTGTATAATTTTCCACGGATGACAGAATGTTGAACTTTGTCTTTTTAAGAGAAATTTTGCATACAGTTTACAAGGTTTGTCCGACTAACTACGCACACAACTCACACGTTTACACAATACAGAGTATACTATATTAATGCCTGTATCAATTCAGGAATATGACAGTTGTTTTCCATTCATTGTTGTGTTTGCGCTTTTTATTTTGCCAGTCGATAAGCATTAGGGACTTTCCGTTTTGAATTTTCCTTGGATTACGGCATTTTTGTTATTTTACTTTTTAGAATGTGTATTTAATCAGGATCTTTATTTTCTTAATAATTTTCACAACAGTATGTTTTACCTTTTTGAACGGTTCATAAAATGTGACTTTAAGACAAAACTGTTTCAAATTGTTTTGTTTATCGTCCTGAACATGCATGAAATATTTGCCACTGAACTTTAAGCAACCATCAATCAATCCGTTTAAATTGTACTTCAACATCACTGTTTACTGAATCAAATATTTGGAGCAATTTATTCATGCACGGATGCAGCGGTGGCATCACCATTACCAATATATATAAGAAGATGTGGTATGAGTGCGAATGTGACAACTCTCCATCCAAGTCACAATTTGTAAAAGTAAACCATTATAGGTCAAAGTACGGCAAGTATGGTAAAAAAAATATAAAATATGAAATTTTTCATAATGTTAACTAGATATGAAAATTTAGATATTATATGAATAACTAATTTGAATTCACGTGAATTTCACGTGTACAAAATTCATGTGATTTATACTATCAGATTATTACATGGCATTTTTCATATCAGATGTATTATCAGCCTAAGGTTCAATATCAGCCCAAGAGCCGAAGGCTCGAGGGCTGATATTGACCGAGGGCTGATAATACATCTGATATGAAAAATGACATGTTATGATCTTTTTATAATATAGCCTGGCATCCCGGCCCGATCTAGCTGCGCGTCGCCAGGACCCCAGGCTATTTATCATATGCTTCAACAATGCAGAAAAATAACAGTTTAATATATTGATCTTTTTAAGTGGTTCTCATGTAGAAGTTCAAAAAGTGAAAAGTTTACGGACGTCGGACGCCAAATGTAATACATTTGTACATCCGAATTGAAATCTTTCTATCATATGCCTCAACATTTTTTTTTTTTTGCTTTTTACATAAGTTTAAATTAATTTTCGTGTTTCCTAATAATTGTTTTGTACCCTACTTTGTTATGTTTTTCACTGAAAACGTACCATTGAGGTGTATTTTCCGGAATTTACAGAGTAACGCCGGAATGCCATGCGATAACGTCACGGAAAGGCATGTGATAATAGCTGCAGACATGTGATAATTTTTTTCTTATCAGCCCGCTAAACACCATTTCCGAAAATATGGATTCACGTAAATTTACAGGGCTGATACATGTATGCATAAAACCACTTAAGTAGTACTAATTTATCGTAGGACATGAAGAAAAATCCGTCTGTTCGGAACAAATCTTAACTTAAGTAGTTTTATGCATATCAACCCAGTTCACGTGAGTTTCACGTTTAAGCTCGTTTGAGGTGAAATTCGAGTGGATTTTACACGATAGTGAAATATTCCTGTGTCGAACGAAATAAATTAAATCAGTAGAAATTTATATTGAATAACTATAAAATTTACGAAAAACGACAGGCGAAATGAAACTAAAATAAACACCTGTCAGATCCCGACACATATTTTTTTTTCAAAAACGCGGAGTAAGAATAATGCTTTTCTGTATTCAATAAAGTCACTAATACACGTTTTCGGTCAAATTCTAAGCGTATTGATTGATCAACTTTGAAGCAATTTATCTAAAAAAAACAAGGGATGGTGACATTAGTATTTTTATACATGCATGCAATCAGTATGCAATCCCGGATATTATGTTAGTCTTAGTCTTTATCCGTATATAAGAAAATAGCCATACATTGAAAAATCTAAATAGATAAGTCGAAAAAAGGCATTTTCCCTATATATCCATGTAAGCATGGTAAGTTCACGAAGGGTTAAAATTGGCCCTAAGATTTTGATTTTTTTTTTAATCAGGCCATAATACTACAAATATCACATAGAAATAGTTATGATATTACTATTAATACAAAAAAAAACTTCATTTTGGCATATCATATTAAATATGACGAAGTATTGACTCTTTAAGTATAATTATATGTGTTGCAACGTCAGTTTTGGTCAAATTTTCAATAATTTTTAACATGTTTTAGCATAATTTACTTTGGCCGCCATCCAAGATCCAGAAAGTTTTGTGTCTAGGGATTCAATATCATCATTGGCAACTCTTGGTTACAGAACATTTTGAATCCTAGGTTGCAGCCAAGGGTTTTCTCAAGCTTATAGGTCAAGAAAATTCACAAAATCATCGTAAAAAACTATTTTGACAAAATATAAAAAATGTGCTGATTTTGAAGCAAAAATTACATTCTTTTGAAGAGAATTCTTTTACCAAGGAAGTAAATCTTTTGAAAAAGATCCATTTAAGAAACAAATTCTGGTGATTTTGAAATTTAACGATAAAGCTGAAATTCAGGGCCATATTGGGCCTAAAGTGAACATTGTCTTATGTCCCCAAAATTGACGTTTTCCTATGAAAATTACAAGAAAACAAAAATGGTGACCCCCATTTTTTATTTCATATTCCGATGTAACTCGCATCAAAGTACAAGTGTGCAAAATAATTTAGAAATCGGGAGATACGCCATTCGGTATCGTGTTACTTGTGCCTTCAAATGTATTGTAAACTCCCGTGGGACATTCCATGCATCTATTTTATTACCATCCAATGGTGTTTTGGTTTATAATATATCTTAACCATTTCCAAAGAAACATTTTATTCTCATAATTCTGTGAACATTCTTCTTATACTTTTCTGTATGAATAATTAGAGACAGTGGTATACGTCATTTAGACAGCAATCGCCAACGACACGAATAACTACTAGACTCTTAGAGGTCACAGTATATGGTTTTTAGTTTTATATCATCACATGAAGGATTCTGGGTTCATGTGATAGTAAAATGTGTTTTACCTAATCAAAAAACCGCTTCTTAAAAATTCAAGTGATATAAATTCAAGAAAATAGCTATTCAGAAATATTCTGCAAATGTATTCTAGTTTAACCCCACCATATTATGTATCTGCCTGTCCCAAGTCAGGAGCCTGTAATTCAGTGGTTGTCGTTTGTTGCAGTGGTACATGTTTTTTTTCGTTCATTATTTTGCACATAAATTAGGCCGTTAGTTTTCTCGTTTGAATTGTTTTACATTTGTCATTTCGAGGCCTTTTATAGCTGACTATGCGGTATGGGCTGTGCTCATTGTTGAAGGCCGTAGGGTGACCTATAGTTGTTAATTTCTGTGTCATTTGGTCTCTTGTGGAAGCGTTAAAGGTCTGGAGCTGGCATGTCAGTAACTGCTAGTAGTCCTTTGTTCATTTATGTATCATTGTCATTTTGCTTAGTTTCTTTTGTTACCTATTCTGACATCGGACTCGGACTTCTTTTAAACTGAGTGTTACTGTGCGTATTGCTATGTGTTTCTTTATTCTACATTGGCTAGAGGTATAGGGGGAGGATTGAGATTATGCTCACAAAACATGTTTAACCCCGCCGCATTTTTGCGCCTGTCCAAAGTCAGGAGCCTCTGGCCTTTGTTAGTCTTGTATGTTTTTTAATTTTAGTTCATTTATATGTTTTGGAGTTTAGTGTGACGTCCATTTTCACTGAACTAGTACACAATTTTATTTAGGGGCTAGCTGAGGACCACCTCCGGGTGCGGGATTTTCTCGCTGCGTTGAAGACCCATTGGTGGCCTTCGGCTGTTGTCTGCTCTTTGGTCGGGTTGTTGTCTCTTTGACATATTCCCCATTTCCATTCTCAATTTTATTAAAAAGCCAAAAACAACCAGTACATAATACTGTTTCCAATGTTTTATAAAAAGAATGTACAAAATAAACAATAATTCACAAATCTATCTAGAAATTATGATATTTAGGAATAAAGAGGGGGGAAATTGAAAATTCTACCACCAGGAAAGCGTCTACCGCGTGGTTATGTCGGCTTAAGTATAAAAAAGGAGATGAGGGCAGGAGAAGAGGGGAAGCTGAGAGGTAAATGAATCCATATTTTTGGTGTTTAATTCATGCAAAGCAATACGTTTTGTCATAAATAAAATAAAGATTGGTGACGTGCAATATAGTGTTATGTGCTATAATATTGCCACGTTCTCAACACTCGAAACATGTGGGCGTTCGTCAAACAATTCTATAAGTTGGGTGGGAATATTTGACCAACATGGGAGGAGTAAGCAATTCAAATTATTGTTTTAACAGGTTAAGCGATAAACTTCATCTATCAATCACTTACTTATTTCTAATAACTAGTTGATTTGTGCATAGACGATAAATTAGAAGTGATTAATAATAAGAAATAGCGGTTAACCGATAAAATAGCGGTTAACCGATATATTAATAGCGATTAACCGATAAAAATAGCGGTTAACCGATATATAAATAGCGATTAACCGATAAAAAAACGGTTAACCGACATATATATAGCGGTTAATCGATAAAAATAGCGGTTAACCGACATATAAATAGCGATTAACCGATAAAAATACCTTTTGAACCAAATGGTACACCATAGACCAATCGAAACAACATCTGATACACAAATTTAATAATACTTTTAGATATTTGGATGATATTTTGGCTCTCAATAATGACGACTTCAGTATGTATACTAAAGAAATTTATCCTGTTGAACTGACTTTGAATAAAGCTAATATTAACAATGACCACTGCCCTTTCCTCGATCTTGATATCTATATCATTAACGGAAAGCTTAATACTAAAATTTATGATAAAAGAGATGATTTTTCATTTCCTATCGTTAATTATCCATTTTTAGATGGTGACGTTCCCTTGTCACCATCTTACGGTGTTTATATATCTCAACTTGTACGATTCGCTCGTGTATGTAACAATGTTATAGATTTTAACGAGTGAAATTTATGTATTACTGAAAAATTATTACACCAGGGTTTTCGATATCACAAACTAGTCAAAACATTTACTAAATTTTATCATCGGTATAAGGACGTCATTCGTAAATATAGCTAAACATGCAGACTTCTTATACGTTCAGGTATTTCACATCCAATTTTTTATGGAAATATTCTTTATAAAGCACAAAAATGTCAGTATTCACCTCAGAAGCTAACAAAACCTTTAAATAGACTTATTAAGAAGGGATATAGTTACGATACTGTTGTCAGGTCATTAAAGATTGCATATTTTGGCGTTAATATTGATTCACTTATAGGGTCTTTGCATCGGAACTAAACACATTTATTTAAAAACCAGTTGTTGGCATGACACGGGTTATGTTCTTCTCATATATGTTATGATGGTATGATACTAAACCCCTAACGGGAAGGATTGTGCCTGATATTCATATGATGAAGACATAATCTTTCAATCAGTTTAATTGAAGTCTGGAGCTGGCATGTCAGTTAACTGCTAGTAGTCTGTTGTTATTTATGTATTATTGTCATTTTGTTTATTTTCTTTAGTTATATCTTCTGACATCAGACTCGGACTTCTCTTGAACTGAATTTTAATGTGCGTGTTGTTATGCGTTTACTTTTCTACATTGGCTAGAGGTATAGGGGGAGGGTTGAGATCTCATAAACATGTTTAACCCCGCCGCATTTTTGCGCATGTCCCAAGTCAGGAGCCGCTGGCCTTTGTTAGTCTTGTCTTATTTTTAATTTTAATTTCTTGTGTACAATTTGGAGTTTAGTATGGCGTTCATTGTCACTGAACTAGTATATATATTTGTTTAGGGGCCAGCTGAAGGACGCCTCCGGGTGCTGGAATTTCTCGCTGCATTGAAGACCTGTTGGTGACCTTCTGCTGTTGTCTGTTCTGTGGTTGGGTTGTTGTCTCTTTGACACATTCCCCATTTCCATTCTCAATTTTATTGTCAAACATATTTCGCCGAGTGGAGCGAGGCAAATATTTTTTGAAGGGTTTGGGAGCCGCCGAAGGCCCAAGAAGATATAGAACAAATGATGGAAAATCATGCTTTCTGGGTGTGTCCCAGACCCTTTCTTAATCTGAAAATGCAAGTTTTGTTTTAATAATTTTTTGACAATATTTTGGTCTCAAATCAAAAGACCAATATGCATGATAAAGCAAAAATGGAATTCACATACTAGTAGTTAAGTCTGTGGTTGCTGTTTTTTTTTTTAAACTCATGATCAAGTTCATATCAAAATTACTAGATTACAAAAGGAATGCAACACTTACAGAATACAGAGGGGTAATCAATGAACAAAAGACAAATAAATAAGAAACATCGATCACGAAAAATCAGGGCTACGTCTGAGGGAGAACAGAACTTGCTTCTTGCAAGGCACTCGCTGTGAACACAATTTGATATGGAGACAAGCGTTTGGTTTTGAAATTTCCTTTACATGAGGCATTTGCCTCATTGTAGTTACGGCCCTGTAAATAAAAGTGAGGTAAGTGTTCCTGAGACAATATTCCTCAAGTTAAATGAAACCAATTTTCAGACATTTCAAGTATATTTAAATAATATTTATACTTTTATTATTAGAAGATTTGGTAAGTGTTTCTCGATTTTTTTGGGGAAAAAAGATGAATTTATGAAGAATCTGGGGCCATCTCATACTTTCGATTAGACCTGCTGAGTTATTTATTTTTAATACATTGCAAGTCAGGTAATTTATTTTCAAACTACCACAGAACAAACCATTTATTTTTGTGATTATCAAATTTGAGTTATTTATTTTCAAAATCCTCCTGACCCCCCCCCCCCCCCCCAGAATATCAAATGGTCGTCCCCTTAGTCAAATGCGTTTTGTTAAAATATACTTTTTCACTTTTTTGGTCTTTTGTAAATTTGTTGTATGTGCTGTATTTAGACCATTCTACAACGAAATTTGTTTTACATGCACACGTATAAAAATTTCTGGTTTTTATCCAACGCTTTAAAAAATATAACCCAACTGTAAAGCACTGATCGAATTCGAACTACCTCTTTTCATTTATCCCATTCGGTGCCAAAGTTTTTAATGTTCTTATCCAAAATCTTTCCCGAGTGAGTCTTTCTTCCCTATACCAAGCAGTGTCGTGGTCAATGATTGTACTGGTCAGTCGATTGCAATCTGCCTTAGTGTGGCCAGGGGATCTCAAATGTCGACTGAGAGGGAGGTCTGGCTTGCATTGGTAGTCGCTACGATGACCGTTCATTCGTTTGTGAAACGGCTGTTCTGACTCGCCAACATACATTTGAAGTCTTGCAATTAACATTGCAAAATATGGTGTATTCTGTACCAGTGGAGTGACTGTTAAAAGTCTGGGTATCCAGTATTTGTTTGCAAGTCAGACATCGTTTGTTTCCGCAACCCTTGCAAGAGCCCACAGATGAAGAGCCTTCTTGAGAGGATAAATCAGCTCTCACAAGCAAGTCTTTAAGGCTTTTTGGCCTACGGAAAGCCAGTACAGGTGGCTCGGGATATATATATATATATAAGACTCAAATCTATGGTGGGTTCCAGATCTATGGCAAATTCCTAATCTATGGTTCATTTGATCACAAACGTCAAACAAATCATAAATCTATGGCAGTTTTGTTTTTGTTTTCTCCAAATCTATGGCAGATTTCGATAATACGTAATTTTAAGTAACGTCATGTTAACGTTACGTCCAAGCCATCGCTAACAGTGACGGTTTCGTTATATCGAAGGATAAGAAAAGGACAGTTTTCAAGGACTCTAATTCATAAATTAAATAATTTTTCAGAATTCGAAATTACGTTTACGGAAATCACTGCAGATGAGAGAATACGTAGCAGCAAAATCGCGGGTTTAGGCAATTTCACAACAAATGAATATGTTTTTGGTGTTTTCGCTATTTTTGTTTCGTGTTTGTAAATTGATTCTTGTTTCCGCTCCTTGTTTTCTTGTTCTCGTGTTTCCTGTGGTATCCTCACCATTAAATGTACAATTTTCACTGTGCATTTTTAAAATCTGGAATTTTATAACAAAAAAAATCACTAATTAGTTCATTGTTTTTTAAAACTCCTTAAGTTTCGGGGATACTCAACCGTAAAGAAATACACCCGGGGCATATTTACGTTGCTTAGATTCGCTAATTTGATTGGTTAATGAAATGATTTTCACGCATGTCAAATTTAACTCTTTCCCTTAATTCGAGACTATTGAGTAAGTTAGACGTGTTTTAAGTTTGAAGTAAAAAAATAGAATTTAAATGATGGCAAATACAAACATTGAATTGACAATGAAATAGTTACAACACAGTTTATAAAAAGATCCATCATTTAAATTTAGTACAATTATGAGTGGGTAAAAATATCATAATCTTGAGTACAAATCCCTGAGATTAAAGAGTGTAATTATGTATTTCAACTTTTCCTGTGAATTTTATACTGCTGTCGATGTCAATCTCTGTATATGCTATAAGAAATCACCCCTAGACATGAATACATACTTGATGAGTGATAAATGATCCAATAAACGTAAACATCCTAATGTCAGAAAATATAAAATGTCCGACTCTATTACAAAGATCTTATATTTAATTGTTGATACGAATTAAACGTGCTTAAGTTACCAAAGGTGGCATTTTACTGCTATAAAGCCCTTGATTCACAGCTAATTTCAATGTATGTGAAGATCAGTCAAATAAAATAAACTACCATGAAAGATGATTTGGGTGTGCTTGAGTCTTTTTTTTTATGCAGGGTACCCAACAATTTTGACTAAAATGGATTTCGCTCATTTAATTTCCATAAAGTTTTGACAAACATGTTTATTTTGACCTGTTGACAAATATAAGAATTATTCAAGAATATTCATTATTGATCCACACAATTATTTCTCTTTACTATTAGTATGCAATAAAAACTTTCAGCTGATATTTCAAGAGTCAACTCCCCTAGGCAGAGGTGGATTATGGGTAAAGCCCGGGGGTCCCGGCCCTGCCAAACTTTTGAGGGGGAAAATTTGGTTGAATATAAAATGAAGCAACCCTCTTAAGTAGTCAGTGCCCCCCCCCCCCCCCCCCCTTTATGAAAATTCATGGATCAGCCACTGCTAGGTCTAACCCCTTGGAAGTCCAGTGGCAAATATTTTGTGTATATTCAGAACATAATATTGAATTAAGGTGCAATGGTATTACTTGTTAAGTTGAGTTAAATCTGATATGGACACATCAGGTTTTTAATTTATGTATTGTATTTTATTGTTTGATATTGACAGTGTGTCTTGTGATTCTTTTATCATAAGGCTAAGTTTAAGTAAATGTCAAGTTTGCTAAATATCCATTATATGCCATCTATTTTAACCCCCAAAAAACAAGTTTACTTTGAATTTAATGTTTTTGACTCATCAATCCTCTTCCTGTCAACACAACTTCTCTGAAACTACTAACAGAATTTCAGGCAACTTTGATTCAACTTTTTTCTTGGAGTTATGTCCCTTGGAACTAAGAATTTTTGCATAAATTTACTTAATACTACTGCAGGTGTTTGTCATTGTAACTCTTTTGAATCTGAACTACAAAATTTCATGAAACTTTGCAGATAATTAGGATATACTACATGTACATGATCAGTACATGTGTATGTGTATATATACAGGAATTTATGATCCATTTCTTTTTAGGAGTTGAGCAACTTAAAACTTAGAATTTTGACCTTGATATACTGCGGCAATAGTTTGTCATCAAAACTCTTCTGAAACAACACTACAGAGTTTCATGAAACTTTGTAGATAAGGACATAAATATGTAGATTTTAATATCCACAAAAAATTGATCCAACGACTTTATAATATTTATACCTGACTGTGGTATGGGCTTTGCACATTGATGAATGCAGTGGCCTCGGTGGCCGAGTGGTCTAAGTAGTTACTACTGGCTAGGATTGTCAGTTTTCCTATCGAAGGTCGATGGTTTTCTCCGGGCACTCCGGGTTCCTCCACCAATAAAAACTGACTGCCACAACATAGCCTAATTGCGGAGCTCAAAAGTGGCGTTAAAACACCAAAAATAAAAAAAATCAAATCATTGATGAATGCTGTACAGTCCTATAGTTTTTCATTTGGTCTCTTGTGAAGATTTGTCTCATTGGCAATCATACCACATCTTTTTTTTAGCTCTTCTATCTTGAAAGGTCAAGTGAGCCTTTCTCGTCACTTGTCGTCAGTTGTCCTTTTACAAAAATCTTCTTCCTTTAAAACAACTGTGCCAAATTTGACAACACTTGGCTGCAATCATTATTTGAATGTAAAGTTTAAAAATGTGTCTTGACACCCTGCCTGCTAACCAACATGGTTGCCATGACTAAAAATAGAACAATTCTGTTGTCAGTCTCCATAGTGATTGGTAACTTTGCTGTGACAACCAATTAAAAACTAATAATAAACATGGCAAAATCAATTAAAGTTTACTTGATGATCTTTTACCAGTAACTTTTTACAAAAAAAATTATAAAATGTATGTTCATGAAACACCAGCACACTCTAGCTCGTACTTGTTTTAACCTTGAAAACTTAAAATAATAAATGGGTTGAAAGCGGTTAAAATGAAAGGAAAGAATAGAATTTGATCCAGACATATTACTTTAAAAAATATTATTGTTGCATTGTTTCATGCATCAATTGTGAACAAAAATATCAGGTGAGCGACACAGCTCTTGGAGCCTCTAGTTATATTATGTAGGAAGTCTGTGAACTTATGAATCTGGTGACTGGTGAGATTGTGCTTGCTCGGTGACAATGTGGGGGGGGGGGGGGGTTGAGTATGTGAGAATGCTGACATAGGTTCTTTAATTGTAAACAAAATAAAAATATTTGAAACAACATGCATCATGTACATTGTAAAATAATTTGAAATTTCTGACATAATGAAAAATTAAATTCAAATATCTCTTTAATCAGTACAAATTATGGCTTTGTAAGTATCAATGTTGTTACTTCTAAATTACATGTATTTATCATCACTTTAACAAACATGTTAAGTTAAATTATGTTTTTGAATTCACCTTTTACATGATATGGCAAGGCATTCCGGATTTTAATACCACTTCTAAAGAAAAGAGATTCTACACATTTGACATTTACAAAATATCTAGAGTTGCTCTTTAAGTATATCTTTTCGTGGAAGTTATTGAAAAAAACATTTTTAATGGTAATTATACGACCGCAAAAATTAAAAATTTTTTGGTCGTATATTGGTATGACGTTGGCGTCATCGTCGTCGTCCGAAGACACATTGGTTTTCGCACTCTAACTTTAGTTTAAGTGAATGGATCTCCATGAAATTTTACCATAAGGTTCAATACCACAAAAGGAAGGTTGGGATTGATTTTGGGGGTTATGGTACCAACAGTTAAGGAAAAAGGGGCCAAAAATAAGCATTTTTGTAACTTCCAGACATAACTTGTGT
Organism: Mytilus californianus; assembly: GCF_021869535.1. Lineage (NCBI taxonomy): Eukaryota > Metazoa > Mollusca > Bivalvia > Mytilida > Mytilidae > Mytilus > Mytilus californianus. Next base: position 40,336,505 of record NW_026262712.1, read on the forward strand.
GTTAGTGTATGGATCTCTCTGACATTGTACCACAAGGTTCCATATCACAAAGGGAATGCTGGGATTGATTTTGGGGGTAATTGCTGCAAAATTGTAGGAATTAGGGGCCAAAAAAGGGGCAAAAAACAAGCATTTTTCTAGTTTCTTGATAATAACTTGTGTGTAAGTATATGGATTTTTCTGAAATTGAACTACAAGGTTCCATATCACAAAGGGAAAGCTGGAATTGAGTTTGGGGGTAATTGCCCTAAACGTTTAGGAATAAGGGGCCAAAAATAGCATTTTTCTAGATTCCAGACAATTACTTCTGTTCAAGTGTATGGATCTCTCTGAAATTGTACTGCAAGGTACCATACCACAAAGGGAATGCTGGGATTGATTTTGGGGGTAATTGCCTCAAAATTTTAGGAATTAGGGGCCAAAAAGGGGCAAAAAACAAGCATTTTTCTAGTTTCAGGACAATAACTTGTAAGTGTATGGATCTTTATGAAATTGTACTACAAGGTTCCATATCACAAAAGGAAAGCTGGGTTTGAGTTTATTGCCCTTAATGTTTAGGAATTTGAGGCCAAAAAGGGGCCTAAAAACAAGCATTTTTCTAGTTTCCAGACAATAACTTGTGTTCAAGTGTATGGATCTCTCTGAAATTGTACTGCAAGGTACCATACCACAAAGGGAATGCTGGGATTGATTTTGGGGGTAATTGCCTCAAAATTTTAGGAATTAGGGGCCAAAAAGGGGCAAAAAACAAGCATTTTTCTAGTTTCAAGACAATAACTTGTGTTTAAGTGTATGGATCTTTATGAAATTGTACTACAAGGTTCCATATCACAAAAGGAAAGCTGGGTTTGAGTTTGGGGGTAATTGCCCTAAACATTTAGGAATTTGGGGCCAAAAAGGGGCCTAAAAACAAGCATTTTTTTAGTTTCCAGACAATAACTTGTGTTCAAGTGTATGGATCTCTCAGAAATTGTACTGCAAGGTACCATACCACAAAGGGAAGGCTGGGATTGAGTTTGGGGGTGATGAATCATAAGGGGGTTCAAAAAATTTAGTGGAGGGATTTTTTTTTTCTTTAAAATTTTCCATTTTAAATTGGTTATTTCTGATTTATATATAAAAGCAAATAATAATGATATGGTTTGAATAGGTAAATTAAAAATTTTTAAGTTCTTAGACCACATTCATTCTGTGTCAGAAACCTATGCTGTGTCAAATATTTAATCACAATCCAAATTCAGTGCTGTATCAAGCTTGAATGTTGTGTCCATACTTGCCCCAACTGTTCAGGGTTCGACCTCTGCGGTCATATCAAGCTGCGCCCCAGCGAAGCATTTTATTTTTGGTATATATTAACTCAGATAGAATTTTCTGATACATTGCCAGAAGATAGATTTGCTGATGTTTTTTTTTGAAAAAATATTTAATAAAAAGTATCGGTCAAAACTGCCTAAATTTGCGTAGATTGTTAAAGAAACACTTTTTTGTGAATAAAATAAAATTTTTGAGATAGAATTTTGAAATAAAATATTAGAAGGTACTAAGGTAATGGCTGAATGCACTGCCCCTGATTTCACATCATGCGTGAACAGCATTTTTATAACATCAATATCAAACATAACTTGTCGGAAGAAATTTTGCTACACGGTTCAACGGATTTCAGCTATGAACAAAACATTGAAATATTCTTGGCAGTTCAAACTTTCATACTCAGTAGCAAAAGATTTGTCATATGATTTATACAATCATCTTGTTCAACAAGTAATACTTATATCTTAAATAATTGTGTCCGTTCAGAAACATACACTTTATTATTGTATATCTGATGTAAAAAAAAAATTTTTTTTTTTCTATTTTGTGTTCACAACCTTATTACATGTATATGTTTTGTTTGTTTTCCATCTAGTGCAACATTGTTAATTTTTTTACACTCTACTCCTTGAGTATTACAATATGAAATGTTCTTATTTGAATTAGGAAACGGATTAATATAAGCTAACTGCTTGTTTTTGGAATTATATTATCCTATTAATTATTCACTTGTATTAATATGTAAATGCCAATTTGTGTACTTAACCTGAATTTAATTGATAAAATATGTTTACACTAATGGCTGAATGTTGTTTTCTGCTCTATGGTCAGGTTGTCACTTTGATAAATTCCATGTTTCTATTTTTATTTTATTTCAAATTTGCTTTAAGAAAATAAAAATAAAAAATGGTGAATAACTGACCTTGTTTTCTTGCTAAAAAAAATATGACAATTTCTCTATCATTTCTTTTTAATAAAAATTACCTTTTGAGTTATCTACCCTTCAATTACTAAGTTGACAATTTGAATTTGAACGAACTCATTTATTTGTTTTTTTCATAAATCAGAATAAATCACTTGTTTTACTTTATTCAGATAAACAGTTGAACCCATAAATTGCCAATCTGTCTAAAAATTTACAGATTTAAGCAAAGAACTAGACCTATAGTGAACTCATGTGAAGATCCACTGCCCGGCCCCATTTTCAAAAGCGGAGGGGAGGGGGTTCCAACCATATGTCCCCATTCTAATGCATTGATAGTTTTAAAAAAAGGGGGTTCCAACCCCTGGACCCCCTCTGGATCTGCCACTGGTGAACTGCTATTTTACAATCCAAAATGGTAGTATACTGGTATCTATACTAAGTATTCTGAACATTTAAGTCATGAAAAACATCAAAGATGTAATTCAAACAAAGTTGTGTCACTCTGTTACATTAAAATTCAATAATTCTATTTTTGTCGAGCCTTCGACTTTTGTCGAAAAAGAGAGACATAGCGATCCTACATTCCGTCGGCATTGTTGTCGTCGTTGGGGGCGTCCACAAATATTCACTCTGTGGTTAAAGTTTTTGAAATTTTAATAACTTTCTTAAACTATCCTGGATTTCTACCAAACTTGGACAGAAGCTTGTTTATGATCATAAGATAATATTCAAAAGTAAATTTTGTAAAAAAAAAATTCCATTTTTTCCGTATTTTACTTATAAATGGACTTAGTTTTTCTGCCAGGAAACATTACATTCACTCTGTGGTTAAAGTTTTTAAAATTTTAACAACTTTCTTAAACTATCCTGGATTTGTACCAAACTTGGACAGAAGCTTGTTTATGATTAAAAGCTAGTATCTAGAAGTAAATTTTGTTAAAATTTTATTTCATTTTTTCTGTATTTTACTTATAAATGGACTTAGTTTTTCTTCCAGTTAACATTACATACAGTCTGCAGTTAAAGTTTTTAAAACATTTATTAGATTCATAAACTATCCTGGATTTTTACCAAACTTGGACAGAAGCTACTTACAATCAAAAGATAGTATAGAGAGGAATATTTTTATTAATTTTTTTGTTGAGCCTGCGATTAACAGCAAAAGTAGGCGAGACACTGGGTTCTGCGGAACCCTTACGAATTTTATTTTAAAACCCGATCACTTACATACACTTTGTAACTATTAAAAGAAGTGAAACAAAAAATTAAATCCGTAACAAAATAAAATATATATAAAATGGGCCTGGGAGAATAAAGGATACAATAAACTCTACTAATTAAAAATGTTTAATTAATATAAATTCAAAAATTACCATTAGAAAGAAATATTTTAAGAATTATGAAAAAGCATGTTTGAACAAATTAGTTTTCAGTTTTATTCTTAAAACCTTTTAACAGAATGAATGTTTTGTAGATCATATTCATGTACTATGTAGTTCTCACTTACCAAATGCCTTCTTTCAATTGAAAAAACTTGACCATTCATGTTTAACATGGTTTGTGAGTATCTTACCTGGCCGTAGACCCCTGATTAGTTGTATCAGTGGCCAAATAATAGGAACAGTAAAGAATGCACTTTAAAAATCAGTGCTTATAAAAAGCAACTAATTCGATAGAGCTAATGGATTAAGTAGAATTGGCTGATCCAAAAATATTCATGAGGGGCACCCACTGACTGCCAAAGAGGGGGCTTACTCTAGTCATGCTTTAAGGATTCCCTAAATAATCAACTAAATTATTTCCCACAAAAGACAATTAGTTACTTTGACTAAGTGACTTTTAGATTAAAAGTTATTCCTTTTTAAGCTCACCTGGCCCACAGGGCAAAGTGAGCTATTCTCATCACTTGGCCTCCGGCGTTGTCGTTGACCGTCATTATCGGCGTCCGTCATTAACTTTTTACATTTTGAACTTCTTCTCGAGAACCACTGAATGGAATGGAACCAAACATGGCATGAATGTACCTTATGAGGTGATGACCAAGTGTTGTTACTTTGTAGCCTATCAAACATCCAAGAGGGCCACCAGCAGAGACTTAGTTTAACATAGGACTCTACTAGGAAATACATACAAATGTCTACTTTAAGAGAACCAGTGAATAGAATAGAACCAAACATGGCATGAATGTTCCTTATGAGGTGATGACCAAGTGCTGTTACTTTGTAGCCAATCCAACATCCAAGATGGCTGCCAGCGGAGGACTTAGTTTAACATAGGACTCTACTAGGATCGAAATACATACAAATGTCTACTTTTAGAGAACCACTAATGGAATGAAACCAAACATAGCATGAATGTTTATGAGGTGCTGACCAAGTGTAGTTACTTTGTAGCCGATCCAACATCCAAGATGGCTGCCAGCGGAGGACTTAGTTTAACATAGGACTCTACTAGGAAATACATACAAATGTCTACTTTTAGAGAACCACTGAATGGAATGAAACCAAACATAGCATGAATGTTTCTTATGAGGTGCTGACCATGTGTTGTCACTTTGTAGCCGATCCATCATCCAAGATGGCTTCCAGGGGGGACTTAGTTTAACATAGGACCCTATTGGAAATAAATACAAATGTCTACTTTTAGAGCGCCACTGAATGGAATGAAACCAAACATAGCATGAATATTTCTTATGAGGTGCTTACCAAGTGTTGTTACCTTGTAGCTGATCCATTATCCAAGATGGCCGCAAGTGGGGGACTTAGTTTAAGATAGGACCCTATGGGAAATGCATACAAATGTCTTCTTTTAGAGAATCACTAATGGAATGAAACCAAACATAGCATGAATGTTCTTATGAGGTGCTGACCAAGTATTGTTTCTTTGTAGCTGATCCATCATCCAAGATGGCTGCCAGCAGGGGACTTAATTTAACAATTAGGACCCTACGGGAAATACATATAAATTTCTTCTTTTAGAGAACCACTACTTGGAATGAAACTAAACATGTCATAAATGTTCCTTATAAGATGCTGATGAAGTGTTGTTACTTTGTTTCTGATTTACAATTTATTGTGTATCTGCTATATGTTTCATGCCCCTGTCACTCGGCAAAGGGGGCGTTGCATGTTACCTAATTTGACAGTCCTGTCGGTCTCACATTGGTTTCCTTTCTCTAACTGGAGGATGTACTTCGGTGAGGTTTTGGAATAAGTGTCAAATGTTCGGACTCCTTGGTTTTTTTCCATACAATACAAGGTGAAATATTTTGCCCCATAACACCTATTTATTTTTCAACATAAGACTAAATTAATAGCTCATAAAAGGTTATTTGACAAAATTTAAGCAGATTCTTGATTTTCTTTCTTTTGATTTGAGACCCAAATAATACCAATGGAAATATAAGGTAAAAGTCCGAGTCAGCCTTTTCCTGCCATATTTTATACATCAAATATCTCGAAAAGGAGCTCCATGACCTATCAATATTTTTAGCTTATTTTGATTCTTAACTACATGTAATACTCTTCCAGCTTAAAGTATCAATTTTGAATTCTTGATTTATTTGATTTTACCTTAGATCACCTAAGTACATCCTTAAGTTTGCCTAACATGTGTTTTGGTTGAGAATATAAAATAAAATTAAATAGTTAGTAAAACTATGCTTAGAATATTTTGTGATAATAGCTCTGTTGTATCCTTGAAATCTGGTGCAAATATTGCAAGTTGCTACCTGTTACACAATGAGTACACTGTAATACTGTATTGATAAGTAAAAATGACAAATGTTATAAAAAAGAAAACAGAAAGTTTGAGATGATCATAATGTTAAGAAGAAAATGCCAATAATAAATAAAAACAAATTATTATTGTGATTAAGAGAAACATATCTAGAGCTCCTATAATCAGCTGTGTTTGTTGCATTATTATATAACAGTTACTAAGAAAACCCAATTCAATTTTCCTCAGTGTTTAAAAACCCAATTCATTCGAAAGAGAACCCAATTATTTATTGAAACTATGCCTTACCAACCCTATTAGCCGCTGTCAAGTGCGTTATTTACCCTAAATAATGAATTATTTTTGCATAATTTATTAATTTATTGTTATATTTGTAATTTTAAGAAAGATACTTTCGTCATTAAAAGTGAGCACCAATCAAAAAGCAATAGTAACTACTGGGACATTCTTGGTCACTTACATTAACGTTAATGTAACCGAAACAATATGGGTCAAGAAATTACAAATGGCAGAACTAAGTCCTAATTAATATGAATCTTGAAATCATTTGTAACGATAAAAAATCGGCAACAGTTCATAAAATTTCTTTTAATTTACGCGGAATAGAAAATCACCTCTTGTGCCAAAGGGATAGTTATATAAATTATCTCAAAACTGACACTAATTCTGAGGAATATAGAAATGTCACCCATATTATTGATTCACTCATGGAGAAAGGAATAACTCTGTGTGCAATGGCACTCAGGTCATTAAATAACCATCCATCATTATGATCATATATTTATAGGGACTGTTTTGTTTACATGGACAATATTTTGGTTTATGTCACTAAAATTGGGTGATTAAAATAACTTTCCATGAATGATGTTAAATTGTTTTAACACATTCACAGAACTAAAATACTGCAACATCATACACATGACAATGAATCAACTTTACCCAAACAGAGTAAATGTCTCAATTTGAAAACCATGAGAAAAAAAAAATACATTCAGGAATAATTGGAGTGAAAAAGCCAATTCAACCTTTGCCTGAGGGGTGAACTTGAACAGATAATGCAAAAGGAAGAAATATTTCACTCAATTACATTAAAAATGATGAGTAAAAACTCTTAATTGTTAAATTTTTAACTGGAGCTCTGCATGTAATCCACTTAGCCAGTGTTCATGCAGAAATACAATAAGATATAGCTATCTAATTGAAATGATATTAAAATTGTCTCCCTTGTATATTGTCTACATCAAATTATATAACCAATAATATCTATCAACTGCTTTGGATATTTAATCAAAAACCAATTGCATCAGTTTAATATAAAGATATTAAACTTTTTCGAGTTTTTGCTTAAATTTAATTCAAAGGAGTCAAACCAAAGATTAATGTACTGGATTGATTTTGATGAATGGGTGTATATATTTAGTTTTTTAGCTCACCTGGCCCGAAGGGCCAAGTGAGCTTTTCTCATCACTTGGCGTCCGTCGTCCGTCATCGGCGTTAACTTTTTACATTTTGAACTTCTTCTAGAGAACCACTGAATGGAATGAAACCAAACATGGCATGAATGTTCCTTATGAGGTGCTGACCAAGTGTTGTTACTTTGTAGCCGATCCATCATCCAAGATGGCCGCCAGCGGGGGACTTAGTTTAACATAGGACCCTATGGGAAATGCATACAAATGACTTCTTTTAGAGAACCACTGAATGGAATAAAACCAAACATGGCATGAATGTTCCTTATGAGGTGCTCACCATGTGTTGTTACTTTGTAGCCGATCCATCATCCAAGATGGCCGCCATCGGGGAACTTAGTTTAACATAGGACCTTATGGGAAATACATACAAATGTCTTCTTTGAGAGAACCACTGAATGGAATGAAACCAAACATGGCATGAATGTTCCTTATGAGGTTCTGACCAAGTGTAGTTACTTTGTAGCCGATCCATCATCCAAGATGGCCGCCAGCGGGGGACTAAGTTTAACATAGGACCCTATGGGAAATACATAAAAATGTCTTCTTTTAGAGAACCACTAAATGGAATAAAACCAAACATGGCATGAATGTTCCTTATTAGGTGCTGACCATGTGTTGTTACTTTGTAGCCGATCCATCATCCAAGATGGCCGCCATCGGGGAACTTAGTTTAACATAGGACCCTTTGGGAAATACATACAAATGTCTTCTTTTAGAGAACCACTGAATGGAATGAAACCAAACATGGCATGAATGTTCCTTATGAGGTTCTGACCAAGTGTTGTTACTTTGTAGCCGATCCATCATCCAAGATGGCCGCCAGCGGGGGACTTAGTTTAACATAGGACCCTATGGGAAATACATACAAATGTCTTCTTTTAGAGAACCACTGAATGGAATGAAACCAAACATGGCATGAATGTTCCTTATGAGGTGCTGACCAAGTGTTGTTACTTTGCAGTCGGTCCATCATCCAAGATGGCCGACAGCAGGGAACTTAGTTTAACAAAGGACCTATGGGAAATACATACAAATGTCTTCTATTAGAGAACCACTGAATGGAATAAAACCAAACATGGCATGAATCTTCCTTATGAGATGCTGACCAAGTGTTGTTACTTTGTAGCCGATCCATCATCCAAGATGGCCGCCAGCTGGGGACTTAGTTTTACATAGGACCCTTTGGGAAATACATAAAAATGTCTTCTTTTAGAGAACCAATAAATGGAATGGAACCAAACATGGCATGAATGTTCCTTATGAGATGTTGACCAAGTGTTGTTACTTTGCAGCCGATCCATCATCCAAGATGGCCGACAGCGGGGGACTTAGTTTAACATAGGACCATAATGGGAAATACATACAATTGTATTCTTTTAGAGAACCACTGAATGGAATTGAACCAAACATGGCATGAATGTTCCTTATGAGTTGCTGACCAAGTGTTGTTACTTTGCAGTTGATCCATCATCCAAGATGGCCGCTAGGGGGGGGGAGGGGGGGGCTTAGTTTAACATAGGACCCTATGGGAAATACATACAAATGTCTTCTTTTAGAGTACCACTGAATGGAATGAAACCAAACATGGCATGAATGTTCCTTATGAAGTGCTGACCAAGTGTTTTTACTTTGTTGCCGATTTACTGTTCAAGATGGCCACCAGGATATTTTATTAAATAACGGGACCAATATTAATCAAAATTTGGCCTCAATCATTATTTAGGTATCTGTTATGATTTTTATCAATCTTTACATGATTTCTTAAACCAAAGTAGAGTCAGGTGAGCGACACAGGCTCTTGAGAGCCTCTAGTTCTTTATACAGTCAAATGTATGTGTTTCATTCTTTCTCATCTTTTATTGCCTTTAAATGATGATTTTTACCCTTTTTGCATTTTTATGGGGGAAACTTGTATAAAATTGATAGAGTCGGAATATTTTGATTGTAAAATTTTCAACAATATTTGATTTTCTTTTACAAATTTTTTAACACTTTTCCAATTACTGCAACAACCACAAGAACAATACTTTATTTTAAGAGGGTTACACAGTTAGCTATATAACTTATATAAAAATTCAAACAAAATGCAAACATATACATTTCATACATTTATGGTATAAAAGTCAAGTATGATGATAATGTTCAATACAACTTGATAAAATGTGATGAAAAAATAAACATGACAATATAAGCTCTCAATATATTTTCAACAGGTTGATTTCAATAAATGATCTGTTATTTTGTATTTGAAAGAATTAACATTTGTAATATTTCTAAACCGTATTGGCAAATTGTTTCACAAGAATGGTCCAGAATATACAAAAGATTTTTAGAACAATTCTATTTTTGGTTTTGGGAGTTAGTGGGTTTCCTTGAACAACAACTCTCCAAGGGGTATGATTTTCTGTCTGAAACATGATGAATTTGTTAATAATAAGACATGATGGGGCATTATTTTTGATTCATTTAAATGTCATCAAAAACTTGTGATATTTTATTCTCTGGGCAACTGTCATCTAGTGTTTGAATAAGGGCTTGGAAGGAGCAAAAGGATCTGTTTCTGGTATTAATCTAGCAGCTCTCTTTTGTAATTTTAATATCCTATTTAAACCCTCACAGCTGCAACTACTCCAAACTATACAACAAAATCAATTAGTGGCAAGATATAAGGGACGACATCAAAAGTTCAATGATGGATAACTGACCCCCCTCAACTTAATTTGGGAAAAATTGATTGACCAATATGGATATATGTAAAAATCAATGTCGGATAACCAAAACTTGCAGCAGTTCAACCCCCACCCCAAACTATTTGATTTCAGTTTGTTATCCTACATTGATCTTTTGATGTCGTCCCTAAGTCTTATAGAATAATTTTCTGCAGTCTAGATTTAGAAATTTCTTAATCTTTAATAGTAGATATAGCCTAGATGAAATTTTTGAGCATTATTAAGGTATTTAGTTTAAAAATTTGTCTGATGATCCTGCCCACAAACAAAGATGGCAGACATGCCTAAAAAAATGAACATAGGGGAAAATGCAGGTTTTGGCTTGTATCTCTGAAACTAAAGCATTTAGAGCAAATCTGACAAGGATAAAAATGTTGATTAAGTTGAGATTTATCCAACCTGAAATTTTCAGCTTAATCAGACACTTCGTTGTTGGGTTGCTGACCCTGAATTGGTAATTTTAAAGAAATTTTGCAGTTTTTGGTTATCTTGAATATTATTAGAAATAGAAATATACTGTAAACAGCAAGAATGTTTTTCAAAGAAAGATCTACAAAAAAGTCAAATCATTCAAATTGCCAATTGACTCCTAAGGGATGCCTATTTACTGATAATATAAATATTATTCATCACTTTTAAAAGACAATGGTGCTTAAGTTGAATCATTTTTGCAATTGCTTACTAGAATTTCATTGTCAATAATAAATTAATCTGAAAAAACTGAGTTATTTCCCTTTGAAAAAGTATTGTGAAGTCTTGCGTTTGGTTTTAGCTTCCATCTTAATAAAACAACTGTCAACAACACATTTAGACGTCTTATTTCAAAGGTTGGAAACAACTTCAGGAAAAATTCTGTTGAACATAATACCATATAGCGGGTTATTTTTCGCGGCGTGTAAATTTTTGCTTATTTTCGCAGATAGAACAAAATTGCCAAAATAAATTCCGCCAATTTAAAAGTGTACATGCATTATAAATATTGATACAAGTTTTGAATCCGCCAAAATATTTCGTATACCTTATATAATATTCAATAATTATCACGCAATTTTACACTCGCGAAAATAACCTGTTATACGGTATACCTTATTACCAATAACTCTCAAAATCACCAAATACAGCTGAGTGAGTTTCACTTGTTTAATTGAATAATGTGCATGCTCAATTTTGGAATTGGAAGTTGTCATCCTCATTATATAATGCAGGGGAGTTGGCTGATATAAATGAGATAAAATCTGTCAGGAGTATTAAGATTATTTGCCATTTCATGTTATTTGTTGTAGCTATGAATTTTGTTGGTTTCAAACATTTATAAAAAGGGAACATTGATTAATAATAATTCTCTCTTAGCTCCAAGTTACAAATGTTGTTTCAATTTAAAAAAAGATGGCTCAAAATATTATTGTCTTGAAAGCCAAAAATTCCACCTCAGTTTGGTCCATATACATGCAACCTTTGATCAGTTAGTTGCCTATTTTTATGTCAAGTGCTTGGTCAAGTGCATGAAATGTATGTCATCTAAAAGAGTAGGGAAGACAGGAAGCAATATGAAGATTTTTACATCAAGATGACCATGAGGTCATTCCGATGTATTGCCATTGCCCAAATTTCAATTATGCAAATTAGTTTTGGGTTTTCAACCGATCTATAAAAATTATAGATCGGCGGACATTATCTAGTGCAAAATAACATTACTTATCGCTTGTTTTAAATTCATTTTTTCAATGGATACTCTTAAAAATATTTTTTTTTAAACACAATAATATGAAAATGTTTTGTCTTTACACACACATATATATATATATATATATATATAAGTAAAAAATATTGATAATATCTATGCACACCTTGCGGAAGAATATCTCAAGCTGTTTACGATAACGTTTTGCGACACTCCCGACAAGGACCGATAACTCTGTAATTGTTTTTGTGGGAAAATATGAATGGCTTCTCATATCCAATCTTTTTGAAAAATCGATTTATTTACAGAAGAGTCACAGTCCACCATGCACTTGCACTGCACTATTATTAGAATAGTAGAATAGAATGATATACAAATGGATGAAAATTATTTATACATGCAACTGTTATATTAATAATATAATATATCACTGTGTATCATCAGTACAGCGGATATAGGTACTAACCAAGCAAGGTTGGGCGGTATTTACCGCCCCCAGTATTTACCAGTGGTATTTACCGGTATTTACCGCCCCGGACAATACTCCCCAAGTGGTCAATACTGGCAAATACTGGTCAATTGAAATTTTCATGCTTCCTTTGACTGACTTATCTATCAATTCTAGTAAAAAATTGGTTGATGAGGGAAAACTTTATACCTTTGGGATGATTCAGTTTATGAAAATGAATGATATTGGTATGTTATTAATTATTAAAACATTATAAATCACAACTTTAGTTCTTAGGGATAATGATATTGCATACTTTTGGTACACATATAAAAATTGCTATATCAGTTATTTTAACATGTATAAATCAAGATATTTTTTTCTTGAAAAGGTTTGAATTTTACAGGTAAATAGAATTACAAGTGACTAGCAATATAGATTATCAGAGCATTACCTATTATATGACTTATTAATTAAAACAGCTGTCAAAAGTTTAATTACTATGTTACAACTGTCCCCTAATAAATGTTGACATAACAGGAAAAAGGTCATAAAAGTGATTTCTGAAGATTGTTTTAAACAATGAATTAATTTCTGACTATTCAACAGCCTGATAAAAATCTTCTAAATGCAGGAAATGTTTTTTTTTTTTATAAATGTATAACATACATATATATATATAAAACATTTTTTTTTTATTTTTTAATTGCATCTTTCAAAATAACTTAAGAAAACCAGATGTTATATAGTCTCTTTTAAGTGACTGACTTCATGGTGTTAATGGCTATATCTGTTTTATGATTAAATTAATATTTGATAAATCTCCATTAAACCATGTTCATGAACTGAATAATTGTGACTTTTTGGTCCTAGTACAATGTAGTAAATAAGTGACTTTCTGCCTTGTGACTATATATATCTATCCATTTACCAAGTAATTGACCTGAGGTAGGGACTAGTTTTTGTCGAGCCTGCGACTTTTGTCGCAGAAAGCTCGACATAGGGATAGTGATCCGGCGGCGGCGTTAGCTCACTTCTTAAAAGCTTTATATTTTAGAAGCTAGAAGACCTGGATGCTTCATACTTTGTATATAGATGCCTTATGTTACGAAGTTTCCGTCTGTCACATGTCCATTGTCCTTGACCTCATTTTCATGGTTCAGTGACTACTTGAAAAAAAAGTCAACATTTTTTGTAATGTTAATTTCTTTCTTATTATGAGTAATAGGATAACTATATTTAGTATGTGCGTACCTTGCAAGGTCCTCATGCCCGTCAGACAATTTTCATTTGACCTCGACCTCATTTCATGGATCAATGAACAAGGTTAAGTTTTCGTGGTCAAGTCCATATATCAGATACTATACGCAGTAGGTCTACTATATTTGGTATATGGAAGGATTGTAAGATGTACATGTCCAACTGGTAGGTGTCATCTGACCTTGACCTCATTTTTATGGTTCAGTGGTCAAAGTTAAGTTTTTGAGTTTTGGTCTTTTTTTCTAATTCTATATGCAATAGGTCAACTATATTTGGTGTATGGAAATATTTTATGATGTACATGTCAGTCTCGCAGGTTTTATTTGACCTTGACCTCATTTTCACGGTTTATTTCTCAGTGTTAAGTTTTTGTGTTTTGGTCTGTTTTTCTTCAACTATAAGCAATAGATCTACTATATTTGGTATATGGAAGGATTGTAAGGTGTACATGTCCAACTGGTAGGTGTCATCTGAAACTTGACCTCATTTTCATGGTTCAGTGGTCAAAGTTAAGTTTTTGAGTTTTGGTCTTTTTTTCTAATTCTATATGCAATAGGTCAACTATATTTGGTATATGGAAATATTTTATGATGTACATGTCAGTCTCGCAGGTTTTATTTGACCTTGACCTCATTTTCACGGTTCATTTCTCAGTGTTAAGTTTTTGTGTTTTGGTCTGTTTTTCTTCAACTATAAGCAATAGATCTACTATATTTGGTATATGGAAGGATTGTAAGGTGTACATGTCCAACTGGTAGGTGTCATCTGACCTTGACCTCATTTTCATGGTTCAGTGGTCAAAGTTAAGTTTTTGAGATTTGGTCTTTTTTTCTAATTCTATATGCAATAGGTCAACTATATTTGGTATATGGAAATATTTTATGATGTACATGTCACGCAGGTTTTATTTGACCTTGACCTCATTTTCACAGTTCATTTCTCAGTGTTAAGTTTTTGTGTTTTGGTCTGTTTTTCTTCAACTATAAGCAATAGATCAACTATATTTGTTGTATGGAAGGATTGTAAGGTGTATATGTCTGTCTGGCAGGTATCATCTGACCTTGACCTCATTTTCATGGTTCAATGGTCAATGTTAAGTTTTCATGGTTAAGTTTGTTTCTTGGATACTATAAGCAATAGGTCAACTATATTTAATGCATAAATTGATTGTAAGGTGTACATGTCTATCTGGCATGGTTCATCTGACCTTGACCTCATTTTCATGGTTCATTGGTCAATGTTAAGTTTTCTTGGTTAAGACTGTTTCTTAGAAACTATAAGCAATAGGTCAACTATGTTTGGTTTATTGAATGATTGTAAGGTGTACACGTATTTCTAGTTTGGTTTATCTGACCTTGACCTTAATTTCTTGGATCATGTTAAGTTTATGTTTTACTTGTAGTAAAGCTTTATATTTAGGACTATCAAAATAAAATCAATGGTTAGTAAAGAAGGCGAGACATTTCAGTGTGTGCACTCTTGTTATAGTAAAGTCCTATCAAAATTTGAATTGACCAGTATTTGCCAGTATTTCCCGGTATTTACCGGTATTAACCACCGGCATGGTCAATACTAGTATTGACCGCTTTTTTGCCAACCTTGTAACCAAGTGGGCATGATCGATTTTGACCTTACACGGTAACGAAAATCTTTGTTTTGCTTTATCAATATTAAATGTACATTTCTCAACATTTGAAATTCCTGCTCCCAAGTAATTTTTGCATCAATTTTCCTATTTATAAAACAACTTTGATATTCTAATAAGAACAATTAACTTGTTCATGTGCAAATAGTTGTGAATTTCAACACCAACTTTCAATTTCGATACAGTTGTTAAAAAGTAATAGTTACAAATCATAAACCTACCTGTGATTACTCATTCCTTGAACTTTTTGGGTAATAAACGAGTATGAAAATAACGTTTTTGTGTACGGTGTACAGCAACTTAACTATGCACCGTACAGAAGAATTTGTGTGGTCAGCTAAACACCGTACACAACTCTCTTTTCGGAATAAAATATCGAAAAATAACGTGTACGAAAGATTTCAATGTCAATTATTGAAACAGCTATACTTATTACACACACACAGTGGCCTTCTATCAGAAAAAGAGTTGCAATGAATATAGAATTATATTGGATAAGACGAGCGCCAACTTCTTCGACAAGTATTTGCACAAGTTTTTAGTAATCGTTCTTGTTTTGGGAAAATAATGAGACATCTCTTATCAACCTACGACCAAATCATTTCTTAAAACAACAATTATGTTTGGATTGAAGTACACATTGATCTTTTGTGAACAAAACAAAGATTTTCATTTCCGTCACTCTGCTTGGTTAGTACCGATATCCGCTGTACGATGATACACAGTGTATATTACAACAAACCGCAGTGTATACTCTGGGACTATTATTATTATTTTAGTATAATAATCCCAGGTATACTGATTTGTATCACTACAATATAATAGTTATTACGGTGCGGTTGTATTTCCTGTCATTCATTCATCATCCACGCACGAACTTGTCTCAGAAAAAAATATATCTCTGTACATTAACCTCAGTTTCAGGTATAGAGATGTGATCTTTTTCTGTGACATGTGCTTTTGACCAACCACAAGAACTTGTGGTCATCCGATGTCAGTACTTTGATTAACTTACTGTGTTATTTGAATCAAATTGAAAAAAATGTTGACCTTACAGATTAGTCAGTTTAGAGACTTTAATATTGCCATTTAAAAATATACAATTCCAAATGACATTGTATACTATTTTTTTTTTTATATTGGTATCACGTTGTCTCTGTCGTCTGCGTTGTCTGAAGACACTTGGTTTCTGGACAATAACTTTAGTTTAAGTGAATGGATCTCTATTGAATTTAAACACAAGGTTTGATACCACAAAAGGAAGATTGGGATTGATTTTGGGGGTTATAGTCCTAACAGTTCAGGAATTAGGGGCCAAAAAGGGGCAAAAAACAAGTAATTTTATAGTTTCCAGACAATTACTTGTGTTTTGGTGTATGGATCTTTCTGAAATGGTATTGCAAGTTATCACAACACAAAGGGAAGGCTGGGATTAAATTTGGGGGTAATTGCCTCAAACGTTCAGGAATTAGGGGTCAAAAAGGTGCCAAAAACAAACGTTTTTCTAATTTCCAAACAATTACTTGAGGTCATTATAAGTGTATGGATCTCTCTGAAATTGTACAGCAAGGTATCATACCACAAAGGGAAAGCTGGGATTGTGTATGTGGGTAATTACTGAAAGGCGGGTTAAAAAAATTGGGGGTTGGGGGTGGGGATTTTTTTTTCTTTAAATTTTCCATTTTTCCATTGATTTATTTTTCTTGTTTGTATATTAAGGCAAAAAATACTGATATGACAGAAGATTATACACACCAAATATGATGTGTAAATTATGATATAAAGTATTGTAACATGAATGGTAAATTTTCCTTTGATCTTCTGATGAGTTAACTCGGTTATTTTTATTAGAGTGCGTTAACTGAATGATTTTTTAGTTATTTCACTCTCCAATTCTGCCGTAGAGAACTTCTCGTTTGAAAAGCAAAGAAGTGGTCCAGGAGGAGCTTAAACCAGTGCATTAACTTCCATCTCAAAAGTTGTTAATGCACAGTCTAGCTCCGCCTCCTTGGGGTAGTAATTAGGGAGCAACCATTTGAACTTCAAGGGAGCTATGTTTTTTTGTGTCTCAGTCGGAAATTTGTTTTTGCACAAAGCGCGATCAATCTTATTTAGTTTTTCAACGCTATCAATCAAATTATTTTTTAGCTCACCTGGCCCAAAGGGCCAAGTGAGCTTTTCTCATCACTTGGCGTCCGTCGTCCGGCATCCTGCGTCTGTAAACTTTTACAAAAATCTTCTTCTCTGAAACTACTGGGCCAAATTTAACCAAACTTGGCCACAATCATCATTGGGGTATCTAGTTTAAAAAATGTGTCCGATGACCTGGCTAACCAACCAAGATGGCCGCCATGGCTAAAAATAGAACATAGGGGGTAAAATGTAGATTTTGGCTTATATCTCTGAAACCAAAGCATTTAGAGCAAATCTGACAGGAAAAAATTGTTAATTAGGCCAAGATCTATCTACCCTGACATTTTCAGACAAATCGGACAACCCGTTGTTGGGTTGCTGCCCCTGAATAAATAATTTTAAGGAAATTTTGCAGTTTTTGGTTATTATTTTGAATAATATTATAGATAGAGATAAACTGTAAAACAGCAATAATGTTCAGCAAAGTAAGATCTACAAACAAGTCAACATGGCCAAAATTGTCGGTTGACCCTTTAAGGAGTTATTGCCCTTTATAGTCAATTTTTAACCATTTTTCTAAAATTTTAGTAATCTTTTATAAAAATCTTCTCCTCCGAAACTACTGGGCCAAATTTAACCAAACTTGGTCACAATCATCATTGGGGTATCTTGTTTAAAAAATGTGTCTGATGACCCAGCTCACCAACCAAGATGTCCAACATTGCTAAAAATAGAACATAGGGGTAAAATGCAGTTTTTGGCTAATATATCTGAATCCAAAGCATTTAGAGCAAATCTGACAGTAGTAAAACTGTTCATTAAGTCAAGATCTAACTGCCCTGAAATTTTTAGACAAATCAGGCAACCCGTTGTTGGGTTGCTGCCCCTGAATTGGTAATTTTAAGAACATTTTGCAGTTTTTGGTTAATATCTTGAATATTATCTTAGATAGAGATAAACTGTAAACAGCATTTATGTATAGCAAAGTAAGATCTACAAATAAGTCAACTTGACCAAAATGGTCAATTGACCCCTGAAGGAGTTATTGCTCTTTATAGTAAATTTTCAACAATTTCGTAAATTATGTAAATTTTGGTAAACTTTCACAAAATGTTTTCCTATGAAACTTCTGAGCAAAGTTCATTAAAGATAAAGAAAATTGTAAACAGCAAGAATGTTCAGTAAAGTGAGATTGACAAACACATCATCATGACCAAAACACAATTTTATCATGAATTCTATTTTCGTTTATAATTTGTGTCCTTTGTTTAATATGCTGCTTGCGCATAGACCAAGGTGAGCGACACAGGCTCTTTAGAGCCTCTAGTTTCAATATTTAACACTATAAGTTATGGGGAAAATCTGGATTCAGAATTTATTTTTTTTGTCATCTGCTTGACCAGAATAAATAAAACTTTTCATCAAATTGAGGATCAAAATATTATTTAGAAGAATAGAAAACATACCCCCCACATAAAATTCTATTTTCGTATATTGAACAAGCTTCAAACATTTGTCCCTGGACCTTACGTGAATTCAACACACAATCAATTAATTGATCTTCCCCAGTTTTGGGGAATGAAAGAACATTTTTATTTACCTTCATAATTGGTATTAGGGATATGTTTCCTTTTTATCACAGCGTCCTTTGAAACTACAAGTCTTTTTTATGTTTTGATGGCAAATAATCATAAAATAAATTTTTGCATTACCCTGCCCCCCACCCCCCCTCCCCTTTTCTCTCCCAACCACAACCCCTTCAAGAATTTTTGGGAAGAAAAAATAAATGACTATCGAGTATGAATCAAACGGCAACAATTCTTTGAATTTTAAACGTACCTTTATCGGACAAACAAATCCAACTGACATTAATTTTCTGAAATTATATATAGTATCACGCCACTATTTTATTGACGTATGATATCTAAAAGTGCAGAAAAGTTTTATTGTTTAGGGTTTAACCTTTAACATGTGTCATAGCCCATTAATGTTACAAATCATATATAAACACGCCTTACTCATTAACATTTTTAATCCACTCAAAGCTACGCTTTTCGTGAATTAAATAAGTTAATTCGTAAAAGGCGTGCTATATATATATATAACTTATGCAATAGCAGGAAATCTTAAATTGCACAGTATTGCGCAATAGCAAGAAATCTTCTATTTCACACTATTGTGCAATAGCACAATATTGCACCAAAGCAATAAATCTTCAATTGCACAGTATTGCACAATAGCAAGAAATCTTCAATTGAAAATAAATACAAATATTTCTACCCATTTCAAATTTTTAAAGATTGATCTTTCACCACATTTATTTTTTGTTAGAAACCTATATTATTTCAAAAATTTGATCACAATCCAAATTCAGACAGTATCAAGCTTTAATGTGTGTCCAAACTTGCACCAACTGTTCAGGGTTCGACTACTCATGGGGTCGTATCAGGCTGTGCTCAGTGAAGCATTTTATTGTAACATATTGTTGTCTATTAATTAACAAGCAAACTAAGACCATTTTACTTTTCTGTATTTTCAGACAAAACGACAAAAAAAACGAGAAAAATGATTGGAATACTATGTATGGTGAGAGAGCTTGTCGACTTAGTAGGTCTGTGTCCGTATGGTCCCTCGGTTAGACCATGTGTTGAGCCAGAGAGTAGTTCACCCCAGGTTCAAGGTTTGTGTCGTGATGAGCATGTTCCTTCCCCTGTGGTAGAGTCTCCTGAGCTACCAAGGGCTGCTGACCCCGAGCAGTGTTTGGTGGAAGCACCCCGTGTTGCATTGTTTTCAGCAATGCCATTTGAGGTAGAAATCATTTCTACTTTGGATGACACTGTTGAAAATGATACAGCGGTGTTTGAGGAGGTCGAGGAACATGAGTTGGTCTTCGACATAGATGATGCTGACCTTTTCTCAACCTGGGAACAGGAGCAGCAGCAGGCTGATGAGTTTTGGGAGGATTTGGAGAGGAGAGTTCTTGAGGTTTCAGAGGAGGTGGAGGCCCTATCCGAGGATTGTGGTGAGGTAAGACACAGGTTGGAGAGTGATGATGAGACTCTGCAGATGTTTGGCGCAAACTTGGAAAGTGAGGGTCGAAATCTGCAGATGCAGTATGTTATCTCCAGGGTTTTACCTTGCTGTGGTCCTTTGGATTTAGAAGAAGGTGTAAGTGATGTGGAGGAGCTGTCTCTAGAGGATGACGAGGTCTTTACTAGTGAGCAGGATAGAGTTGTGATTTGGGACGAGGAAGGCAGAGCAGCTATGAGGAGAGTTTGGTTCAGGAGGCATTTTATGGAGAGTCATGGTCTGAATGGTTTTTGGAGGACTTTTAGAGGGTACAATTTGAGGTGTCGGATGTTTCAGCTTAGTATTGTGTGTCGTTGAGAAGAGTAGGTTCAAATTTGTATTTTTGTTAGTTTTGTCACTTTTGGCCAGTTGCCCCCAAATTACCTGACAAGTAATAAATGAATGACTGACGGTATTGATTGATCCGTTGGTTGATGTTTTAGTGATGATTGTATCTTGAACACTTCATTGACGGTTTGGTCTTTTAATAGGTCATAACAGGTTAGGAATTCTCTGGCAAAAATGAAAACTATAAAAAGATAGGAGTAAACCTGCCCTTAGTCTTACTCCCTGAGTCCCCCCCCCCTCTACCCATGTACTCTACCCTTACTTTCTTTGTATATATATGTATATATGTGTAAATAAAAGCATGAATGTTTACACAATTTTAAGTTAAGTCAGACATTGTATGTTACCAAAGGTAGATGTATAATGTTGTTGTAGTATGTTATCATCATTAGGATATCAGAGACCTTCATATGTACAGTAATCATAGAAATAGAGTATTAATTTTGTACAGCAAAAACATTCGGAATCACTAGTCATTTCGGTGCGCATTCTGGATTTCACTATACCCAAGGTAAAACTTGTAATTATCACATGACATCATCATTGAACTCAACACACCTGACTTTATCAGTAATGCACACCTTCAAATTTGATATGGATCAGACTTTGAAAAAAAAAAACAGCTGAAATTTGGTACCGATCATCAATCTTTGTCAGTCAACATTTTTTGGTGTTGTTTCCCTTTTAATGACCTTTTCTTTACCATATTTTGGACATATACTATTTATAGATACAAAAAACTATGAATTATAAATAGATAGAATAAACTATAAATTATAAATAGATAGAATAAAAACTATATTATAGAGAGATGAATAACAACTATATTATAGAGAGAGAAAAATTTTAAAAGAATTTACAAATTATCAGCAAGAGGAGATCTGTTTTGTGGAAAAAAAACTATATAGAAGATGTAGTGACAATGTACAACTGAAATGAATCAGTAAATGATTGAGATCAGAAAAGTCTCAAATTCCCAAGGTCTTAGAGATAAGAAAAGTCTCAAATTCCCAAGGTCTTAGAGATAAGAAAAGTCTCAAATTCCCAAGGTCTTAGAGATAAGAAAAGTCTCAAATTCCCAAGGTCTTAGAGATAAGAAAAGTCTCAAATTCCCAAGGTCTCAGAGATCAGAAAAGTCTCAAATTCCCAAGGTCATAGAGATAAGAAAAGTCTCAAACTCCCAAGGTCTTAGAGATAAGAAAAGTCTCAAATTCCCAAGGTCATAGAGATAAGAAAAGTCTCAAATTCCCAAGGTCTCAGAGATCAGAAAAGTCTCAAATTCCCAAGGTCATCGAGATAAGAAAAGTCTCAAATTCCCAAGGTCTCAGAGATCAGAAAAGTCTCAAATTCCCAAGGTCATAGAGATAAGAAAAGTCTCAAATTCCCAAGGTCATAGAGATAAGAAAAGTCTCAAATTCCCAAGGTCTTAGAGATAAGGTTTAGAAAGGTCACATGTTTATGTTCTCCCAGTTATCGTTGCCATCTTACAATATCTTTTTCTTTTTGATAAACATGACTTATTTTTATTTGGATTTTTTCTAAACTATTTTGTAAAATATAAAATAAAATAACACCTTTCTTAATTAGCTCTTAATGCACCTTACACCTGGAAACCTGGTAAATGAAACTTCTTGTTTAATCATCCCTCCATGTCTAGTACATCAATATAAAACCATTTTATTCACAAAGTATCAAGAACTAACCTGGGTGGGATAACTAACATGATACTTCCTAAATAGGTTGTCTGGAAGATGTGTGAATGAATGAATGAATGAATGAAAGATAATAATAGAGAGCAGAGAGACAGATATCTTAAGGGTATTGTGTACTGTTCTGTGGAGGGAAGTTATTTAGGAATGTTTATAATTCTAGTAATTTTCAGAACAGTTTGGTATTTTTGAGCTATGAAAAATTTACTATTCAAAGAAAAATTGGTTAATGTCAAATTTAGAGTCAGATTAAATGTATAACTGTTCCAGTAAATTTTAAAGTCAATATTAATAAATTTATTCAATTTTTGTTTTGTGTTTAGCTTTCATAATTTTTTTTTTTTTAATTTTCATAACTTTTTCTTCAGACCAGTTATTTATAGGTTTTTATTTTAGTATAGATGCTGTATTATGAACATCGTTCTGAAGGGCATGACTCTGACCTTGACATCCTTGATCAACCTTGAGGGTCTCCTCTTTGAATATGACCTTAAAAATCATCCCATAGTGCCATATCTATTTACATAGACTTCATGGTAAATTCTATAAAACCTGGTTAAGTCAAATGGTCCACTCCATGATGACAACCTGAACAAATTAAAAACCAGTGGCATTTGCCTTACTTGTTTCTTTTTATTGACATAATTGGTTAACATTACAATAATTACGACGGAGGAGCCAAAATTGTGTAAACATACAACACAACTGACTTAAAAATTCACACACTAAAAATTCACACACAAAAAATTCACACACTAAAAATTCACACACTAAAAATTCACACTAAAAATTCACACACAAAAAATTCACACACAAAAAAATCACACAAGCAAAGAAATATGAGTCACCAACAAAAAAAGTTCTTGGAGTTGACAGTACAGTAAAGTAAAACATAATGACATATACACTGGTAAAAAATCATTTTTCCCTACAGTTGGCGCAGTAGATACCTCTGCTTTATCTGACTGCATGACGTCCATACTTGTTTTATTTTAGGACTTACAATTGTCCAGTGAAGGTTATAGTTGTAGAGGTGTTTAGATCTCTTGTAAGTACAAGTTTCAGTACTTCTCTGTCACTAGTAATACTGAGAATAAAAGTCACTACAACTGAGCTTTTCCTGCATACGATTGGTTTCCTCACATTACTTAGTATTTTATGCAAAAGTCTATACTTTTTTAATATTTTGGTCAGTAGTTTTTTCCCTGAAAGCTGAAAGTAACATTTCATTGAGATATTTTATTGGGACTGATTCAAACACAAAACATTGCAAATTTGTGATAAAAAATAACATAAAATTCGTTTTTATTATTTCATGTTTGTTAATTAATATCAAAAGTAACCTGCAATATATTTAATTTTAATTTGAAGTAATGTGTTATAAGATGGTCTCTGATAATTTGGTGGTGACAAACATTCTACTTTTATATAAAAAAAAAAAAAAAAAAAAAAAAATATAAAAAAAAAAAAAAAAAAAAAAAAACACTGTAATAAATATGTATAATAATTAATAGTTTTTTTTCAGGTATTTTAATCCTTTCTTCAGTTTAATTTCAGAATGTTTCTGATAGACTGGATAGTGGTTGAGAAACACAGAACATCATCAGGATTTTGATGAAGTAATGGATACATTATTTCATGGGAAGGCGGAATTGAATTATATCTTGATGAAGTAATGGATACATTATTTTCATGGGAAGGCGGAATTGAAATATATCGTGATGAAGTAATGGATACATTATTTTCATGGGAAGGCGGAATTGAATTATGTCGTGATGAAGTAATGGATACATTATTTTCATGGGAAGGCGGAATTGAATTATGTCGTGATGAAGTAATGGATACATTATTTTCATGGGAAGGCGGAATTGAATTATATCGTGATGAAGTAATGGATACATTATTTTCATGGGAAGGCGGAATTGAATTATATCGTGATGAAGTAATGGATACATTATTTTCATGGGAAGGCGGAATTGAATTATGTCGTGATGGAAGTAATGGATACATTATTTTCACGGGAACTTTCCTTTTAAATATTTTGAATTAAAACATCAAACTTTATTAAATTGTAAACAAAATCACCAAAATTCTATTAATTTTAACAATAAAAACAAAATTTGTTAGATTTCAAACAAAATTTGGCAATTTTTAATTTTTTTTTAATTAAATTTCAAACAAATCACTAAAATTTATTAAAGAAGCATTAAAATATATCCATGTAATTGTTGATAAAGAGTAAAAATGCTTTTTTAAAGACATAACTAAGTAATTATCTTTTTCTGAATTAAAATAAATAACTTCATTTTTTCCAAATTTGAATAAATAACCATTCCATTTCCTAAATTTAGATATCAAAATTTAGCTCACAATAACTAAATTAGTTTGAAAATTTTAATTTTCAGTGTTTCACTGAGATTTGGACTTCCAACAACTTGAATTTAACAATACTGCATTATTAAAGGGTATGATTGCAATATGAATACATTACTTACTTTTTTTTTAAATGTTTAAAAATTGAACACTAGCAAGTCAATAGAACATTACCTACACATAGCAACAGCTCCCCATGGGAGTCCAGGGACTTGTTTTAAGGGATTGGGGGGTGGGGAGGGTTACCCCATGGGAGTCCAGGGACTTTTTTTAAGGGTTTGGGGTCAGGGAGGGTTACCCCATGGGAATCCAGGGACTTGTTTTTAAGGGCTTGGGGTCGGGGAGGGTTACCCCATGGGAGTCCAGGGACTTGTTTTTAAGGGATTGGGGGTCAGGGAGGGTTACCCCATGGGAGTCCAGGACTTGTTTTTAAGGGATGGGGGTCGGGAAGGGTTACCCCATTGGAGCCCAGGGACTTGTTTTAAGGGATTGGGGGTCGGGGAGGGTTACCCCATGGGAGTCCAGGGACTTGTTTTAAGGGATTGGGGGTCAGGGAGGGTTATCCCATGGGAGTCCAGGGAATTTTTTTAAGGGTTTGGGGTCAGGGAGGGTTACCCCATGGGAATCCAGGGACTTGTTTTTAAGGGCTTGGGGGCGCGGAGGGTTAACCCATGAAAGTCCAGTGTATTTAAGGGCTTGGAGGTCGGGGAGGGCTACCCCATGGCCTAGTGTAATAGAGATGAAGTTGAACACTAGCAAGTCAGTAGAACATTACCTATAAACTAGACATGAAACCCAATCACCATACCCAATCACCATACCCAATCACTATACCCCATCACGATACCTAATCACAATACCCAATCACGATACCCAATCACAATACCCAATCACGATACCCAATCACAATACCCAAGCACGTTCACTTAGCATGACACCCACAACCATTAACACTGTATGGATAGAATAAAAGGTAAAGTTTATACTGGCTTGCTGATGTTTTCTTCTTCGTTTTCTGTAGTTATCCCCTCGTCCCACATAGCAACAGCTTTATATATAGTTGACCTGGGACTGAGCTTTGGAGCAGGTTGGGTGGAATGAGGCAACGTCCAGGAACTGGAATTTAAGAGCTCAGAGGTCTTGGAGGAGAAGCCTAGGGGTCTGATGAAAGGGAGAGTGAGACTCCAGGCACTTGTATTTAAGGGCAAGGGGATAAGGGATAGTTAACCCAGAACAAGTCCAGGGACTTATTTTTGAGGGCATGGGGGTCGGGGAGGGTTATCCCATGGGGGTCCAGGGACTTGTTTTTAAGGGCTTGGGGTCAGGGAGGGTTACCCCATGGGAGTCCAGGGACTTGTTTTTATGGGATTGGGGGTCAGGAAGAATTACCCCATGGGAGTCCAGGATCTTGTTTTTAAGGGATGGTGGTCGGGAAGGGTTACCCCATGGGAGTACAGGGACTTGTTTTTAAGGGATTGGGGGTCAGGGAGGGTTACCCCATGGGAGTCCAGGACTTGTTTTTAAGGGATGGGGGTCGGGAAGGGTTACCCCATTGGAGTCCAGGGACTTGTTTTAAGGGATTGGGGGTCGGGGAGGGTTACCCCATGGGAGTCCAGGGACTTGTTTTAAGGGATTGGGGGTCGGGGAGGGTTACCCCATGGGAGTCCAGGGACTTTTTTTAAGGGTTTGGGGTCAGGGAGGGTTACCCCATGGGAATCCAGGGACTTGTTTTTAAGGGCTTGGGGTCGGGGAGGGTTACCCCATGGGAGTCCAGGGACTTGTTTTTAAGGGATTGGGGGTCGGGGAGGGTTACCCCATGGGAGTCCAGGACTTGTTTTTAAGGGATGGGGGTCGGGAAGGGTTACCCCATTGGAGCCCAGGGACTTGTTTTAAGGGATTGGGGGTCGGGGAGGGTTACCCCATGGGAGTCCAGGGACTTGTTTTAAGGGATTGGGGGTCAGGGAGGGTTACCCCATGGGAGTCCAGGGAATTTTTTTAAGGGTTTGGGGTCAGGGAGGGTTACCCCATGGGAATCCAGGGACTTGTTTTTAAGGGCTTGGGGGCGCGGAGGGTTAACCCATGAAAGTCCAGTGTATTTAAGGGCTTGGAGGTCGGGGAGGGCTACCCCATGGCCTAGTGTAATAGAGATGAAGAAGTTGCTGGGTAAGGAGGGGAAGTAAGTAATGTGTTGGTGTTGTAATTTCACACTGTTCTGATACTGTTTAGTTGCTTTGAAGTTTGTGAAGTACAAATAACCCTGTACTTTTGGATGAAATGCATTATAAATTTCAAAATAATGAACACTTCCCTTTTCTGAATTAAAATAAATAACACTTTCTGTTCTGGATTTTAAATAAATAACACTTTCTTTTCTGAATTTAAATAAATAACACTTTCTTTTCTGGATTAAGATAAATAACACTTTCTTTTCTGAATTTAAATATAAATATCACTTTCTTTTCTGGATTTTAAATAATTCCTTTTATAGTTTTTAGATAAATAACCATTCCTTTTTCTAAATTTAAATAAATAAACCTTCCTTTTTCAAAATTTAAATAAGTAATCCTTCCTTTTTTAAAATTATAAATAAATAAACCTTCGTTTTTATTAAATTTGAATAAATAACCATTTCTTTTTTTAAATTTGAATAAATAACCATTTCTTTTTCTAAATTTAAATAAATAACCTTCTTTTTTCTAAATTTAAGTAAGTAATCCTTCCTTTTTTAAAATTATAAATAAATAAACCTTCGTTTTTATTAAATTTGAATAAATAACCATTTCTTTTTTTAAATTTGAATAAATAACCATTTCTTTTTCTAAATTTAAATAAATAACCTTCTTTTTTCTAAATTTGAAATAATGACCCCTTTTTTTTTGTGTGCTGGTGGTGTTACCACAGGTTTGTGTATGCGTCTAGTGTAGTTGGGAGTCATAGACTCTTACACTGCCGCTGGATAGCTTATATTCATAGGTGAAAAGAAAGCTGAGTGTGTAAGTCTTTCCTTCCAGTACATAGCCTCTACACTAACAAGACTTCTACAGTGCCTCCCCGTGACAGCACATGGTAACTAGGATCTAGTGTCCTAGGCTTAACTGTAGAGGATCTCGGAGTAGCAAGGACCCTAGAGATGAAGTGTGTAGGCTGATCGACATGCGGACATCCCTAGCACTCATCAACCTTGCCCCAGTTATGGGTTAAATAGCCGGCTGAATGATGGTTATCAGCCTTGAAAGGATGTCTAGGAGAAGAAAACTCTGATATGAAATTTTTGGTAGATTTGACTCGTCAACCTTGGTCTGCAATTGATCTAAAGGAAAAAAAGCTTGAGTAAAGATTCTCTGGTTCTCCAGGTTTGGGATTGAGAGATATGCCAACAACCTATCCTTGTAAAAAGGAAAAATGATTATATACCAATTAATCTCCCAGATGAGGAACATCACAACCGGGTCTGCATGAAGCTTTAACATTCAAAAGACAAGGTAAATATGCATAAGGTACATATAGTAGATGTCTAGTCATTTCATTTGAGTAGTTATGATTTTGATGTATAAATTCACGTCTGGATATAGTATTACATAAGTCCACAAGATAATTAACATGGAGCACCAAAAATATTCATTGATATTCTGTTTTAGTGTAGAAAAGGGATACATT
The DNA here is from genome assembly GCF_021869535.1 of Mytilus californianus. NCBI lineage: Eukaryota > Metazoa > Mollusca > Bivalvia > Mytilida > Mytilidae > Mytilus > Mytilus californianus. Next base: position 40,365,003 of record NW_026262712.1, read on the forward strand.
TCTAAGGGAGCAATCTGACACTAACCAGAAAACCAGATTGAGTAAGGGGTCATCCATAATTGTCAACCATTTTCCAAAGTGTACAAAACATACACTTGGGGGGAGGAGGTTAAAAAATCAACATTTTTAAAGTATGCTTTTTTTTATTTATCAAATAAAACAGTCAGATATGTTTCAGTTTATTTTCAATGCAAATTTCTATATTAAACTAAACTATAATAGACTTGATCTTAATTTTTTTTAAGAATGATTGAATCTTGTCTTGAAATCTGAAAATGGTTGATGTACACTTTTTAAGGGAGGGTAGGAGGTCTGAAAAAGTGTATGTTTTGTACACTTTGGAAAATGGTTGACAATTATGGATGACCCCTTATATCAACCCAACAAAATGGAGAATTTTAACAATGGTGCTCCTGAAAGAATAGGAAGGGTACACAGTTCCTGTTCCACAGGTCACAATTAACAGTTATGACCAAAATATGTATTACCAATAAGAATTCATAGGTTGAAAAAAAATCATGCATAAACTAAAAATAAAAAACTATAAAAATTCACGAGAATTAGCCTAGTAAATTAAGAAGTATTATGCCATGTTAATTGGCACTCATACCACATCTTCTTATATCTATGTATAATTTATTAGATAAAATGTTATGTATTAGTAAGTTATAAGTTATTATTTATTATAGTGACATGTGTATCATAACATACATCTAAACAATTACATGTATATACATAGCAATTTGATATTTACACCTGGCCCATTGGACCTATATGTCACTTTAGCAATATTGTATCTAATTTATCTGTATTAACTGCTATGATTAGATGTTGATTAATTGACTAAATTCCATATACATGTATAGATATCGAAATAAGATGTGGTATAATTGCCAATGAGACAACTGAACCCACCAGAGACTAAAAGATATATAAGTTAACAACTATTGGTCAACATACAGGCCTTCAATAAGTGTTTAAAACTATCAAAGTTGATGGATTCAATTTTTTTTCAGTTATCCAGGATATTTTGAAAACACGTAAATGATTTACTGAAGGAAAATCAAAGGAAAGTAGGACCTGGACGTAAAATAATACCAACTTTAAGGTATGTATGTTGACGGTAACATTAAATCCTTGTTTCAAGGTAACATTAAAGATAATGAACGGTTCTAGTTTATTGCTTCTATAATAATACAATACCCAATTACAGATATAAAAATATGAAGATGTGGTATGATTGCAATTTTGAAAACTCTCCACAAGAAACCAAATGACATATAAATTAACAGCTATAGGTCACAATTCTGCCTTCAAAAATGATTAAAAACCATACCACATAGTTTGCTATAAATGGGCCAAAAAATGAAAATTGTAAAAAAATTCAATCGAGAAAACAAACTGCCTAATTCATGTCCAAAATAATGAACAAAACAAATATGTAACACAGCAACAAACATTACCACAGCAACAAACATTAACCACTGAATTGCAGGCACATACAGAGTGTGGCAGGGTTAAACTAGTTTGAAGGCATATTGTCCTTATCCATCAAATCTTTGGTTAAATGAAAATTTTTAATCCATGGTGCCTGAAAAAATTGACATGTTTATTTTAAACAAATCTGAAGTAAAATGTAAGTACAATGGTGGCATTTCATACTTAAGATGCCATAAGATTTAATACAGTTCTGAACTGCTTTATATGAAGAATTTCTTTAGCCTCTGTCTCCTGGTTACCCCATATATGGATAAAATGTAAATATCTTCTGACATCAACATTATATATATTATTTTGTGAATTTTAGTTTGTTTTGAATGAAATTTTATTTTCTATTTGTAGACAAAGCATGATTGTTAATTTAGAAATCAACTGAAGCAGAAGAATGGATTCTGTTGATCTGAGGAACTTGGAAACACTTATTGACAAAAAAAATATGTAGTAATACAATTATATTTAAAGAGAGAGATAGAAAGAGGGGGGAGAGCCAGTTGTAAAGATTTATTCTTTTAAACCAGATATGTTGATTACATTCGAATTTCATAGGCCTACAGTTCCCCCCTAAATGGTCTTAGTTAATACATGTACTAGGTGTTTAATGTAAGACTTTGATGTGACTTGTGAGAACAATCAGCTGCCATTGGTTTAAATCTATTTTTATGCCCTTTCAGTTGGGGGGGGGGGGGGCATATTGTTTTACTCCTGCCCTTACGCTCTACCATCCTATTATAGGTATATAGATATAAGAAGATGTGAAATTGGTGACAATGAGACAACTCTCCATCCAATTCACAGCTATTCCAGATAACTACTCCTAGAGTTTAATGAGTTATCTCCCATATTTGTAGGTACTTTTTGTCTCGCCTTGACGGAGTCAAAAAGCAAGACATAGGTATGCTGTTTCCGGCGTCGGCGGCGATGGCATCAACAATGTATTAGTTTGTGATTAGGTCTATTTTATGGTGAACCACAAGTGGTATGTCAATCATATTTGGTATGCAGTTGTATAAGCATTGGCACATCTAATTTCCATCGAGATTATTTGGCCCTGCCCCCTCAGTCGTGGTCTATTGACTTCGAAACTTTTGCTTATTGTCGAGCCTTCGACTTTAGTCGAAAAAGCGAGACATAGCGATCCTACATTCCGTCGGCGTCGTCGTCGTCGGCGGCGGCGTCCACAAATATTCACTCTGTGGTTAAAGTTTTTGAAATTTTAATAACTTTCTTAAACTACCTTGGATTTCTACCAAACTTGGACAGAAGCTTGTTTATGATCATAAGATAGTATCCAGAAGTAAATTTTGTAAAAATAAAATTCCATTTTTTCCGTATTTTACTTATAAATGGACTTAGTTTTTCTGCCGGGAAATATTACATTCACTCTGTGGTTAAAGTTTTTAAAATTTTAATAACTTTCTTAAACTATCCTGGGTTTCTACCAAACTTGGACAGAAGCTTGTTTATGATCATAAGATAGTATCCAGAAGGAAATTTTGTAAAATAATAAATCCATTTTTTCCGTATTTTACTTTTAAATGGACTTAGATTTTCTGCCAGGAAACAACACATTCACTCTGTGGTTAAAGTTTTTAAAATTTTAATAACTTTCTTATACTATTTTGGATTTGTACCAAACTTGGACAGAAGCTTGTTTATGATCAAAAGCTAGTATCTAGAAGGAAATTTTGTAAAATAATAAATCCATTTTTTCCGTATTTTACTTTTAAATGGACTTAGATTTCCTGTCAGGAAACAACACATTCACTCTGCGGTTAAAGTTTTTTAAATTTTAATAACTTTCTTATACTATTTTGGATTTGCACCAAACTTTAACAGAAGCTTGTTTATGATCAAATGCTAGTATCTAGAAGGAAATTTTGTTTTCTTCAAGTTAACATTACATTCAGTCTGCAGATAAAGTTTTTAAACATTTATTAGATTCATAAACTATCCTGGATTTTTACCAAACTTGGACAGAAAGTTCTTACAATCAAAAGATAGTATCAAGAGGAATATTTTTATTGATTTACTTCCTCATTTTTGTTGAGCCTGCGATTAACAGAAAAAGTAGGCGAGACACTGGGTTCCGCGGAACCCTTACGAATTTTTTTACATGTATTAGTTTGTGATTAGGTCAGTTTATGGGGAACAACAAGTGGTAGGTCAATGATATTTGGTATGCAGTTGTTTAAGCATTGCCATATCTCATTTCCATGGAGATAATTTGGCTCAGCCCCCTTAGTCATGGTCTATTGACTTTGAAAATTTTTCTTAGTTATCATGTATTAGTTTGTGATTAGGTCAGTTCAAGTGGAACGATTAGTGGTAGGCCAATGTTAATTGGTAATCAGTTGTATAAGCATTGACACATCTCATTTCCATGGAGAATTTTTTGGCTTCGTCCCTCAGTCACAGTCTAATGACTTTGAAACTTATCTTAGTTTACATGTATTAGTTTGTGATTAGATCAGTTTAAGATGAACTGCTAATGTTAAGTCAATGATATTTGGTATGCAAATTTATTGGCATTTGCAAGTATTGTTTCCATGGAGATTATATAGCCCCAACCCCTCTTCATGGTTCATTGACTTTGAAACTTTTACATAGTTTACAAGTTAATTTGTATTTAGGTTTGGGAACGACTTATAATAAGTCAATGGTATTTGGTATGCAGTTGTATTAGCATTGGCACATCTCATTTACATGGAGATTGTTTAGCCATGTAACTCAGTCATGGTTCATTGACTTTGAATATTTGCATAACTTGTGTAAGATGTTAAAGTATTGCTATTTTGATTTCAACATTTGCATAATCAAAATTACAAAAAGGCGAGACATATCTCTGTGATAACAGTTTATGATATTTTGATATTTCCTGATAAGGCTAATGCAAATAGAAGATTTAACTTGTTTTTAAATTTAACAAACTGAGCATAAGTTGTGAGGAATGGAAACTAGCAGGCTGAGTTTTAGGACTAGGGGGAGGGAATACACTTGTTTATCTCTTCATATGAGCTAATTTTGTTCACTGCATGGAAGGCCTGCAATAAATTAGAATGTATTAGTTTTATATATAATTGTTATTTATTTTTTGTTAGATATGCTATATAAGATGTAAATAAAGTAAGATGACAGTATTATTTAGAGCTCTGTAAATAAAATCGGCTTGTAAACAGGTCTAGATAATGAATTAAGTGGATTGGTCTGACATTGGGATTTCAAATTATATTTACGTCGTCATCATCTACAAAAGTGCTTCCATTCTCAATATTATCTGATATTAAACGCCCCTTCCTCCCAATTATGACTTCATTTTAAGTTTAATGAGTTATCTCCCATATTTGTAGGTACTTTTGGTAACAGTATTTCATGATAAGGCTAATGCAAATAGGAGACAACTCTTGTTTTTTGTAGAAAAGAAGATTTAACTTGTTTTTAAATTTAATGGTAAATCCTGTGACTTTGTAAATTTTTTCTTAGCTTTAAAATAATATTTAAAACCCTGTCCATGAAATTGAACATTGCTCCTCTTGATTTTAGTAAGTGAATTCTCTTGCAATAGTTTAAAAGAAATGTCAAATAGTATTTCATAATGCATTAGAAGGAATGGTATATTTTATAGAATGCTAGTATTGTTTTACTTGTATGTTTAGTGGTCACTAAAAATGTAATGTATTATTTGTTTTCCTATTTACTATTATCAAGTGGAATAAAATGACCTAATTTCCCTGTTTGCTAGTTCATAACGATTGTAAGGTTGAAATTTCTGTAACAATTAAACACCTATGATTCTTCCCTACAATGTATGAGTTTTTTTTAAAGCAGAGTGTATTTTTTTTCAATATTGCCATATTCTTATGTCTTAAGTAGCAGTATTATATAAGGTGATTGCTACATAAATCGTTTCTCATTTTAATAAATAACATTTATTTGAACTTTTTTATGTTTCATTAAAATATTATTAAAATAATATTTTGTTCCGCTTTTTGTCGAGCCTTCGACTTTAGTCGAAAAAGCGAGACATAGCGATCCTACATTCCGTCGGCGTTGTTGTCGGCGGCGTCCACAAATATTCACTCTGTGGTTAAAGTTTTTGAAATTTTAATAACTTTCTTAAACTATCCTGGATTTGTACCAAACTTGGACAGAAGCTTGTTTATGATCATAAGATAATATCCAGAAGTAAATTTTGTAAAAATAAAATTCCTGTTTTCCGTATTTTACTTGTAAATGGACTTAGTTTTTCTGCCAGGAAACATTACATTCGATCTGTGGTTAAAGTTTTTTAAGTTTTAATAACTTTCTTAAACTATCCTGGATTTGTACCAAATTTTGGACAGAAGTTTGTTTATGATCAAAAGCTAGTATCTAGAAGGAAATTTTGTTAAAATTTGTACCTGTTTATCCGTATTTTACCTATAAATGGACTTAGTTTTTCTTCCAGTTAACATTAAATACAGTCTGCAGTTAAAGTTTTTAAAACATTTATTAGATTCATAAACTATCCTGGATTTATACCAAACTTTGACAGAAGCTTCTTACAATCAAAAGATAGTATCTAAAGGAATATTTATATTGATTTTTTTCCTCATTTTTGTTGAGCCTGCAATTAACAGCAAAAGTAGGCGAGACACTGGGTTCCGTGGAACCCTTATGAATTTTTAGAAATAATCTTGTTTCAGTTATTTTGTGAGGAAGAGTTTTGAGTTTAAATCCCTGGCTGGGTCAGACCACACAAGACTAAAAGCTGGTATTTGCTTGTAATAATATTTCAGGTTATATTTATCCCTTCAGAATAACATTTTAGGGTATAGTGATTCTATAGATATAAGAAGATGTGGTATGAGTGCCAATGAGACAACTCACCATCTGCTGAATTATGTTTTGGGGTATGGCGATTCCTGTCGATTTTGAGGTTCACTTTTAATTCAATGGTAATCATTTCGAATTGTTTTTTTTTCGCTTGTTTTTTTTTACATAGATCAGGCCATAATGGTTTCTGCATTTGAAATTGCATCATGTTTTGTTATATTGGCATCTCTTACAACTTGCTTACAGTGACCTATAGTTTTTAACACCTACATCATGAAATAAGTACCTACTAATTTGTACTACTAGTATATAGTAATAACACTGTCTGTCATCTGACATTTGTGTAACCTCCGATCAAGAATATCAGGACCTGTTATGTTTTATGCACAGTATACCTTTAAAATGAAGGTACATTGTCATTAGACAATAATCAACATTTGATAGTTATTTCAAAGCTATGTGGAGGTAATCTGACTAGCATTTGTATGACATAAATGTGACATTTTTCATGCAAAGACTTGCAAGGCAAAAAGAATAAGATACCATTAGTTATTATCGTTTATTGGGAAAGACTGTACTTTGACATTTTCATAGCTTTTTTTTTTGGTTTTACTCTATTGTTGAGTTACTGTCACATTGTATTTACCCAAAACGTGACATCTTCTTGGAGCCTTTTGAAAACCTTCAAGGAAACCAACTAAAACTGGACTACTTAGTACATTTGAACTTGTATAAAAAAAATATTTCACTTCTTGCCACAGGAAACTTGGATGCAATGTTTTTATCTTAATATTGTGGTAGGTTTTTCATTAGTTATTTTATAAACATAATATAACTTATCATACTTGATTACATGTATGGGAAGTTAAGTCGCCATCTGTGTTTAGGGTTCACAGATACTATACCTCCCATTTAGGTATAGTAACGTCCCCGCCATACATATCAAGTATCTGCTAGTACTGGTATAAACTGAGGGAGATAGATCGCTCAGTTGGACCCTGACCGTCAGACCAAGGGTGACTTGGTCAGACTGCGACCGAGTCGTGGTCTAAACCTTTTCCATAGTACCATGCATGAACTGAGAGAGATCGATCACTCAGTTGGACCGTGACCAAGGGTGACTTGGTCAGACTGCGACCGAGTCACAGTCTAAGTACCATACATATCAAGTATCCGCAAGTACTGGTATGAGACCGAGTAGCATGACTTGGTCAGACCGTGTACCATGTATCCGCTTTACTGGTACAAGTTTGGCAGAGCCCCGTGGCTATGTCAATATGTTTTTATCCAAATTTTAATTGGGGATGTTTTTAATTTTTATCCAAATTTTAATTGGGAGAGTTTTTATCTTTTTATCCATATTTTAATTGGGGATGTTTTTATCTTTTAATCCAATTTTTATTGGGGATGTTTTTATCTTTTATTCAAATTTTTATTGGGGATGTTTTTATCTTTTTATCCATATTTTAATTGGGGATGTTTTTAACTTTTAATCAAATTTTTATTGAGGATGTTTTTATCTTTTATTCAAATTTTAATTGGGGATGTTTTTATCTTTTATTCAAATTTTAATTGGGGATGTTTTTAACTTTTTATCCAAATTTTTAATTGGGGATGTTTTTATCTTTTATTCAAATTTTAATTGGGGATGTTTTAAATTTTTATCCAAATTTTAATTGGGGATATTTTCTAACTTTTAATCAAATTTTTATTGGGGATGTTTTTATCTTTTATTCAAATTTTAATTGGGGATGTTTTTATCTTTTAATCCAAATTTTAATTGGGGATGTTTTTATCTTTTATTCAAATTTTAATTGGGGATGTTTTAAATTTTTATCCATATTTTAATTGGGGGTGTTTTTAACTTTTTATCCAAATTTTAATTGGGGATGTTTTTAACTTTTTATCCAAATTTTAATTGGGGATGTTTTTATCTTTTATTCAAATTTTAATTGGGGATGTTTTTATCTTTTATTCAAATTTTAATTGGGGATGTTTTTAACTTTTTATCCAAATTTTAATTGGGGATGTTTTTTATCTTTTATTCAAATTTTAATTGGGGATGTTTTAAATTTTTATCCATATTTTAATTGGGGATGTTTTAAATTTTTATCAAAATTTTAATTTGGGATGTTTTTAACTTTTTATCCAAATTTTAATTGGGGATGTTTTTAATCTTTTATTCAAATTTTAATTGGGGATGTTTTTATCTTTTATCCAAATTTTAATTGGGGATGTTTTTATCTTTTATTCAAATTTTAATTGGGGATGTTTTTAACTTTTTATCCAAATTTTAATTGGGGATGTTTTTATCTTTTATTCAAATTTTAATTGGGGATGTTTTAAATTTTTATCCATATTTTAATTGGGATGTTTTAAATTTTTATCCATATTTTAATTGGGGATGTTTTAAATTTTTATCCATATTTTAATTGGGGGTGTTTTTAACTTTTTATCCAAATTTTAATTGGGGATGTTTTTAACTTTTTATCCAAATTTTGATTGGGGATGTTTTTATCTTTTATTCAAATTTTAATTGGGGATGTTTTTATTTTTTATTCAAATTTTAATTGGGGATGTTTTTAACTTTTATCCAAATTTTAATTGGGGATGTTTTTATCTTTTATTCAAATTTTAATTGGGGATATTTAAATTTTTATCCATATTTTAATTGGGGGTGTTTTTAACTTTTTATCTAAATTTTAATTGGGGATGGTTTTTTTTAATTTGTTAAATGGGTCAGGTTTTTTCATATTGGCTGTATAAGTCATGCTTTAGTCAAATCAGAGACTCTAAAATTGGTACTCCGAAAGGAAGAGACTGGTGGTCACTGCGGCCATTTGTTTCGGTGAACTAGCACCTTAAAGTCCAGATAACCCTCAGGCCAGCTGGCTAGTACATTAGCAGACAGGTACTTTTGTACCATTTGGCATTTTTAAAACTTTTGGCAATTTTTACTTTAGACTTTTTTTTTTTCATTTTTTTTTTAAATATTTTTTAAATATTTTTTACACCTTTCAATTAAATATATATTTTGGCTGCAAAATGGTTATCCAAGGATAATTTCTTCAAATAAAATTTACATCACACATTTTGGCTTATTGTAACTTTGGCTGTTACCTTAATTTTAAAAATAATGATAACCATTTAATATTGAAATAAAAACTACAACTCCAAATTAGCTCAATATTAAAAAAAAACATGAAAAGTTTAGATCTTCTTTTCAGTATTGAAATTTTTTCATTTTTCCATGCCTGGTACTTCATGATTAAAATCTTTTCAACAACTAACACTTTCATGGGGATATTTAACACACAGAGTAGGCTAATATAGGTGGTTAAGGTTGATATGGATAAGAGAGAAATGGAGGGAGGATGAGGGTAAATAATGAGAGTGGTATGTATGGATATATGTTCTATAGGGAGAAAAAGGAAAAATTGAGTAGATGAGGGTAATATTGAGAGTTGTATGTAAAGTAGTTAGGGAGAGAATGTTAATTTCTTTATAAGGGCTTGATGTACTGGTCTAATGGAAGTGCAGTTTTCTTTTTTCTCTTGTGTAGTTCTTATTTTCTTCAAAAATCTGGAGTAAACATTTTAACTTCTAAAAGTACTGCTGTCAAAAATTAACAAGTTAACAGCCTTTTTTGTTACTGATTATGTGCTGCTTATATATATAAACATTGTAGCACTTCTCAGTGACTTGATAGGGTTGCAGCTTTTCATCAATTTTAACAGCAGTCTCTTACAGTTATAGATGCAGTGATCAGCACACTTACACTATATTAATGTTTCTTTTATTCTGAGAAAATTTGCTTTCCAGTCTTATATAAATTTCTTGGTCTAATGTTTCTTCTGTATCTTTGCTGTCATGTTTGTAGTTCATTATCATCATATGCGTTTTATCAGTCTTAGAATGCTGAAATTGTGTGTAGGGTATACTTCACAAGCAACATACAAAATGGGTCACTAAGCCATTCTATAATGGCATACATCATTTTATATCCAAGCCTCTTTTAAACTTTTTAAAAACAGCTTTGGTACTCCTGTCAGTGTTTGAAGCACAGCAAAGTGGAACTAGACTCTAAAATTGGTATATACTGGTTCTTACGCTAAGCATGCTGGTGTTTGGAGTCGAAATATTGAGTCTGGGATAGGGTGACACATTTCCAATAGGACTTTCTTGTGAACTTGCATGTTAAAAAAATTCACATCATCTTTTTAGCTGGGCGAGGTGAGCTTTTCTCATCACTTGGCGTCCTTCCTTTAATTTTACTAAAATCATCTCTGTAACAACTGAGCAAAAGTTAACCAAATTTGGTCATTATTGGGGCATCTTGTTTAAAAAATATGTCTGATGACCCAGCCTACCAAGATGGCTGCCATGGCTAAAAATAGAGCATTGGGATAAACTGAAGATTTTGGCATATATTTCTGTAACCAAAACATTTAGAGCAAATCTGACAATGGGGTAAAAATGTTCATCAGGTCAAGATTTATCTGCCCTAAAATTCAGACAAAACTTAATTGGTAATTTTAATTTTTTTTTCTTCCATTTTTGGTTACAAGCTTGAATATTATTATAGATAGAGATAAATTGTAAACAGCAATAATGTTCAGCAAAGTAAGATCTACAAATAAGTCAACATTACAAAAATTTTCAATTGTCCCTTTATGGAATTTGTGCCCTTTAATGTCAATTTTTTACTTTTTTTTGTAAAATTTTGTAATCTTCTTCTCTGAAACAGATATGACAAATTCGACCAAACTTATCCACAATCATCATCAGGGTATCTAGTTGAAAAAATGTGACCTATGACCTCACCTTCCAACCAAGATGACTGCCATGGCTAAAAATAGTATGTAGGGGTAAAATGCAGTTTTTGACTTCTATCTATGAAACTAAAGCAAAATATAACAGTTGCATTATTTCATGCATCAATTTTAAACATAAATCAGGTGAGCGTCACAGGCTCCTCTAGTTTACATATGTAACACATAGAAATGTGAACTCCAACCCCACCCCAACTTTTCCGATTCCCCCAAATGTGTCAACATGACATCACTGAACTGTAAAACATGTCTTAATGTAAAAGGGCATCATCATGTTTAGTGATGCCTGTAACTTTAAATTGAAAACTTGATCAACAGTTTATCATTTAAAGAGCTTTTAAAAGAGGGACGAAAGATACCAGAGGGACAGTCAAACGCATAGATCAAAATTAAACTGACGACGCCATGCCTAAAAATGAAAAAGACAAACAGACAAATAATAGTACACATGACACAACATAGAAAACTAACAAGAGTGCACACACTGAAATGTCTCGCCTTCTTTACTAATCATTGATATTATGTTGATAGTCCTAAATAAAAAGCTTTATTTCAACTGTCACATAAACCTAACATTAACCAAGAAAACTAAACATTGACCAATGAACCATGAAAATGAGGTCAAGGTAAGATGAAACATGCCAAGCAGGCATGTACAGCTAACAATTCTTCAATACAACAAATATAATAGACCTTTTGCTTATTGTTTAAGAAAAACAGACCAAAACACAAAAACTTAATACTGAGCAATGAACTGGGAAAATGGGTCAAAGTCAAATAAAACCTTCGCGACGACATATAGATCATAAAAAATTTCCATACACCAAATACAGTTGACCTATTGCATATAGTATTAGAAAAAAAGACCAAAACTCAAAAACTTATCTTTGACCACTGATACATGAAAACGAGGTCAAGGTCAGATGACACTGTGACCTGCCAGCTAGACATGTACACCTTAACATCATTCCATACACCAAATATAGTAGACCTATTGCATACAGTATAAGAAAAACCGACCAAACCACAAAACCTAACTATAACCACTGAACCATGAAAATGAGGTCAAGGTCAGATGACACCTGCCAGTTGGACATGTACACCTTACAGTCCTTCCATACACCGAATATACTTTACCTATTGCTTATAGAATCTGAGATATGGACTTGACCACCAAAACTTAACCTTGTTCACTGATCCATGAAATGAGGTCGAGGTCAAGTGAAAACTATCTGACAGGGCATGAGGACCTTGCAAGGTACGCACATACCAGATATAGTTATCCTATTACTTATAATAAGAGAGAATTTAACATTACAAAAAATCTTAGTCACTGAACCATGAAAATGAGGTCAAGGACATTGAACATGTGACTGACGGAAACTTCGTAACATGAGGCATCCATAAATAAAGTATGAAGCATCCAGGTCTTCTACTTTCTAAAATATAAAGCTGTTAAGAAGTTAGCTACTGCCGCCGCCGCCGCTGGATCACTATCCATATGTCGAGCTTTCTGCGACAAAAGTACTCAACATGTGGCACCCGTCGTGTTGCTTATGTTATTTCAAACCCGGTAAATAGTCTAATTAGGTAGGTCACATTCATGAAAAGGGAAGAGGATTGTAGTAACGACGTATGGAACATATCCGATATCATCTGTGAAACGGTTATTCCATAACGGTCAACCAATGCGTGATGGTGTCTGTAAAATTTACATAGAGATGATTTCAACTTCACCATTTGGAATTCTTGGTTTAATAGCTTCCTCAAAATGTGATGTTTATGACTTTGAGTATGAATGTCCTACAAGTACTGTATTATATATGACATATAAATATATTATAATTCGGCTCAATAACCACCGTTCATGGTACACAACCAACAAAAACTGTCCTCTCACAAGACATCTTCGTTCAACGAAACATTCTTTTGATAATGTTACTTTCCAAATCATAGAAGTCAACACCGAGTGGGACACCACGGCGAGAAGGAGAAGAGAAAATTTTTGGATCCACCGACTCCACACTTTAGAACCTGATGGTCTTAACGAAAAAGATGAGAAAAGATACAGGAAATATAAAGAATAATTTAGTACACAGCATCGTCCTTTTTATCATGTAATATTGGCCAACGGACGTTGTTAACTTCAACTACCAATTTTGTAAAAATCTTGAACTTCATCCAAATTATGTATTATTTTCAAGGCAGCTAAATTCAAGTGCAACATATACATTGAGCTGTAAAAGTTTCTTATCATCTACATCCGAGTTCACCTGGATAGATGCACGCTTGATAAAGCTAGTTAGTCTAGCGAAATATTGCGTTTATTTTCATCATTTTGTAAATATTTTAAACATTCTTATATTTACATACTAAATAGTGTGTTAAAATTACATTGTTAGGCAATCTATAATTTTATTTGTGTAATTGAATTAATCTCTGTACTGATTAATCCACACTCCCATAGATTTGTATGTCATGTGCTGCTATTTATAGGCACTTACATATATTGTCATACAATGTAATTTTTACACACTATTTCAATATTTAGATGTTTAAATTGTTTATAATGCGATAAAAAAATAAACGCAATATACTTGCATCTACCAATATCAGTTGGATCCTATCCCAAATAAGTTTATATGGACCCCTGAAGCAATCCATCTCTACACATTAAATAGTAACAGTATAGAGAGTAAAAACAAATTTGAACAGTTTTTGAAATCCACTTTTAAAGACTCTGAATCAGCAGTAAATTCATTTAATACCATACTATATGAAAATGCTTTCAAGTCTGCTAAACTAGTTAAGAAAGTCCCAGTCAGAAATAAAAATCAAAATAGGTCAAAAAGACGACCTTGGTTTTCTGAATCTTGCCGTGAACTTGGTGTTACAGTAAAAAATTATGAAAAGTTAGTTAATAAACATCCCTATAATTCTAAATACAGACATAAATTTTATTCTTTCAGATCTAGACTTAGACGTCTATGTAAATATGAAGAAAATAAAAACAAAAAAGATATATTTTTAGAACTTTATGCATGTGAGAAAGACCCAAAGATGTTTTGGAACATTTTGAATAAATTAAGTAGACAAAAAAGTAATAACCAACAAAACGAATCTTTACCACAAGAAGATTTCATCCAGTTTTACAAAAAAATGAATAGCTGTGACATAAACCACAATAGTTTTCAGTCTAAAATTATTAAAGATTTTGACTCTCTAAAAGAAAAGTTTAATTTATCACATGTTACAGATGACTTGACTCACTTGAGTTCAGAGATAACAATTGAAGAGATAGTAACAGCTATTCGTTTAATTAAAAATGGCAAAAGCACATCAGCCGACATGATTTCAAATGAAATGTTGAAAAATGCAATCCCTGTTTTAATAAAACCACTTCATAAACTCTTTAATAGCATATTCGAATCTGGTCAATTTCCGAGAATATGGAATGAAAGCTTACTTGTTCTCTTGCATAAGAAAGGGGACAAATTTGATCCAGGGAACTATAGAGGTATATCTATTAGTTCCAACCTGGGTAAACTTTTCAATAAAGTTTTATATAAACGTTTAGTAAAATTTATGGATATCAAAAATTTAATAAGTAAAAATCAAATTGGTTTTAAAGAGAAAAGTCGTACAGCTGACCACATATTCACTCTTAAGACCATAACTGATCAATATAGACAAAAAAAGAAAAAAGTTTTTGCTGCCTTCTTAGACTTAAAAAAGGCATTTGATACCGTATGGCGACTAGGTTTATTTTCTAAACTCATAAAACATAATATCCCCCAAAAAATGTTTAATGTTATTTATTCAATGTATACTGATACAGTATGTAGAATAAAATTCTCTAATGGGCTGAGTCCTCCATTCCTATCAGAAAGTGGTGTTAAACAAAGTGACGTATTGAGTCCCCTTCTTTTTAACTATTTTATAAATGAACTAGTAGGTAATCTTGATAAAAAACATACGGATCCAATTGCCATTGGGGATACCTCTTTGAACATTCTTTTATATGCAGACGATATTGTTTTACTATCTGAAAGCAAAGAGGGTCTACAAAAATCTCTTGATATTTTACATGAATATTGTTGATCATGGAAACTACAAGTTAATACTGATAAATCAAAAGTTATATTTAATTCTAATGGCAAGACATTGTTAAACAATTTTACCTATGATAGTGCATATCTTGAAACGGTTACAAATTATTGTTACTTGGGTATTGTTTTAAAGTATAATGGCAATTTTTGCCTTGCTGTGAATACTCTAATGGAAAAAGCCAGGAAGCCATACTATAAGATAAAGAAAACTAAAGGTCTCAACAACCCATGTAGACTTCTTGACAAATTGTTTGGTTGTTTAGTTACTCCCATTCTTACATATTGTAGTGAAATTTGGGGGGGTGGATTCACATTTTAAAGACTCTGATCCCTTTGAAAAACTTCATGTTAAATTTATCAAGGATATATTAGGGGTTCACTGTAAGGCATCTAATGATGGAGGTCGAGCCGAACTTAATAGAATTCCCTTGAAAAATAAAATATTATATTCAATATTCAACTACCTGAACCATATAGTTTCTTCGGAAAATTCTTTGGCATATGATATATTCACTAAATCTGTAGATTCAAACCCTTGGGTCATAAAGGTCAAGGGTCTTTTGAATGGACTTGGAATGTCTTATATCATCAATAACTTTAATTATGTTAAAGGTAATTTAAATTCCAAGAAACAAATAATTAATGGCCAATGTTTGCAAGTTCAAAATGCAAATATATTTGAATAAAAAAAGTTAGACTTTTTCAAGAGTGTCTACATAATGGGCAGAAGACCACCCTATGTTGATATATTGAAAAACAGAAGTGACAGAGCTGCAATATGTAAGATCCGTATAAGCGCTCATATACTGATGATTGAAAGAGGGAGACATCTAAATATTCCCAGAAATGAGAGATACTGCTCTGTAGGTAATTCTGGTCAAATTGAAAATGAAAAACATTTTCTTTTACATTGTAAAAAATACTCAACTAAAAGGGCCATATTTTACCAAAAAGTTTCAAATATAATCGCTGATCCTACAAAATTTCAAAAACATGAAAATAATATAATCTTTTTATTAAATAATAATTCATACACAATCCTAAAATTGACTTCCTCTTTCATTTCAGACAGTCTGAACCTGCGTAAAGCAGAACAAACTCTATAAAATTGTCAATATGTCTAATTCATAATCATTGTTTATAATATTACATATTAATATAGTCATTATTTGCAATACTTATTATGTATGATCAACTATGTAATTAATATACCATGAGCCTTAACCATTGAGGCTTGTTTAGGGGGGTATCAATATCCCATATCCCATTAAGTTTTTATCCCAATATCCCATATCCCTATAATGTTTACCCCTAATATCCCAATAAATATTTTATACAAATATCCCATATCCCTAAAACTATTTTGAAATATCCCAAAAAATCATTATAAATTCATTCCCAAACCCATTTTTTTCTCATCATCACTTCTGATGAGGATTTTGGCTCAACTTCAACAATTTTGACTGAAAAATGATCAAATTATATTATCTATTTTCAAAATACTAACATTTGATTAAAATTATATTCCTTGTTGAACTAGAATATAAAGAGAAAAAAAACTGTGGTAAAGGAAATTTACAGTGCATACTTCCATTGTTAAATAAGAAAATGTGTCCAAAAGATGAAGTGTTCCAACAATCACTTTTCATGTGATCATAAACGATTAATTTGGTGTAAGGGGTCTAATTTCAGACATTTTTTTTAATTGTTCAAACCATGATGTATATGTCTGTAAAATTTCATTTTGATAGCATTTTTCTTTCATTGATAAGAAACTTCATCCTGCACGTTAACCTATGTTGGAAAGAACAGAAGGACGCAACACTGTTTCTAGACCTCTGACATCCAACGGCTGTTTTGCCAGACAAGCTGAGGCTGTGGGACGTCAGAGCACGCCCATATCAAAAAGTGGATATTCAGCATGCAAGTTCAAAAACTCAAAATTTAACACAAGAAAGCTTTCTGCTAATGCACGTACATTAAACTTAACTATTGCAATATTTTTACACCAAGCAAAATTTGCACAGCCCTTGTTTTGCAAAGAATTTTGACTTTGTGATCTTGAACTTTATGAAATTCATAGATCACAATATTTTTGTTACTTTTACTAATTTCCTTCCTCAAAACACCAGTAATAGAAGAAAAGATTACACTGATTATTTAGTCCTAATTCTAATTCTAGTTTAAACTTTTAAAAAGCTATTTAAGAGGTAATTTCAAATTCAAACAGGGCATCCATTTTGTACGGCTAAATATCCACTTTTGACGTCCCACGGCTCCAGCTTGTCTGGCAAAACAGCCGTTGCACATCAGAGCAATCACGGACTACCCTTGGTCAATAATCTATTACAATCATTGAAACGTATAGAGACCGCTGAAGATCCTCGGCACGTAAAAAATAAGAGGTGAAACACCAGAAAATATCCCGTAATCATATAAAGCATCAAAATAAACAAAAATATTGACAACACTATATAATCTATGATTATTTCAAGAAAATTATCAATGCATATGAGCATATAATATAAAAAAGAAGATGTAGTATGATTGCCAATGAGACAACTCTTCACAAGATACCAAATGACACAGATAAATAACTATGGGTCACCGTACTACTTTCAACAATGAGCAAAGCTCATACCGCATAGTCAGCAATAAAAGGTCCCGTAATGACAAATGTAGAACAATTCAAACAAGAAAACTAACGGCCTAATTTATGTATAAAAAAATGAACAAAAAACAAATATGTAACACAGCAACAAACTACAACCACTGAATTACAGGCTCCTGACTTGGGACAGGCACATACATACAGAATGTGGCGGGGTTAAACATGTTAGCGGGATCCCAACCCTCCCCTTAACCTGGGACATTGGTGTAACAATACAACATAAGAACGAACTATACAAATCAGTTGAAAAAGGCTTAACTCATCAGATGGATACAAATAGAAAAACATCTAACAAAAACACAGAGTGGACGTGACCGAGTACTTGTGCATCCCATCAACAAAAAGACACTAAGTACAGATCTGAGAGTACTCGCAGTTACTGACAGCTAGTTCAAAGCCAATAACAACAAAAAAAAAAATCATGCATCTAAGACTAAATTATCAATCATTACACATCCAACATCCAATGGCACGGTAAACAACATCTCCGTAAAAATGAGGATGTGCTATCCCGTTTGAAATAAGTTTTCTACAGGTACAACCAAACTTCAAAACCAAATCTTTATATCTACGGAAGAATTTAGTAAAGATGTTAAGTGATTTGTGGTAACGAAATCTCTGATTTAATAATTTACCAGTGATACAAAGATTACGTTCATTAAAATCCAAAAACGTTACAATAGACACGGGCATAGCGAAAGAGTTGTGATATACAAACACCGTAAGATAGTGCAAAAGGAACATCACCATCCAAAATAGGAAAATTAACAATAAGGAACGAAGTATGGAAAGCAAAACAAATACTTTAAAAATTATCAGTACATATGAGCATATAAATATCGAAAATAGATTAATACTTTTTGCTTGGGTGGGTTTGGATGACTTTTAAATAAAACGACCATAATTTGATAAACTCAATGAAAATCACAAAGCACTAAAATGACCTTATATATTAATTTTTTTGGGCAATTTTATCAAGTGAGATGTAAATATTTCTGTACTTAACTTTTAAATTCCGCTTATTTTTTTTCATGTTCAAAATTCAATATCCTTAAAAATGCATCAATATCCCATATCCCATTTACTTTTAGGACAAATATCCCATATCCCTAAAATTAAAATTGCAAATATCCCGTATCCCAATACACCCTAAACAAGCTCATCATTTATTGTTGATGAGTTTGTGCTAATAAATAAAATATTTATTTATTATCTACCAAAGTGAAATCAGAGCGAAGATGTCTTGTGATGGGATTGCTGATTATCTAGCCGAATATTTCTTCCACGTACTGAATTCCACAGATGCTATATGTCAAAACATAAACAGAGTTCTCCGTTTTACAGTTGCAATTTACGTAGATGGTATATTTTTGTTTTGTAAGGGAGCTGATGAAAGATCTGCTAGTATTAGCACCTTTACAACGTAAAACTAGAATCTACAATATATATGAGTTAATATATGTCATTATTGTGGCCTATGTAATTAGGTAGACAGGATGTAAAGTACATGTCAAATTAGATGTATAAACTTATGAGGGGCCTGATGGGGGGGGGGGGGGGGGGGGGGGGGTCTCATCACGATTCACGAGTTGATTTTTTTGTCAATTGCGATTCACTTGCCGTTTACATTTCATTTGTAAATCGAAAGTAACGTGATCAATTCTCGATTAATTAACAATTTACAGTTATAAGAAACGTTCCAATAAGAATTTGTACAAATCCTTGGTTCCAACTTTATAGAAATGAATTCTAAATATCGATCTAAACGTTTTATAAGGATAATGATTATGCAGTGTAATAGTCTAACAAAGTTCATCAAGTTCATTTATACTGTGATTCCTGGTTTAAAAAAAGGGGCCCAACTTTTGTTGATCAGAACTGCCCCCTGAAACTAATTGAAGTGAAATTTTGAACTAGATTTTCAGATCTTATATCCTAATCTTCATATTTAAGTGCCACATCAGTCAAATCATGTAATTACTGTCTAGTAAACTTATGCATTAGTCCTTCAAAGTCTGACAAAGATGTATAGCTAGTATTATTATACCTCACTATGTTTTTTCTATATAAAAAATAATGAAATAATTGTGCTATTTCATTCCACAGACTATTTGCCAGTCAATAGTTTCAAAGACTATTACCCCGGTTAATAGTTTTATAATCATATTTCCCGTACTATTTCATGCTTATTTTTCATTGGACAATAATGACGTCATTAACCATTCTGCTTGGATTTTGTGTGCTTGGCAACGTCAAACTCTAATATCGTAAACGGTATAATACATGTGTCGATCGTAATTTCACTTACAAGACGCAATTATAAACGAGAAAGAAAATCTTTGCGACATATTTTAAAAAAATCTAAAATATAGTACTTAATTTATAAGATGGGTTTGTCATCGTCTTCTAGACCTGTATTTGCGTTTGGTGTACTTTAGCTAGAATTTATTATATGCACGGAAAGTTTTAACACAAGTATTTCTAGTCTTGATTGCAATTAATGAAATATTTACAAATACAACACAGACTATAAAAAACAAACGTATCGTTCATCTTGTGCATGTCAAGTTATGTGGCATTTTTCTTTTCTTTCAGATGATAAATGTACACTTTTAGAAAGTTAGTTAGCTTGGTATAATAAACACTTAATGATTGTGTTGTTCAGTATAATAAAACACCTAATGACTGGTTGTGCGGGTAATAGCAAGTTTGTTGTCCCTTCGCATACCAACTATTGCCCTCGGCTTCGCCTCGAGCAATAGTTGGTATCTCAGGGACAACAAACTTGCTATTACCCTCACACCCAGTCAATAGGTGTATAATATACATACATCCTTGGTCCCTTGCTGTTACCCGGAATAATGTTGATTTTCATCTTTATTTAAAGATGCATATACAATATTATTTTGAAACAATACACTTGCTATCTTGAGTTCTAATTCCATCAACAACTGCCAGTCCATACTTAACCAATGCAATATGACAATTGATTGCCTTTCTTGTTTTCAGCATACTGTAGGTGCCCTTTTTGTTAATTTTCCATACACTGTAGGTGCCCTTTTTGTTAATTTTCCATACACTGTAGGTGCCCTTTTTATAAATTTTTGCGCGCTCTAGATGCTCTTTTTCAATTAAGTTACCATGCCCTTTTTGTGTGATAGGGGAAACACTAAATTACTACTACTAACCACAGCGTACATGTACATTTTTTAACTGGCCCCTTCCACTATTTCAACCAAGAATGATAACTTTATATGAAATGCTATAGTTTGTGAGACTTTATTCCTATAAGATGTGTGTATTAATTATATTTATAGTTATAAACCAAATCATGTGTGAATTAACCCTTACAACATTTGAGGAAATTTTCGTATACCCGTTCCTATTATGTACAGAAATATGAGAAATGTATGCAATTTATATGATTATTTTTCTTATTTTCAACACATATTTTAAATTGTGACTATCTATAGTTCCGTTTTCTATCTGTATAGACCAATGATCAACAAGTGCATATATTTTTGTGGAATAAAAAAAATTATCAGCAATATAATAACTGTGCGAACACAATTTTTACTAAAGTATTATTGTCTTTGGCCTAATACATGTAATAATCACAAACTAGTGTATATACTACAAGCGTCCAGTAAATGTCTTACTATCAAATTATGTAATTATGTAAAAGCTGCATGGAATATTCGATCTAATAAAGTCTCATTAATTTATATGTCGTTGTATTATACTATTGTTCTCTGCTGCCTATCCATGTTTTATATTATGTAATATTTGTTGTTATTTTTGACATAGCATGTCTATGCTTTTGCAATAAAGATTCATTCATTCATTCAACACACTCTCTTTAGAACTGTTAGTTAATGTTAATGTTCAGTTGCAAATACTTCATGCATATTGAGGACAAAATCGGAGAAATATAGTAACTGGTAAAACTATTCAGACATCTCCATCTAAAATAGAACAACATGGAATGCTAACTATACTTAAACAAAAACAAAAACACTTATATGCGATTTTCAAAGATTTTTTTTTGTTTAATTACAGAATGAACCTTTGTTGCACATGTGTTACAGTACTACTTAAGTCTGTCTGTCTATTTGTCTGTCTGTCAATGAACTCCTATTTGGATAGCAGCTCGACAGAGAAGAATGCAAACGTATGATTGCGTTTGTAATCTGTTGGACTCATATTTCCAAATTGCCCTTACTTTCAATTACGAGCTGGTTGTATACTTAGCCTCAACACCTTGTGATGTTTGAATTTGCTTTTAATTTTTTCACAGATTAAATTTTGGTTTAGATTGTGTCACAGTATAACAACAGGGTTGAGTACAGGTTCCCATGATGAGTTTAAACTGGGTCCTCAACGCAGAGAGAAAATCCCGCACATGGAGGCGGGCCTCTATTGGTCCCCGACCCGAAACAATAATGAATACTAACTAGTTCAGCGAAACGGTTGCTACACTTAACCCGAAACATACGAATGAACTTAAATATATAAAAAAAACCACACACACACAAGATTAACAAAGGCTAGAGGAGTCTGCCTTGGGACAGGCGCCATAATGCGATTTATGATTTTTGACTAACCTGCCCCCTATACCTGTAGCAAATGAGGAATAAACAACAGCACTTCTTAAAACAGGGGAAAAACTCAATTTAAAAGAGGTCAGAGTCCGATGTTAGAATAGGTAACAGAAGAAACTACGCAAATGGCAATAATAAACATAAAAGAACAAAGGACCAGTAGCAGTAACTAACATGCAAGCTCCAGGATTGCAGTACAATTTTGGGAATTTGTGTCATTGGTAGTACAATTTGCATTTCTTGAACAAAGAAATCTAGGGATATTTGGTCAAATAAAATAATACCTGAACTTATTACCAGAACATATAAAAATTATTCTTTTTTCTTTGGTTTTGTTCTCAAATAGAATTTTTTCTCCCATAGGATATTTCTTTCTCCCATAGGATATTTTTCTCCCATAGGATATTATTTTTCTCCCATAGGACATATCTTTCTCCGAAAGGATCTTTTTCTCTCTTATGATTTGCTTTAATCTCCCATAGGATTTTTATTCTCTCTTAGGATTTTTTTATCCCTTAGTATTCATTCTTAACCCTTAGGATTTTTTTTTTATCCCACAGGATATTTTTTCTATAATGAAATCCCTTAGGATTTTTATTAATCCTATCAGATATTTTTTATCCCATAGGATTATTTTATTAGACAAATATCCTATAGGATAAACCATATCCTGTAGGAAATGCTTTATTTGTCCTAAGGGATTTGTTTAGTCCTAAGGGAGAAAATATATCCTGTAGGATATCTTTATTCTCCTAAGGGATTATAAATCCCGTAGGATTTTAACATTCTGTATGATATTAAAAATATCCTATGGGAAAAAATAACATCCTACAGGATTTTGTCACTTTTGTGGATTGTTTTACCTATCCCCAGAGGTACATTATTGCCAAATTTGATGATTCTACCTTAAACAAAAGTGTATTTCCAATTTGCACTCATGAGAAGTGCAAATTAATCCAAGAACATGTTCCAGGCTTTCAAATATTCGGCTTTTGGTGTAATTCCTGCTAAATTAAATCCAGAAAATCACTTTTCATTTTTTTTAGAATACTTTTTTTTTATAAAATCTGCTACGTTTTAATTTTTGACATTAGTCTGTGAACTAGCAGACGACTATAATCTTGTCATCGCATTCTAAACATGTTGATTTTGAAATATAATATACATTTTATTTCCTCTTATTTTCTTTACCGGTGATTGCTCTATTATTACAATTCTTATTTGGCAATTATAGCATGTCAATCAATGAATACAAACATGTAGATTCGCTCTCCTTAATTGAATGTGCATTTTAATGAGTTATTCGGAAAGCTAGTAATGGCATCAATTATTTTTAGTATAAATATAAAATCATCGTCTGTCAACAGCAGTTCTATACTTATGGATAGGATATCTTTTGACAGTCTTAAAATGTTGCTGTTAATGGCTTTCCCAAAGTGTGCATACATTCATGTTGTAAAAAAATATTGAAAGAAAAGACAAATTATCACAACGTTTCCTAAATTTAATGCCCGAAAAAGTGTTATTATTGGTGAGGATTTTGTTGTACGTCATTAGGAGATATGCTCTTTATGTTTTTTTTCCATAGTGAATGGATCAGAAAGGTTTTTTTTAACAACTCATTGGCTAATTGGCGTTTCAAATGCAAGCACGTGGAACGCGATATATACTTCAACCATTTCACAATTTCAATGCTATCAATCAGCTATTACAATTACCGCAATCGATTGGTTGTGGACGTTTTTTTGAAGAAGAAAATTGGAAAAAAAGAGGTAAACGATATCAAGGAAACATCACAAGTCAAAACAGAAAAAAAACAACAGACAACACCATAACCGACAAGAAAACGACAAAAGACAATCGACAGTCCACATAATGTCGCACAAAGACTCAGCAACAATAACAACACCAAAAACTGGGGGTGAACTTCTTCTCCGACAGATTGATAGATCCTGCTCTACTATAAGCACCCGTCGTGTTCTCACTGAAGGTAGATATTTTGGTTTTAAGTATCATTTACCGAATATTGTTACGTTTTGTTCACTATAGCACAATGGTGGTCACATACGCTAGATATTCAATGACATAATAGTGGTCACATACGCTAGATATTCATCGACATAATGGTGGTCACATACGCTAGATATTCATCGACATAATAGTGGTCACATACGTTAGATATTCATCGACATAATGATGGTCACATACGCTAGATATTCATCGACATAATGGTGGTCACATACGCTAGTTATTCATTGACATAATTGTGGCCACATACGCTAGATATTCATCGACATAATAGTGGTC
The DNA here is from genome assembly GCF_021869535.1 of Mytilus californianus. Lineage (NCBI taxonomy): Eukaryota > Metazoa > Mollusca > Bivalvia > Mytilida > Mytilidae > Mytilus > Mytilus californianus. Next base: position 40,389,835 of record NW_026262712.1, read on the forward strand.
ACATACGCTAGATATTCATCGACATAATAGTGGTCACATACGCTAGATACTCATCTACATGATGGTGGTCACATACGCTAGATATTCATCGACATAATGGTGGTCACATATGCTAGATATTCATCGACATAATAGTGGTCACATACGCTAGATACTCATCTACATGATGGTGGTCACATACGCTAGTTATTCATCGACAACATGTTGGTCACATACGCTAGATATTCATCGACATAATGGTGGTCACATACGCTAGATATTCATCGACAACATGTTGGTCACATACGCTAGATATTCATCGACATAATGGTGGTCACATACGCTAGATATTCATCGACAACATGTTGGTCACATACGCTAGATATTCATCGACATAATGGTAGTCACATACGCTAGATATTCATCGACATAATGGTAGTCACATACGCTAGATATTCATTGACATAATTGTGGCCACATACGCTAGATATTCATCGACAATATGGTAGTCACATCCGCAAGATATTCATCGACAAAATGGTGGTCACATACGCTAGATATTCATCGACATATTGGTGGTCACATACGCTAGATATTCATTGACATAATTGTGGCCACATACGCTAGATATTCATCGACAATATGGTGGTCACATCCGCAAGATATTCATCGACAAAATGGTGGTCACATACGCTAGATATTCATCGACATATTGGTGGTCACATACGCTAGATATTCATCGACATAATGGTGGCCACATACGCTAGATATTCATCGGTATAATGGTGGCCACATACGTTCGATATTCATCGACATGCTGGTGGTCAAATACGCTAGATACTCATCGACATGATGGTGGTTACATACGATAGATATTCATCGACATATTGGTGGTCACATACGCTAGATATTCATTGACATAATGGTGGCCACATACGCTAGATATTCATTGACATAATGGTGGCCACATACGCTAGATATTCATCGACATAATGTTGGTCACATACGCTAGATATTCATCGACATAATGGTGGCCACATTCGCTAGATATTCATCGACATAATGGTGGTCACATACGCTAGATATTCATCGACATAAAAGTGGTCACATACGCTAGACATTCATCAACAACATGGCTATAAAGGGTTGGTAATATCAAGACAATATCCTTATAACAGAGATTACAGAAAAAAAAGATAGTATTCAAATAATGTTTATTTAATACCAAGTCGGACTACGGTACACAAATTATCATGTGACTTTCAAAACAATCGTCAACAAGGACATTGGATTAATATTTTCGATCAATAACTTTGTGCATAAACTCAACATTCAATAACGGTAGACATTGTTTATGTTGATTGGTTATGTCTTTGTGAATATTGCATTATTATGGGCTTTCATGGTTGTCAAAGTGTTTTATATCACTGGATGTAAGCTCCTTTTGGAGGTTTCGGTACTTCTTCAGGGTCAAGGCCGTTTTGCTTCATCTCGATGGCAATTTCAAATAAATAATCATAACACTCGCACCTGAAATTAATAAAAGATATAAACATAAATTTATTAAAGAGAAACGAAAAAGGGCATGCTTGAATTGTTGTACATTTGTCATTTTGGGGCTTTTTATAGCTGACTATGCGGTATGGGCTGTGCTCATTGTTGAAGGCCGTACGGTAACCAATAGTTGTTTATTTCTGTGTCATTTTGGTCTCTTATGGATAGTTGTCTCATCGGCAATCATACCACATCTTCTTTTTATATGTATTATTTTCTGAAAGAAAAGAAAGGCAACTAAGAAAAACATTTTTTTTTCAAAATGGCTGCATCCGCGCCTGAGATTAAGGTTATATAATGGTAATCATTTTGTAACAAGTGTCTTGTTATTTTTTATATTGTCATGATTATGCAACAAAAACAACCTTCATCTTTTAATGTATTGTTGTAATAAACTTATTCTGGAATAATCGGACGGAAAATTTCATACAGCAATAATACGTCTGGTCTAAAAGAATCGTTTATAACAAAATATATACTAGTCAGAAAAATGGCTACTAGTCCGAACTTTTCATTACAAAACTCGGAAACCAATTAGTTTTTATATTTTATATAAGTTTTTCTCAGGTTTCTGACGGTTGCATGTTTTGTCCATGATTATTATATATTAAGTATTTTTTTTCGATGCAAAAAAAAAAATAAAATTGTAACAGTCCATACATATTATAACATCTGCATTAAAATATAGAATGGCACAGACTTATATTTGCATGTGTGTATGTATGTATCTGAGAAAGGTAAAACAACAGGTTAGCCTCACAAGTTGCAGACAGGTATATAAAGTCTACATTACACAATTATTCGGGTATTACACAAGAAACGTATGCCAAACCAAATTATCAATACTTGTTATAATCATCCCGTGTACAATGTTATTTCCAGAGTTTTAAAGTAATCTATTAGATAATATGTTTTAATTGGCCCTAATATGCTAAAATCAGCATGACTAATATGTATTGAAAAGGTCCTGTCATACGGACCAGCTGTACCTACTTCCCGTCATACGGACTGGCCATACGCACACGCTGTATCTACTTCCTGTCATACGAACTGGCCATACGGACCAGCTGTATCTGCTTCCTGTCATACGGACTGGCCATACTGACCAGCTTCATCTACTTCCTGTCATACGGACTGGCCATACGGACCAGCTGTATCTACTTCCTGTCATACGGACTGGCCATACGGATCAGCTGTGTCTACTTCTTGTCATACGGACTGGCCATACTGACCAGTCATATGGACTGTTTTGATTATTTAATAAAAGTGTTACTAACTTGCTGATTCTGTATTTGCCCTGTATTGATTTCAGTCAGCTGTTTTGATCCTTAGCCCTACGGCCCTCGGGACTAATACAGCAGACCTTGAATCAATACATGGGCAAATACAGAATCAGCAAGTAAGTAACACTATAAAACGACATATTTTGCCCGGGAAATTCTACCGAATCACAATACTGGATAAATATTTATATGTTTCAGCTTCTTAATGTTTTAACATATATATCAATTGTAAAATACATCGATTTTTTAATTTTCTGTTTGTAGAATTTTTCTTTTGATAAAAAAAAAAATTAAGCCTAAACTCAATGCAAATGATTTTGAATTTTTTTTCTTTTCTTTTGGTAATTTTATTTGACAAAGTTTTATCGAATTTTGACCTAGTGTAGAGAGATAAAGTGCACATAATTAAATGTAAGAACTTATCGACCCTTTACCAGCCGATCTGAACCGACAGAGTTATCGACCCTGATTGTGACTTGTATAGCTGCGTTTAGTGAGCTTTACTGATCTGATATTCTATTTAATTTCACGGATTCGTACGGCGCCAAAATAGTATATGTTTTTTCTTTGCTTTTTGGTTGCTGTCTTTGATTGTATGTATCAAAATTGATTACGAAGCCTGATCGAAGCCCTTTTCAAAACATACATAGTCTTGGCTTTCTCCCATGTTGGTCCCCAAACATAAACTCCATGACGACGAACAAGTACAGCACAGGATTCTGGATAATCTTTCATTGCCAAGGCCATTCTTTTCTGTAAAATATAAAAAGCTAAAAATGTGCAACTAAATTTTTTTTTTAGGGAAATTACGTCAATCTATACGTGTCTGCATGCACTCTTAAGGTACAGCTTTGGTTGCCTTATATGGTAGACTCACGCTAGCATGCTCGAATGGAGGGTGTCGTAGATTAGATACTCAATCGGGTCAATAATTCATCAATTTGAAATTAGGTAGTTGGTTCTCAACTAGCACGCGGTATTTAGATGAAGTAGCAAAAGACTTATAGGCTTGAAGACAACATATAGAACACGTTAGCATGACAGAAAGGAGAAGAAAGTAGACAATACCTTGTGAACTAGCTAGCACATTACAAATATGACTCATAGTGTTGGTCTGGTATAATGTAGGATTCGTTATTTTATCAAATCATCACATTATCGGTATGAAATGCATATGATATTTGCCGCTGGACGTTCAAAACCAATCCCTTCATTATTCATTTCTATAGACAGAACGAGATTTTTATTGTAGATGTTTGTTGGAAATTTTAAGTTGAAAGTGGAAATATTGAACTAAACATAAAATGATCTAATCTATCAGTTCAGGATTTAAAAAGAAAAACATTCGTCATGTTGTGGCTTTGTATACCTTGCTATGCGGTATTGATTTTGCTTGTTGTTGACGACCGTATGGTGATCTACCAGTACTGTTGCGAACATCTCTGTCATTCTGGTCTTTGATGAATAGTAGTATTGCCAATCATATTACATATGCTTATTTCATATTCACTCTTCATAAAGACGCAAATGTTAAGGTGGTTACAGGGAGATAACTCTGTAAAAATCAGCTGAACGTTTTAATCACGTTCTATTGTTAAGGAAATATTAAGCTTCTCAATGATCCAAAATTAGTGTTTCCAAACTGCTTTATATCCAGTGAAATTTTGCCGAGAAAGTGTGTGGTTCAAGTTTTTGGATTTTTTTTATATTTTTGTCAAAGAGTCAAAATAAATATTTTGTCAAAATTTTATGAAAATTAAACGAGCCAAATTAATTTTAGTCAAGGTGTTTGGTACCACCTTAAACTATATTATATCTTCATAACCGAGTCAGTTTAATAATAAAAATAATAATAATAACTTTATTCGTAACCATTATAGTTTTAAACTTTAAAATTCGGGAAAAGAGAAGCGGGAGATACCAAAAGGATATTTAAAGACAAACTGGCAAAACCATGGCAAAAACTGAAAAAAAAACGCTGAATAGACGAAAAACAGTACAAAACATAACATAGAAATCAAAAGAATGAGCAACACGAACCCCACAAAACAATCGATGGGTGATATCAGGTGCTCCGGAAGGGTAAGCAGATCCTTCTTCACATTTGGCGCCCGTAGTGTTTCTCATGCAAGTACAAATTTGATGTAAATCGGCGGACTTGTATGTCGGATAATGCATGCACAGCTGGAGCAGACACTCATTGTGTCAACTCACCCGGGTTAGCTTCGTTTTTAGTTTTATCGATTGTAAGTTTCTTTTACTTAGTTTGTTAATTATAAGTTTGAATTGGACTTCAGAGGTTTAAAAATCGGTTTACAATTAATTTACCTTTAGATCTTTTTCTTCTGGTGTATTTTCAACAATAGGCACGATCAATTCATCATCATATTTGTAGTTACCGCCTGAAAACAAATCAAGTTAAACGAAAATTAAAACACTATAATAACGTAACAACAACAAAATCAGAACAAGCTTGACTTTAGGATAAGGATTTATATGAACTGTTTACTTATATGTTGGCAAAGCACAAGGTCATGCGTTTCTCTGACTGTTTATGGCGTGTTTACACTTAATCCGTTGGATGTATAATGATTAATACTTTAGTCTGGGATTACATGATTTATTTATTAGATGTAATTGGCTTTGAACTAGCGTTCTCTACATGTAACTGAGAGTACTCTTATGTCGGTGCTTTGTTTCTATTGTTTTTATGTTGTTTGTTTTGTGCCTCGTACCGATCTTTTGAGTTAAGCCAATTTCCACTGATTTTTATAGTTTGTTCTAATGTTGTTCTGTTACACCACTGTCCCAGGTTAGGGGAGGGTTGAGCGCCCACAAACATTTTAACCCTGCCACTGGCCTGTACCGATTTCAGTGATTGTCGTTGGTTCATGTCTGTCATATTTGTTTTTCGTGAATTGTTTTGTTATAAGTTAGGCCGTTGGTTTTCTCGTTTGAATAGGTTAACACTTTTCCTGTCGGGGCCTTTTATAGCTGACTATACGGAATGGCTTTTTTTCTCATTATTGAAGGCCGTACGGTTGACTATGATTTCTTATTACTCCTCATTTGACCTCTTTTGGATAGTTGTCTCATTTGAAATAATACCACATCTCCTTATCTTTATATTGACGCATAACAATATAAAAATATTAATTATTTCAGGTAAGGGAGCTACCATTTTTATGGGGGCTAGGATGAAAAATTTTGTCCTGCATTTTTTTTTTAGTTGTAATCTCTGTCCTGCCTTTGTATTTTTCACTCTATTCTGTTCTGCCTTTTTTATTAGTTTATCCTGACTTTTTTTACATAAATTGTTATCCTGCCTTTTTGTTTTGCCAAGTTGCTCATCCTGCAATTTTTTTCACTTAAAACTCCTGTCCTGCCTTTTTTTTAAATTTGATCCTAGCCCTTCCCCCACCCCCAATACAAATCAAATGGTAGCTCCCTAAAGGTATCATTGACTTGCATTTATGATTGATTGACGTGTGTTTGTTCTTCATCATGCGACAGATTTTGATGATATCGAAGACGAAAACCAATTGTACAATTAAGGATATTCGCTCTTCTGTTTCAAAATAACAAGCTTTTTAAAAGACTGTTATAGATTGAAAGAATATGAATAAGGGAACTTAAAAAGAAGAAAAAAACGATAGGTCCGTGTTCTAGCTTTTGAGATATAATCAATTGAAAATTTGGCGGGAAATGGTTTTCTCTAGATTATTCATACATTTAACATTGATACCTTTTTCCTTTCAAAAATAATGAAAAAATAACAAGGATTTTATAAAATTTTCAAAAATGACTTTTAAAACTATATGCAATAAAATTATGAAAAGAAAAGTAGGGGTCAGTGGGCAAATTTTTTATTGGCACCGCATGGATAAAACTAGAGGATTCCGAATATCTGACAAAAAGTAAAAAAACAAGAGTTAAGTAAATAAAGCTATTTCCCAATATTCCTAGGAGTACTGAATTCTGAAAAAAAATACGTCAGTCAAATTTGTTTTTCGTAAATTGATTTTTGAATTTTAGGCGGTCAGTTTTCTCTTTTGAATTGTTTCACATGTTTCATGTTGGGGCCTTTTATGGTTGATTATACGGTATGGGTTTTTCTCATTGTTGAAATTTAAGGCCGTGCGGTGGCATATACTTGCTTATATCAACTAGATAGGTGTCTCATTGGCAATCATGCCACATCTCCTTATTTTGATAATCAGTGATGGCGTATGCGATGTTAAAACGTTGGTTCGTAAAACTGATAGCACGAGTCCGTAAGATAGATGATATCTAACTTAAGTGCGCACTTTCGGTTACAGACAATTACATTGTTGTATTAATCACAAACCTGAGTTATGCTTCTGTATTCCTTTGATCATTTCTTGATGAGTTATTCTAAATTCTGTCCCAGGATACAAAAGTGTTGCCATGACAGCATGCTTTGAATGCGTATGTATTACAGCACCGGCCTCTTTATAAAAAACATTATTCTGCCGTTAGAAAAATGTTCAACAACAATCTTTTATAGCTATTACATTTGCATGTAATAATTGTACCTTATAGTTATGTTAAATTTTATGTATGTTCTCTTTAGCTATGTACAAAATGTAACGTGTAGTTTTATGAGAAATAAACTCATTCCTTCGTAGCTGCTATAATGGATGAAATTTCACTTAAATATTTCAATTTAAGGACACTGCTTACCTCTCATGGTAAAGGCATTCATGAACAATGGAGTACATTGACTTTTTCGTAATTTTTTGGACGGTGGCGGATGGCTGATATCTTCGCCATGTATTGTCTGAACAAATAAATCTTCCGGCTGAAAAGAAAATTAATTGAACCAAATAAGACAATATTGCAATAACAGTACAATTGGATCAACAGCTCTGGAATAGGAATTTTATAAAATCACCGAAATAAGTTCTAGGAGTTTTGTAAAATCCTTAATAAAAAGTTTAAAGTTAATATATTAAGAATTTATTTTACTAAATTTAGATAGACCTTTGAATTTTTAAGATAGCTTGGATGTCTTATAGTTCGACGATAGATTTTTGTTTAACGTCTTTAAAAGACTTCTGGGTCCATGTACTTTCAAATTTCAATATAAAACCGAGAGGGAAAAGAGGGGGGAGGGGGGTGGTCACAGACATTGTTCTTTCATTTAAAAATGCATTGAAATTAACGAAATCACAGTTAATTTATAGAGTTAATATATACGGCAAACTTAATTGTTTTCTTATTAAGGAAGCATTATGCGATAGAATTGGTTAGAAATCAAAGAGAAAATTTATTTAATAATTACTTCCAAAATATCAAATAAAAATAGGGTGTCACGGGCTTTATTTTCTTGAAAAATCCCCAAAACATAAATTGTTTTATTAAATTCAGTATAATTGTCTGCCCTTTATTTTAAAAGGATTTTTCCTGAAATTAAAAAAAAAAAAACAACAAAAAAACAATTAATGACACTAAATGTTTTGATATTTTAAGTTTTATATTTCAAGCTTTAGATGTTTGTGTTGTTTATTGAACGATACTTGGTAAAATATTTTTAAACAAAAAAAAAGTATTTTTTGCAATATGCCCAGAAGGGAAGCTCAGAAAAAGACATCCTATCTACCTTAAATATGGCTTATTTCATAGACAATACCTGCATTTATCAAAATTTACTTTTTCGTTTGATTTTGATCTAAAGAGGGGAGAAAATATAGAAAATGTTAGCTATTACCAAAGCAACTGAGGCATGACAAAATGGTCAGGGTGACCTAATTTGGCCTCGTTGGTTACCTATCAATTGAAAGGTCCAATACCAAAATATTTTTGTCAATTTAATCTGTTGTCTTTATCTTTTTCTTTTAACTATTTTTTTGTGGATAGAAACTACTTTTTATAAGCAGTATATGTACGACCAAACTAGTTGGCTTACTGAAAACTTTATTATTGATACTAAACTATTAACTTGCGGAGATCTTGAACTTTCGAATGAACAAAATCTCCTAATTTTCAAACATGTTCAAGATTTTATTAAAAGGTCTAACAGATTTCTAGTACCTTCATAAAATATTATTGCTACCGGCACGGATGATCATCACCATCAAACCTAGGTCAACATCACAGAAAATATAATTTGCTTCTTTTTCTTTTCCTCCTTTTCCATTCTTCTTGTTCTTTTTTTCTTTTTATTTATAGTTCGTATAATATTTAATGAATTTGTTAGCTTTATATGCATGCTCATAATGTTATTATTGTATATATACTTGTATTGTAATATGGAGAAGACTTTATAAGTATGATTTACTTGTGTCTCATCCATTTTGCTGATATTTAGCAAATAAAATATGTTTAAACTAAACCAAACTAGTTAGATTTTCTTATTACCTTTTTACTTTTCAAACATTAAAAATCTACGATGCTAATACTTGACTTGTTTACAGAGTTTGAGTCAGAATAATGTGTTCGGATGAGGTGACATGTCTTCCTGTGGGCTTTTACCATGTGAACTAGCACGTTAATATTCCGACTCGGCGTGTCGGTCTTACATAAACAGGGCTCATATTTACATCACATTATTATATTCTCGTCCAGATATGCATGTAATACTTGCCACTGGAATATATTGCCGAAACAAATCAACTTCTGACGCTTTGACTAGAGGTATAGGGGGAGGGTTGAGATCATATTTAACCCCGCCGCATTTTTGCGCCTGTCCAAGTCAGGAACCTCTGGCCTTTTTAAATCTTGTATGTTTTTTATTTTTATTTTGGTTCATTTATATGTTTTGGAATTTAGTGTGACGTCCATTTTCGCTGAACTAGTATAATATTTTTTTAGGGGCGAACTGAAGCCCGCTTCCGGGTGTGGGATTTTCTCGCTGTGTTAATTAAAGACCCATTGGTGGCCATGGGCTGTTTTCTCCTCTTTGGTCGTTGTTGTTGTCTCTTTTCCTTTTTTCATGTTTGTCATGTACTTTTTCCATTTTTCATTTGTTTACGACAGATCGTTGATAGTCTGTCAACCTCATTCACTTAGTTTATATATACAGCTTGACATTTGTATAAATACCTATTGTTGATAATCGCCCGGTGACATGTATATTCTAATAATTGCAATAGTTTTGAACTCAGGACTCAGGGGGCGTTTAATTCTAGGATATTTGAAAGAGGGGGCGTATAATAAAAACTTTCGCCGTGCTAAAAAACATAAAATAATTGTGAAATGCACTAATGTAACATATTAGCAGATTACGATAGTTTTTTTTTTTTGTAAAAGGGGGCGTACGCCCATTACGCCCTCACCTGTACCCGCCCCTGGCGACTGCTGTATTTAAATAATTATACATATATTTACATGAATTCGTTCTTTCTGTACACCCGACGGAGCTATATATATTTCTTCACTGAAAATAAAATGAACATTTTTGTACTTTTCGTAGAATGATAGAAACAATGTACATGATTATCTAGTTTATATCAAATCCATTCAAATAGATGAGTGTTAGCTGCTTAACGTCCAGTTGCAAATATTTCATGTATGTTCAGGACGGGAATAAACGAACAATGAATACACTACGTAGGTCTTGTTATAGGTGGCTGTCCGGGATGATGGTCGGAAAATTTGGACTGCCACTGGAAAATGAGGGTACATTGATAGGGACAGATATTTAACTTTGCAACAGCCCACATACAGACTCTCCATTCAAATCGTAATTGTTAATAGAGTAAAACTGCTGTAAAAGGGGAGCATTTTTCCTAGGCCAGGCTATGTTTGTTTCAAGATAATAAATGTATTATTATTTAGTTTTAGCAAACCATATAAAGTACGAACTTTTAATTGTTTCTTATAACCTCCATTTTCGAACCAAAGTTTCAGAATTAAAAAAAAGAAACATGCATATCGATGCCATGCTCACGAGTAAGCACATTTTATATTTCTACTATACTGGTTATACTTTCTAAGCCTAGAAATATACCAATATGTCAGAAACCATCGTAAGGTACTAAACACCGTTTTATATAAAACTGATATTCCCTTAACTGGTATGGTATGATGCCTTACAACGGATTATGAGGTTACAAGAGCGCAATTATTCGTAATGCATTTTCCATAGGGTACCACTGGTGTTCCGTATTTTTTCCCTCGAAGACTACACAAAATAGGGAAAAACGGGTAGCAGTTCCTGTTACTAGAAATGCCAGTGTTGCATAATACCAAAAAAATATACATGGTCATGCGGCAAAAATTGACTTAAAATGCAGTTGAAAAAGATCGTCTATTTTTTTCGCTTAATGAAAAAGGCATATTTTTAATGGCTCCGACGTGCAGAAATGGAAGATATTTTCTATGCTTTGTAAAATGTGAATATGATTTTCTGCATTTTTCAAACCTAATTGGATAAGCTTTCGATTAAATGTAATTCCAATCCTGTATCATCCAATCAGAAGCCGTATAGGATTCTATTCTGAGTACCATCTTGGGGGTAAAAAACTTGCCGGTAAAATGTAAACAAATAATTGCGCTCTTGTTACCATGACGTATAAAACATTTTTCTCATCATTTGAAAGTTTACATTCTAATTTAGCAATTACAACGTGGCAATAAAGTTTATTCCTGTTTTAGATTGAATCAACATTTGGTTGTTATGTATTGCTCGTGGCCACTGTTTGTTGTTTCGTTTGTTTTTCTTGTGTACATGTATTAGCTGTCCATTGTCACAGTCTGGTTTCGTATAATTGTTCTTCGGTATATGTTAACTTGTTTTACATACGCGCATCACCGGCTGTTGCGTTGCCATTTCTTAATAAAAGGATCTGCATCAGCAGAGCTGTGCGACCTAAATTCGATATACATAAATATACATACCCTTGTTTGATACTGACACCCCCGCCAGTACCAGTAACCCATCCTAAGTGATAAAACTGGTTACACAATTCTGGTATGAGATTACGTGGGTGGTCCTGTAAAATAATAATAAACTATATTTTTCTTGATTGAAATTGACATGGTATAGTTTTTCTATTTATTCACTATATTCCAAACTTGTATATAGTCTGTTATGACCTGAACAGTTGTACGTTTCCGAAACGTGAATGTTTATTTATTTTGTATTTACATTGTATCATAGATCAAATTTATTTGTTCAGTGTATGTTCACCGGTGTTAATATGTCTTTTGATTGAGTTAAGCCATTTCAATTGATATTTTATAGTGTGTCTTTCTTTGTTGTGATGTTACACTATTGTTTCAGATAAGGGTGAAGGTTTGGTACCGTTAAAACGTTTAAACCCGCTGCAATTGTTTGCACCTGTCCTAAGTCAGGAATCTGATGTTCAGTAGTTGTCGTTTGTTGATGTGGTTCATAAGTGTTTCTCGTTTTTTATATAGATTAGACCGTTGGTTTTCCTGTTTGAATGGTTTTATACTAGTAATTTGTGGGTACCTTTATAGCTTGTTGTTCGGTGTGAGCCAAGGCTTCGTGTTGAAGACCGTACTTTGACCTATAATGGTTTACTTTTATAAATTTTGACTTGGATGGAGTGTTGTCTCATTGGCACTCATACCACATCTTCTTATATCTATGATTTTTTCACTGTAAATGTATACGACAAAACAACAGCGATAACAATTTATTTGCTCACATGCATGGTTTAAACAATATTTTATTCAATACAGAAAATCTTATAATATAACTTCATAATATATATATATATATATAGTTTAAGGACTTCAGTGTATTTTATACCGACGAAGCAAAAGAGGTAAATTGATTTTTTTTTTTTTTTTTTTTTTTTAAATAATAATAAATAAAAAAATCAATTTGCATTGTACGTGCTCAGAGCTCTGATACTTGCTTATTTAATTTCGCTTTCAATAAAGTAAACCATACTATATAAGATACTATGTATAAAAAAATAGGATCCTGAAACAAGTACTATTTATTATCTTAATTAGTTTCCAAAATGTTAACTTACATGTGGGTAATTTATATCCTTATTCTTCATCGTTGTCCAGTTGTATTGTGTAATATATTCCCACAGGTTATCATGCTTCACCTGCGTGCTTACCGTTTTCTTTATTTCATCTAAATCGAGGTTATGTAACGTATTCATAAGTACACTTAGGTCAAAGTGTAATTTCAAACATGATACATATCATTCACGTTTTGTCAATAAAATAATAAGAACAATAATGGTAATAATAATTATGCTTATAAAAACAAAAATAAGTTAGTAATAATAATAATGGTGATAATAGTAAGAAGAAAAAGAAGGATATCAGCATTAATACAATTGATAATAATAATAATAATAATAATAATAATAATAATAATAATGGATATAAATTACGGTTGACAAAGTTCTCAGTCATATCTGCGACTTTTCCCTCTAAATAAAATGCATGTTTTAAGCCGTAGCCGGAGGCATGATGGGACTTATTATGTCTTTGCATTCAGTGGAAAAAATGAGAAGGTAAGGGAGGCCGAGGCAGAGGAAAGCATGTGTTATCATTAGTTCTGCACTAAATCTCCAGATCTCAAATATTTAACAGTGATCATTTTTTTTAAACCTTTACATCTTAACGACCCATCTCGCACTCACTTGGCAATCACCATAGTCAGCCGAATATTCAATAATAAAATTAATGTGTTTTATTTTCTCCCAAAAAATAGGTACTTGTGAGAGGCATGTGTTTTACTTCTTCTGCCATTTATACTTTTATTTAAAAAAAATATTTAAACAACCTCCGCCACAACCACTATCTGCAACTTATATGAAATATACCATTTGGCGATCATGTTACTTTTATCCGAGTATTTTATTTATTTATTTTTCAAAATTATTGACTAAAGAAAACTGTTGTTCTGTGACTGTACTTGTATCATCATTCATAAACATTATCCGATGTATTCAAAACTTTCACTTAGTAGAAGCACAACTGAACTACAACTTGCGACAAAATTTATATTCAACCGTTTCGGGAAAAAAAACTGTAGTAAGTACAGTTGTTTTCCTTGGAGTTCAGTATTTTTGTTAATATAAATAAGAAGATGTGGTATGAGTGCCAATGAGACAACTATCCATCCAAGTCACAATGTGTAAAAAGTAAACAATTATAGGTCACAGTATGACATTCAACACGAAGCCTTGGCTCACACCTAACAGCAAGCTATAACGGGCCCCAAAATGACTAGCGTAAAACAATTCAAACAGAAAAACCAACGGTCTAATCTATATAAAAAACGAGAAATGAAAAACACCTATGAACCACACCAACAAACGACAACCACTGAACAACAGGCTCCTACTTATTTTCTGTTAACGTAAGTATCGGACGTTGAATCACTTTAATGTATATCTAATGTGGAAAGGAACATTACGACAGATTTAAACTGGATTATCTCTCCTTTAACAGAAGAAAAAAGTAGATTTGCTGGCATTACATTAGATATTTATTAGTATAAAATCCAAATAATAAGAATGCTACTAACCAACACAAATACAAATATGTTACATTAACAAAAAGGGAAAATAAAGATATTTAATTATTAGTATAAAATCCAAACAATAGGATTTCTACAAAGTAACAGAAATAAACAATCAACATTAACAATATGTAATACTTACAAAATGAAAAAAAGTAAATAAAAAATATATCTAAGTTTGTTTGTTTGTTTGTTTGTTTTTGATTTTGTTTTTCTTGTTTATTTTCCTTACTTTTCTTAAATGCTAGACAATATGTTTCTCAAATTAACATGAGACAGGAACCTGATGTTCAGTGGTTGTCGTTTATTGATGTTGTTCAGTGTTTCTCGTTTCTCGTTTTTATATAGATTAAACCGTTTGTTTTCCTGTTTGAATGGTATTACACTAGTCTTTTTGGGGGCCCTTTATAGCTTGCTGTTCGGTGTGAGCCAAGGCTCCGGGTTGAAGGCCGTACTTTGACCTATAATGGTTTACTTTTACAAATTGTGACTTGGATGGAGAGTTGTCTCATTGGCACTCATACCACATCTTCTTATATCCATGAAAAATTATTATATTTAGAACAATAAAACGTTCCATTATACATTGTACCTATATATATGTGAGAAGGGTCAGATCTTTTACTGATACCAGTTATGTAAAAGTTATGGCGCAAATCCGAGCGTCTCTAGTAGTAGTAAGATGATTAAATGTGTTATGTATGCTTATATAGTATGTAAGCTTTATTAGATCGGTTTGTACACGATAAAAGGTCATTATATACTGTCAAAGTGTCCACGGATATCAATTTTCTATAATCATACCTTCTACACAACTTGCCAAAGAAGTAAAATTTATTAGTGCTTCGGTATTGACATATCTTTCTTAAATTTTCAGTTAAAATTAACAAAAAAGAAATTAAAGTTCCAGCTTACTTTAAATGACATTAACTGTTCTTTGTATGTCCCTTTTGGTTATACAGACTGAGAGGCGGATTTAGGGGGAGGAGACCCGGCCCCCCTTATGGAGCTACATATATGATACATGCATAGACTTTTTATAAGTATAAGTCCAAACGTTGGTTTGCCAAGGACTCCCTTTTTCAATTACCTGAATGTATTCTTGAAGGTAAAAACTGAACTGAAAAATTTCAAACACACCAAATTAAAAACGTGTTATTTTAAGGAATTGTTTAAATTCTTTTTTTAACTTTATATTTTTGTTCTCTCCACCTTATTTTAATTTTGTAGTTAATTGATTGTGTTTAAGAAGAAGACAAATATATTAATTAATTAAAAAAGAAAAATAATAATGTCAGTTACGAAATCCATATAATTTGCACTTATCACAACATTGAGTTCATGGTAACCTGGGACAGAACGGGCCTACACAGAACAGGATGATCTAAACAATCAATACATGTGATATGAACATGTCAAATATTAGGTTTAAATGTACTCTGTTCACTGTGTATCATCGCCACCGGAAATTGGGTACTAACGAAGCGGAGAGAAATGGAAAAAAAAAAGTAAACAAGGTAAGAATTCATTCAATTTAAAGCATTTCTACTGATTTGAAGAGGGTACCGCTTAAGAAATGATTTTCTGATATATAATTCTTTAAATTATTAGGCCGATAAGTACAAAATTATGACAAGATTTTGTGTTATACTCAAGAACTTGCCACTTAGTACCTGAAAATTTCGATGTCGATCGTCCTCTGTCGCCCCATTGGCAAGATATTCAACTGTTATTCATTATTTTTCCAGACACTTTTTTAGATTATTATAGTTTGGCATCATATTTACTGAAATTTGTTGTCAAAATGAACGTTTTTAAAGAATATAGACCATAAAAAATAAAGTCTAGGGTACGGCAACTTGCTCATGTTGACAAATTTACTGTATGGCAACTTGTTTTCAACTGTATGGCAACTTGCTAATTTCAAAATATTTATTTGCCGTCTTTTTAAAGAAAATAAAGTATTAGGTTCAAATATCTAATTATGCATTTGATTAAAATACAATTCGCTTGACACCATTTAAGGTAGCACAATACAAAGATTTTTTAACTTCCAATCTCCAACCTTTAAAATGCTGTTACTTTCTTATGACTGCATATAAATTAATAAAAGAGGTATATATAGATAGATAAAAGATTAATCTTTTAAATGAAGGCAATATTTTTGTTATGCAATCATTATGTAATCAATTATTATGCAATTAATGGCAAAATCTTGGTCAGTTCACTTGAATGAATTTAGCTCTTTCATCTCTATAACTATACAGGAAATTTAAACGAAATCTTAATCAACACAGCAGGATCTACAAAAGGGTGTCTCAAATTATCGCTATCATATTCCATTCTCTCATAAATCTCTAATTAGTGTAAACATCCTTACCACATAAAAGTAGATAATATTTGATTAGGTGTAAAATTTGATCTATACATTCTATCCAAAATCTGAGACACCCTTTTGTAGATAATGGCTCTAGGAACAACATATAATAAAATCAACCCTCTCGGGATAACCATGAAGAAGCTAATTTCAATTGAAAGTGGAAATTTCTTGTAAATGTTTGTAGACAAAGTTAACATTATAATTAATTACATAATTGTTGTATAATACTACCATTGCATTGATTTGAAAGAGTAATCTGTTAGCTATCCATAAATACCAATTTTATAAATTTTCAAGCATTATAAAGAAAGTTACAGCATTTTAAAACTGGGGAATAGGAGGTATAAAATCTTTGTATTGTGCTACCTTAAGATGTATACACAATATAAGGCTTGAACACAGTCCTATTACATCTTTTACATACCTGATGTATACAATATGAATACGGCATATACAAAAGCTGGCAAATGTTGTAACTTTCGGAAAGGCATGTCACTGTTTTACTGACCTGTTGTTCTGCCCTGACGTAGCGTTAAATGTTACCCATGTCCGTCCGACCCGTCTCTCCCGTCCGTCCAGAAAGTCCCAATAATTGGTTTCCGTTCTCTAACTTTAGTATGCCTTAACCAAATCTTTTAAAACTTACACGAAATGCTTATCACCACAAAACACAGATCAAGTTATAAATTGGGTAGCGTCACTGTTACCGTTCTTGAGTTATGCCCTTTTATAAATGAAAAAAAGCTAAAGCTGTCGTTTCTGTTCTCAAACTTTAGATTGCCTCAACCAAATGTTTTAACCATACAACATTAGTCAGCATTTGCATATAAGTGATGAACATTTCGGGGATGGGTTGTGGGTGGAGGGAAGGAAGGAGGTAATGGCAGGAGAATTTTTCCGCATTGAATATTTAGAACCATTAAGTGAAGGAATTCTCTTTCAACTTTCAGATAAAATGAAATATAAATGAATTATCATTCTCTGCAAAAAAAAATGTTGTATTGCTACACCACGGCACCATGTTAAGGGAGGTTTGAGTGCTCACAAACATGTTTAAGCCCGCCTCAATATATATGTGTCTGTCCCTGGTCAGGAACATGTAATATAGCGGCTGTCGTAAGTTGCTGCCTGACATATTTATTTATGATTTTGTCATAAATCAGGCAATTTTGATACGGTATGGGTTTTGTTCATTGTAAAGTGTATAGTAACCAATAGTTGGTCAAATCTATTTCATTTGGACTTTGTTTGAAATTCCTCTCAGTGAAAACCATTCCACGTCTCCTTTTTCAATTAATGTTATTGTCTTATTTGTAAAAGGCAGATACAGCCAATATATTAGAATAAAAAACATTAATTTTCTAAACAAAAACTTCATCTCTATATAGTAAGAAATGAACAAGCTCGGTGGCTAACACTGTTTAAATTTAAAAAAAATATTAACCTTAGATTAATCATTTTTGGAAAGAATGAAAGAAGAATCCGATACAAGGGATACAAATCCGGCTATGGCTACGGCATAAACTATTTATATAAACTTTCTATTTGAGAATAAAGATGACCTTGTATTAAGTTTTTTTTGGTTGTCATCTTAATATTATATACTTATTAATACAATTCACAAAAGCTAGCATCTTCGACTTGTTAGTTTAAAGAATTATAATGAAATAACATCTAATAAGGACAGTTTGAAATATTTTTGAATCCTGATGGTGCATACTCATAAATTCTTTTGGAAAAATCCACGTAAATTTAAATGTTGATTTGATAGCATTCATTTATTTATTTGCCCTCGTAAACAGTTTTGTTAAAATACCGAAATCGGTAAATTCTTATCGTGAACGAATAAGTCGGGTACACCTTTTTACATTCAGGCGTGCTTAAGTTGCACTTTTTTCTTCTTATTAAGAAAAATGATTTTAATTTTAGCATCTATCTAAAGATTAGATTATTTACACACACACAAAAATAGGGCTTACTGTTGATTTTGAAACTCTATGAATTCACATTTATATTCAACCAAACAGATAGGCCGAGATCCATACCTTAATAAGTTTCAAAACAGAGAAGGTGTGTTTGAAAACAAATAATCACGTACTGCTATATCTTTTAAGGCAAATGCAAGTCTTACTTGTATTAATTATATAATTTTAATTGGCACAATATCACATTAAAATTTACTGAGAAATATTATACATAGTAATCCTGAAAATGTACTACTGTAACAATGAAAATTCGGACGAATACACTCCTTTTCACTACCCCTCCATCTACTCATGTAAGTTTAGGCCGAACAGCCTTAGCAATAGTCTTTTATTATTTTTCCCTGTAAATAAAAAGATTGATTGAATTTACTTAAACCAAATAAAAAATACAATCTTATTTTCAATAAGAAACAAGAAAATTAATTCGAAACACAATTCATGATTTATTTCTCCTAATTTTCAATGAAAACAAAGTATTTTCTTCACTTTTCTTTTAACAAATTATTCATTTCAGGAATTTAAAAAATAAACAATAAACAATGTTGAAGACCGTACCTTGACCTATAATGGTTTACTTTTATAAATTGTGACTTGGATGGAGGTATGTCTCAATGGCACTCATACCACATCTTCCTATATCTATTTAACCCAGCACATTCTTTATGTGTCTGTCCGAAGCCACGAGCCTGTAGTTTGGTGGTTGTCGTTGGTTCATCTCTATCATATTTGTTATTTTTCGTTAATTGTTTTGTTATGAGTTAGGCCGTCAGTTTTCTTGTTGAATCCTTCCACAATTTTCATGTCGGGGATTTTTATAGCCGACTGTAAGGTACGATTTTTCGTTGTTGAAGGCCAAACGATAGCATATAATTGCTTACATACACTTTATTTGACCCTGGTGGATAGTTATCTTATTTGCAATCAAACAACATCTCCACTGTTTATATTTAAAAAAAAAAGAACAGCGCCAACAAAAGATGAATGGTCGTTTTTTTTATTGAACTTACAAAATTTCACCCTGACAACAAATAATACAACAGTCGTTAGTATTATAACGATATATGAATGTATTTAGGATAATATGGTTGAAAAAAACCTTTTTGTCTTTAAAAACAAAAAGTCAAATAGAGGTACGCAACGACGACTTCTGAACGAAATTAACGGCATATATTTTATTATATTTGATAAGTAGTTTATTTTGTATATTTGTAAGCCGGTAAAGCTTTGATACAGCCAAAATTTCGTCACTTGATATTATCTAAACAGTAATTAATTTCATCTTTAGATTACAATATATTGCAAGACGCTGTACAGACAAAAGTTGTTATTTTGCAATTCGCCGTACAATAAACAAACAATGTTTTGGTCCATATTCTTTAAAAACATCTTTATGACAACAGATTTCAGTCAATATGATGTCACACTATCATAATCTAAAAACGTGTCTGGAAAAATAATGAAAAACAGTTGAATATCTTGCCAATGGGGCGACAGAGGACAATCGACCTCGAAATTTTCAGGTACTAAGTGGCAAGCTTTTGAGTATAACACAAAATCTTGTCTTAATTTTGTACTTATCGGCCTAATAATTTAAAGAATTATATATCAGAAAATCATTTCTTAAGCGGTACCCTCGTCAAATCAGTAGAAATGCTTTAAATTGAATGAATTCTTGCCTTGTTTACTTTTTTTTCCATTTCTCTCCGCTTCGTTAGTACCCAATTTCCGGTGGCGATGATACACAGTGCTGTTGATCATATGATTTATCGTTTTTCTATTTTAAGCAAAAGTTTAAACAAATTTAAAAACTAGGTTCAAATGTATTGTTAAAATTGCCGGATAAGATAAATACGATAAGTTATTTTATTTCCAATAAAGGACCCCTTACGCGAAAATCAGTACAATGATTATTATTATACTAAATAATTACAATATAGGTAATACAAAACAATCCTAGCTCAAATATGGAATATAATATGAGTTAATAATATAGCCATATAAACCATAATATTCAGTGTTCGTTGACCATGCACCAGAAGCAGCATCCTATATTCATTATGAGATTAACTTAGGTGAGTAAAGTCCGCCTAGTGGTCGATGCATATGAACAAATATTATAAATAGTTATCCAAATGGAGTTGTAACCAAAGGGACAGTGGCGGATCCAAGGCCCAGGGTTGGAACCCCCCTTTTTGTTTGACAACTATTGCTTTTGTAAAGGGCATATGGTTGTGACCCCCCTTTTGATATGACCTGCATGCGTTGTAACCCCCCCCCCCCTCCCCCCGTTTTTAAAATGACTAGATACGCACCTGGGGCATGTGCAAAAAGGACACTCAAGCATATAAACATGTATATATGAATATTGAAGCATTTTACATTACATATATAAACAAACGTGCAAAATGTATTATCTAGTCCTTCTCGTTGCTGATGCACACGGACAAGAATACTAAGCAGTTATCTGAAGGCATTACTCACAATAATACTTTAGTGCAAAACTTATTTGGATTTAGATGCAGCCTCTAGCACAACTTGTCCCAATGATCCGAGAAAAAACAAAATCACAAAATTTAAATTACAGACAATGGAATACATTATGGTTATGTTGTATTATTGTTTTATACAAGCACACATTTCGTACAAGATATCATTATTTTCATTAGTCATTAACCAAATAAACGGATCCTTGGTAGTGAACATATCAAAGTAAGCACAATATATCCTAGCACACAGTAATAGTTTGATACTTTTATTCTTATTTTGTGGGGTGCAATCAAGACAAAAATGGCATTCATCTTCGACTTCAGAGCTTGAGCATCTGGGACAAGCTCTATCGTGTTGATGAATACCATGATATCTTCCCATTTGTATCTCAAGAGTGTATGCTGAAATACGCAACCTTGTCAACACTATGGATTACAGATAAAAATATGTTCATAGACACAGTTATTTTTAAAAAGTGCATAAGAGCAAAGTTTACTACCACCATGCACTTGTAATGTCTGTTCCCGTAAATATTATAAGATTGATTCAATTATGTGTTTAACTTGCAGTGTTAAGCATGTCGCGTATATGCAGGACGAATTACAAGTTGGGTAGATAAAATCCCTTTTGAGATTCTGTTCTAGAGCTATTATCTGATTTGGCTGCCCTCAGAATCCCTTATCAGGCCTTATAAAGTCTATTCGCGAAAATTTTTGACAACTACCTCACCTCGAACCGTAGCCTATTACGTCTATAGCATCATTCCGTACATCAGAAGCAGGTAAGAAATGAAGAGATGACATATTAGCCTTTCAGAATCCGTTACAATTTTGAAAATACATTCCCCATAAAGGTAGTTATAGATCCATTTTTCCCGAAAAGACTTGTGGGGGTTTTGGTGGAGGTTGGAGTTTTGCGCCAGCTTTTTGTGTTAATTTTTTTCCTTCGAGTCTTTCTATATGGCTTCATATGGTTTTGGTAGAGAAAGGGGTTATATTTTGTTGTTCGGTGTTTACGTTTCATGTTTTGGCTGCGTGATTGTCGGTACATGGATTTTTTGCTTGAAGGAAAACTGGGATGGTTTTTTTTCTGTTTGTATATTTTTAACGTTTAATATTCCTGCCACCGATATTAGAGTGTAAGACAACACGATGTCTTATAACAGATTAAATATGGATTTGCTTCTGTAATGTACAGCCACCAATATCAGAGTCTAAGACAACTTGATTTCACAATAGCAGATTATGTACTTTGAATTTGCTTTAAGGTAGATGGGGTGTCTAAATTACAATCCATAGAATTGTTTAATAATTTGCCAAAATGTAGTTTATATCATGGTTTTTTAAAAAAAATAATAAAAAGAATGGGTCACGGGGCTTATTTTCACGCTACAGGTTGTGCAAAATTGACAGATTTTGTATAGATTATGCATGGAAAACCCAATTTTCTTCCATAAAACGAAAACTACACCATAGAATTTTGAGATAAAATATGAGAAGATAGCTCAAATATTATGCTTTCAGATAAGAAAAAGAAAAAATGGGGTCACCGGACCCGTTTTCTTGCTACATAATAAAATAGGTAAATTCCTAACACATTCTATTGTAAAAATAACTTTATCTGAATTATCTGCCCTTACATTTGAGTTGCCTCCCCTTATGTGGCAAAGTTGGAAAAAATTGAATTAAACAAACGTTTTCTGTTTTTTGTAAAAGTCAACCATAAATATGATAAAACATGTCATTTTCTATATTGAAATGAAAATTCTTACACATGAAGTACCTACTACTCTTAAAATTTGCACATTTTCTTAAAGATCTAGACCGATTGTTTTATGGTATTTCAAAATCCAAGATGGAGGAAGACACCCTATCTACCTTAAGTAGTTCTGAGCATTCTTTCATACAATATAATATTGTTAGTTTTTGTTTTGTTTGTACATGTGTTTTAGTAGCTATATTAAACACACTGTTCTTTTAGAGGTCATTGCCTTTTTCTCGATTAATTTTGTTTTGTATTATGTTCGTATTGTTAATCCACCTACAAAAATGAACAAAAGGGAGGGTTTAGATTTCAAGATGCAAAACAAAAAGTAAAATAACAAAAATACAGAACCCCAAAGGAAAATTCAAATCGGAAAGTCCCTTATCAAATGGCAAAATCACGTTCAAACACATGGAAGTGAAAGCAAATATTGTTTTATTTTGAGGCCAGATCTTTGATAGCTATATAGTCTGTGAAACTTATTCATTTTATCCTGTAATCGACCTTTCTACTATACTAATACAGGTGTACAGATAGCACGAAGCGATATACGTATACTAGACGTATATAGTCTCCTGGTATCCTGCTTCTGTTGCGAGCGAACGGTTATGTCAAATTACTGTTAACGTCACAGTTCAATTTGGGGTCCTCATTGCGGTCCGCGTTTAAGTCATGTCGATTTCTTTCAAAAACAAATTCAACGATTGGGATGGAAAAAAAATGTACAAAATTAATTGCAGGATAAAGAAGCTCGCATTACACCTGTTTCTTAGCCTCGTACAAATACATCTGATATTTAAAGACACTAAACAGTCTCCTGGTATCCTGCTTCTGTTGCGAGCGAACGGTTATGTCAAATTACTGTTAACGTCACAGTTCAATTTGGGGTCCTCATTGCGGTCCGCGTTTAAGTCATGTCGATTTCTTTCAAAAACAAATTCAACGATTGGGATGGAAAAAAAAATGTACAAAATTAATTGCAGGATAAAGAAGCTCGCATTACACCTGTTTCTTAGCCTCGTACAAATACATCTGATATTTAAAGACACTAAACAGTTATTGTCTATATATTTTCTCGACCTGGAGCGATTAAGAGCCTGACATCTACTGTGGATAACCGTCTAGTGTAAACATTTTTGTGAATCTATTTATACTTGTCATTCAGCTGTTGGTGCTGATGTGTTGCTACCTCATTAATGTTAACACTTCATCTCCTTTTATTAATGCACCTTTCAAAGATTGTATAAACGTCCTTGCAGACATGTTGTTATTCTTAATAAATACAGTGCACCTAATAGAAGGGCACATATTATTCAATCCAGTGCAATATATTTACAGATATATTGAATTGATTGATTGATTGATTGATGCGTTGTAAACATTTAGCTTCAAATATGCAGATGAAGGACGAGAACAAATTAATAATTCAAACACAAGATAATACTGCAAATTGGGTTCTTGGATTATCACTGGAAAGTGAAGAGTTGTTTAGGACTAGAATGCTGTGATGTTTGACGGCCTTTTTAGGGACTGGGTAGGGCCGTTCGACGTCAGATTAATATCTGACCCTGACTCCTTACAAAAGTAACGTTCAGATACAATGGTACTCTTCTTAAAAGAGGTATCGGAATCCACGAACCAATCCCAACCGGACGAGGATTAGTATTTATACATTCCATACAACTAATCCCCTTAGACTGGTTCTCTTGTCTCGATATGTTTGTGCATATTACATATTTCAGTCTACTAGTCCTCTCTTACCGAACGCAGGTGACCACATTTCGATATTCCAGTTAATCATAGAGGTCTATCAGAATTAGATAAATTTGAACTAAGTGTACCAGACTGATATCCGTAAGTTTATTTACAATGTATATAAAAGTACACGTGTAAACAAAGTCTGGTCAAAGTTCTGAAACTGTGTGTATACAACATGGTAGATTGATCATACCGTTATCATATTCAATATTTTGACTTGCTCTTCTTGACCCATTTCTGTTTAATATTTGACATTATTTTTTTTTTTTTATTCGTGTCAAACACACATTCAATCAATGATGAAATAATGAAGAAAGGTACCAGGGGTTGGTGCACCAAACACTATAGAAAACAGACATCATAATCTACAAAAGAAATCTTTACTTTTTCTGTGTTGTGTTTTGTGTGTTGTTGTTTGTCTGTTTGTCTTTTACTTTTTTTGCCATGGCATTGTCAGTTTATTTTCAACTTATAAGTTTAAATGTCCCTTTGGTATCTTTCGCCTCTTTTTTAGGAAAAGAGAACAGTTCAACATGTTTAACAAAGGCACAGGAAATCAATGATTTTGGCAACACGAACTCCACCACAACAATAACCGGGATGAACTCAGAAGGTCAAGAAGAGTCAGCAGTTCATGCTCTCGTTAATTCTTTGTCATACAGGTGTTTAATACGATCAAGCAAATCATGGTATTAATTGTCCGCAAATCTCTCTAATCGATTAAAGATTTTTAACTTTTCCTTGCGGATCAATAACTTTCATGGAAGCAGTCCATCTTCCTTCAAGGAACGCATATGAATAAGATGTGGGATATGTCAATAAGACAGCAGACAGCAAACCATCGACAAAGGTTACCCAAACACATCTAGATTGCAACATACGGTCTTCAACAAGAGATAGTTTTCTTTACCAAATGTCATGTGCTAAATCGTCCCTAGTGTATAACAGATGCGAATGAATTTAACAGAAACATTAAAAATCTGCCATTATCACCATATTGGTCTAAATGTATGATATTTTGGAACATTAGGGATTTCCTCTTGCCAAGCCTGTTCATGTGGAAACGTTTTGTTAGCAAAAAAAGTCATCTGCAACATTTTGGAAGCCCGGCAACGATTTGTTGAATCAAATATCCAATTAAGGTAAACGTAGAAATCACCTTCCTAAAGCTTTGGTAAAAATCAGAAAAGCGACAAACCTTTTAACAGACTTACTCAGAAGGGATATTATAGTTACGATATTGTTGTCAGGTCATTAAAGATGGCATATTTTTGGATTAATATTGATTCACTCATTGGGTCTTTGCATTGGAAATAAACACATTTATTCTAAAACCAGTTGTTGGCATGATACGGGTTATGTTCGTCTTGTATAATGTATGATGGAATGATATTAAACCCCTAACGGGAGGGATTGTGCCTGATTTTCATATGATGAAGACTTTATCTTTCAATAAGTTTAAATGAAGTCTGGGGCTGGCATGTCAGTAACTGCTAGTAGTCCTTTGTTAATTTATGTTAGCATTGTCATTTTGCTAAGTTTCTTTTGTTGCCTATTCTAATATCGGTCCCGGACTTCTTTTACACTGAATTTTACTGTGCGTTTTGCTGTGTGTTTGTTTACTCCACATTAACGAGAGGTATAGGGGAGGGTTGAGATCTCACAAAACATGTTTAACCTTTAACACATTCCCCGTTTCCATTCACTATTCTGTTATATTGAGTAAAGAATTGCGAAAATTATTGAAAAGGACGGTTCGAAAATTCGATTCGTTATACGTGTAAAAGAGGGCAAAACGTAATTCTTAAAACTATATTGTACGTCTAGTTCTAATTTTTTGATGTAAAATTAAATATAGGCTAGACACCTTACTAAACAAATACACGTAATCCATTGGCTTTTATCATTTAAAGTGCACTTATCTGTAATAAACACGTCTTACGTCCTTGGTCAATATATATATATATATATATATATATATATATATATATATATATATATATATATATACAAAATAGGGAAATCTGAAATAGTATTATCTTTAACACAGATGCACATGAGTACTGCAAAAAACTTTGGTCTCGTAGATAAAGATACGACTACAATCAAAACAATAATACACTTTATACATTTTGATTTATGGATAGTATATTTAATCCTGTAGATTATACCAGCTACTACATTTGTATCACATACAAATTTCATGTCGTACAATGTACATGTACTATAAAACTTTAAAAAAATATTATTATTGTCGACAGTACATATTTTTTCAGGTATAATTTTGTATGTACGTGATATTTAAGTACGGAGACGCGCCCGTTCAGAATATGTACATTAAATCAGAGAGAGTGGCTTCGAGTCTTACTTTTGGGCATGATATGTTTTTGGTAGAGATTGCGGTTGTATTTTGTTGCGCGGTTTTTACGTTTGATGTCTGTTGGCCGTGTGTCGGTACATCGATGTATTGCTTCAGGGAGAGCTAGGATGGTGTTTTTTTTTCTGTTGCGTTTAATACCCCAAGATATTACAATAGACAGTGTACAGTTTATTTTGTTTTTGTATGAAATCTTCTTTACTGTACAGTCACTGATACTAGAGTGTAAGACAACACGATTTCACAACAGCAGAACATGTACTATGAATTTAATTCTGTAATGAACAGCCACCGATAATAGAAGGTAAGACAACTTGATTTCACAACAGCAGATTAAGTACTATAGATTTGCTTCTGTTTTGTGCATCCACCGATATTAGAGTCTAAGACAACATGATTTCACAAGAAAAGATTAAGTACTATGGATTTGCTTCAGTTTTGTGCATCCACCGATATTAGAGTCTAAGACAACTTGATTTCACATAAAAAGATTAAGTACTATGGATTTGGTTCAGTTTTGTGCATCCACCGATATTAGAGTCTAAGACAACATGATTTCACAACAGCAGATTAAGTACAATGG
The DNA here is from genome assembly GCF_021869535.1 of Mytilus californianus. Taxonomy (NCBI): domain Eukaryota; kingdom Metazoa; phylum Mollusca; class Bivalvia; order Mytilida; family Mytilidae; genus Mytilus; species Mytilus californianus. The sequence continues at coordinate 40,417,467 of NW_026262712.1, forward strand.
ATTTGCTTCTGTTTTGTACAGCCACTGATATAAGAGTGTAACACAACATGATTTCGCAACAGCAGATTAATTACTATGAATTTGCTTCTATAATGTACAGCCACCGATATTAGAGTGTAAGAAAACATGATTTGACAATAACAGATTTAGCACTTTGAATTAGATCTTAAGATTTTTTCAAACAGTATAATATTTTTAATTTGGCTTTGTTTGTACATACGTTTTAGTCGATATTTTAAGGACACTGTTCTTTAAGAGGTTATTGCCTTTTCTGAACTATTTCCTTTTGTTTAATGTTCACTGACATAGATGAACAAAAGAGAGGGTTTAGATTTCAAGATGCCAGTGTAAACACCCATCTTCAAAAAGTGTATGTAAATGTAAGACGAGAACAAATTAACAATTTAACCAAAAGATAATACTGCAAATTCGATCCTTTGATCGTCACCGGAAAATGGTAAGTTGTTAAGTGATGTTTGAAGACATTTTTAGGGACTGGATAGGGCTATCCAACATCATACTAAACCCTGACTCCTTACAAAAGTAACGCCGGTGCAGTTCCAATGGTACTTTTCTTTGAAGAAGTATCGGAATCTACGAACCAATCCCAACCAGACGAGGCTTAGTATTTATACATCCCATAAAATCTGGTCCCCTTTAACTGGTTCTTCTGTCTTGAAATATTTGTGCATATTATATTTCATATAACAAAGTACTTATACATAGCATTAAACCAGTCTATTAGTCCCCTCTTACCAAAAGCAGGTTACCACATTTCAATATTCCAGTTAACCTTTGCGGTCTATCAGAATTAGATTAATTTGAACTAAGTGTACCAGACTGATATTCGTAAGTTTACATTGTATGTACAAGTACACGTGTAAACACAGTTTGGTCAAAGTTCTGAAACTGTGTGTATACAACATGCTATTTTATCATACCAACATCATGTGTATATTTTTATAATTGCCCCGCTCGGCACATTTCTGGTTAATGTTTGATATTATCTGTTTTTTTTTTTTATTATTATTTGTGTCAAACACTGTCAATCAATGAATAAAGGACTAAAACACAATATAAGTTCTAGTATAAGCAGAAACAAATCATTTCAGAAGGAATGTTGACTAAAGATAACAGTTACAAATGAAAACATATTAAACAAAATCAGAGAAAATCAATGATATATTAGCTACATACAACTCGCCAAAATGAAAACATGGATGAACCAAGGCGGTCCATGAGAGTCAGCAGGTACATGCTCTCATGTTTTTTTTACCGTTATGTTTGTCGTACATATGTTCTAATGCGGTCAAGCAATGTGTTGTGTTGTCCGAAAAACTTGCGTAGTGATTAAAAAGTTCAATTTATCCTTGAAGATCAATTAATCATGGAAGGAGTCCATCCTCTTCCAAGGAACTTATATGAATAAAATGAAATGTGGGATTTGTCAACAACACAACAACAAAAAATACGAAAAATACATCAAGATGTCAACATACATTCTTCAACAAGAAACAGTTTGCCATACAATATGTCAAGCGCTAAATCATCACGAGTCTATAAAAGATGAGAATGAATTTAACTTAAAAATGAGATATCTGCCATATTTACCAGGACAAACGATAACCAAGCGCACACATCTACTGGTCATCAAAACTATCACGAACAATGGCAAATGCCCATTACTTATTGTTCACCAAACTGTTACGAACAACATCAAAGGGCCCATATATTTTGGTAACCAAACTGTCACAAACTATGGAAAAGCGGTCAAGTCTATTCGTCAAAATAGTGTCACGTGAGAAGATCAAGGGCCCATATTTGATAATCACCAAACTATCACAAACTGGCCAAGCACCACCATCTACTGGAAACCAACACTAGTAACTCGAATTTAGCTTGAACGGACAAAAACGCATTAACGGCATTTAAAAAAGATAAATGAAAATTGAATAAAGATTGACAAAAATTAAAAATTATTTTTAATGCATTTCAATCCATATCAAATCATTTTAATACCAGTCAAATAGTTTCCCTTGCGGTCATTCAAGTTAATTTGAGATGTGGTTAAACTGCGTCAAACTAATTAGCCACGCCCCCGTTAAACGGAATCAAACTGATGTTAAGTCCTTTTAAACTTTAAAGTGTCCGCCTTTTTGTAAGGTAAATCACTCAAGCAGAACAGCATCCTCGTGTATCTATCATTAATCCGCTCCGAGCGTTATCGATTTAAGATATTTTACTGGTGGTTAGTTTTATATATGTTTTCCAATATTTATGTTATACGTAATGTTTTATATGTATATTGGAATGTATAATGTTATACAAGTGGTGAGACTTTAATAAAAAAAAATGAATCTGAATATATAAACATGCTTCACAATTAAGATAAACGAATGAACAATAGATATATAACTAAATTTATAAATATTGATGCACGATTTAAAAAGCACAAAGTGTTAATCTGTTAAAAATAAAATAGCTCTTTATATCAAATTATTCGTTTTCAATATTGCTTACTAATATGAAAACTCGTGGCATGTAAGTAAGGTATGGTCTTTTAAATATATCTGCGAAAAAATAAAAACCGGAAAGATAATAAGAAGGTCGTAATTGTGCTCATTACAAACCTAGAAGTGAAAGATGTTTTTTAATCAATAGACAATAAGTTTTAATAGATGCATATTATATTTTCGGTAAGAAAAAAACATTAACATTTATACCGACATTTAAAATAGCTTGTAATTAAAAACATTGTTTTGTTAAATAATAAAATTGATCTAGATGAGCTTGACATTTGTTGAATTCATTTAGTAAACAGTTTCGTCTTGCTAAAACTTGTAATTTAAGTAACAGCTCAATGAACTTTTAAACCTGTGTAAAATTGTAATACCGGTCACTGGTTAAAAATGTGTGTTGTAAAAGCAGCAAACGACAAATGAAATTTGAAGTGGGTTTACGAAGGGATTATCGTTATGTTCGCATGTAAAATTATTCTTGCAAGAAATGAACATTTGACGAACTGGACTGGCTATTAAGCCCTCGCACGGTCGGCCCCTGCCCAAAAAGAATATTTAAAAAAAAACCCTTATTTTTATATTTGCGGCATTCAAAAACGTTTTTAAAACCAAAAGGTAGCTTAAACATTGTAAAGCACGTCGGATAAAATGTTTCTGTCATATAATTGTGTATGGCATATTTTAGCGGTAATTACTAGATAAAAAAAAATAATTGGCTATTCTAACTTCCCAAGTTTAATCTAGGTGCTCTCGTAGGCCACGTTTAATATTCAAATAAATTTCATTGGTCGGGATTTCATAATGTGTTATATGAAATTATCTTGAAAATAATTGCGGGAAAGGGCTGTTAAAGTGCGAGAAGAAAACTCTTTTTCTTTTTGCGGAAACGTGAACGAAGGAACGTGCTACAAATAAAACCTGCGATTGTTTGTCAATAATTCAAATTTACAAAATAGTAAAATATAACTAATGATCAATGTCAAAATTATTGGAAGTTTTGTGTTCATGACATCACCTATGATATGTAGTATGAATACTCGAATTTGTCAATTATACCACATCTTCTTATTTGTATATTAATCATGTCAAAATACGAAAATGAAACGAATGTAGTAAAGTATTGTGTCCATGCATGACGATATCAAAGTCGCGTACATATACGAAGAGAAGATGTGATAAAGACGTAAAAGAGACAGCAACTCAACCACACAACATACCAGAATGTGTACAGTTAGCTCTTGTGTGCATCCTTTCCTTAGGATTTGACTTTAAAAGATATTACTACTTTTGCCTGAACATACCGGAATTGTACTATTTTCTCGGAAAAGTAAGGTATTTATTTCCGGAAGCGTAGACTTTAATTGTGGAAATGTATTCTTTTTCCCGGGAAAGTAATGCCAAATTTTATATGAGCAGTGTATTTGTTTCAATTTCAGTATATAAAGCATTAACTAGTGTTAATGTCTATGGATGTATTAGTTACAGTTGCATACTAATTGAGAGATCGTCCTTTTTGATGTTCTTCGTGTGGAAATTATTCTTCCTTCAGCATGCATCTTTACTTTGTTCCTCTAATGAGATCCTCATTTACCCTTACATTATAATAGTTTGTGGACCCGTATGTATTTAGGGAATGTCACTCTCCCTTATCGTACGTAAAAAAACCAACTTTCGTATATTTTACGTTTCAGAGTCCTACACGTATGTTGAATTTTACTCAGAAATTAGAAAGTTGATATCAGCGCGGGTTATGCTTAAAGTTAACCTTTTATTCTATATGTCAGATAACCTACTTGTTTTTTTATGTAGGATTGCTGTCTGATTGACGAATAGACGAAATTTTATCTATATATTTTTGTTTTTATTTTTTTTTTTAGGGATGCATCCAATTGCACCTTTTCATTTGAAATATATTTCTGTGACGTAACCTCAAAAGATTAGTCACTTCAATAAAAAAAGATGTAAGCGAAAATGAAACCTCTACTCGCATGTTGCACTTTGTGTAATTGTTCTCTTCGACAAAATTAAATATAAAGAAGCCACAATTTGGTTCCTAAATGGATATTTTTTAAAACCCGGGGCCTAAAGCTAGGTAAAGCCTATCTCTTGATAAAGTTTCTTAAATTCGGCAAATTTTAAAGATCGACCGTGCGAGGGCTCAGTCTGTATAGCCATTCAAGGTCGTTAAAACTTTGATCATCCTTGTAGAGATTGTTTGAAAATACGATGGTTGATGCCTTTTTCGAAACTAAAACATGATCAAATATAATTGGTGGCCTTCTGTTTTCATGTTGTTGTCTCTTTTACATATTCCTCATTTCCATTCTTAATTTTAGATAAAGTAAAAAATTATGATAAACAAATGTATTCTTGTTGTCAGATCAAAATACATTTAACAAGCCAGTGCGATAAAATTCCATTCGTTACTATTACGTAAAATATATATCCCGATATCTCAGTAGCATGGGTTCGAATCCCCGCGAGGGAAGAACAAAAAATTTGCGAAAGCAAATTTACAGATCTAACATTGTTGGGTTGATGTTTAGACGAGTTGTACATATATATATAAGTCCTGTGTCCAAGTGAGAAATAACTACATGTGGTTTGTATATCAGGGGAGAATTGACAACGGGTGGTATGTATACTTAAATGTTTATCGTCTTCCATTATACATGACGTTGTGGATGAAAATTATTGACAAAAGAATAAAGAAAACAGAAAATAACCAGACAAATACATAGAAAAGAAAATGATGAGGTTCTAGAATACATGGAATAAAGAATGATCGGCAAAAGGTATAACGAATAGAAAAAATTGCCTAAAATGATAGAATACAGAAATAATGAATCCCGATTCAGACCCTCACAATCTGACGATGACATTTAGCTTAAGGGCAATTATGGGCAAACGACCAACAACACAGTGTTTTTTTTTTTTTTATGAAAGTTCACATACAAGCTAATTTTTACAAAATCAACTTGAATATGTAATAAAAACTATATCTATATCTTCATGTGTTGAATTTTAAAGATAAACGGGTTTGAAGTTTTCGACATTTACTAAAAATTTCGGTTTCTTGAACATTTCTGTCTCCTTAAATTTTGTTTCAAAAGATAAACATATGCGGATTTCGGTAAAGAGATAAGGAATATCTTCGTTACAAAATTGAGCTCTACATTTGTGTAACAATCCTTATCAAAAATCCTTTTTGTTAAAGAAAGAAATTGATTTTAGAAGAAAAAAAAACGGCATTTTTGTTGTTTATTTATCTAGTTGAAAAAAGTCGGTTATTTCTTCATAAAAGTTGGAACGAATAATCTTCATCAGAGACATAATTGTATGGGTGTATAACGTTTCCGCATTTTTAGCAAAAATCCAGTTCATGTTTCCACATTTTCGTGCATTACTTTTCCGAAATAAATAGATACCACTTTTCAGTAATACCTTATTCAAGCTTTCTGTTATTCGTTCTTTTGTGTGACTGTTATATTTTGAATGATGGAGATAAAAGGTAAAAAGGGTTTAAAAGCTGGATTAATGCCGTCACAAGTTAATATATGCCTGTACCGAGTCGGAAAACTGAACAGATATTATCTTAGTAATACACAGTAGTGTTTTGTCATATGTTTTGTCATATGTTTTTGTATGTATATTAAATATATATAAACTTTTAGTGCTGAACATTGACTTTTAATTGATATATGACCATGTGTGATTTTTATCATTTCAAGTTGATACATTTGTAGTTTCATTTTAGTCATAAAGACTTATCCTGCTCGAAGTCCTACTTCCACTCAGTTGATGAGTAAAAGGGGGGGGGGAGGGGGGGATTCAATGCGGAAAAGAGTACTATAAAATTGCGGAAACGTAAGAATTTTAATGCGGAAACGTAGTGCCAAAATGCGGAAACGTAAAACGCCGAATTGTATTATATGTCTCTGTCTTCATACAGTATCATACCAAAACGCCATTTTTATAAAGAGGGGGTCCATGTTCTCGTTTTTAAGCTAATGGTTAAATCTCGAAGAGATGCATTTTTTCCCGAAAAATCACAGTTTGACGTCGCGAAAAATAACATTTTACGGAAGCAAATAATCAATTAATGTGTCGATAAAAAGAACGAATTCTACAATATATAAAATTCTGTCAAAATCATTTCCTGGGTCAATATTATAAAGTTCATCCGAAAAAGTGATAAAACTGATAATGACATACTAATTCAAGTTCATGCAATTAGGTTTTAATGCTAAAAGTTTTAGAAGAAAGAGTTAAATGTCTTCTTTAAAATATTTAGATTAATTCTGCGAAAACATCAGCGAGAAATAAAACAAAAATGCATGCAACCAATCGAATAAAATGGAGAATGGAAATAGAAAATGTGTCCGACAACAATCCGACCAGAGAACAGAAAAGGTATATAAGGCACAAAATTTGCACCATAATTGAGTTACCTTGTTTTCTAACCCCCATTGACATAATGATTAAATTGGTTACAATGGTTACACTCATACAAACTATCATAAATCATATTAATCAGAAATTCTTTTTGGGGATCATTAATGTACGTCCCGTGGCATATATATAACATGCATGTCGGAACAGGAAAATTGACATAAGGTACTATTAGAACCATGTTCACATTATTATACATTAGAAATATGTCTCTGATTATACCCAACAATTGTGATGATGACGAATTTCATAAACTGTTCGAAATAATCTAACCGAAAGATAAATCTGTAATTTTACTTTGTCCATAACTTCGACGAACCAAATTAAAGCGAGTAATACTTCGACCTGTTTTGAAATCAGATTGGTTTTGAATGTTTCTCTCGTATATTCAATATGTATATACATGTATATATTCTAAATTGAGACTATCTATTATTATTATAGTTCCATAACATTCTTTCAAGGCGTATAAACATTTTGTGAAATCATTTATAATGTGTATGTTTCAAATGTCCATATCTATTGACAACGAGTATATACCCTTGGAAAATGTGTAAATAGATTTTTATTTTATCAGATCTTTTTGGGGGAATTATTAAGATTTTCATAAATATCATTCTTAACACCAGAAACGTTATTTATAAACAAGCGTATAAGTAATGACTGTAGTATATCACTATCGGACACGCAAGACAAAGATGTATATTACACCTGATATTTTCAAAATGGAAAGTTACAAGTTATCGGCCGTGTACACTGATCAATACCCCCAGAGGTCAAGTGATGCACCAACTTGCTTTATGTAATTGTGTAATAAGATTTTTAAAGTCCGACAGGAAATCGCTTGAATACCTGGACGTGTCACTTCACAATACATCTGGGAACAATTTATTCAACCATGCTGGTGATCAGATGAGGGAAGATCCGAATTTATTTAAAGAAGTTTACAAAACCGTTTTACATAGAGAAATTATGAACAAACTAGACTTTCGAAAACATTTCTACACGGAACACTTCTTTTTGACTTTGAACTTTGACTTTTAAACTAATTTCCATTAATATGACTTTTTTCAAAAACTTAATAAAACATTAGTTTCAAAACGATTCCTTATTTAAAATTTAAAAAATATGATATTATTTTAATGTGGCACGCGCTCTTCTTGTGTAATGTCTAGTCACCTTGTTAACTGATCCAATAAATCTTTAAGAAATAACTTCAAACTAAAAAAAAATAATTCTTGTGTTTTCGTAATTAGAAGAGATAAATAGGTATTGATCTTAAAGTCATATGAAACCTCAAATTAAAAAAAATATGCATATGTTTTTTATAACAAAATGGATAGTTGTCATTATTAAACTTATGTACAAGTGTTATACAAGTGCTCAATATCCATGCTTCTTTGTTGATTGATTTGTTTGACAAACAACATCAGATAATATAACATCTTGTGGAAAAACTACATTTGACGGTACGTTTATTTTTTATTCATAACACTATCCCATCATGGGATTGGCCCAGTTAAAGGAGCTTAGTGCACAAAGGCGGCCTAGGTGGTGTTTAGAAGCTCTCGTTAATTCAGTCTCCTGATATAAAGGCTCCAAGGCAGCACATTCGTAGAAATACCGCAAAGGACCTCCTTCGTACACTAAGAAGAAAAATGTGCACTAAGGACCTGATGGAATGATACAACTTTCACAAAGGACATGGCATATAGAAATAGACTTTGTAAAAATAAATTATTTTAAATTTTATGATCATATCTTTTGTGAGGGGGGGGGGGGGGGGGGGGTCGGAGGGGTCCTGATCCCGAAATCCCGGGCTTAAGAACATGAAATCCCGAAGTCCCGAATTTATGAAAAGTTAAATCCCGACATCCCGAAATTCAAAAAACCTTGACCGTTTAGAATCCACTTCGTATACTGATTCAACATGTAAAATTGAAGATGAGAAACATATTATATTAGACTGTCCTTTATATGCAGATTTACGTGAAAGTTTATTTTATGAAGTTAAAAGAAGTAATGGTGATTTTAATATTTTATCTGATGATGATAAGTTTATGCATCTTTTTAAAAGTACTGTTTTTGGTGTGGTTGACAAGACCTGCTGTAATATTCTAAGTAGAAGAAATTGTTTTTTATATGCTTGATTGATAGTGATGTTTTTGCAGACCTGAAATAGTTTATAAACATGATAAATGTAGTTATATGGTGCTTTTTGTATTTCTGTCTGTTATATTTCTCTTTTTGAAAATAATATTAACCTCTTGAAGTCTTTCTATATCACTTCTATAATCGGGTTTTGAAGAATATGTTTTACTCTCAAATGTCTTTTAAGGTATAATGATAGTATGTAAACTATAGAGTTGTAAACGTCGAAAAGAAATCTCCGAAGCATTTTTTTTTCTCAATTTCTATCTCAAAACAGGTTTCTTTAAAAAAAAAAAACAAGTTTACTAAAGCAATTTCCTTCAAAACAAAATAAAACAAAGGCAAAGTAAACATAAAATTCAGTTTTTAATTTTTCTTTCATCAGCTTGAAATTATAACGCCCTAAACCGTTAGGTTTATTCAACAACTATCATTAATTAATCAATTAGTAACGATCAAAAGACGATTGTTATTTGGATATGGTTGATTGAACTTAATGATTGGGAATTTGCAATAAGCCGTTGGTCACGTGCGCGCTGATTAAAAAGTCATTTTACTTCAAAATTACAATATCTATTGATACCAAACTTTATATTTATGAGTTATATACTTATATCCATGTTCTTTGTGATCTTAAAACATCGTTTTTGTGTCCTTAGTGCACTAAGAAGTCCTTTGCGGCATTTCTAAACACCGTTTCATTTTAAAGATACTATATAATATGTTTTTGCATTGTTTGCGCATTGAACACAACCAAATCTAAAAAAATAAGGAGATGTGGTATAATTTCTCGTCAAGAGACCAAATAACACAGAAATTAACAACTAAGCGTTTTTTTGCCTTCTACTATACATCTGACGGTGACTTTTAGCTTTAGGGCAATTTAGTGACAAGAGAGAAGATATATAACCTTTTGTAGAAAAATCATTTGAAAGGTAAATATTATTAGGGTCATCCGGAAAGCTGATGAAAATACTTTAGTTACACAATGTATTTCTTTTTAATCTATGCAATTCAATTTTGATACTGCAAGTTTTTAAATCAGTAATATCTTACGATTCAAATTAGCGTTAGGCAAACTATAAGCAATGTGTCAGTATTTCAATTAGTTATAAGTCCTAATGAGTGACATTGGCCGATCTGAGCTGTGATACTTCTTATTTAGTTTGATTTTAGATGATCTGTTATAATACTTAAAGTGTTTTTTGACATTTGAAATAATAATAATTCGAACTTAACTTTTCATTTTCTTACTAGCGTCAACAACTGGTAAATGCCAAATTTGTTGGTAATTCGAATACTAGTAAAATTAGAAGATACGGGGATGTCGTGTGACTCGTGTCTGTGGATTGGATATTAGGAAGTGATAATGAAAGGATATCCTCCTGGGCCTTTACCATGTTTAATACACGTGATTTGCGTTATCGTTACATGTATATCCGAGACAGTCCATGCAAAAAGGTACAAAAAGTCTCGTTGATCTTTACAGATTACGATATTAAAGTTCGATAAAATATTTTCAAATAAACAGCTGCGCCATGAGCGCATGATACGCCCGTCGTCTTGTGTGTGAATTGTTATTCAATAATCATAAATAGTTTCTGACATGCGAAAACCCCCTTTTTTTACAAAAAACTCAATATCTCTAAAATAAAATTTTGAATCAAAACCAAAAAGTATACAGATCTTTAGATTAATATAACTAAGAAGTGTGTTAAATTTTAAGCAATAATCATAAATCGTTTTTGAGATACGGCGCGACATGTGAAAAACCCCTCCCCCTTTTTTTACAAAATGCTCAATAACTCAAAAATAAAATTTTGAATCATCACCAAAAAGTATACAGATCTTAAGATTAATATAACTAAGAAGTGTGTAAAGTTTAAACCAATAATCATAAACTGTTTTGAGATACGGCGCGACATGTGGAAAAACCCCTCCCCCTTTTTTAACAAAATAATCAATATCTCTAAAATAAAATTTTGAATCACCACCAAAAAGTATACAGATCTTAAGATTAATATAACTAAGAAATGTGTAAAATTTTAAGCAATAATCATAAATTGTTTTTGAGATACGGCGCGACATGTGAAAAAAAAAAACAAACTAAGTCCCGTAACTCAAAAAGTTTTAATCTTATTTTCACCAAAAAGTATACAGATCGTTTGACCATCATAAGAAACAACTATGTTAAGTTTCATAAAATTTGGATAAGTCGTTCTGATGTTACGGTGCGACATGTTTACGCCGGACAGACAGACGGACGGACGGACGGACGGACGGACACCGGACATTTGTATACCATAATACGTCCCGTCAAAAATTGACGGGCGTATAAAAACTATTTCTATCAATGTCAACATTCATAAAATTGTGAATTTATGTAGTAATCGTAGATCAGCGGAATATAACGACTGAATTATTCGGGTTACACCACCTCTGTATTCTGTTATCTAGTTTTTTTTTTGCCTCGCTTCTTATTAACTTAGTTTCCCCATAATTCTCAAATTTTTAAACCCCATTCATATACTTATAAATGGTGGTCCCATTTATAGCCTCATACATGTAAATGATAATTGAAACAACTTGAAACAAAAAACACACAAATATTAGTGTATGCATGGGCTTTTAGAGAAATATTAGTCCTCGAATCTGTAAAAATGGAGATCTTAATAAGAATATAATAGCATTTTATCTATGATTTTACATGTATTCTTAATAAAATGTCAATTCATTCTTTTCTGGATTTAAGGGGGGGGGGGGGGGGGGGGGTGTGGGGGGGAGGGGTGAAGAGAAGGATGGGTGGAGTTGTTTTTTTTTTTTTTTTTTGACAAATTGTTTATTTCCTTTGAATATAAGAGACGAAAAAATACTTCATTTCGTTAACAAAATAGATTAATTTGTTGCTGAATAATTTCACAAAAAAAGACAATTAGAAAAAAAAAATATGAACATGTTTAACCTCGCCGCATTTTTTCGCCTGTCACAATTCAGGAGCCTCTGACCTTAGTCTTGTATAATTTTAATTTTAGTTTCTTTTATATATTTCGGAGTTGAGTATGACGTCCATTATCCCCATATTCATTCCCAATTTCATTTACAAGAAAATTAAATGTGAGTACTCTATTTTGGTATGAAGGCATGTTCCATATATTAATACAGCATCAACATTCTTAAAACTAATGTTTAGGCACTTGCTGATTTTCTTTGATTTTGCCGAAAATCGGTGACCCGTAAGACACGTGTCAAAGAACATATCTGATAACACTATTATCTTGAAAAAATGAAAAAATAATTATTTTGCATGAGAAAATAACCCATTAGATATGTTTGCCATAAAAATACATTAGGACTTATTATTTTTTTTTTTAATTCAACATCTTGAAAATCTTAGGTGTACATCGGTTAATTGATTGATAGAATATAGAAATTGTTTTAGTTTTTTTTTTTAATAAAGAAAATGTTCCCCCTTTCTAGATTGGTCATTGCATAAGTGTGTGCTAAAGTTTGAAGACCGAAGACTAACAGACTACGAACAGCAAAAAGTGGATACAACATTTGATATGCATGAAAGAACGTTGGACACACAATACTGATTTCACTGAAAAATTTCAACTAGCACATGATACCCTATGAATTTATTTACATACTTGAACTCTTCTAAGGAATATAATTCTGGACAAAAACGAATTCAGTATATGTTAAATGGACAAACAAACAACAGCACTCATTGATGGATACACTTGTGGCTTAATTCATTTTTAAAGCACAATTTGAATGATTGATTAATGGTTGTTTAATGTCCAGTGGCAAACATTTCATACATGAGAAGTCGTTTCAGAAATAGATTATGAATTATAAGGTATACCAAAATGTTAAAATGTTATCATCGTTTAGCAAAAGGAAATTTTCTTAGCTATTAGAATTGGTACGTCAATATTTTTCTTACAAACTTATATCTTTTGCTTTAAAATTAACACATATAAGGTTCTGATCTTATTAAAACAATGTCACTTAAGTCTCGAGAATTATTCGTGTATTTGGGTTTTTGAACTCCGCTGCATTTGTTTGCATCTGCCCTAACCTGCTGTTTAGTGGTTGTTGTTTGATTATGTATTTCAAAAGTCGAATATATAGACCGTTAGTTTTTCCGTTTGAATGGTTCTACACTGGTCATTTGGGGCACCTTATAGCTTGCTGTTCGGTGTTAGCCAAGACTTCGTGTTGAAGGCAGATGAGTAAAATTGTATAGCTTTACACGTATGAATTTAGTAATGACTAGCAGAGCACTATCAGACTCAAGACAAACAGTGTTCATGTATATTTGGTATCCGGTATACGAGTACGGGGCGCATTTAAAACTGTTTAAGCTAAACGAAATTTAAATTTTCCAGGCAAATTAGACCAAAAAAAAGATATGTTTTACTGTGAATTTTTAAAAGTTCGGGAATTGGTTCAATTAAATTTGCTTAACGTACCGTGGCAAATATTATTGCATATTCTCGACGAAATTACATTTTTGATCAGACGATACCTTCATATAGGTTAATGTTTGCGTACAATATCCATTGGCATTCATCAAACATGCTCATTTTGGTCCCTTTATTGACTTTTAAATAACTACCAGCTTTCTCGTTTTATTTCAAGCAAAATAATTTTTTTTATCACAGTCACTTTTTTTTTCTCATAGCTGCTTCGTGTTTACAAATAAAAAAAAGAACTAATTATACTTTTCGTTGCATTTTAAATATCTGGCATCATTAACTATAAAAAACTTAGTTTACACATGTCATTATTTAATTTTAATGTGAATATTTGTAAGAGGTACATTTTTACTTTTCTGACTAAAATCGATAACGCTCGGAACGGTTAAACGATAGATACACGCGGATGCTGTACCGCTTGAGTGATTTAACTTACAAAAAGGCGGACACTTTAAAGTTTAAAAGGACTTAACATCAGTTTGATTCCGTTTAACGGGGCGTGGCTAATTAGTTTGTCGCAGTTTAACCACATCTCAAATTAACTTGAATGACCACAAGGGAATCTATTTGACTGGTATTAAAATAATTTGATATGGATTGAAATGCATTAAAAATAATTTTTAATTTTTGTCAATCTTTATTCAATTTTCATTAATCTTTTTTAAATGCCGTTAATGCGTTTTTGTCCGTTCAAGCTAAATTCGAGTTACTAGTGCAGAAACATCCAGGAAATACAAATTGATTTCCGTTAAATAACACTTTTGAGATGATTCCTTATTTATATGTCTGAACTCTTAACTCTCGACTCTCAAATTGTAAATATTTATCTAACATGTCATCTATCTAACATGTCTAAAACAAGTATACAAATTAATAACATTTGTTATTTGTTTACCAGCAATCGCTAGTTTACTATCCACAGTGAACAACAATTATTCTAACCCCAAGTACAAGTACACCGTATGGCCTTCAACGGTAAGCATTATACATACCCTAAAGTAAGTGGTAAAAGGTCCCGAGATGACAAAATGAAAATCAGAATGTACTATGTTCAACTATATTCACACCTACCCCTGCTTGAAAGAAAAACAAAAACGAAAGGAAAATATAAAACATTCTGTATAACTAAAACGAAAGTAGATTTTTTTTAAATACGTACATGTTGGCCTGTATATATTTACATTATGAGGAATACTACGTCTAACTAGCCTAACAGTACTCTCAGATCTGTAGTTAATGTCTTTTTTATGTGGGGATGCTTATGTACCCTGTCACGTCCACTCTGTGTTTTTGTTAGATTTATTTCAGTTTTTTGTCCATCTGATGAGTTAAGCCATTTTCGACTGATTTTTATAGTTTGTTCTAATGTTGTACTGTTACATCACTGTCGCAGGTTAGGGGAGGGTTGGCGCGCCTTCAAACTAGTTTAACCCAGCCACATTCTATATGTGCCTGTCTTAAGTCAGGAGCCTGTAATTCAGTGGTTGTTGTTTGCTGCTGTATATCATATTTGCTTACTGTTCATTATTTTGTACACAAATCAGGCTGTTAGTTTTCTCGTTTGAAATGTTTTACATTTGTCATTTCAGGACTCTTGATAGCAGTATGGGTTTTACTCATTGTTGAAGGACGTACGGTGACCTATAGTTGTTAATGTCTGTATCATTTGGTCTTTTGTGGAGAGTTGTCTCATTGGCAATCATACCACATCTTCTTATTTTATATTTGTTTACAGAGTTGATCGTTGATAATATTTGGAAATTACGAAAATACGTTCGTTACCTTAATATGACAATGCCCTTATTTGCAGGTAATAGCTTACGTGACCATGTAAGAAATTTATATTTAGCGGGGATATTTAAATTTGTATATATGCATATACTGTACTTTAGTATATTATCATTTTTAATCTCTTTGACACTACGGTACACACTAACATTTATGATATTTAATCACATGTAGCATTATTGAACATGAATATGTCGGGCCCCTTTTATATATCTTAATCAATATGCAATTAAATTTGTTTGTGTAGCAGACTGTACTGTATAATAATACAGGTAGTATAACCCTATTACTCAACCATCCGGCTTGTTACAGTCTTGTTTCTTCCTTACAAACCAAGTCGCTAATGCTGATTTGTGGGTTTAAGGAAAATAAGATACACCTCCTGATAAATGTCTGGTTCTGACTAAAGGGAAAATACAGCTTTGCAAAACATCCGTCAATCCAGATTGTACATAATATGTGGCCTTGTGGAAAATGGCAAGATGGTAAAGAAATACATAGAATAAAATCGTTACCTGGAAGAAGAGCAAAGACAATCAGAACCACACCAGGACTTAACAAAATTTCCAAATTGTTGTAGTTATTTAAGTCATATATGGGGCCAACCATTTGATATGCGGAACTGGAATTGGTGTAGATGACCAACTTAAATTTGATGCACGAATACATAACATTTATTGACAAGCATTGCAACAATTCCGTGTTCTCGAGGTCATTTTTCATCAGTTCAACAAAGTTACAACTATTTTTATACTGTTTTTGTTAGTGAATTTATTTTTTGCCTCTTGGTTTGGTCTTTTTGTAAAGAGACATTTTGTTAAAAATTACAAGAAAAAACTCATTCTTTTGTGTATTTGGACTGCATATCTTCCCCTGAAACTCTTCTTGAGATTGAAATGGTTCCAGTCGCACTTGCGATCTACAATATTTTGATGAACCTAACTCTTCTATGGTTACACAATTTGCTTCATATGAAACATTAACTATTTTCTGTTACATACATACACAATTAGGAAAGATATATTAGAAAAAAGTCATAGCAAAAGATGACAATGAGTGTTCAATCCACAAACAAACTTCCTGCTCACTCCCTCTTCCATCCAAATATCAAATGGTCGTCCCCATATAGGACTTAAATAGCTACCACATCTTAGAAATTTTGTTAAGTCCTGGTGTGGTTCTGATTGTCATTTCTTTCCTTGCAGGTAACGATTTTATTCTGTTATTTTTTTTTTATCATTTTGCCATTTTCATCATTTCAGTTTTATTGTTATATTTCTATGTTAACAATTCAACGGTGTCACGCTGTTGATCTCTTGTTTTAAATCAAAAATAATTGTATAATTAAAACATTTTCAATAATTAACTTGACCTTAAATACCTGTGACAAAAAGTCGATAAAAGGAAATGTCAAATGACAATTCCAAGTAATGCATCGACAGAATAAAAAAAAGGACTAGGGTTGTAATGTTCAAATATCTTTAACTGGAGGGACCTAACAGAGCCTAAATATCAGGAGATCACAGGTGTGCAGCTGGGTGTCTTTGAAAAAAAAGGTGTATAATGAACAATTAAATAAATGGAAAACGAAAAGATGAGAGGAGGGGGAGGAGGTTTTCAAACATCTCAATTATTAGGGTTTAAAAACTTTCTATAAAAATCAAGGATTAAGTATCTGTCTGTTTGGCCATTCCTGTCTTTCGGTTGCTGTTTCATTAATAAATATCTTAAAACCAACTCCTTTTATGCATATAAGACCAATCTATTCAAATCTCAGTATTTCACATGATTTAATAATAATTTAAGAGTATTATTAAAAGTGAATGTCAGGAATATGTTGTCCTTACCATTGACATTTATGGCTAACATACTCATTAATGTAAATTTAAATACTTTTTTTAAAGAGCTTCATTGCTATATTTCAGTCTAAAGCGTAACCCTGGCATGAATCTTGTAAATGCAGGGTAAGTTATCGTGTACAATCGTACATAATTGTACATAATTATACTGTGGATTCATTTATTTTCGTGGGTATCAATTTTCGTGGATTAAGGAAATTTAATATTTTCGTGGCCATTTGATTTCGTGGTTTTGCCAAAGTCTGCATACAAGCCTTTAGAAATTTATACTTCGTCGAACCTTGAAATTCGTGGTTCACCTATACCAACGAAATCAACGAAAATTGGTACCCCACGAAAAATAATGAATCCACAGTATACAAACAAAAATATATACCTCGAAAAGCAGTTTTAACACATACAGATGTGACCGTCAAAATACATGTATAAAAAACATGATCTGAAATCATAAACGCTACATTAAATTGAATAATTATATAATTATGTTTTCAAATCACCATAAAATATGTTAGTAATAATATATGTATTCGGAATCGAATACTTATTTATATATAAACAGTACGAGGAATAAACTTAAGAAAGAAACAGTCTACAAGTGAACTTTTCAAACAATATCAAACAAAAGAGCATTGCCACGAACATTTTCACCTAACAACTGCTTCTTTGATGTAATAAAACTAAGTGAAAGAGTTGTGAAAGACCATCACTTGTTGCTAATACTTCTCTATGATGTTGTCCTTCAGGCGAGATAACTACCACGAGAATTAACCAGAACTCTTTCATTTTGGAAAGTCCAATGCCATTTGCCTTGTTGATCATAACAATTAACGGTATTTGTTTCCAAGTTTGTGTGATATATTTGATTCCCAAATGTTGCAGTATAACAGTCACTTGGAATTTTATCTCGAACTATGTCCGTTATAAAGTCGTCATAAAGATTGACCATTCGTATTTCTTTGTTATAAACTGAATATATTAATTTATTTTCTCTCAGTGCTATGCCATAAATAAATCCTGTGAAACTGTTTTTGTGATTCGTTTTGTGTTCACGTATTATGGTACTACAATGCTTATCTGAACGACCAGATGTAACAGCAAATGTATTGTTCTCACTGTTGTACACTAAATTAAACGGTTCACACGGCATGTTAACCTGACAATCTTTTAATCCCTTTATTACTGAATACGATAACTGCACATTTAAAGTAGTACGTAAACACAATTCAACCATCTGGTAGCATGCAACATCCAAAGGTGAATGATCCTTCATTGTTTATTGTCTTGTGTGTCTTAAGCTTCAGTTTTAATTTTTCGATGGATCTTAATTGATCGAATGGTACCATTTGCTAGGCTTGTTTGGTCTTCTTCCTGCTTAGCACAGTGCCACAGGGTTTAGCTTCAATGTGGATGTCTCCAAAACTTTTGACATCTGAAATAATATTCTGAATAGCAGTGTTGGTTTTATATTCTAGAGAATGATTCTTCAAATTCTCCTCTTGGACTAGTGAGTTCAGGATATCATCTTTGCTAGATACGTCTCCTTCTATTTGCTTAATTGAAAGAAACAGTGAAGGTCCGTTGCGTGTTGTTTGATGTTCGCAATGTGTCTCTGGTTATCTGATATATTTTTTTTTTCTTTTCTAATGCAGACAACAACTGACGAATTTTTCTTCAACAGCATACCGCTGTTTTATTAAATCTTCTTGTAGTTTTTCCAGATGATTGTTGATTGTAGTTCTGGTCTTTTGAATTTCTTTTTGAATTTGTTTTCTTTTCTCTTTCAACGTCGACATATTTTCTTGTTGATGTTGACGGATTTTCTGTAAATTTTCTGCTACTTCAACCAATGTTTCCTCAATCTCGTAGACACATTTGAAGTTTTGAAATTTTTAATGACGTCATTTAAATTGTTGATATCTTGGCATTCTGTATGACTTTCAACTAAACATTTCCTGCAGTAGGGACGTTCATGTTTCCAGCAATAAATTACAATTAAATTTGTAGTTTACATGTATGTAAACATCTTTTTGTATAAAGCCTTTGTTCATATATATTTTGTCCTAAAACTAAAATGTCAAATATGTGAATTTCATCAAATATATGACGTCAAAGTGACATTTCAAGTGTCATTTCTATACAACAGAGTGCAGATTATATTAACCTGTTCATTTATTAAAAATACCAACATTGATTTGAAAGTCTTGAATAATTTTACTTTTTTTACAGTTTCAGGGGTATTATCATTCCTTCTTTCTAAATCATTATAAAACTTAAAATCCAATTCCCTTAGTAAAGGTCCAGGCACATAGTATGGTGAATACAAAGCATTGGGGAAACAATTTTAAATAGCAAATCATAAGAGAGAAGCGAAAGATACTAAAGGAACGTTGACCTCAGTAGAAAATAAACTGATAACGCCATGGCAAAAAACGAAAAAGACCAAAAGATAAACAACAGTTTACAAAACACAACATACACAACAAAAGACTGAGAAACACAAACACCGTCAAAAAACGGTTTTTTTTCCAAGTGCTCTGGAAGAAAGAGTAGATACTGCTCCACATGTGGCACATGTCGTGTTGCTGAATGAGTACAAACCCGATGATTAGTCTAATTCGGTATGTCACATTAGGAGGAAACGGGACGGGATTTTGGTTACGACAATTGGAACTTATCTATCGTCATCCGTGACACAGATATTCCATAACGTTCAATCAACTTATGATGGGGTCCGTAAAATTTTTGAAGGGATGATTTCAACTTCATCACTTGGAACTCTTGATTTTATAGCTTACTTGTGAGCTGCAACCGTCTTTCAAGGTAAACATGATAGGAAATGCAAGCTATGGCATATCGTATCAACTGGGAGATAAATACTCCATATGCAGGTGCTGCTGGAATGTTGCTGCTACATATAGAAATGGAAATTCACAAAAGGGAATACGAAATCATGTCTTTTGTCGTTAAGTTTGCTCTAAATCGACCCTCATTATCAATTTCTAGATGTAAGTCCAGATGTTAGGCAGACTTAATTGTATCTGTTGTATCTTTTATTTCAAGTTCGATAGGATAGATGCGTTCAACATAGTCACCAAACTTTGAACTATTTAGTGAGAGGACATCATTTATATAGCGGAAAGTGAAGTAAAAGGATAATGCTATCTTCATTCTCCTTTATCTTTTTTAAGAAACTCCTGTATGAAGTCAGTCTCATATGAAAAAAAGGAATAAATCGGCAAGAAGAGGAAACAATTGGTTTCCATAGCAATGCCAAATGTTTGTTGAAAAATACGTCCTCCAAACATAACAAATTTGTTCTTTAACCCATTTCCCGGCATAATCCACGACTAAACCAAATAGTATTTTGAAGTTGTGTACGTAACTTGTTGAATTCTCACACCAAAAGATGTTTCTTGAAATTTGTGATTTTTAAAACAAGTATTTTACAATAATTTTTTCCCAAATTTAACAACAAAGTGAAAGGGACATTTCCCTATTTTTGACATTTTTACCTATTATGTCTGTTTGTTTTGTTCACACATCGTTGTCAATATAATGGAATTTGATGCGACTGTCATACAAGTGAGAGGTTTAGCTAGCTATAAAACCAGGTTTAATCCACAATTTTCTACATAAGAAAATGCCTGTACCAAGTCAGGAATATGACAGTTGTTACCCATTCGTTAGATGTGTTTGAGCTTTTGATTTTGCCATTTGATTATGGACTTTTCGTTTTGAATTTTCCTCGGATATCAATATTTTTGTGATTTTACTTTTTTCGTTAACATAGACATTTACACTGTACATCAAAATTTCTAAAATATAAAAGGCAATATTGACTAATAGTAAGATTCAAAAGTGCTGACAAACAGACACAGAGAGAAATTTACTAATGGTCATGTTTTCTCTTACTGTTAATGACGTATTTACGTATACACTCCATTGGAAGTTGGATGTGTACTGATTTATATGTTAGTCTTAGAAACATAATTTGTTTAAGTTACTCTTGGCTTTGAACTACCTTTCAGTAACTGCTAGTACTCTCAGATCTGTATTTTGCGTCTTTTGTGTATTTGTGTAAGTTTTTTTTTGTGCTTTGTATCGATCTGCTGTTACACCACTATCTTAGGTTAGGTGGAGATTTGCGTGCCCGCAAACATGTTTAACCACTCTAAACTCTGTATGTGCCTGTTGTCCCAAGTCAGGAGCCTGGAATTCAGTGGGTATCGTTTGTTGCTGTAATTCATATTGGAAATCATACCACATCTTCTTATTCTAATAAAGTCGATAGGACCCGAATCAAAAGAAATTTAGCAAGGTTAGAATGGGAGTGACCTGAGTAATGTATCTTACAACATGACTTTAAAATGCAACCACAGATATACAACATAATTATAAAAATCATAATTGTAGGATATTGGAAATAAGGTCCTTTATGAGATCAACTATCCCAAATATTTGTGATTTAATCAACAATAAATACATTCCATGTTTGCCTTCATTAATTAGCACGAAGACAATTTGTATATAAGCTTGGGACAAATCTAAAGTAATCATAATTTGTATAGGTGTGTAAAAACATACATTCAACAGCTGTAAGCTGATGGAATTTTACGATTTAGTTGGTCATTTGATTTTAACTTAACATTGAATTAATGTAAATGTAAAATATGCAAATCATCCACATCCAAGACTTAATGAAATTTCAAACGAAATGCTGATTTAAAAATAGCAAAATACAAACTTAATGTATACTGACCGTTCTAGTACCATGCAGATGTGAACTACATGTATTTGTAATATGTAAGGAAAAATGTGTAACGATAAACTTTAACACATCATACACCATGATAAAGTACTGCAGACATTTGATTGGTTACTTGACTGTTTGTTATTAACGTAACGTCCAGTGCAAAATATATCATGCATGTTAGAGATGAGAACAAATTAACAATAACTTCCATACGCAGTCCCGCAATACTGATCGACCGCCAAGGATGGTTGGACATTTGGAATTCTGTTAGAAAATGATGGTTATATTTAATAGGGATAGACTTTCAGGCCACCAAGTGACCCCTAAAATAATTGCTACAAGGGATATTAACGTGTGTAGAGCGCAAAATTTTCTATACACATGCTACAAGAGGCATTGGATTTTATATCCCCATTCTGACCAGACGTTGCTACGAATTCATACATCCCACAGAGCCAAATAATCGCCCCACTTTGGCAAATGATTTACTAAAGATTGGAAGAAGACCGAAAATGACCATATTTCTTCACCCTAGTTACCCTTAGGGTATATTTTTTTTGAACATTAAAATAACTTTGATAGGATTTATCGTTTAATCTGTCGAAAGATTATCCGAGTAACCTAGTATGTAAAATTGAACAACACTACAATTTACTAATAGTTATCCATTACATGCTAAATGATTTATATAATGCACGATTTTTCCGGATGTTCCTTGTCGGTTAAACCATGTTAAGGATGTTTATGTCTCAGTTTGAGGTTTATATGTTGTCTCAAAAGGCATTTCGCGTTTTAAATCCGCACCACGTCTATTTCAACACATTGAAATAAAAAGCCATGCCTGGCGTTTCAAGTCAGACCAGTGGCGGATTCAGTATGGTACGAGGAGGTCATAAGCTCCCCCCTCCTTTCGTCGAAAAAATATCCATTTTCTCATTATTCTTTTTTATCGCCTCGGTCCGGTCATCCTTTATTTCCCTATTCGCCCCTTACTTTATTTACGGATTAAATTTGTGATAATGAATCTACGGAAGCCCATTTAAGTCCCCAACATTAATTTGAAATTCGTGATCTCGATTTTGGGAATGTCTTTATGGTTCCGTTATATGCCAAGTACAAATTATAAGGAAGGGGGAGGAATGATCTGTCATCTTCAAAACAAATCAGATTTTCTTTTCATCAGTAATATATTGGTAAAAAAACATTATCCAAAACCTTGGACTAGAGCATGGTCCTATCAAATAGCCAAGAATACAATAATGTATTTATAAGAAAAGACCTGGCAGTCAATTGTCATATGTTATCCCAAAATATATTGCATTTATGATCTACCAGTAAACACTTTTGTAGTTTTCATAAAAAAAGAATATCTCTTATTTTCTGTTCCCAGTAAATGAAATGTTTGATTTACACATACTCTCGTCTGAAAACATGAAAACTATGCTATATGGAGGATAAGTAAAACTTTTAAGATTTGCATTAAAATGCACGCACATACTTTTTACAATAATACAATTTCGTTGATTCACACTAGAAAACACTGTTATTTTATACGCGGTTGCGAAAATTGAGGACAGTGCGTTACAATATATCCAAGGAAATCCAGGATTACATAAAATAAATATTAAGAATTAACAACGAAGTCCCGTGTCTGGATATTTTCCTTTGAAATACATGTGATAAACTAAAATCTTGATGGACTCATTATTTAAAAGCAATACAAGTAGGAAATGTATCACACCAGCCAAATATATGCGTTAAAATCGAGAATCACTCATTAAAATCAGGAAAAGAATTTACAAAACAACTAATTTTTTCTCGTTATTGTCCGTAATGGTGACCAAAAAAATTGACGATTGCATGCCAAAAAATAATAGTTTTCGCCCTCCACGCTCATAACTAAATGAACTGCTGACTGCATGCTTCTACGACAGGTGCTTTTTTATTGAGCGGGCACATGAAAAGGAACTCATAATCATGCAAGTAAATGTAAAAACAAAATAAATAATATAATAGACCATGAACCAACTTTTTACCATACACCAAAATGACTTGGACGTAAGCAACTTTAAGCCACCATACTACCGTTATTTAAATCAATTATTATCGTGTTATTCTGTGTTAGACTAATACAAGTATACTAGATATAACATTTGTTATTTGTTTACTATCAATTGCTAGGTAAACTATCCACAGTAAACAAAAAAGTATCCCGTACTCAAGTATTGGAGCACCATACGGTCTTCAACAATGAGCAAAACCTATACCCTAAAGTAAGTGGTAAAAGGTCCCGAGATGACAAAATGTAAAACCATGCAAACGAGAAAACCTGTACTATTTTCAATTATATTCCCATTCACTCTCATCACACAATAAAAACAGAAACAAAAAGCATAAGACCATCCGGCATAACATAAACAAAAGTTTTTGTAGAAAATACGTACATGTTTGCCTTTCCATATTTACATTGTGAAGAATACTAAACGTCTGACTCACCATTATTTATAGGGTTTATCATAGATATTTGAAAATTATGAAAATACGTATGGTACCTTAATACGGCAAAGTCCCTGTTACCTTTCAACCAGCATGATAATTGCTCACGTCAACGTTTAAGAAACTAATATATAACGGGGATATTTAGATTTGTATTTGCATTCGACTGTAAAAATATGTGCGACACGGTTAACTGAGGAGGGATGTTTACGAGAACAGAGCTCTAGGAACGTATGAGTTTGCTCGTTAAAAATTGATAATGAGCTCGTACCTTCCACGCAATACATAATTAGGTTATAACAATTATAAAAAAAGAACATTTGATACTTCTTTAGTTGCCTTGATTTTCTTCGCTTCACAAGCGACACTCCGAGTCAAACATAGCAAACTCCCGCATCTGGTGCTCTACACAATGAACTGCTACCAAACACTCATTTCCTTCTGTTTGTTGTCTTTTACAGATAAATCGGTATATTTTAAAGGGACATTAAACATGAATCTTTAAAGTAGGCAAATTTGTTTTGTAAGGGATTTAGTACGGTGACATGAAGGATAAAGTTTAAAAATTGATGGACCGACCTTCCTTACGACTGAAGATAGTTATAATGCATTTCAATTTTTATTGTTGTAGAGTCCTTAATTTGTTAAAATTGTAGCCAAAGGTCAGAAATGTGTACTAAAAAATGACATTGTTTTTTTTTCTTTAAAAACTTCATATAAATATTATACTGCAAAAAACAGTTCTAGTAAATTTGCAGATGATGTTTAAATGTTATGAAACTGAGAAAAGCCAGATAAATGACAAAGTAATTATAAAGAATAATGATAATAGATAAAGTAACGTTGAGCTTACTATATCTACTTCTACGGTTATTTAAAAGCTTCATCACCATGTATGCGTCAAAATTGTAAGTAATGCACCGCACAGTCCTAGATTTGATTCGATACTCAAATGAACATGAGTCATGATATTCCAGTATACTGATAAGTGTGTTGACCAGAAGATAATTATACTGAGCACAATTCTGTTCTCTTCACTCAAGGTTTTATATTTCATTATTCTTTTTTCTACATAATGCCGCGATTGTATATATGATGCATGATAACGAAAAGTGTAAATCATAAATATACTGTATATCAGAATACGACAAAAACTCTTACCTGAATTCGATCGAACTTATAGCATTATGAACATGAACTGTTGGTAGTCCGTTCTCATAAAAAACATGGTGTAGCAATTTACAAACTTCTATAAATGATAAACATATCCATACGAAGAATGACTACATAGCAAGACGTCGCTCTCTTGGTGATATTGTGTAAACATCTATACTTAGAAATGAAAACAATCTGTATGAATTGCCACGGTTCTTTAAAACATCGTTTCACCCATATGGTATTCAATTTGGATTAATAATGGGACGTATGAACCCGTATTTTCACCCTATACCTTATTTATACCTAATATGTATTCTGGTATTTAAATTTACAAATTAATGGCTTAATAAATCTAAACAGATGAAATGACACCCTAGTTGCAAAATGCCCACGTTTATCATAACTTGGATATAGATATTCTTTACCTCAATTAAGTACCTATAAGATAAAGAAAAATAAGGAATAGAAACATCATCTTTATTTCAAAAGGTACCAGATTTTCCTTACAATATTCCTTTATTTATTTTCTATGGACGCCGAAAACAAAAAAATGGAAAAGGGATAAATACAAAAAATAATTAAAATCGGTCATCTCGTTAACATTGTTCCAGTCCTTTCAAGTATTTTGTTTGGTATCGCAGAAAACGTAATTAAAAGTTTGTGGTTTTCTTTCTTGACCAATACAGTGTCACCAATTTTCAAATAGGTCGGTTTAGCATTTTGCTTTGTGTCTGCATAACCCTTCATATTATGCTAGTTTCCCTCATCAGTTTCACGAATTTTATTGTCCTGATATTTTGGTGTTATAATTGATGTTTTTTTTTTTTTTATATTTCTACCAAATTACCAAATTAAAATTTTGCTTATGACACATCCATTATCGTGTATTTCGTCGTTTTGTACCATAACGGTGATACTTTCCTATCTGTAATTCACGTGTAATTTACAAAGTTCCGGAGTTCCAGTTCTTGTTACGGGCTTCTATTATCCGTTTTCACTATATAAGATATTCCACAGTTTGAAAACACTTTGACAAGTAACGGAATAATCGCTTTTGCAGAAAATACGTCGATGTGCGTTTGTCATTTTCGACATTACAAACTGTTCAAAGGATTCTTTGGCTTGGCTGCTAAACATGGAATGCAAACTGTACACGTGTATTCAAAACGTTTGTATACGTATATTCCATGGAAATACATTTTTCCCCTACGTAACTGTTTTGTTCGCACAATTCACCGATGACCTACGTGATAGTGTTATAACTGGATTCGTAAGGTTTCGCGGAATGACAATTATCTGTCATGCATCAGGATTTCATCGTCGTTTGTGTCGACCATTGTTAAATGCTTTTTTGTTTATGGTTTTTTGCTGTGCATATATACTGATTTTATGTCATGGATGGATACCCCATATCCTTTCTTTTCTACTATGTACCTTTCTCAACACAAGGGTCTCATCATGCATTTTCGAAGAATGACGTTCACTCACGAATTTTCGTTATTTTCTATTCGCAGTGGCTCATAAAAAAATGGGTAGTTAATAGTTTAACACTAATATATTTACACAATGAGTATAACATATCTACCGTTGTTGTCTGATTAATTCGTGGCAAGTTGACCAACCGTGCGCCTTGACCTCGTTTAACAATAAACTTTGAGTTTCTTAACATACTTGTCAATATGAAACACTTGCCAATCATTTACGGAAAATAGCAAATCGTTCAATCAGCGAGGGCGGGTAAGCAATCTCTGCCTTTTCTGTTAAAAATACCCGACAGAACAAGTTGACAAGTGTACAGAACCTGTGCTGATCTGATTCTTATAACCAAGCAATTTCAAAAGTATCGTTTATCTCATTTAAAAAAAACCAGCAACACATTTATCAACTTTTAAACATAAATATAGATAAAAGGGGTGGATTTTTTTAATACATTTCTGATTTTTATGATCTTACAAGTCCATGGATTGAACATTTGTCTCCAATATATTTGCTTTTATCTATAAAATTTCATATTTTTGTAATAAGTATGAGTGAAAGGAGATGCGGGTTGTAGGTTGAAGACAATCTTCCAGCTGAATAAGAAATACATAAAGAACGTCTATATTTTCACCATGGGCTGATTCAGACTAAATCAACATACTTAGATATAAGAAGATGTGGTATGAGAGCCAATGAGACAACTCTCCATTCAAGTCAAAATTTATAAAAGTAAACCATTATAGGTCAAATCACGGTCTTCAACACGGAGCCTTGGCTCACACCGAACAGAAAGCTATAAAGGGCCCCCAAAATTACTAGTGTAAAACCATTCAAACGGGAAAACCAACGGTCTAATCTATATAAAAAACGAGAAACGAGAAACGCTTATGAACCACATCAACAAACGACAACTACTGAACATCAGATTCCTGACTTAGTATGATTTTCAGCAGTGTCACCTAATATTTCCTCTAATAAACGTTATATTTTGAAAGATGGGCGAGAAGTATCATAGGAACATTTAAACACATAAGTCGAAAATAATCTGACATCGCCATGGCAAAAAGAAGAAATAGACCAAAAGACAAACAACAACATGAAAAATAAAAGACTGAGCAACACGAACACCTCCTCCACTCTCCAAACGGGGGTGATTGTAGGTGCCCCAGAAGAGTAAGCAGAATCCGCTCCACATGTGGTACCCGTCGAGTTGTTCATGTAAGTACAAACCTTGTGATAAGTCTTATTCGGTAGGTCACATTCGACAAATCATATTTAGACAAAACAAAAGAGGAAGTTATACAGATACCGGTTCCTGTTGCGTGAAATTGAAGAACAAAACCTGGTCGTACACCAAACCAAACTGAGTCATTAAAAAAAAACAATATTATCGAGTAGACACATTTTTCCCGAGGTAGGTTGGACATAGTAAAATATGATCTAGTAAACTTGAAAATCTAAATTATTTCTTGATATGATATTGAAGGTATTATTTTAAAATATATTGTGTTTTTTTTAAATACAGAGCGTTTTACTATGAAATCTCGAGTTTCGTATCATTACTAATTTCACAGACTTGCCAATCTCCGGGTTTATAAGAATTTGATAAAATGAGTAAAACAATGCCTATTCCACCTTAACTAGGCAAGGTAAACAAACGACTGACAAAGGTTAATTCTAGAAAAAAAAACACAATTGACGTGATAGCCATGGTTTCAGATAACTCCATTAACTATGTATATAGTGAAATTAGGTCCTCTTGATAATTGGCTTTTTTCGCTTTGGTTTGCTGTCTCATAAATATAAACTCCACGTCTCAATTTATTCATTCGATATCTCGTAAAATATTAGTATAATTGTTCATGTATGCGTAATGATTTCCGCATAATTAGGACAATGTCATGAATTGTGAATTTCTTCATTATTGAGATTTATAACATGAATAAATTTAAAATTTTTAGTATCAAATGGCGTACTAAAATTGTAAGCCATGTATCATTGATGATTTTTTGTTAATCAGAAATGTAATTATATGTATGTTTTATTAAATAGGGGCTCCGTTATGAGTTCTTATATGAATCGTAACATTGACGAGAATGTTGCGAATGCAGTGTTAGTTATCGTAAACATATGAATAAAACTAAAAGTTATTATATACATAAACAATTTATTTTACCAGTAAACTTGCAGCTGTGACAGTCAAATTTGAAAACATACTTTATCGAAAACATGAACGGGGAGAAAAACTTTTCAAATAAAATCATATAAGTGAGACGCATTATGGCAGTTAGCAACTAGCAACTGCTTCCCTGGTCTACTTATACAAAGTGAGATAGGGGAAACAAGACAATCACTTGCTGTCAATACTTCTCTATGTAGCTGTCCGTTCTGGGAGATAACTACAATATTTCGAGATTTGTTTCCCACCACGTACACATTGCCATCAGTATCTATATCAATACCACGAGGAGACTTCAGAACGTTTTCATTGTGGAAAGTCCACAGTTTACCTTGTTGGTCATAACAAGTAACGGCATGTGTTGCCGAGTTTGTGTGATATATGTGGTTCCCAAAAGTTGCAATGTAACAGTAAATTGGCATTTTATCTCGAACTATGTCACTAATAGACTCGTCGTAAGGATTGATCATTTGTATACCTTTGTCGTCACCAAAATAAATCAATCGATTATCTTTCAGTGCTATGCCATAAATATCAAAATCCAGTAATATTGTTTTCGTGATTTGTTTTTTCTCCAAATCTATAATGGTAATGGAATGCTCCCTTGAACTACCAGATGTAACAGCCAATGTATTTTCCTCACTGTTGTACACTATATCAAACGGTTCACACGGCATGTTTACCTCAAAGGTTTTTACTCCTTTATTACTGAATACTCTTACTTTAGATTCAGAATTGTTAGTAAACACCATTCTACCATCTGGTAGCATACTAAATCCGAAGCCGTATGTTCCTATATTTTGTATTGTCTTATTTATCTTCAGTTTTATATTTTCAATGGATCTTGATTGAACGGTTTGTACCATTATTTGTGCTTGTTTGGTCTTCTTCCTGGTAAGCACGATTTCACATAGTTTTTCTTCCATGTAAACGTCTCCAAAACTTTTGATATCGGAAATGATGTTCTGAATAGCCGTATTGATTTTATATTCTAGAACATGCATCTTTAGACTTTCTCCTCGGACCAATGAGTTCAAGAATTCATCTTTGCTTGAGACATCTTCTTCTATTTGCCTCATTGAAAGAAACAGCTGAAGATCCGTTCCGTGTTGTTTGATGTTCGCAATATTTCTCTGGTTATCTGATATTTCTTTTTCTTTCTTTTCTAATGTAGACAATAACTGATGAATTTTCGTGATCTCTTTTTCTTCAACAGCATAAAGTTGTTTTATTAAATCTTCTTGTAGTTTGTCGAGATGGTTGTTGATTGTTGTTCTGGTCGTATGAATTTCATTTTGAATTTTTTTTCTTTTCTCTTTCAATGTGGACAAATTTTCTTGTTGATGTTGACGGATTTTCTGTAAATTTTCTGCTACTTCAACCAATGTTTCCTCAATCTCGTAAACGGTATTTGAGGTTTTGACATTTTTAATGACATCATCTAAATTCTCGATATCCCGGCATTCTTTGTGGCTTTCGACTATACATTTCCTACAGCACGGATATTCGTGTTTCCGGCAATAGATTATAAATTTTTCGTGGTGTGTGCTACAGTATTGAGTGATCCTGAGTACATCGCTAGGTAATTTCTGGTATTCCGTAATTCCAATGGTGTTATGGTTTCTGGATCCCTTGGACAAACTATGGTGTCCCTGACAATCTTTACATAGTCCTTCATCACATTCCGTACACCAAATGATAGATTGTTTGGTGATGTGTCGAAGGTCACAAACACAACAACTGTTGGAGGAGGAGGCCATATATGTAACAACACTACAAGAAAATTTTTAATTATAATGATTGAAAGACCAGCGGTAGAAACAGAAAACAAATAATTAAATGCACCCTACGAACACACGGCTGAATTAAATATCACTGAAAAGAGAAAATTGTAAACTTTCAGATTAATGATGCCGTAATCCTGAGAAGTGGTCGGAATTTTGCATAACTGAGGTCAAAGGTCAACAATTATATATTTCCAAATATTGTCTTTACTGTTAATTTTGGGTTAAATTCAGGAATAAAAAATATATTAAACAAGCAGAGGACAATGTTTCATTCAGCATATATGTAGCCTGTAGGGAATACCATTTTTTTAAAAACACGTTATTTGTTAAACGTTAAACTTGACGTTTTTTTTTATTATTATTGTTCATTTATGACTTCAATTTGTTTCCATACAAGGATGACCTTGAATTTGGCAATCATTTTTTTTTCTCATAAAAATGAAGTCTTAACACGACTTGTTACATTGGAAAACTTTAAAGTCAAGTTAAGGAGGGCTTAAAGTTAAGTTCCTTGATATTAGGTCCACTGGCTGTTTTATTATATTTTTGACATTTTCAATTCAGACAAAAGCTGTGTGTAATATTTTTGTTGCACATTCAAAATGTATCAATATAAGGTTTATGAAATATATAAGCATCAAATCAACGTTTTGTGACGTTATTAGACGTTCGTAGTGTCCCGATCGTCCTACTATAAGAAACGGAAATAGCTTTTGTGTCAAACTAACATAAACGTATTAAAAACAGAAAAAGTGGATAGTAACTGAAGGTAAAATAAGTTTTATATAGTCATTAGCATGTTAAAGACGAATATAGGTCAGAAAATCAAGCATTATCATTATCATCAATATCAACATCTGTCAGGTGTGTATTGATATTTTTACAAAGGTCTGATGCTTGACATTGACACAGTTCAGTACAGGACAAATTCTGTTCAAAGCACACACAACCCTTACTGCAAACTGATTTTTCTTTTCACGTGCACACCAAATCATGAAGGAAGTCAGATGATATTTGACCTTAAAACAAGACCGGTAAAAGACCATAATTTCCATCTCTCCAACCAAACCAAACAGATACGGATATTTTTAAACGATTATTTAACACAATGTAAACAATGATAAAAAATGATATTTATAACCTCTCTGAATGTTCAAAATAACAAAAAACAATGAAATTAACAACAAAGCACATATAAAATTAGTGTACAGACAGGTATGAATTCTAAAAGTGGTGAAATAATATAGGCTTGCACAGTGATAGAACTGAACGGAATGAGGAATAAATCTAAATAAACGTCTCGGAGCGCAATTCCGGAATTACATACATTGTGTAACGGATTGATGTGTCCTATCTAAATTAAATATTTCTTGTAAATCGAAAAAGAAATGTTTCAAATGAAAGTTGTTTTGTATAAAGTAAATACCAAAGTGTATATTTATGCACAAAAAAAAAATGAAGCGTTCTAGTATTATCCTGTATTTAAAGGAAATCGGTAAAAATCGTGTTAACCACAAATTCTGAAGTAAAACGTTTTTTTTTTTAAATTTCAATGGTAAACATTTAAAAAATAATTATTGTCTCTTTTTATCATTAATGTTTTATTCTTACATATCATATTAAAAAAATTGCCGTGATATTGTGATTCGTAATAATAATTCACATTTTAGTGTGTCAGTGATTTTTGTCTTATACACTACATAACGCTCTAAAAAGCCATTTTAACGGAAATTCGACCAAACGATTTTCTTACGGCATGTTTAAAATATAAGTTTAACATGTATTCTTTCATTTTAAAACATTTCCAGGTGTGTGTTCTTTGGGTGCATTAAACTCCTTAACTAAGCATCTTTTCCGATTTCACCACTGCACCATAAATATTGTACTAGAAAAAATAAAAAGAAGGTCTTCCCAGTGTTAGAAAATAAACCATTTATATTTACCTTCTTGATCGCAGAAATATCTGATAGCAGCATTATTGTACTTTTAATAATAGTAGATCCCGAAATGTGCTGTTTTGTTGTACCATATATTTGCTAATAAACTAATTCACAATTCTTATGGGTAATGTGTACTCATTTGAACTGGTTGATGAAACTCGATCAATTTGCAATTTGTTCGCAATTTGGGTCATTAGCAATAAAACCACGTCTCTTTATTTTGTATGGAATGGAATTTCCAAAAAACGCACATGTTCCTGTGTTTTTTGTTAAAAAGTATCATTTGACAGATCCTGTTTTATTTAATCCAAAAAGATATGGTTATTTGTTGCATATGTACATGTGGCATCCAAAACATACGGAAGTGATTAAAAAAAAACGAAAATGCATTGTTTTTATTATTGTAGTTTTGACATGGTACATTTTTACCGTGATAAATGTCATATCTCAGGGCGTCAAATTGTGAAGACACTAGCTCACTGAAACTAATACATCCAACGTTATGGCATCGTACGACAGTTCTACGTTTAAAAGGGGGGAAGGTTGGATCGGACAGCTGCTTCGGCTCCTTGATTTTGAAAATCAAAGAGTATCATAAATGAACCAAATAACAAACCTCAAATGTCATTAGAATATTAGACTGACAAATGTGTGTACTTAAATATTATTTCTTCCTAAAAATATAGTATGATTATTTTCAAATGTCTATCTTAAAAAACCATTGTTACTGAAAAATGTCTTATATTTTCTAAGTTATATATAATGTGTTTGTTGATTGCTTGGTAGATTGGCTATAATTTAATAGAATCAAGTGACAATTGATGTTCCTAATATTAATGGGTTGTTTGGTCATTGAGCGTATTGGTTGATTGGTTGATGAAATGATGGATGTATGGATTCATTGGCTTGTTTGCAAATGTAAAAAGACACATGTTAAACTGACTAGTTCATTGATTAATTGTTTGTTTGACATCCGGTGACGATTATTTAACGAGCATTCTTTACTCAGAGAAACAGGTAAGATGATCGCCTTTTTTAACAGAAAGACAGGAAGAAGGACAACTTCTTCTTTCAAAGCAATGGGAGGATTCTCATGGAACAAGCAGAAAAGAAAGTACGAGGAAATTTCAGAATAACAAGACACATTAAAGAAAAATGACAAAACATACGATTCAGGTCCTATTCATTCTCATTACAACGAAAGCAAAATACGCACACAACAAATAAAACAAACATACATTCCAATGATCTTAGAAAAAAATTATGAAGAAAGATTCAATGATGATTTTAGAAGGGAATGTTAATCATTGAAACTTATCTAAGAAAATTCAATGATTCTTTTAAAAGGAAATACGGACGCCCCGAGTGTTAAATCCTTACATGATTAAAACATGTCATGATTAGATTCAAATACACATGCTGTCCTTTATTGAAAACCTGTATTTTACGGGGATAAAACGCTACATTTTGTTCGTTTGTTTCACCCGTGGATTTTCTTTATCGAAAAGTTGGTTCCCGGCCGGCCTCTTTGTTTTGAGAAGGGCGCTTTTATCATTCTGTAAGTAAAGAATGTGGGTTGAATAATTATCACTGCACGTCACAGTAGCAATCTATGAAATAATCAATCCATATAAAATACGAATCTCTTTATGTTATGAAAACGAGTTGAAAGAAAGAGGGGGTACGGGGCCATAAACTAAGCAACGTTTGGAGTGGGACATGTAAAAAGTCTATGCATTAGCCATATGTGTAGCACCATTATGAGAGGGGACAGGCTATCAGACAAAAGGATCTGACATGATATGGCATGTCATTGATTTATGAACAAAACAATTATAAACAAAAAGCAAATATAGTACAAAGCAATAAACGACAGCAATGCATTTCAAGCTCATGTTTTTTGTACAGGAACACAACAAACTGAGCGGGGTTAACCATTTTTTCGGGATACCTCATTTCTTTTCTTTTCTATCATGTAAGAACTAACTGTAAACACCAATTGAAAACTCATCGGATTTAATCAAATGTTAAAGAAAAATAACTTAAAGGAATATTAATACAAAAACAGAAAGTAACAATCAGACAGTCACATACTCGTGCATTGGCTTTACTTTATAGCATGCAATTCTGTCGACTCTCTCAGAACCAAAATCAATTCATTCCTGAAATATATGTCTGGAAGAACTATGCACCTATACAACTGGAACATGCTCAAGTAGGATATAGGGAAAACTGGTACCGGTATAATAAAGATGCATTGGGATCTACACCATTTGTAAGTTGGTTTATCGGCGGGACTGTAAATGAAAGATCTTGATCAAACATAAACAAACATAAACAAACAAACAAACAAAACAGAGAGATAATAAATGAATAGTCTGTTGATTCAGTTACCAGAAGTACTTACAGACAGGCAAGGGATTTAGAAATTAAGTTCTTTTCATAGGTTAAAAATCAGCACGCCATAGGTGTTTGTCTGTCTTTTTCTCAAGTCATGACGTTATCAGTTTATTTTCGACTTATGAGTTTGAATGTCCCCTAGGTATTTTTTGCTTCTCTTTTATAACACTTAAAATACTATATTGGCCTTTCTTCTGTTCCAATTTTGTTTACCCCAATACAAATATTATGCAAAGCAATAATCTTAATGAATCAAATTCCAATGAAAACAAACTACCTTTAAAATGATAATCTATAAAACGGAAAGCTTTTTGGAAAAGCTGTTACTTTTAATTAGTTGAAGCTATGTTTATAAGCTATAAGTAGAGTGTCGAGTAAATCAATAATCAAATTAACACTTTTGAGATGATCCCTTATTTAAATGTCTCAACTCTCAACTCTCGACTCTCAAATTGTAAACATTTATTTAACATGTATAAAACAAGTGTACACAAAAATAGTAAATACATTTTTACACATTATTTTTAAAATATTAAAGCACACAAAAAAATCTGTTTTATAGTAAGGTTTTGTATAAGGCAACGGAGTTTTAGCGTTCGAGTTATTTTTTTTTTTTTTTTTTTTTTTTTTTTGAGTCAAATCTCAATGATAATAAAATAATGCTCCACTTACAAATTACCAATGAAGAAATACACTGCGTTAGTGTCGTAAAGCATTGCCGCATCAATCATAGAGGGTATTCCTGGGAACTCTTCTGAAAACGATTTGACAGATCCAGTAATGACACTTAAAGTACTCAACTCTAACTGCCATACCATAGTATCCTGAAAGTAAGCACAAAACATGCTAAAGTCAATACAATATTTTTCTATTCATTGATTCAGAAGATAGCCTGTTCTGAAATGTCAAAATATTTCATCAACAGGATTGTCTTCTGTCTCCAATTTTGTAGATGTAAAATATCAATAATTTAGATATGATATTTTCTGTTACTGGCACAATGAATTTTTGTAGGGAGAGGGGATGGAAAAGCAGATAATGATCTCTCATTCCAACTCCTCCACAAACATATAAAAATAAGTGTCCGATGACTTGGTATGAAAGATTAAATCAAATTGTTTTCAAAAAATATATAATTGAACAAATGTAACTTTAGTTTGTGTGTGTGTGTGTGTGTGTGTGTGTGTGGAAGGGGGGTTAATAAGGAAATCATGCACCGCATTGCCAACCAATTGTTTTCAAAACTATGTTTTTCTTATTAACAATGATTAAGTCAAATGGTATTTTGAAAAATCTGATTGCACATTTATTTTTTGCAATTCATATACACCAATTTGAAGACAATACTATAAATGACTTTCATTCAAAAAGACCGACCGTCCCGATCAAAAACTCCGGAATATTGAAAAGTAATTTGGTCCTATATTAATATTTATATGTGTGTATATATCTATTGTTAACTACTTACTCCTATAATATGAATCTGATTCTCGCTAACAGCAAATTCAGCACGTGGACGTTCTGGCATACCGTCTTTGATAGTGATCTTCCTTGCACGTCGTCTATCAGAGTTGAACTCGTACAACTTTTTGTTGCCTGTTAATAAAACAATAGGAAAATATATGCAGCATTTTGGCCTGATTGAAAACAACATAAAAATCTTAGGACCAATTAATCCATTCGTGAACCTACTCTTTTACGTGTTTGACCTAAAATGGTGATTTTTCGCAGTTTTCGGATAACATGTACAAGATGTATATGAACATTTGCTTTTACAAAAAAGATATTTTACACGTTTGACAGTTAGGTGAAATGCATTTTAAATCGAAATATCGTTTTCGGTTAAAGCTTTAGCTGATATCTTTATATGTTTTAGACAAAATAATGGTGCCATTTTTGGATTGTTTTTCAATTTTGCACAAAAAGTAAAAAATTGAAGCCCTTGTGTCAATATATGCAAGACAAAATTTAAGAATATGAATACTGATGTTCGACAGACTAATGCCTTATGAACATCTGATGGATATTTTATTTGTAGATTTATAATACTTTGTTATTTTCTTATTCAAGGGGCCAAATATCGGCCTGATTATACAATGTTATACCTCCTTTTTTCAATTATCGTATCTGGTAATAGGATTGATCGAAGGAAATCTTCTCTTCAAATTATTAATAATATTGGGAAATCCAAGAAAGTATTTTTTCAGAACCAAAACAAACAAAAAAAGACATCGAGAAATGTTTCAAATTAAAATATGAAATTTCATTTTCAACTCGATAATTATTCAAAATGAGCTTTCAAGAAAATATATTATATTTATGATCACGTTAACATCTCGCTATACTTAACGTTTGTGAAAAGGTATAGTTGCAAGCTTTTACCGTACTAATTGTTGAATTGTGTGGTCGATCCAAATATTAATCACTCACATTGGAATAAAACTATATTAACTAATTATTGACCTTCCATAAGTCTATTAAAATTGACCTTTTATTCATTTATACTTTGACAAATTGAAATATGAAAGAGAAGAAAAAGTGCATATGACAAATTTCAGGTAAAATTAGCTGTGATATTACTATTAATACAAAAAAGAATCTTCTTTTTCAAAAATAAGGAAAAAGTTATGACCCTAAATAATGTGTGTTGTTACGTTAGTTTATAGGTAAACTTTCAAACCAAATATAAAAATAAAAATAAATACAAATATTCTGGGTTCAAATGAATTGAATTAAGTCAACACCCAAAAAACAATCAAATTAAAAACAAAAAGTGTGAGAATGGGAATATTTACTGATGATCTTTAATACCGTTAAATTTACCTTTAATAAAATATGTTTTATCCGTTTCTGGTACCCTAAACGCACCGTTTATTCGTCCCGGAGATCGTTTGAACATTTTTTTTTCTCTTTTCTGTACGATATAGTCCATTTGCAGTAGTCATTACCAATACCTTTCGTGGTTTCATAAAAAACATAAACTCTTCATTTGCCTCTATAAAACAAAGTGAATAGAATACATGTAATAATCTGAATAGAAATAATACATACTCAATAGTTATCAATGTGTACATGTAAGTAAATAATTAAAATACAAAACGTCAAGTCGTTCTTGTCTGTTTCTATGCAACAGATCAGAACAATCAATTATACATTTATATAATGAAGGGTCTTTAATTTGATATGTACGAAAAAGACATTTCGAAAAACGGCACAACATTCGACAAAACAGTAGGGTTGGGGAAGGGAATGTTTTTATAAAAACAAGATATGATATAAACGTCTAAGATGGGTCAACCCCAAAAAATACAAGCACATCTACATACAGGTCAACGGCATTCAACGCAGAAATGACTCATTAATCGTTAGCAAAACTATAACTCATCAATTGTTAAACTAATAACATGATTTTTTAATGATTATAGCAACTTCAGATGAAAACAGGCAAAACACAATATCAGGTCACATTGATCACTGATCAGATTGTTAACTTGTTTCAACGCATACACATAAGACGAAGTTCGTTTTTGAGGCAGCTAAGTTACAAAAAAGTATTCCGTCCTCTTACCTTGAAGTGAATGTTATTTTGTTTCGTTTTTATCATGTGTATTGATACATATTTGAATATCTATACATACAAGTATGAAAAAAATACTGAACTCCAAGGTAAATTCAAAAAGGGGAAATACATAAAAAGTTACAAAATTCAAACGTTAGACTTTACTAACCAACGGAACGAATGGAAAACAACTGTCACATTCCTGACTTGGTACAAGCATTGTTATTACTTCGGAATTTTGATTTGTTAGACTGTCGTGTACAATGTAGAGGTCAGTGTAACGTGATGGGCTCAAATCTTTTATCATCATTTATCAGTCACTGTCTGCAGATGCTGGCAAAGTATTCTCAGAAACAAGTATTAATATTTCTTTTATAAATACTTTACGTTCGTTTGATTGAAGACGAATTAGAATAA
Organism: Mytilus californianus; assembly: GCF_021869535.1. Classification (NCBI taxonomy): domain Eukaryota; kingdom Metazoa; phylum Mollusca; class Bivalvia; order Mytilida; family Mytilidae; genus Mytilus; species Mytilus californianus. The sequence goes on from NW_026262712.1 coordinate 40,456,888, forward strand.
AATATACTGAAAGAGAAATTCCTGGTTATAATACTTTTCATGGTTTAATGGGAAATGGGACACTTATATTACCTCACGTATATAATGTCTACAGGAGATGTATCGATTATTTCTGAATCAAAGTGTTCGGACTAAAGTTTTTTTTTTTAGGTTAGACAAAAAACACTATAGCTTCATTTACGATAATTAATGTATTTCTTACACTGCTTCTTTCTTAGTTTTTAGTCTACAATGCACAAACGACAGTTAGATCCTTAACCTGTTCATTAATTGAAGATATCTCTTTTATTTAGATAAACAAATTATGATAATAACATTTTCATCTATATATATATATGTTTAAAATTGATGACCGATAACACTTTTTCAGATGATTCGTCGGGAGTTTATTGAAAAATTTGTAATTATATATTATCTGCTTAACCAAGCTGCATCAATAACGAAATTAAATTCAAAATCAGTCAAATTCAAATTTTACTTGATCAAAGGCTTAATTTTGGAAGAGCACGATGGAAAATGGTCAAATTCGGACTGGATTTGTTTTTAGCTATGTCACTAACAAAATATCAAAATGTCAAAATTATTTGATAAAAGTCTACTCAAGTCATCATCCAGACGCAAATTTGCAGATGCAAGCACAGGAATATATATATATGCCCTATCGTCTATCGGCATACACATATAAAATTAATATACTTTACAGTTGATTGATAAGGTGTTATAACAATTTTAACTTGAAAACAAACTAGTTATTTTTTTTACTTTCACTTTTCCTTTTCGTGATATGGAAACAAATCTCTTTACAAACTTTATATTTTCAAAGATTACATAATAATAAAATTGATTAAGTATAGATTGAATTAAACGTAAAAAGTAAGATTAAAATTAACCTAATTGAGTTTACATTCGTTCAACACTCAGTAGTTTTACTCTGGTTCCCCTCGGCTCATAACACATACCTCTAATTGTAGCTTCATATCCATTTCGGCAAATTTTTGGTCTGTTGTCAATAATATCAAGATGACAGTAAATGCCATTAAAAGAAAGTGATTGAATTGTCATTCTACATAGTATTATATTTAAAAATCAATTTTAAATGGCAGATCTAACCAGTTATATTTTATATATGATTTCAATAACGATATAATGGTAATATTCTTTACAAAGCACAAAAATGTCAGTATTCACCTCAAAAGCTAACAAAACCTTTAAACAGACTAATTAGGAAGGGATATAGTTACGATACTGTTGTCAGGTCATTAAAGATTGCATATTTTGGCTTTAATATTGATTCACTTATAGGGTCTTTGCATCGGAATTAAACACATTTATTCTAAAACCAGTTGTTGGCATGACACGGGTTATGTTCTTCTCATATATTTTATGACGGTATAATACTAAACCCCTAACAGGAGGGATAGTGCCTGATATTCATATGATGAAGACATAATCTTTCAATCAGTTTAATTGAGGTCTGGAGCTGGCATGTCAGTAACTGCTAGTAGTCTATTGTTATTTATGTATTATTGTCATTTTGTTTATTTTCTTCTGTTTCCTATTCTGACATCGGACTCGGACTTCTCTTATACTGAATTTTACTGAGCGTACTGTTGTGAGTAAAAAGATCATGCAGGATCAACGAATTTTGGTAGATGACTTAGAAGTGAATTAGAATGATATTTTTTTTCATTTCTTGACTGAAATTTAGATGGCATCATGTATGGTCAAAGACAACATCACATACTGTACATGTTTATCTTAATGAGAAACGTCCATACGTTGTTCAGGTTTCGCTAAGATCTTATCTATGGCTTCGAAAACGAACAATTTATAATTATATGGTTACCATTGAATTGAAATGTTGAGCATTGACAAGTAGAAAAGGAAATTGTACGACAAAACGGTTTTATTTTCTAAATGTTTTGTTTTGTTTTTGTTTTGTTTTTGTTTTTTTTAATTGATGTTTTCTAAAATTACCGTATAAAACACGTATCCCTGCAATGTCATCTGGATGAATTTTGTAGTTTGGTACATATCCAGTGTCAACCGGTGTCATCACAGCACCTTCGACATTTCTATGGCCGAGCCAAAGAGCATGTTAAAATTCGTGAGCAGCATTGGTGAAAAGATCAGTACCGGTTGTATTGACGGTCCATATTCCTTGTCGTCAAAGTGTGTTCTTCCATCTTCAGGGTAAAATGCATGAGCAATTACACCTCCTGCAAAAATATCCATTAGTGATATAGATATATAATAAAGTTATAAATAAGAAGATGTGGTTTGAGTGCCAATAAGACAACTCTTCATCCAAGTCACACTGTGTAAAAAGTAAACAATTATAGGTCAAAGTACGGCCTTCAACACTTAGCCTTGGCTCACACCGAACAGCAATTATAAAGGGCCCAACAATGACTAGTGTAAAACAATTCAAACAGGAAAACCAACGGTCTAGTCAATATATAAAACGAGAAACACTTATGAACCACACCAACAAACGACAACCCCTGAACATCATATGTATGAATTCGTCTGTCAGAATGAGACAGCCTTAGGTTTATCTTACTGCGAATGAACGAATATATCATTCAAATATTTTAAGATGACGAGTATATACAGTTGTTCGTTATGTTACGCAACTGTGTCATGAAAGTGTATGGTGATTCAAAGCTTTTTTCCAAACATAAGTATTGTGATTAATTTTCCTGCAATTTAATTTCTTCCTATACATTCAATTCCGGCAATTGTATTCGTCCAATAAGTATATGTACTACATCTATAATATTATTGCAACAATAAAAACAATCAGCTGTTACAAAATTAATATGTCAGATTATTGATAAAAGATGTTCGCTACTCTCTCAAAATATCAAGCTTATCAAAAGACTATTATTTACTGATAGTATATAAATAAGGAACTAAAAAAGCAACAACAACAAAAAACGAAGGATCTGTATGCTTGTTTTCGAGATAAAGGCCATTAAACATTTTGCATTTTCATACCTTGAACATTGATACCTTTTTACTTCCAACAACTATGAAAAAACAAGGATTTTACAAGATTTTCAAATATGACTTTTTAAACTATATGTAATGAAATTATAAAAAGACAAGTAGGGATAAGTGGGCAACATTTGTAATAGAACTACGTGAGTAAAACCTGAGGATTCCGAATATCTGGCAAAAAAATCAAAAACAGGAGGAGCGAACATCCTTTAAAGCTTGTAGTATTCTTTAAATGTAATGAATCAGTTTTAGCCATCGACATTGTAATCATAAGTACTGTACAAATTGTTCATCAAGCAAAATCGTTATGGGACAATTACTTATTACATGTATGATGCACGCCATATTCATGAAGTATGTCCCCTCCCTTACGAAAACATTCTATACGATATAGGTATAATATGAGATGTAATTTTAACACCCTATACCCTATAAGGTATTATATGAAAATTATATAATTACCCTCTATATCATAGGTTTGACAAGAGCAGTTTTTTAAACACCCCGAACCTATAGGTTCGATATGAAAATTTATTTAAACACCCTGTACCATATAGGTTCAATATTAGGATTTGATCAAAAACCATATACAATACAGGTCTGATATGAAGACTTATTTTAAACACCCTATACTCTATATAGTCTGATATGAGGCCTCTTTACATATCTCTCCTGTTCAATAAAAGAAAATAGACTAATTTGACCATATCGTTTAACCCGTTACATGCAACAAGTACAATTAAGATAAAAAAAATATCTCAATCCATGCAATACATAACTGATATGTACATATTTTACGAACCTGGGCCATCGAAAGGGAAACCATCACCGTGATCACCTTTCACAAATTTGATATTAATATCCTCCCCGGAAGTGACTTCTGTAAAGGACAGAGCTGACACGTCAGAACAGGCTTTAAGTGCCCTTGCTAGTTCAGATCTATTTATTAAGATTATTAACAGTCATCAATAAGCATGAATGAGCTCTTTAAAGTGCAAAGCTTTTACAAAAATAAGATGCTATATAGATTATACTCTAAGTTCAATCGACTTTCTATGAATCAGAAAACAAAATGAATACAACGTGATTTTCTCACAAGTGCAGATTTTTAATGGTTTCAAAAAACTAATTCAATCAATAGTTACTTTTACATGCTTTCCAAAAATGTAAGAAGTCAAAGAAACTTATTCAATTTTCAGACCTGTCATTTATCAATGTTATAATTACTTACCTAACAACTGATTCCGCCAACTGATTGGTGAGTTCGGTTAAGTTGAGAATATCAAGAATACCGTTAAAGCTGACTTCATGATATCAACCAATACGAGTTATGACCTACGTATCTATCTATCTATCTATCTATCTATCTATATATCTATCTATCTATCTCTCTCTCTCTCTCTCTCTCTCTCTCTCTCTCTCTCTCTCTCTCTCTCTCTCTCTCTCTCTCTCTTTTTCCATCCAAACGTCTTTTCAATGCTTAAATCCAAAGCCATAGCACAGTCAAAAGATAAATGACAAACACAAGTAAACAAGTCTGCAAAAAATTACAAATAAAATTAAAGAACTTTGGTACTCTGGTAGGACGAGATGATCCTGCTCCCCTAGTTACATCTATTCATCTATCTAACTATTATTACTTTAATATTTATAATCTTAGTTTGTACAGAATTGAGAAAATCATATATAATCACCAGTTTGGAATGGTTTAGGTAAACCATTTACGCCGGGTTCCATATATTGAACGCCACATCTTGGTATATTCATCTTGTTAATTGTATCTGGATCTAGTTTGCCAGTTTTTGGGATATTGTTAAACTCCTGAAAGGATCTGCAAATATATTTAATTGCTAATATTGGTATATATGTCTATCGGTCTGCTGCAAACCTGTATTTCAGATTTAAATATTATGGTAGTTTAATAAACCAATGAACAATGAGAATGTCCACATATATATTTAATTATTTCTTATTTAAAGTTAAATCTTCTGAGTATACCTAGGCTTTACTATAAAAAAATATTTCTAATAATATTGCCCAATGTTTTCTAAGTCTATGTTATAAAAACATTTTAAGCTGCCTGATATTGTCCAATGTTTTACTAGGCTATGTGATAAAATCATTTCTAAGCAGCTTGATATTTCTCTATGTTTTTCTAAGCCAAAAAAACATTTCTAAGCAGCCTTATATTACCCAATGTTTTAATTTTATTTGCGTCTCAATTACAGTGGAATATGAATGTATATTTTCATGAATATTGGATGCAACATTGAAGAAGATATATCGTCTCAACAGCTACTTATGGAATCCAGCTGGCAGAATTACAAATTAATGTCTATCATATTAAAAGCTTAAATTGAGTCATATTTTATTTAGAACTTACTTTAAAGCAGTAGCCCTCTCAGTAGTTGTATGTAATTTCAACATTTTAGCGGCTGACATATAACCAAATTTTTCGAGATAACTCTGAAAAAGACAATATCGATGTTTGATTTCACTAATATTATGAAAAAGTATTAATCAAAGAAAAAACTTATCGGTAGTGTATGGTTAACATCAAGGAACGTTGTGTTACAATTGTAACTATAAAGTGTTCATGCTCGAAACATCGAAATTAAAAAGGAATTTGTCAATATTTCCTCATTATCATATTGGTTAAAGATTCAGTTTATATTATGAAACTCATTGTTTGATCATAAATGCATTGGCTCCTTCAATAACAAATATATTGACGATAAGATAGACTGACTGACCTTTTCCTTCATACAATTATACATGCAAATTTCTCTGATATGTGGCTAATTTCATATGTCAGTTAAAGATATGTTATATCTTTTTTTTTCTATTTTTAACAGGACAAACCATAAGTACCACAACTTGTACAACCATTGGTATCACATTGAATGGGTTTTTAATGGTAACATATCTTTTACTAAAAAGTAAAAACCTTAACATTTTCTCAAAGTGCGTGATGTTTACCTGCAACTATAACGACGAATACAGAGAAAGTATACATTGAAAGTATTTAGAGTTGTCAAAATGTCTGGAAAAGGAACTAGGACTAAAAGGTTTTGATAGTTCATTCGAGCATAAAAGTAAAATTAACGCATTACTAAGATTACAGAAGATATCTGACACATGAAATTTTTACTTTATGTGTCTAGCAAAATTAAGTGGGAATTTTCCATAGAAGTACAAATATACATATACCACTATTACTGTTTGAGAGGATGCTTAATAGAATAAAGAAACTAAAAACATATGATAAAATTTTGGTGGGTAAAAACGTGTCCTTCCCAATTTTTCCTATTTTTTTACAAGGAAAAGGTAAGTTTCTGTTCATATGTAATCAATTATGCCATCAAGTTCATCACGTCGTTAATTTTGTGCGTTGTGCGCATATTAAACTAGATAATGTGCAAGAAATTGTTAAAATGGTGGCTTTAAATTTTGACCTCTTCCCTTGAAGTTTGCGAACAGAGTAGCTGTCTGAAATTTGACCAACATAACTGTAGTACTTTTGAATACACCAATGATTGATTATTAAAAAAACAAAAACTTGAAAGGCAAATCGGTCAGTCAGATGCTGAGTTTCAAAACTTTTTTTAATAGTATATTAACCCACTTCGTATATCGTTATATTTAACTTTTATTTCATTCTTTATTTATTTATTGTTTATAAATGTTTATTTTCGTTATTGAAATTTATTGACATTTAAACCATAACATGCTGTATAAAATGAAACATTCTGCTTTAAGTTTTCTGGACCATGAGAGATAACGCAACAAGGATATAACTTCGACCTAGTCTCGGACTATTCACTTCTTTTAGTGTGGTAATCTATCATGAAACCCTCAACTTACGGCAGAATGTCTATAATACTGAATGCAATGCTTCTCATCAATGTCGACATTTCACAGGCTATCAGAAGACAAGAACAAATAACCAACACGTCTGAGGTGCGAGTTTGTAGATTATTGAAAAAAGTTATTTTGTAAGGTTGATAATATATTCATAACACCAATAATGAATCTAAAGGTTTTCTTTTTGTTACAATCTGCCATGTCAATTCAAAGAATTTCATAACCTTCCGTGGGATTGCTGAAGTCAATATTGCTATATATACATGTACCCATATTCCTGCTTCACTTGAGATACTATTGGTAAAAATGACTAAAAGGGTCGCGGGTAATTGAGTTGTTCGTACAAAAAATGAAATAAAAATTACTCTGTCTGTTAGAAACCAATTTGGTATCACACATTTGTTAAAAGCGGTTCAACAAGCCTAGTATGGCAACTGTATTCTTTCAAATTTAAAAAGTGATGTTTTCATTTATATAGCGCTTGGTCGATAATGCTGCTGGTGGACTATCAGTCCCGATGGGTAACATCAGCTCAGCAGTACTTCGGTACTGCCATGATTTATAACAAACCTTACTTAAATTGTCCGTTTCGAAATTTAAAAAATATAAAAAAAACTTATTCGACTCCCTCAGGCAAAGTTGACCTTTGATGAATTTTGGCTATCATGTTAAGGCAATTTTTGATCATATGGCTGTTCAAATGGGTCGGTTCTTATACATTCTTGGCTTTCAAATATTCGGCTTTGAGCATTCCTAAAAAGGCGCTTCGGACGCATGAAATTTTTAAAGAGTTGTTTTCATTTTTTTATAAAAGACTCTCTTGATGAGAGTTGTCTTATTGGCACTCATACCACATCTTCCTATATCTATCTTTTGATACCTATAATATATCAATAGTGAATACTAGAGAACAAAAGACTACTTCACAATCATACACACGATGCACTGTATTTAGCCTTAGTGCCATATTTCAATACATATTTATTACTTTTACTGTCTCTATTATTGTCCGTTAAAGTGAGAAAAAAAATCGATAATTTATCTCATCTTTGATATCATTAAGTATGTTAAAGGATTTATTCGAAGACCAACATCAGTTATGCACTTACATCAACTGCGCTATAGTCTCCATAGGTAACTGCACGAACTTGTCGGTGCCTGTATATCCCAAGACTGCTAGTTAATATGCCTATCAAAATGAATAGTTTCATTTCTTTTTTAAATAAAGTACGTTTATCATAAAATGATGAATACTGTTCAAGTGTAAACCTATGTAAAATTTAAAAAAAGGATTAATTAGTTATCCGCTTTACACTTACAAGATATGTATGTGCTATACTGGTTTCAGCAGGAAATTACCCTTATAAGTATATAAGTACTGCAACTGACCTCGAAAAAGACGATTATTAAATGATTGTAATGTACCGGAAATACATACGGATGGAACGTGTTTAACCTATTATGTCTGTTAAGGTTGCCCACCTAATGTTGTCAATATAACGAAACTATAAACAGCCGTCATCAAGTTGGGGTTTCGCTGGCCATATACAACCAGGTTTAACGCAACATTTTCTTCAGAAAATACCTGGTCTAAGTAAGGAATATGGCAGTTGTTTTACTTGTTCCGTTGATTGATAGCGTTTGATATTGTCAGTTTTTACGGACTTCCTCTTTTTGAATTTGCCCTGGAGTTCGGTATTTTTGTAATACCTTTTTTTTAATAATAGCATTTCATGAATACTTTATTTTTGTCTGGTTGTAAAAAGTTTCTTTGGTCACATTTTTGTATTTTATTAAAACATTTTGGTCAATCGGTATTTGGTGCATTTATATGAACTTCAGATTATTGTTTTGTTAACAAATAGTAATATCACTTGAAATTGAGTAATAATGATATAAAAAGGGTCTCATACAACTGTCAAACTGCTTACAAAATACACTTTTTTTTCAGAAAATGATGGAATATCAATAAAAATTCTATGGGGAGGACAGTGCATTTTTAACTCATTTGCAACAAACTAAAGATGGTAAGTAATTGTATTGACAACAACTTTGAGTATTAGATACATAAACTGAAAAAGGAAGACCATGGAAATTTGTTTGATATTGACATGGATATCGAAGGAAAAAGAATGACACTAATAAGACTATATAAGGGTCTAGATGCGGTCTTTCCTTTCTTTATTCTTTTTATTAGTTTGACCATTTTGCTCTATTCTTTACCTTTGTTGCCCATTATTCTCTATTCCTTATATTTTAACATCCCATTATTCTCTATTCTTTATTTTTTTGCCTTTTTTCCCTATTGCTTATGTTTTGTCCTTTATTCTGCACTTTTTGCACATTATTCTATATTTTGTTAACCTAATCAAGACGTTCCTATATGATTTAAACAAAATTCACCACATTTTTATATAGCATTAGGTGAAATTATAAAATCCTTTAAAACCAGCCAATTGTTAAAACATGAGATTGTACTTTAGTCAAAATTCAAAGTCATGATACACTTAATTACCAAAAATGTTAATCACTCCAAGGTAAGGAGAAAGTTCAAGATTTAACAGAATTTTATAATTAAACAAACCTCTTTATAGAAAATTACCCATATGGAAAAAAAAAACATGGAAAAAAGCTAATCCCATAAAACAATAAGGATTATATTTTTGAATATCCCAAGACCTTATTCAAAAGGTATATGATTTAGAAATTCACAACAGTTATAGATCCGGTCATTCTTTAGTAATATTGAACTTGAAGAGGAATGATTTCAAATTTGGAAGAGGATTGTAGAAATGCAACACTTAACATCTACTTGATATTGACTATTCGTATACTATAAAAGACATTATACATACACTAAAAGACCAATATGCATCATTAGCATGTAATAGAGAAACTTTAGAACAGATAAACAATTTACAATAAACGACAAACTCTTTTTAGAAATATTTCTTACCGAAAGGAAAAAGTCACCAAAGCATCTTTTGGATAGAATAAAAGAGGTAAACAGGGAAAATGTTATAAAAAAAAACCAAAGATCGAAGAAAACATTTAACAGAAAAAAATATAAACAGAATTTGAAAACAAGAAATCAGATCTTAAAATGATAAGACAGTACAAATTTGGAGTACTATGTCAGATCAAAAATGCAACGGATGGAAGAACGGAAAAACCATCTAACTTTTTCTTAATACGGAATCTAAGCATTTTATGAATAGAACTATTTCCAAAATTAGTCAATGGAAAAGGGGACACAATACAAAGTAGGTAGCTAAGACCAAATATTAGCAGACGCAACCATATATTTACTTGTATAAAAACTTTATACTAAAGCATAGAGCTTGAATACTGTAAATACTGATAGCGCAATTCTAGATAATGATATTCAAACGTTAAATGGTACATTAAAAGCATATTTGAAGGAATAAATAAATAACTTATAATGAATTGACAACAGTTTTGCAAAAAAATGAAAAATGAGAAAAGCCCTGGATCGGATGGCTTTACAAAAAGAATCTTTCAATTCGTTTGGACAAATGTAGGAACATTTGTATATTCAGATCAATAATTTATGGTTATAAAAGGGTTGAATTGTCAATAACTTGTTTATCAAGGCGATAAACCTAGACAGTTCATGAAAAACTGGAGATGCATTAGTTTATCAAAAACTACATATAAACTATTATCAAACTGTATAGCAGAGCGTAGATAATCTGTTTTACCAATGATTATTAACAAAGATCAGACAGGTTTAATTTCTTGTAGAAATATTAGAGAAAACACCTTTTACACAAATATTAGTTCAGCAGTTCCTCAAAACTGTCCAGTCAGATTAATATTTCTTACGTGTGTTGAAATTTTAGGAATCGTAATAGAAAAATACAAAGAAATTAAACATGTTAAAGGAATTGAATTTGATGATACACAATGTTTAATTTCCCAATACGCAGATGACATATCAATAATACTTGACGGTACACCAAAATCTATTGACGCATCTCTTCGCTAACTGCAAAAACATGCTGAAATTTCTGGTATCCATATGAACCTTGACAAAACAACGATAGTTTGGATAGGCAAAAAGAAATATAGTAAGGACACAGTGTGTGTAAATTTGGAGTTGGAATGGGTTTAAAGTAGGTTACTTAACACTACTAGGTATTAGCTATTCAGTCAATTTGCATGAAATGGATTTTTGAATTATTATCTGGGAATTTAAAAAAAATAAAATATGATAAAATTGTCGTATAAACAAACATTAACACCAGTTACATGATTTAGAAAAAAAGCAATCATCAAGACACTTATTATTTCAAAACTTATCAATCTGTTTCAACATCACAAGCATCATGCAAAAATTCATAAAGACAACTTATGGATAGAATTTTTCTTTTTTTTTTTAATATATTTGGAAAAACAACTTGACAAAATAAAAATAGAAATACTATGTCTTGCATATATATTCGGAGGGCTGAAAATGTTAGATCTTGACAAATATATTAAATGGATGAAATCAACATGGATTCGACGGTTGAAAAAATAACCCAAAACTGAATAAACTATTAGGAAATACTAAAAATAAATATTGAAGGCCTTGCATATCTGGGCGGGACAAACAAATGTAAAAAACTCTTTCCGGAAGGGGTCGATAAGGCTTGAACAGAATTACAAAATAAACTTGTACAAAAAAAAATGAAGAAGAGTATGTACAAAATTCTCTTTATGAACAATTAGAATATTAAAAAAGAAACAGATTCTATTTTCTATAAAGAATAGCAGATAAAGGGATCTTTTTGATACATGATCTGTAAGTTATGAGGATAATCTCATGACTTTTAAACAATGCCAAAATATCTATAAAATTAAGTCACATTTTCTTTTTTATAGTGAGGTAATTTCAGCAATACAGGCATATTCAAATCTCTCAATAATAATATACCTATAGACATTCTTTTAAGAACTGAAGGACCAATAACTCCAACTAATATAAGAATATGCAAGAGCATGTACAGTTAAATTGAAAAGGAAAAACAGAGAAATAGTATGAGTTAGCCTGTTTGAATGTATTCAAGTTACCTTATACTTGAATTATCTTCAAATATAGATAATACCATTTTACGGACGCCATCACGTGCTGGTTGATCGTTATGGAATATACGTTTCACAGATGACAATGAATATGTTCCAATTGTCGTAACTACAATCCCGTCCACTTTTCTCCGAGTGTGACCTATCGAATTAGACTTATCACCGGGTTTGTACTGAAATTAGCAACACGACGGGTGCCACACGTGGAGCAGGATCCGCTTACCCCTCCGAAACACCCGATATCACCCCTATTTTATGTGGGGCTCGTGTTGCTCAGTTTTTAATTTTCTATGTTGTGTTTTGTGTACTGTTGTTTGTCTGCTTGTCTTTTTCTTCTTTTAGCCATGGCGTTGTCAGTTATTTTTTCCTGTGAGTTTGAATTCCCTTCGGTATCTTTCGCCTCTCATTTTCAAAACAACCACCATGTGTTGACACTATTGATGTTGTATATATCTAACTTGTCAAATAAAAAAATAAACGTAAAGGGTGATAAACATTGATACACTTATCCGATATTTGAGAAAAGGAAAAGTGAAAAATAAATATTTCCCGTTATCTATCGGTATGTATCAATACATAATATCAACATTATAAATTTTAATTAGATTTGCTTTTAAACGCAAACTCGTAACATATGTTCTTAAGTTGTGTGGTGGAAAAACTTAGACAAAATATGTTTATATTTATAGAATATATTGAATAACATTTAGAGATATCAACTAGAGGTTCCAGTGCAGAATCTGATTACAGGTATTTTGATTAAATCTATAATAAAAATGAACCAATAAAATAACATTTAATTCTAATTAAATGATAAAAAAATAGTTATATATAGTAACATGATTTCTGAAATGCCTTTTGCACGATTTTTAATAAAGAACTTTTGTTAGCCTGTAAATGTTATTGAAGTGTATGTACAAATAATTGGTCTAAATACTTATTTTTAAAATTCTTAATCTTTCATTCCTAAAAAGTGAAATACTAAGCAGGCCACAAACATTTAACTAATACAAATCTATAACACCATGGTCAAAAACAAAAACGAAGAAATGACAAACAGCAATAAAAGAACAATGCACTGAAAACAAAACATTGAGACCAGAACTTTGTTATTCTCCTAAACCATTGTTCCAGGCAAGGCATCAGGTTGCAACCTAATGTCTTACCCCGCGTCATACGTTATGTGTCTGTTCAAAACCTGGCATTGTTGTCCAGGGGTTGTCGGTGTTTGCAGTCTGACATAATTATGAATTTTTTTACATTGTTTTTTCATATTACCGTATATTGTTTTCCCTATATGGCATGGAATTTACTCATCGTTGAAGGCCTTGCAGTGAGCTGTAGTTACTTACATTCTTGATCTTTAGTATTTGGTGACCTATTGTCACATTGGTAATAATGCCACATCTCTTCATATTTATATTTTGCATCTTTAATTACTTTGTCCTTCATATTCCGATTGTAGACAAGAATTTATAAATAAATAACATTTCAAAGATAACGATTAGCCGTACATATGGACATTGAACTAAATGTATTCTTGAACGATGTTAGTCAGTTTTGGGATCCAGATATAACAATTAAGTTTTGTATACTAGAGTTTTTTTTTATTAAATTAGAAAGGTTGTCCCAATAATCACTCTTGAAAATATACTTACGACCATTTCATTTGTGCAGACTCAACCAGACACCAATGGACGTATCAGTTCACAACTATTGGTCACCGTACGGCCTTAAACAAAGAACAAAACCCATGCCGCATAGTAAGCTATAAAAGGCCCTGCAATGACAAATGTAAAACCATTCAAACAAGAAAACGAGAAAACAAACGGCCTGATAAATGTACAAAACAATAAATGAAAAACAAATATTCATTTGACTTAGATTATGCACTTATGGATGTACCTCGAAATCAATGCGTAACACATACTTTGCATGATTTTATTTCAAATATTATACAATGTACATGGTGAATTAATTTTAGAGATGAAAGAACTGTAATTAAATCATTGATGCAGACAAGGATTTAAAATATTCATTTTTTTGTTTAAATAATAATTTTTAACCTACATATCAATTCATGCGGCGCAAATATTGTGAAATTCATATTTAACCGATTTTGAAATCGATTAAAGATAGTTGCAAAGTAAAGTGTTATACTTGCTTGACAAATATTTTGATAAGCTACGTAAGCAAATATCTAATCATCTTGAGGACATTACTCAATAACAAATCTGAATAATATTAAGTAAGTATTATATTTTACTTTACTTTTGATTTAGTGATAACTTTATTATTTCAGGTCGATGAATACATGGAAGAGATTATACATTAATTAATAGTAAAATGGCAAAATGTTATAACATGTATAAATTATAGGTATATTGATCCAATATCCACTCGTTGATAGTATGGATCACATTTCCGACCTAACATTGATTCCTTGCTATGTGTACAATGTTTCGAGTTCTTTCGGAATTATATTCCAGGTAACTCTCTTCGGAGGTCGTCCTTATTGTTTTTTTTATTCTTTATATATTAATTATTGTACGTTTTATTATTTGTTGTACGTTTTATTCAAGTATGGATTACTAATTTGTGTAATTAGATTTAGTTTTCAATACGTTTCAGTATGCATTTTTTATTGTCGGCGTAACTTCCTTTAGTTTTATTGCAACTGTCTAATTAATTTCTATTAGACGACATTGATTATTTTAAGTGTTTATTAACGATTTCTCCAATGTTCCTGTTTCTTTTGAATGCTATTGTAGGCTTTTTATCAAAGAGATTTTTGAACTGTGGGTTGTCTTGAATTATATGCCAATGTTTTTTAATAATGGTTTGTAAATTTTCCGCATTAGCGTGGTATTGTGTTATGAAAGAGATATTATAGTTATCTGTGTTTTTGTTTTTTGTTTTTAATGTTTGTTTCTTTGTTTGTTTCTTTGTTTAATCTTTTTGTATGAGACATATTTCGTAATATTTTATTCACAAAAGCGTCTTTATAGCCTCTCTGTAACAATTTGTCTATAAGTAAGTTTATTCTTTCATTAAACTCCTCAGGATCAGAAGTATTTCTTAGAATTCGTCTTCTTTCACCTTTAATAAAGGATTTAAAACAACTTTTAGCATGGTTTGAATCTTGGTGAAGATATTGAATTTTTCAGTTGGTTTTGTGAAGCATTTAGTATCTAAGATATTTTCGTTTCGAAATCTCTGTCCTTTATATGTTTCTAAATATAGAACTTTCAAACTTTGTCTGTCAATTTCAAAAGTAAATTGCTGTAGGTTATGGTTTGTGTTAGTTATTTCGAAAAGAAGTTTTACTTCTTCCTCAGTGCCTTGAAATAAAATATACCCATCATATTTCATACGTTTATGAAATAATATTTTGTTTTTGTGATGAAAAATATTTAGAATTGTATTTATATGTTGATATATGGCTATATCTGAGATTTGAGAACTTGCCATATGTCCTTGGCTAGCTCCTATAATTTACCTATAACATTTTTTGATGAAGGCAAATTCATTTTTGACGAGGATTATGTTTTTTATTTGTAGTAAATAGTAAAACTAGGTTTTATTATATTGTATTCTAAGTTTCATATATCTCCGTGGCACTGTTTAAAGCGTCCATAATTTCACTACATCTTTGATTTGTGTAAAGGGAAGTGATATCATAAGTCACCAGTAGAGTATCGGTTTCTATCTTTGATATTTCAAGTAGACGAATAAAGCTACCTGTATCAGATATATAAGTCGTTTGTGTTTTAACTATAGGTAATAAGAAGAAATCCAAATATCGTCCGATTTTTTGCTGGTACTTGGATTTAATTTCAGTTTGTTTTTCATAAATGTCTGGCAGTATTTCGTTATCCAGTATTTCGATTTAGGCAGAAAGTAGGCAAAGGATGTTTTTATATATTGGTTTCCGTATTTGATGTATTTGAATGTTATTTCGTCTAAGTAGTTTTCTTTGTTCATGTTGTATACAATTTCATTAATTTTATTCATGGTATTTTTTACGTTGATTTCTGGTATTTTATAGGTATTAAATTATTAGGTCGGAAATATGTTCCATACTATAAACGGGTGGATATTAGATCAATATACCTATAAAATATTATAACATATATAAAGAATGCTAAGTTGAAAGAAAAATTGCGTAGTATGCCGACACAACCGTAACAGATTCAAGAACAGTAAGTAAGACGCTTGCACAATGGTTGAGTGAAACCTGTCTTTGTACGTGAAACATATGCATTTGGATCACTCACAGATTGAGTTACAACAAAACAATCTTTTTAACCATGTTAACGAAAATTAACATGTACAAAAATCAAGAACTTAAAGACAAACATTAATTTCTGCTCGAGGAACACTCGGTTTACTATACATGAAAACTATAACATTCTACGACTACGAGTGACAGATGTCTCTCTTTCTGCCGATGACGGTCACATCTAACTAGCAATAGGGTGTTGTGTAATCTTAATCAACTTTAGGAAAGTCTGAGATTTGAGAAGATGCGCACTAACTGTCAAACAGGCGATAGAATTTGTATATGTGTGGGCCCCTTACATGTACCTAATCATAGTCCTCATTCTATACAGATATGCAAATACAGAGCCACAGTTATGTACCGAGATCAAGCAATGGAACACAGTCGTCCAAAAAAGGTGTTCAAAATGCTTAACTGATGGCCACCATATAAGTGTTTGCCCAAATGCTCACATGACTTGGTATGTGGATATTGTGGTATGGAAGGTGATAAAGTCACGGTATAGAAAATGAGACCATCTTTTAGTCTTATGTAGGTGAAAGCACAAATGACGAAAAGGAGAACACATTTGCTGCTGAAAAAACTAAAGTAGATACTGATGCTGCTACACAACAACCATGTCACACAGTTGCACCTTCATCAACAAATGAATCTGAATCTACAAACGCACATGCAGATTACATTGATATGTACCAGTCATTGTTGATTCCTTAAGAAAGGGGGAGGGGGGGGGAGGGGAGAAATCTTAATAAAAAAAGGAAAAAAAACGATAATCAATATAATTTTATTTTTATCAGAAAAATAAGAGTCTGCATGCATTCCTTCATAACAAAACAGCAACAAAAATGTGTAAATGCCTATAGTTATATATGGTGGCCATCAGCTAATGGGTATTGTATTATATTCTTAACAGCAGATGTTTTGTATTTTCTTTAAATTGTATAATGTTTTGAATTACGTAATATTCGCATACATAAACATAAAGAGTATTAAGATTTTATCAAATTTTTCCATTTACTATTAAAATATTATACCAATTGTTAATCAATATATAGACCATAATTAAATATCTTTATATCTATAAATGTCAAGAAATTAATATAAAGGACGTGGATACTGGAAATCAAATAGTACTGTTTCAGACGATAATAATAACTACAAATAACATCAAGTATTAATAACAATTATAAAATAAAAGCAAACGATTAAATAAATCTAGATATTAGAGGTTCGAGACTGAACAATTAAGTTCTGTCGATTCAAAGCACGCAATAAAAAAGATTCAATCATTGTACTGGAAAATCAGTTAACACAAATTAATAATGAAATTCATACAACTAACAACAGGGACATGAACAAATATTTACATGAGTGTCAAAATAAAGAAAGTAGAAAAGGAATTAGGAAATCTGTACCTGGAAAAAACAAGGTAATCAAATAACATTAAGGGTATAATGAATTGAAGATAGAGAAACAAATACGTCTAAATGCTTAGGTCTTAAAACAGTCAGGATGTGCCAAAAGATATTACTTAAATGTATGATGTAAACAATTATATAATTACTATCAAGAAAAATACTTAATCTTGAAGTTAACAATTACAAAAATGTACATAGTCTACTAATCATGATATCTAAAACACTATGAAGTACTTGAACAATATTAAATAATGCCCAAAAGTAAGTGGCAGTGAACGTAATTTATATGAAGGAAGAAACTATTGTGCAGAAATGTATAGATGAAATGAAATTGAAGATAGTTCCATGTTTAGATTGACTCGATGTTGAGTTTCACAGAAAATTTTGAAATACAAATAATATCGTTGTATCTGTTTTTTATTTCTACTATGAAAAGGGGGATTTGTCAATTTACAAAAAGTCGAGGAAATATCAATGATATATAAAAGGCAGACCGACTTTCTCTAAATAATTATCGTCCAATAACGATGTAAACTTATCAGCGTAAGTGTATGCACTAGATCAAACATTTAAACTAGTTCTACCAAAAATCATTCATCCTGACCACAAAAGTTTGAAAAAAACATAGATGCATAGATTTCAATCTTAGGCAAATACAAAATGTCAGGTATTACTCGGAGAACTTTAAAATAGACGTACCTATACTTGTTGTTTATTTTTCCAAGGCATTTGACTTTTCTGGAATTTTATGTCAGAAACTTTGGAAAGAATTATGCTTTAAAAGTAGTTTTATTAGAAGGATTTAAACAATTAACCCATACATTGAAGGATGTATACATTTTGTACTAAATAATGGTTTGGTTTGCAGTTACCATCTATTTCAAAATATGTCATAGAATTCGACAAGGATGTCCTATTTCTTCATTATCTGTGATTTTGAAAGTTGAAATTATGGCAATCGAATTAATACAAAAAAAACATCTCTTGCGTTAAAACATTGAATTCCGCTGTGTACACATAGTTGGCTACATATTATTCTGGACCATTATGACAAATGTCTTTAGAATGGCTTCTGATCTGGATCATATATATATAATTATTGAAGATTAGTCTTGTAATAATATCATATCCTCAATCGCCATGTTTATGATTTTATTTTAACTGAATTGGCATTAAATATATTTTTGTTACTAATATGAATGGTCCAAAAAAGAATTTATCAATGCAGTAATCAAAATATTTCACCGCGTTGTGTTACCCTTATCGTCCAGTCCAATGCGTAGTCCAGAATGCTCGGCCTCCATTCTTATCAGTCCATTTTTAAAAATGTCCATGTACCTACAAGTATTTAAGTTTTTTCTGTAGTATTTTGTACGGCGTTTTCCGTTTTTCCACGGTTGGATCGGTCGTCTATCTTTGATTTCTTTCGTATCTTCCGCGCCTATTATTTGTCAAGCACTACCTCGATACATAAGATTGAATTCACATGGAGGGAATTGTGTGATCAATTTCTAATAGTTACACGTGTCAAAGATAATTTCTTGTCTGATACATTTTATTTTGTATGCTTTTCCTTGCTGACTTGTTTATTTTTTTCCCTGAAATAGCCTATAATCGAACACAAATCCATATTTCTTGTTATTTTTTTAGTATTGATTGTTAATCAACTCATAAATTCTCTAAATCATCTCTTGGTTTAAATGAAAGAACTTAATGTATCAGCAAACCGTTATCAATTGATTTAAAAGATTCGAGCATTCCTACGATTTCACGATTAATTTTGTCATTAATGGTCTCAAGCACAATCTTGGAATCATTTAATCATCTAATTGTCACAGCTAATGTTAAAAACGATTCTTAAACATTACACTTTTAACGCGTCGTGCACTCAATAATCGTCAGTGTATGCATGACTTTCATTGGGAGTTATCAAAGGGAAAAGAAGATAATTTCTCATATCTAGATCAATTTGATCACAATGCATTTATCTATCTAATCGATAAATGAGACAAGACGTTATTTTTGAGATTCCAAGATACATAAATGGTAGAATTGTGACATCTATATTGAAAAAAGTATGTTGGTGTGCGATCAATATGTATTAAAGGGTTCAATTAACAAATAAAAAGACGTTTGCATCTAAGTTCTAATTATATGCATATAAGTACTAATTTAAAACAAAAAAGTCAAATAACAAAATACCGAACTCCGAGGAAAATTTCAAAACGGAAAATCCTTTATCAAATGGCAAAATCAAAAGCTCTAACACATCAAACGAATGGAAAACAACTGTCATATTCCTGGCTTGGAACAGGCATTTCTTTATGTAGAAAATAATTTAGTACTAATTGTTAGCATCTTAGTACTAATCGTACGAATTAAAGTAATAATTATACGTTATGGTTACAGCAGTTTAATCTTGGTATATATAAATGACATTATCGATGATATGCTTGGATTATATCAAATGTGTGTTGATGTTACTTCTCTTCATTTGTCCTTATCAGCTTTCATATGAAGTCGGCCGCATATGAATATACAAACAATTCGCCCAGAAAAGGCACAGAGATTATTAACACAAGAATGCAAAACTCAAGAATGAATACAAATCAATAATATTCATTAAATATTACGATCTGGCTTCAAAATTCCCTAAAAGTATGAACAAAACACCTTCAATTTTTTTTCGAAATCAAATTTTATATAAGAGTACACTTTTGATGATTTAAAGACTGGTATCAAATGAAATAAAATAGAATATAAAAGCCAGATGTGCATCAAAGACTTTGAAGATACATTTATTCAATTACCAAAATCTGAATATTCATTTTTTGAAACGCATAGTACGAATTGTTGGTTATTGATAACAAAGGATGGATAGAATATTTGAATATAACCGATAAATGATCATAAAGATATGTTATTGAACTTGAATTAATGTTCTATTTTGTCTCATTTGATTGACGTCACTGATACAGTCAATACCAAGTTTTTTGAAAACCATTCCAAACAAATATTTTTGCTTTTAAAACAATATTGTTTGAGACATGAACTGGTGGAACGACAATATGTGTGTCGTGAAGAAGAGAATAAAGAAACCACAACCTCGGACTTTCTGAAAGCCTGGGTTGGATGAGATTGCACATCAAAAGTACTTAACCTCCCTGAAACAAATATCATGCCATCTTACAAACTAGTTTGCAACATCAGGAATGTGTATATTCTCTACATCAATCTTAATTGAACAGTACAGGAAAACACTAGATTGTGCAACATTCGATAGTAATTAGTATAGTTGTTTCATTAGATAAAAAAAAAATGTTTACACAATATTATACATTAGCGAGGGTGTGCTCCTTACATATGAACTTCTCCAACAGAGTTATGAGAAAGATGCTAGGTTCATTTTTAAAATAATAATAGTGTACCGTCTCAAATAAGCAAAAACAAATTATTGTTGGGAAAATTTTATGACTTACATATTAAATACATAAGTATGTTTTGCAATACAATACTTGGTATGAAATACCACTTTCTGCTGTCCCTTCAAATAAAATGATATTTCTAATATAAATCCCGTTATTTTCATAAACTTTGTAATAGTTTTGACAGCTTTATTATATGGCATTTAATTAAAATCGTTGGTGATATTAAAAGACAAATCTCTGAAATCTGAAATATTCCCGCAAATATGAGCTCATCAAAAACGTATTGACACTCCATAAAAAGAAATCAATGCAACATCACCATTTAGGAAAGGAAAATTAACCATTGGATTTGAAATGATATGGTTTTTGTTTTTTTTGTTTTTTTTTTTCAGATGGTACACAAATGAAAAGGAAAAAGAAAATTACTTTTGGGATAACAGCTGTTCTTCTGGTTGCTGTGTATCTGTACTATTTCATTCAGAATGAAAAGTCTTTAAATATCAGTTTAGCAGGGGAGGAAGAAGATAATAACCTAAATCAAGAATCTAAAATACACGAAGATGATAGACATGGAAAGGATACGAATAGGCCAAGGTATTGAGTTTATGATGCCAAATAATAAATATTGAATCTCATCCAATATTCGTTTAAATTGGATTAATTAACCTTTTGGTGTTTTAACGCCAATTTCAGGACTAATGGTTATTTCGAGGCGGTTTTATTGGTACTGGACGACTAAGTGTCCAGAGAGAGCCACCGAACTTTGACATGAAAACCGGCAATCCTTGTCAATCAAAATAGAAGACACGGGCACTTTTTAATTGGTGGTTTAAAAAAATACATAATTTCTATCTTTTTTCTCTCTCCTTTAGAAAATATATGATGCAAACTTAAAAGAAATAATGAAATCAAAACAGATAGTAGGATATGATAGATTAAAACTAGTTTTAAGTGCCTTAGTATGTGTCAGTTCAATACATCCATAATGCTGTCTATGTTTTTTTCTTAAACAATTCTCCATTTCATAATGTAATTTGTCATAAGTAACACGTTTACTAGTGTAGACAACAATGTTTAGGTTTATTACGAACTTATTCATCATGGCTATTCAATCAATTGCAAAAACAATTGCGACAAGTTAAATGTGTTGAATTTTCATTTCGATGATAAAAAATTGTTTTTAAAAAACCGAAAATCCTTATATATAAACATGATTCAGAAGCAGGGAACTCATTATATATAATTTCATTGGACAAACATGATTGACTATTTCTAATCTTAATTTTATGTCTTTGTGCAATTATTTAACACATTTAAATGACTTCAAAAGAGAACGTGAAACGATTTTCTAAATGACAATAATTTTGTGTCCAAGGGATTTTATTTTATCAAGATTTATCTATGTTTAACAGCACTGACCAAATTCAAATTCAATCGAATGCACTAAAATGAATTGCAATGCACCAATATTTTGAGATTTTACTGTTTTCTGGTTACATTTGTTTCATATTGTCATATATAAAAAAAGAATTCCTGAAATAGCATGATAAATGGTACACAAACTCAATTATAAAAAAAAATGATTTGTACCCGATAAACACGAGGAAGCCAACATCTTATTACTCTTTTTAAGATATTCAAGGCATTGGAAAAATGGTATACACTTGTCTGTAGTGGCATGTGGTGATAGAGCAGAAGAAACGATTGTTTTGTTAAAATCAGCTGTGTTGTTTACAACTGGGCCGTTAATCTTTCATATATTTGCAGAATTTGATTTTCAACCTATGTTTAAGCAAAAGGTGAGAAAACGTATTCTTGTTGGGGATGGATATGAACAATGGGGAAATATGTCGATGCCATTGATGGTTACAAAGTAGTAATGCTCAAGTAAAATATATTTGGTGATTACTGTAACACACTCAAGTATTGTTGACTTTATATGGCTTTGGACTATTTTTTTTAATTTTCGTTTGGTTAAAGGCCTTTTACAGATGTACAGTATGCAGGTTGTTATAGACCCTTGGCGTTAAATATGTTGATTTTTGCAATCCTTATATAAAAAATATTAAAAAAAAGCGCATGGGCCACACAAACATTATAATGTATGTATATCATTAAAAGTAATACCGTTCATTTCAACTTAATCGGTTTAAAAAGCGCAAAGAAACTCTTCAATATTATGTTCCTAATATTTTATCAATATTTTGAAAAATCAAAATACAAAATAAAATCAAAGTTGTAGAGTAAAAATCAGAACACAACCGTAAGGTAATAATAAGAGATATGTACAGAAAGCTGAAACACAACCTAATGATAATTGGTTTTGCAATCAGTATAAAATCACAAAATAAAGAACCTGTCTACTCATGAATTAGCACTTCATATATTTAAAAACATAAATGTATACCGGGAATACATACAAACGAGAATATAACATGATAAATTGTTATTGTAGCATATTAAATTGACTATATGTAAAACAGGTATTTTGCAGGTATATGTTAGCATTGATGGCATGCAGACGCATACCTATTAAGCTATTAGGCTATTCTAACTATGTCATTTGTGTAATGAAGCGTCTAAAGTTTAAATGTATATCCGGAATTTATTTACTCAGATTTATGTGTTTCTGAAAAAAATCAAGAAAACGCTTCTAATAAACAACAATTTTAAAAAGTGTTGTTTTTGTTTACTAGCAATTGGTGCATGCAGTTAATAATGAACTGTTTGTCCCAATGGGTATAATCAGCCCAATACAATTGGCTAGATTTATAATAATTTCGTAATTTTCCCTTGATAAATTTAGAATTGTTTATAGATTAAGGTTTTATCGCCGTCGTTCAAAACTTGTCTACTTC
Source organism: Mytilus californianus (assembly GCF_021869535.1). NCBI lineage: Eukaryota > Metazoa > Mollusca > Bivalvia > Mytilida > Mytilidae > Mytilus > Mytilus californianus. The sequence goes on from NW_026262712.1 coordinate 40,480,829, forward strand.
GGTTTCCTTTTTATCAAATAGCTACTTTAGTATTGATACATCCTTCGCCTTCATTTATATGGTTATGATTTTGGATGAAACATGTCTTCTGATTGGTTGAGAGTTTTTGTTAAAATCAGCTGTGTTGTCATTTGCCCGTGACGTCATCAACGTTTTATTCATGATTCACTCCTTAAAAATGGAATTTAGAATCTAAGTATAAGGAATGACCTTAAAGATGTAATGCACAAATTTAAGGGTTATTCAGTGTGCACAACATTTTTGATGTTATTTCTCTATATACAGAAAAAGTTCAAAAATGTGGTGCATACCTTTCAATAACCCAATACGCGGGTTATTCGGTGCGAACCACAGTGTTGATGTTATTTCTTCATAGACAGAAAAAATATTACATTCAGTCCTTTAAGAATTTCTGTTTGATCAGCTGATTATAAATTAGACATGAATTGAATTTATCTCATTATATCATGGTGCCGGGTACATTTTCAATAGATTGTGAATAAAAGTAATACTAAAATCATGATAATACATTATAATTGTCCACTTAGAAAACAAATCAAATTTACTTTGCTGTTCGTTACCCACTTTAAAATACTATTTTTGTCTTGCAGTTAGATAATTGGCCAGCAAAATACAAGCGTAAATTTCTGTATTATTTGTATAATGTAACATTCCCGACCGGAAACCCACAAGAATGGAAAAAAATGTTTAAACCATGTGCAACTCAAAGACTTTTTATACCTGTAAGTAAAATAGAAAGACAGAAGAGAAAATCAAGCAAGGCGAAAAGGTAGTGATTGTTCATCAAGACGCAGGGGTGTACCATTTAGTGATTGTTGCACGTTTTTTTCTTTAAAAAAGTTTTTTTTATTATTTATATTTGTAATAGATATGCAATGTTAAAAATTACACTTTGTAGCTTTAAGATTCAACAAAACACTGATAAACTAATTTATTTGGCGACTTTCGCGAGTAGAAACATAAAGGCAAATATAAATCGTCGCGGGTATCTAAAACTTAAAGGGACATAAGCTGTCAAATTCATATTCACCTATTTGACTCAAATTCACATATATGATTTTCAACATACTGAAACGTTTATCCAAATTCTAAAAAGTTTAAAATAAACAATAAACATTGCACGGAGTCGATTAACAATTATTTGTGTATTAACAATTCGTGTGTATTTTAGTCTAGACACCATCTAATTAGCCATCGAGGTGACCTCCGGACACTTCCGACGGTCATATAACCGGATATAAACATAAATATAGATATAAATAGATAACAAACACGTGCAATTTGATTTTTCTAGGTTGTTTGATTTCATTTAATTGGTTAAACAAATATGTTAATCATCGTTTTTACCTGTATAAGAAAGAGTTTACAAGAATAGAATCGGTAAATCAAATGGTTTACCCTTGTTTTTAACTTCCAATGTTGACATTCTTTTTTCATTTTGGTAGCTGAACACGTCTAGATTGTGCGTAACGCATCTCTAGCCGTGGGGTTAAATAGATGGTTACATTAATGCGGATTCAATGTAATCGAATTATTCCCTTGCAAGTATATTTTTCATAAGCGATGTTTCTCAGCTTATTTTGTCAAATGTAAACCAAACTGGCTGCTTAAGGCGAATTATTATTTCACTATTTCACTTTCATAAACGATTGAACATAAAATAAATATGTTTTGTTTATATCTTGTAGTTAAATATTTCTTAATGGCAAAATGAATATCAACGCGAACTCGGCTATAAGGGATTTAACGCGTAATAAAATATCCGCGAAAATAAAATGATTAATAAGTATGAAAAATGATGAAGTGTATTCATACACGAAAACAAGGAAAGCTGTCTGTCTACTACAGTATAAAGCTTGCTTAGCTGAAAATACACCTATCGCCATAGTCATCACAAATACTCAGAAGTTTTTATTGCAGATCTAGATAACTCCTTTTCAAAAAACGACCCAACCCCCTTAAAAAAGTCAAACATAATTTAACCCATTGAAACGTTGGACGTACAATAAACACGTCAAAGTGCTCCATGAACTGTCAAAAATTAGCATTTCTATTTCTGACAACTATTCATGTATATCTTTTCTTCACTCTTTCTTTTATAATGTTTTCAAGTTTATAATCTGATTTGTTTGTGATTGTATACGTACTATGTTCTACATGGTTCACTGAGGCAGTAGTTTATTGTTTTGAGTTTTGATTTGTGTGGTGAATTAAATTACACGCATCGTGTCAAATCACCTGTCACCCATTCACCATCGAAAGACAAATAAATTAGTCTTACATAATAGCTTTCGTATATTGTACTTTCCCAACAAATGGTGGGCATCCCACCAATGTGTATTAAAGTTTTGATGTATCACTCATTTTACAAAATAAAATGTTAATATATAACCAAATGAAGTAAACTGTGTGTGTAGTTAATGGATTTGACAGGATGGTCATGTTTGTAGCTTTACTCACATTGTGCCAGCTCCGACATAGCATGAGTTGAACAATTGTTTACCATAAATATCTCTAAAGAAAAGAAGCGAATGCTATAGTACAGTCCTGTTGTTTGTAAAAAAATTTGAAGAAATGTAAAAGGCATCCTAAACCAACTTATGATCCCATTGTTTCAGTCGTTGTTAAAAGACGTGGATAGTTTATTGTATGTTGACACAGATATATTATTTCTACGACCTGTTGATGATATTTGGAGATTTTTTGATCAGTTTAACAGTGCACAATTAGCTGCTTTAGTACCTGAACATGAAGATAAAGCTGCTAGTAACTATAGATTTGCTAGACATCCTTACTATGGTGAATCAGGTAAGATAGCAACAAAACAAGATACATTTAGTTCAAAATCATTCTAGGTGGTAGTATGCCACAGTAAAGGTTTGTGATTGTTAGCAAACTGAAAAGAAACTGATATTTTTAAGATATAAAGTTAGTTGATAACAGTCTAAATAACGTATAGTCGTTATATGAATGGATCGTCCTTAATGTAAGAGTATCACCAGTCAAGAAATCAGCACTTTTGTGCTGACATGAAATGTCATTGAAATTTTATTTTTCTGTAAATGAACTGTCTCTAAATGTGAAATATTCAACACGGTAAGTTTTCTACTCAAGGGTTGGATTTGTTTAGCCTTCTTTGGCACCATTTTCGGATTTTTCGTTCTCAAACTTCGCAATATTTATTTGAGCTTTGCATCTGTTTTGTCAGAGCGCCACTATTGTTTGAACATAGGTAATCTTATGTCGGATTAATGAATACAGTTTTTAAGTACGGGGATTCTCCGCCAACGTGTTTGGTGAGAACATGTCTGTGCTTTTTGCAGCTATATTTTACATCTTTAGATTTTAAATTAATGATTAAAGGACTCATCAGTGACAAAAGACAGTATTATTTGAACCCTTTGATAAGATATCTGTCCGTCTCTGACTTGGACTTGTAGGTACTGCCTTTTGTACTTTAGTTGTCTGCGGAACCTTTGGTGTTGAATTGTTTACATTGTAACAAAGATGATTTGTATGCACAATACTTTTGAACAATAACATTTGAGAAAAAACCTTACAAAAAAAGATATTCAACATAGTACATTACGATCCCTGAATAAGACACTGTGTACAAATTTCGTTTTTTGGTAAGGTGTTGACCCTTAGACAAATATTAATAACAAAACCTCTAAATGCTTTCGTGGCATAATTTGCCTGAGAGAAAAACACATAAAGCACATATGTATAGCGCAAATACAAAACAAAAACAAAAATGCTGTTATATGACAGGCAATACTCACTAACATACTTAACACAAAACTAAAAGTAAACATACTTTTAACATAGTATTTGACCTATACTGTATGAAATGACATCTTGCTTGAATTTTAATTTTCATTTAAATTTGTTAGGTCTCAATTCAGGAGTGCTACTTATGAATCTTACTAGAATAAGGAAATCTACATGGATAGACTCCATGGTGAAGTATTATATCCAGTACAAGCCAATAATAAGATATGGCGACCAGGATCTACTTAATATATATTTTTATCATCATATAGGTGAGTACCTATGAGACAATGCAGGTGCACACAGCAAATATGTCTGGAATGAATGTCATCATACACTTATATTGTCTTATATTAAAAGCAGCTAACCCGTCCCTTATAATTGATTTAATAACTCAAATTGATTAGTTTACAATAGTTGTAACTTACAAACAATTGTATTTAGTCAGACAGCACTGTCGCCAGCGTTGTCATGGTTGTGTTGAACTGTTAGATAAGGTGATTCTATGTTATTGTGGGTTGTTAAAGGTAACACATTCATTTAACAAGTTCATAGATACAAAATCAATTACAATCATGATCATTCAATTTGGACATTTACCAACAAGAACCATTTCACGCCATGCGTACGGAATGTGTATATAATTATCCATATGTTCAATATTGGCCAAATTCAACTGTGAACCTTGCTTTCATTTGTCGTTCCTCTATCGTTGTCCCTTAGTTGTTTGTAAAGTTTTCAAAACCTCAGAACTAATGACAAGTAATTTGACTTATTTGATTCTCAGTGTGTCTAGATGATAGTTAAGTCCTTGAGTGTCTCTAAGCCGCCCAAGGTAGTCGCTATGGTTAAGATTAAAGTATTAGAGTTAAATACAAGAAAAAGTTTAACATCATGAAATCTAGTTAGAAACATAACATTTAACAAGGCAGATTGTTCAAAAAGTAAAAACCAACATACCCTTCACCAAATTTGCAGGGTTTTTTTTTATAATTCATTGCCTAGCAGTTACGATTATTGACAAATTTTGACTTTTTTGTTCGAAACTATAATAGGTGGACATACATGACCAGGAATACAACATATAAATATAAAATGGCAAAATGTGACAAACCATAAACAAAAACTACAAAAGTTATATCAAACTCCAAAACAGTTATTATTAGAGTTAGCTACATGCTTTAAATGGCAATTTTCATCTTATTAGTGGCAGTTTAGGTTCAAAAATCTTAAACCAATGAACCACTTTAAAGTAAACATTACATAAATCCTTATATGAGTGTGTAATTTATTGTTTGTGAATTTAAATTATAAACAAACAAAACGCCATGACTGAAAAAATAAAGCAAATGAGTAATATCAATCTGCATAAAATAGACAAATCTTTTCGGAAATTGAAGAGCAATAGTTTATTTATAAATTTCAGAATACTTATCATTGATTTCACTTATATTCAGAACAATGTTTTAATATATCATGAATGGCAATTATCTCGAGATAAGAGTGATAATGATTAGGATCTTTAAATCATGGTATCAGACCTTAACATCTTAACGATTGCTATAAAAAGGACCATTACCATGTAAAGTCTGAAATGATTTTTCTCATGTAATGATTTAAATGATTTTAACCTGATAATGCATACCTATCAATATGTCATTTGATTATTTTTTACTTTTCTTCCTGGTTTTTTTTCAACTTTTCAACGTTGATATAAGGTTTTACCGTTTCCTTTTGTGTATCACCGAAGGGACATTAAATATTTGAATGCGCATCTGGTCCAGTATTTTTAGTGCTTAAATATGTTTTGATAATTCGAACGATTCAGAATTAGTAAGATATTTATAAGAGTAATTAGTTCATTTTTTTTTTCTTTTCACAAGATAATATGTTTTTAGCTAGATCATCATCCGGGTAATTAATTTAAAGCATGATTTATAAACATTCAGATTTGTTTACGTTCAACAAATGAAACAATCAGTTAGTCGATAAATGAATTAGATCAAGTTATCACAAATTAAGTATATCATTTTAGTTCATGTGATGTGATTAATTTGCCATATTATTGTAGTATTGTATACATATGAAAGACCAAATATATCATTTCGAGGTGCAAAACTCATTTTTACTGGCGGAATTGATAAAACCAAACATTTATAATAATAACAAAACCGAAATTTACAATAAATTGATAATTTAGCATGTTTAAATCATGCTAATATCATCGAAAATACTACTTGACAGATGATGCACAAGAGCACATCAAAATGATAATTGTTTTAGTGTGTTTTGTTTGCGTTATATCGGCCATGCTTTCACCTCTTTTTACAGACGAGTTATATGTTTATTCGTGCGAGTGGAATTACCGTACAGATCATTGTGTGAATAAAAGTATATGTAAAGACATAGAAAGAAATGGTGTGTCAGTATTACATGGTTCCAGGCGTGTCATGCAAAACGAAGATCAACCAACATTTAAAGCAGTTTACACAGCATTTAAAGAGGTAGACATATTGTTTCATTACCATTTCTATCATCTTGCTCTTAAACAAATAAAAGCATCACTAGAAAGCTAGAGATTGAGTGAACGAATCCCATGATAAATGTTCACACGATACTGAATTACTGCAATGGTCCAATCCAGTGACTGGAAATTATTCAATAGCACATCTTCAAATGTCATTTGTTCAACAAAATCACAAAATTTAACAAAACAGTTTTTTTTATATCAATTGCAATATTTTTAATATGATTTAGTACAAAAATTAGAAATTAGATCTTCAATACGCTTGATTCTAATCGTTATCTTTCCATCAAAGTACAGAAAAAGAATATTTTTGGTAATGGAAATGATATGGATCAAACGTATTGTGATTAGAAAACTAGTCAAAAGGATACAAACATGAATTTGATATTTGATAGGTTTTGATATGTAGCTAGATAACAAATGTAGCTTATACTTATTACGAATTATAAAATATCCTTGAGCTGAAATGTGGTAATAAAATCGTTGACCGCTTTATATATTAACTTCATACTACCACCCAAGGATTGGCTACTTTTTCTACCAATATACACACAAAACGGTTTGCGAGTACATTTTTTGTAATAGGAAAGTTTATATCCCTTATATCTTGAAAAAATTTGATATCTAAACTGTTGTTTCACGTCTCATGATTTAGGAGACTTTTTGTTTTCTTTATCGACGTCTGGTGTTACTGACATATAAGTAATCAAAATTAACGTCTTTTATACGAATAATATGGATATTGTGTCATTGAAATTTGCTGTTATAAACTTATTAGAAATTATTTCAAATTAAGGAAGATATCTCCCTTATGCAAAGCGCAGATTCCTTGCTTGGTTTTGGCTATACTGTTTGTCCATTTGGGATTATCGGTTCTTTAATTTTCGAAAAGGATAGAATGTAGATCAAAGAAAGCATCCGTTTATTTCTGCCTAATTTTCTGCTGATATTTTCTGCTCGGAAATGTTGGGCAGGGATTTTTTTATGTCGTTTTCAAGGTAACAAAAACATAAAAATAAGTAAAAGATATGTTTTGCAATGTACATGTACATGTATATCAGCAGATCTTTCAGGAGACGTTATATTGCTGGTTCTTCCAAGTGCTTCACGAAACCTCTTTCTAAATTCTTATCAGCAATTTTATCAGCAATTAGAGTCGGGCTTCAACGTTATTGTGAAACTACTTATTCTAGAGGTGACTTGAATCAATTGTGGATACTTAAAAAGATGTTTTAAAGTACATACAACTAAGACTTGTTCATCTTGTAATAGTATTAAAACATTTGATTTACCTATTCCAAATTTGAGAGAGTTGGTCCTGCTTTGTTTCATAAAAATGAATGGCCTACGTAAATACAAGTTTCTTGTTTTAATGAGGGATAATTTGTACTTTGTAAAACATCAATATGATTCAAACAAAAACTTCTCTGAAACAGACATTACCAAGATGCTTGATTTCTTTGTTGACAATATGTTTGTTACGTTCAACAAACAATCGACATTCCAATGGGAACAAGTAGTGCTCATCTTCTTGCCGACCTGTTCCTTTATTCATATGAGGCTGACTTCATACAGGAACTTCTTTGGAAGAAAGAAAAGAAGTTAACAGTATCCTTAAACTTTATTTCCGCTATATAGTTGGTTTTCTCCTCACTTTATAATAAAAGATTTGGTGTCTATGTTCAACGCACATATCCCATCAAACTTGAGATAAAGGATACAACAGAAACAGTAAAGTCTGCCTAATATCTTAACTTATTTCTAGAAATTGACAGTGACGGTCAGTTGAAAAACAAAACTTTACGACAAAATAGATGATTTCAGCTTCACAATTGTGCGCTTTCCATTTCTATGTAGCAACATTCCAGCAGCGCCTGCATACGGAGTATATATCTCCCAATTGATACAATATTCTAGGGCTTGTATTTCCTTTCCTGATTTCCTTGATAGTGGGCTGCTGCACACAAGGAAGCTATTAAACCAAGATTTCTAATTGGTGATTTTGAAATCGTCCTTTCGTAAATTGAACGGACGCCATCACAATGTGGTTTACCGTTATGGAATACCCGTTTCACAAATGACAACGGATTTGTTCTAATTGTAGTAACTACAGTCCTGTCCCCTTTTCTCCGAATGTGATCTACTGAATTAGACGTATCACCGGGTTTTTACCAACATGAGCAACATTACGGGTGCCACATGTGGAACATCATATGTTTACCCTTTCGGAGCACCTTAGATCACCCCCAGTTTTTTGGGGTGTTTGTGATACTCAGTCTATGGTTTTTATGCTGCGTTTTGTGTACTGTTGTTTGTCTATTTGTCCTTTTCTTTTTTAGCCATGGCGTTGTCATTTAATTTTCGACTTATAAGTTTGAATTTCCCTTTGGTTTCCTTCGCCTCTCTACAAATGTGTGTCTAAATTGTAATCATCTGTAACCGTGCATTTCAAGCTAATTTTGGTCTTTTTAACAGATAATTGCCTTTACGTGTTAGAGTAATGAAACATTCTAGGTAATATGATACACTCAATTAACTTTTTTGGAAGCTTTTTTTTTAAGAAAATGCCTGTTCTAATCTTCAGGTTTTTTCTGGCGTTTCAACTTTTAACTTTCAATATCTATATAAGTGAATAAAAAACAGAGGACAATAAAAGAGAATGAAATTCATAGTATTGAATACGAATCGCAATTGTTATTGAATATACTAACAGTAAGTATGTAGAGCAGTCGGCAAACTCTACAGGCTACAAGACGTGTGTTTTGTAACTTAAAACTTATCAGTGGCACTAAAATTGAAACATTTGGAAGACTAAATCCAATACGAATAAACTTCCCGATGTTTAGACGTGAACAAACGTAACTAACATACAGCAAACACAGGGAAAACACACAAAAATAGGAAATATCACGAACACCATGGTAGGCGGTACAGACATAACAATGTAATTAATGTAAAGCATTAATTGAAATTACAGTCCTTTCTATTTAAAAGTGTTGTCCTTGCATATCTATTTTATCGTCATAATCCATTTAATATATGTTCATGAACTGGATTATTTCTATTTTTCAGCACAACATTTCATTAAGGAAAGAGAGAGATTTACTGACCAATTTGAAGAAACTTTTATCAAAAACCTCAAACTCACCTTGTGGACAGATTGGACATTTGGCTTATACAAAATACATAGAAGAATTTGTGTTGGAAAGGAAAACGAGTTGAACCTATATGTCTATTTGTCATTCTCATTAAAATTTGATATTTCATAAATGTGAAGAAATGCTTTATTATAATATTTTATCGCGTTCACATTTATCTAATATTTTATTCTTTAATCTTAATTTCGTATGTCACAACATGTAATAATGTGTACGATCACATGTCACAAATTTGATATTAATAACCTCCCCGAAACTGAATTCTGTATAGGACAGAGCTGACACGCCATACAAGGCTTTAAATGCCCTTGCTTGTTCAGATCTATTTAACAAAAATAGTCATCAATAAGCATGAATGGGCTCTTTAAAATGCAGAGCTTTTACACATTTAAGATGCTTTATAAACCAGGCTCTACGTTCCATCGAATGAATATAAAAAAAAATATAACATTACACCATAGTACTATTACACGTGTAGATCTTTAATGGATTCAAAAATTAATTCAATTAATAGTTGATTTTACATGCTTTTCAAAAATTCAAAAGAGGTCAAAAAAGCTTAGACGATTTTCAGACCTGACATTTATAAATGTTATAATTACTTAGTATACCTAACAACTTAATCCGACAATTGACTGGTGAATTCGGTAATTCTCCATTTCAACTTTTTTTACGCCAAACGGCAATTATGAATATCAAAAATAACGGTGAAGATGATTTTGATTTCATGATAACAAACAATACGAGATATTTTGTTGGATAACGGATGGATGGATTGACCTCTCTCAATCTGTCCGTCTATCAATTCCCTTAATCCAAAGCCATAGCATAGTCTAAAAGATAAATGACAAAAACAAATAAACAATAGAAATAAGTAGATGTGGTATGAGTGCCAATGAGACAACTCTCAATCCAAGTCACAATGTGTAAAAAGTAAACAACTACAGGTAAAAATACGGCCTTCAACACGGGGCCTTGGCTCATACCGAACACAAAGCTATAAAGGGCCCAAATCGACAAGTGTAAAACAATTCAAACAAGAAAACTAACGGTCTAATCTATATAAAAATCTGCATCAAATTACAAATAAAATAAAAGTGCTTCGCCAAAACTTGGGTACTTTTAAAGGACGAGCAGATTCTGCTTAACTAGTTCTATTTATCCATTTAACTATAATTATTTTAATATTAATTATTAATACAGGGTGGAACTGCGTTATTATCTTAGTTCGTACAGTATGGAGAAAATCATATATAATTACCGACTTGAAATGATTTAGGTAAACCATTTACGCTTGGTTCCATATCTTGAATGCCACACCTGGGTGTGTTCATCTTGTTTATTGTATTGGGTTCTACTTTGCCAGTTAGTACGATATTGTTAAACCCCGAAAAGGACCTGCAAAAAGAGTTAATTGCTAAGATTGGTAAATATGTCTGTCAGTCTGTTGCAAACCTGTATTTCCGATTTAAATATTACGGTAGTTTAAGAAACCAATGAAAATCAGGAATGTCCACATCTTACGTTTCTTTGAAATATTTAACTCTTTTGAGTATACTTAGGCTTTGCTATAAAAAAAAAATTCTAAGCAGCATATAATATTGCCCAATGTTTTCTAAGGCTATTCTAATAAAATCATTTTAAGCAGCCTGATATTGCCCCATTTTTTTCTAGACTATGTGATAAAATCATTCGAAGCAGCTTAATATTTACGTCTCAAATACAGTAGTTTATGGGTGTGTCTCTAGTGGATTCAACAATGAAAAAGATGTATCATCTCAACAGCTAGTGGTGGAATCCCGCTGGGAGAATTACAAGTTACTAGTTATCATATTATAAGATAAAATCGAGTCATATTTTATTCAGAAATTACTTTAGAGCAGTAGTCCTCTCAGTAGTTGTATGTAATTTCAACATTTAAGCGGCTGACATATAACCAAATTTTTCGAGATAACTCTGAAAAGGGCAATATCGATGTTTGATTTAACTTACATTTTGACAAATTACTAATTCAAGACAATCTAATGGAGTGTGTATAGTTAACATCATGAACGCACGTTGTCTTGCAATTGTTACAATAAGAGGTTCATGCTTGAAAATCTTAGCAATAATAAACGTTGTGTTACAATTGTTAAAATTAGAAGCTCATGCTAGAAAATCCTATCAATTATGAACGTTGTGTTACAATTGTTACAATAAGAAGCTCATACTTGAAAATCTTAGCAATAATAAACGTTGTGTTACAATTGTTAAAATTAGAAGCTCATGCTAGAAAATCCTATCAGTAATGAATGTTGTGTTACAATTGTTAAAATGAGAAGCTCATGCTTGAAAATTTTATCAATAATGAACATTGTGTTACAATTGTTACAATGAGACGCTCATGCTTGAAAATCTTATAAATAATGAACGTTGTGATACATTTGTTACAATGAGAAGCTCATGCTTGAAATTCTTATCAATAATGAACGTTGTGTTATAACTGTTGTAATGAGCAGCTCATGCTTAAAAATCTTATCAATAATGAACGGTGTGTTACAGTTGTTACAATAAGAAGCTCATGCTTGAAAAATTTTATTAATAATGATCGTTGTGTTACAGTTGTTACAATAAGAAGCTCATGCTTGAAAATCTTATCAATAATGAACGTTGTGCTACAATTGTTACAATAAGAAGCTCATGCTTGAAAATCTGATCAATAATGAACCTTTTGTTACAGTTGTTACAATAAGAAGCCCATGCTTGAAAATCGTATCAATTATGAACGATGTGTTACAATTGTTACAATAAGGAGCTCATGCTTGAAAATCTTATCAATAACGAACGTTGTGTTACAATTGTTACAATGAGAAGCTCATGCTTGAAAATCCTATCAATAACGAACGTTGTGTAACTATTGATACATAAGGAAGCTCATGCTTGAAAATCTTATCAATAATGAATGTTGTGTTACAATGGTTAAAATAAGAAGATCATGCTTAAAAATCTTATCAATAATAAACGGTGTGTTACAGTTGTTACAATAAGAAGCTCATGCTTGAAAATCTTATCAATTATGAACGTCGTGTTACAATTGTTACAATGAGAAGCTCATGCTTGAAAATATTTTCAATAATGAACGTTGTGTTACAATTGTTACAATGAGAAGCTCATGCTTGAAAATCTTATCGATAATGAACGGTGTGTTACAATTGTTACAATAAGGAGCTCATGCTTGAAAATCTTATCAATAATGAACGTCGTGTTAAAATTGTTACAATGAGAAGGTCATGCTTGAAAATCCTATCAATAACGAACGTTGTGTAACAGTTGATACATAAGGAGGCTCATGCTTGAAAATCTTATCAATAATGAATGTTGTGTTACAATTGTTACAATAAGAAGCTCATGCTTAAAAATCTTATCAATAATGAACGGTGTGTTACAGTTGTTACAATAAGAAGCTCATGCTTGAAAATTTTATCAATAATGAACGTTGTGTTACAGTTGTTACAATAAGAAGCTCATGCTTGAAAATCTTAGCAATAATGAACGTTGTGTTACAATTGTTACAATAAGAATTTCATCCTTGAAAATATTATCAATAAGGATAGTTGTGTTACAATTGTTACAATAAGAAGCTCATGCTTGAAAATCTGATCAATAATGAACGTTGTGTTACAATTGTTACAATAAGAAGCTCATGCTTGAAAATCTTATCAATTATGAACGATGTGTTACAATTGTTACAATAAGAAGCTCATGCTTGAAAATCTTATCAATAATGAACGTCGTGTTACAATTGTTACAATAAGAAGCTCATGCTTGAAAATCTTATCAATTATGAACGATGTGTTACAATTGTTACAATAAGGAGCTCATGCTTGAAAATCTTATCAATAATGAACGTCGTGTTACAATTGTTACAATGAGAAGCTCATGCTTGAAAATCCTATTAATAATGAACGTTGTGTTACAATTGTTAAAATTAGAAGCTCATGCTAGAAAATCCTTTCAATAATGAACGTTGTGTTACAATTGTTAAAATGAGAAGCTCATGCTTGAAAATTTTATCAATAATGAACATTGTGTTACAATTGTTACAATGAGACGCTCATGCTTGAAAATCTTATAAATAATGAACGTTGTGATACATTTGTTACAATGAGAAGCTCATGCTTGAAATTCTTATCAATAATGAACGTTGTGTTATAATTGTTACAATGAGAAGCTCATGCTTAAAAATTTTATTAATAATGATCGTTGTGTTACAATTGTTACAATGAGACGCTCATGCTTGAAAATCTTATAAATAATGAACGTTGTGATACATTTGTTACAATGAGAAGCTCATGCTTGAAATTCTTATCAATAATGAACGGTGTGTTACAGTTGTTACAATAAGAAGCTCATGCTTGAAAATTTTATTAATAATGATCGTTGTGTTACAGTTTTTACAATAAGAAGCTCATGCTTGAAAATCTTATCAATAATGAACGTTGTGCTACAATTGTTACAATAAGAAGCTCATGCTTGAAAATCTGATCAATAATGAACCTTATGTAATAGTTGTTACAATAAGAAGCCCATGCTTGAAAATCGTAACAATTATGAACGATGTGTTACAATTGTTACAATAAGGAGCTCATGCTTGAAAATCTTATCAATAATGAACGTTGTGTTACAATTGTTACAATGAGATGCTCATGCTTGAAAATCCTATCAATAACGAACGTTGTGTAACAGTTGATAGATAAGGAAGCTCATGCTTGAAAATCTTATCAATAATGAATGTTGTGTTACAATTGTTACAATAAGAAGCTCATGCTTAAAAATCTTATCAATAATGAACGGTGTGTTACAGTTGTTACAATAAGAAGCTCATGCTTGAAAATTTTATCAATAATGAACGTTGTGTTACAGTTGTTACAATAAGAAGCTCATGCTTGAAAATCTTAGCAATAATGAACGTTGTGTTACAATTGTTACAATAAGAATCTCATGCTTGAAAATCTTATCAATAAGGAAAGTTGTGTTACAATTGTTACAATAAAAAGCTCATGCTTGAAAATCCTATTAATAATGAACGTTGTGTTACAATTGTTAAAATTAGAAGCTCATGCTAGAAAATCCTTTCAATAATGAACGTTGTGTTACAATTGTTAAAATGAGAAGCTCATGCTTGAAAATTTTATCAATAATGAACATTGTGTTACAATTGTTACAATGAGACGCTCATGCTTGAAAATCTTATAAATAATGAACGTTGTGATACATTTGTTACAATGAGAAGCTCATGCTTGAAATTCTTATCAATAATGAACGTTGTGTTATAATTGTTACAATGAGAAGCTCATGCTTAAAAATCTTTATCAATAATGAACGGTGTGTTACAGTTGTTACAATAAGAAGCTCATGCTTGAAAATTTTATTAATAATGATCGTTGTGTTACAGTTTTTACAATAAGAAGCTCATGCTTGAAAATCTTATCAATAATGAACGTTGTGCTACAATTGTTACAATAAGAAGCTCATGCTTGAAAATCTGATCAATAATGAACCTTATGTAATAGTTGTTACAATAAGAAGCCCATGCTTGAAAATCGTAACAATTATGAACGATGTGTTACAATTGTTACAATAAGGAGCTCATGCTTGAAAATCTTATCAATAATGAACGTTGTGTTACAATTGTTACAATGAGATGCTCATGCTTGAAAATCCTATCAATAACGAACGTTGTGTAACAGTTGATAGATAAGGAAGCTCATGCTTGAAAATCTTATCAATAATGAATGTTGTGTTACAATTGTTACAATAAGAAGCTCATGCTTAAAAATCTTATCAATAATGAACGGTGTGTTACAGTTGTTACAATAAGAAGCTCATGCTTGAAAATTTTATCAATAATGAACGTTGTGTTACAGTTGTTACAATAAGAAGCTCATGCTTGAAAATCTTAGCAATAATGAACGTTGTGTTACAATTGTTACAATAAGAATCTCATGCTTGAAAATCTTATCAATAAGGAAAGTTGTGTTACAATTGTTACAATAAAAAGCTCATGCTTGAAATTCTTATCAATGATGAACGTCGTATTACAATTGTTACAATGAGAAGCTCATGCTTGAAAATCCTACCAATAATGAACGTTGTGTTACAATTGTTACAATAAGAAGCTTATGCTTGAAAATCTTATCAATAATGAACGGTGTGTTACAGTTGTTACAATAAGAAGCTCATGCTTGAACATTTTATCAAAAATGAGCGTTGTGTTACAGCTGTTACAATAAGAAGCTCATGCTTGAAAATCTTATTAATAATGAACGTTGTGCTACAATTGTTACAATAAGAAGCTCATGCTTGAAAATCTGATCAATAATGAACCTCGTGTTACAATTGTTACAATAAGAAGCTCATGCTTGAAAATCTTATCAATTATGAACGATGTGTTACAATTGTTACAATAAGGAGCTCATGCTTGAAAATCTTATCAATAATGAACGTCGTATTACAATTGTTACAATGAGAAGCTCATGCTTGAAAATCCTACCAATAATGAACGTTGTGTAACAGTTGTTACAATAGGTAGCTCATGCTTGAAAATCTTATCAATAATGAACGTTGTGTTACAATTGTTACAATAAGAAGTTCATGCTTAAAAAAATTATCAATTATGAACGTTGTGCTACAATTGTTACAATAAGAAGATCATGCTTAAAAGTCTTAGCAATAATGTACGTTGTGTTACAATTGTTACAGTAAGAAGCTCATGCTTGAAAATGTTATCAATAAGGAAATTTGTGTTACAATAGTTACAATAAGAAGCTCATGCTTGAAAATCTTATCAATAATGAACGTCGTGTTAAAATTGTTACAATAAGGAGCTCATGCTTGAAAATCTTATCAATAATGAACGTCGTGTTAAAATTGTTACAATGAGAAGCTCATGCTTGAAAATCCTATCAATAACGAACGTTGTGTAACAGTTGATACATAAGGAAGCTCATGCTTGAAAATTTTATCAATAATAAACGTTGTGTTACAATTGTTAAAATTAGAAGCTCATGCTAGAAAATCCTATCAATTATGAACGTTGTGTTACAATTGTTACAATAAGAAGCTCATGCTTGAAAATCTTAGAAATAATAAACGTTGTGTTACAATTGTTAAAATTAGAAGTTCATGCTAGAAAATCCTATCAATAATGAACGTTGTGTTACAATTGTTAAAATGAGAAGCTCATGCTTGAAAATTTTATCAATAATGAACATTGTGTTACAATTGTTACAATGAGACGCTCATGCTTGAAAATCTTATAAATAATGAACGTTGTGATATATTTGTTACAATGAGAAGCTCATGCTTGAAATTCTTATCAATAATGAACGTTGTGTTATAACTGTTATAATGAGCAGCTCATGCTTAAAAATCTTATCAATAATGAACGGTGTGTTACAATTGTTACAATAAGAAGCTCATGCTTAAAATTCTAATCAATAATGAACGTTGTGTTACAATTGTTACAATGAGAAGCTCATACTTGAAAATCTTATCAATAATGAACGGTGTGTTACAGTTGTTACAATAAGAAGCTCATGCTTGAAAATTTTATCAATAATGATCGTTGTGCTACAATCGTTACTATAAGAAGCTCATGCTTGAAAATCTGATCAATAATGAACGTTGTGTTACAATTGTTATAATAAGAAGCTCATGCTTGAAAATCTTTTCAATTATGAACGTAGTGTTACAATTGTTACAATGAGAAGCTCATGCTTGAAAATCTTATCAATAATGAACGGTGTGTTACAGTTGGTACAATAAGAAGATCATGCTTGAACATTTTATCAATAATGAGCGTTGTGTTACAGTTGTTTCAATAAGATGTTCATGCTTGAAAATCTTAGCAATAATGAACGTTGTGCTACAATTGTTACAATAAGAAGCTCATGCTTGAAAATCTGATCAATAATGAACGTCGTGTTACAATTGTTACAATAAGAAGCTCATGCTTGAAAATTTTATCAATAATGAACGTTGTGTTACAGTTGTTACAATAAGAAGCTCATGCTTGAAAATCTTAACAATAATGAATGTCGTGTTACAATTGTTACAATGAGAATCTCATGCTTGAAAATCCTACCAATAATGAACTTTGTGTTACAATTGTTAAAATTAGAAGCTCATGCTAGAAAATACTTTCAATGATGAACGTTGTGTTACAATTGTTAAAATGAGAAGCTCATGCTTGAAAATTTTATCAATAATGAACATTGTGTTACAATTGTTACAATGAGACGCTCATGCTTGAAAATCTTATAAATAATGAACGTTGTGATACATTTGTTACAATGAGAAGCTCATGCTTGAAATTCTTATCAATAATGAACGTTGTGTTATAGTTGTTACAATGAGAAGCTCATGCTTAAAAATCTTTATCAATAATGAACGGTGTGTTACAGTTGTTTTAATAAGAAGCTCATGCTTGAAAATTTTATTAATAATGATCGTTGTGTTACAGTTTTTACAATAAGAAGCTCATGCTTGAAAATCTTATCAATAATGAACCTTATGTAATAGTTGTTACAATAAGAAGCCCATGCTTGAAAATCGTATCAATTATGAACGATGTGTTACAATTGTTACAATAAGGAGCTCATGCTTGAAAATCTTATCAATAATGAACGTTGTGTTACAAATGTTACAATGAGATGCTCATGCTTGAAAATCCTATCAATAATGAATGTTGTGTTACAATTGTTACAATAAGAAGCTCATGCTTAAAAATCTTATCAATAATGAACGGTGTGTTACAGTTGTTACAATAAGAAGCTCATTCTTGAAAATTTTATCAATAATCAACGTTGTGTTACAGTTGTTACAATAAGAAGCTCATGCTTGAAAATCTTAGCAATAATGAACGTTGTGTTACAAATGTTACAATAAGATTCTCATGAAAAAATAATAAACGTTGTGTTACAATTGTTAAAATTAGATGTTCATGCTAGAAAATCCTATCAATAATGAACGTTGTTATACAATTGTTAAAATGAGAAGCTCATGCTTAAAAGTCTTAGCAATAATGTACGTTGTGTTACAATTGTTACAGTAAGAAGCTCATGCTTGAAAATGTTATCAATAAGGAAATTTGTGTTACAATAGTTACAATAAGAAGCTCATGCTTGAAAATCTTATCAATAATGAACGGTGTGTTACAATTGTTACAATAAGGAGCTCATGCTTGAAAATCTTATCAATAATGAACGTCGTGTTAAAATTGTTACAATGAGAAGCTCATGCTTGAAAATCCTATCAATAACGAACGTAGTGTAACAGTTGATACATAAGGAAGCTCATGCTTGAAAATTTTATCAATAATGAATGTTGTGTTACAATTGTTACAATAAGAAGCTCATGCTTGAAAATCTTATCAATAATGAACGGTGTGTTACAGTTGTTACAATAAGAAGCTCATGCTTGAAAACGTTATCAATAATTAACGTTTTGTTACATTTGTTACAATAAGAAGCTCATGCTTGAAAATCTTAGCAATAATGAACGTTGTGTTACAATTGTTACAATAAGAATCTCATGCTTGAAAATCTTATCAATATGGAAAGTTGTGTTACAATTGTTACAATAAGAAGCTGATGCTTGAAATTCTAATCAATAATGAACGTTGTGTTACAATTGTTACAATGAGAAGCTCATGCTTGAAAATCTTAGAAATAATGAACGGTGTGTTACAGTTGTTACAATAGGAAGCTCATGCTTGAAAATTTTATCAATAATGATCGTTGTGCTACAATTGTTAATATAAGAAGCTCATGATTGAAAATCTGATCAATAATGAACGTTGTGTTACAATTGTTACAATAAGAAGCTCATGCTTGAAAATCTTTTCAATTATGAACGTTTTGTTACAATTGTTACAATGAGAAGCTCATGCTTGAAAATCTTATCAATAATGAACGGTGTGTTACAGTTGGTACAATAAGAAGCTCATGCTTGAACATTTTATCAATAATGAGCGTTGTGTTACAGTTGTTACAATAAGAAGATCATGCTTGAAAATCTTAGCAATAATGAACGTTGTGCTACAATTGTTACAATAAGAAGCTCATGCTTGAAAATCTGATCAATAATGAACGTCGTGTTACAATTGTTACAATGAGAAGCTCATGCTTAAAAATCTTATCAATTATGAACGATGTGTTACAATTATTACAATAAGGAGCTCATGCTTGAAAATCTTATCAATAATGAACGTCGTGTTACAATTGTTACAATGAGAAGCTCATGCTTTAAAATCCTACCAATAATGAACGTTGTGTTACAATTGTTAAAATAAGAAGCTCATGCTAGAAAGTCCTTTCAATAATGAACGTTGTGTTACAATTGTTAAAATGAGAAGCTCATGCTTGAAAATTTTATCAATAATGAACATTGTGTTACAATTGTTACAATGAGACGCTCATGCTTGAAAATCTTATAAATAATGAACGTTGTGATACATTTGTTACAATGAGAAGCTCATGCTTGAAATTCTTATCAATAATGAACGTTATGTTATAATTGTTACAATGAGAAGCTCATGCTTAAAATTTTTTATCAATAATGAACGGTGTGTTACAGTTGTTACAATAAGAAGCTCATGCTTGAAAATTTTATTAATAATGATCGTTGTGTTACAGTTGTTACAATAAGAAGCTCATGCTTGAAAATCTTATCAATAATGAACGTTGTGCTACAATTGTTACAATAAGAAGCTCATGCTTGAAAATCTGACCAATAATGAACCTTATGATATAGTTGTTACAATAAGGAGCTCATGCTTGAAAATCGAATCAATTATATACGATGTGTTACAATTGTTACAATAAGGAGCTCATGCTTGAAAATCCTATCAATAACGAACGTTGTGTAACAGTTGATACATAAGGAAGCCCATGCTTAAAAATCTTATCAATAATGAATGTTGTGTTACAATTGTTACAATAAGAAGCTCATGCTTAAAAATCTTATCAATAATGAACGGTGTGTTACAGTTGTTACAATAAGAAGCTCATGCTTGAAAATTTCATCAATAATGAACGTTGTGTTCCAGTTGTTACAATAAGAAGCTCATGCTTGAAAATCTTAGCAATAATGAACGTTGTGTTACAATTGTTACAATAAGAATCTCATGCTTGAAAATCTTATCAATAATGAACGTTGTGTTACAATTGTTACAATGAGAAGCTCATGCTTGAAAATCTTATCAATAATGAACGGTGTGTTACAGTTGTTACAATAAGAAGCTCATGCTTGAAAATTTTATCAATAATGATCGTTGTGCTACAATTGTTACTTTAAGAAGCTCATGCTTGAAAGTCTGATCAATAATGAACGTTGTGTTACAATTGTTACAATAAGAAGCTGATGCTTGAAATTCTTATCAATAATGAACGTTGTGTTATAACTGTTATAATGAGCAGCTCATGCTTGAAAATCTTATCAATAATGAACGGTGTGTTACAGTTGTTACAATAAGAAGCTCATGCTTGAAAATTTTATCAATAATGAACGTCGTGTTACAATAGTTACAATGAGAAGCTCATGCTTGAAAATCCTACCAATAATGAACGTTGTGTAACAGTTGTTACAATAGGTAGCTCATGCTTGAAAATCTTATCAATAATGAACGTTGTGTTACAATTGTTACAATAAGAAGTTCATGCTTAAAAATCTTATCAATTATGAACGTTGTGCTACAATTGTTACAATAAGAAGCTCATGCTTAAAAGTCTTAGCAATAATGTACGTTGTGTTACAATTGTTACAGTAAGAAGCTCATGCTTGAAAATGTTATCAATAAGGAAATTTGTGTTACAATAGTTACAATAAGAAGCTCATGCTTGAAAATCTTATCAATAATGAACGGTGTGTTACAATTGTTACAATAAGGAGCTCATGCTTGAAAATCTTATCAATAATGAACGTCGTGTTAAAATTGTTACAATGAGAAGCTCATGCTTGAAAATCCTATCAATAACGAACGTTGTGTAACAGTTGATACATAAGGAAGCTCATGCTTGAAAATCTTATCAATAATGAATGTTGTGTTACAATTGTTACAATAAGAAGCTCATGCTAAAAAATCTTAGCAATAATGAACGGTGTGTTACAGTTGTTACAATAAGAAGCTCATGCTTGAAAATGTTATCAATAATGAACGTTGTGTTACAGTTGTTACAATAAGAAGCTCATGCTTGAAAATCTTAGCAATAATGAACGTTGTGTTACAATTGTTACAATAAGAATCTCATGCTTGAAAATCTTATCAATAAGGAAAGTTGTGTTACAATTGTTACAATAAGAAGCTGATGCTTGAAATTCTAATCAATAATGAACGTTGTGGTACAATTGTTACAATGAGAAGCTCATGCTTGAAAATCTTATCAATAATGAACGGTGTGTTACAGTTGTTACAATAGGAAGCTCATGCTTGAAAATTTTATCAATAATGATCGTTGTGCTACAATTGTTATTATAAGAAGCTCATGATTGAAAATCTGATCAATAATGAACGTTGTGTTACAATTGTTACAATAAGAAGCTCATGCTTGAAAATCTTTTCAATTATGAACGTTGTGTTACAATTGTTACAATGAGAAGCTCATGCTTGAAAATCTTATCAATAATGAACGGTGTGTTACAGTTGGTACAATAAGAAGCTCATGCTTGAACATTTTATCAATAATGAGCGTTGTGTTACAGTTGTTACAATAAGAAGATCATGCTTGAAAATCTTAGCAATAATGAACGTTGTGCTACAATTGTTACAATAAGAAGCTCATGCTTGAAAATCTGATCAATAATGAACGTCCTGTTACAATTGTTACAATAAGAAGCTCATGCTTGAAAATCTTATCAATTATGAACGATGTGTTACAATTGTTACAATAAGGAGCTCATGCTTGAAAATCTTATCAATAATGAACGTCGTGTTACAATTGTTACAATGAGAAGCTCATGCTTGAAAATCCTACCAATAATGAACGTTGTGTTACAATTGTTAAAATAAGAAGCTCATGCTAGAAAATCCTTTCAATAATGAACGTTGTGTTACAATTGTTAAAATGAGAAGCTCATGCTTGAAAATTTTATCAATAATGAACATTGTGTTACAATTGTTACAATGAGACGCTCATGCTTGAAAATCTTATAAATAATGAACGTTGTGATACATTTGTTACAATGAGAAGCTCATGCTTGAAATTCTTATCAATAATGAACGTTGTGTTATAATTGTTACAATGAGAAGCTCATGCTTAAAATTTTTAATCAATAATGAACGGTGTGTTACAGTTGTTACAATAAGAAGCTCATGCTTGAAAATTTTATTAATAATGATCGTTGTGTTACAGTTGTTACAATAAGAAGCTCATGCTTGAAAATCTTATCAATAATGAACGTTGTGCTACAATTGTTACAATAAGAAGCTCATGCTTGAAAATCTGATCAATAATGAACCTTATGTAATAGTTGTTACAATAAGGAGCTCATGCTTGAAAATCGAATCAATTATGAACGATGTGTTACAATTGTTACAATAAGGAGCTCATGCTTGAAAATCCTATCAATAACGAACGTTGTGTAACAGTTGATACATAAGGAAGCCCATGCTTAAAAATCTTATCAATAATGAATGTTGTGTTACAATTGTTACAATAAGAAGCTCATGCTTAAAAATCTTATCAATAATGAACGGTGTGTTACAGTTGTTACAATAAGAAGCTCATGCTTGAAAATTTTATCAATAATGATCGTTGTGCTACAATTGTTACTTTAAGGAGCTCATGCTTGAAAATCTGATCAATAATGAACGTTGTGTTACATTTGTTACAATAAGAAGCTCATGCTTGAAAATCTTTTCAACTATGAAAGTTGTGTTACAATTGTTACAATGAGAAGCTCATGCTTGAAAATCTTATCAATAATGAACGGCGTGTTACAGTTGGTACAATAAGAAGCTCATGCTTGAACATTTTATCAAAAATGAGCGTTGTGTTACAGCTGTTACAATAAGAAGCTCATGCTTGAAAATCTTATTAATAATGAACGTTGTGCTACAATTGTTACAATAAGAAGCTCATGCTTGAAAATCTGATCAATAATGAACGTCGTGTTACAATTGTTACAATAAGAAGCTCATGCTTGAAAATCTTATCAATTATGAACGATGTGTTACAATTGTTACAATAAGGAGCTCATGCTTGAAAATCTTATCAATAATGAACGTCGTGTTACAATTGTTACAATGAGAAGCTCATGCTTGAAAATCCTACCAATAATGAACGTTTTGTAACAGTTGTTACAATAGGTAGCTCATGCTTGAAAATCTGATCAATAATGAACGTTGTGTTACAATTGTTACAATAAGAAGTTCATGCTTAAAAATCTTATCAATTATGAACGTTGTGCTACAATTGTTACAATAAGAAGCTCATGCTTAAAAGTCTTAGCAATAATGTACGTTGTGTTACAATTGTTACAGTAAGAAGCTCATGCTTGAAAATGTTATCAATAAGGAAATTTGTGTTACAATAGTTACAATAAGAAGCTCATGCTTGAAAATATTATCAATATGAGTATTGTGTTACAATTGTTACAATAAGAAGGTCATGCTTGAAAATCCTATCAATAATGAACGTTGTGTAACAATTGTAACTATAAGGTTCTCATGCTTGAAACATCGATATCAAAAGAGGTCATTAAACCAGGAGTTTATCAACATTTTCTTATTATCATATTGGTTAAAGATTCAGTTTACATTATTAAACTCATTTTTCAATCATAAATATATTGAATCCTTCTTTATTCACTAACAATGGACATATTGACGATAAGAAACAATGGCTGACAGAAACATTTTCATCATTTTTTCTTCACATAATTATGAATGCAAATTTTCCTGATATGTGGCTAATTTCAGAGGTCCCTTAAATATCTTTAATATTCATTTTTATTCTATTTTTGACAAGACAAGCCATATAAGTAACACAACTTTTCCAACCACTGGTATTACATTGAGTGTTTTTTTGTTTATTGTTATACATGTTTTAGTAAAAAGTTAAAAGCTTAACATGTCCACAAGTTGCGTGCTGTTTTCTTGCGACTCTTACGACGACTCGAAGAAGGTATACTGTGAATCCCTTTATTTTCGTGGGTACTTATATTCGTGGATTTAGGAAAATTTGTCTTTTCGTGGATATTAAATTTCGTGGTTTTGGAAAAATATACTTACAAGCCTATATAAAACTTGTACTTCGTTGAACATTTAAATTCGAGATTCACATTTACACACGAAAACCACGAAAATTGATATCCAACGAATAATAAGGAATCCACAGTACATTGGAAGTATTTAGAGTTGTCCAAATGTCTGGAAAAACTAGGACTAAAAGGTGTTGATAGGTCATTCGAACATGAAAGTTAAATAACCACATTACTATGGTTACAGAGTTATATGGCACATGAAATGTTTACTTCATGTATCTAACAAAATTACGTAGGAATTTTCAAAAGAGGTACAGAATATACCACCCACAAGAAGGTTTCGCAAAATTGTCATTGTGGTAATTGGGGTTAAACTTTTAGGGCTCATATCTTTGTAGAAAATGTTCAAAATGAACTAAAGTTGACAGCATAACTATTTGAAAGGATGATGAATTGAAAAAAGAAAATCAAAGAATATGATATAATTTTGGTTGTATAAAAAAAGAGTGTCCTTCTCAATTTTTCTTCTCTTTTTGACAAGGAAAAAGTATGTTTTTGTTCATATGTAGTAAATTGGGCTATAACGTTCATCTCTTCCTTTGATTATGTGCGGTGTATTCAATTTCGAACTATAGTCCAAGTGCACTGTTCGTTATAATTGTGACTTTAAATTCTGACGTATTCCCTCGAAGTTTGCGTACAGAGTAGCTGTTTGTAACATAACCAACATAAACATGATAAATGTAGAACTTTTGAATACACCAATGATTGTAGATTAAGAAAAACAAGAACTTGAAAGGCAAATCGATCAGTCAGATGCCGAGTTACTAAACTTTTAAAAAAAGTATATTAACCCGTTTCGTATATCGTAACATTTTAACTTTTATTTCATTCTTTGTTTGTTTATTTTTCATGAATGTTTGTTTTCTTTACTTGAGTTATTTGTGACACTGTGATTGGTGATAACATTTAAAATCTTTAGCATTATGTATAAAATGAAACACTCTACCATGAGAAATAACAACGTTATAAAGATATAACTTCGACCTAGTCTCGGACGATTTACCATGTGGTAATATATCATGAAAACCTCAACTTACGACAGTGATTCTATTTTATTGAATACAATGCTTCTCATAAATGTTGAAATTTCGCAGGCTAACAAAAGACAAGAACATAAAACTATCACTCCTGAGGTGCGAGTTCGAGGATTATTCGAGAATTTCAATTTGTGAGGTTCATAAAATTTTGTAAACACTAATAATGGATCTAAAGTTTCTATTTTTGTTACAATCTGTCAGGTCTATTCAAAGGGTTTCATATCTTACCATGGGCTACTGAAGTCAATCTTGATATATATATGCATGAGGCCATAGATCTGCTTTTCTTGAGATACTATTGGTAAAAATTATTTCGTCATTTCACACTAAAAGGATCGTGGGTAATTGAGTTGTTGATACACAAAAAGTGAAATTAACGTTACTCCATCTGTTTGATAACCATTTGATAGCAGATTTGTTAAAATCTGCTCAACATGCTTAATATGGAAAATCTATTCTTTCAAATCTACAAAGTGTTATTTTCATTTTTTTACAGCACTAAGTCGATACTGCTGCATGCTGGTCCTTGAGGGTATCATTTGATCAGTAGTCAGTTCTTCCGTACTGCCATGATTTATAACAAAACTGAATTAAATTGTACATTTTTAAATCTAAAAATAACTAAGAACCAAGGTTTCAACACCCTCAAACAAAGCTGACCTTAGATGGGTTTGGCTATTATGTTTATGCTCTCTTTTTTAGGTTGATAGTTCTTCAATTGTTTCGGTTCTTATACATCATTGGATCTCAAATATTCTGCTTTGAGCGTTATTGAAATTTCTAATATATGCTGAAGATAATTCTTAAATGCATGAATATATCAGTCTTTAGATTTTTATCTTTCTTTTTTTTTTGTACTTTTGTTTATCTTTTGCATTGTTTTGGTCATTTTTCATTTTTGCAATGGCGTTTTCAGTCAGTCATCGGTTAGTGATTTTGTAAATCCCTTAGTATCTTACGCATCTCTTTTATGTTAATAATAGACGCAAGTGACAAAAGGACTACTAAAAGGAATACCCATGATGCACTGTAGTTAGCTTTAGCGTAATATCGCAATACATATGTAATACTACTGTGCATATCATTGTCATTAAAATGGAGAAAAAAGGATAAATGTGGCAAAATTATCTAATTTTCGATATTATTCAGTATGTTAAAGAATCTATGCAACGACTAACAACAGCTATTTACTTACATCAACTGCGCTATAGTCCCCATCGGTAACTGCACGAACTTGTAGGTGCCTGCATATCCCCAGACTACTGGAAAATAGGCCTATAAAAATCAATAGCTCTATTTTTAAAATAACACACGTTTATTATAAAATGATGAATACTGTTCAAGTATAAACCTACTTATACTTTTTGAAAAGGATTTATTAGTGTTATACTAACAATATATATATGTGCTATCCACGTTTAAGCAGGTTAAAGATACCCTTATAAGTATATAAGTACTGCGACTGACCTCGAAACAGACGATTATTAAACGAGTTTAATGTACCGGATTTACACACGGATGGAACGGGTTTAACTGATAATGTATGTTAAGGTTGCTCACCCAATATGTTCAATATAACAAAACTATAAACAACCGACATAAAGTGGAGGGTTTTGCTGGCTATAAAACCAGGTTGAACCCATAATTTTCTATAAAAATTGTCTGTACCAAGTCAGGATAATGGCAGTTGTTTTTCACTTTTTACGTTGCTTGATACCGCTTGATTTTGTCATTATTTTACTGACTTCTCTGTTTTGAATGTGCATTGGATATAGTTATTTTTGTTATCCTTTATATCAAAATGATAGAATAACACCAATACTGTACTTATGTCTGGTCGTTAAAAAATTCTTTAGTCACATTTTTGTATTTAACCAATACGTGTTGGTCTATAGATATTTGGTGCATTTAAACAAATTTCGGATTATTATTTGTTATCAGAAAGTAATGTCACCTGAAAATGAGTAATTATAATCATATAAAACGGTCTCATACAACTGTCAAGGTCTTAGTTCAAAACCGAATCGCAAAGATGTGTTTGACTTTCTTAAATCAAAAAAAGGGTACATGTTGTGATATGGATTGCTATACAAAAACTTTGAGTATAAAATACATAAACTGAAAAAGATGACCATGGACATTAGTTAAGATTTGATATGGATATCGGAAGAAAAAAGAATGACCCTAATAAGCCTATATTATTATCTGGATTGAGGGTCCTTTATTTCCTTATTCTTTTTAACTTCTTGTACCATTTTGCCCCATTCTTTATCTTTTTTCCCATTATTATCTATTCCTTCGATTTTTGGCATTTCATAATTCTCTATTCATTATTGTTGTTTATATTTTCCCTGTTGTTTATGTTTTTGGTCCTTTATTCTGCAATTTTTGCTCATTATTCTATATAAGTAAAACCTATCCGGACCCGCCTATACGGCTAAAACAAAGATTCCCCATATTTTTATATAACATTAAGTGAAATGATAAAAAAAAACTTTAAAAACCAGTCAGTTGTCATAACAACTTAAAAATGAATAAACTATTAGAAAATACTAAACAATAAATAGTGAAAGCTTGGTATACCTGTGCCGGACAAACAAATGTAAAATGAAATTTAGAATGGAAATGGAGAATGTGTCAAAGAGACAGCACCCTGACCAAAGAGCAGAAAACAGCTGAAGGCCACCAATGGGTCTTCAACACAGCGAGAAAATCCCGCACCCAGAGGCGGGCTTCAGCTGCCCCCTAAACAAAAATGTGTACTAGTTCAATGAAAAGTGACGTCACACTAAACTCCAAAATATATAAATGAACTAAAATTAAAAAACTTACAAGATTAACAAAGGCCAGAGACTCCTGATTTGGGACAGGCGCAAAAATGCGGAGGGGTTAAACCGGTTTGTCCTCTTTTCGGAAGGAGTCGATAAGTCTTGAACAGAATTACAAAATAATCTTGTGCCAAAAAAGGAAGAAGAGTTTGTACAAAATTTTCTTTAGGAACAATTAGAATATCAAGATAGGAACAGAATATAATAAGACTGGCAGATAAAGGGAACATTTTGGATGCATGATCTATAAGTTATGAGGCGTTAACAAGTGACTTTTGAACAATGCCAAAATATCTATAAAATTAATTCACACTTTCTTTTTTATAGAGAGGTAATTTCAGCAATAAAGGCATCTTCAAATCTCTCAATAATAATATATCTATAGACATTCTTTGAAAAACTGATGGACCAATTACTCCAATTAATATAAGAATATGCAAGATTATGTACAGTTAAATTGAAAAGGAAAAAAAAAGAAATCGTATGAATTAGCCTGTTGCAATGTATTCAAGTTACCTTATACTTGAATTATCTTCAAATGTTAATAATATCATTTTACGGACGTCATCACGTGTTGGTTGATCGTTATGGAATATACGTCTCACAGATGAAAATGAATATGTTCAAATTGTCGTGACTACAATCCCGTCCCTTTTTCCTGAATGTGACTACCGATATAGACTTATCACCTGGTTTGTACCGACATGAGCAACAGGACGGGTGCCATATGTGGAGCGGGATCTGCTTACCAATCCGAAGCACCTGCGATCACCCCTATTTTTTATGAGGCTCGTGTTGCTCAGTCTTTAGTTTTCTTTGTTGTGTTTTGTGTACTGTTGTTTGTCTGCTCATCTTTTTTTTTCTTTTTTAGCCATGGCGTTGTCAGTTATTTTTGACCTATGCGTTTTAATGTCCCTTTGGTATCTTTCGCCTCTCATTTTCAAAGCAATCACCATGTGTTGACACTATTGATGTTGTATATATCTAACTTGTAATAAAAAAAAAGGGTGATAAACGTTGATACACTATCCGATATTTGAGAATATGAGATGTGAATAATAAATATTTCCCTTTATCTATCGGTATGTATGAATACATATAATATCAACATCACATATTTTAATTAGATTTGCTTTCAAACGCAAACACGTAACATATGTTCTTACGTAGTGTGGTGGTAAAACTAAGACAAAATGTGTTTATATTTATAGAACATATCAAATAACATGTTAATATATCAACTAGAGTTTCCATAGCATAAACTGATTTGAGAGATTTTGATGAAATCTATAATGAAAAGAACCACAAAAAGTACACTTAATTTTACTAAAATGCTAAGAAAAGTAGTTATAGATAGTCACATAATTTAAGTAACTGTGTGACATGCCTTTTGCACTATCTTTAATAAACAAAACTGTTAGCCTGTAAATTTTATTGAAGTGTATGTACACAGAATTGGTCTAAATACAGATTTTTAAAATTATCAATCTTTCATTCCTAAAAATTGAGATACAAAACGAATCACAAAAATATGCCTGATGCAAATCTATAACACAATGGTCAAAAACAAAAACAAAGAAAAGACAAACAACATAAAGAACAATGCACTGAAAACAAAACATTGAGACCAGAATTTTGTTATTCTCCTAAATCATTGCTCCAGGTAAGGCATCAGGTTGCAACCTCAATTTTTACCCCGCGTCTTACGTAATATGCCTGTTCAAAACCTGTCATTGTTGTCCAGGGGTTGTCGTTGTATGTCGTCTGCCATACTTATGAACTATTTCACATTTTTTGGTCAAATGACCGTAAATAGTTTACCCTATACGGCACGGAATTTACTCATTGTTGAAGACCTTCCAGTGAGCAGTAGTTACTTACATTCCTGTTCTTTTAGTATTTGGTTGCCTCTTGTCACATTGGTAATAATGCCACATCTCCTCATATTTATATTTTGCATCTTTATTTGTTTTGTCCTTCGTATCCCAATTGTAGACCAGAATTGTTAAATACATAGCTTTTCAAAGATAACGATTAGCTGTACATATGGATATTGAACTAAATGTACTCTTGAACGATGTTAGTCCGTTTTGGGATTCAAATATCACAATTACGTTTTGTATACTAGAGTTTTTTTTTATTGAATTAGAAAGGTTGTCCCCATAATAACTCTTGTAAATATACTTAAGAGCATTTCATTTGTGCATAGATACTAATGACAGGTGGTTTACTTTGCAAAAGTCATTTTCCATGGACATGCCATTGTTATATGTAAATAAAAACGAAGTATGGATTTATCTTTAATAGTTATATTTAACATGTCAAAGAGAAAATAGACATGAACTCTAGTTGCTTGTTCATGAATACAACTCGTTATTACGTGTATTAACGTTGTTTGAAATTATCCTTCAATTAATAAAAAAAAAATAACGTTAAATTGATTGATGTCAGTGAAAATGTCGGTCATCATGTTAAACAATATTTAACTGAATAAATATAGCTTTCGAAATTTTTTTTTTTTTTTTTAGTAAATTAAGTTCTTCCTGGAAACACACATGACAATGATATGATTATTTCCTGTTTAACCTATTCATGATACTAATATAATGATAGGAAATATGTTTGTTGGTACCATAATGTGTCAATGGCTAATACAACACTCTTCACATCTGTTATCATGTTTATCAATATGTTTAGTAAGTATATACTCGTTGAATACATTAAGAAAAAAAGCATTTATTTAACTTATCTACAATGTTCTATTAAAGAAAAAAAAATAGATGATAAGTTAAAACAATACATTTGAATTATTAAAATTTCTTATTTACTATAGACATGATAGAGATTGTTGCTTTAGGAGGAAATGAGCTCCTTTATCCATGCCATCATACGGATTTGTTTAGTACTGCTGTTGAGAGCAGTTAATATTGATGAAAAGCATATAGTCACTCAATTATTGATAAAAAGTTGAACTGTATGCTACTTTCATTTGGTTGAACTAAAAATACATGCAACAGTACCTAGCTAATAAAAATTATGTGCTGTTATAGTGGCAACTTTACGTTACAATATTGAAAAATATTGAA
Organism: Mytilus californianus; assembly: GCF_021869535.1. NCBI lineage: Eukaryota > Metazoa > Mollusca > Bivalvia > Mytilida > Mytilidae > Mytilus > Mytilus californianus. The sequence goes on from NW_026262712.1 coordinate 40,512,563, forward strand.
TCTCTTATTCCGAAAAAGTCTAAGAATGATAGCCTGTCTTTTTGTTCTTCGTGCTGATATTTTCAAAAGTGTTTAACGTTTCGTGATGCATCAATCTTTATCTTGTGTCATTCGTAATTACAAACTGACACCGCTAAAGATGGCATTACAAAAATAATGTTTAACAATTTTTATGATTGTGTTGATTTGCCTGAATTGATTAAAACAATTGACAACCCTTCAATTTCTTTTTTCGATTTTTAAGGTTCTTATGTACTTCTTCCGCTTGGCGGCTTACATTTTTTGGGGCTGATTGGTCCCCATTATTAGTAATTCACTAGTTCGTTTCGAAATAGACAGATAAGTAGACGTGGACTGAATAAACCTGCAAAGGTTACACAATAAACGCAGTTTTTTCACAGTTTGAAATCAAATATGTAAATTTAAATTTGATAGCCAAATATTTTTCTTTCAGTTTTGACGAAACAAGATTTACATTCCTTAAAAACAAAATGGATGACTCATTTAGGTAAATATATAATACCTTTGTCTTTTATGTTTCATTTATTACCATGAATGCCATCGGTACAATTGACATTGCAAAATGAGCATACAATGTCATCGTAGTTAATAATTTTCCATAATCGTATTTTTATATGTACCATTGTAATAACTTGTATTATTCCCTGTTTATTGAATCAATGGCCTCAATGATTGTGTGGTATAAGTAGTTAATATTCATCGATCACTGACCTGTCAAGACTGAACTTTAACTCGTTCACGTGCCAAGCGTATTCGAAAGGTGGTGTTTGCGTGAATCATTAGCAGCACTTGATTTGAAGGCGATAAACTTATAATCCAAATTTAAATTCATGTCTGTTTTGACAGAAATATAGTTTCATCTAAATATACCATCTGGGAAGGGGTATCATGTAAACTTGCATCCTCTTTTGTCTTGGATATGTAGATAACTTTGAATGATTCAGAAAGTCTTATTTCTTTTTAACCAGAATAACTGCGTATTACTTTTTAAATGCAAAGCAATTAGAAAAAAAATACATGAACAGAATTTTAGTCGTTTATTTTTAGGCTTCTTTCAACATACAACATATTACATTATGACGCCAAACAACAGTGATGTGCAAACACTTAGATTAAACAAGCAAACTTGTATAGACATTTCTACAAATGTATGAGGTCATGCCCTGTCGAGTACAATGGAACAAAAATGAGTTTGGAGAAATATCATCATGTAAAATAATTTGATAAATCCAATAGTGGCAACATTCAAATCGTCGTCAATTAATAGAAAAATAATGCATCCTGTTAACAGCAATTGTAGCTTTATTCTAATTTACTATTTTCATTTTAGATTGTTTCGGAGTAAAGGAATTGACAGATTTGACAAAAGTCCAATTGACAAGAATAACCAACAACCAACCTAAAACATGTTCAAGACATTGTATGAAATGGAATTTCTTTGCTGTGCTGGTAAGTATTGGTTCCGAATACCCTGTAAAAAATAGTAGTAATTAGTTTCAAGGTTTTTAACCGAATAATACTAATTATTCACTTCTTATAAACAAAACTCTATATATAAATTCACAGATGCTTAAATATTCACTTCACTATTTGTAAATATCACACAGAAAATTATATCATAATACGAGACGATAATACATAAACACCACATCATTTTGTAAATTTATTTCATAGTTAACAATAAAATTCAAAGAAATAACAACATATGCTTTATCGATTCGTTAACTCTAAAACTACTGAACCATACACAAGTAGATACTCAGCCTTAAACGTCCATTTTGATATGGACATCATCAGAAAAATTTGAACTTTAAAACGTTTAGTCTTGCCTAGAGTTAATATTATTTTTCGGATATTTTCCGATTGTAAATCAAAAACTGTTCATACACATCGCTTGCTGTTTAGTGGCTTTACAGACAGTATGGTTTTCTTTTGACTAATCGTATATTAATTGATTGCAAAAAAGTAGTAAAGTCAGTTCTCAAATTACCACGATTGAAAAGTATAAAAGTTGACTGAATGATTACCCAGCCTTCAACATTTATTGTTCAGTATTTTAAAACTTTAAAACAAAGACGGCCGTTTTATGTATAAATACATTCAAGTTATACATTTAACTTACCTGATGACGCGTAGAAACCGAATCATGATTAGTCGTTGAATTGAAACTGATTTAATTTATTGATTCAATTTATTAATTTTTAATTAACTGAATAGTTTTATCGGCTTGCAATTTTCACACATTGCGCTTCGCGCATGGTAAACATGGTAAACATACGTAAATTGCGTTAATTGGTCGTCTTACATATCAGGCGTATTAATTAAGATAGCTAAGCACCCGAGGGCAATTGCTTATTTTATATCAATTAAACATTAGTTTGTTCGTCATCATTTTTCTTCTGTATACTGTAGTACTAATACATGATGTACGTCCATACAACTTACTTTTCAAAATTATTTTGTCGTAATTAAAGTATATATCGGGTTAAGGACTGCCTTCAAAAGTTTGTTTTCGATCTTAAAATTCATTTTTTTTTTTCCTGTTTTCAAAACAATGATAAATGTTAAATGAGTAAAATGATGATTTTTAGAAAGTATTTTGCGCATTGTTGAAGGCAGTATGCTGATTTATAGTTAACATCCTCTTCCATTAGATTCACACCGATAGTTGTCACATTGTCAATATTTAACATTGTCTTTGTTGTATATATGTTCTACTTTTAGGACCACAAATGTTTCTGTTTCGATGAAGGCATGTTTAAGAACTTAAGGGAAAATATGTTGAACAGATGTCATAGAATGTGTCCAGACTATACAGATAACATGTACTGTGGATCTAGTGATATGCAATATGCCAATGTATACAAGCGAGAACAAGATAAACATTGTAGAAAATTAATTTTTTTCCCAGCATTTATATTATTCTCTATTGTTGATTTATTATATCGTTCAAAACTTATGACTGCATTTATGATACGGGTTGAACAAGGGTATATAAATATGGAATAGTAAACAAATTTAGATATGAAACGGTCATATTCAGTCTTTCTTTCAATTTCCAATCTTATCCACTGCGGTAAATTTAGTTTTTTTTTGGGTCTTTGAAAACTTTCTTTGACGGGTATATACAAAAATATTGTGTAATTCTAAGGAAAAATGCTTAAAATTTGACTATTTACAAAATGGGAAGGATGAATTCCAGTGATGAATTCATCATGTTTTTAAAAGAATTTAGCCGAAAACTTAAGAAAGCAGGTAAGATTAAAGTTATTTAACCTGACAATTCAACTTACAAGGTGTTTCCCTATATGCGGACAAATCATTAACAATATCTTCTAGTATCTTAATTTCTATTTTGAATCTTGCTTTTTTACGATTTTTCGTTATTTTATATACCAATTATACCACGGTTACGCTTCCGATTTTCAAACTAAAAGGTCGAAAGTATTTAAAGTAGACAATGTTCATTTGTACACGGACAGAAGCCAAAAAACATGTACAATTCACCTATATTCGGACAAATTGTTGATTCGACATAGGAATTGGCATATTTGCATTTATATTTAAGGGGCACGTATAATCTTATTGTAATGGCTGTCGTCAATATCAGGCAATATGGCCTCTATGCAATTAGCAATGTACCGCAAATTTTGCCATATGATGTTTCCTCAAACCATGAAAATTGGTACCCACGAAAAAAAATGAATCCCCTGTAAGCAATTTAACTGATACAAGACTGCGAATTACTTTTAGTTTCACAACGATATTTGTCAATAACAATGTCATCAAAATATGCTGATACAATCGATCGAAAATGCTGCTGTCTCGGTAAATTAAAAGTACTCTTTGCAATAGACAAGTACGAACAATGTGAGGATTTAGTACACTTTTATAATGTTTGTATTTTGAAGGTTTGCCAGCCATTGTTAAAGACCAGAACTTCGACTGTCTGAGTGTCATTAGAGATGAAAAGCATATAATCAGCATTAAACAAATGGCATGTGACCAGCCTGTTTCGTTTATATGCAGTGGACATAGTTTGTATTAACTAATGCAATTAAACAAAAATCTACGGTCTTACCCGTTTGACTTAATTCTAATTCCATTGTGATCCTGTCTTGGAAAAACATTTGACTGTTAATCATATCATAGAATATAAGGGTAAATGTCCATTTACAGACAAAAAAGAGATACTTTGTGTCATTTTAACTTTTTCGAAACATGTTTGAAATTTCCCTATTTCTACTTGGTCGTTGGGTTTTTCACATTATTGTTTGATTTCGTTCATAATTGTTATCATATTAAATCTTACATTTTTTTTGTGCATCAACCTTGTTTTGATTACTGCTCAAATGTGTCGCCACTAAACTCTTGATGTTTTTTTTTACAATTTTAAATGAATTTATGTAATGTTCCTTTCTTTGTACGATAGTGTTTAAACCAAATATATTTCCCTAAATTTTCACGTGTCGTTATAGATAATAAACCCGTTGAAGACAAATTGACGTTCACAATGGCAAAGCATTATTGTGAAAACTTTCAAAGTAAATTATTGAACCTCAACGATAGTTTACCTCCGAAGTCAGAAGACAACGTCTCTTATTGGATCGGAACATTCAGACAACTTATCTACCGTCACGGTATGTACACTATTTTGAAATTCCAATTCACTGTTTAGAAAAAAAAATTAATTTATCAAAATACTAAGAATTTTTAACACCAGGAATACATGTAGGTTGTTTCAGCAAAATTTCGCAAAATATGTTGGACTTTTTGGTCGTCAATGCTTTTCAATTTCGTACTTGATTTCGCCATTTGATTTGAGCGTATTTGATGAGCCTTTTGAAGACGAAACGCACCTCTGGAATATACAATTTAAATCCTGGTATCTGCTTTTATCCAATTTTGAATAATGGAAGGGAAAATAATCTGATAAAAAGTACAGATGGAATTACTTGATGTCTCATTCAACAAAATTTAAAAAAAAACAAATTCAATTAAATGCATGAGTTTTATCACTGGTCCATTCCCGACTTTTTTAAAACTAATTATAATGTAGAACGTTCCTATCATAATTTCCTTGATAAAGGTTTTCTGCTCACAAGGAGGCTATTAAACCAAGAGTTCAAAGTGGTGAAGTTGAAATCGTCATTTGTAAAATTTTACGGACGCCATCACGAGTTGGTTGACGGTTGTGGAATATCACATGTGGAGCAGGATCTGCTTACCCTTCTAGAGCACCTGAGATCACCCCCAGTTTTTGGTGGGGTTAGTGTTGCTCAGTTTTTAGATTTGCTATGTTGTGTTTGGTGTACTGTTGTTTGTCTCTTTGTCTTTTTTTTTTCTTTTTTAGCCATTGCATTGTCAGTTTATTTTCGACTTATGAGTTTGAATGTTCCTTTGGTATCCTTCGCCTCTCTTTTAAAACGTATATTTTGCTGAAAGAACCACTCACTTTTTATGTTCTAACGTATGCTGATCACTATTTCACCCACAATAGAGTACTAACAATAGATTGAAATATGCCAGTTTGTGTGTAATCTTATATCCTTAGTGAAGAATTTCGTCAGTGTTTGTATTTTAGAAAATAGAAATTGTCATCATGAAATTAAGATTAAGTTAACTTTTCTAGACTCTTGTCGCCTAAGAGCATTCTATATAGGTATTACAAGTAATCAGAATACATATAATATGTTTTTACCTCATTTCAGAGAGTACATCTTCTGGTATATTTGGAATAACAATCGAAGACGATATTCAGACAGAGGTTACTCATTATACATTCCATATACACCAAGGTATGCATATGCAAAACTAAGTATAAAACATTAATTAAAACATTGAAATATACATTTAGTTTTAAACGGAACATACACACTCAACTACTTATAAGTCGACAGTGTAGTATTTTGGCTAGGCTAGTAAGTTTAATCGATACAGCATCGGAAGAAACACGTATTTTACAAGACAAATTGTATTTACTGATCAGATGCTGATACTCTGGATAAAAACGTGAAAAGTGTCAAAAAGTCTTTGTTACACAGTAAACGTAAATTTTGTGTTAGAGCATTGTTTAATAAGGAATAGCATAAGACATGGGATATGTGTCAATAAAACAGCAATCCAACGATTAAAAATAACCAAATTAAAGGACATGAAGAGTTCAATAAACTGTCTCCATAAAAAAAACTGGTGCATATACTATTGTGTTAAGCTCAAAATCATCCCGATTCTGTTAGAGTGCTTAATATTTTAAACAGAAACAATCAAATATTTGCCATCATCATTAAATCCTAAACAAATTAAGAAGATTAAACCTTTTCCTTGATTTTACAAATATTTTCTCTTGAGTAACATGAGTAAGGATATTTCACATATTCGATAATTAACGACAAAATTTCGAAAAAAAGATATGCAGATAGGTTTAAAAGCGATTCCTTAAATATTTGAAAGCCTTAAACAAATATATTAGTCAACAAAAGTAACGATACACAAGTTTGAACTCCAATTTATCATAAAATATAATAAATAGGAAAAACTGTTAAATTATCCAAAGAAAAAACATTCATTTGCCAAGCAAATGCATATGAATAAAAGAATCTGACCAAATTGGAAAGTGAGAAAATACCGTTATTGAACACAGGGGTCAAATTTATTTTGCGGAAAATGAATACAAAAGTCGGCACTTAATTTCGAAGATGAGAAATAAGTATTCAAATATCTGCAAAGGCATTTAAAATTTTAAGCAGACCATGTTTAAGTTTAAAGTTTTAAGTTCTAATTTCGATTTTTCATTTTTTTTTGGTGAAAAAACGATTTTAAAAAAAAAAATTGCAAAAAACAAAAAATTCGCGTATTTGCCTTAAATCAATGGTTTTGATAACAAAATAACACTCTGTAAATACATTGCATTGTATCGTTTATTTTGTTGACTAGTATATGTACGACAGAACTTAAAACAGTAGTACTGATATCTTCCAGCAGGATACAAATTTACTTCGTTGCATATTGTATACGGCTAAATAAAATTTGAATATCACATTTGTACTGGGTTATATTCCCATAATAAAGCAATAGGTTGCTGTAATAGGTCAGGATTTTGGGTATTTTCTGCAATTATCAAACTAGTATTGTTGCCGATGAGATCAATTCGTATCAAAGATCAACGAATACCTAGTCCATTACAAAAGACAAGATCAAGTCTTACCCAACTAGTTCAGACGTACCAACTCTCATTCAAAATTGCAGAGAAATATAAAAGGATTAAAAGCGCATGATCTTGTGTAAATTCAAGTAATACAAGTGGTTATAATATGCTTTCATATTCCAAGGAAAAACAACGCCGGGAATTTTAAGAATTACAAACGAAGATGATATTCAGACAGCGGTTAATCAAATTACATGCAAAGTAAAACAAGGTATGAATATGTTTCTATACGATAAGACATTCATTATACTCATGCTACGGTAGATTCGTTCAATTTTTGGTGGGTACTAGTTTTCGTGGATTAAGGAACATTTGTATTTTCCTGATATTTAATTTCGTGGTTTTGCCAAGATCTACATACCAGCCTTTACAAATTGGTTCCTTGTTGAATATTTAAACTCATGGTTCACCTTTTCCCACGAATTCCATGAAAATTGGTATATCAGAAATAATAATGTATCCACCGTATTTATGATCGAACGAAACATGAAAGTTTGAAACAGTTTGGTGGACAATTCGTTTCCTACATCTCGTAATTTGTGGCAACTATCTACTTGCTTACTTTAGCGTTTTCCAAGAGATAACTTTTTCGATCGAAGTATATGAATACAATAATGACCACACGCATTATGTGTCGTAAATTCGTATTCCTTATCTTTTCTTTTCCATTATATAGCTGTCGGCACACTATTGTGACTTATTGCATATATCATGCTTGGTATGTCATCTTTACTCGCTTTAATAATAAATATTAAACCAAAAACAATGGCAAGCTATTTCATGATCTCTATTTATCCAAAATAGAAATTAGAATTAATTTATCACAAAACATTCATTTGAATCTTTTGAGTATTATTGTGTACTTACCTTTCAACTAAGTCAACAAAGAAAAGAGGCTGCTGCTAATATATAAGTTTGCCAAAACCTTTGTGAAACTTGTCTATAACGGTATAAGGTCCATTTAAGATCCAACATGTCAACTTCGAAATATTTATGAAGTCATAAATACTTATACTCATTTATCAATATAATAAAGTTGAAGTCATTCCTTCGAAAGTTTGAGCACACCATCATTATTTGGTAAACAGTTATGTAATATCTGTCACAAGTGACCATGAGTATCTTCCAGTTGTCGTAGACTTACATCTCTCCTCTTTTTCCTGGTTGTGACATCACCAAATAAGAAATATCACGGAATTTGAACATTAGCAACACGACATGTACCTAAGTTGAAACAAGATCTGTCTTACATTCCGGATAATATGGTATCTCACCAGATTATGTTGAGATTCAGGTTGCTCGGTCATTTTGTCGGTTTCTCGTGGACTTTTGATTGTCTTTTTTGGCATCTTCCGCCTCTTTATCAACATTTTTTTGAAAGAATTGAACTCTCTTTAGCTTTACTTTTTATCATTAGATTTGATTTCCTCCTAGACAAAAGTATTATTCACATTTGCCCGATATCAAATATATTTATCGGGCACATTTTACCGGAACCTGAAGTGTTAAGATATTGTAATTTATACCTCAATGTATGAAAATCAAAAAATAAACTGATCGTCCTTTTATGATCAACAAAATATTTAACAAAAAATAATTAAAACAAACAAAGCACGCAACCATAAAAAAGAAACCTTCAAGCATGTCCATGATAATCCCAAATATACAAACTATATTCGTAAATATAAGTATATGGTTAATCTTGAAACACTTTTGTGCAAAGAAAGCGTATGTTACTGCATGAATGAAATCTTCTGATATTAATAAATAAAATATGATATAAAAATCCATTTTAAATTGTATTTATACTTTACAGGTCTTTCTTATCGAGAAATGTATGTGTATACAGTTGGATTTGGTGGATTACTTATATTGAATATATCTGCTGTCTCTATATTTCTATGCTGTCGCAAATGTAAAGCAAAAAAGCTTCAAAATAACAAATTAGCAGAACAAAATGACAGTCAAAACAACGAAGAAGAAATAACCAGGATAGGTAGCTCATATGAAAGTATCAATGATAGCGTCATCTGTGACGACATCATTCAAATGCCAAATTCACGAAAAAGAGAAAAAAATAACAGAAGTCTCACATCTGGTTCCGAAGTGTCGTCTTCAAGAACTCAAAATTCGGGGTATCTTCATCCATACACAACATTTATTGACAGAAAGGAGACACATTCGTATTGTACGAAAATAAACTCTCATGAGAGCAGTGGTACGTATTCTGTATCCAAACATTCAAACGGAGCTTCAGGATATTCCCATCCTTTCCAACAACTGCAGCATAAACATACAGAAGTGCCAACAATACCGAAATCTAAATACAAAGAACCTCCTGCTGTTAATTATTTAGAACTAGTGGATGTTCCTAACAATACGTGAAGTGTGCTTCGAAAAGCTTCGTTTAATTATAAAACCAATACCAGCAGTACAAGCAACTGTCGCCAATAAACGTAGTCTAATATATTTGTTTTTAAATTATCAATTAAATTACATGTGTTTCAGAAATAAAGTCAACAGTAGTATACCGCTGTTCGACATTCATAAATCGATTGAGAAAAAAACAAATCCGGGTTACAAACTAAAACTGAGGGAAATACATCAAATATAAGAGGAGAACTACGACACAACAGAAACACAACATTAAAATATAACACACACAGAAACGAACTATAATATAACAATGGCCATTTTCCTGACTTGGTACAGGACATTTTAAGAAAAAAATTGCGGCTTGCCAAACCTCGCATTTTTATGGCAATGTTAAATATAACACTAAAATGACACCATTACATGACAGGAATACAGTACAAATAAATGCAACAACATTCAGGACAGAAAATTACGCAATTAACAATACAAAATAGTACATTTCGACAACGAAACAGCAGAAATATTTAAGTGAACAAAAACAAACGACAATGCAACACACACAGAAACAAACTATACGATAACAATTGCCATTTTCCTGATTTGGTACAGGACATTTTTTAGAAAAAAATGGTGGGTTGAACCTGGTTTTGTGGCTAGCCAAACCTCCCGCTTGTATGGCAATGTTAAATATAACATCAAAATGACAACATTACATGACACGACTACAATACAAATAAATGGGAGAACATATAGGACAGAGAAACATACGAACAGAAGCCTTTTGTCCCAATAATAAACCTAGTTAGTACCATACACGTTTATCTCCATAAAAGTATCAAGTGTCATTTGTTGGAGCATAAAAAAGACGAATTTCAGTGGAAAAATTCTGACCAGTTTCCTTGATTTCACTAGGGAATATTTTTGGAAATTTACCCATAACTTCTTGAATGCCAAATTACTAAAAGGTCAGTAAAATACAAAAATACGAAGGTGTTGTTTAGCTGCTAATTAAACTACTATGCTTACGACACCATCCGGCATTAGGAAATTCGAAACAATCCAAACGATAAACTTAACAGTCTGATTTCTGCTAAAACAAAGAAAAAAAGCACAAAAAAAAGAGGCAGCAACCGACTAAAACCAATGAATAAAGGCACATACAGAATGCGTCGGGAATATATATGTTTGTGTGCGCTCACATCCCCCATACCTTTGATATTACTACATTACAATATAGAAAGCACTGTAAAAGTCAGTTGCAAAGGGCTTAATTCATCAGATTGGTTTTCCGTTTAGTTGTCTTTGTAATATTATATTTCCTTTGATCGTGTGACTCTTGATGAAACTTTCGGGATTTTGGCTTTGGGTGTTCTTTGTGCACTTAAGGTCCCGATGTGCAATTCGGACACAGGATGTTTATATAGAGTTGTTTCATTTTTTCATATTCCTTGAATTTATATTTTACTTAATTAATTTAAACTTTATCGGGAAAGTGTGTATGCCAATTTAGTTTAGTATACTGAATGTACTATCATTTATAACATATTAAATTTTGTTGGTTTCTTTTTCGTATGTGTTTGAATTTTTTAAGTTAGTTGAGTCGTAAGTATGTTAACAATAAACGTCACAATAAATACGTCACTTTTTGTTGCGTTCATCCATTCATGTGACGAGCAGTTTATGTTTCGTTTGTGGTTTCCCGGTGTGTTGTCGTAAATGGGAGGTGTCCGTTGTTATTCTGCGGTTTACATGTTGTAATGAACTATTATATGATTTATTTATTTATTTATCTGTGCTGAGTTTTCTTGTGTTTGTTTGTACTGTATTTCAGGCATGTAGTGTTGTCATTTTAGCGGTATTTTTAACATGTCCATGTAAGCGGGAGGTTTGGCTAGCCATAAAACCAAGTTCAATCCACCATTTTCTTCCTAAAATATCCTGTACCAAGTCAGGAATATGGCAGCTGTTTATAGAAGTCCGTTTATATGTATGTTGGTGTTTGCTTTTGTTGTAGTTCAGTGTTTCTGTTGTTCCGTTGTTTTCCTCTTGTAGTTGATGTGTTTCCCTCGGATTTATTTTGTTACCCGGATTTGTTTCTGCTTAATCGAATTATGATTATTGAACAGCGGAATACTACTGTTGCCTTTATTTACACAGTTTTTTGGCTGCTGTAACCCAATTATTGTCACATTAACCACATATGTCAATTTGAATTGCTCACCCTATTTTGTCAATATAATAGAACTATAAATTTAACAACTATCATATGAGTTAGAGATTTAGTTAGTCATATAATCTGATTTTACTCACCATTGTCTTCGGAAAATGCCTGTACCAAGTCAAGGAATATTTTTTTTCCATTCGTTCCATTGAATGAGCGTTTAAACTATTCCTTGAGGTATCAGTTTTAAATAAATAATCATCTGTTTTTCCAACGAACCTGATGTTACCTAGAAAATGTATTTTCATTTATCTTTCTTCAGATAAAAGTACACAGCAAACTTTATTTTTGGAATCAGGGAATGGTAACCTGTTAATCTTTTTGTTTATTTGTTCTTAAACGTTAACCTATATAACAAGGTTAAAAGACCTTCAATTGTTCAGTGAACACACAGTTTTAATGTAATAAAGTTTTTCAATTCTTGATTCTTTCTATGTGTACGTTTTGAGGAATATACATATGGACGTAACGATCAAAACAAGTAAACGATTATCATTTAAGTGCATCAAATCATGCAAATCCTATATGAAACCTAACAATTTCCACTTATTTGAAGATGTTTTGCTTTATAAAGTTTCTTTCAATGGATATTTTTTTCTCACAAAAATACGAAAAGATCGCAAAGAACACCATTCAGAGAATTTAACTCCTATATGGAGTCGGTTGACAGTTTCGACCAGTTCTACTTTTTTGCAGATCTTGTATTTTAGAAATTTTGTGCTTTTTACTGTTTCTCTGTATCATTTAAAGTGTCTACAAAGAAAACGCAAAAATATGTAAAACTAATTTTTACGGGGTCAATTGCCGATTTTTAACATATTTGTTGATTTGCAGACCTTATATGCAGAACAATGTTCTTTGTGTTCTTTGTGATGTTTCTCTCTGTAAAAATAGATAACATGAGAAAAATGGTTGTTCAAGGGCATGTATGCGTATAACGAGTCAATTGACGATTTCGGCAAGGTTAACTCATTTGTAGAATCTATTATATAAGCTGAACTTTGTTTGTTATTAACAGTTTTTCTATATCTATTATGGTATTTGCAAAGACATGCCAAACAGAAAGGTCAAAATTGTCAGGCAAAGGGCAAAAACTCCCAAAAAGGGTCAATTGGAGATTTGATTTATTTGATTCTTGTGTATATGTTCTGTATAAGTCTGTTTTCAAAGACAAAGAAGCTGTGAAATGTCTGAAGTCTCTTTGCGACAAATATGTGTGCTTTGGACAAAACTTCAACAAATATTGTTCTTCTTTTTAAATACTATTACTACGAGTGTCTTATCAAAGAATTATGATTTAATGAACACTTTAGTAATCCCGCATGCAAAAAAGTAACCTGTTGATACGGATGAGATCTTGGCAAACCACAAGTCCTGAATGGCCTCATTGAATATTTCAAGGTGCAACAAATCGGAGGACTTAGCCTATTTGAATTGTATACCTGAGCTTCACAAATATACAAACAAACAACTGTACATTGCCGGCTCACCTGCTTTTTTTCATCAAATAATTATCCGTCAAAATGCTAACAAAAGATTGTCCCCAGTAACAAAAAAAGAGGATTACAGAAATACACTGACACAGCTAACTCTCGTAGTAGCATTAACCACATGTCGACTCAAACAATATCGTGAACAATGTAAAATCACAGCCATTCTCTATCAAAACCTTAGATTTTTCCACCCTTTAAACTACCATTCCACATAAAAAATTAAAAACCTGTCTTCAAGAAATAATCACAACGCTTTCCTAAAACAAATTGGTACGCTGCACAATAATAGATTTAAGATATAATTCGTCATATTTTGTTAAAATTAACCCGAAAATAAAACACGTTACACCGAAGAAGAAGTACACTTGTAAGATACAAGAGGATCAAAGAAGCTAGATCATTTACTTTCACACAAAGGTATCTTGATGATGTTCTTTTTATTAACAATCCAAACTTTTCTGATTGGGTCCAATTAATATATCTTCCTGCACTTTAGATTTAGGAAATCACAGATACAGCTTTTGCCGCCTCATTTCTAGACATTTACCTCAAATTTGACAAAGGCGTTCATCTCAGTACCAGAATTTAACAGACGAACGAGAAGATTTCAATTTTGAAATTATAAATTTTCCTTTCTTAACCAACATTATACCAACTTCTACCATTTGCAGCTGCTACTCAGACGTTGTTAACGTCATCAGTGTCTGATCTGAACAAATATTTGATAAAGCCAGGGTTTTGTCGAAGAACGTCTCGTTCTTTTGCTCAAAAAGTTCATCGGAATAAATATATATTCATAGTCTACTTCACAAATAATAGAAAAAGTCTTGAGTTGTAGATTCTAGGTGTTGAAAGTTTGTATCTTTATTTTCTTTACAGATTTTCTTGTAACTGTCTCCGTGCTATTATGTTTGTTTTTGGTCGTATTATTTATGACATGTATCAGTATGCATGTATTCCGCTATCGGTTTTTTTTTTACTTTGGGCGTTCCTGATACAGGTCGGTCCTGAAGTGCGATTCGGACGCAAGACGTCTTCACAGTGTTGTTTCCATTTTGTTTACCCTTGTATTTATATTTTACTGATTTTTTTCTTTATCAAGAAAGTGTATACAATATATATCATCAACTACAAAACAAATTTTGTATCGGTGTTTCAATTTACAATCAATTGCAACTTTTTTGTTGGTGTCTTTTTTTTTTGTATGTTTGTTTTAGTCTGTTGTGTTGTATGTCTGTGATGTACAATTGCAAAGTTTTGGATCCTTGGTCCTAATTATTGTCACTGTAAACCATCATGTAGGTTTGGGATGCTCACCCAATTTTGTCAAAATAACGGGACTATATTTATGTGTCCAAGCTGGAGATTCAGCTAGCTATATAGAACCAGATTTGACCCACCTTTTTCGTCGGAAAATGCATGTACCAATTCAGGAATATGAGTTGTTTTCCACTCGTTCTGTTGGTTGACAACGTGTTATATTGGCAGTTTTCAAGGACTTCCTCTTTTCAAATTGACCTTGAAGTTCATTTTTTTTCTTATTTTCTATAACAGTTTTCAAGATAATAACTAAAAAATTGCAAATCAGTTTCATTTCAGGGACAATAACTCCAAAATGAGATGTCCTAATTTACTTAAAATTACATAGAAAATATACCTTGACGTGTTGATCATTTCTCTACCTGCTTTAATTTTTGAGATAAAAGCCAAGACCTGCATTTTACCAAATTGTTTTATTTTTAGGAGAAAATTTTATTTAACTAGATACTTTAAGGAACAATGAGGTAACTTTGGAAATATTTGGCCTAGTGGATCCTGAGAAAAGATCCTTTTTTTATGTTAAGACAACGACGGTCGCAAAGTGATGACAAAAGTTCACATGGTCTTTTAGACCATGTAAGCTAAAACAAATATGTTCATTCATCTTTCACTCAAAATTATTTGTTATCTCTGCCTCATGGTCTAGAAATTGTCAAAAAATCCAGTCCAAAGTTGTTTTTACAGACATAATAGCAAAAAAGGGGAAAGAGTTGATATTTACCGTTAAATAGATTTTCTCGTTATGTTTCATATCAGTAAGACAAAAGTGACTACATCATCAAATTGCAAACCACAGGAACGTCAAATGTAAATTTAAAACTGCAAAAGGTATATTAATATAACAATAACGTTTTTTTCTTACCATGACATTTTGTATAAAATAAAATCATTTCCAAAAACAATTTATAAAACATTCGTATATGGTATCTTTTTAATAGTTCTGTTTGCAGTGTTACAAGTTCGCAATGGTACAAGTTGACATTAGTTGCACGAGTTGACATGGCACGAGTTAGCAAAGGTACGAGTTGACTTGCTTCCCATCATAGTGTATCAATAATGTGGTTTTTAATGGATCGATCACTTTAAAAACCAATCTTGAATTTTGGAAAATGATTTTATTTATAGTAAATGTAAACTTAATAGTCTTCTACTGGTGTTAGTTTTAGACTGACAGATAACCCTGGAGGAAAGGCAGCAAAAGCACAGTTAGGTATGGTATAAAAATCCAAAAAGAACATCAAGCATCTTATTTATCATCACATATGTAGTTACTATATATAGTAAAAAGTGGTATTTAAATTTAACCAGTGACAGGCATCAGTTATAAATATAAAATGTTCAACAAAAATCAAATAAACGAGCCTCTTTCTACAAGTTCGCCACCAATAACTGTTTCGTTGCATCACTATAACGGAGAGAGGAAGGTTTTTTAAGCTATAGATGATAATACTGCGCTATGTCTTTGTCCGTCAGGGGAGATAACTATAACATTATACGAAATAAACCCCACAATGTATACATTACCATCATTATCTACATCAATACCATGAGGACACTTCAAAACGCTTTCATTTTGGAATTCCCATTGCAGTTTACGTTGGAGATTATAGCATGTAACAGAATTTAATGTTCGGTTTATGTGATATATTTTGTTCTTGAATGTTGCAATGGGAGTGTTACATGGCATTTCATCTCGAACTATGTCACTTATAGACTTGTTGTCCAGATTAATCATACGAATGCCACTGTCCGAACTGAAATAAATGAATTACTTTTCTATAAGTGCAATGGCATAAATACACGAATCAAAAGAAATAGTTTTCTTAATTTGTTTCCTCTCTAGGTTTACAACGGTAATACATTGCTTCCATGAACTACCTGCTGAAACAGCCAATGTATTGTCCTTGGGAGTATACACTATATCATACGCTTTACATGGAATCTTTACCTCAAAATCTTTTAATCCTTGATTGTTATATAACTTTACTGTTGTGTCAAAGTAGTAGGTAAAAGCTAATATATTATCCGGTAGCAAACAATATCCTAGGATATAGTTCCAATGCGTTTTTATTGTCTTGTGTATCTGCAGTTTATACTCTATACAATGTGAACTTCTCCAAAACTTTTGATTTCGGCCAATATATTCTGTATAGCAGTCTTGATGTTATTCTCTAGAGCATGAATCTTCGGACACTCGCCTTAAACTAGTGAGTTCAAGAATGTATCTTTGTTACAGACGTCTTCTTTTGTCTACTTAATTAAAAGAAACAGCTGAAGGTCAGTTGCGTGTTGTTTGATGTTCACAATGTTTCTCAGGTTTTCTGATATTGCGTTTTCTTTCTTTTGTAATGTAAACAACAACTGACTTATTTTTGAGTTTTCGTTTTCTTCAACAGCATAAATTTGTTTTATAAAATCTTCTTGAAGTTTGTCCAAATGGTTGTGTATCGTTGTTCTGGTCTTTTGAATTTCTTTTTCTTTTTCAATTTCTTTTCTTTTCTCTTTCAACGTCGACAGATTTTCTTGTTGATGCTGACAGATTTTCTGTAAATTTTCTGCTACTTTAGCCAATGTTTCCTCACTCTCGTAGACGGCATTTGAAGTTATGACATTTTTAATGCCATCATCCAAATTGTCGATATTCTTGCATTCTTTATGGCTTTCAACTATGCATTTCCAGCGGCAGGGACATTCTTGCTTCCGGCAATAAATTATGAATGTTTCTTAGTGTGCGCTACAGTATTGAGTGATTTTTATTAAATAGCTAGGAAAATTCTGGTATTCCATAATTCCTATAGTGTTATGATTCCTAGTTCCCTTAAACAAACTACAGTGGTCCTGACATTCTTTACATAGTCCTTCGTCACATTCCGTACACCAAACTATGGACGGTTTGATGATGTGTCGGAGGTAACACACACAACAGCTTTGATAGGATTAGGCCATTTCACAAAGCTGCAAGATAACATTTATTTATGAATTATTATGGCTATTTGCCAGAAAGCCTAGCCCCTGATACAAAATCACACATTTACCTTAGTGCTCTTAGAAATATTCGGATGCTAGGTACCTTTGTTGATAGGAGCACCCAAAATGTCCTATTTTGTTGAAAATATAACCCTACTTAATTCACAATTTGATAGTTGCTATGTACTTTTATAAACTGTAATGGAATTTCATGTGATAGTTCTTGCTCTACTTCAAGTTTTATTAGTCGAAGACCCAAACAGTAATACGAAATCTAAAGGAAAAAAGCCAAATTCTGAATCTAAACTGATATAATATGAAGTACCTTTTGGCATCCGGAAGTGACTTTCAAAAAATTAAAATGCTTTTTGTAATTGCTGAAAAGGCACGATTTGACGTTTGTATATTTTTATTGTTATAAAAGTCATATATCAAGGAATCAACTAGACTACTTTCATATTACTGACTTTTGACTACGGAGTTTATATTTCTTCGACAGGTTACCTGCTCTGCGGTAGGACATCTTGGTACGATACGAGGTCCAGTAAGACAATGTTAGAGCAAGTTAAAGAAGTTAAATAAAGATTAACTGTTAAATGTTTTTAAAAACGACAAAATCATTGGTAAACAGCACATTTTCCCTTTAAATTGCACAAATTATACGTTTGAGTTTACTTTTTTGGACTTTCAAAATCCGGTGTCAAAAGTCGATAATATGAAAATAGACGATTGTGGAAACACTATATTTTTGCAAGCCATTACCCAAAAAGATATTTTCTATAAAATGTTTTTTTATTAAGAGGTTCATTTGTATAACATGTCTTTTTGGAGTAAAACATTTACTAATATCTATATTGTCAAAAAAATAAACTTTGCAAAATACAAAATCAATGTAAATGTCAACATATCTTTAGCGTCAAAATGATATTTAAAGTGACTTTTCAGAACTAAAAGTGTACAGATTATATTAATATGTTTATTCATCAACGATATTCATTATTTGGAAGTCTAGACTAGTTTAACTATGTATGCAATGACAAATTACTCCCTGAGGCAAAGTTAGCCTGGGGTGGATTTTTTGCTTTTATTAATTTAATTAATCAAAGTACCTTTTTGTTATAAAGCCATTTCGTGTTTCGGTACAAATCATTTGCGTTTGAATTGTTGGTTTTGAAAGTTCCCGATGAAGATATATGTATTTGCTTAGAGTGTTCTTGATGAATATCAATATATTTAAATCATTGCCGTGACGTTAGCTTATTCATTTACCGTGTTTTCTTTATCAGGAATAAACGTTTCCTTAATGTGTCGATGAAATGAACTCACCAAATTATATTCAATATTTCATTTGTGTGCTTTAAGTTTGAATTGGCTAATTTACTGATTTTGACGTTTTATCTTCGACTCCCTGTTTTCTCTTTGTTGTCAATTTCTTTTAGATTTTCATTTTTTTTTCTAATATTGTGTGTAATTGATATTTTTGAGAACGGATGTTTCTACTTTTGTTTTTGTTGTTTAATTGCTATTTTACGTATTACAAAAGAAAATAATAACAATCAATTTGTCCATTTTTCATAAATATCTCATCTGTTTGATACACTAGCAATTCGATAACATACGTATTATATATACACTTAGAAATTTGTTCGAATATGCCCTATTTTGTAAATTACTGTGTAACAGATAATTTTCAGATTAATAATCATTAGATGTAAATTTCAGTACAGTAAAGGATTGTTTCTGTATAACACCTTAAATGAATATTTATGATAGACAATGGTATAAAAAAGCCTGATTGACAAGAACACATGATTACTATCAGGGGAGAGGGGGGTCCGGGGGTTGGAACCCCCTTTTTTACGATCAATGCATTTGAATTGGGACATATATTTGGAACCCCCCTTTCTCCTTGGTTTGAATCCCCCTTTAAAAATGGCAGGATCCGCCGCTGACTATCCAATGATGTTTAAGAAAAAACCTGTAGTGTGCAATTTAATGGGGGTAGATAATGACCTGACACAGGTCATTATTTTATGCCTTGGGCCACTATTCATCGCAACTTGGGTTCAGCAAAAGAATGACCTGTCGTTCTGAATGAAAATAACTCTATATATGTATATACTGTAATTATAATCTCAACAGATTGATTTCAATGAAGGGTAACTTAGAAAACTTGTAGATGTGTATTGTATAGACGTTATTAAGCAGGGGCGAATCCAGGAATTTTGAAAGGGGGCGTTACTACCAAAAACTGAATTTATACCGCAGAGTGGAGAGAGGCTGAAATTATTTTTGACGATTTTATGCAAACAATATATAATTTCAAATCAGAGGAAGGAGCTTAGACCTTCTACACTCACTGGATCTGCCTCCGTGAAGAAATTGCAATAATATACATAGTGACGTCAACTGACAAATAAAAAAAAATCAAAAGTTAACTTTTTAACCTAATCAAATTGTGCAAAACAAACAAAGAGATGAATTATCAGAGACAGGCAACTTTATTTAAACGTGCCTTACTATTACTATAAATTGCACACGGCTCTTTAATACTTATTCAGACTTCTTTTGCACGTACCTACATCTTCCTTGTGTGTTATATTTCTCTATCTTTTAGAAGTTTGAAAGGTATAAAAACCGTAATTTCAAAATGAACAACAACGAAATATATTGAAAATCATCAAAGTCACAGAAAGTTGTATGTCTATACATAGAACGAAAGAAATGTCTCCATACAGGAACCGCTTTTGTTTCGTTTTACAAACACTATCTTATAGAAGTGAAAACGGATATGGACAATTTCCATGAACAAAAAGGAGGAGGTATGATGAGAGCCATTATTTGGTCGCTGAAACTGTAAAATTAAAATAACAAAAATACCGAACTCCGATGAAAGTTCAAAACGGAAAGTCCCTAATTAAATAGCAAAATCAAAAGCTCAAACACATCAAACAAATGAGACGTAAAAGTAGTCAAGCCATTCCAAATAAAGTTCATTGTAGTATTAACTGAATAACTGAATATATCATTATCTGCATACTTTAGTGCAGAAAGACCAAGTTTGATGTCATAAACATTACAAGGTGTTGTATCTGTAAACAAAATATACCGTGTTGAATGCCTCACGGCGACTTTGAGATAAATAACATCAATGAAAGCGCAATTACTATGCTTTTTATGTTTTTCTTGTTGTGCATTTACTGATTGGTGTCATGGAGGGATATCCAATATCATTTTTTTTTCTATTATATTAACGGAGTTTTGTCTCTCGTGCTGTGTGAAGGCGATAAAAAGTTTTCCAGTGCTTCCGATGAATGCTCTTATTGTTTTTAAAGTTATTGCGTATTTATTCTTAATTGCAAAGTAATATAAAAGGGTTATAAGTACATGTTCTTGCAAAAATTTAAGTAATACAAGTGGTTATCTTATGCTTCCCTATTTTAAAGGAAAACAACGCCGGGCATTTTTAGAATTACAAACGAAGATGATAATTAGACCGAGGTTAATCAAATCACATGCAACGTAAAACAAGATATGAATATATTTCTCTACGATAAGACATTCAATATACTCATGCTACGGTGGATTCATTCAATTTGTGGGTTCTAGTTTTCGTGGATTGGGGAACATTTGTATTTTCTTGATATTTTATTACGTGGTTTTACCACAATCTACATACCAGCCTTTACAAATTGGTTCCTTGTTGAACATTCAAACTCATGGTTCACCTGTACCTACGAGAGCCATGAAAATTGGTATATCAGGAATAATAATGTATCCACAGTATACATGATCGTATAATAAATTGAAGTTTGATATAGTTTGGTGGACAATTTGTTTCCTATATCTCGTCATTTGATGTAACTATCTAGTTTCTTATTTTAACGTTTTACTAGAGATAACTCATTCGATCGAAGTATATAAATACAATAATGACTACACGCATTATGTGTCGAAAATGTGTATTCCTTATCTTTTTTTTTCTCCATTATATAGTTGAAGGCACTCTAATGTGACATATTTCATATATCATGCTTGATATGTCATCTTTACTCACATTGAAAAAAAAAATATTAAAGCAAAAACAATGGCAGGCTATTTCATGATCTCTATTAATCCAAAATAGAAATTAGATTTAATTTATCATAAAACATCCATCTGAATTATTTGAGTATTATTGTGTGCTTAACTTTCAACTTAGTCAACAAAGAAAAGAGGCTGCTGATAATATATAAGTTTCCCAAAACCTGTGTGAAACTTGTGTATAACATTATAAGTGCCATTTAAGACATGTCAACTTTAAAATATTCATGAAGTCATAAAACTTTATATCCATTGATCAATATAATAAAGTTGAATTCATTCCTTCGAAAGTTTGAGCACACCATCATTTTTGGTAGTTATGGAATATCTGTCACAAATTATCATGAGTATCTTACAATTGTCGTCGACACACATTTTTCCTCTTTTTCCCGGTTGTGACATCACCAAGTAACACATATTACGGAATTTCAACTTAACATTAGCAACACGACGTGTACCTAATTTGAAAGAAGATCTGTCTACCATTTCAGACAATATGGTATCTCACCAGATTATGTTGAGATTCGGGTTGCTCGGTCTTTACTTTATATGCATTGTATACAAGATTGTTGTTTGTCATTTTGTCGGTTTCTTGTGAACGTTTGATTATCCTCTTTTGCATCTTTTGCCTCTTTATCAACATTTTTTTTAAAGAATTGAACTCTCTTTTACTTTATTTCTTATCATTAGATTTGATTTCTTCCTGGAAAAAAGTATTATTCACATTCGCTCGATATCAAATATAATTTGCGGGCACATTTTACCGGAACCTGAAGTGTTAAGATATTGTAACTTATACCTCGTTGGATGAAAATCACATAATACACTGATTGTGTTTTTATGATCAACAAAATATTTAACCAAAATAAATTAAAACAAACAAAGCACGCAACCATAAAAAAGAACCCTCTGAGCATGTCAATGATAATCCCAAAAATACAACAATATTCGTAACTATAAGTATATGGTTAATCTGGAAACACTTCTGTGCATAGAAACAAGTAAAATAACACAAATACTCCGAGGAAAATTCAAAACAGTAAGTTCCTAACCAAATGGCAAAATCAAAACATCAAAAACATCAAACGAATGGATAACAACTGTCATATTCCTGACTTGGTACAGGCATTTTCTTATGTAGAAGATGGTGGATTAAACCTGGTTTTATAGCTAGCTAAAACTCTCACTTGTATGACAGTTGCATAAAATTCCATTATAGTGACAACGAAAGCACATTTTACTGCATAAGGGAATCTTCTGATATTGATAAATGAAATATGATATAAAAATACATTTGAAATTGTATTTATACTGTACAGGTCTTTCTGAACGAGAAAATTATGTGTATACAGTTGGATTGGGTGGATTTTATATTGAATATATCTGCTGTCTCTATATTCCTATGCTGTCGCAAATGTAAAGCAAAAAAGCTTCAAAATAACAAAATAGCAGAACAAAATGACAGTCAAAACAACGAAGAAGAAATAGTCAGGATAGGTAGCTCATATGAAAGTATCAATGAACGCGTCATCTGTGACGACATCATTCAAATGCTAAATTCACAAAAAAAAGAAGAAAAGAATAGAAGTCTCATATCTGGTTCCGAAGTGTCGTCTTCAAGAACTCCAAATTCTGGATACCTTCATCCATACACAACATTTACTGAAAGAAAGGAGACACACTCGTAGTGTAAGAAAATAAACTCTCATCAGAGTAATAGTGCGTATTCTGTATCGCATCATTCAAAAGGAGCTTCTGGATATGCTCGTCATTTCGAACAACTGCAACATGAACATACAGAAGTGCATACAATTCCAAAATAAAGAAAAATGCATGCTGTTCATTATTTAGAACTAGAAGATGTTCCTAACAATTGAAATGTGATTGGGAATGCTTCGCTTGGTTAAAAAAAAACAACTCGAAGTATTTGTGAGAGAAACAAGTAGTCTAAATAGAAGCAATACATGCAACGAGACATTCGCCACTGAACATAGTCTGATGCATTTGTTTCATACTTATCAATTAAATGTGTTTTCAGAAGCCTTTCTCCTAAATATTAATCCTGGTCAAGTGCCATATACGTAAATTACGTACATAAGTGTCCTTACAACCAACGGTATATTGCTGGGTCTTCCAATTGCTCCACGAAACCTCTTTCTAAATTATTAACATCTATTTTATCAGCAATCAAAGCCGGGCTCCAAAGTTATTGTGAAACTGCCTATTTTAGAGGTGGCGTGACTCAGATGTGGATACTAAAAAATTCCAAAGATCTTTTAGAGTACATACAATCTAAGACTCTCTCATCTTGCAATAGTAATAAAACATTTGACTTTTCTACACTTTACACGAGTATTCCCCATTCCAAACTAAAAGACAAATTGAAAGAGTTGGTATTACTTTGTTTCATTAAAAAGAATGGCGAACGTAGATACAAGTATCTTGTCTTGGGGAGGGATAAATCCTACTTTGTAAAGAACCACTCTGATTAAAACAAAAAATTCTCAGAAACTGACATTATCAAGATGCTTGATTTCTTGATTGACAACATATTTGTTACGTTTGGAGGACGTGTTTTTCAACAGACTGTCGGAATTCCAATGGGAACCAATTGTGCCCCTCTTCTTGCCGACTTGATTCTTTATTATTATGAGGCTGACTTCATACAGGAACTTCTTAGGAAGAAATATAAGAAGTTAGCAATATCCTTTAACTCTATGTTCCGCTATATAGATGATGTTCTCTCACTAAATAATACAAAATTTGGTGACTATGTTGAACGAATCTATCCCATCGAACTAGAGAAAAAGGATACTACAGATACAGTTAAGTCTGCCTCATATCTTGACTTATATCTAGAAATTGACAATGAGGGTCGGTTGAAAACAAAACTTTACGACAAAAGAGATGATTTCAGCTTCCCAATTGTGAACTTTCCATTTCTATGTAGCAACATTCCAGCAGCGCCTGCATACGGAGTATATATCTCCCAATTGATACGATATTCCTGGACTTGTGTTTCCTATCATGATTTCCTTGATAGAGGATTGCTGCTCACAAGGAAGATATTAAACCAAGAGTTCCAAATGGTGAAGTTGAGTTCATCCCTTCGTAAATTTTACGGACGCCATCACGAATTGGTTGACCGTTATGGAATAACTGTTTCACAGATGATATCGGATATGTTCCTTATGTCGTAACTACAATACCCTTCCCTTTTCACGAATGTGACTTACCGAATTAGGCTATTTACCGGATTTGTAATAACATAAGCAGAACGACGGGTGCCACATGTGGAGCAGGATCTGCTTACCCTTCCGGAGCACCTGAGATCACCCCCAGTTTTTGGTGGGGTTCGTGTTGTTTAGTCTTTATTTTTCTATGTTGTGTCATCTGTACTATTATTTGTCTGTTTATTTTTGGCCATGGCGTTGTCAGTTTGTTTTCGATCTATGAGTTTGACTGTCCCTCTGGTATCTTTCGTCCCTCTTTTACCATACACCTGTCAAGCTTCATTTGTAGAGGCATCTTAATGTCGAAATTCATCTAAAATCTTCTCATCTAATGGATGATGTTTTTTAATATCTACCCATATGAAATAAGGAGAAGTTATACGATTGCCATTTAACACCTATCCAATAGAATCCAAATTATGGAGAAGTTCGCAACAATAAGTGACCATACAGCTACAACAAATGAGCAAAACCCATGCATCATAAAAAGCTATAAAAAGTCGCGATAGAACCAACGTAAACAATTCAAACGAGTTGTACATGTTGTATGTACCAAATTGTCAACGAAAAATAGATATAATGTGCAGCAACAAACAATAATCATTAAATGGCAGGCTCCTTACTAGGGACATGCAGTTACCAAATGTGGTGGGGTTAAACAAGTTTGTTTGTGGAATTCCTCTCCCCACACTTTGACATTCATACTACAGCACAAATTAATAGCAAACTATAAAAAATCAATTGAGAAGGGTCTATCTTTGAATACGTATACAGGCAAAGCAAGTCCAGAAATGTGAAATTCCAAATTACTAAAAAGCAGGTAAATTGTATAAATGCCAATAACAAAACACTCGACCAGAGTCCAAAATGATGTAGATTTTTGCAACTGTAGATCTCAAAATAATTTTAAGCCGAGAAAAAAAATCCATATCATACAATTAGCTATGATAGGCATTATGAAATTTGCAAAAAATCAAACGGGAA
Source organism: Mytilus californianus (assembly GCF_021869535.1). Classification (NCBI taxonomy): domain Eukaryota; kingdom Metazoa; phylum Mollusca; class Bivalvia; order Mytilida; family Mytilidae; genus Mytilus; species Mytilus californianus. The sequence goes on from NW_026262712.1 coordinate 40,538,468, forward strand.
AATTAGCGGTCTGAACTTAAAACAAATAAGATAGACAGCAACAAATGACAACAAATAAAAAAACACATACACAATCATGATAATTGCAGGATACGATATAATTGTGAGTGCTCAAAAATAATCCCGACCTTTGATAATCATGATAATGGTACGACTTCGATTGAAAAAAAAATCTGCAACTCAGATAAAGCCTTTTTCTCTAATGAGAAAGGTAAATGTTCTAGATATTCTTACTGGAGATGTGATAAGATGAGTCAAGTTTCCTTGGCAACATTCGTGTAATTTTCGGCAATAAAGTTTACCGACAGGTAGTAGGTATTCATATATACACCAAGTGCGCCGCTCTAATAACAGACTTGTTCATGTACTGTTATGAATCACAGTTGTTGGCCAAACTCAGTAGAGACACGTCTAAATTTCATTTAACTAATAAATTCAACAACACTTGCAAACCGTTATCTTGTAGATATGTTTTCGTTGAATAATCAATAGTTCTCTAAGTATACTGCCGAAATTTACCCAAAATAACTTACTTTAAATAATTCAAAAAATTACAGCAATTACTGTCCTTTCCTTGATGTAGATATTTCATTTTTACACGAGAAACTCTACAAGAAAATTTTCGACAAAAAAGACGATTGGGAGAGGGTTGAGATCTCAAAAAACATGATTAACCCCGGCGCATTTTTTTCGAGTCAGAGGCATCTGGCCTTTGTCAGTCTCGTATATCTATTTTATTTTTTTTTTATTATTTTGGTTCAATTATATGTTTTAGAGTTAAGTGTGACGTCCATTTTCGCTGAGCTAGTACGCTTTTTTGCCAAAGCACGTCTCCGGTTGCGAGATTTTCTAGTTGCGTTGAAGACCCTTTGATGGCCTTTGGCTGTTTTCTGCTCTGTGGTCGGATTGTTGTCTCTTTGACACATTCTCAATTTTAATTAGTTCATTTGATGATGAATGTAAACTGATTGGTACTTTAGTCTTAGAATCATTATTTTTTTACTACAATGTGAAAGTACTTTTATTTGTGTGGTACCAATTTTCGTGGTTTCCGTGGATGGCTTTATCCACGAATTTAAGTGTCCAACGAAATAAAACAACTGTTGTCCAAATCGAGACATGAATAGTTCTCCATGTAGGTTTGACTACATGGATACGGGCATATAATCTAGAGAATACATGGAATATCAGCAAACGTACTTTAAACAATATATTCAACTTCAGACAGGATTTTTTCCATTTCATCCTTAAATCAAGACCTAAACTGTATGAGTTTTAACCTTTCAATTATCATGAAAAAATTGTTTTAATCGATGAAAGTGAGACTTCCGTTTACGATACCCGATATTGAACTGTCATTATATCTCCTCATAATACTCATACGAACAAAAAATAACATTTCCTATTGGGCTTGCTTTTTTTATTTCATAAGAATGAATTCTACAATTCAAAGAATATTTGTTACAAAATGTACATTTTATTATGTAACTGTTTCCTTTAAGTAGAGGTTGATGGCCCAATTGAAACCTTTGATTATCGTTAATCTGCTGATCATTAGATCCTTGGTTAATTGGTGTCATCACGTCTGATAAAAGGGTGCACGAATTGAAATTTTTACCTTTGCAATTTCCTTCAATCGAGACAATTTTTAAACAGAGATGAACCAGCTTATATACGAAATCAATTATTTAATTACAAATGTAATGAATGTTGCCAGTAATATAAGACGAACAGGTAAGTGAAAATGAACGCCTTATTTTGCAATGTCTAACCAGTTTTTATAAAACAACATATCATTTATTTCAAGAATCTTCGGTTCTGAAGGTTTTAAATTCTTTTCACTCGATTTGTTTTGGGTTTTTTTTCGGAAAAAAACTAAATTCCACCAATTTGAAAACCCACGAACATGTAACTTTAGTTCAAACCACGAAAATTGATACCCATCAATAAAAGTACTTTCACAGTAGTTTGTTCTTTTTTTTGGAGTGGGGGGGTTGAAATAGCTAACAGTAACTTTGAGTACTCTCAGATCTATACTGTGTGTCTTTTAGTTGTTAGGAGGAATGTATAAATTCCCTGCCTTCTTGATCACAGTTAATGTTAGTTTTTTTTTTTTCTTTTTTTTCCTGATTTGTATCGTGTTGATGAGTTAAGACCTTTTCAACTGATTTTTATAGTTTGATCTTATGTTGTACATTTTAACCACTGTCCCAGCTTATAGGGAGGATTTGGCGTCATCATTTTTAACCCCATCACATGCTGTTTATGTCTGTCTCAGTTCAGGAGCCTGCAATTCAGTGGTTGTCGTTTGTTGCTGTTTACGATATTTTATTTTTCGGTTATTGCTTTTTGCATAAATAAGGTCGTTAATTTTCTCGTTTTAATTGTTTTACATTTGTCGTTTCAGTGCTTTTTATGACTAACTATGCAGTATTGGTTTTGCTCATAGTTGAAGGCCGTAAGGTGATCTATAATTGTTAGCTTCTATGTCATTTGGTCTCCGGTGGAGAGTTGTCTCATTAGAAATCTTGCCACATCTTTTTTATTTTGATATCATAAGTACCGATTTTGTAGTAACTGATTTACTATGTTGACTGAAAATTAGGGAGATTGCATTTAGTATAGGCTTACTTTATCAGTTGAAATAAAATATTATCTAAAAAAAATGACTTACTTTTTATAATATTTAATGAAAAACTAAGGAAAATTCCAATATTCACAGATGAAGTTAAAATAATTATATAACATATATTAAATTATATAACATATATTAAACAAGAATGTGTCCATAGTACACGGATGCCCCACTCGCACTTTTATTTTCTATGTTCGGTGGACAATGAAATTGGGGTCAAAACTCTAATTTGGCATTACAACTAGAAAGATCAAATCATAGGGAACATGTGTACTAAGTTTCAAGTTGATTGGACTTCAACTTCATCAAAAACTACCTTGACCAAAAACTTAAACTGAAGCGGGACAGACGGACGAACGGACGGACGGACGGATGGACGAACGGTACGACAAACGAACGGACGCACAGACCGAAAAAACATAAGTTCCCTAAGTGGGGCCCAAAAAGCGATTCGGAGGCAAGACATTAATTAAGCGTGTATATCTAAAATAAAGACATAAAAGAAACGTGTCACTTCTATCTCCAACACCTGACTCCTCCAAAAACAAAAAACAAACAAACAAACAACATGAACAAAAGCATACAAGAACGTACAAAGAATTTTCCAGATACGTTCACGTTGCACGTTGATGAAAACCGGCGGGTTTAATCATTTAATAAGTTATCATTTTAGAATACGAGAAAAGGACAAAAAAAGGCACAAAACATTACAAGGAGATTCTGAATGTCCTTGGTACTACATGACGCTATCTTAGCTGTTATGAGAGCATTACATTCCAAAGCAATGTGGTTTAAATATCCGTGATTAAACTGACATATGCTTAAAATTTGATATTTTTTCATTATCGATGCTATTATCCCCCCTTCGATCAAATGCAAAAAATGAAGAGAAATATGACACATAGTGAAATCTAAAATCTAACGATTGATGAGAAGGAATGGTGTTTCTATTGATAACACAATGACTATGATTACTGTTTGAAAAGGGGCTTAACACACCGACATCATATTTTTTCTGGTCATTTAGTTTTGAACTAGATAGAAGTGTTTTGTTTGGTAAGCTTTTAGACATGCTTGAAGGTTTTGTTATGTCAATGAGTTCTAAATATTGAACAAGTTTGGAGTACTCGGCCTTTGATTCAATCGTTTTTTCTACGTCTATCTGTTGATAAGGATGAGTATATCCTGAATCCCTTTTCATGTCATCAACGACAGAGGATGAGTTGCTGCTGTCGTAAGATTTTATCTGTGTGCAATAAGAATGTGTTTCAAAGTCTTTTGTAACAGTCGTGTAGGGATGCAGATAACCGGAACATCCAGATTGTTGAGACGATCCCTCTGAATCTGATGTCTGCTTGTTAAAAACTACTGAATTTTCCTGAGAGTATATAATCTGAATGTTGTCATCATATATCTCGTCCTCGTTAATACTGTCGTACAAACTTCCAGCTTCTTCATTAGCATTTCTTTCATGACTTTCCTGAGTGGAGATTCGACCTTTTTCACTGTCTTTTCTTTTGTTGTTATAAAACCAGAGAGACACAAAACACAACAGAGTAATTATTAATATGATACTACTTGATCCAACAGAATAAATAATTATCTCTGTTTTGGTAAAATGCTCTGAAATAGAAAAAAAAAACAAAATAATGTTGCTTTATTTTTATTTTATTTTCATGGTTATTTTTCTTTTTTTTTCTATTTTTTTTTCTACGTTATGATGTTTTCAAGCGCATACATGTAATAGGCGATAAAGTTAAGTAACAGTATCAACATTTCTATTTTTAGAATTGTAAGCAACAACTAATGTATTGCATGGAAGGAACCGAACTTATCTATTGAAAACAAGCAGAAGCACACATTTCCTGTGATCTGTTACCTCAAAGAGTTCTCGCCAGTTGTCCGTGATTTTGAGACTTTATATGCAAGTTTCAGAATAAGAAAAAAAAGCCTTTGGCGATTTGTCCACGAAAAATATATATAGAAATAAATTTATATCATAGAATTCAACAAAATACCAAATTCTTAATCCAACTTTGTTATTTTTTAATGCATTAATTTCGTCAAAATCAATGTGTCGCTCAGTGTGTAAAATTTTGCGTCTAAAGGGTGTGAGGCATTTATCTAAACCAGAATAGATTTGCTTATAATACGGCCTTCGTCTGATTTTACATAATTCAATGCGTAATTCAAAACACCTACTCGTTTTATGATGAATTATTACAAATTTTAGGTATTTCATTTGGCCCATATTTTTGTTTAATAAGTATTGGCCATTTTTTTTTTTTTTTTGAAATAGAGAAAAAGTCTCAAAATATTTTGATTTGATTACTAAAATTGCCTGTGTCAGTTATCTAAAAAAATTGCCACTTATAACTCAAAATTAAAAACCTAAAGACCAGGACAAAGTTGCACAGAAACAGAATATAGGTGCACAGGATCATGACATTTTTTCTATTCACCAGCATATTCTTGTTTTATTAATGTGCACAACATTTGCTATAAACAAAATCGTACTCTATACCCCATGAATTACGTTGGGAAATATTAAGCAACAACATATTAGTTTAATGTTGGTTTGATAAATTATAAACAACCATCTCCCAACCATTGATCGGACCAAACACAGAACATTCTCTTGCAGGAAAACATTACCTGTAATGTAATCTAGTTTGTATACATGTATATTATCATTAGCAGCTATTGTTCTAAATAAAACCAAATTTTGTCTTAAACGGGTTGTCTCGGTGCTGATAACGAATCTATAATTAAAAAAGGTACACATCTATACATATTATATGATTCAAGTACGAAAGAGATTATTACATGTCTTAATCAGTACAACCTTTTCTAACTGTGGTACCAGTAATCGTGTTTGCCGGTGTTCTATTTTGAAGATCTTTTAAATCGGTAGCTATGTGTGATATAAGGTTTTCCTCTTCGGATGGCGAGTTTACAATTCCTTGAAGTAAACAATTAACATTATGTTTTAAACAAATCTATCTATGGTTGTTTAATATTAAAACTGGTGTTGTGTTCTTAAAATGATTGAATGTATCATTTCTTATTATATTGTAGCATTTTGATTAGTATGGTATTTATCTTTTGTTTGTTCTATTTTAGTCAGTTTTGTTTCTTTAAAGAATTAATCATTATGAATAACCAACATTTGTTGGCAAACCTATTTCTTCAAGAAAAGTAATTTGTCAATGCACAATGAACTACATATACATGTTCATAGTAGATAAGTCCACGAACACCAACATAGCCACATAATTGATATAAGATACTTGAACAGGACCCTTCTCAAAAATAGTCTCCGATTCTTTTGAAAAAATCACTTTGATAGATAGATAAACAGTATATACAAAAAGTAAAATAACAAAAATACCGAACTCCAAGGAAAATTCAAAAAAAGAGGTCCCTTATCAAATGGCACAATTTAAAGCTCAAGCACACCAAACGAATGGAAAACAACTGTCATTTTTCTGTAGGAAATGGTTGATTTAACATGGTTTTATAGCTAGCTAAACCTCTCACTTGTATGACAGTCGCATAAAATTCCATTATATTGCCAACAATGTGTGAACAAAACAAACAGACATAATAGGTAAAACTGCGAAAAATTGGGGTACAGCAGTCAGCATTGTGTTATAATCTTAATCACTATAGAAACAAACAAATATGTCAACAAAGAAACACAAAAATGCATATAGACAAAGCACATCAGCAAAAATGAAAGACAAAAATACAAAAACACATAGCAAAATAGCACAATGACGGGATGTATAAGTACCGAGCCAGTCTGTTTCCTTTAATTTCTGCCATTTGATAAGGGACCTCTGGTTTTGCTGAATTTTAATTTTATCCTATCTTTTTAAAAGTCAAATTATCCAGTTGGATTATTTCCCATGAATATGACAAATGTTAGCCAAATTTATCGGGGATATTTGATTATGTGACTACTCTTTGATTTTAACCATATTATAACTAACATCCAAAAACACACCTTGAAATTATTCATTTGTTCAAATGTGTGGTTTTTTTTTAAACTAACAACAAAATTACCAATCAATACAACAAGTACCTCATACCTTATTACGAACCCCATACAAGCATAACCAAATGCACAGTCAAACAGTGTAAACTTTTTTTCAAAGACCACGAGGTCATACTATGTATATATGTATATATGTAATAAAACATGTTCAAGTTGCACATGTAGTTAAAAAAGTTGTTCGAAATGCGTATCTAAAAAAGACAATTGTATTGTCAACTGTTCTTTGCTTAGTACTCTTTTATGCCAATAAAATGCACCAATACCTTTTGTAAATCCAGTTGTTGAGTTGTCACGTATGACAGTACTTGTGTGTTGTAGGTATCCGTTTGTATTTTCGCGAGTGTGCTTATTTGTTGATAAAGTATTTCTCCAACCTAAGAAAGAGAGATACAATTTGTTTCATTTTACAAATTTATATTTAACTCTCGATCTTTCACTGAAAATGGAGAATATAAAACAAAACAGATTCGATTAATACTTCACACAACAATACAATGCACATAAGTATCTGTTCCATGAAGACATAAAAATACATTTCAAATGTTCTTAGCAATCTTTTTTTTTCACTCATACAATTATCTGGATGATTTTTTTTATGTTTATAACAGCAACATCTACTATAGCCTAGTCAATTTAGCTCTAAAATCGCTCAACCTGCAACCAATTGCAACACAAGGTTTTTTTTAGTGCAAATTATAATATAGACTTGTACTAACAACATTCTAAAACTATACATTGATATAATTTTCGGAAAAGGTTATTTTGGGGTGAAATATGTGGTTTTAAGAGAAAAAATGCTGAAAACTGGAAAAGAAGAAAAATTGTTATTTATGGTTACATTTTAGACCTAAAGCTTGTTGACGACAGGAAACCTTATCTTAATAGAGTATTATGTAGTCCTCTAGTTATCATTATTCATATTGAAGTAATTTTGAGGTGAAATGAGTGATTTTTAGTGAAAAAAACGCTGAAAACTGGAAACGTAGAAAATCTCCGTTGTTAATGGTTAATATTTATGAAATTTGATCTATATAGAAAAAAGAACATACTATTTTATGTTTTATTTGTGAAGTCCTTTAGTTATCTATATTAATATTTGGGTAATTTTGGTTGAATATATGTTTTAAGACCGAAAACCCGGAAAACTGGAAATGAAAATATCTCGGTTATTGATGGTTAAAACTTTCAAATTTGGATCTTAACAGAAAATAGAGAATACTATCTGATGTTTATCTAAAGAAGTCCTATAGTTATTAGTATTTACAAAATTGTATTTCTTGTGTAAAATGTGATTTGTAGAGAAAAATTGTGAAAAATGGAAATAAAAAACTCGATTATTTATGGTTAAAACTTTTAACATAGGGTTTTTATAGACAGACTATATTATCTTATGTTTATCGCATATGTTTTCCTCTTGTTATCGATATCAATAATAATCAATTTGTAGTGTGAATATTTTGTTTTACACACTAACTACAAAACAAGCATAAATCCATAGTACACGGATGCCCCACCCGCACTATCATTTTCTATGTTCAGTGGACTGTGAAATTGGGTCAAAACTCTAATTTGGCATTAAAATAATAAGGATCTTATCATAGGGAACATTTGTACTAAGTTTCAATATGATTGGACTTCAACTTCATCAAAAAATACCTTGACCAAAAACTTTAACAAAAAACCTTAATCTGAAGCAGGACAGACGGACGAACGAACAAACGCACAGACAGAAAAACATAATGCTCCTAAGTGAGGGGCATATAAAATGAAAATTTAAAAATCTTGGTTATTTCTAGTTTGATTTTTAAAAACGAAAAAATGAAGAATGGAAACAGGGAATGTGTCAAAGAGAAAACAAGGCCACTAATGGGTCTTTAACATAGCAAGTAAATCCGGCACACGGAGGTGGGATTCAGCTGACCCCTTAATTATTTTGTACACTAGTTCAGCAAAATGGACACCACCCTAAACTCCAGTACATACAAATGAACCAAAATTATCACCAAAAAACAACACACACAAGACAAATAAAGGCTAGAGGTTCCTGAGTTGGGATAGGTGCAATAATGCGGCAGGGGTAAAACATGTTGTGTGAGAACTCAACCCTCCCCTAGTTTCTCTAGACAATATAGAATAAACAAACACACAGTAAAACTACTTTTAAATATGTGCATTTTGTGGAAGTTTGAAATTTTATCTTATGTTTCGGTTATGTCATGTATGTATTTATAGTAATTATACGTGTAGGTATAATAAACAAAAAATGATTGTGTTCAAAAATAAATGTAAATCAGTTTGGTTACTGACTTTGATTTTGTCTTGTTAATTGCTGGAAAAGTCATTTTTCTAGTGTCCTTGCATCGTCATTGACTGTAGTCCTTTTTGTGCATTTTTTCATTCGCTACTTTTACAATATTTGAATTGCATAAAGTCACAGTTAAACACAGACGATGTGATTGCAGATTTCTCTTAATGTGTTGCTAATTTTATTTAGCAAGCTCTATCAATATCCACGTTTAATTTCAGATATATAAGCTTTTTAAATTTAGGAACATATACTAGTTCACTGAATTAGCATTAAAAGAGGGGCAAAATATACCAGAGGGACAGTCAAACTCATAGATCGAAAATTAAATGTAGATCTGATATTGTTTTAAGGCAATTTCAAGAGCAGCTTTGTCAATACGATTATAAGTTTACCTCAAAAGCTTGAATTTAAATAGTAATTGTACTAAAGTGGTCCAATTTTGGATGTTGAAAATGAGATAAGCACTGTTGAATTAATTAATGGGATCACTTCCTGGAGGAAGTGTTAATAGCAACAGCGCCTTATGTGTGTACCCTATAAACCTGCATGTATGTGGTGGTCTGAAACATCAACCAAATGGTAATGACAAAGAACTAACATGGGTTGTTTGCTATATGAATGTATTATAGTCAAAGATTTATATATACTTACTAGTATATAAAGAAAAGCATTACCAAGTTCTTTATTTAATATATCTCATTGAATTAATTTAATAAAAGGTAATCAGCTTTAGCCTAAGAACTGTAAAAAAATGATCATGCATCATCTGTGTAAGAATTAAAATTTGTAGTGTCTGTGGGCGACTTTGATGGCCAAAGATAGCGTTTAGATAGTCATGTCTAATCTGAAAGTATGTCTGTTGGTTTTTGTTAGTCGTTTGGGTTGCTTTCTCGTTGACTTTAAAAACCTCAAATCTCTCTTTATTCATAAATATACTCAATTACAGATATATCAATGTTAAAGACGCTGTGTTCTGCTTCCGGAATGCTGACCTGTATTCAACTCATTTGAACGAAACTTTAAAAACATTTAAAAAAATACACCTCATGCCAAACGAATATAAAGGTTTAGCTTTTAAGGTCCACTACACTCTATCAGTGATCTTTTGGTAGTAAGTTTGATCGCTTGCCAATGAAACCATCGCTTATTATAAAAATCTCCCCACTTTAAATTGTATGATTGCCAATGAGAAAACTTTCCACAAGAGATATCAATGATGTGGGTGGGGATGTAAACAACTATAGTTCATCGTCAAAATATAAAACAAGTCAAACGAGAAACTCAAAGGCCTGATTAATGTTAAAACAATAAACGGGAAAACAAATATGACAGACAGCAAACAATAACAACCAAGTAATAAAGGGCCACTGACTTGTGATAATCATATTCACAGTGTGCAGTGTTAACCCTGTTTGCGAGCACTCAACCTTCCAATAATCAGGAACAGTTTTTATTTAGGGGCCGGCTGAGGACCACCTCCTGGTGCGGGATTTTCTCGTTGCGTTGAAGACCCATTGGTGGCCTTCGGCTGTTATCTGCTCTTGATCTGGTCGGGTTGTTGTCTCTTTGACATACAGTATTCCCCATTTCCATTCTCAATTTTATTTAAATAGCAAACAACGTAAGAACAAATTGTAAAACCCAGTTGGAAAAGGCTAAACTCAAAAAGATCAGCACGGAGTATATAACCAATTAACAAAAAGACACTGATTTCTCATAGCTAGTTCAAAGCTTAGTAATTACAGTTGATGAATAAATACTGTTGGCACCGACTAAAATATAAATAAGTACACATCCGATTAGTAACCAAAGTGAAAAGTGGATTCAGTGTTACAGTTAAAGCTTTATTTATATGGTGTGTGAGTACTGAGATCGTCGCAAATTACATGAGGAGCCTGAAATTTTCATTTGGGAACAAATATTTGACATAAAATCATTTAACACTCATCATTCTTATTTTTTTATAAAACATTGTTGGATTCTAAATCTTAACATGTTTGTTCCAGAAGGTACAAAAAAATTTGTTTTCTTTCTAAAGTTGTTGAGAAAAAATACCTTAAAGACTTTGAATCTTGCAATAACATTTTTTTTTATAAAGAACAAAACATGTGTTTCTGGAACCCCTCTCCCAACAAAAAAAAACTGTCTGTGCCTTTAACACAGGGGCAGAATTCTTTCAAATACCAAGTAAGAATGTGACTAACTTGGTAACTCTAATTCAGTACAGTTTTCCATATATAGGTTACTTACCAACACTATTTTGGAGAATTAGATTCTTGGATTGTAAAATAGCAGAACACAATCTCGGTCTATATCTTTATTTAAATATACAAATTTTGAGACAGGAAAGTGATTCATTTGTAATATTATTCTTTTAAATTGAAATAATTATGTATTGTATTGTATTGTTTCAACTGTTTTAAAAAATACAGAACATTTTTTTGTATAATTTTATTTTTTTCAACTTTGGCAAATAAGGGGAAGCAACTCATATAACCTTCTTTTACTACTTAACATTTTTATAAATTACATCACTTTCCGCAAAATATATTTTTGTATAGTTTTAGTATATTGTTCGTAGATAGTAACAGACTTGTTTTTCAGAGAAAAACTTTGTGTTGCAATAAGTTGCAGGTTGTTCACTAAATTGACTAGACTACTAGATTGAACAGTCCCTATACAACTTTGCATCCGTTAATTTAGTTTAATACTACTTTTCTTAAGGATGTATTCTTCTGACGTTCCAGCCTCGTTGAAATCTCGTTCTGGAATTATTTCCAAAACTGTGATACCAGTGGAAAATTTCAATAAATTCAAAAAATATTATAATTAAACTTTACTCTGTGAAAAAATTGTGTATTTACAATAATAGTTTTTGAGTAATAAAATTTTCAAATTTTACTACCAATCAAGTCAGTCTTGTTAGCCTAAAATGTTGAGAAAATGGGTATGGGGTACAAGAAATGATCTTACCAGAAAAATGTACATCCCATATCAATTTTTTCTTTTCAAATTTCTTGTATTTTTTCAATCATTTATAACAAAGAAGATGAAATAATGTGCCTTTTGTTCCAAAAATAAGAGACAAATCCCAAATTTTCAAAATTGACCACATGGTAAATTTGACACGAAAAAGCAACAAAATTTTATAGAACTTTCTTATATTAACACCTACCTATAGTTTTTTTTAAGTTAAATTTATTCAGATTGGTCCACTTCATCTGTATTGAAAGTATGAAAAAAAAGTTTAACTGTGGAACTGTGATTTTTTCATGATAATAGCCCAAAAATCGGTAAAAATTGATGAAAAATGGGAAACTCATCAGAATTGGGTACTTTCAAATGGCCGTCGCAAAAAAAGAAGTGCACCATCATATGATTTTTTCTTCACCACTTATTTTTTTACAGTCATATAAATCATAAAATCAGGTTAAGAAAAAAAGTTTCATTCTAGAAATGTTTGGCTCCTCAGAGGTGTACATCCTTTATAAGCATATTTACTTTATCAATGTAGAGTGAAATGTTTGTGAATTTTACTGAAGCATCAACTGTTGGGTACTAAATGTAGCCCTTTTGTTACCTATTACGAAAGGGCTTCTGTGAAGTACTGATATATGTTAAAAAGAAATTCTGAATGCAAGATGTATGAACCGTATGGCGTATATGTTCCGGACCATTTGAGTATTTGCACCATACGAGTATGGTCATGAACATATACGTATACTCATATGGTCCGACCATACGCGTATGGTCGAACGATATGAGTATATACTCGTTTGGTTATTAACGGGCACGACCATATGAGTATTAAGACCATATAGGTATTTTGCAAATAAATCCTAACTTCGCTCGCATAAACACACAGCTCGTTCTCCGACCAAAATCCGCACAAGTTACTTACTGAAATTCGTTATCATTTACATGTTGTCTGAATCTTTATGTTTCTGTTATTTTTGCTTGAGAAAATTTGATACACCTTTATCCTGTTGACTGTCGGAATGGGTTTTTCTTCTTTCCCGGTGTTTAGATTATTTTATTATTTTAATTCGTCTAATATTTACTTTTTTTCTCTCACTTATTTGAAGTGTTCTTGACCTTATTCGTACATTTTTACAATAACAGTTGTTTATGCGTGCTGCCCTGTATTTTTATTTATTTCTCTTTAAAACTACTTGTATTATATAATCGTATGACTATGAGCATGAAAATATTAAATAACTAAATACTCTGAAATATTCAAGAAATTGTAATTTATTCAAAATAAATTAAGACACCAAAGTAAGGATAAAAACGACAAAAAGAGGGCGCAATGCCACATGTGCCTGTGAGTTCAATAGTTGACTTCTTGTTAAACAGTTTATTTCGATATAACTTCGAACTTATATTCCATATTCGAAGTCGACATATTGCGTTTCGTAAGGAAAAATCGGCAATGACCATGCAAAAATATTTTTGCTAAAATATTAATTTGTGAGTAAAATTCATTTATATCATTAAAAACAAAACAATGATTACCATTTAATTAAATAAGTCACAATTTCAATTAAGAAACTTTAAACTTATTACACCTTGAAGGTTCATACCTAATGCAACGTACATCTTATTAAACACCCGGACCATACGCGTATGGTCGGACCATATGAGTATATACGCATATGGTCATGACCATACGCGTATGGTCCAAATACTCAAATGGTCCGGAACATATACACTATAGATAGTACTAATCTTATTTGTCGTAAAAAATATGGAAGCAAAATATTATTGTTAAATACCTTCGTGAATTTACATACCAGATCTAAAATTTGAAGTAACGAATTTGTTACCAATTACACATCCGGATACCTTATCACATCTACAAATATATTATAAACACAATTAGACATAAACAAACACCAAATATCGGTTTTACAACTTATCCAAATATAATATATTCCCCCCTTATTTTATTGATTTTGTATTTACATTGTATCATAGATCAAATTTTTTTTTCAGTGTATGTTCACTTGTGTTAATATGTCTTTTGATTGAGTTAAGCCATTTCAATTGATATGATATAGTGTGTCTTTCTATGTTGTGATGTTACACTATTGATTCAGATAAGGGTGAAGGTTGGTACCTATTAAAACGTTTAAACCCGCTGCATTTGTTTGCACCTGTCCTAAGTCAGGAATCTGATGTTCAGTAGTTGTCGTGTGTTGATGTGGTTCATAAGTGTTTCTCGTTTCTCGTTTTTTATATAGATTAGACCGTTGGTTTTCCCGTTTGAATGGTTTTACACTAGTAAATTTTGGGGCTCTTTATAGCTTGCTGTTCGGTGTGAGCCAAGGTTCCGTTTTGAAGATCGTACGTTGACCTATAATAGTTTACTTTTACAAATTTTGACTTGGATGGAGAGTTGTCTCATACCACATCTTCTTATATCTATAAGATGTGTTTGCGGACAAACAATAATCTCCATGCATGTGGTAGTTTCTTCTGCTGGTTCATTTGCAATTATTGTCTTATCGAGATGATATATATTGGCACTTTTGAAGACAAGGTTTTATTGTGTACAGACAACAACCAGACCAAGGAGCAGAAAACAGCGAGAAATTCCCGCACCCGGAGGCAAAAACATGTGTGCTAGATCATAGAAAATGAACGTCACGCGAAACTCCGAAACATATAAATGACGCGAAATTAAAAAAAAAATGCTTACAAGACTAACAATGATTAAAGGTTCCTGAATTGGGAAAGGCGCAAAAATCCAGCTGGGTTTTGTGAGTTCTCAACCCTCCCCTATACCTCTATCCAATGTAGAATAAATAAACATACAGCGATACGCACAGTAAAGTCCGAGTCCGATGTTAAAATAGGTAACCGAAAAAACTAAGCAAAATGACGATGATAACATAAATAAACAAAGGAATACTGGCAGTTACTTATTTACCAGCTCCAGATCTCAATTATTCTGATTGAAAGATTATGTCTTAATCATATGTAAATCAAGCACAATCCCCCTGTTAGAGTTTAAGAATCACACCATCATAAAATATACGAGGAGAACATAATCCGTATCATGCCAACAGCTGATTTTAGAATGAATGTTTGTTACCGATGCAAAGGCCCTATGAGTGAATCAATATTAATTCCAAAACTCCCATCTTTAATGACCTGACAACAGTATGATAACTATATCCATTCTGAATAATTCTGTTTAAAGGTTTGGATAGCTTCTGAGGTGAATGACGACATTTTAATTTTAGCTTTGTATAGAATATTACCATAAAAGATTGGATGTGAAATACCTGAACGTATAAGATGTCTACATGTTGATTTATATTCACGTACTATGTCCTTGTGCCGATAACAAAATTTAGTAAATTTTTGACAAGTTTGTGATATCAAAAACCCTGGTGTAATAATTTTACATTATACAGCGATTTCATCCGTTTAAATCAAAAACGTTGCTATATTCATGAGCGAAACGAACAAGTTGAGATATACAAACACTATAAGATGGTAACAAGGGAACGTCATCATCTAAAAATGGATAATTAACAATAGGAATTGAAAAGTCGTCTCTTTTATCTTAAATTTTGGTATTAAGCTTCCCGTGAAAGATATCAAGATCCAGGAAGGGGCAGTGTTCATTGTTAGTATTAGCTTTATTTAAAGTCAGTTCAGCAGGATAAATCTCTTTAGTGTATATACCGAAGTCGTCATTATTGAGAGCCAATATAGCATACAAATATCTAAAAGTGTTTTTAAATGTTTGTATCAAATGTTGTTTCGATGGGTTTTTGCTGATTTTAGGTTCAAAACTCGTAACAATACAGAAACAGGTCCGCAATAACTGGTGCACAATATGTCTCCATTGCAATTCTGATAACTTGACGATATACGGATCTCAATAGCGAACACAAATGTTATCCAGTAAAATTTCAAGTGCAGTTATCGTATCAAAGCAGGTCCAATTAACATAGTTCTTATGTTTTTTGTTACTAAAAAATTACCTAAAAGAGTTTGAACATATATATTCGCATTCTGACTCTTTAAATGCACATTTAATTAAATGTGCGAATTTTTTCTTTATCAAACCATGAGGCAATAAAGTGACATCTTGAGTAAAAATCAAAACTTTGAACAGATTCGAAATCACCAATACATGTATAAGCATGCAATTCATCAAGTACTTACAACGAATTCTTGACACTGCAAAAGTAATTAATTCCGCTATTTCCAATGGCCAACTTATTTGTGGATAGAGCAAAACGTGTTTTGTCGGGGATATTTGACTTCGTCTACATACAAGTCTATATGCAATTTATATTATATTTTAGTTTTGTAATAAAACTGTATAAAGAAATCCACGAAATAGGGAATCGAAGGAATAATATGAAATCCACGATATTGCATTCATGGCTAGCCATACAGGCAAGTAAAGTTTAACTACAAGTGCTAGTATATATTGTTAATAGTTTAGCTTGCATTCAATTTTAATAAAACCTTCTTAGAGTAAAACATTTTTTTTTCAAGATATTATATAAATAATCCTCAATAAATATATAATTGCAACTGCTTACATTGAGTGAATGATAACAATACAGGAACAGACAGATATACAACATTCAATAACATAATAAATATTTGTAATTATTTATGTTGCCACAATTAACAAACTTTACACACTGATTTCAGTGCCCTCAGTGCCTGTTTGCCTGAGATTTAAGTGGTCACATGTTCATTCATTATGTATCAACATTGGAAATTGAAACTAGGGATACACTAGGAATAATAATTTTGTTGACTAATTATGCCAACCTAAAATTATTCTTATACAGGTAAACAGATTCTTTACATATATTGTTAACCTATTTAATGATATCAGAAAGACCTAGACAAATCGGATTGCTCGTGCTTGTTATATATATGTATATCAATATTTATGTTATATGACTCGAATATCATCTCGATGAATAATAGATTGCATCTGGTCTACAATACATACGAAATGCTGATACATAATCGTGAGAACATTTATTGTTAATTGTTTTTTGTTTAATAAGGATAAACGTTGTAGTATGCTATGAATAAAATATGATAATTTGGGGCACATCGGTGAACATGAATATGACAGCTAATACCCCTTTAATAATATATTCATGTTTAAGTACAATAACATGTAACTTAATATTTATAACAAAAATACAAAAGGCAGAATATCTGCCGATCGAAACACCATTCCCTACATCACCCCTTTACCGCCCATGCTACTAAAATTTAGATTTTTAAAATATGTTACGTCCTTATTTTTAGAATATGTTCATGATCATGACAATTGTGGAATCACAATTATTGGATAAAATGTACTACATTCTTGGATCATTAAATATGTATAACAAATATTAAAAAAGGCAAACGCATTGACCGATTGAAACGTCATTCAATTTAAAACACCTCCATCAACCCAACCACTATCGTTTAGTTTTTCCTGAAAAATATGTAACTATAATTTTTTCTTTAACTATGTTTAAAAGTATAGAATCAAAATGCACAAGTTCATTGTACCCCTTTCACGAACAAAATCGACCTAAAGAGCAGATGGTATCATCGTTAGCTTTGGATCCGACCCTGAGATGCCTTATTTGAATTTTATGAAAGACAGAAGATACTCGAGGTTGTAAAGTTCACTCGATATCTTATCACCACAACCGTTTTTGCGATTATTCATAACTGCTGTGTCAAAAAAGAGATATTCACAACAAGGTCAAAAAACAAGTTAGCATTTACAAAATCATGTTTTTAATGATGCATGTTAATTTTATCACAAGTTGGGGGGCTTGGAAATCAGAAAATTAATGAACTTGTAGACAAATAGTTCTAGTTGTTCTTGAGACTGAAAGAGATCAGGAAAATTTGCAGAAAACATCATTTCCATACACAGAAACTTATATAGATTATTTGTTATTGTATTTATCATTAGATTGAAGTAATGAAAAAGCGTAAATAAATCTGCTTTGCTATGTAATGCATTATTTTTTCTGACCCCTGAACTTGGCCTCAATTCCAAGGTTAAGCATCAATCACCTTATTGCATACTTTCTTAAGCTATATATAGTTGTTTGATGCTAGTTATAAATCTGATCAATTCCTTTTGGCCGATAACTGATTATGTATCTGAGATGTATTTAAGGTATTTTGCACTTATAATCTAGCTAATTAATGATAATATATTATTCAGTGATTTAATTGTCCATTTTAACAAAGTTAAACAGTAACTATCTGTTTGAAAAAAATCCAAATCTATTGACTTATGACTAAATTATTTACAATAACGAACTATAACGACTTAGTATTATGTTTTTGAAAGGCAATTAATGAGTTTCCGTCACTCTATTAAGTATGTAAGATACATATCAACTGGTAAAATAATATGTTTACTTGCTCCCATGTTCAATGATGATGATAACAATCGAAACAAGCAATTATAATACGCCATCTTGATTGTTCTGTTAAAGAAATGCGTTCTTGTTGATATGGTAGTTAGAAAAAGAAGATGTTGTATGATTACCAATGACACAACTATTCACAAGAGACCAAATGACACAGAAATTAACTACTATAGGTCACAGTACGGCTTTCAACAATGAGCAAAGCCCATACCGCATAGTCAGCTATAAAAGGTTCCGAAATGACAGATGTTAAACAATTCAAACAAGAAAACTAACGGCCTTATTTAATACATGTGTAGTTTATATTGTTACATTTAAATCAATGTATATGCTCAATGAAAATACGACTAGAATTATGATACCTTTCGTTGATTGTACACTTGCAAAGACTGTTACATTTCCTGCCATATGTCCCTTGACCGCAAGGAATGCAAGGTTCTTCATTCGTAGATTTTGAACCGGCCTCACATTCTGCAAAGATACAAATTCATTATTCTGTTTTATTTTGAATATTTTATAAATATGAGTGTTACCAAGAATGAACTATAGGTTCATTAGTTCAGGAAATGTTTGTTCTTCTGATCATCAATTTGAATTTGGATGCATAATGGAAACGTTAATGACAAAACAAATGTGTGAGATTGAAGAAGTTAGAAACACATTGATCATAAGTGGTCATGTATAATGTATAATTGAAAACCATGTTTTCTCAACAACATATTGAATCAAAAACATTATATATACAATATGAAAAGATACAACAATAGATATAAGAAGATGTGGTATGAGTGCCAATGAGACAACTCTCCATCCAAGTCACAATTTGTTAAAGTAAACCATTATACGGAGCCTTGGCTCAAACCAAACAACAAGCTATAAAGGGCCCCAAAAATGACTTGTGTAAAACCATTCAAACAGGACAACAAACTGTCAAATCATTATAAAAAACGAGAAACACTTATGAACCACATCAACAAACGACAACCACTGAGCAACAGGTTCCTGACTTAGGACAGGTGCAAAGAAATGCAGAGGGTTTAAATGTATATCTTGATAACCCTACTTACAAGAAAATTAACAACACGATCTGCCTCAGAATTCGGGCAATGTGAAATTATGAAAATGACAATATTAAAAATATAACATATATTTGCATTGCATATTTATCAGAAGTACTTCTCATCTTTAATGTTGTTGTATTTTAACAACTCAATCGATGTCACATTTGGATTTAGAAATCAACTGTATTGGATTATGTGTAAGAAAATTTTGATTTTTCGAAATACTGAGGATTTTCTACCCATTACATAGATAAGCTTAGCTGTATTTAGCAAAATCTTTCGGAGTTTTTGGGTCGTCAACGCTCCTCAATTTCGTACTTTATTTTACCTATTTAACTTTATTGATGGAGCGTCAATGAAATGGTTTTAGTAGTCGAAAAACGTGTATGGCATACAATATTTTAGCCTGGTATTTTTATGACTATATGACGTACTAAATTAAAAGTTTGGTATATTTAATGACATTTTTGAGTCAACGAAGATATGTTATGTACAAAGTATTAAACTAAATATTTAGGGAGTTCTTAACTTCTAAATAATTTGTTTGAAAGATTTCTCATTAGTTGACTTCTATATAATAGAAGAAAACACAATTAAGTCAGTTTTATTTTGTTGACTTTTAGTAAAACATGTTACGAATAGTTTGATGTCAATATAAAATCGGCATGCAAAAAGAAAGGCAAAAGAAAAAACATTCGTTATTTTTTACATAATATCCTATGTTTATAGTTTCAAATTCATTTAGCTGAACTATATGCGATTTAGTCCCTAATTTATTATATAGACCATCGATCCTGGCTTTTTTTGAAGAATGCATGTCACAATGTTTTTTTTTTCTATTTTTTTTTTTTTTTTTTTTTTCAGTAGTTTTAATATCTCCGAATGGTTTTAATAATAAAAGGTATTGACCACACTAGCCAACACTGATCACATCTGTACTGTGTTATAAAAATTATGTACTGATATAACGGTATCATAAATCAGGAAAATTGTTAACTCAGGATGGATTGTATAATGCAAATGACAGCAATATTGTTATACAATGACAATATATGTTTGTCCGCATCAATTTAGATTACCAGCATTTCCTCTGTATATTGAAAATACTGAACCGTCTCTATCAATCTGATAGTTTAGACATCTCAAGGCGGTTTGTAAAACAATCAATGTTCGACCTCATGAACCAAAACTGACCATATTTGTAATTAATTATGAAAAAAATATACAGTAATTTATTATGCAAACAAATATAGCGGTTTTATTAATCAGTAAATTTGTTAATTTAGGATGGATTGTATAATACAAAAGACAGCAGTAGTGGTACAAAATGACTAAGAAATTTTGTTCGCATCAATTTAGAGTACCAACATTTTCTTCTTTTAGTCTTAATACTGAGCCGTCACTAAAAAAAGTAAGTTTTAATATCTCACGATGGATTGTATAACACAACTGCTACGTCCGCATCAACCAAAATGTTACCATTTGACTATGTACTTATAATAGAAATTACATTGCGGTATCATAAATCAGTAAATTATTTAATTCAGGATTGAGTGTATATTAATACAAATGACAATTATATTGATACACAATGACTACATAATGTTGTCCGTTTCAATTTTGGGTGCGAGCAATTTCGTCTTTTCATTCGAAACACTAAACCGTCACTAAATATAAATAGTTTTTATATTTAAGGATTGTTTGTTTAACAAAAATGCTTTCAGGATTCACCCACCACTGTCCATTCTTGTATTTTATGATGAAACGCATATGGTGGCATCCTAAATCGGTTAGTATGAGTCTGCCGAAACTGATCAAAAGGTTCAAAAGTGCTTCAGACAATTATTCAACAAATTATATATCCGAGCTGTAAATAAATTTCGTATGAACGTTACTTCGAAAAAATAATCGGAAATTCAAGGCAAATAAGTGAATTACAATGACAAATCTATGCTATGTGTAGAAAAAATATTTAAGAGGAAGTTGGGCCCCCGATGGCCGAATGGTCTACGTAGTCGAACTACTGTATCACTAGCCTGTCAACATTGATGTTGTGAAATCGAATCCCGGACGTGGCAGGTGCGGTCGATTCCAATCTTGATAAACTAGGATTTTCACTGTTCTTACTGAAGGTTGAAGTTCTCTTCGTTCATCAGTACAAACTGACCACCCCGAAATAGCACAATAGTGCTGAAAGTGGTGTTAAATACCAATCAATCAATCAATATATTTAACAGGAGACTGCAAAACATGAGGAACGAAGCAATAATATTAATCATGTAACTATTCTTTTATATAAAATTAAATTTCCAATTCATTGGATCACCTTTTGTCATGTTTATCCGCCTTCGATTTACCTGCATATATATATATATATATATGCACTTCATGTTTGCGGTATACCATCTTTTCCGCAAGTTTATTGTTTTCTGTTTGTATTAAATTGATAATTAAGATTCATTTTGTTATATCTCACCGGTGATCCGTTTATTTTGCAATCGCCATGGCAGTCAGCAGTGTTTAAGAAAATCCGTTGTTCGACCTGCTAGTCAAATGCGTTTTGTTAAAATATACTTTTTCACTTTTTTGGTCTTTTTGTAAAATGTTGTTTGTGCTGTATTTAGACCCCTCTAACAAGAAATTTGTTTTGCATGCACACGTATAAAAATTGCGGTTTTTATCCAAAGCAATCATAGGTTTGAACGTTGTTTTCAATTTAGACTTGTTTATATTTTTTCGTTTGGGCTTGTATTATATTTGCCTTCGGGTTTATATGATCCGTTTATCTTATTTTGACTCCTCAAAATCCAAGAGTCTATCCTAAATTGAGATAAATTATATGGCCTTCCAAATACCGTCTCGATTCCTAACATCACTGAAGAGACATTAATTGTCGAAATCCGGATATGGTGTACAAAAATATTTGCACCTTTGTTTGCGGTATACCATCTTTGCCGCAAGTTTATTGTTTTCTGTTTGGTATTAAATTAATAAGTAAGATCCATTTATTACACCTTGTGATCTGTTTATTTGGCAATCGCCAATGGCATTTAGCAGGGTTTAAGAACATTTGTTCAACCTGTTAGTCAAATGCGTTTTGTTAAAATATACTTTTTCACTTTTTTGGTCTTTTGGAAAATGTTGTTTGTGCTGTATTTAGACCCCTCTAAAAAGAAATTTGTTTTGCATGCACATGTATAAAAATTGCGGTTTTTATCCAACGCAATCATAGGTTTGAACGTTGTTTTCAATTAGACTTGTTTATATTTAGACTTGTATACTTATATATATATATAGTAGTCGAAAAACGTGTATGGCGTACAATATTTTAGCCTGGTATTTTTATGACTATATATGAGTACGTCTGAACCAGTGACAACTCTACCACAGATTTTATCCATCGGATCACCAGTAATGGTGATACAAGGCTGAAAACACATTCTGTATACATAATTCGTCTAAATAACAGCCCAACAATGTTAGGTCTGTAAATTTGCGGATGCAATTTTTTTGTTTTTCCCTGGCCGGGGTTAGGACTCATGCTACTGAGATATCGTGGCACCAAATCGCCTTGCACTATGCCCGACGCGCTAGACCACTCGACCACCTACAGATGGGTGCGGTCCTAACCTGTACACAAGTTAACTTAAGCAGTCCTTACGACTGCTCTATATGTTAACTTTGGAAAATTTTAGCAGACCTGTAAGTTTACTTTATCCCTAGCAGACCAGACCTCATGTCTGCTTTTATAGGACTGCTGAAGACCAGTCCTAAGGACAAGTTTTCTAGAGCAGACCTGTTCCCAGGACAGGTCAGCTCGACCAGACCAGAAAGGACTGCTTGACCGGACCAGACCAGACCTGTAGACAGGTCTGCTTGACCAGTCCAGACCTTTGGACAGGTCTGCTTGACCAGACCAGACCTGTGGACAGGTCTGCCTGACCAGACCAGACCAGTGGACAGGTCTGCCTGACCAGACCAGACCTGTGCACAGGTCTGCTTAACCAGACCAGACCTGTAGACAGGTCTGCTTGACCGGACCAGACCAGACCTGTGGACAAGTTTGATATTAAACAGAGCAGTCTTGTCAGTCATGGTGACAGGTCTGCTTTTTAATCGCTCCTATGGATATTCTTTACCACGTTGATACATACAATAAAAGCAGTCCTGTTTACAAGTTAACTTTGGATCATGTTAACTTGATTTTGGAAGAGCAGACCAGACCAAAGTTAACTTGGGATCAAGTTAACTTTATCTTAGAGGAGCAGACCAGACCAAAGTTAACTTTGAATCATGTTAACTTTATCATGGACCAAACCAAAGTTAACTTATATAAGAACAGGTCTGAGTTCACTTTTGATAGCAGACCTGGTCATAAGTTAACTTGTGTGTAGGACTGCTTGTGGCAAAGTTAACTTTGTCCAAAGTTAACTTCAATTCTGGACATGGACCTGTCCTGAAGTTAACTTTTCGGGCAATCATTAAACAGTCATAGGACCAAGTCTGCTTTTTAGGTTAACACAAATTCTGTCCTAGGACCGGTCACAGCAGTCATAAAACCGGCCCTAAGTTAACTTTAACCAGTCATAAAGTCTACTTATTAAGTTAACTAGCTGTACAGGTTAGGACTGCATCCATCTGTAGGCTTGACATAAACCAAGCTTTCGGTGGCCGGGTGTTACCTTTCCTCGTCAGTTTGTATCCAGCATCGTAACACAGTACATGAAATATAAGGCATGAAGATGGAATATTACAGATCAGCTGAATTATCTATCGTAGAGGATCTTACAAATTTATGTAGGATGCAGTCACAGAAATAATCATATTATAAGTACGTCTGAACCAGTGACAACTCTACCACAGATTTTATCTATCGGATCACCAGTGATGGTGATACAAGGCTGAAAACACATTCTGTATACCTATTTTGTCTAAATAACAGCCCAACAATGTTAGATCTGTAAATATGCGGAAGCAAATTTTTTGTTCTTCCCTGGTCGGGATTCGAAATCATGCTACTGAGATGTCGTGGCACCAAATCGCCTAGCACCTTGCACTATATAAATATATGCCGATCAACAGTTTTCGTAGAAACCCTTAGTGTTGGAAATATTTAAAAATGATTCACCAACAGACTTTACCCTGAGACCAAGGGAGGTGAAATAATCTCAAACATTCTCAGAAACAGAAATTACTCAAAAATCAATGATATTGTAAGTTACAAAATAAATATTATCAGAAAATCAATATCTTACCAACACAAACTCCATTTCTTTTTACATAATTATCGCAACAAAATTGTTCTAATCCTCCACTACAATAGAAATACAAAGATATAGAGTTATTTATTATTGTAATGGGTAAATACGATACAGCCACAATATAGCCCCTTATTTCTAGCTAAAATTTCAAATAATAATGACAAGTATGATAATCAAACATGGCTAAACAATGACTAAATAGGAAATAGATATTTGTGTACAAATCTGAAAAATCAGCGTCACAAATAGCACATAGTTGAATGTTATTATGAATTTATTCAAAACATGTAAAGTTCCATTGATATGATACCGCGCATACGCCGACAAAAATATTTTCTGACAAAATAATTTTGATATCAACGACATATACGACTTTGAAATTTTAAATTTCAGTTAAGCATACCGATTTTCCTATGCACACGGACCTTTAGCTGGGATCAAATGAACATGATGAAAACGTCCCTTGTTTATTACATGATTGCTAAACATTTATTTCTTAAAAAATCATACATAGCAATAGCATCGCATGCAATTTATAATATATCAAAAACAAATATACTCATTGTTTTGCCTTCAAACGTTTCGGTTTAAGCGTTTCTGACGCATGCAATTTATAATATTTTATTTTAATTTAAATCTTTCTTTTTTTTTCAGATCATTATTTTTGTTATTCACCCGTCGACAATATATATCACTCGATATGTTCTTAAAAAGAGAATATACCTGCTTCTTCTGAAACAATCAGCTTGAGATGCTATCAGTCTTATAAAAACTATCAAATACAACACAAAACAAATATATTCTGCAATATTTCGGTTCATATCTAAAATATAACACCAATTTGCTTTTGAGGAAGTAATTTGGAATAACTTCCGCCAATTTATATTGTATATTTGAAAAAGATAAAAAATAGTTTAAATGCTATAAACCATGCCGGATGTGAACATAAATTGTCTTATTATGAATTATAAATAGACAGTTCAGGAAACAATCGTTGTGAGTCATATTTATTTGTGATTGTTCGTTCATTAATCAAACATTTTTAATAAGATCATTTGCTATCAACAATCGCAAAATGATGTTAAATTAAAATAGAAACTCTTTGGTCGAAATAAACTGACAACGCCATGGTTAAAAGGAAAAAAATACCAACAGACAAATAGACAAACAAAAATACACAAAACACAACATAGAAAACCAAAGAGTGAGCAACACGAACCCAACCAGAAACTGGGACGAATGCAAGTGGTCCGAAAGGGTAAACAGATCTTGCTCCACATGTCCTCATGCATATACCAGTGATAGGTCTTATTTTGTTCATCACATCTGGCGAAAAAGGAATAGGATTGTAGTAACGACAGTTGGAACATAACCGTCGTCATCTGTTCATGAGTTATACATAACTGAGCAATCAGAAATATAGCACAAGTGTGTGGATGGGTAAGGGTAACGTGGGTGGATATGTGTATGTGGTGTGTGTGTATGTGTACCCTATCCAGTTGTTATTTGAAGTATGTGGTGAGTAACCTTCTTCCTTCAAACTATTCCTATCTTATTATAAAATTAGGAATGAAAATGTGGAATGTGTCAAAGAGACAACAACCCGACCAAAGAGCAGAAAACAGCCGAAGGCCACAAATGGGTCTTCATCACTGCGAGAAAATCCTGCAACCGGTGGTGGGCTTCAGCTGGCCCCTAAACAAAATTAAAAAAAAAACATACAAGACTAACAAAGGCCAGAGGCTCCTGACTTCAATCCTACAATATATATTTTGTTAAAGTACTGTTCTTTGTCTGTTCATTTCATGGCAAAATAAAAAGGATTCTTATTACTTCCTTTGTGTAATGTTGCTATTATTACATTTCAATTTTATCGTTTGAAATATGTAGGAAAAAAATATCATACTCCTAACGAATATAATTTGTATAATACAAACTTTACAAGTAGTAATGCTCAATATGTGTCGGACATTGAATACTAACATGAAGTAAGGAATATAATTACATGAAGAAATACATCGACATTTTTTATGTATTATTATAGTATTATAAATAATATATTCGTTCTATAATTGTTTATTTGTTCCTCGAAATGATAATTTAAAGTTCAACGGAAACAAAGAACTGCATAAATGTACCCATTACCTACCTCGATGTATTTGCTTGAATATAGTTTGCGTGTAAAAAATCTCTATCATATGGCAATCTATACAGAATAATTTGTTAAAAAAGAAATAGGAATACCGTTTTTTTTTTTTTTTAGTTTTTTTTTGTCAATTTCTAGAAAATAAGAGTACTTAGTATGATTAATTTGATTTACAAGTATCAATTTAGAACTTAGAAACAAAACAATTATATTGGAAGATTGGAAGTTAGGCAACTATTCACGGAAGGATTATCAATCAAAATAGTTAAACCCATGACTGTAAGTGAAAGAGAACATAAGTTGGTCAGTATGCATAAATATAATCAAACTGCATAAAGCCACTTGTCAGCGGTAACCAAATAAACTGTCACTTTTCAGTTTTGTTAACTGGTTTAACCTCGCCTTTTTTGTGGTTGTTCTTTGTTGTTTGTCTCTGTGTGTACGCATATTTTCTAAGGGAAGTCCAATGTTTGTGGATGGCGTGGACTGTTGTGCTGTCCAGTGTTTAAAGTTTGTGTGGACTTTTGTTCTGTCTAATGTTTGTTGTGATTTGGACGGTTGTACTGTCCAATGTTTGTAGTTTAGAAATTAATTTCTGTACATAGCTTTATAAATGTATACTTTGCAACACAACATTTGATCAGTATGAGCAATTATTTGAAAAATGATCTACATTTTCCATAAATTCTGCAGAAATATTGTCATAAAAATGTATACATATCTTACCAGTTCTTTCTGAAATTTCATCAAGGGATAACCAAGTGTTTCCACAATGATAACAACTGGAATTATCACTCCTGAGGTAAGCTGATGTAATACAAGGGAGTTGCTTCTTCACAGTGTGCAATATGTGTTCAAAAAAAGACAACCACTGCAAACCAATATTGTTTCACCTTGTCAAGGATGTGGTTATAAGTCATGTGCTGTAAATTGAAAAGAAATTTAAACCAACTTAAAACATTTCTCTTTCAAAAGTAATACAATTTCAACAACAAGTTTGGTTACACACAAATGTCTTGCTAGAATAGTATTCTTGTTAACAAGCATTCAGCGTACTAGATTTACCAACGTGTAAAATGTAATGAGGGTGTAAAGTGTCAAAAAGAATGTCTACCTATTGATAACGAGAAAATAACCTAAGGTATAAAACTAGACCATGAGATTAAAACAAGTTAAGATGACATATGTTAGGTTGACACGTCCACAAGCAATAATGTTGACTTATCATAATTAGTCAATTTAAAGCTCAAATATTGCTGATATATCATATTATAGAGAATGTGACAAAAATATGACCTTACCCTACATTTTTCCCAAATTTACATAATGAATGAATAATGAATATAGGTCATTGTCAGAATTGAGGTACCTGACTGACATGATCATTCAATAAGCTATATAGGCAACATTTTTTGTAGTCATAGGTGAACAGTTCCTGATTATACAGATTTCCAGTTTCAAACGTTACCCTGCCATAAGAAAAGCAGATGCTATGTCTTTTAATCAACTAATTGATATACCAACTTGTAGAATTTCATTCGAAAGTATTATGTAAAGTTTTCTCTAATCTCAATGATTTATTTTATAAGTATGAACATATCATAAACATGATAAATACATCCTAGAAACTTGTAATTTCAAGATTTTTGTGGTTTTCAAGTTTATCTTGTTATAAAGCAATTGATAATATCATTAATCAAAAGTAAGCTTATAACCTTCCGATTCGATTCATCATCTTTGAACATGCTCACACACATGCCAATATATGCCCCTTTGTACATACCATTCAGACTGTTTTTCCCTCAATGAGAAGGATAAGAATTTCATTGCGTATTCTGTATTGATAAACACTTTTTTTTCCTTCAAACTGCATAGTAGAGCTTGTCTGCATCTATCCTGATTGGCACAACGAAGCAAGTCCTGCTTCCAAGACAAGATATTGCATGTTCCTAATGCAATATCCTTAAGGAGATAAGACTTTAACTCACACCAACTGATTTTTGACAGCAATATTATTTACATACTGTAAGACAGTAGAAAAACGTTGTCAATATAAGGTGTTGTGTTTATGTCAAGGTTTGGATCTCCTCTAATGTGGTTTCCTCAAACTTTAAAGAAAAAGAGAGACCAATGGAAAATGTTTGTTTGTTTATTAAAGTAATAAAAAAATTGTTTTTCCCACGAGAATGAGTTATCGGAATTTACCTTAAGAAAATCGTTAAGAAGACTATGAGGAGATGTGTCCTAATTTCGAGGCAAAATATAGTTAGCAAGCATTTTGTGTCCGGGGATAGACGGACATCACATAGTATTCACATCAAATCAATAGGGATCTTCATTTATATATGTATATATAAACATATTTAGACTCTTAAAATTCAAGAGTCTACCCTAAATTGAGGTAAAGTATATGGCCTTCCAATACCGTTTCGATTCCTAACATCGCTGAAGAGACATTAATTGTCGAAATCCGGATATGGTGTACAAATTTTTGCACCTCATGTTTGCGGTATATCATCTTTTCCGCAAGTTTATTGTTTTCTGTTTGGTATTAAATTAATAATTAAGATCCATCCATTTTGTTACATCTGGTGATACGTTTATTTGACAATCGCCAATGGCAGTCAGCAAGGTTGTTCGACCTGTTAGTCAAATGCGTTTTGTTAAAATATACTTTTTCACTGTTTTGGTCTTTTAGAAAATGTTGTTTGTTCTGTATTTAGACCCTTCTATCAAGAAATTTGTTTCAGATGCACACGTATAAAAATTGCGGTTTTTTATCCGAAGCAATCATAGGTTTGAACGTTGTTTTCAATTAAGACTTGTATATAAACATATATATTTATATTCAAATGACTTGCCAATGTTCATGGAGATAATTGTGTTGTATTTGAAAAGTGCATATAATTATATATAACGGAAAACGGAAAGTCATTAGGAAAATGGCAAAATCAAAAGTTCAAACACATCAAACGAATGGATAACAACTGTCATATTCCTGACTTGGTACAGGCATTTTCCTATGTAGAAAATGATGGATTAATCCTGGTTTTATAGTAAGTTAAACCTCCATCTTGGTTGATAGTCGCATACAATTCCATTATACTGACAACGATGTGTGAACAAAACAAACAGACATAATAGGTACAAATGTCAAAAATAGGGGTACAGCAGTCAATATTGTGTTATAATCTTAATTACTATAAAAGCAAACAAATATGTCAACAAAGAAAAACAAGAAGGCATATAGACAAAGCACATTAGCAAAAGCGAAAGACAAGAATACAAAAAAATACCATAGCACAATAACATAATGACGGGATGTATAAGTACCGAGCCACGTCAAGTGGATATTGCCAAAAATAGACTAAACAGTAAAAGTAATAATTTACAAAGGCAAAACGTATTCATTAAAATTCAAATACAATTCCGTTAATTTTATCAAATGTATTACTTCCATCTTGACTGAATGTCAGTGAGTCAGTTTCAGCTGTACTTTGCTTTAATGTCAAGTGGCAAATAGTTCATGCATATTCAAATATAGAATATCTATGTAATGAGCACACCGTAATACCTTTGTATAAACGATCACCAAATACATTCACTCTATACAAAAGTAATTTACCTTCTGTCATATTTTCACCCAAACTAAAATGACGATTTGAGCCTCATGCAGGAACACCAAAACTATATTTGTGACTAGTCACGTCCTTAAAGCAGCTCCTTATTTTGATTACATCATTTTCAAGCAAAAATAAATAGCAACTTCTACATTCGACTCATCGGTTTGAAAGGCTGATATTCCACATCTGAATGAATCTTCTGCCATTTTCAAAGCAAAAGTGAAAGTAGAGAATAGTCCCGCAGAAAATATGCAAACTAAAAGCATTTTAATGTTAAATCATATATTTTCACACTGAAAAATATTTTTTATATAATTTAAAGTTAATTTGACCTAAAATTTCAATTTTAAAAGATATTACTGTAACCATGAAAAATTATTGTTTATTTTGATGAGTAGGAGTTAGCTCCCTTTGTCCATTTATGAATTCATAACAACATCTGACCAGTGTATATTAAATTCTGGCATATGTGCAATTGGTACATGTGGTAATATTTTGAAGTCTAAAACAACAATTTACAATCTTCCATTGGACATAAAAAGTAAAATAACAAAAATACCAAAATAAAAAAAAAAATTCAAAACGGAAAGTTCCTAATCAAATGGCAAAATCAAAAGCTCAAACACACCAAACGAATGGTCAACAACTGTCATATTCCTGACATGGTATAGGCATTTTCTTATGACGAAAATGGTGGATTAAACCTGGTTAATAGCTAGCTAAACCTCTCACTTGTATGACAGTCGGCCACAGACAACACCTAAATTCCTCTATTAGTTCTTAATAAGGTTTTGTCTCATTAAACAAAATGCACGTAGTCTTGTTGTCAAGTCTTTTGTGTGTGTAATGTCAATATTAGTCCAAAAATATATCCAACATTCAGAAAGATTGCACTCTAGAATTTTACAAATTTAGACAGTACACATCCATACCACTATAAACAAGTCAAGAGATGTTCCGAAAACTGTAAATATTACCTTTTTAGACCTGACCTAATTACTCTTTCCATTTTAAAATGAGTTAAAATACAATATCCAAAAATTTATTTCACCTCTCTTCTTTCATTTCCACCCAATCCATAGTACTAAAATAACGAGGTCCGATTTGTAAGCCGGAATGTGGTAAAAACGACGAATCAAAGAATTCAACGTTATATATAACTAATATAGGACAATGGTGTTGATTAGAAATACACCATTCCAGCCCTTTTGTTTTCCTCATAATTAACATTACCAATAATTAACAAGTTCCGGGTCGAATCCGATACCGATACCAAACGTATATGTCACCTGTTACCTATTACCTAATCTGTACTTCCGCATCTGTCAGGCGCACCACCAAACGGTGTATTTGGGATTTGCTATATACACGGGTCATAATCACACATAAACTTCGTCATTAAACAGGGTTGACACTAATAAATTCAATCATTGTCACATAGTTTCCGGTTGTAATATTTAAATCAGCAAAACGGCAAATCAACGAATTCAATTTTATATATAACTAATACAGGACAATGGTGTTGATTAAGAATTATACCATTCCAGGCCCTTTTGTTTTCCAAATAAATAATATTACCAATAATTACATAATAAGTTCCAGGTCGACGGGTTCAAGCAGAAAGATTTTGAAAGCAGAGAAAACCGTGCACCTTATAATCAGCATGATTTCATCAGATGATAAAACCAATACTAAAATTCCAGGCTAGAAAAAAGGCTTATACGTAATTAGATACCAAAATTCAATCACGGAACCGCGATGTCGCGGGTGTGTTCTAGTAAAAACTACGAAATGAATGAGAAAGGGTAAGACAAAAAGAAAAAGTAAAAATACACTTTAATTAAAGGGAACTATATTCAACGAAAAGCCAGGTCATTAATTGTGGTCTCGGGCCAGTCGCATAAACTTCCATTATATTGACAACAATGTGCGAACAAAACAAACAGACATAATTGCTGTTCATGTTGTTTTCATTGAACTAGTACACATTTTGTTTAGGGGCCAGCTGAAGCCCTCCTCCGAGTTTGGCATTTTCACGCTGTGTTGAAGACCATGCATTAGTGGCCCTCGGCTTTTTTCTGCTCTTTGGTCGGGTTGTTGTATCTTTGACACATTCCCTATTTCCATTCTCAATTTTATAATTATTGTGTATACAAATTGCTTCAGGATATTTTGTATCAATGGGTCACTTATTTCAATACAATGATAAAGAAATCAGTCCTGGAGGGAAATTTAAAACGTTGGTGTGAAGAAGGAAACCATAAAAATATATATCAATATCACTTTGCAGAAAGTTTCCTGATTGCATGCTGCTTTATTCACTGAGGTTTCATCAATTTTTATATATTTTGATAAATCACCAATAAACAGCACTTTGCATGATTCTCATGATTGTCTTGGGGAGGGATAAATCCTACTTTGTAAAAATCACTGATTCAAGCAAAAAATTCTCTGAAACTGACATTATCAAGATGCTTGATTTCTTGATTGACAACATATATGTTACGTTTGGAGGACGTGTTTTTCAAAAAAACTATCGGCATTCTCATGGGAACCAACTGTGCCCCTCTTCTTGCCGACTTGTTCCTTTATTCCTATGAGTCTGACTTCATACAGGAACATCTTAGGAAGAAAGAAAAGAAGTTACAAGTATCCTTTAACTTTACTTTCCGCTATATAGATGATGTTCTCTCACTAAATAATTCAAAATTTGGTGACTATGTTGAACGCATCTATCCCATCGAACTAGAGATAAAGGATACAACAGATACAGTCAAGTCTGTCTCATATCTTGACTTACATCTAGAAATTGACAATGAGGGTCGGTTGAAAACAAAACTTTACGACAAAAGAGATGATTTCAACTTCCCAATTGTGAACTTTCCATTTCTATGTAGCAACATTCCAGCAGCGCCTGCATATGGAGTATATATCTCCCAATTGATACGATATTCCCGGGCTTGTATTTCCTATCATGATTTCCTTGATAGAGGGTTGCTGCTCACAAGGAAGCTATTAAACAAAGAGTTCCAAATGGTGAAGTTGAAATCATCCCTTCGATAATTTTACGGACGCCATCACGAGTTGGTTGACCGTTATGGAATATCCGTTTCACAGATGATAGCGGATATATTCCTAATGTCATAACTACAATCCCGTTCCCTTTTCACGAATGTGACCTACCGAACTAGACTATTTACCGGGTTTGTACTAACATGAGCAACTTGACGGGTGCCACATGTGGAGCAGGATCTACTTACCCTTCCGGAGCACCTGAGATCACCCCCAGTTTTTGGGTGGGGTTCGTGTTGCTTAGTCTTTAGTTTTCTATGTTGTGTTTTGCGTACTATTGTTTGTCTGTGTTTTTTTTTAATTTTAAGCCATGGCGTTGTCAGTTTATATTCGATTTATGAGTTTGAATGTCCCTCTCTCAGGTAGACAGTTACTTAAGTATGCAATTTAATATCCCGGGATAACATAGTTTGATAAATTTCAAAAGAGGAAAGCAGCAACTTGATGTTAACTAAACCATTCTATACAGACACATACACAATGTATTCGCGTAAACGATATTTTGCGCGCTGAACTTTTCTTGAACCTTGGACAGTGGTGCTACATCAAAACTGATAAAAAATAACTGTCAAATCAGTTGTAAAGCGCGTAAATCATTAGATTAGTATAAATAGCACCAACAACAAAGTAAATAAATGTATCGATGCCACTCATTTAAAGCTAGCAAAGGAGACAATTTTAAAAAGTTTAATTATCCATGTTTTCCCATATCAAAATATCAAACGGTTACCTCTAACAATTTTGAGATATGTTTTTACAAGCAGTGTACAAAAAAATACAGTTGATATGACTGAAGATGACGTAGACTTTCATGTCACCCATTATTTGTCATTTGAACTCGTACGAAAGTTGTCTCATGGGCAATTATATGACATCTCCGTGTTTTTAACGTTACAAAAAAATAGATATATACAGCATGTGTGTGTGCGTATTTAAAAGCTGATAGTGACTATTTGATTAAAACTTACGACAAAAGAGACTTCAATTTTTAGTTATGAGTATTGTAGTTGCAACAATATTCAAGTAGCACCTCTATAAAGGGAGTTTATCTCTAGTTTTATAGACATCATTTGGCTTGGGATTCTTCTCATTCCTTTAGTTAATTGGTCCTGCTTACAAGGACATTTTGTAATCAAGGTTTATTACCAATGTAGTTGTTTTGCCGTTAACAAGATAGTTATAGTGTCCGGATAGGATCGTGGTTTTTCTAGTGATTTGATTGGGTTTTTTTCGAATGTGACCACTTTTTTCGAGTAAATATGATAAAAAATGTAAATAAATAGACTTCCTTACTGGTAAAACGTGCAAAAAGATGCTAGAACCTTATATACAAGAATATAGAAGGTAAATTAGCATTTTTGATAAATAGATATTATCAATCCTAATTATCTTGTTCTA
Source organism: Mytilus californianus (assembly GCF_021869535.1). Lineage (NCBI taxonomy): Eukaryota > Metazoa > Mollusca > Bivalvia > Mytilida > Mytilidae > Mytilus > Mytilus californianus. The sequence goes on from NW_026262712.1 coordinate 40,573,469, forward strand.
AAAACGCTTAAAATAGCCTTACAGTGCTTAATTATAAAATATAGATTTAAGCCATTTTTATACACATACCAAAGCAAAATTCAACAGAAATGTGCACATGGAATCTATGTATACTAAGTTATACAGTAACTTTACAAACATTCTTGTTTTTGCATTGAAAAGGATATTTTGGAGTGTAAACTCATTTTGATATGTCCGTGTTTTTTTCGAGAGCAGTCCATGTTTTTTCGAGTGTGTCCTTGTTTTATCGAGTGAAAAAATAAAATTCCTATGGCTGAAAATGTAATATGTCAGTGCATTTCAGATGCAAACACAAATGAAAAGGTTCAAATAAATTGCTTTAGAAAGCACGAAACATTGCATCAAACTAGTTTGATAATGCTGTATTAACATGTACATTTCATAAAAATTAATCCTTCATTTATATTCACAAATCTTCAAAATAGTGTACCCATATGGATTTCGTACAGTAAATATTTAGTGGTGTAAACAATCTTTATGAGGGCCCAGACATGTTGGACTGAGACGTACGTACACATAATGTGTACAGCGGGTAAATTTGATTTTTTTACAGAAATATATCCTTAATGTTTCATTCACTATTTGTCTTGATGAAAATATAAGTTGTCTTTGTGTAATCAGGAGTATACAGAATTTTACACCGGTGTTGAAAATATTTACACCCTGAGGCGCAGCCGAAGGTCGTATGCATTTTCAAGAACGGTGTATAATTCCGTACACTCCTGATTGTACCGAGATAGCGAATTAATATCTTACTTAGCGTTCTTTTATTTTTTTATTCCCGGGAATAAATTGAAAAAAAATCTTAGGACCAACTTCCACTACACATTTTTCAACACCGACGTTGCTGTGCATTTTTCATATATCATCTTTAATTTATTTTTATTTGAGGAAAATTTGAAAAATATATTATTGGGAAATATTGTGGAATATTTTATTTTCTTTACTTAGATTTATTTTTTTTTTTTTTTTTTTTTGACAAAAAATTTCAAATTTCCTTTTTTTTAATTCATAAAAATTCTTTTTTTTTATTTTTTTTTCCAATTTTGGCAAATATTTTATTTTTTGGAAATCTTGGTATATTTTTTTATTCCCTGGTGAACTAGGGTGAGGTGTTATTTATACCAGGGTAATTAACCAATCAGATTGCAAAATTCTTGCTTCATAAGAAATGATTTTTTATAGTTCTAGAAAAGGAAAATCTAGAACAATGTTCAATTGCTCCTACTGTGGAGAGGAGTCTTATCAAGCGTATGGTATACTTGGTCACAAAGTAATAAAGCACCAGCATAGCTAAAAAAATGATAATGTATATTTGTGAGGTGAAAGCATATTTTATACACATTATATTCTTTTTTTTTATTATTATATCAAAAAGATCGTATTTCAGCTTACATATAATTTATCGTTGTTTAATGGGGCATGTAGAGAGAGTGCTACGCTCATTGCACGTTGAGAACCTTTGCAACAGCTCTTCGAAGGGTCTTAGGTGGCCAGTTGCAAGGCAAAATTTCTATCCATATCCAAATTACTCTCATTTTCAGTGGCAGTCCAAATTTCCCTTTATCCCGAACGTCCTCTGTTACAGGGCCTACTTATTGGATTTATTGTTAATTTGTTCCCGTCTTGAACATACACGACACGTTTGCAACTGGACGTTGATTAACCAACAATGGATTATTTAGAATTGTCCGGTTTTTTTAAATTATAAAGAGGCTAAGGTTTCAACTTCATCAGTCAAAGTTGACATTAAATGTATTTGGCTATTTTTTTTAGGTCCTTTTGATCATACAGCATAAAATTATAAAGTGCTGTTTTTATTTTTTTGTTAGACATTAAACCATTCAATGTAAATAATTTTATGTGGGGGGAGGGGAGGGGTCTTTGGGTTTATACTTAATTTTTCTGATTGCCTACTCTTTTTCTTTAGTTTTCTTGTTCCTATGTTTTTACGTCACTGTAATATATCTCAATCATAAAATATTTTTGACTGTAAAAACAAAGGTAGCATGCAATAAAATTAAAAAAATATAAGTCCCTGTACTCGGTTCTTAAGACCGTTTTAAAACGAACGTCACCCATTGATTTCTTATATATCGTAATACTGCTAGGTTATAGAAAATGTTTTCAGAACAGAAGTTATCATTGAAATAAAAAAGGTTAAATTTTATCAACATTGTAATATGTTTTTGTTGGTGAATTATTGTGAATATATCATATTGTCATTCGCTTAATTACAGTTATAAACTTGTAAAAGTCAGTTTTAAAGGTCAAGAATGCCTTATTTCTTATTCATATTTTCTTCAAAAAACCCGGACCATTTGTTTAAAAACCCGAATGTTTTAACTGTTGCTCTCGAAAAAACACGGACAATGCAAACCACAAAATTTTAGGTTAAATACAACGAAATTGTTCGTCTTTTGTGCTCAAAACATGCATAGTATTCGAAATAAGATGGACAGTCATGAATAAAACTTTTATAATTGTGAAATAGCTGTTAGTTGACCTGATCGCATGTTTTATCACTCGAAAAAAACTGATCTACACTCGAAAAAGTGGACCGATTTAACTCCAAAAAACACGATCTTCGCTGGACACTTTACCTACCGTGGTTAAGTAAAAAAAAATTGTTGTTTCACACAAGTCCACGCAAAATCACATAATGTTTAATTGTTGAGAGTCTCTATGATGATTGTATCCAAAAAAAATACTGATATTTCAGGGTATGCTGTTGTTATCTTAAAAAGAAAATGATAGACAATATAACACGTGGGTGCTTCTAGTTAGTCGACATTTAACTGTTAAATTAGATTAAACTTAGACGGTAAATTTTTAAGGCATTTACTTTTTTTTTTTTTCAATTTCAAGTATCACTTTCACACATCATCATACATGATATATAACACTTATATATTTTTGGTTAATTAAGCAGTACTTTGTTTATGACAGGAATAAAAGACAAACTTTTGAATATACTCATCATAGAGACCGGGTTCGGGTTGTTCAGTCCTTAGTTTTCTATCTTGTGTTTTAGCATGTTTTTCTTGTTAAATTAACTGCTTGTGTCACTGGGAAATTTTCATTTGTGACATTCCTGATTAAAATATACAACTTAAGTTTAAAAAATAAACATATTCTAAAACATGTGATCCGTGTTTGAATGCATACCTTGACCTGGTATTTGATATTATCGTCCTTTAGTAATAGCATACGATGGTCCAAATTTTATTTGTGTAAATGAAACGGTAATAATAATGATAAAACGCACTACTTAGTCATTTTGTTTAAATATGATTTTATACTGTTTTGTGAGTAATGACTATACATATGACAAATTTTCTTATTTTACCTGTACCTTTAAAGAAGGAATTATTTATTGATTTTATGAAAACGTAATATAACAGACAATCATGTGACTCTGTGCGTAAATCTACTACGTTTATCTGTTATCATTCATGTTGATATCGACTGACTGTACATAAACTTGTTCATATTACTTTAATGAAATCATATAGAAGTGATGGATATTTGTATTTAGTCGATATTTTTTAAGTAAAATGCCACCGAAGAAACGAAAGGCTGTCTGAAAATATCAACATATGTAAGTAATGATGTTTTATATTACATATTTAGCATAACATTGATATGGAATCAGTTATTAAAAAGAAATTGAAAATACCAAAAGAAACATGCAAAGATGAAGCGAAACTGAACATGCCATTGTAATACAATGACAAACGTAATATAAATAAGTGACCTTATGCAATAATTCAATAAATGTCCTCGTTCCTGTATGCGTTCTTTAGAAAGTAAACATCAAAGTTATCTACCCTACAATATAATTTCTATTGAGCGCATACATGTATTTATTACGATTGATGGACATGCGTTTATCCGTACTTCGTACCAACTGTCTGAGGTAGAATAATACACTGGCATACATAAATTTACAATTCGACAGTAAGGTATAGTTGCGAAGTATACAGTAAAATCTACGCCACAAGCAATTACTTCAAAGATTCAAATTGTGGACTTTCAATTATTATTAAACATCATTCAACGTCTCCTGCGTATGGAGTATGTATCTCTCACTTTTATGCTAAAACACGCATGTAACTGTAATACTACCTTCGTTCAATAACACGTGTGTGGATAGCTAGGATTTTTAGCATGAAATCCATACATACATTCCATTCAATCAATTATGTGTTACTGAATAATTGACATCATGGAATTTATAAGTTGTCTTCTACGAAGACAGTTTGTCCTCATGAATCCTTTGTCTTGCCGATTCTTGTCATGGAACACTCCCTTTTTGTTCATAAAAAAACTATACGTTATATGTATCTACCTTGTGCACTTAAGTTACTACGATTGGGTAAAATTATGTTATTGTGTAAATATTTTAACAGGATTAGCAGATTACTGAATATAAATAAAAGAAGGGCTAGATATAATGAGCGTATTGCATGTGCTTTGGACTATTAAATATTATTTTTATTTATAGTTGTTGGATAATCTGCAAACAGCTAATTTCTCTGTGTGTTCATTCTATCGTTTTTTAAAATAAACTAAAGAAACTGGGTTTTTATTTGACTGTAGCTCTTAAAAACATTTACAAACTATTTACATATTACAGTGCTTTTATTAAAGTGCTGCCTCATTTTTAGACTTATACCTCGACTTTGACATAAGCGGTCATCTCAGTACCAGAATCTATGATAAACAAGACGATTTTAATTTTGAAATTATCAATTTCATCCACCTTAGTAGCAATATACCAACTTCACCTGCATATGGGATATACATTTCCCAACTCATTCGGTATTCAAGAGCTAGCAGCTTCTTCTCAGACTTTGTAAAACGTCACTAGTGTCTGAGCAGAAAGTTGATGTTTTTTTCTAAAGAAGTTCATCGGAAGATACCAAGACCTTGTTGATAAATAATCCGTATCAACTTCACAAATAATACACGATGGTCTTTTAGTATAGATTCTAGGTACTGACTTGTTTATCATCTTGATAACGTGTTATAGTATTCCTTATTTGTCTTTGTAAATTGTTACTTTTACTGTTTAGTTTACATTTGGTAATATCCATTTGAAGTGGCTCGGTACTTATACATCCCGTCATTGTGTTATTGTGCTATGGTAAATGTTGTATTCTTGTCTTTCGTTTTTACTAAAGTGATTTGTCTATGTGCCTTTTTGTTTTTTTTGTTGTTGATTGATTTGTTTCATTTCATAGTGATTAAGATTATAACACAATGTTGACTGCTGAATCCCTATTTTTGACATGTTTACCTATTATGTCTGTTTGTTTTGTTCATACATCTTTGCAACTGCCATACAAGAGAGAGGTTTAGCTAGCTATAAAACCAGGTTTAATCCACCATTTGTTATATAAGAAAATGCCTGTACCAAGTCAGGAATATGAAAGTTGTAATCTATTCGTTTCTTGTGTTTGAGCTTTTGATTTTGCCATTTGATTACGGACTTTCCGTTTTGAATTTCCTCTGAGTTCGGTATTTTTGTTATTTGACTTTTTAATTGTTTTACTATAATGATTTGAGAAGATTCTTAATAAGAAGTTACAGTGCTTTCAGCTGAGGACAAAGATGCAATATATGCCTGTTATGTTAGCGAAGTCATTTTAATATCAAGTTATGAATAGGAGAATAGTAAGCACAACCGACATAGAATGTGTAGGACTCCTATCCACTATTAAACACATTTTGATCTGAAACGGGAATTTTGATGTGATTAGATCTTAATAGAATGAACAATCTACTATTACGTCATTTTCAGTCTTTCAGTCAATTTTCAGATCTATACACTGCGGTTAATTCAGAACTGTGCAGACAATTCCCTTGCGGTCAATTAAGATCTGTTCAGTCTATCATGTCTACGTTCAGACTCTTCAGTTGTTGTTTGTACCTATCCACATCAACACCATACTGAATTATCTGAAAGTGTGCAAGCGAATTGTCTTTTTTTGTTCAGACTTTTCAGATGATATGTTAAGATCAATATGACCGTTTCACATCAATATTGGTTTACTAGTGATTTCTTTCAATACGAATTTTTCGTTTCAATATAGTTTTCTTGGGTATATTCATCTTTGACAGAATTGTCTTTCACCTTTATCCAGTCTGGAATAAAATACAATACCCATTATCATCATAGGTATTATGATGGAAAAAGGTGTGTTATTGTTATATAAAACTATAGTTTGAGCCTAATTGTTCCCTTTTTGCAAAAATGGGAGCATGAAGAAACACTTTTAACGAATTTGGCCACGTATGAATAATTAAAAATAGAGATCTATTAGCGAAATGTTTTTTGAATTGTTATTTCTGATCCAAGCATAAACATGGTAAATACATCGTCTCCCTCTCCTATTTATTTTAAATGTAAAAACTGTTCAAGGAATTTACACGATCAGTGCAGATTGTCTGTTTGTATACCATTCAGTATGGTATTTATGTTTTATTTCAAACATATTTTATTCATAAAGATATGAAAAGGATTGAGCAACAGGCACAGCCTATAAAAGCTCTCTCCATATTACATGTACACGGAATAAATCAAATATTAACAACTGTATTTAGAATAATACAATATAGTGGAACATGCATGCTACTTATGAACACACACAAGCAAATATATATTTACAGTGTTATTTACTAAATGTAAAGTATATTTAAGTATGTAGGCAATTAATCATCATTTATTCAAGTACCTTGAGACATGTAGATATCTTTTATAAGTCATTAAAAATATATATATAATGTTTGGAAGAGAAACTAAACTTACTTAGTGGAATAAATGAATTGATATTGACGGGAAAAAAGGAAAGAAATGAAAAAAATAGAAATTAACACTAAATATAACAAAAAATTCAGAAAATTTCAAAACAAACGATGAGTGTCATTTATATATTTCTGAACAGATTTTAAAATAGCAATATGCATATCATATGCAAGTAATCTGTTTCAGAAAAGAAATAAGTCAATATTTATGTCAACATTATCAACAATTGAGTAAATAGAATCAAGTAAAATATGTCTATCAACATTGTACTTAGGGCAAATAAAAAAGAAATGCTGGTTATCCTCAACAGGGTGATCACAGTTTGCACTAATAGTGTTCTCTGATAAGAACTGATTAAACAAATGAGATTTTAGGTTGCTTGCATTATTTCTGAGTTGAAAATGACTTATATTATGTTTCCTCACCCCATAGTTGAAAGGTTTAAATATTTCATCAGTCTTATAAAACTTGTCCAGTCCACTTCTAGATACACACACATGGGGATTTTTGTGTATTTAGAGGAGGACTATTCCAAAGTCTTATAGTGGAAGGAATGAAACTATTAAAGTAAGAGCTAGTTCTAGCAAGAGTAGGGTGAAAAGTATTATTTTCATTCCTCAAAGTATAAGGGGTTTGTCTGGGAAAATATTGCTGGATAAACTCATATAAGTATGCAGATGTCATCCCATTTAATATTTTATAAAACAGTATAAGCTTATGTTTATTCCGTCTATTCTCCAGAGTTTCAAATCCTAATTCAATATAAAGATTTTGTCTTGAGGAATTACGCCGTAGTCCAGTAATAATTCTAACAATTCTATTTGAATATTTTCAAGAAGGTCATACTCGTGCTTGGAGCAATTTCCCCAAACAACATTATCATACTGTAATATATGTCTAATAACAGCATAATAAATACGTATAAGTGAATTCCTGTCTATTAAATGTTTAACTTGTCGAAGCACAGATAAACGAGAGCATGCTTTCTTATAAATATTATCAATATGTGTGTTCCATGATGCTGATGACTGAAATGTTATCCCAAGATGGCAGTGAATATTTATTTTATCAACCTTTTCACCATTTATCCCAAAAAATACAGGTGGATGCTCCCTTTCCCTTTTAGTAAATACAATATTTTTTTGTTTTCTTTGAGTTAAATTGAACAGCCTATGATTTTGTCCAATTTGGATAACATCTTAGTCATCAGTCAAAGAAACAGCATGATCATCGTTCATTTAACAAATAAAGAGGTGTCATCTGCAAAAAGTCAAATATCATTAACAATGTCATTTACTATATCATTTATACAAATCAGAAATAGAAAGGGTCCCAAAACTGATCCCTGAGGGACACCTGCATGTATACTTCTAAGTGTTGATGAAAAGCCATCTGAAACTACCTTTTGTTGACCATCTGAAAGATAATTTTGTATCCAAGATAAGAGCTGATCATGTAAGCCAGATGGTTAAAGTTTATATAAAAGTCCTTTATGCAAACTTTATCAAAAGCTCTAGATACATCACAAAATACAAACCTTACATTCCTCCCACTATCCATATTTCTGATAATTTTATGATATATTTCAATTGACTGATTAACAGTAGAGTCACTTGGCTGAAATCCAGATTGAAACTTAGACAAAGGGTTATTACTCCTCATTTAGTTATACAAGTTTTTAAAAAGAACCTTTTCTATAATCTTACAAACAAGACTAGTAACAGAAATTGGACGATAGGTAAGAGCTGAATGTGGACTACCTTTTCCTTTAAAAATAGGATTAACATGTGCAATTTTCCATAACAATGGAACCTGTTTAACTGAAAGAGACATATTAAATAATTTAGTTAATGGTTTAAAAATAAAGCTACCAACCTCTTTTAAAACTTAATATTTCTTTCTCAGTGGTGACAAATTTGTTTAAATGACATGGAGGAGGCTCGTTGTTATCAGGAATTTCTGGTTCCGTATCAATATTAGCTATATTTCCTAAATGATTGTTCAGGGTCTCTGATTTGTCCAACGGGTGAATAAAAATTTGGCCAGCATGTTCTAAAAAAGGGAGTGAATCTCTGTGTTTTTTAAAAGTTGACTCGGACTTGGCAATGCGCCACCATTTACCAGGAGGTATATTTTTATCAATAAGTTGTAATGTCAGATTGCACTTATAGTCATCTTTTGCCTTTCTAACTAAACTGATAATTTCATGACGAATTTCTCTTCATTTTTTCCAGTGATCTGGACTATATAAAGTTTTTGCTTTATGGTGAATTCTGTTACGATGTCTTATTTTGTTTCTAATTAGGTTGTTCATAAATGGTTTATCATTTGGTCGTACTGTAATAGTTTTAGTAGGTATATATCTATTGACAGTACTTTCAAATGTTTTGACAAAATTCATATAAACATCATTTATATTATTTGAGTTAAAAACTACATCATCCCAGTCAGTTTCGATCAACTGGTTTTTAAGACCCTCATAATCTGCAGGTTTAAAATCTCGAATTTGTCTTTTAAACGAGTGCTGTTAGTTTTTAGTGGGGTTCATCATGTTCATGTTGCTCAGTCTTACTTTTTTGTAATCTAGTGTTTTGTAGACTGTTCTTTGACTGTTCTTTGTTTTTTTTTGGATTTTTGATATGATATTATCTATATTTAACTACGGTGGTCTATTATTTGTAAGGAAACAGGCTCGTCAACCATTACTATTACTTTTGAATTTAAAGAGGTTTGTTTGCAGTCTTTCAAATGTGTCACACACTGACCAACCCTGCTACACAAACCAAGAAAAACATATAGATATCAATTATTGTCAAATGTATTCACTGTATGTGAATTTTAATTGGAATATTCAAAGATTAACACCCAACATCATGTCAAATCAAATATATTTATGTAATGCAATTCATGAATTATGTTACAAAGTATTTTACTACTTTGATCGTGCAACATGCAACTCAACTAAATAAAACCCAATGATTTGAGTCTCAATGACATAAAGAAACAGAACTAAGTAAACGAAAGTAATGATTATTATACTCTTTTGGATTTGTTTATAGTAAGAGCGTATTATAAATTTATACTTGTCTAGGTAGCAAAGGTTTAAATGACTGAAACAGATAAGAGAATTGAAAGACTCATTATGATTATCGATTTTTATTAAATGTTTTATGTTGTGCAGTTGTGTGTCGTGATAAAATCAATTTTAATTTAAACAGGTTGATATTGTTATTCGTATAGACCAATTGATTTTCTATTCAACTTGAAACATGGAATATGACAGAAATTGTAAAGAATAAATGAACTTTAGAAACCTCATTGTACACAATCAACAATGAGTTAACATTTATAAAATAAATCAATTGGTTTAGGTGGAAAAGCATGTTCATACTTTGCACCGTGTGAATATAATGTACAATACTGCATATTAATACATGCGAGTATTTTTTAAATCCGTAAATTTAGGCATATACCTCCTTCTTTAAATTATCAATTTGTCTTAATAATATAAGTAGTAGAAAAGTGTTTATATCACATGTATAGCTCCTCAAAGTCGACATTACTAACTAAAGGGTGTGAATAAATTTCAAATGGACTGGTCTGTTTACAAATTTCGAAATATAATTCAAAACCTTTTGTATAGATATCGTTTACTCTGTGTTTGCCCTATTAGGAATTTGAACATGTTGAAGTGTAATCTGTTTTGTGAGAAAGAAGAACTAAAAATTTGTGACATTTTGAAGTTACACTTGACTATAGTGCATTAATTTAGTTTATTACATATCCAATAATGTAATTGATGAGGCATAATATTGTTTATAAAAAAAAACTTCACAAGTACTATTTGTGATGTCATGAATAAAACGCAGGAACGTAAATTTTCAACAAAAAGGCTTATTTCCTATCTAGTCACTGTATCAGCTATGATTCATTGTGATATTGGTCAATAAATCCTAATTTGAAATTTAAGCTAAAAAAAGGGCCTTATCGAACCTAATCCTTGTAGATGAGACGACTATTTTGCTGTTTAAAGACATATAACTACAAAAACTAGTTTCCAATGAGTTGAGACATAGTTATATCGGATCGTTCAACCAATTTGTGATGGTAACCGTAAAACTTCTGAAGTGTTGATGTCAGCAGCTCGTCTACATAAAGTCTTTTGAAAGATAAATGTTGATCAAGACGTATGTACATCAATTACATTGATGATCGGTTGTCTGCTATTTTCATAAATGCATCGCAATAAAGAGCCGTATATTAAATCAACACTTGCAACCAATCATTTTATTTGTAAATGATGTGTAAACAATAACTATTTTGGATCGTTTGACAGTAAGACATGTTTTTTTTTAGTTGAATATCTGTTCACAAATTACATTTTTGCACTGCAAGCATGTACATGTACGTTCTGTGCTTTCCTCAACTGTATAGAACTTTTACATAATGTATTTGGTTGTTTATTATCCTAGACACAGATTGCTACATACAAGTACAAGACTATATTATCATGTAATATGGCTAGAAAAGCATCTTATTACATGACATTATAGTTTCCCCTATGTAAAACTTCTCGAGAGGCTTAAATTTCTTGTTGGAATGTTGTTGAATGTACATTTAAGTCGTATCGTCAATAAACATAAATACATCGTTCAATCGTACAGAAAGCCAATTTTCGAAACAATCTATGTCGATTTTGACAAGCATTTAATATTTCATTTAGAAAAAAAAATAACTCACAAAAGCAATTTGAAGTTTCAAAATGTTAATATTTCTATGACAGAGATGCGCATTTAGACAAATAATGTCTGTTCAGTGATGCTCGAGGCCAAAATATATTGGCATATCCAAAATCTAAGATGTAATTCTATTGAGCGTCTTAATATATTACATTCGCACGAAACTATATTGACTTTTCCTTCCGAATTTTGTGTTGTGTACAAAATGTGTTTCGAAATACCAGTTTAAACAAGGAGATAATAATTGTACTTTAATTTAACATGTTTAAGGTTGGCCTACGTAAAATATAGTTTTTACTGAATAAAAAAAATGATTCTGAGCAAGGTTAAAATACCAACTATACATTATATACTAGTCAACAAAAGAAACGATACACAAGTTTGAACTCCAATTTATCATAAAATATAATAAATAGGAAAAACTGTAAAGCTATCAAATGAAAAACATTCATTTGCAAAGCAAATGCATATGATTAAAAGAATCTGACCAAATTGGAAAGTTAAATACCGTGTTATTGAACACAGGGGTCAACTTTATTTTGCGGAAAATCATGACAAAAGTCGCACTTAATTTCGAAGATGAGAATTAAGTATTCAAATATCTGCAAAGGCATTCAAAATTTTAAGCAGACCATGTATATGTTTAAAGTTTTAAGTTCTAATATCGATTTTTGAATTTTGGGGTGAACATACGATTTATGAGATAACAAGAATTCCAAAAGATAAAATCGCGTATTTGCTTTAAATCCATGGTTATGATAAAAATATAACACTTTAAATATTAGACCAATTGGGAAAGTATTTACCTTGGTACAGTTTTTCCAATATCATTATGTTTGGAAAATACATTGCCTTGTATCTTTTCTTTTGTTGACTAGTATATAAAGTATAAGATAACTTAATATAGCGGAAGCACATGCACAATGTTTTGGCCTCAGGCATTTTCAGCTATTGTCACCATCAAAATAAACAACTGGAATTACTGTTAGTGTGTGTTCAAAACTGTTACTTTTCCAAAGACAGTTATTTGAAAAATTTAGAAAATACATTGAATTTGGAATACTGATTTTTACAAGTTTTATATATACACTTTTTCCATCGTCAATTTTAACAAATTGCTACATGTTTGCATTTAAAGTATCGAAAATTTTAATGGTCGGTTGATTTTTACATTGCTTGGAATAAAACATATTTATCATACTCTTAGCATTGTTATGTAATTTTTTGCAAATGTGTAACGAGCGGCAGTACACTAGCCATAACTTCATACCCAGGTTGATAACCAATATCAGCCCTATGAGACGTCAAGTGGTCGGGCTGATATGGGTTGTATATGATACAAAGATTAAAACATGTCGTGTTTAATAACTATAATCACATTCGGTACACTTCACAAGATATTGTGAATAGAATAATATTTTTTCTTTTGATATGCATTGAAGCGAGTGAGGTATGTTTTGACGTGTAAGAATATCCGTTAGCTTCATTATAGATTTGTCGTAACAAACCTATTTTTTTTTTTGCAATAAATCAAACAATGCTTGAAACCAAAATATACGTCAATCAAATAGTGTTTACACCTTATGACCAACTCTAAATCCGGTAGAGTATCGATAAACTGTAACGGTAAAGGTATGATAAGGCCATTTGTCATTCGTTAACTTGCAAAAGAATTAGAGTAATAAATATTTAACCTAACTGTCTTGATAAAACCTTTCTAGTGCACAATACCTGATATATAAAGAAAAGCATGAATTGAAAAAAAGTACCGAACATTCCAACATACCACATCATCAATATACTAACGTCGGGAAGCATTTGAATGACATGAATGATGTTTTTTCCCTTCAAAATTATGTTAAATTGGATAAAATATTGTAAGCATTAGATCTTAAGTATAGCACTTAGATATATACTTGTATGTAGGAATCTAATTTATAGACTTGAAGGGCAACTTTTTCTAGTATAAAATAAATACCATGAATTAAATAAAAAATGTTAAAAATTATGCTTTATGTTTCTATTGCCTGGAGTTGATTTAATGAATTTAATAAAGTATAAAAAATGTCCCAAGTAAAGGGAAGTTGGGGGCCGTGCAAACATGTTAAGACCCAGCAACATTCTGACTGTCCCAGATCAGAAGCTTGTGGTGGTCGTTTATTGATGGGTATCTTATTATTTATTCATTTACTGTTTTGTATATGAATCAGGTCATTGGTATTTTCGTTAGAACTGTTAAACATGTTGTCATGTGAGGCCTAGTGTACTTTGCTAAGCGGTATGGGTTTGTTCATTGTTAATGGCCTTATGGTGATCGATAGTTTATAACATCTCCGTTTGTTTATCTTTTGTGGATATTTATTTAATTGATAGGCATACAGACACTGTTTTACTCTGCAATTACTAGTAAGATTACCATTGACTTGAACATTGACATAACAAAACTAAACATAATGTAAAAGCAAAATGTAATCGCTACAACAGGCTAGCTACGGTCTCTTTAGATGTGTATTAGATACAGAATAGAACCCTATCAATACGTTAGGATCACAAACGTCATAGAAGTATAATATACACTGCCATTGCAAAAACTTTCTGCTACACACTACATGTGTTCCTTCATCTTTCATGCACGTCTTCCTCACATTATCAATTATTTAACACACATACAACAGGGTAACCCCTTAATTTCAATATTACGATTTGTTTTGTACTACATTGTATAATGTGTTTCTTGTGTCTTTCAACATGACTGCTTCAATAGACGACATGTAAGTATTTGTTCAAGATGATTAAAACAGTTTCACCTATTATAGTTTATTCGTTTATTTTTACCTGTTATCATCAATAATACAACCTTTACTTGAACCTCATTCCAAAATATGAATAAAAGGTATGTACTCTACTTTTAAGGTTATTCATAACTTCAAATTGTTGCATACAGACACAAAATAATGTCTGCCCACCATGACATGATCACCTAACATAAGCTCTTCAACGTTTGTATAAGGCTCAACATTTTCAAATATGTTGGCCTCGAGCATGACTGAAGTGACTATAATTGTCGAAATGCGAATCTGTTGTAGATTGATTGATTGTTGTTTGCTTTACGCCGCATTAGCACAGAAAGGCTATATCGCGGCGATGAATCTGTTGTAGAAGAATCGGCACGGATAATTTAATGAGTTTTTTGCCCTGTAAGTGCGTAGTTTTAAAAGTACATTGGTTTAATGTAGATATAATACAGAAGACAGACGAAAAAATATCATCTTATGGAGTTTTCATATATAATTGTAGAGTTTAATTTTTGTAAGGTTTGAATCATTTTTTTACACTTTTTTTGTAGTTACCATTGCAACTTGATTTTTTTATTTATAAAGCTTCATTGTGTTCCAATTATTATAAGGCATACTTAAGTTAATGAAGGAAAAAGACTATTTTCATTTTTTTTTTCATATTGGTTTTGCTTCCACGGGAATTGTGGCAATTGTGGAAGACATAATGTTGATTGCATATTTGCACACAGTCTAATGTTGCATTAGTTTATGACTCTCTGAATCAATGACAAATTGAGAGGACAAACTCATTGGCAAAATACAATGTTTGTAATAATGATAATAATTATATAAGCAATGATAATACAAATAATAAAATAATCATGATAATTATAGAAATAAGCAAAGAAGAGGCAAAACAAAGGACGAATTTAATGTAACAATTATGGTAATTGCAATAATGAAACAAGGAGATAAGTTATCTTCTGACGATGAATGATAATGATGATCATCTTTTATTTTACAGATTTCAGAAAAACTTTGAAAGATGAAGATCTATGCGATGTCGTTACTGGTATGTATGTTCATATAACCCTTCGAAATCTATATAACCTTTTCATGTTTTACTTATACTCTCAATATGTTATTAATTTATGTACTGTAATTTCTTTGTCAAATGTGTGTGAGGTTCCATAAAACTATGAATTCCATCGTTAAGATTTCATAGAATAATGTAAATTCATCATATGTGTAATTAAATTGAAAATGCAGAAAAAATTGAAGAAAAGGATTTTTTTAATTTATTTAGTTGGCCTTCTGCTTTCCTGTGTGTTTGTTGTATGGAGACTTTCAATGCCCGTCAATTGTTGAAAGGCGACTAAGAGCAAAATGGTTTTGTCAAAAACAAGGCCTTAAAGAGGAAAATTACGCCTGCTTATATGATGAGATTGAGAAAGTTTATGAGGAAACATGTAACTTCCAGGCCGATATTTTAGATCCAGGTTTGTCTATTGCTTATTCTTTTACTGTTTTATTTTCATATTTCATTGAAGTCTGTGCGTTTGTTAGTTGAACAAACATGACTGATTTATATCGAAATTGTCCGTTTATCAATTTAAAATTATTAAGAAAATAATGTTGACCTTAGATAGATTTCGCTTTTATCTGTAGGTCTTTTTCGGTCATAAAGCACGACAACTGTTCGATTCTTAATCATCTCTGGGATTAAAAAAAATCGGCTTTGAGCGTTTCTGATGAAAGTAAATACAAACAAAAAGCGCTTCGAACGAATAATATTTATAACGTGTTGTTTTGACTTCATCATGATTCCTCGATATATACATTGTATGGAATAGTTCTATTCGGATCATCTTTCTGTTCTCAAATGAAAATGTTTTTTTTTTTATTTGATTCAATAAACTGAATATGTTTGTGGATTTTGGATTTACACTCTGTTTATTGCTTTTTTATATGTACTTGTGTATGTTGTAGGTCAGAAATATATTATAAATCACAGACCGAAAAGTGTTAAATGTGAAAATTCCAACAGATATCAACCATTTGGTTTTCAAAATTTCAATGATAAATGTGTTTATCGTCGATCGATGTGTTCTGAACCTGGGCAGGTTAGGTTTAATGAAGGATCTACAAAGGTTGATAAAACTTGCCGCTGTGATTTTACTAAAGGATACGCCTTTGTGTCAACGACAGTAAACAGTTGTCACTGTACACCATCTACTGAAGATTGTTCATGTTTTTTACAAAGATGTCCAGTCAATTACGCAATAACACCAGGTATTTAAATTTAGATAGATCGGGTGTATATTCACATAAAATGATTAGACATATAATCGACTGGCAACCAAGTAGACATTTTCGAAAAGTCGTTTACACTGACACCTACACCGACACCGATACCTACACTGACTAGAAAAATATAGGGACCGTATAAAAATTTCGAAACATATTGAATTAAGGACCTGTTCAAACTTGGATGCGGACATAAAAAAAATATTTTTTTATTCGGAATCGGAGCTAGAAACTCCGAATGATCTCATTAGTTTTGGAGTATTTTAAGTAAAGGATTTGTGACATTCCATCTGCATTTTTTTTTTATGTCTCCGTTTGCAACCATTCAAATAGAATACATTGTTGCGGTAGATTATATAATTAACGAATTGAATTGCTAGAAAAACTTCGGAATATAAATAAAATATCTTATTTCTTATGAATCAATGCTTAGCGTATATTAAATCAATGTAAGTCGACAGGTCTTATGATTTGTAATATAAGTTTCGTAGATTGGAGTATAAAATAAAAATGAGTATAGCCCAAAAGAATAAAAATTCGTAAAGGTTCCGCGGAACCCGGTGTCTCGCCTACTTTTGCTGTTAATCGCAGGCTCAACAAAAATGAGGAAAAAAATTAATAAAAATATTCCTCTCGATACTATATTTTGATCGTAAGAAGCTTCTGTCCAAGTTTGGTAAAAATCCAGGATAGTTTATGAATCTAATAAATGTTTTAAAAACTTTAACTGCAGGCTGTATGTAATGTTAACTGGAAGAAAAACTGAGTCCATTTATAAGTAAAATACGAAAAAACAGGTACAAAATTTTAACACAATTTCCTTCTAGATACTAGCTTTTGACCATAAACAAGCTTTTGTCCAAGTTTGGTACAAATCCAGGATAGTTTAAGTTATAAAATCTTTAAAAACTTTAACCACAGAGTGAATGCAATGTTTCCTGGCAGAAAAACTAAGTCCATTTATAAGTAAAATACGGGAAAAAAATAATGCTTTTTACTAAATTTACAACTGAATACTATCTTATGATCATAAACAAGCTTCTGTCCAAGTTTGGTAGAAATCCAGGATAGTTAACGAAAGTTATTAAAATTTCAAAAACTTTAACCACAGAGTGAATGCAATGTTTCCTGGCAGAAAAACTAAGTCCACTTATAAGTAAAATACGGAAAAACCAGATTTTTTTTTTTAATTTACTACTGGATACTATCTTATGATCATAAACAAGCTTCTGTCCAAGTTTGGTAGAAATCCAGGTTAGTTTAAGAAAGTTATTAAAATTTCAAAAACTTTAACCACAGAGTGAACATTTGTGGGCGCTACCGACAACGACAACGACGACGACGACAACAACGACGACGTCGACGACGGAATGTAGGATCGCTATGTCTCGCTTTTTCGACAAAAGTCGAAGGCTCAACAAAAACGAAGTGCAAAAGTAATAAAACAATTATAAAATTACAATAGCAACAAAAAATAAATAATGCCCCCCGCTCCCCCCAAAAAAACCAAACAAACAAACCAAAAAAGAATCTTTTTTTGCCGAAATTTCTAAAATCAAAATACAATGTCTCAAAAGTAAACACAAAAATAAAATTTTTATCCACTTCCCCAACCTTTACATACTAAACATGTATATCAAAGTTATATTTGACAAAGTGCGCGGCAAACCCAGTGTTGAATTGTAAAGTGAAAGTTCTTCCTGAAACATTTCAATTTTAAAACCAGGTATAAATTATGGTAAAGGAAAGTTTTATCAGAAATATATTCGTTTTCTTGGTGTAATCGGGGATGTACAAAATTTTACAATGTATTTTCAACACCGGTTTAAAATTCCGTACATCCCTGATTACAGCAAGATAACACATACTTTCATTTTTATATCTATACGTTTAATTTCATGCAATAAAGGACTTTACACGTTCCCGTTTCTGATTAAAGGTTTACTAATTTTTTTTACAAAGTACAAAATAAGATCGGTCAATTCTCAGCTACTAAACAGACCTAATAAAGTAGAAAATCATCAAAAATAAAAGTTTTATATATTGTTAACAATGTAGATTAGAAAAAATATAATATAAATGCCTGTGGTCGTTGTACATATTGAGATGAACCCTTCTCAAAAAGGTTACCTGTAGGCATAGGCGTAGGTGTAAGCGTCGGTATCGAATAGTTTTCGAAAATTTCTATAGATAGGTTACGGAACAGGCAACAAGAGAACTTAATATTTCAGTGTTATCAGTATTTTCTATTAAATGTCTTCACTATTTCAGCTTATTTTAGCTTTACTTTAAGTTTTTTTTATTAATACAGCATATGTTAGCATTTGAAACAGTATATATGTTTGACATTGAAAAAGGGGAGTTCACTTACTAACGCCTGTTGATTGCAGGGATGCATTTTTTTGTTCAAATTTGTTCGCAGATTTTCATCAGTAACACAATGTACAGAAGGAATGTTGACACTATAAATACGATAAATAAAGGCAACAGTAGTATACCGCTGTTCAAAACTGTAACTAGGTTTAAACACAATTATAAAGAGATTGTTTCTGGTAGACCATCTATTTCAAAAATTGTTCAACTATCCGCTTGGGATGTGTATGAGACGGTTAAGTGCCCCTCTTGCCAACTCTTTAAATTTCTCCATCTATTCTTTCTACTGAAATACGATGCGTTTTCTACAATATATTTGCAATGAATAGTTGATAACAAATTACATAATGATACAAATTGTTTGTAAATATCCTATAAAGGAGTTATAGTAAATACTAGGTGTGTACAGGTTGGCTTTATTCCATGTAGCTTGTGTTTTCCCCGATTTTATCAACTCTTCGACGTTTGATTTTGGTTTTAACTTTCAAATAATTGGGCCACGAGCATCACTAAAGATAGATTGATTGTTTAACTGCGCATCAGATAAAGGAAAATGGTTTCTAATTTGAATTATTATAGTTACACTTGTTTCATACTTTTGAAGATTATCTATGCATCCACATGAACAACAACAGCTACGTTCCACGTTGTCCAGACATGGATTATCAAGAAAGGTATATATAGTTTTATACTGGTATCCTGCAACACAAAAAAATTAACTACCATCAACTGGTTTGGTGCTGATTGAACACTTAATATGAATCATTGCATTTCATGTTTGTTTGATTCATTCCTTAATTATTATTTCTGTGTTGTCTATTTTACTTGTTTCAGCCGATTACAAACATAGATGGAGGCAAAATATATACACTTTATCAATATATTATACACGTCATTTAGCATGTTTAGAAAGCTTGAAAATACTCTGAGTTATTTTTAGTTTGGAAATGGAGAAGAATTTAACTCACCGATCAAGTTCCGGTAAAAATAACGGATTCTATTTAAAGTTTGTAGCACAATAATGAACAACTATTTTTTTTCAGGCCAAATGTTAATAATACTACTGATAGAGGAGCATATAAGGATAATCAGATCAAAGGTAAACGTTTTTCTATTTAATTAAATGTTGCTTGATAAATCAGACTGCAAATTTATTTATTATAACCTATATGGCAAAACTCAGTAAAGAACCGTTGTAATTCAATTGAATCGATCAATTCAAGAACACGTACCGTTATCTTGGTGATATGTTTAATTTTTCATTAAATAATCAAGAATTTGCTAAATATACTGCTGACATTTACCCAAAGGAATTTACTTTGAAGAAATCAAATACTTACAGTCCTATCCTAGATTTAGATATTTCAGTATTACACCAGAAAATCTGCGCCAAAATTAACGACAAAAAGGATACTTTTTCTTTCCCTATTGTTAATTTTCATTTTTTGGACAGTGATGTTCTTTTGACACCGTCTTACGGTTTTTATAACCAACTCGTCCACTATTCTCGTGTTTGAAGTTACATTTTAGGTTTCAATCAGCGTAATCTATGTATTACTATTGATTATTTAGTCAAAGATTTCTTTACCACAAATTACCTAAAACCTTTACCAAATTATGCCATAGATACAAAGATTCGATTTGCAAGATTGGCTGTAACAGCAAAAATAACTTATTTTAAATGGTATAGCACATCCTAAAGGAGTAAGTTCGGTAGGGGCCAAATTTGGCCCCGAATATTAAGCTCAATGTTTCAGGATAAAATATGTTTTAAGTTGATGAAAAGACATGTGAGAAAGTAATATTGAACTATTTTTGCCAGAGTTTTATTTTTAAGCATTGATTTTGACATCCAAAATAGGTTAAAAATAGAGATTTTTGCGAAATTGGACAAAATCATCCGGATTTCAACCAAATTAAGACCTAGGAAACATAGAGCGCAGGCGTCGACAAACA
The DNA here is from genome assembly GCF_021869535.1 of Mytilus californianus. Taxonomy (NCBI): domain Eukaryota; kingdom Metazoa; phylum Mollusca; class Bivalvia; order Mytilida; family Mytilidae; genus Mytilus; species Mytilus californianus. The sequence goes on from NW_026262712.1 coordinate 40,594,453, forward strand.
AAATATTCAAGTCAGATATGTAAAATGTCATAACAAACATTAGGTTTAAATATCTTTGCTGTCGACGCTTGCGTTATATGTTTCCTATCCAAAAAATCAACGTAAATTAACCTGTTGTCATCGAATTTTCACGGAAAATCAAAATGAGTGCTATTTGTGACGTCATGAATAGAACGCAAAAACTTAAATATTCAACAAAAAGACTTTTTTTCAATCTAGTCATCATATTACCTATGATTCCTTGTGACATTGGTCAATAAATCTAAATTTCAAATTTAAGCTAGAATTAGGGGCCATTTTAGGGCCTTATCGAACCTACTCCTTTAACGAGCCCGGAAATTTAGATACGATCCGATTAAACTTATTGTTTCATATCTTACATGTCGGGGCTTTTTATAGCCGACCACAGGTTATAGGTTTTACTCATTGTTGAATGCCGTTCAGTTGCCTATAATTGATTACATCCACTTCATTTGAACTTTGGTGGGTAGTTGTCTTATTGGCAATGATACCACATCTCTTTTTTTTTATATTATCAATTCTTTAAATAAACTTTTTCTAAAAGGTTGCCGATTCAACAATGTAATTAAATCTTTTAATATTGTTTTATTTGTATATATATACAAGTATATAGTGTCTAAAATAGCAACAATATATATGTTAGAATTTAAAATTCGCAGACTACATTTCACATCAAATAATAACAGTTCGTTAAAATAATGTCACTAGCGCTTTCATGCCTTCTGACAATCTTCAGGCGACGATTTTACAATGTCCTTGATGACATTATCGTTGGTAACGTTCATTACGTTACAATAATGGTAAACGGTAGTGTCGTCATGGACATTTTTAAATCGTCGCCGGAAGATTTCCAGAAGTGCCATTATTTTAACGAACTGTTATTATTTGATCTGAAATGTAGTGTGCGAATTTTAAATTTTATTAGATACATTCTGTACACCGTATTTATTTACTGTTGCTATATATATATATATATAAACAAGTATAAATTGAAACAACGTTCAAACCTATGATTGCGTTGGATAAAAACCTCAATTTTTATACGTGTGCATGCAAAACAAATTTCATGGTAGAGGGGTCTAAATACAGTACAAACAACATTTTCCAAAAGACCAAAAAAGAGAAAAAGAATATTATAACAAAACGCATTTTACTAGCAGGTCGAACAACGGATTTTCTTAAATCCTGCTGACTGCCATGGCGTAGCCAAATAAACGGATCACCAGATGTTATAAAATGGATCTTAATTATTAATATATATATACATATATATATATTGACTTTGTAATCAGTAAGTTAAAACCTTACTAAATAATACACATAAGTACCTTCATGGTGCTATAATCTATTAACACGAAGCATGTTTGTTTCTCTTACTGTCAATGACGTCTTTACACTAAATCTATTGGATGCTGCATGTGTACTGCTTGATGTTTTAGTCTTAGATACATATATTAATTTTTATTGACTTTGAACTTAATGTCATTAAAACGATTAATCTTATCTTTTCTAAGTGTCTTTTTTGTTGTTAGGGATAAGGGCTGGATATATACCCTGCCAAGTCCTTTCAGTATTTTTGTTTAGTGTTTTTCTTTGTATCGATCTGATGAGTTAAGCCCTTTCCACTGATTGTATGGTGTGTTCTTATGTTTTGCTGTTACACCTCTGTCAAATGAAAAGAGGTGTTTGGGTTGTGCGTTCATAAACATGTTTAACCAGCGATTTGTTTATGTGACTGTCCCAAGTCAGGAACCTGCAGTTCAGTGGTTGTCGTTGGTTCATGTCTGTCGTATTTGTTTTCCGTAAATTGTTTTTTTTTTATAAAATAGGCCATTAATTTTCTCGATTGATTTGTTTCATAATTTTCATGTCAGTGCCTTTTATAGACGACAATTAGGTAGGGTTTGTTTTTATTGTAGAATGTCGAACGGTTGCCTATATTTGCTTACATCCACTTCTTTTTAACTTTGGCGGACAGTTGTTCAATCATACCACATTTCGTTATTTTTATACGGTTATGACATAGTGACTGGTGTTACCTAATCTAACCCCATTTAACCCAAGGCCAGTTGGAACATTTTATATTACTTATCGTCCATTGTCTGACATCATGAAACCCTTAAATAGTATGCATCTCTGCGGGATGACTTTTAAAATGTATAATTAATTTTTGTAGTATGCTCCCTTAAAAATTCTCGAAACCATAAAGTCATCGTCTTTTCCGTCTGTCCTTCAATGACGGTTCTGTTTGTCCTTTTGTCTGGCTTTTCGTCCACCTTTTGTCCTACGCCAAATGCTTTCTGTTAGAACTCATTAGTTTCACAATCCAAAAGAAGAAAGAAATCCTGAATTTTTACTGAAATTTCACTCTTTAGACTTATATCAAAACTGTTTTCCTCCAAGCTTTTTTGGTAAATGTGTTCATTTGTTTCTAGTTCCTTACGATGTATGTCTTCCGTAAATTTACATAAAACTTATGGTAGAACAAACGCGTCTGACGTATTAATTGCTTAAGTCCTATAGTGTGCAAATAACATGCTAACTTCTTACCAAATGATGATGTGTGAAAAGTGTCTTACAATATGCAGTGTGTATATATGTTCAAGAATGAATCGTACTTTATTTTCTAATGCTTATTTGTAAATTTCAGGTCCAAGATATAATAGGGAAGTTACAGCAATTGTAATAAGCGTGTGTTTATTTATCATACGTAAGCATTTTCAATCAGTAATTAAGTTTGTTTTCTTACACGCTAGATGTAAAGCGCTACTTGAGTAATATAGATTACAAACTAGAGGTTTTGAGACAAAAGCTCACAAAACCCATTGTAATTCGCTGGTTATGGAAACCCTAAAAAATATTTCAAGTAAAAAACAAAACAGAAAGTGCACAATGGCATAACAAAAGAGGGGCGAAAGATACCAGAGGGACATTCCAACTCATAAATCGAAAATAAACTAACAACGCCATGTCTATGTTTATGACGGAGATCATGAGAAAAACACAATATACTTTTGTTAATGATGTAAGGGAAACTTAAAGTGTATGTGAACTGCAGTATGCCAGTGATAACGTAATGAAACCGTTGACATGATACTAAAGAGCACAAAAAGAGATGCAAAACAGATTAAAAAGGTTAACATTGTACATACAATTAAGAATGAGTTACGGATACAAAATTGATGCAACTAAAATAAACAAATGGCAAAGTCAATGTTTTTGTATTGGAAAGTCAAAAGAGAAGCTCGGAATATCCATAAACCATACTAGTCAAGTAATATTATGACCATGAGAAAACAAACTAACCCATGGAACAGAATTTATTTCTAATACTTTTAAGTGAACTTAGAAGTAACCGGTAGAGTCGATGATCAGAATGTTGATGAAATGCAGACAATCAATCAGGCATTTGTAATTTCTCTCTTATTTGGATTAAAAATCAAATGCATGATCGAAAATCGTCGTAAATAATAAAACTGCGTAACATTTTTGTCAGCCTTGTATCCCATATTTGAAATGAAAATTTAATATATTGCTAGATGTAAGTTGATGAAAATATGATAGACAAATATCATTTAAAGACGTTTGTAATGGTTCTTTTTTTCTTTCAGTTACAACAATATTTCTTCTTGTACGGGATGAGATGCCATCAATATGTTATATCAAGATATGTAAGTGTCTAAATTTACGTATATATATTTATTTTCACATCAAACATTAAAAGTTTGTTCAGGTAATATCACTGGTACTTCCGTGCCTTTTTTGCATTCTTGAAGGGAAGACTTATCAATAATTTCTGTTTTTGACGACTTTCCTATTGGTAAACTTTGGAACATTTCAATGTATCAAGGAGAAATCAATCCAGCATGTTCATGTATGTCCGTTGAACTTCGGTTGAAATACCCTTATAAAGTGTGCTTCCTTTCCTAGTCGTTTGTATTTAGTAGAGTCGTTCATATTTTCCAAGCAGAAATACATAAAATTTCCATACACTGAACATATTCAAATGTTTGCTCACTCTTGTGATTAAAGGTTCGGTTTCAACAAATTTCAAACTCACATACAGAACACGTCATTTGGAACAATTGAATTCCGCTCCATATGTTTCATTTATTTCAAGCCCTTGTTAAATATTTTTATGATTTCGAGACTACTGTTTACTTTTCAAGATTTTTCCGTAGACAATAGTTGTTTTAACTTTTCATATATTTATGTGTTTATTTGTTAATCGTGTCTAATGATTTTTATTTTTCCATTTTTCTTGTGCATTCTACTGTTTGCCCTACAGTACATAAGTGCATCCTGTCGTCTTTAAATATTGTTTTCCCACTGTTTTTGTTCCTACCGAACAAATTAACTTTATTCCTGACCAGTAGGCCGATGGTAATGACTTGTAATGTGCGAACACTTTGTGATCTGTCAAACTCCTACTTCATATTGCCCGATGCTTTATTCATTTTTGTTTTTGGATATGTGTAATGAATTCTTGTTTCTAGTACTACTGAACATAATTACTTCATATTTAGTATGCAGCTTGACCATGAAGAAATATAGCATGTGTGCTTTGCGGTATCAGACACTTTGACTTCCTGTTTGACGATACTTTGAAATCTCCAACACGTTGAAATAAATGGAAAAATGTTAAGGCACTCATTTTTTCGGAACTGCTGAAAAAAACAAGATTTTATATTCCTACAAGCAATCGTAATTGCTAAGGTATAACATAAGCTCACTGGGAGAAAAACAAATGATTGGTATTGAGTTACATTGGATATTTCAATAAACACACACACACACACACAATCACACACACACACATTTATATATAATATAGTAATATCAAATATGACCCCAGGCTTAGTTGAGTATGCCCTACAGTTTGACATGTTAATTTGATTTTATGCGTTATAATTGGTAAAACCGAATGACTATACTTTTAATATCATTCGTACTATAGAATTAGTATCCTTATCGATATATGACACCTGATCGAATCTTAACTTTGCACAATTATTTCCTTTTTGTTTCATTTCATTGCGTCAAAAGCATTCAGCAGGGTACATTTCGTGTCCTATAGCTCGGAGAATATGTTATTCAATGCAGAAAACATCATTTGACTTGTTTTATGCTTATGTTTGTTTGGTTTTTTTTTTTAATTCAGTATCTCCAAGATTAGAACTGCACTCAAGGGATGCGCAGTTGAGGCTTTCTTGGATAAACAAACACATTGAAGGCATTAGTGTTTTACATTTCAAAATCATGTATACACACAATAATTGGCGAGAAAAAGAATACATATACGTAGGAAAAAGCGAATCATCATGCATAATTCCAAACGTTCTTCCTGAAAAAATATACAGATTCACAATAACAAGTTGTCTAGAAAATTCATTGCAAAGCGAACCAAGCGAAGAAGTGACATATAACTCAGGCTGTAAGTATATTATTTGTGTGTTAAACACTTATCATAAAAAACAGATTTATAATGAAATGTTCCAGACGTGTATTTTAAATAAACATCAACAACATTGTACATAAGCCATTTATTTGTTCTAGATATTTTATTAACTTTAAATTTAAAGAAAATGACTACATATATTATATTTCATGCCTGCAGAGGGGCTTTTACTTCTGTACTTGCGATACCCTTAGAGGGAGTATCGACCTAGAGGATATTAAAATATGTTTACAAAAATACCAGAATTATGAAATAGTACAAAAGAAGCGGTTTTTTTTTTTTGTGTGTCTATAGAAAAGTCATTAGTGGCGATTACGTTAATGATTGAATCAACAAAAAAGACCATCAATACATAACTAGAGTAAAAGAAACGGTATGATTTTGCAATTTATAAAGTTATTGCTAATAATTAAGCTGTCCTTTGATATATAGTTACGGTTTAGAAGATTCTGCCAGTAGAATAGATATAAATATTGAAATTCAACCGACTGAAATAAAAACAATGCATCTATTGGCAACAGCAATAACAGTATTTTTCTATATTTGAATATGTCAGTTCACACGGGACAACTTATACAATGATAGACGATAAAGGAGAAAGTGCATCGTTCATTGTTTTTCTTTTTTTTCCTTTTATGGACGTTGGTGGTCTTTTGGATCCTTCTTGCGATATGTATATTTTCTAACTGGGAGAACATACTTGATTACTATTGGCTAAATACTCGCTGTAAAGTCATATAAAACTCCAAATTTATAAATTTGAATTTGTTAAAAAGAAAATTCTTTATTTTATCAAAATCGTCATAAATGTACCTATATTGAATTGTTGACTTCCCAGACACTAATTCGGCGATATTTTCCCGTATGAAGTGACCTCAACTACAAGACCTCTCGTTATAACTTCGGCCACCGCATAGGGCAATTGCGAGGTGAAACCCGTGATTAAAGAATGTAAACACATATGCTATTGAAGGTAAATAGAAATAATTGATTCTTAAATAACAAATTTTATACATCAAATCATGTAACAACTGTTAAGAAATAGTTAAATTAACAAATGGGAATGCATGGAAAATATAAAAACAAATGTCAGGGATCTTTAAATTCAAATCTGTCACTCTCTCCACGTGTTCTGTTTTTATTTTTTTATCAATGTCACGATCATGTAAACTTCGGCAACATAGTAGAAAATTAATTAGCTTGCAATCAAAAACCACTTAATGAATTTGTCTATAATACGTTAAAGATGTGTATTGAATATATAAAATGTGCTTTCAAGACTTAGTTTAGTATGTATCCTGCAATGGATCAAAAATCTAGATGAAATTAATATTTCAAAAAACTTTTTATATGAATTAAAGTAACTGCAAATATAAAAACAAGAAGATGCGGTTTGCTTGCATATGAGAAAACACTCAACAAGAGACCAATTCACCCAGAAATTAACAAACATAGGTAGTTGTACGGCCTTAAACAATGAACAAAGCCCATCCCGCATAGTCAGCATTAAAAGGTACTCTTAGATCTATACTGTGTGTCTCGTGTCTTTATATTAGTCTTGTTTATTTCTGATCTTGCCGATATGATAAGTAAAGTGATTCTAAACGGAATTTTATGGTATTGTATTTATTATGTGCTGTTAAGAATATTTAGCGCGGCCCTTACAAAAATGATTAACTGTTTTATAATATATATGCAATTCCGTGTTCAGAAGCTTGTTAATCAGTGGTTGGTTGGTTTTTGTCATATTTGTTTTTTCGTTTGTTTGTCATATATCAGGATGTTAGTTTTATATATATATTATTTTCCACATTGTTCATGTCGTAGCCTTTTATAGCTGATTGCACGCTATGTGATTTTCTTATTGGTGAAGGCCATACTGTACCCTGTCACTGCTTCTCCCTGTTGGATATCTGTTTCATTTGGGACTCATACCGCATTTCTATATCTTATAAACTGTTTTGTCAACCATCACGAATTGGTTGACTGATACGATCTGTCTGTGTCTTATTTCACCGGTTTATGTGTTTCGCTGTCTTAGCTAATTGTAAACTAAAATAGTCGTCTGATCTATAACTTTCTAAACTGTTTCCTGTTTCCGAAAGTGTCATTGCAGCGTGAGGATTGGAAGGCGATGAGAAAGGGATACTTTCTTTGTAACGTTCAGCTATTACATGTAGTCAATTATGTATTGGTGAATGGATTGATTGTAAGCTGTTAATATCCGTCTGGCAGGGCTCGTCTGAACATTAATTCATATTTATGATGCATTGGTTTATGTTTAATGCGTGTAGTAATGTCCTTTTTCGTAGATATATTGTAAAGTGAAGCTTTCCTCAGAATCTGTAAGATAATTTTGAAGATTGAAGAGGGACCTGTTTCTGCCTGCAATGGGTTTTGATTACAGATACCTATTTTTTATTGATTATTAATATTTCTTTTAATTCATTTTTTCACGTTAAAAAACCCTAACCTGCAAATTTGCAAAAGTTTGAGGTTGTGTAATGTACAAATTGTAAGAGTAGGTCATTAATTTAGCCAAAACACATCCATACTGTAATGGACAAGTCAATAGATGTTCCGAAAACTATAATTGTTACCTTTTGCAACTGGCCTAATCACTAAATTTCGACTACTGAATAAATAAAACAATGCCTCCAAACATTTATTTCAACTCTCTTCTTTTATCTCAGCCTATAAAAACTTAGAAATCAATCAGGAAAGGCAGAGAACAAAAATAAAAAAAAAGACACTATAACATAATAACAAAGAAGTATATTTGTGGAAAATGAAAAGTGGGGTTAATTATGGTCTCCGGCCAAATGATGATATTTTGTTTAAGCCATAAAAATTTATAAAAGAAATTAGCATTTTGATGATTATGATCAAGATGATGCCACTATGACATTATGAACAAGTTGAAATTAATTGACATATTTGACCTGAAATTGGTAGTTTACAGAATGATCAAAATAAAATTAAGTATGAGCACAGTTATTTTCTATAAAAATAAAAAAATAACACTTATATTGTTGCCTTAGACATCTTGTAGCAAAGACTCTTTTCGGAAATCCCTTTTATTCTGTATTGATATTATAGTTAAGTTAATGTCTCCAAATTAAGCACTTTTGGTAAGTGTTTATAGTTTGTATGCATGGCAAGACGTTTGAACCCCTAAAGCAAATATATCATACAATTAAAAAAAGTGCTGAAGTCTAACAGATAAGTTTATCATGAATACCCGAAAGACGTTGTTTGAAACAATATTAATGTTTGATATTTTGTTTTGTTTTGTTTTGTTTTTGTTTTTGTTTTTTGTTTTGTTTTTTTTGGTTTTTTTTTTTTGGGGGGGGGGGGGGGGGAGGGGAGGGGATGGCATAGCACCATAATTTAGGGATCTCACTACTGCGTTCATAAAGACACAAAGAAATGTTGATAACTTTTAATAACTTTAGTGCCTTTTCTTCAGATTTAAAACAAAATAAATCAACAGGAATAAAGTGATGTGATAAATTTTATATAATGATTTCTTATTGCATTGTCATTTATGTATAATTTACATACATGAAATCCCTTGGTTGTGCCAATTGTATCATGTATCATATCTTTTAATAGCACCAAATCCACCAAATGAACTTCAAGTGGTTGTGGCTAATAGAACATTAAAATTGATATGGACTTCGCCTCCTGTGAACATATTTATAGCAAATTCCTACAAAATATCGTATACATGGAATGATTGGAATTACAAAGATGACATAATTGTTAATGCAACTAAATCATCTTGTAATATACCAAATATACTTCCGGAGAAGATCTACAAATTTAGGATAGCAAGTTGTCTACAAGATTCATATGAAGGCAAGCCAAGCGCTGAGACATTGTATTATTCTGGATGTAAGTTTGGGGAAGTTGTATGGTTATATCCTTAGGGTGTGTCTTGTTTATACTATTGATAGCTCTTTTTGGTTTATCAGATTCTGCTTTTACTACGATGACAAGCTTGAATCATGGCATCTGACATTTTTTAAACTAAATCATCTTCAATTTGCAAAACAATTCATAACTGTGCAAGATTTTAATATACGCGATTAACAAATTAATTGATTGATTGATTTATCCATGTACGTGTACGGATTTTTTATTGCCTGTTAGACGAGTCATGTCATTTTATCATTTTAAAAGCGATTAAGTGATTCCGGAAACATATTAAATAAAACAATCGTTAATTTGATATTGATCAGAAAAATAAGTTGACAGTTTATGAATCATTATTATAAATATGTTATACTCAAGTTTGATCCTATGATACGCATGTATACATTCTACGGAAATTTTCTATCAGCTTTACATTTCAAAATCGACAATATATGACATATATACCTGATATTGATATGAAAGGTACATAGGTAGTAAATGTTTTGTGTTTAAAGTTAAATCGTCATATTCGCAATGTTTGAAAATAAACAAAAAATTGAATATTGTGCCGTTAAAAATATGTTCGACATAAAAGCAAATAAAAAAGAGGTAATGTTTTGACACAACATATCAATACCTTTACATAATATTCATGTTTCTTTTACAAGTACCTAAACAACCTCCTTCACTTGAAATTGTGTTTGAAAGTGGAAACATAAGACTAGTGTGGACATCCCCTGAGGAGACCTTATTTAAAACTAAGAAATATCATTTAGAAGTCTCAATTGATGAATGGAAAACTATGAGCGAATATTCTATACAAGCCAGTGCATTAGAATATGTCATAAAAGATTTTACAATGCATGCAACATATCGTTTCAAACTTTTCACTGTAAGTCATTCAGTGAAAAGTATACCAAGAGAGATAGCAAAAATCGCAAGCCGTAAGTGTTCTTTAAATTTTAAAAGAGGCTGTAAATACATGAAATATATTACCAAAAATCAAATCTATGTTTTGCTTTTCTTTTATAATTGGCATAATATACCTACAGATGCAAGCTGATTGATTGTACTGATAGAATTAATATTTTGTCCATCAATAGAAACAAAAAAAAACAATAAAATGAAATCTTAAGATGCAGCCAACACCATCCATTGAATTGCAGCTCCTAATTTTGATAGGCACGTGGTAAATTATGTAGCGCTCAAACCTTTTCTTACTTGGAAGATTGCTGTATCTTTATTCAAGTAGGGATGTTACATTTGCTTAAATTAAAACATTAGAACCAAATATTTTATGTAAACTCAAAAGTTATACTCGAAAATACAAGTGGTATGTGTTGTTACTGTTTGGTCTTTTTGTTTTTTTTACTTTTTACAACTATTTCAGCAAGCTGTCGTGTAAAAGTACAACTCACTGGATTTGATCATGAAGCTGTTTTGCACGATAAAACAAGTCCTCAGTACATGTATTTCAACGAAGGAATCGAAACTGCAGTGAATACTGTCTTCCCTGATTTTCCAGGAAAACTAATTGTGACAGAATTAGAGTTAAGGTTTGTGTTTACTGTAAAATGGTGAAAAAATTACCTCACTATTATAAATTTCTTGGAGACATATCAGTCCATTATATGAGACAGTTGTAAAACATTTTGTTAAATTAACTTAAAACGCAATCTTCATATAAGAAAAGTTATTATGGTCACTAAAGAAGTTAATATTTGACTAATCCGTTATTGCAGTTTACTTAGGATAAAGTTTACTTCTAAACCAGTCTTGCATATACGATCAAGATCAAACTGATCCAATTGAATCAGACCCGTTCTATAAAAGTTCATCTATGGTTATGTAGGCTTCCGACCGTGTTAGGGCTTTATAGATCGTTAAAAAACCGTTTCAAGTGCTTTGTATTAGCTAATGCCATATCATAAAATGTTTCTGCAATTGATATCAATATACCGTTAATATTGAGGAATATAAAGTGCTTTTAAAAGAAAAAGTATTGGATACATATTGATATTGTTATCTGATTTAAACATGTGAAATGCAAACCGGTCGACCGGTCTTGTTTGGAAGGTAACACATGCAGCCTAAACCTATTCACAGGGCTGGTCAGATTCAAACCTGCCCATTGCTCAAGTCTGAAGCATATATTTCAACAGAACTTATGAGTCAAAAATAGACATTATTCTTGGTAGGAATATATAAGGTTAAGTAGTGTGTCTGTATCAAACATATTAATTTCTGTAAAGAAGTAGTCAATGTCTATTAAGTTTATTTCTTTAAAGAGTGTGGCCCTAACAGCGAGGTCAAAATAATAAATCAATGTTAAAGAAAGAAAACCCCCTAGAAAAGAAAATATAAACAATGTACATTATTCAACTTACAACTCAAAAAGTTTAATCTAATTCGGATACAAATAGTAATTTGATTGATAGTTCAACATTTAAGTTGAGTTTTTTTTTCAGGTTTTAATTCTATTTTTTTTTTCCACCTTTCATGTTCTGTTTTTCAGCCGTGGATCTTTGTTTGCGGTTTTCATTCTGATTTCACAGGGATGGTATGATGAAGTAAAATTACGAAATTCTCTTGAAAAAGCAATACAGACGGGCACATTCGGGTACTTTAAGGTTTCAATGGAAGGGTTTTGTTTCAAAGCGTTAGATAGTAAGTTATTTATGCATAGCTAATTACAAGAAATTATTTCACTCTACTTTATTATATATTTTGTTAACGCGTGTAATATGCAAAGACGTGTTGAAAAGTGTCAATGTCGGAATACTACTGGCACTTTGATGATAACATTTTCTCAAATAGATTGATAAATTGCAATTCTTACTTTTGTTTATCAAATGCATAATATGAAGAAATTTTTCTCTTTGGAAAGATGAGGAATATTTATAATAAGGTTGATTCATAAAGTTGAAACTATTTCAGAATATACTCGTTGTCATTAGTTCCATTTGAAACAAACTTCTTTAATTGCTAATTTTTATAGTGATATAGAATTAAAATAAATAATGTTGGTAGAAGTGTCCAATCGCCGACCAGTCATTACAGCTGTTCATTAAAATATATCCAATTAATGAGTAGTCACACAATATTCAGAATGCAATTTCTTCTTTTTGCGATTCTAACCTAGTCGTATTATTCGCATAAATAAAAACCTCGCAATAGTTCTTGAATTAACAGTGTTATGTTGTTGAAAGTCAAATGTAGGTTCATGTGAGTAGGCGGACCTTAGCGGAAGTGTTGTCTAAAACAATGAAATCAAAATGTTGCATGAAGTCATCAAATAATTCAGGAATGTTTTCACGTTAAGTTCAGATCACTATTTTGATATTGTTGTAACAGTGATTGTGGTTTATGATTAACAGTCAGTATAATTATAAGGTTCATGTTGTGCTTTGCACTGAGCAAGAGAAACATTCAACTATGTTGAAGACATGAAGGACTTTCCTTGAGGTTATGCACTGTGTGTTTTACTTTTTTGTGTACATAGTCTAATATAAGTACAACATTATGCAATAAATATTTTAAAGTTTACTTAAATCTTTTGTAATTGTTCATATTAAAATACAAACAAAAATATAAATGGAAAGATTTGAATGAATGCAATTAATTCAACTAATAAGAACCCTTATGGGTTGTCTTAAAAATATCAAATCGCACGAACAGAGTGCAATATTCGATATTCGGTTTTGATGAGGCAAAAACTGGATTTATCGTAATATTGCATGTGTTTATACGTATACAGAATATTTCATTCAATCTTTTGAACGTGATCATTTGAGGGGATATGACTTAACATAAAGGAATGTGCTTTAAATATGTTACATGTATTCTGCATCAAAATAAAAATAACGATATTTTTATTTTTGTATTTCCAAAAGCGCACTTTAAAACGTATCTTACCATATTTTCATCAAATGTTAAATTCTTTTTAATTCGCACGATTTTTGGTGTATAATTTATATACAAAATGTGACAATTTGGCACAGCTCGTAGTGTGAAATAAAACTCCTAGCGCATACTTATCATCCTATTTTTAAAAAAAAATGTATCAACGACATTTGCATTTTCAAGTTTTCAGTAAATTGAATCTTTTTTAATTGAGGTGCCTACCTTACTAAAGAATTTATAAAATTGAGAATGGAAATGGGGAATGTGTTAATGAGACAACAACCCGACCAAAGAGCAGAATTTTTATCAAGGTCATGTCTTAATTTAAAGTCTAAGAAAAAACAAAATACAAAACAATAATGCAATTGATGGAATGAAATGCATTGTAAAAATGAATTACACGCTAAAGTAATCAAAAGAATAGACAAATTTCAATTATGTCAAACGAGAAAGGATTTGAGGAATAACAATTTCACAGATTTTCAAAAGAAATTGTTTCAATACAAATTGGCGAAAATTTAGATGTTTTCTTAAATTTGAACTTCTTTCTACAGGATTTCATATTTGCTTTTTCTCTCAAAGTTTCACCATTTCATTTATTTTATATGGATATCAATATGAAATCTTATGAAGTTCCCGTACCTTACTTGGGATATTTCATACACGTCCGTGAGATTGATAAAACACATGTACATAATACATCAAAAGCAGTGCGGTAAAAATAAAAAGCCCATACCGTATAGTCAGCTATAAAAGGCCCCGAAATGACAAATGTAAAAAAATCAATCCAGAAAACTAACGGCCTTAATTATGTACAAAATAATGAATGGAAAACAAATATGTTACACAGCAATAAACGACAACCACTGATTTACAGGCTCGAGCTCCCTACATGGGACAGGCAAATACAGAATGGGGTGGGGTTAAACTAGTTTGTAGGCGACAAATCTAATCTAGGACAGTGGTGTCTATGAAAAGGATATGTTAACATATATCATGATCGTGCAAAACTGAAACTTCAATGATTTCTTTTTTATGTTAGTGGTTTCAATTATGACCATTAAATGAATGTTTGATATTTTTTTCGCCTGCTTTATATTTTAACTAACTAACAGTGGCTTATTTTGTTACTCGAAGAAGCCTTACGGTGCAAATTTGCTAGGGTGTACTAAAATATGACCAGTGCATTAGATTACCTAAGTAGAAAAATCTTAATATCAAATTTATGAAAACAATATTAATGTCATTTCAAATTAAAACAAAAATTATGTTCTTCTGTCGAATAAGTGTTTCTTAGCAATAAACATAAACAAGTAATTAGAAACCTTGATGAAATTGTGTGAACCCCATTTACGGTTTTGGAAAACATCTGTCAGATCACGATATCTAGATAATTGAAGTTTTCATTGATATTAGTATGGATAAGTTGTTATTTCTGATGTGTCTTTTTTCTTATTCTCCCGCTGAATACTAAACTGTATAAAAAAGTCGAGAACCGAGAAACACTAATGAAGTACATCAACAAACGACAACCACTGAACAACAATATCCATTTTGTTCAATTTAATTTTACTACATGTATTCAATTTAAATAGTGTTTTCCTTTAAAAATCAAGATTTTGCTGGGTTATCATTTTGCAAGTACAGCTGTGTGTACCTCTATATATACTTGTATTGTTATTATTTTAATTTAAAGTAGAAATATTTTCTTTCGATTGTAATAGATCCAGTTCCACCACATATTGTTCATGTAGAAACACTCGATACAACCATTAGTATCTTTTGGTCAGAACCGCAGAAAACATTTTTTAAGACAACTCATTATTTGCTGCAAACATCAACAGACAATTGGAACACATACGAAGAAATTTCAATTCCTGCAGATCAATATAAATACTGTATTTTAAATAATGAGCCATCTACCAAGTATGCATTTAAGATTTTTACTTGTGCTCAAAGTGGAATGAAAAGCTTACCGAGTGAAAAAATGTATACTGTTACTAAAGGTATGTTTTTCTTTAAATATTATATATAAAAATCAAATAACAGTCAAATGGGAAAACAAAATTTGTTTTAAATGAATGAATAAAGAAACATTGACTTTCGACTCTTTTCATTAAACGTCTTTCAACATCAAAACCTCAGTTAATATGATTGACTCTTGGAAAATCCGTCATATCTGTATATGAAAAAAAAATATTTCTATAGATTTTCGACGTTTTTTTAAACAAAAGGTTGTTTTTAAGATACAATTTAATCAAAGGGTGGTAGCTTTGAGGTGACATGTGGGGTGAAACATCGTCGAGTTTGAAAGGCCAATATAATCTGTTAATCGCTATTTTGCCTATGACATCGCAGATTTTTACATTGACAACAGCACATACGCCCTTAGGTACCAGAATTTGCAAGTAGAATGAAAAATTATCACAGAAAAGATCAAAGGAAAAATGCACAAAATAGCGATAAAAAGTAAATCTCAGATTAACATACCGTTGACGAGTGTTGAACGATATGAATTCATTTAGTAGGTTACATCTCTCACGCTGGTTGGGGATAGAAATTAGCGCTTCGAATAATCTTAAACGTTGCTACATAGTGTATGTACCTGTTCCTAGTCGTGAACCTGTTAATCAGTGATTCGTTTCTTGTTTATAAGCTTAAAAGGCAGTTGGTTTTCTCTCGTTTGAAAAGGTTTTTTTTTTTAATACGATATAGGTTTTCCTGTTGCTTAAGGCAAAATTGTAACCTATTAATGTTTAAATCAAAGTCCTTTTACCTCATGTGAATAGTTGTAAAACTTGAAATCATACCACATAGATATAGGAAGATGTGGTATGAGTGCCAATGAGACAACTCTCCATCCAAGTTACAATTTATAAAAGTGAACCATTATAAGTCAAGGTACGGCCTTCATACACATCTCTAGTTTTGTATTAAGTACTTTAAGTGTGTTTTCAGTCACAGTGAGACGTCTTTCTTACGGTTTATATTCTGGTGTTTCAATGTGCCTGTTTATATAGTAATTCATTTTTTGTAGAGTTCTTTTTATGTATTGGGTTCATTTGACTATATTTTAGTAAAATTTTACTAAATAAATGCACTGTTCGTGTTGACAGTAAGCATCCGGTTGAAATCTCAGATCTAACAAAAGCGGTTTATTCCTGTCACGTGTCGCAAGTCAGAACCAAAATCTACGGTTGGCATGTCTCATATCTTATTATTTTTTTTTTATTAATTTATTATTTCATTTGAGAATTTAGTGTTGGTTGATAAGCTTAAAGTAGCACAATACAAATATTTTATACCTCCAATTCCCTAGTTTTAAAATGCTGTAACTTTCTTTATAATGCTTGAAAATTTATAAAAGTGGTATTTATGGATAGCTAACAAATTACTCTTTCAAATTAATGCAATGTTAGTATTATACAACCATTATGTAATCAATTATAATGTTAACTGTGTCTACAAATTTTACAAGAAATTTCAACTTTCAATTGAAATTAGCTTCTTCATGGTTACCCCTAGAGGGTTGATTTTATTATATGTTGTTCCTAGAGCCATTATCTACAAAAGGGTGTCTCAGATTTCGGATAGAATGTATAGATCAAATTTTACACCTAATCAAACATTATCTACTTTTATGTGGTAAGGATGTTTACACTAATTACAGATTTATGAGAGAATGGAATACCATAGCGATAATTTGAGACACCCTTTTGTAGCTCCTGCTGTGTTGATTAAGATTTCGTTTAAATTTCCTGTATCGTTATAGAGATGAAAGAGCTAAATTCATTCAAGTGAACTGACTAAGATTTTGCCATTAATTGCATGATAATTGATTACATAATGATTGCATAACAAAAATATTGCATTCATTTAAAAGATTAATCTTTTATCTATCTATATATACCTATTTTATTAATTTATATGCATTTTTAAGAAAGTAACAGCATTTTAAAGGTTGGGGTTTGGAAGTAAAAAACTCTTTGTATTGTGCTACCTTAAGCTTCGGTAATAGGACAATGAACTATAAAAATTTATTACACATTCAATGGACACATATTGGTGTTCCCGCAATCTACATATTATCAAATGTTTTTAGATATCCTTTGAACTGTCCAATTTACTTGCAACATTTGCTATAAGAAATAATTTGAGCTTTATCTCAGTACTTGGTTTTAAAAGCAAAGTGGTGTTTATAACTTCTTATACCTTAAAAAAATATAATTTATCAACGTACTTATTTTTTCAGACATTTTTCGGGAAAATGAAGAAGCATTCTTTCAGCAACTTTGGAAATTTGTACATGAAACTGCATTTTCCGCTGTGAAACAACTGTTTGAGATCGAATATACACAATCTGAAGTAGAAACGTTTGTATCTCAACATGAACTTTCTTCGTTTAAATCTGGCAAGTTGATAGGTATGTTCATTTAAACTATCTTGACATATGCAACAAATGATGATTTTGGCCCGGTAATTCAAAATACTGGATAAAGTTCTCTCCCCTAGACAAATATCGTTGTTCTTGCGTTTATTTGTACTATATTCCTGCCACGTAGTGTTGTCATTTAGCAATATTTTAAACATTGCCACATAAGTGGATTTTGTTCTTACAATATCCTCTACCAAGTCAGGAATATGGCAGTTGTTATCAATTAGTCATTTCCTATTTATTTTGGCGTTTGTTTTTGTTGAAGTTCAGTGTTTCTGTTGTTTCGTTGTTTTCATCTTATAGTTGTTGTGTTTCCATCGGTTCTGTTTTGTGACACGGATTTATATTTCGCTTAATCGATTTATGAACAGCGGTATAATATTAATGCCTTTATCTATTGAACACAAGCTATTTATTTGATATCGCATGTTACAAAAAAGTTTAGCATAGTTAAAGGGGATTAGCTGTCAAAATCATATTCATCGATTTGACTCATACTCTCATATTTGATTTATTTCATACTAGAACGTATATCCAAATTGCAATAAGTCTGAAATAAACAGTTAAGAATGCATGTACTCGATGATACATATCAGAATTTCGTGTGTATTTCAGTCTAGACGACATTCACTTAACTATCGGGAACACCAACGAAGAGTGCCGACGGTCACATTACCCGATATAAACATAAACATAAATATAAATATTTAGCGACCTCGTGGAATTGGATTGTTCTGTGCCTGTTTGAATTATAGGTTCAGAAAAAAAGTTAATTATCGTTTATAAATGAGTGTATAGAAACGATTTTTTGTGGATCGAATGAGTCAACAAAATGGTTCACCATTGTTTCACTTTCAATGTTGGCATTCTTTTTCTTTTAATGGCTGAACAAGACTAATGCATGCGTTACCAATCTCTAGCTAATGGGTTAAATTAAAGGTCACATGAATACGGATTGCAAGTGAATAATTCATCAGCGATGTTTCTTTGCATATTTTGACAAAATTGAACCAAATTGGCTGCTAAAAGCGAATTATTATTTCATTATTTCACTTTTACTAATAATTGACCATATTACATCCTATTCTATTTTTTTTCATATCTCGTAGGTAATGCCCCTTTAATACGATAATGATAGCAGAAATTATTAGATTATAGCATTACACATGTTACACTTCATACGGATTAAGTACTCGATAATTCAAGCCCCTAGTACAATCTAGTAACTTTGATTTTTATTTGATTCTGCCTTCACGAAGGATCATATGAATAAGTAAACTGGTATCATAGTAAAAAAGCTGACAATATGACAAGACAAAAAGACCTTAACATTATTGTTTAGCTCACGTCAATAATTCGTAATTGTCATGTTGTTAGTTATTATGATCTAAAGTGATTTGTAAACTATATATGTTTTCTTTTCTGTTCAATATATATTAGGCTTTAATTTAATTTAATTTCGTTTACAATGAATTTCATGGGCCAGACTAGTTTTGTACTACATTAGCTATACTAAATAAGTTACATTTATTATGTTTAACATCACTTTTTTTAGGCAGTTTTAACAATATAACAGATGACATGGAAGTACTTATGGCTGTTATGCTGGGACTCGAAGGATACATTCCTGCTATAAAGACGGACTTAGTACTTCCAAAAGACAACAACATTGATTTAACATCAGATTTATTAAGAGTAGAGTTTTACCGAAGGACGTTACAGAATATCCATATTGGTAGAATATCCAGGGAGGAATTTGGAAAATGCTGGAGAACACTGAAAGATGTATGTAGTCGTCATTTATATCGCTACTATTTAGTTGAAAAAAATATTAATATTTCAAATGCAAATTGACTAAAACAATCATCATGTGTGAGCATTCTTTATTACTATTGCTTTTAAATTAATTTATTCGTATATATTTTTTTAATATATGCTAATAACAGGAATCGACCCGGTGGTTGGTGAAATTTAACTAGGTTTACGATTTATTACGCTTGCTGGCGCATTTTTGGCTAGACCGAAAAGTGTTGACTTTTTTTTTTATTGTTTAACTTTTTTTAACGTTGACATAAACCCTACATTTCATTTTATAATGCAAAGTTTATTAGTAATCATAGGACTTGCATTTGTGATTTTTTTTTCACGATACCATAGGTATTATAGATAAAATCAATTAAACTAAATTTTATGGTTATCATTTTAAGGCAACAACAAGACTCAATGTTAAACGTGAGTTAAAACACAAGAAAGACCAAGTCTTGGATGTCACAATGCATGATGTAGAGAAAACTCGAGAAGAAAGCAATGCATCTCTTGGTTAGTACATTATATATATCTGAGATGAAATGGGAATTATTTTATTTTTTCAACGATCAAATGAAATCTAGTAGAATAAAACGGGCGATTGAGCTGTATTTTACAAAGCTATTTGCGTTGTTGGTTAATTAAGTCACATCTTGAAAAATGATATAATGTTTTACACATACTATATTGATACAATTCATCTGCAGTTTTTCACACAATTAATATTTATTAAACCCCGATTTGATTTTCGAAATTCACACACGCGTATGAAAAACCTTAAATTTTGATCTCATTCCGCTTAATAGCAATGTACATGTTGTTCCAGGAAGTGTATAACGTATCACATCATATGCCTTACTCGTGCTTATTCTAGATTGTTAAAGGTTAACACCGTATAAACCTTGAACGGGATCACAGCTTGCGATTTACCTACTTACTATTCAAAGCAGACGCCATGACACGTTAACTTTGATCATGTCTCTATATTTGGTATGAGTTGGTTGACCGTTATAGATATTTGTTTCACGGATGACGACGGATATGTTCCAATTGTCGTAACTACAATCCAGTCAACTTTTCCACGAATGCGACCGACGAAATTAGACTTATTATAGGATGTTAACTTTAATGACAAAGGCGATTGGTGTCACACGTGATATAGGATCTGCTTACCCATCCGAAGCACATCAGATCAACCCCCAGTTTTGGTGGGGTTCGTGTTGCTCAGTCTTTAGTTTGTCTATGTTGTGTTTGTGTACTGTTGCTTGTCTATTGAACTTTTCTTCTTTTTTTTTCGAAGTATGAGTTTGAATGTCCCTTTAGTATCCATCGCCTCTCTTTACGAAATGACTGATTACATAAATCTATTACTATATCAAACCCGTGTCGATATATATTAAATATCGTCTTAAATTTAGCGCAACAATATTACATCTGTCGTCGTAGGTCGTCGTCGTTCGTTAACTTATCTAAATATCATCATCTTAATTTTCTGGTCACTAAAATTATCCTTGATACCAGGATTAAAATTGTTTACGCCAGACGCGTAATAAAAAAGGGTAAAAAAATACCAAATTGAAGAACATTGAGGACCCAACATTCCAAGAGGTTGACAAGAACGAAACTTGACGACAATCATTCTAAATGATGTCGACTATGTTGCAAACTGCTAAATGTAACGCACATGGTTACCAACGCTAAAAATAAAATGTAGTTGTAAATCATTAATGTAAGTAAAATTTTATATCTTGAAAACCGTTATATAGCGACCAATTGATTGGATCAACATTTTCAAAAAACAGGAGCAAACATTATTTAGAATATTTTTAAAATAGGGACCAACTTACACTTCTGCCTTTTTGACAATAGAAACCGATGACACCGTTTAAAGTCATTGATCTTCTAAGGCGATTTTACATTTTCTTATTTCAACTATACGGTAATGTTTTTGGGAAATTAATTGAACTCAAATTAGATAACTGTTACATCTCTGCTCTGGTGCGATTTTTTTTATTTTGATTTATTAATTGATGTGTCGTTACACCGAGTTGACGATCAGCTTGAAACTGATTATTTTAATGTTAACGCAACCAATGAATTAAACATATCTTCCGGAGTAACTCATTTTAACTTAAGTTTGCTCAAAAACTAGTGAAAACTATTCACGTGATTCGGCGATGTCGGCTTTCGTCGTAGGCCGCCGTCGTCCATTAACGTATCGAATTATCATACTCTGAATCTAAAGAGCAAGTTAGATCGAAACGTGGTCACATTCAGTCTTAATATATCCAGTTTAGCAAGGTATCCAACCTGCGTAATGTAACGAACATAGTGGTCAACTTTAAAGATAAATTGCATTGTAAATTATAAATGTGAGAAACATTTGATATCTTGAAAACCGTTAA
This sequence comes from Mytilus californianus, assembly GCF_021869535.1. Taxonomy (NCBI): domain Eukaryota; kingdom Metazoa; phylum Mollusca; class Bivalvia; order Mytilida; family Mytilidae; genus Mytilus; species Mytilus californianus. The sequence goes on from NW_026262712.1 coordinate 40,616,399, forward strand.
AAAGAGACAAATACACAGGAATAAAAATGTTCAATGATAAAACATTTGACAGGGGCAAGTATTTTTAACAGGATTTTGAAAACAAAACAACTCACGCTATTGCCTATTTTAGACAAGAAACTGATGACACCCTTTGTAGTATTTGATCTTTCATAGCGATTTTTCATTTTTATTGTTAAGCTATCACCTTGAAAGGTACAATATATAATAAATTCAACAAACAGAATCAAAGAAAACATTTGCAATGTTAGTAGGCATTAAGTATACAGCAAAATATTTAGCAAGTCATATCTTTGAATAAGTCAAAACAACTGAATAGCAGCTCGTTTCATAGTTTTAATGTGATAACAAAGATGTAAAACGTTTTCCATATCAAAGATACAGAAACTACTAGCCAAATGAAACATTCATCATTATGATCAATGGTTATATGGTATATATTAAATTTAATCCAGAAAGTGTTACATACGCAATATATGTTTATCTTATTTACTAGTACTGTGCAGATACTGCTGCTTGGTGACTTTTAAACCCCGAAGGTATCATCAGCTGAGTAGTCGGTGCTTTGGTATTGACATGATTTATTACATAAAATTTATCCTAATTCCACGTTAATGAATTAAAAAATCTTTCAGATACTTAAAGTTGACCGTCAATGACTTTGGCTTTTCTGTTTTGATCCTCTTGGGAACGTTGCAGCATATTTATGCATGCCTTATTTTCAAATGTTTAGTTTTGAACATTTTTGATGAAGTTAATGAAAAAAGCGCTTGAGACGCATGAAATTTATAAGTGCTTTTATCATTCAATCGAAAGCAATGACGCTTAAACTATAGTTACGTGTAACTTACTCTAATAACTAAAATAGAACTTAAAATTAATCGTTTAATCAGTTTATATGATGGTACGCCCTTTACTACATAACTCAGGAAAACGGCTCAAATGAACAATGTAATGAGGAAATGAAGCAATGCTATTAAAGATAGATCCTATAATCAAGTAAAAGTAAAATAACTAGATACCGTCCTTGCAGGGAAATTCAAAACGGAAAGTCCTTTATAAAATGGCAAAATCAAAAGCTCAAACATATCAAACGATTAAAAAATAACTGTCATATGCAATCATGTTTCACTTGAATCTAATTCAAGCTTTTGTGGAGTTATTACTTTTTGACTCTTATATCCGCAATATCATCCTTTTGAATGGATCAGTTTGTTTGAATGAAATGTAGAGTAAAATTAAAACAAAAATACAAATGTAATATATATATTTAAGGTCGTATAATGGTTTACTTTTACAAATTGTGACTTGGATGGCGTGTTGTCTCATTGCTACTCATACCACATCTTCTTATATCTATATATATATAATTACTCTAAATATCAGCACAACAATGATAAATCTGCAAATTTGCGGAAGCAAATTTAAGTTCTTCCCTCGCCGGGATATATAAATATGAACCCCAAAAAATATTTAAGTTTTTATGGTTGGATATGAACTTTCGGTTTCTAAACTAAAATACCTAATGTCAAGACCTCGCACTTTTTAAAACAAAAATTAATGAATACAAATAAAAGACCATTTTTATTTTTATTTTTATTTCTTTGCAATATTCAAACAAATAATGATATGACAGTCAGTCATATTATAGGTACTAAATACAAAGGATTTTTTCAAAAATTTTATAAGATATCTCAGAATATGAAAGACTGTAAAATACATGCATGTATATCGATGTCCATTCACAATTATTTTCTGTAAAACTAAAATATTACTTAACGACTTGCTAACATCCATGATAGCGTTAAGCTATATAACAATCTTTCTTAGATATGATTATACATGCCACAATTTTATAGAAATATGTGGCATTAAACATTAATTAATGTTGCTAAAGAAATGTTTTTAAATTGTTTGAACTTCTCTGTTTCCGTTAGAGCAGAGCAAAAACATAATTTCATAGTTCCTCTTAGAGATGGATGAACATATTAAACGAAAAAAAACGTCATTTTTTTCCAGATTTTCATCAGCTTGTAATTGAGGCATGGACTGAAGAGGATAAAAGATTTCAACGTACAGCAGTGGTAAATGACATCCTTGAAGCACTGAAAACGGTTCACTGTATTACAATAACAGGGGAGGCTGGTGTTGGGAAGACTGTTACAATGCATCATGTAGTACTACGATTGAAAGATCAATATGACTTTTGTATAATTCCATGTACAAATACAACTGATATTAAGCTCTTTTATAAAAATGATAGAGACCAGATTTTTGTTTTGGATGATATTTGTGGGAAATACACGATTAATCATAGTATGCTAAGTGATTTTATTGATAACAAAACCAGCTTCAGTCTGTTTATGAAAAAAGGAAAAGCAAAATTCATTACAACATGTAGAACACAAATTTTTCAAGAAAAGAAATTTCAGAAGATAAAGTACCTAACAGGAACATCATTTGATTTATCACATCGTTATTCATTAACAGTCCAAGAAAAGCTTTCAATAGCCAATGAATATTTGGAAACAAGAGTAGTAGAACAAATAAGGGATGGTATAGAACATTATTCGTTTTTCCCATTGCGATGCAAATTATATAATGAAAATCCTGTTCCAAACCCCAATAAGTTCTTTGATAATCCCTTTGATATTTACAGCAAAGAACTAAACAGGCTTTTTTACGAAAAGGACAGAACGAAATATTGTGCTTTGTTTGTATGTGTTGTTCTCAATGGTACTATCAATGAAAATGTGTTAACTGAAGATAAACTACAGGAAAGAAGTGCCATGACAAACACTTTAAGAAATGTTTTTGCAGAGTTCAGTGTTGACAGTAGATTTATTATTGAAAGTTTAGACTCTTTTGTTGGTGTTTACTTAAAGAAAGAAAACACTAAGTACTACGCGATTCATGATGCAATGTTTGATTTTATTTGCTCCTATTTTGGGAGAAAAAGTCAAGGACATTTCATTCAGTTTTCACATGTGAATATCTTAATGAATCGTACAAAACTACAGTTGTCCAAAACAAAGGACAGTGAGGTTGATGAATTCACTGTTCTTATATCAAAACAGAATGCAACAATGTTTTTCCAACGCATTGTTAATGAAATTGAGAAGGGAGTTATAGATGATGTGCTCTATAGCAGACAGATGGAAGATGCATACTGTAGGAGAGAATTCATTCAATACTTGTCAATAATACAAAATGTGAACATAGCAGCATTAGCAGAAGTACAAGAAAAATCAAAAAGACTCACCATAGGAGAAAAACACAACAGAAATACGTTATTATCAGCGGTATCACATCTAGGCCATGATGATCTGGCCAGGTTTATAATAAATTACATCGATGACAAGAACAATGAAAACGTGCAATTTGCATTACAGCAGGCTTGTGTTGGAGGTGATTCATCTGTTGTTCGTACATTTATTAAAAACGGAACTGGTCTAAACAACGGTTCTGCTTGGAATGGTAGGACACCTCTTATGTATGCCTGTGAAAAGGGCAATTTGAACGTGATCGAGCTGTTAGTAGAAAATAACGCTAACGTGAACATCCCTGATGCAAGGGGTACAACTCCTTTAATGGTCGCTTCCGGTAATAAGAGAACTGAAATTGCAAAGTTCCTAGTTTCAGTTGGTGCTTTTGTGAATGCTACAGACTACGTTGGTCGTACATCCCTTATTACAGCTTGTACAGTTGGAAGCGTCGATATTGTAGACTATTTAATTGCGTTTGGTGCAGATGTCAACTTGGCATTTACAGATGAATTGACCAGGTTTACAGATATATTCAGTTCGATCTCCAATACTTTTCTCGGTGGAGAAGAAGATCAATTCGGTGGAGAAAATAGTGGATTTACAGCGCTGCATATAAGTTCCCAATTGGGCAACAAAAAAATAGTAGAGTTGCTACTTAAAAACGGAACTAATATTGACACAAAGAGTAAAGATGGTTCCACACCCCTCATGTTTGCATGTAGAAATGGAAACAGTGAAATTGTCCGGTTACTTTTGAATGCAAACTGTGAAATACATAAAACAAACAATAAAGGTAGAAACGCATTAAGTATGGCATGTGAAAGTAAATGTTCAACTATTATAAAAATGCTTATTGAAATGAATGCTCAAATTAACACTCCAGATGTGGGGGAAAAAATTCCTTTGCATTATGCTTGTCAATATGGTAGTAATTTAGTTGTCAGTGAACTATTGAAGAAAGGTTCATTAATCAACATGTTTGATGTTTCTAATCAAAGTCCTGTTTTTATAGCAGCTGCTTACGGACAAACATATTGTTTGAAAGAGCTTATTGCATATGGTGCTATGATCAATAACACTGACAAGGAAGGCTACACCCCTTTACACAAAGCATGCTTTGAAGGATTTGACGAATGTGTATCATTGCTTTTAACAAACTATGGTATTGTTAGTAAAACAGACAAAAAAGGATGGACACCTTTAATGTATTGTTGCCAAAGAGGATATGAAAAAGTATTTAAAATTTTGACTGAGTTTGGAGCAAACGTGAACTATGTATGTAGAACTGGAAATACTCCTCTAACAACAGCATGTGAATATAACAATCTCAGTCTTGTTAAGCTGCTTATTGAAAAGGGAGCAAAGTTGGATCTTCCTGATATCAATGGGGTAACACCTCTTGGGATTGCAAGTAACCTTGGGCATGTGAAAATCGTTCAATTTTTGATCTGTGAAGGTTCTGATGTCAATAGTGTTGACCTCAATGGATGGACTCCTCTGAAAATAGCTAGTTCATGTGGACATCTTAGTGTTGTGAAAGTACTCCTAGAATCTGGCTGCAATATTAATACATCAGGCGTCGACGGTTGGACTCCAATCAATTCTGCTGTAAAAGGTGGTTATATATCTGTTATTGATTTCCTGATAAAAAATAATGCAAACATCAACAAAACAAACAGGGAAGGGTGGACTCCGTTGAAAGTAGCATCTTTGTTCGGAAATATGAAAATCATTAATTCTTTAATTGAACATGGAGCCATACTCAACCTTTCTGATAATGCTGGATGGACACCATTGATGACAGCGTGTTATCTTAATCGAATTTCAGTTATAGATACTCTCATTTTTAAAGGGGCAAATGTCAATCATTCAAGTTCTGATGGAACAACGCCACTTATGTTAGGTTGCAAAAATGGAAAAACAAAAGTTGTAAATATTCTTATTTCACATGGTGCTAATATCGAAACATCGGACAAAAATGGACAGTTCCCATTAAAAATAGCATGTCAGTATAGACATAAATCAGTACTTGAAATGCTGATAAACTATGGAGCATCTGTTAATAAATGTGACAATCATGGTGATTCGGCTTTAAAGGTTGCCTCTTCAAAAGGTGAATTATCAATAATTAGAACTTTAATAAATGCAAAGGCAGATGTCCATATATTGGATGAAAATGGAAATCCACCACTTTCTGAAGCATGTAAAAGCGGCAATTTAGAGGTTGTTCGTTTACTTATACAGTGCGGATCAAATATGTCAAAATCAAACCATGAGGGTTGGACACCACTTATGTTAGCAATGAAGAATAACTATGCAGCAATTGTAACATACCTCATTAGAAAAGGTTGTTTCCTAAACAACTCCTCTTTGTTTTTGGCATGTGAAAATGGAAATATTGCAATCACCAAATTTTTGATAAAAAGCGGTTTTGGCATTAATGCTGAGAACAGAAATAGTTTAACACCGTTAATGATTGCATGCATGCATAATCACTATGACCTTATAGATTTTCTGACTGCAATGGGTGCTACATTAAGTAATGAGAAGGACATTCTCCATTTGTTTCTTACCAGTTGTGATGAGGAAGGTTATACTATGCTTACGAAGGCATGTCAAACTGGACGAGAACAATTAGTGCAATTGTTTTTGCAGAATGGAGGGAATCCAAGTGTCGTAGACAAAAACGGATGGAGTCCCATCACCAGAGCATGTTTTGGTGGCCATAAGACAACCGTGCAATTGTTAATCGATAGTGGTGCTGATATAGACCAAGTGGATAACAATGAGCAAATGCCGTTGTCAGTAGCCATAGACAGAAACAACATCGATGTTGTAAGGCTTATAATCAGATCTTCTCATGTTAAGTTGGATTTAAATGCTGTCGACAAAAAAGGCTGGACACCATTAATGAAAGTGTGTAGAAAAAATGGTAAGGCATCATTAGCACATCTTCTAATATCAATTGGTGCTAGTATTAACGGAACAGGTATAAATAACCTCACTCCTCTAGATATTGCATGTGAATCTGAAAACTGGGAATGCCTTGACTTTCTTCTAGCACATGGTGCTGTATTTAGAAAGGATTCAAAGATAAGAAATTCTAAGATAAACAGTCCACAATTTCTTACGTCAGCATGCAAAGGTGGATACAAGCATGTGTTAGAATCATTTTTGGGATATGAGTACGACATTGACAGCAATTTCGGTGAAGATTTGTCTCTCTTAATGTTAGCATGCCTGGGAGGACACTCTTCCGTTGTTGATTTCTTATGTGGTAAGAAAGCCAGTGTTAATAAACAAAATAGCAATGGACTATTTCCTGTCATGATAGCATCCCTTGGAAAACATATCAACATCATAAATATTTTAGTTGACCACGGAGCAATTGTGGATGCATATGACAAAGATGGAATCACTCCGCTTATGATTGCGTGTCAAAAAGGGGCAATTCAGGTCATTAAAACACTTTTAAGTAAAGGAGCAGATATAAACCTTGAAATCAAAGGAAACAGTCCTATAGGTATCGCATGCGAGGCAAAGCAGTACGAAGCAGTCAATTACCTTTTAGGAGCAGGAATTGATATGAGTAACAATACTTTTGTAAAAAGCTTTTTATGTGAACATGAAAGGGATGGCAAAGATCTATTAACTATCTCTTGCAAATACGGATTTGAAAAGATAATAAGTTATATAATGAAAGAAAACAGTTTAACAATTAAGCAATGTAAAAATTGTCTGTTGGTAGCTTGTAAATATGGACAAGAAGCAGTTGTGTCTCTGCTAGTAGAACATGGAGCTAATGTCAATATAGAAAATGCAAATAAATCTTCTGCATTGTTTCTAGCAAGCAATGGTGGTTATAGCAAAATTGTAAGCATATTAATTAAAGCAAAAGCCGATCTCAACAAGGCTAACTATAAAGGACAAACCCCTTTGCGCACTGCCTGCTTAGGTAATCATACTGATGTAGTGAAGGCCCTCTTAGACAATAATGTCAACGTTAATATAAGTAGTAAAAAAGGAGAAACACCATTGGGAATAACTTGCAAATTAGGTAATAACTTCTTGGCAAAACTTCTTATTGATAATGGTGCTGAAATAGAAGCATGTGATGCCATTGGTTGGAATGCTTTAATGAAAGCGTGTAAAAATGGTCATGAAAAAATCGTGAACGACTTATTTGAAGAAGGATCGTCTGTAAACGCTGTTTCAAATGATGGGTCTACACCGCTGATTGTTGTTTGCCAATCTGGTCATACTAAGATAGCTAAATATCTAATTGAAAGAGAAGCTGACATTAACCAAAAAGACAAAAAGGGCAGATCACCTTTGCAAGTAGCATGCATTGATGGTCATGCCTCAACAGTACTGTTGCTTCTGTCATATGGGGCAATGGTTAATAGTAAGGACAACGATGGTTGCACATCTCTAATATCAGCAAGCAAAAATGCAAACAACAAGATAATTGAAATGTTATTGGATTATGGGGCTAATGTCAATGATGTAAATATGAAACTGCAGACACCTTTGAGTACTGCATGTGAAAATAAACGTCTAGAAAATATCAAAGTATTACTTCGTGCAAATGCAGATATATCAATTGCTTCAAGAAATGGTGAGACACTTTTGCATGTAGTTTGTAATGTGAACTGGGGTACAACTTTCTATATTTTGAACAAAATGATAAGTTTTGTTGATCTATTCTCTACAAAGATCCCTATGTTTTTAAGTTATGACTCGACATTAAGTGACACGTTAAGATTCGAACTTGATGAAGAATCGTCTATTGATCAAATGTCTTGTATTATAATCGAACTTCTGCTGAATCATGCGTATTCATTGGATATAGACAAGGCTGATGTCAGAGGACAAACAGCACTAATGACAGCAAGTAGATTAGGACGAATAAAGATTGCAAATTTGTTGATAAGTAAAGGGGCTAATGTTAATAAAAGAGACATTGATGGCAGAACTGCTCTTAGTCTAGCATGTATGGATTTTCATGTTCAAACAGTCGAGTGTCTTCTAGATAATGGAGCGGAAATTGACATAGTGGATTATAAACATGAAACACCACTCCTAATTGCATGCAACTATAATCTATTTTCGACAGTAATCAATGTCAATATTGATCGTACAAAACGAACGGAAAATCAACTTAACGTAATTCAGTTGTTAGTTAAACATAATGCTAATGTTAATAAATGTGACAAAAATGGTGAAAGTCCTTTAATGTTGGCGTGCAGGTGGCATTCCGTTGACATTGTTAAAATCCTCATCATTAATGGAGCAGATGTCTTGCAAAAAAATAAGCGTTCTGAAAGTTCACTATTCTATGCATGCATGAGAGGAAATTTAGAAGCTGTTCGTGTCCTAATTGAAAAAGGGGCTGATCTTTGTTTAGTCAATGAGGATGATGTTACAGTTCTAAAATACACCTGCGACAGTATGTGTTCAGTTTTTCGCGTACATCTGGACACATTTGGAGATTTGCGTTTAAATCTACTCCCAGAAAATCATTGTGATGATTCATTAATGCAATATGGTCCAAAAATAGATTACATCAGTATAGTTAAAACACTTATAGAATATGGAGTTGATATAAATAAAGCAGACATTCTTGGATGGACCCCATTAATGGCGGTCTGCAGGCGTGGTTTTAGACATATCGTAGATATACTAATCATGCATGGAGCAGATGTCAATATCGCAACAGCTGATGGACTGAATGCCCATATGATTGCATGTATTGGTGGAAATGTCGAAGTAGTATCAATTCTGACCAAAACATCAGATATAAATGTAACTTCAAATAATGGGTGGAGTTCATTAAAGTATGCTTGCAAATACGGCCATAAGTCGATAGTCGAATTTCTTTTAAAAAATGGTGCACATGTAGATCAAAGTGACCAGGACGGATGGACACCACTAATGAATGCATGCCACGATGGGCATACCGAAATAGTGCAGACATTGCTAAAGTATAAAGTAGATGTCAACAGATACAGTTTGGATAAATGGCATCCACTTAAATTGGCAAATAAGGGTAACTTTAAGCGTATTGAGCATTTGTTGATAGAACATGGTTCATGTATTAGTGAAGACGAAGACGTGACAGACGAGGATTAAAACCACACAAACAATTTCATTGAACACATTATAATTATAAATAATGTATATGTATAATATTATTAGTAACATAGTGTGCTAGTGACCTAATACGATATATATGGGGTCAGTAAATTCCATATGGGGTGAGAGCGAAGCTCGAATCTCCATATGGAATTTACTGATCCCATATATATCGTATTAGGTCACTAGCACACTATGTAACGAATTTATCTTACCGACTATCTTAACATGTGGTATTTAGACTAGTGGCCTATCAAAGTGATCAAGCCTTCAATACCGTTAATATTAAGAACCTACTTCCATTGGGCTATACAAAAACAAATGCCAACAATAACAACTTGTTAGCTTTAAATATGTTTTATGAATTTATTTCAATCGTTCATCATCAATTTCATCGTCTGTTGAAACCTTTAAGATTTTTCCTCAACTTTATAAAGGGACATAACACCACTACTAACCGTGTATTGAAATAAGCCCCGCCTTCTAACCTAATATGGAACCCTACTAACCTAATATGGAATATACACGGTCTCCACGCGGTTGCTTTTAACCAATCATATTCCTAGAAATGTACAGGAGGTAAGATAAATATGTATATATCGACAGATGTCAGTGTTAGTAATGAAAATATTGTCGCTGTCGTTGGGGAAATCAGGAAACATGATAGTTATGAAACCTATTTTTTTCTCAAACAAAATGTCTAGATGTCTTCAGATTTGTGCAACAATACTGAAAAAAGATAACAAACTATTCGAACAAGATCAAATGAAATCGTAAATGGCTTTCATCATGGTCAGTTCCTTTACAAAATTTGATAAAACATGTGTTGTGGTGTTATATTAAACACTGTATTGTCGTTAGACGGTCAGATATGTATTAAATTAGATGCCTGGCTGTTTTCTAGACTTTTTCTAAAGATTCACAGTTGAATAAGAATTAACGTATACCCATGTTAGAGTACTGTGAAAACTAATTAAGCATCTTGTTACAATGAACTATGTTTTGAAGAAAAAAATAGTCTACTTTGTATTCATAGTTTATTTTTTATATCATATTATATGATCATACCAGCTGGAATCTTGACTTCGGATGAACATACATGTACATGTATACAACAATGTGTCAAAAGGATCTTCAAAGGCAGGACATCGATACCAAGCATTCACATTATAAAAAATCATTAAAATAAATACCGCAACTTATTTTTTTCTCATTTTGCTTGTTTGAAAAAGAGTGCAATCATCAAATGCATGCATATATATAAAAAAGAAGATGTGGTATGATTGCCAATGAGACAACTCTCCACAAGAGACCAAATGACACAGAAATTAACAACTATAGGTCACCGTACGGCCGTCAACAATGAGCAAAGCCAATATCGCACAGTCAGCTATAAAAGGCCCCGAAATGACAATGTAAAACAATTCAAACGAGAAAACCAACGGCCTAATTTATGTACAAAAAATCAACGAATAACAAATATGTAAGACATAAACAAACGACAACCACTGAATTACAGGCTCCTGACTTGGGACAGGCACATACATACAGAATGTGGCGGGGTTAAACATGTTAGCGGGATCCCAACCCTATGTCTATCGTTTCCAAAGGTGAATGTCTTCTGTAACTTTGTGGTGAAGATGCAGCAAGATTGCGCACCTTTTTTCGTTTGCAATTATACCTCACAAACTGTGCACCAGTGCTTGCTGTTAGCGCCGACCATTCAGCGAAGAATTACAATAACTTTAGAAAAACTCTGCGAAAAATGTTTAAATCTTGAAGGTTCGTTGCAAAATTACTTATATTAACATTTCTGTTAAAGTCTACTCGAAATTGAATAGTACGCCTTGTTGGTCTGATAATAGCTTGTTCGCCACGAGTGCGGAGCCCAGTTCGATGATAATATTACAAATCAGAATATATAGTTTTATATCAATTGAGTGGTAGTCGAGAAGTCAAGTCATTACGTATATAATAAATGTCAAATTCAGAGTGAGAGGTAAACCCCTAGTGGAAAGTAAAATAACAAAAATACCAAACTCCAAGGAAAATTCAAAACTGAAAGTCCTTTATCAAATGGCAAAATAAAAAGCTGAAACACATCAAACGAATAGAAACAACTGTTATATTATTGACTTGGAACAGGTTATTCCTTATGGAGAAAATGGTGGATTAAACCTGGTTTTATAGCTACCAAGACCACTACCGCGTGTATAACAGTCATATATAATTAATATTCCTGGGATTATAGTGATGTTCTGTGTGTGCCTGTACGGGTCGGTAGGCTGTAGTTAAGTGGTTGTTTGTGGCCCATGTTTTGTCATATTTTTCTTCGTAAATTTTATTGTTATAAATTAGGCCAATAGTTTTCTAATTTAAATTGTTTCACATTTTTCACGTCGGGGCCTTTTTAGCCGATAATATGGCATGGGATTTTCTAATTTTTTAGGTTGCGTCTGACTGTATCCACATCATTTGAACTGTGGTGGGTGTTTGTCTCATTGGCAATCGTGCAACTTCTTCTTATTTTCATATTCAATAGAACTTTCAAAATTCAGAATAAGTTTTCAATTTGTGAAGAAAGAAAAATCAGTTGATTAAATGGAATTGAACAAGCAGTGAATAGTCGAAGGTCATGTGTTTTTCTTATATAAATATTATAAGAAGATGTTGTCTGAGTGCCAATGAGACAACTCTCCATCCAAGTCACAATTTGGAAAAGTCTGTTTATGGCATATTCATACTTAGTCCATTGAATGTGTACTGGATTGTTTTCTAATATGATTTTTGTTCGTCAGTTTTCAGCAACTGTGAATACTCTTAGATCCAAATTGTGTCATTTTATGCTTTGTGTTGATTTGATAAGTTAAATCAATATGACAATGTGTTTATCTGTGGGGTGGTTACACTACATTCTATGACTAGAGAGGAGGGTGACCGCTTCATATCGTAATTAACCCTGCCACATTCTCTGTGTGTGTATTCTAAGTGAGGACCCTGTAATGTAGTGGTTGTTGCTGGTTACTATCTAGCTTTTCGCTTATTGTTTTTGTACATAAATTAAGGTTTTCGTTTGGTCCTCTTATAGCATACTATACTGAAATGGTTTTGGTCTTGTTGAAGGCTGTATGATGATAATTACATACATCTGAAACAAAAAAGGGTCTAGTGTCGACACCTCACGGGACATGTAGTTGCTAGTAGTTCGTCCTTATTCGATCATCGGTATACCTGATATCAGATTTTGGCTGAACAGAGACATAAATCATATAGTGCAACAGTTTATTTACAAAGTTACAACATTCCTGTAAAACATAGTCAAATGAAATATAAAAGAATAGCATTTCAAAATGTATGCTCATAAATGAAATGAACTTAAATAGTAATAGATCGCAAACGAAAAAAAGAAAGGTGTTTCAAGTTTAATGAAATCATAAAACAAACGTTATATCCATAATTAAATTGATTGATTGATATATTGGTGTTTAACGCCACTTTCAACACTATAGTGCTATTTCGTGGCGGTGAGTTTTTATTGGTTAAAGATGCCGAAGTGCCCTGAGAGAACCATCGAACTTGGCTTCTCATAAGTTGAGTTCTTAAAAGTAAAAGTAATAATGTTTATATACTTCGCGTTGGGTTTTAAAATTTAGTAAATCGTACTAAAATAATACCAATGTTTATGTAGTTGCCGATAATTGAACACAATCGGAATCCATGGATTCCTGCGAGGTGTAGTCTATGTTGTTCCGTTGGGTTCTTCTTATGTGTTCTCTCGGTTTTGGTTTGTGACCCAGATTTGTTTTCGCTTATTCGATTTATGACTATTGAACAGCGATATTCTACTGTTGCCTTTATCCACTAAACTGAATTTAGAGTGTATAAGAGAAGAGTTGCATAGCTACACTACCAACTCGTTTATACAAGTGGTGAGTGTGCATTCTTCTTACCGGAGCATCTCCTGGAAAGTTTTAAAAAAAACTGATCACTTACAAAGATGATTTTTAAAACTATTGAATAATTAATATATAAAGTGAATTCGATATGAATACCTTTTAAGTTTAATAAGTAAAGCTGTTATGCAATTAAGCATGTTTAAATCAAATTAAACAGAAATTAAACATTTAATTAAGTGAATACAAATCCGGACGTTCTAATGGGGGACTACCCAACTCACATCCATTACACTTTTACGTCATTTTGTTTCTGGAGGCAATTATACCACATTTCTGATTTCTAAATTGAATGTTATTTGGTAACTGTATATTTTAGCGAACGACTTTCAATATAATATGCACATTGAAAAAAACCTAGCTATTGTTGGCGCAAAAAGAGAACACATTTGAAGTAACAGAGATGGTTTAAAATAACGTAAGACATACGTTTGCTACTTCGTATCTTATTTACGAATCAGTTCAATAACTGACCATAACTCGCAATCTGGGACTGTTAGTATAATAGTCCAAGTCGCAATGGAGCAATGTTTGAATTGCAATTTCAGCAAAATTGAGAATGGAAAAGGGGAATGTGTCAAAGAGACAACAACCCGATCAAAGAGCAGAAAACAGCCCAAGGCCACTCATGGGTCTTTCAACAATGCGAAGAAATCCCGCATCCGTAGACGGGCTTTAGCTGGTCCCTTAACAAATATGTGTACTAGTTCATTGAAAATTGACGTCACACTAAATTCCGAAAAATTTAAATGAACTAAAGTTAAAAAACACATACAAGACTAACAAAAGGCAAGAGGCTCCTGGACATGCGTCAAAATGCGGCGGGGTTAAACATGTTTTGTGAGATCTCAACCCTCCCCTTTTAGTGGATTGATACTATATCATACTGACTAAAAATGTCACCCAAGAATATCCTAGATATTAACTCCCAATTATGTATACTTCAAAAACAAATATGGATCAAAAGATAGATATAGTTTTCCCTTTTGTAAGTTTGGTTCCAGGGCCGTAACTAGGCCTCGGGAACAGACGAGGCAGGGGTTTTGGGACCGTCGACTGAGGCCCCCAGGTAATGGGGCAAAGCCCCCGGTCGAAAATTGTAATATTATGGTTCTAAATATGTCTTGTTACCTCCGTTTTTTTTTATCATATTTATCGTTTTTGTTTCATATTTACCGTATAAAGAACTGCAATAGGCTATCAGAGCCGATTGACAGAAACTTGCCTCGAATTTTGTACCATCATTTATGTACAATTTACAGTAGGGTATATGTTTGATAGTAGAATATGCGGGACAAGTGTGTGTGGTCAACGCTTCATTAAAAATAACACATATTTGAAATAACTCTTTAATAAAGCACAAAGACTGGAACCTAGGTACTGTATGTGAATGCTATTTTGACCTTTCTTGTGCCACGAAGATCCCATCGCCTGACTACTTTCTTGAAATTGAATAATTAATTTATTTTCCTAATTTGATAAAATTAATGCATAACACCCGAATCAATAATGATACAAATTAAATACTCTCTAGTCATCTTTACCATGGTTAATTGTGCGACCGTCTTTATGTGTGATCTGTGAATGCTTCTTTAATAATATTGACCTAGCAAGTTGAAGAATTCGAATTATTTTAATTTTGATTTACTTTGCTCACTGATAATGTGGGAAATATCCATTACCAATATTTCATTTTCGCGGGAAATAAATAATTGCAGAACCAAATGTCGGTCAATGGCGATGGTAATCAGATACAGTGAGTTTGATACCTTACGTTGAAATAAAAGTATAGAAGCTGCACGTCAACATAAATTAGTATTCGAAGTATGCATTACTTAATTCTTGATGTTAAAATGCAAGGATGTGTTCTACCCTCTGCATGCCTAACTTTCTCCATTTTTTTTTTTTACCTTAATATTATTTTTTTGCCAGAAATTCAGTGCCTCGTCTGCCTCATCGGTAGTTACGGCCCTGCTGGGTGGGACCTGTCTCATTAAAGTGGTATCAAACTAAAATTAATTTGGCTCGTTTCATTTTCATTAGAAAAGTGACAAAATATTTTCTTTGACCTATTGACAAAATATTAAAACATTTAAAAAAAACTTGAAGATTTCAAGATTTTATTTGAACACTCAGACACAGATACATGTTTAACATGAGGTCATAAATAATAGCATTACATAAACATGACGAAGTAAACATGTGGTATCGATAATATAGATATAGCATATAGATATAACAATAATATACACATATGTTTTCCAACATTTTTCAGAACAAATTGGCAATGTTTTTGATAAATACAGAAAGTCGTTGTACATTACATATTGAAAGAAGACCTTCCATTTTTTTTATAATTAGGATTCACTGTGTAGAAGCTTGGTAGAAACTTGTCACTTTAATCAGCAATATTTTTATTAGTACATTTAAATAACAAATGAAATTCATCACCAATATTACTCTTACACAAAGTACATATTCTATCATGTCTCGGAATATTTTGCCATCTGCCTGTTTCAATAGGCAGACGCAAATTTTAAACACCTA
Source organism: Mytilus californianus (assembly GCF_021869535.1). Taxonomy (NCBI): domain Eukaryota; kingdom Metazoa; phylum Mollusca; class Bivalvia; order Mytilida; family Mytilidae; genus Mytilus; species Mytilus californianus. The sequence continues at coordinate 40,632,300 of NW_026262712.1, forward strand.
AAATATGTGATCCAAAGCCTGCAATATTCAGGAAGTTTTAGAGGTATGCTTCTAAAGTAAACTCTTTTTTAAATATCGAGTAAAATTGTCCTCGTGATGAGTTTCCAATATCACTAAACCACTGTTGTACAAACTGATCACAAAGTATTTGTTTTAAGTACATTTTATCACAGTAGCCAGTTTGATTGGCAAAAATATATCCAATGCCAGTGCTGTTTATATTGCTTCTATAAAATTTACCCAAGGTGTATTGAGTTTTAGGCTTTAAGCCAAGCATCAGTCTATACAATAAACTACATAGCTTTGATTCATTATTTACAATTTTACACCAATATATGATCATTCTAACTTTCACCTTTATTTCCAGAGGAAATCTACCCAATTCACCATAAACCATAACATTAGGCGTAGTGTTTCTAACTTACAGCGCCCTTTTGCAGAATTTCAAGTGTCTTTTCAATAATTTTCAGGTTTTCAAAGCCCCAAACTTCAGAACCATACAGTAAGATAGGTTCTATCATAGAATCAAAACGTTTATATTGTAGATCAATAGGTAAATTAAAGATTCATTTCGTATAATTTTGTAAATATAAAACAGTACCTTTTGTGCTTGACCTATAAGTTTCTGTTTGGTATCAAAAAATGTACCGTTATATTTGAAAATGACACTTAAATACGAAAAAAAGTATCTACAATTTTAAGTAAATCATTCTGCAATGTAAATTTCAGATTTTGTTTAGTTTTCCTCATGCTAAATACCATAACTTTAGTTTTCTTGACATTTTCCCAGTACAACTGGAAAATATCTAAAGAATTTTGCAAGCCTTCTTTTGTTTCAGAAAAATAACTGTATCATCAGCATACAGTATTACGAACAATTCAAAACATATATGAAGTACGTTTTCAATTTTTTCCTTTAAAAGTTCAAATGGAATACCATCTAAATTTCTAAAATATTGTTCTAAATCGTTCAAGAAAATGGAAAATAGAAAGGGAGACAAGTTCTCTCCTTGTCTAACACCAATCAGATTGATTTGATTTTTGGTGTTTTAACGCCACTTTTAAGCACCGCTTTTGGGCTATTTCGTGGCGGCCAGTTTTTATTGGTGGAGGAAGCCGGAGTGCCCGGAGAAAACCACCGACCTTCGATAGGAAAACTGACAATCCTAGTCAATTAAGATTGGAGTCGAGTGCACCCGCACGAGCGGGGTTCGAACTCACAACCTCAGTGTTGACTGGCTAGTGATTACAGTAGTAACTACTTAGACCACTCGGCCACCGAGGCCCCTAACACCAATCAGACATGGGAACAATTCTGATTGTTCACCATTAAATTGAACACAAGATTTAATACCTTGAAACATATTAAAAATATCTTTGAAACATTTCCCCTTGATTTCACTAAGATGTAGTGTTTGCCATAAGCCCGCCCGTTCTTAGAACAGTGTCAAAAGCTTTTCTAAAGTCAATAAATGTACAATAAAAGTTTTTTTTTTTCCAAATGAAAAATATAATTCTACAAGTGCATGTAACACAAAAATATTATCTGTTGTTGCATATCCTTTTCTATAAACCAGCTTGATTTTCTGATATAAGAGAAATTTCATTCGCAAAAAATTTAGTCTAGTTTTTATAATAGAAGTAAATAATTTTCCCAAACAGCTAATAAGTGTAATAGCTCTAAAATTATCAGGGTCAGTAGGATTGCCTTTATTTTTTAACACAGGTTTAATAAAACCATTTGTCCAAGTGTCTGGAATAATTCCAGTATCTAATACAATATCAAATAATTTAAAATACAATACAATCTTACTATACAAATCCTTGATACAATGATACAAAAACAGAAGGTGAATTTAAAAAAAAATCATAAAGTATTTTATCAGAACCAGGAGCCTTGTTATTTTTCAGATTCCTCGTCGCTTCCAAGACTTCTAATTCTGTAATATTTCCACTTTATCGGGAAAATTTCATTGGATATAGTTATAGCAGTTTGACAAACACTAATTTTGGTCATTGAGAAGCTTTACATTTTATTATCTCTGGCTCAGAACTTATCGAAAATATATCTAATAATGAATACGAAATATCTTAAAAGTACAGGTACTATTGAAAGTACCGAATTTCGAAATGTTGAATGAAAGGAACTTCGAATATATAATTATGCGTTTTTAGAATTAAAAAATGTACCCTTAACAATAGAACGTGATGAAAACGTTCAGCTGATTTTTACAGAGTTATTTACCTGTAGTGTTATGTACCATCTTAAAATACATTTGTGTCCTTTGGTTGGGTTGTTGTCTCTTTGACACATTCCCCATTTTCATTCTAAATTTTATTTCACATGGCTTTTTATTCCTATATTAATGTATACTCATCTCGTCTGTATTTTAAAGTTTGAATAATAATAATTTATTCTTAACGATGATAAGGTATGACTTATTCTCTTGATATTTAAAATTTGTTACATTCACAGGTCTAAATTAGCATTTTTCGCAAATCTTAATTAAAGTGTATTATTTAAATCATTGAGCATGAGTTTCTTCACAAATTTTAATATGAAACGTAAACCTGACGGGAATGTTGAGAATGCGTGTTTAGTAGCTGCAAATATATGGCCATACATACAAATATGCCAAACAAATAATGTTTAACCTTGTACATGTTGTAGCTTTGATAGTTAAAAATGTTCGGCTAAAACACAATCAGGTAGCCAAATTCAAAACACTCAGTGTCATGGAACTAATTTTCAATTGCATTTGATTGTATATAGTTGAAACAAGTCTATCCAGTTTGCCAGCAACATGTTCTTTCTAACGGTATATAACAATGCTAAGGTCGTTCCTCTGTGAACGCGTAGAATGCTGTCAAACACCTCAAAAAGGACATATTTGTGGCGTTATGGTGTGTCACTTTTATTAATCATTAAAATGGTAAATTGGCAGGAATTAACTACTTTGGTTCACAGGTAAAAAATCTGTGTTACCTAATAAGAAATTTATTTAGGAAGATTTTACGGATTGTAGATATATAAAATAATAAAATTTTAACGGATAATACTAAAAATGACATCTTTGTTATGAAAATATTAATTTTGAAAGGTGTTGGATATATGACTGTAAGTATAATGATATCTTCAAATGTTGAAAGCATGCATGTATGACATTTTTACAATCTAAATTGATACCTCAATCATTTTTTCCTGGATAATCATCCTGAAAAACGTCAAGCATATACAAAAAATATCGATGAAAGTTTCAATTGAATTGTAGTGTCCGAAGACCCTACTTCATTTCCAAAGAAATGTTACTTGTCTTGCAATGAATTCTTTAATTGATGTTTATTTTTTCTGCAGACTGATGATTAGAATGAAAATGAATTTACACACATCCTGACAGATAGGACATTTTCGTCAGTTTTGAAGAAAATTTTGTCCGTAGACCTAGGCCTGTATTTTCCGCAAAATGATAATTTTATATCGCTATTAAGTTAGATTATACATTGTAAATGGATAAAAAAAAAACTTTTTTAATAATATATGAATGTAAGACAAAATCTGTAGTCTCCGTAATCCTTTGGCATTTATCACTTTTCTCCTCATTAAAGGTCTTTAATGTTTGAGCAAACTTTAAACTGATGGCCTAATTATTTCACAAATAAAAGTTTTTAATTGTTTTTAGAAGTGTATTAATATTCTACACATTGTTATTATAACACATATGTAGTGTCCGTAGACCCCCAGGTTATCATACTACATATAGATTAACTGCTTAAGTGAAAAGAAAATCCTTTTTGGAATTGTATCCCTGACACAATTAACAACAGAAATTCATCAATATTCATTATGGGGATCTACTTTCATTTTTTTTCAAAATCTGACACACAATATCCCACCTGAATGTGTTTAATTATCTAAAAAAACAGCTAAAATGACCTATAATTTCAAAATGCTTCAAAAATTACGAACCTTTACATAACTAACAAAGTTCTGGCATGGGTAGAATTGTTCTTTGGCTTTGGAATTTTCAAAATGGATGCCGTTACCATAGAAACAGCAAAAAATAAAAATTTTCAAAATGTCCAAATTTGTTTGGTTTGTGATTAATTCTTTGATAGAGGGTTGCTGCTCATAAGGAAGCTATAAAACGGTGAAGTTGAAATCATCCCTTTGTGAATTTTACGGACGCCATCACGAGTTGGTTGACCGTTATAAAATTTCCGTTTCACAGATGGTAGCGAATATGTTCCTAATGTCGTAACTACAATTCCGTCCCCTTTTCACGAATGTGACCTACCGAATTAGACTTGTTACCGGGTTTGTACTAACGTGAGCAACATGACGGGTGCCACGTGTGGAGCAGGATCTGCTTATCCTTCCGGAGCACCTGATTTATGAGTTTGAATGTCCCTCTGGTATATTCGCCCCTCTCTTACGGAGTTAATTGTGAAGTCTATAATAGTTCTCGAGTAGGAATTACTGACGATGTTTCTGGAACCTTCAATACGAATTTACTTCCTTACAGAGGATCGTAACTTTATACGTAAAATATAAAGAAAAATGCGCCTATTATGTCCTAAACACGTTCCCCAATTACTTTTCTCTAACAAAACAAGCTTAACAGAATAATGTGTCCGGGCACGGTGACATGTCTCCCTTCGGACTGTTACCTTGTGAAATAGCACGTTATAAATCCGGCTCAGCATGTCGGTCTAGAACAAAGCAGGGTTTATTTTATATTACATTAACATAACAGGGGGCATTGGTGGCCAAGTGGTCTAAGTAGTTCTACTACTGTAATCACTAGCCATGCAGTCAACACTGAGGATGTGAGTTCGAACCCCGCTCGTGCGGGTGCAATCGACACCAATCTTAATTGACTAGGATTGTCAGTTTTCCTATCGAAGGTCGGCTTGCTCCACCCATAAAAACTGACCGCCACGAAATAGCCCAAAAGTGGCGTTAAAACACCAACAATCAATCAATCATTATCATAACATGTTCTCGCCCTGAATATACATTTGCCGCTGGACGTTAAGCAGCCATCCATCATCACCATCTTCATATATAAATCTATAATTTATTTTAAAACTTGATTTATACCCCAAAAACGAAGCTGGTGATGAATTTGTTTACTAGTTTTGTTGTTGAACTTGTTATTTATTGTATTTATTTAAATATTTTAACCTCATTGCATATTTGTTTTGAATTTTACCTAAAGTCTGTCAATAAGTCAACTATAGGACTGTCTATAATGCCAACTCAGACAAAGCATGAACATAGAGTTTGCGCTATTCAAATTAAATAATCAAATGTTATATCTTAATATAAAAGTATCCTTTATACATTACTGCATTTGCAAATGAAGGGCCGTGCCCAAAATAATTGATTTAATGTAAATCCGAATTTATATTTCATTATATAGTGATTCAGTCTATATTTAAAATAAAACCTTTGTTCATTCATTGAACAAACTTAATTCATCCGTTAATTGAATTTATTATTTACCATATTAGTTAATCAAAATCTTATTACATTTTATCTGAAGTCATACTTTACTTAAATGAAATGAAATTAACAACCAGCAATGAAAATTTCATAATTTCTATCTTCAACAATAGATACCATTATGTAGATACATGCATTCTTGCCTACACAAAATGTCTAGCTCTTACGACTACATTGTCTTCATATACAGTCCGAGTTGTCTTTTTTGTATTTACTAGTAATCATTTATATAGTCAAAACTCTCCTTTATCATTGTCTGAGTTGTTAGCATAGACGGTCCGTGTTGTCTTTTTTGTAAACGGTCCGAGAATTTTTCGGGCCGAGTTGTCTTACACTCCTGTCGGTCACCGTACGACATTCAACAGTTATGAAAGAAACCCATACCCTAAAAATTTGCTGTTAAAGGCCAACATAGCTAAATGTAAAAAAAAAAGGCAAACGAGAAAACCATTATGTACTATAATTTATATCCTCACTCAATCACAAAAGAAACAGTTTAAAGACAATCCGTCATATTCTCATAACAGAAACGAAATTGTTTATTTAGACACACGTACATGTTGGCCTGTCCATATTTACATAAAAAAGATCACTAGAAAATACGTGTGTTACCTTTATAGTATGCTTGGTAGTTAATATATATGGAGGGGATATTTAAATTTGCTTAAAATGTACCGATACGATGTTATTGTCGCATATATCTGTTTGGTCCATTAATCATAAATAGCATTATTAAATGTAGAAGATTATAGAGTTACAAAGAAATCGTTTTGGTCTTGTGTACTGTTCAGAATAAATATGTTGAAATTGTGATTTTATTTTATTTACGGGACCCTTTTAATTGCAAAGTCTTCAAAAATCACATATTTTATTTTGTGATACAGACTGTGCCGTATAATTATACCGGTATTATTATAACCCTATCACATGATTCTGTAGTCCTCAGTGATTTTCGGCAACCTCATATCTTCATTACAAACTGATTCGATCGCTTATGCTGGTTTAATAATCAAAATAAGATACACGGAAACAAATCCTGATAAATTGCCTGTCCGGGCTAAATCTTGAGAAAAAAAACTGTCAACTTCATTAATTGGAGTTGATGTAGATTACCAACTTAAATTTGATGCACTTATTTAAAGAACATGTGTAGACTGGCATCGGAACAGTTTTAAGTTTTCTCGATGCCTTATTTCAGCTAGTAAACAAAGTTACAATTACTTTCATATCGTGAGTAAATCTAACTTTTGTCCTTTGATTTGGCATTGTTGTACAGAGACAGTTTCTAAAAAAATACAAGAAAGAACTTGAGGCTGCATATATCCTCCTATAAAGCTCTTCTTGTCAAAGCATACACGTGATTAGCATTAGGACAATAGAAGTAGCACTTGCAATCTACAAACTTTTGAATAATCTGGCTCTTCTATGATTACAAAATTTGCTTTATATTGAACATTCACTATTTTCATTTACATACAAAAACACCCATATTGAAAAAAAAAATCATTTCCGTTAAACAATCTTGCCGGCAGACTATTTTAGGGTATACGGAAAGAAGGGGAAGGGTCATTTAGATTTTGAAAAAAAAGCATGCGTAGCAAAAGATAAAATTGAGTGATCAATCAACAAAAGAAAAACACTCTGCACACCCCTCCCCAATCCGAATACCAAATGTTCGTCCCCTTTTAGGAATAATAAAATGCTTCGTTGAGCGCAGCCTGATACGACAGCAGAGGTCGAACCCTAAACAGTTGGGGCAAATTTGGACACACTATTCAAGCTTGATACTATCTGAATTTGGATTGTGATCAAATTTTTTACGTAATATAGGTTTCTGACACAAAATAAATGTGGTCAAAATTCTTAAAAATCTATTGCACAATACTTTGCATTTGAAGATTTCTTCTTAAAAACTATACAAAAATTTTGAAATTTGAAAAATTTTGAAAAAAAAATATAAACACCCTTAAAAAAATTGGGAAAAGTAAATCCCCCCAATAGGGGAACCTGCATAGTAGCGTTCAGTACGAGCGGAGTATTTGGAATAAGCCTTTGATTTTGCATCTATATTGATGAGACCATATGTGATTTTAAAACATCATACACACTCTTGTTGTTGATGTTCTCTTTTCTATTTGTGACCACTCTTAATTGTTTAGTCATGGTGTCTACTGATAATGTACTACGGTATTTGTGCATGACAAACCTAGCTAGCCCTCTGTGTTGTACCATCTCAATTTTTTTCTTATTATTTGTTGATGGGGGTCCAATACTGCACTAATAAAAAAAAACTTTTTGAATCCCCCCTTTGGAGCAATTACCCAAACTCAATCCCAATCTTCCCTTTATAGAATAGAACCTTGTAGTACAATTTTAGAGAGATCCATACACTTAAACACAAGTTATTGTCCAGAAACTACAAAAATGCTTGTTTTTGGCCCCTAATTCCTAAACTGTTGGTACCATAACCCCAAATTCAATCACAACTTTTCTTTTGTGGTATTAAACCTTCTTGTAAAATTTCATAGAAATCCATTCACTTAAACTAAAGTAATGGTCCGGAAACCAAATGTGTCTTCGGACGACGACGACGCAGACGCAGACGACAACGACGACGACATTATAGCACTATACGAACCTCAAAAAAATGTTTGCGGTCGTATAAAAATGGCTACTTCACCAACCATCAATACCTGTGACAGAAAGTCGATGAAAAGAAATGTTAAATAACAGCTCCAAATGATGCCGTTATATCAGAAAACATATGTGCCGTTGTTCGTACAAACAATGTTTAGTAACAGTCACATTGAATTTTTTTACCCTAAGATCAATAGGCTTCTTCCCCTTCTCCTATATCTTCCAATCTGTATTCGTTTCGTTAGAATCATACCAAAGAAAACTCAATCCACAATCAGGAAACCAATTTTCCATTTTATTTTCTACTTGAGTAACAGTGACCTTAACCTTTACCTGTTGACCCCATAATAAAAAAAAAAGAAGTTTCCCTGTTCCTATATCGTCCATCTGTATAAGTGTCATATAAGACATTAGTAAGACCAATACTAGCATATGCAAGTGCAGTATTGGACCCCCATAAACAAATAATAAGGACAAAATTGAGATGGTAGGTTTGTCATGCACAAATACCGTAGTACATTATCAGTAGACACCATGACTAAACAATTAAGAGTGGTCACAAATAGAAAAGAGAACATCAACAACAAGAGTGTGTATGATGTTTTAAAATCACATATGGTCTCATCAATATAGATGCAAAATCAAAGGCTTATTCCAAATATTCCGCTCGTACTGAACGCTACTATGCAGGTTCCCCTATATAGGACTAACATAAGGGAAATGTCATAATATCATCCATAATCCATACTGGAATGGAAATCCGTAGAGAGCTTCATACATGGTTAATTCACAGATTTTTTACATGTCCCATTCCAAACATCGCTTAGTTTGCCCTCCCTCCTTTTAAAAATCCTGGATCCGCATATACGTAAGAATAGATGCATTATGTATATTGAACCCAAGTGCTATAGTTTGTGGTTGTGATTGTTACCGTTGCTGTACTCGGAAGTTAAACCGTCTTGAACACCTTGTTTGTTGGATTGTGCTTTTGAAACCAGGTTTAAACCACCATTTTCTACATAAGAAAATGCCTGTACCAAGTCTGGAGTATGACAGTTGTTATCCATTCGTTTGATGTGTTTGGTATTTTTGTTATGCTTTGCATAGTTGCAAGAGAAAGAGATTAAGGGCAGCCACCAAGTCCCTCTGTAAAATATTTTCCCCAAAAATCATAATTGACATTCGTAATTAGAAACTGCAAATAGAATATTTTTAATTCGTAACCTCCTCCATTTACTTGAGGTGGTCCTATTTAGGACAGAACTACTAGCAAACGAGACATGACAAGTGGCAGAATAATCAGTCAGTTGAGTGTAGTAGTTGACCTATTGCTTATAGTATCTGAGATATGGACTTGCCACAAAAACTTAATCTTGATCACTGATCTATGAATTAAGGTCTTGGTCAGGTGTACCCTGTCTGACAGACATGTTAACCATATACCAAATATAGTTATCCCATTACTCATAAAATAAATGAGGAATGTGCCCATGGGACATAGATGATGCCCCCGCTTGCATATAGTGTTATAAAGGGACATAACTCAAGAACAGTAAAAGTGACGCTACCCAAATTTGTACTTGATCTGAGTTTTGTGGTAATAAGCATTGTGTATATAAGATTCATAACATTTGGTTGAGGCAAGCTAAAGTGAGAGAATTGAAACAAAAAATTCAGCAATTTTTCCATTTGTAAACGGGCATTACTCTAGAACAGTATAAGTGATGCCACCCAAAATCAATATTGATCTGTGTTTTGTGGTAATAAGCATTGTGAATAAGTTTCATAACATTTGGTTGAGGCAAACTAAAGTTAGAGAACGGAAACCAATTTTGGGATGTACTGACAAGGGTAAAACTTAATGCCCCCCTCCCCCTCAAGGTACGGTGGGGGCATAAAAAAAATTCACTACAAGGAAACTATACAAATTTTTCAAGCAGTCGATGAACTATAAAAATGGGGTCAAGGACAATGGACATATGACAGATGGAAACTTTGTAGAATTACAAGGTATGAAGCATGAAGGCTTATAACTTTAGAAATAAAATATACCCAGCCACCAGATAGTAATCCCTATGTTTCCCATTCTGAAATACACAAAATGTGACATTTCATAATTAGTCTATAAGAATGTTTTGTCATCTAGGAAATCCAAATGTACTTTATATGGAGTGAGGTAGTGTGGTCTCCAGAGTAACTGAGCAGGCCTAAACTCCAATCCAACTTTCTAGATATTCTCTCAAATTTTTTTGTACATTTAAAATTTACAGACACCATCATAAGTTGGTCAACTGTTATGGGACATTTGGTTCACAGATAACAACAGATATCTTCTAATTGTCTTAATTACAATCCAGTCCACTTTCCCCGAATGTGACCTACAGAATAAGACTTTTCAGCGGGTTTGTACTTACATGAGCAACATGACAGGTGCCACATGTTGAGCAGGATCTGCTTTCCCTTCTGGAGCACCTGAGATCACCCCCAGTTTTTGGTAGGGTTCATGTTGCTCAGTCTTTAGTTTTCTATGTTGTGTTTTGTATGCCTTGGGCTGTTTTCTGCTCTTTGGTCGGGTTGTTGTCTCTTTGACACATTCCCCATTTCCATTCTCAATTTTATTTGTTGTTTGCCTTTTGGTTTTTTTCCTCTTTTTGCCATGGCATTGTCAGTTTATATTCGACTTATGAGTTTGAATGTCCCATAAGTATCTTTCGGCTCTATTATGTTACATAAGCTTGGTTTCAGTAGTATATCAAACATAAATAAAATCAAGGCATATGATTTTTAATAAATTTATTGCCAAGACAACTGTTTACATGCATAAAGCACCGTGTTGTATTTTGAGACATGATGCAACAACAATAAGTCTTTCAATATTTTCAACTCTTTCACAAATTCAGATAATTTTGGTGAACAAGCTTCAGTTTTGAAATTACCAAATTTAATAAAATATATATTTCTAGCAAGTCTATGGTAACCATGGTAACAGTTGATCTTATTATTTAGGATAAGTTGTAAGCACTAAGGGAATGGATTATTGAGTAAGTACGATTATGCATCTTATGTTTTATCGAGTTTTATATATAAATAAAATACCAACATATTTATTATGAAGTAAATATAAAAATATCAATACTTCAAAACATGATTTTAACCATACATAGTCCCCCTTTTAATGAATAGACTTACTCATACATAATTTATTTAAGGTGGTACCCAACACTACAGGGAGATAACTCTGTAAAAATCAGCTAAACGTTTTAATTACATTGTATTGTTAAGGAAATATTAAGCTTCTCAATGATCAAAATTGGTGTTTGTCAAACTGCTATATAACCAATGAAATTTTTCTGATAAAGTGGTTGGTTCAAATTTTTTGAAATTTTTATATTTTTGTCAAAGGGTCAAAATAAACATTTGGTCAAAATTTTATGAAAATTAAACGAGCCAAATTAATATTAGTCTGGTGTTGGGTACCACCTTAAGGAAAAACATTTCAAAATCTTGTAAGCAAGGGTCACATTTAACTCTATCCTTCTCTTCTGTGGCAGGGATTTTTAATCAGAGAGCAGCTATATAAGAGTACAAAAACCTGAGTACCTTCATCTTTGATTTTATAAAGCATACTTTTCTGTTTAATAAAAAAAGTAACTAAACCAATGAATGATCTTAATGTTTCAACAGTGTATGCAAGACTTAATATCCCTTGCTACATTTTCTTTAATTTCAAACATGCTGAACATATGAAGATATCACCCAAAAATGGAACTGAATGCTTGACAAAAATGTACATACTGTTTATTTCCATAACATGAGATCTTTGTATTTTCATTTTTGAAAAAAAAAATAAAAAAATAAAAAAAATATGAAAAATCAGATTTTTTTTCAATGTGAAGACTTTCTTTTCTATAATTTTTAATACTGGAAAGTTTGATACAATTACAAAACGAAGATTACAAAAAAAAGCTACATTTATGTATAAATAATTAAGCTTTTGCATAGTCAACCTCATATCTACAAATGTCATTTTAATATACAAATACACAAACTCAAATCATATATCTACATTTTTTTAATTGCACTAAAAATCATCAGGGTTTATCTCCCCTTTATCAACAAATATTTCATTTCATATTTGGCCTCTCAACTTGGTTCAGAGGATTATAAATATGACATTTTTAATTTCAGATAATTATAGTTTGAATATCAAATACATATTTAAAATAATTCACATCAGCAGTTTAAAATTATTAAAAATTTGAAGAATTAGAAATTGAAAATAAATAAAGAGAAGAATTTGATAAATTAGAAATGATATCTTTTCATTTTGATTTACAGCTATAAACAAGACAGCTATAACATACTACATGTATCAACTATCAATGTTTTTTGTTGTTGAAACATTTACGTAATCTGGCATAGAAAAATATCATGCATTTCATATATTTAATTTTAACTTTCATTTGCTGTAGTTGTTTTGTATAATAAACTCGGCTTTATACTTTTCATATTTCATGATTACATAATAATCTTAAATTGATTTAATCAGTATTATAAATACACATATATTCTTTATTTCCCATTAATATTTCCAATTCAAAAATAGCAGTACAATAAAAACATACAAAAACAAAACAGAAAATCATATTTAACAAAAATTTTGTTCATGTGCTTTTTATCATATAAAACTTGGCAAAAATCTCGCTTGACTAGAGCAAGTCTCAAACTCACTCACAAATGATCACTTATTCTTAACTAAGTTACGAGTATCTAAAATTCATGATTTGACAAAAAATGCATTTTTTATGTTTACAAATTAACTACTTGAGCACTAAGGAAAAAAAGGAGGATATTCATTATGAAAATGAAAATTTTTACAAAGGTGGGTTCTATTAATAAAGTTTAATCACATAAAACTAAAGAAATATTTTCTATGTAATTTTGACCTTCATTTCATGAAAAAATTTGTTTTAAAACATAATCATGATTTATTTCAAAGCTTAAATTCTTAAGCCTATATATATATAACTTGTTTTTATACAGATGATATAAACACAAATTGTATTCATTTATCATTATTAATGAAGGTGAAAAGTTGAGAGGAAGATAAATATCAATTACTTCCCTTACTTCAATTACATAGTTATCTCCCTTTACAAATGACACATGATAACAAAATGAAGGCAAATTAAGCAATATAACTATCACTAAGCACTATTGTTCCTCACTGGATTCACCAGCGACCCATTTTTTCTTGTACTGTTGACGACCAAATCCCTCATCATAGTTTCCTTTCCTGGCAAATAATTGTTTGAAATGATTCGTGCAGAATATGACTCCTTCATTCATTGAGAACGTTTTTGCCCTGTTAGAAAAAAAATAGATAAAATACAAAGATCTTAAATAATTATTAGCTTATGAAGAGTAGTTTAATAAGTTCATAAGATGCATGCATAATATTTTCTCTTTCTATCCATCAAGCTTTGATAAAGTTAAAGCCAACATAAACTGTATTTTGTTAATTTCTTTTACTCCACAGTTTCACGATTCCAAACATTCGTATGTATTTCAGGAATGGCTTTTGAAACTCTATTCCTTAATTACCATACATATCCCTCCTAAAATTAAACAAAAATGCAGGCTATCCCCTTACAACACTAGAGAATATATACCTACCCCAAAACCACAACTCTTATTTCATGAAATGATGGGAAGATTGTATATTCATTCATTTGAAAGGGTTTAGTCACTTTTAATTTTAATTTTTGTGTGTCATCTAATTGTGCAGTTTTCTTGTACTAATAAGTTTTAGTCTCTTGATAAATGTTTTTTCTTTGTAAGATAAAGTTTGAACACTTTTTAAGTGAAACTTACATAAATATCCATACTTTAGTGTTCTATTTTGTTATCGCACAGAGGCAGTGGAACCCAAAATGTGTATCTAACAGAATTATCAAAACAACAGTATTGCCAATGGTTTAATAATGTGTCCCTGTATATTAACAGTGTCTGGGAAATATATGAGACCTCATATTGGTGTTGCTACACTATGATTTGTGTAGCAAGAGATGTCTTTCTTGAAAGTAACTTAAAGAGTCTCTGTCGGAAAATTGTGTAATTCTCACTTTCCCTTTAGGCATGAGGGACCTACTCCTGCTAAATTAAATGTGAAGTTTTTAATTTAATCTGAATAATTTACATTTGAATAAATTTTTGTACCAAAATATCTCCTTTCAAACGGAGAAACATCACATGCAACAAACACATAAAAATCTTTAAAAAATTCTCATTCTACAAGGATTAGTATTAACATTTGATTTGAAATTGTCCATGCAACCATGCTTTTCTGTATAATTTAATTGTGGTGTCGTCCATCTTCTTTCTGCGATTAAGCCTACAAATTGCATACAATAAACTGGTCTCCCATAAAAATCTGGGAACAGTCAAGTCAATGTACTTATGTCCCCATGTATAAAATATGATAAATATATACAAATAATGGGAGGTAATAAAGATTATCTTACGTTAGTACACATTTACAATGGGAACATTTAAAACAGGCTCTGTGGTAGATGTGTTTATTCATTTCCAATTTTTCCACTGCATACACGGTTTTCTGGCATGCGGCACACTTCTCAAGCTGAACAGGTACAAAGGACCCTTTTTTTGGCTGTGCAAAAACAAAATTTAGTAAATAAAACAAGCAAAATCATTTTAAGCCATGCATGATTAATTAACATTTTTCTCTCTCAAAAATCTACTTTAATATGATAAGATAATACTGCACTGCAAACTTGATATAAATATCTTATGGTTGCTGCTGATTCTTTAGTTGATTTTTTTCATCAATTTAAGATTTTTTATCACTGAATGTGACTGCTGTTTCAAATATTTGCCAAAAAAGATCTTAAAAACAGGTTAAATGCTTTTCCTCTATATTGTTTTATATTTTTAAATTTGGTCTATTATCTAATTTAAGAGTTGTTTGCAGTTGCAGTATCAAAACCAGCCTACCATGCAGAAAATGAATTAATTTTCAAAATAATCTTTATCAGCATTCTACCAAACCAAAATGCAAATGATGTATTTGTTCTCAACAACCTTCCAATAATTTAACTACTTTTTAATCTTATATATGCATTTCTATGTTCAAAATAAATAACAAAAATGATAAAACTAATTTATAAATAAGATTATATATTTATATTGATAAAATTCTATCAAAAAATGATGTAATTTGAAATTACTTCCCCTGGACTGTTTCTTTCACAGGGGAGATAATTTCATATTTGTTTTCAATTTTATTGAGCAAAACCCCTTCAATATTTCATGTAAACAGTTTTCTTTTGTTTTTCCAAATTTAGATATAAATTCATACAAAATAGCCTGCAGTTTACAATCCAAATAACACGAAATTTGTCTGACTGTTGATGTAAAAATTTGAATCTTCGAATCATTTGATGTTAAAGCCACAGTTATATCAGAATGAAGGGGTCCAGCAACGTGCAAAGACAACAAAATATGCTTTTCTAAATACACAACAGAAATGAAGCTAGAAACTAAAATATATGATTGTATTTAACTAAAGAAATAACTAAGAAAGCAACTGCTCCAATTCATGCTGGTTTATTGGTCTGCTGTGTACAGGTCTGTTGCCATAGCTCCAGCCTTCACCTTTAACAATACATCATGCACATGCCTAAGTAATATACATCAATGGAATGGATTCCATCAATTCAATGTGAATAGACGATTTAAATTATGACTGAACTTTCTACAGCCAAAGTGGATTTGTTATTTTTACCTGTCGAAAGTGGACCACTTCTCAAACTGAACAGTGAATTTAAGCCTTAGTTTTTTTTTATATAAGAACATTGTATTCAAAAGCTGTCAATGATTGAAATTGGATAAGAGTGGGCAAAACTTCATGAAGGCTCTGGATTAAAGGCAGATTTACTATGCTACATCTATGGTTAAGGCATACATATAGAATTTTTCAATTTCCCACTTCATGTATGTCTAATTTTTGCCCCCCTTCTCTTTCACAAACATGGATACACATCAGAGGTCCCATATGCCTTTCCTATAGATTGGACATGTCATTTATTTTCTTTCATTACAAGATTATGAGAATTGAACAACTGTTCATTGTAAATTTAAATACAGTATTTTCAAATGATTTCTTAAAACTTAAATTCAAGATGGCACAACATGGGCTGCCCACAATGTGGGCAAAATCTACACCAGTAGTAGTGTTAATATGAAATAATTCATTTAGTCATTGAGTGCTGCCAGTAGACCAATCTGCATTGCAATGAAAATTTCTTTTTCAACATATATGGAAATGAACATGTCTGCTTCATTTTAATTTTGGCAATATCCTGATGCAGACATTATACACATGTCAGATATATAATTCTACTTGTCATTTAACAGACAATATCCCTGACATGAAAGTGTGGGTGTATTTTATTTTTTTCCATTAAAAAAACAAAATTAAAACTATTGTCATGACCTTACAGAATCAAGCAATTTTTCACTTTTGAACAGTCTTGATCAAAAGTGAGCTTTGGATTGGTCATTGTCATCTTTTAAAAGCCATTGAAAAGAGACAATTGAATTGGATATTAACAAGAAGATAGAATGAATTTCGTTGTAAAAGGGAAAAATTCAATGATCTCAAATTAATGATTTCCCAGCACTTTATGATCAATATTTCCCTCTGTCCGATCAATATTTTGTAAGTATTTCAAGCAGTAGAGGAAATATCTGAAATACAATGACATCTTGTGACAATATCATGCAAATTCCACTTAATGAATATACTCTACAACTCAGGTGAACTTTGCCTTTTCCACTTGCCAACCATGGGACTGGGCATAAAATGGACAAAAATAATAAAAAGTCAAAAATATGGGCAAAAGTTTTAGAAATTAAAAAAAAAGTGCAAAAATTATATATACATGTATATCGAAATCAAAAAAATTAGCAAGTTATAGAAAGTCCCCCATGCCTAACCTTTAAATTGGACATGCCGTTTCTTTTCATTCACCAAAAGAAATGACCCTATTGTACATTAAAATCAAGTTAGCTTTTGAAATCACTATTTTAAAGACATTTTAGGTTAAATTTCTGTTGATAGATGTGGCCCATGGTCAGTACACAGTGAGCAGATGTAATTGACAAAATCAAGATGAGCTGTAGTATAATTAATGAAAGTTCAAATATACAGTATTCCTAGGTTAAATTGTACATTCACAAGGTTAAATTGTAAAAATTCACAAAGTTAAATTGTTCAAATTCACAAGGTTAAATTGTACAAATTCACAGGGCTAAACTGTACATATTCACAGGGTTAAATTGTACAAATTCACACTAATGTATAGTTAGAGAAAATGAAATGAAATGATGCGATACAAACATGATAAATAAATCCATGTATTTTTAAGGTTGATACCCAAACACGTTTGAAATAATCAAATAATTCAATCAAAACTTTAACTTGCCAATTGCACAATTTTGGGGGACTGAGAGCTTTGTTAATTCAGCTTGCACTGTAAATATATCAAACTTTCGTCAGCCAAAATTTAAAAAGATGCCAAATATATATATATATGTAAAACCAGAACAAGTATTTCTGAACTTTCATTAAAAACAAAAAAACATGGTTACATGTGAAGAGTTATACAACAAAAGCTATAAAAACTAAAAGAAAGTTATTAATAATAACACGGGTGACACACTTACACTCTCTGTACTGCTTTCAAACATCTACAATGCAAAACTCTGTAGTTAG
The DNA here is from genome assembly GCF_021869535.1 of Mytilus californianus. Lineage (NCBI taxonomy): Eukaryota > Metazoa > Mollusca > Bivalvia > Mytilida > Mytilidae > Mytilus > Mytilus californianus. The sequence continues at coordinate 40,650,239 of NW_026262712.1, forward strand.
TGGTCAAGGGGAGGCAACCCACTCAAGAACAGAGGAGATAATTCACACATTTAAAAAAAAATATTAAACAATTCTTTTTGGGTGAAATAAATAGAAATGCTGAGGTTATTTTAGAAATTTTATTTACAATCCCCTCCTTCACTATTATTTGATTGATGTACAGAGCTTTCATAGTCAAGTTCGAACAATTGCTGATAATTCTTGTTTAGTTCTCAGTTATATTAAAAGAGAGGGGAAAAATACCAAACGATAGGGATTTTCCAATTCATAAGTCGAAAATAAATTAACAACGCCATTAATTTTATCAGTGTATATAATTGATTGTTCACAACTTTCCTTTGACCATGATATAATTTTACACTGAAATTTTGATTAGAATAGGCAGTGATAATTTCCACTGAATAGATCAAACCAGTAAACAATGGTAAACCATCCAGCATATTTGAAAACTGTGTATACAAGATTGAAAACAACATTCTGAATTCAAAATCTTTTCTCTGCTAGACATAACTGACAACTAAGCAAAAATCCAATATGACTAAAAAGAGGTTAGGGGTACAAGTAAAACAAACAGCAATCAAAAAACACAAAAACTCCTTTTGGAAAATGAAAACCACAGGAGAATGTTGATGATTATTAATACATGTATATACCATAGATACACTACAATATAAGAAGAAGCCATCTTAAATATCAGACTTTGGTGAAAATTGAAACCTATACACAAGTGACAAGATAAACATCAATAAAGGTAATTTTACCACTGGAATTTCCTTATGTAATAAACACTTCAACAAATACACAACAGTAAAACATGTGTGTGTAACCCAAAACTAATCATGAAATGGGTGTGCTTATCTCATGATTAACGTCTGATGTTTTCAGTACACACTCAGAAATCAAAACATTCTAAAGTAATTTACGAAGTCATGTTTTACCACATAAACCAAAGTTATGTACATTTTTGTACCTGATGAGCAATCCAGATTTATAATGGACATTCTACCTTGTTGACATAGGAGTCAGGGAATGGTTTCAATTTAATGAAATGAAACATTTCTTTCAATTTACATTTCACTATGATCAATTTTCATGCCATTGTGAATAGACATATTTGTAATTGTGACAAATTTAAATCATTACCATCAATATTTAAATGGCATAAATATTTACGCCTCCCAAAAATAGATCCTATCTTTTAACACTTAGCACTTTTGAAATAGTTAACCTTTTAAATCTAGAAGGAATTTTGGATTAAATCTGTTATTATATTAATTGCTGACTCATCAAATTTTAAGAGGATTCTGCAACCTACAGTGGGTTTAAAAATAATATTTTCATTTACTGATTAAAGATCAACACATTGAGTACTCTTGACTACTGGCTCTTTTATACATAAGCTTGAAAAAGTTTAGTCTAAGTGTCTGACAGAAGATAGATACCCCTCCCCCTTTACAAAAAAAAATCATAGTTTGTATCTTAATTTAAGATCCTTGGCAGAGAAGTGATTGGAATATATACTGCCTATTGTTTTGAACTGCAAGAGCTTCAGAGGTGACCCAAAAGATTCTAAACCCTAATAAATAAACATTAACTTTGCCCTCTTTTTAAATAATAACATGTGTTTCCTTCATATCACTATCCTCGTTAAATTAAATTTCAAGATCCTCCTAGAAACTAAACCTTTTCAGAGTTTTTGAAGGTTATCAAAAAAGTAATTTTGTTTTTGTTTTTAAATAACTGTCAGTCAAGAATTAGGAATGTCTTTTATGCAATAGACCAAGGTCATCCACCATGATTTACATTCCTCTGTCCTAACAAAAGTATCAGGTGTGTAATTAAGACAGGTGTGTATTTGATTTGTACCTGAACAGGTAGAACACCTGCATGTATGTTGTCAAAACTTTCATCACTCAGTACAGGAATTCAATAAGAGGTCAAACATTGCTCTGTCTGCCTTTTTCATGTTTTTGCTGGATATATGTTGTTTGAAAGAGGGTCTTAACAAGTATCCTCACAGATAAAATATTTGAAATTAAAACTGGTGTTGGGGCTGAAACTTGCTATGCATTTCTTAAAAAAAGTTAGGTTTTAATCAAATTATAATTTATTTAGACTTTCCTGTGCCATTCAGTAAGAAAAGAAAATAACGAAAATATAACCAGAAATATAGATCAACTGGACAACAACCCAACAATATCAAATACTCATAATCTTATCAGAGATATATTCAAACCTTCACATGATGACATTCTAGATCCTCTAAGAAGGTTATTTAATCATTTTGCAAATAGATTGTGGTTTTCCATTAATGCATCTCATTTGCATGTATAAATGGTTAAATGATGAAGAAAAATTTTAAATATATTCTTGAATGGATTTAAATTAATTTGTAAAACATGTAAAAAATTGCTTTGAACCATCAATATAATGGGAAATTAAATTCTACATTAAAGTTTAAAGTACCACTTGCTCTTGGCTTTATATGGGAAATTTCGAATAATTCTGTAAAGTAAGTAACAGACATTTTGGTTTAGACACAAATGTGTGAGAAAATTATAATTTTACATTGCATATTCTATAAAAAAAAAAAAGTAGCCATGATGAGGAATGTTCTCAGAGGTATATTAGATAAAGAATTATCTGTAAAAAGATTTTATCAGTTTAAAGTTTGCACTGCACAGATGTTGAGGCACTCATAAAAATCCATGAGCTCATAAATTTCAATAACTTTATAGATTTTTTCATGAAATCAATTTTTTAAAGGTTTGGAGAGTATCAAAAGTGAAAAATCAATGCACAGTTTAAAATTCTGATAATTTCCCTCAATATAAGGTTTCAAGATGATCTGCATTTTTAAAAAGTTAAATTTCATCAACTATATAATATTTTTGATGACAAAAGATAAAAGAATATGGCTTTTACTTAACTTAAACTTACAAATGTAGGTCCGGGATATACGTCCGATTGATTTTTATTTTCACTTAGGTAGCCAAAGAAGGATACCTGGTATATCATGTACATATATGGAGGCGAAAAAACAAAATAGAAAACCAAAAATAAAATAGGTATTTAAAGGGGTAACAGTTTCCACCCAATTAGCCGTGAAAGGCTATATGGCGGCAAAGAAACAAGAGAAGACCAAAAATAAACACGATAAGTCAAGGGGAAGGGTTGGACACAAAGAGGAATGCATTTTAACTATCACAAGAATGTATAACAAGTTAGGTATAATTAGAAATTAACCTGAACACTCAAGTCATCATCAATAAGACTAATCTTAGAGAATAATATTATTGGAGTGGTGTTTTTCTAACCTCCTCTGTTGATAGATAATAAACCTCGACACAGCCCACCAATGAGACTTATCTTAAATAATAATATTGAAAGGATTTTATTCTGGCCAAATTGGCTTGATAAATTTGTTTTAAGACAATCCCTGTGGCCAAAATTTCAGAGACAATGAGCTTACATGTTAAAACTGTGAAAAAATGTTTTGATTGCAAAGATTTGAGTATTCATTAGAAAAGTTAATTACAAGAACAATTTTGTAGCAGTGGACATCTGCTTTTGACAAAAAGAAGTAATGATTAAAAATCTCACATTTTTCAAAGGTTTTAACATTATCAAATCTTTCAGTTTCAGACATGATAAATTTTGTCACAAAAGTGGCATTTTTGATAAATATGTATTGCCTGAACTTAAAATTAAAAGCTTTTTCAATTTGTCCCTACAGCCATCCATATATTTTTTGTTTTTGTTTATTCTGTCAGACAGATTTACCTCACATTTGAGATTAATCAGATGATATGACATATCATGCATGAACAGTCTGTCTGTCTAGTCCTGACATAGTTCATTCAGATTTAAATTAGAAAAAATATGTGTAATAAGAATTAAACAAGAGAGAGCACATGTCTGGCCTACTTTACTGATTTATAATGATTGAATTTTATGTCAAAATGGTGTAACTACAGTATCAGAAAACTAAGTAGCATAAATGAAGATCCACCATTTTTCTGTTATTTCACGGATGGACCCCCTCCCCTTTTTTGTTTATTCAAATGTAAACCTCTTCCAGTTTTTGCTTCCAATGTTTTTCTTTTTCATGCCTTTATCCCCCAAAATCTTTGATTTAAAATAAAACTACAGAAAATGTCAAATTTCAAATCGTCCCAGGTTTTCACGTCATATATTTATACTAGAAATGATCCGAGTTTCCTACAACAGGAAACCTCAAATAAAGCAGGTCATAATTTCCGCTATCCCTCCCCTCTAAATGACTGATCCAGATTTGGATCAATTTATTCCTTACAGATAAGCCCATTCTAATCACAATCAATCATCAATCTATCTAAGGATGGCTGGAAACCTTATGTCTATTGATTCAGAGTATTGCACATCTGAACTAATCTTTGTTATTATGAATCAGCTGATATCTCAGCAATAAAGGATTTACCCTCAGGACAATGAACTTCGAGCCGTGTTGTCAATATTCCATTATATTCAAATGTGAAATCAATACCTTCATGGAATCCTGTCTCATGTTTTGAATATAAACAAAGCTTTATATAAACAGGTCAAGGTTTGATGACAAATACTGGAAACAGCTGAGAAGCTTCATCACAAATGACCTAATCTTTCATGAATTTTATCTTCTTACATAAGTCTAACTGTGGGTTCGTTAACAGATGATTATTGAGTTCCATATGTGTTTTTGCAAAACATTTTGCATTCTCAAGGTTTCAAAAAAGTATAACAATAAAAACAATGTACCGTCTATGAAAGCATTAGGTCAACGGGATGCAATGTACCAGTAAGGATGTACATGTATGCACAAGCTTCCTACAGGACTCTGATTTGCATAATAGATCATCTATGTATACACTGTCGTTGACTAAAATATGACTTGAATACAAAGACCCTCCTAACCCAATGATATTAACAAAGCAACCCATCCTCTATTAGGCCATTTTTCTTTCTTTTTGATTCAATAATTCTCTTGTAAATACTTGCATAATTAATACATGTATTTCATGACAACTGACCTTCTCAATCTCCTATTGGGACCTAGCTAACCCACTTTTATTTACATGTGAATAAATAATTAATTAGTTCTTGACCAGTGTCTTATTGACAAGGCCACATAAAACAATAAAATAATTAGCTCTCAAAGAGATAGCTGTCCATAAAATGTTTGTATTGTTAACAATTATCTTGCAGTTTATGTCCAAATGTCAAAGGCAATATACATTTATTACTACTTAATTATGGTATAAAAATGACATAATTCATGTATTATGAAAATATCATGATACATTTCTTTAAAAGGTTCTATATTTACTTTGGTTTTTTACATATTTTCACATTAATGTAAATTTCCCATCTGTTTTCATTCACTTTACCATACAAAACTTTAAATTCAAATTTAAATTTTTTAACAATAAAAAAATTCAATTTATGAAATCATTTAAGGTTTTGAAAATGTCATAAGCAGACTAAATTCAGACAAATGTCCACCAAGGGTCAGACAAACCTGTACACGCTTTTGAATGGCACTCATCCTGCACAAAAACACAACACACTGTGAACTCCTTGAATGAACTCTTTTGACTCTGACATAAAACTACACAGCTAAAGAAATGTGATCACTATACAAGAGGCACCTCTAAGGGAAATCAATTAGACCAAGTAATCCATCATGAGATTTTCCCTCACAATGTCAATCACTTTGAAGTGAATCATATTGAGCCAGACCCATTTTTAAAATGAATTCTATAACATAATTGTCTGGTCTGTTTCAAAATTGTATAATTCATTTCCTGTCATTGTAAAACACTGGTAATCAATTGTTTTGAAATGTACATTGATTATTGTTACGGGGATCCCTAAGGGTAAACATTTAAAATGAGTCAGACCATTTTGAATACATTACAATCAATTAGGGTATTTAATGGGTGGCTGATCCTTATGTTCATTCATGCAAATGTTACCAAAACTAAAACTTATTTAAATATTATATAGGTCTTAAGTTGACGCCCACACACTAAATTGCTGGATAAAGTTGTTACAACTATCTTAAAAATACTTATGTAAATCTTTTACTTTAATGATATCATTTATAATTCATTATATGCAGAACCTGATGTCACGTAATTACATATTTAATAACAACCAATAAATTGAGCTCAGTATCATTAGGTTTACAAGCCCACGTTTTCTTCGCAATCTGCAGAACCAGGGAGGGGGCTCTTGAAATTTAAATTATGTTAGAAAGAGGACTTCAATTTATTTCTTTAAGGATGGGTTGTGGAAAAAAAAACAGTCCTACTTTTGTCTTCCCTCCAAATACAAGAAAACGACTGGTCCCTAAGGAATCATATCAAAGAGTTCCAAAGTAGATAGGGATTCATGTTTCTTTCCTGAAATCAACTGGTACACATTTTTGTCTAGGGACCAGCTGAAGCCCGCCTCTGGATGCGGGATTTTCTCGCTGTGTTGAAGACCCATTTTTTGTGGCTTTGGGCTGTTTTCTGCTCTTTGGTTGGGTTGTTGTCTCTTTGACACATTCCCCATTTCCATTCTCAATTTTATGGCATTAACATTTAAATAATTTACAAGTACCCTGATGAAAAATTCAGGAAGGAAGTCATTATTTAATTTCATAATTAGGGACAAAGAAACTAATTTTCTATTATACTTCAGAGTATAAAATACATTTGTAAACGTGAAGAATGAAATGAATATTATTCCTTCCCTATTGAAAGCCTACCATTTTCTGATTTTAATAATTCTCTATTCCACTTATCTCATATACTTTTCAAATATTTTATTTGATTCTGTATCAGTTAATTGATTTCAATTGAACATAGAAGGATGATATGATTGAATATTGGTGTTAAAAACCACTTTCAGCTGACTTGCCTATACATCTTGGTGACCAGTTTTTATTGGCAGAGGAAGGCTAAGTACCTGGAGAGAACCACCAACTCGGGCATTTCTAGTAAATTAAGATAGGAGTCGATGGCACCTTGCCACAAGCAGCAGGATTCAAACTCACAACCAGGCTAGTGAACACTGAAGATGAACCACTCTGCCCAGAGACCCCCATTAATGTACAATAGCAACTAAAGAAATAATTGTGTTTCCCTAACATACTCTCTTTTCTTTAACCAATGTAATTTTCTTCATGGAAATTGTAAAAATAAAAATTATTGAACAAAATTTTTATCCACAATCTAATTACAACCCTTTTTATTCAATAAACCTATTTTGTTCTAAACCACATTTCTGACACACATTGACTATTTTACAAATCTTACAAGAATATGCATTGAACTATCGAAAATAAGTGTATATATGTATATTTCTATAAAACAGCGAAAGATGTGAGAAAGCATAATATGTTCGATGACAAAAATTTGTTGAAACAAAATACGAATAGAAATGGCAAAATACTAATGTTGACATGTATTGCAAAAACTTTGCAGAAAGAACAACAAAGCTATGATCAATGAAAACATACAACACATACAAATCCAACATCTTAAGCTTAATGAAAGTCAGATCTCCTTCTAACAAAAGATCACTCAAAACTGAAACCAAGAGCCTTATATATCAGGAAATAAGAAGTAGAAGACTGATATGATGACAAAAAGTATATTTTAAGAGGACATTATCCCTTTTTTCTTTCCTCAACATCAAACTGTAATATTTGAATTATCTCCCTTGAAGCATTTTAGAACACTGAATTTATCTCCCTTTTTTGATTACTTTTTTCTATCCATAACTTATGAACAGAAATGTTGCCTTTTTTAAACAGTTAGTATAAACATGATTACAGTTAGTAGAGTGAAGTCTACAGATAATGAAACTAAGAACTAAGAGTATCAAGATGCAAGCATAAACAATGTGAAAGATTAGTAAAGTGTTGACTAGAGCAACTGAGAATTTTAAATTGAGTTTCATCTTGCTGGAAGTTCAGCAAATTAAGAAGAGGATTTAAAATATTAAGTGACATAGGCGGCAACTGAAATGTATAAGATGAGCCTGTCAGAATATGTATTTTTGTACTTACTGGCAAGCTAACTTTGTATATATATATTCCCTATTCTCAGAAGCATATTCAAATTATTTAGCTTTGGCAAAAACTATCCATTTTTTTTATTTTGTCGATAATCTGAAGTTTATGCCTAAAATTTGCTAGAATTTGTTTTTCTATAAATAGCTTGAATTTTCCAAAGTGTCTTATTTATTAATACATGTACAAAAAATCCCAGTAACAATCCTTGAAACTAAATTTTTTTCCAGCGCCAACATCTATAAAAATTTTCAGTCTGATCAAACTACTCCATAAGCTTCTGTACAATTTTTTCTGTAATAATCTCTTCCAAATTTTTATTTATCAAACAGAAAAGTAAAAAAAAATCCTATTACCCCAGTACTGACAATTCTTATCAAACAGGTGTCATGTAATACTCATATTCTGACAAGCTCATGCTAGAAGATAAACAAGTCTTTCGCAGTGAGTATTTTTCTGTAACAAACCTTGGTACTGGTCTCAACAGGAGAACTACCGCTGTCACTAGAGTCCTACAAATGACAAATGTGCATGCCGTAATGTAAAGGGGAGACAATCAAAACTCAAGTACACACGACAAACACTGACACATCTATAAATACCAATGATTGACCAAATGCATGATAATGCACCAACGATTCAAACAATGCATGTTAAAAACAAGCAAATAATTTGCATGCACTGAATGCTCAAAGTCATATTTTTCTTTTGACTAGCTAATTTTAGCAGCTAATGCAATTAAGCAATCTTAGTAGCTATTTAATTGTGTCTGCTTCAACCACAAAAAAAATCCTAGTATATTCATCTGTATCTGATTAAAAGATAATTACTTTTTTTTATCAAACTTTAAAACGACTTTGATTTCTTAAAATTTTAAGTAGCATTAGAAAAAAAAAGATAAATATTTTAAGAATCTGTAAACCGTTTTTAAAAATAAAAACTAAAATAACAAACCATTGTACAAAGAGTTTCCGACTGTAATAAAACGACCAGGAAATCTTAGTCCTCAAGATTAAAATGACTAATTTGCTTCTTATTTCCTGTTGAAATCTACATACAACTTAAGCCAGGGTTAAAATGTTAAACTTTTTACTCCAATTAACAATCAAAGGTGTTGGGTGTAACATTTTACAAAACTGTGTAGTTAAAAAGAAATTAGGACATCTGATACTACCGGTTGGTGAAGATAGGGAAGTGGGCTTTCTGATTTACATAAAAAGAAGAGTTTGAACTTTATCTGCTAATCTTTTCAGCTGTCAACCAAAATCTATGTGTTCTGTAAGCTCTGCCTATTTAGTTATCCCTGAAATATATCTTCATCTTTCTTTTTGTAATGTTTTGTCAACATATGGTGTTCAAAATCTAAGATTTTAACAATGAATTTTCAAACATTAAAAATACCTAACTTAATGCATGTGTAAAGTAACATGAACTTTCCTCAGACTTTGAAAATATCATTCATGTCAAACAACCTTAATTTTCATTTTTGTCTCATAACTTAATTTTCATTTCAGTCCCATAACTTAATTTCACCTTGTAAATGTTTAAGGAAGTTTTAAGTCTATTGTCAACTGTTTAAATAAAAAAATATATGTCAACAATTCAGGTGTGGGATATTTAGGATATTTAGGATATTAAGGATATTGAAATCATGTCATGAGAAATGTAAACAAACAAAACTTCTAGGAAACTGCTGAAATACAAAATATTCAGTAATCTGGAATTTATTTACAGACAGACACACCTCCCTCTTCTGAATAGAAGAACTCCAATCTATTCCTGAAAATTTGAAGAAAAAAAAAATGAAAAAGAATTCAGTTATAATTCAGCAACAAAAAATAATGAGTCTTTACCATGCTACAACATAAAACATGCGTTTAAAAAATCATATCTATAAAAAAAATTGAACTGCAAACTCTTAAAATTTTCTTTTTGCAACAATTTTTCTAAATCTGTATTGTAATACTGCAGTTACTTCCCTTTGACTGAAACCATATTCTTAGTCATTTTTTTGTTTGTTTTTTCTGTTTTTTCATGTTTTATTAACATACACATCACTACATTAAATCTAAAACAAGAATTTTGTGACTGATATTAAATTAAGGACTTAAAAATTTTTGTTTGCATAAACAAAATCTTAAAAACGTTTGCATTTCCAATATTTACAACAAATCTAAATTGACCATAGAAAGTTTATTACATTTATGAATAGAACGAAAACATTCAAAGAACATTTAGATTTCTATCAAGAAAGCTTCTGACATATGATTGAGTGGTATCTAAATATTTTGTAAAAAAATTCCCTATTCATACCTCTATCAAGAAACTGCATGTTTAATTAAACAATGTGATAAACTTTCTACAGAAAATCCCATACTACTGTTTCATTGCCAATAATGTTGACTTACCTTTCTTGATACTGGTTTAGGAGTTGCTCCTGCTTTCTTGGCTTGCTCTTGAATAGCTTTAAACTTCTCTACCATAGATTTGGCTGCATCTTTTTCCGGCATACTCTCAGGGGCATCACTTTCTCCTTCTCTTGCCACACCATATAAATGAGTTGGATGACTTTCAAACACACTTGGCCTTCCTTGCTCCTGATATTGCCCAGGTAAGTCACCAGGCTGCACACTACTATTAATACCAGCGGGGGATTTTGGAGACATTGGGAAATCTCTTGGTGGAGTGAATTCTTTGTGTTTTGGCGATGGCGTATTTTTTCCACTATTCGTTTCGAGCTGTTTCCATTTAGAAACCATATTCCTAGCATAGCCTTCTTCTGGGAATTCAACATCTCCGGCAGATGCTTCACCTTCTCGAGAGACATCGTCTCTTAGTTTTGGAGTGCTTTCTAGAATGCCGCTCTCAGCTTGCCTGACCTCAACTTGTAAAGATGGCGTTGGAGTATTTTCAAATACACCTCCTTTATCTGGAGGTGGTGTAAATTCTTTCTTCCCCCTAGTAGCAGGAGAAGTTTGTATTTTTCCATACTGTTTAAATTTACTAGCAAGGTTTTTAGCCATACCACGCTCCGGTAGCTCCTCTTCCTTAAATTCCATCCCGTCTGAGCCTTTGACTATATCACCACGCTGTGTTGGTGTACTCTCTAGAACTCCTGCTACTGTTCTACCATCAACATCATCCCTTGGTGGGGTTACTTCTTTATATCTGGGTTTAGGGGTAGAAGATGGTGAAGGCGTCTTAGATGATTCTATTTCACGAAATTTGGCAGCAATATTTCTGGCTGCGCCCTTTTCTGGCAAAATCTCTTCCACTTGCATATCAGATTTAACAATTTCTTCTTTGTCTTCAGGACGACTCTCAAAAATTCCACTTTCAGATTTTCCTTCGTATTGGGGAAGAACTGATCTTGGTTCACTGACATATTCCACTTTTCCAGTTTTATCTGGAGTTAACTCCCTTTTCCTTTCTGACACATGTGGTGTTCCTGCTTTATCACTAATCTCTTTGAAGTGGGATGCTAAATTTTTTGCTGTTCCTTTTTCAGGTAAAGCTTCTTCACTCTGCATGCCTGAACGAATAATATCTGGGAGATCCTCTTGGGGTTGGCTCTCAAAAATACCAGACTCCATTTTTCCTTCGTATTTTTCCATGACAGATCGAGGCTCACTAACGTATTCATATTTAGTGTTACGATCTGGTGTCAGTTCCCGTCTCTGTTGATTTGACTCCCCTGATTGAGTTCCAATCTGTTTAAACCTTTCCAATATATTTTTTGCATATCCCTTTTCAGGTAGGGCCTCTTCTTGGGCATCATATGAGTGAACCACACCTTCCTCCATCACAGGTTGATTCTCGAAAACACCTCCCTCTACTTTCTGTGGTTCAATTTCAATTCCTTTTTTTGGTTCGCTTACATATTCAACTTTTCCTGCAACTCTAGTCTCAGGTGGGGTAGACTCCCTCTTGTATGATTTAGTTGTAGTCTCAATCTGTTTAAATTTTTGCAATATATTCTGAGCAGATCCAACTTCTGGTAATTCGGCTCCAATATCTTTGTCACTTTCCCGTACCACGTCTGGATTTCTGACTGGTTCGTTTTCATATTCCCCACCTTCGGCATCGGCTATTTCCTCATGGACTGATTTCTTCCTTTCTCTAATAATTTCATCAGATTGGTTTGATTCTAATTTATTCCTAATTGAAGACATCTGATCGAAACTGATCTGTAAAGATAAACAAAAATTTTCTGAACCTTTTTCCTCTAATATCATAAATTGTAAATTCAGATATTATTGCATGCATTAATTATTTCGAATTTTGAAGAATGGACTAAAATTTGAGTTTAATTGTTGCAATTTCAGGAAAATCTACATACAGATATACATAAAAGATATCAAAATGCAAGTTCTTATTATTGCGTTACTCGCCTAATCACATTATTGGTATTAATAAAAACCTGGCAATAATTTCTGAATTTTCCGTAATTTTAAATTCAGACTGAACTTATGGCCCTATGTTTTTCTAGACAATCTGCCCACTGAATTATATGACCACAAGTATCAACTTATTCATAATTCGCTAACATAATTAAAACTAGTTCATCAGTTCCACTGCTGAACAGAGGTTACGGATTGCAAAAGTAGGATTGTCTAAATTTTTAATGAAATAAGTACTAAAAAAAATACAATGCTTCGCTGAGTGCAGCTGTATACGACCACAGATGTCCAACCCTGAAAAGTTGGGGCCAAAATGGACACAATATTCATTCTTGATACAGGTCTGAATTTGGATTGTAATTAAATTTTTGACACACAATAGGTTTCTGACACAGAACAACTGTAGTCAAAGAACTTCAAATTGGTTATATGATTTGAATTTATATTCAATTTTTTTGCGTTTGTGCAATACACTATGCTGTTGAATATTAACCCCAAAAAAAAAATATTTGAAGAAATTTTCTTTTAATTTCTGAAATCTGAAATGAGAAAAATTGTCCCCCTCCAATTTTTTTCACCTCCCCCCTTTCCCTTATTCCAAAAAATAATTCTTTCAATCAAGTTATGGTAAATATCTCAGACAATCATCATTTCTTAATACATAATTTACAAGCAGTGTAAGGGAGGTAATCAAACATTGTTATTTAAATTGATTTGGATTTTGATTTTGATTACCTCCCTTACACTGCTTTTAAATTGTCTCAATTGTCCTTTAACCAGAAAAGCCCTTGTTTTTCCCTTTTTTTGCCCCTAATTCCTAAATGGTTTTAGCCATAACCCCCCAAAGTCAATCCTAACCATCCCTTTGTAGTATGGAAACTTGTGGTATAATTTCAGAGAGATTCATACACTTTAACACAAGTTATTGTCTGGAAACTACAAAAATGCTTATTTGGGCCCTTTTTTGGCCCCTAATTCCTAAATAGTTGGGACCATAACCCCCAAAATCAATCCCAACCTTCCTTTAGTGGTTATAAACCTTGTGTTAAAATTTTATTGATTTCTATTTACTTATACTAAAGTTATTATCCGGAAACCATCTGTCTTCGGACGACGCTGACGACGACGACGCCAACGTGATACCAATATACGACCAAAAAATTTTTAATTTTTGCGGTCGTATAAAAAATCTTTCTGTAAGGCCACACTAAAATATATGTGAGTTGACTGAATACCTGTGAAAAAGACCCTTTAAAGTCCTACGAAAAGAGTTCCTAGTTATTATAGAGTTATGAAAATTATTGAACCAATGCATGAATATATACTAAACTTAGTTCTACATGTCTATTTTTTACATTTATTAAGAACCTACAACTTACAATCAAGAAAAAAATAAATTTTAATCGATGATCGTTGAATACCTTGACTGGTAATTAACTTTAGAGTTTAGGTTGCTAAGCTAACCGATCGCTATCTTGATAAACAATCAACACAGAATTATAGATAATGTAAAATATAAGTTAGATGAGAAAATTACAGTACAGGAAGACAATAATTCAATAGCAGTACTTTTCTGAAGATTTTGATAAAATAAAAGACTTTTTTTTTTAAAGAAAGTTGATAAGAAAGTCTATCTATACCTTTTTTATAGTAAAACTTAACCATTCAAGTATATAAAGCAAATTCACCTTTTTTTATTTAATTTGAAGTACAAGGATCAGAAAAAAGGAACAGAGGACACAAATAGATTTTTATTTTTGGCCTTGTGTTTAGCACATATAGAAAATTACCATATCATCATCTAAGTATGATACCCCACACAGTGGTATCCATAGGGACCGATAAACTGTAGTCAGAAAAATAATATTGGAAATCAAAGCTTAGTCATATGAATTATTCAAATCTAAAAGAATAGGTTTCACCTATGTAAAACCTGATTCTCAATAACCTTAATGTCTGTTTGAAAAAGATTGAATTCAGGAGCTGCTCAATACATTTCTGTGACAATGGTGACCACTAGATAAGTTCTGCAATATTTCATTACAAGCCACGGCCTCTCTGTATTATTCCTTTCCTGATGAGCATATTCTTGGAACAGTCTTAATACATTTCTTATACGGTATGGGTTTTGCTCATTGTTGAAGGTCTTATAGCGACCTAAAGTGCCTTACATCTAAATCATTTGGTCTCTAGTAGATAGTTGTTTCATAGGCAATCATACTACATCTTTATATTGTTGAAACATGATTAACATCTAGCAAAGATTAAGGTGTTAAATGCCACCTTCAGCACTAATGGCTATATCGTGGATGTCAATTTTGATTGGTGGAGGAAGGCAGAGTGCATGGAGAGAACCACTACCTTCTGCAGGAAAACTGACAATTCTAGTCAATTAAGATTGTAGTTGAACGCACCTGCCATGTGTGGTGTTCGAAATCACAACCTCATTATTGACAGGATAGTGATACAGTAAATGAACTTACTTAGACCACTCAGTCACAGAGGCCCCATAAATTCAAAGAATCCTGCCACCAAACCTGTGCAAGACAATTGTGAATTTTTTCTCTGTGTTGAAGGTCACACGATAAACAACAATAAAAGAACTCATCCTTTGTTTTTGTTTAGGTGAATTGCATATAGGGAGGGATATTGTGTCACAAATTTATACACCATATCGTTTCTTATTCATTGAAATTTTTTGCTGACATTAGAACTTTTCTTTCAGTCCTTATCTAAAGAATGGAACTTGTGTATTATCAACTAATGATACTATGTAGCTTTAATTAAATCAGTAATATAATCAGTAGATTTTTATTATGGTATCCCACACAATCAGAAAATCCTCATTACTGCATTTTCATTATTTATCAATGGAAGAGAAGAGAAGCACTAAGGTCAACAAGGGAGATAACTGCAAACATTCTTTATTGTTTTACATGCCCAGTGGAATTGCTTAGGAATGTTTGTACAAGAAGTGTGTAAACTTGATAGAAACACAAAATCAAAACTTGATACACAAAGTCTAAGCATCTTGGAAATGGATGGATGGAATCACAAGAATGGATATAACTATGTGTCTCAGTCAGCATAGGGCAATAAACTGCTTCGCTGAGCGCAGCTAGATACGCCCGCAGAGGTCCAACCCTGAACAGTTGGGGCAAAAATGGACACAATATTCAAGCTTGATTCAGGTCTGAATTTGGATTGTATCAAATATTTGACATATTATAGGTTTCTGAATAAATGTAGTCAAAGAACTTGAAATTGGTTATATGAATTGAATTTATATTCAATTAAAGATTTCTTGCTGTTGTACAATACTTAGTAAATATGTTGTCAGACTATAAACAAATAAAGTTCAATTAATTCTCAATGTCATATTAGAAATTTATGAAAATAATAAAATGCTTCTCTGAGCGCAGCCTGATACGACCGCAGAGATCGAACCCTGAACAGTTGGGGTAAATTTGGACACAATATTCAAGCTTGATACTGTCTGAATTTGGATTGTGATCAAGTTTATGACATAATATAGGTTTCTGACACAAAATAAATGTGGTCAAAGATCTTACAAATCTATTGTGAAATACTATGCAATTGCAGATTTCTTCTTGAAACTTTTCAAAATTTGAAATTTGAAAAATTTTGAAAAAAAAATATGAACCCCTTAAAAAAATTGGAAAAAAATCCCCTCCCCAAACTTTTTGAATTCCCCCTTGGAGCAATTACCCCCAAACTCAATCCCAGCCTTTCCTTTGTAGTATGGAACCTTGTAGTACAATTTCAGAGAGATCCATACACTTAAACACAAGTTATTGTCTGGAAACTAGAAAAATGCTTGTTTTTGGCCCCTAATTCCTACGTTTGGAGCAATTACCCCCTAACTCAATCCCAGCCTTCCCTTTGTGATATAAAACCTTGTGGTACAATGTCAGAGAGATCCATACACTAACACACAAGTTTTTGTCTGGAAACTATAAAAGTGCTTGTTTTGGGCCCTTTTTGGCCCTTAATTCCTAAACTGTAGGCACCATAACCCCCAAAATGAATCCAAACCTTCTACTTGTGGTATTAAACATTGTGGTACAATTTCAGATCAATCAAGATACTTATACACAAGTTATTATCCTGAAACTAGAAAAATACTTCTTTTGGGCCCCTTTTGGGCCCCTAATTCCTAAACGGTTAGGACCACCATCCCCACAATCAATCCCAACCCTCCTTTTGTGGTATTGAACCTTCTTGAAAAATTTCATAGAGATCCATTCACTTAAACAAAAGAAATTATCCGGAAACCAAATGTGTCTTCGGACGACGACACAGACGACGACATCATACCATTATACGATCCCAAAATTTTTTTTGCGGTTCTATAAAAAGGGAGCATACATCAATAGATATAAACAATTCACCAAAGTTTCATGAGAATTGGTGACAGCATTTTTGAGTTATTGTCCAAAAACTGGAAAATCACCCCTTTTTTTAATGAATAAAACCCCATAACCCAGAAATGTAAAATGTAAAATTTATAAAATTCTAAAGGGAGCTTACATCAATACATACAAACAATTCACTCAAGTTTCATAAGAATTGCTGAAAGCATTTTCGAGTTTTTGTCCAAAAACTGGAAAATCCCCCCTTTTTTATGAATAAAACCCTGTAACTTGGAGCGTAAAATCTAAAATTTATAAAAATGGAAAGGGAGCTCATGTCAATAGACCTAAACAATTCACCACAATTTCTTGCAAGTTGGTGAAAGCATTCTTGACTTATTGTCCGAAAACTGGAAAATCCCCCTTTTTTTAATGAATAAAACCCCACAACTCGGATACGTAAAATCTAAATTTTATGAAAAAAAAAGGGAGCTCATGTAAATAGATATAAACAATTCACCAAAGTTTTATGCAAATTGGTTAAAGCATTTTTGAGTTAATCTCCGACATGTTGACGACGGACAGTGGTATACCATAATACGTCCCGTAAACGGGCGTATAAAAAGTAATAAACCACTGTGCATGGTTATGGAAAGTCTTAATCATGTTTTCTATGTTGAAAGAGCTAAAAAAAAGCGCCTCAATATACTTTGATTTGGTGTTCAAAGTCTCTACATTATCCTTACCTCTTCATTTTTATCTGTCTCTCTGAATGCACCTTCATCAAATCCATTCTCTAGAACACCACTGTAAAATAAATGTAATGTTTGTAACACACAAGGACAGATAGATGTGTCCTGAGCTATATATAACTATATATACTGTGGATTAGTTATTATTCGTTGGATACTAATTTTCGTGGAATCGACGGTACAGAGGAAGAACAAATTCAAATGTTCAACGAATTATAATTGTTCTAAAGGAATATATGCAGACTTTGGAAAATATACACAAAAATGCAAGTTTTCCTTATACCATGAAAATTGGTACCCACAAAAATAAATAAAATCATAGTAGTAAATATTGAATATTATTAATGATTTGGAAGTTTTGTAATTCTCAAATAAGCCTTGACTATATCATAACTCCAATTTGAAAGTTTGAGACCATTTGGGGGGGGGGGGGGGGGGGGGGGGGAATGAATCTGGAAGCTAGTGCCCCTCTAAATCCTATCAGCAATACTGACAGAAAGTTATCTCTTTAAATTTCAATCCTTAAGCTATTTCTAAAAACAAAAGATTTTGGTTACAAACTTTGAATTTCAGACAAAGAGCCTATGATGCTAAAATACTTTCTTGATTTACACTATATAATGTCATAACTGTGGATAGATGTTTTTCAGTCTTTACCAAATTTCATTGATTGAAGAAAAACTGAATAATTGTGGATATTTTTTTTTTTTTTTTTTTTTTTTTTACATATTTCAGCATAGAAGCCTATTGGAAATTGGAAAGAGTTTTAAAATTAATGCTTCACCTATATGCTTAGAATCCTGAAAAAATTGAATCTCATTAGTAATAATGAATCCACACTTTTTAAAATTATGATTAAGTACTACACTGAAACATAGCTGGCATCATAAAGAAGGCTTTATACATATACTACATTGTATCAATGGCTCTTCATCATAAAGATAAATGCAGTCTCGACAAACTGACTGCACAAAATGTTGCATGATTGCAATACCATGTATGTTTTTGACTCTGCACTTGTGGAACTTTAAGTGCAGATACTACATGAACTTTTAACTTTTTTTTTTCTAATGAGGAACATACAATAAAGTTTGCAAAGTCATCGTTTAATTAAGTGCAATAACAGAAAAAAATCTAATTTTTGTGTTACTGTGGATGAACTTATCATTATTTGTGGATTTGGTGCAAATTGGTTAACCACAATTTTAAATGATCCATGAAATACACATTTTCTGAAGAATTTAGGCTGAATAATCTGTCTCTTGTGTGTTTATATTTGTCATTTCATATTTCCTTTTTATTATTTGGATTTTTTTTTTTTTTTTTTTGTCCATGTGGACAAAAAAAAAAATCCAAATGATAAAAAGGAAATATGAAATGACAAATATAATCACACAAGGGATAGATTATTCAGTCTAGAAAGAATTGTATACAGACTTTGGCAAACCCTCAAAACTAAATATCCACAAATTTGTTTTTCCTCAATCCACTAAAAATTGGTATCGACGAAAATAAACTTACATGTACCCACATGATTATATCAAGTGGGTGTGATAGTCAAAGCTAAGGTAAAAATCTCAGCTGTTTTAACTGGTGTTTCTCAGCTTAATGTAGGAAAAGTATTGGTTTGTTTTAGATTGACAGTGATGTATGTCATTGAAGTTTTTTTATCTTCTTGCAAGGTGTGTTTGCTTTTGCAGTATATTGATATGGTATGACTCATCACAATATCAATGTAAATTGTTTTTTGAATCAACTAGATCACAATATATAAAAAAAAGTTCTACACCCATGAGGTGCATGGCTGCCTTTAAGAAAAAAATTTTTTGGTGGCCATATTGAACAGTAGATGAGCACAAACAAAAAAGCTCCATTGAAAAAAACACACATTTCCTGTCAAGCCTGGCATATTTTTTGGTTTCAGAGATAAGATATACATACAGGAATCTATATAAAAATAGTGAAATGTGGTATGATTGCAATTGAGACAATTATCCATTGATAAATGGGGAATATGTCCTTGGGACACAGATGATGCCCCCGCTTTCATATAACGTTATAAATGAGTAACTCAAGAACGGAAAAAGTGACGCTACTCAAATTCATACTTGATCTGAGTTTTGTGGTGTATAAGTTTCAAAATATTTGGTTGAGGCAAACTTTAGTGAGAGAACGTAAACGAAAAATTCAGCAATTTTTCCATTTATAAGGGGGCATAACTCTAGAACAGTAAAAGCGACGCCACCTAAATTCAAACTTGATCTGTGTTTTGTGGTAATAGGCATTGTGTATAAGATTCATAACATTTGGTTGTGGTAAACTTAAATTATAGAACGGAAATGAAAAATTCAGCAATTTTCCATTTTTGTAAAGGGGCATAACTCTAAATAGGTAAAAGTGAATCTGTGTTTTGTGGTAATAAGCATTGTGTATAAGTTTCATAACATTTGGTTGAGGCAAACTAAAGTTGAAGAACGGAAACCAATTTCAGGACATATGGACAGACAGATGTACAGAGGGACAAGTATAAAAACTTAATGCCCCCTTCGATACGACGGGGTCATAAAAACCAAAGAACTTCAATAACAAGTTTTTATATTGCCTTCAACAATGAACATACAGTTCAATTAGCTATAAAAGGCCTAGAATCAATATCAAAAAGTTCAAAAGAGATAAGTTAAAAACATCCCAATTTAAGAAAATAATGTTCACCATAAAATTTACCCAGACACTGCTTTAAAAAGCCTCAGTCACTAGGAGCGTGTTGGTTTTTAATTCAAACAATGTCATTGATTACATGTATACATGTAGTCATGGAATCTGTTTAATTCTAACAATCTTCGTGTAGGTAAAGAACATAACTACAGTTATGTCATGTTGTCATGTTAATGGTTGAATTAGTATACTTTCTTAATCTCTTGTTACTTTTCTTGTTATGCAAGATGATACAACAATGCCTGCATGATTCTTATAGGGTTAAATTTACTCGAGGAGTCATAGCTGACAAAAATAATTTTCTTTATTGGTTGGTGTTTAACGCCACTTACAGTTACTTTTGCTATATCATGTCGGCCAGTCTTTTTGGTGGAGGCATATGCATACAATAATGCATGATAAAGAACCACTGACAGACAACAGGAAAAACTGAGAAAACTTGCAAAAAATATGGCTGAAACAAATGCTCTCTTTGTGACAAAAGTGGAAACATATAAAGATCAAGCAGAAAATGGTATCATAAAAAAATTAAATAATTAAGACTAAGAAAATAATAAAAGAAGAATGTGTCTGAGGACACAAATTCCCAGGCTCAAGCTTCAAACAAATGAAAATGGGACAGACAGAAAGACAGAAGGACGGATAGATGGAAGGACGGACAGTCAAGGGTAACATTTAATGCCCTTGTCAACCTACGGTGGGGGATTAAAAATTATAGCAATTGGAAAACTACATATGGTTATCCTGATGCTTTTTGCATGTTTTTGGGTCTGATACTGACTCATTGACACTTCCCCTCAATCTTCTTTATTGATCATTAAAATTTACCTTTGACTTGAAGTAACTGAGCCTCCAGTTCCTGAAAGTATAAAAATATCAAAATTTAAGTTTTTAATATGATTTTAAAATGCCATAAATTCACTCTTTTTATAATCTCTGTACTCTTTCTGGAGACATACTGTAATAGAAACTTTTAAATCTTGTCCTAAATTTGCATGACATATCTGCCACTGGACATTTGTTTTAAACAACAATCAATCAAACAATTTTTTTTTTAAAAAGATGTATACCTTATAATCATGCACTAGCAAGCCCAATAGGGTTGAAAAGGTACCTCTTTTTTGCTGGCAAACAATATGGTGCAAACCTAAAATTGTGCTCATTATTCATTGTTATTAAATTTTCATTCAAAATATTCTGTTTATATTTTTAACTTTCAGTCAGTAAGATTTATTAAGTCATCTTTAATACTGAAAATGAAACTGTTGATACCCATGAGAAAACAATATAAGGTATAGAGATTATATCAAGCTTAGATGTTTGGTTTAAAATAGAATATCAATAAATCATACAACTGCTGGTGATGAATGGAACTATACAATCAAAAGAAGATACATCAAATTCAGAGAATCAACTTTACTTAATCAAAGTTTTGAGCACCTACCAGAACTTTGAAATTTCCACAAATCCTTTTCACAAAATTTACTCCCAGAATGCAATTGTCCAACATAATGCTGGTACCAGTTTTCTTTGAAACCAGACATTTTTACAAATCATACATTTCCAAAATCAAATTCAGTCAAGGAAATACACTAAATGCTGATGAAATCCCATTTTCTGAATGCTATGCAACAAGTCTATTGCCAGTATTGAGACTAATTTGTTGTCTGATTAGGTCATGTTAATTAGTGACCAGATGTACTTAATCATGGTTATATGTTAATTATAACTGGTAAAAACAATGCAATACACCTTAGTTTCACACTATTAACGAGTAATTTCATCTCAAATTTCTTGCAATATTTTCTTTTAAAAAAGTTGTATTATGTGCTTAAATTTTTAATAAAGGCAGACGGAAGCTTTATTTATCATTTATTAGGGGAAAAGGGGAGAGGGGCTTTATATATATCTTAAAAAGTATTTTAACACAACCATTTACAGGATATATATGTGTATACATGTACCAGTCATTAATCAAGAACTTGAGTTTTTTGGTATATAATTTAAAAGCATGTTGAGCGTTTTTGGTCATTTCAGTGTTGACAGATCTTTGCTAGTTTCTGTTACACTTATTCATATTACTTTTGGTTTGATTGCCTGATTGTTGGTTGCTTAACATCCAGTGGAAAATATTTCATGCATGATCATGAGAAAATGAGGAATTTTGGATAGGCACAGAAATTTAACCTTGCAACAGTCTGTGCATCTACGTGCCCCTCAAAGAGTTGTTGCACGGGTTCTTAAAGACAGGCATGTTAGGAAAATTATTTGTTGGTGTCTATAAACAGATCTTTGAAAGTATCTGTTACAATTATACTTTCTTTTTCCGATTTTGGTTGATTAAAAGATTTGCATATATATGGTATAGAAATTTATCTGTTGTTCTAAGCAATACTGAATTTTTTACCTTAATTTGACCTCTAATTATGTCTTGATTTTTTAATTTGTTTGGTTGCTGTCTCATTCAGGCATACCAAACATCTTTTATATATCTAAATATCCATCTAAGTTACTTTGAGAGGAGTTTAAACTGTGAAAATTAATCAAGACACTACTTGCAGTTTCTAGGAATTACCAATTTTTACATTCTGGCCTATTTACACATAAAAGGAACTGTCACATTTAGGCATACCAAACATCTTTTATTCATATTAAATCTAAATATTCCCCATTAATTTCTATGAGAGAAGTTTTAGCTGTGCAATATGTAAATTAATCAAGTTTACTCCTTTCTATTTCTAGGAATTGTGCATTTTCAAATTCTGACAGATTTACCCATAGAAGGAAGTAAATAAATCAAAACCATATGCTTCTTCTAAATCAAGTGTTCAAACATTTGTTCCCCCAATATATACCAAAACTTCAATTTGAAAAGTGAAACAAGAAAAGAAAAAAAGATAGAATGCAAATATTATCTGTCTATGTATTAAATACACATTGAGGGCGTTAGCCTGAATGGGTGTATTTAGTTTACACACAGATATTATTGTCAATACAGTGATAGTTTTCAATAATTTAGGAGGGGGTGGGTCTTTCAGCAATTTTACCATATATGTTATTGAAAATCATGATGAATGCAGGGTATCCAATTTCATCTAAAGACATCTTGGCGTAAGATAAAATATGCAAACTTGAAAATTATACCTGCCCATTGAACAAACTTTCAAGTGAACCCTACCTTTGCCTAGGTCAACGAATGTTACATTCAACTTTGATGACTTGGTATCCTTATCCTTAAAATGCTGCAAATAGCTTGTGTACCAAGAAGCATTCTTTATTGTAGCCTGCATGATTTGTTCTGCATAATTCTACACAATAATCCACGTACACGAAACTATCATGTCCCACATTCTTTTAACTTTGGTCTTTTAAAAAGTTTCTTGTGTCAATAAAGCCCCACTGTTATCATAAATCTAAATTGTCATATAACAATTTTGACACTGCAAGTGCAAAAATTAGAACAATCAGAGTATTTCTCTTTTGTTAAATGTCCCGTCTTGTCTTCAGCAGACTAATTCATGGTGATTATCTTTCATTTCGAAAAAGGATAAGAAAAACTATAAGCGTAATCCTTAAATCCAATTAAATGTCAAGAACTTGAAAAACTATGCTATTTTTTTTCAATTTCTTTTTCACTAATTATGAAGAATTACAAAATCATAATTACAATTTAAATAAAAAGCTTCCATTTGAAATATTAACACTTCAACGAATGACTTGTTTAAGCTAAAGAACAGCAAGATTAGACAAAGGTTTATTTTGCTATTTAATCCCTCTTAATCGTAAAATCCCTGTTAGATACTCCACAAGTATATGAAAACTTTTTCGAAAGTCAGTTTAAGCACACAAACCAATAAACGGATATTTAAATGTGCAAATATTTAGTCTGCCAGCAAAAATAATGTCAATATTTTCCAGAACTTCTAAATCTGAATTGTAGTAACAAATATATATTATTTATGTTACAACATAAGCAAAAATAATCCAAATCTGTATCCCTACAGGACAGTTTTATCAATGACACTAATCCGGACAAAATCACGCTCCCTGACCCCCTAGGGTCAAATTTCTACATATTCCTAGGCATCTGTTGTAACTGCAGATTTTTATCAGTTTAAAAACAAATTCTCCAATCAAGATGACAAATAGTAAATATTTAATTAATCAATAATAAATATTTGTTGGATATAATCTATAAGCATTGACCAGGACTGTTCTCAAGGAAGATAGTCTTCTGCCAGGTCAAAGTATTGATCAGGACTGTTCTCAAGGAAGATAGCCTTCTGCTAGGTAAAATTGACATATCTGCATCGTTACAACAGCTTGAGGTAATTCTTTTTAACTCTGGGCAACAGATGTGACAGTCAAGTATGTTGTAAATTTATATGTATACAAGAAACATAAATTGTAGAATTATAAGGTGATATAAAAGTCCAAAAGCCATTCATAAAAAGTTCGAAAAGGTCAAAAGTTCACCCAAGGTCAAGTTAAACTTCTGTTCATGCACTGAGGTCATGTACTAAAATCAATTGGTTTATAGATATATCTTATTCAGGATGCTGCTAGAATGAAAAATCTTCAGTGAACAGTACAAAATCTACCTGGAACAGACCAATTAAATAGGAACAGAGCATACAATAAAGTTCAAGGTCATTTGGAATTGTCTTTTGACCTACCTTACTAGTAAGGTAAGTTAAACACAAATTATAAACATGACAACCATAAAATATGATGAAGGGAGATTTTTGAGTGTATAGAAAAGAAAGGATATGGTGTATCAATTATTAGCACTCGATCACTATACACACACAAGACAAACCAAAAACAATGGATATCCACTATTATTATTGTTGTTCTTCATCTGAATGGTCAGTAAGACCTTCAGAGGGATATGTTCAAATTTTTGAGAGAAAACAAAAATTGGGAGGAAGAAGTTTCTTCTAAAATATAATTCTAAAATACACCATTTAATAATATATAGATTTATACAAAAAACCTGCTCAAAGAAAGACAACTCTTGATGCTGGTCTGACTATCATATTTGTTTTTCTTTAATTGTTTTGTCATAAATCAGGCCATTGTTTTTTTTCTTTTGAACTGTTTCATGTCATCTTGGGAACCTTTTTTAGCTCACTATACCATAAGTGTTTTTCTCATTGTTAAAGATCCTATGATGACCTATAGTTGCTTACATCCAGGTCATTTGGCTTTTGGTGGATAGTTGTCTTATTAGCAATCATATCACATCTCCATATTCTGATTAAAAAAGATAACATTGGAGAAGACTGAAAATAGACAGAGCTATAAAGAATATATCTTTCACTGAACTTGAAGTCTTACTGACCTAGATATCAGTCACACATCTAAAAATACACATATTGGATAAGCATATAAATATATGAAAAGAAGACTCTTTTTTGCTTTAAAATCATTCCAATATACCAATCTAACACAAGTGAGATAGGATTAACCTCAATGCTCTTTCTTCTCAAAAATAACACTATTTAAAACTAATTCAATTTCACCTTATTTTACTTCTATACATTATTTATGCCAATAACACAATCCATTCACGTTTTCCTTTGCTTGATAAGTTTTCAATAGAGTGAAACTTCAATAAACATTTACATACAGCTAGGTACAAGTGATAAACATGAAATCAATCACGGTAAAGTGTAAACATCACGATATACTTTTGCAGGTTAAAGAATACAAAATCAGCTGACTTCAGCAAAATAATAGATGAAAGTATAGGATAATAATACGATTGATACATTATTGTTTTACTAACATCCAGTCGCAAATATTTCAAGCATATTCAGCATGACTTTTCAATGTTTTTCTGTAGATGAGAGAGGATAATAAGGTTGATAAATTATTGTTTTACTAACATCCAGTGTCAAATATTTCAAGCCTATTCAGCATGACTTATCAATGTTTTTTCTAATTCTTTAATAATAGAAGGTTGTGTGGAACAATATGACGTGGAAGAAACAAGCAAATCTTAACGAAGCATAAGATAATCTGAAACACTATTGTGAACATTACTGTTCAACAAAAAGACACTGGAAGGTAGTGTTAAAATATATATACAAATCAAGAACAATGTAACCAAGAAATGAGAAAATTTCAGAAAAAATATTAGATTTCTAAAATGTTGATCACAGGTTCACCTTGAGGTGATTGCTGATTTTTTTGTGTTGCTTAAAGTCCAGTGGCAAATATTACATGCACTTTCAAGACAACTTTTTTCTTTGTAAAGAGGTCAGGTTAAAGCCAATATAAATTTCATTCAAACATGAGATATGGTACTTTGTCAAAAAAATTTCTTTCATAAATCTTAAATTTATTGTATTAATTAATCTGTACATTAGCCTGCTTTAAATCAATCATAGAATTCAATGAAATTTGTGTCATTATCTAATCTTCACACAATATTAACACTCAATAACTTATTTATCAAAAATTTATCTGAGTCATGCAACACACATTTCTATGTTATCTTTACCTAATATAAAAATATGTGCAAAACAACCAGACCTTGTTGAAAATTTAAAAAAAAGGACACAAAGTCTAGCATTTCTGTGAATTTTATCACACTTATTTTTGTTGCCTTTATGAAATTTGGTGCTGAAGGCACACAGATCATTGACAGTTTGCTATATAAATTCACAATTTTTCAGGACTTCGGTGGTTAAGAGGTTGATAAATGGTCTTCGACAATAGACAGACTTCTACAGCACTATATCACCACAAGTTTAGAAGACTAAGAGAATGTTGGTCCAAGCATGTGGTCCTTGCTGTCTTAAGCAAAAATCCAATCTAGACAAATATTAAGGTCAAATTGGATAGTTTTTCATCATAAAATGAACAATTAAGAGATCGATATCACTGAAGGGAAGTGCTTAAACTTGTAATTGTTAGGTATTTGTTCATGTATCTTTATCCTCAACCCTGTCTATAATCATTATTTATGTTAATTCCACATGGTTTTACTTCTTTCACATGGTAACAGGTATACATCAATGAAAAAACATGCAACCAAACAACAAAAATTCACCAAAAGAGTTCACCATACACAGAGAGTCTTCTAAAATCAATGAATACTGCGGATCAAATTTTATTCGTGGATTTTATGGGAATAAGTGAATCACAAATATAAATTATCTTTTCTATAGACTTATACCAAAAATTGTCAAAACCATCAATAAAAATTCAACAAAAAAAGTAGGTACCCACGAAAAAAAAAAATCCATAATGGACAGATTTCTATCAATATGCCAAAACAAGGGATCTGCCATCAACTCAAAATTCTCCAAATAACAAAAAAACTTTTGACATTAACATGGCTTATCTTTAAACAAAATGTGTGATCTATTACCTGCATGTTACATGCTAGTAAACTTTAATTGATTCACAGTTTAATATCTACCTGTAACATACTGGTAAGAAATTAAATTGACAGTTATTTATCTACACACTTCAGAACATTCTCAAGACAGAGATTATATCATGTATATATCCAATCTTATATGTGGATTACATGCATTTCTAAATCACTTCCTTGTTTGCAAGGTCAAGCCGTCAATGCTTATAGAATTCTTAACTCCGTTCAAGGTGAAGCCACCAATAGTTGGAAATAGGGTTCTTAAAGCCTAAATATTTCTTTTGAAAATTTGACAGACAATTTAAGTCTTTTATTAAAGAAGATGGGGAGTGATTTTCAAATCGTGTAAATATCTGTATACATATATGATTGCCAATGAGACAACTCTCCACCAGAGACCGTGATATATAATTTACCAACTACAGGTCACTGTACAGTCTTCAACAATGAGCAACAACCATACAGCATAGTAAGCTTTAAAAGGCAAATGACAACCACTGAATTACCGACTCCTGACTTGGGACGGTAACAAACAGAATGTTGCTGGGTTAAACATGTCTGCTGGTGCCAAAATAGTATCTTTATTAATCCTTCACCCATCTTCAGATGTTAAAGCAGATGTTAAGCATCCAAAATTCAACCAATCAAACTGTGCATAGTATACATCAGAACTCTTTTCTAGTGGTAAATTCAAGAACAGGGGTTAAAATGGTGTATGCTCCCCTTTTGTTCAGAAAATATATTATTTTTGGCATCCCCTCTGTGCTGTATATTCCATTTTTAGCAATTACACTCCCCCCTCAAAACCAGTCTTCACGATGAACTTTAAAATCTACAGGCCCGGAGCTCAATTTTTGGAAAATTTTATTTAGATTCTGTTGGCCTGTAGATATGATATTACAGGCCCGAGAGCAATTTTACTAGACTGGGCTGCTGGGCCTGTGGTTTAGCGTGAAGACTGCAAAACTCCTGGATCCTCCCCTGCATTCTGAAACCACTATTAAAGAGGATAATCCAGTTCCTTTATGTGAATATACAAAGAAATTTTTAATCTAAAATCACAAAGGTGTCAAAGCAACTAATCAGGTAATTAAATTTAACAAGTTTTGAAAATCGGAAAGTCAACCTGCTTTCACATTCATACAGCAATTGTGAGTACATTTTATTCAAAAGATAAGCTAGGTAAGCAATGAGCAATTTCATTCTTAACCTTTTCTACAGATTACAAAAAAGTGGTAAACATTGTTCATTATTAGGTATCAATCATTTTGATCTTAGGTGTTAATTATACAGGTGAATTTACCTGTTAACAAGACACAACAAGTTATTTACCTGCCATTTCTATCAATAATCCAATAAATAATCTTAGGGTGCCTTCCCGGTGCTGGTGTCCCAGATATTGACGGATATGCTCACTGCACCATGTCCAAAAACATTTTCATGAATATAACCATCGAGAGAATATGATTGACCTTTGACTTCAAATCTAACGGTCCGTTTAATAATACGATAATCTATTTTACTACTCAGGTCCAACTAAATACCCAATGAATAACGTAGTTAACAGTTATCAACAATATCACAATCAGCTTTTTTTACTATTTATATAGATATAGTATTTAAAGGTATACCTTAAAATGCTTATTCTGTCATAACGTCTGCTCCGAGATTTAAACATAGGTAAGAAATAATATTTACATATATTTGAATAACATAGAATTGAACTACTATAATAGGACACCTATGATATAATTTAAGGACATTAAAGTCGTTTAGATTAAGTTTCCCTCAGATGACTTTGAAATCACAAGACAAAACTGAAGAATTTGTTTCTCTTATTTTATGAGTAAAATTTTCCAAAAACCAAAATTAGTTTCAGTCACTCCTCAGAGTCCTGAAAAAGGAATAATTACCAACGAGATTTTTCCCTGAATCATGCCAAACAAAGTGTTGAAGATACAAAGAAGACATTCCCAACATTCCCAAAGTGTAAAATTTACTAGCTCCAAAATTACTGGATATTTGCACACACAAAAATCCTGGATTGGTCCATTCCCATAATATATCTTTTACCACTCCTAGCTGTTGAGCCTATGCCAATTTAATTCTTGGTGTGACTATCCATAAATATGCATTATTCCCTGGATACAAGTTTTATCCAGTAATGACCCATCACATGTTAATGTGTCTAGCTGTGCAAAGTCATGTCTTTTAATTTGTTGTCTTATGACTAATATCTTTAATGTTTTTTTTATTTTGAGAATTCAGTGTTGAAGGTAGATCTTTTTATGACTTCTGTCCAATTTCATTCATCAGTGGGGGGGGGGGGGGGGTTGAAACCCCCCCTTTTTTCGACAATCAATGCATTTGAATGGGGACATATAGTTGGAACCCCCCCTTATCCTGGGTTAGGAAACCCCCCCCTTTTATAAATGGCTGGAACCGCCCCTGTTCATCTTGATTTCAAATAAAGAATGGGTTTTGATCTCTAGATTAGTTTTTTTAGGTGGTTGTGTTGTGTTGCTTTTTCCTTGATGTATACCCCAAATCTCTTTCTAATCATTTTAATGCTATTTCAAGAAATTTGCAAAATTGCATGTTTATTTATAAAACCAAAGCTTTTTCAAAACGCCATTTAGGGAAAAGGTAACATTCATACTATAATTTCAGTAAACAACATTTCAATAACAGAAGCAGTACAAGGCCATTAGACAAATAGTGAACTAATCACACACTTGTTTTTCGGTATAGTGTAAGCAATTTCTAGAAATATGAACATTCCATTAATTAATGTCTGTTAGCTAAGAATAGATACAATCTCACAGACAAAAGTGAAGTCTATCTATCAAGTTATTTGTTGAATACAGTATTCATTACAATACACTCATCTCCGATGCATGTACAACATGTACAAAGGTGTTTCTTCAAAAGGCTAAAATAAGATGTAAAGTACATGTGATTTCTGATGAGACAGCAACCCAAAAAGTTAACAGAAAACAGCCTGATTTACCTATGGAAAAAAACATTAAACCAAATATTACAGCAACAAACAACAACCTGAATTAAAGGCTCCATTCTTGAGACAGGCACATACAGAATGTGGCGGGATTAAACATATTTGCGGGTGCTCAACCCTCCCCCAAACTAGGACATTGGTATTACAGCACAATATAAGAACAAGCAATCAAAATTAGTTGAAAGAGGCTTTGACTTGTCAGATCAACAAAATGCACAAAAAAACAACCAACAATAAAAAGCCTTAAGACACAAAAGTACTGACCTTAGTGTTCTCACAGTTGCCAAAAGCTAGTTCAAAGCCAATAACAACTAATAATCAAATCATGCATCCAAGAATAAAATTGTACTTTTATAACAAAGAAGTCATAATTTCACCAATTTACAGAAAAGAAATAAATTAGATAAGACATAAGATAATTATCTTATCAGCAATTGTCTACATAAGTGTGGGGGAGAAGAAAACAATGGTGCTTTAGAGTGATGCATAACAACAAAAATATTCAACCAGTTTTTTCTGGTATCATACAGATTTCATACAAGAAATAACTGGCTAAAGATTCACAAATCCCCCCAAAATCCATTTTTTCACAGATGCAATTTAAAACACTGTCGATAATGCATGCGATAATTGTCAAAACTATTACCTCTCCATGAAATAGCGTAATCATGATCATGATGATAGCTATAGGTATATTTTATTGTCTAAAAATATATGATTGGGTATGTATTTTTGTTATCTAAAATATATATGAAAAGGATGGGGGTACTGGATGTCTCAGTTGCTCACCCTTACCAGAAAAAGATCTAAGTGAATCCCTTCCCCCTGATCTACCTACCATGTTCAGCCCACCCTGCCAACTCAAATTGATCCATAGAAGTTTTGATAAATACTGAATTCAAAAGCTTAAATCATTCTTCCATAGTATAGTAATTAGTGTATTCAACTCTTTTGATAAGAAATAACATGTCCAAATTCAAATTGGCACAGTGGGACCATCTTGTAGTTTTGCCCACTCAGTGTCCCCTCCCCCCATTATAAACAGGTGGAAATGACAAAATCTCCCCCCCCCCCCCAACCTTTTCCCCTTCCCTCCTGATCTGTACTGTATTACTATTATGCCTAATCTCAATCTTACCTTGTGCGACCTTTGTCTTCTCTGTGACTGTGGTAGTTTTAGAGGTGGTTGTAGTTTCCTTCTGAAATTTAGAAGACACATTTGATTTTCCACCTTTTTTATCACTAGATTCAACTTTTGTAACGGTTTTACTTTCCGTGGATGTTTTCCCTAATTTGGGATCCATTTTTTCGGTTTTAACACTTTGAGTTTGAGCCTGAGCACTTCCTGTTTTTGTTTGAACTGACTTCCCAGTAGAAAGTTGACCTTTGTCAACTTTCCCAACATTTGTTTGAACTTTTTCTGTTTTTGCTTCACTTGTAGTGGTAGAGACTTGGAATTTAGAGGACGCTGTCAATTTTCCAGGAGTTTTAGTCCTAAGGGAAGCCATTTTATACCAATTAATCCAATCTCAGATGACAGCAGTAGCAAGAGGACACAAGGAAACGAAAAAATAATTATTGCTTAGGTGTGTTACTAATCAGCAAACATTGTTATGTATCTTGCAAATGCACACTGCAAGCAGTCAACAATGGGGGCACTGCCAGGAATGAGCAATCTTGTTCTACGCACATGAAAATTAAGCACGAAATGTGGCAGATATTTCAAAGGTAGGTATATGTTTTTGCACAATGTTTGATATAATGCTTATCAATCAATTCTCTACTAGATATATTTAGATACTAAAATATATTAAAATCTTTTTCCTAATTAATTATACTCAACATGCGAAATAAATGGAATTAATTTCAGTATTATCACAGACTGCTTTCATGTGGTTTAGTAAAGTCATAAGCATGATTTCTCAGAGAGAGAATACCTTTCAAAATTTTGAATTTCATATATTATATTCATTATGAACTTAAGCCAGGCATGGGCAGAAGTGTTATATGCATTGAAAGCATTTGCAAAGTTGGAATATGTTGACAGAAAAATATCTAACTTATCATCATTCCGTTAAAGATGCGTCCATTTGCTTTCAATTAAAAACTTATTTTTAAATAAAAATTGTCATGGTTGTTGTACAGACAAAAATGTCTTTGAAACCCTTTATTGTGCCTCTAAAAGTTTGTAATTATCAAAAAATTCCTGTTGCTAGGGTATTTGCATTGAATCTGCATCAGAATATCAGCGACTGTTAGGTTGTTTGATGATAATTGAAAAAGAGGGTATCACTTTCTCCTGATAATAACTTTCGATAGGTATCAATGAACGATACAAATTTAACAACTTGGAACAGGTTGCATATTTCTGTACATCAGACTGTATTTTACTGATAATATATAATTGACTATGATAAATTAGCATTAGTACAAAGTCGTTAATATTATATTTGATAAATGATTAATATTAGAAAAATGTACCAATTGTCAAATTTGTCAATTTTCAAAGAGGGATAACTCTAATCATTTAGTTTTACTCTGGTTACTTATTTTAATAAAATAACAAATTGTTTTTCAAAAATTAAATTGAAAAGAAAGATAGCTTGCATTGTATAAATTTATTTAAATATGCATGCATGGTTATTAATTTTCTTCATGTTTAGTATTGTTGAGTTGTGACTGTTCAAAATTAAAAAAACATTTGTTAATTGTCGGAAAAATATTTTGTTTAACATTTTGTCATATTTAGGCCTTTTAGTAGTAGACTATATGGCTTTTGCTCATTGTTAAAGACCTTATGATGACCTGTAAATGTTCGCATGATCTTTGTTGTTTGGTCTATGGATAGTTGTTTCATTGGCAATCATATCACATCTCCTTATTTTTATATTGCATATTCATAAAATAATCTGAATATGTTAATATAAATCATTTTGAAATTGTAATCAAATACTGCAAATGTTGCAACTTAATTCAAATTTCTCTTAAACTTACAAAAAGTTTCTAATATATCCATCTGGTATCTTTTGCCTCTATTATAATAAAGGCACAATTCAATGTGGTTGTAAAATACATGTAATTAATTGTTTTAGATATTAGATAATAAATTATATGTATTATGTATACATATGTTAAGTTATAAATACGTTATTATGTACACAAAAGTTAAAGTCATATGTAATACACGTGTGTACTTACAACTGGTGTTACGCTCAGGGATATAAAACTTGTAGATTTATATGTAACCTAAATACATGTAGAAAATTAAAATCCAATAAAACAATTTTTTTTTAACTTTTTAAATTGCCATTAATCGAACCCTAAGTCAGAAATATTTTATTTAGACATTTGGTTACAGAAGGAAAGTATAATGAAACTCCATTAGAGAAAAACATAAATGATTTTAATAATGCAACTTCATAGTTACAATGTATAAATGATCTTTAAAACAAAGATCTATGCTCAAAGAAATGATTAAAATGTGCCTTCCATGGGGAGGAGGAGATTGACTAAGTTTAAATCAAGAACAGTCTACCATGGATTCCGACCCGAAATGCTATTTTCTTCTTACATTGTATAGAGCTGTCTTTAAAATAAGAGCTCATCTCAGCCAATGTACATGTATGAACATTATATTTCCCTCAAAGTTACTTTTTTTTAATGCAACATATCTACCACAATGAAAATGTTAAGCCAATTCAGCATATATTCCAATCTCTATTTCTAATAGTTGAACAGAATGACTTATTTTTGAAAATGCACCATCAAAAATAAAGCATTCAATTACTGTAATAAGATTTTTAGTATTTAAATATCTTCATATTTCATGACTATTTATATTGGTTCTAAACTTGTGCATATTTTAACTTATAAATACTTAACTTATATTAAATTTGCTAATTAAAATTAATTTCTTTCATCAACATTTTAATGTCATCATTTCTGCAATTTTAAAAAGAATTTGTATTTAAAAGTAAATATCAGAATTATTCAGATGAATTCCCCCTTATTTCACCTCTTCCTGAAGGTCATAACTTAAGGTCATATAACAAATAAAAAGATTTTTATTTGGAAAGGGTGTAATTATATACCACTACAATAACTTTTTATGTCATTTCTGTCATAAAATCTGTATAACAAGAAAACAAGACATATTGACAAACTCCTCCAATTAATTACAAGGTCTTTTGACTTACAAAATACCATTTACATTTCACAAGTTACACAAGTCAGTTAGAGTTCTCTCCCTCAAACTAGCAACATGGCTTACTTTTGACTGATCATGAAATGCTCATGAATGATATTAGGGTTTGATTTTTTTGGGGTACTTTGTGTTCCCTCATTTAGAAAGCAGTTTTTTCTCAACTTTTACATGAAAAAGATATATTTGATTTCAAGAAGCAGGAAGTTTAAATTTTGGCATAGTAGCTCACAGCTTAAATTTTGGTAGCAAATATATGTTCTATACAAGAAAAACAGAAATTTTAGTAGCCCACACCAAATTTTAGGAGCGATTGGCGAGTGGGCCCATGCTAATTTCAAACCCTGAAGAATTACTATGTAGTAATATTATACTGTATGTAAATTTATCCATTAAATATGACTTCAGGAGAAAAAATCTTCCTTAGAAAATGAATTATAAATGTCTGTGTAAAAAAAATGTTTTTCTTTTAATTTCTTATTTAAAAGAGTGATTTTTTTTAACAAAAACAATTCATGACAGCAGAAATTTGGACTGTACTAATGAAATTCACATAATAAGTTGTTGACATTTATAGAACTAGATTCTATATATATAGATGGAGGGAAAATTTGTAACTTTATTAGTAATTTTAATGTATTTGATATAATCTTTAATTTCAAATCAATATTTGAATTGAAACATAAATTCTGAATTATAGCTTTCTTCCTATATCAGTTCCTATGTGAACACATCAAGTGCAGATGATTTGAGAACATGATAAGGATGTATCCTGATTTGCTGATCAAATTAAACTTCATTTATAACCAATCATATTTTTTTCAGCAGGTTATGTAATAATTTTTATTTTTTTGCCTGAGATTTGGAGTGAAATATGTAACTAGGATGGATAATATTCACCAGTATTTATGCAAGAATGTAACACAACTTGTGCTTAGACAAATATAGACAAGAAATTTTTTAAAGTTTTACAGTGCTTTTCAAGACTTGCAATAAATGTTTAGCCCAGGTCAGCACCAAGAACTAAAGGTAATCACGCTGGCATGAAGTAACACACAACTGTTTTATACTTGACCTAAGTAAACAATATAAGCATTTCAAAACCTAAATATGGTATTTGATTCTGGATTAAAATTAGCATATAAACACAATTGGCATTGCAATTTCACCAATCAAACCTATCAAATTGAATATGAATGAACAGTTTTCCTGTGTCTAAAATGGACTAATTGTTCACATCATTGTTCTTTTGGTATCTGGATAATTGTCTCATTGGCAATCATACCAAATTTATTCATTTTTATACTACAGATGTTTTGCCTGTTGTAAATGAACAAAAAATCTTTTAATACAAAATTTTGTGCATCCGAAGAGTTTTTCTGGATTTAGCTTCATCAGGGATACTCAAACCCAAACATTTGATTGATTGATTGATTGATTGGTGTTAAACACCACTTTCAGCACTATTGTGCTATTTGGTGGTGATTAGTTTTTTTTATTGGCGGAGGAAGCCAGAGCGCCCAAAGAGAACCAATACCTTCAATAGGAAAACTGACAATCCTAGTCAATTGGAGTAGAGCGCACCTACCACATGCATGTTTCTAACTCACAACCTCAGTGTTGACAGGCTAGTAATACAGTAGTTTGACTACTTAGACCACTTGACCAGGAGACCCCTCCTAATCATTTGAAAGCCAGGGATGTGTAAATACATAGAAAGTTTACTAACTAGATGACCAAAAGGGCCATAAAGAAAATTGTCAAATTCATCTTAGGTCAGCTTTGCCTGAGGGAGTTGGAGTTTGTAGCTGTAAAATGATGACATTGGTTCATCAATTATGGACATTGTAGTTATAATTTTACACTCATCAATCGATATTCAGATGATTTACACGATCTTCCCTATGTTTTTAAATTCAGAGTATTACCTGTTCCTCTGATGAATTGCTGCTACTCCTACTTCTGAATTCCTCGGTGGGAATTACTTCCTGTTCTTGTAATTCTACTTCCTGTTCTTGTAATTCTTCTTCCTGTGTGACTACCTCGACTGTGTCAGGTACAACCTCATCTGTGTCAGGTACGTCCTCAACTGTGTCAGGCACAACCTCAACTGTGTCAGGTACGACTTCCTCTGTGTCAGGCACGACCTCAACTGTGTCAGGCACGACCTCAACTGTGTCAGGTTGATTATTCTGATTTAGATCTTCCTCTTGTTCAGCAGTTTCTATAAACTCCTCATTATATTGTGGCACTTCTGGTTCTGTCTGTGTGTCCACTACCACTTCCTGTCGAGTGATTTCTACAACTTCTTCTGTTTCCTCTGTAATATATTGGTCATTTTGCACATCTTCAATAACTTCTGGTTCATTTTGGTCCCTAACTTCAACTAGATCTTCATTGGTTTCTACCAACTGGTCCCCAACTTCAACTAGATCTTCCCCGGTTTTTATCAATTGGTCCTCTTCCTGCGTAATTAGAATTCCTGGTTGATCATCAAATGTGATCTCAGTTTGTTCACGTATGACATCCGATCCTTGTGCCAGACTTTCAGTTTGATTTTGTAATAATTCCCGTTTTTCAGCTTCGTTTAATTTTTCAACTAATTCACTATCTTCATCACTTATTCCATTCATGCTTTCATGACTTTCATCTCGTCGAACTTCGAACTTTAAACTATCTCCTGTATTCAACAATAAATTATCTCCTTCATTTGATGTCTCAGTTTCCATGGTAACACCAGAATCATCAGTCACAACAGAAATTCCAGTTCCAAGTAAATCCACATCATGTCCATTAGTTTCACCGGCAGACAAGTCATATAATGGATTAGCAGATGGCTCAGCAGAGTCATTATTTTCAAAATCGTAAAGTGGATTTGAAGATTTTGTGGATTTTTGTGAAACTTCAATTTCCTCCGACATGATTAAATTATTTGATTCTGAAGCAGAGAAACCTTGGTCCATTGAAAGTTCATATAATGGGTTCACACTCTGACCGTTACCGTTTGTTGTTACAGAAGCCTGCAAATAGAAAAATAACGAGGATGAATTCTAAATGAAATTGTATTTTGATACAATACAATTGAAAAACAGCAAAAATAAAAAAGTATTCAAAGCCTGCACAAAATGTTGACACTTTTTACAGTTTTCACACATTGTTTTTTGGTTTTTCTGTGAGAATTCTGAAATTCTAAAATACAGTTAAGAATGTAATAAAACAAAATAGAGGTTTTAGTCAAGTAAGTGGACATGAATTTGGCAGATTATGCCCCTTTAAAGTCTGACATCATGGTTGCATGACATGAAACATTTAGCATCTCCCAGGGATAACCAGTCTATTTAAGGGTGGTGCTCCTCCATCCTTGAATATTTAGCCCGAGGGGGCAGCCTTGAATTTTGAGCAACTCTTGATTTTCCCAGCATAACCTTAAATATAGCCATTAAAAGAGATAAGTTTAGAAAATAATTCTTCATCAATCTGAAAATCTTTAAGAAAACGACATACCATAATTTGTGCCATTTTATTACACTTTTCTTACGTGATAAATGAAATTCTCATTAATATAAATTTTTAAGGACTATATATATTTAATATATTATAATACCTAGCAAACAATTGTTTACTCAGAAATGTAAAAAACAACATTGAAATGTAATGACAATCTCATATTCCTACCAATAGGCAATACAATAACTGTGATATATTAGAGATCTGTGTTGACAAATTAGGATATAGATGGACTTACTCAAATCTAACAGTATCAACTATCAACTGTAATCTATTTCATTCAATAAAAGGATTTTTGTCAGCCCAAAACAACAACCTACTATGCAGAGAACATTCGATAATAACTATCTATTATTGGAAGAGATATGTGTCATCTTCCTATTTCTAATCCATCACAAGACAAGGACACAAAAATGTCTACATAATTAAATTTCGGAGCAATCTCTGAAACAAATCTTAGAAAAAAATCGATAAGTAAATGAAAACGAACATACCATGATTTCAGCCATTTTTTACACCTTCCTTACTTGTTGAATGAAATTCTTTAAACTGTTAAAAGTGAGCTATTGTAAACATACAATTATTTAAGGAATGCAAAGAGAATATAACCTTTCTATTAGTCATGCATCTTCTGTCTAAGTGTGGTTTACCTCTACATGCATTATGTGTGGTGTATTGGAAGAATTGACTAAGATAAACAATGGAAGGGTTAATTAAGAAAGAGGAGGGGTTACATTTTATTATTATTATAGATTGATATTTTCATGGAATTGAGTCCAACAGGGATTGGTAGCCCCGGTATATCTAGTTTTTGTCTCAGCAATGCTATATGGCCTAAAAAATAAGTTTTTTCTATTGGTAAGATTATGTCCCCTATAGAAAGTTGGTTAATATTTAAGATTTCTAATTTTTTTCATATTATGTTCTTAATTAATTTTTTCAAAAAAAAAAAAAGAAAAAAGAACAAAGATAATTTTTTCTTCACCAATTTCAGAAAATCTTGGAAATGATGGCAGCTAGGTATATATAAGCTTCCTGATATTAGTGAAGACTATTCCTGAAATTGGAAAAAAGATCATGTCTTTTTTTCTTCTTCAAATAATGTCAGTCTGTTTCAAAACATTTGTGACAAACTTCTTCAATTCCTCTTACAAGTTCAAACCGAATTTTCCCTCACCAGAACCATCTTCTAATAGACACTTGTTAGATTGACAAAAGTAATGCTTGATGGTCCTTATGATGTCATATGTTTTCAAATTATCAATTATCCTAATGTCCCACTTATAACAAAACCAAAAGTTAAGAAAGAGTGTTTTTAATGCTGTTCTTGGTCTCAAAAGTCATAGTGAGTCCTTTACATGTAACAAAGTTCAGTACTGCTGATTTGAGAAATTTGAGCAAGTCCAAGATCCTTGGAAAAAACTTTGAACCCATCAATGTTTTTGGACTAATAATAAAAGACATATATATATACAGTAAGGTATCAGTTTGTCTTTTGGACTGTTCCTTTGCCCTCAACAGAGGTCAGAACATTAGTAACGTTAGTCGAGACAAAATTGTCACCTTTTCCATCATAGTAATTGGACATTAACAGTAAACATAGCTTGTCAGAGTGGTCACACCTAAAGCTATAAAATATGATCATTAATTTGTTATTAATAATATCTTAATATTGTCAACAAATCATGTCATAAGAATCGGTAATACTCATTTTATATGTACCTATTTATGACACTAATTCGAAGTATGATATTTTATTTTTTACCTACACAATGTTAAGGGTAACCAAAAGGTAACATTTTTGTATAAAATTCAAGATTTGACATATCGTTTGAATACATGCAGCTGTGAGTATCATTGTAGTCATGTATGAATTTTCTAATCTCTAAGATGTATAAATTTACAAAATTCTCAGCATTTTTGTGAGATTTTTAAAACACTTAGTCAAATCATGCACCTTTTAAGTACATACCACTTTAAGATACTTGAACATTCAAAATCTTGAACCAAATCATATTGAGTGATTTGATTCTCATACAGACAGACCGCCTTGACATTGACTTTTACCAACTTCTTTGGTTAATTATGTTATTAAACTATGAAATCCTTGAAAAATAGTTACCTAATACATAATACTCTCAAAGTTAGTGCATAAATATAGGCATGATTTTATTATTAAAGATCTCATAAGCTAATTACTATATATATATACAATTCCTTGACTTTGAAACTGAAGGACAAGAAAAAGATATTACATGTAATACAGGATTCTAAACTTAAAACTAGTACCACTTATAATACTGAAGACTATTTGTGACCTGTAATTGTTAATTTCTATGTCATTTGGTCTCTTGTGGAGAGTTGTCTCATTGGCAATCATACCACATCTTCTTATTTTTATATTTGAACAAATTTGACTGCTACAATAATAAGATTCCAATATATATGATGTTGTGCTGATGCTGGTTTTAAGATTTTTTGAAACAATCAAATGGTTTAATAGTCTGTTGGAGAGTTGTCTCCAACTAGTGTAAATGTATATGTCAGCAAATTACTTTTTCATGGTTTCTGATTCTATAAAATCTTTCTTTTATCCCACCTTAATTACAGGTATTGGCTAAACATGAAACACACCTGTGTGAATAATTTCCCATTAATTAAAAATGATTATCCCAGGTGTTTTGTCTGTAAACATTTCTAACCTAACACTATTTTTTTTTCATTACGTTAGGCACAAAAATATATATAGAATAGTCTTTAAAACAGAAATTAATACCTTTTGCTAATTGAACTTTATTTGTCTCACTGTTTAACTGCAACTCACAAGTTTTGCTTTAAATGTAAACCAAATATTGCAGTATGTATTGAAAAATTAAAAATATCTGTGTTACAAGAAACTGCTAATAGCACATAAACTGCTTGACCAGAATTGGGTCAGAACTATTAAATAAAATTTGCTAGAGGATATAGAATTCCATCAGTAAGATATTTTAACAGGTTTTAGCTTTTTTACGGAATATAGTCCATTGTAAGCCTATTGTTCAAAATATATAAGTTTTGCTACACCTGAAGATAATATAATTCTGAAGTTATCAGTATGTTTGGACTCTTGGATAATGTAGACATGGTAGACAAAGATTCATTTAAGGCTTGACTTTAAACTTATGTTTTTGATAATGTTCCTTTCATATCTAAAAATCTTACTTTTCTGACAGAGTCCTTTTTTGGAGAGCTTAATTCAGGGTTTTTTTAGAGGTTTATCAAAATATTATGGGCTTTAAAAGTGTAAGTTATATCAACATAAAAAAAAATAATATAATTTTGAAAAGGGATCAATAAATTGCAAACAGAGCACACTTATAATATAAATGTAAATATGTGACTTTTAGAGTCCTAAAATCCTTAGCCGTGGCCTCAGTCAATATTTGTAGAAAATTTTACTGTAACTTCAGTGCAACTGAAAAATTCTGCCAAGCTTCACTTAAAAGAAGTAGCACTTTTTTCATATTGGTACAGTTTCAAAAATTTACAGGAGGTAGCCAAAAGTCTCAAGTTGACTCAAGTCAGTAACATTTGCACTTTGTGATGCTATTCACTAACTAGTAACCCCTCTAAAGGACTTGCACTGTATAATTCAATTTTCAAAAGTGCACCTGCACATCATAAATTAGACAGAAACAAAAAATTGCACAGAAATGCACTCAAGGTATGCACTACAATACCAAAATATCTCATCGATCGTCAAGTATAATCACAAATTACTACACAAAAATATCGCACAATCCTTCAAACTACTAATAGATTAAGTCTACAATGACTTACTCTTTTCTATGTACAACACAATGATTCACCAAGGTTATTTTTTGGCAATTGTGAACAACTGGTTTCCGGTTAGGTTTGACTACTTGAAGATTTCCTCTTACAATTCAACATTAATCCAGTCAAGTAGTACTTGTGAGCTAAATACAATACTGAATTTGTATTGTACATGTTTTATATTGTACTAAATGTATATATTGCATGTAGATTGAAGTACATTTTACTGATAAAATACTTCTTGTATGTAACAATGAAACAATGTCTACTCTAGAAAATAAGGATAAGCCTTTCAGCTGATTTCCATGAAAAAATATTTTTGGGTTAAGTGCCACTAATACTGAAACATGCTTCAAATGATTAATTGTTATATTTTGTTTTCTTGTCAGTTGCATTGATTGCTGCTTAAATTGTGATTGAGTCAGAGTAACTATTGCTCTACAGTGAAAGTTCTAAAACTTGGCAGACAATTATAAATCTTTACTATGTAAAACATGAACATTTGTCTAGATATGACATCATGACCTGCTCACACTATCACATTTATATATTCAGTAAAGCAGGCAATCTGGGTAAAAAACCAAAGGCACATACTTCAAGACCTTCACATCAAAATGAAAATGTGTACTAAGTTTCAAGTTGATGGAACCAGATTAGACTAGTTTAAACTAAAAATTAAACCTGATATGGGACAAATGGACTAAGGGACATACAGAGAGAGACAGCCTGGAACAAGAATGTGTCCATAGTACACGGATGCCTCACTCGCACTATCATTTTCTATGTTCAGTGGACCGTGAAATTGGGGTCAACCTCTAATTTGGCATTAAAATTAGAAAGATCATATCATAGGGAACATGTGTACTAAGTTTCAAGTTGATTGGACTTAAACTTCATCAAAAACTTCCTTGACCGAAAACTTTAACCTGAAGCGGGACAGACGGACAAACGGACAGACGGACGAACGGATGCACAGACTGAAAAACATAATGCCCCTAGGTGGGGCATAAAAACAGAATTCCCCTGTACTATCGTATGTGAAGTATTAACATGAAAGAAAAGACTTACAGAATACAAAATTCTACAACAAAATAAGAAATTGGCACACGAATCTTACATATTCATATAACTACAAAAATGCATAAACTATCAACTAAATCCAGTCTTAAATGCTGTTTCATCCTAATGATTGATGTTAAGCTATAAAATACATGATTTTCTCCATCAATCTAATTTGCAAATAAATCTGCCCATACATACTTAAGAATGTTCAATACATCTGTTTTAAGATGATATGTCTGAAGAAAATATGCAACATGAAACTCTGGCCTTTGTAAGTCTTGTATGTTTTTTAATTTTAGTTCATTTATATGTTTTGGAGTTTAGTGTGACGTTCATTTTCACTGAACTTTCCACAATTTTATTTAGGTGCCAGCTGAGGACCACCTCCGGGTGCGGGATTTTCTTGCTGCGTTGAAGACCCATTGGTGGCCTTCGGCTGTTGTCTGCTCTTTGGTTGGGTTGTTGTCTTTTTGACATATTCCCCATTTCCATTCTCAATTTTACATTAACTGGTTATAAAATTTGCAGGTCCAATATAGGTTCTGTTTACATAATTTGTGATATATGCAAAATTATGAATGTCACAGTTTTGCCCACTTTTCTAAATGTCAAACCATTTAAATTATTCAAGACAAATTTAACATAGAAAGTTCAATTAAAATATTTGTAACCATTAGGGCTAAGTTAAAGTAATATAAATACCAATATCTCTAAGTTAGCAAAGGTCAGTGATCTTTTCAAGGTCATGTCTATCCAATAGTTGAAGGTTAATACGTCTCTAGTCAGGAAAAAGGGTTATAAATACAGGATACATGTAGATGAACATTAGATTATAAGCACCATCACAATAATAAACTGATAATTTCAACCATTGATATTGATGTACGTAAATACCAAGTTCTTGCTTCAATAAATCAGAAAAAGACTTTATTCTCTCATAGTCCATTTTGCAATACTGACATTGTTTCCAATCAAAGGTTTTTTCGTCAAAGTGTACATACACATAAGGACAACTAAAGTGCCTGACCATACCAACCTTAATGGTTGCTAAATTGATCATTGTTGAAGGCTGTACAGTTGCCTATAATTGCTTACATCCACTTCATTTGAACTTTTGGTGGATAGTTGTCTCAATGGCAATCATACCACATCTCCTTATTTTTGAATAGGCCCCCCCTCTTTTTCCCAAAATAGTTAGACATATTGAGATTTTTTCTTGAGAGCTTTTGGGCCAATACAGTCTTCACCATACACTTTTAAATCTACAGGCAAGAAGCTCAATTTTTTGAAAATTTTAGTTAGATTCTGTTGGCCTGTAGAGATGATTTTTACAAGCCCAAAAGGAATTTTACAAGCCTGGGCTTCTGGGCCTCTCATCAAGCATGAAGACTGCCAATAGGTAGACAGATTTATGTTTTACATCTCATAATGTTAAACATATTTCGTATAAATTAAGGAAAAGTTTCAAGTATTTAATCTAGAATATTGGATTATTCTCAATTAACTCCTTACAAATTAGTTTTTTTTAAGTTAAATTAAGTCATTGGTTTAATGTGCAATAACACAAACTGACCTAAATATCTTTAATATAATAACTGTAGCTAAAAAACGGATATTTGACCAAACCCCAATACCCTCTC
This sequence comes from Mytilus californianus, assembly GCF_021869535.1. Lineage (NCBI taxonomy): Eukaryota > Metazoa > Mollusca > Bivalvia > Mytilida > Mytilidae > Mytilus > Mytilus californianus. Next base: position 40,695,188 of record NW_026262712.1, read on the forward strand.
TACCAACCCACATCTCTAGTTCTAAGTCTTGAAGAAACCATTTCCAAATTTATGAGCAAGAATCTATTAAATTTGTTATGTCCTATCATAACTGATTAACTTTCAACAATATTAATTAACAAGATGCTCTTGGTTCAAACTCTCGTTAAACTGTAAATAATGGCTTCAAACTAAAATATTATGACACAAAAATACTTAAATATCTATGAATTTAAAATGTACCATAGAACCTCAAAACTCCTTAACTGAGAGAACTTAATAATGAATGCTGTCACCTAACTTTTAGCTAAACTAAACAGGTGACACATTGATTGATCGAGAATCATTGGAAATTAAATTACTATCACCTTTATTTACATAGAAAACCATCTAAATCAATTTGTTCCAAACATACGCAAGAATAATAAACCCTTGTTATCTTACATTCAGCTGAAAATTACTTATCATAGAATGAAATCAACAAAGAAAATTGAAGTAGATTTTGAGAGTGTTGTTTTGGCTCTCTGCAGGATGTAACCATTATGCAATAATGAATGCATTCTAAAAATATTTAGCTTTTTTCAAGTGAAAGCTTGCACTTTCATTTACGAACAAAAGGATGCTCTACTGGGGAAACCATTTCAAAAAAATTTATGACTTAAATACAGTCTACAATTATTATTATTAGGAGGGGTGGCAAAAATTTACGTACAAATGTATCATTGAAAACGCACCAATAAACAGCATTGCCCATAAATTCTATAAGAAATTTAAAGTAAACCCAATCTGGAAAAGATATTCTGGAATTCAGTTTTATATAGGCTTTTGAATTCCACTCAAGCCAGTGCTAGGGGCTGTCTTAAACTTGCAGTGAGGTAAGAGTTTTTTTTTTGCTCCGTGTTGAAGGCCTCACTGTGACTCTGAGATGAAGAACAGCAATAAAAGCACTGTTCCTTTGTGTGTATTTTTGCTGTGCATGTTACTGATTTTGTGTCATGGATGGATACCCCATATCCTTTGTTTTTCTATTTTTGAACACACATGCCATGGTCCAAATACATTGTATGCAATCTTTTAGATTTTGTTTTTAGAAATTCTTACATTATATTTCTTTTTTGGACAAACAAATCGTCAGTGAAAATTGTGTCTAATAAAAGTCCAATAAAAGCCATCTAAGCCAGATATTGAGTGACCTTACATGTCTAAACAATGCCAAAAATTTATATCTTATAAGATCGTCCTCATAAACAGACATGTCAAACATCTCATTTTGTTGTCTGTTAATTAGTCATCTTAGCATAGTAAAAGTTTAATAAAAAAAAGAACAAATTAATAAAATAAAAAAAAAATTACGAGATAGTTGTCAACTGTACCATATATATAATAAGTTGTCAACTGTACCATATATATATACTATTTTATTATTTCCTCCTGGATTCCACTTTATCAAATTTTGAAAAAAGTGAACTTTGTATTTTTTCCTTACTTTTAACTTAACATGCTAAAGTGCATTTGACCTTTGAAATTTTTAATCTGCATTTTTTTTTAAACAATTCTCCTCAAACAGTCCCCTGATTAAATAGACAGTACAAATTATTGATCATTATCAGAAATCACTCAAGCATGGCAAGTTAATTATCATAAAACCATCAAATACAATCACTGTATGATGTCTAAGATCGAAGGGGAGATAATTCATGTCAGATCATAATCATTCTATTATACAATATATTTACAAGTCCTGTTTTGTGAAATGTAAAATATTTAAACCATATTCAGTTGAAAAGGATGTGTATTTAATTCTATCAGGATGTGTATTCAGCTTGGTAAATTTTTTTATCCTCTTAAATAATCTCCTGCTGTCAAAAAGATGAAAAATTAAAATTGTCACACATGACTTTTTACTTACAAAATAAAACAGGTTTTGTTATATGTAACCGGACACTGATTTTAGAATTATAACAGTTATGGAAATAAATTTGACAAGGTGTATAACATTACATATAATTTTCTAACAAACTTCAGATTTTTACATTAAAAGTCAGATTACATTGCAAGATTATGTTTGTGTTCCCTTACACATTTTATCTGTTAATGTACTGGAAAAGTACAAAGTGAAAACACATTTCGTCAGCATAGTAAAAAGAAGGGATATCAAATTCAAAAAGGTTGCTATTGTAAAGTAGCGATACCGGGTACTTAGATTGGACAAGTGTCTCTCATAATGCTTGTATCAGCCGCCATGCAAACCCTTACTCAGTCAAACTGTCAAATCAGTTAATTACAGATCACACAACTGGTTTTTTTATCAATTTTGTCGATATAATGGAACTATAAACCTCTGTCATACAAGTGGGAAGTTTAGCTAGCTATAAAACCAGGTTTAATCCTCCATTTTCTACTTTAGGAAATGCCTGTACCAAGTCAGAAATATGACTGTTGTTTTCCATTCGTTTGATGTGTTTGAGCTTTTGATTTTGCCATTTTATAAGGGACTTTCCAATTTGAACTTTCGTTGGAATTTCTGTATTTTTTTGTTATTTTACTTTTTGGAGAGTCATGACATGTTTTTTTTTATCCTGCCCAAAATGCCTGACATATTGATCACCTAGGTCTAGGTCTGTTAACCTTCAGTATGTACAAACTGTTAAATTTCTTTCTGTTCTTTTACTGATGTAGTATATACACGAAGGTCATAAATGTTTTAACTTTTTTGCTGTCAAGTGTCAATCATCCTTTGTTACTGTCCATATTAAATGGACCTAAATATCAAGAAAATTTTTTTTAAACTACAATACATGTGAAGTCATAAGTTGTGCCATATTTTTATTATTTCAAACATGACCACAAAAAAATTGAATTTAACTTTTGATACAGAGAGTGTTATTTGTATGCAGGATAACCTAAAATCTTAAAAGTTTAATTTGTGTCAATTGTTCATCAAGCACAATAATTTCTGAATTTACAGAACTCATATGCAAACAAATTCCATATAATGTTACTTGACTACTACCGATCAATTAGGATGCGATACTTTTATTCTGAAGTCAGAGGTAATTTTTCCAAAATATATCAAGTTGAACTCTTAAGCAACAGCTCACAAATGATACCACACCTTTAAGTATTCAGTAAGAATGAAGTTAATGAGCAATGGATATGAAAATACAACACTGTATAACATTCTCACATGATGCTTGATTCCAAATTTCAGAAAGCCCTTACTTGTAGTTACTGAGAAAAAGCGACAAAATTAATTTATATATATGGTCATTATCTGAAGGAATATACAAGTATTTGGTTAACAGGAAGTTAATTAGTGATGAATATGAAAATACATCATAGCATAATCACATACAGCTTGATACCAAATTTCAGAAAGTTCTAGTCTGCAGTTCCTGAGAAAAATGCAACAAAAATTTCAAGAGAAGGAATGACTGTAGATGGACAGTCAGACAGTAACCAGTATACCCCCTTCCATACAGCAAGGATATAAGACCTTTATGTAAAGTTATTTGGCTTTACATGACACTTAAATACTGAATTAAAGTGATGAAAACTCGCTCTTTTTGTTCATTCTTTTTTATTCAACTAGTCCTGGACTTCATGAATGTGTGTTACCCTCATTAGAAGTTTTTTCAACTTAGCCGAAGTCTTGAATTTTAGGAAAACCCAAATTTTCACACATTCAAGAGAAATCATAAAATTCTAAATCAATCGTAGTTTAAAAACTGCATATACATGCAAGTTAAGAAAAATCCTGCATTCCCTATAAGCCTCAAACAAATCCGCAAATGTCTTTTGCTTTTTTGTGTCCTTGGGGTTGCCGACTTGTAGACTTATCCCTCACGCCTCCTTTTATCCAAATGACAAAAAAGGCAATGTCAAGTCATGAATTTTAGAAGAATCAAAGCTTCAAACATTCAAATTAAAATTCTATGGGATTATAAATTGCTGCAAAAAATGTAAAAAAGTTTTACTAAGACTTTCAACTTTTCTGTCCCAACCCTGGACAGGTCTATAAAGCACCCACTTTCATTGCAAAAATAGTAATAAACCACTTAAATTAATATTGCTGAACACACACGTCTTTTAATCTCAACACTTTAAATTATATACTTTAAAATTTGTGAAATTTAAACTGATATATTTTAAAATACCAGCCCCACCTAAAATCAAGAACTGAAGATGCATTGTTTACATTTTTCTTTTTCTACATCCTTTTCAACAATAAAGATAAGAGTTCACACTCTATTTCCTTAGGAACACATAATTAGATGTGTATTACAACCTATATACTAAAATTCCTATGTCTCCACTTTCTTTTTCAATTAAATGCAATAGTATCAATTTAATTAACATTTTTTAAAAGACTTTTATAAACTTATTATCTAAGGTAATCTTTTTTTACTTACAAATATGCCAGATGATAAGATCCTGGATTTTTTTTTTAACTTTTCCTCACTTGAAATTGTAAAGTTACTTGTGTATTACTTATCAACAATCTCAGAGATGGTTTGGACAAATGAGGCCCCAAGTGGGGACTTCCTTCCGTCTACTGTGTGACGTTTGTTTATGTTAAACTGTCATTTAACGCTATTTATTAAACTAACGTACTTATCAATATCAATAGATAATTGTATAAAGTTAACAATTAAAGAACAATTTGTGTAGGAATTTAAACGTTTAGTAATCTTGCATAAAAATTTAAATGTAAAAGTTTATGGATGTTTAGTTTCTTCAATTATATTATTTTTATGGCCGATTTGTTTTGTTCAAATTGTTGAATGTCTGTTCTTTTTGTGCATTTAAGTGGAGTTTACTTATATAATTATCTAAAAATATTTACTTACATAATGCAGCATAAGAAAAAATGCAAGCAACGACAGATTTTAAAGATTTGTCATATCTAAAATATTTAAATGCAGAAAAGTTTGAAAGGCATTCCATAGTTCCACCCTCTGTTTTTTACGCAATCTCTTAAAATAGCATACAGACATGCAAAGTGATATATATTTTTATGGCTATTTAATTTTTTTTAAATTGTTGAATGTCTGTTCTTTTTGTGCATTTAAGTGGATTTTAAAATTGAGAATGGAAACGGGGAACATGTCAAAGAGACAACCTGACCAAAGTGCAGAAAACAGCCCAAGGCCACCAATTGGTCTTCAACACAGCGAGAAAATCCCGCACCCTAAACAAAAATGTGTACTAGTTCAGCAAAAATGGACCTCAGATTTTACTTATCTAAAAATATTTACTTACATAAGGCAGCATAACTTATTGTCAAGAAAATGGAAAGCCAAATGCAAGCTATCAGTGTCACAGATCTAAAATCTTTAACTTTAAATGCAAGAAAAGTTTGCAAAATGTATAACCCTCGTCTTGGAACTATTACATGAAAGAGGAAAGAGGATCAAATTCCAACCAACATGGATTGCCTACCGGTAATCTTTTACAAACTTCTAAGCATTCTCAAATATATTCTTAGAACCCATGTATGATTTTTTCTTCTATCTACAAATGTGTTCTAAAGTCCATTACCTATTAAGAAAAGTTTTGATGAGGGCTGTTCCAGTAAAACATGCTTGGTACATGAAGAAGGCACTATAAAAATAAGGTAGCCATCCAAAGAATCAATTTTGTGGAGACCTGGATACATTTTAACTGGTATGAAACATATTTTTTGTTGAAACCCATTATTAAGTTTCAAATTCAATTTGCGATCCTTGGTCCCCTTGTTAGTTTTTATAAACAGCTCTGATGAGTACCTTTGGTATGTATAATCATTCATTATTGTTAAATAATTTGCAACATCTTTTATTTCACAATGGTAAATAAAAAAAAAATCTGCAATCTTTGCAAAAAAGATGTTTCACATACACGCTTAATACATTGTAACAATACCCTTATCGCTAAACATGTAAATTCTTACATCTTAAATCAACTTCTCGCCATAGTCAATAAAAGGTTGTAAATAATTGATTACAAGATAACTTCTTATGTTTCTGTGGTTCAATTATCTATGTATGTAAATATCACATCTTCTACATGGATTTATATATACCTCTTAAGGGAGGAAAGACACCACTTGAAACTGAATAAATTTTCCGACATAAAATTGTCTATTTGACCTACAATGTCATATCTTCTTTTACTAGCTATGATTTTTTATTGTCCAAATAATAAGATGGGGCAGTGTCAACAATAAGACAGAAAATGTATGTACAAAACTTCACTAAAGTAGACAGCAAATTCAAGAGGTCTAATAAATACTGTAAATTCAGAAATTATTGAGATGTTTTTATTATGGCGAAAAATGCAACAGTACTATGTTCGTAATAATCAAAACTCGCATTCATAATTTCAATAGAGATTTTCTTTCATAAAATATTTGCAATCACATTATTAATAATTAGATTTTACATTTTGTCAGATGTCAAAGATTCACAATAACAAATGTTCTCATTAATTCATGAATTTACAGCATACAATTGCCTGTATCATGCATTTTTTAATACAAGCCCTCTACTTGTAATTTCATGTCCTTGTCGAAAAATTTGTTTAGTCTTGAGAATGAATGTTTGACGTTATCTGATTTGTTAAAACACATTAGTCTGTAAGAAATTTGTTTAGCTAAAAACAGGATACTGTGGTTTAATTATTATTCGTTGGATACAAATATGGTGGTTTTTGTGGGTACAGGTGAACCAGGGATTTAGAATTTCAACAAATGACAAATTTTCAATACGCTGTAGTATGCAGGCATTTGCAAAACAACGAAATCAAATATCAATAAAAATGCAACAAGTTAGTTCATTATTATCCATCATCAGTAGAGCTTGAGTCAAGATTATCATAAACTTGGCATCAAGAATTTTTCATGGTCTTTCAAATGCCAGCCTCTAAAATGTCGGCAATATAATCTACTGGTTCAAATAGTCCAAAAAATTTATGTCTGTTTCCCGACTCCAGCCATAAAGAACATTTAGGTAGGAAGTCAGGATTTTTTTTTTTTTGTCATATCGATAAAATCCCCCAAAAATTACATGTTTTCTCCCAAGTCCAATCCTAATTTACACAACACATCTGGTAAATGATGCATGCAATGCATGATTTGATTTTTGATTTTTGGTGTTTTAACGCCACTTTTAAGCACCGCTTTTGGGCTATTTCGTGGCGGCCAGTTTTTATTGGTGGAGGAAGCTGGAGTGCCCGGAGAAAACCACGACCTTCGATAGGAAACTGACAATCCTAGTCAATTAAGATTGGAGTCGAGTACACCCGCACGAGCGGGGTTCGAACTCACAACCTCAGTGTTGACTGGCTAGTGATTACAGTAGTAACTACTTAGACCACTCGGCCACCGAGGCCCCTGCAATGCATGATAGTTCACTTGTAATTTCTAAGGTTTTGACAACTATTCAACTTTATTTTTTGTCAATCTTATTACAAATTTGGGACAAAATAATAAACAGAGATCATAGGATTCCTTGTCTGCTCAAACAACACAAAATCTTATTTCTTGAATATTTGTTTAGATCTTTTACCATTGACGATCAAACTTAGGGTCAGTCACGAGGTAGTAAACAGATATATATATTCTTAGGCCTTAGCTTCACTTGAGATGGCCTAAATCAGAATCTGACAATTCATTGATGTATTTACCTGTCCAGAAAATCCAAAATCACCCAAAAGATCACCATCACTACTCCCTTTGACATCCATCGTTGGACTTGGTCCAAATGGATCAAAATCTGATGATTTCTTCACTGTCCCATCCCCCGAGGATGTGTCATTAAAATCCAACAAAGCATCGAACTGAGACATGGTTTCTTCTACTCTGAAATGGTAAAACATAATTGTTTAATCTGAAAACAAAGAATTAATTACCAATATTCTCTAGATACAAGCAAATTAGAATATTGCCACTGTTCTAATGTTTGTCATTTTTTAGGATAGATGGGGAAAATGTTGACTTTGCCTGAGAAAGGCTAGAATCACGTTCCTGTGCATCTTCTGTATTAAATTTTTTTTTTAAATTTTGTTATGTTTCGTCTATTCTCAACCAGTAAAACAATGACAAAATCTTTACAGTACAACCTGTTGTGCCACATGACATGTCTTTCATCCAGAAAAATCGCAATTTAAGATGACCTGCAAGTCCAGAAAATACCTTGTTTACTATTTTGCTGTCCACCTGAAATAGTGTTCCAGCTGGACCATTTTCACAGCACCTGCCTATTTTATATGTTGCCATGTGCCTGTTTTTCTTGCTCTCTTTCTCTCTCTCTCTCTCTCTCTCTCCCTCTCTCCCATTTTATATGTTGCCATGTGCCTGTTTTTCTTGCTCTCTTTCTCTCTCTCTCTCTCTCTCTCTCTCTCTCTCTCTCTCTTTCACTCTCTATTTCTCTCTCCTTTTTACCTGATAAGAATACTAGTTACTTACTCTTCCGCTGACATCTTGATTTCTTAAGTAAATGTTTATTTTCTGCAGTTGTATGAACTTTAACTCTTAAACTTTACTAATTTTCCGACCACCAAATTTTAAAGGATAAAACCAAATCAATTAATCCAATTAACAAGAATCGAACAATCCTAATCCACTTAAAGCTGTTAATCCACACAAAATACTACTGTTAATCCACACAAAATATTAAAATCTATGAGAAGATATACAAGCTGTAAAAGGCCTATTTTTCTTCAATTAATTATTAATAAGATTCCACACCAACATCTGGGAAGTATATTGTTCATAGAAATAGTAGTTTCATATTCGTAATTCAATGAATTTATCTTAGACAAATCAATGTACAATATGTAACACTGTCAATATCAGATATCAGATATTATCTCCATAAATGTTACAAGTGACCTTTTGGATGACAACTTTTGTTTACATGGTAGGGTCATAAGCAGTTGGTCAACATATATATCCATGTACATTAATGTATCAAATCAAACATTAAAATTCAACTTGAAATATACATGTATACAAACAATGTCAATTTCACTATAAATCTATGTGTCTGTCAACAAATGCTGCCAGTCGACAAAAATGTCCCTGTACATCAGAGAATATCCAGTAAAACATTCAATAAAAAAAAATCATTTAAAATCTTAATAAAAGATAAACTTAGAAAATTTCAAAATTCTTATCAGAAGTTTATAAATTTCACTTTAAAAATATAGGAAAAGTTCTTTTTTTCATAATAAACCATTCATTCAAAATATTTGTTCCACCCATGGGGGTTCATTTATAGATTATCTTTTAAAATGTTACATCAAATTGTGAAAAATTGCAAATAAATCTTGTGTAACAGAATTATTAGTCTATGAAATAAGCTTAAAATTAGATTTCAATGAAAGTAAATTGAGCTGTTTTGCAATGATTGATTTTCTGCAATAAAACTTCAAGTGTATGATTTTTTTCTACTTCTTGGTTCACAAACAAATCTTATGATATTTTATTAAACATTACTCAACTTTCAAAAAAAAAGGGGAGACAACTTTGAAGATCTGGCTTATTATACTAAATAATTTCATAAATGAAATATGGAATGTTAGCTGGCAGAAAAAACTAAGTCCGTTTATAAGTAAGCCTTTGTTAGTCTATTATGTTTTTTAATTTTAGTTCATTTATATGTTTTGGAGTTTAGTGTGACGTCTATTTTCACTGAACTAGCACACAATTTTATTTAGGGGCCAGCTGAGGACCAGCTCCGGGAGTGGGATTTTCTCGCTGCATTGAAGACCCATTGGTGGCCTTCATCTGTTGTCTGCTCTTTGGTCGGGTTGTTGTCTCTTTGACATATTCCCCATTTCCATTCTCAATTTAAAAATACGGATAAACAGGATTTTTTTTACAAAATTTACTTCTGGATACTATCTTATGATCATAAACAAGTTTCTGTCAAAGTTTGGTAGAAATCCAGGATAGTTTGAGAAAGTTATTAAAATTTCAAAAACTTTAACCACAGAGTGAATATTTGTGGACGCCGCCTCTGACGACAGAATGTAGGATCGCTATGTCTCGCTTTTGCGACAAAAGTCGCAGGCTCGACAAAAATCAACATGACTAAGAAACAAAACATTTCAAGAATTGCAAAGTATTAATGTTTCGGTTGTAATAGTAATTGACAGCCAATATGTCTATGTCATTTAGAATGAAATGCCTGTTTGATGCTAATGCAATCTTCACAATAAACTTTGGCAGCCACAGGCCTCACAATCATTTTTTGTTGATAAATTTTGTTTAGAATCTATTGGCCTGAAATAGAAATTCTTACAGGCACTTTAGAATTTTACAAGCCTGGGCTGAGGCAAATAAAAAAATATGTGATTTTCCACATGCTGAAAAAAACCCAGGGTCGGTAGGTCAATTATTTTTTTTTTTTTGGGGTGGGGGGGTGGTGTGGTGGTGGTGGTGATTGTGATGGTGGTGGCGGTGGTGGTGGTGGGGGAGTTCAACTGTAGTTTCTTGATACAATTAGCTTAATACAGAGAAACAGAAGACACTGTAGTGGTGCACATGCTTGTCTATCAGCTAGTTTTCTTTTTAAATTGTAATTTGTTTTCACTGGAGGCTGCAATTGTTGTTTAATACAGTAAATACAAGTACTGGTGACAGAAAAGGTGGGAATTTCCAGAATTCCAGCAAATTGCCGATAAAAAAAGATTAGGGTCGCAGCAATAAAATGAGGGTCGGTCGGGTGACCGTAAACACATTTTTTTTTTTGCCTGATTGACCTCATATCTATCAACCTAGAGGGGTAGTGGTTCCTATCAATCAGATGTCCTTTAATCTCAAAGCTGTTACATTGTAAAAGATGGATATTCAGTTTTATATTATTCTTACACGATTTATCCTTTTCCTGACCTGTTGATTATTTTTATTTAATCAACGTGTGGTTTGTTTGATCTCAGTTCTTCATTGGTCAAAATTCGATTAAGACGTCAAATTTTCTTGCTTTCCTCTGAATTTCCTATTGTGATGTCATGAAAAAAGGTGACCATGTCTGATGATGTCACAAAGAAAGAACACATCTTTTTGCAAATCATTCGAAAAGAAGGATTGAGTTTGTCTGTATATCGTTTATAAATCATTAGAGAAACAGATTCTATCACCAAATCTTTGTGCTATACCATATTTATCCACTCTCGACAATTAAATTTTCAAATATATAAAATGCGTTTTAAATTTGAAAACTTTACTGTCTCGAGTGGATAAATATTGTATCACACTCAGTAGAGTGGTAGAATCTATATTTATATAATTTACAATTTAATATTAATTTAAAGGAAAGTACCAAACTTATTTAACGTGCTGTCACTCTGGCGGGAAATGTCTGCTAATTTTTGTCAAAATATCATTAAAAGAGATTAAGAGCTTCTTTTAAATGTTTAGAAGTTTACAAGGGCATTCATAAATGATCATAAAGTCACACTCCGAGCTTGTGACGAACAAATTATGTAATCTTTGATATATTAAATTACATAAATTTAGGTAGATTCACAACAGGATCTTCATTCCTAAACAGTGACACATCTTATTTACATCAATGCATTCATTTTGTCAGCTGCACTCTAGAAACATTTTTTACTATATACTTTGAAGAATAGAATATGTTTACTTTATTACAATAAAGATCTGGAGCAAGAGTTTTATCTCTCACAAGTTTTTGTATTCATCAATTGTGGCAATCTTTTATTTATCATTTAAGATTGATGTGCCCCTTTCTGCAAGTTTAAATAAGTCTTTCAATTGCCAAAAGTAGGTCAAGGAGACCCATTTTTGTCATGGATTTTCAATACCACACACGATGTAGTAACTGACTAAGTTGCATTACTTGTAAAATCTTGAATCTTAAACATGGCTAAAAAAAGTAACTCGAGTGTGTCACCAATAAATGCAGTTCGGATGTGACTATATAATTTCTTTGACCTTCATCAGTTATACTGAAGATTTTATGAATAAGAAGAGATGTGATTTATCAGTTTATAATACTTATTCCCTACATGGACTTTACAAAACCCAAATATTGGTAAAAGAATAGCAATTGTATTCCTGTTCTTCATCTCAAAGTCACAGTGAGGCCGTCACTACAAAGCAAAACTAACACAGACACTTAACTGTTCTCAATATAAAAATAAACTGTTAACACAGAGATATGTCTCGCCTTTTTGTTATTCTGACAATGCAAATGTTGAAATTAAAATAGCAATATTTTAACATGTAAGTTATGCAAATATTCAAAGTCAATGAACCATGACTGAAGGTACAGGGCTAAACAATTTCCATGGAAATGAGATGTGCCAATGCTAATACAACTGCATACCAAATAACATTGACTTTTCATAAGTCATTCCCTTTAAACAAACCTAAACACAAACATTAATTTTAAACTATGTAAAAGTTTCAAAGTCAATGAACCATAATGAGGGGGTGGGGTTATATAATCTCCATGGAAATGAAACTTGCAAATACCAATAGACATTTGCATACAAATTTGACTTTACATTAGTGGTTCATCTTAAACAGATCTAATCACAAACTAATACATATGTAAACTAAGCAAAAGTTTCAAAGTCAATAGACCATGACTGAGGGGGCAGGGCCAAATAATCTCCATGGAAATGAGATATGCAAATGCTTATACAACTGCATACCAAATATCATTGACCTACCACTAGTGGTTCCCCATAAACTGACCTAATCACAAACTAATACATGTAAACTAAGCAAAGTTTAGAAGTCAATGACTCAATAGACCATGACTGAGGGGGCAGGGCCAAATAATCTCCATGGAAATGAGATGTGCCAATGCTAATACAACTGCATACCAAATATCATTGACCTACCACTAGTGGTTCACCATAATCACAAACTAATACATTGCTGATGACACCGCCGCCGGAAACAGCATACCTATGTCTCACTTTTTGACTCTGTCAAGGCGAGACAATAAGAAGATGTGGTAGAATTGCCTATGAGGCATGAGACAACTCTTAAAGAGACCAAATGACATAGAAGTTAGCAACTAGTCTATAGGTCACTATACGGCCTTCAACAATGAGCAAAAACTGCATAGCTAGCTATAAAAGACCCTGCAAATGACAATGTAAGACAATTCAAATGAGAAATTTGACGGCCAAGACAGTCCCCATCACCATTTTGAGCGGATTTTCTCCTAAGAGGTCAATAACAGTATCTTTGTTCATTGAAAAACACAGATATGTGCCCTGTATTATTAACAAAAAAATACCAGTGCATGTGTTCTGACAAAATTTCAATCCTCTATAACCTTGATTGATGAGTTGTTAGTTTATTTTCACTTTGACAGTATACAAAATTTAACAAGAAATTTTGAAAAACCTTTCATACATAAAAAGCAAAATATTTACTGTAAATGTTCTGTTAAAAGCTGTTCTCTATATGTTTATTCATGCTAAAGCACAAAAACAAACAATTAGAGTGCTCAGCTAAAATTCATTTCAAAATCATATTTTTGCATGTTTACATTAAATAACAATGTTATGCAATCATGTTTCATGCATGTTGAACAAACAAAATGCATTAAACATGGAAAAACTGAATGCATGTAGCTAGCCATATGTACAAACCATGCCATATGTTTTGAATATTGTGCAAAGGGAATAATTTTTCAACTGTCATCTACACAGAAATAGATTTGATGGAATCACTGTGAGTCATCATCATGTCTGATAATGAAATGAAATGGATTACTCAGAACATCTGTTAATCATTAAGTTATGATTAGTCAATCATATGTGTGTTAAAATTGTTAATTGATATTAATGATAACTGTTATTTCAATATTGGTCATTTTGACATTCAAATTTCACAATAAAAATAAGTGATAAATTATTTGAAAACTTGTAAACATGTAAATTGATTCCATTATAAAATGTCATTTGGGATTTTTAATATTACTCCCTGGGGCAAAGGTAACATGCCTTCTGACAGAAAAATGTAGGTAAAACAGTTTTCTTTTTTCAGTTAAAGAAATTTTAAATAGACCATTACAGGAAATTTTCTGACCTTGGAGGGTGCTTAACCAATAATGTCTGGACTTTTTTAGTGTTTAACCAAAAATGTCAATAAAATGTGATAGCTGACCTAACACATCATCTTATTGACATTTGTGGTTATAAACATCTATTTCTGTGTATATGACAGTTGAAAAATTCCCTTCAACATTTTGAGCTAGTTGGGGAAAAGTACGAAACTGTGTGTGTGTGTGTGTGTGTGAGTGAGTGGGACAGGCTTACATTGAGAATTTAAAATGTCAAAGTGACCATGTGACCAATATATTTATATATTTATTAAAATATATATCATTTATCTATTTATAAAGTATCAAGTAACATGATCAAAACACAAATATATCTATGATTGACTTACATGTTTAAAGGGAATATAGGGAGGATAGCAGAAACAGACTTTATTATTTTAGACCTAATATTCAACTTGATTATTTTTTATCAAAATATTTGTTTTGACATATATATTTTATTCATAATCTGTGTTAAAAAAAATCAACATCATTAGTTATTTGGTTTATAAAATAAACTGTATATGAATGTGTTGCTTTAATTCAAAAGGAGACACCATTCCTTTGAATACAATTAATCGCTATTTATTCCATTCCGGATAAGTTCTAAAATTACACAACTATTTTATCCAGTTGAAGGTATCTGGGACCCTGTTTAAACAATGCACCATGCATGATACTTTTTAATGAGACCTGTTTAAAACATCGTTAATACTTCAAACAAAATATTTTTTGACCATAAGTTGAGTTTCGAAAAAGTGGATCATAATCTATCAAAGTTTCCTATTGCTCGCTTTCTAAATTTTTCCCTCCCTCAGCTCGTTACTGATGACCTTTGTTTGTTGCCTGTTGACCCAAACAGGAAGTTGTCTAAATGACTGTTTTTTTCTGGATTGGACTAAATAGCGATAAGGTGTATGCCACTGAGAGAACTTTTATCATTTTAAGAAACAAGAATGTGTCCATAGTACACGGATGCCCCACTCGCACTATCATTTTCTATGTTCAGTGGACCGTGAAATTGGGGTTAAAACTCTAATTTGGCATTAAAATTAGAAAGATCATATCATAGGGAACATGTGTACTAAGTTTCAAGTTGATTGGACTTCAACTTCATCAAAAACTACCTAAAGACCAAAAACTTTAATCTGAATAGGGACAGACGGACGAACGGACAGACTAACGAACGCAGAGACCGAAAAACATAATGCCCCTAGGTGGGGCATAAAAAGTAAGTCTTTGCACAGATCAAGACTAATGTCAAATAACAAGTACTAGATCTTTCTAGTTTCAGAAAACTGCCTGACCCCCTCCCCCTTTCCCACTCACACCCACATAAGTTCATACTTTTTCTCAACTTGCTAAAAATGTTTAAAAAAATCAAATGAAATGTACATATTATAATTCATACCAAAATTTACTGAAAATTAATATAAATACAAATTAAAATGCAATACTAATTCATACTTACAAAACCAATACACAGGATAGAAATTTTCAGAATGTTATGTCATTTGAAATGAAATATGTCAAAAAACCCTTTGTGTGGTATGCTACATGTATTCAACATTTCCGTTTCAATCACCTTTCTATTTTATAACTGTCAAATAAATATTTCACATGCCAATGTTCAATTGTGACAACAAACAGTCAAAATAATTGCCTTAAAAGGTTGTAAAATATATTCAAATAAATCAATAATTTGATGTTAGAAATTGAAATTTTAAATATATCTAAAAAAAACAAATAAATGACATTTTCTTTTGTCACTTTATAAATATAACATGTGACTCATTTTATAAACTGTTTAAATGTTAACGTAAATATTTACCGATTTTTGTGTTTAGTCTGTGAGCTTTCTTCTTACGTCCTGGATTAAAGTAGTTATCAGGTCACTGGTCTGTTTATCAATGAATTGGTCAGTCTAAAATCAGTATCATCAACCCTTAAGAATCCTCATCCCTAAACAAAGAGAAAACATGCACTTTTCATCATCTGTCTGGACTCAAACAAAATTCTCAGCACTGTAGGGGTGATCAGACTGATTTTTATCAATCAATCAGGTTAAATGGATTAAATATTTGTTCAAAGGGAAATGATAATCTTTCCAGTCAATTAAATAGACAGATGCTTATATAAACAAATGTATAAAATATACATTTATTGGATTATAATACTCCATTGATTATTGAGTTTTCTGCATAATGAAATATGAGGAAGTTACTATTTACTACAGTTTTATTGATTAAAAGCAAAAAAATCCAATACAGCCTGACCCCCCTACAAATATTATTGGAATAGTCTTCAATGTCTGCAGAAGACAGAAATTTCAGACATTTCAATCAAATATGATTCTAGAGAAGAAAGATACAACTAAAATTTTGTGGGAGTGTCATTCTGATCCATACATGGCAACTCAGTCATCCTTTTTACTGACTCATGGGCAAAGTTTTGATTTTATCTAATGTTGAATTTTATTCTGATATGCAATCTGCTTCAATATTTTTTTGTTTTGAAATGAGGAAATTTTATAATTGAGGTGCAAACAAGGTTTCTAGATTTTTTATATATTTTTTTCAGCCTTTCAATACATAAAATCATGGATAACACTATGAATAGATTGATGTCTAATGGAAATTTGAGCCACTCCATTCTATCAATCAGATATACCTGTCAAAATAATATATTAATTTATATAAAAAACAGAAAACCAAAACTACTGGAAGGAAAATGAGGAATGGGAAACACCTGAAACTGAGCAAATAAAAAAAATATGCAGATTTAGTGGAGGGTGTAGCTAGTTGCTTAGCTTTTCTGAGGATAATAGGCACAGACAGGCACAAAGTTTAGTTGCTCTTTGAATAACTGCAGGAAATCATTTTTACAATAATAATATTGAAAAATATTGATTATAGGGTTCTGAAGACAATAACACTGAAATCTCAAATCATTTGATGAAAGTAATGATTGATTTTCAAAAGTTTGCTCCAAATGGGATGGAGAGAGCTGTTTCAGAGGAATCAATGGTGAAGAGTTTAAACTATATACTTTGTCTTTGATAATTAATCATAAGGAACTTTCGTTTAACGATCATTAACTGTTACATTATATTTATTAAGTTGCTCTCTCATCAATGAATACAGTACCCCATAAATCCTTGTATCCACAAAATTGCCTTAACCATTTACAGACTCATTCCATTTAACAGTCTGAACTGAATGCCAGCTTTACATCTATGAATGTTTTATATATTCTCAAAGGATTAATAAAGAATACAGATATTGCATATATCTATCAGTAATTACCTGCTTTTTCTGTGTATCCATTGTTCCGAAATCAATATCATTTACAGCTGATTCAGAAATTTGTGTGAGAAATTATTATACAAATACTGATAAGGGTGAAATTAGGATATAAACCTGCCATTTTATTCATTCATCGAATAAAGATTATCCTTGATTAAAAAAAAAAATTCTGAAACTGATAAAATATTTTTTTTTTTTAAACAAAAATGTAGTTTGACTTGGTTTTTACATTTAGACTTTCTAGCTTATCAAACAAATTTGTACCATGAAAATTACCTTGAAAGTTGCCCTATATCATTTGTTTAGTTCATTTGAGTTTCTTAACAAACTAATACATGATTTAACTGATGATAGTAATATTAAGCCAAGTTTATTTTGTGAATTTATAATCAAAGGGACATAACTGTTGTTCAATAAAGAACAATCTATAGCAATGCAAATTCTGATTTATTTAATTGAACATACACTTCAATTTAAATCTAGATATGCTAGAAGCAACACAAAAGCAATTCCTTTTTCAAACTGCCATGTCTTGTAAAAATTTGCATAATATCACTGTATATATAAACATGTGCATTAAGTTCATGATTGAGGCCAACCTTAAAAATATGTTTGTTTGCAGTTTTCCGACCGTACCTTCAGACTGCAGGGTCGGTAGGTAGGAAAAATATTTTATTATGAAATACTGGAACACTCATAAACAAGGAATGACTAGAATTGTTGTAAAGAAACATATTCACTGACATATATGCATCTTCAGGTTTTGAAATTAGCAGGGTCCCACTCGCCAATGGCCCCTAAAATTTGGTGTGGGCTACTTAAATTTCTGCTTTTCTTGTATAGGACTATATATGTGGGCTACCATGCCAAAATTTTAACTTCAATCCCTGATCTTGACTAGAATGTTTTCATGAGTAGAGTATTTGCATCAGAAAATTGTAGATATTAAAGATTCAAAAAACAATGTACATGTAGGAGTGTGTTTAAAAAAAAAAATCAACCTGAAAATCATTTTTCTAACCAAAGTCAGAAAAATAAGATCCATATACAAAAGAGGAAGCATACAATTTAGCCTAAATGTAGAAACTCAATTACTTGTTTTATAATTATACTTCCTGCACACATGAGTAGAAATTCGATTGAAGTGAAAAAAAAACTTTATGAATCAAACGAATGTAACGGAAGCCTCCCCTACTGAATTTGATAGCTGTTCAAGTATGTAAACGACATTTGAAGTAAACTGTTTTTATTGAGTTAGAAAAACTATATAAATTGTGAATGAAAATCTTACACTTTTTAAAATTTTTAAAAGATGCAAACTTTCAGATTTTGGTAATCTATGGACCAAAATATTGCTGATTTATACTACCAGCCATGTTAAGAGAGTTCATGTCAATTTTCCTGCTATTTCAAAAAAACTTATTTTAACATTGTCAATTTGAATAATGAGAAACAAAAACAATCCAATATGACCTCATGACACCCTGAGGTAAGATTTTATAGACAACTCATTGATTCCAAAAAGCCTAGTCAGAAACTTAAAATTTTGCCCTAGAGTGTCTGATATTTTCTTTTTTGGAAATTATAAGATACTTGATCATACAGGTCAGAAATGCCAAGCTAGGGCAAATGAAAATAACTGGGAAATGTGTCCATGGGACACAGATGATGCCCCTCTTGCATATAACATTCTAAAGGGACATAACTCAAGAACTGTAAAAGTGACGCTACCGAAATGTGTTCTTGATCTGAGTTTTGTGGTAATAAGCATTGTATATAAGTTTCATAACATTTAGTTGATGCAAACATAAGTTAGAGAACGGAAACGAAAAATTTAGCAATTTTTCCATTTGTAAAGGGACATAACTCTAGAACAGTAAAAGTGAAGCCACCAAAATTCGAACTTGATCTGTGTTTTGTGGTAATTAGCATTGTGTATAAGTTTCATAACATTTGGTTGAGGCAAACTAAAGTTAGAGAACGGAAATGAAAAATTCAGCAATTTTTCCATTTGTAATGGGGCATAACTCTAGAACAGTAAAAGTGACGCCACCAAAATTCAAACTTGATCTGTGTTTAGTGGTAATACAGACGGACAAGGGTAAAACTTAATGCCCCCTCTGCTACGGCGGGTGCATAAAAAATATTTGTGGTCCAGTATTTAAATTTTATAAGCTGTTTATTATATCAAATAATCAATACTTAATAGATCTAATGCCTTTAATTTTAAAAAGATATCATAGCAGCAATAAAAAAAGTCATCAGTGAAGGAAAGACACAATATCAAGGTCAAAAGAAAGCGACAAATAACAGTTCATAAAATTTTGCAACTGAAAGTTCGATTTAGAAATATGAATCCTGCAAAATAGTTTTAGGTGTTTTCATGCATCCTCAAGTGAAGCAGTCCCTGCTACATTAATTGTATATTCAATATACATGTAAGTGACATCGATCAGATTAAATAATAGAGTTCATGCCTACATGTACATGTATGAACAGGCATATTTAAGATAGACTCAATACTACATCTAAAAGTAGGTACTAACAATTCTGGAAAATTGTTGGTCCGAAGGTTTTGACCACCAAAAAGTGTTAAGGACCGACACAATTTTGGTATTTTGCAATAGAAATCCAATGAATAGTAAGGACCAGCAGATTTTCTTCAAAAATCACCAGGAAAAAAAGATTTTGAGATCTCTGGCCTGCGTACTGGTACATTTATGCAATACCCACATGTACTGGTATGTATATATATATATGGAAAAATCTCTAGATAATAAACTTTGATTCAATATGCTGGTCACAAGGTACTCAAATTTTAACATTGATTAACAAGAAACAATCAATCTAACAATTGTACAAATTAACAACATGATATATATGTATGTACAAATGTATATGGAAAAAAAATTAAGAAGCTTTGATTTAATATGCCTCTCAGAAGATACACAGATTTTAACATCGTTAAACAAACGACAATCAATCTAACAATTGTACAACATGATATATATACATGTACAAATGTATATATGGGAAAAAAATTAAGTAGCTTTGATTTAATATGCCTCTCAGAAGATACACAGATTTTAATATTGCTAAACAAACGACAATCAATCTACCAATTCTAAAACGTGATAATTGCCTGCCACTCTAAACCACATACAAAGGTAACACCCTTCCCGCAGCCTGTCAACCATCTTACAATGAACTAACATACGTTAAAAAATTTAGCATAAAAATGTGATTATCGTCTACTTACGCATACAATTAGAATGACACAAGTACATGTAATAAACGAATAATTAATATATTGTGTCTTTTTTCTATTCCTATCAAAATATTCCCCCTAACCAGCTGTAATAATAAAAGTCTTAAATGTTATATATAAATTCACCTGTGCAGGTAAACTTCCAAAGCAAGTAATGACACATACATGTACATGTAAAGTTTCCAATGTAAAGTATTTCAATATATACATTAATGATCATCATAGATTATGTAATGATGTACATTTCTATGACATCACAAAGTACATGGTAATGCATCTTTACTTATTATTGAATTTTGAAAGATTTTGGTTGGAGAAGTCATTGATTAAAATTTGTGAAAGGAAATGTGAGGTAACTAAATTACAATTAAGCAGCATCCTACCAATACTATTTTCCAAAATACATCTACATGTATGTAATAAAATTGAGAATGGAAATGGGGAATGTGTCAAAGAGACAACAACCCGACCACAGAACAGACAACAGCAGAAGGCCACCAACAGGTCTTCAATGCAGCGAGAAATTCCCGCACCCGGAGGCGTCCTTCAGCTGGCCCCTAAACAAATATATATACTAGTTCAGTGATAATGAACGCCATACTAAACTCCAAATTGTACACAAGAAACTAAAATTAAAAATAATACAAGACTAACAAAGGCTAGAGGCTCCTGACTTGGGACAGGCGCAAAAATGCGGCGGGGTTAAACATGTTTATGAGATCTCAACCCTCCCCCTATACCTCTAGCCAATGTAGAAAAGTAAACGCATAACAATACGCACATTAAAATTCAGTTCAAGAGAAGTCCGAGTCTGATGTCAGAAGATGTAACCAAAGAAAATAAACAAAATGACAATAATACATAAATAACAACAGACTACTAGCAGTTAACTGACATGCCAGCTCCAAACTTCAATTAAACTGATTGAAAGCTTATGTCTTCATCATATGAATATCAGGCACAATCCTTCCCGTTAGGGGTTTAGTATCATACCATCATAACATATATGAGAAGAACATAACCCGTGTCATGCCAACAACTGGTTTTTAAATAAATGTGTTTAGTGCCGATGCAAAGACCCTATAAGTGAATCAATATTAACGCCAAAATATGCAATCTTTAATGACCTGACAACAGTATCGTAACTATATCCCTTCTTAATAAGTCTATTTAAAGGTTTTGTTAGTTTCAGAGGTGAATACTGACATTTTTGTGCTTTATAAAGAATATTTCCATAAAAAAATGGATGTGAAATACCTGAACGTATAAGAAGTCTGCATGTTGAGCTATATTTACGAATGATGTCCTTATACCGATGATAAAATTTAGTAAATGTTTTGACTAGTTTGTGATATCGAAAACCCTGGTGTAATAATTTTTCAGTAATACATAAATTTCTCTCGTTAAAATCTAAAACATTGTTACATACACGAGCGAATCGTACAAGTTGAGATATATAAACACCGTAAGATGGTGACAAGGGAACGTCACCATCTAAAAATGGATAATTAACGATAGGAAATGAAAAATCATCTCTTTTATCATATATTTTAGTATTAAGCTTTCCGTTAATGTTTTTTTTTAAATCCTAAAATAAATACATGTTTAACCCCCCCCCCCTCCCCCACACACACACATTCTGTATGTCCCTGTCCCAAGTCAGGAGCCTATAATTCAGTGGTTGTCGTTTGTTGCATATCATATTTGTTTGTCGATCATTATTTTGTACATAAATCAGGCCGTTAGTTTTCTTGTTTGAATAGTTTTATATTTGTCAATTCAGGGCCTTTTATAGCTGACTATGCGGTATGGGCTTTGCTCATTGTTGAAGGCCGTATGGTGACCTATAGACTTTAATTTCTGTGTCATTTGGTCTCTTGTGGAGAGTTGTCTCATTGGCAATCTTACCACATCTTCTTATTTTTTATTTATACATATGATAATATAGTGCTGGATTTGTATGCAAACATAAATTTGGTTTTGACCTCATTTTCATGGTTCAGTGACTGCTTGAAAAAAAATTCTATTTTTTTTTTATCATGTGAAATACTCTCTTATGAGTAATAATGATTTCATTGATCAGTGATCAAGGTTAAGCAAGTCTCAAAGAAATCAAAATTCTTCAAAATTCTTTTTCAAAAGTCTAGCAGTCAGTTTAACAAGTTGATTATGGCAGATTTACAATGTATGAAGGAGACAACACTGTTAGCTTACTGTAATTTTGGAAGTGAAAATTGAAAACTTATTTGTAGCTACTGTAGCTGTTTCCGAACCATGCAAACATAAACTGAAGAGAGAATTTTTTAAAGGACCAGGTAAAAATCTATGAAATTCATACAGTTTTGATTATCTGAAAAGTGGCTGTATCATGCATACAAGGGCATGATGGGTATGCACATGACCTGATTTTATGTTTTTCATGTCAAGATTGGGCTTACTTTTTCATTCTCTTTGGATAAAACTTCTTTACTATGTTAAAATTAAACTTTATTTTTATTTCATTATAAACTAAAGAAAATTCTGATTCCAGTGATACATGTGTGAATCTAGTTTTTTACAAATATCTTTATTAAAAATAACACCACTAAGGATCACTTATGCATGGTCCCTCAAAATATGATGTTATAGAAAAAAAACTGTTGACTGCACCCTGAAATTTCGCTATTTATTTTTGGAGTCCAATTCTGGAAACATTCATGTTTTCACTTTGTACATGTATATAATTGGTCTTTTACATACCTCTAGACCAGGGCTTCCAAAATTATTTTTAGTCAGCCGGACATTTTATATATTATCCCGATTTTAATCCCTTAAGACTAAATAAACAAAAGGCAATTATGGTATTAAATCAGTTGCCGAGTTGGTCATCCCAAATTTTGATTGACATTAAAGAAAACTATATTAAACTTTCTTTGATTCAAATTCGAAGTTCTGACATAAACTGTTAAATTGGCAGTGCATCATTCGAAGTGTGCAACATCAGCGTACTACTGTACTTATATCTGCCTTAGACTCTTTATTTGTGCAAAATAACGTTGTCAAAAACTTTACTTTCGTTTTTATGCCAGATGTTATCTTGACAATGGTAAAACATGGGAATCCATGACAAATTGCCCCACTGGCAAATCGCCCCACTTTTTCACCAACTCGCCCCACTTTCTTAAAAATCGCCCCACTTTTGTTTACCAACTTGCCCCACTTATGAAAAGAATAAAATCCCATTGAAAATGGGTTGGATATATTGCTCCATTTATGAAAAGGGAAAAAAATCCCTCTGATATAAGGTCTGCCAACTCGCCCCACTTGTGAAAAATAGATAAATCCTGATGAATTTAGTAATGCCAACTCGCCCAACTTATGAAGAAAGATGCAATCCCGTTGTATATCTATGTTACTGCCCCACTTATAAATAAAATCAATACCTATTAAAACCTAAGATACACATGTTTTTCCCGTTTGAATGGTTTTACACTAGTCATTTTTGGGGCCCTTTATAGCTTACTGTTTCGATGTGAGCCAAGCTAGGCCAACTCAATGTCAATAATAATGATTTAGTAAATTTTAGTTTTTTTGTATTCTGTGTATAAGATTTTTTTAGTTAAGTGGGGCGAGTTGGCAGACCTGAAATTATATATTCATCTAGGTTTACATTATTTCATTAAGTGGGGCGAGTTGGCAGGAGAAAAATTAACGGGATTTAACCCTTTTCACAAGTGGGGCGATTTTTTTAAAAGTGGGGCGAGTTGGTAAACCAGTTTGGGGCGATTTTTTAAAAGTGGTGCGAGTTGGTGAAAAAGTGGGGCAATTTGGTGAGGGGCGATTTGCCAGTGGGGCGAGTTTTCCTGCTTCCAAACATGGACCAGAGACGGATACGTAAATTCCGTGTACGTTTGCAAAGCGTGAATGAGTGGAAGTAGCTCTTTCTACGTTATTTCTTCAAGAAAATATTCGAAATAAAACCGAGATAAAGGTATCAATGACAATTTAAGCATTTTTTGAAGAAATTAGGATGCATAATTAAATTTCACACCTGCGCACATGCGCACACGTGTACTAGTTCAAACAGTGACATGTCTCTAGGTTCAAACAACATGGTTATGACTATTTTTCATTTTCACCATTTTAATTTTTTCATCAAATCATATTTGTAAACGTATTTCTGATAATTTAAATCTTTTTGACTAAATTAATTAGATGCAAACCGCTGAAATGTAAGAAAATAACTTTGAATAGACCGATCAATGTCCAGTTCAAAATAGTTTACCTAGCTGTCACCTGAACAGGTAAATTTCAGCTGTCTGACAACTAATTAGCCTTGATTAAAATGAGAAGGTATTAAAGTAGGGGTTGTTTTGATAGTACTTAATGATCATGTCACTTTTATGACCGGAAATGTGTGGCTGTTAAAGGCAAAAAGTTGGGTCAAAAAGATCGCGAATTATGTTAAAATGACCGTCTCTTAAAGCCTTGAAAACTAAAAAGTAGATGACCGTTTCATGCTTTGCCCAGCCGGACTTTTACCGGACATTATACAAATGTCCGGCATATATGACCGTTTTGGAAGCCTTGCTCTAGACCATAATGTCCACTATTTTCACATTTTTTTTAATTGAACAAAGTAACTCTGTTTTAACATATATCTTTTTTACAAAATGTATCAATTCTGATGCATATCTAGATAAAACAAAGTAGCAGTTACAACAAATAAAGTGTTGGTAAACAGTTTTCAAAGAAATCTTCATAAGACACTAGGGCTCAAAATGAGGGCAGGTCTGGAAACCCTAAAAACTATTTTTTTTAGCCTATTCTTCAATATTAAAACAAGAAGATGTGGTATAATTGCCAATGAGACAACTCTCCATAAGAGACCAAATGACACAGAAATTAACAACTATAGGTCACTGTACGGCCTTCAACAATGAGCAAAACCCATACCACATAATCAGCTAAATGTATAAAAGGCCCCGAAATAGCAAATGTAAAACAATTCAAACGAGAAAACTGACGGCTAATTTATGTACAAAATAATGAACGAAAAAAACAAATATGACACACAGAAACAAATAACAACCACTGAATTGCAGGCTCCTGACTTGGGACAGGCACATACAGAATGTGCTTTCAAAGTGATCATGGTGATGTTAATGTGATCATTGAGTACATTGACAGATGAAAAGCATGATACAATATAAGACACCTAAGAGCAGAAATGTCACTTGTGATGTCAGTCATAAACATGTGGAAATTTACATAATATTAGACCTAAAATTGCCACTTAATTCATGCATTTCATGCATGTAGTTTTTGACAAAACATTGCAAAATGAAATATTAGACAACTATTTTTAAATCCAAGGGACCAAAAAAGAGGCCTTAATATACCTTCACGTTTAAAAATTTTGTTGAGAACATTACTAATTTTAGTCTTTTATGTTTCAATTTTCTTTTAAAGATAGAAAGTGACTTGCAAAATGTATATCATAGAAGAATCCAGAGTTCAAGGAGCACTTGCAAATTTTACAAAATTCTGGCTTATCAAAATAAAATGTTTATGCCCTGATATTTTAATTTCATACTCTGAACATGCTGAAACTGCAGTTGCGTAGCTGGATATATTTAGAAGGTGAAGCCCAATTTCGGAAATTTTGGCTAAAGGCCCAGAGCCAGTCCAAGTCAAAGCCCTGGTAGGCAGACCAGGGGGTACAGCCCCCGTAAAATCCTGGATTTTAGGGGTTATAGACCCACAAATATGAACTAAAAATATGAGTATTAGGGTCCAGTCGAAAGCATTTTTGTTTGGTACAAGTCAAATATTCTAATGAAAAATTATATATTTTTCCTCCAAGAAATTGTAAAATTCAGGAGATTCCAGAGGGGTAAAAAAAAATTATAGACTAAGACCAGTATAGTAAAACCATCACTTGATAAATTGTTTGGAGATAAAATATAAACAATATATCCAGACAAGTCTAGATCTTCTTTGGTAAGGATACCAATGTCAGGGTATGAAGGACCAGATACATTAGGGAATGAAGATGAACTCCATGCAAAGTTATTGTAAAATTGAGAATGGAGATGGGGAATTCACTGCTTGTTTGACTTTCTGGCTTCCTGACTGAGGAATCATCTTGTAAAGCCTGTGTGTCTGTACTGGCATATGAAATGGTACTTTCAAAATTCTTATGGGTAAAAACATTCTGCATTGCATTGTAACTAAGCAGAACACCCCACAGACACAATATTCGTCTGCTACAAAAAGAGGTGGAATAAAGCACAGGGGATGAAAACGAACTGAGAAGTGATGTCATTGACCACACAGCGCCCATTTCTCCTCCCCCTACTCTCTCTCTTTTTTCTCTTTTAATATCAAGTTGATGTTGAAGCCTGGTCTTCCGAGCTTCCGCCTAGCTACGCCACTAAACTGTCAATATAAATAGACCACACCAATGATTAAAACAGATTTCAAAAGCTCTAATGGTACGACATAAATACCATTTCTCTTATAACCCTGGTATAAAAGTCTGGATTGTAAAATCAAAGAATGTGACTAATTTTTACTTCCATTGAGTAACATGACAGGTGCCACTGGTGGAGCAGAAACTGCCTTACTCCCCTTAGTACCCTACCAGAGAACCCAAGTTGGACCCTAGTTTTTTATTGGGGTTGTGTTGTTCAATCTTTATTTTTCTGTGCAGTGTGTTGTGGGTAGTTTGTCTACTTGTCTTTTTTCCCAACCATACTAGTGCTGTCAGTTTTTATGATCTTTAACTTTTATTGGTTTTTGATTTTTTTAATAGCACCATTTTGGTGGCTTCTACCTCAGTAGAATTTGCCTTTTTTTCATGTAGACGAACACAATTCAATCTTATCTAAAATTATATGGTATTATATGTTTAATCTTTGTTTCTATAGCATATCTCATACATTTACCATTAATCTGCAAAGAGAAAAACGACTTGTTTCGGTCTACGGTGTTTTAGTGCACCGAGTCGTTCCCGCCCCTTCCTTTCGGAAATCTTCAGAAGCTTTCCGTTCATACGAACTAAAGTCTAGAGGGAACACAACATCTAAACTGATCTCGAAATCGGAAATAAAACCCGGAAATTCATTTTAGTAAATTATTACAATCTATTTATAGCTGTCACAAAGCAACACAGACTTAAACTCTATGTATTTAAACAAGGGCTGATAAAATATATATGATTAAGATGTGTAGTCAGTCTGCTGATTCTAAAGATGTTAAATAATCGATTTATCAGAGACATATTATTTATTGACCGGTGAAAAGGTTTAACTTCATTTATTTACTGATTCAAGTCTTAAAAAAACAATTTAACATACTATAAAGAATTGTCATAAGAAATTTAGAGGGGACTTATTTTCCGAGCAAAATTGATAACATGGACTTTAATTTATAACTAGGAAACTTGTCTTTTTCATTTCTCTTCGTGTTATTTTTTTTTATTTGTATAAAAGTTCGCCATTCAAGTTCTAAAGAGTTTGATATACATTTTAAAATCGTACTGAATATATACCTGAAATGTTTGCCACTGTTTGCTACGCAATAACCAAGGATTTTTTTTCATGAAAAAGCATGCAGTCAGTGTAAAAGGGCATGTTTTTCACAAGCTAAATTGATAGAATAGACTTAAAAAATTATTACTATAGAAAAGCTTTTTTCTAATAGAGTAAACAGTGTCACCAGTTATTTTGGCTTCCTGTATGATAACAGGTCCCGAAATGTCTTCGCATCCTAATTATGACCAGTTTATGTTCCATGCTTTAAAAGAATGGAGTATCTGACAATTCAGTAGTTTTCTAGAAAAATAAGTGCCAGATGGGCATATTTTCCATATTTTGGACTCATTTTCCAAGGACATTCAATGACTTTTTTTACTCATTTTCCTACCAGATCGAATTTACTCTGTTACCTATCTGTACAATACTAGAATTCAGTGGTTGTCGTTTGTTGCTGTGTTACATATTTTTTTTTTCGTTATTTTTTGTACATTAATTAGGCCGTTTAGTTTTTCAATTGAATTGTTTTACATTTGTGATTTCGGGGCCTTTTATAGCTGACTATGCGGTATGGGCTTTACTCATTGTTGAAGGCCGTACGGTGACCTATAGCTGTTAATTTCTGTGTCATGTGGTCTCTTGTGGAGAGTTGTCTCACTGGCGATCATCTTCTTTTTTATAGAAGGCAATTCACTTCTGAAAATAAACAAAAACATTATTCAAATTTTCTGAAATATATAAGCCGGGACTCGGTGTTATGCTTAAATTCAAGTTTTAACATTTTTGTTCTATACATGAATGTAAAGTTCCTGCACGGAATGAATGGTTAAAACAAAATCAGCTGGACTGCGGAAGCAAATACACTCCAAACATTTAATTAAGATTAGATTGCATTTTTTTTTACCAAAATAGAAAATCAATGTCCTATAAAGTCAGAATTGTTTCTATAAAGAGACACAGAGGCAAATGGGTTCTATATCAGTCAACCCTTGAACTTTTCCCATCCCTTAACATTTGTTAGTCTATTATGGTATCTGTATCTGTATACACAGTAAAGGGTCCGGTCCAATCGCGGATATATGTGCACTGGAAACCAAGGAGAGTTGGTTGGTTAGTCATATTGTTGGAGGGCCCAGTCGTGAAACTCTCAAATGTCTTCTGGTATGCGATATTCTCTTCCAGATTGTTCCACTGCACTATTGTTTTTCGGAAAAAAGTAGTTCATTCGGATGATTGTCTTGTAATCATTCCATTCAAATAATCTGATTTTTTTATTTCTTGTCTTTCCGCAATGTTTGAATGTTGAAAGTCACTACAAAGTCTTTTGCCTTGACTTAGCGTTTATATGTTATTGGTGTTAAGAAAAAGTTTATATAGTTCTGAAATGTATACAAACGCATTGAAGATGAACAAATATAATTAGCGATTTAGGCCTTAGTTATTAACAAGAAGATAGCTAAATATATGTATTGAATGAAAATCAGAAAACGAGATTCAGCTATTGGCTGTGTCGCTTTCTTAAAACCACTTGGGTATATAAATGATACAATGAATGGGAGGTGCGTCTTTTTATATTCCAAATTCGCATGTTGTTGGCTGAAAATCCTAAAACAAACAACTTGTTATCAGTAAATTAAAATCAAGCTAAATATTATTTTTATATACATATGCACATTCATAGCTCTACAATCTGTCGGTACCTGTATCTTGGCATTGCACAAGGTAATGTTTTTCTCCGACTGTTTATAACGTCTTCATTAAATCCATTGGATGTTGGATGTGTACTGATTGATACTTTAGTCTTAGATGCATGATTTTTTTATTAGTTGCTATTGGCTTTGAATTATAGCTGTCAGTAATTGCGAGTACTATCAGATCTTTACTTAGTGTCATTTTGTTGTGGGGATGTATATACATAAGTACCCGTCCACGTCCTCTCTGTGTTTTTGTTAGATGTATTTCTATTGGTATCCATCCGATGAGTTAAGCCTTTTTCAACTGATTTTTATAGTTTGTCCCTATGTTGTACTGTTACACCACTGTCCCAGGTTAGGGGATGGTTGGCGCCTGCAAACGAGTTTAACCCCACCACATTTTGTATGTGCCTGTCCCAACTCAGAAGCCTGCAATTAAGTGGTTGTCGTTTGCTGCTGTGTAACATATTTGTTTTTGTTTATTATTTTGTACATTAATTAGGCCGTTAGTTTTCTCGTATGAATTGTTTTATATTTTTCATTTCGGGGCCTTTTATAGCTGACTATGCGGTGTGGACTTTGCTCAATGTTGACGGCCGTACGGTGGCCCATAGTTGTTAATTTCTGTGTCATTTGGTCTCTTGTGGAGAGTTGACTCATTTGCAATCTTACCACATCTTATTTTTATAAAAACCAAAAAAAAAATATGAAAAAACAACAACAAACAATAGAAAAAAACAAAGACAGAACAAAGCTAATAAACTAATTAAGAAAACCAGGCAAATCACCTTAAAACCTCCTAAATAAAACGTTTAAACCCGCTGCATTTAATATTCACCTGTTCTTAGTAAGGAGCCTGTTGTTCAGTGGTTGTCGTTTGTTGGTGTGGTTCATTAATGTTTCTCTTTTCTCGTGTTTTATATAGATTAGACCGTTGGTTTTCCTGTTTGAATTGTTTTACACTAGTCTTTTATGGGCCCTTTATAGCTTGCTGTTCAGTGTGAGCCAAGGCTCCGTGTTGAAGGCCGTACTTTGACATATAATTGTTTACTTTTTACACATTGTGACTTGGATGGATAGTTGTCTCATTGGCACTCATACCACGTCTTCTAATTTATAAATTGCAAAAAAATTTATTTTGAACATGCAGTTCTTATACGTGAAAATTCAGTGTGTTGAAGGCTTATAATTTTCAGATGTGTGACAACAATAAAAGCATATGGGATTCGTCAAGTACGTGCGCGTTGCGATTTGTGTCAAGACAGGAATTAATATACCATATCATTTTTAAGATCATACAAAACAAAATATCTGTGTAATACTATCACAAATGGTGCCTGCGTAAATCTTTGTATGCAAAATCTGTTTGGACCACTTCAAAAATATAAACAAATTCATTCGTATGGTAAAAATAAGAAATTCGTTAAAATAAACCGACAGGAAATTGAATATCAAAAGTTCATAAAACATAACTAAAACATTTTCATAAAGTTAAAATGTAATTCGGTTCTACCCATTGGAGTTAAAGACAATTAACAAAAATCTATACGTTTCCGTAAACTTCACATCGAAGGGCATCTTTGAATTAAGACAAAATATAACTCAAATCACGTACAACAGAATTTTGTTCTTGATTGATTTTAAAAAAGGTATCTATATCCCAAGCAAATATGACATTTCTTTTGGCATCAGTTTTGGGAATGTTGTTTTTCAACCCCAATCAACTTTGTAACTGATTTGGCTTAGAAATGTTTTGATTCGACCGACACATACGAGTCTTATACAAAAGAAACGCATGTCTGGCGTATAAAATCAGAATTCGTATAAACATTCAATATCTAAGCATTAAATTCTTTTTATGTTTCCAGATATTCGGAACAAAAAATATTATTATTCATGTTATTCACATGCATTTCAAATTTGAAAACCAAACTTCGTCAGAAATTGTCTAATGATTGATTTTGGTTGCTTAACGTCCAGTGGCAAATATTTCATGCGTGGTCTATTGATATGACAGCAGTATTATTCCACGTGAAATCAATCATTATAATACGTCAAATAATATTGGCATATATGAATATGTGGATTTCAAAGTTGATAGCTCGTAAAATATCTATTAAATTTGATTTATTATTATACATGTATATCATAGGATATTTGGCTATACCTTTTTTGTCCGTTTAGGCTTATAGCTCTTCATCTTTTTAATAAGCTTTGGATTTTAAAATATTTTGGCCTCGAGCATCACTGAAGAGACATTGATTGTCTAAATGAGCAATTAGTGCAGTAAAATTGGTACCGTTTATGTTATAATTATTTATTAGTTGTTATATATTTATATAAATCCTCCATTTTTACAAGATATATTGACAGCAACTTTTTTCAAATGAATAAGATTTGCGATTTTAAAAAAAGTATAATCGTTTGCACGAAGTACAGGAACAATGCGAAAAAAAGGTGTTTATTAACTAGGCAGGCGGAGCTAATAATTCTTTATCTTGGATTGCTTTCATACGGTATTGTTTTTTTATACAATATGATCTGCTTTCAAACGAAATGAAAGCATATGACGGAATTGTCTTTAAGCAAAATAGTAAAGATTGAAAGACGTTTGAAAATGGCCCTGGTGTGGAATAAACTCAGGAGAAATGGCATTTTATGGAGCTGTGTATGCAATATAAAAACATACGAGGCTCAGATTAAGTTAAGGTCCATTTATACGATCAAAGTTTCAGGCATCCAAATTTAAAAATGTTAACGTTAACAATGTAAAAATAAGGAGATTTGGTATGATTGTCAATGAGACAACTATCCACCAAAGTTCAAATGAAGTGGTTGTAAGCAACAATAGGCAACCGAACGGCCTTCAACAATGGGAAAAAAACATATCGTATAGTCGACGTTAGAAGGTCCCGACACGAAAAATATGAAACAGTTCAATTGAGAAAACTAACGGCCTAACTTATAACAAAACACATATGACAGACAGGAACCAACAACAACCACAGAACTACATGTACAGGCTAATGACTAGGGACAGTATGATTTCTTTGTGAAAAGAGCCGCTGAGGGACCGGCACATCATAAAAGGTGTCGAGGTTAAATATGTTTAAAGGCGCCAACCCTCCCCTAACCTGGAACAGAGGGGAGGGTTGAGATCTCACAAAACATGTTTAACCCCGCCGCATTTTTGCGCCTTTCCGAAGTCAGGAGCCTCTGGCCTTTGTTAGTCTTTTATGCTTTTAAATTTTAGTTCATGTATATGTTTTGGAGTTTAGTATGACGTCCATTGTCACTGAACTAGTACACATTTTTGTTTAGGGGCCAGCTGAAACCCGCGTTTCCGGGTGCGGGATTTTCTCGCTGTGTTGAAGACCCATTGGTGGCCTTCAGCTATTTTTTGCTCTTTGGTCGGGTTGTTGCCTCTTTGACAAATTCCCCATTCCCAATCTCAATCTTATTTTTACTGTTACTGTATAACATAAGAACAAACTACCAAAATCAGCTGAAAGCTTAACTCATTAGATAGATACAAAGCAGAAAAGCATCTATCAAATACACAGACCGGACGTGGCAGCGTATTTATACATCCTTAACAACAAAAATGACACAAAGAACATATCTGAGAGTACTCGCAGTTTCGGACAGCTAGATCATGTATCTTAGACTAAAATATCAATCAGTACACATCCAACATCCAATTGATTTAGTGTAAAGACGTCATTTACAGTCAGATCTATCATATTTCAGAGAGAAACAAATCAACGTTGATGGACCTTGATTGTTCCTGGCCAATTAGAATGAGTTTTATGGACAATGAGATCATCGATAAATAGGTAAATTTGTATTTGTAATGTTTGCTTCATCTTATTTATCATTAAGAAAACAAAGAAAAGCTGCCGTCCAAGTGCTTAAAATCAAAGGAAAATGCACAAGTTTAAAACTTCATGTATAAAAAGTTAACGATCCTTTTTTGATGTATGCATGATTTCCCACCAAATTTATGGAATTATTCCAGCAAAAACTAGGATCGTGTAAATAGAATATTTTGAAAATGTTTCATATTCTAAGGATCGCTCACAAACCTGTTTAACCCCGCCACATTCTTTGTGTGTCTGTCCCAAGTCTGGAGCCTGTAGTTCAGTGGTTGTCGTTGGTTCATGTCTGTCATATTTGTTTTTCGTAAATTGTTTTGTTATAAATTAGGCCGTTAGTTTTCTCAATTGAATTGTTTCATATTTTTCATGTCGGGGCCTTTTATAGCCGACCATGCGGTATGGGTTTTCTCATTGTTGACAATCATACCTCATCTCTTTACCTTCTATAGGGTAATGTTTTGTATATTGAACAGCTACAATGCAACAAAGCACGTTAACATGTAACTGTTCGTGTTTGTCTTGGTATACACACGTGTCCATTTATTTGAAGTTTGGTTGCATAACTCAGACAATGGATGTTGAACTGCCATCATGGACCATCATGCGTATTTTCGTTTGATTTTTTATATTCCCGGCAAATTGCTCTAAATGTTTGCATTATGCCTGAAATTTTGCATGTGTGCTATATTTTTTATTTGTGCTTAATTTTTAGTTTTGCTTAAATTTTAGGTGCTTCATTTTTTTAGTTATGCTTCAGTTTTGGCATGTTTAGATGTGTAGTTTAGTAATGCTTTGCATTTATTTCAATATGCCTGTGCGGTTCCTATGCATTTGAACAAAAATTGCTGCTTATATATCTTATCTGCATGTTCTGTGTTTTAATGTTATGTTTATGTTATTTGCATTCGGTAAAAAGCTCTCACAGAGGCGGATTTAGAGGGGGGCCCAGGGGGGCCGCCCCCTCTTTTCTGGGAAAAATGTGGTTGATTATATTGGGAATCACTGAAGCATGACCGGAGCAGGCCCCTCATAGGCAGTCAGTGGGCCCCCACTTATGAGAGTTTCTAGATCTGCCACTGTCTCAAGAGCTTAAGTTTGTATTGTTATATGTGAACCGAATCAAAATAAAACTTTCGTATTCGTATAAATATATAAACGAATTTATAGCGCGCTCTCTCTATATCTCTCTCTATCCAGAGAAGGTTAACACATTATACAACACGTATGGTATTAGTATTCCAATCAGTATATTTTTGACGTTTAGTGTGCAAATTTTACAAACACGTATATCAAGGATATCGTCCTGACACAAATGTTGGTTAAATATGCAAATACCGACAATGAACTTGCCAGCATTCAAAATTTCACTATCATCGGTATAAAAAAAATACCACACTATACCGAGCGAATCACAACAATACACATTTATCAAAGTAATTATTATCTAACCTGTTCTACCTGTCTTGATGAAATGACTTGAATCACTTTTTATATATTCATACTTGTCAGAAACGAGGTTTATTTATGTAGCGACAGAAATTTTTACATTTGTACTATGCATATTATTAGTATACTGTTGTTAGTTTCATCTTGTTATCAATGTTTTGGATATTATCAATTTCAGGCTTATATTCCAAATGGACTGAACGTTAAAGACCCATGTGATGCCACTCAGATATGGAAAGGCGTTGGTCATATGGGACCACTGGGGTCTGGGCCGAGAAATGCGTTTGGTGAAGACTTCAAACTAAATGGTTTCGTAAGTATGCTTTATCTTAATGACCACATGTATAAGGAAACTTTCTCTTTCCTTTGACAACGCACTATGATTGACCAATTGTGGGTTTTAACAGCATTAGAAACAAACAACAACAAAAAAAAAAGATATAAATTCTAACTTCTGACAGATATTAAAAGAGTTATAACAGTAAAGAGTTCATGCAAGAAGACAGAGGGGAAAATTGGAGACCAGCATAGACAAAGTCGTTCAATACAGTCTGGGAAAAACAGAAAATAGTAATTTTTTATGTTTCATTGGTCAATCATAGTGCTTTATCTTGCTCGCAAGAAAATATATTGTACAAAGGAACTCAAATGGTAAAATTGAAGTCGTCTCTTTGAAAGTTTTACGGACGCCATCATGATTTGATGGACCATTGTGGAAAATTTGTGTCATAGTTGACCCCAAAATGTTTCATTTGCCTTGGTTTTGTCTATTTTTCTTCGACTGATGGTTCTTGATTATCCCATTAATCTATATTATATCCTTATTCTTTTCTTTTTGCCATCACAAATAATCTTGTAAAAACATCCCTAAAGTAAAGCACCGTCGCCTTCCGCTTTATACTGCAATTTCGTAAAACTATTACCGTATTATAAACATTTCTTATAAGCAACTTAAGAATTAGCCTATAGACTTTTATTGTTGCTGGCATATTTCGGTTCATTAAACCAACATGTCCGCCATGGCTAGATTACAATCAGGTCTGGATGGGGTTTACAGAATAGAGAATAATGGACAAAATGGTCAAAAAAATTAGCAAAAAGAATACAGAATAGAGAGAAATAAGGCAAACAAATAAACCATTGAGAATAATAGGGTGCTCAAATATAAAGAAAAGAGAATAATTGGAAAAAAATATAAAGAATAGAGAAAAAATACACAATAGCTTGCTGTTCGGTGTAAGCCAATGCTCCGTGTTGAAGGCCGTACCCTGACCTATAATGGTTTACTTTTATAAATTGTTACTTGGATGGAGAGTTGTCTCATTGGCACTCATACCACATCTTCCTATATCTATTAGATTAGTACGCCATCTAGACCCTCACACCACTTAAGGATGTAATGCAAGTAATTGTCCTATATCATAATATATATCGGACTATGATAAACATTCCTTTATTGCTGGAAATTCCGTGAGGTGACTGTGCAATAGCCAATCTGATTAAAATTCAGAAATACATCGTAACTCTCTTACTCGTTGAAGCATATAGAAAAATCAGAGATCTATATTTTTATCAAATTGGTGCATTCTAAGCCGTTTTTTTCAATCAATCGTTTCCTCACAAATAAAATACGAGCTTCTTTATAATTAGCTTATTACACACATCACAGACAAGGTACTACACCATGTATAGCCTTCAAAAATAATATTCAATATTTTCCATCAATGATCTACCATATTGACTTCTAGAATCATTATAAAATACGCCACATGAACCCGATGATTTTTTTTTCCTTTACATAATCTTCAGATATTTCTAAGGTCATGAACCCAGGACTAGCGTTTACATAAATAGGCAATAAAGTTGTCATATAAATAGTTTGTTACATCGACCAACGACCAGGCGAAAGTACAATGACCAATTATCATGATGTCCTTATACTTTATGGGAAATAATTTGTATTTATAGACGTATGAAGTTCCTATATAAGATACAAACGTAAAAAATTACGACATTTTAAACCAAAACTAGTACGTATTGATGAAATTTCATGAAAGCAAATCAGAAGATTTGTTAGGGGTCCTGGTGGCCGAGTGGTCTAAATAATCGAACTACTGTATCACTAGCCTGTGATGGTTCTTTATACGGACACTTCGGCTTCCTCAACCAATCAAAACTGACCGCCACGAAATAGCACACAATAATGCTGAAAGAGGCTTTAAACACCAACCAATCAATCAAAAGATTTGTTTGTTGGATTTTGTAATGTGTTTTTCCGGGATTTTTATTCTAAATCAAATTCCCTATTTTGATTTGTTCATTATAAACTCTGCCAATTGTTCTGTAAGCTAGACAGGTAGCTGTCAAACAATCATTGTATCTCGGTCAAATAATGTAGATGGCAACATTGTTGAGCATTTGAATCTGGGTCACAGTTTCCCAAATTATCTTTTAAAATGTTTAGCATTGGCGGATCAAGAAAAAAGGGGGGGGGGGGGGGTGTTCCGGGGTTGCAACCTTCCTTATGTTAAATTTTTTTCAATTAATATTTTATTTTTAATCATTTCAGCGTTTCGTTGGGTTCCAGGGGTTGCAATCCCCCCCCCCCCCTCCCCCCCCCCCCCCCCCACTTATCAAAATTGCTGGATCCGCGCCTTCCTAAATTCCTTATGAAATGTCATGTATCGATACACGTTTGTTGGATTATTTAAATGTCAGTTCTACGTTTCATGCTACAAATTATGTCGCTATATAATGTCAAATTTCACCACATAAGTGACAAGTAATTAATAAAATATTCATATGTTATTCAATTATGAAAAATGCAAATTTTGAAACTTTTGAAGACATTCACTATATCCATCATGTCCATGTCGTCCATGTGCACGGAACCATACATTCTAGTTTCAAATAACCCTAGTAAATCATGCTAGATCTTTCTAAGTGGAGCCAGTTTGGCTGCGGATATTATTTACAAAGCAACATCGGAATCAGTGGAAAATATAGCACCAATTCGTAGTTGGTTCAACCAAACTGAAATGATTTGATATCATACAAGTTGAAAGTTTAATTCGAATGACCGTGTGCCAATTTTTGGGCATTCGTCAAATGTTCGCAAGAGGAATGTTTCAAGAGGTTTCCCCCAAAAAATGAGTATAAGCATATGGAAAAGATTTACGTTTTTAAATAAATATACAGAACATTTTCTTTTCCCCAATTTGATTACTTGCGACAGTTTTTATGCGGGGCATTAAGTGTTACCCTTGCCCGTTGGTCTATCCATCCGGACGTACGTCCCAAAATTAGTTTCCTTTCTCTAACTTTCGTTTGCCTCAACCAAATGTTGTGGAACTTATACACAATGCTTATTACTACAAAACACAGATCAAGTTTGAATTTGTGTGGCTTCACTTTTACCGTTCTGGAGTTATGTCCCTTTATAACTTTTTACGATGCAAGCGGGGGCATCACCTGTGTCCCACGGATACATTTTCCTTTTTTCACAGTTATTTGCCAACTTTTTATGGTCGTTCACCTCTTTCAAGATTAGACTTATAACTATAAACCATTGTAAAACAATACACATTGTACAATATGTTTGCACAAAACAAAAATCATCCGTTTTAAGGGGTTCACATGTTACGTCAACATCAACCATTTCGAGGTTCTTATTTCCGTAAATTGATGAGGGTGTGGATTTATAGAATAGAAAACAAAGGGATCAAAAATATAAAGAATAAAGAAAAATGGATAAAAAAAAATAATGTATAGAGAATAATGAGATGCTAAAATATAAAGAATAATAGAGAATAATGGGCAAAAAAATAAAGAAAGAATAGAGAAAAACTGGCCGAAAAAAATTAAGAATATAGAAATGGAGGAACCCCATCCAGACCCTCGTCGATAAAATAAAATATCGTGTAAGTAGAAATGATACAAATAAAAATACTACAACAGTATTTTATTTTTATAGCAATGGACAACCGATTTATGCTGGAAGGATTCTGACCAAGATGGACGCTACAACGGATATGAGTTAGGTGACCCATGGTGCTTATGGACTCCTGGTAGCAAACAGGCGCTATATCCACCTCTCTCCCATCCAGGTACAAGTAAAAGAATCATTAAAAACTTTACTTTCGTTATAAATAAAAACGCTTCAACCTGAGTTCTTGGAAATATGATAATTTAAAACGTCGCTTTTATATTTCCTTTTAAAAAAGTTACGGATCACAAATATGCATGTCTATTTCTTAATTTATTTTTATTTCCACTTGTTATTTTAGGAATATGTGAGCCGTGGGACAGCGAAACGTGTCAAAGCAGAAATGGTTCACTGCAGTGTAACAACAAATTGCCAGCTTGCGATGGAATAAATGCAACAGGTAGTATATAGATGGAATAAAGGTGCACTGGTCGTTTGCCTTTTTTAGCTCACCGGGCCCGAAGGTCCCCGTGTGAGCTTATGCCATCACTTGGCGTCCGTCGTCGTCTGTCGTCGTCTGTCGTCGTGGTCGTTGTCGTCGTCGTAAACTATTTCAAGAATCTTCTCCTCTGAAACTACTGAGCCAAATACCTCCAAACTTTAACTGAATGTTCCTTAGGGTATCTACTTTATAAATTGTATCCGAAGTTTTGATCCACCAACAAACATGGCCGCCATGGCTAACAATAGAACGTAGGGGTCAAATGCAGTTTTTGGCTGATATCTCAAAAACTAAAGCATTTAGAGCAAATCTGACAGAAGTAAAAATGTTCAATAGGTCGAGGTCTATCAGCCCTAATATTTCCAGACGAACCGAACAACCCATTGTTGGGTTGCTGCCACTAAATTGGTAATTATAAGGAAATTTTGCAGTTTTTGGTTATTATTTTGAATATTATCGAAGATAAAGATAAACTGTAAACTGCAAAAATGTTCAACAAAGTAAGATCTACAACAAAACTAATATGACCAAATTGTCAATTGATCCCTTAAGGAGTTTTTGCCCTTTAAAGACAATTTTACACAATTTGTTCATCATGTTTGCTAACATTTAAAAATCTTCTCCTCTGGGTTATGAATTGTATCCGAAGTTTTGATCCATTAACAAACATGGCCGCCATGGCTGAAAATAGAACATAGGGGTCAAATGCATTTTTTGGCTTTTATCTCAAAAACTATAGCAGTTAGAGCAAAAGTAAAAGGGAGTGAAAGTGATAAATGGGTCATGAGCTATCTGTCATGAAGTTTTCAGACAAGTTTGACAACCCATTGTTGGGTTACTGTTGGAAATAGTTTATTTTTATTAAATTTTACTGTTTTTGGTTATTTTCTTTAATATTATAATTGATAGAGAGAAAGTATAAATGGCAACAAATGTTCAGCTAAGTAAGATCTACAAATAAGTCAACATGATCAAAATAGTCAATTCATCCCTTAAAACGTTTTTTTTTACATTTTTTGTGAAAGTCTAATTACTTTTTAAAAAATCTTCTTCTCTGAAACTACTAGGCCAAATACTTAAAAACTTTAATTGAAGGTTCCTTAGGGTATCTAGTTTATAGATTGTATTCTGGGATTTGATCCATTCAAAAACATGGAGTTTTTGGCTTTCATCTCAAAAACTAAAGCAGTAAGAGCAAAACTGACATAGGTGAAAGTGTTAAACAGGTTTAGATCTACCTGTCGCGTAATCTTCAGACCAATAGGACAACTTATTGTTGGGTTACTGTCCAGAAATAGTTAATTTTTAGGAAATTTTACAGTTTTGGGTTATGTATTATCTTTAATATTATTATAGAAAGAGAGAAAGTGTATAAATGATAAAATTGTTCAGCAAAGTAAGATCTGCAAATAAGTCAAATGCCTGAAACTGAAATAACAGGTGAGCGATATCAGGCTCTTATGGACCTCTTGCTTTTTAACCTGTAACACGATAGGACATTTGCGCTGCAAACACTGAGGACATTTACTATTTAAATTTTGATAAACCTATATAAATTTGACCGGACATTTGCGCTTTTTACCTATTTAGTTCACATGAACACAGTCTTAAACATTGAATTTAAAGTTATAGAGACTAGTAAAGGAAAACAATTACATAAAGAGAAACTAGAATAGTTAGTTGAAATGTGGGCGAAATACCAGTCAGACCAGATTACAAGGGCTAACTTTGTTCATTCCTAGGGCTTCAGATATTAAGTGAAAACTGACCTGTGATGACTTTCCGTGTCTTAATGTCTTTAGAATGTTTGCTTT
Source organism: Mytilus californianus (assembly GCF_021869535.1). NCBI lineage: Eukaryota > Metazoa > Mollusca > Bivalvia > Mytilida > Mytilidae > Mytilus > Mytilus californianus. Next base: position 40,736,588 of record NW_026262712.1, read on the forward strand.
TAGCTATACATAACCATATGATTGTGCTATGAAAAGACTTTTAAACACGAATGTGCGATGAAATGGATGTGCTATGATATATGTGTATGACTATTTAACTTTTAAGCATAAAGAAAATTATGACTTTAACTCTATAGGTCAAATCTACCGGTCCTAAGCCTTGATAAAAGAAGAGGGAAGTCTTTAGAAGGAAATAGTGTAAAAGCGCAAATGTCCTATGAAAAAGTGCAAACGTCCCGCGCCGGAATAAAGAATGGAAACGGGGAATGTGTCTGAGAGACAGCAACCCGACCAAATAGCAAAAATATGCCCAAGGCCACCAATAGGTCTTCAACGCAACGACAATTTTCTTAAATAAAATATAAATGATAAGGAGATGTGTTTTGATTTCCAATGAGACCCATATCCACCAGAGTCTAAAAGGACGTGGATTCAAGCAAATTGAGTAACTGTGTGACAGAATATAAGTTTCCCCATAATGTTTGTTCCAAAGAAATTTTATCATATAACAAAAGTTTCATTGGGAACTTTCCTTATGTAATATTTTATCCAATGATATAAGAGAATTTTCTTCACAAAGGATAAAATATTACATAATGAAAGTTCCCAATGGAACTTTTGTTATATGCTGAAAGTTCTATGGAATAACTATTATGGACAATGTTGTGACATTTTCCACCAGTATCATATGAAACTTCGAATTGGAACTTTTGCATTAAGTTCCCTATAATAAATATACTGATTTCTATCATGGTAGCAAATAAGTAACAACAAATGAGGTAAAATCATTTTTAGACATATATATATTGTACATATATATACAAAACACTGTTTAGAACAAAATCTCGAGAATGCATTGACTGTTCATTTACAGCTTTTTATGAGAGGAAAATATTCACCAATACTGTTAGGGCGCTCTTTGTTTTGGTCGTCCATTAATTGCTCTTGTGGAAAATTTGTTATATTATAAAAGTTCCAGGAGTATTTGTACAGGTAAATGCCATACACAGGTGAGGTGAGCAGTAATTAAGATGCAATCGGGTGTAAACAAAAATACATTACACTCTTTCTTTAAAGGAACAAATATTATGAAACCATATGTTTTAGTTCCAGGAAAATATCTTATAAAGGTGGAAGTAATATTATGTAATGCTTGTTCCCAAGAGTTTTTATTTTCCATATTTTTGTTCCGGGGGAACAAGTATTATGCGGAACAAATATATGTTCACAACTGTACTAGTGGACTTCAACAATGAGCAAAACCCATTCCATATACTTAGCGTTAAAAGCTTTAAAGGCATAATTTTTGGGGCCCTTTATAGCTTGCTGTTCGGTGTGAGCCAAGGCTTCGTGTTGAAGACCGTACTTTGACCTATAAGGGTTAACTTTTATAAATTTTGACTTGGATGGAGAGTTGTCTCATTGGCACTCATACCACATCTTTTTATATTTATATATTTGTTCTTAAAGAAATTCTTTTATTTTCCATATCAGTAAGCTATTTATATAATATTGATATAAATGTACGATGGAAAGAAAAACGAAATAGGCTAAAAAAAAAAGATAAATATATTAGAGTTTGGATGGGTGTTGGTAATCTTCATTTCTGTATTCAATAATTGTTCGTGCCATTTTTCTTTTTGTATTCTTTATACTTTAGCACCAAATAATCTCTAATTATCTTTTGCCATTTTTCTCTATTCTTTTAGTTTTTGTCCGTCATTCTATATTCTGTGAACCCCATCCAAACCCTCTTATTATATTATTATGATAACCCGTTTACACTAAAATTGCATTCATATTTTGACGCTTTTGACGCATGGAGTTTTTATAAAGTATTGTTTTCGTTTTTTACAACACTGGGTCAATTACGCTGATGGTGGACTACCAGTCCCTGATAGTATCATCAGCTCTGTAGTCAATAGTTCAGTACTGATATGATTTATAACAAATTGTTCTTAATTTATCCGTTTATAAATTTGGAAATTATTAAGAAAGTAAAGTTTAAAGTCCCCTGATGCACAGTTGACCTTAGATGGATTTGGCTATTTGTTTCGGGTCCTTTTTGGTCATAAAGCTCTTCAACTGTTTCGGTTCTTGAGTATCCATGGCTTTCAAATTTTCGGCTTTGGACTTTCCTGGTGTAGGTAGATCCAAAAGGGCGCTTCGTACTCATGACATGTATAAAGTGTTCAAGTGTTTTCCTTTTTTTACGTTCCCCACTACTTCAGTGTATACTATTGTGTATAATTTATTTTTTAGATGTTAAAAATGTAACCCTGAGACTACCATTGTCATATGTACCTGCTAGGCGAGTATCTTACGTATGTTCGCTATTCAGTCTTCCAAGTGACGCAGAGTATCACGTGATTGCTGCCTTGCCAATTAAAGACAACTCTCAGATATTACATGGAATTACTGTATTCGGTTGTGGTAAGTATAATTATACCAATACTTGAGGGTATGTATGGAGCTATACTATTGCTATTCAGTATTCATTGATGTTTCGTCTAGTTTTTATAGGCCCGTTTACGAGACGTCTTATGGTATACCATTGTCCGTCCGTCTGTCGTCAACATGTCGAACAATAACTCAAAAACGTTTTAACCAATGTTCATGAAACTTTGATGAATTGTTTACATCTATCAAAATAAGCCCCCTTTAAAAAAATTAGTTTTTTTTTTAGAAATTTCTGATATGGCATTGGAGAGTATTTTAACTTTATTCGTCATAAAAACTACGGTCGTACCAAGCACTCATGGCGCAGCTCTTTATTGTATTTGTCCACAAGTGCCTGTCACAAGTTAGGAACCTTTTCAGTTGTTGTCTTTTTTGTATACCTCTGATGTTTGTGTTTGTCAGTTAGGGAATTTTGTACTGATGACAGATCTTAGATGTTCTCTGTTTAGTTATGATTTTTCTAGACTCACGGCAATATAGAGGTTGAAAAATTGTTTATAAACCTTGTTTTTTAAAGTCGATATGTTGACACTAGATGTCTTTTGTGTTTATGTGCGTGTGTCGTTAACCTGCGTTTCCGTCCCATTGGCGTATACCCCACTACTCTTGTCATTTATATATTCCATGCTTACGTTCCGTTCATTAAAATGTCTTTTGCACTGAGGAGAGTGGACACCACACCTGCATAATTATTACTAGTTTTTTTTTTTACTATTGTCGAAACATTTGTATGTATTTGCTTGGATCTGTAACCTAATCCACACAGCAAAAGTTGGAATCTTTGGCTCTTAAAAGCGGTAACTATTACCAATGTTTTAAAAATCTTTCTTTTTTAAGTTCGTTTGTTGTAATTTAAAAGAGTGAATTTATAGAGTGATCTTTATCTGTTTTATATTTTTATAATCAACCTTGAAATTATAGAGGGATCTTATTCCGAACAACGTAGCCTAAAATTAAATAGCAACATTTTTATGTGCATGTCCAAATCTAAGAATTAGCTTTTTAATTGCGAGTGCTATTTCATTTTCGAATATTGTTCCTGTCTACACTATGATAATTATGTAATATATTGGTGAAGACAAATTTGTCAATCGGTCTACTTAGATTACGAGGCTTGTTAAAAGATAACACAACAAATGATTTAGACTTTTTTTATGTTGATGATAAATACTAGTATTCAAAAAACAATGACTCCTTCTTCTTGAGGGAAGCGCTCTCAGTTGGTTCGATATACGATATGATATAAATTATTAGTAATTTTTTGTACAACTGTTTTCGTTTCTTATATCATAGACGTCGGGAGAAGCGACCTAACGTATACACAATTTATACTTGAATGTAACGAAGGTATTGGACTTATGCAATGTACAGTCGGCAATCCTCGGGTGAATCCGCTACTCTCCTTCTATCTTAGATCAAGGTACGGAATCGGCCGAGTTGTGACGAATGATACAATGTAGTGCGTTAGAAATGAACGATGCAACAAAATTTACATTGGATTATCTACCGTTTATCATAAATATCTCGTCCAAAATATAACTCATATAATATGTTTATTATTTTGTTTGTTATTTCCTTTTCATATTCTACTCAATAATTATAAGTGCAAACTGTTTGTTGTGTTTAATATGTATTTTCCCCACAGATAGTATGCTAAGCAATGGTCTCAATAATTGACCCAGTAACAATCTTATATTTTGTCTTGTACTAATAGATTATCGTTGGTTATCTCAACGAGATTGATTTTCTCGCTTGAGCCGGTACGGCGAAAGTGAGAAAAGCAATCAAGTTGAGATGACCAATGATAATCTGTTTAGCGCTGTTTTTCCTATGACGACGTTGTTAATTTCATTGACAACGGGCACGTGGGCCCTTAGTTTCTAGCGATAATTTTTCATATCACTCGACTCCACTGAAAAGAAAATTATCAGTCAGCAATATCAAAGGAAAATTTCGTAAAATAGCGATAAAAGTGTATACTACCTTCCATAAATGCATTATATACTGAAACGTACTTGACGACTTTTTTTTTATACATGTTATACCGTTATTAGACATTTTAGTGCTTTTCAGTGCTTATTGTTTTAAAGTTTATATCATGATCATTTTATTAGTCCATTGATCGATATTAAAAGTTTGAGTTCTAAAAAAATCTACTAGAAGTTTAATCCCAACAAATCTTCATTTGGATGAGGTTTCGCACCAAAAGTTGTCTGTTGTTGTTTGTTAATGTTGGTTTGGGAATTAATGGCATACCCCTTATAGTCCTTGTCAAATGTCAATTTAAATTTGACACATAGTATACACCCTTGTCGGTTTATATTATCTCAGTTTCTCGTGTTACCAGAGACATTGTAACTCTTGTCAAAGATCTCATAAGCCAATCTGCTACTATAATCACATCACATTAAACGATACAAATTTTACTGTACCACTTGCGCATTTTGACAAATTATGTCTGTTTAATGATTATTTAGGCCAGAATATTTGGAGCGTTGAAAACCTTTTCTATAATCGAAAAGGCCCGAAACGAATTGCGCCATACCCGGACGAGTATTTGAAAAAAACCCTAAAAGAAACGACGAAAAGCTGATTATCGAAACGACCGAAACAATTGCTAAACCCGGACAAGGAACACATTCACCTCCCTGTCAAGAAATCATCACATGTTACAAAGAATGCGTTCCCCTGAATTGTTTGCCACCAGATGGTGGAGTGAGGATAGAAATTAAAGGATTATAACAATTATGAGGGAGGAATGAGCGCTCACAAGCATATTAAATCCCACCACATTCTTAATGTGCATGTCCGAAACCAGGAGCCAGTAGTCCACGAGTTATCATTAGTTGCCCTCTGTCGTATATGTTTTTCGTTTTCTGTTATTATCTTAAATTAGGATGGAGTTTTTCTTTATTAAATTGTTTCACTTCTTGTTACCCCGGGACTTTTTATAGCTTACAAAACAGAATGGTCTATACTCATGGTTGTTACCATACAAGGACTTAATGTTGTTCACAGCTTTTTTTTCCCTTGTTCTTTGATGGATAGTTGTCTCATTTGAAATTATACCAATTCTCCTTTCTCATATTATCATATTCCGGAAACTGAGACATTTTACAGGTTTTGCATGCATTGTAGTATATACTTACCCAGTCTGAGTCAAATCTGGTCTCGATACGTTTAGGGGTCATGCAATTCAGACTGTTTCCACTAGAAATCTGTTTATAATTGGGCTTGGAAAGTAGGAAGTGGAAGATACCAAGTGGATAACAAAAAACATGTCAGAAATAAATCTGAAACATCATGACCAAAACAAAAATAACGAGAAAACATTCCTCAAAATACTACGCAATAAAATGAAGATTTCGAGATCACAAAACACACTAAAAAACAAGGTATGAAACTCGGTTGCTCTGGAAGTGTACTCCGTTCCTGATGTACTCGTTACACGCGTCGTGTTGTGCATGGCAAGTGATAATTTGATGGTAAATCCAATTGAACGATGTCACAATCGGCAAAAAAGGAACTGAAATTTCGGCAACGACAAGTGGAAAATATCCGTGGTCATATTTGACACACTCAGATATTCCCTAACGGTCAACCAAATTATAATGACGCCCGTAAAAAGTAACATTCTAACTCTTATATTCTAACTGAAATGTGTATTCGTCTTCATTAGGAACACATTAAATGTTCAGGGTAAAAAAAACTCATGAAAGATACCAGGATTAAAATTTTGTACGCACGCTCGAATCAAGAAAGTTAAAAAGGCCAAATAAAGTACGAAGTTGAAAAGCATTCAGAACCAAAATTCCGAAAGGTTTGTCAAAATAAAGCTAGGGTAATAGTAATCTACTCCTAGGTTATAAAATCATTAGTATTTCGAAAATTTTGATTTGATTTGATTTTTGATTTTTGGTGTTTTAACGTCACTTTTAAGCACTGATTTTGGGCTATTTCGTGGCGGCCAGTTTTTATTGGTGGAGGAAGCCGGAGTGCCCGGAGAAAACCACCGACCTTCGATAGGAAAACTGACAATCCTAGTCAAGTAAGATCGAGTGCACCAGCACGAGCGGGGTTCGAACTCACAACTGCAGTGTTGACTGGCTAGTGATTACAGTAGTAACTACTTAAACCACTCGGCCACCGAGGCCATCGAAAATTTTGAAACTATTTATTTATAATTATGACCATGTCAATGATAATTCAAGTCAGTCAACACCGATGTACTGACCTTCGAAAACAGATCCATCATACCTGTATTTACAGAAATGATATTCAATGTTTGGTTATTGTTTTAGATCCCAGAAGGCAATTCAATAGAACAGACAGAGCATATCTTTGTAATGGGATACCAACAACTCCCTGTCAAGAAATCATTACAGGGTATACATCAGGCGTTCCCCAGACGTGTATGCCAGCAGAAGCTGGAGTGAGAATTGGCATTAAAGGATTTAAACAAGTCATGATAGCTGTATGTATCAATTATAAACATAGTATTGGTTATAATGTGTCAGTCTGACAGTTACGCATCGCGGATTTAGCGTACTCAATGCTACTGTACAACGTGTTGCATATTTAATGGCACTGCATGCAAGATAAAGGCAGCGTATCCGTAAAGGCAGTTGTAATGTAACGAGAGATATATACTATATACAGCATCACCATTGAACTGTCGTATAATATTGATACTTAATGTATATATATTCAGTCGTATTCTGGAACAAATTGCCATTTTCGCTAACGTTACTTTCCACTTGTATGAAACACATAGTATGTTCAATACGAAGTAGGGGAGATAAGAGTAGTACGTGTCAGCTGTAACGATAATATAGAGTAGCACAACAATCATGCACTATAGTAAATGTCTTTTCATGAAATAAGAAACACGGTTGTATGATAACAATATGCATTTATTGTCACAAATCGAACTACAAAAGAAACTTATACCTCGTTTTTCATCTATCATTAATCCAGTCTTAATGAGATAAATTCATGCCATGGTACCTTCGCTATAGTTTCAGTACTACAATCCTACCCGCCGCCAAGGATACACCGACAGTTCCGGGATGACTTTATATTACACACCGAAGCTGAGGAGGTTTGATGCAGGAGTTTCACCTTTGGAAGTGACACACTTTTCAGTACCACCAGGAAGAGAATCTTATGAAGTAGTGAGCGCATGCCCAGGAGATTGTACTGTTCTGCAGGTTGCATCTCCAATCTATATTATACTTGGTATGAATCATATGCACAGGCTAGGTACGTATTTTGCATATCTTTTAAATTGACTTAGCGGTAATGTTTGAAAACCATATTCATGTTTATGACGTAATCATACGAGAACATCTGACAAATTGTGCAGTCTTCAAAAAACAAAACAGAAAACTATAACCTAAGCAACATGAAATCCATAAAAAAATGGGGAATCTCTAAAATAGTAAATAGATCATTCTTCACGTTTGGCAACCTATTTGTTTCTCAAATGAGTAAACATTTGATGATAAGTCTCATTCGGGGATGTCACATTAGAGGAAACAAAGCCGGGATTGTGGGATAAAAAAAACCGTCACAATAAGTATTCAGGAGAGGATTTAAGCAAAACCTGTATAAACGACCACGCTTTGATACTATATGTATCGCATTAAAATCATTTGTGTACGATGTAAACATTCCTCAGAGTGTGAAATGAGGTAGATTTGCATAACCAGATTTAACAGTTATGTACTGTTCGTCTGTTGAACAAACAGCTTTTAGAAGTAAAAGCAAACTTCGATGCTATGACAAAGTAGGAAATAGTTCATAGTTTATATATTTGTTATCAACAACAAAACAAAAGCTTCCTCAGCAGTAAATATAGAAGTTATACTCCAAAGTTTTATCGTGAATCTTGCATTGTGCAGTTGAATTGTATTAATATCTTATTTGAAATGCTTTTAGGTCGGAAACAAAGAATAGAGATTCACAGAGGTGGTAAACTGCAGCAAATTGTCACAAATGATACTAATTATAAAGTTGTTCATCCACATTATTTTTGGTAAGAAAGTTGTTCTTAACAATTTACAGCTGTTTCTGTATTATGTCAAGCTATATATAAAGTTGTGGATGTTTTTTCTGACAGTATGCTATATGATTGAAATTTAATTATGTTCCAGGATGTATGCTGTAAAAAAACATTAAAGTTGCTGTATTTTCATCAATGAATTTTTTGTCAATACAAAATTTTTAAAGATAAAAAAATTAGAACGGAAAAAAAATAGGTCTGTGTTCTTGTTTTAAGAATACATGATTTTATGAAAATCTAGAATGATTCTCCTCTCCGAAAAAAACGTCGTCTTAAGCTATCTATAGATATTTATACAACATTTCAAGAACATTTTAGGGTGGTTTGGGGGGGATTTAAAATTTTATTAGAATTTGAAAATTATATGGTCAGCAGTATTGAAATTTGAGAAAGGTAAATGCCGAAGAAATATTGAAAGTTTGAAATAGGAACATTCGTTTCTGCTTTTCTTTTTAAATAACAGTTGTTTTTATTGAGATAACAAAGAAATTTCCTTTTTTTCTTAGATAAGGATCACTCTACACTATAAATACATCCATAGCTTTTAAATGTTTTGGTTTTAACGTTACTGGTGACAGTTATTCAAGAAAAGCGCTGCGAATGTACAAAATGTATAAAGTTATATTTTCATTTTTCAACTTTGACCTATTTTCAGGTATAAACAACCGATACAGTTATTGCCAGGAGACATGTTGAAAATGACCTGTGAATACAATTCTACCTCAGAAAATGAAACTGTAGAGTGGGATGTGTCATGGCGAGGAGAAATGTGTAAAGGTTTACTTTTGTACTATCCCAAACAAAGTTGGCCTTCACATCACTGTCAGAATTATAGATCCGTTCCTCTTTGCGAGATTATGATCGATGCTCCTGTCTTTGGATGCCATTTTCGGAGCTTTATTTCTAATTTAGCCACAACAAACCGCACGTTAGTAGATACTGTAATACGAAACTGCGGACAAGACAAATCGTGCTCTCCTTTGTGTTTACGGATGATTGGCAAAGTAAGACAAGATCCATGTTTGCAAGGGGACATATACGATCTATGGAAAGAGACTAGACTAGTAAAAGCCAACACACAACTGATGGCCTTGTACGATGTTTTAACGAAGTGTGAGGAATTTTACAAGGGACTAGTTCCAGATACCATTTTTTCTGATGTAGGAACAGTTCTGTCGTGATTTGGTTGACACTTTATGTCTGGTGTATAAATCAAGTTTAATGTAAAATAAAATGTGGGACAAATATTTTAAGTTATGTCTAGAACTATTGAAAAGTCAGAAGATATGTAATAACCAAAAACTTGCAAAATTCATTTTAAGATAGTGTTCTCTAAGTACACAGACATTGACATAAATTATTCTGTACATGTATGTTGTTAAAATAAACTACCGAATATCTGGATGAAATTCAGTAAATCAGTTCAGATGTCATTTTACCCCCTGAGTTCAAAAATGGATGGTATATAGCAATGGGGAATTCGGTGCGTTCGTTTGTCTGTTTGTTTGCTCAGTAGATCCTTTTTCTGTTTCACTTGTGTATTCGCAACGGCTTGTAAACCGTTTGACAGAATTTTAAACTTTAACAGAAATTTGTTCACATGATGTTTTTGGTTTGCATCTCGTATTTCATTTCTTAATTGAAACGTTTTTTTTTTGGTTTACTTTGGAACGACACGGACACCGTCATATCTGTAGACACATGCAATTGCACGTTAATTTTGTATCCGAAACTCTTACTTAACCATTCATAACAGTTTATTGAAAAATTCTCCCAATCGTACTCATGTTATTCCATTGTGCACCTTTTTAGTATTTAGTTTTATTAGAATCATTTTTGGTTTTCACTTAGCAAAGCATTGTCTTTGCAGGAGTCATGGTATTCAAGCTATAAGTAATAAACACATTTATTCTAAAACCAGTTGTTGGCATGATACGGATTATGTTCTTCTCGTATATTTTATGATGGTATGATACTAAACCCCTAACGGGAGGGATTGTGTTTGATTTTCATATGATGAAGACATAATCTTTCAATCAGTTTAATTGAGGTCTGGAGCTGGTATGTCAGTAACTGCTAGTAGTCCTTTGGTAATTTATGTTTCATTGTCATTTTGCTTAGTTTCTTTTGTTACCTATGCGTATTGCTGTGTGTTTGTTTATTCGACATTGGCTAGATGTATAGGGGAAGGGTTGAGATCTCACAAAATATGTTTAACCCCGCCGCATTTTTGCGCCTGTCCCACGTCAGGAGCCTCTGACTTTTGTTAATCTTGTATGTTTTTTTTTTAATTTTAGTTCATTTATATGTTTGGGAGTTTAGTGTGACGTCCATTTTCACTGAACTAGTACACATTTCTGTTTAGACGCCAGCTGAAACCCGCCTCCTGGTGCGGGATTTTCTCGCTGTGTTGAAGACCCATTGGTGACCTTCGGCTATTTCTACTTTTGTCGGGTTGTTTTCTCTTTGACACATTTCCCATTTTGATTCTCAATTTTACAATGTTTATGTTTCAAAGGCACCTGTAGTTAGCACTGAAGCACTGGCAACGAATGTAATAACAACAACAATGAAATAATGTTAATCAAAAGAAGGGAGTAATGGTGATCGCTTATCTAGTTTTGGACATTTATTTTGTTATTTGATTAAGGATATGTGTTTCTAAGGAAATATCAACCTATGTCTTACACACTACACACGCACTTGCATAATTACAAAACTGAAATTTGGTCAGGTATACTGGTACATGTTTTTGTTTAAATTGACAAAACTATAGTTTAGATGAAGATTATTCAATCCGATTAAAAAAATGAAAGACAATCCAAATATGAGGAATAAACAAAAAAGTGATAATTGGGACATGGGAACCAGATTTATGACCTTTCAGACTCAGGAGTAAAATCAGTGCTTATTCAGCCTTGGGAATCAGATGTGTGCCCATTCACACATAGGAATCATATTTGTGGCCATTGAGACATAGAATCGGACTTGTGCCCATTCAAGCATAGAAATCAGATTTGTGACCATTTAGGCATATGCATCGGATTTGTGCCTATTTTGGCATATGAATCGGACTTGTGCCCATTCAGGCATAGCGTCAGAGGTGTGCCCATTTAAGCATATACATCAGATGTGTGACATTTAATTTGTAACCATTCCGGCATAGGCATCAGATTTGTGCATGCATATTCAGATTTTGGAATCAGTTTTCAAGATTAGTTTTATCCACACAGACAAAAGTTTCTGAAATATTACTGTATGGAATTATTTAACAATAAGCCTGCATAACCATACAAATTGGCAAGCATAATTTAGATTGGACATGTCACACCAAAACTCTTATCCAGCACAGTTTGCTCTTCACACAGAACATTTATCTATCAATGTGCATTATATGTTAATCTTTTCTTAGCTGGTGAATTCGTTGTTTCTATTTTCTCTTTGTCTATTATAATTTTCAAAACAACGGGACGGTAATCATTCTGTACATCAAGCATCCACCAACCACTCGTACGTGCCCTATGACTGTTTGTTCAGTTAACTGTAAGTTTCACTCGACAAAATATTACAAACATGCAGCACACAAACTATTGCAATCAACGTCAAGCTCCAACCTTAACATACAAAAACAAATTTAATTATGCAAACGCCGTCGAAAGACAAAAACGCCCAAACAAAAACACAAAACAATACACTGTATCAGAAAATCAGATACGTAAAATGAGACAATTCATCATGAATAAAATGGTCAGGAATTTCGCTTATAACAAGTTCACTGACATACATTTAGTACTGAGTTGTGTATGGTAGGTTTAAACTTGATGATCTAAATACCAAGGGTATATCTTGGATCTTGACTAGCACCCTAAATATCGATAGTGAGGTCAATAATAAAACTAAACTTTACAACATAAACGATAATTCATGTTTTTATATTGTGATTTTTGTTTTCTGTGTCAACAATACAGCAGAACTTGCATATGAAATATTTATCTCTAAGAGAAATTTTCAGCTGACATGTAATGCGGAATGCTAGAATTTATTTTTATCATGATTGTTTTTTTATAATGGTTGCTGCTTTCCAGGAAAAAAATTAACAATGGATTATTGATGATACAGTAATACTTGCGAAAGTTTTACCGTACATATATTCACTATTTTAAATTTCCAGAGTAAAGGAAACGGATATGTAGTCTGATTGCCAATGTGGCAACTATCAACGAGGAATCCAAATGACGTACATGTAGGCAACTATCAGTCACCGCACGACCAAAAAATGAAGGCAACTATTCCATCACACAATATCCCAATCTCCCATTACACGGTACACCATTACACATTGCACGATGCAACATTCAACATTACACCATACATGTTATAGCGAAAACTGAATCAATATTCAAGAACTATAACGTTGACAACCTATGTGATATATTCAGTTGTGTAATAAAACATTCAGCATAAGCGAATGGGTACGACAGAACCTCGTTTATTGTCGGGTAGAATTAAGTTAGCACGATGATTACAATAAACAATTATAAATGTTTGTATTTTACATGATTGAAATATTCACTAATCTATTATCAAATTGTATTCTAAAATCCTGCTGTTAGTACAATATATACATACACTATAATTATTATTTATTCGACATCAATACATGTGGTACACAACATGGTTGACACAATATAATAGTTTGAAATTTTCGTATGTAAATTAGTGCAATATGACATTTTAGAGACACTTTAAAACAAACTATTCATAAATACAAACAAAAAATATCATAGCATAAAAATCTTGAAGTTTTTCAATTACACGCCGGACCCATTACATAGAGCAATTCATGTGTTCCATAATTTAACTTCACTTCGTATATTATAGACTAAAACCTTTGACAGTAAAAAAGACTTTTCAGGGTATCTTTACAGGCCTAAAGAATACAGTCAAATAAGGTTAAAGCAGTCAAAGGGGTGTTGCAACTTTAAATTAAGTATAATTACTGATTTATGATTTATGATCATTTTCACGATTAAAGGAAATTGTTTCTTTCCCTGTTCAACATAAACAAGCATAAAATAAGGTCTGGAAATGTATTTGTAAACATATAAGAAGTTCCTAAGTCACAAGTTTGTATGTCCAAACAAGAGAAAACTATTGTGTCAAGATTCAACGCGGGTCTTCAGTTCTGCACAGAAAGGATATTGATTGTGGTTAATGTGAAATTTTGTATTTGCCCCTATATTCATATAGAAATATATAGTAAGAGCGGATTGAAAAAGATTGGTATGAAAGTGTGAATGATCCTGACAAATTTTGTAATGCCAAAAAAAGGGCCCTGTGATTAGGAAAATATAGAATTTGAATTTGAATTTATATTTACATTTATCATTTTTGGTTCCCGACTGCACACCAATTAAGAAGTTAAATTCGATAATATAGTTTTTTTTAATTAAAAGGCCGTTTTTACAAAAAAAAAAAAAAAAAAAAAAAAGGAAAGAAAAATGTTCAATATATTTTGAACATTTTCCTCTTATTTCATTCGTTGGAAGATTTGTTTTTATCCATTAACAGCTATGATTTCTCTTAATACATACTCTTATTCAACCACTAAGTGATAACAGTGTTTTCCTATCAATCTGAATTTAACAATATCTAATTCAGACATGCAAAGAGGTGATGCAACCGTTTTTTATTCTTCTAAATAATAGTCCGCTTCAATTTGAAGAAAAAGAGAACCAGTGATTTGTATTTCAACTTTTGTATAATTATAGTTAGATTCAATGACTAAGAGTCATTAGAATTGTACGAAGATTGTACGAAACAACACTTGGTATATTTGAACAATACATGTTGATAATTAGACATCACATGTATTATCTGAAAGCAACCAAGACTTTAAGTTAACGCAAATCTGATGAGTCATACAATTTATTTGTCGTTTGATTTGTTTACATTTTGTCTTGTCGGGGGCGTTTGAAGCTGATTGTACTGTATGTGTTTTGATGGCGGTAACCAATAGTTGTTAACATCCACGTCCTTTAGACTCTGTTGGATAATTGTTTCATTGGCAATTATAACACATCTCCATATTATATACTTAAGGACCCATTTGAATACTTTTAAAAATAGATATGTATAGGTATAATGTAATTTTTATTCAACAAATGACATTATTTTAGTTACACACACTATTCCACTAATGATGCTTCACATAGTGCTTTAATCACACTGATTGAACCATCTCGCATTATCAATATATATTGACTTATTCGTTACCTTGCTAAACTCCAATGAAACGTAACATAACAAAAATACCGAACTTAAAGGAAAATTCAAAACGAAAAGACCCTGGCAAAATCAAAAGCTCAAATACATCAAACGAATGGAAAACAAATGTCATATTCCTGAAATGGTACAGGTATGTAGAAAATGGTGGATTAAATCTGGTTTTATAGTTAGCTAAACCTCTCACTTGTATGACAGTTCCATAAGATTCTATTATATTGACAACAATGTGTGACCAATCAAACAGACATAGAAGGAACAAATGGCAAATATAGGGGTACAGCAGTCAACATTGTGTTATAATATTAATCACTTTAAAACAAACAAATATGTCAACAAAGAAAAACAAAATGGCATTTAGACAAAGCACATAAACAAAAACGAAAGACAAGAATACAAAAATGACCATAGCACAATAACACAATGGCGGAATGTTAAAGTATCGAGCCGCGTCAAAAGGTTATTATTAAAAAAGGACTAAACAGTAAAGGTTAATCATTTACAAAGACACAAATAAAAGAACACTGTAACAAGTAATTTAGATGATAAACAACGTCAGTACCTAGAATCTATACTTCAAAACCATCATGCCTTATGAGTGAAGTTGATACGGAATATTTGTCAACAAAGTCTTGGTATCTTCCGAAGAACTTTGTTTTAGAAAAAGTACGAGACGTTCTTTGACATTATCCTGGTTCATCAACTTTCTGGTCATACAATAGTGACGTTTTATAAAATCTGAGCTAGTAGCAGCTGCAAGCTTTTGAACATCGAATGAATTGGGAAATGTATATCCCATATACAGGTGGGTGAAGTTTTATATTGCTACTAAAATGGAAACCTTGATAACCTGTAAGTATGATACAAAAGTAAACACATTGCGCGACGAAGTAGTCGAGAATATGATTCGAGATAAATTTTGCGAAGTTAAAAATTCCTACTATTGATACTTCTACCAAAATGCCTTATTAAATTATATGAATATATTTTTGTTATCAATATCAATTTAAAATTCAAATTCAAATGCTTATTGTCATATAAACTTTAAACAATAAGTTTGTAACAAAGTAAATAATAAGTATACAATATAACTAAATATATTCCATACAAACAAGTTAACACAATCATTTAATAACAGTAAATAGTATGGAATCCTTTAGGCTATTACTTTTAATGTAAGACCATAATTTATTTACCTGTGATTAAGCATAAACATCGCCTTTTCCTCATCAGACAAATCTTGAACAGAAAGTTTCTTTCCAAATTATTTGAAAATGTAATTCTATTTCTCAGTTCCCAACTTAATTTACACTGTTATGCTAATTTATAAAGGCAACAGTAGTATACCGCTGTTCAAAAGTCATAAATCGATTAAGCGTTTACAAATCCGGATCACAAACTTAAACCGAGGGAAACAACGGAACAACAAAATTACTAAACTACAACAAAAACAAACGCTAACATATAAAAAACGGACTATTTGATAACAACTGCCGTATTCCTGACTTTGGTACAGGACATTTTAAGAACAAAATGGTGGGGTGAATCTGGTTTTATTGCTCGCCAAACCTCCAGCTTATATGGCAATGTTAAACAAACCGCTTAAATGACAACATACCGTGACAGGAATACACCAGTAAAAATAAACACAAGAACACTCAGGACATATCACAAATTATGTTTTAAATATTCACAAATAAAAGACTCTGTTCTTGTGGGGTCAAAATCTAAACATTCAAGGTACATGCATATCCATATGGTATAATTTAAGAAAACTAACTAATCTAAGAAGCATACAATATATTATCAAAGCGTTGCGATGTGTTGGGGATTTATAATTTATGAAGCAAGTAAATATTATAATCTATCTTGTTCCCCAAAATCGATATTATCAATAATGTTTTAGTTATATCAACTTTTTATCAATCCGTTGGTCTTGTATTTTTCATTGATTATTATCACTTCGTTAATTTATAGTTAACAAATACCAAATATTATAAAATATGATATAATTTTTGACCAGTTGTTACTTCATTTCCCTTGTAAATATTTACTAGATTTATCATGACTAATTGATGGTCCACTCAAACAAAACGATACATTTAAATGGAAATGTTAACAAAGGCGACATGGGGTAAACGTCGATGAGACAACAATCCAACGACAAAACCAATAGACATTTACAGGTAAACATGAAGTCTTCAAATACATAAAGATGCTTAAACAATGTATCACGCTATAGATCAATTTGGATAAATTGTACACAAAACGTTTAAAGACCCGCAGCGACTCATAATCATCCATACAAAAAAAAAAGAAAAAAGAATAACAGAACAGATACGTTACCATATGACGGAAGGTATACTAGTTTTTTTTGAAATTTCAACCAACCACATGTTGTGTATTACCAGTGGCAAAAAATGGAACGTACACACCAAAAACTAGTGCACGACTTAGCATGCATATAGTGTTAGTAAGGTTATCTAAAAACTATTCTAAAATGAGTTGATTGATTTTCATTTTGGACTGTATAATTATTAACACCACGAGAAAACCTTATACACTACAGAACTATGACCATATCAATTTATTTACCCTACAATCAATGAAATGGTATTTTTATTCGATCTACAATCAGTATAACATACTCCAAAATGTTTAAACAATTTCCAATACTACTTTTTGTGCTAGTCGTATTTCTAACAATGGCGTAAGTCTATTTTTATTGCTATCTTAGTTCTTAACTGGGTTAAACGTTTTCTGAATGAGAACCTTCATGCCTTTTGTTTCTTAGTAGTTAAATTATCATTTCACATGCTTCATGTGCTTATATTGTGCTTTGAAAGAAGAAATTCCATAAGTGTAAGAGTATGTAACGCCTAACCGGTCTTATGTGATACTCTATTACTTAATGATATTTTGATATAGATGTAACATGATATGGTTTCATAATGACTTGATTTATTAAATCGGTTTAAAAATAGAAATTATTTTTTCAAAAGGGGGTCATGAGGTTTTACCTCATCAGGTAATGTGATAACAACATTACAAAATGACGAAGCGACATCAAATACTGGCACGAACACATCATGTAGTGTAAAATCGTCAAATTTCAAAACATCATTATGTAATGTTAAAGACATGCATATAAAGAATTGACAGTAAATCATTACGAAATAACAAAACCACATACACATTAAGTAATATTAAAACAACATTGAATTATGACAAAACACCATTATATATTGTTGAAATCATATAAAGATAATGACAAACCATATCATGTCATATTATGTAATATCCAAAGGTCATTAAGTAATGAATATACATTTACAAATTGAGTAATATCAAAACATCATTAAGTAATGTCAAAACCATATGTGTAAAGACAAAATTTAATAAAGTAATAATAACACCACATAACGTAATGTCAAAGTACCACATAAGATAGCTGTGGCGTTCAATATGAGAGACACATTTTGACTCATTGGTAACTTGACATTACATGTAGTTTATATAAATATGGAGAATGAACATTAAATATAAAAGAACAATAAGGGCTGTTAAACTTGTAGCATGTAGTCTTGACTTACAGATGGCACAAACGTAAGGGTATACTTCTCTTACAATGATGTATAAAACGAAAAGAAAAATCGTCAACATAAAGTACCACCTTAAGTCACAAAATACATTCTGTTCATCACGTGCTTTCTTGTTCGCAGGTTCATGATCCCTTTTCCATATGAGGCAACAGAGACTTTCCTTAAAATCTGATTCACTGAGGTTAGTTACACTGTTATCTAAAAGGTTATTTTTTTCATCTCTTGCAACACATGACGTTGAAGTTTGACTTAAAGTTATAAAAGGGTTAAAGGGAGGTACGCATCTCATGTCTGCATGCTTCATAGATACATAACCATGGGTCGGTAACCAATTTGAACCTGGGTAGTTAGTTGATGATTGACTATATGAAGGAAACTCAAATTTTTGTTCCATCCGGCATGTAGCGTCAAAGTTATTTTCAACGTTTGATCTGAATGAATTACAACGCTCAATTTTAGTTGTGCTGTCTGTAGATCCAGAAACTGTTAGTAAGCGTGAATAGCTCGTGCTGTTCTGATGCTCAAACAGTCTAGTATATACCATTTGAAGGCAAGAAAGCGGGTTGTAGGATTGTTCCTCAAAAAGATTATCATTTGTGTATGGGAGATCTATAGCAGATGACCTCGGCAAAAGCTTAGAGGTATGTTTAACGTGTCCACTTTGAGAAAGAAGCCCTGGTAAATCTGAATTAAGAGTAGAATTTGATCCAGGAATGGTAGTGTTTCCTTCTGTCCCTAAATCAACAAGTGTCAAATCATTTGGTGAATTATCTTGTTTTCTTTGAAATAGTTTGAGTTCTGCAAGTTTTTGTTTAAGAAAGGGATATTCATTTAGAATAAAAATACATCGTCTCACAGTAAGGTTCTGTACCTCAAGTAGGTAGTTAATAAGTTCGTCGCGTGATTGAATATCAGAAACATCCTGCATGACGTAGGATAAGAATGTACCTCCACTAATTGAATAGGAAAGTGGCTGCTGTTCATTTAGATGAATGACTGACGCCTTTGCAGGTTGAAACACCAACTCATTAAATGCATTTGGTACCAAAGCTATCGCTTCCTGTGCATGCCAAGAAATACTTCCTGCACGGTAATCCAGACTTCCCGTCGTTATATGTCTTATCTGGTCATCAAATCCTGGTCCGCCGAGTCTTTTGATAACCTTGAAGAGAAGCTTAAGCATTTAGTACAAATCACAATATTCTACATAGTTAGATAAACTTTTCCTATTATGACAAATTTCTACTTATGAAACCTCTAATTCCCATTTATTGTTGATTATTAAGTTGGTCAATGACAATTGTATCGCATCTGCTTTTTTTTCATTCTTTACGATAAATTTTGGTTTGAAAGTAAGACATACATACACACAGGTTATTGGAGGAAACCAAAATATTAATGATATTGTTTTAGCGAGCATGTAGTAGAGATCATTCGTTTTATGTTTATTCAATATTCTATTTTATAACAGAAGGATGAATGTTTAATCTCCAATACCAAGCGGCAAATACTGAATAAATTACTTCGGACGAGAATTTGTGTGTGAATGTTTTATGAACTATACTACAACGATAAGTTGATCTTAATTTTTACTGTTCTAGTTTGCAAAAACAGAAGCCCTCGATACCTAGACAATCAAAACTCATAGGTCATAGATATCAATCTGACAATGCCATGCCAGAAAAACAAAAGACGACGAAAAGACAGATAAGTCCATTAAATACATAGAAAACTAAAGACCGATCATTTTTTTTTTAAATCGAGGCGTAATTGTATTTTGGAGTGTCGTTTCTAATTTCCTTTATATGTGCAAATTCTGAAATGCTATAAAGACTGACTAGTTTTAAAATGACCTACCTCTATCAATGTATGTGACATGTTTTCACACTCATGCTCTTTTAGTTTACCGAAGTCTGTGTGATATAATTTGTTCCTAGAAGTGTGTATTCGAACACCATCAGCTGCGAAACTAATGTCTTTGTCTTGTGGATGGCAACCAAAGCCAGACAATGGTTCATCTAACACAGTATTTCGTAATACACGTACCAATGTCGTCAAGTCCATATCGTCTGACGTTACAGGGGCTTTACAAATATAAATCAATATTGATGAAATAAATGTAATGACTTGTTGCTAACCTATGGCGAGTCAAACGTTCAAACGTTCAAATATTCTTTATATTAGATATATTTTCTTAAATATAGAAAATGTATTCATAAAACAAATATATTCCTAAAAATCAAATATGTGTTCATTCGAAAAAGATTTGTTCATGAACTATATATATACGTGAACATATCATATATGTACATAGAAAATTAAGTTATGTTGGGGACAATTGACATTATAACACACCAACAAATATGCCCTATAAATTGCATTTTTGAATACTTAGTCGTATACTCGTACAATTGTGTATTTGGTTTGATTGCATTGACCATTTAATGATATGAGGTAAGTGTAAGATTTTTCGAGATTGAACAAATCCGATCCTTCCAAATTGTCTAAAAAATGAAAAAAAATTTTCATCTTAACAGTCGTCTTTTAAAAATAAGAGATAATGTCCCGTTTAAAAAAGAAATTATCATAATCATTTTATTTTTATAATTACTCATTTAAATGTTTCACATCGCTAACACGAGTTTAAAATAATAGGACGCTGAATCAAATTAACTGATTTCCTTGTCACTATTAATACAATAAATTGTCCGTAAAGTCATAATATGGTTCAAAATGCTTAAAAATATTTTGAAATTATTGTCGCAATACGGGAATTTTCAGATAGAATTTTAAACTCCAAATCAGACAATAGTGTTATATTCTTTTCGTTCTTTATTTATTACGCATTCATTTTTCTATTTTCTTTATTATCGTCAACATTATTATTATTATTATTATTATTTACATAATTCGTTTGATAAATATGAATTTGTTCGCTGGTTAAAATAGTAAAACATATTACAGTGGGGAACATTGGCGGCATTCTGGTAGCGCCAAAGAATAATAAGACAACATTTATGTTCAATCGAATGTTTGAAGTTGGGAAAGATTGAAGTTCTATGGTTAACGTTTGTATATAGACTTGAACAGAATGCAACTATGAATGTGAATATTTTGTGACAAACATACATTCTGCATGACAATGGTATTCATAGGAATCACAAACGGGCACTGAACTGTTAGACACGTGGTTATGTCCATAAATGAGTCTAGAATTAAATGCACCGTTGTAGGTCATACTTAATTTTTTAATAGAAATATACATATATGTTCAAAATCAATTTACCATCATGATGTTGTAAAACGAACCTAGGGATGCAAGTGAAAAGGACTTTAATTTCTTGGTTAGACAGTTTAACATTTTCTCTTGTAAAAATTGATAGTCATTATAGTTATTAATTCTTACCTCCTCCTGGTGGGTATAATCTGTCGTACTCTTGACGACTTATTCTATGGGTTATGGAATACTTGAAATTCTCTAGTATTTTTGGTAATTTATTTGGTGTAAGCAGTATATTGAATTTATTACGAAGAGCTTTGGTACATAGATCAACCAGCTTTTCAAGACGTATGAATTGATCTTCCCTCTTGCTAACTGCCGCCATGACTGTTTGTATAATACAAGCGGAGATTTTATCTTCTAGCTTGAAAATGGAAAAAAGCTATATAAAATATATAAACATGGTGTTAATATTTGTACAAACTTTCTGACAGAATGTCTTTATATTAACTCAAAAAACAATGAGTCATCTTTCTTCTTATATATTGAAATAACGAATCCAATGTCACTAACGTAATAGGATGATGTCTTTGATGCGAATGTTGTCGGTTACGTTAATTCACATTAAACATGTTAAATGCATGTTGTTGCATCTCAAGTATGATTTTTAGTTGGATGAGCTATTCCCTTACATAATTTGTAATATATGGATGCACAAAGAGTAAAGTAAACCAAAATTGAATCCAAGGATTTGATTCGGATCAGGTATAATGAATCGTCTTTACTAAGTTTAACTAATGAAGAAACCCCGGTCCCTCAAAAGCTTATGAAATGTGTCAGTGCAATATATTATATGACGACGTCGTGCTTACCTTTTCATTATTTTTTATCACTGGTTTCTTGTATTTGTGTTTTAGGTCTTCTATATACCTTGGTTACGTTCCTATTTGGAATGATTAGAAATAAAATAAAGTCCACTTAAAATTCATTTTTATGTTAGTCAGTTTTTCATCAGGAATCTCGTTAACAGTCTAATTTATTTGTTTTTATTTTTTGCCCTATTTTTGACATTTTTACCTATTATGTCTGTTTTTTTTGTTCACACATTGTTGTCAATATAATGGAATTTTATGCGACTGTCATACAAGTGAGAGGGTTTGCTAACTATAAAATCAGGTTTAATTTACCATTTTCTACATACGGGAATGCCTGTACTAAGTCAGGAATATGACCGTTGTTGTCCATTCGTTTGATGTTTTTTTTTTATATCGTAAGAATATAGCTTACGAAGTTGAACCTTTTTAGACTTACAGTCCACAACCACAGAAATTGACGCAATTGATTAAAATGACATTAAATCGCACTTTTACTGCTGTAGTTGTTCCTGTTATTACCCCAATCACGCAACAAGCTACTTTGATACATTATTAGGAAATACAAGACCAATGGGATAATCATTCATGACAGTATTTTGTTATAGTTATTCATAACGCCTGCAATTTTATGAAAACAATATCTATAACTTATTGTAAGTAATCTTCAGTTGTTTTCTTTTAAGTCAAATTAAAAAAAAAATTGAAAAATGTTCTCTCTCTATTCTTTATTACAAGCAGTTATGATAAAAGGGAAGCAAGGAAGTGACAAAGGTGGCTATATAATTCAAATTGTAAAATAAAAAAGTGATCCTCATGTGATTTAGATAAGTGCAACATAGTTTTTATCCATCGATACATGAAAGACATCTAAAATAGTAAGCCAGATAGATGGAGGTAAATCCAGTAAAGCGCTTCGGACGCTATACCACTTCTGGTTGACTTTTAATTCCGAGGATACCATCAGCTCATGCATCTGTCCATAGGTACCAACATTATTCTTTATATACATGTGTACTTCTCCGTTGCTTATTTGATAAATTCTGATTAGTAAATGAGCAATCAAACTATACCATTTACAAATTGATTAAGAAACACTTCACAGAAAGCAGAAAAGAAAGCCAAAAACGAACTTAAATAGCAGGGTGGTATAAAATGTCTAATAAGGGTCAGCATATCTTCTGTCGTTTTACTCGATCCTATTTCTTATTGATTAATTCATTTATTGGTGGATTAGTTTGAAAATAAACTGAATCAGATGCGGTTGTTAATTAAAATAATTATATCACATTATCGGAATTTCATTTAAACAGACTATTATAAGGAGTTTTATTAAACTATTTATGATATTTTAAATCAACTCACGCTACACCTCGCCAAACACACTAGATTCACCGTTGTGCAGTACCCTTGTGACAATAGTTTCTTTTTATTCCTTATCTTGACGTATCATGCAAAAGTTAGTCAATAAAGGAGAGTCAAAAATACTTTTCAATTTTTTATATACCTTCCTGATTAAATTTCGTCAATAAGTGTTACATGCTCTTCGGGGAGATGCTGAATAAGAAGTAAAACATATTAGAAAGAATAAGCCGGAGTTCGGAAAACGTAAACTCTGCTTTCAACAATGAGCAAAACCCATACCGAATAGTCAGCTTTGAAATGCCCCAAAATGACAAATGTAAAACAATTCAGACGAGAAAACCAACGTCCTGATTTATGTTCATGAAGAAAGTTAAAAGAATGTTCCTTTTCACTTTGAAACGATATTTGTATTTATCGTAATGTATTGATTGACGATATTAATGAGATTAAACACATAAGATATTCAAGTAATTCTTACTATTTCATAGTAATTTGTAACGGCTCTAATAATACATGTAATAAGATAACATCACATTTTCCTTTCAGAAAGAATCAATTTGACTAGTGGAACGTTTCTTTTCTGTTTTGGTCCACTAAATATAGAACACTAAAGAAACGGATTTAATCAATTTGTTCAAGTTGTTTAAAAAGTTCGTGACCATAAAAACCAAAAAAGCCTAATAAAAACAAAAAAAAGAAACGATCATATTTTTACCGAAAATGAAAGATTTGAAAATTTGTAAACTGCTGTTGCTTTAGATTTACAGTTAAAATGTAACAACTATATATGACACCTGTCCCCATACAACGGCTGTTGTAAAATTGTGTTTTTTTCTGCTTTTGTTTTATGATCCTTTCTTAAATTGCTACCTTTGCGTTTTTGTTTACTGCCATCACCAAAAATCTACTGACACCTCTTATTTGTAGATGAAATTATTATTTTTATTTTAAGACATTTAACCTGAGAAACTCAACGTTCTTTTTTTTTTATTTTGGTCCACTTAAGGAATAAAACAAAAGTAAGCGATTTGATAAGTATGTTTAAAATTTTGTTTTAAACGGCACTGTCCTAAACATGCCTCTTGCATTTAATATTGTTGAATAGAATACAATATGTGTCAGCAAAAGTCGTTCGACTACAAAACGTCTGAAAGCAACGTAAACAGACACCAAAACATACCAATTACATTAAAAATTTGGTATTTAAAAAAATTCAAAATCTAAGTTACGTTAATCGGAAATCCATAAATATGAGTAAGCATTATCCATTGTATCAATATATTTTTGGTTTGATTGTATCTGTTAAATAATATTCCCAGGATTTCAAGTCTTTTGACCATATTTATTACTAAATAATGCTATTAATATCATTTCAATTAGTAAAATGATTGGTAGTATAACTATTTTAGTATTGTTCGTTGTCTCCAAAGTCGTAGTCAAAGAATACTTTTTGCTGATTAATATTTCAAAGACAGAGTAAGGCCTTGGACACCTAAAACAACTGTCACCTCAGTGCTTGTTCAAAACGGCCCCTACCACTGATTTGACTTGCGTCTTGTATTTTAGTTACATAGTTATGCTATTTGATATTAATCAGCCGTTGTGGGTTATGTAGCCTAACAACTCGACAATGATTAAAATTCATAAGTTTATATGTAAGTTAAAATTGTTCTTGAGAAACAATTTTTTAAAGTTGATATCATTTTTTTTTAAAAGTTTTGTCCTCCCCAAACTTGGCTGTACTATTTGTTTTAATACATTGGATATCAAAGGATATAAATGTTGTCTAAAACGTATTTATCTTAGTTCAGACAGAGATGAGGATATATGTAAATGATAAATTAACCAAACACCATTTTAGATGTCAACAACACATTTAACATGTTCAAACAAGTTAAGTAGTTGTTATCATACATCATACAGTATTGTGCAAATTTATTAGAGACACTGTCAATAATTGAAAATTCTGATAAATGTTAAAATTGTCATATCAAGGGTCTTTGATAATGAATCATTATTGTTGTCATTTGAATGGGTAAAAACAGTGTATCAGAGAATATCTGATTAGATTGGCATAAAACACAAAACACAAGTAAGATAAACAGAAAAGACACAATGTACCGATATAGGAGTACTTGCAGTTACTTAACGCTTGTTCGAATCCAAATACAACAAATAATAGAAGCGGGGTTCCTAGTCTAAAATATCAATCAGTACCACATGAACACATCCATTGTGTTTAGTATACAAACATTAAAAAGTATCTTGCATTGCATGTTTTTTTAGGTGAAAATGATTACTACTATAAATGTTTGTTTTATCTTCTTTGTCTTAATTTTGTTTGTTTAATTTTCATTTAAGGTCATACACTTCAATTTTGATCCCAAGGTAATTTTCAACGAAAATTTGCATACAAGTTATTCTTAACCTAGTCAATTCAAGTATGTTATAAAAATATACTTTCACTTTGTAACAATGAGTCATTAAGATCTGTAAACCATTTGAAGATAAAATCCGTTCGATTTAAACGATATTTAGATGTCTAGTTTCTTTCTTGTCAAATAATGATAATTTCGTTCAAATCATTTTATGAATTAAGTGTTGACGGGTGCCATATGTGAATCAGGATCTGCTAACCTTTCCAGAGCAATTGAGATCATCACCGTTTTTTTGTTAGGTTTGTGTTGCTCAGTCTTTAGTTTTGTTATACAGTTATGTTTTATGTAGACTGTTGTCTGTATGTTCGTCATTTGTGTCGCTTTTTGCCATGGTGTTGTTAGTTTTTCTTCGACTTGAATATAAAAAAATATATACCTTCTTTGTATTTTCAGTCCCTCTTCTTGAGTGAGCACATCTGTGTTGACATGAATTATTATTGATATGGTCATAATTATAAATTAACTGTTTACAAAACGTATGGATTACCGTAGCTGTATATAGCAAAACGATTCAGACTTTTGGGTCTTCAATTCTTTTCAACATTTTTCTTTATTTTGTCTTTTTTTTTATGCAAGCGTCACTGATGAGTCTTTTGTAGCAGAGATACGCGTCTGGCGTACAAAACTTTCATTTTGTTATCTATGAAGAGTTTTTGAAACGTTAGTAAACAAGTCATTGTTGAGTAACACATCGATAAAAGCAGATTAAAAAGTATTTGCATTTAACTATTGTACAATGTACGTCTTATCATATGCAACATTAAAATATTTGATCTTGTTTTTTAGAAACAAATCTTTTAAACAAATTAGATTGACTCCCAAAGATTTCAACATTTGTAATTTTCAAAAATTCAACGCTATGTGCTTCAAAACAATCCATTTACAATCAAGTTGAAGTCAATACGATGTACGTCAATTGTATTAAGATATATATGATTTCATTCAACACAGAATAACACTAAGACATTTGTGATACACAATTAACAAAATCAGAGAAAATGGGATGATTGCAAATATTACGTAACACGATCACTGTTATTGTGCCGTAGTGGTAATTGGTTTAAATTATAAGATACTCGGAACAGGATCACACTATTGCTTGTTATCTAAAACCTGTCCATCCACCTTTCGGTGCATACTAGCACTGTGAACGATATCTAATATTAATAACAGTAAACGTTCTCATGAAATTTTGTACAAATTATTTCTAAGCGGAAAAAGTTCCTATTGATTTGAACAATATTAGGACATTTCATTGCAGACTATACTTGTCAGACAATCATTTTTTGAAAATCGATGGATAAATACAGTTTAAATGATTTTGTTAAAGTCATTGCAGAAGAAGAACTGATTAAAATTTCACGTATTGCATTCGTGTACGCTTATAACTTCGTCATATTCTACCCTGAAATATTGATTGTAACTTAAATCCGAAATAAACTGTTGATAACAAAACATTCATGATTCGCATGGAATGTTATATAACAAGTAATAAATTGGTTTAGATTAGTTCGTTGTCTGTGGGTATCAACTCCTTAATTTATAAGAAACATATTTCAAATCTGATTTTGTAGTTGCAAAAAGAAAAACGTTTTCAAATATGTTGATAACATTCTCACACTAGCAAATAAATTATGTGAAGAATATACATCTGATAATTAAAATTAGATCAATTATTGTATTGCTCAAGGGTAATACTGAATCCACAACTGCAACCGATAGTCAAACAGCATAACTATGTTAAGGATGTTCGCTCCTATAGTTTTTGAATTTTTGCCAGAAATTTGGAATCCTCTGGTTTTATCCATGTAGTGCCATCAAAAATTTTGCCAACGAACCCCTACTTTTCTTTCCATAATTTGATTACATATAATTTAAAATGTCATCCTTGAAAATCCTAAAAAATCCTTGCTATTTTTCATCGTTTTTGAAAGAAAAAAGGTGCCAATGTTAAATGTAAGAGAATTCCGGAGAGAATTTTTACCACCAAATTTTCAATGGCTTATATCTCGAAAACAAGCACACGGAACCTTTATTTTTTTCTGCTTTTGTAGTTTCCTTATTCATGTACTATCAATTTATAACAGTCGTTCAATAAGTTTGCTATTTTAGAACAGAGAAGTGAACAAAAAATATTCCCCAACTGAATTTGGTAAATTAAGTTTGAGTTTCGTTATTACATTGAAAGGTGTCGGGCATAAGAAGATAGCACTAGTTTTTTGTCGTTGTCTTGCTTTATCATCAGCCATATTGTATGCAAGATATGTTAGCCTTCTTTGATACCTGAGATTTCCTCTGATTTTGTTCATGTTGCTCAGTCTTTAATTTTATATGTACATGTAGTGGTTTGTAGACGGTTGTCTTTTTGTCGTTTTTCAGCCATGAAAGCCTTCGACTTATGAGTGTGAAAATCCTTTTTACATTTTCTGTCTCCACTTTAGACCACAAAGTTACCATTGTACCTTAGATAAGTATTGCACTATTTGACTTTTACCGTTATTTAGCAGAGTTAGATCGATATCCAGATATTTATAGATTTAACAATATCATTCATGTCATGATGCATTGATAGATGTCAACTTCAAAATTCCACCGTGTACTAACCACTTTTCAATCGTTCAAGGTTTTTATAAAATTAGAATTTATATCTGAATAATAGATTTATGCTAATCATTTTGAATTTTGAAATTATATTGACAGACTTCCTCATAGTATATATATAAAAAAAAAAAAAAAACGAAAACGTTTATGTTTATTTTTTTTTATGTCGTTAATTTTTAAAAACACATCATCAACAGTAACGAGTAAAAATGAAAAAAACATATTTAAGGGGCCAACTACGTACTAATAAATCAGTTTTTGAAAGTGTGAACTATCAATTTCAATGAAGTAACTTCTACCAGCGCCTACATATTAAATATGAATAAGAAGATGTTGTTTGATCGCTAATGAGACAACTCTACACCAGAGACAAAATGACGTAAATTATATATCTCCAATGGATTTGATGTTCTAGAGCTTGCGTTTCAATCATGAAAAAGGTATTAAACAAAGGGTTCCAAGGACATGAAGTGCTGAAGGTGAAATTATTCATTCGAAAATTTTACGGAAGCGATCACCAGTTGGTTGACCGTTATAAAGCATCTGTTTCACAGATGACCACAAATATGTTCCAATTGTCTTAACCACAATTCCGTCCTCTTCTCTTCGAATCAAACCTACCGAATTAGACTTGAGTATGACGACAGGTGCCACCCGAGGAACAGGTTTGCTAACACTTCTGAAGCACACTAGTTTTGGTGGAGTTCGTATTGCTTTGCTTTAGTTTTCTATGTTGTGTTTTGTATACTGTAATTTTTTTTTGGCCATGGAAATTGGCAGTTTATTTTCAATTTATGAATTTGAATTTACCTTTGGTATCTTTTACCTATTTGTTTTTTCCACCATTCTGTCCACTTTAGCACTTTAAATGACAACTTATATAAATATCAGTGGGTTCACATGAAATTTTGTACACTTTTAAATCTATGTAGAGAACAATTTCTTTTGATTTTGAATTATAAGATTGTGTGTTGCTGACCATACTTGTCAGACAATGACCTTTTACAGCAAAATGTCTGATAAATTTAGTGTTGATATTTTAGTCATACTCATTGTTGAGTATGAATTGATCAAAAGTTGAGTTAATAATATTGATACTCTCCTTTTGAACTTCCCTGCATATTCTACCCTGAAAAGTTTACCGTAATTCATATATATATTCAAACATACTGGATACAAAACAACATTCCACAGTGAGCCTCTCATTGAATGTCACATAAAAAATAAGAAACTGGTAAAGTTTAGTTCATTGGCAAATATCAAATCTCATTATTAATATGTTGTGCTCGAAAAAAAAAAAAAAAAAAAAAAATCCTGGGAAAAAAATGCTTCAAATATCGGATTGACATTGTCACATGAACTAATAATGTGTACAAGGATTGAACATTTATTTTATGCTTAAATCCGTTATACCACATATAAAGAATGTCTCATGTGGAGGATATAATGTTTTGCTTACCCTAAGTCATACTTTTAAAAGGCTTTTAAAAAAAGTAAATTTAGATTTTTATACAAATTTATACTTATGAAGAAGATCTTGATTACTCATGTTACTATAACCGAGCAGCTTGCATTTAAGTTGTTAGAAAGCTCGATACAACAGGATGGCCAGATATTAATTGATTAAATAGAATTAATCCCTCTTTCATACGAAAGCACGAAGTTATCATCATCATTAAAGTTTTTAATCTCTTCTTGATATTTTGTGCATTTAATTGTTCTAAAAATAAAGTGTGATAGTAAACCATATCGTAATAACAGATTGATAATAACTAAAGAATTAACTTCTATAAATAAAAAATAGAAATAATAGAATCATGGTAAAACACCTTATATTAAAAACAAATTACATATCTAGATATCGCCTTTTATTTTGTTATTGTCCCTGCATATTTCAGAAAAAAAATTTAAAATCAGTCGGAGAGAGCTTTACATATCAGGCCGGCACCGGGTCAGAAAACGATTTCACAGTACACTCAGTTTTGGAAAAAAATATTTTTTTAATTCTTTATTCTGATTGGTCAAAAAAAAAAGTACTATCAGTCCATCATATAAAATACTTTAAAACGTCCAATTAATTTTCAAAAAGATCTGTGTTTCTCATTTCCATGAGACAATAACTGCTTCTATGTTGTATATCCACTGCAATTATATAGCCGGCTTTAATCTATAACACCATCATGGTTTAGTTATTATAAGATTTGCTATATTTAAAAAGAAATGATTTGAGATATCTAACATTCAATAATAAATAATACAAATTCAAATTCAATACTTACAAAACAGATATACAGGATACAAATTTTCAGAATAGTATGTCATTTGAATTGAAATAAGTCAAAAAGAACATGCGTGTGGTATGCTACATGTATTTAACATTTCCGTTTCGATCACCTTTCAATTTTATAAATGTCAAATAAATATTGCACATGCCAATGTTCAATTGTGACAACAAACAGTCATAATAATTGCCTTAAAAGGTTGTAAATATATTCAAATAAATCAATAATTTTATGTTAGAAATTTTAATTTTAAACATATATAAAAAAACAAATAAAAAACAATTTCTTTTGTCATTTTATAAATATACCAAGTGATTTATTTTATTAACTGTTTAAATGTTAACCGTTAATATTTACCGATTTTTGTGTTTTGTCTGAGAGCTTTCTTCTTACGTCCTGGATTAAAGTAGTTATCAGGTCACTGGTCTGTTTATCAATGAATTGATCAGTGTAAATTCAGTATCATCAACCCTTAAGATTCCTCGTCCCTAGACAAGGAGAAAACATGATATTTTCATCATCTGTCTGGACTCAAACAAAATTCTCAGCATAGTAGGGGTGATCAGACAGATTTTTATCAATCAATCAGGTTAAATGGATTAAATATTTGTTCAAAGGGAAATGATAATCTTTCCATTCAATTAAATAGACATATGCTTATATATGCCAATGCATGAAATATACATTTATTGAATTATAATACTCCATTGATTATTGAGTTTTCTGCATACTGAAATATGAGGAAGTTACTATTTACTATAGTTTTATTGATTACAAGCAACAAAATCCAATACATCTTTCCCCCTACAAATAATATTGGAATAGTCTTCAATGTCTGCAGAAGACAGAAATTTCAGACATTTCAATCAAATATGATTTTAGAGAAAGATACAACTAAAATTTTGTGGGAGTGTCATTCTAATCCATACATGGCAACTCAGTCATCCTTTTTACTGACTCATGGGGAAAGTTTTGAAGTTATCTAATGTTGAAATTTATTCTGATATGCAATCTGTTTCAATATTTTTTTATTTGAAATGAGGAAATTTTATAATTGAGATGGAAACAAGGTTTCTAGATTTTTTATATATTTTTTTCAGCCTTTCCATTCTGTAAATCTGGGATAATACTATGATTAGATTGATGTCTGATGGAAATTTGAGCCACTCCATTCTTTCAATCAGAAATACTTATCAAAATAATATATCAATTTATATAAAAAACAGAAAACCAAAACTACTGGAAGGAACATGATAAATGGGAAAAATGGATCAAATAAAAAAATGGTGGGAGAAACTCAGCACAGTATTGGAGAAAAATTATGAGTACACTGTGTAGCATGTTGCTTCTGCCGCATATCAACACTGAAGAAAGTTGTGGAGACATAACGAATAACTTTGATGCATTTATGATGAAATTTTATTTTTCAGACAAAACATTTTTGAACCACCAGTGATGCAAATGAACTGAAAACTTTGATGTTTCAAACCACATGCACGACGAAAAAATATTAGAAGGGATCATGTTATTTCATCAAAATACAGTTTTCAAGACAGCGATACATAACCTAATCGGACAACTGTTTCAATTAAGGGGTGGGGTATCAAGGAAATGAATCTATTTTGTCACTTCAAATATAGCACTCCATTTGTATAGCTAACTCAGATCTCTAGCACCATGTTTTTTTTTTGCGTCGTTTTATTTTTCAATCAATTGTCACAAAGAAAGTCTTGTCTGCTTGATTCATTAGTTCATATTGTTAATTATAAGTTTGAATCATTTTTATGAAGACTCGTATGAACCTGAAATGGTATGCACCATTATAACGATTATGCTATTCTGCACAATGCAGTATTTTGGCTGAATGATCTTGAGCTTATTGCAGATCAAGTAGAGGCTATGCCTAATGTTAATTTGGTAAGCAAAGGAGCCAATGATGGACGAAGGGTCGCAACATGCAGATGTACTTTACAAATGTTACACGTTCAATGATTTTTTATCACTCATATAATAGCTTGTTTATATTTGCATGGGAAATAATTTATCCTGTCTGAGAGTAAATATATAATAGGTTTTATAAACACATTTTAAAACAGCGGTAAAGTGGTTATCCAGCTTGCTGTTCAATCGTTCATTCAGTTGAATCTCAAGATCTTTATAGACCCTTCTAGCCATGAAGTGGGTATACATCGTCAACTGTCTTTTTCTGTGCTTAATTTGTGGTGGCCCATACCTAATGGATCTGTAATATAACAATACTTAAGTGTGTATATATGCCATATATAGTTATCCGTATCAGACTATTGTTCCTTATCTTGTTTAAACCTTTACTTTTAAGTCTACTTAAAGTTTTGAAAAGACACCATACTGGAGGATAACACTAACTAATTAGGCATCGCCGATTCATTACATATATTTGTGGATTTTGGTTGATTTGAAACTCAAGGCTGCACCCCCTAATTTTCACTTCCAGTCGGAAAAAATATGTATTACTAAATTAAGAATGAAATTCTATTATAAAGAACAAACCTCCACTACAAAAGATGAATGTTCGGTGACTTGTGTCACTTTAACCTGTAATTTTTGCTCGATTAACTTGGTTTTTTTGGTATAGATTAATTTTTTCGGTACTGGAAATAATATACCAATTATTCCTTATTTTTTAGAAGATCTTGGGTAGTAAACATAAAGTGTACCAACAAGCAGGTCAGTTCTAACTGATTTTCTTCAGCTAAAAATGTTTTTTTCCAGCTGAGTAACATGATGACGGCATGATTCTATGTCTTTGCCTGATAAAATAAAAACAAAACAAAGAGAATATACAAATGAACAGTCGGATTAAATTTTACTCGTTTGAAATCACGATGTCTTCACAGTCGTATATGTTAAAAGCGTTTACCTTATATGTAAACGTTTGGTTATTACTATATATTAAAAAGTTAAATCACAAAAAAACTGAACTCCGAGGAAAATTCAAAACAGGAAGTCCCTAATCAAATGGCAAAATCAAAAGCACAAACACATCAAACGTATGGACAACAACTGTCATATTCCTGACTTGGTACAGGCATTTTCTTATGTAGAAAATGGTGGATTGAACCTGGTTTTATAGCGTCATTATTAAATAAATAGTTTAAACATTATTTATTTAATAATGTTTAAATAAATCTTCTTTTTATATAGAAAACTGATATCGGTCGAATAGATATCCTATTCGGTTAGTTTACCTCTTTTCTTGAAAAAATGACAATAGCATGTTATTGCCTCGATCCAAAGATCGCGGTATTTGTCTGACAATGAATTTTGTACGATAATATTTCATATGTAATTTTGTGATCATGAGCTTGCTCTATACATATTCTGATTCACCGTATCGGTCATGTTAGCAGCAGTATATACGTATAAAGTATCTGTCATTAATATATTGTCATCGATAATAATGTATGCAATATATTTGTATGGACACATTTTAGACAGAAGATGCCATAAAACCATTTATTTGTGATTTGTCAGTCGTTTCACAAAAAAGCCTATCCAATAGAGTAAGTTGCGTGATATGACAGATCATTAAGGACAGAATAAAATTGAGAATGGAAATGGGGAATGTGTCAAAGAGACAACAACCCGACCGTAGAGCAGACAACAGCCGAAGGCCACCAATGGGTCTTCAATGCAGCGAGAAACTCCCGCTCCCGGAGGCGTCCTTCAGCTGGCCCCTAAACAAATATGTATACTAGTTCAGTGATAATGGACGTCATACTAAACTCCAAATTATACACAGGAAACTAAAATTAAAAATGATACAAGACTAACAAAGGCCAGTGGCTCCTGACTTAGGACAGGCGCAAAAATGCGGCGGGGTTAAACATGTTTTTTGATATCTCAACCCGCCCCCTATACCTCTAGCAAATGTAGAAAAAAACAAAAGCACAACAGTACTCTCAGTAAAACTCAGTATAAGAGAAGTCCGAGTCCGATGTCAGAATAGGAAACAAAAGAAAATAAACAAAATGACAATAATACATAAATAACAACAGACTACTAGCAGTTACTGACATGCCAGCTCCAGACCTCAATTAAACTGATTGAAAGATTATGTCTTCATCATATGAATATCAGGCACAATCCCTCCTGTTAGGGGTTTAGTATTATACCGTCATAAAATATATGAGAAGAACATAACCTGTGTCATGCCAACAACTGGTTTTAGAATAAATGTGTTTAATTCCGATGCAAAGACCCTATAAGTGAATCAATATTAAAGCCAAAATATGCAATCTTTAATGACCTGACAACAGTATCGTAACTATATCCCTTCTTAATAAGTCCGTTTAAAGGTTTTGTTAGCTTTTGAGGTGAATACTGACATTTTTGTGCTTTGTAAAGAATATTACCATAAAAGATTGGTGTGAAATACCCGAACGTATAAGATGTCTGCATGTTGAGTTATATTTACGAATGATGTCCTTATACCGATGATAACATTTAGTAAATGTTTTGATTAGTTTATGATATCGAAAACCCTGGTGTAATAATTTTTCAGTAATACAAATAAATTTCTCTCGCTAAAATCTAATACGTTGTTACATACACGTGCGAATCATACAAGTTGAGATATATAAACATCATAAGATGGTGACAAGCGAACGTCACCATCTAAAAATGGATAATTAACGATAGGAAATGAAAAATCATCTCTTTTATCATAAATTTTTGTATTAAGCTTTCCGTTAATGATATTGATATCAAGATCGAGGAAAGGAAAGTGGTCATTGTTAGTATTAGTTTTATTTAAAGTAAGTTTCTTTAGTATACATACTGAAGTCGTCATTATTGAGAGTCAATATATCATCCAAATATATATAAGTATTGTTAAAGTTTTGTATCAGATGTTGTTTCGATGGGTCTTTGCTGATTTTAGCCATAAATTGTAACTGATAACAATACAAAAACAGGTCCGCAATAAGTGGTGCACAGTTAGTCCCCCTTGGAATTCCGATAACTTGACGATATACGGAATCTCCAAAGCGAACAAAAATGTTATCAAGTAAAAATTCAAAGGCAGATATAGTATCAAAGCATGCAAATTTATTATCAGGTTTTTGATTGTACCAAGTGTATTGGTAAGTAGAATAGACAATTTAGTAGTGGAACAATGACTTGAATACGAAATAAATCTATATTTGTAAGGTGATTTGTGTAGCTTCGGAAGCCAGTACATAGTTGGGACTTTCATTGTTTTTGGTTCTGCTTGTAAAGAAGTAGCTAATAGTTTATGTTTGTTACAGATATCGTTTTCCGAAAATGAAGTCAGTTGGAATGTTGGTGAATTCGTGATTTCCTTTTTGCAGAACCTCAATGTAAAATTTACGTCAAACTGTAATGATATTATTAGCAGCTTTATCAGCCGGGACAAAAACAAATTCCTTGGCTAGTTCTTTTAGTTTATGTTTGATACGAGAATTAGGATTTTTATGGTTGTTGTTAAAGGCTGGATCTGACCTATAAAATTTACCAGGTGGTAAGCAATTAAGCATATTTGGAAGGAGGGGTGGAGCTAAGTTATAAATATCACACACAGCATCTGTTGACAATACCAACACATGGCTAAACTCACGTTTATCAGTGGCAATAATACAAAAGGTTATATACTGATAAAATTCCAATCAATGGAATAAACAAGGAATAAGTTTTAAAATTTACCTTTTAATTATTCTGAATATTAGACTTCGGTGAAAGAAAATAATAAATACAATTACATTCAACTCCAACTCTCGAAATTGTAATAAATTATTCATGTTATTGTTCCCTTTCCTTTTGTTTTGTTTTTTCTTTTTGTATATATTGTTAATATAACGAGACCAGATTTTATCTCTAAATTTATACGTTGCTTTTTTGAAGTTTTTCTTCCCCTTTTTACTCCGTGGTATCCTATGATCATTGAGATGGGACACTGATGTATATTCATGATCAACGTTTTCGTTCCAATGACACACGGCTAAGTTATTTCTTGCATTGTACTGTTAATCCCCAATAGAAATTCTCTTATTTTGATAAATGTTTATTATATTATCAAAACTTTCCACATAAAAAGTGTCTCTGCCAAGAATGTAGTCATTTGCATATTTGTAAATATTCGATCCGAGGATGGCATTCACAAGTAGTTTTTCAGCTACTGGATCCGAAATCACAGTCTGCGAAGGTTCATAATTAGTATCTTTCCGACATCTAGAACTTTCACTACAACCAGTATGGATATTTTTGTAGTGGTCTAAAATATTCAACAAGGATGATTTCAACATTTCTTTCTGTTGGTTACAATTTCTTATGCACCAATGTACGTGTGTTGCCACGGGCTCTACTTTATCACTCAACTGAAAACACCACGTTTTGCTTTAAGAATATTGAGGCCCGGATGAAATCTTTTTCATTGTTGTTTTCATTGCCTTCACACTATGCCAAGTATCATTTTGGTTGAACGTTTCAGTTTCTTCTCGGATGTATTTGTTTATTGACAAATTTCTGTCGTGGCAATGAACACCGACTCGTACATCTTTATCCTTCATGTACTGGTAAATACGCACGGTTCCAATTTTTTCATGGCGCTGGGAAACGATATCATGAGCCTTTGTAACATGCTCACATTTTAAAACTTTGTGAGTTTTTTCTCCAATTGCTACAACACTAGTGTCTTTTGCATTTTTCCTCCATCCATGGCGTGCATCGGACATAATGTCTATTGAGTCAAGGTCTTCATATGAAGCAATTTCCTCTAATAAGGCAGTGTCAATACATTTATTATATTCCTCTTGTATATGTTGTTGGTGTTTATTGAAGAAGCTTGTTCTCTTTTCCACATTTAACATGCCTATTCCGGAACCACTAACAAATCGTTTGTAGTCTGAAGGAAGTATACCACTGCATACAATACCATGGTTTACCCTGCTGTTTATTAGATACTCCTTTGTTGGTAAATAAGGAGACGACGACCAAGAAAAAACATGTGGTGTCTCCTGGTTACCACATTTCAAATTGGTTTTAACTACATGTCCCTTTTGAATAAGTCTATTAGTACACAGGTTATGACTGCACTGCCTTGCATGCCATTCTGAAAATTGAATGCAACGGCGAAATGAATCCTCAGCAATAAAGAAAATTTTCTGGATCAGTCTTCTTGGTCCTAATATATGTGCTTGGACACATTGCTGGCCCAGGATTTTCATCTTCATTGTCAAACCATTTTTCAAAGCTTCAAGTACTTGTAAGTTTCCCATGGGCCTATTGCATTTCTTTGTAAGTTCACTTCGAATTTTAGTTAGTTTATCAAAAATGATTTTTTTCTTTTCCTCTTTTCCAGAAAGTTCAATTCTGAAACTAGGAGTTCTTTTGCGAATTTTCTGCTCATTCTCTGACATTTTCTCTTTTTTTCTTTATGAATACGTTGTGATGTATATAAAGTTTACAAATGAAATGGATACATGAAATGAGACCTAAGAAATTCTTCCAGGAATATTCCATGAAATGGAATAGGTGAATTTGTATTTTTTTTCTTTTTATTTCATTATAGTAATATATTTTGCATATATCATTAAGACATACTTTTTTATAAATGAATATCCTTTTTTATTTTATTTGGTCATCTTCTTTTTTAATTTGAAAATCTTTAACCAACTGTTGCTAATTTCCCCCTACTTGACAGTTCCACACTAAAAATCAGCAGGTGTATTATGATGCTGTGGAATGTTTCCGCCAAATATTTCTGATAGTAAGCAAAACATGTGTATGTGTAATATAATAACTGAGGCTTACTTAAAGGTTATCATTTTAATTGAATAATAAATTTAATTAATTAAGGAAATTTAGAAAAGATAAACATGTTTTATGTAAAGGGAAATTTATCAGCAAAATAAATTGTGATAAAAAGCAGAATTTCTTTGACAATTTATTCTCAAATAAAATACTTGTCCCAAGATTACCCTAACTACTGAGTGTTCATTAGAAAAAGAGTGAGAGAGTGACATATATTTAAAAAAAATATGGAGGAGACAGTAAATAATTCAATATCAGTTTTGTCATTAGAAGTTACACAAGAGCAGAGTGAGGCAATTTTTCATTTTTTTGCACACAATGATTGGGAATTTAATGACATATCTGGTGAAAATGCTAGTGTTGAGGAAAATGAGTCAAATGAAGGAGATTTCTTCATTGCACAAGATGAAAACTCAGAGGAATGTCCTAATTGTTTATGCCGGCCATGCATAACAAATGAAAGGAACAGACAGTTGTGGTGGGAAAATGAAAATTACCCTGAACATGAACGGAATGCATATTTGAGAAAAGACAAGTATAAACGTTTTTGGACCAATTTGTTACATAGGGGAGTTTGGAAAGACCGTAGGTACTTATTGCGAAAGAGAGAGTCACTAAGAAGAGATCCTCGAAGACATAAATTTGTATATCATCGCAGGGATTTAATGCCTAAGTGTGTGCTTGAGCTAGTGAGACAGTGTTTTCCAAACTTACCAGAACAACAATACATGGGTCACATGTGGGAATAATAACTCAGAAATATAAGTGCTGATTAGAAATATATTTAATTGACATGATGAATCATTTGGTGTTTGTAAATTGGATGCAAAAGTTCTCCTGCCTCTAAGGTAAGCTGATTTGTTATCAGCATGCTGATATGCAGGAAAGCATGGTATTTCCTACTTCCTGTGTAAACAATAACAATAAAAGCT
Organism: Mytilus californianus; assembly: GCF_021869535.1. Classification (NCBI taxonomy): domain Eukaryota; kingdom Metazoa; phylum Mollusca; class Bivalvia; order Mytilida; family Mytilidae; genus Mytilus; species Mytilus californianus. Next base: position 40,776,518 of record NW_026262712.1, read on the forward strand.
CCGCCTTCATCTGTCAGTCTGGGAAATTCAAAATTTGAAAATCTTGCCCCTTGAGTATTTACAACCTTGATATTTCTTCAAATACAAGTTATTTTTCAGCAATTTTTTGTGAATAGGTGTATGGTTGTTGTTCCTCCTTGAGTGCTAAATTTCATGTGAATAAAAAAAATTGTTGAAAGTAATATTTGAAAAAATGTGCTCTAATTTTGAAAACTGGAAGAAAACCTAAGAAACCATGATATTTTTCATTGGCAGCTATTTATACCCCAAGTCCGGTCTTGAAGAGTAAAATGTTCTTTAAAATGTTGTATACGTATATCAACTATCTTCATTATTGAATTGAAAAAAGAGTCCAAAGATTTTTTGTCAGCTTTTTCACGTTTTATCCATTTCAAACAGTAAGCACGAAGTGAGTCGTGGATGATATTACGCTCATTCCAACTATAATTAACGGGGGGCGATATCAAGGTCCTTAACTGAGGAATGATTTTAACTCTCGGTCGCGAACGATGTTAAGGTTTTCTGTTATAACATGGGAAATGGGGCCATAAGTGTATTCGGAATTACTACAATTACATGACGTAGGTGTATTTTCACTGATATTTACATCTTTACAGACTTGGCTATAATCAAACACAAATTTCCGGGTAGATTTCTTGTAAATATAACAAATAAAAGGGAGTTCAGTATTATCAAAATATCCAGGAATTTGTTCTTTAACAGAATGGTCGTTAAAAATACCGGCAATATTTACAAAATCAAAACCTTTATTGACATACTTTATTTTAATAAAATGTGTTTTATGATCTTCAGGGCGATCAATTTTGGGAAACAGTTTAGAATAACAATATGCCATTAGAAACATATTTGTTTCGTTTGATTTTTCTTCTATATTCGTAGAAAAAGGGTTGATTTAATTAATTTAATTAGTAAATGTTATTGCTGACAATTATAAAATGCTTCGTCTTCCTGAAAACAAAGTACTATTACACTTAACGATGTTCATATGTAACATGTAAATATGCAATTCAAATAAATTAAGAACTTGTTTGTTCGCTTGTATTGCATAAACACTTGTAACAGAATATTGCATTTCTAAATTTTTCTGAAAGATAGCCTCACATATCTTGAATAAGTTTATGTAAAGTATTGTATTGCTGAATTATATATTTATCCAATTAATTGCAATACTCATAGAAGAATACCCTAAAATAATACTGATTGAATAACAATGAGATGAAGAACAACGACCAAGAGTTATTGTTGTTTTCTCTCTTTTCTTCAATCACAAATTGATTAAAATTGTTATAGAGTTGTCTCTCTTTGCCTGTTGTTATTGTAATTCACAGATTAAAATACTACATGCTGTCTGTATACTATACTCAGTTGTGTAGAGGTTCCATCCTCTGTTATGCATTGATAACCTTTACCACTTATATACAAAAAACAATCATTCAAATAAACATACATTTATTACACCAACTTGTGTTTACATTTTCATGACTAGAATATACATTTGTACTTTGTGGCATTACTTTGGCTACAGAGTATTCTATAATATTTTGTTGAGACGCCAGGGTGACTACCGATTACCTATACACAATGGCTATCAGCTGACCTATGTTGACAAAGTGTCATAAAACCCCTGGTAGTTAAACATGGTTACACCACCACCTACCATGGGGAGTGACCGGGGAAAACACTTGTATTACCAATGCTCCAATTATTAGTGCCAGGTGTAGGCCTCCCCTCTAAAAGAGTAGACGGAGGAGGTCCCAGAGTTACCCATCTGTAGACCCCACCGTTACCACTAACCACATTTTCCAAACCTTCAAATTGTAGAACTTGTCATGCCCAGAGCAAGGGCCGAGTGAAATAATCCCCAATCACTACCAGTCTCCCTGGACCGCCACATGAGAGCCCAAGTCAGCTACCAAATGGTCTGACTTGGGTTCTCACCTCCACAAAATTTCAATTATTGAGGCATTGTGGAAAATTTGATTTTGTTGTGCTTAGAAAAGACTCATACACCCCCCCCCCCCCCCCCCCCCCGCCTTTTCTCCCCTTGTATATTGTTTAAGAAAACCTGATTTCCAGTTTGTGATAAATGAGTTCCATCTGTTCTGTATAAAGACACTTTCCTTGCCATAATGTTCTCATGTTAAAAAGCTTTCCCCCTGTTTTTAATTACAAAGTTTTTGACCACTGAATTAACTCTTTTCCTCTTCTGTTCCATTCTTGGACCAGCATTTAAGGGTGCAATATGCCAGTATCTGCGTTGTAGCATTGAAGACCAGTTTATTATAACACTTTTGAATAATGCCTGGTAACGAAGGATAGAACATTTTACATTTTCAAATAAACCCTTCCCTGTCAATTCTAAATCTGTCAAATCATTAGCTCAACAGTGAATAATCATGAAATAAGGAAAGGCAAAAATTTCTTTTTCGCATCCAATAGGGAGTCCAAATCTTTTAACTGTAAACCAGGTTGACCAATCCAGTATGTTGTGACTCCTTTGGACTCCAGTCCAAGGTTGGTCCTACCATATTTCTTTGCATCTACATTGGCCTAGACGTGTATGCCAGCAGAAACTGGAGTGAGGATTGGCATTAAAGGATTTAAACAAGTCATGGTAGCTGTATGTATCGGTTATAAAAATTATATTGGTTATGTTGTGCCAGACTGACAGTTACTTGTATCGCAACGCTGATTCAGCTTACTATACGCCACCGTACTAAGTGTTTCGTAGTTTAACGGTACTGCATGCAAGATAAAGAAAGTGCACCAATAACGGCAGTTATAATGTAACGAGAGATATATAAACTGTATACAACATCACCGTCGAACTGTCGTATAACATTGATATTTAATGAATAATCAATCGTATTCTGTAACAAAATGCCATTTGCGCTAACATTACTTTCTTCTTGTTTGAAAGTTCAAACACATAGCTTTTACAATCCGAATTGAGTATGGAAGATAAGAGTAGCACGTGTCAGCTGTAACGACCAACGAAAAATAACAATAAATGCACTAGTATATGTCTTAAAAAATAATGAACAATTTGGTATGATTACAATATGCATTTAATATTCGAATTACAAAAGAAATCTACGTCTTGTTTTCCTTTGTCATTAATCCGGATTTAACGAGATATTTTCATGCCATGTTACCTTTTCTATAGTTTCAGTACTACAATCCAACCCGCCGCCAAGGATACACGGACAGTTCCGGTATGACTTTATATTACACACCAAAGCTCAGGAAGTTTGATGCAGGAGTTTCACCTTTGGAAGTGACACATTTTTCAGTTCCACCCGGACGTGAATCGTATGAAGTAGTGAGCGCATGCCCAGGAGATTGCACTGTTTTGCAGGTTGCATCTCCAATCTACATTATACTTGGTATGAATCATATGCACAGGCTAGGTAAGTGTTATGCAAATCTTTAAAAAGACTTAGCAGTAATGTTTGACAAACTAAAAACATGTTTATGACTAATTATATGACAATATGTAACAAACTACAAACCACTTGAACTCACAAAAAATGTGAATGATCTCAGGTGCTCTAAACGGGTAAGAAGATCCTTGTTCATGTGTGGTACCCGTCGTTTTGCTCTTATGAGTAAAAATTGAATGATAAATCTCAATCGGGGATGTCACATTCAAGGAAAAGGAGACGGGATTGTGGTATTAAATAATAAAATAAGTATTTCGGAGAGGAATTGAGCTAAATCTGTTAACCACCACGCTTTGATACTACATGCATCGCATTTAATTCAGATGTGTACGATTTAAAAATTCCTCGTTGTGTGAAATGTAGTAGATTTTATCCCCGATCAAGCGAAACCAGATTTAACAGGTATTTACTGCTCTTCCGCTGAACAAACATCTTTTAAGAATTAAAAGCAAAGAAGTAAGAAACTATTTGTCCAGGTTTTATAACATGCCTTTCCTGTCGGCTTTTACTTTGTAATCTAGCGCCTTAAAAAAGAAACTTCGTGGCTGTCTTCTTAAAAGCAGTTTTTATATTAATATTTAATTTACATGTTTTCGTTTTGAAAATGCGAAAATAAGCCTTATAAGGTCAACTTCAGTGGTAAGATAATGTAGAAAATAGTTCATATCTAATATACCTGTTATCAACACAAAACCAAAAACGTCCACATATGTATACATAGAAGTGATACATTGCAATGCACCTTGCATTGTTTAGTAAACTTGTATTAATATTTTTTTAAAATGTTTTTAGGTAGGAAACAAAGAATAGAGATCCATAGAGGTGTTAAACTACAACAGATTGTCACAAATGATACTAATTATAAAGTTGTTCATCCACATTATTTTTGGTAAGCTATTTGTTCTTTAGAAATCTATTGTACAACTGTTTCTGTATTAAGCCGACCGTATATAAAAATGTTATATCTTTTGACAATATACCATATGAATGATATTTAATTCTGTCCCAGGATGTTTGCAAAAAGAAAATCAAAATTGCAGTATTTTCACCAGTTAAATTTTCGTCAAGACATAGGTTCTTAAAGATCAAAATTAAGAAAAGAAATATGATAGGCCTGAGCTCTTAATTATTTCTACAATAGATGCATTTGAGAAAAACATGATAATACTTTCGGGAACAGTCGTCTCTTGATTTTCATAGGCTATTCACATAGGTTTTGATAGTTTATGGAAACATACCATAGTCGATGAATTGTTTCCAAAATCTGATACTCAACATCTACTTTTATTACTAAGAAGCTCAAAACTACCCCACGCAAAGTTGGTATGATTATTCATTTGGGTCCGTTTTGGTCGTATAGCTCATAACTTTTTTATGTATTTATACATCTTTGGTTTTCAGATGTTTGGGTTTGAGCCTACCTAATTTTCATTTTATTTTACTTTTGACCTTTTTACCAGGTATAAACAACCAATACAATTATTGCCAGGAGACATGTTGAAAATGACCTGTGAATACAGTTCTACTTCAGAAAATAATACTTTAGAGTGGGATGTGTCATGGCGAGGAGAAATGTGTAAAGGTTTACTTTTGTACTATCCCAAACAAAGTTGGCCCCATAACAAAAAAATATGGAAAACGATGATAAGACAAACAACAACCAACAAACAACACTCATTCGATGATTTCACATTTGACGAAAAGAGAACGTGGTTATGACCACAACTGCAACATATCCATAGTTGTCTGTAACTCCGATTTAGTTAACGGTGGACAAAATCATAAAAGCCTCCATAAACCTTTGAAAGGTTTGACGACCTCAACTTAACCACTACATGTACTATGTACTCTTGAGTTATGGATTACGGCTTAAGCTATTTAGAAAATTTCCCAGGAAAGTATTAACAATGTTCAGAGCATTATTTCAAAAGTGTCTATATATCTGAACTAGTAGAGGGACAGGAAATTTAAAGTCGTCAATATCGATTGCATCATTGGGATTGATATTTGAAATTTATGTTGAAATAGGTGAGGTTTATGTTTAAGATGTGACATGCAGACATATATCGTTAAAGTGAAGAGGTGTTTTCGATTGAAACGATGTTTGTTTAGTAATATAGCCTTGAAAAATTGCATTTGTTCATTTATTGGCTACCTGTCATAGTTGAAATGACATAACGGATTTCAACTGAAGTTCAATACAAGAATAACAAATTCACTTATCATCAATTTGCAAGAAGTTTTTTCGAATATCCATGTAGCAAAATGCAAGCAAACCAAGAAGAGCTGCACCAGGTCCTAAAGTACTGGCAACCATCGTCACCGCAGCCCCACCACCAAGCTTAAGAAGGGCTTCCTTGGTATTTCTGTAGATTTGTGTTCTTTTTCGATCAGTTCCATACACATGTGTAGTGTTATGATTACAGACATTTATTATCAAATGTTCAGTTCCATCTCCGAGTCTGAACTTATATAATTCATCATATAATCCCCCAGTGACGTAAACTGATATTGTTACATCGGTCTCACCATCAATATAGTCGTGAATACGTTGTCTTAAATCCTGCAATTGCTCTTTACATTCTGTGGTTAAATGAAGGTTATCTCGTAAAATAAAATCCGGAATAGACGATGAATTGGTTACTTGAGTAAAGGCTTGCTTCTATAAAATATTAGAAAAAAAACGTTGTTACTCTTTAAGTTAATCTCATTAGCCTTTTCATGCTATATAAGGGAATTATAATGATAAATTTAAAAAAAGTAGTAATGTTACAAACACATTCAACAAAAAAAAAAATAAAGAATAAGATAAACGAAACAACACCAATTTATAAATGATGAAAGAAATATTTGACTAGGAATCCAGTAAATATGACCGAGAAAAAACACATAACCGGCTTTTTGATTTATATCAACGGAATAGAAGAGGGCACAGAGATGAAAAAACAATATCAATACGTGTAAATATTATAATCATTTCTACATTAATGTCGAATAGTTATCAAAATACACGGAAAGAATTAGAAAAATTGTGAATCCTGATAAGGTTAAAGTTAATAATTTGCTACTACAGAAATAATACTGTGTCATACTACAACAGAGGGGATCCCTAATGTGACATTTTTTACTTAGGGATCATATAGTAAAATTAAGACCTTTTCAATAGATTAATTTGAAGAATTAGCAGATTAGGAGATGTAAGCCCTGAAACAGAACCCAAAAATGATTTCAAATATTTGTATCAATTCTTGTTCTTGTTCTAAAGAATATTATGCATGGTTTTCCGACATTCTTCTCGTGACGCACGAATAATTTTATTTCATAGAAAGTACATTCCTGCTGTAAAAGCCAGTCGCTCAATTACTGTAACAAGTGATAAATATGTTTTATAACAGTTACAAACTACAAATGCATGTTTATTATATATAGTCATGCAACTGCAATAGGTTTTGCTTTGATTTTTAATTTTGATTTGCATTCTAGTATTGGAATTCATTTATGAGAAAATTAGACTTAAGGTAGAAATTTAGCAAACTTGATAAAGAAAATGATCGGCTTTGTGTTGACCGCTAACAATCGCAGCTTCACTTAAAAACAATTTGCAATAAGTCGCATAGGACAAAAGCGAAAGAGTAATGGACAGTGCTTGACAATTCCGTTAGTAAGTGTAAATGCATTTTTAAGTATAACTTTTGAAAATACTCATATTTTTTTCAATATACCAAATTTAGTTTTCTAAACGTCCCATCTAACCATACACTTTCTTGAATTTAAGTTGTATATCAAAGGTCGTGGCAAATACTGTTGATCAATAAATATCTAACAAAAAAGGGAAATCAGTGATATCCGAATCACAATAACCATAAATAAACATACACCAGACATAACTACTCCAGGTTTAAACAATGTCAATTTCAGTTGACTTTTAAAAGGTCATATGCCTATCCAACCTAATGAAAAAAGACCACATGGTTTAATCATACACCAGTATGATGTTGTAGCAAAGGTCAACATCTACATCGTCTAATTGACCTTTGACATTGACCCGAATTTCAAAGTCATTGGTTTTGGATCTAAAATCGGAAAACACCAGATCTTTCAAAGTATGGTTGAAAAGTTATACTGGTTTCAAATATTTAAGAGAAAAAACTGTTACAAAAAGTCCAGAAAGCACTTCGACTCAATTGTATTCAAGTCAAAACTCAAAACCAATGACTTGTGAAAACCTTATATTGCTAACTGTTACAGTGTCTGAGCTATACTGATATCAAAAAATGTTCAAAGTTTATAACAATTCTTGACTAATGACTTTGACCTCAGTTTCCTTATAGACAGATGACTACATATAACATATTCTAGTTCTCTATTACTTAAAGGTTATGAATTCAATCCAAATATCACTTGATATTAGATGTTATTGGACCTCTTAGGTCAAAATTGACAATTGATAAGCCAAATGCATAAAAGTATTATATAACACACTGACAGTATTTTTAATGTAATGATATGATACACATATCATGCCAGAACATAACCACCTGCTACAGGGGAAATTTTCCTCGGGAAATTTCAGTTGACCAGCTGATAAATATAAGATTTACAACATATGAAAAATAATTCTTAAATGTTATTTATATACGTTAATCAGGAAGCTGTAAAACACAGATAACTTGAAGAGTTTTTTATTATCAAATCTATTTACAAAACTTGTCATTTAAAGAACCTTGCAACAAAACACTTGTCAGTTGTCAATCTTTACATTATTGTCCAATTCGACAGCTAACAGGCTGCGGATGAAATTACAAAACTGTGGAAGGTACTTATGGAGAACAAAACACATACCAGCAAACACAGCAAATGTCAATATATGTACGTTTTTGGGTTTGGATATGACGCTGTTGATCCTCCGAATATTGCGTTTCAAGCTAGTGAATTTGCTGATGTTAAGCTGTATAATCGTAGGCTCTCTATTTGTCATGTTCACAAGAAATTCATTAGTTCCATTCCCACTCTTAAATGTGAAAGAATTAGATTCATTGTCGTAAACATTTACTGTTGCATTTTCCCATATATCGGATTGATCATTGTGTTGAACGTAATCAATTAATGCTTGTAAAAGTTTTCTTAACTGGTCTTTCGTTTTATCTACATCAACTCCTTCGTTGCCGATGAACTTGATAATGGCTTTTGCGATTGTTCGTTTGTTAATGACGGGCACTTGTATTTTCTCATCAAAGAATTCCTTACGCACTGCTTTCACCATATTTACTTCGCCATTTTCCAAATAAAGTACCCAGCTATCACTTCTTTTGCCACTGAAGATGCAGAACACTTTACGTCTATCTGATATTATTGAAATTTCCGTATTTTCCCAATCATTTTCGACTTTATTTTCACGTATTTCTTTCAAAAGAACATTAGTAAATTGAGGAGCCAAAGAAGGGTCGAAGATATTTTCAAACTTGTAAGATATCTTTTGGATTGCATTTTCGTCTATAACGGCTACATGCTCTTCGAGGATATTCTAAATCAGAAAAATGTTGATGTTTAGTTTTTTTGTACAAGTGATAGTTAATTATTTATTTTCTAACAAAAAGAGTAAACTTAATGGGCATATATGTTTTACGTATATAAGGCTCAAATCTATACCCAATCTCAAATCTATGTCCTTTCCTCAAATATGTGTTCTATCTTATATTGAGTCATAGCCGTTACAAATGCTGTCTTTTCTTCCCTGAAGTACGTGTCCATTTCATGTACTGTGTTTTTTATCGCATCACAATCATCTTGACTTCAGCATTATCAATATGTCGTCTAGTTAAAAGATCTGAAGAAAATGCCACCCGTAAAAAGGAGCAATAGTCAATGTATTTTTGTGGACTGTTTTCCTCTAGAATTTTACAGAGACAACAGGAAATAATATACAAATATCTAAATGCGGACGTGGCAGAAGTCATTTAGATTTTTAAGAAACGACATTTATCACTAACAAAGCGAAGATTGCTTAACGTATAATGATAAATATTTCATGCACATCTAGGACGGGACAAGGAGCTTGAAATATGTAAAAATATGTAACGACTAGACATAGATTTGAGAAAAGGACAAACATTTTAAGCCGTATTTTTTAAATGGACGTATATTTGCGAATGACTTAACGATTGAACATATATTTGAGAAAATGACACAGATGTGAATCCGTACACGGATTTGAGGCTTATATATATACTAAACCCACGGTTTTTGATTGGGTCCATATTGCACACTCTTTAATTTTCTATGTTTTGCTTTGAAACCTTTTGATTTGTCGTTTTGCTCTTTTTTATCATGGCCATATTGCCAATTCGAAATCGACCTATGCATTCATATATTTCTTTGGTATCTCCTGTCTCTCTCTTTAAACATTTTCTACAACGTGAACTCGTAGGTTTCCATAATGACATTGAGAACAACATTGATCACGACTACATGTAAACGAAAGTTATTCATCCTTTATATCTGTTTTGATTGGTCGGCAACTTCTTAATTGAAGCATTAGGTATAAATAGTTTTTATGCCTATGCATGCAGTCATTACCTTTTTAAAAGTTTACTTTATAGCTGGCATTTCCACTGTTGTTCAAATTATTATATTTGGAGCAGACAAACAAAAATCCTCGTCGGCAGTATACCGGAGCAATAGCTCCGTTTATCTAAGTTTGCTCTAGTTCTATAGAAATATCTGATTCAGACCCGACTTATTAACTGGCTGTATTTGAACGGGATATGAGAATGCCAGCACCTACTACATATAAGAACAGGTTTTCCTTTGACCGGTTATGAAAAAGGTCAGCTTTTTACAGTTAATAGTGATCAGCACTGTAATGGGCAGCCTAAGTCGTGTTGTTAAGTAACGGTTGTCTAATTTTCATTGTCGAAATATGAAGAAAAAAGTATCATAGAGAATGGACACTACGTCAACTATGTTAAATACAGTTGTAAATGTTATCCCTTGCAATTAATTGAAGAAATAAATAATATAAGTTATTTTGCTAATTTATTTCATGTAGTTGTTTTTTTTTAAAACGTTTTGGCAATATCCGTGTTCATCGTGTACGTTCGGTACATGCTATTAATTATGAAGAAACAAATATTTCTGCCTTTAATAATACCACGCAGCATACATTTTGAAGTACAGTCCATTCTCAGTTACCACATAAACAGGTTTCATCTTAATAAAACATAAGCAATTTTAGCACCCTAACTTTAAGCTAGCAAATTATTTACGAACAGTATAAAAATACTATTCTTATTATGCAGAAACATCTTTCATAAAACTCAAACTACTGATTTAAATTAAAACAAACACAAGAAATGCTGGTACTCTCAACTGAGAACAGACAACAAATGTAGTAATATGTATATCAATTAACCAATAGTGCTTTCATTCATATCATACATTCCGTCGTAAGTTTTTAAATGTGGTGTACTAGTTTGTAACATATTTTGGCCCTGAGCATTGCTGAAAGGAACATACCTGTAGAAATGTGAATCTATTGGTACCATTAACATCAATTAAAGATACAGCATGAATTTTAAAATTCCCCAATATATTTATTAATTGTACGAACCTCGGACATTTCAGGGATGTTACAATAAATCATGAATATAAGGAGTAGTTTTTTACTATTAGTTTTTTTAGTGGTAGTTGAGAACTCTAAAGAACGATGTTTTTCTGATAACGAAAAAAGATAAGAAATACTGTTAAACAGATTCTTATCAAAGTGGTACAAATGCTATGTTCGAAACTATTTTAGACTTGATTCTGCAAAAGAAATTTTGATTATCACATGTGTTGTGTTGTGCCTGAACATTAATTGTACAAATTTGCTAAACTTTTATTAAAACCATACTTTAAAATACAAGTATATGGTCTATGAAGAAAAAACTTTTAGTAAACATTAGATTCACGTTCAACACAATAATAGAACTTTTTGTCTATCAATGTGGATATAACAATTTGAAAAGTGTTTTTAAAATTAGTTAACGTGCTAAATATCTTATCAGAGTTTAAATTCATACACAATGATTACTTGGAACATATACTTTTGGAAGGCTATATGTTCCAAGTAATTCTAGGTTGAAAAAAAATAGGATACTAATTTAAAAACTATGCAATTGAGGAAATAGTTATCTTGTTACTGACTATCTAGTCAGGGGACAATTTTGGATCAAACAGATATGCATTTAAACAAAAGAGTAAAAACTTCTAAACGAAAATTATTCAATTTTAGCTGTGTCTCTTACTTGAAAAAATTAACATGATATAAACGAGACAATTACGAGGTGAATATATGAGATTTTAATAGGAATCAGCTACTGTTGCCTTTAATATACAACCAACATGAGAAGTACTCAGCGGCGAAGGGATCAAAGTAGTTAAATACACTATCACTTGCATATTAACACTGAATTTGTAAGTTCGAAACTTGCACTTAAAGGGTGCGTTTTTCAGACTTAATTGTCAGTTTTAATACCGAAGGTTAATGTTTCTCTCCGGCTTTCGCCGCCGCCAAAATAAAAAAAAAACTGACCATCACAAGATATTAAATAGTGCTGAAAATCAATCAATCAATCAACAAAAACATGTATCAATTATTAATTGCACCTGTTCCCCAGCGATCGCTACTGTACTGTAGGTATTTTGTTTTGTTTTGTGTTTGTTTGTACATGTTGTAGTTTTGTTTTGACTTTGTGAGCCTTCTTCAAAAATGTTATAATATGTAAACTTTTAAAACTGTTAACAATTAACAGTCGTTATGGAAATTGAGGCGACAGTAGTTAAATGATATTCAAATAGTTTTTGGCAGCTCAGATATTTAGGTAAATATAGATTCTGCCACTCGAGACCGTTAAATTTTCAAATTTAAAACGCGAGGCTCGTCTTTTCGAACGACATGCAAAAAATTTGTGTTCTTTCTACGTGTCATCATCAGGCATGGTTGCCTTTTTTGGTGACGTCACAATAGGATTTTCTGAGAAAAGTAAGAAAATCTGACGTCATAATCGAATTTTAACCAATGGAGAACTGAGATTAAACGAACCACACGTTGATTAAATAAAATGTCAACAGGTCAGGAAAAGGATAAATCGAGTAAGAATTAGAAAAAACTAATGTATCTTTCTTTTGTACACAAAATAATAAATTTGACCAACGGAACTCGTTTTTTTTTGGTTTTGTTTTCCACATATCGACCCCATGAAATATAAAACAAAAGTGAACAATTTGAAAAATATATTTGAAGGTCATGCTAACACCACCACATATGATCTATGTAAACCATTATATCTTTCAAAATGTTGAATAGAATATGTTTATTGTAAAAAGTCGCTTGACATTAAAAAGCTGATGGAAATCAAATACACCGTTGATTATAATGCTATTTAATACTGTTTGGTATTTCAACATTCTAAATTTCGTCTGATATGTCTGATCTATAATCGAAATACAAAAAAAACGAATTAACTAGTTTTATAATAAATCTTAATTAATTTAGTTTGATTATTGTTATTACTACAATTATTATTCGATTTATCACTCTCGTTATTCCTACTATCATTATTAAAATTATCATTATCATAATTTCTATAATCATTCTTTTGCGTATTCCGTTTATTTAAAATGACGAGAAAGACAAAAAAAGAAACCTTTTTTCTTGTCCCTTCACAATCATATTCTTCTTGTATATAACATATTTTGTTTTACATGTCAATTGCTGATTATATACAACGAAGCTTATAAAAATATGAAAAGATTTAAATGATAATATTCTATTTTTGCACGTTCATTTAAGGATACTTTCATCAAATCAAATCAATTCTGATTTTTTTATTTTTTTAGTCTGTTGTGTTATATGTCTGTGATGTGTGTTTACACAGTATTTGCTGTTGAATCCTAATTATTGTTACGCATTTAACATTTTATGTCTGTTAGGTGGCTCGGTTCTTTCCATTTAACACAAATATAAACACCTGTCATACAGGTGTGAGATTAAGCTAATTAGAAACCAGGTTTAACCAAAATTGTCTTTGGAAAAACCTGCGTTATATTTTTCTCAGATTTTATTGAGTTTTCTCTGTTTGAACTTATTTTGGTTTTTGTATATACAAACGGCCAGAATTAAATTTATGCCAAGGAAAATCATAAACAGAACATTACATAAATAAATATATATGTAAACGAATAAAATAATAATAATAATAATAATAATAATAATAATAATAATAATAATAATTGAAAACTATCAATTGCAGATTTCCCATGTATGTTTAAGCAAATTTATCTTCTGTTTTATTAAATAATTAGGTGAAAAACGTTTCTAAACCGATATTTAATTAATCTAAATACAAACTACTCACTTGTTGCTTTGTCTGTATAGGGAAATTACTAGAGATAAATACCTTAATTATATAAACATCACCAATCACCATCATTCAAATAGTTTAGTGTAAACTGAATGGGGCTCGTAAAATGTCATTGTATCATGTAATGTTTTGTTGGAAAACAATTGAAGGAATGATACTTGGTCGAATAACTTCCACATTATGCAAGGTTGATATAATTTAAATTCTAGAGATATTTAATCCCATTACCACGAAAAAATACGATCTAGCATATCAACACTTAAAAACAACCGATATAAACCGAATAGATTACCACTTTTAAACTTTTAGAAAAACAAACATTTTTTATGGGCTTCCTACTAACAATATTTTGGTGAGCATTGATATAAGTTGCTGACCGATGAAAAACAACCATAATATATCAAACAAATTGAATTACCTGCTTTCATTATTATGATGATTATGATGTATATTTTTGATACATATGAACATAGAAATAAATGCATGTTGATGTTAAAACTTGCTTAAATAAACACTTAATGCACAAATATCATTCATAAAATTATCAGTTGTCCGATCGGAAATGGGTTTAAAATTTCTTTCTTGAAATATTGAAAAGGATACAACCCGAACATCGCTTAGTGAAATAATAAGCAAAAGCGTTTATTAATCATGAGAGTAAAATAAAAATAGTATTACAAAATTACCGAACTCCATTGTATATTCAAAAGGAACAAATTATAACATGTTTTTTCAAGTAAGTTCCATATAAAAAATATGTCAATCAAAAAAAATAATACTTAGGTATATTTTACTTTCTATGTATAAACATCTGTTATAGGTAAATAAAAATAAGTGCATGCGTCCGAAACGCTTTTCAGGATTTACCTTAATCAGGAACTCTCAAAGCCGAATATTTAAAAACCGATAATGTATAAGAACCGAAACAGATGAAGAGCCATATGCAAAAAAAAAAAAACATAATAAAAATAGCCAAATCAATCTAAGGTCAATTTTGCCTGAGCGAGTTGAAACCTTCAATGCTTTAATACATATAACAATTGAAACAGTAAATACAATGAAATGAAGATACAAATAAGTTTTACTTCCGAAAACTCCAACGAAATGCATTTGTTGCTCCCATTATACTGCTTTTAAGCAGTGTAAGGTATTAACTTGAGGTATATTTGAATACAAGAAATGAGTTTTTGGTATGAACACTCATTTAAGCTCAATTTTGAAAGTTGTGAAAAAGCGCTTTTTCATTAGCTCTTCCTAGAAATATACTGCAACTCAATATTCGTCGAGTTTCCCTCATGAAATATTTTTTTTTAAATAATGATAACATGCTTTCGATAAAAAGATAGACAAATAGGTCATGACATAGTCATATTAAAAGGAGTGTGTTCAGTATGGGTCATATTTGGTTCCGAAGATTAAATTCATTGTTTCAAGATAAAAAGACACTTCAGAAAGTTACATCAAACTTTTTTTGAACAGCTTTTCTGATGAATGGTTAAAAGTTAAAACCCAAAAAGGCAATCAGTAGGGATTTTGATAAAATTTAACAGAAACATTTGGATTCAGACAAAGTTAGGCCAAGGATTTTTTGTCGACGCATGCGCTTTTTGTCAATGTACAACATGTACTTGTTTTCATCGATTTTTTTTGGAATATCAAAATATGTGGTGTTTGTGAGGTCATGAAAAGAACTTCAATACATTGATATAGACAAATTTCTTTTCTAGTCATTATTTTTACTATGATTCATTGTGATGTTGGTCAATACTTCTTCATATTGAATTTTAGTTAAAACTAGTGGCACTTTTAGGGTCTTATCGCACCTACTCCTTATGTAATCTGTGAATTTATTTATTTTTGTAGGTACCAATTGTCATAGATTTTCATTAATATTTCATTTCGTACTTTTGATAAAGTCTGCATATAATGCTATCGAATATTTGTAATGTTTTGTTCATTTGAATCTATGATTCATATGTAACCATAAAATCTACAAAAATTGGTATGCCACAAATTGTAATCAATTCACAGCAATTATAATCCCTCTTTAAAACTCAATAAATCTTACCTGCATTGTATGTTGTTTATTTTACAGTCCAATGTTAAATGATAGCGGACGATTCGCAAATGTTCCTTAAATACAAATAGAAATTAAATGATATGTCTTTTAAAATTGCATTGGTGTGTATCGTTTTTACCTGGGCGGGATTAGATAATTATTGACAGCGTTTTTTTCTATGTTTAAATTCACAATTTCTTTATTATACAGACTTTAATTTTTTATCAAAACTAAAAGTTTAAACTATGCCTTGGCCATTATATTCCTTATTGAAAAAAAAAAAAAAAAAAATCAAGGCATACGTTATGAATTTCATGAGTCAGTAAGTTATTAAACAGCCTCTTCTAGTTCCCGAAAATGAAGTTGTTTTTATTGCTTGCTATTTCTTTATTCGACAGATTGGTTAAGCCGATAGATGGGTTTTTCAATAGACATCTAGTATTTTTATTGAATCAAAATTTTAGTTTTTGAGATATATTTGTTTTATTTGTTATTGGCATAAGCTAGTTTTAAGTATCCGTGAATATTCTGAGATCTGTACTGTCTTTTGTGTATTTTGTAATTTTTTTTGTGCTTTGTATCGGTCAAATAAGTTAATCTCTTTACATATAAATTTATTAGTTTGTTCTGATTTTGTGCTGTTACACCGCTGTCCCACATCAGAGGAAGAGTTTGGTTTCATCAAACATTTTCATCACCGACATTTCCTGTATGCCGCACCTTCCAGTATGTCTATAGAATTGTTTGTGTTCTGAAAGGGGTAGTCGACATATCAGTGAAACAATTTATGTAGCCTTGAATCCTGAAAATTATCATGCATAGAGCTGAAAACAATTTAAACAATAACAATAAACAACACGATCTACAAACCGAGACATGATTACAATGATCTATGGACTCTTTATATAAGTTATCATCCATAAATAATCTGTATAATAGATAAAAAGAATATATCAGCATCAAAATAATCAACTAGACAAAGTAAACAAATTAGACAGTTTGTAATATTTCTAAGGGTTTCTTTCTATTGTTTTATTTAATTTAACAGTAACTGATTAGTTTGTTTGATTATTAAGAATTCAGGTTTGTTTGCTTTGATTTTAAAACGCTGAGACAGTTTGACAAATTGCACTTTTGTGGTATCTTCGAGAAATTCAGCTTTATCAATATCTATTACGACAACTTACTTGATCTCAAAATTATGTAGCTTTCTGCTAAACGCATTACGTTTTTGTTTATCGGATATCATACATAGTGCTGTGTAATGATGATTTATGAAAAGACAGAAAAACGATAAGTATACTGTAGATTAAATAAAGTTTGACCGCAATATTTAAATGAAATGTGGATTTATAAACATGTTATGTGTATATTACTAGTTAAAACGTCTACACAGTGTCCTATTTTCATTTTTTAAAGGTAGCAACTTAAACAAAAATTATTATTTTTATTATTTCAATGTATCTAGCAAAAAGAATTTACACTTTAAATTATTCTGGTTGATTGAAAACGGCATTTCAACGGTATTGTGTCCAAATAATGCAACTGACTATTAGTCATTTTGGTAAAATATTTCACTTTGTAATCGTATACGTAATATAAACAAATGAATGCGTTCATATAAAGAGTGATCATGACAATGACTAAACATACATGTTCAAAGGCGTTGAAAGGAAATATGTAGATTTTAAGATGATGTGTCATGCTATAAAGACACCATTGAATATTGGTGTTTTGGGATACCTTTAAATGTTCTACGTGATTTTTCTAATACCTAATATTTACACTCGGTAACATAGTAACATAGTAACATACCATAACCATTCAGCCTATAAAGTGATGAGTGTAATTTCTTTATACGATTTCTTTAGAAAAGTTAGATTTACATTTCAATCAATTTTAATATTCGATATGATAACTGCTGTGAACAAGCTTATCCCTT
Organism: Mytilus californianus; assembly: GCF_021869535.1. Lineage (NCBI taxonomy): Eukaryota > Metazoa > Mollusca > Bivalvia > Mytilida > Mytilidae > Mytilus > Mytilus californianus. The sequence continues at coordinate 40,794,386 of NW_026262712.1, forward strand.
CAATTTTCTATGTCTTACGTAATACAAATAGAACAAAGGCTTTCTTTACACAAAATATATAAGAACCGAAACAGTTGAAGAGCTACATGACAATCCAACCCTAAAAATAGCCAAATCAATCTAAGGTCAATTTTGCCTGAGCGAGTTGAAACCTTCAATGCTTTAATACATATAACAATTGAAACAGTAAATACAATGAAATGAAGATACAAATAAGTTTTACTTCCGAAAACTCCAACGAAATGCATTTGTTGCTCCCATTATACTGCTTTTAAGCAGTGTAAGGTATTAACTTGAGGTATATTTGAATACAAGAAATGAGTTTTTGGTATGAACACTCATTTAAGCTCAATTTTGAAAGTTGTGAAAAAGCGCTTTCTCATTAGCTCTTCCTAGAAATATACTGCAACTCAATATTCGTCGTGTTTCCCTCATGAAATATTTTTTTTTAAATAATGATAACATGCTTTCGATATAAAGATAGACAAATAGGTCATGAATGAGTCATATTAAAAGGAGTGTGTTCAGTATGGGTCATATTTGGTTCCAAAGATTAAATTCATTGTTTCAAGTTAAAAAGACACGTCAGAAAGTTACATCAAACTTCTTTTGACCAGCATTTCTGATGAATGGTTAAAAGTTAGAACCCCAAAAGGCAATCAGTAGTGATTTTGATAAAATTTTTACAGAACCATTTGGATTCAGACATAGTTAGACCTAGGATTTTTTGTCGACGCATGCGCTTTTTGTCAATTTACAACATGTACTTGTTTTCATTGATTTGTTTTGGAATATCAAAATATGTGGTGTTTGTGAGGTCATGAAAAGAACTTTAATACATTGATTTAGACAAATTTCTTTTCTAGTCATTATTTTTACTATGATTCATTGTGATGTTGGTCAATACTTCTTTATATTGAATTTTAGTCAAAACTAGTGGCACTTTTAGGGTTTTATCGCACCTACTCCTTATGTAATCTGTGAATTCATTTATTTTTGTAGGTACCAATTGTCATGGATTTTCATTAGTATTTCATTTCGCAGTTTTGATAAAAAATCTGCATATAATGATAAAAATAACAATAGATAAAAAAGAATATATCAACATCAAAATGATCAACTAGACAAAATTAACAAATAAGACAGTTTGTAATATTTCTAAGGGTTTCTTTCTATTGTTTTATTTAATTTAACCGTAACTGATTAGTTTGTTTGATTATTAAGAATTCACGTTTGTTTGCTTTGATTTTTAAACGCTGAGATAGTTTGAAAAAATGCACTTTTGTGGTATTTTTGAGAAATTAAGCTTTATCAATATCTGTTTCACGAAAACTTACTTGATCCCCAAACTATGTAGCTTTCTGCTAAACGCATTACGTTTTTCTTCATCGGATATCATATATAGTGCTGTGTAATGGTGATTTATGAAAAGACAGAATTGCGATAAGTATACTGTAGATTCAATAAAGTTTGACCGCAATATTTAGATGAAACGTGGATTTATAAACATGTTATGCGTATATCACTAGTTAAAAAGTCTACACAGTGTCCTATTTGCAATTTTTAAAGGTAGCATCTTAAACAAATATTATTATTTTTATTATCTCAATGTATCTAGCAAAGAGAATTTACACTTTAAATTATTCTGGTTGATTGAAAACGGCATTTCAACGGAATTGTGTCCAAATAATGCAACTGACTATTAGTCATTTTGGTAAAATATTCTACTTATATTTTAAATTCGTAATCGTAATATAAACAAATGAATGCGTTCATATAAAGAGTGATCATGACAATGACTAAACATACATGTTCAAAGGCGTTGAATGGAAAATATGTTGATTTTAAGAATATGTCATGCTATAAAGACATCATTGAATATTGGTGTTTTGGGATACCTTTAAATTTTCAACGTGATTTTTCTAATACCTAATATTTACACTCGGTAACATAGCAACATAGCAACATACCATAACCATTATACTGCTTTTAACCATTCGGCCTATCAAGTGATGAGTAAAATATCTTTACACGATTTCTTTAGAAAGGTTAGATTTACATTTCAATCAATTTTAATATTCGATATGATAACTGCTGTAAACAAGCTTTTCCCTTCAATTTTCTATGTCTTACGTAATACAAATATAACTAACGCTTTCTTTACACAAAATATATAAGAACCTAAACAGTTGAAGAGCTACATGACAATAAACCCCTTAAAATAGCCAAATCAATCTAAGGTCAATTTTGCCTGAGCGAGTTGAAACCTTCAATGCTTTAATACATATAACAATTGAAACAATAGATACAATGAAATGAATATACAAATAAATTTTCCTTAGAAAACTCCAACAAAATGCATGTGTTGCACCCATTATACTGCTTTTAAACAGTGTAAGGTATTAACTTGAGGTATATTTGAATACAAGAAACTAATTTTTGATATGAACACTCATTTAAGCTCAATTTTGTAAGTTGTGAAAAAGTGCTTTCTCATTAGCTCTTCCTAGAAATATACTGCAACTCAATATTCGTCGTGTTTCCCTCATTAAATATTTTTTTTAAATAATGATAATATGCTTTCGATAAAAAGATATACAAATAGGTCATGAATGCGTCGTATTAAAAGGAGTGTGTTCAGTAAGGGTATATTTGGTTCCGAAGATGAAATTCATTGTTTCAATTTAAAAAGACACGTCAGAAAGTTACATCAAACTTCATTTGAACAGCTTTTCTGATGAATGGTTAAAGGTTAGAACCCAAAGAGGCAATCAGAAGGGATTTTGATAAAATTTAACAGACACTCCGGATAGAGACAAAGTGAGAACAAGGATTTTTTGTCGACGCATGCGCTTTTTGTCAATGTACAACATGTATTTGTATTCATTGATTTTTTGTGGAATATCAAAATATGTGGTGTTTGTGAGGTCATGAAAAGAACTTTAATACATTGATTTAGACAAATTTCTTTTTTAGTCATTATTTTTACCATGATGCATTGTGATGTTGGTCAATACATCTTTATATTGAATTTTAGTTAAAACTAGGGGCACTTTTTTTAGGGTCTTATCGCACCTACTCATTATGTAATCTATGAATTCATTTATTTTTTTATGTACCAATTGTCATGGATTGTCATTAGTATTTCATTTCGTAGTTTTGATAAAGTCTGCATATAATGATAAAAATAATAATAGATAAAAAGAATATATCAACATCAAAATGATCAACTAGACAAAATTAACAAATAGGACAGTTTGTAATATTTCTAAGGGTTTCTTTCTATTGTTTTATTTAATTTAACAGTAACTGATTAGTTTGTTTGATTATTAAGAATTCACGTTTGTTTGCTTTGATTTTTAAACGCTGAGACAGTCTGACAAAATGCACTTTTGTGGTATCTTCGAGAAATTAAGCTTTATCAATATCTATTTCACGAAAACTTACTTCATCCCCAAATTATGTAGCTTTCTGCTTAACGCCATACGTTTTTGTTCATTGGATATCATACATAATGCTGTGTAATGGTGATTTATGAAAAGACAGAAAAACGATAAGTATACTGTAGATTAAATAAAGTTTGACCGCAGTATTTAGATGAAACGTGGATTTATAGACATGTACATTATTAGTTAAAAAGTCTACACAGTGTCCTATTTGCATTTTTAAAGGTAGCATCTTAAACAAATATTATTATTTTTATTATCTCAATGTATCTAGCAAACAGAATTTACACTTTAAATTATTCTGGTTGATTGAAAACGGCATTTCAACGGGATTGTGTCCAAATAATGCAACTGACTATAAGTCATTTTGGTAAAATATTTCACTTATATTTAAGATTTGTAATCGTAATATAAACAAATGAATGCGTTCATATAAATAGTGATCATGACAATGACTAAACATACATGTTCAAAGGCGTTGAATGGAAAACAGGTAGACTTTAAGATGATTTGTCATGCTATAAAGACATCATTGAATATTGGTGTTTTGGGATACCTTTAAATTTTCGACGCGATTGTTCTAATACCTAATATTTACACTCGGTAACATAGTTACATAGTAACATACCATATCCATTCAGTCTATCAAGTGATGAGTGGAATTTCTTTACACGATTTCTTAAGAAAAGTTAGATTTACATTTCAATCAATTTTAATATTCGATATGATAACTGCAGTGAATAAGCTTATCCCTTCAATTTTCAATGTCGTACGTAATATAAATAGAACTAACACTTTCTTTACACAAAATGGATGAAATTGTCATTCAGTACTTCTCTTCAGTAAGATAACTGTTTCGGAGAAAATGAGATATTAATGTTTTAAAAAGGTACAGGTAAAGCTGTGTATTCTGATCGTGTTTCGATTCATTTTCCTTATATTAGGTGATTCTTTACTAGATAATGTTTGGAAAAATATAGATTTATTTATATGTTAATAAGTGTTGTCAAAATGAACAGATTTTACTAACAGCGGGGGGCTGGGTTTTTATATTAAGCCAGATTTCTTTTATCATGCTACGGAGCCCCTTAAGTGCCAAAGATGAAATTTAAATCTTGTGCTCACAACTTTAAATCTCAAGCGCACAACTTTTAAACTTGTGCGCACAACTTTAAGTCTTGAGCGCACAATTTTTAAACTTGTGCGCACAACTTTTAATCTTGTGCGCACAACTTTTTTAGACTTGTGCGCACAACTTTTTTAATCTTGTGCGCACAACGTTTTTAATCTTGTGCGCACAACGTTTTTAAACTTGTGGGCACAATTGGTTTTAATCTTGTGCGCACAACTTTAAATCTTTCACGGTTCAATTGCACTAGACTGAGTTATATTTGAAGAAGCAATGTTTGGTTAGGTAAAACCGGATAATATGGATATCTTTTTAGTACCGGACTCCATGTGAGAATGAAGCTGTGTTGTGTGCTTTGGAAAACTTTGCAGAGATCGACAAAATAAACCTTGCAGATTTTCTTGATAGCCGCTCTTGTATAAAGTGGGAAAACCTGACAATTTTCAATCTCATTATAGAGGAAATTCCACATTAAGAACTAATTCAGCAACCAAAGTACATTGTCCGGACTTGGGAACCTTGATCAATCCAACGATATAACAACAGCTTTACAACCGACTGTTAAGAACGTTTTGGGAAGCCTTATCTTTCTTGAAACCCTTTCTTTTGTTGATAGAGATGCCATGCAGTACTTGAGAAAATACATCAAGGAAATAGTCCAGGCCAAATTAAAATTGTGTTTATACTTTTGTACAGCGTGTGACTTAATCTTGAAGGAACAGGCAGATATTCCATTCAGTTTGATTCACAAGATGGTCTGGGTCATGTGGGAAAGTTTTGAAAGTAACAAAGAGCTACGAAAATTATCCCTCATTTAGAACAGAATTTAACGGTTTCTTATCGATGCTATTTGGGTAATGGACACCATTTTATTACCAAATTGAAGTCTTGATAGATACATGTTTGTTTGCATATCAAAACGTTTTTTTAATTTTTAAAAAAATTATTTTGATCATAATTGACTCTTTTTATTCATAGCCTAGTTAACTTGTACCAGAAACACATAGAACAATTAAATTCATTAAGTGTAGAAAATCATGAAAAAACTACCCTCATCTTTTATATCTTGCACACATATTTCCCAAATGTCTATACTGATGCAAATATTTGATTTATTATAATATTAATGTGTAGGTCTGTCGGCAATAATTGTTTGTGTAATAAGAAACGATGAATATGGTGTATAAATGCATGACACAAAATTTCTACATACACTTGACAAAGCTTAAAGCAACGGAACAGCTGTTTTATTGCTGTTCTTCATCTGAAAGTCACAATGATGCTTTCAACGGTCTCACCGCAATGCAAGTACAAGAAGGAATCATTTGATGTATGTCTATAACGATACGGGACTATGATATGGTTTTTGATTGCATGATTACATGATTACAAGGGCATGTTGAGGCTGATAATTTTTTCACAATGTGTTATTTCTAATCGATAAATGGTTGCATTATTTCATTGGTGTGATAATTTTATAACTGAAGAAAATGGTTTAATGACTACCAAAGCACAACAATGAGTTATTACATGATTACAGACACCTCCTTTACAGAGACTCGATAAATCTACATCTGTGTAAAGTAGTTTGGGCGATAAAGATCAATGTTGGTCAAAACATATAACATACCATCAAGGTATAACGCACAAGCACACACCAACTAAATATTTTAACATGTTAGTTATGATTCCGCAATATACATTTCTTTTAAATATGAAGTTGTGTTTGTTGTGCTCTCGATGTTTACCGGATCAAGGTATGTCAAACAATGAAGTAAAAGCAGGCAAACATTTACTTTAAATATGATTCCTTCATTCAAATGTTTAGTTATAGTCTTGATTCCTCAAGACATCTACATAAATATGCCCTTTTCATGATAATCCCTGTCAATATATCTCTGGCACCTTGGAAAGATGTTCAAATGTTTGTCAAATGCTGGGACTAAAAAGGTTCTCTAATGCCCCTTATCCTATGAAGTTGCAGTGGATTGATTTACTTGATGTCTAGGAAAGTGTTACCAGGACCAGATGGAAATCAGAGTTTGCTATTGGTTTTTTCCCTTCTTATCTGGAAATTAAGGCACCAAAAAGGGTCGAAAGTCAACATTGTTAAAAGCAGGTTCTTATTTATCGGTTCGAAGTTACTAGTAGTTGAACGTACATGTCACTGTTATTTAAGACAGCCCGGCCTATCTGCCACTTGATAACGTGCTGGTTAGCTTTGTGAGCTGGAAGGGTGGGTACCTATATTCCGACAGTCCACAAGTCAGACTTCCCATTTGTCAAACAGCCTATTTTTCCATCACCTCCTTTAGTCGACAGCCCAAAAGTTGACAAAAAAGACTGTTTTTGGCTCATTAACCCCTTTTTCCCGACAGGTAAAAACATTGTCTTTTTCATTTCTATCTATAAATGAAAATGAAAGAGAAGGAATATGTAGTAATGTCAAAGAGACAACATGCATCCCCTAAGAAACTAGACATTTGGAGTTCACACTTGATCTTAAATAAAGTTGGAAAGCAATTACCATATGAATAGCCTTAAAATATCTCAAGCAAAATAATCAAGTTGGTAAATTGGCGGACACAACACTTTGTCTTCAAATATATCGAGCAACTACAACATATAAAGAGACAATCACATATGTCAATGACCACACATTTCTGCCTTGGAACAGACGCAAATTATTTGTGGAAGAATAAAATAGTTTTGTTCGAGGGTTTTATGTAAAAAAAAAACCACACACACACACACACTATCACACACACACACACACATTACTGTAGTACCTAACTTGAATGTACTGGTATTTATTTCATCCAAAATTACATCAATTGACAGTACCGGAGGACAAACAAACCAAATATTAACGAGGAATGCTTGAAGTTCAGGACGCAAATACTGACGAAGTACTGCAAATTTAGATATTATTGCGACGATTTTATTAATGCGAAAATTGCAACAAGATGTTCGTCGCATGATTAAAATTCGTATTTTGATTTTATTAATATAAACTATTATATCTAACATTTACTGAAATCGCAATAAAAATATCAAACGAAAATTTTTGAAATATAACAGAATCGAGCCGATAAAACAATTATATCAGTCGCAAAGCTTTAATATTTATTTCGTATTTCAGCATCATAGACGATGATATTCTTTTAACGGCCTTTTTCATACAATACCCCGTATATGCCAGTTAGAGAACGTCACATACATCTTAATATGCTTATTATTTATTCTTACAAATATAACATATAATATAAAAATATAAGACTCTTATTTCGACAAAAACGTTGTTATATGGACCTGATAAACCAAAATATCTACCTAGGACTACGTTCTTTGTGTCGATATAGCTTCAACAGGTCCATATAACAACGAACTGACCTCGTCAGAAGTCCATAATTGATAAGTAATTGATGGCATTAATATTTCCGAGCTTTTGATCATTATAAAATACTTTAAATTAAATCACTTTCAATAAATATATATTTTACAACATCAAAGGAAAACGTGAAAGAAACGGCACTGACTGTGATGCTTAATGCAAAATATAACTGTCATGTCATTGCTGGTTCTAGAGAGGATTTTAATAGCTTTTTTTCCAATTAGAGCTTATTTTAATCTTCGGACTTCCACTGCTTGCGTCCCAGACCTTCATTTACTACTTGTACTTCATTCAAGAATTGACTGCATTATCAATGGTGGTTCTTAAGAATATTTTTAAATCTTTTGTTCATTGATGAATATTCTTAGCTTTGTTCTCATAGATGCTGGTACCCAAAGATTACTAGGCATCGATTTATATAAATTTGAATATGTATGTCCTATCCATGCTTCATGCTAAACATGACTGCCTCATCGTTGCTGGTTCGTTTTAAGATATTTTTCATTTGTTCAAAATTTAATCTGCTATCCTTTTGATGTTTCATACAAAATATGACTGCGTTGCTACTGTTGACTCATAAAAACTGTTAAAGAATTTTCACATTAAAGCTAATGTTAAACCATGGATCCTAATTGGTCGGACCACCTGGACCCCCGGACCTTCATTCATACAAATTTGAAACATCATGTCCTTCTGATGAGTCAGACAATATGACTGCCTTGCTGCTGCTGGTTCTTACGTTTGTTTCAAAACTGTAAGTTAACCTCAAGTTCTTAGACCCCACAGACCACACACCACTTGAGTAAAAAAGAACATGCACCCCCTCCTACCAAGGATCATCCCTGCCAAGTTTGGTCCGAATTGGCCTAGTGTTTTTAGAGGTGTGAAATGTGAATTGTGGACGGGCGGACGACTGACGCTTATTGATGGCAATAGCTCGCATGGTAATTCGGATAACAGCTTAAATATTCGAGCTACAATGCCAGAAAATGCAGTATATGTATATCCTTATGATTTATTCCCAAAATAATATACGTAAAAATCAGGTCCATCCTTGTTTGAATAAATGGCAAATGAAAGCAAGTTTATAGACATGAATGACTGTCAGTTCTGTTAACAGTTAACAAAGTCCTACGTTCACGTTTACTAAAGTTATGCGGACAAATTGACAAATGTTGTGCGCACAAGATTAAAAAAGTTGTGGGCACAAGTTTAAAAAAGTTGTGCTCACAAGTTTAAAAAAGTTGTGCGCACAAGTTTACAAAAGTTGTGCGTACAAGATTAAAAGTTGTGCACACAAGATTAAAAGTTGTGCGCACAAGATTAAAAAATTGTGCGCATAAGTTAAAAGCTACAATGCCAGAAAATGCAGTATATGTATATCCATATGATTTATTCCCAAAATAATATACGTAAAAATCAGGTCCATCCTTGTTTGATTAAATGGCAAATGAAAGCAAGTTTATAGACATGAATGACTGTCAGTTCTGTTAACAGTTTACAAAGTCCTACGTTCACGTTTACTAAAGTTATGCGGACAAATTGACAAATGTTGTGCGCACAAGATTAAAAAAGTTGTGGGCACAAGTTTAAAAAAGTTGTGCTCACAAGTTTAAAAAAGTTGTGCGCACAAGTTTACAAAAGTTGTGCGTACAAGATTAAAAGTTGTGCACACAAGATTAAAAGTTGTGCGCACAAGATTAAAAAAATTGTGCGCACAAGTTAAAAGCTGTGCCCTACAGATTTAAAGTTGTGCACACAAGATTTAAAGTCGCGCGCACAAATATTCTAAATTTCATCTTTGGCACTTAAGGGGCTCCGTATCATGCAAACCATAATAATTTTTTTTAGTCTGTCCAAAGCAAGAATATTTTTTTTCAACATTTGTAAAGACATGCTTGCTGAAGATGAAGCCAGTATATTTTTTAGCAACCTGAAAAGGCCAGACTTTTTTTGTGGTAAAAAAAGCGGCCAGATTATTTTTTTTTAATAAAAACAAAAACCCTTTCTACACATTTAGAAATCCACAAAACATGAAAAGTAAATGTACCCTGTTGATTCCAAATACTTGACATTCCATAATTGTCTAATGTGTTTTTTATAAAACATAACCATTTGCTCTCCAAACCATAATTATTAGAATAAATAAATATTAGCTTATATAAAATAGAGGGACGAAAGATACCAGAGGGACACTCAAACTCACGGTTCGAAAACAAACTGACAACGCCATGGCCAAAAATAAAAAAGACAAACAGACAAATAATAGTACAGATGACACAACATAGAAAACAAAAAAGTGAGGAGACTTTACATCCTTTTCCATGTAAAAGACGAAACCAAAACTTAACCATACGAACTCTTGCATGAAATGAAATTGGATATCTTCCCAGCTCTTTGTAAATCATAAAATTTGGGTAGATTGTTTCAAATGCAGTATAAGTTTAAAAAATCGGAAATTTGAACTTTTTCGAGTAACTCCAAGTTTTCAAAACCCCAAATTTCAAATCCATACAAAAGTATCGGAAAAATAGTTTTGTCGAACATACCTAATTGATATTTAATAGATAAATTATTTTCCCTACATTTATGTAACAATCCATACATTGCTTTTGTAGCTTTTCCATAAATATATTTTCTTGTCTTTGAAAAAGAGCCACTTTTTGAAAATATAATTCCAAGATAATTATATTAATTCACTATCTCGATTTCTTGATTTTCAATATACAATTTTAAGTTCTTGACAGTCGACCATTTGAAAATACCAAAACTGTTGTTTTCTGTACATTTATTTTCAGTTTCCATTGTTTACAATAATCACAAAATTCGTTTAGCATCAATTGTAAGTCGTCATTTGATTCTGACATCAAAATTGTATCGTCAGCATACAGTGAAATAAACATTTTGAAATAAACCATTAGTTCATGTTCTATATCTTTACTAAGAGTTTCTCAACCTTTAGCATTTGTAGTTTCTCGAAAGTCTTGCAAGTTATTTAGATATAAAAGAAAACAATATAGGAGAGAGATTCTACCCTTGTCTAACTCCTATATCATAAGTAAAGAAGTCAGACTTTTCATTATTATGTACTGTACAAGATAATAGTGTTATAGGTCTATCATTTTTGGTTCATCTTACTCCCTTTATTTAACAAAAATTAAGTAAAACATCACCAAAAAGCCACGACTCTGGTACAATACCTGCATCAAAAATCAAATTGAATAATAAACCGTAATGTCAATCTTAGAATTCAATGAAGATGAAATGTATTCATTAATAATTAAATTATCAACCGGAGACTTGTTAATTTTTTTTTACTGCTTTTCTTATTTCATCTGCTGCTATATCCTTGTTAATCATCCCATCTACTTCGTCTGAATTTATCTTGTTTGTAATAACAAAATCGTCTGAATGATCTTTATGTGTAATTAAATCTTTAAAAAGTCAACCAAAGTTTGCCAAGGAATTTTTATAATATCTCTTTGCCATGAACATGATGAAAATATTTCCAAAATTCTTTGGGATTTTTTGTTCTCAAGTTTTTCTTTTTGTTTCGAAGATCTGTATTAAATCTCACCATCCATTATCCATAGTTTTCTTATAAGAATGTTCACTCACCCTTAATCTTTTTTTAAATATATTTGAACCATATTTTTTACACAGTCTTTTTGATTTTCTGAATTGTTATCTTTGCTTTCAAACATTCAAGATTAAACCATTGCTTATTTGAATGTCTTAAATGAGCTTTACTACCTGTGAGACCGAAAGTAGTTTCTGCCGATTTCAATGATAGATTACAAAGACCAAAAACTACTTCATATACTTTCGTTTTTTGTGCGTTTTCGTTTGCATAAGTTAAAGACTGTATCTTAAAAAATAATTTCTGAATCATTTCTCTATCTAAATTATCTCTACAATCCAAAGTTTTTTTTTCACATTTCCATTTACTAATTTGTGGTGTAAAATTATTTGTCTCCAAATCTGAATGCTTCTTATTTTTACAGCTCAAAGTAAGTGAAATAGGTGAGTGAACATCTGAAATAGTCTACGAAACTTGTTTACTTCAAAGTCGAGTATGTTTCAAGAACATTACAAGTGCATATCATATAATCAACTACACTTATTTTTACAAGTCATTCTACAATACTGTCTTTCCCACATCTACCATTTAAGATAAACATATTATTATTTTTACAAAATTCAATTAGTTTTCTACTATACTTATTTACAATAGTGTCAGGATTTTTTCTAGATATTGATTTGTTCATATCATCGAGAATACATATATCTGAAAATACATTTATATTTATATCGGATAATTCATTAAAATGAGTATCATCGGTATCTCCGATTTTCATGGAAATCTTTGAGTGTTGCAGTTCGACTATTAAAGTTGCCAAGTAAACACATGTAGTCAGTATTCTTACTCAAAATTTCAAACCTAAATTCAATTTACGAAAAGGCTTCATCTGATGTATAAGTTGTATTTTCTGGGGGTATATAAGTAATACCAAATATAATATTTTCTTGAAAATCAAAAATTTCTTTTTTACCAGAAAACCAGAAAACAAAAGGACATTCTGATTATATTACAGTAATGTAACGTTCTAAGTAATTTTTGTAACCTAGAGCAATACGACCAGATTTGTAGTTTAAAATTTTCTTTTTCTTTTTATACTTGAAAATAAAGTTTTCACAATCAATTATGTCTATATCATCAAGCTTTGTTTCTTGATTGCAAATACAATATCAAATTTATTTATTAAACATTGAAGTTCGGGATAAAATAATTGTTGCTTGACACCACATACATTTAGAGATAATCTTTTAATATCTGAGGTTTTGTTAACTTTGTAGCGAGTTGATCCGTGAAAGTCATCCGAATCGTTAAAAATGTCACTTTTCGCTGAGTTTGTTTGCCCTCCATGGTTCACCTATATCCGTTTCATGAGGTTTCATCCGAAGTGAGGTAATCTCGTTGTTGTCAGATCTAGTAGCAGTTATTTCAGATTTCATTTCGGATAGATCATTTCTATTTACTTCAAACTGTGAGTTTATAAAGTTCAAAATTTTTTTTCGATTTCTCCTACCAACTGTTATTTTCCTACACTACTTGCAAATATTTGCATACATCTTTCTCAAATTTGTCAATTTTTTCACCAAATGAGTCAAGAATTGATAATTTTGTCAACATTTCTTTCACCTATTGTCCAAGATTTTCAGTTTTGATGTTTGTGTCGTGTCCCATATTCATTGTTGAATGCATAACAGGTTGAATATTTGGAAAAGATTGTGGTCCATGAGGATAATAGTCCGTTGGTGAAGTGAAGTTTGGGGTTGACATTTGTTGCGTTGAATACTGTGGTATGTTGGATCTTCCAGGGAGAATAGGGGAATCAATATTTGGAATGAAAGTTGTCATACTTACAGTATGAAGCACAAGTAGTTTTTGTGCTAATTGATTTGAAAAATGTGTGTGTTTTTAAGGTTAAAAATAGAAATCAATATACTGGACAGTTGATCTGTCAAATTGATAAGCAAGACTATCCTTTTAAAAATAAATTTAAGATTTCAATACACATTTATACCAAATATATAAGTATTGAAAAAAGGTCCGGTTAACCGGTTGGCGATTTTTGCACTCGATGTTCGGTCCTTCCGATTAACCGTTGACAACACCAATATTAATGTAATGCATTATTAATATGTTTATATAATATCTGCATGAATAGCAGGGCATACTACAAATTATTTACTTTATTATTTCTATTAAGCTTCATGTCCTCATTTTTCTATTTTGTGTTTTGTGTACTATTATTTGTCTGTTTGTGTTTTTCTCTTTTAGCCATGGACTTGTCAGTTTATTTTCGATTTATGATTTTGAGTTTTCCTCTGGTATCTTTGGCTCCTCCTTCATAGATATGCCTTGTTTGCAAAATACAGATTACTCACAATTTGTTATCGCGGATATATCCACATCAGTTAATATGGTTATAGCAATAAAGACGACCAATACCATAGGTTCAAAGTGACAATGTAATTTCAAAAAAACGAAAAACGACGAAAAGACAAACGATAGTTCACAAACTATAGAAAACTAAAGAATGAGCAAGATCTACTTCATAAAACAGTTTCCGTAGACAGCTTCAAATAAACTTGCAATTGAAAATTTAGCACGAGTTCTCTTTATGTGTTTTACTACTGGCTTCCTTGATACAGAAATTAAATACTGCTGCTTGAATAGACGTTTTATTTCTATAGGAATATGATTTATGTCTGATCAAGAACCTAACAAATATTGTCCTTATATCAATAACATATTTTGCAATTGGGTGCTAGAGTAGAAGAGTAAACAACATTCAAACATTTGGATAGCCAATATTATTGAAAGATTTGGCGTAAAAAATATGATTTCAAAACACATTCTACAGTTGTTTTTAATTGGTTTTTTTTACAACGGCTAATGATAAAGGACTGTATCTCCCTTCATTCACCAACATGATATCAAAACGAAATGACTGTTCTGGCAAAAAAACTTTAAATTTTTAAAAAATTGATCCACATAATTGTTGTAAACATTATTGAAAACTGTTGTCACGCGACAATTAGAACAAGGACAGCAGATTAAATGTGAACTCATATTGTACAAACATGTACTCTTCAAGCTGTGATTATTTTTTATTTAAAATCAAATTAGATCCGTTAATATACTCATGATACTGCAAATCCTACTTTCTCTTTCCAAACAACAAAATAAATACAACAGGGGCTTTTTACAAATACAATAACTCTATTTTGTTATCGGTAACCGTGAACGAGCCAACTGTGGACTCACAAATAATCCCACGTAATGTAGAGGCCAAAATGCGTGTTTTTTTATTGTGTAATAATTCTTATATGATTTGCAAATGAGGGAATACGTTGATATGATTGGTCGAGAGGACTTCCGGTAGTTGTTCTTGACGTTGTTTATTTTTCGATAGACGACGTTGACCGAACTTCTTTTTGTAACAAGATGGCGGTGATAATAACACAGTCCAACTCGACGTTAACTTAATTTATTATCACTTTGCGTTAGTCGTTAATTCAAATAATACACAAAACATTCATTTGAATGATAATTAGAGTTTTTGTAATTTATATTTATCAGATTCCAAATTTCATTGAGTACATATTTTTGCGTAAACCAACAAATATATTCATGTTCCAGGCCAATTCAATGACACAAATATACAATGTGCAAGAGGTTACGAGTGTAGAACAAATCCCTTATCTCCAATTTTAAAGAATTATAAGGATTATACGCCTTTTTAAAGGAATTTATTGGTGCATAAACTGGACAAAAATCACTCACAAACATATCATAAAAGTCCGTTTGTGAGTAAAATGGTCGAGTTTATACACCAATAAATTCCTTTAAAAAGACGTTAAATCCTATAATGGATTTCGTTTCAAATTAGCCAGCTTTATTACAGTAACATGATGCAAATAATCCGGTTGTATTAGATAACGGAAAATCTGTTTGAAAATACGTTTTGTATTCTGTTTGACAAGATCCATGGTAACTTTTTTTATTTGTCATGATGAAATATGTGAAATTACATACTACAGTATCAGACACAAATTATAAAAAAAAGTAACACTTGTAATATTGATGAAGTCGTAAAGATATAATGAGATATACACATTACAATAATTGCTGCTACTAACAAATGCCACTTCTGATCCATTTTGATTTATTTTACAGAGTATTTTTCTTTATTAATCGAATATTTGAAATATTCTATCCCATCATATTCTGTGGGAAATATGTTATACATTTGTATATGTAGTATTTGAATAACAACAACATATTATTATCTAAAACGTTTTACTGTTGACAATATCCTCAGATACACCTATAAAAAATGATTTTTTTTGCACTGCAAGGCCATAATGTTCAAACCAGTCTATAATGGATAACCAAAAGCTTTGTGATATATTACATTCCCCAAAAATGTGAAAATATTTTCAATAACTTTTGAACAAAATGTATATAGTTCAGTTTCTTTAAATTTACATTTCAATAAAATTGAATTACATGGTAGAATCCTATGAAAAATCTTAAATTGAACATTTTATAAAAAACGAATGTCTGGTTATAATGAAAGGCATGGAATGAATAATATTCCAATCTTCAATAAGCATTTTTAAATCTATTTCCCGTTTATTACGGAAAGATAAAGCTAACACTTAATTATCCTCCAAAAATAATTTATAGAAGAATCTACAAGATTTTGGTTCCTTTTAAACTTTATCAATTAATTTATTTTCAATATTATCCAGTTTAGAACTTACTTCTATCATACTTTTCTACCTATTTGGAATTGCACTTATAATAGCATAAAATTCTACAAAATGAGTATGGATATTATACTTTTTTCCATTCTTCAAATGAAAATAATGTATTATTATCTGACACCAGATCATTAATAAAGAAAATACAATTTTCAATACATGTGAACTTCAAAAACATCTTGCCATCCATTTTGATGTTTGAGTTCAGCCATAAGGGCTTGGCCAGAATATCAGTATTGTTTCATCTTTAAACTTATTTTTCAACTTGGAAAAATATACCAGGATATCATGCGAAAAGTAAAATCACAAAAATACTGAACTCCGAGGAAATTTCAAAAAGGAAAGTCCCTAATCAAATGGCAAAATCAAAAGCTCAAATACTTTAAACGAATTGATAACAACTGTCATATTCCTGACTTGGTACATGCATTTTCTTATGTAGAAAATGGTGGATTAAACCTGGTTTTAAAGCTAGCTAAACCTCTCACTTGTATGACAGTCGCATAAAATTCCATTATATGTACAACAATGTATGACCAAAACAAACAGACATAATACTTAAAACATAAAACAGACATAATCCTTTAACAAATTAAGACTTGGATGGAGAGTTGTCTCATTGGCACTTATACCACATCTTCTTATATCTATAATAGGTATAAATGTCAAAAAAAGAACAGGGATTGACTTTTCAGGTAAATAAAGCAATCCATCTTGACTAAAGTGTAAAATTTTGTCACCCCCAAATGTTTGTATATAACTAAGCAGCAAAACTTTATAAGTAGAGTAATTTTGAGGATCTAATAATTTATACAGCCAAGACATGTTTACGCCTTAGCAAAGATAGCAAGTATTATGTATATTAAGATCATTAACTGGTTTTATACGAATATCAAAAGGAAACTAAAAGAAAAAGTAATCATCTTTTTAATCTTTCGTTTAATAATTATTATTTTACTGTTATGAAATAAAATATCTTGCTTGATTTTAATTGCGTTAAACGAAGTCTTTAATCAGTGAGGATAACAAAAAAAAAATTGTTTGGATTAATGTCGTAGAAAACGGGGTTATAGCCATGTTTTAATGTTTGTTATTCGAGCGTCAAAACATTTTAAGCCTTGTATCTGAGGGTATTCAAGAGAATTTTATTAAAGAAAAATTAAAAATCTCAAGCTTCTAAGCTTAAATAGGTTTTCTGCCAGTAAAGAGTGAGAACACGTTGATGTCATTGACGTTACATAGCGGTAAACAGAGTTTTGATGAATAAAGCAAAGATAATCCAACTCGTGTTACGAACCATACTCTATCTATAAATAAAATTTAGAAAGCAATATTAGTCTTATTCGTTTAATATCTCTATGTCTGAAATTTGTTTTCGTATATTATCAGGATTGAAACGCATGTTACAATCTTTTATAAATGTAAACGTTTCGTGACATATATCAATAAGATTTTTAGAAATCGTCTTTTGTGTATATAGAATATTCATTACGATTTGAAAGATATACAGTTCAGTAAATTGACTACTTTTTCTTGTAATCTATAATTTATAGTGCCAACTGCATGAAATTGCTTCGATCTATATACGTCGTATTTATCACTAAGATATTCATTATCAATGTTATTGCATATGTCTTTTGGTGTTTATGGGCTTGCTCTTTAGAAATTTTGACTAAGCAAATCGCTTGTGTAGCAGCTGGACACATGAACCAAGTATATGTCATTGCTGTAGTGTCATTCCAAATTATAAAAAAAAAGAAATGCAAGACAGAAAACATCAACTAATCAATTATGTTCGATGTGTAGGTACTTTCACACAAAATACAAAGTTTAACTATAAATTTGATTTTAATTAATTGAAGTTAGAGCGTTTCTACAAACTATGGGCAATCATTATATGTCTAAGCAAATTCAAGCAATCTTCAATGTATATGTTGCATTTTAGTTGAATAAGGCTTAACTCATCAGATGGATACATATATGAAGTGGCAACCTTTTATAATAAGTTTATTTAAAAGATCTACACGTGTAATGCATCGATTACAAAAGTATAAAAGATATCCGAAAAAATGAGGATGTCCTATCCCGTCTGAAACATTTTTTTAAAGGTACAATCAAACTTCAAAATCAAATCTTTATATTTATGGAACAGTTTAGAAAAGGTTTTGATTAATTTGTGGTAACGAAATCACTGACTTTATAATTTACCAATAATACATAGGTAACATTCATTGAAATCCAAAACGTTTCAACAGACACGGGCATAGTGAACGAGTTGTGGTTTATCAACAATGAAACGTGGGTACCAAAAGAACGCGGAGCATTGGCCCACAGCGAGCAGAAAGCTATAAAGGGCCCCAAATGACTAGAGTAAAATTAAACAGGAAAACCAACGGTCAAATCTATAAAAAAAAACGAGACACGAGAGAGATCGTGAAACACCGATTAACCACACCAACAGCCGAACAAACCCGAACAAAAACCTGATGACAGGTGCAATATTTACCTTTCTCATCAGAGAAGAAGGCTTTAAACGAATTGCAGCAATTTATTACAAAATATACATTAAGTTCTTTAATAGACGTTAAGGATTTATTTGAATAAACAATTCCAGGATTTCTGTATCGAGCTTTATTGATCCCATAGTAATTGATATGAAAGAGAACAATATCTTGATCTCATCTTAAATAACACACATGATCAATAGACAATAATTATTTTTGATTTTTTAATTAAGCATGCATTAATTTTGTCGGTTTCTTTACTGTCGGTAAATTTTAATTTCGTTTTTATATTCTCCTCTTGTTTAATTTTTGTTTATGTATGTGTAAATTTTGCAACATATCTAACAGTTAAGTGTTTTCACCAACGATTCCAATGAGAAAGTTGAAATTGACCGATTAATAAACCTAAACCAGGGTCGCTTAACTAGTAAAATTATTAATCTCTTTGAAATTGTTACGAACGTCAACTTCACTCGGTAATTATACCATTTCCAAATTGATGCGTTAGAGAGACTGCGAAACTATCAAATAAGACATGCAACAGTCACACTTTTCCTTACCTACACAATGTCATCATCGGATATACAGGTATTTTCGGATTCTTATTATTCATGTGGAACGTGATATTTTCCCTCAGAAAGACAGAAAGTGATTAAACGTCATGAACATAAAGTAGTTATCAAAGGTACCAGGCTTATGATTTAATACGTTTCGTCTACATAAGACTCATCAGTGACACTCAGATCAAAAAAGTTAGAAAGCCAAACAAGTACAAAGTTGAAGAGCATTGATGACCCAAAATTCCAAATACGGCTAAGGTTATCTATGCTTGGAATAAGAAAATCCTTATTATTTCGAATAATTCATACTTTTGAAAACAGTAAATTTATAAAAATGACCATATAATTGATATGCATGTCAAAGTTTGTTCCAGTTTACATTTAGCAGCAGTGTTGCATGGGCTTTTGTAATACTCTCGTCTTTTTATTGCTTGCTCATGGTGTTGTCTGTTTTGTCGTTTTCTGTTGTTGTTTAAAATGCTTGTGTGAATGCTATGGATAAAACTCAGCCTTTTTTATAACAAATTTGATAACTAAATAAGTGTTATATCGAACTGTGTTGTAGATGGAATATTTATTAATCATATGCTATTTCAATATATATTATACAACACAAATTCCACATTATGAATAACAATATGAAATTTTGATCTGTTAATTTACATTTACATATATATCTACCATAACTCATAGGTAACAAAGGTTTTTACTTACAGTGTGGGCATATTTAGCATGATGAGGGTACTGTATGACTCACTCATAATTTATTAATACATAATCTTTAAAAGATCAAGATTAATCTTTTTTATTTGAAATCACTATAATGTCTTTTAATTCATTTTTATTTTTATAACAGGATTAATGAGAAGCATGTAAACAGTTTTCATTAAAGTAAACATTGAGCTTCTAGTGTTTCTGATAAAGGAAAATAAAGTGGTGTTTTCCTTTTTTTGTGACAACTTTATATAATGGATGGTCTAAGACATTTTCTTTTCAGTACACGATAAAGCATAACGACCGTAGAGATATAAAAATTCAGTTAATGTATCCATTTTCTTGAAAATAATTATATAAGTTAAAGGGTTACCCTCATGTAATTACCTCGATCCATAGACCATGGCATCTACAAATGATAATCGTGTACGATGATTTATCCTACGTCTTTTGTTGATACTAAGCTTGCTGTATGAACATTTTGACTTAGTTTTGATCGGTATTTAAGTTGCATTGATTGATTGTTTGGTGACTGCTTTACGCCGCCTTAGCAAAAAATGTTTCATATATTAGAACAAGACTTTTTTTTAAATCAGACACAATCTTAAAGAAACAGGTTATTTATGTACATATGAAGTATATCTCATTGATATGTGAGCATTAGTTGTCGTGTGCTTTAAGTAGACACACTTATGTTTAACAGGCCTGTCAACACTGATGTTGTGAGTTCGAATCCCCCACGTGGTAGGCTAATTTGACTCAAATCGTACTTGACTAGAACTGTCAATTTTCTTACCGATGGTCGGTGGTTCTCTTCGAACACTGTGGCTTCCTACACCAATAAAACTTACCTTCACAAAAAGTAGTTTATAGCTGGGAGACATTAAAACACAAATCAATCAATCAATGAATTATTGGTATACTGTACAATATTATCACAAATTATCACAAAGATTTACAAATTCAAAGCAAAAACGTCCTATAAAGTATCTATATGTCATATTAATCAGTGCTTCAACACAAAATACGAAGTTCAACATTTAATGTTATCTTTTTAAATTGAATTGTAGTAGTTAATAATATTGTCAGCAATATATATTAATAATATGTCATTAACCCCTTTGGATGAAAATCAGAAAAATAGAACGAACAAAATAATCATTTTAGAAATTTTTAATCATTTTTTTTATAAATATTATTGTTAAGTGTTGAAGCTAAACACTTCACCATGTTCATATGTGACATGTATATGTAAAATAAATGGTAATGCTGCCAAATCAATTCATCTAACGTATACATATACTTTTATAATGTCAGTTTGCTATAAACTAGTATAGGTACACCATGTGCATTATGGAAAATATAACAAATCGTTAATAACAAATATCATTCGAATGTCCCTTAGGTACCAATCATTGTTTTTGTTTGTAGTTGTTATAAGTATATACAATATGTGTAAATGCATCTGTATTTACAAACCTAGTTTAAAAAAAGGTTCTATTTCCAAAATACGATAGATTTAATTTCTCTCTTTATTCAATATGATTTTTTTTTAAATGATTGAAACACTGTATATATTATTTATTTTATATTTATGTTTATTAATATGACACCTTGCATTGACCATAACCACGATATATAATCTGGTAAACTGATACCTAACTCACGAAAAATACATAGTTCCGAAGTTGGGACTTTTTCTGTTATAGAGAAGATTTACTACAAGAAAATTCAGATTAGATGGCTAATTTAAACATAGTTTATTATTGAAAAAGGCCAAACGGATTAGACACAAGTTTTTCTTTTTAGTATTGTAGATTGAGTATAGTAGAGAATTACGTACTGTACCAACAGCAGTTTGAATCGAGTAAGGTTTTTAATTCACAAATTAGTACATTCATCTATTAAGGCTATAAAGACAATTAACTTGCTATTGTTCTCTTAGCCAGCAAAATAAGCTTTTAATCATAGACAAAGAAACTTGTATATATTTCGAGACAATTAAGGATTGATCACTTTCCACTGAAACTCTCACAACGGTTCCAAATGAAATATATAGAAAAACTATCATTTTCATTGTTAAATCGAATAAAGCGGACAACGTAAAAATTCTGCAAACCCATATCAAGTACTTCTGTATTAAATTGTAATCTTTTCCACTAAAAATAAGATCAAGGATGTCAGAAATACAATTGATCTTGTTCACTACTGGGATAACACATATAATAACAGGACTTATACAAAATACATAAGCCGGAATGTTGCCATCTGAAAATGAAAATTAAACGGAAGTCGAACATACGAAAAGAGATATCCAAATTAAGCAATCGTACTGAAACCGACAAAATTAATGTAAATAAAAAAAAATAAATCACAATAAAAAAAAGTCGAAACCATCTTTGATATTTTGAAATTGAGGTTTCTACGGTTCTCATTGTCCTGTTATAATACCCAAGCCACACTGACATATACACATGACATATCATGATATATCTCTGTTTTATTTTCATTTTCATGTGGCAACATTCCAAATATTTGTCAGTGTTGATGGGATATTTGAACGTTCAAGCACTGATTCCTATGAGAAATAAAGTTAAAGTTGACCAATAAGCAACTTATTACTTTTTACAGGTTAAACTAATGACCTCTTGGAAATTATAACGAAAGTTATTTTCATTTGGCAGATATATCATTTTTTGAAACTGATGCGTTAAAGAGACTGGAATCTATACTTTTAAATGAGAAGACCTTATTTTGTTTGTCGCTTCTCTTCCTTCCGCAATAAATTAATCATCATGCCTTTGTGTCCTAAAGTTACCTTGTATAGTCGAATTTGTCATTCTCGTTTATTCCGTTTTGGTTATTGCGGGAGGAAAACGAAAATAAAAGGCGTCCGGATATTTTTTCCGTCATCTTATAAGTCATAGAAAACTTTTGTTAAAGGCTAAATTAAATTACACATATAATTTTCATCGGTACTTGCGGGATAGGACAATTATTTTTGCTGTAAATATAATTCGTCTAAACATCAGCCCAACAATGTTCGATCTGTAAATTTGCTTTCGCAAATTTTTTGTTCTTCCCTCGCCGGGATTCAAACTCATGCACTGAGATATCGTAGCACTAATCGCCTTGCACTATGCCCGACGCGCTAGACCACTCCACCACCTAGGCTCTACAATAATAAAGCTTTCGGTGGCCGAGTGTTACCTTTCCTTGTCAGTTTTAATCTAGCGTCGTAACACAGTACCTGATATATTAGGCATGAAGATGAAATTTTTACAGATCAGCTGCATTATCTATTGTGAAGGATCCTACCAATATATGTAAGATGCAGTCGCAGAAATATTTATATTATAAGTACGACTGAACCAGTGACGACTCTACAACATATTTTATCCATCGGATCACCAGCAGTGATGGTGATACAAGGCTGAAAACATATTCTGTATAATATATAATTCGTCTAAACATCAGCCCAACAATGTTGGATCTGTAAATTTGCTTTCGCAATTTTTTTGTTCTTCCCTCGCCGGAATTCGAACTCATGCTACTGAGATATCGTGGCACCAAATCTCCTTGCACTATGCCCATCGCGCTAGACCACTGGACCACCTAGGCACTATTAAAAGGTTGGTCCTAGTTTGGTTTAAATAGAAGTGTTGTGTGGACTGTCGTATATTTACCGTCATTTCATTTTTTGATCATGGTTTTGTTCGCTTTATTTTTCATTTTTCAGAGTCATTATCTCAATTTTGCTCTTTCATGTCTTGTTTAAAATGCTTTCATGGATGCAGTAGATAGAACTAAGCCTGATAATGTTATATTGACAAGAACAATAACTGAATAAGTTCGATAGACGAATAGAGTAGTAAACGAAATGTTGATAATTGATATATCGTTTAAATATACACATAAAATAAAGTATGAATTACAGAATGGCATTTAATGTTTTCACTCACATTTAATTTTACATATTTTATACTTAACACGAAAGCAACACAGCATGTTCAAATAAAACAAATTCGGGTTACAAACTAAAACTGAGGGAAACACATCACCTACAAGAGGAAAACAACGAAATAACAGAAACATTAAAGTGCAACAAAACACCAAACGGCAATGTAACACACACAGACGAACCAGATAATATATAAGAGGAAAACAACGAAACAACAGAACACTGAAAAAAAGTAAAAACAAAGATTGATGAGTATAAAAAAAGAAAATCACAAAAATACTGAACTCCGAGGAAATTTCAAGAAGCAAAGTCCTAATCAATCGGCAAGATAAAAAGTTCAAACAAATCAAACGAATGGATAACAGCTCTCATATTCCTGACTTGGTACAGTCCGTGTAACGTAAAAGTTAACAATACGAACGATGCCCGAATCATGTACGGACGATGCCCGAACGATGTACGTACGCTTCCCGAACGGTGTACGAATGCAAACGAAACGCTGACCGAACGTTGTACGGACGCTGAACGAATGATGTACGAACGAAACCATATACCATAAACCATACCATAAACGATAACATAAGCGTCCTTTTATCGTACATCGTTTCATTAAGGGTATACCGTATCGTTTAGCGTATTAGCGTACATCGTTTCGTTTAGCGTATATCGTATCGTTTAGCGTACATCGTTTCTTGGCGTGCATAGTTTCGTTTAGCGTATATGTTTTTTTTTTTAAATATAAAACATGAATGGTGTTCTGTTTAATTTTTTTATATAGGTGATAATAGGCGTAAAATTTAGATTGGATGCATGTTTCAGTTTTTAATTAATAATTTAATAAATTATAATTTGATATGACTCGATGTTGATCCAAAATTATTTACATAAAACGTTTGAAAAATAAACACTGAAATAAATTTAAACAAATTAAAAGATACGATTATGAATTTTGTTAGCCGTAGAAATACGTACTTGGTGAATGTGCGAGTAAACTGCAGTCTGCATGGTATTTAGTCAACATTTTTAGAAAATAGCCCAAGGTATTAACATTATTTTTTTTACCTAAATGAACAATTGATTTAAGATGGAATTCGGAAATAATCTAATGTTCTTACAAAAGTTATTTGGGGTCTTAAGGTTGACCTTTTGTCCAAAAGGTTTGTTAAATATTTTTATGTATTCTCTTTTATCGCATGTATTTTAAAATCGACTGAATAATAGTTGTATCCATATATCGTAATTAAACCAATTTTTTTAGATTATAGATTTTTTTTATTCATCTATCAAATCAGTCGAAAAAAAAAACAAATATTCGAGAAATTTCAAATAAAAACAATTACTCGTTATGTGCCTCATCAACCCCGAACATAAATCCCTACCGATGTACATACGATTGTGTATTATTTTAACTATAAATGCACTTGACTTTAAACTATCATCAACAATTGTCCGGAAAAAAACTAGACCCTCTATTCTTTAATTTTCTTATACCATTTTCCTCTGTTCTTTATTTTTCCCGTTATACTTTATTTTAATTTTATATTTTTTTTTCTTTATTTTCCTGTATCTATACCTCCTTTATTCGGAGCAACCCCACCCTAAATATACATATGATACACACGGTCTATAGGTCATCGCTTGTGCCGTGATACATGTTTGCATAACAAAGGATATCCTTGTCCATATTTATAACATTTGAAATGTCCTCCTAATAATACATATAATAGTTGCCACTGGACATTAAACAGCTAACTCTAAATTCATCCGTCATATTCTTAGTTTTGTTATAATGTGTAAATCACACAACATGATGAACAAATAATTATTGCAGATTTTCACTGCCGAAATAATGGGAAATAATTGTAAACAAAACCACTCAATCACATCCCTACGCCACAAAGTCTAGCCTTTTCACATGTAAATAAATTATTTTCATAAATCTATTTCAAAATAATTTTAAACAATTTTAAATCAAACGGTCATTTTTCTTATTTGCCAAAAAAAAAAAAACAACATCAAACAGTTATTTTCATTTCTTATTTTAAACAGATCGATTGTTTTCAATGGTCGGTGCCTGACAGCATCTATAAAATCTATCACCATGTTTGCCAATAAGAAAGCTTCATAGAACGGGAAAACAACAATGTCTTATAGAAATACTTCCAGGCCATATTTTCCAATTTCTGTTGTAATGTGGTTTCTACTAAATCATGTTTTATTGATGAAAATTGCTCATTGCTGACGAATGTTAAATATTGATCCCTAGATTTTCAATTGTTTAGTTGTTAGGTTACTGTCTGATCTCGCAAACCTGACATTTTATGGTCATTATGTTTTGCATCCAATTGCACCAATTTATTAAAAAGATATTAACGCGACACCGTACGAGAGTCGTTACTTTACATAAACTACTAGTATTTTTTTTTCTATAACGAAATACGAAACCACTTCTCGCAATTCGCTTTGGGGTAATTGTGCTTCTCTTTTGACAAAATATGGCCTTGTCTCAAAAACAACAAGTATAATATAATATAGAGTAATATATAAAACTGGACTAGAGTGAAGAGTTAGGAAGTAGGAATTCCGAATTTTAATTGAATGTTCTAAATCTTTGTGTATTTCTGATAAATGATTGTACAGACTCAAAAAAGTCTTTGTTTTGCTGAAATGAAAGGTCACCGTCACCAGCCAATAGAAGCAAAATGGATATAGTAGATCTTTCTAATTTTGAAAACAATATTTCTGTTGCTTCGTTGATAAAAGGGCTCTTAAAAAATAATGAATACTATCCTCAACAGGATGGCCACAACTGCATGCCGGATTGGGTTTAATATTAATAAGGTTTAAATCTGCATTTGAAGAACTGCACCATATTTCTCAACTGTGTATCAATGATATTAAGATTTCTATCACCACAACTAAACTAGGAAGTGCGTACTGTGAATAAATTATTATACTCAGTTTACTATTGCTTACAACAATTTATCACATATAATACCACGTTAACAATTAGGCCCGAGAACACAGTTATTTCGTAGTGCATTACTTTTAGACAATAAATTCAAATTAAAAAAATCGCACCTGCTCTACCTCAAGAAAGATTTTTACAGTGTAGTGTACTACTATTGGGACAAATAATATCAAAATTATAGAAACTTCTACCAGCTCCAGAGGAGGGGCGACAGCCTTAGGTGCTGTGTGCAAATTTTTGTAGGTCACGTGGTACGATTTTAGCGTCTCTCGACAATTTTGAATCTGGAAAAGATCGATCTGTCATGTTTTTATATCAAATATACATGTACTCTCTTGCACTCGCAGAAAATATAGAAAGTTTTGAAATAAAAAGATTAATCAATGATAGAAGATCACTTTATATGAAATATTTTCTTTATGTTTTTCATCTTTTAAGTAAATTCTATCAATAAAGAAATGCACTGTAATGGCGGGAATTTTTTTTCGATCTCTGCGAAATCACGAGGCACAGATTTTTGTAAATCTTACAAATATCAGCACGTGAAAATCATTCAAATTTTTGTCAATTAAAGAACACTATTCAAACATTCTAAATCTTCTTAAGTCTCCTTAAGTCTCCAGCCGTTGCTTTGTAATAAGTCGCTAAAATATGATTTCCGGTAAGTAAAATATCAATAATATTTGTCAAATCCGCTAGTAATTATGTTATTTTAGGCATATAAACTCTTATATGTATTTTAATCATTTTGAAAACAAAATGAAAATTTTGTCTTATGAATAACCATCATGATAAATATAGTTTTTTTTTTCATAATTGAATCGTGCATTATTTGTGTATTGGATTGCTTAATTGCCTTCTCTCTAGTGTTATCTCTGTTTTGTTAACTGACAAATGACGAAATAATGCAATATTTAAAATTAAGTATTTTACAACTTTGTCCCGATTAAACACTTAAAACCGATTGAATAAATTGAGAATTCAGTGCTTATCGATGTCGAAATTAGCCCTTGGTAATAAACAGTTAGTTTGGGTATAGATATGTTTATTGTCAAGAAATAACTAACAAATTTGTTTATTATGTGTGTACAAAGTATATGTATATTGCATGATCAGCCCTCCTGTATATTACTTGTTTTTTTTAATTGATTCAACAAATTTCGTTTGTCCAGGTGTCATTAACGGTGATGTCAACACCACGAGTAGTTTGATATAAATGACACAATACCACCGCGACCGATCGATAATATAAGACAAATCTGCGTGCCGTGTGCAGAGTGTCGTCCCTCCTCTATACCAGCTCTAACTCAAAATATTGACAATTCTGTGATAAGGGGGTCTAAAATTCAGTTTGACAGCTTCAGACGTACTAATTGTTTACCTATTTTAACTGGTCCAAATCACTCCTTAACATAAAGATTCAGCACCCAAATTGTTTTAACATGTAATTTCATTCCCCTTCTTGATATTTCATGCATTCAATTTCAAGAAATCAATTGGGAAAGTATATCCAAAAAAAATGCAAGTTATACACTGTTCACACTAGGGACTATATTTATACACTGTTCACACTTGGGACTATATTCGTAGGGTGACGGTGTTGACAGTCTGAAGGAGAAAGCATCAAGGATTTAATAAGGCAAAGCTTTTGTTGTACTCAATCTTACTTTAAGTTTTCTTTATTATATTTAATAGATATATATCCGAGATACGATAATGTAGTTTTCTTTTTTATATCAAACCTGATCATCTATGATATATATATGGAACTTTTTAACGACCTTGGCTGGCTATACAGCCCTTGCACGGTCGGTTCATCTATGATGATGATGGGAGTTTTTAACGACCTTGACTGGCTATACAGCCCTCGCACGGTCGGTGTGCAAATGATGTCATCTATAATGGGATATTATTCCACTTTTTATACATATTGATAGTTTAATCAATATCTGATTGGTTGAGACTATCCCACGTGTCGTTGAACAAATTTTCATATTCCATTCTGAGGATCATATTCCCCTCTGAAATGTCGGGATTACATCGTGTGACGTTACGCGCGGTTAATGTACATAACGTTTTGAACTTCTTATTCTTCTTAAAATAGCGATAGCAATAATCATTATCATGTTCAAATTTATTTCAGACGATAAAACAAAAAGACTTATAATTAAATTTTGATCCGTACTGTTTATCAATGGGTATGTCGTGTTTTGTTTAACTTATAAAAACAAGCGGATAAGAAAACAAAATGTATGCAAAATAATATTTAATGTATTGATAGTAAACAAACCATAGGCAGTGGAATAAAACATTCATTTCCCTTTGCTTCGGGAGATATGAAGATTTGCTCACCCTCGAAAAATCAGAGTTCCCTCGGGCAGAGCCCTCGTGAAATATGAATATTCTTGGGTGAACAAATCTTTATATCTCCCTCATACACGGGAAATAAATGTATAATGTCTAATGAGAGAATTTAACCAGAGACTGAATAACGTAGAAATAACAAATTAAAGGTCACTGTACGGCCTTCAACAATGAGCAAAATCCATACAGCATAGTAAGATATTAAAGACTCCGAAATGACAAATGTAAAATACACTCAACACTGTTCAAACATCACCGCACGTCAAACTTTGAACAACAGAAAAACTTGATTGGACATTGGTTACAATTTGTCACGACCTCATGAATTGGCGTACATGTACGTCCTATCAAATACCTTCAGAAAGCTTCCATTGAAATTATTTTACACACAAGTAACTGTGTATTTTACTGATTTTCTTAATAAAAAAAAACAAAATGTATTTTGCGTTAAATGTGCAATGAAGCCACGGATTCGTAATCTTCAAAAAATAGTTCAGAAACGGTTGATAAAATGTGGAATGTCTGAATAGAAATATAACAATTATGTCCAGTACGCGTTTATTAAACGGACTCTATTTGGACATTTTAAGATACTATAAGTACTTGTTTTCTGTGTATAGAATTTTAGAGGTCAATACGACTTTTCGTAAGTTGGATTTTCAATTTTAATAAAAAATGAGTTGGGTTTTCTTCTTTTCTTTAAATTTATATCATGATTCTTTGATATTTCCCATTATCTTCTGAATATTTTTTAAGATGAATAATTTAAAATTTGTATACCAAACATTTTTAATTTTACTCTGCGTTTATAAATAGCATTGAAAGTACAACATCTTATAAACGATAAACATTGATAGAGAGTTGTCTCATTGGCACTCATACCACATCTTCCTATATCTATTAACAATCGAAACCCCTGAAATATCGTCTCATGACAAGCACGAAAAATGGCGAAAGTGAACTTCCAACAGCGGGCGATGATTTATAATTATACAATATTCTTTCAATGGATTTTTTAAATGCAATGTAGAAATTATCAATTAAGACATTTTTTATCCCTTTTGAAATTACTTAATCGAATATGAAGCCACATGCACGAAGAAGTTTGTCTGACGTGAAAATACGTAAGTCCCATATCTCACGGCTACATGGACACACACAGTGTACTGATCTTAATAATATATTAACGTTTGCAAATTCGTTGTAAGAAGAAAGACCTTTTAACTTTATATCACAATAAGCATATCTAAAGTAAGTCGTCACGTAGCTCGTAGAAATGTCAAACTGCCAATACTGCTAGTTTGTACTCTATTGTCGGAGGACAACTGATTCAAAATAAGGGAGCTACCATTTATTTTTAGGGGCGGGGGCTGGGGGCTGGGGGCTGAAAGGGGGGGGGGGGGGGGCTAGTATGAAACTTGAAAAAAGGGCATGACAGGAGTTTAGAGAAAAAAAGGCAGAATGGGCATCTTGCCAAAAAGAAAAAGGCATGATGACTTTATGTAAAACAAGTCAGAGATATTAATAACTAAGAAAGGAAGGACCGAATTATGGAAGCGCATATGCTACACCCCTTGTAAAGTTATTTTGTTGCAAATAAGTCGTAATTATTAGTTAAGTTGTGTGTTATAAGCTGGAATCAAATCATCATGTGGAATCAACTTGTCGGAATGATGAAGAAAAAATTGCATTACAATGTCGACTTGCTAATATAAGTGTAATGACATAGTAATACGAAGTCGACATGTTGAATTCAACTTGTTAATAGCTTATGTCGAAAACTTGTTTATTTGATAATCAGGCAAAACCACGTGACCATTTTGGAAAAACAGAGGTCTATTTTTAAATCGATTTCCATATGTCGTTTGTTTAATGTGCTTTGGATGAGTGTCGCTATAAATTCAAGTTCAAATTAATGAATGAGTTGTTGCTCAGAGTTATTTGGTATGGAAATGGGGAACGGCAGTCAAATATCAGAAAAAAAGAACTGACAAATAACAATATGTCGGACATAAGGGGGATATCCCCACACCACTTGGTCCGGCGTTTATTTTCCATAGTTCTCAAACAGAAGTAAAATGAAAAATTCGCGAAGGATCCCACGGCACCCTCTGTCTCGCATGCGATTGCTGCTGTCAGTGTAAAATTGTAATGTTTACTGTAAACAGTTCATTTTTCTGTAACATACAAAATTTAAAAAATAGTTTTTTTCTGTAGATGCTTTATTTTGATCTGAAAGAATAACTCCTATACAAGTTTTATAACAATTCATGGAGATTTACAAATTAATCAGAACAAAACAGTTTTACTTACTGCAAAATAAACCAAATTTTCCTGTTCCCTAGAATCTAAGTACATGAGTAGAATCGCAGTGAATTACTGGTATACACACAGAAAGCGCACGGGAAAGAATCCGCAAGCTAAATAAAATTAAGAACAGGAGCAAAACCTTTACCGCATAGTAAGAATCTGAAATGACATGTAAAACAACTCAAACGAGAAACCTAACGATCT
Source organism: Mytilus californianus (assembly GCF_021869535.1). Taxonomy (NCBI): domain Eukaryota; kingdom Metazoa; phylum Mollusca; class Bivalvia; order Mytilida; family Mytilidae; genus Mytilus; species Mytilus californianus. Next base: position 40,826,280 of record NW_026262712.1, read on the forward strand.
AAATGACGAAGACGTCGACGCCACTACTGAATAAAATTAGGAGATGTGGTGTGATTGCCAATGAGACCACTAGCCACCAGAGTTTAAACGAAGAAGATGTAAGCAATCATAGGCAGCCGTACGGCCTTCAGCAAATCGTAAGTATAGTCGGCTATAAAAGGCCACCACGTTGAAATGTGAAACCATTCAAACGAGAAATGTAACGGCCTTATTTATAACAAAACAATTTACGAAAAACAAATATGAAACACATGAACCAACGACAATTTAGGCTCTTGACTTGAGATATGCATATGAAGAATGTGGCGGAGTTAAACATGTATGTGAGCGCTCAATCTTAACCCTAACCTTGGACCGCCGTGTAACAGCTCAACAAAAGCTTTACAAATCAGTTGCAGCTGGCTAACTCAATAGATCGATATTACTGGCCAATATAAATTCATTAAAATCCGGCGTAAATCTCAATGCTCCTGAAGAGAAAGCTGATCCTGCTCAACGTGAGTCACCTGTCGCGTTATTCGTGAAATTACAAACCCAGTTATTTTGTCTAATGCGGTAGGTCATCCTCGAGGAAAAGAGGACGGAATTATGGTTACGACAATTGGAACATAAATTAACCGTTGTTTCCCTTTAAATTGAGTGTGAGTTGATTAAAAGTGTTTCATTTTTTGACAACAAAGTACAAGTCATTTGATGTGTGTAGTACCTGCGACATTAATGTCGCGGAATTGAGACACAGCAAACCTTTATTCCGTCGTCGGTAATGGCGTCGGCGTCTTCGTCATTTAGATCGTTCTGTTTCTAGTTTTTTTTTACATTTGTCATTTCGGGATCTTTCATAGCTTACTATGCGGTAAGGATTTTGCTCATTGTTGAAGACCATACCAGTGACATATAGTTCTCCGTGATTTGGTATGTGATGGAGAGATGTTTTATTGGCCATCATACCACATCTTCTTTTTATATAAGCTTTCAGTTTTTTGCAGTTAATAACAATGTTTTGTCCTGATAAATTTGTAAATTTCCATGAATTATTTAAAGTTTGTATGTTACTGAAAAATAAAATATTTACAGTCAACATTACAATTTTACACTGACAGCAGCAATGTCATGCAAAACAGAGGGTGCCCTGGAAACCTTAAAGAATTTATTATAATACTTCTTCCGTTTGAGAACTAAGGAAAATAAACGCCGGACCAAGTGGTGTGAGGATATCCCCCTTATGTCCGAAATATTGTTATTTCTTAGTACTTTTTTTCTGATATTTGACTGCCGTTTCCCCTTTTCATACCAAATAACTCTGAGCAACAACTCGACCTTTAATTTGAACTTGAACACAATGGATAGCGACACTCATCCGAGGCACATTAAACAAACGACATATGGAAATCGATTTAAAAATAGAATAATGTTTTTCCAAAATGGTCACGTGGTTTTACCTCATCATCAAATAAACAAGTTGTCGACTTAATCAATTAACAAGTTGAATTCAACATGTCGACTTCGTATTACTATGTCATTACATTTATATTAGCAAGTCGACATTGTAATGCAATTTTTTCTTCATCATTCCGACAAGTTGATTCCACATGATGATTTGATTCCAGCTTATAACACACAACTTAACTAATAATTCCGACTTATTTGCAACAAAATAACTTTACAAGGGGTGTACCATATGCGCTTCCATACCGAATAGAGTGTAAAATAAAAAAGCAGGGCTATATTTACAATAAGTTTACATTTAAAGAAAAAATGCAGGACAACATTTTTCATCGGTATTACGCGTCATTGATAATCTGATCACTACAACGTTTTTACAAAATATTCGTTCCCGTGAAAACTAAGATTTGTAAAACTTTCAAATTTCATCGAGGTCTCTTCTCAGGATATAACGGCCATCTGTATGTTGGCTTTAAAGTCGACAAGATAACAGGTCAATATATTAATGTATTCAAGTGAATTTAAGATTTGTTGCAATTCTAAAGTACAATGGGTAAATCAATCTTATCTTTGATGTGCCACATGGGCATCCCTATAAACATGATAAAGTAAGACAGTCCATGCGTGACCCATAGCATTAGATATTTTATGCATTTCATTGGATATTTTCTATCACAATCCAGGCAAGCTAATAACCTATATTATTTACGTGTCTGAAGACGAATTTGTATAAAACATTGTGTTTGATTTTAATTTCTGAAAATTAAACTAAACTCTAGAACAGACCTTTTATGAACGTCGGGTTGGGACTTTATTATGTGTGTGAATTCGGTTTTTACACGTATAGGGAAGTTCGTCCGAATCGAAAGTGACGTCACATTGCGCATGCGTATAAAATTGGTGGGCAAGACCCATTCATAAAAATAATGGCCGATAAAACAAACACTTCATCGAGTTCTCTCAACAATTTATCAACATATGCAAATTCCCTGTCAGTTGAAGCAAAGCAGAGATATTCCACAAAGTTATTGTACAACACGGGAACTAAAAGTTTGCCAGATCCGTACGCAATTGCTGAAAAATGGAGTTCTGACCCTAGCACCTGGCCCGACCTGACCTTTGGTGATATTTACCTTTACCTGATTGACACGCCTTCCATCTACACCAAGGAGTCAATGAAAGCATACAAATCGTTAGATGCATACAAGTAAGTGTTAAAATATGTATTTGAATTATTATTTCGATTTTAAAACAAGTTTTACATGAAGAAAGAGCTTGAAAATTATTTTTTTGTAATCTCACCTTCTCAGGTAATCGGGTTGTTTATGTCACGTGGTTAATGCCATATTTGGTCATCTTACCAGATCACAGGTAAACGTATATTCCTGCTGTGACAATGTCATTCACTGTATTTACAACTGTGTCATCTATTTTGAACTTATGTCCCTGTGCATATTATCATATGTAGTGTCATTAAATAAATGCACATAATACCCTTTATTTTTGATACACTAAATTTACCTTGCATTTTACATTTCTATATTGATTGATAATTTAATTTGATAGTGATTTATCTATAATTGTAGTGTTTGACTTATTTTGATATATTTGAACTAGAATACATAAAAATAAAACATTTAAAAAATATCTATAAAATTTAAAAAAAAATTAAAAGATGGTTTAAAAAGGTTTATGTATACAGCATAGTCATTGTACTGAAGGCTTAGTCACTTTGTCACCTGAAGATATTTTGAATAATTTTATACATATACATTTATAAGTATCATACATGCATTATAATGGTTTACTTTTATAAATTTTTACTTGGATGGAGAGTTGTCTCATTGGCACTCATACCACATCTTCTTATATCTATGTCCATAACCATGATAACTAAATGTTCTTTTTGCTTTATGTTCCTTATACTGATTTTTCTCTTTTTCAGTTACGTCGTCAGTGGACATGTACAAGTCGTGTTTTCTCACCCAGTGGACAACGACTGTCCATTCATGGTCCTCAAGGCAAAGGTCACACCGTCACAGAGAGCTAGAGATAAACCACATGAACCATGGGTGTATTTGGAAAAGAGCAGTGGGACAGTATACTGTGCTCACTGTACCTGTATGGCAGGGTATGTATACTGTTCAATGACTCGATTGTGACCCAGAGTTCTATTGTTCTTATATAAATATATGTAATGTGTTTTATATATTGATATGAAATATAAGGAGATGTGGTACAATTGCCAATGAGACAATTCTATCCAGCAGAGTTCAATTGAATTGGATGTAAGCAGATATAGCCAACCATACAGGCTTCAACAATGAGACAAACCCTTATCGCATGGTCGGCTATAAAAGGCCCTGACATGAAAAATATGAAACAATTCAATTGATGTATTACATTTGGTTTCATTAGCACAGATACATTTTTCAAAATGTCATATAACAAAAATTCCTTCATTTACAGGTTAGGGGAAGTATGCAGTCATGTTGGGGCACTACTGTTCAAGGTGGAGATGGCTGTTAAAATTGGAATCACACAAACGAGTTCAACCAGTAAAGCTTGTCAGTGGAATAACAGATTTAGAAAAGAGGTATATTTTTACACTTTTATTCAGGTATAAAGTTTTACAATATGACTCAGGAATAAAAAGTGCATTTAGTGTTATCCTGTCTGCAAATTTATCAGTATATTAAAAGGATAATAAAAAAAAAATCAAAGATATATGTAAAGTAGGAGACAAATCGATATTTTATATTAGCTAAAAAAAATATTCACTATGTCTGTAATTAGAAATGTTTATGTTGAGGAGATTGACAAAATACAAAAGAATTGCTAATCACACCTGCTAACCACAGATTTAGATGACATGTAAGCAAAATAATTAATTTTGTATGTTACTATTTAAATGTGTATAGATATGTAGTATATTCAATGTATGATTAATTTTCAACACCAGTTTAACTAATTGATTTATTTTTATTGTCAGGTTACTCCAACTACTGTCACTGACATTTTCCAGCATATAAAGGGTAGACGTACAAAAGATATCGCAAGTGTCCAAGCCAACGGGGCAGCACCTCTCCCTCCCCAGGAAGTCCTAAAGGAACTGTATGCTATTGCACCTAATGCTGCCTTTTTTACCTCCGTTATGACACCAAGTATAGATAATCCACCTGCCTCAAAAACAACTGAAAGCAAGTACCCTCCACTGCTGTCAACACTTCAACAGACCGATAACAATGACATAAATGACTTTTGTGATAAAACCATAGATTCATATACTGTTTCACAATACCAGGCAGAAAATTTAGAGGTAGCAACTAGAAATCAAGCCATCAGTTCCTTATGGTATCAACATAGAATGGGTAGAATCACAGCATCCAAAGCTCATGATGTGCTAGTTCGTAAAGCAACAACTCCTGCAGCCAACCTTGTCAAAAGGATAGCCGGTTATTCCACATATGACCTTTCAAAAAAACAGTCAGTCAAATGGGGCGTAGACCATGAAGATGAATGTAGACAGGCATACACAAATCACCAACAGAACCACCACCTAGACCTAACATGTTCTCCGTGTGGTTTCTTTATAAACACAAGTCACCCATTCCTAGGAGTCAGCCCTGATGGCATTGTGAACTGTAAGTGCTGTGGCAGAGGTACAATAGAGGTAAAATGTCCTTTTAAACACAAAGATGTAACTGTACCACAAGCTGCAAAAAGTGACAAAAACTTCTGTCTCGACGCAAATTTAACCCTTAAGACCAGCCACAGATATTTTACGCAAGTCCAGATGCAGATGTTCATCACCAACTGCCAGTATTGTGACTTTGTTGTATATACCAAATGTCAGCCTGAAGCAAGCATGGTAATAGTGCGAGTCCCAATTGATCTAGACTTCTGCCACAAGTTGATACACAAGTGTGAGAACTTTTTTAAATCATTTGTTATACGTGAACTTCTCACCAGAGAACTTGAAAATGAGCCAACAACAAACAACGATGACAGGGTCGACAACAACAACAATGCTAATGAGAAATCATGGTGTATTTGTTCCGAACCAGAGTATGGTCGAATGATAAGGTGTGATGGTGACCAATGTCCTTATGAATGGTTCCACTACAAATGTGTAAACATTCGACGTAAACCAAGAGGAAGGTGGTTTTGTGCTAGCTGTGAAATATAGACATTCAAACAATACCAGTTGAATTACTTTATTAATACATAGACATTGCAAAACATTTTCAATCAACATCTTGTATTTATGCAATATATATATATGTATTGATAAAAATAGACATACATGTACATGTTACAATTAAAAATTGCATTATCAATAGCTGGAATGCACACTAATAAATGTAAGACTGATTGAAAAATGAAAACTTAACAAGATATTTATCTATAATAAAGAAAATTTGGAAACAATTTTGCTCAAACTTTTTGAATTTAAAAAGAATAGTTGTATATATTATTTTATCTGTTAATATACATGTACATTTTCATATATATATTTTGTAACTGGCTTTTTCGTTCATGTGGAATAAACAGAAGTCCTTGTTAATGCATCATTAATGAAAATTATTCTGCTCATGTTTGAAAACCATAGACTTGTACATTGTATGACATAAATTATTTTGTAATACATCATTGTGTGAAATAAATTATTTTGAAACACATTTTTATATTCATTACAGACTGTTGAATTTGAAATAAGAAACTTTCTATTATCAAATAACTATATACACAAGTCTTTAAAAGAGTTTTTTAAGACACAAGTTTTGGTGGGGATTACAAATTGCTGAACAAATGGTAACAATGCTATCGGAATGAGGAACCATACACATACTCATGTTTGAACTAAGAATGTTAAAGTTTTTTAATCTCTGGATTGCTCTCTCAACATGGATTCTGACATGCGCTATTTTACGGGTCTGTTCTACTTCTTTGGCACTTAGTTGTTTTTTTCCTCTTGTGAATGCTGGTATAACTAGTGTTGCACTTTTGTTGGCAAGTTCTTCTGATATCAAAAACCCACGATCAGCCAACACCTGATCTCCATGCTGAATTTTGTCCAAATAACCACTGCGTTGCGTAATAACCTTGTCGGATGTCCTACCACCAAATGCCTTTGATACAAATGAAATAGCTCCTGTTGGTGTTATTGACACTAAAAATTTAATGGTGTTGTTGTGCTTGTAGTTGGACCAGGTCTGAGCTCTAGCAGTTAATTGGCCTGGTCGCTGAATGAAAACTTCAAAACAGTCTATGATACTGGAGCACCTTCGGTAAGATTGTTTAAAAACAGATGGCATATTACTTAATAGATATTCCTTATCAGGCCATTGAATCAGAAAGGACAGTTTGCTGGCTAATTTTGGAAGTCCTAGGTTGAGAATGTCTGATATTGTTGTTTTGGAGACACCGAAGCGATAGGCAAGATCTTCATGTTGAAGGTTGAGTCTCAACTTCATTAATAGGCATAGCAGAACACTCGTTGGTGACATTACTTTACATGATGGCAATATACAGGAACAAAATGACAACAACCACATAAATAGAGCTTTAGAATGTACACCGGTGTAAAACTGTATTTTACGATCACTGGCAGTAACAAGGTTTTCAAAATTTAGCTGACTGATGTTTGCCTTTAAGGTGGTGTTTTCTGTTTGAAGGCGACCTAATTCAGCATACAGTTGTTCATTTTCAATTCTCAATGTGGCAATCTTGTTGATGCAAGCATCGTGTTGGTTGTTGTCTGACTGCACTGAAAATAATGAGAAAATTTATTAATGTGAAAAAAAATGTTTTTATATTATACAATAGCTGTTAAACAGCCTTCAATAAATAAAACTTAGTAAAATGTTTAAGCATCCATTGCCATTACATTTCTTTACATCATTTTATTAAAGAAAAAAGATCCTGCTGTCACTTCAGATATTGATGAAATCTTTGAATCATGATGAGATGCTTAATGTGTATTTACAACATTGTTAATGAATTGTTTTGTTTGTAGATACATGTATCATCTATAGCTAAAGTTAACCTTGACCTCTCCTTGATTAAAGTGATAAGACTAATTAATTATTGTTTTCAAAGATTAATTACATGTTCAATTATTTCTGATTTAAATTTAAAAGAAACTGCTATTCAAACACTCCACTGAAATTAAGTGTTCTATATCTCACTAATTAGGACTTGTTTTGTTAAGTACAATATGAGTAATAGATAATTGAAATGTATAATTCATTGAAGAACCAATGTGTTTAATATTCTCTTAATTCTCAATAAGTAAAATAAACTACTGAACAAATTAGCAACAGTATTCAAAAATTTACATGTTCATTCTAGGAAATAAAAAGGGTCAATATAAGTAAGTTATCTCCTTGACAATCATACCACATCTTCTTTTTATATATATTATTACACTAATGATTTGTGCATATTTAATACCTGATTCAGGTTCTGGGATATTCTCTGCATTACTAAGGTCAAGCAATACTGAAGCCACTTGGACTTTCTCTTTGTCTGCTTGTCTTTGTTCCACTCTTTGAAACCGGGCGTATCGCTGGTCACCACTTGCTTTGTACTTTTGATACCCCATGTCAACTGATGGCACATAGTCTGGGTTGTTCTCGTCATTACTCTTCACACCTGAAATTTACATATGATTTATAATTCAATTTACACCAAGGTTGTTTTGCTATTTTAAAAACATTTGAAAGTTGTACAACTGGTTGACCGAAGAACATGACTTCACTATATGACCGACACAGTCATAGATAAGTATCACATATATGTATCCTAGGCTACATGTATGGGGTACTTGTATGATGTACATTGCATGTCATCATTTGATTGAAGAAAAAAAAACAATTACAGGAAGACACAAAGTTAAAAAATACCAAGGTTAAGTACGGAAATAGCTGAGAATAATATATATAATCCTGAAAATATATTTAAAAAACTTCCTTGACCTTGTCTGATTATCTTACACTAAGTTACAGAAATATGATCCAATGACCACCCCCCTTTTTCATTTATGTGTGTTTAAAAGGATAAACTCCGGTTGACATGCTTTGATAAGTAGAAACATACTTTCGAAAGACAACAAATATTAGAAAAAATATGAATTTGTAGTTAAAATATTGACTTACCAGATATGAAATGTCGAAAACAAACACGGTCATTTTCCCTTGGTTCCCACTGATCTCGTCTGATTGCTGAAATCCAGAGCTTTTTGCGCGACTCTGGCTTCTTTGGAATGCGGTAAAAACTTTTGGGATTGTCCTTGTCAAATCTGTTTGTACACCCGATAACACAACATGAAGCTACCATGGCTAATTAACGGTAAACATCGATTGACTTGCGATTTTCAATCATCCATTTTATGTGCCCACCAGTAAGTCACGTGATCAATCCGTGACGTCACGGCGAACTTCCCTTATAGGGAAGTTCGTCCGAATCGAAAGTGACGTCACATTGCGCATGCGTATAAAATTGGTGGGCAAGACCCATTCATAAAAATAATGGCCGATAAAACAAACACTTCATCGAGTTCTCTCAACAATTTATCAACATATGCAAATTCCCTGTCAGTTGAAGCAAAGCAGAGATATTCCACAAAGTTATTGTACAACACGGGAACTAAAAGTTTGCCAGATCCGTACGCAATTGCTGAAAAATGGAGTTCTGACCCTAGCACCTGGCCCGACCTGACCTTTGGTGATATTTACCTTTACCTGATTGACACGCCTTCCATCTACACCAAGGAGTCAATGAAAGCATACAAATCGTTAGATGCATACAAGTAAGTGTTAAAATATGTATTTGAATTATTATTTCGATTTTAAAACAAGTTTTACATGAAGAAAGAGCTTGAAAATTTTTTTTTTGTAATCTCACCTTCTCAGGTAATCGGGTTGTTTATGTCACGTGGTTAATGCCATATTTGGTCATCTTACCAGATCACAGGTAAACGTATATTCCTGCTGTGACAATGTCATTCACTGTATTTACAACTGTGTCATCTATTTTGAACTTATGTCCCTGTGCATATTATCATATGTAGTGTCATTAAATAAATGCACATAATACCCTTTATTTTTGATACACTAAATTTACCTTGCATTTTACATTTCTATATTGATTGATAATTTAATTTGATAGTGATTTATCTATAATTGTAGTGTTTGACTTATTTTGATATATTTGAACTAGAATACATAAAAATAAAACATTTAAAAAATATCTATAAAATTTAAAAAAAAATTAAAAGATGGTTTAAAAAGGTTTATGTATACAGCATAGTCATTGTACTGAAGGCTTAGTCACTTTGTCACCTGAAGATATTTTGAATAATTTTATACATATACATTTATAAGTATCATACATGCATTATAATGGTTTACTTTTATAAATTTTTACTTGGATGGAGAGTTGTCTCATTGGCACTCATACCACATCTTCTTATATCTATGTCCATAACCATGATAACTAAATGTTCTTTTTGCTTTATGTTCCTTATACTGATTTTTCTCTTTTTCAGTTACGTCGTCAGTGGACATGTACAAGTCGTGTTTTCTCACCCAGTGGACAACGACTGTCCATTCATGGTCCTCAAGGCAAAGGTCACACCGTCACAGAGAGCTAGAGATAAACCACATGAACCATGGGTGTATTTGGAAAAGAGCAGTGGGACAGTATACTGTGCTCACTGTACCTGTATGGCAGGGTATGTATACTGTTCAATGACTCGATTGTGACCCAGAGTTCTATTGTTCTTATATAAATATATGTAATGTGTTTTATATATTGATATGAAATATAAGGAGATGTGGTACAATTGCCAATGAGACAATTCTATCCAGCAGAGTTCAATTGAATTGGATGTAAGCAGATATAGCCAACCATACAGGCTTCAACAATGAGACAAACCCTTATCGCATGGTCGGCTATAAAAGGCCCTGACATGAAAAATATGAAACAATTCAATTGATGTATTACATTTGGTTTCATTAGCACAGATACATTTTTCAAAATGTCATATAACAAAAATTCCTTCATTTACAGGTTAGGGGAAGTATGCAGTCATGTTGGGGCACTACTGTTCAAGGTGGAGATGGCTGTTAAAATTGGAATCACACAAACGAGTTCAACCAGTAAAGCTTGTCAGTGGAATAACAGATTTAGAAAAGAGGTATATTTTTACACTTTTATTCAGGTATAAAGTTTTACAATATGACTCAGGAATAAAAAGTGCATTTAGTGTTATCCTGTCTGCAAATTTATCAGTATATTAAAAGGATAATAAAAAAAAAATCAAAGATATATGTAAAGTAGGAGACAAATCGATATTTTATATTAGCTAAAAAAAATATTCACTATGTCTGTAATTAGAAATGTTTATGTTGAGGAGATTGACAAAATACAAAAGAATTGCTAATCACACCTGCTAACCACAGATTTAGATGACATGTAAGCAAAATAATTAATTTTGTATGTTACTATTTAAATGTGTATAGATATGTAGTATATTCAATGTATGATTAATTTTCAACACCAGTTTAACTAATTGATTTATTTTTATTGTCAGGTTACTCCAACTACTGTCACTGACATTTTCCAGCATATAAAGGGTAGACGTACAAAAGATATCGCAAGTGTCCAAGCCAACGGGGCAGCACCTCTCCCTCCCCAGGAAGTCCTAAAGGAACTGTATGCTATTGCACCTAATGCTGCCTTTTTTACCTCCGTTATGACACCAAGTATAGATAATCCACCTGCCTCAAAAACAACTGAAAACAAGTACCCTCCACTGCTGTCAACACTTCAACAGACCGATAACAATGACATAAATGACTTTTGTGATAAAACCATAGATTCATATACTGTTTCACAATACCAGGCAGAAAATTTAGAGGTAGCAACTAGAAATCAAGCCATCAGTTCCTTATGGTATCAACATAGAATGGGTAGAATCACAGCATCCAAAGCTCATGATGTGCTAGTTCGTAAAGCAACAACTCCTGCAGCCAACCTTGTCAAAAGGATAGCCGGTTATTCCACATATGACCTTTCAAAAAAACAGTCAGTCAAATGGGGCGTAGACCATGAAGATGAATGTAGACAGGCATACACAAATCACCAACAGAACCACCACCTAGACCTAACATGTTCTCCGTGTGGTTTCTTTATAAACACAAGTCACCCATTCCTAGGAGTCAGCCCTGATGGCATTGTGAACTGTAAGTGCTGTGGCAGAGGTACAATAGAGGTAAAATGTCCTTTTAAACACAAAGATGTAACTGTACCACAAGCTGCAAAAAGTGACAAAAACTTCTGTCTCGACGCAAATTTAACCCTTAAGACCAGCCACAGATATTTTACGCAAGTCCAGATGCAGATGTTCATCACCAACTGCCAGTATTGTGACTTTGTTGTATATACCAAATGTCAGCCTGAAGCAAGCATGGTAATAGTGCGAGTCCCAATTGATCTAGACTTCTGCCACAAGTTGATACACAAGTGTGAGAACTTTTTTAAATCATTTGTTATACGTGAACTTCTCACCAGAGAACTTGAAAATGAGCCAACAACAAACAACGATGACAGGGTCGACAACAACAACAATGCTAATGAGAAATCATGGTGTATTTGTTCCGAACCAGAGTATGGTCGAATGATAAGGTGTGATGGTGACCAATGTCCTTATGAATGGTTCCACTACAAATGTGTAAACATTCGACGTAAACCAAGAGGAAGGTGGTTTTGTGCTAGCTGTGAAATATAGACATTCAAACAATACCAGTTGAATTACTTTATTAATACATAGACATTGCAAAACATTTTCAATCAACATCTTGTATTTATGCAATATATATATATGTATTGATAAAAATAGACATACATGTACATGTTACAATTAAAAATTGCATTATCAATAGCTGGAATGCACACTAATAAATGTAAGACTGATTGAAAAATGAAAACTTAACAAGATATTTATCTATAATAAAGAAAATTTGGAAACAATTTTGCTCAAACTTTTTGAATTTAAAAAGAATAGTTGTATATATTATTTTATCTGTTAATATACATGTACATTTTCATATATATATTTTGTAACTGGCTTTTTCGTTCATGTGGAATAAACAGAAGTCCTTGTTAATGCATCATTAATGAAAATTATTCTGCTCATGTTTGAAAACCATAGACTTGTACATTGTATGACATAAATTATTTTGTAATACATCATTGTGTGAAATAAATTATTTTGAAACACATTTTTATATTCATTACAGACTGTTGAATTTGAAATAAGAAACTTTCTATTATCAAATAACTATATACACAAGTCTTTAAAAGAGTTTTTTAAGACACAAGTTTTGGTTGGAGATTACAAATTGCTGAACAAATGGTAACAATGCTATCGGAATGAGGAACCATACACATACTCATGTTTGAACTAAGAATGTTAAAGTTTTTTAATCTCTGGATTGCTCTCTCAACATGGATTCTGACATGCGCTATTTTACGGGTCTGTTCTACTTCTTTGGCACTTAGTTGTTTTTTTCCTCTTGTGAATGCTGGTATAACTAGTGTTGCACTTTTGTTGGCAAGTTCTTCTGATATCAAAAACCCACGATCAGCCAACACCTGATCTCCATGCTGAATTTTGTCCAAATAACCACTGCGTTGCGTAATAACCTTGTCGGATGTCCTACCACCAAATGCCTTTGATACAAATGAAATAGCTCCTGTTGGTGTTATTGACACTAAAAATTTAATGGTGTTGTTGTGCTTGTAGTTGGACCAGGTCTGAGCTCTAGCAGTTAATTGGCCTGGTCGCTGAATGAAAACTTCAAAACAGTCTATGATACTGGAGCACCTTCGGTAAGATTGTTTAAAAACAGATGGCATATTACTTAATAGATATTCCTTATCAGGCCATTGAATCAGAAAGGACAGTTTGCTGGCTAATTTTGGAAGTCCTAGGTTGAGAATGTCTGATATTGTTGTTTTGGAGACACCGAAGCGATAGGCAAGATCTTCATGTTGAAGGTTGAGTCTCAACTTCATTAATAGGCATAGCAGAACACTCGTTGGTGACATTACTTTACATGATGGCAATATACAGGAACAAAATGACAACAACCACATAAATAGAGCTTTAGAATGTACACCGGTGTAAAACTGTATTTTACGATCACTGGCAGTAACAAGGTTTTCAAAATTTAGCTGACTGATGTTTGCCTTTAAGGTGGTGTTTTCTGTTTGAAGGCGACCTAATTCAGCATACAGTTGTTCATTTTCAATTCTCAATGTGGCAATCTTGTTGATGCAAGCATCGTGTTGGTTGTTGTCTGACTGCACTGAAAATAATGAGAAAATTTATTAATGTGAAAAAAAATGTTTTTATATTATACAATAGCTGTTAAACAGCCTTCAATAAATAAAACTTAGTAAAATGTTTAAGCATCCATTGCCATTACATTTCTTTACATCATTTTATTAAAGAAAAAAGATCCTGCTGTCACTTCAGATATTGATGAAATCTTTGAATCATGATGAGATGCTTAATGTGTATTTACAACATTGTTAATGAATTGTTTTGTTTGTAGATACATGTATCATCTATAGCTAAAGTTAACCTTGACCTCTCCTTGATTAAAGTGATAAGACTAATTAATTATTGTTTTCAAAGATTAATTACATGTTCAATTATTTCTGATTTAAATTTAAAAGAAACTGCTATTCAAACACTCCACTGAAATTAAGTGTTCTATATCTCACTAATTAGGACTTGTTTTGTTAAGTACAATATGAGTAATAGATAATTGAAATGTATAATTCATTGAAGAACCAATGTGTTTAATATTCTCTTAATTCTCAATAAGTAAAATAAACTACTGAACAAATTAGCAACAGTATTCAAAAATTTACATGTTCATTCTAGGAAATAAAAAGGGTCAATATAAGTAAGTTATCTCCTTGACAATCATACCACATCTTCTTTTTATATATATTATTACACTAATGATTTGTGCATATTTAATACCTGATTCAGGTTCTGGGATATTCTCTGCATTACTAAGGTCAAGCAATACTGAAGCCACTTGGACTTTCTCTTTGTCTGCTTGTCTTTGTTCCACTCTTTGAAACCGGGCGTATCGCTGGTCACCACTTGCTTTGTACTTTTGATACCCCATGTCAACTGATGGCACATAGTCTGGGTTGTTCTCGTCATTACTCTTCACACCTGAAATTTACATATGATTTATAATTCAATTTACACCAAGGTTGTTTTGCTATTTTAAAAACATTTGAAAGTTGTACAACTGGTTGACCGAAGAACATGACTTCACTATATGACCGACACAGTCATAGATAAGTATCACATATATGTATCCTAGGCTACATGTATGGGGTACTTGTATGATGTACATTGCATGTCATCATTTGATTGAAGAAAAAAAAACAATTACAGGAAGACACAAAGTTAAAAAATACCAAGGTTAAGTACGGAAATAGCTGAGAATAATATATATAATTTTGAAAATATATTTAAAAAACTTCCTTGACCTTGTCTGATTATCTTACACTAAGTTACAGAAATATGATCCAATGACCACCCCCCTTTTTCATTTATGTGTGTTTAAAAGGATAAACTCCGGTTGACATGCTTTGATAAGTAGAAACATACTTTCGAAAGACAACAAATATTAGAAAAAATATGAATTTGTAGTTAAAATATTGACTTACCAGATATGAAATGTCGAAAACAAACACGGTCATTTTCCCTTGGTTCCCACTGATCTCGTCTGATTGCTGAAATCCAGAGCTTTTTGCGCGACTCTGGCTTCTTTGGAATGCGGTAAAAACTTTTGGGATTGTCCTTGTCAAATCTGTTTGTACACCCGATAACACAACATGAAGCTACCATGGCTAATTAACGGTAAACATCGATTGACTTGCGATTTTCAATCATCCATTTTATGTGCCCACCAGTAAGTCACGTGATCAATCCGTGACGTCACGGCGAACTTCCCTATTAAACTCTGGAATATATGATCAAACTTTTCGGGATTCGGGAAAAAATGCTTCAGCAAACACTCGTGAGGAAAACAAATAAAAAGAATCATTCTGTATCATAATTTTAATTTGTTAAATATTTGCAACTCTTAAAAAATTTCAAAACCAGCTGATTTTTTTTGTATTTCTTCATGTTGAATAACTTAAAAAAAAAATGGGCAGTGTGGCGGATTTACCGGGGGCACAGGGGGCACGTGCCCCCAGTCCAGGTCACCAATACATTTTCTAACATGATTATATTGCTACTGAATCTGCTTATCTAGAGTGGAAATTAATCACAGCTAGATTTGACTTCTTAACTAGCCGTTAATTAACCCCAGCTTCAACATGCGTGATTATGACAAGTTATCGGTGGGTCTGTAAATTTTAACACGTGTGTGTAATGTCTCATTTTAAAAGATTTGATCAAGGAGGTTATATGAGATCTCATATAACCTCCTTGATTTGATGTACATGTTGATTGGAAAAGTACGAATATTTTTATTGGTTTTTAATACAATATCATCCCCTGACCAGGAAAGAAATTACTAACCAAAATATGTGTTTTAAATAAATATGTACAAATAAATATTTAGTGCCAAGAATATAAGTATCGATGTATGGGATATGTCTTCATAAAAAAATTCTCACATTATCATTTTTATAAACTAAATGTCGTATTTTCTTTTCACTCCTATTTTCAAAGGAAACCAATAATTTGTTTAAAAAAAAACTGTCCCCCCCTCTTTCCACAAAAAAAGAATTTGGTTGTCATTGTTTCTAATTAAAACGCAATTGCATTTTAGAAGATAATCTGGAACTAATACGTTTATCTATTAGTTCCAGCATACAGTAATATGACTGTATATTTTTCCTGTTTCAGTTACAATGTACGTATATGTATGAGGCTAGGAAAAGGTTATCATTTATGAGGATATGAATGGGGTCAGAGATATATAATATATGTCTCTGATGGGGTTTAAAGAACAGATACATGTACTCATGGGACCAATAGATATAAATAAATATAGATAACAGAATAAAGAGGTGATTGTTTGTTGCTTAACGTCCAGTGGCAAAAATTACATGTATGCTTAGGACAATTATTATACAGATTAATTGGCAGAAGAATAAAGAAAACTGAAATGGTAAAAAAAATAAAAGATATAGAACTTTAGAAACGACGATCTGACCCCCCCCCCCCCCCCCCCCCCCCCCCCCACCATCACCACAACCATTTTTTATCAAATTCGAATACTGGGAGCTATCTGAAGTCAGTTTATAGGACCTCAGTTTTAATATAGGCGTGGCAATCCATCACTTTTATCCAATCAACTGTCCTTAATAATAAAGATTGGAGTGTAATTGTGTCTGTATCAAGTTAGATAAATATAATCATATTTCTGGACGTACATATGTCGGGGTTAAGGCTATTTTATTCGATAGTAGTAGATGAAAAAAAAAGAATTTTCTGGTTATATCTATTTATAACTGAAAAAGTGGCATTAAATCGTAGAGGCAGTCCCTCTTTATGTGAAGAATAGAACATATTGAGCTTTCTGGATTTTCTTCTGTCCACTAGCAAATGTGGGCCTGCACCACTGAAAATATATACCTTCCGGACTAGCAAACACGGACAACCCAGTTACTAATCTTCCTGCTTCCAACTAAACGTCATGTTCTAGATTGTCGGAATCTTGTTGAGTACAGCCATCCCATAACTCACATGCATATTCCATAATTAATCTTATAAGTGTTCAGTTTATACGATTAAGATAATTTCTAGTCAATACATATTTCAATTCTTTTTAGAAATTTAATCTTGTGCTTGCACAATTTAAAACGTTTTCTATATGTGTATAGAATTTACCATTGGAATCAAAAGTAATCCCTAAGTGTTTATGACAAGAGACAATTCTACTACTTGATTTTGAAGTTCTATTTTAATATCATCTGGGGAAGAATTACAGGAGAATAGCATAGTAATTGTCTTGTTAGGATTAAAATCAATAAGCCAATCTTTAGACCATGCTGAAATTTGTTCTAAATCACTATTAAAGACATCCTCTATTGTGTAAGGACTATAATACTTAAATTAGAAAGGGATGTTTCATCAGCAGACAATCGAGTTAGACTTATCAAATTACCAGCTATCTCATATACATCAATAAGAAATATTACGGAACCTAGTACAGAGCCTTGTGGAACTCCTGCATTAGTATTCTAAAAAGGCGAATATGAACTTGAAACAAAAACGCTTTCTTGTATATTTGAAATATAACTAATTAAGTGATCAAATTACTTTTTAAATACAATTTTTTCAAATACTTTTCCCACTGTTGATAATAATGAGATTGGTCTATAATTTGAAATCAGTGATTTGAAGCACAAATAAATTTTCATACATTGTCAGATCAAAATATCTTTTAAACCCCAGTCCAGAGATACCGTATATATTCGACTGAATATACCAATTCGATAATTTTACATTCGAACTTGTTACGTAATAAGATCTGTGTCCAGGTAAAAAGAACCAGCAGGTGATATATATTCTTAAGTGTTTATCACCTTCCATTATACATCTGACGATGACATTTAGCTTTAGGGCCATTTTGTTTGAAAAATCATTTTAAAGGTAAACTGATAAGCATAACGTCCTCGCAATTTCTTGTTCAGATCCAGGGACACATATGTCAGAATGAATAAGAAAACACTAAATTCTTAAATAATATATTGTAAAATGGACAGCAAGCACATTTTGATAGACTAGTGTATTTATAGATTTTCTTGTGTATTTTCTATGTTCTGGAAACCTCAACATCCCATCAAAAATACTTAAATTAAAGTCTTAAGTTTAATTAAATGTTTTTTTTTTTTTTTTAAATATTATTTGCAAGGCTGCATGAACATTGCACCTATCGTTTTCGTATATTTCTTTTCCGCCATGCATAAGTTTAATGTTTACTGTGACTTCTATAATGCTTAAAAAATGATGCAATTATATTATCAATCTAAAAATATAATTCGTGAACAACAACAAAAATAAATTATATATTAAATGACTCAAGCAATTTAAAATTCTAAAGGATATTGTTACAATATTGCCAAAAACTGAGACTACTATAGATATAAGAAGATGTGGTATGAGTGCCAATGAGACAACTCTCCATCCAAGTCAAAATTTAAAAAAGTAAACCATTATAGGTCAAAGTACGGTCTTCAACACGGAGCCTTGGCTCACACCGAACAGTAAGCTATATAAAGGGTCCAAAAATTACTAGTGTAAAACCATTCAAACGGGAAAACTAACGGTCTAATCTATATAAAAAAAACTGTTATAGTAGTCTCAGCCGAAAACAATGCAAAATTGATAAGCAAGTATGACAAACCAATCAAAAAATTTGTTGTTTGGGATTATTCATGGTTGACTAGTTCTATATTAACCAGTGGCACGTGTCCTAATTATTAAGAAAAGGGACAGAAAAGTATTAAACAGAAATAATCGGTTTTTCAAAACCATATTTTCAAAATTCACTGCATGATTTAAACAGCTTAAAAGTGTTTCATTTATTTTATCTGTGTGCGTATACGAAAAATTGATAGCAAGTTAAACTTCAATGTACATGAATTACGAGTATTATATTTCTTGTGAAATTGATCGATGAGCGGCTTTTTACAAATACCGAAAAAAAGAATACTGCGTAAACGTCAATTAATGGACAAGCAACCCAACGAGAAAAATAAAATTTAAGAGGCATCTATAACTAGTTTTGAGTTGGAGAAATCATTCAATGCCATATGATTCTATTTAGGTTTCTGCGTTTTTCGATTTACGAATAAGTCAATTAGAAAAAAAATAAGTAATTGAAGCCGAAAAAGAAGACACAAAAGATACATGAAATAAAGTAATAACATAAGTTTACAAATACGTACCTATGTGCATTTAATAAAGCAACATTTGAACTTATTATAGAAAAAGGAGAAATTAAATGGAAACATAATGCGCGCTGTTAAATCATGCTTTGCAAGGCTGTTTAGAGATGACTCGTGCACAATCATTTTGAATGGTGAATAAGATCACATACATGCATTAAGCACTCAGAAACTAGCCCGTAAATAGCTAGGAGGAGGGAATCCAGTTATTAATTAAATATCAAAACGGTGTGCAGAAATACCGCATAGGACTTCTTAGTGCACTAAGACTAACGTGTTTGCACTAAGGACACTAAAACGATGTTTTAAGACCACAAAGAACATGGATAAAAGAAGATATGAGTATATAACTCATAAATATAAAGTTTGTAATCCGCGCGTGCCACTGGTACAAATCCAGGATAGTTTAAGAAAGTTTTTAAAAAATTTAAAACTTTTAACCACAGAGTGAAAATAATGTTAGCTGGCAGAAAAACTCCATTTATAAATAAAATACGATTTATTCTACAAAATTTACTTCTGGATACTATTGTGTGATCATAAACAAGCTTCTATCCAAGTTTGGTAGAAAACCGGGATATTTTAAGAAAGTAATTTAAATTTCAAAAACTTTAACCACAGAATGAATGTAATGTTAACTGAGAGAAAAATAGTCCATTTATACATGTAAGTAAAACACAGATAACCAGGATTTTTTTTCCAAACTTTACTTCTGGATACTATCTTATGATCATTAACATTCTTCTGTTGGTAGAAATCCTGGATAGTTTAAGAAAGTAATTAAAATTTCAAAAACTTTAACCACAGAGTGAGTATGTGGATGTCGCTAGCCGACGCCGACGACGGAATGTAGGATCGCTATACGTCTCGCTTTTGCGACAAAAGTCGCAGGCTCGACCAAAATGTAATAAACTGTTATACTTTGAACAGTCATGTGTATCTAATGTGCTGGTAAACAAGTATATACATTCTAAAATATTTTGTAATAAAAAAATACTAGAGAACTATAAAAAAGTGAAGTTTACAAACAACCAAGAGAAATTAAAAGGAAAAAAAATACAAAAATAGTAGAACATACATTATTACATTGAACTAAAAAATATAACAGTCAGAAAAACAAAAGAAATACGACAGTAACAAACAGACGAAAAAAATCAGAGACAATTGAAATATCATAAACATGTTAATTTAAAATACAAGCGGATTCAAAACGGGTCAAGGTTGAACGAACATGAATTGCTATCGATTACACAGGTGACAATCAACAGAGGGTGGCGCGTGTCGATAAAACATTAAATAAATTTATAATTACCGGGTACTAAAGATATGATTATAAAATTTGAAATTATATTCCTTCTATATGCCATGTTTTTTGTGTCAATTCTATCATTCCATCAGGACTGGTCCTTCGTGCAATATTTTGTTCTTAGTGAACAAGTAGAAATACCGCAAAGGGCCTCCTGAGTGCACTAAGAACAACAATTTGCAAATAAGTCTATAACATTTGCGCAATTACATGCTTGTTTTATTGGCGCAAATGAATGCTGCAGTTTTTAAAATAAAGTGATACGAAAAAAGAATTAGCGCAAATTAATTCTTTTTCAGCGAAATTGAATATCGGCCTTCAAAACACCGTGTGTACACTAACAAAACAGTATTCATCTTTTACGCTGTCTAGCCTGAGAATAAAAGTTTTGGCAATTTGTGTAGGATTTTAATTTTAGAATGTAATGAACAAGTAAGAAGGTCTAGAAAAACCTTAAGTGATTTGGAAAATGAGCTATGCACGATAAAAGGAAATAGTTTGGTGCGTCGATATGAAATTTCATAGAGGCATGTGATATTTGTAAAACTTTAAGTCTTTCAATAACAACCATTTGTGGAAGTGGTTATTTCAATCCTTCAAATATGCGTAAAATAATTAAAATTTATATTATTTAGTCTCTTTCATATATACAACTGCAGTATGTTTATAAATACTGTAGATTTGTATTTGATCATCGATTGCATGCATAACGTCCAGTGACAAATATTTCATGTATTCGTACACAGAACAAATCAATAACTTTTAGAATACAATTGATTGGTTATTTAAGGTAAATGATTTGCGTTAAAATTGGTGAAACTTGGCCAGGAGCTTACCTCTAAAATAAAGAAATATAAAAAACGGTAGAGTTATTTTTTTAATTCTGTATTTTACTCATACATGGACTTAAGCACTGTTTACAGTCAAAATAACAGTTTTAACACCGACAGCAGGAATCACAAGCGACGCTGGTTCCATAGAAGTCTTTAAGGAATTTTTATATATCCCTGGCAATTTTCGGTTTATATCAGACTGTGATATTGAGGGGAACAAATACCATGGATGTCTTGTCTTTTCTTTAAATACATTTAAATATAAAACGTGTATCTCATATAAAGCCTCATTTATAGAACATTATATATAATTTATTGTTTCAAGGAAATATTTGGTGGAGGAGAGAGAGAGACTTATTGCGCGGTATTTCAAATTGGTCTCATGTTATTCATGTCAAAATGTGGTGTAAGGAAATGTTTCCCCTTCGTTTTATATAGCAGGGTATTCTATAATGATATTAGTTGCAGATTTGTTTTCTATCGGTAAGATATGGTTTACAGTTCGAAATCTACGTTAAGTTATAGTACATTTAAAGTAAGTTTATTGCATTGCTAAACGTTTCTCAATCAAGATAAAACGTTTACAACCAATACTATTTTTACGACTAAATATGTTTTATGTAAATAAATAGTTCACGTTTCAATTAACTAAGGTATTGTATAGGTTAGTTTTTTTTTTAACATTTTATAAGATCGAATTTGAAATGATTCAAAATTACAAAAAGACATCAAGAACTACGCAGTTAGTATGAAACAAAATATATAATAAATAAGATAACTTATTTGCTTTAATTAACAAGTGAAATGTTTCCAATCCAATCTTTCCAATCTAATATAGTCCAAAGGGTGACAAAAGGATATAAATATGGTCACTAAAGGTTTTCTTACGGCTGGCAGTAAAAAAAAACTTGCCAAAGTGGGGGCATCCGTTTGGTTGTTTGGGATATGCACGTACGCAATCAACTTTCAATCAATCCAAACTAATAATTGTTTTTTTTTTATCCCAAATCTTTTTATATTAATTTATTTTAACTCAAAATATTAATTGAAATAACTTTCTGAAATAAAACCCTAACATTTACCATACGATGAACGAACGATGAACGAACGCTGACCGAACGTTGTACGGACGCTATACGAATGATGTACGAACGATGACCGAACTCTATACGAACGATTCCCGAACGCTGTACGTACGATTCCCGAATGAAAAAAGTGTTAACTTTTACGTTACAGGGACTGTACAGGAATTTTCTTATGTAACCTGGTTTTATAGCTAGCTAAACCTCTCACTTGTATGACAGTCGCATCAAATTCCATTACATTGACAACGATGGGTGAACAAAACAAACAGACATAATAGGTATTAATGTCAAAAATAGGGGTACAGCAGTCAAAATTGTGTGATCATCTTAATCACAATAAAATCCACCCATAAAGGATTGAAATATTTTAAGTACTTGGACCGTATCCTTATCCTGACAGACACATGGTTAGATTAACATAAATTCTGACGTAGAACCACGCGTTTGACGTCACACAGGTAGATATAAAATAACTTTGTCGTTCAAAGTATGAACAGAATATAGTCTAGTTCTTTAAGGCATATTATCTGCAGAATCTAAATTAGAAGTTTCCCTTGTCCTTCTTGCCGCTCGTCTTAATGCTTATTGTGAATTTCTTCTAAAAAAGAACAACGTTATTATGTATCAAAGAAAACAAAAAGTCATACAGACAAAGCACATTATTATAAATGAAACACAGTGAAGGGATGCATAATTACAGAGTCACGTTAAATGGATATAAATACACCCAGACTAAACAGTAAAAGTAATATTAATAAAGACAAATAAAAGAAAACTATAACGCGTATAAGGATGATATAACGACGTCAGTACGCAAAATCTATACTTCAAGGCCATCGTGTATTATTTGTAAAGTTGATACGGAATATTAATCAACAAGGTCTTGGTACCTTCCGATGAACCTTTTTAGAAAAAAGGACGAGACGTTCTTTGACATTTGACATACCCCTGGTTCATCAACTTTCTGCTCAGACACTGGTAACGTTTTACAAAGTCTGAGTAAGAGCTTCAAGCTTTAAGCTCTTGAATACCGAATAAGTTGGGAAATGTATATCCCATATGCAGGTGAAGTTGGTATATTGCTACTAAGGTGGGGGAAATTTCAAAATTAAAATCGCCTCGTTTGTCATAGATTCTGGAACTGAGAGATGACTGTGTATGTCAAATTAGAGGTTTAAGTCTAAAAATGAAGCGGAGAAAAGCGTGTCTGTTGTTTCTTTAATTTCTAGCTGCTGTCGGGGATATATTAATGGAACCCAATCAGAAAAGTGAAATTAAATAACCTGGCTTCTTTGATATTTTTGTTTTTGACAAGTGTCTGAAGGAACTCCGGTTCATATGAGAAAATAAGAAGAGGTCGGTAGTGAAACAACAAACAAACGACAATGTAACAAACATAAAAACAAACTATTCGATAAACACAGCTTTAAAATAGTGGTTTAATAAGTCAAAAGTATGATTCAAAAAGTGTTTAAAAAAGCCTAATGATTTCTTTTTATAATTGAAAGGATATTATTGCAAAAAGTGAACGAAGAACATCATGAACAACATAACGAGAGACAAACAAGCAAGTTATAGAGGACATCATAAGTGTAATAGTATTCAAAATATTTTGCAAAAGTTTTGAAATTGTTTCACCGATTTCGGCGCTAATAAGCATGCTCACTTGGTTATCATTTACCTTAATGTAGATATTTTTCTTTATACTTCATAAAACTCTTTAAACTGAACATTTACTCGAACTAGACAATAATGAATTTATTTTGTATTTACATTGTATCATAGGTCAAATTTATTTGTTCAGTGTATGTTCAATGGTGTTAATATGTCCTTTGATTGAGTTAAGCTATTTCAGTTGATATTTTATAGTGTGTCTTTCTATGTTGTGATGTTACATCATTGTTTCAGGAAAAAGGGTGAAGGTTTGGTACCATTAAAACGTTTAAACCCGCTGCATTTGTTTGTACCTGTCCTAAGTCAGGAATCTGATGTTCAGTAGTTGTCGTTTGTTGATGTGGTTCATAAGTGTTTCTCGTTTCTCGTTTTTTATATAGATTAGACCGTTGGTTTTCCCGTTTGAATGGTTTTACACTAGTAATTTTGGGGGCCCTTTATAGCTTACTGTTCGGTGTGAGCCAAGGCTCCGTGTTGAAGACCGTACTGTGACCTATAATGGTTTACTTTTATACATTTTGACTTGGATGGAGAGTTGTCTCATTGGCACTCATACCACATCTTCTTTTATCTTTTTTCTTATAACTATTCTGAAGCTATCATCTGATGATTATTTACGTATCTTATTTAGTCCAATTAGACTAGTTGGTTTCTTTCTTTTTATTATTATTGTAGAGCATCGTAAACCTACTTTTTGCTCTAATACCGATACACGGGCAATTGAAGAATTGGTTGATTTTGGTGTTTAACAATACTTATTGAGTTGATCTGAGATAGATTTTACCTATTGTTAATGTCTTCATTTTATGATGGTAAGGAAGGGGGAGAGGTGGTCATAATGATCTGTAACTGTTACAGTTATTTCATTTGTTTACATTCTTCTTTTTTGAATTTTCGGCTCCAAACGCACCTGAGGAAGGTTAAGCAATAAACGCGCTTCAGATGCAAAAGTTTCTAATGTTTCGTTCTTATTTTTGTTGACACTTTTAGCATCATCATGGCTTTATTATGATATTATGTTGAAACATGCCTTATATCTCAGTAGTTTGTCATTTCTATGGAAATTTTTTTTCAACCAACCATCAATCAGTCATCGATTGTTGTTTCTTTCGAAACCAAGTTTATAATATATATCAAAAGATGAAGTTGAAAAGGGATTTCCCCGTCCTATCGTGTGAGTATTCAGAAAACAATTAGATAACAAAAAAGACACCAAGGAAACTGTTCTTATCAAATTACAAAAACAAAAGCCCAAACAAATCAAACAAATAGTTAAAGTAATACAGTTTGGAGTTTCTTAAACATTTCATATTATATTCTTGACGTTACGATTGGTTTATAATATTGTCTGTAGTCTTTGTTTACTATTCAAGAAGGTTAACTATTTCTGAATACTGTTGATTATGGTTTTCGAATTCATGATTATAGACTAGTCATATCTTGTATATGTCTTCGGAAGTTATACAGATATCAATAAGTGTATGTGTTTAAAGCATCATCGATTTTTGTAAGCACTGAAAACAAACTACAGGTTTAGTTTCAGTTATCAAATAGAATAAACATAAGTTAAACATGCATATTATTCAAACATTATTTTGGCTACAATGCATTGTAACTAAATAGAGAAGAACACATTACAAAATTTGATTGTGTTTTCTTTGTTTTTCTTTTAATTTCTATTTCATTTTTAAACATTTGTCGTATTTGTATTTTGGAGACGATACAATTATTAATTGTTCTTACAAAAGAATATCGTCATTTAAATGCATTTAATAGTTAACCAATCCATTTATAAAATATTTAAGCTACCATCACACGCCTCCGTTTGCAAAACGCACATTTAAATGATATGCACGCTGTACATTTACAATGTCAACTTCAAAAGACAATATAAAAAGTAAAATTTTTAGAAATCTATAACGGTTTCTTTTTGCAAATGAAGATAACCATTATGTAGGTTTATTTGAACCTGGAAATCTAAAGGTCGAGTTTATTTCTCAACCAGTAATATTAAAATGTCAAGAAGATAACTCAATAAAAACACGAATAAAAATTCACCAATTAGTTCTCATTAGTTTCTGATATTGTTTTAAAGAATGACCAATGTGTCTTTTCCATAATCAGGATCTTTGCGAACAAGGAGAGGAATCACAAATTATTGTAAGTTGTTTATATATAATTTAACATTTGTATTTCTTTTATATTGAAAGATCTTAAGTAATGTAACATAAGCTTCGACTATTGAACGACTTAGTCGGAAATGTTTTGTTCGCTTAGAAATTATCTGACAATGGGTAATCATTTTGAAATTTGCCGATGAGAGGTCCGTGCCAGCACAAATCATTTTTTTTAATACAGAAAATAGACAGTCCCAATCATTGATGAAAAATAGATTTTAAAGACAAATACAGATGGGTGCAGTACTAACCTGTACAGCAAGTTAACTTGATAACCAATCATTTAGACTGGTCAAAGATAACCTGTGACAGGATTTAGGACTGCTCTGACCAGTCTTACGACCACAATCTTCTAAACTTGAAAAGCAGACTTTGTCCTAGAACTGTTTTTATGTCTGCCGAAAAAGTTAACTTGGAAACAGGTCCGCTACTGAATTAAGTTAACTTCGAACCAGTCCTGCCATAAGTTAACATAAGTTAACTTAGATTTTGACAACATCGAACGAACCAGACCTGTTCTCAATTTAACTTTTTGGCTGGTCTGCTCAACATTAAGTTGATTTGTAACCAGGACCGCTCTACGTCGATTTTAAAAAAAATATTTTTTAATGTCTTTGTTTCTTGGTATAAACATATAAACAAATAAAGTAAAATTAATACTTCCGTGATAAAAACACGATTAAA
The DNA here is from genome assembly GCF_021869535.1 of Mytilus californianus. Taxonomy (NCBI): domain Eukaryota; kingdom Metazoa; phylum Mollusca; class Bivalvia; order Mytilida; family Mytilidae; genus Mytilus; species Mytilus californianus. The sequence continues at coordinate 40,853,491 of NW_026262712.1, forward strand.
TACATGTATTTGTAAATAAAGTACGCATAAAACTTTGCTTGTTATACAAATATATCCGTGATCTGCCTTTCTATCAATTAAAAAAACGATATTGGTTACAATGCTAACGAGCAGTGGATATATATTTCAATACATCGTATAAACCATATTTGCACTTTATTATGTAAATCTATAGCCGCGTAGTATATCAGCAATATTTTGTTAACAGGATTGAATGTATAATACAAATGACAGCAATATTGGAACACAATTACTACAAAATTTTGTCCGCATAAATTTAGAGTGCCAGCATGTCCTCCTTTTGTGCAATATACAAGATATGGTGATACGTAACATAATTTCAGTAGTTGTGATACCTCAGGCTGGCTGGTATAACAAAATTATTTGACCGTATCAACCAAAACTGACCATATTTGCACTTTAGTATGTAAATCTTTATGACTGCATTATAAATCAGAAGTTTTTTTTATGTCAGCTTGGATTGTATACTACAAATTAAAGCAATAATGGAAAACAATGAATGCAAAATCTTTTCCGCATTTATTTAGAGTGTCAGCATTTCTTCTCTGTATTTATAATATTGAACCGTCACTAAAGTTAGTAGTTCGGGATGGTGTGTATAACAAAACTATATTTGACCGCATCATCCAACACTGACATGTCTGATATCATTTGTACTTTGTAATGAAAAGTATATGAGGTTCTCTTCTTGGAATAGTATACTGTTATTATATTATGTCGGTTGATTGATTTTGTTTGTAGCTGGTATCTAAACGTCAAGTGGCAACTATTTCAATCATGTGAACAACGAGTATATTTTTCGGACGTCCCATATCTGACGAAATTAAATTGACTAGATTTTTCATAATTATACAACACCTTATGTATCTGGACAGTGTACAATTTTTGTCAGAATATTTTGTCGAAAACAGAATCGTAAATCCAATGCAATCAAGGTGAATTACGATGAAATATCCATGTAATGCAAAAAGTAAAATTTAGGAAGAGACTGTAAAAAATGGGGAACGAAGCAACGTCGACAATGATGTTGATATCCCATGATACAAGAATATTGTTCCGATGCGTTGGATAACCTTTCTATCCGCTTTCTAATAAAAAAAAACTAACTTTCATTTTTTTTTTTGATAGCTGTTTGTGATTTTAAAGCCATTGTTTAATGTATATAAGAATATGAAATGAAAAAAAAAGATTTTTTTTAATATGTATAATATCTATAGTCTAACGACTAAAGAAATTTTCTATACAGGCCTACTGGGGAAAAAAGAACAATGCGATTATTGGTAACATTTTTAAAGCTCAAGTCTAATATGAAAAGTCTTAAACACGGTAATCTGCCATTAGCAGACCTGTCCTCAGGTCTGGTCAATAGCAGACTTCTCCACAGGTCTTGTCAGTAGCAGACCTGTCCACATGTCTGGTCAGGAGCAGACCTGTCCATAGGTATGGTCTGGGGCAGACCTGTCCTCATGACTGGTCAAAAGCAGACTTGTCCACAGGTCTGGTCTAAAGCAGACCTGTCAATAGGTCTTCAGTAGTCATAAAAAAGCAGACTGTAGGTCTGGTCTACCAACGACGAAGTTAACTTGCTTGTCTGCTTAAAATTTCTCAAGTTTACTTAGAAAGCAGTCAACAAGTCTGCTCCAGGTTAACTTTTGTACAGGTTATGACCGCACCCATCTGTACATCGGTGTTCGGAATTATATCATGTTGGTAATATAAACCATTCGATATACTTTCATGACTTTATCACTAAAATAATTAATCTTTAGTCAGTATTTAGATTACACGAAAAAGGTTACAATTTTACAGCATTGAATGAGCGTTTTGATAATTAAAATGTCGTCAGTCATACCTGAGACACATATATCGAAACATCCCAGTATAATAGAAATGTTTTAGGTCAAATTACAATAAATTGATTTTTTTTACCAATGAATGTCAAATATAACATAGAGCTGGGGCATGTTAAAATTGAACAGAAACTCGAAAAAAGATGCATTTTCTGAAATTAACTGAAATCTTAAAAAAAAAAAAAAAAAAATTCGCAGAGAAAGCACAGCAAAATATCTTTTTATAAATGCCAATATTTTTCTTTTTGATATATTATTTATTCTTACAAACCTGCTCGTGCATTTTTCATTGTTATTCAACGCAAAATAATTATCTAAGAGACCTGGGACGATCTCATTTCACAAAGGATTTCTATTGTCTACTTATTGTACCTCGAACTTATTCACCCGGTGTAGATCTTTAAGTTGAGGTTAAATTTACTAAAAGTTAATCGGGTATGACTAATTAGATACACCCTCTTAAAATCAGGGGGTCCGAATAAGGATCGGGAAAACACCCAGCAAAATACCATTATTTACATTTTTAGAATTTTTTGATTCAACGTGCTTTTGGTTGCTTTAATCTCTCCGGTCAAAAATCAAACGGTATTTTAGTGGAAATACTAACCTGTCTCGAACCGGGAGATGTTGGCTGCAATAGGAATTTATTTACAAAAAAGTTCATATACATGTATCTCATTTACTTATAGTGGCCGTTATTGATTGTAAATTCATTACGTTTTGTTTTTGACATTCGTCTACCGTGGAAGAAAAAAAGGGAAGGAGGGCTAAAAGCTTAACTTACGACTTCGACCATGGTTCAACTGTATTCTATTACGGCATACGTTTTACCTAAATCGAACGCTCTGCCTTATTGTAAAAAGTGCCACTCTAAAATTGTAAACATTTGCTTCAGGTTGATCCACTTGTCGTGAATATGCATGACATATTTGCCACTGGACATTAATGGAACAATTAATGTATCAGCTTCATATAGTGATGTATAATCATTTGTCTTCAGTTGATAATTGTTTCTAACAGTTTTCCTAATTTTAGATATTTCAATTTTATTTACATTTGCAGTTTTAAGCGTAAATCTTAGCATTTCTTCCATCAGTTTTCTATTTGCATTTAATCTTTTTTTTAACATTGAAAAACGTTGTCGTAGTACACATCAGGGGTTACATTGTATCCTTTCCAGCAAAACTAATAGGAGAGGTTTATTAGAACAGAAAAACAATCTCAATTGAGTGGCAATAACTCTTATATTGAAGCGTACAATGACAACTGTCTCGTCTAGTTGACAACATTTGCTGTTTAAAGTTTATTTATATCTCAGACTGGTATAATAGTTGACAGAAAAGCAAAAATGGATAAAAAAATGTTAACATTAATTTATATAAGGATTCAACTTATTTTGAGCGTTTCATTTTTTTTTCTAGTTATTGTCTTGCTAATCGGTTTTGTTAAAATTTGTTCATCTACAATTGTCCTGGCAAAAGTGGCAAAAAATGTGTTAAAGTCAGCCATGCAACTTATTTGAACAGATTTAGCCGATCTTTCTTGTTGTTTACACATTTCAATCATTCAACTCGTGCGTAGATCGTATTTCCCTCTAATGATTTAACGTATAGATAGCGTGAAATTTCCTACTACACCAGTCATCGGAAATACATTCCTATTTCGATCAGACAAAGCTGCGCATTTACATATCTGAAAAGCCAAACGAACGCACCCAAGGCAAGGGTATAGCAAATACCAATTTTAACGTCTTTGTTTGGCCCTTGTCGGGATTCGAACAAACGACCTCCCGCACTCGAGGCGAACACCATCACACGAGACCAACCAGGAGAGCGGTAGTACAGAATATCATTCCAAAAAATCAAGTACAATAAACAAAACAGTTACACACTCATACCACATCTTCTGAATTCTCACAGTTACTAAAGCGAGCTAAACGTATCTAACCTAAATTGGATGCGTGAAATGATATTTCAAACTACACGTAAACATCGATGATCGACTTCAGAGAAGATTTCATGGATCAACGCTCTCGGCAAATTATAAACTCTTGCACCAATTATTTGAGTGGTCCGAATATGGCCAGCTGTTGCAAGTCTAAGTTTTTGTCCTTATTCAATATACCCTCATTTTCCAGTGGCATTTTAAAGTTTCACGTCCAACCTCACTGTTGACCTCCTATTGCACGACCTACCCATTGTATTTAAATCTATTTGTCATAGTGATGAACATGCATGAAATATTTGCCACTGGACGTAAAGCAAACAAAAACCAATCAACTTCATAATTTGTTCCATGTACTAAGCACACAAACACAAGATCTTGTAAAATGCTATAATGTACAATTTCCATTGAAATTTTTATGAGTTTTTGGGTTTTTTTCTTCTTCAATTTATTACATTACTGACTGCTTTTAAAAAAGTTTTAAATACTTTTTTACTATGCTTCTTATCTAATGGTTTAATACGTTTTATAAAATATGATAAGGATCAAACTAAGAAATGTACAAGTTTTTTCAGGAGTTTTTGCTTCATTTAGACAAGAAAAGGGAATAACGGACGACTAGAATAAAAGAGTTTTTTTTCATATAATACATTGAACTTGGGAAAATATCTCAACTCAACAAGTTTTGATCTGACCAGTGAAACCTAGTTGATGCTATATATGTTACAATTAGGTTTTTTAATACGATGTTATTCATTGAAGTTTGCATGCATAGTTTTTATTTAATAAAAGAAAAAAAAAAAAAAAAAAAGCTCAGATCTATTAATTAATTGGACTGAACAGACAACACTAATTATTTTGCATTCGCATGTTACGTAGTGTTGGAAAATTACAGAATCAAAAACAAAATGAACATTAACCGGATGAATATTGTGAAGGGCCTTATACATTAAGGTCTGTTCGAATTTCTGAAACAAGCAGTTTGAAAAGTTAATTGTCGGAAGAATTTACTTACTGTTTTCTAAGATCTGGTCTTTACGAATCTATTTCATGATTACTAACAGATTAAAAACATCAAATATATATAACAAGACGTTGTTGTGCAGAATGTTCATTGGTCAATTATAAATGAGGTCTGTATAGGGTTTTGATTGCCTCATTTATTAAATAAGAAATCGTTATTTCGAAAAGTTGAATTCAAAAATATGCATTTACCCCCTAAGTTTGTAAAACTATCAATTGATGCTATTTTAATGCTAACAAATTTTTAATAAATACATAATAAAATGATGTACTGCCATTTAATCGGTCCGTTTCCATTGCAATTTGGTAACTGTTAATTGTACATATCAGCCTGAGTACTGTTTAACTATCAATTAAGTTGAACATCTTTAGACTCGTCCAATTCAGGGGAATTAGGTTTCTGCAAGTGCTTTTTGTGTACTTTTCTTATGTTTTTGACGGTTTGTAAGTCAGTAAAAGTTCAATGATTAAGTTAATATTGACATTAAAAGACCTCCTCACAAAAAGGGCTGTTCAAATCTGAACATCCCTTTTTGTTCGGAGGTCTTTTAATATCAATATTAACTTATCATTGAACTTTTACTATTACATATATTCCCGTTTGATTTTTAAACAGATAGAAACTGTGTATTACTTTCGCGTTTTCAACATGCTCATGATAATTTCAACAATCGACGTTTTTCCATTTACAACGCGATGCTATAAAATTATTTTCGACGATGTGTGGTTTTCTTACCCGAAGCATCAATTGAAATATGTATACAATAAACACAATTGGTGCCTTTAACATAGATTTACATCATTGAAAATGAATTAAACGTGTTATACAAAACGTATTTTATCTAAAACATAAAGACCTATAAATTGAAAAGAAAATTCGATGGTGTAAAGACATACAAAATATTGTTTTCCCCGTATTTGATGAAGACATGCTGGCACTCTAAGTTGATGGTGACAAAAGTTGTAGTTATTGTGTTCCAATATGGCTGTCATTTGAATTGTACAATCTATCTGGACATAAAAATATTACTGATTTATTATGTTACTATGTAGATTTACATAATTATGTGCAAATATGGTCAAAATTAGTTTACCAACAGGTAAATCAGAAAAATTAAACATGAACATATTTTTACAATTCTCTCTATTATGTATGTACATGTAATTTAATATGTCTATTCTACTAGTTGGGTCGTAGATGGACTACTATGTATGCAGATTGTATTTTTATATGCGCATATATGTAGCTGTATTCGTCTGTTCATCTTTTAAGGTTAACAAAGCTGCTAGTAAGAAAAAAATAGCAGGAAACCTATTTGAAGCATACATATAATCAGAGACCATAGTTAGGTATGTATTATGAGCAGGAAAAAAATATTCATCATCTTAACTAAAACCTTTAGAAGCAATTATGCAATATGATTTAATTACACATGACAATTAAACAAATATAAATACAACATAGTGTATTGATGTACAAAGTAGTTGGAAAAAAGCGATTGTACTGTGTGCCATTTTTTTAGATAAACATATATTGTGTGGAAATTAAAATGAAATTATTAATAAATTGTTAAACTGTTAAAAAAAGGAAATCAAGTACATTAAGATGGTACCTACACTACAGGGAGATAACTCTGTAAAATCAGCTAAACGTTTGAAACACATTGTATTGTTAAGGAAGTATTAAGCTTCTCAATGATCAAAATTAGTGTTTGTCAAACTGCTATATGTCCAATGAAATTTTTCCGAGAGAATGATTGGTTCAAGTTTATAAAAGTTTTATTTTCAAAGGGTCAAAGTAAATATTTTGTCAAAATATTATGAAAATTAAACGAGCCAAATAAATTTTAGTCAAGGTGTTAGGTACCACCTTAAAGGGTTTTACAAATTACCTGTTTAAAGATATCAATTGCGATTCAATGGAAGCTAATACCTTTGTATAGATAAGGATGAACAGAAACGTTAATATATGTGATAATCGATCGTATGTATTATTTGTTTGATATTACTTGTCTTATTTATATTTCAGTCATGAATTCTACAGATCAAGAGTGGAACTATTGGCAAATGCCGGATGGAGAAGACTTTGAGCCTGATATCCATTATACTGGGGTATTTCTATGAATTCGTGTATTACACACAATCAGACATCTACACACACACTCACAAAGAAGGAGAAAACAACAAAAACAATTATAAGGACACATTGTCACTTGTGCATGTTATAAACGTATAAAAGATATAGGTTTGATATTGGTATGCTAATGTTAGCACTCGGAATGAAAAGTTAGTCTAATTCCTCGGGTTAATCATACGCCCAAAACACTACTCCTGGACATAATATAATATTTTTATGTGACACATGATTGCAAAAAAAGAACAAATTATAGATGTACTAGTGTATGTAGTAGTATATATATAGTTAGGGCATAAACAAAATGATGTAGATTATAATCATACAGGAAGCAACACTCCACTTTCTGGTTTCATTTTAAATACCAAATCAACATGAGTACGACTAATACCGATAATGATAATCAAATCTAAAGTGTTTTTAAACAAATTACACCTTATGTAAGAATGACGGATTTTGATTGGTTAGTAGCCAGTGTATTTGTCGCAAATTCAAATATTTTTCTCACTTTAAAAGAACTTGCATGTTTTACACCACTGCCGGTGAATTTGGCTCAAAGTCCCCTCTATGCCATGGTATATGCCATTTTGTATATTCCTTTTGTACCCGCGCGAGCCTTTCTCGCCAAAATTAACGAATATGATGTTACATAAAGACAGCGCTAACGTGTATAAGTATATGTATAATTCCCGCGATATTATGATAGTCTCTGCTTATCCTTAAAATTATGCATAAACATGTTTATGGATTACAGCTTACTATTAACAAAATATTTCCCTTCACCAGTATAGAGTGTTTCAATCAAAATCTATTTTATGTAAATAAACAGATATATCATGTTATGGATGAGTACTTGCAAAACATACCAGTCTTGGGACCAAATTTTCCGCGCCTAGTGGCTCGGGAAATTTCACAGTCCCTTGACTGTTTTTTTTTCCGCAAACACCCCTTCATAACATGATATATCTGTTCAAAATTGTCTTGTATTATTAACTTCATATTTCATCATGTTTATTGTTAGTGATGTTTAATTATCCCTCCATAACATGATATATCTGTTCAAAATTGTCTTGTATTATCAACTTTATATTTCATCATGTTTATTGATAGTGATGTTTAATTATCATTAAATATATTTACAGTCTCTTTCTGGCGTTTTAGCTGCAACTAGTTGTCCTGAAATTTTACCACTACCTATACAGCTGTTAGAATGGGTGAATTCTATATTAACTTCTAACTTGACGCATTCCAGCAACGGAAGTACCGGATTTGTTTTTGATTTTAGTGAAATGGACTTGACGGTGGCAAACCAAACGTTTCTGTCAGAAAATATAACTACTTATGTAGATACGAGTTACAAGTATTGTGAATCGATGTTTCGAAGTAAATACATTAAAAGCGCTTACATAGGAATGTGTGTTCTTTTCTGTATGCTCATTCTTTTTGGCAATACCTTAGTATTAGTCCTTCCTTCCATTTCGAAAGCATTTAGGTCACCAATATTTACAACACTTTTAAGTTTTTCTATTATATCGTTGATTCATGGTATTGACCTGTTATTTTACAGCTTAGCGCAGTGTTCACTCGTGTTCATATTTGAATTCGAATCAGCATTCCAGTGTATGCTTATCAACTGTGGTAGGGGTTTTATTGTAAATGTTAGGAGTTTACATCTATGTCTTCTAGCTTCTCAACGTATTTATCTGTCTCTTTTTCCCCTCAAAGCACTTGTGTATCATACAAGGACAAATGTTTTTCGCTGTATTTTCTGTATTTACTTTTCATGTGTTTTAATTGAGTGCATTATGGGGTTTCAAGGTTTAAGAGATTGCGCTGTCGGTAGATCTAAACCTAAATGGTCAACTATTTTCCAAACAAATGCGGATTTCATTGTTCTCAACCTCATTGTTGTTGCTTTATTATTAGCAGGAATGTTATCCGGGATAGTTCAGAAGTGTACATCGCCAAGACTTAATCAGTCTGTCACACAAAGATCACAATCTCGCATTGCTTCTATAGTTATAGTTTTGTATCTCAGTTTTTATTGTCCACTTAAAATTGTAGTTTTTGTTTTCCAGTTCACATGTGTAGATCCGACGTATGTAGGGCCCGTTTCCTTAACTATTTCTCTGGCAGAATTTCTTCTTAATGCGTTAAATCCATTGATTTTGTGTCTCAGGGTTCCAGAAGCAAAAAGGGGTTTGAAGGACAAATGTTGTAGATGTATTGGCAAACATACTTAAACTCAAAATTAGAATAGCGTTTGTGTCTGCAAGGGACTACATTTGTATTGAATAAAGGTGTCCATAAAAGACAAATATATTATTTTTGTTAATTTTATTTGTAGCAAGTGCGTATGGATAGTAAAGATTTAAATTGCATTGATTATATGTTTGAATTTATTGAAAAGACACTAAAAAAATATGAGATTTCAATGTCCCATGAGAATCATCCGCCTGTATTCTTTTCGACATGATAATGAAAACAACTGATGAAATACTTGTGTCCGAAAGGCTTATTGAAAAATTAACAACACTCGTTTGTAAACATCAATAATTTGTTAAATAGTTCTGTGAGTCAAATGCAAATGTTTATTATTTATAAATCATTCTTAAGAAAGTAATGTTAAACTGTAAATTTTGTGTAAATCCTTAGGAAAACTCATTCCTTGTCTACCCAACATTGCACATCCTAAACAACTAATTACGTATGTCATTACCGATATGTTTATTGCCATAGTTAAATCATAGTAGATAGATCTGATTCATTTGTTGTCCATTCGTTTGATGTGTTTTGTCATTTTATTTTGCCATTTGATTAGAGACTTCCCGTTTTTTTTTTTCCTTCGAGTTCAGTATTTTTGTGACTGTACTTTTTTTTTCTAATTAAGAATTATTTCATGCAGACTCAGATCCTCATCGTTAAATTTGAAAATGATAACTCAATTGTTAAATGCAATTTAAGCAAACAAATTCCGAGCAAGTAGATTCGGTTTCGAATCAAATGAATCATTACTATAAAAGTTCTTAAGTAAACAAAATAAAAAAAAAAAAAAAGATTGATATAATATATAAAGAACCAAAAATCCTTTTTTTCTTCATCATGTTCCGAAAAAAACCCGAATAAACACACGGATACATTTTTTATCCTTTTTTTACATTGCCATGCAAAATAATAAGTAACTTCTTTTTGTGTTTTTAATGATTCATTTTCTGGACATTTTATCATCATTGGTTCAGAGTACAGTATTTTTGTGATTTTACTTTTTACCTGATAATCATACTGATGATGGATATGTGTTATCCGAAATAATTATAGATAATTTCATTAAATGTTTCATCTATTTTAATAGTTGTGTTGTTTTGTTTACTTTTTAGGCGTTTAAAGAATTTAATTATTGTATACATGTATCTCTACTCGTAACGATCCAGCGCCCTCGTATGAAAAATCGTTGTCTTGTATTTATACTTTATATACATATATATGTTGTCTTACATATTGCAGATTATATAGGAAACAGCATTGTTAGGCCTAATAAGTATCTAAAACAGGCATGATTATTAGCACCAAACTCGGTTAAACAATTTCAAAACCATTACAAAATACAAATCACAAAACACTGATGATGGCCCTTATAATTTGTTTGTTAGTCTGTCGTTATGTTGTCATCGTTCACGTTTTACAAATTTCAATTCAATTATAAAAAAAAAAAACGAATACAAATCGTCGATAGGCTCTTTCAAAAACATTTTGAATCTTACTCGATTTTTATATGAAGAAATCATAAGCTTTTAATCAATGGAGTTGGCATATCTGTAACTACTAGTAAGATTTGTTAATTTATTTTGATCATTGTCATTTTGCTTAGTTTCTTCTGTTTCCTTTTCTAAAGTTACCTTCTGAAAGCTTTTAAAATGAGTTTTACAGTTCGTATTGCTGTGTGTTCGTTTAATCCATATTATCATGAGAAATTGCAGAAGGGTTGCAATCTAAAAAAACATGTGTAACCCCGTCGCATATTGCGGCTGTCCAAGGTCTGGAACCTCTGGCTTTTGTTAGTTTTGTCTTTTTCTTTTATTTTGTTGATATGTTTCCGAGTATAGTGTGGAGTCCGTTTTCGCTGCAATTGTATACAGTATTCTTTAGGGTCAAACTGAAGACATCCACGGGTTGAGATTTTGATGGTCTTCTGCTGTTTTTGCCTTCCTTTGTCGGGTTATTGTCTTTTTTGACACATTCCCCGTTTCCATTCTAAGTTTTATTTTAGACCAATATTATAAAAGTGTGTACAACTTTAATTGTTTTTTTATATATATAGCTTTCAAGTTATATTAGGTCATATCAAATTGTCAACAATCTATTTTGTAAGAAACAGTGATAGTAAAGCTGAAACTGAGTTACTGTCTTTGTGTGTTAGTTATGATTTATATATATGTAAATGTCAAAATTATGTTAATATCAGGTTATTCATATTGTACAATTAGTGTTGTTTAATATATATTTATAAATAAAAAATCTTTCATTAACAATACTATTCTTCTTTAACACTTATTCAGCTTATGATATTTGTTAATATAACAATACAAGGCATAGTTCTACATGTGCTGTCCACAGCATTCATAAAAACATTTTAAACACCACAAAAATGAGAAAATGTCTCAGGAAAAAAAATAAAAATGCCGCCACAGCACAATGATTATACATAGAAAAAGACGGAATACATACAACCTTCAGGTGTAATACCACCAAATCATAATACGTCACATCAGGTTGCATACGAAAATAAGTCGAAAAAAAAATATTCCCTTGAATTTTACAGTTGTAGGTAATTGATCCTACATTTCATTGCAGTAAAACATTTGTGGGTCATAAACATATATCTTGGGTACTTCAAAGCACCATTATTTCTTTATTTGGGGTTTCTATAGAATATTTTGGAAACTTGAGGTTACATGGTTACTAAAGCTTGTACACAGGTTAAAAAAAGGGGAAAATTTGATTGGTTAACTTCCAGTGATGGTTATTTTCTTATATGCAATGAAATGTTATGTGAAATTTTTTCCATAGTACTGGACAGGATAAACCTTTACTCATGCCAAGTATTTCTTTATTTGAAACAAAGATAAATTCTGCACAATTTTTTGAAAAGTGCAAATTTAACAAACACTAATAGGGGAAAATCTATGGTGGTATTACACCTTCATGCAACACTGTTGCTATAAGCAAACTCGAAACAACCTTTAGGATGAGGGGGTTTCTCGGTTTGCGAATGTTAAACACTTGCTGTCCTACTGATAGGATACATTATATTCAATATGAATAGTAAAAATTTCTCCTTAACGCATTAACTCCAAAATGTTTTTTCTACAAAGTGAAGATGAAATTTGTTACAGCTACCATGATGTCATTTGTATCGGTTAATTTGTCTCTGTTAAGGAGATGGATATTGGTCTTCTTTAGTTTTCGCATTGATATCAGTACTGGAATCTCAGACTTATAGATATTGCAACTATATGGACATACACAGCATATGTGTAAATGTTGGCACCTGAAAAGTAAAATGAAAGAAAAAGAATATACAAAAGATGGAAATCAAGGTTCAACAATCGTAAAGAAACCGACACTACTAATGTACATACACAAAATGACAATAAAGCAATAGTTAAAGTAATCTTTGATATTTTGAAATTGGGTCTATACAGACACTCAATGTCCTGTAGTTTTATTTTTATATTAGTAATTCCAGCAGTGAATACGATCTTGCTATATATCTCGCATCCCAGATATCAATTTTGTTGGAGTTAATCACAGGTTAATAAATAAATCCTGGAATGATTTGTTTGGCACATTGTTTTTGTTCCTGTTCCCTGTGAAAAAAAGGAGACCAAATGAAAATCAGCAGCAATATTTCTAAAAGTACATAAATATCTACTTTTTGTTAGACTTTTGTGGGTTTTTTTAATGTTTTTTCTTTTGTATGTTTATGAGTTCAGTGTAGCAGCTACAACCCTCATATTTGTTATTTATTCGTTGTGTTGAAGACCCATTGGTGGTCTTTTTCTATTTTCTGCTGTTGATCGGGTTGTTGACATTTTCCCCATTTCCATTCTGTATTATATCAAAAGTAGTTCTACATAATTGCATAGGGAGTTAAATGTTAATGATAATGTCCTGCAACAAGTCGAAATGATATGCTTGATTCGATTGTACGTGACAGCTGCTTATCTCGACACTAACAGTTTAAAAGCTACATGTACTCACAGATCGTTTCTCACAGAATATAGATAATATAGTTTTTTTTTACCCAAAATGCGTCTAAAATGAGGATGCTTTTTGATATAATAAGGATGTTCTTGTCCCAGGCAGAAAACCCTGGCCGTGTTAGGCGCAACTTTTTGGAAGTTTTGGTCTTCGGTGCTCTTTGGCTTTGTACTTGTTTTGGCTTTTAAGCTTTTCTCATCTTAGCGTCACTAAATGGTCTTGTGTGGACGAGACGCACGTCTGGCGTATTGAATTTTAAGCCTTGTATGATTTTTAATTTTAGTTTCTTGTGTATAATTCGGAGTTTAGTATGACGTCCTTTTTACTGAACTAGTATACATATTTGTTTGGGGGACAGCTGAAGGACTCCTCCGGTTGCTGGAGTTTCTCGCTGCATTGAAGACCCATTGGTGGCCTTCCGCTGGAGTCTGCTCTATGGTCAGGTTGTTGTCTCTTTGACACATTCCCCATTTCCATTCTCAATTTTACACTTACAAAAATTGAATACGCTTAACACGCGTTTGGTCTACACAAGTCTCGACAGTGATGCTCAAAACTGAAAAGGTCATTAAACAATTTTCATTTTTAAACAAACAAAGTAGTTTATAATCTTACTGATTAGAAACATCGGTTATAGCAACTTAAATTAATCAGGCAATTTAATTTCTTCAACAGTTAACAATAAAATCTATGACGAAAGTGGTTAAAAGGTTTTAAGATGATTATTTTTTCCTTTAATGTCTGTTCGATTTTCGGAGTAAACGGGTTTATGACATATTATTAATTCATATTGCTGAAACATTACAAAATGCTTCGACTTCAATTTAAACAGATAACATTTAATACTCAACTTCATATTTTGTGTGAAAGCACTGACATAAATACTTTCATGACGTTCTTGCTTTGAATTTGTAAATCTTTTGATAACATTTCAGGTATGACTGTAGTATATATTCTGTCTATGAAGAAATAACATTATAAATGTGGTGCACACTTAAAACCGCGTAACGGGTTATTTGAAAGAGTGCAACAAATTTTTGAGGTTATATCGAATAGACAGAAAAATATAAGTCATTCCTAATAATCTAATTCTAAATTTCAAGCGATTGCACAGTCAGTAGATCTAATCCTAATTGGTCAACTATTTTCAAAACAAATGCGGATTTCATTGTTTTAAACCTCATTGTTGTTGCTTTATTATCAACAGGAATGTTATCCGGGATAGTTCAGAAGTATACATTGCCAAGACTTAATCACTCTGTCACACAAAGATCGCAATATCGCATTGCTTTTATAGTTATAGTTGTGTATCTCAGTTTTTATTGTCCACTTAAAATTGTAGTTCTTGTTCTACAGTTCACATGTGTAGATCAGACGTATGTAAGGCCAATTTCCTTAATTGTTTCACTGGCAGAATTTCTTCCTAATGCGTTAAATCCATTGATTTTGTGTCTCAGGTTTCCAGAAGCGAAAAGGGTTTTGCAGGACAAATGTTGTAGATGTATTGGCAAACATACATAAACTCAAAATTAGAATAGCGTGTGTGCCTGGAAGGGACTACATTTGTATTAAATAAAGGTGTCCATAAAAGACAAATATAATAGTTTTGTTAGTTTTATTTGTAAGTGCGTATGAATAGTAAAGATTTTAATTGCTTTGATTATATGTTTGAATGTATTAAAAAGACACTAAAAAATTAGAGATTTCAATGTCCCATGAGAATCATTAGCCTGTATTCTTTTCTGGATGATGAAAACAATTGATGAAATAATTATGTCCGAAAGGCTTATTGAAAAAATAATATGGCAACACTCGTTTGTAAACATCAATAATTTGTTAAATAGTTCTGTGAGTCAAATGCAAATGTTTATTCTTTAAAAATTATTCTCAAGAAAGTAATGTTTAACTGTAAATTTTGTGTATTTCCTTAGTCATTCCTTGTCTACCGGACAGTGCACATCCTTAACAACTAATTACTTCCGTCATTACCGATATGTATATTGCCATAGTAAAATCATAGTAGATAGATTGGATGCATTTGTTGTCCATTCTTTTGATGTGTTTTATCATTTGATTTTGCCATTTGATTAGGGACTTTTCGTTTTTTATTTCCGTCGGAGTTCAGTATTTTTGTGATTGTACTTTTTTGTTCTAATTAGGAATTATTTCATGCAGACTCAGATCCTCATCGTTAAAATTTGAAGATGATAACTCAATTTAAGTAAACATGGCAAATTCTGAGCAAGTAGATTTAGTTTCGAATCAAATGAATCATTTCTATAAAAGTTCTTAAGTAAACAAAATAAAAATTGATATGATATATAAAAAACTTACAATAATTGTTTTTTTCTTCATCATGTGCCGAAAAAACCCGAATAGATAAACGGATACATTTCTCATTCTTTTATTCAGTGCCAGAAAAAAAAATAATATACTTCTACTTGTGTTTTTAATGATTTATTATCTTGGCATTTTATTATTATTGGTTCAGAGTTCAGTATTTTTTGTGATTTTACTTTTTACCTTATGATCATACTGGTGATTGATATGTATTTTCCGAAATAATTATCAAAAATTTCATTAAATGTTTCATTTATTTTAATAGCTGTGTCGTTTTGTTTACTTTCTAGGCATTTATTGAATTTAATTACTGTATACATGTGTCTTTACTCGTAACGATCCAGCGACCTCGTACGAAAAATCGTTGTCTTGTATTTAGTCTTTATATATATATATATATATATATGTTGTCTTACAGATTGCAGATAATATAGGAAACAGCATTGTTAGTCCTAATAAGTATCTGAAACAAGCATGATTATTAGCATCGAACTCGGTTAAACAACATGAACAATTTCAAAACAATCACAAAATACAAATCACAAAACACTGATGATGGCCCTTATAATTTGTTTGTTAGTATTTCGTTATGTTGTCATCGTTCACGTTTTACAAAATTTCAATTCAATTATAAAAATAAGAATGAATACAAATCGTCGATAGGCTCTTTCAAAAAAGTTTTGAATCTTACTTGATTTTCATATGAAGAAGTCATAAGCTTTCAATCAGTTTAATTGAGACCTGGATTTGGCATATCTGTAACTACTAGTAAGATTTGTTAATTCATTTTGATCATTGTCATTTTGCTTAGTTTCTTCTGTTTCCTTTTCTAAAATTACTTTCTGAATGCTTTTAAAATGAGTTTTACAGTTCGTATTGCTGTGTGTTCGTTTAATCCATATTATAAAGAGAAATAGCGGGAGGGTTGAGATCTCAAAAAAACATGTGTAATCCCGTCGCATATTGCGGCTGTCCTAGGTCAGGAACCTCTGGGCTTTGTTAGTCTTGTTTTTTTCTTTTATTTTGTTGATATGTTTCCGAGTATAGTGTGGAGTCTGTTTTCGCTGTATTCTTTGAGGTCAAACTGAAGATGTCCACGGGTTGAGATTTTGATGGTCTTCTGCTGGTTTTGGCTTCCTTGGTCGTCGGTCTATTGTCTTTTAGACACATTCCCCGTTTCCATTCTGAGTTGTGTTTTAAAACAATATCATAAAAGTTTGTACAACTTTAATTGATTTTTTATATATAGCTTTCAAGTTATATTAGGTCATATCAAATTGTCAACAATCTATTTTGTAAGAAACAGTGATAGTAAAGCTGAAACTGAGTTACTGCCTTTGTTTGTTATTTATGAAATGTGTATATGTAAATGTGAGTCAAAACTAAAAATGTAAATGTTAATCTGTAATTCATATTGTAAAATTTGCGTTGTTTAATATATATTTATAATTATAAATAAAATTTCTTCCGTTAACAATACTATTCTTCTTTAACACTTATTCAGTTTATTATATTTGTTAATATAACAATACAAGGCATAGTTCTACATGTTCAGTCCACAGCATTTATAAAAACATTTTAAACAACAGAAAAAATGAGAAAATATCTCTCGAATAAGAATAAAAACGCCGCCACAGCACCTTGATCAAACATAAAAAAAAGACGGTATACATACAACCATCTATGCAACACTGTTGCTTTAAGCAAACTCGACACAAACCTTTAGGAGGAGGGGATTTATCGGTATGCGAATGTTAAACACTTGCTGTCCTTCTGATGGGATACATTATATTCCATATGAAGAGGAAAATTTTCTCCTTAACGCATTAACTCAAAAATGTTTTTCCTACCAACATGACCAAGTGATGATGAAATTTGTAACAGCTTCCAAGAGGTCATTTGTATCGGTTTATGTGTCTCTGTTAAAGCGATGCATATTGGTCTTCTTTAGCTTTCGCATTGATATCAGTACTGGAAACTCAGACTTTTAGATATCGCAACTATATGGACAGATACACAGCATATGTGTGAATTGGGGCACATGAAAAGTAAAATGAAAAAGAAAAACATACAAAAGTTGGAAATCAAGTTTCAACAATCATAAAGAAACCGACACTTTCAATGTACATACACAAAATGACAATAAAGCAATAGTTAAGGTGGTACCCAACACCTTGACTAAAATTAATTTTGCCCGTTTAATTTTCATAATTCTTTTTACACAATATTTACTTTGATCTTTAACAAAAATATAGAAATTAAAAAAAATTTGAACCAACAATTTCATCAGAAAAATTTCGTTGGTTATATAGCAGTTTGACAAACACTAATTTTGATCATTGAGAAGCTTAATATTTCCTTAACAATACAACGTGATTAAAACGTTTAGCTGATTTTACAATGTTATCTCCCTGTAGTGTAAGGTACCACCTTAAAAGATCTTTGATATTTTGAAATTGGGTCCCTACAGGCACTCATTGTCCTGTAGTTTTATTTTTATATTAGTAATTCCAGCAGTGAAGACGATATTGCTGTATATCTGGCATCCCACATATCAATTTCGTTCGAGTTAATTACAGGTTAATAAATACATCCTGGAATTATTTGTTTGGCACATTGTTTTTTGTTCCTGCTTCCTGTAAAAAAAGGAGAACAGATGAAATCAGCAGCAATATTTCTAAAAGTACATAAATATCTACTTTTTGTTAGACTTTTTTTTAATGTTTCTAAAAATAATGCATTTAAAGCGCTTTTCGGATTTTCGTTGATCAGGTACGCTCAAATCCGAACATTTGAAAGCTAAGGATTTATCAAATGAAAGCAGTTGTAGAGCTATATAATCCAAAAGACATAAATTAATTGCCATTCAAGTGTTCGTTCATATCTCAACAATATTAAGAAATTGACCAGACTGCAACAGCAAGAATTTCGTTTCCGTTTTCTATGAAGACAAGACGCATGCGCAGTGATGGTAGATTTGCTGTTGAGTTATTTTCCATTGTGTTTTGAACGCCCTGCTTGTGATATGACCTGGAGACAAACAAATGTTTTAACAGTCCTTTATTTCTTAAGGTCAAGTTAAAGTGAAAAGTGAATCACACAATACCCTTCATGCATCCACACTTAAAGTAATACGTAAATTGTGTTAGTTATTATAAATGTATCATTATGTAAGTGCGAGTTAAAAAGATATAAACGTCACACTGTTATCCGTTTTTGTAAAATGTGTGTTGTATGAAATATATCTTAATTATATAGAAAACACAATATATTATTGACCGCACTTTTCCTCTATAAAACTTGTTATTATATGTGCTTATATACCAATACCAGGCTTAGTTTGATCCATTCATTCTACAGCATGCATAAAATTTATTAAAGTTTTATCCATCAACAATCATGTTGAACTGTATCGAGGAAAATACAAATGACATGGACAATACCATGATCAAACAATAAAAAGACGGTAAACATACGGCAGTCACGCAACACTGCTGTTTAAAGAAAAATCAACAAACCTTAGGGTGTTTAACTTGAGCTCTTAAAGTTAAAGCACTTGATGTCCATCTGATGAAATACATCATATTTTACATGAATAGTCAGAATCAGAAAGAACGTATATGTTCGATGAGTGAACGTTATTTAGGTAAAGGGATGTGTAACTGTTATATGTATATAGAAATTAATTCAAGTACCTTAACCCATTAAGTCCAAAAAAAATCTACCTTGTAAAAAAAAAAACATTTGTTACAAGTTTCAAGATGTTTTTTGTTTTATTTTACGTATGCCTGGTAGATATTTTCTTATTTGTCAACTTCAGCTTTTACATTGGGAATCAGTGATGGAAACTCAAACTTTCAGATATTGCAGCAACATGAACATTCTGGAATATTGCTACATAAAAACTAAAATAACTGAAAAAAGACGCACAAAAGGGGAAATCATTTTTTTTTAATTATTTATGACTCAATCGTAAAGCAATCGACAAAATTAATGAATATAAAAACTAAACTGACAATAAAAAAAAGTTGAAACCATCTTTGATGTTAAGAATTCGAGATTTTAACAGGTATACATTGTCCTGTTATGATATATGTAACTCTAGAAATGAACAAGATCTTGCTTAATTTCTGGTATCCTTAATTTCAATTTTAGTAGTGGTAATTACAACTTTGTACCGAAATCCTGTAATTGTTTGTTTTCATGTCAGCGAGTAATCCCGAAGTGGTCGTTACTTTCTTGTACAATCTGTTATTATGTTGTCATATTAAACAATGCATAAGAGTTGATGGAGAGCTACTCGCTTTCAAACATGTTTAATCCTGCCACATAAGTGTTGTGTGTGCATAACATGACTGGCGCTTGTATGGGCTTTTAACATTTGTAAAGGCACTACGGTTACCTATATTTATTAATTTCTTCGTAATATGAAATCTTATGAATATTTGTATTGGCAATCATACAACATTTTCATATTTGTTTCAAATGATAATCATACCTCAGTTTGTATTTCTTTATACAATTAAGACGAGTAAATTCACTATCTATACATTTTATAGTTCCAAAGACGATTAACTGCACGAAAATATTCTCCTGTTAAAAGATAAGAGATTCTTTTACAGTTGATAGCTTCAAATGCTAATGCTTTTCTTAAATATTAACTTTCTTACCACCAAATCATTTATCATTTAAAAATTTTTTATACTGCAAACGTACAAACGATATATGCATTGAATGTATATTTATTATAAAGTTAAAAATGCTTGTCCGTACAGTTTCGTTTATGACATCAATAACTAATATTGGTTTGAGCATTTTTTTACGGCGTGAGCTTGGATTTAAGAACCAAATCAGATGGTTATATACAAATTATTTCATTTGGAACAGTTTTAGTAGAATGAGAATAACCATTATCTCTAAATATATACGAGGGCCAATATGCATAAAACTACGTAAGAATTGTTCCAAACGGATGGATTTTTCTATATCTCCTTCGATAAGTTATTACAACGAATGGATATACTATCTCACCTTAAGTGGTTTTATGCATATCAAACATGTTCTTAATGTATATGTATACGCTTATTTAACTGGCCATGAGAACAATAGCATGTTGTTTGGAATCATAGCTAGTAAACAAGTGTATATTTATTAGAGAAGTAAAAGAATTGCTAAAGTTACATTGCATTTTGTAACGTACGAGAAGTATGATAATAAGATAACATTTTTCTGCTAAAATAGTGTAACTCCATTACATCATAAATGAAAGTTATGCACATTCCTTTAATCAGTAATTGTGGTTAGTTACAGAATTAAGAAGTATTTATTACTTTTGAATTTTACATTGCATTCGATTGTATCTATTCTGAACTGAGTCTAATTTAAATGCATGCTTCGTGAATGTTAGTTTTTATTTATTAATAAACTAGATGGACAAGTGCAGTAAAAAACCTTCTCAATCGTTCTTCCAACTTGTTACAATTTAAGTCCCAATATTGTGCTTATAATCAGAATTTCATTACGCCACAAATCATATAAATTGAATTGATTTTAGATAAAATATAATATACAGTGTTTACTTTTAGTTAAATAAATACATATTGAATTAAAAAGAAAATAGTATTAAGATTGTCAATTAAGATGCATTTAAAATATTATCTATATTTACTAAAACAAAAAAAATATGATTGGCACCAGAGGAACATTTAAATTCTATTTCTTAAATAGCATGTACTAGCATGAGCAACACAATTGTTGCCCCATGTAGAGCAGGATTTGCTTACCTTTTCAGAGCACATGAGATCATCCCTAGATTTTGATGGGGTTCGTGTTGCTCAGTCGAGTTTTCTTTTTCGTTTTCTATGTTGTGCTTTGTTTACTATTGTTTGTCTGTTGGTCTTTTTTCTTATTTAGCCATGGCGTTGTCAGTTTATTTTCGACTTATAAGATAAATGCTCCTCTGGTATCTTTTATTAACGATATGTAAAAAAATATTCTATATTGCAATTACACTAAATAAAATTGTGTACGCTAGATACCTGTTTGGTCTACACAAGTCTCGACAGTGAAGCTCAAAGTTGAAAAGGTCTTGAACCCATTTCATTTTTAATCAAAACAAATTAGTTTAAAGTCTTACTGATTAGAAATATCCGTTATAGCAATATAAATTAATCAGGCTATTTAGTTTCTTCAACGGTTAACAATAAAATCTATAAAAAAAGTGATTAAACTTTTTATGACGATTATTTCTTTCGTTTAATTTCTGTTTAATTGTCGTAGTAAACGGGTTTATGGTATATAATTAATTCATATTGCTTAAAAAAATTACAAAATGCTTCGACTTCAATTTAAAAAGATAACATTTAATATTCAACTTCGTGCTTTGTGTGAAAGCACTGACATAAATACTGTCATGACGTTTTTGCTTTGAATTTGTAATTCTTTTGATAACTTGTGAATACATTTAAGGTATGACTGTAATATTTTTTTTCTGTCTATGAAGAAATCACATTATAACTGTGGTGCACACTAAAAATGTGCACCACATTTTTTAGGTTATTTCGAAATAGACAAAAATATATTAGTCATTCCTTATAATTTAATTCTAAATTCCATTTTTAAGGAGTAAATTATGAAAAACGTTGACGACCTCACGGTCAAATGACAAAATTACGTCCATGAGCTTATAGGCTCAAATCTTTCAGCCAATCAGACAACGTGTTACATCCAAAATTCAATTATTGTACAATATATCAATCAGAATATACTATATCTTGCTGCTTCAATATTGATATTCTATTTCTATTTTTTTTTACATCAAGCTTAGGATCACAAAAAGACACATGAAAAAGCATCGTACACAATTATCTTTTTTAGATTCCATGGTCTATGAATCGAGGAAATTACATGCAGTTGTAAAACTGCTTATCTTTATCTTTAAAATCTAATTTTATATTGATCTAAAAATAAAATCACATTTCGTAATGTTACCACTCAAAACTAAGGCGACAATTGTTTACCGATTTTTATGTTAATCTTTCCAAAAAGAGACTTATTAACGTCACAAACAGAAACTGACGGAATCATATGGTTTCCATAAGAAGCAAAACCGGGTGAATCGACAGGGTATCCGTCTCCTACTATGTATGCTTTACCCGTCATGCAAATTTGTACGTTATGAGCTATTAAAGACAAACACTTTTTTGTTGACGTCTTTGTTAATTTAACCATCTACTACACCTTTTTAGCTATCGTCTTTGTCAGAATAATTTGTATGTTTTTATGTTTTTTTGTCAGTTGTGTTGTATGTCTGTGATATATGTTAACACAGTTTTGGCTGCTGTGATCAGTCTAAATATTCTTATCATGAACAGGATCAATACTGTCACATTAACCTCTAATGTTTGTTTACGTTGCGCTTCCAATTTTGTCAATATAACCGAACCATAAAAAATATCATACAAGTTGAAGTGTTAGCTAACTATAAAGCCAGGCTTAACGTATATTTTTTTTTCGGAAAATGCCTGTTCTAAGTCAGGAATATGGCAAATTTTTTTCACTTGTTCTGTTGATTGATAGCGTTTGATTTCGTTAGTTTCCATGGGTTCCCCTTTTTTAATATTTCTTGGAACTCGGTTTCTTTTTTTTCAAATGATATATTATTTTATTTGAATTTTAAATTTGTTAGAGATACATAAAGAGCCGGTACCTTGGAACTCGTTTTTTTTGTTATACTCTTCTACTCAGTAATTACATGTATGTCACAACCCTAATAGGATACAATCATTATATTTAAAGATCAGACTACAATACTGGTATACTTATAGGACAAGCCCTGGATTGGTTTTATCTCTACTGGAGAACTATGACATTAATTACTGTTATAAATAATTGCTTAATGAATACCGTAAACAATTTATGGTCAGTAGCACAGTGGGATACCTTGTAGATAAAGTTAGGATTATCTACTGATTATATGACAAACACATTTTGTCCCTCTGGTATCTTTCGTCCCTCTTTTGAAAGTGATGAAAACATTTATAAGAAAATATTTATATACAGGTCAATATTTAAAAGTAACACAATTTCAAATATAATTTTTTGTTGAAAAATATCATTATATTAAATAATGTTTATTTTCAAATTTAACTTCTTAAATGTAACTTTTCCAAATTGTATATTACTATATAATACCATGTACATTTGATTTTTCACAAACATGTCTCTTTTTCAAACACACAAAAAACATGTTTAGTTACATTTCATTAATAATAATATAAACATGCACAAAGATAAAAAATTGTTTTCTCTCTATTAATTTCCTAATTTCATACTTACACAAATATGCATGAAGAATATTAGAACAAATTATCTATCAACACTAGTTAAAAAAACTCTTTGAAAGCTTGAAATATTACAAAGAATTTTGTTAAAATTTTGTTATAAATATAAATAAATCAAATACTGAAATGATTAATAAAATACTAATGATTTGTTATTTTAATTGACATGTAGTCTCTGATTCAAAGTTCATAATGAATTGTATCTTCCTTTGAAATTCACGCATCTCTCTTTTGTAGTTTCATTTTTCTGAAAATAAAAACAAAAATATCTATACATACTCGTATCGGATAAGGAATAAATCATATAAACGTTAAAAAGTAAAAACAGGAATAAGTATTCTTTGGAAAAAATGGGGGTTGGGGGTATTTGTACAAAATGGTACAAAATTACTGTCAAGTATAATTTCTGAATGTTTACCCCAAAAATAATATTTTTTCTTATAAAAAGGGGCATATT
Source organism: Mytilus californianus (assembly GCF_021869535.1). Taxonomy (NCBI): domain Eukaryota; kingdom Metazoa; phylum Mollusca; class Bivalvia; order Mytilida; family Mytilidae; genus Mytilus; species Mytilus californianus. The sequence continues at coordinate 40,877,863 of NW_026262712.1, forward strand.
TAGATATTAGTTTCTGTCTATAATTTTAATATAGTGTGCATGTCTGAAGAGTTTTTTTCAGTCCGTATAGATTAGTATTTTATTTACGACATTCTACAGATTTCTGTTAATGTGTACACCAGCTATCACTGTTTGTTATCCCGTCTTTTGTCCATGTTTTATTAATAAAACTCTAATTCATAAACATATTAAGTAAACAAAAATATGACATTCTTTAATACTTGCACGGGAGTAGACATAATTGTCTTTTTCTTTATTTGCTCTGGCTTCATTGGTGTTGATTTAATGGATCTGACTCTTTTTGTTTTGTTTTCCCTTTTTCTAGAGATAGAAGCCATACCAATCAGTCTTTTTAGTTCGTCATCTTGAATGGTGAAGATAGTCTCAATATTCTTAATTCATATATCATCACCAAAATCATATTGTATACTTCCTGTGCTGTCCCTTTCAAAACAACCTTCAGCAAGAAAATTTGGCAACACAGCATCATGAGTCCAAACTGTGAATAAGTATTTGATTTAACAGTTTATTAGTTTTGTAACTTTTATAAGTGCAGTTTTTGGTGGCATCCTAAATTTGGGATGTTTTTGTTGCTTTCCTGGTAGTTTAATCGACATTTGACGAATAGCTTCAAAACTCAATTGTTCAATTTAATGCTAGCTGTAGCATACAACCTTTTGACTATTTTAAAATACACCTCCTCATTAAGTGCGGCAGTTGGTTGCATTGAACCTGGATCATTGTTGAATGCAACCAATTTTTCAAGAGCTTCTGGTGTTTCAAAGATTGCAGATATCCATTTCTCGTGGGAAATGCCTTGAAATTTTGGAAGAAAATCATGTCCATCAATGCATAGTGCAACCACTAGCGTTAAGACATACTGTCGTTCAAATCGTGCTTCTAGAATCTCTAGGATAGTAGTGATACAGTACAGTTCAGATTTTTGTTTCTGAAGAAAAACATAAACTTTGTTTCTGAATGAACCGTCACTTCGCCTTGTCCAGTGAATGTACAATGCAAATAAATGAATTATAAGACTGTCCACATCTGCTGATGTTACAATGCTGACAACTGCTTCATTTTCTTTTAATTTTTCTTTCATATCAGACAACCAATCAATCTGTGAAATTTCTGCTTCTCCTTTTCTTTGTTAAATATGCTTAACATTTCATGTCTGGGGAAGCCTGATTTTGAAAAGTATTCTCGTACAGGAGTTGTGTGTAACTTGTATGGACAAGAGCATTCATCAATCTTATGTTTAGTACAAGTTTGTAGGAATAATTCACTATCTATGTCCAAAACAACATCTTTTGTAATGTTCAGGTTCTTAACATTTCGGGCAAGATAGTTACTTATTAGCCTTTTTCCAAGATCTGTTTGTATAACAGCTGACTTTGAAAGCTTATGCTCAGATATCATTTCCGATCCAATTTTTAGATATGAAATTATTGAAGATGATATGGGTTGCATTTTTAGTCTAGTTGCTGCCTTGAAGTTATCTGGAGTAAAGCTGTACTTTTATTCACATATAACTATTCTCTGTAAGTTTGGAAAAGTGTTGGCGTCCAGAAAACGTTTAACTATTCCATTTTCAACATGTGATAAGTATTCATCACCTGATGTTGCAGTTGTCTTAAATTTTACCCCAGCAAATTATACAGTTGATGTTTTGTTGTATTTTGGCTGGTATTTCTGTAGCATTAAGTAAAATGATGTCATTAATTGCAAGGTATTCAATGTGCGGTTCAATGCAAGGTATGCATAATGACATAACTTTTTGCAGTGCTCTCTTGATACTTGGAGATTTCTGAATGATAGATTTTTAACAGTCTGGATTGACTATAGCCTGGCAGGCATGTATTTATCTCAGAACTGATGCAGTCAGCTATTGTTTTTTGTCTCTTAACGAATGCTGTTCTTTTTGCTTCCTTCTTCTGAGCTTCTGGTGATATTTTTGTCTTTATATTTGCTCTTCAGATAGTGACTCCTTTAGATGTTTTCAATCTTTGAAGAAGAGATGCTGGTCCCTTGACAGTTGTCAAATCAGGAAGATCATCAGTAGATAAATTAAACAATTTTTGTTGACAGGCATACTTCTTGACCATGTACTATCCAGCACTATATGACTCCTTGTCTAAAATAGCATCAGATAAAATTTTCTTTGTTTGTCCATAGACATTTTTAGGAATTGAATCTTTTTCTAAACTTAGTGCCCCAACTCTTAATATCAATTTAGCAACAGGTACAATGAATTTCAGGTCTTTTTCTGTGATATTGAAGTTAAGTTGTTTTTGTTCTTCAGATGTAGAAACAAAAGAAATGTCCTCCTCTTGTTCACTAACGGCTGTTGTGTTTAATTGAGATGTATTCAAATCTCTTCTTGCGGACTGCACCTCAGTTAAATGATCTACTATAGCCATTCTTGGTATGACTGATTCTATAGTTGATCTAGTTCTGAAACCCTTGCTTGCATCCTGATGGTCCATTTCTCTTTGTGTGTCTAACATATTCTTTCAAATATATGCGGTTGAAACGGTTATTTTCACATACCCCAAACAATAAAGCTTAACAAATTTTGTGCAACAGACTTGGGTAATTTGGATTTATCTTTATCAGAAACGCTAAAAACCAAACATTTGAAAACCCATATCGTAATGATGATAGTACTGTGGATTCATTTATTTTCCTGGGTACCAATTTTCGTGGATTGAAGAAAACTAGCTTTTTCGTGGATATTTAATTTCGTTGTTTTGGCAAAGTCTGTAACATTCCTTTAGAAAAGTTGTAATTTGTTGAACATTTAAATTCGTGGTTCCACTGTACCCACAAAATTCACGAAAATTTGTATCCAACGAATATTAATGAATCCACAGTACCAGAAAACGTACAAATATGCTTTACAATGACAAGCTCTTTCCTAGCTTTGATGAATTCAAAAATTTCCAACATCTGCAAGAGAAGTTACGACAGTGTACAATCGAATTAAACTGTATAATGTAAAAGCATTTAAAACATTGTAAAACTTGTTCTCGCCAATACCAAATTTAATTACTGTTTGAAAGAATTTGTATAACTTTAATTAATAAAATAGAATTCACACTATGTCAAAAGGAATAAGTACTTTGCAAAAAGTAGTATGAATCTAGCAACGATTTTACTTCACCAAATAGTATTTACTTTTTTACTGGCTATGAGGACAATACACTTGCTGTTGTCCTTATAGCCAGTGAAATAAGTGTTCTACTCTAAAACCGGTATATATTTCGAGACAAGGTATGGGTATTTTCTTTTTGCTGAAATTCATACAACTCTTCAAAATGAAATATTTTCAAGCGGACGACGTACATATTCAGCGAAGCCATATTCTTTATGTACGTCAAAATTAAAACTCTTCGGAAATACATAAAACTTTATAAACAAGGCGGAATACGATCAATGACACAGGGTACAATATAAATAATATACGGTAAATGCAATTTGCCTGCGAAGTTCCATATAGCGCAGTTGCAGTTTTAAACAATCATTCGGAAGTCACGATTGATGAGTCGATTCTAACGATACAGAAAGTATGGGATAAAGTTTGCTGTCAGTATTTTTCGTAAACTGAAATGTAAAATAAAAAAAATACCGAATTTTAAGGAAAATTCAAAACGGAAAGTCCTTTATCAAATGGCAAAATCAAAAGCTCAAACACATCAAAAGATTGGAAAACAGCTGTCATATTCCTGACTTGGTACAGGCATTTCCTTATGTAGAAAATGGTTGATTAAACCTGGTTTTATAACTAGCGTAACCTCTCACTTGTATGACAGTCATATAGAATTGTATTTTATTGACACCAATGTGTGAGCAAAACAAACAAGACATTATAGTTACAAATGTCAAAAATTGGAAAACAGCAGTCAACTTTGTGTTATAATCTGAATCACTATAAAAACGAATTTCTATTTCAACAAAGAAAAACAAAATGGCATAAAGACACTCTATGAAGTTCATAAGCAAAAATGAAAGACAAGAATACAAAAATGACCATAGCCTAATAACACAATGGCGGGATAAACAAATACCTAGCCACGCCAAAAGTATATACCAAAAACTGGACTAAACAGTAAAGGTAAAAATTAAACAAAGACAAATAAGAAGAACACTATAACAAGTTATTAAGATGATAGACATCGTCAGTACCTAGAACCTATACTTCATTTCGGGGCCATATAACTGACTATGCGTTATGGGCTTTGCTCATTGTTGAAGGCCGTACGGTGACCTATATTTGTTACTGTCTGTGTCATTTGGTCTATTGTGGAGAGTTGTCTCATTGGCAATCATAGCACATCTTCTTTTTATATTCAAGACCATCAAGTATCATATGTGAAATTGATACGAAATATTAATCAACAAGGTCCTGGTATCTTCCGATGAATATTTTTTAGAAAAAGGACGAGACGTTATTTGACATAACCTTGGCTCATTAACTTTCTTCTCAGACACTGGTGACGTTTTATAAAGTCTGATTAGCAGCTGCAAGCTCTTGAAAATCGAATGAGTTGGGAAATGTATATCCCATATGCAGGTGAAGTTGGTATATTGCTGCTTAGCTGGGATTTTATAATTTCAAAATCAAAATAATCTCGTCTGTCATAATACTCTGGTATTGAGATGACCACTTATGTCAAATTTGAGGTATAAGCCTAAAAATGAGGCGGAGGAAGCCGTATCTGTTGTTTCTTTAATTTCTAGTTCTAGAGTATATATTAATGGAACCCAACCAGAAAAGGTTTCTTTAATTTCTAGTTCTAGAGTGTATATTAATGGAACCCAATCAGAAAAGGTTGGATCGTTGAAGGAATGAACAACATTAATATATCTGAATGGGAAATTAAATGATCTGGCTTCTATGATCTTCTTAACCGGTTAATAGTTTTTGAAATTATTAAGCGGTATATAAAAAGTCTTTTAACGGGATCACGTTTGCTTACAGTAAAAACATCCATCAAGTAAATGATTTTTAACAGTAATATTGTTCGTCTATAATTGTATAAAGAAGATATATTCTCAGGTAAAATCATCATCTTTACTTTCGGGACTAATATAAAAATAATGAGATGGGGTATGATTGCCAATAAAACATATCCATAAGATTTCAAATGACGAAGACATAACTAGTTATATGTCACTGTGGGGTCTTTTTAAATGTTAAACACCCATACCGTATAGTCAGCTTAAAGAGAATACGACATGATAAATGTGAAACAATTCAAACGAGAAAACCAACGGCTTATTTTGTAACAAATAATGTACGAATAACAAATAATGCAGACAACCATGAAAAAACTACCGGCGCATGTCTTCGGACGTACACATGAATAATGTGGCGGGATTAAACATGTTTTCGAGCGCACAACCCTCCACCACAACTGGAACAGTTTTGTAACTTCTCAAAAGAAGAACAGACTGTAAAAATCAGTTGAGACAACCGCTAAATTATTGCCGATTATATTTTGTTTTCGAATGGGAAAATCATTATATGAAGCTTCTAAGTAAATTCAAGGAAGCTATATCATATGCAGATATATAAGATTCATTGGAATATATACAATTTCATGATTTTTGTATCTGGTTGTGACATTCCTATTGCAATTTACCGTTTCAGGATCTAATGCATTCGTTATTGGTGAAAGCCCTCCTAAAAATGGAAGTTCAATCAATGACGTGATTTCATTTCCATTTTAGGGTACGAACAATTAAATTACTCATAGTCCTTTATATTCTGAAATGGCCAATTGACATCAAATATGCCAGAAATACAGTAAGATCTGGTTCTTTTCTTCAGTAACACATTTATTTGACACCAAAGATGCCAGAAAAACAGCAAGATCTGGTTCTCATCTTTAGTAACAGATATAATAAATGAACAGTGAGTTCCTGTTGATGCCCAATTAAATTTTCTAACACAAAAATGGTTTTCAAATATTGTTTGATTGTCACATTTTTATTTACATTAATTTATAATAATGGCCAATTGACATCAAAGATGCCAAAAATACAGTAAGATCTGGTTCTTTTCTTCAGTAACACATTTATATGACACCAAAGATAGCAGAAATACATCAAGATCTGGTTTTCATCTTTAGTAACACATATAATAAATGAACAGTGAGTTCCTGTTGATGCCCAATTAAATTTTCTAACACAAAAATGGTTTTCAAATATTGTTTGATTGTCACATTTTTATTTACATTAATTTATAATAATGGCCAATTGAATTCAAAGATGCCAAAAATACAGTAAGATCTGGTTCTTTTCTTCAGTAACAAATTTATTTGACACCAAAGATGCCAGAAAAACAGCAAGATCTGGTTCTCATCTTAAGTAACACATATAATAAATGAACAGTGAGTTCCTGTTGATGCCCAATTAAATTTTCTAACACAAAAATGATTTTCAAATATTGTTTGATTGTCACATTTTTATTTACATTAATTTAGAATAATGGCCAATTGACATCAAAGTAGCCAAACATACAGTAAGATCTGGTTCTTTTCTTCAGTAACACATTTATTTGACACCAAAGAAGCCAGAAAAACAGCAAGATCTGGTTCTCATCTTGAGTAACACATATAATAAATAAACAGTGAGTTCCTGTTGATGCCCAATTAAATTTTCTAACACAAAAATGGTTTTCAAATATTGTTTGATTGTCACATTTTTATTTACATTAATTTATAATAATGGCCAATTGACATCAAAGATGCCAAAAATACAGTAAGATCTGGTTCTTTTCTTCAGTAACACATTTATTTGACATCAAAGATGCCAGAAAAACAGCAAGATCTGGTTCTCATCTTTAGTAACACATATAATAAATGAACAGTGAGTTCCTGTTGAAACCCAAAAATGGTTTTCAAATATTGTTTGATTATCACATTTGTATTTACATTAATTTGTCGGTTTCTTAACAATTGGTTTCGATTACCCCTTTATATGCTCCTCTTCTTTTTTGTGTGTGTGGCATCATGCCTGCATGTATTATATGTGTCCATTTTGAAACAATATCAAACATTTAAGAGTTTCCATGAGAAAGCTGAAGTTGAGCAACAAAGAACTCTATACCAGGGATACTTAACTCTTCAACTGTTTCGGTTCTTACTCATCCTTAGCTTTCAAATATTTGGCATTAAGCGTTCCTGATGAAGGTTAATCCAGAAAAGCGCTTCGGACGCATGAAATTTATAACGTGTTGTTTTCATTGTTCACAGCACTGGGTCGATACATCGACTTATAGACTATCAATCCCCTAGGGTATCATCAGCTCAGTAGTCAGTACTTCGGTACTGACATGATTTATAACATACCTTTCTAAAATTGTCCGTTTATAAATTTTGAAATTATTTAGAAACTAAGGTATCAAATCAATCAGGCAAAGTTGACCTTAGATGGATTTGGCTATTTTTTAGGTCGTATAGCTCTTCAACTGTTTTGGTTCTTACTCATCCTTGGCTTTCAAATATTTGCCATTGAGCGTTCCTGATGAAGGTAAATCCAGAAAAAGCGTTTAGGACGCATGAAATTTATAATGTGTTGTTTTCATTGTTAACAAGTAAAACAAATAATCTCTCGGTAATTGTTATGAATAGTATGTCATCTTCACTTGGTAGATATACCATTTCGTTGATGCGTTAGAGAGACTGGGATAAATTCCAATAAGACAAGCTACAGTAACACTTTCCCTTACCTAAAAGATGTCTCATCGTCGAATATATTCTTATTTTCGGATTCTTACTATTCATGTGGAATATGACATATTCAATTGGAAGGACAGCTAGTGTTTAACTTTCAAGAAATATTGTATTAACCCCTGCTAAACGTTGGTTCTAGTTTTCATTGAACAGCAGTGATTTGTTGTATGGTGTTTTGTTTGTATATCGGCTTTTTATTGTTTGATCATGGTGTTTTCCGCATTATTTTCTACGAGATATTTTCTCGTTTTTGTTGTTGTTTAAAATGCTTTTATAGATGATGTGGATAGAACTAAGCCTGGTGTTTTTTTATTTACAAATTTAATAACCGAATAAGTGTAATAGACACACAGTGTAGTAGAAGGAATATTTATTATTCATATACTATTTTAATATATATATTATACAACACAATATTTTACAATATAAATAGCAATATGACATATAATTTTTTTATCTCACACTTACATATACATCTACCATAACTAATACGCAACGAACCTTTTCACTTACAGTGTTGGCGTTATTAGGGTACTGTGTGGTTCACTTATAATTTCAATTTGACGTTAAAGAAACAAGGAATATTAAAATGATGCTAGGTCTACATGTTCTTTTACGTGCAATGATTTTAAACCAAAAAGGGAAATTACTCAATAACCAATTTATTATCATTGCGTCTTGCCTTCATGGATAACGATTGCAGAAATGAAATACTTGTTGCTGCAACTTCATGCCTTAAAAAAAATTGAGAGAAAACGTGAGTGTTGACAATTTAAATTCACAAAGTCTTACTGAAAACTATATATAGAAGTAAGACGATTATACATGTATACACCTTATAGATATTGGTTTAATTAGTCCGAAGCATGATTAAAAAAATTTAAAAAGGTTGTAATGATAATTTGTTTTGAGTTTTTTTTTAACAAAGGAAAGGATAATTTCGTAGAACGTGAACGAAACAACAACGAAACGACAGAGAAACAAACTATTGATAGAGGCCTCCATAAGTGTAAAAGCTCGGAAAATATTTTGTTATGATTTTGAAATGGTTTTACGGAGATCGCAAATTGGCATGCTTAATTTAGTTACATATTGTAAAATACGAGTTTGTTTCCTACATTTCCGCATTCTCTAAGACAACATACATCAGTAGTTCGAATTCTGTTTGATTGTGTAACGTTTCGTGATACACTGTGACGTACGCTCCGATCGGGAGTGTTTAACAAAAAACTCAAGTGTATTCAATACCCTGTATACGCACAATAGCTCTTGTGACAAATTTTGTTGCTTGACGCCTGATTGGCTATACGGACATGTGAATCCAGGTCTGATTGGTTGTACAGGATGAATAATGCCAGGTATGATTGGTTGTGTTTGATATGTCATGTCAGGTCTGATTGGTTATGAGGGCTGTGTAATGCCGGGTCTAATTTGTTATGCAGGCTGTGTAATGCCAGGTCTGATTTGTTATTGAGGATGTCTTAATAAAAGGTCATTCTGCGAAGAGATAGTGTATTTAAAAATAAAGTTATTTGAACTAAAACGTTTGACGGACATGTGCGCGATATTCAACATAGCTACATAAGAAAGTGGCTTTGAGTTAGTAATAGAACAGTTAATCTTTATTTGTTCACATGACTATCCTTATATGAAAACAATGGAGCCGTGAGATACGTGTGGGAACATTGAAAACTCATAAAATGATTTGAAAATGTAAATGCCTTTGCATTTTTCTAACCAATGCAATTAAATATGATCTTTTTGAGAGGATACATACGCATTTGTCTTTTTGAATTTGTCTTTCATTGACAAAAAAAAAGAAAAAAAACCTGCACATCTACTTCTGATTATTTTGATGTTTGCCGATGCATGTACAGCATCTGTCAATCAAAGCCTTTTTCGCTTCTGGAACCCTCAGACATAAAATAATTGGATTGAACGCATTAAGAAGCAATTGTGCCGTAGAAACGGTAAAAGAAATTGGTCCTACATACGTCGGATCTACACATGTGAACTGTAGAAAAAGACCAACAATTTTAAGTGGACAGTAAAAACTGAAATATAAAGCTATAACTATTGAGGCGATGCGAGATTGTGATCTTTGTGATGCAGACTGAGTTATTCGTGATGTTGCATACTTCTGAACTATCCCGGATAACATACCTGCTGATAATAGAACTACGACAATAAGGTTAAGAACAATAAAATCCGCATGTGTTTTGAAAATAGTTGACCAATCATGATTAGATTTATCGACTGCGCAATCTCGCGAACCTTGAATCCCCATAATGAGTTCAATTACAATACACAAAAAGTAAATGAAGAAAATACAGCGACGCACATTTGTTTTTGTGTGATGCACATATGCCTTGAGGGGAAATAAAGACAGATAAATACGCTGACAAGCCAGAAGACATAGATGTAAACTTCTTACATTTACAATAAATACTCTACCACAGCTAAATAGCATACAATCGAATGCTGAATTTAATCTGAAACTAAACACCAGCGAACATTGTGTTAAGCTGTAAAACAACAGGCTAACACCATGAATTAACGATATGATAGAAAAACTTAAAAGAGTGGTAAATATTGGTGACCTAAATGCTTTCGAAATGGAAGGAAGGACTAAAACCAAGATGTTTCCAACAAATATAAGCATACATAATAAAATAGACATTCCTATGTAAGCATTTACATGGTATTCACTTGGAAACATCGATTGGCAATACTTGTAGTCCATGTTTAAATAAGTAGTATAATTATGTGCTGTTCGGTTTGCCATAAAGTCATCATATTGAGAATCATATTCGGGACCATAGTAAATATCAAACCAGCCTTCAACTACCATTTCTGTACTGCCGTTTTCAGAATGAGAAGATTCAACATGATCTAGCACTTCATGAAGCTTCATAGGTATTCGTAATTTTTCAAGACACCAGGCGGATTCTAAAACGCCAGAAATTGACTGCAAAAAATTTAAAAGAGAATTGTACATCACTATCAATAAAGGTTATTGATAAAAATAACTAGGTACAAATTGAAACAAATTATAAGAAAGCTGATGCTCTGTTCAGCAATAATTTTTTTTATTAATAATATTATTATTATTATTATTATTATTATTATTATTATTATTATTGTTGTTGTGGTATATGAAGTGAACAATTTATTTATTAAGTTAACGACAAAAATAACACGGTACAAATCTTTATTATTATTGTGGTTTTGAATTTGAAAAAACTTATTTCTGGTATAACCGTTATATCTGCATTGTTATGTTTAATTCCCTAACTATCCATGTACTACTACAATTCATCTATTTTGTAAAAATATCTCCGTACTCCTAACAACTAAATTATTATATCTAAATTTACCTGTGTACGTTATTTTATTTATCGCCATTTTGTTCATGGTTATAGTTGTCTTTTCGACATTGTGTCATAGATCAAATGTAGTTGTTCAGTGTATGTTAACTTGTTTTTGTTAATATAAAATTGAGATGGAAATGGGGAATGTGTCAAAGATACAACAACCCTTTTTATTAAGTTAAGCCATTTCAATTGATAATTTATACCGTGTACACTACTATTTTAGGTTAGCCTGAAAGTTGGCGCCTGTTAAAACGTTTAAACCAGCTGCATATGTTTGTATCTGTCCTAAGTCAGGAACCTGTTTCAGTGGTTGTCGTTTGTTGATGTGCTTCTTAAGTGTTTCTCGTTTCTCGTTTTTTATATAGATTAGACCGTTGGTTTTCCTGTTTGAATTGTTTTACACTAGTCATTTTTGGGCCTTTCATAGCTTGCTGTTTGGTATAAGCCAAGGCTCCGTGTTGAAGACTGTACTTTGACTTATAATTGTTTACTTTTTACCTTGTGACTTGGATGGAGAGTTGTCTCATTGGCACTCATACCACATCGTCTTATTTCTATGGACTACTAAATGTAATAGTACATCAAGAAGCTGGCAACACAAATGTTCGTTATAATCGATCATTAATGAAAGAAAAGCAACGTCATGTTCAGGAGTAGTGTTTATGCACGTTTTCTGCGAGAATATGATATATCTGTTGAATTAAACTATATAGAGATGGTGAACGTTGACATGCGAATTTCAAACCTTCATTTGTTGGATTCATAACACGCACAACTGACCAAAGGTTAATATATTTGCAGAAATATTGGCAGAGAAGATAAAAAGGCAGACCCTGGTGTATATACCATATGCGAATGGTAAATATCAAGAGGTTTGGAATATTGCTCCAGCTTGTATATTCCATGTGGAGGCGCTTCTAGACTGCAACTTTACAGAAATGAAAATTTTACAAAGGAAATGCTGAAATCAAACCTTTCGTTGTTAAGCATAGTTCTCAGCCGATTATCATCGTTAGTATAAAGAAGTAAGCCAGTATGTGAAGCAGAATTGGCTGTATCTGTGGCATCATTCATCGACATAGTCATATCTGATTAATTAAGTTACAGGACATCAGTGATATAGCGTTAAAGGATAATGAACATGTTTTTCAATCTTTTTAGAAGCTTTTGTGTGACATTGAAAGCAGAGTTGGTTCTCATAGGAATATTGATTTTCCTTTTTCTTTTGAAAATACATCCTAAGGTAACAATTACATATGATAGTTCATAATTCTATTGTGGTGTACTGGTGTAATGTCGTAAATTAATGGAAATTTGTCCGTTGTTATTCTGTGGTTTACAAGTTGTAATGTACTATTATATTGTTTATTTATGTATTTATCTGTCCTGAGTGTTCTTGCGATTATTTGTACTGTATTCCTGTCAAGTCATTTTGTCATTTTAGCGGTATTTTTAACATTGCCATATAAGCGGGAGGTTTGGCTAGCCATAAAACCAGGTTCAACCCAACATTGTTTCTTAAAATGTCCTGTACCAAGTCAGGAATATGGCAGTTGTTATCAAATAGTCCGTGTCTATGTATGTTGGCGTTTGTTTTTGTAGCAGTTTAGTGTTTCTGTTCTTATGTTATTTTCCTCTTATAGTTGATGTGTTTACCTCGGTTTTGGTTTGTGAACCGGATTTGTTTTTGCTTAATCGATTTATGACTATTGAACAGCGGTATATTACTGTTGCCTTTATTTACATATGAATCAGAGAGGTTTCTACCAAATATGATAATAAGATCTCATTTTAGTTATTTTTATAAAACAAAAGTGTCGGTTGTTTCAAATATTCTAAGCATGTATTTGTATGTTATATTTGAATTCAATGGCCAACAACAATTCACACGTGTTACACATTGTTTGTATGTATCTCTTTTGATACACTTGGATTTTTTAACTTCTTACCATAAAACGAATGAGATGATGAATGATTGATAATATAGCAACTATCCACCAGCCATCAAATTACGTAAATAAGAACAACCATTGAACATTGTACAACCATCAAATGTTATCCAAAAGGAGCCGACATTACAAAATGCGAAACAATTAAAAAAGGGCTATTTAAGTACAAATACATATAAGAACATGAAATTGGTAACAAAATAGAAAAGATGTTGGCACAAAAAAGACAGGAATCTAATCATTCATTGAGAACAAACGGTAAATTAACATCGTTGCTGCTCTGTCTCATCGTTCATGACACTTAATATGATAAAAAATAAAATAACAAAAATCCAGAACTCCAAGGAAAATTCAAACGGAAAGTCCCTTATCAAATGGCGAAATCAAAAGATCAAACACAAAAGAACGAAATGAAAACAACTGTCATATTCCTGACTTGGTACAGTAATTTTCTTATGTAGAAAATGGTGGATTAAACCTGGCTTTATAGCTAGCTTAACCTCTCACTATAAAAGTCCTAAAAGATGTGAGCCCGCATAAATTCGACATTGCAAATTAATTTCTCAAGTAAAATATAAACGATCACCTTTTTGTATTAGTTTTGACTGAAAATATTGAAAGGAAAGAGGGCTGACAAATACAAATCTTCTTGTGTGTGTGTATGTGTGAATGTATGTATGTAATACACGAAAATATATATAGATACCCAGGTATATGAGGCAGGACCAAAAACGGTTTCTCCATCATACATTTCCCGATAAGTCCAATCTTGATTCGTAAAATTCATTACTGGAATATAAAAAAGACAAGAAATAATAAACAAATTTGACGGACGATCGACCATTAAATAAGTTTAAACGCTCCTTTTTTTCCTTATCTATGCAATGGTATCAATTTGCACAGACACACATTTGATTTCTTAATTTTTTTTTTTAAAACCCTATGCAACTTTTGTTTTTTTTTTTTTTAATAGTTTTACATTTAATTCCCAGGTAATATTAAGGTTTTTTTCCAAAATGCTGTTATCTCAGACATGGCACACATATCATTATTTTATTTCTAAAAACTTTTTTTACCTTATAGAATATGAATTGATGAAAACATTACTCGGAAAAGGCCGAATAGACTTTCATAGTGCAAATTGTTTATAAGATCGCTCAGTTATTTGTATGTCATTTACATTAACATTGTTTTATCAAAAGGAAAATAATTTGGTTCCACAAATCGCAGGTAACAGATACACAAACAAGAACACAATCCCAGACAAAAATACTTAGGAAAATATTGAATGAGCACTCCAAATGCCACTTAAATTGTTATGTGTATACCAAGGTATGAATTATGCACAGGCCTATCTGTGGTATCCTTTGTTTTTTTTTCAATTATGTAGATGAAATCCACATAGTAACCTTATTCTAATTTATTCAGTTAAAAACACCGGCTTCATGTATTTAATAACCCAAGTTACGCCCCACGTAGTCTGTAATTATTCATTAGTGAGCAAAATGTTCTGCTTTTGCAATAACAAAATATATCTCAAAACAAAACTTTAAGGTTTATTGCTTGTTAGATAATATATAAATAAGGAGAAGTGGTATGATTGCCAATGAAACAACTATCCTTCAAAGTTCAAATGAAGTGGATAATGCCAATTATCGTCAGTGAAATATTTGTTGCATCCTCTAGTTCATACAATGCAATATTCTACTTGTAACAAAATTTACTATTTTAGCACAAAACACATATTATCTAAAGGAGTCTCGGAGACAATATTTTGGAACTTACTACCATGATACAGTCAGTGAATATGTTGATACGTATGATTGTGATTTGAAATAAACATATTGTATGCTTGTGTTTAGAAGTTTTCGTTTAGATTCTGTATGTTGTGTTTCATTGCTCATGTTACATACCTTAATATGGTCTCTGTTCACACGTATGCTTCAAATTGGTTTTCTGCTTTTTGTTCTTATTGACGGCCTTCAAAGATGAATAGGCGAATAACACTTATATACATATATATATTTATAGGAATGAAATAAGCATAAAATTATATTACACCTACAACCTACGCAGATGAACAGATACATAAGATTACCCCAATCTGATAAAAAGACAGACCATGTGTCCAAGTTTTGCTTACAAGGGTCTTAAAACGCTTCATTGTACTTGCTTTTATGAAGACCTTTTGGGATCCTCTGATTTTGGTTTGAATAATACACACCTTCAAAAATGTGAAGGCTGAAATTTCATTGGCTGATGAAAGGATTGCTATAACAGAAAGTGAAACGGAGCGTTTTCAGCTCCTTGCTAGCAATAATCGGACAAATGATCTTTATTCTAATCAGTTTGAAATTACACAAATGATCATACAATTTATTAAGTTCATGTTTGAATTTCTTGATTGAATACTCTTTGTAAACCTGTTGGAAATGTTAAATTTAAACAATGAATACAACACTGTATGACAAGGGAACACATACATATACCACTTAACTACTAAGTTGAGACCCATGCACGTAGTTAACTCTCGCGAAAATTCAGCTTTTCGTGTCGAGATAATAGTGATTAGGCTATTTCACACATTACACATATTGTTAAAATTTTTCAAACATTTTTGGCCCATGAAACTATAACAGACAATCGACAAAAATAATGCATTTATCTCATTTATTTTCTGAAGAAGAACTGAATTATTTTTATGTAAGATATATATTTGTATAGTAGCACAAACATGCGGCGAAACAAATCTTACATTTGTCTTAAAACCACAAAATTTTCTATTTCCAATGCATTGATTTTTTCGGCAAAAAGATATTTTGTTTAAACAATAGTATCCGTTTCAATGAAGTAAAATAATGATAAAGACGCCGACTGTTTTTACTGAATACATTATTCAAATGATGCTATAGATGAAAAAAACAACACAAAACGTCAAAAATGGCTCTATATAATAGCGTTGTAATTAGTAAAACATCGATTTGTGACGTATTTTCACTAGCACGTAGATACCTTTTAATAATATCATAACATAGAGTTGTTTATTGTATGATTATTCTATAGCATTCAATTGGAAACTAATAAATCAAAAAAAAAAAAAAAAAAAAAAAAAAAAAAAAAAAAAAAAAAAAAAAAAAAAAATATGCTTTTGTTAGAAATATTTCGCCGTGCTTTTTCTTTCTTTGCGAATTCAAACTTTTATTAAGAATTCATTAGTAATATTTCAATAATAAAACACAGATTCAGTTCAAGTTTAACATTAGAATATTAGGCAAAAATTTAAGACAAAATCCATTTTATGTAACTTGACCTTACACATTTCTATGTTCAATGTTCTGGGTTTAGATATTTTGGCTTTAAATATGACTGACGAGATATTAATTGTCAAAATGCTTATCCAATGCTGTAAAATTGTATCCTTTTTATATAATTTGCTATACTGGCTAGAGATTAATTCTTTTAAGCGATCAATTATTTTCGGAAATCATATATTATTTACACGATATCATTCCAAACACTTATGTATATGTCTTTAATTGTGATTCTGATAAATAACTGGGATTATTTATTTTTTAAATAAAAGATTAGTTTGTGCAGACACGAATCTCTCATCGACAAATTTGATAATGATAACTCAATTGTTAAATCCATTTTAAGCGAACATAACATTTCCGATCGAGTAGTTCAATATTCAAAGCAAATGTTACATCACTATGAATCTTCTAAAGTAAACAATATACAAAATAAAATATGATATATGAAGAACTTACAATGATTTAATTTTTCCTCTCCTTGTTTGTAACGATCCCGATTAGGAAAACGACACATTGCTCATTCATTTATACAATGTCAGAAACTATTTAAAATAATTGGTGACTTTTTATTCGTGTTCTTAATGATTTATCTTCTTGATATTTTAACATTATTGGTTGAGAAATACATTCATATATTAGCCTTCCTGATTTCATTTAACCTACACATTGGTTATCTTCAATCAAAACAAGAAACCGTTGTAGGTTTCTAGAAGTTTTACTCTGTCAATCATACATTATTTTTACGTTATGAATTCAATTTTAAACCTTTATAAATTGACAGTGTTCATATCATTCAAATGTGCGTTTTTTTTTTAAACGGAGATGTGTGATGATAGATTAAAATTGATATAAATGAATTGTTGAACTATTTATGGAATTAAATGAACATGTGCTTTTGTAAGAACTATTAACATTTTTCTGAATCGAATAATAGGATGCTCACGAAACTCAAAGTTTAAGTAATGACGAGTATTTCCAACAAACAAGTAATAAAAAGAAACAATGAAAACAAAATATGCACATAAGTTTTCTTTATGTTTTTTTCTTTCTTTAATTACAATACATTTGAACCTAAAATAACCGAGTTATGTTTAAATCTTTTACATGCTGTTATAATTTTATTCTATTCAAAAATTTTAACTAAACCTATAGTTAATTTTGAGTGCGTGAAAAAAAAAACACATTTTGTGGTGTTTGGTACACATCTGTATTGCTTCCGATGACATCTAAAAATAAATATTAAGTTTACAAACATGAATTTAAACACGATCATCAATACTATTCAATAATAAATAATCTTATGGAACGATAAACATAGAATATGGACAAAAATAAAGACAAATCGGGACGTCAAGAATACAATATCAACAACAACAAGAATGAGAAAATGAAAAATAACGCGGACAGCACCAAGATCAAACAATAAAAGGACCATATACATTCGGCAGTCCACGCAACACTGCTGTTAAAAGAAAACTTGGACCAACTTTAAGAAGGGGTTAAACTAGTGCTCTGAAAGGTTAGGCACTTGCTGTCTTTCTGGTGGGATACATCATATTCCAAATGAATAGTAAGATTCCAAAAAAAAAGGTATATATTCGATGACTATACATCATTTTGGTAAGGGGAATTGTAACTGTTGCACGTATTATTGAAATTTATCCCAGTAGGTATATCTACCAAGAGAAGATGATTTTCGTAACTCTATTCTATTGAATATTACTCTACATATCTGCATACGGAGTTAAATGTTAAATATTGTGTCCTGCAATTTTTTTTACAAGTCCATCGGATGAATTTCTCATTAAAAACAAAATCTAATCGACGAGTAATTCAGAAGTGGTTGTAATTTTTACAGTCTGTTCTTCTCTTGTGATGTTACACCACTGTCCAAGTTTAGATGGAAGGTTATTCGCTCTCAATCATGTTTATTCCCGCCACATTATTGGTGTGGACGTCACATGACTGGAGCTTGTATGGGTTTTTAAAATTTGTGAAGGCCTTATGGTAACCTATATTTATTAATGCATTTGTCATCTGAAATCTTATTAATATTTTTATTGGCAATCATTCCACATCGCAGTTTGTATTTTCTTTATTAAAAAAATAGACGAATAAATTCACTATTTTTACAGTTAATAGTTCCAAAGACTATCTACTGGAAGCACACAGTCTTCCATAAACAGACTGTTAACCGGTTGATAGTTTAAGATTCTAATATTCCTTACCGTTTCATTATCGTACTGCAACTGTGCTACATGTATATATGCATTAACCGTTTCTCATTATGATGTACAGTCATTGACCGAATACCACATTTTTTATAAAGTTAATAATGCGATTCCATAGAGGTTTGTTTATGACTTCAATGCAGAATATAGATTCGCGGATATTTTGCGTCGT
Source organism: Mytilus californianus (assembly GCF_021869535.1). Taxonomy (NCBI): domain Eukaryota; kingdom Metazoa; phylum Mollusca; class Bivalvia; order Mytilida; family Mytilidae; genus Mytilus; species Mytilus californianus. The sequence goes on from NW_026262712.1 coordinate 40,896,642, forward strand.
CCGCTTCAGATTTTGAAATAAAAAGGATGGTTTACTCAAAATATTTCACTTGGAATAGTTGTATGAGTCTCAGTAGAAAGAAAATAACCATACATTTTCTCGAAAAATATACCAGTTTCTTTATGTATAATTAAACGCTTATTTTGTTGGCCATGAGAACAATTGTAAAGTTTGTAGTTATCATAGCCAGTAAACAAGTATATACGAATTAGTGAAGTGAAAACGTTGCTAGATTCACACTGTTTTTTGTAAAGTACGAATTGTCTGCTGCTAGAATTACATACATTTTATTCCTGCTTATATAGTGCAAATTCAATTTAATCAATTAAAGTTATGCACATCCCTTCAATCAGTAATTACATTTGGTTACGGGGAGAATAAGTATTTAATACTTTTGCATTATGATTGTAAAATTGAGAATGGAAATGGGGAATGTGTCAAAAGGACAACAACTCGACCAAAGAGCAGAAAACAGCCCATGGATACCGATGGGTCTTCAACACAGCAAAAAAATCCCGCACCCGGTTTTCAGCTGGCCCCTAAACAAAAAATGTGTACTAGTTATCTACTCTGACACATATTGGAGATTTGTTGAATTCACCAAATTACAGCTGGGAAGGAGTTGCCAAAGTAAAGCATATTGTTGCGTTTTTTGGTATTTATACAATGCGGGATTTCAAATGTTTGGTTTTGAGGTTTTAGATAAGCGTAGATAACTTTTTCAACTACATCTCCTTGAGGCAAACCTGTTTCAAAATATACAAAGTCTCAAATTCGGAACTCTGTCCAATTTACATGTATGCTTCGTGAGTTTGATATCAATTTAACACATGGAAACGTGAAGTAAAGAAGCTTCTCAAACGTTCGTCCAACTTGTTCCAAATTTAGTCTCTATATTGTGGTTATATCAAAATTTTATAATGCAATGTATTATATGAATAAAAATCAATATTAAATAAAAAAATATAAACAGTGTTTACTGTTAGTTAAAAAATTAGATATTGAATTAAAAGGAAAATAAAATTTATCATATATTTTCAAAATTCTTTTAAACTGAAAACCTTTTTTAGGACAAATTCGTCAATAAAGAGGTTTTTAAAAATATCTTCTATATTTACAAAAACAAACAGCAATACTTGGTACCTTATGGACATTCGAAGGCTATTTCTTATTAACGATATGTTACAATATGTTCCATATTGCACTTACACTAAATAAAACAAAATAAAAAACATGATAACAAGATGTGTATACGTTAGATGAGTAAATAATTCAACATTACCATTCACTAAAATTAAAATTAAAGCAAAACAAACTTACTTAAAATATGTCTTACTATATTTAAAAAAGCTATAATATTGTCTTACAAGATTATTTTCAAAGCAAACAAATTATTTTTTTCATTTATATTGATATCTACATATGAGCATCGTTAAGTGTTGTGTTACCTTATTCCGTAGAAGACAAATCATTTTGTGCAAATCAGCAATAAAAATATGTTAAATAAACTCATCATAGATACTAGGATTAACATTTTTGACAGTGATGCTCAAAATTGAAAAGGTCATTAACCCATTTTCATTATAAGCAAAACAAATTAGTTTATAATCTTACTGATTAGAAAAATTGGTTATCGCAATTTAAATTAATCAGGTGATTTGATTTCTTCAACGGTTAACAATAATATTTATAAAAAAAATAATATTTTTTTTTAAGATGATTAATCTTTTCGTTTAATTTCCGTTTGATTTTCGTAGTAAACGAGTTTATCACCTATTATTAGTTTATGTTGCTGACAAAATCATAAAATGCTTCGACTTCAATTTAAAAAGATAACATTAAATGTTTAACTTCGTATTTTGTGTGAAAGCACTGATTAATCGAACATTGATTCTTTCATGACGTGTTTGCATTAAATTTGTAAATTTTTTGGTAACTTTTGATTACATTGAAGGAATGACTGTAACAATTTTTTCTATCTATAAAGAAATAACATCAAAAATGTGGTGCACACTGAATAACCCTCAAAGCGTTCACCTCATTTTTGAGGTTATATCGAATAGACAAAAAAAAATAGTAGTCATTCCTTATAATTTATTTCTAAATTTCATTTTTAAGGAGTAAATCATGACAAAACTTTGATGACGTCACGGTCACATGACAAAATTACGTCTATGAAATGAGGGACTAAAATCTTTCAGCCAATCAGAAGACGTGTTACATCCAAAATTCAATAATTGTACAATATATCAATCAGATAACCTTTAACCCAATTAACTTTAGCAAATTTATTTTGAATATATTACAAAATGAATATATAATTTAATTGATAATAATTTTGATCCTTTGATAATAATAAATAAAGAACATTTACATAATGATTTAGATCATATAATTTTTGAAAATGTACAATTAATTAATATCTTCTATATTTATACAAAAAGTAAAATAACAAAAATACCGAACTTAGCAAATTGAAATAATCATTATCAATTTTTTAATGCAATTCTGGCAAACATAAGTTTTCCAATTAATTATATCAATATTTGAAGCAAAAGCTATATATTTTTTTTCATATCCTGTTCTGTTGATTTTTCCAAATTCAAAGCTCACTTGTAAAACAAAGATAAACATAAAATGTTGCAGGTACAAGATATGAAACAAAATTGTCAGCATCTGGCAGTAGAATTACGCACCTGGATGACCACCTGTAAATTGGCCCAGCATGTAGAAATATTTCACTTCCCTAGCAGTCCATGGTTTATGACCCCCAATAAATGCCTGATTTCCAATGTCAGACATTGGGGATGCTGATGATTAATCAGACTATGTCCCAATGTGTACCCATCTCGTATAGTCGGCTATAATAGGCCCCGACGTGATAAATGTGAAACAATTTAATTATGAAAACTAACAGCCTAATTTATAACAAAACAATCTACGAATGCAATTGTAAATGGTTCTTACAAAAGCATATGCATTTTTCTAAATTACATATATGTTTCAACAAATCCTTTATTGATTTTTAAATCTATAAACCTCCAGTTTAAAAACACGCACAATTGAATGAAATGTAACATGTAGTTTTACAAAGGTTTAAAATTCCAATTCCTAAGGTAAAGATATTTTTTGATTGACAGAGTAAAACGTCAACAAACCAACAACGATTTCTGGCTTTAATTGGCGATAATCATTGAGAAGCTTAAATGAACCCACTAACTGGGAAATTTATTTCTTAACCAAAAATATTAAGATTTCAAGAAGATAGCATATATGTATATTATAAAAAAAATACAAAAAAAAAACGCTGATAATATATCATTGTATAAAAGTTCTAACAGTGCGTTGTTTCCTAATAGGGATCGTTGCAACATTGAATCATTGTAAGTTATTCATATATCATATTATTGTCAATAGTTTAAAAGATATATTGTACATTTGCTTCAAATATTGATATAATTGATTGGAAATGTAATGTTTGACAGAATTACATTAGGCACTTGATAATGATTATTCAAATTTACTGATTAGACATCCGCGTGTGCATAAATGAATGTTGGATTTAAAATCTAAACAATCCTAGTTATTATATGAAATTAGATTTCAAGACATATAAATCAGGTACGAAAATTATATCGTGTAGATAATATATGGCTTCTAAAATTAATTTAGCTTCTAGAATAATTTATCTCAGTGATATATATTACAAAAAAATATAAAATTGTATTGATTCGAATGCGCCTTTTGACAATTATTATCTCGTCTGTCATATTTAAGGGCAATATATTTGAAAACCATAACATAATAGAACATGTTAAGGTCAAATTACACTAAATTGGAAGTTCACTAACTGTTGGCAAATAATTCATATCGCTGCGGTATCTTAAACTAAAAATTAAAAACGAAAGTTGCATTGATGTGTTGTAGTTTCTGAAAAAATGAATTTAAGAAAAAGTTAGGTTTTGTAAAGAAAGCACGGCCAAATACTTCTTGCAAATGCATATATTTTATTTAGACACTGATCTGTTGTTGATACATAAATTAATTTCCATTTGATTGATATAAAATAATTTTCCAATTACCTATTTCGTTTATTGTGTTATAACCAATATATTACCTACACGTAAGTGAAAATTAAGGCAACAGTAGTATACCTCTATTCGAAATTTATAAATCGATTGAGAGAAAAAAAACAACAACTCCGGGTTACAAACTAAAACTGAGGGAAACACATCAAATATAAGAGGAGAACAACGACACAACAGAAACACAACACTAAAATGCAACACACACAGAAACGAACTATAATATAACAATGGCCATTTTCCTGACTTGGTACAGGACATTTTAAGAAAAAATGGTGGGTTGAACCTGGTTTTGTGGCTAGCCAAACCTCCCGCATTTATGGCAATGTTAAATATAACATTAAAATGACAAGACTACATGACAGGACTACAATACAAATAAATGGGAGAACATACAGGACAGAAACACACACAAATAATAGCTATCAAAAGGTACCAGGCTTTTAATTTTTTACGCCAGACGCGCGTTTCGTCTACATAAGACCCATCAGTGACGCTCAGATTAAAAAAGTTCGAAAGCCAAAACAAATACAAAGTTGAAGAGCATTGAGGACCAAAAGTTCCAAAAAGTTGTGCCAAATACGGCTAAGGTTATATGTCTGGGATAAGAAAAGCCTTAGTATTTAGAATAATTCATACTTTTGCAAACAGTAAATTTATAAAAATGACTATGTAATAGATATACATGTTAACACCGAAGTAGTGACTAACTACAGAATAAAAACGAATACGTAAAACAACCTAAATCAGGACATACAAAAGGCGCAGCCGAACAACGTATTATATGTTAGCCGAAGAGATCGACGCACAATGTGACGTCACATATAAATTTCTATAAATTTCCAAAAAAAATAGGATAGAGTTCAAGATTAGGTTTGTAATACTAATATAAAATTGAGAATGGAAATGGGGAATGTGTCAAAGAGACAACAACCCGATCACAGAACAGACAACAGTAGAAGGTCACCAACAGGTCTTCAATGCAGCTAGAAATTCCCGCACCCGTAGGCGTTCTTCAGCTGGCCTCTAAACAAATATATATACTAGTTCAGTGATAATGAACGCCATACTAAACTCCAAATTGTACACAAGGAACTAAATTTAAAAATAATACAATACTAACAAAGGCTAGAGGCTCCTGACTTGGGACAGGCGCAAAAATGCGGCGGGGTTAAACATGTTGTGAGATCTCAACCCTCCCCCTATACCTCTAGCCAATGAAGAAAAGTAAACGCATAACAATACACACATTAAAATTCAGTTCAAGAGAAGAAGTCCGAGTCTGATGTCAGAAGATGTAACCAAAGAGACAATAATACATAAATAACAACAGACTATTAGCAGTTTACTGACATGCCAGCTCCAGACTTCAATTAAACTGATTGAAAGATTATGTCTTCATCATATGAATATCAGGCACAATCCTTCCCGTTAGGGGTTTAGTATCATACCATCATAACATATATGAGAAGAACATAACCCGTGTCATGCCAACAACTGGTTTTTAAATAAATGTGTTTAGTGCCGATGCAAAGGCCCTATAAGTGAATCAATATTAACGCCAAAATATGCAATCTTTAATAACCTGACAACAGTATCGTAGCTATATCCCTTCTTAATAAGTCTGTTTAAAGGTTTTGTTAGCTTCAGAGGTGAATACTGACATTTTTGTGCTTTATAAAGAATATTTCCATAAAAAATTGGATGTGAAATACCTGAACGTATAAGAAGTCTGCATGTTGAGCTATATTTACGAATGATGTCCTTATACCGATGATAAAATTTAGTAAATGTTTTGACTAGTTTGTGATATCGAAAACCCTGGTGTAATAATTTTTCAGTAATACATAAATTTCTCTCGTTAATAACAATGAAAATCACAATACTTATTAATATACAATTGTGGTAGTAATTAGATAATTAATTTTATTATCAAGCTATGTCATGTATGTCGGTATTCCTTCTAAATCAAACTGTAAACCAAATACATCGTATAAATTTAGTTGACCCAAACTTAAATCTTATAAATGAATTGGGTGATTAATTATCTTTACCGTAACACACGAATCGAACAGAAAAAAAAAAGATTTACAACTACAAACAATAAGACAGCTGACAAAATCCGATGAGAATAACAAATATAACATCAAAACTAAATACATGGATTTTGGATAGAAAAATACCGTGACACGTCTTATAGCAATGCGAATTCATACTCAGCAAAACAGTCACAATCGGGAATAAGTCACGTTCGCTACTTAAAAGATCAGACGACGTAATGGAAAACCACAACCTAACACGTAGTAAATATGTCCTTTGTTAGTTTCGACAAAGACACATCGTATGAATCAACCAATTCGTGATGGTGTCCATAAAATTTACGGAGTGTCATTTTTAATCTGTCAAAAACGTCTTAGAAATACAATGCGAATAATTAAAGCATATCTATGTTTACTTTTTTTTCCATCTAAAACACAACTTTCGAAAATGTATACCGTAAAAACGAGGTCGTTGACATTATAATAGTTTTACGTCATCGAAAAAGAAATTAAGGAAAATCAATGCATTGGTAAGATGAACGTCAGGTTTTAAGACAAATGCGATAATTTTTTCGTCGTATTCATGTGCTTTCTATACAAATGTATATTCATTTTAAAAGTATCAATTCAGTAATATTTCCGACAATTAAGGAGATAAATGCATTATTTTTTGTTTGTTCGATTGTCTGTTCAACGAACCGAATTTTTTTTAAAATGTTTTACCAACATATGTCAAATAGCCCAATTACTACTTTAACCTCGACCTCAAGTGCTGGTGTAATAAAAAAGGTATCTTTTAAAAACCAAATAGCCTATTGTTTATGCGCAGTATCTAACGCAGCTTGATTGTGACATTAAACCTCTTTGACGTTCTTCTCTGCTCAGCAACAATCGACAGATTAAAGGGTCTCATTTCGAGTATTTTACGATTTCTAATAGTATGTACTCTCAAAAAAACGTATTTGCAAGAACACTGGGGTTAAGTGCGGCAAGTAGCTAAAAATATGAACAAAAATTAGTACAAAAGATACAACTTCACCTTTAACCTAGACATTTAACGTTCAATCACTAATAATGAAATGCTTTACGTGTGTACATAGGTAAATTTTAACTAAATAGCGTTTAGAATTAAATTTGAACTTTTGTGTTTTTTACAAATGAGCTTTATCATGCATGTTTATAGAGATTAGGCGGATGAAAATAATTATAATATTTACAATGTACTGGCACCAATTTTGACTTTAAGTTGTCATTTCAAATTTTTTAAAGAAATCAATGCATGAATGTAAATTAAACCCAAAATAAGTGTGTAAAACGTTACTGTTGTTATATTAACTTATTAAAATGATGGTTACTCATGTAATTCACTTTCAAGAAGCTACAAGGTACAATCGGAAACTATTGAATTTAATTTCGATTTTCAGTGCCAGCTATAGTGTAAACGTTGTAATTTTCTTTAATCTGAAAATAAAGACATTTTAGACTCAAAAGTTTCTAATATTTTACATTCATATTGTTTTAAGAAATTCTTTATTGTTTTCAACGAAAAATTATAACCGAGCAGTTAAAATGAAAGTTGTTTATTTCTAAGGTAAATAAACTCATCAAAGATACCAGGATTGAAATTTTGTGTTTGCGCCAGATGCGCGTTTTGTCTACAAAAGAATCATAAGTGACGCTCGAAAAAAAAAGTTAAAAAGGCCAAATAAAGTACGAAGTTGAAGAGCATTGAGGACAAACAATTCCTAAAAGTTTTGCCAAATACAGCAAAGGTAATCTATTCCTGAGGTAGAAAAGCCTTAGTATTTCGTCTTTTCAGGTTTTTTCGCATCTTTTACTTACTGTCTCATTTATTCAATTCCCACGAAAGAGTAAACATGCAGATACTATTTTAGTATAGGCCACATATATGAAGCATTTAAGAATTGACTACGTATTTCTATCTATCATTTCAGGTTCCATAGATTTTAAATCCTCAGAAATAATGATTCCACAAATTATATAGCTTACTAGCAGTTTGTCCACTTCCGTCTTATTCTGGACGTAGTATGGTATACCGTAATTCGTCCGTATTTCTGTTTGTCCGTTCGTGAACATTACAGTGACGAAGGAGTTAATTGAATAGTAGACTAGGGCAGACACCCCATAGTAACAATGAAATAAATACCATTCATAGGGAGTAGGGAGAAAAAAACAAGCTGTTCTTTTAAAAGCGGAGTAAAATTTGCTTTCGAACTTTTAAACATTTCAACGGACGGTTACTGAAGGCTTTATACCAAACAGTACACAAAACATTTTCCTTCTTGAATTCAATGAAAAATGAACAGCTAGACGTTTTTTACACTGGGAATGTGTATCATTCTTGGGTATTTTTTTCACGGGAATGAAATACAATTTTTTGTTGAGATCTGAACACCAAAAATCTTAATCTTTCGAATACATATCTCAAGTTAAGCGCGAAAAACAACATTTATGCATATAGGTTCGATAAGATATGAACCAAATTATTTTCTTATTGGGAAAATCACGAGACTGAGGTTGCTCTAGTGTCAAACGAAGCAGGTAACCCCTATTTTTTTTTTATCATACTTTGTTTCCTAAATAATGAAAAACATTCACTTAATATTTGAAGAAATAAATCACTGGTAGAACTACATAGGATGATGTTTGGTCTTAAAGGTAGCTACATTTACGATCTGGACATAGTTTGTAAGTACAGTTTGATGCAACACCAAGCATTACATGTAGATGGACGGAAAAGTACAGGCGGAAAAGTTAATGCGGCATTCACTCGGCGTTCACTCCAAAATTTCAGTAGACATAAAAAGTAAACGGGCGCTCACTTTCACGTTTACCTCCGCGTTAACTCGAAAAAGGCGCCTCTTCTAATTTTGTAAATAGTAAACGGGCGTTTACTTCCGCGTTAAAGTGAAAAGGCGTGTCTTCTTTGTTTATAAAAAGACAACGAACGCTTATTACTGCATAGTTGTAGTAAACGCAAGTGAATGGAGATTGGAATCGTATTTTGGATATGCTGACCTATCTAATCACATGACTAGCTACGTAAAAATGTTAAACTGCACATTTTCGACAAATATATAGATTTACAATTACAATGTATGATATGAAACGTATAAAATTATTTGAAAATTCAAAACTGTATAAACTTTAAGTAACAAAAACATATTTCTTCCGGAAGTGTAAAACCTTTTTTATTGATTTTTTATCAGTAGACATGGATTTATATCATTTAACTAAATTTTCAGATTCATGATAGTTATTTAAGCTTGCCCCAGTCTTTTGGGTTACACTAATGACAGGACGACTGACAGGATATTTTGACCGGATGAGAATGAATTGTTAGACAATTACAAAATGTTGTTGTCACATAAAAAAAGGCGCCAATATTTTCCATTTTGTTAAACTATTATACAACGGCATTAAATTTCTGTTCTTTTGGTCCTTAAGGAAGAATTGTTTTACACAAATTGAGACCTCTATAACTCAACGGTTATTAATATTTATGTCGATCGATAACAACATGAACAATTAAAGGTGGCAATATTTCATTTTTTTATTGATATTCTTGCAAAATTTGTTGTCGCATTTAAAGGAGATGCCAATATTTGTTAGAATATCATACAACATCATCACAATTCTGTTCTTTTGGTCCTTAAGGATGAATAGTTTTACACAAATTGAAAGCTCTATAAGTCAATGGTTACTAATATTTTATGTCGATAACAATAAAAAGTGATACCTCATGGTGGATTATTAGACACAAAAGTAAACAAAATAAAAAGTTTAAAATTGCAAAATTTATTACCGCTTTTAAATAGGTGCCACTATGTTCCATGTTGTTAGACTATCATACAACAGCATTGTAATTCTGTTCCTTTGGTCCCGAAGAATTTATAAGTCTACGGTTATTAATGTTTATGTCGATAACAATAAAAAGTGACAATTTTGTTTTGTTTATTAATATTTTAGTACTGGCGTGCTAACTGAGTATTTTGTATAAAGTTAAGAAATGTAAGTTTCCTTATATCTACAGAAATGAACTGAAAAGGTTTAATAAAATTGACATTATATATGATAACTATAAATGTCGATTAACTAAATCATTTTTAAATGCAGTAAACCATATACTACGGCAAATATTTTGAAATTAGTGTATTGTCTGAAAACAACATTTCATAGATCATTTAATTTCGTCTGTTTTATTTCAAGTCTTGAAGCATTGCTTAGTTAATTCAAACGTACTGAATATCTTTTTTGCAGTATTTGATTATCCAATAATTTTTGAAAATTTAGTCCTGACGGAAGAATTGTTTTTCACAAATTGAGAGCTCTATAACTCAACGGTTACTAATATTTATGTCGATCGATAACAACATGAACAAAAAAAGGGTGACAATATCTCATTGTTTTATTGATATTGTTGTACTGGCCTGATAATTGAGTATTTTTTATACCTCAGAATGGATTTTAAGACACCAAAGTGAGGAAATTTAAGTTTATATTTGCAAAATAAGTTGTCGCATCAAAAAAGTGCCAATATTTTCTATTTTTATTTAGAATATGATACAACAGCATTACAATTCTATTCTTTTGGTCTCTAATTATGACTAGTTCTACAAAAAGTGAGAGCTTTTTAAGTCTACGGTTATTCATATTTATGTCGATAACATCAAAAAGTGACAACATTTTTTGTTTGTATTAATATTCCTGTATTGGCCTGATAATTGGGTATTTTTCATACTCCTGAATGGATTGTTAGACATGAAAGTAAAGCAATTTAAAATTAAAATAGCAAAATTTGTTTTCGCAGTAGAAAAAAGGTGGCAATATTTTCAATTTTGTTAGAATATTATACAATGGCATTGAAATTCTGTTCTTTTTGGTACCTACGGAAAAATAGTTTTACACAAATTGAAAACTCCATAAGTCTACGGTAATTAACATTTATGTTGATTACAATAAAAAAAGACACTATTGTTTTTTTCTTTATTTTTTCAATATTCTTTTACTGGACTGGAATTACTGTTCATTCCTCAATATGGATTGTTAGACATCAAAGTGAAGAAATTGAGTTTCGAATTGCAATGTTTGCTGTCGCATAAAAAAAAGTGCCAATATTTCCATTTTTTAGCATATTACTGTATACTGCAGCATTACAATTCAGTTATTTTTGTCCCTAGGGATGAATAAATTTACACCGACTGATAGCTCTATAAGTTTACAGTTACTAATATTTATGTTTTTATATCAAAAAGTAACAATTTTTCTCTTTTTTTATTTAATTTTCTTGTCCTGGCCTGTGATTGAGTAGTTGCTATATTCCATGATGGATAAATAGACATCAAAATGAGGACATTTAAGTTTAAAATTGAAAAAAAAATATGTTGCATAAAAAAAGTGCCAAAATGTTCCATTTTGTTAGAAAATCATACAAGGCACTAAATTTCTGTTCTTTTTGTCCCTACTAATGAATAGTTTTACACAAATTGGGAGATGAATAAGTTAACGGTTACTAATGCCTATGTCGATAACATTAACAAGTGACAATATTTCTTTTTTTTTATTAATATTCTTGTCCTGGCTTAATAATTAAGTACTTTAAGGTGGCTCGGCCCTTTAACAGTGCGCATATTTTAACGCATGTTTCTAACGACGAGTGCCTTGGAAACGGTCGCTTTGAGGGGTTTTCTCAAAAATAGTTTTGACGACATTGGAACGCGGGCGTGTATGAGAGCACCCTTTCCCAATGTCAACAAACCATGCAAAACGTTCTACAATACAGGAAATACGTACGGTCAGAAATACAGAGTGGTTTGTTCATTTTTCACATAAAAAGGACAGAATTATACATGATATATCAAAGCATAACATTAAAAAAAAGAAAATATAAATATATTGAAATGTACGACAGTATCTGGTGCGTTCGCTCCAAAAACACATTCTCACCATACACGTTCGCCGCTTGGATCCGTTCGCACCCTATTTTCATTTAAATACTGGTTGACTATATCAAAAGATGTCAATTAGATGTATAAGTATATATATATATATTTGAAAATATTTTGCCAATGATGCAATGTTTAACCGTAAACAAAGCCGGATAGCGATGAAAGCAACTGCATGTCACCTTACGGCTTTCAAAAACAAGTAAAACCCATATAGTATGCTATAGTATAAAGGCATCGGGAATCATCTGCTCGCTATAAATAATAAATAAATAATAATAAATAAGTTTATTTAGAGTCGGCAAAGTATACAAACAGAGTCAACATAAGCTCTAATGAGCTTTTGACCGTTTTATCCGTTTGGCGTATTATAACATTTTGTTACTGTCATAAATCTCTTTTTTACTTGAAATATCTTCATTTCCAAGTATTGGTATGATCTTATTCCAAACTATGTGAAATATTTTCCCATTGCAAAATTTTGATAATAGTTACGTATTTTTTATTTGCCAAAAAAGTTTCAACATAACAATTCCAGAGTATGTGAAATATTTTAACACTGCAAAATTTTGATAATAGTTAAGTATTTTTTATTTTTCTAAACAAATTTTGGACATTACAATTTTCAAACAAAGACTAAATATTTGACAGTCACACATAACATTTGTATTCAAAGATTTATATACTTTATCAAATAATATCTAACAAATTTTCTCGTATCATGATTCTATGATTTTTGGAACTCTAGATCTCCCCTCGGGGTCAATGTTTTCTATTTATGATATTTTCCTTTTACTTATTTTGCTATTTGTTAATTTTCTTTTTTCTTTTGTATCTATCAATATGCCAACAGAGTTCGCATTAAAAAAAAGAGGAAATATCAGCGTAATAACTAAAATAATTGAACAAGAATGAGTTATTATAATAGACTAACGGAACTCGAGCAACACATTTCACTAAATTGATTATTTGTTTTACGCAGAAAAAAAAACCCAACACTTCCATAATTTGCAGTTATCCACCTTTGATCATATAGATGAAAATTGGTCAATAGTAACCGGGACCTTACTAGTATTCCGACCTTATATATCGGTCTATGCTATTATCCCTCAATACACTTGCTTTGCGGAGAAGCGCAAAATACTTGGTTGGACCAAGTCGGGATTTTGCCTATGACACACACCCGCAGTCTACCGGGCAGTTCCAAACACTACCAGTTAAAAAATTATATATAAACAAAATCTAAACTACTAACTAAGTTCAGGAAAAGTTGGGATTGTAATTTTAAAACTCCGCCACGCTATATTAGTCGGTGATATTGGCAAACTTTAACTTTTAGTCATGCGTTTTTTCAAAATGGAAGCTAATAAGGAAAGTTCTTGATTGAAAAAAAATTAAAGTGGAGTGTGTCATTGCGGCAAAACATATGTATGACAACTTTTTTAATGATGTGTGAACACTGGTTTGACCCACCTGCTAGCTGCAAAGAAACGTAATTATCGGCCTATGATGATAATATGGAGATGAATTTTTTTTTTTAATATTGACTTTTAAATTTGAACTTTGGTGGATAGTTCAAGTCTCATTGGCAATCATACCACATCTCCTTATTTTCATATCGTAGGGTTAACATGGGTATAGAAATATGACTTCCCTAATTTGACAGATAATCCCTTGCTATGACAGGGTGTTCATACAGCTGGATGTATAAATACCTCGGTGAGGGGGCACTTCGATACAGGGGTACTGCTGGGGTTCTGTTACCCCACCTTTTTCATATAATTTATATTTCACACACGGGAACATTAAGAAAGATGACAGACGAAGAAGTTATGGAAACTTTATTGACCTTATCATATATTTCTGATAGTTTTCCCGACCTTATTCACATATTTTCAAGCTTGAAAAGGTGACCTATTCCAGCGGCACGTCCTATCACCTTGAATATAGAAAGTGCCCCCACCCCCCGAGATAAATACGCAGCCTCGTAGTGTAAAAAGGAGGAATTTTGTCCATACCAAGCATACATTGTCCATTCATTTTCTAGTGGCAGTCAATATATTTTTTGTGTTAACAAGAGTGCACAAGCTGAAGTGTCTCACCTGCTTTACTAATCATCATTCATGATTGGTTTTATGTTGATATTCCAAAAGATAAAGTTTTACTATAAGTATCAGAACTAGTTGTGTCGGAACGACACGAATGATCCCGTCTCAAAAAGTTTTAAAATCTGCAATAACAACAACACATGTGGACACAAACATGCATGGATAGTATCAAGCTCTCAAGACCAATACTAATGAAAAATATCCTTGATCGATGAGTAGTTAAATTTCAAACTATCAGCAAACAGAAAGTGGATGTACTGAAGATGTGTTGAAACGACATGAAAATCAGCATATCGGAACGAAACATATACTTGATCTGTAACTCATCATGGTAAACTCACATATCAAAAATCAGCCCAATATCTAAAGCCGTTTAGAAAAAAAAGTCCGTATAATTAACTGTGATTTTCAACAATTTATCGAAGTCCAAAGCCCGTAATTTCGTCAAAAATTAGCAGAGCGGAACTTGATCTGTAGCTCATCTGTTAATGCATTTATGATCGACAATATTAGATTGTCGACGATAATTTCGTAAATGCATTTACGACCGTTAAAGGAGACATGACACGATTTTCAATTTGTGTTTCAAAATGTTTATTTATACTTAACTTTCCCCAAAAATACATCGATAGCAATATAAGTGTCAACTATTTGGTAAAATATGTATTTTAATGAGATTTTGATGCAACGATTTATCGACCTGTCAAATATGCATATTTCCATCCCGGAAGTCACTCAGAACGAGGCTACTACGTCAGTGGTTACATTCATTCATATTGACATATGGGTACAGCACAAATTTAGTTCGATTATTATCCAACAAAACGCATGACAGTGATAAACAATGATTATGTGTGATGCCTATGGATTCAAAAATATAATTAAAAAGATTATTGACATGATATTTTCTGTTTTTTCGAATGACACGCAAACTTAGAAGGTGTAAAGATGGGACTTTTTAACAAGCCCAAACTACACTTCTTTCCGCCCACTTTCATAAGGAATCCAGAGTTGGGGTTTCGGGTGCCATTCCATGAGTTCATCATAAGTCACAGGTGTACGGTACAGATGATTGAGTTTCGCAATTTCAGGTTTCGTTTGAAGTTGCAAACTTCAGGTGTCACTCCACATGGGGGGTTGATAGGACATATAGTTATTACGCAATATTACTTCATAAGCTCTTTGTGTACATCCTGGATGTTGGTTTTGCCGAGGGCACAGGTGAGATTGGAATATATCATTGTTGTGTACAGTAATACAGGTACAACTACCTGATCATATGTTTAATGAATACCTGTAGTACGACCATACAATACCCTATGCACCACCAATTAAATACCCTAACCCGTGTTGATAACTAATAGACAACCTGAATATGGATCTTATTTTTATTGCTTTTAAGAATATGCAGATATAAAAAGGTTTATAACAGACGCATTTTTAATTGACTTCTTGAGATGGAAAATTAATATTCTTGTATGCTTGCAAGTCTATAACTTCATAAGAAATTGGTAGACAAAAAGCATAAAAAGCAAACAAGGAAATGATACGAGAATGTGAATCATAAGTCTTTTACATTCTTTTTCTAACACATTCCCTATTTCCATTCTCAGTTTTATTATATTGAACATCGAATATAATTATTGACAACTATTTAGTTGGTAAAGATTCAGATGATGAAAAACATTTCTTTTTAAAATGAAAACTTTATAATAAATGAAGAAAGTGTCGTTTATCGTACGGCCTCCAATAATGAGAAAACCCCATACCGTATATTCGGCTATAAAAGTTCTCAACGTGAAAATGTGAAACAATTTTAACGAGAAAACTAACTTATTTATAACAAAATAATTTCCGCAGAAAAAAATTGACAGACATGAATCAACAACAACCACAGGCACTGATCTATATGCTCCTGATTTAAGACAAGCTCATTCAAAATGTGTCGATGGTATATGTTTGTGAGCGCCTACGGTACCCTCTCCCCTTCCAACGTGTAATAGTGGTCTTACAGCAGTACATAAGAACTATAAAAACCAGTATAACGCAAAAGATCGGTACGAAGTAGAGAAACCACTAACGTTAAAACAATAGAGGCTACGCACAAATACTGTTAGCCAGATCAAAGCCAAGTACAGCTATAATACACAACTCATGTTCTCGAAGACTGACGTATGTTACATGTAAACATTTTCCTGCTCAGTCCGATTGAAAATCTAACATTTATTCAAATGACCCCTTTTTGAAGAAATATTTTGAAAAAGAACATTATGTGTTGCGAATATTTTCCTGGACTCTAGCGTTTGCTGGTAGCAATAAACAAATTGATTGCTAAATGATATTTGGAAGAGAGGGGTGGAAATAAGTGAATTTGAATTTACTATGTATAGTTCCTTAAATTTGAAGTTAGATTTATAAGGGTCTGGATGGATTAGCATACTTTAGAAGTGTATAACTATATTAATTATTTCAACATAAGATGGCTTTTTCTTAGAAATGTATTATTTTAAAAGGTAAATAACATAACACGTGACTAAATCACACCCTTCTTACCTTTCACCTGGTCAAGTATGCCATAGGTGTCAACATTTAATCACTAAAACAGCAGCCTCCAATAAATGTTTTGTATTGGGTAATTTTATACATAAGGTGAGACGTAAATAAATATTGAATTGAATTGTTTACATAAAAGGGGAAAAGTAATAAAATTGTTAATTGAATATCCTAATGCAGAAATAGTGTGATAAATGATTTTTCACTATACAAATCCTTTAATTTGTGTGATGTATGGTTTCCAACCAAAAAAATTATAAACATAACTTTTGGTGATAATTTATTCGTATTAAAAGTCTCTATGTAATCAAAAAAAATATAAATAAATAAAAACGGACACTTTGCAAACGCCTTATTTGACTTTTACTATCGTTTTTTTTTCTGCTTCTGGCGCACACATAATTATAACATTACCGTAACAGAGAGAAAAAAAAAAGAACACTTTGATCATCAATAATTAGAAATTTATATTTTCAATAATGATTAAAAAGTAGTTTTATTTAAATGAAAAAAATGCAGAAAGTGGTCTATTAAATTTATTCTTCAGACAAACCAAATATGTATGGTAACAATCCGATCGGTATTGTCTGAAAAATCGTCGTTTTTTGGACTCTTCGCATGAAGAATTAATATCCTTTTCTTTGTTATTTTTCACACACAATGTCTTTATAGTTTGTCAGTAATCGGGAAAAGTGCTGTCAATACCGTCCATAGTGTATCGACATCGTCCAGTTAGAGACATTTTCCCAGCTTGTAACCACTGACGTAAGCACGATCACGTGATCGTTATCTAATTAAAAATCATTCTTAATGACAAGCGCTGGATTCTTTGATCAGAAAAATGCCGATTTATCAGTTTTTGACTAGCAAAATTGTACAAAACATGTTTTAAGACTAATATTTATTAATTTAATTAAAAAAAAAAAAAAAAATCGTGTCATGTCTCCTTTAAGTATACTTTACGCCGAACATCTATAATGGTCGACCGATAATCTATCATTATCCCCGATAAACTGTGATTATCTCATTTATGTGGTTCCCGCGTGCCATACATCATGGTTAACTCACATACCAAAAATCAGCCCAATATCTGAAGGCGTTTAGAAAAAAAATCCGTATAATTGTTTGTTGCGGAATGAAGGACAAGGGTAAAACTATATGGCCCCGACAACTTTGTAGCGGGGCCATCAAACATTAATATTATCAATAATTATGAAAATGAGGCCACGGTCAGATAAACCGATCCAAGCCAGCCTTACACAGTGGCGAAACCAGAATTTTTTCATAAAAGGGCCGACTGCCTAAGAGAGGCCTGCTCCAGTCATGCTTCAGTGATTCCCTATACAATCAACCAATGAGCCCTCCCCCTAAATCCGCCTCTGTTACAATCATCCAATCAACCAAATATTTAGAAACATATATACAGTCCGCCAAAAGTTAAGCACCACCTAAATATAAATGGCAATATTTTTTTAACTATTGCGAAAAAATTATTAATGTTTGGTGCTATGAATTGCCTTAAACATGCACTAAGAAAATTCATTTCGATTAAAAAGATTGAACTCCGATAAACCCGTCAAGCAACTTTTTATTAAAGGTCATCTGTACTTTGACAAATACACTGTTTCGAAACCTTTTAATCATTTTCCTACCGTCCCGCGTACAGGTGAAATTTGACCTTCATCAAGTCATTTTGTAATATGGCAAGGCGTAAGTTATCTGTTGCTGAACGTTGGCAAGAAATTAACATGTCAAATGCCGGTAGGAGCACTAGGGTCATAGGTAACCATTTCAATGTTAATCACACCGTCATTTTCATACTTTTACAACGTCATGTTGACACAGGAACTGTAAATGATAAACTAAGGTCCGGAAGACCACGTTTAACTACCCGTCGTGAAGACAGACTGCTTAATCGTCGTGCTAAAGCTAGCCCATTTACTCCTGTCCCGCAGCTTAGACACCACTGGCCTCCATGTGGTCGTGTTAATGTTCGAACATTGGTCCGTCGACTTCATAGAGGCAACTTAAGAGCAGGTCGTATTGTCAAGAGACCTGTCCTAACAGCCAGGCACAGTATAATCAGTTTTCAATGGGCTAATGACCATTAACGCTGGAACATGAGAAGCTAGCAAAAAAATCATTGGCCAGATGAGAGTCGGTTTCTGTTATAACCAGTAGACGGCAGAATACGAGTTTGGCGGGAAAAGAAAACTGCCTATGACCAACACAACATTTGCCCAACGACTGCATTTGGTGCTGGTGGTGTTACAGTATAGGGTTGCTTCTCATATCGTTGTATGCTTGGTATGCGTATTCTGCATGGTAACATGAACGGACAGACATACAGGGATTTGGTGCTTAGAAACATTGTAGTCCCTCATTTTGATAATCACCCACTTGCGTCAAGACCCGTGAACATGGACGACAACGCTAGACCACACAGGACAAGGATTGTAACCGAGTACAAAGAGCAAGAAGCTATTGACACTATCTTTTGGCCTTCCATGTCTCCACCCATGAAGCCTATCGAAAATGTCTGGGATGCCATTGGCAGAAATCTCAATTGCAGAGATCTACCTTTGCAAAATCGTGGTGATTTAACAGTGGAAATTGTTGATGAATGGAATGGATTTCCTCAACTAACGTTCAGAAGTCTTGTACAGAATATGAGACGCCGTGTTATGGAACTGTACCGGAAGACAGGTTGTTACACATCCTATTGACTCAAATATTGACATTAAATTTGCCGAACATACCAAAGTTTATTTGTAGAGACTTTTAATGAAAATGTGTCATTAATTGTTGTAAAAAAATAAAGTCACAGTGAAACTTAAATTCCGTTTCTGATTTGTGTAATTTGCACAATTTCTATGAACGCAAAATTTAAATGCATAGAACCTGCATCAGTGCCCAAACTTAAGTTTATGGTTTGTTTATGGTATATGTTAGAAAAATTGCTACATAAATGTTTTCTATTTTTTCGAGGAATAACTGATTTTTTTTTTAATCAAAACATTTCGATGCAATAAAAATAGGTGGTGCTTAACTTTAGGCGGACTGTATATAAAGTATGCCATTAACAGACAAAACCATGAAAATAAGATTAAGTTCAGATAAACCTTGCAAGACAGGCATATTTGTTTGCACCTGTCCTAAGTCAGGAATCTGATGTTCAGTAGTTGTCGTTTGTTGATGTGGTTCATAAGTGTTTCTCGTTTCTCGTTTTTTATATAGATTAGACCGTTGGTTTTCCCGTTTGAATGGTTTTACACTAGTAATTTTTTGGGGCCCTTTATAGCTTACTGTTCGGTGTGAGCCAAGGCTCCGTGTTGAAGACCGTACTGTGACCTATAATGGTTTACTTTTATAAATTTTTACTTGGATGGAGAGTTGTCTCATTGGCACTCATACCACATCTTCTTATATCTATATATTTGTTTTTCTTTCATTATTTTGTACATAAATTATGCCGTTAGTTTTCTCATTTGAATTGTTTTAAATTGTACATTTGTCATTTGGAGGACTTTTATATCCAACTATGCAGTATAGGTTTTACTCATTGTCGAAAGTCGTATGGTGACCTACAGTTGTTTATTTCTGTGTTATTTGGTCTCTTGTGGAGTCCTTTTGTGGGAAAAATTTGGTTGATTATATAGGGAATCACTGAAGCATGACTAGTATTAGAAAAAACAAGTCAAAAACAAAAAAATATGACATTGACAAATGACCTATTGCTAACAGTATCTGATAAACAACCCTAATCAGGTAACTTTAACCTTGATCACAGATCCATGAGATGAGGTTGAGATCTTTGTTGCAATCTGTATCAATTTGAGTGCATATTTAATTTTACAAAACAATATTAATCTGGATCATTGTGATAATGTAAATTTAGAAATTATTGTGAGTTTTTTTATTAATGCAAATAATGCGACAGGGTGAATATTGCAATAATAAGAACTTGCATTCTGATAACTGAATTATAGATCTTTATGCAGAATTTTTTGTAATTGCAATAATTAAACTCGCTATTTAGTCCATTCGTGAAAAATGAAAATAATAAATGCATGCAATAATTTCTGAATTTACAGTAGGTAACAATGTTGTCAGTTAGTGAGACACAAATTTTCCCAGACAATATATAATTCTTTTGGTTGTTTTGTTTGGTTGCTGTCTCATTGAACAAAACTGTATTTTATTTCTCCTTTTATCCAGAAAATATAACTTTTGAAATAGAAACTGAATAGCATATGGATGGAAAACAAATGCCAAATGATGTAAAATAATCCTAGTGGCCATTTAGGTCAGGGGTTGGTGAGGTAAAATATGAGGCAAAGGCATGTGCATTTACCACAACTGCCACTTGGTATTATGATTTCCAAAATTTACAAATCTCATAGCTACGTATACCTTCTGTATTAAGGACAACTGCATCTAATGCAGTTTGCATATCATGAATCGTGTTTGCAGCAAAATTCACTACAGACAGCAAAGCAAAAATAAAATGCTCCGCTGGGCGCAGCTTGATACGACCACAGAGGTCGAACCCTGAACAGTTTGGGCAAGTATGGACACAACATTCAAGCTTAATACACACTGACTTTGGATTGTGATTAAATATTTGACACAGCATAGGTTTCTGACACAGAATGAATGTGGTCTAAGAACTTATAAATTTTTAATTTACCTATTCAAACCATATCATTATTATTTGCTTTTATATACATATCAGAAATAACCAATTTAAAATGGAAAATTTTAAAGAAAAAAACAATCCCTCCCCCAAATGTTTTGAACCCCCTTATGATTGATCACCCCCAAACTCAATTCCAGCCTTCTCTTTGTGGTATGGTACCTTGCAGTACAATTTCAGAGAGATCCATACACTTGAACACAAGTTATTGTCTGGAAACTAGAAAAATGCTTATTTTTGGCCCCTTATTCCTAAACGTTTTGAGCAATTACCCCCAAACTCAATTCCAGCTTTCCCTTTGTGATATGGAACCTTGTAGAACAATTTCAGAAAGATCCATACACTTACACACAAGTTATTGTCATGAAACTAGAAAAATGCTTGTTTTTTGCCCCTTTTTTGGCCCCTAATTCCTAAAATTTTGATGCAATTAACCCCGAAATCAATCCCAGCATTCCCTTTTATTATATGGAACCTTGTGGTACAGTGTCAGAGAGATCCATACCTAACACACAAGTTATGTCTGGAAGTTACAAAAAAAATTTTTGCGGTCGTATAAAAATTAATTCAGCTCTATTAAAATTCATTTTTTGAAACATTTTTGATTTTTATTCCGTAAATGTCTTTGAGATCAAATTTATAAAACATTTATTAGCATTGTTAATTTCAATATACTAGTAATTGTTGACATGTATACATCATGTACATGTACATGTACAAAATGTACAATCATTAGTTGATCAGCTCTATATTTTCATTATTTTTATTTCAATATTCTTCATCAGTGTTTTTTATAAGACTCAATAATCTGTATTCATCATTGGGACTGGTAGGTTAAGTAGGTCCTTTTGATCTTGGATTTTTTTTTATGGATTTTGACAGCACTAGAGCATATAGTTGCAAATTATAGTTGATCTTGGCATCTTAAGTGGATCCTGATAACACATTTCATATAGACACCAAGTGTAGATGATCTTGGATTCTCTCATATGGATTCTGACAGTACCTCGATTATACATGTACATGTAGTTCCAAGTATTGTTGATCTTGGCTTCTAATGTTGTTCTTAAGTTTCAGCACTTAACATATAGTTCTCAATTGCAAGACAAGATGATACTCGCTTCTCGTGTAAATTCTGTCAGTTCTTTGCCAATAGTTTTCAAGTAAAGTTGAACATTCCAGGATCTTTCACAACAAATCACTCCTTCCTCTTACATGTACTTGAATCCTGAAATTAAATGTTAGAGTAATTCTGTCAGAAAATCAACCATGACTGACATTTAAAAGCATAATGTAGTTCATATTTTAAATAAATGGGGAATGTGTCCATGGGACACAGATGATGCTCCCGCTTGCATATAAAGTTATAAAGGAACATAACTAAAGAACGGTAAGAGTGACACTACCCAAATGTTTACTTGATCTGAGTTTTATTGTAATAAGTAATGTGTATAAGTTTCATAACATTTGGATGAGGCAAACTAAAGTTAGAGAACGGAAACAAAAAAATCAGCAATTTTTCCATTTGTAAAGGGGCATAATTCTAGAACAGTAAATGTAACACCACCAAAGAAAATTCAAACTTGATATGTGTTTGTTGGTAATAAGCATTTTGTATAAGTTTCATTGCATTTGGTTGAGGCAAACTGAAGTTAGAGAACAGAAACCAAGTTTGGGACGTACTTACAGACAGACAAGGGTAAAACTTATTGCCCCCTCCGCTACGACGTCGTAAAAAAATGAAAAATTTGTGGCAACAATAATGAGCAAACAAAATAAAATTACATGCACAGGCCACAGCAAGTGTAAACAGTGATTTTGTTTTTATGTATACATGTATACATGTATGTCATGTATGTTGAATACAGACTTCTCGGGGCATGCTGTTTCGCTGCCAGGGACAAGTTATTTCTCTGCCTAAAAATTCTAAAATGCAGCCGAGCTACATTTGTACTCCTCGTCCACAAAATTATGCTGAGGTGTCTTGGAATATGGGATACACAAATTTTACACAAATTTTGTATTTAAAAATACTAAGCACAAAACAATAATGAATTTTTCAACTCAAATGTATGTGTTATTTGGTAAACAAGATAAGCCCTATGTGTATGTTTAAACCTGATACTTGATGTTATGAAATTTTTATGCCAAAGAGAGAAGGGGGGGGGGGGGTAAATTGTAAACAAATTGTGATAAAGATGAATCCATCAATAAAATGTATTGCCTTGTACTGTAGGGGTTATAATTTACAAATTAGGCCATTTATATTCTCAAGAAAACAAACAAAACAATTGAACCCCTTGAGGGATTGGACAGGGGTAAGGGAACATGATCATGAGGGATCAGGAAGCGAGAAAAGGGGGTACCATGTGCAGGTCCGTTTGTTAGCCTGGTCTGAAGTGAAAATAAAGGAACTAGTTTGGAAGAAGTAAATCTTATGAAGATTATAAATAGAAAAGTCCCTTTGAACTAGTGTGAGTCACTTTATTTTTAAACAATAAAAATAAACTTAATATACATGTATCTTTATTTTATCATGTTATAGAACTATACTAACAAAAGCCTGATTTAGAATTAAACGAAGGGTACAAACAGACTGAGGGTGCGAAGGTGTGGGTGCGAATGTAAAAGGAATAAACGTGAGTTGGAGCGAACATGATTTTGGGTGAAAGGACAAGAATTCGAAAAGAGGGGGGATGAATAATCTGGGAAATATATTTTGCCATTTATTTGTCTGGGTGCAATGGGGATGGAAGTAGAAGTAAGGGGAGGAAATTTTAGAGTAAAAGGGAAGGGAAAGGGGAGTTGGGGATAGGGAGTGGGAATCATGGACCCCTGTCCGAGGGAAAAGAGGGACGAAAGATACCAGAGGGACAGTCAAACTCATTGATCGAAAACAAACTGACAACGCCATGGCCAAAAATAAAAAGACAAACAGACAAATAATAGTACAGATGACACAACATAGAAAACTAAAGACTAAGCAACACGAACCCCACCAAAAACTGGGGGTGATCTCAGGTGCTCCGGAAGGGTAAGCAGATCCTGCTCTACATGTGACACCCGTCGTGTAAAAAAGGGAAGTTATGGGGTACCCCACATTACTAGTCATTAGAAGTTAACGATAAATATTTTACTCCATTTGACCCTAACGTGGGTACGAAATTAGATTTTACGAATGACGATATAAAATCAAGACTCATTTGACGCTAACGGTAGCGCATAAAGGACATTGACGATGCTGAAAATGACCATCCCCTCCTCTTTGACTGTTTGACACGGATATTTTTCAAAACAGGCTATACTTGTTCACAACTTTCCAGTTAAGGGTCAAATAAACACATAAATAAAATACCAGCCATAACGATTATACAAAAAACAGAAATTTAGCCCATGCAAGGTTTCAGCCGCAGTGATTTTCTACAGTAGCGAGTATTTTGAGATAACCCCCCACTTTGTATTTTACGTGATACTGATAACATTTGGCTGTCTAATATAGTAAAATTTATGTTTTCTTATGTAACGACTCTAGCTTCATCGTTGTCTATTCGCCACTATGTCTGTTATTCCTGTACATGGTCGTATTTATCAGTGCAGTATGCTGCTCGGCAATGGCGACCCTGAAATTTCTGTTGTCCGATTATGGCGCCAAATTAGAGGGAAGCAACTCGCGCCAGACAAAATTACCGTATTTCACCAAAATAATAAAAATTTCGCTTTTTTATAACAAACAGTAAAATGTTAATCACATTTATATTCAGCTATCGTCCATTGATATAATTACAAACATTATTTTATTAAAGACATCAATCAAAACTTCACAAGAAAGTAATTAATGGAGTGAATCGAAATCAGACCTCATGGGGTAGAGGGGTTAAACAAAAGCTCGTAACTTTTTTAAAAGCCTGGTGACCCCCATTTTATTTTACTTTAAAATGCTCGAAAAGTTCATGGCTTTGACATATCTGTTTTTAAAAAAAATCTACCGGGATAATTTTACAAAAAATCGATTTAACCAATATTTTTAGCCTTAAACTGAAATTAGAAAAGGCACAATTTAGACATAAATCTGAAAATAAAAGGATTTTTAAGTCTAAAACATCCAAGGGGAACATTTACATCTCAAATCTAATTGTTTTTTCACATAATAATCATACTGACATGGTTCTAAAAGTCTTTGAATTTGACGTAGTCGTTATTAATGAAAGAGTGGAAAGGTTTGGAAATAGGGTCAAAGTCGCACATTTCGCTTCCATTTGAGGGGAAAACGAGTCTGGTGATCCCCTTTTTTCTTTGCATTTTTGGATTCAGCATAAAAAAATCTACAAAATATATGAAAATAAAAAAATTCTACCGGGGGTCCTTATTGGGGTGAGCCACCTTAATACCTCAGAATGGACTGTTAGACATAAAAGTAAAGCAATTTGAGTTTGTAATTACATTTGTTGTCACATTAAAAAGAAGGGCCAATATTTTCCATTTTGTAAGAGTATTATACAACAGCATTGTAATTTTTATACACAAACTGATTGCTCTATCAGTCCACGGTTATTAATGTTTATGTCGATAAAAATAAAAAATGACAATGTTTCTTTTTTTATTAATTTTCTAGTACCGGCCTGCTAATTGAGTTTGGTTTATACCTCAGGATGGACTGTTAGACATAAAAGTAAAGAAATGTAAGTGTCCGTATGTCTACAGGAATGAACAGGTTTAACAAAATTGACATTATACATCCTGAATATAAATGTTGATCTACTAAAGAAAAATTTAAATGCAGTCAACCATAGACATTATAAATTCCCATTTTGACCGCGTTAACGCAATTGTAGTAAACTAAAAGTAAATCCAGAAAATTAAACATGAATATATTTTTCCTATTTTCTCTATTAATTATGTAGTTTAATGTGTCTATAAAACAAAGTAGGTCGTAGATGTAATACAATTTATGTAGATGATATTCTTATATGCGCATGTATGTAGCTGTATTCATCTGTTCATCTTTGAAGGCTACCAAAGCTACCAGTCAGAACAAATAACAGGAAACCAATGTGAAGCATACATATCAACAGAGACCATATACAGGTATGTATCATGAGCAGAAAAAAAAACAATATTCAGAATCTTACTTAAACATCAGAAGCAAGTATGCAACATACATGACATAAGTGACAATTAA
Source organism: Mytilus californianus (assembly GCF_021869535.1). Taxonomy (NCBI): domain Eukaryota; kingdom Metazoa; phylum Mollusca; class Bivalvia; order Mytilida; family Mytilidae; genus Mytilus; species Mytilus californianus. The sequence goes on from NW_026262712.1 coordinate 40,923,268, forward strand.
ACATGTATACATACCAACATATTTACAGATTGTAGTAATAAGTTCAAAATAATATATCCGACACTCCATTATATAACAGGTTTTCTTTTGTAAGCATAGCAAATGTTGTTCCAAGTAGAATATTTTATTGCATCAGCTAGCGAGTGAAAACCAGACATTTTACTGCCGACGATTGACATTATATACAGTTTGTTTAATGGTTAGGTTTATTAATTGCCATTGCAATAGTTGTAAGATATTGCTCGCTAATGTATAGCTACAATCTACATGGGACGTTACTTTGTTATCAAATACATGAATGCGATGTTTGTACTGAAAAACAAATCAGAATGTTGTTACTTTGTGGTTTTATTTACATTATTGAACTTAAAATTAAAGATACCAAAGACACAAATGTATGTGATTCATACCTTGGTATACACACGATAGTTTTAATGACATTTAGAGTTCACATTCATTATTCGTGTTATTTCAATTTAAAGTAGTTTTGTGCGGGTTTGTATTTTGTTTTAATCGTTTTTTGTACATGTCTTATATCTGATTCTTGGAACCAACAAAAATGCTTTGATCAGACAAAGTTAATGCAAATGAATAAGTCACTATCTTATAAATAATTTGCAATATGAAAGTCTCGGTCTTATACAAGTAATATTTTCACCACTACATATTGCATAAGCTACAAAGTTGTTAAAAAAACGATTATTCTGTGCTTTTGAGATAAACATATATTGTGTGGGAATGAACATGAAACTATTGATAAATTGTAAAACTGTTTTAAAAGAAAGTAAACAAGAATTTTAAAAGGCTTTACAAATCACGTGTTTAAAGATTTCAATCGAGTGTCTGTGGAAGTTAATATCATTGTATAGATTAAGGAAAAACAGAAACGTTAACATATGTGATAATCGATTGTAATTCTTATTTGTTTGCTATTACCTGTCTTATTTATATTTCAGTCATGAATTTTACAGATCAAGATTGGAATTATTGGCAAGTCCCGGAAGACTATGACCCTGCTAACCATTATACTGGGGTATTTCTATGAATTCGTGTATTACACACATACAGACACACACACAAACAAGGAGAAAACAAAAAAAAAGTTATGTTTTTTTGTTTTGTACTTGAAAAATTAAATTGCTAAGTTGATTTTATGCTTGCTGACAAGTGTAAGGACTATTATCATATTAACGTTATGTACGATGATACACAAAAAAACGACAATGTTAATGTACCGTTTTTTTGTTCTTAATTATTAAGTTGAATCATTTCGTGCACCAACCTGTTTTGAATATTCTTACCCTTTTATTTTCCCCATATGCAATTTTTCTTTAATATCCATTTTTTTCAAATGTGATTCCCATTTTCTAAAGTCATGTTCTTTTATATCTTAAAATACGGTATGGTTTTGGATTTTTATTTTTTGACTATACAGTGCCTGATATTTGTTTGCTTCAACGTAATGGTATTGCTATATTAGCAATCATTCATTACCTCATTAAATCTACAATAAGAGATCTCTATTATCCTCTTATGAAGAAAAAACCTGGCTTATTTGAATGCATGTGTGACATTTGGACGTATTTTCAAAAGAAACCAACATTCCTATGTGAACCAACCAAGCGTATCAAAATAGTAGAAACAGAGTTTCAATTATCCACTAACGTTCATTCCGCTTTATCACATTATCCTATAACTAAATTATTCAGATATGACTTTGTCGACTGGATCTACCCTATCGAATTTGAAATAAAAAAAAAACACACAAATACAGTCAATTTCTTTTTATATTGGCTTGAAAACTAGGCTTAACGCCAACATATTTGAGTTCTGCGTTTTCATTTATATTTAGATCCTTTCTATATTGAGTAAACAAGCTGAAGCAATATTCGACAGCTGGTTAGTCTATCATGGTTTACTTAATATTTTGTTGTTTCTCACATAGAAGGTATTGAATAAGGCTCTAATTTTAACCTTAATTTCTCATTTTGATCTTGATATCATCTTAAAATTCTGAACAATACATAATTTAGTCATATTGAGTACTGCAGTCCACTACTGTTAGTTCAGTACTTTCCAGACAATTTGCTTGCAGTCAGTTATGTACTGTTTAGTATGATTTTGATATGTACAGGTAAATAAAACAAGTAAACTTTCTGACAGGAGACTGAGCAGATCTAAATTGACTGCAAGTAAATTGTCTGAACAGTGCTGAACTTTCCGAGGTTGATAGGAAAATTAACCGCGACACTGAAAATTACTAAATTATGTTTTGTTCAGTTTTCTTTTAGCTTTTCAGATGATTATCAGATAACCTCAAATATATTTACACACGAATATGCGGTGGTTAGTCTTTTTTCCATTGTTTGTGCAAATGTATTGACGCATTGTCACTTGTGCATGCTATAAATGTATAAAAATAAAGGTTTGATATTGGTATGCTAATGTTAAGCCTCGATATGAAAAGTTAGTCTAATTCATCGGATATATCATACGCCAAAAACACTACTCCTGAACATGATATATTATTATGTGACAAATGATCGCAAAAAAGAACAAGTTCTTGATGTACTAGTACATGTAGTAGTATATGTACAATCAGGGAATTGAACACAATGATGTAGATAATAGTCATACCAGAAACAATTATCCACTTTCTGGTTTCATTCTAATACCATAGCAACACTGATACCGATAATGCTAAGATCGGTTTGGTGAAGAGAGATGCATTGTTTTTATTAAACACATTGTCTCGATTTGAACCGTTTTATTTTTATTATTAACTTCGTATTTTATTGACAGTGATGCATAATTTTCTTAAAATGTATTTGCAGTCAATTTCTGGCGTTTTAGCTGCCACCAGATGTCCTGAAATTTTACCATTACCTATACAGCTGCCAGAATGGGTAAATTTTCTTTCAACTACTAACTTGACGCTTTCAAGCAACGGCAGTATCAATTTTCTTATTGACTTCAGTAAAATGGACTTAACAGTGGCAAACAAAACATTTCTGCCAAGAAATATAACTACTTATGTAGATATGAGTTACAAGTATTGCGAACCGATGTTTCAAAGTAAATACCTTGTAAACGCTTACATAGGAATGTCTATTTTTTTCTGTAAGCTTATTATTTTTGGTAACATCTTGGTTTTAGTCCTTCCTTCCATTTCGAAAGCATTTAGGTCACCAATATTTACTACACTTTTAAGTTTTTGTATTATATCGTTGATTCATGGTATTGACCTGTCATTTTACAGCTTAGCGCAATGTTAACTCGTGTTCATATTTGAATTAGAATCAGCATTCCAATGTATGCTTATTAACTGTGGTAGGGGATTTATTGTAAATGTTAGGAGCTTACATCTATGTCTTCTAGCTTGTCAACGTATTTATCTGTCTCTATTTCCCCTCAAATCACTTGTGCATCATACAAAGACAAATGTTTGTCGCTGTATTTTCTGTATTTACTTTTCATGTGTACTAATTGAATTATAATGGGGTTTCAAGGTTTAAGAGATTGCGCTGTCAGTAGATCTAATCCTGATTGGTCAACTATTTTCAAAACAAATGCGGATTTCATTGTTCTCAACCTCATTGTAGTTGCTTTATTGTCAGCAGTAATGTTATCCGGGATAGTTCAGAAGTATACATTGCCAAAACTTACCCAGTCTGCCAAACAAAGATCACAATCTCGCATTGCTTCAATAGTTATAGTTTTATATATCAGTTTTTATTGTCCACTTAAAATTGTGGTTCTTGTTCTACAGTTCACATGTGTAGATCCGACGTATGTAGGGCCTATTTCCTTAACTGTTTCTCTGGCAAAATTTCTTCTCAATGCGTTAAATCCATTGATTTTGTGTCTTAGGGTTCCAGAAGCAAAACGTGCTTTGAAGGACAAATGTTGTGTATGCATCGGTAATCAAACTACAAATCAGAAGTAGATGTGCGTTTTTTTCTTGCATAAGGACTACAATTTTATTAAATACATTTTTCCATAAAATAATATTTTTTTGTAAAAATTAGTATTTTTGTAGAATAGTTCTGTAAACTAATGTGTATGTATACTCTAAAAAAAGATAATTTCTTTGTATTTAATCATGAGTTAAATAGCATTGATTAGATGATCGTTTTTGCTTAATTGAAACAATATTTAGATTTTTGAGTTTTGAATGTCCCCTTGAAATCTTTCGCCTTAATTTGTCTCCACAAAGAAAACAATTGATGCAATACTGGTGTCCAAAATGCAAATTGAAAAACAATATGAAAACACACATTTGTAAGTATTACCAATTAGTATTGATTGATTGATTGATTGTTGGTTGCTTAACGTCCAGTGGCAAATATTTCATGCATATTCAGGACGAGAACAAATTAACAATAAACACAATAGGTAGGTTCTGTAATGGAGGCGTCCGGGATTTAGGTCGGAGAAATTTAGACTGCCACGGGAAATGAGGGTATATTGGATAGGGACAGAAATTTGGCCTTGCAACAGGTCACCTACGGACCCCTCAAAGAGTTGTTTCAAGGGTTCTTAACGTGCAAAGAGCGTGGCGATCTCTTTACACGAGGCATCGGATTTAACGTCCCCATTCTGACCGGACGTGGCTGCAAGTTTGTACATCCCGCACAGCCAAACGGACGCCCCACTTTAGCACGGGTTTTACTGCCGGTCGGAGGAAGACCAATAGTGACCATACTTCTATTCCCCAGTCACCCTTGGGGGCTTACCAATTAGTAATATAATCCTCTGTTACAAAAGCATTTTCTTGAAAAATCTCAGGTATGTAAATTTAATTTGCACAATCTCTTGTTTTTCCTTACAAAAAGGCAATCAATGTATACTCGTATTTATTAGAGATGCAAAAATTGTATTTTGGTGTTCGTAAAATATTCGTTCTAGTTGCTCTTACTTTACCGAGTACTAGGATGTTTAACCACATAGTAGGTAACCTGTCGAAAAACTATTATCCGGAGTCAAAAGTCGGTATTTGAAAATGGTCTATAGAGCAATCATCGAATTGGACATTTCCAGGTTCGTTAACCACAAGTTGAACGTTGATAAAATTGTACCTTAAATGCGTGTTTCTATGCCATTTTTACATATTGCGTCTGTTTGATATGCTCACACGTATTTGCTTTTACAATGGAATGTGTATGCGGCTGTCGTACGAGTGAGAGACTTAGCTGGCTAAAGAATCCGTTTTTTTTTCTACATAACGAAATGCCAGAACAAAGCCAGAATCAGGACAGTTCTTTTTTGCATTCATTTGAAGTGTTTGAACATTTGATTTTGCCATTTGATAAGGGACTTTCCGATTTAGAATTTCTGTATTTCTGTTCTAATTTGAGCTGGTAATGAAAAAAAGTTTGCTAGGCCATTGCGTGTGAATTATGCCATATGTAAATGTAAATGAGTGTAAACATGTAATTCATGATTGTTACATTTGTGTTGTATGATAATTATTAAAATATGATATGGAAAATGACGGATGTCAGAGTATTGTCAGTGTGTTTTGTATTTTCTAAACGAAATGAACAGAAGAATACTAAACATGTTGTCCATTGTTTTTTCTAACATTGTAGTACACTACAAATAAAATGTGTCTCATAAAAAAACATATCACAGCAAAATGGCATCAACCAATATATCAAAGAACTACACACACTCACATATAACGCATTGCTGAAAACCAGTTTTAGTTTTTTTCAAAACGTTTTAACGCTGTCAAAGTTTGTTGATACTTTTACACTGAAAACAACGATACAGCGCACACTTACCGTCCAAGCTCACCCAGCATGACATGGTACGTATCAAAAAGTTAAAATCAGTTATCATCATCTGGGTTTCAATAATTTGGATGTTAAACCAACTTAAAAATATAGTTATAGTACAACCAAACAAACATGGCAATAAAAACATTCGAAATCAAATATCTGTGACAAGACACATCAATAAAGTAGGCATCACCTTCTCAGCATCATCTGACTCACTTTTTTTTATTGAAATCTGAACTTAAATTTTTTTGCGAGACTTAGGTTTACTATCTGGCGGCTGCGGCGGCGTAAACTATGTGGATAAAGCTTTATATTCCATGAGGTAGAATACTTGATTGCTTGATATCTTATTCAAATTCCTAATGTTTAGAAGTTTCCGTCTGTCAAATGTCTCTTGTCCTTGACCTTATTTTCATAGTTCCACGATTGCTTGCCAAAAAAATGAAGTTTTTTTATCATTTGAATTTCGAATTTCTTACTTATTGTGAGAAATAAAATAACTATATTATGTATAAAGGTTTCCTTGCAACGTCTACATGTCCGCCAGACAGGATTCATCTGACCTCGAACTCATTTCACGCATCAGTGATCAAGGTTGAATTTGCAAGATTATATTTGCCTTCAAATACTTTAAAGTAATAGGTCAACTATATATATGTTGTGTATGGAATGATTGTAATTAGTTCAAATCAGTATAGCATGCTTTATCTGACCTTGACCTTATTTTCATGGTCCATTAGTCAATGTCTTTTTTTCCCTGTTTTTCAAGTACTACAAGCAATACGTCATCTATAATTGGTGTTTAGAATGATTCATGGTACACAAGTCTGTCTGGAAGGTATTACATGAAATTGATCTCATGTATAGGTTAATTGTTTATTGTCCCATGTTTTACATTTTTTGTGTTTTGGTCGGTTTTCACATACTTCTAGTAAAAGCCAGCTATTGTTGGTGTATTGAATAACTGTAAGGTGACAACGTCTGTGTGAAAGGTATAGTCTTACCTTGACCAAATTTTGATTATGCATTGCTTAATGTAAAGTTTTTGTGTTATCGGTCCGTTTTTCAATTACAATAGTAAACAATAGACGAACAATATTTGGTGTTTTAAAAACATGTAAGGTGTATATGTCTGTCTGTCAAGATTTATCTGACATTGGCCTCATTTTCATAGATCTTTAAATTTGTTAGGTTTATGTGATACTTTTAATAAATCCTTATATCTTAAAGACTTAAAAAATGATTAGTAAAGTAAACAATATATATCAGTATGTGCATCCTTTGTCATTTCATTAATTTGATGTTAAGAAAATTTTACAATGATAGCACAATACATGCACTGTCAACGTATCGAACAAGTCTCTGCTTCGTTTGCCTGTACTTAAATGAAAAATATATGCAGTCGTAGAATTTTAAGAGTTGGTCATCCTTTGTTGCATAAAAAGAGAATTGCAAACGTAGACACAAATATCTTGTGTTCTAGAGAATCTCACCGATGAAAACACAAAATTCTATTAAACTAACATTATATTAAACATGATTAAAAACACTTAGATGAGAGGGTGAAATCATGCGAAGCCCAGGTTGTCAATGTTTTGTCGAGGGTACTAATCTGCTTTATCACCCTTTCAGCTATCAGTAATTTTATCAATAAAATTGAATGTTCTGTCATTATTGTCGTTTACTGTTAAATTTTAGATTTGAGTCACATACATATTACATATATAAGAAAAATAACAGACGGGAAGCATGATATATTTTTCATTTTGACGCCTTGAGGGCAACGCGTAGAACTTGATCATTGTCTTAACATGAAACATTTATTCGAGTTTTAAATTGACTTAGGTTTTGATCCCCCATCCTTTTCTATTGTAATAAAAATGAGAAGGGCAATGGGGAATGTGTTAAAGAGACGACAACCCAACCAAAGAGCAGATAACAGCCGAAGGCCCACTATGCATAATAAAAGCAAAATACAAAAAACAAACCAAGATAATAAGTCACATATTGTTGATTTTCTTTAGGAGAAACTTATGGATTTAAAATTATTTTCTGACTCTTTATATAATTAATTGTTTAAAAAATATAATAAATAAATCTAAATCTAAACCAATCTTAACACATACCTTCTCAAAACGTACAGTGACATAAAAATTGATGGTAGAGCATTATATGTATACATTTTTTTCCCTGCTGGTAATATTTTTATATTTTGAAACTATCACAAATCTATAAATAAGAATATACGTAATTTAAATGTTCCTTTCCATGTTAGCAACCATCGCTTTAGAATAATCGATAAAGAACCAATTTTTGTATGCAATGTAATTAGCAATGAATATATATCCGACTGCTTATTCGTTCCCCTGTTTATAATAAAATAGAGAATAGAAATAGGAATTTGTCATTTCTTTTTTTAAATTTACTGTTCGGAAAAGTATGAATTATTTGAAATACTTAGGATTTTCTTTCCAAGGCAAAGATTACAGTAGTCATATTTGGCACAACCTTTTAGAATTTTAGGTCCTCAATGCTCTTCAACTTTATACTTGTTTGGCTTTTATAACTATTTTGATCTGAGCGTCTCTGATGAATCTTATGCAGACAAAACGCGCTTCTGGCGTATCAAATTATAAGCCCGGTATTTTTGAGAACTATGAAAGAAACAACAAACAGATCAAAGAGCAGAAAACACCCCAAGGCCACAAATGGGCCTTCAACACACCGAAAAAAAATCCCGTACTAAAAAGCCCTCTTAACAAAAATCAGTACTAGTTAAGTGGGAATGAACTTCACACTCAACAAAACATACAAATGAAATGAAATTAAAGCAGATATACATCACTAACAAATACATCAGTGTAATCTTCCTACGAAACATCATTGTATGTGTCTGTTAGTTTTAGATTGTCAATGAACAATTTAATCAGCACTTTAAATATTGACAAGGTATCATATGTATATATGTCTCTAAAGTAAATACTACTAAAATGTGAATTTTATGAAAAGGGAAATATGTAAGGATAAATTAAAAGAAAAATGAAAAAAATTGTTGAAATATTCATAGGACTAAATGAATCTACATTTGGTCTTGTAAGAACTATTATATTTTAACCAATTCTACAGAATATAGACTAAACAAGGACAATTCGTGACATGAGCAAAATCATATGAAATATTCTGGTATAACAACTTCTAAACTGCACAAAATTGATCCAAATGATAACATCTTTGAACGGGCACATCTAAAGTTTGCTTCAAGAAGAAATCGCAATAGATGAGTGGTTGATTGTTGGATGCCTAATTTCCATAACTCATTGATAACTGTTAGGTTAAAAAATGATACCTAATAACTTAATAGTACTGGAATATCCATCTAATATGAGAGATGAAAGATGACAATCGGAAATTCAAACTTATCAATCGAAAAGAAAATGACAATGATACTGAAACAAACCCCGACAAACAACAGAAAACAAACAAAAACCAACATCCAAAACTGACGGTTGAACCTCTTGAAATACAGGAGGCGATCTAAGGTGCTTCGGAAAGGTAGACAGCTTCTCTTGCACTAGTGGCATCTGACGTGATGATTAGGTAATTTCTAACATGGTGAAAACATGGAAAATTCCTATTTGGTAGGTCATCCTCGTGGAAAGAAGAAAGAGATTGAGGTAACGACAATATCTAAATACAGGAAAGAACAGGGTAAGCTGTTTGTTTTACGTGTATTTAAAGTAAGTTAATTTGGTTAAATTGCAGCAGTATAATCCTTGAGTATTACACGAAAAAATATCATCAAGTTAACGGTAGGTGTTGTTGAACTTTCTATTACTTTCGTTCTGTTTCTAAAAAAGTTCATCGGAAGGTACCAAGAACTTGTTGATAGTTATTCCGTATCAACTTCACAAATAATACACGATGTATAGATGTTGCGTACTGACGTTGTTTATCATCTTAATAACGTGTTATAGTATTCTTTTATTTATCTTTATTAATATTACTTTTACTGTTAAGTCTGTTTTTTTGAGATATCCATTTGACGTGACTCTGTGCTTATGTATCCCGTCATACTTTGAACGACAAAATTATTTTATTTATTAATATTACTTTTACTGTTGAGTCTGTTTTTTGTGATATACATTTGACGTGACTCTGTACTTATGTATATTGTCATACTTTGTACCACACACTTATTTTATTTTATTTATTAATATTACTTTTACTGTTAATAGATATAGGAACATGTGGTATGAGTGCCAATGAGACAACTCTCCATCCAAGTTACAATTTATAAAAGTAAACCATTATAGTTCAAGGTACGGCCTTCAACACGGAGCATTGGCTCACACCGAACAGCAAGCTATAAAGGGCCCCAACAAATTACTAGTGTAAAACCATTCAAACGGGAAAACTAACGGTCTAATCTATATAAAAACGAGAAACGAGAAACACGTATGAACTACATAAACAGACGACAACTACTGTAATCAGTTTCCTGACTTAGGACAGGTGCAAACATTTGCAGCGGGATTAAACGTTTTAATGGTACCAAACCTTCTCCCTTTCCTGAGACAATAGAATAACATCACAACACAGAACAACACACTATAAAATATCAATTGGAAGGCTTAACTCAATCAAAAAACGTAAATTAACACACAATAAACGAATAAATTTGACCTGTGACACTTGAATGCAAATACACAGTTAATAAAAAATTATAAGGGATAAATAATTAAAGTCAAAGGTAAATAAACAGGTTTAAACAAAGTTAAAGTATGATATCACTGTGAAATTTCAAACAATTTATAGAAAATCATCACTTTTGAAGAAACCTGCGTCATATTATACACAGGTAAATGAAAATAATTTTGTTGTTAAGTATACTTCTTCTTCTGTGTGTATAAAATCTTCCATTTAGGAATACCAAGAAATTTCTTTAATATCAATAAAACTAATCTAACACTTGGTACATATGGGGTGAATATCAACAATAAAAATATACAATTAGTGCTAGATAAAACTTCCTGTACAGGTCCAAGAACAGCATCTAAGGAAAAATTAAATAATTTTGATGTTCATAGTACGAAGAAGTGAAAATTTGTAGTAATTAAATACCAAATAATCAAAGCTGGTATATAGACAAGATCCATGTTAACATTAAATAACAAAAAAGCATTACAAATAGTATCAACAGGTCAAATGAAAAGTCGGTTTTTTGTTATTTATGTATCCCCTCATACTTTGAACGACAACATTATTTTATGTCTACCAGTGCGAATTTCAAACGCGCGATTTTACGCCAGTACTTAAAACCTTCCATCCTTTATGGGTGGATTTTACATAGATAAATAAAATCGTATAATATAAGCAAAATGAGGATTTTAAATTTGATGTATGCCTTTTTGTGCTTCTTCGTTACATTTGTTTGCTTTTATAGGGTTTAAGATGATAACACAATGTTGACTGCTGTACCCCTATTTTTGACATTTTTACCTATTGTGTCTGTTTGTTTTGTTCACGCATCGTTGTCAATATAATGGAATTTGATGCGACTGTCATACATGTGAGAGGTTTAGCTAGCTATAAAACCAGGTTCAATCCACCATTTTCTACATAAGAAAATGCCTGTACCAAGTCAGGAATATGACAGTTGTTATCCATTCGTTTGATGTGTTTGTTTTTTTGATTTTGCCATTTGATTGGGGACTTTCCTTTTTTGAATTTTCCTCGGAGTTTAGTATTTTTGTGATTTTACTTTTTACTAGTAAAAGGTCTTTATAGAGTTTGCTCATAAACTGTGATTCATAACAGAAAACGACCATGTCTGCTATTAAAGATGCACACTTAGTATTCGTAGGAATACCTACAATATTTCGATAAACGTTATTGCTGAAATGACTATACATGTCGTCAAGGAGAAAATGTAGTTCCTCCAGTAAGCATATCTACCATATTAGCCTTTCTCAACAGAGAAAAAAAAGACTGTACCCTTCAACCCCACCGTACATGTTGCACCTGTCCCAAGTCAGGAGCCTCTGGCTTTTGATAGTTTTGTATGTTTCTTTTAATTAAAGTTGCATTTATATGTTTATGAGTTTAGCGTGACATCCATTTTCACTGAACTAGTACATGATTTTATCTAGGGACCAGCTGAGGACCACCTCCGGTGCGGGATTTTCTCGCTGCTGCGTTGAAGACCCATTGGTGGCCTTCGGCTGTTGCCTGCTCTTTGGTCGAGTTGTTGTCTTATTGACATATTTCCCATTTCAATTCTCAATTTAATTTTGATGTATATGAGTTGCAACAAATAAACTTGCATCCAGGTTTATCGAACGGCCATACATGTGTGTTTAAAAATTCTTCCCTCAGTTATAGTTTGTAACCCCGATTTGTTTTTTTCTCAATCGATTGATGAATTTCGAACAGCGGTATACTACTGTTGCCTTTATTTATACAAATATTGTTAAAAAAAGTAAGCCTGTTTATTGTATTATTTTAATAAATATCATACAACACAAATGCAACAATTAACAATTGCAATCTAACATTTATAAAATGTTTACTGACATTAACATACATATATATATACAGTATTACACACACATAGCATAAAGATTGAGTTACAGTTATAAGTTACTGTATTATTCATGTTCGATTACAGATTCGCGTTACTGAACCTGAAAATGTTGAAACAAAGATAGTTATATTGCATGCAATGCTTTGAACCAATAAGGGAGATAATCCAATAGTCAGTTTTGTATCATTGCTTTATGTATTCATACATAATAACTAAGAAATAAAATACATTGCTGCTGTATTCGCATGTTTTCTGCTCCAAATATGAAAGACACGTTTATTTTGACAATTGACTATGACCATTGTCTCTAACTTAAAACCTTTACACACATTTATGAAAGTAAGACATATATAAATATTTAAACCTTTTTGTATAAGTTTAATAGCCTGCAGTATGAATAAAAATAATTTGCAAAAGGCCTTTCGTTTACATGCGTTGATAAAACATATCTCTTTGGATATTTTTTTTTACGACAACAGGATAATTATGTGAAACATTAGGGTAACCTTATAACACACAAGACAAATAAATATATAATTAAGTAGTTTCCTCAACAATAACGCCAGTTATTTTATCTGCAAATGTATAACAAGATGCATGTACAGTTTTAAATATGTATACTACTGTATAACTTTTCATACATTATCAGTCTGATTAGTAAGGGCAGTTTTGACTGGTTTTGGTGTCTAGATAAACAACAACGAACAATATGTTTTGATTGGTTATGAAGGCTTATTATATCAAATCTGATAAATATACAGATATGCAAATGCCGATCTAATTTCTTGCACAGTGTGCGTGATGAATTAAAAAGGTTGTGTAATGTAAAGTCTGATTGCTACGCAAGATGAAGCAATAGAGGTGGTTCCGGTATGATCTAGCAATCAAGGTTATATGGAACCAAAACTTATGTTGTGTGAACGCCCTGGCATAATTCGAAAGTACCAATGATGCAGATCGTGGGCAGTTAATAGTTAATCGTAACATAACCGGTTGACGACAAAATAGCGGCAGATGTTACAAATAAAAACAGTAAATTTTCAGCAGGGAAAATCTCAATGCCTTTGCAAAACTCAAAACACGATTTCAACACCTCTAACAAAAGAGAGTAAACATTGTTTGACTGTTTTAAAGTTAACACCACAACAAAATAATTTAAAATGACTTTTTTTTCAGAATAACGATGTGGGGAGTATACATACCATTTGTTTTCTCACAGAACTATTCTGCATAATGGCAATACATACGAATGTTTGTTATCCGATTGATTTTCAGTTTGTTTTCTATGAACACATTTTTTTAACCAGCTAGTTTTCATATACAGAAAAACCCTGCACATCTACTTCTGATTATTTTGTTATTTGCGTATACATAAACAGCATTTGTCACTAAAAGCCTGTTTTGCTTCTGGGACCCTAAGACATAAAATAATAGGATTAAGCGCATTAAGAAGGAATTGTGCCAAAGACAGGGGCATCAGAAATTGGTCCTACATACTGCGGATCTGCACACGAGAATTGTAGAAAAAGACCGACAATCTTAAGGGGACAGTAAAAACTTACATACAAAGCTATAACTATTGAGGCGATGCGAGATTGAGATCTTTGTGATGCAGACTGAGTTAGTTTAGATGATGTATATTTGTGAACTATTCCGGATAAGATTCCTGCTAATAATAAAGAAACTACCATAAGGTTAAGAACAATAAAATCCCCATTTGTTTTGAAAATAGTTGACCAGTTTGTTTTCTATGAACACATTTTTTAACCAGCTAGTTTTCATATACAGAAAAACCCTGCACATCTACTTCTGATTATTTTGTTATTTGCGTATACATAAACAGCATCTGTCACTAAAAGCCTGTTTTGCTTCTGGGACCCTAAGACATAAAATAATAGGATTAAGCGCATTAAGAAGGAATTGTGCCAAAGACACGGCAACAGAAATTGGTCCTACATACTGCGGATCTGCACACGAGAATTGTAGAAAAAGACTGACAATCTTAAGGGGACAGTAAAAACTTACATACAAAGCTATAACTATTGAGGCGATGCGAGACTGAGATCTTTGTGATGCAGACTGAGTTAGTTTAGATGATATATATTTGTGAACTATCCCGGATAAGATTCCTGCTAATAATAAAGAAACTACCATAAGGTTAAGAACAATGAAATCCGCATTTGTTTTGAAAATAGTTGACCAATCTCGATTAGATCGATCGACTGCGCAATCTCGCAAACCTGTTACCCCCATAATTAGTTCAATTAAAATACACAAAATGTAAATGATAAAAATACAGCGCCAAACGTTTGTCCGTGTGTGATGTACATATGCTTTGAGTGGAAACAAAGTCAGGGAAATACGCTGAAAAGCTAGAAGACATAGATGTAAACTCCTAACATTTGCAATAAATACCCTACCACAGCTAAATAGCATACATTCGAAAGCTGAATCTAATCTGAAATTAAACACCAGCGAACATTGTGCAAAGCTGTAAAATAACATATCAACACCATGAATTAACGATATGACAGAAAAACTTAAAAGAGTTGTAAATATTGGTGACCTAAATGCTTTCGAAATTGAAGGAAGGACTAAAACCAAGATGTTTCCAACAAACATAAGCAGAAATAATACAACAGAAATTCCTATGTAAGCATTTTCATAGAATTCATTTGGAAACATCGAGTAACAATACTTGTAATTCATGTTTCGATAAGTAGTATAGTTATGTGCTGTTCTGTTTGCCATAAAATCATCATATAGAGAATCATATTCGTAACCATAGTTAGGATCAAACCAGCCGCCAACTGCCATATTTTCACTGCTGTTTTCCGAAATGGATTCAACTTGATCTAACGCTCCATGAAGCTTCATAGGTATTCGAATTTTTTCAAAACAATAGGCAGATTCTAAAACGCCAGCAATTGACTGAAAAACATGAAAAGAGATTTGTACCACACTATCAATACGGGGGATGACAATAACAATAACTAGGTACAAATTAAGGCAAATTTTAAACATTTTAAGATTTTTTTTAAGAAAACAGCAGTTCTGTTTAGTGATATATATTATCATCATCATTATCATTACTATTATTACTACTACTATTATTATTATTATTATTATTATTATTATTATTATTATTATTATTTCGACGCTTTTGTGTGACACTGGAAGCAGAGTTATATCAATTTTCCTTTTTCTTACGTCGTAAGATAACAGTAACATAATGAATCAGATCTGTTTCTAATAGGATCTCATTTTGTTTTGTAAAACAAAAGTGTCAATTGTTTTATACCTTGATTTTGTTACTAAATAACTAACAATATGATGAATGATTACTTATATAAGAAATAGCTACAAGGCATCATCTTACGTAACTATTTCCTACTATTAAACATTATAAATACCACCTTCAAGATTTATCCAAAAGCAGCGGACATTACTGAATGTTAATGGATGTTGAACATTTAAGACATGTCTATTAATGAAACAAAATACACAACATGCTTAACCCCGCTGCAGTTTTGCGCCTGTTCCAAGTCAGGAGTCCTAGGCTTTTGTTAGTGTTGTTTGCTTGTTCATAAGTTTAGTTCATGTATGTGTCTTGGAGTTCAGTGCGACGTCCATTTTCGCTGACCGAGTATACATGTTTGAAAAAAGGCCAGTTGAAAACCCTTCTGAGTGCGGGATTGTGTCACTGTGTTAAAACCTTTTGGTGAATTAAGGCTGTTTATGCTCTTTGACCGGGTTGTTGTCTTATTTACACACTCTCCGTTTCCATGCTCAATTTATATAGGAAACATAAAAGGGTAGTAAAATGTATGTATGTATGTATTTATTCATGTATGTATGTATGTATGTACATGTATGTATTTATGTATGTATGTATGTATGTATGTATGTATGTATGTATGTATGTATGTATGTATGTAAGCTATAAAGGTCCCAAAACATGACTAGTGTAAAACTATTCAATCGTGAAAATCAACGGTATAATCTATATAAAAAAAAGAAACGAGAAATATTTATGAACCACATCAATAAACGACAACTACTGAACATCATGTTTATACATTTATGTATGAATGTATGTTTGTATGTACAATGTATGTATGCATGCATGTATATTGCTATGTGTTTCTTTATTCTACATTGGCTATTGGCTACATTAGAAGTGTGGAGATATCATCAACATGTTTACTCCGCCGCATTTTCGCGCCTGTCCCAAGTCAGAAGCCTCTGTCCTTTGTTTGTCTTGTCTGTTTTCTAAAATTTGTTCATTTATATGTTTTGGATTTTAATGTGACGTCCATTTTCACTGAAGTAGTACACAATTTTATTTTGGGGTCAGCTGTGGTGCACCTGCGTTGGAGACACATTGGTGGAATTCGGCTATTCTTCGGTCGATTTGTTGTCTCTTTTACATATTCCACATGTCCATTCTCGATTTTTATATTGTATATATGTACAATGTATGTATGTATGTATGTATGTATGTATGATATGCACGTAAATATGCAGTATATAGATACCCAAGTATATGAAGCAGCACCAAATATAGATTCTCCATCATACATTTCCCGATAAGTCCAATCTTGATCCGTCATATTCATTACTGAAACATAAAAAAGACAGGAAATATTAAACAGAATTGACGGATGGTCGATATTTAAATAAGTTTAAAAACTTGTTTTCCTAATCAACATGATCAATGCAATGGTTTTGTGTTCACAAACACATGTTTGATATCTTAAAAACACAAAACCATATTTTTTTTAAACCGTATGCAATTTTTTTTTCTCTAAAAAAATACTTTTACTATTATTTTGCACGTAATATCAATGTTCTATTTTCACAATATGCTGTTATCTCAAAATGTGCAACAGATTAATTTTTGATTCATTTTTTGTACATAAATAAGGCCATTAGTTTTCTCATTTGAATTGTTTTACATTTGTCATTTTGGACCTTTTATAGCTGACTATGCGGTATAAGCTATGCTCATTGTTGAAGGCCGTACGTTGACCTATAGTTGGTAATTTATGTGTCCATTCGTCTTAGTGGAGAGTTGTCTTATTGGCAATCGTAACACATCTTTTTTTATAATTATTTATTTTTAACAATTTTCACCCTATAGAACATGAATTGATAAACACAGTACTCGATACAAACTCAATAGACTACTCGTTAAGACTGAATGAACTTTCATAGTGCAAATCGTTTATAAGATTGGTAACATCATTGTATGTCAATAACATAAATATTGTGTTATCAAAGGAAATTGGTGTGGTTCCATAGGTTGCAGATAACAGATTTATAAAAAAGAAGAAATAACACAAACCTAGACAAAATTACTTCGGAAACCAGTAAATGATCACTCAAAAATGCCACCAGAAATGTTATTTGTATATCTAAAAATTTAAAGAAATGTTAAGTGGCGTCTCAAGAGATTATATTCGACTTTGGAATTTCCAAAATGGCCGCCGTTACTGTGGAAACAGCAAACATTTCAAACAAATTCAAAATCCTCAAAACTTAATAAAATTTTACAACAATGTCAATTAGCATGTATACATACACTTTTTGATTTTGGAATTTCAAAATGGCTCCCGTAACCTTGTCAATAGGGAGACGTGGGTGCCATCCCTTATTGCTAGCAATTACAAATCTAGTTGTTATTTGAAATTAACATATGCATGCTGGTGTTTAAAGATTTGTTCAGATTCTGTATGTTGTGTCTTCCTGGTCGTGGTACATACCTTATGGTGGTCTGTGTTCACACGTTTGCCTCAAATTGGTTTCCTGCCTTTACTTGTTCTTATTGTTGGCTTTCAAATATGAAAAGGTGAATTAAACTATATACTGTAAATTCAGAAACTATTGCGTGCATACAGTATTGCAATTTTGTCATTTTAGACTATAATGCAAATTTACTGTTTTTTAAAAATTCAAATTTAGAGTTTAAATTACTACGATTATAACTCTTTCGCATTATTCGCAATAATAAGTACATCGCAAGAAGAGATATATACATTTAAGATAAAACGAATAACCTACACAGTGAAAAGACAAATTAAATAACACCAAACTTATAATGCGTCGAAGATTTGCGTACAAATATCTGGAAGCGCTCCATTGAACTTGCTGTTTTGAAGACCTTTTTGGATCCTATGGTGTTGTTAGAACAATAATCACCTTTAAAAAAGTGATAGATGATGAAATTAATTCTAGAAACCGAAAATAAATAAACTCATAAAAGGTACCAGGATTAAAATTTAGAATTTAAGTATTTTTAGACGCGCGTTTCGTCTGCAAAAAACTCAACATTGAGGCTCGAATAAGAGAGTGAATAAGGCCAAAATAAGTACGAAATTGAAGAGCAATGAGGACGAAAAATTCCGAAAAGTTTTGCCAAATACAGCTAAGGTAATTTATTCCCGAGGTAGAAAAGCCTTAGTATTTAAAAAAAATCAAAATTATGTTAACAGTTAATTTATAATTATGACCATACCAATGATATTTCATGTCAACACAGAAGTACTGGGCTTGTGATACACTCGAGAAATAAACACTTCATTACCAGTGACATCGACCCACTGGTCGTAAATGAACTCATTACAGAAGCCAGGATTACAAGTTAGTATTTGCACCAGACGCGCGTTATGTCTACAAAAGACTCATCAGTGACGCTCGAACCAAAAAATTGGAAAGACCAAATAAGTACGAAGTTGAAGAGCATTGAGGACCAAACATTACTAAAAGTTTTGCCAAATACAGCTGAGGTAATTTATTCCTGAGGTAAAAATGTCTTAGTATTTCAAAAAGGTCACAGATTTGTAAACAGTTAATTTATAATTATGACCGCTACTCTATTAGGTTAACTTCGAAACAAGATTGTCATGAGTTTACTCTGATTTTGAAAACTCACATGGAACAAGACCTGATCTGAGTTAACTTTTGTCTGATCTTTTTAACATTTAGTTGCAAACAGGAAAGCTCTCAATCTATTTCTTTTTTTAATTATTTCTAAATGTCTTTGTTTCATGATATTAACAATACAGATTGAAAACATATATTTGTAAATAACGTACGCATAAAACTGTGCTCGTTATAAAAAGATATCCGTGATCTGCTTCTTTACAAATTGAAAATGATATGGGTATAAACGCTAAAGGGCATTGACTTTATCTTCCAAAACATATATAATACTTTAAGTCGTCTATACATGTTTATTGTATACAAGTAATAATTTGTAATCGGTTTTAAATGTAGCTTTAAACTTACAAACTAGGTTATCAGATACAGTCGTTAAAGAATGGCAATAATGAATTGTACTTAGATTTTATAAAATTATCATGATAAATGAAAACAAATTTGGTAGACATTTACTAATGTTTGTCATGTTTATGGTTAGCTTAAATTTAGAGTGCTTATATTACCAACATTTCTTTTCTGCACCAATTGACAGTGCCAGCATGTCCTCTTTTTATTCAAGTATTGAAATCATCAACAACTATTAGCAGTTTTCAGATCTCAAACTGGTTCAAATGTAACAAAATTAGTTGACCGCAACAACCAATACTGACCGTTTATGTGATTACTACTGTAAATTCAGAAATTATTGCGATGTTTTTATTATTGCGAAAAATGCAACATAGTTATATCTGCACTAATTTAAACTTTTAAAAATAAAATTTTTGCAATCTTTAAACAGATTTGTGTGTTTCCTAGATTATGATCTTAATATAGCAAAAATTTAAATCGCATTTTAGACTGAAATGACAAAATCGCAATAATAAATACAGCAATAATTTCTGAATTGACAGTATTAGCAATGCATGCATTTTTTCCTGAGAAATTATGTTTTGTTAACACGTTAAATTCATTGTCAATCATATCAATCTATGATAAAGGCACTAATTGTTTTATATGGTATACATATTTCAATTGATGCTTTAGATAAAGAAAAACCACACAACATCGAAAATAACTCTAAAGCATCGCGTGGGAAGAGGTAAAACGTCGATTGTTGTAATATTCATGGGCATGAAATTATACACAATTGCTTTCTGTTTGAAAATAATATATATATACCATACGGGAACATATAAATAAATCAAAAGAAAAATCATGGCATTTATCTCTTTTTATAAGAAATATTTCGCCGTGCTTTCTCTACAATTTAATTTTTTTTTTTATGTCAAAAAATGCATCCTTTATTATTTTATGCTCAATTTTAACATACCCAAGCTGTATGTTATATTTGCAAAACCTTGTTAAAAACAAATTTAGTGTAGTTTGACCTAAACATTCTATAAAGCTTGGATTTTATTAATATGATTGCCTCGAGTATGATCAACGAAAGTTTGATTAACAAAACGCATTATTCAATGCTGTAAAATTTATAATATTTTGTTTGTAATTCAGAATACTGGCTTGTAATTAATTATTTTAGTGAGAAAAATTTGAATGTTTTTTTCTATCCCAGGAACAGATTACCTTAGCCGTATTTGGCACAACTTTTTTGGAATTTTGGGTCCTCAATGCTCTTCAAATTTGTACTTGTTTGGCTTTATAACTATTTTGAAATGAGCGTCACTGATGAGTCTTATGTAGACGAAACGCGCGTCTGGCGTATTAAATTATAATCCTGGTACCTTTGATAACTATTAAATCACCAACATGATATAATTTTGAACACCGCTGTTTATGTTTTTATATCTTTGTGCAGACACGGACAACTCATCGACACATTTCGAAATGATTACTTATTGTTAAATAATTTCTAAGCAAACAAAACATTTCCGACTAAGATGTTCAACATTCGAAGCTATTGTTACATTACTTTAGATTTATACAAATAAAAAAAATAAATAATTTAAATATAAACAACTTACAATGACTTGATATTTCCTCTCCTTGTTCGCAAGATCCCTATTAGGGAAAAGACACTTTGCTCATTTTTTTTTATACAATGTCAGAAACAGAAACAGAAAAAAAATTGATGACTTTTTATTCGTGTTTTAATGATTTATCTTCATGACATTTGAATATAATTGGTTTAGAAATAAAGTCGACCTTGAAATGTCTTAGTTCAAATTAACCTACGCAATGCTTATCGTCATTTGAAATAAGAAACCGTTACAGATTTCTAAAATTTGTAAATGTACAGTGTACATATCATTCAAACGTGCGTTATTTTTAATCGGAGGTGTGTGATGATAGATCACAAGTTTAAAAAATGGATACATGGCGTTAAATGAACATGTGTTTTTCAAGAACCATTGAAATGATTTTAATTTTCTCCAAGTACTAATACGACAATTATTCCCGCACAAAAGTAATACAAATAAACACAGAAAAACAAAATCCGTGAAGATAAAGATGGTTGCATATCAAACTAAACACACGTTTATGCAGTTTCATTTGTAAAGTCTAATTTTCGCGTTTACCAGTAAACGCGCGTTTACTACAATTGTGGTAACGCGGTCCAAATGTCAATTTTAAATGTCTACTCGAGTAAACGTGCGTTAACTCTATATCCGTTTTGTCAGTAGTAAACGGCTGTTACTACAGATTTGTCATCTTTACCTTTGCGTGCTCTTAGAAAACACACGATACTGCAGTTTACTATTAGTGGAAATTAAAAATACACTTATTTTCTGGCTAGTTCATCAATTGCAAGTAATAAATAAACAATGTATCGCTAAAAATATTCTTATAATTTAAAACGCCAGACGCGCGTTTCGTCTACATAAGACTCATTAGTGACGCCCAGATCAAACTAGTTAGAATGCCAAACGGTTGGAGAGCAGTGATGACCCACAATTCCAAAAAGTTGTGCCAAAATACGGCTAAGGCTATCTATGCCTGGGATTATTTAGAATAATTCATACTTTTGCAGACAGTAAATTTATAAAAGTGACCATATAATTGACATTCATGTCAACACCGCAGTGCTGACTACTGGGCTGGTGATACCCTGGGAATAAAACGTCCACCAGCAGTGGCATCGAACCAGTGGTGTAAATAGTTATCAAAGGTACCATGATGATAATTTAATACGTAACTGTTACAGATGTATATGAACAGAACAAAACCTAAACAATGGCTCAATTCCATCCAATATCAACTTAATGTTATTGTTGTTACACACCAACCTCAATCAATCCTTCAATTGTCTGTGTATCGGTTATAGAGAAAAAAAAGTTTATGATGGATACTACAATAATAATAAATATAAAAACAAGAAATCAAATTCTAATTAGTCTGACAAAAAACGAGATTAAACTTCATTTGATTGGTTCATATTACTTATTTTTATTTGGTGATAATGTAACTTTTCAGCTTAAAGAGAATTATAAAGTATAAAGAAATATTGTTACATTGACTTTAATGATTTATTAATAAATAATATGAAACAGACAATTAAGATGTATGGAAGACGAAATTAACTAAAACAGATCGACGAAGAAATTGTGTCTGTACGAAAACAACGACAACTCCATCATTTTACGATATTGTCGAATCGTAACGAAATTTGGCACATTAATTTGATGCACAAAACAGAAACTAACTATGACGAACTATGACGAAGGGTTTTAAATCAGAATCACAAGTGTTCATCCGATTTAGGATATATTTTATCGTTTCGTGTCTTTGGAGTGTTTCTCAATAGACCATTTTGACCACTGATATATACCTCTTTTGTCTCGTGATGGAATTTGATTACTGATAGCAGAGCTTCCATATCATAATTCATTATCACTGAACCAGTAAACATTTTTGTTTAGGGGTGAGCTGAAGCACGCCTCCGGGTGCGGGATTTTCTCGCTGCATTGAAGACCAATTGGTGGCCTTCGGCTGTTATTTGCTCTTTGGTCGGGTTGTTGTCTCTTTGACACATTCCCCATTTCCATTCTCAATTTTATCTTCATAATGTTTAATTTGTCTTCTTTTCGTTACTTTCGCTGTGGTAAAATGCGAGACACAGAAAATATAAACCGGCATAAACAGATATATAGAATTGTATATAGCATAAGAGGTCATATCATGCATAACAATATAGATTCATCTTTTTAATGGGGTGTTGATCTAATATGGGAATAATATCTCTAATTTTGATAATCAAATAACTTCTTTTTTTTATCAAAATTGTAATATGAATAGAAATGCCATTAAAACTGTGTTTTTATGAAAAACATTTTTAAGGTATATGTGGTGATATGTTCAAACATATTTATCTCGCTAGCTTAATTTCAATATATAAACTACTCTATTAGTATACCCACAAGTTCAAGAATACATTTCGTTCTGTTTGTGAGTTGAATATATGTGCAATTGCATTCGGCAGTCAGGGATGTGTATGTGAACGTGTATCTAAATGTAAGAAATATTTTGTTATTCTTAAATATAAATATGTATCAGGTATTCAGACTTATTCACTCCTGCCAAATCAGTACTTTCCAGACAATTGTCTTATCATTCAATCACTACTGTTCATCAGCGTTTCGGAAAATTGAGCATGATGTTGATTTGTACAGGTATAAACATTATAATCAACTATCTGAACAGACGTTGATAGACCATAATCAAAGTGTCTGACCTGTACTGATTCTACCGCGGTGAATAGGTATTAAAACTTTCAGATTGACTGAAAATGACTTACCAATTAATTATTTTACATAGCTGCTCAGATCAAAATGACAGTGCTGATCAAAGTTTGATTTCTATTAAATTGTTTTAAGATTTTCGTATTCAATTTGGATGGAAGTATTATTATCTATTACAAGATTTAATTTAAATGATTATCTATTAAAGCTTGTTCAATATCATTAAATACAACTAATCAGAATCAATATTCAGAAAAAAAAACATATGAGTATACATTTTGATGAGGACAGTAAGAATGACTCTAGACGAAATCAAGAAATTGATATCAATAAAAAACTAAAGGACATCTGATTTATTATGTTACTAGATAAAAGTACTGACTATCGTTTCAAACATATTATCTAATTTAAAATTTTAATATAAGCGGAAGGTTTTGATAGACATAAAACCAGTTTCAATCCACCATTTGTTTCTTATAATGGTCTGTACCAAGTCAGGCATATGGCAGTTATTATTTACAGTGCGTTTCCATATATGTTGGCGTTTCCTTGTGTTGTAGTTCAATGTCTGTTGTTCCGTTGTATTCTATTTTTGCATAGTTGATTTGTTTTAATCGGTTTAAGTTTTTTACACGGATTCGTTTTTTGCTAAATCGAAATATGACTATTGAACAGAGGTACAATTCTGTTGGCTTAATTTACAAGTAATTCTGTTATGCCATGCTAAATGTTTATTTTAACATTGACAGTCGTTTAATCTATTCATACCAATCGTTCGCGAGTTGTAAAATGTTGACAAATGCAATGCTTATCCTATCATGAGGATATAACACGGTTAAAAAGAATTATTTCGATTCTCATAGAAATATTTAAAGTCTTTATGGTTTGACGATGGCAAATAATACACTTTCGAAAGGAGTTTTTTCTTGTATAAAGCCAAAACTAGCAACACCAACACCAATATCCAATTTCATCTCCAGTGTTGTACAAATTACAACTGACGTTGTAGTTTTAATTTCACGTCAGTCAATAAAAGCTAAAGATGAACGTAATAGTAGAATTAAAACCACATCCCGATATCGTACATTTAATGGAATAAACTTCAGACATTGTTTATTTGACATAAATACCCTAAGGGATATATTCTGACTACAATAACGAAGTAATACAAATCTAGCTGATTTCATCATGTGGTAAATGAAATCTGTAGTATAATCTAAATACCCTGAATGTTTATAATTGAGAAACACAGTTCATATTACTATACATATTGCGTAAGTGAACAATGTTTACACATGTTGTTCAAACAACGGAACATATAATACACTAGTTATTTCGTATGCAAGTACAAAACTATGTTCAATTATAAAAATCTGTGTATGTTTTACAAAAATACGTAAAGAGGTACCTTTGCCTTTTAATGATACGTCTACATTGTATGTGTTGTGGTAGCATTGGTACACAGAAGAGGCATGAATTGACATACATGATGTTAGTAAATATATGTTTAGCATGAAACATAAACGCAAAAATAAAGCCTTGTAATTCATTAAAATGCATTTCGGTTTGACGGACGTGTTTTAAAAAACAATCGAGATTCTAATCAAAACAAACTTATCTCTCTTTTTTGTCATTCTTTTCCATTGTTCATATCAGTAAAATTTCGTAAAGGAGTTTTTAAATGTTCTATTGAAAAACAATCAGAATCTATCATTATTGTGACATTGTATGTTTATGGTTTCGTAGGTAACATTTAATGAATGGCTAATATTTATTTTGAATTTATTGAACCATAAAATTAATTTTTGACTCTTCACATTGAATAATCCGCGAAGCGGATGATGTAAAATGTGAAAAGTCAAAAATTAAATTTATGGTTCAATAAATTCAAAATAAATTATTGCCATTCATTATAAATAAATTTCTATAAAAAAATAAGGCTCAAAGAACTTTTTATATTATTTATATTTACAATAACAACGTACACACATGTTGGCGTATGAATAGTAAAAGAATTTTCGAATCGATAAAAAAGAAGTTCCGGTAAAAGTGGGCGTGTCGCCATAAAAATTGACAACATTAAAAATAAAAGTAATACTTTTAACCAATCAGAAGACAGTTAATACACCAAATGTATTTATATGTAAGATACTACAGAACAGAATACTATAGCTTATGGATGTACCTGATTATTTGTTTATATTTCTATTTGTGTTTCCTTGAACTTGTAAATCCTGTTTTTATATTACATATAGGCTTAATAACTTAACATTTTGAAACTGTGAGAGAAAAACACCCCTACCTCCTTTAATTTGTGATTTATATTAAATGACAAGAATGATGTGAACAAAGTTTGAAAAAAATCCCGAACTCAAACACAGTTTAATGTTGTGAAAGGTTGGTTTCGGAATTTAGGTAGCATTGTACACATATATGCTTTAGCTGGTTTGAACAAATGAATTTTAAAATTACAGTTTTTACAATTCTTTGACGTGTTGGTTCATGTTGTTTTCTCTGGCTAACTTATTTTTTGTGTTACATTTTGCTTGAATCAAGTGTATAACAATGCAAGACAACCGGGCAACTGTTATTTTCATTTTATTATGAAAAGACAATATTTAATTAACACATATACCGGATTTGCAAAGATATTCAAAATGGACGTCCTTTACAAAATGACAAAATTCGTTTTGAATTCTACTTAGGTTTCGCTTTTTTTTCTTTTTTCAAAACTGCGGCTATTCATATAATTGATAGAAGTAAGCTAAGTTGTTTTTATGTTTTTATTGAGAAAGTTAGAATACATCACAATTCAAACAAATACAAATTTCAAAATAACATTGACAAAATGTTTACTGACAATTACAACACATGTACTGACATTTACATGTATATGTATATCACAACACACACAACGATAGTTTCATTTTGATTTTTTGCATAATCAAGGTACTGTGTTATTCACTATTAATTTTAAGTTGACATTACTAAACCTGAGAATATACTTCTGTTGCATGCATGCAATGCTTACAACCTAAAACGGAGATAATTGTCTATTCAATATCACTGCCTCTTGTATTCACTAAAAACGTTTAGAATTGAAATACATGCTGCTGTAATTGCATGTCTTCATTTCAAAATGTAAATGAAATCGCTCGTTTGACCATAGTCTTACTTGAAACCTTTACATGGAGTTGAGTTTAATATACATTTATAAAACTTGTATTGTTGGGCTGATATTTAGACGAATTATATATATATATGCGGAAGCAAATTTTATTGTTCTTCCCTGACCGAGATTCGAACTCATGCTACTGAAATATCGTGGCACCAAATCGGCTTGCACTGTGCCCGATGCGCTAGACCTTCGACCGACAAGTCTCTACATAACTTTATATGTGTGTTTGTGTTGAATACCATGTGGTATGCATTTACATTTTTTGAAAATGGCCCTTTTCGTGCGTTGATAAACATTATAGTTGGATTTTGTTTAGCAAAAGGATTTTTTTGTGATACTTGATAGTAACAACAACAGAACAACAGATACACAAACGCAATATAGAGGCGAGGCTCCTTTTAAATGTTGTTTAAGTATTTTAAACTAGTCTTGCTATTGTAGCTTGGATTTCAGTGCATGCTTATCTTAATTACATTTTGCGTAGACAAAGGTTGTTTCCTACATGATAAAACCAATAATATTATCTGCAAATATATAAAAAAATGTACGATGCGTTTGAATTATATATGAAGTATACCTATAATATATCTCTTTTCAATGGGACACGTTTGTATGATGTAAGTGTATAAATAAAACATTGACATACAAACTTTTTAAAAGTGTTTAAATAACAACAATTGTCTTCCAGACTTTGTAAATGCAATAATTTTTTGATACGTTTTGCTGCTGGGCATCTGATCATAAGATATGTTATCTATTAAACGGTAGGTTTGATTTAGTTATGAAGGCTTTGTAAAGCTAGGTCTGATTGGTTATGAAGACGTTGTAAAGCCAAAGGTCTGATTAGTTATAAAGGCTTTGCATTGTCAGGGCTGGTTTGTTTATCAAAGAGTGACGAAAGACACCAGAGGAACAATCAAACGCATTTGTCCAAAAAAAAAAAAAACAAAAAAACAAAATGACATCGCAATGGCTTCAAAGAAAAAAAGATAAACAGACAAACAACTATGCAACAAGAACCCTACCAAAAACTTCCTATCTACATTTACAGCTGATTATTGGTTGGCTTGTTGATGCATCTACACAATCTGTCTTTCAGAGCCTTTTTCCCTTTTGGTACCCTTAGACACAACATAATTGGATTGAACGCACTGAGAACAAGGACTACAATTTGAAGTGGACAATACAAAGTGAAATACAGAATGATAACTATTGAGGCGATACGCGATTGCGATTTTTGTGACGCAGACTTTGCAAGTCTTGATGATGCATACTTCTGAACTGTCCCGGATAACATAGATGCTGATAATAGAAAAACTACCATAAGATTAATAACAATGAAATCCGCATGTGTTTTCAAAGTGGTATACCAATTATGATTAAATCTACTTACAGCGCAATCACGGACACTTTGAACCCCCATAATCACTTCAATCAAAACGCATGCAAAGTAAATACTGAAAATACACCGACGAACATTTGTCATTGTGTGATGCACACGTGCCTTCAAAGAAAAAATAGATATATAAATACGTTGACAAGCCAAAAGATTTAGATGTAAGCTCCTAATATTTGTAATAAATCCCCTTCCACAGCTTAATAACATACAATCGAATGCTGAATATAGTCTGAAACTAAATAAGAGCGAACAATGCGACAAACTGTAGAATTACATGTCGATACCATGAAACAACGATACCAGTGAAAAACTTAAAAGTGTAATGAATATTGGCGACCTCAATGCTTTTGAAATATAAGGTAACATTAAAACCAAGATGTTCCCAATAAAGATAAACATACTGAATAAAATAGACATTCCTATGTAAGCGTTGGTATGGTAATAAGTAGGAAACATCGAAAAGCAATATTTGTCATTCATGTCTTCATAAATACTTTGTGACGGAGATGTTCGGTTTGCTGCCGCTAAGTCATCATATTCAGAATCAGTATTTACATCAAAGGTGCCTTCAAATATTATACCAGAACTGCTGTTGCTGAAAAGCTCATCTAGTAATTTAGCATTTCTTGCATCCTTATAGGCAGTCGTATATTTGCAGGACACCAGGCCGAAGCTAAAATACCAGTAATAGACTGTAAAGACATTAAACATGTTAAAAGAAAATGTGTATAACTATGAATAAAGACTAAAATTTAAAAGAACAATATCAACTCTATGCAGCAAACGGACATAATCGTTTTATCGAAATATAATGTCAACAAATAAACAGACATAATCGCGGTATTAACTTTCTACTTCTCTCCATTAATATAACTATCATTTGTTGTATGATAACTATTATTATAATTATTATTGCTATCATTTTTTAACTATTATTATTATTATCATTATTATCATTATCACTATAAATATTATAATAATAATTATTATTATTATTATTATTATTGTTATTATAATTATAATATTACTAGTTTTACTATTACTATTATTATTATAATATTACTATTTTTACTATTACTATTATTATTTTCATTATTCTTAATACTAGTATTAGTATTATCATTATGTTATAGTTATTGATCAAGCAAGTCGGTATATATGATTTAATCTGCACGGCTCTGGTGACCCTAATTAACCCGAACGACGTAGGAATTCGGGTTAAAGGGTCATCCTGAGTGTGCAGATTAAATCATATATACTGATTTGATTGGCCAATAACTGTTTTAACACATGACGCCATCAATTTACGTGAACATTTAGGAAATATGCGGACCATATTCCGCAAACCACGGCTCCTATGGAAGTTTCTTGTAGGGCAAAGAAAGGGGGAAATACTCTTTTATGAAGTTATTAAGATTGGCAAGTGTTTTTTTTTATATTTAGGCTTCTTCCATAATTGATATATTATTTGGAGGATTGCTATTTAAGGTTTTTTTTTTATCATTTCTCTTTAATTTATTCTCAATTTTTATATAAATTAGTGACGATATTGTGTAGACACCTATCTATTGTTGAAAACTATACTATATGTTGCCCTCTAGATGTCCTTTATTGTAATTTGGGTTTTGATTGCTGTCTTATTGACGTAAAATCTATATCTCCTACATTTTTAGTTCCGTTTGGTGTACTTTTTAAAATGTGTAAGAAAAATCAAAACTGAAAGGGTTATTGATAAAATTGAGAATGGAAATGGGGAATGTGTCAAAAAGACAACAACCTGACCATAGAGCAGACAACAGCCGAAGGCCACCAATGGGTCTTCAATGCAGCAAGAAACGCCCGCACCCGGAGGCGTCCTTCAGTTGGCCCCTACACAAATATGTATACTAGTTCAGTGATAATAAGTATAAATTGCTTGCCTTTCTTTCTCTCAAAAATTTGCTTAGAGGAAGATGAACCGAGGAGAATTTAACCTAAATATAAAATGTTAAGTAAACTGAAGTAAAAAAATGTTTCTATTTTCAATCTTAAACTCCCCCCTCCCCCTCCAAATTTTGTTTTCTACTGTATCAATTTTTGAAGACATGTCTCATCTAAGCAAAGTCTGATTGATCTTCTACTTATCCCCCCTTAAATATGATTCACATCAAATTCGATCCTAGTCACTAAAAAGGCGTACTTATCTAATTATTCGTAATAAAATCTATTGAGCACAAAACTTATCCAAATCAATTTTATTTACTTGTATATTCTAAAATACATACCTTTTTGGCAGAAGTTACAAACAAATAACTTTTATCCGGTTTGACTGTGAAACACTGATTTAATATTTACATTGATATTATTAAATATTTTATTTTATGCCCCATCCTTTGATTTGAAAACATATCATGTTTTAGCATAAAACCATCAAAAAATGTTTTTAGTCTCGCTCCACTCGATGATATCTTTTTAATTTTATGGAATTACACACCTTTCAAAATCTAGGGTCCGCCCCTAAGGTCAGAGTACTTTTGAACTGTGCAGTATATCTGAGTTAGTTAATGCACACCTTTGCGGTGCATTATCCAGATTATAGCACAGTAAGAACAAAGAGATTTTAACCATGTCATGTGTTAAAATAATAATAATTATTATCATAAGTATAGTAAAAAAAGCTTGCTAAGGAATAATCTCAGTTCTGATATTGTTAATAACGTGCAATACAATATTTATCCACTATCGACACTTACAATTATCTTTTTTACCTCGCTGACAAGCCTCGCTTTTTGAATTTGAAAATATAGCTGTCTTTAGTGAATAAATATGGTATCACACTCGATGCAGTTGTAGAATCTATAATTATACGAAAAAAAATAAAAAAATAGGAAACCTTCTAGTGTCTTGCGTATTTATTAATTTACAGGGACTATTATTGGCAACGATGTTACAGAGGTTTTGTGACGTTGTGTCATTGTTTATATAGTGTTTGTAGTTTAGCATTTACCATCGGTGTGAATGCTTTAATAAAGTAATGTCTATTACACTTAATGAGCGGCATACACGGTATAATCTAAATGTTCAAATTCCACAGCGATCTAAATGTTCACTTATTATTATCATTATTATTCTTATTATCATTATCATTTTTATAATCATTATTATTAGTATTTATAATATTATGATTATTATTATTATGATTATAATTTTTACTATATTATTATTATCATTATTCTTAATCATATCATTAGTATTATTATAATAATAATAATAATAATAATTATTATTAGTATTAATATTTATATTATAATTATTATTATTATTATTATTTTTATTATTATTATTATTATTAGTATTAGTATTGTATTGTTTTGACGGTAATTTCTATATATTTACACCTAAATATACTATTACTCTAAAAAAAAAGTGGCAAAATGTTCATTATGTGAGGTTATTTGTATAAAAACAAACATATCATGTTCATGAGCGGCATTTTTTATTCATTACCCTCGTGAATATGATATATCTGTTAAATAAAACAAATATGGAATTTTTCGAAATGAATTGCGAATTTGTAATTTGTTTGTTATGAACAAGATCCAGTTCACAGAGCGTTTTACCGGTCTGAGATTTATAATATTTTCTGGCAATCATTCAAGTTATATCACATTGGATGACTCACATGTAATGTTTGCATTTAAACAGATTTTGCTTTTTTTGGTAACACCGGTTTCTAAATAAGTGTCTTCCTTTGAGCAGGATCAGCATCTAGTGTTACAACACATTTTTACTGAAAATTAAATTGAGCTAAACATGCTAATTTAATTGAAGTTTTTGTGTTCAAGTGTTTCTTAGATATGTTTCATTGTCAGCGACTGTTTATCAAATTTTCCTCTTGGCCTTGGACTACGTTAAATTTAGTTTTGTATAAGAAAGATGACATGAATGGAATCTAAATTTTGTTGTGGTTATTTTATCGATTTAAAGTATTTTTTATGGTAAATTTCGGTTGTATTTTATATTTGTTTTTATCTGAGCCATCTTCTCACCTGATTTGAATCGTTTATATTGAAGTTAAAGCTATAAAGCAGAAATGGCTGAATCCTTGCTATCCTTATCCAAGTTCGAAGTGGTAGAATTAAAAAAAAAATATTTGACAAATATGTCCAATAACTAAACTCATCATAAATACCAGGATTAAAGTTTAGTATTTACGCTTGACGCGTGTTTCGTCTACATAATACTCATCCGTGACGCTCGAATCAAAAAAGCTTAAATGACCAAATAAAGTACAAAGTTAAAGAGCATAGGAGTTTCCTAAAGATTTTGCTAAATACAGCTAAGGTAATCTATTCCTGAAGAAGAAAAACCTTAGTACTTAAAAAAATTCAAAGTATTATATATAAATGACAATTCAAATGACGCTAACACTAGAAGTTCATGCATGAACTAATAGTAAAAAATTAGTTCGATGGATATGTGATGTGATAAATATTGAAAACTGCTACATCGGTATGCACATTTATTCCATTATAAAATTGAGAATGGAAATGGGGAATGTGTCAAAGAGACAACAACCCGACCATAGAACAGACAACAGCAGAAGGTCACCAACAGGTCTTCAATGCAGCGAGAAAATCCCGCACCCGGAGGCGTCCTTCAGCTGGCCCCTAAACAAATATATATACTAGTTCAGTGATAATGAACGCCATACTAAACTCCAAATTGTACACAAGAAACTAAAATTAAAAATAATACAAGACTGACAAAGGCTAGAGGCTTATGTATTGTTTTGTTCATAAGATAAATAAAATTCATTTGAGCTTAGCGAATAAGAATGTAAGATTTGGTTACTTTCTTACTGTTAAATGAAATAGAAAATTACTGCCATTACATCAATTATCAAATGATACCTCATTACGTGAATGTAACCAACCATAGGGCATTGTACAAACTCTAATGTTTATCTCAAAAACGATACTGTATAGTGAGCTATAAAAGGACCAGGCATTACAAAATATGAAACAATTAATAAAAGGGTATTAAAGAAAAATGACATATAGGAAAAATTAAAAGATAAATTCAAGAACAAAACGTTGGCACAAATAAAACGTAACAGTGCAAGAACTGATTTAAACAATATTGGTCCTTATTCTGCCAGGGAGCAGATATGAATTTTAAATTTGAAAAATGTAACAGTAATATGCGATAACATGTTGGATAGCCAATAGAAGGATTTCATTTTTAGATGTGTCAAAAGTAAAACTTTAAGTTTAAGTTCAAAAGCAGACGATTACAAGTTTTTTCATATTGGCCATTGAAAATCTAAAAAAGTCACGAACATCGACAAATGGATATCCTCATTGGTGTGTATGTGTGTACTATACAAGAATTTATAAATACCCAAGTGTACGTGGCAGGAGGCAAGTTGCTGTCTCCATCGAAAGTTTCCTTATAACTCCAATCTTGATCCGTAAAATTCATGACTGAAATATGAAATTAGACAAGAAATTACATTAAATTTAATGGACAACCAATCATTACTTATAATGAAACGTCACAAAACTTTCTTATTCTATAAGTTTTCCCAAACACCCGTATCATTTCTGAAAAACAATACTAAAATATTGTTTGTTAAACCGTTTGTATTTCTTCGTTTTTATTCTTATTGAAACCGTTTACCTATCAATGAGTCATTTCATTTCCATGCAATAGTATGGTTTCTAAAATGCCTGTATCTCAAAAATAGCACTTAGAACTACATGTAATGTTTGGCCTTTTTAAGTTTTTTTTTATTCAAGCGTCACTGATGGGTCTGTTGTAGACGAAACGCGCGTCTGGCACAAATATAAAATTTCAATCCTGGTAATTATGATGAGTTTATTTTATAAATTTGTTTGCTTGTACACAATGTATTGCAAAAAATATAACGTTACTTGTAAAAAGAAAAAAAAAAAACGTTCTAAGTGCAAATTGTTCATTTCTATTTTATTTCAAGGATTATCGCCATTGCCTCTGTTTGATAAACATGAATCAGTTTGATTTCAACAATTAAATATAATACATTTGCAGACAGATGAATAAATAAAAAAACCAGACAATTCGACTATCGAAAGTAATGAGTAGAGACTCTTAATGCCATCAACATTGGTATATGAATCCAAATGCAAAAACACATTTATATATTTTAATGCAATTATTCTTTTAACGAGATTATGTTAATTTAGTGAGTGTTTTTATACATGTATGCTATACATACATGTATATCTGGTATTTCTAATTAAAAGTACAACCGTCTACAATAAATCAGCCTAACGGGATAATTTCAACGTACGAAATAAATATATAATATATGATAAGACCAGTAGCGTAATATATCATCAAACTACATGATATGCAAATATCATAGATAGATGTGATTGAGATACATAGAATAATCATAAACAAACATTACAAATGCAGGGTAATTATAGTGCACTTTACTCTTAATTTTAAACTGATCATCTTACCTGATTATATAATCAAAAATTATACACTTCAGTTTGATAATGTTGGATAACTTGATAGGTTGGTAGTAGAAATTGGATTAAAATTTCAAATGAATCAACGGCGTAAGTTTTTGGAAACGATTTTCATTGTATTGACAATGTTAAAGGTGAAAGCATTTAACATTGTAGACTACATAATTGAAATAACAAAGGCTATTACACAATAACTCTGAATTGTATTGCTATGTTTGGAACTCAGAGAAAAAGTTGTCTGCTCACGTCGTCCATATTGTTGTTCAGAATAACGTTAGTACGCATCAATCTTTAATAATTGAACTTTACTCAAATCGTGTTGCCATATTGCTAAATTCTCAACGTTTGTTCATTGTCGTGTTTCACAATAGATACTCCTTGTGTTTACGTCAAAACTATTTTTCCATTTGTATATAAAAAAAACTTGATAATGACAAACTTTAAACTTTTAGATTCTTAATATTCTGTTTAAAATATTTGTATATTATAACACTTTACTTCACTTAAACGGTGGCCTCGGTGGCCGAGTAGTCTAAGTAGTCGAACTACTGTATCACTAGCCAGTTTACACCGAGGTACTGAGTTCAAATTTCGTACGGGGCATCTGCACTCGTCTCCAATCTTAATAGACTAGAATTGTAAGTTTCCTCCCGAAGGTCGGTGGTTTCTCCGAATACTCCGGCTTTCTCCACTAATAAACACTGACCACTACTAAATATCACCATAGTGATAGACATGATGTAAAACACCAAACAATCAATCAATCAATCAACAATTTCACATAAACGGTCATCCACCTTTTCAAATGAACTTTGTTGATTTAACATTTAAAATAAGTTCGTTAAACAGGACTCATTTAGTACATATTATTATTTTTGATTTTAAATGTTATCTTTAAATTATTTAAAACACTTTCAATTCGAAATATTAACTTGTACGTTGTATTAATTGAAAAAAATCAATTCCAATAACTTAAAATAGTGGATATTCTATATTATTTCTTTAAAATTTACATGTAAAAATAATGAATCACAAAATTATTTCATCTATGACAGAAGCCACGTAGAAATACATTAAACCCTTTCTAGATACATTAACATTATATGATCGTATCGACTAATCTATAGCTTCAGTATTTTTTTGCCAGATCTTCTTAAACTTATGACAGTTGTTTTCCATTTGTTTAAGCTTTTGATGTTGACTTTTGATTAGGGACTTTCCGTTTTGAATTTTCCTCGGAGTTCAGTATTTGTTTGATTTTACTCTTAGTTGCTTTTCATTCATTTCGAGAGACTTCATATTGAACTGATAGTTGAGCAATATCATTTACTAGGTTTTTAAAATCTCTATAATATCTAGCTGATACCTTTTTCATGTTATTATATTAGTTTTTAAGGGAGTGTAAAAAAGTTCAAACATATGCACCTGTACTAAGTAAGGAACCAGTTGTTCAGTGGTTGACGATTGTTGGTGTGGTTCATATGTGTTTCTCGTTTTTTTTTTATATATATAAAACCGTTGGTTGTGCTGTTTGAATGGTTTAACATTAGTCTTTTTAGGGCCCTTTATAGTTTGCTGTTTGGTGTGAGCCAAAACTCCGTGTTGAGGGCCGTACATTGACTTATAATGGTTTACTTATTGAAACATCGTACATATCTTTTTATTACAGTATAAGTCATTGATAAAGAATTAGTGCTATCCCGGGAAGAAGAAAAAAGAAAAATGGATAGGGCGAAACCAGCGTTATCTGACATATCTCCCGGCCTTTTCAGGATGAAATTAAACTTAATGTATACATCAGGCCAGGCGCAAGTTGAAAACAGAAAAATGGCTTTAGATACTGCAATAGAACGGGAGCATGAGATAGTTCATGGAGTTGTTCATTTAATGCAAACTTTACTCGATAATCCATTACGCAAACATAGGTACATCGCTCGCAATACTAAAAAGCTCGAACAAAATATCAAAAATAACACAAAACACTTGAACACATTAGCTGACCTAGCAGACTTGTATAGATGCAACAATTTGAAAGAACAAGCTAAAATAATAGAAGATAAAATAGGTGAAATCTTGCAAAGCAGTGATCCAGATGATATCAAAGAAAAGGCAATTTGTATCGTCGAACAAGGTTATGCTGTACTTTTTGAAGAATTTAAAGAAAACGAGCAAGAAGCACAACAAAAGCTAGCGGATTCATTTGAACTTATCAAGGCTGAACAGAACAGTTATATTGAAGAAAGAAAAGATTGGCTCCGCCTTGCCTTGAAATATACGGTAAATGCACGACGGCTTTTGTGTCTTGCGATCAACTGTAAAAGTGACGAT
Organism: Mytilus californianus; assembly: GCF_021869535.1. Lineage (NCBI taxonomy): Eukaryota > Metazoa > Mollusca > Bivalvia > Mytilida > Mytilidae > Mytilus > Mytilus californianus. Next base: position 40,960,657 of record NW_026262712.1, read on the forward strand.
AAAGTCGCCGAGGAAAAGAAATCAAGCATGGAAATGTTTCAAAAAGGGATACAGTACCTTAGAAATACATCGTATTCTGTGGACAATATTTATATATGGACTTATTATTATGCAATGGCTTGCAATAGAATGCCAAACAGTACAAACGAAATCGGTATCCATGCGGTTAATATGTTTTGGTCAGTTATTGCGAATTTACCAACAGATAATGAACGATTTTCCATTTATAGAGCGCGTGCATACGCCTATATTGGTCATAAGATAATTACACGGAATGAAGTCTTCAATGCTTCATTGTCGAACAGTTCATTAAACAGTGATGAAAATTTTCTCGCTCTCATAAAGGCCCCTCTTTCTGCATTTGAACTTGCAATTTCTGAGCTCCCATACGATGAGGTTATTCTTAATCGAAAAGGCATAAGTTTGTGGTCGATGTTTAAGTTTCGGTCTGTTAGAACACACAACGAAAAAATTGAATATTTGGAACAAGCTGAGAAAACGCTTTCACTGTCTATATCCCAGAACCCACGTATGCATCTTCTTGCTTTTTCAACAAGAATGAAAGTCTATATGGATTTATCCACATTGAAAGTTTTTTCTGAAGAAAAAAGAAAAGACTTCTTACACAAGGCCCTGCATGACGGAAAAAATTCTATTAAGTATAATATGAGCCCTCGCGATGTCTGCACACTAGCTGAAGTATGTCAGAAACTTGCTAAATTTCCAAACTTTTATAGGTATGGACCTGAAGCCGTTTCAAACAGCGAATACTTAAACGAAGCACTAGATTACCTAAATCATTGTATAAGCGCAAAGGGCCAAACTTATTTCACAGCGTTCACAATTGGAAAAATTTATTTTGACATGACAGAGTATCGTATGGCTACAGAATGGCTAAAAAGAGCGTTCATGTTCTCAGATCGAACGCGTGCTTTTGAAAATGTTAAATCATTATGCATGTCAGTACTGAATCTTGGTGATACATCAATCATTCATGCTGAGCTTATCCATGTCTTAACATTTATTGCTAACAGATTGAATGGTTTAGAGTTTCTAAATTATTTAGTACCAACAGGTCTTTGGAAAGACTATCTTGGAAGGCTTTGGGAATTCATTAAGTTTTTAGAAACATTTCACCTTACAGCACATCAAGTTGAAATAGCAGAGTATTTGAAAACCGTTTTAATTAAGAAAGATTTCTTAACAGCACGACGGTTAAGAATATGCCAGTTCCAACCATCAAACAGATACGAATTAGAATATGACTTAAATGCAACTAGCTTGCTTCAAGCAGATATTGGATACGCAGGTGTTTCACAAAATTGTAGATATGATTATTTTATCATCGTGAGTGAAGTAAATTCTGGTTGGATACAATGCTTTTTACAGCATCAGCTCGGCATACAAATGATCGATGATGACATTATATTTACAGGTAGTGCTACAATAAAGAGCAGTGTAATCTTTTAAAAATGTTTCATTTATAAAATTTCAGTATTTTTTTAAATAACTCACATTAACTACCTGATCTTGAATTTCGGTACTTGTTCAACTGTGCCATAGAAACAGGGTCATTTTTTGTTGTCAACCTCAACGATGCCGGTATTTGTAGAAACATGGTTCTTAATTAATTACATAAAATCGATCTTAATGAAATATTTTGCAAATTATCAAAGGGAACACATACCTAAGATATTCTTTAATTCTTGACATGTATACCCTTCAAATCTAATAATGTCCAAAAATTTGTTGATACTTAGTAAAATCGATTGTTTGGCAAAGGTCATTAGGTCAAATGTTTTAAAAGGGATGCTAGACGTGATAATACTCCGATACCTATTACTGATGACGCTAGTTAAATGATATAACTAGCGGACTGAATTGTGTTACCGTGGGTCATTGTAAACTGTCAATGTGTTGTGTTTGTTTGTTGGTAAATTGTATACATATAAACATATTTCTAATTCTTTTCAGGTTGGCCTGGTATTATTGATTATGACTCCTCTTCCTCGTTATTCGAGACAACAATTGAGGGCATGAACGAATGTAGGAAAAGCTTACTTGTCTTATCCAAAGACTTCATCAAGAGAGATTGGTGCGTCTTAAAGAAAATAATTACAGAAACAATGAAGAGAACAACGAACTTTCTACGGATTATTCTGCTAGAAAATTGCAATATCCCACCGGAAATAGACTGCGACCGTTTATCGTTCTTTGATTTCACAAATGACAAAAACATTCCTACCGAAATTCAACATTTGAAGTTAGCTTTAATAGAAAATTGAAACGTTCCTTAATAGAAAGAAAGAAAATCTGACAATCTTTGCAAAACTTTATGAGTCTTTGCATCTGTACACTTATAACATCATATCATAATTTGAACTCATTTAAATCCATGCTTTTGCTTGCAGATTTAACAAGTATTTGACTTTTTTATATATATAACTGTTCCGATTGATTGCACTGATTGTATCATCTAATAGAATATTATTTAATTTTATGTTTTCACTTTGCTCCATGTATGTGTAATCCTCCAATACAGGAGAATAGTTAGATATGTACGTAGCACAATTTCATTCAAACGTATCCAATCGGTACTCCTTGGTTAGAATGACTTGTAGTTTTATAACAGATGTAGTTCAAATGTGACCATAATCATGATTATTGACACAAAAAGAATGATGCAGCAGATTACCTCAAGCTTTAAGAGCTTAATTTTTGCATATAGGTTTCTACAACATTCAAACGAATTGAGAAAAAAAGATAAACCCTTTTGTCAATCAAAAACCATAAGTCGGAAAAGTCAGAAAAAAACCCTTAACACCTTAACCACCAATAAACATAAAAAAGGTGGTTTACAAAAAATACCACTGTAAACACCGAAAACTAAAGTTGAATAGAATTGTTCGCACAAGAGCTATATTTACAAACAGATTCATTTAAATGTATTGTTGTACTTGGAGGCAATTTTGTATCATACAATGTACTTCGTTAAAGATTAGACACACATGAAATGTATTACGAAAACCTATTGACTTCATGCAAATCATAATTTTCGGTTGCATGTTGTCACAAACAATCTCTAAACTTTGTTAAATATGTCAGCAATCATTGTGTCAATACTTGTTACTGATATCTAAGTTCATGATACGTATTGTACACCAAACCTGCAATTGTGAAAGTAAATTGTTGATTTTCTGAAAAATTTACGCATAACTTTAGAAAAAAAGAAATACAAACACCAGAAAATTAATCATCAACATAGAAAAAGCAAAGAATATCCAATGAATAAACTGGAGAAACAAACTTAAATAGCTGTTCAAAATAAACCTCTCATTTACAGACTGCCTTAAATGATTTTTAATGTTTGATATTCTTGTATAGCAGACTTTTATGGAATCTTATACCTGAGAGAATCATAAAACACTTGAATGAAGCCTTTAGACAAGTTTTTGACACAAAGTCCTAGAACAGATATCTTAAGTTTTAACCGTCAACAAATTCAGAATCTTCTAACCTAGAACTGTTGTTTGCCGTTCGATTCTATGACTGATACTGACATCTTAAACTTAACACAGACTCTGACAACAACAATAAGACTAATGCCAAATGAGGAGCAGTATCTGCTTACCTTTCAGAAACACAAAGGATCAGCATTGGCTTTAGGGTTTTCATTTCATTTTAAGTGTTAACTCTTTAGTTTATGCTATGTTGCATTTTATATACTATCTCTATATCTGTTTACCGTTTACGTTCTTTACCATAGCATTGGCATTTTATTTTCGACTTCTGAGTTTGAATGTCCTTTTATTATAGGTTGCCTCTCTCTTATGAAGTCCTTTGTTTATTGGCCTATATCTCCAAGCGAATTTATTTTATTCAATGTTGTACTTGATGCCACATTTTCTTTGTAGTTCGATATAGATTGAACACAGATGGAATATATATAGTATAATTTATGAAAAGCTAGACTAAATAAAATCGAGAATGGAAATTGGGAATGTGTCAAAGAGACAAAAAACCGACTAAAGAGCAAACAACAGCCGAAGGCCACCAATGGATCTCCAATGCAGCGGGAAACTCCCACACCCAGAGTCGTGCTTCAGTTAAATGTAATCAAATAATATCTATTTGCAGTAATTAATTTGTCAACAATCATTGTGCCAATACTGCTAACCGATTGTAAAACAAAATGATTTTTTTCTAATATAAAAAAACTGCAATTGTGAAAGTAAATGGTTGATTTTTGAAAATCGTCAGTTTATGATTCAATATTAAAAAAAATACACAGAGTAGCTATTAAGTATACAGAAGTGAAAATAAAACGTAGTATATATTTAAAGTAAGACGTCATCAAAACACTGCGCCTTTGATGAATTTAACGGTTTGGTACATCTGCGTAGGAGTCCTCCTTGGAAGCCTGTATCTGATAGAGACACAAACAGTTTAACGAAACCTTTCGAACGGTGTCTTAAAACAAACATTGACAATTAATTTTGAAATCAGTTTATCTAGTATGTGTTATGATCATTTTTTTTTTATTAATTTCCTTTCTTTTCTATCTTTCTATTTTTCGATTTGTTTGATTTAATGTTATTTCATCTTTTTTTTTCTGTGGCATCTTTTTTTTGATAAAAAATGCTATAATAAATGTATTACTTTTAGGATTTTATAACATTGTTGTATTGCATTGTGTATATGTTATATGTACCATAACTTGTCAGTTATTATTTTGCTTAAAAACGTTATGGGCAGTTGAACTAAGCATTTTTAATAGTATACATGCAAGGTTTTGAAATGATATTTAACAATGTTGGTAATCATTACAGAAGAGTGTCAGATGTCAAAACGTTCACACAGATAATAACATGAATCATTTCACACTGTAGGATAAAATAGGTTGCTTGTAATAAACTCTTAAACATAATACTTCATTTAGTGTTTTCTCTCTTTCAGTTACTAATGTGAAAGAAATTCTCAAACGGGAGAAGGTAAATTGTGTTTTAGAGTAACACACAAGGTATATAATTGTTGTAAGCATACAATATGAAAATAATGGTTTATAATTGCAGTAAGCAAATACAAATGAAAATATAAGTATATAATTGTTGTGAGTATATAAATATGAAAAAAGGGATACAAATTGTTGTAAGCATATACATATGAAAATATGAATAAAACGGAGTATAAGATGAACGATGTTTGTTTTCTTATTCAGCCTTAATCAGTATAAAATATACCCTACTCTTCAAAACAAATGTCACTTCGGTTTTTTTATGCAATGACGTAAATGACAACAGTAACACTTTCGTATGTTAGATATTTGTAAGTTATTTTCTTAACATATGATTATAGGTCATACCTATCTGTATTTCAATGTGTACTCATTGAGATGATACGTATAACTGCAACGTAGGTCTAGTGATGTTTTTTATGGTAACATATGTCAGAAATGAAAGTCATTTGTCGATGTAAACATGTTAAATACAATGAACTCTTTTGCCATTTTGTGAAGGTCTTCAAGTTTTGAGTTTCCCTTGGATAAGATTTTTTTTTTTTTTTTTTTACTTTTTCTTATTACTTTTAAGTGAAGGCAATATACTATTTATATCAGTATATTTTTTCTTGCAAGATCTCGATTTTACTTTCAAATGTTTCTTGTGTTTCTGTAGGTCGAGGACATATTTAACACAAAATGGACCATTTTGAATTTGAATTATATCTTATTGTCTTTGAAACACCCTTGACAAATTGTAATTTAAAAAAAAACAAAAAAACTTAAAGTTATTTCATTTAAACACAGATTATGTTTATATAAATTGATTCAGTGAGGACATCACTAAACCATGATTTCTTCATTGTTATGTTTAAACAATATAAAAAATAAAACAAAACAAAAAAAAAACAAAAAAACTAAGACTTAATCAAATAACTGCGGTGTCCCCAATTGTTAAGCCAACCATGATAATACTTATGTTATATATAATAATAGCAATGCTAAACATTTTTTGCGATTTAACTTAGCAAAAATATTCACAACATATTTTTCAAATATAAATTTTCAGATATTATATTCTGATTATTGTTTGAATTTTTCGGATAAGAAGTATATTTAGAAGGACATTCATTTAAATTGTGTGTTGTACTTGACGGCAAATTCCTATTGTATTTCATGAAAGATTAGACACACATGATACGTGTTAGGAACACTTATTAACTTTATGCAAAACCTAATTTTTGGCTGCATGTTGTCACAAACTATCTCTAAACTGTGATAAATATGTCAGTTATCATTGTGTCAATACGTGTAGATGATATCTAAATTCAATATACGTTTTGTATACCAAACATGCAATTGTGAAAGTAAATTGTTGATTTTCTGAAAAGCCAAGTATAAATAAGAAAAAACGTTGAAAAATCCAGATAATTATCAACATAAAAAAAATCAGAGAATATCTAAAGAATGTGAAGGAGAAAACGAACTATAATTACATAATAAAAATGAAATGTCATCTAAAAGATTACCTTGACTGCAAGTTACGTTGTATTATACATACATGAGATTCCCCCTTAAAACCTTATACCTGAGAGAATCAAAAACAGTTAAATGAAACCTTTACAGCAGTGTTTGGCACACTGTGATCTAACATATAACAATTAAAATAAGTTTTGGCCGTCAACAAATTCAGAATGTTCTTAATCCTAGAATTAATACTAAAATTTCAAACACAACACATACCCTGATAATTTAATCTTTATTGAGCAAAAAGACGGATGACATTAGAGGACCAGAAGATTCTGAGGTTAGCTCTGGTTTTAAAGTGGATTTCTTGTAGATCAGTCTTTAGTTTTTTCTATGTTTCATTTCATATACTATGCTACGACCTTTTGATATTTTATATCTTTTGTCATGGCGTTGTCAGTTTATTTTCGTGTAATGAGTTTTGCGGACTATTGCTTTTCTGTTTGACCTAGTGATTTTTAAGCCATGTCATTGCCAGTTTATTTTCGATTCAGGCGTTTCAATGTCCCTTTAATATTCTTCTCCTCTCTTCAAATGTCACTTTGATGGCTTTCGCCTATTTCAGGTGGAGTTGTAGTATTTGTTGTTAGACCTCAGCAAATTCAGTGTAATGTATTGTAGTACGTGGTTACAATTTTCTTTGTATTTTCCTATAGATAAGACACAAAAGACATATATTGGAAACACTTTAGTTAAACCAATTAAGATTAATCGGTTACATGTATTCACATAATATCTCTTAATCGTAATAAATATGTCAACAAACACGAGGTCAGTACTCGTTACTGACAGTAAACAAATTATACTTTAAATATAATTTCATAAAAACTACAATTGTGAAAGTGAAAGTTGATTTCGGAAAATTCAGGTTTTACAGGAATTGTTTAAAAAAACGACATGTATTTATCAATATAGAAAAAACTCAGAATATCTATTGATTATATAGGAGAGTTGTTTATTGTTTTGCTTAAAAGGTTATGGGCAGTTAAAATTAGCATATTCAAATATATACACACAAAATTTTGTAAGGATACTTCACCAAATTTATTAGCATAACAGAGTATTGTCAATTGTCAAAACGTTCAAACAGATAATAATCAGAATAACTGCACACTCTGAAAAGTTATATGGTATCATCACACTGTAGGATTTAATACTGAACTTGTAATAAACTCCAAAAAGGTAGTCCTTAGTCGGTGTTTCCAGATCATTTTACTTCAGAAACATTTCTACAGATTTTACTTAGAACATGTTTATAAAAGTGTCTGATAGTTCATCCTCGCACATGTGTAAATCTTATTAAAAGTATGATTAAAAAACATTATCATTTGAAAACTCTCCAGAATATATAGACTTAAGGCGATATCAGAATCAGAAGTGACTACAAATCAAATCCAATTACATGATCTGATGTCTAACTAATTTTCTATATAATTGCTGAAAGAAACAGACTGTAAGTGATTAAAAAAACCTGTAACTTAGCCAGAATTATAAAATATAAAATTACGTTTAGTAGTTCTGAGTATTTTACTAATTTAAAATAATAAAACGCATTCTCAGGCTAAGATTTGTAGATTATTTTTTCTTCTATTTTAACTAACCGGTTTATGGTAAAATAATATTTCACAAATTTCATTTCCTTATGTATCTTTTTGTGAGATATATCTTACAGATTATACAATGAGTGTTTTATCGTTATGTAAATATTTGAAACTGATATGAACATGAAATGATATTGTGTGGTAACAAACTACAAGTAAATGTATTACTGAAAGCACATTACCTTTATCAAAAGATAAGGGCTTTTTATCTAAATTTACCATGCAGATAGAGACTGTTTACGTCAGTATTTGAGCAGCGTCAGACAAAAATCAACTTCATACAAATGAATATCAATACACGGGTTAGAATATATCGGGTAGAAAAATAAAATATGTGCAAAGTCTGTAAGTTGTTTAAAATTCAGTTGCTATAAGAACCTGCAAAACGGACCAAAATCCATCTGTAATTTTGGAATTGGGATTTGAATTTCAATATTCAATCAAAGTATTAAATAAAAACAACTAAATGGACACTTGAATAAGGTAGATTTTTATCCTACGCAGTTCAATAATTATTGCAGTAAGTAGATAAAAATGTATTTTAATGTTCATGTATATGCGGCAGTTTCTGAAACACAATATCTAAAAATGTTTAAAACAATCTATATATGCTATAACAATGTGTGAATACAATAATCTGATGATTTATGTAAATCAAACTCTGCTTTATCACATTCAATTGCATTTGTGATAGTCAGGGTTGGCTTTCAGAAACTCATATATCATTAATTTGTATTACAATTTTGTACAAACTTTAACTTGTCGGCCAAAGAATGAAAGCATATATGTATTTGATACAAACTTTTTATTATAGTATTCTCAATTCTAGTTATGTCCAATACGTCAAAGGAACAGGGATGCCTACCTTTTCACTGTTTAAAGGTCATCAGAAATAAGTGAAAAGGCTAATATTTAACAGCAATGTCCAAAAACTTACCGAACTGACATCCACACACACGGATACTTATCTATATTATGTATTTGTATCCCGTGATACGTTATGTGTATGGATGTGCGCACTGGTCAAAAAAGAAAATATGAATTCAAAGTAAAACGGGAAAAACAGTCACTGGAATAAGCGTATTACTATCTTTTACTTAAAGCTGTTTTTTTTTCTAAAAAGATTGGTTAACATTTATTTCGTAGAAACTGTGTTATTCTTGGGTAAAATCGCAATATGCATGTATCGCTTAGATCTGCAGATTTTTTTTTATTTTCAATTTATTGTGTTGTTGAACACGGACGCACAAGTTTTTTTCATAGGTAGCTTCCAAGACGTGCATCTTAGAGATTAGAGATATGTTTGCCATATTCTGTAATATTTCGACGACATATACGTTTAGGACAAGTTTTACCGTTTAACTCACTACACATACTGAAACGTTATATACTACTATTTAAGAAAGTTACATTTACATCTGTATGTGAAGGGGCTAATATGTAAACCGATGCCAAACAGTAAAAAATAAAAATATCCGAACTCCAAGGAAAATTAGAACGGAACATTCCTAATATGATGGCGAAAACAATAGCTTGAACACACCAAACGAATGGACAACAACTGTAATATTCCTGATTTGGTACACGCATTTTATTACGTTAAAATGAATTAAACCTGGTTTTAAAGCTACATAAACCTCGCATTTGTATGACGGTTGCATACAATTCCACTACTGTGAGAACATAATAGGTAAAAGAATAAAAAAATAGGGTACATCAATGTTATAATCTTAATCACAAGTCTACACAAAATATCCACAAATAAAACCAAAAAGGCATCAAACAAGGCACATAAAAACGAAAAAAAAAATACAAAAATTTACCATAGAACAATAACACAATGACGAATTGAATAGGTACCATGCCACGTTAAAGTGATTTTACCAAAAGTTGTATATTGAACATGTCGTGAAAAAAACATTCGTCGTAACAAAGGATGCCCTTAAAGTGAAGCCAAATAGATTAGAGTGTCCTCTGAAAAAAAATTACCTTGCCCTTTTCAAACGCTGTATGAAACACTAAGAAACACATTAAATTCATCCTAATTAACTATTGTTTTCTTTTTACATCAAATCGCCATCAATGCAAATACTTAATACAGCGTACTATTTCAGTTACTAAAAATGTCTGTGAAAAACAATAAAAAACCCAGCAATATTTACAATTATTGTACATACATCATTAGTAATTGTGTAAGTACCCTTATCTGATATGTAAAAGTGAAATTAAAATTCTACTTTATAAAATTAACTTGCATTTGAGAGTGAATAGTCGCTTTTCAAAATTACTATAACATGCTATAACTTGTCAACAATCGTAATAAAGGATGTATGTTTTATCACTTTGCTGTGTCTTCTACTCTATCGATGTCTACACAAAATACTTTAAAAGCTTAAATTTAATAGTTACCTGACCTAAAGATTATTACTGGTCAGTCGTATTGTTTTTTTCACGAATTTGGGTGAATCTGGCTTCTTCCCTGAATAAATTTTTAGATACGTTCTTCAGAAAAGAAAGATTCTATTTCTTAATGTCATTACCACCTCTTAAACAACTTCGTTTAATTTTTCTTTTTTCGTGAAAGATTTTGAAATTGTCTAAATCTGTTTATAAATAAAAAATCCTCAATGTTGACCTTTTAATGTTGCCTTGCTGTTTATCTCTGAGAATTGATATAAATCATGATAGATGTTTTCCCATTCTAAAGCATTTACATTCACTCTATTTGTGTACATTATAATCATGACAATATCTAAATTATCTAGGAAGTTTAAAAAAAAAAGTGCAATATATTTCATTGAATACTATTAGAATCTTACCGATTTTACAGTTTGTATTTGTCTTTTATTTGTTTTTTTTTTCATAATGTGACCAATATAAACATATTAATTAATGTCTGAATGCTGAACGTCAAGTCGGTAATACTGAATATATTAGTAAGCAATGAACACATTTACAATCAAACATATGTTATTCAAGAAAGGTCCATTGTGAAAACTTGGCTGAAACTTAGGTGTTAATAAAAATTCAAATGTGTAGGAAAGTGGATGTTTATGGCTAAACCATTTACAAACCCACAGATGTTGAAATGATGCTTAATCTACAAAAAACGTAGATGTCTTTATTGTTCTTCCTTAACAAGGCATCGAATTAAATATTCGACGTTGCTGCGTCTGTTCACCCCTAAAACGGACGTCCCACTTTACCTATGATTTGCTTGCAGGAATTTAAGGAATCCGTGGATAATCAAATTCATTTATCACAAAATTCATATTCAGGTACAGCAAAATATTAAAATTGCGTGTAATCTTATCAAACCAACCTTGTTATCTAGTGTTTATCAATAAAAATAAACACATTTTTATATCTCTTTATAGGCATCAGGTGACTTTAAGGATACATATACCATCAAGTGCATAACATTTTCTAAAAATACAAATAATAATCAGAAACAGATATCTTATTTTTGAAAATGCATCAACTGAATTTTAGACTTTGCTCCTTAAACATAGTAATGTTATATCAGTATAAAAAGAGAAGTGTGTAGTTTATATCGGTGTGCTGATTAGTACTGTATATGTTATGCTAAACAAAACGCGTCTGAAATATCAGTTCAACCAACTGATTCCACATGGTGTGATTACTGGTAAGTCGATGAGAACGCAGTAATAAGATGTGTAAAATATGCAAAAAAAAGGATTGCATGTATTTTAAACGATTTTACTATTTCCTAGTTTATTAAATGTCAACTAAAATCATCGAATCATTTTGATTTGAGCGTCACTGATGTGTCTATTGCAAATAAAACTTTGCGTAACAATTTTAATCATGGTATCTCTAATGATATGAATTACCTATAACATGTATAATAAGATATACGTGTTTAATCTATAATAAATGTATTTCGATTATTGGAAAACGGAAAATGCTGCATAAAATGATAAAATCAACATCTGAATTGAGTTTTGATTTTTACAACATTTTGTCGTTACTGTTGCGATATTAAAAACATCACACATATTTCTTAATTCTCTGTACGTGATGTCAGACACTATTCAAACAAATAAAGTGAGTTTTAGAATTAACCAAAACTTCCGATGACGAGTGATCTTTTTGTTTTGTTGATTTTTTTTCATCTGAAAGACAATCTTTTAGTTAGTAAATTGTCAGAATTTGCTACGGTATTCTTTTCACTTTATATTCACACCAATCTAATGTTACAATGGCATAACAAAAATGGCTGAAACAACACAGAAAAGGCAAATTATATACTGTCCTCACGAACAATAAGTTGCTAATACAATCTTTATTATACTTTTCCGTGTCATTGTTAAAACAGAACAGGCATACGAAAAAATGTAACGTAGTTAGTGCATACTAGGTAATTATTCTAAAATGGGAACATTAGTGTCGTATTTACTTTTCTGATATTCGACCGAGTGTCTCGTTGAATCGTGTGGTGGGAGATGCATACACGCTTTTCTGTCAATGCATTCAATGTAGTGTTTGTTAGGCTTGAATAATTTCTTAATTTATGGTTCTTGACAGGATCTTATAAATAGATGAATTAAATGTTGAAGTCATTCTATGGTTTTGACTGAATCTGAATAATGAATTTAACGACATCAAAATATTTCTGGTTCTTATTAATTTCGTTTTAAAATAACAAGTTGTTGTTATTTTCACAGAAAAAAATAGTTTAATAAAGATTTCTATCCGTAAAATTCGAAACACGAAATGGAGAAACATGGCATAGGACCAGAATTGAATGATATCCAACCTGGTCTTTTCGGGACGAAATTAAACTTAGTGTACATAACAGACAATGCGCAAATTGAAAATGCAAAAACGGCAAAACATGCTGCAAAACAGGAAGAACATCAAATAGTTCATGCTGTTGTAGATTTGATGATAACTTTACTAGACAATCCATTACAAAACCGCAGGCACATATCTCACAATATTGAAAAGCTTCAACAAAATATCAAAATTATTCCAAAGCACTTGAATACATTAGCTGACCTTGCAGTCTTGTACAGTTATACCACTGCAGACGATAAGGCTTTGACGATATATGAGACAATTAAAGAAATCTTGATAAGCAATGATCCAAATGATATCAAAGAAAAAGCAGTGTGTGTTCTTGAACAAGGTTATGCGGTCTTGTGTGACGAATTCTCCCAAAACGAATTTGAAGCTCAACACAAATTGGCTGATTCTTTTCAACGTATGCAGTTAGAAAAAAATGTATCTGTTGGTAGGAAACACGACCATCTTTGCCAGGCCTCGAAACACACAATCATTGCGCAACAATTGCTGTATCGTGCACTCAACTGTAAAACTAAAGACGATGTTTGTTATGAAAAGAAATCAAGCATGAAGATGTTCAAAAAAGGGATACAACACATAAGAAATACTGCATATCCAAAGGAACTTGTTTATATATGGAAATATTATTATGCAAGAGCTTGTAACAGCGCGACGCTCATAACGAGTTGTAACGACATTAAAGCAGTTAAACTGTACTGGTCAATAATAAAAAAATTACCAACACATAACAAACAATATACCGTATATAGGGCACGTGCATATGCTTGTATTGGTCACAGACTCGTTACACCCAATGAGGTCTTCCATCAAAATATAAAGCATAGTAAATTATCACATGAGAAAAGATTCCAAGTTTTTATGAAAGATCCACTGTCTGCTTTTGATTATGCAAATGCTGAACACCCAGACGACGCGATTGTTCTAAATCGTAAAGAAAAGAGCTTGCTCTTTGTGTGTAAAACACCAGAACATGAATATCTTGGATATCTGACCGAGGCGGACAAAGCGCTATCCTTATCAATATCACTTAACACTCGTTTGGACCGTCTCAACTTTTCTACACGAATGAACGTCTACTTCGAAATGTCTTCTTTGAAACATACTTCTGCTGACAGTAGATACGATTTGTTACATAAGGCATTGGAAGACGGAAAAGCAGCAATACCGCTCAATTTGAAAGGCAAAGATGTCTGTAAAGTTGCTGAAATTTGTCAACGACTTGCGAAATTTCCTAAATTTTTCTTGTACGGACCACAAGCTGTAACAAGCAAAGACTACCTTCATATTGCTCTGGACTATCTGAATCAATATATCTGCGCAAAGGGTCAAACATATTTCCTAGCATTCGCAATCGGAACTATTCATTTTGACATGGGAGAATTTCGAACCTCTTTAGAATGGCATAAAAGAGCAGTCTTGCTGTCTGATTACAAACCTGCAATTGGTAATGTTAGAAAATTGTGCCTTTGTATTCTGAGATTAGAAGAGACAGCATCTGTTTATATAGAGTTTATCAATGCATTAACCTTTATTGCAAGCAAACTGGTTGATTTAGAATTCGTGAATGAACTAGTACCGGACAGTCTTTGGAATGAATATCTTGACAAGCTGTTGAGATTTCTTGACTTTTTAAAATCATTTCCACTAACAACGAAGCAGGTTGAAATTGCAGATTATTTGAAGAATGTTTTATTAAAGAAAACTCTCATTTCAGGCCAACAGTTGATACAAATATATAGAAAATGCCAGTACACACCGTCTACAAGAAACGACTTAGATTATGAAGTGAAAACTGCAAGTTTGCTTCATCCAGTAATTATGTCAGCAGGTGATAACCAGGACTTTGAATATGACTATTTTTCCATATTGAGTTATGAAAATTCCGGATGGATTCAATGTTTTCTTCAGAAGCAGCTGAGCACTCAGATGCTTTATAATGATATGACATTTACAGGTATATTTAAGCCTAATTAAAGTATTATGTTTATAAATATTACCATTTGAAATTTGTAAAAGGATATACATTGTAATCTTCGAAATTTAAAAAAAGTATTATTTTTGATGTTTTGAAAGAGTACATAGTAATACAGATCTGATCAACCCACCAACCAGTAATCTTAGTTTAGATAGGGACGACAGAGTTACTTCGTCAGTTGTTTGAATATGCATTGTTTTATTTTTATTAAAACGCAACAACAGGGAGCAGATGTTCATACCTATCTAAAAGGTCAAAGCATTAGTCAGAAAATATATCTTGTAATGCAAGCAGTTCAACTATTGTACCAATCTCAGAGTACTTTAATGAAGGGAAGGTCATTATAAACTAACAAAATTAAAAATAGAAAATCTAAGAAACGAAGGTCCAACCATTAAGTCATACCATCTAAAGAATGTTTGATACTTATTTGTTTATTTGTTACTCGTTTTAGCTTGTCCTGAGGCTATCAAATAGGACTCCTGTTCAACGTTATTGAAGTCGACAATTAACGGTATCAATAAAAGTCGAAAGGTCATACTTGTTCTTTCAAATGACTTTCTGACCAGAGAATGGAGCGTGCTGAAATCAATAATTACAGAAACGCTACAGAGAAGAAATGTCATTCTATTTGTTATTTCACTGGAAAATTGTAATGTGCCACCAGTAATAGATTCTGAACATTCATTGTACTTTGATTTCACCGACGAGAAGAACATTCCGATGGAAATTCAAAACTTGAAACTGGCATTGCTTTCAGTTTAATAACTAATAATGTGAATTATTTACGTGATGTTTTACAAATATTTATCTTATACAACTATGTCAAGAACTAGGACATGTTTATTGCAATATTTCTTTAAGTGTGTTTTTCTTTTATCAACAATTTTGTTGGTGCATTAAAGACGTTTGATTTTCCTTAGTCGCATCTACACATTCACTGTATGATTCAATGCAGTACAGCGACATAATAGTAGCATGTGTACATAGAATACATAACTTCAACCCGAAGTTTTTGGTGTGGTATGTGTTGCTCAGTCGTAAGTTTTCTATGTTGTGTTTTATGTACTGTTGTTAGTTTGTTTGTTTGTCTCTTTTATTTTCAGCCATGACGTTGTCAGATATTTTCGACTTTTGAGTATGAATTTCCATTTACTAGCGACAAGTACTGATATAAGTAAACGCAAAGTCAAATGCTTTACGAATACACTGGTTGGCTGGGCTGTTTTAAAACATTTTTGGATTAAAACATGACTATATATATATATATATATATATATATATATATATATATATATATATATATATATATATGTGTGTTTAAATTTTAAGAACAATTGTTTATGACATCACCTTATTCTACTTTCCAAAAAGCTGTTTTTTTTTTTAATCTGGAATGGAAAGCCAGGCCGTATGTCTTTTTCCTGCTTCATCTACGACACTCAATCTAGTCGAATCGGATCGGAAGACAGCGACCAAAACTTTGTGATTAGAGAAAGTGGTGTATGGTTACAGATATATCGGGTCATGTATGGAAAGATATAGAAAATTATTAAAAGCTATCCATAACGTTCCTCTATTCATAACAAACAACATACCACGCAACTTAATTGAAAACTATAATTGAATTTTAATTGAATTAAAATGATAGTATTTGTTTGCTAGTTCATTCTCCTAACTGTAACTCTTCAATAATCCATTCAGACAGCTGTCTACCCACTTTTTGAAATAACAATACAAAAATGAAACTAACAACGTTTGGGTTATCTATTTAAGTCAGTTATTAGATGATATACGTTTATTAATCTCTATCATATTATCGTTTTGGGATAATCTAATATAATATACCAGACCATTAGTTGTTGTTCAGATTGGTTCGATTTTTTATTCATGACTATGCCTCAAATCATTTCTAAACGTTATTGGTTTGATCCATTGTGACAGTGTTACGTGTAAATGCTTATATTCACGTTATATAAAACTCTTGTGGATAGTAGGCTTATTAGGAATAATACCATGTCTATTAACTTTCATTTTGAAAAAAAATATGTTAATATCAACGTATGCTAAGCGATTGAAAACACAATAATTAAATTAGACAAAACGTTACAAGCCGTGCGGGAATGTTAAATACTCATTGATTTATTAGTGTCTCCTTAAAGACTCAAATCAGGCAGTCCATGCATATTTGATATAGAGAAAGTCATATTGAAACCAGATCTCTATATTAACCCGTCATTATGCTGATCAAAGGTTGAGTCCGAGTTGTTTTCCTGACTGCCACACAGTCTATTAGGGAAAGTGATGTATGGTTACAGATATATCGGGACATTTATGAAAATATATTGAAAATAACGTTCGTTTATCTATAAACAACAACATACTACGAAACTTAATTGAAAACTATTAAATACTGATTTAATTAAAATAATAATTTTTGTTTGTTAGTTCAATCTCGCCAATCTCTGAAGTGTGTGATACATGTAATGTAATTATATCCTAATGCAGATTCCATCGAACAAAAAGTGTAAACTATGTTATATTTGACCTGTTCTTTCGGGCTTGTTTCATTAGTGGTATGCAATACCGTACACAAAGATTCCTTGATCTCAAAACATCTTTATTGTTAAACCCGCCAAAATGTTTTAATGGCGGATCTGACCCCTCATTATGCTTAGCATAGGTTTAGTATTGAGTTTTTTCAGGACTGCCACAAAGTTAAAATCTGACGAGTGTGATTCATATAATAAAATTCTATCTTAATGTTTATTCCACCTATCAAAAAGTATAAACTTTGTTATATTTAGCTTGCTTATTCGGTCTTTTTTTCATATATGGTATGCAATACCGTATATCAAGCTTATTTGATCTCAAGCCAATCTTAGTTGTTAAACCCGCCAAAGGTTTTGATGGGAGATCATACCCGTCATTGTGCTTATCATAGGTTAAGTCCCAAGTTGTTTTGATGACTGCCATGTGTGATAACAGTTATACAATTAAATCTGAACATGTTGAATGTAAATTGCACCGAACAAAAAGTGTAGACCAAGCTATACTTTACATGTCCTTTCGATCTTATTTTATCCGTGCTTAAGGATCACATTATTTCAAATAACAGTGTCCTTGTTTCTCAAATTAAAAAAAAAATAAATATTATGAATTGAAATCAAAATATGTTGACGTAATTTTTAATTAAAAGAAAATTAAAGTTAACTGAAATATAAATATTTTTATGAGACTTTTAATTTAAAAAAAAATAAGTTGTTCGGTATACTGTTTCCAAAAACCTGTCTAACCTTTGCGTTCAAAGGTCTTAAGACACCAGTTATATTGACTGGTCGAAGCAAAATATATGTATATGTTGTGTACATGTTATTTTTTTGTACACATTATTACTTGTACGAATACAACTGTACGTCAAGTAATTACTTGTCCAGTTTATATTGAGAAAAAGATAATAACTTGTACAAATTATTATTCTACCTTGGTCTATTTGCTGTTTACAACAACACAGTCCCTTTAACAATTAATCTTTTACTAATGGCAAAAGTATAAACTTGTAGCATGTAACACGTACTTTTTTTTTGATAAATTTTATGGCAAATCTGTTCAGTTTAGTAGGCATTACTAAGGTGTAAAGATGGAAAACATCGTAAAAAAGAAATTTCATGACGAAATAGATAAGTTGTAAGATAACAATAAAATTCTCTTATAATTCAGTATTTAAGAATTGAATGCTTCTTTTTGTAAATTCATTGGGGGTGTAAAATCGTTGACCAAAGTGCATTGTGTATGAAGTGCGACAGCACTTCATTCTAAAAATGTGCGCACGCTCAACGCTTTTACAACCCTATGACATTTCAAAAAGGAGTATTCAATACTTATAATTACATTTTTTAGCTAGGATCATGAAAACACGATTTCTATTAAGTGTTTCTTTAATTTACCTGTACACTTTATTTTGGGAGCTCGTATCAGCATGAATGTTACATTTCATTGTGGAATGAATGTTAATATCAGAAGGACGCGATATTGCTGTTAGCCAATCAAATTAACGTATCATAATGAAACATAAATGTAATGTAATTATTCACACATGAAAGATGAAAAGATACTATAAGTAATGTAAAGGAAGCAAAATTCAGTTCCAAAAAAACAGCTCATCAAAATAAATCTTAAGATGGAATGGTGTTTTGAATGTAGCAGGAATTGCAAAGGAGACGAAAGTATTTGTTATTGTATAGTTGATGAACTTTACCCTCTGATTAAAACAGCACATTCTGGAGTTAGTCATAGAGGCATACAAAAAACTAAAAAGGAGTTAAAAAAAAACAATTTGCCAATATAAGCAGAGAAATTATCCGGATCACAGATGTGTGAACATTTTGAAAAAAAGTTGCTCTTCCTATCACTACTACAGTCTGTAATCCTCGTTGTCAAGTCAAAGGCAAATATTTTATTGTCAGGTAGACCTTGTTTACTATCAATCATGTCCAGATGGAAAATATAAGTGGATCATGTACTTCCAGGATCACTGTACCAAATTCAGTGTACTGTGCCCTTTAAAGACAAAAGAGCAGCTAAAGTGGCATACCAGCTAACTGACATTTCGTTTTTTACTTTTGTGAGCTCCACATATCCTGCGAATTTATAATGGAAAGCAATTTACGGCTAATGAAATTATAGAAATTAAACGCCTTTGACCAGAGCTTAAATTGGTAGCATGGTATACCACGTCACCCTCAAAGTCAGGGGTCTGTTAAAAGAGAGAACGCTGACATAAAGAGTATGATGATTTCATGGACACACGAGAACAAATGACACTGGTCTGAATGATTAAGATTTGTGCAATTCAATAAAAAAAAACAAGTATTATCATAATCATAATCATGGGCTGGCGATACATGATAATAATAATTTAACCAAACTGTCGGAGAACAATTGAATCTATTCCTCAATTGGAAATATAATAAATCAAAATAATTGGTAGTAGTCCGTATTACATGTTAAGCCCAATTTGCCTAAGGTGTCATGTTAGCTGAAGTTATTACTTAAAAAACAGAAGGAAGAAACAAATATAACTCAAATATAGCGTGTTGTACAAGTAATTATCTATTTCTCAACAAAAATTGTACAGGTACTTACTCGTACAATTATATTTGTACAAGTAATTACTTGTATGAAGGCATCGTACACGTAATTACTTGTACAAAGTTTTTGTACTGGTAATAACCTGTACAAAATAATAATATGTACACGACATATACACTAGCCACTCTTAAAAATCAGACATATAGTAAAGATGTAAAGATGTAACCTGTGTTTACGTTCAAGTTTTACATAAAGTTAACATTTAAAGCAACAACATATCAGAATGAATATATTATACATGCATGTATAACGAAAATTTATGAAGTTCCAACATAGTTAAATCAAAATTAAATTAAAGTTAAATTAAGAAAAACTCGAATGTGAATTGTGGACGTAGAATAGAAAATTAGATCTTTCAGAGATAATATGAGAGTTTTTTTTTGTGTTTTTATTCCTAATGGTTGTGTTTTTTTATTAAAGATGATCATCCGGAATGATTGCTAATAAAACAACTCTCCACAATTGCCCATATGACACATACATTAACAGCTATATGTCACTGAACGACCATCAACAATGAGCAAAACCCATACCGCATAGTCATCTATAAAAGGCCCCGAAATCACATATGTAAAACACGAGAAAACTAATTGTTCGTTACTAACATCATGAAGATGTAGAAAAAAATGTGGTTAAAGTTTAAAGAAATTTCAAATATTAAAATATAATGGAGTTGAAAATGAAACCATCGTATTTTACATGTTAAACCATTCCGAATTTCCTCCTTCAAAATTAATATTGTTACCAATTCGTGTCCTTGATTAAAACACGACATAATTCATCATTTAAATACCTGAAGAAAATCAATGATATGAATGCAACGCATTTGATGAATTGGAATTATTAGGGAAATGTCCAATGTGCTTTCCTCGTCTCTTTGAAAGATTGGGTTTAACCTTGGTTTGTATTACATTTGACAAGTCATGATATAACATATTTGTTTGTTTCAGGAGTGTCATTATTAGTACTGTATTAAGTGCATGTCAAGCTTGGCAACGAATTTGTATTAGTTTTACTTTCATAAGATAAACGTCATAGTTCAACATGTTATCATTATGCAACACTTGACACATATACGTAATTCGAACACTAGTTTATGATAACAACGTACATACATGAGAGTAAGTTAATGCTTTCTAGAAATCAAATTCATTACATTGAACTTCACGTGATATAACATGTGTATTTCTTCAACATTTACCAAAACTGCAACCATCTGTGTTTTGTAACAAGCCTGTGCTTACCTGTATAACGAGGACAATATTTACAACAGATTTAATTAACTTTGTGATTGTTTGCCCGAATTTATCTATCATGTTTGTCCTTTACGGTTTCAAACACTTTAATTTTTAGCAAGTTTAGGGTTTTTAAGACGTTCGTCCTCAAGCATCACAGAGGATATATTATTTTTAATCATTTCAACATATTGAGCCAAATAATTGATTATTTACCCGACTTTGGCTAAACAATTTGTCCTTTTTGGTTTTATCAACTTTTTATTTTTCTAATAAGCTTTGGATGTTTAAAAACGTTTGTCCACAAGCATCACCAACGAAACATCATGATCAGCTGTCACCATAGTACAGTAAACGTGATAAGATTTATGATATGACAGTAATTTTGAAATATACCTATCTGTCTTAAATGACACAAATGATTATTTCGTGCATCAACAAGATCACAATGGTTACATTGTTTAACTTCTTTAAGTTGTTTTTACGTTTCCACAAACTTTGGACAACCATATGATAATCCAATGAAAGATGAGAAACTTACAAGGCATATCTAAAGCGTGAAGACAGATTCAAATCTTGTCTATGAATTCAATAAACGTTGTTCAATTTGGTAGGTAGTATTCTGTCTAGTGTTACATTGATTTTTCTTTCTTTCTTAATTTTTTATGCCCTCATGGTCACTTCTACATTCCGTTTCGAAATGAATATGCAATGTATTGCATATACAGTATAAAGGACAATACAATTAAATTCGATTAAAATCTTAAACATCTGAATTATAAGAAAAATATTTATGAGTAAATGTACAATCTACATCAAGCGCTCTAAAATCTTTTCATACTTTTCTTTTGCATTAAAAAAAAAAAGGTAAATACAATGAAAAACTACAAAAAACTAACTTGTATTTCTCAAATGCACATTTGTAAATATTCAATGACGCTCTCCTCCCCCTCCCAAAAAAAACAATAAAAAAAAAAGAACAAACAAAAGAATAGAAAAAAATTAAAAAATATACGAATATGACACCTGTTAGCTATATAACAAGGTTTAAACCTTAATTTTCTACATTAAGCAATGCCCGTAACAAGTACGGATTACATGTTTGTCAGTTGTTTTATATTTGTTTGATGTGGTTCAATGATTCGTTTTGACATTTAATAAAGGAAATTCCGTTTTGGTTTTCACTTTGAAAACTACGGTTAACCCCGCAAAACAATTAATTAAATTAAAACAAAATGTTGTTTGCTATTAGTTGACAATCAATATTGAAAATACACTTTTCATATTATTTGTTGAAATGATAGTCTTATAATTCTGTCGAAACATAGGTTTTCTTTCATAAAATGCAAAAATCGTAAACGGCAAATTCATACGTACAGACTAGGCGAAATGTTTGTTTCTACCAAATTTATAAAAAGCTTAGTATTCATTCAACAAATGACCCCATATTGAGTACACCATATCGTTTACAAAGAGAAGACTTTTGGATAAGAGAATTGGGAACAGCCATTCCCTATGGATGCAATGACAAAATTGATGGTGTAGGTATTTTGTCTAGTCCCAGATGTAGTACTGTCAATACATTACAATTATTTGATACTTCTGCTCGACGAAATAGAAGTCATGGTCACAGAAAATATATACCACCTGCTGTGTACACCGTGACAATTGATAGTCTGTTAACGTCTGTTCAAAAACCTTTAGGAATTCATCATATCAGAACTAAATTATACTCCATTCCATTGTCAACACTTGTTTTACTATTTCAAGGGGCCCAAAATACTTCCGTTACTGATTCTTGTTATGTTTTGTATAGATTAGTTGCAATAATCATGGACATTGCTAACCATAGACTATTCAAACCCGTATCGACTACATCCAAAAATGAGGAAAAACGTAATGTTTTTAAGGTAGAATTCGCCAATAAAGCTTAGATGCTGTAAATATTAGCAAAATTTTCCATCAGAAATCTGTACAAAAAACTATACCTGATTACTTCAAAAATAAAGCTACACCTGTTATTTCTTATACTTACACCAAGTCTATTGAATCCAAGATTTTCAACCACAAGAGAGTTTTGGAGGCCTTTAACCTCAAAGATGTGAAATCCAAGCCTCCGGATTGCTTTTGTGCATCGTCACAATACAAGTATAGTCCAGCTGGTCATGTTATTACTGGTGACCTTGGCATCGTTACCAATGAACAACTAAGAGAGTTGTTAGCCAAGGGACCAAAATATAGAATTCCCCAGCCCATCAACTGGAAAAATAATTTCAAGTTACTGATGGATGCAGTTGAGGACTATGCAAGAAAATGGGTAAAGCGCAAACCAGACGAACCAGAACTGGATACTTTGTCTGAATGGATTAAAGCTATTCGATCATGCATTCAGAAGCGCATTCAAAAACAACGACGCAATATGAGCACAAGAGTTACTAACCCTTTCAAAAATCAGGATGTTGTGGATGCTTTAACCTCTTTGCATGACAAATATGTCGTTGTTCCAGCAGATAAAGCCTCCAATAATATTGTCTTTATATGTAAAAACCATTATTTGCAATGTCTCACAACAGAGCTTGGAATAAATAGAACTACTGGTAGCCCTACATATTCTTTAACATCATTTACCAAGGACGAAATTTTACAAAATCACAAATCTGTCCTTCTTTCTTTTGGTATCAACATCAAAGAAAACGAAGAAAATTTACCATCATTATACTGGATAACAAAACTACACAAAACTCCACATAAAGAACGATACATAGCTGGGTCATCAAAAAGGTCGACTAAACATCTTTCAAAGTACTGACTACTATTCTTTTTACAGTTAAAGATGGGCTTCAAAAATATTGTGATGAGATATATTCTACCAGTGGTGTTAACCAGATGTGGATTCTCAAAAATTCGAAAGATCTACTGCTTAATCTTCGATCACAATCTTTGCAATTTTGCAGCAACATGAAGACTTTTGATTTTTCTACGCTTTACACTACTATTCCCCATGCTCAGTTGAAAGATCGACTTCACCATCTCATTAAACAGCGCTTTTTCTATAAAAATGGGAATCGTAGATACAAATTTCTTGTTTTGGGTTACAATAATTCATATTTTGTGAAAAACCACACTGAATCTACCAGAAAATATACTGAAGATGATATTATTAAAATGCTGGACTTTTTGATCGACAATATATTTGTTGAGTTTGGAGGATTTGTATTTCAACAGACAGTCGGTATTCCAATGGGAACTAATTGTGCACCCCTACTGGTCGATTTGTTTTTGTACTCGTATGAAGCAGAATTCATTCAGAACCTTCTAAAAGACAAAAAGAAAAAGCCCCTTGCGAAATTCTTTAATTTTACTTTCCGATATATTGATGATGTTCTATCATTGAATAACCCATATTTCAGCCAATACTTACATCTCATATATCCCAGTGAACTTGAAATTAAGGATACTACTGATACTAGAAGGACTACATCATACCTTGATCTTTTCCACGATATTGACACAGATGGACGACTTCACACGAAAATCTATGATAAACGGGACGATTTCAACTTCCGAATTATCAATTTCCCATTTCTCAGCAGTAACACACCCTCTGCCCCTTCTTATAGTGTTTACATATCTCAATTGATACGTTATTCTCGTGCTTGTTCGCACTATACGGACTTCATATACAGGAGTGTGCTCCTTACACAGAAACTGCTCCAACAAAGTTATGAGGAGGACAGATTAAAAATGACACTCCGTAAATTTTACGGACACCATCACGAATTGGTTAGTCCATACGATGTGTCTTTGTCCAAACTAACTAAGGACATTTTTACCACGTGTTAGATTGTGGTTTGTCACTACGTCGTCTGATCTTTTAATTACCGAACGTGACTTATTCCCGATTGTGACTGTTTTGCTAAGTGTGAAACCGCATTGCTAATAGACGTGTCACGGTACCTTTCCATCCCAAATTCATGTATTTAATTTTTATGTTATATTTGTTATTCTCGTCGGATTGTGTCAAATGTCTTAACGTCTTTTCTGTTATTTTCGTGTGTTATGGTAAAGATAATTAATCACCCCCTTCATTTATTAGATTTTAGTTTGGTTCAACAAAATTTATACGATATATTTGGTTTACAGTTTGATTCAGAAGAAACACCGAAATAGCTAGATAATACGACTAATTATCTAATTACTACCACAATTTGATATTAATAAGTATTGTAATGTTCATTGTTATTAATAAATGTAATGTCAGTATTACAAATCTAATCTTGAATCAATCCTAATCCTATTTTTTTTTTGGGAAATATTTTTACCAATTCAATTGTGACGTCACTTTGTGTGTATTTTTAGAATTTCAAATGTGACGTCACTTTGTGCGTTGATGCTTTGGCTAACTCGGCTGTGTATTTTTATATGTTTAATAAAGTTGTTTTATGTAATGTATCCGTTTTTATTCTGTAGTTAGTCCCCACTTCGGTTTTATCATGTATATCTATTATATAGTCATTTTATAAAATTTACTGTTTGCAAAATTATAAATTATTCTAAATAATAAGGATATTCTTGTCCCAGGCAGAAAACCCTGGCCGTGTTAGGCGCAACTTTTTGGAAGTTTTGGTCCTCGGTGCTCTTCGGCTTTGTCTTGTTTTGACTTTCAAGCTTTTTTCATCTGAGCGTCACTGGATGGTCTTGTGTGTACGAGACGCACGTCTGGCGTATTGAATTTTAAGCCTAGTACCTTTTGTTAGCTATTATTCGTGTGTTTCTTTGTCCTAAATGTTATCCCATTTATTTGTATTGTGGTCCTGTCATGTGATGTTGTCGTTTTGGTGTTGTGTTTGACGTTGCCATTAAAGCGGGAGGTTTGACATGCCACAAAACCAGGTTCAACCCACCATTTTTTTCTTAAAATGTCCTGTACCAAGTCAAGAAAATGGCCATTGTTATATTATAGTTCGTTTCTGTGTGAGTTACATTTTTAGTGTTGTGTTTTTGTTGTGTCGTTGTTCTCCTCTTATATTTGATGCGTTTCCATCAGTTTTAGTTTGTAACCCGGATTTGTTTTTATCTCTATCGATTTATGAGTTTCGAACAGCGGTATACTACTGTTGCCTTTATAAGTGTAATAGTTGCAAATACACACTACGTATGATATTTAATTCCATTTCTTTACTATGACATTTTTGTTAATTTTAGTTTTCAAAGTGTAAGCCAAAAAAGAAAACAACTCTTATATTCCTGATTAGTACGGACATTACCTTTTATAGATAACTAAAGATTCATTATAGTTGTATAGCTAACATGTACCACAGTCGTATACATTTTGAAGATGCAGTGCGGACTGACAAATGTATAACAATCCATACGAGAAAACTAACGGCCTATTTTATGTACAAAAAATGAACGAAAAAAAATATGTTACACATCAACAAACGACAACCACTGTATTACAGGCTCCTGACCATACATACAGAATGTGGCGGGGTTAAACATGTAAGCGGGATGCTAACCCTCCCCATAACCTGGGACAGGGGTGTAATATTACAACAAAAGAACGAACTATAAAAATCAGTTGGAAAACAGTTGAAAAAGGCTTAACTCATCAGATGGATACAAATAGAAATACTACACAGAGTGGACGTGGCCGGGTACTTGTATATCCCAACAACAAACAGACACTACGTACAGATCTGAGAGTAATTGCAGTTACTGATAGCTAGTTCAAAGCCAATAAATACTAATTAAAAAATCATGCATCTAAGACTAAATAAACCCTGTTTGCATTAATTAATCAACGTCGTTTCATAAATTTAAAAAAAAGTAACTCAGATTTTCCGAAAATACAAAGTGTAGTCATAAATAGATAAGGACTAAAAATGCCGGCTTTCTACTGTTGATTTAGTATTTCCCTCTACTACGTATATAAATTATGGTGAGTCAGATAAGAGGTGTAGATATACTTTGGTCTGATAAATAGTAACATAAAGGACAAACTTTGTAAAGTGATTCATATTGATTTGTGGGAATAAACGTTACGTAAGTTCTGTTGATCAATTATTTCAGGTTTGGTTAATGTCGAATGTGTTAAACTAAAGAAATACGCTATTTAAATGAAAATATGATTAACAGTGAACATATTGAATTTCATGTATTGAAGTAAAAAAATCATTTGACAATTTCTTACGTTCCTGTACCATAATCAAAACGCTGACTAGATATGTGAAAAATACTGATATTGGTAAGTACTTATTGTTATTCAGAACAAGTCTGTCTAATATCTAGTATCTGATATATATATAAGTTTATGTTAATATCATGCTTTGAAAGTCTATACATGTTCTTGACCAACGACCATCATACATGTTTGCAAACACTTTTTTTTTGGTTAAATCCCGTGAAGCCAATTACATCGGAACGTTTGCTTTACTTTTCAGATGTTGGTAATTTGTACTTCTTTTTGCAAGCTTTATGTTTAGTTACAATAGCTGTTGTTTGACACTCTGCTTTATATCTGAGACAATTAAAGAATTTGTTTTACTAATGAGTTTAAATATCTCTCCGGTATTGTTTGCCTGTCTTTTACATGATATTTTCATAATGTTCCATGCCACTATTGTTTCTTGGTTGACTTACTAAACAATAAGTTATCTATTCTTTTTTCCCACTTGATACCAAAAGTGTTTTGTCTCGTCAAAAATGCAGAACAACAAAAACGATATTTCTAGCTTGTTCATGATGCCTATGATACCATATTCAGTAATCTATGTGTTGAACAATTATTTCATTTATTGTTTTTGTGTTTGCATCTCAAAATATATATTCTGAAGATGCAATTTAGAAAAAAAAATGTTATGTTTGTTAAACAAATTGTTCGCTAGGAAGAAAATAATAGATATAAAGAAAACGAAACTTCATTATTGAACTAGTGTTTTAACTAGAAACATTGGTATGGCTGTCTAATATCGTTAGTTGTAAAATGTATTATATTATGATGCTTATCGAGGTTTAAGTTTCTATTGTGTTCATGAAATATCTTTATTGTTTAAACAAAGAAAAACATAGCATGCAAGACGGAGGAAGCTAACGAGCTTAATTAACATTTTTTTTTTATAAAACATCGATGTACATTTTGTATATCAACTAATTACATATACCATGATTAAGGACGTCTACGTCAGACGCCCCAATTTTTTTGTCAAATACAGCTTAAGTGAGGTGTGGTGTTTTGATATAATAAATTTTGATTTATTGTCCTTCATTTTTGCGTATATACTTAGTCCATATGTAATTTCGTGACTCTTTGTTATAAGAGTTGTTTCTTTTTTTTAAGTAATTACGACTTTATTACAAAATTGACTGCTGTGCAAAACATTTTGCGGCTTTTACCCATTATGTCTGTTTGTTTTGCTGGTGTTCAAAGTATTGTCAGATGTGTAGCTACATGTAGCTTTATAATCAGGATTAAATCACCATTGTCTACATAAGTGAATGTCTATCAAATCAGGAAAAGACAGTCGATTTTCATTCTTTAGATGTGTTTGAGCTTTTGATTTATTTCATATAGAACCTACCGTTTTGGATTTACCTTGCAGTTCGATATTTGTGTTATTTTACTTTTAAAGACAACATTTAGTCCTTTAAGGTAGTATGGGTGTCTTTCGCCATCTTGAATTGCAAATAACAGAGAACATTTGGATCTGATTTTCATTTAAGTACTGGTATGCAAAATTTGATGAAGAATGCAGATAATTAATTTGAATGATCATTTAAAAGAACAAATTTATAGGATATTAACTTATAAATATTAAAATGGTTACAAGCGTAGATTATTTTTGTTTGATTTTTAATATTTCTAAAATTGGCATTGTAAGGTGAGGTACTCTCAAATAGTGCATTTTCTGACGGAATCTACATGGAATTTTGCTATCTATATTTTAGACGGAAAAAACGTACGGTGATCCTTTCATTTCTTTTCATATTCTCAAAACATTTTCTAAAAGCTATCTTGTCGTATTTTATTTCAAAGTTGTATCATTTAGTTTAGCATCTAATCACACAATGATGTTTTTTCTTGTATAATCCCTACAAATTGTGTCGTTTTGTCACAACATGTAGCTTGAGAAAATGCTCGGTGACCTATTTTTTTTTATTATAATTTGGAGCATATCACAATATATATACTACGTTTTGGCAAAGTATGAACAAATTCTATCATTTTTAATAAAGACACCCGTACCACATGAAAGGTTGCAATTTGTAAATACAGCTGTTTCACAAACCACGCATCTTTGGAGGATATATATACTTTGGTTATATTTACTTACATGTACTGCTTCGCAGATATGATATGTATAATTCATTTCGTAGAGACATAACTTAGAAATGTAAACCAATAAATATACACATGCATAGCGGTCAAATTAATATCTGTGGACATTCATAAATGAATTTAGAGTTATTACAGAATTTTTTAATATAATAATATATATTTTAACTCTAAGAAAATCAGGGCATATAAATGTTAAACATATGCCTATATGTCATGTATATTGAGAAAAATGTATACCCTTGAACAACAATTAGTGCATATGAGCTTTCCATTATAGGATATACATTTGTACGGATCTTTAAAGAAAAAGTAGTACAGTTTTAGCCGTAAAAGGAGTTCTTATGGGAAATTGCACTGTATACATTTACATAATTGCAACCGAAAGCTTTGTATGTCAAGAAATCACATTACGTCGTTTAACGTTTTTTCATTACCAGGCAATACCAGGTTGTGTTGTTTTTGTTAGTTTGAATATTTCTTTCGTATCTTTCTAATTTCTATAACATAATATTGAATTATATCTTTAGCCATGCCTTATATACAAATATGTTATATATTTGTTCTAAGTAGCAATCGGTTCCAGGTCGTTGTTCATATACAGTGTATATTATACCATAAAGTATCAATGCATTCTATTTATGAAAAATACAGTTATTCGAATTATGAACCCTACCATTTTCCAAATCGTTGTAACTGAACAGGTGTGCTTCGAACCATACAAATTATCCTGCAGATACATTACGCATACCTTTTTTTATTTTTTTTTTGAATTCACAGTCTTAACTCATGTTTAACTAATCATGCTGTTTTATATATAAAATCATATACATTTTATCAAGCTGATCTTGCTACAGATTACTATACTATTTTGGGTTTGCTCATTATTCTCTATAGTTTGTTTAACTGTAGTAAAATGATGGTTGATTTATGCAAAATATGAAAAATTATGTACTTTTAATTGTGTCATCCCTACGATTTTGTTTTTTGTTTTTGTTTTAATAGATCAAGGATGTTTACGAGTTTTGAATATCGAGCTTCTGAGAAGTTCAAATATTTCCAAAACACCGAATGTAATACCTAAATTGATCAATGACGTGCCTTCTGTTTTTTTGGAACGTTTTTAAAAAAGGGACGAAAGATACCAGAGAGACATTAAAACTCATAGATCAAAAATAAACTGACAACGCCATGGCTAAAAAAGAAAACAAGAAACAGACAAATAAAAGTGTATAAGACCCAACATAGAAAACTAAAGACTTAGCAACACGAATTCCACACAAATTAAGGGTGATCTCAGGTGCTCTGGAAGAGTGAGTAGATCCTGCTCCACATGTGGCACCCGTCGGTTGCCTCTTGAATGCGATACCAAAGTTTAGTGTAATTTCCACTCTTTTTTAATTTGATATGATATGTTTTTAATACCTATACATTTTTTTTTTATTGCAGAGGGAATACTCTTTACAGGCTGCTGCTTCTATTAACTGAAACGGAAACGGCATGGAGACCAAGAAACCAGAATTGAACGACATCTGTCCCGGCTTATTCAGTATAAAATTAAACATGATGCATACATCAAATCAAGCGTGGATTGATAATCGGAAAAAAAAGCGTTACACAATGCGAAAGACAAAGAACATCAAATAGTTCAAGATGTTGTTGATTTAATGCTGATTGTATTGGATAGTCCATCACAAAAACGTCGAAACAAAGCGAACAATTTTGAAAAGCTTGAAAGTAAGATGAGGCACAACGAAAATCATTTAAATACATTAGCTGACCTTGCAGTATTTAATAGAAACAGCAATTTACCAGAAAAGGCTGCAATTTTAGAAGAGAGAATAGATACAATCTTGAAAAGCGGTGATCCGAATGACATTATTGAAAAAGCTATTAGTGTCCTTGAACAAAGTTATGCTGCTTTATTTGAAGAATACACAGGAAGCGGAATTGAAGCACAGCAAATGTTACTAGAATCTTTACAACTAATCAAGGTTGAACAAAGTACTGCTATAGGAGAAAAGAACAATGTTCTTCGTCAGGCCTCAAATTACACACAGGATGCACGACGACTGATGTTTCAAGCACTAAACTGTAAAACAAATGACAGTTTCTTTGATAAAAATTCTAGTGTGGAATTGCTCGAAAAAGGATTGCAATATCTCTCAAATACTTCGTACCCTAAAGAAAAATATTACGTTTGGAAATTTTACTATGCAATGGCTTACAGTAGAATGCCTGACATTGAGGTGGCCACAAGCAACAAAACATCCATAAGTGAGACAGCTGTAAATCTATTCTGGTCAGTAATTGAAAACGTACCAAAGGACAACGAATGCTTCACTATTTATAGAGCTCGTTCATATGCGTATATTGGCCATATTCTTATTTCCACACATAAACCCTCCGATGCCTACCCAAGTTACAGCTCATATGAAAATGACAAACAATTTCAAGCCCTTCTTAGTACTCCTCTGTCTTCTTTTCAATGTGCTAATAATGAACTTTCTGATGATGAGGTTGTTCTTAGTCGAGAGGGAATGAGTCTTTGGTTATTGTACAAGTTCGGTCCGGCTAAAAACATCGAATATCTGGAAAAATCTGAAAGACAATTATCGTCTTCCATATTACAAAACCCCTGCTTGCGCCGGTTTGATTTTTCCACCAGAATGAAAGTCTTTTTGGAAATGTCCTCTTTGGAAGGTTTTCCTCTTGGAAGAAGGGAAGATTTATTAAAGAAGGCGTTAGCGGACGGGAAAACGTCAGTTAGGCTAAATTTGAACGCAAGGGATGTGTGTAAAGTCGCTGAAATTTGTCAAAGACTTGCTAAGTTTCCGAAATTTTACAGGAATGGACCAGAAGCCGTTTCAAACAATGAGTACTTACATGCAGCCCTTGATTACCTTAACCAGTGCTTTAACGCAAAGGGTCAAAATTATTTCACAGCATTCACATTTGGGGCAATTTATTTTGATTTAGGAGAATTTAGGACCGCATCAGAATGGCATAAGAGAGCATTCATGATGTCAAATTTTACGTTCGGAAATGGAAATATCCAACAATTAATATTTTCAATTTTGAGATTGGGAGAGGAATCAAATATGTACGAGGAGTTCATTCATACGTTAACATATATAGCTAGAAAACGAAAGGACGTAGAATTCCTTCGTAAAATAGTACCAAAAGTTCATGGGGATGACTATCTAAGAAGTCCTTCAAAATGTTTGATTTTCTTGCAAACCTTCCCACTCACGGCAGAGCAGGTTAAAATAGCGGAGAGTTTGAAAGCTAGTTTAATCAAGAAAGGCGTCTTAAAAGCTGACCAGTTAGGTGACAGTCAGTACAAAATATCTACCACACAAGTCGTTGAATATGACGTAAAACCGAAAATTGTGTATCAACGTGTTCAAATGGAGACGGAACCTGTGGATGTTCAACACAACTGGAGATATGATTTCTGTATTATCACGAGTGGAGTTAATACTGGTTGGGTTCAATGCTTTCTACAACATCAGCTGAGCATACAAATGGTCGATAGTGACAAGATCTTTAAAGGTAGCAATACAATATTATATTATCGAGCGTATCATAAATCCCCATTCAAATCACAGAAAGTATCAGACAATTTCTATTTTAACACTCACAACGCTAGTATTTATGGTATAGACACATGCTTACTTTGTTGTTGATTCTCTAGCAAACAAAACTGTCACCCATACAGTGTCCATTTAGCAGTGAGAAATGCAGTCGTACATACTAGGACAATATGATTTATATTAAAAGCCTTATGTAGGTAGCCATTATGTATGTCTCACACTACAATTGCTTTCTCTTAGTGATCGGCACTATTATTTTGGTTTATTCTTTGAATTTCTAATCCTTCATCCCTGTTCACAAACGTTGCAAAACACAACACACTTTTACAATGTGATTTAAACCAGAAAATCCCTGAATTATTTGCCGTTAGGAAAAGTACACTCTATCATGTTATGTGATTAATGTATCCTTTTGAGTGAAAAAACAGATTTATAACATGTTTAATGATTTGTTTGTCAATAGAATTATTCAAACATATCTTCATTGATTACTATAATTGAAATAAAACACAAACGCATATATTATTAAGTTGGCTTATTGCCAAATAATTGTAATTCGTTTTAGGTTTTGCTGGAATTGATTATGACTCTTGTACAACATTATTGGAGACGACCATGGAAGGTATAAAGAAAAGTCGGAAAATCATAATAGTTCTATCCAAAGACTTTCTGACAAGAGAATGGTGTCTGCTGAAACAGATAATTACTGCAACAGTACAGAAAAGATCAGAATCCTTATTGATCATTTTACTTGAAAAGTGTGATGTGCCGTTGGAGATAGATGGTAACCATTTATCTAATTTTGATTTCACTGATGAAATGAAGATTCCTTTCGAAATTCAACATTTAAAGTTGGCTTTACTTGAAAACTGATTGATTGAAGACAAAATCATTTGTTCGCTCCATTTCTAATATTATGAATTTTGAAGGCGTCACTGTGATTTTGATTTGAAGAACAGCTACACAAGGCGCTGTTCCTTTGCTCTTTTGCTGTGCAAATTTGACTGATTGTGTGTCCAGAAGGGATACCCTTTATCATTGGTTTCTAATTAGCATTACTCACATGTAGATTCTCATCTTTTGAAATATCTTAATGTGATCTGCATGTGTAGTCAATGAGAAAGTGTATGGAATTTATCTGATGGAATCTTAAAATTCATAATAATTGTCGCTTGCTTTCATTATTATTGTTTACTTTGAAGGAAGGCATTCATATTTGCAATGCTTAAGATGATTAAAAAGACCTTCTTGGAAATCGGCTTACCATCAAATCATTCTTTTGCATCTATTTTTTTTACATTGCTATCTTATATAATAAGAAATTGCTCATGTTCAAAAGGTTTATTATAGAAGTATGTCGTACCATGATATGCAGATTTCAAAGTTTGTATTTATCTTTGACAACTCATACTCAGTAAAGCTTAACAAAAACGTTCAGCTATTTCTATCATCGTACAACATGGACAATTGACCTAAAAGACGGTAGACATGATTGGAATTATTTTGCATGTTAAGGTAAATTATATAGTGATATGATTATTTATTTGTGTATATTTACTGATGAAGAGTTTAAGTGTCTTTTTTAGCTCAAGTTTGACTTTTTGTGTTAGTGTATTTTAGTTATTTTTTGGAAAGCGGGGGAGGGGAGTAAGGTGCACTAAAAATTCTGATACACAATACATTGTATTGTAAATCTTAAAAAAAAAAACCTGTGAAAGATTTAATAAAACCCTTTTCTTCACATGACTGTTGTTTGCCGGTATAAACCATACATTTGGTCTTTAGATCTTACTTACAGACCTTGTATTTTTTCAATAAATGGTACTCAAACACCGTGTAAGTGGTCATTACTTGTTACTTTTAGACAATTTAATTAGTCAATAGATTTGAGTAAAATATCATGTATTTTTGTGAATAGAAGTTGACAACATACCAAGTATATGGTTATTAAATGCTACTTATGGACCATGTATTTGAATGAATAGATGTTAGTAACATACCATGTTTATGGGGCTATTCATGCTACTTGTATTTGGTCACTAGATCATTATTTGGTTAAAATATGCTGGTAACAAACCATGTATTTTGTCAAAAGATACTACTGACAAACCATATTCTGATCAATGATATACATGTATGGTTATATACTAGATAATTGAACTGTAAATTTTAATTATAGACTGTGTATTTGGTCTATATACCATGTAAACGGTCAGTAAATGTTGATAATATACAATATACGTTATATGTATAGACCTATTATAGACCACGATGTATCTGATCTTTACATGTTGGAAATATACCACAAATATCTGTTACTAATATACCAGGTGTTTGGTCAAACGAAAGTGATAATTAAATGTACATTGTATATAGACATTTTTTGGCCGCTGAATAAAAGTAATTAAACGAGTTGTTATTTTATTTCAAAAATAGTATTTGTTTAATCATAACAAAATCTTTTTTATTGTCAAGACATGAATAGGTCATAGCAAAAAGATAAGATATCACTATAGGCCGCTTGAGGAGCATTTTGTGTAGTTGTTATCGTTTGTTGATGTAATTTATATGTATACATCGTTTTTTTATATAGATAAGACCGTATTAGTCCGTTGGTTTTCCTGTCTGATTTTTTTCATTCTAAATACATTGGTTGAATTTGAAATAATATAGGTAATATAGAATTTATGTCCGCATACAATTTTTTTAAACAGCAGTTATGGTCGTATATAGGTTTGTCTTTTTATTTTTAGCCATGGCGTTGTCGATCTATGAGTTTGACTCGCCCACTTTTTCAATTAAACTCGTGTTTTCTATTTTTGCAAAGCACTTGGTGTTTGTTTTGTAGGAAAGATTGATTTCATTACATCTTTTCTGTAGGATTAGTTGACCTCTCCATAGGGTAGCAATTGTATTCTGTACTAGTTTTCTATCGTTATTCATTATTATCTTGTTGTACACATTTACATGACTTGTAAAAGGAAAATATTGTTTTTTTTTTAATTGAAGAACAAATTGTACATTGAATAAGTTACATTTCACAAATAACCTTCTTGATTATCTTTAAATTAATACATTGTCTAATAGAATGTAAATTACACAAGATATTCCTTATCTCGTACAAGTGAATGTGATATATCTGACGGTTTGTTTAAGTTGTAAGAGGACAGCATTAATATTTTTTTTTATCAGACTATGAAAACCATTCTATATATTATTGGTATACTTATACGCCCTTCAATCGTACTACAATAAGAAAGATACCAAAGGGATATTCAAACTCGTAAGTTGAAAAGAAACTGATAACGCGTTGGTTTAAAAAGACATAGAGACCCACAGAAAAAAAATAATGCACAAAAACTATCTTTAAAACTAAAGACTGAGCATCACGGACCAAACCAAAATTAAGGTATGATCTAATGTGCGCCACATGTTAGTACAAACCTAGTAATCAGTCTAATTCGGTAGGTCACATTCGACAAAAAGGAGAACGACATGAGGAATATATCCGCTATCATCTGTAAAACGGACATTCAATAACGGTCTACCAACATGTTATGCCGTTCGTAAGATTTACAAAGAAATAATATCAGCTGGAGCACTTGGAACTCTGGGTATGATAGCTTCCTTGTGAGCAGCACCGTTATACTGTAATCGTCAATATGCCAATCGAAAATGACCAGATGGTCATTTAATTTTGAAGTACCTTATCATGTGATATTTAAGGTCAGTATATCCATGATACGATGGCAATTTGCGTTAACGCGCGTTTACTTCAAACAGTAAAGAAGACGCCTTATTTCACATTAATGCGGAAGTAAACGCGAAAGAAAACGCCGGTTTATTCTTTACAAAATTAGAAGACGCGCCGTTTTTGCGTTAACGCGGAGGTAAACGCGAAAGTAAACGCCTGTTTACTTTCTATGTCTACTGAAATTTCGGAGTTAACGCACAGTTAACGCAACGTTTACATGAAGTGCACGCGAATGACATCTGTAGACTTAAGCCATTGGATGTTGGATGTATAGTGATGGCTATTTTAGTGTAGAAGCATGATGTTTTTATTAATTGTTATTGGCTTTGAAATAGTTTTCAGTACGAATACTCTCAGATCTGTATTGTGTGTGTCTTTTGTTGTTAAGTATGTATAAATACCCTGCCATGTCCAGTCTTTTTTTGCTTTGGTTTTTTTTTTTGGCTTCGTATCGATGTTATGAGTAAACCTCTGACTTTTCCAAAAAACTAACGATTTTCTTATTTCAGGCATAGATAACTTTAGCCGTATTTGGCACAACGTTTTGGAATTTTGGGTACTCAATGCTCTTCAACTTTAAATTTGTTTGGCTTTTTAAGTATTTTGATCTTAACGTCACTGATGAGTCTTATGTAGACGAAACGCACGTCTGGGGTATTAAATTATAAGCCTGGTACCTTTGATTATAATTTACACCACTGGGTCGATGCCACTGCTAATTGATGTTTCGTCACCGAGGGTATCCCAAGCCCAGTAGTCAGCACTTCGGTGTTGACATGAATATCAAGTATATAAATTTACTGTTTGCAAAAGTATGAATTATTCAAAATACTAAGGATTTTCTTATCAAAGACACATATTACCTTAGCCGTATTTGGCGCAATTTTGGGTCCTCAATGCTCTTCAACTTTATATTTGTTTGGCTGAAAGTCAATGATACGTCTTATGTAGACGAAACGTGCGTTTTGCGTACTAAATAATAAGCCTGGTACCTTTGATTATAATTATAGATAAAAAGTATTCAATAAGCTCCAAATGGGCAAAACGTGCAATATTACTATGAAACGAATGTAATGTTTAAACGAACGATATTTTGTATTTCAATTAGGTTAACAATTACTTTACGCAGGTCATTTGTTATGCCTCAAATCACATTTCATTTAAACTTGGTATCGTCTGGATTGATTCTTTTAAATGAATGACCTATCATACTATACTCCGTATAGATATAACTTATGATGAACATGTTATAAAATAATTCGGCTCATCCTTTTTTTTACCGTAGGCATTTGTCGTTTAAACCCGATGTCATGCTCTTAATCCGTCTTTTGAAGGTACTATAATTTCACAGCATCTTATAGTGTACCGTATGCGAGTGTGTTTGCTGCTTGCTGTTTGCTGTTTCTGTTTAAATGTATATATTGCATAAAATAATCTTGCCGGCAAAATACATATTGTCTGTCAAGATAGTAATTTTTGCCGTTACCATCTTTAGTAAATCCGGTAGAATATTCATAACAGCTAAGTCTTGTTCTATAATCGCCTAGTACCTGTCTACAACCTTACTCATATCGCCAAAATTTGTGTCCAGCTTACTAACTTCATGCTTTGTAATAATCCATGTCCACCGCACGAAATATATTGACGATCTAGGTACACAGTGTTTTGAGATCCGTCATAAGTGAATGAATTTGTTTTTTTCCTAGTCGAAAACCTTTTCAGGTTAAAAGGACGAATAAACAGAGCGCAACATCTATATTTATATCGAATTTTGTTACCTGAACGATCCAGTTCAAACATATTCAGAATACCGTTACCATGACAGTAGAAGTGGTGTCGATCAAGATATGCAGCATTTCCCCTTCCAGCGTTATTCCAAGATGTGTATTTAATTGAACAACTCTTTTTGCAGTTTTTTTCATCTTGCCAATTTCCACAATCATTATCATAATCACATACCTTACCTTTGGGTATACATTTCTTGTTTTTTAAACAGTTATAAGATCTTAAGCAACATTTGTTAAAGCAGCTTTGATTTTCAATCGTGTTACCAGCACAAAGTTTACCTCTACCCTTCTGTGATATTGCTTTTTTACGAAATCGGGTCATTACGCCATCATAAACACAGCTTTTACTACAGGACCCCATCTGTCCGAAAGGTGTCTATTTGCAATGTCGATCCCCACATTGCTTGCCAAAATAATGGTCTTTGCATTTACAATGTCCATCGCTAACATTGCATTCTGTTGATGTGGACCCCGCTGGGTTACATTTGCATTCTAGACAATAGGAAGTCCCACTGTGACACGAAATATTTGAATCTCTTACCCTATAATGTTTCTTCTTGCATGTATTCCGCAGTTTTGTTTTGAGAAACAGGTAAAAGCCACCTGAACAATTCAAATTGACGGAGTTTTCCACAATTAAATCACATGTATTATTCTAAGAAAATGTTTGTTGGTTTGCTCTTGTTAATAAATATCGAGAAGTGACAGCATTTGATGATTGTTTTAAAATTTCTTTCGCTTAGGCCCATAGTATAAACGCATGACTTTGTAAAACACAAATTTAGCGCCATACATTGTCAAGGGCACTTTTAAAGTCTAAACTACAATCATTATCAATATGACTGCTACTGATAATCTCCAAAAGTGATTTGTGTTTTATCAAAATATCTGTACGCCCGACTATCAAAAGATTTAATTCAAAGGTCCATTTTGGAACATTCCCGTACTGTAAAATTGAAGTTGCAAGGGCACTGCTTTCATTAACAAACGATGGACTTGACGAATTCAGAAACTTGAACCAACTTATATAATATGCTAGTTGTCGTATGTCGTGAGCATATTAAATTAGTCCATTGAAACTCGTTTGTCAACTTTCTATTCAATTTGTCGTACTTCTCCTGTAATGAATGGTGGATACTATTTAAAGATACACTAACAACATCGTGCATATCTAATAGTTCATAATATATATCTGTTAATTTTGGAATACGTGCAGAAGCTACAAGCATTTTGTGTACATTATCTGCCAGATTTACTCCGCTGTAATGTTGGCAATTATTTCCTTGTAAATAAGTGT
Source organism: Mytilus californianus (assembly GCF_021869535.1). Taxonomy (NCBI): domain Eukaryota; kingdom Metazoa; phylum Mollusca; class Bivalvia; order Mytilida; family Mytilidae; genus Mytilus; species Mytilus californianus. The sequence continues at coordinate 41,000,741 of NW_026262712.1, forward strand.
AACATCGACAGTAGCATGATGACGAATTTTGTTTTTGAACGGGAAAACCTTCACCACTGCAACTGAATGGACATGCGACTCCTTCAAACTGTTGACTTGATTGAAATGAAGCCCAGACAAAAAAGTTAATTTTTTGTACCCCTAAATTTTTTCTGATATGGTATATCATATTGAACCGTTTGCTTTCATCAGCTATCTGCAGATCAGTTGGATTCCGTAAAACAATAAAGGCAGACAGTATTGGCAAAATGTCTGTGTTCCTCTTTAATTTCTCCTAAATCATCTTGAATAGTAGTATTGCACTATAAAACTCCATAACATTAATATATATTTTAAAAAAGACATCATCAAGTGCATCGTGCATTTCTTTTTGTAAATTAATATATGTTCCCTTGTCGTGTGCAATAACTCATAGAACCGGTTTTCTATTATCTTTTGATTTTGGCATATTCAGAAAAGTTGAAAATCCCCGATGCTTGTGTTTTCCATAAGATCCGTACGACAATACCGTCCAATTAAGCCAAAAATACTTTTTTTCTAATTTCTTTTTCAACGAATCTGCCGCTTTTCTGTTTGATTTCATGTTTGTTTGGTAAATTGTATCTTGGAAATCATCTTTAATATACTTATCAATATTTTTTTATAGCATTCTATCTTGATATCCTCGACTATGTTCCTAATACTGTACATCAAATCTGACCATTCCTTTTCAGCTTAAATAATACTCGTGTTATTTCCGGTAAGCTGTTCATGTGCAATGACAACCTGTTGCCCTTTGAAGGCCAGCAGTATTACTCCGTTAGCGAACTTGATAATTTCACCAATATCGCATTTGTGTGTTCTTTTAATCAGATCAAGAAGTGGGTCGTTAAAAACCGATATAGACTCTGTTGTTCCTTTAAGGATCTTTTGCAAATGATGTTTTATGTTGAAGTGCTTTAGGTAGGATTCGGCAATCAAAAGTCTTTGTTTACGACAGTCACGTTGTGTTGTGCAGTTCAACTCACTTATTTCTGGTATGTAGTTTTCTGTAAGTTGTTTATATCTGTATAGTATCGCGGTAGCGTCGTCAATGTATGCGGCTCTTTGGGTTTCAAGTGTAACAAGATTTTTCACATCGTCAAACTCATTGAACATCCTGTCTAGCTTCATGTTTACATCGGCAAACTTTTTTTTTCTCACAAACTTCAGTTCTGCGGATTCCTGCCCAGGAATGAATATCAATAAGAATGACAGAAAGCTCCCTGCTACACCTATAAATCCGGAAAGTTTTGTAATAAAGCCAAGCAATTTTTCCCGTGTGACTATTTTTTCTAATCCTAAATAAGCACCTTTAATATAATCAATTCCTTTCGATATCTTATCACTTGTTTCTGATCCATTTCCATTAGTTACGAGCATAATCCAAAAAAATATCCACAATACCAGTATTCGTAAAATGTCCATTATACAACTGTAAGAAATATCAATAAATAAATTAAATATGAGAAAGTACAGTTTCAATTAAACGTAGATAGCGATTTAAAACGTAATCAGTAAGGTACATACTTACTCTCATATGTAATGTTTGTTATTCAGTTGGGAGAAAAAACGTTAGACTATGTAAAAAAATGCATGCAACCCTATTTTGTATCGAGGCAATATATGTTTTTTATAAAACATAAATATCAATAAAAAGCGTCATAGTCATAAAAACTAAATTTGATATATAGCCTTCAATTGCCAAAATTTATTCAAAGACAGTTTTGCAATATAGCAGGCCTCGATTATATATGGATATTGATTTTTTCAAGTCATTCATCGTGGGCATATCCCTTTCGGTGTTACTTAAACCTAACACTCATAAATGAACTTAATTGTCTTAACAAGAACATTTCCGTTTTTCATTATTTTTTATTAAAAAAGTAAACGCGTTGTGCTGAATCGATGCAGTAAGGAAACAACAATTAGGAATACAGATATTTATATAAGGGCAACAGTAGTATACCGCTGTTCGAAAGTCATAAATGTTTTATATACCAGATTTTGCGTCACAACTACAGTGACTCTTGATTTGTATACATATAAAGTTTGCACCATGATAAATCATACATTCTTGTAGGCGTGTTTAGTACACAATTAAAGTACACACAAACACAATGGACGACGTTACCTCTACAGGATCGGGAACACAGTTATCGTCCTTAGGTTTCCGTTGTCTACAAACATAGTACATATTATTGACAGTATGTTACTTGCTATTTTCTTTATTTCTATTCCAAATTTATTTCCTCATACGGCATGCCTCAAAAAGCGTGTATGGGATGAAAATACTATGTAACACAATTTGGGTTGGATTTTTCGGACGTCCCAAATATCATTTATAGTCAGTAAAGACAAATCTGACAAAATTGACGAGATTGTTCATAATTAAACAACAGCGTATGTATTCGAACACTGTACAATTTTCGTTTGAACTTTTTGTCGAAAACAGAATCGTAAATCCAAGGAAAACAAAGTGAATTACGATCAAATGTTCATGTATAAATGCGTATAGTTAAATTCAGGAAGAGACTTTCAGTCCCCGGATGTTCAATAAGTTCTGTCGTCAGAGTTTTCCGCTTTCATTTCTTGTATCAGTGTATAAGTCGAAGTATATACAGACCTCATATAATTCAAACTGACCACACGCACGATACACGCACGTACGATACACGAACGGTGAATGCACGATGAATGCACGGTGAATGCACGATACGCGATACACGCACGATGAACGATGAGCGTTACAAGGAGGATTAACGAAAAATGAATGATGAATGATGAACGCACGATGCACGGTGAATGATGAACACACGTTACACGCACGATGAATGATGAATGATACATGCACGATACACGCACGGTGAATGATTCATTGACGAATAAACGATAAGCGCATAATACACGATTCTCAAAGCCATTTTTTGGGGATTTGCATTTAACATTTATGTATGATAATGAAAATATATAAGGGTATACAAATTTTAAATATCTCGCTTTCCGTGTTGATTAGTCGACACATTTACTAAACATTCCATGTCTTAAATACATTAATTATCGTATATCGGTTAGTGTATTTCCAATATCAATGAATGTTGTCAAATTATAAAACTCATCGATTTTTATAATTCTACTTAATACTGAATCAGATAAAAACAAAAATATTTATAAATTGCTACATTTTAAAGAGTTTCGATTCCAGCAATTTTGAAAAAAAGAGGGTTCTCAACCCAGGATAAAAGGGGTGGTTCCAACCATATGTCCCCATTCAAAAGCATAGATCGTCCAAAAAAAGGGGTTGCAACCCCCAGGACCAACCCCCCTTTTTTATCTGCATTAATTTGTAACCTTAACTTATTTTTTTTTTATCAATTGTTTAATTTTAGAAACTTATGAAATATTTGTATGTTTCGAAGTTTAGTATGACGTCCATTATTACTTAACTAAAATACATTTGTGTTTAGGGGCCAGCTGAAATACCCCTTCGGGTGACGGATTTTCTCGCTGTGGTGAAGACCCATTGGTGGCCTTCGAATGATTTCTGCCGGTACGTCTAAACACTGCTCAGGACTCCTTAGTGCACTAAGGACTTATAATATGCCAATAAGGACTAGAAGGGTGGTGTTACTTGTACACTGTTTTCATATTATGGTAGCGATAGATTTTTAATACATGAATTCCATTTTTTTATAGAAAAAGAACCACCAATAAAGGAGTTAGTTAAACAATATTTGGAACGTGCTGGTTTTTCCTTGATATTGCCGAAAATCAGTGATCCGACTGACACGAGCAAAATTACATTACAACTAATTAAACAATCAAAATCTTAAGTTACAATGTTCCTTTCATTATCAGAATCGTTAGTGTCAATTTAAAGCAAAAGATATAATTTTGTCAGAAAAATATGATTCGTACTAATTAATTAAAAAATAGCTAAGAAAATAACATTTACCAAATAAGGAGAAAATTTTAACATTTGTAATACCTAATACTTCATAATATACTTCTGAAATGACATCTCGTTCTGAATATGTATGAAATTTTTGCCACTGGACGTTTAAGCAACCAATAATCAATCAACAAAATTTTGCTCTCAGTAAAAATGAATTAAACAATATAAGCCACAATTGTATCCATCACTTGGTGTCTTTTGTTTGTTTGTACAGTAAACATATATATACTGAATTTGTGTATATGCCTTATACAAGTTCAAGTATGTAAATAGATTTATACATATCTTCGAACATCCTGGCACTTTAAATTTCTAGGAGGTGAGATTCTCGGGGTTTAACCTCAAACTCTATGGGAAAATAAAAATTTTAATTCCAATTTAAAATTAAACGGTAAAAGATATCACAAAGATTTTTAAAATGCATGTCTAATATGATAAGTATATATGGAAAAAACGATCTCAAACTAAATTTTAATCATTAAATTTAAAAAAAAAATGAGTTTTAAGTTTGTGTACCTATATAAGGTAAATCCCGAGGATTTGCCAACTCTTCAAGTCCAATATTCAAATAGAATCATGTTGTAATTAAAAGTATTCAGTGCAATCATTTTGTGTCCGTAGTCGTCTTTCATACATATCAATTTCAAATGTTAAATCCACTGTTTGCTGTTCGTCATCTGTTGTTTATGGCAGTCTTGCCTCGCGATCGGTCTCCAAATTTAAGCCCCCACTTAGGTAATGATCATTCATAGGAGGAGATGCTATTTTTCTCGAAACAAACATGTTTTCCTTTCTTAAAAAACACTTAACAATTGTCCATGCTTTTTCATTTAATTATTAACCGATGAATATTAAATGATTTTTAACAAATCAAAAAATTATTTTTATGATAAATATATCTTATGTCTTGGTTATTTTCTTATGCAAATGAGTATTTGTTTTATTTTTTAAGGTAATAGTGTGATCAGTTATGTTATTTGACACGTGTCTTATGGTTCAGTGATTTTCGGTAAAATCAAAGAAAAACCGACACGTACCTAACATTGTTCAATATTATTTGCGATTTTTTATTGATTAAATTTGAATGTATGCATTATATATCAATCTCTATTATGATATGAATTTTTTTTACATGGTATCGCAGCCATTTTAGTCCTTAGTGACATGTTATAAGTCCTTAATGCACTAAGGAGTCCGTAGCCGTGTTTAGACGCACCCTTTTCTGCTCTTGGGTCGGATTGTTGTCTCACATTCTCCATTTCCATTCTCCATTTTATTCAATTGATTGTCATTCTCTTTATCTCTCATTATGATGTTTTTGCAGACAAAAACAATGCGCAGAATTAATCTAAATAGGCAGACATTAAACTCTTTCTTCTAAAACTTTTAGCATTAAAACCTAATTGCATGAAATGGAATTAGTACGTTATTATCAGTTCAACTAGATAAATATACAAGAAAAATGTCGTTTTTTTTTCTAAAATCAGATTCTTTTAACAAAAATGAATCATTAACAAAGACTTGCTACACAAATGTAGAGCCCAATTTTGTAACGAAGATATAACTAATCTCTTTACAGTAATCCGCATATTTTTATCTTTTGAAAGAAAAAAAAAGTTAAGGATGTGTGTTCAAAGGACAGAAATGTTCAGGAAACATTCAAACCCATTTATCTTTTAAATTTAGCACATGAAGATAAAATTTTTATTACACATTCAAATTGATTTTGTAAAAAATAGCTGGTATGTGAACTTTCGTAAAAAATCACTGTGGGTTTAAAACGGGAGAAATCCGTTTTCGCCAAAAATGCGTCCTTTTGCGCCTCAACCTTTTTCTCCTATGCTACGTTTGCGCCACCTGTTAAAATTAAATAGTATTATTTGCGCCAAAAATAAGGTATACGATTGGGCCAATTAAAAGAAAATGACTTTTCCCCCTCTTTTATCCGGGCTTGGGACAGGCTGTTTACACTGGCAGAGATAAAGTCATTTTAAGTCAATTAATAGAATACTTTAGAACATAACACTATGTACAGTGGGACAACATATATATTAAAGGCTGGAATTTGAAACTCATTACACACACAAAGTCTCTGCGGCTGAGTTCTCATTCTGCATATTTCTCACACTTTTTATATGATGTATGCATCTTACTGCTGCTGCATGGGTACTTCGCTATGTATGGCCATCTAAAACAACAACCGGCTCCCCTCAATTCGATTATAATTTCTGTATAGTTATAGCCATATTATCCAAGCAAAGACTTCTCTCAAACTGATATTTTAGTATTCTTCACTTCAAAAAACTTTTTATAATTAGTGTTCACCTGTTGGTTTAAATAAATACTTTTAGTATAGTGTAAATCCTATTATTTATACTAATTTTTTCACCACCAAGAGTAACGTTTATTTTAAGAATGATACTTTATAAGCCAAAATAATAATAAATATACATTCATCATTAATATGTATGATAATTATGTGTACAGGTAAATTGGCGCAAATGAGTTCCGAATATTGGCGCAATTGATAAATTTGAAGAAGAAATTTAAAATTTGGCGCAAATGATACCCCTGAAAAACAGTAATTGGCGCAACAGGACTCTGTATCGTTTACCCATAATTCGCCGTTCCAGATTCTAATGCATTCTGGGTAATATTTTCAAAAGTGTACACCAAAACTTCGTGATTGGTTGAAAACGTCAAAATCAATGGAAATTCAACCAATGTCGTAACGTTATTTTCATTTTGGGGTACGAACAATGAAATTACCCATAGTCCTTTAGATTCTGAAACGGCCAATTGCCCTAAAGCTAAATGTCATCGTCAGTGTCTGAATGGGGATACATTATTTCTGTATTCTATCATTTTAGGCATTTTTTTTCTATTCGTTATACATGTACTTTTGGCCGATCATTCTTTATTCCATATATTCCAGTACCTCATCATTCTCTTATCTATATCATGTATATATTTGTCTGGTTATTTTCCGTATTCTTTGTTTTTTGTCAATAAAGTTCTAATTTGTAAACCCCTATTCACACCCTCATGTATAATGGAAGACGATACACATTTTAGTATACATACCACCCGTTGTCACTTCTCACCTGACATACAAACCACATGTTGTTATTTCTCACCTGGACACAGGACTTATACATATATTACGTAATAGTAACGAATGTAAAATTATCGCTATAGTAAAGTCAGTAGAATATAATCTGTATCAACGCACTGGCTTGTTAAATGTATTTTGATCTGACAACAAGAATACATTTGTTTATCATATTTTTAGTTTATTTAGAATTGAGAATGGAAATGGGGAATATTTCAAAGAGACAACAACCCGAAAAAAGCAGATAACAGCAGAAGGCCACCAGTTATATTTGATCATGTTTTAGTTTCGAAAAAAGCAAAAACCATCGTATTTAGAAAAAAAATCTCTAAAAGGATGATGAAAGTTTTAACGACCTTGACTGGCTATACAGACTGAGCCTTTGCATGGTCGGTATCTAAAAGTTGCCGAATTTAAGAGCATATATCAACAGATAGGCTTTACCTAGCTTTAGGGGTTTTAAAGAATATCCATTTAGGAACCAAATTGTGGCTTCTTTATATTCATATCAAAATTTAAATTCAAGGCAGTATTTTGTCAAAGAGAGCAATTACCCAAAGTGCAACCTGCGATAAGAGGTCACATTTTCCCTTAAAAAAGTGATTGAAGCGACTAATCTTTTGATGTTACGCCACGGAAATATATTTTAAATGAAAAGGTGCAACTGGATGCATCCCTAAAAAAACATTAAAAAAAATATATATAAAATGATGGGTATTGGTCAATTAGACAGCAATCCAACATAAACACAAGTAGGTTTACTGACATCTAGAATAAGAGGTTTAAGCATTACCCGCGCTGGTATCAACTTTCTGAGTTCTGAGTAAAATTCAATATATATGTAGGACTCTGAAACGCGAAATATACAAAAGTTTTTTTTTACGTACGATGCATGGAGAGTGGCATTCCCTACATACGGGTCCACAAACTATTATTATTATAATATAACGGTAAATGAGTATCTCATTAGAGGAACAAAGTAAAAATACATGTTGAAGCAAGTATAATTTCCATATGCAGAACATCAAAAGGACAATCTCTCAATTAGTATGCAACTGTAACTAATGCATATACAATAACACTAGTAAATGCTTTAAATACTGACATTGAAACACATATTTTACTCATAATAATTGCACATCTGTAGACTTTAATATATGTATCCCGTGTTATATAAATCATCGCACACCATCGAACGGCTCATCGCACTTCGGCGCAGACCTGCGCACTTCACGCGTGATCATCAAACTTATTGATCCCCATTGCACCTCCAAGTCGTACGTCATATATATACACTTCTTTTAATTCAATATTAATGATTGCAAACACTTTTATACCAATTTACGGATAATGGTTGTTATTGTATTAAAGTAATAATTTTAATCCCGTATGTATTGCCCAAAGAAATCAGGTTTATTTAAGGGTTTACACATCTTCATAGCTAAAATATTTTGATAATTATGTCACGATATTATTGTCAGTATATACATTTAGATATTTTTTTAAGAAACGTAGTTTTCAGCTACAGCAGACTAAGTTGGCCTTTGATGGATTGAAGGTTTATGTAAAAATAAGAAAACGTGGTATAATTGCTAGTGAGACAACTATTTAAGAAAGTTCAAAGTAAGAGGAATGTTAACAGTTATATCCATACGACCTTCAATAATGAAAAAATACGGAATCCGTAAAGTCGGTAATTAAGGGCCCCGCCCCGACATGAAGAAATTTGAAACAATTCAATTAAGCAAACTAACGGCCTTCTTTATAACAAAGCAATCTTGCCACAAAAAAAGCCCAAATATATAACAGAATTGAAGTTACGAAAACCACTGAACTACGTGCTTTTGACTTTGGACAGACACATGTATACAAAGAATGTTGTAAATCTGTAGGTCCTTTATTGGTCATATAGCTCTACACTCCTATATATTTTATACATTCTCTGGCTTTCAAATATTTAGCAGTGAGCTTTTCTAGTGAAAGTAAATCCAGAAAAGCGTTACTGATGCATGAAATTTATGAAGTTTTGTTTTGTGAGGGGATCAAAACGTAGGAATGTGAATGAGTGTTTTATATGTGCAATAATTTCGGCCTCATTTTTCATGTATTTAATATGCAAATTATCATATTACTAAAAGGATAAGATGGAAGAATTAATAGTTGATCATTCAACGTCCAGTGGCATCTATTATAGATTCATTATTAGGGAGAGAACAATAATTATGATATAATTATGAATATTGGCAATCATACCACATCTTCTTTTTTATAAGGACGTACATTTGAAAGTCTGAACATATATACACCTTTAACAGATAAGATATAAGCTTTGATGAGCTCTATAACCGACTATCATATAAAAACCACAATGAATGAACGTTACACGATTAAAGATGAACGATTCACAAATGCACGTTACTCGGTTATACACGACATTTTATTCAATTGATTGTCATTCTCTTTATCTCTCATTATGATGTTTTTGCAGACAAAAACAATGCGCAGAATTAATCTAAATAGGCAGACATTAAACTCTTTCTTCTAAAACTTTTAGCATTAAAACCTAATTGCATGAAATGGAATTAGTACGTTATTATCAGTTCAACTAGATAAATATACAAGAAAAATGTCGTTTTTTTTTCTAAAATCAGATTCTTTTAACAAAAATGAATCATTAACAAAGACTTGCTACACAAATGTAGAGCCCAATTTTGTAACGAAGATATAACTAATCTCTTTACAGTAATCCGCATATTTTTATCTTTTGAAAGAAAAAAAAAGTTAAGGATGTGTGTTCAAAGGACAGAAATGTTCAGGAAACATTCAAACCCATTTATCTTTTAAATTTAGCACATGAAGATAAAATTTTTATTACACATTCAAATTGATTTTGTAAAAAATAGCTGGTATGTGAACTTTCGTAAAAAATCACTGTGGGTTTAAAACGGGAGAAATCCGTTTTCGCCAAAAATGCGTCCTTTTGCGCCTCAACCTTTTTCTCCTATGCTACGTTTGCGCCACCTGTTAAAATTAAATAGTATTATTTGCGCCAAAAATAAGGTATACGATTGGGCCAATTAAAAGAAAATGACTTTTCCCCCTCTTTTATCCGGGCTTGGGACAGGCTGTTTACACTGGCAGAGATAAAGTCATTTTAAGTCAATTAATAGAATACTTTAGAACATAACACTATGTACAGTGGGACAACATATATATTAAAGGCTGGAATTTGAAACTCATTACACACACAAAGTCTCTGCGGCTGAGTTCTCATTCTGCATATTTCTCACACTTTTTATATGATGTATGCATCTTACTGCTGCTGCATGGGTACTTCGCTATGTATGGCCATCTAAAACAACAACCGGCTCCCCTCAATTCGATTATAATTTCTGTATAGTTATAGCCATATTATCCAAGCAAAGACTTCTCTCAAACTGATATTTTAGTATTCTTCACTTCAAAAAACTTTTTATAATTAGTGTTCACCTGTTGGTTTAAATAAATACTTTTAGTATAGTGTAAATCCTATTATTTATACTAATTTTTTCACCACCAAGAGTAACGTTTATTTTAAGAATGATACTTTATAAGCCAAAATAATAATAAATATACATTCATCATTAATATGTATGATAATTATGTGTACAGGTAAATTGGCGCAAATGAGTTCCGAATATTGGCGCAATTGATAAATTTGAAGAAGAAATTTAAAATTTGGCGCAAATGATACCCCTGAAAAACAGTAATTGGCGCAACAGGACTCTGTATCGTTTACCCATAATTCGCCGTTCCAGATTCTAATGCATTCTGGGTAATATTTTCAAAAGTGTACACTAAAACTTCGTGATTGGTTGAAAACGTCAAAATCAATGGAAATTCAACCAATGTCGTAACGTTATTTTCATTTTGGGGTACGAACAATGAAATTACCCATAGTCCTTTAGATTCTGAAACGGCCAATTGCCCTAAAGCTAAATGTCATCGTCAGTGTCTGAATGGGGATACATTATTTCTGTATTCTATCATTTTAGGCATTTTTTTCTATTCGTTATACATGTACTTTTGGCCGATCATTCTTTATTCCATATATTCCAGTACCTCATCATTCTCTTATCTATATCATGTATATATTTGTCTGGTTATTTTTCGTATTCTTTGTTTTTTGTCAATAAAGTTCTAATTTGTAAACCCCTATTCACACCCTCATATATAATGGAAGACGATACACATTTTAGTATACATACCACCCGTTGTCACTTCTCACCTGATATACAAACCACATGTTGTTATTTCTCACCTGGACACAGGACTTATACATATATTACGTAATAGTAACGAATGTAAAATTATCGCTATAGTAAAGTCAGTAGAATATAATCTGTATCAACGCACTGGCTTGTTAAATGTATTTTGATCTGACAACAAGAATACATTTGTTTATCATATTTTTAGTTTATTTAGAATTGAGAATGGAAATGGGGAATATTTCAAAGAGACAACAACCCGAAAAAAGCAGATAACAGCAGAAGGCCACCAGTTATATTTCATCATGTTTTAGTTTCGAAAAAAGCAAAAACCATCGTATTTAAAAAAAAATCTCTAAAAGGATGATGAAAGTTTTAACGACCTTGACTGGCTATACAGACTGAGCCTTTGCATGGTCGGTATCTAAAAGTTGCCGAATTTAAGAGCATATATCAACAGATAGGCTTTACCTAGCTTTAGTTAGGGGTTTTAAAGAATATCCATTTAGGAACCAAATTGTGGCTTCTTTATATTAATATCAAAATTGAAATTCAAGGCAGTATTTTGTCAAAGAGAGCAATTACCCAAAGTGCAACCTGCGAGAAGAGGTCACATTTTCCCTTAAAAAAGTGATTGAAGCGACTAATCTTTTGATGTTACGCCACGGAAATATATTTTAAATGAAAAGGTGCAACTGGATGCATCCCTAAAAAAACATTAAAAAAAATATATAGAAAATGATGGGTATTGGTCAATTAGACAGCAATCCAACATAAACACAAGTAGGTTTACTGACATCTAGAATAAGAGGTTTAAGCATTACCCGCGCTGGTATCAACTTTCTGAGTTCTGAGTAAAATTCAATATACATGTAGGACTCTGAAACGCAAAATATACAAAAGTTTTTTTTTACGTACGATGCACGGAGAGTGGCATTCCCTACATACGGGTCCACAAACTATTATTATTATAATATAACGGTAAATGAGGATCTCATTAGAGGAACAAAGTAAAAATACATGTTGAAGCAAGAATAATTTCCACATGCAGAACATCAAAAAGGACAATCTCTCAATTAGTATGCAACTGTAACTAATGCATATACAATAACACTAGTAAATGCTTTAAATACTGACATTGAAACACATATACTACTCATAATAATTGCACATCTGTAGACTTTAATATATGTATCCCGCGTTATATAAATCATCGCACACCATCGAACGGCTCATCGCACTTCGGCGCAGACCTGTGCACTTCACGCGTGACCATCAAACTTATTGATCCCCATTGCACCTCCGAGTCGTACGTCATATATATACACTTCTTTTAATTCAATATTAATGATTGCAAACACTTTTATACCAATTTTCGGATAATGGTTTTTATTGTATTAAAGTAATAATTTTAATCCCGTATGTATTGCCCAAAGAAATCAGGTTTATTTAAGGGTTTACACATCTTCATAGCTAAAATATTTTGATAATTATGTCACGATATTATTGTCAGTATATACATTTAGATTTTTTTTAAGAAACGTAGTTTTCAGCTACAGCAGACTAAGTTGGCCTTTGATGGATTGAAGGCTTATGTAAAAATAAGAAAACGTGGTATAATTGCTAGTGAGACAACTATTTAAAAAAGTTCAAAGTAAGAGAAATGTTAACAGTTATATCTATACGACCTTCAATAATGAAAAAATAAGGAATCCGTAAAGTCGGTAATTAAAGGCCCCGCCCCGACATGAAGAAATTTGAAACAATTCAATTAAGCAAACTAACGGCCTTCTTTATACCAAAGCAATCTTGTCACAAAAAAAAACCCAAATATATAACAGAATTGAAGTCACGAAAACCACTGAACTACGTGCTTTTGACTTTGGACAGACACATGTATACAAAGAATGTTGTAAATCTGTAGGTCCTTTATTGGTCATATAGCTCTACACTCCTATATATTTTATACATTCTCTGGCTTTCAAATATTTAGCAGTGAGCTTTTCTATTGAAAGTAAATCCAGAAAAGCGTTACTGATGCATGAAATTTATGAAGTTTTGTTTTGTGAGGGGATCAAAACGTAGGAATGTGAATGAGTGTTTTATATGTGCAATAATTTCGGCCTCATTTTTCATGTATTTAATATGCAAATTATCATAAAACTAGAAGGATAAGATGGATGAATTAATAGTTGATCATTCAACGTCCAGTGGCATCTATTATAGATTCATTATTAGGGAGAGAACAATAATTATGATATAATTATGAATATTGGCAATCATACCACATTTTCTTTTTTATAAGGACGTACAATTGAAAGTCTGAACATATATACACCTTTAACAGATAAGATATAAGCTTTGATGAGCTCTATAACCGACTATCATATAAAAACCACAATGAATGAACGTTACACGATTAAAGATGAACGATTCACAAATGCACGTTACTCGGTTATACACGATTGATGAACTCACGATACACGGTTAAGGATGAATGATTGATGAGCGCACGTTACACGGTTAAGAAAAAACGATTGATGAGCACACGATACACAGTTAAGAATGAATGAACGATGCACGCACGTTACACGGAAAACACACGGAATAATGAATGATGAGCGCACGATTGGTACACGCACGATAAACTCACGATACATGCACGCAACACGCACGATACACAATGAACGCACGGAAAAATTGTCAGTTTGAATTTTAGAAGGTCTGTAACTAGTACATGTAATTTTTGTGTCATTTAATTTGAATATAAAATGTTCATGTTTGGAGGTATTGGCTAAGCTTCTTTTTTTTTATATCTCCATCCCTTATTATTAATACCAATGGATCTTCTTTATCACCTTTGTAAAATGGTAGAAAATCCTTTCTCTAATTCTTCGTCAATTTATCCCTTTCTGCACCCATTGTATAAAAAAAATAATCAAAGTGTGGTTCTTTGATCTCAGTCTTTCATTGGCTAAAATCCGTTTATGACGTCGAATTTTCTTGCTTTCCTCTGAATTTCCTATTGTGACGGCACGAAAAAAGACGACCATGCCTGATGACGTCACATAGAAAGAAGACACTTTTTTCATATCATTTGAAAAGAAGGAATAAATGTGCCTGCGTATTGTTTGAAAATCATTCGAGAAAGAGATTCCACCACCAAATCTCGTGTAATACGATATTTATCCACTCTCGACAGTTAAATTTTAAATATTTAAAACGTTCGGCGTGCCTCGCGTTTTAAATTTGACAATTTTACTGTCTCGAGTGAATAATATCGTATCACACTCGATGCACTGGTAGTATCTTTATTTGTCCAAACCACAACTCATCGGTTGAAAGAAGAAGTAAAATGTTAAAAACGAAAACGCATTCAGTCAGTTTTTGACCGAAGAAATAAAAAAAAATATCAATTTAGGAAGTTTTGATAGAAAATATATTTGCAAGCTATTACAAATCTGCCGGACAATTATTACATTAGCGTTATTTTTCGTATAGTGCTCACTCTAGTAGTTTGTCAATTATAGTTTGTTTCGAACAATCTTGGAAGAGGAAAACGTTATTAGATTTCTAGTAAAATGTCGTTTATCGCTATTTTACGAAATTGTCCTTTGATCTTGCTAATTGCTAATTTCTTTTCTCAGCGGAGTCGAGTGATATGAAAAATTATCGCTAGAAACTAAGGGAGAACGTGGCGTTGTCAATGGAATTGACATGAAATTGACAACGCCATCATAGGTAAAATAGCGATAAACAGATAAGCATTGGTCATCTCAACTCGATTGCTTTTTTCACGTTCGCCGTACCGGCTCAAGCGAAAAAATGAATATCGTTGAGATGATCAATGATAATCTATAAATAGAACAGATCCTAATGATGCACTGGAGTTTGTGTTTCTTGTTTAGCATGTTTAGTTTTCATATTCTAAAACTATTGTTGTTGTCTACTTTGAACGGATCAACCTTTTACTAGCATTAATTTTTGTTGTTAAAGTTATGCAATCAAAATAGCCCATCAGAGGATGTTAGAAATGTCTGTACCTTGTAAACCTATCATGCCTATTTCAATTTAAACATTTTTTTTTTGGCATTTCAAATAATAATTAAGTAAAATCATTTATCATTTCGATATGTCAAATATGTGCAATTACTAGCAGACTTTAATGAAAAAGTGTCCTACATCCAATAGTCTTTGTTACAGCATTGGCTTGTAGTTTATGTAACATTATTTTCGTATTTACTAAGTTTAAAATTTAAGCCTATAATTACGGAAGTGTCCTCTATGTTTATGATAGACAATGACTACTAAATGCTGATAGAATGCACTAATATAATACAAAGGATTTTTTAATGGCAAAATAAGTGTAGTTGTGTAGGAGTTCGAATTATGTAAAGCCTATATAACCTATTTCAATGTTCATTGCACATTACAAATTATATGTAAATATACACATGTTAAAGTCAAATTTTTATCACAAGAAAAGTAAATTATTTTGAGTATGTCTATTGTCAACATACTCATTAACATATACACTACATAAAACATGTACTTTACGTCAATCTTTCGAAGAGATTTCACGTGACTTTTTATTTTCCTTTATGACAATTTTACCCAGCTGCGTAAAATAAACATGTCGATGATTCATACAAGACTGCCTTCCTTTCCGAAAAAAAGTATTATTTTGCATTTATTAAAAAAACAAAATCATAAATATATCTACAGTATTGAAAATAACCAATTTATATATATATAGCACTATTTGGATGAATGAACGTTTTAAATGCGCATAACGCATATCAATTACAACATGTCCGTTGTGTTTATAGTCGGATATCCTTGCTTAGACTGACACACGTTACCGCTAATTTTGACTAAATACTTAAGTGATTTAAGGTAAATGAATATAAATTGATCAATTGGACTTCGTTTTGTACAAATAATTGCTTGACATTAATTATTTTCCGAAGGTTAAATCAATAATGACGTTATACAATTTAGAGAATATGGGACTCAAACAGCAATATAAAACCAAACCAGAATTATATAGTATATAAAGATTTAACCTTCCGATATTCTCTCAATTGTATAATGTATTTATTTAACAAACCAGTTTTTTTCAAATATATATAATTATTATAGATTGGTCATCATCGATGAAATACATCACTAAAAAGCCATTCGTTACGTCTATTGTTTGCAATGACTAATGATATAATTTTAAGATCATTCACCTAGCATATTGTAAAGAATGTGAATGAACTATTCGTGTAATTCAGTTTATCAAATGTATCAACGTTGACCATACTATAAACAGTTATCATTTTTTAATTTATTATTATCATTGTTATCATCATAAATAGTATTATAAGTATCATTATTATTATTACGGTATAAAGTTGTTTTTGTTATAATAATGAGGGGCCTCGGTAGCTAAGTGGTCTAAAGAGTTCTACTACTGTAATCACTACCCAGTCAACATTGGGGTGGTGAGTTCGAACCCCGCTCGTGTGAGTGCACTAGACTCCAATCTTAATTGACTAGGATTGCTAACTTTCCTGTCAAAGGACGGTGGTTTTCTCCAGGCATTCCGGACTCCTCCACTCATAAAAACTGACCACCATGATATAGCCCAAAACTGGCGCTTAAAAGTGGAATAAAACACCAACAATTGACCAATCATTATAATAATGCATTTTGATCTTTTGTCGTTACAGCTATATTAAATTGCATATCCTCCTTCCAAACATTAGGTCCGTTTGATCACGGAAACATTCAGCTACATATAAGAAAATACATGTTTGTTTATTTAAAAATAATCATTTTCTTTTTAATTCACTGCATTACCTACCTTTATATTTATTTTTTTCAGCATCAACTATCATTCCGAATATGCATCATAAAAAGCAAGCATAACAAGGTAATATTTGTTACAATAAGTACTGTTGAATGTATCACCTACCCTAAGGTAAAATGCTTACCTGGCTCCTTGTGTTCTGTTAAATCATTTCTTTTGTTAATAATAATGTCTAATCTGGAGTCTACAAGGTGCTGTACACCGACTTATATATACAAACCCACACATTGGTTTTGTTTTCTCTTTGTCTTCTGGGAAGTGTTTATTACTAAACACATATTCTTGTGATTGCTATATTATGTTTTCCCTGAATATGGACATGCACATGTAAAATTAAAATAAAGCAGCCCACACATGTAAAACTCTCATACCTTGTAATTTGCATTTCCTACTTGTCTTCTATGAACTATTTATATATAGATACATATTCTTGTAATTGTTATTTCTACACCTGGTTTTACCTTACAATTGTCATACATTTGTACTAACCATAGTTTAAACTAATGTATCAAACCACACATGTAACACTCTGATACCAAGTTTCTTTCTTTTTCCTTTTTCGTCTGGGAACTCTTAGATATATAACCTTGAAATAGTTCAACTGGTTTTTCCTTAACATTGGCATATTTTAATACTGACTGATTTTTTTTATAAAATCTACCAACCCATGCATGTTTATCAATGCATGTATTTTCTTGTAAAAGTTACTTTTTACCACTATCTTTATCTTGATATGGTCAAACTTTTGTATTTCAGTTGTGTCCTATCGTCCATCGACACGACATTATACCAATACCAACAATATTACGGTATGACACAAGTACACCACTGGCAAGCTTGATGACGCGTGTGTGACGGGGTCAAATCATTATCATAATGTATCTCTATTATTCTTTTTTTAAGCATGTCAATATCGATACACATTATTCATTTAATTTCTGGCGGTACAAAAATATATCAACAAAAATATTGATGTTTAAGGAAAATTTTAAACGTGAAGTTTGTAATCAAATGGTAAAATCAAAAGCTCAAAGACATCAAACATACGATAATAACTGTCACATTCCTGACTTTGAACAGGCATTTTCTTAGGTCGAGTGCGATTGTCAGTCATCAGTAACTATGTCTGAGGAAAGCTTAAGTATTCATTACTGCCATACATTATCTTTGAAAAGATTAGAAAAAAGAAGAAAACCTACTCAGTTAAGGAAAACAAACTGTTAAGTAAGAAACTACCACTCGAATTTTTGTTTTGGATTATTGAAATATCGTTTACTTGAATTGCATTCTGTTTTGAGAGAACAGTGCTTATCTAAAATCTGTGCAACACTTACAGAAATACTTACATTAATGAATATGTTGAAAATTGACGCAGATAGCACTCATTGTAAAAGAACGAACTACACGTAAAACATTACCAAATCCAACGCCAGTATATTACATGTACTTTTCTTGAAGGGAGATATGTTTTGTCGAACACAGTGACACAGCATAGTGTGTAATCATGTTTTGCGGATTGATTATTTTTGCTTTTGTGAAATACATTAAAAAAGTACAACAATGAATTCCTTTGGTAGATTGGTTTGCGTCTGTAGTTTCTATTTAAAATGATGAGTTTTTAATCTGAGAACATGAGTGATTAATTTCATTTGAACAAAATAAGGTTCGGTAATAATGTTACCCAAAAGTTGAAACAACTTAATTTCCGTAAACGCTTCAATATCAAATAACTATCTTTCAATGCTAGGAAAATGTTGCTTTGAAATTTGATGCAACACATATTAACGGTTCATAGAAAGTGACATGCATATCGGTTGAAAGTTAAAACTAACCTACGTACGTAATTGAAATGTAGGTTATGTTATTCTATATTTCAGACTTCAAATCTTTTTAAAGCTCGTTTTTTTTCCTATAGCGAAAATAAGTGCTGATGACGAAGGCAGATTACTTTATTAAAAAGTGATTATTATTATAAGAAAAACTCTAACTTCATATACTGCTTATCAATGATACATACACGCATAACTGAGAAAACTATTTTCCCCTCAAACATTGAATTTGAAGATAGTCACAAAGAAACAAATGTTTATTTCTTATATTATAAATGGACGTTCAGTTTCAAACAAGATTCTAAATTAGACTTTACTTAAAATACAATTGCAGACGGAATAGAAGACACTTTTTAAATTTTGTACAAAATCCTATCTTTTTTTTTTATCATTTTTAAAGTTGAATGTAGCTTTTACTTAATCTGATATAAATAATAATAATCGGGTCGTGATTGTGCTTAACCTTTTGCCTATTCTCCAGCAATAAGTAACATAATATAACAAAATAAAACAGCACAATTCGTACATGACATTGTTTGATCTGTTGTATGAAAAGGTTGAACTATTCCTCTTTCAGTTGTCTAGTCATCTAGGGTGTCAGATATGGGTCAGGATCTGCATACTCTTTTGGAGCACATGAGACCAAACCTTAGCTTTTGACCCTGCTTTACAAATTATGTACCGTGTTTTATTTTCTTGTCATGTCAGTAGTATAGTCCTCTTGGTGCGTGCTTTGTGCAGTTTTTCTTTGTTGTAATTTTTAGTTGTATGACATATGGTCTAGGTAAGCAAAAGGGGAGGTTTTTGCCCGCGTTAAATACGCGGTGTATCAGGTTATCCGGAATGATACAGATGGGTCAGGTTTATAACTTAAATTTCTGATCAGAGTCATTTTTATAACATGTAAGCTGTTTTGAGACAGCGCATGAATATTTGGTTGGAAGAAATAAACCAAAGTTATCTCTCAATTGTGTGTCTATTACTATCGGGGACGATAACTCCCGGAGACACACACAATGAAACACATTTGTATCTCAAATTCCGTTAGATACTTTTTGAAAACTTCGCCTTTAAAGGTGTGCAATAATTATATTAAGTTTTGAAGAAAAACAAAATTGAAGGAAGACTATTGCAGAAACTAGGGTACACACCATATTTTTCTGACAAACGGATTGCATGACGGACACTAAAATGGAGCAGATACCTATATATGCCCTCGTATTTAGCAACGCATTTCCAAGTAACAATGAAACTATATCAAAAAGTGTTTGCTGTTTATCAATCCGATGAACTTGAGTCTTTGAAAGATTTTTGTTGTTCCATCTTATGGGTTTTTTTTTGTGCTGAATGCGCCACTCTGATTTTAGTATGTTTATTACTGCTTTGTGTATTTTTTTTTATACACATTTAGACCAACTAAAAAATGAAAACATATTATTTTCAGTTGAACACATAGATTTATTCAAAAATGAATGAATAACAATTATCCTCAGTCCAAAAGCATAACTATTTTCACATTGAACAACAAGTGGCTATCACCACTACCAAATAAAAGTGAACTAGTTTAAATATAATCTGGACAGATACTGATCCATTGCTACTCGTTTAACGTCATGTGACGGAATGTAATGAATGTTCAGGACAAAAATAACTGAACTATTATAAGACAGGTTGGCTCTGCAAAGTAGTAAAGATCAACCCTGATACATGCATAAAACGACACCCGAATATTTCAATAAAGTAGAAGAGAAAACGAAATGAAATTTTTTTACCAAATTAGCAATGAATATTTTCGATAAGATGCCGTCAATTATTATGTAATCATTTGGCAAATACTTGACACTGTTATGTACAAACAACTATATCTTAAGGTTACAAAATGCAGTTACGATAATAAATGTTACTTAATAGAGATAATTTCAATAATTTATCATAAATGTAAAAATTATATTAATTTATCGGATTGTGCGAACTTTCAATTTCAAGCATGTTAAATTGTCGATGATACGAAGAGGCGAAATTCAAAATCGCAATAATTTCGAAAAATCGATTTCAGTGCAAATTTCAGAGAATTTCTACCCAATTACGTTACAACTTATCTGGACACGGGGCAATACACATCAACAGGTTGTCTTTATCAAACACTAATGAGATTCTGTCTACTTTTAGCACAAATTGTTTCCTGTTGATAATTAAAAACAAGTTCTATACCTGACCTCATGGGTTTATGCCCACGCAAAATATATGTTATAATGGTGGTCTTATACTTAAAACAACATTATTTTTTAGGTAACAAATCCTAAGTTCTACTGTGCAAAACCCCTTTGCCAAAGTTTGTTTAGCAGAAAATAACTAACTTAATCATCTTCAGGAAATAGTAATTATATTATCATTTATTCAATACAACAATTAGATACACAAGAAATATGTTTTAAACGGTTTTCTGTATATGTGTTTGTATGTCAAATCTTTTACCTATATTCTCTGATGCTCAGTTCGAATTTGTTTATACATTTCGAAATACCCCTTTTATAAGCCCAAAGCACACTTATCATTGCGTGTAAGAAATATGTCACTATCGATCAAGGTTATTAATGTGTATTACTCATGTTACTGTCAGCGAGTACATGATTATAGGATCATATAAATGTAGAAAATAAGCACGATTAATCCGTTTTAACAGCAATTTAGCAGCAAAAAGCAGGTAAATTGCAGTAACTACTGAAAAGTAGGATTAAAAACAAGTATGAAAACGAAAGATGTTATGCGTATGCAACACGTTGGCGAAATTTCGTAACGCAGAATTGGAAACTGTCAAAATTGCCGGTAACAATATTTACGGCTAAACAACGCTATCAAAGTACAATTGAACGTGCATAACCACATGATTAATTAAAAGTGATATAGGCTTCATTACCAGTTTTTGTTGAAAAATAGCTACTGAAAACTAACACAAGTTAAAATGTAATTAAAATATTTCGTATCGTAAAGGTGTCATACATTAGACACAGATATATTTGATATTTCCGCTAACTCTTAATAATCAATCAAAAAGTGTATGTCCTTCCTAATGAAGACAACTAATCAATGAATCTGTAACTGCTGGGTGAATTACGGAAATTTGCAAATCGACATTTGATAATCACTTTGTTTTACTTTTGTTACTTGGTTTCTGTCTCATTGGTGTATACAATTGATCTCTTTTAATCCATACAAAGCGTAGATGTTAGTATTTTGACAACATAAGCGTCACATTTAAAGGGCGTATTTTCAAAAACATTCGACATTCCCATATGATAACCAAACGTTCTCCTCATGTTGACCTTGTCCTTTATACGTACGAGCCAGAGATTGTGCAAGGGCTTATCCTTACGAATGCAAAGAAACTAGCATCATCCGTCTATATCACATTCCGCCAATTAGATGATAGATCTGCACTAAATGATTTAATATTCGATGACAATGTTGAACTTATCTATCCATTCGAACTTGAAATAAAAGATACTTCAAATGCAGTTCAATCTGCCGCATATCCTAACTTATCTCTAGAAATGAACAACGAAGGTTGGTTGTTAGAAAAACTTTACATCAAAAATTCTGATTCAACTTCAGAATTTTCAATTTGTATGTAGCACCATTCCAGCAGCGTATGCATATACGGTTTTATTCAAAGTCGATACGAAATTTCTTGATATATATTTCGAAATTGACATATTATATATTCACCTGCCTTTTAATGAAAACTGTATGTTTTCTCTAGATTTCTCTTAGTTAGTATTAATGTTTCATTGGCGATGTATCATAATAAATGATACAAGTGTTGATTATTATTTCATGAACAGTCAGTTATTGTACTGTAAATCTCAAGGTAAAACCAAATAACCAATCATGTATACTTTTTAATGGAATACTTCCTTTAACGAATCTCTGTTAATTTAGTTTGTGGTTTTATACATGTATGCTATTCAAACATCTGGTATTCTAATTAATATAAAAACTATCTACCAAAATTAGTTCAACAGGATAATTTTAACTCACGACATAAATTATCTAATGTTTGATTATATCAGTAGGGTAAAAGTCTTATTATCAAACGACATAATATGACTAGAGCTATACGTTATTGATATTTTTATAAATTAAAAACAATAATCATAAAACCAATGCGGGGAAATTACGGCAACTTACTGTGAATTTGAACTTTGCTCATCGAACTTTGCTATGTTGTATAAGCGTTCATTGCACGGATTCAGTTTATAAATGTTGAATATACTAAACTTGGCAGGTTGATAGTATAAATTGGATTATAATTTCACATCGTTTAAATGAATCATTGGCGTAAGTTTTTGGGAATCTTATTCATTTCATTGTATTAACCATGTTTAAAGTTGAATGCATTTAGCATTATAGATTACATTATTGAAATAGCAAAGGCTATCACACATTAACCTTGAACAAACTTACTATTTTTGAAACTCACAGGAAGAGTCGTTTACCTCACATCGTCGTTCAGAATAACGTTAGTTCGCATCAATCTTTATCTAATAAGAATTACTTTCGGCATCAAGATTTGGCGATAGGTTGCAAGTATTTCAATTTTCTTTCAGTTGGCAGCAATTGCAACCCATAATGACAGACGTGTTGCTTTATTGTTATGACTCAACGTTTGTTGCTAAGCTTAGCAAAGACTGTTATAAATTCCTTTACATTGATAAATTCAACAACACTTACCGTTATATGTATGGCATGTGTTTGTTGAATAATCAAGAATTTTTCAAATGAACTGCCAAAAGTTACACAAACGAACTTACTTTTCAATCATCAACTGCTAAAAGTAAAACGCTGTTCTTTCGTCGATTTATATATTTTAGTTTCTCATGAGAAACGCTAAAAAAAATATTTCAACATAAGGACGTATTTTTTTATTCACTGTTGTCCATCGTCTCTTTTTGGAACTATAATGTTCCATTAACCCCATCTTATGCTATTTATATATTCCAACGTATTCGCTATTCTCGTGTCTTAAAAGATGTTTTATGCATTCTATGTATCACTGGTAAATAATTAGGTCAAGAATTTCGTTACCACACATTACTTAAAACCTTAACTAATGTTTTTCATTGATACAACAAATTGTTTTGGGAGTATGGTTTTTCTTGTAGAAAACTAATTACGAACAGGATACCACCTTTATTTGTTACGATGATGTTGTTTATAAACCGTGAAAACATTACAAGTAACCTCTTTCTTTTTGATTTGTGTTGCCATTTTGCTCAATTCGCAACGTTAGTCTTTAGCCTTTTTTGCAATAGTTGTCTCTTGTGTTGAGTGATATAGTTCTTTTTATACTCAAACATTGTTTTTCCCTTTTTATCTAAAAAAAAACCGGATAGTGACAATCTTTAGACTTTTCCATTTAGGAATGACTGTAATATTCTAGGAATAAATAACATAACAAAATGTGGTGCACACTGAATAACCCTCGATGCGTGTTATTTAAAAGTGTGCACCACATGTTTAGGTTATTTCGAAGAGACAGAAAATTGTTTACAGTCATTCCTTATAATTTGATTCTAAATTCTATTTTTAAGGAGTAAATCATGGAAAAAAAACGTTGATGACGTCACGGTCACATGACAAAATTATGTCTCTGAGCTGATAGACAAAAAATTTCAGCCAACCAGAAGACGTGTTACATCCAAAATTAAATTATTCTGAATTCTATTTAAAACGTTTGTTCAGTACTACATCTCACTTCACTAAGATCCCACCTCCTTATCACAAAAATCACAACCAGCACTTTGTTATTTAAAATTTAAAATATATTGTCATACAATATTCGAAAACCAGATTCATCCCTTACATATTTATATGTTTGCTATCAAACTTTATCTCTAAAATTTTAAAATATTTCTTAAGCGATCGTGTAAATAATTTTAACTGATATCTCAATCAAACTTTACGATGTGATAATACACTGAAATTGTGAAAGTAAATTGTCGCTTTCTGAAAATCTAAAAATAGTGAAGAAGCACTTAGATGTCATTGACCAATTTACACGGAAAATAATATAGGATGAACTCAAGACAAAAATCTCATAAAATATGCACATTTTTAAAGTGCTTCTTTTTACAGCATACATACACTGAGTGTACAGAAACAATGAGAAAATGTTGATGATTCTATAGTCTTATTCATACTTTTTTTTGTCGAAATACAGCTTCAATGATTCATCTTTAAACGATTATCAAACACTTTAGTTTATAATCATTCTAATATTTCAAAGATCATTTATTTACACCAACAACATTACTAATTGAATAAATTTGTAAAAACAGCATAATGACAAAGTTTAAAACTTTTGTTCAGTATTAATCTATTTTCCTAAAACATCCCACCTCCTCTAAAACAAAATCAAAAACTAAACATTTAATTAAAAAATAAGAAAATATATTGTCATACAATATTCGATAACAAGGATTTATCTGTTACATTTTAATACTTGGACTATCATTCTTTATCTCTAAAATGTTTGAAATATATTTTAATCGATTGTGTAAATACTTTAAGCTGATATCCTAACCAGACTTTACGATCTGATAATAAACTGCAATTGTGAAAGTTAATTGTCAGTTTCCGAAAATCCATGTATAGGTTAACAGCACAATACTTATCATTAAATAATCGACACGAAAAAAAAAGTGATGTACTCAAGACAAAATACTTATAAAGTATGCACAATTTTTAGGTGCATACTTCATGTGTACTTCTTTTTACAACGAAATATTTTGTGTGCACAGAAGGTGTCCTTCTAAATGTTGATGTTTTTATAGCCTTATGCATGTCTTTTTTTTAAATGAAGCGTAAATGATGACATACTCATAATATTAGAAAACACTTCTAGTTTATAATAATTTATATATTGCAAAGATCGTTTATTTACATCAAAATTAAATAACAGACTACGACTACATCTGTTTTTTTTTCAAATGACGCCTTAAACAGTTTTCTGAAAACCAATATGTGTTTTTTTTTTTCGTTTTGTTTAGGATGAATACTTATAGTTTCGCAAATGGGTTCGCAATACATCGAAGAATAAATAGTAAATCTTTCTTTCATAAACTCCTACAAATAAAATGAAATATCTGACGTATGACAGTGACAACAGAACTATTCTGTAATCAGACGACATCATATGATTAGAAGATAGGTTTTGCGTATTTTACGAAAATGAAAATAAATAAATACAGGGATTAACATTTTGAATTTTACAGTAAACTTGAACTTTCATCAGGGAATATATCAGTGGTGGAATTTCATAAATAACAGGGATAAGTTCCCAAGTGGTTATGATTCACATACATAAATGGGTATGAACTTAGTTAGTTTTTCAATAATATGTAAACGATTGTAATTTTAACGCTTGTGATTATCGAAACGTTAAAACACTGTTTTTATTGGTTTACTTAACTTAAGACTTTGATATTCAAATTGCAACTATAATCTTCATTAAACTGCGATCAGTCGCATTGGATTTAATATCAGCAAAACGACATTTTGTAAAGTAGGAAGCTACTCAAAATAATTTTAGGTTTGCAATAAAATTGATAACTATAGTACTGTATGTGCTCTGTAGGATTATGTTTTACATAATTGCAGTTTACTTAAACTAT
The DNA here is from genome assembly GCF_021869535.1 of Mytilus californianus. NCBI lineage: Eukaryota > Metazoa > Mollusca > Bivalvia > Mytilida > Mytilidae > Mytilus > Mytilus californianus. The sequence goes on from NW_026262712.1 coordinate 41,027,432, forward strand.
ACAATATTTAGGAAGAACAATTTCAGGAAAACTAAAAAAAAAAAATTTTAGCGGGATAAAAATGTGATTTGGATGGACAAGGAAGAATTATTTCCCTATAGGAAAAAAATGTTCATCTGGCACTTTTTTAACATGCCTAAATTGCAGCATAATCATATACACAAGCAGATTATACACGGCAAATGTCCTTTGAACATTGATTTTAATTCAAATAAGTCTATAACAAACAAAATATTATATTACATTTGTAAGAAATGGACAATAATGTCCTCTGATGTAATTCGATGAAAGATATTTGGCTAAACATTGCTTTAATTTGATGGAAGATGTTTGGCGCTAAACATTGCTTATTCGACTTGTTTGTTTAAAAGAATTAAACGAATCTATGAGTGGAATTGAGTACTCATATTATTTTAACTGTTCAATATAAAACTACGTTATGTCTATCTTACGTGTAATCTCCCATTTGTATATCATCAATCACAAAAATACAAGACTTGTGATATATATCTGAATGTGATTAACTTGGTATCGGTTTTTTTTAAAGTAGGTTATATATTTTTTTCATCAAAGATAGCATGCAAAGCAGTATTCACGTTTCAAACAGCCATATAAAGATATGAAGCATATATATAGTTTGGCAATTTTAATGAGACTTGACTATTTCTTGTAAACTACTCGTTTCATATTAATTAACTACTCCTAGACTTTTTATTTGCATTTTGACTATTTGAAAATAAAATGATCAAATCCTTTTGCAAGATAATCCTTTAACGATGGAATTTAAAACTTCATAATCAATCACTGATTTTATCCTCGAGCTATAGTTTCAATTTTACACAAAAAACTGTATTTTGTTTTTCCTAATTAAACATTTCAAACCGCTGAAACTTTGCTAAATGGTATACTAATGCAAATAAGATAGCAGAATTTTGTTACACTTGGTAATTTCATAACGTCTTTTCTTGACCAATTTGTTTTACATTGAACAAGCTTTTGTTGAACAATGTCAGTCCAAAATTAGATTTATATACTTACCATTGGCCATTATTCAACTTGCAAGTAAATTAATCAATAATGTAGAAACATTTTGAACAGCATGTCATTCAGGAGGACCGAAGAACAAATGCTGACTTTTCGTGCTTTTATAAATAATATGATTAATGATGGTATAAAGAAGGTCTAAGAAATCCCTACAGAAATTCCTCACTTTTCAATGTCTTATGCTATCTATATTTTTAATGTATTAGCCAAGAAATGATAGCACCACAAAAGACATACATTCTGCTGATTTTGCAATCAAATCACTGTTTTGTAATCCGTTCATTGATCTGTATGAAGTCATCAAAGGCACTTCTATGAGGATGTTTTCTTAAATAAAAACTATGAAAGTGTTTTATTTATGCATTAATATTTTTATATGAATAAAAGGAGAATAGGGTATGCGTTAATAAGACATCAACCCGACGACACTAAAGAAATTTAGAGTTCGACAAAAGGTGTTTAACAGTGGACAGTCGACTTTCCAAGATGTCAAAATCTAAATTGACCCGATTCTAAAAAAGTGGTTATTATCTGTCAACTACATGGAATATCCAAAATGTAAAAATGAAAATGAAAATAGATCATTTTAATGTTAGTTTATTTTGTATAAAGAAAGGACAAATTTTTTATGAGTTAAGGAACATCTTTCTTTTTTTACATTTCTCTAATTGTTTACAATTGCCGTTTACAATTATCATCGTGTTATTTACCTCAAGAAGTCTACCAAACAAAACGTGGACCTTATATATTAATATGAATTTTCTTTATATAAACCCCAACTCCATGTATAGGAACAATAAATATATCTGTTATTTCTTTCATTTGCTTACAGCCCATTTGGGGTTAAATATTGTTATATTCCGCGTGTAAGGGGATGAAGTAATGAGTTCGAACCCGGCCCGATGAAAGCTAAAACACTTTTAAATTAGGCGGATGTTGATATTTCATTCGGAACCGTTTCATTTAGTGTTTTTGTATTTGTAGTCTTTTGTATTGTATTGTATTGTATTATTCAAATATTTTTATGTGTATTTTATCATTATTCTTATTTATGAATGCATGAATGTTAACTCAAGCTGCCAAAACTAAATGATTACTGGTTTACATTTACTTTATTTGAAAGCCCCGCAATTTGTAAACTGTGTAATCGTGGTCAAAACCGTAATCTGTAATATAAAATGAAAATTTCACATTAAATTAAACAATTGTCATTAATTTCAAGTTGATGAGACCGCACATTCATAATAAATTACCTTAACCAAATACGGGACGGAATAACAGACGGCGGGACACAACAGAAAACATAAGACCCCTTCTATTGTAGACGGGCTTAAAGCCTCTTCCGAACATTTGAAAGTCCCTACCATGTACTGGTTACCGAAATTACACAAAAAACCATTTAAATTCCGTTTCATCTCCGCATCTAGTTAGTGTTCTACTACTAATATATCAGTGCTTCTTACAACCTCCCTTACTACTATCAAAGAACTGGTTATTAACTTTTGTAATAAAGCTTATGAAAATAATGGTATTAATTATTTTTGGGGTGTTAAAAATTCTTTAGAGGTTTTAGATAAAATACATGCTTTCGATGGTCCTTTTGGTTCTGTTCACAGTTATGATTTTTCTACTCTCTACACTACACTTCCACACAATCTAATAAAGAAAAAAAATTCATATTTAATAAAATGGTGTTTCGAAAAATCTCATTGTAAATTTATTTGCTGTAACTCGTTTAAAGCCTTTTTCTGTGACGAAAAAGGAAAGTATGCTAGATACACTTACTGGAAATGTGAGGATATGATTGAAGCTTAAAATTTTCTCCTAGATAACATATATGTACGTGTCGGCGATAAAGTGTATCGTCAGGTAGTGGGTATTCCTATGGGCACTAACTGCGCCCCTTTAATAGCAGATTTATTCCTGTATTGCTATGAATCTCAGTTTATGACCAAACTCAGTAGAGACACATCATTGTTACATTTGGTTGATTCATCCAACAATACCTACCGTTATCTGGATGATATTTTTTCGTTAAATAATCCTGAGTTCTCTAAATATACTACCGAAATTTACCCAAAAGAACTTACTTTAACTAAATCTAACATAAACAGCAGCAGTTGTCCTTTTCTAGATTTAGACATTTCAATTTCTAAAGGGAAACTCCATACTAAAATTTACGACAAAAGAGACGATTTTTCATTCCCTATTGTTAATTTTCCTTTTTTAGACGGCGATGTGCCTTTGGCTCCATCTTACGGTGTTTATATATCCCAACTCGTTCGGTATGCCCGTGTGTGTAGTGATGTCATAGATTTTAACGAACGTAATCAATGCATCAATGGTAAATTATTAAGTCAGGGATTTCGTTACCATAAATTACTTAAAACTTTTACTAAATTCTTTCATAGATACAAAAATTTGATTAGTAAATTTGGCTGTACCTGTAGAAAACTTATTAAAAATGGTATTTCACATCCTAAATTTTATGGTAATATTGTACTTAAAGCGCGGAAATCATTATGTGATCCGTGTAATCTCATCGAACCTTTAAACAAACTTATTAGTAAGGGTTATCGTACCAATGTTGTAATTAGATCTCTGAATATAGTTTACATTGGCACTAATATCGATTTTGTCATTAGCTAATTAAAATATAACTGAATTTGTATTTTCTTTTCAAACGGGATGTATAGAGATACACACACGTTCATTTTTATCTATAAAGAAGTCACTCCTAACTATCCTACTACCTGTCGATACATTTATTTTTGGCATTGCACAAGTCATGTCTTCTTTGACTGTTCATGACGTTAAAATACTAAATCCCTAGGATGTATTTTAGTTGATTTTAGTTGATTTTAGTCTCTGATGCATGATTTTTTATTATTAATTGTTTTGGTTTTTAACTAGCTGTCAGTAACTGCGAGTACTCTCAAATCGTACTATCTTTTTAATTTGACCTGTTGATACTATTTGTAATGCTTTTTTGTTATTTAATGTTAACATGGATCTTGTCTATATACCAGCTTTGATTATTTGGTATTTAATTACTACAAATTTTCACTTCTTCGTACTATGAACATCAAAATTATTTCATTTTTCCTTAGATGCTGTTCTTGGACCTGTACAGGAAGTTTTATCTAGCACTAATTGTATATTTTTATTGTTGATATTCACCCCATATGTACCAAGTGTTAGATTAGTTTTATTGATATTAAAGAAATTTCTTGGTATTCCTAAACGGAAGATTTTACACACACAGAAGAAGAAGTATACTTAACAACAAAATTATTTTCATTTACCTGTGTATAATATGACGCAGGTTTCTTCAAAAGTGATGATTTTCTATAAATTGTTTGAAATTTCACAGTGATATCATACTTTAACTTTGTTTAAACCTGTTTATTTACTTTTGACTTTAATTATTTATTCCTTGTAATTTTTTATTAACTGTGTATTTGCATTCAGGTGTCACAGGTCAAATTTATTCGTTCAATGTGTGTTAATTTACGTTTTTTGATTGAGTTCCAATTGATATTTTATAGTGTGTTTTTCTATGTTGTGATATTATACTATTGTTTCAGAAAAGGGAGAAGGTTTGGTACCATTAAAACGTTTAATCCCGCTGCAAATGTTTGCACCTGTCCTAAGTCAGGAATCTGATTACAGTAGTTGTCGTCTGTTTATGTAGTTCATACGTGTTTCTCGTTTCTCGTTTTTATATAGAATAGACCGTTGGTTTTTTCCGTTTGAATGGTTTTACACACTAGTAATTTTTTGGGGCCCTTTATAGCTTGCTGTTCGGTGTGAGCCAATGCTCCGTGTTGAAGGCCGTACCTTGACCTATACTGGTTTACTTTTATACATTTTAACTTGGATGGAGAGTTGTCTCATTGGCACTCATACCACATCTTCCTATATCTATTAAAAAAGAATGTTACAACCATACTAAGCATTACTCTTTCAGATAACACATATACGCTTAGGTTACTGCTTAGTTAAAAGTTTAAGTTAATACATATAAGCTCAGTACTTTACTTTTACATATCATGATTTAATTCGCTTTTTTTGTCTTTCATTTAATATTTCCGTGTATCGGTACTATCTCGTGATTTCAATTGATTTTCTATCATGTGGTTTTTGTTTTCGTTTGAATTAAACATCTGTTAAAGTTTAAGTATTTCCCACAATTGTTGTGAAATTGTTAAAGTACAAAGTAAGAAAAACAAAAATCTAAAGAATTATTTCCGCACCAGTTGAAATTTCCTGTTATTAGTTTCGCATGGTTTGATTTGGTGCAATTTAGAGCTTCACACATTGCAATGATGCACTCTAGATGTCTTCTACTTATTTGTGTCGTTTAGTTTCTGTCTCGTTATATACCCCACATCTTTTAAAGTAATCATTTAATAGGTTATCATTCAAGTAATCAGTCTCAGACTAACAAGTCTGTTATATTGTATTATACTATGGAGTTCCCTTGTGAATATCGTTTGTCGTTCGATACATTTAATGCAATTTTAAGAAAGATGAGCTAGTAAAAAAATAAACATTCTTCAAAATAAAGAAATATACTTTGAAAATTTGTACAAGAGAATGCCCAACATTAAACAGCAGTTGCATAAAGAATCTTTGTCTTTTTTTTATATCTTATATAACAAATGAGGTTAAATCATGCATCTTTATATACTAATTCTCTGATCTTTCAAACCAAATAGTGATAAAGTGTTTATTATACCGAAAAACAGAATTGCAAATATCCCATCTCGCCTCGAGCAATAGTTGGCATCTCAGGGATAACACACTTGCTATTACATGTATCATCATAACCAATCAATACGTGTATAATATTACACCGTTTTTTTATGTCTCATAGTTTTTTAAGTTTCTTGCTTTTAAATCAAAGTTGAGGAAAAGTATAAAAACAATATCTTATCATATAGACTTTGTTGTTCATATGAAAAAAAGACAGTTACGATGCCAATATTACTATTTCTCAAACAATTTCTCTTCACTTCGTAGTGGGTTGATCACAAACGTATGTATATATTTGGTAAAAAAACCTTAATACAAATGCATTCAAAACATGTTATATTAAGCCAGGGCTGGTCATTTCAAATGAAGTAATATTTATTATCCATGATAGCATCATGATTTCCAGTAATGCTCGAAATTGGTATGACCAATACTAATTTCTTTTGTTTTTAGAATAGACGAAGCAATCTTGTAAAAAAGATGACATAATACTTTTGTTTAAGTGATATACCAATCGTAAACTAGAAGCGCGTTTTGTATAAGAATAATCTCTATAAACGACAGTCCTAACTGAAATTATTTTATCTGTAGAATTGAACGGGACTAATATAAACAGCGAAATTTTAAGCAAAAGCCTATTTTGTAATTTCATACCCATCTTAAAAGAATAAGGGTATACAATGCTTTATATCTTATGTTTTCTCATATTTAAATTTATGCATAGAAAATAGCGAAATGGTCCAAGTACGATGTGTTTTTTAGACTACGACTGCAAATTCAGAACGTTAACTATACAAACGTTACAATGGATCATCGAAATTGGACTTCGTATGCTGTTTTGTCGAAAGATATAGTCGACGATCACTCTGTAGAATATTGGTTTTCGCTATTTATAGTTTTTAATGGTTTGGCTTGGAGAAAAAGCCATTTTGTTTTAAGTATCAGGAAGAAAGGGTTTGCCAAAATTGCACTGTGGCAGATATAACGTCGGTAACGTCAGAATCCAAAAGGATCTCTATCTATAAGCGCAGGAAGATGGTAATTAAATTCTTAAATGTGCTATTATAAAACAAGTAAAGAAACTATCAATGTAAACACCTTCAAACTGTAATTTAAACGTTGTTAAGTCTGGTCCTGTTGTTGATGCGTGCAGTCACACAAATATTGAATATAAAGAGCACTATTGTTAGATCAAACCAAAACACAATTATCTAAGGGATGTTTTTGCTTTTCATACATTATACAGTTCATATTGAATTAATTCTTGAGCTTACTAATAACTAGCTTTACAAATGTTTTCTCATGTGGTGCTGATATATGTTGTACCAGTTTTTAAGTGATTGTTAAAATTTTAATTATCTCTAGCCTCCATACATGTGTTATGTTCCTATCATAAAATATCATCAACTATACCAGGTAGGAGTTTGTAATTCTCTAATTGTCTTTGGTTGCTGTTTGCCATATTTGTTTTCTTTTGCATGGTTTGATGTAATCACCTCATTTTTTTTTCTATTTTTAGTTGATACGGGACCTTGTATAATTTACTATATGCCGTTATGATAATTGTTTTAAATCCAGTGTCATTGCTGAGTCCTTGCGTTTTAATTCTAAGAATGAAATCTCTAATGATTTTCATCTATAGATAAAGACAACATTAGTACACCGCTATTCAATAGTCATAAATCGATTTAACTGAAACAATCCGGGTCACAATCCAAAACCGAGGGAAACACATCAACCATAAGAGGAAAACAACGGAACAACATAAACACTGAACTGCTCCAAACACAAACGCCAACATACATAGAAACAGACTATTTGATAACAACTGTCATATTCCTGACATGGTACAGGACATTTTAAGAAAAAATAGTTAGTTTGATCTGGTTTTAATACTGGCCAAACCTACCGCTTATATTACAATGTTTAAAATACCGTTAAAACGAAAACATTACGTGAAAACTAAACGCAAGAACACTCAGGGCATAATTCTGGTGAAGAATTTGTTCTTTGTTGAAGTTGTGAAAACATTGTCTTTTGACTCACTAGCTTTGATACTGCATTACTTCTTTTGCTTTGCATCTAACACCGATCCGTTTGCAAGATGAGCTTTAATATAAATTTACATATATCAGCACCCCTTTTGTATTCGATTGTTAACATCATCAATGGGATTTGGTTTTCTCAATCACAATTGGACTCTTTAACATGAATATTTTTGTAACAATTAATTTGCATTTATTATTCGCTGTTTGCTATCTACAGTTAAATACGTACTTTCATTTTACAGAATACGTAACTGGTAAAGACTGAGCGCTATTGCAAGAAGAAAAAGGAAAGAAAAAATGGAAGGGGCGATACCAGTATTAAATGACATATATCCCGGCCTTTTCAGAATGAAATTGAACTTAATGCATACATCAGGCCAGGCTCAAGTCGAAAACCGAAAAATAGCTTTAGATACTGCATCAGAACGGGAGCATGAGATAGTTAGTGGAGTTGTTGATTTAATGCGAACTTTACTCGATAATCCATTGCAAAAACATAGGTACATAGCTCAAAATATAAAAAAACTCGAAGGCAATATAAAAAAGAACCCAAAACACTTAAACACATTAGCTGACCTTGCAGAATTGTATAGAAACAGCAATTTGAAAGAAAAAGCTAAACTTATAGACGATAAAATCGAGGAAATGCTAGAAAGCAGTGATCCAGATGACATCAAAGCAAAAGCAATTTGTACCGTCGAAAAAGGTTATGCTGTTCTATTTGAAGAAATCACCGAAAACGGAATGGAAGCACAACAAAAGCTTGCTGATTCATTCGAACTTATAACAGCCGAACAGAACATTTCTGTGGGTGAAAGAAAAGATTTGCTCAGCCGTGCCTCAAAACATACGGTGAATGCACGACGGCTTCTGTGTCTTGCAATCAACTGTAAACGTGACGATTCAGTCGCCGACGAAAAGAAACTAAGCATGGAAATGTTTCAACAAGGAATACAATGTCTTAGAGATACTTCGTATTCTGTAGAAAACATTTACATTTGGACATACTATTATGCAATGGCTTGCAATAGAATGCCTGACATTACAAATGTAATCGGTGTTCAAGCAGTTGTTTTGTTCTGGTCAGTAATTGTTAATTTACCGAAAGATAACAAAAGCTATTCCATTTATAGAGCTCGTGCATATGCCTACATTGGTCATAAAATTATTTCATGGAAAGAAGCCTTCAGTGATGACTTGAAAAAAAGTTCATTAACCAGTGATGCAAAATTTCAAGCTCTTTTAAAGGCCCCTCTGTCCGCCTTTGAATTAGCAATTGCTGAGCTTCCAGACGATGAGGTTATTCTTAATCGTAAAGGCACTAGTTTGTGGTCAATGTTTAAGTATGGATCTGCTGGAACAGAAAATACAAAATATGAATATTTGGAAGCAGTTGAGAATGTATTATCATACTCCATAGCACAGAACCCACGTATGCACCTTCTTGCTTTTTCGGCAAGAATGAAAGTCTACATGGAATTATCCTCTTTAAAAAAATTTACTGCAGAAAGAAGGAAAGATTTTTTACACTCGGCCTTGAATGACGGAAAGATTTCAATAAAGTCTAACTTGAGCGCCCGTGATGCCTGTACAGTAGCTGAAGTTTGTCAGAGACTTGCTAAATTTCCGAACTTTTACAGGTATGGACCAGAAGCCGTTTCAAAGAGCGAATACTTAAATGAAGCACTTGATTTCCTTAATCAATGCATAAGCGTGAAAGGACAAACGTATTTCACAGCGTTCAGAATTGGAACAATTTATTTCGATATGGGAGAATATCGTATAGCTACAGAATGGCTTAAAAGAGCATTCATGTTCTCGGATTACACGCTTGCATTTGAACATATCAAAAAGTTATGCATGTCAGTTTTGAAACTTGGAGCGGAACCACGTGTTAATGTTGAGTTCATCCATGTCTTAACTTACATAGCCAGCAAAATGAATGATTTAAAATTCATTCGTGATTTAGTACAAACAAGACTTTGGAAGGACTATTTTGGAAGGCTTTGTGAATTTACGAAGTTTTTAGAAACATTTGATCTAACAGCACAGCAGGTCGAAATAGCAGAGTATCTGAAAACCATTTTAACTGAGAGAGACTTTTTAACAGCGCGACGGTTAAGAAAAGGCCAGTACAAACAATCAATCAGATATGACTTAGAATATGACTTGAATGCAGCAAGCCTGCTTCATGTAGATATTGGATCAGCGGGTGTTCCATACAATTATAGATATGATTATTTTATCATAATGAGTGGAGTAAATTCTGGTTGGATTCAATGCTTTTTACAGCATCAGCTAGGCATACAAATGATCGATCATGACACATGCTTTACAGGTAGTGATAATATATCAGCTAGCGTATATTTCAATCTTAGAAGAATATTTCATGTATTAAAACTATGTCATTTAAAAAAAGCAGTACATCAACTGCCCGATCTTGAATTTCGTCAAATGTTTAAATGTTTTATACAGACATGATCTTTTTATTGGTGGTAGTTTAAGACAAGGCCCGCATTTGAAGGACCACTATCCTAAATCTATAGATATCCAGTTGCGTGAAATCGATCTAAATAAAATAATTTTCAAATCAGCAAAGGATGAAGCAGACGCTTTGTGTTTTTCCTCTATTCATGAAAATATAAAGTTTATAAATGCCCAAACGTGTCCATTTTTTAATAAACACCCAAAACGTGCCCAATCCCCCAAACGTGTCCATATCAACCTTCATTTTTTTTCTTTTACTGGAACTATCATTCGTGTCCATATTATAAATACGTAGGTTATTTAGTTATTGCTTTTTCAACCCTCACGTTAAACTCATTTGACTATTTCATTAAAAGATAGAAATATTTTGTTTAGATTAAAATCCCAACTAGTGTTAATCCCGAATAACCGTAAAAATGTAGGCCTAATCCTAAATGATAGTATGATAATAAAACTTTACTACAGTATTTATTGTGAACACGATGTCGTTCAAATAATGCATGAAATATTTGGCACTGGACGTTATGTCTCTTGTTCGTGTGTCTTTAGTGATGCTCGAAACCTAAAATTTATTAAAAAATCTGATAACCAGTTTATGATCTATGAAGAGCTTTAAAATACAAGAACTGTTGAAAAAGGGAAGTCAATTCTGCTGAAGGCCCACCGTGCAATATTCGGATTAATATAAAAGGCATCATCGAAGTTTATTAGTACAAACAAATTCACTTAATAAACAATTAATTGAACTGTACTAAAATTATGTGTATGTCTAAATGAGCATGAAATACTTGCAACTGAACAATAAACAATTTCAGTCAAAAGTTAATTCATATGTTACAGATTAAATTTGAAATTATGATCATCATTAACAACCGGCATTGAACAATCTAATGATAATAAATGACCACTTCATCAACTGTGTCCCCCATCATAGAATTGCTTAAACGTTATTGATGTCATTTAGGACATACATTTATTAGCGCTAAAAGACGTGAGACGTTCTGGCGTTTAACAATAGCCACGTTTTCGGGAATAACAATTATCGGACACGTTTGGGGGTTATGAAATCAGACACATTTGGGTAACATTGAATATAACGGACACGTTTGAGGGGAATAGACACGTTTGGGGGAATCGGACACGTTTGGGGGAAAGGACACGTTTGGGAGTGTTACATATGAATGTCCATATATCATTTGACGATAGCGAGCAGAAGGCGATCAATTGGCAAATGTCATTAGGTCAATGGAATTAAAAATGATGTAAGACGTGGTAAAGTTCCGATACTAAATATCGGTGAAGCTAATTAAATACATATAACTCGCGGAATGAATTGTCTTAGAGAGCAACAGTTGATTGTCTTGCAAAATTCATTAGATCAACGGATGAAAAAATGAAGAGGTGGTATAGTTTCGATAAAAAATATTTGTGAAGCCAATTAATAAATACCTTAAACACGATGACTGCACCGTTCAACCGTGCGTCATTGTGGACTGCCAATGCTTTTTGTAAATTTTTGGTAAACTTTTTGTAATTCTTTTCAGGTTGGCCTGGTGCAATTGATTATGACTCCTGTTCATCGTTATTAGAGCCAACCTTTGAGGGTATCAACGAATGTAGGAAGAGCATACTGGTTTTATCCAAAGACTTCCTGAAGAGAGAATGGTGCGTCTTAAAGACAATAATAACAAAAACATTGAAGAGAAGATCGGACTTTCTACGGATTATTCTGCTGGAAAACTGTGATATCCCTCCGGAAATAGATTTCGAACAGTTATCGTTCTTTGATTTCACAGATGACAAGAAAATTCCTATCGAAATTCAACATTTGAAGTTGGCTTTACTTGAAAATTGAACAAATTCTAAATCAAACAAAGAAAACATGCATGTCATGTATATTTCTTTTTACAAAATTTGACAATTTTGCACAACCTGTAGCGTCTGTGCATGTGTTAACCTTTATATTCATAAAATAATTTGAAATAATTTGAATTTGTGATTTCGTTTGGGAAAGATTTCAAATGTTTTTGTTTGAAATATTCATAATTGTGTCTTAGTATTTATGTATTAACTTTAAACTGATTTTATTTAATGAAATATTACTAAATTATGATATTTACATTTGCTCCGTGTATATAGGGAAACACATTCATTACATAACAGTAGTAACAAATGTACGTCGCGCCATTAGATACAAAAGTATCCAATCAGTGCTCTAAAGTAAAAATGATTCTTGTACCTGTGTATTATCAAAAATGAAATAAAAATAATCTGTTATCTATTTATCTATATCGTCTAAACCTATCTATTTTATTTTGACGTGATTATCTGCATTAAATCTGTGCCAAGTACAGTGATCAGACTGCTTGCCTCAAGGTCAAAGTGCTTAAAGATACTATTGGGGCCACAAAAAAGGTCGATTAACATGATAAAATCAGACTCCACCAGGACAAAACAAAGAGACAATTGACAGACAATAATAACAAAACATTACAAAAAAAAACCTTACAAATTAAGCAAAACTAACTCGTACAACAAGTTTTAAAACCACTGGCTAATCATTTATGGATTGGATAGGTTTGTCTATCCTCAGGCATAAATAGCATTAAAGGTATTGGACAAACTTTTCAGATTTGTGTGGTGTGTAATTCTCTTCAACTTCGTATTTGATTCGTTTGGTATCTTTGGTGAGTTTAAGAGCCACAGTGTCATTTCCAATACTGGTGGACGTGTCGTTCATGTGAATATCACCATCCTAGTACAATGTAGTAGTCAACACTTGTTTGTTGACATGAATAAAGTCATTTTGTGAAATAATCGAATAGGGGTTTTCTGACTGGAGGTCATAACCAGTCAAGTAGTCAGTTGTTTGTGTTGAGATACTGTTCACATTTTTTCTGTAAATTTCTATTTGTGAAATCTTGATTTATTCGAAACACATTTTTGTTTTGTTAACGCAGGCTCTTTACAGTCGCATTTGATTTGCCCTCCCAACTGTTATGATTCGATCACTTCTGATTCTTTTTATTTAGACATCAGTCGAGTCTGGCGTAGCAAAATATTACTGCTGAGGCATGTTTGGTCCCTTATGATATCAACAGATCCGTAGTCATCACCGTTGTGTTGACATTGCATAATTGAAAAAAATTTTTTTGTAAATTTACTGTGTATGAAATCTTCAATAATGTGGGTTTTTTGTACTGCCCGTATAGACGGCTTCCATAGTTTTTGACAAACATTTCAAAATTTACGTTGTCCACTCCTCTTTAATTTCGTATTGAACTTGACCTTTTGATTGTTCAACTGATAGGAGTACCACTTAATTTCTTTATGTAGACAAATTTTAATCATTGCATATTTGACTTGATGTTTTTGATAAGTTTTATAACCCGAGGTTTGATGTCGCTGCTAGTTGACGTTTGCCATTGAGAGGATCACCAGATTAATAGTCAACACTTTTGTATTGACATGAAATGTTTCATATTACTGTTTAGAAAATCGAAATATTTCAGACACTAAGATTTTTCTAACATGAGGCTCTCACCAGCCCAGGAGCCAGTATTTTTTGTGCTGACATCAAGTTGCATTTATTTTATATTTTGTTTGTATATTTACTGTGTACGGAATGTTTATATATAAAGTTTTTTCTACCTCAAGGCATTTATAGCTGCAATCGTGTTGTCACAACTATCGAAAGTTTTGGTTTTCAATGTTCTTTCAATTCACTTTTTTTAGCCTTCCAAAAGTTTCAAAACGATTGCAAATGTTAAGTATTATGCAGACTAAACGATAGAATGACATTTGAATTTTCTTTTATCAAATGTCCCACTTGACTGAATTTGGATAGTGTCTTTTAATTTCAAATGTCTAAATATCCTTGAACGGGAAAGGATTAATTGGGTTTAGGAGTAAAACAAATAATGTACATAGCTGGTGTAAGTTTATAAATATAAACGTATGGATAAAATAAGCGGTAAACGGGTCGATGTTGGTTAACTTGTTCAACTCTAATATGCATATACAGTACCTTCCTGTTTAAAACTAAATTAACTACTATATAATATGTATTAAAATGATACAAAAATTATTCATAATGGAAATTCAATCAATGTTCTGTTCCCAACTGTCCGGAAGAAAGGAGTCTAAATCAGACATACATTTTGTTAAATATAAGATATCGTTATATCACGTGAAAACATGAATTTGTCAATCGTTTTAGGATGTGATTCAACAACCTACCACGTATTGAAAACAATAGAACGTTCGTCTGTTTGATATTTGTAACTAATTGTAATAGTATTTCCAAGATAGGCCATATGAAGTTCATCAGAAGATACCAAGACCTTGTTGATAAATATTCCGTATCAACTTTACAAATAATACATGATGGTCTTGAAGTATAGATTCTAGGTACTGGCGTTGTTTTTCATCTTAATTACGTGATAAAGTTCCATTTTGTTTTGTTCTTGTATATTTTTAACCTTGTACTGTTTAGTCCATTTTAGATTATATACTTATGACGTGGCTCGGTACTTATGCATCCCGCCATTGTTTTATTGTGCTATGGTCAATTCAGAATTATTGTCTTTCATTTTTGCATAATATGTACTTTGTCTTGATGCCATGTTATGTTTCTTTGTTGAAACAGTTATTTCTGAATATTTCTTTCAGCATCTTTTTTCTTGTAAGGTCTTGTCTGTTGTTTAAAATCTTCCTTGAATATCTGTAGGGTGCGGAACCATTTAAAACAAACTTCGCTAATTTAAATTTGAATTATACCCAATTGTCTTTGAAACACCCAAAACAAATTGTGATTTGAAAACATAGCGTTACGGTAATTAAGAAACAAAAACAGATTATATTTATGTCACTTGATTCAGTTTCACATAACCAAAACATGAAATATTTAATTATTTTTTTATGAACAAAAATAGACTCACAAATAATAACTGTGATGTCCCATGTTGCTAACCTACGCCATATTAGTATGTAGTATATACAAATTTATAATCCTAAAAATCTTCATTGGTTAAACCTAGCAAACATATGTTTAACAAATATTTCAGAGAGCGTTCTTTTTTCTTTGAATGTTGTTGAACTTTTACGCGTTAGACATATTTTACAAGCAGGTTCATTTTGATTCATTGTTGTTCTTGGTGGCAAATGTTCATTGTAGTTCGTTATAGATTAGACACGCATGAACTGTATAAGAACATTTTATGAAAACCTGGATTTTTGGTTATATGTAGTCACAAAATATCTCTAAACTGTATTAATATGTCAGCAATCATTGTGTTAATACTTGTAACTGGTATTTATTTCACAAGATACTTTCATTATACCATCACTGCAATTGTGAAAGTTAATTGTTGATTTTCTGAAAATCCAAGTGTAACTTTACAGAAAAAGTTTAAGAAAAACGACAGTTAATTATCAACATAGAAACAGCAAAGAATATCTAATGGATGCACAGCATAGAAACAAAAAATCTAATTAGATACTAAAAAGAAAACGTCAATAAAAAGACTGCCGTTAATGGCTTTTACGGTTTGTTATACTTGCATAAGAGTCCTGTTTAGGAGCGTCTACCTGAGAGAATCAAAAAGAGTTGAATGAAACCTTTAGAACAGTGTCTGACACAAACTTCTCTACACTAGAGCAGTTATACAAAATTTGGACCGTCAACAAATTCAGAATGTACTACCCTAGAACTGTTTTGACAGGTCAATCCTTGAACTGTTACTGACATCTCAAACCAGAAACACACTCTGACAATTTTGTTCTTACATGAGCAACACGACGGATGCCAAATGAGGATTAGGATCTGCTAATCTTTCAGGAGCACTTGGGATCTTCCCTGGTTTTATGGTGGGATTCGTGTTGCTGAGTCTTTAGTTTTTTTCTGTCTATCGATCGTTTATAATTTTTGCCATGGCGTTGTCAGTTTATTTTCTACTTGAGTTTGAGTGTCTTTTTAATATCTTTCACCTCTCTCTTTTGGAGCTTTTTGTTGTTACACCTATATTTACAAGTACATTTATTTTAATTTATTGATGTACTTGATGGCAATTTTTCTTTGTATTTCGATATAGAATAGACACAAATGAAATGTATTGGGAACACTTTATGAAAACCCAGATTAATCGGTTACATGTACATGTAGTCACAACGTATCTCTTAACGGTATGTCAGCAATCATTGTGTCAATACTTGTAACTGATTTTAAAACAAAATGTACTTTTAACATATAAAAACTTCAATTGTGAAAGTAGATTGCTGATTTCGGAAAATCCAAGTATTGATTCGCCGAGATTTGTTTCGAAAAACGCCAGTTATTTATCGATATAGAAAAACGCAGAATATTTAATAAATCTACAGAAGAGAACAAAATCAATTAGAAAATAAAAATAAAACGTCAATTAAAAGACTTCGCCTTTGATGCATTTTACGTTTTTTTTTTATACAAGCGAAAGAGTCCACCTTAGAAGCCTTTATCTAATAGAATAAAAAAAAACAGTTAAATGAAACCCTTAGAACAGTGTCTGACACAAACTATTCCACCCTAGAACAGTTATATAAAGTTTTGACCGTCAACAAAAATCAGAATGTTTTACCCTCGAACTGTCTCGGAAAATTCTATCCTAGAACTGATACTGACATCTTAAACTTAAAACAGACCTTAACAATTATATTCTGAGATCAGCCTATCTAATACGTTTTATAATGTATTCGTTTTATTCTTATATATTCATTTTTCTATCTTCCTTTTTTTCGATTTAATGTTATTTTATCTTTCTTTTTTTAATTTTTCAGTTGAATCTTATTTTCAATAAAATAATCTATGATATAATTATTACTTTCATGAACGTTTTGCATTATTCTTTTGTTTTTTTTTTAATTACATATTGCATAACTTGTTGTTTATTGTTTTACTTAAATAGTTATGGGCAGTTGACATAAGCATGTATTCAAAAATATGCATACATCGTTTTGTAATGATAACCAAATTTGTAATCATAACAGAAGAGTGTCAAATATCAAAACTTTCAAACAGATAATAATAATTATAACTTCACAACCTGAAATAATAATGTGGTTACATCACACTGTGGGATATACTGGTAGTTCTGAAAAAGGAGGTTAGAAATGATTCTGGTATTGGTAAGAACTTAATTGCATTATACAACTGTTGTATCCCTTACAAATATGGTTTTGTCCTCTGAGACAAAGCACTTTAATCATTGGTATAGTTGTAAATCACATTTACAAAATATGCTTGATAGAAATTATTCATTAACAGTTCACTAGGAAACAAAATAGAAATAAAAAATATATGCGATGTCTTTCTATATTGAATACAATAATTATGTACGTATCCTAGCACACAAAAGTAAATTGCTGTTTCGCGTCAACTGTCCACGGAACCAATTTCACAACATGACCATCAAAACAGGGCTTCATTGTAGGTGTAAAATATATGGTCTAAGGGTGATGTCAGAATCAGATGTGGATACAACATGCACAAACCAAATTCAGAAATCTGATTCAATCTAAGAGATATTATATATGATTTTTTACCCTTTACAATAATTGTTTTCCGTATTATAAACTTTCATACAAATTGAAAGCGTCGGTCGAACTTGTTTTCATAAATAGAATAATAGGTGCGTGTATTAAGTAGATACAAATATCTTCTTTTGTGACGGGATGAAGCATTATTCGTTAAAAACAAACCTGTGTGATTGATGACCTACATGTTTTTGTTACGTTTGAAGGGCGTTTTCTTGCAACACATCGGCATTCTTACGGCAACACACTGTGTTTCTGTTCTTTTTTTCTCGAATCGCTACTTTATTCATTTTATGCAGAATTAATATGTAAGCTATCGGTGAATATGCTAATTATTCGGTAACTTCACGTCCTCTCAGTAAAGGATTCGAAGTTTGTTGACTATTACTATGTTGAACGTACATGCATCTTTTCCATCGAACTTGAAAATCGACAACAGAGGTTTGTCTGTACAACGAGGATTCACAAATGTTATTTTTGATATGTATTTTTCATGACAAATATCTTAACGGTTATGTATGAGTGCTATTTTTGTGTCAATATTTAATTTGAGGCTGATATGAAAGAGAATATGAAATTATCATGTATGATAAAACACTGACAATAAATTGCAAAATAAATATCCAACTATTACTTTGCACTTGTAATGTAAATCAATATGTCATTTGTTATCATTTTATAATCTGTAATATTTCCTGGTTTTCCAAGTACAATGTACATTGAATTGCCTCTTGAATTATAGTTTCGCAATGACTATATTTTTTGTCATACTAATTAATATATATCAACAACGGGTAAAATTCGTTTAGCAAGTTTTATCTGTGCACGTTTCAGGCTGTAAATCTGAACACTAACAGATTACTTTGCCAGTGAAAATGGTAACACCATTAGGTCTTATATATGTATATGTACATACAATTTCTAAACCCCTACTTATGATTTAGTACGCAAGACGCATGTTTAGTCTTGAAAAGACTCATAAGTGACGCTCGAAAAAAAATTGTCGCTCCTAAATTTCGAAAGGTTTTGTCTGATACAGCAAAGGTTATCTATTTTTTTATGTAAACAATTCTTAGTATTTTGAACAATTTAAATCTATGGTATACGCCGTAAATGAATAATGATTATACAGTTTAGAGTTCCTTAAGAAAAATATCTTGTGAAACAGATAGCAAATTGTAAGATAGGTACCTCCAGTGCTTTTAATTTGAATTGAGAAATTTTTGGCGTTATCACTATTCTTTTTCAATTAACTTACTAATACATGATCTGCATGTGCTTTATTCAAAGTCAAATTCGAACGAACAAGCTTTTAATCTCCTTTATATACGCCGGTTATCCGGACTTATATAATGTATAATCTCAAGTTATTCATCATGTTCATGTTAAGATATACCAAACACAAGAAACAACTGATTAGTATATTTGCTGTACCACAATAACGACGGATCACATAACCTTCATCATTAAATAAGGCATGTTTACTTCAAATCATTATCCTGATAGAGGCTTCTGTCAGTATATTATTCAAAAACCAAACATGCATTTTCAAAAATGCATATAATCAATGTGTGCATATCTTACAATTTCAGACACACTTTATCTCCGAAGATTTTAAATAAAATCTATAGTAATTGTGTAACTACCATAAATCAAATTCAGCTTTATGAATATGTGAAGTGAATTGACGCTTTCAAGATATCATACTCTAGCAATGCACTAAGAGTTAGCACAAAATATAACTTGTCAACTTAAGAATTAAAGGATGAATGTACTTACCACACTTACTTACTTATACACCGGTATAAATCATTGGTAAGATTTCATAAGTTTCATTTCCTTATGTAACTTCCATAACACACATCTTAAAGATAACACACGAGTGTTTTATCGTTAGGTAAATATTTGAAACTGATATGAATATTAAATGATATTGAATGACAACGTACTACAAGTAAATTCACTGTAGGTACATTACCTTTTTAAAATAAGATTATTCTATTTTAATCACCATCCAGATAGAGTTTTACGCCAGTATATGAGTAGCGTCAGATAAAAATTAATATCAATTCACCTGTTAATTTATATCGGGTAGAAAAAATTAGTGCAAAGTATGTAAGCGTTTGAAAATTCCATTGATATAAGAACCTACAAAACGTACCAATAATTATTCTAATCAATAGAAAAAAAAAATCAATGTTCATATATCTGACAGTTTGTGAAACAAAATATAAAAAACAATCTATAACAGTTGTGTAATTGATGTAAATCGAACTCTGCTTTTTCACATTAAACTGCATTTTTAAATGTCAATCTTTGCTTTCATAAAATCCTACAATAACTTTACATTACAAGTTTGTACTAACTATAGCTTGTCGGCCAAAGGTTTAAAGCATACATGAATTTAATACACACATCTCATAAGTATCTAGTAATGGTCAATAAATCAAAGGAACAAGGCTTTATTTTTTTTAACTGTTTGAGGGTACTGAAAGTTAAGTGTAAAAGCTAATATTTTTTTGAAATATCTAGACCGTTACCTTACTTATATTCACAAACACGAATACTTATTCATATAAATAATGTATTGGTATCTTTGATACGTTAGGTGCGTTGATGTTTGCACAATTCAAAATAGAAAATATAAGAGTCAAAAAGGCAAAATCATCGCTGAAATAAGAATTCTACTATCATTTACTTAAAAAGTTTTTCCTAAACAGATTGGTAAACTTTTGTTCCATAGAATTTTTTAAAACCGCAAAATCACTTTACGATCTGCAGATTCATTTTTGTTCTTTTATTATCAATCTGTTTTGGTTTTTTTGTTAAACGCAAATCCACAAGTTTCAATTTCGTATGTATCTTCATGAAGTACATTTTAGAGATTATAAATGGGTGTTATTCGATAGGTAAATATTTGAAACTGATATGAATTTAAATGATAATTTATAAAAACAAACTACAAATACATTGCTTGTTGGTATCAAACATTTTAACCACATTGATATAATATGTCATTCATCAACATTTAATAATATATTTGTTTGTCAAATTATTTAATATCTCAACGACAGGCAAATAAGTTTTACCGTTTAATGTTACATCTGTATATGTTAGTGCTTATGTGTAAACCAATTCCAAAACGCAAAATAACAAAAGTACTGATTTCCGAGGAAAATTCAAAACGGAAAGTCCTTAATCAAACGATAAAATCAAAATCTAAAACACATCAAACGAACTATCATATTCCTGACTTGGTACATGCATTTTCTTATGTAGAAAATGGTAGATTAACATGGTTTTATAGCGAACTAAACCGCTCACTTGTATGACAGTCGCATAGAATTACATTATATTGACAACAATATGTGAACAAAACAAACAGACGTAATAGGTAAAATGTCAAAAATAGGGGTACAGCCGTACCATAGCACAATAACACAACGACGGGATGTGTAAGTACCGAGCCACATCCAAGGGATATTACCAAAACTGTGTACATTGAAAATATCGTCATAGTACCAAAACACATAGCATTCATCCTAATTAAGTTTTGTGTACATCATATATAGATATAAGAAGATGTGGTATGAGTGCCAATGAGACAACTCTCCATCCAAGTCAAAATTTATAAAAGTAAACCATTATAGGTCAAAGTACGGTCTTCAACACGGAGACTTGGCTTACACCGAACAGCAAGCTATAAAGGGCCCCAAAAATTACTAGTGTAAAACCATTCAAACGGGAAAACCAACGGTCTAATCTATATAAAAAAACGAGAAACTAGAAACACTTATGAACCACATCAACAAACGACAACTACTGAACATCAGAATCCTGACTAAGGACAGGTGCAAACAATTGCAGCGGGTTTAAACGTTTTAATGGTACCAAACCTTCACCCTTATCTGAAACAATATATAACCATCATGACAAAGGCTTAATTCTGCGTATTATTTCAATTACTACAACATGTACAAACACCAAAAAACACAATATTTACAAGTATTGTACATACACCATTAGTAATTGTGTACGTACCCTTATCTCATATGTAAAATGTGTAAATCAAATTCTGCAAATTTGCATTAACTAAAGCTTGGCAACCGCTGAATTGAGGGATGCATGTTTTGAACACTTTGTTATTTCTTTCATTGTATTAAGGTCTACAGAGATTAATTTAAAGGCTCATATTAAACAGTTACCCGGCTTAAGGATGATCCCTGGTAATGTAGGTCGTATCATGTACATGGATTTTAGGTGTATCTGGCATTTGCACAGTTCAACACAATAAGAAACGTTTGCCATGAGTTTTTTTTTTTCAAATTTCATAACCACATCTAAAACATTTAAACTACATCTTTTTTGTTAACGATTTTGAAAATCTACATATAAAAAAAAACAAGAAATATCCTGTTTCTCCAGTGTATAGTAAAAGATTACTTTGTTTTGGTTACATTTTACGTCTTCAGCAATTGTATTTATTTGAACAAATTAAGAAATAATTCTTTCATGCTATGCTCTATGCTCATTTTAACATGGGTAGGCATTATATTTGTCAATATCTTACCACCGAGCGTGAGCGAGGTGTTAAATGTTGACAAATATAATGTCTACCAATGTTTAAATGAGCATAGAGCATGGCATGATAGAATTATTTCGATTTTATTTGTATTTGTGCTTCATTTGTTTGTTCAAAATGTTCAAAATGTAAACGTATTAACTAATGTTTGAATTCTTAACTACCAGTGGGTAAAACTGCATATATTTTCAAGCAATGACCACATTTTCAATGAAACATTCATATTCTTCAGGGAAGGTCGATTAGGAAAAATTGCTGAAAACTTTGATGTTATTTGCTTAGTTGGATATGTTGGACAGATGATACTTATTGCTTGCAATAAACCATTTACTAACCCTCAGTAGGATGATTAAAGATGTTTTAATTTACAAGAAACATAGCTTTCTTCATTGTTCTTCCTTCTTCAGGCATCGAATTAAACATTTCAATACCTACTCGACGTTGCTGCGTCTGTATACATCTCAATCACTAAAACGGACGCCCAACTTTAGCAATGATTTGTTAACGGGAATTTGAGAAGTCCATGGGTAATCAAATTTCCATATCCACAATTCATATTCAGGTACAACAAAATAGTTAATTGACGTGTAATCTAAACAAACCAATCTTGTTATCTAGTGTTTATTAATAAAAAAAAAAAGTACACAAGTGTATATCTCTCTATCGGCATCAGGTGAATTTTTGGATAACTATACTATTAAGTGCATAACATTTTCTAAAAACACAATAATAATCAGAAACAGATATCATATTTTTGGAAACGCACAAACTGAAATTTAAACTTTGCTCCTTAAACATAGTAATGTTTTATCAGTATAAAAGGAAAAAAAATCAGTGTTGAATATATATCGGAATACTGATTGGTACTATATCCGTCATTCTCATCAAAGCGTTTCTGCCATATCTATTGAAATAACTGATTACACATGGTGTGAACACTGGTAAGTCGATAAGAACACAGTTATAAGTGGTGTAACATATGCGCAAATACGGAAGTACATGTATATTGAACAAAATAACTATTTTCAAGTTGATTAAATTATCTAACCATTTTGATTTGAGTGTCACTGATGTGTATTTTGCAGATAAAAACTTCCCGTTTTGAGTAATAATTTTAATCATGGTATCTATGAGGATATTTTTACCAGTAATAGGATTTACGTGGTTAATCTATAATACATGCAATGCGACTGTTAGACAATCGAGAAAAATGCGAGTTTAATTATTGCGATTTTAGAAAATGCTGCATAAAGTAATGTAATCAACATCTGAACTGAGAGTTTTGATTTTTACGACATTTTGTCGTAACTGTTGCGATAATTGAAAAATTACAAACATTTCTAAATTCGCAGTACTTGATGTCAGACACTATTTAAACGAAAAGTGAACCTTAGTATTAACCATGTTCCTTTTCATTTCCGATGATAAGTGACTTTTTTGTATTGTTGTTTTGTTTTCATCTGAAAAACACATTATTAGTTAGTAAATTGTCAGGAATCGCGACGGTATTCTTTTCACATTATATTTCTACCAATCGAATGTAACAATGGTAGCACAAAAAATGACAGAAACAACATAGAAAAAGCAAATTATATACTCTCCTTACGAACAACGAGTTGCTAATGCAATCCTTATCATGTTCGCCCGTGTCATAGTTTAAACTAAACAAAACAGGCATACGAAACAGTTTAACGAAGTAAGGGCATACTAGTAAACTATTCTAACATTGAAATTTATTGTCGCACTGACGTATACAATTCTGACATTCAACCGAGTGTCTAGTGGATGTACGTGGTGGGAGATGCGTACAAGCAGGACAAGCTTACCCTGTCACTGCGTAGCTCCTTTAAGGCTTGTGCAATGTCTCCAAATTATGGTTTTTGACTGGATCTTATAAATAGATATATTAGATTTTAAAGTGATTCTATGGTTTTTGACTGGATCTTATTAATAGATTTTAACAACTACTGCTTGCTCTAATTCATTCCGTTTTGAAATAACAAATTTTTTTTTTTTAACAGAAAAAATATTTTATAAAGATTTTTATCCTAGAAAGAAATCCGAAACACAAAACACGAAATGGAGAAACATTGAATAGAACCAGAATTAAAAGATATAAATCCTGGTCTTTTCTGGAAGAATCTGAACGTGATGTACCTAACAGACCATGGGCAAATTGAAAATAGAAAAATAGCTTCACATGCTTCAAAACAGGAAGAACATCACATAGTTCATGCTGTTGTTGATTTGATGATAACTTTACTGGATAATCCATTACAAAAGCGTAGGCACATAGGTCACAATATCGAAAAGCTTCAACAAAATATCAAAAATAACCCAAAGCACTTGAATACACTAGCTGACCTTGCAGTCTTGTACAGAACTATCAATGCAGATGACAAAGCTGTGGTGATATATGAGACAATTAAAGAAGTATTGATAAGCAATGATCCAAATGACATCATAGAAAAGGCAGTGTGTGTTTCAGAACAAGTTTATGCGGTCTTGTGTGACGAATTTTCCCAAAATGGATTTGAAGCACAACACGAATTAGCTGATTCTTTTCAACGTATGCAGTTAGAAAAGACTGTATCTGTTGGAAGGAAACACGATCTTCTTTGTCAGGCCTCACAAAACACAATTATTGCACAACAGATACTGTATCGTGCATTTAACTGTAAAACGAATGACAATGTCTGTTTGGAAAAGAAATCAAGCATGATGCTGTTCACGAAAGGGATACCCCACCTTGAAAATACTGCATATCCCAAGGAATATGTTTACATATGGAAATATTATTATGCCAGAGCTTGCAATAGTGTGACGCTCATTACGATTTCTAACGTATTAAAGCATGTGAACTGTATCTGTCAGTTCTTGAAAATTTACCGAAAGATAACAAAATATATGCCGTCTATAGGGCACGTGCATATGCCTGCATTGGTCACAGACTCGTTACACAAAAGGAAATCCGCGATGCAGATTTAAAGCATAGTTCATTATCCAAGGATAAAATATTCCAAGTTCTTATGAAGGATCCGCTGTCTGCTTTTGATTATGCTAATGTAGAACATGCAGATGATGAGATTGTTCTAAATCGTAAAGGAAAAAGCTTGCTCTTCATTTGTAAGTTTGGATCTGAAACAACGGAACATGACAAACCTGGATACCTGAGTGAGGCGGACAAAGCGCTATCCTTATCACTATCACTTAACCCTCGTTTGAACCGTCTCAACTTTTCCGTACGAATGAACGTCTACTTTGAAATGTCCTCTTTGAAATATACTTCTAATGACAGAAGTTATGATCTGTTACAGAAGGCATTGGAAGACGGAAAAACAGCAATACTCGTCAATTTGAAAGGAAATGATGTCTGTAAAGTTGCTGGAATATGTCAACGACTTGCAAAATTTCCAAAATTTTTCTTATACGGACCAACAGTTGTTACAAACAAAGATTACCTTCATATAGCTCTGGATTACCTGAATCAATATATCTGCGCAAAGGGTCAAACGTATTTCATAGCATTCACAATTGGAACAATTCATTTTGACATGGGAGAATTTCGAACCGCTCTAGAATGGCATAAAAGAGCATTCCTGCTGTCAGATTACAAACGTGCAATAGGTAATGTTAGAAAGTTGTGCCTTTGTATTTTGAGATTAGAAGAGACAGCATCTGTTTATATAGAGTTTATCAATGCATTAACATTTATTGCAAGCAAACAGGATGATTTAGAATTTGTTAATGATTTAATACCGAAAAGTCTTTGGAATGAATGCCTTGGCAAGCTGTTGAGATTTCTTGACTTTTTAAAATCATTTCCACTAACAACAAAGCAGGTTGAAATAGCAGAGTATTTGAAGAATGTTTTATTAAAGAAAACCTTTATTTCAGCCCAACAGTTTAGAAAATGCCAGTACACACCGTCTACAAGAAACGACTTAGAATTTGAATTGGCAACCTCAACCTTCCTTCAGCCAGTAATTGAGCCAGTGAGTGATCACCAGGACTTTGAATATGACTATTTTTTTTGCTATCATGAGTTATGAAAATTCCGGTTGGATTCAATGTTTTCTTCAGCAGCAGCTGAGCACTCGGATGCTTTATAATGATATGACATTTACAGGTATGTTTAAGCTTAATGAAAGTATAATGTTAATAAAAGTACAATCTGTAATTTGTTTAAGGATATTTTCTTTGAAATTTAAAATAAAGTAATATTCTTGATTTTCTGAAATGGCACATAGTGATACAGATATATGATCAACACATCAAACAGTAACACTAATTTTAAAAAGGGACGTCATATTTACTGTGTCACTTGTTTTCTTTGGATTGAAATACAATAACAGGGAGCAGATGATCATACCTCTCTGTTAAAAGGAAAGCATTAGTCAGGATGTATCTAGTAAAGCAGTTCAACTAAAGTATCGATCTCCGAGTAAATTAATGAAGGTAAAGTGAATATAAACTGACAAAATTAAATACAAAATTTAAGAAATGAAGGTCCAACCATTAAAATCATTACGTCGAATGAATGTTTGATACTTATTTTTTTTTATTTGTTACTCCTTTAAGCTTGTCCTGAGGCTATCAAATATGACTCCTGTTCAACGTTATTGGAGACGACCATTAACGGTATCAATAAAAGTCGAAAGACCATACTTGTTCTCTCAAATGACTTTCTAACCAGAGAATGGAGCCTGCTGAAGTCAATAATCACAGAAACGCTACAGAAAAGACATGTCATTCTATTGGTTATTTCACTGGGAAATTGTAATGTGCCGCCATTAATAGATTCTGAACATTTATTGTACTTTGATTTCACTGACGAGAAGAACATTCCTATGGAAATTCAAAACTTGAAACTAGCTTTGCTTTCAATTGATTAACTTCCGATAATTACAGAATTATACATTCATTTCATTTTCCAGTTTAAGCAATATTATTATCATTATCATTATAATTCATGTTTTATATTAAATACGCTTGTGGGCTTACCTTACAACAACAATATAGTGAAGTAAACATGAACTTATGATTAAAACAATGTTTACTGTTTTAAATATTTTGATTATCAAAACCAATAAAATTTTAACAACAGATACATTGATAAACGGTTTCAATTGTTTTTCAAGGTTTTCATCTATGATATCTTACATCATACATGCAATTATTATGATTATATAAGTTTATAACTATGTTTAGTGATTTGAATTAAGGTTTGAGTAGTTGAATGCACAACACATTTTAGTATGTATACAATTCAATTTCATTCATGCTTATATATCTTATATATTACAGAATGTTCATTTTAAGTTATGGTGCTCAACACACCAGTCAATCAATCATTCAATCAATCTATCGTATCGGAATTAAGTTCAAATTTTAATTGGAGTCTATATTGGTTAAAAAATTTCACCGTACATTTCATTTTGAATCGGAGTCAATTTCCATCATGACTTTGAGAGAAAGTTAAAAGTTTGATAAATATCAAAGTTTACAATTCGAATTGAACTTACCGACGTAGTTTGAGTTTAACTTAGATTTAGAGCACCATCTTTGGTGACATGTAGTGAGTTCCATTCGAAAGAGATGGATATTAACAAACGAAAAGATTACAATATAGAACGGCCATATATGGTCATTTATCTTTAATCATGATTATATTGTATCGATTACAATTGAACACAACGACTATTATCAAATGATCAACATTAACCTTAACCCTTTACCTGATGGTTAACAAATATTTATCTAATAAAATGTCAAGAACTTGGGTGGCTTATTGCAATAGATGATTACTTATCTACTATGTTGATTGTGAATTAAGGGCGTTTGCCTCTTCGAGTTGCATCAAGAAATTCACAATATGGATCAATTCAATACAGTAGCATTGTAGCAGCATCTGCATATAGAATACGTATCTTCACCCCCTAGTTTTTGTTGGGATCCGTGTTGCTCAATCTTTAATTTTTTATGTTTTTTATGTCTTTTGTTTTTTGTCTGTTGGTCTTTTTTTCTAGTCAATGGCGTTGTCATTTTTTTTTTTTTTTTTGACCGATGTGTTTTAAATTTCCCTTTCACATCTTTCACCTCTGTTCTTCGAGAAAATACGATATTCCCGGGTGTGTATTTATTAGAATGATTTCCCTGATAGACTAACATCCATTTACGAGTGACAAAGACTGATATTGGTAAACGCAAATGTATCCGTTCAAATGTTTTAAGAACACCATGGTTGACCGTTCTGTTTTATTGGATCAAAACCTGACCATGTATATGTTCAAATTCGAGTTAACACACTGGATTATGACATAACCGTATTCGATTTTTGATTTTGCCATTTGCTTAGGGACTTTCCGTTTAGAATTTTCAACGGAGTATTTTTTTTATTTTAATTTTTTTAATTATAATTACATGTTTTATTTATTGTGTTACCTTGATAACACGCTTGTCGAATGTTGAATGCCATTTACCACCTTTAAGATACTGACTTTGTGTTTGATTTGTTTCGATCAGTTATGATCCTATTGATATATTATAGCATGTCTCCAACGCATGTTCTATTCAAATGTATTAAATTGTAGATATATATTATTTCTTGTGCCCGTCTTTGTGAAAAAAGGGATGCATTACAAATGCATACATCTATAAGGCAGTTAATGTTGATGACAACACTCAAAAAAGGTGTTAAGTAGAAATGAACAATTGAGTGAATGAATAACATTTAAATCACGGGCTTTATGATTGACTACTGTCGGATAAGTGAAACACCATAAATACATTCTCACACGATACTGATTGTAATACAGAAATTTTATATATAGAAAGATAGACATGTTGATATAAACCGTATCCTTCATGTGTCCGGCTCAAATATCAAATAACAAATGTAACCTCTAGAAATCAGGATTATTGGATGTATGCTGCATTTGTATAGCAAAGATTAGACAGGTTACTGCGTTGAAATATTCTTTAGATGTTTAATTTTTTTTGGATTTTATTAATTATTTTTAAATAATGATCTGTATAATTTTAATATTTGAGATATCCCTGTAAATGTCTTCGCTTTTTATATTTGCATGACATCAATTGATTTAAACATGCAATTTTAGGATTTCAAAAATAGGCATAATATTTGTATCTTTTACCTGATAAATATCCCTCAAAATATTGGTGAATACGTATATAAGCAAAGATAAATTGACAAATTGACGCAGTTGGGGAGATATTTACCTTCCATCTCTTCGTATCGAACACTAAATTAAATGGTATATGATTGTTCATGAAACAACTCTCCACCAGAGACCAAATGCTATAGAAGTGAACAACTATTGGTCACCGTACAGCATTCAACTATGATCAAACCCGATACTGGAAAGTCAGTTATACATTGCCCCGACATGAAAAATGTAAACAATGTAAAACAATAAAAAGGAGTAAACCAATGATTTATGGAAAGATATGGACAATTGATAAAAATAATCTATAACTTTTGTCTATCCACAATACTACGCAACTTACTGAAAGAAAAATGAATATTCATTTAATTAAAATGCAAAATTTGTGTGTGTTAGTTTTAACAGTTACTCTACATTGATTCACAACTATAATTACTTTTTAAAATATCAATACAAAAATGAAACTGATAGAGTTTTTGGAAAACTACATTTTCCAGTGAGGAAATCCTGCTGAGATGCCTATAAATAACTGGTAAACGTTGGTTCATATCTGTCATTTTTGTTTTTGTTTTTTTTGTTAATTATTGTTATAAATCAGACCGATGGTTTTTTCGTTTCAATTGCTTCACTTTATGTCATGACTGGGCCTCATATAGCTGTCTTTATGTTATTAGTTTCGGCCTTTGTTAACTAATTACATCCACGTTATTCGAACTCTGAGGATAGGAGGCTTATTAGCAATAATACAACATCTAGCAACTTTACTTTTGAGAAAATATTAATATACTCTAACATATGCGTAATAATTGAATGCAAGATAATTCAAATACCAAAAAGTACAAACGTTGTGAGAATGTATGGTAACCATTGATTCATTAGTGTCTCTTTATATTTTCAAACCATATATTTCCAGCATATTCGGTATAGAGCAAGCAACAAATTAACCTGAGTATAGTTTTTTTTCAAAGTTATACCATTGCTATCTAAACTGTTATCTGAGAAAAAATGAGGACAAGTATTCAAACTTGCAAAATAGAACACTTAGACCCTTTATGAGTTATTTTAACAATGGTCCGGGTAGATGTTTTACAACCTTCCCGATTAATATGGCGGATTAAAATTAAAGTGGAAGTTGACATAAGTTTTGGCATATTTATATATCAAACAGAACGAGAGACACTCTACCTTAGCAAGGACATTACTATACATGTGAAAATTTGAAATCTATTACAATTATGCCTCAACTTATAACAAATGTGAAAGCTTATCAGAACTGTAGTTTACAGTAAGTTAACTTGACTAGGTTTTAATATGCTACTACATTTTGAATGTACGATGCTGTAAACCAATTTCAGTTCGCGTTTTAGGACGTCTATTCAAAATTCGCGACAATTGAATTTCGCGATTAACAATATCTCTTACGTGTATCCTATAATGACCATACAGAACTCTTACTTATATTCAATTTGTCAATTATCAACATGTGATCGATTTTGAAGTTTATTCACGCACCTTTACTCAAAATTCACAGAAACATTAACAAATAAAGCCACTACACACTAATTGGATTATTCAAGCAATTCAAAAGTTGAAAACGGACCGATACGCAACAACAACGAAAGTACATGTAACACAAAAATGATATACACAAAAAATCGAAATGAGAGAACTCGTAGATGCTCAAAGCTAGTTCAAAGCGAATCACAACTAATGAATAAATCATGTAATCTCAGATTTCCGTACTAATTAGTACATATTAAACGCATTGAGTGTAAAGACGCCATAAGCAATCTGAAAAACGCTTTACCTTATGTAATGCCAAAACATAAGTAAAGAAAAATCGACAGGATATAGGATAATAAGTTCCCATAACTGTACATATATATCATGTATATCAACATATATGTAGTAATGTTTAACATCTTTAAGTACTTTTTTATATCGCTTCGTTGTTTTTCTTTTTTTTTATTGCCATGCTATTGTTTTCGTTTTAAATAAAGTTTGTATTTAATATAAATATTCAAACAGTGTCTTTGTTTCTCAAATTAGAAAAAATAATGGTATAATCAATTGAAATGAATATATTTTGATGGAACTTATATTTAAAAGAAGTTAAACATATTGGTTATATTGTTAACCAGAAACTGTCTAACCTTATAAGTCCACAGGTCTAAACAAACCAGTCCTGTTGGCTGGTTAAAGCAGCAGACATGTAAACACTGTAGCTAGTCTTAAAAATCAGACCTATAGCATGTAGAGAATTAACCTGTTTGTACGTTCAAGATCTATATAAAGTGAACTTTTAAAGCAACAAAAAATGAAAATGAATGGATTGTGTAAAACTAAAATTATGAAGGTCCAAAATAGTTAAATCAAAAAGAAATACTCAAATGTGAATTGTGGACGTAGAGTAGAAAATTAAAACTGTCAATGATAATATGACAGATTGTAGTCAAAGTATCTTTCAACGTTGTGAAATTGACTGTTTTGTTTTCAATTTTTTGCATTGTTCGTTACTAACATTTACTAAAAAAATGTAATAAAAAGTTCAAAAATTTCAAATATTAGAATATATTGTAGAGGAAAATGAAACAATCGTGTTCTACATGTTAAACCATAATCTGATAGATTTCCTCATTAAAACTAGTATTGTAAACAATTCGTGTCCTTGATTAAAAAAACAAAGTAATATATCATTTAAATACCTGAAAGAAAATCGATAAAATGTATGCAATATATTTGATGGAATAATACATATAATAGTTAAATGTCCAATGCGCTTTCCCCTACTCTTTCGAAAGATCGGGTTTAACCTTGATTTGCATTGCATTTGATTAGTCATGATTTAACCTATTTGTTTATATCAAGCGTCTTGTTATCAGTACTATATGAATTACATGTCAGGCATTGACAATGAATTTTTATTAGTTTTATTTTCATAACTAAATGTCATAAATCAACATGTTATCAGTATGTGACACTTGACACAGATACGTAAGTCGAACACTAGTTAATGGTTACAAACTGAAGAAATGAATTGCTTTCTGGAAACTAAATCCATTACATTGAAGTTCACATGATATATAATGTGTATTTCTCCATCATTTTCCAACTATGCAACCGTCTGTGTTTTGAAATCAGCCTGTGTTTTTCTGTATGACGAGGACAATATTTACAACATATTGAGTCAACTTATTGATTATTTGACCGACTTTGGCTAAAATGTTTGTCCTTTTTGGTTTTATCAACTCTTCAATTTTTTAATAAGTTTAAGATTTTCAAATAGTTTGCCCTCGAGCATCACAAAAGAGACATGAATTGTCATCATGGTGCAGTAAGAGTGGTAACGTTAATGTTATAATAATTTTAAATATACGTTTTTGACTTTGAGACCGTTAACACAAATGTGTTTTCATGCAATACCAAGCATATGATGGTTCCATTGTTTGATTTCATTAAGAGTTGAAATGTTTTTACCAATTTAAGAAATTTGGACATAATATGATCAACCAATAAAGATGACAAACTTACTAGGCATATCTTTAGCGTAAAGACTGATTTCAATCTTGAGTCAATGAGTTCAATAAGTGTGCTGTCTGTGTTGCTTAATTTGATAGTTTTCTGTGAAGTATTACATTAATATTTGTCTGTTTTGTTTTATTTTTTTTCCTGAGATCTTTTATGTTATTTCGACTTTTCGCTTTGAATTGAGTATACAATCTATATCGAGCGATTTCAGTTTTTTTTTTTTTTATTCATTTCGTTCGGATGTTAAAATGTAAATATAATGGAAAACTATTTACCTTACATTTCCCATATGCACATGTATATTAAGGTTCAATGACGGCTATTCCCACAAACAAAAACAAAAATTGTGGTTTGCTATTAGTTAGAAATCAGTATTGAAAGTACGCTTTTCATATTATTTGATGAAATGCAAGTCTTCTAATTCTGTTAAGACCATATTTTTTCTTCATGAAATTCAAAAATCATAAACGGCAGAGGCATACGTACAGACTAGTCGAAAAGTTTTTTTTTTTTAAATTTAAAACAAAGCTTAGTGTATACGTTGCAAATACATTCTAATTAGGGTATTCAATTCCATTTCTTTACTGTGACATTATTGTTAACCGTAGTTTTCGAAGTGTAAGCCCAAATGAAGTAAAATAACAAATTCAAAACGAAAATTCCTTTATAAAATGGCAAAATTAAAAGCTCAAACACAAACAAACAAACAAACAATATTTTATTTGCCAATCACGGCGCCCAAAATGAGCAGAATAATTACAATATAATTATAAAAGTAAATTAAGAATAGGTTAAACAAAGTAAATAACATGATTAATTTTGATTTAATTGAATAATATATAATATCAAAGTAACTGAAATAAATAATTTGTAATAATAAAAATATATAATGTGACCCATTGTTTGTTATTCTGGACCCTTTATTGAACAGCACACCTCATAGTATACTAATTATTAATTACATGTAAATAATAACTATCGTAAATGCATATATGATTATATATATCTATAACTCTATATAAAGTAATCTAATTTATTAGTCTATTCCTGTTTGTTTTATTTAAAACCTCTAATAGTTGACAAATTATTATCAAAATGTTTTAATCTTCATTTCCCATTAACCAAATAAAAAAGATTTGTTATCAAGTTTTGAAATATTTTTATTTTTAATAAATATTTTGCTAAGAAAGGGAATCCTAACATTAACCAAAGCATTATATGTTAACAGAAAATATACTCATCTTCTATTTACTCGTTACATAGTTTGCATATTATATTTCGAGTTTATATCAAAGTGACGACCTTTTTCTATTTCAAGTTTGTGAGCTCAAATTATTAATCTTGTTAAAACACAACTTTGAAGGTAGTTTCAATAAGTATGGCGCAAAATTAAAGTTTGGTTTGAATAATCGATAAGTTCTAAGTTTATTTCCAAAGGTCGTATGTTGTCTTTTATCAATGAATAATTCTTTCTTCCATATCTTACAATATTTTAAGTATAATATCTTTTTCACCGTATTCTTAATGTTTGTTTTAGGTAAGAGGACTTGATATTCTTGTAAATCAAGCAATTTCAGGATAGCATAACTACTACTAGTCCAAGAATTCTTCCCTGCCTTCGATAATGTATTTGAGAGAGAATATGCATTTGCTAATAAAATGCTATTTGTAATATGAATTTTTTTCCAATATTTGATCATGTTTATTAAAATATCTAACATTAGAGGATAACGACCTAATTCACCAAATATGGCCGAATTTGTTGCGTGCTTATTCACTCCTAATGTAAATCTGCAGAATTGTGGATGCATGTTTCGTTTTTTAGATCTTTACAGATTCTATAAAAATAATTTAGTTTTGAGTCATTCTTTAACTTCTTTGAAATAAAACAACCCCATATTTCTGACCCATATAATAATACGGGTTCCACTGTGTGATCAAAAATGTGCATTAGAGTGGAGATATTAGGTTTATAATTAGCAAAATATTTAGTATAATTAAAAAAAGCTTTCTTCTGAAAAGCTCCAGATGCAGTAAAATGTATGCCAAGATAAGTATATTGTTGGGTATTTTAGATGTATGTGTCTTTATTTGAAAGCTGTTCATCTTTAATACGGCCAGATTAACTTCTTATCCAAAATTATCACAATAGATTTCCAGCTTATTTAATGCAGTCTGTAAGCCTTTTTTAGACTCAGAAAGCAGTCCAAGATCATCAGCATAAAGAAGATAATTTAATGAAATATTTGATAGTAATACTGGGTCACAGGTTTCATCTAATAAACAAACACATCAGACGAATAGAAAACAACTGTCAAACATGACTTGGTACAGGCATTTCCTTATGTAGAAAATGGTGGATTAAACTGATTTTATAGCTAGATAAACCTCTCACATGTATAACAGTCATTTAAAGATGCACTGCGGACACAAAGCGTCGGAATATTTTGCCAAATACTTCGAAGAAAATCTATTCCTGGGGAAGAAAGTCTTGAGTATGTCGAACAATTCAACATTTTAGTATAACCATGTCAATGATAATTCATGTCAACACAGAAGTGCTGACCACTGGGCTGGTGATACCATCGGGGAGAAAAACTCCACCATCAGTGGCATCTTTGTTGATTTAATCTGCTTGTTAATGATTTCACTTTTAAGATAAACGTACGACCCAAGGATATTGACAAACCCTGTTTCCATAAATTATTCAACGTCGCATTATAAATTAAAAAAAAAGGTAATTCGCATTTTCCGAAAACCAAAAATCTAGTCATAAATTGATAAGGACTAAACCACCTGATTTCCACTGTAGATTTAGTACTTCCTTCTATTACGTATATAAATTACGGTGATTCAGATTGGAGGTGTAGATAATCTTTGGTCTGATAATTGGTAACATCTAGGATTAAGTATGTGTAGCGGTTCATATTGATTTGTGGATCTAAACATTGCGTAAGTTATTTGAATCATTTATTTTACATATTATTAATGTTGCATGTTTAATTGGTACAAAAAAAAGCGATCTAAATAAAAAATGATGCTGATATTTGTATATATTTATTGTTTTCAAAACAAATCTGTCTAAAATTGAGTTTCTGGTAATTACGCTTTGCGTATCTGGTAAAATATCATGCTCTGACGGTCTTAACCTTATATAGTAACTATGTCCATCATATATGTTGGACAAAAGTGTTGTTTACGCACGTGAGGTCATTTGCCTTGCAACGATTGCTTTACATTCCAGCTGTTTTTAATTTATTCTTTTATTTTACAATCTTTATTTAAAGTTACGATAGCTGTTGTTTGACACACGGCTTCATGTTGAACACAGTTTTAGTCTGTTTTCGATTTATAAATTTAAATATCCCTCTGGTATTTTTTGCCTCACTTTTACCTATGATATTTTCATAAAGTATGAAGTAATTATTGTTTTCCTTGTTAGCTAACTGAAAGAGGAAACATATTCCTTTCACCACTTTGTGTCAAAAGATTTTTTGTCTTATCAAAAATGCAGGACAAAGGACGACTTAGACGAAACCTTCAAGAAGGCCTTACTTGGTAGTGACGCTTATTATATCAACTGCAGTAATATATTTGTTGAACAATTATTTCCTTATTTTTTTTTTATTAAAAATAT
The DNA here is from genome assembly GCF_021869535.1 of Mytilus californianus. NCBI lineage: Eukaryota > Metazoa > Mollusca > Bivalvia > Mytilida > Mytilidae > Mytilus > Mytilus californianus. Next base: position 41,064,272 of record NW_026262712.1, read on the forward strand.
AAATGCTAAAGATGTTATTGAGGAAAAACTGTACTTTTGCTGGTAAAATATCAAAAAAAGAAACTTAATTATATGTAAAAATAGAACACGGAAAACACATTATTATCAAACAAATTGTTTACAAGGAGGAAACTTAGTGAAGGAAATAATATGAACCTTCATTAATCAAATAGTGATTTCACTAGCAACATTGATATCGTTAGTTGTTAAATGTCATATATTATGGTTTTTATTGGGTTTTTGGTGACTGTGGTGTTCATGAAAGATCTTTTATTGTTTTCGTTAAATGATAATCACAGTTTTAAGACCGAGGAGGTTTACGAGCTAAACATTTTGTATAAAACATCGTCATATAATAAACTGATCATAGATACCACCATTAAATTGTGTACGCCAGAGGCGTTCTCAAAAACTGTTGTGTCATCGCTGTTTATCCCGCATATCCTTTAATGTGTTTCATTAATACATTTATTTTGTGTTGATGAAAATTGAAATTTTATTCATTCATACCCAGAACATGTTCTAAAAATATTATATTTTATTAAAAAGTTAAACATTTGAACCATTATTTCTATACCCTTGTTTGAGAACATTTAAGTGGAAATACGTTATTTATAAAGAAAGGCAACAGTAGTATAATCTGTTCAATAGTCATAAATCGAGTCAACTGAAACAAATCGGGGTCACAAACCAAAACCGAGGGAAAATGTGACAAAGGATCTGTTACAGAAGACTAAGATTTTTGTTGAAGATCGTGATCGTTAAATATGGTCTTAAAACAGCTTTAAAAATGGAAGTACATTTTCAGCCTTGCTGTGATGTAATTTCCTGATGTATCCCATGTTGTGTATTTGTTATCAGTAAATCTATATCTTTATTTTAGTTTCGATATGAACACAATTACAAAAGGTTATTTGCAAAAACGTTTCAATATCCTTTAGTCAAGATGTTCTTGTAAAAACTTTTCGTCGCATTTCGTTTTTTTGCCATTGCATTATTAGTTTGTTGTCGACTTATGAGTTTGAATATTCCTTTGGTATTTTTTGCCGCTCTTTTATAAATTATTAGATTATAATTTTTTTTTTTAACTTTTGATTTTTTTTTACTCCCAACAATTAAAACATATACATGACATACATACAATATAATTCATGTAAGATATATACAAGATATATATTGTCATTATTATAAAAACATAATAATTTGAAATATTTTAAATTTTCTATAGAATAGATCAAAAGAAAAATGTTAAAAACAAAATATAAAAAAAACTAATAAATTAATAAATAATTATAATTAATAGATAAGAGTACTGGAGTTGAAAATAAAGAAGAAGAAAAAAAAAAAAAAAAAAAAAAATGTTGAAAAATTTTGAAAAATTTTGCAAAATTAACTAGACATATTTCTTTCGTAATAGCCATCAACACAGATCAAGGATTTATGCCATTGCATTGTTGGTTTGTTGTCGACTTATGAGTTTGAATATTCCTTTGGTATCTTTTGCCTCTCTTTTATAAAATATTAGATTATATCTTTAGTCATGCCTCATATTTAAAAGAGTTATGTTTATTTATTAAAAGTAATGTGTTTCATGTCGTTATTCCTACACATTGTATGGTATAACATGAAGTATCTCTAAATACATTGTGTAACTTGTGTAGTTGAGAAAAAATGAATTATCAACACTATCAATTTCAAAAGCATTGTATAGAATCGGGTCACTGGTAGTAAAACTGTTGTGGAATAATCGCACGACTAGTCTGTACATGTATAATAGTGTTTGTATTAATTCAGACGGCCTTTTGTATCACTGAGGTGTGCTTCTTACAAAAAAAAAAAAAACTCCTGCAGATAAATTAAGTATATGTTGTTTTTTAATATACTGTTTTTACAAATGTAACATAAATCAGACTGTTTTTCTTTTCCTCCGATATCATATACACTTTGTCCATCTGATCCTGCTATAGGTTACTAAACGATATTGGTTTTGCTCATTGTTGAACAAAGTCATATGGTGATTGATTCATGCTAAGTAATTTACTTTTACCTACGTGTTGGTTACTGCAACCCCCCCTTTTTTTTTTGGGGGGAGGGGGGTTTAGATAAAGGAGATTTACGAGTTTTGAATATAGATTAACATCTGTTCAATCTTCTGTTGCACATCTGAGAAGTTCAGACAATTTCACGACACCGAGTGTTGTTGTGAGACCTAACTTAATCATTTGACGTTGTTTCTATGTTGTTTTTTCTTCTTTTTTTGTTTTTTTTCTTAGATATGGTACTAAAATTAGTTTAAAAATTCCAAAGTGCTTCTGAGGCATGACATTTCTACAGTGTTATTTTCATTTTTTTTTTTGTAATTTTTACAATATGTTATTAATACCTGAATACATTTGTTTCTTCATTACAGAAGGAATACTTTGTACAGGCTTCTGCTTCTATCAACTGAAACGGGAACAAAATGGAGATCAAGAAACCAGAAATAAACGCCATATGTCCCCGCTTATTCAATATGAAATTAAACATGATACATACACCAAATCAGGTGAGGATCGAAAATCGAAAAATAGCTTTACAAAACGCAAAAGAAAAAGAACATCAGATAGTTCATGATGTTGTTGATTTGATGATAATTGTATTGAATAGTCCATTACAACAACGTAGAAACAAAGCGAACAATATTGAAAAGCTTGAACGTAAAATGAGACATTACCAAAATCACTAAAATACACTAGCTGACCTTGTCGTCTTGTACAAAAACAGCAATTTAACAGACAAGGCTGCGATCATAGAAGAGAAAATAGATACAATATTGAAAAGCAGTGATCCGATTGACATCATAGAAAAAGCTATATGTGTCCTTGAACAAGGTTATGCTTCTTTATTTGAAGAATACACAGAAAACGGACTTGCAACACAGCAAAGGTTACTAGAATCTTTACAACTAATAAAAGTTGAACATAGTACTGCTATAGGACAGAAGAAATTTGTTCTTTGTCTGGCCTGAAATTACACGATGGATGCACGACGACTATTGTTTCAAGCACTGAACTGTAAAACAAATGGCAGTTTCTTTGATAAAAATTCCAGTGTGGAATTGTTGGAGAAAGGGTTACAATATCTTGAAGATACTTCATATCCTAAGGAAAAATACAACAGTTGGAAATTTTACTACGCAATGGCTTGCTGCAGGATGCGTGATATTAAGGACGCCGCCTTCAACAAAACATCCATAAGCGAGAAAGCTGGTGATCTATTCTGGTCAGTGATTGGGAATTTACCAAAAGACAACGAATGCTTCACCAGTTACAGAGCTCGATCATATGCGTATATTGGCCACATTCTTATTTCAGCAAACAAACCTTCCAATGCCTATCGAAAATTCAGCTCATTGAACAATGACAAACAATTTCAATCCCTTTTTATTACTCCGCTGTCTTCTTTTGAATATGCAAATAATGAACTTGCAGACGATGATGTTGTTCTTAGTCGAGAGGGAATCAGTCTGTGGTTATTGTTCAAGTTCGGTCCGGGTGATAAAAACATAGAATATCTGGAAAAAGCTGAGAGAAAATTATCGTTCTCAATATCACAAAACCCTTTCATGCGCCGGATTGATTTTTCGACCAGAATGAAAGTCTATTTAGAAATGTCATCTTTGAAAAGTTTTCCTCTTGATAAAAGGGAAGATTTATTAAAGAAGGCGTAAGAGGACGGAGAAACTTCAATAAAGCAAAATGTGAGCGCAAAATATGTATGTACAGTCGCTGGAATTTGTCAAAGACTTGCTAAGTTTCCAAAATTTTACCTTTATGGACCAAAAGCCGTTTCAAACAATAAGTACTTACATGTAGCCCTAAATTATCTAAACCAGTGCGTAAACGCAAAGAGTCAAAATTATTTTACATCATTCACATTTGGAGTAATTTATTTCGATTTAGGAGAATTTAGGACCGTTTCAGAATGGCATAAGAGAGCATTCATGATCTCAGATAGAAAGTTAGGAAACGGAAATATCAAACGACTATCATTTTCAATTTTGAAATTGGGAGAGGGATCACATTCATATCAAAATAGTTATAAAGCCAAACAAGTACAAAATTGAAGAGCATTGAGGATCCAAAATCCAAAAAGTTGTGCCAAATACGGCTAAGGTAATCTATGCCTGGGATAAGAAAATCCTTAGTTTTTTTAAATATTTTAAGTTTTGTAAACAGGAAATTTATAAAAATGACCACATAATTGATATTCATGTCAACACCGAAGTGCTGACTACTGGGTTGGTGATACCCTCGGGGACGAAACGTCCTCCAGCAGTGCCATCGACCCAGTGGTGTAAATAGTATCAAAGGTACCAGGATTATAATTTAGTACGCCGGACGCGCGATTCGTCTATATTATACTCATCAGTGACTCTCATATCAAAATAGTTCTAAAGCCAAACAAGTACAAAATTGAAGAGCATTGAGGATACAAAATTCCAAAAAGTTGTGCCAAATACGGCTAGGATACGGCTATGCCTGGGATAAGAAAATCTTTAGTTTTTTTAAATATTTAAAGTTTTGAAAACAGGAAATTTATGAAAATGACCATATAACATACAACATTATGTATTGCAACATGTACATGAAGACATAGCGCATGCATATCATGATTTTTGCGTGCGCAGGGACTACTCTATATTTTCCTTGAATACCTTGACTTGCGTTTGGGGTTTCAAATAAAGGCAACAGTAGTTTACCGCTGTTCGAAATTCATAAATCGATTGAGAAAAAAACAAATCCCGGTTACAAACTAAAACTGAGGGAAACACAGCAAATATAAGAGGAGAACTACGACACAACAGAAACACAACACTAAAATGTAACACACACAAAAACGAACTATAAAATAACAATCAAAATGGATTAAGACGATGAAAGTTAATTCTTAATGCAAACAAAAACGAAGAAAGGATGTCGTAATAAGTGAGTGTGTTGTTTCAAAACAACGGATTAAAATCATGTACTCAGATATATTCGATTTCAGTGTGGATAACAAAGAGGATATAGTTATAGCAGCTAATAATGGCAAGTTAAATATATATTATATATCAAAATGTAGTCCTATCCTTTTAGTTCCTTTTAGTTCCTTTTTGTTTTTTTAGGGTTTTATATATTATTAGGTGAATGAGAAAAAGAGAAAAATATGTGAAGACAGGTTCACGTTGAGAGAAAAAAAAGTTCAACCATATCAAGTGCACCTCAGTCGATTTTATTTCATATATATAATTAATGAGATTAAATTTAAGAGTTGATAACGTGCAATTAATTTAAATTATTTTGTTGTTCATGATGAACATTTTCCCATTTTATATAGTTTTAATGAAATTGGAGAGGATCTACATATTATATCTTTTATTCGTAAGAATACATTATTAACGTTTTTATACTGTTATATCTAAATGCATCGCCATGAAAAAAAGAAAATCACAAAAATACTGAACTCCGCGGAAAATTTAAAACAAAAAGTCGCTAATCAAATGGCAAAATCAAAAGCGGGAACACATCAAACGAATCGATAACAACTGTCATATTCCTGACTTGGTACAATCATTTTCTGATGTAAATGGTGGATTGAACCTGGTTTTATAGCTAGCTGAATCTCTCACTTAATGTGCGAAGATCAAGAAATCGATCAGACCTACTTTGCATGTACAAATATATATATTCACAATGTTCCCGTATACCAGTATGACGCAGGCTCCCTCTTTTTTTTCTTGTTCACAAAATGTATCTCTCGTTTAACAGCATGACACAACACCCCTCTTTCTTTCCACGCTCACCACAATTTATTAATTCCCCCTTGAATTTCAACAAGTCAAGAGCTGACTAGAGAAAAAGTGCGAATCGAAAACATGATGGATTTGTTTTACAGATATACTGCGGTAATGTGCTCCTTTATTCTGCTCTCCATATTAGCGAAGTGTTTAAATATATTCCTATTAAAACAGTAATATGAGATTTAAAAAAAAAGATATGTAAATCAACGTCGACACCTGATAATTATAAAAACTATTGCAGTCCCTAGTTCATGAAGCAAGTTCTCTATTTGCACTTTGTTCACAGGGTGGGGTTTAGGTTGTTATTCAAATTTGCAATTAGCTAATTTTTCAATTGGATAATATGTGGCTTGCACATCAACACTTGGTAAAGCATTTACTTCAGTTGAACGATTTTCTCTTGATTATTATTAAACAATTATTTTACTAATGGTCCTTGTATTGCGGCATAATCTATCAAACGTCAGAAGCATTACTTTTTTTTCATTTTAATTGTAGCTAGACAAGATATTACGAAGAATAAGTGCCAGACGATATGTTGATTTTGATATCCAAAGACGGACGAGGTCAAGATAAATCTGTTGAAAAAGAAATACATACAAGCAATAAAGACAAAACTCACAACGAGCGTTATAAACCAAATTGTTGTTAAAGAAGACAACCCAAACCATGAGAAAATGGCTGTGATATAAGTATTGGTTGTTTAAAAATCAATTTGAAAGTGATTTTTTTCTCAGGAAAGCGTCTAGATGAGGGTCAAAATTATTGTATTAGAAGGTGACTTTAATAAAATGTTGTTTTTGTGGAATTGTCATGTGTTCTTTGGTTGTATTTTTTTTCACATGAAAAAAAAAAAAAATTATTGGAATTCTTTTTTTTCTTCAGTTCTTGAATTATTACTTGTACGAATCAGTTATGCTACCTTCAGCTGTCTAATATTTTTAAGAAAGATGAAGGTTATTCTTGAAAATATGGGACAGTTAAAGGTAACATAAAGGTTTATTACAGGTAAATGATAGTCCAATCACTGAAATACAAAACGGGTACAACAATAGAATAACAAAGTTTTAAACCTAGAGCCTAAAAGAAAAAAAGTAATAAAATCTGAAGCGATATGATGCATCAAATATTTTTCTTTAATACGTTGTCAGGACAGAACAGCTAACACAAACAAAGTTGAACATAAAAAAAGTGTACTTGATGATCTGTTTTCGATGAAATTGTTGTCCATATGGGGAAATTTTTCCCCAAAAACGGTCGCCGGGTGCAGATAAATGTACGCAAATTAAACTTTAAAAAGATGAAATTATTATCTTTCTTTTGAATGTTTATCGGCCGAATTTGTGATTGTGCACAACAAAGGAGATCCATATGCATCTGCACTTACCACAATCGACTGTTTTGTGAGAAAATCTCTGTAATTTAAAAGTTTACAAATTTCTCGAAGCTCTAAACCACGATTTAGGTAAAACTTTGTAACAAGACGCACACAATTCTAATAAAGGTAAATTCATTTAACGTGTAAAGCCCATATAAACAGATATAGACAATTAAGATTTACCAAACATGGTCTTTTCACATTCTGTAACAAAGAAATCCATTTCTTTTCTTTATTTTCAACTGAGTGTCCGTCTGTAAGTTTAAGTGGTATCCAAAAATGTCTATTTTCAGTGAAGGTATTATCACTGCGTATAAATATAAATATGTTATCAAATAAGTATGCTGATAAACCGGTTATAAAAAAAATAAAGGATGACATTATTACTTGAATTACAAGTTCAAATGTTGATACTGTTGTTTGCATAGTTTACGTTAATTTTCAGCCCTTGTGCGTTGGTCATCCCTTTTGTAATACATAACATATGTCATCATGCCACCATATATGCCTAAAAGTTATGTTCGATTCAATCGTACTAGTTTAGATCGATATCTACGTTAACATTTAAAGTTATATCAGTTTATTGTATATTGATTCAAACTAAACTATTTTTTATGGTTTCATAGGTTAGACCGATTCAAAATCTATTTAAAGCGTTTTAATTAGCCTTAAATTGACCTAAAGTGAACCGATCTAGTTCAAATAGATCTAAATGTCTAAGTTTGAAGGTGTTTAAATTAAATATAAAGCAGCAAACATTGCAAATATTCAATTTCACATCTATTTCTCAAATTGAAATATTCAATCAAAACAGTTTGTATTACAATAGTTTAATCTCCAAATTGTCTCGAGTCTCTACTAGTTGTGAATTAATTGAACATCATCTAGGTCCATGAGCATTTTTCAAACTCAAAAAAATCAAATACCATATATCACATACGACAAAAAAACAGATGAAATAAAACCGATTGATCCTCTTTCAAAAAGTATTTACTATCTACTGAAAAAGCTTCTTTGGTGACCAATACAAATAATATAACTTTAAAGAAGCATATGCATAGCAATAGTAAACGTTTCAATGAAACCAACAAAGTACATTTTCCCCACTTGTTCACCATCATAGTTCTGTTTCATCGATGTCTGAATGAAGTTAAAGACTCAACACACAGAAATATGCACAGTAAAATTGTTTGTGTTCGGTATTGAGTCTAGTCCTAGTCTGTAAATACCAAACATATGCTAGAATCTGGTCTGATTTCTTCGAAGATACTCTTAACAATACCATTCGAATTCTAACCAAAGCACTGACTAAATCTGACAGAGGTAAACGCAAATGGGATGATTCGGTTTTATCTTTAGAAAACAGGTTACTTATACATTTTGTGATGAAGTGATTAATTTCATAATCTGGAAATTATACAGATACTAGCAGAGCTCAAGCATTATATTGAATTGTGTTTAACTGCTTGGTTCATGTTATCATTTGTCAAGTCTTGACATTTTATTTTGGATGATGACTTCAAGTGTTGGACAGAATAAAACTTGGCTAAGGGTGAATGTATCATTGGATGTACCTTCTCATGACCTTCACCTGCGCAACTATTTCGTTGAGAGTCTTTGCAATCAGATAAATCGTCTCGACTCGCACCTCCTACATTGTTATGAACATCCACTAGCTCTAAATAATGAACAACGGTAAGTTCTGTGTAATCAGATATCTGTGCTGTTCGTAATTCCAATAGTCCTTGGTTAAGCTGTTGATACGGATGGGTATATCCAGAATCTCTTTTATCATTTCCTGATGAAGAGGACGTACTGGTGTTGTCACTATAATATGTCTTTGTACAATACAGGTGTGTCTCTTTGCTTTCAGTGAATGCTGTGTACGGATGGAGGTACCCAGAATTTTCAGATTTTATTGAGGAGAGTTTAGAATCTGATTTTATATTTTCATCCTCTTCTATACTTTCGTGTGGATTTCTGTTCTGAAAATTGTCCTCACAAATTGCACTTTCATCAATACTTTCATATAAGCTGTCATCATTAGTTGTGTCGTTTTCTGCACTGTTCCAATGGTCATTTTGTAGTGTTATTCGAATATTTTGAGATTGTTTTGATCTATATTTGACCAGGCATACGGATAGTATGACAAAAGATACTATAAACAAAAGCAATCCACCAAAACCAGCTGAATATAGGAATAGTTCTGTTTTAGAAGGATCTGTTAATTGAACATATTTATGATAAATTTCTTAGTGTGATGAACTATTATAATACTAAACAATTCGTAATGAGATCATTTTGTGTAAAATGAAAGGATAATATGCAAAAGATTTTGAAATTACAAACTGAGGGCCAAATAATTGTCTTCTGGTATCTTGAATGTTTTAACCAATAACAAAAGAAAAAAGAAAAAAAAGAATGTGTTTGAAGACACACATGTTTCAAGACCCCTTCAAATTTGCTATGTGGGACGGATGTATGGAAGGATGGGCGGACGGTTAAGGGTAAAACTTAATGCCCCCTTTGCCTAGCGATCGAGGCATATACAAGTTAAAAAATAAATGTTGTGTATGCCTTTTCGGTTCTCGTATCAATGCACAGTCATAATAAGTTTTAATTCAGTTTTTTAAATGGTAAAACATCTCGCAATTAATGAGATATGTTGTATATACTGAATGTTGAAGATGCCACTCTTAAATTATACTCCGTACAGATTACCTGTCATCTACGTACTACGTATCAAATGATACCTGGTAAGAACAAATCAACGAATTAAAAATTCTGGCAGAATTTGTGAAGTAAAACATATACTCGGGGGTACCGCACTCAACAATTATCGGAACATGTGTATCAACCATATATATGGTATTTTCCAAGCTAGCTATAAAACCAGATTCAATCCACCATTTTCTACATAAGAAAATGCCTGTACCAAGTCAGGAATATGACAGTTGCTATCCATTCGTTTCATGTGTTTGAGCTTTTGATTTTGCCATTTGATAAGGGACTTTCTTTTTTGAATTTTCCTCGGATTTAGTATTTTAGTGATTTTATTTTTAAACATTTTATTTTAATTCTGTTTCAATTGAGTGCTTGAAATATGGAATCAGTCACTATTAAACAAGTTTAACCTTTTTAAAAGGAAAGAGTTTTTCGTTGTATCACCAATTTAAGTCCGCTTTATTTTTGTGTCACTGAGATTTTCAAAGGAAAACGAAAGTTGTTATTTTTATTTCATTATTACTTATTATAATATCTATTTATCTATCATATTTATTGAAATGTTTATTTTGGTTTCACTTTTTTATTAGTCCGATGACATAAAGTGTAACAAGAGTCGTAAAGAAAAATGGCCACATGTACATTGGTTCTAAAGGATACAAGGAAAGAAGAAAGGAAATTGTAACATTAAGATACATGTAGTAAAGAAAACATTTTCCATCAGACCAACAAGTTTCTTTTTGGATCTACATGATAAGAATAACACAGTAGTTTTAATTTGCATGGTGAATACTGAAATATGTTTACTCTCTCTGTATTATATATATTGTTTCATTCATAAGTAGATTGATGCACTCGATGTTATTGTCACATAATGAGTTTCTGTGCCTAACAAGTCAAAGGATTGATGTCCAGTTCATATACACAATTTATCTCAATGCTCTTAAACGTCATACTTTTCTTGGTTGTACAATTAATTTTGTAGACGAAACATCCGTCTGGCATACAAATTATAAGCCTGGGTATTATGGGTTATTTACAAAATGTTGCGGTTATATACTTGGTATATTTTATAAAATAAAGTCATGTAAACGTTCTAGACCCTAAATGCTATGGTTACTTGTACTAATAAAAATCTTATTAAATATATAGTCGTCTCAGTCAGCACTGAATAAACCCATTGAAGTACAGAGATATTCAAATCTTATTTCGCTTGATTCGAAACATGTTGCATGGAAATGCATATAAAGCAACAGGAATGCACACGAATTTTTTGATTGTCTACATATCATACCATTTGTGTCTCTCGTTGTATCTTGATTACTTGAAGTGTTACATGTTGTGATTCTGATTTCTGAAATAATTACGTCATACACGTAGTGATGTACTTTCATTGGTTTACTTGAATCAAATGAATGTGTTTTGTTATCCGTTCCGTACATTGTCCCGATTGTTTGCATACTTTTTTTCTTCATCTAATTGCATTAATGTCCATCCATTTTGTTATAAAGCTACTAGATGCATATATGTATCAGTTTAAATGTTTTGTGACATTATATTTACTAGAACAAATCATTTATTTTATTTTTCGATGAAATGTAATTATAAATGAAATGAGTGGTATATGATAGAAGTGTTAATCAAAAGAATAGTTGCCCTTTAACTTTCTACAAGTGCAAAATGCTAACATTCAAACCTAAAGATGACATACTAGGACAACTGATTGGCCACTATATTAAAAATTCATTTTAACTCTACCAAACAACATGGTAGTTTAAGATTCGATGCTCATAAGACACAAGCTAACACACTCATCAGTATTTTTATTTTCAATTTGGTCTAACATATCTGCATTACGGCGTAAAACATCTTAAATTTAGTGAATTAATCGAAAGACTGATTAAACTCATTTCGATATCATGCCACTAAAATCTAGATTAGGCCAATGCTTCAATTTTCAAGATAATTTTGCTCAAATTCTATTTTACAAAAAAAAAAGGCTAATTGTGAAAAATATATATTTGGGGTAAGCCATCGTTGTCATTTTTTTTTTTCTTTTACCAAAAACTACCTGTTAAATGGCAATTTATGGCGTTATAGTGAAATCATAAATAACCTTTCTGTACAACGTGTCCAAATATACCAGTCTGCTAAGTGAGCAATAAAGTTAACACATTTTTTTTTCTACTAAGTGTATTTTTCATTACTCCGTAGTTATTCAAAAAAAAAAAAAAAAAAAAAAAAAAAATCAAGCAAAAAAGGACAAAAGAACAATAGGATTTTCTGCAAAAACGAAGAACTTCATTTAAATACAAGCCCTGCTCCCTTTGCTTTGTGTGTGGTTTGTGCTGTGCAAATATGTTTAGCCCTGCCTCACGTTATGTGTGCCTGTACCAAGTTATGAGCAAGTAGTACAGTGGTTATGTATGGTTATTGTCTGTCATATATTTTGGTCTAAAATTGTTTTGTTATACGTTTGGAAGTCAGTTTTTTGCATTTTAATGTTTCCAATATTTCAACTCGGGGCCTTTTATATCCAAATTTACGGTATTGGTTTTTCTCATAGCTGAAGACTACTCGGTGGCCTGTTATTGATTCCTTTTTCTTCATTTAAACTCTGGTGGATAGTTTGCCTCATTTGCTATCATACTACATCGCCTCATTGCAATATTATAAGAATTGTTTTCTGTTTTTAATTTCATTTTATTTCTTTAACAATTAACAACGTACCACTTTGAACAGACGACAAATTATTGTTTACACACCCAATGACAATGTCACATCTAAAAAACATAAACACTTTCTAATTACTAACATAAATATATAATTACTGCAAAACGATACAAAGCAACAACATATCTTGTTTAGCATTAATGAAGGCAGTTGATTGTAGTATCAGTAAAAATTTCCTCTTTAAAATTGATGAAAGATGCCGACACATTTTCTTTATATTAACACAAAGTATAGATTTACAATTGACTCAACGAAACATCAGTGGATATAATGATGATTCACCTACTGTCAAAACCATCGAACCAATACCAATCGCCGTGGATTTCCCCGGGGATCTTCTCAAAGAGTGACGTAAAATCACGTAAGAAAACAGGATAAGTTAACATTTATTTTATGGACACATGCACATGGATAGAGATGGTGGAGCTTTGTTACAAATTGAAACTTAAAGATGAAATGAACAGTGTTTTGATAGTAATTATTTGTCAAGAAATTATGTACCATTATGTCCGACATATCCATTATTTTTTTCTTGGTGTAAGATATCTGTTAATTAATCATGCAACACGACCATCCATCACCAAGGATATACATGGTAATTTATTTTCACACACGATCAATATAGTAAACATTGTGGTTTTCTGTTGACAGTTGTTCCACAACTGAAGGAATGCACCGTATCATTGATTGTTCATTTGTAACGAGTAATACGACGGGTGCAATACGTGTTGTTGAATCAGTCCATTTTCGAGAGTTCATGAATAACAAATAAGCCATCGTTTTTGGTGGGGCTCGTGTTGCTATTGTTCAAGTTAACTTTGTAATACGTATATAAAATTGTTGATTGTATTTTAAAACGATGTTGTGTCTACTACGTTATGTTTCTTTTTTATCTAAATATATGTTTTGTATTGCCTTTTTTTATCATGCCATATATGATAGCAGTCGTCAGATATTTAAAAAAAAAATTATACTACCACGCTGACCAGTCTCTGTCTCCACTCAAAATGCTTAATGAATAAAAAAAAAAAGGTGAACATATTTATTTTATCTATTATAATTATTTAGGTTACCGTTCAAGTATCTTGCAGTTGCAAGGATAACGACATTTTCTGCCATATTTCCCCGGACTACATAATGTACATGGTTCTTCATTTTTAGATTTAGTTCCCGGTTTGCATTCTATGTATGAAAAAAAATAGCCATTCAAATTACCAAAACATTAATAACTCATATTTGTTTGAGATATCATGCTGCCGCATGGTTTAAGATACATAAATATTATTAATTGTGTTATCATTTTGAGATGCATTATTTTATAATGTATTCAGTGTAAATTGTTTATTCCATGTTGTATATACATATAATCATAGAGAAGAAATGCCCAAAAATTTGATAATTTACAGAAAGTAAGTATTGAGAACAAAATTTTAACGAAAACCAAACAAATCTAGGGCATCTAGATCTTTGATTTATTGTGTCGTCCGTTGTGTTTCATTGACGTTTACATGGTTTACCAAGAACTGTTTTTCATTTAAATGCTTATTTACATTGGTGCTAGTTTTCCTTTGAAGAACAATGTCTTATGAATACTCATATTTTTTTTCAAATAATCAAGGTAATGTACATGTATAAACAAGAACTTCTCCAAACATGAACATAATCAAGGTATATTGAAGTATATGTTGATATAATCAAAGGGTGTTACAAAGTTGAAAAAAAAACCTTGAATATGTATAATGTAAAATAGTTTACATCATAATTTCAAGAAGTGATTTTTTGTCATCTATGAGAAACTATAATTTAAAGGTAATGGACATATCTCTCTTTATTGAGAAAAAAACTTGTCCCTTATATCTTTTTGTTTGCTTAGAAAGTAAACTCAATTTACGAAAGTGTTATATAACATTTTATACTCACCAACACAAACACCATTTTTTCGGACATGATTATCACAGCAAAATGTCTCAACTCCACCACTGCATCACATAATAACTAATTTAGTATACAATTTCTGATAAAATATAACAATAAGTCAAAAAAAAAAAAAAATGACAGACGAATGATTTGAATTAGACCATACTAGCCACATATTCGTGACCCCTTCAAGAAATAGACTTACAATAAAAGACAAATAAAGAAATTAAGAACCCATGGGAACTGCAGATGTCATGTCTTGGTACAATCATTCCTTATGATTTAAATGTTGTTTGTATATGCAAATAAATACCCCGTTTACCAAATATGTATAGAATAATGGCATATTTGTTTTTGATAATTTTCACCAAGAAAAACAAGAAAGCATCACTAGGTCTGGTATAAAAATTTCATTATTCGTTTTTATCGGCAATTTGTCTTAGCTGAATGTTCTTAACAGTTGAGAATATAAGAGAGGGACGAAAGATACCAGAGGGACAGTCAAACTCATAGATCGAAAACAAACTGACAACGCCATGGCCAAAATAAAAAGACAAATATAAGGTTCAGTGGAATAGTGAACAGTAAAACTACTTGTATGAGTAAAAAAACTTGGGGATGATAGTTCAATTGTATGCATGAAGTCGCGTGCCATTCATTGATAAATTGATGGAGATTGGCTTGAGCACGTGACGTTGCTGCACTGATGCATGTCCTCATTGTTTGTGATCTTACTGTATTTCATTTTTATGATGACGGACTGGACATGATACCCTAGAAATACTGGGCAAAACAAATCAATCGGAAAGGGTGCGTGTTTCAACTCGGCACAATACACAACTATCATCTTACAAAAAAGAAAGGACACAAAAAGACAAATAATTCCGGTTGAAAAGGTATCCGAAATTACTAGTACTTACATCTAGTTCCAATTCATTGTAAACTTATACATATATCTTTCTTCTAGATTTTAATATCAATTAGTAAACATCCAACATTAGTGAAAAGACGACACTATCTGAGAAAAAAAGATGATATTGTGCATGGCCAAAATATATATATCAAGGAGTTGTATATATATTTATCTAGTCTTAATGATGCATAGAATCTGGTTTTCACAGCGCCTGCTTTACTTTTTTCAATAAATACGTGTCATGTTCACAATAATCACCAAAATTCAGTGTTAAGTAATACTAGCCGGTATATACACACTCTCTTTGTAATATAATTGCTTATTTCACATTGAGTGCTAACACTGAACAACCAATAGGAAAAAAAACATGGGATTGAAATGCAGATTAATGAAATCATGTATTTACTAGACATTCGATAACTTTAGTTTAATCTTAACTGAAAGTGTTATATTCTGTGGATTTTGATTTAAATTACAGAACATTAAATGTAGTATGAAGATGTATTCCCAACTTTTACATACAGGTGGTTTACTGCTTGGTATATTGGTTGAACAAATGATTTTTGGTGAAGCTCTACGTTGATGTAAAGATGCATTGTTGCTTTTAGTATATCATGATTGCTGTACCATTGATTTACTCCTCGCGTAATTTTACTGAGTATATGTTGAAGCACATCTTTTTTTATGTTAGGATAAAAGTAAATTGCTAGTACCTACTTATCCGAAAGCATTCCTTTTGTGATGAAATAATTGATAAAAGGACACTGAATAAACATGTCACATACAGGGCGACCATTTTCACAGAACATTCATTGTTATAGTCATTCAGTCAATATAGAATAGAACGGAAATGGTATGACCATTTTTCCAAAGTACATTATAATCAATAATTGTAATACAACATGGAACCAGGAAACGGATATGAAAATGAAAATTTTGCGGATGTGTGAGCTTATACTAGCATAAGAAAAAACACACAAGGAAATATTGATTTCGGATTTGTATGTTTTAAAGGGGAAATTTACTTTCAAATTCATATTCAACGATTTGAAAAACAAATCATGTTTGATTTATAACATACCAATGCAATAATAACATTACACATGTTTCACGATTATTTCAATATGATGTGTTATTTTGATTAGCTTACATGCATAATGATACAATCGTCGAAAATAAAGTGTTCATAAAAATATAAAAAACAAATTAAAATAATTCGTGTTTTCTTGATACTAGCGAAAAAAATGTAATTATAAGTATTGTATGCTTCTTTTAGTATAGGTTTCTAAAAACGTTGGCAGTGCACACATTTTGGTCAAGGTTTGCTACCCCCATAAATGTACAAACAGAAGCATTTAATTCCTTAATAAAACGTTTAAAATTATACGCCTGGTACCTATTATCCAAATTATAAAAAGTAATTATCCCAAAATTAATAATGCATGGACGCTATACTAATATATAACAGATTACAAATGAGTCGAGTTTTGTGATTGGATAACAACACAGAGCTGTCAGTACATATTCAGAACATTGCCGGGGTATAAGCGACGTTTTTGTTACTCTAGTTGGAGCATCACAAACGTCATTATAACACATGTTACTAAGTGATGTAGTCAAAAGCTATACCAAACACTTAAGAATGCCAGAGGCTTACAGAGGAAACATGATAACGTGAAACATCTATAATACAACATCAAACAATTAACATTTCAAATAATTTGATTTAACGTTTTTAAAGTATACATTAGTGTATCATATATATGTGTTGTAAAAAACAAAGCCACACACACATACAAACACAATACATGAAATATAAAAAAAAAATGTTTTGAAAACAGGTGCATGTAAATTGATTAACCAAAATACTAAGAAACTATTAACATGTAATGAATATATATATGCTGCATTGTGAGTGTTGAACAAATACCTGCACCGGAAACATAACCCATTTAAATAGGGATTATCCGTCATATATGTGTATTTCAGGTCTCAGAGAGAGTATATTGAACAGAGATATCATGTTATCATGGTTATGGAGAGGTAATGGCGAAAAATACAAGTCAAGGGACTGTGAAATTTCCCAAGCCACAAGGTGAGGGAAATTCGGTTCCAAGACTGGTAATTCGCAAATAACCCTCTATAACATGATATATCTGTGTAATTATATCGAATAGATTTGATGAAAACTCTCTGTACAGGTGACGTAATTTCTGTTCAACTAGTAAGCTGTAATTCATTAACGTATTTATGCATAATTTGGAGGATAAGCAGAGCATGTCAAAATACTGCTGGAATTAAACATGAACCTGTACCGCTTAGCGCTGTCTTTATGTTACTTCATATCCGAATAATTTTGTCAGAAAGGGGATATCGAGGGTAAAACAGGAATATCCAAAATGAGAAATACCACGTCGTAGAGAGAAATTTGACAACAGTAACCGGCAGTGGTGAAAAACATGAATATTGGTCGGAAAACAGAATATGCAGGAAAAACACTGGCTACCAACCAATCAAAATATTGCATTGTTATAAAAGATTTTTCTAACAGTGATTTTCCATTTTGACACAGGGGATAGAAAATTCTAAGCTGGGAATATTACAGTATATACATATATATATATACAACTCGTCTAAACATCAGCCCAACAATGTTAGATCTGTAAATTTGCTTTCGCCTGCACTGTATCCGACGCGCTAGACCACACGACTACCTAGGCTTCAAAATATAAAGCTTTCGGTGGCCGGGTGTTACCTTTCCTCGTCAGTTTTAATCTAGCGTCGTAATACAGTACATGATTTATAAGGCATGAAGATTGAATTGTTACAGATCAGCTGAAATATCTATTGTAAAGGATCCTACAAATTATTGCAAGATAGAGTCACAGAAATAATTATACCTATAAGTACGTCTGGAACCAGTGACAACTCAACAACAGATGTATCCATCGTATCACTAGCAGTGATGGTGATACATGTCTGTGTACATTCTGTATATATAATTCGTCTAAACATCAGCCCAACAATGTTAGATCTGCAAATTTGTGTTCGCAAATTTTTTGTTCTTCCCTCGCCGGCATTCGAACTCATGCTAATGAGATATCGTGACACCAAATCGCCTGCACTGTATCCGACGCGGTAGACCACACGACCACCTAGGCTTCAAAATATAAAGCTTTTGGTGGCCGGATGTTACCTTTCCTCGTCAGTTTTAATCTAGCGTCGTAATACAGTACATGATATATATAAGGCATAAAGATGGAATTGTTACAGATCAGCTGAAATATCTATTGTAAAGGATCCTACAAATTAATGCAAGATACAGTCACAGAAATAATTATAATATTAATAAGTTCGTCTAAACCAGTGACAACTCTACAACAGATTTATCCATCAGATCACCAGCAGTGATGGTGGTACATGGCTGTGTACATTCTGTATATATAATTCGTCTAAACATCAGCCCATCAATGTTAGATCTGTAAATTTGCTTTCGCAAATTTTTTTTTTCATATATATATATACCGCTCGGGGAGGAAGTAAAGAATCAGATCTACTCTAACATCGTTATGTTGATTTTCTAGGCACGTTATATATATATATATATATATATATATATATATACAGAATGTACACAGCCTTGTATTACCATCACTGCTGGTGATCCGATGGATAAATCTGTAGAGTTGTCACTGGTTCAAACGTACTCATACATAAATAAATATATATATACAAGTCTAAATTGAAAACAAGGTTCAAACCTATGATTGCGTTGGATAAAAACTTCAATCTTTATACGTGGGCATGCAAAACAAATTTCGTTGTAGAAGGGACTAAAAACAGCACCAACAACATTTTCAAAAAGACCAAAAAAGTGAAAAAGTATATTTTAACAAAACGCATTTGACTAACAGGTCGAACAACTGATGTTCTTAAACCCTGCTGACTGTCATTGACGATTGCCAAAAACAATTGATCGCAAGATGTAACAAAATGGATCTTAATATCAATTTAATACCAAACAGAAAACAATACACTTGCGGCTAAGAGATTATACCACAAACATGAGGTGCAAAAATTAGTACACCATATCCGGATTTTCGACAATTAATGTCTCTTCAGTGATGTTAGGGGTCAAACTGGTATTTGGAAGGCCATACAATTTATCTCAATTTAGGATATACTCTTGAATTTTGAGGAGTCAAAATAGGATGAACGGATCATATAAACCGGAGGAAAATATAATACAAGCCCAAACGAAAAAATATAAACAAGTCTAAATTGAAATCAACGTTCAAACCTATGATTGTGTTGGATAAAAACCGCAATTTTTATACGTGTGCATGTAAAACAAATTTCGTTATAAAGGGGTCTAAGTACAGCACAAACAACATTTTCCAAAAGACCAAAAACATGAAAAAGTATATTTTTACAAAACGCATTTGACTAACAGGTCGAACAACTGATGTTCTTAAACCCTGCTGACTGCCATTGACCGATTGCCAAATAAATTGATCACAAGATGTAACAAAATGAATCTTTATAGTAATTTAATACCAAACAGAAAACAATAAACTTGCGGCTAAGAGGTTATACGACAAACATGAGGTGCAAAAATTCGTACACCATATCCGGATTTCGACAATTAATTTCTCTTCAGTGATGTTAGGGATCAAAACGGTATTTGGAAGGCCATATACTTTACTTCATTTTAGAAAATACTCTTGAATTTCAAAGAGTCGAAATAGGATAAACGGATTATATAAACCGGAGGGAACATATAATACAAGCCCAAACGAAAAAATATAAACAAGTCTAAATTGAAAACAACGTTTAAACCTATGATTGCGTTGGATAAAAACCACATTTTTTATATATATAAATGTACTCATGTTACTGAGATATCGTGGCACCAAATCGCCTTGCACTATACCTGACGTGCTAGACCACGAGTAAAGTGGGGTAATGAATGATAACAGTTCTTTCTCTATCTAAACATACATTGTTTCGGTATCAGTATGGAATCTACTAACATCTACAACTTGTCTACCTGCATAACTACATCACTAATTCCAGTTTGTGAGCCATCGCTTTGAATTGTTAGCTGTAATTCTCTTTATAGTAACAAATAATTTATTGGTGGATGTACTACAACATTTTTTGTTATTGTTCAATTTCAAATGTTATTTTCGTTGCAATTTTCCGGTCTCTAATATATATGTATATTCCTTCGTAACTATTTCTTTTGAAAGGTGTTAAGAAAAAGCACCGTTTCTTACTGCCGAAAATTTTTCATAATTTACAATAACTAAATTCACAGCTTGCACTCCTTTGCTATCTAACAACGGAACTAAGTGCCATTTGTTACTACTGAAAAAATATACCTTAAACTTACTTTAATTGTTCTTTAGATTCATCAATTTTTAAAGGCATGTTCTATTATGGTGTTGTTATATAAGAGGGACGAAATATACCAGAGGGACATTCAAACTTATAACTATACATGTTATACACTGTTGATGTTTGACTTGATATTTTGTTTAATATCAAGCTCCTCAAGGTTCTTGCAGTGATTATGTTGCGTGCTGTTCCACTGTCTAATCGATTTTTTAATTTGATTTTCTAATTTTTGTCTATAATATTCATATATGTAGACATTTAAAATTTAGAACGGAAATAAGGAATATGTTAAAGAGACCAAAACCTGACCAAGGAGCAGATAAAAGCTGAAAACCAACAACTGGTCTTCAACAAAGCGAGAAAATATCACACCCGACGCCAGGCTTCAGCTGGCCCCTTAATAAAATGTGCATTAGTTCAGTGATAATGGACGTCATACTAAACTCCTAAACATATGAACTAAAATACAAATACAGAAATATAAGACTAACAAAGGCAGGCGCAAACATGCGGCGGAGTTTAATATGTTTTGTAAGACCTAAACCCTCCCTATATACCTCTAAAATTACCAAAGTAGAATAAAAAAAAAAAACACACACAGATGTACGCACAGTGTAACATAGTTAAAAAGAAGTCCAATTCCGATGTCCGATGACAATGATACATGAATCAACAAAGGAATACTAGCAGTTACTGACATGCAAGCTCTAAACCTCATTTAAACTGATTGAGAGATTATGTCTTCATCATATGAAAATCAAGCACAACCCCTCCCGTTAGAGGTTTAGAATCATATCAATTTACACTATTTGAGGAGAACATAATTCATGTCATGCCAACAACTTATTTTAGATGTTGTGACGAGTTTTAGGTTCGTCAAATTTCTCTGATATTGCTCATATTATGTGTCCTGTGTCACATCTTCGTATGTATTCCGATTCTGATTTACACATACTTTTGAAGTGGTTTGCGTTACCACATTTCCTATACACCTTCTTAAAGCGGAACATTTTGCCTTGTTGGATTCATGTTTTCTTTCGCAATATTTACAAGCGGAATGTTTGGGCATAATTTGTGTACATTGCTTTTCGGTTGATGATTAGGACCTCCATGTTTGTGATTTACACAATGTACTTTCAAGTAAAAAAGTCGGCCAAAGGTTTTCTATTGTCTTTACAATCTCCCTAGACAGTTCTGCTGCTTTTGAAATTTGCGAACATTTCTGTAAGTCTAGATCGATAACCCTTAATAATCTTTCTCTCAGATGTGAATCTTGTATTCCACAGATAATTTTGCCTAGGATAAGATCCTACTCAGACTTTGTAAAACGTAAACAGTGTCTAAGCAGAAAGTTGATAAACCAGGGGTATATCAAATAACGTCTCGTCCTTTTTCTAAAAAAAGATCATCGGAAGGTACCAAGACCTTGTTGATGAATATTCCGTATCAACTTCACAAATAATACACGATGGTCTTGAAGTATAGATTCTGCGTACTGACTTTGTTTATCGTCTCAATACGTGTTATAGTGATCTTTTATTTGTCTTTATTAATATTACTTTAACTGTTTGGTCTGTTTTTTGGTGATATTCATTTGACGTGGATCTGTACTTATGCATTGTGTTGTTCGCATTATCTTTCATATTTGCTTTGTCCGTTTGACTTTTTGTGTTTCTTTGATACACATGACGTTGCTCTGTACTTAATTATCCCAGTATTGTGTTATTGTTCTATTATAATTTATGTATTCTAGTCTTTCATATTTGCTAATGTTTTGCCTCTATGCCCTTTTGTGTTTCTTTTATACATAATGACGTAGGTCTTTTTTAAGAAGAAATACACAATAAGCATAAAAACAAGCGGCAAGAAGGAAATGTAAACTTATAACATACATTCTGTAGAGGATATGCCTAAAGAACTATAGACTATATTAATTTCATACTTTGAACGACAAAATTAGTTAATATCTCTACCTGTGTGACGTTAACATTCTGATGTCAAACGCGCGATTCTACGTTAGAGTCAATGTAAATCTGGTTATTCGGTCCCAGTACTTAATATTTTTTAATCGTATATGGGTGGATTTGACATACTTGAATAAAATTCAAAAATAAGGGAGCAATGGATGAGGTTGCTAAATTTGACATGTGCCTTTTTGTGCTTCTTTGTTAAATATTTTTTGTTTGTTTTTGTTGTGATTAAGACACTTGCGTTACTTGTACATTCTGTCATTATTGTTTATGATATTCTCGTATTCTTGTCTTTCATTTTTACTAATGTGCTTTGTGTAAATGCCTTTTGGTGTTACTTCGATACATATGACATGGCTCTGTACTTATACATCCCGTTATTGTGCTACTGTAAAACTTGTTTGTTGCTTGTCTTTCATTTTTGCTATGATCTTTGTCTATGCCTTTTTGTGTTTCTTTGTTACATATATGACGTGGCTTTGTACTTATACATCCCGTCATTGTGTTATTGTACTATGGTAAATATGTGTATTTTTGTCTTTAATTTTTGCTAATTTGCTTGGTCTATATGCCATTTTGTGCTTCTTTGTTCCATATTTGCTTGTTTTTCTTTTAGGGATCAATATTATAACACACAGTTGACTGCTGTATTTTTTACATATATACCTATTATGTCCGTTTGTTTTGTTCACGCATCGTTGTCAATATAATGGAATTTGATGTGACTTTCATAAAAGTGAGAGGTTTAGCTAGATATAAAACCAGGTTTAATCCGCCATTTTCTACATAAGAAAATACCTGTACCAAGTCAGGAATATGACAGTTGTTAACCATTCGTTTGATGTGTTTGCGCTTTAGATTTTCCCATTTGATCAGTGACTTTTCATTTTGAATTATTCTCGGAGTTCAGTTTTTATGTGATTTTACTTTTTGCAGTACTCCTTAATCGCAAGTTGCTGCTAAGATTTTTAACTCAGTGACACACTTGTAAAAAATATCTTCTTTAAATTAGTTTTCATATTATATATGTAAAGTTAAATCGTTTCGTTTCGTTTTGGATTGCAGTACCCACCAAAAGCCTGTAGGACCATTTCTAACTTTCTTTGTTGTGGTTATTGGTTGAACGCCATTGTAAGATAGATATCACGGCTCTCGTGCCGACTAAATACAGGAACAATTTAATCCCTGCTGGCTCATGCGCACTGTACATTACCAAATTAATATAAAATTTAACTCTTCCTCCCATTTTTTCAATGCATCGGCAAGATCATAAGCGTCTAAGTTAAACCTTTCTGGGGTAATCAGTGTCTGCATTGTTTACGTTTTATAGACACAGGGAACGAGGTAATTTGTAATTGTCATTTTTTTAATATATATGTACTTCCTAATTTACATTATATTTTTCGTCCGTACAGTGGACTAATGTGTTTCTTCTCGTTACTGCGTTTTTTTCATCCACATC
The DNA here is from genome assembly GCF_021869535.1 of Mytilus californianus. Classification (NCBI taxonomy): domain Eukaryota; kingdom Metazoa; phylum Mollusca; class Bivalvia; order Mytilida; family Mytilidae; genus Mytilus; species Mytilus californianus. The sequence goes on from NW_026262712.1 coordinate 41,088,590, forward strand.
TGACACCATGTTTCGGAACGGTGTGAGGCAATGAACATAAAGGCAGTTTCATTATACATGTTAAGTAAGCTACATTACAACTAGAGAATGCACATGCTACGTCAGGTCTATCTTAATTAATTCTGAATGAGCTCTACTATGGAACTATTAATATAAGTATTACAGTCACCTTACACATACACTGATTTGGGTTTATTTAGTCTTTATTTGCTCATTATCTTAAACATAGTCATGCATATATATGTTCGGGGCTCAACGTAAATGACGGCCATTATCTATGTAGAGTGACAAGGGGTTTCCGAAATTCATATTTTAAGTATGTGTGTAAACGAAACCCTTGTCCTGTGCTTGTAAAGTGACATGATAACTATGTCATTATCTGTTTGTTTTAAGATAGATATAATATGTCCTACTTTATTATTTAATGGCAACCAAAAGATTTATAATAACATATATTCAGACTGTTAACAATGAAGTGTCATGTTATAAATAATTGTAACCACCATTTTCGTTGCGAGTGGTATTTAATATAATGTGCCCCAGGTAAAACAGGAAGTAGAAATATGTAGAAATATGTACGTAAGTTTTGTTTAGGTAGGACCATAATATTACTACGAAGACAGCTTTATTTATTGAAGCTATGTAAGATCACCTTTCATTGGAAATGCAATCCGTGTCCAAGGAGTGCAAGGTACGTATTTCTTTACATGGACATATGTTTTTATGTTTTTATGTTTTGCATGTATCTTGTATTGTAATTACATTTTCTACCTATTCGGTTCAAACGGACGATTTTGACAGATTTATTGAGCTGTTGTGATTTCGTATGTTCTTTCTTTCTTTTTTTGTAAAATTATCAGCAGTAGTACACTTACTAATGTTATTGCAAGGGTCGTTATTCAATACTGTGTTTGGTGTATTTAAACTAACAATCATGTTGTGTATTATTGTATATGTTGGCTAACAAAAGAAATGTACAAACGGTAAACATGATACAATTTAAAAATCTGTATATAATAAAATAAAACAAAATACCTGTTACATGACATTAAATGCAATGCATTAAGTTAGTTCTTTAGAAAAAAATCCTTACTATACGTACTACTAGCGGCGTGTTTAACTGACACGTAAATAAATAGTCGAACATATGTGTTCCTTTTGTATATGTCTTATACAATGTCGTCTAAAGAATATAATCTTACAACGAATTTATAAATGCCTTTTCGTAAATGTTGTTAATGTTGTTACCAAGGGAATATCTGTTTGATGTTCTTTCTTGAAATTATTCAAAGTAATACATATGCAGTTAAAGAACAACTGCTAATTGTATGACAATGAGTATAGACATGATAGACAGTCGGTTAACATTCAAAGTTACCATTGTACATTTTATAATTTAATTTTCATGTATGGTGTTTTTTTGTTTTTTGTTTGACCGATAACAGGACAAACGTATTATTGTAAAAAATCTTTATTGTCATATAAGTAAAAATATACTTGTGACATAAACAAAAGTAACAACAACAAAAAATGAACAAACACACACACACACACATATATATATATATAGAAGTCTATAAAAAGGACCAACCAGCAAATTTACTATGTACCGGATCGTCTAGAATAGACGATACTGTGCAGATAAGGAAAACATTATATAAGTCTAGAGATTTGCACAATGATACTTATATAAGATGGTATTATACGAAGATGTTGTTATTAAATCGTGTTGACAAATATTTCGGCTTAACAAATAGCCTTCTTCAGTGTCAATTATTTTAACAATACTGATTATATGTATAAAAATAGCTCAATAATACAGGTAATTTTTGGTCTATTGATTTAATCAAAAATCCTGAACATCATAATATAAAACAAAACTCAATACTCAAATATACGTGACTGTGTATATTTACATCCCAAAATGAGTGAAAAATAAAACTAAGTATTTTTAATTGATGCCGTTTGGATGATGTACATTTAGTTCCTTTATCCAAAAGCTTTCCCGAACCTGTCGCTGGGCATCACTCCAGTGAATGTTCTGTTCAATCACTAGGATCTTCATGCGGTTAAAGTCATCAAGTTTGTGACCAGACTGTCTGAAATGCTGAGAAACTAGGAGAAGTGGTTTCTTAGAGATATCACTCCTATGGCCATTGAGGCGTTTGTGGAAAGGCTGCTTTGACTCACCAACATATTGGAGGCCACAAACCGAACATTCTAGAATGTAAATAACTTTCATACTTTTGCAGTTAACATTGCAAAATATCCTATAGTTATTTTCGGTTGCCTTACTGTGAAAAGTTGATGAGTGATGCATCTGTAGGCAGCATTTGCAGCGTTTTTCATCACACGAACGACATTCTCCAGAAGTACTTCTATTATCAGACACTTCAGCCCGCACCAGCAGGTTCCGCAGACTATTGGGTTGCCTAAAAGCTATCATGGGAGGCTCGGGAAAAAAAATTAGATAGTTTGGAAATCTTTTCAACTGTTTACCAATGCTCACGAATGACACCGAAACTGTTTTGAGAGATGGGTGGTAAGCAAGAACACATGTAGTCCTTTTATTTTTATTTTTATATTTGTATTCTAACAGTTTACTCCTTGTAATAGTTTCCGCTTTCTGAAAGCCTTTTTGGATAGTTCTGTGTTTGTAGCCCCTTCTCTTCAAGCGGGTTTCGAGTTGACGTAGTTGTTTTTTAGTTGTTTCTGTGTTGAAACATATTCGCTTGACTCTGAGTGCCTGACTGTACGGGACGCTCTTAGTACAATGAGCAGGATGGCAACTTTTAGGGGACAGATATTGGTGAGTGTCAGTAGGCTTAGAATATAGATCAATTGATATGATGCCATCTGTGAGCGAGCTGGAGGTATCGAGGAAGGTGATTTTGGATTTAGATTTCTCATGAGTAAATTTGATACTTGGATGTATGTTGTTGGCATGAGTGATGAATGTATCTAAATCCTCGTCACTTTTATTCCATTTCATATCCACATCATCTATCAATCTAAACCAGGAAAGCGGTTTTTCGATGGAAGATTCAAGGAGTTGTTTTTCTAATTTGCCCATAAATATGTTGGCATATGAAGGAGTCATTTTGGTGCCCACAGCAGTTCCATTAACTTGCAGATAATGATCTCCATCAACAGTGAAGTTGTTGTTTTTGAGTACCAGCGTGAGCATTTTGACCAGGCATTCAGTAGGTGGATATTTCACTGGTCGTGAATTATCTATATATATATATATATATATACAACTCGTCTAAACATCAGCCCAATAATGTAAGATCTGAAAATTTGCTTTCGCTAATTTTTTGTTCTTCCCTAGCCGGGATTCGAACTTATGCATCAGTTCGAATCCCGGCGAGGGGGAACAAAAAAATTGCGAAAGCAAATTTACAGATCTAACATTGTTGGGCTGATGTTTAGACGAGTTGTAAATACAGAATGTACACAGCTATGTATCACCACCACTGCTGGTGATCCGATTGATAAATCTGTTGTAGAGTTGTCACTCGTTCAGACGTACTTAAATATAAAGGCATGTCTTTGAGTCGTTTTTTGGAAATTTTAAAAGTTTATTAGCGTCTCTACATATGATGTTCGGGTGAAACTGTTTCACTTTTTTTATTGTATAGAATTCAAGATTGCTATAGTTTAATAATCAGAATAGATTGATCTGATTCATTTTACATCGTGCTCATACTGATGAAGGATATCAGTTATCCGAAATATTTATAGTTACATTTGTTCGTTTATTGTCATTTTTTGGTGATGTTGTACCCTTTTAGACTGGTTATATATTATATGTTCTAGTGTACTGTATGATATTTATATGATCCATCGCCCCTTAGCATTTATCGTTGGCTATTAATCAGTCATTATATATATATATATATATATATATAAATCCGGATATGGTGTACAAATTTTTGCACCTCATGTTTGCGGTATACCATCTTTTCCGCAAGTTTTTTGTTTTCTATTTGGTATTAGATTAAAATTCAGATCCATTTTGTTACATCTGTGATCCGTTTATTTGGCAATCGCCATGACAGTCAGCAGGGTTTAAGAACATCCGTTGTTTGACCTGCTAGTCAAATGCGTTTTGTTAAAATATACTTTTTCACTTTTTGGTCTTTTTGAAAATGTTGTTTGTGCTGTATTTAGACCCCTCTACCAATAAATTTGTTTTGCATGCACACGTATAAAAATTGAGGTTTTTATCCAACGCAATCATAGGTTTGAACGTTGTTTTCAATTTAGACTTGTTTATATTTTTTCGTTTGGGCTTGTATCATATTTGCCTTTGAGTTTATATGATCCGTTCATCCTATTTCGACTCTTCAAAATTCAAGAGTCAATCCCAAATTGAGGTAAATTATATGGCCTTCCAAATACCGTTTCGATTCCTAACATCAGATAAGAGACATTAATTGTCGAAATCCGGATATGGTGTACAAATTTTTGCACCTCATGTTTGCGGTATACCATCTTTTCCGCCAGTTTTTTTGTTTTCTATTTGGTATTAGATTAAAATTAAGATCCATTTTGTTACATCTGTGATCCGTTTATTTGGCAATCGTCATGGCAGTCAGCAGGGTTTAAGAACATCCGTTGTTCGACCTGCTAGTCAAATGCGTTTTGTTAAAATATACTTTTTCACTTCTTGGCCTTTTGGAAAATGTTGTTTGTGCTGTATTTAGACCCCTCTACCAAGAAATTTGTTTTGCATGCACACGTATAAAAATTGACGTTTTTATCCAACGCAATCATAGGTTTGAACGTTGTTTTCCATTTAGACTTGTTTATATTTTTTCGTTTGGGCTTGTATTATATTTGCCTTTGGGTTTATATGATCCGTTCATCCTATTTCGACTCTTCAAAATTCAAGAGTCAATCCCAAATTGAGGTAAATTATATGGCCTTCCAAATACCGTTTCGATTCCTAACATCACTGAAGAGACATTAATTGTCGAAATCCGGATATGGTGTACAAATTTTTGCACCTCATGTTTGCGGTATACCATCTTTTCCGCAAGTTTTTTGTTTTCTATTTGGTATTAGATTAAAATTAAGATCCATTTTGTTACATCTGTGATCCGTTTATTTGGCAATCGTCATGGCAGTCAGCAGGGTTTAAGAACATCCGTTGTTCGACCTGCTAGTCAAATGCGTTTTGTTAAAATATACTTTTTCACTTTTTGGTCTTTTGGAAAATGTTGTTTGTGCTGTATTTAGACCCCTCTACCAAGAAATTTGTTTTGCATGCACACGTATAAAAATTGAGGTTTTTATCCAACGCAATCATAGGTTTGAACGTTGTTTTCAATTTAGACTTGTTTATATTTTTTCGTTTGGGCTTGTATTATATTTGCCTTTGGGTTTATATGATCCGTTCATCCTATTTCGACTCTTCAAAATTCAAGAGTCAATCCCAAATTGAGGTAAATTATATGGCCTTCCAAATACCGTTTCGATTCCTAACATCACTGAAGAGACATTAATTGTCGAAATCCGGATATGGTGTACAAATTTTTGCACCTCATGTTTGCGGTATACCATCTTTTCCGCAAGTTTTTTGTTTTCTATTTGGTATTAGATTAAAATTAAGATCCATTTTGTTACATCTGAGATCCGTTTATTTGGCAATCGCCATGGCAGTCAGCAGGGTTTAAGAACATCGGTTGTTCGACTTGCTAGTCAAATGCGTTTTGTTAAAATATACTTTTTCCCTTTTTTCTTTTGGAAAATGTTGTTTGTGCTGTATTTAGACCCCTCTACCAATACATTTGTTTTGCATGCACACGTATAAAAATTGAGGTTTTTATCCAACGCAATCATAGGTTTAAACGTTGTTTTCCATTTAGACTTGTTTATATTTTTTCGTTTGGGCTTGTATTATATTTGCCTTTGGGTTTATATGATCCGTTCATCCTATTTCGACTCTTCAAAATTCAAGAGTCAATCCCAAATTGAGGTAAATTATATGGCCTTCCAAATACCGTTTCGATTCCTAACATCACTGAAGAGACATTAATTGTCGAAATCCGGATATGGTGTACAAATTTTTGCACCTCATGTTTGCGGTATACCATCTTTTCCGCAAGTTTTTTGTTTTCTAATCCGTTTATTTGGCAATCGTCATGGCAGTCAGCAGGGTTTAAGAACATCCGTTGTTCGACCTGCTAGTCAAATGCGTTTTGTTAAAATATACTTTTTCACTTTTTGGTCTTTTGAAAAATGTTGTTTGTGCTGTATTTAGACCCCTCTAACAAGAAATTTGTTTTGCATGCACACGTATAAAAATTGAGGTTTTTATCCAACGCAATCATAGGTTTGAACGTTGTTTTCAATTTAGACTTGTTTATATTTTTTCGTTTGGGCTTGTATTATATTTGCCTTTGGGTTTATATGATCCGTTCATCCTATTTCGACTCTTCAAAATTCAAGAGTCAATCCCAAATTGAGGTAAATTATATGGCCTTCCAAATACCGTTTCGATTCCTAACATCACTGAAGAGACATTAATTGTCGAAATCCGGATATGGTGTACAAATTTTTGCACCTCATGTTTGCGGTATACCATCTTTTCCGCAAGTTTTTTGTTTTCTATTTGGTATTAGATTAAAATTAAGATCCATTTTGTTACATCTGTGATCCGTTTATTTGGCAATCGCCATGGCAGTCAGCAGGGTTTAAGAACATCGGTTGTTCGACTTGCTAGTCAAATGCGTTTTGTTAAAATATACTTTTTCACTTTTTGGTCTTTTGGAAAATGTTGTTTGTGTTGTATTTAGACCCCTCTACCAATACATTTGTTTTGCATGCACACGTATAAAAATTGAGGTTTTTATCCAACGCAATCATAGGTTTAAACGTTGTTTTCCATTTAGACTTGTTTATATTTTTTCGTTTGGGCTTGTATTATATTTGCCTTTGGGTTTATATGATCCGTTCATCCTATTTCGACTCTTCAAAATTCAAGAGTCAATCCCAAATTGAGGTAAATTATATGGCCTTCCAAATACCGTTTCGATTCCTAACATCACTGAAGAGACATTAATTGTCGAAATCCGGATATGGTGTACAAATTTTTGCACCTCATGTTTGCGGTATACCATCTTTTCCGCAAGTTTTTTTGTTTTCTATTTGGTATTAGATTAAAATTAAGATCCATTTTGTTACATCTGTGATCCGTTTATTTGGCAATCGCCATGGCAGTCAGCAGGGTTTAAGAACATCGGTTGTTCGACTTGCTAGTCAAATGCGTTTTGTTAAAATATACTTTTTCACTTTTTGGTCTTTTGGAAAATGTTGTTTGTGTTGTATTTAGACCCCTCTACCAATAAATTTGTTTTGCATGCACACGTATAAAAATTGAGGTTTTTATCCAACGCAATCATAGGTTTAAACGTTGTTTTCCATTTAGACTTGTTTATATTTTTTCGTTTGGGCTTGTATTATATTTGCCTTTGGGTTTATATGATCCGTTCATCCTATTTCGACTCTTCAAAATTCAAGAGTCAATCCCAAATTGAGGTAAATTATATGGCCTTCCAAATACCGTTTCGATTCCTAACATCACTGAAGAGACATTAATTGTCGAAATCCAGATATGGTGTACAAATTTTTGCACCTCATGTTTGCGGCATACCATCTTTTCCGCAAGTTTTTTGTTTTCTATTTGGTATTAGATTAAAATTAAGATCCATTTTGTTACATCTGTGATCCGTTTATTTGGCAATCGCCATGGCAGTCAGCAGGGTTTAAGAACATCGGTTGTTCGACTTGCTAGTCAAATGCGTTTTGTTAAAATATACTTTTTCACTTTTTGGTCTTTTGGAAAATGTTGTTTGTGCTGTATTTAGACCCCTCTACCAATACATTTGTTTTGCATGCACACGTATAAAAATTGAGGTTTTTATCCAACGCAATCATAGGTTTAAACGTTGTTTTCCATTTAGACTTGTTTATATTTTTTCGTTTGGGCTTGTATTATATTTGCCTTTGGGTTTATATGATCCGTTCATCCTATTTCGACTCTTCAAAATTCAAGAGTCAATCCCAAATTGAGGTAAATTATATGGCCTTCCAAATACCGTTTCGATTCCTAACATCACTGAAGAGACATTAATTGTCGAAATCCGGATATGGTGTACAAATTTTTGCACCTCATGTTTGCGGTATACCATCTTTTCCGCAAGTTTTTTGTTTTCTATTTGGTATTAGATTAAAATTAAGATCCATTTTGTTACATCTGTGATCCGTTTATTTGGCAATCGCCATGGCAGTCAGCAGGGTTTAAGAACATCGGTTGTTCGACTTGCTAGTCAAATGCGTTTTGTTAAAATATACTTTTTCACTTTTTGGTCTTTTAAAAAATGTTGTTTGTGTTGTATTTAGACCCCTCTACCAATAAATTTGTTTTGCATGCACACGTATAAAAATTGAGGTTTTTATCCAACGCAATCATAGGTTTAAACGTTGTTTTCCATTTAGACTTGTTTATATTTTTTCGTTTGGGCTTGTATTATATTTGCCTTTGGGTTTATATGATCCGTTCATCCTATTTCGACTCTTCAAAATTCAAGAGTCAATCCCAAATTGAGGTAAATTATATGGCCTTCCAAATACCGTTTCGATTCCTAACATCACTGAAGAGACATTAATTGTCGAAATCCGGATATGGTGTACAAATTTTTGCACCTCATGTTTGCGGTATACCATCTTTTCCGCAAGTTTTTTGTTTTCTATTTGGTATTAGATTAAAATTAAGATCCATTTTGTTACATCTGTGATCCGTTTATTTGGCAATCGCCATGGCAGTCAGCAGGGTTTAAGAACATCGGTTGTTCGACTTGCTAGTCAAATGCGTTTTGTTAAAATATACTTTTTCACTTTTTGGTCTTTTGGAAAATGTTGTTTGTGTTGTATTTAGACCCCTCTACCAATACATTTGTTTTGCATGCACACGTATAAAAATTGAGGTTTTTATCCAACGCAATCATAGGTTTAAACGTTGTTTTCCATTTAGACTTGTTTATATTTTTTCGTTTGGGCTTGTATTATATTTGCCTTTGGGTTTATATGATCCGTTCATCCTATTTCGACTCTTCAAAATTCAAGAGTCAATCCCAAATTGAGGTAAATTATATGGCCTTCCAAATACCGTTTCGATTCCTAACATCACTGAAGAGACATTAATTGTCGAAATCCGGATATGGTGTACAAATTTTTGCACCTCATGTTTGCGGTATACCATCTTTTCCGCAAGTTTTTTTGTTTTCTATTTGGTATTAGATTAAAATTAAGATCCATTTTGTTACATCTGTGATCCGTTTATTTGGCAATCGCCATGGCAGTCAGCAGGGTTTAAGAACATCGGTTGTTCGACTTGCTAGTCAAATGCGTTTTGTTAAAATATACTTTTTCACTTTTTGGTCTTTTGGAAAATGTTGTTTGTGTTGTATTTAGACCCCTCTACCAATAAATTTGTTTTGCATGCACACGTATAAAAATTGAGGTTTTTATCCAACGCAATCATAGGTTTAAACGTTGTTTTCCATTTAGACTTGTTTATATTTTTTCGTTTGGGCTTGTATTATATTTGCCTTTGGGTTTATATGATCCGTTCATCCTATTTCGACTCTTCAAAATTCAAGAGTCAATCCCAAATTGAGGTAAATTATATGGCCTTCCAAATACCGTTTCGATTCCTAACATCACTGAAGAGACATTAATTGTCGAAATCCAGATATGGTGTACAAATTTTTGCACCTCATGTTTGCGGCATACCATCTTTTCCGCAAGTTTTTTGTTTTCTATTTGGTATTAGATTAAAATTAAGATCCATTTTGTTACATCTGTGATCCGTTTATTTGGCAATCGCCATGGCAGTCAGCAGGGTTTAAGAACATCGGTTGTTCGACTTGCTAGTCAAATGCGTTTTGTTAAAATATACTTTTTCACTTTTTGGTCTTTTGGAAAATGTTGTTTGTGCTGTATTTAGACCCCTCTACCAATACATTTGTTTTGCATGCACACGTATAAAAATTGAGGTTTTTATCCAACGCAATCATAGGTTTAAACGTTGTTTTCCATTTAGACTTGTTTATATTTTTTCGTTTGGGCTTGTATTATATTTGCCTTTGGGTTTATATGATCCGTTCATCCTATTTCGACTCTTCAAAATTCAAGAGTCAATCCCAAATTGAGGTAAATTATATGGCCTTCCAAATACCGTTTCGATTCCTAACATCACTGAAGAGACATTAATTGTCGAAATCCGGATATGGTGTACAAATTTTTGCACCTCATGTTTGCGGTATACCATCTTTTCCGCAAGTTTTTTGTTTTCTATTTGGTATTAGATTAAAATTAAGATCCATTTTGTTACATCTGTGATCCGTTTATTTGGCAATCGCCATGGCAGTCAGCAGGGTTTAAGAACATCGGTTGTTCGACTTGCTAGTCAAATGCGTTTTGTTAAAATATACTTTTTCACTTTTTGGTCTTTTAAAAAATGTTGTTTGTGTTGTATTTAGACCCCTCTACCAATAAATTTGTTTTGCATGCACACGTATAAAAATTGAGGTTTTTATCCAACGCAATCATAGGTTTAAACGTTGTTTTCCATTTAGACTTGTTTATATTTTTTCGTTTGGGCTTGTATTATATTTGCCTTTGGGTTTATATGATCCGTTCATCCTATTTCGACTCTTCAAAATTCAAGAGTCAATCCCAAATTGAGGTAAATTATATGGCCTTCCAAATACCGTTTCGATTCCTAACATCACTGAAGAGACATTAATTGTCGAAATCCAGATATGGTGTACAAATTTTTGCACCTCATGTTTGCGGCATACCATCTTTTCCGCAAGTTTTTTGTTTTCTATTTGGTATTAGATTAAAATTAAGATCCATTTTGTTACATCTGTGATCCGTTTATTTGGCAATCGCCATGGCAGTCAGCAGGGTTTAAGAACATCGGTTGTTCGACTTGCTAGTCAAATGCGTTTTGTTAAAATATACTTTTTCACTTTTTGGTCTTTTGGAAAATGTTGTTTGTGCTGTATTTAGACCCCTCTACCAATACATTTGTTTTGCATGCACACGTATAAAAATTGAGGTTTTTATCCAACGCAATCATAGGTTTAAACGTTGTTTTCCATTTAGACTTGTTTATATTTTTTCGTTTGAGCTTGTATTATATTTGCCTTTGGGTTTATATGATCCGTTCATCCTATTTCGACTCTTCAAAATTCAAGAGTCAATCCCAAATTGAGGTAAATTATATGGCCTTCCAAATACCGTTTCGATTCCTAACATCACTGAAGAGACATTAATTGTCGAAATCCGGATATGGTGTACAAATTTATGCACCTCATGTTTGCGGTATACCATCTTTTCCGCAAGTTTTTTGTTTTCTATTTGGTATTAGATTAAAATTAAGATCCATTTTGTTACATCTGTGATCCGTTTACTGTAAATTCAGAAATTATTGCGAGGTTTTTATAAATGCGAATAATGCGACTGAGTGAGTATCGCAATAATAAGAACTCGCATTCTGATATCTGATCGATATATCTGAATACAGGTTATCCTGAAATCGCAATAATTAATCTCGCATTTTGACCGTTCTTCAAAAATCGCAATAATAAATGCACGCAATAATATCTGAATTTACAGTATTTGGCAATCGCCATGGCAGTCAGCAGGGTTTAAGAACATCCGTTGTTCGACCTGCTAGTCAAATGCGTTTTGTTAAAATATACTTTTTCACTTTTTGGTCTTTTGAAAAATGTTGTTTGTGCTGTATTAAGACCCCTCTAACAAGAAATTTGTTTTGCATGCACACGTATAAAAATTGAGGTTTTTATCCAACGAAATCATAGGTTTGAACGTTGTTTTCAATTTAGACTTGTTTATATTTTTTCGTTTGGGCTTGTATTATATTTACCTTTGGGTTTATATGATCCGTTCATCCTATTTCGACTCTTCAAAATTCAAGAGTCAATCACAAATTGAGGTAAATTATATGGCCTTCCAAATACCGTTTCGATTCCTAACATCACTGAAGAGACATTAATTGTCGAAATCCGGATATGGTGTACAAATTTTTGCACCTCATGTTTGCGGTATACCATCTTTTCCGCAAGTTTTTTGTTTTCTATTTGGTATTAGATTAAAATTAAGATCCATTTTGTTACATCTGTGATCCGTTTATTTGGCAATCGCCATGGCAGTCAGCAGGGTTTAAGAACATCGGTTGTTCGACTTACTAGTCAAATGCGTTTTGTTAAAATATACTTTTTCACTTTTTGGTCTTTTGGAAAATGTTGTTTGTGCTGTATTTAGACCCCTCTACCAATAAATTTGTTTTGCATGCACACGTATAAAAATTGAGGTTTTTATCCAACGCAATCATAGGTTTAAACGTTGTTTTCCATTTAGACTTGTTTATATTTTTTCGTTTGGGCTTGTATTATATTTGCCTTTGGGTTTATATGATCCGTTCATCCTATTTCGACTCTTCAAAATTCAAGAGTCAATCCCAAATTGAGGTAAATTATATGGCCTTTCAGATACCGTTTCGATTCCTAACATCACTGAAGAGACATTAATTGTCGAAATCCGGATATGGTGTACAAATTTATGCACCTCATGTTTGCGGTATACCATCTTTTCCGCAAGTTTTTTGTTTTCTATTTGGTATTAGATTAAAATTAAGATCCATTTTGTTACATCTGTGATCCGTTTATTTGGCAATCGCCATGGCAGTCAGCAGGGTTTAAGAACATCGGTTGTTCGACTTGCCAGTCAAATGCGTTTTGTTAAAATATACTTTTTCCCTTTTTTCTTTTGGAAAATGTTGTTTGTGCTGTATTTAGACCCCTCTACCAAGAAATTTGTTTTGCATGCACACGTATAAAAATTGAGGTTTTTATCCAACGCAATCATAGGTTTGAACGTTGTTTTCAATTTAGACTTGTTTATATTTTTTCGTTTGGGCTTTTATTATATTTGCCTTTGGGTTTATATGATCCGTTCATCCTATTTCGACTCTTCAAAATTCAAGAGTCAATCCCAAATTGAGGTAAATTATATGGCCTTCCAAATACCGTTTCGATTCCTAACATCACTGAAGAGACATTAATTGTCGAAATCCGGATATGGTGTACAAATTTTTGCACCTCATGTTTGCGGTATACCATCTTTTCCGCAAGTTTTTTGTTTTCTATTTGGTATTAGATTAAAATTAAGATCCATTTTGTTACATCTGAGATCCGTTTATTTGGCAATCGCCATGGCAGTCAGCAGGGTTTAAGAACATCGGTTGTTCGACTTGCTAGTCAAATGCGTTTTGTTAAAATATACTTTTTCCCTTTTTTCTTTTGGAAAATGTTGTTTGTGCTGTATTTAGACCCCTCTACCAATACATTTGTTTTGCATGCACACGTATAAAAATTGAGGTTTTTATCCAACGCAATCATAGGTTTAAACGTTGTTTTCCATTTAGACTTGTTTATATTTTTTCGTTTGGGCTTGTATTATATTTGCCTTTGGGTTTATATGATCCGTTCATCCTATTTCGACTCTTCAAAATTCAAGAGTCAATCCCAAATTGAGGTAAATTATATGGCCTTCCAAATACCGTTTCGATTCCTAACATCACTGAAGAGACATTAATTGTCGAAATCCGGATATGGTGTACAAATTTTTGCACCTCATGTTTGCGGTATACCATCTTTTCCGCAAGTTTTTTGTTTTCTAATCCGTTTATTTGGCAATCGTCATGGCAGTCAGCAGGGTTTAAGAACATCCGTTGTTCGACCTGCTAGTCAAATGCGTTTTGTTAAAATATACTTTTTCACTTTTTGGTCTTTTGAAAAATGTTGTTTGTGCTGTATTTAGACCCCTCTAACAAGAAATTTGTTTTGCATGCACACGTATAAAAATTGAGGTTTTTATCCAACGCAATCATAGGTTTGAACGTTGTTTTCAATTTAGACTTGTTTATATTTTTTCGTTTGGGCTTGTATTATATTTGCCTTTGGGTTTATATGATCCGTTCATCCTATTTCGACTCTTCAAAATTCAAGAGTCAATCCCAAATTGAGGTAAATTATATGGCCTTCCAAATACCGTTTCGATTCCTAACATCACTGAAGAGACATTAATTGTCGAAATCCGGATATGGTGTACAAATTTTTGCACCTCATGTTTGCGGTATACCATCTTTTCCGCAAGTTTTTTGTTTTCTATTTGGTATTAGATTAAAATTAAGATCCATTTTGTTACATCTGTGATCCGTTTATTTGGCAATCGCCATGGCAGTCAGCAGGGTTTAAGAACATCGGTTGTTCGACTTGCTAGTCAAATGCGTTTTGTTAAAATATACTTTTTCACTTTTTGGTCTTTTGGAAAATGTTGTTTGTGTTGTATTTAGACCCCTCTACCAATAAATTTGTTTTGCATGCACACGTATAAAAATTGAGGTTTTTATCCAACGCAATCATAGGTTTAAACGTTGTTTTCCATTTAGACTTGTTTATATTTTTTCGTTTGGGCTTGTATTATATTTGCCTTTGGGTTTATATGATCCGTTCATCCTATTTCGACTCTTCAAAATTCAAGAGTCAATCCCAAATTGAGGTAAATTATATGGCCTTCCAAATACCGTTTCGATTCCTAACATCACTGAAGAGACATTAATTGTCGAAATCCGGATATGGTGTACAAATTTTTGCACCTCATGTTTGCGGTATACCATCTTTTCCGCAAGTTTTTTGTTTTCTATTTGGTATTAGATTAAAATTAAGATCCATTTTGTTACATCTGTGATCCGTTTATTTGGCAATCGCCATGGCAGTCAGCAGGGTTTAAGAACATCGGTTGTTCGACTTGCTAGTCAAATGCGTTTTGTTAAAATATACTTTTTCACTTTTTGGTCTTTAGGAAAATGTTGTTTGTGTTGTATTTAGACCCCTCTACCAATAAATTTGTTTTGCATGCACACGTATAAAAATTGAGGTTTTTATCCAACGCAATCATAGGTTTAAACGTTGTTTTCCATTTAGACTTGTTTATATTTTTTCGTTTGGGCTTGTATTATATTTGCCTTTGGGTTTATATGATCCGTTCATCCTATTTCGACTCTTCAAAATTCAAGAGTCAATCCCAAATTGAGGTAAATTATATGGCCTTACAAATACCGTTTCGATTCCTAACATCACTGAAGAGACATTAATTGTCGAAATCCAGATATGGTGTACAAATTTTTGCACCTCTTGTTTGCGGCATACCATCTTTTCCGCAATTTTTTTGTTTTCTATTTGGTATTAGATTAAAATTAAGATCCATTTTGTTACATCTGTGATCCGTTTATTTGGCAATCGCCATGGCAGTCAGCAGGGTTTAAGAACATCGGTTGTTCGACTTGCTAGTCAAATGCGTTTTGTTAAAATATACTTTTTCACTTTTTGGTCTTTTGGAAAATGTTGTTTGTGCTGTATTTAGACCCCTCTACCAATACATTTGTTTTGCATGCACACGTATAAAAATTGAGGTTTTTATCCAACGCAATCATAGGTTTAAACGTTGTTTTCCATTTAGACTTGTTTATATTTTTTCGTTTGAGCTTGTATTATATTTGCCTTTGGGTTTATATGATCCGTTCATCCTATTTCGACTCTTCAAAATTCAAGAGTCAATCCCAAATTGAGGTAAATTATATGGCCTTCCAAATACCGTTTCGATTCCTAACATCACTGAAGAGACATTAATTGTCGAAATCCGGATATGGTGTACAAATTTATGCACCTCATGTTTGCGGTATACCATCTTTTCCGCAAGTTTTTTGTTTTCTATTTGGTATTAGATTAAAATTAAGATCCATTTTGTTACATCTGTGATCCGTTTACTGTAAATTCAGAAATTATTGCGAGGTTTTTATAAATGCGAATAATGCGACTGAGTGAGTATCGCAATAATAAGAACTCGCATTCTGATATCTGATCGATATATCTGAATACAGGTTATCCTGAAATCGCAATAATTAATCTCGCATTTTGACCGTTCTTCAAAAATCGCAATAATAAATGCACGCAATAATATCTGAATTTACAGTATTTGGCAATCGCCATGGCAGTCAGCAGGGTTTAAGAACATCCGTTGTTCGACCTGCTAGTCAAATGCGTTTTGTTAAAATATACTTTTTCACTTTTTGGTCTTTTGAAAAATGTTGTTTGTGCTGTATTAAGACCCCTCTAACAAGAAATTTGTTTTGCATGCACACGTATAAAAATTGAGGTTTTTATCCAACGAAATCATAGGTTTGAACGTTGTTTTCAATTTAGACTTGTTTATATTTTTTCGTTTGGGCTTGTATTATATTTACCTTTGGGTTTATATGATCCGTTCATCCTATTTCGACTCTTCAAAATTCAAGAGTCAATCACAAATTGAGGTAAATTATATGGCCTTCCAAATACCGTTTCGATTCCTAACATCACTGAAGAGACATTAATTGTCGAAATCCGGATATGGTGTACAAATTTTTGCACCTCATGTTTGCGGTATACCATCTTTTCCGCAAGTTTTTTGTTTTCTATTTGGTATTAGATTAAAATTAAGATCCATTTTGTTACATCTGTGATCCGTTTATTTGGCAATCGCCATGGCAGTCAGCAGGGTTTAAGAACATCGGTTGTTCGACTTGCTAGTCAAATGCGTTTTGTTAAAATATACTTTTTCACTTTTTGGTCTTTAGGAAAATGTTGTTTGTGTTGTATTTAGACCCCTCTACCAATAAATTTGTTTTGCATGCACACGTATAAAAATTGAGGTTTTTATCCAACGCAATCATAGGTTTAAACGTTGTTTTCCATTTAGACTTGTTTATATTTTTTCGTTTGGGCTTGTATTATATTTGCCTTTGGGTTTATATGATCCGTTCATCCTATTTCGACTCTTCAAAATTCAAGAGTCAATCCCAAATTGAGGTAAATTATATGGCCTTACAAATACCGTTTCGATTCCTAACATCACTGAAGAGACATTAATTGTCGAAATCCAGATATGGTGTACAAATTTTTGCACCTCATGTTTGCGGCATACCATCTTTTCCGCAAGTTTTTTGTTTTCTATTTGGTATTAGATTAAAATTAAGATCCATTTTGTTACATCTGTGATCCGTTTATTTGGCAATCGCCATGGCAGTCAGCAGGGTTTAAGAACATCGGTTGTTCGACTTGCTAGTCAAATGCGTTTTGTTAAAATATACTTTTTCACTTTTTGGTCTTTTGGAAAATGTTGTTTGTGCTGTATTTAGACCCCTCTACCAATACATTTGTTTTGCATGCACACGTATAAAAATTGAGGTTTTTATCCAACGCAATCATAGGTTTAAACGTTGTTTTCCATTTAGACTTGTTTATATTTTTTCGTTTGAGCTTGTATTATATTTGCCTTTGGGTTTATATGATCCGTTCATCCTATTTCGACTCTTCAAAATTCAAGAGTCAATCCCAAATTGAGGTAAATTATATGGCCTTCCAAATACCGTTTCGATTCCTAACATCACTGAAGAGACATTAATTGTCGAAATCCGGATATGGTGTACAAATTTATGCACCTCATGTTTGCGGTATACCATCTTTTCCGCAAGTTTTTTGTTTTCTATTTGGTATTAGATTAAAATTAAGATCCATTTTGTTACATCTGTGATCCGTTTACTGTAAATTCAGAAATTATTGCGAGGTTTTTATAAATGCGAATAATGCGACTGAGTGAGTATCGCAATAATAAGAACTCGCATTCTGATATCTGATCGATATATCTGAATACAGGTTATCCTGAAATCGCAATAATTAATCTCGCATTTTGACCGTTCTTCAAAAATCGCAATAATAAATGCACGCAATAATATCTGAATTTACAGTATTTGGCAATCGCCATGGCAGTCAGCAGGGTTTAAGAACATCCGTTGTTCGACCTGCTAGTCAAATGCGTTTTGTTAAAATATACTTTTTCACTTTTTGGTCTTTTGAAAAATGTTGTTTGTGCTGTATTAAGACCCCTCTAACAAGAAATTTGTTTTGCATGCACACGTATAAAAATTGAGGTTTTTATCCAACGAAATCATAGGTTTGAACGTTGTTTTCAATTTAGACTTGTTTATATTTTTTCGTTTGGGCTTGTATTATATTTACCTTTGGGTTTATATGATCCGTTCATCCTATTTCGACTCTTCAAAATTCAAGAGTCAATCACAAATTGAGGTAAATTATATGGCCTTCCAAATACCGTTTCGATTCCTAACATCACTGAAGAGACATTAATTGTCGAAATCCGGATATGGTGTACAAATTTTTGCACCTCATGTTTGCGGTATACCATCTTTTCCGCAAGTTTTTTGTTTTCTATTTGGTATTAGATTAAAATTAAGATCCATTTTGTTACATCTGTGATCCGTTTATTTGGCAATCGCCATGGCAGTCAGCAGGGTTTAAGAACATCGGTTGTTCGACTTACTAGTCAAATGCGTTTTGTTAAAATATACTTTTTCACTTTTTGGTCTTTTGGAAAATGTTGTTTGTGCTGTATTTAGACCCCTCTACCAATAAATTTGTTTTGCATGCACACGTATAAAAATTGAGGTTTTTATCCAACGCAATCATAGGTTTAAACGTTGTTTTCCATTTAGACTTGTTTATATTTTTTCGTTTGGGCTTGTATTATATTTGCCTTTGGGTTTATATGATCCGTTCATCCTATTTCGACTCTTCAAAATTCAAGAGTCAATCCCAAATTGAGGTAAATTATATGGCCTTTCAGATACCGTTTCGATTCCTAACATCACTGAAGAGACATTAATTGTCGAAATCCGGATATGGTGTACAAATTTATGCACCTCATGTTTGCGGTATACCATCTTTTCCGCAAGTTTTTTGTTTTCTATTTGGTATTAGATTAAAATTAAGATCCATTTTGTTACATCTGTGATCCGTTTATTTGGCAATCGCCATGGCAGTCAGCAGGGTTTAAGAACATCGGTTGTTCGACTTGCCAGTCAAATGCGTTTTGTTAAAATATACTTTTTCCCTTTTTTCTTTTGGAAAATGTTGTTTGTGCTGTATTTAGACCCCTCTACCAATACATTTGTTTTGCATGCACACGTATAAAAATTGAGGTTTTTATCCAACGCAATCATAGGTTTAAACGTTGTTTTCCATTTAGACTTGTTTATATTTTTTCGTTTGGGCTTGTATTATATTTGCCTTTGGGTTTATATGATCCGTTCATCCTATTTCGACTCTTCAAAATTCAAGAGTCAATCCCAAATTGAGGTAAATTATATGGCCTTCCAAATACCGTTTCGATTCCTAACATCACTGAAGAGACATTAATTGTCGAAATCCGGATATGGTGTACAAATTTTTGCACCTCATGTTTGCGGTATACCATCTTTTCCGCAAGTTTTTTGTTTTCTAATCCGTTTATTTGGCAATCGTCATGGCAGTCAGCAGGGTTTAAGAACATCCGTTGTTCGACCTGCTAGTCAAATGCGTTTTGTTAAAATATACTTTTTCACTTTTTGGTCTTTTGGAAAATGTTGTTTGTGCTGTATTTAGACCCCTCTACCAAGAAATTTGTTTTGCATGCACACGTATAAAAATTGAGGTTTTTATCCAACGCAATCATAGGTTTGAACGTTGTTTTCAATTTAGACTTGTTTATATTTTTTCGTTTGGGCTTGTATTATATTTGCCTTTGGGTTTATATGATCCGTTCATCCTATTTCGACTCTTCAAAATTCAAGAGTCAATCCCAAATTGAGGTAAATTATATGGCCTTCCAAATACCGTTTCGATTCCTAACATCACTGAAGAGACATTAATTGTCGAAATCCGGATATGGTGTACAAATTTTTGCACCTCATGTTTGCGGCATACCATCTTTTCCGCAAGTTTTTTGTTTTCTATTTGGTATTAGATTAAAATTAAGATCCATTTTGTTACATCTGTGATCCGTTTATTTGGCAATCGCCATGGCAGTCAGCAGGGTTTAAGAACATCGGTTGTTCGACTTGCTAGTCAAATGCGTTTTGTTAAAATATACTTTTTCACTTTTTGGTCTTTTGGAAAATGTTGTTTGTGCTGTATTTAGACCCCTCTAACAAGAAATTTGTTTTGCATGCACACGTATAAAAATTGAGGTTTTTATCCAACGCAATCATAGGTTTGAACGTTGTTTTCCATTTAGACTTGTTTATATTTTTTCGTTTGGGCTTGTATTATATTTGCCTTTGGGTTTATATGATCCGTTCATCCTATTTCGACTCTTCAAAATTCAAGAGTCAATCCCAAATTGAGGTAAATTATATGGCCTTCCAGATACCGTTTCGATTCCTAACATCACTGAAGAGACATTAATTGTCGAAATCCGGATATGGTGTACAAATTTATGCACCTCATGTTTGCGGTATACCATCTTTTCCGCAAGTTTTTTGTTTTCTATTTGGTATTAGATTAAAATTAAGATCCATTTTGTTACATCTGTGATCCGTTTACTGTAAATTCAGAAATTATTGCGAGGTTTTTTATTAATGCGAATAATGCGACTGAGTGAGTATCGCAATAATAAGAACTCGCATTCTGATATCTGATCGATATATCTGAATACAGGTTATCCTGAAATCGCAATAATTAATCTCGCATTTTGACCGTTCTTCAAAAATCGCAATAATAAATGCACGCAATAATATCTGACTTTACAGTATTTGGCAATCGCCATGGCAGTCAGCAGGGTTTAAGAACATCCGTTGTTCGACCTGCTAGTCAAATGCGTTTTGTTAAAATATACTTTTTCACTTTTTGGTCTTTTGGAAAATGTTGTTTGTGCTGTATTTAGACCCCTCTACCAAGAAATTTGTTTTGCTTGCACACGTATAAAAATTGAGGTTTTTATCCAACGCAATCATAGGTTTGAACGTTGTTTTCAATTTAGACTTGTTTATATTTTTTCGTTTGGGCTTGTATTATATTTGCCTTTGGGTTTATATGATCCGTTCATCCTATTTCGACTCTTCAAAATTCAAGAGTCAATCCCAAATTGAGGTAAATTATATGGCCTTCAAAATACCGTTTCGATTCCTAACATCACTGAAGAGACATTAATTGTCGAAATCCGGATATGGTGTACAAATTTTTGCACCTCATGTTTGCGGTATACCATCTTTTCCGCAAGTTTTTTTGTTTTCTATTTGGTATTAGATTAAAATTAAGATCCATTTTGTTACATCTGTGATCCGTTTATTTGGCAATCGTCATGGCAGTCAGCAGGGTTTAAGAACATCCGTTGTTCGACCTGCTAGTCAAATGCGTTTTGTTAAAATATACTTTTTCACTTTTTGGTCTTTTTGAAAATGTTGTTTGTGCTGTATTTAGACCCCTCTACCAAGAAATTTGTTTTGCATGCACACGTATAAAAATTGAGGTTTTTATCCAACGCAATCATAGGTTTAAACGTTGTTTTCCATTTAGACTTGTTTATATTTTTTCGTTTGGGCTTGTATTATATTTGCCTTTGGGTTTATATGATCCGTTCATCCTATTTCGATTCTTCAAAATTCAAGAGTCAATCCCAAATTGAGGTAAATTATATGGCCTTCCAAATACCGTTTCGATTCCTAACATCACTGAAGAGACATCAATTGTCGAAATCAGGATATGGTGTACAAATTTTTGCACCTCATGTTTGCGGTATACCATCTTTTCCGCAAGTTTTTTGTTTTCTATTTGGTATTAGATTAAAATTAAGATCCATTTTGTTACATCTGTGATCCGTTTATTTGGCAATCGCCATGGCAGTCAGCAGGGTTTAAGAACATTGGTTGTTCGACTTACTAGTCAAATGCGTTTTGTTAAAATATACTTTTTCACTTTTTGGTCTTTTTGAAAATGTTGTTTGTGCTGTATTTAGACCCCTCTACCAATAAATTTGTTTTGCATGCACACGTATAAAAATTGAGGTTTTTATCCAACGCAATCATAGGTTTAAACGTTGTTTTCCATTTAGACTTGTTTATATTTTTTCGTTTGGGCTTGTATTATATTTGCCTTTGGGTTTATATGATCCGTTCATCCTATTTCGACTCTTCAAAATTCAAGAGTCAATCCCAAATTGAGGTAAATTATATGGCCTTCCAGATACCGTTTCGATTCCTAACATCACTGAAGAGACATTAATTGTCGAAATCCGGATATGGTGTACAAATTTATGCACCTCATGTTTGCGGTATACCATCTTTTCCGCAAGTTTTTTGTTTTCTATTTGGTATAAGATTAAAATTAAGATCCATTTTGTTACATCTGTGATCCGTTTACTGTAAATTCAGAAATTATTGCGAGGTTTTTTATTAATGCGAATAATGCGACTGAGTGAGTATCGCAATAATAAGAACTCGCATTCTGATATCTGATCGATATATCTGAATACAGGTTATCCTGAAATCGCAATAATTAATCTCGCATTTTGACCGTTCTTCAAAAATCGCAATAATAAATGCACGCAATAATATCTGACTTTACAGTATTTGGCAATCGCCATGGCAGTCAGCAGGGTTTAAGAACATCCGTTGTTCGACCTGCTAGTCAAATGTGTTTTGTTAAAATATACTTTTTCACTTTTTGGTCTTTTGAAAAATGTTGTTTGTGCTGTATTTAGACCCCTCTAACAAGAAATTTGTTTTGCATGCACACGTATAAAAATTGAGGTTTTTATCCAACGCAATCATAGGTTTGAACGTTGTTTTCAATTTAGACTTGTTTATATTTTTTCGTTTGGGCTTGTATTATATTTGCCTTTGGGTTTATATGATCCGTTCATCCTATTTCGACTCTTCAAAATTCAAGAGTCAATCCCAAATTGAGGTAAATTATATGGCCTTCCAAATACCGTTTCGATTCCTAACATCACTGAAGAGACATTAATTGTCGAAATCCGGATATGGTGTACAAATTTTTGCACCTCATGTTTGCGGTATACCATCTTTTCCGCAAGTTTTCTGTTTTCTATTTGGTATTAGATTAAAATTAAGATCCATTTTGTTACATCTGTGATCCGTTTATTTGGCAATCGCCATGGCAGTCAGCAGGGTTTAAGAACATCCGTTGTTCGACCTGCTAGTCAAATGCGTTTTGTTAAAATATACTTTTTCACTTTTTGGTCTTTTGGAAAATGTTGTTTGTGCTGTATTTAGACCCCTCTACCAAGAAATTTGTTTTGCTTGCACACGTATAAAAATTGAGGTTTTTATCCAACGCAATCATAGGTTTGAACGTTGTTTTCAATTTAGACTTGTTTATATTTTTTCGTTTGGGCTTGTACTATATTTGCCTTTGGGTTTATATGATCCGTTCATCCTATTTCGACTCTTCAAAATTCAAGAATCAATCCCAAATTGAGGTAAATTATATGTCCTTCCAAATACCGTTTCGATTCCTAACATCACTGAAGAGACATTAATTGTCGAAATCCGGATATGGTGTACAAATTTTTGCTCCTCATGTTTGTGGTATACCATCTTTTCCGCAGGTTTTTTGTTTTCTATTTGGTATTAGATTAAGATTAAGATCCATTTTGTTACATCTGTGATCCGTTTATTTGGCAATCGTCATGGCAGTCAGCAGGGTTTAAGAACATCCGTTGTTCGACCTGCTAGTCAAATGCGTTTTGTTAAAATATACTTTTTCACTTTTGGTCTTTTGGAAAATGTTGTTTGTGCTGTATTTAGACCCCTCTACCAAGAAATTTGTTTTGCATGCCCACGTATACAAATTGAGGTTTTTATCCAACGCAATCATAGGTTTGAACGTTGTTTTCAAATTCGACTTGTTTATATTTTTTCGTTTGGGCTTGTATTATATTTGCCTTTGGGTTTATATGATCCGTTCATCCTATTTCGACTCTTCAAAATTCAAGAGTCAATCCCAAATTGAGGTAAATTATATGGCCTTCCAAATACCGTTTCGATTCCTAACATCACTGAAGAGACATTAATTGTCGAAATCCGGATATGGTGTACAAATTTTTGCACCTCATGTTTTTGGTATACCATCTTTTCCGCAAGTTTTTTGTTTTCTATTTGGTATTAGATTAAAATTAAGATCCAATTTGTTACATCTGTGATCCGTTTATTTGGCAATCGCCATGGCAGTCAGCAGGGTTTAAGAACATCCGTTGTTCGACCTGCTAGTCAAATGCGTTTTGTTAAAATATACTTTTTCACTTGTTGGTCTTTTGGAAAATGTTGTTTGTGCTGTATTTAGACCCCTCTACCAAGAAATTTGTTTTGCATGCACACGTATAAAAATTGAGGTTTTTATCCAACGCAATCATAGGTTTGAACGTTGTTTTCAATTTAGACTTGTTTATATTTTTTCGTTTGGGCTTGTATTATATTTGCCTTTGGGTTTATATGATCCGTTCATCCTATTTCGACTCTTCAAAATTCAAGAATCAATCCCAAATTGAGGTAAATTATATGGCCTTCCAAATACCGTTTCGATTCCTAACATCACTGAAGAGACATTAATTGTCGAAATCCGGATATGGTGTACAAATTTTTGCACCTCATGTTTTTGGTATACCATCTTTTCCGCAAGTTTTTTGTTTTCTATTTGGTATGAGATTAAAATTAAGATCCAATTTGTTACATCTGTGATCCGTTTATTTGGCAATCGCCATGGCAGTCAGCAGGGTTTAAGAACATCCGTTGTTCGACCTGCTAGTCAAATGCGTTTTGTTAAAATATACTTTTTCACTTTTTGGTCTTTTGGAAAATGTTGTTTGTGCTGTATTTAGACCCCTCTACCAAGAAATTTGTTTTGCATGCACACGTATAAAAATTGAGGTTTTTATCCAACGCAATCATAGGTTTGAACGTTGTTTTCAATTTAGACTTGTTTATATTTTTTCGTTTGGGCTTGTATTATATTTGCCTTTGGGTTTATATGATCCGTTCATCCTATTTCGACTCTTCAAAATTCAAGAGTCAATCCCAAATTGAGGTAAATTAAATGGCCTTCCAAATACCGTTTCGATTCCTAACATCACTGAAGAGACATTAATTGTCGAAATCCGGATATGGTGTACAAATGTTTGCACCTCATGTTTGCGGTATACCATCTTTTCCGCAAGTTTTTTGTTTTCTATTTGGTATTAGATTAAAATTAAGATCCATTTTGTTACATCTGTGATCCGTTTATTTGGCAATCGTCATGGCAGTCAGCAGGGTTTAAGAACATCCGTTGTTCGACCTGCTAGTCAAATGCGTTTTGTTAAAATATACTTTTTCACTTTTTGGTCTTTTGGAAAATGTTGTTTGTGCTATATTTAGACCCCTCTACCAAGAAATTTGTTTTGCATGCACACGTATAAAACATGAGGTTTTTATCCAACGCAATCATAGGTTTGAACGTTGTTTTCAATTTAGACTTGTTTATATTTTTTCGTTTGGGCTTGTATTATATTTGCCTTTGGGTTTATATGATCCGTTCATCCTATTTCGACTCTTCAAAATTCAAGAGTCAATCCCAAATTGAGGTAAATTATATGGCCTTCCAAATACCGTTTCGATTCCTAACATCACTGAAGAGACATTAATTGTCGAAATCCGGATATGGTGTACAAATGTTTGCACCTCATGTTTGCGGTATACCATCTTTTCCGCAAGTTGTTTGTTTTCTATTTGGTATTAGATTAAAATTAAGATCCATTTTGTTACATCTGTGATCCGTTTATTTGGCAATCGCCATGGCAGTCAGCAGGGTTTAAGAACATCCGTTGTTCGACCTGCTAGTCAAATGCGTTTTGTTAAAATATACTTTTTCACTTTTTGTTTTTTTGGAAAATGTTGTTTGTGCTGTATTTAGACCCCTCTACCAAGAAATTTGTTTTGCATGCACACGTATAAAAATTGAGGTTTTTATCCAACGCAATCATAGGTTTGAACGTTGTTTTCAATTTAGACTTGTTTATATTTTTTCGTTTGGGCTTGTATTATATTTGCCTTTGGGTTTATATGATCCGTTCATCCTATTTCGACTCTTCAAAATTCAAGAGTAAATCCCAAATTGAGGTAAATTATATGGCCTTCCAAATACCGTTTCGATTCCTAACATCACTGAAGAGACATTAATTGTCGAAATCCGGATATGGTGTACAAATGTTTGCACCTCATGTTTGCGGTATACCATCTTTTCCGCAAATTTTTTGTTTTCTATTTGGTATTAGATTAACATTCAGATCCATTTTGTTACATCTGTGATCCGTTTATTTGGCAATCGTCATGGCAGTCAGCAGTGTTTAAGAACATCCGTTGTTCGACCTGCTAGTCAAATGCGTTTTGTTAAAATATACTTTTTCACTTTTTGGTCTTTTGGAAAATGTTGTTTGTGCTGTATTTAGACCCCTCTACCAAGAAATTTGTTTTGCATGCACACGTATAAAAATTGAGGTTTTTATCCAACGCAATCATAGGTTTGCGCGTTGTTTTCAATTTAAACTTGTATATATATATATATATATATACAAGCAAAAATAACTAAGAGTCCCCTGTCCTCAGCTCTAAAGACTGTTTTATAAAGGAACCTGTTTTTTTTCACTTGGTTTATATTTGAAAGATTTAGCAGGAATTCTAGCTTTTCAGTATCGGACAGATTTGGAAACATAGGATTATCTTTTGCCATGGCATTAAAAAGTTTGATACGTAAAACATTATTGATTTGACAGTAGAGGAGAAAGTGATTTTCATCTTCTAAGGTTTTACAAGTTAGACATGTTCTATTGTCTCGAGGTATTTTTTAGATATCTACCCTTCTCTGTGAGTAAATTACGGTCACTAATTCTATTTTGTTTTGTAAATAAATGTCTTGTTTCAAAATTTGGATATCTTAGATAAATCTTGATCTTGTTTGACTTTAATATTTTTGTAAAGAAAAAGTTAGTTATTTTCGTTTAAACTGTTTATTTTATGTCCAGTAATTCTGAATAAAAGTTGCTTGAAATATTGTAAATCCAAGTCTTTAGTTTTTTACTTGTTCCCTATTTTGACAGGAAACTATTTTTTGTATATCAATATTCATTTCTTGTGTAGAATCTTTGACAAATGTGGACTAAGTATAAATTCCTTGTAAATCAAGGTGTTTACTTAATGTCTAACTTTCTCTTAGTAATGGGTTTATGTTTTCAGTATTTAATCTAGCCGAATAAAGAATCGCTTGTGTTTTTATATATTTTTCTATTGATTGTCACCTAAATTAGCAGATGTTTTATTTAGTACCTAGAATATATTTACAGAAATGAACCTTTTCGAAAGGAGTCTTATCTAAATATTGGAAATTATCTATATCCTTGTTTTGTGAATTTGGTCTATCTTTTGCTTTATAATAAGATTGCTATGTATGCACGTATGATATTTCTGCATTCTATGTTAAAATTGGTCAAATAAGAGAATCAAAAAGGCTACAGGATACATTAACAGGGAAATTTCCCCAAAAGGCGGCATGTGATTTTATTGAAAACAGGGCTTTCCTATTTTTGTTGGCTAAACCTGTTAAATTTGCATTTAGATTTCCATTATTTTTTATCAGAGAGCCCAGAAATTTATATTCAGTAACGTTGTCATTTTTTTCATTGTTGAACCTCACAATGTATGGTTCCGGTTTTGTAGTTCTATATTCAGTGATCATTGTTTTTGTTTTTTTAGTATTTAGACATAACTGCCATTTTTCACAGTAATTTGATAAATTATTTAAGCTATTTTGAAGACCTTCTTTACTTTCGGATAACATGGTAAGGACATCGGCAAACAAAAGACTTCCTATATCAGAATTTAATATTCTCAAGGGTTTTGAATCTTTATGGTCAACATTTTCAACTATGTCATCTATAAATAAATTGAATAGTGTAGGACAAATAATGTTCCCCTGTTTTGCTCGTGCATGTTCACACTATACGGACTTCATATACAGGAGTGTGCTCCTAACGCAGAAACTGTTCCAACAAAGTTATGATTAAAAATGACAATCCGTAAATTTTACGGACACCATCACAAATTGGTTGATCCATACGATGTGTCTTTGTCCAAACTAACTAAGGACATTTTTACCACGTGTTAAATTGTGGTTTGTTATTACGTCGACTGATCTTTTAATTACCGAACGTGACTTATTCCCGATTGTGACTGTTTTGCTGAGTGTGAATTCGCATTAATACGTGTCTCGGTACTTTTCTATCCAACATTCATGTATTTAGTTTTGATGTTATATTTGTTATTCTCATCGGATTTTGTCAAATGTCTTATCGTTTGTTGTTGTAAATCTTATTTTATTCTGGTGTATTCGTGTGTTATGGTAAATAATTAATCACCCAGTTGAATTATTAGATTTTAGTTTGGGTCAACTAAATTTATACGATGTATTTGGTTACAGTTTGATTTAGAAGAAAAACCAACATAGCTAGATAATACAATTAATTATCTAATTACTACTACAATTTTTATATTAATAAGTATTGTAATTTTCATTGTTATAAATAAATGTTATATCAGTATTACAAACCTAATTTTGAATTCTATCCTAATTCTATCCTATTTTTTGGAAATTTTTAGAAATTCAAATGTGACGAAACTTTGTGCGTTGACCTCTTCGGTTAACTCGGCTGTGATTTTTTATGTGCTGCTTTAGATTGTTTTATGTATACATTTTTATTCTGTAGTTAGACACTACTTCGGTGTTATCATGTATATCTATTATATAGTCATTTTTATGTAATTACTGTTTGCAAAAGTATGAATTATTCTAAATACTAAGGATGTTCTTATCCCAGACAGATAATCTTAGCCGTATTAGGCACAACTGTTTGTAACTTTTGGCCTCAATGCTCTTCAACTTTCTACTTGTTTTGGCTTTCGAACTTTTTTGATCTGAGCGTCACTGATTAGTCTTGTGTAGACGAACGCGCGTCTGGCGTATTAAAATATAGACCTGGTACTTTTTGATAGCTATTATTTGTGTGTTTCTCTGTCCTATATGTTCTCCCATTTATTTTTATTGTAGTCCTGTCATGTAGTGTTGTCATTTTATTCATATTTAGCAATGTCATAAAAGCGGGAGGTTTGGCTAGCCACAAAACCAGGTTCAACCCACCATTTTTTTCATCAAATGTCCTGTACCAAGTCAGGAAAATGGTCATTGTTATATTATAGTTCGTTTCTGTGTGTGTTACCTTTTAGTGTTGTGTTTCTGTTGTGTCGTAGTTCTCCTCTTATATTTTATGTGTTTCCCTCAGTTTTAGTTTGTAACCCGGATTTGTTTTTTTTCTCAATCGATTGATGAATTTCGAACAGCGGTATACAAGTGTTGCCTTTATTTACTCCTCGGTCAATGGAAAATAATCTAGAACGTTTATTATTATATTTTAAAGATGCTTCAGTATGAATAAACTGTTGTTTTATTATTTCAAACATATGTTTTCCCACACCCATTTTAGCTAATTTCTAAAGATTTCAATTCTCCAAAGGGAATCAAAAGCCTTTTTAAGATCTACAAAACAGACATACAGTTTTCTTTTATTTTTTTGAATATATTTATTAATTAAAGTTTTAAGGATAAATACACTGTCTGCAGTTCTATGATTAACTCGAAATCCAAACTGGGCATAAGTTTTTTTTTTTCCAAAGTTTTAATCATTCTTTGATTTAAAATACTGCTAAATAATTTGGATATACAGTTCATTAAAGAGATTCCTCTGTAATTGTTTGGCTTACATTTGTCACCAAATTTATGTTCTTAAGTTATGTATGCAGAACTCCATGAAGTTGAATAGTATCCTGTTTATAACATAAGATTACATAGTTTAGCATATGCTTTGGTAGTTACTGGACTACTAAATTTAAGTACCTCATTCAACACGCTATCTGGACCGCATGCTTTTCCATTTTTTAAGTTTTTTTATAATACATTTAATTTCAGAGCAACTACAGGAATGTCAGTGTCCGGGTTAAAAGTAAAATAAATATCTTCAATATTTTTCAAATTTCGCTCAATTTTGTTTGAAAAACATTATTTATTTTTGAAAACTTTCCTTGATTTCCGAAATGTTTTATTGTGCGTTCACTGTCCTTTAACATTTCTTTTAAATCTTCATCTCCATTTGTACTTTTGTTTTCTAGTGATTTGAGTATTTTCCAGTATCCCTGAGGATTTTTATTCATTTAATCTGAAAGTTGATCAAAGATTTTCTTTTTATATTCTATTATTTTTTGTTTTTTTTTTTAACATTCTAAAAGATTTGAGTGAACAAAAATATTCATGTTTCAGTGAACAGTTAAAGGGATTTTGTCTTAATTCTTTTCCGACTGCATTTATAGACTTTTTATATTCATATACTTCATTATCTGACCATTTATGTTTCTTTTTTTTTCTTTTAAAGTTTGGTATACCTCTAACATGTCTTAGTGTACAAGATTTTTCTGTTAAGTTGTATAAAATCAAATCGAGCTCACTAGTCGCCTGATCTATCCAACTTTGATTTTCACTATATTTCTTTGATTCAAAGTTTATAATTTCATTGATAAACAATTCAGATGATAGGTTTTAGATTAATACTTTTTTGGAGTTATCGTTCCACTTAAAAGATTTCATTGGTTTCCATTTGTCTTCTGGAAACAGATACTTTTTTTTCTGTTTTTCACTTATATTACATTTTAGAAGTATTTCAATCGTTCCACTTAAAGAATTTTATTGGTTTCCATTTGTCTTCTGGGAACAGATACTGTTTTTCTGTTTTTCACTGATATTACATTTTAGAAATATTTCAATTTGTGCTTGATCTGAAAGGTAGTTGATTTCACTAGTTTTAAAATATATTACTGAGGTCAGGAGACTCTTACTTACAATAGCATAATCCACTGTACTCAGGCCATTGGGCATGAAACATGTAAAATATCCCAAAGAATCACCATTATATCTGCCGTTTAGTATACGTAGTCTTGATGACAAGTATAATTTTAAAAGATTGTTACTTTGTGCATTAAGTATTTTATCTCGGTTATTATTTTTAAAAAATTGATCCACATCATAATTCTGTGGTAAAATATTTTGAGAATGTACATTAAAAAAATATGGGTCATCATTTTCTATAAAATTTGGAAGGCTGCTAGTGCGGGAGTTAAAATCTCCTATTAAGGCAATTTTCCTTTGTTTGTATATGTACTTATTTTCTTTTCTAGCTGAGTATAGTCATTTTCATAATGAGTGGAATTTACAGGGGGATATAAACAGCACACAAGTATAAGTCATATGTAAGGCCAAAGAAATTTTTGTTTAATTTAAGCCATAGTCTGTTTTGTGAATTAGTACCTTCTTGAATATGGGAAATCCCTTTGGAATATATTTTTTTATAGTATACTAGTATCCCCACACTATGTATTTTTGCTTTCTTCTTCTTTTTTCTTATTTTAGAAAAGGTATTAAAGCCAGTGATATTATATTCTTTACATTCTCCTTTCCTGGTTTCTTATAAAATATTTATGTCACTTTTTAAACTATTAAGAAAAAAAATCATCATTTGATTTGTCACCAAGACCATGTATATCCCATGCAGATATAGTTAGTTGCTTAATTAATGAATTTTGATTCATTATAAATCAAAAATTGAAATATATGGCTGAAAACCAGCTTAGTGATATATCTATAACATTATTATAATCATGTGTAAGTCTACATTTATAAACATATAGTAGTATCATACATCTATTTGAAAGTATGCATTAAAATGAAAAGGCCTTTTACTTATTTAAGCTAAGTACTATTAAAAGAGGAATAAATCTATCTAAATTTTCTACACTCCAGAACTTTTCGAGAGATATTACTTTATTACAGAACAACCCTTTTCTTTTCTTTTCCTTCTCGTTTTTTTACTGTGTCTTTAATGTATTTCAGAAATAAAAACTAAAAAACAAAAATCTCTATTTCTAACTGTGTATAAAGCGTTATTTTTGCTGGTTGTTACAAAATATCAGAAAAAAAAAGGATTTGTAAAAAAATTTGTGTATAAAATAAACCCTTTACTTAAAACAACTGTTAAGAACTATAGTATATTTTGATAAACTTATAAGACAAAATGTGTGTATACAAATAATATTCATGATATAGGTTTTAGTTTACTATGCAAGTCATGATTTATTGATGCATAAATATAATACACAATGATGCACAATATAAACTAATATAATACAAAATTAGTATAACTGTACATGTTAGAATGGGAGAAAGCTGAAAACAAATATAACAAAGTTTCTTAACAATAAAGTTTTAATATAGAACTTAATATGTATCCTTATTCTTATTGTAAAATGTACTTGGAAAATAATTAATCATTATTTCTTTTTTTTCAGCAGATTATACTGGGATAACATATCTCTATATCTTGCTATCATTACTATGTAAATATTTTACTGTTTAACAGTATTGCAAAAGTTGTATTATAGCTCAGAATAATCTATCAAGCACCACATTCTTCTTATGGTGTACTTCTATTAAACAAAATATAATTTATAAAAACAAATTTTAAACAATCAAGTATATACAGTCTGATTTCTGTTGTCTGTTAACATATTATTTCAACACATTTCTTTTTTTTTATGAACAAAAATTCAAAAATTTGTAGGTTTACCAAATTTTTTAGTTGAATTTTGAAAGGATTAAACATGTTAAATACCTAGATTTAGAGGGGAGTAAAACATTAAATATAGCCAAGATGTACATGTACAATGTATAAAAAACAACTTAATCAGTCATTAAGCCATGGCCATTTTTTCTCTTTTATTTAAACTGTATTAAAAACACAATATTTATCTAAATTCTTAAGGAACATTGGGAATACGATGCACTTATTTTCAAATATTTTTCATTTCTTGCAGCATTAATTTTAACATTGGAAGTAAGCTGTCTTTACTGTTACTCTATTGTTGGCTGTTTACAATTTGGCACTGATTCTGACAATTTTAACATATATTTCGGTTTTTTATTATCATTTTTCCAATTTTGATTATTATAACTCATATTTCTGTTTTGTGTATTGTTATCATTTGTATTTCTATTGTAAAAACTATGTTTGTACCCTACATTTTCTGTTGTGTTTTGATATTGTCTGTTTCGATTGTTTTGGTTTCTATATTGGTTATCTGGACTTCTCTGCACTATATCTGTTGAAGTAATACCAAGTAACGGGTTGGTAATTTTCTTGATACATTTCACCAAAATTTCTTCTCCTATTTCATTAAGATGAATTCCATCAGTATAGTCTGTTGTTCTCATATTACTATATTCTACTAGTTGTATGTTTTTTTGTCAAAACAGTAATCCTTAAGTAAGATATTAAACTAAAGTCGTTTCTGTTCAAATTCTTTAGACTGATTTCGATCTCTCAAAAAACGAGGTAGAATTTCTA
Organism: Mytilus californianus; assembly: GCF_021869535.1. NCBI lineage: Eukaryota > Metazoa > Mollusca > Bivalvia > Mytilida > Mytilidae > Mytilus > Mytilus californianus. Next base: position 41,122,115 of record NW_026262712.1, read on the forward strand.
CTAGGATGATCTTAGTTTCTGATAGTATGTTTTGTGTTGTGTCTACTAGATATTCTACTTCTTTTAATACCGCATCAGCTTCTTTTCTTTCAAGATCATTTGATCCTATCTGAAATAGTACATTATCAGCATTTACTTTTCATAATTTGATAAATTGTAAAGCGCCAAACACAGTTTTGTCTCCAAGTGTATTAATTCTTGTAATTCTATTTCTATTATTTCTTCTGTCGTTCAAGTCCTTTACCATTGATGAACCTATTATCCAGAGGTTAGCTTGAGGAATATTTTCATTCGTTGAATTGTGTGTACTTCTAACTTTTTCTTCTTTTTGTTGAGAATTTCCAAGCTTGTTATGTTCATTTACACTTTCATCATTCCTATCACCTCTAAAATCTCCTAATTGATCATTTTGTGATACTGATGCGTCATGTGACTTACACATTTGGTTTTTCCTTAAATCTGAGTCAATTTTGTCTATTTTTTGGTTAGTTTCTCTTGTTAGTGCCTGACTTACTCGTAACTCTTCAACAACATAGTTCATGTTTACGGCATTAACAGTCTGTGCTAATAGTTTGTGAATTACATCTATTCTGTTGAGAACATTCAATGAATCTTGGTGTACTTTCTTTGAATTTTCACATCTGTCTAAATTCATCCTAATATTCTCACCTAACCACGCTAGCTGCTTGACCACTGTTGACATTATTTCACTATTTATGTTGGTATCTAAATTCTGAACCACTTTTTCTAATTTTCCTACATCAGATTTAAGTTTTGTAATTTCTGAGAATTTTTCATTCATTTCCTTACACACTTTAAGGACCTCATTTGTTTTAGAATCATTCTCTATCAATTTACGTTCGACCGAGTGCAAACATTGTGTTATATCACTTATCTCATTTTCTTTAGATTCATGTTGAACTTCGACATTTATTTGTTCTTTATCAGACATTGTTTTTAAAGGTTTTTTTTTCTTTTTCTATTTGTAGGTTTTCAGACATTGTTTTTTGAATAACTTGTTTGTTCATGTTGTTCGTCACATTTCATGCTAAGATCAACATTAACTGACATATTGTGTGTGGAATTATTTTGTTCTTCATCTATTTTATCAGTACTTAAAGTTGCTTTGTTGAAAGGTTCATAAAGTTTTATCTGTGTTAATAACTCGTCCACATTTGGATTACCTCCCTTTGTCCGTTGGCTTACTAAATTGTCAATCACAAACCATATGTCTTTGTATTCATTTTCTAACCATGTGACAATAGTTTTACCTTTGATCATTGCATTTGTTGTGGTGTAAAAGATAGTTACTACTAACAACTTTTTATTATTTAATGATATTTCAACAGCTGATTTGTACGGCAGATCTTTTGGTGATTTCCACTGGAATGGCTTTTGTTCATCGTTAATAGTAATTGATTTTGATTTAATGTCAAAATCTTTCCATTTTACTTCGTAATTTGGATCATTTCCCAATACTTTGAAGTATCGGATAAGCAAGGCTCTTCACCAAAGTAGTATAGTGTCCTTATTGAGCTTAAAGGTGCTTGTGATTTTCCCCTTTCTGTTTGATGTATAGGGCTTTTGCTGGACCTCGGTACTGTAGGTGAATTTGATGCCATTGTTACGTCTAGGGTTAAAAATATATATAAAATACAAAAATAAACGTGTTTGGGTTAGTTCATTTGATTAACTTTTTATGTGTTTTCAGCCATATTTCTCATTATTCAAGCCTTTTTCATCTTCTGGCACATTTGAAATTATAATACTTTTTGGTTTGGCTGATATATAATTGTTTTATAATTTCAAATACACAGTACTTATATTTGATTATAGATTTATTATTCAACCATTCAGAATTAATTATAATTCCAGGAAACGATTGCTAAAAGGGGCTCTTCTACATACAAAGGATCAAACAAGGATAATTATATATTTGTTATAATATACAATCTATTAATTTGTATACAGATATAACTGAAAATATTAAACATGAATACAATAGGGACAGAGAGGTAGTCTGATCAAAACGTTACGAATTGGCCCAAATCCCGAACTCCCGATCTTAACACAACCAAATAATTATTTTCTAGTGAATTACATGTTGTTTGACTATATTTTGCTATAAGACTGTAAGTTAACAAGTCATGGTGACCCTAGTTAAGAAACGTGATAACCTTTGCAGGATGTGTGTAATGGAAGATGTTTGTATTTAGTAACTGTAAACCGTAACCGACAATTTAAAAATCTATTTTCTAAATTTCCACGTTTTTGTTTTGTGCTATGCACATTTTGAATTTGTATAATGCTGTTGTATTATGTGTTTCGGCAGTAAAACGGAAACACTTGTCAATCCAAAATAGAGTCTAAAACGATCAGCTTTGAAAAAAAACGATCGTATTTTAACTTACACTCCCAGTGCTGACAGGCTAGTACATTATGTGATGAGTATACTAAAGAGCAGACCCTAGTTCATGAAGTTCGTTATCAATTGGTTCGGCTAATACAGTCATTGCTGATTGATGCGGGCACATATTTTGCATATATAATCTATTCAGAGATAAAACGCATGCTGGTCACTGCTGATGTTTAATACCGCTTCAGTATGATGAATGAAAACAAAATCAAAGCATAATGCATGTTTTGACTCACCCAATTGTGTAGATAGTCTGACATATTTTTCGTACCATACTTTCAATAATTATTTGGAAACGTCCTTTCTCCAATCTCATTGTAAAATTTCTACTATATTGACTAAAAGATGGAGAATTTTGCAAAACTGATGCAAATTATTTTTGTATCTCAATTAGAGACACTGACAGATTTTTTTACATTTTTTTTGGAAACATTTAAAATTCAATGATTTTGTAATATGCCATAAATGGTAATTTGCTTGAAAATTAAAAAAAACAAATGATGCATTAAAGTGAACTTTCGCAGCAACAACAAACAAGAATAATTGACTTTTATCTAAATTTATGTTCATTGTTCATTTCAGGGGGGAAAATACATTACATGTACATGAGGTATGCAAGTATACATGAACAAATACCTCATGCTGAGATAAGTCCTATCACTGTTAAATGACAATATACTGAGGAATAAAAAATCATTGCAGAAAATTCTCAGGTAAGAGTTATGCAATTGTGTTTATTGCTTCAAACAAATTACCTATTATTGTAACTTAAATAGGCCTTAATTATATTCTTATGTCAGATGATTGTGACATTGATTTTAAAATTATTGGGGTAAAGATTTTGTGTATTCTACAAATCTACAAACCCGCAGTAATCGCAGAGATCCAGCGTGGCTAAATAAAAAACCTCTGCGTAATTTACATCAGGACATATTTTTAATGATCAATGCATTACATGTATACATTTTATACTTTTCTTTTAATAACCTTTAAAATACTTTGTTTCTGATCTTCATGTTGTCCACTTTCATATTATAAATAAACTCATCATAGATACCAGGATTGGAATTTTATATTTACTCCAGACGCGCGTTTCGTCTACAAAAAAACTCATCAGTGACGCTTAAATAAAACAATGGTAAAAAGGCCAAAAAAAAGTACGAAGTTGAAGAGCATCGTTTTAGTAAGCATGAGTTACCGTTATGATTTTGTATTAACCTTCTTAAAGATATACTAAATTCGGGATCGTTCATCACCTTATTGCAATACATCTTCAAACTTAAAACACATTAAAACGACAAGTTAAAAGGTCAAGACAGTAATAAAACAGAATGCATATTGAATCGGTTTTCACTATATTTCTCTTGTTGTCCCGTAGAATTATAGCTTTCAATTGATATCAACTTACACAATTTGAGGAAATTGAAGAAAAAAATCGTAAAATAGTAGTATCATATTGGGAATTAAATGTGTGACTTCCACTGATTAACGTTTGATAACTGTATATACTCCATTGTTGCGAAATGATGTCGAAAAGATTAGTTTAGAAATGTTCTTGTAAATTTATACGACCGATATTTTTATTCATGTAATATGGACCATGCCAAAATGTTGCTGACATTATTAACAGTTGATATAAAGTTAAAGAATCAAATGATCAGATAAAAACATTTTCCAAAGAGTGTTGCCACCAATTAAAGGAGACTAAGTACACACAAATACTTGTAAATATCTCTATAGTTGGTATATGGCAACACAATTGAAAAAAAAAAATATGATTTATTCAGAAAGAACAAAGAAAAAGGAAACAATGTATTCGAATACTATCTATCATTTATTTAAACGATGCAGTATTAACATTATCCGAACCATAAGTGACGTCAATCCTTGGAACGGAATTTCCAGCGTCTTTCAAGCCAAAGAGCCTTTACAAAAGATCGGAATATATTTCTGTTTTTTTTTGGGCTCGGGTTTTGAGGGGCAGAACTTTAGTGATAGAGAGTACTGCTTGGGTTATATTACCTTTCCTTTTTCATACAATTTAGATTTTCAAATTGTATACCTTTTTCATATATAACGTAAGTGAACATGTTACCTTTTTCCATATTGTTAGGGGTTTTATGTGGTGTGTAATGTAAAGTCGATTACCAAAGTGTCAAATAAGAGCCAATTTGTTGATAACAACACAGCCAGGAACACCAAGAAAGATGACAGGCGAAGAATTATGGGAACATTTTTTGACATTATTATATCATGCATATATTTCTGAGAGTTTTCCCGACCTATTCACATATTTCCAACCTTGATAAGTAGAGCAATTCCAGCGGTACGTACTATTACCTTGTATATAGGAATTCCACCCCCTTTTCCTCTGAGTTTTCTGACAGATTAATACAAACATTTATTTTTTAAGGAGAACGCGCAAAAAAGTATTAAGGTATATATGTTTTTGTAGGATTTCCTACGACAGAATTGCATGTGACGATGTATTGGACATTATTATTGGTTGGTATACTTATTATAATGTAACATGGATAGAAAATACATTTAGATAACACCTTGACAACACAGAAAATTCAAAACAAATATGATGTCAAAAAACATAGAGGATAACATTGACTGTTGTCAACAAAATATGCGTACTTACTAAAAAATAATAAATAATGATAAATAAAGATGCAATACAATTTAAACATAATAAACAATTATCATATGGCATTACAATACAAATATCATGGTAATGTTAAAAGTAAATGCATTTGTAATTATTTGTAAATCTTAATACTTAGTTAATTTTTTAATTGTTTTAGGAAGAGCATTCCATACGTTTAGTCATTGTACGAGAAACTAGACTTATACAACTGTGTATTTGATTTTGGCATTATAAAATTATCTGAAGACGAAAATATCGTATTGTATTGTTGTTTAACTTTTTGCAGAAGCTGATGAAATAAGACTGGATATATATCCTGGAGTTAAGCCACGTTTTTCCATATACATTAGTAATGATTTATGAAAATGTATTCTTTGTGTAGTCAGCAAAATGTACATTTGTGAAAAAATTCGCCTGAAGATTTGGTGTAATCATGCTCGTCTAAAATTATTATTGCTGCCCTCTTTTGTAGTTTTAGAGTGTAACCAAAATTTCGTAAACGTTATGTGGCGTTTGTTATCGTTTGCTAAACGCTACAAAAGTAGAAACAGATACATCGTTTAATCAGTGTTACTGACCCTGTTTGAACTTTCAATAAAGCTATTATTAGATGTGATTCCTTCAACCAACATATGTAAACAATTTCGAGACTTTATACCGTTTATTCTATTTCATATCAAATTGAGAATGGAAATGGGGAATGTGTCAAAGAGACAACAACCCGACCATAGAACAGACAACAGCAGAAGGTCACCAACAGGTCTTCAATGCAGCGAGAAATTCCCGCACCCGGAGGCGTCCTTCAGCTGGCCCCTAAACAAATATATATACTAGTTCAGTGATAATGCACGCCATACTAAACTCCAAATTGTACACAAGAAACTAAAATTAAAAATAATACAAGACTAACAAAGGCTAGAGGCTCCTGACTTGGGACAGGCGCAAAACTGCGGCGGGGTTTAACATGTTTATGAGATCTCAACCCTCCCCCTATACCTCTAGCCAATGTAGAAAAGTAAACGCATAACAATACGCACATTAAAATTCAGTTCAATAGAAGTCCGAGTCCGATGTCAGAAGATGTAACCAAAGAAAATAAACAAAATGACAATAATACATAAATAACAACAGACTACTAGCAGTTAACTGACATGCCAGCTCCAGACTTCAATTAAACAGATTGAAAGATTATGTCTTCATCATATGAATATCAGGCACAATCCTTCCCGTTAGGGGTTTAGTATCATACCATCATAACATATATGAGAAGAACATAACCCGTGTCATGCCAACAACTGGTTTTTAAATAATTGTGTTTAGTGCCGGTGCAAAGACCCTGTAAGTGAATCAATATTAACGCCAAAATATGCAATCTTGAATGACCTGACAACAGTATCGTAACTATATCCCTTCTTAATAAGTCTTTTTAAAGGTTTTGTTAGCTTCAGAGGTGAATACTGACATTTTTGTGCTTTATAAAGAATATTTCCATATACATTCGTAATGATTTATGAAAATGTATGAAAGTGTGTTGCTTATGATTAAGATTATTACTAATAGTGTTTCGGTATATTTGCTTATACTGTTAAAGCATGGGGCCCGAGAACAAAGTTATTTCATAAAATAGACAATAGAAAATACATTCAAAGTAAAGAAATTGCACCTGCTATATCTCAACAGAATTTTACAGTGTAGTGTACTACTATTGGGACAAATAGTATGAAAAGTATAGAAAAGTCTATCAGCTCTTACTCAAAATATTGACAATTCTATGTTAAAGGGGTCTAAAATTCAGTTTAAAAGTTTCAGTCAGACTAATTTTTGACATTTTTTAACTAGACAATATCACTACTTAACATACAGATTCTATGTATGTGAAGTTAGCATCGGGTTCCTTATTCGATATTCACTATCCAACCGGCTGCTAGCAGTCGGTTCGATATTCAAATTTTGTTGAAAATTATAAAAAATAAAATATTTGATAACATTAAAAGCATGATTTTCATAGTTTAGAGGAGTGAAAAGACACGTAGTAAATCGTTTTATGACCCCTTCAAGCTGTTGTAAATTCTCGTTGTCTTTGAATATAAACCCTTATGTCAGTTGCATATTTGTCTTTATTTTATATAACTATTTATCAATAAAACGACATAAAAGATGCATCAAAGATATAATTTTATATTAAAAATATAATACAAAAAAAAGCACCAATCACTCTAAAACATTTAAAATTAGAAATAGCAATATTAATGGAAAGCCCCCAAAAAAGAAATGTACAGTGAAAACCTACCGCGGACCGGTTAAATGACGGTGAGACCCCCATGGTATTTCAATGTCCATAAAATAAAAAAGAATCATAGACTCTGTATATATAAAGGTTGTATCAAAAGGATTTCCCAGAATATTGTCATCTTCGAAATCTTCGGAGGGCTTAGATTGTCACTTTTCAGCAAAAAAATTCAAAATTTCAGGACAAAGGGCACGGGGCCCCCTAATCCCTTAATATTCCTAATATTTTGCATACAGTTAGTAAGTATGTAGAAACAAACTTGACTAAAAGGAAATTGGGGTAGACATCTAGTCTTCTATGTTTACGGAGGGCCCGAAGTGCCAGTTTGATATTCAAAATATATAGTGAAAACCTACCGGAGACTGCTTAAATGAAGGTGAGACCCCCTGATCTTTCAATGTCCATACATTGGACAGAATCATGGAATCAGTGTATCTAAAGGTTGTATTAAAAGGATTTCCCAGAATAATGTCGTCTTTGATATCTATGGAGGGCTTAGATTGTCAATTTTCAGCTAAACATTGTCAAAATTTCAGGACAAAAGACACGGGGCAATGCTTAAACCTCCCTGATCCCTCAATCTTCCTAATATTTTGCAGACAGTTAATTAATATGTAGATACACACTTGATTAAAAGGAATTTGGGTTGACTTTCTGTCTTCTATGTTTACGGAGGGCCCAAAGTGCCAGTGAAAACCTATGATTTCCTTGAATTTTATGGACATTGAAAGACCAGGGTGGTCTGATCGTCATTTCAGCAGTCTCCGGTGGGTCTTCACTATAAATTTTGAATAATAAACTGGTACTTAGGGCCCTCCGTAAACATAGAAGACAGGAAGTCAACCTAAATTCCTTTTAGTTAAGTTTGTATCTACATATTAACTACCTGTCTGCAAAATATAAGGAAGATTGAGGGATCAGGGAGGTCTCAGCATTGCTCTGTGCCCTTTGTCCTGACATTTTGACAATTTTTAGCTGAAAAGTGACAATTTAAGCCCTCCGTAGATATCGAAGATGTCATTATTCTGGAAATCCTTTAGATACAACCTTTATAGATACAGAGTCTATAATTTCCTTGAATTGTATGGACATTGAAAGACCAGGGTGGTCTCATCGTTATTTCATCGTTCTTCGGTAGATTTTCGCTATATATTTTGAATATAAAACTGGCACTTCGGGCCCTCCGTAAACATAGAAGACAGGAAGTGTACCCAAATTCCTTTCAGTCATCTTTGTATCTACCTATTAACTAACTGTCTGCCTAAAATTCAGCAGATTGAGAGAAAAGGGGGCTCTCGCTATTGCTCTGTACCCTTTTGTCCTGAAATTCTGACATTTTTTAGCTGAAAAGTAACAATTTAAGCCCTCCGTAGATATTGAAGATGACATTATTCTGGAAAGTCCTTTTAATACATCCTTTATAGAAAGTTATTAGTTTTCCCATATTGAACAACAATAATCTAAATTAGGTAAAACGTTAGCTTTATAGAACATTTGTCTAGCTTTGTTAAGTATTTCATTGTCCTTTCTAGTAAAGCTAATGAAGAGTTATCTTTTTTTTTTATTATATAATCAATATGAGAAGAGCAAGTTAGAGATGCATAAACACAAATACCTAGAACCGTTTCACACGTACTTTCTTTAATTCGTTGTCCATTTATGGCAAGATTAATGTTTTCATTTGATGTAACTGAAAGCTTCTGCTTAGAGCCACTACATATATCTTTCGTTTTAAATACATTTACAGCCATTTTATTGTCATCACACCAGCAAAAAATGTCTTGTAAAACCGTATTTAGTTTTTGACTGATGCAACTTTTGTTTTGTCCAATAACTGATACCGTATAATCACCAGCACATAAATCGGTGTAATGATTACGATTAGATAAAGACAGATCCTTTATAATAATAAAAAACAACACAGCTCATAAAACGGATACCTGAGGTACACCCATTTTTGGTTTTTGAACGTCTTAAAATGTATTTGAAATAGATACCTCTGATATCTGTCAGTCAAATATGTTATACGCCAATTTGTGTTTGTTTAATTTTTTAAATATAAGCAGTTCATGATTGAGAAGACCAAAGGCTTTTCAAGATCTAGAAAACCTGCCCCAACTAGTTCGCCAACATCAATGGATTTCAGCCGTTTATCCAATAAAGCTGTTATCGAAGTTTGACAAGAATAGTTTGCGCGAAAGCCTGACTGCATTATATTTAATAAGTTGAATTTATTAAGATAATTTACTAAGTGTGTTTTCTCATGTTTTTCAAGAATTTTAGAAATGAGTGGTAAAATTACAATTGGTCTGTAATTAAACGCATCTTGTTTTGAATCTTTGTTCTGATAAACTGGTATGACTTTTGCCAGTTTAAATGAAGACTTTTATTTGTCTGTGTGTCTTTTTTTTAAGCCATGGCGTTGTCAGTTTATTTTCAATCTATGAGTTTGACTGTCCCTCTGGTATCTTTCACCCCTCTTTTAATACTAAAGTTAAAATTGTGACTAAGTGGTAGTGAACTAGCATGAGCAGAAATATTTAAAACTTTGCACTTATGGTATCAAAATCTGTTGCTTTTGATTCATCTAGTGCTGTTAGTTGTACAAACACAAAATTATAACTCATAAATTGTATAGAAAAATACACGTTATCTGGTAAATGACCTGATATGAAATCATCAAGTCTGTTAAAACATTCATTGTTGATATAAAAAAGAAGATGTGGTATGATTGCCAATGAGAAAACTTACAGGCTTCTGACTTGGGACAGGCTCACCCATACAGTATGTGGCGGGGTTAAACATGTTAGCGGGATCCCAGCCCTCCCATAACCTGGAACAGTTTTGTAACAGTACAACATTAGAAAGAATTATACAAATCAGTTGAAAAAGGCATCACTCTTCAGATGGATACAAATAGAAACACATCTATCAAAAACACAGAGTGGACGTGGTCGGGAACTTGCATATCATAACAAAAAGAGGAGGATACTTAGTACTGATCTTAGAGTACTCGCAGGAACTGACAGCTAGTGCAAAGCCACTCACAATTAATAAAAAAATCATGAATATGAGACTAAATTATCAATCAGTACACATCCAATATCCAATGGATTTAGTGTAAAGACGTCATAAACGGTCAGAGAAAAAACATGACTTTGTGCAATGCCAGGATGTTTTGATTTATATAAAGATTATCTGTGATATTTGTGAAAAAAGCATTTAAACATCAGCAATGCCTTTTGGTTCTAAAATTTCTTTTTTGTTACAATCACTTATGATGTTCATACTGGTACAATTTTTGATTCCGCCGATAGTATATAGGCGCTTCCATAATTTACTGCTGTTGCCCTTTTTGTGATCTATGATATGGGTATAATAATTTTGTTTAGAGGTTTCGATGAGATATTTGACTTTGTTTCTCCAGAGTCTATAACTATACATAATTTTTTCTTATGATAAAATCACGTTGTCTCATGCTATCTAGAATTTCATCATTCATCCTCTCATTTTGATACAAACGTTTTACTCTCTTTTTAATGAGTGGAGCATGATGATTTAATACTTCACCCATAACATCAATGCATATATTCTGTAAAACATGGTACACATATGCGTTTTTCATAAGCCACAGCTTAAATAAAGGCAACAGTAGTATACCGCTGTTCGAAACTCATAAATCGATAGAGATAAAAACAAATCCGGGTTACAAACTCAAACTTAATACCGGATTATCACATTGAGGGAAGTATCATAAAGTACAATATCCAATTGCGATTGAGAATTGTTAGATATCTGCAAGTTTGCATTGAATATGTTACAATGCGAACAATGGCTGCATTATTTGTAGATGGGACCATTTGAATTCATGTGATAGATTAAATCAGCCAGCTGGCATACATACTGGTAATTTACTACCGATACAATGGTTAGTATTATATTAAACCAATAAACAATAAATATTTTCTGATAGAAAACAACATTCAATTTTGGTGGCACACATTTGTTTTTTTTTTTTTTGTTTTGTTTTAATTACAGGTTATGTGTCTTGTTATTGGCTGTTCATCATATCATCAATTTCATTGTCCTTCAAGATCTGAAAGGAGAATCAGAGCAAAATGGAACTGCAACGGTTCATCAAGTGCCATATATACATGTTTATTGAACGTTTTTAATAACAAGTATGAAGAGGCATGCAAATATGAACAGGATATATTAGATCCCGGTAAGTCTTTACACAAAAACGGAAGAAAATATTGTTTCAATATCTCCCATTTGCCACCAAGACCATTTATTACATAAACAAAGCGAGAAAAGAACGAACTAATATGACGGATGACTATACAGGGCAAAATTACATGTTAAATGAAATTTTACATTAAAAGATATATAAGTTATTTCATTTTGTTAATAGGCAATGCAATATATGTGATATAATATCAGTTACAGCAACCGATATAGTCTGTTTATGTGTTAAACAATAACATATATCTTTTAAAGGAGAAAAGTTTATATTGCCAATGACTGAAACAGCTAAATTGCACCGTATGAGATCGAATAGTACAGTAGGTCATGAAAGAATTGGCCATAAAACAATCTCAATCTTGTCAAAAGAAAACCCAGCGGTCTGATGTCTGCCATTACTTTAACGTAAAACAATATAACAGACAGTTTTCAATAATAACTTCATGTTCTCTCATTTCAAAATTCTGTCAAAATACCAATATTTATTTTTGTTTTTGTTTTTAAAGAAATCTTTAAGGTGAACATATCAGCTTTCATCGTAAGCTTTATTAAGAATATGGCTAGAAACCCAAACATTTCACACAACTTTACCAAATTTTAAACAAAATTAATATTTTCAGAGCTGCTGTGATGAACGTTCGAATCTGAAAGTATCCGTTAACACATCTCTCTGCGACGTAGCTGATACGTTCACACTGAGTAGGACTCATTTTATTTTTTATCTATGTTGATATTATTTTGTCATCAACCTCAAATTAAGCCAACCTACGGTGCAGTTAATGTTTGTCCTGTCAGGAATATGACAGATGTTTTCCAATTGTTTAATGTGTTTGAGCTTTCGATTATGATATTTGATTACTTTCCGATTTGAATGTTCCATCGAATTCGGTATTTTTGCTATTTTGCAATTAACAATACATTATAAGTCATCATCTCTTAGATACAAAAAATACAAACTATCAAACTTGTTCTCTTATCCTTAACTATGCAAGTATGTACAGACTAAAGTTGGCACAGTAGCCATATCCATATAATTACATTACATGTATGTTTCATTATAATATTCTATTTTGATTGGCTAACAACAATATCGCTTCACTCTGAAATTAACCATCATTTCAAAATTAAATTCAACATTAATGATGGCATGAGCTTCAACAATAAAGTGCACAGGTAAATAAAAAGAAAAACTTGATAGAAGACGTATTTTCACGATCCTTTTTCATGAACCGCTTCAAACTTCATACAAAATGTACTTCGGACAACGCCTTTTCAATCCAAAAAACTTTCAAAAAGAAGCATTCAATTCTTAAATGTGCATCTCTTAAGAAAGAATCAGTCTAACAAAACTGTTGATAATTCCGTGTACTCATTCTTAACCGTTACATTTTTATTACAGGTGAACAATACATAATAAGTCATCTTCCTCGGGGTGAAAAATGCCAAACGGGAAACAACTACCAACCCTTTCCTCTCAGCTTAAATATGAGCAGCGAATGTATGCTACGCAAATCAATGTGTAATGGAGAAGGACAGGTTTTGTTTTATAATGGATCTTCAAAAGAAGACAGATCATGTCGTTGTGATTTTGAGAACGGTTATGCCTTTGTCAACAGACCAAAACATCCATGCAAATGTACTCCAACTTTAGAAGACTGTTCCTGTTACTTAAAACGGTGTTCGTTGCATTTTAGACTTACACAAGGTACGTATAATACTTACTCCCGTTTCTCTGATGATTATAAAGAAATACGTCGAATTTTCAGGGATACCGGAAGTGATCTTTATAGATATTCCCGTTCTATATCGTCATTTTGTTGATACATATGAATTACTTTTCAAGAACACTCATCTTGTTAAGTAACTTGGGCTAAATGCCAAGTTAGACAACAAAAGAAATGATACTAAGCTTATATTGTTCAGCATGTACATTTTTCAATATAAAGTTATCGTATAAGTTTATTCATGTATCCAACACTAAACAGCATCTGCTATTTTTTTTTTTAAATCCTTGATCAAATACAACGAAAAACTTGAATGTTACTTCCACTTCCGGTAATCGACTTCGGCGTGAATCAATAATTGGGCTACTGAATCAGGTAAACAATTTGCCATCTTAAAAAATCGAAAACAAATCCAGAATTTAATGTCACGGTTACTTAAAAATTAGCTTGAACAAGCTGTTGGTCAGAGCAGGGATGACTGACGCTGATTACGCAAACAAATTTAATATAGTACGCAAAAAAATTAAATATAGCAAAGGAAACAATATAAAGACTGTTGATTCGTCTTAGACAAACTGGGTCAACAAATGATAGACCACGTAGCAGAAAACCCCGTTAGACGTCAAAACGTCAATACCGCGTAATACGTCTTTTACACTTGCTCAACCGTACATTAAATGTGGGGAATACGGCCCGAGGAATACCTGGTCGTCACAACAGCAGAATTTTGGGTTGGACAGTTCGTCAAAGGCTGAGAGCGTATAGACTGCATTCAAGACATATCCTGAAAGGGCTCTTTAAACAGCGTCATAGGACCGTACGACTTTAAATATCCCTGGAAGACGACGTTGGAGGTTACACACCTTGCAGTATATCCTGTTTTAAAGCGAATCTCGATTTGCTCTCCGTGTTAGTGATGGACGCATGAGAGTATACCGTAGGCAATGTGAACGTTTTGCGGATTCTTGTGTCATGATAACGGATCAGTTCGGAGGCGGAAGTGTAATGGTATGTGATGTACTATGTCATAATGGACGCACACAGATACAAATCATTAATGGTAACTTGAATGTTAGAACTGGACAAAATTATTGCTCCTATTGTTCTGCCTTTTTTTTTTGACAACACGGTTTAAACCCTGTTTTCCAACAGAATATTGCAAGATGTAACGTGGCAGGAATTTTATGAACTGTCTTAAACAAGATTATTTTCGAGTTTTCCCGTGGCCAGCATTTTCACAGGATCTTCTCTTATATTTATGGAATCACCTTGGCAGAGAAAAGCAAAATCCATCGGAAACGCTTTAAGGTTTGCGTGTACATGTAGCTCTCATACAGTAATGGAACAATATCATAAGCCAACATTATGACTGTGATTTGGTCTATGTGTCGTAGGTGTGAACCTGTGGTAGCTGCCATAGGCATTCATAGGCATGCCAACTAAGATACCGATATGGGTAAAATAGAACATAAGGGTAAAATGCAAGTTTTATCTATTATTTTAATAACCGTTTTGAACAGAGAAAATCTCTTTGGTGCAAATATGTAAAGAATATTGAGCTCTATCAGTTGCATATATATTTCACAACTGTCAGACGACCTTTTATATAAGTTATTTCCCTTAAATGACAAATTTTACTCTGCTGTGTTTGCTATTGTCGTAAAATTATAATAGATAGAGAGAAAATTTTTATTGCAAAACTTATCAGAAAAACAAATTCCATAAATAATAACATACTAGTCCATCATAAAATATTGGCCGTGCTTTGTTTCATAAAAAATAATGGACAATGTGGATACAAGTATCGTGTGTCAGGGAGATCTAAGCCATACTTTGTAAAACAATCATTCTGAATGAAACAAAACATCTCAAGATGCTTGATTTTTTCCTAAATCAAACTTAGTTGACACCTAACATTTTTGAATAGGGTTCTTCTAGAAATTAACTCCGTTCCAGAGATCTTTTTGATACTGTTTGTTTTAATAGATTACTAAAATCTCTTATGCTAAATGTATTGACACCTTGAAATGTACTCTGAGTAAGTAAATATTCACTACTCAACAGTACAAGTCTGAAATGGCCTAAATCTGTACTCGACTGTACTGATTTTTACTCGACATGCTCGACCAGTCTGAATTGGTCTGCAATGTACTTGATAATATTCGACTGTAGTCTGAACCATACTTTACAGTCTGAACTTGTACTCGACCTTTACTCTACCAGTACTTAACCATTTTATACGCGTCTGAACCATGATTGACCTAGTCTGAACCATACATGTCCAAGTCTTAACCAACCTAGACCTATACTTTATACATTGCATCTATCTATTTATTGTATTTTATCAATACCATATATGCTTATTGTAACCCTTTGTCGAATTGCTTATCAAAACCATGGTAAGGGAAAAAAAATGGAATACAGATTTGAAAAAAAGCTATATATAGCAACTCTTGACTAGAGGAAGGAACATTGCAACTACAGTTAGGAAAGTAAAAGGGAAGATCGATAATTTACAATGTATTAACAAATAGTTAGGTCCGAAATCATTGAGCCAGATGAAAAGAATACAGGAAGTAATAAACAGGATATGTCAATTATAAGCAATAAGCAAACATTTTGCATTCAAAAGACATAAAAACATAGAACAACATTTAAGGATTTCAAAGATGAAAAATGATATAAACAGATAAAATCAAACAAAATATAAAAATATCAGACACAATAAACCAATAGAAGAGTTTAAAACAATAGAAAAAAAACCTAAAACAGAAAAAAGAAAAAAAACCCAAATGTATAAACAGGTGTCGTATCCCCATAAGAGAAATCAAAGTGAAACTATTATAAATAGTACAAGACAGAAAGGAAACATATAGGCTAGGGATACCTGATGAGAATATGTCTAGGTCTACATGACGATAACCGAAACAACTTTTTGATTATAAGAAACCCAGACCTGATCTGGATTTCTATTCTAAAAATGCACACACAATAATTATACTACAAACATGAAAGTGTGAATTTCTTGAAAAATATGAAAATATATGCAGAAAAATGTAATCAATAATC
Organism: Mytilus californianus; assembly: GCF_021869535.1. Lineage (NCBI taxonomy): Eukaryota > Metazoa > Mollusca > Bivalvia > Mytilida > Mytilidae > Mytilus > Mytilus californianus. Next base: position 41,138,512 of record NW_026262712.1, read on the forward strand.
AGAAACATTTATCATACACTGAGTTAACGAGCTCAAAATTACTCTATATGTGAGCACATAGAAAATGGAATCAATTACGAAGGATTATAATAAGATATACTGGATTGGTCCTGGACCCGATTGATTTTAATATATGCTATAAAACTAGGTTCAACATGCTTTACAACATTTTTTTTTTCTAGAAATGTTTGAACGTTGTATCAAGTCAGGAATTTGAAATTGAAAGTGTATTCACTATAGCATTGAAATCAAAATGTATAATAAACATAATATAACTTCAACACCATATTCATCAACACTAATATATCTATATATCACATTTGAAATAAAAATAAAACAAGCTGATCAAATAATCTCAAAACTGAATTGTGACTAATATTTTCAATGTTATTCTAAAGTTTTTGAATGTTTCAGATATATTTGTTGAATTAAGTTAACAAGGCAGTGACGTTTTTTCTTTATTATTAGAATATATATAAAATAGTATATAAAGCAACTTAACAAATTTAGAAAATGACTCCTTTGTTTTTAAAAATCTTTATTTAATTTAATTTAATCTTGATATTAGAACTACCATAGCAATCCTTAGTAACCTTTTTAACAATACAATGTAAGGTGTTTCACGTGCTGTTTTATCTGTGAATAAGATAAATATTCTGTTTTTGAAGATGCTCAGACGTAAGTAACAATTGCACAGTAATGACAAGTCATTGGTATGTGCGCTACTAGTTTGAGTCTACGCATAGTAGCAGTTCAATTTGGTGTTGCATACAATGTCATTTCGAGATTAATGAAGCACCATAGAGAAAGTGGGACCGTTGATGACGCGAACGTTCTGGTAGGTCACGTAAAACATCTACACGAGATGATAGGGCTCTTTTACAGTCAACTCGTCGACATTCATGCACTACTGCTTGGGAATACATGGTGCGTGAGGATACGAACTGTTAAACGCAGACTTAGTTGTGCTAATTTACGTGCCCGTAGGCTAGTAAATGACCATTGCTAACTCGTAGGCATCGTCAAGCTCGACATCAGTGGTCACGTGGTCACCGCAATTGAACTTTGAGACAGAGGCGTCGTGTCCATTGGTCTGACACAAGCGAATTCCTCCTACTTCATATTGATGGACGCATGCGCGTATGGCGTCCTCGGATAAAGCATACACGAAACAGCACATCCTTGAAACTACAGCGTCTGGCAGTTTGAGGATGCTTTTCATTTGACTGTAAAATGGACATTTATGTTCTTGATGGGGCTATGACGGGTAAAAAATATCGCGATATTATTGTGCCACATTTTGACAATCACAATCTTGTAACTAGACTAATATTCATGGACGATAATGCTAGGCCACACAGAGCACACATTATGTCAGACTAATTACGTCAGGAGGCAATTGACACTATTCATTGGGCTGCCATGTCACCGGATATGAATCCCATTGAGCATGTCTGGGGTGATATTGATTAAAAAATTAACAACAGGGTTCCAGACTGTCAAAATTTACAGGAATAACGAGCAGTCTTGATTGAAGAATGCCAAAAAATTCCTGTTAGAACATTACGACACTTAGTTCATCGCATTAGCCGACGTGTGGATCAACTTTTCCGGAAGCGTGGATGATACACTCGCTACTGACCTAATATTGCACTTTAATGTATTCACAAATTGTCACTCTCGAGTTTCGATCAAATTTTGTGTATAGTGCAGAGCATATTTGTGAAAACTTCAGTATAAGTTGAAACTTTATCTTGTCTTTTTGTTTTGCCATTTAACCACCATTTGCCCAAAATGAAAAGGGTAAAAAAATCCAATCATGAAAATAGTCCAAACTTTGACTTGTCGATTAACATTTTGTATGTTATATTATAGGAACACAAATTCAGTTCATTGTATCGATATTTCGATTAGTTATGAATCCAGTGAAAAACGATCCTGAAAAATTATTAGGTTTTGCTTAACTTTTGGCGAGGTGTATATATATATCACACATTACAATTATTTTAATAGATATATTTCTATTATAAGGTTTAGCAATTTCATTGATTTTGATGGCTGTTATTACCTCACAAAAAGATGATTATATAAGTAGTATATGCAACCCTTGAAACCTACGTAGTTTTTATTTAGGAATTTAGGATAATTAAGTATAAAAAAGCAAAAACACACATGCCAAACAACATGATCATAAAGCACCTTAATAAGGGTTATTTACCCTCAATACATGTTTGGTTTGTAGGTAAACGATTTTTGTTTTAACAAAACACTAAAACTTTTAAATTATTAAATAAGTATATTTGATTTAACTATCTCTATTTGATAATTCTGAGAATCATGTAAGGATGTCAACATCGGTTTTTATATATGTATCTTTACTTTATTGTGGCTGTTGTAACGTCAGTAAAAATGAAACTTATTTTTAACAGTAAAAATCAAAAACAAATAATACGTTATTTGGTCAAACATAGTGCAGACTGGTCGAGTATTGTTAAACCTTTTGTCGAGTATGGTTTAGACTTAAAAAAAGGTCGAGTACAGGTCAATAATGGTTTTAAGACTGTTTCAGACTGGTCAAGTAATAGTTCATACTATTTTCAATGGCAAAGATAATGGTCAAGTATAAATTAGAACAGTCGGGTATGGTTAAGAAACAGGTCAAGTATGGTGAAGACTGGGGTCGAGTAATGTCGAGTAAAATTCAGACCAATTCAAACTTTTCGAGTAAAAATCAGTACAGTCGAGTACAGATATAGTCCATTTCACACTTTGACTGGTTTGTAGTGATAGAACGTCCAAAATTTACATCTGGAAAAAAAGTAAACCAACAGAAAAATTTAACTCGATGAAATTGTAAAACAGAAAGTCCGCAATCAAAAGGCTTAATCAATAGCTCAAGCACTTCAAACGAATGGATAACAAATGTCATATAACTGACTTGGTAAAAACATTCCTATATTTAGCTATACACTTAGTATCGTTTCTATAGAAAGTGCCAAAACAAATAAAATCGGAAAAGACGTTTAAGATTTTATAAACTGTATTAATTGATATTGATAATTGAATAACAATAGATGTATGACAATAGTAGGTGATTTGAACTGTGTGACTGGGTTTGCAATACTAAGAGAAATTCACTTGTTTGTGTTATGATTCCCCATGAGACAACTCTTTAGACATGTTAGAGGAGACCAAATGACACAGAAATCTACAACTATAGGTCACCGTACGGCTGTCAACAATGAACAAAGCCTACACCTCATATTCAGTTATAAAAGGTCCCGAAATGATAAAATAAATGTAAAACAATTCAAACAAGTAAACTAACCGTCAAGTTTCAAAAAAAGAAAGAAAAAAAACAGCATCAAACGACAACCAATGAATCACAGTCTCCTAACTTGGGAGAATCACATCAACACGGACGTTTGTCGATGTAAATTTCTCATTGATCCAGTTGGAGAACACACATCAATATCAATATGAACAGTTACAAACAGTAACAAATCGACAGGAAATTTCATTTCATTTAAACAGTACTGCCTTGCTATCGTTTATTTAACACCGGTGTTTTAATCAGCTTAGTAATCAGAGCGGTCATAACTTGTATCTTTTTTAATACTTCTTTGAAAAAAGCTGATCATCAAAGGTGTTTATTGGGCCATAATCATATCATTTAAAGACAAAGGTTGCATACGAAATGCTACACATGTTCTGTGAATAAATACTTATGAAGTAGAAAATAAAGGCCAATATGAAAGTATAATGTTTAGTGAGACATATGGGGAGATAAAGTTAATACGTCATTATCGTATATCTTCAACGGAAGTCTGACTTTCATCTTTCAAAACTATTTTTTATAAGAATAAAAAGGTTAAAAGGAGTACAACTTATAGTAATTACAGATTAAAATCCAACTGAAGTTGTACATGCTACACTGATGTTACTGCACAGCATATAGTTTATTTAGTTTGTTGATATTCCATGTTTTCTCTAGATAACTATGATTTGACCGTATCTATGTAATCAAACCTTTAGGGGATCTGTTCATGTTTTTTTTTTTGACAACACTTATTATATTCCGTAAGAAACTTAAATTCGTGGATAAATCCTTCCATGAATACCACGAAAAGTATTAACCTACGAATTAAAGTTCTGTCACGGTATACTATACTAATGTCATTAAATTTGAATAAACTTTTTAATATTTGAGTTTTAATGAATGTTGAGTAAGATTTTTGTTTCATGATTTTAAAAGTTAAGCTTACAATCTAAATAATCATTACCCATTATTGGAATATATTGTACGGTTGAATATGTTAATTTCCATAATCAGATTAATCTTATTGTTTTTTTTTTCTCAGATTACTCATGCGTCCATATTGACAACAGATCATATATATCTCCTTGCCCAGATATGGTGCTCACGCGGTAAGACAAATTATTGTATTTTGATTTGATACCTTTACCACCATACGATTAAAATAATTCTAAATATTAAGTACATGTAATATGAAGCAACACGTTGCGTTTTTTCTTCTTTCTCAAATTGAAGTTATGATATGACGATTGGATATACGCGTCTCATTGCTATGGCTTATATTCTTTTTGTAAGGATATTCATTGAACTCTGTTGTTGTTTGTGTCTAGATCGATTTTGGAGACTGAAACTCGTTTTGTCTTTATCGATTTACCAAATAAATTTTGTTGACAATACATAAACAGGATGTCAGCAAGATTTATAGCCAACACCACGGCACAACCAAACATATTGCAATCATTACTAGCACTACTACTTCAAAAATTGTCTACTTTTTTATCAGTTATTTAGCGTTATAGTCAACAGGTTTACATTCAGTTAATTTCACCAACTCTAAATTGCTTCTGTTAAAAAAACTTAATCATTAACGGTTTTAAATGTTTTGATTGTTTCTTTTTGATACTGATGCTTCAAAAAGCAATTCAATTTAGCTTCTCAATATTGTTCATGTATATATAAGTACATGTGTTGTGTAGTGCAAACAATCACCTGGTCCTACAAACAATGAACAGACAATTTAATACAATAGGTTTGTTAATGTCAGAGATTGTGACACAATATGCCTCAATCTAATTGTATTGTCAAATCAATCTATTTCAGCCATATGCAGTTTTGTGCCTTCCGTTAGTGGCACATTGGTGTTCATAACCGTTATGCAGTTGTTTTGTTAATAATTGTTTGATTTATATATTGACATCAATGATAAGTAATTACACGTTAGTACAATATGTTTATTCAACTTTTAGTTATAATGCACAATTTTTTTTTATAACAACGAAGCATTTAAACAAAAAAAATGAAAAATTCATGAGAAAATATTTAGCAAGAGCCAAATCAAGAAGTGTAGTTAGTTTATGTAGTCCGTAATCCTGTGTTGAATTATTTGCGTGAAACAGGATTTGATCAACCTTTTTATCCAGACTAATTACCCACTGATTTTAGTGGGAGTTTGTATTGCGACATCTTAATTTTTTCTGATTTTTTTGTAGACTATTATTCGTGTTTTGTCTTTTTTCGTTTTTTGACATGTCGGTGTCAGTTTGTCATCGAATTTCAAGTAGGTAAATAATTTTGGCATCTTTTGCATCTCTTTTACGATATAGAGCACCTCCATTCAAATACAAATACCTTTAACAGAAGTCATTTATCCAGTAGATTAACAAAGGCTTAGTTTTAGTAAGACTATAACATCCTTAAACTATTCTAATTTTGTTATCAAATAGATAATAAGTAATTCAAACCAGAAAAGAACAAAATATCTTCTTTTTTCTTTTTTGTTTGTACACGAATCTGAGACATAAGTCATTCCCTTATTTACCCCTTTTCCAATAAAATCACATCTTTATCAATTGGCAGGAATACAAAATTTTGATGATTTTAATATTCTTCATGTGGAATATTGGGTAAAGTCCTTCATCATGTTCATGTAGAACACAGTACTATCATTTTTGTTTCTGTTACAACATTCTACAAAACACGGTAAGCATTACAACAAATATGAATGGTAACCGGTACATGTTTTCTTGATTCTGCCCTCGATATTGTTAATGCTTTTTTTTAAATCTAATTTGTTTACTGATTTTTTTCTAGATACAAAAGTCGTAATGCAACCTCGGTTCTGCTACCGACGAGAACCAAAGAACATTACGGTAAATACAATAAAGTTCTGTGATTTGCTAGAACATCTCATACATTTATATTACAATTTTATACATGTTTAATAAATAAATACATGAGATACGCGTAAAGGTTTCACTAATTTTTGAGAATAGCCTTCTCAATGAAAAACAAAATCATCAAGCAAATTCAACATTCATACACATGTATTTCGGTGATGTCCATTCACTTAATAATCCACATTTGAGTAAGTCTTCATCATGTGACTGAACAGACTACACCTAGAAGTACTTTATTTCATTTATCCGTTTTTATAATGACACACATGGATGACTTCTAACGAGAACCTGTGACTAATATTATTGTTTTAGATTTCCGATTGTCAACTTACCATGATTTCTAATGGAGAAACACACTCTTTTCCCCATCGCATTGCGTTAATATATAGCCGATAATAAGCAAAAATGCATGTTCCTTGTATACAAACTACCAGCGGCGGTGTGCTCTTTACTACACAACTGATTCACGAGAAGGACAATAATACTAGTATACAAAACATTAGAATTCGATCACCATCATGAATCGATTATGCAATATCAAGTGTCTTGATTTTAACTCCCTAGCATCATGTCCTCACGGTTTCCGATATTAAGTTTTCAACATAGTTGTCGGATATGTTCCTTACCTATTTTGCTTTTGCGAATTGTGACGTTTCCGTTGCTTTCTAACTGAAAGTAGGGGATGCATACATGAAGACAGGAAGACAATGTACATCCGTGCTTATTCCTTTTGGAGTGTATATGATAAGATAGTCATCTTTTTTTTTTACCTTCAACCATATTTTGTAATGAATTATGTGCTTTACACATTGTTTATCTACTTTGGCCTCTAATAAACCAACAGTTACAAATTCAACACTGTAATTAGATCATAAAATATTGTTTTTATTGGTACTAATATTGATTTTGTTATCAGTAAATTAAAAGCAAACTAAATATTATTGTTAAATACATATACACATTCATGGATCTACAATCTGTCGATACCTGTGCCTTGGCATTGCACAAGGTCATGTTTTTTTTCTGACTGTTTATGAAGTCTTTACACCAAATCCATTTGATGTTGGATGTGTACGGATTGATAATTTAGTCTTAGATGCATGATTTTTTGTATTAGTTGTTAGTGGCTTTGAACTAGCTGTCAGTAACTGCGAGTACTCTCAGATGTGTACTTAGTGTCTTATTGTTGTTTGGATGTAAAAGTACCCAGCCACGTCCACCTGTAGTTGTATATTTGTATTTTTATCCATCTGCTGAGTTATGCCTCTTTCAACTGATTTTTATAGTTCGTTCTTATGTTGTACTGTTACACCACTGTCCCGGGTTAGGGGGAGGGTTGGGATCCCGCTAACATGTTTAACCCCGCCACATTCTGTATGTATGTGCCTGTTCCAAGTCAGGAGCCTGTAATTCAGTGGTTGACGTTTGTTTATGTGTTACATATTTGTTTTTCGTTCATTTTTTGTACATAAATTAGGCCGATAGTTTTCTCGTTTGAATTGTTTTACATTGGTTTTTCAGGGCCTTTTATAGCTGACTGTGCAATATGGGCTTTGCTCATTGTTGAAGGCCGTACGGTGACCTATAGTTGTTAAATTCTGTGTCATTTGGTCACTTGTGGAGAGTTGTCTCATTGGCAATCATACCACATCTTCTTTTGAAGGATACATTGATATTCCCATTCACGTTTCATTATTAAATGAATAGGGATTAATGATTTGGTAGAATTAAGATGACAAACATGTATCAAATAATATGATTTCGGATAGCTTCCTATGTATATTCCTACATTTGATTTTGATTAAGGCTTTGAATGACACTCCATCAATGTGCATATACCTTCTGATAAATAAACAACAGTTATCACATTTGCTTGTGTATGATAACAAAGATTCGAATCTGAATTCTAAAGTCATCCTTAAATGTCACATCATGAATCACAGGAAACGTTTATTATGGCATTTTACTCATAATTGCTAGTTCTGATGATCTTGCAATGCTGCCTTTAATAAAGTATGTTAACTGTATAAATATGTTTTGTTAAAATATACTTTTTCACTTTTTTGGGCTTTTGGAAAATGTTATTTGCGCTGTATTTAGACCCCTCTTCCAATAAATCTGTTTTTACATGTACACGTATAAAAATTGCAGTGTTAATTCACCTCAATCATAGGTTTACACTTTGTTTTCAATAAAGACTTGTTTATATTTTTTTGTTTGGGCATGTATTATAATTTCATTCGGGTTTATATGATCCATTCATCCTATTTCGACTTTCTAAAATTCAAGAGTCTATCCTAAATATAGGTAAATCATATGGTCTTTCAAATACTGTTTCGATCCCTAACATCACTGAAGAGAAATTAATTGGCGAAATCCGGACATGATGTACAAATGTGTGCACCACATTTTTGTGGTATACCATCTTTTCCGCAAGCTTATTGTTTTCTGTTTGGTATTACATTAATATTAAGAACCATTTTTGGTAAATCTAGTGATGAATTCATTGGGCAATCTTAAATGGCAGTCAACAGGGTTTAAGAACATCTGTTGTTTGACCTTTTAGTCTAATGTGTTTTGTTAAAATATACTTTTTCACTTTCTTGGTCTTTTTGAAAATGTTATTTGTGCTATATGTAGGCCCCTCTACCAATAACTTAGTTTTTCATGCACACGTATCAAAATTGCAGTTTGTATCCAACGCAATCATAAGTTTGAACGTTGATCAATATAAGCATCATACAATGATATGACTTGAGGTCGTTTTTTTATTATTTATGACAGTCTGACGGAGACAGTTAACATAAGGTGTATGTGTTTGCTATATATACTCAAAACCGACCTGTGGAGAATTGTCTCATTGTCAAATGTACCACAGCTTCTTTGTTTTATATATACTAACATATTTCTATCACACTATTTTGTTTTACAAATACGCTTTACCATCAAAAATGAACTAAAGGTACATTGTACTTCGTTATCGTTACGCGATATACGAAGAAAGATAATCTTCGCAGTATAGGTTAGTGTATTTTTTTTCAAGTATGACCCTACCCAGAATAAAAAAGAAGGACACTGGACACTCATTATCCTCAGTTTATTTCTAAACGAATCATTGACATTAATTTCAAAATAGATATAAAAGAGACATACATCAAGTAATTTGTTGCATTATTCGCTAAAGTTTTTGTTGTTCCTAATACAAAAATGTGTCATCGAAACCCTTGCTGTGATACAAAGTAATATTTAAGAGGATAGGTTTGGATTATTCAGAAAACAAATAGTTTTATTTTTGTCATTGGTATTTGGTAGGATTCAAGTGGATCTAACTTTGGTTTCAACGTTATGTGGAGGGTGTGTCGTTAATTCTGATATATATGATGAGTTTTTTCGCCTTGAGTAGTTAGTCATATAATATACGATTTCGTATTTCATTATCGTTTTCTTTATTCGATGGTTTTTTTTTACTACCATAGCTGAACCGCGAGGTCTTATCAGAAGCAGCTATCTTATCGTAGCAATTTTTAAAATCTATTATTTTACTCATTGCAAAACACTAAAAGTAATATCAACGCATTTATATTGCAAAATTGTATTCCTTATCCTACATTCGGGATAAAAATGTAACATGAGGGTATATGTAATTGGGTAGATACATTTTTTTCTGTGCAACGTAGGAACCTCTGCGAGTGTGGTAGCAAGTGTTTGTTACGTTAAGATAGCGCGGTGCTTTCTCAACACGAGGATTTGAAATACCGTCCTACTCTGACCGGACGTGACTGTGTTGTTAAACTTCCCGCAAAGCCAAGCTGACATACCACTTATGAACGGGTTTTACTGCCGGTCGAGTGATCATATTGTATTTCTCAGTTACCATTGAGGAATACAACAAAGGATAACACGTGCTATCCGACATTTAAACTAATACATCGCATCAATAAATGTTTTGTTTGCTAAATAATTTCAGTTCATTAGTATCCATAAATTCAACTGTCACAACTGGTTTTAAGTTTTAAGTGGATTATGATTGACTGCTAGTTCCATTATAAAAAATATATAGATAGCTTTTTAATCAACCTTAATTATACATGGTTTGACAAAGAAACGAAATATGTCAAAGGGACAAGCAAAATCTTGAGTCGATAACATTTTATCAAAGTCATGGTAACGGAAATAAAAAAAAAAATGACAAGACAAACGGCAATCCTAACAAATCAACTATGTTTTCAGGAAAAGAGAAATATAGATTTTAATAAGGTTGCTAATTCAAATTATTACCAATATCGGTATTATGTTGTCTTTTAACGGTCACTTCACTTATAGAAAAAAATGTGGTTTTGCTTCGTCGTTTGAATCCGTAAAATGTGTGTTTATCATATTTAGCTTTGAGAAGCTAACAACATTGCTGTATATGTTTAAGCTTCTGTGTTGTCAAAGTTTACCACAGTTTTAGTATTTAAACCGATTTTCCCAAATTTTTACGATTAAACAGTAGTTTTATTTTAGGCAATGTCAGTAGAAAAAAACTGTAAAGCGGGATATTTTCGCGGGGTGTAAATTTTCGCTTATTTTCGCGAGAAGAACGAAATCGCTGAAATAAATTGCGCCGATTTAACTGTGCATATACAAAGGTATGGATAAAAGTTTTGAATCTGCCAAGAAAATAACCGCCAACATATTTCGTATACCTTTTTCAATGAAAATCGCCTGCGAAACTAACCTGCTATACCGTAAGTGTGGATGGGCCTATGATACTAATATTGTTGTATCGTACTTAAAACAAAACACGAACATTTATTTTGTAGATAATATTCATAAAATCTACAGTGTATAACTAGGAAATAAGTGAGGGAAGGAAGTCCATTCTTAAGGCACAGGATGTCAGGACCTAGACTGACATATTGCATTTCAGACCGCATTTGTACACCCTTTGAAAAAAAAAAAAAAAAAAAAACATTAGTGCAACATTTTGCGGGGATTCTGTTTTGATTTGCGTAATTCAGGTGATCTACTGACATACCACAATGCATAACCAAATTAAAAAAAAAAAACGTGCATCCTCTAAATTGAAATATTAAATAACATCTGTTGTTATCCCATTGGCAATATCATTCATGAACTGTAGCATAATTTCGAGCGTTGGTCTTTAATATCATAGGACAAATACCTTATTTTTCGACTGGTCAAAGGTATGATATAATTTCTGTTATTATCAGGAATGAGCATTCATTCCGCTTAATATCCTACCACTCCCCTTTGATGAATACAAATGATATCCCCTTATCATTTGAAATAATTGATGATTGACCAGCTCACTTATTCATGAAGAAATAAAAAGTAAATCGCCATCAAAAACGCCCAAAAATTAAATTCCAAGGAATATTTTGTAATTTTTGTCGAGCTGTTCGTACGTGAACCGTTTGACAATTTAAAAGTGTTTCGGAATATGATATATCTCCATCTTTAGCTACAGTTTAATATTTTTAAAAGACGTGTATCAAAAATTATAATTATAGAAGTAAACTGTATATTATTATAAACATTGTCATATGACCTTTCAAACTGCCTACGGAAGTTCGAAAGTAACTAGCTACTTATTATAAGACTTCTTGGTTCAGTATTGATAATAATGAAAAATGATATTTGTATAGGTGTTTATTCTTACAAAATTATCTGGTTATTTTTTCCATTAAATACAAAATCTAATCCTCCTGAAACAGTGATTGCCTTTCAGACGAACTCATCTTTCCTAGCGACGCTTCTATGTGAAAGGGCTGTCTCTTTGGACTATTCAAATATCATTTCCCATGAAAAACTTGAATGTAAACAGATATTATTAGGTAAAGACTTTGAAAATAAATTCAGACTTGAAGTTATTTATAATTTGTTATACAAAACAATTACATATGTTCTTTAAATAATTGTTATTACTTCTTCTTTCAAAGAAGAATAAATCACTTATCCAAGTAATATTAACATGATTTATGTCATATTTGTTTTTAAAGTAATCTTTTATCTGTATACTCCTATCTAATATATTCTTAATTTAATCTAATAAAATGATAACACTATTCACAAAAAAACTACATTAAATCTATGCATCTGTCAAAATTTCAAATAACTGTATTGAATTATTTAATAATTCGTAAAACAAAAATTACCTATATATTAGTAACTAACAAAAATAAAATGTTTAAGTTACTTTCTATTAAGGACAACAAAGAAGAATCACTATAAAAAGTTTTAAGATATTCAAAATGTTCACTTATTTAGAATTAAGATACAGTTTAAAACTTTTTCTGCAAATTATAGAGTATACATTTTAATTTTATACAGTTTTATGATGTACGTATCGCGAAAATCTACCAATTGTCCAAATTAAAAATATATCAGCATTCTTTACAAGGCTTCGTAGCTTAAACTGCTGAAATCACTGTTATTATAGATCAACATGTTAGTCAATTCTGGTTCTGTCGCACATTTTAGTTTTCTCTGGTAAAGCCTACGACCGATAAAAACCAATATATGTTCAAACGATTTCATACGGCTGGCCTAAATTATAGTTTCAGGTGTTTATTGACATTTCGCGTAAGATGAGTTCTTGCAATGTCATCTTCTATGACTGAACAATCAGCAAACGTGTGCAACAACATATTAAAAAGGAAAGAAGTGCTATGATTGCCAAGAGGCAGTAGTCAACAAGAGACCAAATGACATAGACATTATCAACGATATGTCACCGTACGCATATTATCATAACAGTCAATGAAATACTTCATTACTTTTATACCAGGTATGGGTGAAGGTGGGTTCCTATTAAAACGTTTAAACCCGCTGGAATTGTTAGCAACTGTCCTTAGTCAGGAACCTGATATTCAGTGCTTGTCGCTCGTTGATGTGGCTCATACGTGTTTCTTGTTTTTCGTTTTTTTTTATATAGATAAGACTGTTTGTTTTCCCTTTTGAATAGTGTTACACTAGTCATTTATGGAGGTCTTTAAACGTTGATGTTCAGTGTGACCCAAGGCTCCGTGTTAAAGACCGTACTTTTCCCTATAATGGTTTACTTTTACAAACTGTTACTTGGATGGTGAGTTGTCTCATTACCACATCTTCTTATATATTTTATACCGCTGCCATCCAAAGCTGCTGTTGTAATATAAGTGTTGCACCAATTTGTTTTCTTTCCCTCCAAACGCGTTTGCATTTCTTCGACAAGCTTCAGCAAACAACAACTTTCAGACCATTGGATTCCTCTCCAGTGGCGTAAAGTTCATCAGCGGGTTTTTGTAGTCAAGTATAATATTGCATACGGTGTTTTAAAGTTACTATTTCAATTCTGAGTGCTGTATTGCCTTCCATGGCTGTAGACAATCAAGTGCTAGAATCGTGTGTTTTAGTCAAAAACAGTAAGGCGAAATACACAAGACAGATTTAGAAAACTGGTTTGAACAATCAAAATGACATCAATTGGCATTTAACTGTACAAAACATTACCTTTTTGATAACATAAGTTAATATATGGTATTTTCCTTTATGAAACAATATATTTAAAAACAAATTACACCGAAATTAAAATAAGTTGTTTTGGAAGGTTGTCATTGGATTGAATATTCTATATATCTCTAATTTCTAGGATTTGAGATCAACATTGCTGCAATATGTGGTTCGGCAATTTTCGGACTTTTACTGGTCGGTATGTATGACTAGAAATAACTTTCAAGTTTAGTCTAAGAATGTTCAAACACAGAGTAAACCCATATATTAATACACATTCACCATAATGTTAAACCAGGGTAAAGATATAAGAATTTAATTAAATCGGCCGTGTTGTAATCGAAAACATGAACACAAGTAAGTCGTACAATTAATTTGAAATGTCAATGAATGCATGACATTTACAGAATTTAATATCAAATTTGTATAGTTATGCAAATGTACTCCAACTAAAGGTTCAAACCCGTCGTTTAGCACAAAAGAGCTTGACACCTTAATGCGAGCGTATGTATCACTATAACAATGTTTTCCTCGAGTCATCTGTCTTGAATACAGAATCCATGAAAAAAAATAATACTGCCTGTATTTAAACTCTATATCGGGAAATGAATAATTATCCATATCGTTGGTAAAATCAATTTGTAAATCCGTTTTTATTTCAAACCTGGAATAATTTAAATTTTCTATTGCAAGTTGAAGATTTAAGCTGACATAATCAATATTTCTTTTAAAAAAATCACTACATTTTTGGTTACACAAACTTGATTTTGAAGTTCTTGATCTTCATTTTTTGTTATCTTATTACACAAATTTATATATGATTTGGCATTCACTTGGATATACTTCGATGCTTGTTTAACATTATTTAATCTAACTCATGTGCCTTCGCTATATTTGTTCATTTTAGGAACGGAAAAATTGTCTGTTCTTAATTTGATAAGTTGAACACAACATGTCAAAGTATATATGTGTAGTAATAATTAACGTATTTTAGGTACACTTGCATTGGCAGCTCTTTTTAAAAAGATGCCAGATGTCTTTTACCCCGAAATAAGTAAGTTGAGATTTCATAAACAAGTTTGGGCTTAATTTGTAAAAGCAATGTGCTTTAACAAATGCATTTCATTCCTTATTTATGTTATGAAGTTCTTATTGTAAAATGAAAAAAAGTACCATCGTTAGTTATTATGATAATCGAAGCTATCTTACATATATATAAACGGAAACAGTAATATACTGATAAATCGTGAAAACACACAGTTTGAAATACAGAATGGATAGAATTGCATGACCTCCAAATGGAACGGAACTGTTTTGATCGAATGCTGAGCGTATTCCGGTAACCATACATCATCTTCTTTGTCAATATGCATTCAGTAATATGCCAACATCAAAAATGAATAAAACAATTGACTAAACTAAAAGTGACGCAATTCTGGTATCTCAATTTTATAAGTCTGAGACAATATGTTTTTTTAAGGATAATACATTGTCCCGCCAATATGGCCAAGCAATTCATGAGGTTGAAATGATCATTCACGTAGTGTCATTTTCAGTTCTTAGCCATAGCATCGTACAATGTTTAATTTATATTTATCATTTTGAAAAGATCTTCTTCGAAAATATTCCAAATCAGACAGACCACGCTCATTACATATACATCATTGTTGTTTGCAGGTTTCAAGGGTACATCATATGATTAATACATACTTTGTGTGTTAGTCTGTTTAAATTATGTGAATCAACAATTAATGATCATAATCTCCGAACATTCGAATTGAAGGACTCTTATTACCAAACGCATGTTATGCAAGTGTATATGATAGCCACTATTTGCTGTGATATATAAGTTTATGATTATTCTTTGTACTCACAGGCGAACCATATAATGTTAACGTTACAAGAGAGAATACGAGTTTAAAATTAACGTGGTCAAAACCCAGGAAAGGGTCAGATGATATAAAAGAATACCGTATATACTATGCATACAATTCAACATGGGGAAACAAACCTTTTACAGTTGAAGGTGCTGCGAATCTGTGTTTTTATGTTACGTCAGATAGAATAAACTTTGATCAAAGAACAACTTACAGATTTAGGATATCAGCATACACTTCAAATTCAGAAGAAAGCATACAGAGTGAGGACAAAACATTTGACACCGGGAGTAAGATATGCAATTTAAGTTATTGCAATTAATCTAGTTTTATTTAGTGTTTTAGTTTGTTTTTTTTTAAATCTGTCCTCTTTTATCTTTATCGTTTAAAGGACGATTTTTTTTTCAATTAGTAATCGTAAATTAAAATTTAAAACCATAAAGATTAATACTTCACATTGCAATTATAAAGTTATTAGATAATCATGATAATAGGTAAATATATTTTACAAATAATGACCTCTTAATTCGACTACTTTGAAAGCATCTTTGATTTAAATTCCAATATGCCACCAATTTTTTTAATATTATTTCTAAGAATGTATGACAAAACTTGTTTAACATTTATCAATGGTACACTATAACAGATGATCAGTTCATACGTGAAAATGTTTTGAATTGTATACTAGTCAAAAAAGATCATACTATTTTGTTTAAGGAATTTCGCTCCTCTTTTTTTGAATTTTTGTCAGATATTCGGAATCCTCTGGTTTTATCCATGTAGTTCAATTAACAATTTTGCCCACTAAGCTTTACTTTTCTTTTCATAATTTTATAACATAAAGTTTAAAAAGCCATATTTGAAAATCTTGTAAATTCCTTGTTATTTTTTCATAGTTTTCGATAGAAAAAAAGTGCCAATGTTAATAGTATGAACAATCTAGAGAGAATCATTTCCCGCCAAATTTTCAACGGCCTATATCTCAAAAACAAGCACACGGACCCTTCATTTTTTTCTGCTTTTTTAGTTCCGTTTTTTATATACTATCAATTTATAACAGTCTTTTTAAAAGCTTGTTATTTTGAAACAGAGTAGCAAACATCCTTAAATCAGTTAAGAAAAAGAGAATTTGACAACGATATAATTTAACATACAGAATTAAAGGGAACGGGCCAGGGAACAAGCAATACATCTAGGTTTTATTCCTCTAGAACTGTAAATGATAGACTTGTAGCTTGTTGAGTGAAGGACTAAGACAATCCGCCCTATCTATTGACTCGGAAGACCTCGATGATAGACGTTACGACAAAACAGATGAATGTATTTATTGTACCTGTGCAATTGTGTCATGACTACAGAAGACACAACCAGGCGTATACCATAGAGAGCCAACAACAGAGTATCAGATCTAACTATCCAACTTTGAAGCACGCCGTCCATTGAAAGGAGCAAACATTTAAGTAACAAAAATACTCAACTCCGAAGAAAATTCAAATTGAAATCTTCATATTCAAATGGCAAAATCAAAAGGTCAGACACATCAAGCGAATGGATAACAACTGTCATATTGCTGATTTGGTATAGGATAGCTTTTATGTAAAAAAAGGTGGATTAAACCTGTTTTTATGGCTAGCTAAACCTCTCACTTGTATGGCAGTCACATACAAGTCCATTATATTGACAAACTGATATGATTGGTAAAAAGGTCAAAAATAGGGGTACAACAGTCATTATTGTATAGGAAAAAAAGACACAGCACATACACAAAATTAAAGACAAGAATACAACAATTGTGTATAGCATAACAACGAAATGAAGGATATATAAGTATAGAGCCACGTCAAACGGATATCACAAAAAAAAAACCCAGACTAAAAAGTGAAATTAATAAATACAATTAAAAGAATACTATAACACCTATTGTATAACAACGTTGGTACCCAGAGTATATATTTCAAGACCATCATGTAGTATTTGTGAAGTTGATACGAAATAGTTATCAAAAAGGTCTTGCTACTTTTCCATGAAAATATTTATAAAAAAGACGGGACGTTCTTTGTATGCCCCAGACTCATCAACTTTGTACTCAAACAATGGTGACGTTTTACAAAGTCCAAGTAGCAGCTGCAAGCTCTTGAATACGGCATAAGTTGTGAAATATATAACCCATGTGCAGGTTAATTTAGTGATGCGACTAAGGTTGAGGAAATTAATAATTTCAAAACTAAAATCGTCTCGTTTGTCATAGTTCCTGTACTGAGATGACCGCTTATGTCAAATTCGAGCTTTTAGTCTAAAAATTACCTAGTGGAAACCGTGTCTGGTGTTTCTTTAATGTCTAGTACTTGGCGATATATTAGTTGAATCAAAACAGAAAGTTTGAAGTTTGGACTGTTAATAGAATGAACATCCTCAATATATCTAAATGTGAAATTAAACGATCTGGCGTCTTTAATCTTCTCGTTTTCGACAAGTGTCTAGTAGATCACCGACTCATTAAAATAAAAAAAATGTTGTCAAGAAGAGGCTCACAGTTCGTTCCCATAGAAATGCCTACATTTCTTTAAAAAACTCTTCCTCTAAATTCAATAACTAAGTTGTCAATAAGAAACTCCAGCTTACCTATCACTTGTTCCTCTGAGTAGCATGTTTTACCTTTTTGTTCACTTTTAAAAAATATGTCGAATTGTTTCCCTAGGTAATTAATATATAGTGTTTGCTACCATTTTTGTGTTGAAAAGCATTTTGATTATTTCTTTTAGATGGTATACAGGGTTGAAAAATCAAAAGTTTTGATTAAAAAGCTCGAGATTTGAAATTATCCAGAAGTTTTTTAAAATCCACATATGGTTAATAGCATTTCTTGATTGAACAGTTTCACAGTACTTCTAAAGACCCTTTTTTCACAGCGGACAGCATGTTTGTGTATTGGATTACCTAAGTGCTCATTTATTTCCAATTCTGTTACACGGCACTTGTAGAAGTCTGATATACATACAATGACAATATTATTTGAAGCTTTTTTTTCGCAGGAACAATAACATACAAATGAAGGGGTGGTAGACATTTAACAGCCTCTTTGTCTCTGAAAACGGACTTTGGACGATCATTCCAGCAGTGTTTCAGGTTTTGAATGAGACGTTTTATCAGAGACTGAATCAATGTCACCAAGTTGTCCTATTTTAATGTGTCTTTATCTTTATAGAGGTTTATTTCTTTAGTTTTTGTTCATCGTTTATCAAATAATGTTTCTATCTTAAGAATCATATTATATGACATTCGTGTAAAGTTTTCTTGTTTGACTAGTATATATTTTTATGAGAACGATTGTCAGTAACTGATTCCCCTACTATAAGAAATGTTAAGTTTAAAATGATTTAACCGATACTGACTATGACACATTATAATCTCGTTTATTTTGTATGGTCTTGGTTGTTGAAATTACTATGGCCGTAAACTCTTTCAAGCTTTTGGCAGTTTGTTATTGCCTTGAAAACAGTACATGCTAGTACGATGATACTTGGAATAAATGGTTGAATTCTTGTTTTTCCTACATTTTATACGCCCAGTGGCTAATATATTATGCATATTTACGAAAGTATTGTCAGCCAAATGATACTAAGAAAATAACTAAACATGAATAAAATCCCGAATATTCCTTAAAGGATCGCAATTTTAATAAACTACATAAAATACGACGAAACGCTACATAGAATGACAAAGAAAATAAAGGGCAATATTTGAATGGATTATATTAAAATTGAAATAAAATACTTAGAAACCTTTTTTTTCTGGAAAGTAAATATGACAATTGTGCAAATAGATACAATATACACAATATTTTTTTATAGTGCCAGAACAACCTCAGAACTTCGAAATAGATGGCAGGAATGGTACTATTACATTGGTGTGGTCAAGTCCACGTGACTCTTTGTTCAATGTCGACAAATTCAAGTTGGATATTGTACTAGATTCTGTTAAGACCATAGAGCTCTCAGCAGAAACTAATGAATATAAAATTGAAAAAGCGCAGCACACAATCTACTGTTTTAGAATTTATTCTTGTTGCAAAAAATTGTTAAGTGAACCGCTTGAACGTAGATATATTGGAGAGCGTAAGTTTAGTTTATTCATCATTGTAAAACATACATTTTGTTTAAAACTACTAGTTGATATAGACTATACATCTCTGATGTATCATTGGCTTGTATTATCTATAAAATAAAACACGAAATGTCGGTACATTATAAAATTCAATACATTGTTCAAAGGTTCTTTTTGGGCTATTTAATTTGGATATAGATGTACCTATAGTAAGATACACATTTGAGTTAAATCAGTAAATATACATTTGAAGTTTTGTTGTTTATCTCAATATGTATCTGAAAACATAAATTTGTTTACTATATGTAACACTCTTGCTTTACATTCAGATGCTTACCACGCTGATATGACTTTAGAAATAATAAACAACAGGCGCATGCATGCAAAAATTGAAAAACTTGAATCAATTATTAAGAAAATTCCAGATATTTTTGTTAACGGGACCAAAAATGCACCAGGAGATCAGGACATTATTGATATAAATATACGGTATTTATATATAAATATTATAATTGAAAACTATAAAACAACAAAGTAATAGGATGATGTGGTTTGAGTGCCAATGAGACAATTCTCCATCCAAGTCACAATTTATAAAAGTAAACCATTATCAAGTTACGGCCTTCAACACGGAGCCTAGGCTCACACCGAACAGCAAGCTATAAAGGGCCCCAAAAATTACTAGTGTAAAACCATTCAAACGGGAAAACCAAAGGTCTAATCTATATAAAAAAACGAGAAACGAGAAACATTTATGAACCACATAAACAGACGACAACCACTGAACATCAGATAGACATTTATTCCGTTTATGTCTTTTAACTTAAACATTGCATCGATATATATAAGGATTTTTTTTTTCTTTTGTAAAGCGCACATGTTAATGTTATACTTTTTGATAACAAGCAAGATCGTTGAAAAATAATATATAATATTTACATTCCTGCAAGTTCTTTCAATTATGTGACTTTTATATCGTTATTATCTTTTTTCAAAGTTCTAAAACTTCACCAAAATAAACCAACGGGACTGGTCTGACTGTACTAATGATTGTCGATTCTATCTTGAAAATTAATGAAAAATATGTTTATGAGTTTTTTGAAATTTTGATCGGATATTACCGTAACTTTACCAATATAATACAATGTTTCAACAAGAATACACTACATCAATGTAAACTTCGATTTTATGTACATACACATGTATTGTAAACAGCTAAGAACAATTTCCCGACATAAAGATAAAACTGCATTGATTTGAAAAAAAAACCAATCGAATTCAAGTAGTGTGGTTTCATTTTTTTCGTGAACTTTATGGATAAGGGAAAGCCAAGAATATGCACTAAGCTTCTTATAGACTGGTTAAATAAAGGCAACAGTAGTATACCGCTGTTCGAAAACTCATAAATCGATACAGATAAAAACAAATCCGGGTTACAAACTAAAACTGAGGGAAACGCATCAAATATAAAAGGAGAACAACGACACAACAAAAACACAACATTAAAATGTAACACACAACGAACTATAATATAACAAAGGCCATTTTCCTGACTTGGTACAGGACATTTTAAGAAAAAAATGGTGGGTTGAACCTGGTTTTGTGGCATGCCAAACCTCCCGCTTTTATGGCAACGTCAAACACAACACCAAAACGACAACATCACATGACAGGGCCACAATACAAATAAATGGGAGAACATATAAGACAAAGAAACACACGAATAATAGCTAACAAAAGGTACTAGGCTTAAAATGCAATACGCCAGACCTGCATCTCGTCCACACATGACCAACCAGTGACGCTCAGATGAAAAAAGTTTGAAAGACAAAACAAGAAAAAAGCTGAAGAGTACCGAGGACCAAAACTTCCAAAAGGTTGCGCCTAACACGGCCAGGGTTTTTCTGCCTGGGACAAGAACATCCTCATTATTTAGAATAATTTATAATTTTGCATACAGTAAATTTGATAAAATGACTATATAATAGATATACATGATAAAACCAAAGTGGGGACTAACTACAGAATTTAAACGGATACATTACATAAAACAACTTAATCCAACACATAAAAAAATACACGGCCGAGTTAGCCAAAGCCAAAGCCTCAACGCACAAAGTGACGTCACATTTGAAATTTTAAATAAACACACAAAGTGACGTCCATTTGAATTTGTAAAAATATTTCCCAAAAATAAGATAGGATTAGGATTGATTAAAGATTAGATTTGTAATACTGACATTACATTTATTAATAACAATGAAAATTACAATACTTATTAATATCAAATGGTTGTAATTAGATAATTAAATGTATTATCTAGCTATGTCGGTGTTTCTTCTGAATCAAACTGTAAACCAAATATATCGTATAAATTTCGTTGAACCAAACTAAAATCTAATAAATGAAGGAGGTGATTAATTATCTTTACCATAACACACGAATATAACAGAAAAGACGTTAAGACATTTGACAAAATCCGACGAGAACAACAAATATAACATCAAAATTAAATACATGAATTTGGGATAGAAAGGTACCGTGACACGTCTTATAGCAATGCGGTTTAACACTCAGCAAAAAAGTCACAATCGGGAATAAGTCACGTTCGGTAATTAAAAGATCAGACGACGTAATGACAAACCACAATCTAACACGTGGTAAAAATGTCCTTAGTTAGTTTGGACAAAGACACATCGTATGGATCAACCAATTGGTGATGGCGTCCGTAAAATTTACGGAGTGTCATTTTTAATCTGTCCTCCTCATAACTTTGTTGGAGCAGTTTCTGCGTAAGGAGCACACTCCTGTATATGAAGTCCGTATAGTGTGAACAAGCACGAGAATAACGTATCAATTGAGATATGTAAACATCATAAGAAGGGGCAGAGGGTATGTTACTGCTGAGAAATGGGAAATTGATAATTAATATTAATAAACCATGAGTTAAATATCAACGAAAATACTGTTTTAAATCAATCCACATATATTCGTACCAACTCATAAAAATATTATTTACAGTATTCTCTTTATCTGATTGTTACTACTTTCATTTTCTTCAGAGAAGGTTCTTTGCTTTTGGGACTAATTTTTACATCACGACACTATTACGATGAACAAGGACTACGAAAAACAATTAAGAATGCATTTGAAAATAATAGAATAGGAGAATGGGATTTGATTCTCAGTGATTTTTCATTTCAAGCACTAAACAGTGAGTACTTCTCATCATTTTGTCAAGAACAAGAAATGCATTTGTTTTTACTAGTTAAAACATTGTAGTGACGTCATTCTATTGTTGTACCCGTTCTTTATATCAGTGAATGGACTATCATTTACCTGTAAGAAACCATTATGTTACCTTTAACTGTCCAATATTTTAAAGAATAGCGGCCCTCCTCGTTCTTAACAATATTGGACAGCTGAATGTAGCATAATGGTTTCTTACAGGTAAATGATAGTCCAATCACTGAAGAAAAACCATCAATTCCGTCAATTCTGTTCTTCATGTATAAAAATACAACCAAAGAACAAATGACAATTACCAAAAAAACATTGTATAAAAGTCACCTTCCAAACAATAGGTTTGTCAATCATCATAACGGTTTCTTGAGAGAAAAAAAAAACCACTTTCAAATTAATTTTAACACTCCCAATACTTATATCACAGCCATTTTTCTCATGTTTACGGTTGTCTACTTTAGCACTAGTTCAATTGGTTGATAATGCTCGTTGTTAATATAAAAAAGAAGGTGTGGTATGATTGCCAATGAGACAACTTTCTTCAAGAGACCAGAATGACACAGAAATTAACAACTATAGGTCACCGTATAGCCTTTAATAATAAACAAATCATATACCGCATAGTCAGCTATAAATGGCCCCGAAATGACAATGCGAAACAGTTCAAACTAGAAAAACTAACGGCCTAATTAATGTACAAAAAGTTAACGAAAAACAAAAATGTAATACATAAACAAACGCCAACCACTCGGTCTGAATTACAGGCTCCTGAATTCTGTTAGTCTTGTTTTTGTTGCTTTTATGTATTATTCTTTTTTAAACGATTTATATGTTCATCCGTCTTTGGTTTTCAAAATTGGCATCTGGTGTTGCTCTTATTCGCCCAACATCATCATGATCATTTTTAGCTACAATTAAAATGAAAAAAAAAGTAATGCTTCTAACGAATGATAGAGCATGCCGCAATAGAATGCTCATAATCAAACTTAACCTCACCCTGTGAACAAAGTGCAAATCTAGAACTTGCTTCATGAACTAGGGGACTACAATATTTTTTATAAATTTAGGTTTTTCGTCCTGTACATGCATGACATATTTGCCACTGGCCGTTAAGCAACCAACAATTAATCAATAAATACATTTAGGTTTCGCCGTTTATTTACAAGTTGTTGTATGTTAAGTCTGATGTGATTGCTAGAATATGAATATAATGCAACACTTCGCTTATGAACGAGGATTAATATGGGAAGCAGAACAAAGGAAGACGTTTCCGCATGCTTTTTGTTAAACATATCAATCGTGTGTCCGATTCGCAATTTGTTCGTAGTGATCGTTTTATGTTATAAAAGAAAATAAGAAAGAGTATTTTTGCAAAAGGAAATCGAGAGACGGTAACATTGAAAAAAACACAAATATACGAAAAAAGAGCGACACGACCTTGCAGAAAAAAATAAAAAAAATAGGGAGTATTCAGGTAGTACCGTTTTGGGGAAACCAGTCTCTTGAAAATTCCGATGAACAAAATAATTTGAAACGATTGCACGTTCTAATCTCTTCATTTGTTCATATTAATTATATATCTGAAATAAAATCGACTGCGGGGCTCTCGATAATGGTTCAACGTGAACCTGTCTTCACATGTTTTTCTTTTTTTTTTTAAATTCACCTAGTAAGAAATAGAACCCCAGAAGAAACAAACATCTAAAAGGAGACTGCTAAATTTTGAAATATAATATATATATAAAACTTGCCATTATCATAATTAGCTGCTATTACTATATCCTCTTTGTAATCCACACTGAAATCGGATATATCTGAATACACATTTGATTTTAATCCAAAGTTTGAAACAACACAATCACTATTAACGATATCACTTTCTTTGCATTGAGAATATACTTTTATCCATTTTTAATTACAAAACGCATATAAAGGTGTTCACAGACAATATTTAGAGTAGTCCTTGCACACGCAAAAATAATGATACGCACACGCTGTGTCTTATTCGTCATGTAGCAATACAAATGGTTTACCTTCAGCTGTACTTTCTGTTTGTTTATTGTTTAAGTTGAGCCACTGTTCAGAGGGACCAACATGTATGCTAATTTTAAAGTAAAGAAAGTTTATATACAAAACAATTTTCACACTTGATGAAAATAAATCGTAACAAAAGTTTGTTTTTGCTTGCATTTTTTCACCTTTTTTGGCGTGTTAAACAATCTGTTAAGTAAGATAGAAGCCTCTAACAGTCCACTCTGTAAATTATTGAACAGGTCTTCGGCCGCTGTCCAATATTCTACAGGATGGACTGTTATCGGCTTATATCCCTTACTAAATACTGTCAAATACTGGACAGCGGCCGAAGAATGTATTGTATTAGTCTTTTTTTTGGCTTAGAATTACATGTACATACAGTTATATGTATCAGATATAAGAATGCGAGTTCTTATTAATGCGATACTCTTTCAGTCGCATTATTCGCATTAATAAAATCCTCGCATTAATTTCTGAATTTACAATAACAATTATAAAAGCAATTCTAAGCCCAAAAAATACAGTATGAATATTCAGACATATTAAGATATATATTTAAAAGGACGACTAATACAATACATGACCAGAAGAGTAATAACAAGCACGGTTAAACCTGCATGAAGTCGATATTCTAGGAATGAGTTAAGTTTGAATAAGCGTATTATCTGATGACGTCTCCTGATATTCCGGACCCAAGAAGACATAGTCAACCAATCAAATATATGCATTATGAAAACGTCACCTCACATTTTTGAAAATATTAACTATTTGATAGTTTCGTCAATGTTTTAAGCCTTGTTTGCAGACCAAATATCCAACTGTGTCGATTGTGGTACGATAATTTTTTTCTGGAGCCAGTTACATTTTTAAATTTAAAGAGAGAGTATTGCTGGGTGTCTAAAATATTTGAAATGTGATTACCAACAGTGGATTGAATTGGTTTTGCGTGCAGTTAAGTGATATAACCTGTTTTGTTTTTATGATTTTTACGCGATATGCACATTTTCTTATAATCTTTAAAATGATGTGCTACTTTTACTTGACGTCATTGGGCATGATTGATTTTCGTGTGGCCACAATAGAAACATAGATTAGAAGATGTCGCATGAGAACAAATGAGACAACTATCCATCCACGTCACAATTTGTATAAGTAAACAATTATAGGTCAAATTACATGTACGGCCTTCACACGTGGCCGTGGTTCACAACGTACCGCAAGCTATTACGGGCCCAAAAATGATTTGTGTAAAACGATTTTTTACAGGAAAACCAACGTTATAATCTATATAAAAAACGAGAAACGAAAACACTTAGGAACCACACCAAAAAACGATAACCGCGGAACATGAAGCACAGAAACCTGACGTCATTATTGAGTTTTGACCAATGGAGAACTGAAATCAAACGAACCACACGTTGAATAAATAAAAATACACTACAGATCAGGCAACGGATACTTAAGCCAAGAATACGAGAAATGCAGTTACATAAATGTAATACGACAACTGATAAATAACCAGATATTACCTCCTATACATTTCTAGGAATATAATTGATTAAAAGCAGAGTTGGGGTACTCGTAATCTGTTATCGTAATCGATTGTAATTGATTAAATGTTTATCTAGACATTTGACAGTAATCTGTATTCGAAACATTTTCAAAGTATTCATCGATTACTTTTCGATTGCATTTCGATTACTTTGGTGAAATAGTTTGATGAAATGTAACTTACTTTTAATAAACATATGTATGCATTCATCACTTTATAGTTCAGTTAAAATAGAATGTATTATTAACATGATTAAGATTCAGAGTATATCAAAAGCCTTATATGTATCGTTTGTACCAAGCTGCAATTTGATCAATCAGATCTCCTACCCAATTTTAATTGATATCTAGCTTTTGAAACAAATGATTTTCCTGTCTTTAATGCTTTTTAATATTTTTAATACATTTTGTTTTGAAATAAGAAAATAGATTAAAATAAGAAATGAGTCTTATATACTTCATTGACATTGAAGCGTAAATTTCAATAACATTAGAAATTTTAGCTAGAATAGATAAACAGTTGACTCGTTATAATAGTCCAGCGACTAAGTCCAATATTTTGGCACAATTGATCACTTTATGGTAAAAGCATAAACTTTGCAAATTGTGAGTTATGATGATGATAAACATTTTTGGATATGGAGCCATCTAAAAAAAAATCATAATGGCCGCCAATTACAAAATGGCCGCCATATGTCAAGAGGCTAAGTCCTACATGTTGGTTAGAGTGACCGCTTTTTAGTAGAAGCATAAAACTTTGCACAGTGATAGTCATGATGATAAAAAAACATTTTGAGTTATTTATCTATCTAAAAACAATCCATAATGGCCGCCGAAATTCAAAAAGGCCGCCATTTGTCAAGAGGCTAAGTCCTATCTGTTGATTTAAGTGATCCCTTTATAGTTAAAGCCTAAAATTTTGCACAGTGATAGTCATCATGATGAAAACATTTTTGGTTATTAAGCCGCGAAAAACAAAATGGCGACCAATAGTTAAGAGACTTATCCAATATATTTGTATAATTTATCTCTCTATAGTAAAAGCATGAAACTTTGAATAGTGGTAGTTTTAATGCTTATAAACATATTTGGATATGAACCCATTCTTGAAAAATTCAAAATGGCTGCCAATTTCAAAATGACCGCCAATAGTTGGACTAACAATATAAACGATTCTGAATGTTGGGTCCAAACTAAATCATCCTGACCAAAGAAATCATTAACTGGGGTACAGAAATTTATTAGGATTTTTATAAATAGCCACATACACAAATGTTCATTATTTCCAGTACTTACACTGTAGAAAGTTGCATTCCTTTATTTCAAAGAGATCAATAAATACCAATATATTTGAATTATACTCTTAACTGATAGTCAGCCATTGTAAATTGCCGGCCATTAAGGATTAAAATGTCTTTAGATTCAAAAGTGTTCATCAGCATCATTACTAACGATGTGCAAAGTTTCATGCTTTACACCTATTGTGTACCTGTGGTTGATATATTGGATTAACGTCTTATTGACAATAGTGCAGCTTTTGAATATTCCACATTTTATAAATAGGAAACTAACAAAAAAGGAACATACTCATCGAAACTAGTTTATGAATGCTGACTACTGTGATAGTGATTAACTCAGTGTTAACAAAATGTTCACCATCAGTGGCTCCGATCTAGTGGTTGTAAAAACACAACAAATATAGCCGCTTTAATTAGATATCGATGATGTGAGTTTCGTTCATAAACAGTTGGGACAGCCAAATCAACTAAAAAATTAAAATAGCCTTACGAATCGAATAGTTGTGTCAAATACGAATACGGTAAACTACACCTCCGAGTAAAATACAATTGTTTTTATTATTTATTCCTCTTATGAACGACAAATACAATTGCGCAGCATAAAGTTGCGGACTACTAATCTGGATATATAGGATTCGGGGACCAATCCAACCGTTACATTGAAGATCATATCCCCAATGTGTGTTTATATGGGAATCATGATCCATTGTAAGATTAGAAAAAAAGTGATCTAGTAGACACTTTCGTCAAACTTGCACTATCTGTTTCCTACGACAGAGTGTTAGACCTGTCTACTTCAATGGCAGCTAATACTTATTGTCGTTATTACAAGAAAGGTATTGTTTGTTTTTTCCATCTACTACAAAATATGTAAACCTGTCTGATGCAGACAGCATTGACCATAAACCAAGCAGTATATCAAGTGTTAAGGCTGCACTAGAGACAACCATTGTATGGTCCACCTATCATGCTTTATGGTTATCAGATGGAAATAAACTACCCGCAATGTCCGCCTTTCTATCTTTTTTCACAAGCAAGCTAAAAATATTGCAGTGAGACATTTTTCTAAGAGTAGTAAGAAAGCTAAATTGAGGTCGAACTCCTGTTGCGGCTTTTGACCCTTTTCACAGTACCAAAACTAATACAATGAAACTGGCCTCGGATGTACAGAAGTTGGCTTGGAGATAGTGGATAGACTAGTGGTTTAGTAAATGCTCATGTTACTTCATCCGGTACAGTAAATTCATTCTTGAGGACTTCTCATTTTACAAAATTTTGTAGAGCTCACCAAGTTGCAGCATGCACACTTTATCGTTTTTTTGTCAAACACTTCCTGCCAGTACGCAGATTCTTTGAATGATGATAAGGTAATCTAAGTAATCGAAAGGTGGTGTTTGGAAAGATATAAATAATGTCTTCATTTCAAATTATGGTATGTTACCCTGCGATTTGAATTGACGTTATTAGTATTTGTAGGGTCTAAATGTGAGACTACCTTTTTTGTATATCTAGAAGCTCTCGCGAAGATTAACCCTTGGTTCTTTGAGCTCAATCACACCAACTATTCACGAGGGTGCCAATTCTTCAACGCGACATGTTTCATTTATCGAAATCGAATCAAGAAATTCACAAAGCATTCGTTAACAGAAATTGTGTGGTTTACAAGACAGAGAAGAAGTTTTCTGGTATGGCTATTGACCAAGCCCACGAACAGAATATTACGTGTAATAAAACAGATGGTGGTGCTGTTGGATTAAAGTAAAATCAAGAAGCACTTGGTAAATGAATGTTTGCTGGGCCTGAAATGCCTAGGTACGAAAATGATCTGAATGGAACTTAGAAATCCGTTTTCAGAGACTTAAATAATATTTCATTTCATTGATTATGACTTGCTCTAGGAACATCGGAGAAGAAAGACTTAACCATTGATACATACTTTCACTGGTTGTGACACATTGTCAGTTTTTTCCAGAAGATAACATTTCAGCTTTGAGCACATGGTCCATATATGAAGCATCATAAGAAGCATTTGTGCAGATTATTCAAAATTCAAACAAAGTGGAAATTTTCAAAGTAATAAAAGTTATAGAAGGGTATTGTGTGCGTTTGTGTGGTCGGTCCGGTTCATTTAATAAAGTGAGTGAATTAAGAAAAAAACATTCACTCAGAAGACAAGAACAATTATTGACAATATTTCTCTTACACGAGATGCACAACTATGACACGGGAAATGTGCAGCTTACCAAGTTAGTAGTGTTTGGGGTTAATTGTTAGTCGCAAATCCTGGTATGCCATCACCAGATTCATCTGGTTTGGAAAAACTTGATGATACATGATTGCCATTCTGGTCAGTGCTTGCAAAAGATGCGATGTCATGTTAAGAGCTGATCCACTGTAGCTGTACGAAATTATGTCGAGTGTCATGCAAATGCTTGAAAGCAGCAATGAAACGCAAAGCATTATGTAATCGCTCACCGGGCTATGAGAGGGAAACTTATTGAGATTGTTCTAAATTTGATTATCCTGCATTTGATTCTTATTTTGAATACACGATAATTTGAATGTGTTCTATAAAGTCGTTTTGCCAAATGATAACTTTTGATGCGCAATATTTGTTTTCGCTAACCATTTAAGAAAAAGTATAATACTTGTCATGTATCTTTGTAATGTTTAATACATATTTATCATTGATACATTTTTTGAAGTCGTGTAAATATTAACAAAAACTATAAATTTAAAGCTGGTCAGAAACGCCGTTTTGTTTGGTATCGGCAAATTTTATTCCGTAGTTAATCTCATCTCTAACAAACAAGTAATATATTTGTTGGTTTTAGTATCTAAATAAATGTTGTATTATTTGTGTATCATTTAAACCCCATTATAACACAAAAAAAACAACAAATTTCGACATTTTCTACGGCGTCATTTTAAAAACATGATATATATCACCTGGTATAATAAATACACTGAAAGCATGTGTCTACAACTCCTGATCAGTTTCACAAATCTGTTAAATTTCTATTCATTATTGGTAGTGAATATATATAAATACCTTCAAACTTTACGATGCCATTTTGAATTTGGACGCCATTTTGATTAATATAATATTTTTTAAAGTTGACAAAACGATTATTGACATGTCTTAAATGTATTTTCTTAAAGGAGTTAGTTCGGTAAGTGCCTTATTTGGCCCCGATTATAAAGTTCAATGTAACAAGATAAAATGTGTTTTAAGTCGACTTAGAAATATGTTAGAATGTTAAATAAAACTATTTCTGTCAAAGTTTTATTCGAAAGCGTTGTTTTTTTTACATCCCAAATATATAAAAATAAGAGATTTTTGACGAAATTTTACAAAATCGGCCGTATTTACGCAAAATTTAGGACTGAGCGCAGCCGTCGACAAACTAAATATTCAAGTAAGACATGCAAAATGTCTTTACAAACATTATTTTCAAAGATCTTTTTAGTCCACGAATGCGCTCTATGTTTCCTGTCAAATAATCAATGGAAATTTACCAATTTTCATTGATTTTTCGTGGAAAATCAAAATGAGTACTATATGTGACGTCATGAATAAAACGCAGGAACGTAAATTTTAAACAAAAAGGCTTATTTCCTATCTAGTCACTGCATTAGGTATGATGCATTGTGATATTGGTCAATAAGTCTTAATTTGAAATTTAAGCTAAAACAGGGGGCCATTTTAGGGCCTAACTTACTTCTTTGTGGTATCTACTGAACTCTTTCATATCGGAAGACTTCATCAACAGTTTGTTCTTGTAATCCTTGCTCGTTATATCGGCCGTCTTTAATTTGGCGGCCATTTTGAATTTTTTTTCGTGGCTCCACATCTCAATTTTGTTTATACCCCTTAACCTTTCATTGCGCCAAATTTCACGCTTTTACCATAAAGTGATCAATTATTCTTATATCCACTGGACTATAGCATTTAAAATTCATAACAAACTTCTTGTGTTGTATATAACAAAATGGTCTTCAATGCTCTTTACCTTTGTTCTTTATTTGGCCTTTTTAACACTTTTTATTCGAGCGTCACTGATGAGTCTTTTGTAGACAAAACGCGCATTTGATGCAAATATAAAATTTCAATCTACAAATGTATGATGAGTTTTTTTACTAATCGAATCAGATGATCAAGGACTTCCAATCAATGATATGCCAACTTTGTTTTGATTTCAATTATGTCTAATTAAGAGGAAAATAACATTATATAGCCCCAGGTTATAAAATGTACTTCATTGGCAGTTTTATAACCTGGTTATCTAAACAGAAAGAGTAATATATACATGCATTAGTTATAAACATTATAAATTTACATCTTTGAAATTATTTGAACTAGTTCATTGTTCTTGTAATAATTATTTTTTCAAATAAGCCATTTATTCATTTTTTTTACATAATAGTTAAAAATTAATATATGCAAAACACCTAATTTAAGGTACTTCAGAGGTATAAAAAAAATGACAGATTTTTCTTATACTTTGCCAAAATGAAGATTTTACTATGTTTTTTTTTTAAAAAATGATAAAAAGTGTGGGTCACGAAACGAAAAGGTACGAGTCGTTTAAAATTGCCAAAATTCGCTAAGATTGTTCATGAAAAAAACACATTTTTGTGCATAAAAAGAAATCAATGAGACAAAATTTTGAAATAAAATTTGAGAAAATTTTATAATATATTTAAAGAAAATAAAAAGAAAAATTGGGGTGTCACCGAACTTGTTTTCTTGCTACAGTAAAAATTGAAAATTTCCCCATATGTCCAGTATACATTTTATACTAAAAGAGTTATCTCCCCTTACATGGCTTATTTGAAAAATCAATTCTAAAAGCACAAATATTTGGTATTTAATAAAACATTTTCGATAATGCAATGACTAACTAAGTTTTCTTTAAATAAGTAAACAGTGTAACCAATAAATTGCAAATCTGTCTCCAAATTTGCAGATTTTGATAAAGATATAGACCGATTGTTTACTGTGATTATACAATTCAAGATGGCAGTATACCCCCGAACTACCTTAAGGCAGTTTGACAGCAAAAGATTGCAAAATGTAGAGAAATATGTGAAATAACCTAAGATATAAAGAAATGACTGAAGACATGATGTGTCATTGCAAGAACGTTACGTCCCTTCATAAAACAACACGGTGTTGAGTAGGAATCTTAAAGATTTCAACAGACGTAGAAATTGATGATGTGAACGATTTAAATCAATTCACAAAACCACTAGAGGAATACACCTCTGAGGAGCTAACACATTCTATAATTACATTTTTTTTAAACCTTGTTTTTTGTACAGATGGTTGACAAAAATAACTGGTGATTTTAAACATTTTTTCATCAACTAATACAAGGAAAAAAACAGTTTCCCAATTGAACTTTTGTTACATGTAATACTTTCAATAAAGATGAATTGGACTAACATGAATAAATTTAACTAACTAACTAAAATAACTATTGGTAGGTGGTAATATCATAAAGTGTTATAAAATGGTGTTGAATTTTCAAATCAAATATATCATGTTATTACTTTCTTAAATTTGGGATTTTTTTCTTTTTTAGAAGAAAATTATTTGGAAAAAAAATGTTTAAAAAAATACATATATAACAAAATTGAAGGAAAAAGTAGATATGGGATGTACATGTTTCGTAGATAATTGCATGTACATCTTACCAATTGACTCAACATTTTGGCTAATGAGACTGTCGTAATTGGTAATACAATTTGATTTTTTTTTATTACTCGAAAACTACTAATTGAAAATACACAATTTATTCACAGAGTGAAGTTTGGTTATAATATTTTTTTAAACTCATTGATATTTTCCGTTTGTTTCACATGTTTTTAAATTAATTTCAGAACGACATTTCCTTAAAGTTGACACGTTGTAAGTTTCGGCGATTGTATGAGTAGAGACCAATACAAGTAAAATGTTAAAACTAACGGTATTGGACTTTTTTTTACTTTGATATGCCATTAGTCTAAATCCTACATACAAGGCTGATTGGTAGACACATTCGTTAGATAGTGTGTTAGTGACCTAATTCAGTATATAGAGGTGTCCGTAAATTTCCATGTGGAGATTCGAGCTTTGCTCTCACCTAATATGGAATTTACTGACCCCATATATATGGGATAAGTTCACTAGCACACTATGTTACTAGTAATGTGCATGATATTAGATATAAAGATTTGCTATTTCAACATAATACTTGAACTTTAATCATTTTCTATAACAACACCAAAACTTTACAAACAAAAGTAGTAATGCCTACTTAATGGTACATGACAGTAAATTTTGCTCTTCAGTTAAAGATTAAACCCGTAATTTTTTCTTCTATCATTTAAAACGCAAACAGACATGCAATAGCTAAAACAACTTAAAAATGACTTCAATTATATTTAAAGGAACGGTATGTATCACATTATGATGAATATTTTATAATCTAGTACAACAAGTTAGCCTACTAATTAGGAAGATTACATTTATCAATTCACTAGATCCAGCTCCTCCTGAATCAGTCAAAGCAATTAAAAAGGACAACAGTGTCACTGTAACATGGAAAAAACCTCAAGCTACATTTTTCAAAACCGAGCTGTATATTGTACAAGTTAATACAAAACACAGATCATCGACCCATGCTAATGATTACGAAGTCCCAGTTGATAAAATGTCTTACAGTGTTGTTGATGTTTTACCATCAACGACAATTGAGTTTACAGTTTATACCGGTATATGCCATTCCATAAGAAGTTATGCGAGCGATATGATCTGCATTTTTGTTGAAGGTATGTCATATAATATTTCAAATGCAATTATATATCTAAATATGCACATTAGATATCTCTGAATGCGATATATGATCTAAGATAGTTACAATAATTAGAAGTAGACATTGGATAGAAGTTAGCATTGCTAAGGATAACGTTTATAATTCATCATTTAACTTTTTAAATACTGTTCATTCAACTATTCGTCCATGTCATAGCATTCATTTGTCTATATAAGATTGTTTTATTTAATTTTAATCTTTCGAAACAGGAGTCAACCAAAAATCTGACTGTTAAACATCGTATTTGCAAAACATGTATAAAAAGCAGACAAACTTTGTAACATACAATTTAAGCATTTGTATAATTCCAACATGTATAATTTGTTATCTCCAAAAATATTGTTTCTTGTTTTGAACATCAAATAAGATTGCAGTACATTCAGAATTTATTGTTTAATTAGAAATATGCAAGTGCAGGATAGGTTTATTTTAATATTAAAATGTGTGTTTCTTTGAGAGTCAACATTTGCATGTATTTCAGATAGAGGCATTTACGGTGCTCTTGTATCATTGTGTTCTTTTATTAAACATGTAAAAGGAATATGTAACTTAATAAAATTATATTTTGGACATGAACACGTTTTATGAGATATATTTGTTTGGCACCTGCTATAAATACAAATTTCGTTTCACATGTTATTCATTGTTTTACTTGTAGTTATAATTAAGAGGTTAACGTTTTACTTATTAGGTCCTACACCTCCACAAGATGTAAAAGCCACTAACAAAGGATCCGATGTTGAAATTTCATGGAAGAAACCTATTCATCCAATTTCAAAGTTTATACAACATTTTAGAATTACAGCTTTAGAAAGCAAAACTAAAGTTGAGGCTCTTGTTAGTGGGAGTGAATATGTGTATTTGCTGCCAAGCTGCAAGCCAATGACAAATTACAGTTTTCAACTATCTACATTGACTTCAAATGAACTAGAAAGCCAGACTAGTGAAAAAATTGAGATCCAAACAGAAGGTAAATACAATTAATATTAACAATTACAGGTTTGACTATTTTGAAGTTCACAAGTTTATGTGTAAACGTATCGTTGTAAAAAAAGTACGAGCGATTAAAACTCCGAGCATTGAGGAATAATAGATCTTTTATATATACGCAATTGTAGAT
Source organism: Mytilus californianus (assembly GCF_021869535.1). Taxonomy (NCBI): domain Eukaryota; kingdom Metazoa; phylum Mollusca; class Bivalvia; order Mytilida; family Mytilidae; genus Mytilus; species Mytilus californianus. The sequence goes on from NW_026262712.1 coordinate 41,174,309, forward strand.
CATATAGTCAATATATAGACATTTTTCCTCATACTTTATTTAAACAGCTCGCAATATTGTTAAGCTTAAAATCAAAATCAACAATTTGCTAATAAAATTGAGGATGGAAATTGGGATTATGTCAAAGAGACAACAAACTGACCAAAGTGCTGTTAACAGCCGAAGACCTCCAATGGGTCGTCAACGCAGCGAGCAAATACCGTATCCGGAGGTGGTTCTGAGCTGGCCTCTAAATAAAAATGTGTACTTGTTTAGTAAGAATGAACGTCAGACAAAACTAATAAAAAACATATAAATGAACTAAAATAAAAATAAAAACATACAAAGCTAACAAAAGCCAGAGGCTTCTGAAATTGGACAGACACTAAAACGCGGCGGGTTAAATATGTTTGATGAGATCTCAACTATCCCCCTATAACTCGAGCTAAATAATGAAGAATAACGAAACACATAGCATTAGGCACAGTGAAACTCAGATAAGAAAAGTCCGAGTCGGATGTCAGAATAGTTAAAAAAAAAAAGAAACTAAGCACAATGACAGTAATACATAAATAAACAAAGGACTACTATTAGTTTTTGATATGCCAAGTCCTGACCTCAACTGATATAAATATTGTGGCATAATGTCTTCATCATATGCACATCAAGTATTATCCTTCCCGTTACGCGTTTAGAATCATATCATAATAAAATATATAAGACGAACATAACCCGTATCATGCCAACGCCAACAACTGGTTTTAAAATAAATGCATTATATTAATATTAATTTCCGATGTTAATTTCCGATATTAATTTCCGATATTAATTTCCGATGCAAAGACCCTATGAGTGAAATAATATTAATACCAAACTATGCAATCCTTAATGACCAAACAACAGTATCTTAACTATATCCCTTCCGAATACGTCTTTGTTAAATTGGTAAGCTTTTGAGGTGAATGGCGACATGTTTGTTCTTTGTAATGAATAAAACCATAACAATTTGGATGTAAAATACCTGAACGTATGATATGTCTGCATGTTGATTTATATTTATGAATAATGTCCTTGAACCGATGATACAGTTTAGTAAATGTTTTGACTAGTTTGTGATATATAAAACCACGGGGTAATAAATTTCTAGTAGTACAGATATTTCTTTCGCTAAAGTCAAATACGTTGTATCATACACGAGCTAATTGATCAAGTTGTGATATATAAACAGCATAAGATGGTGACAAGGGAACGTCACCATCTAAAATGGATAATTAACAACTCTTTAATCGTAAATTTTGGTATTAGGCTTACCTTTTAGAATATAGATATCAAGATCCAGGAAAGGGCAGTATTCATTGTTAATATTAGCTTTATTTAAAGTCAGTTCGGCAGGATAAACCTGTATACAGTGTACATACTGAAGTCGTCATTATTGAGAGCCAATAAATACGTTTCCAGGATGTACATGAAGTCAGTGTAGATTAATTTATACATGAACTGCTGAACTGCAAGAATTTGACATTTTATAGTATTCCGCTTTCTACAATAACTTCAAATGAATTTGAAAGCAAGGCCAGTGAAACAGTTCAGATTTAAACGCAAGGTAGGAATGTTGTAATGATAACCGATATATCTGATATACTTATCTCGACACAGTTGTTGTCATATCAAATTTAGCATTTTGGTAAATATATTGAATTTTCCATAAGAACTCCTTTTACCTAAAAACAAAATATGCCACTTTAAATGTCATTAAAGATTACTATCCCTGAAGGGATATGATCATTCACTACTCTTTTTGAAAATATAAAAGAAAGGGTTATGCAGCATTTTATTATTGTTAAAGGCAGGAATCACCTTTAAATTGTAGCCAGAAAACGACACTTATCAATACTAAAATCTAGCACGATTTATATGTTATACGCAAGTTTACAAGAAATATTAAACAAATTAGAATGACAACTTAACAGTTAAAATATATGTAAGCAACAATAAGGCTACACAAAACAAATTTGGCCAAATTTGATAAATATAGTAATTATACTATTATAAACGTTTAAGAGTTTAAAGTTATAGTCGAATTTTGTCCTACCCCTATCTTTACTTTGAGTCTCCATGCATATTTTGTTTTACTACTTTCCTACTGTTTAATATCAATCTAGTAAAGTTCTGAAGGAATTTCTCCATGAGAACTTACAAATTATATTTTGGAACCATATGTTATAAAACAAACTGAATTTTGAGTATCTCCCAAAAGAAGTTTGATTTGTAAATCAGCTTTATACACACAATCCAACCAATATTTGCAGGAATAGACACAGATAAATGAAAATAAAATATAAACATTTTTTTATCACAAATACACTTATTATAGCAAAAATGAAATGCATATATTTCAACTTTGTTCTTTACAAATTTTTAAAACAAAACTGTAATTGTTTTAATCCTTCATATGTGCATGTTACCTTACATGAGATGCATAGAATCAGTATGAAACCTCTATGAAAACAAACCGAAAACATGTAAGTCTCATAAGTTTGAGGCTTAAAAGTCAAGCATTTCAACAAACAAGATTATAAAAGTAGCAAATCCTGTATCATTCTTCAGTTCACCTTTTACTTTATGCTTTTTTATCTTTGAAACTCCACACATTTTACCTAGAGTTTCATTTTGAAATCTGTTACAATGTATCATCTGTAACGTATTTGAACACAAACTATCAGTTTTAATATTTGAATATATAATTATGTTTGCAGCAGCTGCATTTATAGATCTACCAGTTTAATTTATAAGATAATTAAACGTTTTGTAGTACCAACTGCTTTGATGAGGATTTGTTGGTGTTATTTTAAGCAACAGAATTTTTTTTTCTACAAAAGACCCTTGTACTGATTAACATGATTAATATTTAAACAAGGATTCTCGAGGTTGATGAACGCTAATACTTTTAATTTATAATTGTTGGGAACATACAACGAACTAAAGTCTGATTGGACGCAGAAACACAAACAGACGGACATGTTTGACGTAAAATAGTATAATGTTGTTTGGAGATGAGCTTGCAAAGAACGAATAAGTTCAAGCGATCAATGTATCAGTAGATAACCTACTAATTTGGTTCAATCAAATCGTAATTAACATCGAAGATTACTTACAGCCAAAAGATTCATTCGGGAACTTTAAATCCAACAATTACATAATCCACCAATGTATGTGTCAAACAAGTACTAAAATAAATTCAACGGTAAACCATACTAACACATTTATTGCCATAACCAATAAATCATGCAGGAAAGTTTTCTATAAATATATATCAAGTATACACCAGCAACGCTAATGACTTAAGTGTAATGTTTTGTAAAAACTTTAGCTCTCCCAGACATGTTTTACCCTGTCATATACTATTTGTGTCTGTCACAAATCAATCTTCCATTATTAAGTAACTGTCGTTTGTTGATGTATGTCGTATAGATTTATGTTTTGTTTGTTGTTCATTATTCTTGTCTTTGGTTTTCTTGTTTTCTGGTTTAATTATTTTTAAATTTTGTCTTTTCATTTAAGTTGATACGTGTTTATACAAAGATGGTATGGATTTGGGCTTTTGGCTGGCAAAGACCGTGTTGTGAAAGGATGGCATCTATATTTGCACATTCTCTAACTAGTGCATAGATAATACATTGCAAATCTTACAATAACTTTGATATACCTCATGTCTTACATGTCCCTCCAATTGTGTTTGTCTCCTGTGTTTTCGTAAATGTTAGATGGGATTTGACGATTGCTTATTTATAACTTCTTTTTCTCAATGCTATTCGTTTCAATTATTGTAATTTATATTTTCTTAATTCATTTTATTTTTAGGTCCTTCACCGCCACGAAATGTTAACGTCACTTGCAAAGGCACAGATATTGAATTATCATGGACGAAACCAGTTCACCCTATATTGAAGTTTGTGAAAAAATTCAAAATTCAAATTACAAATAGCATTTTGACATATGATCAATTTGTAAATGGAAGTGAATTTGTATTCAAACTATCCAACTGCATTCCAGTTACAAATTTCAGTTTTCAACTAACTACATTAACTACAAATGAAATTGAAAGCCAGTCTACTGAAGCGATAACTATCCAAACACAAAAAGGTAGGGAAAATTCTTTTTTTTTTTTACATTTTGTTAATCTCTAACAGTTTGAGAAACGTTTAACTAAAATGCAAACTGTAGATATGAGTAATACGCCAATGTGACAGTTAAACATTTCTAGACGTTGTTTACTTTCATCATGTGTGACCTTAATTAATGTGTTTAGTAACTTAAACTCACTGTGTCTATCTTGAACTTTCTATCAACTTGTAACGATCCGGATATAGTTTTGTTGGTTATTTTTCAGAGACTGTTTTGTAATATTTCAGAATGCATTTTTTTTTCTTGTTATAAAAGGAAATTGTCGGCACTTATCTTTAATTCAAGATGCATGTTGTATGAAACAATACCGCACGCATCGCTCTTATATTGCACTGAACGGAAATGATTTACTTATTCCACTTTTTCTTCACGATAGACATCTCCAAATGTGGAAGATGCTTGAAATACTACAATTTCTATGTATACGTAAACCTAGCCATAAATGACAAAAACAATCAGAAATTACGATACAGAAATAATTGGCTCTTTTTCTTTTGAAAGATTATGAGGAATTTGCTTAATCTAAGATTGATTCTTAGTTACTCACTTAATATTATATATCTAAGTATATAATCTGTATTAGTGGTACAAAACTAGAAAAATAGCTTTTTTGTTTATTAATCACAAAATAATTGAATTTTTATTCATGACCTTTGTCCTTGATTTATCAGAAAATGCACCGTACGATTTTTTTCACGACCGGGCAAAACAAAAAGTACAGATAATAAGCTTTCGAATGATATATAATACAGCCGTGTGTTAGGTGGGTGCATTAAAGTCGTTAACTAAACGTCTTTTTGAAATATGTCACTCGCCTATATTTGATGATTTAATTTATCTGTACAAACTTTGAACCAGACTAATCGCGTACGTAAAAATGTTGACTAGACTAGAATGAAGTATTCTTCTGATTTGATGGTGAAAAAAAGGAAACTGTTGTTTCTATCATGAAAAACTCACAAGTAAAATTCTATACAATGGTTATCATATGTTTTATTATATTGCTTTGTAAAATAGTGGCTACTGGAGCGAAAAAAAACACGCCTATCTAGTTCTAATTCCTTACCCTCACCGGACTAAAATCGTATGTATGTAACAGTTGATATGAAACCGTATCCATTTGCAGAAAATCTGGTACTTGATTTATCAGTTCTTTTTATATATAAATATATACATATATATATATATATTTATTTTACATGTTTTATGACAGAAAGAATACATGAACTGTTTTCAAGTTAAATATTCTTATATCTTTGAAATTCGTTTCAGCAAGTGTATATGCTCCGGCACAGGTGCACAAGGAAAAAAGTAAGTAACATATTATTCTTTATTTCAAAGTGTGTAGTTTGATTTCGTAGAAACGATAGGTTAAAACTTTTCCAATAAAAAACAAGTACACAAAGTATAAAACATAAGAAATAAGACAATCCCAAATGAGTTCCGGTGATGCATTCAGCACTTTGTAGTTAAGATACATGTTTTCAGGATAAATAATTTGAGTATCCCTCATCTTATAAAAAATGACACTGGTTCTCCGGTAAATTGCCCAACGTTTAAGTAAAAGATTATAAAATATAAATTGCAGCAAACACTTGCAAAACAGGAACATGGAACATCATCACGAAATAAATTTCAGCATGTAATATGCTACCGTTAATTTGTAATGATCGAGGCAGTTAAGATGAAAAAGTTAAAAAAATATAAATTTAACGTCAATTTAATTATTTTGACGTCGTGATTTCTAATACCAAAAGTGATAAAAACTTTGAAATAATTTATTTTGCGGTGTTTAGTTATCTTTATAAAATGCACATACACTTAAATGTGCGTTTTTCATGTGAGTTGAAATTGAGAAATATTCAGCCGTGTCTGCATTATTATATAAGTCCCTTTTTTATCTCTTCAACACAAATTAAGGTGATACATCTTCCTATGGACTGTGTCCGTGTGAACTAAAAAAGACTCAGCATGTCGGTTTTGTACAAAGGAGGATTAATATAAGTATCGTTTTACCATGCTCTAGACACGAATATGCATATAATTTGCCGCTGAATCATCATCTTCCTCCTCTCCTTCTCATCATCATCATCATTTTACCATGAATTATCATAAAAGTGGTCAAATAAATATCGAAAACAAAAAGAATCAACTGCTTCAATTTAAAAATGCACAAACATTGAATATAACGATTTATTCCTTGCTTTGAATAACCAAGACTTATCTTTGGAAACACAACCCTCGTATTTTTGAAAGGTTACTTCCTTCGATATTCAACATCATTTTTCTTTTTATTGGAAATTTGAAAAAAAAATTGAAGGGTGCTGAGACATATTTATATCTTACCAAATGATTACATGAATCATGTATTTGATAATGTATTTACAGTTATTATAAAACTGCGAGTATACAGGAGATATGATTGATTGGTTGTTGTTTTCTGAACGTACAGTGACAAATATGTTATGCAGATCTATAACCTGAGAAGAATTTTCAAACAATGAATAAGATGGTGAATGCGTTGTCTTTGCAAAAGAAAAAAAGTCCAATAAAATATGAAAAAACAAAACCACGACGAGAGAGAGACGACAACAAAAAACCAAAACAAGCAAACAGGACAAACATAACATATAAAGACATTTTACATACATTTGTTATTCACAGTAGGTAACCTTCTTTGTTGATTGGTTGTAGCATATTAATCTCACTGACTTTAATATTAAAACAGACCACCAAAAACGACCAACAGCTTCTCCTTGTAGATACTCTTATACTAGTAGTATTATGCATCCTTTTACGCCTATTTTCAGAAAAATTAAATGAAATAACCCAAGATATATGAGCTGTTTTATATAAAAGAAAAATATATGGGTGTACAACATTTTATTTAGTACCAATACATGTTAAATTTATCCTTATATTCTCCATAGCAATTGATTAATAGGCAGGGTTTTTGTTTTATATGTTGATGGACATGTAGGTAATTAAGGATAAGATCTAGTTCCGTTGATCGAATTTGTATTCTATCAGATTTGAGATTTCTCTTAATGTCGGTTAAAATCGGGTAACCACCAGGACTGTCTCTGCTATACAACTGAATATTCAGATTATCAGTATGATTATCTCATTTTACCAGCTAAATATTAATAAATATACCTCATGTCATCTTAACTTCTGTTTATTAACCCAGATATGCTCCAAATTTGTAGAAAAAATACCAGTAATGGGTAGAACAGTAATCTGTAATCGACAAAATGTTCGACCACATGTAATCGTAATTGAATCGAGTACCTCAAAATTTTTGATGTAATCACTTATTACTTTTAGATTACTTTAGTAACATAGTTTGATGAAATAAAACCTAGTTTAAATAATAAAAAAAGACACCTGCATGTATTCAACAGTTTATGGCACTGATAAAATAGAATGTATTAATATTACTTATGCGTTTACCAAATACAGTTCTAGATCTGTTGTCTCAAGCTGCATAAAGATTAACCAGATCTCCTAATTAACTATATTACCAGCAGAGGAAGATCTCTCATGTCAAAACTGTGATATAACAGGAAATTTTCATATTCAGGAATTGAACACAGGAATTTTACAAAATAAGCGCACTTCTTACTGAACAGAGAAAAACGGACAAAACGAATTACAAAAAAAAAACAGAAATGTAGACCACTTCCCGTAACAAAACCGTCAGATATCATCGTTTGATCTTTTTAACTGCTTTTGTTTTCGAAAATAATTTTGAACAAGGTGTTGTTAATAAATGATAATGATAATATGTTCCAAGTCCTCTCAGCCGACGTCAGAATTTCATTTTAATGAAAGAAAGTAATTAAAAGCTTTACTTTCTGTGAAAGATGATATAAAACTCGTTTGAAAGAGCAATATTCATGGCTACTTACATACATTAAATCGTATTACATTCGGTATTAAATTCATATGAATAATAAAAGTTTCATATATTGAACATTAAAAACGGGTTGAAATCTTTACTTGCATTAATATTGATTGATAAAAACATTCGGTTCGTTTTTTTTCTAGATTTAAGGAAAAAGCAACTCTGTTACGCCTAATCAAAATGTTACATTGTATCTTCTTATGTCGTCTGAATAACAATGTATGTTATTGGTCTGTTAGTTATATATCCGCCATCCGTAATAATTATTTATTATGTTTATTTGGCTTGCCATACGCAATCAAAAACAATTGAATTGAACAAACCAACGGCATAATTTAAAACAAAAGATAACAAGGAGGTATATGAATTTCCGTTCAATAACTTAGTATTGATAAAACAAAGTAATTATGAAAAATAATTTAAAAATCAGAATTCCACGTTTACACAATTTATTTAGATAAAACTTGTAAAATAGAATTAAACGAAAGAAGTTGCATCCGTCTAATTACTGGTCATTCAATGGAGGTGAATGTCAATTTTGATGCGCAAACCAATGTAAGGTTATGAATTTTAGGATGGTAAGGTGTGTCCAGTGTATGGTTATAACCATGTACAAAATAAAAAGATATAGGAGGTATATGTAGGTCATCGATTTAATGATTTTCAGTTCAAGCACTACAAGTTGAAGGACATAATGTCCGGTAAATGTGTTAGAATTAGACAAAAGGTATGCAAACCGTTGGAAATTTAGTCAATATGATAAAGATAGTTGTACATATTATGATATTTTCACAATTTGTTTGTAAAAGATGAATTTTGAATATATCTTGTTTTATTGGGTTCGGACTTAAACTGTTCATTTAATGCTACTTTTATTGTAAACCATTGCGTAGACAGTGTGTTTTCTTTGTAAATGTGTGGCTAGTGCGGGAAGAATGTTGTTTCAGTGTCAGTGTATCACTTGTTTCAGAAAGAATTACTAAGTTAAAGAAGCGTCCATACCTTTTTATTCTGATTTCAGATCGATTAGCACTGACCAGTACTTTTAATTTAAGACGTCCGTATTCAGCTGAAGATGTAAAAGTATTGCAAAAAGGAAGGCTGGTTATCTGCGATAGCTATGTTAAGCAGTTAATAACATGTACGGTGAATGGTAAACAAATGAACACTATAGTAGTAAATGGATACCCGCTTTGTATCGCGGTAATAGACGATTGGAATGTAGCTGTGTCGTTGATGACACTAGATCATGTTGGCAACTTATTACGACATTTTGAAATAACGTTAGTTGATATCAAAGAGTTATGTGTCAAAAGAAATGTAGGGAGGTTCCCATGCATGATTTCTTCATGTCTAGTTACATTTGGCAATAACAAACTATTTGTACATGCTACGTCTGGAGAGATAGAAGTCATGGATATGTTTGGACGAATGAAAGACAAAATACTATTTTCAAATAGTTCGCTGATACTGTCAGATATGTCATACATTGAGAAGTCAGACTTGATTTGCGGTATGTCTCTGGAAGGTGAAAATATTATATCTATTAACGGAAATGGTATCTGCACAACAATTTACGAATATAAAGATTACTTATTATTTGATCGACAGCTAGCTATTGACATAGAAGGAAATTATATTGTATTTTGCTGTCGAAAGAAGTTTAAGTCGTCATATAAAGTATATGAAATAAGTCGTGACCTCAAGTCATGCGATCAACTTCTTTCATCAAAGGTTGATACGTTTGAAGCACAAACACGGTTTTGCATGCGTTACTCATTCAAACCAATGATTGTAATTATACAGCGTGACAAAATTCATGTTTATTCAGATACAAGTTTTAAAGAATCATAATATTAATTAGGCTATTATCAACTTGATGTCTCATCTTTCAACGAATTGTATGCTATATTGAATCTAATTGATGGCAACTTATGTGGTAAAATATTTATAAAATTATATTGTTCACAGTGTGGGAACGGAACTGTACGGTTTTATATATATTGGTCAATCGGGGGACTGTCAACGGGGCTCCGACATTCGAAATAATTTTCAGCTACGGAAAAGGTAAATGTGTTATATCATTACTTTCTCTGGGGCTTACTTGTACGGCATACGAGAAAACTTTTGTATATGTAATTTCTATTCAAACACTCAGGGGTACAGACAACATTCTTAAGGCAAGTTATTTCTGCTGGAGGAAGAGTCTAAACATATATCAACCATACATGTAAAAACATAACCAAAGATTTAATATTGAAATAAAGAGATCTAACATATGCAAACAATCAATAGATATACAAATCAAACACGAAACAAATTTATAGATTATTACATGGCATTTTCAATATTTGCCCAGGTATAAGCCACATACTCCCATATCAATCCAGAGGGCTTTAGCGCGAGGGCTTGTTATTGGTCGAGGGCTGATACCAGGGCCAACATAGTAAATTACATGTAATAATCTATTAATCACATATTTGCAAGCTGGAGAAAAAAGAAAGCATTTATCAATTTATGTTTGATATTTTCAACAACAAATTAAAAAAAAAACATTTGATGAAAAAATTTAAAAAAAATGTATCACAGTGAGTTAATGATGATGTTTTTGAGAGCCAGGTTACCGGAAGTAAAAGTCGGGGGCACGATATGGATATTCGAAGGCTAATATCGATATTGGCCCCGAGGGCAAATAACCTACTTTGACTTCCGGCTATTATTGTCCATGCAAACACGTACATATTAGTACAAACTGTGTGATAAAAGCACTTATAAATTTGGAGTTTCACTTTTATATAAAAAGATACGTAGACTTGTTCCCAAATGGATACAAATAGTTTCCTAAAGAGTTAGCAATACATTTAAGAAATAATAGTAAATATTCCTCTAATAAATGTCTACCAATAAAATGAATTATATGACGTATGACAGTGACAACATCACTATTTTCGTAATCAATCCAATATCATATGATTAGAGAATAGGTTTTCCGTAAGCTCTGACAAGTAAATTAAAAAGGACCAAGTTTTACCTTTTGAAATTTACAGTGAACTTGAACTTTCATCAGATAATATATCAATGGTGGAATTCTATAATTTACAATGATAAGTTTCAAAGTGGTAATGATTCGCATAATAAATGAATATGAACTTTAAGGCTAGTTTATAATAATGTGTAAATTGATAAATATAGTAGGGGCTCTGTAGGATGGTTTGACACAATTGCAAATTTCTTTAAACTTCATTTTTTAGGAAGAATAATTTCCGGGAAAACTAAGCAAACAAGTTTTGGCTGTAACAATGTGATTTGAAAATGTAAATGAGGAATTATTGCCCTATTAAAATACAATGTTTAATAGCCACTTGTTTGAAGATGACAAAAGTGCGGCATTATCTTATATACAATCAGAAATGTACACGGCAAATATCATTTGAACATTGATTTGAACTTATATCAATCTCTCACAATCAAAATATTATACAACAATGTCCAAGTACTACATATGTAAGTAATGGAAAATCATAGCCTCTGATTTAGTTTGATTAAAGATATTTGGGTAAACATTGCTTCAATTAATCACTGCTTGTTCAACGTGTTTGTTCAAAAGCATTAAACGAATGAATGAGTGGAATTGAGTACTCATATCATTTTAACTGTTTAATATAAAACTACGTTATGTCTATCTTACGTTTAATCTCCCATTTTTATATCACCAGCCACTAAAAACCAAGACTTGTGATATATATTAGAATGTGATGAACTAGTACACGGTATTTTTTTAGTAGCTTATTTATTTTTCTATCGAAAAGAGCATGAAAAACAGTATTCACGTTTCAAACAGCCATATGCAGATATACATATATATAAGATGTGGTATGAGTGTCAAAGAGACAACACTCCATCCAAGTCAATTTATGAAGCATATATACACAATGTAGTTTGGAACTTTTAATGATACTTGACTATTTCTTGTTAACTACTCGTTTCATATCAATAAACCACTCCTAGACTTTTTATTTGCATCTTGACTATTTGAAAATAAAATGATCACACCCAATTACAAGATAATGCTGTAACGATGAAATTTAAAAATTCAATTAATCACTGATTTATCCTCGAGCTAAAGTTTCCACTTTACACAAAATAACTGTATTTTTCCATTATTAAACGTTTTAAAGCGCCGAATTTTTGCTAAAGGTACTATTGTAGAGAAAAAAAAAGAAATTTGTTTACACTTGGTAGTTTCAAACTTAACGTCTTTTCGTGTCAAATATGGTTTACATTACACAAGCTTTTGTTGAAAATATCAATCCAAAATAGTCTGTATATTATCCCTTTATGTCAATTTCAATACTGCTTTAACATGTTTTATGTCCAGAATACGATTTATATGTATACCACTGGCCATTATTCAAATTGCAAGTAAATTAGTCAATAATGTAGTGAAAATCTGAACAGCATATTATTTAGGTGGACCGAAGAACACATGCTGACTTTTCATGTTGTTATAAAGACAATGAATAATGATGGTATAAAGAAGGTCTAAGAAATCCGCATTGAAATCGCTCACTTAACAATGTCGTATGCTATCTAGATTTTTTTATTTATTAGTCTTGAAATGATAGCACGGAAAAATACAAAGAATCTGCTGACTTTGCTATCAAATCACTGTATAGTAATCTATTCATTGATATGTATGAAGGCAGCAAAGGTTCTTCTATAAGGATGATTTCTTGAACTAAAAATAATGAAAGTGTCTTATTAACTCATTTATATTTTCTATATGAATAAAAAGGGAATAGGGTATGCGTTAATGGGACATCGGCCCAACGACACAAACAAAAAAAAGAGTTCGACTAAATGTCTTCACCATTGGACAGTCGCCTATCCAAGATGTTAATTGACCCCATTCTAAAATAAGTGATTATTATTTGTCAACTACATGGAATGTCCCAAATGTAAAAGTTAAAATAGATCATTTTAATGTTAGTTAATTGTGTATAAAGAAAGAACATATTTTAAGGAACATCTTTCTCTTTTACATGTCTCTAATTGTTTACAATTATAATTTTTTTTGTTTACTTTAAAAAATGTACTAAACAAAATGTGGACCTTATATATTTAAATGAAGTTTTAATATATAAGGTAATGATGGGACCTCAGCCCAACGACACAAACAAAATAAAGAGTTAAGACTAAATATCTTCACCATTGGACAGTCGCCTATCCAAGATGTCAAAATCTTAATTGACTCCATTCTAAAATAAGTGGTTATTACTTGTAAACAAATTCTGCTTTCTTCTCTGCAATAGTACCTTAAGCACAAATTCGGCGCTTTGAAATGTTAAATTATGGAAAAATACAGTTATTTTGACTCATGAAAAATACAGTTATTTTTACTCATGAAAATACAGTTATTTTGATTAGGGACTTTTTTTTTTAATTTTCCTCGGAGTTCAGTATTTTTTGTGATTTTACTTTTTCCCTTTAAAAGACCCCAAATCCATGTATAGGAACAATAAAGATATCTGATATGCTTTCATTTGCCTTCAGTGAATCTAGGGGTTAAGTATAATCATATTCCGCAAGTAAGGGAATAAGGTTATGAGTACGAACCCCAGCCCGATGGTTTCCAATAACACTTTTAAATAAGGCGGATTTTGTTATTTCATTCGGACCCGTTTCATTTAGTGTTTTTGTATTTGTAGTCTCTTGCGTTATATTTAATATATTATTTGAATGAATTCTTATTTATGTATGCATAAATGTAACTGAAGCTACCAAAATTAAATGATTACTGGTTTACGTGTCCTTTATATGAACACCTCGGAATTTGTAAACTGTGCAATCGTGTTTAAAACCGTAATCTGTTATATAATATAAAACGTCCACATTACAATAAGCAATTTTCTTTAATTTCAATTTGATGAGACCGCACCTTCAAAATAAACTACATTAACCAAATACTTATACAGAACGAAATAACGGATGAACGGACAGCATGTAAATCATAAGGCCCCCTTCTATCGTAGACGGGCACACCAATGAATGTTACAACCATATTAAGCTTTACTGTTTCAAATAACAATTATAAGCTTTAGTTACAGCTTTGTTAAAAGTTTAAGGTAATACATATGAGCTCAATACTATACTTTTATATATCATTATTGAAATCTATTTTTTGTCTTTCATTATACATTTCCGTGTATCGGTACTACCTCGTGATTTCCATTGTGTTTCTATTGTGTGGTTTTTGTTTGAATTAAACATCTATCAAAGTTTAAGTATTTTCCACAACTGTTGTGCAACTTTGAAAGTACATAGTATGAAAAGAAATATATTAAGCTTCAAATTTCCTGTGATCAGTTTCACATTGTTTGATTCGGTGTAATTTAGAGCTTAACACATTGCAATGATGCACTTTAGATGTTTTCTACTTATCTGTGTCGTTTAATTTCTGTCTCGTTATATACCCCACATCTTTTAAAGTAATAGTTTAATATGTTATCATTCAAAAAATCAGTCCCAGACTAACAAGTCTGTTATATTGTATTATGTTATATCGCTTGTCGTTCGGAACATTTAAGGCATTTTTTAGAATGATGAGCTAGTAATACACATAAATATTCTTCAAAATAAAGAAATATATTTTGAAAATTTGTACGAGAGTATGCCCCACAAAAATACACTGTTGCAGATATAACGACGGAAACGTCAGAATCCAAATAGGCGCAGGAAGATGGTAATTGAATTCTTAAATCTGGTCTTACAGTTTTTAACGTATTATAAAACAAGTAAAGTTACTATCAATGTTAAAACCTTTAAGCTGTACATTAAGCGTTGTTAAGTCTGGTCCAGTTGTTGATGTTTGTAGTAACAGATGCATTGAATATAAAGAGCACTATTGTTTTTTCATTTGTCTTTATTAATAATACGTTTACTGTCTAGTTGTTATTGATATCTATTTGAAGTGGCACGGTTATTGTACATCCCGTCATTGTGTTATTGTTCTATGATAATTCTCGTATTCTTGACTTTCTTTTTTGCTAATGTGCTTTGTCTAAATGCAATGTTGTGCCTCTTTGTAACATATGTGTTTGTTTTTATAGTGATTAAGATCATAACACAATGCTGATTACTGTACCCCTACTTCTGACATTTTAACCTATTATGTCTATTTGTTTTGTTCACACATCGTTGTCAATATAATGGAATTTAATGCAACTGTCATACAAGTGAGAGGTTTGGCTAGCTTTAAAACCAGGTTTAATCCATCATTTTTTACATAAGAAAATGCCTGTACATTAGTTTGATGTGTTTGAGCTTTTGATTTTGCCATTAGGGACTTTCCTTTTTTAAATTTTCCTCAAAGTTCAGTATTTTTATGATTTAATTTTTTGTTAGATCAAATCAAAAAGCAATTATTTCAAGGATATCTTTGTTTTTCATACATTACGTGAGTTCATATTTAATTGATTCTTGACCTTAATAATAACTAGCTTTACACATGTTTTTTTATGGTGTGCTAGTATCTTATTATTTTAGCGAGGGTTAAAATTACAACCATCTCTAGCTTCCATGCATGTGTTATATTCCAATCATAAAAAATCATCAACTATTCCACATTGGAGTCATAATTCTCGTATTGTCATTTGTTGCTGTCTGCCATATTTCTTTTCCGTTGCATGGTTTGATGTAATCACCTCATTTGTTTTCTATTTTTAGTTGATACGGGACCTTGTATAATTTACTATATGCCGTTATGATAATTGTTTTGAATCCAGTGTCATTGCTGAGTCCTTGCGCCTTTATTTTAAGATTGTTTTTTTATCTATAAATAACGCAACAGTAGTATATCGCTGTTCAGTAGTCATAAATCGAATTAACTGAAATTAATCCGGGTCACAAACCAAAACCGAGGAAAACAAATCAACTATAAGAGGTAAGCAACGGAACAACATAAACACTGAACTGCTCCAAAAACAAACGCCAACGAACATAGAAATAGACTATTTGATAACAACTGTCATATTCCTGATTTGCATCGGTATAGGCCATTTGAAGACAAAATGGTGGTTTGCACCTGGTTTTATGGCTGGCCAAACCTACTGCTCGTATGACAATATTAAAAATACTACTAAAATGACAGCATTGTGTGACAACTAAACGCAAGAAAACTTAGGACATATTTCTGATGAAGGAGTTAACAGAAGAAGTTGTGAAAACATTGTCTTTTGGCTCACTAGCTTTGTTACTACATTTACTTCTTTCGCTTTGCGTCTAACATCGATCCGTTTGCAAGATGAGCTTTAATATAAATGTACATGTATCAGAATCCCTTTTAATACGTTTGTAAACATCAGCAATAGGAATTTTGTTTTTCTCAACCATAGTTGGACTCTTTTAAATGAATATTTTTGTAGCAATTATTTTCCATTTGTTATACTCTGTTTCCTATCTACCGTTACTTGCGTATTTTCATTTTGCAGAATACGTAATTTGTAAAGGCTAAGTGTAATTGCAGGAAGAAAAAGGAAAGCAAAATGGAGGAGGCAAAACCAGTATTAAATAACATATGTCCTGGCCTTTTCAGAATGAAGCTGAACTTAATGCATACATCAGGCCAGACTCAAGTCGAAAACCGAAAAATAGTATTAGATACTGCATCAGAACGGGAGCATGATATAGTGAACGGAGTTGTTGAATTAATGCGAACTTTACTTGATAATGTTTTACACAAACATAGATACATAGCTCAAAATATAAGAAAACTCGAACGATATATAAACATTAACCCAAAACACTTAAACACATTAGCTGATCTTGCAGAGTTGTACAGAACTAGCAATTTAAAAGAAAAAGCTAAAGTGAAAGACGACAGAATAAGAAAAAAATCAGTGATCCGCCTGACATCAAAGAAAAAGCAATTTGTTCCGTCGAACAAGGTTGTGCTATTCTATTTGAAGAATTCGCCGAAAACGAAATAGAAGTACAACAGAAGCTGGTTGATTCGTTCGAACTCATTAAAGCAGAACAGAACATTTCTGTGAGGGAAAGAAAAGATTTGCTCGTACGTGCATCAAAATATACGGTGAATGCACGACGGCTCTTGTGTCTTGCAACCAACTGTAAACGTCACAATTCAGTCACCGACGAAAAGAAACAAAGCATGGAAATGTTTCAAGAAGGGATACAATGTCCTCGAGATACTTCGTACTCTATGGAAAACATTTAAATTTGGACATACTATTACACAATGGCTTGCAATATAATGCATGGCATTACAAATGTAACAGGTGTTAAAGCGGTTGAATTGTTCTGGTCAGTAATTGTTAATTTAACGAACGATAACGAACGCTATTATTGGTCATACAAAAATAACACGGAATGAATCCTTCTATGCTTTTGGTCAAACAGTTCACTAACCAGTGATGCAAAATTCCTTGCTCTCATAAAGGCCACTCTTTCTGCATATGAGCTTGAGATTGCTGAGCTCCCATACGGTGAGGTTATTCTTAATCGTAAAGGCACAAGTTTGTGGTCGATGTTTAAGTTTGGATCTGCTAAAACAGACAACGACAGAATTAAATATTTAGAACAAGCTGAGAAAACGCTATCATTGTCTATATCACAGAACCCACGTATGCATCTGCTTGCCTTTTCAACAAGAATGAAGGTCTATATGGACTTATGCACTTTGAAAGTTAGTTCTAAAGAAAGAAGAAAAGACTTCTTACACAAGGCCCTGCATGACGGAAAACATTCTATTAAGTATAATATGAGCCCTCGTGATGTCTGCACAGTAGCTGAAGTATGTCAGGAACTTGCTAAATTTCCAAACTTTTACAGGTATGGACCTGAAGCCGTTTCAAACTGCGAATACTTAAATGAAGCACTAGGTTACCTAAATCAATGTACAATCGCGAAGGGCCATGCTTATTTCACAGCGTTCACAATTGGATAATTTATTTTGACATGGCAGAGTATCGTATGGCTACAGAATGACTAAAAAGAGCGTTCATGTTCTCAGATCCAACTCGTTCGTTTGAAAATGTCAAATCATTATTCATGTCAGTTCTGAAACTTGGTAATACATCAATCATTCAGGCTGAGCTTATCCATGTCTTAACATTTATAGCTAACAGAATGAATGTTTTAGAGTTTCTTAATTATTTAGTACCAGAAGGTCTTTGGAAGGACTATATTGGAAGCTTTGGGAATTCATGAAGTTTTTAGAAACATTTCACCTTGCAGCACATCAGGTTGAAATAGCAGAGTATTTGAAAACCGTTATAATTGAGAAAGATTTCTCAACAGCACGACTGTTTAGAATATGCCAGTTCCACTCATCAAGCAGATACGGATTAGAGTATGCCTTAAATGCAGCAAGCTTGCATCAAGCCGATATTGGATCCGCAAAATTGTAGATATGATTATTTCATCATCGCGAGTGAAGTAAATTATGGTTGGATTCAATGCTTTTTACAGCATCAGCTTGGCATACAAATGATCGATGATGACATTATACTTACAGGTAGTGATACAATTTACAGCAGTGTAATCCTTTAAAGATATCAAATTTATAAAATTTCAGTAACCTTTAAAATAACTGACTTTGACTACCTGATCTAAAGATTTTCTGAGGAGAGAATGGTGCGTCCTAAAAACAATAATAACACAAACACTGAAGAGAAGATCAGACTTCCTACGAATTAACCTGCTAGAAAATTGTGATATTCCACAAGAAATAGGCTGCGAACGTTTATCGTTCTTCGATTTCACACATGACAAGAACATTCCAATAAAAATTCAACCTTTGAAGTTGGCTTTACTGGAAAATTGAATAATTTCTAAATACAACAAAGGAAATCTGACAACCATTTCATAGTCTGAAGCGTATTTACATATGTACACCTATCTAATTCACATATTTATCTGAATAATGTATTAGCAGAATTAAAAACAATGTATATTTATTGCAAAAAAATAAAAACAAAAGTTTGTCTAACATTATTGTATTGTTTGATAGGAACGCACGATATTTCTGCAAGCTAATACTGATTTAAAACTGATTAATATGACAATATAGCGGTGTATACAAATAAGATGAATTGGTATGGGTGTCAATGAGACAACTTTCTATCAAAGTCTCAATGTGTGAAAAGTAAATTATTATAGACATAATGTGTAAAAAGTAAACAATTATACATTGGTATAGTCATAACGTGTAACATTTATATTTGAAGTACGACCTCCATCGCTGAGTTTTGGCTCACATCGATTAAGAAGCTATCAAGGGACTCATCCGGTCTCGTATTTGTTTAGGGGCCAGCTGAAGGAAGCCTCCGGGTGCGGGAATTTCTCGCTGCATTGAAGACCTGTTGGTGACCTTCTGCTGTTGTCTGTTCTATGGTCGGGTTGTTGTCTCTTTGACACATTCCCCATTTCCATTCTCAATTTTATCGTGTAAAAAATACAAACAGGAAACCAAACGAACTAATCTAAATAAAAAATGAGAAACGAGTAACACTTATGAACCACATAAAAAGTAACGATAATCAATAAACAACAGTGACCTTGGTAAATGTTGTTTTCTAAAGGCGATTAATATTTGACGTTAGTGTGACGTCTTAAAAACAGAAATATTGTGCAATATATTGATATTTCCTAATCGTATGCATTGGCAAAACTTATGTTGAAATTTTAAATATGTTCTTAGTACAATCCGGGCCTTAATTTGATGAGTTTTACGAGCACTTGGTTCTTTGGGACTGCTAGAAACCATGTTTAATCATATGTGGTAAATGTAGTTAGTCCAGTAGTAAACACTTCTGTTTTAATATGATCATTCTCTGCAAGTTTCTATTTGTGAGATCTTGAACTATTCCCCAAAAAAGTATGTTTTACCTAGGGCATAGAAAGTTTACATTGTATGTGAAACAGTTTTCGACATTTTTCGATTTTTGAATGTCAATGGTCTTTATCATTGCATTTATTTGGCATTCGAGTTTTACAAATAGCATAGCGTATGCATGTTATATGTATATGGAAAAAAGATGCGTTTGGTCTTTATAGAGTATAAATCTTATATTGCAGAGGGTAAAATGTGTTCAAGGTCCACACTAGTTGTAAGCATATGCATATACGGATTGTAAAAGGAACGATGTTGGTTTTCTAGTTCAACCCTGTATAATCTGTATAAAGTATACCCTACTATTCGAACATGTCGAAACAAATGTCAAATAAAACAATTACTTTAATTTATCATTTTTAAAATGAAATCAATTGGTTTAAAAGTGGAATTTGACTTTGAAACTCTTGAAACACCTATAACATTTTCAAAAACTAAAGAAGACTATCAAAATAACTGTAATGCCCCTTTTTTTGTAAATCCACAACATGTTTTAATGTTATATATACAAATATGAATGCGATTTAACTTAGCCAAAATATAACATATTATTCAACTATAAAATGTTCACATTGTTGACATTTTTTACAATAAGACCTATATTTACACGCACATTCATATACATTTGTTGTTGTACATGAAATCAAATTTTCATTGTATTCCGATACAGATTAGACACATATGAAATTGGTAACACTTTATAAAAACCCAGATTATGCAGTTACGTGTAGTCACAATTTTTCTGTAAACTGTAATTGAAATGTCAGCAATCATTGTGTCAATATTTTTTACTGATATCCAAATCACAAGATACCTTTGCAAACGTGAAAGTTAATTGTTGATTTTTTTATTTTTTTAAAAAATCACCAGTTTTGTTACAACAGATATCAAACAAATGTGCTGGAAAAGAAAAATCTAATAAGATACTAGAAATAAAACGCCAATCAAAATACTAACTTAAACATATAGAATAATATAACAATGTGTTATACTTGCAAAAGATCCCTTCTTGGAGGCTAAAATCTACGAAAATTAAAAACAGTATTATAAAACAGTGTCTGATACTTACTCCTCTACCATAGAACAGGTATTTACAGTTATAAGTATAGAACAATCAGAATGTTTTTTTTACAGTTCAATCCTATATCTGAGATCATCCCCAGTTTTAGGGGGGGGGGGGGGTGACTGTTAGTGTCGCTCAGTCTTTATTTTTTTTTTATATTTTACGTTTTACATACTCTGCTCAATGTTTTAGTCGTTTACGAATTTTGGCATGACGTTGTTGGTTTATTTGGACTTTAAATGTCCCTTTTAATAGTATCCTTCATCTCATTCTAAATATACTTTACTATCGTTTGTCTCTATCTTTGTTGTTTTTTTTTTGTTAGTCATACAACAAATAAATATTTTATAAGCAAATTCATTTCAATTTTTGTAGTTCTTCATGGCAAATTTTCTTTGGATTTTGATAAAGATTAGACACAAATAGAACAAATTGGATTAATTTTATAAAAACCCAGATTAATCGGTTACATGTAGTCACATGCATTATTTTAACCGTAATAATTATGTCAACAATCTTTGTGTCAATACTCGTAACTGATTGTAAAACAAAGTATACTTCAATATACTGGTATATAAACTGCAATTGTGAAAGTGAAAGTTAATTTCGAAAAATGCAAGTTACACAGACATTGTTTAGAAAAAGTGATGTATTTACAAATATACAAAAAACGTAGAATAGCTATTGCATCTACAGGAGAGTTATTAATTGGTTTGCTTTAAATGTTGTTAAAATAATAATAAAATTAAAAAATATACATATATCATGTATATAGTTTTGTAATGATACTTATATATAATTTTTTAAACAGAACAGAAGAGTTTCAAATGTGAAAACGTTCAAAGATATAGTAATAAGAAGATTTCACACCCTGAAAAAAAGTAAGTGCATTCATCACACTGTAAGAGATAATACAACGCTTGTAATAAACTCCCAAAAGGACTTCCTTTTTTGGGTGATTTCTGATAATTGTAACACAATTCTATAAAACAGCTGTTTAATCACTTATAAATATGGTTTTATTTTCTGAGACACACCCCATTAATCATCGATATATACATATGATATATGTAAATCACATTGACAAAATACGCTGTATAGAAATTATCAACTGACAATTCATCAGGAAACAACAAAAAAAAAAACAATAAAAAAAACAAATAAAAAATTTATGTGATGTCCTTCTTATTGTCAAAACTTTGATGAATTATATTTTATGATAAAACAAAATTGACTTTTTAATGGCGAAAGCTGAACAACCGTAAGTCAGTTATTTATTCAAACAAAACCGCTGAACTGGATCTTCACTGTATATTGAATACATGAATGGTGTCCTCATAGCACACACAAGTATATTGCTGTGTTCGCGTTAACTGTCCAATAAACCAATTAACATCATTACCATCAAAATCGGGCTTCATAGAACATATGTTAAATAAGTAAAATATATGGACTTGGTTCTATGTCAGAATCAGAAGTGGATTCAAACCCAATCAAATTTTCTGATTCGATCTAAGAAATATTATAAATGATGTTCTACCTTTCAGATTATTACTAACTTTGATACAAATTAAAAGCGTCACTCCAAATGTCTTTCATAAATAGATTAGCAGGCACTGGTAAAGAGTCAATACACATATCTTGTTTTTTTTAACAGAATGACGCATTATTCGTTAAAAACCAATCTGTTTGATTGATAACCTACATGTATTCGTTACGTTTGAAGGGCGTTATCTATAACATCGATTTTTGAATATAGAAAATTATGTCTTTCATCCTTATTTGTATCACGAAATTGACAGCGAGGATCAGTTTATAGCATTCATGTAAGACGATAGTGTTTTTTTGTTGTTTTTTTTTTTTTGTAAAAGAAGGATTTGTAAATGCTGTTTAAATATGTATTTGTCATGACATATATCTTGATGGTTATGTATGAGTGCTATTGTTGTGTCAATATTTGAAGCTGTTATAAAAGAGAATATGAAATAATGATTAATGATAACACACTTAAAAAAATGCGCCTTAGATATCAAACTTTTACCATACACTTATTGTCGTTCAATATGTCATTTATTATCATTTTGCGATCTCATGCTACAGTGTAGTTTGGGAAACACTATATCTACAAATGTTGTAAATAAAATATACAGTGAATTCCTTAATCTGATATGTAAATTTAAATTCAGCTTTATGATATACAATTGCCTTTGTAAAAGTGAACTGACGCTTTCAAGAAACCATACTTCAACATTGCACTAAGAGTTTGCACAACATATAACTTGTCAACTTAAATTAAAGGATGCATGTACTGAACATACACATCGTATGGGACTCTTGTAAATGACCAACATATCAGATGAACAGTGCTTTTTATTTCTTTCACTGTTTAAGGGTCTCCAAAGATAAATTTGCAGGTCCATATCTTACTGCAATGTCAAGACAAACAATACTTACATATAAAAACATCGATACTTATTCAAAGCAAGTATAAATTGGTTCCCATTATACTGTGTACTCCGTCATATGTTCATTGGTAAAAATTAAAAATAAAAGAAATAATAAGAGCGCCAAAAGGGTAAACATTTGATGGAAGAAGCGTATAACTATCATTTACTTTATTTGAAGTGCAGCATTTGAAAATGTTATTTTAATTGTATCGATTTGTTTTTATAAAGATATATTATGTTAATGTTATCATTTCTAATATCGGTTTGTTTGAGCCAAATGATTTAATATTTTCCTTCAATGAAATTATCTTGTGCTGTTTTTTTTGCAGTTGTTGTTTATGTTAATGAAATATATCATCACACCTAAGGTTTTGAAAATGAGATAGTTCGCAGTTCTTGTTCTAGATTAATCATCATAAGGAATACTGAAATAAAAGCAAAACCCGAACAACTAGGTATATTGTAAAAGTAAAAAAAACGGCCATAACATAACATCCAAATATGCATAAGGTGAATCTAACCTAAAACAGTTAAAATTTTGAGTTTGTTTATAATTTCTCTGAGAAAAATAAACATTTTACTGTTCTTTTTTTTAAATTCCTGTAACAGAGTGTTTGTGATTTAAATAAACGTAAAACTAAGCCATATTTAAAATGAATGTAAATACGTTTCCGTATTTCACATTTGTCACTCAAAGTTTAGTTCGTTTTTGATTAATATAAACTGTGTTATTAAAGCAAAATTACAATATCTGTAGATTATGTTTTGTTCTTTTATTTTACTGTTTATTTTAAAACAAGTTAAATTCCTTTATGTAACTTCCTTAACACACGTGTTAAAAAATTACAAATGAGTGCTTTATCGTTGGGTAAACATTTGAAACTGATATGAATATTATACAATTATAGGTCGTAACAAGGATATATTGACCTGAAATACGTATATTGACTGAGGACGATGTTATATTAATAATTTCCGATCATATTTGTATCAAAATCATCTGTGCAGTATATGCTCTTTTTTGGTCATTACATTTTGTTGGAATTTTATAGATATCATATTGTCATTTTGACAATAACAATATATATTTGTTGATATTTCAATTATTTTTATATGTTTTTTTCTTCAAATTACCGATCATAAATATACACATTTTAAAAACTTTTAACAATATCATGTAGTTCATCAGATGACGTCACAAATAATATCGGGTTTTCGATATTCTAAAAATAACCGTGCAAATAAGTTTTTGTTTTGCTATCTGCCGTTTTCGATCTACCTTCGAAAATATAGTTTAACATGTGACTATATCTGAACGAATCAAATTAGTGAAACTATACGAATTAATAATATTAAAAAATATTGCATGACAACCTACTACATAGACAATAATAGTGCATTGACTTGACATATCAACGATATAAGGATGAGGCTTAGAAACGGGGAAATGCGAGGCTCTGCCGAGCTTTTTCCCCGTTTCGGGCCGAATCCTTATATCGATGATATGTCAAGTCAATGCACTATTATTGTCTTTATACTGCAATCTAAAAAAAAAAACATTTTCAATTGTTGTTTAATGTGTTAATGTTATTATTTGATTTAAATATTGGGAAACTTCCCCCTTTTATAAAAAGGCCTCATATCATGCAGGCGGAGAAATATACAACACAATGAAATGTACATTACCTGTTGAAACCCGCAATCGATGGTGAACGAATTTGTTTGAGAATGAACTAAAATATCAACAATAAGCATAAAACATAATGATTTATAGTTTGCAAACCAAAAATATTAACAAGTGAAATATGTTTTTTTTCTAAAAATTGCAAAAGAAATAAGTTTGAGTCGTTGTATACATTGGAAACAAGAACAGGTTGAATAGGTCGTATGAATAATTAATTATAATTTCGGCAATTTCTATTTAAATATTCATGAGGAAAAGTGATATCAGGTCAGTGACTGTATATGACATAGAAATATACGGTCAACGCATTTTGACTGCTCAAATAGAACGAGTGCAGTATAAAAGTAAATTCACTGTTGGCACATGTACCACATAACCTTCATTTAAAATTAGGTCTTTTTATTTCAAATTACCATCCAGATAGAGGCCGTTAACGTTACTATATCAACAGCGTCATACAAAAATCAGCTGCATGCAAATGAATAGCAATACATCTGCAAACCTCTATCGGGTAGAAAAATAAATATGTTCAAAGTCTGTAAGTCGTTTAAAATTCAATTGATATGTAAACCAGCAAAACGGACCAAAATCCATCTTTAATTTTGGATTTTGGATTTGAATGTTCAATATGCGATCAAAGTCTTGAACAAGAACAATCAAATGGGCACTTGAATAAGCTAGATTTGTATCCTACGCAGCTCAATTATTATTGCAGTAAGTAGAAAAAAAAAACATTTAATGTTCATTTATGAGTCTGTTTCTGAAACACAATATCTAAAAATGTTTAAAAACAATCTATACATGCTATAACAATTGTGTGAATACCATAATATGATAATTTATGTAAATCAAACTCTGCTTTATTACATTAAATTGTATTTGTGAAAGTCAGTCTTTGCTTTCAGAAAATCATATCATTAATTTGTTTTCCAATTTTGTACAAACTTTAACTTGTCGGCCAAAATATTGAAGCATATATGTATTTGATACACATTTTATGAGATTCTAGTGATGTCCAATATGTCAAAAGAACAGGGGTGTCTATTTGTTCACTGTTTAAGGGTCATCAAAGATAAGTGTAAAGGCTCATATTTAACCGCAATGTCAAGAAACGTACCGTACTGAAATCCACAAAAACAGATACTTATATATATTATGTATTTGTATCCCATGATACGTTAGGTGCATGGATGTGCGTACTGGTACAAAAAGAAAATATGAATTCAAAGTGAAACTGGAAAAAGTGTCGCTGGAATAAGCGTATTACTATCTTTTACTTAAAGCGTTTTTGTTTCATAGAAATTGTGTTATTTTGGTGTAAAATCGCAATATAGATGTAGCGCTAAGATCTGCCGATTTTTTTCTTATCAATATGTTGTGTTGTTGAACACGGACAGGTTTCTTTCATGACGTACATCTTAGAGATTATAAATAAGTGTTTTATCGATGAGTAAATACTTGAAAAAGATATGAATAAAAATGATAATGTATGAAAAAAAACTACAAATAAATCGCTTGTTGGTTTTCAACATTCTAACCACTTAACTAACATTTATTATACTTTAAACGTTTTATGCGTTAAAAAGCCATATTTTGATTAGCTAATACAAGGCTGTTAATTTACTCTATCACATGGCTGAGCGGATGACCATTTTTTTTTCATGTCACCCTCTCTTCCAGACCAAACAAATATCGATAATTTAAAGGACAATGCATTTAATTTACACCAAGTAATTAAATACAATGCTTAAGTTCTACGTTCTGGCTGTCAAAATAAAAAAAATAAAACTTCTTGCCTCACTTTTGTTGTTTTTTCTAATACCTGTAACGTTGTTATGCACGTGACGTCATGGAAAATACTTTTAAGATAAAATTAATCTGTAAAAGACAATAATGATAGGACATTCAGTATAATAAATTAAATAACACATAGCTGAGAGGGTGATAGAGCAGATTGGTACCCCTCGTAAAAACTCGGAGTTACTGTAACAATCTGCTCTATCACCCTCTCAGCTATGTGTTATTTATATAATGTCATTCATCAACATTTAGTTACCTGTAATAATTCCTGGTGTTTCGTGTACATTACACTGCCTCTTGGATTATATTTCCACGACTGTCACAGCTATGTCTGTAAGCCATATTATGTAATATTTCGACGACAGGCAAAGACGTGTAGGACAAGTTTTACCATTTAGCTCACTACACAAACTGAAAATTTAAATACTACTATTTAAGAGAGAGAGAGAGTTACATGTACCTCTGTATGTGTAAGGGGTTATATTGAAACCGATGCCAAACAGTTAGGCAGTGATATTAAGGCACTTTACAAGAAAAATGCGTAAAATTGCATGTTATATGGAAGTTCATATCATAAGAAAATGGCAAAAAAATCAGGCAAACAGAGATCGTAGAATGAAACATAAAGACCTATATTTAATCTTGAATGGGTTTTTCATATCGAAAGTGAAAGAAGTCACGTGACCCAAGTCGCCACAGACGCTCGTACATTACATGTTCAACTCAAAAGTCCAGCGTGCTAAAGTATCAATACATTCGTTTGAATGTATATTTTCTAAAAGATGCTATCCAAAGATTGAACTATACTGTCTTACGGTGAAAATTAATGTAAATCCGATGAAAAATGTGATTTTTTAACGAAATCCCCATTTGATACTATGATATTTCAATGATATGAACGCATACCAGTGTTTGGATAGCAGTTTTCTTTTAAAAGAGATATCAGTCGTTTTAAATCATGTCCAATCAAGTAAATCTATCTTCAGTAACACACTGGACTATTTAATGTTTTAATCGTGTACAGTTTAATAATGTTTTACGTTCATTATCAACAAACGCTTTGATGACGTGATCGGCTGTACTCAATAGCGGACAAAACTCCGGAAAAGTATCAATGCCGCGTAATTTAAACTACGGACTTCAAGTTATGTTTTATTTGTATTGACTAATACCATGAATACTGGAGATATATTTGTTCATTTATTCATTAAATATATATATTTGCAAATTGTATCCTTGTGAGAATAAAAAAAAAATTGGTTAAAAGACCTTAAAACTGAAGTATTTTTCCAGATTTGCTTTTAGATGTGCTTTTTTTTTATATTGTTCGTTTACACAAGATAAATTTGTTAGAAGAAATGTAAAAAGAATTCATGAATCCTCTCCTTTGAGACTCGCCTGTGATTGCTGCCATCAGTGTGTGTTCATGTGGGGGCACGGTCATGTGTAAAGTGTAATGTTGACTGCCAAACTATTATAGCCCATCCGAGATTCTCATAATGACTTTTATCAAAATACAAAATAAAGATATCGAAACGTTCTCTACAAATGCTGTTGCTTTATGAAGAAGCTATAAATGTTTCATGAGGCACCCCCCTTCCCACATGATGTAATAAAATATAAATTGAAAAAACAAAGTCCATTCATCAGTAAAATTGGGTATTAAAAATAATTTTGTTAATTTTGCTAGATATTATCTCATATATATAAATAAAATAGCTAATCTGCCCAATAAAAAGAATAATCAATGAAGGGTGGGAAGACTCTTAATGTTAACTGTAAAAAAAAAACTTCATTCATGAAATATAAAAAGAAATCAAAATTTGGCTGTCGCACTGTCCCAAGTTTCGTAAAAACTCTGTTTTTTTAATTGTGCAACACATACCTAATTCCAGTCACAATTCTTATTTGTCTAGATATTTGCCTGAATTACAGTTGACCTGCATTCATATAGTACGCATTTTTTAGACAACAAAATTTTCAGCAGACACCACTCTCAAATTCAGTGTGAAAAATTATGTAATTTGGTAAATGTTTGAAGTGGCAGAAATTGGTAATGGAAAAGAGTATATAGGGAAGAATCACGCAATTATGCTAGGCTCTCAGAATATACAAATTGTTTGCTGTACTATAAAACACTCCCACAACTCTGGTTCAGTTTGTTTTTTTAATTATATTATCTACTCCACCAGAAAATTTACACTGCTCAAGAATTTCAATAACACCTTGAAATCATGTGGTCAATATTCAAGTGAAATTTATGAATTTGTTCTATGCTGTGTTCCATTACTCTACCAGGTCAGAGTCTGAACACTCACAAATATGGTTAACCCAACCACATTCTCTATGTGCCTGTTCTAAGTCGGAAGCCTCTATTGCAGTGATGGTCGTTGGTTAATGTCCGTCTTATTGAATTATATTACTAGTACATTAACCATACTGGGTCCTTTTATAGTCGATACTACAGTATGGGTTTTCTCATTTTTGAGGGCTTTACAGTGGCTAAGTATATTTGCTTACATGTGCATCTACGTCATTTAAACTCTAGTGGGTAGTTGTGTCAATGGCAATGATAAGACATCTCATTCTTTCCAGTATATGGAGGACAAAACATAATTTGTTTTGTTACTCAGCTTAAAGAGGATAGAAATGAGGCAGGCGAGAATTCATATTATACCTGTGTTTATGTCTTGTACAAATATTTTTAGATTTTATTTTGACACCATGTATATATATATATTTAATCTACAATGTATATTTAGCAATTATGCACCTTGATCAACTTAACAATCACACCATTGCCCTTATAAATGATTGTTAGAGATTCTTTCAGTGCCAGTCATATCACCTTATTATTTTCCTGCCCAACCAATATCAATAACAAAGTACAAAGCGGATATACTATAAGCAGGAATAAATGGTATGGGATTTGCTCATTGTTGAAGGCTGTTCAGTGACCTGCAGATGTTTTTTAAATTTCTATGTCCTTTTGTCTCTTGTGGAGAGTTGTATCATTGGCAATGATACCATATTTTCTTATTTTTATAAGGAATGCAGATCATAATATGAAAAATGTGTAGTCGTCATACTGTTCATACACGTACGGGGGTTAGTAATTGATGATATGTTTTTTGTTTCTAGTGTTTACTAGAAAATCCATAAATTTCTAATTCAAAGACCTTAACTCTTGGTAATACATTTTCTAAAGAAAACAAACAAACAAACAAACAAACAAACACTCTTTTTCTGAATCATTGATCATAAACAAATATTAATACATTTTTTTTTTAAATGAAGTAAATATCATTATAACTGATTAATTGGGTCACAATAACTTATGCTATAAATTAACTATTCATTGAGTAATAAACAACTAAGAATGTCCAGTGTCATCTTAAAATTAAATTGTAGCTAATACGTCTCCTGTTTTAATATATTTTCGGAAAGCTTGAAAGTGTAGCTTCAGTTTGAAACATTTCCTAAAAATTTACATCTGTACTACAATCATACATGTATGGTTGTATTAGTTCTTGATCCTTTTCATTAATTCTGTCTTGAAAGGTACAAATATTTTTTTTCTTCTCCAGAGATGTGTCTAATTCTATCTGACCAGTGACGAAGTGTAACAATATGAAATTTAGGTTACACATAAATCATTGTAAATAGTAACTGGAAATGTACACTCAGGTATTGAGTAAAGCTGAAATAGAAAAATACAAAAATTACTAATCACATAAACTATACAGAACATGATCCCACAAGCAATAAACAGAATGCAAGTACAGCAGTTTTAACATTTATAAGTAAAAATCTAGGCAAAAGACAAATAATGTGTCAATAGAGCATCAATATATAACACCAAACTGTTCATGCTTTGCCCCATTCAAAGAAGAGTATGAGGAAAGTGATTGTTCCTCCAATGTTAGTCCACCCTACATAGAGTTAATGTTTTTTTCATTGAGCAAGTCCTCATTTTTAAGGCTAAAACTTTTTACATTATAAAAGGCATAAGTAAATATATATCTATCGGACTCGAACTTCTTTTAAACTGAGTTTTACTGTGCTTATTGCTATGTGTTTTTTTTTTCTACATTGGCTAGAGGTATAGGGGGAGGTTTGAGATCTCACAAAACATGTTTAACCCCGCCGCATTTTGCGCCTGTCCCAAGTCAGGAGCCTTTGGCCATTGTTAGTCTTGTATGTTTTTTAATATTAGTTCATTTATATGTTTTGGAGTTTAGTGAGACGTTCATTTTCACTGAACTAGTACACACTTCTTTTAAGGGGCCAGCTGAGGACCACCTCTGGGTGCGGGATTTTCTCGCTCCATTGGTGGCCTTCGGCTGTTGTCTGCTCTTTGGTCGGGTTGTTGTCTCTTTGATATATTCCCCATTTCCATTCTCAATTTTATCTGTTGTGCATTTTATCAGGATTCATTTTTTTCTTTATATTTTCCTCAAATCACAGGAATTTGAAATTTGTCATTTGTTTAAATTTGGTGAAATTATTTATGCTAGGTACCTGCATATGGTTTTTCAAGAACACACTTGCAGTTTTTAAATTAGAACTTTACTATTTTGCAGGATGTTTGTTCTTTTTAAAACAAGACATATACACTTCAATAGTTTGTATATAATAAGGATTTTGATGTTCCTTTAATTTTCCAGAAAATTAGAACTAGTAATTTTCCTAATGCAGTAATGAAGAGTCGTGTATATTCATTTGTCTTAGCTATAGCTAGTAAACAAAACAAAACAAAAAAATAACATACAGAGGCACATTTTTCAAGATGAAAGTATCAGAACTATAGAACACCAGAATCAAAATTGTAAATAAGGAAAATATTCTTCATAAATTGTTAATGTGCAAAACATGCAATATTGCTTATCATGTCAAATTTTAGTGTCCCATAACGCTTGAACGCAATCAGTGGAAATTAAGCAAAGCCTAATTCTTTATAATTTAGTAATTATATATAATTAAAGTTAACAAGATTTACTGACTATGATTTTTTTTCATTTTCTGTCAGTTGAGACATATTAAAAAGAGCAGGGTGTCAGATAAAACACGCATGCACTGTACTGTAGTGGTGAAACACCAGGGTATGTCATTCGACCTGAAAAGTTCTCAATTCGACCCTGAAAAAGGCAAAATGTTTTTAAAGTCTTCTCCTTTTGTTGTCTCTACTAAATAACAAATAAGTATAACATCAAACTTTTGTTACAAACACTTACCCTTGAACAGATGGTGAGTCCAGATTATTGAAATGAATGCACTAGCCCATCTGATTCCTTAGAAACATTTTTTGCAAGACCGCTCAATCATCAGGTTTTCAGAGGAATTGCAGAGGGATACAAATCGTCATTCATCCATATCTGTTTCCTAAAATAAAAAATGTTATAGATAATTGCAAATAACTGTAAAAATTATTATCCTAAACCAGATTTAAGCATATCTACTAGTATTACAAGAGCCTATGTAATATATAATCATGTAAGTTCAGAATTTATTGCATGCGTTTATTATTGCGACCATTGAAAACAGAACAAAAGTGCAAGATTTTTCACCAAATTTGACCATTGTTTACAGTTTGTTCCAATGTTGTAATGATACACTACTGTCCAAGATTAGAGGGAAAAAAGGAGGGGGGAGGCTTTTATTGTTTAATATGGTATGGGTTTTGCTTATTGTTGAAGACAGCAAAATAATAACCCATTTTTTTATGAATAAAATCACATAACTGTGAAACGTAAAATCTCAAATATATAAAAATTGAAAGGGAGCTTACGTCAATAGATATAAACAATTCACCAAAGTTTCATGAAAACAGCTGAAAGCATTTTTGAGTTATTGTCAGATAACTGGAAAAAATCCCTTTTTTAATGAACAAACCTCCCCTTTTTTTTAATGATTAAAAACCGATAACTCAGAAACGTTCAATCTAAAAATTGAAAGGGAGCTCATGTCAAAAGATATAAACAATTCACCAAAGTGTCTTGCAAACTGGTAAAAGTATCTTTGATTTATTGTCCGAAAACTGGAAAACCCCCCTTTTTTAATGAAAAAAAAAAACAAAACTTGGAAACTAAAAACCTAAAATTCATAAAAAAACAAAAGGGAGCTCAGGTCAATAGATATAAACAATTCACCAAAGTTTCATGTGAATTGGTTCAAGCGTTTTTGTGTTATTGTCTGACATGTTGACGACGGACGGACAGACGGATGTACGGACAGACAGACTGACAACGGTTACGGGTATACCATAATACGTCCCGTAAACAGGCGTATTAAACAAATATGATATACAAAAACAAATGATAGCCCGTTTTAATAAGGAGCAAAAAGAAAAATGCATCAATTTACCTGTTTAAATAATGAACCTTTCCTTATTCCAACCATTGCTTTTAATACTTCATCAAAGTGGGACTGGCACTCTGTATCTTGTATTTGACAGGTCAACTAAAAATAAGAGAAAGTAACTATTTAATACATAAACAGATCCTTTTTTTTTAACAGACATACATGTATAAGGACTGCAGGCTTTATTTTGAATTTCTAATTGATCCGTTTCAAATACTACCATGACTAACTTGTCCATTAAGAATTGACAGAATCTGATTTCATGGCTGTCATGGTTTAATTTAAGACACTGAAAACTGGACTAAGAGTTCTAGAAATTTTTTTTACATGGTGGTGGTTCAAGAAAATCTGCTGGTCCTCACTTTATTTCTATTGGAAAACACCAAACTTGCATCAGTCCTTTGAAAATAATTGGTAGTCAAAACCTGCAGACAACCACATTTTGAGAACTCTGGTATTTTAATACTATTTGTAAGAATTCAACCCTACACCATGTACACCAACCTTTGTTAAAATATATATTTAATTTAAAACCACAGCAACCATAAATAATTTCCTAAGGGAGCAACCATTTTAACTTCCAAAAGTTATGGTTTTCGCTACCGTTAGCATCAAATGAGCCTTAATTGTTTATCTCATTTTGTAGCTACTTGGCATCAAATAGAGTAAAATGTTTATCTTTAACGTTATTTACACAAATATTTTATGGTCATTCGCCATTTGGGGTACCCCATTCTTACCCTCTTAAAGTCCTGTAACTCTGGAATGACACAGCCAAAATGTTTTAAAATAAAATCTTGATATTGTTGTGATCATATTACATCAAATTTAAGTTATCTTACAAAGTGTTGACAGGCAGATGGACATCATGGACATTGGTACAGTTAATATGTCCCGTCTTCGACAAGCCTAGAAAAAGTCAAGTGATTGGAAATTTGGTAACAGGAACCATGTCTAGATAGATCATTTTGGAACAAAAATCACTCAACAATAAAGAGTGGACACGAATGCCCCCGCTCAAGCTTTTCAATTTTCCAAGTTAAAAAGGGGCATAACTCTACGATAAATGAATCACAACCGAAAGTCTGTCTGCATGATGGGGTTACTAGCAATTGTGTATGAGTTTCATAAAATTTGCATGAGACACACTAAAGTAATTGCGGAAACTAAAATTTGGATGGACAGACAGTCAAGGGTAACACTAAATGCCCTCAGTGCCTAGAGCAGGGCATAAAAAACACCCACAGATTTTAGCAATTCATTTGTCCAATGTAATTTATATGTTTATAGGGAACAACTTTAACCTTTACTAAGATTATGAATAAAATGCTTCGATGAACGCAGCCTGATACGACCGCAAAGGTCAATCCCTGACCAGTTGGGGCAAATTTGGACACAATATTCAAGCTTGATACCGTCTGAATTTGGATTGTGGTCAAATATTTGACATAATATAGATTTCTGACACAAAATAATTGTGGTTAAAGATCTTATAAATCCATTGCGCAATACTGTGCAATTGAAGATTTCTTCTTGAAACTTTTAAAAAATTCGAAATTTTAAACATTTTGAAAAAAAGTATGAATCCCATGAAAAAAAATCCGCCTCCCCAACTTTTTGAAACCCCCCTTGGAGCAATAACCCAAAAACTCAATCCCAGCCTTTCCTTTGTAGTATGGAACCTTGTAGTACAATTTCAGAGAGATCCATACACTTACACACAAGTTATTGTCTGGAAACTAGAAAAATGTTTGTTTTTGACCCTTTTTGGCCCCTTATTCATACATGTTTGGAGCAATCAACCCAAAACTCAATTCCAGCCTTCCCTTTGTAATATGGAACCTTGTGGTACAATGTCAGAGAGATCCAGTCACTTACACACAAGTTATTGTCTGGAAACTAGAAAAAATGCTTGTTTTTAGCCACTTTTTGGCCCTTAATTCCTAAACTGTTGGCCCCATAACCCCTAAAATTGTATCCTAACATTCTACTTGTGGTATTAAACATTGTGGTACAATTTCAGAGCAATCAAAATACTTATACACAAGTTATTATCCTGAAACTAGAACAATGCTTGTTTTGGGCATTTTTTGGGCCCCTAATTCCTAAACGGTTGGGACCATCATCCCCAAAATCAATCCCAACCTTCCTTTTGTGGTATTGAACCTTCTTAAAAATTTCATAGAGATCCATTCACTTAAACTAAAGTTATTGTCTGGAAACCAAAATGTCTTCGGACGACGACATCATACCATTATACGATCCCCAAAATTGTTTTGCGGTGGTATAAAAACTCCCAAGCCCCTATAACATTTACAAAAAATTAACACACACATTTTTTTGTTGCATTGTTAAGTCCAAAATTGTCTGATTCAAAAGTTTTGTTTTATTATATGGCAACACGAAATCCATTGATAGTTCCAGGCCCCTATAAAAATAATACAACATGTATGTGGTTTGATTACCAATCATTTGCCAATGAGAGAACTATCTACCTGAGACCAAATAAAGTAGATGTTAGCAACTATATGTCACTGTATATTATTTACTTGTATAAATTTATTCTGTAATGTGTTGGTCTCTAGGGCCTATATTTGTGTGGGAAAAATTTTGTTGATTATATAGGGAATCACCAAAGCATTACTGGAGTGGGCCCCCTCTTAGGCAGTCAGTGGGCCCCCACTTATGAAAAATTCTGGATCCGCCACTGCAGATTTAGTGTTAATTTACAACTACATGTACCTCAACATGCTCAAATAAAGCAAGCCTACATTGTTAGTATTTAAACCAAGACTTAACAGGCTGGTACATGTACATTAGCTCTGCTTCATGATTCGATCAAATTGAAATTTACATTGTACAGTATATATACCCAGCTAAAAATTGATTGTACCTAGATAGAACCCCCCTCCCCCAAAAAAAATATAAAGATGAATGGTTAGTACAAGCATATCCATTACTTGTCAAAGTAAAAAAAATAAGCTTTCTCTTGATATTTCCTGTTCCTAAATCCTGAATTTTAATGCCCTACTTTTCTGACTCAATATCAGATATTTTGGAATCAGATTTTCAGTAGCTGTCGTTTGTTGATGTGGTTCATACGTGTTTTTCGTTTCTCGTTTTTTATATAGATTAGACTTTTGGTTTATACCGTTTGAATGGTTTTACACTAGTAATGTTTAGGGCCCTTTTTAGCTTGCTGTTCAGAGTGAGTCAAGGCTCCATGTTGAAGACCGTACTTTGACCTATAATGGTTTACTTTAACGAATTGTGACTTAGATGGAGAGTTGTCCCATTGGCACTCATACCACATCTTCTAATATCTATATAATAGTTGTTTCTTAGAATCTTTACTGTAAATTCTTAAATAATTGTGCATTTATTATTGTGATTTTTTAAAGAAAGCACAAAAATATGAGGTTAATTTAATATTGCAAATTCTGTGACAGGAACATCTGCATACAGATACATGTATGTATTATGCCGATACCAGAACGTGAGTTTTTATAACTGAGGTACATGTATATAGATATCATCTGCATGCCTGCAGTGTTATTCTAATTTAAATACTAGATAACCATATCTTAAAAGAACATGTCAAGGTGGGCAGTCATGATTAACAAACTACATAATACATTCATTAGTCCAATTATATATTGTCATGAAAGGCTTCTTCATTTTTTTGCTGTGATGCCTTCAGAAGGCTTTACAGTAAAAAATCAACAAATCTGCCTTTCAAAAAACCATAATATTATAACCCAATTTGGACTATGCATTTAATTTGGTCAATTCTTTCAACAAGTATATAAATTTGCTATTGGTCATATTGATGACTTTGAGTACATGTGAAAAATACTATTTCTAAGATAATTTATACAAGGTGCAGGCATTTTTCAGAGAAAGGTGCAAGGTCCAGGATAAGTCCAAATAATTATGACATCTATGAAAGGATTTCATGCTGTATTTTGCTTTCGACGCTTTCAACTTCAAGTAGGAATCTATAAAAATAGGGTGTTGAAAAATACCCAAAGCCTTCAGCAAGAAATATTATAATCTGGACTTGAGACCGGAATTGGGTGGTAACATGTCATCATGGTCTGTTCCTGTGGGCTCCAAATTAAGGGATCAGGGTTCCTTGTGTCCCAGGCTCCAAATTAGGGGCTCATGGTTCATTCGAACAAGGTTGTGTGCCCAAGGCTCCAGTGTTCCGTCTCCATGCTTTGGAGGTAGGGATCCCGGCTCCAGCAATGTAGGCACCGGGCTCAGAAGCAACTGTAGAGCCAGTGTTTAAATTTACCAGACAGGTTGCCTACAAATCGTAAATTAGGAACGAATTACAGGGCGAGTGTTGAGAATAGGATCTTGACAAGATGCAGAGAACTTATTTCATTCGATATTCTGTTCATTTACTGACTAGATTCTATGAATTATTCTAATTTCATTTATTTTTTGCAGTCTACTTTCGTTTTGACCACGTGTATATCATACTTGCTAACACTGAACTCGTTTTTTCTTATACTGTGCCATTTTTCGCCATCTGAAAGGAATGATCAACAAACGAAACAATGTATGTTTCATAAATTTTACAAATTTGGTGTCTTAAACTTACTTGTCTTGTTAGATTTTCACGAAGAAGTGAACATATTTTCCGCAGCAAGGTGCTTTCCATTCTGCAAACCACAAGCATATTTTCGACGGCGATCGTCTTCTGATTGGTTGATCCTCAAAAGGAGGCAGGTCCCGCAAGCGGACAATCTCCGCAAGAAAAACAGCCAGTGTAACCGTTTACAATATAATTAAGGCACAAACATACAATATTCGCGTTTCAGTAAATAAATTAAATCATATTGATACCCGTTTTTAATTCAAATGCATGTATGTAATTTGTTATCATACATTTTTATCGATAGACGCAGCTTTCGGGCTCATCGCCATTAATGAATATATGAATATTAAATGAGGTCTTTGCGGAGTTACCTCCTCCTGACCAAATCTAATCGAAATTGCCTTAACATCACTGCGAATCTTTTTAAAGCTAGCCTTTTTTTCCTATAGCATAAATAGGTGCTGATGACGATGGCAGATTACTTTATTAAAATTATGGGTTATCATTATCTTTAAAAGAGAAAAAACTCTAACTCCTTATACTGCTTCTCAATGATACATAAACGCATAACCCAGAAAACTATTTTCCTCTCGAAAATTGAATTTGAAGATAGTCACAAAGAAACAAATGTTTATTTCTTATACGATAAATGTAGGTTCAGTTTCAAACAAGATTCTAAATTAGACTAAATTAAAATAAAATTGCGTACGGAATAGAAGACACCTTTTAATTTTTGTAGAAAACCATTCTACAAAACCATATCTTTTCTGGTGATACCTTTTTAAAGTTGAATGTAGCTTTTACTTTATCTTATATACATATTAAGGGTCGGGTCGTTTTTGTTCCCAATCGTTAGCTTCTTCTCAAGCAATAAATAACATAACATAACAAAACAGCACAGTTCGTACATGACTTCGTTTGATCTGTTGTATAAAAAGGTTGAACTATTCTTCTTTCAGTTGTCTAGACATCTAGGGTGTCAAATATGGACCAGAATCTGCATACTCCTTTGGATCACATGAGACCAAACCTTAGCTTTTGACCCTGCTTTACAAATTATGTACCGTGTTTTTTGTTCTTGTCATGAGTAGTATAGTGCTCTTGATGTCTACTTTTTGCAGTTTTTCTTTATTGTGTTTTTTAGTTGTATGACATATGGTCTAAGTATGCAAAGAGGGTTTTTTTTTTTGCCAACGTTAAATACGCGGTGTATCAGATTTGTCTAAAACGATACAAATGGGTCGGGTCCACAACTTAAATTTCTGATCAGAGTCGTTCTTATAACGTGTAAGTTGTTTTGAGACAGCGCATGAATGTGTGGTTGGAAGAAACAGACCAAAGTTATCTCTCAATGGTGTGTCTATAACTCCCGAAGGCATACACAATGACACATATTTGTATCTCAATTTTCGTGAGTTACTTGTTGGAGTCAAGAAAACGTCGCCTTTATAGGTGTGCATTCATTATATTAAGTTTTGAAGAAACAAAATCGAAGGAAGACTATTGCAGAACCTAGGGTACACACCATATTTTTCTGACAAACGGATTACATGACGAACACTAAGAAAGGAGCAATTACCTATATATGCCCTCGTATTTGGCAACTCAGTAACAATGAAACTATATCATAAAGCGTTTGCTGTCTATCAATCCGATGAACTTGAGTTTTTGTTAGATTTGTTTGGTTCGATCTTATGTTTTTTTTTGTGCTGATTACGCCACTCTGATTTTTTTATTTTGATTGCTGCTTTGTGTATTTTTGTTTTTGTTTTGTTTTTTTGTTTGTTTATACATATTTAGACCAACTAAAGAATGAAAACAGAATATTTTCAGTTGAACACATAGATTTATTTAAAAATGAATGAATAACAATTATCCTCCGTCCAACAGCATAACTATTTTCACAGTTAACAGTTAACAAACAAGTGGCTATTACCACTACGAAATGAATGTGAACTAGTTCAAATATAATCTGGACAAATACTGATCCATAAATATTCGTTTAACGTCATGTGACGGAATGTAATGAATGTTCAAGACAAAAATAACTGAACTATTAATAAGATAGGTTGGTTCTGCAAAGTAGTAAAGATCGACCCTGATACATGCAAAAAACGACACCCGCATATTTCAATAAAGTAGAATAGAAAACGAAATGAATTTTTTTTACCAAATACACAATGAATATTTTTGATAAGATGTCGTCAATCATTATGTTATCATTTGGTAAATACTTGACACTGTTATGTAAATACAATTATATCTTAAGGTTACAAAATGCAGTTACGAAAGATAAATGTTACTTAAAACAGGCAAAGTTGACCTTAGATGAATTTTGCTATTATTTTAGATATTTTTGTCATATAGCTCTTCAACTGTTTCGGTACTTATACATCCTCAAATTTCAAATGTTTGGCTTTGAGCGTTCCTGATGAAGGTAAATCCAGAAAAGCGCTTCGGACGCATGAAAATATCAAACGTGTTGTTTTCAATTTTGTAATAGAGATAATTTCAATAATTTATCATAATTGTAAAAATTATATTAATTTATCCAATTGTTCGAACTTTCAATTTCATGCATGTTAAATTGTCTATGAAACGAAGAGGCGAAATTCATAATCCCTTCAATAGTTATGTTATAAAGAGGCCAGGGCATTCCCTGTAATAAATCTGCGATAATTTAGAAAAATCGATTTCAGTGCAGATTTCAGAGATTTTCTGCCCAATTACGTTACAACTTATCTGGACACGGGGCAATACACGCCAAAAAGGTTGTCTTTGTCAATTACCAATGAGATTCTGTTATTTACTATTCTTTACACAAATTGTTTCCTATTGTTAATTAAAAACTAGTTCTTATAGTTTATGCCCGCGCAAAATATATGTTATAATGGTGGTCTTATACTTAAGACCACAATATTTTTAGGTAACACATGCTAAGTTCTGCTGTGCAAAATCCCTTTGCCAAAGGTTGTCTAGCAGAAAATAACTAACTTAATCATTATCAGGAAATACAAATTATATCATCATTTATTCAATACAATAATTAGATACACAAGAAAAATGTTTTAAAATTTTTCTGTATATGTGTTTGTATGTCAAAGCATTTACCTATATTCTCTGATGCTCAGTTCGAATTTGTTTTGACATTTCGAAATC
Organism: Mytilus californianus; assembly: GCF_021869535.1. Lineage (NCBI taxonomy): Eukaryota > Metazoa > Mollusca > Bivalvia > Mytilida > Mytilidae > Mytilus > Mytilus californianus. The sequence goes on from NW_026262712.1 coordinate 41,215,410, forward strand.
CCCCTTGTATACGCCCAAGCACACTTATCATTGCGTGTTAGTAATATGTCACTATCGATCAAGGTTATTCATGTGTATTGCTGTCAGCGATAATTATAGGATCATATGCATTTAGAAAATAAGCACGATTTCATCCGTCTTAACAGCGATTTAGCAGCAAAAAGCAGGTAAGTTGCAGTAACTACTGAAAAGGAGGATTAAAAACAAGTATTTAAACGAAAAATGTTACGCGTATGTAACACGTTGGCGAAATTTCGTAACGCAGAATTGCCGGTAACAATATTTTCGGCTAAACAACGCTATCAAAGCATAATTAAACGTGCATAACAACATGATTAATTGAAAGTGATATATACATATATATATATATAAAGGCTTCATAACCAGTTTTTGTTGAAAAAAAAGCTACTGAAAACTAGCACAAGTTAAAATGTAATCAAAATATTTCGTATCGTAAAGGTGTCACACATTAGACACAGATACATTTGCTATTTCCGCTAACTCTTTATTGTCAATCAAAAAGTGTATGTCCTTCCTAAGGAAGACAACTAATCAATGAATCTGTAACTGCAGGGTGAATGACGGAAATTCGCAAATCGACATTTGATAGAGGGTGCGTTAATCACTTTGTTTTATGTTTGTTACTTGTTTGCTGCCTCATTGATGTATACAATTGATCTCTTTTAATTCATACAATCGTAGATGTTAGTGTTTTGACAACATGAGCGTCACATTTAAAGGGCGTATTTTCAAAAACATTCGACATTCCCATATGATAACCAAACGTTCTCCTCATGTTGACCTTGTCCTTTATACGTATGAGCCAGAGATTGGGCAATGGCTTATCCTTACGAATGCAAAGAAACTAGCATCATCCGTCTATATCACATTCCGCCATTTAGATGATAGATCTGCACTAAATATTTTAATATTTGATGACAGAGTTGAACTTATCTATTCATTCGAACTTGAAATAAAAGATACTTCAAATGCAGTTCAATCTGCCGCATATCTTAACTTATCTCTAGAAATTAACAACGAAGGTTGGTTGTTATGAAAACTTTACATCAAAAAATTCTGATTCAACTTCAGAATTTTCAATTTGTATGTAGCACCATTCAAGCAGTGCCTGCATATACGGTTTTATTCAAAGTCGATACGATATTTCTGGATTTATATATTTAGAAATTGACATATCATATATTCACCTGCCTATTAATGAAAACTGTACGTTTTCTCTAGATGTCTTATAGTTAGTGTTAATGTTTTATAGTCGATATATCATAATAAATGATACAAGTGTTGATTATTATTTCATGAACAGTCAGTTATTTTACTGTAATTTTCAGGCAAAACCAGATAACCAATCATGTATACTTTTTAATGGAATAGTTCCTTTGTCTCTGTTAATTTAGTTTGTGGTTTTATACATGTATGCTATCTATACATCTGGTATTCTAATTAATATCAAAACTATCTACCAAAATTAGTTCAACGGGATAATTTTAACTTACGAAATAAATTATCTAATGTTTGATAATATCAGCAGAGTAAAAGTCTCATTATCATCATATGACTATACATTGAAAGTCCCATTATCATCATATGACTATACATTGAAGACCCATTGGTGGCCTTCGGCTGTTGTCTGCTCTTTGGTTGGGTTGTTGTCTCTTTGACATATTCGCCATTTCCATTCTCAATTTTATGTAGCTATACGTTATTGATATTTTTAAAAATTACAAAGAATAATAAAAAAAAAAAAAACAATGCGGGGAAATTACAGCACTTAAATGTGAGTTTGAACTTTGCTCATCGAACGTAGCTATGTTATATAGCGTAAATTACACCGGTCCAGTTTTAAAATGCTGAATACAATAAAATTGGCAGGTTGATAGTAGAAATTGGATTATAATTTCACAGCGTTTAATGTAGCCTTTTCATCTAAATTTGGGTTTTTGGTGTAGAATTAGAATAACAGGTAAAAAAGCTTTTTTGAGACCTCGAAATTGAAAGTATTATCCTTTTTCTTTTATTTAACTATTGTTAATCAATAAAAAATCACAAAAAAAATAATTGTGCTTTGGTACTGGCTGTTATCAAAGAGAGACAATTAAATCTCAATATCAATGTGTTTTAATCACAGGAGAGATAAATCTTGTTACATGAGGAGTTATCTCATCAACTATAGTCTATTTTTTAAAACATCTTCTAGGTATTTAGTTTGCTTACCTATGTTTTATAATTAGTTCCTCACTTTGGAACCGCAAAGTAAACTTTAATAAAAACCCTTAATATTTATTTGCTATGTAACCTTTGTGGATTTAAAAAAAAAAAAGATTCATTATAGGGTAATAAGGGCGCCATCAAATAAATAGGTAAGAATAACAATTTAGGACATTGAAACATTCAAAATTCAATTGAGTGTATGAAAGTCTGATTCTTTTTCAATTTATTCTATAGAAAATTTTAAAAGTGACTATGAATTTATTGAAAGAATATTTATTGAAAGAGTACATTTTTATTATTTTGACAACACATTTGTGAAAAGATATTTTGTATTGTTCTTGTATGCGTTGAGGCCATTTATATAGTTGGCAGTAACAAATACGCATGGGAGTTAAAAACGAGATGTGTTAAAAAAATGGCCATTGTTAAAGCAAAAGTCCTGACTCGTAATTTTTGCATATATGAAACAAATCAGGTAGTATAATAAATTGTGTGGCCAAATGATGGGTTGTTAATGGGTGCGAGTCATTGTGACACTGATAAGGGGGTGGACAGAATTATGGGAACTAAGGAATGAGAGGGCTGGAAATGGGAATTGGATAGATGAAAGCTGGAGTCAGGGTGGTGTTAACCGTGAGGAAATGGTTGTTAAAACAGGGATAATTCATGTTGACGATAAGATAGGAGTGCAGAGGAACAGAATACGGAGTGGAGTAGGAGTTTGGGGAGAGTTTTGTCCACAGACATTTCATCGATGTTTATAGTCTTCGCCTAGTCAGCCTTGCATAGCGCCTTCTAATATATTTTTAAAGAATTTAATTCGATATTATAATTCCAAACAACTTATATAAAATGATTAAGTCTTTCAACGAAGGTTATAAATGATTAGCAAGGATGCAAATACTAAACTCTAGAACCTAGATAAATATCTTTAACAAATGAATTCAAAATAGCAATATGTATACAATTTAACAAATATGTACTGAATAAGTGTCATGTAAATCGTTAAATATAGAAACACACAATTTCTATTTCTAAACAAAGGAAATAACAATTACATGATAATCCTATCTGCCAAATGTATTTAGAAATAATTTGTTTTTATCAACAATTACTAATTAAAACAAAAACACACACACTGAAGATAACATGTGTTTTAGTAGCAACAACTTTATTGTTAATAATCAACTGCCAACCTGTACCAGAAACAAACACTGGTTTGGAACAAACTATACACTACGAACGACAACTCGACCTAGTATGTTACTCTTATTTGTTGATAATATAAACAAAAATTAATTTTAAAAAAGCGGTAATATATAGCAATTAATAAAAATCAGAATGCCGTAGTAAAAATCATCAGGAAATTGATCTGCTTTGCTGCCCGGAGATGCCGATAAGTGAACTTGTACAAAATCATGTTTTCAGGGGAAGTGATGAATTGTCCTTGCCAAAATAACAATTAATTCAGGTATCTAACATTGTTAACATATATTGATACCACGATAATACATTGATTATACTGTCTTGTTAAATATACCTTATTGTCAAAGAATGCAGTAATAGTGTCGTCATCGACGGCCAAAGAAAAAACCGATATGATAAAGCATGCAATTCCGATTATTAAATTCTAAAATTGAGTTATCGTCCTTTTCGCGCCAGACGACTATTGAAAAGGCTATTTAATGATTATTGGCGTAGTTTTTGGGAATCTTATTCATTTCATTGTATTGACCATATTAAAGTTGAATACATTTAGCATTGTAAACTACATTATGGAAATAGCAAATGCTATCACACATTAACCTTGAACAAACTTGCTATTTTTGAATATAACAGGAAGTGTTGTTTACCTCACAGCGTTGTTTAGAATAACGTTAGTTCGCATCAATCTTTATTTAATAAGAATTGCTTTCGGCATCAAGATTTGGCGATAGGTTGCAAGTATTTCAATTTTCTTTCAGTTGGCAGAAATTGCAACCTATAATGACAGACTTGTTGTTTTATTATTATGAATCAACGTTTGCTGATAAGCATAGCAAATACTATTATGAATTCCTTTACATTGATAAATTCAACAACACTTAACGTTATCTTGATGGTATGTTTTTGTTAAATAATCAAGAATTTTCCAAATGAACTGCCAACGTTACACAAAGGAACTTACTTTTAAATCAATTGAAAAAAGCAAAACACTGTTCTTTCGTCGATTTATATAATCCAGATTCACATGAGAAACGCTAAAAAGAATAATTTCAACATCAGGATGGATTTTTTATTCACTATTGTACATTGTCTGTTTTTGAAACTATAATGTTCCATTTGCCCTATTTATATATTCCAACGTGTTCGCTATTCTCGTGTCTGAAAAGAAGTTTTAGATACCAATTAATGCATTCTACAAATGTTTTATGTATCACTGGTAAATAATGAAGTCAGGAATTTCGTTACCACACATTATTTAAACCGTTACTAATGTTTTTCATAGGTACAAAACAATTGTTTTGGGAGTATGGCTTTACTTGTAGAAAATTAATTACGAAAGGGAGAGCACCTCTATTTGTTACGATGAAGTTGTTTATAGGGGTAAATTCAGTAAATAAATATACGTCATCAGGGACCGCCCATTTGGGGGAGAGCTTTCTGTATAAAACTGAAGTCATGTGCTCTTCTGATTGGTAGATAATGTTTGTAATAAATATTTTTTGATAGATGGATAAAAACTAGAGTTGAAAAAAAATAAAAAATAAATGCTGAATGTACTAAATTTTTTTACTACAGAGTTGAAAAGTAATGGGGGTCAGTGAAGGAATTAAGTGCGAATCTACAGTGTTTGTAAACAAGGCCATGTGAATGCCCAAAAATGCCGCATGACCCTATGTTTTTATTGTTGCAAATGATAGGGCTACATTTGTACTTTCATGAATGATATATGAAATTTTCTAATTTCTAAAGGTAAATCAGGTATAAATTTAATTCAAGACATAGATTAGCATTACAGTCAATGGGAGATTTTTTACTGAATTTACCCCTATAGGAAAATATGCATTCTGTCACTGTACTTGTCCAAGGCCACACAATAATCACAAAACTTATTTCCTGTGTATATTAATGTAATGGAAGCATTTTGGAACCATTTGAAGTTGTTTTTTACACAAATTTCTATGTTTAACTCGGCTATCTAAGATGTACTGAGTGTACTGTGAGAGGAAGCATGGGGTATATGGTAAAAATCAGATTTTGTGTCCAGATTGAAAGAAACAATAGAAATTATGCTTGAGAGTTATGATATCAATGAAAGGCATAAATATTCCCCCCATTTTACAACACATTTTGCACATATTTCTCCTCATTATGTGTAAAATCATATGGAAAATCAGAATTACCTCCCTTTGACAGTGTATTTTTTTTAGCTGTGTTTCACCATGTTAAGTTGTAGAACAAGTTGTAAATAAGCACTTTTCAAGTATTTTAACACTTGAATAATCTGACCGCATGAAGATATTCATTTGTTTTAACATAACGCATTGCGTTTCTTTATTTAAAAAAAATTGTAGATAACTTTTTATGTTTACATGCCCTTCATCTATGAAACTAGTGTTGAAATGTTTGTAATTGGATTACTATGTTAAATAATTGCTTTTAAATATTCTAAATTGTTACTTTAATCTTCCAAATGCAAAGTTTGGTCATACCCAGTCTTATTTTTTCATATTTGGCACTTTTTTCTACTTCAGTTTTGTCTGTCTAGTTTTGGCGAAGAAACCATCCTGATGTTGGGGTAACAGGAATTTCTGCAGAGTGATTGTTAATGACATTTTGTGAACTTTACAAGTAATTAAAACACAAATTTAGTTAAATGAAACATAATTGTTGGTTTTTTTTGTATGAAACTGCTTAAAGAAGCCTTTGAAAAGTGTTTTTGTGGTCTTTTCAGGGTATTTAATTAAAAACTTCCATATAAGGCAAAATTTAACTAAGAGTACATCAAGACTTTAGTTTCTAGATGTACTTGCAATACTGGTCAAAGCAAACACAGAAAACAATTCATATTTATTAAGCATAGTATTTTACACCATTCTTTTACAAACAGTCAATATGCAACTTTATATACCAAATATACATTGGCCGCAGTATGGGCTGTAGTATAAATTTTCCTCTATCTTTACAAGTTCAGCATTTATGAATGTTGTATTGAAACTGGAACTTGAAAATTGGATACATTACATGATTATTACAAAAAAAGAGGGAAAAGCTACTAAAAAGTCCCTTATAGGGGTAAATTCAGTAAATAAATATACGTCATCAGGGACCGCCCATTTGGGGGAGAGCTTTCTGTATAAAACTGAAGTCATGTGCTCTTCTGATTGGTAGATAATGTTTGTAATAAATATTTTTTGATAGATGGATAAAAACTAGAGTTGAAAAAAAATAAAAAATAAATGCTGAATGTACTAAATTTTTTTACTACAGAGTTGAAAAGTAATGGGGGTCAGTGAAGGAATTAAGTGCGAATCTACAGTGTTTGTAAACAAGGCCATGTGAATGCCCAAAAATGCCGCATGACCCTATGTTTTTATTGTTGCAAATGATAGGGCTACATTTGTACTTTCATGAATGATATATGAAATTTTCTAATTTCTAAAGGTAAATCAGGTATAAATTTAATTCAAGACATAGATTAGCATTACAGTCAATGGGAGATTTTTTACTGAATTTACCCCTATAGACGTGGAACAATTACAAGTAACTATGGAACGCCACAGCTGTCTTATGTGGTGCTCTGACATTACGTGAAGTGGTTTGATCATTACTTGATGATATTTTGTTATTACGTAATATGATTTTGACATAACTTGATGATGTTTTGATACTGCTCAATATGGTAACGTCATTACTTGATGATATTTTGATATTACATGATATGGTAAAGCAATAACTTGTTATGGTTTTGTCATTACTTGATATGTTTTCAACATTATTTAATGTGGTTATGTCGTTAGGCAATGTGGTTGTGTCATTAGGCAATGTGGTTTTAACATTACTTGATGTCTATATGGATTTACGTAATGCAATTGTGTCATTACATGATGTGATTCTGTTATTTCGTAATGATGTTGGTTTTATTATTTTTATAAGGCTTTTACATTACACTGCATGATATGTTTATTCCCGTTTTTGATGTGGTTTTGCCACTCTTTGATGTGGTTATGTCATTACTTGATGAGGTAAAACCGCGTGACAGAGCCGGAAATACCAGTAACCGCCATATTTTCAAAATGGAAGAAGTTTTAAGACAGTGCAGATTTGAACGCCTTATACCAGTTTTCCAAAGGGAAAACATTTCTCCTAACTTAGTTTGTAAACTGTCTTCCTTTGAATTGCAATGTTTGGGTGTGTCTAATAGCCAAGAAATGATGAAATTGAGAACATATTGTATAAAGTATAGTAATGTGCAACCAGACAGATTGCGACGTGGAGAAGCTGGGCCACCAGTTTACGAGATTCCAAAAGAAATCATTGCATCACTCATTGAAACTGGGTTTAAAATAAGTGAAATCGCTAAATTGCTGTCAGTATCGGAAAGTACCGTGTACAGGCGAATGCGAATGTATAACATCAGCAAAGTAAATTTTACTGACATAAATGACAATGAATTGCAACGTGAAATAAATGATCTACTAACTAATTTCCCAAGATGTGGTGAGAATATGTTGCAGCAAATGCTAAAACAGAAAGATATATGGGTAAGTTACGTATAGAATGCATTATGACATGTAATAAAAAAGTAGAAAAAATCAATCCGAACACAAACAAATATGATTTTTTCAATCCGGGTCCGTTCGCGCCCAATCACGTTCGCCCCCCTTTCACTTTCGCACCCTACACGTTCGCACCCTACACGTTCGCGCCCAATTTTTATTGGTTTTGTGTTTAATAATTTGTAAACGAGTTTTGGTAAGTGTATTACTATTAATATATATTTTTTCATTGTTTCTAAATAAAGTGAGATTCTGACAAGGTTTTTTTTGTGTCATGTTAAATGTATTGCTATACACATTTTGTTTTTATTGTTTTTAAATAAAGTGAGATTCTGACGACCAGTATTTTATTTTAGTGTTGAATAATTTTTAATCATGTTTTGGTTAGTGTATTGTTATAAATATTTTTCATTGTTTCTAGTAAATAAAGTGCGAATCTGACAACGTTATTTTGGTGTTGAATAAATGGTAAGCATGGTAAGTGTATTGCTATAAATATAGGGTACGAACGTGTAGGGTGCGAACGGACCTAGGGAGCGAACGTGTGGGGTGCGAACGTGTAGGGTGCGAACGTGTATTGGGCGCGAACGGACCCGATACCGGGAACGCTCAAACCCTTATTTTCACCGACTATGTATGGGATCAGCATTTAAATTGTTTCCTTGAAATTTTAATATATTTTCAAAGGGATTGTTGTATGCATTATAACTTTCATTTTCCGGGTTTTTGTCTTGCCTGCGACGAAAGTCGCGGAAGACGAGACATATAGGTGTTGCTTTTCCGGCGTTGTCGTTGGCGGCAACAATTGTTCAGTTTTCTGTTCCAGTCAGTTTGATAGGAAGTACTTGTTAAAGATCAATGATTATTTTCTCTAAAATTGTATTACTAACAGTACATGTCAGTTTGCCGACTATTTCTTAGCCCTTCAACCTAGGTCATGGTCCATTAAGCAATTGAACATTTTGCTTACGTTAGTTTGATAGGTACTGCTTGTGATATTTTCTTTAAAGTTGCATTACTATCAGTACATATCAGTTTGACAACTATTTCGAAGCCCTGTCCCCGAAGGTCATAGACTTTCAATTAATTACCAATTTTCAATGTTTAGTGTTCCGCTTAAGTTAGTTTGATATGAACTACAGATGAATGACAATGGTATTTTCTATAAAGTTGCATTACTATCAGTACATCTCAATTTATCGACTTTTTCGAGGCCCTGTCCCTAGGTCATGGTCCAGCTACTTTGAATTAATGCGCAATTTTCGTGTTAAGTTTTCTGCTAAAATCAGTTTGATAGGAACTACTTGCGATAGATCAATGATAATTATTCTCTATAAAATTGTCTTCTTCTGAATGTTCAGAGTGCAGACGAGACATATCTCTGTGTCAACAGTTTATTTTTACATATATTTTAGTTATTGTACGATGACTTCAGATCGAATATGCGTCTGGTAACTCGTGACTGTCTGGTAAAAGTACTAGTATTTCAAAACGGTTCAACGGGACGTCTGCGTCAAAATATAATAAAAACGTCGCTGGAAGTGTTGAAACACCATTACAAATAATCGCATACTTAATTTATATCTATATGAAGTTAATTTCGTTAGAAGTTATAAAATGTTATTATTCAAACTGTAGCAAGGGATTAAAAAAAAGGCAGGTGCATGTGAGCTATGTCATCATTCGGCTTTAATCGTCGTCAGTAAATAGCTTTATTTGGTCATGTTTACTCTACTTCACTGAAAACGTTTGGACAATCTTTAATGGAATGGTCCGTAGATTTACCATTTAAAAGATTTGTTCCAAAGTTCCATGCTCAAACTAACTACCGTTTTTAGGACTTTAGGTTGGCTTCACCTGTCGAAAACTTATTCCAAACGTAATAGGACACCCTAATTTTACTGTGACGTTGTAACCGAGCCCGTAAATTTATATACTTTCCGGGTAATGTTATCAATCCTTTAAATAAACTTATTCTAAAAGTTACCAATTCAACACTGTAGTTAGATCTTTATATATATAATTGTTTTAATCGGTATAAACATTGATTTTGTTATAAATAAATTCAAACCCACTTGAATACTATTGTTGTACACATATGTGTGTACACTCACGATCCTACAATCTGGCAATACCTATAATTTAGCATTACACAAGGCCATGTTTTTCTCTGAGTGTTTATGACGTTTTTAGACTAAATCCATTAGATCTGTACCGATTGATATTTTAGTCTTAGATTCATGAATTTTTTTACTAGCTTTGAACCAGCTTTCATGTTCTCTCAGATCTGTACTTTGTGTTTTGTGTACTTTTGGTATGAATTTTTTGTGTTTTGTATCGCCGGATCTGGTGAGTTAAGCCCTTCAACATATTTTTATAATTCAGGTTCTTATGTTGTGCTGTTACACCACTGTCCCATGTTAGGGGGAGGGTTTGGCGCCAGCAAACATGTTAACCCCACCACATTCTATATGCTTGTCCCAGGTCAGAAGCCTGTTATTCAGTGGTTGTCGTTTGATGCTGTATATCATACTAGTTATAAGGCCGTTAGTGTTCTCGTTTGAATTGTTTTACGTTTGTCATATGGAGCGTTTTATAGTTTACTCTGCGGTATGGGTTTTGCTCATAGTTGGAGGCCGTACGGTGACCTATAGTTGTTAATATCTCATCATTAGGTTTCTGGTAAAGAGTTGTCTCATTGGCAATCATACCACATCTTCTTTTTTTTTTATTGTGTATAGAATTCGCTGTGTTGGAACTACAATAAACTTTTGACGAATTTGAGTTCTTGGACGTGGGACATTAAAAATCTACATTAATACTTTATCTGTGATCGCGGCATCAGTGTAGTTCCAACCATTTTGTTTTCAACATTTTCACAAGCAACATATTTATATACTAGACAACAAAACTAAGGACGCAACAATTAACTTCAAAAAGGGGGGTATGTGTTTTTTTTATTGAGTCAGAATTATTTTTAGTTTCTCGACGCTATCAATCAAATCATTTTTTCAAAATATAACACTATAAGGTATTCAGAATATTTATTTTTGTCATCAGCTTGACTAGAATATTTATTTCATCAAAATGGGAATCAGAATATTTTTTTTAGATTAAAAAAAAAACATAACCCTCCCCCAAGTTAAATGGTCGTTCTCTAACGATACGAAAGTTTGATCTGAAATATTTTGAAAAAAATATAAGAAATCAATTTGAGAAGAGAGTGCACAGATGATTAAAAGAATCGAACCCTGTCGAAAAGTGAGCAAAAAAAATGTTATTGAACATGCAAAGGAGTCACATTTTTTTTGGCAGAAATTAAACTGATGACACAAATCGGAACCCAATTGCAAATGAGAATAGAGCATTCAAATGTTTGAGAAGGAATTCAAAATTATAGTGAGACCATTTTGTGTTTCAAGTTTAAGTTAAAATGTCGGATTTTGAAAATATTTTGGTAAAAGGGTGATCTCTGAAGTCTAAATTTTACAAACAAATAATTTCGCGGCTTTTGTCTTCTATCAATATTAAACGTTAGACCAACTAGACAATTTTTAAGCTTATAAGTATCGTGTATTAAATTTCATCATACATGGAAAATGCATTTCCTTGTATCGTATTTTTGACATGTATATTTCACTTATTCATCATATTTATTATATTTATATAAATATTGTAATTCGTCATATCCATGGTTGTTCATAAATATCACTTTTGTCTTTCAATTGTCATATTTTCACTCTGCAGATTCCAAGGTCTAGACTGCGAGAGAATTTATGTAAACTCGATGAAGACGGGATAGCCGAAAGAAAACGCGGTCGTCTACATCGAAGGGTCTATAACGTTCAGGCACCTAATCACCTTTGGCATGTTGACACAAACCACAAACTTATACGATGGCGCTTTATAATTATAGGCGGAGTTGATGGTTTCAGTCGGCTAGTAACATTTTTAAAGTGTGAAAATAATAACAAAGCCGAAACTGTTTACAAGTCTTTTATGGATGGTGTAAAGGCCTATGGGATGCCTTTACGTGTTCGATCTGACCAGGGAAGAGAAAATATACTTATAGCTGATTACATGCTTGCAACAAGAGGTCCTGGTAGTATGATTACTGGAAAATCGGTGCATAATCAAAGAATCGAGCGATTATGGCGCGATGTGTATGAAGGAGTATTGTCATTACATTACGATCTCTTTTATTTCATGGAAGATCAGCACCTTTTGGACATTCTTAACCCTGTACATATTTATGCACTACACTATGTATACTTACCCAAGATAAATGAAAAGTTGAATATCTGGCAAGAGGCATGGTCAAGACACAAACTAAGAACTGTTAAAACGTCTCCACTCTGTTTGTGGACCGCCGGAAATATTAATAATCTGATCACCTTTCAATTAGATGACCGAGCAAATTATGGTGTCGATGGCACTGTTGATGATAATGAAATAGAAAGCAACCACGAAAGGGCGGATTTGAACCCAAGACCAATTTTTTCGTCAGAGATTATTCCTGTTAGCGAGAGATGCCAAGAACAATTAATATTACATTGTCCTTCTGACTGGACATCTTCGAACTACGGAATTGACATATATTGTACAGCTCTTGACATTATCAAGCGATACTGAAAAGTATCGTCTCTGTTTGAAATCAGACTCACTCTCTGTACACATATGTGTTTTATCATATGCTCATTGAAAAGTATAAATACAATGGTAATTGAAATATAATAAATAGCTACATTGTATCTTATTATACAACAAATATATGCGCTTTATACCGAGGCCAAGGGTCAACTGTCAAGAAATTATTACTTATAGCATATTAGAGACAAGAATAAAAAAATCAAAAGCTTCAAAGTTTTAAAAAAACCTTGCAATTCATGACGAGAAAAATAGTTACTTAGTTTTCATCAAAAATGAGATTCAAACTTTTTTGATACAAAAAACGTTGACTTCATCGCTACCATACAAACATGTCCGCAAAGTCAACCAGAAAACATATAAATTCACTTATGTGATAATACATTTAATGATTTTTCACGTTTGCATAAGTTATGTTACAGTAAAACTATAACAGATAAAGAAAAGGCACTGGCTACCATCATCAGCAAAAAGTAACAAGAAAAAATTATTATTGCTACTTACGATACTAATAGCCGAAAAATATTTCCGGAGAGGGACCCGATTTCTAACGGAAATTTCAGTGTATTGTTGTGTCTTTTGCCAAATTGGTCTTAATTCTTTTTTGCTATAATATATGGTTTTGTCAGTTTATTTCCAACTTACGAGTGTGAATGTCCCTTTGGTACCTTTCGCCTCTCTTCAACAATATCATTTTTTTTGCTACCTGCAGTTATTGATATCCGCAAAATATATTTAGACGGACACTGATAAAAAAAAATGTTTGATTTGCGAACAATCTGTGAAACAAATTTAAACAATAACATGAAAAAATCTTCCAGATATATTGACTGATATGTTCGATTTTGCCACAGGAGGGTCAATTTAAACAACTCACTATTCCTAAGTTTAGATATGAATGAGCAATATGTCCAATTTGTATTCGGTGAAAAGTTTATTTCCTTAAAGATTTTAATGATAAAATTCAACGGTTCCAAGATGCAATTTGTGTGCTGTTGCATAGAAGTTCTTGTAAAAAACAAGATGTCGCTGAAGGATATAGCAGATTGGAACTGTTTAGTATGCTGTTTAGAAGTGCATATTTAGATCTATATTTTGTGACGGATGTCTGAAGTGTAAACTGTAAACATCATAAATGATCAGCAAGACGATCTAGAAATAATAGGCCAGCAAAGCTGAACTTGTCAGTCGACCCTTAATTTTTTGGCAATTTTGACAGAGTTAAGTAGATAAGGCAAAGGGCAAACATAAACAGTGCAGAAGTTGGAATGTCTCACCTACTTTACTTACGATTGAACACATGTTAAAAGTCTGTTAAATGAAGGTATTACTACAAGTATCACATATAATTAACATTATCAATGATCCGATCCATGTAAATAAGGTCAAGGTCAGATCCCTGACAGACAGACATGTTCACCTTACAATCATATCATACACAGCATATAAATAGCCCATTGCTTAGATAATATGAGAAACAGGCCTTCTTAATTATATCTACTTATTACGAAAACTGAACATTGACCAATGAACCATAAAATGAGGTCAAGGTCAGATGAACCCTGCCAGACAACAGGTACACCGTGCAATATAGTTTACCTATTTCTTATAGTTTCTAAGAAAGATATAACTAGGAAAGGTTAATATTGACTGGTGAACTTTGAACATGAGGTCAAGTTCAGATGAAACCTGCCAAAAAGACATATACACCTTACAATCAATCCATTCACCAAGTACAGTTAACCTATTGCTCAAAGTATCTGAGAAACTGAATAAAATGAACCATAAAATGAGGTCAAGCTCATATGAAAATTGCCAGACACGAACCCTTACAATGATTCGGTACACCTCATATGGACCTTGATCACTGATTCATTAAATGAGATAGAGTTTAGGTGACCCTGTCTGATGGACATATAAGGCCTTGCAAGAATCCAATACAAGTATGTCAAATATCATATTAGTCATATGAAGCAAGTATTTCATATGAAAAAAATTGTACAGCAGTTGCTGAACCATGGAAATGAAGTCAAGGACAATGGTCATATGACGGACAGAAACTTTGTAACTGTTTTACAACCCTAGATCAACAAACTAGTTAAGGCATTACTGGAATAATAAAAGCTATTTTTTTTTTTATATATAAGCTTGTTGGCCGAGTGGTGTTGCCCCAATGTCACAGAAGCAAGTGCTTGAATCCCACTGAGGGAAGAACAAAAATTTGCTATCACATCTAACATTCAGTGTTTTGCTAAATTTCAGACAAAAGATAATCAAAATATGTTTCATCAACATCTTTTAATGTCTGCAAATAAACAACAAATAATGAAATAACATCAACAATTTCCCACAGAATTATGTTTTGGTAAAATCAAAATAACATTTTACACCAACCCAAATATTCAATAAAGTATTCTGATGTTTGACAACCAATTCATTGCATTAAGTTTATTTTTATTTTGGTACAAACCTTATTATCTGCAAAAGTAGTTACTTTTATAAAAAGGATATTTCATATAACATTTATTCCATGTTTGGTTAAAGATGCCACAGAGCTGTTCCATTAAAACCCATGTGGTACCCATGCTGGGCAATAAAATTGAAATGGTGTCACCATCCATAGAAGCTATTTTTAAATTTCTTGAAAACCTGATAAAAACACCCACCCTTAGATGACATTATTGAAGTCCCTTCTTTATGGTTTGAGTATGTTTAATGGAACAACCCTCAGTAGCTTAAGACAAGATGTAAAATGTTAACAAAGACACCAAGTAATGGCATATGCTCACCTTGCTATTTGCATGATGAGGCAAAAACCTTAAACAAGAGGCTCTCAAGAGCCTGAATCGCTCACCTGTAATTATTGCTTAAATCTTTCATCAATGATTATTTTTGCTAATTATACAGCTTAAGTTTGGTAGGAATTGGTTCAGTAGTTTCAGAGAAGATGTTTGAAATAGTTTACACCAGACAGACGCAACAGACGCTAAGTGATGGCTAAAGCTTACAGTTCCTTCTAAACGGTGAGCTAAAAAGTGGAATAAATACATTTTTCACAGGCACTTCAACGCAAGGGGATATATATTTATATATAGAAGATACAATTTAATAGCATTTCTTAATGCTTGCCAATAAAAAACAACAAATAATGAAAAATCTTCCAACAGATTTCTGTTATAGCATTTATGCTAAATTATAGAAAAAAACAACATCACGCATCAGCATATATTCGATATAAAGTTATATGAAATCAGGTCAATGTCCAGTGAACCCTGTCTGACATGTATACCTTGCAATTATTCTATAGAACACATATAGATATATCCTATAACTGGAAAAAAACAATTGACAAACAATAACCTATAGTTATTTGTTATGTCTGAACAATGAAAATGGATATATGTTAGACAGCAAAATCAAAACATAATGCATTTATATGTAAGATATAAAGCCTATCGGTATTCTTCATTCAGAATTCATGCCATTGCTAGATTTTCATCCCTATTCCATCCCAATTCTGTGACAAATGGCAAGGAATAAAACTGTTTTTACCACAGATTGTGTTTCAATTTTCACAAAAATAATTTCTGATATTTCATGTATTTGTATTAGTTTTAAAAAATCAATGAAATTAGCATGTTATGCATACACATGTATTTACAATTTTTTGTTGAAAGCCAAGCACTAAGAAGATTAAAAATTTTTCCATCAAAATTACTCCTTAATTTGTTTAGATCAATTATGCAAAATGTTTGAGATAATCTTGACTTATGGACAAGCAGACCATACAACAGGAACAAAAGGGCATCAATAAAAAGTCATTTGTATACTTAAGTCTCCCTACAAAATCTTCCAATTAAATCACACAAGAAGCTTCCTTATATGTTTTTCTGTAATTATCACATGTTTACATCTGTTGCGAACTTGCTACCACATTAATCCTTATTACTTCAAATGCAACCAATATTCAGTAATTATTGCATTATTGCAGTCCAAAATAATTGTTAGAAAATGCATAGTCAAACAAATTAAACAAAACATCATCTGTTGGCAAACTTTCTCCATTCGTTGCTTTAACAAGAGTCAATCTGTTGATACATGTATTGGACATAGGAATGAATGATGGCACACTGTTGGTGACAAATACTAAAGATGGCTTGATTCTATATCCTAAGATTGGCTCCTCATCAGATCCAGTAGCAAACTCTAATATTTTCCTAAGTGTGACTTGTCCTCTTCTCCCACCTACAAAATGTTCAATATGATCCTTAATATTTTTAATTCAACAGCTTGTAAAATCTTACCAAAGCTTTCATTTTAATGTTTAAATATGATATCAAAACAGTCAATATCAACTAGGTAGAGCTGTTTTAGTGGACTAAATCTAATGACTCTCTTTCATCAGCTATAGTTGCTTAAATCCACATCGTCTGGACTCTGTTGGATATTTGTCTGATTGGCAATCATATCAGTCTAATCAGTGTATTAACTTGACTGGGAGCAGTTTAACCTGTTTGCTCATCAGAGACCAGTCCATCGATAGATAGGTGTTTCGGGATAGTGTCCAGTTATGGTCATTAATCCTGTTGTGATATGTAAACACTTAGTATATGTGTATTCGCAAAATAAATAATGAGACACAACTGTTTATTTTCTTGTAACAAACGTAAAATTTGTCACATTTATTAGTATGTGGATATGAAAATAAATAAATTGCTTCACTGAGCGCACCTGGATACGACCGCAAATGTCCAACCCTGAAAAATGGACACAATATTCACACTTGATACAGGTCTGAATTTGGATTGTAATTAAATTTTTGACAGATAATAGGTTTTTGACACAGAATAACTGTAGTAAAGAACTTCAAATTGGTTATATGATTTGAATTTATATTCAACTGTTTTCAACTGTTTGCTTTTGTGCAATGCACTATGCTTTCTTCTACAATTACTAACGCCCATAGACTACCGAACTCTATACACATAACACTAATAAAAACCAAACTAAAGTTCTTATTGAATACCCACACAACAGTGCCATGTGCTGATTTTAATTGCACATTATATACAATTATGATACATAATATCATGTCGACAAAATATAGTAATTTATAATTTATAATTACTACTGAAATCAAAACATTAAATATAACATCAAATAAGTTCACATAAGCAAGATACAAATTTTAACTGGGAAACACGTGTAATGGAGTTGGCCCTGTCATGCTGAATGGTTATATCCCATGAAGCGCGGGAATACAAATAACGGTCTATGGGCAGACAACTTGTTGTGTTTGTTTTTTCAACATTGGCTAGAAATATGGGGGGATGAGATCTCAAAAAACATGTTTAACCCCGCCGCATTTTTGCACCTGTCCCAAGTCAAGAGCCTCTGGCCTTTGTTATAGTCTTGTATGATTTTTAATTTTAGTTTCTTGTGTATATTTCGGAGTTTAGTATGACGTCCATTATCACTGAACTAGTATACATTTTTGTTTAGGGGCCAGCTGAAGAATGCCTCCTGGTGCGGGAGTTTCTCCCTGCATTGAAGTATGGTGGCCTTCAGCTGTTGTCTGCTTTTTGGTCGGGTTGTTGTCTCTTTGACACATTCCCCATTTCCATTCTTAATTTTATACACAATATAAATCTTAAACTAATTTTTTGGGTCCTATATCGTACACACAGTTCTTTTGTTTATCTGTTAGGTGATACTGATGGGTGATTAGAAATCAGTAATAATAATTATAACAGCAATCATCCTTATCACACACATTTCCAAATAGACAGTCCTATTATGCGAATTAAAACATAAGCTCTGCCTGATCAGTTGAAAAAACATTAGGTAATACACACAGAAAAAATATATCAAAGCTTGATCCAGTATTGGAGGAAAAAATGGAGCATATTAATCTATGCAGAATTTGATATTAGCAACATTAATTGTAGATACTTTGTTCAAGAAGCTTTTAAAATGGATGAATAAGTCGTTACTCAAGTTATTGTGTGGAAAGCTCACACAATGCAAATTTTCAGTGAGCCGAGAGCCATTATTTTGTACAAATTGAACTTCACTACCATTTTGACATAAACATAATACAAGTTTGTATATTAAGTTTTGAAATGGATCCATTAATCATTGCTCAAATTATTGCAGGGAATTGCAATTTTTCAGTCAATCGAAAGGGGATAAATCATTAATGATAAAAGACAAATGTCGTCAAAATCAAACTTGACCTACATTTTGTCGTAAAGAAAACCATATTGATCTATCCACAAAATGTTAAGTTATTGAATGGAAACTGTTGGCAGCCACCCCACACCATACACTGTTTTTATAAAGCGATTTTCCCCTAGCATAACCTGGATAAAATGATCATGGACAAGTCTTGAACTCTAAAATTATTTGATTACGTTACTCATGTACTAACACAATGCTTGATACAAACCTGCTACTTCACGAAGATACTTGATAAATCTCATAAAAACTTTGGTTTCCTGACTTCTACTGTTTGAACCATCTGGGCTGAACTCAGGAGTAAACAGATTTGTAACTGCTTTCAGTGTAACTGGTTTGGGTGTTCCCGGGTAAAATAAAAACTTCAGACAGGGAATACCAAGTACCAGCTGAAAATATTGTTATTGAACATGTTGAATTAAATTTCTGATAAACTGATACCATAAAAGTATTCAAATTAATTTAAAGACGCATATATATATTTGATATAGGGTGTCCTAAAAAGTACATGGTTAGTTACCATATGGGGTTAGTACGGAGTTACTTCCCTTTCAAAACCCAAAAGATGGTACGTGCCTTTATAAAAACAACACAGTGTTGAGGAAAAATGTAAAAGATTTCAACAGATGAAGAAATTAGAGATGAAAGATTGAAATAAATTTATATAACACATTCAAAGCTAACAATTTGTTGTTGTTGGTATTAAAGAGCTACTTCTCTTTCAAAACAAAACTAGAGGCTCCAAGGAGCTTGTGTTGCTCACCTGATATTTTTATTTACAATTGATGCATGAAATAATGCAACCGTTATACTTTTGCTTTAAATTTAGTTCCAGAGATGCAAGTCAAAAACTGCATTTCCCCCCTATGTTCCATTTTTAGCCATGTCTGCCATGTTGGTTGGCAGGCACGGTCATTGGACACATTTTATCGTAATGCTGATTGTGGCCAAGTTTGATTAAATTTGTCTCAGTTGTTTCTGGAGAAGACTTATGTAAAAGATAACAAAAATTTACGAAAAACTGTTAAATTTGACTTTAAAGGGCAATATACATGATATATAACTCCTTATGGGGTCAATTAACCATTATGGTCATATGAACTTATTTGTAGATTATACTTTGCTGTACATTATTGCTGTTTACAGCTTATCTCTATCTACAATAATATTGAAGATTGAGGTGGGGGTTTGTAAATAGGAAGGGATGGGAGGCACTCAAGTTAATTATGAGTGATTGCTTTTACCTTAGAATTTTGAAAGAATTATGTTAAACAGAAGTTTTCATAATATAGGTGGTTCACAGGGAGTCTAAAAAAAGAGCCTGTCATTCCCCATCCCCCATGCATTTAATTCTGGAACAGCCCTAAGTAAAATAAACTTATATATGCCTGTACCGCTCACCTGGTGAAAAATTACCAGTTTTCTAATTATACTATACAGTACTCTTTAAGGTGCTGATTTTAACATATCTAACCTAATCTACATTCCAGGGACAATTACTCTAAAACCGGCTGTCGATTTTTCAAGTGTTTAAAACTTGAATAGCTCTAATAAAGCAGCTACTGTCTAGGTTCCTTAAATTATGAAGGTTTGACAAAGTAAATGATGTATAAAATATTAATGTTTACTGCTAATATTCAATTGCAATCTGGATAATGTCTTTTGATGATCCTGAAGTATTTGTCCAATTTTCATAAATACTAGACAACACCGGCGATATCACGGGTCCGCCGTGAGTGAACTAAAGTATCTAATTATGTGTAAGCCTTATTTAAGCCTGGATTTTTAGTTTTGGTATTGTCATCTGATAAAGTCGTGCTGATTATAAGATGCAGTTTTCGCTGCGTTCAAAATCTTTCTGTTTGAACCCGTCAACCTGGAACTTATCAATTATTGGTAATATTAATTATTTGGAAAACAAATGGGCCTGGAATGGAGTAATTTTTAATCAACAGCATTGTCCTATATTAGTTATAAGTAAAGTTGAATTCTTCGATTCGCTGTTTTTACGTCACGTCGGCTAACAAATTGGAAACTGTACCTACGCCTTATTTTAAGTCTAGATTTTTAGTATTCGTATTGTCATTTTATAAAGTCATGCTGATTAAAATACTACAATAGGAAACAATGTGACAATGATTGAATTTAGTAGTGTCAACCCTGTGATTATGACCCGTGTATATAGCAAAATCCTAAATACACCGTTTGGTGGTGCGCCTGACAGATGCT
The DNA here is from genome assembly GCF_021869535.1 of Mytilus californianus. NCBI lineage: Eukaryota > Metazoa > Mollusca > Bivalvia > Mytilida > Mytilidae > Mytilus > Mytilus californianus. The sequence goes on from NW_026262712.1 coordinate 41,236,514, forward strand.
GAACATACAGATAAGGTAATAGGTAACATGTGACATACAATGACATGACTAAAAGGAAATCGCATCAGATAGTACCGGAACTTATTATTTTGTCTAATTGCTTATTGTTTGAAACAGTAATCGATGTAAAAGGTTAAAATTTTCAGTATACCCTATCAAGTGTATATACCCTTATATAAGTTTGACTTGTAGCTTTCTTTGGTTATACGTTTATTAGGTGAACAGAAAAACGGTCTTTAGATTTAGTGGTATAGATTAATTAAGTTTACATTTGACAGTGTTAATGATATTGATTTTTAACAAAAAAAGACTGAACCAAAATGCCAGTACTGCTGAAGGATTGAGGATTGCTATGTCTCACTTCCAGGACTTGCATAGCAGGATCAACAAAAATGTATTCAGAATAAGATTTGCTTGCCTCTTGAAGACCAAGTGCATTTATCCCTTTTCTAAGGTCCTTAACAAATGAACGTGGAGAATCACCATACAGGAGCTCATCACATATCTCAGGTGTCAGAAATGAAGGCAATGGACCATTCTGCAAAATACTGAGAGCTGAAAAAAAAAGTAATTATTTTAAAAAACATTATATAACAATGAAACCATAATGTCAACTAAACAAAGGCAAAAAATAAAATTAAAATTCAGGGGTTCAAATTAGCGGTGGTCCGAGGTCTGTGACCTTCCAATATTGCAATCGGACTTTCATTTTGGTTACTAGCTGCGCCCGACGGACCTTCGATTTGAAAGAAAAAAAAAATTAACTTTGCCGACCTTTTGAACCATCAGTATCGTCATTTCAAAGCCATATTACTATTGACATGGTATACCCCTCGAGAGCGTACTTTAAACCATTTTAACTGTCAGCAAAATAAGTTTGATAACCCATTAGAAGTGATGAAAGTTGCCTTAAGTAAATTTGTAATCCATTCATTGCATTAAAAACGTTATATTCCCTTCCAAATAGCGTTTCAAACAATCTTTTATTTTTGTAAATGTTTTCGTCCGCCATTGAAATATTTGTACAAACTACTGATCGGAGTCGGGAAACGGACCAGCTATGAATGAAATCCGGATTCTAAGGATAATGACTACGGACCCATAAATGGCACATCTGACAGAAGAATATTGATCCCAAAGGGAAAAATTAAGCATTCCACACTTTCTTTTCTTTTTTGATGTAAAAAAGTTCTTTCTTTATTAGTGCTAGATATTTAGTTGGTAGTTGCTAACAAGAGAGGAACTAATATAATTGTGCAACATATGATGAACTTAAACAGCTATGAATTTGAACTGTTACAAATTTGAACAATATAAAAAAAGATACATATAGTCCTTTATATTATAGTAAACATCAAACATTGTAGCGCCTTGAGTGAGCACTTCTCTTTCAAATCTCACCACTTCTCCCTATCAGTTTAAAAAAGAGAAGTCACTTCTCCCCATGATTCTGAAGTAGTTTAAGCCCTGAGATAATGGTATAATTACCAATAATTGAGACAACACACCCATCCACAGCGACACCCTCCCCAATACCAAAAAAAAAGACTATTTGAATTCATAATATACTTGTAAAACAATTACATCATTTATTATTATACATGTTATACCACAGTGACACTGATAGTTTAGTGCTACATTTATATGGTTGCCTGGCAATATATTTGTAAACTTAACAAAATATTGCATGAAGTTCAAATATAATTAAACAAGCTAACCTAAGACCAAAAACACATTAATCTTACTGAGTTATGAAATATTTCAAATAAAGTAGGACCTGGAATTTATGTTGTGGACCTTTCAGTTTGGAGTGTCAAAGGTCCTGGACCTTCCAGTACCAAATGTTAATTTGAACCCCTGAAATTGTTTGAAGTTGCCTACCTACCCACCTTAAAAGCAGCCTACCAGAAAAAAATTTATGAAACAAATCATTTCCAATGTCTTTAAAGAATTTTTCCTGATCTAACATTGTTGTTTGACAAAAACATGTAACTAATGTTGTTGGCAAAAACTAGAGGCTCTCAAGAGCATGTGTTGCTCACCTGTATTTACTGATGCTTTGGAAATCATGTAAAACAAGAAATGATTGTAACAGGATGCTGTTACGAAGTCTCCCAAACGAAGCTCCCATAATTCGTAATTCCCAGGGTCGCCTGACATTGGGCAAAGTCTAGTGAAAATTGGTTTGGTCCAGTAAAGTTATATGCATTAGTGATGCCTGGGGACTAACCCTGTATATCATTCAAATCATATTGGCATGACAAACCAGAATATATATGGTTTAGGGGTGGGGATCTCGACCATTTACAAGATATTACAACTTTCTCAAATGGCAGGGGGTCGGGATGATCCCTGGGGACTAACCCTGTATTTCATTTGATTTGCTTTATCATGACAAACCAGAATATATATGGTTTAGGGGTGGGGATCTTGACCACTTACAAGATATTAGAACTTTCTTAAATGGCATGGGGTGGGGGTGACCCCTGGGGACTAACCCTGTATTTCATTTGATTTGCTTTATCATGACAAACAAGAATATATATGGTTTAGGGGTGGGGATCTCGACCATTTACAAGATATTACAACTTTCTCAAATGGCAGGGGGTCGGGATGACCCCTGGGGACTAACCCTGTATATCATTCAAACCATCTTAGCATGACAAACCAGAATATATATGGTTTAGGGGTGGGGATCTTGACCACTTACAAGATATTAGAACTTTCTTAAATGGCATAGGGTGGGGGTGACCCCTGGGGACTAACCCTGTATTTCATTTCATGTGCTTTATCATGACAAACCAGAATATATATGGTTTAGGGGTGGGGATCTCGACCATTTACAAGATATTACAACTTTCTCAAATGGCAGGGGGTCGGGATGACCCCTGGGGACTAACCCTGTATATCATTCAAACCATCTTAGCATGACAAACCAGAATATATATGGTTTAGGGGTGGGGATCTCGACCATTTACAAGATATTAGAACTTTCTCAAATGGCAGGGGGTGGGGGTGACCCCTGGGGACTAACCCTGTATTTCATTTAATGGGTTTTATCATTTAGAACATTTTCAATTAAAAAGATTGTGTCTATTACAAACGGTTTTCAATTTATAATCATTTGAAAATTTAAAAAAATAAAATCCCATAGGGTTCTATAGTAAAACCCTCTTTTCTTTTTGCCCCTCAAAGTACCCCTTTATAAACCCCATTGCACAAACAAAACCCTGATTGCACCACTAGACATGTTAGTCTAACATATTGTGAAACCCTAAGTTAATCTGACAAGCGGTTTTGGAGAACGGGTGCGGACAAACTTCAAATTTAAAAGCGGCGGAAGAGGAAGAAGAATAATAATAATAATAAGAACTGAGCAAAAACAATAAGTCTTCCCAAACTTCGTTTGGGAGACTTAATAAGGTTAAAATCATAATTAATAGTATTAGATATTAGATATTATAATGATATCTAAGATCATAACAAATAAAATGCTTCGCTGGGGCGCAGCTTGATACGACCGCAGAGGTCGAACCCTGAACAGTTGGGGCAAGTATGGACACAACATTCAAGCTTGATACAGCTCTGAATTTGGATTGTTATTAAATATTTGACACAGCATAGGTTTCTGACACAGAAAGAATGTGGTCTAAGAACTTGAATTTTTTTAATTTACCTATTATGGTCCAATGTCCAAAATCAAAATACATGGTTAGATTCAGCATATCAAAGAACCCCATATATTCAATTTTTGTTAAAATCAAACAAAGTTTAATTTTGGACCCCAACTTGGACAAACTTGAAAACTGGGCCCATAATCAAAAATCTAAACACATGTTTAGATTCAGCATATCAAAGAACCCCAAGAATTCAATTTTTGCTAAAATCAAACTAAGTTTAATTTTGGACCCTTTGGACCTTAATGTAGACCAATTTAAAAAACGGGACTTAAAATTAAAAATCTAAATACACGGTTAGATTTGGAATATCAAAGAACCCCAATAATTCAATTTTTGATGAGATCAAACAAAGTTTAATTTTGGACCCTTTTGACCTCAATATGAACCAATTTGATAGCGGGGCCCACAAATAAAAAATCTAAATTCATGGTTAGATTCAGCATATCAAAGAACCCCATATATTCAATTTTTGTTGAAATCAAAAAAAGTTTAATTTTGGACCCCAACTTGGACCAACTTGAAAACTGGGCCCATAATCAAAAATCTAAACACATGTTTAGATTCAGCATATCAAAGAACCCTAAGAATTCAATTTTTGTTAAAATCAAACTAAGTTTAATTTTGGACCCTTTGGACCTCAATGAAGACCTATTTAAAAAACGGGACTCAAATTAAAAATCTAAAAACACGGTTAGATTTGGCATATCAAAGAACCCCAATAATTCAATTTTCGATGAAATCAAACAAAGTTTAATTTTGGACCCTTTTGACCTCAATATGAACCAATTTGATAGCGGGGCCTACAAATAAAAAATCTAAATACATGGTTAGATTCAGCATATCAAAGAACCTCATATATTCAATTTTTGTTGAAATCAAACAAAGTTTAATTTTGGACCCCAATTTGGACCAACTTGAAAACTGGGCCCATAATCAAAAATCTAAATACATGGTTAGATTCAGCATATCAAAGAACCCCATATATTCAATTTTTGTTGAAATCAAACAAAGTTTAAATACTGGACCCTATCTTGGACCAACTTGAAAACTGGGCCCATAATCAAAAATCTAAACACATGTTTAGATTCAGCAAATCAAAGAACCCCAAGAATTCAATTTTTGTCAAAATCAAACTGAGTTTAATTTTGGACCCTTTGGACCTCAATGTAGACCAATTTAAAAAACAGGACCCAAAATTAAAAACCTAAATACACGGTTAGATTTGGAATATCAAAGAACCCCAATAATTCAATTTTAGATGAAATCAAACAAAGTTTAATTTTGGACCCTTTTGACCTCAATATGAACCAATTAGATAACGGGGTCCACAAATAAAAAATCTAAATACATGGTTAGATTCAGCATATCAAAGAACCCCATATATTCAATTTTTGTTGAAATCAAACAAAGTTTAATTTTGGACCCCAATTTGGACCAACTTGAAAACTGGGCCAAAAATCAAAAATCTAAATACATGTTTAGATTCAGCATATCAAAGAACCTCATATATTCAATTTTTGCTAAAATCAAACAAAGTTTAATTTTGGACCCTTTGGACATTAATGTAGACCAATTTGAAAACTGGACCCAAAATTAAAAATCTAAATACACTGTTAGATTCGGCATAACAAATAAATAAATGTGATCAAAGATTTTACAAATCTAATGCGCCATACTGTGCAATTAAAGATTACTTCTTGAAATTTTTCAATATTTGAAATTTGAAAAAAAAATAATATTTGAAGAATAATTCTTTTTAATTTCTGAAATCTGAAATGAGAAAAAATTGGCCCCCCACAATTTCTGTTTATCCCCCCCCCCCCCTTTTTCCCCAAAAAAAATTCTTTCCCTCAAGATATGGTCATAATCTCAATTCAAATTTCCAATGGAGTTGGCAACCATAATTACCCATTTAAATTAATCATAGTGCTAACTTAATCTATTTTATAATAGAATTAATAAAAATATAGTGTCAAATCTTTCATATGGATTTTTTTGTAAAAAAAAAAGATAAAACATTTGCAGATATTTTTACTGGTCTTCCTTTATAAATATGCATTTCTTTAAACATAATTTAAAAGCAGTGTAAGGGAAGTAACCAAAACGTTGTATTTGGATTACCTCCCTTACACTGTTTTAGATTATCTTTATTGTTCATTAACCATTACTTTATACATAATTTAAAAGCAGTGTAAGGGAGATAATTTCAATGATGTATTTGATTTATCTCCCTTACACTGCTTTAAATTATGTTTTGTACTAAAGTATTTGTCCATTAACCAGGACAACCTTGTTTTTCCCCCTTTTTTGCCCCTAATTCCTAAACGGTTTGAGCCATAACCCCCCAAAGCAAATCCTAACCATCCCTTTGTGGTATGGAAACTTGTAGTATAATTTCAGAGAGATCCATACACCGTTCCACAGTTATTGTCTGGAAACTAGAAAATGCTCATTTTTGGCCCCTAATTCCTTAACTGTTGGTACCATAACCCCCAAAATCAATCCCAACCTTCCTTTTGTGGTATTTAACCTTATGGTCAAATTTCAAAAAGATCCATTCACTTAAACTAAAGTTAGAGTGCGAAAACCAATATGTATTCGGACGACGACGACGACGACGCCAACGTCATACCAATATACGACCACAAAATTTTTTTGCGGTCGTATAAAAACTGCAGAATTTTTGTAAAATTACTAACTAAGGGGCAGCAACCCAACAACGGGTTGTCGGATTGGTCTGAAAATTTCAGGGCAGATAAATCTAAATCTGATGAACATTTTTGTCACCGGTCAAATTTGCTCTAAATGCTTTAGTTTCAGAGATATAAACCAAAAACTGCATTTTACCCCAATGTTCTATTTGTAACCAAGTTGGCCATGATGGTTGGAAGGCTGGGTCATCGGACAAATTTTTTAAACTAAATACCCTTATAATGATTATGGCCAAGTATGGTTAAATTTGTCTCAGTAGTTTCAGAGAAGAAGGTTTTTGTAAAAGATTACAAAAACTTACGAAAAATTGTTAAAAATTGACTATTAAGGGCAATAACTCCTAAAGGGGTTGACTGACAATTTTGGTCATGACAACTTATTTGTAGATCTTACTTTGCTGAACATTATTGCTGTTTACAGTTTATCTCTATCTATAATAATATTCAAGATAATAACCAAAAACTGCAAAATTTCCTTAAAATTACCAATTCAGGGGCAGCAACCCAACAACAGGTTGTCAGATTTGTCTGAAAATTTCAGGGGCAGATAGATCTTGACCTGATAATCAGTTTTACCCTATGTCAGATTTACTCTAAATGCTTTGGTTTCAGAGATATAAGCCAAAATCTACATTTTACCCCTTTGTTCTATTTTTAGCCATGGTGGCCATCTTGGTTAGTTGGCGGGGTCATCGGACACATTTTTTAAACTAGATACCCTAATGATGATTGTGGCCAAGTTTGGTTAAATTTGGCCCAGTGGTTTCAGAGGAGAAGATTTTTGTAAAAAGCTAACGATGACGACGACGGACGCCAAGTGATGAGAAAAGCTCACTTGGCCCTTCGGGCCAGGTGAGCTAAAAAAACCAACCCTGCCTACCTACCTAACCCTACCCATGCATGAGTAGGCAACATCAAACAAAGAAGTAGATGTCTATTGTGTATTATACACCAAATATATATGTAAATGCCTGTTTCAAATTATCTTAAATGTTACAATGTAAACAATGTATATATTTGTTTGATAGATAAAAAAGGTTAACTTTTTGTGTACTGCAGACAAGAATTATTTGATGCAGCTTTTACAGTTATACACATGTATACTGTACAATCAAACCTGTATTAAGAAGTCACTCCTGAGAAGTAGTAAAATTGACCGCCCAAGAGTGACGACCAGTTTCAGAAACAAATCTGATTAGGACATAGCACATGGACCGCATTGGGGCAAATTGTTTTAGTGTTTTCAACAAGTTATCGTTTGTGCAAGCAGAAAAACAAAAAATGGCGGATTCTGGCCCCTAATTTTAAAATAAATCTGTTGATATAGTTAAAGGGGCACAAGCTACGAGATACTTTGGATTCATTTATTTTCGTGGGTACCAATTTTCGTGGATAAAGGAAAACTGATATGTTATGGATATTTGATTTCGTGGTTTTAAAGAGGTCTGCATACAAGTCTATAGAAAATTTGTCATTCGTTGTGAAAAATTGGAATATGATTTCATTTGGTTCAATCAAATATAATAGTAGTGAAAAATGAAATAATAATTCCCTATAATATTAGCAGCCAATTTGGTACAATTTTGTCAAAATAAGCAAACTAATGTCGCTGATGAATATTCACTTGCAAGTGAATAAATGGACCTCATTAAATCCATATTCATGTGACCTTCAATTCAACCCATTAGCTAGAGATTGGTTACACATGCATGAATCGTGGTCAGCCATTAAAAGGAAAAGAATGTCAACATACATGTACATGACATAGAAAGTGAAACAAAGGTGAACAACTTAGTTGACTGTTTCGATCCACAAACAATATACCTATAATTTGACCAATGGTTTCATAATCATCTGACCAAGGTCTGATTGGCTCAAAGTAGTTATCTGCTATTGCTCTCAGGATTGTACCAAAGAATTCTTTTCTTGGCCCACCTAGGTCTACAGCACTCTGAAAATAACAAAATGGTGTATATCAAGGATGAACAAAAAAGCCTTTACCCAAATGATTGCATTTTTGTATAAAAAAAATTTCAGTGATGCAGTGAATGTACATGTAGGGTAAATTGGGTAATAAAAGAACACAGTTAACATGTTCCCCACATTGCACATATTTTATCTATCTAAGATTAACTAAATAAAAATTTGGTCATGACTGGACACCCCCCCCCCCCCCCCCCCCCCCGCCTTTTTAGGTCAGTAAGTGGAATTGATACTGAATTTTATAACGAAATCTACATTAAAATTAGTATTTGTTAGTTTCAATTAAACATGAAGACAGACACTGACCTATATATAGATCAAATTATGTAAGATACTAATGAGGTCAAAGTTTGTGTATTGAGTGGTCTGCCATGTTATGTATAAACTCAAGTTATGCCAATTTGTCAATTATTATGATTATAATTGGCATTTACATGTAGCATGTTTAGGAGGGGGACCTGGAGGACTATATAAAAATTCCAATAAGTGTCCCACCCTTTGTGTTTAATTGAACCTTGATCATGACATTTAATATTGTCAATCATATACAGTTAATGTACAATAAAATGCTTCGCTGAGCGCAGCCTGATACGACCGCAGTGGTCGAACCCTAAACAGTTGGTGCAAGTTTGGACACAATATTCAAGCTTGATACTGTCTGAATTTGGATTGTGATCAAATTTTTGACATAATCATGATAATATTGGTTTCTGACACAAGACAAAATGTGGTGAAAGATCTTAAAAATTTGAAATGGGTTGAAATATTTGTATTAATTTTCAATTGAAGATTTCTTGCTATTGTGCAATACTGTGCAAATTGAAGATTTCTTTCTTTGGTGCAATATTGTGTTATTGCACAATAGTGTGAAATTGAAGATTTCTTGCTATTGCGCAATACTGTGCAGTTGAAGATTTCTTTCTAATGCGCAATACTGTGCTAAAGTGCAATACTATGCAATTGAAGATTTTCTGCTATTGCACAATACTTTATATAATAATTTACACATCATATTTGGTGTGTATCTCCTGCCATATCAGTATTTTTTGCTTTAATATACAAATAAGAAATATAAATCAATGGAAAAATGGAAAATTTAAAAAAAAAAATACCCCCCCTCCCCAACCCCAATATTTTTTTTAACCCTCTTTCAGTAAATACCCACAAACTCAATCCCAGCTTTCCCTTTGTGGTATGGTACCTTGCTGTACAATTTCAGAGAGATCCATACACTTGACCTCAAGTAATTGTCTGGAAACTAGAAAAATGCTTATTTTGACCCCTTTTGGACCCATTTTTCCTAAACTCTAGGGACCATAACCCCCAAAATCAATCCCAACCTTCCTTTAGTGGTTATAAACCTTGTGTTAAAATTTTATTAATTTCTATTTACTTATACTAAAGTTATTATCTGGAAACCATCTGTCTTCGGACCATGCTGACAACCGGCGACGACGACAACGTGATACCAATATTCGACCACAAAATTTTTAATTTTTGCGGTTGTATAAAAATGTATGATCAATACAGCAAAGTCAAAAGACAAAACTTAGCCAGTAATTGAAACTAGAGGCTCTCAAGAGCCTGTGTCGCTCACCTGTATTTACTGATGCTTTGGAAATCATGTAAAATCAGGTAAAAATAAACTGCTTCGCTGAGCGCAGCTAGATACGCCCGCAGAGGTCCAACCCTGAACAGTTGGGGCAAAAATGGACACAATATTCAAGCTTGATTCAGGTCTGAATTTGGATTGTAATTAAATATTTGACATATTATAGGTTTCTGAATAAATGTAGTCAAAGAACTTGAAATTGGTTATATGAATTGAATTTATATTCAATTAAAGATTTCTTGCTGTTGTGCAATACTTAGTAAATCTGTTGTCAAGACTATAAACAAATAAAGTTCAATTAATTCTCAATGTCATATTAGAAATTTATGAAAATAAAAAGGGAGCTTACATCAATAGATATAAACAATTCACCAAAGTATCATGAGAATTGGTGATCGACAGCATTTTTGAGTTATTGTCCGAAAACTGGAAAATCACCCCTTTTTTTAATGAATAAAACCCCATAACTCAGAAATGTAAAATGTAAAATTTATAAAAATCTAAAGGGAGCTTACATCAATACATACAAACAATTCACCAAAGTTTCATAAGAATTGCTGAAAGCATTTTTGAGTTATTGTCCGAAAACTGGAAAATCACCCCTTTTTTTAATGAATAAAATCCCATAACTCAGAAATGTAAAATGTAAAATTTATAAAAATCTAAAGGGAGCTTACATCAATACATACAAACAATTCACCAAAGTTTCATAAGAATTGCTGAAAGCATTTTTGAGTAATTGTCCGAAAACTGGTAAATCCCCCCTTTTTTATGAATAAAACCCTGTAACTCGAAAACATAAAATCTTAAATTTATAAAAATCGAAAGGGAGCTCATGTCAATAGATATAAACAATTCACCACAATTTCTTGCAAGTTGGTGAAAGCATTCTTGACTTATTGTCCGAAAACTGGAAAATCCCCCTTTTGTTAATGAATAAAACCCCATAACTCAGAAACGTAAAATCTAAATTTTATAAAAAACGAAAGGGAGCTCACGTCAATAGATATAAACAATTCAACAAAGTTTTATGCAAATTGGTTAAAGCATTTTTGAGTTAATGTCCGACATGTTGACGACGGACAGACGGACGGACAGACGGACAGACGGACGGACGGACAGACGGGCAACGGTATACCATAATACGTCCCGTAAACGGGCGTATAATCATAATTAATAGTATTAGATATTAGATATTATAATGATATCTAAGATAACAAAAAACTGCAAAATTTTTGTAAAATTACTAACTCAGGGGCAGCAACCCAACAACGGGTTGTCGGATTCGTCTGAAAACTTCAGGGCAGTGCGGCAGATAAATCTAAATCTGATGAATATTTTTGCCACCTGTCAGATTTGCTCTTAATGCTTTAGTTTCAGAGATATAAACCAAAAACTGCATTTTACCCCTATGTTCTATTTTTAACCAAGTCGTCCATGATGGTTGGATGGCGGGGTCATCGGACAAATTTTTTAAATTAGATACCCTAATAATGATTATGGACAAGTATAGTTAAATTTGTCTCAGTAGTTTCAGAGAAGAAGATTTTTGTAAAAGATTACAAAAATTTACGAAAAAAATGACTATTAAGGGCAATAACTGCTAAAGGGGTCGACTTACAATTTTGGTCATGACAACTGATTTGTAGATCTTACTTTGCTGAACATTATCGCTGTTTACAGTTTATACCTATCTATAATAATATTCAAGATAATAACCAAAACAAGAGTGCACACGCTGAAATGTCTCGCCTTCTTTACTAATCATTGATATTATGTTGATAGTCCTAAATATAAAGCTTTATTACAACTGTCACATAAACTTAACATTAACCAAGTAAACTAAACATTGACCAATGAACCATGAAAATGAGGTCAAGGTCAGATGAACCATGCTAGGCAGGCATGTACAGCTAACAATTCTTCCATACAACAAATAGAGTTGACCTATTGCTTATAGTTTAAGAAAAACAGACCAAAACACAAAAACTTAACACTGAGCAATGAACCTTGAAAATGAGGTCAAGGTCAAATAAAACCTGCGTGACTGCCAAATAGATCATAAAATATTTCCATACACCAAATATAGTTGAACTATTGCATATAGTATAAGAAAAACAGACCAAAACACAAAAACTTAACTATAACCACTGAACCATGAAAATGAGGTCAAGGTCAGATGACACCTGCCAGTTGGACATGTACACCTTACAGTCCTTCCATACACCGAATATACTAGACCTATTGCTTATAGTATCTGAGATATGGACTTGACCACCAAAACTTAACCTTGTTCACTGATCCATGAAATGAGGTCGAGGTCAAGTGAAAACTGTCTGATGGGCATGAGGACCTTGCAAGGTACGCACATACCAAATATAGTTATCCTATTACTTATAATAAGAGAGAATCTAACATTACAAAAAATCTGAACTTTTTTTTCAAGTAGTCACTGAACCATGAAAATGAGGTCAAGGACATTTGACATGTGACTGACGGAAACTTCGTAACATGAGGCATCCATATACAAAGTATGAAGCATCCAGACCTTCCACCTTCTAAAATATAAAGCTTTTAAGAAGTTAGCTAATGCCGCCGCCGCCGGATCACTATCCCTATGTCGAGCTTTCTGCGACAAAAGTCGCAGGCTCGACAAAAACTGCAAAATTTCCTTAAAATTACCAATTCAGGGGCAGCAACCCAACAACAGGTTGTCAGATTTGTTTGAAAATTTCAGAGCAGATAGATCTTGACCTGATAATCAGTTTTACCCTATGTCAGATTTACTCTAAATGCTTTGGTTTCAGAGATATAAGCCAAAATCTACATTTTACCCCTATGTTCTATTTTTAGCCATGGCGGCCATCTTGGTTGGTTGGCGGGGTCATTGGACACATTTTTTAAACTAGATACCCTAATGATGATTGTGGCCAAGTTTGGTTAAATTTGGCCCAGTGGTTTCAAGACGAGAAGATTTTTGTAAAAAGCTAACGACAACGGACGACAAGTGATCAGAAAAGCTCACTTGGCCCTATGGTCCAGGTGAGCTAAAGAGGAATGACTATTATTTTTGAAAAAATACTCTAAATAAACATTGATAGAGACACAGACATGAGAACATTTTTGAACTATATATATATGTCAGTGTGCACGTGTACTTATATCTAATCTGTCCACTTTCTATTTTGACTTTAATAATTACTTGTAAATCTTAACTTGCTGAACATTTCTCTTGATCTATAATAGATAATCTGAAATATATTTTTTTTGTGTTAACAAAATGTTATATGTTTCATCATTTAACATATTTACTTACTTCTTCATAAAACTGAACCTCCAATGTAAGTCTCAGGTTTTCTAATGCCCTAATTTCTTCCAAACTACTTTCCAGTATGTTATGTCTATCAATCACCACATAGTTAGTTTCCCCCTCTATTGTCGAGTCTATTGCCTCAATATCCAATGGTCGGCCCTGTACAAGAATGCACTGTATGTATCTTAATACATCAACTGGGTTTTCCATGTTGTTCTCATTACAATACCTTATGGCATACTTAAGGATTTCTTCTAATTGCATACTGCGCAACATGTCAGTTGAAATATTGCCATTATTGGCTGATACAACAGTTTCAGATGCATGTGTTTTTTGTTCTTCGGAATCAACTACATCTTGAATAAGTATTGTGCTTCCTGTTTCGGCTGAGAGCTTAGAAAGGAAACTGAAAACTGGTAAGCTATCATCACTTAGCACAACTACATTATTCTGTGTGTTATTGGAAGTACTTATATTCTGCTCTGTATTTGGTTGAGGACCATTATTGTTTTCATGATTATTGTCAACTGTTGGTCTGTTCAACTGTAAATCTACTGCATTGTGATCTGTTGATTCGGGATCATCTTCACATTCAACATCATTTATGATTTTGTTTCCTTCACATGTTTTTAAATGTTCTCTTAGGCTACACACAGCAAAGAAATGTTCACATTGGTAACATTTTTCATGAATGTCTGTGTTATTCTCAGAAACTTCATCTAATGGTTTTGTTGATAGGTTTTTTTGAATGGGTCTAATGAACACTTTAGCCTGACCAATAATGGTTTTTAAGATTTCAACACTCCTACGGCCATTGATAGGCTGCAATTGCCTACAATTACTCTGACATCTTAGGAGCTCGAAACCACCAGCTTCACACAATTTGGGAAAAGCTGTAATTAACTTGTCTTTTACTGTCTCTTCCTCTTCGTGTACCTCAAATTGTACACGTTTTGGTCCCAAACCAGCTTTAACGAGTTCATACTTTTCTACAGCGGTTGGGACCCTTTCAGTGTCTTTATCTGACAAGCAAACAAAGGTTCCTGTCCATGTCCTCTCATTGCATTGTTTCTTTTTTTTTCCATTCACTTTTCTTGACTGTGATGTGTTGGACCCAGCTGATGATCTTGTTGGTTGAAATAAAATATTTCTATCAAAAAGATGATCTTGTCCTTTATCACTAACTGAAATTAATTAATAATACATGTAGATGTTTTATTTTAATAAAAAAACAATTCAATTCAGTTATACTGACAACAGTATACCATAATACGTCCAAAAACGAGGGTATAAAAAAAAATGTGGGACAGAAAGTCACAGGACAAAAAGTCATGGATAAAAAGTCACAATTCAGTTTTCATGGTTAGAGAATATTTTTTTTTGAACAAGAAAAAACTAATTTTCAAGATATTTTTGGTGTTTTTCTTGAACTATTATATATAAAGCAACTTTTAGTGGTGGATCCAGAAATTTTCATAAGGGGGGCCCACTGACTGCCTAAGAGGGGGCCCGCTCCAGTCATGCTTCAGTGATTCCCTATATAATCAACCAATTTTTTCCCACAAAAGGGGGGCCCAGACCCCCTGAAAAAAAAACTCTAAATCTGCCTCTGACTTTGTTATTAAAATTTATTCAATTAATATCAGTAATGATCAAATTATTGTTATGAAAACAAAATGTCAAAGTGGCTTAATTGTTACTTGAACAGCTTCATGTTGCCAAGAAATATATCCTTTGCATACGTTCGCCAGGATGTAGGTTGGATGATAAAAGCAATGTCTAAAAAGCTAGTTAAAAATTTGGTTTAAAACTAGAAATTTCACAAAAAATTATCTAGTTAGACTATTGTAGGAGAAGTAGAAGTAAACTTGTTTCCACTTGGACAGATTATCATATTGTGTACTTCCATCTTCCATGAACATATGGGGTCTCACTAAGAAGCATCAGGAATCGACAAGAAGCATCAAGAAGACTATCTTATCGACAAGAAAACTTAAAATAATTCTTATTAAACTAACTTATTCTAAATAAATATATATTAAAACAAGAATTTGTCCCTAGTACATGGATGCCCCATCAACACTATCATTTTCTATGTTCAGTGGACCGTGAAAATGGGGTAAAAACTCTAATTTGGCACTAAAATTAGAAAGATCATATCATAGGGAACATGTGTACTAAGTTTCAAGTTGATTGGACTTCAACTTCATCTAAAACTACCTCGACCAAAAACTTTCACCTGAAGCGGGACAGACGGATGAACGAACGAACAGACGGACGAACGGACGCACAGACCAGAGAACATAATGCAAATTACACACAATGTGAAACCTCAAATCACAAGATGTTACCAAATTAAAAAAAAAAGGTGTCTACTCCATTTGTCATTTTTGAAAGGAAAAATGTTTAGAAAAAAAATCAAATGAGAAAAGCAAAACACGTGTCCTTTGTTTTAATTGCTACAATAACATCAAATTACATCCCAGCTCCTTTGTTCTACCAGGGGTGATCTGAGCCGGATCATCCCTACCAGATCAACCCAGCTTGAGTTTCTTTGTTTTGGAAACATTTTGGCGGGAATGCCTAATCCACAATAAAACTTAGAATTTTCTATTGAGAAAAAACACACTTTAAAAATTTACATACATATAGAAAACAAGAGTGCACACGCTGAAATGTCTCGCCTTCTTTATTAATCATTGATATTATGTTGATAGTCCTAAATATAAAGCTTTACTACAACTATCACATAAACTTAACATGATCCAAAAAAATGAGATCAAGGTCATATAAATGAAACAAGATATACAGTACTGTATATGTACACCTTGCAATCATTCAATACACTAAATATAGTTAACCTATGGCTTATAGTTTCTAAGAAACAGACTTAACAAAGAAAACTTAACATTGAACAATGAACAACTAAATTTAGGTCAAGGTCAGATGAACCATGTCAGACAGACATGTCATTCATGTACAGCTTACAATTCTTCTATACAACAAATATAGTTGACCTATTGCTTATAGTTTAAGAAAAACAGACCAAAACACAAAAACTTAACTATAACCATTGAACCATGAAAATGAGGTCAAGGTCAAATGACACCTGCCAGTTGGACATGTACACCTTACAATCCTTCCATACACCAAATATAGTACACCTACATGTATTGCTTATAATACCTGAGATATGGACTTGACCACCAAAACTTAACCTTGTTCACTGATCCATGAAATGAGGTCGAGGTCAAGTGAAAACTGTCTGATGGGTATGAGGACCTTGCAAAGTACGCACATACCATATATAGTTATCCTATTCCTCAAGAGAGAAATTAACATCACAAAAAATCTTTATTTTTTTTCAAGTAGTCACTGAACCACGAAAATGAGGTCAAGGACAATAGACCTGTGACTCAGTGATCTGGAAGGATTTTTTTTCTATGGGCCCAGGGCCCCACAAAAATAAATTCAATGGGCCATTTTTAGAATTAATGGGCCATGTTGTCAAATGAGTGGGCCATTCGTTTACAATAAAAAAATATAAAAAAAAGTGTATATTTCACTGTACTTACAAGTATGATTCTAATTAATATCATGGATATTGTTCCTGTGATTTTGTAATTTCAATTTCAATAAATATACAATAACTTCTTCCAAACCGGGCAATATTTACGATAACCTTTATTTACAATGTTAAAACTGGTACTGTTCCCTTGTTCATGTTCATGTTCAGGTTTTTTTTTACATTAAATTTGGGTCTTCGTCGATACCATACTTATTCCAGACGTTCCGTATTAGAGGACGTTTCTGGCATTTCCTCTGCACTTGTATTATCATTACTTCATCACGATGACAAGAATAACAGTAGAGAGCAAAGTTAATTGATAAGACACAAAGAATTCGCTGAAGGCATGTTTACAAAATGTCAAAACGAGCCAAAGACCAAAAAAATTGACAAGGACAGTTAAGCCCCTTTTATGGAAACAAATACTATACTATTCATAAAAAGGCTTTTGGGTTTTTCAATCGAAATAATAGCAAGCTTACTTAAAAGATTATAATTAAAGAAGAATTCTCGCCTGTACTAGCCAATTTTCACAAATTTAAAGTTGTTTATAAAAAAATATATCTTGAATGATGGTTAATTACGTTTATTGGGTAATCAGTCATACCGCATGTTGCTATTATTACCACAGGAAAACACCCGAGACGTCCCAAAAATATATAGGTGCTCCTATCATTGGAGTAAACACTACACAGTTGTGTACTCACACATGGCGGCACGAAATACGATCAGAAATCCATTTGACGATATCTCAACGTTTCAAAACGAAGTGAAAAATATCATGCGCCACGCGGGCGCTTACATTTGTCACTTTATGCGCCATTTCTGGTCGATAAGCGCAATTGGCGCAAGGCGCACGTCCATCCCGATCACTGGTGACTGACGGAAACTTTGTAACATGGGGCATCTGTAAACAAAGTATGAAGCATTCAGGTCTTCCACCTCCTAAAATACACGTATAAAGCTTTTAAAAAGTTAGCTAACGCCGCCGCCGGATCACTATCTCTATGTCGAGTTTTCTGCAACAAAAGTTGCAGGCTCGACAAAAATCCACTGTCAATGCTTGTATTCAAACTCAAGACCTTTAGCATATCAACCCACGACACATACCCCTGAACCAGGACCACTAGATACCAACTCTCGGTAATTTAACATATTTAAAGGAAGCAAGATATTTTAATTCATAAGTGGAGCGAGTTGGCAGACCTTTATTCAGTGGGATTTTAACCTTTTTCATAAATAAGGTGAGTTGTTAGACTGATTGTTCAGTTGGATTTTATCCTTTTTCATAAGTGGGGCGAGTTGGTAAACAAGAGTGGGCCGATTTAGTGTGGGCCGATTGGCCAGTGGGGCGAGTTGACATGGTTTCATAATTAAACATCGTGTTAGAGGGTCATAAAGGGTATATGTTATATAGTAATATATAAAGTATATTATAATGGTTCTGGACGTTCTAACTAGATTTTATGAATTGTAACTGGTTTTTCGTCTAATATAAAACAGCTGGGATGTAAAATAGTTATCCCATTCGGACTTGGTGTGTCAGTGTTAGATCACCCTCTGGCCACTGGCCATCGGGGTGATCTTACACTGACACATCGCGTCCTCATGGGATAACTATTCCTTATCACCTTAAACTTTGTACACGCGTCAGACTAGCGTCAGACTAGACAATTACAGGCGCCGGAATATAGAAGCATTATAAATAGTGAACACCTGTTGAAAACTAACATTGTCTTTAATTACCTTTAATCTTCAGTCATGCATAAACTAATAAATATCGTTTAACTAAAGGCAATACACAAAATAAAATGATGTAATATATTTACGTTTTAATTACGTTTTCCTCTTGTTTGATTTCAATGATTTCAGTTCCTTCAAGGATTTGTATAGTAAAATCTACTATAGTATACAAATACTTGGTTCATTGTTTCTCACAAATTTTGTCTATTTTTTTTTTGGGACAATGATGCACAAATAATGCATTTTGCATCCAGTCAGTTTATTACATATGAGACAAAAAGAGTGTTTAAAAATTTTTAAGACAATATACTGTATACAAATGTTCTAAAACACAAGAGAAAATTAATATCATGACAGGGAAAACATAATATTTACTGTAATACATATATGCAGTGTATATGTGATGCTTTGCTACTACAAATGTACAAAAATGTATAGATATTGACTTTTTTTTTTAATTTACATTTATTGATATATTTATTTCTTGTCGCTAATTAGTGAGACCGCAAATATGCATGGTTCAGCCTTCACGATAAACTTTCGAGTCCACAAGCCCAGGGCTCAATTTTATGAAAATTTTAGTTGGTTTCTGTTGGCTTGTAGAGAAGAATTTTACAAGCCCCCGGGCAATTTTACAAGCCATGGCCATAGGAATTGTGGTTAAGCGTAAAGACTGATGGTTTACCCATTCCCAAATATTTACATTGTCTCGCATGGGTGAACAAGTCAAACATCATATGACCAAGTTTCTTCAAGTTGAAAATTAACAATTGAATACATATCATTCTGTAATTAAATACAAATGCTTGACTGTACCTTACATTGAATATCAATATAGCTATATCCAAATTAAACAAATAAAACTAAAAGCAGTAGTTCAACAAACAAATCCTGGACACATTTTGGGGGGAAAATAAGGGAAATCCCTAAGTTAATGACTACAGTACTGTACAAATGTATCTGGTTATTTATAGCCAGCAATAAATTTCAATCTGATAAACAGCTGAGCTAGAAGTGCCATTTAAATTTATTATAATAATACACACTATCTTGGGACAAAGCGAAAATGCAAATGTTTGATGATACTTAACATGCTTTAATAGTTTACAAACATTTATTTTTTTATTTATTTTCATTTTTATTTTTTTTCTGATGGAGTTTGTATATTATTGTCATTTTATAATTTTATAACAATATGAATAGTACTAGTCTGAACCTTGTTTGAAATGGCTTTGAAGTTTTACACAGATGGGGATTTAGAAAGGGTTTTTCAAGGGGCCCCGATGAGGCCCCCCTTTTGTGGAAAAAAATTGATTGATTTTATAGGGAATCACTGACGCATGACTGGAGCAGGCCCCCTCTTAGGCAGTCAGTGCCCCCCCCCCCCCCTTTTATGAAAATGTCTCGATCCCCCACTGTTACAAGTCTCACTGTGGTTTCTCAGGCAACTAAAATTAAATCTAAAGCTTGTCGTGAAAGCAGAGCTCTGTCGTGAAAGGGAGCTCCTTGAAATTATAAAATTTACAGGTGTCACATGATGAAAAACATCATATGTTGTTTCTTACTTCTCTCTGACATGTCTGAAGTCAAAATAATATTGTCTACATCAGAAACATCAGTGACGGATCCAGAACTTTTCATAAGGGTTGGGCCGCTCCAGTCATGCTTCAGTGATTCCCTATATAATCAACCAAATTTTTCCCACAAAAGGGGAGCCCAGGCCCCCTGAAAAACCAGTGAAATTACATGAAAAAAAAAATGTTCAAAACCCTTTGGCCTTAAAATGCTCCACAACACAAGATTTTGCTCATTTTCGGGGGGGGGGGGGGGGTCTACTAAAATAATAATTATATTTTTTAACTGACCCTGCAGGCTAGTACATAAATTAAGTTAGTGTCAAACCCTCAGAGGCGGATTTAGGGCCCCCCTTTTGTGGGAAAAATTTGGTTGTTTATATAAGGAATCACTGAAGCATGACTGGAGCGGGTCCCCTCTTAGGCAGTCAGTGGGCCCCCACTTATGAAAATTTCTGGATCCGCCACTGACCCTGAAAAGTAGAATCTGGGATACCCTGTCCACTACTTCATGCATAATAAACTCATCATGGCGCTCGAATAAAAAATGTTGAAAAGGCCAAATAAAGTACGAAGTCATTAAGGACCCATGTGGGACATACCTGATCTGACTTTCTCCCTAAATTTCACCCTGTCTCCAATGGTTTGAAGCCCTAAGTTTTTTAACTCGGCTTCTGTTAAGCTTTTCAATATTTCTAGACTGTCTATCTTGTTCCTCTTAAAATTTTCTATTAAGGTTGCGAGATCAGACTCCTGCAATATTTTCGTGACAATATCCGCCATGTTCGTGTTTTGGCGCCAACTTCTGTATCACGATCGGTCACGTGGTTTTACCTCATCAAGTAATGACATAACCACATCAAAGAGTGGCAAAACCACATCAAAAACGGGAATAAACATATCATGCAGTGTAATGTCAAAGCCTTATAAAAAAAATAAAACCACCATCATTACGAAATAACAGAATCACATCATGTAATGAAACAATTGCATTACGTAAATCCATATAGACATCAAGTAATGTTAAAACCACATTGCCTAATGACACAACCACATTGCCTAATGACACAACCACATTGCCTAACGACATAACCACATTAAATAATGTTGAAAACATATCAAGTAATGACAAAACCATAACAAGTTATTGCTTTACCATATCATGTAATATCAAAATATCATCAAGTAATGACGTTACCATATTGAGCAGTATCAAAACATCACCAAGTTATGTCAAAATCATAATACGTAATAACAAAATATCATCAAGTAATGATCAAACCACATCACGTAATGTCAGAGCACCACATAAGACAGCTGTGGCGTTCCATAAGTAACCCCTTTCTTTTTGAATTGTGTTGCCATTTAGCTCGTTTCTCAACGTTAGTCCTAAGCCTTGTTTCACAATCGTTAGCTCTTGTGTTGAGTAATATAGTTCTTTTTATACGCAAACAATGTTTTCCCTATTTATCTAAAAAAAAATAAAAAAAAAAAAAAAAAAAAAAAAAATAAATAAATAGTGACAAACTTTAGATTTTTTCCATTTAGGAATGACTGTAATGTTTTTGTCTGTCTACGAAGAAATAATATCACAAATGTAATGCACACTGAAAAACCCGAGTTGCGTGTTATTTAAAAGTATGCACCACATGTTTAAGTTATTTCGAAGAGACAGAAGAAATATTACAGTCATTCCTTATAATTTAATTCTAAATTCCATTTTGAAGAAGCAAACCATGAAAAAAAAACGTTGATGACGTCGCGGTCACATGACAAAATTATGTCTCTGAGCTGATAGACAGAACACTTTCAGCCAATTAGAAGACGTGTTACATCCAAAATTAAATTATTCTCAATTCTATCTAAAACGTTCGTTCAGTACTAAATTGTACTTCGCTAAAACATTCCAACTCCTTATCATACAAATCACAAACAGTCCTTTGTTAATTAGAAATTCAAATTAAATTGTCATACAATATTCGAAAACCAGGATTCATCCATTACATATTAATATTGTTGCTATCAAACTTTATCTCTAAAATGTTTAAAATATTTCTTAAGCGATCGTGTAAATACTTTTAACTGATATCTGAATCAAACTTTATGATTTGATAACACACTGAAATTGTAAAAGTAAATGATCGCTTTCTGAAAATCAAAAAATAGTAAAGAAGCACTAGCCTGTCACTGACCTATTAAAACGGAAAATAACACAGGATGAAATCATGACAAGAAATATCATAAAATATGCACATGTTTAACTTAAGGTACTTCTTTTAACAGCACACATTTATTGAGTCTACAAAAAAACAATGAAAAAGGGTTAATGATTCTAAACTCTTATAAAAACATTTGTTTTTGTTGAAAATGCAGCGTTAATGATTCATCTTGATACGATTATCAAACACTTTATTTATATCAACAACATTTGTAATTGAATACATTTGAAAAACAGCATAATCACAAATATGTAAACTTTTAGCACCTTATTTTCCTAATACATAGTGAAACATCTCACTTCCTTAACATCAAAACCAAGTCATTTAATTAAAAATTATGAAAATAAATTGTCATACAATATTCGATAACAAGGATTCATTGTTTAAATGTTAATATTTTGCCTATCATACTTTAGAAAATCAAAAGTATAACTTAACTGCACCTGTTTGAAATGCGTATTATTAAAATATCGACACGAAAGAAAAAAAAAAGAAACGGTAATGTGATGTACTCAAGACAAAATACTCATAAAATATGCACAACTTGTAGGTGCATACATCTTGGTTGTGTACTACTTTTTACAACCGACAGATTTTATTGAACATAATGTGTCCTTATAAATGTTGATGTTTCTATAGCCTTAGTTGTATCTTTTTTATAAAACGATGTCATCTTCATAATATCATAAAACACTTATAGTTCCACAGTATTTATAAATTGCAAAAATCGTTTATTTATATCAAATATAAAAAAAAACAAATACGACTACATTTATTATTGTTTACATTAAAATGGCGCCTTTAACAGTTTTCTGATTAAAGAGAGGCGAAAGATACCAGAGGGACATTCTAACTTATAAGTCGAAAATAAATTGACAATCCATGGCAAAAAAGAAAAAGACAAACACAAGGAAAAAGACAAACAAAACTACACAAAACACGACATAGAAAACTAAAGACTGAACAACACGAACCCCATCAAAAAAATGAGTTAATCTGATAATCGATATATGTTTATTTTTGTTCTTTTCTTTGAGGATGGATACAAATAGTTTCCTAAAGGGGTTGGATTACATTTAAGAAAGAAAAGTAAATACTTCTGTCATAGACTTCTACCAATAAAATGAATTATCTGACGTATGACAGTGACAACATAACTATTTTTTTTATCAAACTAAATTATATGATTAGAAGATAGGTTTTCCTTGAGTTCCTACAATGAAACTAAATAAGTACAAAGCTTATTTCAAATTTTACAATGAACTTGAACTTTCATCAGAGAGGATATCAATGGTGGAATTTTATAACTTACAGTGATACATCATATGACTATACATTGAAGACCCATTGGTGGCCTTCGGCTGTTGTCTGCTCTTTGGTTGGGTTGTTGTCTCTTTGACATATTCACCATTTCCATTCTCAATTTTATGTAGCTATACGTTATTGATATTTTCAAAAATTACAAAGAATAATAAAAAAAAACAATGCGGGGAAATTACAGCACTTAAATGTGAGTTTGAACTTTGCTCATCGAACGTAGCTATGTTATATAGCGTAAATTACACCGGTCCAGTTTTAAAATGCTGAATATAATAAAATTTGGCAGGTTGATAGTAAAAATTGGATTATAATTTCACAGCGTTTAATGATTATTGGCGTAGTTTTTGGGAATTTTATTCATGCATTGTATTGACCATGTTAAAGTTGAATACATTTAGCATTGTAAACTACATTATTGAAATAGCAAATGCTATCACACATTAACCTTGAACAAACTTGCTATTTTTTAATATAACAGGAAGTGTTGTTTACCTCACAGCGTCGTTAAGAAGAACTTTAGTTCGCATTAATCTTTATTTAATAAGAATTGCTTTCGGCATCAAGATTATGCGATAGATGCAAGTATTTCAATTGTCTTTCGGTTGGCAGAAATTGCAACCCATAATGACAGACTTGTTGATTTATTGTTATGAATCAACGTTTGTTGCTAAGCTTAGCAAAGACTATTATAAATTCCTTTACATTGATAAATTCAACAACACTTACCGTTATATGTATGGTATGTGTTTGTTGAATTATCAAGAATTTTTCAAATGAACTGCCAAAAGTTACACAAAAGAACTAACTTTTCAATCATCAACTGCAAAAAGCAAAACGCTGTTCTTTCGTCGATTTATATATTTTAGTTTCTCATGAGAAACGCAAAAAAAAATATTTCAACATAAGGACGGATTTTTTTTGATTCACTGTTGTACATCGTCTCTTTTTGGAACTATAATGTTCCATTAACCCCATCTTATGCTATTTATATATTCCAACGTGTTCGCTATTCTCGTGTCTGAAAAGATGTTTTATGCATTCTATGTATCACTGGTAAATAATTAGGTCAAGAATTTCGTTACCACACATTACTTAAAACCTTTACTAATGTTTTTCATTGATAAAACAAATTGTTTTGGGAGTATGGTTTTTCTTGTAGAAAACTAATTACGAACAGGATACCACCTCTATTTGTTACGATGATGTTGTTTATAAACCGTTGAAACATTACAAGCAACCTCTTTCTTTTTGAATTGTGTTGCCATTTTGCTCAATTCGCAACGTTAGTCTTTAGCCTTTTTTGCAATAGTTGTCTCTTGTGTTGAGTGATATAGTTCTTTTTATACTCAAACATTGTTTTTCCCTTTTTATCTAAAAAAAAACCGGATAGTGACAAACTTAAGACTTTTCCATTTAGGAATGACTGAAATATTCTAGGAAGAAATAACATAACAAAATGTGGTGCACACTGAATAACCCGCGATGCGTGTTATTTAAAAGTGTGCACCACATGTTTAGGTTATTTCGAAGAGACAGAAAATTGTTTACAGTCGTTCCTTATAATTTGATTCTAAATTCTATTTGTAAGGAGTAAATCATGGAAAAAAAAAACCACGTTGATGACGTCACGGTCACATGACAAAATTATGTCTCTGAGCTGATAGACAAAAAATTTCAGCCAACCGGAAGACGTGTTACATCCAAAATTAAATTATTCTGAATTCTATTTAAAATGTTTGTTCATTACTACATCTCACTTCACTAAAACGTCCCACCTCCATATTACAAAAATCATAACCAGCACTTTGTTATTTAAAAATATATTGTCATACAATATTTGAAAACCAGGATTCATCCCTTACATATTTATATGTTTACTATCAAACTTTATCTCTAAAATTTTAGAATATTTCTTAAGCGATCGTGTAAATAATTTTAACTGATATCTCAATCAAACTTTACGATGTGATAATACACTGAAATTGTGAAAGTAAATTGTCGCTTTCTGAAAATCTAAAAATAGTGAAGACGCACTTAGATGTCATTGACCAATTTACACGGAAAATAATACAGGATGAACTCAAGACAAAAATCTCATAAAATATGCACATTTTTAAAGTGCTTCTTTTTACAGCATACATACATTGAGTGTACAGAAACAATGAGAAAGTGTTGATGATTCTATAGTCTTATTCACACTTTTTTTTTCGAAATGCAGCTTCAATGATTCATCTTTATACGATTATCAAACACTTTAGTTTATAATCATTCTAATATTTCAAAGATCATTTATTTACACCAACAACACTTATAATTGAATAAATTTGTAAAAACAACATAATGACAAAGTTTAAAAACTTTTGTTCAGTATTAATTTATTTTCCTAAAACATCCCACCTCCTTTAAAACAAAATCAAAAACTAAACATTTAATTAAAAAATAAGAAAATATATTGTCATACAATATTCGATAACAAGGATGTATCTGTTACATTTTAATACAGATAATGGACCATCATTCTTTATCTCTAAAATATTTGAAATATATTTTAATCGATTGTGTAAATACTGTAAGCTGATATCCTAACCAGACTTTACGATATGATAATAAACTGCACTTGTGAAAGTTAATTGTCAATTTCCGAAAATCCATGTATAGGTTAACAGCACTAGTTTTCAATACTTATCATTAAATAATCGACACGAAAAAAAAAGTGATGTACTCAAGACAAAATACTTATAAAGTATGCACCATTTTGAGGTGCATACTTCATGTGTACTTCTTTTTACAACTAAAATATTTTGTGTGCACAGACGGTGTCCTTCTAAATGTTGATGTTTTTATAGCCTTATTTATGTCTTTTATTTTAACGAAGCGTAAATGATGACATACTCATAATATAAGAAAACACTTCTAGTTTATAATAATTTATATACATGTATTGCAAAGATCGTTTATTTACACCAACATTAAATAACAGACTACGACTACATCTGTTTTTTTTTTTTTTCAAATGACGCCTAAAACAGTTTTCTGATAATCAATATGTGTTTTTTTTTTTCGTTTTTTTTTTAGGATGAATACTTATAGTTTCGCAAATGGGTTCGCAATACATCGAAGAATGAATAGTAAATCTTTCTTTCATAAACTCCTACAAATAAAATGAAATAT
Source organism: Mytilus californianus (assembly GCF_021869535.1). Classification (NCBI taxonomy): domain Eukaryota; kingdom Metazoa; phylum Mollusca; class Bivalvia; order Mytilida; family Mytilidae; genus Mytilus; species Mytilus californianus. The sequence continues at coordinate 41,263,408 of NW_026262712.1, forward strand.
CTGACGTATGACAGTGACAACAGAACTATTTTGTTATCAGACGACATCATATGATTAGAAGATAGGTTTTGCGTATTTTACGAAAATGAAACTAAATAGATACAGGGGTTTACATTTTGAATTTTACAGTAAACTTGAACTTTCATCAGCGAATATATCAATGGTGGAATTTCATAAATTACAGGGATAAGTTCCCAAGTGGTTATGATTCACATAAATAATTGGTTATGAACTTAGAGTTAGTTTTTCAATAATATGTAAACGATTGTAATTTTAACGCTTGTGATTATCGAAACGTTAAAACACTGTTTTTATTGGTTTACTTAACTTAAGACTTTGATATTCAAATTGCAACTGTAATCTTCATTACACTGCGATCAGTCGCATTGGATTTAATATCAGCAAAACGACATTTTGTAAAGAAGGAAGCTACTCAAAATAATTTTATGTTTGCAATAAATTTGATAACTATAGTACTGTATGTGCTCTGTAGGATTATGTTTTACATAATTGCAATATACTTAAACTATACAATATTTTGGAAGAACAATTTCAGGAAAACTAAAAAAAAAAATTTACCGGGATAAAAATGTGATTAGGATGGACAAGGATGAATTATTTCCCTCTGATGTAATTTGATGGAAGATATTTGGCTAAACATTGCTTTAATTTGATGGAAGATGTTTGGCGCTAAACATTGCTTTTTCGACTTGTTTGTTTAAAAGCATTAAACGAATCTATGAGTGGAATTGAGTACTCATATTATTTTAACTGTTCAATACAAAACTACGTTATGTCTATCTTACGTGTAATCTCCCATTTGTATATCATCAGCCACAAAAATACAAGACTTGTGATATATATCTGAATGTGATTAACTTGGTATCGGTTTTTTTTTTTAAGTAGGTTATTTTTTTTTTTTTTATCAAAGATAGCATGCAAAGCAGTATTCACGTTTTAAACAGCCATATAAAGAAATGAAGCATATATATAGTTTGGCAATTTTAATGAGACTTGACTATTTCTTGTAAACTACTCGTTTCATATTAATTAACTACTCCTAGACTTTTTATTTGCATTTTGACTAATTGAAAATAAAATGTTCAAATCCTTTTGCAAGATAATCCTTTAACGATGGAATTTAAAACTTCATAATCAATCACTGATTTTATCTTCGAGCTATAGTTTCCATTTTACACAAAATAACTGTATGTTGTTTTTCCTTATTAAACATTTCAAACCGCTGAAACTTTGCTAAATGGTATACTAATGCAAATAAGATAGCAGAATTTTGTTACACTTGGTAATTTCATAACGTCTTTTCTTGACCAATTTGTTTTACATTGAACAAGCTTTTGTTGAACAATGTCAGTCCAAAATTAGATATATATACTTACCACTGGCCATTATTCAACTTGCAAGTAAATTAATCAATAATGTAGTAACATTTTGAACAGCATGTCATTCAGGAGGACCGAAGAACAAATGCTGACTTTTCATGCTTTTATAAAGAATATGATTAATGATGGTATAAAGAAGGTCTAAGAAATCCCTACAGATATTCCTCACTTTTCAATGTCTTATGCTATCTATACTTTTAATGTATTAGCCCAGAAATGATAGCACCACAAAAGACATAAATTCTGCTGATTTTGCAATCAAATCACTGTTTTGTAATCCGTTCATTGATCTGTATGACGTCATCAAAGGTACTTCTATGAGGATGTTTTCTTAAATAAAAACTGTGAAAGTGTTTTATTTATGCCTTAATATTTTTATATGAATAAAAGGAGAATAGGGTATGCGTTAATAAGACATCAACCCGACGACACGAAAGAAATTTAGAGTTCGTCAAAAGGTGTTTAACAGTGGACAGTCGCCTTTCCAAGATGTCAAAATCTAAATTGACCCGATTCTAAAAAAGTGGTTATTATCTGTCAACTACATGGAATATTCAAAATGTAAAAATGAAAATGAAAATAGATCATTTTAATGTTAGTTTATTTTGTATAAAGAAAGGACATATTTTTTATGAGTTAAGGAACATCTTTCTTTTTGTACATTTCTCTAATTGTTTACAATTGCCGTTTACAATTATCATCGTGTTATTTACCTCAAGAAGTCTACCAAACAAAACGTGGACCTTATATATTAATATGAATTTTCTTTATTGAAACCCCAACTCCATGTATAGGAACAATAAATATATCTGTTATTTCTTTCATTTGCTTACAACCCATTTGGGTTTAAATATTGTTATATTCCGCGAGTAAGGGGATGAAGTAATGAGTTCGAACCCAGCCCGATGAAAGCTAAAACACTTTTAAATTAGGCGGATGTTGATATTTCATTCGGAACCGTTTCATTTAGTGTTTTTGTATTTGTAGTCTTTTGTATTGTATTGTATTGTATTATTCAAATATTTTTATGTGTATTTTATCATTATTCTTATGTATGAATGCATGAATGTTAACTCAAGCTGCCAAAACTAAATGATTACTGGTTTACATTTACTTTATTTGAAAGCCCCGCAATTTGTAAACTGTAATCGTGGTCAAAACCGTAATCTGTAATATAAAATGAAAATTTCACATTAAAATAAACAATTGTCATTAATTTCAAGTTGATGAGACCGCACATTCATAATAAATTACCTTAACCAAATACGGGACGGAATAACAGACGGCGGGACACAACAGAAAACATAAAACCCCTTCTATTGTAGACGGGCTTAAAGCCTCTTCCGAACATTTGAAAGTCCCTACCATGTACTGGTTATCGAAATTACACAAAAAATCATTTAAATTCCGCTTCATCTCCGCATCTAGTTAGTGTTCTACTACTAATATATCAGTGCTTCTTACAACCTCCCTTACTACTATCAAAGAACTGGTTATTAACTTTTGTAATACAGCTTATGAAAATAATGGTATTAATTATTTTTGGGGTGTTAAAAATTCTTTAGAGGTTTTAGATAAAATACATGCTTTCGATGGTCCTTTTGGTTCTGTTCACAGTTATGATTTTTCTACTCTCTACACTACACTTCCACACAATCAAGTAAAGAAAAAAAATTCATATTTAATAAAATGGTCTTTCGAAAAATCTCATTGTAAATTTATTTGCTGTAACTCGTTTAAAGCCTTTTTCTGTGACGAAAAAGGAAAGTATGCTAGATACACTTACTGGAAATGTGAGGATATGATTGAAGCTTTAAATTTTCTCCTAGATAACATATATGTACGTGTCGGCGATAAAGTGTATCGTCAGGTAGTGGGTATTCCTATGGGCACTAACTGCGCCCCTTTAATAGCAGATTTATTCCTGTATTGCTATGAATCTCAGTTTATGACCAAACTCAGTAGAGACGCATCATTGTTACATTTGGTTGATACATACAACAATACCTACCGTTATCTGGATGATATTTTTTCGTTAAATAATCCTGAGTTCTCTAAATATACTACCGAAATTTACCCAAAATAACTTACTTTAACTAAATCTAACATAAACAGCAGCAGTTGTCCTTTTCTAGATTTAGACATTTCAATTTCTAAAGGGAAACTCCATACTAACACTTACGACAAAAGAGACGATTTTTCATTCCCTATTGTTAATTTTCCTTTTTTAGACGGCAATGTGCCTTTGGCTCCATAATACGGTGTTTATATATCCCAACTCGTTCGGTATGTCCGTGTGTGTAGTGATGTCATAGATTTTAACGAACGTAATCAATGCATCACTGGTAAATTATTAAGTCAGGGATTTCGTTACCATAAATTACTTAAAACTTTTACTAAATTCTTTCATAGATACAAAAATTTGATTAGTAAATTTGGCTGTACCTGTAGAAAACTTATTAAAAATGGTATTTCACATCTTAAATTTTATGGTAATATTGTACTTAAAGCGCGGAAATCATTATGTGATCCGTGTAAACTCATCGAACCTTTAAACAAACTTATTAGTAAGGGTTATCGTACCAATGTTGTAATTAGATCTCTGAATATAGTTTACATTGGCACTAATATCGATTTTGTCATTAGCAAATTAAAACATAACTGAATTTGTATTTTCTTTTCAAACGGGATGTATAGAGATACACACACGTTCATTTTTATCTATAAAGAAGTCACTCCTAACTATCCTACTACCTGTCGATACATTTATTTTTGGCATTGCACAAGTCATGTCTTCTTTGACTGTTCATGACGTTAAAATACTAAATCCCTAGGATGTATTTCAGTTGATTTTAGTCTCTGATGCATGATTTTTTATTATGAATTGTTTTGGCTTTTAACTAGCTGTCAGTAACTGCGAGTACTCTCAAATCGTACTTTCTTTTTAATTTGACCTGTTGATACTATTTGTAATGCTTTTTTGTTATTTAATGTTAACATGGATCTTGTCTATATACCAGCTTTGATTATTAGGTATTCAATTACTACAAATTTTCACTTCTTCGTACTATGAACATCAAAATTATTTCATTTTTCCTTGGATGCAGTTCTTGGACCTGTACAGGAAGTTTTATCTAGGACTTATTGTATATTTTTATTGTTGATATTCACCCCATATGTACCAAGTGTTAGATTAGTTTTATTGATATTAAAGAAATTTCTTGGTATTCCTAAACGGAAGATTTTATACACACAGAAGAAGATGTATACTTAACAACAAAATTATGTTCATTTACCTGTGTATAATATGACGCAGGTTTCTTCAAAAGTGATGATTTTCTATAAATTGTTTGAAATTTCACAGTGATATCATACTTTAACTTTGTTTAAACCTGTTTATTTACTTTTGACTTTAATTATTTATTCCTTGTAATTTTTTATTAACTGTGTATTTGCATTCAGGTGTCACAGGTCAAATTTATCCGTTCAATGTGTGTTAATTTACGTTTTTTGATTGAGTTCCAATTGATATTTTATAGTGTTTTTTTTCTATGTTGTGATATTATACTATTGTTTCAGAAAAGGGAGAAGGTTTGGTACCATTAAAACGTTTAATCCCGCTGCAAATGTTTGCACCTGTCGTAAGTCAGGAATCTGATTACAGTAGTTGTCGTCTGTTTATGTAGTTCATACGTGTTTCTCGTTTCTCGTTTTTATATAGAATAGACCGTTGGTTTTTTCCGTTTGAATGGTTTTACACTAGTAATTTTTTGGAGCCCTTTATAGCTTGCTGTTCGGTGTGAGCCAATGCTCCGTGTTGAAGGCCGTACCTTGACCTATACTGGTTTACTTTTATACATTTTAACTTGGATGGAGAGTTGTCTCATTGGCACTCATACCACATCTTCCTATATCATATCTTATAAAAAAGAATGTTACAACCATACTAAGCATTACTCTTTCAGATAACACATATACGCTTAGGTTACTGCTTTGTTAAAAGTTTAAGTTAATACATATAAGCTCAGTACTTTACTTTTATATATCATGATTTAATTCGCTTTTTTTGTCTTTCATTTAATATTTCCGTGTATCGGTACTATCTCGTGATTTCAATTGATTTTCTATCATGTGGTTTTTGTTTTCGTTTGAATTAAACATCTGTTAAAGTTTAAGTATTTCCCACAATTGTTGTGAAATTGTGAAAGTACAAAGTAAGAAAAAAAAATCTAAAGAATTATTTCCGCACCAGTTGAAATTTCCTGTTATTAGTTTCGCATGGTTTGATTTGGTGCAATTTAGAGCTTCACACATTGCAATGATGCACTCTAGATGTCTTCTACTTATTTGTGTCGTTTAGTTTCTGTCTCGTTATATACCCCACATCTTTTAAAGTAATCATTTAATAGGTTATCATTCAAGTAATCAGTCTCAGACTAACAAGTCTGGTATATTGTATTATACTATGGAGTTCCCTTGTGAATATCGTTTGTCGTTCGATACATTAAATGCAATTTTAAGAAAGATGAGCTAGTAAAAAAATAAACATTCTTCAAAATAAAGAAATATACTTTGAAAATTTGTACAGGAGAATGCCCAACATTAAACAGCAGTTGCATAAAGAATCTTTGTCTTTTTTTTTATATCTTATATAACAAATGAGGTTAAATCATGCATCTTTATATACTAATTCTCTGATCTTTCAAACCAAATAGTGATAAAGTGTTTATTATACCGAAAAACAGAATTGCAAATATCCCATCTCGCCTCGAGCAATAGTTGGCATCTCAGGGATAACACACTTGCTATTACATGTATCATCATAACCAATCAATACGTGTATAATATTACACCGTTTTTTTTATGTCTCATAGTTTTTTAAGTTTCTTGCTTTTAAATCAAAGTTGAGGAAAAGTATAAAAACAATATCTTATCATATAGACTTTGTTGTTCATATGAAAAAAAGACAGTTACGATGCCAATATTACTATTTCTCAAACAATTTCTCTTCACTTCGTAGTGGGTTGATCACAAACGTATGTATATATTTGGTAAAAAAACCTTAATACAAATGCATTCAAAACATGTTATATTAAGCCAGGGCTGGTAATTTCAAATGAAGTAATATTTATTATCCATGATAGCATCATGATTTCCAGTAATGCTCGAAATTGATATGACCAATACTAATTTCTTTTGTTTTTAGAATAGACGAAGCAATCTTGTAAAAAAGATGACATAATACTTTTGTTTAAGTGATATACCAATCGTAAACTAGAAGCGCGTTTTGTATAAGAATAATCTCTATAAACGACAGTCCTAACTTAAATTATTTTTATCTGTAGAATTGAATGGGACTAATATAAACAGCGAAATTTTAAACAAAAGCCTGCATTTGTAATTGCATACCCATCTTAAAGGAATAAGGGTGTACAATGCTTTATATCTTATGTTTTCTCATATTTAAATTTATACATAGAAAATAGCGAAAAAAGTTTTAAGTACGATGTGTTTGTAAGACTACGACTGCAAATTCAGAACGTTAACTATACAAACGTTACAATGGATCATCAAAATCGGACTTTGTATGCTGTTTTGCCGAAAAATATAGTCGACAATCACTCTGTAGAATATTGGTTTTCGCTATTTATAGTTTTAAATGGGTTGGTTTGGAGAAAAAGCCATTTTGTTTTAAGTATCAGGAAGAAAGGGTTTGCCAAAATTGCACTGTGGCAGAAATAACGTCGGTTACGTCAGATTCCAAAAGGATCTCTATCAATAGGCGCAGGAAGATGGTAATTAAATTCTTAAATGTGCTCATACAGTTTTTAACGTATTATAAAACAAGTTAAGAAACTATCAATGTTAACACCTTTAAGCTGTAATTTAAGCGTTGCTAAGTCTGGTCCTGTTGTTGATGCCTGCAGTAACACAAATATTGAATATAAAGAGCACTATTGTTAGATCAAACCTAAAAGCAATTATTTAAGGGATGTTTTTGTTTTTCATACATTTCGAGAGTTCATATTGAATTGATTCTTGAGCTTATTAATAACTAGCTTTACAAATGCTTTCTTATGTTGTGCTGATATCTTATTGTACCAGTTTTTAAGTGTTGAAATTTCAACCATTTCTAGCCTATATACATGTGCTATGTCCTATCATAAAACATCATCAACTATAGTAGGCAGCAGTTTGTAATTCTCTGATTGCCTTTTGTTGCTGTCTGCCATATTTGTTTTCTTTTGCATGGTTTGATGTAATCACCTCATTTGTTTTCTATTTTTAGTTGATACGGGACCTTGTATAATTTACTATATGCCGTTATGATAATTGTTTTGAATCTAGTGTCACTGCTGAGATCTAGTGTTTTAATTTTAAGAATGAAATCTCTGATGATTTTCATTTATAAATCTGATGAAGAATTTGTTGTTTGTTGAAGTTGTGAAAACATTGTCCTTTGGATCACTAGCTTTGATACTGCATTTACTTCTTTTGCTTTGCATTTAACACCGACCCGTTTGCAAGATGAGCTTTAATATAAATTTACATGTATAAGAACCCCGTTTGTATTTGTTTGTAAACATCATCAGTGGAATTTGGTTTTCTCAATCACAGTTGGACTCTTTAATATGAATATTTTTGTAACAATTAATTTGCATTTATTATTCTCTGTTTGCTATCTAGAGTTACATACGTACTTTCATTTTACAGAATACGTGATTGGAAAAGACTGAGCGCTATTACAAGAAGAAAAAGGAAAGAAAAAATGGAGAGGGTGACACCAGTATTAAATAACATATGTCCCAGCCTTTTCAGAATGAAATTGAACTTAATGCATACATCAGGCCAGGCTCAAGTCGAAAACCGAAAAATAGCTTTAGATACTGCATCAGAACGGGAGCATGAGATAGTTAGTGGAGTTGTTGATTTAATGCGAACTTTACTCGATAATCCATTACAAAAACATAGATACATAGCTCAAAATATTAAAAAACTCGAAGGCAATATAAAAAAGAACCCAAAACACTTAAACACATTAGCTGACCTTGCAGAATTGTATAGAAACAGCAATTTGAAAGAAAAGGCTAAACTTATAGACGATAAAATCGTGAAAATGTTGGAAAGCAGTGATCCAGATGACATCAAAGCAAAAGCAATTTGTACCGTCGAAAAAGGTTATGCTGTTCTATTTGAAGAATTCACCGAAAACGAAATGGAAGCACAACAAAAGCTGGTTGATTCATTCGAACTTATAAAAGCCGAACAAAACAGTTCTTTGGGTGAAAGAAAAAATGTGCTTACCCGTGCCTCAAAACATACGGTGAATGCACGACGGCTTTTGTGTCTTGCAATCAACTGTAAACGTGACGATTCAGTCGCCGACGAAAAGAAACCAAGCATGGAAATGTTTCAACAAGGGATACAATGTCTTAGAGATACTTCGTATTCTATGGAAAACATTTACATTTGGACATACTATTATGCAATGGCTTGCAATAGAATGCCTGACATTACAAATGTAATCGGTGTTCAAGCGGTTGTTTTGTTCTGGTCAGTAATTGTTAATTTACCGAAAGATAACACAAGCTATTCCATTTATAGAGCTCGTGCATATGCCTACATTGGTCATAAAATTGTTTCATGGAAAGAAGCCTTCAGTGATGACTTGAAAAAAAGTTCATTAACCAGTGATGCAAAATTTCAAGCTCTTTTAAAGGCCCTTCTGTCCGCCTTTGAATTAGCAATTGCTGAACATCCAGACGATGAGGTTATTCTTAATCGTAAAGGCACCAGTTTGTGGTCAATGTTTAAGTATGGATCTTCTGGAACAGAAAATACAAAATATGAACATTTGGAAGCAGCTGAGAAATTATTATCATACTCCATAGCACAGAACCCACGTATGCACCTTCTTGCTTTTTCAGCAAGAATGAAAGTCTGCATGGAATTATCCTCTCTAAAAAAATGTACTGCAGAAAGAAGGAAAGAATTTTTACACTCGGCCTTGAATGACGGAAAGATTTCAATAAAGTCTAACTTGAGCGCCCGTGATGCCTGTACAGTAGCTGAAGTTTGTCAGAGACTTGCTAAATTTCCGAACTTTTACAAGTATGGACCAGAAGCCGTTTCAAAGAGCGAATACTTAAATGAAGCACTTGATTTCCTTAATCAATGCATAAGCGTGAAAGGACAAACGTATTTCACAGCGTTCAGAATTGGAACAATTTATTTCGATATGGGAGAATATCGTATAGCTACAGAATGGCTTAAAAGAGCGTTCATGTTCTCGGATTACACGCTTGCATTTGAACATATCAAAAAGTTATGCATGTCAGTTTTGAAACTTGGAGCGGAACCACATGTTAATGTTGAGTTCATCCATGTCTTAACTTACATAGCCAGCAAAATGAATAATTTAAAATTCATTCGTGATTTAGTACAAACAGGACTTTGGAAGGACTATTTCGGAAGGCTTTGGGAATTTATGAAGTTTTTAGAAACATTTGATCTAACAGCACAGCAGGTCGAAATAGCAGAGTATCTGAGAACCATTTTAACTGAAAAAGATTTCTTCACAGCACGACGGTTAAGAATAGGCCAGTACAAACAATCAACCAGATATGACTTAGAATATGACTTGAATGCAGCAAGCCTGCTTCGTGTAGATATTGGATCAGCGGGTGTTCCACACAATTGTAGATATGATTATTTTATCATAATGAGTGGAGTAAATTCTGGTTGGATTCAATGCTTTTTACAGCATCAGCTAGACATACAAATGATCGATCATGACACATGCTTTACAGGTAGTGATAATATATCAGCTAGCGTATATTTCAATCTTAGAAGAATATTTTATGGATTAAAACTATGTCATTTAAAAAAAAGCAGTACATCAACTTCCCGATCTTGAATTTCGTCAAATGTTTAAATGGTCTATACAGACATGATCTTTTTCTTGGTGGTAATTTAAAACAAGGCCGGCATTTGAAGGATCACTATCCTAAATCTATAGATATCCAGTTGCGTGAAATCGATCTTAATAAAATAATTTTCAAATCAGCAAAGGATGAAGCAGACCTTTGTGTTTTTACTCAATTCATGAAAATATAAAGTTTCCAAATATATGAATGTCCATAAATCATTTGACGATAGCGAGCAGAAGGCGATCAATTGGCAAATGTCATTAGGTCAATGGAATTAAAAATGATGTAAGACGTGATAAAGTTCCGATACTAAATATCGGTGAAGCTAATTAAATACATATAACTCGCGGAATGAATTGTCTTACAGAGCAACAGATGATTGTCTTGCAAAGGTATTTAGATCAACGGATGAAAAAAAATGAAGAGGTGGTAAAGTTTCGATAAAAAATATTTGTGAAGCCAATTAATAAATACCTTAAACACAATGACTGCACCGTTCAACCGTGCGTCATTGTGGACTGTCAATGCTTTTTGTAAATTTTTGGTAAACTCTTTGTAACTCTTTTCAGGTTGGCCTGGTGCAATTGATTATGACTCATGTTCATCGTTATTAGAGACAACCTTTGAGGGTATCAACGAATGTAGGAAGAGCATACTGGTTTTATCCGAAGACTTCCTGAAGAGAGAATGGTGCGTCTTAAAGACACTAATTACAGAAACATTGAAGAGAAGATCGGACTTTCAACGGATTATTCTGCTGGAAAACTGTGATATCCCTCCGGAAATAGATTCCGAACAGTTATCGTTCTTTGATTTCACAGATGACAAGAAAATTCCTATCGAAATTCAACATTTGAAGTTGGCTTTACTTGAAAATTGAACAAATTCTAAATTAAACAAAGAAAACATGCATGTCATGTTTATTTCTTTTTACAAAATCTGACAATTTTGCACAACCCGTAGCGCCTGTGCATGTGTTAACCTTTATATTCATATAATAATTTGAAATAATTTAAATTCGTGATTTCGCTTGGGAAAGATTTCAAAAGTTTTTGTTTGAAATATTCATAATTGTGTCTTAGTATTTTTGTATTAACTTTCTCGGTTGATTAAACTGATTGTATTTAATGAAATATAACTAAATTATGATATTTAAATTTGCTCCGTGTATATAGGGAAACACCTCCATTACATATATGCATGACAGTAGTAACAAATGTACGTCGCGTCATTAGATACAAAAGTATCTAATCAGTGCTCTAAAGTAAAAATGATTCTTGTACCTGTGTATTATCAAAAATGAAATAGAAATAATCTGTTATCTATTTATCTATATCGTCTAAACCTATCTGTTTTATTTGCACGTGATTATCTGCATTAAAACTGTGGCAAGTACATTGATCAGACTGCTTGCCTCAAGGTCAAAGTGCTTAAAGATACTATTGGGGCCATAAAAAAAGGTTGAATAACATGATAAAATCAGACCACACCAGGACAAAAAAAAGAGACAATTGACAGAAAATAATAGCAAAACATTACAAAAAAAACCCTACAAATTAAGCAAAACTAACTCGTACAACAAGTTTTAAAACCACTGGCTCATCATTTATGGATGTTCAATTATTCTGAACACTCAGTTTTGTCTATCCTCAGGCATAAATAGCTTAAATGTATTTGACAAAACTTTTCAGATTTGTGTGGTGTGTATTTCTCTTCAACTTCGTATTTGATTCGTTTGATATCTTTGGTGAGTTTAATAGCCACAGTGTAATTGCCAATGCTAATGGACGTGTCGTTCATGTGAATATCACCATTCTAGTACAATGTAGTAGTCAACACTTGTTTGTTGACATGAATAAAGTCATTATGTGAATAATCGAATAGGGGTTTTCACACCACTTTTTTTCGTTATCGGAGGCTCTTTACGGTCACATTTGATTTACACTTCCAACTGTTATGATTCGATCACTTCTAATTATTCTTATTTAGACATCAGTCGAGTCTGGCGTAGCAAAATATTACTGCTGAGGGATGTTTGGTTCCAAATGATATCAACAGATCCGTAGACAGCACTTTTGTGTTGACATTGAATATAATTGAAACATTATTTTTTTGTAAATTTACTGTGTATGAAATCTTCAATAATGTGGGTTTGTTCTACTTCCCGTATAGACTGCTTCCATAGTTTTTGACAAACATTTCAAAATTTACGTTGTCCAATGCTCTTTGATTTCGTATTGAACTTGGCCTTTTGATTGTTCAACTGATAGGAGTACCACTTAATTTCTTTATGTAGACAAAACGCGCGTCTGGCGTAGCAAACTTTAATCATTGCATATTTGACTTGATGTTTTTGATAAGTTTTATATCCTGTGGTTCGATGTCGCTGCTGGTCGACGTTTGCCAATGAGAGGATCACCAGATTAATAGTCAACACTTTTGTATCGACATGAAATGTTTCATATTTCTGTTTAGAAAATTGAAATATTTCAGACACTAAGATTTTCCTAACATGAGGCTCTCACCAGCCCAGGAGCCAGTATTTTTTGTGCAGACATCAAGTTGCATTGATATTATATTTTTTTTTGTAAATTTACTGTGTACGGAATGTTTATATATAAAGTTTTTCTACCCCAAGACATTTCTGCAATCGTGTTGTCACAACTATCGAAAGTTTTGGTTTTCGATTTTCTTTCAATTCACTTTGCTTAGCCTTCCAAAAGTTTCAAAACGATTGCAAATGATAAGTTGTATGCAGACTAAACGATAGAATGACATTTGAATTTACTTTTATTAAATGTCCCACTTGACTGGATTTGGATGGTGTCTTTCAAATACAAATGTCTAAAAATTCTTGAACGGGTAAGGGTTAATTGGGTTTAGGAGTAAAACACATAATGTACATAGCTGGTGTAAGTTTATAAATATGAAAGTATGAACTAAATGAGCGGTAAACGGATCGATGTTGGTTTACGTGTTCAACTCTAATATGCATATACAGTACCCTCCTGTTTAAAACTAAATTAATTACTATGTTATATGTATTAAAATGACACAAAAATTATTCATAGTGGAAATTCAATCAATGTTCTGTTCCCAACTGTCCGGAAGAAGGAGTCTAAATCAGACATGCATTTTGTTAAATATAAGATATCGTTATATCACGTGAAAACTTGAATTTATCAATCGTTTTAAGATGTGATTTAACAACCTACCACGTATTGAAAACAATAGAACGCTCGTCTGTTTGATATTTGTAACTAATTGTAATAGTATTTCCAAGATAGGCCATATAAAGTTCATCGGAAGATACCAAGACCTTGTTGATAACTATTCCGTATCAACTTTACAAATAATACATGATGGTCTTGAAGTATAAATTCTAGGTACTGACGTTGTTTTTCATCTTAATTACGTGATGAAGTTCCATTTTTTTTGTTCTTGTATATATTTAAACCTTTTACTGTTAAGTCCATTTCTGATTATATACTTATGACGTGGCTCGGTTATTATGCATCCCGCCATTGTGTTATTGTGCTATGGTCAATTTAGAATTCTTGTCTTTCATTTTTGCTTAATATGTACTTTGTCTTTATGCCATTTTATGTTTCTTTGTTGAAACAGTTATTTCTGAATATTTCTTTCAGCGTCATTTTTCTTGTAAGGTCTTGTCTGTTGTTTCAAATCTTCCTTGAATTCTCTGTAGGGTGTGGAACCATTTAAAACAAACTTCGCCAATTTAAATTTGAATTATACCCAATTGTCTTTGAAACACCCAAAACAAATTGTGATTTGAAAACATAGCGTTAAGGTAATTAAGAAAAAAAAAACAGATTATATTTATGTCACTTGATTCAGTTTCACATAACCAAAACATGAAATATTTAATTCATTTTCTAAGAACAAAAATAGACTCACAAAAATAACTGTGATGTCCCATATTGCTAACCTACACTATGTTAGTATGTAGTATATAAAAAATTATCATCCTGAAAATATCATTGGTTAAACCTAGGAAACATATTAAGAACAAATATTTCAGAGAGCGTTTTTTTTTCTTTGAATGTTGTTGAACTTTTACACGTTAGACCTATATTTACAAGCAGGTTTATTTTGATTCATTGTTGTTCTTGGTGGCAAATTTTTATTGTATTTCGTTATAGATTAGACATCAATGGAATGTATAAGAACCTTTTATGAAAACCTGGATTTTTGGTTATATGTAGTCACAAAATATATCTAAACTGTATTAATATGTCAGCAATCATTGTGTCAATACTTGTAACTGGTATTTAAATCACAAGATACTTTCATTATACCATCCTTGCAATTTTGAAAGTTAATTGTTGATTTTCTGAAAATCCGAGTATAACTTTACAGAAAAAGTTTAAGAAAACGACAGTTAATTATCAACACAGAAAAAGCAAAGAATATCTAATGGATGTACAGCAGACAAACAAAATCTAATTAGATTAAAAAGAAAACGTCAATAAAAAGACTGCCGTTAATGACTTTTACGGTTTGTTTTACTTGCATAAAAGTCCTGTTTAGGAGCGTCTTCCTGAGAGAATCAAAAAGAGTTAAATGGAACCTTTAGAACACTAGAGCAGTTATATAAAATTTCGACCATCAACAAATTCAGAATGTACTACCCTAGAACTGTATTGACAGGTCAATCCTAGAACTGTTACTGACATCTCAAACTAGAAACACATCCTGACAATTTTGTTCTTACATGAGCAACACGACGGATCCCACATGAGGATCAGGATATGCTAATCTTTCAGGAGCACTTGGGATCTTCCCTGGTTTTATGGTGGGATTCGTGTTGCTGAGTCTTTAGTTTTTTCTGTCTATCGATCGTTTATAATTTTTGCCATGGCGTTGTAAGTTTATTTTCTACAAATGAGTTTGATTGTCCTTTTAATATCTGTCGCCTCTCTCTTGTGAAGCTTTTTGTTGTTATACCTATATTGATGCAAACATATATAATTTAAAAATAGCATATATCAAACAAACTTGATAATTTCTTATCAGAAGGAATCTATCTCTTTATAAACAATTATAGATTATGTTAGAAAATAATTGCAGGACATTAGCTAAACCAATATATTTCAATATGGTTCCGAACATGAACCTTGCATTGTTCTCTGAAAACAATGATAGTAATTGAGTGAAGATGAAAAGGGAAGCCGTGGACGTAGGGTTCCGCTTTATTTTTAATTGTTATACCTATATTTACAAGTACATTTATTTTAATTTATTGTTGTACTTGATGGCAATTTTTTTTTTGTATT
The DNA here is from genome assembly GCF_021869535.1 of Mytilus californianus. Lineage (NCBI taxonomy): Eukaryota > Metazoa > Mollusca > Bivalvia > Mytilida > Mytilidae > Mytilus > Mytilus californianus. Next base: position 41,279,035 of record NW_026262712.1, read on the forward strand.
TCGATATAGATTACACACAAATGAAATGTATTGAGAACACTTTATGAAAAACCAGATTAATCGGTTACATGTACATGTAGTCACATTGTATCTCTTAACGGTATGTCCGCAATCATTGTGTCAATACTTGTAACTGATTTTAAAACAAAATGTACTTTTAATATATAAAAAACTTCAATTGTGAAAGTAGATTGTTGATTTCGGAAAATCCAAGTATTATTTGCCGAAACTTGTTTCCAAAATCGCCAGTTATTTATCATAATAGAAAAACGCAGAATATCTAATGAATCTACAGAAGAGAACAAAATCGATTAGATAATAAAGATAAAACGTCAATTAAAAGACTTCGCCTTTGATGATTACTACGTTTTGTTATAATAGCGAAAGCGTCCACCTTAGAAGCCTTTACCTAAGAGAATAAAAAACAGTTGAATGAAACCTTAAAAAACAGTGTCTGACAGAAACTATTCCACCCTAGAACAGTTATATTAAGTTTTGACTGTCAAAAAAAATCGGAATGTTTTACCCTCGAACTGTCTCTGACAATTCTATCCTAGAACTGATACTGACATCTCAAACTTAAAACAGACCTTGACAATATATTCTGAGATCAGCCTATCTAATATGTTTTATAATGCATTCGTTTTATTCTTATGTGTTAATTTTTCTATCTTCCTTTTTTCGATTTAATGTTATTTTATCTTTCTTTTTCAAATTTTTCAGTTGAATCTTATTTTCAATAAAATAATCTATGATATAATTATTACTTTCATGAACGTTTAGCATTATTCTTTTGTTTTTTTTAATTACTTAGCATAACTTGTTGTTTTCATTTACCTGTGTTTAAAGTTATTGCAAATGGATGGTATTTTTGTTCGAGCATATTGTTTTTCTTTAATTGTTTAACATTTCTTACCGATATAACATGTTACTTTTATTATTCTTCCCTTAGTTTATTTATTTTGTATTCAAAATAATTTATTTTGTAATAATATTTCCTTTCTCTATTGGTACTGTACACGTATACCTAACAACAAAATTATTTTCATTTACCTGTGTTTAAAGTTATTGCAAATGGATTGTATTTTTGTTCGAGCATATTGTTTTTCTTTTATTGTTTAACATTTCTTACCGATATAACATGTTACTTTTATTATTCTTCTCTTAGTTTTTTTATATTGTATTTACATTGTGTCATAGGTCAAATTTATTTGTTCAGTGTATGTTCAATGGTGTTAATATGTCCTTTGATTGAGTTAAGCTATTTCAGTTGATATTTTTTAGTATGTATTTCTATGTTGTGATGTTACACTATTGTTTCAGAAAAAGGGTGAAGGTTTGGTACCATTAAAACGTTTAAACCCGCTGCATTTGTTTGCACCTGTCCTAAGTCAGGAATCTGATGTTCAGTAGTTGTCGTTTGTTGATGTGGTTCATAAGTGTTTCTCGTTTCTCGTTTTTTATATAGATTAGACCGTTGGTTTTCCCGTTTGAATGGTTTTACACTAGTTATTTTTTTAGGCCCTTTATAGCTTACTGTTCGGTGTGAGCCAAGGCTCAGTGTTGAAGACCGTACTGTGACCTATAATGGTTTACTTTTATAAATTTTGACTTGGATGGAGAGTTGTCTCATTGGCACTCATACCACATCTTCTTATATCTATATATTCAAAAATATGCATACATGGTTTTGTAATGATAACCAAATTTGTAATCATAACAGAAGAGTGTCAAATATCAAAACGTTTCAAACAGATAATAACAATAATAGCTTCACAACCTGAAATAAGGATGTGGTTACATCACACTATGGGATATAATACTTTACTTGTAATACACTCCTAAAAGGTCTTCCTCAGACAGTGTTTCCTGATCATTTTACTTCAGAAAAATTTCGATAGATTTTACCTAGAGCATTTTTATATAAGTGTCTGGTAGTTCAGAAGGAGGTTAGAAATGATTCTGGTATTTGTAAGAACTTAATTGTATTATACAACTGTTTTATCCCTTATCAATATGGTTTTGTCCTCTGAGACGAAGCCCCTTAATCCTTGGTAAAGTTGTAAATCACATTTACAAAATATGCTTGATAAAAATTATTCATTAACAATTCACCAGGAAACAAAATATAAATAAGAATTATATGTGATGTCTTTCTATATTGAATACAATAATTGTGTACGTGTCCTAGCTCACAGAAGTATATTGCTGTGTCGAGTCAACTCTCCACAGAACCAATTTCACATCATTACCATCAAAACCGGGCTTCATTGTATGTGTAAAATATATGGTCTAATGGTGATGTCAGAATCAGAAGTGGATACAACATGTACATGTACAAACCAAATTCAAATATCTGATTCAATCTAAGATATATTATATATGATTTTCTACCCTTTACAATAATTGTTTTCCGTATTATAATCTTTCATACAAATTGAAAGCGTCGATCGAACTGGTTTTCATAAATATAATAATAGGTGCATGTATAAAGTAGATACAAATATCTTGTTTTGTGACGGGATGAAGCATTATTCGTTCAAAACGAATCTGTTTGATTGATTACCTACATGTTTTTGTTATGTTTTGAAGGGCGTTTTCTTGCAACACATCGGCATTCTTACGGCAACACACTGTGTTTCTGTTCTTTTATCCGAATCGCTACTTTATTCATTTTATGCAGAATTTATATGTGAGCTACTAGTGAATATGCTAATTATTTGTTAACTTCACGTCCTCTCAGTAAAGGATTCGAAGTTTGTTGACTATTACTATGTTGAACGTTCATGTATCTTTTCCATCAAACTTGAAAATCGACAACAGAGGTTTTTTTGTATAACCAGGATTCACAAATGTTATTTTGATATGTATTTTTCATGACAAATATCTTAATGGTTATGTATGAGTGCTATTGTTGTGTCAATATTTAATTTGAGGCGGATATGAAAGAGAATATGAAATTATGATGTATGATAAAACACTGAAAATAAATTGCAAAATAAATATCCAACTATTACCTTGCACTTGTAATGTAATTCAATATGTCATTTGTTATTATTTAATGATCTGTAATACTTCCTAGTTTTCCAAGTAAAATGTACATTAAATTGCCTCTTGAATTATAGTTTCGCGATGACTATATTTTTTGTTATACTAATTAATATATATCGACGACGGGTACAATTCGTTTTGCAAGTTTTATCTGTGTACGTTTTAGGCTGTAAATCTGAACACTAACAGATTACTTTGCCAGTAAAAATGGTAACACCATTTAGTTTTTATATATGTATATGTACATACGATTTTTAAACATCCCAGTCTTATGATTTAGTACGCACGACGCACGTTTTGTCTTGAAAAGACTCATCAGTGACGCTCGAAAAAAAAAAAAGTCGATCCTAAATATCGAAAGGTTTTGTCAGATACAAGAAAGGTTATCTATCTTTTTAGGTAAACAATTCTTAGTATTTTGAACATTTCAATCTATGTTATACGCCGTAAATGAACAATCATTACACAGTTTAGAGCTCCTTAAAAAAAACTCTTTTGAAACAGATAGCAAAATGTAAGTTAGGTACCTCCAGTGCTTTTAATTTGAGTTGAGAAATTTTTGGCGTTATCACTATTCTTTTTAAATTCACTTACTAATACATGATCTGCATGTGCTTTATTTAAAGTCAAATTCGAACAAACAAGCTTTTAATCTCCTTTATGTATGCCGGTTATCCGGACTAATATAATGTATAATCTCAGGTTATTCATCATGTTCATGTTAAGATATACCAAACACAATAAACAACTGATTAGTATATTTGCTGTACCACAAAAACGACGGATCACATAACCTTCATCTTTAAGTAAGGCATGTTTACTTCAAATCACTATCCTGATAGAGGCTTATGTCAGTATATTATTCAAAAACCAAACATGTATTTTCAAAAATGTATGTAATCAATGTGTGCATATCATGCATATGTTACAGTTTCAGAAACACTTTATCTCCCAAGATTTAAAATAAAATCTATAGTAATTGTGTAAGTAACCATAAATCAAATTCAGTTTTATGATATGAAATTCCATTTGTGAAAGTCAATTGACGCTTTCAAGATATCATACTCTAGCAATACACTAAGAGTTAGCACAAAATGTAACTTGTCAACTATAGAATTAAAGGTTGAATGTACTTACCACACTTACTTATACACCTGTATAAATCATTGGTAAGACCTGTACTACTGTATGGATGTGAAACATGGAAACTCACAAACATTGAAACTTAATACTGTACAACACCAATTCCCAAGAAAGATCATAAAAATAAGATGGCAAAGTAAAACATAAAAAAAAAACAGTAAAGGAATTTGCTAACACCAAACGTCAGTTTTGAAATCAGAAGGAGACGTTGGACATGGATAGGACACATATTTAGGCGTGATATAGACAACACCGGTAATGTAGCACTATAATGGGCCCTGGAAGGGAAGAGAACTAGAGGAAGGCCAAAAAAACTACACGGAGAAGAACAATAGAAAGAGAAAAGAACCAACAAGGATAGACAAGTTGGAACGTTGCCTGAACAGCGGCAAAAGATAGAAAAGGGTGGAATATCAGCGTGGAGGCCTTTGCGACTTCTGGCTTCATCGTTTGTTTGGAGCCAAATGTGTTAATAATTTCCTTTTAATGCATTCGATTTTGGTGGAATTTTTGCAGTTGTTGTTTTAGTAAATAAAACATATCCGCAGTATCCGTTGATACGATATCAAAAACAAAAATATGAACAAATAGGTATATTGTAACAGGAAAAAAAGTGGCCTTAAAACAACACCCAAATCTGTATAAGGTTAACCTAACCTAAAACAGTTGGAATATTTTTAACTTCTGTGAGAAAAATATACATTTTACTGTTGTTTTTTTTTTTTTTTTTTAATCTGTATGTAATTCCTTTTACAAACAGACTTGTTGTATTTGAAACAAACGTAAAACTAAGCCAGAATTAGTAAACATATAATTACGCTAGTCCAAAGTATTTTCCTTATTTTACTTCTGTCCCTAAACGTTTAGTTCGCATTTGATTAATAACAATTGTGTTATTCAAGTAAAATCGCAATATCAGTAGATTACGATTTGTTATTTTATTAACAACCTGTTATTTAAAAACAAGATTTCATAAGTTTCCTTTCCTTATGTAACTTCAATAACACACATCTTAAATATAACACACGAGTGTTTTGTCGTTAGGTAAATATTTGAAACTGATATGAATATTAAATGATATTGAATGACAACGTACTACAAGTAAATTCACTGTTGGTACATAAGCTTCATTAAAATAAGACTATTCTATTTTAATCACCATCCAGATAGAGGTTTACGCCAGTATATGAGTAGCGTCAGATAAAAATGAATATCAATACACCTGTTAATTTATATCGGGTAGAAAAAAATCGATGCAACGTATGTAAGTGTTTGAAAATTCCATTGATATAAGAACCTACAAAACGTACCAATTATTATTCTAATAAATAGAAAAAAAAAATCAATGTTCATATATCTGACAGTTCGTGAAACAAAATATAAAAAAGGTATAAAAAACAATCTATAACAGTTGTGTAAATACCACAATCTGATAATTGATGTAAATCGAACTCTGGTCTTTCACATTAAACTGCATTTTTGAATGTCAATCTTTACTTTCATAAAATCCTAAAATAACTTTACATTACAAGTTTGTACTAACTATAGCTTGTCGGCCAAATATTTAAAGCATACATAAATTCAATACAGATCTTATAAGTATCAAGTAATTGCCAATAAATCAAAGGAATAAGGCTTTATATTTCCTTAACTGTTTTAGGGTACTGAAAGATAAGTGTAAAAGCTAATATTTTTCAGAAATATCTAGACAGTTACCTTACTTATATTCACAAACACGAATACTTATTCATATAAATAATGTATTGGTATCTTTGATACGTTAGGTGCGTGGATGTTTGCACAATTTAAGATAGAAAATATAAGAGTCAAAAAGGCAAAATCATCGCTGAAATAAGAATTCTACTATCATTTACTTAAAAAGTTTTTCCTAAACAGATTGGTAAACTTTTGTTCCATAGAATTTTTTAAAACCGCAAAATCACTTTACGATCTGCAGATTCATTTTTGTTCTTTTATTATCAATCTGTTTTGGTTTTTTTGTTAAACGCAAATCCACAAGTTTCAATTTCGTATGTATCTTCATGAAGTACATTTTAGAGATTATAAATGGGTGTTATTCGATAGGTAAATATTTGAAACTGATATGAATTTAAATGATAATTTATAAAAACAAACTACAAATACATTGCTTGTTGGTATCAAACATTTTAACCACATTGATATAATATGTCATTCATCAACATTTAATAATATATTTGTTTGTCAAATTATTTAATATCTCAACGACAGGCAAATAAGTTTTACCGTTTAATGTTACATCTGTATATGTTAGTGCTTATGTGTAAACCAATTCCAAAACGCAAAATAACAAAAGTACTGATTTCCGAGGAAAATTCAAAACGGAAAGTCCTTAATCAAACGATAAAATCAAAATCTAAAACACATCAAACGAACTATCATATTCCTGACTTGGTACATGCATTTTCTTATGTAGAAAATGGTAGATTAACATGGTTTTATAGCGAACTAAACCGCTCACTTGTATGACAGTCGCATAGAATTACATTATATTGACAACAATATGTGAACAAAACAAACAGACGTAATAGGTAAAATGTCAAAAATAGGGGTACAGCCGTACCATAGCACAATAACACAACGACGGGATGTGTAAGTACCGAGCCACATCCAAGGGATATTACCAAAACTGTGTACATTGAAAATATCGTCATAGTACCAAAACACATAGCATTCATCCTAATTAAGTTTTGTGTACATCATATATAGATATAAGAAGATGTGGTATGAGTGCCAATGAGACAACTCTCCATCCAAGTCAAAATTTATAAAAGTAAACCATTATAGGTCAAAGTACGGTCTTCAACACGGAGACTTGGCTTACACCGAACAGCAAGCTATAAAGGGCCCCAAACATTACTAGTGTAAAACCATTCAAACGGGAAAACCAACGGTTTAATCTATATAAAAAAACGAGAAACTAGAAACACTTATGAACCACATCAACAAGCGACAACTACTGAACATCAGAATCCTGACTAAGGACAGGTGCAAACAATTGCAGCGGGTTTAAACGTTTTAATGGTACCAAACCTTCATCCTTATCTGAAACAACATATAACCATCATGACAAAGGCTTAATTCTGCGTATTATTTCAATTACTACAACATGTACAAACACCAAAAAACACAATATTTACAAGTATTGTACATACACCATTAGTAATTGTGTACGTACCCTTATCTCATATGTAAAATGTGTAAATCAAATTCTGCAAATTTGCATTAACTAAAGCTTGGCAACCGCTGAATTGAGGGATGCATGTTTTTAACACTTTGTTATTTCTTTCATTGTATTAAGGTCTACAGAGATTAATTTAAAGGCTCATATTAAACAGTTACCCGGCTTAAGGATGATCCCTGGTAATGTAGGTTGTATCATGTACATGGATTTTAGGTGTATCTGGCATTTGCACAGTTCAACACAATAAGAAACGTTTGCCATGAGTTTTTTTTTCAAATTTCATAACCACATCTAAAACATTTAAACTACATCTTTTTTGTTAACGATTTTGAAAATCTACATATAAAAAAAAACAAGAAATATCCTGTTTCTCCAGTGTATAGTAAAAGATTACTTTGTTTTGGTTACATTTTACGTCTTCAGCAATTGTATTTATTTGAACAAATTAAGAAATAATTCTTTCATGCTATGCTCTATGCTCATTTTAACATGGGTAGGCATTATATTTGTCAATATCTTACCACCGAGCGTGAGCGAGGTGTTAAATGTTGACAAATATAATGTCTACCAATGTTTAAATGAGCATAGAGCATGGCATGATAGAATTATTTCGATTTTATTTGTATTTGTGCTTCACTTGTTTGTTCAAAATGTTCAAAATGTAAACGTATTAACTAATGTTTGAATTCTTAACTACCAGTGGGTAAAACTGCATATATTTTCAAGCAATGACCACATTTTCAATGAAACATTTATATTCTTCAGGGAAGGTCGATTAGGAAAAATTGCTGAAAACTTTGATGTTATTTGCTTAGTTGGATATGTTGGACAGATGATACTTATTGCTTGCAATAAACCATTTACTAACCCTCAGTAGGATGATTAAAGATGTTTTAATTTACAAGAAACATAGCTTTCTTCATTGTTCTTCCTTCTTCAGGCATCGAATTAAACATTTCAATACCTACTCGACGTTGCTGCGTCTGTATACATCTCAATCACTAAAACGGTCGCCCAACTTTAGCAATGATTTGTTAACGGGAATTTGAGAAGTCCATGGGTAATCAAATTTCCATATCCACAATTCATATTCAGGTACAACAAAATAGTTAATTGACGTGTAATCTAAACAAACCAATCTTGTTATCTAGTGTTTATTAATAAAAAAAAAAGTACACAAGTGTATATCTCTCTATCGGCATCAGGTGACTTTTTGGATAACTATACTATTAAGTGCATAACATTTTCTAAAAACACAATAATAATCAGAAACAGATATCATATTTTTGGAAACGCACAAACTGAAATTTAAACTTTGCTCCTTAAACATAGTAATGTTTTATCAGTATAAAAGGAAAAAAAAATCAGTGTTGAATATATATCGGAATACTGATTGGTACTATATCCGTCATTCTCATCAAAGCGTTTCTGCCATATCTATTGAAATAACTGATTACACATGGTGTGAACACTGGTAAGTCGATAAGAACACAGTTATAAGTGGTGTAACATATGCGCAAATACGGAAGTACATGTATATTGAACAAAATAACTATTTTCAAGTTGATTAAATTATCTAACCATTTTGATTTGAGTGTCACTGATGTGTATTTTGCAGATAAAAACTTCCCGTTTTGAGTAATAATTTTAATCATGGTATCTATGAGGATATTTTTACCAGTAATAGGATTTACGTGGTTAATCTATAATACATGCAATGCGACTGTTAGACAATCGAGAAAAATGCGAGTTTAATTATTGCGATTTTAGAAAATGCTGCATAAAGTAATGTAATCAACATCTGAACTGAGAGTTTTGATTTTTACGACATTTTGTCGTAACTGTTGCGATAATTGAAAAATTACAAACATTTCTAAATTCGCAGTACTTGATGTCAGACACTATTTAAACAAAAAGTGAACCTTAGTATTAACCATGTTCCTTTTCATTTCCGATGATAAGTGACTTTTTTGTATTGTTGTTTTGTTTTCATCTGAAAAACACATTATTAGTTAGTAAATTGTCAGGAATCGCGACGGTATTCTTTTCACATTATATTTCTACCAATCGAATGTAACAATGGTAGCACAAAAAATGACAGAAACAACATAGAAAAAGCAAATTATATACTCTCCTTACGAACAACGAGTTGCTAATGCAATCCTTATCATGTTCGCCCGTGTCATAGTTTAAACTAAACAAAACAGGCATACGAAACAGTTTAACGAAGTAAGGGCATACTAGTAAACTATTCTAACATTGAAATTTATTGTCGCACTGACGTATACAATTCTGACATTCAACTGAGTGTCTAGTGGATGTACGTGGTGGGAGATGCGTACAAGCAGGACAAGCTTACCCTGTCACTGCGTAGCTCCTTTAAGGCTTGTGCAATGTCTCCAAATTATGTTTTTTGACTGGATCTTATAAATAGATATATTAGATTTTAAAGTGATTCTATGGTTTTTGACTGGATCTTATTAATAGATTTTAACAACTACTGCTTGCTCTAATTCATTCCGTTTTGAAATAACAAATTTTTTTTTTTAACAGAAAAAATATTTTATAAAGATTTTTATCCTAGAAAGAAATCCGAAACACAAAACACGAAATGGAGAAACATGGAATAGAACCAGAATTAAAAGATATAAATCCTGGTCTTTTCTGGAAGAATCTGAACGTGATGTACCTAACAGACCATGGGCAAATTGAAAATAGAAAAATAGCTTCACATGCTTCAAAACAGGAAGAACATCACATAGTTCATGCTGTTGTTGATTTGATGATAACTTTACTGGATAATCCATTACAAAAGCGTAGGCACATAGGTCACAATATCGAAAAGCTTCAACAAAATATCAAAAATAACCCAAAGCACTTGAATACACTAGCTGACCTTGCAGTCTTGTACAGAACTATCAATGCAGATGACAAAGCTGTGGTGATATATGAGACAATTAAAGAAGTATTGATAAGCAATGATCCAAATGACATCATAGAAAAGGCAGTGTGTGTTTCAGAACAAGGTTATGCGGTCTTGTGTGACGAATTTTCCCAAAATAGATTTGAAGCACAACACGAATTAGCTGATTCTTTTCAACGTATGCAGTTAGAAAAGACTGTATCTGTTGGAAGGAAACACGATCTTCTTTGTCAGGCCTCACAAAACACAATTATTGCACAACAGATACTGTATCGTGCACTTAACTGTAAAACGAATGACAATGTCTGTTTGGAAAAGAAATCAAGCATGATGCTGTTCACGAAAGGGATACCCCACCTTGAAAATACTGCATATCCCAAGGAATATGTTTACATATGGAAATATTATTATGCCAGAGCTTGCAATAGTGTGACGCTCATTACGATTTTTAACGTATTAAAGCATGTGAACTGTATCTGTCAGTTCTTGAAAATTTACCGAAAGATAACAAAATATATGCCGTCTATAGGGCACGTGCATATGCCTGCATTGGTCACAGACTCGTTACACAAAAGGAAATCCGCGATGCAGATTTAAAGCATAGTTCATTATCCAAGGATAAAATATTCCAAGTTCTTATGAAGGATCCGCTGTCTGCTTTTGATTATGCTAATGTAGAACATGCAGATGATGAGATTGTTCTAAATCGTAAAGGAAAAAGCTTGCTCTTCATTTGTAAGTTTGGATCTGAAACAACGGAACATGACAAACCTGGATATCTGAGTGAGGCGGACAAAGCGCTATCCTTATCACTATCACTTAACCCTCGTTTGAACCGTCTCAACTTTTCCGTACGAATGAACGTCTACTTTGAAATGTCCTCTTTGAAATATACTTCTAATGACAGAAGTTATGATCTGTTACAGAAGACATTGGAAGACGGAAAAACAGCAATACTCGTCAATTTGAAAGGAAATGATGTCTGTAAAGTTGCTGGAATATGTCAACGACTTGCAAAATTTCCAAAATTTTTCTTATACGGACCAACAGTTGTTACAAACAAAGATTACCTTCATATAGCTCTGGATTACCTGAATCAATATATCTGCGCAAAGGGTCAAACGTATTTCATAGCATTCACAATTGGAACAATTCATTTTGACATGGGAGAATTTCGAACCGCTCTAGAATGGCATAAAAGAGCATTCCTGCTGTCAGATTACAAACGTGCAATAGGTAATGTTAGAAAGTTGTGCCTTTGTATTTTGAGATTAGAAGAGACAGCATCTGTTTATATAGAGTTTATCAATGCATTAACATTTATTGCAAGCAAACAGGATGATTTAGAATTTGTTAATGATTTAATACCGAAAAGTCTTTGGAATGAATGCCTTGGCAAGCTGTTGAGATTTCTTGACTTTTTAAAATCATTTCCACTAACAACAAAGCAGGTTGAAATAGCAGAGTATTTGAAGAATGTTTTATTAAAGAAAACCTTTATTTCAGCCCGACAGTTTAGAAAATGCCAGTACACACCGTCTACAAGAAACGACTTAGAATTTGAATTGGCAACCTCAACCTTCCTTCAGCCAGTAATTGAGCCAGTGAGTGATCACCAGGACTTTGAATATGACTATTTTTTTTGCTATCATGAGTTATGAAAATTCCGGTTGGATTCAATGTTTTCTTCAGCAGCAGCTGAGCACTCGGATGCTTTATAATGATATGACATTTACAGGTATGTTTAAGCTTAATGAAAGTATAATGTTAATAAAAGTACAATCTGTAATTTGTTTAAGGATATTTTCTTTGAAATTTAAAATAAAGTAATATTCTTGATTTTCTGAAATGGCACATAGTGATACAGATATATGATCAACACATCAAACAGTAACACTAATTTTAAAAAGGGACGTCATATTTACTGTGTCACTTGTTTGAATACGCATTCTTTGGATTGAAATACAATAACAGGGAGCAGATGATCATACCTCTCTGTTAAAAGGAAAGCATTAGTCAGGATGTATCTAGTAAAGCAGTTCAACTAAAGTATCGATCTCCGAGTAAATTAATGAAGGTAAAGTGAATATAAACTGACAAAATTAAATACAAAATTTAAGAAATGAAGGTCCAACCATTAAAATCATTACGTCGAATGAATGTTTGATACTTATTTTTTTTTTATTTGTTACTCCTTTAAGCTTGTCCTGAGGCTATCAAATATGACTCCTGTTCAACGTTATTGGAGACGACCATTAACGGTATCAATAAAAGTCGAAAGACCATACTTGTTCTCTCAAATGACTTTCTAACCAGAGAATGGAGCCTGCTGAAGTCAATAATCACAGAAACGCTACAGAAAAGACATGTCATTCTATTGTTTATTTCACTGGGAAATTGTAATGTGCCGCCATTAATAGATTCTGAACATTTATTGTACTTTGATTTCACTGACGAGAAGAACATTCCTATGGAAATTAAAAACTTGAAACTAGCTTTGCTTTCAATTGATTAACTTCCGATAATTACAGAATTATACATTCATTTCATTTTCCAGTTTAAGCAATATTATTATCATTATCATTATAATTCATGTTTTATATTAAATACGCTTGTGGGCTTACCTTACAACAACAATATAGTGAAGTAAACATGAACTTATGATTAAAACAATGTTTACTGTTTTAAATATTTTGATTATCAAAACCAATAAAATTTTAACAACAGATACATTGATAAACGGTTTCAATTGTTTTTCAAGGTTTTCATCTATGATATCTTACATCATACATGCAATTATTATGATTATATAAGTTTATAACTATGTTTAGTGATTTGAATTAAGGTTTGAGTAGTTGAATGCACAACACATTTTAGTATGTATACAATTCAATTTCATTCATGCTTATATATCTTATATATTACAGAATGTTCATTTTAAGTTATGGTGCTCAACACACCAGTCAATCAATCATTCAATCAATCTATCGTATCGGAATTAAGTTCAAATTTTAATTGGAGTCTATATTGGTTAAAAAATTTCTCCGTACATTTCATTTTGAATCGGAGTCAATTTCCATCATGACTTTGAGAGAAAGTTAAAAGTTTGATAAATATCAAAGTTTACAATTCGAATTGAACTTACCGACGTAGTTTGAGTTTAACTTAGATTTAGAGCACCATCTTTGGTGACATGTAGTGAGTTCCATTCGAAAGAGATGGATATTAACAAACGAAAAGATTACAATATAGAACGGCCATATATGGTCATTTATCTTTAATCATGATTATATTGTATCGATTACAATTGAACACAACGACTATTATCAAATGATCAACATTAACCTTAACCCTTTACCTGATGGTTAACACATATTTATCTAATAAAATGTCAAGAACTTGGGTGGCTTATTGCAATAGATGATTACTTATCTACTATGTTGATTGTGAATTAAGGGCGTTTGCCTCTTCGAGTTGCATCAAGAAATTCACAATATGGATCAATTCAATACAGTAGCATTGTAGCAGCATCTGCATATAGAATACGTATCTTCACCCCCTAGTTTTTGTTGGGATCCGTGTTGCTCAATCTTTAATTTTTTATGTTTTTTATGTCTTTTGTTTTTTGTCTGTTGGTCTTTTTTTCTAGTCAATGGCGTTGTCAGTTTTTTTTTTTTTTTTTGGCCGATGTGTTTTAAATTTCCCTTTCACATCTTTCACCTCTGTTCTTCGAGAAAATACGATATTCCCGGGTGTGTATTTATTATAATGATTTCCCTGATAGACTAACATCCATTTACGAGTGACAAAGACTGATATTGGTAAACGCAAATGTATCCGTTCAAATGTTTTAAGAACACCATGGTTGACCGTTCTGTTTTATTGGATCAAAACCTGACCATGTATATGTTCAAATTCGAGTTAACACACTGGATTATGACATAACCGTATTCGATTTTTGATTTTGCCATTTGCTTAGGGACTTTCCGTTTAGAATTTTCAACGGAGTTCGGTATTTTTTTTATTTCAATTTTTTTAATTATAATTACATGTTTTATTTATTGTGTTACCTTGATAACACGCTTGTCGAATGTTGAATGCCATTTACCACCTTTAAGATACTGACTTTGTGTTTGATTTGTTTCGATCAGTTATGATCCTATTGATATATTATAGCATGTCTCCAACGCATGTTCTATTCAAATGTATTAAATTGTAGATATATATTAATTCTTGTGCCCGTCTTTGTGAAAAAAAGGGATGCATTACAAATGCATACATCTATAAGGCAGTTAATGTTGATGACAACACTCAAAAAAGGTGTTAAGTAGAAATGAACAATTGAGTGAATGAATAACATTTAAATCACGGGCTTTATGATTGACTACTGTCGGATAAGTGAAACACCATAAATACATTCTCACACGATACTGATTGTAATACAGAAATTTTATATATAGAAAGATAGACATGTTGATATAAACCGTATCCTTCATGTGTCGGGCTCAAATATCAAATAACAAATGTAACCTCTAGAAATCAGGATTATTGGATGTATGCTGCATTTGTATAGCAAAGATTAGACAGGTTACTGCGTTGAAATATTCTTTAGATGTTTAATTTTTTTTGGATTTTATTAATTATTTTTAAATAATGATCTGTATAATTTTAATATTTGAGATATCCCTGTAAATGTCTCCGCTTTTTATATTTGCATGACATCAATTGATTTAAACATGCAATTTTAGGATTTCAAAAATAGGCATAATATTTGTATCTTTTACCTGATAAATATCCCTCAAAATATTGGTGAATACGTATATAAGCAAAGATAAATTGACAAATTGACGCAGTTGGGGAGATATTTGCCTTCCATCTCTTCGTATCGAACACTAAATTAAATGGTATATGATTGTTCATGAAACAACTCTCCACCAGAGACCAAATGCTATAGAAGTGAACAACTATTGGTCACCGTACAGCATTCAACTATGATCAAACCTGATACTGGAAAGTCAGTTATACATTGCCCCGACATGAAAAATGTAAACAATGTAAAACAATAAAAAGGAGTAAACCAATGATTTATGGAAAGATATGGACAATTGATAAAAATAATCTATAACTTTTGTCTATCCACAATACTACGCAACTTACTGAAAGAAAAATGAATATTCATTTAATTAAAATGCAAAATTTGTGTGTGTTAGTTTTAACAGTTACTCTACATTGATTCACAACTATAATTACTTTTTAAAATATCAATACAAAAATGAAACTGATAGAGTTTTTGGAAAACTACATTTTCCAGTGAGGAAATCCTGCTGAGATGCCTATAAATAACTGGTAAACGTTGGTTCATATCTGTCATTTTTGTTTTTGTTTTTTTTTGTTAATTATTGTTATAAATCAGACCGATGGTTTTTTCGTTTCAATTGCTTCACTTTATGTCATGACTGGGCCTCATATAGCTGTCTTTATGTTATTAGTTTCGGCCTTTGTTAACTAATTACATCCACGTTATTTGAACTCTGAGGATAGGAGGCTTATTAGCAATAATACAACATCTAGCAACTTCACTTTTGAGAAAATATTAATATACTCTAACATATGCGTAATAATTGAATGCAAGATAATTCAAATACCAAAAAGTACAAACGTTGTGAGAATGTATGGTAACCATTGATTCATTAGTGTCTCTTTATATTTTCAAACCATATATTTCCAGCATATTCGGTATAGAGCAAGCAACAAATTAACCTGAGTATAGTTTTTTTTCAAAGTTATACCATTGCTATCTAAACTGTTATCTGAGAAAAAATGAGGACAAGTATTCAAACTTGCAAAATAGAACACTTAGACCCTTTATGAGTTATTTTAACAATGGTCCGGGTAGATGTTTTACAACCTTCCCGATTAATATGGCGGATTAAAATTAAAGTGGAAGTTGACATAAGTTTTGGCATATTTATATATCAAACAGAACGAGAGACACTCTACCTTAGCAAGGACATTACTATACATGTGAAAATTTGAAATCTATTACAATTATGCCTCAACTTATAACAAATGTGAAAGCTTATCAGAACTGTAGTTTACAGTAAGTTAACTTGACTAGGTTTTAATATGCTACTACATTTAAAATGTACGATGCTGTAAACCAACTTCAGTTCGCGTTTTAGGACGTCTATTCAAAATTCGCGACAATTGAATTTCGCGATTAACAATATCTCTTACGTGTATCATATAATGACCATACAGAACTCTTACTTATATTCAATTTGTCAATTATCAACATGTGATCGATTTTGAAGTTTATTCACGCACCTTTACTCAAAATTCACAGAAACATTAAAAAATAAAGCCACTACACACTAATTGGATTATTCAAGCAATTCAAAAGTTGAAAACGGACCGATACGCAACAACAACGAAAGTACATGTAACACAAAAATGATATACACAAAAAATCGAAATGAGAGAACTCGTAGATGCTCAAAGCTAGTTCAAAGCGAATCACAACTAATGAATAAATCATGTAATCTCAGATTTCCGTACTAATTAGTACATATTAAACGCATTGAGTGTAAAGACGCCATAAGCAATCTGAAAAACGCTTTACCTTATGTAATGCCAAAACATAAGTAAAGAAAAATCGACAGGATATAGGATAATAAGTTCTCATAACTGTACATATATATCATGTATATCAACACATATGTAGTAATGTTTAACATCTTTAAGTACTTTTTTATATCGCTTCGTTGTTTTTCTTTTTTTTTATTGTCATGCTATTGTTTTCGTTTTAAATAAAGTTTGTATTTAATATAAATATTCAAACAGTGTCTTTGTTTCTCAAATTAGAAAAAATAATGGTATAATCAATTGAAATGAATATATTTTGATGGAACTTATATTTAAAAGAAGTTAAACATATTGTTTATATTGTTAACCAGAAACTGTCTAACCTTATAAGTCCACAGGTCTAAACAAACCAGTCCTGTTGGCTGGTTAAAGCAGCAGACATGTAAACACTGTAGCTAGTCTTAAAAATCAGACCTATAGCATGTAGAGAATTAACCTGTTTGTACGTTCAAGATCTATATAAAGTGAACTTTTAAAGCAACAAAAAATGAAAATGAATGGATTGTGTAAAACTAAAATTATGAAGTTCCAAAATAGTTAAATTAAAAAGAAATACTCAAATGTGAATTGTGGACGTAGAGTAGAAAATTAAAACTGTCAATGATAATATGACAGATTGTAGTCAAAGTATCTTTCAACGTTGTGAAATTGACTGTTTTGTTTTCAATTTTTTGCATTGTTCGTTACTAACATTTACTAACAAAATGTAATAAAAAGTTCAAAAATTTCAAATATTAGAATATATTGTAGAGGAAAATGAAACAATCGTGTTCTACATGTTAAACCATAATCTGATAGATTTCCTCATTAAAACTAGTATTGTAAACAATTCGTGTCCTTGATTAAAAAAACAAAGTAATATATCATTTAAATACCTGAAAGAAAATCGATAAAATGTATGCAATATATTTGATGGAATAATACACATAATAGTTAAATGTCCAATGCGCTTTCCCCTACTCTTTCGAAAGATCGGGTTTAACCTTGATTTGCATTGCATTTGATTAGTCATGATTTAACCTATATGTTTCTATCAAGCGTCTTGTTATCAGTACTATATGAATTACATGTCAGGCATTGACAATGAATTTTTATTAGTTTTATTTTCATAACTAAACGTCATAAATCAACATGTTATCAGTATGTAACACTTGACACAGATTAACTAGTTAATGGTTACAAACTGAAGAAATGAATTGCTTTCTGGAAACTAAATCCATTACATTGAAGTTCACATGATATATAATGTGTATTTCTCCATCATTTTCCAACTATGCAACCGTCTGTGTTTTGAAATCAGCCTGTGTTTTTCTGTATGACGAGGACAATATTTACAACATATTGAGTCAACTTATTGATTATTTGACCGACTTTGGCTAAAATGTTTGTCCTTTTTGGTTTTATCAACTCTTCAATTTTTTAATAAGTTTAAGATTTTCAAATAGTTTGCCCTCGAGCATCACAAAAGAGACATGAATTGTCATCATGGTGCAGTAAGAGTGGTAACGTTAATGTTATAATAATTTTAAATATACGTTTTTGATTTTGAGACCGTTAACACAAATGTGTTTTCATGCAATACCAAGCATATGATGGTTCCATTGTTTGATATCATTAAGAGTTGAAATGTTTTTACCAATTTAAGAAATTTGGACAAACTATGATCAACCAATAAAGATGACAAACTTACTAGGCATATCTTTAGCGTAAAGACTGATTTCAATCTTGAGTCAATGAGTTCAATAAGTGTGCTGTATGTGTTGCTTAATTTGATAGTTTTCTGTGAAGTATTACATTAATATTTGTCTGTTTTGTTTTATTTTTTTTCCTGAGATCTTTTATGTTATTTCGACTTTTCGCTTTGAATTGAGTATAAAATCTATATCGAGCGATTTCAGTTTTTTTTTTTTTTATTCTTTTCGTTCGGATGTTAAAATGTAAATATAATGGAAAACTATTTACCTTACATTTCCCATATGCACATGTATATTAAGGTTCAATGACGGCTATTCCCACAAACAAAAACAAAAATTGTGGTTTGCTATTAGTTAGAAATCAGTATTGAAAGTACGCTTTTCATATTATTTGATGAAATGCAAGTCTTCTAATTCTGTTAAGACCATATTTTTTCTTCATGAAATTCAAAAATCGTAAACGGCAGAGGCATACGTACAGACTAGTCGAAAAGTTGGTTTTTTTTTAAATTTAAAACAAAGCTTAGTGTATACGTTGCAAATACATTCTAATTAGGGTATTCAATTCCATTTCTTTACTGTGACATTATTGTTAACCGTAGTTTTCGAAGTGTAAGCCCAAATGAAGTAAAATAACAAATTCAAAACGAAAATTCCTTTGTAAAATGGCAAGATTAAAAGCTCAAACACAAACAAACAAACAAACAATATTTTAGTTGCCAATCACGGTGCCCAAAATGAGCAGAATAATTACAATATAATTATAAGAGTAAATTAAGAATAGGTTAAACAAAGTAAATAACATGATTAATTTTGATTTAATTGAATAATATATAATATCAAAGTAATTGAAATAAATAATTTGTAATAATAAAAATATATAATGTGACCCATTGTTTGTTATTCTGGACCCTTTATTGAACAGCACACCTCATAGTATACTAATTATTAATTACATGTAAATAATAACTATCGTAAATGCATATATGATTATATATATCTATAACTCTATATAAAGTAATCTAATTTATTAGTCTATTCCTGTTTTTTTTATTTAAAACCTCTAATAGTTGACAAATTATTATCAAAATGTTTTAATCTTCATTTCCCATTAACCAAATAAAAAAGATTTGTTATCAAGTTTTGAAATATTTTTATTTTTAATAAATATTTTGCTAAGAAAGGGAATCCTAACATTAACCAAAGCATTATATGTTAACAGAAAATATACTCATCTTCTATTTTCTCGTTACATAGTTTGCATATTATATTTTCGAGTTTATATCAAAGTGACGACCTTTTTCTATTTCAAGTTTGTGAGCTCAAATTATTAATCTTGTTAAAACACAACTTTGAAGGTAGTTTCAATAAGTATGGCGCAAAATTAAAGTTTGGTTTGAATAATCGATAAGTTCTAAGTTTATTTCCAAAGGTCGTATGTTGTCTTTTATCAATGAATAATTCTTTCTTCCATATCTTACAATATTTTAAGTATAATATCTTTTTCACCGTATTCTTAATGTTTGTTTTAGGTAAGAGGACTTGATATTCTTGTAAATCAAGCAATTTCAGGATAGCATAAC
The DNA here is from genome assembly GCF_021869535.1 of Mytilus californianus. Lineage (NCBI taxonomy): Eukaryota > Metazoa > Mollusca > Bivalvia > Mytilida > Mytilidae > Mytilus > Mytilus californianus. Next base: position 41,299,297 of record NW_026262712.1, read on the forward strand.
TACTACTAGTCCAAGAATTCTTCCCTGCCTTCGATAATGTATTTGAGAGAGAATATGCATTTGCTAATAAAATGCTATTTGTAATATGAATTTTTTTCCAATATTTGATCATGTTTATTAAAATATCTAACATTAGAGGATAACGACCTAATTCACCAAATATGGCCGAATTTGTTGCGTGCTTATTCACTCCTAATGTAAATCTGCAGAATTGTGGATGCACGTTTCGTTTTTTAGATCTTTACAGATTCTATAAAAATAATTTAGTTTTGAGTCATTCTTTAACTTCTTTGAAATAAAACAACCCCATATTTCTGACCGATATAATAATACGGGTTCCACTGTGTGATCAAAAATGTGCATTAGAGTGGAGATATTAGGTTTATAATTAGCAAAATATTTAGTATAATTAAAAAAAAGCTTTCTTCTGAAAAGCTCCAGATGCAGTAAAATGTATGCCAAGATAAGTATATTGTTGGGTATTTTAGATGTATGTGTCTTTATTTGAAAGCTGTTCATCTTTAATACGGCCAGATTAACTTCTTATCCAAAATTATCACAATAGATTTCCAGCTTATTTAATGCAGTCTGTAAGCCTTTTTTAGACTCAGAAAGCAGTCCAAGATCATCAGCATAAAGAAGATAATTTAATGAAATATTTGATAGTAATACTGGGTCACAGGTTTCATCTAATAAACAAACACATCAGACGAATAGAAAACAACTGTCAAACATGACTTGGTACAGGCATTTCCTTATGTAGAAAATGGTGGATTAAACTGATTTTATAGCTAGATAAACCTCTCACATGTATAACAGTCATTTAAAGATGCACTGCGGACACAAAGCGTCGGAATATTTTGCCAAATACTTCGAAGAAAATCTATTCCTGGGGAAGAAAGTCTTGAGTATGTCGAACAATTCAACATTTTAGTATAACCATGTCAATGATAATTCATGTCAACACAGAAGTGCTGACCACTGGGCTGGTGATACCATCGGGGAGAAAAACTCCACCATCAGTGGCATCTTTGTTGATTTAATCTGCTTGTTAATGATTTCACTTTTAAGATAAACGTACGACCCAAGGATATTGACAAACCCTGTTTCCATAAATTATTCAACGTCGCATTATAAATTAAAAAAAAAGGTAATTCGCATTTCAAAAATCTAGTCATAAATTGATAAGGACTAAACCACCTGATTTCCACTGTAGATTTAGTACTTCCTTCTATTACGTATATAAATTACGGTGATTCAGATTGGAGGTGTAGATAATCTTTGGTCTGATAATTGGTAACATCTAGGATTAAGTATGTGTAGCGGTTCATATTGATTTGTGGATCTAAACATTGCGTAAGTTATTTGAATCATTTATTTTACATATTATTAATGTTGCATGTTTAATTGGAACAAAAAAAAAAGCGATCTAAATAAAAAATGATGCTGATATTTGTATATATTTATTGTTTTCAAAACAAATCTGTCTAAAATTGAGTTTCTGGTAATTACGCTTTGCGTATCTGGTAAAATATCATGCTCTGACGGTCTTAACCTTATATAGTAACTATGTCCATCATATATGTTGGACAAAAGTGTTGTTTACGCACTTGAGGTCATTTGCCTTGCAACGATTGCTTTACATTCCAGCTGTTTTTAATTTATTCTTTTATTTTACAATCTTTATTTAAAGTTACGATAGCTGTTGTTTGACACAAGGCTTCATGTTGAACACAGTTTTAGTTTGTTTTCGATTTATAAATTCAAATATCCCTCTGGTATTTTTTGCCTCACTTTTACCTATGATATTTTCATAAAGTATGAAGTAATTATTGTTTTCCTTGTTAGCTAACTGAAAGAGGAAACATATTCCTTTCACCACTTTGTGTCAAAAGATTTTTTGTCTTATCAAAAATGCAGGACAAAAGACGACTTAGACGAAACCTTCAAGAAGGCCTTACTTGGTAGTGACGCTTATTATATCAACTGCAGTAATATATTTGTTGAACAATTATTTCCTAATTTTTTTTTCATTAAAAATATAAATGCTGAAGATGTTATTGAGGAAAAACTGTTCTTTTGCTGGTAAAATATCAAAAAGAGAAATTTTATTCTTAATTATATGTAAAAATAGAACATGGAAAACACTTTATTATCAAACAAATTGTTTACAAGGAGGAAACTTAGTGAAGGAAATAATATGAACCTTCATTAATCAAATAGTGATTTCACTAGCAACATTGATATGGCTGTCCAATATCGTTAGTTGTTAAATGTCATATATTATGGTTTTTTGGGGGTTTTTGGTGACTGTGGTGTTCATGAAAGATCTGTAATTGTTTTCGTTAAATGATAATCACAGTTTTAAGACAGAGGAGGTTTACGAGCTAAACATTTTGTATAAAACATCGTCATATATTAACTGATCATAGATACCATCATTAAATTATGTACGCCAGAGGCGTTCCCAAAAACTGTTGTGTTTCGATGATTATCCCGCATATCCTTTAATGTGTTTCATTAGTATATATATTTTGTTTTGATGTAAATTGAGATTTTATTCATTCATACCCAGAACATGTTCTAAAAATGTTATATTTCATTAAAAAGTTAAACATTTGAACCATTATTTCTATACCCTTGTTTGAGAACATTTAAGTGAAATAAGTTATCTATAAAGAAAGGCAAAAGTAGTGTAATCTGTTCAATAGTCATAAATCGATTCAATTGAAACAAATCCGGGTCACAAACCAAAACCGAGGGAACATGTGACAAAGGATCTGTTACAGAAGACTAAGATTTCTGTTGAAGATCGTGATTGTTGAATATGGTCTTAAAAAAGCTATAAAAATTGGAGTACGTTTTCAGCATTGCTGTGATGTAATTTCCTAACGTATTATATGTTGTGAATTTGTTATCAGTAAATTTATATCTTTTTTTTTTAGTTTCGATATGAACACAATTACATAACGTTATTTACACAAACGTGTCAATATCCTTTAGTCAGGATGTTCTTGTAAAAACTTTTCGTCGCGTTTCGTTTTTTGCCATTGCATTGTTAGTTTGCCTCTCTTTTATAAAATATTAGATTATATCTTTAGCCATGCCTCATATACAAAAGGGTTATGTTTATTTCTTAGAAGTAATATGTCTCATGTCGTTATTCCTATACATTGTACGGTATAACATGAAGTATCTCTAAATACATTGTGTAACTTGTGTAGTTGAGAAATAATGAATTATCAACACTATCAATTTCAAAAGCATTGTATACAATCGGGTCACTGGTAGTAAAATTGTTGTGGAATAATCACACGACTAGTCTGTACATGTATCTGTGCAACATGAAATATTGTTTGTATTAATTCAGACGGCCTTATGTATCACTGTGGTGTGCTTCTAACAGAAACAAAATCTCTTGCAGATGAATTAAGTATATATTTTTTTTTAATATACTGTTTTTACAAATGTAACATAAATCAGACTGTTTCTCTTTTTCTCCGATATCATATCTATTTTGTCCATCTGATCCTGCTATAGGTTACTAAACGATATTGGTTTTGCTCATTGTTGAACAAAGTCATATGGTGATTGATTCATGCTAAGTAATTTACTTTTACCTATGTGTTGATTACTGCAACCCACCCCTTTTTTTTTGGGGGGGGGGGGAGGGGGGGACGAGGGGGGTTTAGATAAAGGAGATTTACGAGTTTTGAATATAGATTAACATCTGTTCCATCTTCTGTTTCACATCTGAGAAGTTCAAACAATTTCACGACACCGAGTGTTGGTGTGAGACCTAACTTTATCATTTGACGTTCTTTCTATGTTTTTTTTTTTTTCGAACGTGTTTAAACCTCTAAGATATGATACTAAAAATTTAAATTAAAAATTCCAAAGTGCTTCTGAGGCATGACATTTCTACAGTGTTATTTTCATATTTTTTTGGTAATTTTTACAATATGGAATAATACCTGAATATATTTTTTTCTCCATTACAGAAGGAATACTTTGTACAGGCTTCTGCTTCTATTAACTGAAACGGAAACAAAATGGAGATCAAGAAACCAGAAATGAACGCCATATGTCCCGGCTTATTCAATATGAAATTAAACATGATGCATACATCAAACCAGGCGTGGATTGAAAATCGAAAAATAGCTTTACACAACGCGAAAGAAAAAGAACATCAGATAGTTCATGATATTGTTGATTTGATGATAATTGTATTGGATAGTCCATTACAACAACGTAGAAACAAAGCGTATAATATTGAAAAGCTTGAACGTAAGATGAGGGACAACCAAAATCACTTAAATACACTCGCTGACCTTGCCGTCTTGTACAAAAACTGCAATTTAGCAAACAAGGCTGCGATCATAGATGAGAAAATAGATACAGTCATGAAAAGCAGTGATCCGAATGACATCATAGAAAAGGCTATATGTGTCCTTGAACAAGGTTATGCAGCTTTATTTGAAGAATACACAGAAAACGGACTAACAGCACAGCAAAGGTTACTAGAATCTCTACAACTAATAAAAGTTGAACAAAGTACTGCTGTAGGACAGAAGAAAGATGTTCTTTGTCAGGCCTCAAATTACACGATGGATGCACGACGACTATTGTTTCAAGCACTGAACTGTAAAATAAGTGGCAGTTTCTTTGATAAAAATTCCAGTGTGGAATTGCTGGAGAAAGGGTTACAATATCTTGCAGATACTTCGTATCCTAAGGAGAAATACAACATTTGGAAATTTTACTACGCAATGGCTTGCAGCAGGATGCCTGATATTAAGGACGCCGCCTTCAACAAAACATCCATAAGTGAGAAAGCTGGTGGTCTATTCTGGTCAGTGATTGGGAATTTACCAAAAGACAACGAATGCTTCACCATTTACAGAGCTCGATCATATGCGTATATTGGCCATATACTTATTTCAGCAAACAAACCTTCGAATACCTATCCAAAATACAGCTCATTGAACAATGACAAACAATTTCAATCCCTTCTCATTACTCCGCTGTCTTCTTTTGAATATGCAAAAAATGAACTTGCAGACGATGAGGTTGTTCTTAGTCGAGAGGGAATTAGTCTGTGGTTATTGTTCAAGTTCGGTCCGGGTGATAAAAACATCGAATATCTGGAAAAAGCTGTGAGAAAATTATCTTTCTCAATATCACAAAACCCTTTCATGCGTCGGATGGATTTTTCGACCAGAATGAAAGTCTATTTAGAAATGGCATCTTTGAAAAGTTTTCCTCTTGATAAAAGGGAATATTTATTAAAGAAGGCGTTAGAGGACGGAGAAACGTCAATAAAGCAAAATTTGAGCGCAAAAGATGTATGTACAGTCGCTGGAATTTGTCAAAGACTTGCTAAGTTTCCGAAATATTACCTTTATGGACCTGAAGCCGTTTCACACAATAAGTACTTACATGTAGCCCTAGATTATCTAAACCAGTGCGTCACCGCAAAGGGTCAAAATTATTTCACAACATTCACATTTGGAGTAATTTATTTCGATTTAGGAGAATTTAGGACCGCCTCAGAATGGCATAAGAGAGCATTCATGATCTCAGATAGAAAGTTAGGAAACGGAAATATCAAACAATTAACATTTTCAATTTTGAAATTGGGAGAGGGATCACATGTGTATGATGAGCTTATTCATGTCCTAACATTTATAGCTAGAAAATGGAAAAACGTAGAATTCCTACGTGATTTACTGCCAAAGGTTCATGGAGAGGACTATATTAGAAGTCTTTCGAAATTTCTAATTTTCTTAAAAACAAATCCACTCACAGCACAGCAGGTTGAAATTGCAGAGTGTTTGAAAGCTATTCTAATCAAGAAAGATTTCCTAACAGCTGACCAGTTTGGTGAAAGTCAGTATAAAACATCTACCACACATGACTTTGCATATGACGTAAAACCGGAAAGTGTGCTTCAACGTGTGCAAATGGAAATTAAATCTGCAGATGTTCAACAGAGCTGGAGATATGATTACATTATTATCATGAGTGAAGTTAATTCTGGTTGGATTCGATGCTTTCTACAGCATCAGCTTAGCATACAAATGGTCGATGGCGACAGGAACTTTACAGGTAGTAATAATATATATAAGCAAGCGTTTCTTATGTCTTAAATGTATTGCATGTATTCGAAATACAGTAGGTTTCAGTTGCTTTCATTTTTTTTATCTTTGCAAATCGGTTATTTGGGGTAGAGAAACATGCGGAATTTGACTTAAGTCTTCTTGCAGGACAATCAAACCTGCTAGGGTGTCTGTTTATCTGTGCGGAATTTAGTCATGCTCGATGGAAATAGAGGATATATATTAAACATGTTAAATGATGTATGAAGTTAGCCATATATGCTCTCTATTTGTTAAAGGACCCTTGCAACAACTGTTTGATGAGTACAGATGTAATCTGTTCCAAGGCAAAATTTCCAACCCTTAACAAAATTCTTTTTTATTGAGTATCAGAAGCTCTTTTAAATTCAAGCCTGTAATCCGATCCACAAGTATGTATATTGAATTTATTTGTTCTCACCTCAATATGCATGACATATTTGCTACTCACCGTAAGGAAAACAATGTTATCTGGTAAATTTACCATGTGAGTGAAAAATTTGACTACATTTTGTTTGTCAATACAAGCATAGCTTCATTGATTAAAGCCATAAAACAAAGATGTATGTTATTTGGTAGCTTTTAAATATTTGTTATTAATTTTAGGTTTTCCGAGTGTCGATTATGACTCCTGTTCATCGTTGATGGAGACGACCATTGACGGCATCAATAAAAGTCGGAAAATCATACTTGTTCTATCCAAAGATTTCCTGACGAGAGAATGGTGTCTGTTGAAGCCCATAATTACAGAAACACTACGGAAAAGATCGGACTCTCTAATTATCATTTTACTTGAAAATTGTGATCTGCCGTCCGAAATAGATGATAAACATCTATCATACTTTGATTTTACTGATGAGATAAACATTCCTTTCGAAATTCAACATTTAAAGTTGGCTTTACTTGAAAACTGAATGATTGCTGATGAAGACAAACTCTGACGTTTACTTCATTCCAAATCTTATGAACTAGATTATTCACATGCGCATTCTCAAGTTTTGAAATTTGAGATATTTAAAAGTTATCTTTATCTGTAGCTAATAAGTAAGTGTATGAATCCATGAATTAAGATGCGTTTACATGAATGTACAATTTTAAATACATGTACATGTGTATATCATTAATTTGTTGAAGTATGTTGCAAAATTTGATTAAGATCGATTATGTTCGAAATATCATTTGGTTTTGATTAAATTAAATAGAATAAAGCATAATTCATTGATTGAAATTTCCCTAATGGTGTGTAATGATTTATATAACATGTATAAATTGTCGCTTGCTTATATTATCATTGTTTTGTGTTTATAAAGCATTCATATTTGGAACGCTTAAGGTGATAAAATACAACCCTTTCGGGACATCTGCTTAATTATAGTAATTACAATAGGTACAAGTACACATAACGCAAAGTGATGCATTTGCATTTAACTTTTTAACGTTTGCACATTACTTTCTAACAAAAATTGAATATTTGTCCAGATTTGAAATGGGTTTTTCTAATGGAGTATGTTGTATTATTAAGTACGGATTTCAAAGTCTGTAAGAAGTCATGGGAACGAATATTCAGTAACAGTCTAAACAAAAACTCCTAACTATTTCTATTGTCTTACAATGGAGCTAAAAGGCAGAGGACATAAAAGTTATTAGTTCATTTGTAAAACCTACAGAAACCGTGATTATATGTTTGTTTATATCAAATGGTGAGATGTGTGTGTGTGTGTGTGTTTTGTTTTAAGTTAGTTCGAATTAGACTTCCAAACAAGTTAAAGTGTAGATCAATTTAGAGCCCCTGTTTATTATTTCTGACTGAACTATAAATGTACAGCACTTAAAAACGAAAAAGGGTTAAAACATTTTATGTTGGTCTGTTTTATACATTTGCATATATTAAGCTGTATGATAAAATCTCTGTGAATTGCTATAATTATGAGCATTTCACTATGACTTACTATGGCTTATTGCAAGTGTTTATGAATCTGTAATTAAACCAGTTATGAAAGACTTTGGGTTTAACTGGATTTTTAAATTAATAATTACTATTATAGCGTTTTATAAAGATAAATAATCAATTCGTAGGTCTTCCGACAGAATACATACATACATATGCATTTCCCATCTTTGTGTCAGATTTGTTTCTTTGTAAAAAAAATGCACGAAAAACGACGACTAAGACAAACCCTTCGTGCCAAATAAGCCTTGATTTATAGTGAAGTAGACTATTCTATTTACATTATAAAAATGAGAATGGAAATGGGGAATATGTCAAAGAGACAACAACCCGAACAGCTCTAACATATCTAAAAAACAATTAATTAAGAGTAATTAGTGATTTCATTAAAGTAGAAATCCTGTAGAAATGAATGAGGTAAATGTAAATCTGCTGGTCACATATGTAAGAAAGGAACCAAACTATTTATTGAACAGTGAAAAGTGACTTTGGAAATTCCAAATATTACCAAATATGTTGTTCGTTCAGTGCAAAATTAGGAATAGCATGTTATGAACTTGCATATGGCTGTCCAATGTCTGTAATAATCGTATGTGATATATCAATGCTGCTTTTTTCATTAGTAAAGTTGCTGTTACTGACAGATACATTTTGTTGGTTTAATTCATTCACATGTTTTATAGTTCGTTTTTCTTGTAAGACATATTTCAGTTGTGTAAAGGATATAATCCGATAACAGTTCATTCTGTAAAATATTGGACATGTCTGAGGACGCAGGCACTTTGTACACAGGGTGAGGTTTTAAGATTTTTTATCAAATTCTTAATTAGCTATTTTGTCAAAGGAACAACCTGTGGCTTGCACCTAAACACTTGGTAAAAAAAGTACTTCAGATGAACAATTTTCTTCTAATTATGATAATGAAATTAATTTACTTGTGGTCCTCGTATTGCGGCATGATCTATCAAGCGTTAGAATAGATATAAGAAGATGTGGTATGAGTGCCAATGAGACAACTCTCCATCCAAGTCAAAATTTATAAAAGTAAACCATTATAGTTCACAGTACGGTCTTCAACACGGAGCCTTGGCTCACACCGAACAGTAAGCTATAAAGGGCCCCAAAAATTGCTAGTGTAAAACCATTCAAACGGGAAAACCAACGGTCTAATCTATATAAAAAACGAGAAACGAGAAACACTTATGAACCACATCAAAAAACGACAACTACTGAACATCAGATTCCTGACTTAGGACAGGTTCAAACAAATGCAGCGGGTTTAAACGTTTAATGGTACCAAACCTTCACCCTTTTTCTGAAACAATAGTGTAACATCACAACATAGAAGCATTTTTGTTTTCATTTTCATTGTAGCTGAAAATTATTTTAGGAAGAATAAGAGCAACACATAGGTCAATAAGTATACCCAAAGACGGACGAGGAAATCAAAAATCTTGTACAAAAAGAAATACATAAAAGCAACCAAATGATTGGAGCTAAAGGAGATAACCCAAAAACATGGTAAAAATGGCCATGAAATAAGTATTGACGATGACAGTGTTAAACATCAGTTTGAAATTTTTCAAGAAACCGTCTTTAGAGTTACACAATTACTGTATTGGAAGGTGACCTTAATAAAAGATGTTTTTATGTAATTTTCATTTGTTCTTTCGTTGTAAATTGTTATCCAAAGCTACCGATGCCCCAATTGAGAATGGAAATGGGGAATATGTCAAAAGACAACAACCCGATCAAAGAGCAGACAACAGCCGAAGGCCACCAATGGGTCTTCAACGCAGCGAGAAAACCCCGCACCCGGAGGTGGTCCTCAGCTGGCCCCTAAAATGTTTGTTTTTCCTTTGTCAGATTTTCTCTTATGCCCATTACTGTTACAATGTAAGTTATCTGTTTATTTAGGTTACGAAATTCATTGTCCGTCGTTTTTTTTTAGAACATCTGTTGATTTTCAGAAAATGAGACTAATCTATTTGTATCTTACTTAAAGTTTTCGAAATTAACCTCGAAATTGATCGGTGTGTGTTACATTTTTATAATCATTCAAACAACCCCCATGAGAGTATTTTAAAGCGATTATCATGTGAACGAGGATATCTCTTCATCATGATTCTTTACATTATTGTTGGTATGTGAGGAATATGCATATAAGTTATATTAAATACCAGGAAGCGTGTTGCAAAGTAACAAAGTGTCAATGTCACTGATATTCCGACCAGTGACGTTTTCAATGATTTCCCAATCCATTTTGATGTCTTGTTTTAAATCGTGGAATGTTTTCGGGGTAGGTGGCTGCCAATACATGGATACCTTTGGGCAAACATTTATTGTTTACGATGATGTAGGTTTTAAGTTCAATGCTTCAGGATAAGTTTAGTAAAATTGTGTTTGTAAAGTTTGATGTTGAAGTAAATAAACTGTTAATACGATTTACTTGAAACCTATATTGTATGAAAGTTCGGAATCTATACTTTCATTTTTATACTTTATAGTTGAATTGCCTATCATCCTACCACCAATCCTAGTCTCGTATTGTTTGCATTGTTGATAAAAAAAACAAGAAAAGCCGGCAAAGTCGGCGATCAATATAAACGTCACTAGCACAATTTCGTCATGCTAATGTTTTATTACTTTACAACAAACAATATACAAGGTAGTATACATAAATAACATCTGTTTATTAGCTTTCTATTCATACTAAATTTAACAAGTAAAAGTTAACAAGACATAAAGAAAATTATCTTTTTTATTTAATTTGAAATAAATCGAAATTGTTCGTCTAGGATATGTTGATACCTTGCTATCCCTTCTCCATAATATCACTAATTGTATAGTGTGTATTCACATTAATATGTGTCCATACTTGTAGAATTGAATACATTAGAATATGATCACTTGATCTTAAAGCTACTGAACTCTTTTGGAGTATTAGTCAGTTCATAACCATTTACAGGTTTAAATATGTTCATGGTCAAATAGGTCATAACCAGACATGAGGTTAAAGAACTTAAGTTCAAGGTTAATGATGAGAGTTTTGTACACACGTAGTAGATTAATATTGGTTTCTTTTTTTTGTCATACGAGGTTCTGTGGTTTGAGAAAATAATAAAGTCAGATGAAAATGAACAGTACGAAAATGTTGAGCTGGCTAAGACATGCTGTTGAATTGCTGCCTAGGCTTGGCCTGTGGTAGAGCTGCTAAACTCTACCCTTGAATAGCTTGCCAAATTATGCTTATTCTAAGGACGACTTAAACGAAACCTTCGTGTCAGATAATCCTTGCGTATCAGTGAAGCATTTGCAATAACTTATTTGTTGAACAATTATTTCCTAAATTGTTGGTTTGTATCAAAGTATAATAGTAACAATATAATTTAGGAAAGACTGTTATTTTGCTAGTGAAATATTAAACAGAGGAACTTTATTATTAATTACATGTAAAAATAGAACTTTTGAAAATAAAATTAGTAACATACAAATGGTTCGCTAGGAAGAAACAAGTAAAGGAAAGAATATGAAATTTTATTCATTCATATTCCGAACATGTTCTTGGTTTAAGAAATATTATCTTCTATTCAAAAAGGTGAATAGTTTAACAATTATTTATATTTCCTTCTTTGAAAATATGTTAGTGAAGATAAGTTATCTATATAGGAAAATGATCGATGACATAATACAGTGAATTCTGATGAAGATCATGAACCTTTATTTTCAGGAATGTTGTGATTTAGTTTCCTGACGTATCGCGTAATGTGAACTTGTTATCAGTAAATGTTCATTTTGTTTGGTTTTGTTTTTGATATAACAAAATTAAAAAAAATTACTTTCCACAAACGTTTCAATTTCCTTTTGGCAGGATGTTCTTGTTATCACTTTTACATAATAACAAGTTATATCTATAGCCATCCCCGATAGAAAAAAATGTTAAATGTACTTTTCAGTAATGATATATTGCAGGTCTATCTTCCTATAAATTGTAATATAACATAAAGTATCTGTAAATACAATGTGAAACTTGTGTTATTGAGTAATAATTATATTGGCATTACCAATAAAATTAATTTCAAAAGCATTGTTTACTAACGGTACTGGTAATACATTGTTGTTGAATAGTCACACGAGTATAGTCCAGCTGAGTCGTACATTTTTAAAGAAGAATTTGGGGTTTGATGATAAAAGCATGAAACTTTGCACAATTGTAGATCTATATATGGTAGTCAATTTAAGCTATGGACCCACTCTGACAAATCCAATATGGCGACCATTTTTAAGATTGCTGCCAATCAGTAAAAAGTTCACCACCGTGTATAAATTACAGCAAATGATATTCAAAATCAAATATTTTAAGAGCATATAACATGTAATCCAACCTTTCTAGTAAGTCATAGCGGTATAGTTAATTTGAAAACTGTTTTTTAAATGGCAGAACATTTCAAAATGGCCACCAAAAAGTGAAAATAAAACTTAACTAAGACAAGGCTCTGCTGATATTCATTTCTTTCTTCTAATTGCTATTTGCAGTTCATACTATGTTCTAGGGAATGTGTTTCCATGATACATCGATGATGCTTGCACGACAATTTAATCAAAGAACCGATACATTGAAATATTCGAACGTTTTTAGGTCGCCGTTAGGATTTGTTTGACTGTGTACCATCTGAGTCACAAATGATAAGTAATATGTTCCACTTCTCTTTGCCATTTTCCTAGTATCTTTTTCCTCGACTGGAATCAAGATGATCAATAAATACGACTCATTATCGATGTTCTACTTGCAATGAGTAAAATCACTCGTGCTAACATATTGCCAGAAACTACACCATCTTCTGGAACACCTGCGTTGACCCCTAGTTTTAATTACAAGGGACTCGTGTTGTTTATGCTGTCAATGTTGTGTTATTTGTTCTTTATTTTTTCATATGTGTGATGTCAACCTATGTTAGTCGTGTTTATCCATCATACATCACGGAAAACCTTATTTCTATTCAAACTTTCACATTTGGACAAATGTTAGATACTTTACATATACCAACATGTTTTAAATTTGGTGATACTGGATATGACTCATCAGGTTATTTAAACAATATCACTTAGACAGCTCACCCGTCTTGAGCAATTGAGATCATCCCCTGTTTTATGAGGGGTTGGTGTTGCTCAGTTTTCAGATTTTTGTGGATGGATGTCTTGACTGATGATAGTCTTTTTGCGCTTTTTTTTGTAATCCGTACTATTTTCTGGTTTTGTTTTTCTCATGATTTGTTAGTGTCATGGTGTCTTCCTCATCAGCTGTATTATCTTAACAGCAACATTTTTTCACAGCAGTTTTACAATATTTATCAAGGACAGCCCATTTAGTCTTCGAACAACTCCTCACCACATTTGAAAAAGCACTGTACATACCATCACTGTCCTCGTACATTTTTCTACCATTTCAATACCTTTCAACCGCATCTAATTAGCTCATTCCAAAATGCTGATACCTTTGTGATAAATATCCAATAGGGTTTATGCCATTCGCATTCACTTGAAGTAGCACTACCATCAAAAGGCCAAAACATTCCCTAACCTAAAGCTTTCATATGCTTTTAAGGTGGATTGAAACTTGTTATTTACTATATCCATTTATGAACAAGACTCCATATTTATATGCTGTATTTGTGCGATATAATTAATAACATTCAATCCGATTGCCAAACATTCTGTATACAAGGGTGTAATTCTACTCATGGCGTCATGCATCGCATAATATCGCACACGGGTACTAGGATAATTAGGATGAGAAAATGCTAAGAACCACTGAATAAGCAGTATAATTACACCTATATACACTAGAAGGAACATTCTGTTAACAATCTCACATCCAGTTCAGTCAGTTATGTTACAGACCAGTTTTGGTTAAGTTGACTCGATTTCTCCTTATTACTCAATTCTTTGATTGTTACCTAGGTTTCACCAGAGTCTCGTTCCTCAGTAAACATTATGTTAGGATCATTGTTTAGGAGTGAGTACTACGCCTACTGTAACCTCATGAAAATGTCTTGTTCATGATGCATGAGAGCCTCTAAAAGAATCTGCTGTTCATGAAGAATTATGTTTCCTTGATTGAACACTTGTTCAATTACTACGTAAGGTTCTTAACAATGCCATTCCTATATGAATACCTGAAGCAAAACTAATCTTTGTTGTGCTTAAATAAGTTAGCCCAGTTCCATTGTTCGATTTGGTAACAGAAAAAAAAACGATTGATCACAAGTGATTATTGATACATGTGTCGTAAAACAATTAACAAATTGCTGGATTGTATTCATGGAATGTCGAACCGTAGTGACAGATTTGATCTCTTCCTGAAATATTGTTCAATGCGGACTGATATATAAGGGCGGTGGCAATTTTTCTTGGCCTTAATGCGTTTAATGATGTCCAGACTTACTTAATGTTTTCATTATCATCTGCTTCTACTCATCTATGTAATCATTTGGTTAACTTATGTGTAACATTTAAGGATAGAGTTGCACAATTGACTAGTTATACCAGGTTGGCATACATTTATTTTTTGTTAGACAATTGAAAGTGTGCATGTCCATAAAACGGTTTTCACTAGATGTAAGTATGAAACGCATCGTTATATTTGCTGAGTGCTACGACAGTTTTAGTCTGTACTTGTGTTATTAGTTACTAAGTAATAGCAATAATACGAACAGATGTGTTGGCGCCTTAAATATTGGTTAAAGTATCAGAGAATGTAAGAAAAATGCATATATTTCAAAGCATTTGGTTATGACGAAGTTAGACTGAAAAAATGATGAAACATAGGAATGTTTGTACTATGTGACGATTCTTTAGCCGTAGTTTGACTCCTGTTGTTGTCAATATATTCAATGACTGCTGTTGTTAAACCACCAGCATTCGTGAAAGGATCCACATATGCAATACTGAATGTTACATAGATTGAATCTTCTAGGACAGTCACTGTAGATAAATGGATATTTGGATCATACATTAACGAACAATGTAAACTATACATTTTGTCATGTATTGCCTCCGTTATTGGTCCTAGCATCCTGAAAGAAGGGTCATATACATTAACGAATGGTTCTACTTGAGTTGAATGTAGTATTATAGAAGAATAAAAAAGATGTAACTTTGAAATGAACAGCGTCTTATTTGTCTCAATAGAATAATTCTAGTGCATCTGAATATTTGCCCAAACGACAATCAAGTAATGATTTTGATGACCGTGGGGAAAGACTTTTGTGTATGTCATGTCTTTCTGGGCTATCTGTTTGCGCAGCTTATTCACGTTTCGTTGTAATACAAGCAAATTGTTGCGATTGCCTGTTTAACAACATAACCATAATAATCATAAAACAGAAGTAATTAACTGTTTTGCTAGTGGCATGCCAAGCCTCAGTTTACTGCAATTTGGTTTAGATTATTACTATATCCTCTTTCATCTAATCATGAAGAAAACTATTAGAGTCGAGAAGTTTTCATTCTAGTTAAGTTTAGATTAAATATTGGAATAACGCCATTATCTGCACGTGATACCTCGTTGTAGACTACATTTCTGCAAGAATGGTACCGTAGTAACGATTTTCTATACTTTCTTCAGAAATCTTCTTCATGTTGTTTGGCCTAAGTATAAAAATAGGGCATACACTTGGTATCATAGGACACTTAGTGTTTCTGATGGTACGTCAAAACATAACACTTTGTAACCTTACTTAAGGTAAACGTGTTGAATTTGATATATAATGGCCATCTTGGAAAAAGCCACAATTTTGAAATTTCAACTTTGGTAATATTGTTTGAAGCATCTAACACTACTAACATTCAAATTTGAACTTGTATAAGTGATATTTGTTGACTTTGATATTTTATGGCGGCCATCTTCTGACAGATTATATACATACATATGCATTTCCCTACTTTGTGTCAGATTTTGTAAATAGTATACAAAAATGAACGAAACAGGACGACTAAGACTAACCTTTCAGGTCACGTAAGCCTTGATCCCAGTGAAGGATACCTTAACATAACAATTTATGATAACGTACTTGTTAAACATTCAATTGATTAACTAGTTATCCTTTTAATTCAAAAGTATATAACTTTTGGAGAGGTTATTGAGTTAAAACTGCCATTTTGCTTATCACATATTTCAGAAGGGAACCATAGTCTCTACAGAACGTTGAAAAGGCCTATGGGATCTCCAATTATTATCAAAACGCTGCTTTGTGCAAAATGAGGAAGTACAAATGATGAACTTTCATATGACTGTCCAATGACAATAGTTTTCGTATGTCCCATTCTGATGTTTTTTTTTGTTATTTGGAAAAAGTTGGTGGAAATCACACATTTTTTGTTGTGTTTATTAAACATGTAAAACTTATTCACAGCATCTATAGATTGTTTTCAAAATTCATTGTTTTGGGATATAATTCTACAAATATATTGTTTTTCGATATCATTCTACGTGTTTTGTTTAAAATGAGCCCGAAAAATAAAACATGCTTCACATACGAACAAGTGATCAGTATGCTGGAGTTTGAACAGTATCCTGGAGTTTGAACAGTTTGTGACGGTACTCATATCGCAAAAGGATGAAACGACGAAACAGTACTGAAGCATTAGAAGCTCTTACCTTTAACATAAGTGGATGTCGGTTAATGCTGTTTCTTATATTTGTTTTTTTTCTTTTATTGTTTTGTAAAGTTTGTTCTAGTGCTGTGCCGTTAAACCACTGTCAAAGGTTAGGGAAGGGTTGACGCCTTCAAACACGTTTAACCTCACAACATTCTTTATGTGCCTGTTCCAAGTCAAAAGGCTGAAGTTCAGTGGTTGTTATTGTTATTTTTCTTATTGTTGAAAGCCGAACGATTGCCTATAACTGCTTGCATCCACTTAATTTGAACTTTGTAGATTGTTGTAATATTGGCAATTTTACCACATCTCCTTATTTTTATATTAAAGAAAAGTTTCGTTTACTGTGTGGTGTGCTTTATTTACAATCGTATGTTTGTATATTTGCATTAATTGTGTAATTTAAAAGAAAAAACATTAATACAAGTGCATCAATTGGTACTTTGGTGGATAGTTGTCTCATTGGCAATCATACCACATCTCCTTATTTTTATATTTTAGGGTATTTATATGTAGATTATTATAGAGATAACTTATTGTCACCAGCGCTATGGGGATGTGAAAATGCTCTCTTATTGTCTGTCTGTTTGTCCGTCTTCCCGTCTGTCTGTTTGTCCGTCTTCCCGTCTGTCTGTTTTTCCGTCTTCCCTTCTACCGTCTCCCCTGTTTTCCTAGTTCCCTCCCTCATTACTCCTAGACGAAAATCGGTCAATTCTTTTCTAAGGATATCCGTAATTTACCCCCTCTTCCGCCAGTTACCCCCTCCCCCTATTTTTTTACTCGCTCTTCCTTTCCTACCTCCGGACTCCGGCTGCCCGCATCCTAATTCCGATGTTTCGATACTTCTGTTCATCCCCTCACATTTGGTATGATTATTTGTCGCCATGTTCACTTAACCCACTTGACCCTGCTATTTCGTTTTACAGGTGTTATTGAACTTTGACCATTTTATTTGAGTACAAAATTGTTTTGTTGACCATAACGTACCGCATTTTTTATCCGACTATTTTCACAGGAGATATGGAACTTTGACTTTTTTTGGAAGTATTGTTATAGTGTCACCTTGTAAATCCATCTCCTCTGAGCTCTCATACTCGGCAGGATGTTTGCCGTCTTTAGTAACAAATGTAGCGTCAGTTTAATTTGACAATGTTTATGGAAGTTATGGGATTTAACAATTTTAGGACTATTACAATGTATACCACAATGACACATTGTGACACACAAGGCTCGAGGGCTGATAATGACCGAGGGCTAATCCTATATGTGATATAAAAAATGGCATGTTATGATCTTTTTATCATATGCTACAACAATGGAGGAAAAATAACAGTTTAATATATTGATCCTTTTAAGTGGTCCTCAAGTAGAAGTTCAAAAAGTTCAGAAAGACGCCAAATGTAATACCTCTGATATGAAATCTTTCTATCATATGCCTCAACAGAAGAAATACACATCAGTTTAATATATTTTTATATTGACGATACAAAAAATCAACAAAACATAATGAACAGTGTTTAAAAAAGTCAACATTTGTAAAGTAACTTCCTTAAGTATGCTGGAAACTTTGAAAAATGCATTTGTTGTATCATTTGTTTTGCATTTTACATAATATATTCTCCGGTTTCATGATATTTGTTTTGTACCCTACTTTGTTATGTTTTTCACTGAAAACGTACCATTGCGGTGTATTTTCGTGAATTTGTCGAGTAACGTCGGAATGCCATACGACAACGTTACGGAAAGGCATAAAAATAATAGCCGGAAGCAGTAGATATTTTTTTTTCATATCAGCCTGCTAAGCACCATTTCGGAAAATATGAAATTCACGTAAATTTAATGCTATTATCATACTGTTAAAATTATTACTCTTAGTATATGATGATATCAGATTATTACATGGCATTTTTCATATTAGATGTATTATCAGCCAAAAGTTCAATATCAGCCGAAGACCAACTTGACCCGGTTATATCGTTTTGCAGGGGTTATTGAACTTTGACCATTTTACTTGAGTGCAAAAATGTTTTGTTGACCATAACGTACGCTATTTTGATCCGACTTTTTCACAGGAGATATGGAACTTTGACTTTTTTGGAAGTATTGTTATAGTGTCACCTTGTTAATCCATCTCATCTGAGCTCTCATACTCGACAGGATGTTTGCCGTCATGAGTAACAAATGCAAGTTGACCTTATTGTAGCGTAGTTTACTTTGACAATGTTTATGGAAGTAATTGGATTTACCATTTGAGAAATATTATACCAGAATGACGCATTGTGACACACAATGTTCGAGGGTTGATATTGACCGAGGTCTAATCATATATCTGATATGAAAAATGACATGTTATGAACTTTTTTTCATATGCTTCAACAATGGAGAAAAATAACAGTTTAATATATTGATCCTTTTAAGTGGTTCTCAAGTAGAAGTTTAAAAAGGGAAAAGTTTCCGGACGACGGACGTCAAATGTAATACATCCGATATGAAATATTTTGATCATATGCCTCAACAGAGAAGGAAAACAACAGTTTAATATATTTTATATTGACGATAAAGAAGAATCAACAAAAGGTAATGAACAGTGTTTGAAAAAGTCAACATTTGTAAAGTAACTTGCTAGATTATGCAGGAAACTTTAAAAAATGCATTTATTGAATCATTTGTTTTGCATTTTACATATTATATTCTCCTGTTTCCTGATACTTGTTTTGTGCCCTACTTTGTTATGTTTTTCACTGAAAACGTACCATTGAGGTGTATTTTATCGTGAATTTGTCGAGTAACGTCGGAATGCCATGCGACAACGGTACGGAAAGGCATGCAATAATAGCCGGAAACAGTAGATATTTTTTTTTTCATATCAGCTCGCTAAGCATCACTTCGGAAAATATGGAATTCACGTAAATTTAATGCTATTATCATACTGTCAAAAGTATATAATAACGTAATATATAGCATATGGAAGCTACATTTAATAAATACACACCTTAATGTTGGATCCGTAAATAGGTGAATATCTACACAAACAACTTTAATTTCACATTTACTTACACATTTGATGACAAAGGGTAAACACTTGCATGTATATGCTTTCATTGAAATCAATATACATGAAGTCCCAAAAGAATCAAAATCAATTTATATACGTTTTCAAATAAATTCAAATCTGTTCAAACTCGCTTATTACCATATCTAAATCACAGATCTATATTTTAAATAGATTTGAGGGAGTGGAGATACAGATATATATATATAATTAAGGCACCAATTGACACCGCTTGCTAAAATAGACCAAGATTAGCTGTACGTTGAATT
This sequence comes from Mytilus californianus, assembly GCF_021869535.1. Classification (NCBI taxonomy): domain Eukaryota; kingdom Metazoa; phylum Mollusca; class Bivalvia; order Mytilida; family Mytilidae; genus Mytilus; species Mytilus californianus. The sequence goes on from NW_026262712.1 coordinate 41,319,361, forward strand.
TGAAATAATCCATGTAAAACGAAAACAGATATGATTATTTGAAGACAAGTGTTTTATCCTACAAATAATCCACTCATGTTCAGTATGAGTAAGAGCAATCAATGAATGAATAACTACTGCCAACCACTGGTAACATTTTTTTCTATTAAAATCATGTAAGGTCTCATTCTTTTTTAACACGAAAGGTGACTAAATAGTTTCACATGGTTATCTTCTTTAATCGACACTATATCACTAACACATAGTTGAGAGGGTGATAGAGCATATTGTTACCACCAAGAAAACATTGTCAACCGAAGAGAGGCATCACAGCTATGTGATATTAACAAATTTGAGTTCGGTATTTTGCTATTTTACTTTTTATTTTAACGAAGAAAGATGTTTTTTTCTGATGATGACAGTCTATGAAAAAGGCTTGGGGCCGAAACATAAAACATGGGCATTGTTTACAAAATTTTTAGTTTAAATTCAAATCATTGTTTCATAAACTATCGATTTTCGATTGGTTCAGCTCGATATGGTAACATGTAAAACAGTGTCTACGGCTGAACCATGGAATAGAGTTAAGTGCCTCCTTCATATTAACCAATCAAAGTCTGGCATTTTAATGTGGAATATGATCATAAAAAATGTACATCATCAGCTTTCAGATTTTATAAGTGTTAACGGTAGGTATGCAGCACAGCATGGATTTGACATTGACGGATCTGATACCGGTTTGTACAACGTCGAGATACGCAACCAAATGAACTAGCTTTCTTGTACCTGTAAAGCAACAAATTTAACCGAAACAAACGAAGTCAATATTTTTTATTTAAAGTTAATAGATATTCTTTTTGATTTTACACTTATCTAATGAACATACATTTGCTGTCTTCCCCATTGTGAACTGGGCGTTATTTTCTTTCTTTTTTATTGGTGGGCGTTAGGGGATCTGTTATTTCATCAAAAGTAGTCATTATATATTTCCTGTACCTTAATGTTTACGTCAAGTGAAAACAAAAATGGGCAAATTATTTAGACATTTAGAAATTTTGAATGATTAGGCATCTCTTGATAATAGTACACAAGTTCTAAATAAATTTTAGTAGTTTTAATAACAAGAATATATTCATTTCTGATGAAAAGATGGACGCAAAATTACTGTCATGGTTCTTAAAAACTAAGTTTGTTTTCGTAAGTAAGACGTTTCCGAATTTGTAATCCGTTGACCAATTGAAATGGAAATGTCTGTGACTAGATTAATAAACCCCATTACTTGTCTTGTCACTTTTACTTAGCCAAGTCATTTGAGCTGAAATGCCAATTTTACTATATGTGCATTTGATCATTTTGTCACTTATTCTTTGACAATATAATATGTTTTAACTACTGCTAACAACACACATTATACAGTTGTTATCTTCTGTCAGTAAGACATGCGAAACAGCGACATTTCATTTGTTCTTATACTGAAAAACAAGCTTGAGACAAGACAAAACACATAACATACTGTATATACTTTAACACAGATGTATGATATCATATCCGCTTAATGTAGATGATAAATTAGTGTCCAGTGTCAAACATTACGTGCATAGCAGTTTAAAAACATGTTAATATGAATGGGATCCGAGTTCTGCTTTCTACGAGACCGATATCCTGAGCTCAATAGTAATGTGCATGTTCATGATCAAAAGGTTACAGGTCACAGTAAAAAATGCGACCCTTATCTGACACACAATTGGACTCAGACCTGATCTGGCTTTGTTCTTATTCCTTGATTCCACTCGCTGATCGGAGAAGCAGCAACAAGTTTTCAGTTTTATATATACCTGGACATATATTGAATCCACAACCTCTCGTACTTGCGGCGACCACGTTCCTAGCAAATAATTCAACGCTGTGACAACTTACGTTTACCATTTGGACAAAGTCGCAAAATGACGTCTATACAACGTTGTTCTGTAGACTCCAAGGTATGACCTGACGACAACCCACACAACGTAGTGCAACGTAGTTATTCAGGCTGTACTTTTTAAATATATTTAGACAGCAGATGATTATATAGTACTACGGAACAAAAAACCTCCACAATCTTCACTTGTATACCAATGCTTATCATTTATACATTCAAAGACACTAAACAATTTTCAATTCAGAAACTTTAAGGATATTCGCTTCTTTTGTTTTTAGATTTTTGTCAGATATTCAGAATCCTCTAGTTTTATCGATGTAGAGCTATTAACAATTTTGAACGCTAACCCATATTGTTTCTTTTCATAATTTTATTACGTAAGTTTTAAAAACCATGTTTGAAAATCTTACAAAATCCTTGTAATTTTGTTCATAGTTTTTGAAAAATTAAGGTGCCATTTTTAAATGTATGAAAAATCTAGAGAGAATCATGTCCCGCTAATTTTTCAATGGCTTGTATCTTGAAAACAAGGACACGGGTCCTAAATTTAAAAAAAAATCATACTCTAGCAATTCACAAATACTTTGCACAACATATAACCTGTCAACTTAAGAATTAAAGGATGGATGTACTTACCACAAACATAGTTTAAGACTCTTGTTAATGGCCAATATATCAGTGCTTACTATTTCTTTCACCGTTTAATGGTCCCCAAAGATAAACGTATAGGCGCATATCTTACAACAGTGTCAAGACAAACCTTACTTATATCCATAAACATGGATACTTTATGGAACGCCTCAGCTGTCTTATGTGGAACTCTGATATTACTTTATGTTGTTTTATTACTTGATGGTATTTTGTCTTTACTTAATATGGTTTTGACATTACGTAATGATGTTTTGATATAACTCAATATGGAATAGTCATTACTTAATGATATGTCGATATTACACGATATGGTTTCGTCTTGACTTGATATAGTTTTGTCATTACTCAATATGGTTTTGTCATTACTCGATGTGGTTTCACCATTATTTAATGTGGTTGTGTCATTAGTCAATGTGGTTTTAACATTACTTGATGTGAATGTGACTTAATGTTATGTTTCCATGTTGTATGTGCCTTGGAGGAGTGCGGCCATCCATCGAATTAGAGTTTAAATTAAAGTTAGGGTTACTGTTTGAGTAGAATTTCGAGTTAGTCTCCGATTCCGAATTCAAGTCATTAAAGTTTTAGTTAGCATTGAGTTTCGAGTTGGACTTCAAGTTTGAGTCACATTTAAAGGTAGAGTTCTAGTTACATCATTAAATTTGAGTCACTTTTTGAGTTTGAGTAAGATTCGAATTTAAGTCTCATTTAGATTAATTAAGATTTTGATTTGAAATTCGTGCTATCTTATATGAGTTCGTAATTAAATTTTCTATCGCGGAACAAGGACTTTTGCTCGGGATTCCGAAAAGAAAACAAAAGATAAACAATGTTACAGTATACAAAAAGCAACATAGAAGTTGAAATAAAGTTAGATGTGGTGTGATTGACCATGAAACAACTATCCACCAGAGTTTAAATGCAGTGGATATAAGAAATTATATATAGGCAACCGTACAGCCTTTAACACACCATATAGTCAGCTATAAAAGGCCACCATGCACCATGTGAAAAAATTCAAACGAAAAAACAAACGGTCTAATTTATATTTAAACAATCTACAAAAAAAAATGACACACATATATACAACGACAACAATTGAACTTTGTGCTCCTGACTTGGGGCAGGTACATAAAGAAAGTGCACGTGGCGGAGTTTAACATGTATGTGAGCGCTAAATCCTAACCTTACATCGGACTGTTACACTTGTGTAACAGCACAACACGAGAACAAAATTTTAACTAGACAAAGTGATGCCCCGCACTCAACTCATGTAACCGCTTATACCCCAAAAATGACCAAAAAAAAAGTTCAATTATCTCCCAAAAGAGCAAAAGATAATAAAAATAAAAGCCCTGACCACATGCACACCTTCAATATATGTACAAACAGCCAGCAGAGCAAAAACTTCTTAGCATTCAAACTGTAGGAGGAGTTATCTGGAAACGCTCTTCTTATGCAAGTAAATTTCCCAAAAAATTACAAAGTTCAACTATCACCCAAAAGAGCAAATATTAATAAACATTTAACCCTGACCACATCATGCACATGCACACCTTCAATATATGTACAAACAGACAGTAAAGTGAACACTTCCTAGGATTCAAACTGTAGGAGGAGTTATGCGGAATAACTATATACCCATAATGGGACGGACAGACAGACGGACGGACGGACAGGGGTAAAACAATCTCCCTCCCTCCCCCCCTCCCCCCCAACTTTCAGTTGCGGTGGCATACAAAACAGTTTCATTTGGCTGACTCAATAGATCGGTATGACTGGGTAATATAAATCCATCGGGGTGATCTCGGAATGCCTCAGAAAGGCACCGCCGTGTTATTCAAGAAAGTACAAACTCAGTGATTTGGTTTTATTTGGTAGTTCACATTCAAGAAAAAGATGACGGTATTATGGTTACGACCACTGGATGATGTCCGTCGTCACATGTGAAACAGATATTCCAAAAAGTTTATTTTTCAATTAGTGCGAGTTAGATCAGGGAATTCAATTGATTACAAATAAAAGATTGATATTTGTATAAGTTCAAATGATCATTTACGCTAAAAAAAAATCGGAGAATTCTTATTTTATAGTATTGATGCTTTGTCGCTAAGTCCGAGCCCCCTCCCCCCGTTTCCCTGTAACTTTAGTGTGAGTTGATTTGAAGCGCTTCATTTGTTAACATTAAAGTTCAAGTCGTTTGATTTGTGTCGAGCCTGCGACATCAATGTAGCGGCAGTGAGACCCAACAAACCTATATTTCGATTTCGTCGTCGATAGTGGTGTCGGTGTCTCCATCTCAATTCTTTTTTTTATTTCTATTGAGTTTAACCTTTCATTATACATGTTACTAAACACGTATGCCATTATAATTTTGTACTTTTGGATATCATACTGTATTTGTTTACCTCAACTATTGTATCTGTATTTACATTGTATGTTTCTCTGTAAACTTGTAATTAGTTTTTAGAGAATATAATATCTATCCATCTATCTATCTATCTATCTATAAATCGTTAGGTTTCTAGTTTTTTACATTTTTCATTTCGGGACCTTTTATAGCTTACTATAGGGTATGGGTTTTGCTTATTGTTGAAAACCATACAGTTTTGTTTTAGTTAAATAAAACCGAATTAAATTGTTTTGACATGATTAATTTGTAAACCTCCATGAAAGGTATTAAAACTTGTATAGGAGTATAGGAGTTATTCTTCAATTTAAAGAAAAAGCATCTACAGAAAAACATTTTTTTAATTTTGTTTTTACCGATAAATGTATAGATAAATGTACAGCCGATCAACATGACGCTTTTGCACTTACAGCAGCAATATCAGGCGAGACATAGGGTTCCGTGGAATATTTTACAAATTTAATACAAAAATACTGCTTCCGTTTGAGAGCTTATGATAAAAACAACAAGACAAAGTGGTTTGGGGATATCCCAATTATGTAAGAAATACTGTAAAATTTTTAATACTTTTTTTCTCATAATTGTCTGCCGGTTACCTTTTTCATGCTAAATAACTCTGAACAACCACTCGAGCTTTAATTTGAATTTTAACTCAATAGATAGCGATACCCATCCAAAGCACATTAAACAAATGATATATTGAAATCTGTTTAAAAATAGAACATATTTTTTTCCGAACTGGTCACGTGGTTTTACCTCATCAAGTAATGGGATAACCACATCAAAGAATGACAGGACCACATCAAATAATGAAACAAACACATCATGTAGTGTAAAATCGTCAAATTTTGAAATATCATTACGTAATGTAAAAACCATATAAAGAATAGCGAATCATCATTCCGAAATAACAAAACCACATTATGTAATGAAACAACTACATAACGTTAAGTCACATTCACATCATTGACTAATGACACAACCACATTAAATAATGGTGAAACCACATCGAGTAATGACAAAACCATATTGAGTAATGACAAAACTATATCAAGTCAGTACGAAACCATATCGTTTAATATCGAAATATCATTAAGTAATGACTATTCCATATTGAGTTATATCAAAACATCATTATGTAATGTTAAAACCATATTAAGTAAAGAAAAAATATCATCAAGTAATAATAAAATGATAAAAGTAATATCAGAGTTCCACATAAGACAGCTGAGGCGTTCCATAATACTTATTTAAATCATGTAGTTGGTTCCCATAAGTTAGTGCGTGTGTATAATGGTCAACATTTAAAAATGAGCGTCGAACGAGTAACTATTTGCTGATATAAGCGTATTACTATAATTTACTTAATATGAAGTGCATCATTTGCACATTTTATCTAAATTATATCGATTTGTTATTATAAAGATATATAATATATACTGAAAATTCAGATATATCTGTCTTATACCGTTTTTATTTTGCCAAATGAGATACAATTTTCTTTTTTATAAACTTTTTTGTGGTATTTTTTTTTTTTTTTTTTTTTTTTGCAGTTCTTGATTTTGGTAAATAAAGTATATCATCTCACTAAAGGTTTCGAAAATGAGATAATCCGCAGTTCTCTGACATGATATTGAAATAACGCTATATAAATTCAGAGCGCCCTAAGCGTTGTTCTAGATTAATCATCATAAGGATAAGTGAACTTCTAAAGATATGAAAGCCAAACATGAACAGGTAATACTAGTGTAAAAGGGAAAACATCGCCGTAAAAATAACCTCCAGATCTGTATAATATAAACTTATCCTAAAAGATGGAATTTTTTTTTATCATTAATGTGAGAATAATTAAATATTTTACTGTTTTTAGATCTGTATGTAAATACTAATACAAACAGGTCGTTAGGGATTCGACCAAACCTAAAACAAAGCCGGAATTATTTAACATATACATACGCAAGTCCAAAGTATTTTCTTTGTTTTGTGTTCCAGAAAAAAATGGTTCGATTTTGATAGAAATTGTGTTCTTTAAGTAAAATTGCAATTTCAAGCTAAGATCTGTATATTATGTTTTGTTCTTTTATTATCAACCTGTTTTCAATTCCTTATGTATCTTTCATGACATATATCTTAAAGATTATAAATTAGTGTTTTATCGTTACGTAAATATTGGAAACTGATATGAATATGGATTGATATTGAATGACAACTTACTACAAGTAAATCAATTGATAGAGGTTTACGTTAGTATATGAGCAGCGTTTTGACTTCATGCAAATGAATATCAATACACCTGGTAACTTATATGGGGTAGAAAAAAATCTATGCACAGTTTGTAAGTCTTTCAAAAATTCAGTTGATATACATGATATAAAAACATACAAAACGGACCAAGGTTCATCTTTTATTTGATATTTGAATATTCCAAATGCAATAAAAGTCTTAAACAAGTACACACATACGAGCACTTGCATAAGGTTGATATATTTCCGACGCAGCTCAATTATATATGAAAATGAATAAAAACAAAATATGTAATCAATGTTCATGTATGCGACACTATATCTAAAAATAGAATACATACAACCTATAATATTTGTGTAAGTACCATCTAATCTGATATGTTATGTAAATCAAACTCTGCGTTATCAGATTAAATTGCATTTGTGACAGTCAGTTTTTACTTTCAGAAAATCTTATCATTATTTGCATTACAAGTTTGTTCAAACTGTAACTTGTCCGCCAAAGAATTTCAGCATACATGTATTTAATACACATTCCTTATGTGACTCTAGTAAAGGACCAACATGTCAAACGAACAGGACATTCTATTTCTTTTATAGTTTAAGGGTCAACAAAGATAAATGTAAAGGCTCATATTTTACAGCAATGTCCAGAATGAACTTACTTATATCCACAAACAGGGATACTTTTTTATAGAATTTTTGGGTTTCCATGATACGTTAGACGCGTGGATGTGTACATCGGTCGTAATTGAAAATAAGAAAGTCAAACGGATAAAAGCATCGCTGGAATAAGCGTATTACTGTCATTTATTTAAAACATTTTTCGTACATATATGGTTTAACTTTTGTGTCATAGAAATTGTATTATTATGGTAATATCTCATTACTACGGTAAGATCTGCAAATTGTTTATTTTATCTTTTATTATCGACCTGTTTTTTTTTTTTTTTGTAAAACAAGATTAAACAAGTTTCACTTTCATATGTATCTTCCAGGACATACATCTTATAGATTATAAATGAATGTTTTATCGTTGGGTAAATATTTGAAACTGATATGAATATGAAATGATATAATATGACAACAAGTCAACAAACAGACTATAAATAGATTGATTGTTGGTATAACAAATTCCAATCAAATTGATAGAATATGTTATTTATCAACATTTTATTATCTGAAATAATTCCTGTTTTACGTGCACACCGTACTGTCTGTTGATTTTGTTTCCACTGTCACAGCTATGTCTGTTTGCCTGAGTATTTGTTATCTCTAAGACAGGCAAAATTAAGTAGGCACACGCCTTACCATTTATTTTTATCGCTACAAAAACTGATAAGTTAAATATTACTTGGACATTGAGAATGATGCATACATCTATATGTTTAATGCTTATATTTCAACCGATTCCAAAACGTTGTTCATTGATAATATCATGATAATAGCAAAAAACACATACATTCCTACATGTTTTTAACTTCAAATTCAGCGTATTGTTTAAATGACTAAGAATGCATTTAAAAAAAAAACTGAAAAAAACAAAAATAACAAAATAAATACAAATCTTGTTCAAACACCAGAAGTAATTGTGTAATACCCTTATCTGATATGTAAATCAAATTCTGCTTTATGAAACGAAATTGCATTTGAGAAAGGGAGTTGCCACTTTTCGAAAATACTATTACATTGCATCAAATGTTTGCACAAACTAAAACTTGTCTACCGCAGTATTTGAATGATTTATGTATGAAACATAAAAAATATCATTTCTTTCATTGTTTGGAGGTCTACACAGATTAATGTAAAGGTTCATATCAACTAATTACTTGACCTAAAGATGATCGCTGGTCCGTCGTATTGTTTTCATCAATTTTGGGTAAACCTGACGTCTTCCTTTTTATTACCATTTGATACGCTTGCCAGGAATATTTTTTAAATGTGATTACCACATCTCAAACTATATCGCTTAATTTTTTTTTTTCTTTTCAGATTGTAAAAATAACAACATCTCTATGTAAAAAAAAAATACAAAAATTCTGCTTCTCCAGTGTATTTGTAAATACTTCATATCTCAAAACCAATCACGAGAACATTAATTTGTTTTGGCTACATTTTACATCTACAGCATTTGTGTTTATTTGAACAAATTCTGCTTAGAGACGTTGTTATATTGAAATCCGATCTTGGGCGACACTCTTTCATGTTGGCCTGTAAATGTTGCCTTGCTGTTTGTCTCTGAGCATTATTATACACAATGATGGATATTTTCACATTCTTAAGCATTTTCATTCACTCTATTTTTTTATAGATAATAATTGTTGCAATATCTAAAATATCTATAGCTAGTACGTATTCAAAAATAAACAATATGTTTCACTTGAATAATACTAGTATCATACCAATTCTACTGTTTTTATTTGTATTTGTGTTTCATTTGTTTGTTAAAAATGTGACCAATTTATTAATTAATGTTTGAATTCTTCACGTCCAGTTGGTAATACTGAATATATTTTAAAGCAATGACCAAATTTACTACACTCACACATCTTATATCTATGTATGCTCTTAAAGGAAGGTCCATAAGAAAAGCTTACTGGGAATTTTGATGTTACTTAATAATTGAATATGCTGGACAGATGATGTGTATTGCTTGCAATAAACCATTCACTAACCCTCAGTAAGATGGTTCAATGATGTTTTAATCTACATGAAGCGTAACTTTCTTCATTGTTCTTCCTTCACAACATGCACAAGGCATCAAATTAAACATCTACATTCCTCTTTGACGTGGTTGCGTCTGTATACATCTCAATCACTGAAACAGACGCCCCACTTAAGCAATGACTTGTTTGCGGGAATTTGAGAAGTCCATGGATTATAAAATTTCTTTATCCAAAATTCATATTCAAGTACAACGAAATAGTTAAATGGCGTATAATCTAAACAAACCAATCTTGTTATCTAGTGTTTATCAGTAAAAATAAAACACAAATGTGTATATCTCTCTATCGGCATCAGCTGGCTTTAAGGATGCATATGCTATTAAGTACATACAATTTTCTAAAAATACAAATGATAATCAGAAACATATATCATATTTTTGGAAATGCTCCAACTGAAATTTAAACTTTTCTCCTTAAACATAGCAATATCATATTAGTATAAAAGGAAAATAATCAGTGTTGTATATATATCGGTGGGCTGATTGGTACTGTATTTGTTATTCTCATCAAAGCGCTTCTGAAATATTAATTGTAATTAATTGATTCTACATGGTGTAAGCACTGGTAAGTCGATAAGAACATAGTTAAAAATGTGCACTAGTTCAGTGACGTTCGTGTACTAGTTCAGTGACGAGTGTGTTGCTTAGTCTTTAGTTTTTTATGTTGTGTCTTGTGTAGTATTATTTGTCTGTTTGTCTTTTTCTTTTCTAGCCATGAGGTTGTCAGTTTATTTTCGATCTATGAGTTTGAATGTCCCTCTGGTATCTTTCTTTTATAAGTGTGTAAAATATTTGCAAATAAGGAAGTACATGAATATTGAAACATAACTATTTCCAAGTTAATAAAACTTGAACTTGAATCATCTAATCATTTTGATTTTAGCGTCACTGATATGTCTTTTGCAGATAAAACGCCCGTCTGACGTACACTATTTTAATCATGGTATCTTTGATGATATTATTTACCTGTAATGCTTGATCTAGATTAAATGTATTGCGATTTTTGAAAAATCGAGAAAAATGCTAGTTTCATTTTTGCGATTTAAGGAAATGCCTCATACAATAATGTAATCAACATCTGAATTGAGAGTTTTGATTTTTACGACATTTTGTTGTGACTGTTGCGAAAATAAAAACATTACACACATTTCTAAATTCGCAGAACTTGATGACACACACTATTCAAACAAAAAGTGAGCCTTAGAATTGACCATTCTCCTTTTCATTTCCGATCGTAATTAATGTTTTTGTTTTCTTTTTCTTCATCTGAGTGATACACTATTAGTTAGTAAATTGTCAGGAATCGCGACTGTATTCTTTTCACATTATATTCCTACCAATCGAATATAGCAAATGCAGCAAAAAAAAAAAAAAACTATGACAGAAACAACACAGAAAGAGCAAATTATATACTGTCCTTTCGAACAATGAGTTGCTAAAACAATACTTATCATGTTTGCCCGAGTCATAGTTTAAACAAAACAGGCATACGAAACAATCTAACAAAGTTAGAGCATACTAGTTAACTATTCTAACATTGAAAATTATTGTCGCACTTACAATTCTGACATTCAACCGAGTGTCTCGTGGATTCGTATGGTGGGAGATGAATGCAGGCAGGACAAGCTTACCCTGTCAATACAATCTATGTATCTCCTTTAAGGCTTTGTATTTTTTCAAATTTAGGGTTTTTGACTGGATCTTATTAATTGATTTTAACAATATAAAATAACTGCTTTCTCTAATTCATTTTTTTTTTAAATAACAAGTTCTTTTTTCACAGAAAAAATAGTTTTATAAAGATGTCTATCCTTAAAAGAAATTCAAAATATAAAACACGAAATGGAGAAACATGGAATAGAACAAGAATTAAAAGATATATATCCTGGTCTTTTCTGGATGGAATTAAACTTGACTTAACAGACCACGTGCAAATTGAAAATAGAAATCCAGCTTTACATGCTGCAAAACAGGAAGAACATCAAATAATTCATGCTGTTGTTGATTTGATGATAACTTTACTGGTCAATCCATTACAAAAGCGCAAGCGCATATCTCATAATATTGCAAAGCACAATTCATACATAACATTATAAAATAAAAAGATAAAAAGGGACTTTTAAAATTCCATTATTTTATTTTCAGATATATTGTTGATGTCCTGTCACTCACTAATTCACATCTCAGTGAGTAGATTCATCTGGTCTAAATAGACGATTTTTTACCATTGGCGCGAGTCCTAAAACACAGTTTGTTGCTTCAGTTTTATGTAAAGCTTACTTTTAATGCAATCAACAAAACATAGGTTATGTGTGGTCCTAACCAGAAAGGTTGAAGGTCAAAATAGTTAAACAAATGTGAAAGAAGACGTAGAATAGACACAGTTTGTTGCTTCAGTTTTATGCAAAGCTTACTTTTAATGCAATCAACAAAACATAGGTTATGTGTGGTCCTAACCAGAAAGGTTGAAGGTCAAAATAGTTAAACAAATGTGAAAGAAGACGTAGAATAGAAATTTGTAGCTTCCGAAAAGAATATCACAGATTTTAGTCGAACGAATTTTCAACGTTGTGTAATTAAGTGTTTTAATTCTAAATGTTGTGTGTTTGTTCCTAACCTTTAGTTATGGACTTTAATTAGAATTTATATATTCTTATAATATTTAAACAAAAAGGAGGGGTTAAACGGAACAGTCATGTGTTAACGCGGTTAACCATTATCTAAAAAAATTCTCCCTTCAAAATTTATGTAACAGATTCAATTTATGGATTCAAAAGAACGTAAAATGATAGTTGAAATAAAATCAGTATAATTCATTCATTGTTTTGCTAAATGTAATGTTCAATGTACTTTTCTCCTCTCTCTTCCATGAAAATTGTGTTTAGCCTTGAAATGATTAACACAAATTAGTAAATCATGGAACGTTGGATGTGTCCCGATCACTCCTATTTGAATATACTACAGCCCAGGTCGACATTGTCATTTCCACGCGCTCACGGGTGACTTGGGCATTGAATGGACATCTTTGGTTTCATTCCCGCCCATGGGTCTCCATGTTCACGGTTTAGCGAGGGATTCACGCCCACTGCTGTCCACGGAAGATCGGGATGGCGGAACGTTATAAGTTGATGTCATATTATAGTGGATTAGCTGCTATATGTTAATTGAATTGTAAATATATTGATATGCACTTGTAGCAGTTTTTACACTTCATATTCTATAAATTTTAAAGAATACAAAAATGAAAGACCCCTTACGGACCCTCATATATGTCCCGTGTAAAAATCAAATTCGTGTATAAACATCGGTTGTCAGTTCATTCAACCTACAATGTGTGCCCAAATTTTGAAATTATGGTATAAAATTGTATGAACAAATGTTTGCATAGGTTGAATAATTTACAAACGGGTTTAGTGATTAGATGTTATCAATTTACACTCAGTTAAAATTTTGCATTTTGAAAGGTGTTCTCTTAAATACAGATGGGTGCGGTCCTAACCTGTACAAAAGTTAACTTTGAGCAGACTTGTTGACTGCTTTTCAAGTTGACTTGGGAAATTTTAAGCAGACAAGCAAGTTAACTTTGTCGTTGGTAGACCAGACCTACGGTCTGCTTTTTAGGACTGCTGCAGACCTATTGACAGGTTTGCTTCAGACCAGACCTGTGGACAAGTCTGCTTTTGACCAGTCCTCAGGACAGGTCTGCCCCAGACCAGACCTGAGGACAGGTCTGCCCCAGACCAGACCTGTGGACAGGTCTGCTCCAGACCAGACCTGTGGACAGGTCTGCTCCTGACCAGACCTGTGGACAAGTCTGCTATTGACCAGACCTGGGAACAGGTCTGCTTATGACAGATTACCGTGTTTATGACTTTTGATATCAGACCTGAGCTTTTAATATGTAAACAATAATCGCATCGTTCTGTTTTCCCTGTATAGCAATTTTTTTTACTCGTTAGACTCTATCGATATTATACACATTAAAAAAAAATCTTTTTTTTATTTCATGTATTCTTATATACATTAAACAATGGCTATAAAATTACACACTTGTGATCACGTACAGCTATCATTAAAGAAAGGAAAGTTTTTATTTAATCAGAAGGCGGATAGAAAGGTTATCCAACGCATCGGAACAATATTTTTATGTCATGGGATTTCAACATCATTGTCGACGTTGCTTCGTTCCCCATTTTTTACAGTCTCTTCCTAAATTAAACTTTATGCATTACATGGATATTTCATCGTAATTCACCTTGTTTGCCTTGGATTTACGATTCTGTTTTCGACAAAATATTCTAACGAAAATTGTACAGTGTCAGGATACATAAGGTGTTGAATAATAATGAACAATCTCGTCAATTTCGTCAGATTTGTCTTTACGGATTAAAAATGATGATATGGGACTTCCAAAACAATATACTCGTTGTGCACATGAATGAAATAGTTGCCACATGAGGTTTAGCTACAAACAAAATCAACCAACCGACATAATGTACCAACAGTATACTATTCCCAGAAGAGAACTTCTTATACTTTTCATTATAAAGTAAAAATGAAATCAGACATGTCAGTGTTGGATGATGCAGTCAAATAGTTTTGTTAAACACACCATCCTGAACTACTAACTTTAGTGATGGTCTAATATTATTAATACAGAGATGAAATGCTGACAATCTAAATTGATGCGGAAAAGATATTGCATCCATTGTTTTCCAATATTGCTCTCATTTGTTTTATAATACAGTACATCCTCACATAAAAAAAACTTCTGATTAAATATAATGCAGCCATATAGATTTACATACTAAAGTGCAAATATGGTCAGTTTTAGTTGATACGGTCATAACATTTTGCTATACCAGTCAGCCTGAGGTATCAAAAGTACTGAAATTTTGTTACATATCAGTATATTGAGCAACAGGAGGACATGCTGGCACTCTAAATTTATGCAGACAAAATTTTGTATTCATTGTGTTCCAATATTACTGTCATTTGTATAATACATTAAATCCTGACATGAAAATATTACTGAATTAATATGCGGCTATAAAGATTTACATAATAAAGTGCAAATATGGTCAGTTTTGGTTGATGCGGTCTAATAATTTTGCTATACAAGTCAGCCTGGGGTATCAAAACTACTGAAATTTAGTTACCTATCAATATATCATGTATATTGACCAAAAGGAGGACATGCTGGCACTCTAAATTGATGAGGACAAAAATTTGTAGATGTTGTGTTCCAATATTGCTGTCATTTGTATTATACATTAAATCCTGACAAAAAAATAGTTGCTGATTTACTACGCGGCTATATAGATTTACAAAATAAAGTGCAAATATGGTCAGTTTTGGGTTATACGGTCAAATAATTTTGTTATAGGAGTCAGCCTGGGGTATCAAAACTACTGAAATTTTGTTACGTATCAATTTATTGAACAATAGGGGGACATGCTGGCACTCTAAATTTATGAGGACAAAAATTTGTAGTTGTTGTGTTCCAATATTGCTGTCATTTGTATTATACATTAAATCCTGACATAAAAATATTACTGAATTATTATGAGGCTATAAAGATTTACATAATAAAGTGCAAATATGGTCAGTTTTGGTTGATGCGGTCTAATAATTTTGCTATACAAGTCAGCCTAGGGTATCAAGACTACTGAAATTTAGTTATGTATCAATATGTCATGTTTATTGAACAAAAGGAGGACATGTTGGCACTCTAAATTTATGCAGACAAAATTTTGTAGTTGTTGTGTTCCAATATTGCTGTCATTTGTATTATACATTAAATCCTGACATAAAAATAGTTGCTGATTTACTTTGCGGCTATATCGATTTACAAAATAAAGTGCAAATATGGTCAGATTTTGGTTGTTACGGTCAAATAATTTGGTATAAGAGTCAGCCTGAGGTATCAAAACTACTGAAATTTTGTTGCGAGACAATATTTTGATTAAAAAGAGGACATGCTGGCAATCTAGAGTGATACGGACAAAATTTTGTATTCACATTATGTTCCAATATTGCTGTCATTTGTATTATACAATACATCCTGACATAAAATATTACTGAATTATTATGCGACTATATAGATTTACATGATAAAGTGCAAATATGGTAAGTTTTTGTTGATACGGTCAAATAATTTTGCTATACAAGTCAGCCTGGGGTATCAAAACTACTGAAATTTTGTTACGTATCAATATATTGAACAAAAGGAGGACATCCTGGCACTCTAAATTTATGAGGACGAAAATTTGTAGTTGTTGTGTTCCAATATTGCTGTCATTTATATTATACATTAAATCCTGACATGAAAATAGTATATAATATGAAAATACATGTATACCCCCTTTTTCTTGACTAATCTAATTTTATGCTTCACTTACATACATACATAACTTGCATACATACATGCATGCATACATACATACACACATACATATGCATACATTCATACATACAGTTAGATACATACACACATATATAGATATATACCGATACATGCATCACCATACATGTATACATGCATTTGCATACATACACATATATATATATATATATATATATATTTGCTTACTGATACACTTGAAACATTGACAACAAATACACATATATTAACATATTAATACATGCATTCTATCTGCTTTTCAAGAAACTTTTTTTTCCAAAAGTTTATTTTATTTTATTCCAAGATCTGTAACACCTTTTTTAACATTCTGTTTATTTCCATATTGGCCGTACAATATAGTTCAACTGTACTTTTGATTTCATATTTGAACTTTTTCAATATGTCTATTTTTTTGGCCTTATTATTGGATATATAATTTGATTTATAGACTGAGAAAAACATTTAACCCAGCAAGTGATTAAGTCCAAAATAAGCATCATCATGCATCTTGTATCCTATTACTAGAGAGTGTAGGCTTATTACATGTTTGTCAATACCTAGTTTTTGAAATATGTATTTCATTGATTTCCAAAAGGTTGTGTTATACATGTATGAACATGTGATGAAAAATGATTGTAGTTATCTTCTTCATTACAATATGAACAAAGGCTGTTTTTAGAAATTTTCCATTGAAATAACAGCTCTTTACTTAGCAAGATAAAGTGCATTAATTTCCACCTGAACATTTTAATTTTATTATCTTTTAGATATTCAAAAGTGAATTTTATATTGTCTTTAGGTTCACTATTTATATTCCCCGTATGTAATACCCTTTCCCATTTAAAAAATCCAATAGGTGTTTCTGGTTTTATTCGACTTTGCACTATCTTATATATATCTTTATTATTAATGCTCAGTATATCATCATTGTCTCTTAGTTTAATTTTTTCTCTGTTAATATTAACTATAGTTTTGAATGATCTCTGTTTTAAGCTTCTCCAACCAGTGATTTGGTATGGCTTTTTTAAGTTTTGAAAATTTGGCAATTCAATTACTTTTGTTTTTTAGTTTTGAATTGATTACCTCTTCTGATATTTGCCCTCTGTTATCAATTATGTCGTTTATAAACAAAATGTCACTTTCAATTCATTTGTCAAAAAACAAACATTGTCCTTTAAATTTTATCAAACTATTGCCCCACATTATTTGTTTTCTGATCTCTAAAAATTACATATTTGATTATGTTTAGCATCATTCAAATTTATCCATGATTGTATCAGTTCTTGATAGAATAGTGGTGTATTGTTCCATATTTTTTTTTTCAAGTGATTTTATGTTTCTTATATTTATCTTGAAAATTAGGAAATTTTTTACCAAACTTATTAAGGTATAATTTAGGTAACACAGACCAGTTAGCATTTTCTGATTGTATTATTTTTTTAATCCATTTTATATGCATTTACATTATATAAGACTCCAGATCAATCATTTTTAAGCCCTTCAGCACATTTTTTTGTTAATATTGACCTCTTTATTTTATCTTTTCTTCCAATCCAAACGAATCTATAAATTATTTTGTTGATGTTTTGCAACTTATCTTTAGTAATAATACTGTTAGTAACAATATAAGTTAAATTTGGTAGCAGAAGAGCTTTTACAGTTAAAAAATTTCCGAGCAATGTTAAATTTCCTTTTGACCATCTGTCTACAAGTTTTGTAATTTTATCCAAGATTTTTTCTATGTTCAATGTTTGACATTCTTTATTATCATAACCGAAATAAATACCAAGACTTTTGACTGGTTTATTTGTCCAATTGATATTTTCATTTTTATTTTTACTGCTTTTTAATCTCCATAATCATATCCCTTCTGTTTTATTCCTATTAAGTTTTAGCCCTGATAGACTTCCAAATGTCTCAATTATACTGAGAGCCAGGCTTATATCTTTACGAAACAGAAGAAATAATGTTGTGTCATCTGCTAATTGACAAATTTTAAAATTAGATTGTCCGTCTAATTTTATTGTTATTCCCTTAAGTTCTTTATTTTTGTCAATCATATTGCCATTAATTCAACTGTTTTAACAAACAGTAAAGCAGAAATCGTATATCCTTGTCGTATTCCCCTATATATTTAAAATGGACTGGAAACCCACCCATTATTCAAAACACACCCTTTAATATCGTTATACATAGTTTCAACCCATCTGATAAATCCATGTTTAAAGCCAAACTTTTTAAGAGTTTCTGTCATAAAAATCCATTATAAAGAATCAAAAGCCTTACTAAAATCTAGAAATAGTACTGCTCCTTCTATATTCAATTTCTCTGAATAATCAATTATGTCTTGAATTTGTCTTATGTTAAAACCAATATATCTATTTGTTACATATCCAGTTTGGTCTAGACTTATATTAGATGCTAAAACTTTTTTAAGTCTTTGTGCTAACACATTAGCCACTAGTTTTGTATCTATATTCAGTAATGTAATTGGATGGTAATTATTTAATGAAAGCGGGTCATCTTTTTTATACATTAAGGAAATTGCACCTTTTTTTTTGTGAATTGGTAAGTTCGTTTTTATCATAATTATTATTGAATACTTTAACCATAATAGTTTTTAGATTTATTTAACTTCATTTTAAAAATTGCTTCTGTACATCCATTCTCAGTCACTTCCCCTTCACATTGATTACTTTCTGGTTCATCTAGCTGTTTTGATAGTTCTGTTTCTGTTATATACATCTTAACATCATTATCACAGGGATAAGTTGATTCATAAAGTTTTTTTTTTATAGTATTTTACTTCCAAGTCTAAAATGTAATTTTGATCTTTGGTAGCCAAACCATTTTCATCATATAGTTCAGTTACAACTTTTTTTGTTTGACGACTCTTTTCTAGCCACAAAACGTAGGCACTATTTTTTCTCCTTCTTCAAACCATTTTATCCTTGACCTTACTTTTTTGCCCTTTAATCTTGTCTTTATACAAGTTATTTAACTTCTTTTCAACATTATCTTTTTCCTTTTGTAGTTTTTTTTTATTTATATCAGTACTATCATTTATTTCATTATTTAGGTAAATAAACTTTGTTTCCAGAACATTTATTTCATCTTTCTTTAAATTAGCTCTTCTTTTACAATAGTATAAACTTGCGTCCCTTACTTCTATTTTTAAATTATCCCAAAGAATCCCCAAATCATCACAGTTGGTTAATTCTTTTTCGTATTTAGATATTAGTTTTTTAATAACATAAACATATTCTTCGTTGTTCATTATACTAGCATTTTACTTCCAATAACCCCGTCCTTTATTTCCTCTTTCAGTATTTAATTTGAGTGACACTGCATTGTGGTCAGTTATTTTTTGAACAAAAGGTCTAATATCACAATTTTTGCAGTTTTTTTTAGTACTTCTTTACATGCAAAAAAATATTCAATTATGGAAGCTTCTGTTCTATCTTTCCTACATCAAGTAAATTGTCTAGTATTTTTGTTTTTGCTTCTCCAAATATCAATTAGTTTACATGATTTTATAAGCCCTTTTAATATTGTTACTGGTTTATCAAATTTTTTGGAAGATTTAGTTTTATTTTTTGTATCTAGCAGTGACCAAATGTCGTTAAAATCACCTCCTAGGATGACTTGCCCCAGTCCGTATTTATTAATAAACTCTTTTATTGTTTTAAAAAAGTTATTTCTTTCTCTCAATCTGTTCGGAGCATATATATTTACTTATGTTAAACCATTTGATTGACTGATTCGATCCACAAATACTCATTCTTATACAGGTAAAAACGATGATTAAAATATAGTTTTAACCTATAATTTGATATTAAACAGACCTAAAAAATCCAATTGCACGAGTTCGCTATATCTATGTTTATATCGGGTTAAATGACCGTCGGCAGTCTTCGGTGATCACCCCGATGGTTTGTTAGATGGCGTCTAGACTTGTATACACACGAAGTGCTGATACATATTTTCGAACCCATGCGTTGTAAATTGTATATTTTTGACTTTTTATAATTTGGATATACGTTTTAGTATGTTATAAATAAAATATTAGAATGTAAGTCACATCGTCAAATCGGTGAACATGAATTTGACAGCTAATGCCTCTTTAAGTATGCCTACTTATTGTACTGATTTGTCATTAATCATAAATCAAAAAGAGTAAGTAGGACAAACTGTATCAGTCAGATGATATCTTGTTAGTAATTCCTTTTTTTTAATAATTTGTCATAATTATGAATGATCAAACTTTATATAATGATGATAGTTATTCCGAATTAGAACTGTTCAATCATTTAAAGTATTTTAATTTCATTTATTCATATTTTCTACAACAAAATTGTTTAAATTAAACTTGAACATGTTGAATATGAAGAATGAAATTAATATAATGTTTTAAACTTTTTTATTTCTATTTTGATATTTATTTGTAATTATTTTTTTTAATATTATTTTATTATTTCATATATTACTACAACAAAATTAATTAAATTAAACTTGAATATGAAGAATTTTCTTATTTAGAACTATAGGTGAAATTTTTAATGTTAGAACAAAACTGACTGTATTTTACCTGTAATCAATAGTTAATACATATTGTATTTTGCATGTGGGCATAGGTTGAAGACGTCATTATCCACATCGTCTTTACTCAAGTGATTGACGGGTAATAAATCATACATGAAATCAACGTTGTTTGTACAATTATTGAGCTTTAATTCGATCATCAGATAAAGAAATAAAATATTTTGTGTTTTCAATGGCGATATTAAAATAAGTGAAATTGGTTTATTGCATAACCGGTCTTCGATGAATTCATTTGAAACAATAAGTAATATCTTTTTGTCATTGATTGATTGTTGGTTGTTTAACGTCCAATAGCAAACATTTCATGCATGTTCAGTTTAATTTACAATTTGATTACAAACAAGTAAAACCCTGACGGGTTAAAATGATACCATAACAAACATATATACAAGATACATTCAATACACGAAAAAAGTTCGGAACAAGTCAAGTTAATATCAATAACATAGAAGTATATAGATAATTGAGCAATGTGGAACTTATTTTCGAAACTCTATGGATTGCTTTATTTAGCCTACAAAACAAGACAAAATGTCTTTATTTGAGATCTAAAATAGTTTTAAATTTAGAGTTTGAGTCAAGCTAGTTAAAATTAGGATGATGGGTTTTAATTGCATTTAAATGGAATTTCTAATATTACTGCTGATTTTGCAATCATGAAGGAAAAAGTGTTCCTCATCATCTAAAATTTTGCAAACTTTACAAATTATTTTTTTTCTTGGAATTGTTTTTATATCGACCTATTTCAATTTCTAAGTTATGGTTACTTTTACGGAATGTTATTAAACGCTGACGACTATTACATTTTATTTTAGATTATCAAGTAGTTTTCCAGTTTAATTTGTCCCTGACCGACTCTACGTCCTGTGCCTAATTTATCTTGCAGATTCAGGACGAATACTCGTCAATTATTGGTACATGTTCATTTTACTATAGCTGCAAAGTTTAATCTTTCAATAATCCTACGCTGTCCACTCAGATGGGGTTATTGGTGAAAACTTGAGACTTTTAATTTAAAAAAAAAAGTTAAAAGTACCTATTCAAATAAAGATGATTTAGATCATTTTGATAAATCGGTTTTATTTCTTTCGTGAGAAGATTCAACAATAGCATGACTGGTATTTCTATAGTATGCATAACATGCCTTGTATTTTTCTTATAATTATGATGCATTTTGTTAACATTATTTTGTTATTTCATGTATGTCACCAACCCCGATGAAGTGAAAGTTCATGCATATAAAGAAATTAATCTGCACAAAGCGTGTCATCATCCTAAAAGGGGTAAACATTAAAACAAAAAACTTAGTTTTGAATTTTCTTTAATCAAAGTCTTTAATTTAACAGAAGAATGAATTCTGACATCACAGCATATTTTATATTGCAGTTTGACACAATAATTTGCTTATTGTTGGAGGCCGTACAATGACCGTAATTTGCTTACATCTACATCATTTGGACTCTGCATGATTGTTGTCGTCTTTGAAATCATGCCAAATCTTTTTATTCCGAATCTGATGGGTTGTTGTCTGATTTGAAATCATGCCTCATTTCCTTATTTTTATAATTAAAATTTATATAGATATTTATATACATATCTAACTGTTCCTCTTTTCTTTCCGCCTTGTTAAATTGTTCATACGACGCAGAGTTCATAAGAGAGCTCATAAGAAAGAATGAATTACAATAGACTAATCTTTAATTTTACGTTCTGCTATATAGATGATGACCTAGCTAGCTATAAGTAAATAATTCAAAGTTTGGTGAATATAATGTACGCCTATATCCCATCAAATTTGAAATAGAGTACAACAGATTCAATTAAGTCTGTCTCGTCTGATGACTTACATCTAGAAGTGGACAACGGGGATCAGTTTAGCATGAAACTTTGCAATAAAAGAGATAAATTGTTCCTTAAATTTCCATGTAGCAACATTCCAACAGAACCTGCATACGGAGTATATATTATCTCCCAGTTGATACGATATTCTACAACTTGTATTGTGTATTGGGATTATTTTTAGTTTTACTGCTTATAGTGATGCAATACAACCAAAACTTCAAGGTAGTGAAGTTGTAGTCAACCCTTTCGAAATGTTAACAGACCTCATTCCACGTTGGTTGCCCATTTTAAAATGTCTATTTCAGATCAGAGATGACGACTAACTTATTCCAGTTTGTGTAACAATAATCCGGTTCTTTTTTTCCTTGAATGTGACCTACCGAATTATAATTATCACCAGGTAAGGATTTACACGAGCAATTTGGTATATGATCTGCTCGCCCTTCCAATGAACCTGGGATCAACCCTGTGATATTTGTGTTGCTTAGTCTTAGTGTCAATGTTGGCTGTGTTTTAAAATCTATTTATTTTAGTCGTTTTTCGTTTTTCCCATGGCACTGTCAAATATTTGTTTACCTTATGAGTGTTACTACCCATTTGGTATATTAGCCTCCTTTTACACATTGTGTTAGCAACCTCATAAACGTTGACCATGATTTTCCTTCCTTGAATTTCGAAACCGTAAGCAGTATAGGAATATATGCTAGTTAAAAATACTTCAAAATTTAGAATAAAATGAATCAAGTTGTTAATTCAAACTTATTAAAGTATGCATTACAACTTCTCGGTTAATATTTTAATCGTTAACGTAGTTTTTAAGGTGTAATATATATATCAGATGTGTTAAAGGTCATCCGTTTATTAAAATATATATCCAAACAGACATATTTTTAAAATTTACATATCCTCTATAATGGTTCTTTGCCAACTTTATTTGCAGTTCATTGGTTTTCCATTTAAGATACAAACTTGACACAATTAGTTAATTGCTTTACGACTTACAGTAATTCAACGAAACGTAATATGCATTTTCAAAAATTTCAAATAATAATCATGAATCAATAGGGATTTATAACGTAGTTTTCGTCTGGTTCCTCCTGCTCGCACGTAAATACATTACAGTGATTCAGTTACAATGAGTTAGAATGTGTTTGGTACACTATGATATGGTAAAATCTTTTATATTGTATTTTATTAGCGTTGATTGAAAACGATTTATAATGAAAACATAGTCAACAGTCGATTCAAGAAGTTTTGACAGATATTATTGAAAAAATCAGTTGAGAATTACCAACTTTTCATGATTCATAACTTCTTGATGACTAACTGTACACCGAATGATGTTTTTGTTATACAAGAAAAATGTTTTTTTTAAAGTTTTTAATGTGTCAACCATTTTGTAGTTTTTAATATATATAATTTTTCGCCGGTGTATCACGATATTTAGTAGCAAACAATATCGTACATTTTAAAACAATAGTTGTTAGTAAACCACGATAAACAAGAATGCATGCAATGATTGGTATATTTTTAGCTATTTGTAATCAGTTGTTCTTATTCGGCACAGCATTTAAACTAGTACTTATTAAAAGATTTTGAACTGAAACGGTCATTTTCACCTGTTAAAGTCTTAAAAGACTGAACAATTAATCAATAAATCAATGTTATATTTTCTAGTTCAGTTTCTATTAAGTCAACTGTTATTTACAAGTACAAATCGAAACATTATTCAATCGTTTTTTTTTTTTTACATTAACTAAAAAGGTACTGAACATACTGGAATATAAACAACTGAACTATCTGTACAGGACTGCATTTACAATATGAAAAAAAAAAAATAAAAAATAAAATTAGCATCTTTCAAACTAGACTAAACAATTTTAGTATCATACTGTTTTCAGTGAAAAATAACCGATGTTGATCAGGGGTTTTGGTACTTAGTCGTTAGTTTTATATGTTGTGTTTGTAGAGAGATGTGTGTCTTTTGGTCCTTTTCGTTTTTTGTCATGACATTGTCAGTTTGTTGAGTTTAAATGTCCTTTTTGTATATTCTGCCTTCCTTTAAAATTATTCGTGTCACTCAGCCTTGCTTGATAGTAAGGCAAAACCATTTGCAATACTCTATTTCATGTATTTTGTTAACATGTTTTTCCTTAATTGGTGATTTCTAGTATCTAGTATAAGCCTGTAGATGTACTTAAGGAAAGGCCCTTCTTTTGAAGGTAATGAATTTCAAAAAAGAACTATAGTGCCATGAAATATTCAAACAGAACGTTGGAAAATAAAATTATTATGAAACACATTATTCGTCAGGAAGAAAATAAAGATAGAAAAGAAGATACATCTTCTTTAATGAACAAGTATTTCAACCTGAACATTTGGTTTAAATTTTCCTGTATTTTTGTTATTTTACTTTTTGGTAATTGTCATAAAAAGGTTTTTCATTAGTTATTTTTTTGAATATATAGTCAATGAAAGAGGTTGTTGTTCTTATGTTAGATTTGTTCATCGTTCTTTGTACACTAGCGACGATTAAGGACTCCTAATTTTGTATAATACACCTGTTTATGTCGAAGAATAAATGTTGCCCTCTAAACGTCTGTTGCCTATTTTTGCCGTTAGCAATTTGTCTTATCGAGGTATAATCCCATCGTCTTTTTTTTCCACAGAAGCATTTAATTTGTTTAATGGGAATCAAAGTTGTATTCATTACCAGGACATGTTCCTGGTGAGAGAAACATTATATTATAACTAAAAGGGTGAACATTCAACCGTTTAATTGTGTCTCTTTCTTTGGTAATATTGCATTGAGGATAAATTGTCGATATAAGAAAAGACTCAATGGCAGACGACTGTTTTGTTTTTTCTATTGCAGATCGTGTACTAGTATTATCTGATTATTTTCATAATGCATCGGAAAAAAATGTTTAATGATGTTATGACTCTATGTTATGTGATTTGTGTGAACTAGCTATTCGAAATGTTACATATCTTAAAATGAACACAATAATGGAAATATCACGCGAATAGATATTTCCATTTCCTTGTGCGTGTTTTATCACTTATACATACATGCAATATCAAATTTTTCTATAGCCATTCACAATTGTAAAACGAGGTAAAGTGTATTTCTAAAACGATATATATATATATATATATAGTGTCTAAAAATAGCAACAATCAACATTCAATCTATCTAGGTGTGGATCAGTTTGTAAATAAACTGATGCAGTTACTACATTAAATTATATAAGTGCCTAAGAATGTAACTTTAACACACTATTGAGTGTTATAAAATTAGTTGTTATATTTTATATCATTCACGCAATATTTCGCTAAACAAATTAGCTTCATCGGGCGTGTGCATCTCTCAAGGTGAAATCGGATGCATGACAAAAAAATATTTTTGTAGCTTGAACTACACAACATTTGAGTAAAAGTTTAACAAAATTTATTGATGTTCTATAAAAATATATGTTTGTAAATTGTCTAGAAAAATACTTTTGCCGCTTATTGTTAGCTTGAACTACACAAAATTTGAGTAAAAGTTTAACAAAATTTATTGATGTTCATTAAAAAAAATTATGTTTGTAAATTGTCTAGAAAAATATTTTTGCCGCTTATTCTACAAAGCAATTCTTAAATCAAAACAAAAAGTTGTTTTAGTCAAATATAATGAAGTTCAGGATTTATTCCTTTGGTTTTGGGTAGAACTGTTTTTCATCTCTCTCATTAAGTCCATCAGGTTCAAGAGTACGTAGCTGATGCATCCAGAACCTTTCTCTCTGTTTTCTTCTTTGGGAGTCCCAATTTTGGTTTACCTCAATTATTTGATAGGTGATATTTTCAAAAGTATGCCCTGTTCTTAAGAGGTGTCTCGTAATTGGACGGTTTCTTCCTTTTGTATAAAAAGACCGGTGATTGTTAAGTCTGATGTTGAATTTCGTTTCTGTTTCACCAACATACTGTAGCTTGCAAGTTCCACAAGTCAGAATATAAATACTATTTTCCGTTTTGCAATTAGATGTAACATAGATGTTGTATCGCTGCTTTGTTACTGTGCTGCTGAAAGAGTAGTCAGTGTTGGCGACTTTTCAGCACTTACAATTGGTTCTTCCGCATTGTTTGTAACACCCAATTTTAGAAGTCTCTTGTTTCTTTACTTTAGATGTGACAAGTATGTCTTAGAGATTTTTGGGTCTGCGATATGCAATAACAGGAGGTGATGGAAAAATTCTTTTAAGGAAGAGTCATTTTCGATAAGACGCCAGTGCTTGCGGATAGTAGATGAAATATTTGTCAAATCGGGATGGAAGGTGACAACAAACGGAATTCTATCTGCGCGGGTCGTCTTATCTTTGTATTCCATGAGGATATCTCGATCTTTTTCTTGGGCTTTATCAAAAGCGTCTGTGATGTTTTTGCTTTTGTACCCTCTTAATTTTAGTTGTTTTTTTAGTTGTCCCAAACGATAGTTGAGTTTGGATTCCGAGGAGCAAATTCGCTTGAGTCTGATGGCTTGACTGTAAGGTATGCTTCTGGAGCAGTGTTTCGGGTGACAACTTTTTGGAGAAAGGAACTGGTGTTTATCAGTTTTCTTTGTGTGGAGATCAGTTGTAATGACCCCGTTTTTTACAAATGTGGTAGTGTCGAGAAAAGCAATTGTCTCGCTTGAAAATTCAGATGTAAATTTAATTGAATGATGGAACTGATTACAATGATCTAAGAAATCTTGTAAATGTTCTGCAGTATCGTTCCATTTCATGTCAATATCATCAATAAAAACGGAGCCATGACAAGGGTTTGTATGGCACACTCAAAAGGATGCGTTCTTCAAGATCCCCCATGAAAATGTTGGCAAAAGAAGGTGCCATTTTTGTTCCCATTTAGTTCCGTCAATCTGTAAAAAGTGCTTGTCGTTGAAAATAAAGTTGTTATTTTCAAGCACTAGCTTGAGCAATTGAACTAGACAGTCAGTTTGTGGATGTTTATCCTTTCGAGTGTTCCATACTTTTTCACACGCGGCTATTCCTTCATCTTTTGGAATATTTGTGTATAAAGAACACACATCCATCGAAACCAACATTGTGTCATTAGGTAAAGAACTTAAGGAATTCATTTTTTTCAAATAGTCAGTTGTATCTTGAATATGAGATGGCCGTGTCTAACATGTGGTCTAAGGTGGTAATCAACAAATTCTGAATTTTTTTCGGTGGGATGGCCATTAGCTGATACTATAGGTCTCCCTGGAATCCCTTCTTTATGGAGTTTTGGAAGTAAGTAAAATCGACCGGCTGTGCAAGTTTCGTCTGGGCGTAGATAATTGTACGTATCGTCATCAATTTGTTTATTTTTATTCAATTCTGAGAGGACGTCATTAATTTTTTTGTTGATTTCTTTGGTTGGATCACATGTTAATTCGCTATAAAATTTCGTGTTGGAGAGCTGACGATTCCCTTCTTCGATATAGTCTGCCTTGTTCATCACAACAACGGCACTTCCTTTGTCCGCTTCGTACTCTTGAACCTAATGGACTAATGAGAGAGATGAAAAACAGTTCTACCCAAAACCAAAGGAATAAATCCTGAACTTCATTCTATTTGACTAAAACAACTTTTTGTTTTGATTTAAGAATTGCTTTGTACAATAAGCGGCAAAATTTTTTTTCTAGACAATTTACAAACATAAATTTTTTATAGAACATCAATAAATTTTGTTAAACTTTTACTCAAATTTTGTGTAGTTCAAGCTACAAAAATATTTTTTTGTCATGCATCCGATTTCACCTTGAGAGATGCACACGCCCGATGAAGCTAATTTGTTTAGCGAAATATTGCGTGAATGATATAAAATATAACAACTAATTTTATAACACTCAATAGTGTGTTAAAGTTACATTTTTAGGCACTTATATAATTTAATGTAGTAACTGCATCAGTTTATTTACAAACTGATCCACACCTAGATAGATTGAATGTTGATTGTTGCTATTTTTAGACACTATATACTATTTTCCCAGGCAACACGCATGACACATCTTATTTTGTGTTATCCGTTCATATCTATTTCCTCGCAAGATCATGGAAAATAAAACATATTTCAATAAATTGAGAAGTTTAACGAAAAAGAAAATACAGCTTGAACATCATTCTTCAAATCTTAAATCGTACATAGATAACAACACAATTCCAAAAGGTTTAAATATCAAATTGACGCCTCAAACACCGGGTGTCAAGTCCACCAGATTTATGAAACGTTGGGACGATATTTTATTCAATTGTTCTTTCCGACTTCTTCAACTTTTACTCTCCTTTTTCTATTTACGACTACAAACAAATTAATTCGGAAATAAATGAAACGTTTATAAAAACACCACTGTCTGTTACTCCAGAAGACATGGAAGTAATTCAAAGAAGACTATCCGCCATCCAAAGAATAGAGAAACAAAATTTCAAAGCCAAACAGAATAAAAAATTCAAACGAGACCGTTTAAACCAGCAAAGTTCCGTTTTGGAAGAAGATCAAATTGTAAACATGTTAAAAGAGAGTAAATCAAAACAACCGAGAAAAAGACGTTTTAAAAAACAGAAACACTCAGTTCAAGATAATTTAGTTGTAAATCTGTCATCAATAGAACTAACTGACTCTGAAGAAAAACTATTGAGTAAAGGCCTTAATTTCTGTCCAGTTCCAGCAACCGTCAATAATTTACAACTTGAGACAGATGTAGAAGCATTTGCCAGGCGTCTTCGTTTGAAAGAACATTTCAAAAGACAACAGAAGAAAATCTAAAAGAAGCCGGAATGACTGAATCTGATTATAAGAGTGATGAAGGAAACATATGCATCCCAAAATTTAAAAAGAAAAGTACATGGAATCCACCTAAAAGCAAAAACGATAATTTGGAATCATTTATTACATCATTCAAAGCTGAAGTCAGATCTTCAATCAGTGGTAAACAAGTGCGAAATATTTCAAAGTCAGAAAGCCAAGCCATGATAAACTTAAAAGACCGTGATGACATTGTTATCAAACAAGCGGACAAAGGAAGTGCCGTTGTTGTGATGATCAAGACAGACTATATCGAAGAAGGGAATCGTCAGCTCTCCAACACTAAATTTTATACAAAATTAATATGTGATCCAACCAAAGAAATCAACAAAACAATTAATGACGTCCTCTCAGAAATGAATAAAAATAAACAAATTGACGACGATACGTACGATTATCTACGCCCAGACGAAACTTGCACAGCCGGTCGATTTTACTTACTTCCAAAACTCCATAAAGAAGGGATTCCAGGGAGACCTATATTATCAGCTAATGGCCATCCCACCGAAAAAATTTCAGAATTTGTTGATTACCACCTTAGACCACATGTTAGACACGGCCATCTCATATTCAAGATACAACTGACTATTTGAAAAAAATGAATTCCTTACGTCCTTTACCTAATGACACAATTTTGGTTTCGATGGATGTGTGTTCTTTATACACAAATATTCCAAAAGATGAAGGAATAGCCGCGTGTGAAAAAGTATGGAACACTCGAAAGGATAAACATCCACAAACTGACTGTCTAGTTCAATTGCTCAAGCTAGTGCTTGAAAATAACAACTTTATTTTCAACGACAAGCACTTTTTACAGATTGACGGAACTAGTATGGGAACAAAAATGGCACCTTCTTTTGCCAACATTTTCATGGGGGATCTTGAAGAACGCATCCTTTTGAGTGTGCCATACAAACCCTTGTCATGGCTCCGTTTTATTGATGATATTGACATGAAATGGAACGATACTGCAGAACATTTACAAGATTTCTTAGATCATTGTAATCAGTTCCATTATTCAATTAAATTTACATCTGAATTTTCAAGCGAGAAAATTGCTTTTTTCGACACCACCACATTTGTAAAAAACGGGGTCATTACAACTGATCTCCACACAAAGAAAACTGATAAACACCAGCTCCTTTCTCCAAAAAGTTGTCACCCGAAACACTGCTCCAGGAGCATACCTTACAGTCAAGCCATCAGACTAAAGCGAATTTGCTCCTCGGAATCCAAACTCAACTATCAATTGGGACAACTAAAAAAAAACAACTAAAATTAAGAGGGTACAAAAGCAAAAACATCACAGACGCTTTTGATAAAGCCCAAGAAAAAGATCGAGATATCCTCATGGAATACAAAGATAAGACGACCCGCGCAGATAGAATTCCGTTTGTTGTCACCTTCCATCCCGATTTGACAAATATTTCATCTACTATCCGCAAGCACTGGCGTCTTATCGAAAATGACTCTTCCTTAAAAGAAATTTTTCAATCACCTCCTGTTATTGCCTATCGCAGAACCTAAAATCTCAAAGACATACTTGTCACATCTAAAGTAAAGAAACAAGAGACTTCTAAAATTGGGTGTTACAAACAATGCGGAAGAACCAATTGTAAGTGCTGTAAAGTCGCCAACACTGACTACTCTTTCAGCAGCACAGTAACAAAGCAGCGATACAAAATCTATGTTACATCTAAATGCAAAACGGAAAATATTATTTATATTCTTACTTGTGGAACTTGCAAGCTACAGTATGTTGGTGAAACAGAAACGAAATTCAACATCAGACTTAACAATCACCGGTCTTTTTATACAAAAGGAAGAAACTGTCCAATTACGAGACACCTCTTAAGAACAGGGCATACTTTTGAAAATATCACCTTTCAAATAATTGAGGTAAACCAAAATTGGGACTCCCAAAGAAGAAAACAGAGAGAAAGGTTCTGGATGCATCAGCTACGTACTCTTGAACCTGATGGACTTAATGAGAGAGATGAAAAACAGTTCTACCCAAAACTAAAGGAATAAATCCTGAACTTCATTCTATTTGACTAAAACAACTTTTTGTTTTGAATTCAGAATTGCTTTGTACAATAAGCGGCAAAAATATTTGTCTAGACAATTTACAAACATAAATTTTTTATAGAACATCAATAAATTTTGTTAAACTTTTACTCAAATTTTGTGTAGTTCAAGCTAACAATAAGCGGCAAAAGTATTTTTCTAGACAATTTACAAACATATATTTTTTATAGAACATCAATAAATTTTGTTAAACTTTTACTCAAATTTTGTGTAGTTCAAGCTACAAAAATATTTTTTTGTCATGCATCCGATTTCACCTTGAGAGATGCACACGTCCGATGAAGCTAATTTGTTTAGCGAAATATTGCGTGAATGATATAAAATATAACAACTAATTTTATAACACTCATTAGTGTGTTAAAGTTACATTCTGAGGCATTTATATATATATATATATATATATATATAATGACTGAATAATAGCCAACGATAAATCTTACGGGGCGATGGATCATATAAATATGATACAGTACACTACAAAATATAATATATAACCAGTCTAAAAGGGTACAACATCACCAAAAACTGACAATAAACGAACAAATGTAACTATAAATATTTCGGAATTCAAGATTGCTATAATTTAATAATCAGAATAGATTGATCTGATTCATTTTACATCGTGCTCATACTGATGAAGGATATCTGTTATCCGAAATATTTATAGTTACATTTGTTTGTTTATTGTCAGTTTTTGGTGATGTTGTACCCTTTTAGACTGGTTATATATATATATATATATATATATATAAGTCTAGAGATTTGCACAACGATACTAATATAAGATGGTATTATACGAAGATGTTGTTAATAAATCGTGTTGACAAATATTTCGGCTTAACAAATAGCCTTCTTCGGTGTCAATTATTTTAACAATACAGTATTCAAAAATATACAAAAATCAATTTCGAGCACATCGTAACACTGGTAAACATTGTCGTGGAAGTATTGCACGAATAATATGTAACATGCATATATTTCATCAATTCAAACCACCATATAAATAATTATGGTGTGCTTTTAACATGTTTAACCCAAATACTTCTTCTGCAGATTTCTGAAAAAGAATTATGGTAGGTAAAGTATATGTGTTTGTCTGTTTTTATTTATTGTCTTTACATAAAAACAGGCCGTACATCTTTTTCTTCGACAATTCATACAATTTACCAAGTTTATTCTTATAAAGATAAACACACGGTATTTGGTTTTCCTCATTGTTCATTGATGTTGACCATCGTTCACTTACCTACAGTTGCTTTCATCTGTTTTGTATTTTAAGATTGTTCGATATTTATATTTACTGATTATATCATTTTTTCTATAGTTCAAGTTTGACTGAGTTTCAATTCGTAGGGTGATTGATTCATGCTAAGCAAGATCAATATACCTACCTGTTTATAAATGCGATTTCCACAGTTTTTTTCTTGGCTGGTTAATAAAAAAAGATATGTTTTCGATATCGATTTACATCTGTTGCCATTACGTTGCACACCTGTCAAGTTAAAATAATTCCACAACACTGTATGTTTGAAACCTAATTTATTCATTAGACGTTAGACATAAAAGTTAGTATTTCATTTGTAAAACCTAAACCGGGATTATTTGTTTGTTTATATCAAATTGTATGGTGTGTGTGTGTGTTTTGTTTTAAGTTAGTTCGACTTCGATTTCCAAACAATTTTAAGTGTAAATCAATCTAGAGCCTCGGTTGAATAATTTCTGACTGAACTATACATGTACAGTACTTAAAAACGAAAAATGATTGCTGTTGGTCTGTTTTATACATTTGCATAGATTAAGCTGTATGATAAAATCTCTGTGAATTGCTAAATTATGAGCATTTTACTATGACTTACTATGGCTTATTGCAAGTGTTTATGCATCTGTAATTAAACCAGTTATGAAAGACTTGGAGTTTAAGTGTATTTTTAAATTATTAATTATTATAGCGTTTGATAAAAATAAATATTCAATTCGTATATAAACACAAATCTAATTTAAAAAAAATCAACCAAACTAAGGGTCTTCCGACAGAATACATGCATACATGTCATTTCCCTACTTTGTGTCAGAGTTGTTTCTTTGTAAAAAAAATGCACGAAAAACGACGACTAAGACAAACCCTTCGTGCAAGATAAGCCTTGATTTGTGGTGAAGTAGACTATACTATTTACATTAACATATCTAATAAACAATTAATTAAGTACTTAGTGATTTCATTAAAGTATAAATCATGTAGAAGTGAATGAGGTAAAACTAATTCTGCTGGTCACATATGTAAAAAAGGAACCATACTTTTTATTGAACAGTGAAAAGTGACTCTGGAAATTCAAAATATTACCAAATACGTTGTTCGTTCAGTACAAAATTAGGAACAACATATTATGAACTTGCATATGACTGTCCAATGTCTGTAATATTCGTATGTGATATATCATTGTTGCATTTTTATTTGTTAAGTTGCTGTTACTGACAGACGTATTTTGTCTGTTAAATTTATTCACATGTTTTTTAGTTCGTTTTTCTTGAAAGACATATTTCAATTATGTATATGTGAAACGAATATATTCGGGAGACTATGATTGCTTATAACAATCGTGTGCTTTTATCTTAAATTAAGTCGACAGAATTTTACTTATGTCTAAAGCCCGTAAACCGATTAGGAAGAGACAAATCAAAGTGACAGACATAATATGAGGGAACAATTGGAGTGAAAAAAAAGGAAGATAGAGGGTAGCGTCGACAGTGTAAAAGTCTGAATTTGTGAATTTTAGTAATGTTGCGAATGTAGTAATGTAGCAGAAGTTACTTTTTGCTGGGATATTATCGTTTATTTCACGATCACATAAAATGCGCTACAATATTAACCGCTCGCGTGGTTTGATTCATCACCAATATTGATGTAAAGAAGCCCAATTACTCATGTAACTATTCTAAACGCGAAATTTCTGCATGTACAATAAGCATTAAAATCGGAAAATAAAACCTACAAATATATCTACGCTTACAATATTTTTTAAATTCGATGTACAATTCATACATAACGTCTGTAAGCATTAACAATTTCATTATGAACTATGAATAGTCACTATATCTTTTGCGTATACAAGTTTTTCATATTTAATCAATAATTGTGTAATTCAAAATTTGCAAACCTGAATTTTACAGTATTTTATCTGTAAGTATAGGAGCAGAATTTTTCTATAGTTTATTTTGTTGGATTGCTGCCATGTGTTTCTATTTTTCGGTAAGTGGAGGAGCAGAATGTTTCAGCTATGTCAAAATAAATCTCCAGCAGAAGTTTTTTTTGGCAATTATTATTTTTATAGCTTTATTTTGTTGGAATGCTACCATATGTTCCTTTTTTCGGTAAGTGATAGAGCAGAATGTGTCAGCTATGTCAAGTTTAATCTCCAACAGAAAGTATATTTTTTGGCAATTATTATTTTTATGATTTTATTTTGCTGGATTGCTGCTATGTTTTCCTTTTTTCTCGGTAAGTGGGGGTTTAATTACATGCAACTTGACTAGTCTATGATGAGGCTCACTTAAGATTTTGTTTATAGTTTATTCTTATTTTTTTTTCATTATTTGCTGTTTTAAAATGTTTGTTTTTCCTTTGTCATGTTTTCTCTCCTGCCGATTACTGTTACAGTGTTATCTGTTTATTTAGGTTACGAAAGTCATTGTCAGTCGATTATTTTTTAAACATCTGTTTGTTTTTTTAGAAAATCAGACTAATCTATTTTTATCTTACTTAACGTTTTTGAAATTAACCTCGAAATTGATCGGTGTGTGTTACTTTTTTTATAATCATTCAAACAACCCCGATGGTGAGAGTATTTTAAAGCGATTATCGTGTGAACGAGGATATTTTTTCATCATGGAGCTTTAGGTTATTGTTGAAATGTGAGGAATATGCACATAAGTTATATTAAATACCAGGAAGCGTGTTGCAAAGTAACAAGGTGTCAATATCACTGATGTTCCGACCGGTGACGTTTTCAATGATTTCCAAATCCATTGTGATATCTTGTTTTCAATCGTTGGAATGTTTTCGGGGTAGGTGGCTGACAATACATGGTTACTTTTGAGTTAACATTTATAGTTTACGATGATGCAGGTTTCTAGTTTAGAGCTTCAGGAAAAGTTCAGTAAAATTGTGTTTGTAAAGTTTGATGTTGAAGTAAATAAAGTTTTAATACGATCTTTTTCTTGAAACCTATATTGTATGCAAGTTCGGAATCTATACTTTCATGTTTATACTTTATAGTTGAATTGCCTATCACCCTAGCACCCTTCCCAGTCTCGCATTGTTTGCACTGATGATAAAAAAAAAGAAATACCGGCAACGTCGGCAGTCAAAATAAATGTCACTAGCATAATTTCGTCATGCTAATGTTTTATTACTTTACAACAAACAATGTACAAGGTAGTATACATAAATAACATCTGCTATTTTTTAGCTTTCTATTCATAGTAAATTAACACGTAAACATTAACAAGACATACAGAAAATAGTCTGTTTGATTTAGTTTGAAATAAATCGAAATTGTGTGTCTAGGAAAATGTTGATACCTTGCTATCCCTTCTCCATAAAATCACTAGTTGTATGTATCGTCTAAATTCGGTATGAAAAGTCCAAAGTACCATGACGAAAACACTATTCAAACAAATACTATCCACACTAATGTGTGTCCACACTTGGTCTCTCTAAAAAACGAATTGAACAAATAAGCATATGATCACTTGATCTCAAAGCAACTAGACTCTTTTGGAGTATTAGTAAGGTCATAACCATTTACAGATTTAAATATGTTCATGGTCAAATAGGTCATAACCAGAAATGAGGTTAAAGAACAGAAGTTCCAGGTTAATGATGAGAGTTTTGTACACGAAAAGTAGTTTAATATTGGTTCCTTTTTTTGATGACATGCGATTTTCTGTGTTTTGAGAAATACAATAAAATAATAAAGTCAGATGAAAATGAACAGTCCGAGAGTGTTGAGCTGGCTAAGCCATACTGTTGAATAGCTGTCTAGGCTGGGCTTGTGATAGAGCTGCTAAACTATACGCTCGAATAACTTGCAAATTATGCTAATGCGCGAAAAGCTGGTTAAGCGATGCTAACAAAAAGATCGTTAGGCTCGACTGGTGACAAGATTGCAAATCGTTGGTGTTGAAAAACATGCAGTATTTTAAAGATTAAGTGTCATCATGCATTGGCTTAAGCTCCTAACGATGAACATGGCCATGGCCAATTAGCTTATTCTAATTGGTCTAAATAGATGTTCGAAACACCTTGTGGTCTATGAAGTTGGGGTGCTGGGATAGGATTTGACAACGATTGATTGCTAATATAAAGGCAAAAACACATACATTTGTAGTGACGTCTTATACATTTACTCGAAGACAGGTTTTAATCATCACAACTAAATTCAAACATACAAAATGCGTAAAACGAATTTAGGATATCTTTACACGTGAGACTTGGGTTCTAATGACAGGTTAAATGACCGCTGTAAGATATTAATTTACTTCAAGTTTGTCTAAATTGAGATAAAAGTGGGTTCACCATTTAAGAAATATTTCATCAATAATGTCCAGAACAGAAACAAAAATGGTATGAGGGAAACGTTTAAGGAAGGATAATTCAATAAGTGATAAAAATTCAATAAGTATAAAAAACAGTAATTTTAATACAATCGGATGTGAATGTTAACTTAACGGAATTACACAATGCAGTTCAACCAAGTGAGCAAATGCTGTTTTTCCGTGCATTTCCAAACACATTATGGTTGCAATGTTTGGTCTCTTAAAGAGTAAATACGTTTTTAACAATTCAAGCAATTTGGACAATTATATGATAAAGCAATGAAAGTTGACGACCTTACAAGGCATATCTTAACTGTAAAGACTGATTTCAATCTTGATTCTATGAGTTCAATAAGTGTGCTGTCTGTGTTGTTTGATTTTGAAGTTTTATGTGTACTGTTGCGTTGATTTTTGTTTGTTTTGTTTTTAATTTTTTTCCTGGGATGTTTTAAGTTATTTCGACTTTTCGTTTGAAACGAATATGAAATATATTTCAATTAAAGTTAGTTCCATTTTAATCATAACCAGCTGAATTAAAGTTTTCTAAGATATAAGTAAATACATGTACCCTCTACATCATGTGCTTTCATTGTTTTCATACGTTTCGTTCGCATGTAGAAATGTACACTGCACACATTTTTTTAATGAATATAATGGAGCAAAATTGACTTAATATTCTCAAATGTACATGTGTCAAGGTTCAATGACGGTTATTCCAAACACAAACTTGTTGTTTGTTACTAGTTGAAAATACGCTTTTCATGTTATTTGATGCATTGCATGTCTTATAATTGTGTTAAAACCGTATTTTTCCTTCATTAAATTTCAAAACCGTAAACAGTAAAGGCATACAGCTGGTTAGTCGAAATGTTGTTTTTCAAAACTTAAAACAAAACTTAAGTGTATAAGTTGAAACTACATTCTAATTAAAGCATTCAATTCCATTTCTTGACATCATTGCTAACTATAGTTTTGGACATGTAAGGCCAAATATGCCGGGAGATTTTGCCGACTACTTCTAAAGTAATCTATTCCTGTGGAAGAAAATCCTAAGTATTTCGAAAAGTCAAGGTTTTATTATGACCATATCAATGATAAATAAAGACTATAGTAGTATACCGCTG
The DNA here is from genome assembly GCF_021869535.1 of Mytilus californianus. NCBI lineage: Eukaryota > Metazoa > Mollusca > Bivalvia > Mytilida > Mytilidae > Mytilus > Mytilus californianus. The sequence continues at coordinate 41,357,772 of NW_026262712.1, forward strand.
TTCAAAAGTCATAACTCGATTTAACTGAAACAAATCCGGGTCACAAACTACAACTGAGGGAAACACATCAACTATAAGAGGAAACAAAACGGAACAACAGAAACACTGAACTGTTACAAAAACAAACGCCAACATACATACAAACGGACTATGTGATAGCAATTGCCATATTCCTGACGTGGTACAGGACATTTTCAGACAAAATGGTGGTTGAACCTTGTTTTATGGCTAGCCAAACCTCCCACTTATATAGTAATGTTAAAAATACCGCTAACATGACATTATTACGTGACTGGAATTACGTACAAATAAATGCAAGAACATTCAGGACAGAGAAATACATAAATAAATAATATAATAGTCCATTTCAACATGTAAACCACAGAATAACAACGAACACCTAAAATTAATTTACGACAAAACACAAATACAGCACAATAGAATAATGAACTATGCGTCACACGAATGTATCAACGCCACAAAAAATGACGTCACAGGTAAATTTCTAAAAATACAATATGAAATTGGGATTAAGTTTGTAATGGTGTTATTTGATGTATTTTCTAACCATTACAAGAATATTAATATAGAATTGTGTAAGTAATGGTGTATTTATTTGTATTTTATAACCATGGTTTTTCTTCTAAATTCAACTGTGAAAAATAAATGCATCCTGTGCATATAGTTGCTTTTAACCTAAAAATCATATGAATGAACTAGGTGATTGATATCTTTACTTTTACATACATAAAAAAAAAAATAAAAATAGAATTAAAACCACAAACGATAAGACATAAAACAACATCCAACCAGAATTACAAATGGAACAACATAACTAAATACATGAATGTTCGATGTTCAAATACCGAGACACGACTAATAACAATGCGAATTTACACTCAGCAAAACAGTCATATTCGGGAATAGATCACGTTCGGTTCTTAGAAGACCAGACGACGTAGATGGTAAACCACAATCTAAGACTTGGTAAACATGTCGTTAGTTAGGTTAGACACAGACACATCGTATAGAACAACCAATTCGTGATGGTGTCATGTCAACACAGATGTGCTGACTACTGGGCTGGTGATACCATCGGAGAGAAAAACTCCACCAGCAGTGGCATCTTTGTAGATTCAATCTGCGTGTTAATGGTTTAACCTTTAAGATACATGTACGACCCAAGGATATTGGCAAACCCTGTTTCCATAAAATTATTCAACGACGTAATATACATTTAAAGAAAAGTATTTGCATTTTCCGAAAATCTTGTCATAATAGATAAGGACTTAACACGCCTACTTTACACTTTAGATTTGGTATTTCAGATTTATGTATATCTAAATATGTATAGCGCTTCATTTTGATTTGTGAACTTAAACATTGCGTAAGTTATGTAAATCATTTATTTTACAAATCGTTTTCGTTGAATGTTTAATAGCTAAAAAATAAGCTATATAAATGAAAACATGATCAACAATTAATTCAAGAAGTTAAAAAAAAACATTTTGAATATGGATTTATTGAAGAAGAAAAAAACGATGAAAATTACGAAGTTTCCTTTACCATGACAAATTGATGACTACATATGTAAGAAATTGTAATAGTTTTATTTATTTATTTATTTATTGGTATTCAGCATTAAAGTCTCGTAAAATTGGTAGTTGGTAATGAAGCTTTAAATGTATGTTAATATATCATGTTCTGGCGGTCTTTATCAGTATTTAGTGGCTATGACCAGCATACATATTGGCATACACGTATTATAATTACCCCCATGCAGCCATTTTCATTGAAACAATTGCTTTAACTCCAGCCATATGTAATTTGTTATTTGTTTTGCAATCTACATTTATAGTTAAGATTGCTGTTGTTTGACACAAAGCATTTTGTTAAAGACAATTACAGTTTGTATTCGACTTATGAGTTTGATTATCCCTTTGGTATCTCTCGCCTCTCTTTGACAGATGATATTCTCATAATGTTTGCAGTACTCCTTGTTGTCCTTGTTTGCTAATTGAGAGAGGTAAAATATTTCTTTTACCATTGTGTGTCAAAAGATTTTTCGTCTTTTCAAAAATGCAAAAGGACTAATGACGACTTAGACGAAACCTTCGTCTTAGATAATCCTCGCTTAGCAGTAAAGCATTTCACCATTCGCAATAACATATTTGTTGAACAATTATTTCCCGAATTTGTGTTTTGATTTAAAGTAGAATCGTGAAAATGTAATTTAGGAAAAACTGTACTTTTGCTGTAAAATGTTAAAAAGAGAAACTATATTCTCAATTAAATGTAAAAATGGAACATTTGAAAATCAAACAAATGGTTCGCTAGGAAGAAAACAAGTAAAGGAAAGAATATGAACTTTCACTAATAAACGAGTAATTTAATTTGCAATATTGATATGACTGTCCAATGTCGTTAGCTGTCAAATGTCATATATTATGGTGTTATGTGGGTATTTGGTGACTTTGGTGTAAATGAAAGATCTTTTATTGTTTCCGCAAAAAGTAGCACAGTTATTTCAGGCTGTAAACGACGAAGAGCATACAAGTATGTGTAAAACATCGGTCTATGTTGAGGACTAAATGTACCCCTCCAAAGCCTTGTTTCTGATTTGTGCGGCTAAACAGTTGTATCATCGATGATTTTAAATTTTAAATGATGATAAATTTAACGTCATCTGATATTTTTTTAAACAATGTGAAGACATATTCGAAAGTCCATCAACTGATTCTTATTAGACATCTATAATCATTTACCCCCCCCCCCCCCCCCAAAAAAAAAAAAAAAAAAAAAAAACATGTATCATACATTGTGTAATTTGATTGACCATACCAATAACATTAACCGATGTTAATCCATAAAACACCAGAGAACCGATAAAGTAAACGTGATAGCGAAGTGAATGCAATTATTAACTTACATTGTGAAACATTCATCATTTTTAAAGTTGCTTAAACTGTGACAGGATTTTTCTGACTTTTCCTCGTTCTTCGTTGTTACTTATAACTTTTGTTTATCTATATAAGATATTCTTTTTTCTCAAAGGAGTAGGTCCGGTAAGGGCCGATTTTGGCCTTAAAATTCTGGTTCATCTGATCAAAGATTTTGGACACTTTTTAAACACTTACGTGTCTACTTCAGTCGATTCAATTAGTTTATGTGAAAGATTTGAACTGATTTAGTCATTAAAGACGCTCAAATTCAAGATTAAATATAAAAAATCTATCAAATATGCCATAATATGTCACTTTTCAGATGGTTTCTGTCAAAATTGAAAGTGGCCGCATCCGTGTTCATTCTCAACCTTTATATATGTTATGTATTATCATCAAATACAACTTACATTTAAATATTAAGAATGAACACAAATGCGACCACTTCTATTTCAGACGGAAATCGTCTAAAAATTAACCAAAAGGCAACAATTTCGAAGATTTCAGTAATTCAGCATGACTTAATGATGCTAGTACCCAATACATGTGCATTGTATTGTCAAAAACAGCCCATATTTATGTAACAGAAGTATTCTTCTTTTCAATAAATAGATAAAAATTTACATTTAAACAATTTTGTAAAACTGCTATATTTTGGGGCCAAAAAGGAGTCTTACTGGGTCTACTCCTTTCTATAAGGGATTAATGTTTACCCCAAGTCACCTGTTATTTACACGCAGGCAGACCATATACAAAGGAGGGATTGCACTGTAAACACATCAACTATAAGAGGAAACAAAACGGAACAACAGAAACACTGAACTGTTACAAAAACAAACGCCAACATACATACAAACGGACTATGTGATAGCAATTGCCATATTCCTGACGTGGTACAGGACATTTTCAGACAAAATGGTGGTTGAACCTTGTTTTATGGCTAGCCAAACCTCCCACTTATATAGTAATGTTAAAAATACCGCTAACATGACATTATTACGTGACTGGAATTACGTACAAATAAATGCAAGAACATTCAGGACAGAGAAATACATAAATAAATAATATAATAGTCCATTTTAAACCTGTTTTAGAGAAATGATTGCTAGCACTGCATGCAGAAATCCCATAAACCCATAAATATTACGAACAGAAGTATCAAATATAAGAGTACAAGGGGGAAAGGCTGTGAATTTCCTAAAATATTTCCATATGTTTAGCATTAAAACAACAAATTGGTACATTTATTCAACTTACATCATGTACACATGAATTAATTATACTGTAACTACGACTTTGAAAAAAATAATTATTAAAATTATAACATAACAAGAATATACCTTTTTTAATTTAATTATTTATTCGATACATATCTTCCGCATTGATTTTATAATAATACAGTGTACATTTCATCTGCAACATATGTTCATTTGTAATACACGTCACATATATTAATGGCGAAGTAGCGGATACAATGTAAGTATTTTTTTATTAATAAGTCTGTTTAATCATTTTCTTAGGAGATGACCTTGAAAGTTTTTGAAATCAAAGATGAATGTAATGTTTAATTTCGGCAATTGAAAACAATCAACCTGCATTTTCCTTCAAATGATTTTCATTTTCTGTTTGCAATTATGGCACTGTTATAATGTAACTCATGTCGTCTTTTAGCGCACAGATTTTTTATTGCCTTAGAATACAGACTTGCACTGTTTAAAGTGATCCTATACTGTTTTGACTGTCTGCTGAAAACAATTATAAAAGAGCTAGGTTAAGGTAAAGCAGGGGTCTAAATAAAATCCAATTCTTAATCGATGTTGGTTTTTTTTTGTAATTGGCCAAAATGTAGTTTATATCATGTTGTTTTTCAAAATATATATAAAATTATGGGTCATGCAGCTTTTTTCAACCTACAGGTTGTGCAAAATTGTCAAATTTTCTATTGATCAACATTGCAAAAAGAAAACTAAACGATAGAATTTCAAAATAAAACATGAGAATATAATTCTTACAAATGTGCTTTCATGAAATGAAAATAAAAATTGGGATCGCGGGACTCGTTTTCTTGCTACAAAACAAAATAGGTAAATTCCCTACACATTTTTCTTTTATAAAAGTAAAGTTTTCTGAGGTATCTTTCCTTATATAGCAAAGTTAAACAAAAAAATGAATCATAGTCGTAATAATAAGATGAGACACATAATTTTCTTCATTCACATGAAAAGTCTTACAAATACATTACATTTCTTTCTCAAAATTTGTATAGTTTATTAAAGATCTAGACTGATTGTGTTAGGCTTATCTACAATCTAAAATGGAGGAAGACACACGATCTGCCTTTAATCTATTTATCGGTAAGTGAAAATGATAAAACAGCTGTCAGCGTGATAAAACTCATATATACACACTGGATTGGGATCAAGCCAAGACCACAGATTACCACTTCACGTGTTTCAGAAACAGAAGGTTTTTTTATAGATTTAGCTAAAGAGGAATTTTTTGGAAGTTAAACAAGAACATTTTGATTTTGTATTTTTTCTCTAAATGATATGAACAAACGGATAAATAAAGGCACCCGGTTTACGCTGCATAAGCCATCATGTCAAAAAATGAAGATGTTTTGAATAACATGACATGCATGGGAAACCTGGATGTTGTTACATATTTCACAAAAATGTTCCTGTATATTATATATTATGATAAACAAAGAAAAAAACGATTTCTGTAATTCATCATGACAGATCTTTTGATGAACCAACTAATTGTCCGCTTCCATCGTATGTCTACTTCGCAATGTACAATTTTCCATTCCAGCACTGTGTTTCATAAAACAGAAATAAGTGATAGTTTTGATTTATATCGGTAACCTCATCTCATTTTTTTAAAAAGCAATCCGTCATGGAATACCAAACATACGGTTTTACAATGACCGTGTTATGTGAATTACAAAAACAAAGAGAAATTATTTATGATATTAATTATTAACTATATACTCCCTCTGCTAATATTGTTTGCAATCAGTAATAATACAATTGTGACAGGCACACAGACAGTTCATTTGAAAAAGAATCAAACTAATGCGTGTGCATAACTTTTAATGATAATACAATTTAAAGCAAACTAAATTACTTCAAAATGCTCACATTTATATAAATCATAACACCATCTTGATGAACTAAGACCTCGCCGGTGCATTAAAGTGTTACTGTAGATAGAGGGACGACACGGCTAGAAAAGACTTTTATTCATAAATAAACATTAAGGTATACCTATGCTGTAGTTTTATTGACATCAAGCTAATATTCCTCTCTAAGGTATGCTGAGAACTGTCTTGAACTTGCAATGAGATGCAACTTTTTTTGCTCCAGCTAAAATGCTTGTACGGTGATCGTGTGGTGACGAATAGCAATATAAACCTTTGCTCAACAGTGCTTTTAAGTCATGAATCAATACACCACATCCCTTCTTTTCCTTTCATTTGATTTTTTTTTAATAAACGTATTTACAAACAGAATGGGGAGCGATCATGGGTTTTGTGTAGAGATGTCAAAGAGTACTCGAGTATTTGATTACCGCTCGGTAGTACCGAGTATCGAATACCAAAATAATACTCGACTAATCGGTGTCCTCTGGGATATAGTCCCCTTCTTTTCATAGAACTGATTTTCTTGAGAACAACCCTCGGAGAATCAAACAGTAATTACGGATTACTATTTAAAGTGTAAATATACATGTGTATGCTGTTCACTGTTTAAAATGCCAACCGTAAAATGTCAACTTTGTGAAGTTTCACTGACATATTGTGGGTGAACAACAAACATGTTAAATCTTATGAGAGCTAAACATCCTGCCGATGAACAACTTAATGCTAAAAGTCGGTACCGTCCGAGAAAATTTTTTCATCAGCAGGATTGTCTGTAACAAAATTACGAAACCGACTCTCATCAGAAATAGTTGACAAAACATTTTTTTCTAAATAAGAACAAATGCGTATCCCGTAGTAACCCTCAATGAATGTAAAATGAATCAGTGACTTCTAATCGTCTCACCTTTTTCAGATATGTTTTCTTTACGATAACGGAATGTAACTGTTGTTTGATCAGGTGTGACTATGTTATAATTGATGTTCAATTCGTATTTATTAAATTGTTTATTAGATAATTGTTTAATTAATTACATCATATAATAAATGAGCTATTAATTGCTTGTCTCATCTAATCAAGTAGGGGATTTAACGTCCATTAGACAACGATTGACAAATCGTAAAATATGTACTTGTATAATTTTACAAATCTACATTTTACCGAGCGAGTACTCGAGTATCGCTCGGTAAAACCAACAAGTACTCGAGTATTTATTTCTCACCGAGTTGACATCCCTAGTTTTTTCGGTTCATCATTATTTAAAACATGTATTGTTTTCAATCGTGCATCAATGTTAAGTACTATGATTGAAGTTAAATGTCATTTAAATATCATCGAACACACCATGTCCTGGTAATCTGAACTTCCGACAAATCATGTCCTGGTCATCTGAACTTCCGACAAATCATGTCCTGGTCATCTGAACTTCCGACAAATCATGTCCTGGTAATCTGAACTACCGACAAAAATGTCCTGGTCATCTGAACTTCCGACAAATCATGTCCTGGTCATCTGAACTTCCGACAAATCATGTCCTGGTCATCTGAACTTCCGATTGTGGTAGGACGATTTAGCAGAAAAGAGAATAAAATTGGGTTTCATGAACATGATGAATGTGTGCTCGTTTTTTTTTTCAAGAACGTTACTAACATCTATTATTATCCGGTAAAGCATTTGCTATAAACCATATATTTATAACATATACTAGTTACACTCATACATCAACGGTATTAGAACATACTTTTGACGCACCCGATACGCTTTGTTTGAAGTTTATGTCATCCCTAAGATATTTGCTTTGACAATATAGGTAGACAAACATTGTCTCTCATTTATATCTATTGCAAAATATGAATTTTTTAATATGCTTTTTTTAATTAAAAAAGAATTCCAATAGGTTACATTTCAAATTCATTTCTGAACTACTTCCGATGTTTTTCAAATTAAAATAAAATTGACGTACATTTAAATACCAATTTGGTATATAAAAAGCTACGCGTCAAATTGCCGAAAGCTTAGAGAAATTGTTTATAATTACTATTCTGCATCTGCAAATGTAACTCGTCGTGTAAGTAGACAAACATTGATAAACGTTCGCAGTAAGTATGTTGCAAACAACAATCATAACACACTAGAGTGTATTCAACTGATAATGTACAATAGTATAAACATATTATTTTGTTGTGTATTTTTAAATAAGATAGTTAAATCACCATTTTGATTTTACTCAATTTCATTTGTTATCAAAATTGTTCAAAAATAAAATATAATACAAGATTACTGTAAACGTAGTCAATATATTCACCGATTGAACCTCACTGTTGTAGAATGGTTTTTTTTTGTTTTTTTTTTTTTTTTTTTTTGGGGGGGGGGGGGAGGGGGGCGGGATTTTTGGCCTTACTAGCCATTATATAAAAATAAGAAGATGTGGTATGATTGTCAATGACACAACTCTCAAGAGACCAAATGACACAGAAATTAACAGCTATAGGTCACCGCACGGCCTTCAACAACGAGTAAAACCCACACCGCATAGTCAGCTATAAAAGACCTAAGAATGACATATGTAAAACAACTCAATCGAGAAAATTAAAGGTCTGATTTATGTACAAAATAATGATCGGAAAAAAAATGTGATATACAGCAACAAACGACAACCATTGAATTACAGGCTCCTGACTTGGGACAGGCACATACATAATGTGGCGGGATTTAACTAGTCTGAAGGCGTGCCAACCATACATTCTTATTATAACTGTACTTGAATGCACAAGTCTTCAACTAGGACTGAACCTTGTATCGAAAGACCTTTGACTAACAGTTATACATATACTTGCATGTAAAAGAACCTTTTTTTTCGAAGATAATTTCATATTTTTCTATTTGTCACGTCTTTTCGTATTTCGTTGTGCAAAATTTAGTTGATTTTAGTTATCTCAATCTATGTCTACCTCTTGATATGAATATTGTTTTTACTTACAATTCATAAGGTGGTCTCTGGCTGTTAGTAATAGTAAAATTTGTCCTATCTTTTTACAGAATAATTACTTGGTAAAGACTTGCTATTACAAGACGAAATAGGAAGACGAAATTTAGATGGCGAAACCAGAATTAAAGGACATACGTCCCGGCCTTTTCAGGATGAAATTGAACTTGATGTATTCGTCAGATCAGACTCGAGTCGAAAATCGTAAAATAGTTTTAGATACTGCACAAAATAAAAAGAGCACCGTATAGTGCATAGTGTTGTTGATTTAATGCGAACGTTAATGGATAATTCGTTAAAAAAACGTACATTTGTTTCAGCAGCCTCAGGCCGACGAAAAGCTTGAAATACCCAGCCATAAATCTATATAGCAATTGAAAGAAACACAAACATGATCATCACAGCGTTTTGACAAAATTGCCCCTCTTATGGTTATCGTTTAAAATTAAAACTATAATTTGTCGTGTTAGTATTATAAAGTACTAACTCCCGTTTTTTGTAAATGTTGGATTTGTAAACATCAGATCCTAAATTCTTGACTGAGAAATATGGACTTATGGGGGATTGTAATCTATGGACTTAAACATGTTACAGAGCAAATTGGTGTGTCCTTTTTACAATGTATAAGCACCTTCTGTGTAAAATAACCGCCTTTTTTGGTGAAAGAAAACTACAACAAAATAAACAATACTTTTTAGGAATTACATCCTATGTTTCTATGAAAGATTTGCCATGGATTTTGTAGTTCTGTTATATTCTCAAATAGTGCAATGCATGATTTGTTGGGATTTGTTCACAGATTGCGATCAAATTATGAATCAATTCAACCATAGTTTTACTTTTTATATAATTCTAATTACTTTAAGTGCAAAAGTATCTGAATAATAGTGGAATTACAACACTGTACACCTATTTTTTCTCTGAATTTCGGACAGTGTGGACAAAGAACAGTGTCGTTCTAAATAAAAAAATCGTAGAACGCAGAAAAATCTTATAGTTCTAAAGAGAAATGTTTCATTGAACCTAGATATATAAAATTCAATTTTGGATGTAACACGTCTTTTGATTGGCTGAACGTTTTTTGTCTATCAGTTCTATAGACATAATTTTGTCATGTGACTGTGGCGTCATCAACGTGTTTCGTGATTTACTCCTAAAATATGGAATTTAGAATTAAATTATAAGAAATAACTGTAACATTTTTTTCTGTCTATTCGAAATAGCCTCAAAAATGTGGTGCACACTTTTAGATAACCCGCTATGCGGGTAATTCAGTTTGCACCACATTTTTGAGGTTATTTCTTCATAGACAGAAAAAAATATTACAGTCTTTCCTTAACTACTTTTTGTTTATCAAGAGTTGAGATAGAACACCTTAAGACTCACATGACGTATTATTATTGCAATTTTAAAAGTAAATTAAAGCATGCAAATCGAAGGTAAATGTATCAGCAAGATCTGATTATATAACCAGATAAAAAATATAAAATGTATTGTATGTTGATCCTATAAAAACTTTACATCTTTAAGAGAAACAGCGTTTTTAAACATACCAATGGAATTTCATTACAATATTAACATATTTAAGAGGAACAGCGTTTTTAAACATACCAATGGAATTTCATTACAATATTAACATGGCTAGACTGTACGATGTCGGTTCTGACTCACAAATAACATGAACATATCACGCCTGCATAGCTCTAGATGCTTTCCAACCTATACACTTATTTTAACTCTACAAGTTCAGGAAACTACGATTACTTCTTCTCGGGAGATATAGATATTGAGTCACGTCAGTTCGAGCTGAAAGGACACTTGCAAATTATTTACAAATATATATCTCTTTCGATTTTGTCCTCAATTTGTCGGAAGTAAGACGTTCTCCAGTATTTTTAGCGTTGTAAAAGAAAATAATTGAAATATATGTATCCTTTGTTCTTTTTTGGAAATCTTTTAGTTTTCAAGTAAAGCCAATTTCAAATGTTGAATTTCGATAGGAATTTTCTTGTCACGCACTGTTCAGGTAATCCGAGAATAATTGTTAACTTTATTTTCAAAATGCTTCAAAAATATTTTGAATTATTGTTTAGGTTGTTCTGATGCAATGAACTACGACTCCTGTTCGTCGTTATTGGAGACGACCAATGACGGTATCAATAAAAGTCGGAGGAGCATTCTTGTTTTATCCACCGACTTCCTCACGAGAGAGTGGTCTCCGTTGAAGACAATGATTACAGAAACACTGCAGAGAAGACCGGACTTTCTATTGATTATTTTACTTGAAAATTGTGATGTCCCGTCGGAAATAGATTTTGAACATTTATCGTACTTTGATTTTACTGATGACAAGAAAATTCCTATCGAAATTCAACATTTGAAATTGGCTTTACTTGAAAACTAAAAGATTTCCAAAAAAGAACAAAGGATACATATATTTCATTATCAAATGTATAAAAATAAATATATTTCCATGCTCACTATTATGTTTTGATATATTGATAAATAAATGTGATTCTTATACAAAATGTTTGTATGTTAATACCTTTTCCGCATTGTTTTCTCGCTCATTTGGCTTGCAGTTATGTTCCAATAATTGATGAGTTATTGACACATTCATGTGTTCATTTATATAATGACATTTTAAAAAATCTTGTTAGGTAAGTGATCATGATTGTGAGAAAATCTAAGGGACAAGACCACGTTAGTGCTTGAAATATCCGAAATGGTTACTAAGTATGTATACATACTACCGCTTGATTACTTGCGTTGAATAGAACCATATTATACTTTTCAACTTTGCTTCATTTTTAGTACAAGTAATATGGTGATGAAATTTCATATACTAGAGAGTTGCTAACCAATAGTTACAGATATATAAATATATATAACCCCACAATTTTCAATGCTTGGGAAGAAGTTTTTTTTCCATCTAATATTAACAGTATAAAATAACAGTCAAATTTAACGGAAACATTCTCTATGCATAAACATCCTTTCTTAGAAATATATTACAACTCGCAACATGCTGTTTTAATGGCGATGTATAACTAATGTAACGGATGTTTAAAAGAAGTGTGAAATTTAGAAAGCACAGATGGAGCAAATACTTGTTTTACATATGTTTACATGAATGATCAGTTACATTTGATTTTTTACAATTGATAAACTAATCAACGTTTCAGGTTCATTAATTCCATCAATTATAGCTATAATATTCAATGTTCAAAAGCCTATTGCTATTTGAATGATTTTGAAATTCAATAAATGTCTGCGCATATTCTAGAAGTAAAATGTGCAAACAAATTAGTAATAAATATCAAGAAATGGTCATTATACATTTATTTTAAAAGCCAAACTTGTCATTCAGAGCGCCAAATGCGCGTTACGTCTCCATATGAATCATCAACTACCGCATACATTAAACCAGTTCTTGAAATGCAAAGTAAACGACGAAGTTGCAGAGCAATGCTGAATAATGTGCTACTGGGCTTGTGATATCCTCGGAACGAAACATCAAAAAGCCGTGGCATCTACCCAGGCTTATAATTTAGTATGCCAGAATGAATGCGGTTTCCAAACAATAATAATGAATCAAATGTCACCCTTGTATTAACCAGTCAAAATCTGGACTTTTAACTTGAAGTATAACTATACATAAATGTTAACGCTTACCCACCTACAAGTTTAAGCAGAATAGCACAATTGCCACACACCTGCTGCTAACCGCAAAATAACAAGTAGTCGTACGTCATATGAATTTCGTCATTTCAAAAGTCTACACATATTGATTAATTGCTTATTTTGTCTATATTCCAGTGGCAAATATTTCTGTATAGTTAGGTCGATATCGCATTATAGATAAATGATAAATCAAATGGTATGAAAAGGTGGACATTTAACATTGCAACTACAATAAGAGGGTTTATCATGTTGGATATGAACATAAATATTGCCTTCAACAGGCCAAATATGGATCACTCATGGAGTAAATGCAAGGGGGCTTTAACTTGCATAACGGGTGACAATGCACTTACTAGAAAATAAGATATAATGCCATTGTGCCTACAGAACGTGGCTGCGTAATTATACATTCCACACTGTCCCAAAACATCGAATATAAGAAGTCCAGACTATCATATTCCTACAACTATGAATGCAAGTAACACCTTCTGAAATAATTTGTTGTACAATCTCTTTAATGACCCATATGTTTAAAACAATAACTGGTAATGTGCATTGTAATAAAACAATACACCAACTTCTTGATTTCTATATTTGAGATTAAGTTATTGGCCTGAAAAAAGTAAATAAATCATAATGAAACCAAATGCATCTCGTTAACATATTGAATGAGTAAATAAGTCTTTATGTTCATATAAGTTTTTTTTTTAGTATTGAACACAAAGTGGATTCAAAATGTCAACAGAGCCACAGCCTTTGAGCGGCAATAATTTAAAAATCAATGTAGATCAAGTTGACCCAAGCTACCATTTGTTATACCATACTGAAACATATATGAGAACATGAAAATGACATGAACAATTTACAATGCAATGGATTCAAAGTATGGACATTTACATTTCGGACTCGACGACATAGACATACATGTACATTATAGGTCAATTCTTCTTGATGTTGAAGATACACATTGTTCTTGATGTTGAAGATACAAATTGTTCTTGATATTGAAGATACACATTGTTATTGATTTTGACGATGTAAATATCCAAGGCGATTATGGTATAACAAGTTTACAAATGTTCAATGAAAAACAAATGTTGTGGTCTTCTTGTAAAACTAGTTGTTTTGTTTATTACACTTTGAACTTTATTTAGACCGTAATGTTTGCCTTTGAATACACAAAATGTTCAAAAAGTTGTGAAGTAATGAGACAAAAAAAAAAAAAAAACGATTCAAAACATTTTGATTCGCAAGTGTTCATTTATTTTTTCATAAAATTACCTTTCATGATTGCAGTAATGACACTCTTATATTGTTAGAAGTTTGTAAATTGTCCACATCAGCCTGTACCTCATTTATCTACAATAGTAACCACAAGATCTGCCAATGCTATAGAAACAGCCACTTTTACTTTGTTTTCTATATTATACTAAAGATGTGCATTGAAGATTAAAGCGTCTATGCACAATTGTAATTTTTACATTTGTTTCGGATGATCTTTTTTTCATTCAGTGCATCACTGAGTAGAACAAGTGTAAATCAATGTATCAAATGTAAGGCCATATAAATAAAACGTTTAACAGAGAATATCCAGATTTGCTACCTTAAAGCTAAATAGATATGTGGACATCAAACCTTTACGTAGTTTACATGATACCATGATCGGGAAGTGTGTATATGAAACATTCTTAACTTGTGAAGACCTGTTTATGTAGGCATGTTATACGCAAGGAATGATACCTGGATTGTTATAATTAATTAAGATTTAAAGACGTCTTTTTGAATTACATCAACATAACATGGCATGAACATTAAATAAACAATTAGAGGACAAACATATTTCCCTCTTTGCATTTTACTTAAATGACGAGAAGCAGTGAACACGTTTTGTTTCTTTCCAACTTAAAACTGTACATTGTATTTAAAATATGGTGACCAGTGTATAAACAACTATTAAATGTTATTTTAAGACAGCCATTTCAATCAAAAATAATAATTTCTGAAATACCAGATTTACCTGATTCATAACGCAAATGGTATTGTTTTGATATTTATCGAAAAGCTCAATTTTTATTCATATTTCAGAAATATATATTCAAAAGATATCCTAGTTATACAAATTTTAAATGGCTTTGCGGAACATACAATAACAGGTATACCTTAGGTACCTCTACAGAGAAACTAAACTTCGATAATAAACGGACTAGAAATTCAATTTGCGCTTAAGTAAAAAGTTTTGAAATTAAGAAATACATAAAAGGGATAACAGAATTACCAAAAAAATATTAGACAATGCAGACATACAAACAATTCATTCTTTTAAGAAAAGCTAAACGGTTATAAACATACGAAAATGATAGGTTGGTAAATGTCACCAGTGCGACGAAAGACAAATAACACAAATCTAATTAACAAACATTCATTATCACTGAACTAGTATATATATTTGTTTAGGGGCCAGCTGAAGGACGCCTCCGGGTGCGGGAATTTCTCGCTGCATTGAAGACCTGTTGGTGGCCTTCTGCTGTTGTCTGTTCTGTGGTCGGGTTGTTGTCTCTTTGACACATTCCCCATTTCCATTCTCAATTTTATATATTGTCGAAGATCTCTGAGAAATAAAGTGAAATTGACAAAAGCCTTTAGCAAACAGAACTAACTTAGTATAGAGATACAGCTAAACGAACATTGCATTACATTTATATTATAAAAAGATGCTCTCGATTAAAATCCATTGATTCATTTCCACAAGTTTCCTTTTGTTTTCATGTCTTTATGCTTAACGTATTTGTTAGTAGGAAATATTGTATGTGTTCATTAATAAATGTGTATATCTTTTGGTGTTTTGGAGAAGAAGTTACTATTTTGTAAAACTTGTGTCTGATCCATTTGTCATTTTGAACAATAAAATATGTTTAAACTAAACGCACAAAATATGTACAAACATGCTTTATTGATTTGTTAAATGCGATTAAAGTACACAGTTGCAGCATCATTCGAGTCACTTTCAGATCTTCTAATCGTAAGCATATTTTCAAAATGGTACTGCAAAATAAAAAACAAAAACAAAAACAGATTTTGAGTATGCAAGAAAATACTAAAAACAACTTTTATTTCGCGAGAAAACAGCAGCGAGTGTTAGACATAGTTTTTATTGTTTGTTTTTGGTTTTTATTTCGAACTGGAAATTGTCATTTCCCAGGTTACGACCAATTAATTCGTATTTTAAACTTGTTATTGCTATAATAAATTGTTAAAAACTTAGCTTTCATACCCCAATTCGTTTAAGGCTGTTGGAAATTTCGGTATAATATATCTGGTATGAAAAAGTCATGCATTAAACCTTCCACGTTGTGTAAATTGCATTTAAAATTTGTCAGAAGTGATAGCAAAAAAGCCACTAGAAAAGTGTAGTTAAACATAAAAATTTACTGTAATATTTGGTAATAATTGGATTACCACTTTAAACAATTTTGATTGGGCCTATTTGAAAGTAGTTTTTGAAAAATAGCAAAAACATAATTTTAAAAAGTAAATCTGTTCATCATACCATACGTTGTACCTATTTTCAGGTTCGTTACCAGACATTCTTCAGACCGCAGGACCATAGATCATTTTTGGATAAGTCTGTTAAGCGAAAATATAAAATAGTCTAAGCCTTTTATAGCTTGATGTTCGGTGTGATCCACGACTCCGTGTTTAAAGGCCGTACTTTGACATATAATGGTTTACTTTTACAAATTGTGACTTGGATGGAGAGTTCTCTCATTGGCACACATACCACATCCTCTTATATCTATAGGTTGGCAAAAAAAGCTTGTCTTTTATATGCATATTCTGTTTACAGCAAGAACGACAATGTATATTGATTGAAGGAAAACCAATCATAAATTTTGTGAACATTCTACGTATCGTACTAAATAGAGCTAAGCGTATCATGCATATCCGTTACTTTTGTGTTTTTAAGGGTAAACGATAGAAAAAAAATCCGTCGTTTATTTGTTCCTGAAGATTTTGACATACAGTCAATTTTAATATGCACTATAGAAATATGCAAAGAAAAATAAACCATTGAACCACAACTTACTTTTCCAAAAATGTACATGTTTCATTTGAAACCACAAAATTTCATTTTTCAATACTTTTCTGAAACATAACAATTTTCAAACGGAAAGAGATATTTTCACCTGGGTTTTATTCAAAGTGTTCCTTAATTTATTGCCCTTTAAGGCAGCACTGAACATGAAAGTTTATTGCGTTGAAATATTTGTGAAACCATACAATAAGTAATACAAGCCGTGGACAATTTGTTAGCTAATACAAATGCATATAAAACAAATTATAGTTCATTTTTTCATGCAATTTCGTATAACATTCTTTAAGTAGTAAATAGTCGTTTTCAAAGGGAAAAAATGGGGTCTGTGTGCTTATTTATTATCCAGAAATAGAAAACCCAGATTTGTTTTACATGCTAGAGATCCCATTTCCCTTTTTTTGTTGCCGCTAAATTATATTCTAAATACAACATTGTCGTGCAGCTTTTCCCGTCATACATCCAAACACACTATACGAACTACTGTCGTACAGGAATTTATTGATCGAAAAAAGTAAACAGTCCAGAATTCAACGCCCCCGCAATAGATGTTGCGTTCCTAAATATACTACATGTTTGTTTTCTATTGCAAATTCTTTAAAATTCAAGTAACCGATTTGATGACGTTAGTGATTTTTTTTCCGCGAGTTTTGTATGATTATCATTAATAACGTTGCGAAAACAACACGCTAACTTTGAATGCGTTATTATCTGTCCTTGCTATTGTATTGTGTGCCCTTCCAATCTATCCTTATGTCTAGCGTACCGCCTGACCCACACATTCTGTTTTCGCCACTACATTTCATGTTACATTCACCTTCGTGAACTGGTTTGAACTGATCAGAGTTCAGGTTGTTTCCACAAAAACACTCGTTAGCAAACTGTAATAGACATTTTAAGCTGCAAATGTACTATCTTTAATTTCAAAATTTTAATTTTAATTTTTACCAAACCCCATAACCAAACAAATAAATGAGCCATTCTCGTTTTATGCTGCAGTCTGCCATAAATAATATAGACTACTTTTGAGCAATGAAAGAATATTGTGTTCATAATATATATATAATATATGCAATATTTTTTTTCCTGGCCCAAACACGGACTATATACAATAAAACAAGGACGAGTTTAGGCAAAAAGTAAAAATAGACATGATTATTCAATTCAGACACGGACCACGATACCGCGTATATGTTCTAGTGTATAAATATATACTGTGGAGATAAAAGTGTAGAAACTGTATGTTTAGCCTTGTCAATATGAATGATAATCAGTTATAAGAAACTTGGAATCAAACATCCGTGTTCTGAGATAGACGACAATCGGCATTGTTTATTCAATGAGCGTATACAATTAATCACACAGTTAGTGTAGAATTGTATATAACAAATCGATATACAAATTTAAGTATCCAATGAGTATTCATCTGGTATGCAAAATTCATGTTTTTCAATGGATATACAAATTAAGTTTTCAATTGGTTAAATAACTTATCAAATTGAAATATACAGTTTTCAATTGGTTTACAAATTTTCTATTGGGAATACAAATTCAATTTACCTGAAGTCCTAAATATGTAAATCCATGACGACAATGTTGTTGGCATTTCTTCAGAGTTAGGTTTGAAATTCACCTGACGGTTTTTGATGGTAACATACTATTTACTCTATCACTAAAACATCCAAGATAACCTGCAAAAAAAAGCAAAACATTTCAAAGGAATGACGATACGTATAAAACAATAATATTGCAATCCAATTTTCTTTACAAACTGTAATATCATATAATACTTTTGATTCGAAGGTAGTGTTTTTCAAATAGGTTCCTTAATATTATTGACAAATGAGACTATTTTGGCGTTTTTAGACGGTGTGTACCTAATTTGGAAGATTGAAGCCCATATGATGATATGTAAGACAAAATTCATTAATATAAATACTGATGTCCAACAGAATACTGTCTTATTTTTGGGAAATATTTGTACAAATTGAAATGTGACGTCACTTTGTGTGTTTTTTTTAGAATTTAAAATGTGACGTCACTTTGTGCGTTGAGGCTTTGGCTTTTGCTAACTCGGCTGTGTATTTTTTTATGTGTTGGATTACGTTGTTTTATGTAATGTATCCGTTTTTATTCTGTAGTTAGTCCCCACATTGGTTTTATCATGTATATCTATTATATAGTCATTTTATAAAATTTACTGTTTGCAAAATTATAAATTATTCTAAATAATAAGGATGTTCTTGTCCCAGGCAGCAAACCCTGGCCGTGTTAGGCGCAACTTTTTGGAAGGTTTGGTCCTCGGTGCTCTTCATCTTTGTACATGTTTTGGCTTTCAAACCTTTTTATCTGAGCGTCACTGGTTGGTCTTGTGTGGACGAGACGCACGTCTGGCGTACTTAATTTTAAGCCTAGTACCTTTTGTTAGCTATTTTTCGTGTGTTTCTTTGTCCTATATGTTCTCCCATTTATTTGTATTGTTGTCCTGTCATGTGATGTTGTCGTTTTGGTGTTGTGTTTGACGTTGCCATAAAAGCGGGAGGTTTTGCATGCCACAAAACCAGGTTCAACCCACCATTTTATTCTTAAAATGTCCTGTACCAAGTCAGGAAAATGGCCATTGTTATATTATAGTTCGTTTCTGTGTGTGTTACATTTTAATGTTGTGTTTTTGTTGTTTCGTTGTTCTCCTCTTATATTTGATGCGTTTCCCTCAGTTTTAGTTTGTAACCCGGATTTGTTTTTAACTCTATCGATTTATGAGTTTTCGAACAGCGGTATACTACTGTTGCCTTTATTCATGGACATCTGAAGGGTGTTGTTATCTGGTAGATTTTTTCAATAGGTCAAAACCATATCTTCTCTTTTGATGGACATGATCAATTCGGGTGTTAACCATTTGAAGCAAGTAATGTATATCCCATTTAAAAAACGGAAACTAATTTTCGAACACAGTCGGCTGAGAATATTATTGTTTCTCCATAAATTTATTATGACGACTTCGAGAATATGGTTCTAATTTAAAGGATTTTTTTTTTCTTTATAATTATGATAATTTTACATTAATAATAAAATTAAAATAAAGGATGAATCCTGTGTAAAATTTTACTTTTGCATGGAGTTGATGTTGTAAACAATTTATACATTGTTGTAGATCAATACATGTACATCTTCGAAGCAGCCTATCATCAAAATGTAAGGAGCTCAGTGTTTTTTTTCCTAATGTCTATAACTATTTAACACAGACGAATATAGTATACATACTGGAGTGAAAACCGACAAAAGGGGTACTTTAAATGGAACGGAATATCTGTAGGCTTGAGATAATTTGTTTGAAAGTTAATACCTTCCCAAGTCGTAGTCTTTTCTTTAGATGTAATTCCTGAAAAAAAACATGAATAGAAAGTGACGTATTTACCAATGAATTAATTCTGAACTAAGCATTCTATAATTAAAGTGAAATTAAACTGTTTTCCACTGAAGATAAAAACAACAGGCCAGAATGTGTACTTTTGCAACACATACTATAATTTTGATTTTGTACTTGTGTTGTTACATACAGTTGACACACCGCTATCAATTCACATTACCTTTCAGCAGAGGACATTTATTTTGATACCTTTATATACATGTATCTTAGAAATGACAATGATTGTCAATAAAATAACTATCCATCAGATAAAATAACTTGATCGGAAACAATGCATTTAAATTTTGGGACGGTGGATATCAAGAATATAAGAACTCTGACATATACGTCTTCGTGGTATATTCTAAACAAATATTCATTAAAACAGAAAAAGCGTGACATGAAATGTAAAAAAAAATCACTTAGTATTCATCGGAAGTGTAAACACTTAAAATAGAGACTCTAAAGAGGCTTTGTCGATCACCCGGATCTATGTACAACTCGAACAACAGCATATCTCAACATTGTAGAATAAAACTAAGTATTTCAATTTTTTTTGTTGGTCTTTTGTTACTGATTTTTTTTTCTGTTCGCAGTTTCTATCTTCAATAATTCCCCCCCCCCCCCCCCCCCTAAAAAAAAGGAGAAACAAATCGTTATAAAGGCAAACACTCCTAGTAGAAGTCAGCTGACGTTTTTTCTATGTTTTTTTTTTTGTAGCTCTTCTCTTGCTTTTGTAAACTTGTTTTTTCATTATTTTCTATAGTGTTGCAAACATAAGTAAACGTCATCATTTAAGGGCAATAATCCCTACAACAAATCGACTGACAATTTGAGCCTTGTTGACTTATTTGTAGATCTTGTCTTGCTGATAATGTTTGCTGGATACAGTTCTAGCTAATAGAAAGTATAGTTTCATTAAATTTGTAAAATCATCATTTACGGGCAATAACACCTATATGATGTCGATCGACGAAATTCGACGACATTTCTGCACTTAAACACTGTCCAGATTAAATCAACTTATTATTTTACCAAACTAACATGCATGTATTATTTGAAAGACTCGACAAATATTACTAATTTTGAAATTTTAGTTACTAAGATAATTGCTCTTATTTTTTTTTAAATATTCGAACGACATATTTCACTTACATGCCTTAAATCATCTCAAAGTATTGTCAATTCGTTTTCTGTTGACAGAGAAAGCATGACTTCTACTAGATAACTCTACGTTTGGCTGTTGTACATCGAATATATTAATATAACTAAGCCGGGTTTGAAAAGACGATATAACAAAATGACACTATTCTATTTTTTTTTACAGAATATCAATACAAATCGAAATTTAAAAAGAATTTCAAACTTGTTATCTCGTTGCAAAACGTGACTAGATAAATCGATATATTTTTCCTAGATATAAAATGATCTGGTAATATTTTTAGAAACATGAACAATTGACAACAACAAAACTATACTTTGTTGCAGGCGCCCCTTATAGATGGTCTGGGTGGGAATTACAGAGTAGAGAATAAAAGGCAAAAAGTGCAAAATAAAGGACAATTAAAAAAAGAATAGAGAATAATGCGAAGCTTAGATATAAAGAAAAAAAATATTGGGGTGCTGAAATATACAGAATGCAGAATGATGATGTGCTAAAATATAAAGAATAGAGAATACTGAGCAAAATAGATAAAGAATAGTGAATAATGAGCAAAATAAAATACAGAATAGAGAGTAATGAGCAAAACAAATGAAATAAAGAGATATAATTGGATTGGTTGACACTATTTCTTTTATTTAAGTTATACATTTGTTAAACAACGGACATATAAAAGCAAAGGAAATCAGGCTAAAAATATCAAATTTCTGAACAAGCTACAAGGTAGCTAGCCTTTTGAAACGTTCTATTTGATTTTGAATTAGACATTAGATTACATGTGGACCAAGGCATGAATTTCAAAATAATTTTTTCTAATAAAACATGCACCATCAACAGAATACAGATAAGAAATTGTTTTTCAAAAACTATGTTTCTATGATAAAAAGAAAAAAAGGAAGTTAAATATGAGTTGAGTTCATAAAGTTCACCTCCTTCTGAAAAGAATAAAACAAGATGTGGGGTATAAGTCGAGTAGAGAACAATAAAACGACATTATAACAACTAAAAAATATTTGTACTTATATTTGGAGTGGAATTGTTGGTCTATAATTGCTTACATGCACTTCTTTTGAACTTTGGTGGATAGTTGTCTCATTGGCAATCATACCTCATCTCCTTATTTGTATTTTAAATGCATTACAACAAAAAAAAAGACTGGCAAAAGATGATTTGCAAAGTTTATCTGTATTTGTTTCTCTAACGGGATCAAAATCTGATGATTATTAAAATCTACAAGTATCGATTATTGAGCAGTCAGATATGAAAAGTTGCAAGACATCATGCTTTTGTTCAATCATAAAATTGTCAAACAGTCCGCTTGTCTTTTTTTGCAACTCTTCTCCCCTCCCACAAGGATGTTCTTTTCTTGATCTCGCATGGTATTTGCCTCAATTTGTTCAGATAAGATCTCTACTTAGTGACAAAATTCAATGTACAATAACATACATGAACGTCACTCGACCATGAAATGTAGGTCAAGTTTCATGGAAAAGATCACTGTATGAAAATATGAAATACGAGGAAGAGTACATATCGTTATAGTTAATGAACATTTACAAACAACTGTTTTCGAATCAGCGAGATGCACGGTGAAAGATTACTTATACAAAGAACCGTCGGATAAACATCAAACAGACGAAACACATAACCAACAAGCTATGGTCCACCAATAGATATGTGTATACCAAATTCAAACACACAAACAACGAATAATTGTATGACATATTTGTATGAGTCGTGTGCTTTTGTTGTTGTCTACTGCTAGGCACAACTTAGTACAAAGGAAGATAATTCATAAAGAATCAATAAGCAGTCATAAAAGACGGTGAACGTTCATTCAACATTTAAACTTAGCGTGTACTAATAACAATTTAAAGATTGTTTTACATTTTACAACATAAATGATTTAAATTTAAAATTGTCGACTCATATAATATTTATATAATCATGCTATGGTATGTAAATGTTATCAAAAGGTTCAGTTGTTGAAGTTGTGGACATTTTTAAGACCGTCATCTATGCGACTTCTTATAATTTGCCATACTATCTGTGTGTCCGTTCACATGTTGTATAAGAACCAGAGATTACTTTGATCAAATATCATTAAACTTGTACCGAATTTTTAAATGCGTGATAAAATTTCCAAGCTCCTTTTTATGCGACTGACATACAAGATAGAGGTTTAGCTAGTATAACACCGGGTTCAATCCATCATTTTCTATACAAGGAAATGCATGTACCAAGCCAAGAATATGACAATTGTCTTCCATTCGTTTGATGTGTTTGAGCTTTTGATTTTGCCATTTGATAAAGACATTTCCGTTTTGAAATTTCTTTGGAGTTCGGTATTTTTGGTTTTTGGTTTTTAATTTTGGTTTTGTCTTAACGGGGCTACGGTACTTAACTGTCAGTTTTAATCATTTGTATACATATCATGCACTAACTCCGTTATGCATTATTTCTTCAAGCATGCACATCATTATATGACTAATAATAGTAAGCTCAACTTTATATTTTTTGTTAAGTTATTCTGATTTCTCGTTTGAGAATTAGGGAATTTTAACTGTTAGATAAAAAAAAGTACACATGTAGTACACTAAGCTTGATTTTGTCATTTTACTGTCATGCGTGGAAGCCGGATTAAATATCTGTGTAACCCCTAACTTTGGACTGAGTTAGGTTCTGACAGTGCCATTTTCCAAAGATAAATCTCCCTTAGATATCCTCTAAATACTCCATGCATTTATCCATGTAACAATGGCAATGCACACGGCGGATAGAGCGCTCTTCGTGGTGCTGTTTATATATTTGTGATACTATTATTTATTACTATATATAGCTAATATCAGTTAGTTTATCAATACAAGCACACTAATTAGATGCAAATACAAATGCAGTGGGGTTTATTGATTGATTCATTGTTGGTTGCTTAACGTTCAGTGGCAAATATTTCATGAATGTGCAGGACGAAAACATATTAACAATACATACAATAGGTATATTTTGTAATAAGGGTCGACAGGGTCGAGGGGAGGGAAATTTGGGTCTCCAATGAACAATTAAGGTTAATTGGAAAGGAAAAGAAAATAATCTTTGCAGCAGGCCACCTACAAAATGTTAGAACAAGGGTTCTTACAGTTCAGAAAACGTGGTACTCTCTCTACACGGGATATCGGTTTTTTTACATCCCAAATCCGACCAGACGTGGCTGTGAATTTATACATCTATTACAACCAAAACGGACGCCCCATTGTGGATAGAGGTTTTAAAGTCGGCCTGCAGAAGACCTTGAACGACCATATATATATTCTAGTCACCTTTGGGGTTCGCAGTTGGTTGATATTTCAGCTTATTTCATGAAATTAAAGAATCAATTTAAAAAAAAGGTATCATTTAGTTAACTTGATGAAAAAGCAGCAGCCATTTGTTTGTTTGCAGGAAGATCAGACTAATATTGTTAGATGCTTCAATCTTATCATGCTTATCGCCGTTACTTTTATGTTTCTACATTCAATTTGTAAAACGGACTTGTTTACATATACCATCTTGATTTGTGTTCGGTATATTCATCGTTGAACGGTTTTATGTATGGCGCATTCGTCATTGAGGAGATCATCTCATATATTTTAGCTCATCTGGCCCATAGGGCCAAGTGATCTTTTCTCATCGTCCGTTATCTTTTACAAAAATTGTCTGCTCTAAAACTACTGGACCAAATTCAACCAAACTTGGCCACATCCATCAATGATATATCTATTGTTTTCTCATCTGCTTACATAGCTGATACCTTCAGTACTTATTCTGATTCTGGTTCTTTCATCGTGGAAAATATATCTGCCTACCTAAGTGTATATCATGAGTTGTGACATTGCGGACTGTAATCAATTATATTTCACAAATCGGATGTGCGAAAGCATTCAAAACTTGAACGAAACAGACCCTTCGCACGAACATCTGTAATCCCACTTGTGAACTAGCTGTGCTTTATTACGATTTTTTAGAAAGTAACAGAGCTATCATGGTAATGATATTTCATCTCAATTGCAACCATTTTACAATAAGAATTAATTCGATATTACATGTACTGACTACCATATATACATAATCGAAGTCTTTCAAAAGTCTTTTCAAAAGTCTTTCAAAGGTCTGTTTGTTTTATTGATACATTAACAGGTTGATATAATATGGATACTTCACAGCATACATGTCACTTTTGGTGTCACTATGATGTCACGCGCATTGTTTAAGCAAAAGCTTTACCCAAAAAGATATTTTACATCCTTGTTAAATATATTTTGTTACAAGCTATTTTGGGGGGTAAAGCTACTGATCATACCTAAAAATGGATGACAAGATTTCAAAATGAGGCTATCTTGATGTTTTTTTTGTTTTTTTTTGATTTGCTATTTTGTACAAAATATAAGACGTCCTAATATAAAATGTTAAAGATACAATTATTTTGTCTATGATCATTTGATTGATATTAATTGTTAGATTTATGATACTTTTTAACATGTTTAATTTTTTAAAAGCTGCAATGCTGCACTGGTTATTAATGCAACCTGTTTTGCAATATAAATAAATAAATGATTAACTGCAAGTCCTTTTTAATAAAACAAACTGCTTTAATCTTGGAGTTTTGACAAATACTGACAAAAATTGGCCGACAATCTATATATTATACATGTAGAACAGTGGTTGCCAATCAGAAATATTAATTTAAGAATTTGAAAAATAATGCAGAATTCCTTTTATTATTACCCTTGTATATGAACAACACGTCACAAAAGGGTTTAGGAGGAAATAAATAAAAAAAAAATCCTCCCACCCACCCCATTTGTTTCAATAATCTGGATGAAAATCTACTAATTAATTTTTGTGACTAACCGTAAGATACAGAAACATTGCAAACATTTATAAAACAACTTTTGATATTTTTCGAAATACTTTTCGAATTTTTTTATTGCATTAATATATTACTTTATCTGTAATGATCAATCCTTTCGGATTATTGGGTCATCAATGCTCTTGAATATTGTTCTTTATTTGGACCTTTTCATTTTTCTTGTATTCGGACGTACGTCACTGATGAGTTGTTTTTTTTTTTGTGGACGAAACACTCGTCTAGCGTACACATTTTAAGCCTGGTATCTATGATGAGTTTGTTGAACATTTCAATTTATTCATCGAAAACTTACATATGAATTTAGGTGTATGCAACATTCTAATGTTGAACAATTTACGATAAAGCCGCAAAAAAAAAGTTGCACTTGAAAGGTATAGATAAGGCGGTTCAGAATATATCACCGTATATATCTGAGTTACCGGTGGAGTGTCTGAATCCATTTTAAAGATAACGGATGTGTTTTCCGGGGTAACGGATTATCAAACCGATATAACGGATTTGGAAACAAAGATAACATATTAGAAATTTGACGTTAAGGTTTGGAAAACCGAGATAACGGATAAGTAATCTGTGAGAACGAATTCATTGTATGTGTTTATGTGTTCCTCGACGGCTACAGTAGAAAAAGTACAATAAAGGATTAGTGCAAGGAAAATTCGGCACTTTTTGAGAAAGAACTTGTTAATCCTTGTTTCTTTTTTTTTTATTCTGAAGGGATTTGATGAGCATATTGTACTAATCGTATATAAAGAATACATGTATAAATATTTAAGTTCCGATAAATATGTGTAATTAGGGTATCATTTCGACAGTTTAGATTTACAAATTGATTAATTGTTAATTTAAATACTAAATGTGATCTTTATTATTTGTTTGTTAAATGTCACGATACGGGTACATGCGTCTCATTATTAATTCAAACTGAATATCTCGTACTTTATAATTAACTGTTACAGTGTTGTAAATAACTGTAAAGATTCATACAGATTGTCATCACATTTAAATGTATACATATTTACAATATCTCCATGAGAGCGACTTCTAGCTGTGAAATCATTCTGCGTGAGGAAATATATATAGAATTTAGAGAAATTAGAGAATTGGTACAATCTATCGTGTACAAAAAACAGACTTGAAACAGTTCATTTCCATATTTCTGCATGTATCGGTAAGACTTTTTTCGTTAGACTGACTTGAAATGCAACAAATATGTGATTTACGAATTTATTGTTCACGTGTCTTATGCGTGAATACATTTGCAGTTATATGTGACAAAATGAGGATGAAATTTAAGTCCTGGAGTGATGAGATCCAATATTTGCTGTGTATAAGAATTTTTCAATCAAAACAATTATCAAACTACGGGTATTCTCATGACTTTCTGTTTGTATTAGAACCACCCAAAACTAAGACTATGAGGTGCAAATACAATTTAGGTCCAGGTTAGATGAATTTATAATATAAACTTTTTGAAAACAGTACAAATACATATAGTACATTCTTTCAATTGATAGTATTATTTTTTTCACACAATTGAGCAGGTTTTCGTCGAGTTGTTTTTCATGTATCCATAAAGTACTCAATTGTTAATTATAGACCATTGGTCATTGCTTTCTAATATACTAGAATATATGTTCGAGATTCCTGGTACTAAACAAAATGCAGACAACAAAAACATTATCATAAAAGAGACAAAATCTGGCACAAAATATGCCCGACACAACCGTGTATAAAGTAATACAAATTGGTTGGTTAATGCTTGATTACCGTCCAGTGGCAAATATTTCATGCTTAATCAGGACAATAAAGTATTAGAGACGAAACTTTAAATTCTCATCAGTATTACTAGATCTTGTCAGTACTGATATTTGAAATAAAACTTTATTAGAACAAGAAAGTGATACTCCAAATAGTAGATAGGCATAATTGATTATTCTTAGATAATCCAACAACATACCTGTGATTTCGTGATATTTAGGCCCTATTCCGTCCCTACCGTTAACAATACTTATTCCATGTGGCTGTTTGATATCTGAACGTTGAATATTTAACAGTCAACATTTGTATTTACGCTATTATAATTAGGTGGAGCTGTCATTTGGTGTTTCTTGTTATTGATTTTTCGTCACAGGAATTGATGGTCAAGTTTTTTTTA
This sequence comes from Mytilus californianus, assembly GCF_021869535.1. Taxonomy (NCBI): domain Eukaryota; kingdom Metazoa; phylum Mollusca; class Bivalvia; order Mytilida; family Mytilidae; genus Mytilus; species Mytilus californianus. The sequence continues at coordinate 41,386,249 of NW_026262712.1, forward strand.
CAATTATTGTCAATTTAAAACTGGTGAACAACACACACCGTTGGTTTTTTGAAAGTGAAATGGACATTGAAACTAAAATGACAAAAACAAAGGCAAAATCGTTAAGTAATAAACATAACAAATCAATACCGGTAAGCAGTGCAACTGAAGTCAGAACTTTCCAGGGCTGAACAAGACTTCTGAAATGTATGCAACTATGTTCTGTCCTGACGTTGCCTGGTAAGTTATTCCAAAGACAGGCAAACGAGTTTTTACTGTATCTACAAGAGTATTATGAATGTTTAATATTAAGCAAATTTTGTAACCATAGTGAAAGCCAAATATATCAAGATGTTATGGGCCCAAGTGAAATTGTCCATATGCATCTCACGTAAAATGTTAAACATTTTCCGTATTCCCGAAGAGTTGAAAGATGTTCAAGGGATAAAATACAGTCTCCATACACAAACAAGAGAGCTATTCCTTATAGAAGAGAGGCGAAAGATACCAAATGGACACTCAAACTCGAAAATAAACTGACAACGACATGGTTAAAAAGGAAAAAGACCAACAGACAAACAATAGTACACAAAACACAACTTAGAAAACTGAAGACTGAGCAACAAAACCCCACAAAAAACTGGGGGTGATCTCAGATGTTCCGATAGGGTAAACAGATCCGGCTCTACATGTGGCACCCGTCATGTTAGTACAAATCCCGTAATAAATCTAATTGTACTTTTTTCCAGTTTTTTAAGATCTTTAAGACATTTTGTGTCTAAAAATACCAAGCTGAAAATCACATTATAGATGTACTCTAAATAGAAGTATGAAACTTTGAAGTTTGTTTACCTTTTGATATAAGACTTTATTCTTCTGAGAACATTGAGCGATGCTTTTATACACATGTTACTTACATTTTTGATTGGAGCTGTTTTCTACTGTTGGCGATAAAGTTCATTGACAGGTAGTAGGTATTCTTATAATGGACACTTATTGCAGCAGCAGACATGTTCGTGTACTGTTATGAATCACAGTTTATGGTCAAACACAGTAAATACCCGTATAAATTTCATTCAATTGACAAATTCAACAACACTTACCTAAAATCTTGACAATAAAGTTTCGTTAAAGAACCAAGCATTTTCTAAATATACTGCCGTAATTTACCAAAAAAGAACTTACTTTAAATAGAATAAAATTTAAACGGCAATAACTGTCCTTATCTAGATTTAGATATATTTTGTTTTACACGGGAAACTCTATCCATCCAAAATAACAACAAAAAAGCACGATTTTTCCTACTATTGTTGATTATCCTTTTTTGGACGATGGTGTTCCTTTGACACCATCTTACGGTGTTAACTATCAAAATTCGTTCGCTATGCCCGTGACTGTAGTGACGTTTTGGATTTCAATGAATGCAATCTATGTATAACTTGTACATGATTAGGTCAAGGATTTCGTTAGATTATTTAAAACTTCTACTAAATTCTTCCATACATAGATACAAAGTGTTTGGTTCCATATTTAGCTATACCTGTAGTAAACATATTTCAAACGGGATATGCCACATTCTTATTTTTACAATCCTGTTGTTTACCGAGCCCGTACATTTAGATACGATCCAGGCAAATTTATCGATCCTATAGATATACTTATTCTATAAGGTTACCAATTCAACACTGTAATTAGATCTTTGAATATTGTTTTGATCGTTAGTAATATGTATTTTGTTATCGGAAATTAAACCCAACTAAATTGTATTGTTATACACATATGTATATTCATTGTTGTACAATCTGTCGATACCTATATTATGGCATTGCACAATGTCATGTTTTTCTCTGATTGTTATTGACGTCTTTATACTAAATCCGTTGGGGATGTTGGATGTGTACTGATTGATATTTTAGTCTTAGTTACATGAATAACTCTATTTGCATTTATTGGCTCTGTACTATCTTTCAGTAATTACGAGTACTCACAGATCTGTACTCTAATGTGTTTTTATTAGGTTTAAATGAACTTTTTATCGATCTAATAAGTTAAGCCATTTTCTGTTGATTTGTATAGTTTGTTCTTATGTCGTACTGTTACACGACTGTCCTAGGTTAGAGAGTGGTTTGGCGCCAGCAAACATGATTAACCCCGCTACATTTGAAGGTTCCTGTCCCAAGACTGGAGCCTGTATTTCAGTGGTTGTTGTTTGTTGCTCTATATCATATTTGTCTTTTGTTTTCTGTTCTGTACATAAATCAGGTCGTTAGTTTTTTCGTCTGATTTGTTTTACATTTGTCATTTCGGGGCCTTTGTTGAAGGATATCAGGATATTGTACAATCATCTCGATATAACATGAACAAACTTTTTCATACTATTCTGTCAAATTACTGTCTTGAGACGATAAAGTCCTATACTACAAAGACATCTTGATATAATATGGAGCCACCTTTACATACATCTCACTATGCTATTTTGACAGATAACTATATCATAATGATACATCTTTATACTATAAAGACGTATTGATATAACAGAAGTTCTGACACAGGAATATAAAAAAGGCGCAAGAATTTTTTGGTTTATGTAGAATTTAATAAATTCGAGGTGAATATGGCATAACAATTGCCCCCCTCCCCCCGTTATATATGAAAAAATTAAAAAGTCCATAATATAAAAATAAGAAGATTTGGTATAATTGCCCATGAGACAACTCTCCAAAACATACCAATTGACATAGAAATTAACAATTATAGGTCAGTGTACGGCCTTCAACAATGAGCAAAACCCTTACCGCATCAGATATAGGGATGGTTTTTCTTTCCCTTTTGTTAATTTTCCTTATTTTGACGGTGATGTTCCTCTGGCACCATCTTACGGTGTTTATATATTCCAACTCGTTCGTTATGCCAGTGTCTGTAGTGACGTCTTGGATTTCAATGAGCGTAATCAATGTATTAATTACACTTACCGTTATTTTGATGATATTTTTTCGTTTAATAATCATAAATTTTCTAAATATACTGCCGAAATTTACCCAAAGGAACTTACTCTAAATAAATCAAATACAAATGGTAGTAACTGTCCTTTCCTAGATTTAGATATTCGGTTTCACATGGGAAACTCTACACTAAAATTTACAACAAATTGTTAATTTTCCTTTTTTGTACGGTGATGTTCCTCTGGCACCATCTTACGGTGTTTATATATCCCAACTCGTTCGTTTTGCCAGTGTCTGTAGTGACGTTTTGGATTTCAATGAGCGTAATCTATGTACTACTGGTAAATTATTAAGTCAGGGATTTCGTTAACACAAATTACTTAAAACCTTTACTAAATTCTTCCATGAATACAAAGATTTGGTTTGTAAGTTTAGCTGTACCAATACAAGACTTATTTCAACAGGAATAGCACATCCTAAATTTTACGGTGATGTTGTTAACCAAGTCCGGAAATTTATGTACGATCCGGGTAAACTTATCGATCCTTTAAATAAATTTATTCTGAAAGGTTACCAATTCAACACTGTAATTAGATCTTTAAATATTGTTTTTATTGGTATTAATATTTATTTTGTTATCAGTAAATTAAAACCAAACTGCATATTATTGTTGTGTACATATGCATATTCATGGCTCTACAATCTGTCGATACTTGTATCTTGGCAATGCACAAGGTCATGCTTTTCTCTGACTGTTTATGACGTCTTTACACTAAATCCGCTGGATTTTGGATGTGAACTGATTGATAGTTTAGTCTTAGATGCATGATTTTTTTATTAGTTGTTATTGACTTTCAGTTAGCTGTCAGCAACTGCGAGTACTCTCAGATCTGTACTTATCGTCTGTTTGTTGTTTGGATGTATAAGTACCCTGCCACATCTACTCTGTGTTTTTGTTACTTGTTTTTGCTTTGTAACAATCTGATGAATTAGCCCTTTTCTCCTGCTTTTTATAGTTTGTTCATATGTTGTACTGTTACACCACTGTCCCAGTTTAGAGGTAGGGTTCGGCGCCCACTAACATGTTTAACCCCGCCACATTTTGTATGTGCCTGTTCCGAGTAAGGAACCTGTTATTCAGTGGTTTCTTTTTTCGTTTCTGTATATCAGATTTGTTATTTGTTCAGTGTTTTGTACAGTGTGTTAGTGTGCTGTGTTGTTGCACCTCTGTCTCAGGTTAGGGCCAGGGTTTGGCATCCGCCAAACATGTTAAACCCCGCCACATTTTGTAAGTGCCTGTCCCAAGTTAGGAGCCTGTGATTCAGAAGTTGTCGTTTGTTGCTGTATATCATATTTGTTTTTCTTTCATTATTTTGTACATAAATCAGGCCGTTAGTTTTCTCGTTTGAATAGTTTTACATTTTTCATTTCAGGGCCTTTTATAGCTGACTATGTGGTATGGGCTTTGCTCATTGTTGAAGGCCGTACGGTGACCTATACTTGTTAGTTTCTGTGTCAGTTGGTCTTTTGTGGAGAGTTGTCTCATTGATAATCATACCACATTTTTTATATATAATGAATATTGAAGATACACATACCTGGACAGGTAAACCTTTTGTAACAAAACAAAGTGTGCTCCTATGAAACTCTGTCACCTCACAGTATCACATTGCCATGTTTAGTTGATGAATATAAACCCGAATCAAAATCCTCAATTGGTAAAAAATGTAAAAGTTTTAAATCTGGTATGAGACGGACGAACGGACAACCGTACAGACCACAAAAATATAAAATACTCATCATAGGTTGAGCATAAAACTCAAAAGGATCCATCTTAGGTAAACTAAAATGAAATGTTCTATATACCTCTAATAAAAGATGAGATATGATGGCCAATGAGACAACTCTTCACGAGAGACCAAATGACGTAGAAGTTAACAACGGTAAGTCACCGTACGACCTTCAACAATCAGCAAAACCTATACCGCACAGCACGCTATAACAAGCCTCGAATGACAAGTGAACAACAATTCCAATGATAAAAACAAACGACCTGATCGTTGTACAAATCAGAATCAATATTGATTCCGTTAAACACACTATACAAAGATCCAATTACATTCATTTGTTAAATTAAATACCTATTAGAATAGGATTATTCAAAGAATAAATAAGTTTACCCAGGACCGTATCTTAATTTACGGGTTCAATAAACAACATCACCTAAAAACTTAGGTAGTGCGTTTTCTAAACCCTTGATTATTTATCATATATTTATTATCTTGTAGTTTTGTCATATATGGCCTCATCCTCTCAAAGTTGTGGTGTATGTGATCGCCGATATATCAACAAACCATTAATAGTCTGGTGTGTAGAATGTGAAGAAGGACTATGTGAAGAATGCCTGGAACACCATAGTTTGTCCAAAGGATCCAGAAACCATAAGACCATATCAATAACGGAATACCATAAAATACCTAGTGAAGTACTTATGATCTCTCGATACTGCAGCACACACAAAGACAAATTTATACTTTATTGCCGAAAGCACGAACTTCCATGCTGCAGTCAATGTATAGTTGAAAGCCATACAAAATGCCATGATATCGACAATTTGGATGACGTAATTCAAAATGTCAAAACTTCAAAGGGCTTCTACGAGATTGAGGAAACATTGATTGAAGTAACCGAAAATTTACAGAAAATCCGTCAACATCAACAAGCCAATCTGTTGACTTTGGGTGAGAAAAGAAAAGAATTTAAGAAAGAAATGAAAGAGACCAGAAGAAGAATCATTAAACACCTCGACAAGCTACAAGACGATTTCATAAAACAATATGATGCATTAGAAAACAAGGAAAACTCGAAAATTCGTCAGTTGTTGTCATCATTAGAACTGCAAGAAAAAGAAATAGACAAATATCAGAAAAACATTGCAACCATTAAACAACATGCAACTGACTTACAGCTGTTTCTATCAATTAAGCAAATAGAAAAAAACGTAATGAGCAAAGACAATATCCTGCATTCACTTATCCAAGGCAAGGCTTTGAATTTTCATGCTCTAAACTATAAAATCAACACTGCTATTCAAAATGTCACGTTCGATATCAAAAGTTTTGGAGAAATATATTTAGAAACTGAACCGTGCGATATTGCTCTTAGTAGGAAGAAGACGAAACAAGCCCAGATACTGGTACCAGCCGTTGAATCAAGATCTGTCGAAAAAGCAAAGCTGCAGATAAGCAAACAAATAAACATGCAAGGAACAAACATTTGTGGGTGTTGCATACTACCGGATGGTAGATTGACGTTTACTTACTTCTGTGAAAAGACCGTTAAAGTGTTCAACATCGAAGGATCAAAAGTCTTTGAGATAAAGATCCCGTCTAACGTATATGATATAGTCTATATTAGGGCGGACAACACATTCGCTGTCACATCTGGTACGTCAAGGAGAAAGTGCATTACTATTATCGATTTTGAGAAAGAACAAATTAAGCAAACAATTCCACTAGAATCGTTTAATTTTGGCATATCACTTAAAAGAAATAAATTAGTATATTCCAGTAAAAACAAAGGCATACAAATGCTAAATCCACGGGACAACTCTTTTACCGACATAGTCCGAGATGAAATGCCAAGCGACTGTTACACGGCAACATTTGGTGACAACATATATCACTCAAATCAGAATGAAAATGCCGTTGCATGTTATGATTCAAAAGGTAAACTGCAATGGACATTCCGAAATAAAAGCGTTCTAAAAAATCCTCGTGGTATTGCTGTTGATACTGATGGTAATGTGTACGTGGCAGGGATGAACTCTCAGAATGTTGTATTTATCTCGCCTAATGGAAAACAAAATAGAGTAGTATTGGATGCAAAAGATGGTCTTAACAATCCAACATCACTTTGTATAAGTAAATCAAGAAAGCAGTTGCTAGTTGCTAACTGTGATTACGAGGCGCATGTGTTTGATTTTATTTGAAATGTTCAAATTACAATTAAAGCTTGTCCCGATGAGGTCATCCTACAAACTAATTATAACGATTCGATTCCTACCACATAAAAAATAGATGAATTGGAAACAATATTGTATATTAAATTAAACGAAGATGTTAAACCTTTGATGATATATTTTTACTTTGTACTATCACGGCTTAAGGTGTTGAAAAACAATAAGTTGCATTGCATATTTTGATTTATGTTTATATAGTTTATAAAAATAATAAATAAACCCTGCGTATCCGCCAGTGTGACGTATAATCACCAATACATTGAACTTAACATTTATGAATATCAAAAACATTATTGTAAGAAAAAATGCATTAGTTAAAAATTGACATTTGAAAAGAACTACATATTTGTGTTGGAAGACATCTATTATATATTGGTAGTAATTTGTTAGTTTTAAATGAATCAGCAGAAATCTATGCAACTATAAACATGTTCTTCAAGGTGAGTGATAGGGAGGAATATAATCCATGCATGAGGTTGCGAACATGGCACATGCTTATCTGGGATCATTGCTATGAGACTACCCTTGTCATTATCCATGGTTTCTTTTTTCTAGCATTCCCGCTCTTTTAATCGGTTGCTATAATGGAGTTATAAAAATGTATTTAATTGTCCACTTCCACTTTACTTGCTTTATTGTTTTGAATTATCTTCTGAATTGCTTCATATTCACACATTGGCTTAGGTAAAACTCAGCTTGAACTTTTGCAATTCGCAGTTCCTTTTATTGTCAAATATATCGACGAAATTTCTCAGAAACCAACATATTGATTGAACAAAACCTATAAGTCAGGTATGTTTTAGTAATAAGCTTTTTGCTAACACTTGTAACTATTCAATTGTTTGTGTTTCTGTTTTCTGTTTTCGAGTAACACATACGTGTATGTGAAAGTCAAGTGAAAATAAAAGTATGTAAACAACTATAAGTCACTGCATGGCCTTCACAAATGATCAAAACCCATAACGTATAAAAACCCGAAATGACAAAAAAACTAAAAAATTCAAACGAGATAATAAACGACATAATTTATCGGAAAACAAATTACATAGTCATATGACAAACATGAACAAACGATAACCACTCAATTATATTTTCAAAACTTTGAATAGGCACAACAATAATATGGCGGGGATACTTTATGTTGGTGAAACTCGACAAACATTGCGTGAAAGAAAAAAAAAACAAACCCGGTACTGACAAAACAAATCCGCTATTCAGGATTCTTAATAACCATTTTTATCAACGAGACCATGGTCCTTCTTTATCCATGAAAGTAAGCATCATTGAGAAAATGTACCACCATAATTATAGCCCTATCTTAGGTCCACCTTTTAACAGAGTAGAGAAAACTGTTGGATAATGAATTAAAGCACTGCAATGCCATACGGTTGCATTGATAACATAAAAGGTGTAGGAAAGTTTAGTCTGCAGTGATGTTGATGTAATGAGTTTATTTAACGCTAGCTTAAGATCCAAGCGTAGTGACGGCCCAAAACATTACCATCGTATGAATGTAAGATCATCTTCCAAAATGTGATCGTGATAGGAGCTTTGATGACCGCTATGACTAAAATATTACACATAATGGTGGAAACATTGTCAGGGATGATAAGTGCACTAGAAACCCAGGTATTTATTTCGGTAAAAAATTGACAATGGAAAAACAAATAAGTGCCGTGTTGAAATCCTGTTTTGATTAGATCAGCCACATTAGACGAGTTCGTCAATTTATTACAGAAGAAACATGCAAAACGTTAGAATGCTCTCTGGTGACCTCTCGTGTGAACTATGGGAACGCATTCCTGTACAAGATGTTTATGAAAATTTTATATCTTGAAACATTGTAGAATATTTTATTATACTTGTTTATTGTAAGACTATATTGTATATTCTATACTGCTATTTGATTGTCTGTATGTATGTATGTATGTGCTGTTTATATGGATCATGCCTCTTATGTGCTCTTTACACGATATTCATCATTGCATGGTGAAGGAGGCAATTATATGGCAGAAACTCGTCATTTTTGGCCATGGTGAGTCCAACAGTAGGAAGAAAATATTTTATTTTATTGCAAAATAAATTATCATTTTAGTCTTCATGACCTAATTATAATAGAGCAATGAAATAACATTAAATTCAGATTTCTTTTAAACTTTTGCTATAAAATGATGATATGTGTGTTCAGTTTATACAAAATATTTTAATCTTGATGCATCTTTGGACTCACCACTTTTGAAAATGGTGAGTCCAGACAGATTTTTATGAGTCCAGGACTCATGGACTCGCCTTGGTGAGAACCTTGTACATTGGATCACCCTTCAATTTAATTACAGTAATTACCTTATCTCATTGTCACATTTAACATGTCTAATGAACACAACAATTATTGATTAATTTATGGGTTTTGTACATTAATTGAAAAATTCATGAAATATAGATCTTTGAATTCACATATGAGAGGGGTCTTTTTGATGTGCTTGATAAGAAATAGATGTAGACAAAATTGGTGACTGGTCCAAGAAGTATGATTTTTTTTTGTTGACGAAAATAAAATAGCCTGAAAACAGTTTTATCACAATGAATACAGTTGTACAGGTCTTGCATGTATCATCTTAAATTATGAAAAAATGCACATTGCACGAAAAAGATACTGTAATATAATATAATACAGATGTTATAATACTTGAACATTGTGTGTGGTTTGTGCCAAGACTTGTTAAATGCAGTTTGTTTTTACTGTATTTTGGCCATTGTCTTGTTTTCTTATTTCATCAAGTGATATATCTATTGTTTTCTGTTTGCAGGTTTGCTCTGATCACTTCCCAGGTGGTAGATGCAAGATTTGGTGCCATAAGGTTCCAACTTTGTTCCTGCCACAGAAGATGACACCAGACTCAAAACACAGAAAATTCGCTAATAGCAACAAAGATCGGTTTTGGTTCAGTAGTCTTGGTATTGAAGATGGGAATGAAACCATGGAGGTCACAAACACAGATCCAGGAATCTTCGAAAATGATATTCACTCGGAAGATTTTAAATTGTGTCTTTCTTTCCAAAGAATTCTGCAAAATGTATGCCTTGTTCTTGAATATGATTATATGGAATATACATTTTGATTTAAACACAGACCTCAATGCTGAACGCATCAGTTCTAATTTTTTGTTTGAATTTTGGTTCAATTTATTAAATGCTTTTTGTCATGATATGACCTCTGTTGTTGAAAGGGTTTTATAAACCAACAATCAATCAATCAATCAATCTGTTGTTTGAAAACACCAGTAAGAAGATATGAAAAAGAATATATGGGTTAATTGCACGAAGACATCACTAACTCACTAAATGCATACACAAATAAATCTGGAGCTGAGGCCTACATCGTGCATAGACCATATATTATGTGTTTCCTGTTAATGACGGCTAGTTAGACTTCGTCAATTTTTTCAGGCCGGGATAACTTTTGTGTCTTGTAGATACACTTTAAATAATCATATGTGAATGGCAAGACACCATTGAACCAGAGCATCAGAGCCATATCTAATAGTTTTGTGGGGATTCAGGGGGAGCAGCATTCTCCCTAAGGCTTTATATCACTGTGGTATCATGGGGCTATTATTTTTACTCTGCCGCTGGTGCTGTCTTGGATAATTTTATAATAGTTATTATCTATAGGGACATGGTGCTATATTTTTTTTGAAAACCATCTCTGTTTTCAAAACAGTTAATTTCCATGGTGTTATTTGAAAATTCTGGTGTGTGTGTGTGTGTGTGTGATATTTCTTTTTGACATGTTTAAGGACAGCATATTTCAAATAATACATGTATTTTATCTTTTCAGTTATTCCAAGACGAATGTCCCTGATATAGATTCAGCATCAGAACTACATATATCTGAAGTGGGGAAAGATTTTAGAAAAGAGGAAAATTTATCAAATGATTGGTAAGAAGAAAATTGGCTTCATATGAAATAACATTATTCATCATATGTTAATAACATTCAACGTAAATTATCATTTTGTGATCATTAATACATGTTCAAAGTACATTATGAGGATATGGATGATCCTTCATTTCTGTATTTTGTATCTTTAAAAAGATTAGCTTTTCTGTAATTACTCGACTTCTGTATCTCCACATTCTTTTTATCTGCAATCAGTATAATTTTATCCATTTCTTTATTTTTTGACAGCACTTTATATTTAATTTTTTGGCACCCCTTTATTTTACATATTCCTCATTTTTTGGGTGCCCATTGTCCTTTATTCTGTAAATCTTGTCCACACCTTCATGCAATATTATGTCTTTGTATACTTTGATTTGACCAGTCAGGAAGCCTAGCCACTGTTCATTATTAATATTTGCAATTATTATATGTGATTTAACAATTATTTCCTTGTAATAATAAGACTCAAAATATTTTATAACCTCCTTAAGGCAGGTTAATCTGGTTTCATCGTATTTTTTTTAACTGCCTACCTTATTCACACATTAATACTAGTGTCTGCATTCATTATGTCAGGTCTGGTTCCAAATAGCTGAATACCCGACAAGAATAAGACCATTTTGGTTTTAGTTTTGATTGTATATATAACACACATGTAATGCTTTAATTAATTTTTTGATGTTTTTTTTTTCAGTAATTCAAATGACCAGAACAGAGGAAGGATATCCAATGATGTTTTGATGGTTGAAGAAAGGTATTGCATTTTGTTTTAGATATTTGCACAGAGCTGCTTTTACATTTTTATGAAAAAGTATCAAAGTAAAAATCGATAAAGCAGGAGCCCTCCAAAAATTACCAAAATGTTTCACTGTTTTGGCCTTTCAGGCTTCCACAGTATTTTTAACAGTGCATCAAAATAGAAACTGACAGAAATGACATCATGAGATCATTACCCAAAAGTATTTAATATAACAGTTAACTGATTACCAAATTTTAGCATTACTCATATCAGTACATCAAAAAGTTCATACAAAAACAGTATATTTAAAGCATTAAAATTTTAAGATGAAGTTGTTTAGCTTAGTTACTGTCAGAAGAATGGATAATAGTCAATTATCCAACGACTTTAGAAAGAACACGGTTTTGTTCTTGTAAATAATTTTGCGGCCTTGTAATAAAAAAGATAATGTAATTCCAGATATACTGAGAAAAAATCAGACAGTTTATTTTCGTTTTCTCTTTTTTAGATACTCTCCAACATCCAGTGACCAAGTAACAATACCCCCCCCCCCCCCCCCCCCCATGAAAACACTGAACTATCCAGTCACACATCAATTAGTGAAAGCATGCAAGTTTGCCGTCCAGAAATTACTATAGAGGACATCAGAGATTCAACCGATCAAGACCTGTTTTATACTGGTCTTGTAAACTATAATACATTTTTTGCATTATATGAGAGTCTTCTCAAGATTGGTGCAGACCGAATGGATGTTGAAAATGGGACATTAATGCGAAAACCATCAAATCGTAAACTAAGACTGGTGGATGAGTTTCTTATGGTTCTCATGAGACTAAGACTTGGCTTACTATTAAATGATTTGGAATTTAGATTCAAGTTTTCTGCTGGTAGAATTTCTAGAATTTTCAACTCTTGGATCACTATCATGGATCAAGGATTACGATCTACAGTTTTTATGCCACCTTTAGCAACAATGCTAAGATGCAAAATTTTGTCCTGCATTTTTTTTTAGTTGTTATCTCTGTCCTGCTTTTTTATTTTTCACTCTATTCGGTCCTGACTTTTTTTTATTGGTTTATCCTATTTCTTTTTTACATAAATTGTCATCCTGCCCTTTTTTTTTTGCCAAGTAGCTCATCCTGCCTTTTTTTTTTACTCAAAACTCCTGTCCTCCCTTTTTTTTTAATTTCATCCTAGCCCACCTCCCCCATAGAAATCAAATGGTAGCTCCCTTAGACAAGGATACACCAGTGACCAAAACAAGACAACTGATAAATAACACACATACTTTTCTGTTTGTATAAAAAAAGAAGATGTGGTATGATTGCCAATGAGACAACTCTCCACAAGAGACCAAATGACACAGAAATTGACAACTATATAATAGGTCAACGTACGGCCTTCAACAATGAGCAAATCCCATACTGCACAGTCAGCTATAAAATGCCCCGAAATGACAATGTAAAACAATTCAAACGAGAAAACTAACGGCATAATTTATGTACAAATAATGAACGAAAAACAAATATGTGGCCTGTTTCTGAGTTTCTGGGAAAAATATAACAAAGTTGAAAATAAATATGTAAAAGAATATTTTATGCAAAAATATGGAACTAGTTTTGTAACAACACAGAAATAGTTTCATACACATAGAACTATAATATATTACTCAGTTTACTAGATGGCCATTGGAATTTTGTATCCTACAATAAAGCTACATTGATCTTTTGATGTCACCCTGCATGACCTCATGGTACCAGGTAAATGATTTCACAGTTTAAAAAAGTATGGGAGTTGTCATTACAAGACAGTCTGTTGAGTACATGTACATGTATGAATATATATTCCTACATACAGGAGTATGTATACTTGTAGATAGTATTATTTGGTCACAGTTACATACATGTTATTTGACACTACTTAGAATGGTTGGATCTGAATGGAATTAAATATTGAAAAAAGACCAGGGAGGACAAGTGGATTCAAATAACCCCGATCTGTTAAGAATTGTGCAAGTGTTTACACCTTTTCATATTCAGGAAACACAGTTGACAGCTTTAGATGCTTTAATAATGAAAGCTGTCATGTGTGTTGTGTAAAATTTGTTCAGTATTGGCTTTTTTTTAGACCAGTAGTCTTGCCAAACTCGATCTCTAATATTTGAAAGTCTTTCAAACAATATATATTAACGAAATTACACTTCATTGACTGACATATTGCTATTTGGCCTTGTACTTGTGCGAAATATTTATGTGACCTTTTTAACCGAATTTCACTATCCTCGTCGATTTCACAGAAGAAGTCACATTCTCTCGAGCATCTCGATTTGATTTAAAGCGCCATTTATACGGGCATTTGATCTCCAAGACCCAAGGGCGACACGTATCTGTTCTATTGGTTACAATGCCATCTGGACTTGCTCCCAAATAGCTGCATGATTCATCAAGAAAGAGACCGCATTCACGAACACTAACATTTTCGTTATACTTCAACTTTTTTAGGCGATATATTTTTTCCTAGCAATAGCCTCCCGTTTCCTTCCCTTTTCCAAAGCAGGAGTATCAAAGCTTTTACGTTTATTTGAAAACTGTTCTAAAAGTTTGTCAACATTTTCTTTTTTCTCGTTACGTTTGCGTGGAAATTCGAATTTGTAATTCTGAAATGTCGCGCGGATTGCCAAAGTGGGTTTGTATTTTGTCCAATTGTTCTTGTTTCGATACCTACAACGTTTCTTTTGGAATATTGGAAAATTTTTCAATTAGCTCATTTTTGTGGAGATTTTCTTTTTTTGGCGATAGATCCATATCCATATATTTGTCAGATTCCTTTATAATAAATTCCGATGTTGAAACCTCTTCAAATCTTGCAACATTTAAATCATCCGACACATCGACATTATTAGAAGGCGGGGGTATCAAATCTAACAATACTGGATTTGCGGTTTCAGAGCTCCCGAGTTTAGAAATCAATGAGATGAAGAAATCATTAGAGGTTTGATTAATTTCGATTTTTTTTTTATTTTGAATACAGGAATCCTCCCCGAATTTAAGTCTTTTAAACTTGATTTCCGTCACTTCTTTCGGCTCTTTTTTCCTCTTTCCGACCTTACTCCAATCGCACTGCGTTGATGTACACGGGACTTCGTCCAACTTATTTGCAATAGCTTCAAGGGCAAATCAAAGACCGGAGATGTGAGTGCAGCCTTCATCTAATCTGAAGAAAAAACAATGTTTTAAAAAAAGTGGAATATGCCTACAAATTGTTAGTGTTGCCCCCCAAATGGCCTCATTTTATGTGCGTACCGTCCTAAGATTTACGGACCGACTATTAAACTAGAAAAAGGGGGGTAATGTTTATTTCTTGTAAGGAATTAATTTAGTGTGTTGAAGCGAGATAACCTTTTTTTCAAATAAGAATTAGTTTTGTTGGCAAATTTTTATCAGATATTTATTTTCTCATCCTTTGCTGTCAAATTTTTTTATTAGTATGTAGAGAAAAAATATTTATTTCCAAAACAAACATGCACATTGTTGTTGGTGGTGGTGTGTTTTAGAGCCTGTCTTTCCATAGGAAATTGCAGGCTTATATGCTGTGTTTTTCCTTCCTTTATTGCTAGGAAGTTATATATATGTTTTATGACTTGTTTGCTGGTGTGCGTTTTTTGTTTTGTTACTGATTTTTGTAAGTGGGTCTTAATATAAGTAAGAAGATAGAAGTACATATGCTCCTCATTTTTCAAAATTTGAATGGAGACATTTTGTCCAGACCCCTTTTCTTATACCAGTTGAACTTGAAATGTGGCTGGATCCACCCCTGAATAAATACTTTTCATCTTCTGTAATTGATTTACAATAAGTGTGTTGCTGCATGAATGGTCTCTGAGGATGAAACGCGCGTCCGGCGCAATTCGTTATATATACGTGTGGAATTTGATAATTTTACTATTTTAAATCATATTTTTTAAGATTATTAAACAAAATGTTTTTGACAAATTTAGAGCTCTAGACGTACGTGGCAGAGAACTGTAATGATATACAAACACTTAGTTGTTATACTTACCCGGCTGGACAAGTACAGCTGGCCTGGGAAATGTGGAATGGCTTTTCCTTCGTAAACAAGAGCCATTGAATGTATTTTCCCTGTTTCATTGAGGGGAAGCATTTCGAACGGACGTAGCAAAGTTCTGATCCATCATCTATCGTGTTAACCATTATATCATGAATGTACTTTTCTTTATAAAAGTTATATCTCCGTATAAACTGGCGATAGCATTGCATAAAAATATAACAAAGTTGAAAATAAATATGTAAAAGAATATTTTATGCAAAAATATGGAACTAGTTTTGTAACAACACAGAAATAGTTTCATACACATAGAACTATAATATATTACTCAGTTTACTAGATGGCCATTGGAATTTTGTATCCTACAATAAAGCTACATTGATCTTTTGATGTCACCCTGCATGACCTCATGGTACCAGGTAAATGATTTCACAGTTTAAAAAAGTATGGGAGTTGTCATTACAAGACAGTCTGTTGAGTACATGTACATGTATGAATATATATTCCTACATACAGGAGTATGTATACTTGTAGATAGTATTATTTGGTCACAGTTACATACATGTTATTTGACACTACTTAGAATGGTTGGATCTGAATGGAATTAAATATTGAAATAAGACCAGGGAGGACAAGTGGATTCAAATAACCCCGAATTTAAGTCTTTTAAACTTGATTTCCGTCACTTCTTTCGGCTCTTTTTTCCTCTTTCCGACCTTACTCCAATCGCACTGCGTTGATGTACACGGGACTTCGTCCAACTTATTTGCAATAGCTTCAAGGGCAAATCAAAGACCGGAGATGTGAGTGCAGCCTTCATCTAATCTGAAGAAAAAACAATGTTTTAAAAAAAGTGGAATATGCCTACAAATTGTTAGTGTTGCCCCCAAATGGCCTCATTTTATGTGCGTACCGTCCTAAGATTTACGGACCGACTATTAAACTAGAAAAAGGGGGGTAATGTTTATTTCTTGTAAGGAATTAATTTAGTGTGTTGAAGCGAGATAACCTTTTTTTCAAATAAGAATTAGTTTTGTTGGCAAATTTTTATCAGATATTTATTTTCTCATCCTTTGCTGTCAAATTTTTTTATTAGTATGTAGAGAAAAAATATTTATTTCCAAAACAAACATGCACATTGTTGTTGGTGGTGGTGTGTTTTAGAGCCTGTCTTTCCATAGGAAATTGCAGGCTTATATGCTGTGTTTTTCCTTCCTTTATTGCTAGGAAGTTATATATATGTTTTATGACTTGTTTGCTGGTGTGCGTTTTTTGTTTTGTTACTGATTTTTGTAAGTGGGTCTTAATATAAGTAAGAAGATAGAAGTACATATGCTCCTCATTTTTCAAAATTTGAATGGAGACATTTTGTCCAGACCCCTTTTCTTATACCAGTTGAACTTGAAATATGGCTGGATCCACCCCTGAATAAATACTTTTCATCTTCTGTAATTGATTTACAATAAGTGTGTTGCTGCATGATGGGTCTCTGAGGATGAAACGCGCGTCCGGCGCAATTCGTTATATATACGTGTGGAATTTGATAATTTTACTATTTTAAATCATATTTTTTAAGATTATTAAACAAAATGTTTTTGACAAATTTAGAGCTCTAGACGTACGTGGCAGAGAACTGTAATGATATACAAACACTTAGTTGTTATACTTACCCGGCTGGACAAGTACAGCTGGCCTGGGAAATGTGGAATGGCTTTTCCTTCGTAAACAAGAGACAGTGAATGTATTTTCCCTGTTTCATTGAGGGGAAGCATTTCGAACGGACGTAGCAAAGTTCTGATCCATCATCTATCGTGTTAACCATTATATCATGAATGTACTTTTCTTTATAAAAGTTATATCTCCGTATAAACTGGCGATAGCATTGCATAAAAATATAACAAAGTTGAAAATAAATATGTAAAAGAATATTTTATGCAAAAATATGGAACTAGTTTTGTAACAACACAGAAATAGTTTCATACACATAGAACTATAATATATTACTCAGTTTACTAGATGGCCATTGGAATTTTGTATCCTACAATAAAGCTACATTGATCTTTTGATGTCACCCTGCATGACCTCATGGTACCAGGTAAATGATTTCACAGTTTAAAAAAGTATGGGAGTTGTCATTACAAGACAGTCTGTTGAGTACATGTACATGTATGAATATATATTCCTACATACAGGAGTATGTATACTTGTAGATAGTATTATTTGGTCACAGTTACATACATGTTATTTGACACTACTTAGAATGGTTGGATCTGAATGGAATTAAATATTGAAATAAGACCAGGGAGGACAAGTGGATTCAAATAACCCCGAATTTAAGTCTTTTAAACTTGATTTCCGTCACTTCTTTCGGCTCTTTTTTCCTCTTTCCGACCTTACTCCAATCGCACTGCGTTGATGTACACGGGACTTCGTCCAACTTATTTGCAATAGCTTCAAGGGCAAATCAAAGACCGGAGATGTGAGTGCAGCCTTCATCTAATCTGAAGAAAAAACAATGTTTTAAAAAAAGTGGAATATGCCTACAAATTGTTAGTGTTGCCCCCCAAATGGCCTCATTTTATGTGCGTACCGTCCTAAGATTTACGGACCGACTATTAAACTAGAAAAAGGGGGGTAATGTTTATTTCTTGTAAGGAATTAATTTAGTGTGTTGAAGCGAGATAACCTTTTTTTCAAATAAGAATTAGTTTTGTTGGCAAATTTTTATCAGATATTTATTTTCTCATCCTTTGCTGTCAAATTTTTTTATTAGTATGTAGAGAAAAAATATTTATTTCCAAAACAAACATGCACATTGTTGTTGGTGGTGGTGTGTTTTAGAGCCTGTCTTTCCATAGGAAATTGCAGGCTTATATGCTGTGTTTTTCCTTCCTTTATTGCTAGGAAGTTATATATATGTTTTATGACTTGTTTGCTGGTGTGCGTTTTTTGTTTTGTTACTGATTTTTGTAAGTGGGTCTTAATATAAGTAAGAAGATAGAAGTACATATGCTCCTCATTTTTCAAAATTTGAATGGAGACATTTTGTCCAGACCCCTTTTCTTATACCAGTTGAACTTGAAATGTGGCTGGATCCACCCCTGAATAAATACTTTTCATCTTCTGTAATTGATTTACAATAAGTGTGTTGCTGCATGAATGGTCTCTGAGGATGAAACGCGCGTCCGGCGCAATTCGTTATATATACGTGTGGAATTTGATAATTTTACTATTTTAAATCATATTTTTTAAGATTATTAAACAAAATGTTTTTGACAAATTTAGAGCTCTAGACGTACGTGGCAGAGAACTGTAATGATATACAAACACTTAGTTGTTATACTTACCCGGCTGGACAAGTACAGCTGGCCTGGGAAATGTGGAATGGCTTTTCCTTCGTAAACAAGAGCCATTGAATGTATTTTCCCTGTTTCATTGAGGGGAAGCATTTCGAACGGACGTAGCAAAGTTCTGATCCATCATCTATCGTGTTAACCATTATATCATGAATGTACTTTTCTTTATAAAAGTTATATCTCCGTATAAACTGGCGATAGCATTGCATAAAAATATAACAAAGTTGAAAATAAATATGTAAAAGAATATTTTATGCAAAAATATGGAACTAGTTTTGTAACAACACAGAAATAGTTTCATACACATAGAACTATAATATATTACTCAGTTTACTAGATGGCCATTGGAATTTTGTATCCTACAATAAAGCTACATTGATCTTTTGATGTCACCCTGCATGACCTCATGGTACCAGGTAAATGATTTCACAGTTTAAAAAAGTATGGGAGTTGTCATTACAAGACAGTCTGTTGAGTACATGTACATGTATGAATATATATTCCTACATACAGGAGTATGTATACTTGTAGATAGTATTATTTGGTCACAGTTACATACATGTTATTTGACACTACTTAGAATGGTTGGATCTGAATGGAATTAAATATTGAAATAAGACCAGGGAGGACAAGTGGATTCAAATAACCCCGAATTTAAGTCTTTTAAACTTGATTTCCGTCACTTCTTTCGGCTCTTTTTTCCTCTTTCCGACCTTACTCCAATCGCACTGCGTTGATGTACACGGGACTTCGTCCAACTTATTTGCAATAGCTTCAAGGGCAAATCAAAGACCGGAGATGTGAGTGCAGCCTTCATCTAATCTGAAGAAAAAACAATGTTTTAAAAAAAGTGGAATATGCCTACAAATTGTTAGTGTTGCCCCCAAATGGCCTCATTTTATGTGCGTACCGTCCTAAGATTTACGGACCGACTATTAAACTAGAAAAAGGGGGGTAATGTTTATTTCTTGTAAGGAATTAATTTAGTGTGTTGAAGCGAGATAACCTTTTTTTCAAATAAGAATTAGTTTTGTTGGCAAATTTTTATCAGATATTTATTTTCTCATCCTTTGCTGTCAAATTTTTTTATTAGTATGTAGAGAAAAAATATTTATTTCCAAAACAAACATGCACATTGTTGTTGGTGGTGGTGTGTTTTAGAGCCTGTCTTTCCATAGGAAATTGCAGGCTTATATGCTGTGTTTTTCCTTCCTTTATTGCTAGGAAGTTATATATATGTTTTATGACTTGTTTGCTGGTGTGCGTTTTTTGTTTTGTTACTGATTTTTGTAAGTGGGTCTTAATATAAGTAAGAAGATAGAAGTACATATGCTCCTCATTTTTCAAAATTTGAATGGAGACATTTTGTCCAGACCCCTTTTCTTATACCAGTTGAACTTGAAATATGGCTGGATCCACCCCTGAATAAATACTTTTCATCTTCTGTAATTGATTTACAATAAGTGTGTTGCTGCATGATGGGTCTCTGAGGATGAAACGCGCGTCCGGCGCAATTCGTTATATATACGTGTGGAATTTGATAATTTTACTATTTTAAATCATATTTTTTAAGATTATTAAACAAAATGTTTTTGACAAATTTAGAGCTCTAGACGTACGTGGCAGAGAACTGTAATGATATACAAACACTTAGTTGTTATACTTACCCGGCTGGACAAGTACAGCTGGCCTGGGAAATGTGGAATGGCTTTTCCTTCGTAAACAAGAGCCATTGAATGTATTTTCCCTGTTTCATTGAGGGGAAGCATTTCGAACGGACGTAGCAAAGTTCTGATCCATCATCTATCGTGTTAACCATTATATCATGAATGTACTTTTCTTTATAAAAGTTATATCTCCGTATAAACTGGCGATAGCATTGCATAAAAATATAACAAAGTTGAAAATAAATATGTAAAAGAATATTTTATGCAAAAATATGGAACTAGTTTTGTAACAACACAGAAATAGTTTCATACACATAGAACTATAATATATTACTCAGTTTACTAGATGGCCATTGGAATTTTGTATCCTACAATAAAGCTACATTGATCTTTTGATGTCACCCTGCATGACCTCATGGTACCAGGTAAATGATTTCACAGTTTAAAAAAGTATGGGAGTTGTCATTACAAGACAGTCTGTTGAGTACATGTACATGTATGAATATATATTCCTACATACAGGAGTATGTATACTTGTAGATAGTATTATTTGGTCACAGTTACATACATGTTATTTGACACTACTTAGAATGGTTGGATCTGAATGGAATTAAATATTGAAATAAGACCAGGGAGGACAAGTGGATTCAAATAACCCCGAATTTAAGTCTTTTAAACTTGATTTCCGTCACTTCTTTCGGCTCTTTTTTCCTCTTTCCGACCTTACTCCAATCGCACTGCGTTGATGTACACGGGACTTCGTCCAACTTATTTGCAATAGCTTCAAGGGCAAATCAAAGACCGGAGATGTGAGTGCAGCCTTCATCTAATCTGAAGAAAAAACAATGTTTTAAAAAAAGTGGAATATGCCTACAAATTGTTAGTGTTGCCCCCAAATGGCCTCATTTTATGTGCGTACCGTCCTAAGATTTACGGACCGACTATTAAACTAGAAAAAGGGGGGTAATGTTTATTTCTTGTAAGGAATTAATTTAGTGTGTTGAAGCGAGATAACCTTTTTTTCAAATAAGAATTAGTTTTGTTGGCAAATTTTTATCAGATATTTATTTTCTCATCCTTTGCTGTCAAATTTTTTTATTAGTATGTAGAGAAAAAATATTTATTTCCAAAACAAACATGCACATTGTTGTTGGTGGTGGTGTGTTTTAGAGCCTGTCTTTCCATAGGAAATTGCAGGCTTATATGCTGTGTTTTTCCTTCCTTTATTGCTAGGAAGTTATATATATGTTTTATGACTTGTTTGCTGGTGTGCGTTTTTTGTTTTGTTACTGATTTTTGTAAGTGGGTCTTAATATAAGTAAGAAGATAGAAGTACATATGCTCCTCATTTTTCAAAATTTGAATGGAGACATTTTGTCCAGACCCCTTTTCTTATACCAGTTGAACTTGAAATATGGCTGGATCCACCCCTGAATAAATACTTTTCATCTTCTGTAATTGATTTACAATAAGTGTGTTGCTGCATGATGGGTCTCTGAGGATGAAACGCGCGTCCGGCGCAATTCGTTATATATACGTGTGGAATTTGATAATTTTACTATTTTAAATCATATTTTTTAAGATTATTAAACAAAATGTTTTTGACAAATTTAGAGCTCTAGACGTACGTGGCAGAGAACTGTAATGATATACAAACACTTAGTTGTTATACTTACCCGGCTGGACAAGTACAGCTGGCCTGGGAAATGTGGAATGGCTTTTCCTTCGTAAACAAGAGCCATTGAATGTATTTTCCCTGTTTCATTGAGGGGAAGCATTTCGAACGGACGTAGCAAAGTTCTGATCCATCATCTATCGTGTTAACCATTATATCATGAATGTACTTTTCTTTATAAAAGTTATATCTCCGTATAAACTGGCGATAGCATTGCATTTTATCGCGGTCCTCTGTTCTATAGGAACTATCACAAAGGTACTATTCAACGTCTTTGTAGGACAGTTTAGGGAGCAAATCTTCATTGCTTGTCCAACCTGAGTTAAGCTCGGTGATGGGGGTATATTCTTGTCATGGGCAGAAAAATCACTTGATGTTTTATTTACGTTGTCTATATTTTTTGCGATACCATGTTGCAGTTGGTTTAGGTCAAAACACCTCAGCGCAAGTTCAGGTTAATTTCCTGATATTTTTTGCGTTTAATTTCCTAAGAAAAGTTATTAAATCAGCTTTTTTCAGTGTAATAAAATCTTCGAGTGTTGTTCTTGAGTTAAAATCGTCAAGAGAGTTCATTTAAAGGTAATGCAAGGTAATTCAGATAAATAAATGTTGTTTTGAACTTTCCGCCCATGAAACTTTAATACGACAGGAAATCGATATACCGAATAAGAAGGACGATAACTCGTTCTAAGGACGATAACTCGCGTTTGCCGCAAGTAGGGAATATTCCATCATATAAATTTATTTTCCAATGCGTTGGATAACCTTCCTATCAACCTTCCAATTAAAAGAATCGTTCCTTTCTTTTATGATAGATGAAAGAACTGCTTACTAAACAAAATTATACCATCTACTCAAATTCCAACTGTAAAACGGAGAACCCAATTTATATATTAAGATGTGACACTTGTGGCATTCAGTATGTGGGAGAAACAATGGACAAATTTAATATTCGGCTCAATAACCATCGTTCATGGTACAAAACCAACAAAAACTGTCCTCTCACAAGACATCTTCGTTCAACGAAACATTCTTTTGATAATGTTACTTTCCAAATCATAGAAGTCAACACTGAGTGGGACACCACGGCGAGAAGGAGAAGAGAAAATGTTTGGATCCACCAACTCCACACTTTAGAACCGGATGGTCTTAACGAAAAAGATGAGAAAAGATACAGGAAAGATAAAGAATAATTTAGTACACAGCATCGTCCTTTTTATCCTGTAATATTGGCCAATGAACGTTGCTAACTTCAACTACCAATTTTGTAAAAATCTTGAACTTCATCCAAATTATGTATTATTTTCAAGGCAGCTAAATTCAAGTGCAACATATACATTGAGCTGCAAAAGTTTCTTATCATCAACATCCGATTTCACCTGGATAGATGCACGCTTGATAAAGCTAGTTAGTCTAGCGAAATATTGCGTTTATTTTCATCATTTTATAAATATTTTAAACATTCTTATATTCACATACTAAATAGTGTGTTAAAATTACACTGTTAGGCAATCTATAATTTTATTTGTGTAATTGGATTAATCTCTGTACTGATTAATCCACACTCCCATAGATTTGTATGTCATGTGCTGCTATTTATAGGCACTTATATATATATATATATATATATATATATATATCCTTTAAGATGTGTTTAAGTCGATGCCAATCATGAATTCATAATTCATGAAAAATAAAAAGGTGTGAATTTGCATTAAGATAATTGTTTTATCGAACGTTGCAAATTCCAAAGAAAACACATTAATCCTAACTATCCACTTAAAATATCAAATAAAAACCAATAGAAAAAGAAAAATACAACGAACACATAAGACGAAAAAACAACAATAACAAATAAATGATGAACAAAGCAAATAATAGGCAATAACACACATCTCTAGGAAATATAAGAAAATAGCAGAATAAAAAAGAAATTAACAAAATACAAAACAAAATAAGAAAACATTAAAACAAACACTGAAGTTGCAGTCATATTGAAATAAAATCAAAGTTATGTTTTGATATAAGTATTATGTATATCGCTTACCTTCATGCAAACGTATACTTCTGATATCGTAAGACAGACACCCTGTAACCAATGCCATATATAGAAGTTATTTTCCTATATTATACTCTTGTTACCATTACAGATGTACTAACTTTTTCCATTTGATATCCAGATGGAGTATTTAAAAGACACATAACGTGATTACAATCGTTACATGGGATTTCAATACGTCATGTTAATTGGGAAACAGAAAAATAACAATAACTGTAACCTCCTCAACTAACATATCCTGTGAAAATAATGATAATAGCAAGTTTAACTATATTCCATAAATAAGTCGATGTGTAGTTTTTGTTCATCATAATTAACAGTATTTGTAGCCTTAAAGACCACTAGCTGTGTTGCCTTTAAAACCACTAGCATATTTATATTGTCTAATTAAATGTTTGTAATTATCACCACAATGACTGTGGTTGTGTCTCATAGTGGTTAGGGATTAGTGGTAGGAATAAACAGCTGGAAAAGGTCACGTTTTAAATCGTCATGGTATATGATATAAATTTTTCATATGTAATTATAACTTCAGTCGTAAATGCATCAGATATTTGTAAAAACTAAATATTTCTCAATGAAAACAAGATATAGGTGCTAGTTTATCTTTGGGCCGACAAATATTTGAAAGAGTATATAAACTCAATATAGATACCAGGATTAGAATTGTACTACAGATGCGCGTTTCATCTCTTTAGTGACACTCGAGAAAAAAACCCAAAAAAAGAACTAGGTTGAAGAGCATTGAGGACTCACAATTCCGAAAGGTTTTGTCAAATACAGCTAAGGTAATATATTCCTTATGTAGACAATTCTTAGTATATTGGAATTTAAAATATATGAACATGTTTTGGTATTGGATGTGTCAGCTGTTCACCCTTACCACAAACGAATGAACCCCAATACCCCCCCCCCCCCCCCTCGAATCTGCTTTTTGTGTTTGTGTATTTTTGTGTGTTTGTGTTTTGACAGCGTACTGTTCGGATTGTAAGTGGACATGTCCTCGATTCCAATTACTTGAAATTTAGCAACTTCTACTTTTGTATATCGGAAAAGGCAGCCAAAGGTTTCTTTATACATGTGCACGACAATAACATCGTCATGCCATATCATATATAAATCCTAACCAGGCTTTGTATTTAAACGACACGCTGAGTTAGATTTTTAATGTGTTAGAAAACAGTGCACAGGAAGACATATCGCCATATTCAGACCAATTATTAGGACACAAATCAGACTTATTATTCGGACACAAAGCCGACCAGTCTTTGCTCTTACTCCTCAATGCTGCGTGAATAGCGGAGTAAAACTGAATGTTCCATTATTTGGTTTAACCAGGCCAAGGATCAAATCTCCCACTCGATACTGTCTGGATTTCTATTTTTAGACGTTGCGATTAAAATTCCGAAGTACAGCCACTGATAAAACAATGTAATACGATATAACATGTATACGTTCATATCTGTATTGATTACAGTACATTCAAATCCTTTCTATGTGCAATGGTGATTGTCTACTTTACACATTTCTGCTGGAATGGTTGAGCACAATGATATTCACATTAGTGACCATTTCGTTAAATGATGTATTATGAATAAATTGTGGGACGATGTTAATAGACCGGAAATTATAAATCCGTTTTTTAATGAAATGTATAAATGTTGAACGCTACAAACACTTTGCAATAAATATAGGATGTGATAGAAAGAAACAGGTATTGCACTAAATAAATGAATAATAGAAATATATGAGAACAGATTTGAAAATTGGTAATAAGATTATCGCTCGTCATTATCGATTAATTGGCTTGTGCACGAAGGGCTATGTTCAAGCCTTCATTAGTTTCAAATACAATTCATTGTTTTGAGTCTAGTAATTGCAATAATAGGGTTTTTTTATTTATTATAAAGCTTGCGTAGTTACTAAAATCAGAAATGTAATAGACGATTTAAAGTATTAAAGTTATTTTTCATGGATGCATATACCAGTATTAATCTTATAAAAAGGAGCACTTACAAGAATTCAATTAAACAGGTATTTATATTTTAATCTATATTTTTACTTTGCAATGACAAATTAATTAATCTTGAAGTCACATTGACTTACTTATATGTTCTAGGTTTCTAATTTTATAAAGTCTATATGTTACTGCTAAAAAGTAAACCAATACTCACGTCACCTGCAGGAATCCGTTAGTCAGTTTTTGTCAAATTTTGAAACAACATTTTTATAACAGCAAAAGGCAGTCGTTTGACAATAAAGCGTTTACGGAATTAAAGTAAATTCAACTTTTGCGTTATACAATTTGCCTAATATTATTCTGTTCAAACAAAAGTGAATCATTCATGTATCCTCTAAGATTCAAAACTAAATTATACAAAACAGCTACCAACCGAGAAATTATTAAGGACGACCAAGAAAAGTTTTTAGGACATTCATAGAAATGCCCCATTAATAGTTCCACATCCTTTCAAAACAGTATCTAAATCGGATTTAAAAAAAATAGGTAATGAATGGAAAACACTCAAAATAAAATGCTAACGCGTACTGGTCATCATTCTATTTATCCCGTTTAAAAATTTAATTGAACCCATGCATTAATATGAGATGTTAAGTTAAGTAACGGGTATTTAACGATTCCGCGGCATAGCACTTTACATATTTTAAGCCGGTCTGTTGAAGTTCCTCTTAATATATAGTAATTCTCTGACTAAGCAACCAACAGAACGGCCAGCAAATCATATTCCTGATTTTTTTCAGTCAAATATAAAGGAATTTTTGTACATATGAAACATTTTTCGACGATGATCCTGTGAGAAATACATGAATCGATTACATTTGTTTGTGTGTATTGTTTTAAAAGTATTCTATTTGTTTTGTTTGTGTATGATTGAGTGTGTTTTGTTATTTGTTGATTTTAGTTGTTTGTTTTTGTATTGTGTTCTGTATTGTATTGTCTTATCAATGGAAATGGGAGTTAGGTTTATTTTCATCATCTATACAATTATTTTGAGACACATATTGCTTGTTGCTGAATTTTGTGGAAAATATTTCATGCATGTTCAAAACAATGACAAATTACGAAAATACCAAATTTAACACGAAATAATGGTGTATCAGGAGTTTTGTAGGACTACCCACTAGAAAATATGGACTTATGTGTACATTTACGTTTAGTATTTAACTATCCTACTTGTCATTAAATAAACCCTCGAAAGCGTTGCTGTTTGAATCTTGAAGTAACAAAGCAAATGTATTATTTCACATGTTTGTTTAAAGCCAGGTGACATTCCTGTCATTAAAAACATTCATCTTGCTCTCTGCATTGTAAGTCTGGCCCTTTGAAAAGAAACAACTGTTGACCATTTCATGACATTTACTGAACATTATTGACATGTTATCATAATTCATCGATAACATTTATGAATAAAACTTCCTACTTGCATTTACTTAAATGATAACAATTATAAACTGTGCACTTGTTAACTAGTCTTTAACTTAAACTGTTCAAACTTATACACTGAGGTTAATTCAACACTATTTAGACATATGGATTGCAGTCAATTAAGATCGGATTTGTCTTCGTTCAGACTGTTTAGTTATTTGTGTTATTTATTACACATTGTGCTAGTGAACAAAAAAGATATATATGGGGTCAATATACTCCATATGGGGGTAGAGAACATATATGTAAAATTAATTTAAGCTCTTAACTTGATTTACTCTTATTTGTGTCAGACTGTGTTCAGATGATGGTAAAATAACAAATGACAGTATCGGTCAATTTGATATTGTTGACTTTAAATAATTTTACCACAATTGATGGAAATATGATCAGTATGTATACAGAATCCAAATTTTATCAACCAAAATAAGATTTACTTTTTGAAATATGCTAATTAAAAACACACCTAGGTTTTTAAAAACTGGGAATTTCTTTTCATTATTAGACTTTGAAGTTCTGAGTTGAGCTTAACGAATACACTGAACCCAACTTGATTTTGTTTTATTATCATTAATATAACAAGATGTCTGATTAAATCAGGGCTGAAACAGCCTTCATGTTAACAA
Source organism: Mytilus californianus (assembly GCF_021869535.1). Taxonomy (NCBI): domain Eukaryota; kingdom Metazoa; phylum Mollusca; class Bivalvia; order Mytilida; family Mytilidae; genus Mytilus; species Mytilus californianus. The sequence goes on from NW_026262712.1 coordinate 41,414,766, forward strand.
GACATATTTACATAGTTACTGTAATATGCTTTGAAGTGACCGGTTATAAACTGATGAGTTATAAAGGGGTCATTTCAAACAGACATCAACTTTGCTAATTTACAATTAAGCTTTAGGTAAGTCTGTATACCATTGTTTACATTACTAACAAATCTTTGATGTGCACAGTGGTTGCTGTTTACTTTTGAATTCTTCTGCTACAGTGGTTGAGAATTATGATAGTTTCATTAGTAACTATTTGGGTTGAATCGATGATGTAGTATACGTATAGATAACATGGATAATGGGGATGTGTTGATGAGCGTTGTTTTGTTTATGATTCAATGAATTCAATAAATAAATAATAAGCCGGAAATTATGGGTCGTTTTTTATTAATGAAATGTATGAGAAGATAAGAATATTAAAGGCTACGAAAACTGTTTTTTAAACTCATAAGAAATGTATCATCTTAAAATGTTAGGAACATATTTTAAACAACAAGAATATTCACTTGTTATTCGAATCGCTATAAACGGAAGTTTAATAAGACACATTAATTGCCAATTCAGGTATTTCCTTTGCAATATGATGAAAAGTCGATCTAATTGCCACTAAACTATTAATGCCAATGTAAAAGCATTTCATTTTGTTGCTAAGATTGACTAAAATGCTACTTTTAGTGTTCCTGATATATGTAAATCCAGAAAAGCGCTACGAACGTGCAACAAAGGCATACAATTTATAGTCTTATTTTTATTTTTAATTTTGGTTAACTTAGAACATACACTACTGCACTATTATTAGGAATATTGATATATTTTTACAAGATGTCATGGTTTTTCTGTTTGTTTTTAAGCTAAGTAGTCAATGTTTTCTGTTTGGCTGTTAAAAGTTGGTCGACAAATTCTCTCTTTCTAAGTTTCTACACAGGTTCGGAATAAGATTGTTTGACTGTTTACTTAACGCATAGTTGCAAATATAGCATGCAAATTCAAGACAACAACAAATTAACTTTGAATCCAAAAAGTAAATTCTACAAAATAGAGCGTCCGAAACGAAGGTCTGTACATGTTCATTGACACTGAAACATGTCAGTTAAGAGCAGGAAATTTGTTTGTACCAAGTCATTTATCAATGAATTATTGCAACCTTTTTTTTCATATCTAGTTAATTGGATTTATATTACTAACTTCACATACATAATGTGATTCATTATGTTGTATTCAATACATTTGTTTTTTTTGTTTTTTTTTTCAACCTAACTCGAAAACATCTCAACCGCTCCCGCAGACCTCAGAAATTCAAAAGTTTGATTTAACAACAATGAGAAAAATAAAAAAAAGCAATGTTAAAATCATAGAATTCAAACCACTTGAAATCGTCCAAAAACAACCAGGTCAATCACATAGACAATTTAAAAATTACAGTCAAACTTGTGATTTGTCTTGGATTAGACAATTGTAGGCTACATCATATCCCAAAGCTCTAAATGACAAGATCATAAGACAAGTGAATGCATATCAATTCTCTTCTTTTGATATCACGACTACTGTTAATAAAAGACCAATCATAAACCTCACGACAGTCAACGAATTATTGTAATTCAACACTTGATAATATTTAACATATATTGAAAAACAATGGTAGACATGGTAGATATCAATCATTATACAAACTGGATCATATACTAATTAGTGATTTACATAATAATGACTAGGATGATACACTTTCGTTTTAAAAAATAAAATATAAGTGTATAACAGCTTTTTGTCACCAAAAACTGTTCCCTCGTATTGACAAACCTGAAGACCATAATACGTAAACAAAGGTTTATTGTTTTTGATGCTCTAAACTGTATACCGTCATATTTTTATAACATTAGAACAAAGTTTAGCTTTTCGTCCGTATAACAAAATTACAAAGAGTGCAGTGTTGGATGCACCAAGTATGCAGTTCAGAAATGGAATTTGATTAAAAAAAAAACATAATGTCAAAAGAACCTGTTTGTCGACGTGTAATTGCGTAATAATTGACATGTTTTCATTGAGATTAGAGAAACATCAATAGTTTTGCAATTTATGACGTCTTGTAAAGAATGCAAATTCGTATGTTCTTCACAAAGAGACTAATTAATTATTTATTCCTTGCTGCAGGTATGATTTATTATTATAATCGTCAATAAATCTTTTCTTGATCTTTAAGGCAGAAAAGGGGGCCATTATGGGCCCTTTCTAACCCACTACGTGTACCTTAAAAATGTAGATTTGATAAATTTGTATACGTAAGGTAAATGTACTAAATGTACTGATCTAAATATACTCATTAAAGATATACAGATTCATTAAATCAATCATTAGTATACTGCGCTGAACTGGAAGAATGCAATGATTCCAACCTGCTTTTATGTGATAAATAAACATATCTAGTTTACATGTAGGGATGAAAATAGCTTCCTAAATAAGAAAAAAGCTTTGAACTGACATATTTTAAACTGATGAGTTGAAGAGGGGTCCCTTTAAAATATACTTCAACTTTAATAATTCATAAAGTATATTAACACTCTGTACAAGACTAGTGGGTTTCTTATATTCTACGATTGTCTCTTTCGGTTGAGATAAAGAAAATTTCCCCTTTTCGGAAGTTTTAAAAACTGAAAATTTCCTTAAATTAATTCAAACCATATATTTCTTGTTGTTGCATCAGTATCTTAAGCAGCACTATTGACAAAATTCTCTTTTTATTTGCAGGTTAAACTCTTTACAATGTTTCAATCAAGTTTAGAATTGACCACGGGCGATTTTGTGACATCTCACACATATCTTGTCTCAAGTTTTAACTGTTTTTTGGACTCATTAATATAATGATGAAGATTAAGTCAAGAAAAACTGACAACGCAATGGCAAAAACTGAAACGGAGAATAGACAAACATTAAGTAAAGACTGATTAACACGAACCCTAAATACCAGAAATGATCTTTCGTGTATGAACGATACTTATAAAAGTACTGTTACTGACGTTGTTTATCATCTTCATTACGTGTTATAGTGTTTTTGAGTATACTTAACCTTAACTGTTTAGTCATTTTTGGTAATACAGTTTTGACGTGGTTCTATAAGTTTACATTCCGCCATTGTGTGATTGTGCTATGGTAATTTTTACGTTCTTATCTTTCATTTTTGCTTAATTATTTTGTCTATCGAGTGTCTATTTGCCATTTTTTTAAATTTTATTGTTGTTGAAATAGTTATTTGTTTTCAAGTGATTAAGATTATTACACAATGTTGACTGCGGTATCACAATTTTTGACAATTTTATCTATTGTGTATGTTTGTTTTGCTCACACATTGTTGTCAATATAATGGAATTCTATGCGACTACCATACAAATGAGAGGTTAAGCTAGCTATAAAACCAGATTTAATACACCCTTTGAAACATAAGGAAATGTCTGTTCCAAGAATATTACAGTTGTTTTTCATTCCTTTGATGTGTTTGAGTTTTTAATTTTGCCATTTGATAATAGATTTTTCGTTTTGAATTTTTTTTGGAGTTCGATATTTTTGCTATTTTACTTTTGACAAAGGTTGGTAATAAGTTAAAAATTTGCCTATTTCGGTCTAAAGCAATCCGCTGCCATATCAAAGGTGTCATTGCCCTTGTTAGATGTAAAGGAACGATATAATAAGTGTAACTTCAAACTGGAAAAGAAAAAGCCCTTAATGTTGCATAATGATGAAAGGTTTTACAAGGTGTGCACATTGAAAATACTTATGTGTTTTTATAGTTATTTCATCGAACAATTCCTATTTGTTTTTATATCCCATACATTTTGAGTCATAATGAAAACTCCTATATTTTTTATAGAAAGTTACCCATTAGCAACATGTTTTTTTTTCAGTTTAAGGTTCACTTTCATATTACACTATCTTCGTGTAAACCGATTTTTTTTTTATTAAATTAAATTATTTACAATATATGTTTCAAATCGTTGTAAAGTAAGCTACCTATTGCAGTGAACGCTTGACGTGAAATTGAGTAGATCGAAATCGATAGTTATCAGCCGTCTTCTAAAAATAGTATCACAATCTTAAAGTCTTGAGATTAGTGGAAGATACTTATAATCAGAAACCAGAAACTTATCTGTTTCATTATAATATCAACCAATGTAAATTCGAGGTTGATATATTCTTCAATTATTCTAGAAATTGATTTTTAAAACCACTGTGTGACTGAAAACAGACGTAAACGATTTCAATCCATTGATTTTAATGTAAAGTGCACAAAAAGAAAACCTTCACAAAAGAGATATATGCTGGATATACTTACTGGAGCTATGGCATGTATGATGATATGATTAAGTTAAAAATATTCTCCTTGACTTCATAAACGTACGTTTCGGCAATAAAGTAAGTCGACAGATTGTTAGCATTCATGTGGGTACCAGTTGCGCTTCTTTATAAGAAGACTTGTACCTATCTTAATAGGGAGCACACGTTATGGCCAAATTCGATAAATAAAGATGTATGCAAATAGGATTTAATTGATAAATTTAAAAACATTTACGTGAGTTAAGTTAATGATTTTTTTTTAATTTCTATTATCAAGAATTTTTTTTCTGTGGAAATTTATCAAAAAGAATCTACTTTTAACAAATCTGACAGCAGTATTTAGCCTTTTCTAGATTTGGATATTTCAGTTTCTCACGGAAACTTTACACATTATTTTTTTTTACAAAAACGACGATGTTTTCCTTCCTGATTGTTTAATTCTCCCTATTTCGACGATGATATTTCCTCGGTTCCTTAATAATAATAATAATTCAGGAATTTCGTTTCTAACAATATAAAATTGAACATAATTTATACCATGATGTTGTTTGTGTAATTTTAATTTTAGATACGATCCATTTGAGCTCATTGATCCTTTGAATAAACTTATTCCTAAAGGTTATCAACACCTTAGTGAAATCTTTAAATGTTTTTATTGATTCTTAATTAAAACATCGCTAAATACATTGCTACGTATGTACAGTTATAATTATATATGATGATACATCCTACTGGATCTGTTTACTTACATTTTCACTACGAACAGCGGTTGTCCGTAATTTATGTTACTTTTATACAAACATGGCGGTGCTTAGTATTGCTAAGATTGAATATGATCAAATACCTATTGTGTATTTTGGCATTGCTTTTCTCAAACTTTTTATGGCGTCTCTTTAATAAACTGTAAAATAGATTGGAAACAGTGTCGTTGGGTCACAAAAGACGCTCTTTCATCGTATTATAAAATATAGTGTAAACGGAAAAAAAATCCTATAACAAATCTCATGATTCTTATTTGAATAAAATTATGAATGTTGTGGATATTCCAATATCACATTTTGAAAATAATTTAGAAATAGTTTAAAGAGTACAAAATACGCCTTTTTTAGAACAAGAAACACACTTCGAGTACTCACAAAGCGGTTCTTGTTTGTATCGGCCGACAAAGCAGCCAACATGTGGTTTTGGTATGCCGTAAATACTACACGGACGTTAGTAAGAATGAAATTTTAAGTTCTTCAACATTCAAGTCCGTGCGCTTCACAGAGAGTCATGTAGTTAACAATCATATCATAACCACATCACAGCTTCAGGTCTCTTCTGAAAATTATGCAAAAAACCAGTAAAAGGTCGTTTCATCTTGGCCTCAAGTATGTGTTCTACAACTAGTCTTTCAGTGTTTTAACTAGGTCCTTAACTACTATCAAATAACTTATCATTAACTTTCGTAATAAAACATATGAAAATATTTGAATAAACTAATTTTGGAGTGTAAAAAATTCTTTGGATGTTTAAGATAAATTACTTGCTTTTGATGGTCCCATTGATTCTGTTGACAGTTTTTACTTTTCAACTCTTTACACTACACTTCCACACAATCTTTAAATGGTCGTTTGGTTATTCGGAATTGAAATATATTTGCAGTAACTCATTTAAAACCCTCTGCTTTAACATGCTTAATGAAAAAGGTTAATATGCTAGATCTACATACTGGAGGTGTGATGAGATGCTTGAGGCTGTTAATTTACTCCTTGATGATATATATATGTACGTTTCGGTAATAAGGTTTATCGACAAGGTGTAGATATTCCTATGAGAATAGCAGACTTGTACTGTTACGAATTACTGTTTATGGCAAAAGTCAGTAGAGACCCGTCTAAATTGAACTTAATTGATAAATTCAACAACACTTATCGTTATCTTAACGATATTTCTTCGTTAAATAATCATGATTTTCTTTTAAATATACTGCCGAAATTTACCAAATAGGAACTACATATTAACTTTATATAAAGCAAACATCAACGGTAATAACTATCCTACCCTAGAATTAGATATTTCAGTTTTACACGGGAATCTCTACACTAAAAATTTAGACGATTTTTCATTCCCTATTCTTAATTTTCCCTTTATGGACGGTGATATTCCTTTGGCGCCATCTTACGGTGTTTATTTTTCACAACGCGTTCACTATCCCGTGTCTGTTGTGACGTTTTGGACTTCAATGAACGTAACCTATGTATGACTGATGAACCATTAATCAGAAATTTCGTAACCACAAATAAATTTAAAAATTTACTAATTACTAAGGTATACAGATTTGGTGTGGAAGTTTGGTTGTACCTGTAGATAACTAATTTTTCAAGGAATAGCGCATCGATATCCTAATTTTTACGGAGATGTTGTTTACCGAACCCAGAAATTTAGATACGATCCGGCTAAACTTATCGATCATTACATAAACTATTCTAAAACGTTACCAAATTGTTTTTTGTTCATTATTTTGTACATAAATCAGGCCGTTAGTTTTTCTCGTTTGAATTGTTTTACATTTGTCTTTTCGAAGACTTTTATAGCCGATGGTGCGGTATGGGTTTTACTCATTGTTGAAGGCCGTACGATGACCTATAGTTGTTTATGTCGGTGTCATTTGGTGTCTGTGGATAATTGTCTCATTTGCAATCATACCACATCGTCTTATTTTTATATATACAGTGTCAGTAGTGTATTTTGAAGTCTTGATCGATGTTTAAAAGTATTGAAATTTTATCCATTAGAATATTTTTTGTGCGTAATATTCTTAAAAGGACTCTGTGGTATAGATTTACTTACTATTAGTGCTCCTTCTTTCATGCACCTTTAACAATTTTATAAATCACATTTAAACGAGAGTTGAACCCGTACGATGACCTATAGTTGTTTATGTCGGTGTCATTTGGTGTCTTGTGGATAATTGTCTCATTTGCAATCATACCACATCGTCTTATTTTTATATATACAGTGTCAGTAGTGTATTTTGAAGTCTTGATCGATGTTTAAAAGTATTGAAATTTTATCCATTAGAATATTTTTTGTGCGTAATATTCTTAAAAGGACTCTGTGGTATAGATTTACTTACTATTAGTGCTCCTTCTTTCATGCACCTTTAACAATTTTATAAATCACATTTAAACGAGAGTTGAACCCCCCCCCCCCCCCCCCCCCAAACAACAACAAAAATGATATATATATATATATAATGTATTATCATGTCTACGTCCTTGTCCCAAATTGGAAAAGTCGTTATCTTTTGGATATCTAATAGTTGCCCAATCGTTAAAGCCAAACTGTTTACTGCATTTACAACTTTTCGAGAGGCGGACAATTTAGAAATTGACGCATTTTCTATTATATATCAAACTAAATTAATCCCAAATATACTGTTATATATGGTCCCAGAGAATGGGGATAATTGCTGAATGCAGCGAGGTAACTTGTTTGCACGATATTTCGCAACCAAACTCGTATAAAAACGCTTATGTTTTTGTATGTTCAATATTGATATTTTTAACTTTTTCGGTTGAGAACGTACTTTTTGTACCAGTTACAAATATTAAAAAAGAGATTTGAAAGACAATAATTTGTTCATTAATCTATAAAGTTAAACATGACTAAATGTTTACGGAATGAATTCAACAATATCAACATTTTTTCTACCTCAGGAATAGATTACCTTAGCTGTATTTTGGCAAAACTTTTAGGAATTTTTGGTCCGCAATGCTCTTCAACTTGGTACTTTACTTGGCCTCTTTAACTTTTTTTTATTCCAGCGTCACTGAAGAGTCTTTTGTAGACGAAACGCGCGTCTGGTGAAAATACAAAATGTAATCCTGGTATCTATGATGAGTTTATTCACAATCAGTGATTTGGTATAATAAACACAAATTGTTATAAATACAAGCAACAACAATAGGCTTTATGGTTGCTTATAATTCCTTACATCCTTTTCATTTGAACTTTGGTGGACAAATTGGCCATTTTTAAATCCATTTATTTCTATATGATATTTTACTTTCTCTCACAATCCCAAGGCTTTCGATTAAAGCAATCAGATTCACTCTCTGCAACTATAATGAAAAACCACAATTACTTAGATGACACTAGTGTGCATACCATTTATCAACATTTGTTTTATTTAAAGGTACTGCATGTGGACACATTAAAGTTGTATTATTTATCTTTATATTTTATTTTATTTACAACTGATCCACTTTTTTCGCTGCATTTAAAATTCTGATATCAATACCTATAAGTTATTCAAGTTACTTATATTTGTCTTTAATTCTTTTTATTTGAAAATATTTTGGAGGTATATTATCTAACTAAAATCGATTACATTTGGAACGGATTGACGGAACATATGAGTATTTGGACCATATGCGTATATACTCATAAAGTCCGAGCATATGTGTATGGTCCTGGTAATTTAAACGATGAACGATGCAAAGTTACACTTCAAGGTGTCGTAAATTAAGAGGTTTTAAAAAAAATAGGCTTATTTCATCATCCGGTAATTATTGTTACGTGACTTATGAAATAAATTGAATTTTACTCAATGGATAACATTACAGGAAAAGCATTTTTACATGAAGGTCATTGTCGATTGTTCTGTGCATAACACAATATGTGGATTCGGAAAATTAACTTTAAGTAATATATCACAGGCACTTGGAGCCTTGACCTCTCTCTTTTCTTTTTATTTTATTGCGTAATCGTGTTTTAAGAAAGAAAAAGCATTAAAGTGTTCTTACTGGTAATCATACGATCTTACAACAGCAGTAGTTAATACGTGCTGGCACTCTCTTCAGCTTATGGGAAAATAGGAGTATAGATCATCACATATATAAACTCCTGTTATTCTAATATCGTATGCGGAGGAACAAGAACACATCAATTAAGTGAAAGTAAGAATAAGCTACAAAAGAAAATCTGAAAAAAAGACTCTTTAAACACCGAGGAAATATAGAAAAAAAAACGTCAGACCTTTAACGCCTGTGGTTTCTTATAAGAAAGAAATGTCCAAGTATAAAGGCGCATTTAATTGACACTAGTGAATGTAAAATAATAGATTAACCAAAGTTTACACAAACTATTAAACATTCAGGTTTTCGTTATTAACCTGTGCAGATTTTATTTCGAAGAACGACCTGTTTGTTTTTGCGAAAGAAAAAATAATTTATTCGAAAAATACTGATATGGTTTAGATACTCATATGGTCCGGTCCGGTAATAAACAAACGAGTATACATCCATATGGTCCGACCATACGCGTATGGCCCAAATACTTATACGGTCCGAAACATATACAATTAAGATGTATGGCAGACGAAACTAGGAAAACAAATCTATGAAAAATATATGTATTGACGGAAACAACGAAAATTTTTATCATTATACAATGTCGTCGAACTGTAACCACATTTGTCACATAGGCTGTAAAAACAGACATGGAATATGAAGACTTTGACCAATTTTGTAACGCCATAATCTTCAGTTTTCATCCAATCTCTGAATCTTTTTAGACTGTGTCGTGTGCATGGAATGTTATGTAGGCTCTATTCACCATTGGTACACATATCTGTGTCTTTCTTTTAATAATGTATTTTGATTTAATCACTGGAATATTTATGTTTATTTGGTTATTAAATCGACCAAATTTAATTTGGTATTTTTTGTGTGTCTATCCTACAGCCGTTGTGGTAAAAGGAAATGCGTGGCACATGGAATATCCGCATATATAAATTGTAGACATTGTCTAGAAGGTATAATAGTTGTATTTTCCATATCATGCATAGTTATAGAGTTTCATTTTTTCCATAGCGTGTTGAATTATTAAAACAATATTTAAAGTAACTTTTCGAATGTTATTAACCTTACAGCTTTATGTTTCTCAACATTGTACAACATGAATACAAAGATCATGTATTGATCAAAACCGGTGTTAAGCTTCAAAAGATATATGATGTGCTGGCTTGAAGTAACTTGAAAATAACTTTTCCGGAATATCATATTACTAATAAGGTAAAGAATTACTAGGCGCTTCCTATCTCTTCTTTGTGAATTGAATATAACGTCCAATTATTTCTTCCTTCAGGGAATTTGGTGTTAATTTAAAAAAAAAATGTGTTATCCTATAATATCAATAGTTTGAAAATTGCTCTTATATAAACGAGATGACATTTTTAATGACAAGTTTACAATTTAATGATTCGTTATTCTTGTTTGTTCAATATTAGTAAAAACTATTAATCTGAATCAATATTAAGATACAATAGGTATGTTAACACGTTTTTATGAGATCAACGGAAAGCAATCTCAAAAACTTGTTCAGAGATGGACAAAAAAAAATGTAAGTTTGAATACAAAAATGGTACAATTTATCTATTCAAACTACATAGGCTAAGTGGTTTTTTTTTACCTACACAAATGAGGTACCACAAATCTATGTAAAGCTTAGGAATAATTGTGAAATATATGCAAACTTTACACTGAATTATTTTTGAAATATAATAAATATTTATGGAGATGTATAGTCGAAATTTCCAAATTTTCTAAGACATGTACAATATAGAAACAAATGTTAAGTCATATTCTGTAAGTGGGAAATATTTATCCCATGCATTTAAATATTTATATTAAAGGTGTTGTTTATGTAGACGAACGTTTTGGTAAACTATGTGTTCAATTCTTACATGCGCTGTATACTTTGGGTCCAAAACTATGTAAAGTTATTCAAATATCTGTTTTTCTCCACTAAAAATAAAAAAAAAAAACATTTGCAAAAATAATGAACTCCAAGATATATTAAACAAGTTATAATCCACACAAACTAACAAAGAGGGGCCTGATGGGTTATTTTCGTTCTTCGTGATCGGCGCATTTTCGCTATCGTGATCCGTTTTTCTTTAGATTTTTTTTTTTTATATTTTCGTGATCCGTGATCATGGAAATTTATATTTTCTGTGAATCGTGATTGACAAAAAAATCAACTTGTGAATCGTGATGAGACCCCCCCCCCCCCCCTTTCCAATCAGGCCCCTCAACAAGATCAAACGTTAGGTTATATTAACCAACGGAACGACTTGAAAACAACTGTCATATTCCTGGGTTGGTACAGGCATGTTCCTAAGAAAATGGTGACTTACACATGGATGTATAGCTAGTAAATCCTCCAACAGTATGGTTGACAGTTGTTCAAAGTTCCGTGTTATTGCCAAATTTGGTAATCATCCCAAGCATACATATAACATGTATAATGCTTATATGAGAATAGTTGGGATCCAGCAGCCAAACTGTTTAAACGTGCATCACAGGTATACAACACAACTGCTTGAGAAATACAAACAAACAAACAGATAAATCGACCCAAAACTCCACCAAAAAAGTTTTGTAGTTTATAATCCATATATTATATAATAAACACTTTCTCGATAAAGTACAATACCCACCTTCGTCAGGAACAACCAAAGCCAAAATTATAGTTGCTGAATGCATAGATATTGAGTCACATCGAGAGTTATGCATCTGGTAAGAATTTGATACCACACAAACAAATAAGGGAAAACTGTAAAGAAAACAAAAGATACACAACTAAAGCACATACAATTTATAACTCAAGACCATCTTGTTTTATTTGAGAAGCAAACACTGAATATTTACCAATAAGGTCTTGGTGTCCTATGCACTTTTTGAAAAAAAGGGCGATATGTTATTTGACAAAACCCTGATAATAGTGTGTATAGCTGCTGTAAGCTCTAAAAATCGTATGGTTTGAGAAATGTACTCCATATGTAGGTGAAGTTATTATATTGCTCCTACAGTGGGAAATATTTATAATATCTGTGCACACGCCAAAACGAAGCAGAGCCTTTTTCGTTACGTCTACACTGCATTTGAAATGCCGTTATTAATAAAACAATATTTCCCAGATAATTAACTTTATGCAGGTCTTGCATTTCCTATCATGATTTCCTTGATTGGGGGTTGCTGCTCACAAGAAGGCTGTAAATCCAAGTAGTGCAACTGGTAAAGTTGAAATCCCCCCTTTTTTTAAATTTTGCGGACGCCATCACGAGTTGGTGATCGTCCTCGAATATCTGTTTCATAGATGACGACGAATATGTTCAAATTGTCGTGACCACAATCCTGTCCCCTTTTCCCCGAATGTGACCTACTGAATTAGACTTATTGTCATATTTGTACTCACATGACCAATACAACGTTAGCCACGTGTGAAACAGGATTTCTTACCTTCCGGAGCACCTGAGATCTCCCCAGTCTTTAGTTGGGTTCGTTTGGCGCATTCTTTAGTTTTCTATGTCGTTCTCTGTATACTGTTGTTTGTCGTTGAATCATTTTCTTTTTTGCCATTGCGTTGTCAGGTTCTTTTCGTTATATGAGTTTGAATGTCCTTTTTTGTATCTTTTACCTCTCTTCTGACAATACACTAAACACTTAAATTAAATGTTCAAAATTCAGTTTAAAAGTTAGGTAAAAAAAAGACCTTATCGGATCCTGTTCAAATATTTTTTTTTTCCAAATACAATTTTGAGATAACTTTTCGAATGAACTTTTAATTCATAAGTAAATATAAATGATATTTGATGACATTGAATTTTGGTTTAGAGGACATGTTTTACCAGACAATCCGGATTCCAACTTTTTTTTTGGTTTTTCTTTTTTTTTTGCAACTTGCTTCAAAATTCATATATGTCATATTTCACATAAGAGTTTCTTATCTAGAAGGTAAGGAATTTAGCAATGAAATTGTGTGACTATGGAAAACTATGACATATGCTGCCAATTGGGATATGCTTTCTTTATTGATGTATCTGGTCTCATTTTTTTCTATTACGACTATTTCTATTTCAATGTTTGTTTGCTTGTACTTTAACTTATATACATATAATATTCATTTATTACACCTTGTGATCCGTTTGTTTGGCAATCGCCAATGGCAGTCAGCAGGGTTTAAGAACATTTGTTGTTCGACCTGTTAGTCAAATGCGTTTTGTTAAAATATACTTTTTCACTTTTTGGTCTTTTGGAAAATGTTGTTTGTGCTGTATTCAGACCCCTCTAACAAGAAATTTGTTTTGCATGCACACGTATAAAAATCGCGGTTTTTATCCAACGCAATCATAGGTTTGAACGTTGTTTTCAATTTAGACTTGGTTTATATTTTTTCGTTTGGGCTTGTATTATATTTGCCTTCGGGTTTATATGATCCGTTTATTCTATTTTGACTCCTCAAAATTCAAGAGTCTATCCTAAATTGAGGTAAATTATGTGGCCTTCCAATAACCGTTTCGATTCCTTACATCACTGAAGAGACATTAATTGTCGAAATCCGGATATGGTGTACAAAAAATCTTTGCACCCTTGTTTGCGGTATACCATCTTTGCCGCAAGTTTATTGTTTTCTGTTTGGTATTAAATTTATAGTTAAGATCCATTTATTACACCTTTTGATTCGTTTATTTGTCAATCGCCAATGGCAGTCAGCAGGGTTTAAGAACATTTGTTGTTCGACCTGTTAGTCAAATGCGTTTTGTTAAAATATACTTTTTCACTTTTTTGGTCTTTTGGAAAATGTTGTTTGTGCTGTATTCAGACCCCTCTAACAAAAAATTTGTTTTGCATGCACACGTATAAAAATTGCGGTTTTTATCCAACGCAATCATAAGTTTGAACGTTGTTTTCAATTTAGACTTGTTTATATTTTTTCGTTTGGGCTTGTATTATATTTGCCTTCGGGTTTATATGATGAGCTCATCCTATTTTGACTCCTCAAAATTCAAGAGTCTATCCTAAATTGAGGTAAATTATGTGGCCTTCCAATAACCGTTTCGATTCCTAACATCACTAAAGAGACATTAATTGTCGAAATCCGGATATAGCGTACAAAAAATCTTTGCACCTTTGTTTGCGGTATACCATCTTTGCCGCAAGTTTATTGTTTTCTGTTTGGTATTAAATTTATAGTTAAGATCCATTTATTACACCTTGTGATCCGTTTATTTGGCAATCGCCAATGGCAGTCAGCAGGGTTTAAGAACATTTGTTGTTCGACCTGTTAGTCAAATGCGTTTTGTTAAAATATACTTTTTCACTTTTTTGGTCTTTTGGAAAATGTTGTTTGTGCTGTATTCAGACCCCTCTAACAAGAAATTTGTTTTGCATGCACACGTATAAAAATTGCAGTTTTTATCCAACGCAATCATAGGTTTGAACGTTGTTTTCAATTTACACTTGTTTGTATAAATATATATATATATATAAATGATTGCCTAACAATGTAATTTTAACACACTATTTAGTATGTAAATATTAGAATGTTTGAAATATTTACAAAACGATAAAAATAAACGCAATCTTTCGCTAGACAAACTAGCTTTATCAAGCGTGCATCTATCCAGGTAAAATCGGATGTAGATGATAAGAAACTTTTGCAGCTCAATGTACATGTTGCACATGAATTTAGCTGCCTTGTAAATAATACATAACTTGGATGAAGTTCAAGATTATTAACAAAATTGGTGGTTGAAGTTTGCAACGTCCAATATTACAGGATAAAAAGGACGATGCTGTGTATTAAATTATTCTTTATCTTTCCTGTATCTCTTCTCGTCTTTTTCGTTAAGACCATCCGGTTCTAAAGTGTGGAGCTGGTGGATCCAACAGTTTTCTCTTCTCCTTCTCGCCGTGGTGTCCCACTCGCTGTTGACTTCTATGATTTAGCAATACTATGCTACTGATTAATCTACACTCCCATAGATGTGTATGTCGTGTGTTGCTATTTATAGGCACTTATATATATATATATCTATATATATATATTTTGAAACCCAGATAATAACAACCTCTCTGGACTTACTTGTGAACGTACCCAGTCAGGTTGGAACAAGTTTATCCAGCAAGTGTGATAGAGGTGATTTAAGGATTAAGTCCAATATTTTGTTTCAATGTTAGAAATCACTTTGACAGCAAAACACATGACACAATTTTCCTCAAAGGTTCTTGTCAATGTGTTGTTCTAAAATCTGTCATTTTGAAAAGCGTTCTCATGTGACATTCGAGTGCATATGGAAATTTAAATTTCTTTATAAAAAAATCATTTGATATATGTTTTGTTTCCAACTAGATTGGGAATAATTGACTACTTTATTGTTTTATGGATAAACTCATCATAGATATTAGGCTAAAAACTTTGTACGCCATACGCTCCTGTTGTCTACAAAAGAGCCATCAGTGACGCTCGTAACAAAAAAGTTAACACGGCGAAATAAAGTACGATGTTGAAGAACATTGATGACCCAAAAAGTCCAAATTGTTTTGCCACGTTAGTCTATTCTTAAGGGTAGAAATTCCTAATATTTCGAAACAATTTAAGTTTCCTAAGAAGTCAATTCATGACCATATCAATGAAATTTCATTTTAACACAAAACTGCTGACCACTGGTCTGGGGAAACGATCGCTGAGGAAATCTCAACCAGCAGTGGAATCGACCCTGTTAACTTGTTCAGCATTATTTCCGGGCTTACAATGGGTTTAAATGAAGAATAATAAAGCACGATTGATAACACTATGTATATGCCATGGATAAAAAATTATAATACAAATAACACTTTTGAAATTAATACAGTTGTTTATAGAAACTGCCGCTATGATCAGCAAACTAGACATGTTAATTTCACAGAAATATAATGTCAACAAATGAACAGACATAGTCGCAGTGTTCTTCTTCTTCCTCCTCTACACATTAAAATAATATAATTAATATTATTGTTCTTATTATAGTTTTTTTTTCAATATCAAAATTATAATATTATTCTATAATAATTTTTATTATTATCTTAATTAGGTCTTTCCACTTTTCCGTGGAAAGACCTATTGGTTTTCTTCTGAGATTTTATTTTTTTCTTCCGCCACATTTTGTTCTTGCGTAGTATTGTGGTTTCGCAAGATGTCGCTTAGATTTTTCTCATATGATATCGAACAGTTATTGCGCTTTTGAAACTGACCCTGTTAAACCGTACACTTTACGTTGTAAGAGTTATCTCCCCGAACACTGTTTTTCTTGTGATCACTACTCCTTCGCAACCGTAAAAGATTACGGCAAATTTATTTTACCAAAGTGCTTGCTATATCTTCAAGATGATGAGTCGGTTTGCACCAAAGTACTCCGGAGTCTCCATATGAGAGTTATTTCCCCTTATGCATTTGATATAAGTGATATACATATAAACTCATAAACCGTAAGCCGTATACACCTAGAGTCGCTTTATTGAAAGTCCTTGGGTCCCAACTTAGAAAATTATATCAAAGTCAAAGGTCAAGGTCATGTTCTAAATTTTGACATTCACTTCAAACTGCTTTTACTCAGAAAAAAGATAGGGGTAAAATTTAAAAAAAATGTGAGCAAAATGTTAGTCACGACATTATTTAAGTCGAGAGTATTTGTTGAAATGATACGCGTAGTATTTTGGGGGTTTTCATGCCACTGAAATGGAAAAATGAATAAATTAACTAATTATAGCTTCAAACTTTACAGCTCTCATGATGCGTACATGCAATTTATCTTTGTAAATCATCCAATGCCCACAACTACCCATCTAGCCGCCCCCCCCTTTTTTTATTAGAAATCCCATTTCCATTTCTATTTCATTATAAAAATGATAATCCTTCTTTTTTTTTAGGAATACATTTCTTTCTGAAATACAAATCTATTCCTGCAAAATAAAATCTGCTCCAAATCACGTACATGTATTTCTGAAAATTAATCGATAAACGTTTTGTTAGAGTATACTATAACACCAGCATTATTTTTGTGTGCATGCAATGAATGAGTCGACCAGTGGTCAGCGCTCGGACAATAGTTTACCTGTCAAATAAATCGAGAAAATATATTTTCCGTTAGCAGTATAAATCACGTGCAGTCCGCTTGACGTTCCAATCTGGATTGAGAAATTAAAATCAATGGCGTAGAAATCCCTCAAAAGTTCGTAAATAGTAATAAAATCCTAGAATTAAATTTCTAAGCATGCATTAAAAAACAAATCTGTGTTCCCGTAAATATATGTACGAAAAAAGCATGCATGATCCGACATCAATGACCTGTAAATGAAAGAAAATTTAAATCCGTTAGCTGACAATCTTTATACACAGGTCTGGTCTTGACGACAATCCCTCTGCAACTAAATTTTTAAAACAGTCTTTCTGTGTATATCAATCAGCTTGGTGACGTCACAATCACACCAACCATCCGGTGCGGCGCGTGCTACCTAAAATAAAATAGAAAAGAATTAAAATGTACACGCACAGGGTTCAATACAAAGGATCAATGCAGGTAAGGTCCGATGTCCTTTAATTATAAAATTGAAAACAATGCACACACAATAAGTAAATAGCACACAAGTACTGGGAAGCCTTATAAAAAAAAAAGAACATTTATAAAGGAAAATGCAAGGATACTTTTTGTAAGTGTGTTTAAATCCTTGCATGTTCCTGCAAATGTCATAATTTGAATATAAATAAACATGTTGCAAGGACCCGTTTTCGCGGTTCCTAGAGCCTAGGTCCCATGTGTTTAAACACGGCCACTAGGCTCTCAATTCCTTTTTCGCGTATTCCTAGAGGCTAGGTATCACGTGTTTAAACACGGCCACTAGGCTCTGAATTCCTTTTTCGCGTATTCCTTAAGCCTAGGTCCCAAGTGTTTAAACACGGCCACTAGGCTCTCAATTCCCTTTTCGCGTATTCCTTAAGCCTAGGTCCCAAGTGTTTAAACACGGCAACTAGGCTCTCAATTCCTTTTTCGCGTATTCCTAGAGGCTAGGTCTCACGTGTTTAAACACGGCCACTAGGCTCTCAATTCCTTTTTCGCGTATGCCTTAAGCCTAGGTCCCAAGTGTTTAAACACGGCCACTAGGCTCTCAATTCCCTTTTCGCGTGTTCCTTTAGCCTAGGTCCCAAGTGTTTAAACACGGCCACTAGGCTCTCAATTCCTTTTTCGCGTATTCCTTAAGCCTAGGTCCCAAGTGTTTAAACACGGCCACTAGGCTCTCAATTCCCTTTTCGCGTATTCCTTAAGCCTAGGTCCCAAGTGTTTAAACACGGCCACTAGGCTCTCAATTCCTTTTTCGCGTATTCCTTAAGCCTAGGTCCCAAGTGTTTAAACACGGGCACTAGACTCTCAATTTCCTTTTCGCCTTGTCCGAGTGGTTCGGCCCCATGTGTTTAACCAACCAACCAACCAACCAACCTACCTACCAACCAACCAATCATTACATGCATGTTTCGGTCTTTTGTGTTTAATACGGGTCCAAGATCTCATTTGTTTCGTGTTTGCTTGTTTCAAGCGACCCTATCTCACGTGTGTAATAAGTCAGTCAATCAATCAATCAATCAATCAATCAATCAATCAATCAGTCAACCAATCATGTTTCGGAGGGGAAAGACCGTTAACAATTGTTTTTAAAACAATTGATTTATATTTCTCCTTTTTTTTCTTTCTTATCAGTATTTAGTTTTTTACAACCACTGGGTCCATGCCACTGCTGATAGAGTTTTTATTTCATGAGGGTATCACCAGCCCAGTAGTCAGAACTTCTGTGTTGACATGAATTATCATTGATATGGTCATAATTATAAATTAACTGTTTACAAAACTTTACATTTTTAAAATACTAAGGCTTTTCTACCTCAATGGTAGATTGCCTTAGCTGTATTTGGCAAAACTTTTAGGATTTTTTGGTCCTCAATGCTCTTCAACTTCGTACTTTATTTGACTTTTTTAACTTTTTTCTTATTCGAGCGTCACTAGTGAGTCTTTTGTAGACAAAACGCGCGTCTGGCGCAAAAATCAAATGTCAATCCTGGTATCTATGTTGAGTGTATTTGCATGTATTAGTAGGGTTATTATTTTTATTATTATTATTTCATTTTGTTATTTTAAAAAAAAAAAAAATTGAACATTTTTATTGCTGTGGTATTTGATGTTGAAAATGGATAATTGTTTCCGGTATGCACGTAATCTGCATTGTTTTGTTTAATTCCGTAACTATCCATGTACTGCTAAATGTACTAGAACTTCAAAAGTTTGGTAACACACATGTTTGTTAGGCGCGTCCATTATTAACAGAACATATATATCGTGTTCTGAAGTGGTATTTTTGCAAATGTTCCTCGTGGATATGACAAATCTGTTTACTCAAGCTTACAATATATAGAGAATGCTAACTTGAACGTTCGGATATCAAACCTTTTTTTTACGCATGAAGAACGCACACTAAACGTCACTATTTTTGCACAAACAATGGCAGAGAGGAATTATCGTGTGTATATACCCCTGTTTTGCTGAAATATGAGGGCACTTTATCTGTTAAGAGAACAGACATTTACAGCTAATAAGCTTGAACCAAACAAGATTATAATATTTATATATTGTGTAACTAAACTAAAAACAAATCTTATAGACAAAAACATCAAAATCACGAATGAAAACAGACAACAAAAAATTCATATATAGTTGACCAATGCAATCTTACGCATTCTAATATGAATAACTAATCATTTAAAAGAGACAGAAGATAAGAAGGGGTCAGTTAAAATCCGGAATTTAAAGAACATTTCAAATATTTCAGAATAGTACTAAACTAACCCTGTTGGAATCGACCAAAATACACAATCTGACTTATCAATGTATTTGTTTAGACTTCAAACTGTGTTAAGATGAAAATGACCGATTGAGGCTAAAAAGTATTTGCTTAGTTCGATGTATTCCTTTTGAGCGACATCTATATATCAAGAAAACCATGACAGATTACATAAGCTCTAAGAATATCGTTTTATCTTGTATACTACAAACGGAGGTGCTCCTTTGATGTATGTATACTTTTCAATTTCTATTCAAAACGACACCGTATAATGAGCTTTTAAAAGATATGCAATGCTTTACAAAAATAAGTTCATATCAGAAAAATGAAAGGGTAAAACAAAGTCACAAATAACTGACAAAGAAAAGACAGGAATCATATAAGTAGTTGTTAACAAACAGTTAACTAACCCATATCATGTCTGTTATGTCTCACTGTAACTGACACTAAATATAATGGTGATCTACTTGGATTACCAAATTTCTCTGACGTCAGTCTATTGTTCTGACTGTAGATTATTTTTCAAGAATCCACTGACCACAGTATTAACTTAAGAGAACTTATATTATAAATTTAAACTTTTAACTTACGATCTTTTATCCTCTCAAAAACGAGTGGCATGTGTAGGATTCGAACCCGCGCGTATTTTTTTCGTAATCATTAGAGTCTTCAGTTTATGCATGATACCACTAGACCACGATGGTTGACACCAATCATTATATGAATTGTACTCTTAAAGCGCTTACTTGTCAATACATGTCATTTAACTGCACTTCTGTCTCATTGATAATTCGCTTTTGTATTCAAATGAAATATATATAGCTTGGTTTGTTCATGTTTATTGGATTTGTTTTATTTTTGGGTGTTATTTTTTTTTTTTACAGAAATGGGTTTAAACTACTTCTTTGACAGTAAAAACAGAAACAAAATCATCGCCATTATCAAAGACATGTATATATGTCTCTGCAATTATATGAAAATTAAATATATAATACTTCTACATGTTCTAGAATTAAAACAATATTTTGGTCCAGAAAAAAAATTACAATGAAAAAAGTTCATTCCAGGTACAAGGTTCTAACTTTGCACAGTTAATATCACCGTTATGAAATTCGTTACCAACGACTAGACGACCACGGTTATGAAGAGCTTGTTAGTAAGTTTACGAAATCAACATAATTATTCATTGAACATTCGTAGCAAAAGCAATTCTGATGGGGATTCAGAATGCGTACCACAGATAAAACTAGTTTATTGACCGGTGAACGATATATGCCAAATGTAATATCGTTAAAATATTCTTAACTTAATGAAACGGAAACAGTTTGAACAAAATTTAAATATAATTGTTCAATTTAAATCGTAAGCACATAATTCTAATACTTTAAAAAGCAACATGAATTTGAGCTTTATGAAATGGCAGATTTATGGCATCTACGCTAATAATATTTATTTGACTAAGAACGGCATAACGGTGTTTAGTCTTCATTATACAAAATGATGATAGAAGTTTTTATCGACCTTGACTGGCTATACAGCCCTCGCACGGTCGGTTATTCAAAATCACCTTGCTAAATAGTATATATATAAATTTTGAAGATTTTAAATTTTGGTAATTGAATTTTTTTAACTTTTCAAAACAAGATAGATTAATTCTGTATATTAATATTTGTTTTTTTGAATAAATTAAATATACCAAAATCTATTCAATTTAAATAATTTGTAATGATTAAACCTTAAATGAAATATGTATAGACAAAAATAAAATCTGGTGTTAAAAAGAGGAGCTAACACCCCATTTAAGTTATATTAAACTTATGTTAACTTGTCTAATGTCTAAATATAGATGCGAACCGTGTGGATATAATCATTTCCAGCAATCATAGAATAACAAAGACAAAATACGAAACTATTCTTATGAAATATCGTTGATTCATTGTCAAAACGTAAAACAGACAGTCGTTTCACTAGAAATGGGTTATACTAGAGAATTGATAAGAAGTAGTGGATTCAGATACGATAATCAACTTGCGACTAAAATCGCTCGTTGATTATTGTTTACGAATCCACTACTTCTTATCAATTTTCTACTACGTAATTATAATATGGATTTACCGAAATGAAATAGGCGACACCAAGAAATCAAGAGATATTAATACAATATGATTTTATTGACATTTAAAGTGAAATCCCTTTTTAACTGGTGAGTCAGATATCTAAAGAGGATATATATGATTGAGCTGTCGTATCTAAAAATCTGCGAACAAAAAACAATTCGCACTGTAACGGTATGACGTATAGAATTGTAGATGTTTGCTACATCCTAAGTTAACAGTATATGCATTTATAAAATTGTTTATTGAGTGGTGTACCATACAATGAACAGTGTAGACACTGTTTGCACTGATGTCTATACAGTTATAAGTCCAAATCCTACTGAGAAGCGCATATGTATTTGTAATTAGATTAATACATTGTTGGACAGAATTTAAAAGTGAAATGTGACAAAGTATAGCTTCTGCTAGCCTATTGATCAATGTATTGTAGATCTGTTAACAGTTACACAGAATATGTTCCTGGTATACGGAATGCTTTTTTAAGTATAAAAAAAGACGATAACAAGTTTTGTGTATTCCATTTTGACCGATAACCATGAATAGCAAGAGCGCTGAAATTGGATATTTCACTGAGTTTTTGTTTATGAACGTTTGTGTATGTGTGTGTGTTATGCTTGACATACCCCAAAATATATAAGAAATATATACCCAAGAATATTAGGCACGTGACTTAAGGCTGCTTTCTACTTCAAAAATAATGAGCCGTGTTTCTATTGATAAAGATTTGAACGAGCGATGACCTATATCCAGCTGTTAAAGATTTAAAGTATGTAAAGTGGTATTTCCACGATACAGAATACACCGTCATAGATACAGATCAATAACGACTGATGAAGCACAACAATTTGACACCTAAATGAAAGTAATCAAATGAATTATGAATGACCAATATTTATTATATAGTATAACACAGGCTTGTATTCAAGTTATCATATACATTATATACAAAAGAAATAAAAGACAAAATAATAATAAAAGATATCAAAATATGAAATTGGCGTAAAGGACAACATGCTTACAATTGATATGTATTTAGAAATACAAATAAAATACATATCTCAATACGACATTAAATTCACATTATTCGAGCATCTATCGTGGTAGCTGCATTATACGACAGAGTGTAGATGTAGTACCGTGACTTCGAATAACTTTGACCATATTCTTTAAGGAGAAAGTCATGAGCCACTTTAGTATACATCAAATAGAAACATATCTCGTAGAGTATGGAATGTAACCTCGTACAATGTGAACCTAATAGCAAAACGAGCCTTTTAAAAGAGAGAATTCACAAGAGCTCGAGGCATAATTCAAAGAACAATGTGTTACTTCAAAATACCTCTCTACGAGTGAGATGTTGAGCGCTGGCCCATCCCATATCAAACATAGACAACTCAAGTATACCCTGTCTTTTAGTTTGTTTTAGTTAATTTTAGTACCTGCTCTTTATGTTGCGCGCTAAACCCAGCCCTCGCTTAGAGGGTATGGACTCACTTTGCAACCTAAGACGGATAACATCGATTGAAAAAAACATTTGCACACTTAAACACGTACCTAAAATCAGAACTTTAAAATGGACAAACAAATGATTCGTTCACTCAACGAGATGGCTGCCTATTTACCGTTTTATTCAGGTAATAATTTTGTAAAGTAAAGAATGGATGAAATCCATTATTACTTTGCCCTGATAGCATGTTGCCTAGGCACATACCACTATCTCGCAGGTGTTAGGGGTGGACGGCGGGTCAAATAAACAAATACTATTGTTACATAAAATAAAAATGTGTATCTAATCCATATAAAAATTACAACTGCAATTTAGTTTCTGATTTACTGTAGACAAAGTAAGGGAGAAGTTACTTTAAGATTGACAAGCCTGCTATAAAAAACAAAATAATCAGTGCGGTCAGACAATTCCCAGACTTCCATAAATAAGTCAAGATGAAGTGATAAAAGTTAACAAATTGCATCTGCAAGGAAATACACACTTACATAAACTTTAATTAATGAGCATTTATACACATTTAACTCATCTCGATCTATAATATTCATGACTGGAATATAAAAAATACAGGATATATCAACACATTTAACTGACGATCGATCATCACACAAAGTGTAACTTCAACGATGGTGATGTAGTGTAAACATTGGTACGAGTTTGCGCATTCACTTGTTTGATTTTGGAAAACCCTTTGAACAATCTTGTTCTTTTCTAAAAAAAATATTGTTTTACCATCTTGCAGGCATTCATTTCATTTACAGTAATATTATACTTTTTTTTAAATGCCCGTATTCCGAAAAGGACACACAGATCAATCATTTTCAATTAAAATCTAAGCCTTTATAATTAGAGATTTGATTATTCTAGGAAAGATTCAGGAAGTTTTCGCCGATTTTATTTGCTTTCTTTTCAAATTTTTACACTTTTTCTTAAGAAATTCATTAGTAATAATTAAGAAAAAACCACATAAATGCATCTTTTTTTTGAATTTACAGTTCAAGTTTAAAATATCACACCTGTATGCAACATTTTATAAAAATCAACAACATGGCCATAATGACAAACTCATTGTAACTTGACATTTAACTTTTCTATTATGTGATAGTTTTCAGATATTTTAACCTCCTGTATGACAAAAGATATACTATTTTTTCAGTCTTATGTAATGTAAATTACGGATATTCATCATTATAGGCGGTAAATAAATTTTGAAAGCTATATATTATCTACACGATATATAATCCAACATCGATGCACGTGTCTTTAGATATAATTGTTAGTATTACTCGTGATAATTTATTTCTAAATAAGAAATGAATCTTTTTTTCAAACATGGACGTTTTATCAGTATGTATCATAAGAATTGTCTATTGTCAAATGCAATTTAAGCAAACATAACTTTTGCGATTTAATAATTGAAACAAATTTGCATCGTTATATTTCTTTAAGGTAAAAACCATTAAAACAATACGATATAATAACTTACGGTGATTTAATTTTCCTCTTTACAGTGTATTTATGCAAGGATTTCTTCCGGGAAAACTACGTACTAATTATTTTTTTTTTATTTAATGGGATTTTGATGAAAAATATTGCCGACTGCTTATTCGTCTTCTTTTTTTTTAATAATTATAGACATTATATTGATATAATCTTCTTCGCATGTCAATATCATTGGCTGAGAGGTAAACTTAGCTATAAGTGTTCCTGACTAAATTAAAACTAGAAAAAGTGTGTCGAACGAAATGAAGTTGAAGAAGTGTTAGATTAAAGACAAAAATCGCTATCTTTTTCTGCGTCTCTTTTCACAAAACACCGTACGGCACCGACTGATAGTACATACTAAAATTTCTTTTTTTCTGGTAAGAAAGTCTGTGAATCTAAGTATTTTTTTTTTGGAATTGAAAGTATAACTCTATAGTGTTCATTACGTTTAAATGTGCGAACTTGCAAAAGAGATGTTTGATAGCAGATTTCAAAATTTAAAAAAATATATTTTAATTTACTGAATTCCGAAAATCAACACGTTTCCTGATAAAAACCATTTACAACTTACTAAGCGGAATAAAATCCCAATACAAACAAGTATTTTCCAAAACAAAGTAAATAACATGAACAAAGAACACAAAACCAACATAATAACTTTTGCTATGTTTTCTACTTTCCTTAAGTAAAATGAATCCGGACCTAACATTACCGAGTCAATATCAAATCTTATACATTTCAGTTTAGGTCTTCTCTTTTTTTACTACTTGAACTAACACGGTACTTGGCAATCAGTGTGTGGAATAAAACTGACGTGCTTTGTACACATATACCCAATGATATGCATATTGCTTCCGAAGACATAGAAACTGCTTACACAGAGTATGTAAAAACAAATCGCGATGTCAAGTAAAAAGTGTGAACTTTCCTGGATTTGAAATGCTAATCTGCATACACTTGATGCAAATGATAACATCATTGGACGGGAAAATGTCATCTATTGATATTCAATAAGGTCTCGAAAAAGAAAACCCAGTATCGATGACTGGTTGATTGTCGGTTACCTAAATTTCACATGTATCAATACTGTAATATACAAAAACGATTTATCAATACTTTTAGAGTATGGAAATACATTCGGGTTATGTTCTTCTCGCATACTGTATGATGGCATGAGTTGATTTTCATATGATTAAGACATAGTCTTTCAATCAGTTTAGTTGAAGTCTGGAGCTGGCCTATCAGTGTAAGCTAGTAGTCATTTGTTAATTTATGTTTATCATTGTCATTTTCCTTTGTTTTTGTTTTTTTTTTGGTTTCGATTACATATTCACACATCGGAATTGAATTCCTTTTGCACTGCTTGTTATTGTGTGTTTTGCGTTCTGTTTGTTTATTCCACAATGACTGGTGATATAGGGGGATGGTTGAAATCTCATAAACATGTCTACCCCAGACGCATTTTTGCAAGTTCGAAGTCAGAAACCTGTAGCCTTTATAACAGATAGGTGTGGTCTTAATCTGTACACAAGTTCAAGTGGAACAGACCTTTCGACCGCTTTCCAATCCAATGGATCAAAAATTGAAACACGTTTTTGCCTACCTGTATTGCTGTATCTACTATTTCTTGAGCGAAACCACAGTTTGGATAAGTTACTTTCCTTTGAGAATAAGTTTTTCCACTTTGCAATGATTTATTTTTAAATTGTATATAAAATCACTAAAACAATATATCAGAGAAATTATTCTATTCAAAAGAACAACTATGACAAATATCTGTTGTAGACATTGCGATTTCGTATTCAGCAATGTAAATAACAAAATTACACTTATTGGCCGTGCCATAAAGTTATATAGTTCATTAGTTCTTTGCTTCATGATGTTAATGTGTTAGCGTAAAAATATACCAATGAGTGGTTGGTGTTCGATTTGGTACTTAGTGTGCCACTGTAATTGCAGATCTCCCAGCACTTGATTTACCGCAGTGGATGAGTCTGAAATTGACTGAAAGATCGCAATTGAGTTAATAAAGTATTGTATAGTTTTTCTTCTTGTTCATATTAAACTGACCGTTTCAGATTAAAATTGGTTTACTACTGTCAAATCTCCATACAAGACTAACGAAATTAGACCTAAGTTAAAAGTCTAATATATTTGTTAGCATATTTACAATCTTGTCTTATCATGTTCTCTCAACTTATGCTGTTTGAGTGTCCTCTTGTTATATGCCAACTATGCAATGCACGAATATAGGTATCCAACGAATACTAATGATTATGCACTTAGCCAAGCAAAAGAGGAGACAAGATAACAAATTGATATTCATAAGACTGAAATCCACAATACCTTAGTTCTACTGTTGCTCTCACTAATTGGTTGACCGATACGATGTGTCGGTGTCTAAACCTACTAGTGACATGTGTTTGCGGTCTCCGATCTTTATATAACAATACCCTAAGCTTATCTGTACCTTTACCAAATGTGTCCTATTCCCATTGTAACGTATTTACTGAGTGTAAATTAGCATGACACGTGATGGAGACAAAGTAGGAAACAGGTACCCATTCGATGCACCTGGTCTCGTTCCTTTTAGAGTGCGTCCAATTCCTTCAGTTTCTGTTTTTTACCTTGGTGTTTTCCTTTTCTGATCAATTTGAGATACCTGAAAATTGGGAACTACTAACACTTTTTTTTGAAGGGGTAAGATGTCGTGTTCGAGAACATTATTTTCAAATCAAATTCAAATAATTATTTCGAAACAAAAGCGATAAGCATCATTACCTTACTGTTAGTAATAATAAAAGTTCAATGATAAATTAATATTGATATTAAAAGACCTCCTTACAAAAAAGGATGTTAACTTTAAATAAGGCTAGCAATGAATAAAATTGTATTTAAACCAAATATATACTACAGCCTGTTAGAAAATCAATCTGAATGTATTGAGATAAATAACTGGCACCCGATTAAAATTGAATTTATGGAAAAAAAAACTTATATATGATTGAAAGAACATTTAATTAAAACAATTCATTTGATGTACATTACTCAAAGATCAAAATTGCGAACAGACAACATTTAATAACTTTGGCTTTACAAATAACAAGCAGTGTGTTTGCCTTACTATTGAATGTTTTGGCAACCTTTAATTATAATCAAAACAACTTACAGTGCACAACCAAAGTATCTATTAGTCAAAATAAAATCTTGATGACGATTGAATTAATCACTTTTTTACAGCCGGCGATTCAAAGCTAATATACTTAACGACGGTCTAGTCATCAATAGGTCAAAAATAGCAGTAGGGCTATCAATGGTTTGCATACAATCAAGCAAACTTTGCTTCTGTTTTTATCTAAGCATTTCAAGATGTAACTACGACTGACGGAAATATGAAGACTTGGCATCTACATGCTAAATGAAGCAGCAAATAAAGGTCAGGGAAGATGGGTCCTTACGTTCCATCGTCTTCACAGCTTGGTTTTCAATGTTAAACTGAACTATTAAGATTAACGGCAAATCTATTACATGCTCGTATTAGCATAAAAACAGAAGTAAAGGACGACTAGATTTGAAAAGTCTATCAGTACATAAATATATAAAATCAATCAACTATATGAATTTTAATCAGTTCGAATGTTACTATTTAAAACAAAGTAGAAACAGGACAAACATTATGTCGAGTTTGGAATGTTTGCCACGTAGATATCAGATCACAAAATTAAAAACTAATATAAATCGAATAAGAAAACATACCTCAGATGTTATTATAACATTAGTCTATCAACATTTATATATTTTGATTTTTGTCTAATATATTTGCATGAGGACTCCAAATTCCTTTTAAAAAGTGTGTATAAACATGATCTATATGTATAACTTGCATCTTTTGAGATATTTTGTTAAAAGCTAAGGAATTTCTCGAAAAAAAGTATTTTGCTACGTGATGGAATGTGTCCGAAAATACATTTCGGGGTAACGCATTGGCTCATATCTAGTGTGTCAAAAAAACGTATGTGTAAAATTGACTTTCTAGACCAACGATGTCATTTTTGACAGGTTGATCGATTAAGTCATATCAAAAGTGACTTTTTTAACAGATTAGTCAAGATTGTATTTTCATGTATCAGTTAAATTTAGATAATATTATTGGGCAACAAACTACCTTTATTTCGCCTCTGGAAAAATCCTTATTCTTCATTTATTTTGTTTACTCTTTGTTTTAATTTGTGATTGTCTATGAACCCATGAAATTAATAAGTATTGATAAAAAAAGATCTGCGGTATGTGTTGTGGGATAGTAGACAAAACACAAAAAAACCTAACAATATCTACATTCAAAAATAAACACATGTCTTTAAAATATGTAATTTCAAGCTATAGATATATCTGTGACCAGTAAAACTTGCGAATCAATTAGTGAGCAATTATCAAAGATCTGCTTTTAACATTTAATATTACAAATGACAAACACCAAAGGCTAATAGATATTAGAAAAGTGTTTTGTTAAATTCAATTGAAAACGATATCAAAGACACACAAAGATAATTGATAAAAACAGTTTATATTTCAAACTATTTTTATTGCAAAAAAACAAAATAATTAGAGGGTTCAAACCTGTGTTCTATCGTGGAGTTCTTCGTGCTACCATACTGCTGTCAATGAACCGTAGGAACAATCACTTTCGATTGACTATATTTTACAGTAACTGACCGATCCACGCGAATTGACTGATTATCATATGGTTATCCTTTTTAAGGATGTACTTAGATGAAATTAAAACAATCTAGAATTTAAAATTGATACTATAAGTCAGAAGAGCATTCGTTTAGAAACAAAATAACCTAAAAATGTGATAGGTTATGAAGCTCCTTTTTCGAGATATTCAATTTTAAAAAAAAGTGATGGGAAAAGGCTGACTCGGACTTTTACCATATATTTGCATTGGTATTATCTGGGTCTCAAATCGAAAGACAAGAAATCTAGAATCTGCTTTAGTTTTGGTAAATGACCTTTTATGAGCTATTGAGGGCTTCTATGAAAAGAAACATGGGTGTTATTGAGGAAAATATTCAAAAGTTAAAAGTTAGTATATGGAATCAAAAATATCACTTTGTTACAATGAATGTTTTTACAAGTTTTCCATTAGAAGGGCACACTAACTGGCTTTGGTCAAACCTCTTTTAGTTTGCTTCCTGGCAACGTTTATTACTCACACGTACGTCCTGTCTCCTACTAGATTTGTTCATAAACTAATCATATTCTAATGAACAAACACTTTAAAGTAAAAACCACTTTTATTTATCTTGCATTCATTTCGTATACAAAATCAAAATATATCTACATTCAACTATCATGACAATAAACAACTGTCTTGAAGGTATGAATTCCACACTATATGTCGCATCCGGCTTGTCCATTTTGTGAATACATGTGAGACCTACAACCAAAGATCTGCATGCATTGCTCCAAATAACAAACAACCTTTATTTTGCCTCTGGAAATTCCTTCTTCGAAACTACTTTATATCTCCTACTAGATTATAATAAACTAATACCGTGGATATTTTACATGAACGTTACATTTTGAAAAGAAACCATTTTGTTTTTATCTTTCATTTATTTTGTTTACTCTTTGTTTTAATCTGTGATTTTCTATGAACCCATGACATTACTTCTGATAAGTATTAATAAAAAGAGATCTGCGGTATGTGTTGTGTGATATAAAACCAACCACATACAAACCTAACAAAATCTACATTCAAAAACAAACAACTGTCTTTAAAAAATGTAATTTGAAGCTATAGATATACCTGTGACCAGTAAAACTTCTGAATCATTTAAACAGCAATTATCAAAGATCGGCTCTTAACATTTTATACTAAAAACGACAAACACTGAAGGCTCATTAATATTTAAAAAGTGTATTGTTAAATTCAATGGAAAACGATATCAAAGACACACAAAGATAATTGATCATAACAGTTTTATATTTCCAACAATTTCTATTACAAAAACAAAATACTTAGAGGGTTCAAACCTGTGTTATATCGTGAAGTTCTTTGTGCAACCACAGGGCTCTCAATGAACAATAGGAACACTCACATTTGATCAACAATATTTTACAGTAACTGACCACTCCACGCGAATTGACTGATTATCATATAGTTTTTTTTTATTTCAAAAGTAAAAAAGTTAGTATTTAGAATCACATATATCACTTTGTTACAATAAATTGTTTTTACTAGTTTTCACTTACAAGGGCAAACTAACAGGCTTTCGTCAAACCTCTTATAGTTTGCTTCCTGGCAACATGTATTCCTCACAAGTACGTCCTGTCGCCTACTAGATTTTTCCATATTTCGAATATTGATAATTTAATGAACATCAAGTTTAAAGTAAAAACCCCTTGCATTTATCTTGCGTTTTTTTCTTTCAATCTTTGTGTGTGATTTTATATAAATCCGTGAAACTTATTTGAATAAGAATCGATGAATGGATATCTGCGGTTTAGGTATACAAAATCAAAATATATCTTCATTCAGCTATTATACAATAAACTGCTGTTTTCAAGCTATGTAATTGCAACCTATTTTTCGCATCCGGCTAGTCCAATTTATGAATATATTTGATACCGACAACCAAAGATCTGAATTCATTGCTCCAAATGACAAACCCATAAGACATTGGATATCAACAATGGATTTTATTTAAGCATTTATGGAAGATGATATCAAAGACAAAATTTCAAAGATAATTGTCCAAAAATTTCATATTAGGAAAAAAATATATGGTTCAAACCTTTGTTCTTTCTTACTGCCATTATACTGGTGTCAAGGAACCATTGGAATTCAATCAATTAAAGTTAAAATAACTAACCAATCCTCGAAATGACTGATGATCAGATAGCGAACCTATTTATACTTTTTACGTATACATGTAAATATTTGGTTATAGTCATAAAAACTAAATTGTTAAAATTACTAATCTTGTATCAAAGAAATTCCTTTAACTATCATACTGCGTATTAAGAGTTTAAGATATGAAAAGGTCAAATTTGATCAACTAAATTTTATAATAACTGACCAATCCTCCAAGTGACTGATTATCAGATAGCTCATGTATCTATCATCCTCTTGAAATGCAAATATTTAATTGCAATCATCAATATCAACTTGCTAAAATTTCAGGTTTCATATCAAAGAATTTTCCAGATCTTTTTACTGTTTATTACAGTTTAAGGTACGGAACGGCCAATGCGATCAAATGCATTTTATAATAACATACCACTCCTCAATATGACTGATTATAAGATTGCTCACTTATTTATCCTCCTCAGGTAGAAACGTCATATTTTTAATTATCATCATCAATACTAACTTGTTAAAACTTCAGGTTTTATATCAAATAATTTCCCTGGTCTGTTTTACTTCATATATGACAGCTTAAGGGCATCCGATACAGTCTCAAGGGAGTTAACTATTGGCGCGACGTTATGTAAAGCGTTCGAAATCCCACAAAACGTCACTTTGGGCGGGACGTCATGCGTGTAATTTTCCGTGATAAAAAACACTTTTGAACGGTATTTAGTATAAACGATGCTTTAACTTAAATATTTTTTACACACGTCAACTTCTAAGGCTTTAAGATTGGTGCTTTTGATTCTTACATTTTGATGATATATATAAAATCATAAGAAATTAAACACTTATTACTGTTTCTGCTGTTCCTCGTCTTGAAGCTTTTGTGAGGTCTTGAACAAAGTAGTCAACAAGATATCGTATAGTTAGCAATCTTAAGACGACTGACTCTTTTGGTGTTAACATAATGCATGCAAATTATCATTTTTATTAACATTCATCTCTGATAGAGTCTTGGTTTGGATCCGTTTTTCTGACAGCACATAAAAATAGCTTTGCGGCGCATTTTAGTAACAAGCAAGGTCAATATCAAACTGTGTCAAGTTTCATATCGAAAGTTTAGGTTCATTCATTGTAATTCCACATCAACACTTAAAAAGAAGTAAATTTATTTATGTCGAATATGAGAGAACGCAGTAATAATGGTATGCCGCAATTATCATCGATGATACACCTTTTAAGATAATATATAGTAATTTACTTGGAAAATTACACTAGAATGAAATGATTCCGATTTTAATTGAAACTTTTGCAAAAAAAAAACAAGAAATACTGGTTATTACTAGGAGAATGTATGCAATATACAATATAGTAGTACAAAACCAAAAGAGGTAGGGCCAGTTTTCCATAAATGTATTACACACTGATAGTCCTTTTTTAAAGTTCTTTAAATCTGTCAAAAAATCATCACAACTATACTTTGAGGTTTCTACAACATTATATGGTATTTCTGAACATTTATTAACCAGATTATAAATGCTTTAAGTGACTTGCTTTAAAATTGTAACTTCGGACGGTAAATGTTGGATATTTGGGAGAAAAATAAAAAGGACACAAAAACCAAAGATGCATGTTTAGGTAACATGTCACGTGTTTCAGATATAAATTCAATCATTTTTGCCAGATCAAAAATTATGAAATATTTCAAAATCATTGTAAAGTTTTCATTAACTGTAATCATTCAACCGAATAACAATTTGAAATTTTGAATAAATGTGAAATTATCAAACGTGATTAAAAAGTAAATAAAAGGATGTTTTGGGGGTATGTCAATGAAACAGCAGCCCATCAACCAAAAAAAAAAACCATCTAGAGGTCAACATAAAGTCTTCAACAATACACGAGTGGGTACAGTTCCGACATGTTTACCTCTAAATTGCCGCCAGTCTTTAAATTCAGCCGTAAAAAATCCAACAGTCCGCAGTAACTATACCTGAGATGTTTCAGAACAGAATAAAAGAGAGAAGTATTTATGATACACATTTTCCCAAAACAATATTATTGTAATGTAGCTCTTTATAAGCAGTATATAAACACTTGAAAAATGTCGTCGATGACCTTGCAGGGATAATTGGCGGGAAACCTCTAGATTGTCAGCCAGCGATGTCGTGGATTTTTGCGCTAACGATAAGGATACCAAGGGGGGGGGGGCAATTTTTAGGATAAATCGCGTTTTATCTTCGACTCCAACACGGTGACATATATTTTTCATTTGCTATTTGAAGAAAGCACGACAAAAGACAGTTAATGTAGAAAAATCATAAAAATTACATTACAAGAACCCTTGACTTCCAAATTTTAAGGTAAAAAACATATCCAACTTTAAGCATCTTATCCGTATATTTAAGCATGGCTTGAATAAATAACTACTCATTCTTGATGGCATTTATGTTTCCCTTATTGTCACTTATCACAGCTTCATATTGATTCCAATCTTATAAATTTATGACGAAAAATATCTACTTAAACTTTGCTTAACTTTTTACTAAAGTGCTAAAATCCCAAATTTTCAGCCTCAATTTTCTCGAAAACAAAAACGGTGACCTTTGTTTTATTTGGTGATTTCTTGTATAACGTGTTCAGGGCTACAACATATTTAAAATTATAAAAATGACAATATAACGTGAAATGGAAGCCCTTAAGATATGAAATATATTTTCCATTGACTGTGTATCGGTATTTGAGCTAGAAAGAGATTTAAAATTTAACTAGGGTATGGATAAGGGACTTTTATTTGTTCATTCTTTAATTTTTATACTATTTTTTTCGATTCTTTATTTATTTTACCAGTTATTCTCTATTCTGTATACTTTAGCAGCACATTATGCTTTATTCTTTATTTTCGTTGCCTATTTTTGTCTATTCTGTTTTTCTAAACATTAATTCTGTAGTTTTTGCAGATTGTTTCCTATTCTGGGAAATCTAAGCAAGACCCTCTGAACACTACAATGACAACAACGGATTTCCATTACATCTTTGAATGTTCATGCCAGAAATCAGAAACAATTTCCACTAGCGAAAATGAGTTATTAATTATTTGTAATATATGTTCCGAATTAAATAGTTCATAACAAATACTTTAGTAATATGGATAGAATTGTTCTCGCTAATGAAAAGACATAACTTTCTATATAAGTATTTGGTCACGCAATGCTCTTCAAAATCATTTTTTTATAACAAATGAATAACATTGAGAATGGAAACGCCGAATGTTTCAAAGTGACATGTACCCGACTAAAGAGCAGAAAACTCTCCAAGGCCACCGATTGGTCTTCAACACTTGAGTGAATCAGTATTATTTCCAAAACAAGCCATCTTAAATGACTTGACAACAGTGTCGTAACCATATCCCCTTTTAAATAAGTCTGTTTCAAGGTTTATTTAGCATTTGGGGGGAATGATAACATGTGAAAAATCTGAACGTATAGTATGTCTACACGTTGATTAATATTTACGAGTTATGTCTTTTCACGGACGATAACATTTAGTAAAGATTTGACAAGTTTATGATATCGAAAACCCTGGTGTAATAATTTTTCAGTACTACACAGATTTATTTTTTTAAAATCAAATACATTGATACGTACACGAGCGAATCGAACAAGTTGAGATATACAAACTTCATAATATGGTGCCAAGGGACGCCACCATCTGACAATGGATAATTAATAAAAGGAAATGAAAAATCATCTCTTATTTAATTTTATCTTGAATAATACTGAAATGTTGGTTTTTTTTCTTGCAAGAATGTCTGTGAAAATGGTCGCTTGAAGTTGAAGTTTGAAACACAAAATTAAATATTCCTTCAAAAATGAAATTGTAATCCTGTGTAACTCTATACAACTTTCAAATGTGTATAACATCAAATGTGCCTATTTCGTATATTTAAAAGGGATGTGTGTGATAGCAAACTTAAAAAAAAACCAAAAAATATATAAATGGAATTGCGTAAATCTACATATGTTCTCGTAATAACTATTTACAACTCATTGAATCGACAAAATCGAAAACTTACGAAAATCATAATACAAAATAAGAATTTCCCACAAAAAAATAATAAACAGGAACAAAGACAACAAAAACAACGCTATAGCTTGCTGCTTTCTTTAATCAAAATGCATTCTAACCTAATATTACTGAAGACATTTTGAAATATAAATGTTACCAACACTTGTGAATCAATTAATGAACAATTATCAAAGATCTGCTTTTAACAGTTAATACTAAAAATAACAAACAGTAAAGTTTCATTAATATTAAAAAAAGTGTTTTGTTAAATTCATTAGAAAAAGATATCAAAGACACACAAAGATAATTGATCATTACAGGTAAATGACCTTTTATGAGCTATTGAAGTCTTCTATGACAAGAACAATTGGTGTTATGGAGGAAAACATTTTATCCTGCATCGTAGGAAAAGAACCAAGGATTCAGAGCATCTGACAAAACAATCCTTAAGCTGACCCAAGTCCAACATGTATACATCCTCAAGTCTTTTTTAATTCAAAAGTTAAAAGTTAGTATTTAGAATCACAAATATCACCTTGTTACAACGAATGTTTTTGCCAGTGTACATTACAAGAGCACACTAACTGACTTTTGTCAAACCTCTTTTAGTTTGCTTCCTGGCAACATTTATTACTCACAAGTGCGTCTTGTCTTCTACTAGATTTTTCCATAAACTATTGATATTCTAATGAATATAAAGTTTAAAATAAAAACCACTTTTATTTATCTTTCGTTTACAAAATCAAAATATATCTACATTCAACTCTCATGACAATAAACAGCTGTCTTCAAGCAATGAATTGCAAACTATATTTCGAATCCGCCTTGTATCGTGAATATATTTGAGACATACAACCAAAGATCTGCTTTCAATGCTCCAAATGACAAACTACCTTTATTTTGCCTCTGGAAAATCCTTCTTCTTCAAAATCACTTTCGATCTACTACTAAATTCTAATAAACTAAGAACGTGGATATTTTACATAAACGTTAAATTTTAAATAGAAACCAATTTTTTATCTTTCATTTATTTTGTTTACTTTTTGTTTTAATTTGTGATTTTCTATGAACCCATGCCATTAATTCTGATAAGTATTGATTAAAAGAGATCTGGAGTTTGTGTTGTCGGATATTAAACCAAACACACAAAAACCTTACAATATCTACATTCATAAACAAACACCTGTCTGTAAAATATGTAATTCCAAGATATTGACATACCTGTGACCAGTACAACTTCTGAATTATTTAAACAGCAATTATCAAAAGATCTGCTTTTAACATTTAATAATACAAATAACAAACACTAAGTGTTCATAAATATTAAAAAATTGTTTTGTTAAATTCAATGGAAAACGATATCAAAGACACACAAAGATAATTGATCATAATAGTTTTATATTTCCAACAATTTCTATTACAAAAACAAAATAATTAGAGGTTTCGAACCTGTGTTCTATTGTGAATTTCTTTGTGCAACCATACTGCTGTCAATGAAGCAAAGGAACACTCACTTTCGATCAACTATATTTTAAAGTAACTGAACACTCCACGCATATTGACTGATTATCATATAGTTGTCCTTTTAAGGATGTACTTAGGTGAAACTAAAACAATCTAGAATATAAAATTGATACTTTAAGCATGATAAGTCAGAAGAGCATTAGTTTAGTAACAAAATAAGCTATCTTTTGATAGGTTATGGAGCTCCTTTTCGAGATATTCAATTTTTTTTAAAAGTGGCGGGAAAAGGCTGACTCGGACGTTTACCTTATATTTGCATTGGTGTTATCTGAGTCTCAAATCGAATGGAGAAATCTAGAATCTGCTTAAATTTTGGTAAATGACCTTTTATGAGCTATTGAAGTCTTCTCTGAAACGAAAAATGGGTGTTATGGAGGACAATATGTAACCCTGTATCGTAGAAAAATAACCAAGGATTCTGAGCATCTGACAGACAAATCCTTATTCTGACCTAAGTACATCATGTGTACATCCTTAAGTCTTTTTTAATTCAAATGTTAAAAGTTAGTATTTAGAATCACAAATATCACCTTGTTACAATTAATGTTTGTTTACAAGTTTTCCATTACAAGGGCACACTAACTTGCATTTGTCAGACCTCTTTTAGTTTGCTTCCTGGCAACATTTATTCTTCACAAGTACGTCCTGCAGTTTGTGTTGTCGGATATTAAACCAAACACACAAAAACCTTACAATATCTACATTCAAAAACAAACACCTGTCTGTAAAATATGTAATTCCAAGATATTGACATACCTGTGACCAGTACAACTTCTGAATCATTTAAACAGCAATTATCAAAAGATCTGCTTTTAATATTTAATAATACAAATAACAAACACTAAGTGTTCATAAATATTAAAAAATTGTTTTGTTAAATTCAATGGAAAACGATATCAAAGACACACAAAGATAATTGATCATAATAGTTTTATATTTCCAACAATTTCTATTACAAAAACAAAATAATTAGAGGGTTGAAACCGGTGTTCTATCTTGAAGTTCTTTGTGCAGCCATACTTCTGTCAATGAACTTTCGATCAACTATATTTTACAGTAACTGACCACTCCACGCGAATTGACTGATTATCATATAGTTATCCTTTTAAGGGTGTACTTAGGTGAAATTAAAACAATCTAGAATTTAAAATTGATACTTTAAGCATGATAAGTCAGAAGAGCATTAGTTTAGTAACAAAATAAGCTAAAACTTTTGATAGGTTATGCAGTTTCTTTTCGAAATATTCAATTTTATTTTAAAAGTGGCGGGAAAAGGCTGACTCGGACTTTTACCTTATATATGCATTTGGTATTATCTGAGTCTCAGATCTAAAGAAAAGAAATCTAGAATCTGCTTAAATTTTGGTAAATGACCTTTTATGAGCTATTGAAGTCGTCTATGAAAAGAAAAATGGGTGTTATGGAGGAAAATATTTTACCCTGTATCGTAGAAAAATAACCAAGGAGTCCGAGCATCTGACAAAAAAATCCTTAACTTGACCCAAGTACATCATCTGTACATCCTTAAGTCTTTTTTCAATTCAAAAGTTAAAAGTTAGAATTTAGAATCACAAATATAACATTGTTACAATAAATGTGTTTTACAAGTTTTCCATTACAAGAGCACACTAACTGGCATTTGTCAAACCTGACAATATCTATTCTTTAGAAGTACGTCCTGTTTCCCACTAGATTTTTCCATAAACTATGGATATTCTTATGAACATGAAGTTTAAAGTAAAAACCACTTTTATTTATTTAGTGTTTATTTCGTTTACAAAATAAAATTATATCTACATTCAACTATCATGACAATAAAATGCTGTCTTCAAGCTATACATTGCAAACCATATTTCTCATCAGGCTTATACAATTTGTGAATACATTTGAGACCTATAACCAAAGATCTGCATGCATTGCTCCAAATGACAAACTACCTTTATTTTGCCTTTAGAATATCCTTCTTCAAAAATACCTTCCATCTCCTACTAGATTCTAATAAACTAAGAACGTGGATATTTTACATGAACGTTAAATTTTGAATAGAAACCATTTGTTTTTCATCTTTCATTTATTTTGTTTACTTTTTGTTTTAATTTGTGATTTTCTATGAACCCGTGAAATTATTTTATTTTTCTATGTTTAGATAGCACATCGCTTATTGTCAATATCAGGAAGGAGAATGATTTTCCATAATAAAAGAAGAAGTATTTAAAGTTCGAAAAAAATATACTAGCTAATTGAGGTAAACACATGTTTGTTTCCGAAGTCAAACTTATTTACAGTTTGAAGTCATGTTGATATGGAAACATGACTTTGCAACTAAATCGATTGCAACATTGAAATATGTAACCATCGTTTGGAAACACTTGGTGTCTTTGTGTGTGATATAAACGAACTGATATAGTGCAGCTGCTTTTTATTTTGTTTAAAAACGTGTTAGACAAGTTAAATATGTTAAGAAGTTTAATCTCGTTAGTAATTCGAATGAAAGCTGCTTTGAGGGTTTTCAAAGTGAGCTTTTAAAACACAAATGCAGGTAATTGTGTATGTAAAAACATTATTAGTAGTTGTGTTATTAAATAAATGAAAGATTGAATACCCTATCTGACCTCATCAGATCATTCGCTTTTTTAGGTAGTGTTCGTTTTCATGCTGAATTTTGTGGACAGTTGTTCGTCTGTTGGACTTTTATTTTATTTTGTTCTTGGTTTTGTCTAAGTTTCTTTGATTCATGGTTTGGGATTTTTACTTAAAAGACATTAAGTTGCAGTATTGAAATCGCCAAAAAATTCGCCTCACAGTAAAGTAATGAAGATTAAACGTAATAAGACACATATCTGCGAAAATAAGTTGAATTGCAATCATGATTCATTTAACCACAACTTTTAAAACTTTCATTACTAAAAAAGAGGCAAAAGATATCAAAGGGACATTCAAACTTATAATTTGAAAACAAACTGACAAAGCCGGGGCTAAAAGACGACCTAAAGAAAAGCAACATTATACGAACACAACATATAAAAAAAAACAAAATTGAGCAACACAGACCCCACAAAAACTGGGGGCGAACTAAGGGCTCCAGAAGGAAAAGCAGACCTTGTTCCATGTGTGGTACCCGTCTTGTGGCTCATGTAATTACTAACCCGGTGATAAGTCTAATCGGTAGGTGACATTCGAGGCAGAGAGGACGGTATTGTGAATACGTCGATGGGAACATATCCGTGGTCATCTGTGAATCAGATATTCCATAACGATCAAACAACTCGTAATGGCGTTCATAAAATTTGCAAAGGGATGATTTCAACTTTGCATTTTGAACTCTGGTTCATAAGCTTCCTTGTGAGCAGCAACCCACTATCAAGGCAATCATAAAAGTAAATGCAAGCTCTAGAATAACGTATCAACTACTAGTATGAGATATATACTCCACGTGCAGGCGTTGCAGGAATGTTGCGACATAGTAATGGAAAGTTCAAAACTGGGAAGCTGAAATCATCTCTTTTGTCGTACAATTTGTTCTCAAACGACCTTCATCGTCGATTTCAAGATGTAAGTGAAGATATATGGTATAGTTCACTGTACCTGTTGTGTCTTTTATTTTCAGTTGCGATGGGATATACGCGTGCAACATTATCAAAAGCTTTGCATTATTCAGTGACAGGACATCATTTCTATAGTGAAAGTGAAGTTTATAGATAATGGTTGCTTCTTTGCTTTCGTTTTAAGAAGCTCTTGCATGATGTCAGCCTCGTGCGAATAAAAGAACAAGTCATTCAAAATAT
This sequence comes from Mytilus californianus, assembly GCF_021869535.1. Lineage (NCBI taxonomy): Eukaryota > Metazoa > Mollusca > Bivalvia > Mytilida > Mytilidae > Mytilus > Mytilus californianus. The sequence continues at coordinate 41,456,111 of NW_026262712.1, forward strand.
TTAGGAAGTCTAGTTGTAACTAGAGTCATTGCGAGTAAATGGAAATTTTTCAACAGAATTATTCTTTTTCGATGAATGTATGAATTTCAACAATTAACAATGCAGTTTAAGCAGCCAAGAAGACAAGTTTTCTAATGTGTATACTGGTATTTGAATTCTTTTCATTAATTTTGCTTTTATTTTGTTTTGTCTATATTTTCAATTTCTTTTTTATGGTTTACATTATATAAATAAAAGGTGTTTCACTACATCAATGTTTATAATGAAACTACAAATCAAACAAAAAGAAAAGTCAAAAGATGTTTATTTTAGTCTGACATTAGAATGCACATTGCAATGTCGCTGTTTCGCCCCTTAATTTCAAGCAATCGTATGATGCTTGCATACATATTGTTTTTACTTTAAATTTTCACGTTCTTCAGAATGTGTTTCTTTAATCTTATATTGACAACATACAATATTTTAAAAAAGATGTTGTGCTTAAAAGCTGTGTTTACGCAGATGGTGGTATTTTGGGGAACTGTATGAGGTGTTACGATTTACTGTTTGATGTGAAGTAAGCATAATTATAGGAAATTGATGATATCAAAACTTCTTTAATACTTATTACAGGGTTTCACTTAGTTTAAAGTGATAATCAGTTGCATCAGAAACAACAATTTGGGTTTTTCCTCATTTTGTGAACTTTTACTCGAATTTCAGGAAACATTTGCTGTTTATCAAAAACACGTGTTGAATATTTAAAAATGCGTTTGGCAAATGACTGTTAATCTCTCTGCTACAAGTTTAAATTGCTTGCATACATTAATTTATTATATAGAAGTAAGAATATGCAATCAAGCTGACATCTTGGAAAATATGCACTTATTCGTCCTTGACCTTTGCATTTGATTTGACAGAAATTGCACCGTACGAATTTTTTACGAACGGGCAAAACAGATAGTACATATGTTTAGCTTTCGAATGATATATAATTAATGTGTGTTAGGTGGGTGCATTAAAAAGTTAATTTTGTGGTAAAAGTCACTCCATTATATTACGCCTTTCATTATTTATGTTCATGTTTCACGTATTCTCATGATATTCACTAACACATGCATCCAACGAATACTATTAATTATACTCTAATCACAGCTCAAGAGAGGGTGACATATCAAAAGTCGATGCTAAACTGACAAAGCAATGGACAAATGCAAACACAGGTATACAAAGCACGGCATAAACACCTTAACAAAAAGTGAGGCGATCTCAGATGCCTTTGAAGGGTTGGCAGACCAAGCTCCACATTTGACATTCATTGTTATTAACGGATTTTCAGCATTACATTTTTAGATTTCGCATTAATATTAAGCATGAAAAGGTACGGACAAATGTATAAACTAATAAATGATTTAATCGGAAATTGTACTAATCCTTAAAAAGCATTAACCACGACCTACATAACATTCGCAAACAAATGTGTTTAAAACTTCTCAAAAATTACCTAAAGGCCCATGTATTTTTGCACTATACGGACTTCATTAGCAGGGGTGTGCTTTCAATACAAAACAGGAGGAACGACTGAAATTGACACTACATAACTTTTACGTTCACTACCACACATTGGTTTAGGTGTCGGTGTGTCAACTCACTAACGACAATTTTTTTTTTGCGGTCTTTGCTATTTAAATACAAATACAGTCGTCTGATCTGTAATTTTACAGAATATTTCGTTTTTTTCCCCATTTTGGCATTTTTACTACGTGTAAATGTGGATGGCGGCTGGTGCATACAAATCAGGAGATACGTCCTATGTCGATGCATGCGATTTCGCTTCTTTTGGAGTTTATGATATTCCCTTGTGTTCTGTTTGTCACCTTATTTTTTTTCCCTTTTGATTAATCTACGTTGCTTGAAAATCAGTAAACTACTGTCAAACTATTGAAAGAGTAATATTACGAAACATTATACACGTTAAGAGGACTTTTTTTTAAACAAAGAGATCAAATAAAGGAAGCTATTTAAATAGGTTGAATTTTTTTTTCTCTGTCAGTTCCCATCCTTCATCCCCATTATTCACGAAGAAATGTCACCCATTCAATATAAAGAAGGAAACAATATTACCTCTTGGTAAGAATTTTAAGACATTTACATATCTACAAGGTCTATATATATATTTTTGTGTTAATTACAGCCGTTATTTCTCGAGAGTTATTGTAACATGTATTTGATCTTTCTTAATTACATCAATCATTGGCTCAAATTCTAAATAGCAAAAACGGATTATTTCCACTATAAAATTTCTTAATGTCAACCGTATTCAATTGTATCTTTTCAATATGACTACCTGTTCATTGATAACAGTATGTTGCGTTTTAAAAAAAAGTATTATCTTTCAATTTTTACAGGAAGCATTAGATAAGAAGTGTCGTCTTTCGTATAATAAAACAAGATGCAAAATAGGATGGCAGGTGTTTAAATATTTGTTCGCAATTTTGGATCCTTGGTTTCAAGATATTACTATCAATCATTCATTATTAGAATGAAATACGAAATAAAACAAGAAGTGCTTATAAATGTATTCAACGTACACTAGAACTTAACCTAAAACAAACTTTCAAGATTGAAACAAACTTCAAATTGTCGTTCAAAAGTATAGAATAAAATAAAACATGTTAAGTTAAGGAACGAAAAAACCTTTAGAATAAGAAATTACAATTCTATAATAGTTGTTCTATTTTCGAAATACAGTTTAGTTGAATTACATTTTATATTTGAAAGTACAATGCTGATCTTGAAGATGCATAACATTCAAAGACATGTTTACAAAATGTTGGATAGTAACCTCAGCTAATGTAAAAGTGAACAGTTAAAATACAAGTCAAATATATTATATGTTCATATAAGCGTAATAAAAGCACTGAAGGACGACTCGATTTGTCAAGTTCGTCATTACACGTATATGTTAATTCATTAAACTAATAGAATTTTAGGTAAATCAAATTTTAATATTTCAAATAGAATAGAAACAAGCCAAACAGGAAGTAAAAAGTGTACAGTATTAACCAAATGCAACGAATGCAAATATTGTATTTTGATTCGTTGTCAAACAAATTGATTAATCTTTTGTGGACGCGTTTCACAAAGATCAGTTGGTATTCTTATAAAAACCAACATTGGTGCACATATCACCTTAACAGTTAAAACTAATATCTGATGTATGTTTTGCTTACGAAGGAGATAGCAATCACTGTTATAGAAAATGCTTCATCCTAAAAGAAACAACAAAAAGCGTTTATCTATACAAATCTAGCACCGAATATCAATTCGAGATTGGCAAAATAAATTAAATAGCATATGTTATTTTTTTTTTCTTAAATAAAAAAAAGACATAAAGTGTTTTTTTTTAACGTAGAAATACCTTATCATCAGAACTAATTCATGAGTCTCCATGTAGTCAGTTCTAATACTTCCGTTGAAAAATGTAGCATAGGAGTCGCCGAAAAGATTATAAAATAATAGAAACAATATAAATTTACTTACAAAAAATCCTTTAGATGTTAATAAAACATCAGTTCATCATTATATATTTTGAGATTTGCCTAACATGTTTGCCTGAGGGCTTCAAATGTCTTCAGTTTTGTATAACACTACTAAATCTGCCAAAATTGACTCTCTAAGAACTTGTAACTTAATATCAAATACTAGACAAGGCTAAACAAAACAAAAAATTGGTACACGATGGAAACTTATCTAAAATACATTGTTGGGGTAAAGTTTAGGCTCGTATCTAGTTTGTCAAACCTGCATGTGTTAAACTGCCGTAAGACACCAAATATGCCATTGTGTAAGTGATATCAAGAGTGACCTTTCTGCACAAATGAGAACAAATTGTACTAACATTTTCATTTATTAATTTATTTTACATAATTCTTAAAGGCTTTATTGATTTGTACCATTTTTGCAATTTTAATAGGCAACGCACCTCCATTAGTTTGCATCTGGACAATCTTTATTCTTCAAAATTACTTTTTGTGTCCTTCTAGATTCCCTACATTTCGAATGTAGTTATTTGTGATGACCGTGAATTTGAAGTAAAAATCAAATTGTTGTTTCTTGCATTCATTTGTTCTCTCTTTGTTTGAATTTGTAATTTTCTATGGATCCATGAAATTAATTTAAATAAGTATCGATAAAAGGAAATCTGCGGTATATGTCACGAGACGATAAAACAAAGACACATCAACATTAAACAATAAACAGGCGTCTTTACAATATGTAATTGCAATAAAAATAAAAATTGTGAATGAATTAACGATCAATTATTAAAGATCTGCTTTGAACATTTAATACTCCTGATGACACCAAAGGTTCATGAATTTTACAAAAAGGCGTCATGCTTGACGATAATAAACACAAACTTTCAAAGATAATTGTCCATAACATATTTTTATTTCCGATAATTATTATTAGAAAATCAAAATAACTAGTTTTATTCAAACCTTTCTTTGTGTTCTTGTTGCAATCAGACTAGTGTCAATGGCCCGTCGAAACGGTCAAAATCGACACACTAAAGTTTATAATAACTGACCACTGAACGCGAATGGAATACTTATCATCAAGCTCACTTTTTAAGTCTGTTTTTAAATTAAAAATATACATAGAAATTATTTAGAATCATCAATATCTACTCCTTATAATGAATGATTTTTACTAATTTCGCATTGTCAGGGAACACTTAAAAGTTAAACAACAAAAATACCGAACTGAAAGAAGAATTTAAAACGGAAAGTCCCTTATCAAATGGCAACATCAAAAGCTCATACACATCAAACGAATGAAAAACAAGCTTCATATTCCTGACTTGGTACAGGCATTTCCTTATGTAGAAAAATGGTGGATTAAACTGGTTTAACAGCTAGCTAAACATCTCACTTGTATGACAGTCGCAAAAAATGTCATCATATTGACAACAATGTGTGAACAAAACAGACATGTAAATCTACATATGTTTCCGTATGAACTATGTGCATCTTATTCAATCGAATAAAATTAAAGTAACGAAATTCATAATACAAAACAAGTATTTCCCACAAAAAGGAATACACAGGAAAAAGGAAAACAAAAAGCAATGCTAAAACTTGCTGCTTTCTTTAATCAAAATACTCTTTAACCTAATATTACCGAGCAAATTTTGAATCAAAACTCTATTCAAATGACAACTTGAACTAAACCGGTATTTGGTGTCGAGTGCGTTGAATAACATTGACGAACGTTGTACCCATGTACTCATTGATATCTGTTATGCTTCCAAAGACATATTTTATATACAGTCGCATATAATTCCCTTATATTGACAACAATGTGTGAACAAAAATAACAGACATAGTAGGAACAAATGTCAAAAATGGAGGTGTAGCAGTCATCTAATATGTCAACAAAGAAAATCAAAATGGCATACAGACAAAGCACATAAGCAAAAATGATTGATAAGAATACAAAAAATGACCATAACACAATAACACAATGGAGAGATGTACCAAGCCGCGCCAAAAGGATATTACTGGCTTTTGTCAACGCTCTTTTATTTTGCTTCCTGACAACCTTTTTTCTTCAAAGTACGCCCAATCTCCAACTACTTTTAGCCATGACGTTTGCAGTCTATTTTAGACTTTTGAATGTCCCTTTAGTATCCTTCGCCTCACTTTCACGAAATGGTTTTCGTTACATTATTATACGTTTTATACCAGAAATCAAAAACAATGTCAACTAGTTAAAATGTTGTTATCCATTACATTAAATCCATGTTATATAGATCATTCATTTCGCATAAAATGAATAAGATTCCTTTCGCTAATGAAAATATATCAACTATTTCATGTATTTGGTCGAAGAAAAAAAAATCAGTGTCTAAGAAAAATTGAAGTATATTTTAACCTGGAGTTAACATTGGATGGTATTAGAATGAAAGATATATACATCTAGTTTCTCGCTAATATGTAACATAAAGTATGGGATATACATGATTATTATCGGTTTATAGAGAGTCATTTTCGTTGCCATTATAACGCAACAATTTTATAAGATATAAAAACGTATGGAATCTTTCTACGGAAGAACGCAACACACGTAATTACTTTTATTTTGCACTTCTTGCAATACATTTCATCCTTGTACAGCATCAATAGCTTTATCGTGTTCCAATTTGAAATGATATTCAGTATATTGTTCCTGTTAACCTATCATGGGCAGTAACTCATGTAAGAAGGTATTAGTTCAGTTTTAACGTATTACTAATTAAATGTTCTAACATTGCTTTTATATGTATCTTTTATACACGCAAGTTCATCTTTAGTTTTTGGTATGCCTGTACCAAGTAAGGAATAAGACAGTTGCTCTCCCGTCTTTCTATTGGTTGATATAGTCGAAAGGTTTAACGACTTCCCTTTTTTTAAATTAACTTAGAGATAGGTATATTTGTAATAATTTGTTTTGGACACCTCTGACAATTGGTGTATATGAATAACTATATATCTTATAATTGTTCAATACTTTTTTTTAGCTTATTGTGTTCCTTAACTAACGCTCTTCTGACTTACAGTATCAATTTTAAACTCTAGCTTTTTTTAATTTCACCTAATTACATTCTTAAGTTTTTGTTTATTATTATGTCCTCGTATTAGAGATTAGAATAAATATAGTGATGAAACAGAGGCAAAAGATACCAAAGGATCATTCAAACTCGAATGTCAAAATTAAATGACAACGCCATGGCTACAAAAGAAAAAGACAAACAACTGTAAACAAAATACAACACAGAACATTAAAGACTGAACAACACGAACCCAACCAAAATCATAAGTGCTACGGAAGGGAAAGCAGATCCTGCTTCACATGTGATACCCGTCGTGTTGCTTATATAAGTACAAACCCGGTGATAAATGTAATTTGGTAAGCCACTTTGTAGTTACGACAACTGTGACACAGATATTCCATAAGAGAGGGAGGAAAGATACTAGAGGGACAGTCAAACACATAGATCAAAAACAAACTGACAACGCCTTGGCCAAAAATAAAAAAAAACAAACAGACAAATAATAGTACAGATGACACAACATAGAAAACTAAAGACTATGCAACACGAACCCCACAAAAAACTGGGGGTGATCTCAGGTGCTCCGGAAGGGTGAGCAGATCCTGCTCCACATATGGCACCCGTCGTGTTGCTTATGGTATTACAAATTTGGTAAATAGTTTAATTCGGTAGGTCACATTCGTGAAATGGGTTTTGTAGTTACGACCTCAGGAAAATATCCGATATCATCTGTGAAACGGTTATTCTATAACGGTCAACCAACTCGTGATGGCGTCCATAAAATTTACAAAGGGATGATTTCAACTTCGCCACTTGGTAATCTTTGTTTGATATTTGTTTGATAGCTACATTGTGAGCAGCAACCCTCTGTCAAGGAAATGATGATAGGAAATACTAGCCCTGAAACATTGCATCGACTGGGTGATGAAAGGCAAATGTTAGAAATTACTGGTACTTAAAATACTGAGCTTGTCTTAACCTTTTTTCTCTGGATTTAATATCAAATTTAAGTAACGTTTGTATAGGATACTGAAATTTTAATCTTTTAAATTATTACAGTTATTGCTGTTTTTTAAATTTTATACAAACGCAATAAAACCTGTCCCAGAAGGTGGTGTGCGTATAAGTTTAAATTTAAATGCTGGTCAATAAAAATGAGGTTATTAAAAACATTAAACAGAATTTAATAGCTCTCTGAATTTTTCTACAGCGTTCGTCAGCAAGTTCATCTTTGAAATCCTAGGAGAAATAGTTAATTCATTATGATTTCAAAATCAAAACATTTGTCAAAAAAATGCTTCCTGTTTAACGGAATTTGTACGAATGCTCTGAACCATTCAACCTATAGTAAAATGTACCTTCATTAAATAAAACTATTCTTTGTTAAGTCATCCAAAGCAAATGTCGTCTTATCGATCACAATTACAACTTTATTATACAATGAAGTCTATTGGAAATTAATGTAATGCTTGAAAATTGGCCTTATCGCAAAGGGGAACCAGTCCTTATTTCTGATCTGCAATTAGATCAAAATCTTATCCACAAAGGAGAAGGTCCAGTTAGGGCTAATTTTGTCTTACTATTTGAAGTACATCTGATGAAAGATTTTTGACATTTTTTTGAAACACGTAAGTGTCTTCTTCAGTCGATTCAATTTGTTGTATGTAAAATATTTAAACTGATTTGGTAATTAAAGACGCTCATCAAATTCAAGCTTAGATATGAAAATCTATCAAATATACCAGAAAACATTACTTTTTAAATGTCTTTTTTGTTGTCTAAAATGCAAATGGCCGCATTCGTGTTCAGCCTTAATCTTTATATATGTTATGTTATATCACCAAGTACAACATATGTTTAAGTATTAAGACTGAAAACACGTGTGGCCACTTCCATTTTTGACAAAAACCGTATAAAACTTTGCACAAATGTTAGAATTGTAAAGATTTCAGTAAATTTGCATGAATTAATGATGCTAGTATCTTACGCATGTGCATTGTATTGTCAAAAACAGCTAATATTTACGTAGCAAAAGTATTCTTCTTTTCAATAAGCAGCTAAATATTTACATTTTAACAAATTTGTAGAAATACTATATTTTGGGGCTAAAAGGGTGTCCTACCGGGCCTACTCCTTTCGAACTTTTATCCCATTTATATATGTTCCTCTTGTTTGTTTTATTCAATGTCCTTAATACCTAACAAAGCGGAACGTGCTTGTGATGAAACATTTATGATGATTATCAAATCAGTTTTCGTAGACTAGAACATTCATGTTTTCTCATAAATTTTATCAAAAAACCGACCCATAATTTCCAGTCGATTATTCTCACTGTTTAATTCACTAGATCAGAAACGTTTATGGAAATAAGGTGAATTCTGTTAACTTAAAAGTTAATAACTTTTGTGTCATATTAATGCATAATATCATTCCGTTCAAAAAATATTTAATCATTTATGTTCTAAGATTGCAAACGTAAGCAAAATAATCAAATACCACTAAAATCAGTAAGGACGATCCAGAAAAACGTTTCATACTTTCATGACAATGCCTCCCTTTCGGTCGAAATATGGTATAAACAAATTAATAAATGTAGTTCTGTAATAGTTCTATATCATTTTCAAACATTATCTAAATCTAGTACCAAAACATAGGAAATTAATTGAAAGCTAAGAATAAATTGTTTACGTGTATTTATAATTACGCAACATGTATTCTATTTAATGATACGAGATGACACAACAATATCTGTAAAATAATTCAAACTCTTAACTTGAATTAACCTTATTAGTTTCAGACTTTCTAGGTTATGGTCAAATAACAAGTTTCAGACAAAAGTCAATTTCTACCACTGGGTCGATGCCTTTGCTGTTGGAATGCTAATCCCCGAAGTTATCACCAGCCAATTAGCCAGCACTTAGGTACTGGCATGGTATTACGAATTTTGGGTTATTTATATAGTAATGCGTTTAAAGGGTAATTCCTTTTCTGAAATTGTGTCATTTTTAATTAAAAAAAAGGACTTAAGAAAAAAAATTGTAATATATATATATGCATATACTTTAGATGCGGGTTTATTGACAACGAGACAACTATTCACCCTAGACAAAACGACGCAGATGTCAAAACTATAAGTAGCCGTATGGCCTTCGACAATGTGCTAAACCCATAGCGAATAGCAAGCTATAAAAGTCCCCGACAGAATAAACTGTTAAACAATTCAAAGGAAAAAATCAACTGCCTGCTTTCATGTCTTTCTTTACGAACAAACTAAAACCAAACATGTAACTGATGACAGCACCGGCATTACAGGCTTTCTCTATATAACGTTTATTTTTTAATCTTCGTCAATTTGTCGATAACATTTGATAATGTACAAGTTCTTATACTAAATATTAGACAGACTGAGTTTTTTTCTGATATCATCGAAACCGTATTGCATAAAAAAAACCAGCCCAAACGGGTAAAGGGATACTACACAATTCATTTGTACAATATGACACACATATTATCATTTATTAATTCGTTAATATAGTTGATAAAAATAGATATCATATAGACTTGATTCCACTTTTAAATTGGAATTTTTCATATTTATAAATTCAGAACAATTGACAACTTTCAATGTTTTTTTCCTCGAAAATCTGAGGTACTCTTTTAACTTAAGAGTTTTAACTGATGTCTATATTACATTTTTGTCCCGGTGAGAGACGGCAACATAACTTTAATATCATGACGTTCTTTTGAAGTCACATCAGGTCAAAACTGACTATGTTTCGCGTCCCCTGACTGATTTTTCTGTATGACGTTTCGTTTTCAAGTTATCACGAGCCGAGTAGTCAGCCCTCCTGCACTGACATTAATAGCATTCGTGCTGTCATTTTTTGTACATTTATCGTTAATAACAAAATTTCTGCCCCCAGACGCAAATTTATTAATTATTTGGTTTTCATTGGTCTTCAACTTAATCATGTTTTAGCCTTCTAACTGTAAAGATGCGGGCACTACCGATCAGTCACAACAATACTTTATTTTTGTTTTTGAATATTCACGAAAAATGGATTTTTAGTTGAACTTGTGCACCTTATTCTTATATCATTCTTATATTTGTCCTAATTGTATGTGTTTAATTTATTTACAACAACATAGACTTGGGGCGATTAAGAGATTGACATATCGTATAGATGCCTGTCTTTAGTTGAAGACTGTATGGTGATTACTCGATATCGTTAGCTTAATTTTGAAGTTGGGTTATTGTGTCATTGGTGTTAAACCCCCACACATCCTTTTATTCACCATACACATAATTTTGTTAAAAAATAAATAAAAAAAAAAATAATAAATAAATAAAAAAAAGATTTTCTACAAGACATCGTAGAACCAGAAACAAATATTGTTTGACTAGCTGCTATGTTTTGCAACCTTAAATAGTCGTCTTAAACCATTTTGACCACGATATCTGTAAATCCCCGACAGAGTTTATTATCATTGACATACAGAAAAAAGATTCTAGGTGAATCAGAAGCAATACTTTCTGTTTTTGTATTCTATTTTACCGAATGTCAGTTCAAACGAGCTGTGGCTTTACCAATTATATCTGAGGGCACACTCGAAAAGTAAACATCTGTAATGTACAGATTTCCTATTTTGCTTCCCATCTTTATTATTCATTTAGTAAATGATATACCTTCTGTAGTTTTACAAGCGCCTGAAAAGGAACTAAGACAATTCAGGTTAAAAAAGAATAATTTAGATATAAACCGTGACAAATTTGATCTAAACCGTGACAAATTTGATCTAAACCGTGACAAATTTGTTCAAAACTATGACGAATTTCTAGACACTTAACTAAATCATGTCAATCGCTTAACAAAACCATAACAATTTCGATATTTTGCTTATCCGTCGTTCATTTCTTTAAAACAACAATTTCGATGTAGAGGCCATAGTTCTGGGAAGTAAAGAAAAAAAAATCAAGACAAACTTGACCTGTCGTGACAATATCATTGTACTAAACACGCGTCCATCCCACGATGTTATTTCCAGTGCAAAGAAATACATTTAAGAATCATTAGATGAAATATACAGCTTACTGTTCGTTGTGAGCCAAGGCTCCGTGTTGAAGACCGTACTGTGACCTATAATGGTTTACTTTTATAAATTTTGACTTGGATGGAGAGTAGTGTCATTGGCACTCATACCACATCTTCTTATATCTATTATAAAAAACACACCCGAATTTTTAAAGTCTGTAAAGTTCATGTCACCATCAGACTTTGGATTGCTGAGTTGAACCTAAAGAAAACATGGAATCCAACCTGATTAAAAAAAAAACTGTTTAAAAAGATATCTGACTTAGTTCTGGCTGAAACAGGATTCCTGTTTACAATATATAGTTTTTGTGGTTTCTGGAGTATTTTTTAAACTGACCGATTGTATTTGACGATTGGCGAGGGATCTCTTTCAAACAGACATCAACTTTGATAGTATAAAGTTAAGCTTTTTATAACTGTGAAAACTATTTATTCTTGCATTTATTACAATGCTTACAGACTTTTGATTATAGCATGAACAATTATAGTCTACTATTGAAATGTTCTGCCCTTAGGGTTGATAATTATATTAGTTTCATTAGTAACTAGTTAATGTACTCGATAATGTAGTATACATAGACATAGTCTTTATTACGGGACAATAATAAAAGTCGTTGTGTTTGTTTCTGATCTAATGAATTTAAAAAAAAAGAATAATCAGTCGGTTTTTTAATGAAAGTTATGAGAAGACATATATGATAAAGGCTACGAAAAACTTTTTTATGATGTTAAAAAAAAACTGTTTAATCAAAAGCACGTTCCGCTATGAAGGACATTTGATAAAACAGAGAGGAATATAAATATGGAAAAAAGATTGAAATTAACAGATAGGATTATGATTTGATTACACCTCGTAATTAAGAACTGGTTCCAATTTTCAAGCATCGCATTTTTTCTAAATATAATTCATTGCATTAAAAAGTAGCAACTGTGAAGAGACGACTCAGCCTATGGAAGACAAACAGTTTTATTTAATAGAGGCAAATTTTAGTATCGATCGAAAAGTTTAGAGCCTACACAAATATTCCAATAATTAAGAAGCATTTGTTTTAGACAAATGTTTTAATTTTGTAGTCAGATTGACTTAATTGTTTTTTTTCATATCTTTTCAAAGATGAACTCGCTGACGAGTTCGCTCTAGGAAAACCCAAAAGAGCTAATAATTCTGTTTTATGTATGAAATATTGAATTCAATCAATAACCTTAACTTAATTGACATGCATTGGATCATCTAAACTTTAAACTGACACGCACATCACCTTCTGGGACGGGTTAATGTGTTTATATAAAACTTCAAAAGCAACAAAGAATGTATTAAGTTAAAAGATTTAGATTTCAATATATTATTCAAACATTATTCAAATTTAATATAAAAACCAGAAATATAATGAATGAAGACTAGCTCAGTATAAATTACAAGTATGTACCTTTCATCACAAGATGTTTATTCCATTCTGTGATAAGAGGACATAATAATAGAAAGACTTAATCTTGTCACAAACAGTTGTTAAGACTGATATCAAAAACCGACTGACACATTAATCCGTCCTTTGAAAATATTTTAGAAAAGATACATATACATCAATTGTTGTTTCCAAAGCAATTTACTCAAAAACAAACCGAACTCCAGGTGAATTAAAAAAGAAGGACCTAACAAAATAAAACGCTCGAATTTATCAACCTAAAGAAGGAATGTAGAACTATTGTAATGTTCCTTATAAGGTATTGGCGTTTTCAGGGGAGATTGGTGATAAAAACTGTTTTGAAGGCTAGCTAAACCTCCCTATTATAGGACATTTGTTTATTGTTATATTGACAAAATTTGGTAAGCAACCAAAACAGACATAACTGTACCTATCATGTTACATTTAAAAAAAAATCCTTCTTCCAATAAGAATGATCTTGAGCACAGCGGTTTAGTCATTGTCACGGGATTGTTCAATATGAAAATCTTTCTTTTTGTTAATTTGACGATGAAATAGCTAAAACATAAAATGTTAGGGAACTGTTTTGAACAACATGATTATTCATTTGTTACTCGAGTCGCTATACAACGGAATTTAAATCACACACTGTAATCAATGTGCGGTTTTTTTTTTCTTTTAATTACATAATTGATTTCAACAATATGTTGTATTTATGCTTTAAATATCTTAAAGAGATCTATTTTTTTTTCTTTTTGATTCAGATATATAATGTGATTTGTAGATAGAAAAAACATATTACAGTCAAAAGGTAGTTAATTTCATAGTAAGCTTGTTTTATATCCAATTTGAAAATTTTCCATATCTAGAATGCTTTCATTGAAACCTAAGAAGTCAAGTAGGCTGAATACTTTTGATACAAAATCATTGTTGTAGCTGCAAAGGAGAAACAAAAATGTTCATAATCTTCGTTTGTACTACAATGATTACATGTATTATCTGAGAGTATTTTTCATTGGTAAACAGATGTAGATTTACGCATTTCGAGTAATATCAATATTTTTTTAATTATTTTGAAATCTGCTATCACACACCTCCCTTTGACATACGCACATTTGAATGTTATGTACATTATAGAGTTACACAGGTTTCCAATTTCAATTCCAAAAGTACAGACAATCTATGTTTTTTACAAACTAAAATTTCAAGCAACTCATTTCAGACATTTTTGCATAAACAAATGAATATTTCAGTAATATTCCCGATAAATGTTCGTCGTAAAATGTTTCGAGAAAATAGCACCAGAAATCTACAGCGATTTTGGCTTTATTGTTACACTTCATAAACGTCATTTCGTTCCACACACTTTTCTCGTTTTACCTCAATCGGGAACGCTTAAAGGTGAATTTCTTTCATGTCTGTCATATTTGTGCTTTTGGAAATTGAATTGTTATGAGTATGGCCTTTGGATTTTTTTCTATCAATTGTTACACATTTTTTATGTCTTGTCGTTTTAAGCTGTTGATTTTTTTCAATTTTTGAATGCCGTACGGTGACTTATAATTGCTTATTGGCCACATCATATAAATTCTGGTTGGTAGTTATCTTATTGGCTATCAAACCACATCTCCTTTTATACTGAAGACATTTTATTTTTACAAATTATTATTAAATCTTGTATTAAAGGACGTTACACGACTGATGAACCAATACGGCTTAGCTACATAAAACATCTCGGTTTGGTCTATTAATCTTTTTTCAGTTAGGCAACACATTGTCTGTTATGCGACACATACTCAAAATATCCATTTTTGTCATATAGCGGTTGGAACCATCTTCAGCGAGAAGTAACATATGCGCCATTTTTAAAAACTCAAAGTAGAACCATATAATAGATAAAGTAATGCTAATTTTAGTATGTGTAAAATTATCTTTTAAAATGGTCCTGTCCACGTCAGACTATTTTCAACTGTTTTTTTTTTTTTTAGTTTGTTTTATGTTGTGCTGTTATACCACTCTCCCAGGCTAGGGGGCGGTAGAGGGATCACAAGCATGTTTAACCCCTCCACATTCTTTATGTGCCTGTCGGAAGACAAGATATGTCAAAGAAAGTAAAATAGATTTTTGTTCGGACTTTTCTTATAAAATGCTGACATTTACATTTCAAATAAGCCAAATATAGAGATTTTGATGAATTTGACAAAATCATCTGGATTTCAACCACACTGTATGGGAAACCTAGACCGCAATGTTCGACGACTTTAGTATTCAAGTCGGAAATATAAGTTGACTTAACATAATGTTAAATGATCTTTTTTCGACGCATGAGCTGTACAAATGCAGTATTAAACATCAACGAAATTGACAAGTTTTCATTGAATTTCATAGAGAAATATCAGTTGTTTTGCTTGTATGACGGCATGAAAAGAACAGTGATATGTATATTGCCGACAAAAACAAATTACTTGTCTATTCAGTGTTTCAGCTATAGGATTTATAATGATGATAATCAATACATCCTTATTTGAATGTTTAGCCCGAAAATGAGGACTTTTGGAGTTTACCTAAACAACTCCTTGTACCTGAATAAATGTAAATATCTTAAAAAGGTATATGACAGGTAATTGAACTAAACCCAATGGGACTGCTTAAGAGTCACTGGTTGAACATATGTATTTAAGAAACACATGTTGATAAAATCAGTGAAGGTCGTCGAATCATCAAACATAAGTAATAGAAGTTAAGCCTAAAGAAAGCATTGATTCAAAACCGGAGTTTATGAGAGAAACAATCTCTCAAATGCATCAATTTTAATAAAAAAAAAAAAAGAGGCGAAAAAGGTATATTCACACTCATAAGTCGAAAACAATCTGAAAATTTCTTGCCAAAAAGGGAAAACGACCAAAAAAAACAAAAACAAAAGTACACACTAAAAAAAAAAAAAAAAAAAAAAAAAACTGGGGTGATCTGAGTTGATAGACTAGTGCAGTATCCAACATTTTACAATTCTTTTTCTGGACTAAATTAGACACAATACAACCATAGGCTTAATTTCTGTTTACCATAATTAAAGTTTCTTTGCATTCGGAGGTTTTTAAAAAACTGACAGGATCATAAAAAAATGCCTGAACTATCAATTCTTTTAAGAATAGTTATACTAAATGAGTAAACTAATTAAAAATGTCTCATGATGCTTCCAAAACGTATAATCACGATTCAGCAAACTTTAATCAGGATTATATAACGTCTAATGATAATTTTTAAACGATTTTAAGAGATAATTGCTGTCCAGGAAAAAGTTGTATGCAAAATATGGATACAGAACTACGATCAATATGAATACTTGATAATACTTAATAGCATTCTAAAAAATCAAGCTTTCAAAAAATATCATGTTTGTAATGAAAACAACCCAAGCGAATCCTACTTGATTTATTTGACAGTAATTAATTGTTTTTGTTGTTGACAAAAAAGACCCTATTCATACTATTGCATTTATTCTGTTTCGTATATAATTCGGTGACGAGTCTCCTTCGGTAATGTAACAAGTAAAATCACAAAAATACCGAACTCCGGGGAAAATTCAATCGGAAAGTCCCTAATCACATGGCAAAATCAAATGACAAAACACATCAAACGAATGGACAACAACTGTCATATTCCTGACTTGGAACAGGCATTTTCAAATGTAGAAAATGGTGGATTGAACCTAGTTTTATAGCGCTAAACCTCTCACTTGTACGACAGTCTCATCAAATCCGTTATATATACAACGATGCGTGAACAAAACAGACATTATAAATAAAATAGTCAAAATATGGGTACAGCAGTCATTACTGTGTTACAATATCAAAACAAACAATTATTTACAAAACAGCAGAAAAGCATCTATCAAATTAAAAACCACATTCATTGCTTCGCGTGTCCGACGTCAGAAAATGTAAACGTCACATAAGAAAAAAATTTGTCATTCAATGTTTATCCAAAACAATTTTATAATTTCACACGGGGAATGTTGGTATACAGGGTTAAAAAATCAAAAGTTATGTAAGAATTAATTTCAGAAATAGACCGAGATTTAAAATTGTCCAGAAGTTCTTTAGAATTTTTAAGAATTTACATATGGTTAATACCACTACGCGAGTAAAATAAATTTGTCGTTTGTCGTTCAAAGTATTTTCAAATTTATAATAGAACAATAACATAATGACATATAATAGAACAATAAAATAATGACGGGATCTTTTAAAATACAGAGTCACGTTATAAGAACCGTAGAAACACAAAGAGTCACATATACAAAACACACCAGCAAAAATGAAAGATAATACAAACACATTGACGGGATGTATAAGTACCTAGCCACGTCAAATGGATATCACAGAAAACAAACCAAACAGTAAAAGTAATATTAATAATAGAACAAAGACAAATGAAAGAACAATATAAAACGTTGTTAAGATAATAAATAACGTCATTACGCAGAATCTATAGTTCAAGTAACAACTGAAGCAAAAAAGGGGAGGATTGTGGTTAAGACAATAACGATATATCTAAGGTCTTCTAAATCTGTGACATATCTATTCCATAACAGTCTACCAGATATTTCTGGTGTCCATATACAGTGATATTAAAGTATTGGTGCAAAACTGAATTAGTAATAAATTCAAAATTTTGCAATTTTGGTTTAAAACGAGCCTTTTCCTTCTCACAAGAGATGTTTGCTCCTGACAGGTTTTAAAGGAACGATAAACTGATAATGACCCCAAACTGAAACACAATCAAGCCATAGATTTTGCATAATAATGAAAGGTCAATCAGGAAATGACAGTGTGCAAATGTAAATTACTTATGTGTTTTTCAGTTATTTCATAGACAGATTCCTTATAACTATACGTGATATATATCATGTATTTTTGTTCTCTCTATAATGACACCAAAATCACTTTTTATTAACCGAGAATAATCATTTGTCTTCCATATTTTACAGAAAGCTTATTTTTAGCAAAATATGTTTTAGGCTTAATGTTAACATTCATATTATACTACTTTTATGTAAACAGGAAGTGTCATATTATCAAAAGAACTTCGATACATATATATGTGAGGAATCGATGAAAAGTAGGCTACGCGTATCATTTAACGCTTAGAGTGATATTGAGTAAATCGCAATCGAATGATATCCGCCTTTTTCAAGCAAAGTATCACAGCCTTAAAGTCTTGGGATTAGTAGAAGATAATGATCTTCGGACACCAGAAGTCTATTTCGTACATTCCATTATCACCCAAAGTAAATTGGAAGTTAAATAAACTTCAATTGCTCTAAGAAATATATTTTAAGAGCATTGTGTTACCAAATATTTTTTCAAAAATGATGTCTTTTTATTAGCGGGAAGAGTTCTATTCATATATTTAATATAACGAAGAACAACATGTTCACTAATGAAAATTGTTTCTGATTTTTAGCAAAAGACATTCAATGCTTCAATGAAATCCTATTTTGTCATTGTAGAATTCAGAGGGTCTACATGGGGTTAACAAAAAAGAATAATAGGCAAAAAGTGCAGAATAAATGGTTTAAGAAAAAGAATAGAAAAAAAAATAGACACCGAAAATAAAGAATAAAGAGTAATATGGTGATAAAGTGTGAAATAAAGAATAATGGTTTAAATAAATAAGAATCGATAAAAGTTGTCTATAAATGAAAGAGACAAACAAATAAATTACCCCTATCCAGGCGTTCTTTAAACTTGATTTTATTTTCTAGCTCAAATACTAATACACAGTCATTCGAAAATATATTTCATACCTTAAACTGTTATATATGACAGAATATAAGATCTGGAAAATTCTTTGATATAAAACCTGACATTTTAACAAGTTGATATTGATGATTATAAGTAAACGTTACATTTCTACCCGAGGAGGATATATAGGTAAGCTATCTAATAATCAGTCATTTCAAGATATGGTCAGTTATGATAAAACGTATTCGATCGAATTTGACCGTCCCATACCTTTATTTTCAAATTTATAATAGACCAGGAAAATTCTTTGACATTAAAACTAAAATTTTAACAAGTTGATATTGATGATTATAATGATATATTTACACTGCAAGCGGATGATAGATTTGTGAGCTATCTGATAATCAGTCATTTTTGGGAGTGGTCAGTTTTTTATAAAAAGCAAAATCACAAAAATACTGAACTCCTAGGAAAATTCAAAACGGAAAGTCCCTAATCAAATGGCAAAATCAAAAGCTCAAACACATCAAACGAATGGACAACAACTGTCATATTCCTGACTTGGTACAGACATTTTCTTATGTGGAAAATAGTAGATTTAACATGGTTTTATAGCTAGCTAAACCTCTCACTTGTATGACAGTCGCATACAATTCCATTATATTGACAACGATGTGTGAACAAAACAAACATACATAATAAGTAAAAATGTCAAAAATAGGGGTACATCAGTCAACATTGAGTTATTATCTTAATCACCATAAAACCAAACAAATATGTAAAAAAACATTTACCATGGCACAATAACACAATGATGGTGTGTATAAGTACAGAGCCACGTCATATATAACAAAGAAACACAAAAAGGCATATAGACAAAGCATATTAGCGAAAATGAAAGACAAAAATACAAAAATTATCATAGAATAATAACACAATGACGGGATGTATAAGTACAGAGCTACGTCATATGTAACACAGAAACACAAAGAGGCATATAGACAAAGCATATTAGCAAAAATGAAAGACAAGAACACATATATTATCATAAAACAATAACACAATGACGGGATGTATAAGTACAGAGCCACTTCAAATGGATACCATCAAAAACAGACTAAACAGTAAAAGTAATATTCATAAAGACAAATGAAAAAATACTATAACACGTTATCAAGATGATAAACAACGTCAGTACCCAGAACCTATACTTCAATACCATCGTGTAGTTGATACGGAATATTACTCAACAAGGTCTTGGTACCTACCGATGAACTTTTTTAGAAAAAGGACGAGACGTTCTTTGACATACCCCTGGTTCATCAATATTCTGCTCAGACACTGGTGACGTTTCACTAAGTCTGAGTAGTTGCTGCATGCTCTTGAATACCGAATAAGTTGGGAACTGTATATACCATATGCAGATGAAGTTTGTATATTGCTACTAAGGTAGGGGAAATTGATAATTTCAAAATTAAAATCGTTTCGTTTGTCATAGATTCTTGTACTGAAATGACCGTGTCTGTCAAATTCGAGGTATCAGTCTAGAAATAAGGCGGAGGAAGCCGTGTCTGTAATTTCTTTAATTTCTAGTGCTGGGGGATATATTAATGGAACCCAATAAAAAAAGTTTGAATTGTTAATGGAAAGAACATCATCAATATATCTGAATGTGAAATTAAATGACCTGGCTTCTTTGATCTTTTTGTTTTTGACAAGTGTCTGAAGGAACTCCGATCCATATGAAAATAAGAAGAGGTCCGCAAGGAGAGGCGCACAGTTAGTTCCCATAAGAATACCGACCATTTGTTGAAAAAGACTATCTCCAAATTCAACAAATATGTTGTCAATAAGAAATTTCAGCGTACTGATCACTTATTCCTCTGTGTAGCATGTTTTATTTTTTTTGTTCACAATTTACAAAATATGCCGTATGGTATCCCAAAGTAATAAATTTATAGCGTATGCTACCATAACAATTTTGTTTTTGTAATACGAATTGTTGGAAATATGAAACTTTTGGACTGTTGTCTCTGAAATTTCGTCTTTTAAAGCATTTTAAATTAAAGTTAAAGATAACACATTGTTAATATCAGTTTGCCTTATAGGTTTGTCGTTTGGCGCATTGAATGCAGATCTTTGGTTGTTGGTCTTACATTTATTCATAGATTGTATAAGCCGGAGGTGAACTAAAGTGTTATGATAGTTGAAAGTAGATGTATGTTGGTTTTTGTATACATATTCCGCAGATAACCTTTCCTCTATACGTATTTAAATTAATTTCATTTATTTATATCAAATCACAAATCACAATATTCGCAATGTAAGAGAATCTAGTAGGAGATAGAACGTAATCGTGAAGAATACATGGTTTCAGGAAGCAAAAGAATGTAATTGTGAAGAATGCCGGTTGTCAGGAAGCAAAACAATGTAATTGTAAAGAATACAGGTTGTCAGAAACCAAAAGAATGTAATTGTCAAGAATACAGAATGTCAGAAAGCAAAACAATGTAATTGTAAAGAATACAAGTTGTCAGGAAACGAAGTAATGTATTGGTGAAGAATACAGGTTTGTCAGGAAGCAAAAGAATGTAATTGTGAAAAATACAGGTTGTCAGGAAGCAAAATTATGTAATTGTAAAGAACACAGATTGTCAGGAAGCAACTAAAAGAGTTTTGACGAAAGCCAATTATTTTGCCCTTGCAATTCAAAACTAGTTAAAATCATGCATTGTAATGAGTTGATATTGGCGATTCTAAAAAAATATCTATTTATTTTTCAATAAAAAAAAAAGACTTGAAAGAGGAACTGTATGATCAAATAATAATAATCAGTTGATTCTCGTGGAGTAGTCAGTTACTGTAAAATTAAGTTGATCAAATTTGATCGTTCCTATAGTTCATTGACACCAGTTTGATTGCACAAAGAACTATAAGAAAGAACAAAGGTTTGAACCTTCTAATTATTTTGTTGTTGAAATAAAAATTGTTTGAAATATAAAACTATTATGGACAATTATCTTTGTTAAATTTTGTCTTTGATATTTTGTTCCATAGACGTTTAATACTTTTTAAATTTCTATGATTCTCCAGTATTTGATATTTGGAGTATTAAATGTTAAAAGCTGATCTTTAATAGCTGGTCTTTAATTTATTCACACGTTTTACTGGTCACATGTATATCTATAGCTTGCAATAACATATTTTAAAGATATATATATGTTATTAATTGTTATTGTTAGTTGTGTGTGTCTTTGATTTACTGTATCATAACATATACCACAGATCTCCTTTTATCGATACTTATCAGAAATAATTTCATGGATTATTAGAAAATTAGGAATTCAAACAAAGAATGAACGAAATATAATAAAGATGAATACAAGTGGTTTCTACTTCCAAATTCAATGTTCATTTAGATTATCAACATTCTTAATGTATTATAAATAAGAAGGAGATAGGAAGTAATGTTGAAGCATAAAGATTGCCCAGAGGCAAACTAAAGATGGTTTGGTTTGTTACCAAATAAAATTGCAAAAATAGTAAAAATGAATTAAATATTTCAATCTTGATAAACACAAATTAAATTGATACATGAACATTTTATTACAATCTTGACTAATCTGTTCAAAAAGGTCATTTATGATTTGACTTACGTCATCAATCTATAAAATACGTTAATTTTCTCAATTGAATTGTTTCATAATTTCATGTCGGGGCTCTGTATAGTCGACTATACTGTATAGGTTTTTCTCATTGCTGAAAGCCTTACGGTTGTCTATAATTGCTTACATCCACTCTATTTGAACGTTGGTGGATAGTTATTGCCAATCATACCTCATCTTCTTCTTTTTATAAATAACCTCAAGTTTCCAAAATATTTTATAGAAACACGAAATAAAAAACAAATGGTGCTTTGCAACACCAAAAAATATGTTTATTACTCAGCAATTTTTTACTGCAATGAAATGTATGATTAATTTCCTGCAACTGTAAAATTCAAGGGAATATTTTGTTCGACCCTTTTACGTATGCAACCGGATGTGACGTACTATGATTTGGTGGTATCACACCTATGATGCACTATTAATATTCACTGAAACTATGAATTCTCATTATTCCAAATTGCTCTTTCAAATGAATATTTATCCAAGGTATACACAGTCATCTAGTAATGTGATCTTTCTAACAAATTATAAGTTTGCTATTTGATCAAATCAATTAACTTCTTGTCCAATTTAATCCGAACATCACATCATGGCATAATGCTGTAAGCATGGTTAGCGCTATTCGTTATTTCCAAAAAAAAAACTACAAATAACTCACACAAGATTATGAATTCAGCCACTGTTTCACAATTTGAAGCTATCAGAGTGACTTCCTGACATCTATATTTCCTATGCATCAAATATGTAGCCGGCTTTATAAAAATATATTAGGGCTGGTTATCATACTCAAACCAATGTGAATCCCACAAAAAAAAATATACACTGAGAATAAAGTACTGTAATGTTGTAACTAATCTAATACTATATACCTAGAAGAAAGTCACAATAACAATAACTTTATTTACCTAGAAGAAAACTAACAATTCCAATTTGCTTGTTAATAACTAGGACTTATACTTTGAATTTATAAGTCCCATATAATAAGAAGAATATAACATTTTTTGGGTGTTCTAAATTCTAAAAGATAGTGTCTTTCTTTCTACATTTATGTTTTCTTAGGTGTGTACTTTTATTGCACAGTTACTGTCTAATTGAGGCGATTTACTCTGATCATGTTAATAGGAAATACAATACCATAACAATAACTTTAAATGATAAAAAAACAGAAATAAATGCACTTGTACTATGCTGTAGACTTTTTCGTTGTCAAGCGCCTCGAAATGTTTTGTCAAGAATGAATACATTTTTTGTGGTAAATGTAGAATCGTTTTCTCCAGGTAAACCCTACCTTTTAATGTTTTAAGCAAACTAAAATAGCTAGCATTTCCTTCTAAAATTTAGTAGTAAATTTTTTGTTTAATTTGACATCTTTTGTGTTATTCTTTTTACCTATTACAGCTTGTATTAGACCCCGTTCACACTAGGACATTAAGATCGATTTAAACTAGATCGGTTCACTTTAGATCGGTTAAAGGGCCAATGTGAACGCGTTTAATCGATCTTCAATCGGTGTAAACTAAAACACCAAAAGAGGTAGTTTAGTTTGAATCGATCTAAAGTGAACCGATCTTACTTTAAATGTGAACGCAGAGATCGGTTTAAACTAGTACGATTGAATCGAAAATAATGTATGCGCATGTCTAGCGGCACAACTATATCAATGGTTCGTTGTTTAACCCATGTTTCTCTGTGTACAGGCACGTAAATACAAACTGAAAACATGTTGTCTTCGCCGTAGAATAAATTTGAGAAATATATGTCTCCTTTTTTTAGTTGATTTTTTCTTTTCAGGAACCGTAGTATTTCGCCGTGTTGTAACGTCTTCGTTGCTACAGTTTTGTGTTTCAAAATCAAAGAAAACTGCAAAAACACCAGTATCAAAATTTGAACCTGTGATTCAAGAGAAACAATAACTTCATCCAATTTTTTTTCAAATGTGTGTATCAGTGTATTAACACATCAATTTGATAAATTAGTTATATTTATACACAATGTTTACAGTTTTACGGGTAATACGGTCAGATCAATTGCATTTTTAATTGTAGTGTGAACGCACTGGTTCAGATTAGACCGATAGAGATCGTTATTATTAAAGATAATGTGAACGCTAATTGGTTTTATTTAAATCGATTCAAATTAGATCGATTAAAGAAAATGCTAGTGTGAATGGGGTCTTAGATAACGCTTTGCAGTTTTTACCCAAGACAATACTTTATTTATCTTATTTTAGTGATTTATCCATTTATATGTTGATACATCGATACGTACATAACTTTTAAAAACTGCATTTTTCTATCCAAGATACCAGAATATAATTATAGCATGTTGTTCATATTATTCTTAAAATGTTTAATTCGTTTTAGATATATTCACATTTTGAAGGGGACAATTAACATTTGTGAACATCAATATAAAATCATCTCCAATACCAATGACAAGTTAAGATTGATACATAAAGACAATAAATTACCGTGTCTTAATCTGTTTATTAACTACTGCATGTATATAAGAATTCTTGATTATAACCTATTCAATGTTAACATCCCGATTATTACCTATTTCAATTTCACATTTGCATGGTAATGAATTCATGTTCAGTACACATATTTTAATTATTTATTTTGAATAAGAATTATTGGTATTTTTTTTTTTTTTTTTTTTGTAGATTTATACAAATGTTCTTTAAACTAAATTCTGCATACCATGTAGCTAACTAAGTCAATTGTGATAACTTACATGTTAATACACTACTTTTTAAATATTCTGAGCTTCATGAAATACTTAGTTACCATGTTTTCATAAACAAATACGCTTACAGATAGAATGTTTTGATATTCAATGTGAAATATAAAAAAAAAAAAACATAAATAAAACATTAATCATTTAAAGAAGGCAAACAAGAACCAATTGTTGGCATGATACGGGTTATGTTCCTCTCATATATGTTATGATGGTATGATACTAAACCCGTAACGGGAGGGATTGTACCTGATTTTCATATGATGAAGACATAATCTTTCAATCAGTTTAATTGAGGTCTGGAGCTGGCATGTCAGTAACTGCTAGTAGTCCTTGCTGCTTTTGCTGCATTGAAGACCCATTGGTGGCCTTCGGCTGTTGTCTGCTCTATGGTCGGGTTGTTGTCTCTTTGACACATTCCCCATTTCCATTCTCAATGTTATCTTTGTTAATTTATGTATCATTGTCATTTTGCTTAGTTTCTTTTTCTACCTATTATGACATCGGACTCGGACTTCTTTTAAACTGAGTTTTGCTGTGTGTATTGCTATATGTTTCTTTATTCTACATTGGATAGATGTATAGGGGGAGTGTTGAAATCTCACAAAACATGTTTAACCCCTCCGCATGTTTGCGCCTGTTCCAAGTCAGGAGCCTCTGGCTGTTTTTTTTTTTTACTTTTAGTTCCTTTATATGTTTTGGAGTTTAGTGTCCATTTTCACTGAACCAGTACATAACTTTATTTAGGAGCCAGCTGAGGACCACCTCCGAGTGCGGGATTTTTATGCTGCGCTGAAAACCCAGTGTTGGCCTTCGGATGTTATCTGCTCTTTGGTCGGTTTGTTGTCTCTTTGACATATTTCCTATTTCCATTCTCAATTTTATTCTGCTGTGAGATGTGAATTAACATGATGAAAGGGAATGTTGGATACATATATCAATGATACATCAACCCAACAAAAAAGTAACCACACTACATGTAGAAAAATATGACTCATAGATAGAAAGTCCTTTAATGATGGAATAAATAAAAAAGACACTCAAATGTTACAACTATATAACATTACACATGTAATATATTTGTTGATGTGTATGACCATTCATGTCAATATTCACAACACGAATAAAAGGATGCAGGGTATATGCCAAAGAGACAGCAGCCCCAAAACAAAAACAAAAAACTTAAGTCATAAATGGATTTTGACTAAGAGGGCACAATCTATAGAAACTGACTGAGTTCACATGAAAAGAAATATATATGCATCTTGGTTTCTATACATGCCTTTTAGAATGTAGATAGTACAACTATTTTTACGACAAGTAAGTAAATATTGGTCAGGTTTTAAGTATATCAAGTAATGTTATATGTACTTTTATATTCTATACAAAATATATAGATTTAAAAAGAATAATCAGTTACGATGCAAACTTTGTCCTTTGAATATGTTTTGTATTTCTCTTTTACTGAATACCATGAAGCAATTAACATGATAAAATATTTATGGATATTTATTTCATTGTAATTATTCATTTTGAACAAAGATGCAACCTCCAAAACCTTTTGTTTAATATGAATCCCTAAGTACATGATGAAACAATCAACACATTTTGTTTAATCAACCGTTTAAAGGGCAACTTTTATGACTCTGTGCATTGCAGCTTAAATAATAATTTTCACAGCAAAATATATGAATATTTGCTTTGTAGTTAAAGTCAACATGCATTGTCTCAAATTCTATCTAATAATATTTTACAAACACCTTCAAAATGTAAGCAAGTAATGTACATCATCAGAAAGGTAAATAAGTACAACCAGGAAAATACTTGCACCAGTGTTAGCAAAACAATATATGGATATGTACATACAAAGATTGATTGATTGTTGGTTATTCAAAATCAAGTGACAAATATTTCATGCAAATTTAGGATGAGACAATTAACAATACATAAACATACAATATGTAGCTCCTATACTAGACCATCCCACACAACCAAACGAATGCACCACACGACAAGGGTTTAACAGTAAGTCTGAAGAAGATCAAGAATGATCTTATTTCTAGTCAACCCCTATTACGTTGATTCGGTTTTCTGTGTTCCTGTTTGTTTTTTTTGTGGGAAATACTTGTATTGTTTTTGGATATAAAAAAATGTGAAGTATATGGGGAATTAAAAAGTTTACAGTCAGATTTATGTTTGTAGACAGGTGATTATGATATTCTCACTCATTAGCAATAATTTGAAAATGTAAACAACTGGCACAAAGATGACGTGTTAAATTCAAGTAAAAAATGTTCCAGTTGTATACATTTTTAGATTACTGCTAATGAGTGAAATTATCATAATTGTGTCTACAAACATAAACCTGACTGGAAACTTTTTAATCTCCTATCCTCTTCACAAATTGTGAGTTGACTTTAAAAGGTTATTCATCGTTTATGCCATTGTATAAAAAAAATGGATTTTCGTAAGCTTACAAATGTATTCCATTTAAAAAGTTGAAATTGATTTTTACCAGAAGACGTGTAGATTTTCGTAATTCCATGAATATATATATATTTTTTTATTTTTAGATATGCTTTCACACACCTTCCTTGTATATACGCACATGCGTTTGAATGTTAGGAACATTTGAATATCATGCACATTAAAGAGTTTCACAGATTTGCAATGTCAATTCCGAAAGTATATTATGTTTTCAAACTAAAACTTCAAGTGACTCACTTCATAGACACCACCTTTACAAGAAAAAAAATATGTCAGTGTTACTTACGATCAATCGGTGTCGTTAAATGTTTTGTGAAAAGAGAATCAGAAAACAGCGATTTTTGACTTTAATTTAACGCGTCATCAACATCATTTTGTTCGACACGGATTCTGGTTTTTAACTTAATCAGGAACGCGTGTAGATGAATTTATTTCTCAATCAATGATATTGACAAGTCAAGAAGCTCACACAAATGTAATGTCTATAATTATTGAAAAAGAAAGACGAATGAGAAGTCAGCAGTATTTTTATCGTTAATTTCACTGTATAAAAGGCTAAGTAGTACGTCGTTTTCCTAAAAGGAATCCTTGCATTCGTAAAGAGAAAACTAAATCACCGTAAGTTATTATATCATATTATTTTACATGTTTTAATGGTTTTTACTTTAAAAGAAATATAATGATGCAAATGTGCTTCTATTATTGAACTACTTTATCGGAAACAGTTAAGATTGCTTTAATTGCATTTAGCAATAGACAATCATTGTGAAACATGCTGATAACACGGATGGGCACAGTCCTATCCTATACAGCAATTGTTGCTGAACAGTCATTGTGTCTGGTCAAAGTTAATCTGCAACAGGTTTAAGAACCGGTTCGACCGGTCATTGAAACTCAATCAACTTTAAAAGCAGACTTGGTAGTAGCAATATATTTATCACTGCCGAAAAAGGCAAATCTAGACAGGTCCGCTACTTAAGTCAACTTAGAAACAGTCCTGCAATTTGACAAATCTCATTGAACAAGACTTGATAGGAAGTTAATTTTTGGTTGGTCTGCCCGGCACTAAGTTAACATGTGACGAGGACTGCTCTATGTTGATTGATGAAACATTTTTGAATGTTCTCTGTTTCTTGATATAAACAGTACAGCTTAAATACACTTGTAAATATGGTGGATATACGAATAAAACTGTGATAAACAAATACTAAATGAAATGCTTAAGTTCTAATCTGTTTTGAAATGTAGCTGTCAATTTGCATGTGTAAGCTTAAAAACTTGGTTATCAGATAGCATTGATTAACAATGGCAATAACGCAGAGTACATACATTGTACCAAATAATTATGCTAAATAAAAGTAATATTATTGCCCGCATCAATTCATAGTGCCAGCATGTCCTCTTTTTTTTCAAAATATCAAACCGTCAAAACTCATGCCGTTATGTAAAACAGAAATATTTGACCAAAACTTAACATATTTGCACTTATGTATTACAATTTTATAGGTGCGTCTCATTAACATGATTAAGCAGTATATTTGTTAACTTCGAATGTATTGTATAACACACATGACAGCAATATTGGAACACACTGAATATAACATGTTTTCCACATCAATTTTTAGTGCCATCATGTCCTCTTTCTTATTTATAACATTTAGCCGTCACCAAAATCAGTTGTTTTTATATCCCAGGCTGGTTCGTATAACAACAATAATTGAATGCATCAACAGAATCTTACCGTTTTTGCACTTTATAATGAAATGAATAAAGACTCGTTTCATTATTCAGTATATTCATTAACTCAGATCGGATTGCCTAACACAAATGATAGCAATATTTAAACACAATGCCTACAACATGTTGTCCGCAACAATTCTTTCTGCCAGTATGTCATTTTTTTATTCAAAATATTAAACCGTTACAAAACAAAGTAGTTTCATATTTCGGGCTAGTTCATATAAGATAAAATAATTTACTGCATCAACCAACACTGACCATATTTGCACTTTATCATGACAATTATAAAAGTGCGATTAAGGTGGTACATAACACTACAGGGAGATAACTCTGTGAAAATCAGCTAAACGTTTCAATCATGTTCTATTTTAAGGAAATATTAAGCTTCTCAATGATCAAAATTAGTGTTTGTCAAACTGCTATATATCCAATGAACGTTTTCCGATAAAATGTGTGGTTTAAGTTTTTTGATTTTTTTTATATTTTTTGTCAAAGGGTCAACAAATGATCAAAGTAAGTATAATGTCAAAATTTTCTGAAAATTGAACGAGCATAATTAATTTTAGTCAAGGTGTTTGGTACCACCTTAATTAATCAGTATATGTATTTTGTTAACTCAGGATTGATTGTATATTACCAATTAAAGTCATATTGGAACACAATCGCTAAAAAATGTCCTCTTTTAATTCAAAATCATCACCAAAATGCAGTAGTTTTCATCTTTCAGGTTGGTTCGTATAACTAAAATATTTAATTGCATCAACCAAAACTGACCTGTTTGCACTTTGTTAAGAAAGTAATATAGGCGTGTATCATTATTCAGTATACTAGTTAACTCAGGATGGATAGTATAATACAAATGACAGCAATTATTGGACCACAATAACGACAACAGTTTGTACAAATCAATTAAGAATGTCAGAATGCCCTCTTTTTATTCTAAAAAAATTAACCATTACCAAACATCATTACTTTTCATATCTCAGGCTGGTTTGTGTAATACAAATGTTTGTTCGCATCATCCAACACTGACCATATTTGACTATATTATGAAAATAATACAGTGGTGTTATCTGGAAATAGTATACTGACTGACAGTATGTATATTATGTCGGATGCCAATCGGTCGGTGAAGATGATTCTGTCAAAATCGACGAGAGGTTACAAATTTAAATCACACTTTTTATTTCCGGGCACTATACAACTTTCGTTTGAACATTCCGTCAAGCATATAATCGTAAATCCGAGGTAAACAAAGTGAATATCTATTAAAAATGATGGGATATTAACAACAGTTTTAAGTTGCTTCGTTTCCAATGTTTTACAGTCGTCTCCGAAATATATTCAAGAAATATATTTCGGAGACGACTGTAAAACATTGGAAACGAAGCAACTGAAAACTGTTGTTATTATCCCATCATACAAGAGTATGATTCCAATGCATTGGATATCCTTTTCATCATCGATCTTCAGATAAAAAAAAGTGTATATATAGAGTTATTATGTTAAAGAGTACTGTATTTTGTTGTACTGGAAAAAGGAACAAAAATAATATCGTTAATCTTAACAAAGGTCAGCTCTGGTATGAACAATCTTAAACACGACAATCTGATAACGGTATGCCTGTCCACATGTCTGGTCAGCAGCAGACCGGTCATATAGCATCAACGAAGTTAACTTACTTGTCGGCTTAAAATTTCTCATGTTTACTTATAAAGCAGTCTTCAAGTCTGCTTCATGTAATTTTTTGTACAGGTTAGGACTGCACCCAACTGAACGTCCAAGTCTAAAAAAAACACGTTTAATTTAAAGATAAAAAATCACAATTAATACTAAAAATTATATTTTAAGACACATGTATTGGAGAACAAAATATATAGTGTAAATAATATATAGCTTTGAAAACTCTGTAGCGCCATTAATGATAAATGTCAGTTTTTTACAATACAAAACTGAAAATTGGTGTCTCGTCAGTCATACTTGAGGCCAAAAAATCTGTAAACTTTTACATAATGAAAACGTTAGTTGTCAAGTTATAGTGAATTGGTCATGTCACTGATTTTTTTTTATTAAATATTGCATAAAGTTGTTGTACTGTTAATTAAAAATTATGCATGTATGTGTTTTGTTTCTGAAATATCACTACAAATTCCTAAAAAAGTGTGAAAATTTAAAAAAAAAGCAAATAAAATTTTCGAAACATTCCTTAGTTTGTTCTTAAATAATCAAATTTATAATTACAAATGCATAGATTTTTCTTAGAATTGATAAGATATTACTACATAAATTTGCGTTAGGTTGATAGAGATCACCGAGTTCGTTTATGGTGGCAATATATTACCTAAATGGTAGTGAATAAAGTAAAATAGCGAAGATTTGAGGCTTACATAGCGATGTCGTTATGTTGATTTTGCCGTTCTGTTGTATTTGGATCAATTAGAACACATTTTGAATGATATGTACCGTAAAAATGAAGTCAGTGACAATATTCCTATTTTACAGTATTACAACAGAAACCTATGTATAAAAAAAATATAAATTATATACAAAAAAAAAATGAATTGGTTATTGGATATTTGGTGCTTTTGAGACAATTGTAAGAATGTTTAATTGCCGTTTTAATGTGCTTTACATACATATGTGAATCTTTTTAAAAAGAATTAATTCAGATATATCTCAAAAAAATAAAAGAGACAAAATAATGTTTTTTTTTTCAAATTTCTTGTTAATTTCAACTAGTCAAAGTGAGTTCCTACTTCTACTAAAATCTAAGGCTTTGTCCACTTACAGTACCTCGACGTTAAGGCTTGATTTAATCGAACAATTGACCGAGCTCTGATTTTCTCGTAAGGTAGTTAGGGCATTGGTCTACACTTAGTTCTTTAGTTGTATATATGTTCCAATGTATGCCCTTGTCATACATTGCTTCATTCATTGTTCACCAATAACATTGCACACGTGCATTGGCAGTGTATTAAATCGGAAGATTGAAACATGAACTTGTTTTAGTAAATTTATTGTTAGTTGTGTAATTTAATTAGTCTATTAATCCTGGTAGTTCTTAAATGTATTTTAGTTTCATGTTAATTAATTCTTGTTTGTACTATATATTCATGTATTTGTCTTTAAAGGCTACTTATTAGGACAGAAGCAAGAATATAGTTGGAAGCAGACATAGGAACAAATTCCTTATTGAAGTATGTATATAAACTGAAACAACCTTATTACCGAATATTAATGGAAACCACTAAATGCAAGTATGCAAAATGGGTATTACAACTGCGGAGTAAGCGTTCGACATATTTACAGCATGTACCATAGCAATAAGTTCAAAACCATATCTCCGACACTCATTTATTTTTAATGATAAGAATACATGTAATAGTGAATTTTGTATCTAGTAGAATATATCTTTAAAGGAACTAGCGAATGCAAAAATAGTTCGAGTGACGATAATTGTCAAAATTTAACATGCAAATCAACCTTAAAGTTTTGTTTTAAGGAATAATTTGTTATATCATTTTTAGGGCATATTGCTCGTTTTGTCGTTACGATTTTTGTGATACGTTATTTGGTTGTTCAATCCATAAAAGTCGTTGTATTTTTTTCAAATAAATATATCAAGATTTGGTTATTATGTTGATTGCCTTCGTATCTTTCAACTTGAAATAATTACGAATATCACATATAGTGCTGTGCTTTATACTTTGACGTAAACCCCGCCATTTAAGGAGAGGCGAAAGATACCAAAGGGACATTCAAACTCATAAGTCGAAAATAAACTGACAACGCCAGGGCTAAAAAAGAAAAGACCAACAGACAAACAAGTGTACTCAAAACACAACATAGAAAACTAACGACTGAGCAACACGAACCCCACCAACAATTAGGGGTTATCGCAGGCGCTCCGGAAGGGTAAATAGATCCTGCTTCACATGTGACACCCGTCGTGGTGCTCATGTTAATACACAACCGGTAATAAGTCTAATTCAGTGGGTCACATTCGAGAAAAGGGGGCGGGATTAATGTTTTGTTTGCTGTGTTCTATTATTTTGTCTAAACAGTATTGTGTGGGATAGTTTTTTATATGTCTGTTATCTGTTGTATTTGATTCTTGGTCCAAGACAAATATCCTCTGATAAAACACACGTAATGTCAGTAAGCGTTCTTATAAACATTTTGCCCTATACAAATCCTACCTTCCTGAGACAACAAACGTGTTCTTCAATACGTATTGTGAATTAAAAAATAAATAATTGATGTGTGTGCCAATTTGGGGTTGCAGCCATTTAATAAAATACAATTTGGTGTGAATCAACTGAATTACTGTAAAACTATTATTTTTAGAAAAGAACATGATTTTTCACAGCATTCAAAAGATGTATTGCAAATTTGTTCATAAATCAAACGAGTGTCTGGGTAAACTTATACCATTGCATACACTACGGAGTGGTTACAATATATGTAATGATCGATAGTAATTTTGTTATGTCTTGTATGTTTTTATGTTCCAGTCATGAATATTACGGATCAAAGTGTGATGGATCAGATACCCTTTGATGAAGAAAGCCACTTTAAGCCTTTTGCCTCATATTCTGTGGTATTTATTTAATTTCTGATATTTCAAGCATAACACACACACATATACACTATCATGTACACACACAGTGAGATTTAAATATTTCATTGCTAATGTCATTCAGGATTTTCCGTAAAAATTAAATATACTTAACTTGTGATCGTCTATTTTTATACTCGAAACATATTGTGTAAACCAAGAACATATTACATATAACTGTTAACAGATATACAATGGCATTTATCTATTGGTTTGTCAACATAACATTTTGTTACATTTTACCTTTATATTCGGTCGAACAATGTATTGTTCCAGTCAAAATACATATTCTATTCTCAGAAGGATTAGGACTTGTTACTGTATAGACATTAGCGACAGCAGTGTCTGTACAGATAATTGTATAGTAGACCACTCAATAAACAATTCTATGCGTGCAACGACTGTCGATCTTCTGGTGATCCCTTTCCACGTCAACTTAGGTTGTAACAAAAGTCTACAATTCTTTACGCCATACGGTTATGGTATAAATGTGTACCATTCGCATATTTTTACATGCGACAACTCAATCATATTTATCATCTGTAAATTTCTGACTCGTCACTTTAGGGGGGTGGGGTTCACTTTTGATATCAATGAAAGTATGCTGCATAATTATACCTTGATTCCTTGATGTCGTTTCGGCTTTTGGTTATTTCCGACAATCCATGTTAGTATCACTACAAGCAACTCATTAAACCAATTAAAAAAAAAGTACAATGAAAATGTAAGAAAGTCTTATAGAAATTAATTTGGTAAGTCGAGTTTATGCTTTATCACAATTTTGAAGACCATTATCATATTTAGTGTCAGTCACAATGAGAAACAACAATATGTGTTAATTTATTGTTTGTTCACAATAAATCATATGTGTCATGTCTTTTCTTTGTCAATTATTTTGGCTTATCTTTTCATTTTGGATGTATAAACTGATTTGGGAAATATCTCATTTCAAATTGCTCTACATTTTTTAATGCCGGGTCATTTTATAGCTCATTATACGACATCGATTTGAATAAGTTCAATGGTGTTCATACATCGAAGCAGCACCCCAGCATATGTAGTATACAAGATAAAACGATTTTCCAGAGCTTGTGTATTCTGTCATGGTTTTCTTGATATATGGTTCTTGCTTAAAGGGAAGATATTGAACCAGACTAAGTAAATGAACTTTAGTCATCATCGGTTATTTTGATTTTTAACCTGATTTGAAAAGTCTGAGAAATGAATAGTTAATTTAAAAATTAGGTATGCGATTTGATTGCAAATGAAACCTTTATTCACCAAAGTTCAAATGCAGTGGATGTAAGCAATTATAGGCAACCGTACGGCCTTAAACAATGAGAAAACCCCATACCGTATAGTAGAAGGCCCTGACATGAAAAATATTCAATTGATAAAACTAACGGCCTAATTTATAACAAAATAAATTACGAAAAAGCAAAGAAGACAGACATGAACCAATTTCAACGACTGAACTACAGGCTCCTGCCTTGGGACAGAAACATACAGAGTATGACGGGTTTAAACGTGTTTGTGAGCGCTCAACACTCCTCCTCACCTCACATTAAATATCTGTACAATAACTATGTTTAGTGTGTGAAACAGAGCCGCATTTTTTCATGTATTACTGGCTTAATTTTTATTGTTTTTATTTGTGTTGTTTAGTCAGGTTGATTTTTGTCAATCAACTTTTAGACTTAACCGCTGGTGTTAATTCAGTACTATTCGGGAGTATCGTTATTACAGTTGACCTAAAATGTGTTCTAAAAGAGAGGCGAAAGATACCCGAGGAACATTCAAACTCATACGTTGAAAAGAAACTGACAACGCCATTGCTGAAAAAGAAAAAGACAAACAGACAAACAATAGAACACAAAACACAACACTTAGCAACACAAACCCCTCCAAAAACTGAGGGTGATCGCAGCAACAAAAACAACAATAATGCATAGAAATAAATAAAAAAAAATAATGATAATACTAATAACCCTACTAACACTGAAAGGAAATAAGAAAAATAATTGAACTAGTTATTATTTGTATCATAAATTAATATAATAATAATGATAACTATAATAAGAGCAATGATAATAATATAAAGTGGAGGACAAAGAAGAACACTTAGCTAATGTCTTTTCATTTGTTGACATTATTGTTTGTTTTTTTTTGTGAAATAACCATAACTAGTCTGCTGAGCAGAACCGCAGTTTTCATACACAATGGGATTGATTTGTACTCTTTCAATAAGTGCTATTTTTATTAGAGTAAATTTAATATGTTATTGATAGTGATGTCATATTCTCTTTCAATGTATTTGCAGGCCATTTCTGGCGTTTTATCATACGCCTGGTGTCTTGAAAGATATCCAATACCTACGGAGCTGCAGGAACTCGTAGAGTTTCTTCTTTCTATGTCTAACAAGACTGAAAACAGTACCGATTTAATAGATTCAGGCGTATATGTTGTAGATTATTCTGATGATTTACCGGTACCAAATAGAACAGTTCCGTCACAAAGTCATGTACATACTTATTTAGACATGAATAACAAGTATTGCGACTCGATGCTTCAAAGTAAATACCAACAAAT
This sequence comes from Mytilus californianus, assembly GCF_021869535.1. Classification (NCBI taxonomy): domain Eukaryota; kingdom Metazoa; phylum Mollusca; class Bivalvia; order Mytilida; family Mytilidae; genus Mytilus; species Mytilus californianus. The sequence continues at coordinate 41,492,790 of NW_026262712.1, forward strand.
TACTTACATAGTAATGTCTGTTTCCTTCAGTATGCTTACATTTATTGGTAACATATTGGTTTTAATCTTACCTTGGATTTCGAAAGCATTTAGGTCACCAATATTTTCCACACTTTTAAGTTTTTCTCTCATATCATTATTTCGTGGAATTGACCTGCTCTTCTCCAGTCTGGTGCAATGTTCGCTGGTGTTTAGTTTCAATTTAAAGTCAGCATTTGTGTGCATGCTATTTAGCTGTGTTAAGGGATTTATTGCAAATGTAATTAGCTTACATTTATGTCTACTGGCTTGTCAGCGTATATATATTTCTCTATTTCCCCTCAAGGCACATGCAAATCACACAAAGACAAATGTTTGTCGATGTATTTTCTGTATTTACATTACATGTGTTTTAATTGAACTGATTATGGGGGTTCAAGGTTCACGGAATTGCGCTGTCGGTAGATTAAATAATGATTTGTCAACTATTTTCAAGACCAATGCAGATTTCATTGTTGTAAACCTGATGGCAGTTGTTTTATTATCAACAGGTATGCTATCAGGGATAGTTCAGAGGTATGCATCACCAAGACTAACTCAGTCTGCATTACAAAGAACGCAATCTCGAATCGCTTCAATAGTTATAGTTTTATATCTCATTTTTTACTGTCCACTTAAGATTGTGGGACTTGTTCTACAGTTTACATGTGTAGATCCGACGTACGTAGGACCAATTGCATTTACTGCTTCTACGGCACAATTCATGCTCGGTGCGTTAAATCCTATTATGTTGTGTCTTAGGGTTCCAGAAGCGAAAAAGGCTTTGAAGGACAGATGTTGTAGTTGCATCCAATCATAAAACAAGAATCGGACTTAAAAATCTGGTGTTTTCCTACTAATGGAAAACAAAGTTGCAAAAACATTTGTCTAGAAAAATAGATTTAAAGATAAGCTGCCGAAATCTTTGTATATGTTACCAATTAGTGAACAAACGTTCTGTAAGACAGCTGCGTGTGTTTACTTCCCGCAAATTTAATTGAATATCCCCTTGGTATCTTTCGCCTCTATTGTTTTTTTAATCTTTTTAAAAAGATTGCAATATAAACAACTGACGATTAACTGTCAAAGTAGTTACTCATATACACTCTCGAATGAAGCCATGTTTTACATTACATAATGTGTCCATTTAACGACAGAAGATTAAGTTCCAAATCATTTGGATTTTTAGATTTAAAATCTCTCATCAGAATGGCCGTTTATTTAAATTTCTGCAGTATCAATCAGACGTGGTATATCGTATCACCTGCAAAACCAATCAGACCTGGCATTACATCGCCTGCATAACCATTCACACATGACCTTACTCATCCTGTCCTACTAATCATACCATGCATTACATAGCCTTCATCACCAATCAGACTAGATATAACATATATTGTATAGCCAATTTGACTCCATTAGCAAAATGTGTCAAAAGTGAATTGTGGGTGTACAGAGCATGAGAGACATTTGGTTGTAATTTAGAACTCCTAATCAGATCGTAAGTAATTGGATATCAGACATTTAGCTTCTCAATGCTCTTAAACTTCATGCTTTATTTGGTCTTTTCAACTTTTTTTATTCGAGCGTCATTGGTGAATTTTTTTAAAGACGATACGCGCGTAAGGAGTACAGTATTCAAATCAAGGTATCTATGATGACGTTTTCTCTACACCAAAGACAGCAAATCGTGGTTTTACTAACAAGGGTTGTATTAAAAGCATACTGCATCATACATAATTCAAATTTATTGGTGTTATCACGAAGTCGAAATACTGGTGGTATGCAATATGTTACTAAAAAAGCATGCTGACTGGCACTGACATTCATAACAATTTCAAACAAAAAAATTTAGAACAATTATAGATTTCCTCTATGTTTAGGTTGTTTGTCCATCGTTTCGTTGTTATTCATTTCACGCTTTACAAAATGATCCTAGTATTTGTTAAAAAAAACAAACAGATCGTTATTATGGTATTTTAAAAAATCTTGTAAATCAGACTTCAAACCAATACCTAGAAAGATGTATGCATGCATGTCTGTCTTACTTCTGTATCATATATAGTATCCAAGTAAGATTGTGACATGTTGAATTGTCAACACTGGCGTTTTCATCCATATTTTGAAAGAAGACATGGAACTACACCAACAGATACGAATGAAGTATTTTATTTCTACTAACGTTATCTACGAAAAGGAGGACCAATGATAGTAAATTGTCTATTAAGTTAATCCCCTTGTGTGTTGAACTATCATTGGTTTGACATTCCTTTGTACTTTAACGTCAAGTTGCAATTTAAAAAAAATAACCATATAATACCATGCGTCAAAACTGTAAGTGAAAAAGTTCGTTGCGTGTGATATATGATATTATGTATATATAAGTGTAAATAAACAATGTTTCAAATATCTCATTGTAATAAATATTGTAAAATATGTGTTGTATAATATAAACTATAAAAATATATGAATAATCAATATTTCATTTACCGACGATTAAATATATGACACTCCTTTAATCATTGTATTTGTTAATTAAAAAAATACCAGTCTTCAGTCTATCCGTTTTTACCCACATTTCAGATTTGTCTTCAACGAACTATACATGTAGCATGTGTAGAAAGCGGTCTTTTTTATCCAAGGCATATAACGTACATAAATGGTTTTGTCAATCGTGTTTATTTTTTATTAAAACTCATTTTTTGCCCGGTGTGCTGGCTCAAACAGTAAGTTTAAACCAGGTGATTGGGTTTAAGAAGAGATAAAGAACAAGGTGCTGACTTTTATTCTAGTACCGATCCAAAAGTGGTAAATAACTGAAAATACAAAGTACAATTTTACAATGTGTGAAATTATTATAAAACTTAATGATTCATCCGGTATGGAGTGACGGCGTCGTCCGGAATGTAGCAATGTAATGCTCCGATGCGGTGTAGTCCAGAATGTAGCAATGATATACGTCCAATATAATAAAAGTTAAAATTATACTTTTGCTACACAGTTAAATATATTACGGGCAGTTTGAAGGCATCAAATATGATATTTCAAGTGTTACTCACGCTGTGGTAATCCACAGACTGTGATTAAGAATGAACCATGTGACAGTCCTTTGTCCAGTGATTTGACGTGGCAAGGTTGATTTGCAAAAGATGGATGCGAGGTTACGGTAACACTAGAATGTTGTACGGTGATGCCCAGATTTAAATTCGGGAAAAAACTAATCGGGAATATAATTACACAAAATATATAGATAAATTAACGGATCCAAGGTAACATACTCCCAGTCTGATATCAGTCTGATATCACTATTCCATAATTAAAATCGCATATGAATATAAAAAATATAAATCCCATTTTAAAACTGGGTGAGACACAGTTTCTCTATCTTTAGAAGGATGCATCAGATAATAGGATAGTGAGCTGTGAAATTTTTTTGTTGTTGTTGTTGCAACGGTGAAAACTATTTTCTCCACCGTTGATCGGCGATGACGATAGAAGATGGTCCTCTTCTGAGTTTAAGGAATGTCACATATTTGTGTGTCTCAGACGAAATCAAGGGTTTTGTCTTAACGTTCAATCCAGCAGATCTAGCTGCTCCATCTGTGAAGTGGCGACCTCGATGTTTGATTTTGTCGTAGTTGTGTCCAACAACAGGTGTTACCATATGATGATGTCTAGATAGGATAGCTGGTTCCTTTTTACTAAGATGCGAATCAGATTTGACGAAACTGCTTCCTACTCGGAGTACTTTTTGTTTGTTCAAAGGCAGATTAAGATTGGCAATCGGTCCTTGTTTCGGAATAGATTTTTGTTTGTAAATACAACATATTTCTTCTCCATGAACTTTAGGTCTTGCCTATTCCAGAATGCAATTTTCGTTATCCATTGAATTTTCCATAGAAGTCACAGATTTTGCTTTGGGGACACTAGTGCTGTCCCTTTACAGAAATTCACGAATGTACCAGACTTGGTCCAGTTCACTCATGTAATTGTATGGAACGCGTTTTTGCAACCTTGACATTCAAATTAAAGGTTTGGTCGTTATCCTGACCAACGATTGGATTCTTGTCCTTGAAGGCTATTTCCGGTCTTGAGGCAAATAGTTGTTCTGGTTCCAATTGGAACAGATTGCTTGTCAATATGAGTATTTTCAATTATGTCCCAACCAAGTTTCAACTTTAATTTTGGGCAACTAGAGTTCCGGATGGTCCTAGGCGTTGTTCAAGGACGTGGTGTGCCACCATTAGGTTTCTTCCAGTTAGCAGTTGAATTTTGCACTGGTCATCAAGTGGTTGAATTCTTTCGCTAAGGTTTTTTAAGTATTGATAATGCAAAGTGTCTCCAGATGTCGGAATTTCGTCCCGATTATTGGGAATATTATCACATTCAATTAATGTAGGCAGATTAAATTGTACGTCACCATGTACTGATTTCATGACGAAATATCGGAAGTAACTACTCTGCTGGAGCATGTTGAATGAGAGTAGTTTCCCGGTTTAAATCGTACGTCAAACAGACTGAAGAATTAAGGCGAGGCAAGACACCGGTTGCTTTAGTCGTCAATGATGGCATACATCCGGATAATTTTGTCTGTCTTGTCCTTGTGATACACATCCACGGGCAATATCTTGGCACAAGATCTCTCACTCTTAGTGTCTTGGTAGATCTCTTTGCAGGTCAAACTTACAGAGGTTAACTTTGTTTCAGCTGATTCTGTCAGCTCCCCGCCGTACATGTAGATTGTTCCGGGCGAATTATATTGAGAAATGGTGTTATGTGTAGTGCGGTCGTGTGTCGCTGACTTCCACACTCATTACAATTGATGCTCGCTTTGCAATCCCGACTTCTGTGTGTAGTTGACTCGAATCACTTGTAGCAAACATTATTTTGTCTTAACAGTTCATTGCGTTCTTCAATTGATTTGACTCGGAACGCTTGGCATTCGTTTAAGGGATGCTTTGTATTATGCAGAATACAAATACTTTGTTGTTGACTGCTGTTCCTAGGTTGCTGTTCAACTGCAGTCTTATGGACGTTGATTTTAGAATACGGCTGAGGTGTGATCCTTGGCACAGCACCTTTTGTATTTGATGTGACTTTTGTTTCTAAGATGAACCCAGAATCGTTCTTAATTTTGCTTATTTCCCAGAAGAAGGCAGAGAATTCTGTGAAAGGCGGAAAGGCAACTTCGTAATTAAACTTGTCTCTTGAAACCCTTGTTATCCACTTTTGTTGGAGTCCGTTTGGCAATTTTTCCACAATTGGTTTGTCCCGGACGAAGAGTCGCAATCAGCTAGCAAACATTCCACTTTGGAATTTTCTTTGTGATATTCTATTTCTGAGATAACATCTGACAAATCGTAAAGAAGTGATTTGACCTTGTTCGTCAATGTTGGGAGGTTCACAGGTTTTTTAACGAGAGACGCCTCCAACATTTCTGGAGGCCATATCGTTCGTCTAGTTTTTCTCATTATCTCTGTATGCTTTTTGTTGGGTTGTTGGCATTCGATGCCCTCATACTCATGGCATGCCTAGCAGACTCTGGTCCAAGTCACTTAATCAGTAAGTCTATCTGTTTCGAGTCTGAAACTTGTTATTCGTAGATGACGTTTTTAAAGCTAGCTTTCCACGTGTGAAAGAATTCTGACCGATCGTTAAAGTTTGTTAACTGGGAAAATAGCAGGTCCTTACGTAGAAGAAATCGGGTTTTCTTCGATGTGGGGTTGATATATTGCTTGTGTGCAACAGTGATCTCCTCTGAAACGCCTTGTGTTTTGTTTGCAACATAGATCTCCTCTGAAACGCTTTCTTCTCGTATGCCAGTTACCGTTCTCAGATCTGGGAATAAAGTAACTTCTGGTGACTTAGAATGTGTAGGCAAGACAGCAGGTGTTTGTGATAGCAAGTTCAAAGCCACGGATGGCACGAACATTGGTGCTTCATGACTTAACCCAATCTTAATAGGAGTTTTTTTTCTTTTGAGGACCTGCCACTTCCTGTGCGGCAGTTGGTTCAGGATGTTTATTGACGAAATCTTGCACACGCTGGAGCTGATCTTCAGTCTCGTTATGGAGGTCGCATAACGCTTGGCTGTCGTCGTACTCTAGGATAGGAGCATCGGTTTCTGTGGCTGCAGCTTCTCTTCGTGCTTCGAGAAAGTTTAATTTGGCTTTCAATTCGGTTTTTTCCCGGCTTACACGTGCGGCCTCTTTTTTCATTTGTGCTTTCCTGCGTATGACCTTTTGCTCGGTCTCCTGTTCCATTTCAATCTTTGTACGCGCGGCTTCCTGTTCCATTTCAGCCTTTTTACGTGCGGCTTTCTGTTTCATTTCAGCCTTTTCACGTGTGGCTTCCTGTTCCATTTCAGTTTGTCTGAACAGAGCTTGTTCCTCTAACACTGCCTCCTGTTGACGGATCAGTGTATGTTGTTCGACAAAGGCTATTTTTGATTTAGAAAACCTCTGCTTTTGCACGCTTCCTCCGTGCTAGGCTTGAGATGTCAGAGACATTGGAGCATTCGCTGTGTGAAGTTTTTTTTACCCTTAGATGTCTTTACTGAATTTAGCCTTTGTCAGGGAAAGTCGATGCTCTTGTAGGGTTTCAGTGGCCATGTCCACTTTTGCTAGACGAATATCTAATGAAAGATTTCATGCGTCTATGTCCTTTAGACTGTCCAATGATCTCGTCCTTTTCAGAAAGTTCAGGAACTCATCTGTAAGCGGGCGATAATTAGTTAAACTTTGTCCTGTGCTGTGGTCACTTCCAATAACTGGAAATCTAAATATGCCAATAGGGCATCTAGCTCCTGACAGAGTTTCTCTGTGTATGCCCATGTCCATTTTCTGTAAGTTCACGTACTCGCCTAGTCTCGGGATTTTCATCAAAATGTGGGGTTTTAGACGGATGTTCGTGTAGTTATTCACTAGTGTCCCCCTTTAGGGGCTTTGACCTCGGTTTGCTGTTCCGCGTGACTAGGATCTATGATGGCTCAACGTTGTTGGTTTGCTGCCAACACACAAGCTGTGTTGCGAAGTGTCAATGTAACAGCAACGAACGATCCTTCGTTGTACTTACCGGTCAGGATATGTGTAGAAAGTTTGTTGTCAATACCGACGTCTCGTTGTAGGCGTTGTAACTGCCGCAAAGTTACGCATTCTGTGATACACAACAGGCAAGTTGTAGAGTATTTACTGTGCTAGCTCGACTAGTCAGTTTAAACCAGGTGATTGGGTCTAAGAAGAGATAAAGCACCAGGCGCTGACTTTTATTCTAGTACCAATCCAAAAGTTGTAAATAACTGAAAATACAAAATAAAATACAATTTTACAATGTGTCAAATAATTATTAAAGTTCCAGTGGAATGTTGCAATTCAATGCTCCGATACGGCGTAGTCCAGAATGGAGCAATGACAGACTTCCAATGTAATAAAAGTTTAAAGTACACTTTTGCTACACAGTTAAGTATATCACGGGCAGTTTGAAGGCATCAAATATGATATGTCAAGTGTTACTCAGGTTGTTATTAGCTACAAATTGTGATCATGAATGAATCCTGCGACAGTCCTTTGTCCAGTGATGTGACGTGACAAGGTTGATTTGCAAACGACGGATGCGAGGTTACGGTAACAATTGAATGTTGTACGGTGATGTCCAGATTTTAACTCCGGGAAATATAAACTAATCGTGAATATAATTACATAAAACATATAGATAAATTATCGGATCCAAGGCGAAACATACGGTATTTATGATAAGTAATTTAACTGGGTCGATGCCACTGCTTGTTATTGTTAACTTCACGACGGTAAACCTAGTCGAGTGGTCAGTAGTTTTAAGTTGGCATTTAGTAGCGTTGATCAGGTCAAACGTATAAATTGACTGTTTACGAATCTTGTACTGTTTTGAAATACCAAGGATTCTCTACCCATGGAACATTATAACGTAGGTACTTATATAACATAGACATTACAATAAAAAAAATGTAGAAATAATGTCAAAAAGACAACTCTAACCTAAGACAAAATGGCGTTAAATAAAACAATGTTGATAAAAGTAAGGAAGTCAGCATTTTTTTTGAAAAAAAAAACAAATTGAACAGGATGCAATGAGGGCCTTATTTGAATTACAACTTTAAACTAAAATCTGAACATTTATTTTAAGTTGAAAGTGTCATTTAAAAAGACAGGCAAAAAATATCAAAAGGGACAATCTCACTCAGAAGTTAAATAAAAACCTGACAACGCCATGGCAAAAAAAAAGATTCAAAAACAAGCAAAACACAACATAGAACACTAAAGACTGAGCACCACGAACCGGGCTAAAAATTGGCTTCTGCTTCACATGTCGCTTATAACAATATCACATTCAAGGGAAAAGGGTTGGGATTGTTGTTGAAACAGATCCGTCGTCATCTGTGAACATATTCGATAACGGTTACCAACTCGTGATGGCGTCCGTAAAAACGGTGAAGGAATGATTTCAACTTAACCAGTTGAACACTTGGTTTCATAGCTTACATGTAGACATCAACCTTCTATCAAGGAAAGTATGATAGGAAATACAAGCCCCGCACAAAAACTAAATATCTTAGAAATTTAAACAAACGTATTGATTTAACAATGACGGCATAACACATGTATTGTAGACGTCATGAAAAACTACGTGTTTACGTGTTCACAGACATAGATTTCCCTAACCTTAGCACCTTCAACTTATCAACTTCACGCTTTGTAAAAGGTCAATGATGTCTCAAAAAAACATAAATAAACCAGGATTTTCCTCCTCTTTTTTTCAGTCAACATGACAGGTTTACCTTTATTTGTGTGTGTGCTCTTAAATTCTTATTGGTCGTATGACTCTCGACCTGACTCAATATAGATGCATTTAGCTATCATGTTTACGGCTTTTAGGTGTTTCTGGTGCAGATGGGTCCAGGGATACGATTCGGAAGCAAGATGTTTTAACGTGTTGTTTTAATGTTGTTTCCCCTTGTATCTATATTTTACTTCATTTGTATTTTATAGAAAAAGTGTATATTACATTAATATACAGTATATATTACCAACTGCTTAAACGTTTTTGTTGGCGTCTTAGTTAGATTCAATTGTGTGTTTGTTTGAATGTTTTAGTCAGATGAATGTTTTTACAATTTTGGCTGCTTGATCCCTAATATTGTCACATACACCTGTTATGTATGTTGAGATTGATATTACAATTTGCTAATATTACGGGGCTATAAACAACTGTCATACATGTCGGAGATTAAGCTATACATGTGGAGCAGGACCTGCTTACCCTTCCGTAGTACCTGATATAACCTCCGGTTTTGTAAAGGTTCGTTTTGCTCAGTCTTTAGTTTTGTATGTTATGTTTTTTGTACTGTCGTTTGTCTTTCGGTCTTTTTCTTCTTTTATTTTTTTGTGTTTTCAGTTTATTTTCGACTTATGAGTTTGCATGTCCCTTTGGTATCTTCGCCTCTCTTTCAAGTCACTATTTTCTTTAGAAATGCCTGTACCAATTTAGGAATATGACAGGTTTTGACTCTAAGTATATAGCGCATGCAATTATTAAATATATAGTTTATCATGGCCACAACGTTCGTCTAAATAAACAAAACCTTGTGTGTGAATATTTTGACCTAACTTGTGTGGGATAAACGATTTCCGACTTACAGAATATGTGCTTCAATTCATATTGTTTTCTATACTGTACATATCGAAGAAAATTTGGAAATTTACTTATTTTCGACTATAAAATCTCCGTGAAGATTCATGACATTTCAAAAATGTTACATTATAATTTTTATATGATTTGCATATTAGGGAATAAAGTGTAGAATTTATTAATATAAATCAACGTTCGGACAATGTGGTGTTGTTCAACAGACAGTATGCTATACATGGTGATTATCTTTCTTTATCTGGGTACAGATAAATATGTCAGAAAGACAGATGTTCATAATTTTTTTATTTGTGTCAATTTCTGAACAAGTTTTCGACATTGCTTCCCGATGATATTATTTTGTGTAGTAAACCCTTCTATCCTCCTGTCTTTATTTCAATACTAACAAAAGAATTCGGTTTGCCATCTGAATTTCATTGAAGAGACATGAAGTAAAATTTTTGATAAATTGGCTTGAGAATAAATGTTTTTCTTTCCGACGCAAAGACCCTAAAAAAAAACTTTAATAACTTGACAACAGTGTCGTAATTATATCCTTCGTGAATGAGTGTTTTAAAAATTTGGTTAGCTTTTGAGGTGAATGACGACATTGTTGTGTTTTGTATAGAATATTACCATAAAATATTAGATGTGAAATACATGAACGTATTCGTTGTCTGCACGTTGATTCATATTTACGAGTGATGTCCTTGTACAGATCATACACATTAGTCATTGTTTTGACAAGTTTGTGATATCGAAAACCCTGATATAATAACTTTTTAGTAATACATACATTTCTTTGTTAAAAACTAATACGTTGTTACATACACGAGCGAATCAAACAAGCTGAGACTTAAAATGGAAGGGAACGTCACCATCTAAAAATGGATAATTAACAATAGGAAATGAAAAATCATTTTTTTATAGTAAATTTCGGAATTAATCTTCCCGTTAAAGATATGGTTATCAACGTCCAGGAAAGGGCAGTGTTTATTGCTAGTGTTAGCTTTATTTGACATCAGTTCAGCAGGATAAATCTCTTTAGTGTACATAATGAAGTCGTCATCATTGAGAGCCAATATATCATTCAAATATCTATAAGTGTTATCAAATGTTCGTCTCAAATGTTGTTTCGATGGGTCTTTGCTGACTTTAGTCATAAATTGTAACTCGTAACAATACAAAATCAGGTTTGCAATAAGTGATGCACAGTTAGTCCACATTGGAATTCCGATAACTTGACGATATACGGAATCTCCATAGCAAACACAAATGTTATCGAGTAACAATTCAAGTAAAGTTATCGTATCAAAGCAGGTCAAATTGACACACTTCTTTTGTTTGTTGTTACTTAAAAAAAATACCCAAAAGAGTTTGAACATATATACTCGCATTCTGACTTTTTCAAAACCCATTTAGTTAGGTGTGTGAATGTATTCCTAATAAAATTTAGGGGCAAAGTGGTATATAGGGTAGAAAAATCAAAACTCTGAACAGATTCGAAATCACCAGTATGAGCATGTAATTTATAAAGTACTTCCAACGAATTTTTGACACTTTAAAGGTAATTAACTCCACTTTTTTCAAAGGCCTTTTTATTAACAGGTTTTTCATTGTATCATCTTAACTAGTAAGTATAATAGACAGGTAAGTAGTGGAACAATGTCTTGAAGTCCATATACATTTATATTTGTAAGGTGTTTTTGCAGCTTTGGAGGCCTGTACATAGAAGAACTTTCATGCTATTAGGTTCTGCTTGTAAAAGAGTAGCTAAAACTATATATATTTTTTACAGATGTCATTTTTCAAAATATTGAGTCTGTTTGAATGTTAGTGAATTCGTGATTTCCTTTTACAGAACTTCAATGTAAAATTTACGTCTAGCAATAATGATATTATTGGCAGCATTATCAACTGGAACAAAAACAAATTCCTTGGCGCGTTATTTTAGCTTATGTTGAATACGATAGGGCTGTTACGGTTTTGGTTTGGAATATATTTAAACACATATTTCCGGGTAGATTGTTTGCAAACATTACAAATAAGAGGCTCAGTATAATAAGCAATAGCCAGGAATGTGTTCTTTAATGGTCATTAAAAATACCGGCAATATTTACAAAATCAAAACCTTTTTTGACATATTTGATTTTATTGGAATGATTTTTTTTATGATTGTCAAGGCGATCAATTTTGGGAAACAGTTTAGAATAGCAATATGCAATTATAACTTGGACGATTTCATACTTAGGAATGTTATATGGAATTGTGTTGTCACACTCTAAAATTTGATGTAATGAAATTAACAGTTAAATGACAGTGATTGGTTAACAGATAATGTCTGCCGTTGTTTGTTGTTATCAGTACTAACTGATATTGATATTTTCTGTTTTGTACTAGTATTTACTGATATTGAACGAACAAGAATATCGAATCAGATGGATTTAATCTTGTCATGTATAATGTCATATCTTTTATATAAGAAAAAAAAGTTTGATCATAGGATAAACTAATAGTTCTTAAATTAACATCAAATTCCATGAAGTACAAAACAACTCTACGTAATATTTAATTCACAAAGAAAAAGACATGAATTATTGTATTATTTGCCTCATTAGTAATTTAATATAAAGGAATCCGTTTGTTTTAATGAAATTTCTTTTAACTCACAGGAAATACAATGAGTTACATACAAACGCATCCGAACATCGAGGTAATTGCTACTAATAGGTGGCACACTATGTCCTGGAAGACCAGAACATCTAAATAATCATATTATTGTAAACGAAATAAAACAGGTTCGCTTCTGAATTGAATGCAGTCTATTTTAGGGGCCAGCTGAAGCCTGCTTCCGGTTCATGATTTTCTCGCTGTGCTGAAGACCCATAAGTGGCCTTCGGCTGTTTTCTGCACTTTGGTCGGGTTGTTGTCTCTTTGACACATTCCCGATTTCTATTCTCAATTTTAATGTCTTTTTTTTTTCATTTTTATTAAGTGAAGGTGTACCTCAACATGAAATATTACATTTTTATACAAGAGAGAGAGAGAGATCCGTAAATAGCCGTTAATTCGAATCTGTATGATACTACTTCTGAATGATCGTCGTCTAAAATAATTTTTCTCCGCCTGTTAACTGTATAGGTGATCATTGAAAAGATCGAATAGTAGATGAATATACAGTTTATTGACAATAGACTAATTAGATTGAGTGTAAGGTAGGGACTTTGAAAACAAATAATGTTCCAATCATTTTTTTTTTTCTAAATAAATAATGATGTTTTCATTTCCATATCTCTTTTAAAAACATTAATCGGTTGAACAGTTTTCGCCAGAATAACCAACATCGCATATGAATTTAAATGTATTTTGACTGTTTGAACATGTTTCATATTGACATGGCTTCAAATGGCAGTCTGAAGCAAAGTTCATAGGAGTAAATCATGCTAATGGGACCTTTCATTATTTCTAAAGTCATCGATTTATCAACGTTGGATTTAAGAATAGTTGTAATAAATCATGACAGTACCGACGCACTGACTACTTTATTGACGATACTAAATGGGACGAACAACCATCGAGCTTTGGTATCGACCAGTGCAAGTAAATACAAATAACACTGTATTCAAATCTTGCGTCCGAAGAAGTGCTTTTCAGGATTTACATTCATAACACTCAAACCTAAAATTTGAAAGCCTGTGAGGTATAAGTATGTAGAAATATACAAGTTTAGAAGTTTAATTGTTATCATTGTTCATATGCCTATTTCCATACTCTTGCTATCATTTTGTTTCAAGAGCAGATGTTCAACAATGTCAACAGGAAGATTGTGAAGCATACTATTTGTTTAGGAAATCAGTGATGCGGTATTGTTAAATTGAAATATCTCTAAATATTGTATTCAATAACATGCAATTTGTTAATTCACAATAACAGTCGAGGCAAATAGGAAATAACATAATATTATCATTTCGGGGCCTTGTGTGGCTTACTATGCGGTATGGGAATTGCACATTGTTGAAGGCCGTACGGTGACTTATAGTGTTACTTCGACACCATTTGGTCTCTAGTGAAGAGTTGACTAGCATACCACATCTTCGTATTTTTATATCGTTAATCGAAATAGGCCAAACTAAACTATTAATCAAAACATTAATGTATAAAGCTGTAAACATATAAGGTCAAAGTGTAAGTACACATGTTGTACATGGATGGAAAAACAGTTAAATTTGTAATATAGTTTAAAGATAGGTATAAAGGAAATAAAAGTCTTTAAACTTTTGTTTGTTTAATGCTAGTATGCTAAAAAAAGATTCCGAACGAACTATACTTGATAGAGCTGGTAAAGTCTGCAAAATAGATAGATGATAAGGAACACGGTTTCCTTCACTGATAAATTAGTAGCTATAATCAAAAACTTATAAATGAGATTGAAAATGAGATGTAGTGCATACATGTAGTTGTAATTAATGTGCAGTGTTTTGATACGGCTTTCCTGACACGTACGTTTTTTTTTTATTTTTGCAGTAAAGTTCAGATCGTGATGATGAGTGAAACTATATTATATGTTAATTTTATGCTGAAAATATAAAAATACGCAATTTCTCTATCTTGTCTTTTTATATCTATTGAAACGTCTTTTGGAATGGTGCAAACAATCTTGTTTTACTTTATTTTATATTCTGTTGTTTGATTTGTTGGTCTGCTGTCGCATTAATATTTAATCTCCAAAAATATGTTTTTTATATTAATGCACTTGCTAACTATAAAAACACCTTTAAACATTTAGTGTAGCCGAATTGTCATTTATATATATACACGTAATTTACTTTTGAAGTATAAAGCCTTTGAGTCATTTTAAGGATATCATGTTTATCTTCAAATCTTATTTCTATTCAGGCTTGTGCTATTCCGATGTAGTATATTATACTACTCTAGAGAACAGCCCAGATTTTTCCTAACATAAAACCTTGGAACTATGTCACTGGTTATTCAAACATTTTGTTACATCTCTCACAGAAGGTGCCTTCTGATAAAATTACACACAAACACAGATGTGTGCCAAATGAAATTGTATTCCAAATGATCTACATTTCACGTAATGAATTGTAATATGATTTATTTATGTGATTTTTCTGCAACGGTTACATGTAATATATCTAATTCCTTCAAATGACAAATTATACTCCATTGTGTTGCCGAACCGCAAATATGCACATGAAGAACGAATACGATATGGGTCCCTTGCTCATAGTCGTCGTTAATTTTCTTCTAGTTAGAATACTGTTTTATCTTTCTATTGTTTGTATCTTAAATGACTGCGAGTTATTAAAATCTTTATCTTAAATTAAAATGAATGAAATAAAAATATGTAACGGAGATGAAAAATCATTTTAAATAGACAAACCATTTGCCATACTATCAGATGGATATGATACCAAGCAACACCCGGCCGAAATTGAGTACTACAAAAAATAATACCCCCACCCCGATGGCAGTATTAATTTCCTCTGATTTTGTCCTGATTTTTTATGATAAATCTTCACATTACATGATTGGTTTTGTTATTGTGAGTAGCTTGAAATCAACTTTTTTTTCAGTTTTAATATGTTTCAACTTAACACTAATTGTAAAATGTGTTCATTATTTTTTTAGATATGAATATCCAACAAATGTACGTAGAAATATGCACCACATAAGCATTAAAAGGTTCACATATCTTGCAATTTAACTGGAACCGTGGTAATCAAATTGTAACCGATCAATTTGTTCTGAGTACAGATTTCCCCAAAAAAACAATAGGTTAATTGCCAAATTAGCATGAGCATTTAAAAAAAATAGAATTTAAAAAAAAAGCAAAGAATATTCTTTGTTACAATTTATTTTTCGTCAACCCATAATTCTACAATTTTTATATGCAAACTTTTAAGATTTTTTCTCTACTAACGTATGCATGAAATATTATGGTCATTTTGATGTCACAGAATCATTTGTGAATAAAAAAAAACAAACAAACAAACAAAAAAAAAAAAAAAAACAAATCTCAGTTCTTTTAATGTCTTAATGTTTTTATGCATTTTTTTTTAACGTTAGTGGATTTATTTTCGTTATCAGATAGTAAATGTCTACAATCTGGGGATCAGTAATTTGCTATGATGCGGAGAATAATTTTTCAAATGTGTAGATTGTCAGTGTTGTAATATGAAATCCGCATCAATCGCATAGAAATGTTCAGACTATATTTTACACAGGCTATTGACGGAATGTAATTCTATTAATTATTGTCATAGTTATCAGTTATGCGAGGAACTCGATCCTTAATCTTCCGCAGTTAGATTTTAGAAATATTTTTCACTGATTTTGTATAATTTGTGGTCTATAATTTGTGTACAGAATATATAAACTGTAAATAAATTCATAATTGACAAACACATGCATTATTTGATATGTTGTAGACTGAACAAATAGTAACAACTATATTGATTCTTGCTTGTGCATTACACCCGACTTTAAAAAATATTTAGTCGAGTTTGATTTGTCTACTCTTTGTGTATATTGATACTCGTTGTCAAGAGATTCGAACCCATCCTCCTCCTAAACAACTTCTTTTTTTTTTAAACAAAAGGAAGTATTAGTGACTTTTAAATTTTGTTACGCATATACATAATATCATCTATATTACTAATATAACAAGGTCTAACTTGTTAGCCTGCATGACGTAAAAACGACGAATCAAATAATTAAACTGTTTTCATAAAATGATTTAGCACACGTACACATACAAGGATGGGATATTCATGAACCATATTCATTTAGGTATACACATCATTGCGAATTTATCGCACTCAATTTATTCAGATATTTGAGTTTGCAATGTAAAAGGCTTTAAAATTAATTCTTAAATATAGATTTTTCGATTTTTCCGACATGCTTTAAACATGTTAAATAACTTCTAAACATTGAACATCGGTTGTAACATTTTTCTTTTTAATTTTCAATTTGTAAGTTCAACGTAGGCATTCGTTTTCTGTATGTTCTTCCTAAAGTCACTAAAATACTTAGAGACATAATCTTTCAGTGATTGATGTATATTTATTTCTCAATGTCTCATGGCAAACATTTCGGGTGATGATTTGTTTTGTTTCAAACTAGCTATAAACGAAAAGGTACATAATATATCTTTGTATTAAATTATTATATATGTTTGGTATAATCTAAAAATGGCAGGGCGACGAGAAAGCCTATTTTAAATATAAAGATATGCTAATATAATAATAAACTTATTAAATACAAATTGTTTGTGCTGTTACATTACTGGTGAATTTCACTAATAGGATCAAAGGATTATACAACAAAAACATGTAATGAACACATTTTATGCGTACGGGACAACGAAATTAAACTTTTAAAAACATGAATTCCCCATAGATTAAAATATCAATACAATGCATTTGTTTTTGTCAAAAGACACGAACAAATTAGAAAATGAGGAAACGCAAACAACATAGGAAAATTAGAGCTTGTTATGCAAATTTCTATTTTAAGTTTTCACTTATTATAATAATTATTTGTCTTCCTTTCAACTTCGTTTAAGACACAAGTTGTCATATCCAATGTCCGTTTTGACAAGAAGCGTCTAAGAAAGACAACTCCACTTTGATTTATATTTCAAATAAATTATTAAATTTCATAATACTATGTTATTTCCTATTTGATTCGACTGAATAATATATCACAGACCATTACATTTCTTTTATACACAAAAAGCAAAAGTATACACATACCAAATGAAGGCACTATATGCAAACCACATTAAAAACGTCATTATATACAGACAAGAAGAAAACATTCAACTATACAAACCAGAAGCATACAGTAAATATACACGTCGGAAGCAAGCAGAATACACATACTAGAAGCTGCAATTTTTGTCATTTGGATGATGTTGTTCTCCATCAGAAATTTGAATAAAGAGCTTGATGCACGTAATGGACTTCTTCCTATTGATGAAAACCGTGTGTTGACTCCTTTATAATTTTTTTGTTACATTCTCATACTGTCTCAGTGACGTATAATCCACCTTTCCTTCGAGTTATAATGATGCTGCAAGTAAAAGATGAGTCTTGATTCGAACAAAAAGACGTGTGATAAGAAAGATACAGGGTTTGTAATGCAAGTTTAACTGAAATTGTTTGTATACTTACAGTCTGTTGCTAAAATGTAAAGAAATATAGTACGATATTTCAATTAATGGATTGAATGATTTGTTTTTCTTCATTTTAAATAAAAAGTAATATCAACATCTGAATGCATTGATCTTGTGTTACAAGATAGCGATAGAAATTTTAAGGTAATGAAGGCTGCCAGTCCACAAAGTGTACAGAAAACATTTGCTAACTAGTTAAATAACTGTTTTTAAATGAAACAAAATAACAATAAAACATTTCAGAAAAGTCCAGTATCTAGTACTCTACCTACACTTAACCCTTGCCATAATAAAATACATTTGCAAATGCTATGACTTGTTTTGCAATTGTCACGTGTTTCTGAAATATTCTTCAAATGTTCGCAGTTGGTATTTTCTACGGGTAAAATGGTGATGTGATCTGTCGGTCTGACCAATGATTTTGGTACTTTCACGCTGTTTAGGAATAATTCACTAAGAATAAAATTCATCTGAACTCCTTCATTTGGCAATAAAGCTATTTCTATTTGCAAACATGTCTGAGAAGCTTTAAACACAGTTAATTGAAAACGTAATACCTTTTTCTGTTTTGTTCAAGTCTCTTAACAGGAGAATGTTGAATCAGCTATAATTCATTATGTTATAAAAGCTATCAGCATGTATTCATCTTCAGTATGTCTAGTTAATCAACATAAATAAGCTGTCCTTAGTATTTTAAGCAATAGATCAGCGGACAAATACACAGATATGTACATTAGAACACAAATGAAACAATGATAACATACACTTGCAGCAAAATCCGAAAGAAGGTGGTGCACAGCAAACAGCAACCAGGTTTCCTATTAACGGTTGAACACATGATGAATGCGACTACCTACTCAACCTTCAAATATTTTATGTATAGTAAATTTTATAATGTAACAGTGATTAGACAATGAAAATGATTGACCAATTAATACAACTTTGGTGCATACATTTACATGATTTAGTTATCCTTATTTATGTTTTTATCTTCCACAAGAGTAATGTTTTACTGTATGTTATAAGTCAGCACATATGTTAAGCGCCACCAAAACAAACAATGACAATTAGAAATAAAGTAAAATAGATAAAAAGATAAAAAGAAAATGTTCAAACTGAACAACATTGAATAAACTTATACTCCACATTGTTCCAGGCGCAACAATAAGAAGATTGCTTTTCATCTAATGCCTACATTGCGTTAAAGAACTTTTGCATATGAAGTCTACACTTTTAAATCCAAACGTTCTTGGTAGAATTAATCAAACGAAACAGAAATAATCTACATTGATATGGTGTAAACGCAAATAGTGATTCGAATGATTAGATAACGTTTGTTCACCAGTATAAAAAGAAAGCTACAAATGTACAAAAGACAACCGCTAAATTACAGGGTCCTAATTTTGGCAATGTCCGTACAGTATATGGTGGTGTTAATCATGTTCGTGACTTCGCATCAGTTCCCTAACCTTGGACAGTGCGGAAACAGCACAACATTAAAACACACTATACACCTCAGTTAAAGATAGCTAAACTCAACAATTGGTACGAAACACAAACAAAACTACTGTTGAGTATTGTGATATTTGATTTCGTGGTTATACATAAGTCAGAATATATCCCTATAGACATTTTAATTCGATGGACATTCAAATTCGTTGTTTTCCTGTACCCACGAAATCTGCAAAGACTTGGTGTTTAGCAAAAAATAATGAATTCACTGTAATATAAAAAAAACATAAGACACAGCGTGCCGATAAGAGTACTCACAACTACTGAAAACTAGCTCAAAGCCAATAACAAATAATAAACAAATCAGGTTGATTTAGACTAAAGTCTATTTTCGGTTTGTATATGAAAAGAAATACAGATAGTTTGTTCAATACATCAGTTATCAGCTAGAATTCCTTATATAGTTACAAAGGTAAACAACAAAACCTGAAGTTGAATAAAAGTAGAAAATATCATGGCCATAGATAAAAACGACAAAAAGACAAATAGTATACAAAAACGAAAGATTCAGTACAACGAATACTTACAAAACCCATTTAGACTCAGATGTAAAGTGTCAACAGTTGTAGACACTACGTAGCTTTCTGATTTTGTTTCGCAATTCTATCTTACCAAAATATTTCACATTTGTGCTGCCTCTGAATTTGACAACCTTAAACATCCAAAAACATGATACAGTACTTACATACATGTACCATACTGTTCATATTGGAGACATTTGAAATAAATGTCGACCATCGACCCTCGACTAACAGACCACAATGTGATATAAAAGCGTAGTGGCAAAACTATCCAAAAAACATATAGAAAACAACATACAGATTTTAATATATGTACAATACTACACGTACGTAAGGTTGTGAAAACAGAACGATTAGAAATCTTCCTTTAAAACAAGTATCCAAAACAAATCCAATCGTAATGACATAAAATAACAACTAAAGATATTTGCTTGCCTAACTTGAGACATGCTCATGAATATTTTGCAGCATCAAATTATTTTATGGTTCAACTGTACCAAAATGTAAACAAAAACCAACTGCTGCAGTATAATAAGAAAGACAACAACATAAAAAAAAAATATGAAGAATTATCAGAATCGTATAAACGAATTCAAAAGTAACAGTATAAATAAGGTTTTTTTCTAATAATTCTTAATTATATAGGACAAGCGGAAAGGGGAGAATATACACCCCAAAAAATACCTAAGTGTAAAAAAGGTGATAATGCCGTGGCCCTCCAGCTTTAAACAGTAGACATTGACAGTCCTCATAATACTGCTAAAAAATAACGATTGTGTAGTTAAAACCGACGACAAATGGAGAGGGGGTCTCGATAACAAATATCATGTAACTGCAAGCTCATGTTGAGTTGTAAACATTGATTCAGATTTGTATGAGTGATTACACTGTGCACATAACATAAGTTTCTAACTCCTTCCAACTATTCAATGAAGATGATCATTGCCATTTGTTTGAAATTTGCAAAAATGATCAATTACAAAAAATAATATGTACATATTGTTAGTGATTGTGTATTATATAAATATGAAATTATAGTCGATGTTTTAAAATTTTTAGGATTTTCATTTTAATTGACGATAACGTCGCATCTGCTCATATTAATGAGAAAGGTTCATTTATACATTCAATCACAAAGAAAAAAATTACAACTAATGTCACACGACACACTATTTTAGTGCTGCAAGGTTCATTTTATCATCTGTTTAAAACACGATTTTTTATAATTTGATTGGCTTTTGGAAAGTTCTTAATGATAAAGAAACAAAATAATGGTTAATTATCTCCGAATCTTTTGGTATAAAACTATTACAAATAACCAATGCGTGTGTGCATTTAGGAATTGTTCAATAATCAATCACGTGACAGGAGAAAGAAAATTTATTCATGTGGAATTATTGTTTACTATGTGTTCCATGATAGCGATTTATGGAGTGAAGATTGCAATAAACATATTACATGTACAGACTTTTGACAGCAGATCTCATATATCTATCATGTCTAGCTATCATTTTTCTAATTTTCATTTTCCTGTTCAAAAAATCAATTGTCAACCAGCTGTTATTGTTTTCAATTTGAAAACAGTGTTCTTAATTCTTAGGATGCTTCAGCATCTATATTTTACATTGGAAAACATTTCGTATGGATTTTTTATGAATCTTCCAACAAGCATTTGAAGCACCTGCAACAAAATCAAGCAAAGTTATTGTGAAATGCATCTCACAGTATTCTTCCTATAGGGAAAGTTCAATCCTTAAAAGTAGCGCAGTTTAAAAAGGTGCCTGGTAACTGGTAGTTTATATTCAATGCTGACTAAGATATTTTTGTTTTAAACTGAGCCAAATAAACCCAAACAAAAACTAAAAGTGATCTCAAGTGCAACGGAAGGGTAAGCATATCCTGTTCGATATATCGCACCATGGCATCTACTTAGTGAAATGTGAGGTTAACGCATAATCCAAGCTTCTTTTCGTTCTTCCATAAAAGCTCTGTCTCCCTTATATGAATATTGGAACGATTCAGCAAGAAGAGGAACAGAAGGTTCCTATAGGTATGATGATTGTTATCTAATCAACACGTCCTTTAAATGTAATGCATATTTTGTCAATAAAACAATCAACAATCTTAATTTTGTCAAGTAAAGATAATGTTTAGTTTGAATCAAAGTGGATTAATTTACTATGGTTAATTCTTCTCCTTGAACAAGATATTTGTATATACATGTATGTTGCTTTAGTAGCTCTTTTTTTAACGAACCACACAGTTTTTTCTTTCAATCTGCATTTTTTAAGTTTATAATTAGTTATACCTAGTCATGCTAGTCAACGTTGAAGGGCAGATAAACCAAAAGCTTTTATACTACTGCTAGAAAATAACCCTGAGATGTAAGTGCTCTAGCAGATCCTTCGCACTTTTAGGCACCAATGCATTATTGACATCGCCCCTTGCGTGGGAAGTTTCACGTTATCTTTGAAACCTGGCATGGGCAGCTGAAAGAATTTGTGTTAATCGTATGAAAAGATATTTCGTAGAGCATTAGGTCGACCAAGCAATATGATGTTGCAATTGGAATTGTTGTACCCAGTGAAGTACGATCCAGTCTTCATCTTTGGTTAAAATTGCAAAGAAACAAAGAACAATCCTATAATTGTTCACGAATTCCACGATACAGAAAAGATTGCCATGATTCGAATCCCGAACATAGCAGGTGCGTTTCTAATCTTAATTCACTAGGATTTTCGGTTTTCATACCGAAGGTTGGTGGTTCTCTCCAATCACTCAGGCTTCCTCCACCAATAACAACTGACCGCCACGAAAAAGCACAATTGTGCTGAAAGTGGCGTTGATCACAAAACAAACAAATAATTTAAGAATATTAAGATATTAATGATGGTTTGAACTGTCTAACAGTGTTAGCAATTGGCTTAAGTTTAGTCTGATTTATTTCTCATTACCTTCCAAAAGATTGTTTTCTCTGACTTTTAATGACGTCTTTACACTAAATCCATTAAATGTTGGATATGTACTGAATGATATTTAAGCCTTCGATACATATTTTTTTTTTTTTTTTTTTTATTAGTTGTTATTGGCTTTGAACTAGCTGTCAGTAACTGTGAGTACAAAAAATATACTCTCAGATCTGTACTTAGTGTTTTTTTTTTTTTTTTTTTCGTTGTTCGGGATGAGGGATTGATATATTCCCTGTCAATATCTGTAAGTTAAGCCTATTTCAACTGATGTTTATAGTTTGTTCTGTTGGTGTGCTGTTACAACAATGTTCCATGTTAGAGGGAGGGTTGGGCGCTCACAAACAAGTTTAACCCCGCCACATTCTTTATGTACCTGTCTCAAGTCAGTAGCCTGTAATTCAGTGGTTTTCGTTGGTTCATGTCTGTCATATTTGTTTTTGTGAATTGTTTTGCTATAAATTACGCCGTTAGTTTTCGCAATTGAATTCTTTCATATTTGTCAGTTAGTGGCTTTTAATAGCCGACTATTTAGTATAGGTTTTCCTCATTGTATGCCATGTCTCTTAATTTTATATTTATAATAACAGTTTTTCTCAATACATTTCGAACATTCTTTTCATTTCTTTTCGTTCCAGATCATTGTAACTCGAGTGTTGCCTTACTTTTAGTTGTAGAGTGTTCGACCGAAGATGAAGCAACAATAAATGGGAAATAAAGTAATCATCTATTAAAGATATTTATTGCCTTCGAGTTTTGTAGGTCGTACGTACGCTTTTTTTTTTTTTTTTGCTTAGTCACAACACACACTCCAATTTTGACAGTTAAGTCTTATACTCTTTGCAAAAAGTACGCAAAGGAAAGAATAGCAGGTTCAATGTTATTATAATGTGTAAGATTACGGCGTCATATCTTCCTTTGGACCGTTTTATTCTTTTAGAGCTGACACATCGAAAATCAAACTGGGAATGTTGGTATAGAACACTCGAAACATCGTAGCATGCAATGAGTGTTTCAATGTTGCACGGACGCTATTTATCCCCAAACTAACATAAATTACAAAACATTATACAGAAAAGTAAATTAAGATGAGATTCAGCATCACAAATCCAATAAAAACCGTGAGAGATCTAAGAGATCTTAGTTGCACATGAAAGTCCTGCAATTTCAGCTCTGCATGTGACACTAGTATAGCACTGAAGAGTATGTTTGTCTTGTAAAATGTTCCAAATATATCTTTGTTGCCCCAATGCAAATGTAGTTAAATGCCAATTACATGTAGTTCCATCGAAATAATAGAAAACAAAGGATATGGTGTGTCTATCCAAATCAGTGCATTTGTCCGTTGGTTTACCTGTTTGAATTATTTCACACTAGTCATTTGTTGGCCCTTTATAGCTTGCTGTTTGGTGTAAAACAAGGATCCTTGTTGAAGGCCGTACTTTGACCTATAGTTGTTTACTTTTCACACATTGTGACTTGGATGGAGAGTTGTGTCATTGGCACTTATATCACATCTTCTTTTTTCTATGCACTGCAAAAAAACAAAAAAACAAACAAAAAAAAACAAAAAGCAAAGTAACAACGCTTATATTGCTGTTTTGCATCTCAAAGTCACAGTGAGACATTCAACAGGGAGCAATTTATCTTCCCTCATTGCATTGATCAACGCAAGGATTCCAATATACAAGCTAAACACCAGTTATAAATATTAAAACGATATTATACCTTGCGCAATTAACTATTACTAAAAACTATACAACTGTATTTAACTTTCCCATCAATATTTCAATTTTCCTATTTTGATCGGTAGAAATGAGAACTGGGTAGATGTAAGATTGTACAATTAAATACGAACTTCAAGAATGTTTGTAATAATTGTAGTTTAAACCTTGGTATCAATAATATACTGAATACCGAATTAAGAAATCTCTATTTATTTTTTTTTATTTCATCCAATTGCTGTTCTGTTTAAAGAAAAGCCTATACCAAATGAAAAGCCATCAAACTCTTAATTTCCAATGACAAGTAGTATGACTCTACAACAGCAATAAGGCGATAGATGAAGAACGGACGATTGTTTATCTGTTACTTTATATACATTTTTATTCATTCAACATGCAGATGGAACAACACACATCTTCATCAGTGAGTTACTTTAACGATAGATATTACTAATACAATAATAATCAAGGAATACAGATACTCGTTTTTATACAATATAAAACGTTACATAAAACCACAACCATACTCAGGATACCACGTATTTCAGTCTGTTAAGGTGTTTATGAAATTTGAAAACGTGAACCTCACCTGAATCTAAAACAGTGTTTTACTGATCACATCTACAACAGAATATCAGTTTTGCTGATTTTCTAAATGATTGTATACTGAAGTTGTACATCAAGATTAATGTTGCATATGCAAAGTTAATTGATTGTTGTAAACAGATAGCAAGCGATTTGAAATAGTCAAATCTTTTCATTTCATTAATATCATTGCTTGCTCTGTCAATACTCATGAAGTTTATATCAATACATGCCACGGGTAATACTAACATTGTGTATATTATTGTCATAATAAAAACAGAACGTAGGAAACGTATATTCATAGTGATGTCTACTGTGTGCGAACTATTTTCTCTTCTCCAACGAATCATTAGTAGCATTTTCACAATTAAACATACGTCCAGGACCACCATTGCACAATACATAATTACATTTATTACTGATTTCGCAGCTATGGACAGCGAATCTCTAGATATAGGTAAATCTAGCCATTCCTGAAGCACACATGTCTGGACTTGTTTACTGTGGTCTATGTACGAGTGAAAATATATGAAATTTATCTTAAAAGAAAGTAAATTAATTGTGATTGCACCAACGACCACTAAAAGCAATAATACTATGAAAGGCATCCATACTCGCTTTTGAAGCAATTTTTTCGCAACTAATGGAAATGATACAAGGATGAACCGTTGAAATGCCAAAAGGGTTAATAAAATTGTCTTAAACGAAAAAACAAAATCGTGAGCTACAAAAAAAAAACCGACCTGCATAACACAAGAAACATGGTCCAAATATTCAATATCATCATCTACGAAGAACAATTTTATCATAGTCGGTTCGGAACAGACCGATACAATTAAATCCAGAAAGCACAAAGCGTACATCAATGTATCTCCAGTGCGAACAGAACGTCCTCCTTTACATCGGATTACGAAGAACACAATAATCGACACTACTGCTAAAATAGCACTCGGAAATGTGAAGTATTTATAAACAACAAAAAAATCCTTTATTATGAAATATACAAGACGCAAGGAGTTCGTCCCTCCTTCTGTCATTTTGTTTTCCTCTGAAAAAGAATCATTACGTTTATTTATATATAACGTGTTCAATATAAATTATAACTCAATAGTAGATCGTGTTGTGTAAAATCAAAAGGTGTGGGTGTATTTTTTTTCTCATGGCATATGCTGAGCGTTGTATTGATTTATTCATTATTTCGAACTATACATTATCATAATTGTCATTGATAGCTATGTGGAGCATCAACAACAGTTTGATTATTATAGATTACCATAAGAATACAAGTAAACGAGTGTACGGATCATTGAAACAACAAACAGTTAAAATAATAAAAAAAAATATTTAGAGGGCAACGTACAGTCTACAGCGAGAGTAAAGTGTCTATACAAATGAAGCTCTGAATAGAATAGAGTGTAAAATAAGTTAGATAAAGCTGAAACTATCTAAAAACATGATCAGTCAACATCAAGAAACGAAACAAAGATATCGAAAATGGCGTATATAAATGTGTAGAAATATAAATGCTCGATATTGAAATTAAATGGTTACTGTAGGAATAAGGTGTGACAACTATTTATCAAAACAAAGTCAGCAAATATACCAGGCATTTAATTTGTGACGTTTCAACAACCAATGAGTAAAACCCTTACCATGTATACAGTTGCTTGGCTTGAGACACTTGCATAAGAATGTGACAATGCAAACATGTCTGTGAGTGTTCTTATCAGTTGCAGACAAATTGAAAATTTGAAATGCTAAATCAAACACAAAAGTGAAGTTTTTTCAATCCAAACATTCCGAAAAGATTTGCCGACTATAACTCTGGGCATCTATGTCCGATGGCAGAATAAAACCTTAATGTTTCGAATAATTCAAAATCGTATGAACAGCAAATTTACAGAAAATTATCATGTCAAACATATTTGACTTCTGGGCTAATGATACACAGAGCCCTAGCAGTTACATCGACCCAGTGGTTGTAAAAGTCATCAACGATACCAAACGTATAAATTGTTATACACAAACAATATATTTATGATCCCGCCAATGTAATACGGTTACAACAACGATATACAGAGAGGCATACAGGAGCTTGTTCGCTCTAAATAAAACCCAACACAAATTGTATGTCGAAAATGAGCATTTAATATAAAATGCCACTATCAAACAAGAGAACACATGTACAATATGACATAAACAAACAAATTTTATAAAATATAAAAAATATCAATATTATTCATGTAACCAATATGGTAAAACCATGCATATGAATAGACTGTAAATAGTGATTGGTTCATCTGATATAATTAGAGCGAAGGCGGGGCATAAAAACCGATCACAAAAATGGATATAAAAAAAACTAGAATGTCAAATATTGATTAATTCACGTAATTACCAACAACATGAGACAAAAAATCACAACAAACCCAAACTTACACTTTTTAAAATGCAACAGTTTTGGTATACAAGGAGGATGGTAGGGGAGGAAAGCGGAAAATCGACGAATTCAATTTTTCTTGGGATAAAATGTCCCTTCTTTGTTTCCCAGAATGAAGGTGTTGTCTAAAATGAGTCTTTTCATTGGTCGATCGGCTATCGATCTAAACAAAAGGAACCCGGTGAAACAATAGCAACAATCCTGCAGTATTGAAGGACCATAAATTCATGTATGCTTAATATAAATACCTTTATGATCCCGCCAATGTACTCCGGTTATAACAACGATATACAGAGAGGCATACAGGAGCTTGTTCGCTCTAAATAAAACCCAACACAAATTGTATGTCGAAAATGAGCACTTAATATAAAATGCCAATATCAAACAAGAGAACACATGTACAATATGATATAAAAAACAAATTTTATAAAATATAAAAAATATTAAAATTATTCATGTAACCAATATGGTAAAACCATGCATATGACTAGACTGTAAATAGTGATTGGTTCATCTGATATCATTAGAGCGAAGGTGGGGCATAAAAAGCGCCAATAAAGCTGTTTGAATTTAAACGTCTTAACATTAAAAGTCAAACAGCAGCCCCAACCGATGTATGCCTCTGATAATACACAAGAATAACCCAGTTTCTATAAACAACTATGATAAAAAGAAAGAAAATACTAAAGACGATAAACTACTGTAAACAGAACACAAATATTTTTACACCATCTTCCTAGCAACACATTTTTGCCATGCAACGTCCTACAACAATGTACATATAAATCATGATAATGGTGAAACATAGTTTTAAAAATAGATGCGACGGTCAACCGTAGAACTAATGAACGGAGTTTGGCTGTGTCTTCTAATAATCAACGGTAAGGAATATCCGGACGGCATAATTAACATTACCATCCAGCACTGTGAATAATAATACACTTTGAAATGTTGTTGTAAGAGAAGTATAAACAAATGTCTTTGAAATATTAGTCTACTCCTTTTTAAACTTCAATGTTAAGCAATATAATCAGCCGATTCTGCTCAAAGGTGTTCTAACACAAGTCTAAGTTAAAATTTCGCACCATGGCATCTACTTATTGAAATGTGAAGTAAACGCATAATCCGAGCTTCTTTTCGTTCTTCCATAAAAGCTCTGTCTCCCTTATATGAATATTGGAACGATTCAGCAAGAAGAGGAACAGAAGGTTCCTATAGGTATGATGATTGTTATCTAATCAACACGTCCTTTAAATGTAATGCATATTTTGTCAATAAAACAATCAACAATCTTAATTTTGTCAAGTAAAGATTATGTTTAGTTTGAATCAAAGTGGATTAATTTACTATGGTTATTTCTTCTCCTTGAACAAGATATCTGTATATATGTTACAGTGAATTTGTATAATCAGGGATTATGTAGAATCACTTAAATCATTAGTGATTATATATAATTCCTTAAAATGACCAGTGACTTTACATAATCACTTAAATTTTTTATAATTATTCTACAAATTCCCTGAAATGATTTTAGGGATTATCAATAATTCAAAGATCCTTGGTTTGATAAAAAATAAATATAGACTTATCATTATTTGTTTTTTCTTATTCCTTGAAAGTTTAAATGAACAGTAAGTCACGATTTAAATTGTTTAAATGCTCCTTCCATCTCTTATATTTCATACAGATTACACTATTACATCATTATACATTAACATAAGATGGGGGCTGGTGGGCATGGATCTAGGAAAATAATAAATCTTAAATACTTAGTATCTGACGAAAAAATATTTTTGTGAATAGCAAACTTAAAGTCATAAAAACTAGATATACAGAAATAAAAGTATAATTTTATAATAATTTATGCATATTTCTAGGATTAGCGTCTCATTAGTATACTTTTGTGCTGATCCGGTTTGGCATTATTTTTTAACCTTACGTTAGCAAAGAACAAGTACTAAATCCACAGTGCATGTTATTTGTGTTAAAACAATTGGTAAAAAGGTTATGGAACATCTGTTTTGTGTATATTGTGTTCAAATGAACAAGAAATTCAAACTGAGAGAACTGAAGCAACTAGATGTATAGAAAAACAGGCAGAACGAACGATCGGCAGTATCTATTACGCTTCTAGTCTATTTTTACATTAAGTAGAATTAGGTGCGTGACACAGGCTCTTAAGAGCCTCTAGTTTTGGTACCTCAGATTATTGCATTGAAAACTTTATCTCTATTAGACATGTAGAAAAATCTGATTCGATATGTGAAGGACAAGGTTTTTTAAAATGTGGATGTTGTGGTAAAAACAGATGTGATTCAAATAGATGTGCCTGTAGAAAAGCAGTGCAAATGTGCAATAGTCGATGTCATCCAAACTGTAAATATAGATGATTGTTTTTGACATATTAATTTTTGTTCTTAACATTTTAATAGCAATTCTCTGTAACCACCAACTAAGTTGCGGCACGCATAGTATCAGATTTTCTTGAAATTTGGTTTGTTGGTAGCTATCGATAAACAAACAAGAAATATGTTGACTAAAAATTTGTTTATGCCCCCGTTGTCATGGTAACGGGTCCCCTTAGATTTTACCTCAAAAACGCATATTTTGACGAACAAAAATGACCCATTTTAAGCAGTAATCATGCACACATTTCAAGTTTTATGAATATTTTGGCTTTTGTTCATTAAAATATAACAATTTATGAGTAAGATAAAAGATAAAATTTATTTCTGACAAAAGGGGAAGAAGGGGGCAGCACTGATTTAAATAGTGGAGTTTTCAAAGTATTCAAGAAGGCAAACTATAGGCATTTTGCATGAGCTAATTTTACACTTTTGCATCCACAACCAATTATACTAAGATAATAAATGTAACTATATAGTGATATTGGGTTTTAAGGTGGTTGCTATGGAAACAAAAATGTGTCATTGTAAATGAATATTTTGTCTATGCATAACTTCTTTGCTCGAAAGGCCAATCCCAACCAAAGAAATAAACTCGTCGATCTCTTAGCAGTTATATTCCTTTTTTCATCTTCTTGTAGATCCAAAGGACCTGTCTACATACAAAAATAACATTTGGTTGTCTTATGGAGAGTTGTCTCATCGGACGACATCTTTTAAATTTTTGTATTTGAATGTGTTATCAGTCTCATGAAATTGAATTTGCTATATAATTTACTATTCTGGATTAGACATGTGTTCTTAAAGAAAACTGCATGTTTAATATTATTTTTTTTTCTGATTTTTGTCCCAATGAAACCTAAAATATATTTCTGTATTAAGAAAGTTTATCAAGAAATTGAGTTCTTATTCAGCAAAAATATTTTTTATATATGACATTGCTATTTTGTTTGTTAAGTTTTATGGTTCTGAAAAATATTTGCAGATATCAATAAATAAAACCTGGTTTTGATTACGAATGACTGCAAAGTAGTTGTTTTTTCGATGCTAAATTCCTCAAAATTTGCGGGAAATCTCATTCACTTGGTTGCCATGGCAACCATGGCTTAGCAATATTTTGGTGGGCATTTTTCTTACTTTTTTACATGATCACATGATTTGGCTAAGTTTCATGAAAATCGGTGACTATGCGTGCCGACCCTCCTATATAAAATGGTTGGTGGTATACTGAGAATTGCTCTTAATGTATTGAGGTTTTCATTTTAATATATTGTGCTTAACATTTTACAATTTATGTTTATAACGATGTTTCAATATGATTTTATTGAATGAATTATTTAACTTTTCTTTATAAATAAAACTAATTCATCATTTCAGTTATTATGTATAATCCCTGACATTTGTTCTAGTGATTATACATAATCCCTGAAAATTTAAGTGATTATATATAATCCCTAATCTGACCAGTGATTCTACATAATCCCTGAAAATGTTAGGGATTCTACATAATCACTGATTATACAAATTCACTGTAACATATACATGTATGTTGCTTTAGTAGCTCTTTTTTAACAAACCACACAATTTTTTTCTTTCAAACTGCATATTTAAGTTTATAATTAGTTATACCTAGTCATGCTAGTCAACTTTAAAGGGCAGATAAACCAAAAGCTTTTATACTACTGCTAGAAAATAACCCTGAGATGTAAGTGCTCTAGCAGATCTTTCGCACTTTTAGGCACCAATGCATTATTGACATCGCCCCTTGCGTGGGAAGTTTCACGTTATCTTTGAAACCTGGCATGGGCAGCTGAAAGAATTTGTGTTAATCGTATGAAAAGATATTTCGTAGAGCATTAGGCCGACCAAGCAATATGATGATGCAAGTAGAATTGTTGTACCCAGTGAAGTACGATCCAGTCTTCATCTTTGGTTAAAATTGCAAAGAAACAAAGAACAATCCTATAATTGTTCACGATTTCCACGATACAGAAAAGTTTGCCATGATTCGAATCCCGAACATAGCAGGTGCGTTTCTAATCTCAATTCACTAGGATTTTCGGTTTTCATACCGAAGGTTGGTGGTTCTCTCCAATCACTCAGGCTTCCTCCACCAATAAAAACTGACCGCCACGAAAAAAGCACAATTGTGCTGAAAGTGGCGTTGATCACAAAGCAAGCAATTAATTTAAGAATATTAAGATATTAATGATGGTTTGAACTGTCTAACAGTGTTAGCAATTGGCTTAAGTTTAATCTGATTTATTTCTCATTACCTTCCAAAACATTGTTTTCTCTGACTTTTAATGACGTCTTCTTTACACTAAATCCATTAAATGTTGGATATGTACTGAATGATATTTAAGCCTTCGATACATATTTTTTTTTTTTTTTTATTAGTTGTTATTGGCTTTGAACTAGCTGTCAGTAACTGTGAGTACAAAAAATGCACTCTCAGATCTGTACTTAGTGTTTTTTTTTGTTATTTTGTTGGCCTTTTTTCGTTGTTTGGGATGAGGGATTGATATATTCCCTGTCAATATCTGTAGGTTAAGCCTATTTCAACTGATGTTTATAGTTTGTTCTCATGGTGTGCTGTTACAACAATGTTCCATGTTAGAGGGAGGGTTGGGCGCTCACAAACAAGTTTAACCCCACCACATTCTTTATGTGCCTGTCTCAAGTTAGTAGCCTGTAATTCAGTGGTTTTCGTTGGTTCATGTCTGTCATATTTGTTTTTGTGAATTGTTTTGTTATAAATTACGCCGTTAGTTTTCGCAATTGGATTCTTTCATATTTGTCAGTTAGTGGCTTTTAATAGCCGACTATTTAGTATAGGTTTTCCTCATTGTAGAAGGCCGTACGGTTGCCTATAATTGCTTACATTAACTTTATTTGAACTCTGATGGATATTTGTCTCACTTGCAATCATACCATATCTCTTAATTTTATATTTATAATAACAGTTTTTCTCAATACATTTCGAACATTCTTTTCATTTCTTTTCGTTCCAGATCATTGTAACTCGAGTGTTGCCTTACTTTTAGTTGTAGAGTGTTCGACCGAAGATGAAGCAACAATAAATGGGAAATAAAGTAAGCATTTATTATAGATATGTATTGCCTTCGAGTTTTGTAGGTCGTACGTACGCTTTTTTTTTTGCTACTCCAATTGTGACAGTTAAGTCTTATACTCTTTACAAAAAGTACGAAAAGGAAAGTATAGCAGATTCAATGTTATTATAATGTGTAAGATTACGGCGTCATATCTTCCTTTGGACCGTTTTATTCTTTTAGAGCTCACACATCGAAATTCAAACTGGGAATGTTGGTATAGAAAACTCGAAACATCGTAGCATGCAATGAGTGATTCAATGTTGCAGGGACGCTATTTATCCCCAATCAACCATCAATTACAAAACATTATACAGAAAAGTAAAATAAGATAAGATTCAGCATCACAAATCCAATAAAAACCGTGAGAGATCTAATAGATCTTAGTTGCACATGAAAGGCCAGCAATTTCAGCTCTGCATGTGACACTAGTATAGCACTGAAGAGTATTTTTGTCTTGTAAAATGTTCCAAATATATCTTTGTTGCCCCAATGTAAATGTAGTTAAATTCCAATTACATGTAGTTCCATCGAAATAATAGAAAACAAAGGATATGGTGTGTCTATCCAAATCAGTGCATTTGTCCATTGGTTTTCTTGTTTGAATTATTTAACACTAGTCATTTGTTGGCCCTTTATAGCTTGCTGTTCGGTGTAAAACAAGGATCCTTGTTGAAGGCCGTACTTTGAACTATAGTTGTTTACTTTTCACACATTGTGACTTGGATGGAGAGTTGTGTCATTGGCACTTACTTATATCACATCTTCTTTTTCTATGCACTGCAAAAAAAAAAAAAAACAAAAACAAACAAAACAAAAAGCAAAGTAACAACGCTTAAATTGCTGTTTTTCATCTTAAAGTCACAGTGAGACATTCAACAGGGAGCAATTTATCTTCCCTCATTGCATTGATCAACGCGAGGATTCCAATATACGAGCTAAACACCAGTTATAAATATTTAAACGATATTATACCTGGCCCAATTAACTATTACTAAAAACTATACAACTGTATCTAACTTTCCCATCAATATTTCAATTTTCCTATTTTGATCGGTAGAAATGAGAACTGGGTAGATGTAAGATTGTACAATTAAATACGAACTTCAAGAATGTTTGTAATAATTGTAGTTTAAACCTTGGTATCAATAATATACTGAATACCGAATTAAGAAATCTCTATTTATGTTTTTTTATTTCATCCAATTGCTGTTCTGTTTAAAGAAAAGCCAATACCAAATGAAAAGCCATCAAACCCTTAATTTCCAATGACAAGTAGTATGACTCTACAAGAGCAATAAGGCGATAGATGAAGAACGGACGGTTGTTTATCTGTTACTTTATATACATTTTTATTCATTCAACATGCAGATGGAACAACACATATCTTCATCAGTAAGTTACTTTAACGATAGATATTACTAATACAATAATAATCAAGGAATACAGATACTCGTTTTTATACAATATAAAACGTTACATAAAACCACAACCATACTCAGGATACCACGTATTTCAGTCTGTTAAGGTGTTTATGAAATTTGAAAACGTGAACCTCACCTGAATCTAAAACAGTGTTTTACTGATCACATCTACAACAGAATATCAGTTTTGCTGATTTTCTAAATGATTGTATACTGAAGTTGTACAGCAATATTAATGTTGCATATGCAAAGTTAATTGATTGTTGTAAACAGATAGCAAGCGATTTGAAATAGTCAAATCTTTTCATTTCATTAATATCATTGCTTGCTCTGTCAATACTCATGAAGTTTATATCAATACATGCCACGGGTAATACTAACATTGTGTATATTATTGTCATAATAAAAACAGAACGTAGGAAACGTATATTCATAGTGATGTCTACTGTGTGCGAACTATTTTCTCTTCTCCAACGAATCATTAGTAGCATTTTCACAATTAAACATACGTCCAGGACCACCATTGCACAATACATAATTAAATTTATTACTGATTTCGCAGCTATGGACAGCGAATCTCTAGATATAGGTAAGTCTAGCCATTCCTGAAGCACACATGTCTGGACTAGTTTACTGTGGTCTATGTACGAGTGAAAATATATGAAATTTATCTTAAAAGAAAGTAAATTAATTGTGATTGCACCAACGATCACTAAAAGCAATAATACTATGAAAGGCATCCATACTCGTTTTTGAAGCAATTTCTTCGCAACTAATGGAAATGATACAAGGATGAACCGTTGAAATGCCATAAGAGTTAATAAAATTGTCTTAATCGAAAAAACAAAATCGTGAGCTACAAAAAAAACCGACCTGCATAACACAAGAAACATGGTCCAAATATTCAATATCATCATCTACGAAGAACAATTTTATCATAGTCGGTACGGAACAGACCGATACAATTAAATCCAGAACGCACAAAGCGTACATCAATGTATCTCCAGTGCGAACAGAACGTCCTCCTTTACATCGGATTACGAAGGACACAATAATCGACACTACTGCTAAAATAGCACTCGGAAATGTGAAGTATTTATAAACAACAAAAAAATCCTTTATTATGAAATATACAAGACGCAAGGAGTTCGTCCCTCCTTCTGTCATTTTGTTTTTCCTCTGAAAAAGAATCATTACGTTTATTTATATATAACATGTTTAATATAAATTATAACTCAATAGTAGATCGTGTTGTGTAAAATCAAAAGGTGTGGGTGTATTTTATTTCTCATGGCATATGCTGAGCGTTGTATTGATTTATTCATTATTTCGAACTATACATTATCATAATTGTCATTGATAGCTATGTGGAGCATCAACAACAGTTTGATTATTATAGATTACCATAAGAATACAAGTAAACGAGTGTACGGATCATTGAAACAACAAACAGTTAAAATACTTAAAAAAAGATATTTAGAGGGCAACGTACAGTCTACAGCGAGAGTAAAGTGTCTATACAAATGAAGCTCTGAATAGTCCAGAGTGTAAAATAAGTTAGATAAAGCTGAAACTATCAAAAAACATGATCAGTCAACATCAAATACGAAACAAAGATATCGAAAATGGCGTATATAAATGTGTAGAAATATAGATGCTCGATATTGAAATTAAATGGTTACTGTAGGAATAAGGTGTGACAACTATTTATCAAAAAAAAGTCAGCAAATATACCAGGCATTTAATTTGTGACGTTTCAACAACCAATGAGTAAAACCCTTACCATGTATACAGGTGCTTGGCTTGAGACACTTGCATAAGAATGTGACAATGCAAACATGTCTGTGAGTGTTCTTATCAGTTGCAGACAAATTGAAAATTTGAAATGCTAAATCAAACACAAAAGTGAAGTTTTTTCAATCCAAACATTCCGAAAAGATTTGCCGACTATAACTCTGGGCATCTATGTCTGATGGCAGAATAATTCAAAATCGTATGAACAGCAAATTTACAGAAAATTATCATGTCAAACATATTTGACTTCTGGGCTAATGATACACAGAGCCCTAGCAGTTACATCGACCCAGTGGTTGTAAAAGTCATCAACGATACCAAACGTATAAATTGTTATACACAAACAATATATTTATGATCCCGCCAATGTAATACGGTTACAACAACGATATACAGAGAGGCATACAGGAGCTTGTTCGCTCTAAATAAAACCCAACACAAATTGTATGTCAAAAATGAGCATTTAATATAAAATGCCACTATCACACAAGAGAACACATGTACAATATGATATAAAAAAACAAATTTTATAAAATAAAAAAAAATATCAAAATTATTCATGTAACCAATATGGTAAAACCATGCATATGAATAGACTGTAAATAGTGATTGGTTCATCTGATATAATTAGAGCGAAGGCGGGGCATAAAAACCGACCACAAAAATGGATATAAAAATAACTAGAATGTCAAATATTGATTAATTCACGTAATTACCAACAACATGAGACAAAAAATCACAACAAACACAAACTTACACTTTTTAAAATGCAACAGTTTTGGTATACAAGGAGGATGGTAGGGAAGGAAAGCGGAAAATCGACGAATTCAATTTTTCTTGGGATAAAATGTCCCTTCTTTGTTTCCCAAAATGAAGGTGTTGTCTAAAAGGAGTCTTTTCATTGGTCGATCGGCTATCGATCTAAACAAAAGGAACCCGGTGAAACAATAGCAACAATCCTGCAGTATTGAGGGACCATAAATTCATGTATGCTTAATATAAATACCTTTATGATCCCGCCAATGTACTCCGGTCATAACAACGATATACAGAGAGGCATACAGGAGCTTGTTCGCTCTAAATAAAACCCAACACAAATTGTATGTCGAAAATGAGCATTTAATATAAAATGCCAATATCAAACAAGAGAACACATGTACAATATGATATAATTTTTTTTTTTATAAAATATAAAAAATATTAAAATCATTCATGTAACCAATATGGTAAAACCATGCATATGACTAGACTGTAAATAGTGATTGGTTCATCTGATATAATTAGAGCGAAGGTGGGGCATAAAAAGCGCCAATAAAGCTGTTTGAATTTAAACGTCTTAACATTAAAAGTCGAACAGCAGCCCCAACCGATGTATGCCTCTGATAATACACAAGAATAACCCAGTTTATATAAACAACTATGATAAAAAGAAAGAAAATACTAAAGACGATAAACTACTGTAAACAGAACAAAAGTTTGTTTACACCATCTTCCTAGCAACACATTTTTGCCAGTCAACGTCCTACAACAATGTACATATAAATCATGATAATGGTGAAAAATAGTTTTAAAAATAGATGCGACTGTCAACCGTAGAACTAATGAACGGAGTTTGGCTGTGTCTTCTAATAATCAACGGTATGGAATATCAGGACGGCATAATTAACATTACCATCCAGCACTGTGAATAATAATACACTTTGAAATGTTGTTGTAAGAGAAGTATAAACCAATGTCTTTGAAATGTTAGTCTACTCCTTTTTAAACTTCAATGTTAAGCAATATAATCAGCCGATTCTGCTCAAAGGTGTTCTAACACAAGTCTAAGTTAAAATTTCGTTTAAAAGCAAGCAATGTGTATCCTTGCAATGCATCCAGTATAAAACTTTAGCATGCCGATTTTAAAAGTCTATCCAACAGGTAAAACGTCAAGTTTAAATTCCCAAACTATTGTTGTTGTCCGTAATCGTCTTTCATTTTATAGCGGACAAAAATTCAGTTCTTACAGATTGTTTAATAGGTCAGACATTACATATTGGAGTCTTATTAAGTCTGTACAACAGCAGAGTACCTTCTAAAACTATTATATTTTTTCATGTGCAATGTCTTTTTTATTGTTCCAATTCAAGACTACTGAATTATCCACAGCTTCTCCACGGACAACATCAACTGTCACCATTTCATACCCAAATGTATCTTCTCATTGCAGACTAACTAAAATATGGAACTAAAAAACTACACTCGTTCACTATAAAGAGAAACTAATAGTGTAACATGTGTAACATTAACAATGCAAGTCACTATATAAATGATGTATTTTTCACACATTAAATGGAAAACTTTGAAAAAAGCAAATCCCAGATTTTTGAATAGGTTTTGTATTTCTGTAGCAAAAAAGAGGGCCTGCTGATTTTCCCCGCAATTTTAAAAATTCTCTCATTTTCTTTACAGGACAAAAGTCACTCCTGTATATGAAGTCTGTATAGTGTGAACATGCACGAGCATAACGTATTAATTGAGATATGTAAACACCATACGACGGAGCAGAGAGTATGTTACTGCTGAGAAATGGGAAATTGATAATTTGGAAGTTGAAATCATTCCGTTTACCATATATTTTAGTGTGAAGTTGTCCATCTGTCAATATTGAGGAAAAGATCAAGGTATGAAGCAGTCCTTCTAGTATCAGTAGCATCCTTAATTTCAAGTTCACTGGGATATATGAGATGCAAGTACTGACTGATATATGGGTTATTCAGTGATAGGACATCATCAATATATCTAAAAGTAAAATGAAAGAATTTTGCAAGGAGCTTTTTCTTTTTGTCTTTTAGAAGGTTCGGAATGAATTCTGCTTCATACAAGTACAAATTCAAGTCGGCCAGAAGTGGTGTACAATTAGTATCCATTGGAATACCGACTATCTGTTGAAGTATCAATCCTCTAAACTCAACAAATATATTGTCGAATAAAAAGTCCAACATTTTGATAATATCATCATCAGTGTATTTTCTGATAGAATTAGTGTGGTTCTTCACAAAATAAGAATTATTATAACCTATAACAAGAAACTTATATCTAAGATTCCCATTTTTATAGAAAAAGCTTTGTTTAATGAGATGAAGAAGTCGATCTTTCTTTAAAATATTCTTCCTTAGCTAAAATGTGTTTTGTAGAATAAGCAGTTTGGTTTCGTTCTATAAAAACTACACAGTCAGCGTATAGTTGACTATCTACAACAGGCTTACTACGAAAACTAAAACGTACATTTATATCCAGATGTATATGAAGTGTATCGTTCTTAATTTATTAAAGTTCTTAATACGTTAAATGAAACGTATCAAACATCTGCCACGGAAATCATATTTTTTAATTTACTAAAAGCAATACGACTTAAACATCAACAAATGGCGTTTCTGCTTCAAAAAAGACATATATATGTTTCGCAGTAAGGTTTTTGAAAGCACCCTCTCGTTTGAACTTGAAAAAATGCTACACGATAATAAAATGTTCACGAATACACAAAACCGACACAGATAAAACTGTTGAAGGGATACAATTTTTGGCGCAATTTAGGCTTTAAAAAAAAATCCAGAAATAATTACTTTAGGTAAAGAAAAAAACAAAAAAGATACCAAATAGGAACACATAAACAAGATTTCAAAAATAAATGATAGTAAATGTATTTTCCGCATCAATTCATAATGCAAGCATGTCCTCTTTTCATTCAAACCATTAAATCTTCAAAACTCATGCTGGTTTGTAAAACAAAAATATTTGACCAAAACTTACCATATTTGCACTTTATTATTACAATTATATAGGTGCGTATCATTAAGCAGTATATTTGTTAACTCAGAATTGATTGTATAACACACATGGCAGCAATATAGGAACACACTAACAACAAAATGTTGTCCACATTAATTTTAGTGCCATCATCATGATCATGTCCTCTTTATTATTCAAAACATTAAACCGTCACCAAAATCAGTAATTTTCATATCCCAGGCTGGTTTGTTTAACAAACATATTTGAATGCATCAACAAAAAACTGACCATTTTTGCACTTTATAATGAAAATAATAAAGACGCGTTTCATTATTCAGTATGTTTGTTAACTCAGGACGGATTGTCTGACACAAATGAGAGCAATATTGGAACATACTGTCTATAATATGTTGTCTGCAACAATTCTCTATGCCAGTATGTCCTCTTTCTATTCAAAATATTAAACCGTCACAAAATAATTAGTTTTCATATCTCAGGCTGGTTTGTATAACAAAAATAATTGAACGCATAAACCAAAAACTGACAATTTTTGCACTTTATAATGAAAATAATTTAGACACGTTTCATTATTCAGTATATTTATT
Source organism: Mytilus californianus (assembly GCF_021869535.1). NCBI lineage: Eukaryota > Metazoa > Mollusca > Bivalvia > Mytilida > Mytilidae > Mytilus > Mytilus californianus. Next base: position 41,533,531 of record NW_026262712.1, read on the forward strand.
AACTCAGGTCGGATTGTCTAACACAAATGATAGCAATATTGGAACTATTGCCTATAACATGCTGTAAGTAACAATTCTGTATGCCAGTATGTCCAAATATTAAACCGTCGCAAAAAAAAAGTAGTTTTCATATCTAGGGCTAGTTCATATATGATAATATAATTTACTGCATCAACCAAAACTGGCCATATTTGCACTTTATCATGAAAATTATAAAATTGCGATTAATTAATCCGTATATTTATTTTGTTAACTCAGGATGGATTGTATATTACCAAAGAAAATCATATTGGAACAAAATGGCTAAAAAAGTGGTGTCCACATCAACTCATAGTGCCAGCATGTCCTCTTTTAATTCAAAATATCGAATCGTCACCAAAATGAAGTAGTTTTCATCTTTCAGGCTGGTTCGTATATCTAAAATATTTAACTGCATCAACCAAATCTGACCTGTTTGCACTTTGTTATGAAATAATATAGGCTTGTTTCATTATTCAGTATATTTGTTAACTCAGGATGGATTATATAATACAGACGACAGCAATTATGGTACCACGATGACTAGAGCATTTTGAACAAATCAATTAAGAATGTCAGCATGTCCTCTTTCTATTCAACAAATTGAACCATTACCAAACATCAGTACTTTTCATATCTCAGGCTGGTTTGTGTAATACAACTTTTTGTTCGCATCATCCAAAACTGACCATATTTGACTATATAATGACACTGATAAAGTGGTGTTATCTGGGAATAGTATACTGACTGACAGTTTATATATTATCATGATTATGTCGGATGTCAATCAATCGGCAAAGATGATTCTGTCAAAATTGACGAGAAGGTTCAAATTTATATCACACTTTTAAATATGGGCACTATACAACTTTCGTTTGAAAATTCCGTCAAAAATATAATCGTAAATCCGAGGTAAACAAAGTGATTATCTGTGAAAGATATTTCGGAGGAGTCCGTAAAAAATTGGAAACGAAGCAACTTAAACACTGTTGTTAATATCCCTTCATACAAGAGTTCATTGCATTGGATATCCCTTTCATCGGTCTTCGAGTGAAAAAAAAGTGTATATATAGTTACTACGTTAAAGAGTATGGTATTTTGCTGTACTGGAAAAAAGAACTAAAATAATATCGTTAATATAATCAAAGGTCAGGTGTGGTATTCAAAATCTTAAACACGACAATCTGTCAACGGCAGACCTGTCCCCAGGTTTGGTCAGAAGCTGACATAATCTCGTGACCGGCCAAACGCAGACCCGTTCACAGGTCTATTCTATATCAGACCTGTTCAACTGTCTGGTCGGCAGCAGACCTGTCATTAGGACTGGTCAATAGCAACGACGACGTTAACTTACTTGTCTGCTTAAAACTTCGCAAGTTAACTTATAAAGCAGTCATCAAGTCTGATTTATGTAATTCTTTGTACAGGTTAGAACTGCACCAATCTGAACATCTATATCTAAAAAAATCCTGTTTAATTTTAAGAAGAATTATATTTTAAGACACATGCATCGGAGAACAAAATATATCGTGTAGATAATATACAGCTTTGAAAATTATTTAGCGCCTACAATGATTAATATAAGATTTTTACAATTGAAAACTGAAAATTAGTGTCTCGTCAGCCATACTTGAAGCCAAAATATCTGTAAACTATTACATTATAAAAACATTAGTTGTCAAGTTAAAGTGAATTGGTCATGTCACTGTTTTTTTTATAAAATATTATGGAACGGCATAACTGCCTTATGTTGATGATCAGCATTATATGCAGTGGTCACAACATTATATGCAGTGCTCACACCATTATATGCAGGGCTCACACCATTACATGCAGTGCTTCGAAAATTATATGCAGTGCTCACAACATTATATGCAGTGCTCACAGCATTATATGCAGTGCTCACAACATTATAAACAGTGCTCACAACATTAAATGAAGTGCTCACAACATTATACGCAGTGGTCCAAACATTATATGCAGTTGTCGGGACATTATATGCAGTGTTCACAACATTATTTGCAGTGGTCACAACATTATACGTTTTTTGTTGATGAAGGTAATGATCAGTGATGGTGATGATGATGTTTGATTTATGTGAGTGATGGTTGTGGTTCAGATTTGGTAAACTTCGGGGTTTTTTTAGCGGAAATTACCGAATCCATAATTATTAATGCCAAGCAAACAAATTGAAACAGTTATTAAAGTCATGTTATCAGTAAGGCAGTATACAATATTTAAAACTGATTGAAATAAGGAAATTAAGGAGTATGATCAATTTAACACACATTTATTCCACACTAGGGCATTTTAAACTTATTTTGATGATCAGTTTCATCATATTTACAACTTAATATGTATATATTTTAAGTATTTATGAAATTGCTTCGCCGAGCGCAGCTGGATACGACCGCAGAGGTCCAACCCTGAACCGTTGGGTCATCCAAGATGGAAACTCAGTTCAATTTTTAAATTGTGTTCAAGATTGGCAAAGCAACTAGCAGATTTGTTGTCAGGCGAATTTGCATAGTCATTAACAAATAAAATACAAAATAATTGTGAATTTTGTCTTTCAATATGGAGTAATATACTTCAAGAATTTCATTAAACAATCTATCAATGGTATTTACATTTAGGAATTTATGCTTGAAAATTTCCCGCGCAAATGTGTGTTATCGTGATCAACATGGGCAACGTATCGGATGTAAGCGCACTTTAAACAAGTTTCCTTTATTTCAGATATAACATGTGTTTTTTATTTGCGAAACGCTTCAATTGTTTAAGATATCATTTTTTTAGGATAAGATATAGACTCTGAATGTTATCGTGGCAGTGTAATACACGCTCCCCTTACGTTAGTTCGTACCTTTTGTCAACTTGTAAGAAGGCTCTACTTGTACTTAAATAAATGTAGATATGTATACGTAAGGTAAGGTGTACTTAATTCAATGAGCATTTTTAAGATTCACTGATCTAAATATACTAATTAAAGACATACAGATTCATTAAATCAATCGTTAGTATACCGCGTTGAGCTGCAGGAAAGCAATAAATCCAACCTGTTTTTATGTGACAAATAAACATATTTTGTTTATGGGTAAAATAGCTTCCTTATAAAAAAAAAGCTTTGAACTGATCAATTCTTATCTGACGAGTAGAAGAGGTGTCAACGTATATTTGTTCCGCCTAACAGAAGTTCCACTGGAAACTTTGTTATAAACAATGTCATAATATCTATTCCTGTTGGAACAAATATTCTGTACTATTTATTCCGTTAGGAACATATACTGTAATATTTATTCCTGTGGAAATAATATTCCAGAATATATATTCCTTTTGGAACTTATATTATGAAGGAACTTCTATTCCGTGACAGAGGGTCCTTTTGAAACATATATCAACTTTAATATTTCATAAATTATATTTATACACTTTACCAGACTAGTGGGTTTCTTACATTCTACAATTGTCTCTTTTGGTTGAATTTAACAAAATTCCCCGTTTTCGGAAGTTTAAAAAACTGAAAGTTTCCTTAGATTACTTCACACCATATATTTCTTGTTATTGCATCAGTATCTTAACCAACACTATTGACAAACTTCTCTTTTTGCTAGTTGAACTCCTTTTTATATTAGAATCAAGTTTAGAATTGACCATGGCGATTTTGTGACATCTTACAGAAGTTTTCTGAACTATTTGGTATGTTGATTAAAATGAAATTAAAATAAAAATGACATTGCAATGGCAAAAAAGGAAACGGAGAATAGACAAACATTTAATAAAGACTGATTAGCACGAACCTTATACATGTAAATTATATTGCGTGGATGGACGATACAAACAACACACTGTATTAGTACTGTTAATGACGATGCTTATCATCTTAATTTGATATGTTTGAGGTTTTGATTTTGCCATTTGATAAATGACTTTCCATTTTGAATTTCCCTTATAGATCAGTATTTTTGCTATTTTACTTTTTGCAAAAGTTGGTAATGAGTTCAAAATTTGGCAATTCTAGTCTTAAGCGATCCACTATCTTATCAAATGTGTTCTTTTCCCTAATTGTTTTAAAGGAACGATATTATCAATAACACTTCAAACTGTAAAACGATAAAGCCCTGGAAATTGCATAATAAGGAAAGGTTTTGCAAGGGGTGCAAATTGAAAGTAGTTATGTGTGTTTTGGATATTTCATAGAACAATACCTGTATGTTTTTATTTCCGATGTATTTTGCGTAAAATGCCAACTCCAATAAGTTATAGAAAGTAACCTATTGGCAACATATTTTTCAGCTTAAGGAACATTTTCATATTATATAAATAAGAAGATGTGGTATGAGTGCCAATGAGACAACTGTCGGTCCAGGTCACAATGTATAAAAAGTTAACAATTAAAGGTCAAAGTACGACCTTCATCTCAACCTTAGTGTAAACCGGAAGTTTCTTTTTATCAAATTAGATTAGTTAAAATATATATATGACAATCTCATTAAAATCCGATATTATGATACGCTACACTCCTCTTACATGGGTGTTAGGGTAGAGCGTATCGTAACAAAAACTAACAGCTTATTTCAACGAGATTGTATATTTGAAATCGTTATCAAGTAATTTACAGGTAGGATTTAACGCTTGGAGTGACAACGAGTGAATTGCAATCGACAGTTATCCGCCGTCTTCTAAAACAAGTATGAAAATCTTAAAGTCTTGGGATTCGTGGAAGATAATTATGATCGAAACCAGAAGTTTATCTCTTTCATTGTATTGACAACCAATGTAAATTTGAGTTTGACATAATTTTCAGTTGTTTCAGAAAAAGATTTTCAAAAGCACTGTGCGATCAAACGCTTTTGTAAGACACGATGCATTTTCATCAGCGAGAAGAATTACCTCAATATTTGTATATAATACGAATTATTCATATAAATCAATATATAGATGAAACATAATGAATACATGTAAAAAACGTTTTCACTATTGAAGATTGTTTTTGATTTAGAGCATAAAACATAAAACTCGTTGTCGAAATCATGGTTTAAAGATAAAGAATAGAGAAAATAGGTAACCAAAATTAAGAATAGAGAATAATGGGGTGCTGAAATATGAGGAATAGAGAATAATGGGTAATATAAATAAAGAATAAAGTATAAATAAAAGCAATAAAGGACCCCGTATCCAGACCTTTCATTTAACCTTTATTTTTGTTTTCATGATCTAATACCGATACACACTCAATGGAAAATATAGATCCTTACCTTAAATTGTAATATGAAGTATAAGGGATGAGAATAATTCTTTGATATAAAACTTCCGATGTCAACAAGTTGATGATTAAAATTAAATATTTACTTTTCCATCTCAGGAGAATAAATAGATGAGGTATCTGATACTCGGTCATTTCGATGAGTCATTAGTTATTATAAAATTTAATATATTAAATTTGACCATGTTGACCTTTCCTTAACTTAAACTCTAATACGCAGTACAATATATCGCGAACATTCTTTGATATAGATTTGATATTTTAATAAGTTGATATTATTGTTTTAATTAGATATTCTTATTTTTTACCAAAGAGTATATATAGGTGAGCCATCTGATAATCAGTCATTTCGAGGAGTCATTATTTATAATAAAATTTAGATGATCAAAATTGACGGTTCCAATGATTCTGTGAAACCAGTATGATTGCCGTAAGAAAGAACAAAGGTTTGAACAATATAATTGTTTTTGTTTCTGTAAAAAGAATAGTTGGAAATACACAATTGTAATGGATTATCTTTTAAATTTTGTCAGACTCTTTGATTTCGTTGTCCACAGAAGTTTAACAAATCACTTTTTTTAATAATCATGAACCTTCGGATTTTGTCATTTTGAAGTACAAAATTTGAAAGCAGATCTTTGATAACATGTCTTCAAATAATTCACATGTTTAATAGCCATATATATATCGAGAGCTTCCAATTACATATTTTAAAGGCAGGTTTTTACTGTTAAATGTACATATTTATATTGTTTGTGTCTTTGGTCTAATGTCTCATGACATATACCGCATATCAAATTTCATCGATCCGTTTTCAAATTACGTACATATTTTAAAAACAGGTTTTTACTGTTAAAATTTACATATTTTTAGTTTTTTTTTTTTTTTTTAGTCTAATGTCTCATGACATATACCTCAGATATTTTTTCATCGATGCGTTTTTAAATTACATACATGGATTTAAAGAAAATCATTAATTCAAACAAAGAGTGAACGAGAACAATGCAAGATACAAAAAAGTGACTTTTACTTCCAATTTTATGTTAATAAAAGATATTTACACTCTCACTGTGGTAGAATCTAGTAAAAGATAGAATGTAGTTGTAAAGAATGCATGTTGTCCGTAAGCCAACTAGATGAGGTTTGACCAACGTCAATGATGTTGCCCTTACAATGCAAAACTAGTAAACATCATTGTAACAAGTTGATATTGGTGATTCTAAATAACAACTATTTATTGTTTTAGTTAAAAAGACGTAAAAGGAGAGCTATATATATTTCAAAGACAGGTTTTTACTGTTTTATTACTGTACTTATTTTTATTTTTTGTGTCTTTGGTCTAATGTCTCATGACATATATCGCATATCTCATTTCATCGATCCGTTTTTAAACTACTTACATATTTTGAAGACAGGTTGTTGCTGTTAAAATTTACATATTTTTAGTTTTTGTGTGTTTGGTCTAATGTGTCATGACATATACAGCATATCTAATTTTATCGATACGTTTTTAAACTACTTACATGGATTTAAAGAAAATCATAAATTCAAACAAAGAGTGAACAAAAAAAATGCAAGATAAATAAAAATGATTTTTACTTCCAATTTTATGTTAATAAAAGACATTTACACTCTCACTGTGGTAGAATATAGTAGGAGATAGAGTGTAGTTGTAAAGAATGCATGTTGTCAGTAAGCCAACTAGATGAGGTTTGACAAACGTCAATGATGTTGCCCTTGCAATGCAAAACTAGTAAACATCATTGTAACAAGTTGATATTGGTGATTTTAAATAAATTGTTGGAACTATAAAACTGTATAATCAATTATCTTTGAGAAATGTTGTATAACATATCGTTTTTCATAGAAGTTTGAAATAATACTTTTTTTAATACTCATGATTCATGATTCTCCGATGTTTATTTTTGGGGGGTATAATATGTTGAAATCGATCTTTGATAGTTGGTCTTTAATTTATTCACAAGGATTTCTTGTCACAGGAATATCTAAAGTTAGAAATTACATATTTTAAAGACAGGTATTTATTGTTTGATATTGATATTGTTATTAGTTTGTGTCTTTGATTTACTGTATCATAAATGAACATATATCACAGATCTCCTTTTATCGATACTTATTATATTTAATTTCATGGATACATAGAAAATCACAAATTCAAACAAAGAGTGAACGAAATAAATGAAAAATATATAACAGTGGTTTCTCCTTCCAAATTTATGGTTCATTAAAAATATCAACATGTTTACCATTATATTATAATCTAGTAGGAGATAACAAGTTAATCTTTGAAGAATAAAAATTGTTCAGAGGCAAACTAAACATGCTAAAGATGGTTTGTTGTTCCGAAAATTACAAAAAAAGTACAAATAAATTAAATATTTCAATACTATATAAATTTGATTGATACAAGAAAATTGTATTACAATCTTGTCTAATCTGTTCAAAAAGGTCACTTTTGATATTACTTACGTCATCAATCTGTCAAGTACAGCATCGTTGGTCTGAAATGGCAACTTTACACATAAGTTTTGGACGCACTTGATATGAGCCAAAGCTTTACCCCAAACAGAATTGTGGACACATTTCCATGATGTAGCAAAATATCTTTTTTTTTCGAGTAAATCATTATCTGGTTTCGAAATGTTCAGATACAAGATCTAATAAGAGTCAAATTTGATAGATATATCAGTTTTATACAGTCTAAGTAGTTTGAAGTCCTCGTGCAAACATATAAGACAAAATTCAAAATGTATAAATAATGATAGACTAATGCTTGTTTTTTCTACATTAGCTAGAGGTATACGGGGTGGGTCGAAATCTCACAAAATATGTTTAACCCCTCCGCATTTTTATGCCTGTCCAGAGTTAGGCCTCTGTTAGTCTTGTATGTTTTTTTTTATTTTGGTTCATTCATATGTTTCGGATTTTAATGTGACATCCATTTTTGCTGAGCTAGTACACATGTTTGTTTCGGAGCCAGCTGAGGGCAACCTCCGGATGCAGGATTTTCTCGCTGTGTTGAAGATCCATAAGTGACCTTGGGGTGTTTTCTTCTCTTTGGTCGGGTTGTTGTCTCTTTGACACAATTCCTGTTTCCATTCTCAATCTAAATGTTTTATTAACATGTGACGTATGTTTTGTTGTTTAATTACCTATGATTTTATAATCTCGGCGACTCCTATCTTTAACATTTTTCTGTACACTAGTAAACTAATCGATATGTAACACATGATACAAATGATGCTGTGAGTATCAAACAAATTTATATCCTTTTATGAAAAGTGCTTGCTGTATATTGTTTTGAAATTGTTAATATTTTACATGAATTCGTTATTTTACAATAAGTGGGTGCAATCAACATGTGTGTCTGCGTCTTTTTTCAACATATTCATTGATGCAACTATTTGTTTTAATGCTAATCAGATTTTAAATAAACATTGTTAGCTCAAATATGAAATGAAATTCACGTAAACGTTATTTCAAAAATGAAAAACAAATAATCTTGAATGATAGTTTTTTACTTTTTATACCTTCACTAAAAAGTTTTTTTTTTTTTTTTTATTTCTAAAATATAACGAAATGGTGACAATTGGAATTTTGGGTAAGAAGGCACGAGTCCTTTTCTTGTGAGTCTGTTTATTTTCTATTCGTCTGTATGTTGTATACATTTATAAGCAGAACAAGTTTTATTTCGCGTTTTATCTCAGTAATGAATGCTTGACTGTTTTACTTTGTAATCAAATATTTGCAAACAAAAACTTAGATTGACCTTTGTTAGCATCTTTTTTATTATTATCAATCCGACACTTGCTATCAAAAAGCTGAAAGATAATACATTTCTTGAACAAATAAAATATAGTATTCGCAATTAAAAGTTAGTCTTACTGACAATGTACAATTACAAGACGGATGCCATTTAGAAAATTTGAGTGATAATAATCCGTTTGGTGTTTTTTTTTCAGCAACTAATTAATAGATTTAAAGACAGATACTATTCAAGCAACCTAGCAATATAATAACTTTTGTAAGAGTGGTAGTACATAAAACATACAATGACCGTATATATATCTGACATAGATATTTTTTTCTATACCCTTTTGTTGGCGTCTTTGTTTTTTTAAATTGTAGTTTTGTTTGAATATTTTATTCGGTTCTGTTTTATATCTGTGTGTGTTTACTCAGTTTTGGCTGCTGAACACAAATTATTTTCTCAATAACCTATTATTCTGTTTGGGTTGCTCACCCAATTTTGTTAAGTTACGGAATTATAAACAAATGGCATAAAAGTGGGAGGCTAAGCAAGCAATAACACCAGGTTTAACTCACCATTTTCTTCAGTGCAAAGTCAGGAAAATGACAGATATTTTTCAATTTTTCCGTGTTGATTGATAGCGTTTGATTTTGTCAGTTCTCATGGACTTTCTCTTTTGTATTCTTTATTTAAACTTTCTTATCTATTCAATATTGTATCTTTTTATATACGGAGATGGGTGCTATTTTAATTTTATTAAAAATAAATTCTCGGTGACGTGACGTTGACAAAACCGATTTAATATTTTTTGAAGATTTTAAATTAATTTGTTAAGACTTTTACAGCAATGATGCTTAAATGTTCCGAAATCCTAATTTTAGATTGATTTTAAAATGATTCTTTCAACCTCTTTCAATTAAGGCGCAATAGTTTACAGAATTTCAAGAATCGCATATTGATTAGAACAAGAAAACATCAAGGTAACAATACGAAACTGAGGGAATATTTAGTGTTCAGATCTCATGATGGTTTCAACGGTATAACACAAATTGCGTCCAAATCAAAAGTGACCATATTTGAACTTTATTATGAAAATTAAATGGTCCAATTTCTAACTACAATTTCAAATTAGGATTTTTTTACCAACATCACAACGAATCATAGCTAATACAAATACTAGAAAGGAAAAATGTCATTTTGTTGAAAATTAATGTTCTTGCGCTATATTCATGAAGTCACAAATAGCACTTGAATTGATTTTAATAACAATTCAGAGAAAACGGGTACATTTTCATAATTTTTTTTTGAAGTGGAAACATTGAGTGCATGCGTCGACAATTTAGCATAATGTGTGTTATCATATTTGAAATATGTGGCTTGAATATTAAAAAAATCATTAAGTTTTTCGACGACTGTGCTGTAAGTTGCTTAGGCCTAGATTTGGTTAAAATCCGAACGAGTTTGTCAAATTTCGCAAAAACCTCTATTTTTGGAAAAAAAATAGTTATATTTAACTTTAATTGTCTTTTCGTCAATTTAAACCATTTTTGATCTTGAAACATTGATCTTGACAATCCCAAATATGGCCTTACCGAACTAACTACAGGTTCCTGACTTAAAGCAGGCGCAAAAATGCGGTTAAGTTAAACATGTTTTGTGAAGTCTTAACCCTCACCTTATACATCTGGCTAATGTCGAATAAATAAACACATAACAAATCGTACAGTAAAACTCAGTTCAATAAAGTCCGTTTCCAATGTAAGAATATGTAACAGACGAGACTTAGAAAACTGACAATGATCAACATATATTATCGATGGACTGAAAGCAGTTACTGACATACCAGCTCCAGAATTGATTGAAATTCTATGTTTTCATCATATGAAAATAAACTACAATCCCTCACGTTAAGGGTTTAATACCATGTCATCATAAAAGAGGGACAAAAGATACCAGAGGGACAGTCAAACTCATAGATCAAAAACAAACTGACAACGCCATGGCCAAAAATAAAAAGGCAAACAGACAAATAATAGTACATAAATTATACAAGAGGAACATTACCCGTGTGTATTTTAGTAGTTTTTGTCCATACTCTGTGAAAGCAATTTCATAAATATTATTGAAGAGTATTGATGAAAGTATTTCAATTTAAGTTAGAAAACCAAACGTTTATTTTTTCATGTTTTCGGAAGCAATATGGGTATCAATACATGTGTATAAAACACGTCAGTTTTTTTTCCACGCACTGAATACCAAGCACCTTATTAGTTCAAATTCTAAAAAAGAACACACGTATACTAAGATGCATAAGATTTATAATTGACTCTAATTTTGTGTTGATTTTGTATTTTGTGTTCCTATTTGTATTTTTGTAGGAAATATTTGTTTTGTTTTTGAATTTTCGTAGGCATTCAATTTTAGTCTATTTAGTACGATGTGAAGAAGACGTGAAGATTTTCGTAATTCCATAAATATAAATTTATTTTTTAATTTAGAAATCTGATATCACACACTTTCCATGTATATACGCACATTTGAATTTTATGCGCATTTGAAAGTTATGTCCATTAAAGGTTGACACAGGTTTACAATGTCGATTTCGAAAGTATAGGTAATTTATGTTGTTTTACAAACTAAAACTTCAAGTGACTCATTTCACAGACATTCTTACAAGAAGACAAACAAATCTCAGTATTGTTTACGATCATTCGGTGTCGTAAGATGTTTTGTGAAAAGAGAATCAGAAATCGTACAGCGGTTTTTTACTTTAATCTAACTCTTCATCAATTTCATTTTGTTCAACACGCTTTGCTGGTTTTAACTTAATCAGGAACGTGTATAGCTGAATTTATTTCTCAGTCAATGATATTGACAAGTCAAGAAGATTACACAGATATAATGTCTATAATTATTATAAAGACGAATAAGAAGTGATCAATAATTTTCATCGTTAATGCTATTGTATAAAAAGATGATTAGTACGTAGTTTTCCAAAAAGGAATCCTTGCATAAGTAAGGAGGAAAATTGATTCACCGTAAGTTCTTATATCATATTATTTTACATTTGTTAATGAGTTTTACTTTAAAAGAAATATAATGATGCAAATTTGCTTCAATTATTGAACTTCTTTGTCAGAAACAGTTATGTTTACTTCAATTGCATTTAACAATAATAATACTTGTGAAACATGCTGATAACATGACTGGGCGTAGTCCTATCATGTTCAGCAAGTTCAATTGCTGACATGTCATTTTGACTGGTCAAAAGTAACCTGCAACAGGTTTAAGAACGGTTCTGACCAGTCTTATGACCACAATCAAATTAAAAAATACATTACACTGAAAATAAGTGTCTCGTCAGTCATACTTGAGGCCAAAATATCTGAAAACTATTACATTATAAAAACGTTAATTTTCAAGTTATAGTGAATATATCATGTCAATGATTTTTTTATAAAATATTGCATAAAGCTGTTGTATATTAAACTTAAACTATAAATTACAAGATGATGCATTTGTGTTTTTTTTTCTGAAATATTACTAAAAATTTCTTAAAAAAGTTTGAAAATGTGAAAAGAAAGCACATAAATCGGCGAAACCTTCCTTAGTTTGTCCGAAAATTATCAAATTTTTAATTAAAAATCCATAGATTTTTCTGAGAATTGATATGATTTGATACATACATTTGATAAAGGTCACCGACTTCGTTACTGGTGGCTATATTTTACCTATCTGGTCTTAAAAAAAGTGAAATATCGACAATTTAAAGCTTACATAGCGATGTCGTTATTTTTATTTTGCCGTTCTGTAGAATTGGGCTCACGTAGAACACATTTTGAATGATATGTACCGTAAAAATGCAGTCAGTGACAATATTCTTCTTTAACATTATCACAAAAGCAAATTTATTACACCAGGGTTTTTGATATCACAAACTAGTCAAAACATTTACTAAATTTTATCATCGGTACAAGGACAACTTTCTAAAATATAACTCAGCATGCTGACATCTTAAACGTTCACGTATTTCACATCCAATCTTTTATGGTCATATTCTTTACAAAGCACAAAAATGTCGGCATTCACCTCGAAAGCTAACACAACCTTTAAACAGACTTATTAAGAAGGGATATAGTAACGATACTGTTGTCAGGTCCTTAAAGATGGCATATTTTGGCTTTAATGTTGATTCACTTATAGGGTCTTTGCGTCGGAAATAAACACTTTTAAAAACCAGTTGTTGGCATGATACTGGTTATGTTTTTCTCATATATTTTATGATAGTATGATACTAAACCCCTAACGGGAGGGATTGTGCTTGATATTCATATGATGAACACATAATATTTCAATCAGTTTAATTGAGGTCTGAAGCTGGCATGTCAGTAACTGCTAGTTGTCCTTTGTTAATTTATGTATCATTGTCAATTTGTTTAGTGTTTTTTTTTTATTACCTATTCTGACATCGGATTCGGGCTTCTTTTAAACTGATTTTTACTGTGCGTATTGCTGTGTGTTTGTTTATTCTACATTGGCAAGAGGTATAGGGGGAGGACTGAGATCTCAAAAAGCATGTTTAACCCCGCCGCATTTTTGCGTCTGTCCCAAGTCAGGTGCCTCTGGCCTTTGTTAGTCTTGTATGATTTTTATTAGTTTAGTTTTTTTTTATATATACTTCGGAGTTTAGTATGACGTCCATTATTACTGAACTGGTACATATTTTTGTTTAAGGGCCATCTGAGGAACGCCTCCTGGTGCGGGATTTTCTCGCTGTATTAAAGACCCATTTGTGGCCTTCTGCTGTTTTATGCTCTTTGGTCGGGTTGTTGTCTCTTTGACACATTCCCCATTTCAATTCTCAATTTTATTACGCATTAAAAAATATTAAGAGCCAGTCTGTGGTAAAACCATGCAACATGGTCCGAATCCAAAATATTCCAATCAGACTGATATTTTGGATTTTAGATACCTTATATGTAATAACTATTTGTGAATAATATTTTGAAAAAATATTCAGCCATTATTTGTTTATGCAGAACATTTGATAATTTTCGATTTCTGTACTGACAAAAGGCCATTTAAAGCCTATTTTAGGGTATTTGGACCTGTTGTTTTTTTTTTGTGTTATAGAAAAATTACAGCTAAATGATAACAAATACCTTAATAAACAACTTGAAACGAAAGACAATTAAAATAGTTTTAAAAGTTTTTACATTTCTCAATACCCCTACTGGCAGGTTGATATTGCATGGTTTTCAAAAAGTGCCGATACAGCGAAATTTGTATTTTTTTTAAAGGCCTGATTCTTGTAAGATCCTATTCTATTTTCAAAACATGTAATATAGCATGAAGCTTATATACTTATCTACAAAATGCAAGAATATTGTGCTCGGCAAATGATACCATCTTACGATAAAATAACAATTAAAGATAGACATGATGGCAATTTTGCCGAATTTGTGATTTTTTTTCTGTTACAATAGAAACTTTACAAATGTATGCCATAGTAAAAGAATAAGTAAAATAATCACTGAACTAATGTGTATTGCTTATCTTGCTTGAATAAACTTAGTTTAACTTACAGCTTATTAGTTTTAATTAAAAAAATACTAAAGGAGCAGGCCCTAAAAGAATTTTTTTTGGCCCAAAAATTTAGCATTTTTACTTTTTTTTTTTAAATATAAACTTTTAGCTACTTATTGGAAAGTATGATACTTTAGTCACTTTAAAATGGGCTGCTTTTTACAATACTATGCACATTCATTATGTACTATCATCATTAATTCATGTAACATTTCTAAAATCTTCACAATTTTAGCATATGTACTAATTTTTAGACGGTTTTTGTCAGAAATTGATGTGGCCACATTTTTGTTCAGTCTTAATATTTAAATACATGATGTATTTGATGATAATGCATATACATATAAAGATTGATACTGGGTGCTTCTTACCTAGAAAAGAGCTCCATGTTTTATATTGGGATAAAGCTTTATAAGCTTTATGTCAAATATCAAGAAGTTGCTGAGAAAAGTGTGACTTAAATTTTGTGAAACTGACATGAACGACAGATAGTGATCCCTATGTAGCTTCTGAGAGAACAGTCGAAATATGTTAAGTTTTCTCCTAGAATGTATCCATAAAATCTCCAACAACTTGAGGCATGTGAATAAGACATGTAAGATGCAGTTGGCCTTTTACTACCAAAGACTAACAAAAATATTTCAAATTGCAATAACATTTATTTTTATGCCCACATGAATAAAAACAAATATACACAGATAAATGGTTAAACTGTGGTGCAGACATTGTCATTAAAATGGTTATATAATTATTCAGGCAGTTTGCTTATAATTGTACTGTCATATAATATTATCTGCCATGAAGAAAAACATGCAAAACGGTATGAATACAAGTTTTTAGTCATGAATGAAGGTATTGGCAAACAGGAAGTAAAAGGTTCATAGATCTGAAAAGTGCTTACACAATAAAAGTCATCACTATAAAGCTATATCCCATCAGCTATTATATTGTCAAGCCCGGCATGCAGATTTTTTTTCAGTAAAGCTACACAAACATTCAGGATGTTAAATAATATTAATCTACTGAATGATTCAAAACCCTTCTCCTTGCAGCATGCAGTATAACATTAGATGTTATGATATTTCTCGTGACTTTAGGTCATTTCTAAGCCAGACGAAAGCTGTAGTGTTTTAGATCCATTGATAACAGCTTGGGAGTTCATAGGACTTGATATAGACTCAACAAAATGCATAAGTTGCGGCTGACTCAAGCGCATTCTATATATTCTTGGAGTGTTGAGCATTTGGCCTGGTTTTTCCAAATTTCCATGTTTTCTGACAGCATCAATTTTTGAACATTTAACTAGGAATTAAAGTCATGAGTTTTTGCTTTGTGAAATTGTGGGCAAACAGTGATAAAATCTGAAGCCGAGTCTGGTGACTATTCAGGTATAAGTATGCTTTAGTAAGAGCTTCAGTCATAACATCCAGTTGTAACATTGACTGTGTTTCGTCTGTTTTCCTCTTTTATACTACAGATGAGAACACTTTATCACCCTTTCCAGGTACATTATAGTTCAAAACGAAATCAATAATTTCTGATGATAATTTTGTATAAAAAGCCTTTGTACTTTTTGATACATCATTCCATGCCAGATTCAATTGGTTCCTAAATGGTGGATACTTTCCATTACTAAGGATATGCAAGGCTCTTTTGAGGTTCTCCCTGTCAGAAATTTTATCTGCATCCCGAATATGATGCTAAAGATTATGAAAAATTAGTTCATGCTGTGAATATACTCCTCTGAGAATCTGATAGTCTACAATGTGGCTTTCATCTCCATCTAAAAGATAAAAAATAAATCTACAAATGTACTTTAAAAAAATTATATATCCTTTTTTAAATTAAAGTTAAATGAATTTTCAATTATACAATGTCCATGATATATGGAATAACTATGCATTGCCTTCAGATATGCAATCTATTTGGCCGAGGCCCACTGAAACAATTATATAAGATCTATCATCTGGTGGAGTACAATCATTACTATACCACATCAAGTGTATCATACAAGACCTAAATCGTCTAACTGCAAAAACTTAACCAAGCCATTCAAGCAGAAAATGTAGAACAAAGTGATGTTATCAATAGTAACCATGTTGTACTACCCACGATATCTATTCACTTGTCAAGTATCAATGCAATACCATGCCTATTATCTGACAGAAAGACCTAAACACACAAAATTAAGTTGCTCAAGTGGAAAATCAACATGAACTTTATAATAGTGAATCATGCTGGACTACACAAAATGTATCCACTGGTTAAGTATCAGTGCTATACTATGTCTAGTACCTGAGATATTGATCTAAATAAAATATTTCAAGAAGTGGGAGGATTGCCTCCCCTGACTCACTGCAATAATGAATGATGCAAAAACCGAACCATGTAACTCATGTAAAAAATTTAGGTCAAGGTGACCTAATTTTTATTATGAACCCTATTGCACTACCCAAAACTTATCCACTGGTCAAATATCATTGCTATACTACATGTATGATGATTACATATAGTGTCACTTAAGTGGAAATGTAGGTCATAATGACCTAATTATTAATGTGTATTAGGAATTCTAATATGAGGTCCTTGAATCCAAGCGCATGATAAACTAATACAAAACTATATCCAGTATTGTTTTTAAATTGCTCCTGTAAATATAATATGTGGGGATGTATACATTTTTGTAAGTACTCTGCCACGTCCGATCTCTGTTTTTGTTAGATGTATTTCTGCTTTGTATCAATCTGATGAGTTAAGCCTCAAATGATTTTTATAGTTTGTTCTTATGTCGTACTTTTACACTAATGTCCCAGGTTACAGGAAGGTTGGCGCCTTCAAACTAGTTAACTCCAAAGTGGTTGTTGTTGATTGCTGTATATCATATTTGTTTTTCGTTCATTGTTTTGTAAATAAATCAGGCCGTTAGTTTCTCATTTGAATAGTTTTACATTTGTCATTTCTGGGCTTTTTATAGCTGACTATGCAGTATGGGTTTTGCTCATTGTTGAAGGTTGTACGGTGACCTATAGTTGTTAATTTCTATATCATCTGGTCTTTGTGGAGCGTTGTCTCATTGGCAATCAAACCATTTCTTATTTTTAAAAATGCAATAACATTCTCATACATGTATGTTTTCTTACCAGAATCTTTTTTGTATCAACTTTGATTCCTCAATCAGCTACTTTTTGTCTAATCTTGGGATATCACTGCTTGCAGAGACCTATAATGTACGTCTTTGTAAAAAAAATGGAATAATGCAGCCAGTCAATGGTACCATACACAATCAATCAATTTATAAACCTGTTGTTGTTAGGCATGATGCCAGTGAATGATAGACAAATCTGTTTTATCAAATTAAAGGTTAAATTTAATTTTTTTTCATAAAGGCATGCCTTATTCATGGACATAACGGAGACATTATCAAAGTCAGTGAGCAGAATAAATATCAAGACTACAAGGGCTTTGCTCATTGTTGAAAGCCATACGGTGACCTATAACTGTAAATTTCTGTGTCATTTGGTCTCTTGTGTAGAGTTGTCTTCATACCACATCTCCTTTTCTTTTTATACATGTAAAATGTAAATACAAGTGAGAATCGCATACCCGATAAAAACCTAGGTTTTGTCCTTTCATTTCAGACAAATCAAAGGGGAATTGAGATTTAAGATACAACAAACAAAGTTTAACCTCACCACATTTATGTGTGCCCTTTTCGAGGTAAGGCATATATTGTAGGTTGGTTTTTACATGTAGTACCGGTATGTCCTTGCTTCAATAGAAATTTATAATTTACAATTTGATACATTTTTTTTTGTATCTTGACATTTATATATATATATATATGTACATGTAGTGCAGGTTTTTCTTATATGTGTTGACTCATTTCCGGTAATTTAGAGCTTGCAATTAGGAGATGGTGGTTATGTGTGTTGCATAAGGTGACTTATCACATATCTACATGTATTTAATAGAAATAAATGCCTGTTTGCATATATATGTACATTGTACAATGTTGTATCACATAATACCTCACCACTATGTCATGCATGTGTGGCAGTTTTAAAAAATAATCTGTTCATCATACAGTGGTGGATCCAGGGGTGGGGGGGGGGGACCGGTGGTCCAAATAATTATTGCTTTGCCGTCGGCTTCGCAGTAAGGCGTCAAAGCAAACAAATAAAATAGCCTTTTAAGACTTCATAATTATTTGGACTAGGAGACCGGGGGTTGGAACCTTCACTTTTTTGACGATCAATGGTTTTGAATAGGGACATATGGTTGGAACCACCCTTTTTACCCTGCCTTAGAACCCCCGACCCCTTTTTAAAAATGGCTGGATCCAACCCTGTCAAAATTAGCTGATTTATTTTTGACTTTTACCTGATCCTATTGGAATCAGTTGTCATTTCAAAATCCAGTATTCTTTTGACAGGGTTGGTGTGGTTCCTCTTTCAGCTTTTGCATTACTGTCAGCAGGATGTTCTTTGAATCTACACTTTGTTCATGTTGTTTAATTGTGCCGCCAATAATTTCCCAAAAAGTCTCTCTGCCATGGGCATGGAGATATTGACAATTTTATAGCAGCACGATCAACAGAAAAAAATGTCACTTCTATATAAAGATTAAATTAAAAGTTCTTCTCAGGCTTCTGGAAAGTTTGATAAAGAGGCATCAGTGCTGTGAAATAATTTAAGGTGGTGGTTGTGTCCTTTGTACAAAGATAAACCTTGTCTAAAAGATTAGATTTATAGTGCTTGAATTGTCCGCAACAACCTCCAAGTTGAGAAAAATTGCACCGAACAGAGACGTCTGCTTTTCATCGCTAGAAGCTGCCATATTGCCAGTGAAAGATTTCCACTAAGGCATGTAAGGGAGACAATTCAACCACAAAAATAACATTTAGGCTACCTGTTGGTAACTTAATGTTAAATTAAGCAAATTAACCAGAAAAACATGATATTAAGCCAAAAATATTGTTTCAACATAAAATAAATCAATGTTAGCCCAATTCCCACCTACTTTAAGCAATTTTAGTTAAATACCAAGGGACAAAAACAATAAGAATTATTGTATTTTATAGTTAGATTGGGAGCATTTTTTATCATCTTTCCATTATTTGCCAAGCTAAAAGTTTTTACCTGTCTTAGAACTGATATACACCTTTCACAATATTATAAAAGTTAAAAATAAAAAATATGATCTTGAGAGAAAACTGCTATTAAGTACATGTAGTATATGCAAGTTGTTTATTACATCTGTTGCACAAACCTTTCTGGCAACCTGCCTAAAGGTCCAAAATTCTCAAAAAGCTATTTTTTGGTTAATAAAAAAAGTTTTTTGCAAAATATGATAAAAATAATATCTTATTTAAAAGATATATCAATTATCCAGACCTTTACAAAGTACCTAAATATGGTGTATTATTTTTGCCAATTTTTAAAATAGTTCACTAATATGTAAAAAAAGGCTGTTTAATGAAAAATAGTGCAAATTAACAAAAAAAACATTTTTTTTTATCAAAACTCCTGAATACCAAATGTTTCTGGAAATATATATAATTTTGGGAAGTTGAAACTACCAATTTGGACGACATTTGGGATTTTGCATGGTTTTATGGCAGACTGACTCTTACTTATACAAAAAATATATTGAATTGGTAATTTGATACTTGGTGCTTTTCAGACAAATATAAAAATGTTTGATTGCCGTTTTAATGCGCTTTATATACATATAAGCATCTGTTTAAAAGATTAAATTCAGTAATATTTCAGAAAATCAGAGAGACAGATATATTTTTTCAATTTTCTTGTATAGTTCAACTAACAAGTTAATTTACAGTACATCAACGTAGACTTAATCAAACAATTACCCGAACTCTGATTCTCTCTTAAGGTAGCTATGGCATGGGTCTCAACGCAGTCCTTTTGTTGTATATATATTCCAATGTGTATCCTTTTCATACAACGCTTCATTCAGTATTCACCATTAACATTGCAAACGAGCATTGACAGTGTGTCCAATTGGAAAATTGTAACATGAACTTGTTTTAGTAAATTGATCGTTATTTGTTTAATTGGTCTATTAATCCTAGTAGTTCGTAGATGTATTATAATTTCATGTAAATTTTATTTTTTTTGTGCTATATATTTACCTATTCATCTTTGAAGGCTACTGATTAGAACAGAAGTAAGTAACTAGTTGGAAGCAGACATAGGAACAGATGTCTCATTGAGGTATGTATATAAAGTGAAACAACTTTGGTGGATAGTTGTCTCATTGGCAATCAAACCACATCTCCTCATGTCTATATGTACCGAATATTCATGGAAACTTTAAATGCAAGCATGCAAAATGTGTCAAAATGGAGTATACAACTTGTGATTGTCTGTGTTTATACTCGACACATATTGTGTTCACCAGGAACATATTACGTATAACTGTTAACACTTATACAATGGCATGTATCTATTGTCTACTCAAGGCTACATTTTGTCACATTCTAGTTTTAAATTCGGTCGAACAATGTTTTGTTCCAATCAAAATGAATATCCCTTTTCAGTAGAATTAGGACTTTAACTGTATAGACCCCAGTGTCAACAGTGTCTGTACTATTCGTTGTGTAGTAGACCATTCAATAAATAATTATTTGAGTGCAACGACTGTCGATCTTCTGACGATTCTTTTCCACGTAAACCTAGACGCAAAAAGGTGTTCTAGCTCAGTTAAAATGGAGTCATATTAAACATTGTTAAACTCAAAATCATATAAATGTACTAAAAATTAAAAAACAAATACAAGACCAGGGGCTTCTAACTTGGGACAGACGCAAAAATGAGGCGGGGATAAACATGTTTTGTGACATCTCAATCCATCCCTATACCTCTGGCCAATATCGAATAAACAAACACACAGCAATACGCACATTAAACCAATGTTTAAAGGTGTATTACACCATTGATTTTCCCCTATTAGTCTTTGTTAAATTTGCACTTTTCAAAAAATTAATGAGAATTTATCTTTGTTTCAAATAAAGAAATACTTGGCATTAGTAAAGTTTTATCCTGTCCAGTAATATAGAAAAAAAATCACATAACATTTCAGTGCATATAAGAAAATAACCATCACTTGAAGTTAACCAATAAAATTTTCCCTCTTTTTAACCTGTTTACAAGCTTTAGTAACCATGTAATCTCAAGTTACCAAAATATTCTATAGAAACCCCAAATAAAAAAAAATGGTGCTTTGAAATACCCCAGATATATGTTTATGACTCAGAAATGTTTTACTGCAATGAAATGTAGGATCAATTACCAACAACTGTCAAATTCAAGGGAATATTTTTTTTCGACCTATTTTCGTAGGCAACCGGATGTGACGTACTATGATTTGGTGGTATTACACCTAAAGAAGACTTTTTTGTTAAAAAAACTAAATGTGACTTTTTTCCTTAGTAATACTGGTTGTTTCAAGCATTCTTGTCAAGTTTTGTCATAATCAGTTCAATAGTTTGCGAAAAATGGAGTACATTGTAAGACGACATTTACAGCGATTCGAGCTAAATTTTCTTCGAAAAATCCAAACCAAGCCGCATCATGATAGAATATCGTGTGGACCAATAAATGATCAAATTATCTCATCTGCCTAAAAACAGCTGACTATAATACAAAAGATGACTTAAGGATGATAAATACTACTAATTGACCTCTTTGTCTGCCTTATAAGGTCTGTTTTGGTCTATTTATACGTCTCATGCCCTCAAAATTTCTACTTTTTCGGCCAATACATAAACATTTGGGGTAACTTTCACTCATTTATGATATAAATGTTGTAATAAATGATTAATTGAAGTATTCAAGCTGAATGAACTATCCGTTTAAAAGTTTACTGTCTCAAAGGAGGTTTCAATAAGTCCTTACGTAAAACTTAAATTTACGCCGCGTTCCATAGAGGGACATAAAAAGCTTCTCTTTATGTGAAAATTTGTTGTTACTGCTTTAAAAATAATTTAATTTACTTAAAACTATATACTTATTAATGTATTTCTTTTTATTTCCTAGTATAGCAGAATATAAGAAATAAGGAGAAAAAGCTCCCCAAAAACTCTAAGTATGGCTTGTTCTGTCAACTAATATTCATGGTAAAGTCCTATTTTAAGGATATTTTATTACTAAATGTGTTTTGGAGACTCAATCCACTCAGAATATTTCATTATTTGTAATATTTCACTTAAATAGCAAGAAATTTTAACACATGAGAGTACTCACGAGGTTAAAGGTGCATGCATAGCTTCCCATATTGGGTGTAATACCACCACTACAAAAGTCTAAAAGTCTGAAAAGACCAGTTTTTGTCTTAATTTGCATGAACTTTTACTCGACATTCTCCAAGAGTATGACTTGTGTCTTAATTTTTCTTGACAAATTCTCATTTATATTAAATTTGTATGAAATTTACTCGACATATTCTCGACATTCTGAATATGGTCTTAAAATTTCTTGACAAATTCTTGACATTTGAATACTGTCTTGAAATTTCTCGATATATTTTCGACATTCTTGTTTTTTGTCAGTATGGCTTGACATATTCTGAACATTTTGAATCGTGTCTTAAATTTACTTGACAGTTCTGAGTTTTACAAATCATGACCAATATTCATGATATAACTTTAATCTTTATTTCTCTTTATATGATATACTGTTGTTTCAAGTTACACTTCTTTGCAACAAAAATAAAAGTTGGGCATGTAAAACAATTGAAAATTTGGGTATATAAATATTTTTACAAATGCAAATATGGCTATGAAATCTAAAGTATAAAATAATTCAAATGTGGGTGTGTTGATATAAAACAATTTCAATGTGGGTTTTTAAATAATTACAAATTTTGATTCCTTAGTCTTATAAATTAAATGATTCAAACCAATCGTACTGTAGACATATTTCATTCTACATTCATAATATTCAATGTTGATATGGTAAATAATTATTATACCAATATGTGGTTTATATAAATAGCAAATTATGGTGATATACAAATCATTCATTTAACAGAAGAAAAATTGTGTAATGTCATCTGTTGGAATATATTAAGTATTACACACGGACAGGATGTTCCCCATAAAATTAAGGTATTCCACACCCCAGACTACACGCAACTGTCAAGTAGAAGTTATTGCTTTACCTGTAATCAGCCATACAACTTATCAGTTGACCGACCATGCCACTACAATTTAAAAAGTTTGTTGAAAGATGAAAATGAAAATCATCATTTTGATGACAAAAAATTGAATTGAAATGGATTTTCTTCATCAAAATTATGAAGTTAATTATTTTAACATAAAAACAAGTTGAATAATTCCCAAAGATTAAAAGAAAATTATTATCTACTCCAGGAATAATAAAAAAATGTATTTATAATGGGTCCCATCAATGATTTCTATAGAAATTATCGGTCTTATGAAATGGTTCTCAAACAGACATGCATAATATAGATCTAAACATTTTTTTTCTTTTCAGGAAGGAGTTATCAGAAATATTTATTTTTGATAAAAAAATATAAAATTCAACACTCGAATTTGAATAAAAATGTTTTTGGGTTGTTCTAAAAAATGAACAAGGTTTTTGAATCAAGATGGGAACACATTCTTTGACCTAAACGAAAGCCCCCCCCCCCCCTTATTTTTTAGCCACACAAACCCAAAAGATGAATTGTGGGGTCCAAAAGAGATACAAGACACCTATTTTAGTAAAGCAAATTTGACTGGCAGTTTTGCGAACGGCAAAAATCTAAATGCTGTTTGTCAATACCTTCGACTTATATTCCAAGTGAAAACAATTACTTGAATGTTTAATAAAAATAAATCAAAATTAAACTACATGGGGAATTATTCAGGGTATTCCAACTTGGTTGCACCAAAAGGATATCTTACTATACCAAATTAATCCTTGATTCTTCAAAGTTTAGTTTAGCCATAATAAAAGGAGTATATAACAGCAATAGAATGTCATAAACAGTGCAGAATAAGTCTGTTCACATTTCAGGCGAAATTTATACTGTTGAGATAGTGTCAAGACATATTTAAGACTGTCAAGAATGTGTCGAGACATATTCAGACATTATTTAGAATGTCAAGAATATGTCGAGACATATTCAGACATTATTAAGAATCTCAAGAATATGTTAGGACAGATCGAGACAAATTTAATACAGTCAAGAATTGGTCGAGACTAATCCAGACTCTTATCAGATGATACAGGAAGTGTCGAGAAATTTTAAGACAATGTTCATACTGTCAAGACACTTGTCAAGAAAAATCAAGAACCTTATAAGACAAATTCATACTATGTCAAGAATTTTTGAAAATTATTCAGACAAATTAAGAATGTCGAGTAAAAAATCATGCAAATTCAGACAAAAACTGGTCTTTTCAGACTTTTTGACTTTTGTAGTGCACCATTAATTTTCCCCTATCAGTCTATGTTAAATTTGCACTTTTCAAAAAATTGTACAGATTTTATCCTTGTTTTAAATAAAGAAATACTTCGCATTAGTAAAGTTTTATCCTGTCTAGTACTATAGAAAACATTGCACATAAGAAAATAACCATCACTTGAAGTTAACCAATCAAATTTTCCCCCTTTTTTAACCTGTGTACAAGCTTAAGTAACCATGTAACCTCAAGTTTCCAAAATATTCTATAGAAACCCCAAATAAAAAATAATGGTGCATTGAAATACCCCAGATATATGTTTACGGCTCGTATGCAACCGGATGTGACGTACTCTGATTCGGTGGTATTACACCTAAAAGAAGTCCAAGTCCGATGTCAGAATAGTTAACAAAAGAAAATAAGCAAAATGACTTAAATACACAAATTAACAAAGTAATAAATGAACCCATTTCAAAAACGCAAAGTAACTTAAACATTTAACACAGCACGTTTCTTGTATAAAAGTATAGAGAAAAGAAATTTCAAGACATGTTGTGAAAAAATAGTGGGTACTTACACCAATATTATACTTGCAAAAAGCGCAATAACGTGTTGGAAACCAAAATCACAACAAAAAAACATTATCACTTCAGCAAATGAAGTAGTTATTTCATAACATCATTCAAAAAATGAAAAAAATATGTCTATCCTGTTACTATGGTTGATATGGTTACAGTAACAGGATAGGCAATAGTAGACAGAAACGTCTTTAAAATGTTTATAATAACATATAGGTGCACACATAATGAAATGTTTCGTTGTTTGAACTCATCTAAACGTTATAACGTCTTACTCTTCGCAATTTAGCATTCGCAAGTGCAATACTGCTATCGGTAACAGGATAGACAAAAAGGTAACAGGATAAAACTTAATATAGTGATATATCATTAATGTACGTTCCTGTTACCAATGAAATAAATACAAAAGTAAACCAACGTGCGAGGTATTTACTTGATGTTGGGTTTATTTGAAAGATATTGTTTATTCTCATAAAACCACGAAGTACATAGGTTACAGAGAAGTTAAAAACATGCATAAAAAAATATTAGATGAGATAGCATAATATTTAAAAAATAAATAAATAAATAAATAAATAAATAAATAGTTAAATAAATAAAAATATGAGAATACAAAACAAATATATGAAAGAGAAAACAAATGCTAAATATTATAAATTGCTATCTTAGACTTACATTACTGGTGGATATTTTTATAACCTTTGAACACCAATTTTTAGAGGCATTTTTTTCAGTACAACCTGGAAAATAGGCAAATAATCTATTATTTCACAGAATGAATATACATAGAAGTTTTAACTCTTGAAAAACCATTTTATTGGCTACAAAAAACAAGCTTAAAATTTTTTCGAAACCTTTTCTAAATAACCCGAAATTTCTTTTAAACATGGTAACAGGAGAAACAAAATATTGCACCATCTATCAAAAAATGTTTCAATATATTCTTTTGTGACATTATCAATATTGCATCTTTTTATATGTTTTTCTATAAGTGCTGTTTGTTTTGATTTGCTTATGACGAGGGTTGTTTGAATAAAGAACTTTAAATCAATTTTGCAATTTAAAAAATCGACATTTTTTTTAAAATGACTCATATAATACATGTATATGACTATTTGTTCTCTGATGGAGAGTTGTTTCATTGGCAATCATATGTCATATTCTTAGTGTTATAATGACATGCAACTCCTTTAGTGGTGCATCAGTGAAATGTATGCCTACATGTGTATCTCATGTATAGTTGTAGGTAGGATTAATTTCATGAATGTTTAAATCAAATTACTTATCTTTTCCCTGTAATTGACATAAAAATAACAAAACACTCATATAAGTCTTATTAATGAACATTTCCTTCCTTACAGTTCAACTGCATATCATGTTTATCTGTGGATGTCTCTCTTGGTTAGATATTGCAAATTTTCAAATATTTCATGAAAGAGACAACAAGTTACATCCGTGAAATACATTTTTTTTAAATGAAATCCAGTTTTGAAACTCCAATTGTATGAAAATTATCAAATCTCCAAACTGCCTGTATTTAGAGTTCATTTTAACTGATGAGGTAAAAGCTCTATAAGATGGTAAACATCAACTTCAATGATACATGATGATGAAAAAGAAACTTAATTGTCCATTTAATAATCCTCTGTCTCCAAGCATCAAAAAACTAAATTCCAATTCATTTGGTCTTGAAACAGTCAATTCGTCTGCTGAGGACATTATATAGAATTGCTGTCTTTTTTCTACTTTTCATGGACATATTTGGTAGCTTTCTAAACAAATTTTAATCAGATCTTCCGTAATGGCCATGATGAGTTATAAGTAACTTTCTACTGCGGTCTCACTGCAGTTCATCGTCTCTGAAATATGAAAATGCAAACATAATTAATATACGTTAAATGAAATTTTCAACATGCGAAAAGTAATCAAAAGTTAGTGCAAACATACTTCTTCAAGAAGTTACTATTAACATGCTAACAAAATAATTCCCCTGTCCTTATTTAATATAATGTCTTCATTCAACATTTGAACAAGAATTTAATGTTCCACACATTTTAAAAAGGTGCACTACTTTTATAAAACTTAAAAACTAAATGAAAAACCCAAATGTGCCTATAATAAATAAAGGCAACAGTATTATACTGCTGTTCGACATTCATAAATCGATTGAGAAAAAAAAAACAAATCCGGGCTACAAACTAAAAGTGAGGGAAACACATCAAATATAAGAGGAGAACAACGACACAACAGAAACACAACATTAAAATGTAACACACACAGAAACGAACTATAATATAACAATGGCCATTTTCCTGACTTGGTACAGGACAATTTAAGAAAATGGTGGGTTGAATATAAGCCATGTAAGATGTATTATGCTATAAACATTTAAACTTCATGAACTTATGTATTATGTTTAAGAACAAATGTAAACTATGACAGGGATACTTCAATTTCAATATCAGTAATCCGCAGCTAAGAAATTTTAGCAAGCAAGTTCAGTATTTTATTGTATCAATATCTGTTATGTCTGTGTAAATAAATTTTATTGCTGGTACAGATACTTCATTAAATTAAGAAATGTTCATGAGTATTGGTTACATTTATTATTTATGTTATTGCAATATTTGAAAAATGGACAAAAATGTGAGAATCTGCATACATGTACTTGTACAGTTATGTATAGATATCAAAATGTGAATTCCTATCATTGAGAAATTCAAAGTTGCCTTATAAAAACATTTCAATAATTTCTGAATTTACATCTAACAATATTCTTACAATGTACAAATGATGTAAGAAAACAAACACTAATGATACACTTATGATACCCCGATACCTTTAAAATATGGGTTAAACAGGAAGTTCTTGAGTTATGAATCTGAAAAAGCTTCACACGTTATAGCGGACTCAAATTAACCCTGAACCATATTTCAGAAATGATTCTGAGAAAGATGCGACGAAAATATTCATGGGACAGACGGACGGACTGACTAAAGGATGTATAGACAGAAGTATGTCCCCCTTTTTTAAATAAAAAAAAACATAAAGGCTTGCGCACAGTGGCACAATTCATGAATAATTTTTATGAATAATATCCCATAACTGGAATAAGTAAAATCTAAAATATATAGAAAAAATCGTAAGGGAGCTCACGTTACATTTCAGCAAAGTTTTATGAAAATTTGTTTAGGCGTTTTTGAAAACCGTGATAATTTCAACCCTTTATTATGAATTAAGTCCCTATACTCAAAAACCAGATATCAAAAACATCCAATAGGAATGGAAAGGAAACTTGTGTCAATAAATTTAAACAATTCACCAATGTTTCATGAAGATTGGTGAAAGCGGTTTTCAGTTATTGCCTGAATGATTCACCAACAATGATTCTTAGGCAGAGCTCCAAATAAAATTATGGTTCTTTCAAGTATAGCTTTGAGTAATGGATTTAATTTCTGCCAACAGAGACACAGTTCAGATATTTGATGTAATACTCTATTTTTAGAACGAATGGGTATGCAGTGTTTTATTTAATTCAAATACTGATAATTAGTATATATATAAAAAGAATATGTCAAAGTGGACAGTCGTGATGAACAAACTTAATATTAATCAGTCTAATATTATTGTGTCATGAAAGGCTTCTTAAATGTTTTGCAGCGATTCCTTTCTAATAATGACGGTCATAGGAACATGAGGAAGGCATCCAAGTTAATCATTAACAAAGCCTTTTAAGAAATTATATTAATATTTGGACTATCTGTTAAAAAAACGTTCTATTTAACCAGCAAGTATATTAACCTGCAATTAGTCATAATTCTGACTTGGTAATGATTTAAAAAATTCTGGTCCCATGAAGATAATTTATTCAAGGTCCAGGCATTTTCCAGAGAAAGACGCATGTTCCAGGATATGTCTAAATAATTACTCCGATTTTAATTTTTGCTTTAACGCCATAAACATTAAGGAGATTGGAAAAGGGGGAGGGGGTGGGGTGGGACGACAGAAACACTAGAAAAAAATGGCAAAAACATAGCACCGAAAAAAAAATAGGAAAAACAAAACATGAGAAACAACATCTAAAATAGTATGGAAAAGTACTAGAAGTTGTAACTCGGCATACTCAGTCGTCTGCAGTCATTTATAATGGACATAAAGACGTTGCTGTCACCTTTAAACGTCCTTAAGTTGAATCCGATTTCAAAAATTATTATTTATAGTAATTTGAAGGTCTTTATTACATACATGAACCATAAATATTCAATAGAATTGCAAAACCTTTTGACAAGCTCAAGAAATAAATAGGCATACAGGAAACATGGAAAATAAAAATAAAGGGGAAACAAGAAGCACGCACATCGAACCAAACACGAGACATTGAGAGGTAAAACGTCAAAACACGAAAAAAAGTGAAATAAAATAAACGTTGCATAAAAATAACCCTTTACCACCCTATACAAAAGTTGAGAAATGCCAACAGCGCTTAGCAGAAAATAATATAATATGGACTTCACACTGATTTAATGGTGGGATTAGAAGTTGGAGGGGGGAGGGGGTACACCATATGTGGTAGAGCTCAAGATTACGTGTTCCGGGTTCCTCTTGAGCAAGTTTGTGTGCCCTGTGCTCCAAATTAAGAGCTCCATGCTTTGAAGGTAGGTATCACGGCTCAAGCAACGTGGGTTCCGGCAAAAAGTGAACGGTAAAGCAAATGTACCCAACCAACTAAATTAGAAACAAATTTCAGGGTGAATGTTGAGAATGGGCTCTTTGTATAATGCAGGGAACTTGTTGCATTCGATATTCTGTTCATTTATTGACGGGACTCGATAAATTATTTGTTGCAATCTACACATGGTCTAGTTTCGTGTTGACCAAGTATATATCATGATTTTCAATTGCCTTAACATCGCTGCGTGAATCAATATTAATACCAAAATATGCCATCTTTAATGAACTGACAACAATATCGTAACTTTATCCCTTCAGAATAAGTCTGTTTAAAGGTTTGGTTAGCTTTTGGGGTGATCGCCAACATTTTTGCGATTTGTATAGAATATTACCATTACAGATTAGATGTGAAATACATGAACGTATAAGATGTCTGCACGTTGATTTATATTTACGAATGATGTCCTTGTCTTTTCTATGTTAATTATTTTGGCGTATCTTCTCATTTTTAATTTTTGAACTTAATTGGGTAATGTCTTAATTAGAATTGTGTTACAGTTTGTAATGCCGGGTCCTTTTATAGCCTATTATTCTGTTGAATCAATTGCAAGATGTACACACACTCAAGCATCAACCATCCATATGTAGTATAACGATACAACAATATTCCAGAGTTTGTGTATTCTGTCATGATCTTCTTGATATATGGTTGTTATTTAAAAGGAAGATATTGAATCAGACTAAGTTGATCAGTTTTAGTTATTATAAGTTATTTTGATTTTAACCTGATTTGAAACAATCTTTGTGATACGTTAATTGGTGGTTAAGTGCATCTCCGTCGTTGTTTTTATTTACTAAATATATCAAGATTTAGTTATTAAGTTAATTGCGTCCGTACTATTTAACTTGAAATAACGGGTATCGCATATAGTGCTGTGTGTATTGCATACTTGTGCGTCCATATTTCTTCTAGACAGTATTTGATATGGGGTGGTTTTGTATGTGACTCTTATCTGTTATCTTTGAATCTTGGTCCCCGAAAAATTGTCTTTGAACAAACATACGTTATGTCAGTAAAAGTTCTTGTAAACTATTTGCCCTATCGTATCCTATATCCTGATACAACAAACGTGATTGTCAATACATGTTGTTTACTCTACACAGATAATTAAAAAAAAAATGATTGATACGCAGGGGCATTAAGGGCTTTTACAGAAAATTTCCTTATTTTTCACAAAAAAATATACTATGGGTCTCAATGGTAAAAATATCCAGTTTTTTAACCAAATGAATGTTAAAAGCGTGTACGGTGGTTAATTTGATAATTCTGCAACACATTCCTGACTTTTATTTATAGAAAATATAAATACTCTAGAGTCACGTGACTTGAAACTGAAAGTAGGGCATATTTTTAGAAAAGTCAAAAGGGCAGGTGCAAGATGAATTCGGATCGACTAAACCTTTGGTGTCTCGTCTTTGGAAAATAATACCGGACTGAAAAAGTGCTGTGCCTAGTTTTTAAGTTGAGGCTTTGTGGATATAAATCGGTGAAATGTGCGCATTTTTGTTGATTTATCCACTTTCTTGCACTTCGGGTTGAAACCATTCTCTTACTGAAGTACTTTACAACTAGGCACAGCACTTTTCTGAAAATTCAAAATGTTTTCTTTCTGCCAATACCTAAATCAAGTAATTTGGTATGGCTCTTGCACCTGCCCTTTTCAAATTAATTAATGCATCTGTACGTTCTCGTTTCAGAATAACATAAATGGTGGAAGGATAAACGCACAAATGACCCAGTTTATACAGGATCGATGTACGGACGTACTACGTAAAATTCCCGTACCACAAGTGCGGGGAAAACAAATAGAATGTAGCGGGAAAAGTTTCAACAGCGCGAAAATACAAGATCTCTAATAAACGATGCTTTGAATTTAAAGTCATCTTAATATACTTTATCATAAGAATGTCAGTATTATTTAAAAAAATATTTTTTTGTAACCGCTTTTTAAAAAAATAAAATGTTTTCAATCTATATGGCTTATTCCATTTTCAAGGAGGTGTAGTGCGTTCTTTTTATAAATCAAATCATTATAAAAATGACTATTATTCTAGGTCTTTTCATTGTTTTGAGGAGAATATAAACTAAAAAGTCTTAAAAATGGCTACCACCAGTGATATTTTGTCATATATAAATCAGTTGGAGCAATGAATGGTAAATTACCACCCACGATCTAGCCCATCCCATCATTATTTTGAAGAAGACATAGCTTGTAGGTTGTTTAAATGTTATCTTTGGAAAATATTAATTTTAATGCACCAATATTTTCCCATAAAAGTTCGTTCTTCTTGAAATCAATTGATGCTTGCCTACAGAATATTTGAGTGCATAATTATCCAAAAAAAAAACCCTGCATTTATTACATCTAAAACCGTCCAACAATATATAAAACATTGTTTTTCAACTATTGTGCATTATTGGACGACTAACTTGGTTTCTGGCTGCAACTCAAATCTTCAGTTTCTATGTTTTTTGACATGGCATTTAGTTCAGGATTTTCTAAACTGATCACCTCTTTTTTCTTACCCATGGGCCATGGTTTCCTAAATTTAGTGTTTATTTCATGCAGCTTGGTGCAAAGTTTATTTTTTGTTCCAACCAGGCAGTAATAAATTTTAGAAATCCTTCCTACCAACTCCCTATTGTAAAATAGTCATCCCTGATCTGGGGCTGGTCTAGTATAAATGGTGCCTTTGAGTTTTCTTACAAACTCCAGATTATTTGTATTCTTTTTTTTTCTGTGTCTGCAATATGATGACTAAATTAACTGGTTTAGGAACATAGTAGTGCAAATAGTTTTTACGTCTTGAAAAGGCCATTTTTACTTTTTCCTGTGACGTCTCGTCTACTGAATAAAAAATTGCCTTTCAAAGCGTCATTTATGTACTTGGAACAGATATTCCATGACCATTTTTACCAAGAAATTATAAACTTTCCTCAATGAGAAACCATTTTAAGGTTCTGCTGCTGCTCATCACCTCAGTAAAAAATAAATGAATAATGTGTCCCTGCATATACTATATAATAGTTAATACTACTCAAAATTTGTAAGGGTTCTCGCCTACTTACCTAGGCTCAAGAAAAATGAGGAAAAAAATTAATAAAAATATTCCTCTCTATAGACTATACTATCTTTTGATTGTAAGTAGCTTCTGTCCAAGTTTGATAGTTTATAAATCTAATAAATGTTTTAGAAACTTAAACTGTAGACTGTATTAATGTTAACTGGCAGAAAAACTAAGTCCATTTATAAGTAAAATACTGAAAAAATGAAACAAAATTTTTACAAAATTTCCTTCTAGATACTAGCTTTTAATCATAAACAAGCTTATGTCTAAGTTTAGTACAAATTAAGGATAATTTAAGAAAGTTGTTAAAATTTTAAAAACTTTAACCACAGAGTGAATGTAATGTTAAACTGGCAGAAAAACTAAGGGAGCTACCATTTGATTTTTATGGGGGGGGGGGGGGGAGGCTAGGATGAAATTTGAAAAAAAATAGGCAGGACAGGAGTTTTGAGTAAAAAAAAAAGGCAGGATGACAATTTATGTAAAAAAAAGTCAGGATAAACTAAAAAAAAAAAATTGCAGGACCGAATAGAGTGAAAAATAAAAAGGCAGGACAGAGATTACAACTAAAAAAAAATGCAGGACAAAATTTTTCATCCTAGCCCCCCATAAAAATCAAATGGTAGCTCCTTTAGTCCATTTATAAGTAAAATATGGAATTTATTTTTAAAAAAATTTACTTTTGAATATTATCTTATGATCATAAAAAAAGCTTCTGTCCATGTTTGATAGAAATCCAGGATAGTTTAAGAAAGTTATTAAAATTTCAAAAACTTTAACCACAGAGTGAATATTTGTGGACGCCGCCGACGGAATGTAGGATCGCTATGTCTCGCTTTTTCGACAAAAATATTTTATTTTCCCCATTTTTTCGCTACAATTATGAAATTTTCAGGCGACTGTGGTCCATGGGACATTTTATAACGTTATAAAGAGAAATAACTCGAGAACAATAAAAGTGACGCAACCCAAATTCAAACTTGATCTGAGTTTTGTGGTAATAAGTATTGTGAAGAAGTTTCATTATATTAGTTTTTCATCAATTGTTTTATTATAAATTAGGCAGTTAGTTTTCTTAATTTTATTGTTTTATAATTTTCATGTTGGCCTTCAAGTCGGCCTAACAGAACAGGTTTTTCTCATTATTGAAAGCAGTGCAGTTGCCTGTAATTGCTTTCATCCACTTCATTTGAACATGGGTGGGTTGTTGTCTCATTGGCCGTTATACCACATCTACTTATTTTAATATATAAAGTTAGAGAATGGAAACCAATTTCTGGATGTACATTCGGACAAGGATAACATTTAATGCCCCCTACGCTGCATGACTTGAAATTAAGTAGATATAAATGGTTATAGTTTTCCCCTACAAACATGACAAATGGGAACAATTTGCTTTTTTTTCTGAATTCTTCTCTTCTTTTAGGTTAAATCTTTCCAGAATGGATATCTGTAATTTTGCAAAAGTTATTCTGACACGGGCAACAAAGGACATATCTTCATTGCAATGGTGGAAGAAACAAAATTCTGACAACAATCGCCCTATTCTTACTGACAATTCTCTGAACAACAACTCTGACGACAACTCTGGCGACAACTCTGATGACAACTCCATTCAAAAATCTTACACATCCAACTTCAGTTTAATGGAAAGGCACCAGAACTATATGATGTTTATGGACGGATATCCAAAAATGCATGTTGAATACGATTACTTCAAAAAAAGGATAAGTCGACTGCAATCATATTTGACAGAAAAGAAATATTGGAAAAGCGGTGGAAAATCTGAAGAACGTAATTTATTTCTGGATTATTTTGGCTTACAACACTGGTACAACCTTCAAAAATTGGAAAAACAAAATCATACGCTTGAAAAATGCAATCCATGCAGATCAATCCATATCGATATGTCTTCTCTACACAAATCTCTAGACAAAGACTCCCGTCAAATTTTGGAAACATGCCAGACAGCTACAGACCATTTTATTAATACCGTATCCCCGACATCAATGACACAACAGAAAGGAGTAAAAAATGCCAAGTCTTTCATCAACATCGTTCAACCAATAATAGAAGAGAAAGTCAATATAAAATTCAACTGTAAATTAGCCGACTCATTATCTCCTTCAGCAATTACCGCAGCAGAACATCTACAGGAAATTAAGAAAGCAGTCACGGTAAGCAAAAAGAAATTTGAGGAAGTAATGAAGGATGATGGAAATGATGTCACCAACTTTCTTTCGTCTGGAAAATCTTTCAACCAATACCATCGGGACAGAATGGCTGGATTTTATGAATCAAAAACAAGAGCAGAGGAGAGGACAGAGAAGTTAATCCGTCAAGAATCAGCAGGTAAGAAGAAATCGAAAAAGCACCATGGAAATTTTGAAAACTACTCCTTCGATAGAACTGGCTTTCTTAATGAAATGACAACCAAACCATCAGGATCTGATATTAACTGGACTCTAATGGCCAAAAAATACAATTTGCAAATCAACGGTAAGTTTCCTGCCAATGCTGGTCAAGTCATTTTAGAATACGCAAGGAAGCAGGGCATCAACACACAGACTCACAATAAAGAAAAAAAGGTAAGCTCACGAGACTATCTCAGAAGGATTAGAAGGGCCAAGAACACAATTTATATGAGGAATAAACAGCACAGTCTACCAACACCAAGGACAGGTAAAGCCATCAAAGAGGATGTTAAAAGAAAGTTAAAATCTGGAGAACTTTACATCGGCGTCAAGATAGCAGAGAAGACAAAAATTACAACAGTAATTTCTCCAGAAGGTGAGCTGATACCAAAAACCATCCAACTATTTGCTAGAAAAATGCCATTAACCTACATTCGAGAACAATCCCTTAAAGACCAGTTACATCAAGGTCTATTTAAGTATACAAGTGACGAGGAATATGACAAAATGGATCTTCAATTAGTTAAGGACAAGCTGTTTAAACTGGGACTTACATCACCTGAATCTGAAGACCAGACAAGATCCGTTTTGAAATCCACCGAGAGAACAAGAAAGTTGAAAATTTGGCATGACCACAGCGATATTTTGAACCACAGCTACATTTGTTTTACCGTTTCTTTTCTATATGATGAGGCTAACTTCTATACCGACCAAAAGTTTAAGCTTAAACATCCCGACAAAAAGCCCATTAATGTCCAAGCATTAGTAGAAAGACCTAAACTTTATATTTTTGGACAGTCCGGAAGCTCAGACGAGGAGCAGACATTGTATACAAGGACGCGACTTGAAGATTTACAAGAAATACATTTACCAACTCGTGTGACTCATGATGACCATAACCTTACAGTTTTTGATGATTTGAGAGTTTTCAGTGGGGATGGGCCAGCTCGTCAATTTGAATCAGGTCAACAAAGGGGGGGGGGTAATTTTTCCTGTCTTTGTGGCATTCCAGCAGTAGAACATGGCAATTATGTGAGATGCTTTTCTATCAAACCTCTTAGTCTAGATGAAAGATGCCAACTAGCTACTTCAACCACAAGTCTTAGAAAACTGAAGCAAGGCATTTTAAGTCCCTTTCAAAATCTTAAAAAAGCCGATCTGGTAAAGGAATTAAAAGCGAGGAATATAGAAACAACAGATAAAGACCGTAAACAACTACAAGAAGACCTTACTCAACTACTCCATGGAATTAGCAGACCACCAGCTTTGATGATACCCGAACCCCATCTTCCAACTGAAACTATCAACATCCCAAGTTATGAAATTTTGTGTACTGAACCGTTGCATGACCTGACAAATGTTATCCAGAATATCATAGCCGAACTTCCCTACCATATCCAGGATAAAGAAGCACAAAAAGAGTTCCAAAATTTCTCCCAAACAACAATAGGAGACAAGAATCAAATAAAAGGCTCCGATGCACGTCTATACCTTGTTAAATTAGCTAAATTTGCAGCAAACCTACATGAACAAAAGAAGATTGATAAAAACACCATCCAGATGATCGAATCCCTCGTTGAAATAACTAACATTTGCTATTCAAAATATGAATGTCGTTCACCAAAACAGATTCTAAGACTTTATAATCAATGTTTCCTATTTGCTGTTACTTGCAGGATAGTTATTGGAATTCCGTCTAACCCAAAAATGTCAAAAAGAAAATTTTTTGGAAGTCATTTTCACAGTGTAACCGTCCATCTACCAGAATGTTTAAGAATTTTTAATTTAAGATCAATTGTAACAGAACAAGAGGAACGCATTTTTGGGGACTTGCGAAGAATTTCAGAAAATACCACCAATAGGCAGGCCCAATTCATCTGTGACAATGCTATGCTTCGTTTCAACAGTCAGCAAGCTGCAAAAACCGACTACTTTACCATTCAGGAATCTGTAATTCAAAAACAAGCTCACCTTCTGGCTCCACGTCCAAATTCTACAATTCCGGCTCATATCGTTTCAAAGCAACCAACACTTCTGCAAGCTCATCTCGAAAGAATTTCAGACTTTTTACTTCCTGGTAACGACATTTGGTGGCATTCCACTAACAACAACTTAATCTTCCATGACGGCCCTGATGAACCATGTTACCGTAACCAGGGTCCCCAGCTGTCCCACTTCAGATCATCGTCCCTGAAAGATGAAAACGCAAAACTGAAAGTAATTTGGCAGACTATCATGACCCAATTCCAGGAAAATCAACTAATTCTACCATTACGTAGACTCAAGGCATTTGATGTTGATGGAAATCCATTCTTTGTAACTGTCAACACAACTGAAGGTAGGAAAATATCATTTATTGCTTAATAACTTAAGTTTTGTTTCTACATTCACTACTCCAGTCATGAAATAACTATTCAATTTATCTGAGGTCTCCAAAACTCAAAATTCCTTATATTCTTCTGTTTCAAATTAATATTAAAATAAAAAAGTGTGGTATGGTTGCCAATGAGACCAAATGACCAAAATCAATACACTTACACACAAGTTATTGTCCTGCAACTAAAAAAAAGGCTTGTTTTTTGCCCATTTTTGGCCCCTAATTCCTAAAATTTTGAGGCAATTACCCCCAAAATCAATTCCAGCATTCCCTTTGTGATATGGAACCTTGTGGTACAATGTCAGAGAGATCCATACACTAACACACAAGTTATTGTCTAGAAGTTACAAAAATGCTTATTTTTTGCCCCTAATTCCTTAACTGTTGGTACCATAACCCCCAAAATCAATCCCAACCTTCCTTTTGTGGTATTGAACCTTATGGTAAAACTTCATAGAGATCCATTCACTTAAACTACTAAGTTATTGTGCGAAAACCAATGTGTTTTTCGGACGACGACAATGACGCCAAACGTCATACCAATATACGACCGCAAAATTTTTTCCGGTCGTATAAAAAGTAAAAGTGTTGCAGATGATAGTATTTAACATTTTCTTATTTCGAATGTATCTGAGGTCTAATTGGCTATTTAAAAATAACCAAAGTTTAAAATTTGTTAATCATAATTTTCTTTATTATTACATATTCAATAGAAAATTATTTGGAGGAAGAAGATCAAACAGCTACATGTGATATAGATACTGTCAAAGCTCATGACACGATCATTAATGAACCAGAGAATGAAGAGAAAATTGGTAATTTGTTATTTTACAATTTTTACAACCATAGTATCAAAATATACCTGATTTTTTTTTTGCATTTCAGAAGCCTCATTTCTGTTAACAAGCTACATATTTCTTCCAATCTGAAAAATAAAAACCCAACCAGCTGAATTTAAAATTTAACTTTTTATAAAGATACATGACCTACTAGCAACTAGAATAATTTATATTTTTTATTCAGCAACAATTTGATTTAATAAAATTACATTTGAACAGTGTATGGCATTCACATGAATAAAGGCCTTTTAGCCTGAGTAAGTAATAGAATATTGAACTTGAAGGATTTTATTAATTTTTAAAACATTATTTTACTATGTTATATTTTCAAGAGAACTTGCATTCATTTTTTCAATCCAATTTCTTTTATTCTAGATTCTAAGTCTGAGTCAACAGAAGATTATATTCCGAATATTCCCATTATGCAAGGTAATGTAGATTGTTTGACAAATAAAGTTCAAAATGTTTGTTAAATGGGCAACTTTCATTTTGTTGTATTCAATTCATTTTTTGGTATTATATATTTGCCAAGTTTACAGGCAATTTCATGTCCTTAAAGTCTGCATGGGTATCTTCAACCTAGGTATATAAATGAGATTAAAAGTTTATTGAAAAAAAGTTTGTAACCTTAGTAGACAACAAATTCAGGTATTCAATACTTTTTCACCAACCTTCACTTTCTTGTTTGAAAACCAGTGAATATTCATTGCTAGACATCTGTACATCTGTAAAGAATAAATCTCATGGTCAGTGTACATGTACATGTTTATTTAAATAAACGAAAATTGCATCATTTTCTTATAACAGACCAACCAGAAGTACCAGCAATAGACCACGAGAGAAAACAGGAAAATACTGAAACCAAGGAGAAATACAAATCATATATTAAAGGTAAATAATTTTGATAACCACATATCTGATCATTTTAGGTAAAACAGTTGTTGTGCCTCAGCAGTATATGAATGATTCATCTAATTTTTAAACACCTTGTATACATGTAGACTCCACACAGTAAAGAACTTGAAAAATAGTATTTACAAGTCTGTACTGTTGAAGACTTAATATTCCTGTCAAGATGTCTTTTGTTTATTTTAGTCATTAGGTTGCTGTCTCATTAAAGTTTAATGTTTCACATCCCCTTTTTTCATATGCTTACTTTTTATTTTGTTTTCAAATAAAAATGCTCACTTTAACATGTTTAACTTACTGCCAAATTGCAAACAATGATATAATGTACCAATCATATATTATTAAATAATTATAAAGATACTTATATTAATTTAAACACTCTGGTTAGTGATTTGATATATCTAATAAACAGACTTTGTTGAGGGCAGGATTGTGAGTGACCTATAGTTAAACTTCTGTGTCATTTGGTGGAGAGTTGTCTCATTAGCAATCATACATCTTCTTATTTCTATATTTCCACATCATTCAGATACAAATATGTTTTAATTTCAGTTTTAAGATGGACTGTAGAACCATGCAACAATGATGTCCAAGAAAGTCTGTTCATCAAACCAAAAAAATTACCAGGTAATTACACAAGCTTCATATTCTAATTCTAAATAGTGATCTGATATATCAAAGACTATGTTTTTTTATGTTGTTGGATTGCTGTTGACCACTGTTTTCCAAAAAAAAATATTTTTAATTTCAGCTAACAATTACAAGAAACAACCAACATGCAAAAGGAAACTATTTGAGTCTGAGGTTTCCAATCAAGAAATTGGTAAGTATTAGTAATTTTACCCGAAATTTGGTACTTTATGTACAGCAAAGTATAAAGTGAAATGAAATTTCCAAAGAGTTGTATTCAAATCAATTTGGTATTGTAAATAAAGAATTAATATGATGCATGTTA
This sequence comes from Mytilus californianus, assembly GCF_021869535.1. Classification (NCBI taxonomy): domain Eukaryota; kingdom Metazoa; phylum Mollusca; class Bivalvia; order Mytilida; family Mytilidae; genus Mytilus; species Mytilus californianus. The sequence goes on from NW_026262712.1 coordinate 41,574,474, forward strand.
TTAATCAATATTGTTTTAAGTTATGTGATATTTGTATAGATTATAATTATTATTACATTGATAAAATTTTGTTAAAAACTCATTATAATATACTACATATATACTTTTTTATGCTTCAGTATCATGTAGAAAGAAGACAACATTTGATCTGGTTGTCCAACTACTTGGCCCATCATCAGATGTGGATGACTGTCTTAAGTACAGGGAATTGAAGCAAAAACACCCCGGTCATAAATCTTTCATGTCAGCTTTTGATCAATCTTTCTCTAAGCTACAGATTCAGGTCAGTAAGAGATATTTTGCCCTGAAAGAGGAGACAACAAAAGATGATGGAAAGGAGAACAGGGAGAGTCTGTTAGCTGACAAAGAGATTGCTCAAAAGCTGCTTGATCACTGGGGAATGTACTACTTTTAATGTCCAGTGCACTAAATAATAATTCTTGAATGTTACATATAAATAAACTTTACCAAGTTTAAATTCATACCTACTTAACTTATATAAAAAAATGGAGATGTGGTATGATTGCCAATGATACGATTATCTTGAATTGACCAAAAGGACATGGATGTAAGCAGCTATCGGTCACTGTACAGCTAATAGATTTGAGAAATACATGTACAATGTTCTAAATTTTACAAATTATACTTGTATATTTCAAGTTTAAAATTTTTTAATTTTTTTTTTTTTTTAGTCTCATGACAGGTGTTTAACGTCAACTGGCAAATATTACATGCATATTAGGACTAGAACATGTTAATGATATATGAATATGAACCCTGCTTTGTATTATTATCAACAACCGTTACATTAATATACATTTAATAGTGAATTGAGAAATTAAACAATTGTATAATGAGCACTTTAATATGTTAAATGGTGCACTGGACATTTTTATATAAGTGTGCACCCTTAGTGACTTGGATCACAAGGCTATTTTCATATAGGCAAAATGCATAAAAGGGGGAAGGGGGCAGGTTGTTAAGAGGGTACCCTGGTAACACTTTTAAACAAGGGATAATTACAAACTACCATGACTGAATATGCGTGTTGAATCCTCAGAATAATTCCTGATGTATCAGGGCTGGAATATTTGACTTACTGAAAATTTAAACAGTATGCAATAATAGACCAAAATTAAGGAAGTGTGATAAAATTGCAAATGACACAATTATTCTGCATAGACCAACAGACTAGAAATGTAATATCCCATTAATATAATCATGATAAGAATAAGGAAATGTGATATGATTGAAAATGACAAAATTTTAGATCATAGTTTTGAAGGTGGGCTTCAACAATGAGCAAAACCAATACCATGAAGCAAGATACAATTTAATTTTGCATGAAAAAATTGAGAAATGATTCAAACCAGTAAACCTTACCTACACATGTACAGCCTGATTTATGCTAAAGCAAAATATGAAAAAATATTACCGCCAGCAACCCATGTAAACAACAGGCAATTACAAAAAGACAAAACAATGGCACATCAGAACCGTTTTAATTGCTGCTATTCCATGTGAACTTTAAAATCACAATTTGACCTTCAACAGGAGCACTTTCTATAACCTTGTTTATACTACATTCATTTTCAAAACCTGCCCGTTTTTTAAATAGACCTTGTGGTTAATATGAAAGGATTTATGAAGGGGACCTCTTCAATGGACGGACATGGCCGATGCTGTATTCATCTTCAGTATAAACTGTTTGAAATTTAAATACATTTTGTAATTTTGTAATTAAGTCCATATCTGTAAATCTGCAGGAAAACCTTATTAATTATGTCATATTGAGACTCATAGGGTGAAAAAAAATGGGAACTTAAGTCAAATAATAGTGTTTCCCCTATCACATAAAAAGGGCATCTACAGCGTACAAAAATTTATAAAAAGGGCACCTACAGTGTATGGAAAATTAACAAAAGGGCACCTACAGTATGCTGAAAACAAGAAAGGCAATAAATTGTCATATTGCAGTATGGACTGGCAATTGTTGATGGAATTAGAACTCAAGATAGCAAATGTGTTGTTTCAAAATATGGAGATTAGGATATAAGATCTGAAAATCTAGTTCAAAATTTCACTTCAATTAGTTTCAGGGGAGAGTTCTGATCAACAAAAGTTGAGCCCCTTTTTTAAAACCAGGATTCACAGTATAAATGAACTTGTAGAACTTTGCAAGATAAGCGGATTAACTTTAATCACAACTTTATAACACCTGTTGTAAATGTTAATCAGCTGAGGGTCCTAAACTTGAAACTCAGAAACATGAAGACAGGAAGAAAAGGCATTTTTTTGAGACAATGGCGTCACCCAAAGAAGTGAAAAAAGGGCATGGCCTCATGTATCAAGACAAAAAAGGGCATGGCGTCATTTAAATAGGGCATGGCGTTTATCCATTCTTAACATGCTTGGGGGAAACACTAAAATAAATGTCAGCTTTTAAAATAGTTTCATACAATTGCAAGTTTGATTCAAATACAATTTTCAAATATATTATGACAATGGTACCAGTGAATTCCAGTTTGGTTCAATAATAAGCATGATTAGAAGCTTTGTCCTGAATTCTTTTTTTTTTCGAAACAGTGAATACAGCATCAGCCTCATAACCTGTACTTAAGTAACCGCCATGAGTACAACCAGAGATTTATACCAAGTTTCCAATAACATCAGGATGATACCACTGTCAGGATATGACAGAAATTTACCTAATATGACTTAAAAATATACTGGATAAGACAATGATTTACTCGATAATCCCAGGGGTGTGGAAATTTGAAGTTCAACCCACAGGATAAGTACATCCATTCAACGGGACAAGACAAAATCTGAATTTAAGAGTCTTTCCTTCAACGATCTGATATACTACTAGTATACGCAAGGTCAGTGTGGTTGTTCCGCGCTATACCTTTCAATCTTTAAATAATACTAAACGGTCATTGACAGTGTTCTGAAAGAATTGAGGGTCAGTATGGGTTTTTCTACGCTATACCCATATTCCAAAGACACCCCTGGGATATGACAACATAATTTACCGGATATGACACAGCAATTCACTGGATTTGACACAGACAACAATTAATGGATATGACTTGACTCAATAATGTCACACTGACATGTACTGTAATCATTATGGTAATTATAATTATTTTCCCTTTTATAAAAAAAAGTAATGTTAATCTTAATTTTAGGTATCCAGGTGATGGTTAAAATATCTGGTCATCTAAAATGTGTATAAGAAACAGTATCATGGTAGGTTGGCCATAGGGTTGGTCATGTGATTTATTATGATCTGTACCGTTTTGAAATAATTATGACAAGTGTTTTAGCTTCTCATCTAGGATTTTATAAATATTCTGCTAAATTTCTAGTTTTTTTATATAAAATGGTAATGTCTATAATCATTGATAATGTTTAGACATGTTAAAGTTTTGTACACTGTTTTTGTGTGCATTAAACATTCTTCATTCAAAGAGTAAAATTTAAGAAATAAAAGATGAAAAAATTAATAAAATAATTCAAAGTAGTTTAAGTACCAGAAATTGCAAAAAGGGCCAACATTAAAATTATAATGACCGGCATTATAACAACAATATCAACAATTTTCATTTAAATTGCAATTAAAATTTGCTTTGTTTCAAAGAAGGTGTACTGGTGTCAAAGAAGGTGTAATAAAAACAGTGGTTTCAAAGAAGAAGTAAAACAAACAGTTGTTTCAAAGAAGAAGTAAATGGCATTTAAGGGTTTTCTTGCTGTGTAAAATTCTCCCCGATTCATTTCATGCCATATTTTGTATTGCATAATTTAATCAGTCCAAAACCAGCACCTTCAGGAAATTCTGATATTAAATGAAACTGAAAAAGTATATGATTTTGAAGCATTTTAATACATGTATAGTTTGGAAAAGCAATTATAACTTCTTTTAAATAAATTTACAAGCTTTTTTTCATCACTCCCAGCAGAATATACTCATAAATTAAAAAATCAATTAATATTGAACAACGTATACATGTATCAGGTCCATTTCAGTTTAGAAAATTTAGTTATAAACTGAAAAGTTCATCTAAAAAAAATTCGGAAAACTCAACTAATTAAAAATTGTTAAAAGTTATCATTACACAGCAATTGTTTTTTTTTTAAATTATTAATTTCTCCTATTGGACTGAAATTTTGCAATGCGGTGGTGGGTGGGTAATGCAGCCAAGATTGTGTAACATCTTGCCAGTCACAAGCCTGGAAGGAAGGTCACATACAAATTATCAAAAACAAAGCTGTTGAGATAATTCATGTATGTCTATACATTTTGTTTTTAAAATAACTTCAAATGAATAGTAAAGTGACCTTCTAAATGCAGAGTGAACCACCAGCAAAAGGATAAAACTAGTTTGACAAAATTTGCATCTCACAACTTTCAACTACGAAAGCAAACATGCATTCAGTTCAGACAGTTGTTGCCAAAATTTTTAAATGTCAATATCAAACAGTAATTCATTGCATAATAATGCTTATTCAGAAGTGTGTGTACCATGAGTGTAATGTGTACTGTAAGTGGCGTTATAACATTTATATTTTCTTATTTGTGTACAGTTCATTGTGGAGTTTTCTTTGTGGTCTTGTGTTTACTAGTAAACAATGTTGTTTTTTTTCCAAAAATCAGAGACAATAATTAAGATTTAAAAAAAAAGGCTTCAAGTGCTGTATATTAATTGCAGGGTAAAAACAATATATACACATACAAGAGAAGATGTGGTATGATTGCCAATGATAAGTCACTGTACGACCTTCAACATTGAGCAAAGCCCATACTGCATAGACTAGTAGACTATTGAAGGCGCCAAAATGACTAATGTAAAACAATTCAAATGAGAAACTAAAGCAGTGTTCTCTCCAGATATTTCATATAGCATCCTGGTAAAAATGGAAATTTGAAATACCATCATATGTCTAAAAATTTATAGCATCACATCCATAACACAATCTATAAGAAAATCAATTCAGATAGCATCATATTCAGAAATATAGCATCACATTACTATGATCATGATGATGCTAAAAGGTCTCTTAAGCTCATACAAATAGGTTTGTTATTTTCCAACATGTACATAGACCAGTTATCAATAGGTTTTGGGAGTACGAGTTTTTGAGTAGCATTTAAAAGGTATAAAATTTGTAAACATTTTTAAATCATTTGGAATGCATGGTTAAACATGACTGCCTTGATAAGAATTTGATTTTAGTGACAATATTATTTTCTAGAGTTCTAGTAGATTTTATTTAACTGTTGTATCAACGAGTCTGGATGGGGAAACCTTTAATTGTATTATTTTAATTTTTTTTATCTTATTCTTTAAAAATTTTGCATTTTATGCTCTAAGTATTCTTTATATTATAGCACCACATTATTCTCTATTAAAAATTTGGCTTATTTTTTTCTATTCTTAATATTTTTAGCAATTATTTGGGCACATTTTGTCAGTTATTCTTATTCTGTAAACCCTATGCCAACTCTAATTAAAACTTATACATGTAGATATAGATGTCCATAATTTCATACTATTTAGCATTTATTATCTATTTCAAGAAAAAAAAAAGAACTTGCCTACTGGAGTATCCTTCCAATACCCAAACGGACAACTTGGTTAACTTGGCAAAACTGAAACTGAAGTATTTGTAATGGTGGCACAGTGTAAATTTTAAGCAAGATAAATATGACTTGAACAGGACAGTATTTCTTGTTATGCTTGATATTTTTGCACAGCAGGTCTCATTTAACATGTTTTAAAGGAGATTTTAATTAACAAGAAAGTTTCTGTTTAAACACAGATCATGCAGATTGAAAAAGACAAGTCTTATGACATTATTTTAAGCAATAGCCTAGTTTTTACATGTAGGAAAGTTAAGCAAATAGAATTATTTTCACAGATTTCTACTTACAATACTCCAAGTTTTTCAAGTTTGGTTCCCCTCTTGGTAGAAGGATCCATTACATATAAATTGATATTTAAAGCAGATTTAAATACTGCATTGAAATCTAATGTTAAGAATGATGTTATCATGTGCCTGCACATTGTGGGTTTTAAAATCTAATCGGACACGGTAAAAACCCGAAACTTAACTACTAGACCAGTAAAATCACTGTTTGAATCTGTTTCACTATCTGAATTTATAATAAATGTATCTTACATGTCTTACTTGTTCAAAAGTTTTAATATTTAAATCTTTAAATTATTATTGACAGAGATTTTCCAATCCCAAAGAGAAATATGCTCTTTTATTTCCAAATTTTCAGCTCTAAAATTCCCAATATATATTGTCTGGGACTATTATACTAGCGGGACTCAGGCATCCTCGGGAGATTTTGAAATAGTGTACAAGTCTTTAGAGAAAAAAGGGGGTCATTTTTTTACAAATATACATAGTTACGCAAAATAAATCGACCAAGATATTTAATAAATTTGATTATTACAGAAATGAAATTAAATATTTCATCTATCATCTACATGTATTCAAGGACATAGAATTCTTTAGTTGTCTTAAAAAGATATGTAAAAAAAACTGGCACACAGGGCATGAAGATTCCCAATTTGGAAATGATTTTTTTTTTTATTAAATAAATTTGATTGAAGTCAACAACAAAAATAAGACAAAATTTACATTTTCCCCTAGCATCTAAATCACCTCCATGTATGCTCAGATAAATAATGTGGTTACCCTCCCTTAAAATATATCTTTTTCTGATACTTTGGACCTCAACAGCATTGAATATTTTACCTTGCAGTTATGTGTACACAAAATTGTGTACATAACAAATGGATATGTAGTCCAAATACTTAGGACGTCTTGAAAGGCTATGATATTTTTTTGCTTTCAAACTTTAAATCGATGCTCGTCGCTGTAAAGCGTCAAAGCAAAAAAGTATAATAGCCTTTCATTAGGACTAATGGATATGTGATGTGATTACCATTGAATGAGATAACTATGCACCAAAAATTGAAAACAGTTTAGACAGCAATCCACAAAACCCATACTATATAGCAAATTATAAGCTAAAATAGACCTCAACACTAAAGCGAGAACAACAACTATGTTATATACATGTACACAATAAACATCCACTAAATTATAGGCTTCAAGCTTTGTTCAGGCACATACAGAAATTATGTTGCTGTGCCAGGGTTAATCATATGTGTGGACACACGGAATATCAGTACCCTCAGATGTTGATTTAATTTGGACAAAGAGGGGGGGGGGGGGGGGGGGGGGGGTCACTAAGGAGAAAGCAAAAAAATTCAGGAATAGACCTTGTCATAGATATAAAATGTGGTATGAGTGCCAAAGCTGTTTTCATGTTTGCTTCCAGATTTTCAAATGAGATCATAAATCTTAAAATCGAGAAACACTCCCAGCAGACAATATAATTGCAGATTAGCTAGGTCATCCAGTCATAAGATACATACACGGGGAAAACATGCAAAACAAGATAGAATTTCACGCTGGTAAGTTGTGAATGCGGTCTTTGCAATGAGCAATGTCAGAGATTGACACACTCGCATACTTATTTATTTTTTCCGGTGGTGCGTTACTAGAAATGGGATGACAAGGGCGGATCCAGCCATTTAAAAAAAGGGGGGGGGGGGTCCTAGTCCAAATAATTATGACGTCTTGCAAGGCTATTTTAATTTTTTTCTGGGACGCCTTCCTACGTAGGAAGGCGTCCCAGAAAAAAATTAAAATAGCCTTGCAAGACGTCATAATTATTTGGACTAGGGCGGTCCCAACTCAGGAGAAAGGAGGGGCTCCAACCATATGTCCCCATTCAAATGCATTGATCGGCCAAAAAAATGGAGATTCCAACCACCGGACCCCCCTTGCATCCGCCACTGGATTAAATAAATCCGATTTCATATATTTTTCTCAGTATAGTTTGGTTCTAACCACGTGTGTACCATGCTTGCCGAAGCTAAATTTGTTGTTTACTCATTTCTAGTCATTTTTTAGATGCTGAAAAGAATAAAATTGAAAGCAAACAACTTATAATTCTTTAAGCTTACATATTTGTTAGCTGTCACTTACTGTTCTTCATATATTTTCACACATTAGAGAAAATAATTGCTGGTGCAAGGTGCTTTCATTTCTGCCGACTGCAAAGCATCTAAAGACGGCGATCGGCTTCTGATTGGTTGTTATTCTCAAGTAGGCGGGGTCTGTAAGCCGACGATCAAGGCAGCAAAAACAGCTATTGCAACCGTTTACAATATAATTTAAGTTAAAAAAAAATACCGTATGCGTGTTTCAGTAATTAAATTGCATCATATCGGTATAAATTTTTCATCCGAATGCACGCAAGTAATTTGTATTCAACAAATTGTATCGATGGACGCTGCTTACGGAATCCGCCATTAATGAATACATAATGAGGTAATTGCAGAGTTACCTCCTCCTGACGAAAACTCCTCGAAAATGCCTTAACATCGCTGCGTATGTGTGGTATGTTTGGGTTATAGACATTGACGTAAATACAATGTTGTGTAAATGAAATCAATGGCTGTAAAACTATTATTTTTGTTAAAAGAACATGTTTATTCAAAGCATTCAAAAGATGTATCGGAAATGTGTTCGTAAATTAAATGAATGTCACGGCAAACGTATACCATTGCATACACTTAGGAGAAGTTACAATATATGTAATGGTCACTCGTCAGTTAATTGTTTTGTTATGTCTTGAAATTTTTATATTTCAGTCATGAATTTTACGGATCAAGTTGCTGCGATGGACCAGACGCCCTTTCAAAGCATGTCATATTCTGTGGTATGTATTAAATTTCGGGTATTTCAAGCGTAACACACACAAACACACACACTATCTTGTACACACACTTTGAGATATAAATATTCCAGCGTTCTTGTCATTCAGAATTTTCTTTCAAAATGGAGTATACAACTTGTGATCGTCTGTGTTTATACTCGACACATATTGTGTTTACCAAGAACATATTACGTATAACTGTTAACACTTATACAATGGCATGTATCTATTGTCTACTCAAAGCTACATTTTGTCACAATCTAATTTTAAATTCGGTCGAACAATGTATTGTTCCAATCAAAATGCATATCCCCTTTTCATTAGGATTAGGACTTGTAACTGTATAAACCTTAGTGACAACAGTTTATGTATTGTGTAGTAGACCACTAAATAAATAATTCTTTGAGTGCAACGACTGTCAATCTTCTGATGATCCCTTTCCACGTAAACCTAGGTCGAATAAAAAATCTATACTTCTTTACGCCATACGGTTACTGTATAAATTGTGTATCATTCGCACATTTTTTACAATCCCAATCATATGTATCATCTTTAAATGTCTGATTCATCACTTTAAATGGGGTTTCAATATTGATATCAATAAAATCAAGCTGTATAATTATCTCTTGTTTCCTTGGTGTACTTTCGCCTTTTGGTTATTTCGGACAATCAATGTTAGTATTACTACAAGCAACTCATATAAATCAAATAAAAAAGTACAATGAAAATATAAGAAAGTCATATAGAAACTCATTTGCGTAGTTGAGTTTATGCATCAGCACAATTTTGAAGACCATAATCATATTAAGTGTCAGTTACGATGAGACACAACAGATATGATGGTTTTGCTGTTTGTTCACAATAATTTATATGATTCTTAAAATTGAGAATGGAAATGGGGAATGTGTCAAAGAGACAACAACCCGACCAACGAGCAAAACAAAAACCAACCGAAGGCCACCAATGGGTCTTCAACACAGCGAGAAAATTCCGCAAATGGAGGCGGACAAAAACGTGTACCAGTTCAATAAAATTGGACGTCAAACTTAACTCCAAAACATATAAATGAACTAAAATTTAAAAAAAAATACAAGACTAACAAAGTCAAGGGGTCCTGACTTGAGACAGGCGCAAAAATGCGGCGGGGTTAAACATGTTTTGTGAGATCTTAACCCTTCCCTATACCCCTAGCCTATGTAGAGTAAACAAACACACAGCAATACGCACAGTAAAACTCAGTTTAAAAGAAGTTCGATTCCGATGTCAGAAAAGTTAACAAAAGAAACTAAGCAAAATGACAATGATACATAAATTAACAGATGTCTGCTAGAAGTTACTGACATACCAGCTCTAGACCTCAATTAAACTGATTGAAAGATTGTGTCTTTATCGTATGAAAATCAAGCACAATCCCTCTCGTTAGTGATTTAGTATCATGCCATCATCATGATCATAAAATATTTGATAAGAACATAATTCGTATCATGCCAACAACTGGTTTTAGAATAAATGTGTTTATTCCCGATGCAAAGACCCTATGAGTGAATCAATATTAATACCAAAATATGCCATGTTTAATGACCTGACAACAATATCCTGTCTATATCAGTCCTGAATAAGTCTGTTTAAAGGTTTTGTTAGCTTTTGAGGTGAATGCCGACATTTTTGTGATTTGTGTAGAATATTACCATAAAAGATTGGATGTGAAATAGCCAGGTCCTTTTATAGCCCATTATACGGTATCGTTTTGAATAAATTGAAAGTTGTACACACATTCAAGCATCAACCATCCATATGTAGTATAAAGATAAAACAATATTTCAGAGCTTGTGTATTCTGTCATGATCTTCTTGATATATGGTTGTTGCTTAAAGGGAAGACAATTGAATCAGACTAAGTTAATCAATTCTAGTTATCATAAGTTTATTTTATTCTAACCTGATTTGAAACAATCGTTACAATCTTTATGATACGTTAATTGGTTGTTTAATGCATCTTCGTTGTTGTTTTTATTCACTAAATATACCAAGATTTAGTTATTATGTTGATTGCGTCCGTATTATTTAACTTAAAATAACGGATATTACATACAGTGCTGTGTTTATTGCATACTTGTGCGTACACATTTCTTCTAGATAGAATTGTGTGGGATGGTTTTGTATGTGTCTCGTATCTGTTATCTTTGATTCTTGGTCCCAGGAAAAATTTCTTTGATCAAACACACGTAATGTCAGTAAAAGTTCTTATAACCTATTTGCCCTATACAAATCCTATATCCTTATACAGCAAACGTGTTTGTCAATACATTTTGTTTACGCTACACAGATAATTAAAAAAAAATAAATAATTGATATGTGTGGTATTTATGGGAAACAGACATTGACGAAAATTCAATTTGGTAGAATTGAAATTAATAACTGTAAAACTATTATTTTTTTTAAAAAGAACATGATTGTTCACAGCATTCAAAAGATGTATTCGAAATGTGTTCGTAAATTAAATGAGTGTCTGGGCAAACGTATACCATGGAATACACTTAGGAGAAGTTATAATATATGTAATGATAAATTGTCAGTTAATTGTTTTGTTATATCTTGTATTTTTTTTTATTCCAGTCATGAATGTTACGGATCAAGTTGAGATGCATCAGACACCCGTTAAAAGCAATTCATATTCTGTGGTATTTATTAAATTTCGGGTATTTCAAGCGTAACACACACACACACACTATGTTGTATACACACAGTGAGATATAAATATTTCAGCGCTCTTGTCAAAATGGAATATACAAACCCTGTGATCGTCTGTGTTTATACTCGAACCATAATGTGTTTACCAAGAACATATTACGTATAACTGTTAACACATATACAATGACATTTATCTATTGTCTAGCCAAAGCTACATTTTGTCACATTCAGTATTCGGTCGAACAATGTATTGTTCCAACCAAAATGCATATCCCCTTTTCAGTAGGATTAGGACTTGTAAATGTATAGACCTTCTTGACAACAGTGTATGTACTGTTCATTTTATATTAGACCACTCAATAAACAATTCTTTGAGTGCAATGATTGTCGATCTTCTGATAATTCCTTTCCACGTCAACGTAGGTTGTAACAAAAATCTACTCTTCTATACACCATACGGTTACGGTAATAATTGTGTATCATAAGCATATTTTACATGCGACAACCCAATCATATTTATCATCTTTAAATGCCTGATTCATCACTTTAAAGGGGGTTTCAATATTGATATCAATAAAATTATGCTTTATAAATATCTCTTGTTTCCTTGGTGTACATTCGCTTTCTGGGTATTTCGGACAATTCATGTTAGTAATACTACAAGCAACTCATATAAATGAAATAAAAAAGTACAATGAAAATGTAAGAAAGGCATATAGAAATTATATTCTTTTTTTTTTAACAACAAAAAGATATTCTTTACTCTTCAGAATGCTTGTTACATTTTTACTTAACTGTCCAAGCTCCAAAAAAGTATCCCTGTGAAATACTTTCTGAGTATCCAGGACATTACTCAGAATATAATAAAATATAAACGTTTTTTTCTATTATATCTATCTTTTTTTATTTAAATTAATGAAAAATACATTTTGAGATACTGTTTTGTTCTCATTCATAAACCTTCGTATTTCTTCTATAAACATATTATACACATCTAAAAATTTAAGTTTTTGCTCTGAGACATAATATGACTTGTAAATTCAAAAACCTAAAACTGTCAATAAATGGTTAAAACCATAATACCCCTGGTCTGATATTTTGTATCCAAATACTATATGTTTTGCTAATACCTTGTTATGTAAATTCATTTTTGCTAGAAAATAATGTACCTTCTCCCAAAAATCTTTCAAAAATGAACATGTAATAAAGAAATGCAAGTTATCATTTTCTTCTGTTTTACAAAAATTGCATTTAACATTCTCAGATATTTTCCATCTTAATAGTAACTGCTTTGTAGGAATAATATACCGAAGTAGTTTCTATCTCAAAATTTTCAACTTGTTTTCTGTTAAAATTTTAAATATAAAATCGTATACAAATGACATATGTGGTGTGTATTCTAATTTTAAATATCTTGTCCAAATATTAATACCGATTGGTTTTGTATATTTCTTATCTAATTAAGTGTTATAGAGCATTTTATTGTTGATATATTTTGCTTCAATTTGTTTATTTTGCCATCTTAATTTATCCTTACATATATTGATTATACTCTTAACGGAGTTTTCTTTTTTTAAAACTTGCAGCCATTCTTTTGGAATGCAAGATTTTAACATCTTAAACTCTGCAATCAAGTTTGATTTATTCTTTAACTTTTTTAAAATTAAGCTTCGGATAATTTTCCCTCACTATCCAGTATGTCGTTAATATACACCAATCCACTTTTAACCCAGTTCGGGAAGAACGAACTTTTATTGCGATTTTTAATATATTTATTTTCCCAAATAATCTGTTTTCTGATACCCGAAAAGTGATCAGAAAATTTTGTTAAACCTCCTCCTGTTTTCACCAAACTTGAAATTACTTGTAAATAAAAATCAGATATGTTTCCAAGTTCATTTAGTGATTTTATGTTATCTAAATTCATGTTAAAGACAAGAAAGTTTTTACCAAGAATGTTAAAATATTAAGTAGGAATAATCTTCCAGTTCGGCAGTTCGGTTGTTGTTAATTTGGAGACCCATGAAGATTTCAGTGCAGTAAAATAACTGTTATAATCAATCATTTTTAATGCCCCTTTTTGGTATTCTCCGATAAGTGTGTTTCTTTTTACTTTGTCATTTTTTCCCTCCCAAATATATTTGAAACAGCAGCTTTCAATTTCTTTTAGGTTAATATCTGGAACTTTGCACGAAGTAGCCAAACATGTAAATGTTGGTAATATTAAAGATTTTATGATCAATATTTTCCCAACCATTGTTAATTTTCTTTTTTCCCAAGTTTAAATTAAAGATTTCATGTTATCTATTTTAGGTTCCCAATTTAACTTTTCACATTGGTGTTTGTCGTGACCAAAATAAATGCCTAAAGCTTTAACGGGTTTGTCTGTCCAGCGTATGCCTTCAATTTTATCTATGCTATTTTTAAGCGCCCCAATCCAAATTCCATCTGTTTTATAACGGTTTAAATTCAAACCTGAAAAAGAACCACATTTTTCAATTATATTCATAGCTTTTGATATATCTGATTTTGAACTACAAAAAAAGTGTTGTATCATCAGCCAATTTTGATATTTTGATGCTGTGTGTTTTATTATCTATAGTGATACGAATACCTTTAATGTCTGAGGTTTGCCTCAATCGCTCGGCAATAATTTCGACTGATAAAACAAAAAGTAAGCCGATAAAGGACATCACTGACGAATTCCTCTAGAGTTTTCAAAAATTTCGGATACCTATCCATTATTTATCACACACGTCTGTATTTCCTTATATAGTGTTTCCACCCATGATATTCATTAAAACTTAAAACCTAAATGCTTTAGAACGCTTAAAATGAATTCCCATTCCAAAGAATCGAAAGCTTTTGTAAAATCAACAAATATAATAGCCCCATCTATTCCGTTTGATTCTGCATAGTCCAATATATCTTGGATTTGCCTTAAATTAAATCCAATAAAACGATTTTTTACATATCCGGTTTGATCTTCATTAATTCGTTAAGGAAGAAGCTCTTTTAGTCTCTGTGCCAAAACATGAGATAATATTTTCAAATCTACGTTTAATAATGATATTGGGCGATAATTGTCCAAAGATAATGGGTCATTTTTTTTTAAATAATAAAGATAGAACACCTGTTCGTTGTGTATATGAAAAAAGTTTTTCCTCGTGTCCTTTATTTAAAACTTTTACTAACATTGTTTTTAATTTTTCCCAGAACGTCTTATAAAATTCTAATGTTAAACCATCTAGACCAGGTGATTTATTTAGCTTCATCTTGTTAATAGCCTTAGCACATTCATCTATAGTAGCCTCCCCGTCACAAATTTTAAAGTCTTCTCCATTTATCTCCTTTTCCATGACAGTATCGCCTACATATTTATGTAGTAGATTGTTATCTGGATTCGTGGTTGTATATAATACTTTATAATAGTTATTTATCATTTCTAGAATTTGTTCTTGGTTTGTTGTTACCTCGTTATTTTCAATTCTGAGTTTGTTAATAGATGTTTTAACTTGTCGCTGTTTTTCTAAACCTAGAAAATAAGAATTATTTTTTCCCCCAGTTCTATCCATTTTCCCTTGATCTTATTTGAGCCCCCTTTGCCTTATTTTCATAAATTTTGTCCAATTGTAACTCTAATTGTTTAATATAATTTGTTAGTGTTTTATCTTATTAATTAGTCTATTGGTTGTTTTTTTTTTATATTCAATATATTTTAAAATAGAATTATTCAATTTCCAGTACCCATTCCCTCTTTCAGAAGCTCCTGTCCTAAAGTTTAGAACCATCCCTTGATGGTCAGTCACTTTCATTAGTGCCGGTTTAATTTTACAATATTCAACGAGAGATTGAAATTCTTTTGCAATTAAAATAAAAACTATCCTACTGACTTGTGTCTTATCCTTGCTTCTCCATGTAAACTGTTGTGTATTTTCATGTAAAAAACGCCAAATATCTTTAAAATTATGATTTTTCATAAAAGTTTTTGAACTATTTATTGGCTCAGAAAGCTTTGTATTTTTTTTACGCTTTTCCTATCTAAAATATTTAACGCTTCATTGAAATCGCCGGCAACTAGAGTAATGCCTATAGGATTTTCTTTTATAAAATTGTTTACTTTCTTGAAGAAAGAATGTCTATCTGTTCTGTAATTTGGCGCGTAAAGACAAACTAGAGACGACATTATATTGTCCATTTTCACATTTAATAAAATAAGTCTTCCGTCATTATCGCAGAACTTATTAATGACCTCAATATCTGCATATTTGTTAATACCTATTGCTACCCTCCTACTTGCCGTAGTTCCATTACTGCAGTAAAATATAAAATCAGTATCCTTTTCAAGACTAGCCTTTGATTTTTCATTGAGATGTGTTTCTTGTAAAAGGGCAATGGAACACTTATTACGTTTAACCCTATCTATAACTCTTAATCTTTTTTCTTTATAATGTTCTTAGTTGAGTTTATGCGTTTGCACAATTTTCAAAAAAACTTTAAAAAAAAAGAATTAAAAGACCATTATCATATTTAGTGTCAGTTACGATGAGACACAACAGATATGATATATTTGCTGTTTGTTCAGAATAATTTAAAAAAAAAACAGCCGAAGCCACCAATCTGCCAATGGGTCTTCAACACAGCGAGAAAATCCCGCAACCGGAGGCGGACAAAAATGTGTACTTGTTAAAATGGACGTCACACTAAACTACAAAACATTTAATTGAACTAAAATTGAAAAACATACAAGACCAAAAAGGCTAGAGGCTCCTGACTTTGGACAGGCGCAAAAATGCAGCGGGGTTAAACATGTTTTGTGAGATCTCAACCATCCCCCTATACATATAGCCAATGTAGAATAAACAAACACACAACAATACGCACAGTAAAAATCAGTTTTAAAGAAGTCCGAGTCCGATGTCATCATAAAATATATATAGCCCATTGTAGGGTATCGTTTTGAATATATTGAAAGTGGTACACACATTCAAGCATCAACCCTCCATATGGAGTATAAAGATACAACAATATTCCAGAGCTTGTGTATTCTGTCATGGTCTTCTTGCTATATGGTTGTTGCTTCAAGGGAAGACATTGAATCAGACTAAGTTAATGACTTTTAGTTCTCACAAGTAATTTGGTTTGTAATTGATTTTAAAAAACTATGAACAAAAAATTATTAATATAAAAATAAGGTTAGTGGTTTGATTGTCAATAAGACAACTATCCACCAAAGTTCAAATGAAGTGGATGTAAGCATTCATAAGATCCGGACGGTCTTAAACAATGAGAAAAACCAATACCGTATAGTCGGCTTTAAAAGTTCACGAAATGAAAACAATGAAACAATTCAACTGAGCAAACCAACGGCCTAATTTATAACAAAACAATTTACGAAAAAGCAAATAAGACAGACATGAACAAACTACAACCACTGAACTACAGGCTCATGACTTGGGACAGGCACATACAGAATGTGGCGGGATTAAACAGGTTTTACGAGCGCTCATCCCTTCCCTCGCCTCACATTATATTTCTGTGAAATAACCATGTCTAGTCTGCTGAGTAGAATCGCATGTTACTATATAAATAATTCGCTTGCTTTGTACTGTTTTCATTTGTGTTATTAAGTCAGGTTTATTATTTCAGTCATCATTTAGGCTTACCCACCGGGTTTAATTCAGTACTATTCTGGAGTATCAGTGTCACAGATGACATAACATGTGTTTTAATTGTTTAAGTATCATTCCATTATTGTTTGTGCGAAAAATATTGCCGTGTGTTATAAATACGTAAAAAATATGATATATCTGTTCTGTTATTACTGACCGCGCGCGCATAGCGAACATTTGTGTTACCAACTTTTTAAAGTACTAGTACATTTATAAGAACATGGGTATTTACGGAATTAAACAAAACATTGCAGACTACGTGCATACCGAAAACAGTATCTGTTTGTTAACAACTAATACCCCAACAACAATATTGAAATAAAAATAACTAAAAAAATTATGATAATAATAATAACCCTTCTAATACTGAAAGGAAATAAGAAAAAGAAGAAGAATTGAATTAGTAATAATTAGTATTATAAGATAACATGATAATAATGATAACTATATTAAGAGCAATTATATAATAATAATATAAAGAAAAGGACAAAGAAGAATACCGCGAAAATGTCCGTTCATTTGTTGACATTATTTTGTTTATGAAATAACATGTCTAGTCTGCTGAGCAGAGCAGCAGTTTTCATATTCAACTGTCTTGATTTGTACTTTTTTCGTAAGTGTTATTTTTATTAGAGTAAATGTAATATGTATTGTTTTCGCCAAATCGATTTATGACTATTGAACAGCGGTATACTACTGTTGCCTTTATTCATTGATGGTGATGTCCAATTCTCTTTAAATATATTTGCAGGCCATATTTGGCGTTTTTGCATACGCCTGGTGTCCTGAAGTAATTCCGATACCGATATCTGGAGATTTGGAGCTGCTGAAACTCTTAGAGTTATTCCCTATTGAAAACACAACGACTGGAAACTTTACAGATGTAACAGCTTCAGGCACATTCGCTGTAGATTATTTTGATGATATACCAGTACCAAATAGAACAGTTCCCGCACAAAGTCAAGCAGATGGCTATGTAGATATGACTAACAAGTATTGCGACTCGATGTTTCAAAGTGAATACCACAAAATTGCTTACATAGGAATGTCTATTTCCTTCAGTATGCTTATGTTTATTGGTAACATATTGGTTTTAATCTTACCTTCGATTTCGAAAGCATTTAGGACACCCATATTTTCCACACTCTTAAGTTTTTCTCTCATATCATTGATTCGTGGAATCGACCTGTAATTCAACAGTCTGGCACAATGTTCGTTGATGTTTAATTTCATTTTAAAGTCAACAGTTGAGTGCATTATATTTAGCTGTATTAAGGCATTTATTACAAATGTAATTAGCTTACATCTATGTCTACTGGCTTGTCAACGTATCTATGTGTCTCTATTTCCCCTGAAGGCGCATGTAAATCACACTAAGACAAATGTTAGTCGATGTATTTTCTGTATTTACATTTCATGTGTTTTACTTGAACTGATTATGGGGATTCAAGGCTCACGGGATTGCGTTGTCAGTAGCTATCGTAATGATATGTCAACTATTTTTAAGACCAATGCAGATTTCATTGTTTTTAACCTGATGGTAGTAGTTTTACTAGCAGCCGGTATGCTATCAGGGATAGTTCAGAGGTATGTATCACCAAGACCTACTCAGTCTGCATCACATAGAACACAATCTCGCATAGCTTCAATAGTTTTAGTTTTATATCTCATGTTTTACTGTCCATTTAAGATTGTGGGTCTGGTTCTACAGTTTACATGTGCAGATCCGACGTACGTAGGACCAATTGCATTTACTGCTTCTACAGCACAATTCATGATCGGTGCATTAAATCCTATTATGTTGTGTCTCAGGGTTCCAGAAGCAAAAAGAGCTTTGGAGAACAGTTGTTGTAGTTGCATCGCCAATCATAAAAATAATCGGACTTAAAATCCGGATTTAACCTACTCATGAAAACAATATTGCAAAAAAATTTGTCTAATAAAAATTAAAATCAGCTGCCGAAATATGCTGTATATGTTACCAAGTAGTAAACAAAAGTTATGTGAAACATCTGCGTATGTATACTCCCAGCAAATTTAATTGAATATCCCCTCGATATTTTCCGCCTCTTTTTGTTTTATTTATCTTAAAAGATTGCAATATAAACTATTGACGATTAACAGTCAAAGTACTTACTCATATACACTTTCGAATGAAGCCATGTTATACATCGCAGAATGTGTCCCTTTAACGACAGTAGATTTAGTATCAAATCATTTTGATTTTTAGATTTGGAAATTACGAAAACAATCGCAAAGAAAAGGAACCTGTACAAGCTGGTGTACTGATACAGGTTTTGTTGTAATCTCTTATCAAAATGGCCGTTTATTTAAATTTCTGCATTACCAATCAGACGTGGTATATCGTATCACCTGCAAAACTAATCAAACCTGACATAACTTAGCTTGCATAACCAATCACAATTGACAGTACTCATTATATACTACTTATCATACCATACATTACAAAGCCTTCATAACCACATAGAACAGCTAAGTATATTTTTCTGCAAGTCGTATGCTCTTTATGTTTGGAAATTAGGACAAAAATCGCAAAGAAAAGGAACCAGTACAAGGTGGTGTACTTATACAGGTTTTGTTGTAATTGTTTTTGTTTAATATCGTTTTTGAAAGAGATGCGAGTTAGACAGCTTATCATACTTTCTACGACAGGTTTCTCTTTAGGTTTGGAAATTACGATGAAAAAACATCGCACAGCAAAATAAACCTGTACAAAAAAAAAATCTAAATCAAAATCCGTGAACTGACACATGTTTGTATTTTTTGTTTTTTGTTTTTGTTTCATATCTTCTTTTTGTATATCTTGTATTGAATCGTGCTATAATGTGACCTTTTTCTATATAAATTTAAAACTCTACCACTTAAAATAATTGATCTGGTACATTGATACAAGGATAATTATTGTGACTATTGTTAGTCAAAAACTCAATTTTAATCATTTAATTCATACATGCACATAGTGACTTTTTCATGTGCATTCCAACATACTTTTTATAAATGATTTTATATATTGTGACTTTTTTCTGTGACTTTTTTATTGCGACTTTTTTCCTGTGACTTTTTTTCCGATTACCTTATGTACACTGATTATAACTTAATATGTTCAGAAACTCATAATCGATACCGATACTCGGTAGATACAATCATGAATTGAGTGTGAGCTTCTTTCTAAAATCTATTCACTTTAAAATTTCCTTTTAGATTTGAGCCACTTGTGATTTTTTAAAATTGTTGGAAGCGTTTTTTACAAGGACTAGCATTGCATGAACTAACCTCACATTTTGAATAGTCATCAGGAATTTGCATTGCTATATTCTGCCTGCCAGATATGCAACTTGCGTAAACATGCATATTGGGGAGGGGCATCAGTCCCGATATGCGGACAGCTCTAGTTTCGATTCATAATTAACAACTTTATTAAGGTCACCATTTTTCCTTTGATCTTCTTTGAGCCCCCTTTGCCTTATTTTCATAAATTTTGTCCAATTGTAACTCTTATTGTTTAATATTATTTGGTATTGTTTCATCTTCGTTTAATTGTTCATTTCTTAGTGTCGTAAAGTGTTCTAATTTTCTTGTTGTCACCCTTGATAATATCGATTTTTTTCTAAATGTTTGTTCAATACATCAATTATCAGTTAGACATTCCAAATACAGATACAAAGGTTAAAAACAAAAACTGAACTTGAATAAAAGTTCACAACATCATGACCATAGATAAAAACGACAAATAGACAAATTAAAGTCTACAAACAGTATACAAAAACGAACGATTCAGTACAACGAACACTGACAAACCCGGGTAGACTCAGATGTAAAATGTCAACGGTTGGAGACATTATGCAGCTTTCTGATTTTGTTTCGCAATTCTATCTTACCAAAATTTTTCACATTTGTGCTGTTTCTGAATTTTACAACATTACAAATCCAAACACCTGATACAACACTTATATACATGTACTTTAAGATATACATGTATGCTACACACGTCATGTGGAGGATGTCATCATTGGAATTGATATTTGTACAATTTTAGTTACAATGTATGACATTATCAAATTGAATTAAAAAAAAAAATATATAACATTGCATATATGGCCGACACTTCACACGAGAACTTACAGTTACAACAAAGTCCCGGAGCCGCTGCACAGCAGATTGGAGTAGCTTGTGGATAAACACATACTTCAAAACGACTACCAGGGATACCTAAAATTTCATATACTTATATTAGTTAAACTGTGTGACCAGAATATCATAGTACGGTATTGAAAGGAAGATACATAACGATTACTTACCTTATAGAAAATACTTTTACGTTTCCAATCTCAATTTCATTTATTTATTTTGAACATTGCTATATAAGCAGGAGGTTTGGCTAGCCATAAAACAGGTTCAACCCACCATTTATTCTTAAAATGCCCTGTACCAAGTCAGGAATATGGCAATTGTCATCACATAGTCCGTTTTTATGTATATTGGCGTTTGTTTTTGTAGCAGTTTAGTGTTTCTGGTGTTCCATTTTGTTTCTCTTATAGTTGATGTGGGTCCCTCAGTTTTGGTTTTTGTCCCGGATTTGTTTCTGTAAAATCGATTTATGACTATTGGACAGCGGTATACTACTATTGCCTTTATTTATTTAAAGAGAATGTAATAAAATAAACGACAGAAGTTAACAATAGAATCAATCGTTAATGTTGTTTATGGTTATATTCAAACCTGTATTCATTTCATTAAACAAATTATTGTCTTTTATAATCCAAAATTTCTCACTTAACTCTGTTGGGGGGAAAACAATGGCACCAAGGTCACGACACTTTTCCGTTTCCTTATTTTTTTCTTTTTAATTCAAATCTGTATTCTTTCAACTAGATTGTATTATTATTTGTGCTTTTGAAATTAAAAAAAAAAATCATCACAATGAAGAAAAGACAAAAATAGGAAATTTTATGTCCCAAAAGGTAATGGGAAAATGAATACATATATCTACGTACTATGAGTTGGGTATATACATTTTAACTAGATAACTTGTTTTCAAATACAGATATCTGCCTTTACAGTCAGAATATATCCTGAATTATATGTCATTTAATTGTGCTATTCAAGTTTAGCTATCTATCTTGACCGTCAGAATATTCATGCATTACTTGTCATATAATTGTGTTTTCTGAAGAATCGATTTTATCTTGTAATAGGAACGCGTTAGTATGTGTATATCTAATTATTTCAGAATGTGTGTCTCTTTTTTCATAACAAACTTGCATTTCAACATAGTGATTTGCTACTTTTTATCGTTTTTCTAAGGAAGTATGTCTTTCAGATGTCTGTCAGAATTGTGGTATTGGGTTGTTGTTTCATTGACGTTGAATTCATATAAAAAATAATACAATTATGTAAAACTACTTACAAGAAGGATGCAAAAGGAATCTAGCTATAAGTTAAAAATTAAAAAAATACAATAAAACAGAGAACTAATGGTTAATTTTTCGATACATTGTATTTCTGTGTTTTTTTTACTGCAACACAGATGTTCTATATGAAATATTTTAGGTTTAAACAATTATTTTTTTTTAATTTAAAGCAGACGACGTAGAAATTTCTCGAACCTGTAATCATTATTTGATTGGTAAAGACAACTCTACGGAACCGAATTATGACAAACAAGGTGATCTACGGTCATTGACACTATATTAAAGGTGAATATACGGTCAATGAAATTTTATAAGATTGTCTGTAGCCTCTGTGTTAGTTTTAATTTCTTAACAGTAGTATCTATATTTTTGTCTTTTGTAAATGTAAAGTATAATGTATAGATAGTCAAGCAATAAAGCATGTTATAATCGTCATTGCAGGATATACAATCTCGTACACACTTAGCTGTTGGAATATATGCAAGTTGCTATACACTTACAGTTTCGGTTGATATGACCCTCCTGGTACAAGTGTGCATGATAAAGTCCGAAGAGTGTGAAAAGCAGTACAATCATTGTGTAATGGTATGGAAACCGTTTAAAACGTGTATTATGAAAAAATCTATTAATCTTATCTGTATGTATTATTTGAATTAATCTTTACCATGCGTTGGTATTCACTATGTGGAGACGAAAGCAGGAACATGTATATCGTTTCCAATTTTCGAACAGATTCACGTGTATCTCAGCGATCAAATGCTCATAGGTATGGAGAGACGATCTGTTTCATGTGTTGAACATGCGATTTAAAAAAAAAGCAAACGAAAGAGAATACATGTTGGTTAGATCAAATGAAAAGTATCCTGTATTCAAAATTCAAAGTTACTTATCATGTTACTCAAGGCATACATGTTATGGGTTCGGGGTAAATTGATCGCAGGCATCTATAAATATAATGGATATCTAGAACTACAAGTACTTCTATAACAATTGATCTGCATGCCTGAGATTAAATTTTAGCAAACGTAAATACAAACATCAATGAGACGTCAACTGTAAGATCTGTCGACTAAATTCATGAACAATAGCTGACGTGGTGTATTCTCTAACGTCTTTTCTCAACCCAGTTCTCAGTAAAAAAAAAATGTATATGTGATTGCATATATCACTGTGTCTATGAACTTTCTTTATTAGTGAATGGACTGTTGGAATCATGATTTTCTTCCGCCCTTGTTCATCATTGGGGATCTTATAACTAATCGTCTAAAGTACTAAATACAGGATCAGAATATCCAGAAGCAATCCGGTTCAAAAATGATACCACTAAATCTTAATAATGTACATGATGTAGAACAACCGCTAAATTCGTAATCTTAATAACGTTCTATCTACCTTCAATAACGTTTTTAATATCGGACTGACATATTGATGATAACTATCGAAACATTTTTAATTTTTAAAGAATTTTATTAATATATGTTTAATTATGTCCAATAAGTCATTGTCCCTACAATATTGTTTTGTAAAACAAACATTATATAAAAACTACTTCATAAGTGAATTATTCTGTGACAGGTCACTTGAAAAGCACCGATATACGTCCACGAGACTGACTATATTTTTCGTTTCAGGGGAATTAACCAGTATCATCTATAAATATAATGGATACATAGACTTAAAAGTACTCCCATTATTATTTAGTTGACTGCCTGAAATTGGACGTTTGCTACAATTAATCTCATGCAGTCAGATCAATTGCAATTGGAGTACTCTATAGGTATTCATTACATTTATAGAATCTTGCGATCGATTTTCCACCAAATCACAACATGTATGTCTTGACCAAGTGATTTACAATTGTTGAAATCAGGATACTTCACATTTGATCGAACCCATTCTTTGTCGTTTGCTTTTTTACATAATTTGCATGTTAACAGATCGTCTGTCCTTATTTTTTTGTTTGTTTGTTTTTTGTTTTTGTTTTTGCATTTGATCACTGAGACATATGTGAATCTGTTCGGAAAGATAAAACGATATCTATGTTCTTGCTTTTGTCCCTACATACTGAATACAACAGCATGGTTAAGGTTAATTCAAATAATAAAAAAAGATATATTTTACCATAAATCTATAATCCGTGAGGTCTTTTAAAAAGGGGTATTAGCCGGCGATTTCATGTTCACCGATTTGACTCAAATTCTCAAATTTGATTAAACACATACTACAACTTATATCTAAATTACA
This sequence comes from Mytilus californianus, assembly GCF_021869535.1. Lineage (NCBI taxonomy): Eukaryota > Metazoa > Mollusca > Bivalvia > Mytilida > Mytilidae > Mytilus > Mytilus californianus. The sequence continues at coordinate 41,599,318 of NW_026262712.1, forward strand.
ATAAGTCTGAAATAAACAATTATCAATGCTTAGACTCGATAATATGTATCAGCAGTTCGTGTGTATTTTAGTCTAGCATCAATCTAATTAACCATCGAGATTACCTCTGAAGACTGCCGACGGTCATATAACCCCATTTTTTGTGGTCGAATCAACGAAATGTTCATCATTGTTTCACTTTTAAGGATGACATGCTTTTCCTTTAAATAGCTAAACACGCCTAGTACATGCGTAACCAATATCCAGCTAAGTAGTTAAGTTAAGTTCACATGAATACGGATTCACATGAGATCGAATTATTCACTTGCAAATCAATAATACATCAGCAATGTTTTTGAGCTTATTTTGACAAATATGGGCCAAACTAGCTGCTTATATCGAAATGATATTCTAAAATTTCGCTTTTATTACTGGTAATACTTGAAACAGAAAGATTCGTTTTTTTTTTTTTTTTTTTTTTTTGTCTAAATCGTAGCTTATGCACCTTTTATGTAAAAATGTGAACGCCATTCAAGACCCACCAGCAATGCATTTTTTTCTGAATACCAATTTATCCTCCCCCGTCTATAAACAATCGAAAGGCTCGTGACAACATTTTGGGTTATACATCGATTTCTCATGTGAAAACAGTAAAATCGGAAAGGTATTTCGAGGAACCTATAACAGAAGTAAAAAAACAACAGAAAACACCATATACAAAAGCAAAACAACAATTCACACACCACTGCACAAAATATAAAAATTAGGTCAAACGAAGAGCAATTTGCTTAGACTGATTAAGTTCCATTAGTGGCAGCCTTATGTATTGAATCTAAAACTCAGTTGACCTTAGTTGAATTTGGCTTTTTAATTAACGTTCCTTTTGGTCATTTAGCTCCTAATGTATGTACGTTTCTTATTCCGGGTTACAAATGTTTGGATTTTAGCGTTCCTGATTAAGTTCAATCCAGAAAGGCGCTTCCGAATCATGACATTTACAAAGTCTTATTTTCAATGATGAATTGTATTCGTTCGTGACCCAACCGGGGAAACGTGACTATGACTGTATGTGCTCTTGGAAAATTTATGAATTGTATTGATAAAGTACTAATATCTGATTCAAACATCCAAAGAGTATGTAGTTTCACATTAACTTTAACTTTCATGTTAGGTTGCTGATATGATAGAATGTTTATAACTCGGAAATGTTTCATGGAACAATGACACATGTATTTTGTGTGTCTTGTACAGTGAAATAAGATTTAGTTTATCTTTTTGTTTATTCTACAGAAACATAAAAATGAAAATAGTAATCCGTGATTGTAAAGGATTTTTTTTAATTAATGAAGAGGATTTCTTTTATTAAAGTACATGTAAATAAAGAGGATTTCCTTACAAACTAATAACATATACAAGATGATTCACTGAAAAATATAATTAAAGGAGTAACTTTAAGGTTAATAAAGAGGTCGAAGAAAAAAGAAGGAGAAATATATTCAGTCTCTTGGAAGTATATCTGTGCTTTTCAAGTGACTTGTCACAGATTAATTATCTTATGAAGTAGTTTATATAATGTTGTTTTACAAACAAAACAATAGTGTTGGTGCAATGACCTATTGGACATATTTCAAAAAGTTTTGTCCTTCCTTTAAACTTTCATATACACCGTGTGTAGGACAAATATTTTTCAAAAGTGTAATTGCACTTACACATGTTTTATTTACTTCATCCTTCGGTTATAGTTTATTGTGACGTGATTGCTGTAATGTCCTGTCAAGCGTCTAAATGACACTATTTATCTAAAAAAAATATATGAATATTCATAACAATTCGTTATTTACTGTAAATACAATTTTGTGTTTTATAGAAAACTTTATATTGATCAATTTTAATACGTTAAAACATTACACATTTAACAAGCTATTGTGAAATTGTTAATAATGACGTTAACAAATAATGTATCCAATCTCCTGCTGCAAACGACAGAATCAAATTAAAAAATGAGGGATAAAGGCAGATAAGTTGACATATATTCATCACTGATAAACTGATACGATTTATCGGTTTCTCAACTCAATAGCAACATTTTTTCACGATCTCCGATCTTTATATACTAGTATAGTCGATTCATCTGTAACTTCTCCTATTGTGTCTTATTCCCGATTGTGACATTTTGACTGAGTGTCAATTCGCATGGAGGTAGATTCATGCATAGAAGTACAGGCTTAATCTGTGGACGCATCTGGCATCGCTCAGTTTGTGTTTTTTACACTGATATGTATCTTCCTAAATAATTTATACTATTTGATCATCGGCAAAAATATTTTGCTTTAATTTACATCTATGTGTACAGTATGAGTATAGTTAACTTCTACCGATTCATAGTTTAACATAATACTTTCGGTCAAATAACAAGATATCAGACTTAATTTGACATGTATTTCCCTTTGACGTAATTTCCACAATCAAATGTGTTATACTGTTTAAGTTTTAATTTTATTTTATTCTGAATGATTTAATCATTCAATCTAACTTATAGTTCAAATTATGGTAAACATGAACAATCAGTCGACCTCATTATGTTCCAAAGGCTAGGCACAGAAATGATGATTTTAATATTTTTACAATAAACAAATCAAAAAATGTAAGAAGATAATTTAAAAGGTCAACGGAGCTATACAAAACAAATAGTTGATGGGAAATGAATAACACCATAATCAAATGAAACGCAAGGAAAAGACAAAAACTGTAATCTACAAGTATACTTCTCAGCCAATTCAATGGTGACACCAACCAGAAACCGAGATTGATTCAGAAACAAATATTCTTTTACATGCTTTAAATAAAAGAATTATACCATAACTATTTGATGGTGTTCATTTTTTTTTAGAAAGTATATTATACGCAGATCGGAAAATATGTTTTCCAGTATTTAGCTATTACAATGAAATTTCAATGGCATATTTTAATAAACAGTCTTAGGTAATATGACGTATTTGATCACTTGATATAAAAATACAATTACTAATGGGTTATTGTGATTAAAAATTATGACGACAAATGCGTTAATTGTCTAAAACAGTCCCTTTTTGACAGCAATATATATGTCTTGTTTTTGTTTAATCTGCTACACCAAATATACAAAGACATTTGATCCGGAAAGGTCAACATCTTAATTTATCGGTGTTATTATAGCTTACTTTTTAGCAAAGTAAAAAGATATTTCGGTTATGTTTTTTGAATTTATTCTGATTTGCCCACTTTCATGTTTTGATTATTTCTTTTGTATCTGTTTATTTTTTTATCATTGATTGCATTTGTTTTTATATAGTTTTGCATTGATCATAAGGTTTTTCTTTTGGTTTTGTTTTCTTTTGCAAGTTTTATGAAAATAAAGGAATAATTGCGTTTGTATTTAACACAAACAAATGTTTAAGAATATTTATAAAGTGCCTAGAAAATCAACATAACAATGTTAGAGTAGATATGATTCTTTACTTCCTCCCCGACCGTGGCTGGAACCTGTACTTACTTATACGACAACACCGCCTAACATTGCGTAGATGCCTTATCGCCTCCTCTAACTATAGCTGACAAAAAGCAGCTTTCGTTTCGGGAGATGTTAACTTCTCGTAGGAAATTAACAAGGACATCTAAACACAATACAAAAAGTATGTTGAAGTGTACAGGAATGATCATCTACTCATCTATTCAGTATAATTACAAGATGTTATTCTATTTTTAGCCCAACAATGTTAGATCTGCAAATTTTCATAAGCTAATGCTTGTCCTTCTCTCAGCGGGATTCAAACCCTTGCGTCTGTGATATCGTGGCAACACCGCCTGCACATTGTCCAGCGCCCTAGACCACTCGACCTTCTAGGCTACATAAACATATAGCTTTCGGAGGTCGATGTAATGCCTTTCCTCGTCGGCTTTATCTAGGGTTGTAACACAGGACATGATGTATAGTAGCAAGTAGATGGTTTACCGTACCTTTCAGATCAGCTATTTTGTCTGTCGTAAAGGATGATAATGTTAATTACCATACCGCCACATTAAATTTTATTATACACGTCTAAACATGTGACAATTTTATGACAGACTTTCTCCATCGGATAACACGTGGTTATACAGGGCTAACACCCTAAAATAAAAATTAGAATATTAACATATTATAATATCTATACAGTTTGTACAATAGTGCTTGGTTTATGAAGTTACATAGACCTTAGTATGAACTGAACGGTAACGGTGTCGTCTTCGAGGTTCGAGTTCGTCACATGCATATATTGCAGAGTTCTTTTCATATACGAATTTTAAATACATATATATCCATCAGACCCGTGCATATAAATAAAGGACGTTTTGATCGCTGACTGTTGTCATGATAACTTTCACATAGAATCCGTCAAATACATGTACGTCAAATAGGCTATGGATCATCGGTCACCGATCATTCATCGATCAGTCAAAAATACGTCTTCGATCGTTCACCGATCAATCAAGCTCACGTCAAACAATAACACATATTGTAAGTACTGTAGCCTGTCCAAACAACCAGCATCACAAATGTGGTGTTTGTTGCTTTGATTTGTATCTTCCCACTCGGTTTTACGAGATTTAAAGATTGGTAAACTACTGTCAATTTAGTTTTAAATCGTTGTTTTCATTATGATTATATGTACCTTATATTAAGTTATAGTTTAACTTGATATTTTCATTTAAATATTAAGATAATATCAGATTTAATTTAATATATATTTACTTTTGACGTAATTTATTCAAGCTAATTTTTAATAAAGTTAAGGTTGTAATTTAGATTTTATTCGGTTCGATGTAATTTTTTAACCGTTTAATTTGAGGTAAGGTTATCATTGACGATCAATCGACATCGATGTGTGCTACAGACTAAACAGTTAAAAGATGATTTTAATATTTTGGTAATGAAGAAGTTAAAAAAAGGTGAGAATATAATTTAAAAAGTCAAATGAGCAATATAAGACATTAAGTGAAGTGAAAAAATATAACACTATGTTCAAAAGAAATACAACGAAAAGAAAATCATAGTCTTCATGTATAATTCTCAGCATATTCAACGGTTGGTAGAATGAAACCCAACATAAAACGAGATTGATTTAGATCATTGTACATACATAAAATAAAGGATTCATACCATAACAATTTGATGGTGTTCAAATATTTACGATTTTTTTGTTTCTTGTATTTAGCTATTACAACGACATTTGAATGACCTTTTTTGTAATAAGTGTTCGACTGCAAACAGTTTTGGGTAATATACAATATTTAATCATTGTATATGAAAACACATTTACGAATGGTTTATTGTGATTTGAAATTATGACGACTAATGCATTATTTGTCCATAACAGTCATGTTTGACAACTATTTATGTCTTGTGCTTATTTCATCTCCTACACCGGATATATAAAGACGTTTGATACGGAAAGATCAACTTACTAATCCTATTGTATAATTATTGTTCACTTTATAGCAAAAGAAATTTTTGTTTAATCTACTACAACAGATATATAAAGACGTCTGGTGCGAAAAGATCAACCACCTAATCCAACTGTTATTATTGCTCACCAGTTAATAAAGTAAAAACTTATTCCGATTATGTTTATTATTTTTTTTTCTGAATTGTCTACTGATATTTCACCAGTCATTTTGCGAATCGATCAGTTGTAAATGGCTTCCTGCGTATTTGGGTTTGTAGAATTTAACCATATACGATAAGTATAGCTATTTTTGATCATTATTAATGCGACAGTATTTAATCGATGTTCAAATCTAGTAAATTTATTAAAAAGAGACAGAGCAAGCTATTAAACAAAAGTATTATAATAGTTTATGAAATACATTGAAATTACTATCCTTTGACATGTTTGATGAGGTATATCTGCTGTTTTATATACCTTTCAAAAACGATATTCACTAATCATACCAGGAATAACAGTAAATTAGAAACGATATTTTTTTGGTCTTTATTTTTTCTTTTGTGTCTGTTGATTTCTTTATCATTTGCTTGAGTTTGGTTTTTATGTTGTTTTATTGTTTTTTTTTCCGTTTGTTTTTATTTGCATGTTTTGATGGAAGGCGATTGGGTAATTTGTTGTCGTCTTTGTGTTAGAAACTTTAACATGAACAGATCTGATTGTAGCTGACTTAAGAAATAATTCATGAAAGCCATAGATTTGTTGGAAACTTACACATGGCCTGGGCCGTGATATTTGAATTTTATCCTGAGCGTTAGCGAGGGATAAAATTAACGAATATCACGGCCCAGGCCATGTGTAAATTTACAACAACTCTATGGCTTCCATGAATTATTCCGATTCTAATAGGACAAATACGGTCATTAAAAAACTTAAGCGATGATGGATGTTCCGTGTGTGTGGCTGTTCTTTTATACTCCCTGTTAGATAAAGCTAAACATTCTAATAAGTCTGTAGCTAGCATGAATTATTTCGTAAGCAACCGCTAGAAAAATGTGCTTAATTCTTTTATTTCTTAAACCCAACATTTGCCATTTTTAATTAACATTTTCTTCTCGTAAGCTACTGTCAAATCCAAAGTTGACATTTCGTAATTAAGGAGCCGCCATGTTGACTTGCTGCAATCAGTAAATATGCGAATAATGCAATAAAATAGAAAATAAAACAACACTTACCTCAAAAATCCATTTTAATGTAATAATATACGAATTTCGATGGTTCACGTAACGGAAAAACCTTCAGATTTAGCGTTTTCATTTTGTATGACGTCATGTTTTGAATTTACTTAAATGCGCCGAAAGCATTAATGGACTTTCGCGGAATTTTATTTTATTTTGATTTTGTATATTTCTCCGAGATCTAGTGCATTAATTCTTTTTGTAATGCATCCGAAAAAGAATAAAAGTTCTGTAGTCTTTTTTCAATTGCAATTTTTAAAACAATAAAATTGGCATAGCGTTTGCAAATAGGTTCCAATACATGTGGATTTACGAGGGAGGTATATTGTAGCATCCATTATTATGTATATGTCTGAGTCTGCACTAAGTATAGATATATCGAGAATTTTATCACGGTGTTGTTTACAAAGTAAAAGAAGTACGTCATATTAGAATATGTATTTAACTACTCTCTTTCTTTTCTAAAGAACTCCATTTTGTAATCATTAAACGCTTTCGAAACAGACGCACTACCGACGTCAATTAAAACCCTCTTTGTGGTGTTTTTTTAATTGTTTGACGATATTTGTTCGGTGTAAATAAGAGGATTCCCTAATTAAAAAAAAACAAATATAACCAACGGTGAATGACATTTTTTTTTTTACAAATGAATGTGCTTTTTATTTGAATTTCGCTCTTTATGACTTTAATCTATTTGATCAAACATGTCATTGAACGATAAAACGCATGTCATTGAAGATTGACATTTTTTTCTCAAATAGATTGTACTTTCCAAATAATGAAGAATTTAAAATTCTTAACATAATATTAACTTACTCGTACCCATACAATAATAGGGAAAGATCGTTTTATGAACAGCACTCACACACAGAGATAAATGGTCTCAGTTACAGAGAAAAAAGATAACTGTGCTTTACATTTATTTATAGATTTCTCAATATTAATAAAATTAGAAAGTCATCAAGCAATCAGCAGATGTATGTAACTTGGGGTACTTTGTTAACGTCTTCAATTCCAACATGGTTTTTTATATTTTGTCTCGTGTTATTTTTGTTTTACTATAAACCAACTAATTTTTGTGAGCGATTTATGTCTGCGACTTTTGCGAGAAGAAAAATAACGCGAATATAAATCGTCGCGAAAATTTAAAACCTGGATCTTTCCTTGTCTAATTACATCAAGTAAATTTGAAAATCGCGAAAATAAATCGCCACGAATTGGGATAGAAATGTCTAAGCTCGAAACAAAATATCCGCGAAAAAAAAAATTGATATTAATATTTAAGTGTATTACCTTGTTCTCAATGCCAACTTGTAATGACAAAATGTTAATTTAGTTTTTTTTTTATATAAAATTATTCCGTAAAACAAACTGTAGTTTACAATTTTTGTGACTTTACTTTATTATACTGTACAATATTTATTTGTTTCGACAATTACAGAATATAATTCTGCATAAGGAAATGTATGTACCAAGTTAAGAATATGACAGTTGTTTTCCATCCATTTGATGTGTTTAGTGTTTGATTTTGCCATTTGATAAGGGACTTTCAGCTTTGTATTTTACTTAGAGATTTGTATTTTTTGTTATTTTAATTTTTATCTATGGTATCCTGGTTTTCTGTTAAACAGTGTAATTCATGATTTTCATTTACTGATACTTGAAAAAATATTTTAAGAACAAAAATGACAAAAAAATCTAGATTATATTATGAATTTGCAGCAAAAAATGCATGACAAAATTAAACTTCTTGATGACAATAAAAGTAAGAAAAAGTATTAAATGCATATAAATATGCAAGATATTCATTGATGGTTACATCGTAAAAACGCTGGTATCGCCTACGTACACATGATGCAATGCAAAACTCATCATAGGAGCTCGGGATATAATGTCAATAAAAAATTAGCAAAATTAATGTTCTTTTTCAAATTAACATTTTCTTATATTACTTTCATTACTTTTTCTTGTCCAGTATTTAATTTATTATGTCCATGATGTTGGTCTTACCGAATAATTTTCCTGTAAGAAAACCTGAGTTAAAAATACAAATAAATGTCATTTCTGTAAAAAAAAAAATTATTGTAGATCGTATTATACTATTTTTAGATGGACGCAATTCTTCAAGCAGAACCATACTGGAATGGACAATATTGGAAACGTTATTTCCTTTCATGAGATACGGTCACTACAAACCAAACTGTAGAACCATACAAAGAATAGCTATCATAGTACCATACCGTGACAGGGAAACTCAGTTAACAATAATCTTTCTAAACGCACTTCCATCACTGTATCGACAACAACTATAATTCGATATATATGTTGTAGAACAGGTAATTATATATAACATTTGTCTGCACAGATAATTTATCAAATATTAATTTTTTCATGTTTAACAGTGTAAATATATAATGTGTATTCGACATGTTCAAACATTCCTTTAAAACATATATTTAGACTCCTTGCATTCTTATTCCCGATGTAGTCTATTCTACATCAAAGTTCTACGGCCGTTTAATTAGCAATACAAATTGTTTTAATGAATGTGAAAAAGAATGATGAATACTTCGAATATTATTGCAAATTCGTTCAGATCTACCATTATGAATTTTCAAAGATAAATTTTAAAAACTGAAAAAAAACTAGTCAAACTACATTGAGCTGAATATAGTCATACGAACAAAAGAAGACATTCAATACGATCACAATTGTAAATACGTATGTTTTTATACATACCAATTCAAGATATTGGTGTCGTAACACATGATCAAATGTACATTTTGTCGTCAAGGTATGATAATTTAATGATCATCTGTTGTATCATTCTTTGTATTCTAGGTGCAATACCACCATTGATTTTCCCCTATTAGTCTTTGTTAAATTTGCACTTTTCAAAAAATTGTGCAGAATTTATCTTTGTTTCAAATATAGAAATACTTGGCATGAGTAAAATTTTATCATGTCCAGTACTATAGAAAAAATTCACATTACATTTCATTGCAGTTAAGAAAATAACCATCACTTGAAGTAAACCAATCAAATGTTCCCCCTTTTTTTAACCTGTGTACAAGCTTTAGTAACCATGTAACCTCAAGTTTCCAAAATATTCTATAGAAACCCCAAATAAAAAAATAATGGTGCTTCGAAATAACCAAGATATATGTTTAAGACCCAGAAATGTTTTACTGCAATGAAATGTAGGATCAATTACCTACAACTGTCAAATTCAAGGGAATATTTTTTTTCGACCTATTTTCGTATGCAACCGGATGTGACGTACTATGATTTGGTGGTATTACACCTAAAGAAGACTTTTTTGTTAAATAAACTGAATGTGACTTTTTTCCTTTGTAATACTGGTTATTTCAAGCATTCCTGTCAAGTTTTGTCATAATCTGTTCAATAGTTTGAGTATGAGTAAAATCTAGTATAATGTAAGACGACATCTACAGCGATTCGAGAAAAATTTCTTTCAAAAATCAAAACCAAGCCGTAACGTTAAAAAATGTGATGTTTCTAATAATTCAACATTTTGAAACCCAAGCATGTCCATGCTGAACTATGATTAATAAAACTTAAACGATTCACAATTTCCCCAGAACTGAGTCAATAGAAAGTGACATGTACAAATATGTATACGGAAATACAAAAAAATAATAATGGAAAATGAATTTTGAAATTGTTTCTAGCTTTTGACTCTATATCTGATATTTTTACTGAACAGTTTGATAACAGTACCTATAAGATATTGTTAGGTAACAACTGATAACAAAAAGTCTCAACCGCAGCAGTTCTCAGACCGACCCCCATCGACACATTTGCCCATATGGTCTGATCATCGATATCAAAATCGTCTGCACAGAAAGCAAACTTTCAACTATACGTTATTGTTCGTCTGCCTGTTAAAGCGAATAACTATTCTTGCCATACTCTGAGTAAAATACGATATGGGATATGTGTCCATGAAACAGCAGTACACAAGCAAAAATATACGAAGGACATCCATAGGATAGCATGGAGTCTTAAACAAAAGAGAAGTGAAATCTACATCGTTCTTGGTCTACAACTGTCGTGAATATTAACAGAAAACAATGCATTAGCACCCAATTCTCCTAATTGAGAAAACATTAAGCTATGACATATTTATTTCAACAATTGTCATAGTTTTAGCTCTTGGTTGCCGTATTTTCTGTGCATATATGTTTTGACTTTGTATAATGAACTATTACTTCAGGGACTGCATCAAACTTATGGGGGTCAACACGGAAAATCTTCCACATGTCATTATCTTGTGAGCGTTCTCGTATTTTGACTTAGTAGAACTTTTATGGTCTGATTTCCTTTTCAACCAAAGATGAAGACCTGGATTTTCCGTCACTGTATTGGATACCTAAATTACATAAGTGTCCTTACAAACAACGTTATATTGCTAGATCTTCCATGTGCTCGACGAAACATCGTTCTAAATAATTAATAATTCAATTTTATCAACAATCAAAGCCTGGCTTCAAAGTTATTGTGAAACTACCTATTCTAGATGCGGTTTGAATTAGATGTGGATGCTAAAAAAATCCAAAGATCTATTAGAGTATATACAATCTAAGACTATTTTATCTTGTAGTAGCATTAAAACATTTGACTTTCCTACCCTTACACAATCATTCCCCATTCAAACTAAAAGACAAATTAAAAGTGTTCGTTCTGCTTTGTGCTTTTGTTTTTGTTTCATAATGTTTGAATGTACAATTATTAGATAAATATTATTCACCATCTTTATAATAATACTAATAGTAATTCTAACTTTCAAACTTATATTTATAACCTCTGGTGAAATTCGATGCATTATATATTTTTTTTTTTTATTTTTAATATACTATCCATTTGTATGCTAACACTTAGGGCAGGGTAAGGAAATCATAGCTAAGATAGTCCTTAGATAGCTTCGAGGTGCATGCTGAGACATATCGTAAGTCGGTCCTAACATTATCCTAATTTATTTCTAAGATAGGTCTTAGGTCAGACTCGATAGACAGGCCCCGAGTCTAAGGTCCCATTAATGATCTCGACTTTATTTGTATTCAAACAACATTTGTGATAACAGATAACTTTTTTCATAATGTTGATCAAGTTTGGGTTTTTTTCAATAAGGACATTACTTGGCGTTTTTAAAAAGGACACAAGCTAGACATTTTTGGGAGTGCAGTGACGTCATATGGACACGTTTAGGGGATGGAACACGTTTGAGATGAATGACACGTTTCTGAGTGTTACACATTTAATAGAAATTCTTTCAATTCTGGGTAATTTTAAGGATATAACAGTACTATCATTTCAGGAGAAGATTACAATAACATTTCAACATGTAAGGTTAGACGTAAAAAAAAAAGAAACAATATGTGTTTATCATATCAAACACATGAGTGTACTTTACTTGTCTACTTCTTTTTACAAACATACTAAACAAAACAAAATAAAGAACAAAATTTAACCCATCTTGGCTTGTGCAGAAAAACGTCGTTAACGTTACGTCACATTACAAACGAGTTGATTTCTATACTGAATTTAGAGTCCTTGTGCTTTTACTACAAAACCACGTATGAAATAACACTTAAAGTTTTTCGCTAAAACATGAGAATTTATTATATATATTCGACAATGAGAAGTTTTGGTAATATTTGCATATAATTACTTCATCTCTGTCTTTACAACGTCCGGTCAGAATAAGGACGATAAATCAAATGCTTCGTGTAAGGAGAATGTCACGCTCTCTGCACATTAGGAACACTTGCGACAACTCTTTGTGGGGTCCGTAGTGGGCTTGTTGCAAGGTATTCTGTCTCTATTCAATTTTACTCTAGTGGCAGTCCAAATTTTCTCGCCCTTCATCCCGGACGGCCTCGATTACAGGACCTACCTATTGCATCTATTGTGAATTTGTTCTCGTCCTAAACATGCATGAAAAATATGCCACTGAAAGTTTATCAAACCCCAATCAATCAATCAATCAATCAATATTAACCACTTTTTTATATATCAATATTCAGATTGCACCATCGGATATGATTATGACAGGCAGACGAATAGTGGGTCTCTGAACAAAAGACCTGGACTGTTTCACGTGAAAAATGCAAAGAAGATGGTGCCGATTTCATTTCAATTTCTATACTACAGAAACGGCGTTTTGTTGTCAATTATTGTGAAGATAGTATGTTTTTGAATACTTCATTTTTACTTTATTTTTTATCAAAACAACTTTTGTGTACATGCAAGTGTATATAGATAGGTTAATGCAAAGTTAAGTAAAATATAATAAATATTACAAATCAAAATAAAGATTTAAAGAGACAGCAATGTTAATGTAATATAGAAATATAGATGTTGTTTTTTACAGAACCAGTATCTGCAATTGACCGCAAGGTCTAAGTTGACAACGCAGAAGACACAGGTTTTGAACAATTTGCCTTTTCAGAATCTAAAAAGTAAAATCACAAAAATACTGAACTCCGAGGAAAATTCAAAACGGAAAGTCCCTAATCAAATGGCAAAATCGAATGATAAAACACATCAAACGAATGAACAACAACTGTAATATTCCTGTTTTGGACTATGGGTAATCTGATTGTTCGTTCACCAAAATGATAATAACGTTACGTCATTGGTTGAATTTCCATTGTTTAGGACGTGTTTAACCAGACATAACGTTTTGTTTTACGCTTTTGAAAATATTACCCAGAATGTATTAGATTCTGAAACGGCGAACTATGACTCAAACGAGCAAAGTCTTACAACAGCGGTTGATTAAAACTTAGGTTATTTATGGTTTACCATTTCTTTTGGATGCAACATGCAGAGCAAGATCTGCTTACCCTTCCAAAGCACTTGAGATCACCATCAATTTTTCATGGGGTTCGTGTTGATCAGTCTTTAGTTTTCTATGTTGTGTTTTGTGTACTATTGTTTGTCTGTTGGTCTTTTTCTTTTTTATCCATGGCCTTGTCAGTTTATTTTCGACTTATGAGTTTGATTGTCCCTTTGGTATCCTTCGCCTCTGTTTTAGTTATTCGAATAATTGTTAAAATCAGATAACACGTTTCCACGCAAGAAATCTAATTAATGACCAGTGCGTGAGAGGATGTTATTTTTTTAATTGGTCAATGATCTTTAAGGATAACCACGAGTTCACATGGACAAACCATGTATACAATGCATCACCTTTTGATTTGTTAACTTGTTATTCTAATCAATTTGTGTGAAATTTAAATTCACATCCGCATACCTACTTTTATTCTATCTTCAGCAGTAAATATGTGAACATGAAAAGGGACAGTTTTTTTTCTGCCAACCTTTGCTATTTTTATTTATTCATTCATTCAATTGATATGATTTAAGTTGAAGTAATTTCGAATTAATTAATATGTATTATGATTGCATATCAATCATAATTTTTTTATGTCAAATGTTTTATTTGCAAATTTGATTTTTTTTGATTTTATGATTTTGAGTAAATGACCTTTTTTCGTCAATATTGTTGTTATATCATATAGTAAATCAAGCTCAGTCTCTTGACTGTTGTTTATATTTTTATGTTTGTGGTATCTGTTTGTCAGTCTAAAATATATTTTCAAAGAACCATTTAGTGTATCAACTTAGTTTAGTGTTTATTTACTTAGAAAGTTCGTATCAGATACCGTGCGCCAGAAGCGCGTTTCGTCTACAAAAGACTCATCAGCGACGTAAAAGCCAAAGCCAACGAAAATTAAATTTGGTAATTTATTGCTTGTCTGCTAAGCATTCTACCCGACATAGTTTTACGGTGCGTATTACTGTGTGTTTGTTTATTCTACATTGGCTAGAGGTATAGGGGGAGGGTTGAGATCTCACAAAACATGTTTAACCCGCCTCATTTTTACGTCTGTCGAAAGTCATACATTTTTGCTTTGGGGCCAGCTAAAGCCCACCTCCGGGTGCGGGAATTTCTCGCTGTGTTGAAGACCCATTGGTAGCCTTGGGCTGTTTTATGCTTTTTTTGTCGGGTTGTTGTCTCTTTGACACATTCTCAATTTCATAGAGTAGGAATAATGTGTCTCACTGAAGAATGTGAATGAAAATTCTTGCAAAGGACAACTACCTTGCAAGATACACAACATGTTGAAAATCCAATTCATCCGGTCCGTCATTCTAATACAAATCACAAACGAGTTCTTTTGCTGATTATTATCTTATTAAAATGTTCCAGCCGATCTCAGAACATATAGAATTATACTAACCTTTACAGTTCTATTTCTACGTAAAGTCGAAACTTTAAATTAAAAAAAATATCAATTTTACCCTCAAAATATGAAAATTTCCTTTTTTATTACAGTAAAATGTTTGTTCTTTTACACTGACATTTGAATATCTTACAGTTTTGAAGCATAAACGATTTTAGAAATCAAAAACATTTTGTTCTATTGTTTAAAAAAAATGGAAGATCAATAGCTGAAATAGTCTGGCAAAATAATAGTTACAGCCCGTTTTACCAAAAGAGCACCTATATATTATTTAAAATTTACGACGTTATTGAAGCAGTTTTGTGTGATTTGGTTTAGATTTACTTGCAAGTGTACATGTTAACCATGTGCACAAAGCTTTACATGTATGTGAATATTTATATTGTAGCAAAAGTATAAAAAAAAAATTCCATGGCGATCTATTGATCTTCTCGGTTCAAATTCTACATAAGAAAGATGACCTTATATGGTTTCCGATATTGATTAAACACCTTTTGGTCATTTATCACTTACAAGGCTTTCGAATATTAAAATCTGAGAGTTCTCATACATTTGATTGCCATATTTTGATTTGGATAGACCAATTTTATAGAATTAAAATGATATGCGTTTATTATTCTACAAGGATATCAGTCGAAAGCAAGAAAATAATAAAAAAAAACAAATATAAAGATTTAATTTTTGCACTGTTAACATATCAAAAATCAAAATATATACGGCAAACATAGAAAATTATAAATCATTCATGTAAAAAGTTGGGTAGCTGTTCGTTATATTTTCTTATTATTGGATGGTAATTAGCTATACAAATCAGCTATTTCGTTTTAATATGATAACAGAACAAAACTTTAAATGATTGTTCTTTCAATCCCGACATTTAATAGCAGTAGTGTCACGTACTACTGCAAGTAGTCAATAGGAAAAATAAAATTTGCTGATTTTGTTTGTTATCTTTTGCACATATATGTATATCGATTATTCGATGAAACTTTGTAAAAAAAAGTTTATAGAAAAATGGATATATTAAAAAACAAATGCGAATTTGCCATTTAATTATCATATAATTAAATATATGCAGTTAATACTTTATTCATTTGAATACACATTAATTTAACACTAATAATGATTTTCCCTTTCTTTCGGAATTTGTACATAAATTATAAAGGCCTTCCGGTGAATACTTTTATTATCAACGATTTAATTCTGATTTTTGTTCTTTTATTCTGCATTACTAAATGTTTTTTTAGAAATATAATGACATGAATGATAATCATTAAAACGTAAAACTGCAACGCCATTTCATCGATCAGTAATATAAAGCAGAAAAGTTGGCACTTTGATAAGTAAAAAACATCCCCATTAAAAGAATTTGTCACCAACCGTGCAGATGGATTATACATAGTTATAGCAAATATAAATAATGCATTTGGTTTTATGTCGAAAAACTATTTGTTAGTGGTCTATTTACATTACTACCATTCAACTAATCAAACGTTTAACAAACAACCGTATAAACATCGGCATATATTTACAAGTTAGTTACTATTTCGCTCCATGACATTGTGTGTCAGGCTGTGTGGATAACTAGACTTTGACCCCACTAATCGTTTAAACGTACACTTAAATTGCTATATTATCATTTGAATTAACATTTGATTAAAACTAATAGTGCCATAAATATATATATATTGATTTTAGTATAAATGCCTATAAATAACAACATACAACTGTTACATACAAATCTATATGAGTGTGGATAAATCAGTAAAAAGATTAATACAATTACACAAATGAAACTATAAATTGCCCTACAATGTTATTTAAAAACACTATTTAGTATATAAATATTAAAAAGTTAAAAATATTCACAATGCGATAAAAAGATAAACGCAATATATCGCTAGACAAACTAGCATAACCGAGCGTGTATCTATCTTTTGCCGCTCATTGTACGTAGAAATTTGCTGCCTAATAAATAAATTCAAAATTTGGATGAAGTTCAATATTATTTACTTAATTACGAAATCTTTGTTGAAGTAAGGTAAGTTTGCAACGATCATTGGCCAGTATTACAGAGGTACTAAGGACGATGCTACATTGCCAATTATTCTTAATCTTTTCTCTTCTTTATTTTTTAAGAAGACTATCAGGTTCTAAAGTATGTAGCTTGTGGATCAAAAGTTTTTCTTCTCCTTCTCGCTGTAGTGTCCCACTTAGTGTTCATTTTCATAATTTGAAAAGTAACATTATCAAAAGGATGTTTCTTTGAACGAAAATGTCTTGTGATCGATAATCATTTAACAACAAAATGAATATGTCCATTGTTTCTCCAACGTAGTGAATGCCACAGGTGTGACATGTTGATACATACATTGAGTTCTCTGTTTTACAGTTGGAATTTACGTAGATGGGATAACATTGTTTTGTAAAGGAGCTGGTGAAATGACTGATAGTTTCGACAGCTTTACAAAATTAACGATTCCTTCTCCGACATTTTGCATATGAGACGGAGCAATTTTTGTGCCCATACTAGTGCCGTTTATCTGTTGATTTTAAATCAGTCTGTGATTTTGATTTTAGTATATATATCTATGCACACGTATAAAAATTGCAGTGTTTATCCAACGCAATCATAGGTTTGAACGTTGTTTTCAATTTAGACTTGTTTATATTTTTTCGTTTGGGCTTGCATTATATTTGCTTTCGGGTTTATATGATCCGTTCATCCTATTTTGACTCTTCTAAATTCAAGAGTCTATCCTAAATCTGGATATGGTGTACAAAAACCTTTGCACCTTTTGTTTGCGGTATACCATCTATCCGCAAGTTTATTGTTTTCTGTTTAGTATATAATTTATAATTTAGATCCATTTATCACATCAGTGATCCGTTTATTTGGCAATCGCCAATGGCAGTCAGCAGGGTTTAAGAACATTAAAACCGCAATTTTTATACGTGTGCATGCAAAACAAATTTCTTGGTAGAGGGGTCTAAATACAGCAAAAACAACAATTTTCAAAAGAGCAAAAAAGTGAAAAAGTATATTTTAACAAAACGCATTTGACTAACAGGTCAAACAACGGATGTTCTTAAACCCTGCTGACTGCCATTGGCGATTGCCAAATAAACGGATCACCAGATGTAACAAAATGGATCTTAACCATTAATTTAATACCAAACAGAAAACAATAAACTTGCGGAAAAGATGGTATACTGCAATTTAGTCAGACGTCAGTCGCTACCCTGATATACCCTTTCTTTTTCGGGTTATTAATACGGATAGCGTTTGACATCTTTAGCCGAACAGATGTATCATTTTTACATAATTTAATTCATTGTATGCTGGTTCATATTCTGGACGCCAGTCTTTGCTCCTTTCTAATATAATTCACAAACAAAAAAACAAATATGAAGCTTAGAAATGGAAAAATATTAAATACTAAACTCGTTCAAAGGGTATCTACACGTCTCAATCTTCAAAATCGCTTATCTAAAAATACTACCATCGCTAACATTTTTAACAATAAAAATCGTGGTTACCCTTCTATCGATAAGTGTCATGCCAAAAAATGACTTACATGTCCCCGTCTTTCCACCAACAATACGGTAAGGTCCACGTTTAATGGTCGCACATTTTCTTTTAATTTTGAAACTGATATAACTTGAAAAACAAACATTATTATTTATTTACTCACATGAAACAAACCGGGATGCGGTATTCAGTACGTAGGTGAAACTGGACGATATTTATCTAAACGCACTCAAGAACATCTGTATCGTTTTAAAAGACCCAATAAATTCAAAAGTATCATTTATCAACACCTTAAGAAGCACAATCATCCTATTAAATATTTAGCAGTTCAACCTTTAGAAGTAGTAAATAAGCAACCTGGTGAATCTCATTCAAAGTTTGTACGATCATGGAAAATAATTGAATTAAATTGGATTAAAAAATTACAGACAGTCTACCCTCTTGGTCTTAATGATAATATCATGGGAATTGGTAATATATCAAGAACCGATTCTGTTAACATTTTGGATATAGTTTCTAAAACTGTTCGTAAAAACCGTTCTCATGGTCGTAGGAAAAATCGCAATCAAAGAAAATTTCGGACCAATCATACCAATATTTCGGACATAATTTCTATTTCAAAAAACAACGGCAGACATTATCTGTTAACAAAGCTCTGTTTATTACCGGTTAATAAGTTAAATAAAATTTTAGAAGATTGCAACACAATTTCATATAGCAGTCCTAAGTATGAAATCGTTCAAATTATAATGGCATATTGTTATTCTAAACTGTTTCCCAAAATTGATCGCCCTGAAGATCATAAAAAACAGTTTATTAAAATAAAGTATGTTAATAAAGGTTTTGATTTTGTAAATATTGCCGGTATTTTTAACGACCATTCTGTTAAAGAAAAAATTCCGGGATATTTTGATAATACTGAGCTCCCTCTTATTTGTTATATTTACAAGAAATCTACCCGGAAATTTGTGTTTAATTATAGTCAATTGTGTAAAGATGTTAATATCAGTGAAAATACACCTACTTCATGTAATTGCAGTAATTCCGAATACATTTATGGACCCATTTCCCATGTTATAACAGGAGATCTTAACATCGTTCAAGACCGAGAGTTAAAATCATTCCTCAGTAAAGGACCTAAATATCGTCCCCCGTCAATTATTAATTGGAATGAGTGTCGTAATATCATCCACGACTCACTCCATACTTACTGTTTGAAATGGATAAAACGGGAAAAAGCTGACAAAAAATCTTTGGACTCTTTTTTTAATTCAGTAATGAACATAGTTGATATACGTATTCAACATTTTAAAGAACATTTTACTCTTAACAATAACCACAATAAACCTATTTCTCGTATCAAACATAAACTAAAAGAACTAGCCAACGAATTTGTTTTTGTCCCGGCCGATAAAGCTGCTAATAATATTATTATTGTTTGACGTAAATTTTACATTGAGGTTCTGAAAAAAGAAATCACCAATTCACCAACATTCCAACTGACTCCATTTTCAGAAAACGACATCTGTAACAAACATAAACTTTTAGCTACCGCTTTACAAGCAGAACCAAATACAATGAAAGTCCCAACTATGTATTGGCTTCCGAAGCTACACAAAACACCTTACAAATATAGATTTATTTCGTCTTCAAGCCATTGTTCCACTACTAAATTGTCTATTCTTCTTACCAGTACACTTGGTACAATCAAAAACCTGATAATAAATTGTTCAAATAAGGCCTTCGAAAATAGTGGAATTAATTACTTTTGGAGTGTCAAGAACTCGTTGGAAGTACTTGATAAATTACATGCATATATTGGTGATTTTGAATCTGTTCAAAGTTTTGAAATTTCTACCCTATATACCACATTGCCTCACATTCTCATTAAGAAAAAATTCACACACCTAATTAAATGGGCATTTAAAAAGTCAGAATGTGAATATATATGTTCAAACTCTTTTAGGTCATTTTTTAGTAGCAATAAACAAAAAAACTATGTCAATTGGACATGTTTTGATACTATATATGCCCTTGAATTTTTACTAGATAACATTTTTGTTCGCTTTGGAGATTCCGTATATCGTCAGGTTATCGGAATTCCAATGGGGACTAACTGTGCATCACTTATTGCGGACTTTTTTTGTATTGCTATGAGTTACAATTTAAGACAAAAATAAGCAAAGACCCATCGAAACAACATCTGATACACAAATTTAATAATACTTTTAGATATTTGGATGATATTTTGGCTCTCAATAATGACGACTTCAGTATGTATACTAAAGAAATTTATCCTGTTGAACTTACTTTAAATAAAGCTAATACTTACAATGACCACTGCCCTTTCCTCGATCTTGATATCTATATCATTAATGGAAAGCTTAATACTAAAATATATGATAAAAGAGATGATTTTTCATTTCCTATCGTTAATTATCCATTTTTAGATGGTGACGTTCCCATGTCACCATCTTACGGTGTTTATATATCTCAACTTGTACGATTCGCTCGTGTATGTAACAATGTTTTAGATTTTAACGAGAGAAATTTATGTATTACTGAAAAATTATTACATCAGGGTTTTCGATATCACAAACTAGTCAAAACATTTACTAAATTTTATCATCGGTATGAGGACATCATTCGTAAATATAGCTCAACATGCAGACTTCTTATACGTTCAGGTATTTCACATCCAATGTTTTATGGAAATATTCTTTATAAAGCACAAAATTGTCAGTATTCACCTCTGAAGCTAACAAAACCTTTAAATAGACTTATTAAGAAGGGATATAGTTACGATACTGTTGTCAGGTCATTAAAGATTGCATATTTTGGCGTTAATATTGATTCACTTATAGGGTCTTTGCATCGGCACTAAACACAATTATTTAAAAACCAGTTGTTGGCATGACACGGGTTATGTTCTTCTCATATATGTTATGATGGTATGATACTAAACCCCTAACGGGAAGGATTGTGCCTGATATTCATATGATGAAGACATAATCTTTCAATCAGTTTAATTGAAGTCTGGAGCTGGCATGTCAGTTAACTGCTAGTAGTCTGTTGTTATTTATGTATTATTGTCATTTTGTTTATTTTCTTTGGTTACATCTTCTGACATCAGACTCGGACTTCTCTTGAACTGTATTTTAATGTGCGTATTGTTATGCGTTTACTTTTCTACATTGGCTAGAGGTTTAGGGGGAGGGTTGAGATCTCATAAACATGTTTAACCCCGCCGCATTTTTGCGCCTGTCCCAAGTCAGGAGCCTCTAGCCTTTGTTAGTCTTGTATTATTTTTAATTTTAGTTTCTTGTGTACAATTTGGAGTTTAGTATGGCGTTCATTATCACTGAACTAGTATATATATTTGTTTAGGGGCCAGCTGAAGGACGCCTCCAGGTGCGGGAATTTCTCGCTGCATTGAAGACCTGTTGGTGACCTTCTGCTGTTGTCTGTTCTATGGTCGGGTTGTTGTCTCTTTGACACATTCCCCATTTCCATTCTCAATTTTATGCAAACATGAGGTATAAAAATTTGTACACCATATCCGGATTTCGACAATTAATGTCTCTCCAGTGATGTTAGGAATCGAAACGGTATTTGGAAGGCCATATAAATTACCTCAATTTAAGATAGACTCTTGAATTTTGAAGAGTCAAAATAGGATGAACGGATCATATAAACTCGAAGGCAGATATAATACAAGCCCAAACGAAAAAAATATAAACAAGTCTAAATATATATATATAAGTCTTACCTATGTCCAACCTCAAATATGTTACCTTTCCTCAGATATCTGTCCCATGACGTCATGAAACTGAAATCTGTGACCCTTTGGCAAACCTTGAAATTGAGTCCTATGACGTTTGTAACTCAAATCTTTGTTTATTAAAATCCGTGTCCGTTTTATAATTTGGTCTTTCAGTAATGCGACGTGAATTTGGACAGGCAATTGGGTTAAAAGACTCAACTCTCATCTAACCTGGGGCTTTCGTGAATTAACAAAACATAGGAATAAGCTGTATAAATCACTTTGTAAGGGCATGTGTCTTCAACTCGTTCCAAAGCACAAGAAGACAAAAAACATAAGACACAAAGAACCGATCTAAAAGTACTAATTGTCTATTTTGCTGTCAATGTTTTGCTACTTATTTAACGCATCCAGAAAACGTATGTAAATAATGTGTCTGTGTCGTGTATGTATTGAGAAATAACTAATTTTTATTTAAGTAAGCTTTCACTACCCTTTCGTTGATTTACAAAAGAATAAAATAAAAAAAGACTAAATATTTGTCTCATCGGCAATCATATCACATCTTCTCACTCTTATATTGATGATCAGGTTAATTTCTGATGTTTTGACATTTCTTTTATTGGGAGAAACTGTAAACCCCAATGTACATAGTTCAACACACATTAATTTTTCAATGATCTTAACTGACATCGATTTAATTCGAACATAAAAATCGTATTGATGTCCTTGACAAGAAAAATCATTCCTCAATGATATATAGATAATTCTGAAGCCAACATATTGGACATTGATGGAAGGAACACAGATCTGAGAAATGAAGGGCATGTATTTGTGACGTCTGTGGTGCAAAAACAAATAGGACACGTATCTAAAGAAAGGACACAGATCTAGATTTGAAGCTGGACATAGATTCGAGGGCTACATATATTTGTTTCAGTTGACCAACTGAGCATTTAGAAGTTATTCTTAAAGTATTATTAAACTTCAATAGAAATAGAAATCATGAATAAACATACATCATTTTTGATGTTATGTAGAATCCTAGGTACTTCTTACTTTCTTATGAGATTATATATAGAAAAGAGACGGAAGATATTAACGAGAAATTCAAATTTATATGTTAAAGACGAATTGACAAAATAACGTAAACATACCAGTAGAACAAACAACAGTCTACAAAAAACAACACAGAAAACTACCAACTTGTCAACACGACACCCACCATTAAATAAGGATGAAATGCAGCCATGTACAAGTCTTTATACCGTAATATGCATGTACATAGTTTGAAGCACCACAAAAATAATTTGTATTTTTATAAAGTAGTAATCACTACAAATGAAAATAAACGATAACAATTTTATTGCACCTGATGATATCTATGTACGATATGACTCCTATATATTATTTTGTTGGAGCCATAATTTCAACCTCTCATGCTCGTTTGTCGCATTGATTAAAGCGACTTACAGATGTTATCAAAGGATTTATATTTTAATTTAAACCAACACGACATGTCCGACTGGTTCAAAATAACTTGAATCTATGCTTGTAGTGTAAGGAGTTTTGTGTTAAACACCTGTTGTTTGTTGTTTTTTGTTTTTGTTTTTGTTTTTATTATTATTATCTTTAATGTGAATATTATTGCGTTAAGTCATATAACCTTTTTATGTCTGCATGTATTCAAATTGTCACGGTCCTTTGTATAAAAAAACTATTCAAAATTGAAAGCGTCACTTTCTGTCATGATAATAGGTCCGAGTTTTAATATGTGTCTATGAAGTGAGAATTTAGTACTGTCTACTTTTGCATCTACTTATTTTCTGTACTGTTGTATTATAACCAAGTTTGTAAAATCAGGTGTATGCGTGAGTAAATTAAAGGCTGAAGTTAGACGAACAAGAACGAGAGACCGTTAGGAGGCCCCGGATTTTTCTTCTGGTTCTTTGATGGGGTTGTTTTTTTTTCAAAATAATAGTCTTTTGTTGTTTGTTTTGACATTAGTTTTTAAGAGCAATGGTTCTTTCTTTCCAACGGTTGACTGGGGTATAGAAATATGGTCGCTCTGGGTGTTTTTTTCAACCGGCACATAAAAACTTGCCAAAGGGGCATTGTCCGTTTGGCTGTCCGGGATGTACAAGTTCGCAGCCACGTCTGGTCAGAATGTGGACGTCAAATCCCATGCCTCGTGCAGAGAGAGAGAGCCACACACTCTACACGTTAAGAACCATTACAACAACTCTTTTAGGGGTCCATAGTTAGCATGTTTCAAGGCAAACAATCTGTCAATATCCAACATACTCTTAATGTCCATTTACATTCCAAATGTCCCCGATCTTCATTCCAAATTACCTCTATTACAGGCCATGCCTATTGTATTTTTTGTTAATTTGTTTTCGTCCTGAACATACATGAAATATTTTGCACTGGACGCTAAGCAACCAACAATCAATCAATACATCCTTTTTATGGACATTACACTTATCATATTTCGAAACTCATACTATATTTCAGAAGCAATTATTGTAAATGTAAATAATATCTTTTAAATTATTGCGTTCGAAACGGTATTTCTTTAATGTCTAATTCAAATGTTTTATAAGGGTTAAAACTTATCAATTGAACCACCAAGGGTAAAGAGGGATTATAAATATGGTAACTCTTGGTCTACTTTCGATCGGCAGTAAAACTCCTGCCAAAGTGGGTTGTCCGTTTTACTGTGCGGGAAGTACAGTACTGTACACATCTCTATGAGGTGGCTGTATGTGGCCTGTTACAAGTCAAAATTTCTGTCCATATCCAATATACGTCCATTTTCCAATGACATTCCAGATTTTCCAACCTTCATCCCGAACAGCCTCAATTACAGGACATACCTATTTTTCTTTTTCTATGTGTTCTCGTCCTGAGCATACATGAAATAATTGTCACTGGATGTTATAAATCAGGCCGTTGGTTTTCTCGTTTCAATTGTTTTACATTTGTCATTTGGGGCCTTATATGGCTTGCTGTGTAGTATGGAATTTGTTCATTCTTGACGACCGTGTCGTGGCCTATAGTTGCTTACTTCTACGTCATTTGGTCTCTAGTGGAGAGTTATCTCATTTGCATTCTTACTATATTTTCTGATTTCTATTTTTAAACAATAGGGTTATACTGATAACCAAAAAGTTGGTTTAACCATTGCATGATGAAGGGATATGCAAGGATTAGTGAAACAGTTTTTCTTGTTTTCAATCAAACAATTCTATTCAAAGGCTGCAACGATTACGAGAAAGTAGATTTAAGATACAAATATGTGTTTGCGAGAATATTATTTTATAACTGGTTCTATTGATATTGTGAATCATTGTTCGTTAAAATAAAGACCAGAAGATAATACATTGATATCCACTTTTAATAAAACAGAAATTAAAATAAAAAAAAATCATTATTACAGCAATATAATTGTCAACATACACGAATCTATAATCCCACAATGCATAATGCTATAGTATGAAAGTAACAATCCCAAAATACATTACTAAATAGCCTGATGTTGCTTTTGTCTATAAATAGATGTAAAATGTATTTGATATTTTGTGTATAATTAATATGCATTTTATATAAATTATGCCACCAAAACTAGATAACAATGTTCTTTTTTACACAAAAAGTAAAATTGAAGAAGCATTGAATAACACATATAAAGAAATAATTTAAACAATCTTATATAAGAAGCAACTAATTTGTTCTTGCAGAGTCCCACCGATCCATGTTCAACATATATTTAGTCTTTAATATAGTTGTCTTCAGCGATTTCTTCTCCACTTTCCTTTTTTTGCTTTCTTCCATTCTATTGAGAAAAAAGTAATTAATATATAATTTCCAACTAGTACATGTAGGTATTTTTTTGTAACATTTAAATGCACTTTTATCACCTGAATGTAAACAACGCAAAAAAAAACTCTATGAATCATGTGGATGCAGACACAAAGAGGGAAAATATAGATCACAACAGTTGCAGTTAAAAAAAGATCCGAATAAAGTAAACGTGGATATATGCCTCCAAATATAAGATCATGAAAGTTTCATTTAATAATAATTACCTGATTTTTGTCTGATTCTTTACATGATTCTGTAAAGACAATACATTTAATCAAAGTAGCAATACATGTTATATGAAAGAAAGAACAAAATACAGTAGAAAAAAAAACGTGTTGTCAAAATGAAATTAAAAAAGACCATTTTCAAAATACATTTTACATTCAGTCGTTGCTTACACAATGTACACGGTTTTGTAATTTTATGTGATGCTGACACTCTAGTTTTATAACTACATTTTGATATGTAATGGTATTCAGTATAGAGTTTTATATTCACTACATTCATAGTCTGTAGCAAATTGTAAGTTTATATTTCAAAACCAGGCAAACATAGTTATTACCTGATCAAAATAATTTGTAAAAGAGAGGCGAAAGATAACAAAAGGACATCAAACTCATAACTCGAAACAAAACTAACAACGCCATGACTAAAAATAAAAGGACCAACAGACAAACAAAAGTACACAAAATACAACATAAAAAACGGGGGCTGATCTCAGGTGCCCCGGAAGGGTAAGCAGATCCTGATCTACATGCGACAGCTATCGTGTTGCTCATGTTAGTACAAACCCGGTAATAAATCTAATACGGTACGTCACATTTGTGGAAAAGGGGACGGGATGCTTTAATTAAACAATGTTCTATGCTAAACATATGTTATAAAACTATCAGTTTGTCGACAAGTCTCATTAACATTGGACATGCTATTGAGATACCCATTTCTGCCTTTTGAAACCCAGTTCTAAATTATACAACATGATACAATACAATGTATTAACAAAAATAGTGATGGCAATTGCTTCGAGTCTATTTCCTCGATATTTTGGAACCCTATTCTGTCCTTAAATTTAGTACTTATTTGACCTATATTTTTGTCTATTTGCATGTAAATAAGGATTAGGTTTAAGGCAAAATACAAACACAGGATAATCTATCATCTAATAGTCACTCGCAATCTGCGAAACTTGTTTGAAAATTGTGTTAATGCAGCATGAAGAAACCACATTTTCTGCATGTTTTTCGAAGTCTACAAAATCTTTTATTATAAATAACAAAATACAATAAACGTCATTTAATGTAGATTTTCTGTATACCGCCATCTTGGATTGTAAAATAGCAGTACACAATCGGCCTAGTTCTTTGCCTAAATCTGCAAATTTTGAGACAGATCTGCGATTGATGTGTTAGACTGTGTATTTGTATAAAGAAAAATATTTGATTTATTGCATTATCTTAAATGTTTTAACAAATACCAAATATTTGTGTTTATAGAATCAATTCTTCAACTTAGCCATTTAAGAGGAGATAACTCTTATAGTGAAAATTATATACTGATATGATAGTGATTTTTTTTAAATTTTTTTTTGTAGCAAGAAAACAAGTTTGGTGATACCATTTTTTCTTTTAATTTTCTTAAAGCATATTATAAAACCTATTTTTTATATTTTATTTCAAAATAAAATCTCATAGATTTCTTTTTTTTCACAAAAAGTGTGTTTTTTTATGAACAATCTTCATACTTCACATGAATGTTTAATTTACTGTCTGTAAGGCTGAAGCATTTTAGATATCTATATTTATAAGGATATGAATTTAAATCATCTTAACTTTTAAAATAAAAGTACCTCGACATTCTCCTAAGTTACAGATCATTGATTCCATAGAAGGTCCAACACAATATTTTCCATCGTCAGAAGGCTTAGGGCTATCACAGCTTCTTTTTCTATACCAAATACCATCCCCACATGAAACAGAGCAAGACGTAGTCGACCAGGATCCCCATTGCCCGTCAACTTTCATTAATAATACTAAGTTTTAATTATGTACGTTAACTATATTTCCCTCCGAAAAAAAATGAAAAGTTACATATGTTGGCCTCGAGCATTACTGTAAAGACATTCATTGTCGAAATTCGCATCTGGTGTATTGGTACCGTTAATGTTATTAAACAAGGTGATGTTTTACTATTGTTACTGCGTTTCATTTTAAAACCTGGTCACCGTTTTTCCTAGAAATTAACTGTGTTGACTTTTTAAAATGTTGTTAATCATAGACATTTTGAACAAAGGCCTGAGGTAAGAATCTTAAATAAAGTAATAAGTTTAACATCATAAAAATAAAACATGAAATTGATATAAAAAAGTATTTTCACCGTATAGTCAGTTTAGATTTCAAAGACTGTTTGCGGTTCAAATGCACGGAAAGGTTTGATACACTCATTCCGGAATTAACCAGAGTATGACTGTCTCATTTTTGTGAGCTGTTTTTCCGAAGCTATTTTTGTCGCACAGAAATTCGTTTCTTAGAGCCATGCTAATTGGTAATAATTGGTTCGAGCCGGAATAAATCATTCTGAAAATCACCAAAACCGTACATAGTGAGTGCTAGTTTGAGTCACAGTTGCGTATTTTACTACAGCGTAGCGTTGAAATATTAATAAAACAAAAACGGGTCGATCATTATCGAGTGAATGAAATACAAATGTGATGTTCGTTTGCATAGTTTCCGAAATAATTCTGTGTTACTTTCATTGTTTTGTCCTTACCAAATGACAGAATTCACAACTAACCCATTCGACTGTCAAATGAAAAATTCCATCCGTCTTTTTTAACAATTTTTTCAATATTCTGTTCATATTTGTAAGATCACTGTCTCAATTAGAAATTGAACGCATTTTATTCATATAAAGGTATTTTTTAGTCTCAAAATTTTCCAATCTCTAACTATTTTACCTGGACAACTTTTTAATTTACAATTTGAGTAGTCAGTACTATTGCCAACACAATATTGTCCGTCTTTAGATGGTAATGGGTTGTCACAACTTCTATTTCGAAATTTAAAACCATTGCCACAGGTGACTGAACATGGCGTAGTCCATCAGGATCCCCATTCGCCATCAACTTCAAAGACAAAACAAATCAATTTTCATAAAAAAAGTATGTGTATTAAATTCTACATTTGCGAAAAATGCAAAGGTTCAATTTTTTGCCTTTTTTATTCTTATTAATACCTAATATTTCAGGGCATACGAAACGGTTTTGATCCCACGGTGAAATTTTAAAAACAAAAATCAAGCTATTTTTCACCGTGTCGATCTATATATGTAATAAAAGTTATAAATTTATATGTTACTTTTAGATATACATTGGTTCAAAATTTTAGACATTTAGTAAAACTTTCAGATTCTAGGACATTTTTATCCTTGGACAGACATATCTAACTTGTTTGTTCCAAAAGATAAACACAAGCGGATTTTTGTAAACATATTTTGAATATCTTCCTTTCATGTGTGTGCTCTAAATTTATGTTACAATTCTTTTGAAATAATTCAGTTTGGTTATAAATTTTCCTGATTTTATAAAAGAAAACAAAACCGGCATTATTTGCTGTATATTTCATGTATTTATCCACTAAAAAAATCATGAGTGATTTGTCCATAAAAGTAGGTACAAATAAACTTCATACATAATCGAGCCAAATTTATTCTTAAAAATGAGGGTGTCGATGTAAAAGTTGTCAAGCTAATGATAAAAATCAGCCCAAAAATGCATCTTTTCTCGATGTGCGACAGTTTGACGTCGCGAAAAAGAACATTGTATGTTAGTGACGACATTACATCCCCTTAAACCGTATCGTATCCCCATAAGCTTTTTTGTGCCTTTAATTGAGGATTTAATAAATGTGGTAATAATTCTACAGTAGTCAAATATAGTTGATGACTGGTATTCCATTGAAAGCTTTGCATTACGCTTATATTTTAACCATACCTAACTTTTAACCATGTGACGAAACTATTGTTCAGCATTCTAGGCAGGCTACCATAATTATCAAAATTCTGGCAAATATGTATGAATATAAGGAACATACATGGATAAAAAGTAAAATAACAAAAATACCGAAGTCCAAAGAAAATTCAAAACGGAAAGTTTCTTATCAAAAGGCAAAATCAAAAGCTCAAACACATCAAAGGAAAGGAAAACAACTGTCATAATCCTGACTTGGTACATGTATTTCCTTATGTAGAAAATGGTGGATTAAACCTGATTGTATAGAAAGCTAAACCTTTGACTTGTATGACAGTCATATAACATTCCATTATATTGACAAAACAGACATGATACATGTAATAGGTAAAAATGTCAACAATTAGGATACAACAGTTAATATTGTGTTGTAATCTTAACCACATTAAAAAAAACAAAGAACTATTTAAACAAAGAAAAACAAACTGGCATATAGACACTCTATAGACTAAGTACATTAGCAAAAATGTAAGACAAGAATACAAAAATGAACATAGCATATGCGTAAATGAGCAAGCACGAAATCAATAACTGACAAATATTTGGTTGAAACAAATAGCCGAAATATTTATTTTTCGTATATTTTTCCGATTATTTTTGTTATCAATTTGATTTCGAGACTAAAATCTCAATGTTATAAGGATGTTCTGATAGTAGATTTAAATAACAAACGTCCTTTCTCGACCAAGCATTGAATTGCCTTGTTTTGAATTACAACTGCTAGGTTATCCTTTCCGTCGAGTGAATCTACAAAACCCTTCCACAAGGCGGTCTAATAGATGATAAGTACCATTTGTGGCTTTAATATGTACATATATTGATTTTGGTTACTTTTAAATTTCTTAATGTCCTATATTGCCTTTACCATTGATTATTGCGAATCAGTATGGTCTTTTCAGGACGAACACAATTAGTGAAATCGCAAAAAAAAAAATTATGCATGTTATGATTGATGTTCAGGACGAGAACAATTTCAAATAAATACAACAGGTAGGTCCTGTATTAGAAGCCGTCCGGGATGAAGGGCGGGGATATTTGGACTGACACTGGAAAATGAGGCTAAATTGGATTGAGACAGCAATTTTGCCCTGCAACAGACCACCTACGAACCCCTCAAGGAGTGTTTGCAAGGCTTTCTAACGTGCAGAGAGCGTAGCGCTCTCTCTATAGAGGCATCGGATTTAACGTCCCCATTCTGACCGGACGTGGCGGCATATTTGTACATCCCGGATTGCCCACGTAGGCAAGGGTTTTTACTGCCGGTCGGAATAAGACATGTAGTGACCATATTTCTATTCCACATTCACCCTTGCGGAAAAACAAAGAATTATGAGAATTGCAGATCAACCTACACTTTGTATAGCTAAATGATAGAGACTATTAGCTAACTATAGATCTTTTTACTTCGACGTAGGCAAAACATATCCTTTAATGTTCTTTTGACAAAATCTAGTTTTTGTAATTTCTTATGCTACAACATCGAAGAAGGGTTTTTGCATACGACGTGTTTTCTTGGTCGACTTATACCTTTAACTCCATTTTTTTAACAGTCCTCATATTTTTTTTAAAACCAGATCAAATATACTAGGCTTGATATGAAAATGTAAATAATGTAGAGATCAATGAAAGGATTCGAAATACGTCAATTTCTAGGAAAGGTATCAACTCGCAAAACATTTGGTGTTCGCATAGGCCGATTCATACTACACTGTACTTTTAAGGAATGAAATTGTAATTTCATTTACATTCAAGGCCATTCGCGCCACAGAGAGTCAAATACAATCAAATTTCAAGATCTTAGTTCAAGGCTTCTTTTTAATATTTGAATGTCCCTACCATGTATTCGCTACCTAATCTACACAACAAACTGATATGTTTCCTTTTATCTCTGCTTCTAGTAAATGTCTAAGACTAATATTTCTGTCGTCTAAACTTTGTTGTCGACTGCAATTAACGAGTTTATTATTGAATAGTGTCATAAATCATAATAATGAAAATGATGGAATTATTTGTTTTGGCGTGTTAAAACTTTTAAAATTTGTTCAATAAAAGAAAATTAATGTTGACTTAATTTTGACTTTTCTGTATTCATTGCATTTTAGAAACTATATCTTCACTATTCCAGATTAAAACGCAACGACAGTCTGAACCAAACATAAAGGCTAGCTTGGAGTTGCATTGCCCTATCCTTATTAAAAGAAAATAGTAAACTATCTACCTGAACAGTTTGTTGAATTGAAGCTGTCAATATCAGTGGTGGTGTTCAAATCATGGCATGTTCCAGTAAAAGTTGATAGTTTGGTTTGATTTGGAGCCCATTCAATCAAATCTATCATGGTACAACACATCAGCGCCATTCCTAGTAATTTCCTAAAATGAATGATTTATGAACAAAATGTAATAAAACATGTTATACTTTTATTCTCCTCGTTTCAGTTTAATGAAGAATATTAATTTGTGTTAGTTGCAACCAGCAATGACAGTATTTTTTATAAGAACTCGTCAAAATGCTCAATTTTAATATTACTTAAGCAAAAGAAACAAATCAATCTGATACGTTTTGAGAGAAGAGATAATGGCGCAAACACTGATTGTCAAAAGAGTTCATAAGAACTCTATATGACACGATTACAACCAACGTCTTCTTAAGTTTATCGTAAAATGATTTCCAGTTTTGTCTAAGCATGTATCATGTGGGTAAATAAATGTTTGTGTAAATTATACGCACAAGCTTAGTAACTTTGTCGTTGAACCAAACATATTGGCTGATACTGTTGTCAAATTATTATCTCTCAAGTTTCTGAAATAAAACAAAATTGATAGAATTGAAACAATCAAAATACATTCAATGAACTTAGTTTTGTATGAAAGACACTGGTTTCATTTTTCAACCAGTCGTCAAAAGACTAAGGCAAAATCAAAATTCCATGGTCAATTCATTTCAAATATGATGAAAAATGTCTAGCCAGTAAAATTCAGGTAATATTGTTTTTTTTTAATGCAAAGATTTTTTTAGATAGTGTACAAAAAAACTTGTCATCATTGATATTTTATAAGATATGATTCCCTCTTCAGTTTTACGTTAGAGGTATGGCGCGTAAATTACAACAAAAGGTCCTGGTGTTATTGATCAAAACATCATTTGAACACGAGATTTTTACATGACACCTGTCAAAAAGCGGTAGACACTTTCAGCAGGAACAGTTGACCCTAACGTAGCACCTTAGTTTACCTCCTGTTTCTGTTTTCAATTGTGACCATGCTGCTGTTTTTATGCGAGCAATGACGTTACTTACCCCTTTTTTTATATTTGTTTTTTTTATATAAATTCTTATCACCTAGGATAAAAACGGTTATTTCGGTAACCAGATAAAAAGAAAAATACGGCAGATTTATGTTGTCAAATATCACTAGTGGTTCAAATATGTTACGAACTTTTATTAAAAAACTGATTTGACTTTCCTTAAACAGGAAACACTACCCGCAAAAACAGGAAGCTCTTTTCTCATTTGAAAACGTGAGACAAAATATTGCTGTTTTATGTTCAAAATGAAACTCTCTCTACAAGTTTTTAGATAACATGAAGTTAATGAGCAATGCATGTAGAAATGCTTTACGTGATATTGCATGCACACATACAGCTAATTAGCAAATTTGAGGGTGCTCTGATTTGAAGATTCTGAGACACGTGTGACGACAGTTACATGCAAGACAATTTTATTCGAAAATATGTAATAATTGGCGGAAGAATATACTTTTAAAAAGAGAGAACCACGCACATAGAGAAACCATTTATCACGCAACAACATCATTTTGAAGTTGTGATGTAACAGAATTGAGATACTGTCCACATGACTCATTGTATATAACTATATACATAAGAGTTAATTGCTTCCTTTGAGTCGTTTTATTAGTACGTACATAAAGGCAACAGTAGTATACCGCTGTTCGAAACTCATAAATCGATAGATATAAAAACAAATCCGGGTTACAAACTAAAACTGAGGGAAACGCAACAAAAACACAACATTAAAATGTAACACACAGAAACGAACTATAATATAACAATGGCCATTTTCCTGACTTGATACAGGACATTTTAAGAAAAAATTGTGGGTTGAACCTGGTTTTGTGGCATGCCAAACCTCCCGCTTTAATGGCAACATCAAACACAACACCAAAACGACAACATCACATGACAGGACCACAATACAAATAAATGGGAGAAATAAATGGGAGAAATAAATGGGTAAAAGCGTTGACTGAACCAAGTAAGGTATATTTAAAATGTGTGCACGTTCAACGCTTTTGAAACCCTCTAAAATAACAACGGAAAGCATTAGATCATTGTAATTACACGTGTATGTCACTACCATGACATTACGAGTTGAATCAAGCCTTCCGTTTGTTTTGAAAGCATTGAGAGAACGTTAAGTTGTATTACTTTGAGTTGAATAATTGCTGACATTTTTTGAAGCCACCTGGGAATGTACCGCTTACAACATAATACGTATAATGCACATTTTTCAACATTTAACTTGTATTCAGAAACCGTAAATCGTCCCATCATATTTCCCTAAAATTATCTCTTAGAATGGTTTCTCGCTTTAATTTTGTTGCAACCCATTTTGAAATTAATTCAGATTTAGCTAGCAGTTGACTACACAATCATGCATACACCGATAAAAATACAAGGCAAAGATTATAATGGTATTCTTGTATGTACCAAATCTACCCCTAAAGTTATTCAAAAACTGGAAATATATCCATTTAGATTAAAATTTGTAAGTTCTGTTTCTTATGAATACAAGTCCCCATAAGTCCATCGACCAATAAAGTATAATTGACAAATATAATCTTGAACTTAATATTTGGAGAACATTTCCATGCAATTTTGAGCATGTATTGATGTTTGTCGAGTTTTAAACGTCATCAAGACAAATGACATATCTGAATTGTTTTATTCTTATAATTAATTTAACACAAAAAAGTGTTTGCACGTTGTAATTTCATACTTACAAAAATTCCAATGAAACAAGGCTTTTGAACGCCCCGGGTTCTATACTAGAAATGTAGTCGGCTTGTAAACTTCTGAAAAGTATTGAAAATAAATTGATTTGTATGGTATGAGTATTACATCAATTTCAATATCTGGGGATTTTATCTGTTGGACCAAGTGTATCGGTTTATCATAAAATTTACTGTAAATGGGTTTCTTTCTAAGTTAAGGTAGTCAGTTACATTAACCTTTTATAAATCGCCGATTGTATTCTACAGTTTACACAAACAGACGTTAACAACACAGGATTCAGTGTATCTAATGTTATAATGTAACAGGCATGATCTGTATAACAAACATAGGATAAAATAAAAAAGGAGATGTGGTATGATTGCCAACGAGACAACTATCCACCAAAGTACGAATGAAGTGGATGTTAGCAATTATAGGCAACTGTAATGCCTTCAACAATGAAAAAAAACATACGTATAGTCGGCTACAAAAAAGCCCATATATGAAAAATATGAAACTATTCAACTGAGAAATCTAAAGGCCTAATTTATAACAAAATGATTTACAAAACATAAATATGACAGACATGAAGCAATAACAACCACAGACTGCATGAACTACAGGCTTCTGAAGTGGATGTAAGCAGTTATAGGCAACCGTAAGGCCTTCAACAATGAGAAAAACCCATACCATATAGTCGGCTACAAAATGCCCCGACATGAAAAATATGAAACAGTTCAACTGAGAAATCTAACGGCCTAATTTATAACAAAATAATTTACGAAAAATAGATATGACAATAACAATAACACCCATGACTGAACTACATGAACTACAGGATTCTGACTTAAAACATGTTTGTGAGCGCTCAACCCTCCCCATAACCTGGGACAGTGGAGCAACAGCAGAACATTATAACACGTTTATTAGTTTATATGTATATATTTCATTTCAAACTGTTTAAAACTGAAATAAATGTCGACCCAAACACAAAGTTCAACCATTTACTATGATATAAGTAAGAAGTAAAATCAAAAAGATCTGCATTAGATTTACATACAAGAGGTTTGTACCAATTTTCATTGAGGTGTTACCATGTTTAAGTAAAACGAAACATAAATTAATAAAATTAATTGAAAACATATTGCCCCGCTGCATCAAAATCTAAGTGTAATATTATATTACATAATACACATTTTTTTGTTACATTTTCTAATTCTTATCCAATATATATATTTTCTCTGACTGGTTATTTCTTTATAGTAATGTGTGGTTCGTTGGATCTCATTGGTCAAAACGCAATTATGCCGTCAAATTTTCTTGCTTTCTTATAAATTTGATAGTATGACGACACGGCAAAAGGCGACCTTACCTGATGACATTAAAAGACATTAAAAGAACAGATATGATTGCAAATCATTTGAAAAGAAAGATAAAGTTTGTCTATAAATCATTACAGAAACAGATTTCAACACTATGAATTGATACTTTAATAAATTTTACACATTCCACCACACTAGATTTGACGGGTAAATTTTACATAATTACTTCAAAAACGCTCGGCAAGCCTTCTGTTTTAAATTTGAACACTAAGCTGTCTTGTGTGACGAAATATCCAATTATACTCGAAGTAGTGGTATAATCTATATGTAATACTCATGTTAACAGCTTAAATCACATAATTACATATAGTACTTAGACGCCAAATTAAAACCGACAAATCTAAATTTTCTTATTCGTATAATACATTTAACAATGAACAGTGTTTGCACGTTCTAATGAAATACTTACAAAAAAAAACAACGAAGTAAGATTTGCGAACGCTCCGGACTCTAAACTGGAAATTTGGTTTTCTTTTAAACTTCTAAAAAATATTGAAAATCAAATGATCTATATTGTATAAGTGTTAAATGAATTTCAATTGCTATTGGATTTTATTTATTGTACATACTGTGTCGACTTATAACTAGATAAATAGTAAAAAATAGAATAACAAAAATACCGAACTCCAAGGAAAAAAAACAAAACGGAAAGTCCCTTATCAGATGAAAAAATCTAAATCTCGTGGATTAAACCCGTTTTTATAGGTAGCTAAACCTCTCACTTGTATGACAGTCGCACAAAATTCCACTATATTTACAACATGTGTGAGCAAAACTTGGTCTCCTTCTAAGTTAAGGTTGTCAGTTACATTCACCTTTTAGATAACGCAGATTGTATTTTACAATACAAACAGTCAGACGTTTACAGCCGAGTTCTCACAGTATCGAAGGTCATAATGTAACAGGCGTCATCAATATAACTAACATAGGATAAGTTTATGTATAAAAATACGAAGATGTGATATGGTTGCAATGAGACAAATCTCCACCAGAGACCAGATGACATAGAAGTTTACAACTATATTTCACCATACTACCTTCAACAATGAACAAAACCCATACTGCATAGTCAGCTATAGTAAGCCCCGAAATGACAAATGAAAAACACTTCAAACGAAATATGTATATATTGGACTTCAAACTGTAAGAAAATGATCTAAATGTCATTAACAGCAACGCAAAAACAAAAGTTCATCATTAAATACGATAAAAGTTCAAAATAAGACCAATTAGATCTGTATTATATCTGTTTTAAAAGTGGTTTGTACCAATTTTCATTGAATCATTTACATGTTTTAGTTCAAAGAAAAATTATTTATAAAATTATTTAAAAAAATGTCACCCAAATGCATAAAAATCAAAAGGTAATATTATATTACATTGAACAAATTCTTTATTTCATAATCTCTAACACTCTTTCGATTTATACTTTCCATGACCGGTTGATTATTTTTAATAAAGCATGTGTGGATCGTTTGAACTCATTTGTTAATTGGTCAAAACTCGATTATGACGTCAAATTGTCCTGCTTTCTTCGATTTCTGAATTTCTTTTTGTGACGACATGACAAAGGGATCACAAATGTTTGCGGATCATTGGAGGTTGCCTTTAAATCATCAGATAAACAGATTCCATCACAGAATCTCGTGCAGTACGATGTTTATCTACTCTCGACAGTTAAAATTTTCATTTCTAAAAACGCTCGGCAAGCCTAACGTTTTAAATTTGAAAATGTATCTGTCTAGCGTGGAAAATAATCGTATTACACTCGATGCAATGGTAAAATCTATATGTATAATTCATTTTAACAGCTTAAATTACAAAGACGAAAATTAAGAAAGCTTACTTTTGTTTATATTTCGTAGTCCAATATTTTTTCTGGAATAGACACATTTAAAGTGCTTTCAATTTCAGAGCGTCTTGTTATGAATTTATGAAGAATTATATTCAAAATGGAAATACAAAGGACTAATGGATAACAATATGAAAAGACAAGTCACCGTTATAAACTGAACGCAATTTTTTATCAGAAAACAAAAGAAGACCATAATGTTACATAGATTTCACTCTGTTATTAATTGTATTTTGAATTTGACTAAATTAAAAGTACTATATGTACTTACAGATGCGTACGTGATGTTAATCCAGATAATGAATTCGAGTCTATGGAAGTAAGCTTAATCCGACCAATGTAAATGTAAAACAGAGATCAGTTATGGAATATAAGATACTCGAAAGATGCCAATTAAAGGGATAACCAAACTCATAATTCTAATACAAACGGACAATGAAATTGCAAAAAAAAAACGACAAACGACAAACAACGGCTCATAAACACAACAAACTGACGACGGAGGAACACAAACATAACAAAAAAACCGGAAATGATCTCAATCTTAAGTTCTCCGGAAGGGTAGCTGCTTATAATCAGTACCGTTTTTGTAGAATGTCAGTTCCCGTGAGTACATCGTCTAATGTAATTAATAGATATTTCCCTGATGTAATTCATCATATTAGGAACAGATACATGTAACTCAATATAAATAAAAGTTTCGGATCAAACATTTGCACATGACAACTTGTCAGTTAAGGTCAATTGGTGTTTTTTATATATGGTTGTACATAAACCATTATAACAACTACACCAAAATGGTACATCATTGAGGCATTAATATTTTTTAAGATAATAAAAATTTCATTTATAAAATTAATCTTAAAAAATTCACATCACTGCATCAAAATTGAAGTGTGGTTTTACATTACATTACATTAACAAATTATGTATGTCATTGTTTTACTAATGTTATCAAACATAGCTTTACCGGTCAATTCCTTAATATTATATCTTGAATTTGACTAAAAAAAAGGACTGTCTGTACTTACAGTACCATAAGTGATGTTAATTCATTTAAAACAGTTGAGTTTATTGAAGAAATTGCATTCCCATCAAGGTATCTGTAACACAAAGAAGAATTATTGAATCTAAGTGTTTTGATTATGTGTCAATACCCCTTTTGTGGAATAGATTATGAAATCTATGAAAATAACATAATGATAAAACCAATTTCCCGTTTAACAATAACACACAATCATTGAAAAGTGTGTTAAACTACTAGTTTTGCAATAGATTTTAGTACAAGGTGTCATGTTTAAAGTCACCCCTGTCTAGAACAATAGATGATGATTTCTGTTTTAGATTATCAAAATCTACCATAAACACAAAAAATCCCACATCTGACATGACAATCAGAAACGAAAATGCAGGAAATGTGGACAACACTAATTAGATTGTCAAAGGAAAAGACATCATTATATTCCTCCCCCAACATAGCTGGCCTCGTCAATAAACATTTAAGGAATGTTCACATTAGTATTGATCCAACTTCTTCAGTTAAAATGGACCTTAGGAGAAACTGTCTATACTTTTAAATTTCCTCATGACTATGAGCATTTATGCCTCATTGTCTCTCCTTTTTAAGTGTTAAGCGAAGCTAATGTGGATAAAAAATAAAATAACACCTAATCACTTTTCTGGACTGATCTTTATCAGGAACGGTTAAACCAACAATTTTGAAAGCCAATGACGAATAAGTACCTACACACGTAAAGTTATATGATGATCAATAGTGACCCTAAATGAAAGGCAAACCAGTAAAATACCAACTTTGCCTGAGGGATTGAAACATTAGTTTCTTATATTTTTCATCGGGTAAATCAGATGAGCGGGCGGTCGCACTCGCTAAATTTAAAATCTGTTATTTTCAAAGGCACCCATAATTAGAAAAATAACTTTATACTCATGTAAAGTGTTACTAAAAGTCGAACCAAATACTAAAGCTCAAAACATATGCATACAAGTATAAATTCTGTGCTTCAATTGAATATCAGTTCGAAGAATCTTATATTCTTTTTAGTTCCGGGCGTAATATGTCTTAGTTTATTCAATGTGAAATATCAAACGGACTTTTTGTTACATTCTCAATGATTCTCCGTAACAGAAAATATTGTCCTTATGCAGTAGTTAATTTAAAGACTGGTTATATCAGGTAACATTTACGAATCCAACATCTGCTTTTCCACGTTTTATAATTAATGCATGTACTTAAACCATCAGTGAAGTCATTCCAACATGTCTTCCTCCAATTTGATCTTAAATGTTTATTACATTTATTTGTATACAATTGTCATAGCTAAAGGTTTAAGTTGAAGTCCACGAGTATATACAACATTTAATATAAATACATGAATGTGTATACGGCAATACTCACAAATACGTTGTATCTGTTGGAATGCCACTAGGTATTTGTGTTAAAGTCCTTTGGTTACTGCAAGAAATTTTCGTTGATCCAAAGCACCTACACGAAATGTGTTGCTGCATAGAACACCAAGAAGCATAACTTTCATGTAAAATGCTGACGGTCAGAATTATTATCACTGGATAAAACATGTTTTAACTTTTTCTCCGTATTCTTTCAATTCATGTTAAACAAATATGTATTTAAATAATCTAGCTTTTCAAATATACTTGCCACAATTTATTTGGGATGTGAGAAAAATATTATTGTCTTAAAGTAAGCTTTTTATGAAAATGAATATATAGATATAAGAAGATGTGGTATGAGTGCCAATGAGACAACTCTCCATCCAAGTCACAATTTGTAAAAGTAAAGCATTATAGGTCCACAGACGGCCTTCAACTCGGAGTCATGGCTCACACCGACTAGCAAGCTATAAAGGGCCCCAAAAATGACTAGTGTAAAACCATTTAAACAGGAAAACAAACGGTCTAATCTATATACAAAACGAGAAACGAGAAACACTTATGAACCACATCAACAAACGACATGTCCAGTTTCAAGAACGATCAAAACACAAAACATTGGATCACTAAAATATGATGACTTCAGATGAAGATTCTTATATTTAACTGGCTCATGTATTATTATAAATTCCTACATTTTACTTAACTTAATAAGATGTTTTCTGGTTTTCTTTTCTTATTTTGTAATACATTTACCCTGTGTTTGCTTTGCTAAATTGATACTTAACTTTCAAACTAACAGATATGTAAGATAACACATTCTCCTATAATAAAGTTTTTTTTTATGAGATATGAATGCCTTTAATCATTTTTGTTTTGTATTTAAATATTTAAATATATGTCTTTGTAAGAATCATGATTGTAGGGTCAAGTAGATTCATAAATAATGATCCTATTTCGATATTATGTTTTTATATTTTAGGTTTGAATATGGTAAGATATGCAAAAACGTTTCATGTATTTCGTTTTATTTTCTTTTGACCCTTTGTTGTTCTGGAAACTACCCATACAGTTGTATTGGTGAGTTCTCGCCGTGTTACCCAAACATTTAAAATAACAGGATGCATATGCAACATAATCTTTTTAAGGAAGTATGGCAGTATAAAAATATGACAGAATTTTAGCATTCTTTGGCAAAGTGCAGTATATATTGTGATATGTTCAAAATTACAATAACAATGATAGGTTACCGAGCATGTTTTCCAACTACACGTTGTGATAAAATAATACATGTTGTATAGATTATACAGAGAAAAAGAATCATGATGTGGATAGAAGTTAAACATGTTAAACTAAATGATATATATTTATAAAATAATATATAAAAGATAGCTCGTATATAAAAATACTTTCAGAATATCATCAGAAAAATGAGGTAACCGTACGTGTTTCCCCTGCTAAAAATTTCCTGGGGATTCCTTTATAAATTATACATTTTTCGTAGAATTATGGGTGATTATTAATTAAGAGCAAGTAATTGTGTTCATTTAAATGAAAAGTCTTATAAGTAAATTGCATTCCTGCAGGGAAATTTGCTGACTTAATAAAAAGGGTACACCATTTGTGTTCTGCTATCTGGCAATCCAAGATAGCGGAAAACACTCATACTACTTTAAACTAATTAAAAATCCTATTGTATCAATACTTATCAATTCACGAACACAATTCCAATTTGTCATCATTAACATGATTTATGGAAGGAAGTTTTTATTTTTTCTTAGGACCAGCGCAATATCTTTTAGTATTTTCGATAAATGTAAGATAACTAAAAACCTTGCCATGAAATGTAACGACATCCGCGTGTTTTCGCACTGACAATGCCTGCAAGTGTTTTGAATTATTCATTTGTTACTTACATTAGTCACTTTGTCTTAAAATTACCTCCCTGTTTAAACTGTTCTTACTTAGGATTTGTGAATTTGAAGACATGCACGATGCCTTTACTTATTTAGATCACAATTCGTGCAAGGGTACTCACACTACAAACAAACACGATCAGTCCTCACTACAAAAAAATGGCCATAACTTTGATAGCTGAACTAATACTGCACGAAATTCGGAAAACAATAGTCATTTTCTAAAGATCAAAGTCACGAACTGAGTAAACAGTTGTTTACAGTGACGTCATTATGGAGATTTGTCCAAATGTCATCAAGGATGAGCTAATTATTGAAAAGTATTTGTGTTCCAAGTGAAAAGATGAACACAATATTCCTACTGTTAAAAGACTTTTTGGGCGACGGTATCAAGTATCATAATCAATAGTTTGCATTAGTTCGCTATTACAACGATGTTACTTCATTTACTGTAATTTCATGACTGTATAATTTTTGACAAGAGTATTATTTACCAAAAAATCATTGTTGTATTTAAGCACATACATTCAACATTTAATTATGAAAATCTAAAACAGTATGAAACAAATATGATTTTACGGGCAAATTTTGCAGCAAAACCTTTACTCAAATTTCTTCAAAGTGACAGTGTTTTTCATACTCATTATATATATTTTTTAATTTTACCGATAAATATA
Source organism: Mytilus californianus (assembly GCF_021869535.1). Taxonomy (NCBI): domain Eukaryota; kingdom Metazoa; phylum Mollusca; class Bivalvia; order Mytilida; family Mytilidae; genus Mytilus; species Mytilus californianus. The sequence continues at coordinate 41,642,700 of NW_026262712.1, forward strand.
TTCAAGAGACTTTTCGTTTAAGTTAACATTACATTTGTATACTGACAGATTCAGCAAGAACCATCGTTATTCAGAACCAGTTACAATCTATTTTCGTATTTCTGAAAAAGGGGGTACATCTATAATTATCAATCTCTCTACAACCACGTAAGGCATTGTATGCTTAAATTCTAGGAATTTTCATGAGGAATCACAGATCAATACTATCTATATATTTTCCAGCAATTTTTAACATGCATGTATTGTACGTAATATTCAGCCACCATACATTTTATGTAATTACAATGATTTGGGTTGTCTTTAAAATTTCGCACGAGTCGAAATATTTATGCATTCACGGCGTTGAAATTCCTTTAATAATATTAATCGAATTTGTAGAATTTCGCTTGATTCGAACTTAATCTGCAGTACTAAAGTATAATAAACAATACAATAAGGTCCGTTACATCGAACATTTTACACTTAAATGTCTTTATCACGCTATTACTTGACAACTTAATCAGATAATCAAAAAGTTAGTTTCTATACATCTATATATCTCCCCAAAAGAGGCATTGTTTGTGAAACAGCTGTATTTACAACGTGCAACCTTTAATAACTATTTCATTTTATTTCATATTCTCAATCAAAAAAACATACACTTAAGATATATTGCCGATAAAGAGAATAATGGTATTTTATTTTTTGATACCAACTTCATCCTCTCGAATATCAGCCCGCACTAGCGTGCTCGCACGACATTCTTGCTGATAAAGTCGGTATCAAAAACAAATATGCCATTGTTCTATATTAATTTACTCAGCATATACTCATTAAAATATAACCTGATTAATAACGTTAAAGTAATTGTCCTAATTATTTTGACATGAGAGGTGAAGAAGATAAACGTACAAAATGTTGCGCTTTGATTGGTTTAACGAATGGAGTGTTAGAACACGCTCACTACGTTGTATTTTAAACTACAAAGCCGACCTTAATTAATTTTATTACTTTAGTTGATACAAGTTTAAATTAACATTATAATTCATTATCACACAAAAAGTAATGTGAAGTTTACTAGGGTTTAATCACAACGACCTTTCGGACAAAAAAAATTACGTTTTTAAACAACCTTGTAAATGTTAAACGTGACTTGGATCTGTGTCCTCTAGTATACAATGAATGATCATATCAACAGGATAATTCAACTGCCACTGCAAATGAGGGATTTTGGAAAGGACAGAAATTTTGCCTTGCAACAGGCCACCTACGGACCCCTCAAAGACGTGTATGTTAGTGTTGCTCGATAGGATGTTCAAAATATTTTTTTTTCAAACATCAGACTATTTGTATTTTAGACTTCAAATCATAAAACAACTGCTCAACCTTAGAGCGTATTAAATCGAAATGCTTTCCAAACGTGTTTTATAGATCTGCATCGAACGAAACGATCTCTGAATGTTGCTATTAGACTCGAAAAAATTATAACTAACTCATATAAACTATGATTTCGATTTTTGAACTTTGATTAAGTTATCACAACAACAACAAACAACGATGCAAAAGAGATGCGAAAAATACCAAATGAACATTCAAACTCATAAGAAGAAAATAAACTGACATCACCATGGCAAAAACAGAAAAAAAAAGACCAAAAGACAAACAACAGTACATAAAACACAACATAACAACTAAAGACTGAATCACACAAATCCCACCAAAAACCGGGAATTTAATTATAAAATGCAAATAATGTTAACTTTAATATTAAAAATTATAGAATGTATTTATGCATATTGCATTCGCTGAGATACAATTGTGAATCTTTCAACATGGAGAAAGCAGATTATCAATTAAATAAAAAAATTCAAATTGAAGGCATACTTGAGTATAAATCAATGAATTCGCAAATTATGTTGATGGTTAAATTAATAAAAAAGCAAATGATTTCATTAATGTCTGTACTTACATGTAAACAGTTCCTGTGTGAGATTAAGAAAGTTTAAAAATTTTCCAAGCTGAAGAAGAAGACAGTTATTTGAATATTGTTACAGCAAAATAATAATTATCAGCAAACACAAAAGAAGAAAACAATAGTTATAGAAATTTCATTGGCCTTTCATAAATCCATATTTATTCATATTTTATACTTACCAGGAAGAGCATAGAGTACATTTGATAAAAACAATACGAAAATAGAAATATTTATGCAACACATTGCAAATCAGCATGTTGTTATTGATATTTTACCTACCGGGAAGATCATCATGTACTTTTGATCAAAACAACACGAAAATTGATTAGATATGGAAGACATTGCAAATCATCAGATTGTAATTAGAAGGTACTTTTTAACTTTTAATTAGTTTAAACATATGTATTTATAGTGGATTGGGAAACAAGTTATTACAAATTATTTTTTTCCCTTTCCACTTTGCTGGTGCGAGTGCTGCCTCGTAGCGGCATTAGCCTGCTCTTTTTTCGAAATCTACAAGGATGTCTTTTACGTGCAAAAGATATTGCTCACTCTTAACACGGGTCAGCCACTTATCCTCCCCTTCCGACGGACTATCATCGTTTCTCAAGAACATACTCGCAAATGGTGTCAAGGGAGAGCCGAAAATTCAGTCCCTGAAATTTTCTCCCCCGGAACGGGGATCGAACCAAGAACCTGTGTGTTAGTAGTCCGATGCACTAACCACTACACCACGGCTCTCTAACTTTTAATTATCAACTATCATCATGATCATTCACCTTTACAAGACAGCTACATAATACGTAGCTCTTAATGTTAACATTTTGCATACGCCATGGTTAATTATGTATTCCTTCCTTGAATACATGATATAAAGATGACTACGAATGCGACTGCTAACGTTACCAACATGATAAAAGATGTAATCGTAAATTTCCTTTGAACAGAAATATTTTTTATATACATTTTAAAACTGACGAGGATTTAAAATTCAACAGTGATGTGTTGATGTTGGGTGATTTCTGATGAAATACTGCGAATTTGTGAATATGCTGAAAGCATTGATGAGTGTGAACGTTGTCGAGTAAGTAAATCATCAACTGTTAATTGATTTTTTTTAAGATTTGACAAATCATTATTATTGGCCGAGTGGTCTAAGTAGTCGAACTACTATATCACTAGCCTGCCAACACTGAAGTTATGAATTTCTCCTTTGAACACAAAACAACGTTTACGAAAAACCAACAATTTAGTTTACATTTCTCTATCGTTGTTATCTGATGTGTAGATGTTTTTCTGGCTTGCCATTTACCACCCAAGATGATCAGACAAAAGAAAGTGATATCACGGTGGAAAATTGTGCAATACAGCTTGAGTTATATCATAGTTTTAATTGTTTTTAGTGATATTTGTTTTTCGTGTATGGTATCATAAACCAGAACGATAGTTTTCTGAATTTTTTAAAATTTTTCATGTCGACGCATTTTATAGATAGCTGTACGGATTTGGATAAACTCATTGTTAAAGGTTATCTATGGTTGTAACATCAACGTCATTCACACACTGGTGGATAGCTGTCACATTGGCAATCATTCCACATCTCCTTATTTTTACATTAAACATTTCTGTACATTCTTTATGTTCTGATGTTTTTCTTTCATATCTACATATTTGTTCTTCTTTCATATTTACATATTTGTTCTTCTTTCATATTTACATATTTGTTCTTCTTTCATATTTACATATTTGTTCTTCTTTCATAATTACATATTTCTTCATATTTCTATCTTCAGATTGCACCATCACATAGAATTATGACATACAGACAACACATTCATGAAGTTTAACTCAGATTATTGGAAATGGAAAGCGTCATCTGACGGTCAAAATGGCGAGAAGAACGGGTGGATTGAATTTTTATGTTTACATTTATCTGTATTGTTACGAGTCACAATTCATGACTACAGCAAAGACCCGCCAAAACTTCATCTGATACGCTTTAAGATATTTGGATGATACATTGGCTCTCAATAATGACGACTTCAGTATGTGCACTATAAAGAGATTGATCCTGCTGAAATGACTTTAAATAAAACTAATACTAACAAAGAACACTGTCCTTTCTTGGATCTTGATATCTATATCTTTGACGGGAAGATTAATACTAAAAATTACAATAAAAGAGATAATTTTTCATTTGCTATTGTTGATTATCCATTGTTAAATGGTGACGTCCCCTTGGAACCATCTTATGCTGTTTATATATCTCAACGTTTTCGATTCGCTCGTGTATGTAACAATGTATTTCATTTTAACAAAAAAAAATCTCTGTATTACTGACAAATCATAACACAAGGGTTTTCGATATCACAAACTTGTAAAAACATTTGCTACATTTAATCATCGGTATAAGGACATCATTCGTAAATATAAATCAACGTGCAGACTTCTTATTCGTTGGGATATATCAATTTCCATCTTTCATGGTAATATTCTATACATAGCCCACAAATGTCGTTATTCACCTCAAAAGCTAACCAGACCTTTAAACAGATCTATTCAGAAGGGATACAGTTACGATACCGTTGTCAGGTCATTAAAAATTGCATTTTTTCGGAATTAATATTGATTTACTGATAGGGTCTTTGCATCAGAAATAAACACATTTATTTTAAAACCAGTTGTCGGCTATGTTCTTTTCATACATTTTATGATGGTATGCTACTAAACCCTTAACTGGAGGGATTGTGCTTGATTTTCATTTGATGAAGACATAATATTTCAATCAGTTTAATTGAGGTCTGGCGCTGGCATGTCAGTAACTCCTAGTAGTCCTTTGTTAACTGAGTTTTCTGTGCGTATTGCTGTGTGTTTGTTTATTCTACAATGGCTAAAGGTATAGCGGGAGGGTTGACATCTCACAAAACCCCGCCGCATGTTTGCGCCTGTCCCAAGTCAGGAGCCTCTGGCCTTTGTTAGTCTTGCATGTTTTTTTTTTTAATTTTAGCTCTATTATATGTTTCGGAGTTTAGTGTGACGTCCATTTTCACTGAACAAGTACACATTTTTGTTTAGGGACAGCTGTCGACCTTCGATGAGATTGTAGCTGAGAAACAACCTCTCGTTTGAAAAACCATCGATAATCTATATATAAGTATCAACACGATTAATAGACAAATCCACAGAAAATCGTCTGAACGGAACAAAATTCGAATTTTATCAATAAAGTGTCATTGATAAACTTAATAACAAATATCAAATCAATATATCAAGCATGAATTAAAAAGTGTGGAAAACTGATTATTTGGGTGAATTGTCTATGTCAAATGACTATAACTCTGCAAAATAATTATCCGAACCAAACAAATTTCGAACTTGATCTGTAACTTGCCATTGTTAAACTGTATAACAAATATCAAATATATATCTTAAAGCATAACAAAACAAAGCGCTGAAAACTGATTATTTAAGGACCATAAAACTGCACAAAATCATCAGACCGGAACAAAATTCCAACTTGATTTGTAACTTGTCATGGTCAAAGTAAATACCAAATATCAAATCAATATCTTCAGGTATGACGAACAAAAGTACGGAAAACTGATTACTTTCGTGAACTTTCCAAGTCCAAGGACTATAGCTCTGCACAAAATCATCAGACTGGAACACAATTCAAACTTGATCTGTAACTATTCTGGTCCATTTGTCACTTTGAACAATGAAATATGTTTAAACTAACTAGTCTGATGAAACTATATATTAAATATCAAATCAATATCTTCAAGCATGAAGAGAAAAAGTATGGAAAATTGATTTGCTAGACTGACGGAAGGACACACAGATGGACGGACGGACGAGGTGCAAACATAAAGTCCCCTTCGACTTCGCCAGTAGGGGACAAATAATCAAAACGTCAAACAAAACGCCGAACGATATCGTTTTGAATTCTACAGTAACCGTTGTCGATTTGATATCATGTTGGATAACACAATTAATACCATACTACCACTGTAATGTTATTGTCTGTCTAATAAGATGTTAAGGAGTTCAAACTTAATCTATTTGTATTTAAAATAACATATATCGATCAATTCATAACAACTTTTAAGTCACTACTTTTGGTGGATGGCTTCTGTTCTATAAATATAATAACTACTTCATGTTTGCAAATGATATCAGTTACTATAGAACCTACCCCGATATTTTTAAGGACAGAATATGTATATGAAATGAACGAAAACCCAAACCTAAACAAGCATTACAACCATTAATTAAAAACCAATTGAGAACAATTGAAGGTCTTTCCACATTAAATTTCTAAATAATTGACAAGAAGCTACCTGCAGTTTACTCATAGTAACTATTGGTGTCAAATCATAGGTTTCATCATACTGATTCAAAAAATATATGGTTTCTATGTAGTTTTGTCTAAAATAAGAGAGTTAATTTGCTACTTCCGGCTAAGAACATGCCACTTCCGGTCTCGTATTATAGCTTTAGTCACACTGATTCAAAAAATATATGGTTTCTATATTGTTTTGCTTGAAATAAGGGAGATAAAAACTTTCGGTTTAAAAATTTCACTTCCGGTACCATCTGATACATTGTAGGTAACTTCACACAGATTCCAAAAATATATGGTTCTAGGTATTTTTGAATGAAATCAGTGCAGGAAATGGCTACTTCCGGTTTACAAAAGGTCACTTCACCTCCGGCTGACCTTTTCAACGTCATATGTCTATCAACCTAATGCAAAAATTCCAATAGCTTTATCACGTATGAATATGAACTTATAGCAACGGTCAAGATCCAAAATGTCAAATTTACCTCTGACATTGGCCTAAATTTCAAGGTCATAAAGCAAGGACCTTAAATCATATGACCCTTTGTCCTTCTGTATATAGTTAATGAGTTATATCTCAATACAGTTAATTTTAAGCATAAGAGGGGAGGAAACTCCCATGAAATGTCGACTCACCCTACACAGCCAAAATTGCATACCCGTTTTTCATGCGTAAAACATGTATTTAACGTATGTTATGAAACGTACGTAAAACGCATATTGAGGACCACGCATGTAAAACGCCTGTAAGAAACACATGAATAACGCACATTAAACACATATAAAACGTGCGTTGACGTAAAACATTTTAAATAATTATGTATAACGTACGTTTTATAGTTAAACGCACGTTAAACGCCTGTTAATTTCTGGCAACTCATGCGTTTTACGTATGTTTTTATTGTCCTCAACACCCGATTGTCCTATGTGTTTTGTTTGTCCTCAAAACCTGTTTTACATCTGATTTTCAAGTCCTCAACACCAGGTTCACATAAGAGTTTTTTTCACAACACCCATTATATGTACGTTTTTTCTTTGTGGTTTAATTTTTGGTGCTTTGGAACCGCACAATAACCATAAACTAACAATTTACAAACAACTGCTTAGCACAGCACTGTTTCTTAATGCAACTGGTCAATATTCAGTGTCAATCTTACACTTTAAGCTATAGCAACTATTTTTTTTAATGTGCATTGGAATCAATATGTTTCCAATGTTTAATTCTTTCATATTAGCTTTACTCAGTTATAACTGCAGCAATGCTTGTTTTACACTATGTGACTGTGTTCGTTACAACTGCAGCAATGCTTGTTTTACACTATGTGACTGTGTTCGTTACAACTGCAGCAATGCTTGTTTTACACTATGTGACTGTGTTCGTTACAACTGCAGCAATGCTTGTTTTACACTATGTGACTGTGTTCGTTACAACTGCAGCAATGCTTGTTTTACACTATGTGACTGTGTTCGTTTCAGGAATAAATATAGAATACAATTGTCGACTTGAAGGAAATATAAAGTTTAAAGGTCAAGTCTTTCAGATTTCAGATGTAATGTCTTATTTCAGATAAAAGTAATCTGCACTGTTTGTGCATGGTATGTGCATTGGTATAAATTAAATATTGCTTTTAAACATCATAGCTTGTATTATACTGCTTCATATTTTGTACTGATCCACCCTCTTTTCTTAAAATATGACAGTACCTATAATGTGATTGATATTGGATTTTTATTAGCCTTGATCCACAGGATAGTTGCGTTTTATATTAAGAACATAAAATGAATACTCTTCCTAAGCACTCGAGTTCTTCCCCATGCTGTTGTAACAGTTGTTTTTCGGCAAATGTCTGACTGTATAGTTCTTTGAGGAGTGTTCTTTGTCCTTTATTTTTTCTTCTTGTCATGGTGTTGTCAATTTAATTGAATCATTTATTGGGATAAGAATGACAAAATAATTTCAGGTTCATATCTATTATTAAAAAAGTAAGAGAAAAACAGGTATGAAATCAGTCCAATGTCTCAATTATCTTCTGATGCTGAATCTAGTTTTCTTTATCTGAAATAATAATGAAAATATTTGTTGATGAAAAAAAAAATGTACTGCATATAAACATTTGAATATAGTTCATAATCAAATTATCAAAATAACTGTACCTACTTACACGGTTAGTCAATGGTAATCATAACTTGTTCTTGACTTTTTGTTTATTTTAACTTTACTTATTTTGGAGGCACAGTTATCTCCTTTTTTTGTCCAGATGTTTTACTTTAAGGAAACAATTACATGTACTTCTCTTAAACTGTTTGATTGCTTGTCTTATTTTTCTGTTATTTTGAAAATACTGCACTGCCTGGAAGCAATTTTAGAGGCCTTGCAAAAGTAGTTACACGTGTAACGTGTGTTGCAAATTTTCAAGGTGTTGAAATAACCATATATACGGACATGAATGTAGATAACTTATATTGACGCTTGAATAACTATTCAATAAAAACCATATAAGATCACATTAAATAAATGTTCTTGAATGCAATAAAACAAGTATTTGCTTTTCCAATCTGATACAAATGCAATTTCTTTACTATCTCCTTCCTATGGTATATATGTATATCTACCTTTTTACATATTTAACTTATGTACTTAAAACAAGATAGACTTGGGAGAACTTATAAAAAAAGTTTTATAGATTCACATGTGATTATTACTGCTAGTTATAGTTTTAATATTGACTTTAAACTGTTATTCTTTAAATTTATTATGTTTGAAATTGTCATAGCATTCATACACAAGTTTTTACACAAGATCTGCAAGCATCAAAATGCATTATTCTAACAACAACACATGGATATAAACTTGTGTTTAGTGATAGAACTGTGAAAAAGTAGGGTCAGTGAGTCTTCAATTCAATTTTTTTTTTCATTATATAACAAATTTTGGCTTTAGATTTCTTTATTATTACAGTTAAAAAACATTTTGGTCAAGAACATTTATATTAACATTAAATATCTAAAATATTAACATATATAAAAGTGGTCGAGGGTATTACAGGGATATAAATTCTAGGTCTGTCATATATTGATTAAAACCTACATATAATATTTCTGGGGCCTTAATAAAAATTTACCCTATTGTTTTGTTCTCCTCCTGTCCAGGGCATTTAGAGCTTCCCATTTGTCTTCCTTAACACTTAATCTGAACTCATCATTATACTCTTTGAAGGAGTGCCAAAAGTCAGCTGTCATCTCCAGCTTTATACTATCTTGTGACAGCATCCCTTTCTTATACAGAAATGATCGCTGTAAATTTAAAAATGTTTTAAGAACACTCGAAAACTGATAATTCATATTGTACATAAAACAAAACGTAATCTAGTATTACCAAAAATACAATTGGTTTTCAGTCCACAAACACTAATAGGTTTCAAAATAATTAATTTCATAGTAAACAGATAATTTGTTACCGTCTACTTGACGTGCAAAAAAAAAAAAATGAAAGACATTGTATGAAAATAAACTACACTAGTCATTCAGGAGCCTGTTTAATTCTATGAAAGTTGTTGTTGGTTGCTGTCCACCAAGTAATTGATTTTTGTTATTGTTTCAGCATAAATAAGTACAAATTTTCTGTCATAACTCTTTCTTATGACATGTGATCTAAGTTCATTTTTTAAAAACTAACAATAAAGATTTTGATGATTGACATTGTTCAAGGTCCTATGTTCACTTCTGTAATGAAACTGAACCGTGTTCTTCAAATAACAATGTTTTCCAAAAATTATAGCACCTGTAATATTTAAAATCGTTTCTATTAAAACATCTATTAAAATAACACCATGATATCAGTTGTAACGGTGATAACACTTTTGTAGTTGTTAAATTACTTTCATGTATAAATATCATAGAACTGTATTGTATTTATATTAAGGTCAACAATACTGCAAAAATTAAAAATGACAAAACATTTAAAAATTATTTGCCAATTTCTTAACTCGGTTATTTTCAATCTCATTGCTACTAAACATAAATTGTTTTTTTTTTCAGTTCATCAGAGCGAACATGCCATAATGTTATAAGCTAACATCATGAACGTTGCCTTTGATAATGGAAATAAGTTTATAATCAATGGTTTTTCATACATAAGAAAGCTTCATTGGTTCATTTTTGCAATATTTTTTATATTACTGTTCTTCATCAGAGGTAAATAATACATGATAAAATGACCTACACTATAAAAATCTAATTAATTCACTGTAAAGTAATTTCTGTTATTGCTAAACTTACAAGTAGCAGGCACAACTGTATCCTCTCTGGGGTACTGAACTCGACCCCAGAACTGCAATATCCCCTATTAAACACTAGGCAAGTTATTCTATAGGCACAACAGCCAATTCCTGCTTCTTTATTTTTGTAATAATCTTTAAAAAATGAAAAAATATTAAGATTAATCAAATAAGTTTTAAGACATTTGACTATTGTAATGCAATGAGTTTGATTTAAACTTCTATTCTGACTCGACAACGTTTAGCATGAATTATAACTACGTAGTTTGTTGATAATATATTTTCTTTAGATTGTAATATTGTACATTTTAGTACACAGCTGGATGCTCAAACTGTATATCAAGTGAACACAATAACCATTTCATGATTGAGTTTCCCCATAAAATGTGCATATCACTTAAACAAAGTTGTATTTTGAAAAATTGAAAAATGTGTATCTATCAAGCTAATTTTAAACAAAAATATTAAAAAAAGACTTATTAGTGACTCAAAAATTTAATGTATTAATTTGTATTCTTACAATTGTAGAAATAATTGTATATATGAGTATCAACATACAATAAATTGGCAACATAACTTTTAAAGAAGAATGCACATGCTGAAATGTCCAGCCGGTTTACTTTTCAATGAATGCATGTTAAAAGTCTATCATATAAAGGTTTTACTACAACTATCAAATTAACTTAATTATGATCAATGATCTCTGAAAATGAGGTCAGGGTAAGAACCATGTCAGACATACATGTACACCTTACAATTATTCCATACATCAAATATAGTGGTCCTGTCACTAACAGTACCTGAGAAACATATCAAATCACAGCATCTTGACATTGACCAATGAACCATGAAAATGAAATCAAGGTCATATGAACCCACCAAGACAGATATGTACATCTTACAATCATTCCATAAACCAAATATGGTTCACCACTTGCTTATAGTTTCTTGAGAAATAGACCAAACCACAAAATATAAACCTTGTCCAATGAACCATGAAAATGAGGTCAAAGTCATATGAAACCTGCCATATGGACACGTTCACCTAACAATCATCCATACACCAAATGTAGTGGTCAAATTACTTATAGTGTCTTGGAAAATAGATCAAAAACCACAAAAACTATTCATTTTTAAAGGAACCATGAAATTGAGGTCAAGGTCAGATTGAACCTGCAAATAAAAAATGAACACCTTACATTTCATTCAATATACAAAATATAGTTTCCATAATGCTAATAGTATCTGAGATACACACTTGACTATGTAACTTTAACCTTGATTGCTGTTCCATGAAATAATGTCACGGTCAGGTGAACCCTACCTGACAGACATGTAGACTTACAAGAAGCTCATATACAGAATATAGTTATTCTATTACTCATAATAAGTGCGAATTTTTAACTTGGCAAAAAAAAGTAAGTCACTGAACCATGAAAATGAGGTCAAAGACAATAGACATATGACAGATGGAAATTCTTAAAAAACAAGTTATGTGTATACAAGGTATGAAGACTCTTTCTGAAATATAATGCTGTATGCAAATAGTTACGCCGTTGCAGGATTGTTATCCCTAGGTTGATCTCACATTCTGCTTCCACAGGCTAGATAATAAATTAGTCTGTTTACTGTTATAAATATTGATCTGACTGATATGTTACATATAATGTGTATTTGATTTTATAATATTGTCATCAAGAGAAGCAGATGTCCAAGGTAGCTGGTTGCTCATTATGTTGGCTACTCTGTTAAAAAAAAAACAAGCTTTTTTAAAAGAATGTTATAAATTGATAGTATATAAATAAAGGCACTAAAAAAGCAGAAAAAAAAATAAATGGGGAATGTGTCCATTGGACACAGATGATGCCCCCGCTTGCATACTACGTTATAAAGAGACATAACTCAAGAAATGTAAAAGTGACACTACCCAAATTTGTACTTGATCTGTGTTTTGTGGTAATAAGCAATGTGTATAAGTTTCATAACATTCAGTTGAGGAAAACTAAAGTTTAGGTGACCTATAGGTGTTACCTTCCATGTCATTTGGTCTTGGTGGAGTGTTGTCTCATTTGCAATCATACCACATCTTCTTACATTTATGTTATGTTGTCTTCGCTTATTCCAACTGTAAAACGGAGAACTCAATTAATATATGAATATGTAACACCAGTGACATTCAGTATGTGGGAGAAACTATGAACAAATTTAACATTCGGCAAAATAACCATCGATCAAAGTACAAAACTAAAAAAGATTGTCCCCTTCCAATACAGCTCCGCTCAACGAAACATCCTTTCGATAAAGTAACTTTTCAAATTATAAAAGTGAACACTAAATGAGACATCGCGGCAAGAAAGAGAAGAGAAAACTATTTGATACACCAGCACCATAATTTAGAATCTGATGGTCTAACTGAAAAAAGCGGGGAAAAGGTACAAGAAAGATAAAGATTAAGTTTAATGTGCGCATCGTCCTTAAGGTCTCTGTAATATTGGCCACTTCAATAACAGATTTCGTAAATAAAAAAATCTTTAACGACATCCAAATGTTTACGATGTGAAATGCAGTGTAGATTGAGCTGCAAAAGTTTCTTATCTGCATCTGATATCACCTGGATAGATGCATGCCTGACGAATCTAGTTTGTCTAGAGATAGAAAAATTGCGTTCGCATTGATAATATTTTAACATTTTGATATTTAAATACTAAATAATGTGTTAGAATTACAATGTTAGGCAATTTATATATTAGAAAATAAGTATTAGAGAATTTATAAGATGTAGTGGAATCGTGAACGATTATCAATGCGCGACGTTAGTTGCAAATTGATAATTGTTTCCGAATAACTACTTCTCATAAATTTTCTAGCTTAACCAATTGCTTGTAAAACGACTGTCTATTTTACATTTCGTCAACTGTCTGACGTTTTGCTTTCATCGTTTGTCATTTAATAAAATGAGTGTCAATTACAGATCGTTGATAGTCTGTGAAATTTAATGTCATTTTTTCTGCACTCCAGAAATTTGTTATTGACTTTTGTGTATATTTGATTTTTTTCTGTCGTTGGATTGCTGTACCATTGACGTATACCCACATTCCATGTTATTCATCGTCTTGCATATAAATGAAGTATTTGCCACAAGACGTTATGCAAGTAACCCTTACAATTCTATTTCATAGATTTATTTATTTCTCATCTATGGACAATACGTCGAGTATTTGGTTGTAAATTAAGGAGAGAAGAAAACAATTCTGTCGTACAAGTGAGAGGTTTAGCTAGCTATAAAACCAGGTTTAATCCACCATTTTTTACATAAGGAAATGCCTGTACCAAGTCAAGAATATGACAGTTGTTTTCCATTCGTTAAATGTGTTTGAGCTTTTGATTTCGTCATTTTATAAACGACTTTCCGTTTTGAATTTCCCTTAGTTCGGTATTTTTGTTATTTTACTTTTTTCCAGATTAATACGATAGCTCAGGATAATATTTAATCGGCTACTTACATTGATTAATGGATTGATTGGTGTTTAACGCCATTTTCAGCACTATTGTACTATTTCTTTGTGGTCAGTTTTTATTGGTAAAGGAAGCCGGAGTGCCCGGAGAAAACCACCATCCTTCGTAGGAAAACTAAAAATGTACACGTGTAATTAATTAAAAAGTAGTACAGTACTATAAAACATATGCATGTGCAACACAGGCTCATTCTAAAATTACACAAAAATAAAATATTTGAAAATCGAATACAATTTTATTTTTTTAAGTATGTGACATTCCATGACTGGTTTTGGCAGTTACTATATTTCTTCGGTTTTGCTCCAGTTTTCCTCAATATATATGAAGTATTCAAACTTGACCTTAACATTCACAACACCCAAACCATCAACGTATTTTGATGATATTCAAAAAATTTAAACTAGTGGCTCTAAAGAGCGTGTGTCACTCATCTAGGTCTATGTGCATCTTCCTCAATGTATTGATTGGTTGATTGGTGTTTAACATCCCTTATATCACCATTGTCCTTTCCCTTTGCGGTCAGTTTTTATTGGTGGAGGATGCCAGAGTGACCGGAGAGAACCATCTACCTTCGGCGGGATGTGAAATCGCAACCTTAGTGTTGAAAGGCTAGTGATACATAAGTTAGACAACTTAGACCGCTCGTCCACCGAGGCAACCCCAGCTTCTTTCATATCTTAAAAGTAATCTTTTAAACAAAGTATTACTGCCTTCAATTGACCAGGTATGGAATTAGATTTCCCCCAGGATTTTGTCATTTTAGGTAATAGAATATACCGCATGTCGTTCTCCGCTCGTTACCTTCTATAGGCGTGGTAAACTTAGACCTGCATGTAGACCAAGAGCAGAAAGAATATAATGTAAAAAGTGAACTTGCGATTATCGTTCAGGATTTCTGGTATATGTTGAACACGCTATTAGACGCTTAAAAACTTTCAAATTCAAAATCAACCAGACCAGACTGTTGAACTGTGTGCGGGTTAAGTAGAGATCAATTGATTGTTGTTTGTTGTTCGTCCAGTGACAAATATTTCATGCATTTTCAGGACGAGGTCAAGTCAAATCTATAAGTGCATACTTGAATTACCACCAACCTCCCTCCCCCTCTCCTTCACACACGTACACCTTTCCCCTCTTATAATCATTAGCAACAATATCAGATAATAATCTTTATAAGTAATATAATTTCAAATGAACGATAGAAGTGTGTAGGATACCTGGTCACCTTCACACAAATTAAATTTTACCTGGTTTAATCGATAATCAATGTTTTGATACAGTCCCCACATTTAAAGTATAATTTGTCAATCTCATCGTCGAGTATATACCTTTTCGTAACACGTCTAGTAGACATTTTCGAAAACTATTCGATACCGACGCTTGTACGACTTTGCCCCCCAGCAGAGCTATAGAAAAACAGTACATTAACGGGTGTTACACGGAGACTTTTTAGATGATACACGGACACTTTTCAGTTTTTTCACGGACACTTTTTATGAATAGAATCACTCGTGCACGATTAGTGAGTTCATGGGCACTTTAAATTTCAATTAGATTTGAACTTTTTGTTTCACCAAAATATTTCCTGTCTTTTTTATCAAAATATTTACGTTGGCATCAATAATTATATTTTTTTCAAACAATTCCAGTATATTACTATTCATATCAGTACACTAAGGTATTGACCATTTAACTTAAAAAGGGGGGATTATGGCTTTTTTCCTAAAAAATATTCTGATCCCCAATTTTATGAGAAAAAATATATTGTGGTCAAGCAGATGACAAAACAATGTTCTGATTCCTGATTTTTCGAATACCGTATATAATAGAGCTAATTTCGAAAAAAAATATTTAGGTGACAGCGTTGAAAAACTAAAAAATTTTCTTACTCAGAAAAAAACATACTCCCCTTTTGAAGCTAAATGGTCGGTCCGTAAATATATTTTTTTCAATATATGGACATGAATAGTATTCTGGACAATGCTGAAAGTAAAGAAATGCTGATACCGACGTTCATATTTCAATAAGAAAGACAGGAAATATATATAAAAAAAAATCAAATCTAATCAATAGATAAAATCCCTATCAACTCACCATTGCACGATCCTATAAATAAAAAGTGTCCGTGTAATACTTGTTCAAATAGGCAGCAAATCTTGAAGAAAATCATTCAACTTATGTCACCAATTTTGGACGGTAAGCTGCGATTGGATCATATTGTGATACGTGTCTAATCCTGATCAACACTTTTAGAGACATATAAAAACATTTAAGCATGAAAAATTAAAAAAAAAAAAATCCAAAATATATGCCTGTATATTTCTAATAACAAGACAAAGTCCATTTTTCATAACATTTCATTCACTAATGAAACAGGAAATTCATTCTTTTATACATTAATATTGTTTTGAATTCATATATAAATTCATAGGTATTGAATTCATATATTTGGGAGCAAACGTACGATTTTCATTATTTTTTAAGGGGGAATGGGGGAATTGAATGACACATCCTGCATTTTTCCGTTTTTCCCCAAGTAAAAATCAAATGTTATCTTGCTTACCTCTGAAATGTTTTTCATACATTACTTACTTGCGAAATTGCATTTCAAAAAGTCTCAAATGTGAACGATATTCATCTTTTACTTGACATGGTTCTTTTTTATAAAACTATTAGATTCTTGAATTTCTTGAGAAAAAAACTCTCGGCTGAAGGGAAGTGAAAAAGAAAAGTTTGGTTAAACTGTAACTTACATTAACTGGTATATGGCCATTTAAGTTTCTAGTCTGTGTAACTTTGCTACCTCTTCTAAATGCAAAATGTACCGCTTCTTTCTTGAAACATCGTACAAGTCAGATACAAAACATAGGTAACACAAAACAGGCCGGAAACAAACTGCCCTATAGTTCTTCTGCACGTAGTCAGATCAAGGTCCTTGGCTATCGCATCGGACCTTCACCTGACTACTCGTGCAGAAAAACTATCCGGCTACTAATTCCAACTGTAAAACGGTGGACTCAATTAATGTATGAACATGTAACACCTGTGGTATTCAGTATGTGTGAGATACTATGAACAAATTTAACATTCCGCCAGTAAGCAGAGAAAACTATAACACATGTGATCGTTAGAAAGGCACATTTAATAATGATCGTGAGGCGGTAAACAATAAAGGGAAATAACCCATCAATAATCATACATGTATATGACACATGGAGTAAGGGAAATAATACAAATCAATACATGTAATCAATACAATACACTGGCGTTCGGCAAAATAACTATTGATCAAAGTATAAAACTTAAAAAAATGTCCCCTTCCAATACAGCTCCACTCAACGAAACATCCTTTCGATAAAGTAACTTTTCAAATTAGAGAAGTGAACACTGAATGGGACATCGCAGCAAGAAGGAAAAGGGAAATTTTTTTGATACACCAGCTCCATAATTAAGAACCTGATGGTCTAACTGAAAAAGGCGGGAAAAGGGTACACGAAAGATAAAGATTAAGTTTAATGTGGGCATCGTCCTTAAGATCTCTGTAACATTGGCCACTTCAACAGCAGATTTCGTAGATAAAAAAAAATCTTTAACCACATCCAAATGTTTACGCTGTAAAATGCCGTATAGATTGAGCTGCAAAAGTATCTTATCTGCATCTGATTTCACCTGGATAGATGCATGACCGACGAATCTAGTTGGTCTAGCGATCGAAATATTGTGTTTATTTATTTTTTATCGCATTGTAAATATTTTAACATTTTAATATTTACATACTAAAACATGTGTTATAATTACATTGTTAGGCAATATATATATACAAGAAAATATGTATTAGAGAATTTAAAAGAAGTAGTGGATTCGTGAACGATTATCAACGCGCGACGTTAGTTGCAAGTTGATAATTGTTTCCGAATAACTACATGTACTTCTCATAAATTCTCTTAACCCATTGCTTGTAAAACGACTGTCTATTTTACGTTTCGTCAACAGTCGATGTTTCGTTCATGAATTTAATGAAATGAGTGTCTATTACAGATCTGTGACAGTCTGTTTTCCTGTCACTCCAGAAATTTGTCTGTTATTGACTTTTGTGTATATTTGATTTTTCTCTGTCGTTGGATTGCTTTTCCATTGACGTATACCCACATTCCATGTTATTCATCATCCTGCATATGAATGAAATATTTGCCAATAGACGTTTTGCAAGTAACCATTACAATTTTATTTCATAAATTTATTTATTTCTCATCTATGAGAGGAGATGCACATCTAACTCCTTCTTGGACAATACGAGTATTTGGTTGTAAACTAAGGAGAGAGGGAAACAATTCCAGATTAATACGATAGTTCAGGATAATATTTAATCGGCTTTTTTCAAGTATGTGGCATTCCATGACTGGTTTTGGCAGTTACCATATTACTTCGGTTTTGCTCCAGTTTTCCTCAATATATATGAAGTATTCCAATTTGACCTTAACATTTACAAAACTCAAACCATCAACATATTTTGATAATATTAAATAAATATAAACTAGTGGCTCTAAAGAGCGTGTGTCGCTCACCTAGGTCTATGTGCATCTTCCTCGATGTATTGATTGGTTGATTGGTGTTTAACACCCCTTTTAGCCCCACTGTGCTTTTTCTTTGCGGTCAGTTTTTATTGGTGGAAGATACCGGAGTGACCGGAGAGAACCATCTACCTTCGACGGGATGTGAAATCGCAACCTCAGTGTTGACAGGCTAGTGATACAGAAGTTAAACAACTTAGACCGCTCGGCCACCGAGGCAACCCCAGCTTCTTGCATATCTTAAAAGTAATCTTTTAAACAAATTATTGCTTCTTGTTATTTTCACCCGCTACAAAAGTTTGAATTTCCGTGTTAGTGTTCTTTAATACATTCAAATAATTCTATATATTGTCAATAATGTAACATACACTTCAAATCCCTTTGAATATCGAGACCATATATTGTAAAAAGGAAACACAAAAAAAAATAAAGGCTCTTTAGAGCCGCTATCGCTCACCTGTATCTTTAACAATTTCATTGTTTTGTAAAAATCATCATCAAAGAGCAACTATTATAAGTTAAATGGTTTGCTACCAACCACCTACGGATCCATAGAAGGCGGAAACCCCTATGGATCCGTAGGGGGTCAGTCATGAACCGTGTAACGAAGTTATCGCACACGGAACTTTTCCTGTCAAGATTTGGATAAAAAAACAAAACATGAAATACAATGAACATTAATGGATGACGTCACCATTAATAGAAGACGTAACGTCACCATTAATAGATGACGTGACGTCACGAACTCCATATGAATTTTACTGACCCCCATACGCACCCGCTGGTGGATATACGCAGCCATAGGGGATCATCACGTGACGTCGTTAAATCAACCATAACGTTACTTATTTACCCGAGTTAGCCTACAATTTCAGTCATGTTGACGTTTTGTTGTCCTGTTGATCATTTTTGCTTTTTAGTTTTTATCTTTCTATTATTGGTTTGAATTTAATAAGCAAAAACATGGTAAAATCATTATTTAATGGCAATAACTCCTATAAGGGGTGGACTCACCATTTTGACTTAGTTTGCTTTTCGAAATGTCTATCTCTTTATTATGAGGGTCTGGGTGGGTTTGATCAAATAGAGAATGATGGGCCAAATCTACAGAAAAATGCGCCAAAAAAGAGAATTTAGAAAAATAGGCCCAAAAAAGTTAAGAATAGAGAATAATGGGTTGCTTGAATATAAAGAATAGAGACTAATGGACAAAAAATATAACAATAGTGAAAATTGACCTGAAAATTAAAGAATACAGAACTGAAGGATCCCCCATACAGAC
The DNA here is from genome assembly GCF_021869535.1 of Mytilus californianus. NCBI lineage: Eukaryota > Metazoa > Mollusca > Bivalvia > Mytilida > Mytilidae > Mytilus > Mytilus californianus. The sequence continues at coordinate 41,662,642 of NW_026262712.1, forward strand.
CCTCTATTGTGGTTTTCAACATAATTGGTAAAAAATATACATGTTCATTTATGTATCACAGGTGATGTTTCAAGGTATATTTTAAAGTAATTAATCAGTGGATAACCTTGTCTAACCACTTCACTAAATAGATTTCACAATGTACATCTTTATAGACAAAGCTATTTCTCTTCTATTATTATTGTTAGTTCTTTGTGTATTGAATATAAATTGTCGAGAATTCAGAATCGCTTGGATGGCACCAACAAAAACATATCATGGATTAAACGCCTCTTCCAGTGTCGGCGCTCTAAAACTGGCTTTACACGCGATTTCTAGTGGTGACCTTCTAGCAAACCACACAGTCAGGTATGTGTTGATTCTTGAACTTTTAAAGCCAATCACACAGCAAATTTGTGCTAAATCTTTGGATTTAGCCAATTACTGATTTAAGACATCAACCAAACGGTCATGATAATAATGCTACATTAATTTAATCAGAAATAGGGAAAAAAAATATATTTATAATAAGAAAAACAACATTTCAGCAATCTAAGATAAATTCGACATTTCCAATTATATTTATAACAACTAATCAACAAAAGAGTCGCAGATATAACAATTAACCAATATATGTATTCATTAAAATTAATTTTGCTCGTTTAATTTTCATAAAATTTTAACAAAATATTTACTTTGACCCTTTGACAAAAATATAAAAAGTTCAAAAAATTTGAACCACACACTTAATCGGAAAAATTTCATTGGATGTGTAGCAGTTTGGCAAACACTTATTTTGATCATTGAGAAACTAAATATTTCCTTAACAATAGAACGTGACTAAAACGTTCAGCTGATTTTTACAGAGTTATCTTCCTGTAGTGTTATGTGCCACCTTAATCAAAATGTAAATGTACAATCTAATTATTATTATTATTATTATTACTATTATTATTATTATTATTATTATTATTATTATTATATTACTATTAAAATCTAAGAATCAACATTTCGGGAAATTCATTCTACGTCTAAAAACAACTCAAAAACCAGAGGTTATGTCAGTAAAAGAATCTTACGAAATGTCCCAAGACATATCCTAGATATGACTTTTGTCCTAATATTTGTCTTAGGACATTATTTAGGATGGTCTTAGGACGTGTCTGAGATATGTCTTGTGATGTAAAACAAAGCTATCTTAGGACAGTCCTAACTACGATTGTCCTAGGACCAACCCAACACATGTATTTTATTAAAAGAAATATGCAGAGAATTAAACGAAATATAGTTTGATGTATTTCAGTATATATGTAAAGGACGTGAGGTTGCATCTTTTATGAAAGAGAAATAATGCAAAAAAAAGTTTTAACGTAATACTAAAAGATACATTTATTATATACTATTACAAATGATAAATACATTTCATACAACAACTAAACTAAATTGTCGCAATGTTTTCATAGAGTCTATTACCATGCTGCAATTGAAGCTATACAAACTAATTTTGTCCTAATGTTCACTCGATTTCATTACATGCATTAAATCAGCCTAAGTAAGAAAACAAGTCCATTTATTTTTTCTAAAACCGAAATTTAAATGTTTTCCACATTTCAATTATTGTTGTACCAAAAAATGTTGCTGACATTGTTAGAACTTTTAAGCTTCGAAAAAGGGCAGCAGGAATTATTTCAAATGAGTGTAATAACATGACATCGTCAAACATGTTTTCAGAGAGCTTCGGTGGATGCCCATTTCAGATTATTTTGTTTGTAGAAGGGCAATTTTAGTTCTTAAAATACTTTACCAAATGACTCCGGAATATCTCAATGTATTTAGATATGTACATCAGGTTAGTTAAAGAACTTCCAGACATAGTACTTGTAATATGCTTTTTGTTCCAAAAACTAAAACTGAATATTATAAACGCTCCTTGTTGATATCTTGGAATATTTTATGGAACGATTTTTTCTACAAATAAAACAACGTAACACAATTGAATATTTAGGGGCATCGGTGGCCGAGTGGTCTAAGTAGTCTAAACTTTTGTTGAATTGCTGTTGATATTGTTTGAACTGACTACATGTAACTGTCTGTTTATAACACCAGGTACTGTCTGGTGAATTTTTATTGTACATATTTGAATAAAATTGTATCAAAAGAAAAAGTAGTCGAACTGCTGTATCACTAGCCTGTCAACACTGAGGTTGTGAGTTCGTATCCCGCACTGGGCAGGTGCACTCGACTCCAATCTTAATTGACTAGGATTGTCATTTTTTTAACCGTAAATCCGTGGTTCTCTCCGGGCACTCCGGCTTCCTCCACCAATAAAAAACTGACCGCCATTAAATAGCACAATAGTGTTGAAAGTGGCGTCAAACACCAATCAATCAATCAATCAATTGAATCTTTAAAAATAAAGATATATTGAAGAGTATTTTGTTTAATTCTTATAACAGTATAATAGTTTAATATTAGTATTAGTATTTTTATTATTGAATGTTATACTTTATGTTGCAATATATGTATATGATGCAGGACCCTATTGTAAACTACTAAATGTGTTATCCTATTGAAATAAAGGAAATTATTAGTATTATTAAATTCTGCTCGCCGAAGTGAATAAGCATAGGGGAATTTTATTCAGCAAGTTATCATATGTGGCGACGAATGATATTAAGGATAAGACATGGGATAGTATCTTCACAAAGATAAATTCTTCAAATACTGACTCAACAAGATGCTGAAGGCCGTTTGTGTTGGTTTTTATTTAGACTTAGGACATTTTAACTTTTAGGATTATCCAAAGACACTTGCGCAAAACTCTTTTCGCGTTTGTATAGAAAGCTATGAACGTCCTCGAATCAACAAAAGGTAAAAAAAAAAAAAAAAAAAAGAGAAAACAAATGAGCGGATATTTATTACAAACACAATAAAGTAAAGGAAAACAAGTATGACAAACAGCTCCAAAGGACAAGCCCTGAATAATTATAAACTTCATATCCTGATTATATCATAATTTTGCGGATAATTAAGTATGATGACGTAATATACATGAAACGATGACAAATTAACCTTAAAAATATTCAAACCCACATTAAAGTGAAAAAAAAACCATACATCTTCATCCCGAAATGGAATCCTAAGATCATACTGAGCACCTCTGATTTTAGATCAAAGACATTTTTCGTGGCTTTGGTAGTGTAAATTTCGTCTCATGCATGAGGTTCTGAATGGGGTTTACAAAGTAGTGAATAATTGACAACACAGTGCAGAATAACGTGCAAAAAATAAAAATTGAGAAAAATAAGCCGAAAAAACATAGAAAAGAGAATAATGGGATGCTAAAATATATAAAATAGAGAATAAGTGGCAAATTTAAAAAATAGAGAAAAATGTCCTAAAAAATTAATGAATAAAGACATGAAGAGCCCCATCCTGACCCTTTTTCCTACATGTTACTTATTTGAGATATGAATGTCAAGGTCACGAATCTTCCTATATTTGTTTTATCATTTTCCATTTGATTAATCGGACATGGTCTGCGGTTTAGGGAATTTTGCTTTCATTTTCCAATTAACAACCACATAACCGCATATTTTGTACCTCGGTGTTTCATTTCATACTATTGATTTACATGATCTGCAGACGACACGCTTGTTGGCGAAACATGTAGACCATACTGATCTATTAACTTGCGGTAATTTACGGATGTTGTTGTCTTTAATGTCGTTTTATATTACATATTTTATTATTCATATACGTACATTTTTGAAAATAAAAAAAAGTACTGAAAGTTTAAACGTACTAACGACGTCATTCGGAAAGCTTGAAGTTCTCAAGGTCATTCAGAAAAATAAATCATCGAAAGAGAGACAGCACAGTTACGACTAAAAGTAGACGAAACACGGCTCGATAAAAAATCAAATGTCAGAAGGCGTCTGTTTCGGTGCTTCTCTTTTGTTTTACTTTGTTGTGCCTTCTTTCATAAATGACAATAAAACACGTTGACGTTATTGACTTGCCTGGGATCGATTATTTTGATTCGAGCGCCACTGATGAGTTTCGTGTAGACGAAATGCGTGTCTAGCGTATAAAATTAAACGCCTTGTAAATGTATCTTTGATTAGTTTAAAGATTTAATATTGACACTTGTCATATATTGATGATCATGTGTTGATCTAAATATGTCTTTCTTCACTTTTTTTTTTCTTATAAGAAGGATGCTTTATTGACATACACCACACACTTGTTTATAATTAAAGAAACCGTACGAGTAAACATATACATAAATGGAGTATATACGGTATATTCCAAAAAGACAGCAACCCAACGACTGAATGATATAGATTAATCTGAACTTCGATATACAGATACGCTTATTGATTCAAAAAATTCTACCAAATCCTTCACAAATTGAATATAGGAGTTTATAATGTAAAATGTTACATCAAAAGCATATCGGGAATTGCCCAAAAAAAACAAAGTACAACACAATTCCAGTCAAATAACAACGAACAACATATGGTTCTGATAGCCTGACTTGGTAAAAGACCAAAATTTGGTGTGAAGTTAAAACAGTTTTATGTCAAACTCTAAATCGATGAGAGTCTAAACAATTATATCATATAGAAACTACTTAAAATAAACTTATTCTAAAAGGTTGCCATTTCAACAATGTTATTAGATCTTTGAATATTGTTTTTATTGGTATAAATATTGATTTTGTTATCAGTAAAATAAAACCATATTAGATATTATTGTAATACACATACACGTATGCACATTCAAGGTACTACAATATGTCAATACTTATATTTTGGCATTGCACAAAATCATGTTTTTCTCTGACTGTTAATGGCGTCTTTACACTAAGTCCATTTGGGTGATGGATGTGTACTGATTGAAATTTTAGTCTTAAATTCATGATTTCTTAATTAGTTGTTACTGGCTTTCAAATAGCTATCAGAAACTTCGAGTACTCTCAGATCTGTACTGTGTGTCTTTATTGTTGTTAGGGGTGTATAAATACCCTGCCACGTTCGGTCTAGTTTTTTTTGGTAAATGTTTTTTCTGCTTTGTATTGAACTGACGAGTTAAGCCCTTTTCAATTGATTTTTATAGTTTGTTCTTATGCTGTGCTGTAACACCACTGTCCTAGTTTAGGAGGAGGGTTTACCGATCACAAACATGTTTACTAATGTTTTATTATTCATAAAGTACGTACATTTTTGAAAATAAAAAAGTACTGAAAGTTTATTCGTACTTCTATACTAAATCAAACTGCGTAATTCGGAAAGCTTGAAGTTCACAAGGTCAGTCAGAAAAACAACTCGTCGAAAGAGAGACAGCACAGTTACGACTAAAAGTGGACTAAACGCGGATCGATAAAAAATCAAATGTCGAAAGCGTCTGTTGTGAGTGCTCCTCTTTAGTTTTACTTTTTTTGCCTTCTTTCATAAACGACAATAAAACACGTTGACGTTATTGACTTGCCTAGGACCGATTATTTTAATTCGAGCGCCACCGACGAGTCTCGTGCAGTCGAAACGCGTGTCTGGCGTATAAAATTAAACGCCTTGTAAATAGATCTTTGATTAGTTTTAAGATTTAATATTGACACTTGTCATATATTGATGATCATGTGTTGATCTAAATAATATGTCTTTCTTTATTTATTTGTTTACTTATAAGAGGAATATTTTATTAACATACACCACACACATTTTTTTATTTATTTAAAGAAACCGTACGAGTAAACATATACATAAATGGAATCGCCCAAAAAACACAAAGTACAACACTATCCCAGTCAAATAACAACGAACAACATATGGTTCTGATAGCCTGACTTGGTAAAAGAACAACATTTGGTGTGAAGTTAAAACAGTTTTATGTCAAACTCTAAATCGATGAGAGTCTAAACAATTATATCATATAGGAACTACTTCAAATTAACTTATTCTAAAAGGTTGCCATTTCAACACTGTTATTAGATCTTTGAATATTGTTTTTATTGGTATAAATATTGATTTTGTTATCAGTAAAATACAACTATACTAGATATTATTGTGATACACATACACGTATGCACATTCACGGTATTACAATCTGTCGATACTTATAATTTGGCATTGCACAAAATCATGTTTTTCTCTGACTGTTAATGGCGTCCCTACACTAAGTCCATTTGGGTGATGGATGTGTACTGATTGGAAGTTTAGTCTTAAAATTCATTATTTTTATTAGTTGTTACTGGCTTTGAAATAGCTATCAGAAACTGCGAGTACTCTCAGATCTGTACTTTTTTTGTCTTTATTGTTATTAGGGATGTAAAAATACCCTACCACGTACGTTTTTGTTTTTTTTTATTAAATTTTCTGCTTTGTATTGATCTGATGAGTTAAGCCCTTTTCAACTGATTTTTATAGTTTGTTCTTATGTTGTCCCAGTTTAGGGGGAGGGTTAAGCGCTCACAAACATGTTTAACCCCCCCCCCCCCTCCCCTCAATTATATCATATAGGAACTACTTCAAATTAACTTATTCTAAAAGGTTGCCATTTCAACACTGTTATTAGATCTTTGAGTATTGTTTTTATTGGTATAAATATTGATTTTGTTATCAGTAAAATACAACTATACTAGATATTATTGTGATACACATACACGTATGCACATTCACGGTATTACAATCTGTCGATACTTATAATTTGGCATTCACAAAATCATGTTTTTCTCTGACTGTTAATGGCGTCCCTACACTAAGTCCATTTGGGTGATGGATGTGTACTGATTGGAAGTTTAGTCTTAAAATTCATTATTTTTATTAGTTGTTACTGGCTTTGAAATAGCTATCAGAAACTGCGAGTACTCTCAGATCTGTACTTTGTGTCTTTATTGTTATTAGGGATGTAAAAATACCCTACCACGTACGTTTTTGTTTTTTTTATTAAATTTTCTGCTTTGTATCGATCTGATGAGTTAAGCCCTTTTCAACTGATTTTTATAGTTTGTTCTTATGTTGTCCCAGTTTAGGGGGAGGGTTAAGCGCTCACAAACATGTTTAACCCTTAACCCCCCCCCCCCCCCCCCCCCCCCCCCCCCCCCCCCCCCCCCCCCCCAACGCACACACACACACACACACTTCTTTAAAGAAGAACTAGTTAACAGGTTCCATGCTTCCTGGAACGGTAAAAAGCAACATGATGTGGGCTTTGTTCATTGTTGAAGTTGTTAATTTCTGTGTCATCTGTTCTCTTGTGGAGAGTTGTCTCATTTGCAATCATACAGCCTCTTCTTATTTTTATATGTCAACAGGGTACATGACTCGTCTTAAGGTAAAGAGGAACATGATAACATGTTACACGATTCATACCAAGTAAAAAAAGAAGGTTTACACATGTTACATAATTCTAAGGAAAGTTAAAAGGTACATTATAAGGGCTACACGATTAATGGGTAGGTAAAAAGGAACAGGTTTAATGATTGTTTGAAAATATGACTTGAAATTTGTTAAATATTTTAGGTTAAAGTGGTACGACTCGGGCTGCAATCAAAAGTCTGCCTTAGCAGCTGCTGTTAGTGCGAAATCAAACTTTGATCCGGACTTATTTCTGGGACCACCTTGCTCATCTGGTAAATATTTTTCTTTATTTATCCCAATGATTTGATACATTTTCATCGAGGTTAAAGGTTATTGGTTGATCACAAAACAATTTTGTTTAGATAGATATAGTGATCATTATTTAGATTATTTACTATTTGGAAATTGATAATACGCTGATTAATATCAACTATATATGTTGAAAATGAGCTTAAAATGTTTTTGTTTGATTATTTTGTTTGTGACAGGGGATTTAATTTTTTTTGCACCGACTCGTATACCCTTTTCGAATTTAATGCCTTCAAACATAAATAAGGCCGTTAGTTATCTCGATTGAAGTGTTTCATATTTTTCGTGTCGGGGTTTTTCATAGCCGACTATACGGTATTGGTTTTGCTCATTGTTGAAGGCCATACGGTTGTCTGTGGTTAGCTGTTTAGGATAAGTGGTACGATTCGGACTGTAATCAAAAGTCTGCCTTAGCAGCTACTGTTATTGCGAAATCAACCATTGATCAGGACCTATATCTGGGACCACCTTCATTTATTATAATCATTTGATATAGTGTCATCGACGTTAATAGATTATTGGTCGATCACAGAGCTATTTTGTTTGGATAGGTAGAGTGATCATTTTTTAGATCATTGACTATTTGGAAGTTGATAAAACACTGATTAGTATCAACTATATACATTCGTACCACTTTTGCATTTGACCATGTCCCTTGTAAAAGAGAGGCGGAAGATACCAAAGGATATGTGGTTTCCATCCATGACACAAAATCAGTTCATTCAAACTCATAAGTAGAAAATAAACTGACAACGCCATGGCTAAAAAAAAAAAAAGAAAAAGACCAACAGACAAACAACAGTGCGCAATAACAACATAGAAAACTAAAGACTCGAACGGCACCAAAAAAATGACGGTGAACTCAGGTGCTCCGAAAGGGCACCAGTCGTGTTGCTCATGTTAGTACACACCGGTAATAAGTCTAATTCGGTTGGTCACATTCGGGGAAAAGGGGACAGGATTGTAATTGCGTCAATTGGACCATATCCGCTGTCATCTGTGAAACGGATATTCCATAACGGTCAACCACCTCGTGATTGCGTCCTTAAAATTTACGAAGGGATGATTTCAACTTCACCACTTGGAACTCTTGGTTTAATAGCTTCCTTGTGAGTAGCAACCTTCTATCAACAGAATCATGATACGCAGCGATGTTAAGGCAATTTCGTTAAGATTTTGTCAGGGGCAGATAACCCCGTAAGGACCTCATCATGTATTCATATATTCATTAATGGCGAAGATTCCGTAAGCTGCGTCTATCGATGAAACTGTATGAAATCAAATTACATACATGCCTGTTAACTAAAAACGGGTATCCATATGATGTAATTTGTTTATCGAAACACGAATATTGTATGTTTGTGCTTTAATTATTATGGCAAACAGCATACATGTGATTCTTCCGGCGGGAGTCAAAATCTCCCGCTTTTCAGACCCTCTTCCGTCCCTCCCGTTAAAAATTGAAATCTTCCGCTTTTTGAAAATGTCAACCTCGAAAAATTTTCAGTAGACATTTTTGTTTACAAAATTGATACTGACAGAGAAAAAGTCCGAGAAACTCGAAATTGATATGGGAAAAGTCCGAGAAAAACGGAAGTCACCATTTCCTGTTATTGATTTTGTGTCAAAAGGTAAACATGTAATTAGTGCAGTAATCAATGAAGGTGTTTAGGATTAGACTGTATATACAACAATAAAAGATGATTGACAATTACCTGGTGATCAACTAGCTAGTTTAAGACACACGCCTGGATGATTAAAAGTGAAATACTGACAATGCCAATGGATTAAGTTGTATAAACAACGACTTTAATTTGATGCTGTTGAAAACATTGAACAGTTACATTATATTACTGAACCTCAAAGACAAATGAAATCAACTCAGATATGATATTTATGGCTTGTTTTCTATCCAAGCCAATGGAATACCTATATAAGTATGTTTGTCTTGAACAATTCTAAAATTTTATAATTTGAAAAAATGCAAACCATATGTTATCACCAAATACCACAGCAGCAAATTAAAAAAGACCAAGTATCTAGTCAAATTCAACTCTGACTGGAGATCTGATTTCAAATGGTGCAAGTCCAGTGCCAACGGTCAAGACTATGCTTGCTACACCTCTTGCAAAGCTGACTATGGTGGCCCTAATGACTTAACCAAACATATGAAGATAACTACCCATCAGAAAGCCCACAACTCTACCAATTCAACACCACTGTTCAGTAGTGGTACCAAAGTTGACAATGTGGCTTAGGCAGAGATACTTTTTGCCAACTATATATGATGGCTGATCACTTTATCTTGAACTATATATATAATGAATAAATATTTGAAAAACCCTTATCTTCTATTTCTATTAAGTACAAATGGCTATGCAGGTGTTTAAAGGTATAGAATCATTAACAAAAAAAGAAGATATGCAGTTTAAACACCAAAAAAAAAACCATTGCGTACGTCGATAAAAATGTCGATCAAAAACCTCCAGTTATGTGGCCCAAACTCCAGCTGAAAATTTCCAAATCTCCAGTTGTGGCTTGACAACTCTGTCACATGTCTGCTTGAAACAGTTGCAATAGCTGTTTTTGTTGACGAGATTGTCGGCTTGTTGACCCCGCCTCCTTTTGCAGATTAACCAATCAGTAGACGATCGCCGTCAAATAGATGTTTGTAGTTTGCAGAATGGAAAGAACCTTGCAGCGAAAAAAATTTCACTTCTATGTGAAAATCTAACCAGAAAAGTAAGTGTGAGCCTCCAAATATGTATTATTTATGAAACATACGTTGCTTGTTTTGTTAATCATTCGCTTCAGAAATAAAAAAACTGTATACTTATAGATAAAAACGAGTTCAGTGTTGACAAGCATGATATACACGTGGTCATGGTGGTCAAAACGAAACTAGAATGCAACAAATATCTGAAATTTGAATAATTTATCGGATCCCGTCAATAAATGAACAGAATATCGAATGAAACAAAATCCCTCCATTATTATAATGATTATACCGAGAGCCCATTCTCAACATTTACCCTGAAATTCGTTTCTAATTTACGTTTAGCAGGTACCTGCCATTCGGGGAAAGGGGGGGGGATTCCACCGTTCACTTCTCTCCGGCACCCACATTGCTGGAGCCATGACCCCTACTTTCAAAGCATGGAGCTTTTAATTTGTAACACAGGGCACACAAACTTGCTCAAAAGGAAGCCTTGCAAGACGTTATAATTATTTGGACTACCCCCCCCCCCCCCCCCCCCCCCCCCAACTTCTAGTACTACTCCCACCATTTAATCAGTGTGAAGTCCATACTTTTTTTTTCTAATTAGTGCTGTTGGTTTTAATCAACTTTGAATTTAAAAGGGTAGTAAAGGGTTAATTTTATGCAATGTTTTCTATTTACCCAGTGTTTATATTTTATTTACTTGTTTTCGTGTTTTGACGGTTGACCTCTCAATACATGACATGTATCTCGTGTTTGGTTCTTTGTGCGTGCTACATGTTTCCCCTTATTTATTTCCATGTTTCCTGTCGTACAATTTCTCATGCTTGTCAAAAAAGTTTTGCAATTTTATTGAATATTTATGGTTCAAGTATGTGATAAAGAACTTCAAATTTAAATGTACTATAAATGATAATTTTTTGAAATTGGATGCAACTTAAGCTGTTTAGGAAGTTAAAAGGTGACATCAACATGATTACATCTTTATGTCCATTAAAAATTACTGCAGAAGGCTGACATGGCTGAGTATCTGGGTAATTATTTGGAAATATCCTGGACAGTGCGTCTTTCTCTGGAAAAAGCCTGTGCACCTTGAATAAATTATCTTATTATCTGTGAACCAGTATTTTTAAAATCATTACCAAGTCAGAAATATATATATAACCAATTGCAAGTTTATGTACTTAAATTGCTGGCTAAATAGAACAATTTTTAATACATAGTCAAAATAATATTATAATTTCTTGAAAGGCTTTGTTAATGATTAACTGGGACGCCTTCCTCATGTTCCTATGACTGTATTAGGAAGGAATCGCAGCAAAAAATTGAAGAAGCTTTTCATGACACAATAATATTATACTAATTAATATGTAGTTTGCTCATCAAGACTGCCCACTTTGACATATTCTTTTTATATATATATGTAGGACTAAAGTGCAATGGTCACGCTAAAGTGCGATGATCTACGCTTAAGTGCGATCAGATGACACGCTAAAGTGCGATGGTGTAACGGGAATGGGATTCAGGTGACGGTTTTTGTTTTTTGCTGTGTTCATATTAGTTTTTCGTTTATTGTATTGTTTCTAAATCATGTCGTTGTTATTCTCTTATGAATTGTTTTACACAAGTCATTTCGTGATCCTGTATAGCTTTCTATGCGACGTAAGCCAAGGCTCCACATTGAAGGTCATAACATTATTAGGTGCATACATCAACGATATTTGGTCTTTTTGTATATTAATCAGTCCGTTATCTTTCTCGTTTGAATTGTTATAATCTTTCTCGTTTGAATTGTTATACACTGGTCGTTTTGATACTCTGGTCGTTATAGAATACTATCTGCGGGGTTAGCCAAGGGTATGGGGGTATATTAGTAGCTCACAGATTCACTTCTTTGTTTTAGATTTTTTTTTGGGGGGGGGGGGGGGGGGGGGGGGCTGGCTTTTTTTTAGCACAGCTCTTTATTGTGGGTCTCATTGGGGTCTTAACGTGACCCGGGATTGCCGATTTTTTGTAAGTGTGACACGTGAAAGTCAAATTATTGTGCCGTGAAAACGGGAAATGAAGTCTAGCAGGACACGGGAAATTACAAAAAAATGAGAATTGCTAATGTACATAGTGTAAGCGGGATACGGGAATCTGACAAAACAGTAAGCGGGATCCGGGATCAGGACCCCCCAATGAGACCCCCCTTTATTTAGCACAGGATGCAGCAATTCTAGAAATCCAAGAAAAAATAGGCATTTATATATCTATGGAGGAAATCCTGATATCAAATTAGGGTTGTGTGGCAGACGTAATTTCTTTATTTTAAAAATTATATGAATCATTATACATATGTTTATGCTCCTTATTTTAAAAAAAGTACCTATATGTAATTAAATAATTACTTTCTCTTATTTTTTTTAGCTCCCCTGTCAATAACAAGATACAGTATGCCATTCCAGCTTTGATGAAATAAAGTAATGGTATGATTTGGAGTGCTTTATTATTATAAACAGGTAAATTGTTTTATCCTGATATCAGCTAACTATTGTACAATGAGACAACTCTCCCCAAGAGTCCAAATGACACAGACATTAACAACTATGGGTCTTTGAATGGCCTTCTACAATGAGTAAAGCCCATTCTGCATATTTGGCTATAAAAGGCCCCAAAATCACAAATGTAAAACATTTCAAAGGAGAAAATTAATGGTCTAATTTATGTAAACAAAAATGAATGAAAAAGAAATATGTAACACAGCAACAAACGACAACCACTGAATTCCAGGAACATACATTGTACATACGGAATGTGGATGGGTTAAACATGTGAGCGAGCCTGGCTTTTCTTCCTGTTTTATAATTTGTGCAAATAAATTTCTGTTCTTACATCATGTACATTGTAAGAATATTGTATGATGTAAACTCAGAAATTATTGCAATGTTTTTATGAGGCAACTTTGAATATCGCAATAAAAGGAACTAACATTCTGAAATCTATACATATAACTGTACAAGTATGCAGATTTTTCTGAAATCACAATTATAAATCTCACATTTTTGTCCATTCTTCAAAAATTGCAAAAATAAATGTACCCAATAATCATGATAATTTCTTAATTAAATCAATGTTAATGAAGTATCTGTACCAGCAATAAAATTTATTTACACAGACATGACAGATATTGATACAATAATATACTGAACTTGCTAGCAAAATTTTTTTAGCTGTGGATTACTGATATTGATATTGAAGTATTCCTGTCGGAAAAGGAGATACAAAACAAAGTAAATTAACATAAATACATAAATTTAAATATTTATTACATAATACATCTTATAGGCACATCTGGGTTTTTGTCTCACCATGACGGAGTCAAAAAGCGAGACATAGGTATGCTGTTTCCGGCGACGGCGGCGTCAACAATGTATTAGTTTGTGATTAGGTCTAGTTCATGGTGAACCACAAGTGGTAGGTCACTGATATTTGGTATGCAGTTGTATTAGCATTGGCACATCTCATTACCATGGAGATTATTTGGCCCCCGCCCCCTCAGTCAAGGTCTATTGACTTTGAAACTTTTCATAGTTTACATGTATTAGTTTGTGATTAGGTCAGTTTATGGGGAACCACTAGTGGAAGGTCAATGATATTTGGTATGCAGTTGTATAAGCATTGGCATATCTCATTTCCATGGAGATTATTTGGCTCCGCCCCCTTAGTCATGGTCTAGACTATGAAAATTTAGCTAAGTTAACATGTATTAGTTTGTGATTAGGTCAGTTCAAGGGGAACCATTAGTGGTAGGCCAATGTTAATTGGTGTTCAGTTGTATAAGAAATTAGCACATCTCATTTCCATGGAGAATATTTGGCCCCGCCCCCTCAGTCATGGTCTATTTACTTTGAAACTTTTGCTTAGTTTACATGTATTTGTTTGTGATAAGATCAGTTCAAGATGAACTGCTAATGTTAAGTCAATGATATTTGGTATGCAAATTTATTGGCATTTGCAAGTATCATTTCCATGGAGATTATATAGCCCCACCCCTGATCATGGTTCATTGACTTTGAAACTTTTACATAGTTTACAAGTTAAAGTTTGTGTTTAGGTCTGTTTAAAGGGAACGACTTATAATAAGTCAATGGTATTTGGTATGCAGTTGTATTAGCATTGGCACATCTCATTCCGTGGAGATTGTTTAGCCATGTACCTTCAGTCATGGTTCATCGACTTTGAATATTTGCATAACTTAAATGTTAAAGTATTGCTATTTTAATTTCAACATTTGCATTATCAAAATTACAAAAAGGCGAGACATATCTCTGTGATAACAGTTTATTTTTCATTTAACTTTAAAGTTTTATAAAATTACATGTAGTGCACCTTATTAAAATGTGTGTGGAAAATTAAATCCTTGTTCAAATGATGAATGAAGACATTATTAAATAAGGACAGGGAAATTATTTTGTTAGCATTTTAACAGTAACTTCTTGAAGAAATATGTTTGCACTAACTTTTGATTACTTTTCACATGTTGAAAATTTCATTTAATATATATTATATTTGCATTTTCATATTTCAGGGATGATGACCTGCAGTAGAAAGTTCCTTATAACTCATCATGGCCATTACGGAAGATCTGATTAAAATTTGTTTAGAAAGCCACCAAATATGTCCATGAAAAGTAGAAAAAAGACAGTAATTCTATATAATGTACATATATGTACTAAGCAGAAGCATTGACTGTTTCAAGACCAAATGAATTGGAATTTAGTGTTTTGATGCTGAGAGACAGAGGAAAATTAACTAGACAATTTAGCTTCTTTTTCATCATCATGTATCACTGAAGTTGATGTTTACCATCTTAAAGAGCTTTTACCTCAGTTAAAATGAATTCTAAATACGGACAGTTTGGAGATTTGTGAATTTTCTTACAATTGGAGTTTCAAAAAAGGATTTCATTTAACAAAATTATATTTCATGGATGTAATTTGTCGTTTCTTTCATGAAATATTTGAAAAATTTGCAATACATTTGTATCTGACCAAGTGAGAGATGTACAAATAGACATATGATATTCAGTAAAGAAGGAGATATTCATTTATAAGACTTGTATAAGTGTTTTGTTATTTTTATGGCAATTACGGGGAAAAAATAGTAATTGATTTAAACATTAATCCTACCTAGATATACATGAGATATACTATCATATACATGTAGGCATACAATTCACTGATGCACCACTAATGGAGTTACATGTAATTATAAAACTAAGAATATGACATGATTGCCAATAAATTAACAACTCTTCATCAGAGAACAAATAGTCATATTATATATTGTCCACCAGCATGACCAGAGAACAAGAAGATCATATTATATCATGATTTATATTTCAATTTCATTTCATTTCATAACAGTTAACACAGAATAAAGGTATACAAAAAGTTCAGAAGCATAAAAAAGTGTTTTAATTGCAGTTGTTGTTCATCTTAAAGTGACTTAGTCATATTGATGTTGGCCTTCAATACTGAGCAAGACCTCTGTAACAGCCACAGAATGATTGAACAACAAAATTATCTATACTTATATATTTGTCTATACTTAGAAATCAGATTTTTTTTTCATTTCTTGTCTAAATTAAAATTGGTTATACAATTGTATACGTTTGGCAAAAAAAAATATAAATTTATTTAAATGATGGTATGATTTGTATCCAGGATTTTCTGAAACTGCAATAATTAATCTCGCATTTTTAATTGTCCTTACATTGTTCAATAATTAAAATTATCTTGGGAATAAATTTACTCAAAAAATTCTGAGTCTTTTTGAAGGATATATAAACTTGGAAACTTGTGATGGAATATTTTCACAGTTACTGTTTTTGGAGATTCTTATATCTAGCATGTTTAGCAAAAGATGTTGGGTATACATGAATGGCAATGAGACAGCATCCCCAAAACAGACAGAAATTGCTTTGTTCTCAGTTTGAAATTGCACACATATTTTTGTATTACAGCTAGAATTTGATATAAAAAAAGATGATCTGGTATAATTGCCAATGAAGTTTTGATTTACAATTAAGTCATTTTTTTTTACTCTTGTGATTGATTCAGGTAAAGATTAACCACTGATTGTACCCTTGTCAATGATATTTGTAGGCAGTAGTTTTATAAGCATTTACACATCATTTTAATTTCCATGCTGACTAGTTTGTCCTGTCGCTATGTTATGATTCATTCACCTGACACTGCCTGAAACTTTTGGATTGTGTATATATGTATTAATTGTGATTGAGTTAGTCATTTCTGTGTATTTATATTATATATGGTACATAGAATCTCTTTTATTCTGACAGAAAAGAAATACCATTCAGTTGCCTCCAATCTCAGCAGGTGATAGGAAATAAGTTTTCTGATTTTGACATGTTTGAGATGAACCTTAAAATATTATGGCACTTGATAATGAAAAAACAATTGATTGATTGTGCTGAATGTCATGTAAGCACTTTTGGCTATTTCTTGGCTGTCCATTTGTATTGGTGAACACTGGTAGGCAGGGATTTAATATGAAATGAGCAGCAGAAAAAAATAGGTCACTATTTCCAACTTCATGGTATAAATGTAAACTATACGTAAGGTTGAGAAATTGAGATGATATAATTATGACAAGGTTGTTGATTGAATCATAGGTACATGTACATGTATCTGAAACTAATTGATGTGGTTTTTTTTCACAGATGCGATTAAAATTAGTTGTGTATATATATATGCATCCGATATTTGTCGAACTGGTTATCGCTTTATGATATAGTGTAAGCATAAATAATGAGAGCTCAAGGTACATTTTTTTAAGTATGGGGTACTCAAAGCCGTAGCTTTTTTTATAAAAAAAAGCAAGCCATACAAAATACTGGCCTGGTAACTGGTGAAAATTCATATTCATTCATAGGCAAAAAAATTACCCTACCCCACCAGAATAAAATTCAAAAGGACCTCCCAATCATGATTTACATATTGATACCAGTCACACTTGAGATACAGGAGATATTCAACTAGTAAAATGTGAATATTTATATGCAGGTAGGAGTTAATATTTATGATTTAAACATTGTCAATGACAAAGAGCAAACAAAAAAATCATGAATTTTGTTATGAAAATGCAATTTTTTCATTAAAATTTTAATGGTTTCCAATAAACAAGCACTAGAAGAGACTTTATAGTATACTATTAATTATATAATGAACTTGCATTTGCAAAAATGAGAACTGCACTAAAAAAATATGACTATGACCTCAGCCAGATGCGGATTCCGGATTTTGACAAAAAAAAGGGGGGGGGGGCTGCGTGTCCCAACACTAATCGAAGTTATGGCCATATAAGAAGTGTATACATTAACCATAAATTGGTTGATACACAAGGGATCAGAGCCCACATGAATCCGCCTCTGCCATTTCAGCCATTTGCGGTGATCTACACAAGAGGCGGAATGCAAGAAGATGTAAATATTCTATTTTATGAAAGTCCAGCCTGCCACAATGAAAATTCCCTGAAAAAAAAACCGAATACTGAATAGGAAGCTTCAATAAATTAAGCAAGCAATAAGAGAATATTTGTTTATTCGCTCCAGCATGACGTTATTTTCGCTTCACGGTGAGTACAAAAAATACACTGAGTTTTTCCGTCAGCCGATCCGACTACTGCAGGGTCATTCAAACGTTTTTCTCTCGCATTTCAAGGCGATAATGCTACTTCATGCTAAATTAATTGAAAAGGGCAGGTGCAAGAGCTATACCAACCCACTTGATTCTGGTATTGGTAGAAAGGCCACATTTCAAATTTTTCAAAAAGTGCTGTGCCTAGTTATATAGCGTTCGTGTAAAAGAAATTTCACAACCCGAAGTGCCAAAAAGTCAATAAATCGAAAATATTCTCCACGTTTTATTGTTTTTTATTTACAACACCTCTATTAAAAACTAGGCACAGCACTTTTCCAGTAAAATAAGATATCCTGATTACAGGGAGCCAAAAACCAGGGCGATCGGATTTCATCTTGCACCTGCCCTTTTGACTTTTTTAGGAAATGTCCTTACTTTCAGTTTGAAGTCACGTGACACTAGTGTATTTATATGTTTCTATAAATAAAAGTTTGGAATGTGATTCAGAATAGACCCTTTTCCCTCTGTTTACGCTTTTGACGTGCATTTTAACCTTTAAGCAAAGAAAACTAACTTTGAGTTCAATATGATTTTTCCTGTGTATAAAACTGGGATATTTCTTGAAACGCCCTTAACGTCCCTGCGTAGAAAATACAAGCCCTGGAATATCGTATCAACCGGGAGATATGTACCCCGTATGCAGGCGCTGCTGGAATGTTGCTACATAAAAATTAAAAGTTCACAATTGGGAAGCTGAATCTTCTCTTTTGTCGTAAAGTTTTGTTTTCAAACGACGCTAATTGTCAATTTCCAGATGTAAGTCATGATTTGAGGCAGACTTAACTGTATATGTTGTATCTTTTATCTCAAATTCGATGGGATAGATGCGTTCAACATAATCACCAAATTTGAATTATTCAATGAGAGAACATCATCTATATAGCGGAAAAGTAAAGTTAATGGATACTGCTTACTTTTTTTCTTTCTTCCTAAGAAGTTCATGTATGAAGTCAGCCTCATATGAATAAGGGAGAAAGTCGGCAAGAAGAGGAGCACAGTTGGTTCCCATGAGAATAACGACTGTTTTTGAGAAACACGTCCTCCAAACGTAACAAATATATTGTCAATCAAGAGATCAATCATCTTGATAATTTCAATTTAAGAAAATTTTTTGTTTGAAGCAGAGTGATGTCTTACAAAGTACGATTTATCCCTCCCTAAGACAAGATACGTGTATCTACGTTGGCCATTTTTTGTTATGAAACAAATCAGGACCAACTTTTTCAATTTGTCTTTAAGTTTGGAATGGGGAATTCTTGTGTAAAGTGTAGAAAACTTAAATGTTTTAATACTTTTTTATACATATTTAATCATACATTTTTAAGACAAAAATGTTAAAATCCGTTAATACTTTGATTTAAGAAGTTCTGAAGTATTGAACGATTCCTTTATTTTGACCTCAAAACAGATTGCCGTGTCGAAAATCGCTTTATCTTACTTTTTTTATCTAAATAAGCATTTGAGCATGTGACGAATTCATCATTTGGCATCCAACAAAACATTTCAAATTGGTTGTTCTTGTTAGGTCTTAATCTGTAAATATGCTCTCAAACATTTTATATTTTGTGTTTTTTTTTCATATTTTTATATCCGAGTGTAAGCGACGTTTTGTTTGAGCTCAGGCTTTTTAATTATAACCAATCTTATATATCAATATATATAATAAACATGTAATGCGAGATATTATTGACGGCGAAAAACACAAATTGCCAATGTATAAAAGATGAAACAAGAATGACATTCGATTTACATTGTTTTGTTTATTCATTATGTACAACTTCAAGTCTTGAATAAAAGGAAAAATACTTCTTTTTCGCTAAATCTTACATAAGATTTTATTTATCATCGTAAATTGTTTATAGACTACGTTTCAAATTAACAGAACAGAAAATCCGCAAGTTGATGTAAACAGAAACACCTGTGTTATATGTGTGGGTACATGCTCCTACATTTGGTCTATTGTTTTGATAAAACTAAAGTGACGTCATAACAGCGACTTTATTTAAAAGCTTTTACGTAATACTAATACTTTGAAAAATTATGTTCAAGTACGTCAAATTTTCGTTGTCAAAAACACATGTTTCAAGACTAAAAAATTATCAAAAAGTCAAAGGTGGTTGTTTAAATGCCTTTACGTTGGATGTTGTTTTCAATCGGCTGACATAATACTATTTGAAAAAGAAAACCAGGGGATTTTGCTCATTTCATGCAGTCAAGCTGTAAATTTTAGTTTTATGCCATAAAGTAACAAGTCAACACTTAAAATAAGACATGCTAATTTATCCCATATGTACACTGGCGAACAGGTAGCTAGTATTCAGTAAAGACGGAAGGAGTCGTGCGGTAAGAACATTGTTGGACTGCAATGGACCATACTCAATCTATTATTTCTAGGGTTTAGATCATATCTACTAAAATAAGACATGTTGAATACCTTTCACGCATGCATATAATACGAAAAGTAACATGAGCTTTGTTGAGCTTTAAACCGATCCTAAATAACCATGTTTTCCGATCTCACGTCGTTTGGAGTTCAAGCGACAACATCCGTTTTTTCACTTGTAAATCCAAAATTGATTTACGAAAATCGACCATTGGTCAACTATGGATGATTCTCATTTAGATACTGGAATACATGATTTGGTTAGACCATAAAAAAAATTTGGTTAGACCATGAAAAAAATGCTTGGGTAAACCTCACGTACAAATGGTTAATACATAATGCAATTCAAAATTTGGCATCATCTTTATTGTGTTTGTCTTACACTTATAAACATGTATAAAATTACATATACTGTTTTAGTTTTAGTAGTATTTTAATCCTTGAGTTTGTAAAATGACTTGTTTTTATTCTTTTCTTCGTTCACTAGTTTTCAATCACTTCGTACAAGACATACAATCAAACATAAACTACTAGTAAAGATTTCCACTCGGAATAACCAATAGTATAAACGGTATTAATTGTACTGCACCAGATGCGCATTTCGACAATTAATGTATCTTCAGTGATAAAATATTTGAAAATTCAAAACGTAATACAAACGTTGAAAAGCTGACCAACTTAAAGGACCTACAGTATAGCCAAAACCGGACAAGGAATGAGAGCTTTTCATGCGGGAGATATATTCTTAAATTTTAAATGATTTCTAACATTTTTAAACAATTTCAATCAAAAAAATGTTTGTGTTTTCATGCCAATACCGAAGTCCTGTCTACTGGGTTGGTGATACCCAGCAGCAGAGGTATATGAACGTATCTCGGCCTACTAGTAGTACATTGAAGCATGACGTAATGAGTATATACTGCATGATTATTTTTGCTCGTTGAATACACATAATTTGTTGGAATAGATGCTTTTTAACAATTTACCGATTTAATGATTGTATTGACAACAACCTTTCAAGGGAATAAATATCGAGTTAACGGTAATCAAATGCACCGATCATTACTTGGTCATTTTACCTATCCCATATATTTAGTTCTCAAATGGTGAATTCTTAAAACTACTTAATCAAAATTAAGATGATCAAATAAAAGTAATGAAGTTAAGGATGTACACCTCTGAGGAGCCAAAAATTTCTAAAATTAAACTTTTTTTCCTAACCTGATTTTTGGGTTTATATGACAGTAAACAAAATAATTGGTGAAGAAAAAATCATATGGTGGTGCACTTCCTTTTTTGCTACGGCCCTTTGAGAGTACCCAATTTTGATGATTTTCCCATTTTTCATCAATTTTTACCTATTTTTGGGCTATTATCGTGAAAAAAATCACAGTTCCACAATTAAACTTTTTTTTCATACTTTCAATAAAGATGAAGTGGACCAATCTGAATAAATTTAATTTAAAAAAACTATAGGTAGGTGTTAATATAAGAAAGTTTTATCATATTTTGATTCTTTTTTGTGTCAAATTAACCATGCTGTCAATTTTGTAAATTTGTGATTTTTCTCTGTTTTAAGAACAAAATGCATATTATTTCAGCTTCTTTGTTGCAAATGATTGAAAACATACATATCTAAGAAATTTGAAAAGAAAAAAGTGATATGGGATGTCATGTTTCTGGTAAAGTCATTTCTTGTACCCCTCACCCATATTCTCAAAATTTTGGCTAAAAAGACTGACTTGATTGGTAATAAAATTTGAAAAATTTATTACTCAAAAACTACTCATTGTAAATACACAATTTTTTCACAGAGTTAAGTTTGATTATAACATTTTTTAAATTCATTGATATTTTCCACTTGTATCACATGTTTTGGAAATAATTCCAGAACGAGATTTCAACGAGACGGTAACGTCAGAAGAATACATCCTTAAGCGAGATGATTTATAAGTAATAAGGTTAGAACAGGAGTTTCAAACACGCCGGGACGTAAAAGGTGAACACGACTTACCTCACTCTTTTTAAAGTATATTTCTTTAATTTATTTTAAGATACTTTTGTCAGAGGCAGAAATTCAGATCACTGATGCATCTAGCTGATAGTACTTTTGTCATCTAATTGTCAAATAGAATGTATAAGGATGCATCTTCAAAGGAAAAAAAAAGATGATTACACTTTACAAACTCAGTTATTTTTTTCAACGCTTGTCTTTAGTTATAACGAGGCATAGGTTCTCGGAAAAGTCTTTATGTGTAATTTAACATCATTGCTTGGAAATTGTCTAACGTTTACTTATACAAATAGTCTTAAAACGGACATGTATGGGATATTTGATGGGAGTTTTGTACAATAGGATCCTTTTAATTTTATGATCGACTTATGACAACAAGCGGACCTTATATTTCCTGGTCTGTTCGTCAGTCCTATTCCAAAATTAAAACTTTTAGAAAATCAAAACAAGTTAACATTTGATCCGGATAAAGTGGTTCACTAAAAGTAGAAATGTGATAATGTAAGGGGAAACTATGTCTTATGGCCACATATTCTTATTTGAAATGTTTTGATATAAATGTATATATGTGTGTATTTTCAATATTCATAACCGCCTGGATGGTCTTTGGTAGCTTGCTCCCCTAGAGTGAGGGAGGCCTTTGGTTTGATCCTCGGCTTGTTGAAACAAAACATTGACTGATTTTCTGCTCAGCACGCGATTTTTAGGAGTAAGAGCAAACATTGGTCGGTCCGGAGTCAAAATAATGTGTCCCGGTAAGGTGACGTCTATTCCAGCGGACTGCTACTTTGTGAACTAGCACACCTTTTAAAAGAAACCTATATATGATTTTTTTTTTATCTATCAATTCTATAATACGTGGAAAATACTTTTATTTAGAAATTATATGGAAGCTATAGTTCTTATCTCAATTTCCAAGTTTTATCAAGAGACAAGTATTCTTCTGAAAGAGAAGCGAAAGATACCAAAGGGACATTCAAACTCATAGTCGAAAACAAACTGACAACGCCATGAAAGCCATGGCTAAAAGAGAAAAAGACAAACAGACAAACAATAGTACACAAAACACAAGATAGAAAACTAAAGACTGAGCAACACGAACGCCACCAAAAACTGGTGGTGATCTCAGGTGCTCCGGAAGGGTAAGTAGATCCTGCTCCACATGTGGCACCTGTCGTGTTGCTCATGTTAGAACAAACAGGTAATAAGTCTTAATTTGTAGGTCAAGTTCGGAGAAAAGGGGACGGGATTATAGTTTCGACATTTGGAACATATCCGCTATCATCTGTGAAACGGATTTTTCATAACGGTCAACCAACCCGTGATGGCGTTCGTAAAATTTACGAAGGGATGATTTCAACTTCCCCATTTGGCATTCTTGGTTTTAATAGCTTCCTTGTGAGCAGCAACCTTCTATCAAGGAAATCATGATAGGAAATGCAGGCCCAGGAATATCGTATCGATTTGGAGCTATATACTCCGTATGCAGGTGCTGCTGGAATTTTGCTTCATAGAAATGGAAAGTTCACAATTGGAAAGCTAAAATCATATCTTTTGTCGTAAAGTTTTGTTTTCAACCGACCTTTATTGTCAATTCCTAGATGTAAGTCAAGATATGAGGCAGACTTAACTGTATCTGTTGTATCCTGTATCTCCAGCTCGATGGGATAGATGCGTTCAACATAGTCACCACATTTTGAATTATTTAGTGAGAGAGCATCATCTATATAGCGGAAAGTAAAGTTAAATGATACTGCTTACTTCTTGTCCTTCTTTCTAAAATATTTTCTTCACGAAAATATAAATGAATAGATACGTACGTATGTGATTTTATTGGAAATTTTATAAGAAATTTAGTACAGCTCTTTTAGATAATTATATTTCACACTTTCAAACTATGAGAGATTTAGCACAGTACTTAAAGATAATTCTATTTTACACTTTTTTTTACTATAAGAGATTAAGCACAGTATTTAAATCTCTACTTGACAGCCTTTCAACGTGAATGAATAAATGTAACTAGCATTATTAATTTAGAAGCTCTGTAAACTTTTAAAAGAACAAATAGGGAGAGCATGGTAGTGGTCAAGTTTCCATGTACGTATAAAGTAATAGTCAAGTTGCCGTGTACGTGTAAAGTAATGGTCAAGTTTCCGTACACGTGTTAGATAATGGTCTAGTTGTCGTGTACGTGTAAAGTGAAGGTCATGTCTGTAAGTAAGTTTTTCAAGTTTCTGCGTATGTATAAAATAATAGTCAAGTTTCCGTGTACGTGTAAAGTAATGGTCAAGTGTCCATGTACGTGTAAAGTAACGGTCAAGTTTCCGTATACGTGTAAAATAATGGCCTAGTTGCCATGTACGTGTTAAGTGATGGTAAAGTGTGTAAAGTCATGATGGTCAAGTTTCCTTGTACGTGTAAAGTAATGGTTAAGCTTTCGGGCACATGTTAAGTAATGGTCAATATTCCGTGTAAAATATACCTATCTAATGCTTTTAATCTGTTAGAGATTTAGTACAGTTTTATTTTGAGATAATCGTATTTTATACTTTTTAAGATATTAGAAATTTAGCACAGCTCTTTAAGATAAAACTATTTCATACTTTGATAGCTATTAAAGATCTAGCACAGTTCTTGAATATAATCCTAGTTGATACTTTTTAAAGATATAAGAGATTAAGCAGAGCTCTATAAGATCATTCTATTTTACACTTTTAAGCTATGAGAAATTTAGCACAGTACTTAAATATAATTATAGTTTGCACGTTTAAGCTATGAGCGATTTAGCACAGTTCCTTAATTTAGATAATTTTATGTTATACTTTGTTAGCTATGAAAGACTAGCACAGTTCTTTAAGATAATCCCAACTGATTATTTTCAAGTTATAAAAGATTTAGTACAGCTCTTTTAGATAATTCTATTTACACTTTTAAGCTATGAAAGATTTAGCACAGTACCTAAATATTATTATATGTTACGCTTTTAATCTATGAGAAATTGAGCACAGCACTTAAATATAATTATACATTACACGTTTGAGCTATGAGAGATTTAGCACAGTTCTTTAAGATAATTGTATGTTATAATTTGTTAGCTATGGACGATCTAGCACAGTTCTTTAAGATAATCCCAATTTATTATTTTTAAGATATAAGAGATTTAGTACAGCTCTTTTAGATAATTCTATTTTACACTTTCAAACTATGAGAGATTTACCACAGTACTTAAATATAATCCTTTTTTACACTTTTTTAACTATTAGAGACTTAGCACAGTATTTAAAGCTAATTTTATTTTACACGTTTAAGCTATAAGAGATTTAACACAGTTTTTTAAGATAATTCTATGTTATACTGTGATAGCTATGACAGATCTAGCACAGTTCTGTAAGATAATCCTATTCTATACTTTGTTAGCTATAAAAGATCTAGCACAGTTTTTTAAGATAATGCTATTGTATATTTTGTTAGCGATGAGTGAATAAGCATAGTTTTGTGCCATACTTTTTTATTTGTTTTTCTTAGTTATGAGAGGTTAAGCACAGTTTATTAAGATAGTCGTTTTTGTATACTTTTAAAGCTATGAGAGAAGTTGCACAACTAGCTTCTATCTGGAGAAGACCTGTATTTGGTTGGGTGTCCAACGATATCGAATTCAGTAACAGAACAAAATATTCCACCTTAATCCGGTTGCTCGGACCTTTAAACAAGCTTCGTAAGTACATTCAATTTCTCAGTTATGTCCTTTGGTTGCAAAAAAGTCTTAAAAGTGTCTTTGTCCAAGTTAAATGTGGGTCTTCCAACTTGTGATTATGGACATGTTTTAATTGTTGATGAAATAGACCATGTTCATATTACCGACTTATGACTCCAGAGTTTAAAACTTTTCGACAGCTTACCTAAACTGGGGTAAGACATTATTGTACTCGGTCATGCATAAGCAACTAAAAGATTTAAAACCAAGCTTACAATCGGTACAATATGGGGTGTGTAGGGGAGAAAATTAACTGTTTTTATGTTTTCTATACACGACAAATCATCAGAAAACAGTTAATTTTCCCTCAAATTGCACCGATTGTAAGCTTGATTTTACATTTTTAGTTGCTCGTACTTGACTGATTACCAGAACGTATGAACACATGGTAGGTCAACCTGTCAAACAATATATATCCGGAGTCAACAGTCGATACTTCGAAAATAGTCTATCGTTTTCTAATGTCTGTATGCAATAAAGTATAAGTATACACGTTCAATATTCTGCAAGGATGTTTGTTTCATGCAAATTGAAGTTAATCAAAAGTAAAAGTTTGATAATAATAATACTTTAGATCACGGACAGCTGAAAAAAACGTGAAACAGAGAAGTAAAATATAGATCAATAATTCGTCTTTCGATAACTCTTATAAAGGATTATTTGTTTTAGTATGAATCAAACAATGCACAACGACATACAGTACATGGCCAAAAGAAAACGTCACTTGATTTTCACTATATATTTCATATAAAACTACGTTTTTTTCCAAAAGCATATAGTGGGGACATTTCTGTTCGGATATTATTCATCTTGATACCCATAGAAGCAAATTTGTCACAGGCTTATTGATTTATCTGGTTATATTTTTGTTGTGAAGCGTTTCGGACTTCTGATGATATAAACACAAGTATAATTCAATGTTCATACATTTTTCATACATTTCAACTAAATTTAATTGTAAACTATTATTTTGCATTTTTATATTAGGAGAAAACAAAAACTGATGACAAAACTATGAAATCCAACAATAAATGTCTTCATAATAACTTTTTGAAAAAATGTGTTTGTACATAAAATATATCATTAACTGTACCTCATCCATTTTCAACGCAAATCGTATTAAATATCCCCTGCTATAATCTGTCAAATATGGAAACACTTAAAAGAGGACGTGGATTTTTTGTCTGTATTCTTTAATTGTGAGGCCATTTTTCTCTATTCTTTATCAATTTTGCCTGTTATTCTCTATTATTTATGTTTTAGCACCCCATTATTCTCCATTCTTTCTTTTTTTTTTACCCTATTTGTCTCTATTCTTTATATTTTAGCTCTTTATTCTGCATATTTTGCCCATTATTCTCTATTCTGTTTCATATCCTCTTAAAGTAGCGTACTATATTTATAGTTTCTTCACAAGTATATGTATACGTAACATTTATCCATTATACTATCAGCCAGTGTGATGCGTTTTGTTTCTAAGATGTTTAAATGGAAAATATTTTCTATGATCCACGATGAGGCTGCACCGTATGCGGCTGTAGCAGCAGCCATTGCAGAGGATAAAGATGCGACCATAAGAAGTACGCATGAAGTTAACGTACGGATGGAGGATAATGAAATAGAAAGCATATTCAAACAAGTTCGTAAAAACTCAAGAAGTAAGTAACTATTCACTGATGTAAGAAATTTCTGTTGAATAACTTGAGGAATGGACTGAGGTTAATGACGTTATATCTGACTCAGTTTCTCCTGATACTAAAAAAAAAAAGCTTCACCTCGAAACAAACCCATTCAAAATTATATCAAGCGAAAACCAATACTTGACAGTTTTATCGTTTAATATGATTTTACGACAAACAATGAATGATGTCCAATTTTGATGATTCTTTGTAACGTTTGTTTTGTTAACGTTATTAATTTGAGGCTGTATTGTAACAAACACATCACACTTAGGAACAGTTCGCTATGTTTTATGCACAAATAAAGTTATTTGAAAACAGAAGATATTTATCAATTGATTTCCTTCAATCGTTTGAGACAGGTACAGTCCTTGAATGGTGTAAATTTCCCACTTACACCATACACCATTACACCATTCACCATACACCATTACACCATACACCCTGTGCGATTACACCATACACGTTACACCTTTGCACCATACACCTTACACATTACACCATAATGCAATTTAATTTCAAAGAAAGCGTGCGACTACAAAATTATTTATTTATTCTAAAAAACGAATTTTGATCACAATATTGTAAATTATGTATAAAATTAAAAATCAGTTCTTATCAATATTTTGCATAGTTTTAAATGTCGTACACCATTCATTCACACCATTCCTGATCGCACGTTACACAATTACACCATTCCCCTAACACCATACACCATAGCACCATACACTTTCTACCATTGCACCATATGCCATACACCATTACACCATACACGTTTTTTTTTTGTGAAGTTTACACCATCCAAGGGCTGTATATAATAAAAATAATGGTATTAAGCAGCAAACAAATGCATTTATTTCAAATTTATTGAAAAATGTAAGCTTTTGTGTAAAATTGTGTATGTTCTTTGCACCGCATAATGTGGCAAGTCTTCATGGTCTTTGCTTCTCATAATACGGTGTGTCTTCATGATCTTTGCTCCTCTTTCGCCGCGATATAGCCTTGTTGTGCTAATGCGGCGTAAAGCAACCAACAATCAATCAATCAATCTTTGCTCCTCCTAATGTGGCCAGTCTTCATTATCTTTGCCCCTCCTAATTTTACCAGTCTTCATGATCTTTGCTCCTCTTGATGTGGCCAGTCTGCATGTTCTTCGCTCCTAGTAGTCATCCCTGTTAGACTAGTCGATTTTCCCCCCATAGGCATAACGTTAAAGCCGCCATCTTGGATGGAGGAGGGAATTTTCGATATGGGTCAAGTGGTCATTTTTAAGTATTTTTTTTTAATTAGTAACATAATTAAGAAATTTTTGTGTGTTCTTATCAATAATTAATTTTGACAATTAATAATATAATTAAGTAGATTAATTTAATTCCTAATTAATAGTTAGTTTTGATAATGGTCCGAGTCTGATTAATTATTCCTCTAGTAGAGCTGTTAGAATTTTAACAGGGGTTTGACCAAATCAATTAACCCAGACAAAACGTTAATTGTTGATGACCAGTCTGGTCAAGAGTAGAAAGAGTTTAAAAGTTTTCCCTAAAACAAAGCATAATACAAAATCAATATTCTATTGGTGTGTGATGTAAAAAAAAATCAGATATCAGACGGTCATTTGGAATTAATCAAAATAGACCATATCGCATTTCATTCATTTGTTTGTTTTGCGTACAGACGTGGCAATTTTTTTAATTTGAACTTGAGCGTTTTTTTATATGTATATATGTGTGATTACGTTTCAAACAACTATTTATGGTAAATATGAGTAAAGACAATTTGATTTTACAAAACAGAAAAGTCTATACGATACGTTACAAATTTTATTGAAAATAGATTACAAAAGTTTGAATATACACAAGACTTGTCATTTATACACACAAGTTCTAATATCCGTACGGTATTGTTTTGTAATCATCAACTATAACTCGTTTGTCAAACACTATTCTATAGTCTTTACTTTCTGTTTTTGTTATAATTCGGGCATTCTTCTGATCTCTGGAAATCTTGTTCTTATCTACAACTGTAATAACATTATTATCACTAGCATTTGTCACCATGTCACGCACTGTATCAAAATTAATGCTAAGTGCATTTTTATAGTTGAGGGTTATACCACGTACTTTACATACAGTTTGAATTCCTGCAGAATCTGGCTTTTCTAATTTGTAAGCATAGTTTTTAGGACCACCGGTTACAAAATGTGTAATGTTATTAGACGGTACTTCATCTGTAAGGTCTCCTAGATAGTCTCCCAGTGGTGGTTCCCATTCACCCTCTTTTACAGTGAATACAATTGAATCGGTATCTGCGTACATGACACGTTGTCCTAACTTATCTAAATAACTGTACAGCTTAAGTCTAGCTTGAGCTGTAGTATATGCAGCTAATACTACATTGGTTCTGCCAGAAGTTTCCAAGAATTCTTCCTTGTTTTTCCACCTCATTTCTACCATTTCATCCGTAACAAAGTTGACACCGGTAACGACTTGTTGGTCACTGGTCAACATATCAAAATATATGGATGGGTCTGACACATACTCAACTTGAGGTAAATTTGTCCGTTGTCCAAATTTACCCCAGAAGCTGTTCAACATAAGTTTAGCAAGGGAACAGAGGCCCGGATTCTTTTCTATTTTGGCATAGTCCAGTAAGATTCCTTCTTTTTCAAAATAATCTTGAATATATTTCTGTCTATGCTTTTCAGTAATACACCAACTTGGCCATCCACTGGCTTCTTGTTTCATCTTCAAAAATGTATTGATGTATTCCGTGAAAATTCCTCCTGATTTTGATTTCGGATCGTATTGCTCAACATCATTGAAATGCCATACTTCATATACTGTGTCCACTACATATCCCTTTTGTAATGCCATCTTTAACTCATCTGTTACCCAAGTTCCTATGAATGATCTTTCTTCTGTGTTGTGATGACATGTGGTTTGTTGTTTCAACTCTGTGCAAGTTCTGCACAAGGAGAACATCAGTTTGTTGTTAATCTTAGCGGGTAACACAGGAATGTGAAGTTCACGGGGAGGACATACTTTGCATTTGATTAATCCTTCATATGTTTCTAAATCATCAAAATTTTCTGTAAAAATTTTTGGATGACTTAATACGGCTTTACCAGTTTTATTGATGTAAGGGTAAAGTGAGGTTACATCATAGTATTTGATATATTCACCATCTGAAGATTCGTGGTAAAGTTGAAATGCTTCCGTTCTACCTCCTGCAAAAGCATCTCTTGGTTCCAATGGAGTGACAATATCGATGGAGTCAATGTACTTTTTGGTGTCGATATTTTCTCGTATTTCCCTATCAAACTCACATTCCCATATACAACTGTATGTATAACCTTGCTTTTCAATGTGGATTTTCTTCTCCATGGTTTGGTGATACAGATCTGCCATTGATAACTTATTCACAGTGTTAATGGTGTGCTGTGTGTAACATTTTGGACATCCATGCCAAAAGCAGCCATGATATTCCATAACAACCTTTTCACCATCACCGGTTTCATAGTATCCATCGACCTTGTATTGATCAATTGTTTTTTCTCCACCGTTCCGTGCGTGCTGAATATGTACCCCTTTAGACTGTGATACGTATTTAATCCATTGTATGGCTTTAACAGAATGTTTCTCTTCAGGACGGTATCCTTGCGCTGGTATTATACCAATAGTATCTGGACGCAGGAATTTTGTGCGAAACACTAAATTACACGCAGAAGCTATGGTAATGCAGTTTACAAACGGATCAATGCCATTATCATCCGTTGATGATGAAGTCATAGACATAAACAATTCCCGAAACTTTAAACAACATTGTCTAAGTATATCTACATCTGATCGACAGTATTGTAGAAGTTCTACAGAGCAATTAAAAAGGTTGTTCACGTTAGCCTGATGCCATTCAAGAAATACTTCTCTATCCCCTGATTTCATGGCGTCTGGGTTATAAAACATGACATTTGGAAGATGATTTAACACGACGGTTTGGTTTTCTTTCCTGTTATAAAGATGGGGAAAATACCCTTTCTGTAGTTCCTTAATTCCGAACATTTTAGGTAATTTTGAGAGTGCCATAGGTAAAAAATTAATGGAGTCAATCATTCTTATATTGCATGAAGGAACTTCAATGGACATGTTTTTAGCTCCGCTTGGAACGATCTTTGGAAGAACACCATTCTGGTACAGGCATTGAAGAATAGGAAAAGAGTCGTATCCTTTGAAATTATGACAAAGGACTGTGGCTCCGTTATTGTTTCCAGAAAAAAGCCATTGACAAAATTCATTTGTTGTATTTATTCCACTAAATACAAGCTCATTCTTTCCACATATCTTGCATTCACTTTGTTGTGTAACTTCCTGTTTTAAACATTCTACACATACTTTATGAACAACGCATAGATTTGGTTTGTGTTCATAAGCTCCACATTTAGTTGTGCCGCAGTTTTTACATCCATAGTTGTCTCCTCCTGGGTGATAGCCATCAGGACATTCTAACAAATCATCTTGGGTGCATTCAAAATCAAAGAAGATGTAAACTTGGCGATTAGAGTCACTTTCGTCTACAGGAAATGACATATCTTCGTTGTCCTGGTTTCTATTTCCAGTACCTTTATGTTTTTGCTGTCTGTCGCCTACAACTGGAAGCATAAAGCAGAGATGTCCAACTTCAAAGAAATCTTTGCAAGTCTTATAGTAACTTTCTCCACATTTATGTGTTTTCTTGTGCATTTTCTTGTTTATAGTTTGACTACAAACTTTGCACCGATAGTATGAATTGCAGGTAGAGTGGCCTTTGCTGGTTGTCTGTATGTGAAGGTTATAACAATGTTCTCCCTTGAAATGACGATTACAATCGTTACAGTATATCCAATCTTCTTCTGTTTTCTCGTGTATTTTATGGCATGATGTACAAATGTTATTGCAACGATGTTCTTCTTTATGTTGATATCCCTTTTGGCATGTATCACAATAATAACTTCGACTCAAGAAGGCAGGCATACTAGTAATAACGTCGTAATGACCATCATGGAAATACAAGTAGATCTTTTTTTCTGCCTCTGGTCCATGGTAGATGATTCCGTTAAAATGTTCCTTTGATACAATATAAATTTGATAATCTGTCATAACTGTCTGGAACTTCTTGATTTCTTCAATTCCACATTTATGAAGGGGAACTTTGGCAAGTGTGTGCAGCTCGATGGCAAGTTTCTTTTGCAACGCATAACCTCTCCGTATACTGTCCCATTTTTCATGTTTTTCCTGAGATGCTTTTGCAGTTATCAATGCTCTGGCGCAACATATATCGTCTTTGTTTGAAATGCTGATAATGCATTGCTTTGTTTTCAAAAAACGCTCTAAATCAACATATTTACTTAGCTTTTTCGTTCCCCCTGTTGGAAGCACGACGTGTGTCATTTCAATTTCAAGCGTGTCATCCAACACAAATTGTTCATATGACTGCAAAACTCTCTCTATCTCATGCAGTAATGTTTCAACTGAAAGCTGAGAGACTTTCATGAAAGGTATGGTGATAGGAAAATCCAACTCTGGGCATTGGACTGACAATCGTATGAGGTCTGTTGACTGCATGAACTCTGTAATATTTCTAATTATAGATGCAAATAACAAGCGTAATGTCTTCAATATTTTAGGTAGATCATGAACTTCTAATTCTTTGAACGATACCTTGTAACGAGTAGTCGATGTATTAAATTTATGCATATGCTGTGTTGACAAAACACGTAGGTCGTAGAATTGTTCAGGGTCGTCTTTACTGGTTACTAGACGTTTTGAACTTTGGTTAAGGTCATCCTCAGCTGGTCTTTTCAAACCTCTACCAATCTGATTATGATTTTCTTTTCTGTGGCGTTGTAAATTGTCATGCCTCGAAAACAGTATACCACAGTCGTTGCATTGAAATAAAGACTCATCCTGGTGTCTCAATATATGACGATCTAGATTATCTTTTCGTCCAAATGTCTTCTGGCAAATTGTACACGGATATATATCTTTATGTCCAAATTGTCGACGATGATTGATCAACATTCCAAGTTTAGAAAATGAAGCTCCACATTGTTGACATTCGTATTTTCTTGCCATCTTTCCTTCTTTATAGTTCTAGTACAAAGGAATTGATTCTGAAAAAATTAAAGATTTAAATAGTCTAACTTTACCCATAGTTCCATGATAGTCATAAATATTGAAATATTGTGAAGATACTCATTTAACGATTGATTGTCAAAGAGAGCAGATGGATGATAAAACGTGTCCCATGTGTAAACTACAATTTTCTAGAAAAGACGTTATGATGCGACATCATAGAAACAAACATGGAATCACTCAACCATATCCGCAGGGCAGTCATGCGTATCCGCCGCCGCCGCCGCGTAATGAGGATACGCCACCGCCGCAAAAGGGAGAATCACCACCGTCGCCGCCGCCGCCGCCGCCGCAGAAGGAAGAAACAGAACACTTTGTGTTTAAACATCCATTCACGATGACGGTGAGCGGACCTACATCATGTGGCAAAACATTTTTTGTGAAAAAACTTCTTCAGAATTCAAGATTTATTCAGCCCATTATTCAGAGAATAATATGGCTATACAGACGTTGGCAACCACTCTACGACGAAATACAAAAGACTGTTCAACCGTATGTTGAATTCGTACAAGGAATACCAGTTGATTTAGAGAAGGATAGCTATCTGGATTCAAGTGTAAGAAATATGATAGTTTTGGACGATTTAATGTCAACATCAGCAAAAGATCCTAGAATCACTGACTTGTTTACGGAAGGGAGCCATCATAGAAATCTATCAGTTGTAGTATTAAATCAAAATCTTTACTTCAGTAAAGATCCTACACAGAGAAGAAATTGTCATTACTTGGTATTATTTAATAACCCTATCGATAAACAACAGATAATGACTTTAGGTAGACAAATGTATCCTGGAAAAGGACCATACTTTTTAGAAAAATTTGAAGAATCAACTAGTAAACCATTTGGATATCTTCTTCTGGATTTAAAACCATCGACACCAGAATCAAATCGACTGCTTGCTAACGTTTTACAACAACAACCATCAAAGAGTAATGAATTCATCCCTACTTCAAAGGATATAAAAACAGACCAGCATTCAGCCGTTCCTTATTCTTATGAAGACGATCCTAGTGAACAGACGTATGAAAATATGCCCTCCTGTGACGATTGCGGAGTAGTGCTTGACAGCATGCACGATTTAAAAAGACATATCAAACATTGGTGTCCAGAAAACGAATCTTTAAAGAGGAAAAGAGACAACGAAGACCTAGGTAACGAGAATCCTTCTAAAAAGTCGGTCCCTGAATGGGTTGAATATGATAGTGGCTCAGACGATAGTAGTGAAGTTGAAGATGTTAATATAGACGACAATGAAGGATACAAAACCCTATTAAATGCAGCCATTGATACAGCAAAAGATACTTGGGATAAGAAATATGACAAGTACGTGAAAGAGGGTATGAATAAGGAGGACGCCATTCAACGAAGCAATCAAAAAATAACCCATCTTGTTCAACGTCAGTTTTTTAAACGCTATACTGATTTGTTGAAACTGATCGTTCCCCTAGATGAAAGCAATGTGCACTCTGACATTTTACGACAAATTCGGGATGTTGTTGAAGACGATACAGATTATGAAACTCAAATTCGGCGTATTCTCATGAAAAATCGACATCAATTTAATGAACTATTTGATGATGATTACTTTGAAATGAATAGTGACAATGAGGATAACGACGATGAGGACGATGAAGAGGACACTGACGAAGATATACAAGAGGAAGAATAGACTTTATAACATACTGTATAACACGGACTTCATTATATCCATTTAAATATTTGTGTTGACAACATGTCTGCATGGGAGAAATATCTAAAGGACATTTACTACATTCTGTCAAATTCTGCTAGCTTTTCGGGACCAGACAAACTTTATAATTATGTACAAAAAGAAGGAAAGTTCAAAATTAGTAAATATAAGATACGAAAATGGTTACAAAGCCAGGAACCATACAGTTTACAACGACCATTAAGAAGACCACAGAATAGAACGGAAATCGTAGTTGCCGGCATAGATGACCAGTGGTCTGCTGATCTCATGGATATGGTCAAGTTTTCAAAATACAATAAAGAATATAAATACGTATTGGTAGTCATTGATGTGTTTTCAAAGTATTTATGGCTACGTAAATTAAAAGATAAAAAAGGCGAATCCGTTGCAGCTGCATTTCAAGACATATTTAAAGCTGGAAGAGTTCCAAATAGAATAAGAACGGATATGGGACAGGAGTTCAAGGCAAAGAGAGTTCAGACAGTTTTTAAAAAGGAAAGGATTAATCATTTTTATGCATTTAATGAGGTTAAGGCATCAGTGTCCGAGCGTGTTATAAAAACTATAAAAACGAAAATATATCGATACTTTTCGTACAACCAGTCTTACAGATACATAGACAAGCTTCAAAGCTTTGCAGATGGATACAACCATACTATTCATAGCACTATCGACATGGCACCCATTGAAGTAAAAAAAGAAAATGCAGAAACTGTTCGATTATCGACATATTTTTCAAGATCACATTCTGGAAAGTTAAAGAAACAGTACCGCTTTAGGTTTAAACTTGGAGATCGAGTAAGACTTACATATTTGAGAAATATTTTTTCTCGGGAATATGACGAAAAATGGACTGGTGAGGTATTTACGATATCCGGACGATTTTGGAGAAACATGACACCTTTATATCGCATCAAAGATTACCATGGAGAGGAAATAGCTGGATCCTACTACGAATCTGAACTTCAACGAATAAACATCAAAGATAATTCCTTGTGGAAAATTGAAAAAGTGATAAAAACCAAAGGAAGAGGATCATATAAACAATATTATATCAAATGGTTAAATTGGCCAAACAAGTTTAATTCCTGGGTGAAAGCCAGTGATGTTAAAGACTATTAAACTCATAAATGAGTATCAAATGTACATTATTTTCTTTTATAATTGTATTACAAATAAAAAAAAATATTAAATTAACAGTGTTTATTCTTTTTATACCAACCTTTTTTTTTATCTAAAGTATATGCATTTTCTCGAATATATCAACTAGTGCACCATATTACAAAAAGTAAATATACATGAAAATCTAAACATTTCTGATGCCCTTTACAAGAAACGTTCGGTAGATTTCACGCTGACTCCTAAAAGGACGGAGTCTCCCCTCGACAAACGAGACCATGCATGTGTAGGATCGGATGAATAGTCAGACACATAGCAGTGGACAGATCATGTCAAGCACCAAACATCCGCTATTGGCTAAATGACCTCAACTAGAGCCTCATTCACATACATGCACGTGGAAATCTACTCTAGATGTTCATGTATATTTACCTTGCAATTATGATTAGTTCTAATTAAAATACACTTGCTTCATTAATGTTAAAAGTTTAATCACCTTTTTCAAAGTACCCTTATATCAACAGAGGTGGTGTGTTGATATCTATTCCAAGGCAATTGCGAGCATAAAGGACCACACTCTCTGCCATTGGAACGGGGTTACTCTTTGAGATTTTGACTAACACTTTTCTGAGTAGAAAAAATTGGTTCACCTCCATATATCATAATATTTTATGGTATTTAAATACTTACAACTATTGTCAGTTTGAAATGACGTGGTGGCTCGTTGGAACTTTAACTCAAGAGGCATGAACTCACCTGAGTTTTATCGTATTTATAGTGGTTCGTGGAACGGTTCATCATTAGGGATAACAACTCTGATGTTCATAAATTAAAAATCTATTTAAACACGGAATTATATAAAAAATATATATTAATTATGTCATTTTATTATAGTAATGTAGAAAACAATCACGGTAAAATCATTTAAAGACAAATTTTAATCAGAAATCAACATTCATTCAGTGCTTAATCCCCCTTTAAATGGACTGACCCATTTTCCCCCAAAATTTACCTGTTCAGTTAAATATGTTCGCCATGTTGATAAGTCGTGTTTTTTTATTACTGCTACCAGAAAAGCACATTTAACATAATTACAATCTATGGATGTGCCCAATTTATCCGATAACGCTACATAATTGTTCCTGGAACTGATTGGCGTTAATAATTATCGGTTATTTCATATGGATTAATTTTAGTTTACAATTATTATCGTAACGGTGAGCTCTCCATAGACAAGAACAACAACAAACGGATCTGATTGTTTTGTTCAGGTCTACTGATTTCTTTAATACTTATTTATAAATGTCAATACAAGTGGTATGTGCGTGTGTGTGTGTGTGGTTTTTTTGAGTTTTTTTTTGTATTAATTTGTTTATTTAGTCTTATTAAAAACGATGAATCGAACTAGAAATAGGATTTCAGTGACCAGACATAATGTATATTTATGCACAGGTGTAAACCAGTATAATCCAGTTAAAGATAGCGTCAACATGGTCAAAATATAAAACATTACCAAGTTATCACTAAATTATATTCATTTGAAACAATTAACTGTCTCTTAAGAATTATATTCATTGCAGAAATTATATCACCCAAGTTTCACAAAAAAACAATATTTACTGTTGATAAAAATAACATTAATTTACACATACATTGTGTACATCTATTAATACTCATGTAAACATTGAATGTACGGTTCGTTAAGTAGGTCATTTAAAATTAGACTAAGTTGAAATAAATATTTTGATATACGTTGTTCTTTTAATTTTTTTGACAATACACATGATAATATACTGTTTATTCTACTTCTGGTCAGCTACAATTAACGTTTTGTCTGTGTTAATTGATTTGGTCAACTCTCTGTTAAATTAAACAGCCATACAAGAGGAGTAATTAATCAGACTCCGACCATTATCAAAACTAACTATTAATTAGGAATTAAATTAATCTACTTAATTATATTATTAATTGTCAAAATTAATTATTAATTAAGAACACACAAAAATTTCTTAATTATGTTACTTATTAAAAAAAAATAATTAAAAATGACCACTTGACCCATATCGAAAATTCCCTCCTCCATCCAAGATGGCGGCTTTAACGTTATGCCTATGGGGGGAAAATCGACTAGTCTAACAGGGATGACTACTGCTCCTCCTTATGTGGCCAGTCTTCATGATTATTGCTCCTCTTAATTTGGCTAGTTTTCCCACCGAAGGTGTTGCTTCTTTGCGTTCTTTGGCTTTCTTAACCAATACAACACAGTGTTGGGTTTTCTCATTGTTGTGGACGTGTGACGATGTTGTTGTCGGTTATTCGATGATTTAATATTCCCCCTTTGTAAATCTCAAAAACTATTTCACCTTTCTACTCTTTTAGAATTGATTTCTCTGTAAAGTTCCATAAAAATTAGACAAAATGATTTAAGGTGAATTTTTTTACATTTATGACTGTACTTAAATCTGGACCGCAAACCTACTAAATTAAATATAAAATAAGGAGATATGGTATGATTGCTATTGAAACAATATCCGTCAGGGTCAAAATAACGTGGATTTAAGTTAATTTGTTTGTAAATTACTGAAAATAAGGGGTGTTTAAAATTTCATTGCAGTTGGTATCTTCTCATTATGAAGAAGATTCTGTAAAATTTTCCTGGAATTCAATAAAAAAAATAAAAAGCTATTGAAGTTTAAAAAAACTATAACTACATATAAATGTAAACTTCATTTATAAAAAAAATACAAGATAATGCTGCTTCTTGATCATTCGACCATGAAGACAATTCTGTCCTAATATCATGAAATACCATGCACGTTTGATAAGGCTATTTACGTCTGAAAGCGTTAACCCTAAAATGTATCTAAATTTTAAACAGCAAAAAAGGTAAAACGTCTATTTATAAGTTAAATACGAAAAAAGTAAAAGCATATTCAGAATTTTGCTCCAGATGCTGTCTCTTGATAAAAAAATATGCTTTCATCCAAGTTTTGTAAGATTCCATGTAGGCTTTACAAAGTAATTGATGTATTAAAACGATTTATCTTATGCCGAACCTGAATGTTGGTGACGCGGACGACCGCAACACGACGACGGAATTTAGGATCCCTATGTCTCAACTTCTTAACTTCTGTCGCAGGCGGGACACTGTCGCAGGCGGGACAACAGCAATATTTGATGAAATGGTATCACATTACAACCGATAATAATGTTGCCCGATTTTTTAAGTTCATGTGATACTATTAATATATATATATATAAATGTTAAGAGACGATGTTCAAAGTTTGGATACTATGTTGATTGGAATTTTTCGAAAACATGGAAAAGCAAGTTTATAATGACAAAAATCCAAGACACTCGATTTGGATAAAAATAATTTGGGAAAAAATAGATTTTGTCTCATTATGGTGTAATGGATTAAATCTGTTTTTAGAAATGTATATAGTAGTTTCAGATGAGAAATGTTTGATTCTTTATATTATAGAAAAGGTAAAAGTCAACTTTATACAAACATTGATTTTGTTTTTTATAAAATAAAACATATCCTCCGCCTCTATTTAAACATGTATGTATATACAGATAGGAATACTTTATGGTGTACATCCTGTCCATGTTTATCTGTTGGCGTTGCACAATACCATGGAGGGGCCTCGGTGGCCGAGTGGTCTAAGTAGTTACTACTATAATCACTAGCCAGTCAACACTGAGGTTGTGAGTTCGAACCCCGCTTGTGTGGGTGCACTCGACTCCAATCTTAATTGACTAGGATTGTCAGTTTTCTTATCGAAGGTCGGTGGTTTTCTCCGGGCACTCCGGCTTCCTCCACCAATAAAAACTGGCCGCCACGAAATAGCCCAAAAGCGGTGCTTAAAAGTGGCGTTAAAACACCAAAAATCAAAAACCAAATCACAATACCATGTTTTTCAATGCTATTTATGACCTTTTTACACTCAATTTGTTGGATGTGTAATTACTGATGTTTAAGTCTGATAAAAGTTGAATTATTTGTAATGAGCTTTGAACTAGATTTCAGGAACTGTGATTGCTCTTAGATTGGTACGTCAGGTCTTTTGTCTTTGTTAGTTTGTTTCGTGCCTATTGTCAATCTGATGAGCCTAGCCATTACCAACTGATTTTTATAATTTATTCTCATGTATAGCTATTTCAGCAATGATTCAAAGTAGGTGAATGTTAACCGCTTAAAAACATATTTCACCACATTCTTTATTACATTACTTTGGTGTCCCTTGTGTAATCGCTTAATGCCAGCTATTGACTTATCAAGCAACGAAACTAGCATCGTAATAGATAACTGGTTAATATTAATATTCTCATTGTGAATTAAAAATATAAATAGTGTAAAATCAAAAATTAACGAATATAAGACAAGAAAAAACTGGTGGTGCTTTGTAAAGGCGATCCGGTTTATACCAAACGGAGAATTAACGCTATTTCATGTTGAAGAAAACATACTTTTGCTTTTGAAAAATCAGAACTTAAACATGTTAAAGAAGACGTTGTTCTGAATAAAGAAAACAAATAACTAATAGTTGCTTTTCAGATAGCGATAATTTTTTTTATGTAAATAAATATCTTTTAATCAATCATATATTTTTAAGGATTTTCGGTATGAATATCGGTTTTGATATTTTCTGTTCCTATACACACATTAAGAAGATATATGATCGTTGCACACAGACTTGGGATGTCCAGTGGTGATTTTGCTTTTTTATGCATTCATGGAGATGTAAGTATACATCCCTTGCTTTCAAATTTTTAGGTTTTGAGCCTTCCTGGTAACGGAAAATCCATACGGACACACGAACATTATAGTGTTTTTTAAGAGATCACTTGCTTACCTAATTTTGTCAATATAACGGAACTATAAACAATTCTAACATGACGTTCTTCAAACGCCTTGAGTACACACCCGTGGTAAAATATGAATATATTGTTTGGGCTGTTCCGATCGTACTCCCGCGTCATATGCTTTTTTATGAATGAGCTACCCGACGTCATAGAACGATGACGTAAGAATATAAGCATTTTACGGGAAAATACACGCTTGTGAAACCGAAAATCATCACAACAAGGAAACATAAACAAACGATGCTAAAATGTGTTATATAAGCCATTCTAACATGACGTTCTTCAAACGCTTTGAGTACACACCCGTGGTAAAATATGAATATATTGTTTGGACTGTTCCGATCGTACTCCCGCGTCATATGCTTTTCATGAATGAGCTACCCGACGTCATAGAACGATGACGTAAGAATGTAAGCATTTTACGGGAAAATACACGCTTGTGAAACCGAAAATCATCACAAAAAGGAAACGTAAACAAACGATGCTATACTGTGTTATATAAGCCATTTTTTGTTTACATATAAGACATATAAATACAATTATCATTTAGATTCATCCAAACCTATCTAAATATGTCATTGTAAATAGTTTAAGCATGCCATTTATTCAGTTTGCTCCGTTCTTTTACGTCAATTTAATAGTGCGTTTATTTATGGGAACGGCAAATAATGAGGGGCCTGATGGGGGAGTCTCATCAAGATTCACGAGTTGATTTTTTTTGTCAATCACGATTCACAGAAAATAAATTTCCATGATCACGGATCACGAAAATATAAAAAAAAAATAAATCTGTAGAAAAGCGGATCACGATAGCAAAAATGCGCCGATCACGAAGAACGAAAATAACCCATCAGGCCCCTCAATAATGCCTTTACCTAGAGCGCTTCGATCCGAAAGAATTGCCGTATTTGTCCTATTAGAATCGAAATAATTCATGGGGGCTTGAATATATCGTGCTTTTACCACGGGTTGTCCCTTTATGCCGATATTTTACCCCTCGCTATCGCTCAGAGTAAAATATTTGTCATAGAGGGCCAACCCGTGGTAAAATCACGATATATTCAAGCCCCCATGAATTATGTCTTAATTATCATACAGGTGGGAGGTTTAGCTATCTATACAACCAGGTTTAACACACCAAGTCAGGAATATGGCAGTTGTTTTTCACTTGTCCGTTGCATGATGGCGTTTGATTTTGTCAGTTTTTATGGACTTTGCCTTTTTGAATATTCTGTATTTTTGTTATACTTTTTTGTATGTTCCTACAAACATCTTCCATGAATAACAATCTCAATCCGAGGATGAGATAAGGCGTGATCTCCGGAAGTGTTAGAGGTTCCTGTTTTACTAATGGCAATATGGCAAATCGATGTGTTGGACATGGAAGTCTAGAACATATTTCAAAGAAGCTTTAAGACGAATTTAGGGATACAA
This sequence comes from Mytilus californianus, assembly GCF_021869535.1. Classification (NCBI taxonomy): domain Eukaryota; kingdom Metazoa; phylum Mollusca; class Bivalvia; order Mytilida; family Mytilidae; genus Mytilus; species Mytilus californianus. The sequence goes on from NW_026262712.1 coordinate 41,705,847, forward strand.
TATAGATGAGTAAGGGAAGTCGGAATTTCTAGTTCAACTGAACATATACATTGCAAAAAAACATGACTATATTACAAAATTTTGGGCAAAGGTTTTGGAATTTTTGGTTTTCAGAGGTATTCAACTAGCAAGTTGATTTGGTTTTCCAATTGTTTTGATTCAAACGCCAATGCCAAATCTTATGTAGAAGATATTGGCGTATGGTGACCAAATCATACGCCTGGTATGTTTGATGAGTTTTACATGAGCAACACGACGTGTGCCACATGTGGAGCAGGATCTGCTTACCCTTTCGGAGCACATGGGATCCCCCTCCCCGTTTTTGGTGGGGTTTGTGATGCTCAGTCTTTAGCTTTCTATGTTGTGTTTTGTGTACATTTTGTTTGTCTGTTGGTCTTTTTCGTTTTAGCCAGGGAGTTGTCAGTTTATTTTCGACTTATGAGTTTGAATTTCCCTTTGGTATCTTTCGCCTCTCTTTTACATATGTTTCTTTCTGTCTACATGTTCTATATTCCTGTTAAAATGATAACTGTTTCAGTTATATACATGGAAAGAATTGAGTACCGAAGTTTTATCAGACGAAGTATGGCGTAAAAATGACAAAGACGACCAAGGCGCAAGGCAAGCATTTGAATCTGTTTTACATGTAAGTTTCATAATACAATTAAACTTTTAGAATTCGTTGGTGCGGTAATGAGAACAATTGATTTTTATTTAAATACATTTGATTACAGCTGGAATTGTTTGTTAACATTTTGTATCCACTAGATTGTCATGTCAATTATTTGACACTTTTATTTGACCTGTGTTGACATACAATTTTGAAATGTTGTAAAAGGACATTTTAGTCAACTCAGAAAGCAGCTAATACAATTTGATGATAATTCTGTTTGTGACATCTTGGTAGTTGCAGAAAAAATTACTTTCTACATAACTCTATTCTAAATTTTGTAAAGCAGCATCAGGGCTGAAACAGACAGCCCCAAATAAAAATGCAAGGTAAGTGTTATGTAGATTTACTTTGGACTAGTATTTAATAAATCAAGCTTTGATATATTTTTATAATATAAATTTTCATAATAATAATTCAATTGTTAGAGAATCACTTGAAACTAATGTAAAGTTACTTAATGCAGAAAATTACTCTTGGTACTTGTTTTCTGAAAACATTTCTAAAGTAACAGAAACATATTATAAAAATCGTTCAGATAAACCCATCAAACAATAAAAAAGTGTTAACATTTAAAATAAACAGTTTGTTTCAGATAAATATAACGAATAGGTTTTAAATATTTTGTTATCATTTGATTTCTCCTTTAAACTTTGTCTTTATGGAAAGCTTAAAGCTAATTTTCAGTGTGATGATTATTCAAATAGCAATAATTTGACATAATATATACAACTGTTATCCAAATTAAGACATAGTGTTATTCCTTAGGTAATGAAATGTGTAAAAACATGATCATTCCAATGAAAGAAATGTTGAGTAGCGCTTTGGACGTACGGATGTTTTTATTCTATTATCTGGATGATGAAAATCAGTTCCCTTTTTATTGTGTATGAACGTCTCATTCTTGTATATTTTTGCTAATGATCTAAGAGACAACATTCCATAATTACAAAATCTTCATCACTTTTTTTTTTTAATTTTTACACATTTTAAAACCTACCCAATATTTTTTGTCATATTTGAGTTTTATTAAACAGTCTTTAGAAGTAAGGGCGTCAGACCCGTTTCTGTCATGATCCTGGTACTTCTATAATAACTGGTAAACCTATTTTGATATGAAACAATCATTTGGATCTGATCAGTTCTTAAAGACTACACAATCAAATAATGTTTAGCCTTTTCACTGCGATAAATTCAGTACTATTCAGACAATTCGATTGCAGTCAATAGCGATCTGTGCAGTCTATGTTTAGACTAATCAGTAGTTACTTTTTACCTGTACACACCAACATCATATTGAATTGTCTACAAAGCTACTGAACAGTATTAAATTGACAGCAAGCGAATTGTCTGAACAGTACTAAATTTACCGTAGTAGATAAGTCCTACAATTGAATGAAAGGCTTTGCATGACTGAATATTTAATTGTGAAGGCTTTTCAGATTATGTTAAGATGAACATGACAGTTTAAGATCAAAATTGGTTTACTAGTGATATAAATGTAGTAAATATAACCTTACATTAGTGTATTTAGATAGATGTGGAATTATTATGTTCTTGTTTATGTAACTATTTTATTTGTTATATGCTTGACACTTTTTGGTGCGAATCTGCAAAACATGTATTACCCAGATTTGTTATTCAACATTTGAACTAATATTTTTTCTAATAATTTCTTTGTGTTTTAGATTATCATGCCTACGTTTGAAAGTGCTAAGTTATCAGAGCATTTTAATCACCTAGTGAATAAAATGACGAATTTAGAAAATAACAACTGGATCAATCTGCCGCCTGTGTCAGAGGTAGGTGAGAGAAAAACAAATGAAGCAAGAATCAACTAAAACTACTAGAGAAGGATTAACTCTGAAAGATTTCGAGATAGACATTTTTTAACGACACTTATTCATTGTTTAAAACTGTAGTCGTTCAATTTCTGTCTCATTGACTTTACAACATATCTGATTTTTTATTTTCATCTCTGGCTTTCAACATTTAGATGAGAACTCAATATAAATAAGTTATTATAAATTGTATTTAAGAAATAACCATATAATTTTTCAAATCTATGAAATAGATGATTCATAATAATTTCATTTCACTAAAACATATTAAATGTAATCTTCGCCGCTTTGCCACTTTCGGCCTTACCCTAAACCAACTCCTGGAATCAGGAATCTGACATAAATATTATAGTTTCAAGCAATGTGTTGATGGAAATGAAGGTACCAACTTATTTATTACTTTGGAAAATAAATTTCATGCTGCATAACCTTGATGTATTACATAAAACATGTCGTAACTGATGTATTCATGGAAGGGAAGATACGAGTTCGATATAATGGTCACGATTTTTATAAACGCTATTTATCATTCACGTGCGGTGTGTTAATATATCTATGGCTAAAATAACTTTGTACAAAGTATACAGTAACATGAAATATAACTAATTAAAGTTGAAATCATCCCTTCGTAAAATTTTACGGTCGCCATCACGAGTTGATTGACCGTTATGGAATATCCGTTTCACAGATGACAGCGGATATGTTCCTACTGTCGTAACAACAATCCCCCCCCCCCCTCCTTTTTCCCGAATGTGACCTACCGAATTACATTTACTACTTGGTTTGTACTAACATTAGCAACACGACAGGTGCCACATGCGGAGGAGGGTCTGCTTACCCTTCCGGATCACCTTAGATCACCCCCAGTTTTTGGTGGGGTTCGTGTTGCTCAGTCTTTAGTTTTCTATGTTGTGTTTTGTGTACAGTTTGTTTTTGACTTATGAGTTTGAATGTCCCTTCGGTATCTTTCGCCTCTCTTTTACTACTTTAATCACTCTGACAGTCGCACACTGCAAACTCAAACTACATGTAGGTATACTAAATCCCTGGGATGTGTTTTAGTTGATTTTAGTCTCTGATGCATGATTTTTTATTATTAATTGTTTTGGCTTTTAACTAGCGTCAGTAACTGCGAGTACTCTCAAATCGTACTTTCTTGTTTATTTGACCTGTTGATACTAATTGTATTGCTTTTTTGTTATTTAATTTTATTCAGGGTTATATCTGGTCTATATACCAGCTTTTATAAGTGTTTGGTATTACTATAAATTTTCACTTCGTACTATGAACATCAAAATTATTTATTTTGTAAAAATATTTCCTTTCTCTATTGGAACTGTATACGTATACCTAACAACAAAATTATTTACATTTACCTGTGTTTAAAGTTATTGCAAACGGCTGACATTTTTGTTCGAACAGATTGGTTTTCTTTAATTGTTTAACATTTCATACCGATATAACATGTTACTTTTATTATTCTTCCCTTAGTTTATTTATTTTGTATTTACATTGTATCATGGGTCAAATTTATTTGTTCAGTGTATGTTCAATGGTGTTAATATGTCCTTTGATTGAGTTAAGCTATTTCAGTTGATATTTTATAGTGTGTCTTTCTATGTTGTGATGTTACACTATTGTTTCAGAAAAAGAGTGGAGGTTTGGTACCATTAAAACGTTTAAACCCGCTGCATTTGTTTGCACCTGTCCTAAGTCAGGAATCTGATGTTCAGTAGTTGTCGTTTGTTGATGTGGCTCGTGTCTCGTTTTTTATATAGATTAGACCGTTGGTTTTCCCGTTTGAATGGTTTTACACTAGTAATTTTGGGTCCCTTTATAGCTTACTGTTCGGTGTGAGCCAAGGCTCCGTGTTGAAGACCGTACTGTGACCTATAATGGTTTACTTTTATAAATTTTGACTTGGATGGAGAGTTGTCTCATTGGCACTCATACCACATCTTCTTATATCTATATACAACTTTGATATTGTCTTTCCTTACAGCATGATGCATACGCTCCATACCTGTATGACGCAACGCTAATCTGGGCTATAATGGCGGATAAGATATTGAAAGAAAACGAAGATTCATCAGACGGTGACATCATGAAAAAAAGAACTGTTAACTTTTATCTAGAAGGTAGTGTCTAATGTTGCAACTATTATAAACCTACATCGCACAAATAAGCAATATTTAATATGATTTTCAGGCTCACAGGGTTTTGATATAGCTTTTAAAGGATGTTTTGAAAAAATATGTTCATCCTAGAGAGAGTTTATTCTGAGAAGAAATTATTATAGATCTACCTTTGAATATTTTTTTAATAAATTTTTGAAAATCTGCTTCAAAACAGAAAAAAATTTTCGTTGATACGTTCAGTATTTGATTCACCGGAGCATTATGTTTTCTGGTTTGATATAATTGATCGATTGAGTAGTTGACGTTCAGCGCTATTTCGTGGTATTCATTATTTATTGGTGGAGGAAGCCAGAGTGCTCGGAAAAAACCACCGACATTCGGTAGGAAAACTGACAATCCTAGTCAATTAAGATTTAAGTCGAGCGCACCTGCCACGTGCGGAATTCGAACTTAGTGTTGACAGGCTAGTGATACAGTTGTTTGACTACTTAGACCACTAGCCCACAGAGGCCCCATGAACAGATATAAAGTGTTCTTCAGAACTATTATTGGTTTTCATATTGATATTGAATTTTTGATACTTTTTTTTTCATCAGGAAAAAAAAATTATCATAAATCTGTAAAGTGTCTATCTGACTGAAGTAAATTTAATTTAACTTTGATATCTCATATCATGGTCAATATCAATGGTCTTTCAAATTATCTTATTATTGTTTGTTTTACTTATTCTTTTTCTTCTACTCATAGCTTAGCAATTAAAAAAAACATATATATGGTGTGATTATATTTATTTCGAACTTTGCCTTTTTCTACGAAATCCATTGAAATTTCCATTTAATTAACCAACTTACAACGTTTTGAGTATACCTCAAATCTGAACACGATAAATTACACCAACCTTCTCCTAATTAGATAAGAAAATTGCAATTGGAGCTTAAAATGGTTAACAACATTTACAACATGTAGTAAACAAGGAGTTTATAATAATTGTATTCATTTTGTTGCTGAAGTCTGACCATGAATTTCTCTCTGAGAAATAGCTTAGTTGTGATAAATGAAGACTACCAACAGAAAACGTGACGTGTCTTTTTCTGTTGGAGGGGGTGGGGGTGGGGAACCCAACAAAATATAACAGTCAACATCAATGGGAATCAATGTTGAAGCTTTTTCTGTATAGAAGTATTTTATTGACATCGTTATTGTATGTTTTTGTATCGCAGGTTTAACACATTTGATCAAATTAGATCCAGATGGTGACAGATTCTTGCATTTTTCTATGCTTGATATGCAAGAAAACGGGCGATTTCAGAGAATTATTGAAATTAAATATGACATGTCAGGTGTTGTTTTAAATACGGTAGGTTGAATTAAATTGATAACACATTCATCGATTCATTTTTCGTTTAGTCTTTGCTTAGATAAATGTCTTACGTATGTTTCTCAAAGACTATCTAAGGAAAGACAGTACTATTTGTATCTGTCTATGAAGAAATAACATCAACAATGTGGTGCACACTAAATAAACCGCATGGTTTAGGTCATTTCAAATAGACAGAAAAATATTACAGTTCGTCCTTATTTTTTAATTCTTAATTCCACTTTTAAGGAATAAATCATGAAAAAACGTTGATGAAGTCACGTGAACAGGTGAAAATTATGTCTATGAGCTGATAGACAAAATCTTTCAAACAATCAGAAGACGTGTTACATCCAAAATTGAATTATAATACAATATTACACTATAATGCATCGCATCAATGAAATAATTTTCCGAAATTTTTTCTTATTTGATAGTTTATAACGTTTAACAGTTCGAATATTTATGTAATAGTTAAGTAATAGGAAAAGGTACGAACACAGCCAAGCAAACAAAGAAAATGCTCTACAAATTTATATTAACCACTAAATTCAGCTATCTAGAAAAGAACAGTCTTCTAATCAAGTTTATAAGTCTACGTAACACATTTTTAATCTGTTATAATTGAAGACATTTATTTTCTTCAATTACAGACCGAAAGTGATGATAAGTTGGTTCGATGGGCTAATGGAAAATACGGACTGCATAATGCTCCCCCTGATATGCCCGCATGCGGATTTGAAAATGATCATTGTCCGGAAGGTAACAATTCTGTTCAAAAATATCAAATTTTCATTTTATAAAAATTTTACCTGCTACCTTTTGTTTGCCTCATCAAAGTTATAAGCAAAACCGACGATGTCAAGGCCAACGTGCATACACATTCTTGAATGAGTTATACTACTTTGATGAACCAAACATTCTCGCATAGCTTACCACTGCTTTTAAAAATCAAAGTTTCCATTTTTTTTAACTGAGTGTTTACTATAATGTTTTACCTCCATGTTAGAATCTTTACGAAAATATACTTGAACAACTTTGTGAACAGAGGTAACCAGACAAACAGAAAACAGACAAAAAAGAACAAAACAGCATTCTACACTAAAAAATGAAATTTGAGATTCTCGATCCTCAGTATAACTTGACAAATCAGAAAAATTCACGTGCAATAAAAGTGAATAGTTCCTTCGTTACGGTCACTGTCGCGATTTGTTTGACCGATACGATGTGTAAATTTCTCAAATTACTAGATACATTATTATATCTTTAGTTACCTAAATAGTCGTTTGGTTAGTAGATATACAGATCGTGTCCTGTTCCCTATTAGAAAACTTTGACTGAGTGTGGATCCGTATGATGGGTTATGAATCCACAACTTGGGATGTTTGCTTAATTGAAGTTAATGCGATTCTGTTTTTTTACCTTGATTTGTATTTTCGTGATTGGTTTATTAGAAAGTAAAATAACAAAAATACCGAGGTCAAAGGAAAATTTAAAACGGAAAATCCCTTATCAAATTGCAAAATCAAAAGCTCAAACACATCAAACAAATGGAAAACAACTGTCATATTCCTGACTTGGTACATGCATTTCCTTATGTAGAAAATGGTGGATTCAGCCTTCTTTTTTGTCTAGCTTAACCTCTCATTTGTATGACAGTCGCATATAATTCTATTATAATGACAACAATATGTGAGCAAAACAAACAGATATAATAGTTAAAAATGTCAAAAATTGGGGTACATCAGTCAAAATTGTGTTATAATCTTATTCACTGTAAAACAAACAACTATGTCAACAATATTTGATTATCGGTAAACTACTGTTGTATTTTATTAACTCCTTTTATCAGTAGTTTTTGATCCGTGACTTGTTGTTTACTTCGTCGTTTTCCTTAGATCATTATTGTTATGTATGTATATTTTAGTTTTTTATAATTTCAAATCCACAACCCTCACTATTTTTACTCACATTCATCAATGTTGTGTATTGATTCCGATTCATTATTTGTTTTTTGTTCGTTTGTTTTTTAAGATGCCTATGTTTTCTCTCTTATGTTTGTCAAAAACAAGATAATTTTTTTTTATGTTTGAAAGATATTTTCAATAGGTTATCTAACAGTTTGCACCTATCTAATTTATATCAATATGTAAATACATTAATTAGCTTGCAAGGAAGAACTATTTATTTACTTTGGTATTCAATCAATTGGCAATAATACACTCATTAATCAGTTAAGTAAAAACACAATCTCTAGAGGCTAAGATTATATGAATGATGAAGGTTATTATGTGATATACAAATTTGCAATATTTAGAAAGATAGGTATTAGGTCTCAAACATAATGATAATTCAAGATCATAGTATACAGAAATAATTTCATGCAACTGTCATACAAGTGAGAGGTTTAGCTTTAAAACCAGGTTTTATCCACCATTTTCTACATAAGGAAATGCCTGTACCAAGTCAGGAATATGACAGTTGTTTTCTATTCGTTTGATGTGTATGAGCTTTTAATTTTACCATTTGATACGGGACTTTACGTTTTGAATTTTCCTTGGAGTTCGGTATTTTTGTTATTTTACTTTTTTTCAAAGTACATATACCAAGTACATGCTTACTGAAATAAGATAAAAAAAAAAACATACAGTTTACATGTGTGAGTGCACCAGAGAAACAAGAAATGTTTTAATCCTCAAAAAAACTATTTTCAAAGTGATTGAAAGGTAATTCGTGATTACATTGCAAAATGTAAAGTAAGTTATTGCTTTCAAGTATATGCAACTGAACATATGCTGAATTACACATTATTTAAATTACTTTGAAAATTGTTATTAACGACATGTAATAACAGCTACATTTTTTATCCCCCTTGTTTGATCTCAGATGCTTCAGATGAGTCCTGCTCCACATTAATTTGACATCCGTCGATATCTATCGTAAGCACAAAATCCGTTATTACTACATTTGGCAATGTTAAGTTTGGGGAAAACATGACGGTATTGTCCGTAAACTCTTTGAAGGAATGATTTCAACTTTAACACTTGGAACTTTAGGTTTAATAGCTTCCCTGTAAGCAGCAACCTTCTATCAAGGAAAATCTTGATAGTAAACGCAATGTCTTGAATATCTTTCCATCTTGGATATATAGTTAAATATGCAGGTGCTGCTCAATGTTGCTACATAGGATTCGAAATTTTACAATTGGGAAGCTGAAATCATTTCTTTTGTCGTTAGTGTTTGTACCCAACCGACCTTTGTTGTCAATTTGTAAATGTAGTAGACTTAACAGCATATGTAATATCATTTATTTCAAATTACATGGGATAGACGCGTTCATTGAGACCCAAACTTTGAATAAGATCGTGTGTGGACATCATTAGTTTTGCGGAACATGGTGTTAAACATGTTAAAGGATAATAGCAGCTTCGTTCTATTCTTCTTGAGATTTGAATGTTGAAAAGGATCTTGTATACAGAAAATCATGAAAACATGGGTTGCTTACATGGTTGATCGCATATTCTTTTATTTTAATAATGATTTCTTCATTTTGTCAAAGACAATTTTTTTGCAATGAATATTTAGGTTCAAACAAGAAAAAAAATATTTCATTTTGTGAGAAGGGTGGGCATACTATGATAGAGTAATTGCACTAAGGTTATTGCACTAATAATGAGGAGTGCATGCGTGAGCAATTTTGTGTACAACGAAGGACACATAATCCGCACTATTAGTGCAATCTCGTGCGAGGGACAATATTTTTCAGAGTTACTCTTTTTTTTTCATAAAGTACCAATTTTGTTAGCAACATCAATGATACGTCGTCTAATTACTGCAGTTCGAATGTTTGCAATAAAATTTTACCATTTAGTTTATCTCTAATCTCCTCCCATGCAAATACTATTTTAATCCGAATCTCTTTAGTGTGTACCAATGCAATACCTGTCAAAATACAATATTTTTACTCATTAGAAACGGTATACTTTATAGGTATATTTATCGATAAAGATCAGCGAAATAGACAAATATAAATTGCTATCATCATTATCACAAAATGTACCAAACGATCAAAATCTTAATGCCGTAACACAATAGTCTAACAAAACTGAAAATATTGGCACCTAATAATGCAGCTGACAACAAATTTTGCAGTTGTAAACTTAAATTCCTTCCTTGTCATTTCATAAAATCCTTCCTGAGATATAAAACGTACTCCAATATCAGGCCTTGGTACAATAAAAGAAATAAAAAAGATTGTTTGGCACTTTTCAATGTTACAGACACAAGTATTAGTAACATTAGAATTATAGAGCTCTCAATATATGTAAAATTATCCATCCTGTAGTGCCAAAAGAACAAAACGCTAATGCAGTTACATAATATTCTAACAAAATGGAAAATATTGGCACCTTAAATGGATGCCAGCAACACATTTTACAATTTCAAACTTAAATTCCTTCATTTTAATATCAAACATATTACTCCATTATCAGGCCAATACATGAATATTATAACAAAAGAGAAATATTGGCACTTTATTGTTATATTCATAAGTATTAGTAACCTTGGCCTTATAGAGCTAAAAATTTGTGTTAAACTATACATTTTTAGGTATAAAAGTACTAATTTACCAGTTCGGTACATGCATATTATATAAAACAAGAAATATTGGCACTTTTTATTGTTGATGACATAAGTTTTAGTAACCGTAGATGTAAAGAGCTCTCAATTTGTTTAAAACTATCCATCATGAGTTACCAAAAAGAACAACATTTTAATGCCGTTACACAGTATTCTAACAAAAGGAAAATCATTGGCACTATACATTGATGTCGACAACTTTTTTTGCAATTCTAAACTTAAATTATCTCCCTTTCATGTCATACATTCCTTCCTGTTGTATAAACAGTACTCCAATATCAGGCCAGAACATGAATATTTTCCAAAAAGAAATATTGCCACTTTTTTATTGTTATCTACATACGTATTAGTAATCTAAGAATTATAGAGCTCTCATTTTTGTGTCAAACTATCCATCCCGAAGTACCAAAAAAACTAAATGTTATTGTTGTTAAATAATAAACCAACAAAAGGGAAGTAATTGGCACCTTATATTGATGCAGACAGCATATTTTGCAATTTTAAACATACATTTCTTCCTTTTCATGCCATACAATTCACTTTGAGGTATAAAAAGTATTACAATATCAGGCCAGTACATGAATATTAAATAAAAAAAGAAGAGACATTCCATTTTGAAATTTCTAACAACTTTAAGAAGCCCCGGCGGAACTGTATAAAGTCCAATTTTAAACGATTATTTCAGTTTTTCTTCAGATGGTTAATTCTTCTGATGAACCATAACCCTGGAATGCGTTGATACAGACGGCATTATGCATATATTTCGGTTATTTCTTTATTTTGTACCGACTTAATAGCAGAACCAAAAAATGGATAATTGAGAAGCTAAGTAATTTCACACATTTCTAGGTAGATTCCCCGTAATTTATTTTGATTTTTAATAAAAACAAGTCTGAAATTAATTGTTCATGTGTTTTTTTATGATAGATGTAGCCGCATAATTCCACAACACTTCACCAAATATTCTCTCCTCTGTTACCTTGGTAACAAACCAATATATATATATATATATATATATATATCGGTTGACATGTGTTTTTCTGACTAGGCTATTAGAATCTACATCTCAGCCCATTTTCAGAAATATCGTTGACTATGTGTGCCAAAAAAGTTTAAGTGTTTACAGAGAATGGTTAAAAACTCCCAAAAAAATTGTATTTAGCCTTAATAATTTTAAATTGAATAAAATTAACAAATATTTAGCATCTACAAAGCACTTACACTGTACAAAACATTAACCTTTACATGTGGAACAGGATCTGCTTACGCTTCCAGAGCACCTGAGATCACCCCCGTTTTTGGTGGGGTTTATGTTGCCCAGTCTTTAGTTTTCTATTTTGTGTTTTCTGTACTGTTGTTTGTCTGTTTGCTTTTCTTTCTTTTTTAGCCATGGCATTGTCAGTTTATTTTCGACTTTTGGAGTTTGAATATCCCTTTGGTATCTTTCGCCTTTCTTTTTCAAAAGCAAATATAAAAACATTCATTGTTTCAGGGACGAGAAGCTACTAATGATTGTCATTATTATTTTTTTAATGTTGATTTTAAAGAGCACATAATTAAAATGGTCGAATCCAATTTATTGTACTTACCAAAATATGTTATCCAAAATACATGCAAACATCAATCTTCATAATTTGTCATTGGTGCTAGTCAGAATATGCAGAAGGATCCAACTTTACTATTTAATGTTAAAATAACTATTTCCAAATATTTGCTTAATTTACATTCCATGTTAAATTCTCATTTTGTTCATGAAAGAAGACACATCTTTTCTTGTTGTCTGTCTGTTTATTCCAAATTCAAATTTGATTGTATTGCATTACAGGGTTGTTTGAAATGTTCCCCTTATGGCTAATAGCAATTGCCTAAATCTTAAATATGTCATATATATTTTTAAAGTAATCATTTATTGTTTGATTATGATATTTTTTATTAAAACTTAAAGTGATAGTAATTGCAGAAATATGAGTTAAGGCCAGGGATCTCCTTCATATGGCCTCAATCTCTGCGTAGATAGTACTTCCTGACCACTACACAGAGATTAATTGAAAACAGATGGCACATTTTTTTTCAAGACTACTGTTGTCAAATCACTATCATTGTGTTACGGTTAACAATTGAAGATTTTCGTTGTATGCTTTGTCAAAGTTCGAATTGAACTCTAAATTAAAGATTTACCGTAACATATGTCCTACCAATTTGGAATATAGTTAGCGGTCTAATTAACGTTTATATTTTAGTTATTGTTTGATTATTTTAAGTTCAAATGAAATGTCTCTGGCATAACAATGGTAACGTTTGAACTACATTTGTAGGATAGATATCCAGTTAAGTATAAGCTAGAATTAAATCAATGTTTCAGTCAACAGCCTAGTTAAAGTATGTCTTTCTAGAATCATATTTCAATGTGCAAATCACACGTTTCTTAAATAACAATTAATTTGAATGTACATTCGAAAAAAAAACAGGTGTTTTGAATACAAATCGATAAAACGTTGGAGAATTCTATAGTTTTCATTGTCACAACATGATGTAAAAAACAGGTACATATTTATTTTTCTTGGATTTTTTCAGAACGGTATGCATGGTATATAATCGTGTTATCTGTATTTGGAATATGTCTCATGTTAGCTGTTACTTCTTTTGTATTATTACGCTTTTTCCGTAAGTATAAAATGTCAAGACGTGGAATATATCCATTAAAACCTTTCAACAACAGTACTCACGATCCACCAGCAACTACAGCAATTGCAGAGTAATAGTGACGAACCAAACAGAAACGCATGCGTATTGTACCAGATGGATACACAAGAAGCCGGGACGAATTTCAGGAATGATAGACTTTTTAATCGTCTCTATATCAAACAATTTTGAAGAGAGGTGTTCTATCTACTCTTTTTAGTTGAACATAGCAAAGTAGTTTTTTGGAAAAAGATAAAAAAACTGAAAGAAAATCTTCTTCAAAAGACATTTTTGAAATGTAAACAACGTGATGACAAAACTATTCCCACACGTGTCAACATCAACATATAGAATGAAATAAAATAATTATGCAGATTCTCATTAGAAATTAATTTAGAACTTTTTTTGTGCGTACATAAAAGACACGTTCGACGGACAAATACTCTGATTTGATGAGACAACAAAGTCTTTTTTGAGATGTGTAATTAAATATAAAATTTACAAATTAAAATGTTTACTTTCTTAAAACAAAATATCTAGCAAGAAATATCCATCTAGATATCAAACGTCGTTGATAATATAACAAATGTTAGAATATGAAGAAAAGAAGATGTGGTATGATTGCCAAACGAGAAAACTATATATGTCCATGAACCGGGCCACATGAACACAATGAGCAAATCCCACACTAATACTAATTAGATGAAAGAAGATGTGGTATGAGTGTTAATGAGACAACTCTCTATCAAAGTCAACATTTATAAAAGTAAACCATTATAGATCAAAGTACGGTCTTCAACACGGAGCCTTGGCTCACACCGAACAGCAAGTTATAAAGGGCCCCAAAAATTACTAGTGTAAAACCATTCAAACGGGAAAACCAACGGTCTAAACTATATAAAAAAACGAGAAACGAGAAACAGATATAAGTTTATCTGTCCAGTGTTCCAATTCTTGGTTTAAAAGAACGAGCGCAGACGGAGCGAGTGAAAAGCTAGATTTTATAATAATTCATTTGAGCCATATCTGTTCAGACGATTTCAATTTGTTTGGTAATTATATTCTGTTTTTGTTGAAACTGCCCACCTCTGAAATTACCACACGGCATTTATATTTAATGAAAACTTTATGTATTTACAAAATGTGAGGTTTTCATTTCCGACAAAAGATTAACACATTAAGCTAATTGTAATATATATTTACCCATGCATGAAAACGTAAACGAAGGCCAAACATTAGTTTGACTTCGAAATATTTATTAGTTCAGAAATCAAGATGTTATGATATAATGTTTACTTATAATCTTCGTAAATTATCATTTTTGCGTAAACAAAAATGATTTCCCAAATTTTACTTATTATCGTTCCAATCTATAATGATTGTCATGTTTTCGAAAAACCGATCGTTTGAAAAATAATCAATTTAAGGGTCACATTTTTCTAAATTGTCTGAAACAACTATTATCTGGTTCAACATATTAAATGACGAAGACAATGACTTATTCAAAGGGATTATACGCAAAGAGAGGAAACATTAAATCTTAAACTCGATGCTCTTAAGAGCCTATGTCGTTCACCTAGTATGTCTATATGCATATTCAACAATGGGCAAAAATACCAACAGGTATCTGGCATTAAAGAACAAAAACTTAAATAAGGAGTCGAGTTCCGATTGCGAATTATTTGTAGATCTTGTCTTGCTGACCATTTTTGTTATTTAAAATGTCTATCTATCAATTATAATTTTCAAGACAATCGGCAAACATGCAAAAAAGGTAAAATCATCATTAAAATCATCACATGGCCCTGTGGGCAAGGTGAGTTAAATATGGACAGTTCAATTTTACATTTTACTCCTGCTACAAGGTGTGTTTTTTTAAAGATGATTATGTATCTGTGGGTAAGTCCCTCGCTTAAATCAAATTTGTTCAAAACCGATATGTAAGTTGTCATTTAACTTATTTAAGGTCCAATATGTCAGGTTAGACATGAGCATGACACCATAGTGCAATCTCAAGTGACATGTATGCGCTTGAAGCATATACGTAACATGTCTGAGCTTATACGTGGTTAACTCTGCTCTGTGATCTCTGGTGATATTTTATGTATACAGTTTCCGATTATATTTCTGCTTTTCAAGTTATCATTTAACACCATACATGCATTAAGCAACCGCCTAAATGCATTTTCCATTTTCTTAAATTTCAGAAAAGTAAAAATACATTTACTTATGGACTGTTCTAACAAGTAAAGGACCAAAAATTAGATAACAAAACCAAATTATCTCTGTTGATGTAAAATTGATATCAAACATGTCATACAACAAATATAATCAAATTCACAAATGTTGACGCCATTCGTTGGCGTGCTCAATTCTCCAATTGACTGGGTCAGATCAGGGGACCATTTGTATGTTACGCCCACTAAATACGTTGTCTTTACAAGGGACATTTAAACGTGCGGGGTCGCCATAGGGTTCTCAACGCCTGAAAACAAGTAACTCTAAAAAAAAAAAACATTAGGCGTATTGATTAACATTGAATATTTTGACATTCTTCGCCGATAGTTGATAATCAAATTATTTATCATAACGCGCGTTCTTGAAACATTAAAATACATTTTCACTAGCTCCAAGAGTAATAATGAAAGTGTTAGCAATAACTGTTTTCAACTTTTGTCTTGTCTATAAGTATTTATTTTTGGAACGAATGCATGGCAAGCTTTAAATTAGATGCAATTTAAAAAAAAAAAAAAAAAAAAAAAAAAAAATATACTTACGTACGGTCTTTTTCGTACTTGCAAAATATAGGACAGTAAAAAGTGACATGTACTTGGACCAAGCTTAATACAATTAGCATTTACTTTATGAAATAGGAATCTTTAGATTCAATATCCTAATATATTTGATTGTTGTATACTTTTTTTTTACTGGAAAGCTAGAATTTAAACTACTTGCTTCAACGTTCTACTGACTGACTCAGCATTCGGACTAGGTCTTGCAATTTATTTAGAATAATACTTTATAGTTTGATGAATGGGACACTGGAATTTTTCTGCTAACCACTTCACTTGATTAAAATCCATGCTTGGTTGAAGAATCTTATTCCTGAGTTCATGATTACGCAGATATCTCTCATTTGTTCAGAGTTACGTTTTTTTCTAGTTTAGTTTAATTCACTTATATTTGTTGTTGTTGTTGTTGAGGGGGGGGGGGGGGGGTCTTGGTTTGTTTCTTATGAACATAAATGAACAATATTTTTTAATCTCAGTGTCGTATTTCATTTTGTCCAAAATCTTGAAATTGAAATTAATTAGTTTTTTTTACCTTTTTTTCTAAATGATTGAGGACCGCTTAAAAAAATATGCATATCCCTCTGAAACATAAATGCATTTAATCAGGTAGGTTACACTATCATTCATTGGCATAATAACGTTCCCGCTATTATAATTTGTTTGTTTGCATAATGAGTATCATCTGTTGCCTAAGAGAACTGACTAATCCATTGAATGAATTACAATGCATGAAGGACTACTAAGGACTATACCGAGAACAAGTATTTTCAATGACCTACAACTCACTTTTTTTTCTTTTGTGTCTACGTTTAAAGCAGAAGTTGTATGCTCAGATTAAAATAATAAATGGAGAGCTGATGGACTGTATCACCTAATAATTTGTAGTTTATTACGTCAACAAAACCCTGTACCAGTGTTATAACTTATGTGTTACAATTAATTTGTTGAATATGAAGATTTTGTTTAATTAGTTTGATTATTCTAATACAAAGATATTGTGAACACATAATTTAATTCATGGATAGATTATAAAAATGTGAGTATAATTCTTAATTAAATTGTTTTGATCCAACTGCTGCATTTAACAGGTCGGGACATTTCCAGAGGCGGATTTAAGTGGGTGAGGAGGAGGTGGGTATTTGGGGGTTGTCCCACCTTCTGGAGGTTCCTATATGGTTAATGCATGTATATGGACATTTTACTTGTCCCACTCCTAACGTTGTTTAATTCCCCCATTGAAAATCCTGGACCCGCATCTGATTTCCTTATACGGATATGCAATATCTAGCATTCTAATGCTCCCACCAATACAAAGTTAACAAATAATGCATATTGTTTGTTGGCGATTTAACGACCAATCCACTGAATTAGTTGAGATGCATGACGGTCTACTATGAGTTTACAGTAGTTTATAACTGCATGACATACAACTAAATTTTTAACACATAGCCGAAAAACAATAGATCTTTATACCTTACCTTCGTTTGTGTTTACATTTATGATACAAAATATGTTGTTCTATGCTCAAATTCACGAATAATAACTTCGTTGCTATGTATATGAACATTTCTTTTAATACTCGATCCATAGCCACTAATATCATGAAAATAAACAAAGAAAATGCACGAAAAAAAGCGAAATACCCGAACTACAACCACAAGGATGAAAATTAGCAGTCAATTGACAAAGACATAAGATCTCAAAAGATATATAAGTGATGCATCCAGGTTCCGAAAACGGGAGTCGCATGAACTTTTCAGTAGAGTCGATCCGGGTAATTTCGTACTTTCAGGTAAACGAAAAATTGCAGCAGAACTCGTCAAAAGCTCTATAGAGCAATCCATGTCTGAACGTACAGTTTCCTTGACTCTAATCAGTGTTACTCTCTCCACCTATTATCATAATGAAATTCCACCGGTCCTTCCAGCAACGCGTGTCAGTCCTGACAGTGGATTCAGTTCACAAGTCCTTCCAACTCATGATCCCGTTATTTCAAGTGCCACGGTTTTATCATCCATTGTTCAAGGTTCAAGTACAATGTCTGATGTGACAATTGGCACAATAACTATATCTGATAATGGTACACACAATCAAACTTCTGATGATGCACAAATTTTAACATCTGAAGAACTGATACTTTCCGTCTTACGTGGTGAAATCCCAGCTATCACGGATGATAATGGCTTTCTTACCGTAGAAATAGAGAACATAACGGTAAATAATCCCACGTTGTCTTTCAGCATTGAAGACATATTCAGTCTACCAGCACCTCAAGTCTCGTCTTATAAATCTGGGTCGAAAAGAAAAATAACTTCTCACCAAATTCTTACAAGTGATGAAATTTTAGAAAGTAAAAGAAGGGGAAAGGTAATAAAACTACAAAATGAAAATGATAAAATTGCCCGACAAAAAGAGAGAAATGAAAAAGAAAGGTTTAAAGGTTATAGGCCAAACAAAATGTATACCAAACAAGTAAATTAAACCATGTTTCATTTGCAAGAAGAAAGAAAACAAAATGGTAGAAAACTCGGAATGGGTTCAATGTAACAAATGCAAACACTATTTTCATGATAAATGCATGCCCAGTTTTATGCAAGGTTTGCTAGATGAAGCTCGCAAAGTCGAAGGTGTCGGTTTCATGTGTCACATCTATCTATTATGACAAAATTAGAAATGTGAATGACTTTAAATTTCTTGTTATTTATCATTTTTACTTGTTCACTCTATGGGATATAATTAAAACCAATATTCAACTATTAACAAGTTAACAAGTTTAATTTGGCATTCCATCAGTCAGTAAATCAATTACATATAACTTACAGCCTTTAGAAAGTTTCTGATTGTTATAAAATAACATCTATTCACTCTATGAATGTTTCAGTCAGTGATCTATGTAGATTGATATGATATCATATGGTATTTAGATTCTGCTTTATAATATTACACGTTGTATGTGTCTTAAGAAACTTTAGTGATTCGTCCTGTAATATATTATCATCTTGCCACTGGAGACATATATATGAAGAACGACTATATGGATGTACTTGTTACCTGTATTAATGTTACTGTCTTATTGTATTATATCCCACATATCTATAATGCATACGGCTCATTTATTGAAGCTATAATTGGCTGCATCCTAAATATAAATAAAGGAGACGGTAACGTCGACATATTTTCACCACGATAAATTGTTTTGGTTGGAAAAAGAATGACTTAAATGAAAAAAATTGAAAAAAAAAGAATACCGCGTGTTTATTTATAGATATAAAAATAAGATGATGTTGCGGTATGATTACCAATGAGACCACTCTCCACCAGAGACCAAAAGAGATACACCATGCTCTATGTTAACAACTAAGGGTCAACAAAGTTGGTTTAACTTTTTATAAAAAATAACATGGTATGATCAAATTCCCTGCCTGCATTTTTTTAATCATGCGATAAAGCTTTAATTTTATTTATATTCACTGATTGAGTTTTGGAAAAAATCCTGTTATAAAAAAATTAGGAAAGCTGAGCTCACCTCTTTCCAAAAAGAAACACTAATTTGAATTATATCAATGTAGATTTTGTACGGAATTACACATCATGGTGTACGGAAATACACTATATGCGTACGTATTTACCCACTGTGACTTTTCAGTTCAATTTGGTCATTCTCGGTATTTTTTGTTGAATGCTAAGGAAAAAGCCATACACGTCTACAATCTACGAATGATCTAGTTACCGGGTTCCTTCTAGAACATTGAAGTATCAAACAGGGAACCAAATGACATTTATTTCGGACCAAAAGTGTACGAAATTACCCGGACCGTCTCAAATCCAGTAAAATTGGGAAAGCGATTGTCAAATTTCCGTAAAATGGACTTAAAATTGAAAAAAAAAATGTTAATTTGTTACTTCTTTTGATTTTTGATTTATTCATTCATTTCCAATTTCTCTTTTTGCTACCAATAAACTGTACCGGTTTCCCCTTTACATAAAGCATTTTACACTAAGAAAATTTTGTTTTATTCAAATAATCTTTATAATTATACTTAAAAAGAGACAATTGAGTAGTTTAATATACTTGAATATCCAAAGCAAACTGTTCGTACGAGTCTTATAAATGACTTAACGATTCAAATGATTTGCCATGGGAAGACCTTTTTCATTATCCTGAGCTCTTTTCACAAACAAATCTTATCCATTGAATACACGGTAGGTTACTCTTAAATGTTACCAACGTGGGAGTATGTTTTCCTCTGTAAGATTTTTTTTATTGAAATAACCCCATAAACTTGAAGCTTTTTTTTATAATAAAAATCGAAATCTTTTACTTGTAATATATTGTTCTATAATTTAATGATATTAGCTACGACATTTATTGTCATTTTTAATGAAACTTTAGGATGTGATGATAAAAAGGATGTTTAAAACACATTTTTTTAAAAATTTTGTTGAAAGAAAGTTTAATTCTATGTATCGCAATGTGAAACAAGTGATTGTTGACATCCCCACTGGAGGGCCTCTGACAGACTGTGTGAGAGTCAAATCATTGTTATCGATAGCCGATGACAAAAAAGTTAAAGGTAAATAATTCGCTATTATTAATAACATAAGTATTGGTGTCGTCCACACTGTTACGGAATTGCCTCTAAGAAAAGAAAATGTAGGACAGTGATGATTATAATGATTAAAAAATTAACGGAGAACCTAATTGTTAATACATTGTTAAGAGAGTATCTTAAAGCGATCTTATTTGCATTTAATTGTTTGACCTTCATTTTGACTAATAATAGTTTGTATGGTATCATTATTGACAATATTCCTTCTGTACAGTTAACAAAACCTGATCATTTTAAAGATAAATCTACAACTGGCATTTTTGATATCTACACTATACCCATTTCTTTCAAGATTTTCAACCCCAACTGTATAAGAGACAATTATCTTCAAGGATATTCTTTATTCTATGGTACAATAATGAATTTAGAGGAAATAGGTCAGGAATATTCGTTGAGATACTAAAAGGCATAAATGGAGACATACTACATTTCCAGTACATGCAATTCATTTATTTACCCCAATTACAATGCAAATACTTATCTTGCATGATTTCATGTACAGATATTAAGTCAGACCAAACGGTTAAAGTTTGAAATGATGAAAGAAACCCATTAACCAACGACACAAATGGAAAGTATTGTATTGTTAAATAGACCAGTACACGGAAACATTCGTTAAGTAATGGAAGAATCATAACAATGATGCCCCAATTACAATTATGGTACGAAATAAAACTATTATAATGATATAAACAACTCTATATAACATATTTGTAAATAAAGCCTGACAGAAGAAAACAACCTTATCAATCACCAGTATACAGCCCTTGGATGGTGTAAACTTCCCAAAAAAACGTGTATGGTGTCATGTTGTATGGCATATGGTTCAAAGGTAGAAGGTGTTTGGCGTTATGGTGTATGGTGTAAGGGGAATGGTGTAATGGTGTAACATGTGATCGGGAATGGTGTGAATGAATGGTGTACGACATTTAAAACAATGCAAAATATTGATAAGAACTGATTTTTAATGTTATACATTAATTTACAATATTGTGATCAAAATTCGTTTTTTAAGATAAATAAATAAATTTGTAGTCGCACGCTTTCTTTGAACTTAAATTGCATTATAGTGTTATGTGTACGGTGTATGGTGCAAAGGTGTTACATGTATGGTGTAATTGCACAGGGTGTATGGTGTAATACTGTATGGTGTTAGTAGGAAGTGTAAACAATCCAATGACTGTAACAACATCAATGAGGATATCATTTGAGTGTGACATCCAATTGTCTGTTAAGTTACAATATGCATCCTTCATCCTCGCATCGTCTTCAAAGTCTGGTATTGCAGCTGCAATACGTCAGTTACCAGATTCATGTTGATTCGTTAGATTAGTTATCAGTGAACCCAAGCAAACTCCCATTCATGCATTTACAAAAGTTTTGACATATAATCTGATGTAATCAAGATAAAAAGCTGACTTCTATATTCCCACACTACATGCACATGTATTACCATTGTAACTACCTGTTGTTAAAATCTCAAAAATCGACCAAGAAGAGACAAATAACGGTGCATTGACAGGATAAGCGTCTCCAGATTTAGCTGCATCACCCGTCATGGGCAGATCTGCTTCAGTCCGTTAAAAGCTATAAGCCAACAGATACAAGTCAAACTGATCATGATAATGTACTTTGAATCTTTTGGGAACATATGGAAAAGAAGATATTCATGGGTGACGTGTGTGCTTTTTGCGAATCCTAATGTTGCCGAACGTTGTGTTTGATCAGAAAAGGTAATGAAGCTAAATATGTCATGATCCAGGTTTCTCCAAATGTGGTCGAAGTGCTAAAACCAGATGTTACGCCAAATAATGTATTTGCAGAAAAATCAGGACAAATATTGTGTTACAATTCTGTCATCCAAACATTTTCAGAAATAACAAACAATTTTCGAGTTCTTTGCTTATGTGAATTTAGAATGATCCAGTAAAACGTATTTTTGATTATTAAAACTCTTAAATTGCAAGCTCTGACATTCAGTTATTATCATAAATAAAACTGCTCTGTTGTTCAAAGCTTTTAATTGTTTTTTTTTAACATTTCATTCTATAAAATAATTTCAGGCATTTTATAACATGCCTTTCAATTTTAACAGCCATTTTGTAAAATGCCTAGAAAAATTAGTAATTATGTACAATGCCTGAATCTTGCAGGCATTTTACAAAATGTCTAAATTTAGAAAATGCCTGTAACATATATAAGACGATGGTTTTGTGAATACAATTATAGAATTGATTAATATTCAATGTATTTATATTTAATGCCATTTCATAGGAATACAACACTGATTTCTAGTATTTGTCAAAGGAATTATATGAAAGACATTTGTGAAAATTTTTTTTTTTTAGCAAATATATAATTTGGAAAGTCTTTATTTTCTACAGTCTTTTTACTTGCAAATCAATTTAAGAACATCGGCTGATATCAATCAACAAGTTTCAGTATGAGTTAATTAGTAGTCAGACAAGCCGCAGAACTTAAATTAGACACTAGTCATTTTTGGGCCCTCATAGCTTGCTGTTCGGTTTGAGCCAAGGCTCCGTGTTGAAGGCCGTACTTTGACCTATAATTGTTTACTATTTACACATTGTGACTTCGATGGAGAGTTGTCTCATTGGCACTCATACCACATCTTCTTATTTCCATTTACGTTTTTTTATTTTGTAATATCGTGTAATCTTTAATATCTTAAGAGCATATGTATAGTTTAATACGCACCAAAAATATAAAACACACAATAATTTGTCATTGAACATCTTTAAAATTTGCCGTGAACTTTGAACAGAAATTAGCATGAGAGAAAGAAGTTAATTGTTTAATAAGGCCACAGTTGCTACAAATCAAGAGACACCCATTTCAGGATTATTTCATTTTTTATTGATTGATTTCAGGCAACAGGTACTGCCTTTTCTGCCAGTGAAGAACTTACCCACCTTAGGGTTGTTGAACTTCCTCAGACTGAGGAGGGATAAGGTTTCAATATTATTGAAAGTACGGAACAGAATTCACTCATATACATTTCTCGTATCATCCAATATAACGTTGCTGACAGACATGGGGGACTTAATAGATTCGGTATAAGATTGTTTAACTCTTTGAAGGGAAGAAGGCAATTAAATCTGAATGTACTCTTTAGAATGCATTACTAATTTAAACAAATTTGTGCTATTTAAAGGACATTGCTAATTCATTTGAACAGTATACTTATTTGTAGTTGAAAAATTGACTTGAAAGTTGTATTTTTTAATTGGGCATGGCAATTTATTTAAAAATGAAAAATGTATAATCATTTATGATTCAGAGAACATGGTTGTTGGTATATTTATCAATTATTCATTTTGTCTTGAAAACGATTTATATACCAGTACATGTAAATTGAGGTAAATTTAGAAATTCACTGTAAACTTTTGGAATGAAGATGAGCACTTTATTTAATACCAGAATAATGATTCAGTCTGAACAAATATCTGCTCATTCTAAAACAACTGTATCTGCCTCTTCTTCTAATAGTTTTCTCATTTTTAAGCGCAAATATAGCAATAGTTAAAAGAATAAATCAGTATGTGACATATTTTCTTGATACCTCCTAACTTCAGACTTTTTAGAAAGTCAATGTATATCAGTCTGCATCTATTGCTTAATAATTAACCCCAAATTGATAAGCTGTTTACATTGTGAGTATCTGTTATCCTGAATTTGAAAACCTTGTATAAATGAAAAGAGAATCATCATAATCATCAGGTACCTAACCATACAAGGAAGAATTAACATCTGTGTCCATCTTCTCCGCTTTTCTTTATGGTGCCTATTTTCAGTTCTCTTTTTGACAATGTATTGCTGGATGCATCTTTAGAATATATGTTTATTACAGGTTAATTACATTTATAATTTACCATTTTGTATGAATGTGGTGTATGTACTTGTTTTTACTAGAATTTCGGTTTCTGATTATTTGTAATAAATCTTTTACTAGTTTATGCGTCATGTTCTCTTGTTCAGAAATGTATATTGTTTATTGAATTGGTAAACAAATTTGCACCTGAGCAAACAAGAGTTTTTAACTGGGTTTTTCAAGAAAAGTTTAAACACAAAGTATCGATACCAGTCTTTTATTGAAGACGGGATGTCCCTCTAAATCTAAACATGTTTTGACTATTTGATTGTTGTATAGGTTGGGGTTAAATTCCAGTGGCAAATACTACAATCATATGAGAATTAAAGTATGTTAATGTTATATGCTAATGAATCTTGAACTGTACTAGACCAACATTTTGAGCCAAATTTTAAACATGCCAGTTCACTAGCTATGAATCGCAAGAAGAAATGTCACCGTACCAAGACATCAGACACATTATTCTGACTATAAGTCAACCTGTCTACTTTTTCTTCTAAATGGCTATTGCTTACCAGGTTGGAATTTTTTGCGACTGTCATACAAGTGAAAGGTTAAGCTAGCTATTACACCAGGTTTAATCTACCATTTTTTAAATAAGGAAATGCCTGTACCAAGTCAAGAATATGACAGTTGTTTTCCATTCGTTTGGTGTGTTTGAGCTTTGCTTTTTGCCATTTGCTAAGGGCCTTTCCGTTTTGAATTTTCTTGGAGTTCCTTGGAGTTCAGTATTTTTGTTGTTTTTCTTTTTACCAGAGAAGCAATAAAAACCAATTTCAAGTCTTTTGTTCGACCTCGCCAGCTATTTAGAATCCAAACCGCTTTTTGCGTGAAACTACTGAGGTTGTTCTCTGCGTTATGTGTGTCATCTAGTATTGCTTTATTCCCAACATATCTTGTGTCCATACATAATATTTCAAATGAAACATCACTTTTGTTATAAAACTTTGCCAGAAGCTAATATCCAGGTTTAAGAAATAGCATCTTAAGTTAAAAGTTTGATATAATAAAAAAAAAAAAGATTTTGTATTTACCGATAAATGGACATGTTCACAGTTAACGTACAACATGTACAATTTTACACTGTTAGCAACAGTGGTTGACGCGAAAAAGTGCTCTGCAGAACCATAGATTTTGACATTTATCACTTTACTAAACATAAATAGTGTTGTGAGAATAGTGTGTCCAGAGTTGATATACCCTATCCTCTCTTTGATATTGTGAGAATTTGCAAGGACTTATGTTTATATACAAACAAAACAATTTTAATTAAAGATGTGTCGCTCTTTGATTTAAAAGTTACTATTTTAATGTAAAACTTTTCTAGAAGTAATGAATGATGAAGCATAAGGTTGAACGTATATCTCATGACTAACGTAATTAAAATCTGTATGTTTAGGATGTCTGACTAGTCATACTGATTGGTTTAAAGTTGTACTTTAAGATGATTGACTGAAAGGTTACAGGGTAAAGTTTTATATCGTGGCTAATTCAAATTAAATCTGTATGTTTAAAATGTCTGTCTGTAGTGGATGATCATGCTTATTGGCTTTATATTGTACTTTAAGATGATTTATTCATAAGTTTAAAGGTTAGACTTTCATCTCATTACTAATTTAATTTGAATTTGTATGTTTTGAGGTGTATTGCTGATCGTGCTGATTGGTTAAAATTTGAACCTTTAGACAAAAGTTTGATTCGGTTAAAGGTTGTTAAACTGTTTGAAGGGAATAAGGCAATTGAATCTGAATGTACTCTTTAGGGGGCATTACTAATTTAAACAAGGTTGTGCTATTTAAAGGACATTGCTAATTCATTTGAACAATATACTTCTTTGTAGTTGACAAATTGACTTGAAAGTTGTATTTTTAATTGGGCATGACATTTTATTTAAAATGATGAATTGTATAATCATTTTTGATTGATAGAAAATGGTTGTTGGTATACTGTCAATTATTCATGTTATCTTTAAAAACATTTATGTACCAGTACATGTAAATTGAGGTAAATTTAGAAATTCACTGTAAACTTATGCGATGAAGATGAGCACTTTATTTTAAACCAGGATAATGATTCAGTCAAATTATTCTACAACAACTGTATCTGCTGCTATTTCTTATAGTTTTTTCATTGTTTAATGGACATATTACATACGTATTGAAATTCTTGGTAGTGCTGGTACAAGAGAAGTGGTCAACGAAGTCTGTTTTTTTTTTTTTTCGTATGAACTTATAAACAATGATGTAGCTTTCATTTTTTCATATTATAATAACCAGAAAAATAATCAAATATTATAGTACATGACTAAAGTAAGGGATCAGCATGAACATTTCGGCTGTTAATGTTTTTTTCAACAAAAAAAGGTAGATGTTCTTTAATGAGGGAGCTCTTTAATTCTTATTAATTTGAATATATACATATAAGATGTTTGGCTGCTCGTTTAGACGTTCCCTAATAAAAACTACACTTTAGAGTCATTTATGTCTACTCATTTTAATCATGTCAGCAGCTTTTTCTCCAATCATCATTGTTGGAGCGTTTGTGTTGCCAGACGGAACATTTCGCATCACTGACGAATCTGCTACTCTTAAATTTTTAATTCCTTTCACTCTGAAAACAATAATACATAATGTTTATTCAATCATTCATTTTTGTTGTCGAAATATAAAAATCAACTGTAGTTATGACGATAGCACGTGAATAATATTAACACAGATGTTAACACACCATCCTTTCGAAATCGTAATGTATCTACTGGTTGACTCTAAAGTGCAATGAGAATCATCAGCCTAGTACATGTAGTCAGTACTTTGTTACTGGCATGACATAACGGTTAATTTTTATTTAAGTTTGCTGTAATAAAATTTTGAAATGATTTTAAATTAAGGAATTTATTTCCCTCGTATAAAAGGTCTTTTAAGGTTTTATCAGCCCTTCAACGTCTGAATGAGGTTTTTGACTTTAACATTTTGTTTACTTTGAGCATTACTATAGATATATGTATTGTCCATATGCGCATCTAGTTCCGTAACGTTGGCACCGTTTCTTTTATTAGCTCCTTCTTTCCTGTTGAATACACTTTACTGGTTAACGTCCGGATATTGCATGCAATACCTTTTATTGAAGTTAAATAACAACATATAAATAACATTTACCTCAATTGTGGGTCTACGACAGCAGTTTTATCATGAAGAGCTCCCATTCTACAGGTACTAACTTGATGACTAGCATTGCGTGCATAATGACGAATCATACATTTCCAATAGTCGTCTGTGTCAAAAGTAAATGATCTGCAAAAAGATGTACATTCTTCCTGCTTGATGAATGTAGTTCCGATGCTGTTCCAGGCTGAGTTGTTTGCAAATTCTTGCATATATCTTATAGCTAGAACAAATATTAAATTTACTAACTGCAGGATCCAAATTAAATCCAAAACATTTATCTATTTTATCAATTGATATATTTCTATGTGGAAGGGGTTTTCTGATCCAAATGTCCCGATTAAAAAAGAGCAAAGAAGCCGACATGTTTAATTTTTGAATGTGTAGATTCAATGTGAAGAATGATCAAAATTCTGGAACATGTCGAAAAGTGACACTGATACCAAATGTATACCTTTTACGTAATTATCTACGTCATCCTGATTTACTAAATACTGCGGATCTATAACAGGTGGCGTCAGTGGATTTTTGCTTCTCAGTCGAACTGTTCCTCTGCTTTTGTTATGAAGTTTGCATATATTTACTGCAAATCCAACATCAGCTGATCGAGATGTTTCGCCAAAAACTCCCTGTGAAAAAGGAAACCATAAAAATTCAACACATACACCCAAATGCATGTTTGTAATTAATGTATGTATTCGTGGAACATTTCTGTACAAATAATAAAAGTAAACACTACATTATATATGGTACTTGCAATCTTACATGTTACTGTTTGACGTGAACTTGACTATTCGGTGAATGATCGGTGACGGATGACCCATAGCTTATTTGACGTATCTTGGGGATTCTATGTAAGAGTTTCCGGGACAACAGTTAGCGATTGATTAGTCCTTAAATTATATGCACGGATCTGACGGATGCATATATACATATATCTTAAATTCGTATATGCAATGCTATATATTTCCACTTGACAAACGCGGACTGCGATGAAGACACCTTTGCCAACCCGTTTGAACGAAGCTCTATGAAACTTGACAAACGATACACAATTACACAAACAATATAATTATTAAAATATGTGCATATGTTGTCCTTCTTAACAAATTGAACGCTCCAATGGAAAGTTTGGGACCTATTTACAATACAGTAATGAATTGGCGAATCAACTGCAGCCAGCTGAACTGTATTGCAAAAATGGTTAGTGATAGAGGCCTTAAGTATTATCATTTAAGGTCCTTGGTTCAGAAAAATGAATTTGAGTTAAAGGTCAAAGGTAAAGGTCATGTTCTAAATTTTGACTTTTGTTTGTTTTATGATCTTCTCTGACACTTTTACAGATATATATAAAAGAACAAACGAAAAATGTTCGTTTTATTGTGATGAAGGTATGATACATTTGGTCTGAAACAATCCAATGACATCTTCTAGGAGTTATTGCCCCTGAAATGTTTTTATGTAAGGTTAATAGATTGTTGAACTTATTTTATGGAAATGTGCCTAGAAACCATATATTTCTTTAAAAAGGCATGCATAAACCTATCAATTTAGACCGGAAGTGACCTTCGTTAAATCGGAAGTAGCTTATTATCTCCCTTATAACAAGCAAACATATATATGTTTGGAATCAGTGTAAACTCAGCTATCTTTTGATGCCGGCAGTGACATTTTCTGAACCGGAAGTTGGCAACTATCTGCCTTCTTTTAGGCAAAAATATAAAGAAACCATATATTTTTGGACTCAGTGTGAAAGAAGCTATCATATGAGACCTGAAGGGACATTTTGTTACGTTAAGTAGCAAATCATCTCCCTTATTTCACACAAAAGTATATAGAAACCATTTATTTAGATTCAGTTTGAAGATTGGACACCAATAATTATTTCGAGAAAATTAGAAGTAGCTGCTTATCAATTATTTAGAAAAATGAAATGGAAAAACCATCAATTGTTCTCTTAACAATTGGTTTTTTATACGAGTTATATTGCATAACATAAAACATCATTTTAAAGATTAATCAATGTACACTAGTACAGAAATTTTAGCATCATTCATGCTTGCTATTATAACATGTATGGTTTATGTACAGATACATGTAAGAACAAAATATATATTTATATTTATTTATATGACTTGCTATTAAATACAATATATCAAGTATTATGCAATGCAATGGTATAATGGCAATATTTCTTCCGGTTACAAAAATACTGAATATTTGTTCGCATTGTTTAAAATTATCAATATTTCTACTTTTTATCAAAAATCATCCTCTGTAATTTTCAATCAATAATTCGAAATGCCTCTGGATAATTTTTTTTTTTATATATATAACATTTTTTTTTATATATGGTAAATATCAAAGGAAACATACTAAAATTGTGTCTGCATTGTTAAAACATGCCAATATTTCTTCTTTTATCAAAAGGAATGCACTGCTTTATGCTATTTATCATTTGAAATGCCTCTGGATAAGTTATTTTTGATAAAATGTGAAAAATATAACATAAAAATGCTTAAGATTAAGTTTGTGTTGAATAAGATTGCAAGTATTTCTTTATCTAAATTGAAATCATGAACCGCCTTTGGTTTTTAGTACTATTTGTATCTCCGGATGGGTTGTTTTTTTCATGATATGATGAGTTTCAGAAAACAAATTTTAAAATTGTTTGAATTGTTTTTCTTTTCTTTCTTTCATAAAAAATAATGCACTGTTATTTACACTCAGTCATAAAAAATGCAACTGGATAAGTTATTTTTTCTGACTGATCGGTAACTGATCGATGACTTCTGACTGATTGCTAAAATGGTAACGCCTAAGTTTGTAAGTACTGTAAAAAGTAATAAAAGTATTTTGTCAAAATAAAACAATGGAATATCTGCATGATTTGTACAAGAATGGAAATAACAATTAAAAAATATGGCGCGTCAGCGACATTTTACTAGATTTACACATAAAAGTACTTCAGGACCGGACAGACCCATAATAAAAACTCATATAAATATTTGAGCTATTAACGAAAAAGGGACATACAATAATGGGAAAATCCATATAATTTCAATTTTGCCGAAATGAGTTTGAACCTTAACTTCTTTATAATTTCAATTTTATCCACTGAAATATTTAATAATCTATGTAACAAATCTTGTAAGTGCCAAAGAACTGACTACTGAGCTGATGATACCTTTGTGGACACGCGACCACCACCATGAATCAATTCAAGGCTATCAACTGATAGAAACACTTTACACATTTGGTGCGTTTGAAGCGCATTTTTCAATTTCAATCATCTAAAACGCTCACATCCTATCATTCGAAGGCCAAAAAGGTTCAAATACTGAAAGAGCTGTATTACTGATAGGGCCGTAAATAAAATGCAAAATTCATAAAGCTGTGAAAACAAACACCAGCTTTCTAAAGTTCCACTCGATTTCCCAGCGGTAAAATAACAAAAATTATTAATTCTACATGTACATGTTCTATATATCAAAAATAGTTTTCTCTAGAATGTACGTCTTGGTCTGTTTTACCCTACAATACAATTTTACATTGGTGTGTAAATTTTATTTTTTTTTAAACATTGGTGTTGCTTATAAGTTAAAAAAAACCTCTACATTGCGATGTCAAATATCGCGAAATACCCTTCAACCAATATTGAAGCAGGACACCAGGAGCCAATGGTATAGTATACTAGTCATATATCGATTTTAAGACTCTAATATGTAAATGAACAAATATACATACCCTATTGTTCATCCTTTGAATAGCACATTTGATATTTTCATTTTCAGACGCTCTTGCGATAAAAGTCAGTTGTAAGTCCGGCAAACCGTAGGGATCATCATTTGTTGGTAGACGTGAAAAAATAGTTCCATCAATACCAGATCGTGTCTGAATACCTGTATTATAAAACATCGATATAAATTGTTACTTGAATTGTAATCGTTTCCTACAAAAATACTAATAATTTTGCAATTACTGTTGCTTCGACGTGTGTATTTGTATGATGAAGAAAGAGACTTGAAGAAAAAAAAAACCTCTCCCATTTTGAGCAACCTTCTAAAACTAAAAAAAAAAACAAGACACTCACAAAACATACAATTAAACTATGAAATCTTATAGTATGGGCAAACGTGTTATCTATGTTATATTGCCTAAAAGTTGCTTTGCATTGATACAACTTCGATGCTATTGCAAATATTCCTAGTTCTATTCAGTACCTTTTCAGACAATTCATTATGATTTTGATGTGCACTGGTACATAACAACTACTGAACAGTCTAAACATAGTCTGAACAAATATTAATTGACTACAAGCGAATTGTCTGAACATAAATTATTGAATACAAGAGAATTGTCTGAGCAGTATTGAGTTTACAGCAGCAGATAGTTCTGAAAATTGACCGAAAGACATAAAATGACTCAATAATCCATTGTTCAGTCATTTAAGGGCTGTTCAGATCAAAATGACCGTTTCAGATTAAAAATTTTTTACAAGTGACGACTTCAATCTAGAAACTAGTGACTATTTAAACATATTAAAACCTTCCCATTCGCAATAGCAATAATCTGTCCCATTGCATGCCGTTGAAATTTTGTTGAAACATACGCTTCTGGAGCTTTTCAGTTTACCCGGTGCTTACTGTTTAAACTTGAGTTTTCAGGCAAATCATTGACAAAATCGTGTGGACTGCTTTTTTTTCGTTGTTTTTTCTTTAATTTTAGTGCTGTCAGTTTCTGTTCGTCTTCATATATTTGATTGCTCCATTGTTGTATTATCTCTTCTATTACGCGCATGGATTTCTATATTGTAAGGACTTCATTAACATGCATGTACTCTAAACACAAATTTAAAGTACTCTTACAAAGCTATGAGAACAAATAACTCACACCGTTACTTCACAAGTCCTACGGTCACCATCATGAATTGATTGGCCGCTATGATGTACTGTGTTAAAGCTAATAAGATGCATATGGTGTTAAGCTACTATAACAAATAAACATAACACTTTCTAAATTGTAAATGTCGTCTGATCTAAAAATTAACTTGATCGTGTCATATTCCGTATCGTGACATTATAAGTGAATCCGAATTTACATTGAGAGGGTTGCATCAATTGCAGGATACACGTATCTGGATTCACATTGAAAGGGATGCATATATTGCAGGATACACGTATATAGATTCACATTGAGAGGAATGCATCAATTGCAGGAAACACGTATCTGGATTCTTGCTGAGGAGGATACATCAATTACAGGATACACGTATCTGGATTCACATTGAAAGGGATGCATCAATTGCAGGATGTACGTATCTGGATTCACTTTGAAAGAGATGCATCAATTGTAGGATGCACGTATCTGGATTCTCATTGAACGGGATGCATCAATTGCAGGATACACGTAACTGGTCTTCACAATTAGTATCGCTCTTTATCGGAAGTTTTGCACTTCCACCAGCGTTTTAGCCTGGCTAATATGCTTAAAATGAATTCACATTGAAAGGGATGCATATATTGCAGGATACACGTATATAGATTCACATTGAGAGGAATGCATCAATTGCAGGAAACACGTATCTGGATTAACGCTGAGGAGAATGCATCAATTACAGGATACACGTATCTGGATTCACATTGAAAGGGATGCATCAATTGCAGGATGTACGTATCTGGATTCACTTTGAAAGGGATGCATCAATTGTAGGATGTACGTATCTGGATTCTCATTGAACGGGATGCATCAATTGCAGGATACACTTAACTGGTCTTCACAATTAGTATCGCTCTTTATCGGAAGTTATGCACTTCCATCAGCGTTTTAGCCTGGCTAATATGCTTAAAATGGATTCACGAAACTTGAAAATTAGTAAACTACTGTTGCCTTTTACAACGTCATGTACACAAACTGTTTAAATGGGTTTTTATGACTGCCAATATGATGATGAGACTTCATGAAACCGTTTAGGAGTGTTGTATCTAACATTTTCCTTGAATTGTAGTATTTAGCTCTCTATAGTAGCGAGTGCATTTTGACTACTTTCTTCATCATGTGCCGTATTTCACTTTCTTGTACACATTAATGGTCCTCCGTTGGTACATTGAATGTGCAGGTCTTTTTTTTTTATTCTAACATGTCTAACGACAGGCAAATTGAGTGATTTGTGCATAGGCAAATATGTTTTAGTGTAACTCATGTAGTGTCTATGCCAAATTAGTCTATATTGATCATGTGCTGTTTATAATTGATTGTCTTTGTTCGTCTTTCTATTTTTCACTGAGTTAAATTGTGTTTTGTTTGGCCTGCTGTACTGTGCAATGTTGTTTGTTTATTCATGTTATTCTATATATGTTTTATTTGTATTACACATTCGTTTACCTGTCTTGTAAAATAAATAGTCCATAATTGATTGCTCGTCTACAGCCTTCTCTTTGTTCATATTTATAGGTGTATTAATTGAGTACTGGAAATGATATTGCATATGATATTGCATTCCTTCGCCTACTGGGAGATCTGCTTTCAGTGGTACCTGCCGTTAAAAAATATCTGAATTTAAATTAAATGTAAAAGGTACACTACCCGTGCAACTACATAAGTTTCAAGATAAAGTAGTCCCTAATCCAAGTAATCAACATAATTACGCATTTCCAATGAAAATGTAGTATAACTTGCACAAACCTACAATCCTTTGTTAATTTATGTTGATCATTGTCGTTTTGCTTATTTTCTTCTGTTACCTTTTCTAACATCGGACTCATCATTCTTTTCAACTGAGTTTTACTGTGCGTATTGCTGTGTGTTTGATTATTGTACGTTGGCTAGAGGTACAGGGAGAGGGTTGAGACCTCAAAATATGTTTAACCCCGCTGCATTTTTCGCCGCCTTTCCAAAGTCAGGAGCCTCTGGACTATGTTAGTCTTGTATGTTTTTCTTTGTTAATTTTGTTTGTTTTTTTTATTTTGATTTATTTATATATTTCGGAGTTTAGTCTGACGTCCATTTTCGCTGAACTAGTAAACATTTTTGTTTAGGGGCCAACTGAAGCCCGCCTCAGGTTGCGGACTTTTCTCGCTTAGTTGAAGACCCATTGGTGGTCTTTAGCTGCTTTCTGCTCTTTGGTTAGGTTGTTGTCTCTTTGACACATTACTCGTTTCCATTCTTAATTTTAAAATCTACATTTTTTTTTGAATTTCAAACTGTAGATATAGAACTGTCTATCTTAAATTAGATATTGAAAGATTATGGAGGTCAAAACAGAAATGCGTAAGACATTAATACTATTTAAGCACTGGGTTGATACCGCTGCTTGTAACCCAAGGGTACATATGTAACATCAGGTCAGTAGTCATTGCTTCGAGTATTATTCACTTCGTCTCTTGTAGCATTTGCTTTCAAATATGTAACTATGTATTGTTAAAGTAAGTAATGAAACCAATTTTTACACACATACTGTAGCTCCTTAATCATGCGAGCACTTCAGCATTGACTACAGGGCAGCTATAATCGTCAGTTGCCGAAAGCTCTCAACCATTATAGAGGGTGTAGATAGGGTATAAAGAATAAAGAAAATGGACAAAAATAAGGAATACAGAATAATGAGGTGCTTAAATATAAAGAATAGAGAATAATGGGCAAACAATATAAAGCACTTGCATGCGTATTTTCTTTTTTAATTCTAGTAGAGATACATGTACAAACATGTTTTTGAGAAATGACAGAATTGTGAAATAAATCAATAGGATATTGGTCTCACTGCTTTTTCTCGTCTATTTGTCTACAAACCGGTTTACAATTTTAGATGTTCCTTGTTGGTATATCCTGAGATCATTATAATAAAACAATATGAATCATATGTTTTTAAATCTTGAGAAGATATATCTAAAACCTGAGTTGACATATTAAGAAACCGGTATATATCAATATTTGGTTTCGATTTGGATCTGCAAACTAGTAGTTTATATTCCCCGAAATGACACAACGTAACTACTACAAAGTCATTTATAAACCATAAAAATTAATATGCATGATTTTGTATGCAGTTTGCAAATTATGGCTTTTAATTTTTCTCAGATTTTGTAATTGCTTTGTATAGCGGAAACGCACGCCTTGCATGCTAGATTATATGGCTAGTATATTTTAAGGTTTCATACTTGACTTATATTTGACCCAGATTGTCTTGATTACAAACAGTCGTAATATGTTATAACATGTTGTATTTCAAAATTACTGTTTTAGATTATAATTACCCTCAACTTTTCCAGATGATGTCTTGGTCCTACGCCGGACAACAACAGGAGTTTTGGTGATCCAAACACTCCCGCAGAAATGATAACTTCTTCCCTGGCATATATCCGTGTCTTCTTTCCATTTCTCATTACAACAACACCTTTAGCTTCGCCATTGCGTATAATAATCTACATGTTAATGACCCGAATTAACCTATTATAAACTTTAGATAATGTTTGCAAAATTCAACAAAATGACATGAAAATAATATATCTTACAGTTTCTGAAGTAGTTATATGTATTTATGTTTATTTATTTATTTTTAACATTTAAAATCCATTGAAAATTCTGGGTATATGAACCATTTCCTTCAAAATGTATGTCATCAATAGGTCAATGTGCATCACATTTCTTTCTGATACTATTGGTGAAATAATCAGAAGGAAACTTGACAAGTTAGGGTCAAACATTATGACGTCGGTGATGAGAAAGGGTTGTTTCACTTATGATGTGGCCGGATTAGGCATATTTAATGTCACGACATCGTGATTTATAATTTCATTAAGAGCTGAATAGAGTAATAGAGGCAAAGTGAAAACTTATAAACACAAAGAAAAGTAGCTAAGTTTTCATGTCTCCGTGAACAAATTATTGAATTTGCGTCTTTAAATATTTTTTCAATGCTTTACTCTTTGTTATTTATGAAGGAAATATCTTAACTCGTCAGTTATAGGGGAAATGAAAATGACAAAAAGGCAAACATGTCCAAAAAACACTACACATAAAACTTAGATCTGAGCTACAAATGCACAACTTAAAACCCTGGATAATTTCAGGTGCTCCGGAAGAAAAACAAAATGTGCTCTATATGTGGCATTCGTCAAATTGCTCATGGTACTCTAATTATATACTTAACGTCTGATAATATTTTAAAGAGGAGAAATCAGAATATCTATCTTTAGATTAATAAATGCAACCATATAGCATAACATATGACTGTCCGATGTTTTGTTTGCAAAATCATATCAAACAAGATTACGAATTTAAGCTTTTGATCCAAAAATAAAAAACAAAAGTCGCAAAAACGACCCAAACCATTGTTCTGCTTTTTTCATGGTAACGGCAGTCATTTTGAATATTCCAAAATAAGAGAGCACATCTCCACAAGACAGGTCAAATTACTGTCAAATTTCATAAAGATTGGACCAATTTTCAATGTTGCGCATTTGTGCAGTTTTCATTGTAACAGCGGCGATTTTCAAAATTCAAAAGTCGAACTGCTGCTACATATGGTGCTACACATATTAATCTATCATCACGTATCATTTTATGTGTCTCGGAATAATTGAACAATGATGTTCTGGAATGTTCTATGAAAAAAGACCCCCCCCCCCCCCCTAAAATAATGACAAGGAAATCCGAGGCTGAACAAAAAATGTTGAATAGACAACTTTGCATGGTACTTTTGTATTATACAAAACATAAAAATTCTACCAGTAGGTATTCAATATACGGAAAAGGACACCACTCATCTTCAGTTTTAAATTTCGCATTTTTTCGGTTTTCATGGTTACGGTGGCCATTTTGAAAATTCCAAAAACAGCTACTGCATTGACTTATGCCAGGTTTCATATCAATAAAGTTTCATTAGGTGTGATCCAATATTCTTTAAGGAAATGAAGCTTTAATGTGTTTTCCCATACTGTCAATGTTAATCTTTTCTCCTGTTTCCGTGAAGATGACATTGTCATTCGGGTGAAATAATAATAAGGAGTAGAAACGGGACAAAACCATAAAGTCTCCAAAACTTTGTTTTGGCAATTTAAAGAGGTACAATCAATATTTTAAAACATTTACCTTTGTAACGTGGCTGTTGGTAGCAACCTGTAAATTTCGTCTGTGCAATTTAGGTCTTAGAAAACAACTTGCTGAAGAACAACGTTCGCCGTGTTTTACGTTTGCTTGTATGGCACAATAGCCTAAGGGAAAAACAAACTCACATACTGGTCGGATATCGTATAAAGGTAAACATACAATGCATCTATTTCATGCAATTTTAGATATAGTAAATCTAATAGAACATGTCCAATTAAATCAAACTTGACCAACTTTTTGATACTTTTAAGTAAGAATGTTAATAATGTTATTGTCATTACTTGAATTTTCGTCATTCACTGCACAATAAACCCTGATTTATTCCAGAACTAGAATTCAATAAGATGGCAAACATATCGCTTTGATATACAAAAAAGGGGGGACAGAAAACAGAAAAACATGGAAAAATACATAAAAAATATGCATCATTACCAATAATACAGAACTGAAATGTTGCCAATGGAATTCTAACATGTATTTCGGATGAATATATAAAAACAAAGAAAAAAAAAAGCGCATTGAAATAAATTTTTCTGCAAAGTTCATTAAAAAAAAAACTATATCATGTATATCCGATTGCAGATGCATGACTGAAACGAGATAATCCTTCAAACGATAGACGCTAGAACAAATCACCAAGCAACGAACGACGAATACACTTGATTTGACAAAAAACTAAAAACGAATAAAAAGACAAATAAATGACCACATAAATAACGTTTCGATTCCTTTACTTTGCAACCCTTAAAACGACTCAACATTGATTATTTTACCTTCAGTGAGTAACTTGGTGAGTAACAGTTGAAGACTGAAAATTGCGTACTAAAACAATTCGGTTTTTGGTTTGGTTCTTGCTGATCAATAGTTTTTTGTAGAATGTTGTATGTCTTGTGTATTTTTGTGGTGTTGTCTAAATTTTATTGGACCTCTTTTCAGGGAGTAAATTCGATAAAAAAAAAGTGGTGTAAAAGGCGAAGCAGGTAAGGTCACATTTTGTGTATTAAATTTGAAAATAAAAAAGTAGTATCCCTCAAAGCTTTCAAAAAATAGTTCATTCATGTTTCATTGTTATCCTTTTAATTATATGTCGTTGGTAATTCCGTTTGGTCTACAACGCACAAAGCACAAACCATCTAATTTTGAGATCATGTTATTACTATATTAAAATTTGAGCCAAGAATACATTTATCTATGTGTTGTCTCATTATAGATATTGATTTGGGTAATACCTTTTGTGTAAGCAGATATTTTTTTTAGATAAGAAAAAAATGAGTATAATAACCTTTTCGGTCAAACATGAAAACAAGGAGATATGGTAGTCTTGACAAAAACGATAATACCGGAGTTCAAAAGTGAAAAACTTTAACCATACGGCATTCAACAATGAGCAAAACCCATACCATAAAAAAGTCAGCTATAAAATAGCAATTTCAACATGTTGACTTCACAAACTGGCATTTATGTTCTAGAATGTCCTTATTGTATACTCCTGTTAATTTCTCAATAGAACCATCAACATACCTTTGAAATTATTGACAATGGTTTACTGTTCTTTCAGTTTCAGGGGCCATGCAATGACTCTTGTCATAAAACCTTCTTCCCTTAGATATTCAGTATACATCATATATTCAGAGTAACACAAGATTAACACGCGTGCTGTCCGTAGATTGACAAATAATTACCAATTTGATTAAAACCATTACAATCAGTGACTGGCAAGCCTTTTTCCTTAGCTGCTAACCTATGCAGGAACTCTATCGGCGTCGTATGTCCTTCTGTTATAACCAAGGGACCTCCATGTCCATGATACGCTACGTTATAGAAATTTGATAGATATTCAAGATAGTTTTCTGACCATACATATACACGTCAAATAAAATGTTCATTGAGTTAAAGCGTATATATTCTGCTCAAATATTCCTATGCAATTTATTTGACAAAAAAATGAAATCATTATATTTTTATTTCAAGGAAATGCACATCAATTATCTTTTAAATAATAAAAAAATTGTTCCTGCTAGAACATACAATGCTGACATACATGTAATAAGCAAATAGTAATCATACTTATGATACCCTCTATATTTCTCTTTATATACCCGGACTTGTGATACTTTCTAAATTTCTCTTTACTTACAATTATTTGTGATACCCTCTAAATTCTTTTTCTATGACAATGTTTTTTTCTTTTATGTTCAACTAGTATATTCTATGAACGATGAACGTTTAAATGTTTCAAAAGTCAGTGATAATGATTTCAAACAAATTATTGGTTGATTGATCTTTGTTCGGTGTTTTAAAAAAAGTATCTAATGCATACTCAAGATGAACAATAATTTAACAAAACCAATATTTAGATAGGCTCAGTGCATCTGATCAATCAGAATGAACGACGG
Source organism: Mytilus californianus (assembly GCF_021869535.1). Taxonomy (NCBI): domain Eukaryota; kingdom Metazoa; phylum Mollusca; class Bivalvia; order Mytilida; family Mytilidae; genus Mytilus; species Mytilus californianus. The sequence goes on from NW_026262712.1 coordinate 41,746,134, forward strand.
GAAAGTAAACAATAATGAAAAAAAGTAAAATAACAAAAATACCGATCTCCAAGGAAAATTGAAAACGAAAAGTCTCTTATCAAATGGCAAAATCAAAAGCTCAAACACATCAAACGAAAGGAATACAACTGTCATATTCCTAACTTGGTACAGGCATTTCTTTATGTAGAAAAAGATTGATAAAACTTGTTTTTATAGCTAGCTTAACCTCTCATTTGTATGACAGTTGCATACAATTCCATTATATTGACAACAAAAGGCAAAAGGGAAAAGGGATCGTAGATTACCCTTTAAGTTTTTTTGGGTTTTGCTATTTTTATCAATATAAAAGATGTAAAACGCGACTAAAAAATTACCTATCTATCACAAGATTTCCGTGTACATCTTGTACATGCATTCCACGCATTGAAACCTTGATGCAGTTTCACAGAATGAATTCATAATTTACATATATTACAATCGTTGCACTGTTTACAATATAGTATTATGGTTTTCATTATTTTCATAACTTCTTCTATATATTTCAAATTATAATTTTTACTTACAGGAATTAATCAGCTCTGGAATTTGAATATCTTCTGACTTTTTGAAGTATGGTAAAACATCGTCATAACCCCATCCAGTACAACCTTCTTTTTGCCACTTGTCATAATCATGACGACTTCCTCTAACGTAATACATTGCATTAATACTGCTAGTACCGCCCAACACTTTACCACAATGGCCTTTAATCTTCTAATAACAAAATAACGATGTTTTAATTGTTTGTTCATTTGTTTTCATAAGGTCGCAGTACTATTAAATATTCAGTCAGTGTAGAACATTATATTTCTAATTGAAGATAAATTTTGCGAGGCGGCAGACACCAAATAAATATTAGAAGATGTAATATGAGTGCCAATGAGACAACTTTCCATCCAAGTCACAATTTGTAAAAGAAAACCACCATAGGTCAAAGTACGGCCTTCAACACAGAACCTTGGCTCACACCGAACATCAAGCTATAAAGGGCCCCAAAAATGACTAGTATAAAACCATTCAAACAGGAAAACCAACGGTCTATATAAAACACAAGAAACGAGAAACACTTTTGAACCACATCAACAAAAAGACACATTAAAGAAACATTAAAGACAGATCAAAGACACTTTGAAAGCTATAACCCAGGTGTAATACACTATTTTCTACATAAAGAAATTTCTATATCAAGTCAGGAATATGGCAGTTGTTTTCCATTCGTTTGATGTGTTTGAGCATTTAAAATTGTCATTTGATAAAAGGCTTTCCGTTTTGAATTTTCCTTGGAGTTCGATATTTTTGATATTTTACTTCTTGTTATAACTAATGACATGTGTAATAAGTCGAGGATAAACTGGGAGCGCCATGGAAGAAAAGAACGAAATACCACGGAAAGCTTACCAACAGTCAACAAACACTTTATAGAAAATCTAGGACTGAGCAACACAATCTCCACCAAATACCGGAGGCGATCTTTAGTGTGAATCATGAGAGTATCGAGTAATAGATGGAGTTTTCAAAGCAGAGCTCGGGTAAATTTTGCAGTTGCTGTTTAATTTATGCCAATATATTGTAGTATTTTTAATAGTATTATTATCTCTATGATTTGTATTGTTTCATACAACAACATTTCCGAGTCTATTCGCGCATTGTTTTGAGTAAAAAATATGTTCGACAAAACTGGTCTTTACTGTCATCATTTTACATTTCTATGAAAGCCATGCAGCCATACAAGGTCGTAAGTAGGATATACTCGACAGAGGCAGATAAAGTCTTCGGTGAAACTCATTCAGCTTTACTATGCAAGACTAAGTCAAAGATCACAGAGTGGGGACAAACTTAATGATGTTTGCGATGTTCAGTTTTTTCTTCTGATTGCTTTTTATGGGGGCGGAGGGGAAATGTTTACCTCACTCTTTCATTTTCAAATATATACAAATGGTTGCATTTTTTCTCGAAAAGTGTAGGATAGTTTAAACCAAGTGACATGTTTACTTATAGCTTTAAAGCTTCTTATTGTTTCAATTATTATGTTTCTGAACTAGTCATAATCCTTAATCGGCAATGGTGACCAACATGAACAAAGTTCAAATAAGAAAAGTAGCAGAGATATTACAAACTTAATCTGATCAAACAACTCAAAGTAATTTTATAGTATAATCATTTTAAGATCTGGACATGACATTTGGTGATAACTAAGCTAAACAGCTACAGTGGAGATCACTTCTAACCTCTCATTAAATCTGTCAGAATCTGTCAGGAGAACTGTTCTAGGACAGTATGTAGAACTGTCAGCCTGACACCTTTTAGACAGTTCTAGCTAGAACAGTTCTAACCTAGAACTGATTTGGTCAGTTCTACCTAGAACTGATTTGGACAGTTCTACCTATAACTGATCCTGACAGTTCTACCCTAGAACAGTTTTAGACAGTTCTACTTCTAGAACAGTTCTACGACTAGAACAGTTCTACGGTTAGAATTGATTGATAAATTCTACGACTAGAATTGATTTATAAATTCTACGTCTAGAATTGATTTATGAATTCTACGGCTAGAATATTGATTTATAAATTCTACGGCTAGAATTGATTTACAAGTTTTAAGAACTCTTTGTCTTAAATATAAGGCTTCGGCAAAATAGCGATTTATATAGAGTTTGGCTATTTTGCCGGTCTTATTTCAGATTTTTAATCAAGACAACATGTTTAACCCCGCCATATTCTGCATGAATGTGCCTGTTCCAAGTCAGGAGCCTGTAACTCAGTGATTTTCTTTTGTTGATGTGTTACATAAATTATTTGTTTTTCGTTCATTTTTTGTACATAAATTAGGCCGTTAGTTTTATCTTTTGAATTGTTTTACATTTGTCATTCCGGGAGTCAGGATGACTCGTATAACAGAATTATTTGACCTCATTAACCAAATGTAATAACTTGTTTCCCAATCCACTATTATAAATAAATATGTTTTTAAATTAAACTTAAACTGACCATATTTGCTCTTCATCTTGTAAAACTATTTACATGTAGCCGCACACTGCAGAAATACAGTTATATTTTTAGGCAAGGATGGATTGTACAAATGACAGCAATTATGTTGGAAAATGATGTCAAATTGTGTTTGCATCAGTTTATAGTACCAGCATGTCCTCTTTTTATTCAAAATATTGAATCGTAAACAAATATGATATCTGTTTACGAGTAGTTTTCATACCTTGGACGGACCCGTTTAACAAAAATCTTTTGACCGCATCAACCTACACTGACATTATTTGCTCTTCTTTTCTGATCTTTCAAATCTATATAGCTGCACAGTAATTCAGTTATAATTTTAGGTCAAGAGGGACTGTAATATACAAGTTACTGCAATATTGGAAAACAATGCCCACAAAATTTTGTTTGCATAAATTTATAGTGCCAGCATGTCCTCTTTTTATTCAAAATATTGAATCGTAAACAAATATCAGTAGTTTTCATACCTCAGACTGACTCGTGTAATAAAATCTTTTGACCGCGTCAACCAAAACTGACCATATTTGCTTTTTTTTTTTATGTAAATCTATGTAGCTGGACATAATTCAGTTATAATTTTAGGTCAAGAGGGACTGTAGTATACAAATAACCGCAATATTGGAAATCAATGACCACAAATTTTTTTTCGCATCAATTGAGAGTGCCAGCATTTTCTCTTTTTATTCAAAATATTGCATCGGAAACAAATACCAGTAGTTTTCATACCTCAGACTGACTTCTGTAACAAAATTATTTGTCCGCATCAATCAAAACTGACCATATTTGACAGCATCAACCAAAACTGACCATATTTAACCGCATTAACCAAAACTGACCATATTTGCTCTTTTTTATGTGATATTTTTATGTAAGGATGGATTGTATAATACAAATGATAGCAATATTGGAACACAATGACTACCAAATTTTGTTTGCATCAATTTAGAGTGCCAGCATGTCCTCTTTTTATTCAAAATATTACATCATAAACAAATATCAGTAGTTTTCATACCTCAGACAGACTGGTATAACAAAATTATTTGTCCGCATCAACCAAAACTGACCATATTTGCACTTTATTATGTAAATCTTAATAGCCGCAAAGTAAATCACCTATATTTCTATATCAGGATGGATTGTATAATACAAATGACAGCAATTTTGGAAAACACTGACTACAAAATTATGCTCGCATCAGTTTATAGTGCCAGCATGTCCTATTTTTATTCAAAATTTTGAATCGTAAACTAATTTCAGTAATTTTGATATCTCAGACTTACTCACATAACAAAATTATTTGTCCGCATCAACCAAAACTGACCATATTTGACAGCATCAACCCAAACTGACCATATGTGACAGCATTTACCAAAACTGACCATATTTGCACTTTATTATGTAAATCTTAAGATATATATATAGCCGCAAAGTAAATCACTTATAGTTACATATCACGATGGATTGTATAATTCAAATGACACCAATATTGGAACACATTGACTACAAAAAAAATTCCACATCAATTTAGAGTACCAGCATGTCCTCTTTTTATTCAAACTATTGAATCGTAAACAAATTTTAGTACTTTCGATATATCAGACTGAGTCGTTTTAACAAAATTATTTGACCGCATCAACCAAAACTGAACATGTTTACACTTTATCATTTAAATATATATGGCCTCATTGTAAACCAATGATATTTCTATGTCAGGACGGATTGTATGATAAAGATGACACCAACTTTGGAACACAATGACTACGACTACAAAAGTTTGTCCACATCAATTTAGAGTGCCATTATTTCCTCTCTATACATGCTGTATCCATAATAATAAACCGTCACTAAAGTCAGTGGTTCGTGATGGTTTGTTGTTTTAAACAAAACTATTTAACGGCATCATCCAACACTCACATGACTCTGGGAACAGTATATATGTTCCTGCATGACTGATTCATATACTTTAAAATGAAAAGTACATGTATGAGAAGTTTTCTTCTTGGAATAGTATACTGTTAATATATTTTGAAGAAGGCAAAAGAAGAATGATTGATTTTGTCGGTAGCCTATGTTCGTCCAGGGGCAAATGTTTCATTCATGTTCAGATCGAGTATATTTTTCTGACGTCCCGGACTCCCAGATATCATTTATAATCGTTATGGATAAGTCTGTCTAAATTGACGAGATGGTGCAAATGTACATACTTATACAACACGTATTTCATTAATATCCCATAATTCATCCACTGTACAATTTTCGTTTGAACATTTGTCAAAAAAGAATCTTAAATTATGAATGTAAATCCAAGGCAAACAAGGTAAATTACTATTAAAATTCCATGAATTAAATGCAGAGTTATATTTAGAAAGACACTGTTAAAAACGGGGATCGAAGTAAGGTAAACCATGATGTTTATATGCAATCATATAAAAATATTCTCCGATGAGTTGGATAACCTTTCTATCCGCTTCGATGCTTGTAACGTTACATGTAATGTTTGATCAGTAAAAATATAGAAAATCTGCTATTATACAGTAAAAGGTTGGAACTGATTTTTTTCTAAATTCTAAGATGCCCTTACTGCAGTGACGTCATTTAGAACTGTTCTACAGTCCTGTCTGATTTAGTCAGTCCTGCTGACAGTTCTACGGTTAGAACTGACTAAATCAGTTCTACCTAGAACTGTTTTAGACAGTTCTATCCTAGAACTGATCCTGACAGTTCTACCTAGAACTGATCCTGACAGTTCTACCTACAACTGATTTAGTCAGTTCTACCTAGAACTGATTCTGACAGTTCTACCTAGAACTGATTCTGACAGTTCTACTTAGAACAGTTCTAGGGTAGAACTGTTCTAGGTAGAACTGTTCTAGGACAGTTTAAAACAGTTCTATGACAGATTATTCTGACAGTTCTAATCAGAGGTTAGAAGTGATCTCCACTGTATAGCTTTGATATCTCATTGTTCTGAACTCTTATAATGACAAAGGAATGTCATATACTATGCGTAAATATCTTAAGGGTGACCTAAAATGGTCTATGGCGCCTTTACACTAAACGTCGTTCGGCTTTTCTATGTCGCTGGGATGATATCTCATTTACGTATGTTTAAGGTAAAATCAGAAAGCAAAAATGCTATCATTGCATAAAGACAGTGACAACTACAGAACTAGCGACTCCTGACGGAAACTTTTCAACAACTTTTCAGGATATGAAAAAGACTAATTACATTTAATTCCCTTCATAAGCACTGTGCTTTCTAAATGTTTCCAATCATTTGATAAGTGATGTATACAGCATGTATTATCCTCCTTTTTTTTCCTTTTGATTCTTTCAATCTTTATTCATATCATCTTGGACTAAAAATACTTGTTCTAGTTTATATCAAAATATTCCAGGAGTTCATCGAAGGCGTTTTGTTAACTGGTTATTACTACTAAACTAATTTGATCTAAAACGATCATTTTGATTTCATCAACTTCTAAAAGACTGAACAACAAACTATGAAATCATTTCCATTTTTTTCAGTCAATTTTCAGACCTATCCGCTGCGGTAAATTCAGTACTGTTCAGACTATTCACTAACAGTCAATTAAGATCGGTACAGTTTATTTTCAGACTGTTGTTGCTATTTACTTGATTTAATCAAAACAAACTGAATTATCTAAAACACATACTGAACAGTACTGACTTGACTTAATCACATACTTAACAGTACATAATTGACTAAAATACATACTGAACAGTACTGAATTGATTGCAAGAGACTTAACTGAACATTTTTTATATAGATTAGACCGTTTGTTTTCCCGTTTGAATGGTTTTACACTATTTATTTTTGGCACCCTTTATAGCTTACTGTTCCGTGTGAGCAAAGGCTCCGTGTTGAAGACCGTACTTTGGCCTATAATGGTTTACTTTTATAAATTTTGACTTGGATGGAGAGTTGTCTCATTGGCACCCATACCACATCTTCTTATATCTATATAAAAGGAACGAGTATACGTTAATTAAAAAAAAATAAAAAAGACATATCAAGTAATTGTTTAAAATGTAATAATTTAAGGTAATGAAAATTAATGCCTAGACAGTATATTCAACTCTGAAATTGAAGAAATATCTGTATACCCATTCTCGATAGGAAGTACACAATAGCCAATTTTATTCCAAACACATAAGGTATAAACTTACCCGGTTATCAACTGACTTTAAAGAATATTTTTGTGGAACTGAGTCGAAACTCCAATTTTCCTTTGTTTTGAGTGTTCGTATCCATTGTAATGGTATTCGAATAAATTCGTTTTCCAAATCAGATCCTCCAGCTTCCAGTAATAAAACATTTGTTTGGTCTTCGGTCAACCTAGTTGCAATTATACTACCCGCTGATCCAGCACCAACTATAAACAAATAGTAGTGATTATTTACAAATAGCTGAAAACTAAATTTTTTATTGTCCATTGCACATCAGTTCATGAAACAGTCGCTTATCTTATGATTTTCTGGCATACATGACTTTTTGTACAAAATGTAGCCTTTTCCATTTTTGTTTATATTGCGTTGACATCATATCAATTATCAACGTATACCTCTGCAGTAGACTATTAGTCCCCGAGAATGTCATTATGTTAGTCTTTGTTTTTCGTGTTGATATAATAATGATAGTCATTCCCAACTTATTTTAAAATTTGTTCTTAGATTGTACTATTACACTGCTTTCCCAAGTTAAAAAAAATATTGCACCCTCACAAGTGTATAATCCCGCCAAAATGTGTATGTGCTTATCCAAAGTCAGGACTTTGTGTTAAAATGGTTAATGTTAGTTCGTGCCTGCCGTGTTTATGTTAATCATAAATTCTACTATATGTTTTATCTGTTGATTTGTATCACATTTTGTCAGGCCGAGGCATTTATAGAATACTATACGGTATTGGTTTTGCTAATTTCTTAAAGCCATAATGTAGCTTTTCGTTTTTTTACATCCTCATCCTGTTTGATAGTTCTATTTTCGGTTTTTGGTGAGGGTTGTGTTGCTCAGTATTTAGTTTTTTGTGCTGTGTTTTACAATTTAACAAATCTGTTCTATTTTTAGAAATTTACCTGTGATAAAATAAACGTCACAAAAAATACGTCACGTTTTATGGCGTTGATACATCCGTGTGACGCACAGTTTATAATTCATTTGTGGTGTCCTGGTGTGCTTTCGTGGATTCATGGGAGGTGTCCGTTGTTATTATGTAGTTTGCATGTTGTAATGAACTATCATTTTATTATTTATTTATGTGTTCCTCTGTCCTGAGTGTTTTTGCGTTTATTTGTACTGTATTCCTTTCACGTAATGTTGTCATTTTAGCGGTATTTTTAACATTGCCATATAAGCGGGAGGTTTGGCTAGCCATAAAACTAGGTTCAACCCACTATGTTTTCTTACAATGTCCTGTTCCAAGTCAGGAATATGGAAGTTGTTATGAAATAGTCCGTGTCTATGTATGTTGGTGTTTGTTTTTGTTGCAGTTCAGTGTTTCTGTTTTTCCGTTGTTTTCTCCTTAGAGACGATGTGTTCCCTCGGTTTTGTTTTGTGACCCGTATTTGTTTTTGCTTAATCGATTTATGACTATTGAACAGCGGTTTACTACTGTTGCCTTTATTTGTAAACTGTTGTTCGTCTTTCGGTTGTTTTTCGTTTGATGCCATGGCATTGTCAGTTCATTTTCGACTTATGTGTTTGAATATTCCTTATATATCTTTCGCCTTGCTCTTGTCCAATTTGCAATCATACCACATCTCTTTATTTTTATACTAATAAAACTAAAGAAAGAAAGGTTCTGGGCCGAATCGTTCGAATGCTGTTAAATGGCGTTTTAATTGCTTATAAATAAAAAAAATAAAAAAACGTACAACTATATTGACCCTTACAATCAATGTCTTTGTTGTCTCATTGCAAATCGCTAATCATTTTACTGTTTTCCACGTCGACTTGTTGGCATAAAGTTTCGTTTTACAAAGCTGACAATACATTCAGTAGTAAGATATTTAAACCTTGACATATAAGGAAATCACTAACCTACGATATAGTTGTAGTACTTCTTGAAAGGCTGATCAAAGATTCCATCTGGATCTTTCTTCGCAGGCAGTTGTGTTGATAGGAAGTTAAGCAGTGTTGCATTTGCAAAAAGAGCTACCAAGGAGGTTCCAAAGAACATTGCTTAAAATAATAGAATTCAATTTAAGAAATTAATGTTGGTTTTGGGAAGGTATTTTTAAGTTTTGTTGCTCCTTATTTCAAAGAAACAATAAATAGATTTTGTCATATATCTATTGATTCAGTGTAGTTATACATGTGTAACGTCAAAGGGGAATTATACATTTAACAATAGAATGAGGTTTATAAAAAAATGTGTTAGTTTTATGCGAACCCCTTTTTATGTTTATCTGCAGTATGTAGACAAAGCTACCTAGTGAAAAGCAAAGAAAAATATTATTTCTTGTGAATAGCATAATGAATGTATTATTATGTTGGCATATAGAGTCAGCTGTGGTCGTTGCTATGAATGATTATTCATTTAAACAAAGCTATAGAATATTTACACACCAATTTAGCTAAACTTATCTCTTTAAGCCGCTAGTCAAAACACTTCAACAATTATTCTTTGTCTGTTGGTCTTTTTCTTTTATAGCCATGACGTTGTCAGTTTATTTTCGACCTTGAGTTTAATTTTTATTAATTTTCATTAAATAGTTCGTATGTATTATTTTAACTTTTTTCATTATTGGTGTTTAAACTTTAAAGATATTGCAAAAAGGGTCTGTTAAAATGCATTTTAATTGTTATGTTTAGGAAGATAATTTATTTTTAGAAGTGTTTCCTCAAATCAACGAAGTATAACATATATTACATTGTCAAAAATGTCAATTTGTTAAACATGCATGAATATATGAAACAACATGAACAAACAACAAAATTAATATATTACTAAAATTTATGTCTAAAGTTTATCAATATTATTTAGACAAAGTTATTTGTTGAGGGAGACAAATATAGACCACTATTGTCCTGTCGAAATTGAAAGATGCCTTTTGAAAACCGATACAGCTTTTCAGTCGTTGGTATCAATTTTTAGTTGAGATGAAATACATAATGCACAACTTTGAGTGCATGAGTAACATAACAAAACTTAATGAAGCAGTTCCATCATTATGAAACCCTTGTGAAATGGGGGAACAGACGCAAGAGCAAAAAAAAGACAAAGTTATTTTGATAAAGTATGTATCAAGGGAAATGCAATGCACGATAATTTACGCTTGAATTTAAAATACGGCAGTAATCAATAGAATAAGCTTTCGAGGAATAATTAAACATGCTAGAACAGACAATAGATATTTGCAAAAACAAATATTTAACAGGTATAAATCAAAGACAAATAAAAGAATTTACCTGATCTAAAAACTCAATTTAGCAGTCAACAATGTTGTGAGGTTGCCACATATAATGTTCACCTGTAGAAGATTAATGTATTTTATATGCAATTGGTTTAACATTTAGTATATGCAGGTAAACGGATTATGCAAAACTTGTTGTTTTAATAAGTTGGATAACAGTCGTAACATGTAATTAAAACTTCAGTGCTTGTAAACTATAATATGACATGATGAGGATTTTTGTATTGCTTCCGAGGCCTTTTACAGCGAACACTACGGTATGGAGTTTTATCGTTGCTGAAGGCCGTACGTTGACCGACAACATCCATGTCCTTTGGTCTTTGGTGAACAGTTGTTTCATTGGCTATCATACCATATCTCCTCATGTTGATACTTTAAATGCATATTCAATATAGCATCGAAGAAAGCTTATAAGGTTTTAGTAAATATTCTGTCTATGAGGCTTACAAACATTGTGTTAATTGGACAAACAAGCCATGCCAGACGTATAAAATTCGAAAAATAAGAAGTGTGTTTACGGTAATACGACGGCACTCGTTTATTTGTCTTTGGAAATTATAACAGAGTAGTATTATTAAATAAATAACAACCAGCAAACGTAAGGATAACTCACAAATGCAAGGAAATATAGTTGTACTGTTTAAAAGGCTTTTGATTGTGTTTTCATTTTCGTAAGACGTTGCATTTAATGAAATGTTTAATGTGTAGGTATAATCAGTCAGGGTGATTGAAATTTGCTTCCGAGGCCTTTATATAAAATAATCAAACAATAATTGAATTATAAACTTTAACTAGACAACTTTATATATCCCAAATTAATCTTCTACAGGTGAACATTATATGTGGCAACCTCAAATTTGCGAAATTTTGATCAATTTTACTGGAATTTGAAAGAAAAATAATAAATGATTTCATTTATCACCGTCATATTTTTTTAATAATTCGTAATCAAAATAACATGATTCAAACATTTTTATATGTTACGGAAAATTGAAAGTGCACATGTCTTGAATGTTGTGCTCTATAATATAGAAAACCTATAAATTCAAGGGATTTTTTGTTTTTGTTTTAAATTATTACGTAACAGTTAATATTGGTTTTAATTCTGAGTAAGGTTATCCTTCCTTCCCGTTGATAAAAAAGGGGCCACAAAGAGAATGCATATGAACAGGCTTTTATTTCCTATTCCTGCAAGTCACGTGCAAAGGAGTCAACAATGCAATATGTGCAAAGTTTGATTTCTGAATGAACATACATATGAGTCCAGTTGACTTATTTGAAAAACTTCATAATATTTTCTACTGCGTTATTCAGAATCTACTGTTCATTTATTAATGAGGGAAGATTTACTTATCAAATTGAAAGATATATTGTGAGTTGATTTGGACTGCTTTTGAGCTCGTTGCGACAGATTGTAAAGTTCAGAGGTCCGTTCATTTGTAAATTAGTTTATAAATTATAAAGGTTTTTTGAGTTTCCATTGTCCGGCCACAGGCTGGTAGACACAGCATCAGATGACAGGACTGGTAAGACATCATCTTAATTTCCCCCCCAAAAAAATCAATGTCAGCAGAACTTGTACTGGTTTCATAAAACATTTAAAACTGATTGATTTTTTTTTCTTTTATATTCAAGTTTGACTCAAAAACAAAATGTAAATATTAAAATTAAGCCTAACATCCTATTCAATAAAATTACTGTTACTTTCTGTCACATCAAATGCGCTACTCTCCCAACATTGGTAAGAATTATTGAGTCACTACATAACAATTGAAACCATAACTTTGAAATGAAAAATAAATTCCGTAGAGGATTACGTCAGAGCATGGGCAAAATGAAAAAAAGATGAACTAGACACACCGTCAGAATGGGTTAAAGTAATTAGGTCTTTATTTCAACGTAAAGAAGAATGTCCGTTAAGGGCTAATTTAGGCTAAAAATTTGAAGTAAATCTGATAAAAGACTGTTGACATTTTTTAAACACTTAAGTGTTTATTTCAGTCGATTCAATTAAGTAATGTAAAAGATTTGAACTGATTTGGTCATTAAAGATTTTCAAGTTCAAGCTTATATATGAAAAATGTATCAAAAATGGCAAAAAAACGTTACTTTTCAGATGGTTTTTGTCTAAAATGTAAGTGGCCGCATTCGTGTTCAGTCTCAACCTTTATATATGTTATGTGCTACCATCAAATACAACATATATTTAAATATTAAGACTGAACACAAGTGCGGCCTTTTTTATTTTAGACAAGAGCTGTCTAAAACTTAGCACAAATGCTTAAATTGTAAAGATTTCAGTAGTTTTGTATGAATTAATTATGCTAGTACCTGATGCATGTGCATGGTATTGTCAAAAACAGCCCATATTTATGTAAAAGAAGTATTCTTCTTTCCAATAAATAGCTTAAAGTCTACTTTTTAACAAATAGGTGAAAATGCCATATTTCGTATTTAGTCACATGCAACGAAGCTGTGAAATGCTTATTCTTTCTTCATGATAAATATTTTGTTGTTCCTGCGGACACAGCTTCAAACAATATTGTTTTTGTTTTTTTTGTCTGTAAATCTTATAACCAGGAATGTCTTGTCAAATAACAAGGAACAAATGAACGTTCGGTTAATCCTATATCCAACAACGTTATCACGATGAGGATGAAATCTTGGTAGAACATAAGTCCTACATGGCTTCAATTAATATTCCATTGAGCAACACGTCCCAGGACTTACCTTGTTTGTATTGGATTCCTAACTTCATATGACTCCGTACAAACAATGGTTCATTGCCGGCTCATTTGCATGTTCTACCAAGGTATTGTCCAGTAGATTCACCAAAATGTTGTTTGCAGTGAAAGCGGGAGTACAGAAATATTTTGGTAGTGTTCACTCGTCGCGTACTGTTAATGCCATATGCGGCTTCTTCAGAACTCAGAAGATCTTCTGAATTTTTTTAAATCTCGGTCATTATCTGAAGAATTTGATCAAAACCTTCAATTTTTCTACCTTTTACACCATCATACCACAAGAAACTTGAAAAGGTATGAGGATACTATTCGGCATGTTTTGCAAGAATGAACCCGTTGATAAAACATGTTACAACAAAGAACAAGTGATCAGTTTGCTGGCGTTTTTCATTGACAACATATTTATTATTTTTTTTTAGTAATCATTAATTTTCCTGTTGTTTGTAGGAATCAAACGAGCGCTTCTCTTTGTCGACCTTTTTGTATTGTCATTTGAGTCGGTATTTCTTCAGATTCTTAAAATGAACAAGATGAAAACAGAAGCTATATCATTTAATTGCACTTCCAAGTACGTGTATATTGATGATGGTCTTGAGTTATAGCTTTTAAAGTGTTGGTATTGTGTATCATTTCATTTATTTGCAGGTTCACTTTTATTTGGTTTTGTATTATTATCATGTTCCTTTTGATCGTATGATCGTTTTCGGAGTTTGTTTTGTTTTGGCGTTGAGCATTCCTGATGCGATTCGGACGCATGAGATTTTAAAAGTGTTGTTTTTATTTTGTATACCCTTTTTTATATATTTTACTCAATTTTTACTAAATAGGAAAAGTGTAAACTAGTATATCATTATATTTTACTGTATGTATTATCAACTTAGACAAAAACACATTTTTTTTGTCGGCGTCTTGTCAGATTTATGTGAATGTTTGTTTAATGTTTTGTCAGTTCTGAGGTATGTCTGTGATGTATGTTAACAGTTTTTTGCTGTTGGATCTCAATTATTGTCATATTAACCAATTATGTCTTTTTTGTGTTGCTCACACAATTTTCTGAATATAACATTACTATAAACAAATATCATACAAGTGGGTGGTTTCGCTAGGTAATAAACAAGGATTAACATACCATTTTCCCAAGTCAGGAAAATGACAGTTGTTTTCCATTTGTTTCGTTGATTGCTGTAGTCTTACGTTTGATTTTTGTCAGGTTTAATGGACTTCCCCTTTGTGGAATTTACCTGGGAGTTTGGTATTTTTGTTAAGACTTGTTCACGTATGTTCCCATAGAAAGTCGCTGAGTAATGTTTAGCAACCTACACTTAATACATTCGACTTTAAAACAATGTAAACATATATTTGACATATACACAAGTAAGTGTAAATAAAAGTAAGGTTACTAATCGATAAACTTTATATTGAACGAAATATGTTATAAAACAACACTCTAAAAAAAAAACAAAAAACAACAAAAAAAAACAAAAAAACAAAAAATGAAAACAACATGTTATAAATTCTTGCGTCCGAAGCGCTTTTTTTATTTACCTTCATTAGGAGCTCAGATAGGCGAATATTTGAAAGCCAAGGATGTACAAGAACCGAAACAGTGGAAACAAATCTAATAACCAAAATCTAAAATGAAGTGGGCCGCGGTGGTCGTGTGGTCGAAGTTTTTCATATCCTGTATCACTAGTCTTTCAACGCCGAAGTTGTGAGTTCAAACTCAGCATGTTGTAGGTGAGTTAGTCTCCAATCTGAATTGGCTAGGATTGCCTAATTCGGTAATTCATCTCCGACTTCATCTAAAGAAGAATAGTTAAAGGTAAATCGTCTCCATGTATACACAATGACTACGAATAGCTGATGTTCTTTTTTTTTCTAAATAGCTTAGCCTCACTAGTCGGCTGTTAGAAAAAAACAAGCATAAATACTAAAGACGGTGACTCTACTTCTTTTGATTGTAAAACATCCAAATCAGCCAGTCTAAATGTTAAATGGTTCATTAATGGAGTAACATTGAAAAGAACAAAAAAACTTGATGATCATTGAATATAGAAAGATGTCAGTTCTAAAATAGGTAGAACATATCACGGGTGAACAGAAAAATATATATAAGTCGAAAACCATCACACACAAAACAATCAAAACCACAACAAAATAAACAACAGTCAACTCTGCATACAATGCTTATTATTGAGAACCACAAATAGCCGGAAATGATCAAATGTTTTACGACAGGAATGCAAATCATTTCAAATAATGACATCCGTCTTGTTTCTTATTACATGTAAACATTCAGTGCTTAGTCATCCGGTTATTTTACGCAAAAAACATGATAACTGCTAGATACATGATAATTTGACTTAATTGGCTGCCTTAAAATCTTGTGCAGAGAAAATAACAACATTAATACTCTGAATTGTCCCTGCATTGGTACGACATCCTAATGTGATATTGGGAAAGCTCAGATTACCTTATCTTTATAAAGTGGTCAATTCCAATTTGCCCATAATGGAAAGAATGATTCTTCAATGTAATATATTTAATTTATACGGATATGTTTTTGACGATTTCTGCCTAAATGTTTTACATAAGTAGTTTTTGTAAAATAAAACACATCATTAAATAAAGACAGGAAAAACACAAATACTTTCAGCACTGATTGGACATGTTGGAGATAGGATATCATTTAAAGAGGTCTAATCCTTGTGTTATACTTAATTTTCTCTATTTTAGGTTTTCTCAGCAGTAGTATACCCTCTGCTCCGTCGTATGGTGTGAACATATTTGTATAAAGTTTGAGATTGCATGTTCGTTACGTAAGTGCGTCATTGTTTTTGATGTCCTGTGGTGTTTGTCGTTGCTGAAAGATGTTCGTTGTTTTTCTGCGGTTTGCATGTTGTGTCGACTATTATATTATTTGTTTGTGCGTTTCTCTGTGATGAGTGTTCTGGCGTATGTTTGTGCTGTATTTCCGTCACGTAGTGTTGTCATTTTAGCGATATTGTTTAAGATTGTCATAAAAGCGGGAGGTTTGGCTAGCCATAAAACCAGGTTTAACCCATCTTTTTTCCTAAAATGTCCTCTACCAAGTCAGGAATATGGCAGTTGTTATCAAATTGTTCGTTTTCATGTATGTTGTCGTTTGTTTTTGATGCACTTCAGTATTCCTGCTGTTCCGTTGTTTTCCTCTTATAGTTGATGTGTTTCTCTCGGTTTTATTTTGTAACCCGGATCTGTTTTCTCTTAATCGATTTATGACTTTGGAACACCAGTATACTACGGTTGCCTTTATTTTGTACCCAATTGACTCTTAACTGTATCTGTAGTTTCATTTCAAAATCACATGGAATAGACGCGTTCATAAAGACCCACACTTTAAATTATTAAGTGAGAGAACAGCATCTGTATTGCGAGACGGGAAGTAGAAGGTTCGTGGTAGTTCTTTTTTATTTAAACATAAGGAATTGATTTGACAGGAGATCTTGTGTTAAGAAAATCATGAAATTTGGAATCATAATCCACGGTATTATTGCAAGTTCGTCTGAGGGACAATATGTTTCAATGTAAATCTTTTTTTTTTATATAAATTACCAATTCTGTTAGTAATATAAATGATATGTCTTCCAATTACTTCAGCTTGACTGTCTCCAAGAAGGCGATGTATATTTCTACAGCTTGATGCAAATAATGCTTTAATCCGTACCTCTATACTGGAAAAAAAAACTGTAAGGAGAAAGTCTTGAAGGTAATGTCTGTCAAAATACAATATGTTTATTAATCGGAAACGATCTAGCTTCAAGGTATATTTATCAATAAAGATCAGTGAAAAAATCAGCAAATTATTTCGTATAGAAATCTACATAAAGTTTTTGATACTATATAATAGGTTTAAATATCTACATGTATAAACATACCGGTTCTCTTAAATGAAGAAGCAACAATTTTTAAAAAGTGTACATAAGTATTAAGTATCGACCAAAACGTTTGATTTATTTGTGAAATGTTTTAGAATTAGACTTAACACCACAATTTTACCTTTACATTTTCTCGTCTACACGCGTTTACGTTAACGTGGTCAAAATATAAATTTCTAGCTGGACTTTAAATGAACTACGTCGGAAAAAATAAATATTTCAATTTTTCTGCAGATGGTTGGTTCTTCTGGTTTAATTTGCATACGCTGATATTAAAAAGAAAAACAAATGACATTATGCACATATACTGTTTTTTTTCCTTTTTTGTACAGACTTAATAGAAAAACCAAGAAGCTAAATGTTAACTCCAAAAAACTTGTAGTAAGTTTAAATAATATTAAAACGGATAAAATTAACCAAACGTTAGTATCTAAAAATCACTTACACTGTACAAAACATAAACAGTCAAATTGGGAGCAGGATCTGCCTACCCTGCCGGAGCAACTAAGATCATACTTAGTTTTTGGTAGGGTTAGTGTTGCGCAGTCATTAGTTTAAGAACCTCATCAACAACCGACCACCACTGAAACAGGTTTTTGACTTAGGACAGGTGCAAACAAATGCAGCGGGTTTAAACGTTTTAACAGGCGCAATCCTTCACCCTAACCTGAAATAGTGGTGTAACATTACAACATAGAAAGACACACTATAGAATATCAATTAAAATAGCTTAACTCGATCAGAAAGACATATTAACAAAAAAAAAGTAAACATACACTGACCAAATAAATTTGATCTATGACACAATGTCAAAAAACCAACTATAACCTTGGACAAAATGGCGTGAAATATAATAACGTACAGAGGTAAATCTAAATATGATAATTTTGTTGTTAGGAGTACGAAGATATTTTTACAAAATAATCAAATTTGTTGTTCATAGTACGAAAACAGCAGTGAAAGTTGATCGTCATACTAAATACTTATCAAAGGTGGTACATATAAAAATAGTGAGACGAGATATAACACAAAATACGTAAACATGTAATAACAGAAATGCATTACAAATTGTATAACAGGTCAAATTAACACGTAAGTCCGATTTGAGAGTACTCGCAGTTAATGAAAGCTAGTTAAAAGCCAAAAACAATTAATAATAAAAAAATCATGCATCAGAGTTAGTTTGTTACCGGAATTTGTTTTTGCTCAATAGAAATATGACTATTGAACAGCGGTATACTACTGTTACCTTTATTTATCGTGTTACGTTTAACAATTGCAGATTTTCGTTGCATGTATTGTCAAAGATCGAATTGAAATTTAAACCTTAAATTTACCGTAACATATGTCCTACCAATTTGGGATATATAAAGTTGTCTAGTTAAAGTTTATAATTCAATTATTGTTTGATTATTTTATATACAAATGAAATGTCTCTGCATAACCATGATATCGTTTGAACTTCATTTATAGGATAGATATCCAGTTAAGTATGTGCTAGAATTAAAATTAATGTTTGAGTCATCTACCTAGATAAAGTATATCTTTCTAGAATTTGAAATTTAAACATATAAACACTAGATCATATTTCAATGTGTAAATCACATGATTCTTAAATGACCTTCAACTTTAATGTACTTTCGAGACAAACAGGTGATTTGAATACAAAAAAAAAAACAAGACGTTGGATAATTATATATTTTTCATTGTTACAACAACAACAAAAACAAGGATTTAAAGAATTAAAGAATTAAAAACCAATTGTTCAGAGAACAGCAATTTTTAAATTAATTGAAAAGAAGCTAGTTCGTGTTTACTCAAAGTTAAAATTGGCATTTTATCATCAGTTTCTTCATACTGATGCGATAAATAAGTGGTTTCTATATACTTCTGAGTGAAATAAGGGAGATAACTAGCTACTTCCGGTTAAGTAAATGTCACTTCCGGTCTCATATAATAGTTTCTTTCACACTGATTCCAAAAATATATAGTTTCTATATACTTTTGCTTGTAAATCAGGAAATAATTGGCAACTTCCGGTTTATCGAAAGTCATTTCTAGTCTTCAGTGATAAATTAATGTATTAAAATTACAAAATATATGGATTCCGAGTACTTGTTCATGAAGAAAGTGCAAAATGGCTACTTTCGGTTTTCTCAAGGTCACTTCCGGTTGTCATTTTTCAAGGTCATATGTCATCCAACCTTTTGTAAAAGGTCATATGGCTTTTTAATGAACCAAGTTGAAGTAATAATCAATTAACCTTATAATTGGACATTTCAGGGGCACTAGCTCCTATAAGATGCCATTAGATTGTTTCAGACCAAATGTAACATATTTCATTACAATAAAGCAAACAATGTGCACGTGTTGTTTCATTTATATCTTTAAAAGTGTTTGAGAAAATGCAAAATTTATTTGGTAAAGGTAGATAAATCGCTTCGATTCAAATTAGGCAAAAATTCTTGAGAATGTAACGAATAATTTAGAAAAAGAATTTTGACGATATCTTTTTTTGTTACGAAGGAGATGCACACACTTGATAAACAGGGAATAGGGAGATAACTCTTACAAAGAAAATTGTTCGGCTTAGAATGGGTGAAAATAAAAAGCGCATAAACTGTATAATACTATATAAGAAATATCTTAGCGACATATTGCAAAACTAAAATTTTACGCGATAACAAAATTTGGCGGTAGAAAAAAAAATAATAATCAAAACAAATACAATAGGTCTTTCCACAGAAAAGAGGAAAGACCTAAATATTGTAGACTTTTAATTTACTGAACAGGTACATATTTATTTATCTTGGATTTTTTCAGAACGGTATCCATGGTATATAATCGTTTACTCATCTGTATCTGAAAAAATTGTCATGTTACCTGTAACTTCTGTTGTATTTTTACACATTTCCGTAAGTATAAAATGTCAAAACGTGGAATATATCCAATAAAAACCTGCAACAAAAGTACAAATGATCTACCAGCAACTACAGCAAAAGCAAAGTAACAGCGACGAACCAAACAGAAACGCATGCGCATTGGACAAGATGGCAACATTAGAAGCAGGGACGAATTTTGTAGTGAGGTGTTCTTTCTACCTTTTTATATTAATCATAGCAAAGACATTTTTCGAGAAATTAAACAAAGAAAAAAGATAGAAAGTCTTCTTCAAAAGACATTTCTGAAATTTGAACAACGTGATGACAACAATATTCCCACACTTGTCAACATCAGCATATAGCATGCAATAAAATAATTATGTATATTCTCATTAAAAATTAATTTGAAACTTCTACTTTTTTGCGTACATCGAAGACACGTTCGAGGGGCAACTATTTCAAATTGATTAGGCGAAAAGTTATTTTTTTGATGTTGAATTAAATATAAAATTACAAATTAAATCGAAAGTTTACTTTGTTAAAAAAAAAAATCTAGCAAGAAATATCCATCCAAATATTAAACGCCGTTAATGATATAAATGCGTGTGTAGCAGGAGACGCTAAATCTGTCGACGGATCCTGTCTTTCTCCATTTTGTCTTCATGCGTTTCCATAATTTGTTGTTTTTCCCTTGATTTGTATCTTCTTAATTGATTGATAATTTTCTAACTCTGATAAACTACAATTGACTCCTTTATCATTACTGAAACAAAGCATTTTAGCTGTAAGTTATATGCAACTTTATTGTTGGAAACTCTAAGAACGATAACTAAAGGGTATATCAATTTCATATTATTATTTTTTTCTATAGATGATAAACAATATGCGTTTCAATCTAAGTACAAGTTTGCTTACATTAAAAAAATCAACATTTCAATAACATTAATCTAACTTTTGAAATCTATGAGTTTTAAGCAGAACTGAACTGGTATTTTTTATAATATAACCTTTTGGGAAACAATATCAAATACATCATAAAAGTCTTTTATTAATATTATCGTTCTCTTCACCGTATCAATTGCTTGCTATGACTTCTTGAAATATGAACATTTGTTACACGAATAAAAAATAAAGTAATGTGAAACAAAAAGCAAATTGCAGATCATAAACCCTAACAAACTAAAAAATATGAACATTTGCTAATATAATGTGTATACTGTATTTTCATAACAGGAACGATGGCTTGCATTCCGTAGTAGCAAAAGTACGGTAATGTATTGCTACACCTCTAGTACACATGTAGTATTCAATTAATGTTATTAAGAAAAGTCTTTCAATGGTATGCAAATACTAGCCCTTGCTTTCTATGAGTTTTCAGAAGAACTGAACTGGTATTTTTTATAATATATCCTTTTGGGAAACAATATCAAATACATCATAAAAGTCTTTTATTTATATTATCGTTCTCTTTATCGTATCAATTGCTTGCTATGACTTCTTGAAATATGAACATTTTTTTACCCGAATACAAACTAAAGTAATGTGAAACTAAAAGCAAATTGCAGTTCATTATCCCTAACATACTAAAAAATATGAACATTTGCTGATATAATGTGTATACTGTATTTACATAACAGGAACGATGGCTTGCATTCCATAGTAGCAAAAGTACGATGATGTATTTGTAAACCTCTAGTAAACATGTAATATTCAATAAATGTTATTAAGAAAAGTCTTTCAATGGTATGCAAATAATAGCCCTTGCTTTCTGTTTTTGAGTATAGGTTCAATTTGCGTTGCAACGATAACATGGACAAGTTGCTCAATACATTTATCAAAGATATCAAAAGCAAAATAAGCTACAAAATAATCGCAAAATCGAATTGTGTAGGTTAAAGTAAATAGACAAACTTGTGTAGGTTACACAATATCTATTGAAATTAATCATCATACAATTTTGTAAAACATAAAAAAAAATTACATAAATAAGATTCAGGGGCAAGCAAATGGTATTACATAAATTTGACTATTGCATAAAGATAAGCAAAATGAAAATACGACATGATTGACATTGAGACAACTAATCACCAGAGCCAAAATTGTGAAGATACAAACAAATATAGGTCATGATACGGCCTTCAACAATTAGCTACACCAACCCGTTTGATTAGCTTTAAAAGGGTCGACATTAATATAAAACAACTAGTCATCAACTGCATTTGTCATATTTTAGTTATTATCAACTCAATTTCCCAATGTTTACTTTATTGTGTGTATATCATGTAGTATGTATCTTAGTTTTAATTATATCTTAATAAATATATATCCTATGTTTTGTTGTGTATAAGCTTATATGCGAAAATATGTGTTTTGAATGTCTTAGTTTTGGTAAATTGTGACAGTTCCCTTTATAACAATATACTTAGTATGTTGTGTCTTGTGTACTATTATTTGTCTGTTTGTCTTTTTATTTTTAGCCATTGCCTTGTCAGTTTATTTTCGATCTACGAGTTTGACTGTCCCTCTGGTATCTTTCGCCCCTCCTTTAGTAATAATTAGCTAGAATATAATACCAAAACACTTATAAGTCAATTACACGAACTTGTACGACAATGTAGTAGCGTCATATGTATTCGTACGACAGGATAATGTATTAATACTATCAATATTATGTGTTTAAAACAATATGCATTATGTTGTTATTGTACTTGATTTCCATGTATTTTAGACCATGAAAAGAAATCATGATGTCAACTACAACTAATGTTATACGAAGGGTATAATGATTATTCTATGTTATGTCCTATGTTTTTTCTCCTCTTTTCTCCTTTTTGTATATAAGACGATCGTTTTGTGAATACAACAGACCATACTATAAAATTAATTAATATGTAATATGTTTATATCAAATGTCATGTCATAGGAATACAACACTGCTTTCTAGTATTTTACAAAGGAATAATATGAAAGACATTTATGAACAAAAAATATTTCTAATTAATATATAATTGGGAAAGTCTTTATTGTCTTCAGTCTTTTTACTTGCAAATCAATTTAGGGACATCGGCTGATACCAATCAACATGTTGCATTATGATTTAAATAGTAGTCAGACGAGCCGCATAACTTAAATTAGACATATTTCGTTATTTTGTTATGTCGTGTAATCTTTAATATCTTAAAAGCATATTTAGAACTTAATGCGCAACAAAAATATCATACACGCAATAATTTGACATTGAACATCTTTGAATGTTACCATGCACATTGTTCATAAAATCAGCATGACAGAAAGAATTTATATGTGATTTAGACAGCAGTTGCTACAAAAGCAGGAACACCCATCTAAGGGTTATTGTTTTTTATTGATTGATTCTAGGCAACAGGTGCTGCCTTTTCTGCCAGTGAAGGACATACCCACCCTAGGGTTGTTGAACTTCCTCAGACTGAGGAGGGATAGAGTTTCAATTTTCATTGGGGGTAAGGAACATAAATCACTTATATACATTTCTCGTATCATCCAATATAGCGTTGCTGACAGACATGGGTGAATTCAGCGTGGTGACAATTTATAATCAGTAAATTGTATCAGTGTGCAGGAAGAAAAAAAAAATGAAAGAGCTGTAAATTTATTTAAAAAGCGAAGGGAGTAGTCCATTTGCTAGTCAGATATATCCCTCGAGTTCTGGAGGGAATAGCAGCTAGATTTGATAAACAAGGAATGGCACATAGAAGACAAGCCCCATATACTGTTTCATTATCAAATATATCATTTATTCAAGATTTTTCATTAGACAATACAAGGAGAAGGACACAGTAATTGTAAAAATACCTGTTCAATTTATTTCTAAACTGATTACAATTAGACCGCTGTGTAACTACTGCAATCATAAACAACATAAGGATATCTATTTGGAGTATGAATGTAAAAAAACTGATTGACATCTGTATTGTAGAAATATAATAATAGCATTTGAGATTTCTTGTATTTTTTTAATTATTGGCATTTTCAATTATCATGATTATGGTTAGTTTATAAATAACAAGTAATACGGAATATGCAGCCTTGTAATTGTTAAATTTTTAACATAGATTTTTACCTTTATCTTTTTAGAAAACATAAGTTTTGTGAGAATAGTGTGTCCAGAGTTGATATACCCTATCCTCTCTTTTATATTGTGAGAATTTGCAAAGAATTATGATTATATCATGTATATACAAGCAAAACAATCTGAATTTAAGATGTGTCGCTATTAAATTTAAAAAGTTATTATTTTAAGGTAGAACTTTTTTAGAAGTCATGAATGATGAAGCATATGGTTGAACGTATATCTCAAGACTAACGTAATTAAAATCTGTATGTTTAGAATGTCTGACTGGTCATGCTGATTGGTTTGAAGTTGTACTTTAAGATGATTGATTGAAAGGTTACAGGGCTACCAATTATCTCATGGCTAATTCAAATTAAATCTGTATGTTTAGAATGTCTGTCTGTAGTGGATGATCATGATTATTGGCTTGATATGTACGTTAAGATGATGTACTGATAAGTTTAAAGGTTAGACTAAATTGATTTAAATGTGTATGTTTTGAGAAGTTTTTGCTGATCGTGCTGATTGGTTAAAATTTGTACTTTTTAAACAAAAGATTGATTCGGTTAAAGGTTGTTAAACTGTTTGAAGGGAATTAAATCTGAATGTACTCTCTAGAGGGCATTACTACTAGTAATTTAAACAAGGTTGTGCTATTTAAAGGACATATTTGAACAATATACTTATTTGTTCTTATTGGGCATGGCAGTTTATTAAAAAATGATAAATTTTATAAGCATTTATGATTGAGAGAAAATGGTTGTTGGTATATTTCATCGTGTATTTCAATTATTCATGTTATCTTTAAAAACATTTATATACCAGTACATTTAAATTGAGGTGAATTTAGAAATTCAGTATAAACTTTTGGGATGAAGATGAGCACTTTATGTTATACCAGAGTAATGATTCAGATTGAACAAGTATCTGCTTATTCTACAACAAATGTGTCTGCTGCTACTTCTTATAGTTTTCTCATTTTAAACGCAAATATAGCAACAGTTAAAAGAATAAATCAGTATGTGACATTTTCTTGATACCTCCCAACTTCAGACCTGTCAGAAAGTCAGTATGTACCAGTCTGCATCTATTGCTTTAGAATCAACCCCAAATTGATAAGCTGTTTAAGTATCTGTTATCCAGAATTTGAAAACCTTGTATAAATGAAATGAATATCATCATAATCATCATTTACCTAACCATACACAAAAGAATTTACATCTCTATCCATCTTCTCATCTTTTTTTTATGGTGCCAATTTTCAGTTCTCTTTTTGACAATGTATTTCTGGATGAATCTTTAGAACATATGTTTATTACAGGTTATTTATAGTTTACCATGTTGTATTGATGTGGTGTTTGCACTTATTTTTATTAGAATTTCGGTTGTTATTAGGTGTAATAAATCTTTTTCTAGTTTATGCGTCATGTTCTTTTGTTTAGAAATGTATATTGTGTATTAAATTAGTAAACAAATTTGCACCTAGGCGGACAAGAGCTTTTGTATTTATCAAGAAAAGTTTAAACATAAAGTATCGACACCAGTCTTTTATTGAAGATGGGATGTCCCTCTAAATCTAAAAATGGTTATTTGATTGTTGCATACGTTTGTGTTAAATGTCCACTGGCAAATACTACAATCATATAAGAATGAAAACATGTTAATGCGACATGAGAATGAACCCTGAATTGTACTATACCAATATGTTGAGCCAAATTTTAAACATGCCAGTTCACTAGCTATAAATCGCAAGAAGGATTGTCTCCGTACCAAGACATCAGTCACATTATTCTGACTATCAATCAACCTGTCTGCTTTTTCTTCTAAATGACATTTGCTTACCAGCTTCGAATTTTATGCGACTGTCATACAAGTGAGAGGTGTAGCTTGCTATAAAACCAGGTTTAATCCACCATTTTCTACATAAGGAAATGCCTGTACCAAGCCAGGAATATGACTGTTGTTTTCTATTCGTTTTATGTGTTTGAGCTTTTGCTTTTTTCATTTGATAAGGGACCTTCCGTTTCTAAAAATTCCTTTGAGATCGGTATTTTTGTTATTTTACTTTTTACCAGAGAAGCAATAAAAACGAATTTTAAGTGTTTTGTTTGACCTCGCCAGCTATTTAGAATTCAAAACGTTCTTGGCGTGAAACTACTGAGGTTGCTCTCTGCGTTATTTGTGTCATCTATTATTGCTTTATACCCATCATATCTTGTGTCCATACATACTATTTCAAATATAACTTCACTGATTGTTATGAAACTTTGCCAGAAGCTAATTTTCAAGATAAAAAAATAACATCTAAAGTTAAAAGTTTGATATTAATAAAAAAAAAGATTTTGTATTTACTGATAAATGGACATGTTCACAGTTAACGTACAATTTTACACTGATAGCAACAATGGTTGACGCGAGAAAGTGTTCTGCAGAACCATTTACATTTTTTTTTGAGGAATCAGAACAGATGTTGATGGTTTTTGTGTTCGTTTGTACTGTGTAGTATTTTTGGCAATACCTGATATTCCTTTTTCTGTAATATAGTGTTTTCAAGACCAACACAAGAGACAACATGATGTAGATATTAGAAAGTAAAGGTCACTTTACGGCTATCAACAATGAACAAAACGCATAACACAAAGCAAGCTATAAAAGGTCTAGGCATCACAAATTAACCTATATTATGAGGTTTGGTAGACAGATAAGGATAACAATACACTGACTAATCCAGTACAATCCGAAATAACAATTTTGTTTTCCACATTTCCAAAGATTGCTAGATTTCCTTGTTGCAACTCTGCGATGGAAAAATCAGCACTGCTTCGTGATATCCTGTTTCATAGTAAGTAGTGTGATGATTTTGTATCTTAGATTG
The DNA here is from genome assembly GCF_021869535.1 of Mytilus californianus. Taxonomy (NCBI): domain Eukaryota; kingdom Metazoa; phylum Mollusca; class Bivalvia; order Mytilida; family Mytilidae; genus Mytilus; species Mytilus californianus. The sequence goes on from NW_026262712.1 coordinate 41,773,108, forward strand.
TATAGTTTACATTGGGTACAGTACGGTAGATTTTTTTTTACTTGTTTGTTTATATTCAAGTAAAACATACAAAGATATTGTCGGGATAATCTAGGGTTAAGTCAAGGGAACTCTAATACTAGAAATGAGGAACTTCAATGGAACCCTCCTCTTTTTAGTATGGTACGGCTATCATAGTCGCATATGAGCACGATTTCTTGTGTATGTACAATATATCAAGTTTCTTAGTTATTGCAGGGTTTTTGTTAACCTTTTGTTATATTACATGTTAAAATGGAGGTTTACATTAAACACACTAGTTTTGTATCACCACATATTGAATTGTCTATCAGGAACCTTGCCAGGATTTTTTTTTTTTTTTTATCTAAAAAGTAGTGATTCCTATCTCCTCAGAAAGTATTTGTTTCGGGCAGATTTTTAAATGTCCTTTTAAATTAAATGTTTGCACCGGATTACATTGGATGTGATATACATCTTGGTATATGTGTGTGTTTTGTCGTAATTTCTATATCAGTACAATATACCAAACATCTCATGTTATTCATTTAAATTTATTCATATCGCGATATTTTTGTATTGTAATCACATATTTTCAGTACTGAATTGACCGCAGTGGATAAGTATGAAAATTCACTGAAAGACATAACAGGTTTAAATAAGTTATTGTTCAGACTTTTCGGGTGATGTAATGACCGTTTTTAGACTTAAACTCGTTTACTTGTGATAACATCGGAAAAATTTTGTCAATATGAATTTAACTTAAGGCCGGGGGGTAGGAGGGGGGACTCAGTTGCACCGAAATGGTTAGAAGTTTCGTTCAACTTTAAAAAGAAATGTGTAAATCCGTTTTATAAATAATATAATGGAAAGTGTAGTTCTTCAATTTGTTATTGTTAATATTCAGCAGTTACATGGACATATTACACACGTAATGAAATTCTTGGTAGTGCTGGTACAAGGGAAGTGGTCAACGAAATATGTGTCTGTTTCGTATGAACCTATAAACAATGATGTAGCTTTCATTTTTTCATCTTATAATAACCAAAACAAATAATCAAATATTAATTATACATTACTTAAATAATGGATCAGCATGAACATTAAGGCTGTCTATGTTTACAACCATTCAACAAATGAAGGCAGATGTTCTTTAATGAAGGAGCAATTTAATTTTTATTCATTTGAATATCTGCAAATAAGATGTTTGACTATTCATAAAGACGTTTCCCAATAAGAACTACACATTAGAGTTATGTATGTCTACTTATTTTAATCATGTCAGCAGCTTTTTCTCCAATCATCATTGTTGGAGCGTTTGTGTTGCCGGACGGAACATTTCGCATCACTGACGAATCTGCTACTCTTAGATTTTTAATTCCTTTCACTCTGAAAACGATAATAAATAATGTACATTCAATCGTTCCTTTTTAGTGTCGAAATATAAACATCAACTGTAGTTATAACGATAGTACGTGAATACTATATACCTATATTCTCACACACAATCCTTTCGAAATCGTTATTTATTTAGTGGTTGACTCTAAAGTGCAATGATTATCATTAGTCTAGTACATGTAGTCAGTACTTTGGTACTGGCATGAAATAACGGACAATATTTTGTTTGAATTTGCTGTTATACAATTTTCAAATGATTTTAAATTAAGGAATATATTTCCCTCGTGCAAAGTTCTATTTCTTGTCCAAGGCTTGCTTTCTCTCCTTTCTTTTTGTTTTTGTTTTTTGTTTTTTGTTTTTTTGTTTTTTCAGGTTTTATCAGCCCTTCAACGTCTGAATGAGGTTTTTGACTTTAACATGTTTTTAGCTTTTAGCATCACTATAGATATATATATATATTGTCCATATGCGCATCTAGTTCAGTAAAATTGGTACCGTAACTGTTACTAGCTCCTTCTTTCCTGTTGAATACACTTTACTGATTTATGTCCAGATATCGCATGCAATACCTTTTTTGAAATTAGATCAGAAAACATAAATTACTCTAACCTCAAATGTGGGTCAACAACAGCAGTTTTATCATGAAGAGCTCCCATTCTACATGTACTAACTTGATGACTAGAATTGCTTGCATAATGGCGAATCATACATTTCCAATAGTCATCTGTGTCAAAAGTAAATGCTTTGCAGAAAGATGTACATTCTTCTTGCCTGATAAATGTAGTTCCTATGCTGTTCCATGCTGAGTTGTTTGCAAATTCTTGCATATACCTAATAACTAAAAAAATATAAAAATTGTAGGATACAAATGATATCCAAAACATTTATCTATTTGTTTAATTTTTTTTTGGGGGTTGGGGGGGGGGGGGTGGGGATGGGAGGAGGCTAACTGACAGTTATTGTACCTTTTATTGTTTTAGCCTTGACTTTCCCAACGTTCTGATTAAAAAAACAATTTGTTTTTGTGGACTAGATGTGAACACTTTTTCAAACTTTGGAACATGTCGAAAAGTGATACCGATATCAAATGTATACCTTTTACGTAAGAATCAACGTCATCTTGATTTGCTAAATATTGCGGATCTATAAGAGGAGGCGCCATCGGATTCTTGCTTCTCAGTCGAACTGTTCCTCTGCTTTTATGGTGAAGTTTACATATATTTACTCCAAATCCAACATCAGCTGATCGAGATGTTTCGCCAAAAACTCCCTGGGAAAAAAAACCTAAACATTCAAGATATTCACCTAAACGCGTGTTTGTAATTGATGTATGTATACATGAAACATGTCTTTACAAGTCATTCAAGTAAACATTACTATAATATAAAGTATTATAATAGTACTTTGTCAGAAAATTAAAAAAAAATGGAATATCTATACAAGAATGAAAATAACGCTTCATGAATTTGGTGCGTCGGCAACATTTTTCTAGACTTACCTATTTTAGGATCGCTCAAACCTTAGAAAGCATATTTTGTATAAATATTTGTGCTAATAACAAGAATGGGCAAACCTATACAATGTCAACTTTGTCTGAGTTGAAATCCTAATTTCTTTATACTTTTAATTTTGTCAACGGAAAAATTTATAAATTCATGTAACAAATCTTGTCAGTGCCAAAGCACTGACTACTGAGCTGATGAAACCCTCGTGGACAAGCAAACCATCAGCAAGGATCAATTCAGTGCTAGAAACTGAAAATAACATCTGAGGAGCTTTTTTTAATTTCACTCATTTAAAATGCTGAAACCTTATCATTTGAAAGCCAAGAAGGTTCAAACACTTGTGAGGTTATATTACCGATTGGGTCCTGAAATGAAATGCAACATTCAAAGAGCTGTGGAAACAAAGATAAACACCGGATTTCTGAAGTTCAACTTGATTTGTAGCGGATACTGAAATATGCATGTATTTTACATGTATATATCTTTTATTAATAGTTTTCGACAATGTACGTCTTGTGTTTCTTTACCCTATAATACAACCTGATATTGGCGCGTAAATGTTAATTTTGTTTTAAAACTTTGCTGTTGCTTTTAATTAAAGAAATAATCTACATTGTGAGGTCACCGATCGCGAAATTACACTCAATACTGAAGCAGGACACCAGGAGACAATGTTGGTATAAAATAAAGAATGGAAACGGGGGATGTGTCAAAGAGACAACAACCCGACCAAAGAGCAGAACACAACACAAGGACACCATTGGGTCTTCAAAGAAGCGTTAAAATCCCACATCCGGAGGCGGGCTACAGCTGGCCCCTAAATAATAATGTAAACCAGTTTAACGAAATGGATGCCACACTAAACTTCGAAACATACACATGACCCAAAATTTAAAAAAAAAACACACAAGACTAACAAAGGCTAGAGGCTCTTTACTTTGGACAGGCACAACATGTGGCGGGGATAACCATGTTTTTAAGATCTCAACCCTCCGTCAATACTTCTAGCCAATATGGAATAAACAAACACACAACAATACGCACAGTAAAACTCAGTTTAAAAGAAGTCTGAGTCCGATGTTAGAATACGTAACAGAAGAAAAAGAGGGACGAAAGATACCAGAGGGACAGTCAAACTCATAGATCGAAAACAAACTGACAACGCCATGGCCAAAAATAAAAAGACAAACAGACAAATAATAGTACAGATGACACAACATAGAAAACTAAAGACTAAGCAACACGAACCCCACCAAAAACTGGGGGTGATATCAGGTGCTCCGGAAGGGTAAGCAGATCCTGCTCCACATGTGGCACCCGTCGTGTTGCTTATGTTATTACAAATCCGGTAAATAGTCTAATTCGGTAAGTCACATTCGTGAGAAGGGAAGGGTATTGTAGTTACGACATAAGGAACATATCCGATATCATCTGTGAAACGGTTATTCCATAACGGTCAACCAACTTGTGATGGCGTCCGTAAAATTTACGAAGGGATGATTTCAACTTCACCATTTGGAACTCTTGGCTTAATAGCTTCCTTGTGAGCAGCAATTCTCTATCGAGGAAATCATGATAGGAAACACAAGCCCGGGAATATCGTATCAATTGGGAGATATATACTCCGTATGCAGTCGCTGCTGGAATGTTGCTACATAGAAATGGAAAGTTCACAATTGGGAAGCTGAAATCATCTCTTTTGTCGTAAAGTTTTGTTTGCAACCGACCCTCATTGTCAATTTCTAGATGTAAGTCAAGATATGAGGCAGACTTAACTGTAACTGTAGTATCCTTTATCTCTAGTTCGATGGGATAGATTCGTTCAACATAGTCACCAAATTTTGTATTATTTAGTGAGAGAACATCATCTATATAGCGGAACGTAGAGTTAAAGGATATTGCTAACTTCTTATCTTTCTTCCTAAGAAGTTCCTGTATGAAGTCAGCCTCATAATAATAAAGAAACAAGTCGGCAAGAAGAGGAGCACAATTGGTTCCCATTGGAATTCCGACAGTCTGTTGAAAAACACGTCCTCCAAACGTAACAAATATGTTGTCAATCAAGAAATCAAACATCTTGATAATGTCAGTTTCAGAGAATTTTTTGTTTGAATCAGAGTGATTCTTTACAAAGTAGGATTTATCCCTCCCCAAGACAAGATACTTGTATCTACGTTCGCCATTCTTTTTAATGAAACAAAGTAATACCAACTCTTTCAATTTGTCTCTTAGTTTGGAATGGGGAATACTTGTGTAAAGTGTAGAAAAGTCAAATGTTGTAATACTATTGCAAGATGAGAGAGTCTTATATTGTATCTACTCTAAAAGATCTTTGGAATTTTTTAGTATCCACATCTGATTCACGCCACCTCAAGAATAGGCAGTTTCACAATAACTTTGGAGCCCGGCTTTGATTGCTGATAAAATAGATGTTAATAATTTAGAAAGAGGTTTCGTGGAGCACTTGGAAGACCCAGCAATATACCGTTGTTTGTAAGGACACTTATGTAGTTTAGGTATCCAATACAGTGATGGAAGATCCAGTTCTTCATCTTTGGTTGAAATTCCAAAGGAACATAGAACAGACCTATGATTATCCAGGATTTCCTCTTTGGTAAGTGTCGTGAAGGTATATATTGAGTTTCCAAGTGAGTTGTCAATACCTAATTCATTTATCAAGCAGTTTATGTAATGATATTTACACACAAAAACGATGTTGTTTGGGGCTTTATCTGCGGGGACAACAACATATTTGTCATTGAGGTAGGACAAGTGTTTTGCAACATTTGGGTCTTTAAAAATTGATGTCGCGTGGGTATTGATATGCCCATTTAGTTTTTTAGTTCGGATTTGTATCAACGACCTCACAGCCTTAATCCATTCGGAAAGAGTATCTACGTCTTCATTCTCGCGTTTAGCCCATTGCCTGGCATAATCCTCAACTGAATCCATCAGTATTTTGAAGTTGTATTTCCAATTGATGGATTAAGGCTCACGATATTTCGGACCTTTGGATAACAAATTTCGCAGGGAAGTGTTATTGACAATGTTGAGGTCTCCGGTAATAACGTGGCCAGCCGGATTATATGTGAATTGGGAACTAGCACAGGTGCAATCAGGAGGTTTAGACTTGAAGTCGTCAATGTTGAGATCCTGCAAAACGTGTTTGTAATTGAAAATTTTAGTTGCAATTGGTTTGGTATAGGTATAAGAAATTATTGGTACAGACTGATCTTTAAAATAAGGAGGTATTTTTGACTGAACTAATTTATGATGAAGGATATTGCCTAAGTTGATGCCATCGAGACCTTTGTTGGCAAAGGAAAGTTTAAGAAAAGATCTTTTTTCTTTTTCATCTTTTCCAATGCGAACTGGTTTAAAAAGTCTGTGACTTGCAATATCCGAAATGATAGCTGTAAGTTTGTATTGGTTTGAATGAGGGTTTGTAACAGTGGTTTCCAAACATGAATTGAACAGAGAATGAAGTTTTGAAAGGGGTAATGAATACAGTTTCGTGCGAATGTGATGAATACCTAACGGCTTTTGTATAAATGGCAGCAAGTCATTAATAGAGACATCATGCAAAGTAGGTGATGTATAATGACGATGACCATGACTGTGTCTACGTCGAGGAGTAGAGTTGAAAATATTCATCACATTCACCGAGCTACAGGAAGGACTAGATAGAATACCTATACCATCAATTTTGTCATTGCAACCATATGGTGTCGCAGTTCCCAATTGTCGAATCCAGTAGTCCTCTTTTTGTCTACGGAGAGGCGTTGCAAGTTGAGGATTGTTAGTCTTGTGGTATATTTTTTCGATTATACGAACTGTCATAGAAACGATGGAATGATCAGCCTGATTAAAATGCTGGTACAGAATGTCGTTTGCAAGAAACTTAGCAAAAGGACAATGATCAACAAAGGACTATTAGTAGTTACTTACATGCCAGCTCCAGACTTTAATTAAACTGATCGAAAGTAAATGTCTTCATCATATGAAAATCAACCACAATTCCTCCAGTTAGGGGTTTAGTATCATGTCATCATAAATTATACGAGAAGAACATAACTCGTAACATGCCAATATCTTGTTTTAGAATAAATGTGTTTATTTCCGATGCAAAAACCCTATGAGTGAACCAATATTAATTAAAAGAAATGCAATCTTTAATGACTTGACAACAGTATCGTAACTATATCCCTTTGAATAATTCTGTTCAAAGGTTTGGTTGGCTTATGAGGTGAATGAAGACATGTGTGTGCTTTGTATAGAATATTACCATACAAGATGGATGTGATATACCTGAAAGTATAAGATGTCTGCACGTTGATTTATATTTACGAATGATGTCCTTGTACCGATCATATAATTTAAATGTTGACAAGTTTCTGATATCGAAAACCATATTGTTATAATTTTTCAGTAAAACAGATGTTTCTTTTATTAAAATCAAATACATTGTTACAAATGTTACGTACACCAGCGAATCGAATAAGTTCAGATATATAAACACCATACGATCGAAGGTGCCAAGGGAACGTCACCATCTAAAAACGGATAATTAACAATAGGAAATGAAAAATCATCTTTTTCCTCGTAAATTTTAGTATTAAGCTTCCTGTTAGAGATATTGATAACTAGATCAAGGAAAGGACAGTGTTCATTGTAAGTATTAGCTTTATCTAATGTAAGTTCAACATGATAAATCTCGTTAGTGTACATACTGAAGTCGTCATTATTGAGAGCCAAAATATCATCCAAATATCTAAAAGTGTTATAAAATTTTTGTATCAGATATTGTTTCGATGGATCTTTGCTTAATTTAGACATACACTTTTATTCGTAACAATACAGAAATAGGTCCGCAATAAGTGGTGCACAGTTAGTCTCCATTGACATTCCAATAAATTTGCGATATACGGAATCTCCAGAGCGAACAAATTTGTTTTCTAGTAAAAATTCAAGTGCAGTTTACATATCAAAGTAGGTCCAATTGACATAGTTGTAGTTCCTGAAAATTGACCATAAGTTTGAACATGTATATTTACATTCTGACTGTTTAAATGCCTATTTAATTAGGAATGTGATTGTTTTTCGAGAGATTATGAGGAGAAGTGGTATAAAGGGTAGAAAAATCAAATTTTTGAACAAATTCGAAAGCACCAATATGAGCTGCAATTTGTCAAGTACTTCCAACCAATTTTTGACACACCAAAAGTAATATTTTCCACTATTTTTGTAGACCTTATTTGAAAAATTTATTACCAGATCTATATTTGTAAGGTGTTTTATGCAGCTTCAGTAGCCAGTACATAGTTGGAACTTTTATGATATTCAGTTCTGCGTGTAAAGAGGTAGCAAAACGCTTATGTTTGTTTATGATGTCATTTCCGAAAATTGAGTCAGTTGGAATCTTGGTGAATTTGTGACTTTCTTTTGCAGAAAATCAATATAAGATGTACGTCAAACAATAATAAAATTATTGGCAGCCTTATCAGCAGGGACAAACACACCTTCCTTACCGAGTTCTATTATATTATGTTTGATACGAGAAATAGGGCTATTATGGTTGTTGTTAGGAGTAAAATGATCATTTAAATGTTTAATACGAATATTAACTATTTTCATTACCGAATTGAAAAGAAACTTAGGATTTGTTTTCAGTTTTTTCTCGTTTTATCCATTTTATATGGTAGGTATGGAGTGAGCCGTAGATGATGTTACGACACTCATTCCACTTAATAATTGACAGGGGACGATATTTAGGTCCTTTTTTAAGGAATAATTTCAGCTCTTGGTACTGTACGATGTTAAGGTCTCCTGTTATAACATGAGATCTCGGGCCATACATGTATTTGGGATTACTGCAATTTCATAACGTAGGTGTATTGTCATTGATATTAACACCTCACTATATGTAAAAAAATATTTCCGGGTAGAATTTTTTGTAAACATAATAAATAAGAGGGAGCTCAGTAATATCAAAATAACAAGGACTTTGTTCTTTTACAACATGATCATTACGAATACCTGCAACATTTATAAAATCAAGACCTTTATTGACATATCTGATTTTAAATGTTTTTATGATCTGCAGGCAGATCAATTTTGGGAAACAGTTTAGGAAAAGAGTATGCAATTATCAATGGGACGATTTAATACTTAGGACTGTTATATGGAATTTTGTTGCAATTCTTCAAAATTTGATTTAATTTATTAACAGTTAAAGAACAGAACTCAGTTAACAGATGATGTCCGCCGTTGTTCTAGATATGGTAATTATGTCCGAAATATTTGTATTGATAGTACGATTTTACTCTTATTGCGATTTATTCTATGTCCATGTGAACGGTTTTTATGTTTTATAAACGTTATCCAAAATGTTAACAGATTCGTTTCTTGATATTTTACCTATTCCCATGATATTATCATTAAGACCGAGAGGATAAACTGTTTGTAATTTTTAACTCCAATTTAATTCATTTTTTATTTCTCGTGATCGTACATGTTTTGAATGAGATTTCCCAGGTTGCTTATTTACTATTTGTAAAGGTTGAACTGTTAAATATTTAATATGGGGATTGTGCTTCTTATGGTGTTGATAAATGATACTTTTAAATTTATAGGGTCTTCGAAAACGATAAAGGTGTTCTTTTGTGCGTTTAGATAAATACTGTCCGGTTTCATTTACGTACTGAATAACACAACCCGGTCTGTTTCAGGTAAGTGTATAAATAATATTGTTAGTTTTTTACTTGATATCAGTTTTGAAATTTAAGGAAAATGTACAACTATTGAGGGTGGACCCCACCGTATTGCTGGTGGAAAGACGGGGACATGTATATTATTTTTGGCAGGACACTTATCGATAGAAGGTAACAACGATTGCATTTATTGAAAATGTTAGCAATTGTAGTACTTTTAGATATGCGATTTAACAGATTGAAACGTGAATATACCGTTTGAACAACATTGGTAATATGTATTGTCCGTTTTGACTTCATTTTGTTATACGTATTTTAATTGAAAGGAGCTAAGACTGGCGTCCAGAAGATGAACCAGCATACAGTATACTTGTAATATGTTTATTTGCAAACTTTTATGGGTAAATAAACAAATATACATACCATATGATTCATCCTTTGAATTGCACATTTGATATTTTCAGCTTCAAATGCTCTTGCTATAAAAGTCAGTTGCATGTCTGGCAAAAAATCAAGATCATGATTTGTAGGTAGACGTGCAAAAATTGTCCCATCAATACCAGATCGTGTCTGAATACCTGTATAATATAACACATGACATGTTTATAAATTGTCCGTTGAATCGTAAACGTAACCAACAAAATCCCAATTACTTTTGCATTTAAAAATGTTCCGATACTAAATGATTTGTCTACTAAAGTTTAAACTACTTTCGATACAATTAGGTGTCTGCGCTTTTGATTTGTCAAATGTGATAGAAGATATTATACCATTTGTGTAATTGTATGAAGTAGAAAGAGATTCGATGTATGCAATTTGTTTAGAATTATTGAAAATGAAAACAATGATTTCTTCGAGATAAAGGAAATCTAAAACGATTTTTACATGTATTCGATAAAAAAACAAAAATATTTATTGTATTTGCACTTTTGGATACATATTGTAAAACAAACAGCTACGTTATATGCTTGTATAATGCATAATTTTATCGAAAGTGCCTGCGCAAAAAAAAAAACAACAACAATTGCTCAACCCTCTAAAATACAAAAAGCAAAATTGATGAAGCAAAAATAAAATAATCACAGACCAAAGAATTAAACAATGGTATCTTACAGTTTGGGCAAACTTGTTATTCATGTTTTATTGCCTACAATTTCGATGCTTTTGCAAACCTTCTCAAAGAAAAAAAAAACAGATTTTCAAAGTTCTGTTATGTCTATGTCATATATATTGACATTCAATAACCTATTTGTCCGGCATATCATAGTGATTTTGTCGACCTGAAAGGATATTATTAAGCTATCAGATCTGCATGATCTGCTTCTTATCTGATTATTTTTCTTAACATTTACACACATGAACGACTTCAATCTAAAAACTAGTGACTATTAAAGCTTTCCCGTTTCGCAGTAGTATCAATCTAGTCTGCCTTTATTCGACTTCAGTCTTTTTTATGCTCCCTTGGTCATGTTGGTGTCTTCTGTCTTTTTTTACATGCGTGAATTTCCACATTTTAAGGCCATCATGAGCATGAAAGTACTCTAACCACAAAAGTACACTAACATGGTTATGAGGAAAAACGACTGAACCGATACTTCACAAGTTCCAAGGTCACCATGATGAATTGAATTACCGATGCGATAAACCTGTGTCTAAACTAAGGAGATAAATGGGTTACGGACTTAGGTGTTAAGATACAAGAAAATTCGTCTGGCTATTAGATGTACCTATTGTGTCCTTTTAAATATTGTGCTCAATACTGTGACATTAAGAGTGAATCTAGATTCGCATTGTGGTGGATCCATCCATTGCAGGATGAGCTTATCTGGTTTTCACAACCGGTCTTGCTTCGTTTTGGATTTCATGGAATTTTTTGATGTTGGCTTATATCATGTATATGTACTGATTTCATCAACTGGGATGTGCTCCAAACGCAAAAGCTATTCTAACAGGGTTATATGGATAAGAGACTGAAACCGATACGTCGAAAGTTTCACATTCACCACAATGAATTGATTAATCAATATGATGTAGTATTTAAACTAACGAGATGCATAAGGTGTGAAGCTACCTTAAAAGTCATCTGATCCATAAACATAACCGATGTTGTCCTATTACTTATCCTTACATAAGAAGTGAGTCTGGATATACATTGAGGGGGATACATCAATTACAGGATAGGCGTATCTGGTCTTCACATCCAGTGTCGCTCTTTTTTGGGAATTAGTGCAATTCCGCCAGATTTTTATCTTGCCTTGCATGTTTAAAATGATTTCATGAAACTTGAAAGTTGGCAAAATACTGTTGCCTTTTATAAAAACAACAAAAATACCGAACTCCAAGGAAAATTCAAAACGAAAAATTCCTGAACAATTGCAAAACTAAAAGCTCCAGCTCATCAGACGAATGGGAAACAACGATACTTAGTATGTACACAAACTGTAACAATGGTATTCAATGACGACCAATATTTTGATAACACTTCATGAAAACTTTTAAGGGTGTTGTATCTGTTTTTTTCCTTGAGTTGTAGTATCTAGCTTCCTATAGTAGCGATCCATTATGACTACTTTCTTCATTATTTGCCGTAAATTACTGTATTGTGTACGTTAATGGTCATCAGTGTGCACGGTTTTTACTGTGTTTTTTTTTCCTTTAACGAATAATTGTCTAGACAGGTAAATTTGTTTGAACATGAGCAACACGACGGATGCCACATGTGGAGCAGGATCTGCTTACCCTTCCAGAGTACCTGAAATCACCTCAATTTTTTGGTGGGGTTCGTGTTGCTTAGTTTTTATTTGTTTATGTTGTGTTTTGTGTACTATTGTTTGTCTGTTTGTCTTTTTCTTTTGTGGCCATGGCGTTGTCAGTTTATTTTTGATTTATTAGTTTTAATGTCCCTCTGGTATATGTTTCCCCTCTTTTGTGCGTAGGCAATTTTTTTTTTTGACGCACGTCATTATGTCCATATACCAAATCAGACTGTATAAATAATGCACTGTTTGTAATTGATTGTTTTTCGTTGTTCTATTTTTCCATGGAGTCAGGGTTAATGTTTCGAGTGTGTTTTTTTTTTTTTTTTGTTATTCATGTTATGCTATTTATGTATTATTTCTATTACACAGTTGTATACCTGTCTTGTAAATTATATAGTCCATAATGGATTGCTGGTCTGAAGCCTTCTCTTTGTTCATGTTTATAGGTGTAGTAATAGAGTACTGGAAATAGTATTGCATGTGATATTGCATTCCTTCACCGACTGGAAGATCAGCTTTCAGTGGTACCTGCCATTACAAAACATCTGATTGAAAATAAATATAAAAGGAACGCTACCATTGAAACTGCATCAGTGTAACGATAAAGTAGTTCATAATCAAAGAAATACTGTACACTCAATGTAAATGTATCATATCGTGTGTAAACCTACAATATGTATCAGTTAGGAACTGATATTGCATATGCAGAACTGTATATCTTTTTAAAATAAGATATTGAAAGGCATTGTACAAATTTTCTTTTGAAGGTCAAGTCAGAAAAGCGCATGCAATTAACATTTCTTTCTAGCATCGATTCGATACCGCTGCTGCTTGTACGAGGTGCATATATATACATGTATATCATCAGGTCAGTAGTCAGTGTTTCGACACTGACATGATTTATAGCAAACTTTTCTTAAATTCTCTCATAATGAAATGAAAAAATAGTGAGAAAAAAAAACGTTGCAATCCATCAGGCAAAGTTAACCTTAACTTGATTTGGCTAATCTTTTTATGTCCCTGGTCACAAAGTTCATCAAGTATTCGAGTATTTATTCACTTCGTCTCCTGTTATATTGGATTTCAAATATATGTAGCTATGTATGGTTAAAGTAAGTAATGAACCGGCACATATAATGTAGTATTTAGATCATGCGAGCACTTCAGCAGTGGTAACTGGGCATTTATATTCGTCAGTGGCTGATAACTCTCGACCATTATAACCGACCCAGAGGAATATAAAAAAAAAAACGTACGATTCCGATTTGATTGTGAGGCCAATTCCTTGAATACGTTGATCTATATAGGCTCGATACCATATGGTATGTGTGAAAGGCAACATTAAACATATCATGTGTGTGCATGTTATGGGCATACAGACTTGAAAGACAATTATTCTGCCTTATTGCCATGCTTTACATGTTCCATTGAAGGAATAATCGTTTTGGTTTAGAATGTGCTTGGTAATTGTTTTATTATAAATACTTAAAGGGTAATGGAATATGTATAAATACAAGTCTGTTCCATCTTCATCATTTCTTATAATTTTGTTGCATGTTCAAAAATATATTAAATCGTTGTTGCAAGCTTTACATATGCATATGGTGTTGTTTTACTGTAAATGGTTACAAAGATGGAAAGAATTTTCATAATGGGTGAAATAAATCTTAGAGAAGTTCTCCCTACCTCCTTGAAAAGTTTGAAGATTGTATTTCTTCCAATGATGTTACTTGCCCTACCCAAATAGGGTTTTGAATGCAAACAAACAAAGTGTGACTGTTAAAAATGATACTAAATGTATTTGAATGGCACAAACAATATGTGTATCCCGAGTAGTTATAAGGAATATAGTATGATACTGCAATCCATATCTTTGGAAGCGGTCTTTTTTTTAATGGGGTATAGTTCTCTACATATATAATCAATCATTTTATTTCCCTGATGTCCGTTGAATTTCATGAATAAATAAAACTTTCCATAATTTTCATTAATCTGACAAAGTTGCCAGAATTTTAACGTCCTACATTATGCCTTATGAGGACAACTATATTCTGCATAGACGATGTTTGTGTTTTTGCGTCATATTTTTCAATTACAAGTACTAAAACAGGGAATATTCAAATTCCTCTGTATTTGTGTCAAATTAAAAGGGTACGGAAACCTGGAACATGGCTTTTCACAAAAAGAAATGTTTGTTTTGGATGTTTTTATCATCTGTGTTTTGATAATTACGTAACATTTCTTAAAATCTGTTAAAGAGGTTCTGAGCTACTTCATGCATGTTTATATTTTCTCATATGTTTTAAATTACGTCGTAATTTTATTAGTATCTTAGACCACGTGCATGCATCTATTTATTTTTTTTATTCTTGTTGAGATACATGTAGAAATATTTTTTGGAGAAATGACCGTGTTGTGAAATACATGTATAGGATATTGGTCTCACTTCTTTTCCTCGTCTATTCTTCTACAAACCTGTTTTAGATTTTAGATGTATTTTGTTGGTATGTCTTGAGACCTTTGTAATTGAACAATGTGAATCATATGTTTTTTAATTCTGGGGAAGATATATGTGTGTTTTAATTATTGATTTTAAGTGTTTTTGTATCTTGCTTAACAAATAATACATTGAAGTAACGTTTACAATCTGGGCTGACATATTGGAAAACCGATTTAAATCAATACCTGGTTTCGATTTGGATCTGCAAAGTTTATATTTCAAAAAAATGACACAAATTAACTACTATAACGTCCGTTGAAAACCATAAAAGGTAATATGCATAATTTGTTATGCAGTTTGTAAATGATAACTTCAATCTTCGCCACTTTTGTAATTGATTTGGCTTTATGAAATGCACGTCTTGCATACTGAATTATATGGCTGATATCTTTTATTATTGCATACTTGTCCATAAAAGCAAAGACTTATATTTTATCAAGATCGTCTTGATTACAGGCGTAATATGTTGTATTATGTTGTTATTCAAAATGACAGTTACAGTTATAATTACCCTTAACTTTTCCAGATGATGTCTTGGTCCTATGCCAGACAATAACAGGAGTTTTGGTGATCCGAACACTCCTGCGGAAATGATAACTTCTTTCCTAGCATAGATTCGTGTCTTCTTTCCATTTTTCATTACAACAACACCTTTGGCTTCGCCATTTCGTATAATAATCTACATGGTAATGACCTGAATTAACCTACTATACACGTAAAATTATGTTTGCAAAATAAATATAGATGGTATTCTTTACAAAAAGAACATCTCTATAATTTTCTCTAGTAGTCATATGTATATATATATACATATATTTTAATGTATCCTTGGTGGTCGAGTGGTCTAGGGCACTGGACACGGTCCAGTCGGTGTTGCCACGATGTCACAGAAGCAAAAGTTCGAATCATGCTGCGGAAAGATTAAAAATTTGATAACGCAAATTTGAAGATCTAACATTGTTGGGCTAAATTTGAGACGAATTATATATATATTATGGTGTTATCCCTGTATAACCACGTGTTATCCGATGGAGAATGTCTGTCATAAAGTTGTCACATGTTTAGACGTGTATAATAAAATTAAAATCTGATGTAGTGGCATGGTAATTAACATTATCATCCTTTACGACAGGCAAAAAAGCTGATCTGAAAGGTACACCATCTACTTGCCACTATACATCGTGTACTGTGTTACAACCCTAGATAAAGCCCACGAGGACATGCATTACATCGACCACCGAAAGCTATAATTTAATGTAGCCTGGGTGGTCGAGTAGTCTATGGATTATTTCAAGAAGAATTAAAATCAGGTGAAAAATCTAGGTGTAAGAACATTTTTCTTCAAAATTTATGGGTAAATACATGGGTAAATGTGTGACAAGTTGAGATTGCTATTCGTGAAATAACCAGAAGAGTACTTGACAAGTTAGGGTCAAAGGAGAGGTGAGAGATACAAAAGGGACATCCAAACTCATAAGTCGAAAATAAACTGACAACGCCATGGGAAAACGCGAAAAAAAGGCCAAAAGACAAACAACAGTACACAAAACACAACATATGAACGTCAAACAATATAAGGTCGGTGATAAGTAGGGGTTAAACTTATGATGGCCGAATCAAGCATATTTGATGTCACGACACCTTGATTGGCAATTTCCTTATGAGCTGAGCATAGTGATGCAGGCACAGGGAAAAGCAATACACACAAAGACAAGTAGTTAAGTTTTCATGTCACCGTTTACAATTACTGTTATTGATAATGTGTACTTAAATATTTTGAATGCTTTACTCTTTGTTATTAATGAGGCAGAAGGAAAAATCCAAACTCTTCAGTCGAAATAATAATGACATAGCAAAAAAAAACGAAAAACGAAAAACGACAAAAAGACAAGCAAGTCCAAAAAATACTACACATTAAACTAAAGACTAAGCTGCAAATACACAACCTTAAACCGGGTTAGTTTAAGGTGCTGCGGAAGAATAAACAGATTGTGCTCTATATGTGACATCCGTCAAATTGCTTATGGTACTTTAATTATATACTTAACGTCTGATTACGTTAAAAAAAGAAAGACATCAGAATATCTATTTAAAGAGTAATAGATACAACCATATAAAATATCGAGATGTGACATCCTGGTGTTTTGCATATTATTCTAAAAGTAATAAAATGTTCAAGACAAATTAACTGTAACATGTATAATATGTATATGTGTTATGCCATACTGCTTTTTGTTTTCACAAACATATCAAACAAGATAAAGAATTAAAATTTTTGATCCAAAAATAAATATACAATCAATATTTAAAAACACGTACCTTTGTAACGTAGCTGTTGGTAGCAACCTGTAAATTTCGTCTGTGCAATTTAGGTCTTAGAAAACAACTTGCTGAAGAACAACGTTCGCCGTTTTTTACGTTTGCCTGTATGCCACAATATCCTAAGAGAAAACCAAACTCACATACAACATATAATACTATCATATTAAGGTAAATATAAAATGTATCTGTTTCATGCAAATATAAGATTAAGTGAAACTAATAGAATATGTCCAAATCAAACTTGACCAACGTTTTGATTCTATTAAGTAAGGATGATAGTTATTTTGAAGTTATTTCGTCATTCGCAGCGTAGTCAAGTCTGAATTATTCCGGAACTAGAATTCAATAAGATGGTAAACAGATCGAAAAAAAAGTATAAAAGCAAGGGAAAGACAACAGAAAAACATAGAATACAAAAGATATGCAATACTATTAATGATACAGAATTGAAATGTTGCCAATGGAATTCCCACATGTCCTCCGGATCAATAAATATAAAACAAAGAAAAACGCGCTATGAAATAAAGTGTTCTAAAAAGTTCATTCATGTATATCCGTTTTTGTTAAAGTTTCAGATGCACAGCGCAAACGGATAATCCTTCTGACGATAGAAACCAGAACAAATCAACCAAACAACGAACGACGAACACACTTGCTAAGACGAACAAAAACTAATATATTCCTGTTCATTTCATAAAAGAGCCATCAACATACTTTTGAAATTGCTGAAAATAGTTAACTGTCCTATGAATGTCAGGGGCCAGATTATGACTCTTATCATATATCTTTCTTCCCTTATATATTGAATATACATTATACATTAAGATTAACACAAGATTAACAATCATTCTACCAGTAGATTGAACAATAATTACCAATTTGATTAAAACCATTACAGTCAGTGACTGGCAAGCCTTTTTCCTTAGCTGCTAACCTATGAAGGAACTCTAATGGAGCAGTGTGTCCTTCTGTAATAACCAAGGGACCTCCATGTCCATGATACGCTACGATATAGAAATGGGATAGATATTTAACTTAAAGATAGTTTCTGACCATTGATGTACATGTCAAATACAAATTAAATGTTCATTGAGTTTAAAGCGTATATATTTTGCTCAAATGTTCCTATAACATTTATATGCAAAAAGTTCGAGGTCAAAATATTTTCATTTTAAGGAAAAAAACATCAATTCTCTTGACTAAAAGAAAATTGTCCCTGCTAGAACATGCAATGCTTACATGATAAGAAAATAAATCCCTCTCTATTTCACTGGACTTCTCAATACCTCTTTGATTACCACGAGTTATCCTCTAAATAATTTTCAATGACGAGATTTTTCGTTGAAAATGTCAACAAGTATATTCTATGAACTTTTTAAGGTTTAGAAATTCTGTGATAATGGTTTCAAACAAATAATGGATTGATTGTTCTTTGTTTAGCGTTTATATATCTCATGCGTATTCAGGATGAAAACCAATTTTAACAAAACAAGGATTTAAATAGGCTCAGTACATTTGATTTACCCAAATTAATTGCGGGAAATGTAAAAAAGTCATGGCAAAAAGAGAGTATGTTGAATAGGGAAAAAGGATGGTAATGTATCCGTTAATGTGTTTGTATTGCTTATTTTTTCAACTAAATAGATTCAAAAACACGACTAGAACAAAAACCATAGCTACCACAAAGTTTCAGTGTACATCTTGTACGTGTATTGCACGCATTGAAACTTAAAAACAGTTTCACAGAACGAATTCATTATTTACATAATTTGCAATTTGTTTACAATATAGTAAGCGAGTTTCATTATTTTCATTACATCATCTATATATTTCAAATTACTGTTTTTACTTACAGGAATTGATAAAACCTGGAATTTGAATATCTTCTGACTTTTTGAAGTATGGTAAAACATCGTCATAACCCCATCCAGTACAACCTTCTTTTTCCCACTTGTCATAATCATGACGACTTCCTCTAATGTAAAACATTGCATTGATACTGCTAGTACCGCCCAACACCTTACCGCAATGGCCTTTGGTCTTCTAATGACAAAACAACGATGTGTAAATTGTTTTTGTTTATTCATTTGTTTTTTTAAGGTCGCCGTACAGTTAAATATTTAGTCAGTGTAGAACATTATCTATCTAATTGAACTTGAATTTTGAGAGGCGGCAGACACCAAAGACACATAAAAATTGAATAAGTCGTAAACTTGGAACGTAATGGCAAAAAAAAAAAAAATACAACGGAAAGGCAAACAAAAGTCAGCAAACAGTACATAGAAATTGTAGACTTAGCAACACAATGTCCACTAAAATCCGAAAAAGATGTCGTGAATCATGAGAGTATAGAAATATGAATAAGTTTTCAAAGCAATCGCGACGAAGTGGGTTTAAGAATAAAATACAACACGAGACTACAAGTCAATGATACAACCACTAGATGCGTTTATTCTATTGTCTGTTTACTATATCCACTGAAAAACACCTTTGTTCGAAATTAAACAACTATTTTTTTCTGTTTTCTTATCCTTTAATTGGTTTTTTTTTTTTGTAGTTGCTGTTTAATATATGCCAAGTTATTGTAGTATTTTATTTGTTATGTTTTTTTTATCAATCTGGTTTATTTTGTTTTATACAAAATCATTTACGAGTCTTCAGGCATTATTTTGAGTAAAATATATTCGACAAAACCGGACATTTTCTGCACAGTCAACTCTTTTCATTTACGTGTAAACCGTGTAGTCACACAACGTCATCAGTAAAATATACATGTATTCGACAGAAGCAGATTATGACCTCAGTGAAAAACATAAAGATTTACTAGGCAAAATTAAGTCAAAAGTCAGAGAATGAGGACAAACTAATTGAATTTGACGGTTTTCATATTTTTTTCTGATTACTTATTTGTTCGGGGGGATGGGAGGTTATATTTTTCTTTTTGAAGTAAGACAACAACCCGACCAAAGAGGAAAAACAGCCAAAGGCCACCAATGGGTCTTTAACACAGTGAGGAAATCCCGCACCCGGAGGCGGGCTTCAGCTGGCCCCTAATACAAAAATATATATACACGCAGTTACATTTTCAGAAAAAGTGTAGGGCGATTGCAACAAATTTCTAGTTGTTGCAATTGTATACTTCTGAGTTAACGATAATGCAAAATCTGAAATGGTGACTAACGTGCACAGAGCATAAATAAAGAATGTAAATCAGAAATATTCCAAACTCAACCGGATCAAACAAATCAAAGTGATTTCCAATTATAACATGTATAATCAATGAAAGTTGTGGACATGACACTTAATGAAAACTAAGCTAATCAGCTAAACCTTTGATATATGATCGATCTGTATTGACAAATAAGTGTTATATATTTTCAATAAATACAGTTGGGATATGGGTGACCTGTAAATGTCTATGACGTGTTTACAGTATATTTAGTTTAGTTTTTCTGATTTTCTGGTTGTTATGATGCTATCTGATTTACGTATGTTCTGTATCTCCTTTAATACCAAAATGACGTGTCGCAAGAATATATTAAATGAAAATTATTAAACTCTAAAAAAAACCGCAGACAGATTTCATATCGTAAACAGTTCAGTCCAAGATTTCAACAATAGCAAACGACCAATACCGTAAGACGACTTAGGTAGACCAATGGGATTACAGCTTTGACAATATGAAAGAGACAAATAAAGGGCTTGCAATTGATTAAGTTAAAATCAGAAAGCAAAAATATAATCATTACAAAAAGACAGTGACAACCATAGAACTAGCGACTCTTAATTTGACGGAAACACATTGTCAACAACTTTTAGTAGGCTTTTTTATAAACAATGTGTTTTTTTTTTATGTTTGCAATAATTGATAGGTGATACATACAATATGCATTGTCCTCCTTTCGGTTTCTCTTTGTTTTTTTTTTTTACCCTTTGTGATTTCTTCTTAATTCAAATATATGTTAACCTTTATTTATATTTACTCGGACTTAAAACACTTGTACTAATTTATAGACAAAAAATCAGGAATTCATCGAAGGCCTTTTGTAAACAGGTTATCACTAGTAAAGCAATTTTGATCTGAAACGGTAATTTTGATCTGAACAGCTCTTAAAAGACTGAACAATAAATAATTAAGTAATTTTGAGTGTTTCCGTTAATTTTCAGGCTTATCTACTGCGGTAAATTCAGTACTGGTCAGACAATTCGGTTGCAGGCAATTACGATATGTAAAGTCTATGTTCAGACTGTTCAGTAGTTGTTATTTACCTGTACACATCAAACATACCCATATTATTGAAAAGCTACTGAACAGTACTGCATTGACTGCAAGAGAATTGTCTAAACATAAAAGGAACGCTGATACGTTAATCAACAAGATTAACTATTTAGTGAATGTCTAAAATGTGATATTTTGAGGTAATACAATTTATTGACCAGACAGTCTATTCAACTCTGAAATCTAAGAAATATCGGAACACCCATCCCCGTTATATATAATTATATTTCAAACACAACATTATAAGGTATTCTCACCCGGCTACTCTCAGACAAAAAAGAATATTTTTGTGGTACCGTGTCGAAACTCCAATTTTCCTTTGCCCTTAATATTCGTTGCCACTGTAATGGTATTCAGGTAAATTCGTTTTCCAAATCAGATCCTCCAGCTTCCAGTAATAACACATTTGTTCGGTCTTCGGACAACCTTGTTGCAATAATACTACCCGCTGATCCAGCACCAACTGCAAATAAATAGTAGTGAGACATTTACAGAAAGCTGAAAATGATATTGTGTTATTGACCATTGCGCATCCGTACATGAATGAAGGCTACTGTAGTATACCGCTGTTCAAATCAGCAGTATCTTATCAAATGATTGGCGTAGCCTTTTCCATTTATTTTCATATTCTATTGACATCAATTATCAAAATATTGGGTCGATACCTCTGTTGTAGACCATAAGTCCCGGAGGATCCCCGAGAATATAACCATGTTAGTTTATGCTGTTTTTCGTGTCGATTAGATGAGTCTAGTCATTTCCAACTGATTTTCAAAGTTTGTTCTTAGATTGGACTGTAACGCTACTGTCCCGATATAATGGAAGGATAGGGCCCTTTCAAACATGTTCAATCCCGCCACATTGTTTATGTGCTTGTCTCAATCTAGCTAGTGGTTATCGTTGATTTTTGTCTGCCATGACAAATTTGATCATGACGAGGCATTTTAGAGCTTACTATACGGTATTGGTTTCTTCATTGCAGTGGGGCATACGGTGATTTTCATTTGTTCACATCCCCGTCCTTTTAGATTTGATGGATGGATATTTCAATCTGTTTTTGGTTCGGTTCGTGTTGCTCAGTTTTTAGTTTTCTATGTTGTGTTTTGTGTTTTGTAGACTGTTGTTTGTCTTTTTGTATATTTTGTCCTTGTTATCTCATTGCCAATCGATAATATTTTTTTTCTATTTTCAACGTCTACTTCTTATTATAAGATTTTGTTTTGCACAGCGGAAAATACGTTAAACAGTAAGACAGTTAAAACTATACGTATAATGAAAACACATACCTACGATGTAATTATAGTACTTCTTGAAAGGCTGATCAAAGATTCCATCTGGATCTTTTTGTGCTGGCAGTTGTGTTGACAGGAAGTTAAGCAGTGTTGCATTGGAAAAGAGTGCTACCATGGAGGCTCCTAAGAACATTGCTTGAAATATTAAACTTCAATTGTTAAAAGAAAATTTGGTTTGTGTGAAGTATACTTAAGTTTGTTGCTCCATCTAATTAATATACAATAAACAGCTTTCGTCATATAACAGTAAAAAAGAAAGTTGTATTTATTGCTTACAGGTAGTTATGCTCGTGAAGTGTCAAAGAGTTTATAAAGATACTTAAAAATGGAACCTTTTTTATAACAAACAAGGATTTACCAATTTACGTCAACTCTGTCCGAACACCAGAATCTTCCTTTTTTAAAACGTTAAGCTGCGGTATGTATACCAAGTTACGTCGTGATACGTATGGTATAATTAAACATTCTTATTACCAGCTTTGGGAATTACATATGGCAATTGTTATAAATACATGAATCCGATACACATAATTATAATTTATACCTAAACTTATGATTGTTAAGGATGTGCGAGGTAATCAACTGTTCTGTTTAAGGCGATTATTAAAACTTTTTAAATGTTATGGTACTTTATACTGTCCACTTTGAATCGGAATTTTAACGTCATTTGAAAATTCATTTTTATCTCTCAATGCTAGTAAAACCTTTGAATACAAGTTAAAATATTAAGGAATATTTACTTAGTAAAATTAAAATTCACCAAAAAAAAAAGGGGGGGGGCTATTTCCTAAGCGCCTGTGTTACAGACATGATAATCTATGCTTGCGTATGATAACAATGTCACCCAAATATTTCAGTTGGTTATTATAGTCCCTATGTGGTCTATGGCTTCACCTTGGCTTCAAAAAATATTGATACTGCTCCCAATAATTAAACATATATTAGCCGCGGTCTTACAAATTAACCCTGATAACATATATTCTAAAGTTAGGACCATCCTAAGACCATCTTAAGACACCTAAATAGGCGTCCTAAAGTTAGGATGATTCGTATGACTTTTCCTTAGTTAAGATATGTTTGATAAACCCACTTAGGACTACAATACGTCCTAAGATGATCTTAGGACATGTCCTAGTCCTAAAAGCTCTTCGATAAACAGGCCCCACGTCTACTTATATTTTATGACATTAAATGTCAAAATTTCTAAGACTGTCTTCTTGTAAACATGTTATAAAGACTATGCTTTGTGTTGTTGAAAACTACATGTATATGATGGTATTGATACGAGGTTCTTTATTTCTGTATTCTTTAAATTTTTTGGTCATTGGTCGATGCCACTGCTGGAAGAGTTTTTATTCCCCGAGGGTCTCACCAGCCCAGTAGTCAGCACCTCTGTGTTGACATGAATTATCATTGATATGGTCATAATTATAAATGATCTGTTTACAAAACTCTGAATTTTTGAAATATTAAGTCTTTTCTACCTCAGGAATAGATTACCTTAGCTGTATTTGACAAAACTTTTAGGAATGTTTGGTCCTCAAGCCTCTTCAACTTTGTACTTTATTTGGCCTTTTTAAGTTTTTTTTTTATTCGAGCGTCACTTATGAGTCTTTTCTAGACGAAATGCGCGTCTGGCGCAAATACAAAATTTCAATCCTGGTATCTATGATGAGTTTATTTATCTATATCCTCTATATTTTTGTCCCATTTTTCCGTATTGTTTTTTTTTCCCTATTTTTCTGACACATTATTCTCTATTCTGTAAACCCCACTCAGATCTTCTTAGATGACGTTTATTTGTTTTTAGTTGTTGGGTTGATGTCTCATCATAGAAGTATACTCTACAAATTTTTATATTATCATGTTAATAGACATGTTTATATCCGTTGTGTTTATTGTCAGAATTAACCTCAGTCTATGATGAAGTTGTTATCGTAACACTGTATTTACCAAGGATATCAAGAAGTTTACTTTTTGTAGGATCATTTAAAAAAATCAAAATCGACTTTTTTAGATCATTTTTTTTTTAAATATTTGGCTATTTTCTTTCTTTTGCTATAGAGACTTTACAAAATATTGGCACAACATGAAAAATAAAATTTGCTGCTGCCATAAAAGAAATAAATGAAAAATGTGGTAACATAACTATCAACGAATTATTGGATCATAGCCTTAACTGATTCAAATTTATAAAAATATGAGTTGAGGCGCTCTGGTTTTCCTTTTAATCAGATTTTGTGTCGCCTGCTACGAAAGACACTGAATGCGAGACATAGTTATATGAAGCTTTATATTTCAGAGGGTAGATGCTTCATTTGTATCCAGAAGCCTTATGTTACTACATGTAGGTAGAGGCGGATTTATGATAGGTAAGTGGCCCGCCCCATCTTTATGGAGCTTTACATATGATAGATAAATGCATAAACCTTTTACAAGTAACACTTCAAACATTGACAGCTAATACCCCCGCCTCCCCTTTCAAAATCCAGGGTCCACACCTGCTAAGTTTCCGTCTGTCATATCTGTTCATTGTCTTTGATCTCATTTTTCATGGTTCAGCGACTGCTTGAAAATTTTATCTACTTTCTTTTATCATGTGAAATACTCACTTGTTATGAGTAATAGTATAACTATGTTTGGCATATGGGATCCATGCAAAGTTAACGTGTCCGTCAGACAGGGTTCAGACCGATTTCATGGTTCATTGGTAAATGTTACGTTTCATGGTTTTGTATAATAATCAGATGATATAAGTAATCGGTGTTCTATATTTGGTGAATGGAATATTCTTTTAAAAACGGCTGTTTTATGCAATAATGTAACTCATCTGGAATATATTATATGTAATTTATTTCGAATAGAGGCGATAATTACCTTGCCATATTGTAATGACAATTGTTTATTGCTGACAAATATAACATATTGATCACTTGACATTTTTGATACTCGTTGTTTTTTGGTTTTATATTTTTTGTTAAGGGGTTATTTTAAATCAAAATAATGTGTCCGGGTAAGGTTACATGTCCTCCTCCAGACTGTTACATAGTTAAACAGCACGTTAAAACTTTGGCTAAGCGCGTCGGTCTAGTACACAGCAGGGTTTTTTTTATATTATTTTAACGTGTTCTCGTGCTGAATATGCATTTAATTAGCCGCTGGACGTTAAGCAGACATCCATCATCGAGATAAATAGTCTAATTCGGTAAGTCACATTCGTGAAAAGGGAAGGGTATTGTAGTTACGACATAAGAAACATATCCGATATCATCTGTGAAACGGTTATTCCATAATGGTCAACCAACTCGTGATGGCGTCCGTAAAATTTACGAAGGGGTGATTTCAACTTCACCATTTGGAACTCTTGGTTTAATAGCTTGTGAGCAGCAATCCTCTATCAAGGAAATCATGATAGGAAATACAAACACGGGAACATCTTATCAATTGGGAGATATATACTCCGTATGCAGGCGCTGCTAGAATGTTGCTACATAGAAATGGAAAGTTCACAATTGGAAAGCTTAAAATCATCTCTTTTGTCGTAAATTTTTGTTTTCAACCGACCCTCATTGTCAATTTCTAGATATAGTCAAGATATGATGCAAACTTAACTGTATCTGTAGTATCCTTTATCTCTAGTTCGATGGGATAGATTCGTTCAACATAGTCACCAAATTTTACATTATTTAGTGAGAGAACATCATCTATATAGCGGAATGTAAAGTTAAAGGATACTGCTAACTTCTTATCTTACTTCCTAAGAAGTTCCTGTATGAAGTCAGCCTCATAATAATAAAAAAACAAGTCGGCAAGAAGAGGGGCACAATTGGTTCCCATTGGAATTCCGACAGTATGTTGAAAAACACGTTCTCGAAACGTAACAAATATGTTGTCAATCAAGAAATCAAGCATCTTGATAATGTCAGTTTCAGAGAATTTTTTGTTTGAATCAGAGTGATTCTTTACAAAGTAGGATTTATCCCTCCCCAAGACAAGATACTTGTATCTACGTTCGCCTTTCTTTTTAATGAAACAAAGTTATACCAACACTTTCAATTTGTCTTTTAGTTTGGAATGGGGAATACTTGTGTAAAGTGTAGAAAAGTCAAATGATTTAATACTATTGCAAGATAAGAGAGTATTAGATTTTAAGGCATTAGAAAGACTTAATTGTATATTTTGTCAAAAAAATCATTTAACAGGTAAATACGCTAGCATCCTTAAAAAAGATATATAAATAATGACATACTTATAAAATTTCATGCAATCTATTATTAATAATAAATGTTTTGTATTAATAAGAGTTTAATGTCTGACAATTTAAACTGTTTCAGTAAATGTAAATTGTTTTTATTTGCAAGTAAAACATGACACATTTTAGGCATCGAAACTTATTATGAGAGAGAGAGATATATATATATATAGAGAGAGAGAGAGAGAGAGTTTCACTTTAAATTTCGGTGTTCAATACTCTGTCCGCAGGATTTTTGTTTAAATGTTATAGTTATTGAACAAGCAAATCGGTGTATGTCATTTAATCTGCATGGCTCGGGTGACCCTACGTCTGTTTTAACACATGACACCTTCAATTTACATGACCGTTTGGAAAATATGCAGACGATATTCAATCCATGGACTCTGGTAAAGTTCTTTTGTAGGTTAAAGGAATGGAAAATTGTGCACTTAAGTACTAAAAGGTTGGTACCTTTTAAATTATTATTTTTTTTATGTTCAGGCTATTTTCTAAATTGTTATATTATTTGAAGAATTGCGTTTAAACGGCAGATTTGTAATTGTTTTTGTTAAATGTATTCAAAATTCTTATATAAAAACGTGACGATTTAGAAATTGACATATTGTCTAGACACCTGTTTCTTGTTGAAGACTATATGTTCCCCACTAGATGTTCTTATGTTGATTTTGTCGTTTGATTGCTGTCATATTGACGTACAACCAACATCTCCTAAAGTTTGAGTTCCGTTTGATTACTTTTAAATCAGTTTCATAACTGAAAGGGTTATTGTGTATTGATTAATTGCTTTTCTTTCCCTCAAGCCATGAATACACCATGTACACTCAGAGGAAGATTAATCGTTGAGAGATGTAACTAAATTGATAGTACATATTAGTTAACAGAAAAAAAAATTCACTTTTAAGTCTTTAACTTCTCCCCGCGTCCAGCAATATTTCAACTACTTGTTATTTCAAATTTAAAGACATTTCAAATCAAAACGAAGTCTGGTTAATTTGCAACTTATATGCTTTTTCCTGTTTTTGGCACATAATTAAATATGAACCCCATTAAATTCGATCTCAAAATAGTGACGTCACTATAAAGGATTAAATATCTTAAAAAGTCTAAACAAATTCCATTGAGCACAAAACTAATCCAAATCCGATTTCAATTATTTTGTGATTCTAAAATAGGTATTTTTTTTTGGCAGAAATCACAATTATTTATTTATTTATTTTTATCTTAAATGACTTAAAAACACTGATTTAAGATTTACAATGTCCCACAAAATATTATAAAATGTTCCAGTTTAAGAAATACAAAACGCTCTTTTTATTTATATTTTGGTTTACAAAGTTGTTAATTGATAATTAACTTTGTCGTAATTGCTATATCAGTGGCGGATTTAGGGGGCGAACAGAGCGTACGCTTCCCCTTTGATTGAAATATATATCATTTCAAGCATAAATTCATCATTTTTTTTTTTGTATCCTCGCTACACTCGGCGTTATTTCTTCATCTGTATTTACATGCTAGTGAATTAGTCTAAATTTCCATCAAATGTACAGTAATATTCCTTTTTCATCACTTTTTGTTATTTTTAAGATATATATAATATATATATTTATCAAAAATGAAAAAAATGATGAAATATATAAGCGTTGACTATTTTTTATATGACAAGCCCACAGTAGAAATGACCTTTTGATGATCAATTCATTATAAAAAATTAACTATGTCGACAGTGTTCAAGCATCATCGCACACAGGTTTGTTTTATAAGACAGCTTATTAGATAAAAGTGATAGATTACCACGCCTACATTAAAATGATGTCCAATCAAATGCCTTCAGAAACCTATCAATAAAAATATTACTGCAAACATGGAAACGTTAGAGACCTGGTTGTGTATTCGATATTTGAAAAAAAAATGTTAGATAGTTTCTATTTGTTCAACATTAAATTGCGAAGACCGTGTCGTGTAACAACCCTCTCCCTTTTCCCGTTTTCGCCTTCTAATTTTTACACTTTCTTTTTAAATGGAGAAATATAAAATATGACCGTACTGCAGGTTTCTGAATTTTACAAGAATTTTATATAGCAACGTGCGATTCCCGGGAACATCATATTTCCAAGATTTGACAGACCTCTGAAAAAAATTAGATCAAACAATTTTCATCTACGGTGTGCACAAAAAAAAACACCAAATTATATTTACAAATTGAAATAAGATTAAGAAAAGTTTTATATCCGTATTCTTTATCCATTTGCAAAAGATGAAGAATGCTCCTTAAAACTGTAATTTATTAAAAGACAAACAAAAGATAAACTACAAGTTTGTACTACCATCCAGGGAAATGAGTTTTCCTTAAAGTAACTAATCCTTAATTCACAACCGTCCATATACATGCAAATATGCAAAACTCTGGATTAATTTTTTAATATTTTACCTGAGAGATCATAAAATGCATATCTAACAAGAACTTCGATGGCAAAAATGAAACAATGAATAATTTTTTTTTTTTTTTTTTTTTGTAGACGAGTAGCAAATTGAAAAAGGAAATGTTGTTGAAATAGAATTAAAATATAATGCACATCTTTCTAAGTAAAGCAAAAACACGCATATAGAGTTACGTAGATGCAAAAGAATAATAATATTAATAGTCAATTACGACTATTTTATAGGTTAAAGAATAATCAGTCGAACACGACACCGATTCATGATTTCCAATGTACATAATTTAAAACAGGTTTATTTATCTTTTTCTATGGATTGCATTTTAAAGTGCATATGCTGGTTTATGATCGTTGAATGTTCAGCGAACAATAGTACATGATATGCAGGATGATATCAATGGAAAGCAAAAACAAAGAAGTATTTTTTGAAATCAGAGAATTCCTTAAATTCAACATTTAAAACAGTTTTGTTTAAGCAACAGCATGCATATTTTGATTTCTGTTTGGCTGTGCGGGATGTATTAAGTACGCAGTCACGTCCGGTCAAAATGGGAACGTTACATCCGATGCCTCGTGTAGAGAGAGTGTTATGCTCTCTGAACGATAAGAACCCTTGTAACAATTCTTTGAGGGGTCCGTAGGTGGCCTGCTGCAAGGCTACATTACTGTCCCTATCCAATATACCCTCATTATCCTGTGGCAGTCCAAATTTTTAGGAGGTCCCTTTTAAACGACAAGCGGACGAACGTCACAGGACAAAAAGTCACAAATTTGATAGAACAAAAAGTCACAGGACACAAAGTCGCAAATTAATTGTTGACAGATGTTTGAATATATTAGATAAAGATCTTGAAATAATTACTTTTTATCACACTTATATTTTTTACAGTTGTTCAATAGCCTTGATAAGTGAAGATTCATTAAACTTTAATCATGCAAATGATATATTTCTTAGTTTAAACAGTATTTATTAATAAAAAATTACAACAATACAGTAGTACAATGTTACATGAAATTCAAATATGGGATTCGGAAACAAGTTTGGAAAAACTATTATAAATCCGTCTCCCCAAAAAAAAAATAAAAAAATCTATTGAACAAACAATATGACGTGCCATATATTTCTGAGGACCATGACGCCGTTTGGGTACCAAGCTACTTTGACATTTTGTTTTCTAAACAATTATTTGATCATTATTGATTATCTTTAATTAATTTTGTTTTCAAAGTTGGTTTATATATACAATAGTTCAAGAAAAATACAAAAATGTTTTTGTTTTAAATAAGTGTTTTCGTATTCATAGAAAATAATCTCAAAAACTGAATTGTGACTTTTTGTCCTATGCCATTTTGTCCGTGATTTTTTGTCTTTGACTTTTTGTCCTGTGAACTTGTTTTCTACATTCGTTCTAACTTTACTCATAACTAATGCGTACATGTGAAAAAGAAGTAAATATCAATCTCGAATGAGTATGTTGGGTTATTGAACAAAATGTAGGACAGAAAGTCCATGGACAAAAAGTTACAGACAAAAAGTCACGGACAAAAAGTCACAGGACAACAAGGCACAATTCATTTTTTGAGATTATTTTCCAGAAGCACGCTTTATTCATGAGTGAAGTTGGAACATAGGTCAATTTGGCTCGGATTCACAACAATTGTCCTCTGGTAAACATGACCTTTTGTCGACACACGCTGGCCGTATCGGGCTAGAACAAATCAATGCGTATCAATGTCACCTGTGTCTTTTCCTCGACATAAATGTTTAAAAATATGAATAATGGTCACAATTGTAGCGTAATGAACTGCATTTGAACCTAATCTAACTTAATTTCTGTAGAATCAGTTGAACATCTAAGTGGTCATCGATGTTTTATACTTGACACTGGATATTCATTTTACGATCGATACCATACAATCAATGCATTTCTATCAGTCATTCACTTTAGTCAAAGACTTTTGAATGTAACAATATCATGAATATGGTACAAATACATTTAATTTACTTAATTTACATATTTTTTTTATCGAAGTGAAAATGTTATAAACTGCTACCAGTAATTAGTACACGTCTGTTCGTTACGTACGTTATTTCATAGCTTTTTGGTCAATTACTAAAAATCAAGTAAGCGTCTCGTACTGTTTTTAAAATGAAAAGTTAACAATAGTGCTATAAAAAACAAATCTGCTACAAAACAGAAATATAAACCGTACACTAGATTTATAAGTATGTACATTTTCTGTTTATCAATCGGTTCTTAACTTGTGCCATTTTATATTTTTCTATAATATAATTTATTCTTTTATTAGTTTTTGTTAAAAAGACTTGAAGGTAAAAAATGTCAGAGAAGTTTCAAAATCAAATTTTAAAGGTACCTAATGGTAATGATAAGCTGTAAACTAAATTCTTAAAATATAAGATGGAGATGATATGGTTGAATCTGTAGGTTAAGGCGTGATAAGCTGATTCATCGAACTGGGTCTACCGACCTCCCGTCTAGAGTAAAGTAAGGCCCAAAGCAGGAAAAGATGAAGTAAACTACAAAACACAAAAGAAACCCGTCAGAACCCCGGCCCACCGACACGAGTTGCAACTCACGGTAAATGGGTCGGAAAGCCATTATTTATTCGATACATCGGGCAACTC
The DNA here is from genome assembly GCF_021869535.1 of Mytilus californianus. Lineage (NCBI taxonomy): Eukaryota > Metazoa > Mollusca > Bivalvia > Mytilida > Mytilidae > Mytilus > Mytilus californianus. The sequence goes on from NW_026262712.1 coordinate 41,805,207, forward strand.
ATTTGATGTTCGGATCGCTTTAGTCTGGCCTCTACCATTCGAACTGTCAAGCATGGAAGGCCCTACCAAGAGAAAAAGCTCCAGCTGGCATAGCTCTTGAAGTCACTCAGACACGCAAGCCCCCCGACCACGACAAGGGTAGCGATCGACTTGGGGGTCTTTCGGTTAATGAAAAGGGTGACACAAAGAGGATGTATATGTACATGTTTTTTTTTCTTATTGCTTCAAGCCATATGCTATTGTGTAAACAATGCAATATATACAAAGTTTGGTTTCCTACTTATCATACACCTTGGTCCAGTTAACATTTTTCAATAATTTCGAAATGCTTCCTACTGTGTTATTGAAAATGTACTTTTGTTTAATAAAGAGAAGATAAATGTGCTTATCAAATTAAAAGAAAACATTGTAATGTGATTTTGATTTCTTTAGCGGTGTTGTACAGTTCGTGAAGTTCAGAGTGTCAATTGTGAAATTCATTTCTTCTAGCCCTTTAAGTTTCCGTTTTGCTACTACAGCTTGATAGGCAGATTATCCGTTAACTATGCAACTTCGAATATCGTTAACATATTATGAGAATTCTTTAATCACTAAGAAATATTTTGTGACATATTTAGATATATTTCATTTTCAATATGATTCATGAACTCCTTTGAGAATATAGCATGTATTATACAATTGTTTTTCTATTTTTCTTAATATAATAGATACCAATGATAAATAATAAATTGATACCAAGATCTGGTTGATACATTTTCCGTATTATCTTCACAAATAATACATGATGGTCTTGATGAATAGATTCTAGGAATTGATGTTGTTTATCATCTTAATTACGTGTTATAGTGTTCTTTTACTTGTAAATTATTAACGTTTACTGTTTGGTTCATTTTTGGTATTGTCCTTTAGGCGTGTCTCGGTACTTGTACATCCCGCTATTGTGTTTTTGTGCTGTGGTCCTTTTTTGTATTACTGTGTTTCATTTTTGCGTATATGCTTGGTCTATGTGTCATATTTTTTTCTTTGTTGACATATTTGTTTGTTTTTATAGTGATTGAGATTAATGTTGACTGCTGTACCCATATTTTTGACATTTTTACCTATTATGTCGGTCTGTTTTGTTCACACATTGTTGTCAATATAATCGAATTTTATGCAACTATCATACAAGTAAGAGGTTAAGTTAGCTTTAGACCCGGGTTTAATCCACAACTTTTACATGATGGAAATGCCTGTACCAGGTCAGGAATATGACAGTTGTTTACCAATCGTTTGATGTGTTCGAGCTTTTGATTTTGCCAATTGTTAAGGGACTTTTTAGAATAATGCGACTTGCCAATATAGTGAAATATAAAAGATATGGATATGTTGAACCTGCGTAGTCATTGTAAAAACAAATCTAGTATAGAGGTTTGTCATCGAGCCAACGAAGCATTACACGATTTCCTAAGTTAAATATATAAGCTAGGTAATAAGAAGCATAATACATTGTAGCAAAAGTATTAGCGGGTGACAGCACATCATCATAAATGCATTCAGCTATTGTATAAATATATTGCTAAAGTACTTGAAATTTAAAAAAAAAACACATGCATTAATGGTTAATCACCTACCATTTTGTTGCTAGGCTGTTGGTGAGCACAAAGCAATTTTTGTTTTATTTGTATTATTTCATCATTCAAATTTAACAAGTATTTAATCAAATAACCAAGCTGTGTTCATGTTAATTTGTAAGATAAAGCACAATGTATATATGACACAACAACCAACACAGTCTTTGTTTTATTTTCGGAAGTTCATATTTAAAGTTTATCGATACTTTTAATATTTCGTTATTTGAAGAGGGAGCCAAACATGTTCCAATATTGCCTCTTACTCTCGAAATTTAAAGTAACTTTACAGCACCCACACTTTTCAGTTGTTGGTTTCTATCGGTACCTTAGATAAAATACATCGAATACAACTTTGAGTGCATGAGTAAACAACAAAACATTTAACTGAGTAATTCCATAATAATGAAACTATTGTGTAACGGGTGGACAGACGGAAGTGCAATCCAAAATACACATGTATTACAATATCACATTCATAAAACAAAAACGCAATGCATTGTTATTTACGTTTGAATTTGAAATATGGCTGTTTTAATAAAATATGCTGAATTTCAGGGAAAAGATACTAAATTGTTGTTGGCGTTGCTTAAAAATGCAAATATATTTTCTCTTTTTATATCAAAAAAAATGCAACGTCAATTGCAATCAGTCATTACAAATGCCTTTAGATAAGTAATTTTGTATAAAATGTGAATAATTTAAGGATAAATATGCATGAACTTTTGTTTTTGTTCAATAAGGATGCAAACATTTCTTCATTTTAATGGAACTTATTGCGCGCCATTGGATTTTTTTACTTTCTTATATCATAAAGTGTTGTTTTTTCACAAAATTAAATGAATATTAGAGGAAAGATACTTAAATATTGTTCGCATTGTTTAAAATTACCAATATTTCTTCTTTTTATAAAAAAAATTCAGCAATGTTATTTGTAATTAGTTATTCTAAAGGCCTCAAGATAAGTTTTTTTTCATAAGAATTTTAATATAATTAGGATAAAAATACTTAAACTTGTTTGCGTTGAAAAAGAATGCAATAATTTTTATATTTAATTAAATATTATGAACCTCCATTTGATTTAAGTACATTTGTACATCAGGATTGGTTGTTTTTCATAAAATATGCTGAATTTCAGGGAAAAGATACTAAATTTTTGTTGACGTTGCTTAAAAATGCAAATATTTTTTCTTTTATATCAGAAATAATGCAACGTCAATTGCAATCAGTCATTACAAATGCCTTTAGATTAGTAATTTTGTATAAAATGTGAATAATTTAAAGATAAATATGCATGAACTTTTGTTTTTGTTCAATAAGAATGCAATCATTTCTTCATTTTAATGTAATTTATTGCGCGCCATTGGATTTTTTACTTTTTGTAGTTCAGGACTGGTTGTTTTTCATACAATTAAAAGAATATCAGGACAAATATACTAAAATGTTGTTCGCATTGTTTAAAATTACTAGTTTTTCTTCTTTTGATAAAAATAATGCAATGTTATTTGTAACTAGTTATTCAAAAGGCCTCAAGATAAGATTTTTTTTATAAGAATTTTCAAATATAAGATTAATACTTAAATTTTTGTTTGCGATGGATACGAATGCAATAAGTTCTTTATTTTGATAAAAATTATGAACCGTCATTTGATTTCAGTACTTTTTGTACATCAGGATTGGTTGTTTTTAATAAAACATGCTGAATTTCAGGGAAAAGATACTAAATTGTTGTTGGCGTTGTTTTAAAATGCAAATATTTTTTTCTTTTATATCAGAAATAATGCAACGTCAATTGCAATCAGTCAGTAAAAATGTCTTAAGGTAAGTAATTTTGTATAAAATGTGAATAATTTAAGGATAAACCTGCATAAACTTTTGTTTTTCTTCAATAAGAATGCAATCATTTCTTCAATTTAATGGAACTTATTGCGCGCTATTGGATTTTTTACTTTTTTTACAGCATAATGGGTTGTTTTTTACAAACTTAAATGAATATCAGAGGAAATATACTAAAATGTTGTTCGAATTGTTTAAAATTACCAATATTTCTTCTTTTTATACAAAGTTCAGCAATGTTATTTGTAATAAGTTATTTTAAATGCCTCCAGATATTATTCTTTATAAGAATTTTGATATAATTAGGATAAAAATACTTTGAAATATTGAAAATAATACACAGAAATTTGCAATAAATGATCATTTCATTTCATTTGTCAGAGCATTTTCCGAAAATAAAGAATTAACAATCGCGATTAACACCGTTTTAGCACTCTTCGGGTTTAAAAAAAATATATAACCTAAATAAAATTAAAAAACACCATTTTTTTTATAATAATATTTAAATTTAGTTTTATCCGCGTATTCTGTTCTTATTAAATTCTCAAAACTTTGCTGAAAATTTAATAAAAAAATGATGAGCTTGTGTACTTGAACATTTCGTATTTTTTCTATGGCACCATTTTGATTAAATAAAACGAAACTAAGATTCCGTAATTTGTATGAGTTCATCATGCGACGTAGTAGAGTTCAATCTGCCAGAAAGGTCAATCCGTCCGATCCGTCTGATCCGTCCGATCAGTCAAATATTTTTACTATAAGTCTGACGGATTGGTGACGCGAGTTTGACGCGAACTTGACTGATCGGTGACTGATCGATGACCGCTGATTGATTGCTAAAATAGTAACGCCTATGGTTGCAAGTACTGTAATTGAACATTTGACGAAATTAAAGATAGACAATAAATATTTGCACCAACAAATATTTTAACATGTTTAAAGCAAACACAAAGATAAAAGAATTTACCTTATCTAAGAATTCAATTTAGCAGTCGATGCTGTTGTGAAGTTGCCACAGATAATTTTCACCTGTAGAAGATAATTGTATTATATATGCAATTGGTTTAACATTATGGTTAAATAAATCAACAAACATATGCAGGTAAACGGATTATGTAAAACTTGTGTTTTAATTCGTGGGATAACAATCGTAACATATGTAAATAAAACTTCAGTGTGCTTGTAAACTTTAATATAACATTTTGAGGATTTCTTGGTTGCTTCCGAGGCCTTTTACAGCGCACAATACGGTATGGGGTTTTATCCTTGCTGAAGGCCGTACGTTGACCATCAGTATCCTTTGGTCTTTGGTGAATAGTTGTTTCATTGGCTATCATACCAGATCTCCTTATGTTGATACTATAAATGCACATTCGATATAGCATCAAAGAAAAACTATAAAAGTGTTGGTAAACATTCTGTCTTTGAGGCTTACAAACATTTTAGTAATTGGACAAACAAGCCATGCCTGACGTATACAATTCGAAAAATAAGAAGTGTTTTCAAGGTAAAACGACGGAACATCCTTTACTTAATTGAAATTACGAATCAAGGTTTATATTTCTATAGAAATGATGACAGAGTATTATTATTAGATACATAACAACCAGCAAACATAAGGATTACTCATACATGATTGTGTTTTCTTTTTTGTTAGAAACAGCATATAATGAAATGTTTAATGTATAGGTATAGTCAGTCGGGGTGATTTAAATTTGTTTTTTACAATTTGGCAAATTTGGATCAATTTTTCTGCAATTTGAAAGAAAAATAATAAATGATTTTATTTATTAATGAATGATTATCACCGTCATATTCTTAATCATTCAAACATGATTTCAAACATTTTTACATATTACGGAAAATTGAAAGTGCACATGTCTTGAATGTTGTGCACAATAATAGAGCTACATAATACACAACTTTGAGTGCGTGAGTAACATAACAAAAAATGATGGAGTAGCTCCATAATTATGAAACCATTGTGAAACGGGTGAACAGACGGAAGAGCAAACCAAAAGACACATGCATTACATTCATAAAGAGAAACGTAATGTACGGTAATTTACGTTTGAATTTGAAATAATGTAGTTATCCGCAAATTAAACATTCGAGGAACAATTAAGACAAAAATAGATATTTGCAAAAAATAAATGTTGTAACATGTTTAAAGCGCAAAGACAATGATAAAACCAATTACCTTATCTATAGACTCAATTTAGCAGTCGACACTGTTGTGAGGTTGCCACGTATAATTTTCACCTGTAATAGATCAATGTATTTAATATTCAATTTGTTCAACAAACGAACTAGTGAATTCAGGTAAACATATTATGCAATACTGTTTGGGATAACAATCGTATAATATGCAATTAATATGCAAATAACAATCTCAGGGCTTGTAAAATTTAATATAACATGCGTTGGTTTTCGAGGCCTTTTATACTTATTTTAATAATTTCAAAAGTCTGGCAACTGCTTTAATCATAATCTTCTTTAGTTTTATAAATATAGGGTAGATGTGATCACCAAATGGACAATACCAATTGATTGTATCTGGTTTACTTTAATGGCGTTGGTAACAGTTTATAAATTTCAGAGTGCCAATTGTAAAAGTCAGTATTTCATGCATTTTTGAAGTTCTGTGAGTTTCCGTTTTCATATCACAGCTAGGTAGGCAGATTATCAGTGAAAAGTGTGACATCATCTAAATCTCCCCCCTCCACCAAAATAAAAACAACTTTTTTTTTATAAAACATTTTTAAAGTTATGGTTTTACATAATCTTTACGTTCTTCCTTAGTCCGTTTTTCATTTTCCATGATTGGAAAGACTTTAAACACATGTCCAGATCAAGAAAGTGCCATTCAATCGTTGCAATAAGATTGCAGTCACTTTCTCCCCTCATCTTCATATGCTACCTATCAAGAATATGTGCAAATACATATAATGTTTTTTTCGATAACAATAACTAAATAAAATACAAAACATGAATGTGAAAGTACCAACTGAATTTACTATTAATTTCTTCTAACCCTGAATATTTATCAAAGCGCTTTTGTAATAGATATAAGAAGATGTGGCATGAGTGCAATAGTCAGTTTTAGCTATACTGTTTGAGCATTCAATTGCAATTGGATTACAATAATATGTTTTTCATAGAAGCTAGAATATATTTATGATATTCAAATTCAACAAAGACGTCAAGGTAGCTGCATTAATAAAAATGAATTAATTAATCAAAAATGCTGTCTGTAACACATACAACGTTATGTTAAAGCCAACGATTTTAATTTTCGTACCTTTATCGTAAGTACTTTTAGATTAAGGGAGATAACCAAATATATCATACGACAAAACATAACTTTCCGATTTTATTATTCACCTAAGTCCATTGCATTATGCTATATTGAACACGTTGTGTTCCTCCGGTGGATTCGAACGGGATATATTCGTTATTTTGTACATACCATTAAGTATCGGACGTATAATGCATGTGTTATGGGCGCTACTATATATTTCAAATTGGATTATATCCCTTTAAGCAGACAAATTTCAGCAAAAAAAAAATACTAAAATGTAAACTATGTTCCATCATATAATCTATATATATTAAAAGTATCGGAAAAATAGGTGAGGTTTAAATCATGTCGTTGGTATGAACGCCTCAAATAAGATAAGATATGTTCCAATTTCTTGTTTAGTTCATTTGTATCTCAGTATCAATAAGATTAGTGATCTATAACATTTCCTAAGTATGACGTTGTTAAATTACCCCTTTAAATTTTTGCTGACGACCTTGATCCTCCAAAGCTGTATATAGCATGAAAATAAATCATTTACATAAGGGCTTCACGTTCTTTTTTATACACTATTTATTTCTATACAGTTTAATAGTATTGAAAATTACTATCAAAACACTATTGTCGATTTGATGTTACACTGTCAATATATCCTCTAATACGTTTTATTCGAATGTCTGAATGGAAGGCGAATGATTTTTTGTCTTTTCCGCAAGTTACATTATACTAATTTATTCTCAGATAATGAATGTTTCGTATGTATCAAGGAGTCTATATATTATTAATGCATGTAATATATATCAAATTTTACAAATTTGATTTTAAAACCAATAGAAACCTGTATTTGACACATACTATTACTAGATATTTGTACATGTAAGTGCAAAATGAAAGTACACACATATATATATATATATATCCTAAATTAAGGTAAATTGTATGGCTTTCCAAATACCATTTCGATTCTTAACATCACTGAAGATACATTAATTGTCGAAATTTGGATATGTTGAAAAAAAACCTTTGCACCTTTTGTTTGCGGTATACCATCTTTTCCGCAAGTTAATTGTTTTCTGTTTAGTATTAAATTTATAATTAAGATCCATGTATTACATCGGTGTTCTGTTTATTTGGCAATCGCCAAATGGCAGTCAGCAGGGTTAAAGAACATGTGTTGTTCGACCTGTTAGTCAAATGCGTTTTGCTAAAATATACTTTTTCACTTTTTGGGTCTTTTGGAAAATGTTGTTTGTGCTGTATTTAGACCCCTCTAACAAGAAATTTGTTTTGCATGCACACGTATAAAAATTGCGGTTTTTATCCAACGCAATCATAGGTTTGAACGTTGTTTTCAATTTAGACTTATTTATATTTTTTCGTTTGGGCTTGTTTTATATTTGACTTCGGGTTTATATGATCAGTTCATCCTACTTTGACTCCTCAAAATTCAAGAGTCTATCTTAAATTGAGGTACATTGTAGGGCTTTCAAAATATCGTTTCGATTCCTAACATCACTGAAGAGACATTAATTGTCGAAATCCGGATATGGTGTACAAAAACCTTTGCACCTTTTGTTTGCGGTATATTATCTTTTCCGCAAGTTTATTGTTTTCTGTTTAGTATTAAATTTATAATTAAGATCGATTTATTACATCGGTGATCCGTTTTTTTGGCAATCGACAATGGCAGTCAGCAAGGCTAAAGAACATTTGTTGTTCGACCTGTTAGTGAAATGCGTTTTGTTACAATATACTTTTTCACTTTTTTGGTCTTTTGGAAAATGTTGTTTGTGCTGTATTTAGACTCCTCTAACAAGAAATTTGTTTTGTATGCACACGTATTAAAATTGCGGTTTTTATCCAACGCAATCATAGGTTTGAACGTTGTTTTCAAGTTAGACTTGTTTATATGTACAAATATATATAAGCGACTTATATATCCTGTTTTGAATCACATCTGTTTCTGTATACAAGCGTTACACAATGAGCTCGTGCATCAAACGATGGAATTTAATCTTATATAAAATCAGTTATTTCGCACACGTTGATTCATTGTTTAACGAGTTTGAACGTATTGCTCTAAACAAAAACCAACCTCAACCAACCCAAAAATAAGTTTGTTTGCTGCTCTTATTCTTTATAAAATCAGGTTGAGTATGCAGACTTTATAGAAACAGTGATGGCTTTGAAGACTCAAAATTTTGATGCTAAGTATTAATAGTGTTGCTGTGTTCCACAATCAATGTTAATGGCGGAATTGATCTGCTTTAGGTGATTGGTGCCCAGTTACCACCTCTTTTCATTGATGTTTGTCCTGCACTGAATCAAGTTCAGAACATGATAATATTGAAATTGAATAATTTATTTTTTATTCTTTAAAATCTTTATTGCTGAAATAAAAATTAAGCCATGACAAGTTCGAAGTGATCAGACATTTATGGAATTGAATCGAGACATAGAAACTAAGTGTACAGTACGTCATAAGTATAACTTTCTTGTGTTTAACATTTAACGTACGGTTTCTGTTTTGTTTATTCGATATCATATACAATAATTTCGAATCAAACGTTGCTATGAATCTACAGAACGCATATGTAGCGTTTTACCTAACAGTTTAATCAACAGAGCACGCAGAAATGCATTATACTAGATCATTGTATGTGATTAAGAAACAACTTCCTTTTCGGAACAATTCTTAAATTGGTTTGTTTATTGTATAAAAGTATACAATATGCAAGGCCCTAATCGTCACGAATTTAAAACAAGTTGTGACTAGCTTGAATAGAGACAGATAAAGATATTATGCCACAAAAACCAAATTTCCTTAATTAAACAACTACTGACTTAGGTTATTGACTTGGAACAGACACATGAGCATGTGGCGACACTTGGGTTTAATTAGTTATTTCAGATTTCAACACACACCTTCAAATCTCGACCAGTGAAATGATCAAAGGTGTCTAAAAAAACAACAAACATTGGTAAATGAAAAGCACTTCACTCAATAATATCGGTATAAGTATAACACAACAAATTCAACCACTTAGATTCGAGAACCTATTAAAGCAAGCTCTATTATGATAAAACATAGCGCTCTTGAAGTTGTTTCTTTATTAAAACTAGCAAGAAATTTACATAAAGAAACTTTTCGTGAATGAGAACCATATTTTGGACCTTTTTTACCCCAAATTTACTAGTTTGTTCATGAATTTGTATGACAATGTTATGGTAGATATGCAACATAGTATACCTCTTAAAGGTATTTAAAAACTATAGTGCTATTTCAATAACGTTATCTGTCAATATTAGATTTAAGACATTGTTTTAATATTGTCATATAAAAAGTTGATACATGTACGTTAAGGAAGATAAGTTTAAAAAATTAAACAAAAATTATCAAATATATCATATTTTTTTTTAATTGGTGGTATAACACCTATAATACACTGTAGATTACAAAACATAAGTATAACCAGAACAATAGTAGCTTATTATTATGTCTAAACTAGTGGACATTCAATTTAAAATACTGTACACCACAGGACGCCATAATTGGCGCTATATAATTAAGTATATCACTTATCTAAACCTGTACAGTCATTCATATAAACATATTTGTTCCTCTTTTTATGTTGATGAAAAACAAACTAGTCTGAACATAATAAAAAAAATTATATTAATTAGTTCGATCCTTCAATACCATGTGATAGTACGCATATAAGTATGCGAATACTTTCCGTGGATACTTTCATTCCAGCGTGTTAGATAAAATTTACATCATGTGACATTTTCTTTTTTTAATAAAGGGTTTAAAGCTTTTAACAAATACCCCTCTGTTACTCCGTATCAACAACCTTCGATAACAGCAACCAGGAACTATCTCAGGTTTTTCTTATGCCCAACCTTTGGTTGGGATTAGTAAGATTCCCAGGCGTGTATTATATCCATAAATAAGACGTTTTTGTCAATTTACAGTATATGGCAATATTTCCTGGTATATCTATAGGAAGAGTTTGACATTAGGTTACAAATATCTACTTTGTCTTATATTTTCGATTTGTTTTATCTGATGGTTTATTTACGATCGTTTAATCAATTAATCTTATATTATTTTATTATCTCTTGGTCTACCAGCATTACCTTGTGTCTGTCGTCGTCTATTTGTTGTCCGCCTGTCTGTCAGTGGTAAACATTTTGAACCTTTTCTTCTAAACACTAAAGGATATAAATCTAAACTTGACAGAAATGTTACTTGGAATTTTGGATATAAGTATAAGAAGATGTCGTATGATTGTCAATGAGATAACTATCTAGCAGAGACTTAATGCTTTTTTTTTCTTATGAACAACATCTGTCGACGATGTTAAAATTTAGAAGTAAGGGTTTATACCGAATGCCTTTGTTATGATATTGTAATTATAATGTTTATTTGGCTTGGCCTAATTTGCTTTGTGTAGCCTTATAGTTGTTATAATAATGTTATAACTGTGCAGTTTTGAAATCACTGGAAAAAACATAGATACTGATGTAATGAATAGAACTTTCTGTTTGACTTATATAATAATTCCAGAATGATCATAATCTACGATGTGCAATTTTAATTTGTACCGTATTCTAGAAGTTTTCGTTCCATAATTTTCTAGGAGTTTCCCTTCTACGGTGTTCTAGAGGTTTCCGTGACAGCTATATATACCGAAACCGAAATTGGACAGATCAGATATTAATACACTTGGATTCCCAGAGGTTATCTCGAGTTGTTGGATTAACACTTTTATTTACGTTAACTGTATCATACTAGATTGTACATATTCAATTACAGTTAATAGGAGAATTCCGGATAAAGAAAAGACAAAGGATCGGACATATATTTTAACAGTCAACTTTACATTTCAATTTGTATAATATTTCTTGTAAACTTGTGTTTAATAAATCTTGTTAAATCTTATTATTGATGTGTGTCTTTTGTTGGCTACAAATAAAGGTGATTTCTGGCCGTAACAGAAATCGGGCCCTCGTCCGGGATGACGTTACTATCAGATTCACATTTTCTGTATTTATAGAACTGGAGTTAGCCAAGAAAATTCTACAAAACGACTTTTAATGCCGGTAAATTTTTGAAAATGCCAGACTTGGAAGGGTTTGATACCTTAAAGAAAGAGGAATTATTGTTGCTTGCTAAACATCTAAACATTGATTTTGGAGTATCTAGGAGAAAGCAAATAATAAAAAAATTGGTAATAGACAATTCAGTTGACTCAGACATTTTTGGTGAAGAGGCTCTCGAAAATGTTGATGCTATCAAGTTAAAACAGCTTGAATTAGAACAGGAATTGAAAATTAAACCAATTGGAAAAACAAATAGAAAACGAAGTTAAGATAAAACAATTTGAAAAAGAAGAAAGACAGGCACAACTTGAAATGAAGGAAAGGTTAGAGATGGAGCAAATAAAGGAAAGAGAAGATGAATTTAAATTTAGACAGGCAGAACTTGAAATGAAGGAAAGGTTAGAGATGGAGAAAATAAATTTTGAAATGATAAAAAAAGAAAGCAACACTAATGTACAGTCAAAATCAGAACATTTTGATGCAGAAAACAATATAAGTCTAGTTCCCAGATTTTGTGCAAAAAAACAGTTCATAAATGTTTTCCACAATTTGAGAAAATTTAAAATGACCAAAGCCTTATTGGGCTACAATGCTGCAAAGTGTTTTTGAGGGTAAGGCCTCTGAAATTTACTCAGCACTTTCATAAAAAAAAGTTCTGATTATGACACTGTAAAACAGGAAGTTTTGAAAGCTTATGAGCTAGTGCCAGAAGCATATAGACAATAATTTAGGTCTTATAAAAAGTTTGATTCACAAACCTATGTTGAATTTGCTAGTGAAAAAGAAGATCAATTTGATAAATGGCTTACTTCAAAGAAAATATATAACAATTTTGATAATAAAAGAGAATTGATGTTATTAGACGAGTTCAATCAGTGTGTTCATTTAGACTTAAAAACACATTTACATGACAAAACTATTGAGACATCACAAGATGCAGCTTTTATTTCCGATACTTATACCCCTTCTCATAAAAGAAGTTTCAAAGGTAAACATTTAATACTTCGAGCGGAAATTACAAAAATCAAGGTACTGAGCATACTGATAGTAAGCCTGATGCACAGAATAAGAGTCAATCCAGTAATATTATGTCTTATCCAAAATTTGATCCTTTTGAGAAGAAGTCACTGACTTGTGCTTATTGTAAGAAAAGTGGTCGCCTGATGGCTGATTGTTTTAGACTCCAGAAGAAGAATTACAGAGATAATAAAATAAAATAATCAGTTTTCCACGCTTTTCAATTCATGTGTGAAGATTTGATTTGATATTTGATATAAAGTTTATCAATGACAATTTATTGATCAAATTCGAATTTTGTTCCGTTCAGACGATTTTCTGCGGATTTGGCTATTAAACGTGTTTATACAATTCCTTTATCATGTTTATAGTAAAACATTATTCACAAGAAAAACATTTCAACAATTCTATTATCGCTATTTTGCGTATTTTTCCTTTGAACTTTTTGTGATCATTTTTTATACCACGCTACTCGCTGAAGATAGAAAATTATCGTTCGAAACTAAGGGCGCATGTGACGTTGTCAATGTAAACATCAACGACTTCATAGGCACAATAGCGATAAACAAATTATCAATGGAATTTCAAACTGGAGGATGTTTTTCGGCCACATCTGTCGCCCTTCGATGAGATTGTAGCTGAGAAATAACCTCAAGTTTGAAAAACCATCGATAGTATATGAGTATTAATAGGTTTAATGTTCAATATTTGCACCAGGAGATAATATAGGAAATATTACAAATTCCCATTAAGTTAACATTTTATTCCAGTACAATAATTTTTTGCTTGTTCTCTGTATGTTTATAATTTTTTTTTCTCATGGAGTGCAGTTTTAAATAACCTCGTGTATAAATGCAGCGTTGAAGTAAACAATTGGCCCTATAGCTAAGATAGTTACCAACGCGAAACATAAAGTGACAAATATGTATGGTCTTATCAATGACAAAACAACTATAATAAAACGTAGGGTGTCAACACTTCTAATAATAAAAATAAAAAAGATAAGGATAATACCCATGAGCAGATAAGACAGAAACAATGAAAAACAAATAAGTATTTAGCCAAGATACTTGAAAGTCCACTTTTTGTAATAAATCAAGATCTCAATCGTCAAGATGACAAGATAGACTCAATTATACCTCCAGTAAACTGACCGTCTCATCCTGACCAATTCAACTGTTCATATTACAATTTATATTTTGATTTTAAAGTAAAAAAAAGGAAACAAATCCTGTTTAATTGTGGTGTAATCGATCTGATCTAACTTGCAATTTCAACATTGATAATTCCATTCCACGTCCTTGATGATGTTTTTAACTTCAAGTTTTAAAGACGCTCCTAGAATGGTACTACAAGGAAATATTTGTTGTCGCAAAGTTTTGGTCTCAACCAACCCTCATTATCAATTTTTAAATGTAAGTCAATATATGAGGCAATCTTAAATGTACATGTGGCATCTATTGATGTGATTACACTTGTATTCAAATTTGTCAACCATTACGTTAAATCACACAAGGTCCCGTAAAATTTGACATAACAATTAAACAAATTTACGTCACAATTAAAAAGTGATTGCTGCTTGACGTCAGAAGGTTATTCGGAGCAGATCTAAGGTCATTCAGAGACAACATTCAGCTAAATGCCAAAAGTTTATTGTTTGTTTTAAGTTCATTGAATAGATGCGTTTATTATAGTTACAAAACTTAATTGAGAAGACCTGTGTATGTATGGCGCTTTTTTGCTACTAAATTGAATTAATCATTGTGACCTAAAGCTAGCTGGAAAAGTGAAGTTTACTATCCTCATTTTTCATAATTTAGTTTGAATAGTCTTGGGTAGAATTTGAGCGTTCAACGTTCATAACTAATAGATGTAAATTAGTTTGCTTTTGGAATACTTCTTGCAACTTGACTATTGTAAGAGCGGCTCAAACATGTAAAAGCTTGTTAATTTATATTCTAATTTATTGTAGATGCTTGTTCAATGATAAACGACATCACAATTCAATCTTGTAGTAAGGTTGCTGTCTCCTCAACACGTTTTACTTATCCATTCCTATGTAACATTCCGTTTATTGACGTCACTTTGAATGAAGCTTAATATATACTATCATGTCACAAAATGCTGTTTTGATGAATATAACAACGATAATCATAGTATATAAAATAAAACACACTTTCTTTACGATTATCAACAACAAAACGCCATTTTCCCAGTGTAGTAAAATTGAGAATGGAAAGGGTAATTTTTCAAAGATACAACAACCCGACCAAAGAACAGAAAACAGCCCAAGGCCACCAATGGGCCGTCAACACAGCAAGAAAATCCCGCATTCGGAGGCGGGCTTCAGCTGGCCCCTAAACAATAATGTATACTAGCTCAGCGAAAATGGACGTCACACTAAACTCCGAAACATATAAATGAACCAAAATAAAAAAAAATATATACAAGACTAACAAAGGCCAGAGGTTCCTGACTTGGTACAGGTGTAAAAATGCGGCATGTTTTGAAAGATCTCAACCCGCCCCCTATAACTCTAGGCAAAGTGGAATAAAAAAAACCACACACAGCAATACGCGCAGTAAAACTCAGTTTAAAAGGAGTCAGAGTGCGATGTTACAATAGGTAACAGAAGAAACTCAGCAAAATAACAATGATCAACATAAATTAACAAAGGACTATAGCAGTTACTGACATGCCAGCTTCAGACCTCAATTTAACTGATTGATATGAAAATCAAGCACGATGCCTCCCGTTAGGGGTTCAGTATCATACCATCATAAAATGTATGAGAAGAACATAGCCGACAATTAGGTTTAAAATAAATGTGTGTATTTCCGATGCAAAAACCCTTTCAGTAAATCAATATTAATTACGAAAAATGCCATCTTTAATGACCTGACAACAGTATCGTAACTTTATCCCATCTGAATAAATCTGTTCAAGGGTCTGGTTAGCTTTTGAGGTCAGTGACGACATTGTTGTGCTTTGTATAGAATATTATTATAAAAGATGGGAATTAAAATACCTGAACGAATACGATGTCTGCACGTTGATTTATATTGACGAATGATGTCCTTGTACTGATGATAAAATTTAGTAAATGTTTTGACCAGTTTGTGATATCTAAACCCTAGTGTAATGATTTGTCAGTAATACAGATATTTCGTTTGTTCAAATCAAATACATTGTTTTATACTCGAGCGAATCAAACAAGTTGAGATATATAAACACCATAAGATGGTTCCAAAGGAACGTCACTATCTCAAAATGGATTATTAACATTATCAAATGAAAAATCATCTCTTTTATCGTAATTTTTAGTATTAAGCTTCCCGTAAAAGAAATAGAAATCAAGATCCAAGAAAGGACAGTGTTCATTGTTAGTATAAGCTTTATTTAAAGTCATTCCAGCAAGATCAATCTCTTTGTAGTGTATATACTAAGGTCGTCATTATTGAGAGCCAATATTTCATCAAAATATCTAAAAGTGTATCAGATGTAGT
Source organism: Mytilus californianus (assembly GCF_021869535.1). Taxonomy (NCBI): domain Eukaryota; kingdom Metazoa; phylum Mollusca; class Bivalvia; order Mytilida; family Mytilidae; genus Mytilus; species Mytilus californianus. The sequence goes on from NW_026262712.1 coordinate 41,821,583, forward strand.
TTCGATGGGTCTTTGCTGTTTTGAGTCATGAATTGTGACTCGTAACAAATTTACATACATGTCAACATGAAAATTGAATCGACCCGTTCTTCTCGCCATTTTGACCGTCAGATGACGTTTCTCATTTCCAATAATCTGAATTAAACTTCATACATGTGTTGTCTGCATGTCATAATCCTATCCGATGGTGCAATCTAAAATTAGAAACATGAAGAAATATGTAAATATTAAGGAAGAACAAATATGTAAATATTAAGGAAGAACAAATATGTAAATATGAAAGAAAAAGATCAGAACATAAAGAATGTACAGAAATGTTTGATATAAGAATAAGGAGATGTGGTTTTGAATGCGAATGTGACAACTATCCACCAGAGTGTGCATGACGTTGATGTAACAACTGTAGATACGTGACCATGTCAGGTGTGAATTGGGGGGTACAAATCTCCAGCATCTTTAAGATTCTTATTGCAAATAATAGTAAGGGATTCGTAGGTTGCCTGTTATAAGGCAAAAAATCAAACCTTATCCATGATTATATCCGCCTATCATCCCGATACATCCATTATGTAGAGCCAAATTGTTTCTGTTATTTTCCACAATATTCATAAACTGTTTTGGCGTATGCAAAATGTTAAAATTAAGAGCTACTACGTATTGTGTTGTCGTCTTGCAAAGATGTATGATATTTGATAATTAAAGTTGAAATGTACCTTTTAATAACAATACGATTTACAATGCGTTCCATATCTAATTCATTTACGTGTTGCATTGATCAAAAATACTTTATGATTTTCCCGGTAAGTAAAATATCAATAAACAACATGCTGATTTGCAATGTGTTGCATACATATTTCTATTTTCGTGTTGTTTTAATCAAATGTACGTTATGCTCTTCCCAGGAATGAATATGGATTTCTAAAAGGCCAATGAAATTTCTATAACTATTGTTACCTTCTTCCGTATTTGCAGATAATTATTATTTTGCTGTAACAATGTTAAAAAACCTTCTTCCGTGTTTGCAGATAATTAGTATTTTGCTGTAATAATGTTAAACTAACTGTTTTCTTCTGTATGTTGGAAGATTGTTTAACGTTGCATCATCTGACACAGAAACTGTTTACACGTAAGTACAGGTATTAATACAATCATTTGCTTAACATATATTAATTTAACCACCACCATAATTTGCGAATTCATTTATTTACACTCAAGTATGCCTTTAATTTTAAAATGTGTATTTAATTGATAATCTGCTTTCTCCATGTTGAAAGGTTCACAATTGTACCTCGGCGAATATAATATGTCTACTTTCATTGCAAAATTTTTAATATTAAAGTAAACATTATTTGCATTTTATTATTAAATTCCCGGTTTTTGTTGGGATTCGTGTTGCTCAGTCTTTAGTTTTCCATTTGTGTTTTGTGTACTGTTGTTTGTCTTTTGGTTTTTTCTCTGTTTTTGCCTTGACGTTGTCAGTTTATTTTCTACTTATGACGTTAAATGTCTCTTTGGTATCTTTCGCATCGCTGTCTTTGAGGGGTCCGTAGGTGGCCTGTTCCTATCCAATAACCCCCATTTTCCAGTAGCAGTTGAATTATCCCCAACTGTTAAGCCTGGCCTCTATAATAGTAACATATTTAGATTTGTTCGTTCGAGGCAGATCTATAAAAAAAGAAACGTTCGAAAGCAGCCATTTTGATGCACGCAAATAGGTTCTGAGACTGAACAGTTTTATTGGTTTTAGTTAAAATACAAATGACTTTACAAATTATGCATTATTGGAAATGGATTTTGCCATTGAAACAGCATTACATAACAACATTTATCATGCTTTAGTCATCTGTACTTCTGATACATCATTTAATTGTAATGATATGACGTGTATATTTTTTAATTAACCTGCTCACCACTAATAAGAATATTAAAAAAAAAATGACTTATGAGTTTGAATGTCCCTTTGGTATCATTTGCCTCTCTTTTCAATGGGTGATTGCACTATTGTTTTATGTTCATTAAGAAAACTATTTATTGTTGGGTAATTGGTCATGTTTGTAAGAGTTATAAACATATGGGAACGGATGAATCTTTGCTGATATAAAAGAAGTTGAATAAAATTTAAATTTGGAATCCTGAATGTTACAATATAGCAACCAACTAGTACTTTGTGAATTAAAAAAAAAAACAATTGATTTTTTCGTCTTTATACATGTTATAGTAACACGTATTTTTGAGGTGAGGGTATTACGTATCCTGTTGATATGATCATTCATTGTATACAAGAGGACACCATTCCAAATCACATTTTACATGTACAAGGTTTTTTCGTTTCTTTCGTTGTTTAAAAACTTTTTTTCTTTGTCCGAAAGGTCGTTGTGATTAAACCCCAGTAATGTTTCATATAACGTTTCGTTTGTTAATGAAATTTAATGTTAAATTAAACTTGTATCTACTAAAGTAATAAATATTAAATTAGGTCGGCTTTGTAGTTTAAAATATAACGTAAATATAATGTAAACTCCATTCTTTGAACCAACCAACGCGCATCATTATTTACGTTTGCTTTCTTCACCTCTCATGTCATAATAATTAGGTCAATAATTTTAAGGCTATTAATCAGATTATATTTAAACGAGCCTATACTTGGTAGATAAATATAGAATAATGGTATTTTTGTTTTTGGTACCGACGTTATCAGCAACAATATCGAGCGAGCCCACTAGGGCGGGTTGATATTCGAGCGGATGAAGTTGGTATACAAAAATAAAATGCCATTATTCTCTTTATCACCAATATCTTAACTGTATGTGTTTTTTTTTTCTTTTTATTGTGAATATGAAATAAAATGAAATAGTAAGTAAAGGTTGCACTTTGTACATCTGTTACACAAACCCTGCCTCTTTTAAGGAGATATATAATATTCATAGATATTCTGTTTTGTTTACCTACTGGTTCACGGATATGATCTCTATGTTTCATCTCGTAGAGACATAACTTGGAAATGTATCCAGTATAAATACACATAAATAGCGGCTAAATTGAATTATGAGGAAGACCCAAAGTGAAAGGAGGACTATGTAGTGCATATGCACTTTCCATTCTACAATATAATTGTTTACGAAACTTCATAGTAAACGTGGCAGTTTTAGCCGTAAAAAGAGTTCCTATGGGAAATTGCAATGTCATATTGGTTGAAAAGATAATATGAAGAATTTCAACAAGTCTGGTTTATCTTCAGAGGTTTTAATGAAATTAACTCAAATAGTTTAAATATTTCATGAAGATTGAGCAAATCCTGGGCCTTTAATATAACCACTCAGCATATATTCACAGTTTACAGTGTGCATAGTTCACCTTAAGCCCTGAATTCATAATACATGCATATATGTAATTTAAATTGTTAAGAAGTGCTTATATTTACTCGTTGTAGTCGTTGAAACTCATAGATCCTTGATGAACATTGTTGATGGGATGTTTTTGGTCCTGTGGAAAACCCATAAGTAGGCCATAACACCTGAATGTGATTTTTTTGTGACCGTGGTATAAAAAAAACAAGCTACATATACAAAAAATTTCTCTATAAAACTAACAGTTGTGTGTTCTATACTAGAAAAATACTAAATATTCCGTATTCACAGAAACAGCAGAGTTATTTTTGCAAATTTGAGGTCCCAGTGGCAAAAATCAGAGAAAAATCTCCAATCTCATTGTGATAAAACAGATAATCTAACCTGTAAAGGCTATGATTTTGTTATAAAAAGGTCTTTTTACAGAAAACAATAAGCTTGTTTTGAAGTTATGCACAAAACAGATTTTAGCAGTCAGTTCTATAACTTTTGCAAATATCGCTTTGTTTAAACATTTCTAGTTCCTTCATTGACAAAATTGTGTTAGATATATGGTAGGAGATGATATTATTGTGACAAGATTTCTAAACTGACCATTTGAGGGAAAAATGTGAACTTTTATAGATATATGGGCATACAGTAAGATGTGGACTGGAGACAGAGGCAGGATTGCATACATTATATGATCGTAAATGTTGGAATGGTTAACTATTGATATATAAATGATAGTATTCTGAAATGCTTTCAATATGGTATCAAAGTAGTTTCATACAGGTTCTAGGCATTGCATGTCCGAAAAATGCACGTAGGGTAATCTGACAATAATTAAAGTCTTGATTTCAAATTCAAAAAGTGTTCATCAAGAGTTTTCTATTTGAATAAATGTAAGTATAGACTGCACTTTGTAAATACAGCTGTTTCACAAACCACGCCTCTTTTGGGGAGATATACAATATTCATAGATATTTTGGTTTTTCTACCTACTGGTTTTCGGATATTGTCTCTATGTTTCATCTCGTAGAGACATAACTTGGAAATGTTATCAGTATAAATACACATGGAAAGCTGCTAAATTGAATTCTGAGGAAAACCCAAAGTGAAAAGAAGGGTAGTACAGAATTTTAGTATAAGTTTAAACTCTTAGAAGTTCGTGGCATATACATGTTGAAAAAATGCTGCACAGCCCTATATTTTAACCTTTAAAACAATAGTAGTGCATATGAACTTTTTAGGATATATTTTTTTTACGGAACTTCATAGTCACAGTTTTAGCCGTAAAGGGAGTTCCTATGGGAAAGTGTTTTTTCTATATTTACAGAAGTGCAACATTAAACTATTTGTATGCGTTCAAAAACGTTGTGATGATTGCATGAATTCTATTGATAAATTGACTCTGATGGACATGAAAACACGACGTTGCTGCACTGCCACATGATGTAATTGCCTTATATTTTCGAGCAACAGGTCCTGTCCATGATCTGGAAAATATTTGGCAGTGAGATCAAAGAAAACATGTACCAATTGCCGATAATCACATTGACTTATCATCTAATAAAAAGTTACTATGTATATAAACAAACCTTTTGATTATCCGATTAAGTTGTCAATTATTAACGTGGTAAAGACATTTTATCTCGGTGGAGATTTTTGACAGGTCTAAAATGTTCCACGTAACGGACAACAATGACATTGTTTATTATATACAAGTCAAGCGAATATTATTAACGGAATTTCAACGTCGGGAACGCATAAATATTTCGACTGGTGCGGAATTTTAAAGACAAATGGTGGCTAAATATTACATACAATACAGTATGTTAAAAAATTGCTGGAAAATGAATAGGTGATATTGACACTGCATGAAAGTATTAGTTTAAGGAAACAATAAACTACTTGAAAATCAGTCTTAATTTCCGAGTTTATTTTTTTTCTGGAAGTTTATAGGTCAAGTAAACGCAATGTTTAAGAGTAGTTTACAAATAGTTTACTGGATGCAGTAAGTTCATGAATTGACACCTGATTTACTGTCCAGTAATTTTCAAATTTAACAAAGTTTAATAGACATACAACTTCAAATTTAATGTAGAGCAAACCTGTATAACATGATTTACTAAAAATTAAAGTCAAAGATATTCCAAACAGAAAGCTGTTTACTGTGGTTTTAAATCTGATTTAACCTCGAGTTGCAAAATTTAATACAACAATAAACTTTCATTTAATGCAAATTGAAATCAGATTCAACTCCAAGTTTAAAGATTTAATGTGTGATATAACTTGATTTACTTCAAATTTAAACTCATTTTGACTCCATATACTATAATCAAATCTGTGTAATATCCGTGTTTGTTGCACCAAATATATGTCAATTGATCTGCATATTCACCACAGTAAACAGTATATATTTGCAGTTTTCATCCATATATCACCAGTTACAGTTCTTACAAACTCTATTATAATGCATGACATATTTGTTTATGCAAAAGTTCTTCATTATTACAAACAAAAGCAAAATTGTGCACCCTATGTTGCCTCAACCAATAATTCGAATCAAAGACTCATGATTGCCTCAAAATATGAGATAATTACAGTGAGAGGAGCAACTGGAAATGTCATTAAAAAGCTGTCTATAATGGAGAATTAGCTTAACTAAGGCGAAATCCCGAATAAAAAAAAAACAATTGTCTAGAGTCTTAACTAAATTTATTTATTATTTTCAATTTACAAATACATGACATATGAAAGAACTAACATTTCTTTCTACAATAATTTGAAAAAAAACCATCTGCATACATATCGAATCATAAAACTCTAATTTTGTGTATTTTTGATTGTTTTTGTTATTGCTGTTTTAAGGAACAATTAAACATACATAAAACGTAACATTTAATTTTATCATCTTCATGATGTAAAAGGACTGAGCATTTAAATATAATAAACATTACGATTTTTGAAGAATCCTTTTGTTGTGGTTGTTTCCATTGTATGACCTAATTGATTCTAATTGCAACTAACAACTGTTTTAATAGAAAGATTTATTTCCCTTTGAATACAAAAGTTCGAGCTGAATAATGAAATAATTTGGAGGGTTTAACACGCGCACCTAATTATATGCAACCCCCTTCTTATAAAAGTAAAAAAAAATCAAGATCTTCGTACTTATTTTTTATAATAATCTTAATAATTATGAACGTATAAACCTTTAAGTTAAAACAAAAACCTTCTGAATATCCCGCTGCTGTACCGTAGATATTTTTTTTTCATTATAACGCCCGTTATCCCATAGTGAAAAAAGCCTCGATTTTTTCATGTTGTTTATTCTCTTCTTTGTTTTATTTTTATTTTTTGTAATTGCTATTTTTTCTCTCTTAAACATTTATATATTCAAAATATCCATCTAATCACTTTTCAACTGACATAACTTGTAATAAGTGTAATACATTCGTTTATATTATTTTTGTAACGTTTGAATAAGGTTTGAATTAAAGCAACATTCTATGTCTGCTCTTTGAACATACCTTTATTTCCCTTCATATTAAACTTTAAAAATTTCTTCAATTTTTTAAAGATACGAAAAATATTCTTATTTTAACAAGAGTTGTTTCCCTTTCATTGCTTACTGTTTTAAATCAATTGTAAAAAAAATCACATAATAAATTAGATCCTAGTGTTTAAAATATATATTTGATTATGCTCGCGTGGACACAAATGAGCAACATACACAATGAAGAGTTTCACCACTAAGACAAGGATTTTTAATGTAAAACCAGCTGTTGTATACATGCATTGTATGATTGCTTACATCAGGATACCAGATACAATTTACTGCTATATAGCTTTTTCATGTTAATATTGTATAATTACGCAAAAAAGAAATATTTAAAATATTGAAACTTGATATATACGAAGTTTCTTACTATTTCGAAGAATTTCCATTTTGTCTTAAAAAATTTACTACTGTGTGCAAATAAAATACACTGCTTGTTTCCGCGGTATCACTTATATATTAAATAAAAACAACAAGGTTTTCCATCTAGACATGACAATTCTATAAAATGATAATTGTTTACATTTATTTTCCGTGATGTTAGGTTTCAAATCAAAAAGGTAATAATTTTGTTTTGCAAATGACATGTGTATTGTTCTTGTTATTTGTAGATAGTTTTGCCTATTGCGACAGTACTGTTGTTTCAAGAAGCACTTAATATTTACTATTTTTTATCAAAACATCCTCCTACGAACCGCTTGTTGTTGTTGAAGACGGTATGCTGACATCCGACATGAAGGTGCATTTTTTGTCTTTCTGTTCGCATCTATTTGATTTCGTGATGACTGAAAAGTTTAATCAATGACTTTTACTATCTAAACACCCATTCATGTCCTGGCACGACTTCTGGTTTTTTCCTTGAGGAAACTGCCCCAACCTTTCGCCTATTATGCTGCCGTCTGCTTCTCTTGGTTAGTTTTCCATCATGTTTTTGGTCTAGTTTTTTGACTAATTTGTCAAAATCGTCAGACCTCCAAGGCAGAGGTCTGACGATAAACGATCCTTCGTCTTCTGAATCTGTTTGTTCAAAAGACATATACTGCATCTCCATACTTTGCATGACTGTTTCTTTTTGTTCCTTTGGAATACTGGATTTTTCTTTTAATGCCTTTTTTCTGTTGTTTAATTTCTAACAAAATAAAATAAAGCTCAAATGAAAATTCCTTTAATTTCATTTTGAATACATACAGATAGATTCTATATATGCCGTAATAACTCTCTTTCAATATAGATATTATTATTATCATTATTTTTATAAACAATAACGTCCAGCAAAAAGCAATCTAAAGTTTTTTTTTTGTGAAAAAGCGCCGTATTTTCTATTTTGATTTTTAGATGTTACGTAGACATTCTTTTTCACTAATCTGCAAAATGATGTAAGTACTAGTATGTGATCATATATCTGACGTCGTTAGAAATAGTCACCATTTTATTGTAGCGTCACAATAGGAAATCAGCAAAAAGCAAAAAGCAAAAAGAAAATGAATTAATTAAGTTAAAAGGGGTCCCTATTTTAGAGTGATATAACTATATAATAACAAATAAAGCTCCTGTCTAAATCCGCTTCTGTAATTTATGGACTGTATGTAGTTTACTGAAAATTACAACTGAGGTATCAGAAATCTTTATACCACTGCTTTTTTTTTGGAACTAATACAGATTCAAGAAACAGGTTTTTTTTTCCAAATTGTTTACCATAATAAAAAAGAAAACAGTTCTTACTCTTCTCATTTTGCTGTACACAGCCATTTTCTTGTTATGTTCTTCTTGTTTACCAGTCTCTTCTCTTCGTTTCTTTGCTTTGAACGATTCAAAATTTGTCTTTATTCCTTCTACAAAACAAAACATCTACTTAATGCAATTTAAAATAATAATTAAACATGCAATTGCTTTTCTCGAATTGAGACCAAACCGTGTCATTTGGTAGTCCATGGTAGAATGTTTTGATGTGATATGATCGAAATCAAAATGGATCTATTAAAGTTACATGATATTATGCATTTGCTAGTAAGTGATTCGTTAACATAAAACTTATTTATAATATGGAAATTATATAGCGTTTCAAAATATTACTGAAAGTGTCTGCTTATTAAATTTTTGTACTACAAACCTCTAACAACACCCTCCACTTCGTCAGGATATTGGCCTTTTACGAATTCAATGATGAATCCGGACATCTCTTTGTTCTCTGCTGAATTATATCTGAAAAAAATAATTTGAAAAATAATCTTACTGTAAATCATAGCTGACCAAAGGAGATCATTCCTTAAACAAGAGTGTAACAAATGTCGGTAAAATTATCAATGTGTGCTAAAATGTTGTTTGAATCTGAATAGAAATATGATTACTAAATACACTTATATCTCTTGCAAACTTTTCACTTGAAATGACTTAAAAGTTAAGATTTATACTCGAATTAGAATTATGATAAAAGATTAAAAGTAGTCGTATGATCAAAATTAAATCTGTTTCAATGTCGTAAATCACAAGTAATCGAACATATTTCCGAAAACCGTATTGTTTAATGATGAATGTGGACATACATAACGAATTAAATAACATCAATTAATTGAATGTAGATAAGCCATGCGATTTTTTAATTTCCAACGAAATTTCAAAATCATTTAATTTCATATACATACTTAAGAATACTGCCAGCTTCGTTCTTTGTTTTCCAGATGAAATCCTTTTCAGTAATACCCTGCTGGTAACCATCCCTTATTGATTGCTGAAAGGGAAAAGATACGCTCTTAGGCATTTGAAATGAATTTAAATTGCATGCTCAAATAAAAAACTGAGAACTGAAGTAATGCATATGTGTAGAAAGTCGCAAATTATACAAAATGTAATATATATATTGTTAACTTCACGACTTCATTAATATTACGTTCTAATAAACACGACAACATGTATTCAAAGTTTGGAAAATGTCCCAGTTTTTGTACAATTAATACACAAATTGTAAGTGTTCAATATGTATGCAAATCTTTTGCCGACAACAATCATGGTCAACACTTAGCTTTGTAATCCGTTAACAAATAAAAATAAATGACATTGAATTTTAAGTTCGCAAACTTAGTGCATATTGTTATGTTGCACTACATAAAAATGAAGATTGTATAAGCTATCCCCTCCTACATGCACAATGAATAATTACTTACTGCAATTTGTGCAGGGACGTTAATCTTTTGGCTTCCTTTTTTTGGTTCATTTGTTTTTGAGTGTAGCAATTGAATCAAAATATCCACTTTCTTTTCAACATTACTTTGGTTTTCTTGCACTTTTACCAGTTGTCTTTTCATTTGGATGACTTCATTTGTTAAAGTGTCAATCTAAACGAAATAAAAATAACTAAATCATTTGAAAAACATGAATTACAAAACTCAATGAAGTTTATCATTTAGAAAACTAAATAGATACGTCATCCAGAATATATACTGTATGTACCTAAAAAAAAACACTAAATGTATGAGAGTCACTGACTTTTTACAAGTTGTGTTTATAACAGATTAAAAGCATAACATATACATTATTATCTATTTATCTAAATTAATCAACAGTTTTAAGATTAATTGTGTGAATAAACATTTATATATACGCAGGTGTTTACTCTCTTTTATAATTGAACAACATTGAATAATTGTAACAAATAACTTGGGCGATATTACACTTCAAGCATTTTCATTAATGTTTGAATTTTAATTTCCCATGGAAATATTCTTTTGGTATTTTCTGCCTCTCTTTGGTATATTTTTATATTTATGTAAAATTTGAAAAATTATTATAACTGGTTTGAAGATTTTTTGTCCTGTCTAGAATGAAATCTAGATGATTTACATGAGATAAAGAGATATGAATATGTATAACTGTCGTATACAAATAATCCGTGTTCAAAAATCTGAATAAAAGGACAAATCCGTGCAGTCCTTGAAAATGATAGTCTTTTGATTCCATCAAGGAAGTTACTTAAGGTTCTCATATAACCTCCTTGATTCCATATAGTCACGATACCCATCCTCTATAAACAGGCTCCTATTGATTCTCAACATATAACCACTTATGAATGTTATATAATACAGTATATATAATGACGTGAATATATGACAGCATTCATTATTCGGATTCGGACAAAGATATAAGTGCTACCACAGCTTCAAAATTGATCCTCAAGAAATCAGAAAACCAGAAAGAAGAAAACCGAGTTGATACCTGTTACAGATCCAAGTTGAATTACCGTTTCATTCAGAAGATTCTATTTTAGTAAGTATAGTTATTTCAACAGGAACAGGAATATATATGGTTCAGGGGTGGGGATCTCGACCGTTAACAAGTTCTCAAAAGGGGGTGATCCCCAGGAGACTCGCCCTTTATTTCATTTGATTTGGTTTTTGTTCCATACAAGAATATATATGGTTAAAAGATGGGGATCTTGACCGTTTACAAGTTCTCAATCAGGAGGGGGAGGTAGTGACCCCCAGGGGACGCGCCTTTTATTTTATTTGATTTGTTTAATTGTCCCATACATAAAATTCATATGGTTTCGGGATGGGGATCTCGGCCGTTTACTTGTTCTCAAACAGGAGGGGGGCTGAGAGTGACCCCAGGGGACGCGCCTTTTATTTCATTTGATTTGTTTTATTGTCCCATACAAGAATATATATGGTTTAGGGGTGGGGATCTCGACCGTTCACAAGTTCTCAAACAGAAGGGGTTGGGGGTGACCCCGGGGACTCCCCCAATATTTCATTTGGTTTGTTTTATTGTCCCATACAAGAATATATATGGTTTATGGGTGGGGATCTCGACCGTTTACATGATAAAAGCACATTCTGATATTGAAGGGGGTGGGGTGACCCACAGGGACTCACCATATTTGTTTCATTGTCCTGTGATCATTACTGGAGAATGCGTGTGTCTATCACTTACTGTTTTCAAGTTAAAGTCATTTGAAAATTAAAAAAAAAATCCATAGGGTTCTATAGTAAACATCACATATTTTAATTGAAATATATGGTAAAATTGTAGAACATTTTCAGTTGTTGCCGCAGTTTTAATTTTACAATATTAATAGATAAAGAATACGAATAAGTATTTCCGATTAGCGGCTTTTGCCTCCGTTTTGGTTTGAAATTGACCAAACAACTTTAGTTATAGCTACATGTACATGTAGCTACGCATTGAAAACCCAATTAACGGATTGATATTGTATAACTATTGATTTTGCAACAGTTCATTTAGACAACATGGTAATAGTGCGAATGATTGGTCTTTATTTTCATTTAAATATTTATCTTATTTTGAAAATAATGAACATGTGTGTACAATAATAATCAGAGACGATGATAGAAAGGACCAAGAAGCGTGTTAACAAAGAAATACAAGTAGTTTTACTGAAAATAGAAAACTACGGTAAAAAAATCGGATTGAAGTGTACGCTATTGCTTTTTATTTATTCATTTATATGATATGCCTCTTTTTTTTTGGTTAGTATTTTTAAATTAAAGGACATTCTTGATGGGGTAAAACATTGTTTCAAAAATCATTAATTAATTTCATTTATTTTTTATCAACCAAAAATTGAAAGTTCATAATTATTAAAACGGAAAAAAGAACAGCTAACCGACAAAATTTAGATCATAAAAGAATAAGGATATTTAACACCTAAACATACCAGTGGCGGATCCAGGGAGGGAGTTCCGGGGGTTGGAACCCCCCTTTTTTACGGTCAATGCATTTGAATGGGGACATGCAGTTGGAAGACTCCCTTTATCCTGGGTTGGGACCCCCCCCCCCCCCCCCCTTTTAAAAATGGCTGGATCCGCCCCTGCATAAGTTATCATTTACTTTTCAAAGATAATAAAGAAATAAATTGTTTTAAGATGTTTAATCTTTAATGCTTTTTTATTTATTCATTAATCGATAGAATCATAATATAAGAGATTCTCAGAAATTATATCTATTTGTCAATTGTCCGACAGATGCTTTCATTTTTTTTCTTAAATCTGATAGTGTATTTATCTGTCGGGCTTTTCAATATAGTTTTATAAGAATTCTTCGACTGTTTGTTAATGTCTGTGTCCTTTGGTCTCTTGTGGAGAGTTATCTCATTGACAATCCTACCACATCTTCTTTTTGATAACCTATTTCTAAGCGTACAGGGCAAGTTGAAAAAGAAATTTCGTTTCTTTTTATCTTCGTGGAATTATTTTCTGAGCAGATTCAATTACCAGGATGGCGCCACACCATCTTAAATCAATAAAGTAGATAAATATATACTTTCATTCACTATATACTTGATTTGTCCAGATTTCAAATATCAGTATTGTTAATTTGAATTTAGCCGCAAAACGTATTAATGACCATTTCATCCTGTATTTTTTCACACCGTTGGTTTAGATATCAGGCAGTGATTAAAACCGTTGAAGATATGAAAATTTGAGAAAAAAATATAAAGGAACATCGTTAACCTAAAAACAAAATTATGTTGGCAGTTAAGATATGTATCTTTAGGGTACGTCGAATAAATCCAATTTGGTTAATAATGATGTCTTGCTGTGTGCAATTTCATTTTCAAAACATTCGTCTTTGGTTTTCTGTTGGCCGTTTTATGCAAACAATTAATAGACACATCATCTAGCCGATAGCTGAGGTAACTGCCATCAAACATATATTAGTTACATTTGCAAACTAAAGATGACATATGATATACAAATTTATACGATTACGAAAGTTTTATTTTGATTCGGCTATTTTTAAATTTAACTTAAATAAACATTTTTCGTAGCCAATAAGATGGTTTTCAAGAGGAAAAACTTCTAACTATATTCATTCTGTGAAATAATAGATTATTTGCCAATTTTCTATGTTGTACTGAAAAATGCCTCTAAAATTGGTTTTCAAAGGTTATAAAAATAACCACCAGTAATGCAAGTCTAAGATAGCAATTCATAATGTTCAGCATTTGTTCTCTCTTTCAAATAAACCCAACATCAAGTAAATCCCTCGCACGTTGGTTTACTTTTGTCTTTATTTTATTGGTAACAGGAACGTACGTTAATGAAATATCCTATCCTGTTACTTTTTTGTCTATCCTGTTACCGATAGCAGTATTGCACCTGCAAATGCTAAATTGCGAAGATTAAGACGCTATAACCTTTAGATGTGTTCAAACAACGAAACGTTTCATTAAGTGTGCAACTATATGTTGTTATAAACTTTTTAAAGACGTTTCTGTTTACTATTGTCTATCCTGTTACTGTAACCATAGCAACCATAGTAACAGCCTTCATTTTTGAATGCTGTTGTGAAAAAAACTACTCCCTTTGATGAAGTGATAATGTTTTTATGTTGTGATTTTGGTTTCCGACACGTTATTGCACTTTTTGCAAGTATAATATTGGTGTAATTAATCAATATGTTGGTAACAGCTTAGACATGACAAAAAGTACCCACTTTTTTTTTTTTCACTAAATGTTTCGAAATTTCTTTTCTCTACATTGTTATACAAGAAACGTGCTGTGTTAAATGTTTAGGTTACTTTGCGCTTTTGAAATCAACACTGACTAGTTCAATATTCATAGGGAGAAAACTTTAACGGCTGATTTAAGTAGTGGTCACAGGATGGACATGAACTTCATGTACGCTGATTGAATATAGTTTGTATAAAAAAATGTTACATATAATAATAATGACGTTACGATTTTTCGTTAGATTTATTATTTACGTTCTAAAAAAGTCCCTTTGACATGTATCAAGAAGATCAGAAAATAGGAAAAAAATCATTTGAAATGTGTTACTCGGACACTGTACGTACATAAATTACGCAAACATCGGACTTAAATATATTTTGATCTTATCAAAATAGATCTAAATCGTGTTTATTATTAATGTTCTTACTCATAAGTCCTACAAACTTTCATCTAAACACTTACAACTGCATTTTCCATTAGAAATAAAAAAATTTAGCATGGGTGTACTGAAAATTCTTTTGAAAATGACCAATATACAGCTTTAGTAATGAAGGGCTTTCATGGTAAATGCGGCATCACTGTTAATTAAAGAAAACGACATTAAAAATAGCGTATTTTTAAAACAAAAGATACACGAAAGAACATTTGTCCCGGAAATGTGAAATTTTGAAGTAGGTGTGAAAAAAACCATATTTGAACCTTTAAAGGAAAAAGTTTGTTACCCACAAAAAAATCTTGAATTTAAAGATATTTTTTTCAATGTGTGTTATGATGGTCACGTGTCTTACACTGTTCTAACAAAAATCGTTGGAAATTAGGGCAGGGTACTTTTGTTTTAGCCCTCCCCCTTTTGTTCCTGTAATTTCTTATTGTTTTTGTTTTCTTATAATTTCATTTATCTTTCTTGCGTTTTTCTGTTTTATACGAAAATAAATATACTAGAAATAACTTGTATTTGCAATTTTCTATCATTCCAAGTTTACTATCAACTCTGTCACTGATATGCATGTATACTATCCTATTATCAGTGACTTCTGTGGATAGTAAACTTGGAATTGATAGATATTTCTAGTATTTTTATGTCTCATATAAACTCCTTGATATAACACACTAAAAAATGCGAAAATAATTGAAGTTAACAGATTTTTTTTAAACAAATTTCAGGAAAAAATGGGCGGGCTAAAAAAAAAGGGTCCTGTCCCCAAGTATCTTTGACAAAATCGTGTCCGTTGTTAGCAGACAGATAGACATAATTAAACCATAACATATTACAATCAGTAAACACTTCATTGTGGGAATTTTCATCGATATTTAAAGTTTTTAATTACCTTGTTTTCTGATCCTGTAGTCTGATCTTTTCTTGATATGTCTGTGACAGGTGTAGGTGACCTGCTAGAACGAACTTCTCCAGATAAAGGTGTTCTTAGGAAAGTCGGAATGATTGTCCTGCTGGAACATGGTGTACTTGCCAAATTGGTTGAGGTACGAGAATTCATTCGAACGGACGGAGTACTAGAACGACTGACTGATACTCTACTGCATTCCAAAACACTGTCATTTACCGATGACATGGACTCATCGGGCATATCCTCTGGTCCGCCACATACTCCTGTCATATTATCACTGGTTGTTGTTTCCACTCTTTGTCTTTTGCTGCTGTTTTCATCTTCACCAGATGAATAGTATCGTAGATGAAGGCTTTCATCTTCAATAGACACATTTTCGATCATATCAAGTTCATCATCACTAGATAGTAAAGATGAATAATCCATCACGATTTATAACTACAATACAACTTTTTTTAAGAAATACAAGGATCTAGACTATTAAACTGGCTATCTATAAATGAAGGACAGACTTTCTATACCCAAGTAATATTATTTAGGGTGTGTGTTTTTATATATATACATGATCATCTTGACAAGGTTGCATAAACAAAGTAAATAACTGTTAGTTAATTCTGAACTTCCGTGCCCAGAAGTTGTCATGACAAAGGAAGCACTATATTGGCATGTAGAGTACTTCCATACCCAGACGTTAAAGGTGAGGTTATAGAAGAACATTTGTCCACAAATGACCATGCAATTATGTGCATTGATAACGGGATACGATAAGAAACGGATCGTCATAGATTGATACATTAAAAAAATAAACCACGAAAACCCCTAAATATTATAGCTATAGATCGTGAAAATTGGGATACTGGGGCCGTGTCAACGAAGCTTTCATAGGACTTTGACGTGTCTTAGGGTGTTCGTAGGGCACGTCTTAGTACTAAGTCAGTTTAACGAGAGTCTCCTAAGATAAAATATTACAAATTTGCTCCTAAAGTTTGGATATATCAATAGGTGTCTTAGGATGGTCTTGGGATAAACCTAAAATTTGAGATGTCCTAAGACGAAATAAAACAACACACACATCGCCCCCTTCAGTCAGTACTTAGAGAAATAATCTTTCTGTAATTACTATTCCATGTCTTCTCCTTAATATCATTCTTCGTTATACTTGATAGGTTGCTGTTTGCTGAACAAAGTTCCCCTGGGTCTATTTATATCGCCAATAATAATTTCCTTTTATTTCAACAGGATAAAATACTAGTTTATAATAAGCTCATCACCATATACAAATATATATTACAAACATAAAGTATAAACTTGAATAATAAAAATACCAATACAAATATTAAACTATCATATACTGCTATTAGAATAAACAAACTATTCTTCAATATAATAGTTTATGTTTTTTAAAGATTCAAATGTCTTACATTGTTTAAAATTTGTTGACAAATTGCTTTAATAAAATACTTCCAAATCTATCAACAATTTAGGTGCATGTATAGTATTCTGTGTTAGTTTTTGGAACACAAAGTATGTTTAAGAAATTTCCCTTTAGCTAAAGAACTAATCTGATACACATAATCTATAAATACATCGGTTCTAAATACATTGAGATATTCCGGAGTCATTTGGTGAAGTACTTTTCGAACTAAAATAATAAAATAAATACAAAATAGTATGAAATGGGCATCCATCGCATCTCTCTCAACAGTGTGTTTGACGATGTCATGTTATTTCGCTCATTTTAATTAATTCGTACTGCCCCTTTTTTAAGCTTTAATATAAAACGCCTATAAACCACACATCCCAAATAGCCTGCTATGACGCGACACTTTTTTAGTGTTCCTGCTATTGATAGTCATCCTAAGATGCATTACTTTTATATTATCAAATATAAAAATTATGTATAAATGTATTGATATATTTAGATTAAAATTCTTCATCAATTTGTATTATGCAGATCTGCTAGCATCATGGGTAAAATTGTATAAAAGTTTTAGCACAACGGCTAGTTTCTAGGCTTCATTAGTCAAATAGCAAGATCATTACCCAATTAACAACTTATTGATATATCATTTTGTCAACATTCACTTGTTTATGTGTCTTCACAGCAGGAGTTGTCTTATTACTGATAAGAAAATGACCAGCTTCTGACTTTTGAATTTACAAACACAGAATATACAAGTTTTTGTTTGCAAATTTTTTTGTTGAGTATCTTATTTTAACTTTAAAGAAATAAGGAATGTGACTGATTTTTACAAATTGATTTTTTTTATTATTAAAAAATAAAGTAGATATCAGTGAATCAATGTTTACGTACAGCAAGCCGTAGGCACTTGTCTCTGAATAATATGTTTACAAATTTTATACTATTAAATGAGAAGTCCTCATTTTGTGTGTCGCTTCTCTTCCTTCCACGATAAATTAATCAATATGCCTCTGTGTCCTATAGGTACCATGCATAGTAGCATTTGTCATCCTCGCTAATGATTATTTAGTAAGGGTTATTTTGGGAGAAAAACGAAAATAAAGGCGTCCGAATATTGTTTCCGTCATCGGACGGACTTTTAGTCATGGACAAGACTTCCGTTTAGGACTGTCTTTTAAAAGTACACATAATTTTCAAAAGTACTTGGGACCAGGACAATTATTTTCGCGTTTTTCTGTATACTATGATCATACATATTCTATAAATAAAGTGTCTTTGCTATTACTATCAATTCCAAGTTTATTATCCGTGGCTGTCACTGATATATTATATAGAGTCTCTATAATGACTATATCGCCTATGATACTAAACTTGGAATTGATAGTAAATAGCAAATACACTTTATTTATATATGTATGTTCATAGTTCATAGACTTAAGAAAAACAGGGGAGGGTTAAAAAAAAATGTCATGTCTCCAAGTACCCATTACTTTTGATACCTTTCCTGAAATTATCCAGTCATAAAATCTTTTACAAAAAATTCATCCTCCAACAGTTAACGTACTTTCAACCACGTTCTAAATGCCCGCGATTTCGATGGTGTGTTCTAGTATATATTTATATTAAATATTTAAAGGTATATACTAGTAGATAGGTGCCTGTGTCGCAAGCGTATTTTGGAAATTTATTCTGTTGACAACTGTGGCCAACTCTGATATTTGCTATGCTAAATTGTATACAATCGGAGAAAATAAACAAAACCTATAACCTATATTTTCCATAACACATCGTTTTCTTGGAATAAAAGGAGACACGGGTATGTTCTGTGTAGAAAAAAGGGAAATGTGAAGAAAACGTATTGTTTTCCATGAATGAAAGAAGATGTGAAATATACAGTACATGGCCATAAGGATTCGTCACCTACAATTTGTTGCTATATATATTTCATATATATGTATACGGTTTTTTTTTCTTCATACAAATAATGAGGGACTATTTCTGGTTTGATTGTAATCAACTTGGTAACAATAGACGCAAAACTGTTTTTTTTTTGGTATTTGGTGAATTTGTTGTGAAGCGTTAACTATCAACTTCTGCTGATATATAATTTGCTGTATATTCTTACCAAATTAAATTAAAAAAACACACTTATTCGCGTCAATAGAAAACAAAAATATCTGAAGAAAAAATTATGACCAAATAAACAAATACACTTCAGACAATCCTGCGCTTTTCAACACATGGTTTGTGAAAATACAACTGTAAAGCCGTCAAAACGTTGTTTTAAATAAAATACTTATAATATTTATATTCACTGACCAATGTATTTGTGTTTGAGAAAGCCAGAACTAATAAAAATATAAAAGCATTGGAGAGAATGAGGTATGGGATAAATGCAATAGGAATTTTAACGTTCTTCCTCCCCGGACACCAGCAATTGTTGAACTACCATATAGCCATTGTTTAACTGTACTCACATCAAAGTTCACGGTATTGCATGTATAGTAAATTTACTTTCTTTCTATTTTTTTTCTATACTTATTTAGAATTTATAAAAAGATGAATAGAAGACTAGTATGAAGTTTTGAGCTCAAACTTTTGCGAATTATATACTTTTTTGGAATTTTTCTATTCTTTTCAGTCAATACATTTTTTATTTTTTTTTACTATAGAACAGATTTAGCGTTATATGCTTTTATACCGATTAGACTTTGTGTAAAAGGATGAAAAAATCTCGTGTTAAACTTATAAATATTATCAGAAGTCCATTACTCGAGCCCTAGTAATGGACTTCTGATATCATTAATTGGAACAATATATAAGTATATTTATCTTGTGCTGTGACACACGCTTAAACGAAATTCTTTGAAAACTGATTGGTTGATTGTTGATGTTTAACGCCACTTTCAGCAATCTTTGTTATGGAAGGAGAAGAAGACGTCTATTTCCATAAAATGGCTTACAAAGAGCATATTACGAAATAAGACATTATTCTAGACACCGGAATGCACAGAGAAAGCAACAGACGTTCGTCAGGAAACTGACACTGGCAATACTAGTAAATTAGTATCGAAAAATTGAGGACACTAACATTGTGACATTTAGGTAGACAACCTTGCAATGCATCGATATTTGATACTAGTCGAAAAAAATATTATTGAAAGCGTAGAATATTGTCTTTTTTATTTGGAATTTATAATACTGGCTTCATTTCTCCATTCTAAAATGCATTACACATTATTTTTCATTGTTTTCCGGAATTTCTAAAGTAACACGTTGGTTAGTTTTGAGACGGGAGATCTTTGGGGATTCATATACTCAGTATTTTAATGCTATATTTTTTATAATAATATGGTTTTCCGGGGATCCTTTCTGATTCTACAACAAATCAAATAATATTTGATCAATTGGCAGTTCAAGCTTTTTCAAAACACACCACTAATTTTTAAAAGAATCCTTATTTCAAGAAGTTTCTACAAATTTCGAAAAAAAAAACAGAAAGAAAAAGGTTGTGGGTAGTAATTACCCAGACATGACATAGTACACTGCTTAAACTTGTTTTATAGTTTTATAACAAAGATATATAAGGAATTAAATCTTATATCTAAAAGTTCACAGAATCATATTTTTATGTCACTTTCAATTATTCATTTCTCTAACTAATTATTTGAAATAAGTTCTTAAAATCAGATATCTGAATCCTAATATTACATTCCAAACACACATGTTGGTTTCCTGGCACAAATTTCACTCAATACAGATCTCCGAAGTAGTGCTCTAATACAAATTTGAATGATTCACGTGTCTGCTTTAATTTACTTTTATCTATCGTCAATAGTCCAATTACCACGGTAACAGATAAAAGTTTCATTCTCAGTCATAAAACTTACTTATCTCTAACAGCAGGTTGTAATATATTAAATGAATTAATTAACAAGAATAGATTGTGTGATCTGATATCGTCTAAATTTAAGGATGAAATCTAAGGTTTATCCCAGCATGGAAGCATCATATTATCATTTGACTTCCATGGTGACCGTCCCAGCTTAAGACAGTTTAACCTTGATCTAGTTGAAATGTCTTCTTCTCCTTTATGCATCTTCATCTGACCGCAATAAATGCCATTGTTTTATAATTGTTTTTTCATATATAATTTTATGTACATACCTAATTGTAAGATTTATAATTTGATATTAAAACTAAAGGAATATGTTTTTTTTCCCTTCATATTCTTTGTTGCAAATTATAAACGAAAATCAAATAATGACTGAAACGTAAAACAGATTAACGTAGATAGTTTTATATAAGATATGCATACAAGTATTTTTGCAAAAGTGAAATAAGACTTCTAGCATAATTAAGAAATTAAGATACCTGTTCCTGCGAAAATGATATATTTTGAAGATAAAATTATGCGCAAATGCAAAAAAAAAAAATCGACACAATAGGACAGCAGTCATTTAGCCAGTGTTTATATTATACTTTCAGTCCAACTTAAGTGTATCTACTTTATAATAAGTATAAAATGCAATGCTTAGAAAGATAGACAGTCCGAAATATCGCCAATGTTTAGATAAAATATATATATTTATATACTAGTAATTATAGATTTGTATATCATGTGTTGCTATTTATAGGCACTTATGTACTAGTAATTAAATGTAGTTTTTTTTTCTTTTTACAGACAAGACATGCCACCAAAGCACAAACTATCTATCGGTCATGAGTATTTCAAGAAAAAGAAAAGAAGGAAAATGTGTCCAGGGTGTGGAGGAGAATTTGTCGATAGGCATTTTGAAAACCATAAAGTTGAATATTTCTGGGACAACAAATGGGAGTGTGGCAAGTCAAAAAAATCAAAACGAGAAGAAAACAGCAACCAAGAAGTGCCGCCAGAACACACTATACCTGGAATGCACCAAAGGGACCATTGTGAAGAACCAAGCACCTCTGGCATTCAGCAACCTTGGGCTCATACGCAATCAATGATGGAAGTGAAACGCAAGTTCAAAGATCACTTACGAAGCCTCAGTGGAAATGAAACCTATCCAGAATCTGACAATGAGGATGAAGAATTTTGGTCAAATGTAACTTTAAACGATATTGATATGGATATTGAAAATGAAAACATTCACGAAAGCCAAGAGAAAAAACAGCAGACGGACTTTGATACAGCAAAAACAGAGATGATCAAGTCAACGGTTGCAATATTTCAGTCAATTTGCATTTTTCTTTGCTGTTGGCAATCATTTTATATAATTCCAGATACTGCCTTAAGTAGCATTTTGTCGTTTTTATCCACAGCATTTCAACATCTTTCTGCTGAAAATATTGCACTTACAGGTGTTGCATCAATATTTCCCTGTTCAGTTTATATGTTGTACAAGAATCTCGGCATGAAAAAGGACAATTTTTCGAAATACGTTATATGTAAGAAATGTTTCACTTTGTACAACTATGAAGACTGTATTATACTGATTGAAGGAGAAACGTCTTCAAAGAAATGTTCGAAGATAATGTTTCCAAACCATCGACAAATTGCTAGACGAAATCAATGTGGTGAACCATTACTGAAATCAGTGAAACTAAAGAGCGGAGACATAAAACTATATCCGTATAAGACCTACTGTTACAAATCTGTGAAAGAATCACTCTCTACAATGGTGAAACAAAAAAACTTCGAAGATAAGTGTGAAGAATGGAGACAAAGACGACAGGAACCAGGAGTTATGACAGACGTGTATGACGGAAAAATTTGGAAAGAGTTTGGGGAAGACAAAAAACAACACTTTTTGAAAACCGAGAGAAATTACGGTCTGATGTTAAATCTTGACTGGTTTCAACCATTCGAGCATGTTCGATATTCTGTTGGCGTCATCTATGCTGTTGTGTTGAATCTGCCACGAGAAGAACGATTCAAACTGAAAAATGTGTTTCTAGTTGGCATTATTCCCGACATGTCTGGCGAACCATCAGTCCAAACATTTATTAAACCATTTGTCGAAGAAATGAAAATTGCTTGGAGTACCGGGTTTTCTATGCGATCACACAACAATCCGAAGAAAGATGCAACTTTTAAATTAGCATGCCTTTGTGTTGGATGTGATATACCTGGTACGAGAAAATTATGTGGTTTTTTAGGGCACGGTGCAACACTTGGGTGCTCCAAATGCACGAAGAAGTTCCCTGGAGAAGTCGGGAAAAAAATTATGGAGGCTTTGAGGTACTCAATTGGAGATCTCGCTCTTTACCTGATCATCTTCATAACCTCGAGAGAATTAAAGAAGCTACAACAAAAACAGATAAAGAAAACATGGAGAGTCAATTCGGCATTAGATATTCACCTTTATGCGAACTTGATTACTTTGATCCAATTCGTATGTCTGTCATTGATCCAATGCACAATTTATACCAAGGAACCGCAAAAAAGATGATTAAACTTTGGTCAGAACTTAAAATTTTAGAAAGTGACAAATTAAAAATTATTGAAAAGCGTGTTGACTCTGTTTCTGTTGCAGCTAATATCGGCAGCCTTCCCAGAAAAATAGCTACATCATTTGGAGGTTTCACAGCTGATCAATGGAAAAACTGGACAAATGTCTTTTCTATATTTGCATTAAAAGGTGTCATACCATCTGAAGACTTTGAAGTGTGGCGGAAATTTGTTCTTGCCAGTCGGTGCATCACAACAAAAACAATAACCAATGTAGATATACTGAAGTACGAAAAACTAATTTTGGAGTTTTGCTCCGGATTTGAGCGGATCTATGGGGATACAAAAGTAACTCCAAACATGCATCTTCATTACCACATGGCAGATTGTATTCGAGATTACGGACCTGTTTACTCTTTTTGGCTATTCAGCTTTGAAAGATACAATGGTCATCTTGGATCGTTACCTAACAATAGCAGATCAATTGAACTTCAAATCATGCGACGTTTTCTTCGAGATTCATTCGTTAATTGCCTACAAGTACCATCTGAATACAAAGAAACATTGGACAAAGCGCTCTTTCTAAAAGAACCAACTGCAGTTTCGGTAGATGTGCAAACCGATGAAGACGTTTCATGGATTATGTATATGGGAAAGAAAAATGCCCCAATTGGTGATCAACAATGGACCAACATCAAACCATATAGAATACAAAAATCAATGGTTGACAGTCTTTCATCAGGCGAACATGCTGTATTAAAACAAATGTACAAGATGTTGTATCCGGGAAGAGAAGATATGGTTATCCCGATGTCCAGCAGAAGATGCAACTCACTCTTTCTTGGGAATGAGGTATTAGGTTCGTGGGATTCTAGGCAGAGGAGATCATCATATATTATGGCATACTGGAATGATTTCGATGGGAGAATAATGCAAGACGCTGAAAGTGTTGTTCTGACTCCAGGAATTGTACAAAAGTATATCCTCCACAACTTGATCGTCGAAGGCAATAATCAGATCCACTTGTTAGCCAAAGTAAACTGGTTTACGCCTCTACCAGCTCCATTACGATATCACTGTGGAGAACCTATCGAAGCTTGGAATAGTGAACTTATTGACACGTTTGGTCCATCAGCTTTCATACCCGTACAGAGATTTTACTGTAGATTTGTTCAGGCAGACGGGTTTATATCTAATAAGACAGTTTCCTTTGTTTGTCCTCTTAATAATGGACTAAATGTTTGATAACCTTTGATGTCATAAATTTTTACGCGAGTAACAAGATTTTGCAGATGCTATTTTTAATTACTTTATAGTTTATAATTGGCAAACACTTTATGTAAACAAAATTCCACGCGTGTATCATGTATTAAAATAAAATTACTCTCTAAATACATGGGCCGATATGCAAAAAACACTCAAGTTAAGATATCCATGCGTAGTACTAATTTATCGTAGGACGTGTAGAAAAATCCGTCCGTTCGGAACAAAACTCGAGCAGTTTAACCCTGATCGTTTAAGATGTCTGCACGTTGATTTTATTTACAGTCAGATAGCCGAATTATAATTACTATCATTCATATATTTTGGGTATATTCGATAAATATTTACTGTTAAAAATATCTAATTTCCCGCTTTTCTAGAAACGAGGTTTAGGTGTTTCCTATGAAGTTTGACAGGGGTCGTTTTAATGAAGCGTCTGGTAAATAAATGTGTTTAGACACTCTTACAGATTTTAAAACGCTTTTAACTAGTTTACGATTGTGTTATGCACAGTGTTGTGGTGTATTGTTTAAATTCAAATCATTATTTATTCATCTAGACCTCTTGAATGATTTTTCTAGTATATATCTTTGTTAACTCTTTGTGAATTAGTTTTATGAATGAAGCGGAATTTTTATTTATCAATTGTTTTCCAATCTTTTAAACACATTATTTTTACTGAATAAAAGGACGTTTACTTTGATGGGTTTTACATATAATCTTAATATTCATTTTCAAAAATCCTCCTTCTCCAATTCCGTCTCAATTGTCCCTTTGAGTTGAGTATACAAGGATTCTAGATTAATTTGAAAAAAATCGCCCCTTCCGAACATCCTAAGTTTGTCCCATATCAGGAAACTCAAATGTATAAATGAAAGAAGCATTAAACGAAAAAGCATGCTATAAATACATGCGACCAAAGATAAATATCTAAAGATAACAACGACGATTGATTTGATTTGATTTTGATTTTTGGTGTTTTAACGCCACTTTAAAGCACCGCTTTTGGGCTATTTCGTGGCGGCCAGTTTTTATTGGTGGAGGAAGCCGGAGTGCCCGGTGAAAACCACCGACCTTCGATAGGAAAACTGACAATCCTAGTCAATTAAGATTTGGAGTCGAGTGCACCCGTACGAGCGGGGTTCGAACTCACAACATCAGTGTTGACTGGCTAGTGATCACAGTAGTAACTACTTAGACCACTCGGCCACCGAGGCCCCTCAACTACGATTGACAACGGCTCACAAAACGTAAGACAAGCTATATATGTCTTTCTATGTCTGTCACGTGTCTTTCTGTGTTGTGATGTTACACTATTGTTTCAGAATAGGTTCGAAGGTTTGTACCTATCAAAACGTTTAAACCCCCTGCATTTGTTTGCACCTGACCTACTGACCTAAGTCAGGAATCTGATGTCGTTTGTTGAAACGGTTTATAAGTGTTTCTCGTTTCTCGTTTTTTAAATAGATTAGACCGTTGGTTTTCCCGTTTGAATGGTTTTACACTAGTCATTTTTATAGCTTGCTGTTCGGTGTGAGCCAAGGCCCCGTGTTGAAGACCGTACTTTGACCTATAATGGTTTGATTTTACTAATTGTGACTTGGATGGAGAGATGTCTCATTGGAAATCATACCACATCTTCTTATATATATGCTCTATGGTTGGGTTGTTGTCCCTTTGACACATTCCCCATTGCCATTCTCAATTTTATTTCATGTGAAAGGTGTGAGTGTTTTGTATCAAATTGAAGAAATTGCATATAACCATTGATGATTTCCATTAAAGAAACTCACAAAATGATTGATTTTATACCTTTTGAAAGTTATCAATGAACTGAAAATACTCAATGGAAATGTCTCAATATCAGTTTTATTCAGAAAATATCTTTTCATGCGAGATAGAGATAACAGGCCAAAACAATTACAGAAAATAATATATATATATATACATGTATATTAAAGTCAATTTCATAGGCAATCAAGAAACACAATCTTATAATTTTGAATTGTTAAAATATGTATAAGCTTGAAATATGAAGACATTAGTATTGTTTAACTTATTCAGGAAAAGATACCAGCAATGTAAACATGACCTCTCTGCCGTACATTGAAATAGTTTTTTTCCTACCTTTTTATGCCCCACCTACGATAGTAGAGGGGCATTATGTTTTCTGGTCTGTGCGTCCGTACGTTCGTTCGTTCGTTCGTCCGTCCGTCCGTCTGTACCGCTTCAGGTTAAAGTTTTTGGTCAAGGTAGTTTTTGATGTTGAAGTTGAAGTCCAATCAATTTGAAACTTAGTACACATGTTCCCCATGATATAATCTTTCTAATTTTAATGCAAAATTAAGTTTTGATAGTGCGAAGTTCAGGTTAAAGTTTTTGGTTAAAGTTTTTGGTTAAAGTTTTTGGTCAAGGTAGTTTTTGATGAAGTTGATAACCAATCAACTTGAAACTTAGTACTCATGTTCCCTATGATATGATCTTTCTTATTTGAATGCCAAATTAAAGTTTTGACCCCAATTTCACGGTCCACTGAACATGGAAAATGATAGTGCGAATGGGACATCCGTGTACTATGGACACATTCTTGTTTTTGTTATCTTATGACGGTCCTACTTTTTATGTTGCTTAGAGAAGTATTCGGATGGAGAACACAATATAAAAAAAGGAGATGTGGTATGCTTATCAATGAGACAACTATCCACCAAAGTTCATATGAAGTGATTTTAAGCAATTATAAGCAACCGTACGACCTTCAACGATGACAAAAAACCCATACCGTATAAATAGTCGGCAATAAAAGGCCCCGACAAGCCAACATTATCATTGCCCATCAACAGTTTTACAATTTTTATCGACAGAAACGATTTTGTACCATTAATTAACATAAACTTCAAATAACAATACGTATATAAAAATTATCGTTGTGCTTCCAAAAAATGAACTAAAATTGTTCCGGCTCCTAAAGGATATGCAGATCATGCTTCATATATGGCACCCGTCATGTTGATTATTTATGAACAAATTCGATAAAAAATCTCATTCCGTGATGTAGCATTCAAGGGAAACAGGACGATCAAGACATGCAATACTCTAAGGAACATATAGGTGGTTATCTGTGACATAACTATTACTGAATTGTAACCAACGCGTGATTTTCTCTTAGTAGCTCTTGGCGTTGTCAGATTATTTTCGATCTATGAGTTTGACTGTCCCTTTGGTATCTTTCGCCCCTCTTTTTGAAAGGATAACTTTAATTATATTACGTGGAACCCATGGGTTAATAGCTTGCTTTTAATTATCAAGGAGATCCCATTAGTTGACAGGAGTCTATCTAGAAACATGATCATTTCTTGGTCTTCTCTCGACGGCAGTAAAATCGTATCCCAAAAAAAGGCCGTTGGGCTGTTTTGGATGTATGAATTCACAGCCACGTCCGGTCAGAAAGAGAACGTTACTCCCGCCATGCCGGTGCTTTATCATGGTATGAACCCTTGCAACAACTCTGTGAGAGGACGGGCGTTGGTCAGTTACAAGGCCTAAATTCTGTCCCTTTTCCATATACCTACATTTTCAATTTG
Organism: Mytilus californianus; assembly: GCF_021869535.1. Classification (NCBI taxonomy): domain Eukaryota; kingdom Metazoa; phylum Mollusca; class Bivalvia; order Mytilida; family Mytilidae; genus Mytilus; species Mytilus californianus. Next base: position 41,849,989 of record NW_026262712.1, read on the forward strand.
CATTCCAAATTTCCAGCGATCATCCCGGTCTATCCCCTATTGCAGGACCTAACTATTGTATTTACTTTTAATTTGTCTCATCCTGATAATGCATGAAACATTTGTTCTGGACGTTAATCAAACAGCAATAAAGTTATCCCAGAAATTGTGTGAGGACATACAAGCTCTGAAATATCGTATAAAATGGAAGCTATACAAGCTATATACAAGAGCTGCTAAAATATTTTTGCAAAGAAATGAAAAGTTTGGTAGATGCCATCATCTCTGTTATGTCAAGTTTTTGTTTGAAATCGACCATCATGGTCAATTTCTAGATGTTTAAGTCAAGATGAGAGACAAACTTAACTGTACAGTGCTATCCTTTGTTTCAAGTTCGATGCGATAGATCAGATCGATGCGTTCGACGAAGTCACCATCATCTACATAGCGGAATGTAAATATAATTCGAAAATTCTGAATGAAATTTAACTCGTATGAATAGAAAAATAGTCGACAAGCAGAAACGCAGTTGATTCCCATATAATGCCTATTGCTTGTCGAAAAGATGTCCCCCAAAGTAACAAATATGTTGTCAATGAAAATAATCAAGCATCTTGAAAAAAGCAGCTTCAGAGAATTTCTGTATGAATATATAGAGTAGTTTTTTTTTAAATACGTTGATTAATTGTTCATTGCTAAATGTTCAGTGGCAAATAGTTCATGTGTATTTAGGACGATGACCATGAGCAATGGTAGGATATGCAAGGTTCTGGTCGACAGGGATGGCGGACGGGAATTTTGGACTGTCATTGGAAAATAATGGTATGTTACGTACGAACCCCTTCTTTAACGTGCAAACAGCAGCACTCGTTTACACAAAGCATCGGATTACATAGATATAAGAAGATGTAGTATGACTGCCAATGAGACAACTCTCCATCCAAGTCACAATTTGTAAAAGTAAACCATTATAGGTCAAAGTACGGTCTTCAACACGGAGCCTTGGTTCACATCGGACAGCAAGCTATAAAGGGCCCCAAAAATAAGTAGTGTAAAACCATTCAAACGGGAAAACCAACTGTCTAATCTTTTTAAAAAACCACACCAACAAACGACAACCACTCAACATCAAGTTCCTGTCCTCATTCCGCACTACCGCAAGGTTTTTACTACCGGAACGAGTAGTACCAAAGAGGACAATATATATATAAATCCCGGTCAACCCTTGGGGTCTTTTACCAAGTATGATTTATTCCTCCCTGAAACCAGATATCTGTATCTATAAAAAATTCGTAAGGGTTCCGCGGAACCCAGTGTCTCGCCTACTTTTGCTGTTAATCACAGGCTCAACAAAAATGAGGAAAAAAACTAATAAAAATATTCCTCTCTATACTATCTTTTGATTGTAAGTAGCTTCTGTCCAAGTTTGGTAAAAGTCCAGGATAGTTTATGAATCTAATAAATGTTTTAAAAACTTAAACTGCAGACTGTATGTAATGTTAACTGGAAGAAAAACTAAGTCCATTTATAAGTAAAACACGGAAAAAATGGAACAAAATTTTAACAAAATTGCCTTCTAGATACTAGCTTTTAATCATAAACAAGCTTCTGTCCAAGTTTGGTACAAATCCAGGATAGTTTAAGAAAGTTGTTAAAATTTTAAAAACTTTAACCACAGAGTGAATGTAATGTTAACTGGCAGAAAAACTAAGTCCATTTATAAGTAAAATACGGAAAAAATGGAATTTTTTTTTTTACAAACTTTACTTCTGGATACTATCTTAATATGATCATAAACAAGCTTCTTTCCAAGTTTGGTAGAAATCCAGGATAGTTTAAGAAAGATATTAAAATTTCAAAAACTTTAACCACAGAGTGAATGTAATGTTTCCTGGCAGAAAAACTAAGTCCATTTATAAGTAAAATACGGAAAAAATGGAATATTATTTTTACAAAATTTACTTTTGAATATTATCTTATGATCATAAACAAGCTTCTGTCCAAGTTTGGTAGACATCCAGGATAGTTTAAGAAAGTTATTAATATTTCAAAAACTTTAACCACAGAGTGAATATTTGTGGACGCCGCCGACGACGACGAAGCCGACGGAATGTAGGATCGCTATGTCTCGCTTTTTCGACAAAAGTCGAAGGCTCGACAAAAAGAAGATGTGGTATGATTGCCAATGAGACAACTCTCCACAAGAGACCAAAATTTTATAAAGGATCAATACAAAAAATGTAGATTCCTTGTCTAAACCTGTATACTGTAGAATACGTTATGATATTATAAAATGTATTTTAGAATATAATTTATTTGTTTTTACATCGACTTTCTCAGCCTAGTAGACATATTTCCTTTTAGTTTATTCATACATGGTGCAAAAATCAATAAAAGAAAGAGAAAAAATGTATAGAATATACATTTATATTATTTATTATCTAAACAGCCGTCTACATTGGTAAATATATTAAAAAAAACTTTACATTGTTTAGATTATATGTCGATTTTCTGAATTTGAAGATAAACGACTGTCAAGAGTTCAAATTATTATGTAATAATTTAACACGTCCCATTAAGCTAATTGATAAGGAACGCCACGATCTTAATGTGATGAAAGTTTGATAATAGAGTACTATGGGCGTCCTTTGATCCTTTATCAGAAAATGCACCCTACTACGAAACATTTGTTCTTGCGGATGTGAAAATATCTGCCAGATTTTACATTAGAGTTTAAATTAGGGCAAGGAGCTCATATAACCAGTTTAGTTATTTTACTTCCATGGTTAGGGTAAAAAACTAAAAAAACTAAAAAGTCAAGCGTTGATAAAATAAATAATAATAATCTTTATTGTCATATAAACAAATTAAACATGTTTGTGACAAACTGAAAAAAAAACTAACATACACTCATACATATAATATATATGTATATATCAATTGTTGCAAGTATATAATATAGTGAAAAATCAAAATACAAATTACAACATATTAATATACCACAAAAATTTTAACCATCGGTAAATCAAGAGTCCCCTGTCCTCAGTTCCATTGACTGTTTTAAAAACGAGCCTAAACTTTGTACCTGTTCCATTGACTGTTTTAAAAACAAGTCTAAACTTTGTACCTGTTGAAAATTTTATTGATTGAGTATGTATTGTAGTTTTTGTTTGTTAGTGCAACTCATAAAGTCAGTATTTTGAGAAGCAATTTCAGAGAAGTAATCATTTCTTACATGTTTATTTGTTTCGCAATGAAAGAAGGAGTGAAATTCATCATGTTTAACTTTAATAGGGCAAAAATAAAAATTAATTTTAACATGGAAAGCGGTGGAGCTAATTTCCTCTAAATTTCTTTCTACTAAGACCATTATAAAAAGTTCTCCGTTATTTGAAAAGTCATACATGTAGTGTCAAATGAATACTTTTAGATTTAAACATGTAATTTTTTTACATATTTTCGCACACGTGATTATCTTATTATTGAAATTTCTTAACATGGCACAAGACTTCAATTTTTACAGATATTTGCAAATTTTTAGTATTTATTAAAAATTGATCTGTTGGACACCCATAAGCAATTTAAATCGCAGGAGAGTTTTAAACTCCTTATTTGATAATAATTGATAAACTTAAGTTATGACCTTTATATACAGACCTTTATATTTTAGAAACTTTTGGAAATTTGGATCTCAGATTTGAATAGATACCTAGACCATGGAAGTATTATATTTATATATTACTTCCATACATAGACACTGCATTTGGAAAGGTTCAGAGTTGTTTGAATTTGAAAAAATATTCTTGGTATCCATTCGTTAGGCTAGCATTAAGTACACAGCTTGAGGTTATGGACTAAGTATATTTTGCCTTCCAATAAAATAGACTTGTGGTTAAAGCCTATACTTAATTTTCACTTATGTTGTATATGTTGTACACTTGTATTGTGCATTGTTATATAAATCATATGTGCCTTATCCAATGAATAATTAGGATTTGGACACGTTACATGTAGTACAACAAATACAGGGGAAATTGGCCGTACCTCTGTAAAATTTCATATCCTTTAACTTTTGCTTTATCTTAATCTTGAACTCTGCTTTAATACATAAGGCCAATGTATACCAAATCGTATATGCCACATCTGTCTATATCATAGAAACTGTGATTGGTAAACAAACATAGCTGTTATGATTACACAAAAGATTCCATTGAACCACATTTGCATCTTCCTTTCTATGATACTAAAAGAGGAAATATACATGAACATACAAAGACACATAATAACGATTTCTCGATTTCTACAGATTGGATTGAGCTGCGAATGCCCATATGTTACGACATTTCATAGATCCGTCACCCATTTTGTCTGAAAATGATAAACCACTTAAAAAAGGGGGAAGGGCTAGTTAGCCAACATTTGGACTGTTACTTTTAAAAAGTCTATGCACTTAACAAATATGCAATTCAATAAGGGGGACCGTCCCCCTGCCCCCTCCACTTCCTCATCTGCCCACTGTCGTAATCGAAATTTCACTTCATTGGAGTCGGTGTTGACGAAGTCTTCTGTGTCTTCATTATAAACAAACCTGAATGATACAATGGCATACCTTCTCTTGTATTAACGATATTATTTCAGATCACCGAAATTAAAATGGTTTATTCAATATTTTGGGCAACAAATACAGTATATCTGTTTTCAGGAATAGGCGCACAATCAGGGTTCTCAGAAGTGCAGTATCAAAAAAGTGAAGAAAAATGTTTGCGCAATCATGTCTTGAAAATGGTTCAAACTGAGATAAAATCATTTTACCCGTAAGCGAAAAGAATCGTAAATGTATGATGAGTTATTGTTAATAAAGTTGTATTGAAATTAAACTTATGTGAATTAAAAACTTAAAAACTGCAAGCTGTCAAATTATAAATCGATTATCAAAGTCTATAGATGAGTTAACGCACATCAGCAAGATCAAAATATCGATGAACAATTAGTTGTTTGCTGGCTTTAATGCCACTTTCATTACGCTTGGCTTTCCATGTCAATCAAGACTAATTTGTAGAGAAAGCCAGAGAGAACCACTGGCCTTCGACAGGAAAATAAAGAACCGTCTGTCTATTTTTAAAGATCTAAGCCGAACACGCTTTGCCGAAGAAAAAAAAACAAAGTTTTGACACGCTAGTGCCCATTAAAGTACTACGTATACAACTCGATGATCAAGTTCCCTTCACATATCGACAGTTCCAGTTTTCTTATGATAAATGAATATTCTATATCATACTCTTTGAAATGGATAGGGTTTGTTGAATTGGTTCGTCCTGGATATATCTGTAATACTTGCCACTGAACGACGAAATGATCTATTAACCATTTATAGGAATTGCGAAATTGTACTCTTTCAACTGGGAGTAAGACTAATTGTTTATTGAATTTTGATTATCAATATCATTTCCTACGTACTGTTAAGGGGATGACCATGTTATTGTTGGAGGAGAGGGGGCAGTATATGATTTTCGGGAAGAGAATATAAATTTTCCCCTTTTGCGAAGCCGGCTATTTTATTTTTTTTTATCTAAAATGGTCTTTTTTCAGAGACATGTATAACAAGGCCAGAAGACTCATGAAATAATCCCCCTCCAAGAATATCAAATGGTCGTTCACATATAAACAAAGCCGGAAAATCTTTATTATTTTTTATACATATTGATAGAGAAAATTGATTAAGAGATTTTTAGATAGCTGCATGCGTAACATCAACAAACAACAAACAGTATACTCTAATGTTAATGCGAAATGTTTTAGAAGATACTCTGATTTATGTAGACCGACACACTGAGTTGATATTTTAAAATGATGACTCCGTTATTAGTCCAAAAAAGAACTCAATGTTTAATATTTTGTCAAGACTTAGTCTTTGCTCTTATAACTACAAATACCATTTGTAAAGTCTTTGGTTTTTTTCCGACTTGGACAAACCCACAACCTCAACGCCTGTACCTGGGACAAATACACGCTCTTGGGGAGCTACCATTTGATTTTTATGGGGGGGGGGGGGGGGGGCCAGGATGAAAAATTTTTGTCCTGCCTATTTATTTTTCCCTCTTTTCGGTCCTGCCTTTTTATTTTTCACTCTATTCGGTCCTGCCTTTTTATTTTTCACTCTATTCGGTCCTGCCTTTTTATTTTTCACTCTATTCGGTCCTGCCTTTTTTTTCAGTTTATCCTGACTTTTGTTTTTACATAAATTGTCATCCTGCCTTTTTTTTTTGCAAATAATCTCATCCTGCTTTTTTTACTCAAAAATTCTGTCCTGCCTATTTTTTTCAAATTTTATCCTAGCCCCCCATAAAAATCAAAGGGTAGCTCCCTTACCGTGAAACTACCGATGTGGTAATACAAGAAAAAAATCTAGAGTTAAATAGAACTTAAATCAAAAGCAACAACAGTTGTATAGGATATTCCATGTAAAAATACTTTCATTTATAACCGCCCTTTCAAAGAAGGTAGGCCTATTGTGTGTGCCATTCTACCTGTGTGGAAGTGCTATTGTAAAAAACAACTTTTCTTTTGAAGAAGACCTACGACATACGATGATGTTCGGCTTAATTGTCATCATGACTGGTACAAAATGTATATTACCTTTAAGTTCGGTCACAATGTCAAAATATCAATGTCGCATTATTCGTATTGATGTTACCTATCCGAATAAAGTCCTTTGACTTAACCTTTGTGACTTGATGTTAAATGAGTTGGTGTAATTTTTTGTCAATCTTACTTATTCATGATATTGGTTCTCTAAAAAAAGTTCTCGGTTTCGAACTGTGTGTTCGTGTGACATTAAATAAAAAAAGAAAAAGATTTCAGGTTTGAAGGTTAGAAAATTTTCATACAATAACAACTTGAACTAATTTTAGCCAGACTATTAAATTCTGTGGTATTTGACAACCTGGGTGTAGAGAATATACGGAGAAATGCACAACGTCAAAATGTAATAATGGGAGGGAAATTGAAATTGTGTTTTCGTCATCGGTTGTTATAAACTGACTACTAAAACTTTCAAATAGTTGTGCAAGTTTGTCTAGTTTTCTATTACGAAACAAAAACATTCACAGCTCGACTTTCTCGTATGATATTAAAAAAGGAGCGGATGCTTCGCATGCTCAATTCAAAATAATTATCCCTGAAACACTTTTCGCACAAACTTAATCTTACATGACACAAACATACAGATTCAAGCAGGCTTCAAAGATTCGTTGATGGGTAAAATAGATACACGTCTAGCATACTCGACAACACTATAGCTTTTTTATTGATTTTATAGCAAGAAAATCCCAAAGGATCAATGTTTTAAAAAAAGGCCTATATTTTGTTTTATAATTTCCCACTTATTCTTCTTTCATTTAGAAAACAATCGAAACTAGGTGCGTAAAGGAACGACCATTGAACTTCCAAGGGGGTCCGGGGGGGGTGGGGGGGGGGGGGGTTAAAAAATTATTCTGAATGAAAATTCACCCCATGCCTTATATTTATAGTGTTAGATTTGAAAAAAAAATATTCTGGTTGATCGCGTCAAAGATTGAAGCTTGAAAAAATATTAAACATCAACAGTAAAATCATATCAATCTGATATGTTACTCTTCTGTTGTAAAATTCTAGGGGGCGATTTTTTTTCTTGATTTTATTCTTGGCTTTATGAGAGAAGTAAGCGGTCTATGTATATATATATATATATATATATATACAAGTCTAAATTGAAAACAATGTTCAAACCTATGATTGCGTTGGATAAAAACCGCAATTTTTATACGTGTGCATGCAAAACAAATTTCTTGTTAGAGGGGTCTAAATACAGCACAAACAACATTTTCCAAAAGACCAAAAAGTGAAAAAGTATATTTCAACAAAACGCATTTGACTAACAGGTCGAACAACTGATGTTCTTAAATCCTGCTGACTGCCATTGGCGATTGCCAAATAAACGGATCACCAGATATAACAAAATGGATCTTATAATAATTTATTACCAAACAGAAAACCATAATCTTGCGGAAAAGATGGTATACCGCAAACATGAGGTGCATAAATGTGTACACCATATCCGGATTTCGACAATTAATGTCTCTTCAGTGATGTTAGGAATCGAAACGGTATTTGGAAGGCCATATAATTTACCTCAATTTAGGATAGACTCTTGAATTTTGAAAGAGTCGAAATAGGATGAACGGATCATATAAACCCGAAGGCAAATATAATACTAGCCAAAACGAAAAAAAATAACCAAGTCTAAATTGAAAACAACGTTCAAACCTATGATTGCGTTTGATAAAAACCGCAATTTTTATACGTGTGCATGCAAAACAAATTTCTTGGTAGAGGGGTCTTAATACAGCACAAACAACATTTTCCAAAAGACCAAAAAAGTGAAAAGGTATATTTTAACAAAACGCATTTGACTAGCAGGTCGAACAACTGATGTTCTTAAACCCTGCTGACTGCCATTGGCGATTGCCAAATAAACGGATCACCAGATGTAACAAAATGGATCTTATTATAATTTATTACCAAACAGAAAACAATAATCTTGCGGAAAAGATGGTATACGCTTTTTCGCGCTTTAGAACCGTTCTAGCAAAAATAAGTGAGTTTTCAGAATGAGGCTTTTTGTAAGGAGAAACATCTATCCAACATATCTTCTTTTTATGGACAGTCCAAATAATATTATGACATAAACACATTTTATATTACAAGTATGATTACAATCATTAATCACGAACATTGATTCAGATATTATTTATAGTAAGAACAATTAGAAACAAGCACATAACGTATGTTTTATGTCAGATAAGTTTTGAGCAGTCATTGTCCTAAATCCGACATCGGCGATTGTAACACCACTGTCCAAGTTAAGCGGATTGTTGACATGTTTAAACCGGTTCTAAGGCTTGTAAGTTCCTGTCCCAAGTCATTAGCCAGTAATTCAGTAGTTTCGCTTAATTGTAATTGTTTTTATTTAATTACTTTTAATTGATGGCTTACTTTCAATATATACAATGTATGAGATTAGCTCATTGGTGACGGTCATGCGGTGAACCCATGTCTGTTGGTCTCAGGTGGATTTATGTATCATCCTAATTCTTATACAAATCGGTTTTATTTTAATTGTGAGAAAATAAAAATCTATAGAAGACAATATAATGTTTAACATATCATCTTGTCAACATAACCATTACACTGAGATTTCCCTATAATCATGGTCATATTTGTATTGATATCATGGACAGATTGTCACTAAAACTTGTATAAGAAAATCTGTTTGCAACTACAGTAAATGTATTAGCAGATACGACATAAATAAAATAATATATCGAAAATAAAAAAAGAAAAAAGGAAAAAAGAATGCATTTTTTCATTCCGTAGTGGTTGCTTCATATTTTCATTTCTCTTCTGCTTCTTAACACAAAGATTGGCCAGACTGTTCCAATTGTATTATTTACATAAATAAATACTAGATATATAATTTGTTTAGAAAATAGCCATGCCCTTAATATTTTTCAGTATTTTACATCTTTTTATTTTTTTAACCTTGATCATATATTACAAAATCTTGTATGTGCTGGCGTTGTTGTGCTAGTAAATAGAAAGAGGTAAACGGTACATTAACCAATTAGATAATACATGTAACTTGTATTTATGAATAACCAAATAAAAAGTTGCTGTAAATGCAGCGCAGTTAGTTCCCCCTGAACACATCTTTTGCAATCAAAGGGAGGTAAACTGTACGAACATAAGAATACAATTTAGGATTCATAATGCTACATGTTTATATTGTTTAATGTCTATCGTTTTGTCATTAATATGCCTGTCTGTCTGTCTGTTTGTTTGTTTTGTTTTGGTTTTGTATTGGTTTGTTTATTTAGTAAGAATCCTATTGTTTGGATTTTAAACTAATAAAATTCGTATTCTTATTCTTACTGTGCAAAACCAGTACTATATATGTCTAGTTGTAGATGTATGCTAAACAATTACAATATAAAATAAATTTATTGCAAAATTTAAAAACCCTGACTATACTGATAATGCAAATGAATATAGATAATAACGAATATACGAATGATAAATACCTGATTAAACAGTTTACTAGCATAATACAGCATATTTGATGTATATAAAAATAAGGAGATGTGGTATATTTGCCGATGAGACAACTAAGTTTAAACTATCCACCAATGTTCAGATGAAGTGGATTTAAATTATATGCAACCGTACAGAACGTCCTTCAACGATGAGAAAAACCCTATACCGTATAGTCGGCTACAAAAAGCCCCGACATGAAAACTATGAAACAATTAAATTGAGAAAACTAAAAGCCTTATTTCTTAATAACCCTCGAAAATGTTAAATTATGTACGAGGAATATAGGAATTTGCAATGTAAAAGAAGTTATATATATTATGATGGAAAAGGGAGTAAAGAATTATGATCAATTACTTGAAATCTGACCCCCCAAAAAATAGTTTTCTTTAATAAATGATTCATTAGCCGATATATCCAACCTGAGATTAATCTACTGTACAACACTAGTACTGTTGTCTCTGATCATACTACTCAAAGGTCTATACAAAAAGTAATGTCACAGTAACTTTCCTCGTAATCCGATAATTCAGTGAACAAAGAAAAAAAAAATTAGAATAACTTGAATATAAAAAACTAATGCTATATTTTTTTTAAAAACTTGAGTAGAAATATTATACTTTCTCAAACATATATTTTTTCAAACGTAATTAGAAACATGTTTTATATGAAATTAAGTATTATCTGAAACTAATTTGCTTTGAACTACTCCTAACTATATGTATACTATAAAAATAAATCTCATTAAAGATAGAGTTAAATGTGATTTAACTAGACTTTAAATTGCAAATAAACATAGCAGAATAAATTCTCATAAATAAGAAGTAGAAAATATTTTAAATTCGCGTTATTCGTTATTAAACTCCAACTGCAAAACTTTCAATAAATTCTGATAAACTTGAAATATATTGTATTGTAAATTTACTTTAATGTGAATTAATTTTCAAATCCAAGCAATTCAGTAATTTCTGACAAACTTGTAGTAGAATTTACCTTAAATTTCAAGTATATTTCTAAACTTAAGTAAAAAGGAATTTATTGAAAAAATAAATGTTAGTAAACGCATGCGTTCATGCAGTGTGATCTGTGATTCTTCATGAAAATTCCGAGCAAGTAATGCTTTACGTGGGTGTAGAGGGATTGAAGATTAAAGATGTACCCCTTTTTTCAGAAATACGAAAAGAGATTGTAACTGGTTCTTGCTTAAGACTGAATTTGTCAGAATACAAGTGTTATGTTAACTTATAAAAAGTCTCTTGAATACATTTATCGGTAAAATTGAAAAAAAATATATCTATGTAATGAATATGAAAAACACTGTCACTTTGAAAAAATTTAAGTCAAGGTTTTGCTGCAAAATTGCAAGTCATATTTGTTGCATATTGTCTTACATTTTCATAATTAAATATTGAATGTATGTGCTTAAATAGAACAATGATATTTTGGTAATTAAGTACTGTTCCATGTAACACCCAGGAAAGACCTAATACATGATCATCTTGGATTTTCCTTATAATAACAAGTATCAGGTGGATGTTACTTAAATACTTAAAAATGCATTCAAATGTGCGGTTTATATGAATAAAATACCTTAACTCAGAAAAGTAAAATCTAAAATTTAAAAAAAACTGAACGGTAGTTTACGTCAATAGATATAAACAATTATTAACCAACGTTTCATGAAAATTGGTTGAAGAGTTTTTGAGTTATTGTTCAACATTTTGATGACGGCAACGGAAAGACCGAAAAAGGTATACAATATAATACGTCCTGTAAACGGGCAAATAAAAAAAAGTGAATAAATTAAACCTTCCAAAAACAATTTAAATAGATTCACGTGCCAATCAAATACATATTTTGACGTTGTAGCCCTGGAATGTCTAATCTAAATGAAATCCAGTAACCTCTACAGATCAGAGGCAAATCAGCATAAAGTAACTTTTAGTACTATCAGTACACTGACTTCGATTTTACCTCATCTGATGAAAATTTGTAATACAGTCCTTCAGAGACAAACTAAGCTTACAATTGCTTTTGTCAATAGTAACACTGATGTTAGCTAAAGTGATGCGCTAAGACTTTGGAGCAATTGTATATGTAATGACAGAATCACTGTCTCCTAATATTTCGCAGGAAATATCAGAATAAAGATGTCATCTTTTGAATGTTAAAAGTTGCTCACTTCGTTTATTTAAAGAATTCAACAACAGTTTACATTTTTTTAATCTATTTGTTTTTTTCCGTTTTTTTATTGTTTGTTTGCTCACATTATTAATAAAGAAATCTTTATTTTTTAATATCAATAATTAAATTCCAAATCTAAATGAAGGAAACGTCGGGAAAAAATGTTCATCCTGACAGTACCATCATTGAATATAGCAAATTGAAATGCAATAATTCTACCATTAGTCGTCCTTAAGAATAAAAGAATCCCGCTTTTATCATTATGCTTTGAGTGTTTTGCCGGAATGTATTGATCACCTTAATACGACTATATACATTTTTAAAAACGTAGAACATTTAGCAAACTCTCTTTTTCAAAATCGCTAGACTTTATACATGGGTTGGTGTTTCATAAATAATATGGAGGATTGTGGTAAAACAACGATGTCAAAAACTTACTTAATATTAAATTATAGAGTTTAAATAGTTTGAGATGATTGACAATTGAATCACATTTTGGTTTTCAGTCATTGTTTACTATTTTTACTGGCATATCTAAAAAAAGGAACTTTTTATTTGAAAATACGCCAGGTACATGTAATAATAAAAAGTACATTTGATATGGATTGTTAATCTCTGTTATCAAATGTTTCTTCATTTCTAGGCGTTATACAGAAGACAGAGTAAGTAATTTGTAACTTCTTGAAAAAAAAAAAAAAAAATAAATAAAAACAGAAACTGTCGTCTTAGGCCTCTTGCAATGATCTGACGGTAGTTTACTGTTCACGTATCTAACGACCGACCAAAACAATCTAGATGATATGTCTTCGAATGCTGTATGATACAGCCGTAAAAAAGTGGGTGCATTTACATGTTCATATAATTCATAACCAGATAATATTCGTGAGTAGAAATATGAGAACTGCATATGTAGTATACTAGAATGTCTTCAAAGTGTGATTTATTGCAACGGTTAGCTCCAAGACGCAATGGTCACACAATATTATAAAATGCTGAAATTATATTCGTTCATTTTGAACACGCAAATAGCTATTTTTTTTAGTATTTTTTTAAAACGCGGTTTGTATGTATCTCAAAATAATATTATGCAAATAATATAATTGTCCCTTAGGTTTTACTCGCATATAACATCTATTTCATTTCCATCGATTGACATTGAGAGAGAAAAAAAATGATTAGAATAGTTGATTACCTTGCACATCTTAAACAATCATATTTTGGGTTAAATATTATAAGTATGTGTATCGGATTCATGCATCTATAGCAATTGCCACAGGTAATTTGAAAAACTGGTTATAAGAATGTGTTATTACACTATGCGTATCACCACGTAACTTGGTATATATACTGCAGCTTAACATTTTAAAAGAGGAAAATTCTGGTGTTCCGACAGAGTAAACGTAAATTGGTAAATACTTTTGTTATAAAAACGGTTCCATTTTTAAGTATCTTTATTAACTCTTTGACACTTCACGAGCATAACTACATGTAAGCAATAAATACAACTTTATTTTTGCTGTTATATGACGAAAGCTATTTAGTGCATAACATGGAGCAACAAAACTTAAGTATACTTCCCGCAAACCATATTTTATTTTAAGCAATGTTCTTGGGAAGCTCCATGGTAGCAGTCTTTGCCAATGCAACACTGCTCAACTACCTATCAACACAACTGCCTGTGCAAAAAGATCCAGATGGAATCTTTGATCAGCCTTTCAAGAAGTACTACAATTACATCGTAGGTATGTGTTTTCATTATAAGTTTAGTTTTAACTCTCTAACTGGTGAACGTACTTTCTGCTTTATAAAACTAATTCTTAGTAAAAGTTGACGTCAAAAATAGTAAAATTATGACAATGAGACAAAAAAAGGTAACCGCTGTTCAAAACTCATAAATCGATTGAGAGAAAACAAATCCGGGTTACAAACTAAAACTGAGGGAAACACATCAACTTAAAGGGGAAAACAAAAAAACAACAGAAACACTGAAGTGCAACAAAAACAAACGCCAACATACATAGAAACGAACTTTTTGAAAACAACTGCCATATTTCTTACATGGTACAGGAAATTTTAAGAAAAAAATGGTGGGTCGAACCTGGTATAATGGCTAGCCAAACCCCCGCTTAAATGTCAATGTTACAAAACATCGCTAAAATGACAACACTACGTGACAGAAATTAAGCACAAACACACGCAAGAACACTCATCACAGAGAAACGCACAAATAAATAATATAATAGTCGATACAACATGTTAACCGCAGAATAACAACGAACATGTTCCATTAACGACAGACAGCACAGGACATCACAAACAGTGACGTATTTTTGTAACGAATATATAATCTTGAAATTCATACAATTATTTTCACAACACAGACAAAATCATGATAAACATGGTTTGATTTTTAAGGTCAATAAAGTTGTGTCGTTATTTATCTATAAGGATTTAATAGCGGTCAAACGATTTATCCCATTAACCTTTACTTTCTATAATTTCATAAGCATACAAATAGGGAGATATGGTGAGATTGCTAATGGGACAAGAGAGAGGCGGTAGATACGAAAGTGATATTCAAACTCATAAGTAGAAAACGAACTGACAATACCATGGCAAAAACAAAATGAAAAACTATAAAACGACAACAGTAGTCTACAAAACACAACATAGAAGACCAAAGACTGAGCAACACTAACCCAACCAAAAACCGGGGTGTACTATTTTTCAACACCTAACTGGACGAGGATGTAAACAACTGAAAATCACCGTATGTCCTTCTGCAATGAGGAAAACCAATACAGTATAGTAAGCTATAAAATGCCCCGTCATGATAAAATTCAAAAGATAAAACATATGATCAAATTTTCGCTTAACATAATCATGGCCAACGACAACCACTTAATTACAAGCTAGATTGGGACAAGCACATACATAATGTGGCGGGATTGAGAAGACTCAATCCTACCATTAACTCGGGACAGTAGTTTAACAGTCCAATCTTAGAACAAACTTTAAAAGTCAAATGGATATAAATAGACTCATCAGATCGACACGAAAAACAACAAAAACTGACATGATGATATCCTCGGGAATCCTCGGGGACTTATAGTCTACAGCAGAGGTATCAACCCAATATGTTGATGATTGATGTCAATAAAATATGAAAATAAATGGAAAAGGCTACGCAAAAAAAATCATTTGATAAGTGACATGTACTGATGTGCATTGGTCAAGAAAAACGATTTATTTTTCAGCTTTCTGTAAATGTTTTACTACTATTTGTTTACAGTTGGTGCTGGATCAGCGGGTAGTATTATTGCAACTAGGTTGTCCGAAGACCGAACGAATGTATTATTACTGGAAGCTGGAGGATCTGATCTGGAAAACGAATTTACCCGAATACCATTACAATGGCTACGAACATTAGATTCAAAGGAAAATTGGAGTTTTGACACAGTACCACAAAAGTATTCTTTTATGTCAGAGGCTAGCCGGGTGAGATTACCTTATAATGTTGTATTTGAAATATGATTGACTATTGTATATTCCTAACGGGGATTGGTGTTCCGATATTTCTTAAATTTCTGAGTTGAATAGATTGTCTGGTCATTCATTATCATTACATCAAAATATCACATTTTTAACATTCACTAGATAGTTAATCTTTTTAATTAACGTTTCAGCGTTCCTTTTATGTTCAGACAATTATCTTGCAGTCAATTAAGTACGGTTCAGTACGTTGTAGCTTTTCAATAATATCGGTATGTTTTTTAACCCTTACCATGCTGAATTGTTTTCAGAAATTGTCTAATTTTCGATTATTTGCAACAATATACAAATTTTATGCAAATGAGCCGTACCCTGATGCTGATGCATATTGATTGCATCAAATCTAAGATGAGGGATCACGGGGTGGGGTGGTCGGGGTTAGGAGGCGGGGGAGGGTGGGCGGGAATTTGCCCCAAATTTGGTCCTAATGTGCAAAACGCGTCAATTTTGACGTTTTTACGTTCTTTTTCTCAACCTGGAAGTCTGAGGGATGTTAATAGATGCATCCAACTGTAGTTTGCATGTAGAATGGACCCCAGTGAACACATTAATCACAACAGTTGTTAGGTCGGAGTGAAACTGATCTGGGTACACCAGTCTAAAAAAGGTCATTTGCACCAAAATTTTAAAAATTTCCGATTTTTTCCGATTTTTTACTTTAACTTGACCTGCAACCGGAAGTAGTCGTTGCCTAGGCGTATTTTGATAATAAACACGATCAGTAGTTATATGCCTTGGGGTTTACACTATTTGTCCAAGTTTCAGGCCTCAAAACTTCGTGTTTCAGACCTCGAAGGTAAGCCCACCCCTCCAAAACAGTTCGTATTTGAGCTCAAAATGAACATTAAAAGTGAGAAAGATGACAATTAATGGTGTAATATTGAGGAAACATGCATACACTTCGAATTAAATGGCATTAAGTTGACCTCCAAATGTATGGAGCGCCATTGGTGCCTAATAACGGTGGTCTGGGTACGGCCGTAATATTACGGACCCCGCATGGTAAGGGTTAATGTGTATAGGTAAATAACAACTACTGAACAGTCTGAACATAGACTGTACATATCTTAATTGCCTGCAAGCGAATTGTCTGAACAGTACTGAATTTTTGTCGCAGTAGATAAGCCTGAAAATTAACGGAAAGACTCAAAATTACTTAATGATTTATTGTTCAGTCTTTTAATAGCTGTTCAGATCAAAATTGCTTTACTAGTGATAAATTTTCAATGGCTTTTATCCCGAAAACAAACACACGGACACTTCTTTTTTTTCTGCTTTTTTAGTTCCTTTATTTAAATACTATCAATATATAACAGTCTTTTAAAAAGCTTGTTATTTTGAAACAGAGTAGCGAACATCCTTTAGCAGCAACTACAAAAATATTAACAAATAAAAGGATAAGGAAACTGATAAAAATAGTTGTTCAATTTCCAACAAAGGTGTTTTTCAGTAGATATAATAAACTGACAATAGAATAAACGCATCCTGCCTAACTAGTGGTTTTAGCATTGACCTGTTGTCTCGTGTCATATTTTATTCTGAAACCCACTTCGTAGCGATTCTAATGTTAATCACAAATTACCAAGGCTTTGCTTTGAAAACTTATTCATATTTCTATACTCTCATGATTCACATTCGACATCTTTTTCAGACTTCAGTGGATATCGTGTTGTTCAGTCTACAATTTCTTTGTAGTTTTTGCTGACTGATGTTTGCCTTTCCGTCGTATTTCGTTTGTTTTTTTTTGCCATGGCGTTTCCAGTTTATCTTCTACTTATTAAATTTAAATTTTTGGTGTCTGTCGCCTCTCAAAATTCGAGCTCAATTAAATAAATAATGTTCTAAACTGACTAAATATTTAACTATACGGCGACCTTAAATAACAAATGAACAAACAATTAAAACATCGTTGTTTTGTCATTAGAAGACCAAAGGCAATTGCGGTAAAGTGTTGGGCGGTACTAGCAGTATCAATGCAATGTATTACATTAGAGGAAGTCGTTATGATTATGACAAGTGGGAAAAAGAAGGTTGTACTGGATGGGGTTATGACGATGTTTTACCATACTTCAAAAAGTCAGAAGATATTCAAATTCCAGAACTTATTAATTCCTGTAAGTAAAAACAGTAATTTGAAATATATAGATGAAGTAATGAAAGTAATGAATATCATAATACTATAATGTAAACAGTGCAACAATTGCAAATTATGCATGTAACTTATGAATTCATTCTGTGAATCTGTTTCAAAGTTTCAATGCCTGCTATACACGTACAAGATGTACACTGTAACATTGTGGTAGCTATGTTTTTTCTTCTAGCCATGTTTTTACATCTATTAAGTTGAAAAAAGAAGCAATACAAAAGCATTAAATGGTACATTAGCATTCTTTTTCCCTATTAAACATACTCTCCTTTTCCCATGACTTTTTACATTTCCCGCCATTAATTCGGGTTGATGAAATGGCTTGAGCCTATTTAAATTTTAGTTTTCTTGAAATTGTTTTTCATCCTTAATTTGCCTGAGATATTTAGACGCTAAACAAAGAACAATCAATCAATCATTTGTTAGAAACCATTATCACAGAATTTGTGAACATTTAAACGTTCATAAAATATACTCGTTGAATTTTCAACGAAAAAACCTCGTCATAGAAAAGAATTAAGAGGATATCACAATTCGGGGTAATCAAAGAGTGATTTATGTACGATTTAAACTCAAAGAACATTTGTATTTGACATGTACATCTATGGTCAGAAACTATCTTTAAGTTAAACATCTATCACATTTCTATATCGTAGCGTATCATGGACATGGAGGTCCCTTGGTTGTTACAGAAGGACATACGGCTCCACTAGAGTTCCTTCATAGGTTAGCAGCTAAGGAAAAAGGCTTGCCAGTCACTGACTGTAATGGTTTTAATCAAACTGGTAATTATTTTTCAATCTACTGATATAATGATTGTTTTTTTTTTTACAATTATTTTTCAATCTACTGATATAATGATTGTTAGTCTTGTGTTACTCTGAATTTATGGCGGATATTGAATATCTAAGGAAAAAAGGATATATGATAAAAGTCATTATCTTGCCACTCACATTCAGAGGACAGTTAACCATTTTCAATTATTTCAAAAGTTTGTTGATGGTTCTATTGAGAAATGAACAGGAGTATACAATAAGGGCATTATAGAACAGAAATGTCAGTTGTGAAGTCAACATATTGAAATTACTATTTGATAGCTGACTTTTGTAATGTATTAATTTTGCTCCTTGTTGAAGGCCGTGTGGTTACATATAGGTGCTCACTTTTGAACTCTTGTAGATAGTTATCTTATTGTACACCATACCATATCTCCCTGTTTTCATGTTTGACGGAAAAGGTCTTTTCACTCATAGCGTTTAGCTAAATAAGCTACTAATAGCTAAATATATTCTTGGGAAAAGACTTGGCTCAAATCTGAATACATCATTGACATGATCTCAAAATAAGACTGTTTTGTGATTTTAGCAGTGTAACATTTAATGCAAAAAGGTTGTAGACCAAACGGAATTACTAACGACATATAATCAAAAGATAAAAAATGAAATTTGAATGAACTATTCCTTAAAAGCTTTGAGGAACACTTTTTATTTTCAAATTCAAGGTATAACATGTGGCCTTATCACACCTTTTCCTTTTACTCTAATTCTTTGTCTACTTATCTTCCTACCAAAAAATCAAGACAACACCACCCAAAATACCCAAGACAAACAACATTCCACAAAACACCACACAGAAAGCAAAATATTGATAAGCCAGAGCCAAGGCAGAAACCGGGATAAATCCCAGATGTTTTAGAAAGCAATTTTCGGTCTTCAACTGTTACTCGTCAAGACGATTTTTTTTTTTTTTTGTCTTTGTTTTTATTTATTGATCCGAAGGACATGTGGGAACTTCATTTGCAACATTTCAAGTCTGTATTTTTAATGGTGTTGCATATTTTATGTATTCTTCCATGTTTTGCTGTTGCCTTTCCCATCCTTTTATAGTGTGTGTACGATCTGGTTACCATCTTATTGAATTATAGTTTTGGAATAATTCAAGTTTGACTACGCTGCGAATTACGAAACTTCGGGTAATGACTATCATTCTTACTTAATAGAATCAAAACGTTGGTCAAGTTTGATTTGGACATATTCTATTAGTTTCACTAAATCTAATATTTGAATGAAATAGATATCTTTTATGTTTACCTTAATATGATAGCCGACCAGTATGTGAGTTTGTTTTTCTCTTAGGATATTGTGCGATACAGGCAAACATAAAAAACGGCGAACGTTGTTCTTCAGCAAGTTGTTTTCTAAGACCTAAATTGCACAGACGAAATCTACAGGTTGCTACCAACAGCCACGTTACAAAGGTAAATATTTTTTAAATATTGATTGTATATACATTTTTGAATCAATAACTTTAATTTTTTATCTTGTTTGATATGTTCATGAGAACAAAAATCAGTATGGCATAACATATATATATATATATTTTCCAAAAGACCAAAAAAGTGAAAAAGTATATTTTAACAAAACGCATTTGACTAGCAGGTCGAACAACGGATGTTCTTAAACCCTGCTATATATATATATATATACAAGTCTAAATTGAATACAACGTTCAAACCTATGATTGCGTTGGATAAAAACCGCAATTTTTATACGTGTGCATGCAAAACAAATTTCTTGGTAGAGGGGTCTATATACAGCACAAACAACATTTTCCAAAAGACCAAAAAAGTGAAAAAGCATATTTTAACAAAACGCATTTGACTAGCAGGTCGAACAACGGATGTTCTTTAACCCTGCTGACTGTCGATTGCTAAATAAACGGATCACCAGATGTACCAAAATGGATCCTAATTATAAATTTAATACCAAACAGAAAACAATAAACTTGCGGAAAAGATGGTATACCGCAAACAAAAGGTGCAAAAGTAGTACACCATATCCGGATTTCGACAACTAATGTCTCTTCAGTGATGTTGGGAATCGAAACGGTATTGGGAAGGCTATATAATTTACCACCATTTAGGATAGACTCTTGAATTTTGAAGAGTCGAAATAGGATGAACAGATCATATAAATCCGAAGGCAAATATAATACAAGCCCAAACGAAAAAAAATAAACAAGTCTAAATTGAAAACAACGTTCAAACCTATGATTGCGTTGGATAAAAAGCGCGATTTTTATACGTGTGCATGCAAAACAAATTTCTTTTTAGAGGGGTCTAAATACAGCACAAACAATATTTTCCAAAAGACCAAAAAAGTGAAAAAGTATATTTTAACAAAACGCATATATATCATAGTGAATATGTCTTGAAAATTTTATTACTTTTAGAATATAATGCAAAACATCAGGCAGCCATATCGTTATGCTATATGGTTGCATTTGTATATAAGTAGAGTACCATGAGCAATGTGATGAATGTCACATATAGAGCACATTTTTTTTTTTTACTTCCGGAGCACCTGAAATTGAGTATGTTTTTGTCGTTTTTCGTTTTTCGTATTTTTGCCATGTCATTTTCATTTCCTCTTCAACAGATGAGTTTGGATGTTTCCTTCTGCCTAATTAATAAAAAAAAGAGTAAATCATTCAAAAAATATTTAAATACGCGAACAAAGACTTAATATGTAATGAAATACTTTTCTTTGTGTGTATTGGTTTTCCCTGTGCCTGCATCACTTTGCTCAGCCCAGAATGAAATTGCAAATTAGGGTGTCGTGACATGAAATATTCTTGATCCGGCTATCATAAGTTTGATCCCTACTTATTACCGACGTCATATTGTTTGACGTTCATATGTTGTGTTTTGTAAACTGTCTTTTGATCTATTTCGTTTTTTAGCCATGGCGTTGTCAGTTTTTGTTTCTCGAAATTATGAGTTTAAATGCCCCTTTGGTATCTTTCGCCTCTCCTCTGACCCTAACTTGTCAAGTACTCTTCTGGTTTTTTCACCAATTGCAATCTCAACTTGACACACATTTACCCATTACTTTACCCATAAATTTTGAGGAAAATGTTCTTATACCTAGAAATTTCACCTGATGTTATTTCTTCTAAAAATAATCCATGTTTATAACAACGGAATAACTAAGTTTTAAACCAAGAAAAGTTACACATAAATATATATATTTATATATATACATATAACTACTTGAGAAAATTATAGAGATGCTTTTTCTGTTAAAGAATATCATTTTTTCTTTAATTGCAAACATAAATTTACGTGTTTAGTAGGTTAATTTAGATCATTACCATGTAGATTATTATACGAAATGGCAAAGCCAAAGGTGTTGTTGTACTGAAAAATGGAAAGAAGACACGAATCTATGCCAGGAAAGAAGTTATCATTTCTGCAGGAGTGTTTGGATCACCAAAACTCCTGTTATTGTCTGGCATAGGACCAAGACATCATCTGAAAAAGTTAAGGGTAATTATAAACTGTAACTGTCATTTTGAAATACAACATAATACAACATATTACGCCTCTAATCAAGAAGATCTTGGTAAAATATAAGTCTTTGTCTTTATGGACAAGTATGCAATAATGAAAGATATCAGCCATATAATTCAGTATGCAAGACGTGATGTGCATTTCCTCTAAATAAACATGATAAAGCCAAATCAATTACAAAAGTGGAGAACATCTTTTGCTAACTGCATAAAAAATCATGCATATTACTTTTTATGGTTTTCAACGGACGTTGAAGAAGTTAATAGTGCCACTTATGGAGAATATAAACTGTGCAGATCCAAATCGAAACCAGATATTGATTTATACCGGTTTCCCAATATGACAGCCAAGATTGTAAACGTTACTTCGATGTATTATTTGTTAAGCAAGATACAAAAACAATCAAAAATTAAAACACACATATATCTTCACCAGATTTAGAAACATATGATTCATATTGTTTTATTACAAAGGTCTTAAGACATACCAACGAAGTACATCTAAAATCCAAAACAGGTTTTTACAGATTTTGAAATTTTTTACGTAATTATCAAAACATAGCCTTTTGATTTGGCACAAATACAGAGGAATTTGAACATTCTCTGTCTTAGTACTTGTAATTGAACATATATGACGGAAAAAACACAAACATCGTCTATGCAGAATATAGTTGTCCTCGTAAAGTAGGACGTTAACATTCTAACAACTTTGTCAGATTAATGAAAATTACCGAAAGTTTTATTTATTCATGAAAATTAACAGATATCAGTGAAATAAAATGATGATTATATATGTAGAGAATTATACCCCATTAAAAAAGACCGATTCCAAAGATATGGATTACAGTATCATGTTATATCCCTGATAACTACTCGGGATACATATATATAATGTATGCGCCATTCAAATACATTTAGTATGACTTTTAACAGTTGCACTGTGTTTTTTTTTTTTTTGCATTCAAAACCCTATGTGGGTAGGGCAAGCAACATGATTGGAAGAAATTCAATCTTCAAACTTTTTTAAGGAGATAGGGACAACTTCTCCAAGGTTTATTTCACCCATTATCAAAATTCTATCGATCTTTATAACCATAGAGTGTATAACAACGCCATATGAATATGTTAAGCTTGCAATAACGATACATTATATTTTTGAACATGCAACCAAATTATACGAATAATAAAGATGGCACAAACTTTTATTTATACAGATTCCATTACACTTTAGGTATTCAAAGAAAACAATTACCAGACACATTCTAAACCAAAACGATAAATATTCGAATACTTGATGAATTTTGTGACCAGGGACCTTAACAGAATAGCCAAATCAAGTTAAGGTTAAGTTTGCCATATGGATTTCAACGTTAGTTTTTTTTATTATCTTCTTATTTTAGAAGAGAGAATTTAAGAACAGTTCGCTATAAATCCTGTCAGTGTGGAAGCACTGACTACTGTCCTGATGATACATATGTACTTTGGCCTCCAGCAGCGGTATCGACTTGGTGCTAGAATGTATTTTTAATTTCGTGCGCCCTTTTGGCTTTACCTTCAAAAGAAAATGTGTACAATGCCTTTCAATATCTAACTAAAGATATACAGTTCTACATCTGCAATATCAGTTCCTAACCAAAACAATGCATAATGTAGGTTTGCACAAGATTCAATACATTTAGATTAGAAGTACAGTATTTCTTTATCATTACACTGATGCAGTTTCTATGGTAGTGTTCCATTTACATTTTAATTTAAATTCAGATGTTTTGTAATGGCAGGTACCACTGAAAGCTGATCTACCAGTCGGTGAAGGAATGCAATATCATATGCAATACTTTTTCCAGTACTCAATTACTACATCTATGAATATGAACCAAGAAAAGGCTTTAGACCAACAATCCATTATGGACTATATATTTTACAGGACAGGTATACGAATGTGTAATACATATAAAACACAAATAGGATAACATGAAAATCAGAAAAACATTGCACAGTACAGTAGATCACACGAAACATAAACCCTGACTCCTTGGAAAAATAGAAGGACAAACAAAGACAATCAATTTAAAACAGCGCATGATTTATATAGTCTGATTTGGCATATGGAAAAAAAATGAGCTGCGTTAAAAAATGTTTGTCTACGCACAAACCATCCTATTTGCCTGTCTAGACAATCATTTGTTCAAGGGAAAAAACAACATTAAAAACCTTGCACATTCAAGGTACCAACTAATGACCATTAACGTACACAAGAAAGTGAAATAGTGCACATAATGAAGAAAGTAGTCATAATGAAATCACTACTATAGGAAGCTAGATACTACAACTCAAGGAAAAAACAGATATAACACCCCTAAAAGTGTAATCATAATATTGGTTTTCATTGAATGCCATTTAAACTGTTCATACTAAGTAACGTTATTAAAGACATCAGTATTTTGCCAATTTTCAAGTTTCACGAATCCATTTTAAACATGCAAGTCAAGATAAAAATCTGACGGAATTGCATTAATTCCCAAACAGAACGACACCGGATATGAAAGCTAGATAAGCGTATCCTGCAATTGATGCATTCTCCTCAATGTATATCCAGACTCACTCCTAATGTCACGATACAGAATAGGACAAAATCGGTATATTTATAGATCAGACGACTTTTATGGTAGCTTCACACCTAATGCATCTCGTTAGTTTAAACACAATACATATGAGTCAATCAATTCATGGTGGTGACTGTTAAACTTGCGACGTTTAAGTTTCAGTCCTTTTTCCACATAACCATGTTATAATAGCTTTTAGGCGCACATCTCAGTTAATAGAGTCATTACATATAAGCCAACATAAACAAAAATCCATGAAATCCAAAAAAGAAACGAGACCGGTTGTGAAGACCAGATAAGCTCATCCTGCAATGAATGGATCCAGCACAATGCGAAACCAGATTCACTCTTAATGTCACAGTATTGAGCACAATATTGAATAGGACACAATATGTGAATCTAATAGCCAGACGAATTTTCTTGTATCTTAACACCTAAGTCTGTAAACCATTTATTTCCTTAGTTTAGACACAGGTACATCGTATCGGTCAATCAATTGATGATGACCTTGGAACTTGTGAAGTATCGGTTCAGTCGTTTTCCCTCATAACCCTGTTAGTGTACTTTTGCGTTAAGAGTACATCCATGTTCATGAAGTCCTTGAAAGGTTGAAATTCACGCATGTAAAAGAAGAGAGAAGACACCAAGGGAGCAGTAAAAAGCCTGAAGTCGAATAAAGGCAGACCAGACCATACCCAGAAAGAAATACAACGAACAGGAAAGCAGTCGACACGATGTTGTCAAATATTTGCCTGAAACAAACAAAGTTTAAGCAATACGAACCCCGACAAGCACCGGCTGAACTGAGATGCTCCAAAAGCATATGTTTCACATGAGTTTGTAAACGGCATGAAATGGGACAGATTGATACTTCTGCGAAATGGGAAAGCTTAAATAGTTACTAGTTTTTAGATTAAAGTCGTTCATGTGTGTAAATGGGAAGAACACATTCCAGATAAGAAGCAAATATGATAGCTTAAATTGAATCTTTTAAGACAAAATCACTATGATATGCTCAAAAAATAGGTTATTGAATGACAGGAGATGGTCAATTTATATGACCGAGACATTACAAAACTTGGAAAATCTGTTTTTTCTTCTTTGAGAAGGTTTGTAACAACATCGAGATTGTAGGCAATATAACATGAATAACAAGTTTGCCTAACCTGTAAAATTCCATTGTTTGATTATTTGGTCTGTGCTTATTTTGTTTTTTGCTGCATTAATTTTGCTTTTTATAGTTATAGAGGGTTGCTCTTCTAGGGAGAGTTTTGTCTTTTTTTTTTTTAGCGCAGGCACTTTCGATGAAATTATGCATTATACAATCATACATGTATTTAACGAAACAGTTTGTTTTAAACTATTTGTCAAAATGGCAAATAGAATTACATGTAATATTTTTTTTTTGTTATGAAATAAATGTAAAAATCGTTTTATATTGCCCGCATCTCGAAGAAACCATTTTTGTCATCTAGAATATTTACAAACAAATTGCATAAATCGAGTCTCTTTCTACTTCATACAAATACACAAATGGTATTACATCTTCCATCATAGTAAACAAATCAAATGCGCAGACACTTAATTGTATCCAAAGTAGTTTAAACTTTTGTAGAAAAAGCATTTTGTATCGAAACAACATTAACTGCAAAATTAATAGGGTTTTTGTTGAGAACGAATAGGATTTAACGTACAATTTTTAAACATTTCATGTGTTATAATATACAGGTGTTCAGACACGACCTAGTATTGATGGGGCCATTTTTGCACGTCTACCAACAAATCATGATCTTGATTTTTTGCCAGACCTGCAACTGACTTTTATAGCAAATGCATTTGAAGGTGAAAATATCAAATGTGCAATTCAAAGGATGAATGATATGGTATGTATATTTGTTTATTTGCACCTAAAAATTTCAAAATAAACATATTAAAACGGCATAAAATTCTGTTTTGTTTTTGTCTTTAAGAATAGATAGTTTTACATACGTTGAGAGCTCTATAAGTCTATGGTTACTAATATTTATGTCAATAACAATAAAAAGTTACAATATTTTGTTTTTTTATTAATATTCTTGTACTGGCCATATAATTGAGTACTATTTTTTACCTCAGGATGGATTGTTAGACATAAAAGTGAAAAAATTTAAGTTTATAGTTGCATAATTTGTAGTCGCATCAAAAAAAGTGTCAATATTTTCCATTTTGTTAGATTATAATACAACGGCATTAACATTCTGTTCTTTTTTTCTCATAGGATAGATAGTTTTACACAAATTGAGAGCTCTATTAGTCTATGGTTCTATGTCGATAACAATAAAAAGTGACAATATTTCTTTTTTTTTCTTATTCTTGTGCTGGCCTGATAATTGAGTACTTTTTCTACCTCCGAATGGGTTTTTAGACATAAAAGTGAAGAAATTAAAGTTTCCAATTGCAACCTTTGTTGTCGCATCAATATAAGGTGTCAGTATTTTAACTTTTGTAAAAATATTATGTTACAGCAATTAAAATTCTGTTTGTTTTAGTACATAATTAGGGACATTTTTACACACATTGAGAGCTCTTCAAGTCTACGGTTGATTATATATGTAATGAACAAAATTGCCAATATTTCTTTTTATATAATTAAAGCTTTTACAATAGTACTGGCGGGATGAATTCTCTTTTTATACCTTAGGATGGATTGTTTGACATCAAAGAGAAGGAATTATTTCGACGCTTTCATTTATAAAATAAGAATTCTTTAAGTCGGCAGGGATGAACGGGTTTAATAAAATTGACATTATACATCGTATATATACAGTCCCTGTAACGTAAAAGTTAACACTTTTTTCATTCGGGAATCGTACGTACAGCGTTCGGGAATCGTTCGTATAGAGTTCGGTCATCGTACGTACATCATTCGTATAGCGTCCGTACAACGTTCGGTCAGCATTCGTTCATCGTTCGTTCATCGTATGGTAAATGTCACCGTTTAGGGTTTTATATATCGTATGGTTCATGGTATCGTTAACCGTTTTATTTGTCGTATGGTACATGGTATGGTTTAGCGTTTAGCGTTTCGTTTATCGTATGGTATGTGATATCGTTTAGCGTTTCATCAATCGTATGGTATATCGTTTTGTTAAGCGTCTGATATATGTTAGGGTTTTATTTCAGAAAGTTATTTCAATTACTCAAAATAATTTAATATAAAAAGATGCGGGATAAAAAAAACAATTATTAGTTTGGATTGGATTAAATCTTCTACTAATATCATTATTTGACACTCAAATAAAATATATATTTATTTATTTATTTATTATGGAATATATATAAAACGAAGGGGAAACGTTTCCTCCCATATCATTTTGACATGAATAACATGAGACCAAATACCGCGATATAAGTCTCTTTCTTTCTCTCTCTCTCTCTCCTCCACCAAATATTTCTCTGATCCAAATATTTCCTTGACACAATAAATTATATATAATGTTCTATAAATGAGGCTTTATATGAGATACATGTTTTATATCTAAATGTATTAAAAAAAAAAAGACAAGACATCCATGGTATTTGCTCCCCTCAATGTCAGTCTGATATAAACCGAAAATTGCCAGGGATATATAAAAATTCGTTGACGACATCTATGGAACCAGTGTCGCTTGTGATTCCTGTTGTCGGTGTTAAAACTATTATTTTGACAGGAAAAAGTGCTTAAGTCCATGTATGAGTAAAATACCGAATAAAAAAATAACTCTGCCTTTTTTATATTTCTTAATTTTAGAGGTAAGCTTCTGGCCAAGTTTCACCAACTTTAACGCAAATCATTTACCTTAAATAACCAATCAATTGTATTCTAAAAGTTGTTGATTTGTTCTTTGTGCGAATACATGAAATATTTGTCACTTGACGTTATGCATGCAATCGATGATCAAATACAAATCTACAGTATTTATAAACATACTGCAATTGTATATATGAAAGAGACTAAATAATTTAAATTTTAATTATTTTACACATATTTGAAGGATCGAAATAATCAGTTCTACAAATGGTTGTTATTGAAAGACTTGAAATTTTACAAATATCACATGCCTCTATGGAATTTCTTATCGACGCACCAAACATTTTCCTTTCATCGTGCATAGTTCATTTTCCGATTCACTTAAGGTTTCTATCGATCTTCTTACTTGTTCATTACATTCTAAAATTAAAATCCTACACAAGTTGCCAAAACTTTTATTCTCAGGCTAGACTGCGTAAAAGATGAATATTGTTTTGTTTGTGTACACACGGTGTTTTGAAGCCCGATATCCAGTTTCGCTGAAAAAGAATTAATTTGCGCCACAACTTAATTACGCCAATTCTTTTTTTGCATCATTCATTTCCGCCAATAAAACAATCATTTAATTGCCCAATTGTTATAGACTTGTTTGCAAATGTTTGTTCTTAGTGCACTGAGGAGGTCCTTTCCGGTATTTACAGGTACAAGTAGAAATACCGCAAAGGGCCTCCGTAGTGCACTAAGAACAAAATATTGAACCAAGGACCTGATGGAATGATAGAATTGACACAAAAAACATGGCATATAGAATGAGACTTTCTAAAAGTACATAATTTCAAATTTTATAATCATATCTTTAGTAAGTATAAAGTTATTTAACAATTGAAGTCAGTATTCTAATGTTACATGTACGTGTAAATAGGTTAATCGTTTCGAGGTAAATATGGCACAATTAAGTTCCATTTATTGGCGCAATTCATATTATAAGAAAAGAACAGATAGCCGCGATTCAAACCTTTTCAATATGATGGTAGTTGGCACAAAATTACACCTAATCGTTCTGACAACCTAGTAAATTCTTCGCCCGGGGATATGCATTTGACGTTAATCTTCCTTCAGTAACTTTACAATACCCAGTCGTGTCATTTCTGTATATTGTACATGTAGATAGCACGTGTGATACATGTATATACACCAGAAATACCCATTCAAGTGAATTTTATCTTTTAGAAGAACTCCATATCGGGTAACATTAAATATACATAAACATAAAATTACAATTAAAAAAAAATGGTAATAATAAGTTCAAATGTTGCTTTATTAAATCATTAAATGCACCTAAGTACGTATTTGTAAACTTATGTTATTACTTTATTTCATGTATCTTTTTTGTATTCTTTTTTTTTTGGTTTAAATTACCTTTTTTTTAATGGTTATCTTATTGACTTATTCGTAAATCGAAAAACGCACAAACCTAAATAGAATCATATGGCATTGAATGATTTCTCTAACTCAAAATTAATTATAGATGCTTCTTAATTTTATTTTTCTCGTTGGGTTCCTTGTCCATTAATTGACGTATACGCCATATTCTTTTTTTCGATATTTGTGAAAAGCCACTCATCGATCAATTTCAAAAGAAATCTTATACTCGTAAGTCATGAACATTGAAGTTCAACTTGCTATCAATTGTTCGTATACGCACAAAGATAAAATAAATGAAACACTTTTAAGCTGTTCTGGGAACAGTATATCTAATATATATGTTCCTGAGTTGTTTAAATCATGCAGTGAATTTTGAAAATATAGTTTTGCAAAACCGGTTATTTCTGTTTAATACTTTTCTGTCCCTTTTCTTAATAATTAGGACACGTGTCACTGGTTAATATAGAACTAGTCAACCATGAATAATCCCAAACAACAATTTTTTTATTGGTTTGTCCTGAGACTACTATAACACATAGTAGTCTCAGGTTTGTCATACTTGCTTATATTATCAATTACGTATTGTTTTCGGCTGAGACTACTACATGTACATGTATAACAGTTATAGTAGTCTCAGTTTTCGGAAATATTGTAACAATATCCTTTAGAATTTCAAATTGCTTTAGTCATTTAATATATATATATATATATATATATTGTTCATAATTAATAAATTAAGATTGATAATATAATTGCATCATTTTTTAAGCATTATTTATATGACATTTTAATATTTATTTAACGTGCGTACCGATTTGGTTGGCAAATAACTGTTTAAACACTTGACGCCATATTAATATTATATATGAACATTTCGGAAAAATTAGGCGGATATTTACTCATCGGTTCTCAGGAAGTTTTCTTGTAGGTTAAAAGAAGGGGGGAAATATACCTCCAAGTAGTTAAACTTTAAGATTGGTATTCTTTAAATTGTATAACTTTCATTTTCTTGCTTTCTCCTCAATTTTTAAATTATATGGAGAATCAAGTTTTAATGCCAGATCTTTTATTATTTGTTCTGTTAAATCAAAGACATGTAGTACATATATTCTATTTTCCGGGATAACTTTATTCACAATGATAAAGAAATTAGGGATGATTAAGAAATTGGCATGTTGTGTATACACCTTTCTATTGGTGAATACTATATATGTTGCCCACTAGATGTCCTTGTGTGCTTTTTGTTGTTTGATTGCTGTCTCGTTGTCGTTAAACCCACTATGATCTCCTACAGTTTCAGTTCCGTTTGATGTACGTTTAATTCGGTTTAAAACAAACCATATTTGATAGGGTTATTCAATATATATTTCCCTTAAGACTTTGCTCAGAGGAAAGTAATAGAATAGGTTTGTATATACATTTTAGTGCAAAGTTAACAATACAAGAAAAAGTTTCACTTTTCAATTTTTAACTCCCCACAATTTTAAACTATTAATTTTGAAGACGTGTTTCATCTAAACGAAGTCTAAATGGTCACCAACTTACCAGTTTATTGTTTCCCTATTTGGCACACACCTACATATAAACCACATTGTAAATACAATTTAATTGGTCGTAGTAAATTATATTGAGCACAAAACAAATCCATTTTTTTTTTAATGAAGAAAAATAATATTTTTTTTTCTTTGAAAGACGGAGTTAATACTTTAAATTACATTGTGCAAAAAAAATCCTTAAATCTTCCTAGGAATGAGAAACTCTTTTCTTCATAGAAATGTTTGAAATAGTTTACACTGGACATTAAAAACCTTACAATCAATTAACTAAAGTATATCCAAGGGATTTTCATTATGCATGTACATGTATATAAATGCTGGATACCATATACATATATTGAATAATCAATAAAATATAGTGCTGTCAAAAAGAAACATTATCATTAGGATATCAAAATAATTCAGTTTTTATTTCAAAATGATTTGCAAACAGTCCTCTTTCCAGAGCATTTTTCTGTCTGCTATCGCTCTGTGTGGGTTAATTATTTGAAGCATAAAGTTTATAAATCGATCTCTGAAACACATTATATATATATAGAAGTCAAAGTAAACATTAAACTTATACATGGCGGAAAAGAAATATACGAAAACGATAGGTGCAATGTGCATGCAGCCTTGCAAATGATATTTAAAAAAATATATTGAATTTATAAAACTTAGGACTTTAATTTAAGTATTGTTGATGGGATGTTGAAGTTTCCAGAACATAGAAAATACACAAGAAAATCTATCAGTACTACACTAGTCTATCAAAATGTGCTTGGTGTCCATTTTACAATATATTGTTTAAGAATTTAGTGTTTTCTTATTCATTCTGACATCTGTGTCCCTGGATCTGGACAAGAAATTGCGAAGACGTTATGCTTATCAGTTTACCTTTAAAAAGATTTTTCAACAGAATATTATATATATATATAATTTTTTTAAATTTTTTTTTCTTTGCGAAAACAAAATGGCCCTAAAGCTAAATGTCATCGTCAGGTGTATAATGGAAGGCGATAAACACTTTAGAATATACAACACCTGCTGGATCTTTTTACCTGGACACAGATCTTGTTACGTAACAAGTACGAATGTAAAATTATCGATATGGTATATTCAGTCGAATATACACGATATCTCAGGACTGGGGTATTTAAGATATTTTGATCTGATAATGTATGTAAATTTATTTGTGCTTTATGTTAAAAAAAAAAGCATTTAACCATTTTATTTTCAAAACTTCTTTAAAATGAGTTGACTTTGAACATATATTTTTTTTCAAAACCGGAGACAAATCACTAATTTCCAATTATAAACCAATCTCATTATTATCAGCAGTGGGCAAAGTATTTGAAAAAAAAAATGTATTTAAAAATGTATTTTATCACTTAATTAGTTATATATCAAATATACAAAGGCGTTTTTGTTTCAAGTTCATATTCGCCTTTTGAGAATAATAATGCAGGAGTTCCACAAGGCTCTGTATTAGGTTCCCTACTATTCCTTATTCATGTATATGACGTAGCTGGTAATTTGAATAGTCTAACTCGAGTGTGTGCTGATGAAACATTCCTTTCTTATTCAAGTAAAAGTCCTTACACAATAGAGGATGTCTTAAATAGCGATTTAGAGCAAATTTCAGCATGGTCTAAGGATTGGTTTATTGATTTTAATCCTAACAAGACAATTACTATGCTATTCTCCTGTAATTCTTCTCCAGATGAAATAAAAATAGAACTTCAATATCAAGTAGTTGAATTGTCTCCTGTCATAAACACTTAGGTATTACTTTTGATTCCAATGGTAAATTCTATACAATATAGAAAACGTTTTAAAGTGTGCAAGCACAAGATTAAATTTCTAAAAAAATTGAAATATGTATTGACTAGGTATTATCTTATTCGCATAAACTTTACACTCAGTGGCGTAGCTACCATTGACGCAACGACGCACTTGCGTGCACAAACGAAATGGCAAAAAAAAAATCATAAAAAAAGAAAGATTTCCGTGTTTCCTATCAGTTCAGTCTTGTTGTGCGTATATCGGTTTATAATTACAATTTTGTTGTCATCAAAAGTTTTACTTCCGCTAAATTTTGAAAATCAAAAATGAGCCTAAAGAAAGCAGTTGCTTCGAGTAAAGAAATTGATTCCTTTTTCCAAAAGAGACAAATTGACGTTGTGGAAGCAGAAGCTGGCCCATCTGACAGCCAGAGCACGGAGTCTGTGCCAAAGGCGCCCGAAACTCCTAGTTTTGAATCTAGTTCGGTGAAATCGGATTACCTCCCAAACTATCTAGACATAGGGAAACTTTCGAAAGAAGATTTTAACAGAGACGACAATGTGAAGCTCCAAATGATGAAGAAGAAATGGGAAACTGTAGACGACTTTTCCTTTCCTGCTAGGACTCATCCCTAATGCAATACACAAAAGATCGAGACATGCAGAGATCATCACATAATGATATGTGATAAAGTGGCGCCGACCCCCCCCCCCCCCCCCCCCAAAAAAAAAAAATCCCACAGGCTCATGCACACACATTGACGGTCAGCTCTAAGTGGATCAAACTACCCCCCCCCCCTCCCACAATAATGAATTTTCGGTAATTATATATATCAGAACCTGCATACCGTCCATCATATATAGTCGAAAATGCAAGACGATTGCACTTCAAATGCTTTGATTGGGGATGAAGCAACCGATGTTTCCACCCAAGAACAAGTGTCTATTTGCGTAATGTTTGTCGATAATATTGATGGCAAAATTTTGATGAGAGAGGAGTTTTTAGGGTTTGTTAGGGCATCAACAACTACAGGCGAGGTTCTAGCTGATTTGTTTATTTCCACGCTCGAACAATATGGCATACAAATTGGAAATATGAGGGCACAAGGTATGACGGCGCGGCCAATATGTCCGGCATACACAAAGGAGTCCAAGCCAGGATTAAAGAAATCGTCCCGACGGCAAATTATGTGCACTGTAAAGCACACGTGTTGAACCTTGCCATTGTACATGCTTCCCAAGACCCCTCCGTCAGAAGGATGATGGCTACAGTATAGGAAATAGCGTTTTTCTTTCACTATTCTGCTAATTTTATAAAAAGTTGGGAAAACTTCAAGACGAACTAGAACAGAACCAGAATGAAAGATAACTTGACGGAAAAACAAAAATCCAAACACTTTGTGAAACACGCTTGTTTAGTCGTGCCTCTGCTCTATCCACTTTTAAAGTCGCTTTTCCCGTGATCGTAAGTTCGCTTGAGTATTTGCAAAGTAAGGGTGAGAAAATCTGGCGTCCAACTTTCGGCTATTCTGAGATTTGACTTTATACTTCCTCTCGTAATTGTCAATCACATTGTAGAAGCTATTGTTCCGCTAACATTCATGCTTCAGGGCGTCTCTTGTGATTTGGTGGAAGCGGTAAATGAATGTCAAACTCTCATCCGTGTTTTTGAAAATGAGAGAAACGACATAGCGGTATTCAATTGTCTGTACGACAAAGCCGTTGAGTTAGCCGAACATTTTGAAATCGTTCCTTCGAAACCAAGAACTACCGATCGTCAACGTAATCGGGCGAATCCCGCTGTTGTCGGTATCCATGATTATTGGCGCGTCACACTGTATATATATACAGTTTTCAGACCATCGTCTAAACGAACTACGAGATCGTCTTGTCAATTCGGAAGAACGTTTTCTTGCCCAGATGCTTCTTCCAAACAATCTGAAAAGTGAGAATCGGGACCATCAAATTCGCATATTTCGCGTCTACGAGTCCGATCTTCAATCAGAAGATCAGTTTCTTCTTGAAATAAAAAGGTGGGTTGCGCGATGGGATATTTATCATCTAAGAAACCAGACCATCTCTGTGCAACATTGGAGATGACGCCGAAAGAACTTTACCCAAATATATTCTGTATTCTGCAAATACTTCTCACAATACCACCCTCAACCGGTACTGCTGAACGCTCTTTCAGCGCTCTGAAACGCGTAAAAACGTATCTGAGATCGACCATGGGACAAGAAAGACTTTCTTCGCTTGCACTGTTGCACGTTCATTCTGATTTTGACATTGACACTAAATAAGTTGTTGACACGTTTAACAATGCTAGGCAAAGGAAAATGTTACTCGCCAAAAGGACCTCGGTTGTTAACTTCAGTCTTACATACGAACGTCACATTCATATATCACCAAATTAAAAATTGATTGTTTGAATTGCTTTGTTTTCGTATGTTAACATATATATGTCATGATATGATCCAGTTCTCTAACCCTTTCTTTCTCTGAAGCATAATAAATTGGCGAGCATTGCAAAGTTTTTAGATT
This sequence comes from Mytilus californianus, assembly GCF_021869535.1. NCBI lineage: Eukaryota > Metazoa > Mollusca > Bivalvia > Mytilida > Mytilidae > Mytilus > Mytilus californianus. The sequence continues at coordinate 41,885,985 of NW_026262712.1, forward strand.
TTTTTAGTCAGTTTTAGGTCTTTGATTTGATATATAGCAAAACACTTAACTGTGCATACTTCAACTTCTAAATTACCCTCTCTGTTTGTTAAATATCTGGGGCTTCACCCCCAGACTTCCCCGGGCGCTGCCCTGGACCTGCTGGGGGCCATAAGTGGCCCTCGGATCCCTTATACCAGAGCTTAGTAACTTTAGACTCGAAGGCACAGTCAGGACAACGACATTTTAACGGACCATTTAGCGAACTTTTTTTAGTAAATTCTGTCTCACAAAAATATGTTTCTTAATTATGCATTCAATTAACCATGATTTACCCTAATCAAAAGAGATCAAGGTGCTCACTAGTATATGGAATTGGAACAACAATCTTACCACGAATATTGATTGATAGGCATAGTTATTTGTTTGTGTCCGATGGACCCGCACGTACGAACGAGTCGACCGACAGTCCAACCATCATTGAATAGTTTTGCATTTATGAATTGGTTATAAGACCTTTGAGGCACTTCTTCTTAACCATCTTAGATCGAAAAAAGATTCATTTTCTGCAAAAAAGGGTTAAAAATATTTTCGCCTCGCTCCGCTCGGCGAAAATTTTTGACTCGGCAATTTCTGAGTGCACATCATTATAAGTCTACCTGCGCCACTGACACTTATAAGACCATTATGTTACTGTAATATGCACGTCAGTCATGGGATGGTTGTACTCAACAAGATTCCGACAATCTAGAACATGACGTTTAGTTGGAAGCAGGAATATTAGTAACTGGGTTGCCCGTGTTTGCTAGTCCGGAAGTTATATATTTTCAGTGGTACAGGCCGACATTTGGTAGTGAACAGAAGAAAATCCAAAAAGCTCAATATGTTCTATTCTTCACATAAAGTGGGACAACCTCTACGATTTAATGCCACTTTTATCAGTTATAGATAGAATATCAGAAAATCCTTTTTTTCATCTACTACTATCGAATGAAATAGCCTAAACCCCGACATAATATGTACGTCCAGAAATTTGAATATATTCATCTAACTTGACACAGACACAATTGCACGCTAATCTTTATTATTAAGGACAGTTGATTGGATAAAAGTGATGGATTGCCACGCCTATATTAAAACTGATAGGACTCTCAATGTAAATGTAGTCCTGCTTTTTTATTTTACACTCTATTCTGTTCTGCCTTTCTTAGTTATTAATTTTTCCTGAGTTGTTTTACAAAAAGTCATCATGCCTTTTCTTTTTGGCAAGATGCCCATACTGCCTTTTTTTCTCTAAACTCCGGTCATGCCTTTTTTTCAATTTTCATACGTCAGACAAACTTCTGTGTGCATGTGACTTCATATTTCAAAAGGAATAAGAAATGTCTTAATTGATAAGTTCTACATTGCATTTAAAAATCCATTGAAAGAATATTGTATAATTAGAAATCATTGTCCGCTGTTGGAAGTCCAGTTTCGCCATTTTTGACAAGCACGATATTTCAGGGGTTTCGATTGTTAAACTCGTTAAATCAAATAACGAAAATATTCCATCTCAACATGAGAAAGAGTGGCTCATTAACCTCTATCAATGTTTATCGTTTATAAGATGTTGTACCGTCAATGCTATTTATAAACGCAGAGTAAAATTTTAAATGTTTGGTATACAAATTTTAAACTAATCAACTTAAAAAATATTCAGAAGACAATAGGAAATATCGAAGAATTATTATTTATTTATTGTATTGTAACAATTTTTCTTCACAAAGGCTTATAATGATAAATGAAATCAATGTTTTTGCTGCCAATATTACAATTTATGTATTGCTCTCTGGTGATGAGTCTTTGAGTTCTGACGAAAATTACAGTGTTTTTCTATCTGTACAAAAGTATATTAAAAGTACCAAGCGTTTTTCTCAACTTTGACAACCTTATTCTGTAACAGATCTTACTAGAACATGATCAATTTATGCTCTTAAGGATACGGTAATCGAATGATCTTTATGATTGACTATTGTATTCTGAAACGTTTCAATGGATTTGATTAAAAAACAAAATTGATACTTACAATTATGTGTAGATTTATTCCGTTTTCCTATTAATCCGTAACTAGAAAAGCGACTTAATATGTATCACATCATAAACTATGAGTGTATAATTTACATTTAAACAAATTCACACACATGACTTGTCATGTACACTAACATGTTTTATTTTACACAGCTCGGTGTGTTTGTATTTATTTCTTCTGAAAATAGGCGCACTTGATTAGTTATATTAAGTGGAACATATCCAATGATTAGATTCTTTAAATTTATATGTAATTTATTTTTATATCTTCATGCTAAAATAAAAATTGTTGAAGTCAGATATATGTAATGTTCATTCATGTGTATATTTATGTATGTATTGGAGAAGACGTTACTAAGTGGAAAAACTTGTGTCTAATCCATTTGTCATTTTGGAACAATAAAATACGTTCAAACTAAAGAATCATGATATGAATTTAAAGAAAAGAAGAAAACCAAACACATTTTTTTTAATTAAAATTGAAAATCAAACTGATTAAAAGTCGTATTGACCTCTAAAATTCTATCACAGAAAACAATTACTTATAGTATCTCAAAATGTCAAAATACAGCCCGTTTTATAATCGCGCAGTGGACATAATTGTTATATTTCTATTCAGACATTCCACATTTTATCAACCGTTTCAGAACTATTTTTGAAGATGACGAATCCGTGGTTTCATTGCACATTTAACGCAAAATACATTTTTCAATTCTTTATTTACACTCAAACACAAATATGTGTTACATGAAGACAAATTACAAATCAAATGCAATAAATGACAGAATAGACAGGAAACTAGTAACTTATAAGTTATAACTAATAATAATAGGTCTTTCGCCAATTCATGAGGGCGTGCCAAATTGTCACGAATGTCTAATCAGGTTTTTCTGTTGTTCAAAGTTTGACGTGCGGTGATGTTTGAACAGTGTTGAGTGTATTTTACATTTGTCATTTCGGAGCCTTTAATATCTTACTATGCTGTATGGATTTTGCTCATTGTTGAAGGCCGTACAGTGACCTTTGATTGGTCATTTCTACGTTATTCAGTTTCTGGTTAAATTCTCTCATTAGACATTATCCCATCATAGATGATCAGAATGATGTGTTATAAAAAAGAAAACTACATTATCGTATCTCGGATATATATCTATTAAATATAATAAAGAAAACTTTAGTAAAATTGAGTACAACAAAGGCTTTGCCTTATTAAATCCTTGATGCCAAACACCGTCTACCGTATTGTTAACGTGGTATTATATGTGATAAATTGCTGTAAATAATAGTAAACTGAGTATTTATTCACAGTACGCACTTCCTATTTTAGTTGTGGTGATAGAAATCTTAATGTCATTGATACACAGTTGAGAAATATGGTGCAATTATTCAAATGCAGATTTAAACCTTATTAATATTAAACCCAATCCCGCATGCAGCTGTGGAGAATAGTATTCACTATTTTTTAAGTGCCCTTTTATCAACGAAGCAAGAGAAATGATTGATTTCAAAATTAGAAAGATCTACTATATCCATTTTGCTTTTATTAGTGGCTGGTGACGGTGACCTTTCATTTCACCAAAACAAAGAAATTTTTGAGTCTGTACAATCATATATCAGAAATACACTAAGATTTAGAACATTCAATCAAAATTCGGAATTCGTACTTCCCAACTCTTTACTCTGGTCCAGTTTTATATATTACTCAATATTATATTATACTTTTTTTGTTTTTGAGACAAGGCCATGCATAATTTGTCAAAAGACAAGCACAATAACCCCAAAGCGAATTGCGAGAAGTGGTTTCGTATTTCGTTATAGAAAAAAATACTAATAGTTTATGTAAAATAACGACTCTCGTACGGTGTCGCGTTTATATCTTTTTAAAACATTAGTGCAATTTGATGCAAAAAATAATGACCATAAAATGTCAGGTTTGCGAGATCAGACAGTAACCTAACAACTAAACAATTGAAAATCTAGGGATCAATGTTTAACATTCGTCAGCCATGAGCAATTTTCATAAATAAAACATGATTTAGTAGAATACTTTGCGAGTAAAAAAAAGAGACTACCATAGATTTGTTATTAACCACAAATGCTTAAGGGGTACAAATCAGTATTCAGGAGTTACCCTTTTTGCATTACACCACATTACAACAGAAATTAGAAAATAGGGCCTGGAAGTATTTCTAAGACATTGTTGTTTTCCTGTTCTATGTAGCTTTCTTTCTGGCAAACACGGTGTTAGATTTTATAAATGCTGACAGGCACCGACCATTGAAAAACCATCGATCTGTTTAAAATGAGAAATGAAAATAATTGTTTGTTTTTTTTTTGTTTTTTTTATGGCAAATAAGAAAAATGACCGTTCGATTCAAAATTGTTTAAAATTATTTAGAAATAGATTTATGAAAATAATGTATTTTAATGCGAAAAGGCTAGACTTTAATTTGTGGTGTAGGAATGTGATTGAGTGGTTTTGTTTACAATTATTTCCCATGATTTCCGTAGTGAAAATCTGCAATAATTAATGTTTCATCATGTTGTTTGATTTTCACATTATAACAAAACTAAGAATATGACGGATGAATTTATAGTTAGTTGTTTAATGTCCAGTGGTAACTATTAGATGTATCATTAGGAGGACATTTACAATGTTATAAATATGAACAAGGTCAAGGTATCCTTTGTTATGCAAACATGTGTATCACGGTACAAGCGATGACCTATAGACCGTGTGTATCATATGTATATTTAGGGTGGGTTGCTCTGAATAAAGGAGGTATAGATACAGGAAAATAAAGAAAAACATTTTATAAAATTAGAATAGAGTATAACAGGCAAATTTTAAATAAAGAACAGAGGAAAATGGTTTAAGAAAATTAAAGAATAGAGGGAAATGGTCTAGTTTTTTGCCGGACAATCGTTGATGATTGTTTGAAGTCAAGTGCATTTATAGGTAAAATAATACACAATCGTTTGTACATTGGTAGGGATTTATGTTTGAGGTTGATGAGGCACATAATGAGTAATTGTTTTTATTTGAAATTTCTCGAATATTTGTTTTTTTTTCGTCTGATTTGAAAATGAATAAAAAAAATCTATAATCTAAACAAAATCGTTTAATACTCAGCAGACAGTAGTTTACTCGAACATTCACCAAGTCCGCATTTCTACGGTTAAAAAAAAAATCATAATTGTATCTTTTAATTTGTTTAAATTTATTTCAGTGTTTATTTTTCAAACTTTTTATGTTAATAATGTTGGATCAACATCGAGTCAGATTAAAATTAATTATAATTTATTTAATTATTAATTAAAAACTAAAACATGCATCCAATCTAAATTTTACGCATATTATCACCTATATAAAAAGATTTAACAGAACACAATTCATGTTTTATATTAAAAAAAACATATACGCGAAACGAAACTATGCACGCCAAGAAACGATGTACGCTTAACGATACGATATACGCTAAACGAAACGATGTACGCTAAACGATACGGTATACGCTAAATGAAACGATGTACGCAAAACCATACGATTTACGATACAAGGGCGCTTATGTTATCGTTAATGGTATGGTTTATGGTACATGGTTTCGTTCGTACATCATTCGTTCAGCGTCCGTACAACGTTCGGTCAGCGTTTCGTTTGCATTCGTACACCGTTCGGGAAGCGTACGTACATCGTTCGGGCATCGTCCGTACATGGTTCGGGCATCGTTCGTATTGTTAACTTTTACGTTACACGGACTGTAAATGTCGATCAACTAAATCATTTTTAAATTCAGTAAACCATGAACTTCGGCAAATATTTTGAAATTAGCTTATTGTCTAAAAACAAAACAAAACGTTTCATAGATCATTTTATGTCATCTGCTTTATTTCAAGTCTTGAAACATTACATAGTTAGAGGCATACGATACAGTTACAGGGGAGGTAATGCCGCTGCTAACGTCAAATGTTATTTTCGCGACGTCAAAATGTGGCATGTCGTGAAAAGATGAATTTTATCATTCAGACTGGTTTAACTTGAACACGAGTTCATGGACCCCTCTTTTTTTAAAAATGACATTTGGCTTGATTATGTATGAAGATTATTTGTGCCGATTTTTAAGAACAAATCACCGATAAATTTTTTCTAAACTAGATAAATATACAGTAAAAATTGCCGTTCTTTGACTAAAATCATGAACATGTGATAAAAATGAATAATTATCAAACAATTTTTACACAAATTCAAAGCACACTTATGTAGAGTGCTTTTACAAATATCCGATTGTGTTTATCTTTTGAAACAAACATGTTAATTATGTCTTTCAAAAGGATAGAAATGTCAAAAACCGAAATTTTCAGTAAATGTCTAAAATTTCGACCCCATGTATTTCTAAAAGTAGCACCTCAAAGGTATATTTTTTATTGCATATTTAAATTGACAAGGCAAAAACATGAAAAATAGCTTGTATAAAAACTTTTGTCAAAAAGTCACAGTGGAATCAAAACTGTATCTACCGTAATGAATATTGTTGAAAACATATAAAACTTTCTTTTTTTAAAGTTTTGCAGTATTTACTTATCCAATAATTTTGGAAAATATTTTTTAGCGATATATCATTTTTACCGCGTTAACGCATTAGTAGCAAACGCGAATATTGAACATAACAAATGAAATATCTGCACGCGACGTTAACGTGCGTTTACTTTCTGTTATGCTTGGTCTGCACCCAACTATATACTATATTCCTGTATGCTGGTTCGTATTTAGAACGCCAGTCTAATCTCCTTTCAGTTAAAATACGGATAACAAAATGAAGCTCATAAACGGAAAAATACTCATTACCAATCTTGTTAAAAGGGTATCTACACGTCTCAATCTTCAAAATCGCATTTCGTTAATAGCAATTGTGGGTACCTTTCTATCGATAAGTGTCCTGTCATAAATGATTAACATATCCCCGTCTTTCCACCAACAATACGATGAGGTCCTTTTTTAAAGGTCGCACATTTTCCTTAATTTTTGAAACTGATATAAATTAAAAAAAAATAACAATATTATCTATTTACTTACCTGAAACAGGCCGTATTGTGGTATTGAGTACGTAGGTGATACCAAACGCTATTTATCTGAACGCAACCAAGAACACCTTTATCGTTTTAGAAGACCCAATAAATTTAAAAGTACATTTACCAACACCGTAAGAATTACAATCATCATTTTAAATATTTAACTCTTCAACCTTTAGAAGTATTAAATAAGAAACCTGCGGGAATCTCATTCAAAACATGTACGATCACGGAAAATAATTGATTTAATTGGAGTAACAAATTACAAACAGTTTATCCTTTCGGTATTTATTATAATAGAATGGTAATATATCAAACACCGATTCTGTTAACATTTGGAATAAAGTTTCTAAAACTGTACGTAAAAACTGTTCGTAAAAACTGTTCACAAGGACGTAGAATAAATCGCAATAAGAGAAAACAATGGCAGACGTAATCTGTTAACCAAGCTCTGTTCTTTATCTGACAATAAATTACATCAAATTTTGGAGAATGGCAACAAAATTCCATAGTGCAGTCCTAAGTATGAAATCGTCCAAATTGCACAATGTTATTTTAAACTGTTTCCCAAAATTGATCGCCCTGAAGATCATAAAAACATTTCTTTAAAATGAAATATGTCAATAAAGGTTTTGATTTTATAAATATTGTAGGTATTCCTAATGATCATGCTGTAAAAGAACAAATTCCTGGCTATGTTGATAATACTGAGCTCCCTCTTATCTATCATGTTTACACAAAATCTACCCGGAAATATGTTTTTAATTATAGCGAGGTGTGCAAAGATGTTAATATCAGCGACAATACACCTACGTCATGAAATTGTAGTAATTCCAAATACATGTACGGCCCCAGTTCCCATGTTATAACAGGAGACCTTAACATCGTCCAGGACCGAGAGCTGAAATCATTCCTTAGAAAAGGACCTAAATATCGCCCCCGTCAATTATTAAGTGAAATGAGTGTCGTAAGATCATCCACAAATCACTCCATACTTACTGCATAAAATGGATAAAACGCTAAAAACCAGACAAAAAATCCTCAGATTCTTTTTCAATTTGGTAATGCAAATATTTAATATTCGTATTAAACATTTCAAAAACATTTTACTCCTAACAACAACCATAATAGCCCTATTTCTTGTATCAAACATAAGTTAACAGAACTCGGTAAGGAATGTGTGTTTGTCCCGGCTGATAAGGATGCCAATAATATTATTATTTTTGACATACATTTTTTATTGAGGTTCTGCAAAAGGAAATTCCAAATTCACCAACATTCTAACTGACTCAATTTTCAAAAAATGACATCATCAACACATCTTTCTGCTTCCTCTTTACAAACAGGACCGAATAACATAACAGTTCCAACTATATACTGGCTTCCGAGGCTGCACAAAACACCTTACAAATATAGATTTATTTCGTCTTCAAGCCATTGTTCCACTACTAAAATGTCTATTCTACTTACCAGTACACTTGGTAAAATCAAAAACCTGGTAATCAATGTTTCAAATAAGGTCTACGAAAATAGTGGAATTATTTACTTTTGATGTGTCAAAAATTCGTTAAAAGTACTTGATAAATTGCATGTTCATGTTGGTGCTTTCGAATTTGTTCAATGATTTGATTTGTCTACCCTATATACCTCTTTCCTCATAATCTCATTACGAAAAAAATGCACATACCAAATTAAATGAACATTTAAAAAGTCAGAATGTGAATATACATGTTCAAACTTTTTTAGGTCATTTCTAGTAACAGCAACCAAAAGAACTATGTCAGTTGGGCCTGCTTTGATATGATAACTGCACTTGAATTTTTACTAGATAACATTTGTGTTCGCTATGGAGGAGATTCTGTTCACCACTAATTGTGGACCCGTTTCTGTATTGTTACGAGACATCATTTATGTCTAAAATCAGCAAAGACCCATCGAAACAGCATCTGATACAAAAAAAAAATATAACAATTTTAGATAGTTGGATGATACTTTGGCTCTCAATAATGACGAGTTCAGTATGTACACTAAAGAGATTTATCCTGTTGAACTCACTTTAGATAAAGCTAATACTAACAATGCACACTGCCCTTTCCTGGTTCTTTATATCTATATCTCTAGCGGGAAGCTTAATTCTAACATTTACGATACAAGAGATGATTTTTCATTTCCTTTTGTTAATTATCCGTTTTAGATGTTGACGTTCCCTTGGCACCATCGAATGGTGTTTATTTATCTCAACTTGTTCGATTCGCTCGTGTTTGTAAAAAGTAAAACAACAAATAAAAAACGCACTCCAAAGGATATTCAAAAAGAAAAGTCCCTTAACAATTGACAAAATCATTAATAATAAACATATTAGATTTTGTCAGCGGTGCAAGGATATCATTCGTAAATATAAATCAACGTGCAGAGATCTTATACATTCAGGTATTTCACATCCAATCTTGTATGGTATTATTATATACAAAGCACAAAAACGTCTTCATTCACCTCAAAAGCTAACCAAACCTTGAAACAGACTTATTCACCAAGGGATATAGTAACGATACTGTTGTCAAGTCATTAAAGATTGCATTTTTTCAAATAATATTGTTTCACTCATAGGGTCTTTGCCTCGGACATAGACAAACTTATTCTAAAACCAGTTGTTGGCATGATACAGGTTATGTTCTTCTCGTATAATTTATGATTGCATGATACTAAACCCCTAACAAGAGGGATTTTGGTTGATTTGAATATGATTAAGACATTATCTTTCGATCAGTTCAATTGAGGTCTGCAGCTGGCATGTCAGTAACTGCTACTAGTCCTTTGTTAATTTATGTTGATCATTGTCATTTTGCTTATTTTCTTCTGTTACCTATTCTAACATCGGACTCAGACTTCTTTTAAACTGAGTTTACTGTGCGTATTGCTGTGTGTTTGTTTATTCCACATTGACTAGATGTATAGGGGGAGGGTTGAGATCTCAGAAAACATGTTTTACCCTGACGCATTTTTGCGCCTGTCCAAAGTCAGGAACCTCTAGCCTTTGTTAGTCTTGTGTGTTTTTGTAATTTTGGTTCATTTGTATGTTTCGAAGTTAAGTGTGGCGTCAATGTTGCTGTACTAGTATATATTGTTAAGGGCCTGCTGAAATCCGCCTCCGGGTGCGGGATTTTCTTGCTGCGTTGAAGACCCACTGGTGGCCTTGTGCTGTTTTCTGCTCTTTGGTCGGGATCTTGTTTCTTTGACACATTCCTCGTTTCAATTATCTATTCTATACCAATATTATCCCCTGGTGTTCTGCTTCAATATTGATTGAACGGTAAATTTGCGATATGCGACCTTGCAATGTAGAGTATTTTATTAATTAAAAGCAACAGCAAAGTTTAAAAACACAATTAACATTTACGCGCCAATATAAGGTTGTATTGCAGGGTAAAAAAAACCAAGACGTACATTGTCGAGAAAAATTCATAAAAGACATATAAAATAAGGACTTCTTTTATTACAGCCAGGGGCATTACTTAAACAAGTAACTTTTAAAATTACTTATACAAGTAATGTTGAAAACGAGGCTATTTTAAAAATTACTTATATAAGTAACTTTTCTAAATATTAAGACAGATTGTACTAGTTTTAACAAATGTTTACAGTCATCTGGTTATTTTTTCCATGAAATATAAAATCTAATCCTTCTGAAACACTAATTGCCTTTCTGGCGCACTTATCTTTCATATAGAGACTTCTGGGTCAAAGATTGGTCTCTTGGGACTATTAAAATATCGTTTTCCTTGAAAATCTTGAAGTTAGAAAGGTATAAATAGATAGAAACTTGTGAATTAATTAAGACTTGAAGTTATTTATAATTTGTAACCCAAAACAATTACATATGTTCCTTAAATATGTTTCATTAATTCTTTCAAAGATGTATAAAATAACTTATTCAAGTAACATTTTTGTCATCATTTTTAAAGTAACCCTTAATGTCTATACTCCTCTCAAATCTAATAAATTCTTAATTTTATGATATAAAATGATGTAAAAATTCATGAAAACTACATTTAGTCAATGCTTCTATTGAAATTTAAAATAACTCTATTGAATTTTATATTTTTCTAAAAACAAAAATTACCTATATAAGTAACTAAAAAAAGTTACTTGTTTAACTAACGCCCCTGACCGCTACAAATCAAATGGAACCTCAGAAACCAGGTGTTTCCACAGCTCTATGAATTTTGTATTTCATTTTCAGACACTATTGGTAATATAGCTCATCAAGTATTTGAACCTTTTTAGCTTTCAAATGATAGGGTTTCAGCATTCTAAATGAGTGAAATAAATAAAGCGCTTCAGAAGCACTAAATAATTCAAGTGTTATTTTCAGTTTCTAGCACTGAATTGATCCCTGCTGTTGTTCTGCTTGTCCACGAGGGTATCATCAGCTCAGTAGTCAGTGCTTTGGACATGACAAGATTTGTTACATAAATTTATAACATTTACCGTTGATAAAATTAGAAATTATAAAGAAATTAGGTTTCCAGCTCATGCAAAGTTGACATTGTATAGATTTGCCCATTCTTTTATGTTCCTTTTTTGTTAATAGCTCAAATATTTATACAAAATAGGCTTTCTTTTTTTGCGGTTTACCGTTCCTAAAGTAGGTAAATCCATTAAAATGTTGCTAACGCACCAAATTCATGAAGCGTAATTTTAATTCTTAACAGATAGTAATGTTTACTTTAATGACTTATAAAGAAATGTTTCACGTATATATACAACAATTACAAACATGCATTTGGGTGAATGTGTTGAATTTTTAGGGTTTTATTTTTCACAGGGAGTTTTTGGTGAAACGTTTCGATCAACTGATGTTGGATTTGCAGTAAATATATGTAAACTTCACCATAAAAGCAGAGGAACAGTTCGACTGAGAAGCAAGAATCCAATGGCGCCTCCTCTTATAGATCCGCAATATTTAGCAAATCAGGATGACGTTGATTCTTACGTAAAAGGTATACATTTGATATCGGTATCACTTTTCGACATGTTCTAGAGTTTAAATAAATTTTCACATCTAATCCACACAATCAAATTTTTTTTTAATCAGAACGTTTGAAAAATCAAGGCTAATACAATAAAAGGTACAATAACTGTTAGTTAACTCCCTCCCCCCAAAAATATTTAAAAAAATAGGTAAATGTTTTGGATATAATTTGTATCCTGCAATTTTTATATTTTTCTAGTTATAAGATATATGCAAGAATTTGCAAACAACTCGGCATGGAACAGCATAGGAACTACATTTATCAGGCAAGAAGAATGTACATCTTTCTGCAAAGCATTTACTTTTGACACAGATGACTATTGGAAATGTATGATTCGCCATTATGCAACCCATTCTAATCATCAAGTTGGTACTTGTAGAATGGGAGCTCTTCGTGATAAAACGGCTGTTGTAGACCCACATTTGAGGTGAGAGTAATTTATATCTTCTTATTTTAAATTCAATAAAAGGTATCGCATGCAATATCCGGACGTTAATCAGAAAAGTTTGTTACACAGGAAAGAAGGACCTAAAAACATTAACGGTACCAGTTTTACTGAACCAAATGCGCAATTTGACAATACATGTCTCTTCAGTGATGCTCAAAGCCAAAACAATGTGAAAGTTCAAAACCTAACACAGAAGTTGAAAAGCTGGTAAAACCAAAAAAGACCAAAAATGAAAGCCAAACCCGGACAAGGAATCAGAGCTGTGTATTAGGGAGATACATTCTTAATCTAAAATTGTTTCCAAATTTTATCACAGCAAATTTAAATTAAGTATTATCCGTATTTTAATGCCAGTACTAAAGTACTGACTACTAGGCTGATGATTTTCATGGCGACTTAGAGACAACCAGCAGATAAATAACGTTACCGTAAGGATGGTGTGGTAGAATCTTTGATTATATCACGTACGTGCCATTGTTATTTCGCAATAAAAAGAATGATTGAATATACAATATTTATTTATTTGTTTTCAGGGTGATAGGAATTAAAAATCTAAGAGTTGCAGATTCGTCAGTAATGAGAAATGTTCCGTCCGGCAACACGAACGCTGCAACAATGATGATTGGAGAAAAAGCTGCTGACATTATTAAAAAGAGCAGACATACAAAATTCTATTATCACAAATGATTAAATAAGTAGCAAACCATCTTATTCTTAGATAAGAAATGATGAATAAATAAGAATTAAAGACATCCTTCATTAACGGATATTTGCTTATAATTTTAATAAATGTTTGTAACCATTGACGGCCAAACCGTTCAAGCTTATCGATTATTCCTCTCCTGTACTATAATATTTGAACATTTTTTCTGGTTATTATCAAATGAAAAAATAAAAGCTACAGCATTGTATATCAGTTCATACGAAAGGAATAAAACACGGATTTTTTTTTTACCACTTTCCTTGTACCAGCACTAAAGACTTTCAATAATTTTGTAATATGTCCATGTAAAGGATGAATATTATTAGTCATAAATTGAAGTAACTGGACATTATTTTATATAAGTGATCAAACGGATAGACACTTTTTTCCAAATAGTAGAATAGGAACCTCTAACCATTTCGAAGCAACTGAGTTCACATCGGTTTTAGGTTAAATTCATATCGTCAAAACTTGTTCATACTTTTATTATCCTAATTCTGATTCTAAGAAGACAGAGCTTTTGATTTTAAGTGTTTGCATCTTAATTTGTCCATTCCCCCCCTTTGACATAGTTTCCCCTTTTTCTCAACTGGGTGCATTATGTGCATTACTTTATTTGTACCTTCAATAAAAGCGTATGTATCGCCCTTACCCTGTTTGAACCACTTGATACCTTTTTTTTATTTACAGTCATATATTTTGACACGACAAGCCTTCCAATCAATTTTAAAAAGACGATTCTGTTATCCCTATCGAGGAATTGTTCATTTCTTTGTGTTAAATGATACTTACACATTTACATTACCAGTAACAATTCGACCTCATGGATTACAGGTACCATGAAACTTTCAACAGTTACATGTTTTTGGGATTATTGTTATCCATGTTTCTCTCTGATTTTAAAGACTTCTTATCGAATTTAAGATCTCTGATAGTCTATCATATTACGGAATTACCTGTAGTTCTACCAATGGTCAAACACCATTTTTCCTGAACATGGAAAAGATCTGTTATAAAAATTGCAACACAATTGTTTGATTACAATCAATAATTATCGTTAGAAGAATAACTGTATATGAATAAAATGAGATGTATGGTATATTTCACTGATTACGACATCCCAAATTTTTGTTTTACAGATAACTTAAAATAAAACACATATACAAAGCTGTATATCGCATCCAGTCTAATAAGGTGCATACATTTAATAAACAGGGAAGTTAAGATTCTGCCTCCAACAAATACTTCCTAAACAAACATATAGACATCAAAGCATTTAGAGAAAACAACGGAAAACTACTTGCAAGGTTCATGACAGGCATACCAACATGTGGTGATGACAAAACTAGTGTTGTTTTGATATATAATCTTCCTTTTTAACATGTTATATCACCACAACAAAAAGACAAAAGAACCTGCAATAAATTGGGAACTTTATAAATTGTATATGCATTTGTCTTAGGTATATCGTACATGACTTCTAGATGCCTTCTTTGTAACCTTCCTTGGGGCGTTGATTTGTAATGTTATTGGTATATACTCCCGAATTCTTTGTTATTTATAACACATGTAAACGGAAAAAAAGCACTTGACAACATACGTTCGTAATAATTGATAACAAAAACCCAATAACCCGATAAACAATACTTTATCAAAGAATGCTCAAAGTTTGGTAGTCGAAAATATTGTCTTATTTAAATACCAAGCGTAGTACCAATCTTTATAACTTTTGTACTTTGCAGAAGTGCTGATTTGTCGATTTTTGTCACGCTAATTTTCAAATTCTGAAAAATATTGATGAAAATACTTTTACTTTGGATTATGTATCTTTGTGTTTTTGTTTTTTCTTTTTTTTTTACTGTTTCTTCTGTATGATTTTCATATAAAGTTCAATACTCATATTATTATTATTATTAATAACATTATTATTACTATTTGACGTAATTATGGTTTTAATGTTTTAAGGACGGACGTTTATAAAATATTTGAAAAAAAAAGCAAATAGCATTTCAAGTTTTATGAAAAGAGCAAGTGTGTTACCCTTTTAATTCCAAACATAATACAATTGTTCAATATTTTCAAAATAATAGTCATTCTCGTAATGAATAGTAAATAAAGCAACGTCTAAATATTGTTTTGCAGAGAGATCATGGATGATGTCCCCATTACATAATAAACATTTCATCAACGAAATATTTCACCACCGAATCCATGTTTGGGTTTCAACAGGATGTCTTTAAATAAGGTACTTGCCTAAAAAAGACACTAAAACATGCTAGACTTTTGCTTATATGTGAAGGAGTGTGAAGTTTGGAATATAACTGTATTTTTACTACTTTGTTAATATTAAATATAATATATAATGATTGGATATTTTCCTTAAATACATTGTAGGTATAAAACAAACAGTTAAGACAACATTTATACATTATATTAGAAACTTCCAATAAAATGACATTACTCGACATAACCAACCTATCTGACCGTATCTCGGCCTATTGCATTGGATTTTCGGCTTGTTGAAAACACATACTTTGTTGGAATAGATGCTATTTAAAAATTAGCACAATCTGCTATTTCAATTCGTTCAAAATATATAAAGTATAAATTATATAACAAACTAGAATTTGACCCGGATTAAGTGGTGTACTGAACATGGAAATGTGATCATGTGAAGGGGAACGGTGTCTTAAGGCCCCAAATTATTGTTGCAAATGTTTGATTATTCATGTTCATGTAAACGTATCTTCCATATTCATAACAACTTTTTTTGTCTTGTGGTAGCATAAATCCGATGCCTCTTGTAGAGAAAATTCCACGCTCTCTGCACGATAAATAAGCATAAAATATTTGCCACCGGACGTTAAGCAACTAACTACAAATCAATTGACAGTCGCGTAACTTTGAATTTATTTCTAGTGAGGCGAAAGCTTGGCAGTCAAAGTCTCAACTTGGTTAAAAGATGTCAATGCCAATAGTGGTGGACGTTTAATTGAAAATCTTAATCGCAAAATAGTTTTCAGCAATTACAAATGCAACAAAATTCTTAGTTTTAATTAGGTTTGATTAATTGATTGATTGATTGTTGTTGCCGCACATTAAGAGACGAAAACTGCATGCATAGTCAGGACTAGTAAAACAAAATAATCAAATAGATATGTAGACTGGGTCGACCAAGATAACAACACAGTTTTCAATCGTTATTGGAAAAAGAGAGAATGTTACATAGGGGCATACTTTTTGTCTTGCAACAAGCACCATATGGATCCCTGGTTCTGTACCATGTAGAGCTACAATGTAATGTACGCACCTACACTAGATTTGATTGAACGTCCACATTCCTACTGGACGTGGCTGTGTATTTATAAGTCCCGGAAAACTAAATGAACGATCCTCTTGTAAGCATGTCAAACTGTTGTAAAAAGTGTTGTATAGAGTACGTACTGGTACATCCAGTAGGTAGGGTACTATTGCATGACTATTAGCTAAAATTATTCCTCGAAGAATATAAATTTTAACTCGGAAGCTCTTGTTATAAATTGTCTAACTCGGGACAATATTTAGCACAATTCATGCAACAACCCTTAAGTTATGTGATATGAGTTTTTTTTGTTAAGCATTTCTTCAAATAGATGAGTAATACCACCATTGATTTTCCCCTATTAGTCTTTGATAAATTAGCACTTTTCAAAAAATTGTGCAAAATTTCGCTTTGTTCCATATAAAGAAATACTTGGCATTAGTAAAAGTTTATCCTGTCCAGTACTACAGACAAAATGTCACATAACATTTCATTGCTTATAAGATAAAAACCATCACTGGAAGTTAACCAATCAAATTTTCACCCCTTGTTTCATGTGTACAAGTTTTAGTAACCATGTCACCTCAAGTTTCCAAAATATTTTATAAAACCTCCAAATAAAAGAAGAATGGTTCTTTGTAGCACCCAAGCTATACGTTTATGACTCATAATTTTTCTTTCTGCAACGAAATGCAGGGTTAACTTCCTACAACAGTTAAATTCAAGAGAATATTCTATTCGACCCTTTTTTCGTATGAAACCGGATGTGACATACTATGATAAAAAAGATATTTTCATTGAATAAACTGATTGTGATTATTTTTCTGAGAAATACTGGTTATATCAAGCATTTTTGTCTAGTTTTGTTGTAATCAGTTCAAACGTTTGAGAGAAATTTAGTATAATGTAAGACGGCATCTTAAGCATGTTCAGCAATTTAAGGAAAATTTCTTCGAAAAATCAAAATCACGCGCATTATGGTTGAATATAGTGTGGACCAATAAATTCATCAATAAATGATCAAATATTCATCTCATCTGCAAAAATACAGTTGGATATGATACAAAATATGACTTTAAGATGATACGCACCACAAATGTACCTCTTTGTCTTCATTATAATGTCCCTCTTTTTCCATTTATACCTCTCATTACTTCAAAATTTTTACTACTTAAGCTTATACATGAAATCGTGCAGCAATTATCACACATTTATGTAAGAAATGTGATATTAGATGAGTAATTGAAGTGTTCAAGCTGAATGAACTATCCACATAAAAGTTTACTGACTTAATTGAGGTTTCAAGAAGTCCTTACATAAAACTTGAGTTTACGCCGCGTTCCAAAGAGGGACATATAATGGTTTCTTTTTGGTGAATAATTTCTTGTTATTGCTTTAAAAAACATTTCATTTACTTATTATTGTATATTTCTTGAAGAATTACTGATGAAGAATTTTTCTTTTATAGCCCAACATAGGAAATGAGGAGAAAAAGTCAGAAAAAGCTCCAAAAAACACTAAGTGTGGCTTGGTCTATCTACTAATATTCATGGAAGAGCCCTATTTCAAGGCAATTTTCCCTCAAATATGTTTATGAGATTCAATTCACTCAGAATATCCATGTTTGCAACATACCAGTGAAATAGTATGCAATTTTGAAAAATGAGAGTACATACAAGGTCATTGGTGCATGTGCAGCTTCAATATTTAGGAATAATACCACCATTATTTTTCCCATACTACTCGTTGTCAAATTGGCAATATTCAAAAATTGTGCAGAATTTCTCTTTATTTCAAATAAAGAAATACTTGGCATAAGTAAAGTTTTATCCTGTCCAGTACTACAGACACAATTTCACATAATATTTCATTGAATATAAGATAATAACCATCACTGGAAGTTACACAATCAAATTTCACCCCTTTTTTTCCTGTGTACAAGCTTTAGTAACCATGTAACCTCAAGTTTCCAAAATATTTTATAAAACACCAAATAAAAAAATAATGGTACTTTGAAGCACCAACGCTTAATGTTTATGATTCATGCATTGTATTCTGCAATGAAATGCAGGGTTAACTTCCTACAACTATCAAATTCAACGGAATATTTTTTTCGACCCTTTTTCGTAAGAAACCGGAAATGACATAATTTGATTTGGTGGTATTACACATGAATTCGCTTATTTGTTCGTTTTTAAATGCTTCAAGTTTTGCTTGAGTCAAGTAAATTTTCTGGATATATATATATACATATTTTGAAAGTAAGAAGAGTTGAAAAGAATGCATTTTTTGTAAGACATTTTTGTTTTAGACACTCTAAAGCCCCCAAAGGTAAAACGCATCACAACAAACTGCTTTCATAGAGTCATGTATACAAGTCAGTACATGTTAAATGTTACAACGTTCTGTTTATTAAATAAAAAGAACACACAAATCAATGACAGCATTGTATCAGAGTATAAGATACATTCCTAATGAATAACGTGTTTTCATTAAGACATATTATATACAGTATGAATTTGATTTGTATTTCATTAGGAAAACTATAATGATATTTTGTTTCCCAAGTTCAATGTCAGAGCGTCGTCCTTTACGTCTACAATGTCAGTGCATCGTCCTTTACGTCTACAATGTCAGTGCATCGTCCTTTACGACTACACTGTCAGTACATCGTCCTTTACGTCTACAATGTCAGTGCGTGATCCTTTATGTCTACAATGTCAGTGCATCGTCCTTTACGTCTACAATGTCAGTGTGTCGTCCTTTACGTCTACACTGTCAGTGCATCGTCCTTTACGTCTATCATGTCAGTGCGTGGTCCTTTACGTTTACAATGTCAGTGCGTGGTCCTTTACGTCTACAATGTCAGTGCGTCGTCCTTAACGTCAACAATGTTTGTTGATTTGTTTTTGTTTTTTTTCTATTTAGAGATTTTACTAATATATTTACTATATGATTAAAAATTTAAGTATAAATCCCATTATATGAATACATTATTGAAAGGCATATACTTGAGATGTATTACTACCTCCGATTGATTGATCGATTGTTGTTTAACGCCATTTTCAGCACAATTGTGCTATTTCGTGTCGGTCGGTGTTTTTGATGGAGGAAGCTGGAGTGCCCAGAGAGAACCACCGACCTTCGGAAGGAAAACTCACAATCCTATGCAATTAAGATTGAAATCGAGCGGACCTGCCACGTGCGGGATTTTAGATCACAACCTTATTGTTGACATGCTAGGAATACAGTAGTTGGTATACTCATACCACTCGTCCACCGGGGCCCCATGATAACTATTGGAACTAAAAAATGATATGTCAATGATAGTGGATAACATTTCTAACGTGATAAACATCTAATTGATTGATAGGTGACAAATCAAGGTAACAAAGAAAAACTGAGGGAATCGCATTGACTCCAAAACGAGGTTGATCGGTAGCGTCGTCATGGTAAGCGTCTCTGCCATGCATGCATCACCCATATGAACACCTGATTTTCTGGAAAACCTTGTTTCTGAACAATCTTCTGTTCGTGTGTAATGGTGAATTTTGAAGAACAACGCGAAATGACTTCAACTTTGAAATGTGTTCATCTTCAGTTAACAGGAAATAAGCGACCATTTTTCAATAATGTTACATATTTATCTCTCTTAATTGATTTATAGTATTGGGGTATACTATAACAGCTTCAATGGTTTTTTTTATATCATGAAAGAAATAAAAGATATGAATAAAGTATGGTTAACATCGACCGCACAGTCTTATAACTTATATATATCAATTAAAAGCAGATGCAGGGTATAGTTAATGAATCAACAATTAAATGACTTAAAAAGTAACTTTAGGAAGTCTTCAGGTCATGCATAATTCTATAACTTACCGAAGACAGGTGTATATTTTAAGGGCTCTAAATTGTCACCAGCAAAATACACCTTTTTGAATGGTTTCCTTCTAAGTTGTGTATGTCTCTCTTTATACCGATTTGCAGTATAATGGTATACTTTAAAATCCTTTTTGTTTTGTTCATTATTTACTACAAATAAAATACATGGATTAATGGGCAGGTTAGTAATTAACTTCAAGCGACATTCTTTAAACATGTTAAAATATATATATATATTTTTTTTTTATCTTGATGATAAAATGTAGCTGACAGAGCTATACTTAATATAGCTCAAAAAATAACAGTCATTTAGAAGACCTGTTATCCATGCCTGGTCACACTAAATTGACTTCAATTTTACGTAATTTCTGTTCTACGTTTATACCTTATTGCCAGTTGCAACCACTAGGCCATTCTCGCTACGCCATTGTAAACATAACGAGAATGGCCGATTGGTTACGATTGATCTTATTGGAACGCACAAGGAACCAGCACATATTGATTTTGTACGTCTTTGTATTTAATTGACCGGGATCAAACAGCGCCTCTTTCATTCAATGCGAGCACATGACGAACGATACGCCGCTCTGTATCTTACCTGACCCTTTGCGTTCGTCTTTCACGTCGTCGTATGTCGTCCGTAAATTTTTACAAACAAACATCTTCTCTACTGACACTACAAGGCTAATTGGAATTAAACTTGGTCACAATCATGATTGGGATATCTAGTTTTGAAATGTGTTCGATGATCCGTAAAAGAAATTACAAGTTTTATCTATTATCTTGCAAACGGCTATAGATAGAGAAAATCTGACGGAGCAAAAATATTCTAAATATTGAGATCTTCCTACTGCCTGTTTACATGACAACTTTCAGACAACTTCTTATGGAAGTCATTGCTGTTCAATGACGAATTTCACAAATTGTTTTTGTTGGTATCTATTATCTTGAAAACTACACAGAAATTGTTAAAAAGCAAACGTGAACAGAAAGCAAAAGCTCTACAAATACCTTTCATCTTCAAACAATAATAAATAGAAAAATAACCTCAAATAGCAAACATGATAAGCCAGACAAGATCTACAAATAGGCCAATGCAGTTGAATTTGTTACTTGACTCCGTTTAAGAGTTATTGCCCTGAAATGACAATGGAAACGCGTTTTTGCGCTGTTTTGGGGTTTGGACAAACACTATAGAAGATAGAGAAAACTGTAAGCCAGAAAAATGATCAGAAAGACCGACCAACTTATAGGGAAAAAAGCCGAAATTGTCAGTCCACTTCGTATAGTAGTTATTGCCCTAAAATAATGATTTATACTCATTTTTGTATTTTTGACAAAAATATATAATATAGAGCTAATGAAGCTAAGTAGACAAAATATCAGAAACACATGATCAATAAAATAGTAGAGATTTTAGTCATGAATTATAATCTAGTCTACAATATTGGAGAAAGACCATTATTGAAGAGGCACACAGATCCATACAAGTGGGAGGTTTAGCTATATATAAAACTAGGTGTAATTCACCATTTTATTCGGAAAATGCGTGTACCAAGTTAGTAATATGGCACTTTTTCCGTGATTGATAGAATTTGATTTTGTCAGTTTTTACGCACCTCAGTTTGGAATTTGTATTTAACAAAGAGATACGGAAGCCCTCAACAGTATTAATGCAAGGGTTGGCTCTTGCTAATGGACTCCCTGCGTTGTGTACCTATGTATTTGAACCTTTCTTAAGCTTGCATTATGACGAGATTGAACATTATACCGTACGCTCATCACGGTTAGTAACGGATGAAAGTAAAGGCTAGTAGGACTGAGGTTTACATACTGCTTGATGCATTACGGTATAACAAACCTAGCAGACGCATTCCACCTTGTTTCCATACTGTTTACAGCGTTTCTTAGGTTACAGAAACTTCTAGCTGTGGTATGTCCAATATGGAGCAAAACTCAAATGAATGAAAGAAAATCGTTCATATTTTGCGGTACGTGTATTTGTTAACTCTGGTCGTTAATATACCCCGATTATTTGAGATAAGTTTTAGAAGTGGGACGAAGGCACATACATGTTTAGTCTCCGAACCACACAAGGCAATTCAAAAGTATATTCTAGCATACTACCCAATCATTCACGCCATTATATTGGTATGTTCAGTTGTAATAATGCTGTTATCATCATGTTATATCATTTTTACACTATGTCGTCGGAAACCTGGCCGCGGATATGCCACGGTTTCAAAAGCCGAGAAGAAATCTTGCATATTGATTGTGTGCGTGATAATAGTATTTTTTTAGCAGAATTCCCAAGAATTTACGTCAGCTCCACTCTATTCAGTACTTATAGATCCAATCTGGACACGCAAAATGTTGCTTTACGTAAGACAAAAACGGAGCTGTCTCAGCTATTTGCAGGATGTTTAGATGATATTCTAAACCTTACAATCTCAGATGAGTCCTGTAATTCTAACCTGAATGGATTGGTTGTATAAACGTCAGTTGAAACAAAACTATTTTGATTATCTAGTTGACGTTCTTGCTGATGAACGCATTCGTTATGCAAATGAATTAAAAGATTACGTCAAACAAACCCTTCTGATATCGTAGCAAAAACATATTGCAACGGAACAGAAAATTACTTAAAAAACATTATGGCAAATGTTTACTTTGGCATAGTTAAAAGCTGTATATATACCATAGATGACAGAGACGCATCTTATGTAATACTTGGATCGTCACCGTACAGCAAACCAATGAACTATATGATGAACATTGTATGGGGATATATTGAGTTTACATTGAAACATTTAAAACTTTTTATTGAAGTTTTAAAACTTTTAATGATAATTGGATGTGCTGCGAACTTTCTTATCTATATAGACATGAGTGAAAAACTGAGAGAAGCTTTGAAAATGACTTTCAAATGCAGTAAAGCTCTAATGCAAACAATAGGATGCACATTTTAGAACCCCATTGTTGTAAAAAGATATGTTTAAAACAGTGAATGAAATAAACACAGATGGATTTTCAAAGTACATAACTTGATTGTGGAAGTTACATATAATATGTACCATATTGGTTTTAAAAGTGCACAGATGAGTTTTTAAAAGTACACAGAATTTTTTTTAAAGAACATAGCTTAATTGAAAAAGATAACACGATGTATGTCAAAATAATGCAGTTTAATTTTGAATTGTACAGATAGATCTAACAAAACACGCCTAAATATAACAAATTTTGATAAATGAAAACAATATATAATGAACTATGACGTTTACTTAATTCATATTTTTGCACAACAATGTCAAGGCGTCCCTATAAATGATCATACAGAACAGAACTCTTTGTTGAGATTAAGCGTTCATTTTATTCATTGCCTTAGGAAACGACACTTGCTTCTTGTTCTGCTGACCCTGTAACTTTTACTTGGTTAAAAGTATCGGCGCAATTAAATGTTGAAACATTATTGTGAATAATAAAATGGTTTAAGAAGTTATGATAGTTTGATCAGGTTCGTTGATTTTTTTGAAAAATCACTTATTTTATGGTTGAAAGAAGTTTGAATTCTCTATTATTCTATCCAATTGAACAAATCCGTTTTTAATTTTTTACCCTGTGTTACATGTAAGTCTTTCCAGCGAATTGGCTGATAGTAAGTTATTTTGCCCCCTTTTCTCACTTTTGCGTTTTAGACCATCCTGTCATTTTTTTCATCTAGAACATTTGATGAGTCGCAAATGTCAGAAAAAATGCGGGGGTAAAAAGGGGTCATCATTAAACGCCCACTGATACAGAGATGCGTAAAGTTAAATTACTCTGTTTATATTTTATATCAAATAAAAAAAAATGTATGTGTTGTACATAT
The DNA here is from genome assembly GCF_021869535.1 of Mytilus californianus. Classification (NCBI taxonomy): domain Eukaryota; kingdom Metazoa; phylum Mollusca; class Bivalvia; order Mytilida; family Mytilidae; genus Mytilus; species Mytilus californianus. Next base: position 41,910,342 of record NW_026262712.1, read on the forward strand.
TTATATCTAGTTAAGTATTCTTAAACCCAACTACATCCTTTAACATCTAGGTAAATTTTTTGTTCAATGTTTTAAAAATAGCGTTTTTAGATAATAACAAAATGGAAAAACTAAAAAAAGCGAACTCTAGACATCAAAGCTTTATTAATATATTATTTCTAGCTGTGTTTCTTTGAAATCTGACTGTGTCTTTTCATATAAAGTTTTGGATTTGAACCATTCGACATCCTTTAAGATTGATGTGTATATTTTGTTTCAATCCTTCAAGCATAATGTTGACGCATAAACGGCAACCTGTAAACATCAAATTGAAATACAATCATTTCTCTTTGTCAGAGAAATGCATTAAGATACAGGCGGGGATCAAAAAGTTTTCAAGAGTGGGGTTTTAGAGCTTCTACTTGTAAAGGGACAAATCCGGCCTAAGTTTGAAGATTTGTTATCAAACATTTTTTTAACTTGTTATATTTATTTTATTGACCAATTCTTTAGCTATAATTGTATTTTTTTTCTATATCAATTAGAATTTAAAATTATTCAATTTGTCGTCTTTTAGTTTTCTGTGAATACAGCCAATCATTAAACATCGCCAGAATCCGCTACCCTACACCACGCTGTTTGGGATTACGTCATCAAGACGAGGTGATATTGATAGATCTGTTGAGATGTGCTGAATGCGAATAAAGTGTTTGCTGAAAAGTAATCACAGAGTAAACTCTGATTTTTTTTTTCTGGTCCCTCGGCATAAACCTAAAATACAATATTTGTATCAGGTGTTTCGGAATGATTAGCATGCGGCATTGATCGAATGAATGTATGATTCAGTAATGAACAAAAGATCTTACTTGTAAAACATTCAATATCATTTCAGAAAGATAATATTAAGAACTCCAGTAGTAAACTACTATTTTTGTCTCGACCGTACGTAACAAAGTGTTTTGAATTAACATGTGTCATGCGCAATTATTTAACAGACATCATGCGGTTTTATAACTCCCATAAGGGAGTAGTCATAGCAGGTGGACTGCAGTCCGAAGGAGTTCAGGGATTATTTTCAGTTTATAAATTACTTTAACTAGGTTTTTAATTTTCCAAGACAAAGCAGACTCTAGACATTTTTAAATATCATACAGTTTAATCCAATTATGTTTATGTTAAATGATTTATGAATCCGACACAGTGGCAACTGGCTTTCTAAACTTTCTACTCGAGTGTTTCTGGTATGTATTGCTTTAGATTCACGTGACGTGCACAATTGAGCTGGTATGTATGTTTGTAATGTATCTACTGGTGTTATTCTTAATCATGCTTAATGAGATTTCAAAAGAACAAGTAAATGCAAATCAAACTTTAAAATCTATTCTAGTTTTACATCAGACACGCAAATATTTGAAATCTAGAGATATAAACACGTAGAAACATTAGTAGCTATACGACAAAAAATGCACCTATAAACATAGCGGTCAACTTTATCTGATGGAACTACACCTACATGACCCTTGTTTTTAGTAATTTTGCATATCAAACAACGAAGAGATTTAGGAAAATTTGTAGTAAATCAACCGGAACCCCTAAATTAACAGGATTGCTAGTTTTCCTGTCGGAGATCGATGGTTCTCTCCGGGAACTGTGTCTTCTTCCACCAATAAAAACTGGCCGCCACGACATAACCAATTATGCTTAAAGAAGCGTTAAAGCACAATAAATCAAGCTGTCATGTCTGTACCGAAGCATTGTTATATAAACGGATATAGTAATTAATCAATAAACATGTAAATCCTGCCCTAAACATCTTGGGTCAATTTTCGTTCATGTTAAAGTCAAGAGTTGAAATCATCCCTTCGTTAATTTTACGGACGCCATCACGAGTTGGTTGACCGTTATGGAATAACCGTTTCACAGAAGATATCGGATATGTTCCTTATGTCGTAACTACAATACCCTTCCCTTTTCACGAATGTGACTTACCGAATTAGACTATGTACCGGATTTGTAATAACATAAACAACACGACGGGTGCCACAGGTGGAGCAGGATCTGCTTACCCTTCCGGAGCACCTGAGATCACCCCCAGTTATTGGTGGGGTTCGTGTTGCTTAGTCTTTAGTTTTCTATGTTGTGTCATCTGTACTATTATTTGTCTGTTTGTCTGTTTATTTTTGGCTATGGCGTTGTCAGTTTGTTTTCGATCTATGAGTTTGACTGTCACTCTGGTATCTGTCGTCTCTCTTTTTCGAGGGGCCCTAGTTGTAAAAGTGAGAATCAAGCCTTAGTTTTGAAGATATATTATCAAACATTTTATAATTTGTTATATGTATTTTATTGTCCAACTCTTTAGCCACGTGTATTGTGAAATAAGCTAAGGAAAATACGTTAGGGGATTGCAACCCACAACATATAAATCTTTTGACTGTGAAATTTACTTGGTAAGTAGTCTATAACATTGAATAATATTTAACGAAACAATTCTGATTATGGTCAGCTAATCCAAATATAAGCTTTGTGGTTTTTCTTCGAGATAATATTTTTTTATTTTGTAGATATTTTTACAAACAATGTTTAAGACACACAGAGAAGGGTCTTGATGATGGACACATCATTTATGTATTCTCTGTTGTTTTATCTATTTACTCTCTATTCTTTATCATTTCCATTGCTATTCTCCATTTCTTTAGTTTTTATAGCAATTTAAAACGTCTTGCAGATCTTAGTTCCGAATGATATACTTCAGAATAGCCCATCGTCTATACGACATTTCGAAAAAAAATCTTTTAGAATTCCGCAACTTTACTGCATAAACACGCCCCATATTGAACTTACAGGACTATGTAAACTCCATAATTTGATTCCGCTTTTAAATACAAAAAGTTCTCTTCAGATGCAAACCTATTACTTACATTTTTGTTGGGAAATATTATTGTATACACAAAACAGTCACAAATAATACGGCCAATTTAGAAGGTCCAAATTTAGACTTTTTAACCAATATTTTTATCTATTCAATTATTTTAGGGAAATCATTGCTGGCACTGCATGCAATACTCCTCTTTATATCAAGCCCAGAAATTACATTTTTTTTTAGTAAAAGTGGAAAATCTGTGGATTTTCTATAACATTTCCATATGTTTAGCATTGAATCAACGAAATGGTACATAATCTGTAATAGTTTAAACAATTAAAGACATGCATGCTTGAACAATTCCCAAGCAAATGTGTGTAATAGTGCTTAACATGCACAACGTATTGGATGTAAGAGTATTTTAAACTATTTTCTTTCTATTTTCAGATATGCGCGATTTCTTTGCGATATGCTTAAATTGTTTAAAATATATTTCAATCAGATAAGTATACCGTTTTACCGGATAAATCATAGAATCGCAGTGTAATTGTGGACATGTAATACATGCTTCTTTTACGTTCGTTCGAATCTTTCGTTAAACTGTAAAAAAAAACCTGTAATAAGCGTTTGATATATTTTCCTACAGAAATTTTCGGTTGATTACTATTCGATCATAGACATAAGATATCGAAGACTCATCCTTTCGTGACATTGTAGGTTTACCAATGGGTGACATTGAAGGTCTACCCTTGCGTGATGAACACTATAAGTGTGTATCATTTGCTTTCCCAATCCTACTTGAAAAAGATCATTCCAATCGGAAAAGCTTTCAATCAAACGTAACCGTGACTAAGCACGAAATACAACGGAGAAGGATCTAGTTGGTGTTCTTCATTTCTGTATTCTTTAATTTTGATGCCATTTTTCTCTATTCTTTATACATGTTATATTTTTGACCATTATTATCTATTCTTAATATTTTTACACCCTGTTATTCCCTATCAATAGAATTTAGATCAAGCTTTACAGATTTTTTGAAACGGTAATACCTACTGAGTCTATAGATATAAAGATTGAAAGTTTATCTTTAACAGTTGTGATGTCTAACCAAACATGCTTATCATTGTGTTGTGTATGATTTCGCCGCATTGACGCAATGTGCATAACGTCAAAATATTTGCCCATTATTCTCTAATCTGTAATCCCCATCAAGACTTCAGTGAGATTAAAATATCTTGCTATGACAGACAACAAGCACGAAAGCTAAATGACGGCGATTTATGGAAATGATAATAAAGAAAAAAATGATTATTCGTGTTGAGTCATAGAAGGATTTAGTTTTCTGAATATTCTGGAATGGAACAATGATGTATGTACACAATCTTTGACTGAATATAAAGATAAGTGCATGACTTTACGTTGGCGTTACATGTTTTTCCTATATATTTTAAACCAAATCAAAATCTGCTATTACAAATGGTCAAAATAGATTAGTAGCGAACATAACTGTAGTTAAAAAAGTAAAATATTACAATTATATTGCTTGGTCTTTGTGCATTAACAGTAATTACTCTCACACGCCTTGACTTTTCAGCATTTTGTAATAAATGTCTCTGCCAAAAATATATAACATTTTACTCTTAAGTAAATAAGTATAGTGTTTACCCGTCCACTATTTCTGTAATAAACACAAAAGGATAAATCTATTCAAACGGTTAAAGTCGAACGTTGCAAAATAAAAAAAAAAAATATTTTGACAAAACCTACATTTATTGTATAAAATGTAATAACTACACTAGCGTTTTATTGTAGTCATTCGAATAGAATAACCAGCATTCATGTCTTTTACTGAAGTCCAGTATTTATTTATTCTATTAGAAAACTAAAACTGAAAAGGTGAATGAAAGACAAAACAGTTGTACAGATAAAAGAAATTCGGTACAAGTAAATGCATCTGCAACCCAACTACCAAAAACCACCAGAATTAAACATGTAGTGATCATTTTTTCAAATAGACAACTCTCTAAAAACACTTTTTCTCACATTAATACTTATTTATCAGAATTATAGCCTTAAAGAAATTACTGTATATACTATAAATATTTTTTACAGTACATTTTATACCCTCACCCCTGTTTCAATTTTTTTAAAGAATTTTAAAACAAGGCTTTAATTATTGCCAGCTGACCCTATGTGCATGTTTTCTGACATGAAATGTCTAGAACCTGTTTGAAACTATTCTGATATCAAACTGAAAGTATTTCAGAAATCTATAAATGTAATGTTTAGCAGTTAACAATTCCAACATTCAAGATTATATAAAGTATTCATTCCTGCCTCTGTCTCCAGTCCATATCATACTGTATGCCTTTTTTTCAATGAAAGTTCACAATTTCTACCTCAAATGGTCAGTTTAGAAATCTTGTCACAACAGTATCATTTCTAACCATATATCTAACATAATAAGCTAATATATGAACTATAAGTGTTTAAACAAAGCCATATTTGCAAAAGTTCTATGTATGAAGAAACCAGTCTAATGCATGAATTTACAAAAAGTGTTATAGAAATAACTGCTGACATCTGTTTTTTGTATAACTTCCAAGCATAGTTACTGTTTTCAATACAAAAGACCTTAAAAATAATAAAATCATAGCATTTACTAGTTAAATTATTTGTTTTTTTTTGTCCCAGAGGGTGGGCATTTTTCTCTTTTTGTGTCCCTGGGGCATCAAATTTCCTAAATTATTCTGCTGTTTCTTGTCATATGGAATATTTAGAATATATTTAGGATAGAACACACTATAGTAAGTTTTATTGAGGTATTTTTGTATTTCTGGCTTGTATTTTTTTATGCCGCAGTCACAAAAAAGCACATTTAGGTGTTACGGCTAAATTTTGGGTTGCAAACAGGACAAAAACACCCAACCAAAAATACTCAGGAAGGATCTATGATGTTTAATGACTGCGAAGAGTAAATGTAAGCACTTCTAAACAATTGAAATTACAAATACGCATATATTATGAATTTAATTTGCTTTAAGTAAACTATGCATTCTGTAAACTGTGAATTTATGTATGAGTTATCATACTTAAGGCCCAGGATGATCTCAATCTTCATGAAATATTTATAAAACCTTATATTTGAGTTAATTTTATTAAAATCTCTGATATAAACCAGAAATGGTGAACTTCTGTATTTTCACTTTTTTTACCCAATATAGGTTGCATTTCTGTAAATATCGACAATGCAATTTCCCATAGTTACTCCTTTAACGGCTAAAACTGTACCACTTTTACTATGAAGTTTTGAAAAAAAATATATCCTAGAATGGAAAGTTCATATGCACTACTTTTTTTCCAAGGTCAAAATATAGGGCTGTGTGGCATATTTTCAACGTTTATACGCCCCGAACTTCTAAGAGTTTAAACTTACACTAAAATTATGTCCTACCCTTACCTTGACTTAAGGGTTCCCACAGATTTCAATTTGACCAAAATGCATATGTATATTTACTGGTAACATTCCCAAGTTATGTCTCTACGAGATAAAACATAGAGATCATGTATGGGAACCATTACGTAAACAGAATTAATTTTCTATGAATATTCTATATCTCCCCAAAAGAGGTTTGGTTTGAGAACCAGCTGTATTTACAACGTGCAACCTACAGACAAATTAAGAAGACAAACAAATCCACTGTAATGTCATGTTTGATTTAATATTACAATATCTAAAAAAAAAAATACAGTTCATGAGAGAGTGTTAAAACATAATATACTACATATTTAACAGTTTATGACAAGTCAACTGCAAGATTCCGTATATACAATGTGATATAATGAGGATATTAAGAATTTGTAAACAAAGTGTCTCTACCGTTAAAAAATTAAGAAAATATGGACGTTTTTTGAGTTATTGAACGCATCGATGATTATCGAGAAAGATATGTTTCATTCAAAATGTTAAAAATACATCTTGGTATCAAATTATTATATATGTTCCTTAAAATCAAAAGATGGAAGGACGATGAGAAAGCCTCTTTCCAATTTAAAGATATTTGCAAATATCATCACTTCATCATCTCATTTTATTCATATAAAATTATTCTTCTTACGCTAATTATTGAGTGTAATCAAACAATTGTATTTGCAATTTTCATAACAGAATTATTCAGATCTTTTCCATGTGTATGAAAAATGGTGTTTTACAATTGGTAGAACTATAGGTAATTCCGTAATATGATAGACTATCAGAGATCAAATCTTCGATAAGAAGTCTTTAAAATCATAGAGAAACATTGATTATAATAATCGCAAAAACATGTTACTGTTGAAGATTTCTTGATACCTGTAATCCATGAGGTCTAATTGTTACTGGTAATGTAAGTATCATTCAACACAAAGAAATGAATAATTCCTCCAAAGGGATAACACTATTGTCTTTTTCAGATTGGTTTTAAGACTTGTCGTGTCATAATAAATGACTGTAAATAAAAAAAAAAGGTATCAAGTGGTTCAAACAATGTAAGTGTGATCAATACGCTTTTAATGAAGGTACAAATAAAGTAATGCACATAATGTACCCAGTTGAGAAAAAAGGGGAAAATATGTCAAGGGGGCAATGGACGAATTAAAATGCAATCAGTTAAAATTAAAAGCTCTGTCTTCTTAGAATCAGATCTAGGGTAATAAAAGTATGAACAAGTTTTGACAATATGAATTTAACCTAAAACTGGGGTGAACTCACTTGCTTCGAAATGGTTAGAGGTTCCTATTCTACTATTTGAAAATTGGTGTCTATCCGATTGATCACTTATATAATATAATGTTCAGTTACTTCAATTTCTGATTATTAATATTCATCCTTTACACATATTACACAATTATTGAAAGTCGGTAGTGCTGGTATAGGAAAGTGGTCAAAGAAATCCGTGTTTTATTTCTTTCGTAAGATCTGATATACAATGATGTAGCTTTTATTTTTTCATTTGATAATACCCAGACAAAAGGTTCAAATATCATAGATCAGGAGATGAGTAGTCGACAAGCATGAACAGTTTGGCTGCAAATGGTTACAAACATTTAATTAAATCATAAGCAAATACTCGATATTGAAGGATGTCTTGAATTCTTATTTAGTAATCATTTAATATCTATGAAAAAGATGGTTTGCTTCTTATTTAATCATTTCCTAATAATAGAACAACACTTAAGAGTCGTTTATATCTACTCTTTTTTATCATGTCAGCAGCTTTTTCTCCAATCATCATTGTTGGAGCGTTCGTGTTGCCGGATGGAACATTTCTCATTACTGACGAATCTGCAACTCTTAGATTTCTAATTCCTATCACTCTGAAAGCAATAAAACATAATGTACATTCAATCATTCTTTTTTATTGCGAAATTCAAAAATTAACCGTAGTTATAACAATGGCACGTACATGATATAAACAAAGATTCTACCACATTATCCTTTCGGTAACGTTATTAATTTGCTGATTGCCTCTAAGTCGCCATGAGAATCACTAGCCTAATAGTCGGTACTTTGGTACTGGCATTGAAATACGAATAATGATGAAAATAAATTTTCTGTTAAAAAATTTTGAAACAATTTTAGAGAATGTATCTCCCTAATGTATAGCTCTGATTTCTTGTCAGGGTTTAGCTTTCCTTTTTGGTCTGTTTTGGTTGTCCCAGCTCTTCAACTTCTGTATTGGTTTTTGGACTTTCACATTTTTTTTTTTGGCTTCGAGCATCACTGAAGAGACATGTATTGTCAAATTGCGCATCTGGTTCAGTAAAATTGGTACGTTAATGTTTTTAGCTCCTTCTTTCCCGTGGAACACACTTTGCTGATTAACGTTCGGATATTGCATGCAATACCTTTTATTGAAATTAAATAAGAAAATATAAATTGCTCTCACCTCAAATGTGGGTCAACAACAGCAGTTTTATCATGAAGAGCTCCCATTCTACAGGTACCAACTTGATGATTAGAATTTCTTGCATAATGGCGAATCATACATTTCCAATAGTCATCTGTGTCAAAAGTAAATGCTTTGCAGAAAGATGTACATTCTTCTTGCCTGATAAATTTAGTTCCTATGCTGTTCCATGCTGAGTTGTTTGCAAATTCTTGCATATACCTTATAACTAGAAAAATATAAAAATTGCAGGATATTAATGATTTCCAAAATATTTATCTTTTTTTTTTGGGGGGGGGGGGGGGTGGGGGGAGGGAGGGTGTTAACTGATAGTTATTGTACCTTTTATTGTATAAGCCTTGACTATCCCAACGTTCTGATTAAAAAAAACTTTGATTGTGTGGATTAGATGTGAAGATTTTTTTAAACTCTGGAACATGTCGAAAAGTTATACCGATATCCCATGTATACCTTTTACGTATGAATCAACGTCATCCTGATTAGCTAAATATTGCGGATCTATAAGAGGAGGCTTCATTGGATTCTTGCTTTTCAGTCGAACTGTTCCTCTGCTTTTATGGTGAAGTTTACATATATTTACTGCAAATCCAACATCAGCTGATCGAGACGTTTCGTCAAAAACTCTCTGTGAAAAAAATAAAACACTAAATATTCAACACATTCACCCAAATGCATGTTTGTAATTAACGGATGGAGACGTGAAACATTTCTATATAAGTCATTAAAGTAAACATTACTACAATGTAAAGTAATATAATAGTACTTTGTAAGAAAACAAAATAGAATGTCTGTAAGAATGGAAATAATACTTCATGAATTTGGTGCGTCAGTAACGTTTTACTGGATTTACTTACTTTATGAACGCTCAAACCCGAAAAATAGAAAGCCTATTTTGTATAAATATTTAAGCTATTAACAAAAAGGAACATAAAAGAATGGGCAAATCTATACAATGTCAACTTTGCCTGAGTTGGAACCCTTATTTCTTTATAATTTCTAATTTTATCAACGGTAAATTTTACAAATTTATGTAACAAATATTGTCATGTCCAAAGCACTGACTACTGAGATGATGATACCCTCGTGGACAAGTAGACCACCAGCAGGGATCAATTCTGTGCCAGAAACTGAAAATAACACTTCAATTATTTAGTGCGTCTGAAGCGGTTTTTTTTATTTTTATTTCACTCATTTAGAATGCTGAAACCCTATCATTTGAAAGCCAAGAAGGTTCAAATACTTGATGAGCTATATTACCAATAGGTTCTTAAAATGAAATTCAAAATTCAGAGAGCTGAGGAAACACCTGGTTTCTGAGGTTCCATTTGATTGTAGCGGGTAATAAAAGAAGTCCTCATTATATATGTTTTTTTATAATTATTTCTCGACAATGTACGTCTTGGCTTTTTTTATTCTGGAATACAACCTTATATTGGTGCGTTAATATTAATTTTGTTTTAAAACTTTGCTATTGCTTTTGATTAAAGAAATAATCTACATTGCAAGGTCACATATCGCAAAATTACCGTTCAATCAATATTGAAGCAGAACACCAGGAGACAATATTGGTATAGAATAGAGAATTGAAACGGGGAATGTGTAAAAGAAACAAAAAACCGACCAAATGGCAGAAAAGAGCACAAGGCCACTAGTAGGTCTTCAACTCAGCAAGAAAATCCCGCACCTGATGGCGGATTTCAGTAGGCCCCTAGACAATAATATATACTAGTACAGCGAAATTGACGCCACACTAAACTTTGAAACATACAAATGAACCAAAACAGAGCTTGGTTAATAGATGATGTCTGCCGTTGTTTTTAGAAATTATAGTAATTAGGTCCGAAATATTTGTATTGTTAGTTTTTTCTTACTGCGATTGTTTCTACATCCTTGTGAACGGGTTTTACGTACAGTTTTAGAAACTATATCAAAAATGTTAACAGAATCGGTTCTTTTTTTTTTTTTTTTTTATCTTTTTTTTTTTTTATTTTTTATTGATCTTTTTGGTGTTCAAACTACAGTGCATACATACATTTTTACAAGACATAAGTGAATGACATGACATTTATGGCATTGTTATACTATTGATATTATGCGAATAAGACATAGTAAAAAAATTTACAAGTTGATGATGTGAATACTCAGTATATGATACATCTTAAAAAAATACTTTGGAATACATTAAATATATAATCAGATTAAAAATAAATTTAATTAAATAACTTCCATAAATCCCCCCCATCTGTCGACAAATGACTCGTGTTTGTCTTTAGAAAGATATAAATATTCTAATATCTCTAGACGTCTTTTCAAAAATTTAAGAAAAGCTTGCACAGATATTAACAGTCCGTCTAATTGTGTGTTCTTTACATAATTAATGTAATACTTTGCCTGTAGAATACAATAATTCAAAACTACGTTATCAGAATTCAATATACCAAAAATGACACTATCTTTATTCAAAAATATTTTTACTCCAAAAACTAAATACCACCAATTAGAAAATTCTCTCCAAAACTGTTTTGTTACTATACATTCAAAAAATTTATGCTCTATAGTTTCTATTTCTTTACAACTGGCACATTCATTAGTTAAGGAAAGTTTATATTTTTCAAGAAGATAATTATGTGAGACTATTCTGTGTAACATTTTATATTGGAAAGCTTGTAGTTTGCTTTCTATAGTACATTTAAAAGCTAGTGAATAAATATTTTTCCATTTTTCGTCACTAATTTCTATATTAAAACTTTCTTCCCACCTTTGTTGTGAAATAGGAGAAATACTTCCCCGATCGATAAAAAGTGAATATACATCCTTAGCAAATAATTTACTGATAGGCTTTTTTTTATTCTCATTCTCAAAAACGAATCCAAATGAGTTGCTGTTAGGTGACATGTGTTGTTGTAATAACAAATTTTTCCAGTCACGTGGTATAGCAAGTTTAATAGATAGAATGTCTACAAAAGTAACATTCAGTTTATATTTTTGGTTAATAGCGTCTTGAGACAAAAATTCGCCTTTATCATCTACAATATCATTGATGAACCTTATGCCTTTCATGTACCAAGATCTGTAAAAAATACTCGTTCTGTCAATTTTGATAAACGGATTGAACCAAATAAATTCTTTTCTAACATGAAATGCATTTAACGAGATGAAAATACCCTTGAAACGTTTCCAAGCAGATAACACTTCTATATAAAAAAGAGGTGCTTTTAAATTTAAAAACTCAAATTCACATCTGCTCATAAATAAATCCTCTAAATCAAAAAGGGGGAAGAATGCTTTGGAAACATGTTTCCATTTGGAGTCATGTTCTGACAGAAATCTTTTTACCCACATAATACGAAAGGATAACAGATGTACTTCAAAATTTGGGGCTTTTAGTCCCCCCTCGCTAAGAGACTTTTGAATAACTTCCGATTTAACTTTCGGAGTACTACCATTCCATAAAAAACTATTAATGTCACGTTGTATTTTAATTACATAAGATTTTGGTACATGTGTAGATGAAATGACATAAATAAGCTTCGATATTGCAAGTGATTTAAGAATTACAATTTTACCGATCAAGGAAAGGTTTCTGATCCTCCACAGTTTAATTATTGATTCCATTTTTTCTATGCATGTATCTAAATTAGAACAAACCATTTCTTCAAAAGCATTAAATTTTAAACCTAAGGTTTTAAAACCATCTGTCCATTTAATAGGAAGGGAACCTTCTTTGTTAAATTTATTTCTTCCAATCCATGTTGCTTCGGTTTTCGAAAAATTGACTTTTAACCCTGAACACTTCTCAAAATCGTTAAAGGAATCTAATAAAATTTGCGCGGAAAATACATCTTTCAAAAAACAAGTGGTATCATCAGCCAACTGTGAAATTTTTATTTCGGTATCCCCAATTTTTATACCAGATATCTGATTGTTCTTACGAATACTTATTGCCAGCAGTTCAACTGCCAAAATAAATAAAAAAGGAGACAAAGGACACCCTTGTCGAACACCTCTCTCAATTTTGAATGGACTAGAACTAAATCCATTATTAACGACAAGACTAGATATATTTGAGTATAAAGTTAAGACCCATTTCCGGAACTTGCTACCAAAATTAAAACAAACCAATGCTTTTTGAATGAATTTCCATTCTAGCGTATCAAACGCCTTTTCGAAATCGACTAGTAATATAAGCCCTGGATAATTCTTTAAAGTAGTAAACAATATAATATCAGCAATGAGTCGTAGATTTTCACCAATGAATCTACCAGCCACATATCCCGTCTGGTCCGGATCTATAAGTTTTGGAAGAAATAATTTCATTCTTTCTGCAATAACTTTGGCTAATAGTTTGTAATCAAAATTTAAGAGAGAAAGAGGACGCCAGTTCGACAAGAGTGTTCTATCTTTATCTTTCTTTGGAATAAGAGTCAGAATACCCCGTCTTTGGTCTATTGAGAGGGTTCCGGTTTCGAAGGAATATTCATAGCTTTCTAAAACATATTTTTTTATATCAATCCAGAAAAATTTGTAAAACTCAGCAGTTAGCCCGTCTGTACCAGGGCTTTTATTATTTTTAAATGTTTTCAAAACTTTAACGCACTCAGATTCTGAAATATCTGCATCGCATATATCCTTTTCCAGATCTGTAAGCTTAGGAATAAAATTTAAATCAAAAAAATTAGAATCACCTGAATATTTATCAGGGTCTTCTTTTGATGAGTACAGATTTTCATAGAAATTTCTCTCTTCGTTTAGAATTTTTTCTTGTGACACAATTTCAATGTCGTTTACAACTAATTTGTTTATACATTTATTTTTATAATTGCGTTTTTCTAATGATAAGAAGAATCGGTTCTTGACATATTACCAATTCCCAATATATTATCAGTAAGACCGAGAGGATAAACTGTTTGTATTTTTTTCTTGATCGTACAAGTTTTGAATGAGATTCCCCATGTTGCTTATTTACTACTTCTAAAGGTTGAACCGTTAAATATTTAATATGGTGATTGTGCTGCTTACGGTGATGATAAATGATACTTTGAAATTAAAAGGGTCATCTACAACGATAAAGGTCTTATTGGGTGCGTTTAGATAAATACCGTCCGGTATATTCTACGTACTCAATACCACAATACGGTCTGTTTCAGGTAAGTAAATAGATAATATTTTTAGTTTTTTAATTTATATCAGTTTCAAAATTTAAGGAAAATGTTTGACCATTAAAAGTGGACCTCATCGTATTGTTGGTGGAAAGACGATTATATGTTTATCATTTATGGCAGGACACTTATCGATAGAAGGGTACCTACGACTGCTATTGTTGAAAATGTTAGCAATTGTAGTCTTTTTAGATATTTGAAGATTGAGACCTGTAGATACCCTTTGAACAAGATTGTTAATAAATATTTTTCCGTTTCTGAGCTTCATTTTGTTATTCGTATTTCAATTGAACATGTTGAAAGGAGATAAAACTGGCGTCCTAAATACGAACCAGCATACAGGAATATAGTATACTAGTAATATGCTATTTGCAAACTTTAAAGTGTAAATAAACAAATATATATACCATATGATTCATCCTTTGAATTGCACATTTGATGTTTTCACCTTCAAATGCATTTGCTATAAAAGTCAGTTGCATGTCCGGCAAAAAATCAAGATCATGATTTGTTGGTAGACGTGCAAAAATTGCCCCATCAATACCAGATCGTGTCTGAACACCTGTATAATATAACACATGAAATGTTTAAAAATTGTTCGTTGAATCGTATTCGTTCCCAACAAAAACCCTATTAATTTTGAAGTTAAGGTTGTTTCGATACAAAATGCTTTGTCTACTAAAGTTTTAACTACTTTGGATACAATTAGGTGTCTGCGCTTATGATTTGTTAACTGTGATGGAAGACATAAAAACATTTGTGTATTTGTATGAAGTAGAAAGAGACTTGATTTTTGCAATTTGTTTGGAAATATTCAAGATGACAAACATAATTTCTTCGAAATGCGGGCAGTATAATACGATTTTACATGTATTTTATAACATAAAAAACATCGTTCAATATTAATTCTATTTGCACTTTTTGACAAATAGTTTATAACAAACTGTTTCATTACATGCTTGTATAATGCATAATTTTATCGAAAGTGCCTGCGCTAAATAAAAAAGACAAAACTCTCCCTAGAAGAGCAACCCTCTAAAACTACAAAAAGCAAAATTAATGAAGCAAAAAACAAAATAATCACAGACTAAATAATTAAACAATGGAATCTTACAGTTTAGGCACACTTGCTATTCTTGTTATATTGCCTACAATCTCGATGTTGTTTCAAATCTTCTCAAAGAACTAAAAACGAGATTTTCCAAGTTCTGTAATGTCTCGGTCATTTATATGGACCATGTCCAGTTTTTCAATAAACAATTTTTCGAGCATATCATAGTGATTTTTTCTTAAAGGATTATATTAAAGCTATCAGATCTGCTTCTTATCTGAATATTTTTCTTTACATTTACACACATGAACGACTTCAATCTAAAACCTAGTGACTATTCAAACTTTCCCATATCGCAGTAGTATCAATCTGTCGCATTTCATGCCGTTTACAAACTAAAGTGAAACATACGCTTCTGGTGAATCTTAGTTCAACCGTTGCTTGTCGGTGTTTATTATTGCTCAAACTTTGTTTGTTTTCAGGCAAATTATTGACAACATTGTGTCGACTGCTTTCTTTTTCGTTGTTTTTCTTTCTGGGTATGGTCTGGTCTGCCTTTATTCGATTTCATACTTTTTAATGCTCCCTTGGTGTCTTCACTCTTTTTTTACATACGTGAATTTCCACATTTCAAGGACTTCATGAACATGGATGTACTCTTAACGCAAAAGAACACTAACAGGGTTATGAGAAAAAACGACTGAACCGATACTTCACAAGTTCCAAGGTCATCATCATGGATTGATTGACCGCGTCTAAAGTAAGAAGATAAATGGGTTGCAGACTTAGGTGTTAAGATACAAGAAAAGTCGTCTGGCTATTAGATTTCCCTATTGTGTCCTATTTAATATTGTACTCAATACTGTGACATTAGGAGTGAATATTTGTGGTAGATCCATCCATTGCAGGATGAGCTTATCTGGTCTTCACAACCGGTCTCGCTTCGTTTTGGATTTCATGGAATTTTGTTTTTTCATGTTGGCTTATATGTAATGACTTCATCAACTGGGATGTGCTCCTTAAAGCTATTCTAACAGGGTTATGTGGAAAAATAACTGAAACCGACATGTCGCAAGTTTCACAGTCACCACCATGAATTGATTGACCCATATGATGTACTAACTAACGAGATGCATTAGGTGTGAAGCTACCATAAAAGTCGTCTGATCTATAAATATACCGATTTTGGCCCATTCCGTACCGTGACATAAGAAGTGAGTCTGGATATACATTGGTGGTTGGGGGGTCGGGGTTGCATCAATTGCAGGATACCGGTATCTGGTCTTCACATCCGTTGTTGTTCTTTTTTTGAAATTGATGCAATTCCTTCATATTTGATCTTGGTTTGCATGTTTAAAATGGATTCATGAAACTTGAAAATTTGCAAAATACTGATGCCTTCTATAACGTTACTTAGTATGTACACAAACTGTTCAAATGGTATTCAATGACAACCAATATTATAATAACACTTTTAGGGGTGTTGTATCCGTTTTTTCCTTGAGGTGTAGTATCTAGCTTTCCATAGTAGCGATTGCATTGTGACTACTTTCTTCATTATGTGCCGTATTTCACTTTCTTGTGTACGTTAATGGTCATCAGTTGGTACCTTGAATGTGAAAGGTTTTTACTGTGGTTATTTTTCCTTCAACGAATAATTGTGTAGGCAGGCAAATGGGATGGTTTCTGCGTAGGCAAAAATTTTTTTTACGCAGCTAATGTTTTCCATATGCCAAATCAGACTATCTGTCTGTAATTGATTGTCTTTGTTTGTCCTTCTATTTTTCCATGGAGTCAGGCTTTGTGTTTTGTGTGATCTGCCGTACTGTGTAATGTTTTTTTTTTTATTATTCATGTTATTTTATTTATGTATTATTTGTATTACACAGTTGTATACCTGTTTTGTAAAATATATAGTCCATAATGGATTGCTGGTCTAAAGCCTTCTCTTGGTTCATATTCATAGGAGTAGTAATTGAGTACTGGAAAAAGTATTGCATGTGATATTGCATTCCTTCACCGACTGGAAGATCAGCTTTCAGTGGTACCTGCCATTACAAAACATCTGATTGAAATTAGAATTTAAAGGGAACACTGCCATAGAAACTGCATCAGTGTAAAGATAAAGTAGTTCATAATCAAAGAAATACTGAACTTCCAATCTAAATGTTTTGTATCTTGCGCAAACCTACAATATTCATTGTTTTGGTTTGGAACTGATATTGCAGATGTAGAACTGTATACTCTTATTAGATATTGAAAGGCATTGTTTAAATTTTCTTTTAAAGTTAAAGCCAGAAAAGTGTATGAAATTAAAATGTCATACAAGCACCGGGTCGATACCGCTAATGGTGGTCCGAAGTACACATGTATCATAAGGTCAGTAGTCAGGGCTTCGACGCTGACAGGATTTATAGCAAACTGTTCTTAAATTATCTCGTGATAAAAATAAAAAAATAGTAAAAAAACGTTGGAATCATCAGGCAAAGTTAACCTTAATTTGATTTGGTTATTCTTTTGGGGTCCCTGTTCACAAAGTTCATCAAGTATTCGAGTATTTATTCACTTTGTCTCATGCTATATTGGATTTCAAATATGTAACTATGTATGGTATAAGTAGGTAATGAACCAATTATTTCCACATATAATGTAGTATTTAGGTCATGCGAGCACTTCAGCAGTGGTTACTGGGCATTTGTAATCGTTAGTGGCTGATAATCGTTTTGTTTAGAATGTGCCTGGTAATTGTTTTCTTTAAATACTTTCATATTCACAGATGTAGGAATCTGTATAAATAAACGTTTGTGCCATCTTTATCATTCGTATAATTTGGTTGCATGTTCGAAAATATAATGTATCGTTGTTGCAAGCTTAACATATGCACTTGGCGTTGTTTTACTGTAAATGGTTATAAAGATCGAAAGAATGTTTTAATTGATTTGGCTTTATATAGAGGAAATGCACGTTTTGCATACTGAATTATATGGCTGATATTTTTTATTATTGCATACTTGTCCATAAAGACAAAGACTTATATTTTACCAAGATCGTCTTGATTACAGGCGTAATATGTTGTATTATGTTGTATTTCAAAATGACAATTACAGTTTATAATTACCCTTAACTTTTCCAGATGATGTCTTGGTCCTACGCCAGACAATAACAGGAGTTTTGGTGACCCAAACACTCCTGCAGAAATGATAACTTCTTCCCTGGCATAGATTCGTGTCTTCTTTCCATTTTTCATCACAACAACACCTTTGGCTTCGCCATTTTGTATAATAATCTACATGGTAATGACCTGAATTAACCTACTATACACGTAAATTTATGTTTGCAAACTAAAAATAAAATAATTTTGTTTAAAAAAAAAGCAGCTCTATAATTTTCTCAAGTAGTTATATGTTTATATATATATTCAACTTTCCTCGGTTTAAAACTTAGTCCTTCCGTTGTTATAAACATGGATTATTTTTAGAAATATAAGAACATTTTTCTTCAAACTGTATAAGTAAATTAATGGGTAAAGGTGTGACAAGTTGAGATTGCTATTCGGGAAATAACCAGAAAAGTACATGAAAAGTTATGGTCAAAGGAGAGGCGAAAGATACCAAAGGGACATTCGAACTCATAAGTCGAAATTAAACTGACAACGTCATGGCAAAAAACAAAAAAAGTCAAAAGAAAAACAACAGTTTACAAAACACAATATATCAAAGTCAAACAATATGACTTCGGTCATAAATAGGGGTCAAACTTATGATAGTCGGATTAAGAATATTTGATGTCACGACACCCTGATTGGCAATTTCATTATGAGCTGATCAGAGTGATTCAGGCACAGGGAAATCAATACACACAAACAAAAGAAGTTAAGTTTTCATGTTTTTGTTCACAATAACTGTTATTGAATTTGTGTTTTTAAATATTTTTTGAATGTTTTACTCTTTGTTATTAATGAGGCAAAAGGAAATATCCAAACTCATCAGTCGAAGAGGAAATGATAATGACATGGCAAAAAAAAAAAGAAAAACGAAAAACAATAAAAGACGAACAAGTCAAAAGAAATCTACATATAAAACTAAAGACTAATCTGCAAATACGCAACCTAAAACCGAGGTAATTGCAGGTGCCCCGGAAGAATAAACAGATTGTGCTCTATATGTGACATCCGTCAAATTGCTCATGGTACTTTAATTATATACTTAACGCCTGATTACGTTAAAAAGAAAGACATCATAATATATATTTGAATGATAATAGCTGCAACCATATATAATATCGAGAAGTGACTGCCTGGTGTTTTGTATATTATTCTAAAAGTAATAAAATGTTCAAGACAAATTAACTTAAATAGATATATATGTGTTATGCCATACTGCTTTTTGTTCTCAAAATCATATCAAACAAGACACAAAATTAAAGTTACTGATCCAAAATTTTATATACAATCAATATTTAAAACATTTACCTTTGTAACGTGGCTGTTGGTAGCAACCTGTAAATTCCGTCTGTGCAATTTTGGTCTTAGAAAACAACTTGCTGAAGAACAACGTTCGCCGTTTTTTACGTTTGCCTGTATGGCACAATATCCTTAGAGAAAAACAAAATCACATACTGGTCAGCTATCATATTAAGGTAAACAGAAAATGTATCTGTTTCATGCAAATATTAGATTAAGTGAAACTAATAGAATATGTCCAAATCCAACTTGAACAACCTTTTAATTCTATTTAGTAAGATTGATAGTAATTTTGGAGTCATTACCCGAAGTTTTATCATTCGCACCGTAGTCAAACCTGAATTATTCAAGAACTAGAATTCAATAAGATGGTAAACAGATCGTACACAAACTTTAAAAGGATAGGAAAAAAAACAAAAATATAGAAGAATACATAAAATATGCAGCACCATTAACAATACAGAATTGAAATGTTGCAAATGGAATTCCTACATGTCCTTCAGGTCAATTAATAAAAACAAAGAAAAAAAAACGCGCTCTGAAATAAAGTGTTTTGAAAAGTTCATTCATATATATCCGTTTGTGTTTAAGTTTCAGCGCAAACGGATAATCCTTCAAACGATAGAAGCTAGAACAAATCAGCCAAAAAACAAACGACGACGACACTTAATAAGAAGAACAAAAAACTAATAAAAAGACAAAGGAATGATCACATTGAATACAGTTCGCAACTTTTGCTATGCAACCCTTGAAACAACCCAACATCGGTTGTTTTTACTTCCAATGAGTAACTCGACGAGTAACAATTGAAGAGCAAAAATTGCTTTCTTAAACATCTGAGGTTTTTGGTTTGGCTCTTTCTGATCAATATTTTGCATCCTGTGTGGTATTTTGTGTGGTGTTGTCTTGATTTTATAGGACTTTTTAGTAGCGAGAGAATTCGACAAAGAATTGGTGTAAAAGGAGACGGTGTGATAAAATCACATATTATACTATAAGTTTGAAAATAACAAGTAGTGTTATTCAAGGAATAATTCATTCAAATTTCCTTATTTATCTTTTGATTATATTTCGTTCTTAATTCCGTTTGGTCTACAAACTTTTTGCATTAAAAGAGAGGGACGAAAGATACCATAGGGACAGTCAAACTCATAGATCGAAAACAAACTGACAACGTCATGGCCAAAAATAAAAAGACAAACAGACAAATAATAGTACAGATGACACAACATAGAAAACTAAAGACTAAGCAACACGAACCCCACCAAAACTGGGGGTGATCTCAGGTGCTCACGAAGGGTAAGCAGATCCTGCTCCACATGTGGCACCCGCCGAGTTGCTTATGTTATTACAAATCCGGTAAATAGTCTAATTCGGTAAGTCACATTCGTGAAAAGGGAAGGGTATTGTAGTTACGACATAAGGAATATATCCGATATCATCTGTGAAACGGTTATTCCATAACGGTCAACCAACTCGTGATGGCGTCCGTAAAATTTACGAAGGGATGACTTCAACTTCACCATTTGGAACTCTTGGTTTAATAGCTTCCTTGTGAGCAGCAATCCTCTATCAAGGAAATCATGATAGGAAACACAAGCCCGGGAATATCGTATCAATTGGGAGATATATACTCCGTATGCAGGCGCTGCTGGAATGTTGCTACATAGAAATGGAAAGTTCACAATTGGGAAGCTGAAATCATCTCTTTTGTCGTAAAGTTTTGTTTTCAACCGACCCTCATTGTCAATTTCTAGATGTAAGTCAAGATATGAGGCAGACTAACTGTATCTGTAGTATCCTTTATCTCTAGTTCGATGGGATAGATTCGTTCAACATAGTCACCAAATTTTGTATTATTTAGTGAGAGAACATCATCTATATAGCGGAACGTAGAGTTAAGGATATTGCTAACTTCTTATCTCTCTTCCTAAGAAGCTCCTGTATGAAGTCAGCCTCATAATAAAATGATTGAATGATACACTGCACAAAGCACAAAACAATCTAGTTTTGAGATCATGACAATAATATATTTAGGTTTGAGCCAAGTCCTTCCCCAAGTATATGATTTGATTTGATGTTTTGATGTTTTAACGCCACGTTTAAGCACCGCTTTTTAGGCTATTTTGTGCTGGACATTTTTTATTGGTGGAGGAAGCAGGAGTGCCAGGAGAAAACCATCAACCTTCGATAGGAAAACTGACAATCCTAGTCATTTAAGATTGGAGTCAAGTGCACCCGCACCAGCGGGGTTCGATCTCACAACCTCAGTGTTGACTGACTAGTGATTACAGTAGTAACTACTTAGACCACTCGGCCACCGAGGCCCCCTCCTCAACTATATATTTAGCGATGAATAGTCTTATTATAAATGTTGATGGGGGTAAATACTTTTTTTTTTAAGCTGATATCTTATTTAGCTAAAAACTATGAGTGAAATGACCGTTTCGGTCAAACATGAAAACAGAAAGATTGTGTGCTGTTTACAATAAGGTAACTATCTACAAGAGTTCAAAAGTGAGCTCCTGTATGTCACCACACGGCCCTCAACAATAAGCAATATCCATACCGTATAAAAATCAGCTATCAAATAGCAATTTCAACATGTTGACTTCACAACTGACATTTCTGTTCTATAATGCCCTTATTGTATATTCTTGATCAATTCTAAATAGAGCCATCAACATACTTTTGAAATTATGAAAATGGTTAACTGTCCTTGAATGTCAGGGGACATATAATGACTCTTATCATATATCCTTCTTCCCTTAGATATTCAATATACACCATACATTCAGAGTAAAACAAGATTAACAATCATTATATCAGTAGATTGGAAAATAATTACCAAGTTGATTAAAACCATTACAGTCAGTGACTGGCAAGCCTTTTTCCTTAGCTGCTAACCTATGAAGGAACTCTAGTGGAGCGGTGTGTCCTTCTGTAATAACCAAGGGACCTCCATGTCCATGATACGCTACGATATAGAAATTTGATAAATATTTAACTCAAAGATAGTTTCTGACCATAGATGTACATGTCAAATACAAATGTTCATTGAGTTTAAATCGTACATATTCTGCTCAAATGTTCCTATAACATTTATATGCAAACAGTATGAGGTCAAAATATTTTCATTTTAAGGAAAAGCACATCAATTCCCTTGAGGTAATAGAAAGTGTTCCTGCTAGAACATCCAATGCTGACATAATAAGAATATGTCATCATACTTATGATACCCTCTAAATCACTCTTTGATTACCCCGACATGTCATATCCTCTAAATTATTTTCTATGACGAGGTTTTTCGTTGAAAATCTCAACAAGTATATGTATGAACGTTTAAATGTTCAGAAATTCTTTGATAATGGTTTCAAATAAATCATTGATTGATTTTCTTTGTTTCGCGTCTAAATATTTCATGCATATTAGGGATGAAAACAATTTCAACAAACCAGAATGTAGATGGGCTCAGTACATTTGATCAACCCCGAATAAATGACGGGAAATGTAAAAAAACACAGGGAAAGGGAGGGTATGTTGAAAAGGGAAAAACGATGCTAATGTACCATTTAATGTTTTGTATTGCTTCTTTTTTCTAACTTAATAGATGTAAAAACATGGCTACAACAAGAAAAACATAGCTACCACAAGGTTTCAGTGTACATCTTGTACGTGTATTGCACACATTGCAACTTTGGAACAGTTTCACAAAATAAATTCATAATTTACATAATTTCCAATTGTTGCACTGTTTACAATATAGTATGAGGGTTTTCACTATTTTCTTTACTTCATCTATATATTGCAAATTACATTTTGTTTAACTTACAGGAATTAATAAGCTCTGGAATTTGAATATCTTCTGACTTTTTGAAGTATGGTAAAACATCATCATAACCCCATCCAGTACAACCTTCTTTTTTCCACTTGTCATAATCATAACGACTTCCTCTAATGTAATACATTCCATTGATACTGCCAGTACCGCCCAAGACTTTACCGCAATGGCCTTTGGTCTTCTAATGACAAAACAACGATGTTTTAATTGTTTGATCATATGTTTTTTAAGGTCACCGTACAGTTAAATATTTAGTCAGTGTAAAACATTATCTATCTAATTGAACTTGAATTTTGAGAGGCGTTAGACACCAAAGACACATTTAAATTTAATACGTCGAAGATAAACAGGGAACGCCATGGCAAACAAAAAACCAAAATACGACTGAAAGGCAAACATCAGTCAGCAAACACTTCAAATAAATTGTAGACTAAAATCCGAAACAGATGTCTGGTGTGAATCATGAGAGTAAAGAAATATGAATAAGTTTTCAAAGCGAAGCCTGGGTAAATTTTGATTAAACAGTACAATCGCTACGAAGTGGGTTTCAGAATAAAATACAACACGAGACAACAAGTCAATGATACAACGACCAGTTAGGCAGGATGCGTTTATACTATTGTCTGCTTTTTATCCACATAGTCAACAATTTTTAGTAGGTTCTTTATAAACAATGTGTTTTCTTGATGTTTGCAATCATTGATAGGTGATACATACAATATGTATTGTCCTCCTTTCGGTATCTCTTTGTTTTTTACCCTTTGTGGTTCCTACTTATTTCAAGTATATGTTAACTTTTATTTATATTTACTCGGACTTATAACACTTGTACTAATTTACAGACAAAAAAATCAGGAATACATCGAAGGCCTTTTGTAAACTGGTTATCACTAGTAAGGCAATTTTGATCTGAAACTGTCATTCGGATCTGAACAGCTCTTAAAAGACTGCACAATAAATCATTAAGTCATTTTGAGTCTTTTCGTTAATTTTTAAATTTATCTACTGCGGTAAATTCAGTACAGTTCAGACAATTCGCTTGCAGGCAATTAAGATATGTACAGTCTATGTTCAGACTGTTCAGTAGTTGTTATTTACCTGTACACATCTGAAACATACCGATATGATTGAAAAGCTACAACGTACTGGACCGTACTTAATTGACTGCAAGAGAATTGTCTGAATATTAAAAGAACGCCGATACGTTAATTAAAAAGATTTACTATCTAGTGAATGTTTAAAATGTGATATTTAATGGTAAATGTAATGAACATTAATGATCAGACAGTCTATTCAACTCTGAAATTTAAGAAATATCGGAACACCAATCCCCGTTAGGAACATACAATAGTCAATCATATTTCAAATACAACATTATAAGGTATTCTCACCCGGCTAGCCTCTGACATAAAAGAATACTTTTGTGGTACTGTGTCAAAACTCCAATTTTCCTTTGTCCATAATGTTCGTAGCCATTGTGATGGTATTCGGGTAAATTCGTTTTCCAAATCAGATCCTCCAGCTTCCAGTAATAACACATTTGTTCGGTCTTCGGACAACCTAGTTGCAATAATACTACCCGCTGATCCAGCACCAACTGTAAACAAATAGTAGTGAAACATTTACAGAAAGCTGAAAATTAATTTTTTTTTACCATTGCACATCAGTACATGAAGCAGTCACATATCAAATGATTTTTTGGGGTAGCCTTTTCCATTTATGTTCATATTTTATTGACATCAATCATCAACATATTGGGTCGGTACCTCTGTTGAAGACTACTAGTCCCCGAGGATTCCCGAGGATATCACCATGGCAGTTTTTGTTGTTTTTCGTGTTGATCTGATGATTCTAGTCATTTCCAACTGATTTTTAAAGTTTGTTCTTAGATTGGACTGTTTCACTACTGTCCTGACATAATGGTAGGATTGAGCCCTCTCAAACATGTTCAATCCCGCTATATTGTGTGTGTGTGTGCATGTCCTAATCTAGCTTGTAATTAAGTGGTTGTCGTTGGTTCTTGTCTGCAATGATCATGTTCAGCGAAAATTCGACCATATGTTTTATCTTTTGAATTTTTTCATGACGGGGCATTTTATTGCTTACTAAACTGTATTGGTTTTCCTCATTGCAAAAGGGCATACGGTGATTTTCAGTTGTGTACATCTTCGTCCGATTAGGTGTTGACGGATAGTTCACCTCGTATTTAGGTTGCGTTCGTGTTGCTCAGTCTTTAGTTTTCTATGTTGTGTTTTGTAGTCTGTTGTTTTTTTTTTTCTAGTTTTTCGTTTTTTACCATGGCATTGACAGTTCGTTTTCGACTTATGAGTTTGAATATCCTTTTGGTATCTTCCGCCTGTCTCTTGTCCCATAAGCAATCTAACCACGTCACCCTATTTGTATGCTAATGAAATTCTAAAAAAAAGGTTACTGGGATAAATCGTCCGAATGTTATTAAATGGAGTTCAAAATCATTATAAATAAATAACGACACGACTATATTGACCTTAAAAATCAAACCATATTTATCATGCTTTTGTCTTTGTTGTTTCATTGCCAATCGATAATAATTTTACTATTTTCGACGTCAACTTCTTCTCAGATTTTGTTTTACAAAGCGGAAAGTACGTTCAGCAGTAATATAGTTAAAACTATACTCATAATGAAAACACATACCTACGATGTAATTGTAGTACTTCTTGAAAGGCTGATCAAAGATTCCATCTGGATCTTTTTGCGCAGGCAGTTGTGTTGATAGGAAGTTAAGCAGTGTTGCATTGGCAAAGAGTGCTACCATGGAGGTTCCCAAGAACATTGCTTAAAATAAAATATGGTTTGTGGGAAGTATACTTAAGTTTTGTTGCTCCATCTTTTTAATATGCACTAAATAGCTTTGGTCATATCACAGTAATAAAAAGTTATATTTATTGCCTACAGGTAGTTATGCTAGTAAAGTATCAAAGAGTTTATAAAGATGGAACCGTTTTTATAACAAAAGTATTTACCAATCTATTTTAACTCTGTCCGAACACCAGTATCTTCCTTTTTTTTAAACGTTAAGCTGCAGTATGTATAACAAGTTACATGGTGATACGCATAGTGCAATAACACATTCTTATAACCAGTTTTTCGAATAACCTGTGGCAATAGCTATAAATTTATGAATCCGATACACATAATTATAATATTTACCCCAAAATATGATTGTTTAAGATGTGCAAGGTAATCAACTATTCTGCTTAAGGCGATGACTAAAACCCTTTGAAAGTTATGGTACTTTAAACTGTCCACTTTGAATCGGATTATAAAAGTCATTTAAAAATTCATTATTTTCTCTCAATGTAAATCGAGGGAAATGAAATAGATGTTATATGCCAGTAAAACCTATGGGACAATTATATTATTTGCATTTAATAATATTTTGAGATACATACAAACCGTTTTTTTTTTTTTTAAATACTTAGAAAAATAGCTATTTGCGTGTTCAAAAATGACCGAATATAATTCCAGCATTTTATAATATTGTGTGACCATTGAGACTTGGAGCTAACCGTCTCAATAAATCACATTTTGAAGACATTTGAGTATACTACATATGTAGTTTTTATATTTCTACTCACGACTATTGTCTGGTTATGACTTATATGAACATGTAAATGCATCCACTTTTTCACGGCTGTATCATACAGCATTTGAACACATATCATCTGCACGTTTTTGGTCGGTCGGTAAATACGTGAACAGTAAACTACCGTCAGGTCATTGCAAGTGGCCAAAGACGACAATTTCTGGTTTTGTTTCAAGAAGTTACAAAGCACATACTCTGTCTTCTGTATAATGCCAAGAAATGAAGAAACATTTGATAAAAGAGATTAACAGTCCTTATCAGATGTACTGTTAAATATTACATGTACCTGGCGTATTTTCAAATAAAGAGTGCCTGTTTTAGATATGCCAGTAAAAATAGAAAACAATGACTGAAACCCAAAATGAGATTCAATTGTCAATCATCTCAAACTATTCAAACTCTTTAATTTAATATTAAGGTTAGTTTTTTTTATATCTGTTTTTACTACAATCCTCCATATTGTTTATGAAACATCAACCCATGATTAAAATCTAGCGATTTTAAAAAGAGAGCTTACTAAATGTTCTATAGATCGAAAACAAACTGACAACGCCATGGCCAAAAATAAAAAGACAAACAGATGACACAACATAGAAAACTAAAGCTTAAGCAACATGAACCCCACTAAAAACTGGGGGTGATCTCAGATGCTCCGGAAGGGTAAGCAGATCTTGCTCCACATGTGGTATCCGTCGTGTTGCTTATGTTATTACAAATCCGGTAAATAGTCTAATTCGGTAGGTCACATTTGTGAAAAGGGAAGGGTATTGTAGTTACGATATAAGGAACATATCCGATATCATCTGTGAAACGGTTATACCATAACGGCCAACCAACTCGTGATGGCGTCCGTAAAATTTACGAAGGGATGATTTCAACTTCACCATTTGGAACTCTTGGATTAATTGCTTCCTTGTGAGCAGCAATCCTCTATCAAGGAAATCATGATAGGAAATACAAGCCCGGGAATATCGTATTAATTGGGAGATATATACTCCGTATGCAGGCGCTGCTGGAATGTTGCTACATAGAAATGGAAAGTTCACAATTGGGAAGCTGAAATCATCTCTTTTGTCGTAAAGTTTTGTTTTCAACCGACCGTCATTGTCAATTTCTAGATGTAAGTCAAGATATCAGGCAGACTTAACTGTATCTGTAATATCCTTTATCTCTAGTTCGATGGGGTCGTTCAACACAGCCACCAAATTTTGTATTATTTAGTGAGAGAACATCATCTATATAGCGGAACGTAAAGTTAAAGGATATTGCTAACTTCTTATCTCTCTTCCTAAGAAGTTCCTGTATGAAGTCAGCCCCATGATAATAAAGAAACAAGTCGGCAAGAAGAGGGGCACAATTGGTTCCCATTAGAATTCCGACAGTCTGGTGAAAATCACGTCCTTCAAACGTAACAAATATGTTGTCTATCAAGAAATCAAGCATCTTGATAATGTTAGTTTCAGAGAATTTTTTGTTTTAATCAGAGTGATTCTTTACAAAGTAGGATTTATCCCTCCCCAAGACAAGATACTTGTATCTACGTTCGTCATTCTTTTTAATGAAACAAAGTAATACCAACTCTTTCAATTTGTCTTTTAGTTTGGAATGGGGAATACTTGTGTAAAGTGTAGAAAAGTCAAATGTTTTAATACTATTGCAAGATGAGAGAGTCTTAGATTGTATGTACTCTAAAAGATCTTTGAAATTTTGTAGTATCCACATCTGATTCACGCCACCTCTAGAATAGGCAGTTTCACAATAACTTTGAAGCCCGGCTTTGATTGCTGATAAAACAGATGTTAATAATTTAGAAAGAGGTTTCGTGGAGCTCTTGGAAGACCCAGCAATAAACCGTTGTTTGTAAGGACACTTATGTAGTTTAGGTATCATATCATTGACATATTACAGAAGCATTGACGTTCGGCATAGACATATACATATCCTTTTTTTACCATAATTCGAGTAATAAATTGACTTTCGAAATACTCAAAAACTTCAATGCATACAGATGTCAGTTATTTACTTATCCAAAAAGAGATTAAATGGTGAACATCCTTAAACAATAACCAAGTCATAAATAAATCGCTATATTGTTTACCTTATGATAATGTTATAAACACTTTGTTTCCCAATGGAACGAAGAACTATCATTACTGTAATAAGTTTGTGATATAAATTGACGTAAGTAATAAATAATATCGTAAATGTAAATATGAAAACAAGCATAAAGTGAAATAGGTGCGAAGTTCAGTTGCAAAGCTGCTTTAATTTTATTTTTTTTTGTTTACACTGTATGTATTTATTTTTTGCATTTTGATTTACTTTACAACTATTATTTAAATATGAGTGAATCATCTTAAAACGAGAAGATATCTTTTGATCAATGGTATAAAACTTCACTTTAATAACAGATTTTCTCTTTACTTTTAAATTATACTTTTATAGATAGCAATCACTTACAACATATTCAACATGTGTCATTTCCCTACAAAAGATAGGTACACGGTATTTATTAAATTAATACGCTTTAAAAATATCATCAGTATAGATTAGAAAAAGAGAGTGAACTGTCCTATTAACGTGAAGTTCTAGACAACTGATCATCAGATATCCTCCTCGTTTGACTTAAATTAAAAGAAAAAAGATAGATAGATACTTACAATAGTGCAAATTAATTTGTAAAAGTGTATACGAATAAGCTAGCTGAATTCCTTACGGTTTTCCTCAAATGTATGATACAGATAAATCTGATCATGAATTCTTTGTCAAAATACAACCGATTATTATTGCAGTAGAAAGAATAATGAAACGAACCAATGCTACTATGTAAAGTATTATAATAAGACAAAATTAGATTGCGATTTTACTTATTCATAAAATTAATGAGATACATCATTTTAAACTAATTTCTGGAAAAGACAATAATCTTCATACATGGAAGATTTTAGAAATATAGCAATCACGGTGGGTATAGTTTCTAGTTGAGATCGTTCCAGTTTTTTTCGAGTAAAGACCAGGTTTATTCGACTGTATGCCATGTTTTTTCGAGTGCATTACATGTGATCAAATCGATTAACTGTTATTTCGCAAGTATACTAGTTTTATTCATGATCTTTCATCTTATTAATACTATGCGTGTTTTCAACTCAAAAGATGCATGATTACCATGTTTTTCACTTAAAATTTAGCTTTTTACAGTGTCCAGGTTTTTTCGAGTACAACATTTAAAACGTTCGGGTTTTTCAAAAGCGGTCCGGGTTTTGTAAAGAATTATAAATAAGGAAAAACGTATTCTGGGCCTTTAAAACTGACTTTATTGATTTTATAACTGTAATTTTGTGAAGGACTATAAGATATAATCACAAAAAGTCACAAAAAAAATATTATTATGTTGATTAGATTTAACCCATTTCAATTTAATGCTAATTTTCTTTTCTGATTACAATTACCATAACCTCGCAGTGTTAAGACATAGTAGAAATCACTGGATCATTTATAAAACGGTCATCATGGTCATTAGAACCGAATATACAGAGGATTCATAATGTTTTTCATATTATATTATGCCTCCTTTGCTTTTACAGTTATAATATTTTATGTTTGTTATATATAACAGAGGTAGACCTTGGAAGAGGGGCTCGAAAAAGTGGACAGCAGTACAAAATAAAAAAAATAATAAATATAAACACGAATTGTCTACCATGAGAGCCTCCTCCTCCAAAACACATTTAATCCGCCCCTGTATTTTTTGCAACAACAAACTTAATCTTTGATTACAATAACATTTGAATTGAATGGAATGCATAATAAACAATGCAATAATGTAGCTATCAGCTTTTATATGATTACTTTGAAATGAGAAAACAAAAATGTTCGAATTCAGATAATTTACCGAATGAAATCCACATCGGAATACGTATGTTTGAATCGATACAACACGTTTACATGGGTGTGGACATGTTAAATTGATCTAAACAAACGTAAGCCGGTGTTGAATGCATACAGTGAATCTGCATGATGTGAACGGTCTATGAATGGGTGCAGACATGTTTTATCTATCCACACACACACGTATTCCGGTGTCCATGAATTTCATTGTTGTGACAAACAACACAATACAAATGAACGATGCTTTTTAATGAAATGTGTAAACACAGAATTATCAAACTCGTTTAATGCACTTGTATTGTGTTTTGAAAAGTTTTTGAACAACAAATTTAATTAATCAGTTCCATAATTATGAAATCATTTAGAAAGGGTTTGATAGACGGAAGAGCAAATCAAAAGACACATTTATTGCAATTTCACATTCATAAAGATAAATGCAATGCATGGTAATTTACGTTTGAATTTGAAATATGGCAGTTAACCGTTAATTAAACATTTGACTTACAATAAAGATAGACAATAGATATTTGCACCAACAAATATTTTAACATGTTTAAGACAAAAATACAAAGATAAAAGAATTTACCTTATCTAAGAACTCAATTTAGCATTCGACACTGTTGTGAAGTTGTCACACATAACGTTCACCTGTAGAAGATAAATGTATTTTATATTTAATTTGTTTAACAAATGAACCAGTGAGTTCAGGTAAACAGATTATGTAAAACTTGGGTTTTTTTATTCATAGGATAACAATTGTAACATATGTAAATAAAACTTCAGTGCTTACAGCTGTTTCACAAACCACGCCTCTTTTTGGGAGATAAATAATATTCATAGATATTTCGTTTTGTTAACCTACTGGTTCCAAGATATCATCTCTATGCTTTTTCTCATAAAAACATAACTTGGACATATTACCAGTATAAATACACATGAATAGCGGCCAAATTGAAATTTGTGGAAGACCCAACTTGAAGGGAGGGGTAGTACAGAATTTTAATATAAGTTTTAACTCTTAGAAGTTCGGGGCATATAAAGGTTAAAAATATGCCGCACAGCCCTATATTTTGACCTTTGAAAAAAACAGTAGCGCATATGAGCTTTCCATTCTAGGATGTAATTTTTTACGAAACTTCCTAGTAAAAGTGGTACAATTTTAGCCGTAAAAGGAGTTCCTGTGGGAAATTGCATTGTTTATATTTACAGAATTGCAACCTATATTTGGTGAAAAAAGAGAACATGTAGAATTTCACCAAATCTGGTTTATCTTCAAAGTCTTAATAAAATTAACTCAAATATAAAGTGTTATAAATATTTCATGAAGATTGAGAAAATCCTGGGCCTTTACTATGATGACTCAGCATAAATTCACAGTTTACAATATGCATAGTTTACCTAAAGCCCTGTATGTAAAGTAAATTCATTATATATGCACATTTGTAATTTAAATTGTTAAGCAGTGCTTTTATTTACTCTTCGCAGTCATTGAAACTCATAGATCATTGATAAATATGAGTGTTAGGGTGTTTTTGTCCTGTCGAAAACCCAAAAGTAAGCGGTAACACCGAGATGTGCTTTCTTGTGACCGCGGCATAACAAACTACAAGCTAGAGATACAAAAATATCTCAATAAAACTAACAATAGTGTGTTCTATCCTAAAAATGTACTAAATATTCCATATTCACAGAAACAGAAGAATTATTTTGCAAATTTGAGGCCCCAGGGGCAAAAAACAGAGAAAAATCCCTAGCTCCTGGGTCATAAAACAGATTTAGCCTTTGAAGGCTATGATTTTATTATTATAAAGGTTTTTTGTAAAGAAAACAATAACTGTGCTTTGAATTTATGCAAAAAACAGATTCCATCACTCAGTTCTATAAAACGTTTAGTGAATTCATATATAAGACTGGTTAATTCATATATACAATTTTGGCAAATATTGCTTTGTTTAAACACTTCTAGTCATATATTAACCAAATTGTGTTAGGTATTTAGTTAGAGATAGTATTATTGTGACAAGATTTCTAAACTGACCATTTGAGGCAGAAATTGTGAACTTTTATAGATAAATAGGCATACAGTAAGATATGGGCTGGAGACAGAGGCAGGATTGGATACTTTATATAATCTTGAATCTTGTAATGATTAACTACTAAACTTTACATTTATAGTATTCTGAAATGTTATCAACTTGTTATCAGAATAGTTTCATACAGGTTATAGGCATTTTATGTCAGAAAACATGATCATAGGGTAAGCTGACATTAATTAAAGTCTTCTTTTCAAATTCGTTAAAAATTGAAACAGGGGTGGAGGTATAAAATGTACTGTAAAAGAAAAGTTAGAGCATATGCAGTGATTTCTGTTAGGCTATGATTCTGATAAATAACTATTGTTGTGAGAAAAAGTGTTTTTCAAGATTTTTTCTATTTAAATAAATGTTAGTATAGGTTGCACTTTGTAAATACACGCCTCTTTTGGGGAGATATATAATATTCATAGATATTTCGTTTTGGTAACTTATGGTTCCCAGATATGATCTCTATGTTTCATCTCGTAGAGACATAACTTGGACATATTACCAGTATAAATACACATGAATAGCGCGGCCAAATTGAAATATGTGGAAGACCCAAAGTGAAGGAAAATGTAGTACAGACTTTCAGTATAAGTTTAAACTCTTAGAAGTTCGGGGCATATACATTTTGAAAATATGCCGTACAGCCCTATAGTTTGACCTTTGACAAACATTGAAGCGCATATGAGCTTTCCATTCTAGGATGTAATTTTTTACGAAACTTCCTAGTAAAAGTGGTACAGTTTTAGCCGTAAAAGGAGTTCATATGGGAAATTGCATTGTCTATATTTACATAATTGCAACCTATATTGGGTTTATTTAATCATTTTCGATGCCTTTTATAGCTTTTCAGTTGTTTTTTCTTTTTTTATTATTATTGCACGGCGACCTATATCATCCATGTCCTTATGGGTCTGGTGAACTGTTTGTTTTTTTTAAGTTATCCTATTTCTATGAAAAGATAATCGCTTTTAGTCCCGTACATTATACAGTAAAATGCTAATCCTTCTTATGTACAAATTTCTTTCTGAAATAGAAATCCATCCCTGCAAAAAAACCAGACATATATATTCGAGGGTCACGTGACTTCACAACACCATCTCGCGCGCGGACCTAAATTTAGAATAAAACATTCCATATCCAAATAAGGAAAACAAAACTTCCAACATAAAACTTACTCCGTTTTCCTACAAATTAAATCAAAATGCATACACAACAAATAGATGAAAAATGGAAATCCGAGGTAACATAGAAACTAGAGAAAATTTAAAAAACGAATGATGCTAGGATCAATTTTTATGAGGACATCTCAGGCGTCCGTTTGGCTGTGCGGGATGTATAAGGACGCAGTCACGTTCGGTCAGAATATAGGCGTTATTTAAGTTAGCTGCGTCGCACCGAGAAAGTGCCATGCAATCAATCAATCAATCAATCAATCAATCAATCAATCAATCGACCAACCAACCAACCAACCAAAAAAAAACAATTAATCATGTTTCGGAGGGGAAAGACCGTTTAACAATTGTTTTTAAAACAATTGATTTATATTTATTTTTTTTTTCTTCTTCCGACAAACCCTTTTCTTGCGGTATAAAGTTGTTTCGCGAGATGTCACTTAGATATTTTGGATATTATATCGAACAGTTATTGCGCTTTTAAAACTTATCTTGTTAAGCCGAAGACTTTTCTATTGTAAGAGTTATCTCCCCAAACACTGTATTTCTTGTGAGTGTATCTTATCCGTAACCAAAAAAGATAACGACAAAATTCTTTTTCATATTTGCTCGTTACATCCTCAGCAATTTTTGGCTGATTTGGATTGAAGCGATCCTGTGAAATTTTAAAGGAGTTATCTACCTTTACAAAATAAATTTGTCGTTATGTTTTTGTAACTCATAAACCGTAAGCCGTATAAATCTAGAGTCTTTTTATTTGAGGTCATTGGATCCTTACTAAGAAAATGAGGTCAAGGTCAAAGGTCAAAGTCATGTTCTCAATTTTGACATTTGCTTGTTTTTGCATATTCCTGACACTTTTTAAGATATATATGAAAAAACTAGTGCAAAATGTTTGCTTTATTGTGATGAAGATGAAATGTTTTATTTTATGGTAAATTGATTATTACTTCAAATTGGTACATGATAAATCCATAAGACCTTTTGCAAAATATTGAGCGACATCTGACCTTGAAAAATGTCAACCGGAAGTGACCTTGAGTGAACCGGAAGTAGTAATTTTGTTCTGATTTCATTGAAAAGTACCTAGAAACCATATATTTTTTGAATGGACATACATTAATCTTTCATTTGAGACCGGAAGTAGCCAATTATCTCCCTTTTTACATGCAGAAGTATATATAAACTATATATTTTTGGAATCAGTGTAAATGAAGTTATCATATGAGACCGGAAGTGATATTTTCTAAACCGGAAGTTGGCAATTATTTCCCTTATTTCAGGCAAAAATATATAAAAACCATATATCAATTGAATCAGTATGAAGAAACCTAAGCTTGGAAGCCTATAGTAACTTTTAGTAAACCGGAAGTAGCTTCTCATCAATAATTTAGAAAACTGAAGTGGAAAGACATTCATTTGTTCTCTGAACAATTGGTTTTTAATTTATTTTATATTTCTAAATAATATACAGTTGCTTGGTGAAAGTTAATTACATTTCAATAAACGGATTATCTAAGCAGTCAACCGAAATGGGTTGTCATAAACTATCTAAATAATTACCCATGCAACGCTTATGATGTTTTATCCATGGACGTAGAATGAATAAAGTTCCATGTTTTATCTTATATAAAGATTTACCGGGTAAAATTATTACATTGACAAATAAAACATTATTTTTTTTCAAAATGCAACAAGAATAAAGAATATTTTAAGAATTCAGTTGACAGTTTATATTTACCATTAGGTACCTATAAAGACCGATTCGATACCTCTCTTGATTTTTTTTTTATCATCAAGTTTTTTTTTAGCAAGTATCAAACAACATAAGTTAAGAAACGATTGATAAAATCTAGTGTACGGTTTATATTTCTGTTTCGTATCAGATTTGTTTTTATAACACCAGCGTTATTTCTCATTTTAAAAACAGTGAGACGCGTACTTGCTTTTTCTGAATTGACCAAAAAGCTATAAAATAACGTAGCGAAATGACCTTACTTGTAGATTAGACCTTTGTTTTTCCATTTTGAATTGTTTTACAATAGTCATTTTAGGAACCTTAATAGCTTGCTGTTCAGTGTGAGCCAAAGCTCCGTGTTGAGGCCGTACTTTTTATCTATAATTGTTTCATACTTTGTGACTTTGATGGAGAGCTGATTATTTGGCACACATACCACAATTTCTTATTTATATTTACAGGGAGCAGTTTATAATATTTTTATTTCGATAAAAAGAAATATGCAATTCAGTAAATCAAATCGATGTACCATATTGTTACATTCATAAGTCTTTAACTGAAGTAAATGATTGATAAAAATACATTATTTGTATTGCATCGCTTCTAAAATAATGTCCAGCGTCAAATATTACACATCGATGATCATTAAGATGTTCAACTGATTCAACAGAAATTAAACTTAGGACTTAGATCAAATGCAATTCATTACGTTACAGTTGTATCCAATATTTATACTGCTAGTAACATTCAGTCGAGGAAAAGACACAGGTGACATTGATATGCATTGATTTGTTCTAGCCTGATACAGCGAGCTCGTGTCGACAAAGAAAAGGGTCATGTTAACAAGAGAACAATTATTGTGAATCAGAGCCAAATTGACCTTTGTTCCAACTTTACTCATAAATAATGCGTGCTTGTGGACAAAAGGTCACAAACGAAAGGTCACCATTCAATTTCTGAGACTATTTTCTTTGAATAAGAAAATAAAATTGAGTATGGAAATGGGGAATATGTCAAAGAGACAACAACCCGAACAAAGAGCAGACAACAGCCGAATGCCACCAATGTGTCTTCAATGCAGCGATGAAATCCCGCACCCGCAGGTGGTCCTCAGCTGGCCCCTAAATAAAACTGTGTGCTAGTTCAGTGCAAATGGACGTCACACTAAACTCCAAAACATATAAATGAACTAAAACTACAAAAAACATACTAGACTAACAAATGCCAGAGGCTCATGACTTGGGACAGGCGCAAAAATGCGGCGGGTTAAACATGTTTTGTGAGATCTCAACCCTCCCCCTATACCTCTAGCCAATGTAGAATAAAGAAACACATAGCAATACGCACAGTAAAACTCAGTTTATAAGAAGTCCGAGTCCGATGTCAGAATAGGTAACAAAAGAAACTAAGCAAAAATGATAATGAAACATAAATGAACAAAGGACTACTAGCAGTTACTGATATGCCAGCTGCAGACCTCAATTAAACAGATTAAAAGATTATGTCTTCATCATATGAAAATCAAGTACAATCCCTCCCGTTAGGGGTTAAGTATCATACCATCATAAAATATATGAGAAGAACATAACCCGCGTATCATGCCAACAACTGGTTTTAGAATAAATGTGTTTATTTGCGATGCAAAGACCCTATAAGTGAATCAATAAAAATACCAAAAGATGCAATCCTTATTGACTTGACAACAGTATCGTAACTATATCCTTTCCGAATAAGTTTGTGTAAAGGTTTGGTTAGCTTTTGAGGTGAATGCCGACATTTTTGTGCTTTGTAAAGAATATTACAATAAAATATTGGATGTGAAATACCTGAACGTATAAGATGTCTTATTTTAAACAAAAATATTTTGTACATATGTATTTATCTTGAACTATTGTATATATAAACCAACTCTGTAAACAAATGTTTTAAACGAACAAATAATTGTTTAGTAAACAAACTATCAAAGTGGCTTGGTACCTAAACAGCTTCATGGTGCTAGAAAAATTATATCATTTGCATGATTGAAGTTTAATAAATCTTCGTTTACCAAGGCTAATGAACAATTTCATAACTGTAAAATGAATATATGTAATAAAAAGTAATTTTTCAAGAGATTTCTCTTACATACTTAAACAATTGTCACTTCCTGTCCTGTGACTTTTTGTCCTGTGACTTTTCAGTGTCCGCTTACTGTTAAGAATAGGACCTCCCTTACCCAGGACCTCCCTTACTAATGTGGAAAGAAAGCTGTCGGGATTACCAATGCTAATTGTTGGAGAGAATAAAAAGTACATCAGTCATTCTAAATTTTATGTGTATTGCATAAAACAAAACGGTTTTAAATGTTGAATTTAAGGAATGATCGGATTTAAAAAATTAAATCTTTTTCTTTTGCTTTTCGTTGAAATCATCCTGAATATCATGTAATATTGTACGCTGAACATTCAACGATCATTGCCAAGCATGTGTTCTTCAAAATGCAATCTGTAGAAGAAGAAAACACGGTTTTAAATCATGTACATTGGAAATCAAGAATCGTGTGTCGTGTTCGACCTATAATCCTTTATTAAATAGTCGAAATTGACTATTAATATATAATTTGTTTTGCACCTACGTAACTCTATATATGCGTGTTTTTGCCACTTTGCTTAGAAAAATATCATATATCTTAATTCTCTTTCAATAACATTTCCTTATTCAATTTGCTACTCGTCTACCAAAACAAAAGATATTGTTTCATGTTTGCCATTTTGGTTAAGTTCTTGATAGATGTATGTCCTTTATGATCTCTCAGGTAAATATCAAAAATGAGTCCAGAGTTTTGACGGTTGTGAATTAAAGATTCGTTACTTTATGGAACACTTATTTCCTTGGATGGTAGTACAAATTTGTATTTTATCCTTTAAAGTTAGTCTGTCTGTTTAATAATTTACGGTTTTCAGGAGAATTCTTCGTCTTTTGAAAATAGATAAAGAATAAAATGAAAATTTGCTTTTGATTGCATTCAGGCAGAGAGAAATATGTTTTGTTATATTTCGGACTATTTTTAGTACGGATATTAAACTATTCTTAGTCTCTTCCAATTTACAAATATAATTTGGTATTGTTTTTTTCTGCAAATGGTAGATGAAACTTGTATGTTCTTACTTTTTCAGAGGTCTGTGAAATCTTGAAAAAATGACGTTCCCGGAAATCACAAGTCGCTATATAGAATGCTTGTAAAATTCAGAAACTTGCAGTACGCTCATATTTAATATACGTTTCTGTTAAAAAAGAAAGTGTAAAAATAAGAAGGCGAAAAGGGGAAAAGGGGGAGGGTTGTAACACGAACACGTTCTTCGCAATTTAATGCTAAACGAATAGTGACTATCTAACTTTTTGTTAAAATATCGAATACACAATCAAATCTCTAACTTATCCACGCTTGCAATAACTTTATTATTGACAGGTTTCTGCTGGCATTTGATTGGACAGCACTTTAATGTAGGCGTCACAATTTATCACATTTATCCAATCAGCTGTCTTGTTAAACAAACCTGTGTGCGATGACCCACTGTCCACATAGTTTAGTTGGTTTTTTTTTTATAATGAATTGGTCATCAAAAGGACGTTGTTGCTATTGTTGGCCAGGGACTTTCTATACTAATGAAAAAGTCCATGTGTGTGCTTGTCAGATAGAAAAAGACAACGCTTATATTTAAGAATAAAAAAGTGATGAAAAAGAAATATTACTATACATTGGATGGACATTAAGACTAATTCACTAGCTGTGTTATACATACGAAGAAATAACGCCACGTAAAGCGAGGATAAAAAAAATTGATGATTTTAATTATGCTAAAAATGATATATTATCCAATCAAAGGGAAAGCGTACGATATGTCGGCCCCTGAATCCACCACTGACCTAGCAAATCACGACATATTAAAACAATTAACAACTTTGTAAAAAAAAATAATAGAAAAGCGTTTGTTTTATCCCTTATATTTTATGATATTATGTGGACAATATAAATCTTAAATCAGTGTTTCAAAGTCATATCAGATAAAAAAAAATAATTGTAATTTCTGCCAAAAAAAACATATATTTCTTTATAATGTTTATAGTCCCTATTTTGAGATCGAATTTATTGAGGTCCATATATAAGTATGTGCCAAAACAGAGAAAATACAGTTGCAAATCAACGCGTACGTCTAAACACTGTCCAGGACCTCCTGAGTGCACTCAGGACATACAAAGTGCATCCAAGACTCTTTAAAGTCATCGTATATGCACACAGGAAAAATGTTTATATCCTTTCACGTTTTTTATTTCAGTGGTAACTTTTGGAAGATTTTGAAAACTTACTTAAATAGAAATTCAATATTTTTATAAAATAATGAGGGCACGTGTCACTGATTTCACAACTACTCAGTCGTGAATAATCCAATCAACAAAATTGATTGGATTATCCTTATTGCTTTTGAATATTCAGATTCAATATCTTATTAATCTATCTTATGAATATCATGTTATTAAAACAGTGCTTTAATAAAATTTAATAATGCGAAATTTTAAAGATTTTTTCGGAATTGATATATGTAATTAAATACTTTATGTGTATTGACTTTAACGATAATGGAAAAAAAAAACTCAAAAGTCCCATTCAATGTATTTTTATACAGTTTATGTGTAATGAGTCAGCTAAATTAATTTTGTTATTGTACGTTCTGCAGTTCTAAAGTAAAAGAAATAACAATTGATATTGTTTTATAGTTAGTCTATTACCAGTTCGTTTTTGTTTTTCTTCGTGAATGTTTTCTCCTTTCCAACATCAATTGAATAAACGAATATCATATTTTATTTAATATAAACATACAAAGTGGTTTTTTGTTTTTGTTTTGTTTTGCTAAGTCTAATATCTTGGTAGAGTACGTGCTTTCATTGGTTTCTTTCTTTGGTTTGGCTATTGGGCAAGTTTTTGTTTTATTTTTATATAACATCTGTGCATAAGGACTTAGTCGTTGTAAGAACGGACTGAGTATCTTTCAACAGTCTGCGAAATAGTCGTTCTCGCTGTTCTTGAAAAAACAATATTTAATTGATATGAAATAACATGTTTTCTGTAAGACCAAA
Source organism: Mytilus californianus (assembly GCF_021869535.1). Taxonomy (NCBI): domain Eukaryota; kingdom Metazoa; phylum Mollusca; class Bivalvia; order Mytilida; family Mytilidae; genus Mytilus; species Mytilus californianus. The sequence goes on from NW_026262712.1 coordinate 41,951,267, forward strand.
AAGTTCATAATTTCTCATGAGCTCGATTTTAAAACAAATCTTACTACCTGAAATTGTTAAGGAAAAAAAACAAATATGATAAATGACGGGAGGTCAATGTACGCATTATTTTAGCCCGTTTGTGAAAGGGGGTCGATCTTGATCGGGACAGAAAACTGACAGAAAAAAGGAGTCAAATTCATTATTCAGAATTTATTTTCTCATTGACATTCGTTCAGGCTTGTAATCATGGTAATACTGGAGAATAACGATTTTAAGGAGAAACAAAACTTTACTGTTTGAGTTTGATTATTTGAAAATCGTATTTTGATAAGTACGGCAACAAATACAGATAAGAACGGGCTTCATTCAAAACCAAGTATTGCCTTATTTAAATGTTGATGATAAATTCCTTCTTTAGATTTTATTTCCATATTCAAACTCGTTTGAGGAATCTATTACTGGACAAGAACGAGTGACAAAGGTGACAGTGTCTTGTAAATATGTGGATACACTTTCAATAGACACACACATATTTTGTATACATTCATTTCGGGAATTATTTTTTAATTTATTATGCGCTCTATTGATGTATTTTCCTTTTTTTTATTTACAATGTTCAACCACACCTATGCATACTTATATTATAGGACTTTCCTCGCAGATAAAACAGTGGTTTTATCCAAAAAGGACGCCACGTTTTTGCAATGAATAAGATCTATATTATTTTTAACGTTTTCAAATGAAATAAATTGAATGGAAAATTTCCCGACTATAGACAAGCCAAGACGTATACATGTACATATATGTAGACTTCGTTTGGATGTGACATGTCTTTAAAATTAATACAATTGAAATATTGTGGGAGGAGGGATAAAATTAAAGACTGAGAATGAAACTGTTTTCTGTTAACTATGTACCATAAATTTAGGTACATCTCTCTACGATTAATCTTCCTCTGAGTATATGCATAGCTTGGGAGAAAGAAAAGCAATTGATCTATATTCATGCACATAACCCTTTCATTTATGAATTCTTATATACCGAATTAAATGTAATCAAACGGAATTCAAACTATAAAAGATGTGGGATATACTTCAATTTGACAGTAACCAAACGACAAAAAACGCCATAGGTATATCAGATATGTCTTTGAGTAAAAGCCAATTTCTATTGTTTCACTGTCTTTAATTCAAATAGCGCAAACAAACACTTTTTCCAAATATATTTTTTCTAACAAAGCATCAAGGAAAATATCAACAGCCCTTTTATCATTACTACTTAGCAACAAGGAAACATAATTTACCAGATAAAGATTGGTTGGATCAATTAACAAGGTGATCAGACATTTCACAAGAAGAGCGCGTGCCCCCTAAAAATATAATAACTTTTAAATCTCTTAAGATTTTCAAACCAACTTTGAACATATTTTTTACATCATAATAATCAATCTTAATTTATGATCTTGGTGCATATTTAACCTTTCCATTCATATCCTTAGTTCAGACGACACAGTGCTATTGGCAGAAACTGCGGATAATTTACAGAAACAGCTGGATTCTTTCAGTGAATACTGTAATGTTTGGAAGCTTAAAGTTAACTAAATTGATGATTGTTTTCTAGAGGCAGAATGTCGTCAAATTTACATTCTTATATAGCTATAGACGGCACTGAAATTGAAATTGTTAAAGAATTTAACTATTTTTGGCATATTTTTATCTAGAACTGGTAATACTAAAATAGCACAGAAACACCTAGCAGAAAAATCCACAAAAGCTATGTTTAATGTGTTGAAATCAGGCCGCATATATAATCTTTCGATTCAGTGTCACTTAGATCTTTTCTATAAAGTTGTGAAACCCATACTTTTGTATGGATGTGAAATTTGGGGGCATGGAAATGTTGAAATTATAGAAAAAATCCCTCTGAAATTCTGTAAACATCTTTTGAAACTGAAAAATTCCACACCTAGCTATATGGTATACGGAGAACTTGGTAGATATCCTTTAAATTAAAAATAGTATCTTATTGGTGTAAATTAGTATCTGCTAAAGAGACTAAGTTATTTTCTATCGCATATACACTATTAAAACACTATTTACTGTTAATAATGTATGTACATTTTTTGTGAGTAAAGTTAAAAATATATTGGATGAATGTGGTTTTTCAAATATTTGGATTTCTCAATGTTTTGGTAATGATATATGGTTAAAAAATGCACTAAAGTTGCGATTACAAGACCAATACAAAAAGTTGCGGAATACACGATTTCAAGAGTCTACAAAATCAGTAAATTATAGAATTTTTAAGTTAGAATTGAATTTTGAAAAATATTTCGATATCTTGGATATGTACGAAAGTTTTATTTTATGTAGATATAGAACCACAAACTACAGACTCTCAATATGAATTCGTCAAGCTTCAGTGGATTCAATCAACACTATGATAACTGGACACATTACACAAAAGTTGGCGCGTGCCATGTAAAATGTTAATAACTCTTTCATTTCTAAATATATTTACACCAAAATTTAAATAAATGCTCTTTATTTACAACATTATCGTACTGAATGACCTTGGTGCTTAAATGACTGTTCCATCATGGCCTTAGTGCCGTTTCCAGAGCTTAGTGCACCAAGGCGGCATAGGTGGTGTTTAGACGTACCGGGTAAATCAGTCTTCAACAAGAAACAGGTGTCTACACGAAATGTCACAGTCTAAACGTCATGAGTTTATATAAATTCGTGAATACAATAAACAAAAACAATTATATAAAAGAATCTAAATAATATAAATACTATTATTTTACACATATTCGAGGGATCAAAATATTTCAGTGGTAACTTTTGGAAGATTTTGAAAACTTACTTAAATAGAAATTCAATATTTTTATAAAATAATGAGGGCACGTGTCACTGATTTCACAACTACTCAGTCGTGAATAATCCAATCAACAAAATTGATTGGATTATCCTTATTGCTTTTGAATATTCAGATTCAATATCTTATTAATCTATCTTATGAATATCATGTTATTAAAACAGTGCTTTAATAAAATTTAATAATGCGAAATTTTAAAGATTTTTTCGGAATTGATATATGTAATTAAATACTTTATGTGTATTGACTTTAACGATAATGGAAAAAAAAACTCAAAAGTCCCATTCAATGTATTTTTATACAGTTTATGTGTAATGAGTCAGCTAAATTAATTTTGTTATTGTACGTTCTGCAGTTCTAAAGTAAAAGAAATAACAAATGATATTGTTTTATAGTTAGTCTATTACCAGTTCGTTTTTGTTTTTCTTCGTGAATGTTTTCTCCTTTCCAACATCAATTGAATAAACGAATATCATATTTTATTTAATATAAACATACAAAGTGGTTTTTTGGTTTTTTGTTTTTGTTTTGTTTTGCTAAGTCTAATATCTTGGTAGAGTACGTGCTTTCATTGGTTTCTTTCTTTGGTTTGGCTATTGGGCAAGTTTTTTGTTTTATTTTTATATAACATCTGTGCATAAGGACTTAGTCGTTGTAAGAACGGACTGAGTATCTTTCAACAGTCTGCGAAATAGTCGTTCTCGCTGTTCTTGAAAAAACAATATTTAATTGATATGAAATAACATGTTTTCTGTAAGACCAAAAAGTTCATAATTTCTCATGAGCTCGATTTTAAAACAAATCTTACTACCTGAAATTGTTAAGGAAAAAAAACAAATATGATACATGACGGGAGGTCAATGTACGTATTATTTTAGCCCGTTTGTGAAAGGGGGTCGATCTTGATCGGGACAGAAAACTGACAGAAAAAAGGAGTCAAATTCATTATTCAGAATTTATTTTCTCATTGACATTCGTTCAGGCTTGTAATCATGGTAATACTGGAGAATAACGATTTTAAGGAGAAACAAAACTTTACTGTTTGAGTTTGATTATTTGAAAATCGTATTTTGATAAGTTCGGCAACAAATACAGATAAGAACGGGCTTCATTCAAAACCAAGTATTGCCTTATTAAAATGTTGATGATAAATTCCTTCTTTAGATTTTATTTCCATATTCAAACTCGTTTGAGGAATCTATTACTGGACAAGAACGAGTGACAAAGGTGACAGTGTCTTGTAAATATGTGGATACACTTTCAATAGACACACACATATTTTGTATACATTCATTTCGGGAATTATTTTTTAATTTATTATGCGCTCTATTGATGTATTTTCCTTTTTTTTATTTACAATGTTCAACCACACCTATGCATACTTATATTATAGGACTTTCCTCGCAGATAAAACAGGGGTTTTATCCAAAAAGGACGCCACGTTTTTGCAATGAATAAGATCTATATTATTTTTAACGTTTTCAAATGAAATAAATTGAATGGAAAATTTCCCGACTATAGACAAGCCAAGACGTATACATGTACATATATGTAGACTTCGTTTGGATGTGATATGTCTTTAAAATTAATACAATTGAAATATTGTGGGAGGAGGGATAAAATTAAAGACTGAGAATGAAACTTTTTTCTGTTAACTATGTACCATAAATTTAGGTACATCTCTCTACGATTAATCTTCCTCTGAGTATATGCATAGCTTGGGAGAAAGAAAAGCAATTGATCTATATTCATGCACATAACCCTTTCATTTATGAATTCTTATATACCGAATTAAATGTAATCAAACGGAATTCAAACTATAAAAGATGTGGGATATACTTCAATTTGACAGTAACCAAACGACAAAAAACGCCATAGGTATATCAGATATGTCTTTGAGTAAAAGCCAATTTCTATTTAACTATTTTTGGCATATTATTATCTAGAACTGGTAATACTAAAATAGCACAGAAACACCTAGCAGAAAAATCCACAAAAGCTATGTTTAATGTGTTGAAATCAGGCCGCATATATAATCTTTCGATTCAGTGTCACTTAGATCTTTTCTATAAAGTTGTGAAACCCATACTTTTGTATGGATGTGAAATTTGGGGGCATGGTAATGTTGAAATTATAGAAAAAATCCCTCTGAAATTCTGTAAACATCTTTTGAAACTGAAAATTTCCACACCTAGCTATATGGTATACGGAGAACTTGGTAGATATCCTTTAAATTAAAAATAGTATCTTATTGGTGTAAATTAGTATCTGCTAAAGAGACTAAGTTATTTTCTATCGCATATACACTATTAAAACACTATTTACTGTTAATAATGTATGTACATTTTTTGTGAGTAAAGTTAAAAATATATTGGATGAATGTGGTTTTTCAAATATTTGGATTTCTCAATGTTTTGGTAATGATATATGGCTAAAAAATGCACTAAAGTTGCGATTACAAGACCAATACAAAAAGTTGCGGAATACACGATTTCAAGAGTCTACAAAATCAGTAAATTATAGAATTTTTAAGTTAGAATTGAATTTTGAAAAATATTTCGATATCTTGGATATGTACGAAAGTTTTATTTTATGTAGATATAGAACCACAAACTACAGACTCTCAATATGAATTCGTCAAGCTTCAGTGGATTCAATCAACACTATGATAACTGGACACATTACACAAAAGTTGGCGCGTGCCATGTAAAATGTTAATAACTCTTTCATTTCTAAATATATTTACACCAAAATTTAAATATATGCTCTTTATTTACAACATTATCGTACTGAATGACCTTGGTGCTTATATGACTGTTCCATCATGGGCTTAGTGCCGTTTCCAGAGCTTAGTGCACCAAGGCGGCATAGGTGGTGTTTAGACGTACCGGGTAAATCAGTCTTCAACAAGAAACAGGTGTCTACACGAAATGTCACAGTCTACACGTCATGAGTTTATATAAATTCGTGAATACAATAAACAAAAACAATTATATAAAAGAATCTAAATAATATAAATACTATTATTTTACACATATTCGAGGGATCAAAATAATCAGTACTACAAATTGCTGTTAAATGAAATATTTAAACCAATTTTACAAATATAAAGATTTTCGAACCAACTTTGAACATATTTTTTACATAATAATCAATCTTAATTTATGATCTTGGTGCATATTTAACCTTTCCATTCATATCCTTAATTCAGACGACACAGTGCTATTGGCAGAAACTGCGGATAATTTACAGAAACAGCTGGATTCTTTCAGTGAATACTGTAATGTTTGGAAGCTTAAAGTTAACTAAAGTGATGATTGTTTTCTAGAGGCAGAATGCCGTCAAATTTACATTCTTATATAGCTATAGACGGCACTGACATTGAAATTGTTAAAGAATTTAACTATTTTTGGCATATTATTATCTAGAACTGGTAATACTAAAATAGCACAGAAACACCTAGCAGAAAAATCCACAAAAGCTATGTTTAATGTGTTGAAATCAGGCCGCATACATAATCTTTCGATTCAGTGTCACTTAGATCTTTTCTATAAAGTTGTGAAACCCATACTTTTGTATGGATGTGAAATTTGGGGGCATGGTAATGTTGAAATTATAGAAAAAATCCCTCTGAAATTCTGTAAACATCTTTTGAAACTGAAAAATTCCACACCTAGCTATATGGTATACGGAGAACTTGGTAGATATCCTTTAAATGAAAAATAGTATCTTATTGGTGTAAATTAGTATCTGCTAAAGAGACTAAGTTATCTTTTATCGCATATACACTATTAAAACACTATTTACTGTTAATAATGTATGTACATTTTTTGTGAGTAAAGTTAAAAATATATTGGATGAATGAGTTTTTCAAATATTTGGATTTCTCAATCTTTTGGTAATGATATATAGATAATGGTTAAAAAATGCACTAAAGTTGCGATTACAAGACCAAAACAAACAGTTGCGGAATACACAATTTCAAGAGTCTACAAAATCAGTAAATTATAGAATTTTTAAGTTAGAATTGAATTTTGAAACATATTTCGATATCTTGGATATGCACGAAAGTATTATTTTATGTAGATATAGAACCACAAACTACAGACTCTCAATATGAATTCGTCAAGCTTCAGTGGATTCAATCAACACTATGATAACTGGACACATTACACAAAAGTTGGCGCGTGCCATGTAAAATGTTAATAACTCTTTCATTTCTAAATATATTTACACCAAAATTTAAATAAATGCTCTTTATTTACAACATTATCGTACTGAATGACCTTGGTGCTTATATGACTGTTCCATCATGGGCTTAGTGCCGTTTCCAGAGCTTAGTGCACCAAGGCGGCATAGGTGGTGTTTAGACGTACCGGGTAAATCAGTCTTCAACAAAAAACAGGTGTCTACACGAAATGTCACGGTCTTAACGTCATGAGTTTATATAAATTCGTGAATACAATAAACAAAAACAATTATATAAAAGAATCTAAATAATATAAATACTATTATTTTACACATATTCGAGGGATCAAAATAATCAGTACTTCAAATTGCTGTTAAATGAAATATTTAAACCAATTTTACAAATATTTACACCTGCCTCTGTAAAATGTCATATTGACGAACCACATAATTTTTTTTTATCGTTAGAGAAACTGTTGCAAAGCTCCTTTTCCGTTCACTTTAAAAACCTACAAAAATTGCCTAAACTTTTAATCTCAGACTATACAGCGTGAAAGATCAATACACTTTTGTAAGTGTACAAACGACGTTTTGACAAACCGGTAAATAATAATGTTTTAGCCCGGGGATATGAATTTGACATTTAACGTCCTTCAGTAACTTTACAAAACCCAATCTTTTAATTGCGCAAAAAAAATAAAAACTACATTGGCGCCATTTCACAGGTAACATACAACCTGATAACGGAAAAGTTTTAAATATTCATTGTTACATCGTGAATAAGATGATTTTCTAAGTATTCCCCATGGATAACTAATTTTAAAAAGTTCATACTTATTGTTTAATATAAAACTGCGAGTCAGTTAGGTTTAAAATTATATAGTGTTCGCATGTTTGAGGGGTCAAGATGGATGAATCTGAGTAAAATCCGTTAGTTTTCTCAGAGTTTGATTAATTCATATTTTTCATGTTCGGACCGTTTTTAGCCAACTTAACGGAATGGTTTTTAAAAGGCTTGTCTCTGGTGGCTTTCGTCCACGTCATTTGAACTTTACGGATACTTGTTTGATAAGCAATGATTATACCACATCTCCTTGTGTTTACATAAAGGAAATTAGTCTGTAATTTTTATGACCACACATATAGGTTATCCAGTATAAATAAGTACATCCGAGCCGTTGCCTACAAGTCTAGTGTCGGAACGAACTTTTGGTTTTATTCCAGTATATAGTCCTTTATTTTTAGTTTTTATGAACTCGTTAAATTATAACAGAACTGTGTTTTAAAGTTATAACTCAAAGTCTCTTTTGAATAAAACAACTGTTTATAAATGGGGAATGTGTCAAAGTGACATCAACCCGACTGCAGAGCAGAAAACAGCCGAAGGTCACCAATGGGTCTCCAACACAGCGAGAAAATCCCGCACCCGGAGGCGTGCTTCCGCTGGCCCCTAAACAGACAACAAGTGATAGATACAATTGTGGCTTATATTGTTTAATTAATTTTTAGAGCAAAAGATTAATTGATTGTTGGTTGCTTAACGTCCAGTGGCAAACATTTCATGCATATTCAGGATGAGAAAACTTTTCAGAAAAAGATTATGTAGTACTAGGTTACTATTCTGTATGTATGTGCCTGTCCCAAGTCAGGAGCCTGTAATTTAGTGGTTGTCGTTTGTTGCTGTGTTACATAATTGTTTTTCGTTTTTTTTTGTACATTATTTAAATCGTTAGTTTTCTCGTTTGAATTGTTTTACATTTGTGATTTCGGGACCTTTTATATCTGACTATGCGGTATGGGCTTTGCTTATTGCTGAAGGCCGTACGGTGATTTATTACAATAGCTGTTAATTGCTGTGTCATTTGGTCTCTTGTAGAGGGTTGTCTCATTTGGTAATCTTAGTTTTTATATCAACCCTGCTACATTCTTTGTGTGCCTGTCCCAAGACAGGAGCCTATAGTTTAGTGGTTGTCGTTGGTTCATGTCTCGACTCATATTTGATATTTTGTAATTTATTTTGTTATGTATAATTAGGCCGTTAGTTTTTTCGTTTGAATTGTTTCTCACACTTTTCACGTCGGGCCTGTTATAGACGACTTTTAATACAGTATCGGGTTTTGTCATTGTTGAAGGCCTTAATTACGGTTGCCTATAATTGCTTACATCCACTTCATATTTGAACTTCGGTGGATAGTTGTCTCATTAGCAATCATACATCTCTTCGTTTTTATATTATATACCTGACTTTTAAACTTGTGTTTTCCTGAACCGAGTCCTGAACATGCATGACATATTTGTCACTTGGTGTTAAAAAAAAATCATTTGATATTTTTCCTTTTATTGGGGTGGGGGACAGGAGGATTTCATATATGAATATATGGCAGACAGATTAAAAAAAGTTAATAATGCCCTCTTCCCTTCCCCATCCTTTATCTATAAATTTAAACTGACCACCACGGAATAGCCGAACTTAGTGTTGAAAGTAGCGTTAAACACCAATCAATCAAAATCCCTTCCCTGGAATATCAAATAGTCGTCCCTTAACTGTTATTGTCCGTGTTGTTCTTATATTTATCCAGCTTATCGTCCTACAGGGATGTCCTACTAAGACTGTCATATCATAAAAACGTTTATAACACAGCTCACATTCTAATATATCTGCATTCATAAATTTATTAATGTCATTTAGACTAAACGACGCCATGTTTGTTATGTGCCTCTGCCGTCTAAACTACCTATCAAAAAAGAAGAGGTGGAAGAGAGCCAGAAGATCCTCCCTATTCAAAAAAACAGAAATGGACCTCTTCTGGCTCACTACCGAAGAACAAAAAAATACGCCCCTGGGGAGTGTTTCATTGGTCTCTTCTGTACATCTCCAGAACGTCTTCTGGTGAAGAGTCCAAAAAAATGAATCTGGACCTCTTCTGGAGATATTCTGTAGGAGAAGCAATAAAACAAAAAATCTATTTGCCGTCGAATATATCAGATTTTTTTTTTTTGTTGGATGACATAAATGAAGTTTACGATGATTTATTAGAAAATGAAGATACTTCAATTTATTCGGAAGACATGATTGTAATAGTGTGCTATGTTTCAGCATTGGTGTAATTATACAATAAGTGTAAAAACAAATAAAATTGGTTGGAAGAAATCGCTGTGTTCGTGAAATTTTTTCTTTATACTTTACTAACTAAAACTGACTTGAAGCGCCGACCATGTGATTTTAAGGAATAATCTTAAACTGTAAAAGAATTTTTCAATGTTTGTTTGGACATCTTGTCTATTAAGATTTTTAAAGTAAAGAACTGGATTATTTTTGCATATATAAAAGATATTGCAGAGTTCTCAAAATCTTTTTCCCTGGTGGCCCTTGAAGAAAATCTGCTGGTCCTAACTATTATTTCTATTGCAAAATTTCGATGGTCAAAACCTTCGGACCACGACTTTTTGATTGTATATGTATACAAGGTATACATGGTCATGGCGTTTCTCAGACTGTTTATTACTAAATCCGTTGATTGTGTAATGATTGATACTTCAGTTTGGGGAACACGATTTATTTGTTAGTTGTGATTGGCTTTGAACAAACTTTTAGTAACTAAAAATACTCTTATTTCGGTGTTTTGTGTCTATTGTCATAATGTTAGTTGGGTTTTATTTTTTTTGTGTCTCTTATCTTTTGATTTTTTACTATTGCAACTGATTTTTACAGTTTGTTTTTATGTTGTACAGTTACACCACTGTCCCAGTTTAGGGAAGAATTGATCGATCATAAACATGTTTAACCCTGCCATCTTAATGTGCCTGTGCCAAGTCAGGTGCATGTAGTTCAGTGGTTGTCGTTGGTTTATGTGTTGCCCTCAGTGTTGCCTCATATTTGATATTTGTAAATTGTTTTTGTTATATATAATAAGGCCGTTAGTTTTTTTTCGATTCAATTGTTTTACATTTTTAATGTCGGGGCCTTTAATAGCTGACTATACGGTATGGAGTTTTGTCATGGTTGAAGGCCATACGTTACCTATAATTCCTTATATCCCCTTAATTTGAACTCCAATGGATAGTTTTCTCATTGGAAATCATACCATATCTCCTTATTTTTATATTATATACCTGACTTTTAGACTCGTGTTTTTCCAGAAAATGCATGAAATATCTGTCCCTGGGCGTTAAAATTAAGCAACAAACTACCAATCATTTTAAACTCGTGTTGAATAAGGAGAAAAAACATTTGCTATTTTCTTTTTTTGTAGGGGTGGGGGACATGAGGATTTTGAAAAGGAATATGGAGACCTAGTGAGAGCTGAAAATAGGCATGGCATGCTTAGGGACATATTAAAATGTATAATAAATCCTGAAAAAAAAAAATTATCCTGCTCCCTCCCACTCCCTAGAATATCAAAAAGCTGTCCCCTTACTTTGATTGTTCATGTAGTTTTTATATTTATCCAGGTTATCGTCCCTACATGGATGTTCTCCTAAGGCTGCAATACCATAAAAACGTTAATCACACAGCACACATTCTATTATATCTGAATTCATAAATTTATTAATGTCATTTAGACTAAACGACGCCATGTTTGTTATATGTCTCTGCCGTCTAAACTACCCATTTGAAAAGAAGAGATAGGAGAGGAACAGAAGATCTTCCCAATGCAAAAAATTAGAAATGGACCTCTTCTGGCTCACTACCGAAGAACAAAAAAACACGCCCCTGGTAACACTTATCTATGATGAGTTTATTTATCTATAAATAGCCGAATCTCCTGAAGATTTGTAAACACACAAGTGATTATTTCAAGTAACATACATTTTATACGTGAAAACATAAGAAAACTTTTAGGAAAATACTTTTTTCTTATGTCATATTTATATATACTTAGTAAGATAATCTAAAGGCAACGCAAACATTTTAAAACGGAGATATCAAATAATTTCTGTTCGATTAATATTAATTTACACGAGAATTTTTATCTCAGGGGGCAAGGGGCGGCACTTCGACCTTTCTATGGCAGGGGTGAGCAGCTGAGACATCCAATACCCCACCCTTTATATATATATATATATATATATATATATTGAATGATAAAAGAACATTCATGTAGTTACCCTAGCTATCATATATTTTTTACAATAAGTACATACATGTATATACCTGCACATGGCTTATCATTGTTACGCTATTTCATGGGGAGATACTAGTAAATAGATTTGACAAATATCTAAAACATTTACGAAATCAAAGTGATTTTAGAGATAATCAATAATAGTGTACTCACTTGACATGTCAACGATATAAGAATGAGGCTTAGAAACGGGGAAATGCGAGGCTCTGCCGAACTTTTTCCCCGGTTCGGGTAGAATCCTTATATCGTTGATATGTCAAGTCAATACACTATTATTGTCTGTATATTGCAATCTAGAAAAAAAAACATTTTCAATTGTTGTTTATTGTGTTATTGTTATTTATTGATTTAAATATTGGGAAAAATCCCCCTTTAAAAAGGCCTCACATATGGCGGAGAAATATACGACACAATGAAATGTACATTACCTGTTGAAAACAATCGATGGTGAAAGAATTCGTTTGAGTATGGACTAAAATATCAGCAATAAGCATAAAACATGATGATTTATAGGTTTTAAACAAAAAATATTAACAAGTGAACTATGTTTTTCCAACAATTGTTAAAGAAATAAGTTTGAGTCGTTCCACGCTACATGTGAAAGCGGTCGTCATGTATATTTAAAAAAAGTTCCGGCTCTACTATTTAAATATTCATGCGGAAAAGTGATATCGGGTCATTGACTGTATATGACATAGAAATATACAGTCAACGCATTTTGACAGCTCAAATAGAACGAGTGCAGTAAAAACATATATACACACTCTCTGGTGATTTTTATTGCATCTGTAAAAAAAAAATCGACATCTGATTAGTTTCAGTTTCAATCATCAATCTTGTCTTATATTTCACCTAAATTTCTCGACCTCATGCAATATCATGAAGCTTCAAATAGTGAACTATCCCAGCGACTCATCCCTTCCACTCATTACATAATAAGTGCCCCCACACAAACCCCAAGATCGTTGGGCTGAGTTGGATGTTGTCTAGATCTACCTAGCTAGCTCTTCCAAGCAAGATATAGCAGAGGTTGAAGAACAGAAGACTTAAAATATATCTAAAAGGGAATATAAGAAGAACAAAAAACTACTCTCAGACGATTAAAGCAATTGTACATGTATGCTAACATATTTTAAGCAATGTTTAATTTCTATGAATGATTTTAAAGGAGATGTGAAGTATACATAATTAATTTAGACAGCAACCCAATTAAGCAACAAACAAAACGTGACAATTTACTTCTAAAGTTCAATCTACGGTCTTCTTCAACGGACATGTCATTACATTATTTTAAAGTTTTTTATCCTCCCAAGTCTAACTATAATATATAGAATAGTTGTGAATATGTGAGCCAAAATGTGTTCCTGTGAAACAAGTTCCAGTGGAATCACAGGAAATATATTCTGGGAGAACTTTTTTTCACAGATAATTTCTATATGATTTGTTCCATCTCTATAAAACAAGTTCCAAAATTTACCTGGTGAAAAAAGTTCTGGGTTTGTGAAATTTGTTCCTTACCTAGTGAAATAAGTTCCGGGTCTGTGAGATTTGTTCCTTACCTGGTGAAATAAGTTCCTTGTCTGTGAAATATGTTCCACTGGTTATACAAGTTATCTTTTATACTGAGCATTGTTATCAGTAAGTTTAAAGTTATAATTCAAGTACATTATAAAAACATGTGTTATATTGATAATGTAATAAATAAAAGTTGTAAGCATCCAATATGGATTCTTTGGAGTATAGCAAAATGTTTAATTACATTATCCATAAAAATTATCCAAATGACAATTATTTAATGAGGCAGATAAGCGAAGAATAAGAAAAATCCGTCAGAACTTTTTTATAGATCAATCATTTATTTATGAACATTGCAATTCAACATATGTTACTTCATATAAGAATTTGTAGGTAAACTGTTATCACAGAAATATGTCTCGCCCTTTAGTAATTTTGATTATGCAAATATTGAAATTAAAATAGCAATACTTTAACATGTTTCATAAGTTATGAAAATATTCAAAGTCAATGAACCGTGACTAAGGTACATGGCTAAACAATCTCCATGTAAATGAGATGTGCCAAAGCTAATACAACTGCATACCAAATACCATTGACTTATTATAAGTCGTTCCCTTCAAACAAACAAAAACACAAATATTAACTTATAAACTATTAAAAAGTTTCAAAGTCAATGAACCATGAAGAGGGAGTGAGGCTATATAATATCCATGGAAACGATATTTGCAAATGCCGATAAATTTGCATACCAAATATCGTTGACTAAACATTAGCAGTTCATCTTAAACTGATCTAATCACAAACTAATACATTTAAACTAAGCAAAAGTTTCTAAGTCGATAGACTATGACTGAGGGGGCGGAGCCAAATATTATCCATGGTAATGAGATGTGCTAATGCTTATACAACTGAAGACCAATTAACATTTGCCTACCCTAAATGGTTCCCCTTGAACTGACCTAATCACAAACTAATACATGTTAACTTAGCAAAATTCTCAAAGTCAATAGACCATGACTAAGGGAGCCAAATAATCTCCATGGAAATGAGATATACCAATGCTTATACAACTGCATACCAAATATCATTGACCTACCACTAGTGGTTCCCCATAAATTGACATAATCACAAACTAGTACATGTAAAATAAGCAAAAGTTTCAAAGTCAATAGAACATGACTGAGGGGGGAAGGGCCAAATAATCTCGATGGCAATGAGATGTGCCAATGCTGATACAACTGCATACCAAATGTAATTGATCTACCACTTGTGGTTCATCATAAACTAGACCGAATCACAAACTAATACATTGTTGATGACGCCGCTGCCGCCGCCGACACCGGAAACAGTATACCTATGTCTCGCTTTTTGACTCCATCAGGGCGAGACAAAAAATGAAAAGTGTGTTTTAAATATTTATCGCAGTTGTTAATCATAGTTGTGCATTTGTTATTTAATCATATTATCTACGTACAATATAAATGCTGACTTAATTTGAATTTCTAAAAGATTTACCTTATTTTGAATGTTGTCGTGTTGTTATAAGACTTGAATGTTGAGTATTAAATTTGTAAGGTACAACTATAGAACGTTTTGCTTGCTATCCAGTTAATGCATCATGTTAAAATAAAAATGAGAATGGAAATGGGGAATAACCTATAACACCCGGAACTAATTTAACATTTAGTAAAAAAATTAGTCCCGGAACAAATTTTACAGTGCTGGAACATATTTCCTTATAACATATATTCCGGGTATAAATTTTCTGTAATATAAATTCCGGTGGAACATATTTCCTATGAAATAAGTTCCGGCGGAACAAATGTTACGCCGGAAAAATATTTCGTTACAAAAAATAATCTTAATAACAAAAAATAATTCAGATATTACTTGAAACTTTGAGCAGGGTCAGGAACGAACTTCTTATGTTTGTTTTGAGGTTTATTGAATATATATACTAGACATGCTATATGCGAGAAAGAGAAATAAAAGACAATTATAAATTTAAAAGACGAAAATACTGTTGGCATTTTAAAAGATTATTCTTAATTGTATGTTTTTTACAAGAATTGTAAAACAAGTATAAACATACATTAACTATGATCATAAAACAAAAAGGCATTTATATGTCAACATACGAACGGTCTCCCACAAAAGATTATGTCAATCCAGTATTTCAAGCTTTTAACGGCAAGTATGATAAAGGCCTTATTCGTCATCCAACATTAAATGGTATAGTAAATAAATATGAAGATATGTACAAGTAAAACAATAACAAAAGATACAGTATCAAACTGTATGCTTGATAAAGTTTTGGTCAAATTTGTTGATTCTCTTATGTTGATGGCTTCATAGTGAATTTAAAGTAGCTTTGCAGAACTTATCACCTTCTTTATAACCAACGTCCATTATGATTTGAAAAAGAATGGCGGCGAAACTACTATGTTTTCAGGCTCTTACAATAGGTCTTATATAACAATTTACCCGTCTCGTGACTCTGAGTGTTTTTCATCCAAAAATAAAATCAAGAAGTCCAATAAAACCAAATAATCTGAAAAAAGAAACATGTAATTGTAAAGGATACTCATTATTCAAATATAGAAAAAGAGGCGTGGAGCATTCAACATTGCAGTCCAACCACAATGAATAGACAAAATCTTCATCGACAACAAAAATAACCATACAAATATGTGAAGCTTTACATTTTAAGGATCATTTTTGAAAAGATGTGAGATACCGTTGGAAATATATTAGTCGTGTTCTTATATGTTTAAATTTTACTACGTTTCACTCTACACTTTTCGATGCCTATTATGAACGAAAAACTTGCAGGTGGAAGCGGCCATACTTTTCTAACACAAATAAACAAGCAAACAACCAAAGAAAAAGTCAACGAACAACTCCGATATCTGTTTGAAAAAAAATTATCGATAAAAAGACATTACCTCTAATTTCCAGTGTTAATACTTTCCTCAAAAGAAATTGGTCAATATTAAAAATGGTATAAGCCTTTTATAATTTTTGTTATCTACTACGTATACAATTTACATACAATTCTGAACGAATTAACTACAAAGAGAAAACATTTTCCACTTTCATCAGCTATGAGACGGCTAGCTTTTTAGAAACGCTATTACTTGTAGTTATATGAAAATACAATATTTACATTTCTTTACGGTCCTATGTTTTATCTATAAAGGTTTTTCTACATTTAAATGAGATAGGGTAATACCCATTGAATTTCATTCTGCAAGGGCGATTTTGGCAGTCAGTATATAAGGAAAATTTGAGGTGTGTTTGACCAATGCGACGTTCGTTACAAGATAGTAGGGACTAGGTTAGTTTGGTATACTATTCCGATCCCACCCCATTTACCCATCTCATGTATGTAACATTATCGTTTCTTTTTGACTTGTGTATGGTAAAAAAGTATGCCTTTTGGTATGGCTGATTGTATATATTCGGGTGTTGCTAAACGGCGGAAACGGAATACGGAACAGAATACAGAACACGGAACGGAAACGGAAAACTGAATCAGAAACACATACATCTTTTCTTTTTGGTTATTTATTTACATAGACATGTTTTATACAGTATATCATCACATTTTTACAAGAAAGAAACCAGGAATAAATTTAAGAAAAAAGATTTTATAGCATAAAGTATTGAAACAACCCAACAACACAGAATAAAAATATTCATAGATTATCAATTTCTAGCTTATGAGATGATTTGTACTGTTAAACTTTATAGTGCTTTTGAAATATGAATTTTATGAGATAACAAATCCTTTTTATATGTTTGATGCCCCACGTGTTTAAATGACATACTTGTTCTTTGACTTGAAATTATTTTATTCTTTGATGAAATAAAGATATGTATGTTTATATAACATTTATCAAACAAACAAATAAAAGACATTACATAAGATACATATGATTAGAGCACTGCGTATTACTTAAGACATAAAATATCTAAAGAAACGTTATCTCATAAAGTTCATATTTGAATTTCAAAAGTACATACTCAATCCATGCGTTAAACAGCATCCCTTAGGACTAATAGATTTATAAAGATTTGTAAAAATTTGAATATACATTATACAATATTTTTTATACGCCCGTTTACGGGACGTACTATGGTTTACTGTCGTCCGTCCGTCCGTCCGTCCGCCCGTCTGTCTGTCTGTCTGTCTGTCTGTCTGTCTGTCTGTCTGTCTGTCTGTCTGTCTGTCTGTCTGTCTGTCTGTCTGTCTGTCTGTCTGTCTGTCTGTCTGTTTGTGTCTGTCTGTCTGTCTGTCTGTCTGTCTGTCGTAAACATGTCGAACAATAACTCAAAAATGCTTTTTACATGTAATTTGGTGAATTGTTTTTATATCTATTGACGTAAGTTCCCTTTCAATTTTTATAAATTTTAGATTTTCCGTTTCCAAGTTATGGGATTTTATTCATGAAAAAGGGGCAATTCCCAAGTTTTCGGACAATAACTCAAAAATACTTTGAGCAGTTTTCTTGAAACTTTGGTGGCTGGTTTATATTTTTTAAATAAGCTCCTTTTTTTATTTTTTTGTTTTTTAATTTCTGATACGACATTGAGTAGTTATGGAACTTTATTCGTTACGGGCGTATCATACGCTTATGACACAGCTCTTTAGTATACCCCCGCTTTAAAAAAGGGGGGTATACTGTTTTACCTCTGTCTGTCCTTTCTGTCAGTCCGTCAGTCCGTCAGTCCGTCCGTCCCATGAATATTTTCGTCGCATTTTTCTCAGGAACTACTTGACAAGGATTTCTGAAATTTTGTTTCAGGGTTTATATAAGTAAGTTACACCGTGTGATGCGTTTTCAGATTCATCACTCAACAACTTCCTTTTTACCGAACACTTGTATTATTTTACACATGATAGCCAAGTTGAAAATTTTCGTCACATTTTTCTCAGGAACTACTTGACAAGGATTTCTAAAATTTGGTTTCATGGTTTATATAAGTCAGCTATACCCTGTGATGCGTTTTCAGATTAATCACTTAACAACTTCCTGTTTACCGTCAAATATTTGGGCTGGGGGTATCATCAGTGAGCAGTAGCTCGCAGTTTCACTTGTTTTATCATTTTTAGCAAATTCAGCAATATGCAAATGATATTGTCATGTAAAATATAACATTTAATGACTTATAATCCTTTGAATAGTTCAAATCCTCTTTTGATTATTTTTTGTCTGAGTTGACTTTATAGACGGTCCGAGTTGACTTATTAGTCGTTCCAATTTGACTCGGTTCTATTTATCTCCGGCCCGATTTGTGCCGCATTCGTTAAATTGCAACAGCCAATGACACTTTTTTGTTTGAATAAATATTTAGAAATCTTACAAATATATTTGAAAGTTTTCAACATAACTTTTTATTTATTTTGATATATATAGAAAAATGTTGCTTATATATTTGTAAGTTTTGAATATAAATAGAAAATATTGCAAATATATTTGTAAATTTTGAACATAAATTATTTTGTTTAACATATATAGAAAAATATTGCATATATATTTGTTAGTTTTAAACATGAATTATTATTTTTTTAAATATGAATAGAAAAATATTGCATGTATATTTGTAAGTTTTGAACATAATTTTTTTAATCAATATTTTTTTTTAGTATTGACGTGCCATAAAAGACATGAATTTATATTTATTCACACTAAAGGAATGTTGAAATTTGAAAGTTACTAATGTTTATATTGAAGGATTTTAAAGATTTTAGTGCTATGTCAAGATAACACTACGCATCTGATCGTTTGGATGTTTCTACTGGTCAAACACCCGATTATCCCAGATATATATATCATTAATATATAGACTAGATAACACCTGACCTAGGACAGTGCCTTAAGGTACCCCAGAATCAGCGCCTGGTGGACCAGTTTGATTTTGTCCAATTTACCACGACAATTTGCTTGCAGTAGCATAGGAATGAGTCAATCCAGCATAGTGTTTTACCTGATACCCCGTCAGTAGTATATTGAGTCAATCCAACATAGTGTTTTACCTGATATCCCGTCAGTAGTATAGGAATGAGTCAATCCAACATAGTGTTTTACCTGATATCCCGTCAGTAGTATAGGAATGAGTCAATCCAACATAGTGTTTTACCTGATATCCCGTCAGTAGTATAGGAATGAGTCAATCCAACACAGTGTTTTACCTGATATCCCGTCGTTAGTATAGGAATGAGTCAATCCAACATAGTGTTTTACCTGATACCCCGTCGGTAGCATAGGAATGAGTCAATCCAACATAGTGTTTTACCTGATATCCCGTCGGTAGCATAGGAATGAGTCAATCCAACATAGTTTTTACCTGATATCCCGTCGTAGCATAGGAATGAGTCAATTCAACATAGTGTTGTACCTGATATCCCGTCAGTAGTATGTATAGGAATGAGTCAATCCAACATAGTGTTTTACCTGATATCCCGTCAGTAGTATAGGAATGAGTCAATCCAACACAGTGTTTTACCTGATATCCCGTCGTTAGTATAGGAATGAGTCAATCCAACATAGTGTTTTACCTGATACCCCGTCGGTAGCATAGGAATGAGTCAATCCAACATAGTGTTTTACCTGATATCCCGTCGGTAGCATAGGAATGAGTCAATCCAACATAGTTTTTACCTGATATCCCGTCGTAGCATAGGAATGAGTCAATTCAACATAGTGTTGTACCTGATATCCCGTCAGTAGTATGTATAGGAATGAGTCAATCCAACATAGTGTTTTACCTGATATCCCGTCAGTAGTATAGGAATGAGTCAATCCAACACAGTGTTTTACCTGATATCCCGTCGTTAGTATAGGAATGAGTCAATCCAACATAGTGTTTTACCTGATATCCCGTCAGTAGTATAGGAATGAGTCAATCCAACATAGTGTTTTACCTGATACCCCGTTACTGTTTTCTTTCGATCTAAGTAGTTCTCGTGGGGCTGTGTTGAAGTTTTTTTAAAATATAATATAAATATATCTGTTTGGTGTCCTTTATAGATGTTTTGGTCCAATCATTGATGACAGTACATAGTCGCAACTGTGATATTTACGAAAAACATGTTGTTTAATTTTTCATTGATAACATTATAATGATCTAGGTGACGCATTATGTTGATCTTTGAGCATCTTGCAGAGAATGCATGTTAAGGATACTTGGCGGTATCGAATGGTCAGCCTTCTTAAAAGTGGACAAATGTTTCCTGTTGTCCATTCATTAGGTATTGAGCTGGTATTGATGGATTGTTGAAAAACGTGACTAATGATAGGTGATAATTCATTTAATACTTTTAAAATGTGTTGGGTTTATTTCGTCTTGCCCTCATGCTTTTGATATATAGAGTCCATGTTCTAATTTTTTCTCTCGCCCCTTCTTAATTTATTTCTATGTCTTTCTAGTTTAGGTATAATAGTTTCTTTAGTGATAAATATTCAGTTGACGACTTCTTAGTAGATACAATTATAGTGAATTGTTCATTCATTGATTATGCTCCATTAAGGTTGTTTTCTGCTGGAAGACCTGCCTTAGTCTTTAGTGGTGGTATACTTTGAGAGTTCTTTTTTAGTTCATCTGGCCCAACGGGCCAAGTTAGCTTTTCTCATCATTTGGCGTCCGTCGTCCGTCTTCTTCGTCGTTAACTTTTACCAAAATCTTCTCAGAAACTATTGAGCCAAGATTTACCGAACACAAGTCATATAAGAAGTCTTTGGTGTATCATTGGTGTATCTAGTTTCAAAATGTGTTCGATAACCCTGCCTGCCAATAAAGATGGCAGCTTTGGTTAAAAATAGAACATACATTTGTAGGGATGAACTGCAAGTGTTGTTTATTATTTGAAAACAGCTATTAATAGAGAAAATAAGACGACAGAAATATTCAGAATGTTAAGCTCTACCTAATGTTTATTCACGTCAAAACTGTCAGACGATATTTTTATAGGAGTTATCGCCCTTAAATGACTAATTTTACCGTATATTTTTTTTCATATTTGCCTATTATATTGAAATATATAATAATAGATAGATAGAAAACTTTTAATAGCAAAAATTACCAGCAAGACAAGATCCACAAAGGGGTAAAAATGGTCGAAATAGTTATAGTCGATTCGTTATTGGAGGTTTTGCTCTTTAATGATTTTTACCAATTTTTGGTGTTTTTGCCTATTATCTTGAAAACTATAAAAGATAGATAGAAACTTTATATAACAAAAATGATTAGCAAGACCAGATCTATAAATTTTGCCGTAATAGTAAGTAGACTATTCATAGGAGTGATTGCCTTTAAATGACGACCTTTTTTTACCCTCTTTTGTGTTTTGGGTAAAAACCAAAGAAGATAGAGAGAAATTCAAGATCAACAAAAAAGTGATTTTTGTCGTGAATCTATTCAAGTCTACATTTTTGGAGAGTTCCCATTGTTGAAGATGCACATAGGCCTAGATGAGCGACACATGCTCTTTATAGCCTCTGGTTTTTTTAAGCTGTTGTGTATTTCAAATAGATATAGGAAGATGTGGTATGAGTGCCAATGAGACAACTCTCCATCCAAGTTACAATTTATAAAAGTAAACCATTATAGGTAAAGGTACGGCCTTCAACACGGAGCATTGGCTCACACCGAACAGCAAGCTATAAAGGGCCCCAAAAAATTACTAGTGTAAAACCATTCAAACGGAAAAACCAACGGTCTAATCTATATAAAAACGAGAAACGAGAAACAGGTATGAACTACATAAACAGACGACAACTACTGTAATCAGATTTCCAAAACTGTTTGCTATTTTCCTTGATATATCCTATCCTATTTTCAATATACTTGTTGTGTGACCTAGTTATTTCAGTCTTTATTGATGTTCGTAGTTCTCGCCATTTTTTTCCCTCATATTCCGTCCTTTTCCGCCTTTTAGAAACACCCGTTAAATTCAAGGCGAACGCACAACTCTATACTGTGTTTGTTTTTTTTCTACGATATCTAGTTAAGAAAAACTTTATTATCGGAGGGATGAAACGAGGGAGAAAATAATATGTATTAGATTCACATTAAGGGCGTTAGCCCGAATGAGTGTGCATTACTTACACCAAGATAAATTGAATATTGTCAATGCAGAATGACAAATTCAATAATTTAGGACAATGACTTTCTATTGAAATGCATGATAAATGCAGGGTATCCAATTTATTTATCGGCATCTTTGTGTAAAAAAAGATACAATTTTGCTAGATAAATAGAACACAAAAACACATTTCCTTGCATAATCTTATCTAAAATTATTGAAAATTATCATAACTTATGATTATTTTTTTAACATGATACACCAATGCCGAATTTTGTATGTTTGCATTACACATTTGCACTGTTTGGATTAACGTATCAATTAGAATGTAGGTTAGAAATTCACAAAAAAAAAAAATTAAAGGACAAAACGCCATTATATGGTTTCTCGGATAATGTTTTTTTGGCAAATATTAAAACAAAAATCTAAAACTTTTACATATACAATACATTGTAGGTAAACACCTAGAGTTACAAATATACCAGCATACATTTTTGATAGAAAACAAACATGCTATCAAAGATACTTCAGAAATGCCTGGCTCCATGCCTAAGAAAAATACATCTTTTTCATTGTTCACATTTATTTAACCTCCATTCAACAATTGGAAGGAAAATTTGCCTCAGCTGTGAAATGAATTGATTTAAAACGACTGTAAACATATTTATTTCTGTCTTGTCATTATCTTAGCATAGAATATGATCAGAATATGGTATGTGTATAAAACAAGTATACCGCTGTAATAAAAGTACTATACAATTTATACATTTAAATATATGCTACTTCCTACAGAATTTTGTTTTGGTTTTTAGTTTTTAATTATTTTTTTGTCATTATCGCGTATATTTTTTTTAACCACTAAATTTGCGGTTTTGTGATATATTCGTGCAGTTTTAACAATGTCGTCAATAGTGTTTAGAAAGAAGCTATTATAAAATGTGTTAGAACCTTAAACTACACATACATGTACGGAGCTATCTATGATACCATGACAGGTGTACATATTATGAAATTGTGAAATAGCCATTGTAATTGCCAAGTTTTTAGTATTTTAAGGATCATTGATTTTATTACCTTTTGATTATTGGCATGCGCCATCGAATTCAATCTTTATTTATTTGGCGAGACGGGTTATGGTACAAACTTTTAGTAAATAACATGAATGGGAACATGTACAACGTCAAAGTAAACATGTACAAAGATACAAATACCCGAATCGTTTATAACAACGAAGTATCAGAATAATTTCCCTGTTTAAATGGAGTACGACAAGGGGAAAATCTATCGCCTTTTCATATTGCTATTTACCTAAACGATCATGATAGTTTTATAAAAAGCTGTAACGTTAACGGCCTAACATCAATAAGTGCAGAGTTTAATGAAAAATTAAAAATCTATATTCAATTATTTGCTATTCTATACGCGGACGATACTGTTAATATGGCTGAAACCCCCTCTGACCTGCAATTTCAGTTAAATGTGTTCTCAAGCTATTGCAAAAAAAATGGAAACTAAAGGTAAATGTAGACAAAACAAAAAAAGTAATATTTTCGATAGGAAGAATTCCGAGAGGAATAGAATTTCGATATAGGGGAAATATTATAGAGACGGTTAAAGATTTTAACTTTCTGGGAGTTTTACTTAACCGTAATGGAAACTTTAAAAAAGCAAAAGAAGAAGCCTCTCGTAAAAACCTAAAAGCCATGTATGAGGTTTTAAAGCTAGGAAGATTACACAATTTGTCTATTAAAATACAGTTAGACATATTTGATAAAATGGTCGTGCCCGCTCTTTTGTACATGTTGTACGGTTGCGAAATATGGGGAACAGGTAACAACGATATCATTGAAAGGGTTCACTTAAAGTTTTGTAAGATGCTTTTACAACTTAAATTGTCAACAACATCTTTTGTGGTATATGGCGAATTTGGAAGGATTCCTCTCGAAATACATATACAAACAAGAAGTGTGTCAATTGAATATTGTAAATAATGTAGGGTCTCCATGGTTATCGAGTATAATGAGTATACTCAATGATTGTGGATTGGCATATGTATGAAACACACAAGCTTTATTAACAAGGGATGGTTGGTAAACACAGTTGTTCAAAGTATGAAAGATCAATATGAACAAAATTTGCATAGTGAAATGGAAAACTCGTCAAAATCACTTTGTTACCGGCTATTTAAACAAAAACTCGAATTCGAAAGTTATTTTGATATTTTAGAAACCAACGAAATAGTAGAACTCTGCAAGTTAAGAACAACAAATCATAAGCTACATGTACCTATTGAACAAGGAAGATGGCAAAATATCCAAGGTGAAAAAAGAATCTGCACATTATGCGACTTGAATGAAATTGGTGACGAATTTCATTACATTATGTCATGCAGGAAATTTGCCAACATCCGAAATTTATTTATTCAAGAAAAATTTTCAAAACGTCCAAATACACTTAAATTTAGTAATCTTATGACCTGCAAAAGAAAATCGATACTTTCGAAACTCTGCAAATTTATTAAAATTGTTAATAAAGGGTTGTGTGATCCGGGCTGACATCTCTCTCATACATGTTGATTTGTTGATTTGTTATTAATATTATGTTCTCTGTACAATTCCAATGTAAATGGTTTATTGAGAAATAAAGATATATATACAGAAAATATTAATTAGCGAATACATGTATTACTTAGATGAAGAAGAAGACGAAGAAGAATTATTTGTTATAGTGCAACAAATAAATACATATTTTATATTAAATAAGATTGTTATTAAAATGAAAGAAAGGATTAACGCATTTACAAGGAAATATACTCGATGCTGAACTTAAATAAGGTTATATTGCTTTAACGAAAAGTTCTATGAAGATCTGGAGGGGGTCCTTTTTCACTGTATTCTTTAATTTTTTATGCCGTTTTTCTCTATTCTTTTAACTTTTTGTCTATTATTATCAATTCTTTATATTCAAGCACCTTATTATTCTCTATTCTTATTTTTTTATCCATTTTCTCTATTCTTTATATTGATTGCCCATCCCCCCACCCCCAGAAGACCAACAGAAATAAAAATTCAACCAATGATTTTATGTTTAATTATTAAAAAAATACGTTTTTCATTCTAGCATTTATATTGTATTTTTTTTGTAATTAAAATGTATCATCCACATAAAGGGGCGTAACTCCTAATATCATTCTGACACACTAAACGGATCTTAACCCAATCTGAAAATTTTGAACATTACTTTTTATGTTTGGTCTGAATTCGTCTAAAACCGTCTTAATATATTTTGTTTAACAGCAAGAGCCTTCTGTCTTGTTTATCTTGACATGAATGAATGGACTGAACACGACATATCGGAACAGCTTCTGAAAGTCTTAAAAAGTCTTAACGTTTTTCCCTAGCGGTAAATTCGGTCGATTCAGACCTGATCAGACAAAAATGACCGTTTCAGACTGAAATCTTGCTACTAGTGTTACTGAAATTAGTGTTTTAAGTTTATCAATACTATGAAAATAAAGTTATTTATTGAGGGAGACAAATATAGACCACTATTGTCCTGTCCTCTTGAAATTTAAAGGTAACTTTTGAACACCATACCAACTTTGCAGTCGTTGGTATCTATTGGTAGTTGAGATGAAATACATAATACACAACTTTGAGTGCATGAGTAACATAACACAAATTGATGAAGCAGTTCCAAAATTATGAAACCCCTTTTTTCAACGTAACAATAACTTTATTGCATATTTGCTGTAACGATTGATTAAGATCACAGCTTTTAACTTAGTATCCTTCATGTTAGTTACATAATAGTTCAGGGAAGCACTATTTGATGAAATATAACTTATTCGTAATATAAGTATCTATAGTATATTGCATTCCATAAATGTATTTGATTAATTGGTGTGAAACCATTGTGAAACGGGTGAAAAGACGGAAGAGCAAACAAACAGGCACAGTAATTATACTATAGTATTTGTCAATGTAAGCAATGCACGATAATTTACGTTTGAATTTGAAATACGGGAGTAATCAATAAATTAAACTGTCGAGGAATAATTAGACATGATGAAACAGACAATAGACACAAATAATAGATATTTGCACAAACAATTATTTTAACAGGTTTAAATTAAAGACAAATAAAAGAATTTACCTGATCTTAGAACTCAATTTAGCAGTCAACAATGTTGTGAGGTTGCCATATATAATGTTCACCTGTAAAAGATAAATGTATTTTATATGCAATTGGTTTAACATTTTGGTTAAGTAAATTAACCAGTATATGCAGGTAAACGGATTATGTAAAACTTGTTGTTTTAATTCGTGGGATAACAATCGTAACATATGTAAATGAAAACTTCAGTGCTTGTAAACTTTAATATAACATGTTGAGGATTTTTTTATTGCATCCGAGGCCTTTTACAGCGCACAATACGGTATGGGGTTTTATCCTCGCTGAAGGCCGTACGTTGACCAACAGCATCACTGTACTTTGGTCTTTGATGAATAGTTGTTTCATTGGCTATCATTCAGAAACGTTTTCAGAAACTACGATGTACTATGAGCACAAGGGTTTCTAACCCATACAAGAACCCGGAGGTTCTGGATGCTTTATCCTCTTTCCATAAAGAATATGTTTTTGTTCCAGTAGATAAAGCCTCCAATAATATTGTCTTCATATGTAAACAATTATTACTTGGAATGTCTCACAAAAGAGCTTGGAATGAACAGCAAAACTGATAATCCTACATATTCTTTGACATCATTTACACAGGATGAACTTTTACAAAATCACAAACCTATCCCTCTTTCTTTTAATTTGGTATTAACATCAAAGAAAACGAAGAAAATCTACCGTCATTATACTGGGTACTAAAACTTCACAAAACTCCTTATAAAGAACGATACATAGCTGGATCATCAAGATGTTCAACTAAACATCTTTCTAAAGTTCTGACTACTATTCCTTCTACAGTAAAAAATGGCCTTCACAAATATTGTGCTGAAATATATTCAACCAGTGGTGTCAATCAGATGTGGATTCTTAAAAATTCTAAAGATCTACTGCTAAATCTTAGATCACAATCTCTGCAATTTTGCAGCAAAATTAAAACTTTTGATTGTTCTACGCTTTACACTACTATTCCTCGTGCTCAATTGAAAGATCGACTTCATCATCTCCTCAAACAGAGCTTTTTTTTCTATAAAAATGGGAATCGTAGATATAAATGATTTGTTTTGGGTTATAAAATTTCTATTTTGTGAAGAACCACACTGATTCTATCAGAAAATAAAATGAAGATGATATTATCAAAATGCTGGACTTTTTGATTGACAATACATTGGTTGTGTTTGGAGGATTGATATTTCAACAGACAGTCGGTATTCCAATGGGTAGTAATTGTACACCCCTGCTGGTCGATTTGTTTTTGTACTCGTATAAAGCAGAATTCATAAAGAATCTTCTAAAAGACAAAAAGAAAAAGCACCTAGCGAAATTCTTTCATTTTACTTTCAGATATATGTCCTATCACTGAATAACCCGTATGTCAGTCAGTACTTACATCTCATATATCCCAGTGAACTTGAAATTAAGGATACTACTAATACTAGAAGGACTGCTTCATACCTTGATCTTTTCCTGAATACTGACACAGATGGACGGCTCCACACTAAAATATATGACATACGGGATGATTTTAACTTCCCAATTATCAACACCCCATTTCTCAGCAGTAATTTACCTTCTGCCCCATCGTGTGGTGTTTACATATCTCAGTTGATATGTTATGCTCGTGCATGTTCACACTATAAAGACTTCATATACAGGAGTGTTCTCCTTACACAGAAACTGCTCAAACAGAGTTATGAGGAGGATAGATTAAAAATGACACTTCGTAAATTTTACGGACAGCATCACGAATTGATTCTTTTTCTATAGAAATGACAACAAAGTATTATTATTAAATAAATAACAACCAGCAAACATAAGGATTACTCATGCATGTAAGGAATATTATGTACTGTTCAAAAGGGTGTGGGTTGTGTTTTTATTTTTGTTCTTGAAATTGTTTAATCATTCGTAATCAAAATAACATGATTACAAACATTTTTACATGTTACGGAAAATTGAAAATGCACATGTCTTGACTGTTGTGCTCAATAGTAGTGTCAAAACGCCGATTCTGCCTCAACTCCAAATTTTAAAATGTTTAATATTTTTTAACATGTTGTGTAAAAATTTGAATGAGAGTAAGAGATAAATTTTTAAACATGTTGGGTAAAAATTTGAATAGGAATAAGAGTTGAATTTTGAAAGTAGAAATACAAAATTGAAAAAATAACTATACAGAGTTGAATAATATAGTATTATATTATGATGGCTTCTTCTGACAATGAATTTGAAGACAAGGTATAGAAACAAAATGACGAAATTTGAAAAGGGAAAGACCTCTCCACCGGGGTTATTTAGCAAATTATAGAATTGAACGAAGTAGATGGCAAGTTTGGTAAGAGTAGTATACTTACCATAAAAACTAGGGAAAAGGACACTACAAGGATATGGGCTTGTAGTGGGTTAAACAGAGAGAAGGAACCCTTGGAAGGTGCTTTTGTAAAAAGTACAGGGACTAAAATCAGTAAAAAGACTAAACAAGAGTATTTTTCATATGACTTGGTTATCATGTAAGTAGTGTCTACATTAAACAACTAAGTGAATACCAGTTCATTTTTAAATCTAGGTAACACTTGATTAAAAAAGTAGTTGTGAAAATTGAAAAAAAAACATCATAAAGAAATGAGTTAGTAATAGTTTTATTACGATGCCTTACTTACGAAATAGAATGTCTGTAAAATGGACAATTGACCTAACCATATTACACCATGAATTTGATAACTATGAGGTAGATTACACTATGCCATGTACAACAATACCACAGTCTGTGTTTCAAGTGCTTGATGGTTTAATTTTTTTTACATCACCCCTTTCAAAGGGTAGAAGTATTTATGCAATACCCGTTTAAACGTAATTACCCCGTCATATTACTTTGTGTCTACTAATACATGTTAGTATTGTACACTAGAATTTTACCACGGTTTAATTGTTCTTTAAAACAAAAACAACACCATTGGTTAGTGATTCGTAATTACCATGCTTTACTTGCTAAGACAACTTTATTAACGACGACACCATTAACTTGATTATAACGTATAAAGAGTTTTTAATGAAGGACACTCCTAGTGAAGTTCAATTCATTTTTAATCTAGCAAACACTAGATTAAAAAAATATTAATGTGTGTTTCTAGTTTGTGCTTTTCTTAGGGAGTCGTAAGTGTTTTTTTTTTCAGTGTAGTAAGAGTCTAAGCATGAAACAATACCTGTAATCCCCAAGGATTATCATAATTGACAAGGGGGATCAGATCTGCATCAGCATACGCTGTGTCGTCGTATTTCAGAAGTCGTCCTTCCACCAAAAGATAACTTTCAGCTGGATGAACAAACAAATCTTGGGTTTCAATGTTGACTCTTATTTCAGAACCTGAAGTGTTTAAGGATGCTCCAGTTTGAGGTTCGTATTCATTGACCTGATATTACTGAATACTTTCATCACAAGACAAACTTTCTGTGATACTAAGTATATCATTCATTTATTAATAACGTTTGACGAAGTCGTGAATGGTTGCAATACCACTACCTGAAATGATGTTGTTTAAACAGGCTTGGTGAGTTGTTTTTTTTTTTGCTTTTAGAGGATGAGATTATGTTATTCAAACAATGATGAGGAGTCTTTGTTTTTGGTTTTCTACGAACCACATGATCCACAGATTTGGTAGCTCCTTTTTCCACACCTTTTAATGCTGCATTGGTGGCAGCAGTCATGGCTTTACTTCCTAGAGTCTTTGCAGTAGAAGAGGTTAACACGGTACATGGCAGCGGTGTTTTTCAAGATCTCACGATAGTGCTCCAAATCACCAGGTTCATAATCCATGGGTTGCTTCATCACCATGAGTTCCAATAAACCAGGGATTCCTTTATACCTTACTCCATCTACAAAGAGATCATCTCCATCGATCATAACCTCTGAATTCCCAATGAAGAATTGTTTGTGTTCCGAACGCAAACCAAAGGTTTTGTCAGCGTTACGAGTAGTCATAAGGTGTAAATAATATTCGGCTAGAGGACCAACGTTAATAATGTTTGTAGGTGGTTCGATAGGTAATGAATCGGTAAACTCAGGAGGTGGTGAAGGCAATGCAGGTAGTGGTAGAATCGCTGGGAGATCTTCAATCGTCTTGGTGATTTTAGAAGCCTTTTTCTCTTGTGCTTCTACGACGGGTTTAAAAAAACTTGTTAAGGTCCTTGTTTGTCTAGTCGTTGTTGTAAGTTGTTTGGTTGAATGTTACGCTTGACATCATGCAAATCCTAAGCAATAGCTTCACGTTGTTTAGGATCGGTAATGCTAATAAACGTCATTTATTTAAAGTGTTGAGAGTTAAACGCTCTTTAGCGTTGAACGTTGTTTAGCTTTGAGCGTTGAAAGTTGAACGCTCTTAAGCGTTGAACTTCGAACGTCCTCTAGCGTTTAAATAGAAACAACGAAGGTAATGCATAGTTAAGAGCATTCTTTTTCTTAAAATTTAAGTGTGTAAGACATAGTTTTTCATTAGATTGACATGGACGAGTGCACTGATGTACTCTGGTCGTCGTTGAAGTGCATTACGGTTGTTGTTGTTTTGACTTGTGGAAGGTTTTACTTAAATTCCAACACTCAACGTCATCATCATTACTAAATCGATTGTAGATGTGTTCAACACCATATGTTAAACATTGTTTCACCCTGTCGTCAAACAATACAAAGTTATGGTCACACACATCATCATTTTTACTACTACTACTACTACTACTACTACTACTGTGACTAAACAGTTCAAAATAAGGTTCAAAATCCTTAATAGAGTCCATTTTACTTAACGACATAGAAGTCTTTTAATTTGGATCTGTATTTATCATTTTCCTTAGGGCTAGTTTGGTCGAGGTTCACAAATCCGTAAGGCTCTTTCCAACACTGATTACAGAATGTTTGCAATGTGAGGTCTAAGCAATGATCACGATGAATGTGTTGATGATTTTCGGCGTCTTGTGAAAATAAGCAGATGAAGTTACTATTTTCACGAATTGTTTGACGTGGTGTTCAAAGTGATTTTGACATAGATAGAAACAATCCACGTTGTTATGGCGACCTCGAATGTAGTAATCTTCAAACTTGTTTATTTACTTAACATCAAATCATCAAACATCATTACGTTTTTACGATGGGAATCCACTTGTCGTGGGTCTGGTACGTTGTATCCTTGTTCATAAAAGAAGGCGTCGATACCACTAGGATGTTGAGGTGGGGGTAAGTCTTTTACAACATCGATTAAAGAGTGAGGGCATTTTCTTTTCACGGATAACAAAGATCGTATGTCTTTATTAGGTGTATCCCTTTTCCAGTGCGTGTTGCAACAGTTGATAGATGGGTTGATGAAGTCATTTTCCAAACATGTACAAGCAATCGTAATCTAACCAGTCCTCTTTAAGGAGAAAATTGTTGAGTAATATGGTCTTACCACAGTCTGACTTGCTAATAATCAACACTCAAATCGAACGCTGTGTAAGAAGGAAGTGATTATTTCTGTTCACAGTCTTTTCATTGTATGATATGTCTTCAACATAAAATTAAGAATGGAAATGGGGAATATGTCAAAGAGACAACAACCCAACCAAAGATTAGACAACAGCCGAAGGCCACCAATGGGTCTTCAACGCAGCGAGAAAATCCCGCACCCGGGGGTGGTCCTCAGCTGGCCCCAAAATAAAATTGTGTACTAGTTTAGTGAAAATGGACGTCACACTAAACTCCAAAATATATAAATGAACTAAAATTAAAAAAACTAACAAGACTAACAAAGGCCAGAGGCTCCTGACTTGGGACAGGCGCAAAAATGCGGCGGGGTAAAATGTCTTTTTTATGAGGTCTCAATCCTCCCCCTATACCTCTAGCCAATGTAGAATAAAGGAACACATAGCAATACGCACAGTAAAACTCAGTTTTAAAGAAGTCCGAGTCCGATGTCAGAATAGGTAACAAAAGAAACTAAGCAAAATGACAATGATACATAAATTAACAAAGGACTACTAGCAGTTACTGACATGCCAGCTACAGACCTCAATTAAACTGATTGAAAGATTATGTCTTCATCATATGAAAATCAAGTAAAATCCCTCCCGTTTTGGGTTTAGTATCATACCATCATAAAATATATGTGAAGAACATAACCCGTATCATGCCAACAACTGGTTTTAGAATAAATGTGTGTATTTCCAATGCAAAAACGTCCATTTATTTAAATAAATGACACTCTATTGTTTGAAATGTAAAAGGACTACAGAAACGTAAAGTCTCTTCGAAGAGACGACTAGCAACGGACGACGACGAAAAGGTGGAATCTGCGCCGTGTGTGGATCAAAGATATCCCAGTTTTTAAGGTCTACCGGTAAGTGTTTTATGAACAAACTCATTAACCATCTACCCGTAGAAATGCATCTTCCGGGACATCAGTTTACGGGACCTGGAACAAAGTTACATCAACGACTCAATGCATGCAGATGAAACACCTAAATCTTGGTTGAAACCTATCAATCGAGTCGATGAAGCTGCCTATCGTCATAACCTCTGTTATGCTCGACACAAAGATACACCGACACGTAATTCCGTGTGTGATAAAAATATGCTCTTACAATTAGACTACATCCACCATCCAACCATGAGAGAGAAAATGGATCGTGGTATCGTTAAACCTTTCATCGGTACTAAAACACGATTTTGTTTGGGAGATAAAAAAAGTTCTTTGGACAGATTGATTAGCAGAAAAATTACATAAACCCGTTCAAGGTAGATTCAAGAAAAGACGTGTGATAGCTAGAGGTGTGGAGGTGTGTCTCGAGATAACAAAGGATTTAAATTCATACTAAGCATCATCGATGTGCTTTGTAAATACGGATGGCTCACACCTCTCAAAAACAAGAAAGGGTTGACGGTCAAAGATGCCTTTCAAGCGGTCTTCACATCTTTACCACGACTTCCTAAAAAGCTATAGACAGATAAAGGTACCGAATTTTACAACAAAAAGACGAAGGAGTTACTTCGAAAGCACGACATTGAACTGTACTCTACCGAGAATGAAGAACAATCAAGTGTCGTTGAACGTTGGATCCGTACCATGAAAGAAAAAATGTTTAAATACTTTTAGGCTAACTCTACGCGCACCTACATCGATGTGTTGGACGATCTTGTGCATCAGTACAATACGTCTAAACATAGATCTATTAAAATGACTCCTATCGCTGCAAGTCAAAAAGAACACGAAAACAAAGTGTACTGGAATTTGTATGGTAGCCTTTTTCCATTAAAAGAGGGTAAATTTAAAATAGGGGATACAGTTTGAATCACTAAAGAGAAATATGTGTTTGAAAAGGCATACACTCCTAGGTGGACTGAAGAAGTCTTAATGGTTTTAAACACTCAACCTCATACGTATCGTATCAAGGAATTAAATGATGAGGAAATAGAAGGTTTCTTTTACAAGCCCGAACTTCAAAAGACGGATCAAGACATGTACCGCATCCTAAAGGTCTTGCGAATACGAACCAAGGGTGGTGTAAAAGAAGTCTTTGTTCAAGTCCTTTAATTCTTGGATCAAACAATCAGACATGCAATAAGAATGTGTAATCTTTTTGTTCTTGGGACTCAAGAACAAAAAGGTTAACTTTCCCCTTTAAGAATGTTTCTCAAATCGCAGGTATATCCTTAAATCGTTTATATTTTTCTTGTGTTTCTCTCCCATCGCTAACGAACGTTCCACCAATATATCGCTTCTTGACAGGGTAATACTGTGCACGATTAACAAACGTTTTTTCAATGCATTGTTTTTTTGTTGTAAGATAGTTTTTAAACTCATTTACTTTTCCATTGAATTCTTGTTGCAGTCTGGTTTCAAACGTATCCACTTTCTTCTTAAGTTTTTTTTATGGTTACATCATATTCTTTTTCCATTTGTTTGATATCCGTTTTAATTTGCTCACACTCGGATTGTAGTTCTGATTGCCTCGTATTTTATTTCACTTACTGCATGACCTTTTGTTTCGTTGCAGCATCCATACCGAGAATCGCAGATTAAAAGTTGGTGATACGATTGCCGTTCATGTTCAGATCTTCCAGCAAACTATTCCTATTGATGTCGTCATGTCCATACATTTTAAATTTGTCTGTCATTTTATTTATATCATGGTGGTGAAGGTTTAAACAACTTAGGTCTTTACCAGATACCGAACCACTCACAGTTTTCCCAGTAGGATGTTTCAATTGCATGAACATCCTTATACCATCCAAGTCTTCTTTGGTTTGCTCTTCCATCGCCAACATGCGATCCACCAAATCATCGATTTTTTGTTGTGTTGAGGTTTTAATCTTATCCAATTTTTTCTCGAGTTCTAGTTGCTTAGTGATATTAGACTCTAACCATTTTTTCTCGAGTTCTTTAATTGCTGAATCATATCCTATTTCTATCCATTTACACTTGGACTGTAATGCTTCGGTTTTATTATTCACGTCTTTTACTTGTTGCATGACCCATCATTTAGTTGTAGCATCCCCACCGTGACTCGGATGTTTCAAGTTAGTAATACGATTGTCGTTCATGTTTAAGTCTTCCAGCAATTGACTCCTATTGATGTCTCTCTTTCCATAAAATCCAAATTTGTCCGTCATTTATTTATAGCATCCAATGGAAAACACGACGTCATCGAAAGGTTGACCCCCCCCCCCCCCCCCCCCCTTTCAACAATTTCAACACAAACAAACAAAAGCGTCCACAGACCACTGTTCCTCTTATCTGAAGTTCATCGGTGTTGTAGTAGATCTTAAATTTTGAGTAGTTTACCATTTCGTCGGGGGTTGGAAGTCCGTAAGAGTCGAAATACACTTTTTTAGGTGTCGTCTTATACCAAAATGTCCAATGGGTCCCCAGTGCCCTTAAGGTATCGTGGTTTAAAATAACACACTCTTCATGTTGAGGTTGACTGGGTAACGTAACTCGCATAAACACACCTCTAAAATGCGAAATTTTAAGAGACTTAACTGCTTTAATCAACTCACTGTTAGACAGGGGTTTGTTGTGGAGTTGGATGTTGTGTATTTGTATTATTTATTTAACGAGCCTTTTTTGTCTACATGTGTTAAACTATTTTCGTTCTAAACCCAGTGTTTGACTACTACATCTTATAAGGTTTGTGTGATCCGGGCATTGTTATTACTACCAACACACGTCTTTAAGGTATTTTTTTTTTCAATTTTGTAATGTCCATGTGCTAGGGTACTAATGCCATCGGGTAAAATGTACCGTTTGTCATCGTTCGCTGAAAGGCTTCATTGCTAATTTCTTCACTTTACATGTTATGAAGATGAGTACGAATGACATTTATTGTTCTATAACATGCTTGTTGGGTGGTTAAACAAGCTTTGTAATCGTCAAATGTATTGTTACGTTTGATGACTGCCTTTTTCATACCTTTGGCTGTCTTTTTGTCTTCACCATCATTCATTCGATACAAGAACATTTTAGCTCGAAGCCCCACAAACTTTGCCATACACTTACCTTTACATTCATCCTTAAATTTACCAATATTTTTTTGGTTCACACCTGTTGGAATTCAAAAGGATTCTTAGCCTCGTACTCGGATGTGTCAAACATGACTTGTATGTGGGATATCATGTCTTTGTAAAAATCTTCGGTTTGATTTGAGGTTAAACTATCGGTATCAGTTAACAAAGGTCGTGCCTTATCCACATACATGTTTTGTATAAACCCTTAATGAAAGTTATACATTAAAATGTTTTCAGTAAATACGACTCGACGGTCAAAGTTGGGTTTGGCTACTAGTTTGAATGCTTATTTCTCTGTCGTCACTAATTTTACATCTACACGTTAACAAATGTTTTTCATCGTTTTTCCAAACACGGAATTGTTCATCAATTAAAAGAAATTATTTTCGAACTCTGTTTTGGATACCGATCTAAGTTTAGTATTTTTGTTAATTTAAGGCTTAAGCCAACGTGATTGTTTAAGTGTAATGACACGATATATTTTGGTTAAAAGGATACAATTCTGAAAACACTGTTTCAAATTTCTATAATGAAGTACATATTTCTGACGGGAATTTAAATGGGAATTAAATTATCAACGCCATTTATGTTTATACTTTCAGGCCGAACGGGGTAATCGTTATGCCTATCATGAAGCTTTGATGGATACTCTAAATCACATTCAATCATTAACCCCACCTCACTATCATCTTCCTAATGTAAAATGTCTTCAACTTCTTTTGGATCTCCCCATTCAAAGTCACCTGTAGGTAAGGGTTCTGACATAGCCCACCCATATAAATTATTGGCATCTACATACGTTAAGTATGTAGAAGGTTGTGTAGTATCGTGCTGACTCATGTATCTATGGTTCGCCTTCCAATGTCGATGACTTATTTGAGGCACACCTCCTCGAGTGGCCATTTCAAACATCACTAACATATTTACATCGTGAAATAATTCCAGTTTAACTTTACTAATTTTTAAAGCTGCATCATACGCTAATCCTACTGATGTGTAATAATGTAAAGGGTCAAGTCCGTAATATTGTAAACAAATGTCTGTAAAATCTTCACAAATGTCCTCTAATATGTGTAACATCCCCTTCCAAATATAAATTGTGGTAGTCTTGCATAGTTTTACAGGTAAATGTGTAAAAAACATGTTGTGCATGTGCATAGTCATCATCACTAATGTCTTCACCGATCAGTCTGTTGTAAAACGCTTGAGGGGGTGGTTATTCTGCTTCTTCCATTTTTGTAGGACCATCCATGTAATCATAAGGATACATTCCTTTTCTAATCATCAGTTAATAATGGTCACCAAACACTCCTTTACTGCTTTAAATTTGTCTTTGGTTAAATTCTTTGCTAAGGTGTCTAGCGAGCGTTCAGGCATAAACCTACACGAATCAATGAATCGCATTTTCAAGTGAGTACCCTCTAATTTTTTGGAAAAACCAATATACTTCTCAACTGTTTTGGGAATGCAGTCAATCTTACCCTCGGTAAACCACAATTCCTTAACAGACAAGTGGGCGTCATAATCTGTTAAATTGTGAAACACAATAGGAACAAAGGTGGGAAGTTGAAAGTCTAAATTACACTTCTTATGTGCTGCACCACGATACTTCCCTGTTAAGTGATCGTGGTCACACACTTTGTCTGTCCCAATTCATCATCACAAATGTGACATCGTGTACTCGCTTTAAAACATGCATCATCTTCTTTTGTCATCACCATATATTGTTTTGTCTTGGTACATGTCTGCAATGTCCTTCATTTCTTCTTCCATACATTCCACAAACTTTTTAGCAACCTCCTCCCCTTCGATGGTTGTCCTTTTTTAGTCTTCTTATGTATATACTTAACACCGTAATAAAAACCAGAAGGTGTATGTCGTTTATAAGCGTTGGTGTAATGTTTTGATGCATCAGGTTGACAGGAGTCTATGTTGTTTAAATTACATTTGAAATCAGCATTAATAACTGCAGGAACACGCATTTTACATTTAAAGTTTTGACAATAAATACGCTGACCTTCATCTGGCATCTCGATTTTCACTGCATTCTTTGAATTACAATACTCCATGTGTTCATTTAAAATGTCTTGTCTTAAAACGTAGTTTAAACATCTTCGACAAAAAAAAACAGTTCATGACAATGTTTGTTTACCTGAGCACTTAAAAGACGTTACATACTTTTAATACAACA
The DNA here is from genome assembly GCF_021869535.1 of Mytilus californianus. Classification (NCBI taxonomy): domain Eukaryota; kingdom Metazoa; phylum Mollusca; class Bivalvia; order Mytilida; family Mytilidae; genus Mytilus; species Mytilus californianus. Next base: position 41,989,942 of record NW_026262712.1, read on the forward strand.
GTAATGTTCTTAAGTAGCACTCGTTAACAATAAAAGATCTACATGTGTTGTGCCTCTTGTAATTTTTCTTCTCCATACTCATCTATTTCTGCACCACCACAAACAAACACATTAGTGTTAAGGTCTGTATTTTGTCTTTCAAATGTGTAAATGGATTCTAATGATACTGGGAAATCAATGCTGTCAAATTTAAGGTCGTTTTCCCATTCGATGTATTGTCTTACTCGATTAGTTTGTTTTTGATCTACTTCTTCATAACGTAACGCTGATAATACTGCCCATTGAAAACATTTGTTGTCTTAATTTCGTATGTTAATAATGGCCTTCTTTTTAACTAGTTTAGATGAAAGAGGTATGTATGAATTCCCCTTAAGTGGTATCAATTTATTTATATGCATTTCTAATTCCTCAATGTGTTTAAATGTCCAACCACTACCTTCATGCATGTATCCTACCATGCTTTATTTTGCTTTTTCCATCATAAATGCAATGTCTAAATCAAGGTCTGTTGTCTTTGTAATAGTCACTACTGTTGATCTAAAATAAGGAGTCACATAAGTGCTGCCATTTGTGGCTGGGTTAGATTTTACAAATTCTACTCGAAGTACTAGTTGCACTTTTAAAGCATTCATTTTTAAAAGTGACTCTGTAATTTAAGTGTTCATTCTGCTTTAACTTGTTTTCAAAAACATATTTAAATAAAAAGGTTTTAAAGGTTTAATCATAACTGTGCGAAACGTACGTTTTAATGCTTGTTTTTTCTATCATATACTTTAAAGGAGGGTTTTACTAAATCTTATAAATCATCCTTTCTTAAACGAGAATACTTATTTTTACCTTGGTGTTTTGCAAGTGTTTTAATAATTCCTCTTTAGTAAACACTTCTTCACGAATAAACTTATGGTTTGTATTTTCTTCAATGAATTTAATTAACATATCTTTGGATTTTCCACTGTATCCACTTAACACCTTATCCTTAGGCAATTGTCGAAGTTGCTCTATAGTCATGTTTACCTGCAACTTTTCATTATATACATCTGTTTTTACAAATCTAGCACAACCACTTTCTCTTGGTATGTGTGTTGTAGATGTTAATCCAGATGGACCAGGCATGTTGTCTGTATTCATTTCTTTATTTACTATTACTAACTTACTTCTGTATGATGTTTTTTTTTCAATTTTCACCACTATTTTTTTAATCTAATCTAGTGTTACCTAGAATAAAAAATGAACTGGTATTCACTCAGTTGTTTAATGTAGTCATTAATTACATTCTAACCAAGTCGTATGAAAAATACTGTCGTTTAGTCTTTTTACGGATTGTAATCTCTTTACTTCTTACAAAGGCACCTTCTCTCTGTTTAAACCACTGCAAGCCCACACCCTTGTCGTGTCCTTTTCCCTAGTTTTCATGGTAAGTATACTACTCTCACTAAACTTGCCATCTACTTCGTTCACTTCTATAATTTGGTAAATAACAACGGTGGGGAGGTCTTTCCATTTTAAAATTTCTTCATTTTGTTCCTGTACCTTGTCTCCAAACGCATTAAAACATATAAATTCATTGTCAAAAGAATAAAATTATTGCGCCACTACATATAACCTTATGGAACCATAACCCACCGTCAGTACTTATTACAACGTAAATTTGAAAAATTGTGTAAATGTTCGCCTTTAGTTCGTATTCAGTTACAACGACGCTGTGAAATGCTTTTTCTTTCTTCACGATACATATGTTGTTGTTCCTGTGGACAAAGCTTCAAACAGTATTGTTTTTTTTTCTGTAAAGCTTATAACTAAGAGTGTCTTGTCATAGAACAAGGTAGAAACAAACGTTCGGTTTATTTCACGTACAACAACTTTACTTGTTATGAGGATGAAATCTTAGCAGAACATAAGTCTTACATGACCTCATTAAATATTCCATTGAGCAACACGTCCGATGACTTACCTTGTTTGTATTGGATGTATACTTTACTCAATTTGTAATACTTTGTCACGTTAGTTCCCATAGAAAGCTGCGGAGTAATTTTTAGCAACCTACACTAAATAAATTCGACTTAAAAAAACAATTTTAACATGATACGTAAGTGTACATAGAAATAAGGTTACTAGTCGATACAATTTATATTGAATGAAATATGTTATAAAACAACACCTTAAAAAAAAAAACAACAATGATCTAGTGTTCAACATACAATTCCCCCCCCCCCCCCCCCCAAAAAAAAAAGAAAACCCGTTTCAAACAGCTTTTTGGGGTTCTCATGTGAATACAGCTTCTGAATAAATGCAAACAACATGTTATAAATTTAATGCGTCCGAAGCGATTTTCTAGCTTCTATTCACACTTGATTAAAGAAGAATAGCAAAAAGTAAACCGGTTCCATGTATACATAATGACTACGAATAGCCGATGTTCTTTTTTTTCTAAATAGTTCAGCCTCACTGGTCTACTGTTAGAAAACCAACAAGCATAAATGCTAAAGGCGGTGACTCCATTTCTTTTGATTTGCAATGTATCCGATTCAGCCAGCCTAAATGTTGAATGGTTCATTAATTGAGAAACATTGAAAGTACGAAAAAACCATGATGATCATAGAATACAAAAAGGTGTCAGTATTGTACTAAAACAGGAGGAACATATCACGGGTGAAAGGAAACAAATATAAGTCCAAAACCATCAGAAAAAACAAATCAAAACCACAACAAAATACACAACAGTCAACTGTGTATCGAAGGCTTATTATTGAGCACCACATATTGTCGGAAATGAACAAATGTGTTATGGGAGGTATGCAAATCACCTCAAATAATGAAATCCGTCTTGTTTCTCTTTGCATGTAAACATCCAGTTATATTACGCAATAAACATGATAACGGCTAGATAAATGATAATATGAATTATTTGGTTGCTTATAAATATCAATTCATTGTGCAGAGAAAAAAAACAACATTAACACTTTGAAATGTCCTTGCTGTGGCACGACATCCTGATGTGAGATTTGGAGAGTTCAGAATTCCTTATCTTTATAAGGTGTATAATTCCAATTTGCTCATAATGGAAAGAAATGTTCTTTTAATTTATACGGATATGTTTTTGACGATTTCTGCCTAAATGTTTTACGTAAGTAGACTTTGTATAATAAAACATAGCATTAAATAAAGACAGGAAAAGCACAACTATTTTCAGCAATGATCGGAGATAGGAAGTATGGTATATCATTTAGCGAGGCCTGATCCTTGTGTTATACCTGATTTTGTCCATTTTTGTATGGCGACTACTACTTTCTTCGTTGCAGTTAAAAAAAGAAAAGAGGAAGATACCAAAGGGACACCAAGTTGAACACAAACTAACAACACCTGTGCAAAAAACAACAAACGACGTAAAGACAAGAACTCCACAAAACACAACATAGAAAACAAAAGACTTAGTAACAAGAACTCAAAGAAGGTGATCTCAGCATTATCAGCTGCTCCAGAAGGAATATGTAACACCCGTCGAGTTTCTCATGTAAATGTAAATTTGGTGATTACTCCATTTGGTGATGTCACGTTCGAGGAAATGAGCACGATATGGTGGTTACCATAAATGGAGCAGATCCATCGTCATCAGTGAAACATATATTCCATAACGGTCAACCAACTCGTGGTGGGGTTCGTAAAATCTTCGAAGGGATGATTATATAATAATCTGCCGGAATACAATAGCAAAATACTTATTATTGAATGACATTAACTTGTGCGACAATATAGCGATGTAATGTGTATTCGTACGACAAAATAATGTTTTAACTATCAATATTGTGTGTTTAAAACTATATGCATTACGGGGTTTTGTTGTATTTGATTTTCATGTATTTCAGACCACGATGAAAAATTATAATGTCAATGACTGAGAATTATGTTAAACGGTGGATATTGGGGTTATTTAATGTAATGTCCTATGTTTTCCTCCTCTTTTCTCCTTTTTGTAAATACATGAATTAGAAAAAAAAAGGTTTTATGAATACAACAGACCATATTAAAGAAATTGGTTAATATTTAATATTTTTATATTAAATTTCATATCATAGGAATACAACACTGCTTGACAGCAATTAACAAAGGAATAATATGAAAGACATTTGCGAAAAGAAATCGTTTCTAGCAAAACGTAAAATAACAAAAATACCAAACTCAAAGGAAAATTCAAAACGGAAAGTCCATTTTCAAATGGCAAAATCAAAAGCTCAAACACATCAAACGAATGGAAAACAACTGTCATATTCCTGACTTGGTACAGACATTTCCTTATATTAAAATGGTGAATTAAACCTGGTTTTACAGCTAGCTAAAACTCTCACTTGTATGACAGTCGTATAAAATTCCATTATATTGCCAATAATGTGTGAACAAAACAAACACACATAATAGGTAAAAATGTCAAAAATAGGGGTACAGTAGTCAACATTGTGTTATAATCTTAGCATATTAGCAAACATATGATTAGGAAAGTCTTTATTGTCTTCAGTCGTTTTACTTGCAAATCAATTTAAGAACATCGGCTGATACCCATCAACATTTTTTATTATGAGTTATTTGGTATCCAGCAAGCAGCTGAACTTAAATTAGACTTATTTTGTTAATCGTGTACTGTATTTTATCTTGAGAGCATATTAAGAATTTATTGCGCACCAAAATACTATGAAAACCAAATACAAGAACAACATAAGGCAAGTAGTTTTAAACACACAATATAGATAGTATCAATGCACTATCGTGTCGTACGACAAAATGTACGAATACACATTAATGTCATTCAATGATAAATTTTTTAGTATTGTGTTCCAGCTACTTATTATCTAGTATATTATTATGAAAAGCACGGTCACTTCTTACCAAAACAAAAAACACACAATAATGTGTCATTGAAAATCATTAGAAAGAAAGAAAAAAACGTACTTACTGAATATGTGGTGTTTTAAATTATTTATTAGTAGAATTCATTTTTTTTTTTATTATCTAACTGATCCCGCACTAAACCACTTATCATTGCCCAATGCGTAACGCTACATTGGTGCATAGGATTACAGCTGTTAAAAAGTGGACGAACGTCTTATCAAAAGAAATACTGTTTCATTGGAAAACATTCTATTCACATAATCCAAATCACCGGGTAGAATGTTGTCATTAATTGAACACTACAAATGGTCAACATTTGGATCTGGATTTTTTCTTAAAAGTAACACGAGTATCTCCATACTAAAAATATAAACAGAACATGTTTAATTGGTGCCAACAAAAACCAAAGACAAAATTTGAAGTCATGATGAAATGTTTTTACAAAGATCGTTTGAGCTTGTATTGAATTCAATCTTTCCTTTTTTTTATCGTCTTTCATTACAATTCGGGAAAACATGATAATGTTTGCATACAAAAACTACAAAATTGACAGGAGAACTAAAAGAAGGGAAAAATAAATTCAAAGTTTAGGATTTTTTGTCAATTTTGACGTTTATCTGAAATGACTTTCGAAATCTGTTGGGTTTTTGTTTTTAACAATCCTAAACCTAATTTCTCGATAAAGATTTACACAACGAATTGAAAAACAAAATACTGCATGACTTTTTCGAGACAATATTTCATTGATTTAAACGCTTTACAAAAATAAGAAAACGAGGAAGACACGCTTTAATTGTTTTTCGTTCGTTCCGTTTGTTTGTATAGTATAACGTGTGATTTTGTCAGATTTTATGGACTTACACTCTTTTAAATCTACCTTAAAAAAGTTCGGTCTTTGTTATATTACTTTTCAAAAACAATATACTGTTAAGTAAAGACTTACCGAACTATTCACATTTCAGCGTTCTATTGTACTAATATTAAACTGTGAATTCATCTTGAGATGTTGAAATATCTGCAATCTTGCTAAAAAATTGCACTTCACTTTTACTGAAAAAAACATACAATTTTACAATTTTTCTTTACATGTGCATAATTTAAAAAAAAAGAGAACGTAATGGCGTATAAGCTTCATCATACAATGCAAAAGTTTGATAAATTATTTCGATATGGTAATACTATTTAATTAACTGTAAACAAAACTTTGAATTGATCTAAATAATAAGGACTATTACCCGAGGAATAGATTACAATGACTGTATTTCACTAGACCTTTCGAAATTATGGTCCCCAACCGTCTTCAACTTCATACTTATACTTTATTTTACCTTTACTTTTTTTTTTTCGAGCGTAAATGACGAGTTGGGTGTCGTAGACTAAACGGTTGTCTTGCGTTCAAAATTATAAGCTTGGAATCTTTAATGATTTTTTTTTATGCATTCTACAATAATAAAATAAATACTTACTGACGAGTATACATACTGCATAACGCATTTGCTAGTTAAAACACCTTCAGATACATTTACTATGTCTTGATTTTAAAAGTAAACATGTATGCACCTGTCGTAAGTCAGGAGCCTGTTGTTCAGTGGTTGTCGTTTGTTGCTGTGGTTCATAAGTGTTTCTCGTTTCTCGTTTTTTTATATAGATTAGACCGTTGGTTTTCCTGTTTGAATTGTTTTACACTAGTCATTTTGGAGCCCTTAATAGCTTGCTGTTCGGTTTGAGCCAAGTCTCCGTATTAAAAGCCTTACTTTGACCTATAACTGTTTACGTTTAACATATTGTGACTTGGATGGAGAGTTGTATCATAGGCACTCATACCACATCTTCTTATTTATATATAATAAGTACTTGTCAGATACATGTTAGTCAATTTCCGAGATAAATAATTTTAGATAACAATAAAATCGAGTGAATTTTTTTAGGAAGAAAGCCATTTGGGAAGGGAAGATAAGTAAGCAATTTGACCATTAGTTATATTATTGTATACTTGTTCTATTCATAGCTTATTTTTATTTTATTACCGAAAACATTTACTTTTTTTATTACGTTCCGCTTTAACCACGTTAACATTTGTAATTTAATTGAAAGGTATGTATATTTAGTTTTTGTCTGCAAAATTTAAGTATATGGTGAAATACTGAGAAAGATACAAAAGGGCATTCAAACTTATAAGTCAAAGATAAACTGATTACGTCAGTTAAAAAAAATAAAGTGATCAAAAGCAACTTTGCGCTTAATGTAACGAACAATTGATATTCATTGGCAATTATCGATCTTCGATATTAAAAATATACATCTTTTCTTTGTTTATAGTTTACAAAATATTTTCTTGTTTAACTGAATACTCTTGTACCTTAATGCACATGGACCTTAAATATATCTTGGATCATTTTGGTAATTTTAATTCAGCGACTGTATTCTTTAAGCTGACGGCCATCGTAGCGTGAAATGAAAGCGAAGGTAGTTTGAACAAGATGTTCAATAAAAACGGTACGATGCAGTGACATTTAGACTAGTGCACAAAACATCTGTTTAGAAATGGGCGTTCAATTCCCCTTGGAGAGAGTAACATGCTTTCAATTACAGAGAGAAAGCTACATTTAGATTTTTTTGTCGAAAAACTTTTATATAAAATTCATTAAATCCTGCTTATATTTGTAAAATACAGATCTGTGGTGTAGTAAGCGTGGTAAGGTAGTCAAATGAGTTAAAACAGCAAGATGGTCAAGTCGAAAATGTAAACATAAACTATTGTGAAAGACTTATAAGTCATGGCCACGCCTTTCGTATAAGATGTCAAAATATTACCAGATGTATGTTAACAAGGTCACAATTTGTTTTTGATATTCTACACAGATAATTTTTTTTTTCTACGCTTAGCTTTTTATCTTATTATACCTGAAACCAACGTCTTTAATTAATTTCTTATAGAATTATAGAATAAAAAAATAAGATAGATGATGAAGATGAAAAGATTAAATTGAGATATACACTCAAACTTTTGAAGGCTATACACAGCATTTGGGTGCTAATAACTCTGTTATGTGCGACTGTTAAGAGTTAGATATCACTACGCATCTGTAAATAATATTAATATTTTAATGATATTTGTAAGAATGTTTTTGATATCATCTTAATTTATTATTGATATTTTTAAAACTAAGAGACCGTAAAATAATTATCAGATGAATAGACCGGCTCATGCTTAAAAATGTTTTCGTCATACAAGTTGGTTTTTCGCTCGTTCCAATAGTTGATCACGTTTGATTTTGTCGGTTCTATAATGGACTTCCCCTTTTTGGTATTTTTCTATACTTTCTTTATTGTGTTATCTATGCTGTACTTACATGTATCATCTTATTCCTAAAGATACGTGAAAAGTTAGAAAAAAACCTTGTCTGTATATAGATATGTGTTGTACAGACCAAGACGAATGTTTCAATTGTCATTATCACAATTATATCCGCTTGTCGCTGAATGAGACATCACTGAAAGAGAATTATCACAAAATTTGTTCTTACATGAGAATCGCGACGGACGCTAAATGATTGTCAATTCTTATAAAAAATCAAATTACGTAAACAGCATTTACGGAATTATCATTATCGTTTTTGTTTCTGTTAGTATTGATATTTGTAAATTGTATCTGTAAAAAATATATGTATTCAATAATATTTTTCAAACAATGCCTTAAAAGATCTGATTAATCTTCTTGATACTTGAAATTACCCCGTTTCGTGGTGGGTCAGACAGTAGTTTTCTTTAACAGTTGTGTTTTGGTACTGTTGATTGGCTTTTCGTTGTTTTTTTTTTTTTTTTTTTTTGCTATGACGTTGTCAGTTTGTCTTCTACTCATGAGTTTGTATGACTTATAAATAAGTGTTTTTCGCCTCTCTTTTGTCTTCATCTAATAGATTGGCTACACAAATGACAATAAAGTAAAACTAATTTTTTTTTTTTAAGATCGATAAGCAAACAAAAAGTTATTCAGTTTTGTCTGTTGGTAAGAAACAAAAATAAAATCCTTCAATTTCGTTATTAAAACCTTGTATTACAATGTTTAAGGCAGTAGTGAATTTGTTATTTCTGTTTACATTTTTACATACACTTGTATCAGCATATTGAACTCGTTCATAACTAATACCTGCAACAAGTAACGTTCTTTCTACTTTATATGTTACTCAGTTTCACGGTTACAAATTCATGTTTACTTTGTCTTCATTTTTAGTCTTTTTCTTTTCTTAAACGACTTATTTAGCTATGTAGGTGTATTAGTATTGAACGAGCACAGTATAATACGTTCTATCCTTGAACAGATATTATAGCATACCACCCCACATCATTTCAATGATAAAAAGTTATAAAAAAATAATACTTTTTGTTGAATATCCTAACGGACGATCTATACATGGCATAGTATTGCAACAAAATGTCGTGTTACAAGATAACCCACATTAATGTTGCAAAGATAACGATAATACAATAGGGGTTAAATGTTATATTAAACTTATTTCAGAATTATTTCAAATGTTATCACTTTTCATAGGTGATTTATTTTTAACCCCGATTTTAGATCAATAAATGGTGTAAACATAAAGAAGATAACGAGAACATAATAATACATCATGTTCTCATCTGTCATTTAAAGGTTATTACAGATAACCACTATTCAGTTGAATGAAGTATATATTCAACGTCGAGACACCTTAATAAATGTCTATTAGTATAATATATTATTAACGTTCAGTGGTTACTGTTTGTCCTTTGCTCGATTGATTATGAACGTAAATCGCATTTTGATATATGTTCAATGAAATTTTATTTGGGTAAATCATTCCATCAAAGGCATTTCAAAAAATTGCTTAATTATGTTGATAAAGAATATTTCATATAATTTGTTAATTTGTGTACGCGGAACAAAACACCTAACAAGTTATGTCTTCTTCTTGCTTGCCATTACCGAGAACACTAATATTCCTCACTAAAACAAACTCCTAAACTGACTCGTTGTATTTGCTCTTCAATAGTTTATCTTTTTTGAAGGTCCAGTTAAAACAGACAACAGCCCTACAAACGACGAACAGAAAAATATCAATCTACATAACACACCACAATGATTTGAATTAAAGCTACAGTAGTTTTCATATCAAATCTCGTTAATCAATTAGGAAGAGCTTAATCAAGGCATCAAGCAAAAACCCAAGAAATTTCATGGATTCCAAAAGGAGCAAAACCAGGTGCGTCGACAAGGTAAAGTCTCCTGCTATGTATGCATCAGCCGCCATACCAATTCACACTAAGTCAAATGTTCATTACCGGGAATAGGTTAAATCACTGATCAGACATATTATAATCTCGGAAGAGGCAAGTCTAGGTGGCAAGCACAGATTGAGGGATTCGCATGAACCTCAAAACGGAGGAGGCCGAGCAAAAAAGCCATTGTTAGACTGATAAATCGAAATAGAATTGTGTAAAATTATGTTTCAGGTTTTTTTTTGGTTTTTTTTTTATTCCAGACGGGTAAGAGGTTCCTGTTCTACAAATGGTACCCGTTGGGTAATGAATTATAATTAAAAGCGATAGAAGGAAAACCTTACTTATACACTCTTCAAAAACTACAGTACTTACTGTAGTAATTTTGAAGGAAAAATGACAAATTGACTTATTCGTTGAGAAATAAATATACTACATATAGACAGTGGAGGTATTAATATCAAAATAGCAAATGGAATTGGTCTTTTACACCATACCTTTGGCAACAACAAATATGTTACATTTGTCTACCAAACTACAAAAAAACTCATCATTGAAATTTTGTACGCCAGACGAGTGTTTCGTCTACAAAAAACTCATCATTGACGCTCGTATCAAAAAAGTTAAAAAGGACAACTACAGTACGAAGTTGAAGAGCATTGTGTACCCAAAATTCCTTAAAGTTTTGCCAAATACAGCCAAGGTACTCTATTCCTGGGGAAGATCATCCTAGTATTTCGAAAAATTGAAAGTTTTGTAAATAGTTAATTTATAATTATGACCATATCAATGACAATTCATGTCAACACAGAAGGCCACAGACCACAATTAATTCCCCCTATTAGTTCTTTATAACGTTTTGTCGCATTACAAAAAATTAACCTGTTTTTTTTTTGTCAAATCTTTTGTGTGTTTAATGTACAGTACAAGTCCAAAACTATATCCAAGTTTCAGAAAAATTGAACGTTCACATCTTACAAATTTAGCCAATACACATTCATACCCTTATGGACAAGTCAAGAGATGTTCCGAAAACTGTAAATATTACCTTTTTGCACCTGGCCTAATGACTCTTTCCATACCCAAATCAGTTAAAATAAAACATCCAAAAATTTATTTCAGCTCTCTTCTTTCATATCAACCTTATAAAATCTAAGAAATGTATGAGAAAAGGAAAGAAACAAAATAAAGAAAAAATACACTTTAATTAAAGGGAACTATATTTGTGGACAACGAAAAGCAGTATCATTAATTGTGGTCTGGAGCCAGAAGTGCTGACAACTAGGCTGGTGATACCCTCGAGAAGAGAAAAAATCCACCAGAATCGAACCAGTGGTTTTAAAAAAAAGAAAACTGTCATACAACTAGAGTTATTCATTGTTATTTATATTGTGAGTACTTTTGAGACTTTTAGCTGTCTTTATAGATAGTATGTGTATGTTTTATTTGAGATAAAATTGACATTCTAAAACGAGTAACTTTGATCTTAGGCACTAAAATAATGGTTTAATCTACAAAAAATAAACAAAACAGCTCTACCTTTCAAGCAATTAAATAATAACTGTTCAACAGAGAACGAAGGATAAGTTCTTTTTGTCGTAACAACAATCCCGTCCTCAAATTTGACATCATCCTATTAGACTGATCACCGAAATTATACTTACATGAGCTACATAACGGGTGCCACATGTGGAGCAGTGTCATCTTACAGTTTGGTTCATCAGAGGTTACCTTTGTATTTGTCAGATTTTGTGTTGCTCATTCTTTAATTTTCTATGTTGTGTTTTGTAGACTGTTGTTTGTCTTTCCGTTACTTTTCAATTTTTTGCTTTGGCGTTTTGAGTTTATCTTCGACATTTGGTATCTTCCTCTTCTATTTCAAAACAAACGCAACATCGCCGCCGCTAAGGGCATATCACTATTAAATAAATTCTCGTCTTTAACAGAATTCTGTTTTCTCTCGTCTTTGTCTTCTCCAAAATAAAGAATATCTTTTATTTACCGATATTATATAAACAAAAGATATATAATAATGTAGCAAGGTATATTCAGAAATTAGATTACTAAGAAGTATTAACTAGTTGTATTTATTAAATACTGTTCAACGAGGCCGGATTAAGGTACCAGTATTTAATGTATCCAACTAACACTCGTAAATTGTTTCATAAAGTAAGATGCATTAAAACAAAGTTAAAACAATTCATCAATTGTAGCTTTGAACATATTGATCTAAACATTCTGCGTTGCATGTGACCACGCGTCTTTCCTAAGACAGGAAACTCGCCAGTGGTTTTATTAAATATATATTTGACTGGGTTTAACTGTTCTTGTTAAAATGTTTAAATTACTTTAGTTTTCAATTGTTTCAAATTTTCTCACAAATAAATTGGAAATCCAGATTTGTAATATGTCTATTTAAAAATTATTGCAATGATGATATTTAGGTAGCATTCATACGTGCGGACTTTGTTTCATTTGTGATGTTTTCTTTTAAAAAGGAAATATTGGTAAGGTTAACATATTTTAAAATTCTAATCTTATTTTAGAATATGCTCGTTTTTTACTTATTTACTATTAACAATTTATTTTTTCATACCCGCAACGATATACTTTTATTTTGGTTTTGAGTCTTTCGTTTTACGTACTTTTTAAAAACTCTGGTCAAATCGAAGTTAACACAAGATAGGGAACTATATAAAATACATATTAGAACTCAATCAAAGATCTTTGATATGCTATTTAAATTGTAGGTTGATACTTCTAGTTAAAACACTACATTTAAAGAAAAATAGCTATATTTGTATCTATCATACTTTCATGATAAAAGACAAAAATGAAAAAAAAAAATGCGAAACATCAACATTAAAGGGCAATAACTTCAATAAATGGTCGTCTGATGATTTCGAGTATTTTCCTTATTTGTAAAACTTGTCTTGCTGATGATATTTTCTAAGTACAGTTTTAATCTATTTTTCATACTTTTCACGGTAATAAACTCCTATAAGAAGTCGTCTGACAGTTTCGATTAAAAAAGATATCAAGTAGATCGTAACATTCTCAACGATTCTGACTTAGTCAGATTTCTCTTTGCATGGCTGTTTCCAAGATAATGGACAAAACATGCGTTTTCCCCTTATGTTCTATTCTTAGCCGTATCGGCCATGTTGTTAAACAGGCCGAGTTATAGGACACATTTTGTAAACTCGATACTAGTTTAGTTACACTTCGCCCAGCAGTTTCAGAGAAGAGTTTTGTAAAATTAAATGGACGACGGAAGACTACGTCGGACGACTGACGACGGACGACGACGGACGACAAATGGTGAGAAATGTTCACTAAGCCCTGTGAGAGGTCCACAAAACCTGACAAAAAAAAATAGACGCTCGACTATATCAACCAAAGGAACGAACAGAAAACCACTATCATATTTCTGCTGTACTTGGTATAGGCTAAAGTCAGCTAATATTCTGTATGTTAAGCTTTTACGATGTGTGTCAGATATTTTCAAATATTTTCTCTGTAACCTTTTTCAAAGGTATTTTATTTTCCACAGAACTTCTTTTATCGAAGTTCGAAAAACGTTCTCAATTTTAGCCTTGTTTTCAACTATTTAAATTGTCCGAAAATTCACACAGACATCATGAATACAAGATATCACCATAAGATGAATATTTCAAAATGAACAAAGACATATTTACATATTTCCACATAATGCAAAACGTAGTGCAACAAGAGGTCAATATTACGCCTGTTCTGTAGTCGACTGAGTAATTTAAAATTCAAGGTTTATTTTTAGATAGACTTTACTTGTTTACTATTGTATTACGTACGATTAAATATTAATACAAATATATTATTCTAAACAATTGTTTATTGTCGTTTCTTTTTCGAAGTTTGCAATGTGTGGTTAGTTGATATCGACAACGAAAGAAATGATTTTCACATTCTCATAGCTTATAAAAAGAAAGGTGTCATCACTTATATGTTGTCTTGTGTACATTTTCAAAGAGAAAAGATAACAAAAATAAAGTTCTCATAGAGATATTCATAACAACAGTCAGAATGATTTGTTAGAAATGACCAAATGCTATTTATAGTTGCAACAACATCAAATCATACACATTTCATGTATATGTTAGAAATAGTAAACACGTTACAAACAATAATATTTGATAGATGATCACATGAGTCTACATGGTCTAGAAATCCTACACAGGTATGTATGTTAGTCCGGTCTCTTATCAACGGCGGTTCCTCAAGTTCTGACGTCACGTTTTGAAATCAAGTTCCAACGAATCGCCTAAGTAAGTAATGAACGAAAATGGGTGAATAACCAAAACAACCACCAACAACAGATTATACATGTTATATTGGCTTTTATATTCTGCGTGAAAAACGTTTCTCTACTCGATCGTCTTATTCCTTTAACATTCATATGAAAGAGAATTACACGGTCAATGTTATTTGACTGCGCAAATATCACAGTTGCAGTAAAAATGTGAATTCACAGATCTGAATTTTAAACTATGTATATTCTTTAAGTGCCTATCCCAAGACAGGAGCCTGCAGTTGAGTGGTTGCGTTGGTTCATGTCTGCCATATTTGCTGTTCGTAAATTATTCTGTTATGAATACGGCCGCTGGTTTTCTCAGTTAATTTCTTTCATATGTTTCATGTCGGGGCCTTATTGACTACTATATGGTATGGATTTTTCTCATTTTTGAAGGCTGTACGTTTTGCTATAATTGCTTTCATCCATTTTATTTGAACTTTGGTGGATAGTTGTCTCATTGGCAATCATATCTTATCTCCTTTCTTTTATATATATAACTATATTATTTTTTTTCTCTCGGTCAAAACCCAAGAATACTTGAACTAATAGTTACACTAATCTTTGTAAACACATGTACGTTACAAACTTAGATTTTATTAAATCGTATTTATGTTTACTAACTACTTACTTATATTTAGTTTAAATCTTAAATATCACAACAATTGTCAAAACATATGGTGATTGTTTTTTAAGATAGATTCTCCTGATAGAACAATAACTATGGGCGGTTGGTTTCGTGTATCCATCTACCTATATGTATTGACTTATCTAATACATTCTCATGTACGCAAGTGTTATTTTGGGGTTATGATTACATAGTTTTTAAAATCCACGCAATTGGATAACAAGGTTTATTTCAGTTATATACCCGAGAGTGTGTGTTTGATACATATAATATTATAAAGTATATATCGGCCTAAAATACATTTAAGATAGTTTCTATTTGTAGTAGATTGCAAAGTTTTAGGACTAATTTCATTGAAACAACGTGACAATGCAGTCTTTGCAGTTTCTGGTATATTGATTTTTTTTATCTAAAAGATCAATTGTGGGTTTTTGTATTGCTGTACCTTAACATTTGAATGTATACTGTGGAATAGTCATAAAACAAATCTCAACTTTAAATATATATATATGTAGGGACAATTTTGAATATGTCCCATAGAAACAAATGTACTTTTTATAATAGTGAACTGACACTTTAGTTATTATTACAACTTTACTTTATCAACTTTTAACAAACACAAATATATTTTTTTCACAGAATTAATTAAATGCTGTTTATGCTGTTACAGATCGAAGTTCGCGATGTAAACACAATCATTCAATTGTTCGGTAACGCAATAAAAAGACAATATTTTCCAAGTGAAATTAACCCTATTTATAAGGATGAGGTATATCTGTAATGGCATATTCGTATTGAATCAGAATCCAATTATAGCAAGCTTATGATACAAGTGTGTTCGTTCGTAATGACCCATCACAGTGCACATGATTGCCTTCAACTATGTTGTATTGGTATTTTACCTTTTACTTATTTTTATTATTCAGCTGAACAGATTTGATTTACCAAATTTTGCATTGTAAAAATGATACAAACCACATAAATCAGTTCATTGGCATAATATTATTTGAAAATAGCAGTATAATGGATAAGAGAAACAATGTTTTTAATTCTCCTGCTTTGAGGTATAAATGACTTTTGAACAGCGGTATACTACTGTTGCCTTTGTTTAGATTTACATGATTAATCAACCAATTAAATATTACATACGTTTATATGAAGGATATAAAGTAAAACCAATTGAGTTGATTGCTTGATGGTGGATCATTCTAAACTGCTTATTTTAACTTATAATAGCAAGATTAACAGTATTGATGAATGACAAAATACTTGCAGATAGTCCTCTATTTACCAGTTTGTATAACTTTTGAGAAAAATTGTCCGGAGCCAGCAGAGAGATATCTGAGAGCAAGTGCATTTTGCAATAAGTCTTCAATATCAACATATTCATGTCTGTATGACGAAAATAAACGGGAAATAGTGGAAACGTGCACGAGAAAAGCAGATATTGCCCCGCCAGGTATGAGGCTCTTCTTTTCCTATTCACATTTCTTATGTTTCTAATTAGCGTTATATTTGAATTAGAAAGTAAATGATAAAAGATGAATTGGTCCCTTTTTAAAACTTTGAAATACGGTAAGCTGTTAGTTTTCATTTCGATATGCATTGTATATGTGTAATAACCAGACGTACCAAGGAATGTATTCTTCCGAAACTAAGTAATTGTAGTCGCCGGTTCCAAAATTATTAATAAAGTTTCCCTTGCTTATAATCTACATGTTAAAGTGTCTCGATCAGTGTGAGAAAAATAGTTCTCATCTCTAGAGAAAACTTTCTTCTCAGCAAATGATTGGTCGAAATTTAATTATGACGTCAAATTTTGTTGATTTCTTCTGAATTTCCTATTGTGACGTCATGAAATAAGGCGACCATGCCTGATGACGTCACATATAAAGGACACAACTTTCTGCAAATTTTTGAAAAGAATGGATAAACTTTGTTTCTATTTTGTCTAGAAATCATTAGAGAAACAGATTTCATCACTATAACTCGTCAATAATGATATCTCTCTACTCGCAACAGTTAAATTTTAATTATCAAAAAAGCTCGGCAAGCTCTTTAAATATTAAAATTCAACTGTCTCGAGTGGATAAATATCGTAACGCACTTGATGCAGTGGTGGATTCTATATTTCTTACTTTAATTGTTTGATTTGTTGGTGTTTAACGCCGCTTTCAGCACAATTGTGATATTTCGTGGCGGTCTGTTTTTCTTGGTGGAGGAAGTCGGAGTGCTTAAAGAGAACGACCAACCTTCGGTAAGAAAACTTACATTCATAGTCAATTAAAATTGGAGTCGAGCACACCTTCCATGTGCGGGATTCGAACTCACAACCTCAGTTTTGATATGTTAGTGATTTGTTTACTTTAATATCAAGCACAAAACAATATCGAAATAAATGTAAGATGTAAACTTTGAAACTGTATTTGATATCTTACAACATATAATATTAATAATCAATAATATTTTTAGAGCAATTGACCATCATAAAAATAAATTTGACTTTTAAGATTAGAATATAAAAACTAATAGTTCCTTTGAGTTATTGTTTATTAATTTCAAGTTGTGTCTAGAAGGTTATACTGACAATTTACCCTTGAAAAACAGGTGTACTTTATTTTTTTTAAAACAGAACCGATTGCAGGAATAATTCGAACAAACTAAAACAATCCAAGAATTTAATTAACGCCTCCTCACTCATTAAACGAAAATAAAAGGTTAACAACAACATTGCATTGATTTTAAGTATACAAAGTCCCATACGTAATATTGATCTCATATCAAGCCATTTTCAACTGATATGTACAGTTTGTTGTTCTTATGTTCTTTTCAACACTCTACTGGGGAGGAGGAGTGTACGGCGCTAACAAACATGTTACCAAAGTTGATTTTATATTGAAGTACAAACAACCGACAAGAACATCTTACCTACAAATTTATCAAACTATTTTGTCGATGGAAACTCAACCATATGATTTGGTGTTCAGTGGTAAAGATTATTTATCTTCGTATTCATTTATAACAAAATATACCGAATCGCATGCAAAACCAAACGATAAGCCTGGTATCTTTCATGATTTTTTCTATGAACGCGTATTTTAATAAATTTGCTTGATTGACGGATATTTTTGAATGGTCTATTTATCATATAAGTTCAACGTAGCAATAGAAGGGCTGATTTTTTATTTGCATATGTTGTTGACTTTATAGTCTTAAGACGCTGCATTATGTGCAGCTTAGTTTTGGTGATGCATGTTTTGCTCTCATCGACTGGTCGATGAGCGAATGTAATCTGTATCGTCCTGTTTCTGTATATTTGATCCTTGGCATGGTATTTGCACTATAATCGTCTTACTTGGTAAAATATTTCAGGTAATAAATTTGTTTTGAGAGGACTGTTGGATTATACAGCATGTTCAACCAGTCGATTCCAGCCAATCCACTTGTGGTCAAATGTTAGCAGTCAGTGTATTTTTAAGAAGTCACAATGTGTTGGAGAAGGAGCATTTCTGTATAAGAACGATACAACTGAATTCGACAGGTCCTGTCGATGTGATTATACCAATGGATATGCTTTCATTACCAAACCAAAACAGCCATGTTTTTGCATTCCTTCCGAGGAAGAATGCAGTTGCTACAAAAAATACTGTCCGAAGAATACAATTTTGACACCAGGTAAGACGTTGTAAAAATTCCAGTATGTCTCTAGTAATTTGTTGGACCTCTAGTATGATACATAATCTCAAATATAATTTCAAGTATATGATGGGCCCTTTACATATGACGATACCATGATATTATAATTGTCAGTTGTAATATTCAAGCAGCCTCAAAAATATTTGAAATACATAAATCTTAGACTTTAATTCTACATTTTTGTCGTTTTCTTGAAATACTTGCTTTATCCTGATTCAAAAGATACGATTTATAACTTAAAATATATTAAATAAATACTATAACATTAGATTATCGCATAATTTACATGTCATTGGACAAAAACCTGAATTAGAAAAACATTTGTTCTACCATATTACAAAATACGTTAAATAACAATAAAGGTATTGATGAGTAATTAAAGAAACAAACAAACAAATACAAAAACGAGGCCGTGATACTTTATGCTAGAAATCGTGTTATGGTTCCTTATACCACGAATCAAAGCATAATTAAAATCATTCAGGTTTGGGTTTGAATTTTGAATTTACGTTTCTTTTTTTTTAATGTTTTATTTTCACAGCCAGATATATTTTATAGCACATCAATAGTGTAAATGTTATAATATATGCAGCTGTTGCTTTCAGATTATAATTGTGCATCAGAAGATGAGTTAAAGAGGAAAGAAGTATATTCATGTCCAATCATTGTACATTACAGGTAGACATTGCATGAATTGTAGTATAGAATATATAATCATTAATTGGCGATATTTGTGAACAAACAAACGATGCAATTACCAAGAACACATCACGTCATTTGGATTCATTTTTATTTAATGGTTTTCTTGTAAGAATCCAATGAGTATAAGGAAATCACAATAGGGGAGACTAACACAACTTGTAAATATATACTCAATATATAGACTCTGGTTGAATATTTCACACGGAAAGGAAGTTTATAATTTGAAATTGTTATTGTTGTCGTAAAGTTTAGTAATCTATCGTCACTTACTGTAAATTTCTAGATGTAAGTCCATATGTGAAGCAGATTGAGTTTTGTATTATTTGTTTGTAGTCAGTAATATAGTCGTGAATTACAGTCCCCAAAGTTTAGTTGTTGTTTGAATATCTTCTAAACACCAGATGGTAAAGCTAAAATATAGTTTTAGCTAGTCATGAACACTCAAATATAACAATTTCCCCCTATTGATAAAGAGCTGAAGAGGTGAGAAATTAACCTCTGTTTATTCTTTCTAATGAAAAGAGTATAACATGACCTGTTGTGCTCCATTTCAAACATAATTCAAATTGCAATGCATTTAAAGAGTTACAAAAAAAAAAAACGACTGCCAAGCAGGAGTTGTCTTTTTTGTTAGGCGTTAATATTTTTGATTTGCCTGGCCCTACGATCGAATCACGCGTTCATGCTCAAACGTGTTTATTTATTGAAGTGTTGCGTCTTTTCTTTTAGATTATATACCGAAAGTATTACGATTAATGGAAACCGCTTAATTGTTAAAGAGCTGACGACCGGTAAGTTTTAGAAATATATTTATTATATATGTTGAACACACGTTTACAAAGTATTAATGCTTTTTCATATATAGCATTTATCCATCATCGTTCTTGTCAATTGTTTGTATTTTTTTTTTTATTTTTTTTTTTTGCCATTTTTTTTTTTTTTGCCATTTTTTTTTGGTTTTTGGTTTTTCTATTTTGATATTTTTTAGATAAGTCTGCAGATCTTGTTTTATACTATTTTGAAGATTTTAATCACCACTTTCTTGAGCCGATATTCTACTTTTATGTACCAGCATTTGGATTTTGGATTGTAGAAATAATAGTAATTCTTTTTATCAAAAATGTTATGATATTAATAATTCTCTGAATATTTTACTTTTGACAGTGGATAAACCTATTTTATATTTCTTAACAGAAAACAAAACAAATTGATGTATTTGACATGTTTAAAAAAGAATTTTGTCAGCTTTAGGAAATAACGGAATATAAACAACTAAAAATGTGACAACATCACTGAATTAGTTGCAGAAAAAATAAATGAATGTTCCAAAATTTAAATCAAATAAAGATATTCCTTGGTCATTTTGTAAATGCTTATTATACATAATTCAGTAAATCTATTGTTTTTTTAATTTTTTAATTTTTTAAATTATTTTTTGAATTTTGATAAACCGACTCAAAATATATGATACATACATGTTCCTACTTATAATTTGTAACAAAAAACTAGAATACGATATTTATTAACTAAACGTTTACGTGAATTGTATAATGTGTGTAAAAACAGTTTGGTTTGAAAAAATCAATTGCAATTTGGTCATAATTTTGAGAAAATTAAACGCAATAGGTGGAAAGCAACACTAACAGTCAAGTCACGGTAACTAAAAATTTGTGGTCCCGTTTGGTCATATAGTTCTTCAAGTTTTATAAATGATAATATATTTGTATTTTTAAGTTTGGAGGTTATAGCATTCTTATTAAGGCAAATCCAAAATGGCGCTTCGGACGCACCGAATCGTAAAATGTATGCTAATAAGTCTTCAGACATGTAACTTGATCAGTAAGAACGGAGTGACCTTTGAACCGTATGTTTACCTCTATTGCAAAGTTTATCAGTGTAAATGTAACTTTGGAATAGTTCGTTTAAGAATTTGTTGTAAGATAACTGTTTCATGTTTAACGGTCAATGTAATGTCAATTGTCATGACAATATATATTCTATATTTATTTAGAATACATGGAATACTCGTTCAGGTTGATTTCTTTTGTGCTGACAGCAATAGGTACAGTATTAATAGTTCAAGGTATGTCCAATGTACAAACCAAATATCACAGTCCATTGATGTTTAAATGTAGATCATGTATTTAAAGGAATTGTCAACAATCTAAATTAATAGAATAATTTTAATACTTCTTGTACTTGTGGTTGTAAATTTACCTTTTATCAAATTCTAACGGTACTAAAGACAAAAGATCCCTCATTCAAAATGTACCTATGACTATTATGACTATTGTTTGTAAGCTGGTTTTAATTATTTGCAATCTAAAAAAAAGTATTTCAAGGCTGTTGCTTACGAACATAACTTATGGTTTTTGTTTTATATACATAATAAAGATAGTTTTGATAATTTTTTTTTCTTTTTAAATCAATATCTGTTTGATTTTAA
The DNA here is from genome assembly GCF_021869535.1 of Mytilus californianus. Taxonomy (NCBI): domain Eukaryota; kingdom Metazoa; phylum Mollusca; class Bivalvia; order Mytilida; family Mytilidae; genus Mytilus; species Mytilus californianus. The sequence goes on from NW_026262712.1 coordinate 42,011,884, forward strand.
AATTTCTCTGTGTACCATGAAAATTGTAGTTTAACATATGAATAAAAAGTAAAATAACAAAAACTCCAAAGGAAATTCAAAACGGAAAGTCCTTTATAAAATGGCAAAATCAAAAGCTCAAACACATCTAACGAATGAAAAACAACTGTCATATTCCTGACATAGTACATGCATTTCCTTATGTAGAAAATGGAGGATAAAACCTTGTTTTATAACTAGCTCAACCACTCACTTGTATGACAGTCGCATTGAATTCCATTATATTGACAACAATGTGTGAGCAAAACAAACAGTCATAATAGGTAAGAACGTCAAAAATAGGGGTACAGCAGTCAAAATTGTTATATAATCTTAATCAATATAAAAACTAATAACTGTTTCAACAAAGAAGCACAAAATGGTATATAGACAAAGTACATTAGCGAAAATGAAAGACAAGAATGCAAAATTGACCATAGCACAATAACAAAATGGTGGGATGTATAAGTACCGAGCCACGTCACGAGTATAATAAAATAAAATGACTAAACAGTAAAGGTTAAAAATATACATGGACAAAAAAGAGAAACTTCAACACGTAATTAAGGTGGATCATCGGTATATATTTCCTCAGAGAGAATTTTCTTATACTTTGCCAAAATGAAGATTTTACAATGCTTTTTTTCAAAAATATAATAAAAAGTATGGGTCACCGTGCTATTTTCCAAGCTACAAGTCGTGCTAAATTGCCACAATTTGCATAGATTTTTCATGAAAAAAACGCATTTTTGTGAATAAAAATAAATCTATAAGATAAAATTTTAAAATAAAATATGAGAAGATAGGTTTTATAATATGCTTTAAGAAAATAAAAAGAAAAAATAGTGTCACCGAACTTGTTTTCTTGCTACAAGAAGAAAATGAAAATTTCACTATCATTCCAGTATAAAATGTGTCTATCAAAGTTAACTTACCTTAAATGGCTGAGTTGAAAAATTTATTATAAAAACACAAATATTTGGTATTTTATTAAACATTTAGGATTATGCATTAAATCACTTACTGTTCTTTATACAAATAAACATTCTTTCAAATAAATTGTAAATCTGTCGCAAAATTTGCAGATTTAGGCAAAGAACTAGACCGATTGTGTACTGTAATTGTACAATCCAAGATGGCGGTATACAGTGAATCTACCTTTCGATGATAAACAACATCAGTACCTAGAATTTATATTTCAAGACCATCATGTATTATTTGTGAAGTTGATACGGAATATTTATCAACAAGGTCTTGGTATATTCCAATAAACTGGTTTTTTTTAGAAGAGGACAAGACTTTCTTTGACATAACGTTGGCCCATTAATAAAAGTTTATTTCATATTCAGTATTAACACACTTTTAATTTTTTTTCAGGATTTCTAGTATTACTTTGCTATAAAGGAAATGGTAAGCTGAGAAATAAAAAAAAAAATAGTTTATTAGGTTATGTTTCATGCGAATTAGCAAACACTTGAACGATAACTTTGTCAGATTAAACATGATCTCATACCCGTTTTTAAAATGACCTCATGTAAATATTTTCATCACATATGATAACAGACGTATTTTTCTCTGAAGTTCGTCTCGTCATGCCATACATTGATCAGAGTTTTCATTTTGAAATTGGTTTGGAATCCACAATGAGGTTTTGTATTAATTTATTTTTATAAAAGGCTCTTGTAACAATATGTAAGAAACTTTTGAAAACAAATTTTGTGATGGAAAAATAAAAGCTAAATTTGTAATGTACTTTAGAATTCTCCAAGAAAAGGAAGATTTGAAAGCTAACCTGTCATAACTGAGTATGATCGACTGACACTCGTCGTCATTTCTTAAATGTGCATCATTAAAAACAATACACAACAGGTTTACATAGGCTTGTCTGTTGCCCAATCCAATTCAATGTATTTGAATAAAATACAGCTTAAACACAATACTATAAAACCATAGTAGCCTACAGTATTTGTTTTGGTGATAAACATTTGTATTACACCCCTCAGAAATCTCCTTTTGTTTTTACTTTTGCGTTTATATGTATGAAATGTTATCTCAGGTGGATTAGTATTATTCATAGGGAAAATAAATAGATTTGCCGTTGCCTGACAGATGCATAAAAGATTCTTACTTTCCTCGATACTAGTGATACACTTATTATATAATTTGCTTTGTTCTTATTAGAATTTCGTATTCATATTCACTTTCTTATTAGAACAAAGATTCCCAGAGATTCAGATGGAACTCTCAGACACTGGATATTGTATAAACACTGACAATCATCAAAATATGGAGTTTGTTAGTGAGTTGAACGATATAATGAAAAGTGAGCCGTACAGTGGTTCCTGTGAAGGTAATTGAATTTATTAAGATATGTATTTATTGACTAGATTTTATTAGACATTCTATAAAATAACTTGTGTATGTGAAAAGTCAATAACATATAAGAATAAGGAGATGTGGTATGATTGCCAATTAGACAATTTTCAACTAGAATTTAAATGACGAATAGAAAAGCAAAAAAAGGTCACCGTAAGGCCTTCACCCTTCCGAAAAAGTCATACCGTATAGTCAACAGTAAAAAGCTCTTGGATAGAAAAAGTGACAAAATTCAAATGAGAAAACTAACGGCTTATTTTTAACAATACAATTTTCGGAAAACAAATACAACAGACATGAACCAAAGACAACCAAAGATTTACAAGCTCCTGACTTAGGACTGGCATATGAATAATTTGTGTGTTCGAAACTTTGATCTATCCTGGAACAGTGGTGTTACAGCTGCAAGTGGCTTAACTCAATAAATCGATTCGAAAAACAAATAAACCATCTAATATAAAAACAATAGACACGAAGCATCGATATAAGATTACTCGTAGTTACTGGAAATTAGTTCAAAACCAATTACATTATTCCATCCATCCATCCATCCATACACATACATACATACATCCATACATCCATCCATCCATCCATACATACATAAATTTTGACTTGGATGGAGAGTTGTCTCATTGGCACTCATACCACATCGTCTTATACATACATACATACATACATACATACATACATACATACATACATACATACATACATCCATACATACATGACATACATACATACCTACATCCATACATCCATACATCCATACATACATACATACATACATACATACATAATATTACATCAACATATTATTGTTCAGATTTGTACAAAGATGATGCTAGGAACTGCAAAATATGTGGAGACAACTTTAGTACTGAATATGTGATTGGTGACCTACAAAAAGAAGTACAGGACACTTTACGCGTGGTGCAACTTGGAATAGAAAAGGAGGCAGAATATGGTAATGCAACATCTAATTGCACTCCTATTTGAAACAAGCAATTTAGACTTTGCATTTATACTTGAATTTCAAACTTTTGGTTGTTAGTGTTCCTGTTGAAAGTAAATCCAGAAAAGCGCTACGTATCCATCAAATTTGTAAAGTGTTATTTTCATTAACGAGCACGGGATGATTCCGCTGCTGCTTGTCGCAAACGCTATCATGAGCTAAGTAAACAATGCTTCGGTTCTGACAAGACTGATAACTCAATTTTCTTAATTTTTTTGTTAATAGTTTAGGAATTTTCGAATAAACAACGGTTCAAATTCGTTCAAGCAAAGTTGATTTAGCAAATAGATTTGACATATCCAAGTGCTAATACATCATGTGATTTAATTGTTGGGTTTTAAGCATATCTAATGTTTACGAAAGTGTTTCTGATAAACGACATTGTCTTTCGTTTTTGCTAATGTGCTTTGTCCATATGTCTTTTTGTTTGTCTTTGTTTGCATATTTGCTTGTTTTTGTAGTCATTAAGATTAAAACACAATGTTGACTGCTGTACCCCTATTTTTGACATTTTTACCTATTATGTCTGTTTGTTTTGTTCACACATCGTTGTCAATATAATGGAATGTTATGCGACTGTCATACAAGTGAGAGGTTTAGCTCTAGTAGCTAGCTATAAAACCAGGTTTAATCCACCATTTTCTACATAAAAAATGCCTGTACCAAGTCAGGAATATGACAGTTGTTATCCATTCGTTTGATGTGTTTAAGCTTTTGATTTTGCCATTTTCTTAGGGACTTTCCGTTTAGAATTTTCCTCGGAGTTAGGTATTTTTGTTATTTTACTTTTTGATAGGAATTATTCACATTTTCAAAAATGTTGATATTCAATTTCCGTAAAAGTTTTAATCAATTATGACAAAATATACAACAGAATTTATTTTTGAAGTTCATTCAGTCTATTTGTTTACTATTTGAATAAGTTATGTGATGATTGGTATATAATTCTTCAAAGTAGAAAAATACAAAATGTATCGAAAATAAACTAGCAACGCCATGGCACGAAAAACAAAGCCGAAAAATATAAACAACAGTACACAAAATATAGCAAAGAAACTAAAGACTTAGCATCACGACCCCCATGTGCTCCGAAAGAATATTCTGCTCAACATGTTGCACCCGTCGTGTTGCTCATGTAATTATAAATTTTGCGATAAGTCTAATCACTTAGGTCATATTGGGAAGAAGAGGACGGGATTGTGGTTATGACCATTGGAACATATTCGTCGTCATCTGTGAAATATATATTCCATAACCTTCAAGGAAATTGTGATAGCGTCCGTAAAATTTAAGAAGGGATGATTTTAACTTCACCATTTGGAACTCTTTGTTTAATAGCTTCCCTGTGAGCAGCAACCTTCTGTAAAAAAATCATGATAGGAAATACAAGCCTTGTATAATCGTATAAACTAGGAGATTTATACTCCATATGCAGGCGCTACTGGTATGTTGCTGAATAAAAATGGAAAGTTCACAATTGGGAAGCTGAAATCATCTCTTTGTTGTAAAGCTTTTTTTTTAAACCGACCCTAATTGTCAATTTCCAGATGTGAGTCAAGATATGAGGCAGGCTTAAATGTTGTTAACCAAATGTTGAGTGGCTGTAAAGTTTAATGTGTGAAATGAATAAATAGAAACATGAAGAGATATATAATTGTATGCGAACATAGAAACAATGCCTCATTCATGCATTGTTGAAATAAGTTAATACATACATAGACAAAGTAAATTAATTTTCTTATAATTAAGAAAAAGCAAATATTTTTGTAACATTCAATAATTCCTTGTCCGCATTTAAAACGATTGTTACATACTTGTTGACCGCTACCTTAGTGTTATTAATACAAAGACTCACATACTTTAGCGATAATTCCTTGCATGATTGGTATCATATAACTATAAAAATTTCAAATTATAGAAAGGTTAAGGTATACTTCTTGCGAATATCCCAATTTATGTAATACAAAGTGTTATATATAAAAAGTAATTTACTTCGCTTTTACACTAACATGACTAACGAATAACAAAATATTGTAAAAATTATTTATTCGATATGCTTTTGTTAGAACAAAGATTACTACAGAGCAAAGAAGAAACCTCAGAAACGATATATTTCACCAATACTCAATGTAATCAAATTATGGAGACTGTCCCAGAAGTAGAAGATTTGAAGGAAGAAAAATTGTTCAGTTCTTCATGCCAAGATGATCAAAGTAATCGTTATAAGTTGGGGACAGTCTGTAATCTAAAACCATTAACATGACTGTATATTAAGACATACGTTGATAATATTCCTGTCTTATATCAAATTGGATGTGGTATGATAGCCAATGAGACAACTCTTGGTCAGACTAAATAATATAGAAGTAAGCAACTGTTGTTCACCGTACGACCTTTAACAATGATAAGAACAACAGACCGCATAGCAAGCTATAAACGGCTACGATATGACAAAATTTTTAATGTAAAACAATTCAAATATCAACCATTGAAGTACATGCTCCAAAGTGTTCGAAATGCGGGGGAACAGTTCAGTAGTGACTGCAAGCAAAATATCTGAACATTATTTAGGACCCGTTGATATATCAAGATATTTAAAACGAGGCTAAGACAACTACCGTATACATGTGTACGATAGACCCGTGTTTCTTCATTATACGACTCACCAGTAAAGCTGGAATTGCAATCAAATACGATGCTAACAAGCATTGAAAACCAAAATCACTTCAAATCATTAATTTCTCTGAATAATGATTCAAAATATACTGAATCTTATTCAAGGGTGTTTGCAATATGCATTTGTTGTATTTTAAAACGCTGAAATATTTCACAAAAAATGTCAATGAAATTTTGTTATTTGTAAATCAGTTAAAATAACTTTGCCTCAAAAATGATTGTCTATAACAACGAAGATAGAGTATTATAACAGTTATACCGTCATGCATACATACCTTTAAAATATTAAAGCTAACACTGTCATCAAAATGATAGATATTTCCAAATTATACATAAGGATATCAAGGAATCAAAATTATCTTAATGACAACAAAACAAGATTCGCTTTTTTTGTGTTTAAACAAGGTTTATCACAGATCCGATCCGATATATCAGAAACGAGAGATGACATGAATGCTAAGCTAGCTTCAACTATGGAAAATGTTCTAAAATTTGATGACTTAATGGAAACGCAGAAGTACAGTTGTGCATGTCAAGGTATTAAAATTATTTTTAAAAATGAAATCCAAAAATTATTATTTGTGTAGATTTTTTACATGCTATTGCTGATTATTTCCAGTTTTTGTATGCATTGGATTCGATTTATTTCTTGTGTTTACAAAAGACAAGTATTTTATGCATGTTCAGGACAAGAACAAATAATCAACAAGATATACAATAGGTAGGTCCTGTTATAGACGGTGTCTGGGAGGAAAGTTGGGGATATTTGATTGTCATTAGAAAAATGAGAACATATTGGGTAGGGACACATATATTGCCTTCAAAGGGCCACCTACGGATCCATAAGAGTTGTTGAAATGCACCCTCTCTTTACCCTTCTGACAACATGTGGCTTCGTACTTATACATCCCGCACAGTCAAACAAACGCATAGCTTTGGCATGAGCTTTACTGCCGGTTGGAAGAATACCATAATGACCATATTTCTATTTCCGACTCCAAAACTCTTGATACTTTGGCATGTGGGTTTTACAGTACATACATAGCATCAAGCATATATACATATATTCATGCAATCAAACATACTGTTGGGTGCAGACCATGCATTAGATAAACTAAACGGACGTTAACACCAAATGCACATTTCTATTGTTTACTTGAATTTTGTTTGCATTTAATAGTAAACGCGTGTTTTCTAGTATCAGGTTAACGCGGTTAAAACGGAAATCTATAATGTCTACGCATGTTTACTTTGTGTCTGTTAGGTCAATAGTTAACAGGCGTAAACTACAAAAAATTCGCATTTTTTTTGTTTGTGTGCACTTGAAAGCAAATGCATGTTTACTTTTTGAGTTAACTATTTGTGTAAATTATAAATTAACTAAATTTGTTAATTTCTGTATTTTGTTAAAGTGAAACTTAACTTAGATACTAGCGTATTAACCAATTACAGTTCAAAAGATGTTCTCCAAAGAGAGACGAAAGATACCAAAGGGACATTCAAACTCATAAGTCGAAAACAAACTTACAACACCGTGGCAAAAAAAACGACAAAACGACAAACAACAATATACAAAACACAATATAGAAAACTAAAGACTGAGCAACACGAACCTCACCTCAAAACTGTACGTGTACATGAACACAAAATGTTGTATACATCATCAGGATTATGCGATCAACATTTTTAACGGCGGATTAAACTGGTTTATGATTCAAGAAATATCAGTTTTCGGACCATGTGATCATTTAACTCAATTCGTAGCACATTGTTTATTCATCTTAAAAGGTAGTTATTAATCCATTTTGTTAATTATGTACGGTTCGTAATTTGTAAAACGTGCGTTTACATTTAAAATTACGGAAGACGCGCCTTTTTCGCGTTAACATGAAGGTGAACGTGAAAATAAACGCCCAGTTACTTTTTCTGATTACAAAATGTTTAGAGTGAATGCAGCGTTGACATTGCCTTTTCACGTGCACGTTAGTGAACGTTGCATTAACTTATGCCGCCCGTTTTAACATGTAATGCTTGGTCTGCACCCAACTGTATTTATATTCATACAGTTTATTGTGAAATGTTATATGAAGTTATCTATTACAGATTTGCATAAACTTCAAGTCAGAGCTTGGAAACAACATAACGCAAGTTTTGGAAGCAAAGCTGTGATTTGCGACGTTCTAAAACAGATTCAAGACTCATCATGTGTGGCACTAGTAGGCACAGAAAAAGTAAATGGTATTTTACATCACATTGCACTAGAATTTGTAAGGAAAAATGAACACTTTGTGATCATACCATGTCAAACTCCTGTTGAAATAGTACAACACTATGAACTTGATACATGTAGGCATCACATGTTTATTTTGGAAGATGCCTGTGGTTGCGAATTTCCCTTACAACAGTCAGTTAAAGATTTGATAGACAATGACACACTTTTCAGATACATGTTACAAGAGAGAAAAACGAAAATCTTGATATCTTTTACTCCTGGTGTGTTCTGGAACATGAATTTTCATAACAGTGAATTATTCTTTAGTAACCACATTAAACTATTGTCCACTGAAATTTGAAAATGCATCAAGAAAAACAATTGGACGACTTGTTTGTGTGAAATGAGTATGACAGTTATTCGATTGCGATTGTACATGTCGATGACTTTATAATGAACGTAAAGTTTAGTTGGTAGCAAATAAAGTTCAAAATAATTGTGAAAACAATCAAGTTATACCAGCGTACGAAAATTGTCTAATGATTATGTATCAAAATACTACGATCAATTGATAATATCGATGATCCAAGATGTTAAACTTCTGCTTTTACTTCTTTCGCACACACAAAAATTTCTTGTTTCTTTTTAACTGTTAAATGTTGAAATAATCGTGTTAAAATGTATGCAAGATGTTGTTGCGGTAAATGAATAAATACAAAGTAACGAAATTTGAAACGATTACTTAAGAAGCAGATATTTGTGTAATTTGTTGAAGAACATGATAATTCTTGAATTTCGGATTGCTAGTTTTGTGTAAGGGGTTCGTGTTGCTCTTGCTTTAGTTTTCAGTTTTGTACTTGTTAATTTTCAATGTCTGTGTGGTCTCTACCGGTAACGGTTTTGTCTAGTCTTTGCTTCGGAAAATATGTTTCAAATACAAAATTTTACAATCGGTTAAATTTAAGGATTTGAAAATTTACCTGACCGATTGTATTAGGATTTTGTGTCTTAGGATAAGAGTCTCTTTCCAGTCTGCTAATGTTGGACGCCTCATGATTTTATATGATATATAAACAACGTATTTCATAGACATTGCTCAACGTGTGCTCATTGTAAGCAGTTCTGCCAAACCTTGCGGACATAAATATCACCCGAGTTAGGGATTTGGTTCGTGTTGTTCAGTCTTATGTTTGTTCTGCGTTGCGTCTTGCAGACTTGTGTCTTTTTATCGTGTTTCGCCTTTTCCTATAACATTGTCAGTTAGTTATCTACTTATGAGTTTGCATGTGTTCTGTGACTTTTTCGTTAAGAAACAGGCTGAAAGCGGAAAATTGATATTTTGAAATGCAAGTATGTCTAAAGACAAAGTCATTACTACAATAACTGGACATAATATAATGTTCTCATTTATTATACCATGTTTGATGTGTATGAGCTTTTTATTATGCCATTTGATAAGGGACTTTCCGTTTGGAAATTTCCTTGGAGTTCGGTATTTTTCTCATTAGAATTTTAAATGTTATGTAGAGCTCATGTCCATTTTGTTAAGTTTTTCTATAGAAATGTCAAAGACTTTACCGTTCTGTTAAGGATTTTTATTTCGAAAACAAAATAACGGAAGCGATTATTTATTTCATCAAGGATACCTATCATATAAGGTACTAAAATTTCCAATATGGATAGTGTGTCGGATAATAAATAGACAGCTGTGCGTGTTTATCACAAAGCAAGAACACGTTTGACGAAAGTTTATTTTTTATCAAGCTGCTTCATTCATCTGTAGTCAGGCCGGCAATAATGATTATTTATATGAAACAAAAGAGTAGGAATCATCAAGAAATGACTGTAAAATATGGGCTCTAAAAGATGCAAGTACTAATGGGCATAAACATAAAGTTTCATCACTTTTAGACAATTAGACTAATTCAACATAGTGTGGACAATGGTATGGTATTGAACACGGAAAATATAGAACTAACCAATGCATACAAGGGAGGATGGATACAATTAAAATGGAAATGTGAAATGCACGTTACCAAGACCTTAGAATGTTCATGATGTTGTTGAAAACAAAGTCTGAATTTGATAAACCTGAATTTGAATTATGAACTTCATTGATGTCCATTTACATAACCGAGACGTAAAAGATATCAAAGGAACATTAAAATTCATAGAAAATAAAATTGACAGCGCCATGGCAAAATACGAAAACAAGAACCTTATCAAAAACCGGGGATGATATCACGTGCTTCGGAAGGGTATGCAAGTTCTGCTCACATATGACACCCGTCGTGTTGCTCGTGTAAGTACAAACCCGGAAGGTGTCTAAATTTCTTATGTGTACAAATACTTGTAGTATAATAACGAAGAAATATCGGAATTACGCAATTTTGAAGGAGATTGATGAAATGTGTCATCATTAGTACTGGTAATGACTTGATTTTAATTATCATTCTCTTATCTATGTCTTGACGTTTTGTTTTATATACAAGTTTGTGTCGAGAACAGATATTTGAAAGTCTTAGTCGACTTTATATAAATAAAATACTGTGTATCTTTTAATGTAATGAATAGAAAATTTTCAATGGTTAATGAAATTTAAATTTCATAGATATATATTTTCATGATTTTGTCATAGTCAACTTATCAGCCTTTAGTAAGAAGTAAGTTCGTTTAAGGTCATATTTTGCCTCTACAATTAAGACCATTTATTCAAGTCAAAATATGCTTCCAGTTGATAAAACGACACGTGAGTTATTGAATTATAACTATTTTTGTACAGCAATTCTTAAAAAGAACTGACATTTACAACCTCAACAGACCCATGGTATATATTTTTGGAAAATTAGCTCAAAAGTCTGGATTTCAACCAAATTTAGGCCTAAGAAACATAGAGCTCGGGCTTCGACAAACTAAATATTCAAATCCGATTTAAAAGACTATAACAATCTGTACGTTAATAGATTTGTTTCTTGACGTATGCGCTCTGTGTTTCCTATCCAAAAACATAAATGAAAATTATCTGAATTCATTTAATTTTGTGGAAAACAAATGTATCTTATTTGTTACGTCATGAACGGAACAGTAATACGTAAAGTTTAAACAAAAATACATAGATATATGTTTTTGCATATTATATAACAGAGTTCAATTTACAGGGCCATAATAAGGTCTCGTAGCATTACTCATTAAGACAGAAACAGGGGCCATAATGGGGCCTTATAGAACCTGCTCCTTTGTACTTCTTGGGACAACTTAATTCGCTATAAACCTATACCCACGTAATTTACAAAAATTTGTATTCAATGAATAATAATGAGCTAATAGTATATGTAAAGAGTTTTTATCAAATTGGAATAATTTGTCAGTATATTGAAATATATCATTTCGCAGACCGCTTTATTGTGATCATGTGGTTTTCTAGTTAAACCCGACTAAGTATTTCAACTTCAATTAGTAATTGTATACACTATGGTATCGTACTAGTTAAGTGTGTGAGTAAGTTGTTTCTTTGGATATTAATTTATTTAATGAATACATGTTTTCACTTTGATGTATTTGTCACACATGTTTGAATATTTTATCTATGTAATACCATAAAAAGGAACGACTTTACCGCTTAAGGATGTTCGCTACTCTGTTTCAAAATAACAAGATTTTTAAAAGACTGTTCTAAATTGATAGAATATAAATAAAGGACCTAAAAAAGCAGAAAAAAATGAAGGGTCCGTGTGCTTGTTTTCAAGATAAAAGCCATTGAAAATTTGGCGGGAATTGATTCTCTCTAGATTTTTCATACCTTTAATATTGGCCGCTTTTTTGTTTCATAAACTATGAAAAAATAACAAGGATTTTATAAGATTTAAAACTATGGCTTTTTAAACTATATGTAATAAAATTATGAAAAGAAAAGTAGGGGTTAGTGGGCAAAATTTTTTAATGGCAATACAAGGATAAAACCAGAGGATTCCGAAAATCTGGCAGAAATTCAAAAACAAAAGGAGCAAACATCCTTAAGATAGGTGACAATGAAAAAAAACCCTTATCTTCATCTGTAATTCAGGCCATCTATCAATATCAAAATAAGAAGATGTTGTATGATTGCCAATGAAACAACTCTCCACAAGAGACCAAATGTCACAGAAATTAACAACTATAGGTCACCGTACGGCCTTCAAATCTTGAACTTAAAACAAACTTTTTACAGGGATAAAATAAACATGTTAACACTGATTTCTAAATTTTGTAATTAATTACTAAAGTTTGCTCATAATTCAATACGGAAAGGACATTAAAAAAAGATAAACGAATACAGAACTCGTTTCGTTAAAACAAAATGAAAAATTAAAACCTTTTTATTTCCGTTAAACAATTATTGACAGTTCTAGAATTCACATGTGAACTAGTAATTACTTTTTTAATATACGCTTAAAGAACAGCATGTTTAAGTTTATGATTTTTGTATTTTAGTTTCAACATGTTCAAAGTTGCCAATAATGTGTGTTTTTCTTTACATTTGTCTGGACATTAACATATGCAATTGTATTGGTATGTAATACGCAATGTGTATTACACAGTATCCTGTAATCCACATGATCCATTGCCTCTTCACAAACGATTAAAACAATTATCGAGAAGATAATGTTTTTTGTCACGTATTTTATAGTATTTCCTTAATTGCGAAAAAATGTAATCTTACAAAGATAACACATATTAATTTCATGGTGTTAAACACGTAATAGATAAAATCAGACGGGTGAAATATTTAACAGAATTTCAAAATTGATTTCATCGTCGATAATCATTAGATTGGGCTGTCATGTTAACCCTTTTGTCAGATCAATTAAAGAATACAGAAAAGGTGGAGAGATATGGGAATACAAGCGAACCGACTATCATATATTGTTCTCATTTTTCTTTTAAAGGTTATTTCAGGCTAACCCGATACAGCTGATAATCAATCAAGTAATTTGCCAAAAGATCTTTGTACATTGTATTTAGTATAAGATATAAACTTTGAATGAATTGATGTGTTCTTTTAATTGTTTTGGGGATGTTTTCTGGTTGACGTAAATATCAAACTTACATCTCTGTTCATTTTAATTTGAGTTGGTTTATCATTTCAACACAGTTGTACTAAATAATTGTAAAACGAAAGATATCATATGTTTTGTTTATAGTCAGAGGTCAAACAGTTATGTGTTCTTAACTTTGATTTCATTGCAATGTCTTAATATTGTATTTAACAGAACATATTGTACTTTTTACTCTGTGCATTTTCTCTTCCATGGTTTCAAATTTTATACTTAAGATAAATGAAATGCGGTATTTAAACAATAGTTTACCAGCCTTTCGATAGGTATCGTGTAAAAGAATAGTTTTGAACGAACAAGGTATCATGTGTTAGTATTATGAAATATCTTTTCTCGGGTGGTTTCGTAGTGACTATGTGGTAGTCGGATACAACCTGACCCAGAACTTCCATAATAGTGAATTTATATACTATAGTATCGTACTAAATACATGTGTAAGTAATATTGTTTTTCTTCTTTGAAATTTATGCCATTCAATAAACAAAATTCACTCTGATACATTTTATCACACATGTTTGATTACAAATTAAATTCCTTTAAATGAATCATTCACACATTAAGTTTTATTTTTACATATCTATCAGTTATGCCTGTTAAGAATGTGAGAACAATTATTCATTGTTGTGTATAATAATAAATATCTATTTTCAGTTTATGCTCTCATGCTTTCTGATGTTGATTTGCTCAAATTAAACATAGTGCCGCAACAAATTATATTTTATAATCATTATATGCTAAATCAAATTTCAAATATACTTCTCTGAGGACATCTTCACATCGGATTTTCCCTTTTGAATCTCCGTCAGCGTAATTTTATTTTAATGACGTAATTTATCACGTACGTTCACGTCAAGGTGTCAATCACGCCCTATATCATATCGGCCCGAAGTTGATCCGTCCCCGTAACGGTATTATAAGAAATATATCAGGGGTGTCGCATTATAAAACATTTTTCAACTGGAGAATTTTGAAAACGTTTTCAAAAAAAAAAAAAAATTGTGTCCATCGGCACAGGGTTCATCCGAACGAACTAGTGGCCGCATTATCTAGAACGGTATTTCCTTGGGTCGGAAATACCTATTACTGTTTAGTACCATCACAAAATACCATGTGGACTTGTTTATATTTTACATACTTTTACGACGGACTATTTGTCGTTTATCTGAGATTTTTCAAAGTTCTATATGCCGGACGACAAATTAAAGCAATGCAAATATGTGGACTTGGGGGAAATCAGAATGTACATCTTTGGGAAAAGGAAGAGAGAGACTTTTTGCAGCGTACAAGTGTACCACATAAAAAACGAGTAAGATTTAATTAGTTAGAGCAGTAAGTATATAGAAGAGTAAATTTTATTTAAAATCAGCACATATTTATACATGCTAACAATTAACTTGATAATAATTGATCATTAGACAACGATGTACAGACAACAGCATAAAACTTCTTGTATGCGTATTAACCTCCTTATAGGGAACACCACAACGAGTTATGGCCTAAAGAAGGACATTTTGCAGTCTGTTTAGTCACTGGTGTGAGCATTTGACCCAGGGCATTTGACTACCCAGTTCCCCACCCAGACAGATCAAACTACTATAAAGGTAACCTTCTCCAAAACATTATACAATGCAATGAAATAGAACATACGAACTCCCACACTCACCTGATTCGTTACAATCATTAATTTGTTTATCTGATATTTTTCTCAAGTTCTCTTGTATGCCGGAATACGATAAGTATGGCATATTTACGAATTTGGAGAAATATTCAGAATTAACGTCATAAATAGTGAGAAAAGAAAGCGAAAAGTCACCACGTACGGAAATACCATCGCAAATTCCTAAATTAATTATTATTTAAAGCTTGTCTCTGTCATAAGATTCAAAGATTCTTAATCAACAGCATCGTAGATGTTTGAAATATATATAAGCATGGTACGTGCCTCTTCTGTGATAATTGATGCCACACCTGACACGAGAGCTGTGCTAATAAATATTAAAAATAAAAAAATGCGGTTGGATTGCCAATTAGTAAACTATAAAATCCAATGCACAAAATGTCCAAATATTTGGTACCAAATTGACTAGAGTACAAAACTACAAAATCTAAAATTTATAAAACCAGCACAAAATGGCATATTCAAGACAGTGGCCCCACCATCAAACAATAAACGGCAATAAACAGCAGTCAGCTGTCCTAATTGTTGGTTAAACCTAGGACTGACTACATATAGTTGTGTTAAAATTAAGAAATAATTCATGGCAGCCGTAGGTTTGTTTTCATTTAACCATGGGTTGGTCAATTATATTCAATTATTTTATCCCGAGCGACAGCGAATTATTTCGATTATAATTGGACAAATTCTTTAATTTTGGCAAACGTGAAAACCCTATACACACGATGCTGTTTTGTCTGTTCTGTTTTACCCTACATATAATAATATTACATGTATTAATGATATAATATTATTAAATAATAAAAGAAAAAACTCTCATTCTTCACCTAAATTTGTTCTTTTTGTGTTATTCTATTACATTAAGTTGTGTACAAGAAGCCTTAAAACGCCCGGTGTTTACATTTGACACCGGAAGAATACATATGACGTCATTTTGTTTAGTTGCCAAAGACGATAACATCATTTCGTGGAATTTTCGTTTTATGACATTTTACAATGAAATAATAACTGAAATGAACCAATTTGTTTATTTTGCATCAGAATAGAGATAACCGTACTGTATTCGAAGCTTGGCTTGCGTAAAAATTAAGTTTACCTGGTTGTATAAATAAGATGGGGGTAACGCGGAACAGCCAATTTTGTGTACCTATGCGTCTGCGCTAAAAGTAGATATACTGTGATTATATTGGCTGACGAAATATAGGTCGTCATATTAGAATTCATGGTTTGGAATATTTATGATGATCATTAATTAATAATTGTGTTAACAGGAAATTATTTAATGGCCATCAAATGTTTAAGTTTGACATTTTATTGAATTGGACACTTGTAATGGCCATAACTATACATTTTGTTTTTTAAAAACTAATCATATGTACAATTAATGACCAGTAAATGTTTTCGCTAGAGACCAACAGGATGGACATTCCTTTATCGGCCATCAAAGTATATGTGTAAGTTATTAATTGGCATTAAATTACCATTAATTTTTTTTCATACCAAAAAATAATGGCCATAATATAAGAACAGGTTTTGGTAAAGTTGTAATAATGGCTATTTAATGTCATCATTAACTAGAATGGCGTGATTTGATGGTAATTAAGTAGGATTAAAATGGTTTTTTTAGAACCCATTAAAACATTCATTACAAATTTTGATAGGGCTTTTAATTGGCTAATGGGATTTTAACAGGATTTTAATGGAAATGTAATTGGTTGACGTTACAGTAGTGTAACAAGTTAATGGGACAATAATTGGTATCAAGCTTTAACTTTAAATGTATAGGTATCTTTGGTTTTGTTGTTGTTTTGGTTCCTATATGATGAAAGTAAATGTCAAACGTACATCTCTATTCGTTTAAATTTGCGTTGGTTTATCATTTCGTGAAAGTTGTATCAAATTATTTAAAAAAAAATACATATGATTTATTTATATTCGGAAGTCGAATAACTTACACAGGTATGTTTTTTTAACTTGTCTTTATCACTTTATCTGCTATTCTTGAAATCATACTTTTTTTATTGGGCGGATTTGACCTTCGCCGATTTTAACTGCCATACTAAAGATAGAGTGTGGAGTTTAAACAATATATCAACAGGTAACATGGAGCGGAGTAGTTTTGAACTATTTTTTACGGGGACGGATCAACTTCTGGCCGATATGATATAGGGCGTGATTGACACCTTGACGTGAACGTACTTGATAACTTATACTATTATTTTATTTATTTATGTATTTATCTGTGCTTCTTGCGTTCGTTTGTACTGCATTCCAGTCACTTTTGTTTTAACTGTTGATGGATCACTTCTAATGGTTGTAAATATTCAATTAAGATCTCTCTTCATTATTTGGGTTATTAAATATTTGTATTCACGGTGTTTTAAATTCTTGTATACATATCTTTCTGTCTGTCTTTCTTTACATTTGTCTACGAGACCTCAAATAAAACAATTGCAAGACAGGTATTCTCTTACAAACAAATGAAGGAAAACATAAAATAATTGGGAAACTTTTAAAGATATGTTAGTAACTGTACATACTATTTCAATTTGCTCAATCAAACTTATAGTATAGTAGTTGTAAAAGATGTTTATGAGCCGTGGTATTTCGTTTCAGTGTATTTGAATAGTTAAATATACATATTTAAAAGTCACATTTCAATCGTTGAACCTTTTCTAACAATTTATTTTTCTATACATTTTCTTGTATTTCTCCTCAATACAAACAAATGGAAATTAATAGTAAATAGAACACTATATGTTTTAATATTTTTAACGTAGGATTTGAAAATTTTTTAACTGCTCCTTATTGGTTATAAATTGTAAGATTTTAAATAAAGTTTGACAAGATATCGTAAATCTGTCGATGATGGTTCAAGATCAGTAGCAGGATGAGGACGAAGGAAAACATACACGCATATATATACAATATTAGTATAGGGTAGAAAAATATAGAAAATATATGTATGAGGCTGTATTTTCCCCTGTTTCGGGCCGAATACAAATGTTTTCTATCATGTTCTACACTATACTTATATTGTTTTTATCCTGTAATTTTGTTTACTTAGGGATTTTTAAACAATTCAACTATTTTTAAATTTGTAAATAGTTGCTCCACCATTGGGGCCTCTTTTATGTAGAAATCTTTCCTTTTAAAATGTTTACCTGTGCAATAATGACGCTCTACGTTGCAAATAATTTTTATACAGTGCGAAATGAATGCAATTGATGGAGAACAAGTATTTATGTTCAATATGAGTCGGTAAATGTAGGGTTTTACGTAAGATAAACGTACTTGTAACAATTGAAACATTAGCACATTTTTTTATCGAAACCTTCAAAAATCTCACAGTTCACCTATTCATTGTGTGGATATGTGTACACATTTAGTGTGCCAACAGGGAGCGTTGCAACGTAAAACATGGATTGATTTTGGTTGGACATATTTGTCTGAGAACAGAACGAAGTCGACACATTATCATTATCAGATTGACAGACAGCGGGAGCGGAGAAAAATTAACGTTGCCACGGGTCCAGTTACTGTTTATGTCCTTCTAGGCATGTAAGAAATAAACTCATCATAGACTGAGTGTGTGGTGTGTATTGTACAACCACCATGCTTGATATATTCATTTTCTGCTTTTCAGAAATAGTGCTATAATTGTTAACAGAGGCAACAATCTTGTGTCCTAAAATTTGCATGATATCTGTTCCCTGGATAATTTTTTACCTGAGCATAAGATATTTTCTAGAACTGTGATTTGTGAGCCGTTTATTTTTGTCTAGATCCACACCTTCACTCCTACCCCCCCCCCCCCCCCCCCCCCTTTTGTTTCATTGTTTTCATCATTAATCATAGTTTTCTTTAACTACACGTTTGTCTTGATCTTCCAGGGGAATGGTGCGTGTGGCCAAATAAAAGGGTGATTCTGGTGTACTAAACCCAAGTGGTCTCTTTGAGGCATGCAAAGTATAGAAATGCAGTGGGTTACGGTCTCCTGAGCATTGATAAGATCTCTCGTACATCTAATATGTTTTCTCAAGTCCTTTATTTTACTGTCTCTCGTTTAGCTCTAAATGTTGTGAATCATCATGTGGACGTATTCATGGTTACATCACCCCATCTGAAAAATATTAAAACACTGATTATATTTATTTGTTAAAATGTTTAGGGGATGACTGTGCATCTTGGTACAATGAGATAGCCGTAATCGAATTTTGTGTGCGAAGTTGTTTTGCTTGACTTTTTATCCTGCAATCAGCCAACAACAGATGATTTTGCCTTACACGTATTTGTTCTTGTACTAAATATGAAGCTTCGAGGTTAAATTATTGCATGGTAAAAAACGATATATATATGTTGTTTTTTTTGTCAGTCATGACAGTATAAATTGTCCACAAGCCATACATTTCTTCCTCAGTGTTTCTATAACTCATACAAAATAAATAATATTTTTTCGGACAACTTGATGTACTGCTATTACATATAAATATCTTCCGTTTTTTTGCAATTTTAAAATCATTTATATATAAGTGTCTTTTGTTTGCTTTGTGTTACAATGCGTATGGAGAATGTACAATGTATAATGTTTTTCATATTCAATTTATTAACAAACATTCATTGTTTTCGGATTTGGTGTGACGATGGCAGTGCAAATAATATCACTTGGATGATACATTTTAGAGTGTACTAAATGCGTAGGAAGATAACCATTTTATGATCAACAAGCAGGATTAGGAATTCTAGTGTAGAAGAGAAGATTATAGGAAAATCACTTGATTTATTTATCCACTATTATCAATATGTGGTTTTTTTTATTTATCTATTTCCTGAATGATGAATAGATTGTGTGTTTTCATTTCATATATTGCAAGGACAGCGATTCAGAAAAAAATCAATGAACAATACTGAAAAAATTCAAAGGGCAAATGTATATGCCATTTGGGAGCTAACATTTATACACATGATAAACATGTAAATGTTAAATATAGGTAAGATAATAATGATCAGATGATTTATAGTGAAATAATACATAAACAAGGGATTCTTTAAAGTATGCAGAATGTTTAAAGATTTTTTAAAGTCACTGAAAAATAATCAGATGAAAGTTTTTATTGCACAGTGTTGTTGCTGTTAATATTTTTTTTTTATCAAGTATTAAATCAAATATTCAATATATTGATTGTTTTTATTTACATTATACATTACAGAAAATAGATAGGAAAATATAAGTCACATAGAGAATGCTGATATCATCATCAGTTAATGGCTGTGCTCGTATGGGCTTTTTGCCTTTGCCTTTCTGTTTCAGTATCCTCTGCTTTGCTTTGATTCCCTGGTTAGTCTTAAAGCCTCATATTGTTGTGTAGCTGATCCAGCAATTGAATGGCAGTATTTGTGTCTTTTCAGTTTCCTGTCAATACTACTGACTATTGATCTCAAGGTTCTTACGAAGAGTCGAAAGGTAAGTGGCCAGAAAAGGGTATAATTCAACTGGTGGAATAGTCGGTAATTCTCTGTTTTTATTTTTGACTTTCAAAACTTTACTTAGAATTGCAATATAGTACTGTTTTTGTTAAAGTGTTTTTATTTTGTTGGCCTTCAATAAATTGTTCAATATCATGTTGTGTCATGTCCATATATTGGGGATGAAAATGTGGATTTATTCATGTTCTGGATTTTCAGAATGACTTTGCAACTGATCTTGATTTGCAGTGTGGTTAGAATTTTCTGTAAACTCTTGTTGGTTTGACCTATCTTACTGGATAAGGGTGTCCTGAAGGTCTGCATCCATCAAATCATCATCAGTCAATTCAGCAAAAAGTGACCAAATTAGTTTAAATTGAGGCATTTTCAAATTATTTTCATCAGAATCAGATGACATGTTTGGTTTTAGCAGACAAATATAATTGCAGACGAAATATTTTTTGCAGCAAGCAATGAGACCCCCTTCTTTAGCTCACCGGGGCCCGAAGGACCCCATGTGAGCTTATGCCATCACTTGGCGTCCGTCGTCGTCCGTCGTCTGTCGTCGTCGTCTGTTGTCGTCTGTCGTCGTCTGTCGTCGTAAACTATTTCAAAAATCTTCTCCTCTGAAACTACTGGGCCAAATACCTTAAATTTTTTACTAAATGTTCCTTAGGGTATCTAGTTTATAAATTGTATCCGAAGTTTTGATCCATCGACAAACATGGCCACCATGGCTAAAAATAGAACATAGGGGTCAAATGCAGTTTTTGCTTATATCTCAAAAACTAAAGCTTTTAGAGCAAATCATACATTGGGTAAAATTGTTCAATTGGTCACGATCTATCAGCTCTGAAATTTTCAGACGGATCGAACAACCCATTGTTGGGTTGCTGCCACCGAATTGGTAGATTTAACAAAATTTTGCATTTTTTTTGTTATTATTTTGAATATTATTATGTAAGCAGCAATAATGTTCAGCAAAGTAAGATCTACAAAGAAGTTAATATGACCATAATTGTCAATTGACCCCTTAAGGAGTTATTGCCCTTTAAAGACAATTTTACACAATTTGTTCATCAAGTTTGCTAACATTTAAAAATCTTCTTTTCTGAAACTACTGGGCCAATTACCTTCAAACTTTAACTAAATGTTCCTTAAGGTATCTTGTTTATAAATTGTATCCGAAGTTTGTATCCATCGACAAACATGGTCGCCATGGCTAAAAATAGAACATAAGAGTCAAATGCAGTTTTTGGCTTATATCTCAAAAACTAAATCTTTTAGAGCAAATGTGACATGGGGTAAAATTGTTTAATTAGTCAAGATCTATCGGCCCTGAAATTATCAGACAAATCGAACAACCCATTGTTGGGTTGCTGCCACCGAATAAGTAGTTTTAACAAAATTTTGCAGTTTTTTGTTATTGTTTTGAATATTATTATAAATATATATAAACTGTAAGCAGCAATAATGTTCAGTAAAAGTAAGATCTACAAAAATGTTAATATGACCATAATTGTCAATTGACCCCTTAAGGAGTTATTGCCCTTTAAAGACAATTTTACACAATTTGTTCATCAATTTTGCTAACATTTAAAAATCTTATCCTCTGAAATACAGGTGAGCGATTCAGGCTCTTGAGAGTCTCTTGTTTACAAAATGCAAATGTTCAACCACATGTTTTTTTCTTAATGGGATATAAATAATACAATTATAATAAATGTTTGTTTTCTTCATTTATTGTTTACGACATTATTAGGCTGGTTCCTGAGTCAAAAAGTTTTGCATTATAAAAAATGTTCCGTACCAGTCAACGAAAGCGGTGTTTTGTTAACATAGTTGGTGATGAAAAATAGTTCAAGTACCGTGCGGGCGAGGCCTTATGTATAATTTGCATACTATACAAATAAAGCAAAAAATGATTTGTACAATAGAAGGCTGATAACAAGATAAACTGTTTTTCTTTCGTCTCTAATTGAACATGTTGAAGGTATGCAGGTAAACTCTGTATGTATAGATCAATTATTACATTATTCAAAAATGTGAAGATTTATTTCATCAGACCGATTTTAAAATATTTTAGAACAACGGGTTTTTTTATGGGTTGTTGTTCGGATAACGTTTCGTGGGCGTAATTCAGATATCAACTTCCACATATGTCCTTCTAAAGTTTTCCTAATTCATTACTATCACCAAATGGATAAAATCAAATTTCTTCCAACACTATCGTTAATAGCCATCACCGTTACTGTTGCTTCAGTTAATACAAACAAAATAGTGACTGCAAAAAAACAAACGTTTCCAATTTTACTTTATTAGACAATTCAACAATTAATGTCCCTCAATTAATGCCTCAGGCCAAAGTTTATGCAACATGATGCAACATAAAAAGGACAAAAAGTAAAGCTACACCCGGACAAGAAATCCGAGCTATACAAGAGGAAGATATATCATTCAATCTAAGTTATTTTTTGTTTCAGTTTCAATGACCTGCCTATTGTAATAAACAAAACACTTGTAACGGTGATTGTCACGGATATAAATTGATTGTTGTTCTTTTTTGTATTTATAGATCTAATGCAATAGTAAATATGCATATTCATCATTCATAAATGCATACAATTTTTTTTGCATTGGCGAAGTGTGTGTTGCTAGAATAGAAATGTTGGTAAGATTTTAAATTATTCATAATTACAAAGGTTTGCATATATTTTATTTATAAATGCTTGTTACTCGTTTCGTATATAAATGATTCTTACTCATCGCAACAAGTATATAAAAAACATGTAGACAGGATAAGATTGTTTGTCTCAATATTACAGTATGGACTATATTTTGGTTTCCAAAAAAAAATGTTTTTAGTGTGTAATAAGCTGTAGCTTGAAAAAAAAATATTACAAGTTTGTCATCAATGGTTTCTAGCCAGATTGGTAAAATGCTTATTATTATGACAGAGGACACGGCAGATAAGTACATCATATCTTTCTTTCATTTTTCTTTAAATGTTATACATCTATATTTCAAACAATTGAAGAAATGAACGTCAAGGGGTCGAAACACTTTGAAAGATTTGATAACTTCTAATGTTTTTTGCTCTATTTGTCATTCGATGCGAGTGTTATGGATGTGAACAAAACATATGTTCTGTCGTATTTGCACATTGTATCTTGTAATTGATATCATCATATTAAAACTCAGATATATTACACTATGTCATATAGGCATGATGTAAATAAAATCATAGTTTGCTTATAATGAAATTACTCTTATGATTTGTTAAACGTTTGAAAAAATGTATACCCTGTCAAAAATGCATGTTTGTAATCGTTATTATAAAACAATAGGACAAAAAGAAGGGGATTATCATATGTAATATACGGTCATTTCAATCTATATTTATGTCTTACACTTTCTTTTAATTCTTTTCCACTAACTGTACATTGAGAAATATCTATATTGGGTACAAAAGGAGAACTGTATGTATAATAGAACAAAATCTGGTTTATCACCTGTGATTTTAAGGAAATTAACTTAAATATAAAGTTTTGTAAATAGTTCATGAAGATTGAGAAATTCCTGGGCCTTAAATATTATGACTCAGCATACATTAACAGTTTACAGTATCCATAGTTTACCTTGGCCCTGTATGCAGAGTAAATTAATTACATATTCATATATGTAATTTGAATTGTTAAGAAGTGCTTATATTTACACTTCGCCGTCATTGTAACTTATAGGTCCTTGATTGACATTTCTGTTGGGGTGTTTTTGTCCTATGACCACAGCATAGAAAATATGACCTAGAGATACAAAAACAAAGCTCTATTGAACTAACAATAGTGTGTTCTATCCTAAAAATATACTAAATATTTCATTTTCACTGAAACAGCAGAATAATTTAGCACATTTTAGGCCCCAGAGTAAAATAAAACGGAGAAAAATATCTTAACCCTGGGTCATTAAACATATATTTCAACCTGTAAAGGCTATAATCTTATTATTATAAAGGTCGATTGTGAAGAAAACAATAGCCTTTCTTTAAAGTTATGCAAAATACAGATTTAAACAGTCAGTTCTATAAAACCTTTAAGGAATTTATAAATCAAACAGGTATAACTTCATACATACAACTTTTGCAAATATGGCCTGATTTAAACACTTCTTGTTCATATATTAGCCAAATTATGTTAGATATATCGTAAGATATAATTTTATTGTGGCAAGATTTCTAACTGTCAATTTGAGGCAGAAACTGTGAAATCTTATAAATAAATGGTCACACAGTTAGTTAGATGTGGACTGGAGACAGAGGCAGGATAGGATACTTAATATAATTTTGAATGTTGGAATGATTAGCTATTACACTTTACATTTGTAGCATTCTGAAATGCTTCCAATGTGTTATCAGAGTAGTTTCATACAGGTTCTAGGCATTTAATCTCAGAAAACATTCACACAGAGTAAGCGGACCATAATTTATTAAAGCTTTTTTATAAATTCCTTAAAAATTGAAATAGGGATGGGGAATATTGACTGTAATGTAAACGAAAAGTTAAAGTACATGCAGTGATTTTGTTCAGCTATGATTCTGATAAATACGTATTGTTGTGTGAAAAGGTGTGTTTCATGATTTTTCTATTTGAATAAATGTTATTATAGGTTGCATATTATCAATACAGCTGTTTCACAAACCACGCCTCTTTTGGGGAGATATATAATATTCATAGATATTTTGTTTTGTTTAGCTACTGGTTCCCAGATATGATCTCTTTAATGCATCTTATAGAGACACAACTTGGGAATTTTACCGGTATACATACACATAGAAAGCGGTCAAATTAAATTCTGAGAAAGACTTAAAGTGAAGGGAGGAGTATTACAGAATTTTAGTATAAATTTAAACTCTAAGAAGTCGAGGTATATATATATAATGATAATATGCTGCACACCCCCATTTTGACATGTGAAAAAAGTATTAGTGCATATCAATTTTCCATTCTAGATATAATTTTTTAAGAACCTTAATAGTAAAATTGACATTATATTAGCCGTAAAATAAGCTCCTATGGGAAATCGCATTGTCTATATTTACAAAATGGCAACCTATGAATTAGTTGCTCTCTGAATATTATTGATTTAATATCATATATCGTTTTTTGTTTAAATAAGTTAAAACACCTGATATAATACACAATGAAGTTGTCAATGCGACAGGTAGAAATAGCATTGAAAAGTCATGATATCCAACACTTTTATAAGTAATTTTAAAATTACCTACATCTGCAGTGTCTTTTTATGACAAATTTATTATAAAAAAATAGTGTTTTCTAGTATTAAAAATTTATATAAGATTTTATATTGTTTATTATTAAATAACTTTGAAATTGTTTCATAGAAAAACTGGCCCGTGATTGATTTTGTCAACTTTGCTAAAGTATAGTTCGTTTCCTGCTCTGAACGCTATCTCAATGAAATGTTTATGCCACCAAGCTTGTAATAATCCTTGTTTTTGAAACCTCGCGAAAACTTATAGCTTGATGAAACAGCTAAAAGTTTTATCATAGTAGCAGAACAAAGCTGAACTAACAATAATTCCGAAAAAGAATTGGAGAAAGGAGAGACATTTGGAAAGGTGATCACTCGAAGGGAAATTATAACAAAATAAGAATATGCATACTTATCAAGCTGTATAGCAATAACAAAAAATGAGAAGATACAACAAAAGCATGAAACAGTTCACCAAGTCTTCAATAAATTTCATGTGCTTCAATTGACGTTTTATGCAGAAGCATATGTTTTTTTTTTCTTGATTGTATATTTGTAGTTTTGTTTGGATATGAGATTTGAACGTCGGTAAACTTCTGATGCCTTAAATAAGCATTCACAATTGTAAATACATACCCCGACAGTAAACGTGTCTAACATTACTAAGCGTGAATAACAAATACCAAAAATCAACTTAATTATATAAAGAGAAGAGAAGATACAAAGGGTAAATTCGAACACAAAATTCGAAAATAAACTGACAATATCATAGCAATAAATGAAAATGTTATCAAAAGATAAACAAGGGTATACGAAAAAAGCATTCCGTCATTAACGTTTTTGCAACATTTATATGCATTCAAAATAAAACTAGCACATAATTGTCCTCTTTCAACATACAAATAAAGATAGTCAGACAAAATAATATTCTGACGTGACTTTCTCTAAATTCGCTAAAACGAGATAAACCTTCACAATTTTTTATCTCAATTATAATCAATCATTTTTACCATCTCATTTAGTCATTCTATATAGAATAAGTGACGTATTTATCAATATTCAAACTTTGTGTATCCTTTAAAATAGACTATAGATTGACATTCTTTTTAAATGCGATTTAAAAATACAAATGCAGTAGATATGGATGATGTATGCACAGTTGATTAAATTTAATTTAAATAACATTCGATGTCCCGAAA
Source organism: Mytilus californianus (assembly GCF_021869535.1). Taxonomy (NCBI): domain Eukaryota; kingdom Metazoa; phylum Mollusca; class Bivalvia; order Mytilida; family Mytilidae; genus Mytilus; species Mytilus californianus. Next base: position 42,038,882 of record NW_026262712.1, read on the forward strand.
CATTTTTGTTTAATAAAACCTATATAAAATTTAACGTGCTGAAACAAAATGATGATGTTTTGAAAATCTCAATTTCAAATACTATCTACAGATAGCAATTGCTATGGGTATGAACATAATTGGGTATTGTTGTATATATATGTTAGCAACACGCGACATTCAATTTTTTTCAAAAATAAAATTTATGTCTAGTGCCAGTAACAAATCTTTCTCTTTCAAATTATTCTTTCATTTTGATGTATTGGAATTTCATTTGTGTAACTCAGTCTTTAGTTTACTGTGTTGTCTTTTGGAAAACGTTATTTGGTTTTGGTCGTTTTTTCTGATTTTGTTTTTTTTTTTTTTTTGTCATGGCATTGTCAGTTCGTTTTCGACTTATGAGTTTGAGTATCCTTTTATTTATTCAACGTGTGCTGGTATTATTATTTACAAATATATGTAATTTTCTGATTAACGTTCCATCAATTTCAAACAGATGAAACGCTCTGTGTTTCTGTGGTGTTCCAGACGAAAAAGATATTAAGATGCCGTGAAGTTACTGTAAAATTAAATGTATCAAAATATACCAATCGTAACAAAAGTGTATACAAATTTGTTGTGACAAATAATAACAATTATATGAATTACGACAAGGACAGTTGGTGTATTAAAATTTCATTTGTGTTACTCAGTCTTTATGTTTCTGTGTTTTGTTTAGTTACAGAGAGGCGAAAACTACCAAAGGGACATACTAACTCATTAGTCGAAAATAAACTGACAACGTCATGGCAAAAAAAAAGACAAACTCCAAAAGACAAACACCAGTACACAAAACACAACATAGAAAACTAAAGACTGAGACACACGAACCCCTTTGAAACACCAGGGTGATTTCATGTCCTTCGGAAGGGTGAGCAGATCCTGGTCCACATGTGACATTCGTCGTCTTATTTCTATACCATATGGTGATAAGTTATATGAAGTCATTAGTAATCACACAATAACGGATTGATAAAAGTAAACTTTTTTTTTTTTTTTTTTTTTTTTTTTTCGTTTTTCGTGTTTTTCTTTGTCCTTGCAATGACAGTTCTATTTCGACATTTGAGTTTGAGTGTCCCTGTGTTATCTGTCGCCTGACATTTTCTTTCTTCACAATGGCCGATATTATTACTTACTAATAAATGTAATTTCTGATTAACTTTTCACAAATTTCAAAACGATTGTTATAAAAATAAGAAGATGTGGTATGATTGCCAATGAGACAACTTTCAACCAAAGACCAAATGACATCAAAGTTTACATATATAGGTCACCGTACAGCCTTCAAAATGAGTAAAACTCATACTGCATAGTCATCTATGAATAAAAGGCCCGAACTGACAAATGTAAAACAATTCAAACGAGAAAACTAACGGCTTGATTTATGTACAAAATAATGAACGAAAAACAAATATGATAAACAGCAGCAAACGACAACCACCGAAATATAGGATCATGACTTGGGACAGGCACATCCATAATGTGGTGGGGTTAAACTATCTGTTGACGCTAAACACTCCCTTAACTGGGAGAGTGGTGTAACATTACAACATAAGAACAAACTAAAAAAAAATCCGTTGAAAAGGGCCCGTTATTTTTTGCCCCTTTTTTACTTTGACATCTTTCAATATTGCTCTATTTCCAAATGTAACCGTAAAAAGTGTAAAATCTGTGCTATACTAATATCTGATACCCGCTTTTAAAGTAACTTGACCACCAAAAGTTACAATACACACAGTCATGAGGATTTAGATCGCACTGCTTCCAATATTGTATACAGTATTGAATGTACTCTTTGTGGATTGATCTACGTCGGAGAAACTCGACAAAGACCCAATTTTAGAAGGAATGACCATCGGTCTAATGTGAATGATCCTAGATTTTTTCTATATGCATTTCAATCAGCCTGACCATTATATTGTTTCAATGAAAGTCCGAATTATAGAGAAAATATATCATTCAACAAATGACCCCATATTGAGTACACCATATCGTTTACAAAGAAAAGATTTTTGGATAAGAGAGTTGGGAACAGCCATTCCCTATGGATGCAATGGCAAAATTAATGGTGTAGGTATTTTGTCTAGTCCCAGGTGTAGTACTGTCAACACATTAAAACTATTTAATACTTCTGCTCGACGAAATAGAAGTCATGGTCACAGAAAATATACACCACCTGCTGTGCACATCGTGACAATTGATAGTTTGTTCACGTCAAAAACCTTTAGGAATTCACCATATCAGAACTAAATTATACTCCATTCCATTACCTTAACTTTATTTAATATTTCAAGAGGCCCAAAATACTTCCGTTATTGATTCTAATTCTGTTTTGTATAGATTAGTTGCAATAATCATGGTCATTGCTAGCCATAGACTATTCAAACCCGTATCAACTACATCCAAAAATGAGGAAAAACGTAATTTTCTTGAAGTAAAATTCGCCAATAATGGTTTAGATGCTATCAATATTAGCAATATTTTTCACCAGCAATCTTAGCAAAAAAACTATACCTGATTACTTCAAAATTAAAACTACACCTGTAATTTCTTATACTTACACCAAGTCTATTGCATCAAAATTTTCAACCACAAGAGGGTTTTAGAGGCCTTTTACCTCAAAGATGTAAAAACTAAACCTCTGGATTGCTCATGTGCATCGTCACAATATGATTATAGTCCAGCTGGGCATGTTATTACTGGCGACCTTGGCATCGTTACCAATGAACAACTAAGAGAGTTGTTAGCCAAGGGACAAAAATATAGAATTTCCCAGCCCATCAACTGGAAAACGAACTTCAAGCTACCGATGGATGCAGTTGAGGACTATGCTAGAAAATGGGTAAAGGGCGAACCAGACGAACCAGAACTAGACACTTTGTCTGAATGGATGAAAGCTATTCGATCATGCATTCAGAAACTACGAAGTACTACGAGCACAAGGGTTTCTAACTTATTCAAGAACCTGGAGGTTGTGGATGCTTTAGCCTCTTCACATGACAAATATATCGTTGTTCCAGCAGATAAAGCCTCCAATAATATTGTCTTCATATGTAAAAACCATTATTTGCAATGTCTCACTAAAGAGCTTTGAATAAACAGCACAACTGGTAATGAAACATATTCTTTAACATCATTTACAAAGGATGAAATTTTACAAAATCATAAATCTGTCCTTCTATCTTTTGGTATCAACATCAAAGAAAACGAAGAAAATTTACCGTCATTATACTGGACACCAAAACTTCACAAAACCCGTATAAAGAACGATACATAGTTGGATCATCAAGATGTTCCACTAAACATCTTTCTAAAGTACTGACTACTATTCTTTCTACAGTAAAAGATGGACTTTAAAAAATATTGTGATGAAATATATTCTACCAGTGGTGTTAATCAGATGTGGATTCTCAAAAACTCTAAAGAGCTACTGCTTAATCTTATATCACAATCTTTACAATTTTGCAGCAACATTAACATGATAAAGACTTTTGATTTTTTTACGCTTTACACTACTATTCCCCATGCTCAATTGAAAGATCGACTTCACCATCTCATTAAACAGCTTTTTCTATAAAATTGGGTTTCTTGTTTTGGGTTATAATAATTCTTATTTTGTGAAGAACCACACTGATTCGTCCAGAAAATATACGGAAGATGATATTATCAAAATGATGGACTTTGTGATCGACAATGTATTTGTTGAGTTTGGAGGATTGATATTTCAACAGACAGTCGGTATTCCAATGGGTACTAATTGTGCACCCCTACTGGCCGATTTGTTTTTGTACTCGTATGAAGCAGAATTAATTCAGAGCCTTCTAAAAGACAAAAAGAAAAAAGCCCCTTGCGAAATCCTTTAATTTTACTTTCACTGAATAACCCATATTTCAACCAGTAATTACATCTCAATTATCCCAGTGAACTTGAAATTAAGGATATTACTGATACTAGAAGGACTGCTTCATTCCTTGATGTCGTCCTCAATATTGACACAGATGGACGACTTCACACTAAAATCTATGACAAACGGGACGATTTCAACTTCCCAATTATCAATTTCCCATTTCTCAGCAGTAACGTACCCTCTGCCCCCTCGTATGGTGTTTACATATCTCAGTTGATACGTTATGCTCGTGCATGTTCACAATATAAGGACTTCATATACAGGAGTGTACTCCTTACGCAGAAACAAAGTTATGAGGAGGAAAGATAAATAATGACACTCCGTAAATTTTATGGACACCATCACGAATTGGTTGATCCATACGATGTGTCTGTGTCTAAACTAACTAAGGACATGTTTTCCACTTCTTAGATTATGGTTTACCATTCACGTCGTCTGGTTTTTTAAGTACCGAACGTCACCTATTCCAGAATATGACTGATTTACTGAGTGTCAATTCACATTGCTATAAGACGTGTCTCGGTATTTGTTTATCCAGCGTTTATGTATTTAGTTACGAAGTTTTATTTGTAAACTGATCGGATATTGTTTTGTGTCTTATCGTTTGTAGTTGTGATTCTCTCTTTTATTTTCTGTTCGTATGTAAAAGTAAAGATAATTAATCACCCAGTTCATTTGTATGATTTTAGTTTAAAGCAACTATTTGCACAGATCTATTTGTTTTACACAGTTTGATTGGAAGAAAGGCCGACATAGTTAGTTGGACTATTACTAACACAATTCTATATTAATATTCTTGTATTAATATTCTTGTAATTGTTATAGAATACATCAAATAACATAATTAGAAACCCAATATTGATTTATATCCAATTTTTAGAAATTTACCTGTGACGTTACTTTTTGTGGCGTTGATCAATTCGTGTTACAGACACACTTTGTAATTCTATTAAGCTGTTTTTGTGTACTGTCCTAAATTATTTTAGTTATTCTGTGGTTAACATGTCGAAATGTACAATTATATTATTTATTTATGTATTTCTCTGTCTTTGGTGTTTTTGCATTTATTTGTACTCTGTTACCGTCATGTAATGTTGTCATTTTAGCGGTATATTTAACATTGCCATAAAGCGCGGAGGTTTGGCTAGCCACACAACCAGGTTCAACCCACCATTTTTCCTTAAAATGTCCTGTACCAAGTCAGGAATATAGCAGTTGTTATCTAATAGTTCGTTTCTATGAATGTTGTTTGTTTTTTGTTGCACTTCTGTGTTCTGATATCAACAAATGCTTGTTAGAATATGTTTTCATGCAAATTAATTGTATGTTGCCTTTAGGTTCAACAGATACAAATCTTTACGCATCACCATCCCGATTGAAGTCAATTCCAATAATAAGAACAACGTAGTAAATATTTTGTGTTTTAAGATTTATTGTCCTTTTATTATTTTCATTAACTGATTAAATATATTAATTTACCTTTATCTATTGTTAATGCATCATTATTAGTGTTTGTGTTCCCATAATTTGTATTCTCATGGTATCAGTTATACGTTTCATTTAAACAAACATTAAGAAATGAATTCTATAATAATTGTAACTAACAGAAGGACGAGAATAATGTTTATATACATACTTTTTAATCGTCACAAGGTCTTTTTTTTTAATTTATTTTAATGTACATTTTCGTTACTATATATTCCTCTTTGCTTTAGCTCATATCCTTTCATGTGATCTGAAATACATATAAAAATATATACATTTGGTGTAGGCAAAGAATTGCCGGGAAAATCATCATCAGAAACTCTCAAAACAAAAACTATACACCCAAAGATGTATAAAACTTAAGGCGTTATAAGGCCTTAAGTGAACTCTAAAGAATAACTGAAACCATTTAAGAACGCATTTTCCTGCGGGAGTTGGATCCATAGTTCCTAAATAATTTCTATATTAATCAAGTGAAAATTCCCAAAGTGGATGTTATACATCCTGACTGTAGTGAAGCACAGCTATCTACTGAGTTGATGATAGCCCTGATACCAACATGTAGCTCGGGGGGTCGAATAAACAAACAAAAAAATCAAGAATTTATCCTATGTGCCAAGCTCTTATATCAATTGTCGAAAATACCTGAAACCGTTGAGATGTCAAATATGCAACCAAAGACATTTTAACAGTTATATACGTATGAATAATACGACAATGAGACTTCAACCCCAACCAAGCTGACGACATTTTGCCATGTCATTGTCAGTTTGTTTTCGACGTATAGATTTGATTATATCTTTGGTAACTTTCGCCCTTCTTTTAATTCATCGAAGGTTTTGCTTTAGGTCAAGCAGTGCCATCTTTCTTATAAATTGTCTGCCATATTGATAATCATGATACTATTATTCCTTATTTATATTGCAGATGAACCAATTTTAGAAGCTATACATGTTTGATGACAAGGTGTTGAATTTGTAGTGAAAATATGGTCTGTAATATTTCTGGTATGATAATTTCTTCTTTTAAAATCAATTTGGAATGACAAAAAAACTTTTACTATTTATTGTTACAACTATGGAGTAAATTATCAAATGAAATGCAGGGAAAGATACAAATAAACATGTACAATGTACGTAAACAATACTTTAACACAAATTTCAAAATTGTGTCAAGGAAAATTGAAAGTATGGAAAGTGAACGAATAAAGCTCGCAATTAATTTTTCCCTAGAGCTAAACATTATTCAAACATTATGCAAACAAACCAAAATAACGAATGAAAAACACTTATAATCTTACACGTTTATGTTAATACACAATTTTCTTTGTGTTGCTTTTTTTTTAATTTGTGATGGTAGATTGCTTAGTAACGGGTTGTTGGTTACATTCCCCTGCCATTTAATTTTTCAAATGTTATAGTATATTAATATATACCATGTCTCCTCACATCAAATGAGAGTAAAGGTAACATGATACAATGAAATGCATATCTGTTAATCTTATTAAATATGTAGGACTCGGAGGTGCGATGGGGAATCTGAAGTGCGATTGTCATGCTGAAGTACTATGGTCTGCGCCGAGGTACGATGATCCTATTCACTGAAGTGCGATGGTTTTGCATGAATTTTGAATATTGTTACGTTTTCAAATACTACGTTACTTAAAATACAACAGGAATTGGAGGAAAATATTTTGTAAATTAAGGTTTTGCTAACAAAGGAAAGGAAAGGAAAGGAAGAAGATTGTAACGAAAGATACAAGTCCCGAACAGTTTTGAGCAGTGTAACAATACAAAAATTTGTAAAACAAAGTCAAATTGTGGGGAGCAAAGCGACTGAAAGATGAATTTGGTCTGCATATTGGCTACTCAGTGTTCGGATATTACTATTAATTTTGACTTTTCTTCAGGTATTCTTCACGTGATTTTATGTAGACAATCAAATAATTAAATTAATTATTAGCAATGTTTTTGTTATATCAATTTGATATAATGCTGTTTTATTCCTGAAATAAATCCTGCTTTGTAAAAACCGGCACACTAACATAGTTGTATTGTGGTTACAGTGTTAATCTTCTACCGTAAAGTAGGCCATAATAAACCCGACATGGTCCCTACGTGTACTTCCAATTTTTTTTCTGCTCATCGTAGAAGCACCAAATTAAAAAAAAAATGGTGGAACACTTTACACATCTTGACATAAGTACAGCATAAATGTACTTGGCAGTTTTTTTTTTTTTTTTTTTCTCTTGAAAACTATTACGAAATCAGACAAATGAATGAATGATTCTTGTGGGTAATTTCTCAGCTATGACATGACGAGAACAAGTTACATTTGATAAATGAGATTGACCCTGCTTAATACTATAGACCAACACGCTTTAATTTGTTTTCGTCCTTGAACACTCCATATAAAGATATGTCCTCCCACTCGAATCCATTAGACTTAATCGGAGCCATGCACTCTAGTTTCTGGCTCCATACGGCTGCATGCTAGGCGTAGACTTAGAAATTTTAAGTTTTAAAGTCTTTGTTATCACCTGGTCAGAAATCAAAATCTACCTTCCAAATGCGAGGCTAGTACGCTAACCACCACATTAAATTTCAAACCTTTGCATTTTATCTAATATACACCATCGCACTTCATCGTAACAATCCATGCAACGTCACAGTTAGGCCATTCCACTTCTGTATTACCACCAACGCACTTCAGCGTAGTCATCAACAAGTTAGCGTCACAATGTCACCATCGCACTTCAGCGTGTTAACCATCGCACTTCAGCGCGGACCATCGCATTTCAGCGTACCATTGCGGTTCAAAGTTCTACATATATGTACCATGTCTCCTCACATCAAAGAGAGTAAAGGTTGAAAAATATTTGATTATATAATAACTACGTACGAAACAATGTTAGGTAATATGATACAAGTAAATGAATATCCGTTAATTTTATTAAATATTTGTTCACTGAAATGACATTACTCGATTTAAGCAAGCTATTTGGACGTATCTCGGCCTATTGCATTGAGCGATGACGGCTCGTTGAATGCACAGTTTTGTTAGAATATATATTACTTAAAGATTGACCTAATCTGCTATTTTGAATCTGTACATATCATATGTTGTTTTTAAATTTTGGATGATGTTATTAACAATACCCTTTAGAGGGAGTAATTTATCAGGTTACAGTTAATCAATTGCACCAATCATAACTTTTTCACTTTTTCTAAAATCATATAGTAATTTCTCAAAAGGTGAATTCTTAAAACGGCTGAATCAAAATTAAATTTTAAAAACATAAAAACAATGAAAGCTGATGTGGAATGCAAATCTCATATTTGATAAACAAGTTGACAGGAGTTTCAATCACGACGGAATTAAAAAAATTGTACACTTCTCACTTCATTTGTTAAGCATATTTCTATATATATTTCAAGATATTCTCGTCAGGAGCAGAAATTCAGATTAGTGAGGCATGTATCTGATAGGACTTTGTAATATTTCTGTTATCAAATAGAATTTATAGGGGATTGATCTTCTAGAAAATAAATGTCAAATTAGTTATTTGTTTTTACTTTTGAAATGTTTGGCAGTTAGACTTTATATACTACACTTTCACACAAACTTCTCAAACAGAAATATTTGTTTTGGTAAATATCAATGAAAATTAGTGCACTATAATTCATATATACCCTTATTATGTAATGAACAATATAAATATGCTAGATGTTCTTATTAAAAGTGTGCACTTAGAAAGAAGTGAAAAAGTAAGGTTCCAACATCCTCCAGGACAGTTTACGTATAATTTGAATTATGTACTGAGTTTCATGTTGTTCATTTAGCACCTTAAGTTTACAGGTATGTATACACCTCTGGCTCTCAACATTTTGGTTCGATATTTCCTGATTAAGATTAATTCAGACAAGATTTCGAGCGCACTAAATTTACAAAGTTTTTTTACGCGTTACCGTAATGCTATTTTGCTTCAAATAGTCAATATTTTTTTTATTTATTAGGCTTCAAATCAAATTCAATCTTTTAATGTAAAATACACCTTATTGAAACATCAATGCTTTTCCATTTTTTCTAGACTTGGATATTCCAGTTAAACATTGGAAATCCTATACTTCCTTTTGTGTTATTGTTTCCTTGTGTATACGGCTATGTTCCTTTGGCCCTATGTGGTTGTACATTCTCGAAATCTTTCGCTCTGTCATTCTCATGCTTATAATTATGTACGCTAAACATGTGCTTCGTCTACTCAAGAATCGAAAATTCGAAACAATTGTGCAAATTCTAGATAGGCTTTCGATACACGTGGGTGAAAATCTTCGTGTTATGAATAAATCACCATTTTGCATTAGATGACACCACAAATATACTGACTACTATAAAAGCGAAACTATCGAGAATGAAATATCCACCTGCAGCGGCACCGACCTCTTGATTGTTAATACTCATAAACCATACCAATTTAATAATTTGGTAAGCCAAAATCATGTTTTATCTACTTAACACTCATTAGTTGCTTCCGAATTAAAACAGTTGAAAGGTAAAAGAATAACCATACTTAAAGAAAATTGACAAACGACAATATGCCTATTGGACAGAACCTTAATGTTTCGAATTTAATCAACAGCAAATTAACAATCAAATGAATGTATCATCAAATGTGTTAAAAATACTTCTGCTGGGCTGTTGATACACTCGAGGACGAAACTTCCACCAGCAATGATATTCGATCTGAGTTAAACTTGATAATCTATCATAATGTTAACGTTGTTGTTGTTCTTAGAGCTTCTTAATTGAGAAATGATCCTTCTTATGAATAAACTCGTTCATTAATGCTTATAATGTTTATTGTGGAAGCAAGGTAGTACAGATTTTAAATTTTGTCTATATCGGAATTAACGTTTTTCTTTGTTTTTGTTTTTGTTTTTTTTTTTTGCTGTTATAAATATGTATATTATACATTATCTCTATGTATGATCCTATATCTTGTCGATACCATAGCTATATTTTGCATTGCAAATAATCATGCTTTTCTCATACGCCTTGATTTATATCGAATTTGTAGGAGGTGGCTTGAATGATGTTTTATGCTGTAAAATAAATGGTTTATTTATTAGATGAAATTTGAATCTGAACAAATCTTATTCTGTTTTTGATGTACTGACAGTTGTCGCATTGTTAATCATATTGTATATAAACCTCCATATAAAAACAATGAAAAGTGTCAAACTGCTAATTTGATACAACAGAATAAAGCTCATAGATACTATCCTCATTAACATGGTTATAGAAATGATAAGACATCGGAAACTGAAATTAGAACTTTGCTCTTATATTCACGGTGGAAGAAATATTCTCACCATAAGGAACACGTCACTGTAAGCATTTTAAGTTGAATCGATTTGCCACCAACAATCAGATGATAAACAAATAAAGATGAATACCACAGAATAAACATGGAAATGAAAAACAATGACAAGTATTGATATATCATCATATAAGTCCTGCTATCTTATATTTGAAAGGTCTTTTAAACTTTTCAGTAGTAAGCGATAAATCCTCAAATAAATTGAATAGATTTTTATGCCACATAATATTTGAAAATATTTTAATCAACCGCATAAAACTTTTCAATAGCAAGTGATAAATTCATGAATAAATTAAAGCTTGTTTAATCATGGTACTCTAATAGCAGCTGATCAGACCAACTTGTATCCGAATTTACAACATTGCCAATGAATGAAAGTTTACTTGCAGATAGCGTTCTATTTACCATCGTGCATAGGCTTCCAGAATAAATGTCCCAGTTCCTCAGAGAGAAATTTTAGAGCAACATCATTGTGTAATACATCTTCAGCATTGAACTATTCGTGTCTCTTTGACGAAAATAGAGGATTCAATGTGGAATCATGCATAACAAAGACAGATTTTGCCCCGCCAGGTATGGTGTATGCGTATGTCTGTATATTGTACCCCCATTGGATACCTTTCAGCAGCAACAAGCAAGACAAATTACAGAAAAAAAGCGTTACAGTGCCATGTTATTTCTTTCTATTTCAAGAAATTGTAATTTCACATATGCCTATCCGAAATGCTTTCCAAGCTCCGAAACTTGAACGCTAATAAATACTCAAATATGACAAGATATTAGACAAAAAAGGATAACCAAATCAATGGCGGATCTTTTTTTTTATTGAAACCTCAGTCACACATACAGGATTTTTGCTTCCGTCCCTTGTAGGACTATGCCCAACTAAAATATGTCAAAAGTCTGATCAGGATCCTGTCATTCGTGGCTTGAAATTATAAAAAAATTGTAAAACTTTTATTCAGTCACGATAAGCATCAGATGTTGCAGTATCCCTATTCCCCTGAATGCATTTTCGACAGAGATCAGACATTGACCATACGAAAGACTTTAGGCAAGATCTGTACGCAATCTCGACTCATTCGAAAATAAACAGCAATGACCAATTTCTCAAAAGAATGCTCATTTCACAGGACAACGTCAAAACACCGTCAAGACAACACAGAATTTTTTTTGTATCTGATACAGCAGAATTTATCATCATATATCCACGATTGTAATCCGATTTGACAAGATCGGCTGAGATTCCCGAATGTTACGTGATCTACCTAACTGTCAAAAGTGGTTTACCGAACTTGCTAGACCATTCCCGATCCGTATGACTATGTTACAAACATTCACGACTGTGTTAAGACTAAATTAGAACCTTCCAGATAATTTAGGATACTGTGGATTCATTTATTTCGTGGGTATCAATTTTCGTGGATGGAATAAAACTTGCATCTTCGTGTATATTTGATTTCGTGGTTTTGCGAATCTCTGTATACACAGTCTAGAGAAAATGTGTAATTCGTTGAACTTTTGAATTCGTGGTTCACCTGTACCAACGAAATCCACGAAATGTGTATCCAACGAATAATAATGAGTCCACAGTAGTAATCCGATTTTTTTTTCATTTGTGACGTAGGTATGAAAGCTGCATTAATCTATTTCCATGTCTATTAACGGGGAAATTTAAAAAAAAAACAAAAAAAACAAAAGCCAGTGTAAACGCACTGACAACTGAGCAGCTGCCGCCTATTGAGGTGATGACATCATACTGAATAAGAAGTCAACACACATCTGTTTCGACAGGCAGCTAGAACTTAAAATTAAATTTAGTGCTCCCATACTGCTTTTCTGTTTAAACTTTTACTTTAAGTCTTTTAATATACAATGTATTTCTTGGTAATCGTATAAAAATCTCCTTAAAGTATACATATTTCAGGTTACAAATATGTGTTGAGAGGTCAGCCAGATTTTACGCAATGTGAAATTGAGCGATACCAGCCAATCCGTTTGTGGTCCAATGTCAGCAACCAGTGTATCTTTCAGAAATCTAAATGTATTCAAAATGGTCAGTTTCTGTTTAAAAATGGTACAACTGAAACGGACAGGTCCTGCAGATGTGATTATACAAGAGGGTATGCTTTCATCACAAAACCGAAAAATCAATGCTTTTGTATTCCTTCAGAGGAAGATTGCAATTGCTACAAAAAGTACTGTCCACATAAAGGACTTCTGACACCAGGTAAGATATTTATGTTTAATTATATGATACGATATAACATGGAATAATGGGGGAAACAATCATTTGTGCACCTGCCTATGTACATGTAAGTCCTTTCCATTTTTTTGGCAAAAAAAACAACTTCGGTGAAAAACACTGTATTTTAACAAACTAGAATTCAACTTATCAATTTTAATAGGTATAACGTTTTATATATGATTTGACAGTCATCAGCAATAATATGGAAACATGTTTTAGCACAGTTTTAACAAAGGATGCATGAATGGAAGAAGTGTATAAACTTAAAACATAACTTTATAATTCCGAATTTGTTTCATTTGGCTAGCATCCCAGATGAAAAGATATTTCTTAATGATGAAATTAAAAAATCAGTCATATTATATATAACAGCACAAAGGTATTGTAAACAACTCAGGTCTCAAAAGAATACGCTCGTTTGCAAATATTTTAAATCTGACAATAAAAATTATAAAACTGGTTTTTACATTCGACTCATTTGATGAATTCGATGTAGAAGCACCTTAAATATTTTTATACCGAAACATAAACATTAATAAATTGCAAGAAGAAGTAATCAAAATTCAAATATACTTAAGACTTTGAATGCATTTTGATTAACAAAAGAATATTATATTATGTTTTCAGATTATAATTGTGCAACAGAAAAAGATAAACCAGGACAAAACACTTATTTTTGTCCAATTATTGTATATAACAGGTATAATTTTATACTGCATTTTGTCTTGTTATAGGTGTAATACCACCATTGATTTTCCCCTATTAGTCTTTGTTAAATTTGCACTTTTCAAAAAATTGTGCAGAATTTATCTTTGTTTTTAAATAAAGAAATACTTGGCATGAGTAAAGTTTAATCCTGTCCAGTACTATAGACAAATTTTCACAAAACATTTCATTGCATATAAGAAAATAACCATCACTGGAAGTTAACCAATCAAATTTTCACCTCTTTTTTTCTTGTGTACAAGCTTTAGTCAATGTTAGTAACCATGTGACCTCAAGTTTCCAAAATACTCTATAGAAACACCAAATAAAAAGATAATGGTGCTTTGAAACACCCAAGACATATGTTTATGACTCAGAAATTTTTTACTGCAATGAAATGTGGGATTAATTTCCTACAACTGTCAAATTCAAGGAAATATTTTTTTTCGACCCTTTTTCGTATGCAACCGGATGTGACGTACTATGATTTGGTGGCATTACACCTATAGTCTTGTACACAACATAATGTGAAAACGAAAATCTTTTTACTTGACATGTAATACTACATTCGCTTTTCACTGGCGATATTGTAGCACACATCCAGCCGTTTAATAATAACGTGGTATGTTTATGTCAAAATTTAAATGCACATTAAGAGTGTAATCATATTCATTTAAAAAAAACGGTTTGTTTTATTAGATACACTCTAGGGAAGCGCAATTGTACGTTTAAAAAAAAAGTAAAATCACAAAAATACTGAACTCCGAGGAAAATTCAATCGGAAAGTCCCTAATCACATGGCAAAATCAAATGACAAAACACATCAAACGAATGGACAACAACTGTCATATTCCTGACTTGGTACAGGCATTTTCAAATGTAGAAAATGGTGGATTGAACCTGGTTTTATAGCGCTAAACCTCTCACTTGTACGACAGTCTTATCAAATTCCGTTATATTTACAACGATGCGTGAACAAAACAGACATTATAAATAAAATAGTCAAAATATGGATATGCTTTTTTTGTTATCATAAGATATGCTCAAGATAATCACATGATCTGACTTGCGAAAAAAAAAAGCAGACACAATTGTGTTGTAACTTTCTTTCATTTTAAGTTTTGGTTAATATTTGCGACGACGGATGTTTTTAGTTTTCAAATGGCTGGTTCTGTATCAAAATTAGTTATATTAGAAAAAGAGAAGCGAAAGATACCAAAGAGACATTCAAATTCACAACTCGAAAATAAACTGACAACGCTATGCATAAAACAGAAAACTTAAGAAAGAGAAACACAAAACCCACAAAAACTGGGAGTGATTTCAGGTGCTCCGGAAGGATGAGCAGATCCTGTTTCTACATGTGACACACTTCGTGTTGCTAATGCAAATACACATCCGTTGATAAGTCTGATTCGTTAGATCAAATTCGGAGAAAAGGAGACGGGATTGTAGTACGACAATTGGAACATATCCGTCGTCAGCTGTGAAGCAGATATTCCATAACAGTCAATTAACTTGTGATGGCGTCCGTAAAATAACGAAGGGATGATTTCTATTTCATCACTTGGAACTCTTGCTTTAATAGCTTCCTTTTGAGCAGCAACCCTCTATCAAGGAAATCATGATAGAATATACAAGCCCTGGAACATCGTATAAACTCGGATATATAAACCGTATGCAGGCGCTGCTAAAATGTTGCTTCATAGAATTGAAAAATTCACAATTGGAAACTGAATTCATTTTTTTTTCGTAATATTTTGTAGAAAAAATGTTATTAAAAAGTTTTTACCTGTCTTATATACAAAACAATCTATCCCAGCATGTTCAAACAATGTGGGTGAAAAATAAAATTTTACTTTATAGTATGTAATAGAGGAAACTGATGTTTAAGAATAATGCTATCTTCATTTCATTCTTTTTGGAAAACTCATATATGATTAAGGCGAAGAAAGAAACAAGTCAACAAAAAAGAGCACGTATGCGTTCCATTTACAAGTCGATTGTTTGTAGCAAGTCTCGGTATACGAACGCAACAATTTTGCTGCCGATGACGAATTTCAGATAACTTTTGTTCTGAAATGATATATTATGATTACACAATAAACCATGCATATTTCCATTGAGGTTACCGACTGACAGTTTTACCATCAAGGAAAAGAACAACTTTTGGAAAGAGCTAGGGACTGGTAATTTGAATAATTATCAGTTACCAACGACTGTTACACATATGAAAGGATTCATTATTGCAAAGCCATAGATCTAACACAATCAAAACAAATATAGAAGGCAACATAAAGTAGTCAACGAGACACCGGTGTCCATACAATAGGTCAAGCTATTTATCATTTCGGGTATATCAAACCTGTGAATAACTTAGCAGTTCATGTAATAATATAAACTCTGCAATTTTCCAAATAAGAAAAAGTATCCGAAGATGACATACACCAACTACTGACGATATTATATACTTCGGACAAACATATGCGCAAGGATTAAACTAGATTTCAAATCATCCCAATCCTTCCATTTTTTAATCTCGATCACTAAATTAACAAATTTTACGCGAAAGACCATTCTATAAAAACCATAAGAGAAAAATCTTTCAATTGATAAATAAAGCTATGATATATAACAAAAACACTGAAGAAACAACAAGTTATACCGAATAGATTTTTTTTGGAAGTTGATTCAAGGCATTGCTAATAAGAAATCACGCCATCCTAATCTGTCGATCATCGTCTATGTCTTTTTTGTGTGTATTTTTGGTTTGTTTTCTAAAGTATCTGGATAGCAATCCTCGCCGACATTCTGTGGTATAAGATTGTTGCCATGTACCGTTTTTGTTTTTTTTTTTTTCTTTTTCATTTATTCAGTTGTAAAAAGAAACTGTGCCTTTTCTTTTCCTTTTATTCAGAATTTTCGTCAAAAATGATTGTTTTTGTGGTGACTGCAATATGTACATTCCTAATAGCAGTTCAGGGTAGGTAAATAGAAATTATTATGTTACATATTTCAATGAGAAGTCAACCTTGTATTCATGGGTATATATTACGTACAGGAGGTTATTTTCAAAATTTTATATCATACATATCAAACGATCGTACAATTTGTAGATTTAACAATGTTTCATATTCCCTGTGTGATATTTTGATTCACATGACGGTTGATGGTAGCATAGCAGTGTCGACGCGTATAGTGTCGACGCATCATGTCTCGCACCTCTTGTTGATTTCTTGCAATTTCTTCTTTTTTTTTTAATCCTGATTTTATATATAAGAAGATGTGGTATGAGTGCCAATGAGACAACTCTCCATCCAAGTCAAAATTTATAAAAGTTAACCATTATAGGTCAAAGTACGGTCTTCAACTCGGAGCCTTGTGTCACACCGAACAGCAAGCTACAAAGGGCCCCCAAAATTATTAGTGTAAAACCATTCAAACGGGAAAACCAAATTTGCATATTTGAAACAATACGAGATGTGAATATAGGTAATGAAAACATATTAGGTGAAACATACCAATGTTCCTTCAAAACTCATAATTCGAGATAGGCTGACAGCGATATTGCAAAAGATATGACGACGCTACGACAAACAAATCCACAAAACACTTTATAGAGAACTACAGATTGAGCAACAGGAACCCCACCAGCAATTGGGGATATTTCATGCGCGTAAGAAGGAGAAGGTATCCTGCTCCGTTAGTGGCACTTGACGTGTTACTCATCGTGAGTAATTCATTTCATCCGGTGATATCGCAATTGAGGACTCAATTGGGTTTACGACAAGTGAAACATAATTGATGTAATCTTTGAAACATAAATTCCTAAATGGTCTATAAACTGATGATATGCAACTCTTCAAGGGATTTCTTCATGTTTAACACTAGAAATATATGGTGTAAAAGCTCCCTTGTTATCAGCAACCCTCTATCAAAAAATATTGAGGGGAAAAGAATCTCTTCAAGGATAATGTACCAGGTGTATAATTGTGTACACCTGAGTGATCAACAGAGAGATAAATACTTCACATGCAGGCACTGTATAGAAACTACGGTTGACCTGAGTTTTAACATGCATGTCATAGTAATTGATATGTCAATATAAAACGATTGTTGAACCGGTATTCAGGCTTTCGAAAATGTCTTATTTGGACGAAATCACTAGTCGAAAGTGCATAAACATCTAAGTGTGTTATAACTATGACGTCAAACTACAAGGCAAAATTAGAAGCCGGCATGTTTATAGGAGTAACACGACGGGTGTTACATGTAGAGCAGAATCTGCTAACTTTTTTTAAGGCACCTAATACCACGCCCGGTTATATCTGAGTTCGTGTAGCTCGGCCGTTAGTTTTCTATTGTTTCGTTTGTAGACTGTTGTTTTTCTTTGATGTTGTATTTTGCTTTTGTGCCATGACATTGTCATTTTGTTAACGTCTTGTGAATCTGAATATTTTTGGTATCTTCGCCTCTCTCTTTTGTGCTTTTCAATAAACGTCTTTATTTTTTTAAACTTGCAATGTTTTATATCATTGGCTTCTCAAACTTATGGTCTAGTTTATCATTTAAAAAACTTGTTTAATGACCAAGGACAATACATAACTATGTGTATGCTTTTCTCGGTTTACTTGCATCAGTAGCACCAGGAGTATGTTAATCCAAATGCCCGGACAGATAAAGATGGATACATGTAAATTTATTTCTGAAACAAAACCAAAACGAGACAATAATTTAAACTATAAGATGAATCAGGATTATTGAATATTTTTCCTGAGGTTTTCCTTTCAATATAAAATTACATATTCGTACATTTCTTTCAAATAGAATTCTGTATGATTTTCAAAAACACATTTCTGTACGAACGTTTCAGTAAAACATAGGAATAAAATTATGTTGTGTGTATTTTCCATTAGACAGCAACCCGACCGATAACCAAAGTCACTGAAAAAGAGACATGAAACATTTTTTTTTTTAATTTTCATATTCATACATTATTCCAAAACGATAAAAACTTGTTGTTATCAATTAATGATTGTTTTCAAGATAGATACATTATCCTTTTTCAGGAACTCTAGTATTAGTTTGCGTTAAAGGACAAGGTAAGTTAAAAGTTAAACAGCATTACTGTCTTCCTTGTCAACCTTAACTTATATTTGAAACAATTTTTTTTACTTTCTGATTTATAGACATTTCAGATTACTTAGTGTTTGTCGTAATGATACACGACTTAAAAAATAGAGACAACAATTTGATTGGCTGATATAAGATTTACAAGAACAGAAAACTGAAACCAAGTCTTTGTGAGCATAGCGTTGACACATGATATGTAGTTTAATCAGAATGTAGTTGGATATTGCGTTTTTAAATTAGATAAAACGTTAAACTTCGCCTCTGTGTACTCTCAATAATTATTTATGTTTAGAATTAAGACTTTGAATAGTATGCACTAATGTCATAAAGCTATTGCTATATATTGTTTCTTAGCAATGTAGTGTAACCAAATCGAATTGTAACACCATATGTAGGCAAAAACATGCCTCATAGGCTAACTGATTAAAATGAGTTTACCTAAATGTTACAAGAAGGGCGTCTTCCTAAACCAAAAATATCAAAACAAAAAGCACTTGTTATCATATTCTTTTAAAAAGGAAGACATTCATGTAACGTACAAAAGCAAAACGACATCAATAATGTAACTGTTAATATGAACACAAGAAGATGTTTTATTATTGCAAATGAAAGAACTATCCACGATTGGCCAACATGGTAGATGTGAGAAAGAGCTCATCCATCCCCAGACCTGCAGGAACAATGATGTACCGCAACGAAGTAAGAAAAAATTATTATCTTATGGTTGTGAACTGTAATATATTCCTTGCATGCAGAAACATTTCTCGCATCACACTGCACGGAGTGGGATAAAACAGTGGTATGAAATATGCGCGAATGTTATTGGCTTATCCAGTATCATGAGACGATATTGCATCATACATTATCATATTGGTCAATCGTTAGGTCATTGAGAACATTCAAAAGTTAAACAATGTACATTTTGCCCATTTTGTAATAATATACAATACACTCAGACTTATCAACTGAAAGTCTCCTTTTTGTCTAATTTAATTACATTCTGAAGCGTACAATAAGTTTCGAAATGTATTATGTAAACATTTGAAGCCAGAACATGGCACATGACGTCATACTGGTATGTGCAAAAGATTAGATCAACGATTTGTAGAATTGTCTATTTAACACAATGAAAGTGTTGACCATACGAGAATAATGTTCATCGATTCGTGACATTGGATGAAGCTTGATATCAACTATCGTTATGTTATTCAAATAGTACTAATACACTCGTCGAAGGATCGTTCAGTGGAAAATCAAATTACTGCGAACAATAAAACAATTCATTCTTCTCATGATATGGTCGACAAAATCAATAATTACAAAACAATGCTGGTGACGATACTTATCAACATGCATTTCTATACAACAATCGTACATTTTAAGAAAATACTTGTTAAACTGTGAGAAATATACGTGCAAATCACGATGTTTTACATTTAGTATTTATCGAGATAATTGCATTCGAAGTTTATCATGTTTATGAAACTGAAATATAAAAAATGTAAATCTTTACTGCATATTGATTAACAGAAAATGACAAAAATCATGTACTTACAAAATTTAAAGACCTTTGAGATCAGAAATTTTTGGAGTGTTACACAAATAGCATGTTACAATTTCCCAAATATACTTGCTTTTCAAATCTAAGTTTTCGAGAACACCAGTCTGCTCTTGTCACGTGAACATACGATATAAACATATTGTCTTTTCGTGAATATAACAATTTAAAAGTCTGTCTGTGCAGGTTCAAAAATTAAAAATTCATATTTTCTATGAAGCAGGTTATCCGTTTAAAGGTTTTTACTAGTTCTGTTATACAATTTTTAGAAGAGGTCGTGTCGGTTTTTATACATGTATTTGCGGTCTTCTCGATCTATTCACATTAGATGTTTTCATCGGGTTAAGGTCCGTTTGAATTTGCTTAGCTACTTAATCTCAATTGTGTTAATCTTTGATGCATATCAATGGATTCCCCTAGTATTTTTTTCCTCAACTTCTCTGATCTAGCTACATACATGTACAGATAATTGACTCGAGTTCATATCGAGAGATATTTAATTTTTGTTCGTCTAAGAGTGCTCTCAATTAGTGAATGCTTGTTCAAAATAAGTACAACTAAAAATTAATCATGTTTCCCTTATTAAAATCAACCAGTAAACATCAAATGCATTTAGATTAAAGACGACCTTTACAGGATGAGAAACAAAATACTAAATTGAATTGAATTATAACATGACTTTATTTCAAGCGACATTCCGTTCTAACTCGTTGTAAAACCTATGATTATAAATACAATTGAAATTAAATGAATAGGGGGAATCATTTTAAAATAAGAAAAAATCAGATCTAGTTTTAAAAAATGTTCTGCTTTTTAATGTTTTTTTCATGATTTGTTCATGATTTTTCATGATTGCTAAATATAGGTACTGTCACATCAACAACAACAAGTTCCGAAATAGAAGAAACACACAATGCATACAGCAGAGAACATGAACTAACCAGGGAATATACATTCACAACAACAGAAGGTAAGACTCATCAATATTTATCGTAATAATCTAACGATCACTGGAACAAATGTGTAGATGTAAAATTACATGTTAAGACAAAAACACTGGAAATAAATGTTCAAGTTGCGATCTTTAGCAGCTGAACCAATTAAATAGATTAATGTGCGTATCGATACTTATTTCATCATATCATTAGCTACTAATAATGCACATTGTACCAGTCAAAATTCAAATTTGTGTTATCTGAAGCAAACGTTATACGTCATGTTCATTTTTGATCAGCGCATATTTTTATTTTTTGTCTTCTATGGTCAAAATAGAGTATATTCTCCTGGTATATGCACATTTTTTTGAGAAATAAATGACATTTTGTTTCATTTAGTAAGGGTTGTATAGATTTACTAAGCAAAAAAATTCATAGACGTTTTTCGAGTAAAGTTATTTCAAATAAAAAAATGTAAAGCAATGATATTTGTACAAACCTCAGTTTTTAAAATTGTTTGCTCGACTACAATTTTTTTAAAGATAGTGTTTGAAAATGTCATTATATTGTTTTCAGATATTTATTGCTCTTAGATAATGTACGACTATGAAAGATAAAATTGGTATAACTGTTAACTGAAGGTGTGTTTTTGCCAACCACCACCCCTCCCCCAAATTGTTTAACTGTTAACTAAATGTGTGTTTCTGCCAACCACCACACCTCCCCCACGTAAACTTCAACAGGCAAAAAATTGTTATGTAAATTAAAATGGAAATACATAAATCGAAGAACTGATTTTTAGATAAACTATAATCTGGTATGGCATGCAAGACTAGCAGGATGAAAATATATATGAAGAAATATAAACCTTGTGATCAATTATTTTAAAAAATCAAACTTCCTAAAATAGTATTAACTGAGATCAGACAGACACACCACACGCTTTCACTATCCAGTAGTCACTGTATCATCATTGAAACATGAATAAATTCAAGAGATAAGAGACAATTTCGCAAAGAAACTCGTTTTTGCTAAAGCTAGGTTCACACTGCCGATCAGATCAACTCGATCAAGCTCGATCAAGACATATTAAGCGATCGGTAGACTGGTCTGACTCAATCGACAAGAATGTTCGGGGTGGTCTACCTTGCTCGTCATCGATCTGCCTTTCTACCCGAGAATTTTTGACATGTCAAAAACATTCGAGTAAGGATCGAGAAGCCAGTCACTCGAGAAGAGATCGGGAATTCGTCGAGTATCGGTCGAATTGATCGGGAAAGGATCGTGTAGAGATTGAGTTTGGTCGGAATACACATATTTCACCGATCAGTACTCGATCATCTCGACCTTCGCTCGACTAATATCCGATCATTTCCCGATCAACGCCAACCTGTTTTATCTGTGGTTCATACTAACTCGACCAATGCCCGAGCGCTTCCAGATCAATGCGACTTCTATTGTTTTTAATCCCAGACCAACTCGACAAATATTCGATCTCAACATGACCATATTCGACCTCTCTTCGATCTCTACTCGGTCAAAAACGAGTACACATGACTGCTACACGATTCTCTAAAATGGTGTGCAGATCTGATTAACTCTAATGCTTCAGCAAACATATATTCCCTGTTTATTTTGATTGTACAAAGGATTGATTCCGCAAAAATTCCTCCATGTACAGTACTTGTCTGTTCTTCTGCAAGGAGGGTTAACATTAAAAAAAAGAGGCAAAAGATATCAAATTTAGAAGTCGAAAACAAACCGACACAGCCAAGGCGAAAAACGAAAACCGACAAGAAGACAAACAGCAGTCAACATAACACAACATAGAAAACTAAAAACGTAGCAACACGAAACTCTTAAAAAAACTAGAATGATCTCAGGCACTCAGCAAGGTTTGACCACGGAGGATTTTTCAAATATGAAAGCTAATGACTAATTTAGCCTTCAAAGTGGGTTTATAAGAACGACAAGATTATTTTATACCCGTTTTATGAGGTATTTTTTGTTTGACGGTCCGTATTTTCCTTAGGTCCAAAACAAATGAAGATGTGGTATAATTGCCAATGAGACAACTCTCCAATTGAAACAGAAATTAACAACTATAGGTCACCGTACGGTCAAATAGAATTGAGAATGGTAATGAGGAATATTTCAAAGAGACAACAAACCGACAAAAGAGCAGAAAACAGCCGAAGGCCACACATGGGTCTTCAACACAGCGAGAACAATTCGTACCCGGAGCCGGGTTTCAGCTGGCCTCCAAGGGAATGAAATTCTACTTTTGACCATATTTTGGAGAAATATGTGACATCTTAACCCAATTTTGCAATATGTTTTAGGAAATACATGCAGGTTTTTGCCATGGATATACCAAAAAGAAAGTATCTTCAAATATTCAACTACTGAATATCAAATCTATGGAAAATACTGATTACATACATATATGAAAAAGAAGATATGTTATGATTGCCAATGAGACAACTCTCCAGGAGAGACCAAATGACACAGAAATTAACAACTATATAGGTCACCGTAACGGCTTCAACAATGAACAAAGCCCATAATGCATAGTCAGCTATAAAAGGCAATGCAAACAGTAAGCTTAATTTGTAATAAAGCAAGGAAAAGGGGTGGTAAAATTTATGTATATTGCTATCCATCATAAGTACCAATCCGGTGACAAATCTCGTTTGGTGGTGTTACTTTTAAGAAAAAAGTGGTAAAAACTACAACAACATATCAGCGTCCACTCTGAGGAAATTGGGATCATTGTTGAGCTTCTGCAAGTCTCTCATTCTGCCCATGCAATCGCCGTGTCTGCCACTACCTAACCTAGATATCTCGGCGCCCGCTGCTGTCTGCGCCTTCTTGTTCGTCTTCTATGTTAACTTCAAAGTCTGCCACAACCATGTACCTCGTCTCTGGAGCTCTAACCACCTTGCAAACACATCAAATGGCTTTGTTTCTACGTAGATATCTTGAATGTATTATTTTACTGAGACCTCCTGTAAACTACTGAATTTAACCAAATGAATGGAGAATGTGTCCATAGGACATAGATAATGCCCCAGCTTGCATATAACGTTATAAAGGGTCATTACTCAAGAACGGTAAAAGTGGCGCCACCCAAATTCGCACTTGATCTATGTTTATGGTAATAAGCTTTGTGTATACGTTTAATAACATTTGGTTGATGCACAATACATTTAGAGAACGGAAACTATGTGTTGGGACGTACGTAAGAACGGACAAGGGTAACACTTAATGCCCTCTCCGCTACAGCGGGGCATAACACATTCAGACGTTTTCTTTTTCTGAAATTGTACATACCCACCCGACCATCCCGACGACCCTTTTACGATCAGGTCGATCTGGTCTGGTCGAGATCGGACTGAGATCAAGTATAGTTGATTTTGGTCTAGCTAGTTGAGTAAAGATCATCCGTAGAGATCGTGAGATGGTCGGAATAATCTAATATGTATTCAATTGGTGGTCGGGTTGCAGTCGTGATGGAGTCATTTATTAGTCGTGAATGGTCGAGTTAAAGTCGTGTACAGTCGGATAGCGGTCGGGTAGAAGTCGTAAACAGGCCCGATCACGAATTTGATCACGCTAGATTGTGGAAATTTTGACAATCGGGATCATCATCATCGGCAGTGTGAACCTAGCTTAACTGGTACATGTCCTACCGATATTTCGTCACATACTGTAACTTGTAAATTGTTTACAGAAACTTTAATAATATATAGATACAAGAAGATGTGGTATGAGTGCCTATGGGACAACTCTCCATCCAAGTCACAATTTGTAAAAGTAAGCCATTATGGGTCAAAGTATGGCCTTCAACACGGAGCCTTGGCTCACACTTGTATTTGTTTTTTTTTTTGTTTCAACGAAACAAAATATATATAATGATATGCATATTTATATACATGTTTATTTTTGCCGTTTCCTGATGTATTTATTCAATTCTTATACAAAAAAGAACACTTCTATGAAGGTAGGTAGATGGCCTTCTGCTGTTGTCTGTTCTGTGGTCGGGTTGTTGTCTCTTTGACACATTCCCCATTTCCATTCTCAATTTTATGTTCGTACATTTGCTGTTAAAAGCTAGCTATCGTTCATATTACTTCTACAAAATCGATTAAGGTCATCCTTATCTGTTGAAAGATCTCTTACAGATAATAGCATAACAACTCCATCCTTAACTCTTAACAAACTCATAACAAATACACGAACAACTCAGATATATTTTGGCTTTAGTTGAACCCCAAGATGTACATATTCCTAATTGCTTTGATTTGATTATATACATGTATATATTTAGAATGCGTTACTGTAATAACATGTTTTTATCGTATATTTAGTGTATATATTACGTAATGTGAAAATGCATGCTATTTAAATAACTCAAACGATTTTCCAGTGGCTTTTTTGCTTTTTTAACTTTAGTAGTTTGTTTATTTCATTTACACCTAAAGCTACATTGCAGGCAATTTTTAATGTCATAATATTAATAAACCAACCACAGTTTTGTTGCGTTTACTAATGAGTCTTTAAGATTTAAATCCGCTTAGAATTACTACTATGATTAGTATGACAGATCCTCAAATTCAGATTGAGACAATAAACAAAAAAATGCTACAAACAAAATATATACATGTGTATGCAACAATATGATAACAAAATGTATAACACAATAATAATGAGTTTCATCTTGTATCAATACAAACAAAACAAAACAGCGACGTAGAGAAATGGTTCAAAACAACAAACAGTAGAAATGAAGAAAAATTAAATAGAAACAAAAGTCACACATTTCGCTATGTTGATATATACAAAGTGAAATTAGACGTCAACAAGAATTCTAATATCTTAGCATGTTTATAGAGATTCTTTTTACTGTTTTTTTTTTTAAATGAACCATATGGTTTGGTTTAATGTTAAGAGATGTAGTATTTATTAATTAATTTGTTTAAGGAGAGGAGAGGAGAAAAAAGTATACTTCTATTTGCCTTATGTAGTAGCAACAATAATATATAACACACTAAACGAACTTCAATTTGACACATTGGACCAACAAATGTATCGATAAAAACAAAACTCAAACCTTTTATGTTCTAAATTGATATCTGCCAGACGGTCACAATATTATTAATGCTAAGCGGACGACAACAAATGTCCTGCAAATCCATAATAAAGGGGATATAATGTGATTGAATTATTCTACTTAAGGTGTTGAAATTATTTTAAATGGGTATGAATCTGCTGGTATTTTTCCCTAAAACCTATTTGTTTTGAAACATGTAGTCTAAATTGTACTTTAAGTTATACACAAAAGGAGGAATGAAAATTATTACCATTTACAAATGCATAAAATATTTAACGTGAACATAGAAAATGCGCTGTTTATTCACTTCGAAAAGATAAAAAGTCCATTTTCGTAAGAAGTACTGAATAATTCATTTTGTAATTAGAATTATGTAGACATAATAATTAAAATAAATTTAAAACAACGCATACATTTAAGGTTCCATTCCCTTCGGACAAAGTTAACCCACATCTAAAATTTATTTTGCAATTGTGTTGCGTCCCATTCCGTGTTATGATTCGAAAACGTCTTTGGGTCTTACATATCCTTGTCTTTACATGTTTGAGTGTCATGTTCCTGATGTTAATCAATTCATAAACACGTTTCATTCTTTGATAACTTGTAAATAACATGTATACAATATCAATTCTAATTACCTAAAAAGTACAGATATTCTGTTCAAAAAAACAAAACAAAAATATATAATATATTAATGACTGAGACATAGAGAGAAAGACACAGTTTTGTTTACGGTTATCAAAGTATTTAATCAATTCCCCAAAAGGATCATACATGTATGATTTCTAAATTCAGACTTGAAAAAAATTGTGAAATAATATAATTCTTCACACCAACAACTACAAATGGAAGCATAACATTGTATTGCCTATTTACATTACAATGAACTACCAACATACGGTGGTTTCTATACATAATAAACTAATTCTGGACAAGAAATTAATTGTTCCATCAAAACAAAAGTTGAATATACTAATAAGTGCAGCTAGGGGTATGGAGGGATCAAAACAACAGAACATATACTCTGAACTTATTCTAAACATATCAAATTATTGAACGATGTTGACTGTTTTTGTAAGTCAGTAGTTTAACGAAATTCGACAAAATACCATCAGCAACATCATATATATATTTATACTGCACTCGTTCTATTTGAGCAGTCAAAATGCATTGACTGTATATTTCTATGTCATATACAGTCACTGACCCGATATCACTTTTCCTCATGAATATTTAAATAGAAGTTGTCGAAACTATATTTAATTATTCATACGATCTCTTCAACCTGTTCTTGTTTTCAATGTATACAACGACTCGAACGTATTTTTTTTACAATTTTTAGAAAAAATATATTTCACTTGTTAATATTTTTTTTGTTTGAAACCAATAATAAATCATTATGTTTTATGTTTATTGCTGATATTTTAGTACATACTCAAACGAATTTGTTCACAATCGATTGCAGGTTTCAACAGGTAATGTACATTTCATTGTGTTGTATATTTCACCGCCTGATATGAGGCCTTTTTAAAGTGGGAATGTTCCAATATTTAATTTAAATCAATAACATTAACAAATTAAATAGCAATTGAAAATGTTTTTTTCTAGATTGCAGTATAGAGACAATAATAGTGCATTGACTTGACATATCAACGATATAAGGATTCTGCCCTAAACGGGGAAAAAGCTCGGCAAATCTCGCATTTCCCCGTTTCTAAGACTCATCCTTATATCGTTGATATGTCAAGTCAATGCACTATTATTGTCTATAAATAAATATTAACACAAGACCAAATTCTTAATTCGGAAAATTTAAAAAATGTTATAGAAAAATAAGGGAATTTGAAGGGAGAAGAACTGTGGTGTATCTTTTGTACACTTCTAGTATTAGTCAAGATAAAACTTGAAGTAATATAGATAACATAGATATAAATATTATGTTCCCGTGCAAAGTATAAGAAACTAAAATATGATAGAGACATTCATAATCGATTGAATTCAAATGATATTTTTAATGTACAATAGATATAGAATATGGTGATGATAGTAGCATATACGATGACGTTGCTGGATTAAACGAGGACAGAATTACAACAGAAGGTAAACTTTCATCGTAGCCTATCTTTTGCATTGAGAAATCAGATATTACATGACTAGTTTTTTGTAGATTTTTTTCACAAGGGAGGAGCTTTCTAGTAGAAATCACTTGACATTATGTTATGTAGCAACTTTGAATAACACCTAATAATAACAAAGTGTTACTTGTACCGATGTCTGGATTGTTCATTACTATTTGGTTATATATGGTGTACCTATTACTAGCTAACATAAGTGTGTCAATCAAATGGTATGGTAGTTTAAACTTTATTTGATATAAGCATTATAAAATTTAAGAAAAAGTTGACCTTACTCCGATTTGGGTGTTACCTTTATGTCCCTTTGGTCGTATTAAAATAAACCAAAAAAAGACTGTAGAATGGTTTGTATGTGACAAAATTTATCTTTAGACAACTCATTGAATGATTTTGAAATTCCAAATAGTCAGTTACAATTAATGTTTTTGATTTTAAAGTCTTATAACCATTGATAGTTTTCGCAATTTTTTGCAGGAATCAAACGACATTTTTTTTCTGGCAAACTTTTGTAAATAATTTGTTTTTCTCAGCTGGCCAGAATTTTCCCCTTATCAATAATTTTAAACCATTTAGTTACATACAAGCTATTATCATCATGATATTTCAGATTTTCTTTTATTCCTACTACACATTTTAACAGTCATGGGTATTCCTTATTAGAACATGTGGAAACGGCACACATTAATGTTTGCCTACTAGTATTGTTGTCCGTTTTTTAGGGTACCATAAAACTGTTCATATTATATAACCTAAACATAAAATGCAATGGCAAATTTCAACAAGACTTTAACAGACGATGCATGGACTTTGCTTTTTCAATGGTGTAAAGAAAACGAGAGAAGAGTTTTGGGGTTACCACGGTCTAACTCTTTAAATATAATGGAAAGCTGCAAATGTTTATAAATAGGTATTTTTGAATAATACTTTACCGTTTGAAAACATATAAACTGTTTAAAACAGATAATGTTAAATAACAAAGACACTGAACTTCACACGTGTGAATGTATATAATATTTCGTACTATTGATATTAAGCGGGAATATTGAGACACATAGGTCACATCTACCTACAAAGCCGTCATATCATATTGTAAATATTATATTTTGGTATTTTATCAGATTTCTTCTGCAAATGTTAAAAATGAATATGTTATCATATATATGAATATTGATTTTCTGTAAAATGTGAATACTAATAATAGAGTATCTTTTTTTAAGAATATATAGTCACGTTTCTTAAACGAATGGTTGAAGTTCATAAATAAATTGCATATTGACCTATACATGCTATACGAATGCTGTTTTTATCAATTATAATTTTATTAGTAAATTTTATGTCCACTAGTCTTGTCGAGTTATCGGCTGTCATAATGTTAGTATTATTTTATTTTATATCTTTGGAATAGTTGTTATTTTTCATCATTCATTGCAAAGTATAGTTAACAAACTTATCATTTATATTGCGGGGATAAAATGGAGAAAACATCACAAAAATGTGTAAATAGAAGTAAATAAAGATCCTTTTTTGATCGAATATTATTAAATATGACGGATATATTATTACAAGATAACACACACAAACGTGACTTGTAACTTCTACTAATTTAAATTCGTTAAAGCTTGTAAATAACGCAAAATAAAATTTATTAATTGGAACTCTGTAGAGGATCTTTTTATCTTTACCTTGCCTCTACATATAAATATGCTCAGTAGATGGATAAATAAACTGAATGATAATAGAAGAATCAGCAAAATGGAAAAAAAAGAATTTAATGGGGTGCTTCATGAAATACGCATGTGTCTCTTGTTGGCAACAATGAAGGTTGAGTAAGGAAATCAATTCGGAATTCAAACAAAAATAAGTTAAGTATTATTTCAAAGCGTATTACTTGACTACTTTTTATATAACGGTTTAATATCATTATGATAGTCGAAAAAAACTGACAACGCAAGGATAAAAAAGAAAAAGACAAACAGACAAACAATAGTACACAAAACCCAACATAGAAAAACTTAAGACTGAGCAACACGAACCCCACGCATTTTATATGGGTGTACACAATTGTAGCAGGCCTAAAAATAAATCACCCATACTGAACGTTTTGTTTTTGCAACGAAACTAGTTTAAATTTACTTATTTTCACACATATGTCACTTGAATAAGCAGCTGTTTGCAAACAAACGACGTCCTATAAATTGAATACCCGCAAAAATACAGCCGTTTTGAAACTTAATGCGAAAGAAAATTAGTTCACTTTTGATCATCAATAAACTGAAATTAATGACTGTAATTCTTATAATGTTATATTTATAGCATTGGAATAGTGGATGAGTTAATGTGCGTTTACACAAAAGAAAGAAATGTATCTCAGCATTACAAAACAGTGGGTTCTATGTAGTCGTTAAACAATGTTGTATAAGTTTTCATATGTGAATTTGCACTCTTGTTGTTCTTTATTCATCATGTTGTATTTCATTGTATTTCATTGTATTTCAACAGATTTAACATAATATCATGTAAACTTAATTCGACCGAGTTAGTAATACTGTATCAAGCATTTGATAGCTATCTTTCCGTATGCATATGTTGTAAATATTGTAAATTGTTCCCTTGCGTAATAATAAGCGTGATGTGAAACGCATTTCACTTCGATACATTTTGTTCCACAATTTGTTCATCAATCTTTAAATTGAATGTATAGTTAGTTCTTTATAAAAAAAAATCTCATTTTTTTTATATAAAATCGAAAGGAGCTAACTAGTTAAAGGTTGAACCCTTCTTAAAATTTCTAGTGATATTGTCAACACTTTGTGTGCATACATGTATTGGCAAATTAACTTAGTTAAATGACGGCATTTTTTTTTTCATCTCTATGTGTTTAATTGAATTATATGTGTCATCATTTAACGTACAGTGTAGTCAATCACTTGCCTCTTGACAACAATCTAATCAAAAGCTGCAAAGGAGATATTTTTGTTGTCAAAAATTCGTAAAGTATGAACAAAATAATTGTGATAAGAATATCATGTTATAAGAGAACATACATTATTGTATGGAGATAAAGATTATAGCATACCGTCGTGTGAATCTTATAGTGTTATATGTCCACCTTTGATAAAAATAGATATATCTATATTGTTTAAGTCCAAGTACAATGGTCTCTCTCCCTATGCAGCTATATAACAAGATTACTCCACATTCTCATTGGCTTATTCATCTAGTTAGTTCAGAAAAAATACTTAAGATATTGCACTTCTAAACATTAATTTGAAGGTTAACAACTATTTAAAATGGGAATTACATCAATATTTGATTCAGACGACAATACAGGCAATGTTTTAAATTCCTTTCATAAAGAACTCAACGTTGATTGCTTTTCGCAGGTGATTGAATTTCAACCTTGAATAAAGTTCAATAAAAAAGGAAAATGTTGAACCATGAAGATGTTAATGAGAACCAATTATTATATTTTGTTTTTATCTTCTATTACAATGTTATTACACGTAGTCCCTATTCTGATGAATGAAGTAACTTTTCGATGTCGTAACACGTTAATAAATGTCATTTTATATAATGAATTATCAACCTTTGGTGATTACTGGGATGTAACTGCTGTCTCATGGCAGTCAGTGATAAACTTACCTTTCTTTACATTTGAATTTCCGTTGTTGAATCTTTCCATTAAGTATTTTTCAAACTATTGTATGATTATGTTAATAAAAAGGATTTCAAAAGTTTATTACTTTTTTGTTACTCTTACAAAGTGATGAAACGTTATATATTCTTTATTTTGCAATTACTACAGTCAAACATATCATGCTTAATTTTACTCCGTGTATGTGCCCTTAAATGGTTTTAAAGTCAAATCAAACCATATATGACCCAAAACAATCGTCGAACAGATACACAACGGTCTAAAATGCTAAAATACACAACAAAATATTTTTAACAATGAACGACATAGATATATCATATTTCCTCTGTAGTACCGATCTTAAAAACTGAGTCAAGACATATATATTCTTTTTAATCTACCTTCCGTATATATGATATTGTAAATGCATTTCCATTGAAATTCTTTTATCTTATTGGTGGTATTACATTTTTCCACATTGTCCCATACTAATTTCCAATTTAATTCTTTTATCTTATTGGTGATTTTACATTTTTCCACATTGTCCCATACTATTTTCCAATTAAATTCGTGCCCTAAAATGTCTTGCCATTTATTTTGACATTTTGGAAATATATTCTTATTAATCATGTTCGATTATATTTAAGTTTTAATTAATTCGGTTTGATTTTTTTTGTCATTTCTATCTTATATGAACATTTCATCGGAAAGTTTCAATTCTATGTTTGTTTTTTCATTAATGTTACTACAAGTTTCTTAAATTTGTATAAAGTCGATTGATATTGAACTTTTAACTCTTGAAAATTCCGATATACATTTGTACAGTTTCTTTTATCCACAAGTTTTTCAAATATAGAACTACAACTGTAAAATTTGTTGGTTTCATCATTCCATATGTCTTTGATATACTTCATGTTACTTTTAAGAAAGGAAGAAAAAAAACAATGTCTAATTTTGGAATGAAAGTTTTGAATTTTCAAATAGTCTTATATTAAGTACCTCGGTCTTTTTTTTTTGTGGTTATCTCCAGTCTTTAGAAAAATTAGACCATGTATAGATCATTTTCTGATAAAACGAAGGAATATTTTTAAGATTTAGTCCGTTAACGTTTGAACACCTACATACAAAAATATTGATCTTATACTTGTCATCAAATTGTCGAAGCCAATACTTGCCAATCGCATTCCAGCTTTCTAGCGGTTCATGAAGAATGCGATAAAGAGACTTTATTTGTTTACTTCTAATGAATAAATCGATACTAATCATTCCCATTCCAACCTTTGTTATATCAAGACAACAAACCTGTCTTTCTATTTGGTTAACCTTTCAACCCAATATAAAATTCCAAATAATATTGTTTATTTCTTTTGAATATTTTTCAAGAATTCCCCGCATTTCAATTTCATAACTGCACATGGACAATATGAATATTTTTACTATTAAAGTTTTACCACTTAATGAAAGTTTCCTGCTTTTCCACACGTGGACACAGTTTTTAATCTTTTCTATAATGCTTTGCCATATAGCATCATTATCAATTTCATATCCGTGATATACTCCCAGGGTTTTTACATTAACTGTAATCCATTTAATTTTATTAAATTTTAGTTGTTTTTCTTTTAAGATCCCACAAGTAAACCTTTTGTTTTATCAAAATTAATTTAAGATCCCGCAGCTTTCTCATATAGCGTTAGGACATCAAAATATTGTTCTACTGATTTCTCATTTTTATCAAAAAGCAAAGTGTCATCAGCAAACATGCATAATTTAGTTTCTATACTTTTACCCCCCTCACCAGGTATCTGAATCCCTTCAATT
The DNA here is from genome assembly GCF_021869535.1 of Mytilus californianus. Classification (NCBI taxonomy): domain Eukaryota; kingdom Metazoa; phylum Mollusca; class Bivalvia; order Mytilida; family Mytilidae; genus Mytilus; species Mytilus californianus. The sequence goes on from NW_026262712.1 coordinate 42,072,951, forward strand.
TCCTTTTTACCTCGTATAACACGTGCCATTGGTTCTGCATGCAACATGTATTTAAGGGGATCTATTGGACAGCCCTGTCTGGCCAAGCGAGTTATCAAAAAATATTTTGAAACATGTCCATTCTTTTTTATGCAAGTTATAGCATTATAAAGTAACATTTTGATCAATTGTCTAAATTGTTTTCCAAAATTAAACTTTTCTAATACAAAATCCAACCAATCCCATTCAACTCTATCAAAGGCTTTTTGTTGGTCATGAAATACTATTATTCCATCTTCGTCTTCGTTGTCTATATAGTCTATTATATCTTGAATTAATCTGTTAGCATCACTAATGTTTCTTCCTTTAACAAATCCTTTTTGATCTGGATGTATTATTTTTGGTAAGACTTTTTCAATCTCATTGCAAGGAGTTTTGCTATGATTTTATAATCGATGTTAAGTAATGTAAGAAGTCAAGTTTTTAATATTTTCTCTTTCACCACCCTTATATAATTACGTTAGAACCCCTTTATGTTGTGATTTACTTATAGCATTTTTATCAAATATTTCTTGAAGGAGTGTAAACAAATCATATTTTATTATATCCAATACAAAATGTAAAATTCAAATATAATGCCATCCTTACCTGGCGATTTGTTAGTCTTTAGAACTTTGAGCACTTTTTTCTAATACTTCCATATCGTCGGAACTTACCTTATTTTCAATAGATTGGCAAAGTTTTTCACCGCACTGTTTGTCCCACCATTCAGAAGTAAAAAGTGTGGAGTACAATTGTACTTGTTCTTTCAATATCGAATCAATATCATATTCATACTCACCCGGTTTTGTTTTTATACGATTCCACAATTTGTTTTGACCATTTTTCTTTTCTTAATTAAACAAAAATATCGTAGATTTTTCACCTTACTCTGCCCATTCAATTTTTGCTCTAATGTTCGTAGATTCTTTCAAATTTGTATAAATATCCTTAATTTCAGATATTCAAGAATTGATAATATTATGTTTTTTTCTTTACCAATTTAGATGCTTCAAGTCGTTTTTCTAGTTGTTTAATATGATTTTTAAAAAGTCTTTCTATCAGAACCGTTATGTGATGTATATACATTAACAATATGATATGCAACATTATCTTTTTTTAAGTCACACATTTGACATCTTCGATTTTCATCGTGATTCATAAAAGTTACATTTTCGGAGAATTTTTTTTGTAAAAGGAACCACACTCCCCTTGAATTAGATGTTCCACAATTCCAAACGGATTCACCTCCCCAAAATTTTTTCCGCTTATTACCCAAGTTATCAATATCAGATTTCGTGCAGTGTGTTTCTTGTAGACAAATGATATCAAACTTTTTTTAAACCAACAATTAAAAATCAAATTTCTTTTTTTTTATTGTTTCGTAAACCATTTACATTTATTGAAGCAAAGTACAAAGTCATATTAAGTTCGAAAAGGTTTTGTTCTTTCTTTCTTTTGTCATTTAACTGTTTCACTTGAATACTTTAAACCTGGTTCTGTCTATTCGGTAAAATAAACTTAACGGATGGTTCATGTGTATACCTGTGTGCAAACAAATCAGGTAAAACTTGTATTATGTGTCACTTTAAAACCGTAATAGGTCTTATAAACTGATACATATTCATGTTCTCCATATATAACATCACAATTTGGTACATCTTTGCAATTTTTGAACTTTTTGCGATATATGCATGTTAGCATATAAACGAAATACTCCTAAATAAAATATACATACGATCAACATGTTTAAAAAAGTGGACATGATATTTATAGTGATACATTTGTGTTTTTGTCTTTTTTTTTTAAATATTCTTTTTAACAGTAAAATCAGTTTAAGGAGTGTTTATTTACAGGGTTTATTTATGATATATGCCTGTCTCTTTTCTGGATACGTTGGCTATTCGGTCTGCAGATGTTGGAGTAGTCGTTTTGTCACTCCTGTTGCGTTTGCGATCTACAAGGCTCTGATTACAGCTCCATGTTTATAAAATTGATCGTTTATATCAACAAATGCTACAAATTATTCTCGAACTCAAAGTTCTTTAAGGCGAAGCATACGTAATTGCACGCCTCTAGCGGAATTCGGGATACAAAACGTGCGTCGTTAGTTACGCAAGTTATCTCCCCTACTCCAAGAACGGGAAATGGGCACATGAAAGAGAAATCATCATTCTAATGACTTTGTGCGGTCTATCATGGGCCCAAACAAGTATAATTCCTGTGCTATGTCAAAATTTCAAAGAAATTAGCTGACTCCAATCAGAAATCTTTGATCTTAGTATCCTATTGTGTGTTAGTCTGCAACTGTTTTTGTTTTAGCCTCACGCAGGAGCGGGTACATAATACCGCTCGTATTTATTTCAACAGAAATTAAAAATAAACAAATAAACTAGTGACAATTTTCCTTCTAGTCGTATCATACTCGTTAGAATCAATCCAGAATTGACCCCACAATATTATTTCAATGAAATTCACAGTGTCAGTGTAGCGTAATTTTGAAGGTTACGAATAATTACCGGTAAATTGCATTTAAATATGTATGTTGAACTAGAAAGCCGTGGGCATGTCCCGTTTTTTAAGCAATTGAAAATTTTAGGATAATTTATATTTGTGTGAAAATTATAAACGACACTATAAAGGGTAATCGACTACAAGTGAAACATTTTTAACATGTATACATAAGTGGAAGGACAAAGCTTACAGAAAAAAAAACGAACAAAAAAATCAGATTCCGTCTACAAAACATTACACAGAAAATAAGAATTTAGCACTGTGACATCTAACTCAGAATATGTAAATCATCTATCTCATCCAAATCTCGGTTCTAAAGGAGCAAAAAATAAACAGGTGTATTCTATTCCGTCCGCAATATGTTGGGAAAGTTAAATCTAAATTTAGAACCATGGTTGAAACTGAAACTACACATGTATACATGATAAAAATAGAACATGCAGTTTTTTTCTTGATCAAATTCCAATTTCGAAAGGATAGCGAAATTTGCATTCTTGTGTTGTTCTTTTGTGTATCATTCAGAAGTATAGAATACAATTTTGAAGTAATTTCTTCTTCTCAAATCTCAATATTGAAGATTACTAGTACTATAGAATTATAGAATATAAGGTAAAGGGAAGAAGGGAGAGGGTGAAGAAAATAATGTTACTATGTCGGGGCCTTTTATAACCGACTAAACGTTAGGGATTTTTCTCATGGTTGATGGCCTTATGGTTGCCTATTATAATTGCTTATATCCATTCCATTAAATAAGGCAGCTGGGGTGTCAAAATTTTCGGCGATAAACCTTTCGTTAGCTTCTGTAAAAGACTTTTCGGTCAAAGTAATTTCAAATTTCAATATAAAAACTGGTGATCGCGGACCTAGTTTTTTCGTAACAATACATTGAAATTAACCACATTTAGGGTATTCTATTTTGTTTATATAGGAGAAACTTAAGTTTTCCTTATTGAAGAAACATTAAACGATAGAATTGTCTAAAATTCAAAGAGATAATTTCGTTAATTAATACTTCTGGAATATATATATATATATATATATATATATATATATATGCTAGACTTGGACAACTACGTAAACATCTAGTTGTTCGAGGATACAATAACAACATCATTGATAGCGCTTTCGAAAGAGCAAACAAAACTAGTCGCCAAGAACTTCTAGAGTACAAAGATAAGAATAAAGCAGCTAACAGAACACCCCTTGTACTCACTTACCATCCTGATTTTAAAAATGTGTCTTCCATTGTTCAGAAGCATTGGAAAATTATAGAAAATGATTCAAATCTTAAAAAAGTGTTTTCCTCACCACCAGTCATGGCCTTCAGAAGACCTAAAAACATCCGTGACAAATTAGTGACATCTGTATTAGCAAAGCAGCCTACTCCATCTCCCGGTTGCTACAAACAATGTGGTCGAAGGAACTGCTTGTGTTGTAAAGCTGCCAATACAAGCAGATCTTTCATCAGCTCCGTTACTAAACAAAATTATACCATCTACTCAAATTCCAACTGTAAAACGGAGAACTCAATTTATATATTAACATGTGACACATGTGGCATTCAGTATGTGGGAGAAACAATGGACAAATTTAATATTCGGCTCAATAACCATCGTTCATGGTACAAAACAAACAAAAACTGTCCTCTCACAAGACATCTTCGTTCAACGAAACATTCTTTTGATAATGTTACCTTCCAAATCATAGAAGTCAACACCGAGTGGGACACCACGGCGAGAAGGAGAAGAGAAAATTTTTGGATCCACCAACTCCACACTTTAGAACCTGATGGTCTTAACGAAAAAGATGAGAAAAGATACAGGAAAGATAAAGAATAATTTAGTACACAGCATCGTCCTTTCTATCCTGTAATATTGGCCAATGGACGTTGCTAACTTCAACTACCAATTTTGTAAAAATCTTGAACTTCATCCAAATTATGTATTATTTTCAAGGCAGCTAAATTCAAGTGCAACATATACATTGAGCTGCAAAAGTTTCTTACCATCTACATCCGATTTCACCTGGATAGATGCACGCTTGATAAAGCTAGTTAGTCTAGCGAAATATTGCGTTTATTTTCATCATTTTGTAAATATTTTAAACATTCTTATATTTACATACTAAATAGTGTGTTAAAATTACATTGTTAGGCAATCTATATATATATATATATATATATATATATATATATAAGTCTAGAGATTTGCACAACGATACTAATATAAGATGGTAATATACGAAGATGTTGTTAATAAATCGTGTTGACAAATATTTCGGCTTAACAAATAGCCTTCTTCGGTGTCAATTATTTTAACAATACTGATACTATCAGTATTGTTAAAATAATTGACACCGAAGAAGGCTATTTGTTAAGCCGAAATATTTGTCAACACGATTTATTAACAACATCTTCGTATATTACCATCTTATATTAGTATCGTTGTGCAAATCTCTAGACTTATATAATTTTTTTCCTTATCTGCACAGTATCGTCTATTCTAGACGATCCGGTACATAGTAAATTTGCTGGTTGGTCCTTTTTATAGACTTCTATATATATATATATATATACAAGTCTAAATTGAAAACAACGTTCAAACCTATGATTGCGTTGGATTAAAAACCGCAATTTTTATACGTGTGCATGCAAAACAAATTTCTTGGTAGAGGGGTCTAAATACAGCACAAACAACATATATATATATATATATATATATATATATATATATATATATAAAGGGTGTCACGGGCCTAATTTTCTTGAAAAAAAAATATTGATAGTTCAATCTTTAAATTTCAAGTTGTAGGTATTTTGTTGTAAAATGTATATTGAATGATACTTGGTAAACTATTTGTAAAACAAATAAGTAATATTGCAACATGACCAGAAAGGACGCTCAGAAAAAATACACCCGGGAGATCTACCTTAAACTGTGGCAAATAGTTGTCCAATTTGCAATGATACCACATCTCCTTATTTTTATATCACATAAAAAAACCAATTAATTTGCATTAGATACAAGCACAACACGCAAGGTAAACTCGTATAGCATTACATTATGAACAGTCTCCTTGCCAACTTCCGAAGCAAGGTTGTCGGCTCTCCGAACTTTCTAGAGGTCCTGATTTTATTGCCGAGTTTATGAGCTTCGATCCTTGCTTAGAAGTGGTCTCCTTTCATTATACTGGATAAAATCTAATGAATTTACACTAGAAACATTTTTTAGCATCTTACTGGATGATTACATTCTCATAACATCGCCCTTGGTACATTCGTATAGCATTACATACGTACATGTACATTCGTATAGCATTACAAACGTACATTCGTATAGCATTACATACGTACATTTATTTCATGACACCAGTACATTTATATCATGACACCAGTACATTTATATCATGACACCAGCACATTTACAGCATATAACTATAATACACAAAGCTTTAGACTTAGACTTAACAATACGGCTTTAGCATAAAGCATTACAATATACACAATGCTAAGGCATAACACAGGCAGTGATCTATGCAACGGGAAGTTATATAAAAACTCCGATCTGTTTCATTTTGCTGAAATTCATATACGGGTTCTTTTTTTGGCCTTATTACAGCCATTCTCAAGATGATATGCATTTGCAGATTTCTTTTTTTTTGTGAGTCGTACATGCCGAAATTTAAGGAATAATGGTACAAGAAATTATTTCCTTTGTTAATGAATCTCCAGCAAACATTATACCATGTATAATGCCTTGTCGTGTAGTTAAAGAAAAGGGAAAGCTATCTAGACAGGAAATTTTCAAGTAAAATTGTAGAATCACGTGCACGTGTGTGAACTTGACAAATAGGTTGTGTACGCAATACCTCGCATAGTGCCGGAAATGGTGAGGATGAAAAGAAGCGATCCCAATATTATAACCGAATTTTTCAAATATGTATAGAATCATTCTGTACTAATCTGGACAACTCGATATTTTATTTAAAACTATTAGAACAATACAAATATTTAAAAAAAAAAGATGTGGAACCCTGTCTAATCAAGAAAAAATGGAGTTAAAGTCTATACAGTAACTTTTTTTCACTTGCAGTATATTTATTTTCCAATTTGCATTATTTTGGCAGCAGAAATAATCCTTAAACATTTTTCAGTTTGTATCATTATCAACCATGTCAACCGATTACGCTTTTTTTTTTAGCATTTCCAATACTTAGGAAAATGTGTTTCACACACTCACGACTTGTATGACAATACTATACAGTACAATGGGTATACTAGCGTTATAGAGTAGAATTTGTGGTGACGTTACAGCAAACATAAATAATGTCGCCGAATATTTTATAATTTTCCGATAAAAATTAAACTTCAAGAGAATATAGCTTGAAAACTAGCACGGTTGCTAAGGACTTTCTTTGCGCCAAGGGATTCGTCGTTTATTTTTGAATCGCATTTCGAATTTAAAAAAAAAATCTGTTGACCAACGAATTAGAAAATCGTGATAAAGTAAAAATATCTGCCGTTTTTTTAAGATTTTCCCTATATATCCTTTGTATTTCTGGCGTATCATGCTGTTAGTTTTAACAGCTTGTATCTGAAAAACGAAAACGGTTACCCCCTTTTTTTATTTTATATTCTGATGTAATTTTACAAGCAGAATCCACATGTAAAATGTAAAAAAAATCTGTGGAGTAGTTATATTACGTACACTTCGCCTTAATGAAATTTTTTACATTTTTAGTTCATTTATTTTCTGAAGTTGAGCGCCGTTGCCTTTACGCGGAATGATGTTGTAAAGGCCTATTTGTGCCTTTGGAAATCTAGACTTCACAGGATTGACAGCGCTTGTTACAAGAAGGTTTATTTGATCACAGCCACCTTTATTTCTGCGTATGGCATTTGTCTATACAGATAACAACCTTTTCAATATCTTTGTTTTCATTTTTTTTTGGAAGGCTAGGTCAATGTTTTGCTCAATTTTGTCAAGGAATCCTCCAGATATTGAAGCGTTTACTAACGAATCGTCGATATGTCCGGGCCTATTACAATTAAATGCTCTAAGGAGAACACACACTGTCTCTTTTTCACAATTTGCGTTGTCTGATGAGATGGATTCTTCGTCACCTTCGTCAGTGTGAATGTTTTTTGTAATGTATTGTCTTCCCTCGAATATTTCAGGACCATAACTGCCCAATTCATTTTTCTGTTTCCTGTTTGTACTGTTCACAGTCTCGTCTAGTGTGACCTTTAATGTAATAGTAAGGGCAGTATGTTTCACATGTACAGGCGTTAGCTACGTGACCTATACCACAACAATTGTAACATCTCCTTTGATTCTTGAGACTTGGTTTGTCCATACATCTGTATGAAGGATGACCTGTGTCATGACAGTATATACATGGAGTGCGATTGTTACCGGAAAATAGTCTTACTTCGAAACGACCAAATGATGTTCTATTCGGGAGCACTGCATCACAATCCAGAATATCAATATACCGAGACCCATGTTCGATGTTTGTGCCTTTAATGACGCCTCGTTTTATAGAGCCTGTAATAACTTTACTAAATCTAAACATCTGAGTACAAATGTATAAATTTTCTAGTTCGTAAGATGCGTCTTTTATTGTTACATGAGTAATTAAACTCTCTACTTCATAAAATCTAATAGATATATCTCTTAGCGTTATACCTTGAGCTGCTAGTCTGTCCTTTGTTTCAGGTTGTTTTTAGAGTAACTATACAGTCTTTTTCAGTGATTTGAATTGATAACACATCCTCAATACTAATTACTTTACCTATTTATGACAAAACATCCTCATGCGATATCCCTTGGTGAAAAAATGTAGAGATAAATGTCTCTTTACTCTAGACAATTTTGTGAGTTCAGTTCCAAATGGCAACAAGTAGACATGTATATAATCACAAATAGTAGAATGTTTTGGATTAAAGTTTGCGAAATTTACTCACATATCCATCATTTGGTAGAAACCATAATAATATCTTGAAAAATGGCACCAGAAAGTTAAGATATAAGGATTTTAAAACACTTTTCAGATGAACACAAAAAACTCACATATCCATTTTCAAAGGGACATTAATGAGATTGTCAAACGAAAAATGTCATATTTGCCAAACGGTTAATGATACTGAAAATTTGCGACATTTAATTTTCGATTGCAGTACAACCAAAATAATCATAAGTGAAATCAAAGATATTTTCATATTATGGAATGTTCAATTAGATTATGAAAATTTAAAACATTTTATGCTTTTGGGAGAATCGGACTAAACTTTACTTGTAAATCTCTTTTTTATTTTGACAAAATGGTCCTTGAGGAAAACAAGAAACACAATCAAATATGATGGGATAAAAATGTCATCTACAGATATTTTGAATCTTTGGAAATCATATATGATAACCAATCGGAAATCTGTTCCCATTTATTTATCTAATAACGCAATAGAAAAAGTAAAAAAAAAACACACATTAATTAATGTTATATGATAGTTACAAACCTTGTAGGAGATAATAGTCACGATCGATGCTATGTCTACCTTTTATGTCTCTTTAATTTGTAACATGGTTTAAAGGTGCACTCGATTGTGTTATAATGCTATATAATTTATTATTACATTCTAGAAAGATGTTCTTTTTCATATATTGTCATATAAAAGAATAATAAGTATTATTATACTACTTTTTCAGGTAATAATGTGCACTTTGTTCAGCCTCCTGCTTCCCGGACAGTTGGTTTCAAATGTAAATGGGAATCCTTAGTCTGCATTCTGGGCAATTGAGGAAATTGTAAACAGGAAATTTTTGGAATAAACAAGTATCTATTTTTTAAAAAAAGATATGGAATGATTATCTCATGTGTTCTCTCTTTTTCATATTGCGGACTTCTTTTATCAGAATTAAAATAGAAGAAGATATAATAATAACTAATAGTTTTTCAAACGTAAGTGGTATTTACTAGTTGGTCTTATTTAAGAGAGTACAATACCTATAGAAAACAGCAGCTTGGTTATCGAAATACGTTAAACAAAAACAAAAACATCAAGCAACGAGAACCCCTGTAACAGGCTCTTGACTTGAGACAGGTACGTTACATTGCTATATATGTCTTGAATCTGTCATTTACGGTATTGAAGTACACTAGGTATTATAGGATTAAACGCCTTTATAAAGGAATTTATTGGTGTATAAACTCGACCAATTCACTAACAAACAAATTAAAGTCCGAAGTTTGTGAGTGTCTTGGTCCAGTTAATACACCAATAAATTCCTTTAAAACGAAGTTGGCCTGGCGCATGGATATATTTGTTGGTTAACGTAAAAATATGAAATTTGCTATCTAATAAAAAATAAAATACAAAAATATCTTATCATCATTCAAATGAATGTTTTGTGTTTATTATTTAATTTAACAAATAAACATAAATATTTTCAACGTCGAACTGGCTTGTGATATTATCGCCGCCATCTTCTTTACATTGTTTACAAAAAGTAGTTCGGTCAACGTTGTCTATCGAAAAATAAACAACGTCAAGAGCCACTACCGGAAGTCCTCTCGACCAATCATTTAAACGTAAACTAATAACATGTTTCTAGACCTTACGTTTTGCTATGTGGGTTGTTGTTTGCACATTGTTAAACAAGGGCGTTTTCAAATACTTGCTCCGAAATATTTCTTTTTCATGTTGACTGATTCGTCATGATCACAAAAAAGGATTAAATAAGAAAAAAAGTATTATATCCAATTCATGGAAGCAGAATCTATGTTTTGAAAATAACATTAAGGGCAACCATTGCACTTCGTCAGATGCGCTTTGTGACTATTAATGTTTCCCATGTGCCAAACATATTTAAGAATCTAAAACCTAATAATATTTTTCATAAAACGGGTACCTTTCATCTTAATAAAAAGGCTGAAACACTAAAGAGAAATATTGTATATTAACAGAACAAAATATAAATTGTCTAAGGCATAATGGATCAGATACTGCATCGTTAGTGTTGCTTAAATTTATACATATACTATAAGTGGATTAATATGTATACGAGCAATGGATCAATTAAACCATGTACTTAAAAAGAACTTATCACCTTTACGGTGATATCGATGCCACAAAGACTTGAAAATATGCTGTGACCTTAGCATTTGTCAATATCAATTTATCTTTACTGTTCCTATAAAAAGTTATTTTGAGATCCTTTGCAAAAATATAACATATAACATACATACATACATACTTAAAATACCTACATACCTTCCTACCTTCTACCTACCTACCTACCTACATCCATACATACATGTATACCTACATAAATGCTTACCTACATACATGCATACCTTCATGCATGCATGCCTACCTGCATGCCTACAAACCTACCTACCTACCTACCTACCTACCTACCTACATACCCACATACCTACCTACCTACATGCATACATACATACATACATACATATATACATACATACATACATACATACATACATACATACATACATACATACATACATACATACATACATACATACATACATACATACATACATACATACATACATACATACATACATACATACATACATACATACATACTTGGACAACTACGTAAACATCTAGTTGTTCGAGGGTACAATAACAACATCATTGATAGCGCTTTCGAAAGAGCAAACAAAACTAGTCGCCAAGAACTTCTAGAGTACAAAGATAAGAATAAAGCAGCTAACAGAACACCCCTTGTACTCACTTACCATCCTGATTTTAAAAATGTGTCTTCCATTGTTCAGAAGCATTGGAAAATTATAGAAAATGATTCAAATCTTAAAAAAGTGTTTTCCTCACCACCAGTCATGGCCTTCAGAAGACCTAAAAACATCCGTGACAAATTAGTGACATCTGTATTAGCAAAGCAGCCTACTCCATCTCCCGGTTGCTACAAACAATGTGGTCGAAGGAACTGCTTGTGTTGTAAAGCTGCCAATACAAGCAGTTCTTTCATCAGCTCCGTTACTAAACAAAATTATACCATCTACTCAAATTCCAACTGTAAAACGGAGAACTCAATTTATATATTAACATGTGACACATGTGGCATTCAGTATGTGGGAGAAACAATGGACAAATTTAATATTCGGCTCAATAACCATCGTTCATGGTACAAAACAAACAAAAACTGTCCTCTCACAAGACATCTTCGTTCAACGAAACATTCTTTTGATAATGTTACCTTCCAAATCATAGAAGTCAACACCGAGTGGGACACCACGGCGAGAAGGAGAAGAGAAAATTTTTGGATCCACCAACTCCACACTTTAGAACCTGATGGTCTTAACGAAAAAGATGAGAAAAGATACAGGAAAGATAAAGAATAATTTAGTACACAGCATCGTCCTTTCTATCCTGTAATATTGGCCAATGGACGTTGCTAACTTCAACTACCAATTTTGTAAAAATCTTGAACTTCATCCAAATTATGTATTATTTTCAAGGCAGCTAAATTCAAGTGCAACATATACATTGAGCTGCAAAAGTTTCTTACCATCTACATCCGATTTCACCTGGATAGATGCACGCTTGATAAAGCTAGTTAGTCTAGCGAAATATTGCGTTTATTTTCATCATTTTGTAAATATTTTAAACATTCTTATATTTACATACTAAATAGTGTGTTAAAATTACATTGTTAGGCAATCTATATATATATATATATATATATATATATATATATATATATAAGTCTAGAGATTTGCACAACGATACTAATATAAGATGGTAATATACGAAGATGTTGTTAATAAATCGTGTTGACAAATATTTCGGCTTAACAAATAGCCTTCTTCGGTGTCAATTATTTTAACAATACTGATCAGTATTGTTAAAATAATTGACACCGAAGAAGGCTATTTGTTAAGCCGAAATATTTGTCAACACGATTTATTAACAACATCTTCGTATATTACCATCTTATATTAGTATCGTTGTGCAAATCTCTAGACTTATATAATTTTTTTCCTTATCTACACAGTATCGTCTATTCTAGACGATCCGGTACATAGTAAATTTGCTGGTTGGTCCTTTTTATAGACTTCTATATATATATATATATATACAAGTCTAAATTGAAAACAACGTTCAAACCTATGATTGCGTTGGATTAAAAACCGCAATTTTTATACGTGTGCATGCAAAACAAATTTCTTGGTAGAGGGGTCTAAATACAGCACAAACAACATATATATATATATATATATATATATATATATATATATATATATAAAGGGTGTCACGGGCCTAATTTTCTTGAAAAAAAAATATTGATAGTTCAATCTTTAAATTTCAAGTTGTAGGTATTTTGTTGTAAAATGTATATTGAATGATACTTGGTAAACTATTTGTAAAACAAATAAGTAATATTGCAACATGACCAGAAAGGACGCTCAGAAAAAATACACCCGGGAGATCTACCTTAAACTGTGGCAAATAGTTGTCCAATTTGCAATGATACCACATCTCCTTATTTTTATATCACATAAAAAAACCAATTAATTTGCATTAGATACAAGCACAACACGCAAGGTAAACTCGTATAGCATTACATTATGAACAGTCTCCTTGCCAACTTCCGAAGCAAGGTTGTCGGCTCTCCGAACTTTCTAGAGGTCCTGATTTTATTGCCGAGTTTATGAGCTTCGATCCTTGCTTAGAAGTGGTCTCCTTTCATTATACTGGATAAAATCTAATGAATTTACACTAGAAACATTTTTTAGCATCTTACTGGATGATTACATTCTCATAACATCGCCCTTGGTACATTCGTATAGCATTACATACGTACATGTACATTCGTATAGCATTACAAACGTACATTCGTATAGCATTACATACGTACATTTATTTCATGACACCAGTACATTTATATCATGACACCAGTACATTTATATCATGACACCAGCACATTTACAGCATATAACTATAATACACAAAGCTTTAGACTTAGACTTAACAATACGGCTTTAGCATAAAGCATTACAATATACACAATGCTAAGGCATAACACAGGCAGTGATCTATGCAACGGGAAGTTATATAAAAACTCCGATCTGTTTCATTTTGCTGAAATTCATATACGGGTTCTTTTTTTGGCCTTATTACAGCCATTCTCAAGATGATATGCATTTGCAGATTTCTTTTTTTTTGTGAGTCGTACATGCCGAAATTTAAGGAATAATGGTACAAGAAATTATTTCCTTTGTTAATGAATCTCCAGCAAACATTATACCATGTATAATGCCTTGTCGTGTAGTTAAAGAAAAGGGAAAGCTATCTAGACAGGAAATTTTCAAGTAAAATTGTAGAATCACGTGCACGTGTGTGAACTTGACAAATAGGTTGTGTACGCAATACCTCGCATAGTGCCGGAAATGGTGAGGATGAAAAGAAGCGATCCCAATATTATAACCGAATTTTTCAAATATGTATAGAATCATTCTGTACTAATCTGGACAACTCGATATTTTATTTAAAACTATTAGAACAATACAAATATTTAAAAAAAAAAGATGTGGAACCCTGTCTAATCAAGAAAAAATGGAGTTAAAGTCTATACAGTAACTTTTTTTCACTTGCAGTATATTTATTTTCCAATTTGCATTATTTTGGCAGCAGAAATAATCCTTAAACATTTTTCAGTTTGTATCATTATCAACCATGTCAACCGATTACGCTTTTTTTTTTAGCATTTCCAATACTTAGGAAAATGTGTTTCACACACTCACGACTTGTATGACAATACTATACAGTACAATGGGTATACTAGCGTTATAGAGTAGAATTTGTGGTGACGTTACAGCAAACATAAATAATGTCGCCGAATATTTTATAATTTTCCGATAAAAATTAAACTTCAAGAGAATATAGCTTGAAAACTAACACGGTTGCTAAGGACTTTCTTTGCGCCAAGGGATTCGTCGTTTATTTTTGAATCGCATTTCGAATTTAAAAAAAAAATCTGTTGACCAACGAATTAGAAAATCGTGATAAAGTAAAAATATCTGCCGTTTTTTTAAGATTTTCCCTATATATCCTTTGTATTTCTGGCGTATCATGCTGTTAGTTTTAACAGCTTGTATCTGAAAAACGAAAACGGTTACCCCCTTTTTTTATTTTATATTCTGATGTAATTTTACAAGCAGAATCCACATGTAAAATATAAAAAAAATCTGTGGAGTAGTTATATTACGTACACTTCGCCTTAATGAAATTTTTTACATTTTTAGTTGTTTCATTTATTTTCTGAAGTTGAGCGCCGTTGCCTTTACGCGGAATGATGTTGTAAAGGCCTATTTGTGCCTTTGGAAATCTAGACTTCACAGGATTGACAGCGCTTGTTACAAGAAGGTTTATTTGATCACAGCCACCTTTATTTCTGCGTATGGCATTTGTCTATACAGATAACAACCTTTTCAATATCTTTGTTTTCATTTTTTTTTGGAAGGCTAGGTCAATGTTTTGCTCAATTTTGTCAAGGAATCCTCCAGATATTGAAGCGTTTACTAACGAATCGTCGATATGTCCGAGCCTATTACAATTAAATGCTCTAAGGAGAACACACACTGTCTCTTTTTCACAATTTGCGTTGTCTGATGAGATGGATTCTTCGTCACCTTCGTCAGTGTGAATGTTTTTTGTAATGTATTGTCTTCCCTCGAATATTTCAGGACCATAACTGCCCAATTCATTTTTCTGTTTCCTGTTTGTACTGTTCACAGTCTCGTCTAGTGTGACCTTTAATGTAATAGTAAGGGCAGTATGTTTCACATGTACAGGCGTTAGCTACGTGACCTATACCACAACAATTGTAACATCTCCTTTGATTCTTGAGACTTGGTTTGTCCATACATCTGTATGAAGGATGACCTGTGTCATGACAGTATATACATGGAGTGCGATTGTTACCGGAAAATAGTCTTACTTCGAAACGACCAAATGATGTTCTATTCGGGAGCACTGCATCACAATCCAGAATATCAATATACCGAGACCCATGTTCGATGTTTGTGCCTTTAATGACGCCTCGTTTTATAGAGCCTGTAATAACTTTACTAAATCTAAACATCTGAGTACAAATGTATAAATTTTCTAGTTCGTAAGATGCGTCTTTTATTGTTACATGAGTAATTAAACTCTCTACTTCATAAAATCTAATAGATATATCTCTTAGCGTTATACCTTGAGCTGCTAGTCTGTCCTTTGTTTCAGGTTGTTTTTAGAGTAACTATACAGTCTTTTTCAGTGATTTGAATTGATAACACATCCTCAATACTAATTACTTTACCTATTTATGACAAAACATCCTCATGCGATATCCCTTGGTGAAAAAATGTAGAGATAAATGTCTCTTTACTCTAGACAATTTTGTGAGTTCAGTTCCAAATGGCAACAAGTAGACATGTATATAATCACAAATAGTAGAATGTTTTGGATTAAAGTTTGCGAAATTTACTCACATATCCATCATTTGGTAAAAACCATAATAATATCTTGAAAAATGGCACCAGAAAGTTAAGATATAAGGATTTTAAAACACTTTTCAGATGAACACAAAAAACTCACATATCCATTTTCAAAGGGACATTAATGAGATTGTCAAACGAAAAATGTCATATTTGCCAAACGGTTAATGATACTGAAAATTTGCGACATTTAATTTTCGATTGCAGTACAACCAAAATAATCATAAGTGAAATCAAAGATATTTTCATATTATGGAATGTTCAATTAGATTATGAAAATTTAAAACATTTTATGCTTTTGGGAGAATCGGACTAAACTTTACTTGTAAATCTCTTTTTTATTTTGACAAAATGGTCCTTGAGGAAAACAAGAAACACAATCAAATATGATGGGATAAAAATGTCATCTACAGATATTTTGAATCTTTGGAAATCATATATGATAACCAATCTGAAATCTGTTCCCATTTATTTATCTAATAACGCAATAGAAAAAGTAAAAAAAAAACACACATTAATTAATGTTATATGATAGTTACAAACCTTGTAGGAGATAATAGTCACGATCGATGCTATGTCTACCTTTTATGTCTCTTTAATTTGTAACATGGTTTAAAGGTGCACTCGATTGTGTTATAATGCTATATAATTTATTATTACATTCTAGAAAGATGTTCTTTTTCATATATTGTCATATAAAAGAATAATAAGTATTATTATACTACTTTTTCAGGTAATAATGTGCACTTTGTTCAGCCTCCTGCTTCCCGGACAGTTGGTTTCAAATGTAAATGGGAATCCTTAGTCTGCATTCTGGGCAATTGAGGAAATTGTAAACAGGAAATTTTTGGAATAAACAAGTATCTATTTTTTAAAAAAAGATATGGAATGATTATCTCATGTGTTCTCTCTTTTTCATATTGCGGACTTCTTTTATCAGAATTAAAATAGAAGAAGATATAATAATAACTAATAGTTTTTCAAACGTAAGTGGTATTTACTAGTTGGTCTTATTTAAGAGAGTACAATACCTATAGAAAACAGCAGCTTGGTTATCGAAATACGTTAACCAAAACAAAAACATCAAGCAACGAGAACCCCTGTAACAGGCTCTTGACTTGAGACAGGTACGTTACATTGCTATATATGTCTTGAATCTGTCATTTACGGTATTGAAGTACACTAGGTATTATAGGATTAAACGCCTTTATAAAGGAATTTATTGGTGTATAAACTCGACCAATTCACTAACAAACAAATTAAAGTCCGAAGTTTGTGAGTGTCTTGGTCCAGTTAATACACCAATAAATTCCTTTAAAACGAAGTTGGCCTGGCGCATGGATATATTTGTTGGTTAACGTAAAAATATGAAATTTGCTATCTAATAAAAAATAAAATACAAAAATATCTTATCATCATTCAAATGAATGTTTTGTGTTTATTATTTAATTTAACAAATAAACATAAATATTTTCAACGTCGAACTGGCTTGTGATATTATCGCCGCCATCTTCTTTACATTGTTTACAAAAAGTAGTTCGGTCAACGTTGTCTATCGAAAAATAAACAACGTCAAGAGCCACTACCGGAAGTCCTCTCGACCAATCATTTAAACGTAAACTAATAACATGTTTCTAGACCTTACGTTTTGCTATGTGGGTTGTTGTTTGCACATTGTTAAACAAGGGCGTTTTCAAATACCTGCTCCGAAATATTTCTTTTTCATGTTGACTGATTCGTCATGATCACAAAAAAGGATTAAATAAGAAAAAAAGTATTATATCCAATTCATGGAAGCAGAATCTATGTTTTGAAAATAACATTAAGGGCAACCATTGCACTTCGTCAGATGCGCTTTGTGACTATTAATGTTTCCCATGTGCCAAACATATTTAAGAATCTAAAACCTAATAATATTTTTCATAAAACGGGTACCTTTCATCTTAATAAAAAGGCTGAAACACTAAAGAGAAATATTGTATATTAACAGAACAAAATATAAATTGTCTAAGGCATAATGGATCAGATACTGCATCGTTAGTGTTGCTTAAATTTATACATATACTATAAGTGGATTAATATGTATACGAGCAATGGATCAATTAAACCATGTACTTAAAAAGAACTTATCACCTTTACGGTGATATCGATGCCACAAAGACTTGAAAATATGCTGTGACCTTAGCATTTGTCAATATCAATTTATCTTTATTGTTCCTATAAAAAGTTATTTTGAGATCCTTTGCAAAAATATAACATATAACATACATACATACATACTTAAAATACCTACATACCTTCCTACCTTCTACCTACCTACCTACCTACATCCATACATACATGTATACCTACATAAATGCTTACCTACATACATGCATACCTTCATGCATGCATGCCTACCTGCATGCCTACAAACCTACCTACCTACCTACCTACCTACCTGCCTACATACCCACATACCTACCTACCTACATGCATACATACATACATACATACATATATACATACATACATACATACATACATACATACATACATACATACATACATACATACATACATACATACATACATACATACATACATACATACATACATACATACATACATACATACATACATACATACATACATACATACATACATACATACATACATACATACATACTTGGACAACTACGTAAACATCTAGTTGTTCGAGGGTACAATAACAACATCATTGATAGCGCTTTCGAAAGAGCAAACAAAACTAGTCGCCAAGAACTTCTAGAGTACAAAGATAAGAATAAAGCAGCTAACAGAACACCCCTTGTACTCACTTACCATCCTGATTTTAAAAATGTGTCTTCCATTGTTCAGAAGCATTGGAAAATTATAGAAAATGATTCAAATCTTAAAAGAGTGTTTTCCTCACCACCAGTCATGGCCTTCAGAAGACCTAAAAACATCCGTGACAAATTAGTGACATCTGTATTAGCAAAGCAGCCTACTCCATCTCCCGGTTGCTACAAACAATGTGGTCGAAGGAACTGCTTGTGTTGTAAAGCTGCCAATACAAGCAGTTCTTTCATCAGCTCCGTTACTAAACAAAATTATACCATCTACTCAAATTCCAACTGTAAAACGGAGAACTCAATTTATATATTAACATGTGACACATGTGGCATTCAGTATGTGGGAGAAACAATGGACAAATTTAATATTCGGCTCAATAACCATCGTTCATGGTACAAAACAAACAAAAACTGTCCTCTCACAAGACATCTTCGTTCAACGAAACATTCTTTTGATAATGTTACCTTCCAAATCATAGAAGTCAACACCGAGTGGGACACCACGGCGAGAAGGAGAAGAGAAAATTTTTGGATCCACCAACTCCACACTTTAGAACCTGATGGTCTTAACGAAAAAGATGAGAAAAGATACAGGAAAGATAAAGAATAATTTAGTACACAGCATCGTCCTTTCTATCCTGTAATATTGGCCAATGGACGTTGCTAACTTCAACTACCAATTTTGTAAAAATCTTGAACTTCATCCAAATTATGTATTATTTTCAAGGCAGCTAAATTCAAGTGCAACATATACATTGAGCTGCAAAAGTTTCTTACCATCTACATCCGATTTCACCTGGATAGATGCACGCTTGATAAAGCTAGTTAGTCTAGCGAAATATTGCGTTTATTTTCATCATTTTGTAAATATTTTAAACATTCTTATATTTACATACTAAATAGTGTGTTAAAATTACATTGTTAGGCAATCTATATATATATATATATATATATATATATATATATATATATATAAGTCTAGAGATTTGCACAACGATACTAATATAAGATGGTAATATACGAAGATGTTGTTAATAAATCGTGTTGACAAATATTTCGGCTTAACAAATAGCCTTCTTCGGTGTCAATTATTTTAACAATACTGATCAGTATTGTTAAAATAATTGACACCGAAGAAGGCTATTTGTTAAGCCGAAATATTTGTCAACACGATTTATTAACAACATCTTCGTATATTACCATCTTATATTAGTATCGTTGTGCAAATCTCTAGACTTATATAATTTTTTTCCTTATCTACACAGTATCGTCTATTCTAGACGATCCGGTACATAGTAAATTTGCTGGTTGGTCCTTTTTATAGACTTCTATATATATATATATATATATACAAGTCTAAATTGAAAACAACGTTCAAACCTATGATTGCGTTGGATTAAAAACCGCAATTTTTATACGTGTGCATGCAAAACAAATTTCTTGGTAGAGGGGTCTAAATACAGCACAAACAACATATATATATATATATATATATATATATATATATATATAAAGGGTGTCACGGGCCTAATTTTCTTGAAAAAAAAATATTGATAGTTCAATCTTTAAATTTCAAGTTGTAGGTATTTTGTTGTAAAATGTATATTGAATGATACTTGGTAAACTATTTGTAAAACAAATAAGTAATATTGCAACATGACCAGAAAGGACGCTCAGAAAAAATACACCCGGGAGATCTACCTTAAACTGTGGCAAATAGTTGTCCAATTTGCAATGATACCACATCTCCTTATTTTTATATCACATAAAAAAACCAATTAATTTGCATTAGATACAAGCACAACACGCAAGGTAAACTCGTATAGCATTACATTATGAACAGTCTCCTTGCCAACTTCCGAAGCAAGGTTGTCGGCTCTCCGAACTTTCTAGAGGTCCTGATTTTATTGCCGAGTTTATGAGCTTCGATCCTTGCTTAGAAGTGGTCTCCTTTCATTATACTGGATAAAATCTAATGAATTTACACTAGAAACATTTTTTAGCATCTTACTGGATGATTACATTCTCATAACATCGCCCTTGGTACATTCGTATAGCATTACATACGTACATGTACATTCGTATAGCATTACAAACGTACATTCGTATAGCATTACATACGTACATTTATTTCATGACACCAGTACATTTATATCATGACACCAGTACATTTATATCATGACACCAGCACATTTACAGCATATAACTATAATACACAAAGCTTTAGACTTAGACTTAACAATACGGCTTTAGCATAAAGCATTACAATATACACAATGCTAAGGCATAACACAGGCAGTGATCTATGCAACGGGAAGTTATATAAAAACTCCGATCTGTTTCATTTTGCTGAAATTCATATACGGGTTCTTTTTTTGGCCTTATTACAGCCATTCTCAAGATGATATGCATTTGCAGATTTCTTTTTTTTTGTGAGTCGTACATGCCGAAATTTAAGGAATAATGGTACAAGAAATTATTTCCTTTGTTAATGAATCTCCAGCAAACATTATACCATGTATAATGCCTTGTCGTGTAGTTAAAGAAAAGGGAAAGCTATCTAGACAGGAAATTTTCAAGTAAAATTGTAGAATCACGTGCACGTGTGTGAACTTGACAAATAGGTTGTGTACGCAATACCTCGCATAGTGCCGGAAATGGTGAGGATGAAAAGAAGCGATCCCAATATTATAACCGAATTTTTCAAATATGTATAGAATCATTCTGTACTAATCTGGACAACTCGATATTTTATTTAAAACTATTAGAACAATACAAATATTTAAAAAAAAAAGATGTGGAACCCTGTCTAATCAAGAAAAAATGGAGTTAAAGTCTATACAGTAACTTTTTTTCACTTGCAGTATATTTATTTTCCAATTTGCATTATTTTGGCAGCAGAAATAATCCTTAAACATTTTTCAGTTTGTATCATTATCAACCATGTCAACCGATTACGCTTTTTTTTTTAGCATTTCCAATACTTAGGAAAATGTGTTTCACACACTCACGACTTGTATGACAATACTATACAGTACAATGGGTATACTAGCGTTATAGAGTAGAATTTGTGGTGACGTTACAGCAAACATAAATAATGTCGCCGAATATTTTATAATTTTCCGATAAAAATTAAACTTCAAGAGAATATAGCTTGAAAACTAGCACGGTTGCTAAGGACTTTCTTTGCGCCAAGGGATTCGTCGTTTATTTTTGAATCGCATTTCGAATTTAAAAAAAAAATCTGTTGACCAACGAATTAGAAAATCGTGATAAAGTAAAAATATCTGCCGTTTTTTTAAGATTTTCCCTATATATCCTTTGTATTTCTGGCGTATCATGCTGTTAGTTTTAACAGCTTGTATCTGAAAAACGAAAACGGTTACCCCCTTTTTTTATTTTATATTCTGATGTAATTTTACAAGCAGAATCCACATGTAAAATATAAAAAAAATCTGTGGAGTAGTTATATTACGTACACTTCGCCTTAATGAAATTTTTTACATTTTTAGTTGTTTCATTTATTTTCTGAAGTTGAGCGCCGTTGCCTTTACGCGGAATGATGTTGTAAAGGCCTATTTGTGCCTTTGGAAATCTAGACTTCACAGGATTGACAGCGCTTGTTACAAGAAGGTTTATTTGATCACAGCCACCTTTATTTCTGCGTATGGCATTTGTCTATACAGATAACAACCTTTTCAATATCTTTGTTTTCATTTTTTTTTTGGAAGGCTAGGTCAATGTTTTGCTCAATTTTGTCAAGGAATCCTCCAGATATTGAAGCGTTTACTAACGAATCGTCGATATGTCCGAGCCTATTACAATTAAATGCTCTAAGGAGAACACACACTGTCTCTTTTTCACAATTTGCGTTGTCTGATGAGATGGATTCTTCGTCACCTTCGTCAGTGTGAATGTTTTTTGTAATGTATTGTCTTCCCTCGAATATTTCAGGACCATAACTGCCCAATTCATTTTTCTGTTTCCTGTTTTTACTGTTCACAGTCTCGTCTAGTGTGACCTTTAATGTAATAGTAAGGGCAGTATGTTTCACATGTACAGGCGTTAGCTACGTGACCTATACCACAACAATTGTAACATCTCCTTTGATTCTTGAGACTTGGTTTGTCCATACATCTGTATGAAGGATGACCTGTGTCATGACAGTATATACATGGAGTGCGATTGTTACCGGAAAATAGTCTTACTTCGAAACGACCAAATGATGTTCTATTCGGGAGCACTGCATCACAATCCAGAATATCAATATACCGAGACCCATGTTCGATGTTTGTGCCTTTAATGACGCCTCGTTTTATAGAGCCTGTAATAACTTTACTAAATCTAAACATCTGAGTACAAATGTATAAATTTTCTAGTTCGTAAGATGCGTCTGTTATTGTTACATGAGTAATTAAACTCTCTACTTCATAAAATCTAATAGATATATCTCTTAGCGTTATACCTTGAGCTGCTAGTCTGTCCTTTGTTTCAGGTTGTTTTTAGAGTAACTATACAGTCTTTTTCAGTGATTTGAATTGATAACACATCCTCAATACTAATTACTTTACCTATTTATGACAAAACATCCTCATGCGATATCCCTTGGTGAAAAAATGTAGAGATAAATGTCTCTTTACTCTAGACAATTTTGTGAGTTCAGTTCCAAATGGCAACAAGTAGACATGTATATAATCACAAATAGTAGAATGTTTTGGATTAAAGTTTGCGAAATTTACTCACATATCCATCATTTGGTAAAAACCATAATAATATCTTGAAAAATGGCACCAGAAAGTTAAGATATAAGGATTTTAAAACACTTTTCAGATGAACACAAAAAACTCACATATCCATTTTCAAAGGGACATTAATGAGATTGTCAAACGAAAAATGTCATATTTGCCAAACGGTTAATGATACTGAAAATTTGCGACATTTAATTTTCGATTGCAGTACAACCAAAATAATCATAAGTGAAATCAAAGATATTTTCATATTATGGAATGTTCAATTAGATTATGAAAATTTAAAACATTTTATGCTTTTGGGAGAATCGGACTAAACTTTACTTGTAAATCTCTTTTTTATTTTGACAAAATGGTCCTTGAGGAAAACAAGAAACACAATCAAATATGATGGGATAAAAATGTCATCTACAGATATTTTGAATCTTTGGAAATCATATATGATAACCAATCTGAAATCTGTTCCCATTTATTTATCTAATAACGCAATAGAAAAAGTAAAAAAAAAACACACATTAATTAATGTTATATGATAGTTACAAACCTTGTAGGAGATAATAGTCACGATCGATGCTATGTCTACCTTTTATGTCTCTTTAATTTGTAACATGGTTTAAAGGTGCACTCGATTGTGTTATAATGCTATATAATTTATTATTACATTCTAGAAAGATGTTCTTTTTCATATATTGTCATATAAAAGAATAATAAGTATTATTATACTACTTTTTCAGGTAATAATGTGCACTTTGTTCAGCCTCCTGCTTCCCGGACAGTTGGTTTCAAATGTAAATGGGAATCCTTAGTCTGCATTCTGGGCAATTGAGGAAATTGTAAACAGGAAATTTTTGGAATAAACAAGTATCTATTTTTTAAAAAAAGATATGGAATGATTATCTCATGTGTTCTCTCTTTTTCATATTGCGGACTTCTTTTATCAGAATTAAAATAGAAGAAGATATAATAATAACTAATAGTTTTTCAAACGTAAGTGGTATTTACTAGTTGGTCTTATTTAAGAGAGTACAATACCTATAGAAAACAGCAGCTTGGTTATCGAAATACGTTAAACAAAAACAAAAACATCAAGCAACGAGAACCCCTGTAACAGGCTCTTGACTTGAGACAGGTACGTTACATTGCTATATATGTCTTGAATCTGTCATTTACGGTATTGAAGTACACTAGGTATTATAGGATTAAACGCCTTTATAAAGGAATTTATTGGTGTATAAACTCGACCAATTCACTAACAAACAAATTAAAGTCCGAAGTTTGTGAGTGTCTTGGTCCAGTTAATACACCAATAAATTCCTTTAAAACGAAGTTGGCCTGGCGCATGGATATATTTGTTGGTTAACGTAAAAATATGAAATTTGCTATCTAATAAAAAATAAAATACAAAAATATCTTATCATCATTCAAATGAATGTTTTGTGTTTATTATTTAATTTAACAAATAAACATAAATATTTTCAACGTCGAACTGGCTTGTGATATTATCGCCGCTATCTTCTTTACATTGTTTACAAAAAGTAGTTCGGTCAACGTTGTCTATCGAAAAATAAACAACGTCAAGAGCCACTACCGGAAGTCCTCTCGACCAATCATTTAAACGTAAACTAATAACATGTTTCTAGACCTTACGTTTTGCTATGTGGGTTGTTGTTTGCACATTGTTAAACAAGGGCGTTTTCAAATACCTGCTCCGAAATATTTCTTTTTCATGTTGACTGATTCGTCATGATCACAAAAAAGGATTAAATAAGAAAAAAAGTATTATATCCAATTCATGGAAGCAGAATCTATGTTTTGAAAATAACATTAAGGGCAACCATTGCACTTCGTCAGATGCGCTTTGTGACTATTAATGTTTCCCATGTGCCAAACATATTTAAGAATCTAAAACCTAATAATATTTTTCATAAAACGGGTACCTTTCATCTTAATAAAAAGGCTGAAACACTAAAGAGAAATATTGTATATTAACAGAACAAAATATAAATTGTCTAAGGCATAATGGATCAGATACTGCATCGTTAGTGTTGCTTAAATTTATACATATACTATAAGTGGATTAATATGTATACGAGCAATGGATCAATTAAACCATGTACTTAAAAAGAACTTATCACCTTTACGGTGATATCGATGCCACAAAGACTTGAAAATATGCTGTGACCTTAGCATTTGTCAATATCAATTTATCTTTATTGTTCCTATAAAAAGTTATTTTGAGATCCTTTGCAAAAATATAACATATAACATACATACATACATACTTAAAATACCTACATACCTTCCTACCTTCTACCTACCTACCTACCTACATCCATACATACATGTATACCTACATAAATGCTTACCTACATACATGCATACCTTCATGCATGCATGCCTACCTGCATGCCTACAAACCTACCTACCTACCTACCTACCTACCTACATACCCACATACCTACCTACCTACATGCATACATACATACATACATACATATATACATACATACATACATACATACATACATACATACATACATACATACATACATACATACATACATTGTAATAGCTATATATAGATAGGCATAATCTTAAAACAAGATAAGTAAGATACTATCTCAGTATTGTAAATCTGTCACCAATGTTTCCCTGCAAGATCGGTTAAATAAGATTATACTAAACAGTGACTGATGACAAGAACGATTAATATAACATGTCATTCGTTCAGTTTTCCGTAATTTTTATTCAACTACATTTTTAACAATTGAATATAAAAACTTAAAGATATCGAATAATATTGAAAGATTTAATAACATGGAAGGATTAAATAACAGATGATGTTGTTTGTTTCTATTGTCATTCGATGCCCTGGTTAATGACGTAATCAAAACACAGGCTGTTGTCTTATTTGCAAACGCTAGTCTTGTAATCTATAGTTCATATTAAACCTATGATCTATAACACGAAAACATGTAGGTATCATTTAAACAAATTTTGTAATAAAGACATTAACAATGGAAAACACATATAAATTGCGAAAAGACAGCTTTGCACATTCATCAATATCACAAAAAGAATACAATAAAGAAGTAAGTATCATATCTTGTCTATGTTTATTTCAATAGAGATCCATATTTTGAACTTTCCATAATTTTTGTTTAACTACATTTATAACCAATCATAATTAGTGAAAACTTTAAAGAACTGGCTATGCATGAGTGATTAATATTTTAAATAATAAACTTATAATACTGGTTCATTGGAACACTGATGTTACCTACACATTTTTCATTTTATATAGATGGATTATTTTTCCTTGTGAAGATTAAGTCAATAGTTTTAATAACCTTTTTTATGTCAGAAATATAGATATTTAAAAAAGACATTTTGTATTTATAAGTCGTTCAAAAATTGAACTAGAAGGAAAGTTTCCCTCTTATTATGAGCAAGTTTGATGCTTTGAACATCCCTAAAAATATATTTCATTCATAAGAGTATATTCACTTTTATCGACAATTTTTCTTTTTTATTATTTAATACCAATGCCAAAATATATTTTCCATCGTGGTACACGCAATTATCTGGCATTGACGTCACATTTTCATTTTCACTCTCAACAATTCGTCAAGGGAATGCAAAAAACTTCATGCAAACAGTTGTTGTAACTACTTTCTATATTTTCATAGTATACTCATGAACATTTCGGTGCAAGCATTTACAAAGAGAAAAGGTACTGGTTACCTTGATTCAAACCTGAGTTTCGGGAATAACATTCATCTAGTTAGCTCAAGCACATATATCGATAATGGAATACAAAAAGGGGTAAGAACTGTATTAAATGAGTAGAAAATAATAGCGTGCGAGTATAGAAAAACAGAGCATAATAAGACAGAGGAATAAGAAATGGAGAAAACCAGCATAAACATATACTTATACAAAAATAAAGACCCAACCCATTTTGTCATTCAGATCCTTACAAACATATTTTAGACTAATGAATTAATATCTTGTTCTGATATTTGATCTAAGAAAGTTTCACGTTGATTGTCATTACACTTATAACATGAAATTAGTCTTATGAAAATTCATCATACAAATGTATTCCTGCAACATGAACAAATAAAACGATGGTTACAATGTGTGTGATTATATATACAACGTGTATCAAAAAAATAGGTAACAGTTTGATTATTAACAATCCGTTATCTAATCAATTTCATTTTATAAATACAAATATATCTACTATTAAGTACAACGAAGTCGTCACATGCACGCAGAAATAGACATCTTTCTATGTTGTCATGTTACACTATTGTTTCAGAAAAGGGAGAAGGTTTGGTACAATTAAAACGTTTAATCCCGCTGCAAATGTTTGCACCTGTCCTAAGTCAGGAATCTGATGTACAGTAGTTGTCGTCTGTTTATGTAGTTCATACGTGCTTCTCGTTTCTCGTTTTTATATAGATTAGACCGTTGGTTTTCCCGTTTGGATGGTTTTACACTTGTAATTTTGGGGCCCTTTATAGCTTGCTGTTCGGTGTGAACCAATGCTCCATGTTGAAGGACGTACCTTGACCTATAATGGTTTACTTTTATAAATTGTTACTTGGATGGTGAGTTGTCTCATTGGCACTCATACCACATCTTCCTATATCTATAAACCGATTGTATTCATTTTTAGTCATTTTGAAATCACACACAAAAAGGTACATCTGTGTGTCCATTAAAAGCAAATGTATCATAACAGTGGCATTTCTTATCATTCCTTATACACTAACTTTATAAAATGTACATTTCACCGAGCTTGTTCTCGATATCTTGCACAAGTAACATTAGTTTAGAAGAAAAAAATTGAATTAAGATATTTTTAGTTAGTCCAGTACCAAGTCAGGAATATGGTAGTTATAATTTACAGCCTGTTTCTATTATATAAGCATTTGCTTTTGTTTTTTTTTTTTTGCTTTAATTGTAGTTCAGTGTTTCTATTGTTCCGTCATTTTCTTAATTGTGGATGTGTTTCCCTCGGTTTTAGTTGGTTACCCGGATTTGTGTTTGCTTTATCGAAATATGACTATTGAACAGCAGTATAATACTGTTGCCTTTATTTATCATGTTTATGTAGATAAATAATGTTCAACTTACCTTAAAAAAGAAATTAAAGTACCACTGTTTTCTTTTGAAGTTAAATACTTTAAAGTTCTCAACAGAAATGTGTATCCAAACTTATGTTGTATGAAAAAAACAATATGAAGAAATGGCAGCAAACTTTTTATTGTCACAATGTTTTGATGAAGATCATGTATAGAACTGATAGACTAAATTAATCAAATAATTTGTGACATTATATACTAATTTTCGTTATTCGGTGAATATTCAGATTTTACTTTATTTAAGACAAAATTTGATAGAAAGACACCTATTATACGTCATTTTCCATATCCCCATGCTGAAAACTGTTAATATTAATTGCATACAAGCTAGATGGCTACACACTATAAAAATACCATATATTTATTACTCTGCAATATAATTTCAAAAAATGGAGCGTTGACGTCCAACGATTAAATTGAAACTATTTGTAAAACTGCATGGTTTGTAGTTTGTGCTGTGTGGATGCAGTAGAACGTGTTTCCGTACTTGTAGTGTATAAATGTCCCCGTGCTGGTTGTGTATACTCTTATATTTTATAATAATGGGTCGTTTGCTTGTGAGAGATTATTAATTGATATTTTATAGTGTGTCTTGTTATGTTGTAATGTAACACTACTGTATAAGGATAGGGTTGAGGTTGTCGCCTGTTAAAACGTTTCAATCCACTGCATTTTTATGCACTTGTCCTATGTAGGAAGCCTGTTGTTCAGTGGTTGTCGTTCTTGGTGTGGTTTATAAGTTTTTCTCGTTTCTCGTTTTTTTATAAAGATTATACAGTTTGCTTGCCTACTTGAATTGTTTTACACTAATCATTTTAGCGTTGACTATCGATAATGACATTAAATGCGATAAGGGTTGTTTTTGCTTGACGGCTGTCATACTATTCATTCCAGGTCAAAATGGACGAGTCATTGTAATTCATCAAATATATTTATCTAAAATATCTCTATAAATAAAGTAGAATACACATCTAAACTAATCCTTCACCGTTGTGTTACCTTAGTATGACTTGTCGAAAAATTACCCAAGATTATAAATAGATATCAATTCAACCTTTTAGAATCGAAAGCACTATGCGTAATCTCATTGTTCTTTCATCAAAATAAAAATAAAGTTTCGTCATTGGTTGAACTTCGATTGTTTTAAACGTTTATTTGAATAGAAATCCATATTTTGAACTTTCCATAAATTTTGTTTAACTAAATTTATTACCAATCATAATAAGTGAAAACTTTAAAGAACTGGCTAGGCTTTGGGTGATTAATATTTTAAATAATAAGCTTATAATAGTGGTCCATTGGAACTCTGGCCTATTGTGATGTTACCTACACATTTTTCATTTTATATAGATGGATTATTTTTCCTTGTGAAGATTAAGTCAATAGTTTTAATGACTTTTTTTTAGGTCAGAAATATAGATATTTAAAAAAGACGTTTTGTATTTATAAGTCGTTCAAAAATTGAACTAGAAGGAAAGTTTTCCTCTTATTATAAGCAAGTTTGATGTTTTGAACATCCCTAAAAATATATTATATTCAAAAAAGTATATTCATTTTGATCGGCATTTTCTTTTCTTTTTTTTTTATTTAATACCAATGCCAAAATATATTTTCACGCAATTTTCTGGCATTGACGTCACATTTTCTTTTTCGCCCTCAACAGTTTGTAAAGGGAATGCAAAAAACTTCATGCAAACAGTCGTACCGAGTTTTGTCCTCGTAAAAAAAAGTTGTTGTAACTACTTTCTATACTTTCATATTATACTCATGCACAGCTCGGTTCAAGCATTTACAAAGAGAAAAGATACTGGTTACCTTGATTCAAACTTGAGTTTCGGGAATAACATTCATCCAGTTAGCTCAAGCACATATATCGATAACGGAATACAAAAAAGAGAAAGAACTGTATTAAATGAGTAGAAAATAATAGCGTGCCAGTATAGAAAAACAGAGCATAATAAGACATATAAATATTGTCATTCGGATCCTTACAAACATATTTTAGACTAATGAATTGATATCTTGTTCCGATATTTGATCTAAGAAAGTTTTACCTTGATTGTCATTACACTTATAACATGAAATAAGTTTTATGAAAATTCATCATACAAATGTATTCCTGCAACATGAACAAATAAAACAATGGTTACAATGTGTGTGATTATATATACAACGTGTATCTAAAAATAGGTAAAACTTTGATTATTAACAATCCGTTATCTAATCAATTTCATTTTATGAATACAAATGAATCTACTATTAAGTACAATGAAGTCGTCATATGAACGCACAGAAAGACATAGAAAAACGATTGTATTTATTTTAGTAACTTTCAAATCACAGACAAAAAAGTACATAAATGTGCCCATTAAAAGCAATTGTATCATAACAGTGGCATTTGTCAAGTATTTAGGTCAGGATGCATTTCATATCATTTCGTATACACTAACTTAATAAATTGTACATTTCACTGAGCTTGTTCTTGATATCTTGCACAAGTAACATTAGTTTAGAAGAAATAAATTGAATTAAGATATTTTGTAATTAGTCCTGTACCAAGTCAGGAATATGGCAGTTGTTATTTACAGCCTGTTTCTATTAAATTAGCATTCGTTTTTGTTGTATTTGCTTTAATTGTAGTTCAGTGTTTCTATTGTGCCGTCATTTTCCTCTTATTGTAAATGTGTTTCCCTCGGTTTTAGTTTGTTACCCGTATTTGTGTTTGCTTAATCGAAATGTGACTATTGAACAGCAGTTTTATACTGTTGCCTTTATTTATTATGTTTATGTAGATAAATAATGTTCAACTTACCTTAAAAATGAAATTAAAGTACCACTGTTTTCTTTTTCAGTTAAATACTTTAAAGTTCTCAGAAGAAATGTGTATCCAAACTTATGTTGTATGTAGAAAAAAAATATGAAGAAATGGCAGCAAACTTTTTATTGTCACAATGTTTTGATGAAGATCATGTACAAAGCTGATAGACTAAATTAATCAAATAATTTGTGAATTTTAAAACTTATTTTCGTTATTCGGTGAATATTCAAATTTTACTTTATTGTAGACAAAATTTGATAGGAAGACATCTATTATACGTCATTTTCCATATCCACATGCTTTTCATGCTTAAGAGCCAGTCTGCCATAAAACCATGCAAAATCCCAAATTTCGTCCAAATTGGTAGTTACAACTTGCCAAAATTATATATATTTCCAAAAACTTTAGGTATTCAGGAGTTAAGATAAAAATATTTTTTTTGTTAATTTGCGCTATTTTGCATTAAACCGCCTAATTTGCATATTAGTGAATTATTTAAAAAAATGGCTAAAAATACACCTTATTTAGGCACTTTTTAAGGGTCTGGATAATTGATATAGCTCTTAAATGAAATATTATGTTTATCATATTCTGAAAGAACATTAGTTAAAAACCAAAAATATAGCTTTTTGAGAATTTCAGACATTTTGGCAGGTTGCCAGAAAGTTCGCGCAACAGATGTAATAAACAACTTATATATACTAAAATTGAGAATGGAAATGGGGAATGTGTCAAAGAGACAACAACCCGACCATAGAGCAGACAACAGACAACTACATGTACTCAATAGCAGTTTTCTCTTAAGATCATATTTTTTATTCTTAACTTTTATAATATTTTGAAAGGTGTATATCAGTTTTAAGACAGGTAAAATTATTTAAGCATGGCAAATAATGGAAAGTTGATCAAAATACTCTTAAAATAACCATAAAATGCAATAATTCTAATAGCTTTTGTTTCTTGTTATTTAACTAAAATTGCTTAAAATATGTGGTAACTGGGCTAAAATTGATTTATTTTATGTTGAAAAATATTTCTGGCTAAATGTATGGTTTTTTATGCCCCTGCGGTAGCGGAGGGGGCTTAATGTTTTACCCTTGTCCGTCCGTCCGTCCGTCCGTACGTCCTAAAATTGGTTTTCGTTCTCTAACTTTAGTTTGCCTCAACCAAATAATATGAAACTTATACATAATGCTTATTAACACCAAACACAGGTCAAGTTTGAATTTGGATGGCGTCACTTTTACCGTTCTAGAGTTATGCCCCTTTATAAATGGAAAAATCGCAAAATTTTTCATTTCCGTTCTCTAACTTAAGTTTGCCTCATCCAAATGTTATGACACTTATACACAATGCTTATTACCACAAAACACAGATCAAGTTTGAATTTTGGGGGCGTCACTTTTACAGTTCTAGAGTTATGCCCCTTTACAAATGGGAAAATTGCTAAATTTTTCATTTTTTTACCAAAAATATCAGTGTCATTTTTCAAGTATTTTTTTTAATTAGAGTTATCTTCCTTTGTCTATGATTATAGTTAAATAGACTACAATCAATGCGTTATACAAATGCAATGTTTAATTTGGCCTTCCACTAATAAAACACAGATCAAGTTGAATTTTGGTAGTGTCACTTTAACCATTATTGAGTTATGCCCCTTTACAAATCGAAAAATTGCAATTTCCATTCTGTAACTTAAGTTTGCCCCAACCAAACAAAACTTAAACACAATACTCATTACCACAAAACTAAGATCAAGTACAAATATTGTTTCCGTTCTCTAACTTTAGTTTGCCTCAACCAAATGTTATAAAACTTATACACAATGCTTATTACTACATAATACAAATTAAGTACGAAATTTGGTGGTGTCACTTTTACCATTTTTGAGTTATGTCCCCTAATAAACATAAAAATTGCTGAATTTTTCGTTTCCGTTCTCTAACTTTAGTTTATGTCAACCAAATGTTATAAAACTTATTCACTACCGTTCTAGAGTTATGCGTGTTTACAAATAGAAAAATTGCTGAATTGTTCGTTTCTGTTCTCTACTTAAGTTAGCCTCAACCAAATGTTATGAGACTTACACACAATGCTTATTACCACAAAACTCAGATCAATTTCAAATTGGGTAGCGTCACATTTACCGTTCTTCAGTTATGTCCTTTTATAAATATGTGATATGCAAGCGGGGGGCATCATCTGTGTCCACATGTGTCCACAATCCACATGTATTTTCTTGTTAATTTGCAAAATTTAACATTTAGTTACCCGAAGGTAGCCTCAATGTTATTTTTGTGGTTAAATTGTCTCCCTTAGTGGAAATCTTTAACTGGCAAAATGGCAGCTTCCAGTGATGAAAAGCAGACGTCTCTGTTTGGTCCGATTTTTCTAATCTTGGAGGTTGTTGTTGACAATCAAAGCACTATACAACTCATCTGTTAGACAAGGTTTATCTTTGTAAAGAGGACACAACCACCACCTTGCATTTATCCACAGCACAGTGGCAGTGAGGCCTGTTTATTTTTCACATGTTCCAGGACTGGGAGGAAGACTATGTTATACACATAAGTGACATTGTTTTCTGTTGATCGTGCTGCTATAAAATTATCAATATGTTTATGCCGATGGCACAGAGACGTTTTTTGGGATATATTGGCGGGACTATTCAATAAAGTGTGGATTCAAAGATCGTCCTGCCGACATTAAGGCAAAACTCCAAAAGGCGAAAAGCTGATAGTGATGGAGGAAACACTCTAACCTTATCATAGGAATACTGACTTTTGTAATGACAACTAATTCCAAAATTGTCAGGTAAACTACAAAAATAAATTAGTTAATTATGACAGGGGTGGATCTAGCCAATTTAAAAAAGAAGGGGGGTAGGTGGTTCTTAGCAGGATAAAAAGGGAGGTCCATCCATATGTCCCTATTCAAAAGCATTAATCAGCAAAAAAAAGGGAAGGATCTAACCAACTGGTCCCTAGAACAAATATATATGACGTCTTGAAAGGCTATTTAATTTGTTTTGCTTTGACATGTTTGACTCCTTACTGCGACGCAGGCGCAATAGGCATAGCCATAAAATAAAATGGCCTTTTAAGACATCATAATTATTTTGACCACCCGTCCCTCCCTGGATGGATCCACCAACGTATTATGAAAAGATTCATTTTTAAAACTACCACATATGCATGACATAGTGGCGAGGTACATGTATATAATTACAAGATTTATGTGATAAAATGAACATATATACATGTATATGGAAAAAGGCATTTATTTTTAATACATGTAGATATGTGATATATGCAACACGCACAACCACCATCTAATTGGGAGCTGTAAATTACCAGAAATGAGTCATTAAATATAAAAAAAAACAGCCTGCACTACATGAACATGTATATATGGTCAATATACAAAAAATTGTAAATTATAAATTTCTATTGAAGCAAGGACATACCGGCGGTACTACATGTAAAAACCAACACCTACAATATATTCCTTAGTCGGAAAGGGCACATATTAATGTAGTGAGGTTAAACTTGTTTTGTTTTTGTCACTAAAATCTCAATTCCCCTTTTATTTGTCTGAAATGAAAGCACAAAATCTAGGTTCAGTTGAAGTTGTATGACGTTTTACATGTAGTCTTGATTTTCATTCTCCTTACTGACTTTAATAATGTCTCCATCATGTCCATGTATTCGAATGAGGCATGCCTTTTTGTAAATAAATTAGTTTTAACCTTAAATTTGATAAAACAGATTTGTCTATTATAATTTATTCACTGGCATCATGCCGTAGAACTACAGGTTTATAAATTGATTGATTGTTCACACCTGAAACATTGTTCATCTGGACATTGACATGATCGTGTTTTATTGATGTTTTAGTGTGTATGGTAGCATTGACTGGTTGCATTATTCCATTTTTTTACAAAGGCATACATTGTATGTCTCTGCAAGCAGTGTTTTACCAAGATTAGACAAACAGTAGCTGATGGAGGAATCATAGTTGATACAAAAAGATTTTGGTAAGAAAACATACATGTATGAGAATATTATTGCATTTATAAAAAAAAGAAGTGATTTGAATTGATTGCAAATCAGTCAGAGCTCTGACTTAAACGAGTCAGAATTGTCAAGACTTGTGCAAGTCAGATTATGCATTTGTACAAAGGAGTAAAGCATTTTTAGACTTTATAAAGTCAGAATATGCCTGACTTATTCAGGTCAAATTCTGTTCAGTGAATTGTGAAGTTTCAGTATTTAAGATATGTAGCAAACCTTATCAGTAGGTTACCATGAATATTTGTATGATGCATAACAATACCAAAATCTATCTGTTCATGCTGGTTTTCAAGTAAATCCATTGTTTATCAGTCAGGGAAATTACTGAAATAAGTGATTTTCAAATCACTTGTTTAAGTAGCAAATTCGAAGTTAAGTCACAAATTGTGATTTTGTAGTCAGTTGAGGCTTAACTCATCAGATTGACACAAAGCATAAATCCATCTAACAAAATCAGAGATCGGATGTGGCAGGGTTCTTATACATCCCAACATAGTTTATTTACAGGGGCAATTTAAAGGCATTTTGAAAATTTTAAACTGATTGTATAATGTACAGAGATACATTTAGTGGGAAGGGGTGGAGGTTAGGCAGTTAGGGAATCAAGAGACGACCAGTGGTAAAATTTTTAACTATTACCAAAAAAATGATAATGTCAAAAATATTACTGTAAATTCTAAAATTATTGCGAAATAGGCGACAGGGTTATAATCGCACTAATTAAAACTCGCATTTTGAAAATTTACTACATGAATTAAACAGGATTTTTCTGAATATTGCAAAAATTAAATTCGCATTTCAGTCTAAAATTACATTACAAAATCGCAGTTATTAATGCAAGCAATAATTTACAGTACTGGGTATAGCTTTGTATTAGTTTTATCATGGACTTGGATTCAATCAAGGACCTCATATTAGAATTTCCTAATAAACATTTATAATTAAGTCATTATGACCTACATTTTCATTTAAGTGATACTAGATATAGTCATGAAACATGTAGTATAGCTATGATATTTGACCAGTGGATAGGTTTTGGGTAGAGCAATAGGGTTAATGATAAAATTAAGGTCACCTTGACCTACATTTTCCACATGAGTGACATGGTTAAGTTTTTTGCATTAAGGTCAATAGCTCGGGTACAATACATATAG
Source organism: Mytilus californianus (assembly GCF_021869535.1). NCBI lineage: Eukaryota > Metazoa > Mollusca > Bivalvia > Mytilida > Mytilidae > Mytilus > Mytilus californianus. Next base: position 42,109,787 of record NW_026262712.1, read on the forward strand.
CTTTGATACTTAACCAGTGTATTGATTTTTGATAGTCCAACATGGTTCACTTTTATAAAGGTAATGTTGACCTACATTTTCCACTTGAGCAACTTTGTTAATTTTGTGTGTTTAGGTCTCTCTGTAAGATAATAGACATGGTATTACATTGATACTTGACTATAGCTAGTAGATAGATATCTTTGGTAGTACAACATGGTTACTATTGATAAGGTCACTTTGGCCTACAATTTCTGCATGAATGGTTTGTTTAAGTTTTTGCATTAAGACATTGAGGTTTTATCAGATATACTACATGTGGTAAAGCAATGATTTTACTCCACCAGTTGAGATATCTTATAATTTTTTTTTCATTGGGTCCCAACCAAATAGATTTTATAGTTATCTCATATATCATGGACATTGTATATTTGAGAATTCATTTAACTTTAATAAGGGATATATTATTTTTTTAAAGTACATTTGTAGATCTATTTTTTATCTTCTTAGATGGAGATGAAAGCCAAATTAAAGATGCTCAGGTTCTCATAGGAATATATTCACACCATCAACTAATTGTTCATAAAATAAAGCATCAGATTGGGAAACAGATAACATTTCTGACCGGTAGAAACTTAACAGAGGCTTGCATTTCCTTTGAAAAGGAAGGTATCCACCATTTAGGAACCAATTGAATCTGGCATGGGATGATGTATCAAAAAGTACAAGGGCTTTTTCTACAAAATTATCATCAGGAAATATTGATTTGATTATGCATTATATTGCATCTGCACAATACAAGTCAATAAAGTGTTCTGATTTGTAGTAGAAAAGAGTAAAAACAGACGAAACACAGTCAATATTACAACAGGATGTTTTGACTGAAGCTCTTATTGATGCATACTTACTAACTTAGACCTGAATAGTCATCCGACCTGGCTCCAGATTTTATCACTAATTGCATGTATACAGACCGTTGACTGAAGCTCTTATTGATGCATACTTACTAACTTAGACCTGAATAGTCATCCGACCTGGCTTCAGATCTTATCACTGTTTGCATGTATTCAGACCGTTTTGCATGTTTCTCTTTATGGCAGACTTCGGTAGTATTATATGACAATAAAATTATAAGCAAACAGCCTGACTAATTATATTTAACCATTTTAATGAAAATGTCTGCACCACAGTTGAACCATTTATCTGTATATTTCTTTCTATTCATGTAGGTATAAAATAAGTTTTATTTCCATTTGAAATATTTTTGTTTGTCGGTGGTAGTAATAGGCTAACTACATCTTACAGGTCTTATTCACATGCCCCAAGTTATTTGAGATTACATTCTATGAGGAAACTTAACATTGTTGTTATGTCGACTGTTATCCCAGAAGCTACATAGGGATCACTATCTGTCTAAAACTCATTCATGTCAGTGTCATAAAATTTAAGTAACACTTTTCTTAGCATCTGCTTGATATTTGACAAAAAGCTTATAAAGATTAATTCCAATATACAAAAATGGACCCCCTTTTCTAGGTAAGAAGCACCCAGTCTCAATTTGTATATGTGTACGTAATATCATCAAATACAACATGTATTTAAATATCAAGACTGAACAAAAGTGGCCAAATCCATCTTAGAAAACAAACGTCTAAAATTAACACAAAGGCTAAAATTGTGAAGATTTCAGAAATTTTACATAAATTAATGATGATAGTACCTGTTGAATGTTCATAGTATTGTAAAAAACAGCCCATTAAAAAATGATTTTAAAATAACTGAATTATTCTACTTTTGAAAAGTGACTTCAATAAGTAGCAATAAGTTAATACATGTATTTTAAACAAATTCTAAAAAAAAGTTAAATTTTGGGACTGAAAAGGGGTCTTTCCAGGTCTACTTCTGTAGTATATTTTCAATTAAAACTAAGTTAAACTGAGCTTAATCAATTAAGATAAGCAATAAACATTATATCTGTCATTATTTTCTTTTATTTTTACTATCGCATACATTTGTAAAGTTTCTCTTGTAACCCATAAAAAATTCATAAATACGGCAAAATTGCCATCTTGTCCATCTTAAATTGTTATTTTATCGTAAGAAGGTATCATTTGCCGAGCACCATTTTCTTGCATTTTGTAGATCAATATATAAGCGTCATGCTGTATTACATTTTATTAAAAACAAAACATGATCTTACAAGATTCAGGTCTTTAAAAAAGACAAATTTTGCTGATTCGGCACTTTTTCAAAACCATGCAATATCAACCTGGCAGTAGGGGTATTGAGAAATGTCAAAACTTTGAAAACTATCCTAATTTTCTTTCATTTTAAGTTGTTTGTTAAGGTATTAGTTATCATTAAGCTGCAACTTTTCTATAATAATACAAAAAACCAGTTCAAAATACCTTTAAATAGGCTTAAAATGGCCTTTTGTCTGTACAGAAATGGACAATTATCGAATGTTCTCCATACAAAAATAATGGCTGAATATTTTCAAAAAATTTTGCACAAATAGTTATTACATATAAAGTATCAAAAATACAAAATATCAGTCTGATTAGATGATTTTGGATTCGGACCATTTTGCATGATTTTACCACAGACTGGCTCTTAAAACTGTTAATATCAATTGCATACAAGCTAGATGGCTACACACTTTAATAATACCATATATTTAGTTACTCTGCAATATAATAGCAAATATGGAGCATTGACGTCCAACGATTAAATTGAAACTATTTGTAAACTGCATGGTTTGTTGCTTGTGCTGTGTGGATGCAGTATAATGTGTCTCCGTACTCGTGGTGTATAAATGTCCCCGAGCTGGTGTGTATACTCTTATATTTTATAATGATTGGTTGTTTGCTTGTGAGAGATTAGTAATTGATATTTTTATAGTGTGTCTTGTTATGTTGTAATGTAACACTACTGTCGAAGGATAGGATGAAGGTTGGCGCAACTTAAAACGTTTAAATCCACTGCATTTTTATGCACTTGTCCTAAGTAGGGAGCCTATTGTTCAGTGGTTGTCGTTGTTGGTGTGGTTCATAAGTTTTTCTCGTTTCTCGTTTTTTTATAAGATTATACAGTTTGCTTGCCTGTTTGAGTTGTTTGCCCTTATCATTTTAGCGTTGACTATCGATAATGACATCAAATGCGATAAGGGTTGTTTTTTTCTTGACGGCTGTCATACTATTCATTTCAGGTCAAAATGGACGAATCATTGTATTTCATCAAATATATTTATCTAACATATCTCTATAAATAAAGTAGAATACACATCTAAACTACCGTAGTATGACTTGTCGAAAAATTACCAAATAAAATTGAGAATGGACATGGGGAATGTGTCAAAGACTATATGTAGATATCAATTTAACCTTTTAGAATCGAAAGGACTATGCGTAATCTCATTGTTCGTACATCAAAATAAAAAATAAATCTCGTCATTTGTTGAACTTCGATTGTTTTAAACGTTTTAAACCAATCACACCGTTTTGGTGTACCCTTTGAAAATATTCCCCTGAATGCATTAGTTTCTAAAACGGAAAATTACTATATATATAAAGCACATCAATTGTTCTATTGATTCACAGAAAAGTGCCGTATCGTATCTTTCTTAATTATAAGAAAAAATCACAAACAAATGGGTTATATTACCCCTTCAGATCATATAGTCCTCATAATTACTTAGAACAGGACTTGTTTAAAACAAAACAAAGTAGGCGGGAGATACCAAGAGGACATACAAATTCATCTGTAGAAAAAAAAAATTTGGGAAAATTGAAGGACAAACAAGTCAAAATAACACTACTAACCGTGAAAACATAGGACTACGCAAAATTAAAACGAACACAACCAAAACCTTGAGAAATTGCATGTGCTCCAAAAAGGAAAACTGATCATGCTTCTCATATTATATGTGGCACCCGTCATGTCATCCATAGTAGACACAGATTATGAAATGTCACAATCACGGACGGAAGGACAGGATTGTTGTTATGACAATTGTATCATGTTCGTTTTAAAATATGACAGAACCATTCCACATGTTCCATAACATTCAAACACTAACAGTATACGTAATATGTAAAATATGAAATTTAATCATAATTTTCAGCATCATTTCCATTTTAGTCAAATTCAATGTAAACGTTCATGAAACAATATTCCGGTGTAAAATTTCTTGATAAATACTTTACAAAAAAGAGGTGAAAGATACCAGAGGGACATTCAAACTCATAATTGTCAAAAATAAACTGACAACGCAATGGATAAAAAGAAAAAGACCAACAGGTAAGCAATAGTACTCAAAACACGACAAAGAAAACTAAAGACTGAGCACCACGAACCCAAAACAAATGTGGGAGTGGTCTCATATGATCCGGAAGGGTAACCAGATCCTATTTCACATGTGGTACCCGTCGAGTTGCTCGTGTTAATGCTAACCGTTACTAAATAATTATTATTTGATACATTTATTTACCAGCCTTTTTAGTGTTGATGGCTTAACAACAAAGAGTGATACGTATGGACTGAATTGAGAATGCAAGTCTTACTTGATCACAAAAGAATAGAGAACGTTCCAAGTTTTTCTCTCTAAAAATGGCGTTATGAATACGTTTTGTATGTACACGTGTTCAATTGTCAACCTTTGGGTAAATATATTGACTTTGAGATAAAATTTGATAACAAATATAAAAGTTATCAGTAAATGTAGACAAATATTTTGTGTTGAAAATTTCAAAAGCCTATCTATATACATCAAATACAACTGGTCATACAAACTATAAAAAGCAAATCACGCGTTTTGATCTGATTAACAAACAAGTGTCATATTGAGTTCTATATAAACATCAAGAAAGGTAAAATACTCACAAATCGAATTCGATATCCCCTCCGTTAAGATGATAAAGTCAAAATACATATATATACTAAACATAAAGTATTTGTAAAAAAAGAGTCGAGAGATACCAAAAAGACATTCAAATTCATTGCTGGTAAAAAAAAACAACGACATTGGGAAAAAACGAAAAACAAGCAAGTCCACATAACACAACAGCAAAATTCGAAAGACTGTACATGTGCAACACTAATAAAATCAAACACTGGACGGATCTTATTTGCTCCTAGAGGTTACACTGATTGCACTCCTCATGTTGCACCCAACATGCATAAGTTGTGCATAAACATGTGTTCAATTGTCAACTATATGTATAGTAACTTGATATAAAACTTGATAATCAAATGTATAACGAATCAATACATCTTTATAAAAAATAAAGATTTTGTCAAGTGTTTAGAGATATAAGAAGATGCGGTATGAGTGCCAATGAGACAATTCTCCATCCGAGCTACAATTTGTAAAATTAAACCATTATAGGTCAAAGTACGGTCTTCAACACGGAGCATAGGCTTACACCGAACTGCAAGCAATAAAGGGCCCCAAAAACGACAAGAGTAAAACCATTTAAACGGGAAAACCAACGGTCTAATATATATAAAATACGAGAAACGAGAAACACATATGAACCACATCTATTCAACAAACAACAACTACTGAACATCAGATGTATGTATATATATTTCGGATCAATTATTCCCTGCCGTTTACATGTCTTCCATTCTCATTAAAGGTAAAGTGAACTGTTCAAAATTAACTCTAGTTCACAGTGACATTACAAAACAAAGTTGCGTTTTTCTTTATTGTATTTGTTTCCAAATAAAGCTAACATATACTAGTCTATATTTGCAAATGCGGTGTGAAAATGATAGCCCTTGTCAACTAGACTTATTACATACGGAGTATATATCTCCCAATTGATACGATATTCCCGGGCTTGTATTTCTTTTCATGATATTCTTGATAGAGGGTTGCTCCTCACAAGAAAGCTATTAAACCAAGAATTCCAAATGGTGAAGTTGAAATCATCCCTTCGTAATTATTACGGACGCCATGACGAGTTGGTTGAACGTTATGGAATATCCGTTTCACAGATGATATCGGATATGATCCTTATGTCGTAACTACAATCCCGTTCCCTTTTCACGAATGTGACCTACCGAAATTTGACTATTTACCGGGTTTGTAATAACACGACGGGTGCCACATGTAGAACAGGATCTCGTTGCTCTTTCGGAGAACCTGAGGTCACCCCCAGTGTTTGGTGGGGTTCTTGTTGCTTTGGCTATAGTTTTCTATGATGTGTCTTGTGTACTATCATATGTCTGTCTGTCTTTTTTCTTGTTTAGCCATGCCGTTGTCAGTTTATTTTCAATCTATTAGTTTGAATGTCCCTCTGGTATGTTTCGCACCTCTTTTACACTAATGTGACATAATATTAACATCTACACACGCTTATAACACATGTCTTATGTCTTTTTCTAGATTCGCCTTACTGACAAGGCTACACTACGACTATTGAAGTTACATTTTTATAAGGCGGATGTGTTCGAGTGGTCTAGAGCCTTGGACTTGAGGCTAAGTGATTGGTGCTGTAGAGTTTTATAGAGTTGTGTTCGAATCCCGTTGAGGGACAAAATTTTGCAAACACAAAAATTTAATTCTAACAATGTTGGGTTCAATTTTCAGACTTATATAAATACAAATAGTAACTCTAAATAACAGCACAAACATGTCAAATCTGCAAATTTGCGGTAGCAAATTTTTGTTTTTCATTTCCTGATTTGTTTAGTTGTACTTATCACATAATTATTTCTGTGACTGCATATTACGAATGTAAGAAAACAGTTATAGTTTCTGTAGGTTATTTCATAAAAAGACAAAACGATACAGATAATATTATAAATACCAATCTAAAGATAAATGCTTCAATGAAATTTATCGCCATAAGAGGAGACTCTCACCGATCAGACGTCGTTCGTTTTCTATGATTCATAACGTCATAATAGACCGGAAGTCAATTAGAGAGTTAAAATATTTGACACTAATTAATTAACGTGACGTCAGATTTGGACGTTAATTTGAGGAACGGACGTGAATTAGAGATCAGACGTCGATCTGAGTCTAACATTTATATATTATAAAACCTCATGTTCTGGTATTCTTTATACTGTTTGGTCAGTTTGTTGTATCTATTGTACATTCCCCATTTCCATTTTCAATTTTGTTTCGTCAAAAGGCTTTTTTTTATGTTTTGAAAGAGACCTAAAACGTTTGTATTTGTAAATCAAGAATAGGATAAATCAATCCACATTTCCCGATAACAATTGCTAATTGCCGATTTTTCTTTTCTTTTATTAGAAAATGTAGTTCAATTGTATACTGTTCAACTAAGGTCAAAATAGACGAACCAATGTTCATACTCCCAAACTAAAAAATGCATTTCATCTGTATCTTACATATCTCTAAAAAATACATTGGAATACACATATGAAATTATCGTTCACTGTTATTTTTTTCTAATTATTACTTTATCAAATTTCCAAAAGCTATTTATAAATATCACTCACTGCTGGTCATAAAATGTGTAAAGCGTTTGAAATGATTAACAAAAAATTGTCGTATCTTGTTTGGTTTTTTTTTTTTATCAAAGAAAGAAATATATTTAAAACAAATATGAGAGATCCCTTCCTTTGCAACTTTGAAATGATAAAGTCCTAATGCATACTAAAAAACATATTTGTAAAATAAAAGGGCGAGAGATACCAAAGCGACTTTTATTTGATAAATAATTGATTTGAAATTGATCAAGGCTAAACTGGGAAGGCAATTATACGACGATCATTCCTTGTTAAATTATTTTACATTATTTTGTCCATATCAACAATACATGTGTGTATATACACTGATAAGTCTATGCTAGTCTATTTATCAAATTTCACCCTATCAAACATGTCAGTAACCTTTGGAAAATGTATGTTTACCACTAACATGACTAAGTGATATATTGCTATTTTTATTCAATAGTTTAAACATATTCATTTATAGTGGATTGGGAAACCAGTTATTGCAACTAATATTAATACCTTTCCACTTTCCATGTGTTAACATCAGTATCAATAGAGATACATTGATGCTAATCACAAATGACCCAGGTGAGAAGTGAGGGGAATAATAACTTGGAAATAAACGGAGCATGTGGTTATTTCTCCTGTTGGTATGTTGGACATTTTCATGTTTCCTGATGATAACAGTTTCGTTAATTTTTTGGTAAATTGCATTTCTTATCAACAGGCTTTAAGGAAATACTCCGACAGTTGTATATTTTTTCCAATATATTAATATTAAGATAGATACATTTCACAAGACTCTTTTTTACTTCATATTAACTATATTATTAATAGTTATATTAGCTACACATTGTAAACATTTCCTGACATATAACCGTCCTCTACGGCTTTTATTTTAGAACAATGTTTATACAAGAAATCTCTGCACAATCGCTATATCAATACGGACATAAATTAATGATCGGTTTCAAATTTTGAAAAACGCATAAAATGTATGATTAGTCCCAAACTATCCTCTTAGCGGGATCGGGTGTTTTTAAGCTCGGGATTTCGGGTTTGATCCTTTCGGGATTCGGGATTCGGGAATTTTTTTTTTCGAATTTCGGGATGTCGGGATTTAATTTTTTTTAAATTCGGGACCTCGGGATTTCATGTTTTCAAGCCCGGGATTTCGGAAAAAGTTGTTTTGAAAAAGATGTGTGTGTATATTAATATCATGTATATTACAAATAATAAATAAGCCGTAATAATGTCACCTTAATATTTGGTCTCCTTGCATTATATATGGTAATTAAGAATTAAAGATGATTTTCAATATTATCCATACTACTACTACGTGAAATTAACTGAATAGATTTCGTGATCTTAAAATACTCTACACAGTTAAGTAGAACTTTATTTTGTGAGATCAGCACTGTTAATAACATAACGTTTACTTGCAGATAGCGTTATATCTAAGAGTGTGTATAGCTTTTGAGAGTATTTGCGCAGGCCCTTCAGAGAGAAACCTGAGAGCCAGCGGATTTTGCAATATGTCATCATTATTAACATATTCATGTCTGTATGACGAAAACAGTGGTGATAATGTGGAATCATGTAAAACAGCAGTAGACTTTTCCCCGCCAGGTAGGTACTTTTGTCATTTAAACAACTAATTCAATTCATCATTATAGTTATCAAATAACTGAAAGAAAAAAGGAAAAAATATAACAACACATTGACTTTCTCACACAAAAAATAGTATAACATATAACACATGTACCAATAGAATAAAAAGAACGAAAAGGATGATTTTAATTAAAAAAACGTTTTAATTAAACAAGAGAATAACTTGGGTACTAAAATGGTCAAGGTTTTACTATGGGTGCTTCCAAGTCAGGAGGATCAATAACACTATTCTCCTTTTGGGGAAATAAGAATATGTGTAAGTGGTAATAAAAAAACAGCTCTTTTCCACATGTTCCAACGTTTTTCTATTCTTCAATGTCAAAATGATTTCGATAAATATGAGGAATTGCGTTATTTGCAGAATGTGATATCTACTTAATGTTTATTTTCAAAACGAAAAACTGTTAAATCATACCATGTACAAAACAAATAAAACGTTTGATTTATTAAAATATGTGTAGGCGATAATGTAAAATCAAGTGAAATAGCAATGTACACTACAAACTGCTCAAAGTCTGAAGAGTCCATATTTTGCTTGAAAAGACTCGACATAATCTCGACAGCACTTAACTGTTATTAACTGTACTCGACTTTGTTCTCGACTTTCCTTAATGAGTCTGATTGAGTACTAGATATTCTTGGTGTAGTGTATAGTCTGAATCTGGTCTCGATTAAAACTCAACAAGTCTCGACCAGTCTCAACCTGTCTCGACTCATTCTCGACCTGTCTCGACCAGTCTCGGCCTGTCTCGACCTATCTCGACGTTAGTAAAATCGAACAACTATGCAAAACAAACTCATCCAATATATCAGACTTGTTATCGAAAACGTTACACGTGCGTTTTGTTAACGAAATACTTATCTGTGACGATAATTAGTTAAAAGGTCAAATCAAGTATGAAGCGTTATGGACTCGAAATTCCATAAAGTTTTTTTCCAAATTCAGCTCAGGTAATCTATTCCTCTGAACAAATAAGGGAGCGAAAAATGAAAATATTTAATATGAAAAGTATCCTTTGGCATGTTTGATACTTTTAAAGTCTAAATAGAATATGTCAAGCGTTTGTAATTCCGGGGCTTTATAGCTTGCTATGCTCAATGTTGAAGGTCGTATGCGGATATGTATTTTTTTGTTTCACTTTTACGTCATTTGGTCTCTTGTAGAGTTTTGTCTCATTGGTAATCTTACTTCATCTTTTTTTATTTTTAGATCAAACATAGTTGATATAGCTTATATTATATTAAAATTGTAGCCAATTTTAATCCAGCAATAGGTTGAGGCGAAAGTAGTTTATCGACTTAACATTTATGAATATAGAATTTAAGTTCAACATATATGATTAAAAAAAAGCAAATTTTTCGTCTTAACAGATCTGTACGTTGATTTTTTTTTTTTTTTTTTTTGTCTACTATATGTACCATCACTGTATATTACCAATGCCTTACCTGGCAGTTTTGATTCTTGATATGATTTGATTTGATTTTTGGTGTTTTAACGCCACTTTTAAGCACCGCTTTTGGGCTATTTCGTGGCGGCCAGTTTTTATTGGTGGAGGAAGCCGGAGTGCCCGGAGAAAACCACCGACCTTCGATAGGAAAACTGACAATCCTAGTCAATTAAGACTGGAGTCGAGTGCACCCGCACGAGCGGGGTTCGAACTCACAACCTCAGTGTTGACTGGCTAGTGATTACATTAGTAACTACTTAGACCACTCGGCCACCGAGGCCCCGATTCTTGATATGAGTGACATGCATATGCTGATATAAAAATGTTAACTTGTATGCATTCATCTTTGGTAATTGTACTATAATGACTAATTGCATTACATAATTTTAAGGTTATAAATACGTACTGAGAGGACAACCCGATTTTACACCATGTGCAAGAAATCGGTATCAGCCGTTCCGTTTGTGGTCAAATGTAAGCGGACAGTGTTTATTTAAGAAGTCACAGTGTGCTGGTGATGGTCAACTTCTGTATAATAATGGTACAACAGTATCTGATCGATCCTGTCGATGTGATTATACACATGGATATGTTTTCATTAAGAAACCAAGACATCCATGCAAATGTATCCCTTCAGAGGAGGAATGCAGTTGCTACAAAAAGTACTGTCCGAATAATACAATTCTAACACCAGGTAAGATTAGGAGCGTTTTTTTTTCTGGTTTTTGGCGAAAAAGCGTAGCTAAAAAACTTAAACTACCATAAATACCAAACTTAAAACAGAATAAAGTTTAGATTCTGGAGATTGTTTTCGCAGTATCAAATTTACCTGTTTTCGCAGTATCAAATTTACCATTAATGACAAAAACATTCTTTGCATTTATTTGCAAGAGCATTTTGTATGGACTTTTGCAAATATAATTCTACCAACTTTCTTGAAGACAAAAATATCCAAACATGATTCTTGAATACAAAGATATATCCATTTAAGTTTCAATGGTGTGTTAGTTGCTTTAACCTTCCATGTACATTTGTTTCTGTCATTACTGACGATCAAAACACATTTATTCTTAATGCAGAACATATTTGTTTCAAAATATTTTAGAATTAATTGAAAATACATCGATATCAAATACTATATAGTGAAAATTGAAAATGTTTTGTGCATTTAAATTAGAATTGTAATGCATTGAATACCGTAACTGAATTGACCAAAAATTGAAAACAAATATGCCAGAAGTAAAACGAACAATCCAAGTCAATTAAGATTGGAATCGAGTGCACATGACAACGTAAGGGGTTCTATCCACTCTGTTTTGAGAAGATGTATATATACATATTTGTCTTTAACGTGTATTTTTGTTGCAAGTTTTTGTTTTCAGATTATAACTGTGCACAAGAAGATGATATTCGAGGGAAAGAAAGATATGTGTGTCCAATTATTGTGCATGACAGGTATAATTCACATTGATTTAGTTTTCAAACTAAATCTACATAATTATAATTATGTTGTGTCCTTTCTTGACACATGGTATACGGTTTTAATCAATTTATAACCAGTGTGTACGTCGAAACCCCTTTTAAAAGTCTACTCTTGTTTATGCGTTTATGTGTTCCAAGTATTTTAATTTTATTGTTTCTGACGATACTTAAATAAAGAAAATTTCTGTCTTTGCGTACAAAATTGCAAGATTAGAAGCGGGATCTTTTTCTTTTTTAGCAAGAATGTTTAAACTTATTGTCAAAGGTTTATTAGTTGATGAAAATTAAAAAAAAAGTAAGACATAACATGATTGAATATTTCGGTAACAACCTGGTTAACTGTCTTCAACTTCGTTTTCTATTTGATCTTTATACGTTGGGTTATTCAAGCCTCACTAATGATTAACTAGACGGAACATGTAAGTGGCGTTATTCATTTTCAAAGATATTTGTGTCCTGCAAATTGTTATAGGACAAGAAAAAACGCAAGAAAATCTATGCCAGTTAACTTTCTTCTACACGACAAAATCCAAGGCAACATAAAATTGATTTAATGATTTTGAAAAGTTTCTTACAGTGCATTGTATACGTGTAATATAGCATTTTATTATATACTTAGTAATAAATACAGATAAATTGTATGTGAAATACGGTCAACGGTTATCATGCTGTATTAACTATCAGTGATAACATCAATATCAGTCACGGTTGCTAACTCGTGATCATACCTTTAATCTGAATGACGTCTCGTCATCGATGTCAGTCACTAATGCAAATGCTTTATCAGACCTCTTATCTATATAACGTCATGTCACACCTAAGTGAGGTATATAATAATCCACTTTTGCTTTTTCAACATCACACACCGTATCAATCGTAAATCAATATAATACCTCAAGCAGAGCAGAGCTCTTGGGGTTATATTGGTGCTTTCGGTTGATACGGATGTGATATTGAAAAAGCCATATGATATTCTCTATCATCATGATCACCATATACTATAATTAAATAACTGATAAATTTTACAGTATGATAACAGCATTCAATTTACGTGTATTCAGTTTTTACCAAAATGGTTTTAAGCGGGCGATACGAAATATATATCACATGCTTTCGACTATTATCACATTTCTTTCCATCACATTATCGCGTGACATTCCGGCATTTCCCGACAAATTCCAGAAAATACACCCAATGGAACGTTTTTAGTGAGAAAAATTATTACGTAGGTAACAAAACAATGATTAGGAAACAGGAAAATATTTTATATAAAATGAGAAAAAAAAATTATACAATAAATGCATTTTTCAGAGTTTCCAGCATTATTTAGAAAGTACCTTATAAAAATAATGTTCATTATGCTTTAATGTTTAATAAAGGAGAATTTATCGTCGATACAAAAATATATTAAACTGCTTTCTCCTTTGTTGAGGCATATGATAGAAAGATTCCATATCGGATTATTATATGTGCTGTCCGACGTCAGTAAACATTTCACTCTTTGAACATTAAATTGAGACCCATTTAATAGAATCAATATATGTTACTGTTATTTTTCTCCATTGTTTAAATATATGATAAAAAGATCATAGCATGCCATTTGACATATCAGATGTAATATCAGCCCTCGGTCAAAATCACACTTCGAGTTTTCGACTCTTGGGCTGATGACACATCTAAAATGAAAAAATACCATGACGATGTAATAATCTGATATTAATCATCTTCATAAGCAGTTAGTTTTTATAGTAGGTATGCTTAGCTGTAACACTTGTGACTACGGGAAATTATCGAAGATCTATGTATTTATATTGGCTATTCTGTGCGTAATGTTGAGTGGCAAATATGAACGCCATAATCAACAAAAAAATTCAATAAGATATTGAAAGAATTGTTTTTACAAGGTTGAAAAAAAAATGAAGATGGTTTAGTATATAAAACCCTCATTGACTAAGCTTTTTTGGCCGACAGTGGAACCGTCGTAACACAAAACATTGTCAAAGCAATTCCAACTCTTTGGTTTTTAAACGCTCTCTAACAAAGGTATTTGTTTCAAGTTACAATACTTTAAACTGTTTTTTTTTATACTTAGTTATTGCTTTATGTAGATGACAATTATAAAAATGATTAAACAGTAATTTCATATGATAAAAAGATCTTAACATGCCTTTTACATATCAGATGTATTATCAGCCCTCGTTCAATATCAAACCTCGAGCATTAGGCTCTTGGGCTGTTGACACATCTGATATGACAAATGCCATGACAATGTAATATTCTGATATTAATCAACTTCAAAAGCATGTAGTTTTATAGTAATTATGCTTAGCTGTTACACTTGTTACTGCGGGAAATTATCGAAGATCTATGTATTTGTATTGGCTATTCTATGCGTAATATGGAGTGGCAAATATAAATGCCAAAATCAACAAAAAATAAGATATTGAAAGAATTGTTTTTACATGGTTGAACACAAATGACGGAAGGTTTAGTATATAAAACCCTTATTGACCAAGCTTTTTCGTCGACTGAGGAACTCTTTGGTTTTCAAACGCTCTCTAACAAAGGTATTGGTTTCAAGTTACAATACTTTAAACTGTTCTTTTAGGGTTATGCCGTGTTCACACTGACCTAAACTCGGTGCTGTGTTAGTGTAACTCACACATAAACTAAACACAATTACGTTCCCATTGATAAAAATCAATGTTTACATGTAGTTTAAATCATGTTTTATCTACATGCAGTCGATAGTTAATGTAGATCTAGTGTAGGTTAAGTGTACACAAAACTAGGCATTTAGCATATTAATTTTACCATGTATATTTAAGGAAGAAACGACTTTCGAATAAAACTGATATTTATAACAATTATTAATAAAGTTCTTTACAGAAATATTTGTCTAAACTTGAAATATTTATTTGTTATAAAAACACTTTACGTAGCTTTATTAACCCCTTATCAAGACTCAAAGCATCATAATTGCTGAACACATAATTCATTTGAAAAGGTCTTCCCAAATTGACTGGACGTACACATACTGAGTCAGAATTTTTTTTCGCGCGAACGTTTATATTCAGTTTTTTTTTCGATGCTAGCAATCAAATAATTTAAATATAAAACACTATAACAATGTATAATGTATGGGGAAACTCTGGATTCAGAATATATTTTAAGTATCATCTGTATGACCAGAATAATTTTTTTTATCAAATTGAGAATCAAAATATTTTTCAAGGAAAAATCTATCCCCCCCCCCTTTTTTTGAAGTCAAATGGTCGTACCTTAACTGCTAGAAAACTTGTCCGAAAATTTTGCATTCGGTTCTACGTAATGAACATTTAAATGACATATAGTTTACAAGTGTGAACACAACTTATGTACAGGTAATTAAACATGATTATAGATGTGAACAAATTTAATGTGAAACCGGTGTACATTACATTAAACTAAATGTAAACATGTTTACTGTATATGGCGTTTGGTGTGAAAACGGCCTTAGTTATTGCTTTATGTAGATGACAGTTATATAAATGAATAAACAGTAATTTCAAATTGCAATAAATATCAAAATGCAGGTTATCAATGAAACTGATACTGTTAAATATTATTCTATTATTCAGCAAAACAGCAACATACTTTTTCAGCAAATTTATCATACACATATTATTGCTTTGTTCTTTTTAGATTATCCATTAATAGTTATTCTATCAATGAATATACAAATTTTCGGAATGATTTGTCGCACGGTAAGTCAATATCCTTTCCAATTGTTATCTTTTAATTCAGCTGCTAGATTTAGGAGACAACTGTTGTATTTTAAGCTTGACCTTCGTAAAACGTAGATTTTACTGTCGCAAATTGGGCTTATCTAGCGACTCGTAGCGGAGCTAGGTAAACGAATATATGCGACAATAAAATCAAGTTTTACGAAGGTCAAGCTTAAAATACAATACAGTTATCTCCATGCTAATGCAGCATATTAAAATAAATACAATTTAATAAATGTTTTGGCGTAAAATGACATAAATGAAAAAGTCCACGAAACGGTTGCATTGTTTTAGCAACTTAACAATGTGACGTAATATGTATACTCACGATGTCAAACATAAACACTAAACGTATTTATACCTTTTGTACGCTTCGGAATGGTTTCAATTATGACAAAAAGAAGATTTTAAGACTCAAAAGAAGAGTTTCATGTTTATTTTGTGAGAAATTACATACCAAAAAAAATCGGAATTCAAAATGGTGGCTTTGTTAGTTACGGACTAGTAGAACGTGGAATTTACCCCTTCAAAATATGTGTTAACGTCCAATGAAAATTATCGTTACAAACAAAATGCATAAGAATATTTGATTGACTGATCGATTTCTAATACCACTATCACTAGACCTTGACTATATCATGGCGGTTCGTTAATATATGTGGATATATCGGAGTTCCCTTAGAAAATCATCAGCTTTCGGCAGAAAAAAGAATTTCTAGTCAATCAATAAAGGAGTCGGGTGTAATTTTATGAACGTAAATCCTTTGGTTCAGTGAGTTTCATCCATGCATGACTCTCGCTATCCGATTTTTTAAACCTTCAAATGTTTAAACTATGGCATGCATTAATTCAAAACTGTTCAGTTATATTTGTCTGAAGAAAAAAAATCAAAGTTTACATTCATGTGTGTGTTTTCTCTTTTTGTTTAGAATTATCTCCAAAGTTGATTGCTTTAGTGGTTACTACAATATGTACACTCCTTATGGTAGCAGGTATATTAATTGAAAATTAAGTATCATATCATATTTTAATGATGCTCTCATGATCCCGATTCACGTAAAAAAGAAAGGCAAAATATACCAGAGGGACATCCAAATTCATAAATCGAAAATAAACCGACACCGCCATAGCTAAAAAAAGAAAAAAAATCACACAGACAAACAATAAAACACAAAGCACAACATAGAAAATAAAGACTAAGCAAATCGAACCCTACCAAAAACTGGGTTGATCTCAGGTACTACGGCAGGGTAAGCAGATCTTGCACTACATGTGACATCCGGATGTAGGGATTGTCGGTTACTTATGTAATCCATAATTAGTCGGTCAGAGCGTCGATGGTCAGTTTTTTAACAGGATCACAGGTACCGTTGCAAGGGTCTTAAAATTATGCGTCGGTTAACATTAAGAACTTTTTTTGTGAATAACTGGTCAAAAGAAAATAAAAATATAACAATGATGTTTTCAGTAGACGTGTCTAGTCTAGGTTTATCGTAGCACGTTTTAGAAACAACTCTGCTGTGTATTTTTATATGTTGGATTAAGTTGTTTTATGTAATGTATCCGTTTTTATTCTGTAGTTAGTCCCCACTTCGGTTGTATCATGTATATATATTATATAGTCATTTTATAAAATTTACTGTTTGCAGAATTATAAATTATTCTAAATAAAAAGGATGTTCTTGTCCCAGGCAGAAAACCCTGGCCGTGTTAGGCGCAACTTTTTGGAAGTTTTGGTCCTCGGTGCTCTTCGGCTTTGTACTTGTTTTGGCTTCAAGGCTTTTTTCATCTGAGAGTCACTAGATGGTCTTGTGTGGACGAGACGCACGTCTGGCGTATTGAATTTTAAGCCTAGTACCTTTTGTTAGCTGTTATTCGTGTGTTTCTTTGTCCTATATGTTCTCCCATTTATTTGTATTGTGGTCCTGTCATGTGATGTAGTCGTTTTGGTGTTGTGTTTGACGTTGCCATTAAAGCGGGAGGTTTGGCATGCCACAAAACCAGGTTCAACCCACCATTTTTTTCTTAAAATGTCCTGTACCAAGTCAGGAAAATGGCCATTGTTATATTCTAGTTCGTTTCTGTGTGTGTTACATTTTAATGTTGTGTCTTTGTTGTGTCGTTGTTCTCCTCTTATATTTGATGCGTTTCCCTCAGTTTTAGTTTGTAACCCGGATTTGTTTTTATCCCTATCGATTTATGAGTTTCGAACAGCGGTATACTGTTGCCTTTATTTAAAATCTACATTTAAGTATACAGGTGTCTTTTGTGTCCTTTAAACGTGCATAAATATAAGGCATGATTAGAACTTGCAACTAATAAATCATTCCAATACGCATTCCCGTTTCAGCCTTTTACATGATGATTTGAAAAGATTACATGTGATCAACGGATACTATCAGAAGTTTACATATACAATGTAATCATAAAAGAGTTTAAAATTTCAAGATGATAATTTCAAGTCTCAATCACGCAAATGTTTAAGAAAATGATTATATATATATATCAAAGAATATTGTTACCCAACTTCAATACAAAAGCAACACACCAACGCTTTAAACAGATGACATTAAACATATGCATTTGATCATATAATTTTAAATATAAATCCAGAATGGTCAATTCTTGTATTAGTGCCAATGTTTCATTCTCTTGGTATATATTCTTTATATGATTTTTAGGGTTCCTTGTAACAATTTACTATGAAGAACAAGGTAAGTTAAGAAACAAATTAAGCATAACAATTATTTGCATTTTATTAAAACTGTATCCTTTACTTGAAAATATATGTGTTAAACAAGGATAAATACACATTTTCAGATTTACAGCTCCATGCTATCAGAATATACTTAACTGATCATGATTATTTGTAAGAAATCCGTTTCTATCTGCAAATATAAGCATGCATTCTTGGTTAACACAGTCTAAGTAAATGAGTCAATACTTGTCGGAAAAGACACAGTTATTCATAATAATAATAATAATGTCATACACACTTAAACCGTAATGAAAAATCAAAATAACTTATCATGACATATACTCACAAAGAAATTATAGTGTGCACTAATGTGTGAATTTCTTTTGAATTAGAAAAAAAAATCAACATGTGTCGTTACAAAACTAACCTCTTCAAAACCGTCATTTCCCTATTGTTCACTTGAGTTTACATTGCATAAAAAAGGAAACAGCTTTCGTATGTTTCAATGTTTTATTCCTATCATTTTTACCTATTCCTGATAAAAAGCACTTATTCTAGCTTCACTAAATATACCGAAAATTGAACTCACTAGAGACACATTCTTTAATAATAACTTAAGGTACCCTTCTTATATCTTGCAGACGCTTTTGTGAAAATTTCATTATTATTCGTAAACCGTTATGACATTTCACGAATGATCGCTAACATATTTTGATATGTTTTTTCCGAGTAATAATATGTTTTACAAAACAGAAAAAAACCTCCTGCCTCCGAATGACATACAGTTACTCGCAGATACAAAGGGTATAACTGTTACTTGGTCTCATCCGTCGCATAGATCAGACGATACGAGTTTGCAGTTCAAAATAAAATGGAGAGTAAATGACTCAGTGGATGAGTTGTCAGACAAAGTAGCAGGTACAGTCAACAAATATAAGATTCCTGATGTTTTTCCATGTGCAGATTACAAAATTACTGTGATAGCATATATAAGTAAATTCGACGATACTGAACGTGGTATGTTCTTTAGAGAAAGTGAACCCAGTGAGGAAAGTACAATAACAACCAAAGGTAATAATTTCTAGGTTTCAGTGTATATATATGAAAATCATTTAAAGCAGAGTGAACTTGTCCATTTTAATTTTTTTTTAAATATGGATTTGAAAAGAATTCGATCATTGAAACGTTGTTCATTATTTTCCTGCCAATAAACATGATGAAAGTAGAATACATTTGGCAGGGATTGATGTCTGATGTCTTATGGTAAGATGAGAGTCAATTACCAATCCGTGTTGTCTAATCCCGTGATATAAATTATCAACTTGTTTTATGAGTAACACAAATGTTGTCACATGTGGAGCAGGGTCTGCTTACTCGTCAGGCAACTGAGATAACCCAAGTTTTTTGTTGGGGTTCTCGTTGCTCATGCTTTAGATTCTACGTTGTGTTTTGTATAATTTCGTTTACCGTTTTTAGATTCTCTCTTATGGCGTTTGCAGTTTGTGTGTGATTTATAAATGTTTGAATGACTGTTTGATATTTTTCGCTTTTTTTTTTCTACTGCTTTAATATTTACAAATAAAACAGAAATGTGTCTCTTATAAAATAGTTTTTGAGCTTTAGATAAAACATTTGTTACGATATTTTCTATGAGTATTGAGTTTTGCCACCTTTTAGTAGGAGTTACAACACTATGAATCGTCAGACAATAGGTTTTTCACTTTTCCTGATGTGATTCCAACATCATTTTAAACCATTCACATATGTAAAGATTACCAGTAGTATTAAACCCTACGGTTACGAATAGAGTGTTTTGAAACTAAAAGTGATATCTGACCTACCTTGTTGTATTCTTTGGCATTTAATTTTTTTACAATTTGTTCAACCTGAATATTGTAGACTAAATAAATCAGATTCAATACTAGTGTTCTGAACTGTATTCATTTGCAATATTGAAATCCGTGAAAAAAATATACGTTAATGACTTTAATCATCGAATTTCTTGAAACGACTGAAAGCCACACCACTAAATGAATTTAAATTCTTACAATTCACAATTATTATATTTTTTTTAATTGAAAAAACCATTTCCGCCAAAGGATTTGAAAGCTTCGACCGATTTCAAAGGCATTTATTTGACCTGGTCTGTACCGGAATATCCAATGCTAGATACGATCTTACACTTTATAGCGGAAGTCAAAGCTGGAAACAAAAAAATTATCAACGTATCGTCCGACAAAACGTGTGTGCTCATATCTGATGTGTTCCCGTCAACATCTTATTCCATTCGCATGTCAACATGTGTAAGAACAGGGAATTATATACAAACAGATGACAACCAATCTAGTGTATTTAAAACTGAGAGTGAATTTACTGATGGGATCCAATGTAAAACACGAGGTATTGTGCAATAAAACCAGTTGTTGACATAAATCAACAAGTGAATACTAATCAATTATATAGGAACAGATAGGCATCATATAAACAAAGAGATGTGAATTAATAGCCAATAAGACAACTGTTCAAGTTCATATGAATTAGATGTAGGCAATTATAGGCAACAGTATGGCCTGTAACAGGAGAAACACTCATACCGTATAGTCGGCTTTAAAATGCCCCGACATAACAATTTTATAGTAAAGTACATTGTAGTAGTTGGTATCGGTTTGATATGCAATCAAATTTTCAGATGTTTTTTTTATAGTAGTATTCAAAATAAGTAATAAATAATCATACCACATCTTCTTTCTTATAGATATGGTATGAGTGTCATTAAAACAACTACATTGTATTCACAAATAATCTAAACGTGTAAATGACTACAGGTCAACATAAGACATAACAATCATAGTTTTTAAAAGTAGCAGAATAGCTGGTATTTTTTTTATATCTTTCATAATAGAATTTGATAACTCACCTACCGTATTGTAATTCTTTTGCATTTCATTTGAAATAAAAAGTTATCTATTTTTTAAATCTAAATTTTATAGATTTAATCAATGAGATTCAACAGAAGTGTTTCAACTTTATTATTTTGAAAAACTCAATCCTTAGAAAAACAAAAGGGATTATAAGTTAGCGACTTTAAGCATCGGGTTTCTTGAAACACCTGAAAGCCACATAATCAAATAAATCAACATTCTAACAATTCATATTCTTTTTTTGTTGGTAGCGCCATGTCCTCCAAATGATTTGAACGCTGTGGTCGACTTCAAAGGAATTTATTTGACCTGGTCTGTACCGGAATATCCAACGGTAGATAAGATCCTACACTTTATAGCGGAAGTCAATGCTGGTAATAAAGAAGTTATCAACGTATCGCCCCACAAGACGTATGTGCTTATATCTGATGTGTTCCCGTCAACATCTTATTCCATTCGCATGTCAACATGTGTAAGAACGGGGTATGAGAACCAATCAAATGCAATTAAAACTGAGAGTGAATTTACTGATGGGATCCAATGTAAAACACGAGGTAATGTACAATAAAACCAGTTGTTGACATAAATCAACAATTGAAAATAAATCAATTATATATGAACAGATAGGCATTATATAAACAAAGAGATGTGGAATTATTGTCAATAAGACAACTGTCCACCAAAAATTCAAATCAAGTGGATATTTAACAATTTTATAGTATAACAGTAGTTGGTATCGGTTTGATATGCATTCAGATTTTTTATAGTAGTTTATAAAATAAGTAGATATGGTTTGAGTGTCATTAAAACAACTACATTGTATTTACCAATGATCTAAATGTGTAAATGACTACAGGTCAACATAAGACATAACAATCATAGTTTTTTAAATAGTTGAATAGCTGGTATTTTTTTTATATCTTTCATAATAGAATTGGACATCTCACTTACCATATTGTTATTCTTTTGCATTTCATTTGAAATAAAAAAATCTATTTTTTTAACCTGAATTTAAAGATTTAATAAATGAGATTCAACAGTAGTGTTTTGACTATATTATTTTGAAACATTCAAACCCTAGAAAAAAAAGACTATAAATTAGCGACTTTAAGAATCGGGTTTCTTGAAACACCTGAAAGCCACATAATTAAATAAATCAACATTCTAACAATTCATATTTTTTTTTATTGGTAGCGCCATGTCCTCCAAAGAATTTGAAAGCTGTGGCCAACTTCAAAGGCATTTATTTGACCTGGTCTGTACCGGAATATCCAACGGTAGATAAGATCCTACACTTTATAGCGGAAGTCAATGCTGGTAACAAAGAAGTTATCAACGTATCGCCCCACAAGACGTATGTGCTTATATCTGATGTGTTCCCGTCAACATCTTATTCCATTCGCATGTCAACATGTGTAAGAACGGGGTATGAGAACCGATCAAATGCAATTAAAACTGAGAGTGAATTTATTGATGGGATCCAATGTAAAACACGAGGTAATGTACAATAAAACCAGTTGTTGACATAAATCAACAATTGAAAATAAATCAATTATATATGAACAGATAGGCATTATATAAACAAAGAGATGTGGAATTATTGTCAATAAGACAACTGTCCACCAAAAATTCAAATCAAGTGGCTATTTAACAATTTTATAGTATAACAGTAGTTGGTATCGGTTTGATATGCATTCAGATTTTTTATAGTAGTTTATAAAATAAGTAGATATGGTTTGAGTGTCATTAAAACAACTACATTGTATTCACCAATGATCTAAATGTGTAAATGACTACAGGTCAACATAAGACATAACAATCATAGTTTTTTAAGTAGTTGAATAGCTGGTATTTTTTTTATATCTTTCATAATAGAATTGGACATCTCACTTACCATATTGTTATTCTTTTGCATTTCATTTGAAATAAAAAAATCTATTTTTTTAACCTGAATTTAAAGATTTAATAAATGAGAATCAACAGTAGTGTTTTGACTATATTATTTTGAAACATTCAAACCCTAGAAAAAAAAGACTATAAATTAGCGACTTTAAGAATCGGGTTTCTTGAAACACCTGAAAGCCACATAATTAAATAAATCAACATTCTAACAATTCATATTTTTTTTTATTTGGTAGCGCCATGTCCTCCAAAGGATTTGAAAGCTGTGGCCAACTTCAAAGGCATTTATTTGACCTGGTCTGTACCGGAATATCCAACGGTAGATAAGATCCTACACTTTATAGCGGAAGTCAATGCTGGTAACAAAGAAGTTATCAACGTATCGCCCGACAAGACGTATGTGCTTATATCTGATGTGTTCCCGTCAACATCTTATTCCATTCGCATGTCAACATGTGTAAGAACGGGGTATGAGAACCGATCAAATGCAATTAAAACTGAGAGTGAATTTACTGATGGGATCCAATGTAAAACACGAGGTAATGTACAATAAAACCAGTTGTTGACATAAATCAACAATTGAAAATAAATCAATTATATATGAACAGATAGGCATTATATAAACAAAGAGATGTGGAATTATTGTCATTAGACTGTCATTCAAATGAAGTGGATATATGCAATCATAGGCAACCGTATGGCCTTTAACAATGAGAAACAATCATACAGTATAGTCGGCTTTAGAATGCCCCGACATAACAATTTAATAGTATAACAGTATTTGGTATCGGTTTGATAAGGATTCAACTTTTCAGACCTTTTTTTATGATACATATAGTTTACAGAATAAGTAGATATGGTATGAGTGTTGTTTACAGAAAAAACGTGTAAATGACTACAGGTCAACACAATCATTTTTATTATAAACACAACCAAATTTTTTTAGTAGGTTAAAAAAAATACCCGCATGCCTTAATTTGACGTATTTGAGAACTTCACACCTTACATCTAGCAAATTAACTCATCATCGATACCATGATTTGAATTATGTACGCTAGACTCGTGTTTCGTCTCCAAATGAAGCTCCAATCAAAACAGGTAAAAAGTAAATAAAGAGTTCGAAATTGAAGATCATTGCAGATTCAGAATTAAGAAAGCTTTTTCAAAATGCACCTAAGGTAATCTGTTCGTACAAAATCATATGTATCTAAAATAAAAATCAAGTTGTGTAAACAGACATTTATATCAGTGTTTAACAATCACATGATAAAATAATATCACTGTTGTTTTTTCTTATAGATCCTTTACCACCAAAGAATGTCACAGCTACTTCTAAATCAAATGGAATATTGGTATCATGGACTTGTCCTGACTATCCTCCACCTGACAAAATCCAATGCTATAAATTGATTATGACTAATCTTAACGCTGAAAAGCAAACAAAGGATATTAAACCTAACAAAAATGGCGACGGTAGTATTTTGATGTCGAGTATTTCTTCTAAAACTGAATATTCGTTTGCCATTACAACAGCCGTCGAAAGTCCAACCAGTCTTGAGGGAGTACGCCAATTACCATGTATTAATGATAGTAAACCCAGCAAAATCAGTATTTCTTACATTAGTTCGGAAAGCGGAATAAGAGGAGTCGTTAAACGTATCAAAAACAAAGCAACAGTTTTTTGGCCAGGGTCCTGAAGTCGCGTTTAAAACAACAATGATCAGTTTAATGAGTTTTAAACCAGGTTTAACCCACCATTTTCATTGGAAAATAACTGTACCAAGCCAGGAATGTGACAGTTATTTTCACTTGTTCTGTTAATTGATAGCGTATGATTTTTGTTAGTTTTTATAGACTTGAAGTTCGGTATTTTTGTTTAACATTTTTACTCGTTGCTGTCTGTCAAAGTTGTCTTTCTCTTTAGTCAGCATTTGTATTTCTCGTTTAATTGGTTCAAAAGATAAACTTCGCCAAAGCGATGTTAACTATAAAAGTTAGTCGATGAAAAATTTATTCTGTATCAAATGAAACTTAAAATAAGAATTTATTATTTGAAATAAATCTGTAGAAAAACACAACAGACAATCAGGTTACCAGCAGAGGCATTATATCAGTAATATAATATATTACAATGATTTCACTACCAATGTCATAAGTAAGAGTATTTGTCTTTTGATTGTCTTCAACGCGGCACCCTTTGTAGTTTTAAGCATCTTTAGTCAGTTACGGATAGTCAGATTATACAAAGAATCGTCGTGTGTTACATTGGTGGTGGTAAATCAGTACAAACACATAATACATATGAAAAAGTGTTAAAAGTCAAAGTTATAATAATTATTTATTTTACGTCCAGTGGCCAATTGTTAATGCATGTTCAGGCCAAGTTAACTGTTATATCATAAGTGAGTATTTCAAAAGATATTTGAATGGTTAAAAGAATGGTAAGCCTTTCAACAAGACACCTACTGACCCCTAAAAGTTTCCGGTGTTCAGAGATCGCAGCACTTCCTATACAAACAAATAAAAAGTAAAATCACAAAAAATAATGAATTCCGAGGAAAATTCAAAAAGG
Organism: Mytilus californianus; assembly: GCF_021869535.1. Taxonomy (NCBI): domain Eukaryota; kingdom Metazoa; phylum Mollusca; class Bivalvia; order Mytilida; family Mytilidae; genus Mytilus; species Mytilus californianus. Next base: position 42,135,700 of record NW_026262712.1, read on the forward strand.
AAAGTCCCTAATCGAAAGGCAAAATCAAAAGCTTAAACACATCAAACGAACTGTCATATTCCTGACTTGGTACATGCATTTTCCTATGTATAAAATGGGGAATTAAACCTGGTTTTAAAGGTAGCTAAACTGTTCACTTGTATGTTAACGTCCGCAAAAAAATTGAACATGGCTGCGAATTTATACATCCAGCACAGCCACATGAATACACGACTTTTGCAAGGGAGTAAATTACGGTCGAAAGAAGACCAAAGTTATCCATATAGCAAAATTTGGGGTACTTTGCTAAATTTGCATAGCGGCCATTTTGCCTAATCATGATTACAGCAATTGCAATTACATTATACATGCCAATATGCCAATTCTTATGTCGAGTCAACAAGTTGTCCACATATAGTTGAATTGTACATGTTTCTGGGTTCTGTCAGTGTACAAATGAACATTGTGTACTTTGAAAACTTTCCGCATTTTAGTTTGAATATCGGAAGCGTAACCATAATATAATTGCTATATAAAATAACCAAAAATCCTATAAAAACAAGATTCAAAATAGAAGCAGATATTGCTCATGCTTTGTCCGCATTTTAGGGAAACACCTTGTTGGGTGAATTTTCAGGTTTAGTTACTTTTATCCTTAACCTGCCTTCTTACGCGATCGGCCAAATTCTTTTAAAAACATGATGATTTTATCCTTCCCGATTCGTAAAAAGTCAAATTTTAAGCATTTTTCCTTAGAATTGAACAATATTTTTACAAATATCCGCCAAAGGAAGTTTTCAAAGACATATTAGTTTAAGATCCAAGACAGAAAAGGGCTGGATTATCCAAAAACTTGATATGAAAAATATTTTCAATCTATAACTAAGATAAGTAATTTAATCAAAAGGGCCAAAGTCACGTGGTGCAAAACATATGGATAAAGTACCAATGATTTCGCCATATGCATATTCATATAACCCGGTCATCCTTTGGGGTGTCTTGGAAAGACTTATTTATAAAGAATAAATTATACAGCATCACCCACATGCACACATACGTCAATGCTCTATATATTTAACAAACTTTTCTTGCATATTCAGAAATTTGTGTTTTATCATTGCAAAGTTTTTATGAAACAACTCGCATTTTGTTTTTTACATGATTTTCTCTTTTTATGCAGTATTTTTCGAAATTGAAATCATTTAATATCTTACATTTTTGTAGTTTGTTTAAGATTCGCAATCATGAGCGAATGCACAAATTTCTGAATTTACAGTTTTTGGCATGTAGCACACGTATACGCGGTTTTAGACACTACAAAAGAGTTTTAATACACTTATGACTTGTATGGACGTGCCTTCCAGTCAACAATATTATCTGTCTTCTCAGTGATCTTATAAATGATCATTAATTGTGTTGTTACACAGTCTAGTGCACCATAAACATGTGTTGTTTAAAGTGAAGAATGATACTAGCGGACTGTGGACGAAAACCATACAAAACAGAAAAATTTTACAACCACTGGGTCGATGCCACTGCTGGTGGAGTTTTAATTCCCCGAGGGTATCACCAGCCCAGTAGTCAGCACTTTTGTGCTGACATGGATTATCATTGATATGGTCATATTTCTAAATTAACTGTTTACAAAACTTTTGAATTTTAGAAATACTAAGGCTTTTCTACCTCAGGACTAGATTACCTTAGCTGTATTTGGCAAAACGTTTTGGAATTTTGGTCCTCAATGCTCTTCAACTTCGTACTTTATGTGTCCTCTTTAGCTTTTTGGGATCCGAGCGTCACTGATGAGTCTTTTGTAGACGAAACGCGCGTCTGGCGTAAATACAAAATGTAATCCTGGTATCTATGATGAGTTTATTTACAACCACTGGGTCGATGCCACTGCTGGTGGAGTTTTAATTTCCCGATGTTATTACCAGCCCAGTAGTCAGCACTTATGTGCTGACATGAATTATCATTGATATGGTCATATTTCTAAATTAACTGTTTACAAAACTTTTGAATTTTAGAAATACTAAGGCTTTTCTACCTCAGGAGTAGATTACCTTAGCTGTATTTGGCAAAACGTTTTGGAATTTTGGTCCTCAATGCTCTTCAACTTCGTACTTTAGTTGTCTTTTTTAGCTTTTTGGGATCCGAGCGTCACTGACGAGTCTTTTGTAGACGTAACGCGCGTCTGGCGTAAATACAAAATTTAATCCTGGTATATATGATAAGTTTATGTACAACAATTGAAAAATACACAAATACAAATACGAACATCTGAATAGTTATTCGTCAATTTGTAATCTAACTGGAGTACTTTGAATACTTGTAGCGGTCGTTATCGCTTAGAAGTAACATTTTGTTTTACATATGATAGCTTCGATCTTTCATATGAACCCGTTGTACTTTTAAGCAGAAATTTACCAACAGAATGTTCAATATTTTTTCAACCTTTACATTCAGAACTGTTTAAGCAAAATATTGAGGAGGACAATCTAAATAAGAACTGATTATGAATAAAAAACCAAAAAATGCGAGAACAGAACTTTTAAGACAGAATAGTGAACAGAGAACTATTGATCCTTAAGTTTGTTATAATTCGTGCATGTTTGGTGTGCGCAAAACTGCTGAATCATCAAACATGTCTAATCTTTACAACTGTATATGCAACCTTTATATCAACAGTCTTAAGTTTCAATTATGAAAGATTTATCTTGTCTGTTCGAATTATCATGTTTACTTCCTTTTTGCAACATTGTTGTATTGCTGTAAAATAATTAAATCGGTATACTAACCTATATACTTGATTTCCGTCTTAGCAAACCTTATCGATTAAATTCTAGAATTAAACAATCAGACAAAATAGACATCAGTGGAATTGTTTTCACTCCTTGTTAAATTGACATCCATCCAAACCATGCTACCCCAGGTTAGATACGTTTCTGATATTAGTATCGTGCGTTCAGGAGAATGGTAATCGATATTGTATAGAAACTGGTTATACAATTGTGTTTTAATTATTACTGTTTTGGTTTGTTAATGTTTTACACAAGTTTTATAAGTATTTTAATTATGATCTGCTGATTGTATATACATATTGAAGTTAAAACAAATCGTTACGTCCGACGTTAAAAATCACAACCTCAGAATTAACAAGCTAACTACCATTCATCAATGAAATACCCCATGTAGACCAGCGCAAACTACTTATCAACATAGGCTGCTGAATATTTATTGAGACGTCAATTTATTGATTAATATGATTTTGTTGGTCATTTGTTTTGATTTTTGGATTAATTTCCAGGAATTTCTTTACCTAGACAAATTGGGTTTAACGTTTGCTTTTGTCGTGATTTATGGATTTCTCTTTTTCAATTGTCCTTGAAGGTCAATATTTTTGTTTAATTTTTCTCCTATTTATCGACATTCTATTAATTAAAATACATGACTGTATTAACCATGTGCAGTAAAAAAAATTAAACACAGTTAGTGTTTTGATCCGTTCACTAAACACCGCAGCTTTCCGTAACCTTGCCCTTAAGCTAAGTATTGTGAAAGATAAGATAGATATTCTTGGTGATGAGACTGATCCAACCCACTTTCATTTTTCCCAAGGACAGATTTAAAATCGTAATACATCACAACTATGAGTTCATTTTCATAAAGACATGGAGGCTATGATACGATTAATGATATCAATATAACAGAAACGATTAATAACATTTCAAATACCTATGAAGTCTTCAACAGACAAACAGATTGATATCTTATCTAACATATATATGTTTTCATTGAATAAAAAAGTGTACCAATCAACATATATCAGACAGTACTGTAGTTGGCAAGTATTTGTATACGAGATAGACAACTCAATATAATTGCAATTCTCTTAAACTGATATTATCAAGATGCTTGATTTCTTGATTGACAACATATTTGTTACGTTTCGAGGACGTGTTTTTTCAACGAACTGTCGGCACTCCCATGGACACCAATTGTGTCCCTCTTCTTGTCGACTTGTTTCTTTATTCTTGTAAGACTAACTTCATACAGGAACTTCTTAGAAAGAAATAAAAGAAGTAAGCAATATCCTTTAACTTTACTTTCCGCTATATAGATGATGTTCTCTCACTAAATAATTCCAAATTTGGTGACTATGTTGAACGCATCTATCCAATCGAACTAGAAATAAAGGATACAACAGATACTGTTTAATCTGCCTCATATCTTAATTAACATCTAAAAATTGATAATGAGAGTCTGTTGAAAACAAACTTTATGACAAAAGAGATGTTTCAGCTTCTCAATGGTGAACTTTCCATTTCTATGTAGCAACATTCCATCTGCGCCTGCTAAAGAAATCGAAGTATATGACTCACAATTGATACGATATTCCAGGGGTTGTATTTCTTATCATGATTTCCGGGATAAAGTGTTGCTGCTTAAAAGAAAGCTATTAAACCGAGAGTTACAAATGGTGAAGTTGAAATCATCCGTCCGTAAATTTTACGGACGCCATCACAAGTTGTAGATTATCTGTTTCACAGATGATATCGACTATGTTCCTTATGTCGTAAAACAATCCCATTCTCTTTTCACGAATGTGACCTACCGAATTAGACTTTTTACCGGGTTCGTAATAACATAAGCAACACGACGGGGTGGATCATGTTGAGCAGAATCTGATTACCTTTCTGTAGCACTTGAGATAACCCCCAGTTTTTAGTGGGTTCGTCTTGCTTAGTCTTTAGTTTTTTATACAATGTGTCTTTTGTAATTTTATTTGTCTGTTTGTCTTTTTTCTTTTTTATCCATTGCGTTGTCGGTTTATTATCGATCTATGAGTTTGATTGTTCCTCTGGTATCTTTCGCCCCTCTTTTGCAAGCATATAAATAGTATTTGTTTTGTTTATGAGTATTTTCAATAAAACATATGACCTTCAAATGAAACATTAAATCTGCATATCTCTAAACAGCTAACTACCTGCTCAGTATTGCAATAAATTATGTCAATTTACTTACAAACCAGCTCGTTCTGAAAAGAAGTTTGTTAGCTCTAGGAATTTTAAATAGTTTGCTTGGCAATGCCAACATTTATAGCAGTTAATGTAATATCGTAATACAATAGTTTATAGGTATCATGTTCGGTTGTCAGAGTTATGGTATTGACCAGATTTATAACATAAAAGTATTTTTCAAAATTATAAAGCCACTAAGGTTTCAACTCCCTCAGGCGAAGAGTACATTTGTTGTAATTGAATTTTGTTGTTATTCATCCCTTATGATAATACGGCCCATACCGTTTCTACGTATTCACACAACATTAATAATTAATGTTTGGGTTTGCGTATTTGAAGAAGATGCATTCAGTAAAAGGTTACGAGGCATAGAATGTTAAAATATTTCGTTCATTTAGTATAACTGAAAACCACTACTTGTGTATCTTCAGTGCGCGTAAGTACAGACACCTATTTTCTTTGATACTGACATTTTTATTACTTATTTGTATAGAATTCCCAGTTGATAAATTTGGAAAATTGTGAAAAATTAAACGAACATTAACAAAATCGGCATGAAGCATTATCCACTGAATTACAAGCATCTTTGGACAGACGCATACATATTTTGGCGGAATTAATCACCCTCCTTATGGAATGGTATTAATTTATCAACCAGTACAAATGCAATTAGGATTTATCTTAAAGACGAAATAAATAGACAAAAAGCAACAACTTTTGCAATGCCAAAATATAGGATGTATGAATATATATGGTCACAACTGTAAATCAATACATTTTAGGTTATGTTTCAAATAATCTATCAAATTCAAAGCGAGGCAGGAGTAACAGCCGCTTATAAACAGTGTCCTTTCTGATTCATGTTATTTAAGTCAGATTATTATATATATGTAAAAGATGTTATTTCGACAATTTTCACGTATTTAAAATGTTTTCTGTTTTTTTGGGTGTTTTTTTTTTTTTACTTCTCCTCACATCACATTACCAAAAAGTACAAAATCAGATACATTGTGTAATGTGTTCTGTTTGAATATTCTAAGACTATAATAAATGATAAGGACATATTGTCAAGATTTTCTACACATTATGACTTCTTGTTATTTGTTATTAATTGAAACTTTTAAATTAAGTAGGTCAAGATCTCTAATTGTAAATCTAACGCAGAATTTTTCATCTTAGCATTGTTAAAGATCGATACATGCATGCTTAAATTGAATGTTCATATAAACAGAACAAAAAAGGTTATCTCTCTTTCAACTTTTATACAAAGATGATTCAAATACAGTTATACAGATCAATGATAAAAGTATTACATGTTTGGACTGGAAGATTGTTGTTATTCAAAAACTTGGCTTCGGTTACGGTTTCCTTGACTTACATCAAGTTTCCGTCATTTTTGCACCACATGCGTAATAGATTCGTACTTAAAAATGTTGAGGAAGAATGAGATCAAAGAACTAGATCATTTTCATGTTCTGAAATTAGAGTAAGTTGTATACAGTTTGTATAAGTTTACAGGGAAATTATAACAACCATCAACGATACGTGATTTACCACAGAGTTGATAAATGCCAAAATATTACTATATTTTTATTATTTATTCAAGAACCTATTGTACACCAGCAGTCACTTTGTTCAAATATAAAAATAAGACATCAAATTTAAAATGTTTATGCTCATCAACTTTGTACTTGCTTGGTTTTATAACTTTTTTTATCTGAGCGTCACTGATGAGTCTTATGTAGACGAAACGCTCGTCTGGCGTATTAAATTATGAGCCTCTTAACTTTGATAACTATTTCATATTATCTCATATGTAATATTGGTTTTCATACTTGTAATTATTTGACAATTAATTATAAATGTTTGACTATATATAATTTCATAAAAAATTTCGTTATTTTAATAACCATTTTTAATTTACCAGATTCCAATTTAGACCAATTAGAGGAAATGTTTTTTTAGAAGCAACACCGTGAACAAGGTGGTGTTACATGTGGAACATGATCTGCTTACTGTTTCGGAACACCTCAGATCATTCCGGTTGTTTAAGTGAGTTCGCATTGTTCAGTCTTTGTTTTCTATGTTTTGTTTTGTATATTGTTGCTTGTCTTTTTGTTCTTTTTCTTCTTTTTTAAAATGGCGTTGTAAGTTTAATTTCGATTAGAGTTTGAATGTCCTATTAGTACATGTCGCCTGTCTTTTAAGAAAACATTCAAAATTAACGTAGAATATACAAGTATGATTGAAAGAAAAAGTAAAATCACAAACATACTGAAATCCCAAGAATGCATCGTTAGTGTTACTACTAAAGTGGCTTAAAGATACAAGAGCAAGGTTCCAAGTTGTGTATAAGGAACGTAAGAAATGACCGACATCTGTGTGTAAAATCTTTTAAAATGTGATAAAAAACAATCCTTAATAAAATATGGTGATAGACAAACGTTTCACTTATCCCTTTATAATATATTTAAGAACAAATGTATAACAACATCAGAGAATAATGTTAAATGACAGATATGTGTATAAAATACTATAATTCATGCTTTAAACATGAAATATTATAACGATTTCATAGCAAAAACGTTACCTTTAGTACGTGTTAAACTGAAGATGTAGTTGAAATTAAAGGAAATAGTATTACACGAAACATAATACATTGAAGAAAAAAAATTTTCTCTGGTTATTCAGGGATCAGACAATATATATGCTTTGACATTCGCGTCTTAGAGTTTATATCCCCGGAGCTCGAAATGTCACAGTTTATAACCTATCTGAGACCTTAAATACACATAAATTACGGAATACCCGCTGTCTTTAGGTTTTTATTCAGTGAAGTTATTTGTGAAACATTCACAATGCAGCATGTATATTTATTACATGTTTATTGTTTCTTATTTTGAGTAATCCATTTTAATACACATTTTTTATCTTTACAATTTTGTATCCGTTTAGAAAATAACTTCAATAAAGTGTTTAGATTATATGTTTTGTGATTGTATGTGTGTGTGACTTTGTATTACCACACAACCATTGAAACCTCAACCTGATATGTTCCATATACGTGAAGGATTTTGTAATTTGCTTTGTAAATAATTCTATCGTGTATGTAATAAATTATATTAGTATACTTCACGTTAAAATGCCATATTTTGATTGGCTAATACGAGGGTGTTAATTTACTCTATCACATGGCTGAGCGGGTAACATTTTTTTTTAATGTCACCCTCTCGTCCAGACCAATCAAAAATCGATAATTTAGAGGACAATGAATTGCATTTACATCAAGTAATTAAATACAATGCTTAAGTTCTACGTTTTGCCTCATATTTTATTATTTGACTGTCAAAATAAAAAAATAAAACATCTTGCCTCACTTTTGTTGTTTTTTCTAATACCCGTAACGTTGTTATGTACGTGACGTCATAGAAAATACTTTTAAAATAAAATTAATCTGTAAAAGACAATAATGATAGGACATTCAGTATCCGTATCCGTATCGGTGAGTATACATACGATTTATAACTATAAACTGATAGCAGTCTAATTGATTGCGGTTTTCAATATCATATAGTATCGTGTGTGTTTCAATGATTTTAAATATCTACTGTTAAATACAATAAAGTTGTCATTAGAAAGGGTAGAAAAAACATTGAACAGTCAGTCATGGAAATCCAAAAATGTTTATTTTTAGTCATTTTCAAATTGCAAATCACTTGTTCCTGTTGTGTCATGCTATTGTGAATTTAAATGTATCATATCAGTGGCATATGTGAAGTATTCAATCAGGCTATAGATTTTGGTTAAATATTATATTGTTCAACTATAAAAACATCGTTTATTCAATAATGATTTACATTATCTTTATAACTTTGCTAAATTATAGTTGATTAAATGTTATGTATGCTATCTCAATGAAATATACAACCACCCAGCTTGTTATTGAAGAATTGATTTTGTAAAACTAACAAGCAGGTATATAATCAGCTTAAGATAAATCCTACTAGCAGAAAACAAAGCAAAAAGTAAAATTTCGATTTAAATTATTGTAAAAGAATAAGTTTGTGAGGAGTATTTCATCAGCAGTGGCCTTGATAAAAAAATAAAATTAAAAAGTGAATTTCAGTTTAAACATGCATGCAGCATATGTTCCATCTTGTGACGTTTGAATATTTCTATGTTCATATTATACGGACTTCAATAACAAGGGCGTGTTCAATACACACAAATATATTATCAGACAAAACACTGAATTAAACACTACATAACATGTGTAAGTTTTACGGTTACAATTACGGAAGTGTTGTCCGAATCCATGGGTTTTTGTCTTAATAACAAAAATGGGTGTTTGGTCTGTAATCCCAATAGTGTTCTTTTCCACATAGTGATTTCGTGTTGATTCGTGTTGATTTCATACAGTTCTATCAGTCTTTTTGGTTGGTTTTTTTTTTCTGTCTTTTGGATTTATGATTTATTTTTTATTCGGTGCTTCCAATTTACTATATAAATATTTCATAGGTAAATTGTTTTTCTAATGAAAACGTGTAAACATCACATAAAATGACTTACGCCTGAAACTGATCATCAAGTTTAAGATTTGTTTTACAATGATTATCTCATGAATTTAAATGTTTATGTTCGAAAGTTTCTGGTCATGGTAAATTCAGCAAAGATCGCACAAAATTTATCAACTGTTATTTAAACTAACTGAAGCAACTGTGTCGACTGTCAGAATGAGTTGATATTCTAGTCGAACCCATTAGTCTCTGCAATATTTAATAGATATTTGATGTGCCATATAATTGGTTGTATTTGATTGAAGCAACACATTTTGACTGACAAATTATTCTTTATCATTTACATGTATTTAAAATAAACCTACATATAGTTATCGTTTTGCAATATTTTGAAGAATAGCCAAAGACGGTCTTTAAATAAATATACTTTAATAAGAGTTAATCCTCAATTGTCCTGATTGTAAACATCAATGAAAAATCGTTGTTAAAATGTATACCATTGTTATGAATCAAAGAATTACTTTAACAAGAATAATGACAGGAAAATGTGTACATTTTATGATGGTATTAAAGGCGTGACGAATTTGTAAAACATATTAAACCTTGAGTGCCCTTTGAAATACTATTCAGATAATAATCTGCACTTCAAGCGCGTCTTTTAGTTTAAAGATATGGGAGGGCTTATAAATTCCGGGATGGGTGTCTTAGAATTTTTTTTATTTTAAAATCATTGGGAGAAACTAAGTCAATTCTAGAACATAGCCAATCCTGTTCCTTTTTTTGTTAAAAATTTTTTTAAAAAATCTTATCCTGTTTTCCCCATACAGTTATGGCCTGTTAAACGATCTATCCCATTGCAGGACAAAAACTGTGAAATTCAACTGGTAAGATTTGGTCATGTATTCATGTATAGTGGAATCTAAAGCCGAGAATATATTCTTAAAGTACTTTTATATACCCAAAGGATGGAAAACATTTATTACAAACACACGTTTCCAGATTTGCCTGTTTGTCAGTTTATGTATCACTATATTTAACATGTCTTATTGACAAGCACTTCCAATGTTACAAATTTCCCAGGGTATTTTTTTATTAAATAGGACTATGGGCTTTACGATTCATATAATCCTGCTAACAATTATAATGATGTCTATCTACTATTGAATCTTCTAATCATTTGAAAGGTAGACCAGATGTGAAAAAATATCAAATCAATAATAGTATTTTTGTTATATTATTTCCATTTTGAAGAAGTCAGAAGATTATTTGGTCATTCGTGGTTCGACCTTCAGTTTGCCGTATTTGGCACATAGTTTTGAATTTTCTGTTGTTAATGATTTTTAACTTTGTATTTTTGTTTTGCCTCTTAGATTGATTTTATTTGAACCCTACTGAGAAGTCGTATGTAGACAAAACGGACGTATTGAGTACACTTTATAAGACTGATATCTTTGATCAGCTGTTATAGGGTATTCATTGTGTTGGTGTTACGGCGAGCTGAGCTCTATAAAAGGTATATATGGCACATTGTTCGTTGAATATTAAGAGATATATGTTTAAAGTATAGACAGATCAGTACCGGCAAGGTAATACAGTACTGATGTCATGTGATACTGAGAAGCCGTGTTATTTTAGATACAGTTGAACCTCGTTATGTCGAACTCGATGAGACCGGACAAAAGTATTCGAATTACACGAGGTTCGACCCATCCGAGGTCTGTATAAACTAGATATTTTGAACAGTGTGCCTTTTTTATATGACACTTGATGATTGTGTATTCAATCTCTATATTTTTTGGTCCCTCATAATAATTAAACACACAAGGACTTATACAATATTTGTACAAGACATTCATTAATAAAATCATTTCACGAATATTTAGAAAGGTCAGTCACCATAAATTATGAAACCACTCGCCGAACAAAACAAGTTCAGAAAGATCTCTGATGATCGAGGGGCGTCTGCTTTGCATTCGGTTATCATAAATTGGTCATAATTGTCCTAATCATTTTATTTATTGTAATATATGTATTTTTGTTCTAACGATTAAATTTAATCTCGACTTTGGTCATTTATATTCGTTTCGTTTTCAAATCAGGTGAAATATGTTCAACGCACTAACGTTACGCTTGGATAATCAACAAATGTGTTAATTGTTGGTCACCATTAGCATGTCATTAAACTGTTATTGAAACAAGTATAATTGTTTACTTTTTACACATTGTGACTTGGATGGGTAGTTGTCTCATTGACACCCATACCACATCTTCTTATTTATATGTTTGCACAGCTTTAATCACTTTTGAAAATGATTATGCAACATAAGAAATACAACCGATTTGAATTGTTATTATTAAGTCTGCATCTTTAACAATTTCCTACTTTCAAACTTCGAGACATCGGTGTCAATTTACATTAATTTTACATCGACTGGGCTATAAAGTTCACTCGACTTCACCGAGTATTCGAATCATCCGAGTTCCACTCACAAATGGTAAATATGCATTGATCAAACGGGAATCTTACCGGACCGAGATGTTACTTCGACTCATCCGAGTTTTCGACATAACCGAGTTCGACGTAACGAGGTTTGACTGTATAAATGAAAAAATATGTTTTATGTCATTTTTAGGAATCTAATGAATATGTTGACGAGCAAACACTCCATTTATTTCGTCATCGGTTAGACCAGAGCTCATTAAGTATGCAAAAATGTAGAACTACTGATACATGTGACAATAGAGCAAAATCTTTTTGGAATACATATTCATGTATCTTAAACGAATTGTTTATGTTCCTGAATAAATTTTGTATTGATCAATACGAAGGCTGTTTTTTTTATATATTATTATTATATCAGTACATTTGGTTTTCACTAGTCTTTTTGCGTTATCGGCTATCATATTGTTAGTATCATTTTATTTTATATCTTTAGAATAATTGTTATTTTTCATTTATTATTAAACTGTATTGACAACAAACTAGTGATTACTATTGCGGGGAGATAAGTGGAGAAAACTTCACAACAAATGTATATAAAGAAGTAAATGACTATACAATATTGGATAAAATATTCTAAAAAATATGCAAGATATATTATAACAAGATAACACACACAAATGTGATTTGTAACTTCTACTAATTTGAATTGGTTGAAGTTTTTAAATAACGCAAAATAAGATTTTAATCGTTAATCTGCAGTCGATCTTTTTATCTTTACCTAGTGTCAAAATATCTATGTGTTCAGTGGATGGATGATTACACTGAATGATGATAGGGGAATAAGCAAAATAAAGCAGAATATAATAGGGTTTTTTTTATGAAATATGCATGTGTCCCTTGTTTGAAAAAATGTTGGTTAAACAAGAATTTTAACCAAAATAAGTATTTCAAATTTATACTACTTGACTATTCATCATATAACGATTTAACGTCATAATGATATTTCGGACGTCAGGAATGCAATTTGACGACATTTCCTGAAATCTTTGGCGCAACGTAAAGGATAATTATACCGCATACCGATATTCTGTTCATTCTGAAAACATTGTGGTCAAAGGGTAAAGAGCGCACGTAAACACATGGGCCAAATATCATTATTGTTGAAGGCCGAACGTTTGCCTATAATTGCTTAAATCCACTTCATTTCAACTTTTGTGGATAGTTGTCTCGTTGGCAATCATACCACATCTCCTTATTTTCAGATAAGGAAAGGGATAAGAAAAGAATAAATTATGATTGAAGGTAACTGAATAAATCAAAATCAAAATATATTGAAATGTCAAAAAAAACTTATCAATGGACATGGTATCGGCTGACGTAGCAGTTGTCCCTTTATCATCAAACCTGACAAATATCTCGGATACGACATATTCAGATTATCATACGAATGATAACAGCAAAACAATTCACTTAAGGCCGTGTAAACTTACAGACTACTGTTGAACTTTGATGACACGATCAATTGTGATATTTGTAAACGTTAACCAAAAAAAAAAAAAAACATTTTTTTTTTTAAACGGATCATTAATTTACAAGTAATTTTATTTAACTGAAACAGTGAACTGCAATAGGAGCTACGATGACATGAATTGCTAATCAACAAACCTTGTTTACAGATAAGAGTGTTACCTTTGCGGGTTGTTATATGTCGATGTCACAAAAGAAAGCTTAATAAACGTTTGTGCAGCCATATTTTACACATTAACTGCAATGCAAATGACATTGTTTATCAACATTGTAATCAGTCTGATCATCATCCAATCCTTTTTATGTGAGTTCGCAATATCGATGAATATACCACAGGACTATCAATCCGCATTTTAAATCAAATCTCCGTAGACAAAAAGAAAACCACTTGAATCGACAAATGAAAAGAACGACACCCTATGGTTGCAATGACAAATATATGGTATAGGTATGTGTTCTAATTCTTACTGCATACTGGTGAGTTAGATGAACATTTGCATTTCTACTCCTCGAATTAGACGCAGCCATGGTCATATACGTTATACATCACGTACCCTGCATGATGTTTATATTGTGTTCAACAATTATTTGAACCATTATTTTATGGATAATTCTTGGTGCAAACATTTATATATATAATAGTTTTGTTTTTCATTTTTCAAACGCAAAAGTTAAGAATGATCTTTGGACATATTATCTATATCATATATCACTATGTAGTCGTTAGATGAATGTTGTTTGGATTTGCATATGTGAAATTGCTCCCTTGTTGTTCTTAAATCATCAATTTTAACTTTGACACCGAAGAAAGAATGCGGAGTTTTAATAGAATTTCACCAGCCTTTGAGGTTGTTTGCTACTCTAGTTTTACACATTTTTGTCAGATATTCGGAATCCTCTAGTTTTATCCAATGTAGTACCAATCAAAATTTTGCCCGCTAACCCTCACTTTTCTTTGCATAATTTTATTACATGGAGTTTATAAAGCAATTTTTGAAAATCTTAAAAAATCCTTGTTATTTTTTCATAGTTTTAGAAAGTAAAAAGGTGCTAATGTTAAATGTATGAAAAATCTAGAGAGAATCATTTCCCGCAAAATTTTCAATTGATTATATCTCATAAACAAAGACACGGACCTGTCACTTTATTTCTGCTTTTTAAGTTCTGTTATTTATAAACTATCAATGTATACTAGTCTTTTAAAAAGCTTGTTATTTTGAAACAGAGGAGCGAACATCCTTAATATGAAACCATGTAAAATAATTTGACCGAATAAGTAATAATGTATCAGGATATTGATAGATGTCTTTTCCTTATGCTTATGTTGTGATCATGAGAAAATCCGGTATAATTCGACTTAATATGTCATCTTCAGTGATTCATTTATCTAACAAATCATTGTCGTAAATATTAATATAATTATTATAAAGTGTTCCCTTGTATATAAATAAGATTAAAGGGAAAGAAAAACATTTTCCACTTTGAAACATTTTGATACACAAGTTTGTTATTCTATCAACCTATTACTCTAATGTATCGTGTATTTCGTGTAATGTCTTATCTTTGTATAAAAACGACAAAAGCAGACTAGTTTTATGGTTGAACCCTTTTATTACAATTTTAGAATCTTCTAGTGAAATTGTAAACACTTTGTGTGCATACATGTATCAGCAGATTTAATTAATTTAATGACAGAAATGGTTAAACACGCCAATACTTACTACCTATAACAAGATATTTTATGCTTTGTGTTCACTGTTGCTGATTTTTTTTTTCTTTTTTTTTCATTTCTATTTGTTTAAATGAATGTTATTTTCTATCGTTTAACACAGTCAATCACTTGCCTTTTCACAACAATCAAATCAAAAGCTGCAAAGGAGTTATTTTTTGTTGTCAAATATTCGTATAGTATGACCAAAAGAATATCAAGTTAAAAGATAACCCAAATTATTGTATGGAGATAAAGATGATAGCATACCGTCGTGTGAATCTTATAGTGTTATATGTCAATTTTTGATAAAAATTGCGATATCTATATTTTTGAAACCCAAGTACAATGGTCTATCTCCCTTATACAACTACGTTTGTATAATACAAAATGTCTTCACCCTACAAGTTTTTTTCATAACTAAACTGTCCTATCTCCACATTCCCATTGGCTCATTCATCTAGTTAGTTAAGAGAAAATGTTTTATAGTGTTTTATCTCCACTATTTTTCGGGTATTTTTGCTGTAAAATAATCTTTATCAAAATTATCTAAGTAGTACTATGCTCAAATTGTTTGCATGATTATAACTCAATCTATGGGCAAATTTTAGCAAATCCAGCAGTCCAGAATTGGGGATATTACACAGTTAGAAAATCCATTGTTTATCTCCTATATAAATTTAGGGATGAATTTGTAAAACAACATTGTTTCTAGTAAAGTGTTCTATCTCCAGAATTTTCGTTTATTTTTATCATGTTTCTGTTAAGCTGAGGTACCTGATGAGCATAATGCCTAGGTAATATAAACCTAAACAGAAGCACCAGGTGAAACTACATCATCAAATCAGTCATTTGTCATTTTATAGCTGACTATACGGTAAGGGTTTTGCTCACTGTTAAAGACCGTACGGTGACCTATAGCTGTTTACTTCTATGTCATTTGGTCTCTGGTGGCGGAGTGTTGTCTCATTGGCAATTATACCACATCTTCTTATTTTAATATTTGAATTGGAAGTGGACAATAGCACAATGTATAACAGAGGTTTGGTACATGTAAATGAGACAGATAACGAAAAAGACATCTAGAGGGCAAAATGTAGTGTTCAATAACAGACAAGTGCCCGTACAATATGTGTTTGTTTATGTCTTTGAATCAACATTCAACGCACATTGTTAAAGAAGCTTACCTTTCAAACGTTAAATATCGGACTACAAGGATTTTCACAGGGAGCAAATATTACGTTAACGATTTGAATCAGCAGTTGCTACCGTTTTAGATGATTGTCTATAATATTATGACATAATAACGATCATGAATTGGTGTTTAATGTCCATTGACAAATAAAACATGCAAATTAGGACGAGAACATGTTAATGTGACATGAACATGAACCGTGTTTTGTACTAGAATGACATGCTGTGCCGGATTTTTAATGTTCCAGTTTACAATGTAAAAGTCCGCAGTAAGACATGCCACCCTATTCGGACACTTTATTCTGCGTCCGATTGAACTAGTCTTTGCTTTTATTTCTGACTGCGTGTTGCAGGTTTAGCGGAAACAGGAAATATCATGTATTTTTTATAGATCAAACCCACGACACCAAACATTCGAGTCTAACACGCTCACAGTTGCTATGCTAATGGATCCCCCTTTTTCTAAAAAAAAAAGTAAATATTCTGTGATATCTTAACTTATTAAGTGAGTTCTTGCTCTTTTCCATTCTTTATTACAGTAACAGTAGTTAATAAATTTTGACCCTCAATTATTATAATACAGTGTCAAAATTTATAAAGTACTGTTATTGTAATATCGTACAAAAAAAAAACAACAAGAACAGATTTAGAATAAGGGGGTCCATTCTCCAAATGAAATGTATTAAACACTGACACGGATATTTGCGACAACCACCTAAACATCTTGGTTGCGGGATAAAAGTTAAGTTACATTAACCATAGGTACTTGGGTATGCCCGTGCATTACGCAAAGCCCGACACAAATTCATCAACCTAGTTTGATAATGTTGTATTAACATGATTAACACGTACATTTCATAAATTGCATCGTGTATTTGTATATATTGTTGTTTGCCAAGTCTTATAAATTACAAGGACAGCATGGATAGTTTAAACATATCTGCGCTGTTAGTTTTCTCGTTTGAATTGTTTTATATTTTTCATGTCGAGTCCTTTTATAGCCGACTATACGGTAGGGATTTTTTCTCATTGTTGAAGGCCATACGGTTGAGTATAATTGTTTACATCTACTTCATCTGAACTTTGGTTTTCGCATAGGCAATCATACCACATCTCCTTATTTTCATATTGATTTAATTTAGGACTAAATATGTTTACAATATTTAATATCCAACTAGTAGCACGTTATAAAATATCAGTTTTCCTAATAAAAACTTCCTTCGGTGTATTTCCTTCTTTTGTTAAATTTTAAACTGTAAATATACATTTGTGTTTAATTTGCATTCATTCAGATAACAAGTGATCGCAAAGGCAATTTTGGAATTAATGTATGAGTTGTTTGTGATTTCAAAGTTGAATACAAAAAATATTATTTTAAAACACAAACGTCAACCACAGAAGGTAGATAGACTTTTCATTTTCAAAGTAAGTCTTCGACCTTGCGTTCAAGTTACAATATACTTTACTACCTGAATAATTTGATATAAGGAAATAAAGGTGAGGAAACGCAACAATAAATATCTGACCTTTGACTTGGTAAACACAATTAGAACTGTAACTACATTTTGTACCATATCGGTTACTTCGGCAAGGCTCGCAAGGCCACCATAGCCCGACGACATATAACGTAAAGGATATATATACCGCATAGCGATATTCTGTTCATTCTGAAAACATTGTGGTCAAAGGGTAAAGCGCGCACGTTATATTGTTGAAGACCGTACTGTTGCCTATATTGGCTTACATCCACTTCATTTGAACTTTTGTGAATAATTGTCTCATTGTCAATCATACCACATCTCCTTTTTTTGGATAAGGAAAGAATGAATTATGATTGAAGGGAATTGAATAAATCCAAATCTCGATATATTGAAATGTCCAAAAAGACGTATCCATGGACATGTTATCGGTTGACGTAGCAGTTGTCCCTTCATCACCAAACCTGACAAATATCTCGGATACGACATATTCAGATTATCATACAAAAAACAACAGCAAAACAATTCAATTAAGGCCGTTCGAATTTGAAGTACAATTACTTACGGACTACTGTTGAGCTTATTTGGGTAAGTTGATTCAAGCATACGATCTGTATTGTGTCTTATACTGTTAGAAGCAAATATTGTTTAACTAATATATTATTTTAATGTGTAAACACGTTAATTATGAGCTATGAAAACAAATATACTTTACTGTGGGTTAGCATTCGTTGGCAGTTACTATCCTATAGATTAACAACTGTTGGTTATGTTGATAAGTTAGAATCTGCATAGAAGCAAGCGAACGAATGTTGTGTTAATTAATTCTTTTGGTGTGTCATTTGTATGCAAGAGTGACATCCCTTTTTACTTTGTTTCGATTCCAAATAGTCTATCTCAATGCGTTTATTGTTTCCCTTGAACAGGTTCATAATTTGATCTTTACGTATAGTTATTTGATAAAATTTTGAATCATTGCAAAATTTATGAATTTGATAGATTTTAATATTTATTATTGTTTTATTAAAGACATTTATGTATATCTTATATTTTATTTACTTGTTTGAAACGTTAAAAATTATTATATAACATAAATAAATACCAAGGTAACATTTAAGTAACATTTTAATAATGGGTAGTCAAGGTCGTTTAAAACCCTTCATCATCATCGTTATTATTAAGTTAATTAGTGTCGATGAGGCACACCACTGTGAGAGTACAGATAATGCACTTGCCTGAAACTAATTCTGGAACAGTTTCTATAAAAAGCCGTATTACGATTCTACGTTATATAAATAGTATTCTGTCGACTTATGATTGAGAAAATTATTTAGGTGAATAACACATGTTTCATTTGACAACTATATGCATACTGCTGTCAAGCATACACTGTTTTAAGTTGTCTGCGTCATCTAACCCCCAACAGCATTGATCTTGCTACTTGTAAAAGCATTTATTGGTTCAATATGGTGTATATAATTATGTCAGAATTCAAATGCAGCAGACATATTTTCTTAATTTATATGCATTACTTGATTCCCTTAAGACAAATACAAGTATGATATGTAACACCCCCCAACACAAACACACACACGATAAATATACGCACAAACACATAAGCAGAACACAATAACCACCTCTTTATTCCAGAAACTTCAAATTTATGTCAAATGCTTTAGTGAGAAACAATGATTGGAACCTACATAAAGCATTTGAACTTTTTTGAAAAAGACTATATATGAAAACCAAATTTATTTATCTCCCCATAATGACAAAATGTTGGGAAAATTAACCAGAGTTATCTTACATTAACCACAAAGAATCCACTAAAAATGAATGTTACTTTATTCAATTATAAGGACTTAGTTAGCTAAATCTCCTTATTTCATTTGATATTATGAATTTTTTGTGATAAACATGCTAAAAAATTAAATTCAAAAGCTGCAAAGGAGATATTTTTTGTTTCCAAATATTCGTATAGTATGGCCAAAAGAATTGCGATAAGAATGGCATGTTAAAAGATAACACAAGTTATTGTATGGAGATAAAGATTTATATCTTATCTGCTTGTCTATTAAAAAAAGCAATCGAACAAAGAGTTGCATGTACTCTTCATAAACGTAAATTCGATTCCTATATAACTTGTTATGACTCAGTCAAATTTTTAAGATATTGCGCTTTTGAACCTTAATTTTTACCACTATTAACAAATGGGAATTACTTCATTATTGGATTCACACAACGATACAGGAAATGTTTTAAATTCATTTAAAACAAAAACTCAACGTTGATTGCTTTTCGCAGGTGATTAAATTTCAACCTTGAATAAAGTTCAATAAAAACACGGAAAGGATTGAACCATTAAGATGATAACGAGAACCGATTATTCCATTTTGTTTTCATCTTTTATTCAAATGATATTACACGTAGTCCCTATTATGTTGAAAGAAGTAACGTTTGGATGTCGTAACACCCTAATAAATGTCATTTTGTATAATAAATTATCAACGTTTGGTGGTTATTGGGATTTAATTGCTGTCTTATGGAAGTCAGTGTGTAAAACTTACATTTAAAATTGAGAATGGAAATGGGGAATGTGTCAAAGAGACAACAACCCGACCATAGAACAGACAACAGCAGAAGGTCACCAACAGGTCTTCAATGCAGCGAGAAATTCCCGCTCCTGGAGGCGTCCTTCAGCTGGCCCCTAAACAAATATATATACTAGTTCAGTGATAATAGAGATTTCCAATAAAATGACTTTACTCGACATAACCGACCTAACTCAACGTATTTCGTCCTATTGCATTGAAGCATGACGGAGGGGAGCATACACTGCATGCATTTTTTGCTCTTTGCACACGCATTTTTTGCTGATATAGACTTAATGTAAAAATCAACCCCAACTACTTTTTTAAATTTTTTAAATATTTTGTAATTAAATTTTGAATGATTTTATTGACAAAAATATCTTAATGGAATAAGTAAGCTAGCAACTTGTAATCAAATACACCCATCATTTCTTGTCATTTCACTTGACCCATATTTCAGTTCTTCTCATAATATGAATTTTAAAAACTACCAAGTGAAAATTTAGCATGAAAATATTAAAATAATGAAATCCGAAGCGAGAAGTTTATCTCTTTTTTTATTTTTATAAGTTTTAACGTTAAAAAAAAGATTCCAACACACCCGAATGTAAAAGGTGTACGCGACTAAATTTAATTCAAGATAATTTGACGTGGACAGAAATTCATATCATTGATACATTTATCGAATAGTACTTTTTCGTCTTTAAATGATTGGGACGAGGTTTTTGTCCATGTATACCTAAACGTGCATTCGCGGATACAGGGGTAGAGGGCGTACTCCCCCTTTCGATCGCCAAATAATTTTGAAAATCTCGCGTTTTCCACGTTATCTATACAATTTTTTAGTGTAAAATCGTCCAAATTTTTTTCGCATCACTCAGCTCGGCAGTATAAATTCAATTATCGGGAACTACGCCCTCTTTCAAATATCTTGGATCCGGCCATAATCACAAATTGTATAGCACAAAAAAAAATTAAATGGTTGTCGTTTGACTTTGATAAATACGTTTTAAAAACAACAATGTTTGAACATTAGACATCTCGCATGAGATTTAAAAGTTTAGACTACATACTGAATTGGATTTTTCCTAGATTTAGAGCTCACTTAACACGGAAATGTGATACTGACGTGTAATTTAATGGACACATATTCTTGTTTCTGATGTTTCTTTTTAATATAAATATTTATTTATTTAGTTATTTATAATTCCACTAACAAATCATCATGTATCTTTTGCCGATAAATTATCGTTACATTTTATAGAAACTACATATAATCTGCTATACAGTTATGAACACTAATGGTCCTACAGACACTCTGTGCTTTTGACATGACAAAAGGTTTTGCTTTTCTAGACTATTTATGTACTTTTTATACTTAATTTATAATGTGTACAAAAAAGAAGATGTAGTATGATTGCCAATGAGACAACTCTTCACAAGAGACCAAGTGACACAGAAATTAACAACTATAGGCCACCGTACGTCCTTCGACAATGAGCAAAGCCCATACCGCATAGTCAGCTATAAGAGGCCACAAAATGACAAATGTAAAACAACTAAAACGATAAAACTAACGGCCTAATTAATGTACAAAAAAATGAACGAAAGCACAGCAACAAACGATAACCACTGAATTACAGGCTCCTTACTTGGGACAGACACATCCATACATAATGTGACGGGGTTAAACATGTTAGCGGGCCCACTTACCTGGGACAGTGGTGTAACAGTACGAAATAATGTATTAATATTCTAGACTGGATAATTATTCTGTATTTATTAGTTGTAGTTGTTTTAAAGATAGTGTTCAGTAGCTGTGAATACTGTAAGATCGGTACATAGGAGTTTATTTGGAAATTTTAGTAATTGCTGTTTTTGTGCTTCGTTTTAGTCGAACGAGTCAATCCCTTTCTTACTGTTTTAATTGTGAGTAGACATGATCATTTGATAAACATACTTCTATGATCTCTATTGGCTTTAACATGGACATTTATAAAAACTATGTAGCAAAGAGATGCATGCGTAAAATAAGTTCTCCACATAAATTGGCTAAAATCTTAGATAAGAATTTAGCCTCAAGCTATAATGAAGATGATGATACTGATGTATGTCTTATATCCAGCGACAAATATTACATATATATTAAGGATGATGAAATGATAATGATAAATAAATATACCTTTTTGTACATGACCAACACTAATGGTCGCATTTTTATATGCTAGGTAACAAAATAGCGTACCCGAAACAAAGACACACTTGTTTTTCTTCGATTAAACCAACACCTGCTCTTACTCGTGAATGCATCATGTTTGGCGGAGAAGCAGAAAAATCATCCAGTTTTAAAATCATTCGATCAGGGGGTCCAACAAAATAATTAAACCCGTAATCGAGGCTAACCTGCTACCAGTCAATCCCATATTTAACAAAAACCTGTTTATATATTTTATGCTTTATGTGCATATATTATTATTCTAGCAACACTTGTTTTGAAAACACTTTTTGTTACTACATAATTTATTTGATTTTTCTCAATGTTTCTTTGTATCAAAAAGCTCAGTTTTTATTGTAAAATGGTGTTTCACAGCTTCCATTATCCTTGTGACTTGCTATTTTATTAATATCCAGTAGGCATGCAATTATTATTCTAAATACTAGTAGTATAAAAGACTACTCCGTTTTGATGCAGACTTCCTTACCACTAGCATCTAAGATACATACACTGACAAAATATTATACCAGCACTCATATCACAATCACCCTGTCTGTCCGTCCGCCAGTCTATCCGTTCAACAAATATTTTAAATTTTCTCTTCAAAAGCATTAGTATGCTTAGCATGCATTCTTTTTTTGATTTATTCCTTACACTCCGACATGTATATACCTGGATCCGTGTGGAGCGCCAAACTATCAAACAAATGGCGTGAATAACGACTTCAGTGGCTCGTGATGTCGTCAACAATAAGCAAATACTCATACCGTATTATCAGATACTAGTATATAAGGCATTGACTTTAAAAAATGTAAACGGTTCAAACGAAAATAAATAGTTTTACAAGAGTAAAAATAACCCAAAAATTACAGAAAGTAACCAACGACATCCACTAAATTGAAGGCTCCCAACACTCTGATGTAACAGCACAACATAAGAAAAAAAACGTATTTGGAAATAGCTCAACTAATCAAATTTGAATTCAGTCCAAAACAATTACATTTTTATGATGAAAGACACAGAGTAGCGATCTTAAAGTACCCCCAGGTACTGAAAGCTGATTCTTACATGTTAAATTACCTGAGAATATTCAACATATTTAGTTAAAAAAAAATTTAAAATAAGGAGATGTGGTATGATTGCCAATAAGAAATGAAGTGGATGTAAGCAATGATAGTCAACCGTACGACCTTCATCAATGAGAAAAATCCATACCGTATAGTCGACCATAAAAGGGGCCAACTTGAAAAATATGAAACAATTCAATTGAGAAAACTATCGGCTTGATTTAAAACAAAACAATTTACGAAAAACAAATATAACAGATATGAATCAACGACAACAAGTGAACCACGGGCTCCTGACATTGGACAGGCACATAAAGAATGTGGACGGGTTAAACATGTTTGTGAGTGCTCAACCCCCTCCCCTAAGCCTGTGACAGTGGTGCAACAGCACGACATAAGAACAACCTGGAAAAAACCTTTCTTCAGAGATAATACTTATTTAAAGTAATTATGAATATAAAATGTGTTTTCAGCCGTGTATCACCTTCACTGGTGATCCTATGCATGGATATGTCGTAGAGTTTAACTTTTATATATAAATATATACCTCTAAGGCGAGACAAAAGTTGAAACTCCAAATTTTTGCTTTACTCAATCAATAGAATCCACGTC
The DNA here is from genome assembly GCF_021869535.1 of Mytilus californianus. Lineage (NCBI taxonomy): Eukaryota > Metazoa > Mollusca > Bivalvia > Mytilida > Mytilidae > Mytilus > Mytilus californianus. The sequence continues at coordinate 42,160,052 of NW_026262712.1, forward strand.
TAATCTGATTAGTTAGAGTTGTCTTAATTCAAAAACAACTATGACAATATCAAGCCTTCCTAATTAAAAGTACATTTTAAAAAGAAAATTACTGTAAAGACTGAAGTGGCATTATAGTTGTCTTAAAAATGTAACAAGTATATGTAAATTGGCATTTTCATCCACTTTTAATCAGAGATACTTGGAGACAGGACATTTTTTAGCCAATTGTTATTTACTATAAATTGATACTTTACTATCCACAGCGGTCAGTGTTTATATATTATTGGCAATATCCATCCACTTTTAAACTTATACAGTTGTGATCAGTTCACAATGAGAAAGAACTTAATAATTTAGGTAAATTTTTGTTTAATATCGAAAAAAATCGTAATATGTAGTTGTATTCCTTATTTATCATATGAATTTATTGTCATTCTCCGCCATACGTGTATTGTGTATAATTATTGTTAGTTATATTACACTGATCCATTTAAAAATTATTGTAAAATGTATATTCTATAAGCTGTATTGCTTCTGAATAAAGTATTATTATTTATATGCAGATTAGTCATCAATTGCTAATCAAGTACACCTTCCAAATTACAATCTATATAACGAATTGGTGTACACATGTTTTTACATAAATATATCGTTATTAATTACAAAATTCTTTTTTTATTTTAATGTAAGTTGACTTTCATTTAAAAGAAAAGTGTATGTCAACTATTAAAATTTAAAGAACTACAAAACCTGTATTAATCATTTTTTTTTAAATATACACATTCCTTTGTCGTAAGTTTTCCCTGGGGAAAAATCGGAGATTGTAAGTAAATAAGATTAACTACAGAAAAAGAGAACGTTTGAAATGATGCTTAATAAAGTATGATGCAATCCCAGTTATTAACTTTAACAGAGACAAATTCTGACTAACACTTTGAATTCGATATTTCTGAAGTTGCTAGAAAAATCACTGTCTTATAATAAATACCCACGAAAATAAAATCAAAGTCATGGTCAAAACCGTGAAAGACAACTCAAATCAATCGTATGATAGGTAAAGATACGTGGTCTTATGACAGTGAAGTTTTGGCTGGAATCTCAATAATCACGTGATATATAAAAATCATGATTTCTTTCGTTTTTCATCATCTTAGAAATACTTGATATAGATAAAATTTATCATGAATGAGTTTAATAGTTTAGGAATACTTAGTTGAAACTTGAGTGGCCCATTTAACAAAATTAATAGGTTAGCAATAACCGGTCCCGTTACGTGCGTACGTCGAGTTAGGTACGTATGTCATTTTATTGGAAATCTCTATTGAACGCCATACTAAACTCCAAATTGTACACAAGAAACTAAAATTAAAAATAATACAAGACTAACAAAGGCTAGAGGCTCCTGACTTGGGACAGGCGCAAAAATGCGGCGGGGTTAAACATGTTTATGAGATCTCAACCCTCCCCCTATACCTCTAGCCAATGTAGAAAAGTAAATGCATAACAATACGCACATTAAAATTCAGTTCAAGAGAAGTCCGAGTCTGATGTCAGAAGATGTAACCAAAAAAATTAAACAAAATGACAATAATACATAAATAACAACAGACTACTAGCAGTTAACTGACATGCCAGCTCCAGACTTCAATTAAACTGATTAAAAGATTATGTCTTCATCATATGAATATCAGGCACAATCCTTCCCGTTAGGGGTTTAGTATCATACCATCATAACATATATGAGAAGAACATAACCCGTGTCATGCCAACAACTGGTTTTTAAATAAATGTGTTTAGTGCCGATGCAAAGACCCTATAAGTGAATCAATATTAACTCCAAAATATGCAATCTTTAATGACCTGACAACAGTATCGTAACTATATCCCTTCTTAATAAGTCTATTTAAAGATTTTGTTAGCTTCAGAGGTGAATACTGACATTTTTGTGCTTTATAAAGAATATTTCCATAAAAAATTGGATGTGAAATACCTGAACGTATGAGAAGTCTGCATGTTGAGCTATATTTACGAATGATGTCCTTATACCGATGACAATATTTAGTAAATGTTTTGACTAGTTTGTGATATCGAAAACCCTGGTGTAATAATTTTTCCGTAATACATAAATTTCTCTCGTTAAAATCTAAAACATTGTTACATACACGAGCGAATCGTACAAGTTGAGATATATAAACACCGTAAGATGGTGACAAGGGAACGTCACCATCTAAAAATGTACATTTGAATTTGCGTTGTTGAACCTTTCCATTAAGTATTTGTTCAAACTATTGTATAATTATGTTAATAAAAAGGATTTCACATGATTTATTCATTTTTGTTAGTCTTACAAAGTGCTTAAAACGTTATATATTCTTTATTTTGCAATTACTACACTAAAACATTTAATGTTTAATCTACTCGGATTATTTGCTCTTCAATGATTTTCAAAAAGTCCAATGAAACAGATATGACTCTAAAACAAACGACGAACAGATACACAGCGGATTACAATACACAACAAAATATTTTTTAACATTGAAAGCCATAGATATATCACATTTCCTCCGTAGCACCAATCGTAAAAACTTAGTCAAGATATATTCAGTAATTTCAAGAATGTTTATTATTCAAGAACATGATGAACATAGATGGTTAAATATGTTTTTCAATTATTATAATTCCTCAGCATTAAAAGCACAACTCAATTCCAAAACCAAATTATCACAAAAACCATTACTAGACACTCCTGCTAGTAAAGCGTCAACAAAAATATATTACCGATTTATTTACCATTCATTATTATTCATTGAGGTCAATTTGTTAAAGTCTTGTCTTTAACGTATGGTTAACAACAAAATATATTTATAATGTTTTTCCATATATTTGACATATACTTAGAATTTCTCCTAAAAGCTGAATAGAGAATAAAAGTGCAAATATATCAGAATGTCAAAATCTCATAACGAATGGTGAAATTGTAAATAAAGAGAGAAGATATAATAGAAGTCATCAAAATAAAAAGACGGACAGCACTAAGGCCGAAAACATAAACGACAAAAAGATTACAAAATTAAATAAAACTATACACAGAAAATAAGTTATTGAGCAACACAAACCCTTCAAAAACGGGTGTAAACTCATGGGGTTCAGACGGGTGTTTTGTTCCTGCTTCTTTCCAGGTGCATGAGTTATTTTTTTTTCACTTAGCCTGTTTAATATCATAATCAAAAGCGATAGAATGATTATCTCTTATATCTTGTTCGCTCTTTGAATAGTAGTAGTAGTAATGGGGAAAGGAAAACGTTAAAATGACTTATTTATATTGAAAAATTAAACTACTAGTACATAGAAACTGGGGACAAAAACAATACAAAACAGTAAAATGATCCATCATACTCTACTTGTAAATTAAAGATGAATATCTTTGACTAATGTCCCTCTGTATGTCCTTACATTTATTTTTGTTTGTACAAAACTACAAAAACGACCATCTGAATAGTTATTTCGTCAATTTCTCATCTAACTGCGAGTAATTGCGAGACAAGTAGCGGTCTTTATTGCTTAGTTGTGTATGTTTTTTTTTATATGATAGCTTTGATCTGTAACAAAAATGAAAACAGTAATACCAAATATTTGTCCACAGAACGTACAAATTTCTTTCATTTTTCAGATTCAGAACTGCTTAGGTGAAAGTTAAGCGAAGACTCTTTGAATGTGAACTGATTATGAAGAGTTAAAAAGGAACTTTTTGTCCAAATTCAGGCCTTTCTGTTCTGCGCAAAATTGCTGGGGTTTCTAAGTTTTACATCCGAGGTAAAAAAAAGTCTTTAGTTTCACTTAATGAAAGAATTATGATGTCTATTCATGCTATCATGTTTACTCCGTGTTTGCAATTTTGTACTGCTATTAAAAAATTTAATTGTTATACTAACCTATAGACTTGTTTTCCGTCTTAACAATAGATTAATGATTAAACATGTCAAAGTTTCTTCTTCGGCTGTAATTGTCATCAAAAGTATGCTTTCCCTTGTTAAAAACGTCTTATGCTTACTGAAGTTTTTATGTGCATTTAGGTGAATGTTGATCGATATTATATAGAAACTGGCTGTAAATTTGAGTATATATGTTTTATTTGCTTGTTTGTAGATGTGTAATACTGGTTTCAGTGGCATTTGCTGTAGCGTATTACTCACTTTTTATTGGAAAAAGAAGCCAGAGCACTCTTAGAGAAAAAAGTAAAATAGCAATCAAAAAGAACTCCAATGATAATTCAAAATGGAAAGTCTTTTATCAAATGGCAAAATAAAAACTCAAACACATCAAACGAACGGAGAAAAAAACTGTCATATTCCTGACTCTGTACAGGAATTTCCTTATGTAGAAAATGGTGGATTAAACCTGGTTTTATAGCTAGCCAAACCTTTCACTTGTATGACAGCTGCATAGAATTCCATTATAGTGACAACAATGTGTGAGCAAAACAAACAGACATAATAGATAAAAATGTCAAATGTTGGGGTACAGCAGTCAATATTGTGTTATTATATGAATAACTACAAAAAATAACTATTTTAACATAGAAAAACCAATTGAAAAAAAGAGTTTTAAGGGTAACCTTCCGACCAGGTCTCTTAAACAGTGGTTTCACTACATAATTTAAGACATCCAGGAGATGCTTTAACTCTTGATGTATTTGGTCTCATATCGTTATTCATCCTATTCGATTGTTTTAACCCCGCACTTGTTCACAAAAGATATCTTTACGCTAATCTTATGATATTTTCTGACGAATTTAGCATGCGGCTTAGATGATCTTAAATTTTCCAATTACTGCTTTGCAATGATGACGAAATTTAAATTGATAAGATATTTTTTATCCGAAGATTTAAACGACAAGATAACATCAAGTTAACCTAACGGAATCATTGAAAAAAGATTGCAAACAAAATATTCAAAAAGTCTAAAATAGTTAAAAAGTTATTTAAAAAAAAAATAGTGAAGTTAGTTGATTCTCAATGTTTAAATGCAGTTAGCATGCAGATTTATTTCAGTAACATTGTTTTTTCCCAGGTAATAACAACCCTGTTATAAGTATTAAACAAATGCTGTGACATCAGTTTATGTATTAAAAGTGTTTTCATATTCACTTCCTTGATCACATCATTTATCTAAATTAAATACTTTTTGTTGAATATCCTTACGGATGATTAATGTATGCTATAGTATTACGACAAAATGTCGTGTTACAAGATAACATACATTAAATTGACGTAGATAATGGTAATGCAATACGGGTTAAATGTTTTAAACTTATTTCAAACGGATCTCAAATGACATCACTTTTCGCAGGTGATTTATTTTTAACCCTAATTTACGATTAATATATATACGGGAAAGGTGTAGGCTTAAAGTAGATAACGAGAACAGAATAGTACATCTTGTTCTCGTATTTCATTTACAGTATTTTACAAGTAGCCACTTTTCACACTTAAATTTCTATTCACTTAACTTGAATTGTTCAATGATTCTATCAAAGGTATTTGTATAACTATGATAGTAAAGAAATATTTCATGTAATTTGCTAAAGGTGTACGTGGAACACAATACTTAAAAGTTTATGTATTCTTAATGTTGCAATTATCACAAAAATCATATTTCTCACTAGATCAAAAATTCTTCATTTTGTTGGTGTATTTGCTCTTCAATAGTAAATCTGTTTTTAAAAGTCCAGTTTAAACACTATTGCAAAGGAAATGACGAACAGACAAATAACAGTCGACAAAACCCAACCCAATACAATGATTTGAAATAAGGCTACAGCAGTTCACCATATTTCAAATCTCGTTAATATATTAGGAAGAGACAAATCAAGATAAAGAACAAAAATCAAATGAATCAAATTGGATTCCAAAAGGAGCAAGCCCATGTATGTCGACAGGGTAAACGTCTATTGCTATGTATGCATCACTTGCCATGTAAAATTCACACTCATTCAAATTTTTATAATCTGGAAAAGGATATAATCGGTTGAAATACTGATCAGACGGGTTTACTGGTATTTACAGATTTCAAACCGGCAAAAAACATGTCGATAGTGAGTTTAGACATTTATTTCCATATAAATCACAGACCCCTCGGATTATTCTGCACGTTTTTATTTCCTGAAATTAAAGATTTGTTTTTTTGATTTGTGTAATTCAACATTATGAATATCCCATCTCTAAACTTAACTCCCATTTATTAATTCGACAGATGTTAACCGACGTTCAAATTAGAAAGAGACAAATCAGGGTAGCAAAAGGCTTAGAGAGTAGCATGAACTGTAAATGGAGCGAGACCGGTTATAAAAACCATTTCTAGACACCCTTACTGCAATTGGTAGACAAAAATATGCAACATTATGTGTCCGAATTTTTTTTTTTGTTTATTCCGGATGGGTACGTAGTTCCTGCCCCTCACATGGAACTAGATTCATAATATAAAGCGAAAGAAGGAAAACCTCTCTTCTATCGGGCTTTGTACGTTCCTGATGAAGGTAAATCCAGAGAAGCGTTTCGTACTCATGCAATATGTAACGTGTTGTTTGCCTTTTTTCTGCGCTCTTTAAAAGTTATAGTAGCAGTTGTGAAAATGAATTAACAAAATTACTATTTTTTTAAAAACAATGATACTGCCTAGAAAGTGTGGAAGTAAATTACAGATATTTTGGTTTGACTATGTCCGTCCCTCTGTCCTTCAGTTGTTATGTTCAATTAGTCTACGAAACTACAAAGCAATTTTATCATGCAACTAAAGTATATTGGTAAATGTTGTATCTCATTTCAAATAATTGGGAGACTTTTATCTGTCTTTTTAGCTTCGTTGTGTACGTTTTATTTAAGATAGATAAGGAGATTTTTAAAAAATGTAACTTTGATCCTTTAGCATATCAAGAAAGTGGATGAGAACAGGTATAACTTCAAAGCCTTTATGAATTATCTGTTTCAAAGATGACGTTGGATGTGTTCCATTTGTCGTAACCACAATATCGGACTTTAATGTGACATCACCAAATAGGAATTGTCATTGGAGTTGTACTTGCATGAGCGACACTATGGGTGCCACAGATGAAGCATACAATTCTGTAACATCCAAGATTACCCGGTGTTGTATGCGAGCTTCCTGTTGCTCTTTAAGTTTTTGATGTTGTGTTTTGTTAACTGTTGTTTGTCCTTTGGTTGTTTTACGTTTTTTGCCTTGGCGTTGTCAGTTTGTTTTAAACTCAATGATTTTTAATTTGAACTTACCTTTGGTATCTTCCACCTCTCTTGTAAAGCAAACACAAAATCGCCGCCACATAATGCATATGCAACACATGTATCAAAATTATTGATACTACCATGTTTTCTACGTGTTTGTAATTTTGTATCGCTTTAAAAAAGGGACAAAAGATACCAGAGGGACATTCAAACTCATACGTCGAAAATAAACAGACAACGCCATGGATAAAAAAGAAAAAGACCAATAGACTAACAAAAGTACACAAAACACACCATAGAAAACTAAAGACTGAGCAACACGAACCCCACCAAAAACTTAGGGTAAACTCATGTGTTACGGAAGGGTAAGCAGATCCTGCTCCACATGTGGCACCCGTTGTGTTGCTCATGTTATTACATAACCGGTAATAAGTCTAATTCGGTAGGTCACATTCGGGAAAAGGGTACGGGATTGTAGTTACTACATTAGGGACATATCCGTTATCATCTGTGAAACTGATATTCAAAAACGGTCAACCAACTCGTGATGGCGTTCGTAAAACTTACGAAAGGGTGACTCAAACTTCACAACTTGGAACTCTTGGTTTAATAGCTTCCTTGTGAGCAGCAACCCTCTATCAAGGAAATCATGATAGGAAATACCAGCCCTTGAATATCGTATCAACTGGGAGATACATACTCCGTATGCAGGCGCTGCTGGAATGTTGCTACATAGAAATGAAAAGTTCACAATTGGGAAGCTGAAATCATCTCTTTTGTCGTAAAGTTTTGTTTTCAACTGACCCTCATTGTCAATTTCTAGATGTAAGTCAAGATTTGAAGCAGACTTAACGGTATCATGTGTATCTGTTGTATCCTTTATCTCAAGTTTCGATGGGAGAGATTCGTTCAACATAGTCACCAAATTTTGAATTATTTAGTGAGAGAACATCATCTATATAGTGGAAAGTAAAGTTCAAGGATTCTGCTAACTTATTTTCTTTCTTTCTTAGAAGTTCCTGTATGAAGTCAGCCTCATATGAATAAAGGAACAAGTCGGAAAGAAGTGGGGCAAAGTTTGTTTCCATGGGAATGCCGATTGTTTGTTGAAAAAGACGTCCTCCAAACGTAATAAATATGTTGTTAATCAAGAAATCAAGCATCTTGATAATATCAGTTTCAGAAAACTTGTTGTCAGAAACAGAGTGATTTTTTACAGAGTCGGATTGTTCCGTCCCTAAGACAAGATACTTGTATCTACGTTGGCCATGTTTTTTAATGAAGAACCAACTCTTTCAATTTGTCTTTTAATTTGGAATGGGGAATACTTGTGTAAAAGTGTAGAAAAGTCAAATGATTTAATACCATTGCAAGATGAAAGAGACTTAGAGTATATGTAGTCTAAATGATCTTTTGTTTTTTTTAGCATCCACATCTGATTCACACCACCTCTAGAATAGGTAGTTTCACAACAACTTTGAAGCCCGGCTTTGATTGTTGATAAAATTGATGTTAATAATCAAAAAAGAGATTTCGTGGAGCACTTGGAAGACCCAGCAATATACCGTTGTTTGTAAGGACACTTATGTAGTGTATGTATCCACTACAGTGATGGAAGATACAGAACTTCATATTTGGTCGAAATTCCAATGGAACGTAGAACAGACTTATGATTATCCAGGATTTCCTTTTTAGTAAGTGTCGTGGGGGAATATGTTGAGTTTCCAAGTTGTCAATACCCAATTCATTTACCAAGCAGTTTATGTAATGTGATTTACACACACAAACGATGTTGTTTGGGGCTTTTTCTGTGGAACCAGCAACACATTCGTCATGAAGGTAGGACAAGTGTTTTGCAACTTTTGGGTCTTTAAAGATTGATGTAGCATGGATATTAATAGACCCATTCAGTTTCCTAATTCTGATTTGTATTAACGACCTCACAGCCTTTATCCATTCGGAAGAGTATCTATGTCTCCTTTACCGCGTTTAGCCAATTGCCTGGCATAATCCTCGACTGAATCCATCAGTATTTTGAAGTTGTGTTTCGAATTGATGGATTGAGGCTCACAATATTTCGGGCCTTTAGATAACACATTTCGCAGATAAGTGTTATTGACAATTTTTAGGTCACCGGTAATAACATGGCCAGCCGGATTATATATGAAAGGGGAACTATCACAGGTGAAGTCAGGAGGTTTAGACTTAAGTCCTCAATATTGAGATCCTGCAACACGTGTTTGTATTTTAAATGTTTAGTTGCAATTGGTTTGGTATCGGTAAAAGAAAAGATAGGTACAGACTGATCTTTAAAATAGGGAGGTATTTTCGAGTGAACTAATTTATGATGAAGGATATTGCCAAAGTTGATGGAATCGAGACTTTTGTTGGCAAAGGAAAGTGTAAGAAAGGGTCTTTTCTTCTTTTCATCTTTTCCAATGCGAACTGGTTTAAAAAGTCTGTGATTTGCAATATCCGAAATGATAGCTGTAAGTTTGTATAGGTTTGAATGGGGGTTAGTAGCAGTGGTCTCCAAACATAAGTTGTGCAGATAATGAAGTTTTGAAAGGGTAATGAATAAAGCTTCGTGCGAATGTGATGAATACCTAACGGCTTTTGTATAACTGGCAGCAGGTCAATTTAAAAAATCCATCAGTATATAGCATTTTTTCAGTCTTACAGATAGCTTATCGATCAAACACGTCTATAATCTCACAGATTTGAAAATATGACAAGATGAGAATTCTTAACACCCGGTGTCAAAGTTTTCCCTTCTTCTGTTAAAACATTAATTTTACTGCACAAGGTGCGCATTTTGACAATTAATGTCTCTTCGGTGATGCTTGAGACCAAAGTTATCAAAACAAATTATACAAACGTTGAAAAGCTGATCAAACCAAAACAAAACAAACAAATCCAAAAAGGAATTCGACGATGTAGATATATTTCTGAATTTAAAACGATCTCTAAAATTCTAAAACAGCAAACGTAAATCAACCAATTTCTGTATTTCTATGCTAGTGCTAATATACTGGCTACTGGTCTAAGGATACCCTTTGGTACTCGCAGTCCACTAACAAATGGATCGACCAGTAATTGTAATAACTATAATAATACCAAGTTTACTACATCAGATGCGCGTTTTTAAAATCAATGTATCTTCAGTGTTGCTCGAGGCATAACTGTTTTGATTTCTAAAACCTAATTAAAACGCTGAAAAGCTTATCAAACTAAAACAATAAAGTCATAAACAAATCGGGACAAGGCATGAGACCTTAGTACGAAGGACATATATTCCTTAATGTTAAAAACAAATTCTAATATTTTATAACATCAAATTTCAAATTGGTATCCCCAGTATGCTTTGCTGGTTGCACGTTTCTTGCACACTTAATTCGAAGTTGGTACCATACGTTCAAGTAAATATAGATCGATATTATATAAAAACAACTGGTTATACAATTTTGGCAGAAAACTGACAGTCCTTGCATATCAAGATTGAAGTCGAACACCACACCATGACCGTTGTTCGAACTCACAACATCATTGTTGACAAGCAAGTTATTTATGATAAATTAAATACTTTCTATTTACCAAACCACTCTTCAACCAATGCCTCTGAATGTCAATTTAGTCGTCAACTTGATATTTTACTGATAAAAAGGTATCACATTTTTTCATTTACTTGCATTTATTACTTACAGAAATCTTAGATTAAATACCTCACTTATTTCTCCTTGTTCCCATAATCAAAATTAGATGACTGTATAAACCATATGTAGTCACAGATATTAAGCACTGTCGGTAACTTGAAACAACCACTTAAACATCACGCTAGTTTTTCATACCCATGTACTTGAAGTGAAAAATAGAAATTCCTAATAATAAGACTAACCCGATCAAGTTTAATTTTTCCCATGGTAAGGTTTTAAAAAGTTATATATCAACACTATTTAAACATTTAAGTAGATATATAATACCACTAAAGATATCGATATAGAAGATAGAAGATAAAAAAAAAAACACTTCAAATACCTTTGCTGTCTACATAAAACGAATAAGGTAATATCTAGTGCTTTTTGTGGAATCAACATAGTGTAAAGATCAACATTTATTACACGGAACGCCAAAGCGGTTTGAAAAAGAATGATTTTCGTATACAAATAATTATAATGGTAAGTATATTAAAATATTATTTGTTTTGTTGCAATTTTTAAGGTGATTGCGGGTTTATAAATACTGTCTGCCTTCAAACGCCATATAACCTTCATACGTTACGTTTCAGTTGGCATTAAATATCAGTAAATATTGAACGATATGTTGAACAGTATAATAATGATACCTGAGATAATAAATTGATAACTTTCCAACAATGATAAGCTTGCAATTGCCAATATTTGCAGTGAAGGTAACATCGTAATACAATAGATAATAGGTATCAACAGCTCAGTAGTCAGTGTTTCGGTATCTTATAGAATATCCCCGTTCATATAACTAGAAATTACTCTCAATATAAGGTTCCAATTCCTTCAAGCAAGGTAGACCTTAGATGAATTAATTTCAGCTTTTGAATTCCTTTTTCATGTTTTCGTGATTTAGCTCCTAACATTTTTACGCAATCCTTGGCTTCAAATGTCTGGGTTTGCGTTTGTGATGAAAATAAATTCAGACAAAGTTTCCGGCACATTTTGTTTTCAGTATCACTTTCATTTATTGTTACTGGATCGATGCCACTGCTGGTGAATTCTTAGTTTCCGAGGGTATCATCAGTTCATTAGTCAGTGCTTCGGTACTGAACTGATTTATCACATATTTTTATAAATTTCCCTGTTGATATTATAAAACATTAAACGAGCAATAACAAGAACAACATCCAGATACACCCAATGAATTGTCGGTATCTTTGGAATATAGCATGGCATTTATATATTTATCAGTACATATGCAACGGATTTATCATATAGACGAAATAAACAGAGACAAGCGACACATTTTGCAATGCCAAAATTTTGGATTAAGGAATATTTATTGTAAAAACTGTAAACCAAAAGATTGGTTATGACTTTAGATTAGTCTAACAAATTCGTAGTGAAGCGATTGTTGAGCTGTCTATGAAGAGGGGCTTGTTTCGGTTAAGTTTATTCAGTTTGTTAAACATATGTAAAAGACATTATTTAGAAACGTTTGACGCATTTTAAACATGTTTTCTGGGTTTTTGGCTTCAAAACATAGGTATAAAGCAGTTAATCAGAGAACTTTATCTGTTTGAATGTTTTTAAATAATAAACTTGATTAGGATATATTTTCATTAGTTTCGACACATTTTGACTTCTTTATATTTGCTATTGGTTGAAGCTTTTGGATAAAGTAAGACGAGACCTTCTAATCGTAAATCTGATGCGGATGTTTTCATCTTAACACTGTTAAGGATCGGTCGATGTATGAGTAGATTGAATGATACGTAATTACAAAGACAACAGAACAAAATAAATTGTCTTTCTTTCATCTTTCAAACATAGATGATTCAAATACAAGATATACAGATCAATGATAAAACTATTATGTGTCGAAACAAATTGAAAGAATTTAGTCAATAGATGATTTACGAAAATAGGATTTTTTGTGTCTTTCGATTACCGTTTCTGAGACTAAAATAAAGGCTCAATTTTTTTTTAAATTATACATTTGTTATAAATTCATCGTTATCACAAACCGGAAAAAATGAAGAGTTTCAGATCTAATAAATAGAATCGGTAAATATGTTTGGAAGTTTCCTATAACGATTTTAATTTATATGTTAGAAATTTTAACAGATATCAACAATTCTTTATATTAAAAGAGTTGAAATTTATGAATTAAATCATTACAAACGACAAAAAATTAACTTATGTACTAATAATATCTCCAAGGATAAATAGTACACCAGCAGTTGCTTGACGCCTAATTTATGATAGTATAATAGTTTATTTCAAACCAGAAGCAATACAGATATCTGTATGTCAGAAATATATACATGTATATAATTACAAAACATTTTAAATCAAATTGGAGGTAAGACTGCACAGAATAAATAATTCATAGGATTGTCATGAAAGTTTCATATTTGTGACATTGCCTCGTATGTAATGTAATTCAGTTACAAAAAAATATGTATAAATGACATATATTCTATTACAATATGTAACAATGAAATAACACCTGTCGGGTGTTTCATTTTACGGCATTCACCATACGTATAGGTAAAACCTTCATTACAAGATTGAGTTGGCAAATGTTAACTCGGAAAAGATGGTAAGATTTTGAATTATTTATAATTATAACTGTTGCTCATATATGATTTGATAATGCACAGTCATGTTAATATCAGCAATCTTTGGTCTCAAGTGTATCATGTTTTTTACAGGAATGAAGGGCAATTTTATGAAATTGTGATTTGTAAAAGGAAGGAAGTGCACATTTTTATATCAACCTGTTGCACTGTTTGATTCCATTTTAATCTTCTTATATGTATGAATGAAAGTGAAAACTGAAGTTCAAATGCGGATATTCTGTTACTCGACACCTTAAACAAAGTCCCGTAGAACTGACAATCTAGCTGATTATATCGTTTGGAAATATCAGTCCACCAAAAGCGGTATCGACCCTTTGTTAGAAAAAGCAAATAACACTTTATAAAGGTTATGCGTCCGACGCAATTTTCTGAGTTTACCGGGAACAGTAACACGATCGAACGCAAATATTTGAAAGCTATGGTTGTATCTACCCACATACATGAAGAGCTATATATCTAATAGTGCACCTAAATGAATAGTCAAATTCACCTTAAGTCAATTATGAAAATGCCTGTATCATGTTAGGACTATGGCAGTTGTTTTACACTAGCTGATTGTAAGCGTTTGATTTTGTCAGTGTTAATGGACCCATTTTTTTTTTAATTTGCTTAGGAATTCGGTATTTTGTCATACGTTTTTGCCTGATAAAGGTGAAACTTTAGTTGATTAATAATTTTAAAGTTTAACAACTAATAATTCACAAAAGTATATGTTTTATATCATGGCAATACCGAATCACTGACTACTGTGCTGATGATACCCTGCAGGTTTAAAACATAAATAATTTTAAATTCGTCAAGTATGATTTTATTTTATTTTTTCAAATTGAAAAAATCATTACATTAACGATTTAGAGGATACCGATGAATAATATAAATTTATTTCTGTCATCTGTCATGAATGTTTATATAGCTTGTATTAATGATTCCACTGTTTTCGGCGTCTATGCAAGTTTAAAGACTATTTTTAACCGATGTGTTAATTCAGAATGTCATTTGTTTTTATAGTTGTTGATTAATTGTCTCATGGACATAAATAACTTGTAACGTGTTTTTTTTATTTTTTACAGCACTGGGTTGATACCATTGCTAGTGGACTATCAGTCTCCGAGGTATCATCAACGCAGTAGTCAGTACTTCGGTATGGACATAATTTATAGAAACACACTTTTCTTTACAAATCAAGAACTTGTTAAGAAAGAAAGGTTTCGACTCCCTGAGGCAAAGTTGACCTAAGGATGTTAGATGGATTTGGCTATTATTTTAATATCATTTTAATTCATATAGCTACACAAATGTTTTGGTTCTTATGCATCGTTTGCCTATAAATAATTCGCTTTGAGCGCATCGAAGGCATGTTATTTACAATGAGTGTTGTTTCCTTTTTTTACTCTTGTAAATATTATTTATTAGAATTTAAAATTTGATCTGCCACAAATTGCTATTGAAACTTCTTATCATTAAATCAAATTGTATATTTTTGTTTACAATTTAGACGCCATAAGTAAATATATTTCGATGGCCATATGTTTAATACGTTATTATCGAATAAAACTAAAAGGAAGTATCATGAAAATTGAAAATGTTTACAGGAAAATCCTTGTTTTAAGTTACTGATAGATTTGTTAAATTAAAAAAAAAACATATTACAAAATATTTAGGAATACGCAAAAAAATGTCAATGTATCTGATAAACCATGACGGTAGACGCATTTTAATTAATTCATGTATGCTATTCTGGAGGACAAAGGGAACAAAAACGGCAGCAGGAAATAGAAGAGTTAAACGTTGAAGTATTGCCTTTTATCAAAATGTTCAAATTGATTTACAAATGAGTCATTATTAAGTTATAGGTGTGTTAAACGACATGGAAAACCTTTACATATGCATTATCTGACTTATATACTACTTAAATAAAATATTTTCTGCAAAGATTTGCAGGAAATTGTATCCTATTTTACCAATCAAAATGGGATATTTTTTCTATTGTTTTCAGGTGTTTTCCAGTGGCTCATTTAAAAGGTGAAATCAAATTCACTAATCGAGATAGAACTGTTAATAATCACTGCCCAGTTCGTTTTAAAATGTTGCTTCAAATTCATGAAGCAAGAAACAAATAAAATGTTACGGTTTATGAAAAAAACTAGTCTCTTGGCAAGTATTTCAGTATATCAACTTTAAAAAGGGGCTCCTATGTTTTGTTGTTTTTATTTTTCTTGCTACAAGACATTTTTGCACAATAAAGCAGATTTTGTCAGAAAAATCAGATTCAAGACAAAATATTTTACACGGAAAATTGTACTGTAAAACCCCAATTGATAACAACTCCCGATTACTATGAAATGAATTAAAATTAAAAAAAACTGTAGTTTTAATTTTAATCAGGAAAATTAATTAACCTAGCAAATGTCATTATTATATTCCTTCAAGCACATTTCATTTAAACTTGGTTTCGTCTGGGTTAAATCCCAAAGGGAAATACCTGTCGTTTTTGGAAATAACTCTATATAGGTATATGCTGACTGATATTTGTATGAAATACCATAATGTATGCTTATTACATACTAAATTATACCGATTGAATTGCGTAAAACTAGGTTTTTTTATAGAATAGTGTATCTGAAGTCCGTTTTAAACTAAAGATGTAGTTTTTATTTGAGAGAATACACAAAACATTTTAAGAGTCTAAAAAAAAAAGAATATATATATAGAAGAACAATGATTATCGTCCAAGGATATATGGCTACGATAATGAACCGTTAGGTTACAGCAATCATTGCATACGATTAATGGTTTGAAATTGACTAGAGCAACATTTAAGATTAATAATGTAAGAGGCAAAGAACCTGGGACCGTGTGGGTTGATATTATATGAATCTGAAATTTGCTACAATCTTAGCATTTGAAAATTCCAATTGATGTTTTCCCTGTCAATACTAATTTGATAGTTTTAGTTTCAAAAGATCTAATACGCCTTTTGTATGCAATAATATTGTCACCGTAACAATTAGTGATCGCATTAAATATTGAAGGAAATATACAATCGTCTTTTTTTTAGACCCTTTGCAATAACGAAACACCAACATATTTTACATGTAACATATTTGTCATGTGCAAAATCAGTTGCAATTATTTAGTGAAGTGTTTACTGTTTAAATTGAAATGTTGGTAATATTTCATATTTTTATATTTTATTTACTGATTACATAAATTAAAGGTGATAATTACTTAATTAGTTAAGTATTGCATAAACAGAAAAAGTTGTTTTTTGAATTAAAAAAAAACAGGCGGAATATACCAAGGGAGATTTTTAACTCATAAGATAAAGTGCCAAGTGCTAAAGTTGAAATCACTCCTTCGAACATTTTGTTGAAACCATCATGAGTTGATCATGTTGATTGGCCGTCATGGAATATCTGTGTCATAGATGAAAAGGAATATATTCCCATTGCTGTCAGAACAAATTGCCGGTTTTTTCGTCGTCTTTTGTCATCATGTTGTCATTTTTTTTCGAATTATGGGTTTGAATGTCCCCTTTGTATCGTCCGCTTTTTTTTTTTTTTTTTTATCTTTTGAACCAATTATACTTGGTTAAATGATAACTGACTTAACCAAATATGTTAAACTGTATCTGTTTTTTTTTATGATTGCCCTTCGATAATAAATATCAGAACGTTTCTAGCATTAAGTTGGAGTAGACTGTGTGTGTGAGGAATTCGTATAAGCCTGTTTATGTGACATTTGACCAAGTTTTCTATTCGTATCAGTCTTTTATATCGTTTTATCATATCGATTATTAGGTTATCACAACAATCACATGAACATGTTGTAGATCAGATAACATTATTTGTTCGAGAGGTTTATGGTATGACGTTTATATTGATGTTATTAGATAATACAAATATGGTACAAATGCTACTAAAATATTTAAATAATGAAATGTGGTTGCAAAATAGACAAAATTCAATCAGAGACAAAATGACGAAGTTGTAAAGACTAATCTGTTAAAAGCTAAAGCTATTCATTATCTTGCTCGTGTATTTTCATTTCAACACTGTAAAGCGTGATAAAAGAATGATATTATGAATAAGTGGAGAACAGAGGAGAACGGAGTCTTATGTTTTTGGTTTGAAAAATGAAAACAACACGTAATAAACTTCTTGCGTCCGAAGCGCTTTTCTTGATTTGCCGTCATCAGGAACACTCAAAGACGAATACTAGTATTTGAAAGTTAATGATGTATAAACATCGAAACAGTCGAAGAGCTAAAGGACCAAAAAGGACCTAGAATACCTTTAAACTGTTCTATTGTTCAATATATGACTAAAATGCTCCTTTCAAACTTAATCATTCAGGAATATCATGATGGTATAATAAAAAGAAACAGCTATTTGTTTAAGTGGATACGTAAACGCAATTCAAGGCTATAAAAATACTCAAAATTACAAACATTATCTCCAATATATGCTTAGGAGCTTATTTAGTCTGGCACCTTTTTTGTGGTTGTCTTCAATTCGTTGTGATTTATTTGATCCTGTATGACATTTGGTGGTGATGGCACATCCTTTACAGCTTGTTATATTTCTTCATAACATTTGTAGACTATGTGTGCTGTAGATCAATACAATTTGCATAGACAGTTGAAAGTCGTATTTTGACCTCTTAGTGTATTTACGGGGTTTTTGTGTGTCGCTGGCATGCTGTAACCTCCTCCTGTCTAATGTACCAATACGGTAATCATTTTGTCTATAACATTGAAAATCTATTTCTTTTTATTTAATTTTGAAATTGGGATTCACTCCTGCTTTGGTAATTGGAGCTTCTCTGATGTCCTAATCTATGAAAGAATAAGAAATTTTAGTAATTGCTAAACCGAATTGACTAACCTAATTTGTGATTAAAGCTCCTTGAATGAAGTCAATTTCGATTGTTTTCAATATCGTTTCATACATATTCAAGACTGGGATTAGGGCACAATAACAAAAACAAATACAATTGATTAGCCGATGAGATAATTGGAAAACCAAATATTAAATTTAGAACGGATGTAATATAAAAAGCTATATTGTGTCGTTATACAGCATATGTCCCGTACTAAGATAGTAAGTTACATTGACTGATGTGTTCATTTCGAGGATGAAAACTGTGGTAAGGTTTAACAAGTATAATATTATTAAATATGATAAAATATGCATCTTTTGGACGTCTGAGGTCACATGCGTAGTACATTCTTTAACTGAAAAAAAAAGACGTCAGAAAAAACGAAACCTTTATTGGCTCACTCAACATTATTAAACATGTTAAAGTCTGTCAAATTACTTTTATTGGTTGATTGATTGGTGTTTAACAACACTTTTAGCACAATTGTGTTTTTTCATGGCGGTCAGTTTTTATTGGTAGAGGAAGCCGGATTGCACAGAGAGAACCACCGATCATCGGTAGGAAAACTGACAATCCTAGTCAAATAAGATTGGAGTCGAGCACATCTGCACTTGCGGGATTTGAACTTACAGTCTCAGTGTTGACAGGCTAGTGATACAGTGATTCGACTACTTAAACTTAGATCACCAAGTCCTCCACATTACTTCTAATCTTTTTGTGTGTATGAATAAAAGTAAAACAAATAATATGTTCGGTTGATTTCTTTGTTTTTCGAAACTTTATTTTACCTTTCTGATAATGCTAACTTTTTTATCCGAAAAAATTATCCGGTAGCTCATGGCAAGGAAATAAACGTGCTTCCTATTCAATATAACGCTCTAAATTTCATTGCATTTCGGAGATTTAATAGTCACTAGTTTCATGTTGATACTGATTAAAAAATGCTAAATCTGGGCGTTTTCCAATTTCATATTTTATGTTATCGTGAGGAAAAATATCAGTCAGATTGCTTTTTCGTGTAATTGAAATATGTTTTGGAAATACGTCAATTTGAAAGCACCTAAAACGACATATAAATCAAAATACACCAAGATTTCACCTATGTTTCAGTTATATTCTATTATACTTTGGTTTGATGTATCTTGTTATCATGTATATTTCACAGTGCTTGGTTTAATTGCTTTGATTGTGCAAACATCGCAGTTATATTTTGTTAGGATCACATAGGTATAAAAACAACTATACAAGCAAAGCTTAAACTAAAAGACAGATTTTTAAATTGCATTTTGGAAAAAGAGTTCTTGTTAAAAGTTTTAAAATGAATAAGATAAACATAGCAAACTAAAGTTGTACGACTTTGCCCCCAGCAGAGCTATAGAAAAACAGTACATTAACGGGTGTTACACGGACACTTTTTAGATGATACACGGACACTTTTTAGTTGTTACACGGACACTTTTTATGAATAGAATCACTCGTGCATGATCAGTGAGTTCATGGGCACTTTAAATTTCAATTAGATTTGAACTTTTTGTTTCACCGACATATTTCCTGTCTTTTTAATTAAAATATTTACGTTAGCATCAATAACAATATTTTTTTTCAAACAATTCCAGTAACTTTTCATATTAGTACACTAAGGGATTGACCATTTAACTTCAAAAGGTGGGTTATGGTTTTTTCCTAAAAAAAACATTTTGATCCCCAAATTTATGAGAAAAAATATATAATATATTATATAGTTGAAAAACTAAATAATGTTCTTACTCAGAAAAGAACACACCCCTTTTGAAGCTAAATGGTCGATCCGTAAATGTGTTTTTTTCAATATCCGGACATGAATAGTATTCTGGACAATGCTGAAAGAAATACTGGTACCAACATTTATATTTCCATAAAAAGACAGGAAATATATATAAAAGAAATCAAATCTAATCAAAAGATAAAATCCCTATCAACTCACCAATGCACGATTGATCCTATAAATAAAAAAGTGTCCGTGTAATACATGTTCAAAAAGGCAGCAAATCTTGAAGAAAATCATTCAACTTATATCATCAATTTCGGACGGTAAGCTCTGATTGGATCATATAATGAAACGTGTTTAATCCTGATCAACACTATCAGAGACATATAAAAACCTATAAGCATGAACATTGTTTTTAATCCAAAATATATGCCTATATATATATATATATCTAATAAAAAGACAAAATTCATTTTTTCATAACATTTCATTCACTAATGAGATAGGAAATTCATTCTTTTGATACACTTATATAGTTATTGAATTCATATATATTGAATTCATATATTTGGCGGCAAACGTACGATTTTTAGGAATTTTTTAGCGGGAATTTATCTTAACTTCCCCTTTCCCCCAATAAAAATCAAATGGTGGCTTGCTTACCTCTGAAATCTTTTTTTATACATTACTTACTTGCGAAGTTGCATTTCATAAAGTCTCAAATGTGTTTAAATTCACCTTTAACTTGAAATGGTTCTTTTTATAAAGTTATTAGATTCTTGAATTTCGGCTGAAGGGAAGTGAGAAAAAACAATGTAAACTGTTACTTACATTAACTGGTATATGGCCATTTAAGGTTCTAATATCTTTAGTTTTGCTACCTCTTCTAAATGTAAAATGTACTTCTCCCTTCTTGAAACGTCGTACAAGTCAGATACAAAACAAAGGTAACAAAAAACAGGCCGGAAACAACCTGCCGTATAGTTTGTCTGCACTTGTAGTCAGGTCAAGGTCCTCGGCTATCGCCTGGGACCTTGACCTGACTACTCGTGCAGAAAAACTATCCGGCAACCGTTGTTATCGGCCTGTTTCTTTGTTACCTTTGTATTGTATCTAATACATAACGACACTGTATTAGTATCTTTGCTACATAGTAAATAATCAAAGTGTAAATGATTTGAAAGAATATCAGATAGTGATCAGTGTGTGGACTATCATTTTATGTTCAACTTGATGCATCTAGCGAACCCATGAATCGTCCCAATTTAAAAGATGAGTTATGTGCGACAGAATTAATAATCTGTAATTTTAGTAACATAACAGGTTATAAAAACAAATTGTTTCCCACGTTGTGTTTATTAAAACAATAATCTAACACAAAGTGTACAACTTCAAGCATAGTTGAAAATGCGAACTCAGAAGTACCTTTTTGCACCTGTTCTATCCATTTTAATTAAATTAGACATACTTTACTGAACTATGCACTCTCATTTTTTGTGATTGTTTTCAGATTAACGCAAGGTTTTTGCATACTAGTTCTAGTATACAAACACCAATCTTGTGACATCGATTATAGACAAAACAATTTTTACACTATCGTACTATATGTAGATAAAATGTGAGACATGCTTATCAATGTTTTAAAACATCCTTTTGTAAACCCCTTTAACTCATACTCGATAATCATCTAAACCATTCATGCATCCTCGTTTTAAAAGAGTTTGATGAGTGAATAATTATAAAGGCTATTTTTAGAGTTGATCTCTTTGGCTAGCTCGGCTGTGCATTTTTATGTGCTGGTTTATGTTGTTTTATGTATCCGTTTTCATTCTGTAGTTAGTCACCACTTCGGTTTTATCATGTATATCTATTATATAGTCATTTTTGTAAATTTACTGTTTTCAAAAGTATGAATTATTCTAAATACTAAGGATTCTTATCCCAGACATATAACCTTAGCCGTATTTGGCACAACTTCTTGGAACTTTTAGTCCTCAATGCTCTTCAACTTTGTTCTTGTTTTGGCTTTCGTACTTTTTTCATCTGAGCGTCATTGGTTACTCTTGTGTGAACGAAACGCGCGTCTTGCTTATTAAATTTTAAACCTGGTACCTTTTATTAGCTATTATTCGTATGTTTGTTTGTCCTATATGTTCTCCCATTTATTTGTATTGTAGTCCTGTCATGTAATGTTGTCATTTTAATGTTTTATTTAGCATTGCCATAAAAGCGGGAGGTTTGGCTAGCCACAAAACCAGGTTCAACCCACCATTTTTTTTTCTTAAAAATGTCCATTACCAAGCTAGGAAAATGGATATTGTTATCGTATAGTTTGTTTCTGTGTGTGTTGAATTGTCGTTTGTTGTTTGTTCACTTCAGTGTTTCTGTTGTTTCGTTTTCCAAATGTACTATATTGTATTGTTATTTGCGTAAGTCTCTGTCCGTAATGTTGTACTGTATTCATGTCATGTAATGGTGTCATTTTACTGTTATATTTAACATTGCCATAAAAGTGCGAGGTTTGGCTAGCCACAAAACCAGGTTCAACCCACCATTTTTTTTCTTAAAATGTCCTGTACCAAGTCAGGAAAATGGCCATTTTTATATTATAGTTCGTTTCTGTGTGTGTTACATTTTAATGTTGTGTTTCTGTTGTGTCGTAGTTCTCCTCTTATACATGTTATATTTGATGTGTTTCCCTCAGTTTTAGTTTGTAACCCGGATATACTACTGTTGCCTTTATTTAGGTATCAATTGACGAACAGATCAAATATCCAATGTAATCTTATCTTCACAATACGTACACGATCACCTACAATGATTGACAAAATAACTTTTGTAAAATATTGTCCGGATTTGGCTATAATTTAGGTCTGTTTTGGTTGATCAACTTGTCAACGTTTGTATTAGGTTTTTGATTTTGAAATATTTTTGGATTCGAGCCTCACTGAAGAGATATTACTCGTTGAAATAAGCATCTGGTGCAGAAATTGTAGTACCGTTAATGTTATTAAAGAACAAATAATGATCGAAACTTTGAAATGTAATCTCCTTTTTTCATCATGTACAACATATTATTTTCAATTTGTAGGCAAATACCCAATAATATGAATAAAATCTACTTGCATATTAACAGATGAATTAATTGACAAGTTATGACTTAAGTCGATAAAGTTAAACTTGTAATTCAACTTTATCTATTGATATCTATTTCTATTTTTACAGATGAACAAATGTTAAGAAGATGAAGAGATTTGAGAAAAGATCACTCGAATTAGAATGAAAATGTGCTTGTTTGAATTTCTGGTTTGAATTTTTTTTTATTCTGCATTATTTTATTCACAAAAGACAGATCTATGGTCTTGTATTCATTTCATTGAAGAAAAGAGTCATCATAGTGTACAACATATCGGGAATAGCAAATACTAAGACATTTTAAAGGGAATCATTTAATATATATTGGTTAAGACACTTCGTTCTTTAACAAGATTTCAAAATGGCGTTTGCGTGAAATAATGTAGCAATTTTAACAAGGTTAAACCTTTCCAAAAAAGTAAAGAGTGTCTAACAGAGTGATAAGTTTATGCCAGGTTTGATTTCCTTTTTTCTTTTCTTTTTTTCGAAAAAGGCACAGTTTTTTGTATTTTTGAGGGGAAGTATCTATTAGTTTGTTTCAGTTTTATTTTGAATATAGTAATATGATACAAACTTCATCATAAAAGCGTCAGTAAACAGAGCTATCAATTTCTCACTCCATATGTTATGCATCCTCGTTTTAAGAGTTCGAAGTGTGAAAATTTCTAAAGGCTGATTTTAGATATCAATAGACGACAGATCATATACCCAATGTGATCTTATCTTCACAATACGCACACGGCCACCTACAATGATTGACAAAATACCGTTTTTAGAATATTGACCGTATTTGGCTATAATTTAGGTCCGTTTTGGTTGATCAGCTTGTCAACATTTGTATTAGGTTTTTGATTTTGAAATATATTTGGCTTCAAGCATCACTCAAGAGATATTAATAGCCGTAATACGCATCTGGTGCAGAAATTGTAGTACCGTCAATGTTATTGGAGAAAATATAATGAACAAAACTTTTCAATGTAATATCCCTCTATCATCATATATAACATATGCACACGATTTTATTTCTTATTTGTGCACAAAATCCCTATAATATGAACAAAATCTACCTGCATATCAATAGATAAATAAATTGACAAATTATGACTAAAGTTCAACTTGTAATTCAACTTTGTAATATCTATATCTAGATAAGCAAATGTTAAGAAGATGCAGAGATTTGAGAAACGATCACTTGAACTAGAATGAAAATGTTTTTCTTTGAATTTCTGGTTTGACTTTTTTTCCTATTCTGCATATCTGTTTTTAACAAAAGATGGAACTTTGGTCTCTATTCATTTCTTTGAAGAATATCGGGAATAGCAAAGACTAAGACATTCCAAATGAAGGTATAAAACATATAGTCTAAGGCACTAGATTCTTAATTAAGATTTCAAAATGGCGTATGCTTAAAAAATGTAACAATTCTAACAAGTTTAACCTTTCCAGTATTGAGTGTTTCGCAGAGTGATAAATTTACGCCAGGTTACTTTTCGTTATTTTTTTTTTCGAAAAAGACAAGATTTGTTTTATTTTTGGCAAAAGGAAAAAAAACAATAAGGAAGGTGTTTTATTGCCCAGCCTGCATTTACTTTTACGGTAGGGGTTCTGTCAAGAAATCAATTAAAACCTAATTACGGATGATATGATATTCATGCGAAAATATCCTTTTAGACCTAAAAGGGATTTACAATATCAATGGATTCACCAAGAGGTTTTTCTTGGCCATTTATCTATAGGAGAGGGTCAACATGTTTTAAGGTATATGCGTGCGTGCGTGCGTCCGTGCCCAAAAAGGTTACCGCTCTGTTATGCAGTTTTTGTGATATCAACTAGTTGAGCAGATCTGTTTACTCGCCTAGAGCCCCTGACATCATCCCCGGTTTTTGGTAAAGTTTGTGTTGATCAGTCTTTTTTCTAATTTTTTTTTTGCGACTGTCGTTTGTCTAATGGTTTTTTCTTTTTCCTTTTTACAAAGGCGAAATTGGTTTCCATTGACTTCTGAATTTTGAATGTCCATTTTGTATATTTCTCCCCTTGTGTGACGTATTTCATATTTACACATATTGTATTTTTTTCTACCATCGCATGTTGTCGAGTTATCATTTGTATACAATGACCTTGAAAATAATGTTTGTTCCTATCGCATTTCTCCTTTGACCGTTTTGGGAATATAAATATTTGTGAGGTAGGTAATGACAATCGATATATAACTAATGGACCCGCATTAGTATGACGCCTCTAACTGCATTGATAAATGCAAAATGGTGCATGAAATGATATTTTCTTAAAGCATTTCTTTAGTTGCAGTGCTTATATTGCTGATTGCAAAAAATGAGGAAGATACCAGTACTAAAGATTGTACTGACGATGGTCAAGGACGCATAATCACTAAAGCTCTCATTTGCCACGAATTTGGTTGAAATTAACACATAACCAAATTCGTGGTTAATGAGAGGTTTACTGATTAATCTTTTGGAACTGATTATGCGGATCTTTCAGTTGCTGGAATGTTGCTCATTCTTATTTAGTAGACCATATCCGTTCTGCTTTTGTTAATTGTACTGCCGTCCCTATATGCGTTTCTATGATGAGTATATTTACAACCACTGGGTCGATGCCACTGCTGGTGGAGTTTTTCTCCCCGAGGGTATCACCAGCCTAGTAGTCTGCACTTTTAGGAATTTAGGGTCCTCATTGCTCTTCAACTTCGTCCTTTATTTGGCCATTTGAACATTTTTTATTTGAGTGCCACTGATGAGTCTTTTGTAGACGAAACGTGCGTCTGGCGTACAAAATTTCAATCCTGGTATCTATGATTAGTTTATTTAAAGAAAATACTATCATACCACATCTTTTTATTTTCTCTGAATATTGTTCACAGTACATGTCAACCCTAACACCGATCTATGTAGGTGATGTAAATCATATTTGTTGATCCCAAACATATATAATTGTTGTTAGTTTTTTTATGATATTCAAATTGATTTAAAAGGATTTCGACAAACCTTTTTAACACGATATTTAAATACCATTGTCTTTGATGAAAATGATTGTTAAAGCTGTACATTCGTACCCTCAACCTTAAAAAGGGCCGTTCTATTGGTGATATTTTGCCAAAAAAAGTAAGTTCTGTCCAAATCAATATATTCTAAGCAAGCGTTTTATGAATTTGAGCAAAGACTGATTGTGTCAGAATCAGCAAATGCAGATATGATTTAATTCAGCTACTTAATATATATTCCTTTTAAAAACTGTATGGTGCATTGTAGTCACTACAGAGAAACGACTACATAAACAGGTTTCTTGACAATACTTATAAACAATGAAAATGTAGACACAATTATTTAAATAATGTTTCGAAAAATCAGTATGAGGGATAGGAGGCAAATAGTTAAACGTTGTTATTTATTATCTTTGTATTGTAAAAGACAAACAAGTATTTGATATAAATTTAACAGCCAAACAATTATTGCCATCGTTGATCATACTTCATTAAACTAACTGAACGATTTCCATCATATAAAATACTATAAGCAGCTTATTTTAACTTGTATTTTGTAAAATCGAGACTTTTAATGACATTATGTTTACTTGCAGATAGCGCTATATTTTACAGTGTGTATAGCTTTTAAACGAAATTGCCCAGAACCTTCAGAGAGAGAATTGAGAGCCATAGCATTTTGTAATAAATCTTCATCAGTGACCTATTCATGTTTGTATGACGAAAATAGAGGTGTAAACGTAGAATCATGCAAAGCAACGGTAGACTTTGCCCCGCCAGGTATGACTTTTTTTCAAGTTCCACACACAATTTAAAGTCACCCTCATTAGCAGTAAATAAATGAAAGACCAAAATTATTTAGATTGAAATATTGATTTAATGTTAGCTGTTGGTTGGTCCTCATCTACGAATATAAATGAATCAACAAGATAAATAGGCAATTAATTTCCTTTGAAACTATGTTTCGAATATAATATTACCTGGAAAAAGAGTATCACCCTGACTTTCTCACAAACAAAAATAGTATGTAATATAATAGTATTTGTGGCTGTTATTGACAATACTACAGGCATAAATAAACTATAAAGGTCATAATTTTAATTAAGAACAATTTTTATCGAACAAGGGAAGGTCTTTGGTATCAAAATGGTCAATGTATTACTATGGGAGCTTACGAGTAGAAAAGATCAAATGCACTATTCCATTTTGGAAGAAAAGAAAATATGTGTCAGTGGTAATAATAAACACTAGAAAGATCGATCCCGAGTGAAACCACGATTCACCCGAAAAATCGATGCTAACTGTCTTCTCTATGGAGCAAAGCTTGCAATAGATCATCGATTGAGCAAATCTAGGACATAATTGGTCTTCGTGGTACGTGAAAGAATACTGTTAGTTAGGAATAGCACCAAGCTTTTCAGCAGGCATTGCAACAACTACCACAACAAAACGCAACCTTTGGTCGATGAATGTAAAACAATCATTGTAATCAAATATTAACTTGAGATTGGCAGTATAACACTAAACTCTTGAATGTCCTCTTAGTATCTTCAACCTCCGTTTTTTACTCCACATTGAATGGTAAGAAAAAACGATGAATTACCATTAAAAAATATGTAACTACACAAAACAAAATATAATTCACAGCGAACTCGGTGGAGAGAATTCTTCTAAGTTAAATTGTTTTTTTAATCATTTAAAATTAAAAGAATTCAGTTATTTTAATAAAATCTATATCACAATGGAACGAATGCAGCATACGCATCCTTTCTTCGTAATAAAAAAAATGTTTGGTAATAGTGATATTTAGTCTTACTTGGGATACTTTGGATTGCTGCAAGAAGATAGATGAAATTTTTTATAAATTACGTCACACCAACAGGGAACACATATACCTTACCACATGTTTCGGCGCTTTTCAATGTTTTACTTCCGCTAGTTAACATGTAAGCCATGTAATGATTAATATGGATAGACTTAGATCAGCATGATCAGAAGTATACGTAAGTGAAATCCAACAAATATGCAAAACAAACTCATTTCGTTTTGTCTACAAAAGACTTATCAGTGACGCTCGAATCAAAAACGTCAAAACGCCTAATTTTAAAGTACTAACTAAAGTTGGAATAATTAATGATCCGAAATTCCGAAATGTTTGGCAAAATTAAGCTAAGGCAATCTATTCCGCGGAAGAGGATAAAGGAACCGAAAATTGAAAACTTTAAATAAAATAAGTATCATTTGATTCTTCTCTAAGTCAAATTTGTATATGAGGGAATTATTCAAACGTAAAAATAGAAGATGTTAACAATTTGTCTTTTTAGGACATTTCAACGTTTGTTACGCGATATATGTTTCGCTCATTGTTGACGGCCGTACGGTGACCTTTGTTTGCTAACTTTTATGTCATTTAGTCTCTGTTGGAGCTGGTGGAGTGTTGTCTCATTGGCAAACATACCTCATTTTTTTTATATCTAGCATAATTGATATATCTTACATACTATAAATCTTTTCCTTATCTGCATTTTTGTCTACTATATTTCCTATCACTGTATATTATCTACATCTTACCTTGCAATTTTGGTTTTTGATCTCGGTGACATGCTGGTATATAAATGTTTACGGCATAGTCAGTTTATCCTAGAGTTATGCAGGACTCATTGATAATGGTACTATAAATACTAATAACAATACATAATTTTCAGGTAATAAATATGTACAAAGAGGACAACCCGATTTTACACCATGTGCCAGAAATCGGTATCAGCCGATCCGTTTGTGGTCAAATGTTAGCGATCAATGTTTATTTGAGAAGTCACAGTGTGCTGGCGATGGTCAATTTCTGTATAATAATGGTACAACTGAATCCGATCGATCCTGCCGATGTGATTATACTAATGGATATGCTTTTATTAACAAACCAAGACATCCATGCTTTTGTATTCCTTCAGAGGAGGAATGCAGTTGCTACAAAAAGTACTGTCCGAATAATACAGTTCTAACACCCGGTAAGATAAGGAACGCATTTTTTGGATTTTCGGTAAAAGGCGTAGCTAAATATGCATACTTGGTACTTAAATACAGAGACGTAACCAATGGAGATTGAACAGTGTATTGATTGCTAATTTCAACCTTCCACAGCCTTTTGCTTCTATAGATACAATCGTTACTGACAATTAAAATGCAAAACATCTTTGTTTTAAAATATTTTAAATATAATTGAAAATACAACAAAATCCAATATAATTTTTTAAACATTAATTATGTTTTATGCATTTGAATTCACGGCGTAACACTTCGCTTACCTACAAAAAAGAAACGTTATTGGATTGACCCGGGAAGAACGTATGCCGCAAGGCTTACAATTACAAAAGCATTAAAGCTATCTGGTAAATTTTGCATTTCAGATAGGATAAATTTTGAGATTGATTGATTGATTGATTGATTAATTGATTAATTGATTAATTGATTAATTGATTGATTGATTGATTGATTGATTGATTGATTGATTGATTGGTGTTTAACGGCACTTTCAGCACTATTGTTATATTTCGTGGCGGTAAGTTTGTATTGGTAGAGGAAGCCAGATTTCCCGGAGAGAACCACCGACCTTCGGTAGGAAAACTAGTCAATTAAGATTGGAGTCGAATGCACCTGCCACGTGCGGGATTTGAGCTCCTGTATGTTGAGAATATATATATTTATTTCTTAAATTAGTTTTATTTGTTGCAAGTTTTTTCTTCAGATTATGACTGTGCACAAGAGGATGATATGCGAGGAAAAGAAAGTGCGTGTCCAATTACTGTGTATGACAGGTATAACTTCCATTTATTTAGTATTCAAACTAAAAAGACATTTATTCATTATTATTATTTGTGTCTGTTTTTTTAATTACTAATGTGAAATGATATACGCTTGTTTTTATTCATTTTTAAAAACGATATCGGTGTATGTGGAAACCCTGTTAATGTTCTTTAACTTCGAACTTGATTTGGACTATCGTGATTCCAGTGTCACTGCTGAATATTATGTAGACGAAACGCTCGTCTTTGCAATTCAAATTATAAACCTGGTATCTTGGATACATTCATGACCATTTATATTGTAAATAGTTGTTAAAGGTAATTTGCGGACATAAACAAATACAAGTTCTACATAAAATGAGAATCTATAATATGTTCAATTTGATGTAATTATTTAGCTTCTCTTAATACGCAATGAAGTATATAAATTAGATTAAGTATGAGCCGTCATTGCACATTTCCTTATTCGTTGGTTATAAGCAATAGCATTTACAAACAAATTGATAAGCAGTATACATCCTGACCAGCAATATCCCACTTCAGAATTTCATTAACTGTTGATTTGCAATTGCATCGTACTTGTACATTTCTATTATTGTATAAAAAAAATATATAAATTCAATCGGTTTTGCACAAATAAGAGAGAAAATTTCGGAAATTACCCAAATGCATTAATAATATAATTAGAAGTTGACTGTTTGTCTATTAGACTAAAGACTAACGCTAAATTGAAATTCAAACTGCCTGATATCAAATCATATATAGATGAGACCCTCTTAATAAGACTGTTTTGTCTTTAAAATCCTTTTACGTCAAAGTTCAACGAATTATTTGTTTACATTCACATTTTTTAGGGCTCAAGTAAATATATACATGTGATATAGCGATTAACTTTCTTCGCACAAAAATAAAAATGCAGTATGTGCAGCAAAACCTATTTGATTATTTAGAAAAGATAATTTGGTAATCATAATACGTACGTTAATGATATTGTTTAATAAACTTTAAATTCAACTTGTACTAATTGAAGGTTTGCTTAGTTGCCAATTTGTAATTGTCGAAGAATTTCTTTTCTTTGGGTTATTGTTCACCCAATACAGGATAACTAATTTTTCAGAAATATCAAGAACAGCATCAATAAAGGGGTTTTACAAAGTTTGTCCAAAAGAATGAAGAAACGTTGGTTTAGAATATCCTAGTAAAAACTTTTTCGGCCAAGAATTAAACTGCCATAACGCAAGACAGCGACATAGAAATTCCAATTCACTTAACTAATACCGTATTACATTATTGACATTTATTTTGATTTGCAACAAAACCTGATAACATTTTTGAAATTATTTTATGTTCTTTCTGTTTTTGTTTTTTTTTTTTTTTTTCGTTTGATTATCCACAGACAGTTTCTCCATCAATACATATAATGCATTTGTTAAAAAGTTGTGGAATGGTAAGTTTTCTAAATTTGAAGATTACATGTACCAATTAACCATACGCATTTTCTTTCCATGGTGTTGTCAGTTTGTTTTCGACTTTTGAGTTCGAATATCCCTCTGGTATCTTTCGCCTCTATTGTATACTAGTAGATCTCAAATGTTACCATTGTCTGTCTTTAATATTTATTTGAATTGGACATGACTCCAACCTAGATGGTTTTGACACTTTATAAATTATGAAACACAACAAAAAGAGCGAATTATTGAATATCAATTTGAACAAACAATTGTACATTTCATCGAAATGAATATATTTACTGTTGTATTCCATACCTACAATGGTAATACGAAATATGTGAGATTAACCTTGCTCTGTTGTATTGTAGTCAACAATTGTGTGATGACATGAAATATCATGTTCATCTTTTTGTAAATATACTGTTTATAAAATGCTGAATCATTTTCGAAACACTAAAAGAGAGGCGAAGGATACCAAAGGGACATTTAAACTCATAAGTCGAAAATAAACTGACTTAGGTTTTTCTACCTCCTAGCACAGAGTGCCTTCGCTGTATTTGGCACACTTTTCTGAATTTCCGGTTTCTAACCCTCTATAACTTCGTATTGGAATTGGGCTTCAAACTGTTTTAATTCGAGCGCTACTAACGGGTCTAATAGAGAGTGAGAGTTAAAAGGTGTATTGCGTACCACACTATAAGTCTGGTTTATTTGATAATTGTCGCTCATGTATTTTAAAAGCTTTAGAGGAATAGGAATTCAGTTATTATGATGAAAACACTTTCAGAAAAAGGAAGAATTTTGATACGTTCCTTCCTAAGGACTTTAAAACAAAATAAGTATATTCACTAATCTGTGAATATATAATCGAACTTCGGATGGATACGTAAACAGTTACATAATGTTAATTAGTTTGTTATAGGTTCATTGTTATATGGTATAATCTGCGAATACAATCTAACTTCAGATTGATACGTTAATAGTAACACATGTTAATTAGTTTTTATAGGTTTATTATTATAAGGGGAGAATTAAATCTCACAAACTTCCTTAAAATCCAAAGGTATACAAACACTCCCGACTAACATCAGTAGCCTTTTCACTGGTTACCTTATATTTTAGTTGCTAGTATTTTAGTTGGTTGGTCGATTGATTGTTTGTGTTTAAACCTACTTTCACCAGACCTTGGCAGTATCTAGGTGATCAGTTTATATGCTGGATAAATTGGAGTATCCAGAGAGAGTCACCGACCTTCGGTATGCAAACATGCAATCAAAATAAATTAAAATATGGCTCGTTTGCACATTGACGAAGCTACTTTTTTTTTAGTTCATTAACTTTGGACCTTGAATGAGCCTTTCTCTTCTCGCGATTTTATTTTTCGAATATTAACTGCTTAAATGGCTCATATCTAATCATTTTAGATATTTTTGCAATATTCATATAATATTTCAGCTTGTAGAAAAATGAAATAATTAGTTTATATTCATTTCTATGCTTTCTTTTTTTGATTAGAACTATCTCCAAAGTTGATTGCGTTTGTTGTGACAGTCGTATGTACACTCCTTATAGCAGTTGAAGGTATGTTAATTAAAAAGTAATCTTTTCAAACTATAAGTAAAACAATAAAAGAAACCGTTTCGTGTGAATATGCGTACAATACGTACAAATAATTCATGCAAAATGTAAAATAACAACACCGAACTGCAAGGAAAATTCAGATCAGAAAGTCCCTTATCAAATGGCAAAATCAAAAGCTCAAACACTTCAAACGAATGGAAAACAACTGTCAAAAGGAAAGTTGTGCCCATAGTTAGTATTTTTATATATATATGTATTTTTATTTGCCTTCGGGTTATATATGATCCGTTCATCCTATTTTGACTACTCAAAATTCAAGAGTCTATCCTAAATTGGGGTAAATCATGTGGCCTTTCAATAACCGTTTCGATTCCTAACATCACTGAAGAGACATTAATTGTCCAAATCCGGATATGGTGTACAAAAACCTTTGCACCTTTGTTTGTGGTATACATGTACCATCTTTGCCGCAAGTTTATTGTTTTCTGTTTGGTATTAAATTTATAGTTAAGATCCATTTATTACACCTTGTGATCTGTTTATTTGGCAATCGCCAATGGCAGTCAGCAGGATTTAAGAACATTTGTTGTTCGACCTGTTAGTCAAATGCGT
This sequence comes from Mytilus californianus, assembly GCF_021869535.1. Lineage (NCBI taxonomy): Eukaryota > Metazoa > Mollusca > Bivalvia > Mytilida > Mytilidae > Mytilus > Mytilus californianus. The sequence goes on from NW_026262712.1 coordinate 42,193,814, forward strand.
TTTGTTAAAATATACTTTTTCACTTTTTTGGTCTTTTGGAAAATGTTGTTTGTGCTGTATTTAGACCCCTATAACAAGAAATTTGTTTTGCATGCACACGTATAAAAGTTGCGGTTTTTATCCAACGCAATCATAGGTTTGAATATTTTTTCGTTCGGGCTTGTATATATTTGCCTTCGGGTTTATATGATCCGTTCATCCTATTTTGAATCCTTGAAATTCAAGAGTCTATCCGAAATTGAGGTAAATTGTATGGCTTTTCGAATACCGTTACTATTCCTAACATCACTGAAGAGACATAAATTGTCGAAATCCGGATATGGTGTACAAAAACCTTTGCAACTTTTGTTTGCGGTATACCATCTTTGCCGCAAGTTTATTGTTTTCTGTTTAGTATCAAATTTATAATTAAGATCCATTTATTATATCTGGTGATAAGTTTATTTGGCAATCGCCAATGGCAGTCAATAGGGTTTAAGAACATTTGTTGTTCGACCTGTTAGTCAAATGCGTTTTGTTAAAATATACTTTTTCACTTTTTTGGTCTTTTGGAAAATGTTGTTTTTGCTGTATTTAGACCCCTCGAACAAGAAATTTGTTTTGCATGAACACGTATAAAAATTGTGGTTTTTATCAAACACAATCATTGATTTGAAAGTTGTTTTCAATTTAGACTTGTGCATATATTGTTAAACACATTTTTAATGAATGCATATCAATCAAGGTGTTGAGTAGACCTCAATGAAAAAGCAATACAACGACACTTAAAACACATGATATTAAACATGTTCATCTAGATCATATCACTTTGTTAATGAATTCAGAATGGTCACATCTGTTTTATGTTAATGTGTCCGGCTCAATTCAGATACATTTACATTTTTTTTTTTTGCAGGATTTCTACTACTAATTTGCTATAAAGGAAAAGGTAAGCTAAGTGACAAATTCAGCTGTTCAAATTATTGCATTTTATGTAAATTCAGTCTGGTTCTTGGGTTCTAAAGATTTCACCACGGACACATACTCATTTAAAATGACGGTTCAAAACAATAAACGATGCCTGACTTCTTTCCAAGGAACCCGTATCGAAATGTAAAATATTAGCATGAAGTTTCGCTGAATACAATTTAAGTTTCAAACCTTTTGTGAACTCGAGGAGATGACTCAAAATAAAATTTCAAATTATTATAAAAGAAGTTTGTTTTAATTTCCCAATTCTGTTTCCATACACAAACATTTTTACAAATTTACCGTCGCCCACACTGAAACGGTTATTATAAGTAAAACTTTCTTATAGCAACCTATATGCAAATAAAAACGTGTGTGTATCAATTTAATTATAACATGTATAATGTTATTCTTTTGTAACGATTTCGCATAGGTCGTCGAAATATTTTGAGGGGGAAAAGATCACGGTTTACTGGTTTGTTACTAAACCGACATTTTGAATTCCGAAATTATCTGGTATGTGTTTTTTTCAAAAATAAACAAAACAAGCATATTTTTTTTGCCAGAAAACATTAATTTCATTCTAAGGCGTATGAATGCAAAGTCTAAAACTATCTGGGGTTACCTTTGACCGCGGACGTGTAATTATGACGTAATGCTGTTAAGGCTCCAGCAACGAGAACATAGTTTCTCTATCTTTATCATTTATTACAATTTTTAGCTAGTGATTAATAAAATTGAACGCCTTTATTTTTTTTTCATTAGCATAGAGATAACCGTGTTGTATTATGCTTGGTTTTCGTGAAACTTGATTTTACGGTCGCAAATTTCAGTTAACCTAAGTCCGCTACACGTCTCCAGGAAAAGTTGATTTGCGACAAATAAACCCACGTTTCGTATAGGCCAAGATTAAAAGACAATACAGTTACCTCCTCATTTTTAAAATATCAAAACCGGAAAATGCTTACATTACTTGTCGTATATCCCTTCTCTTTAATACCATAAACAAACATTCTTTTCAATTTAGTTACCAGTAAAAAAGAAACGGCGTTAGTTGTTAATTTGTATTGTATAACTAATCTTCAGACTTCAATATAAAATGTACGACAACGCGTTACCGAACCACAAATAGATAAAACGAGTGCGCAGCACGAGTATAATCCGGATTGGTCTATTTTTTATATGCAAATACGGCGATTTGTTTTTTTTTTTTTTTCATTATATAGAACTAGAATATCAAAACTCATTTATGTGTTACTGACGTTAGTTGAACTAATTTTGTGTATTGCCTATTTCATTGGACTGCGTTGTGTATGAATATTTGTGTATTGCACACAGTGTCAGATCGTCACTTGGAGAAGATTGAGACAGATTTTGCGATAATTGTGAAGCAAGAAGTTGTCTTCAGTGCACCCGGACTATTAGTTGTTGATATGGAAACACTTTATCAATTACTTTTAAGTATCAAGGCGCAAATCTTCTGTTAAAAAATCTCAAGTAAGGGTCAGGTAAAAGGTGGGGAAAGTCTCGGGAGCGAAAATAAACGAGTCATTTCACATGTGAGATTATCGGAAGTTATCATAATTGACAATTTATATAATTACAATCATCTATATAAAAAAAAACATTGTTATCACATTTTTCATGTTATTGTTAGAGCGCAAATTCTGTTGTATTTTTGTATCAAGAAATATATAATTTGAAAATTTAATTAAGGAACAGCCCTTACTAAAAGTATTCAAAAGCTCTATATATCATGTATACATACTTGCGGTAAATCTCATTGATATGTGTACACGGCTTTGAACTCAGAAGAACGCTCAAATATACCTTAAGATAGGATTTGGATAGCAAAATATTTTTTTTAACACAGAAAAAGATCCATTTCCTCCAAATGACGTCTGTTTACACACAGACAACAATGGAATAACTGTTAGATGGTCTAATCCGTCACATACAACAACAGATAAAATATCGCAGTTCAAAATAAAATGGAATGTTAATGACTCAGAAGAGGGGTCTACTCAAAATGTACCAGGTACGGTCAACAAATGTGTAATTCCTGATGTGTTTCCAAGTGCAACATACAAAATTACTGTGACGACATGCATAGGTGAACACTACGAAAATGAACGTGGTGGATTCGCGAGAGAAAGTGCACCAAGCGAGGAAAGTAAAATTACAACTAAAGGTAAGTTTTGATAAGTATGTCTTAGTGCTTCGATGAAATAAAATACTGTATACATGCCAAAGTCATAAAAGTATACTGAAACCAACAAACAGTACGAAGAATAGAAATGTAAGGAAATTAGTAAAAAGACAAAATGAAGAAAAACGAAAATCTTATATCTGTATAAACCAATTATAAGATCAAAAAGTTGTTTGTTATATTCAATATGTACAATAGTTATTGTTTTCATATCATCAAATGGAAAATATTAAATTATGTATTAATATATCAATACGTAGGATATGCAGAGTGTTGGAATATATTTCAGATATTGCTTTATGGTAAAAAATACAAAATAAAACTAGACAGCGACAAACCATGTGTTAGAATACAGTTTTATAATAATCTTCCGTAGAGTTTCTTCTCTATTTTATTATTCTACATTTAAAGAACAAGACTTTATGACTCTGTCTGGAATTTTGAATAAAAAGTTATCAAAAAAAAACTTCACTGCGTTTAATAAAACCCGTATGACGAAAATGATGAGGAATCAGGTGTCGTTAACATTACATACCAGTCCAGCAACCTTTTCTTCGAGTAACACTCAATAAGGGAAACATGCCAATAATATTATTGTAGTAAATAAAGGCAACAGTAGTATACCGCTATTCGAAATTCATAAATCGATTGAGAAAAAAACAAATCCGGGTTACAAACTAAAACTGAGGAAAACACATCAAATATAAGAGGAGAACAACGACACAACAGAAACTCAACACTAAAATGCAACACACACTGAAACAAACTATGAAATGGCCATTTTCCTGACTTGGTACAGGACAGTTTAAGAAAAAAATGGTGGGTTGAACCTGGTTTTATGGCTAGCCAAACCTCCCGCTTTTATGGCAATGTTAAATATAACATTGAAATAACAAGATTACATGAAAGGACTACAATACAAATAAATGGGAGAACATACAGAACAGAGACACACAGAAATAATAGCTATTAAAAGGTACCAGGCTTATAATTTAATACGCCAGACGCGCGTATCGTCTACATAAGACCCATCAGTGACGCTCAGATAAAAAAAGTTCAAAAGCCAAAACAAGTACATAGTTGAAGAGCATTGAGGACCAAAAGTTCCAAAAAGTTGTGCCAAATACGGCTAAGGTTTTATGCCTTTGATAAGAAAATCCTTAGTATTTAGAATAATTCATAATTTTGCAAACAGTAAATTTATAAAAATGACTATATAATAGATATACATGTTAACACCGATGTGGTGACTAACTACAGAATAAAAACGAATACATAAAACAACCTAATTCAGCAAATAAAAAGGCACAGCCGAACAACGTATTATATGTTAGCCGAAGAAATCGACGCACAATGTGACGTCACATTTAAATATCTATTAATTTCCAAAAAATAGGATAGAGTTCAAGATTAGGTTTGTAATACTGATATAACATATATCAATAACAATGAAAATTACAATGGTTATCATTTATTAACATCGTTTAGGGAACTACGATTGCACAACTAAACCGCATATTTTTTATCTTTGTGTAAAAAGCCATAAAAATATAAAATCCACAAACTGACGCCTGTAGTTGAGATTTAAGCCGCTACGCGCAGCAAAACATAGATTGTAGTATGATATATTGAATCTAATCAGTCTAGAATATTTAACTCCCAAACTCCTTTTTATATAGAGGTCAATACTACTTTACAGTATAATTCAAGGTCCCATCTATTATTGGGAACAAATAGTACATTATACCGTATCATAGAAACTTCTACTATGGTGTCAGTACTAATATGATTCGGCTACGAATAAGGTGAAATCCAAATTTAATTTCGGAACATTAATGAATGTTAACAAAAAAGAATTTTAACCAGTCCATGTCGTAAAATGATGTTTGTAGTCATATAAAGAAATTATGATTCTTTCCCGATGAGACAAAGCCATGTGTGCAATAATTTAACAGATTTTGTATTTTGGGATACCAATTAATGTCTTAAAAGAGAGGCGAAAGTTAACAAATGGACATTCAAACTCATAAATCGAAAATAAACTGACAATGCCATGGCTAAAAAAGAAAAAGACCAACAGACAAACAGACAAACAATAGAACACTTAACACAACATAGAAAACTAAAGACTGAGCAACACGAACCCCATCAAAAACTGGGTAATCTCAGGTGCTCCGGATGGGTAAGCAGATCCTGCTCAACATGTGCCACCCGTGTTAAAAGTCTCTCTCCGTGAAAACATAATTTATTTACCGATTTTCATATTTCATTTTAATCTTTACTACTTTTTGGGATAAGAAGGAGAGTCATATATTCATTTTAATACTTAAATTGAATGTTTTCATCAATGCATACCCTGCAATTTTGAAAACCTACAATATATTTCATTTTATATGAATTAAAAATAAAATAGACCATGTAAATTTTTAGGCTACTTTTTTCTATAATTGATAATTTTACCTGTTATCGTTTAGATCCAGAACCACCACGAGATTTAAAAGCTACAGCAGGAATAAGTGGCATTAACCTTACGTGGATTCCGCCGCAGTATCCATCTTTTGCAAAGATTAACAAGTATAAGATTCAAAGAATAAGCAATGCTCAGAAGGATATCATATATTCCTCGGTAGACAAGACTTCTTACTTAATGCACGATGTTTTGCCATCTCAGACGTATTTGTTTACCATTAAAACGTGTTGTGGCACGTTTGAAAATGAATGTGAAAGTAAAAGTAACGCCCCTGTCAAATGTACTGCTATAGGTAAAATATACATCTGTTTAACTCTTTCTGTTGATAATGAGATTATTCAATAGATACTATATCGTTGTGAAAGCAATTTTTTTTTAATTCTTGTATTCAAATTCGTGTTATTTCAAGTTATGTCAACTTTATTTGATAGCGTTGATAATACATCGCTGAAAGATAAGTTTGCAATTGATTTTCTTTCCGGATATGCTATCGATGATTCACTTTTTATGATTTAAATCTCGAGCATTTTATGGTTTAAAACAAGGCTAACGATACCAAGAGGACATTCAAAACTGACAAGGCCAAGGCAAAGAATTAAAAAGAATATAAGACAATACACCACATAGAAAGTAGAAAGACTGAGCAACGAGAAACACAACAACAACCGATGATTAAATCAGGCGCTCCGGAGGGGCTACGTAGCTTAATGTGTGGTGTCCGTTGTGTTGCTTAAAAGTTAAAAGTACTTATAACATTGCTTGCAATGAAGTACCATAATGTCTCAGTAAAATAAAACATATTAATCTCACATGTGAATTGAATCCAATAATATCACCCATCTGACGTCATACAACAATGGCTGTTGTCAAGATATTGTCGATGACGTTGAATATAATAATATTGAGAATGCGTAGAAAAACATACAGTTCCTACAACACTGGTAGTTAACACAAGCGTTACTCACATTCTTGAATAAATTTAATTTGATAAATAATTAATTCATATATTTCATTTACTATAAAGTTGCGGTTGACTTGACAGAAACAAGCAATGATAGGAAAAAGACATTTTTTATCACGGGAAACTGATAAATATTGCTAAAGCATGAACAAAGATATCCACCGAACTTTAAGTAAATTCACATCACTCATGGTCGGATAATATATAATGTGATTTGTCTTTTATTGTTTCTGTAGAACCACTTCCGCCAAACAACTTGAAAGCATCAATTAGCCTCGAAGGCATCTACATTACTTGGTCTGTCCCAGAATATCCAACGATAGATAAAATTCGCCACTTTTTATTAGAAGTCAATGGGGGTAACACAAGAACTATCAATGTAGAGTCAGACAAGACTTTCGTGACTATTTCTGATGTCTTTCCATCCACATCTTATACCATTTGTATGGCAACATGTGTGAGAACTCCAAATGAGATTCAAACAGATAAGGAGCAATCAAGTGGAATCAAAACTAAGAGTGAATATACAGAGATGGTCAAATGTAAAACACAAGGTATTATGCAATTAATGAAACTGTTCTAAAACGCCATGAATAAATATAAAACGACTAATTTTTTTTTTTAAAACTGACTACTACTTGTACGGATTGGTGATAATTAATTTGTTTGCTAGTGTTTGTCAGTATAAATACACTACCACCGGTTTTTTATAACCTTTTTAATCAAAATTCATTATCATAATCATATCATAGACATAGAATATCTTTGATACGGTTTCAAATTACATTTCATGAATTATTTGAAATACTTCAACACCACGGTTGTTCTACCCCCCCAGACATAGATCACCTGATATAGCAAGATTTTGAATAACTTAAATATTTAATTACTCTTCGTTGTCATAAGAAAGACTAGTTTAAGATATTAGTAAAAGAACATCAGTTTAAGGTACATTTTGGCTAAAACATTCCTGCTGAATTAGACTTATCAGCGGGTTTGTAGTTACGTGAGCAATATGACGGGTGCTACAAGTGGAGCAAAACTTGCTAACCCTTCAGGAGCGCTTGAGATGTCTAGTGAAAGTTCTGTTAGGCGGAACACATATACATTGGCAGTGTTTTGTATGTTTTTTTTTTATTTTTCTTTTTGTTCGTTTTTCCTTTTTTGCTATGGCATTATCAGTTTGATTTTACAGATTAATTTGACTATCCCTTTGGTAACTTTCGTCTCTCTTTGGCTAAATAACCATACAGCACAACCGTCGCCTTATTCATTATTTTATTACAAAATGGACTTTATGTGTGAATACCTTTTTTAATGACGGTTGTGCTCCGTCTTGTCTCAACGCATGTGCAAGTAAAAAATTCAGCATGTATTGGTAAAACAATAATGCTTTTAAAGTGATTTTTTTTTTGTCATGTAATGACAGAATCACCAATGAAACTGGTATATTTTTAACAAAAATGTAATGCATTAGTAAAGTACATATATTCAACATTTGCTTTTGTAAATCAGAAACAGTGTGATAAACAAAATGATTTTAGAACCCATAATTTATTTAAGAATAATCAAACCAAACGAAAAACCTGTCGAATTTGTATTTACTCAGCAAACCTGTTCCGTCGACAGGGAAACCTTCTTTAGCTATGCTTCCATCACCCGCAATACTTATCTAAACTTTGGGAAAAAAATAAAGAATTTAAAGGGTACAAATGTCTTCAGCAGCATATTGTCTTTCATATTTGCCGGGTTTTCTGTCGAGGAAAGAATAGTGAGAGGTATCTCGTAAAAAACATGTGACTGAAATTCAGATAATAGGTCTGTTTGATTCAGTGATATGTTTTCTTTTGTGTGTTTCACCTGAAAGTCGGTTAATATTTTTTAAAAAACGTGTAATTTAAGGACATAACATGTGTTTAAGATCGAAATTTATTTTAATCCAAATGAGAGCTGTTTGCACTGGTTTCACAATCATGTGTAGGATATTTAGAACCAACTTGCTACTTTTTTTAAGGTAGATTTCAATAATGTTATGGAATTCCAATATCAAATCAATTGTAAATTATGATTGCCTTGATCAAGACAAAGGATTAAAAAAACAACGACAGTGCATCCTGGGCACTGCAACGTGAATGAAACCATAAAAATAATCACATGATTGAATAAATGTGCATTCTTATAAATCTGACTTTGCTTATTTTCTTGGTAGAACCACTTCCGCCTAAGGATTTGAAAGCATTGACCGACTTCAAAGGCATCCATATATCTTGGTCTGTACCAGAATATCCAACGCTTTCTAAGATTTGCCACTTTATATTGGAAGTCAATGCAGGTAACAAAGAAATTATAAACGTAGAGTCAGACAAGACATCATTCCTAATATCTAAAGTGTTCCCGTCAACATCTTATTCCATTCGCATGTCAACAAGTGTAAGAACTGGGACTGAGATTCAAACAGATGAGAACCAATCAAGTGGAATTAAAACTGAGAGTGAATATACTGATGAAATCCAATGTAAAACACCAGGTATTGTGCAATAAAACATGTGTTGACAAACAACACAAATTGAATATTAATCAATTATTTATTAACAGATAAGCATTATAAATGAAGAGATGTGGTATGATTACCAATAAGACAACTGTCCACTAAAGTTCAAATGAAGTGGATGTAAGCAATTATAGGCAACCGTATGGCCTTCAACAATGAGAAAAACTCATACCGTATAGTCGGCTTTAGAATGCCCTGACATGAAAACGTGATAGTACATATATATATATATATATAGTAGTTGGTATCGTTTTGATATGTATTTAAATTTTCAGGTTTTTTTTTATAGCAGTACATAAAATAAGTACATATGGTATGCCATTTAAACAGCTACCAACAAAAGATCAAAACGTGTAAATAACTACAGGTCAACAAATGAATTTTGACAATAAACACAAACAATCTCTATTAGTTAGCTATAACAAGTACCTGATTTCGAACAATTCAACGAAAAACCTACAGTCTAATTAATGCTGTAACATTAATGCAAAATACAATTATGACAGACAGTATCGAATGACAACATCTGGACAGCAGGCTTTTACAAAAACAATAAGCTTAAAGATCAGTTGCAAAGGGTTTAACTTACCAGATTATTACTAAGCACGAAAACGGAGAACAAAACATTTTACTCAATGTTCCGATCCAAAAGTATGTGGACTCAGAGTGCAAGAACGCATTATTTTATTTTTATCTAAACTGAATTCCTTTTTTTTCGATTATCAATTAGTAGTATTAGCAGCAGTGATAGCAGTTGCGTTCATGTATTTTTTCACATTGGTACAGTAAATCGTCTCCAAATTAGACAGAAGGCAATTTTATTGAAACATCTGTGTTAAATGCTAAATGTATGTCGTCGTGTCAATATGAATAGCTAAACTGAATCCCCACATCACAGTATTAATAGTACCTAGCGTTATGACGGGACTCGTGTGGCTAAATTTAACTTTTTATGTGAAGTGGTTTGATTTACTGTTCCCATATTCCTTTTGTCTTCAGTCATTATCCTGTCCACCATTTTGCGAATTCTGAATTTTCATTGTTCCCTATACTCTTTAGGTTTTTACTACTTGTACTATTTCACAAACATTATTATTAGGTCTTTCCACTTTTCTGTGGAAAGACCTATTGTATTTGTTCTGATTATTATTAGGTCTTTCCACTTTTCTGTGGAAAGACCTATTGTATTTGTTCTGATTATTATTATTATTAGGTCTTTCCACTTTTCTGTGGAAAGACCTATTGTATTTGTTCTGATTATTATTATTATTATTATTATTAGGTCTTTCCACTTTTCTGTGGAAAGACCTATTGTATTTGTTCTGATTATTATTATTATTATTATTATTAGGTCTTTCCACTTTTCGGTGGAAAGACCTATTGTATTTGTTCTGATTATTATTATTATTATTATTTTTTTTTTTTCTTCCGCCAAATTTTGTTCTTGCGATAAATATTTGTTTCGCAATATGTCGCTTAGATATTTGTCATATTGTATCGTATAGTTTATGCGCTTTTAAATTTCACCCTGCTAAGCCGAACAATTATCTTTGTAAGAGTTATCTCCCTATTCACTGTTTATCAAGTGTGTGCATCTCCTTCGTAACAAAAAAAGATATTGACAATATTCTTTTTCTAAATTGTTCGTTACATTCTCAGGAATTTTTGGCTAATTTGGATCGAAGCGATTCGATGAAATTTTATAGGAGTTATCTACCTTTATCAAATAAATTTGTCGTTATGTTTTTGTTACTCATAAACTGTAAGCCGTATAAACCTATAGTCTTTTTATTTGAGGTCCTTGGATCCTAACTTCGAAAATGAGGTCAAGGTCAAAGGTCAAGGTCATGTTCTGAATTTTGTCTTTTGCTTGTTTTTGCATTTTCTCCAATATTTTTAATGTTATTCATTAAAGAGCAAGTGCAAAATGTTTGTTATATTGTGATGAAGATATGATACATTTGGTCTGAGACAATCCAGCGACATCTTATTGGAGTTATTGCCCCTGAAATGTTTTATTTTAAGGTAAATTGATTATTACTTCATATTGGTACATGATAAAGCCATAAGATCTTTTGCAAAATGTTGGGTGACATATGACCTTGAAAAATGTCAACCGGAAGTGACATTGAGTGAACCGGAAGTGGTCATATTTGCACTTATTTCATGTAGAAGTACATAGAAACCATATATTTTTTGAATGGTCATACATTAATCTATCATTTGAGACCGGAAGTGATATTTTATAAACCGGAAGTACCATATTATCTCCATTATTACAGGCATAAGTATATATAAACCATATATTTTTGGAATCAGTGTAAATAAAGCTATCATATGAGACCGAAAGTGACATTTTCTAAACCGGAAGTAGCCAATTATCTCCCTTTTTACAAGCAAAAGTATATATAAACTATATATTTTTGGAATCAGTGTAAATAAAGCTATCATATGATACAGGAAGTGACATTTTCTAAACCGGATGTTGACAATTATCTCCCTTATTTCAGGCAAAAGTCTATAGAAACCATATGTTTATTGAATCAGTATGAAGAAACCTATGATTGGACGCCAATAGTAGCTTTGAGTAAACCAGAATTAGCTTCTCATCAATTATTTTGAAAATTGATGTGGAAAGACCTTCAATTGTTCTTTGAACAATTGGTTTTTAATTATTATTTTTTTTTTTTTTTTTTTCCGCCAACTTTTGAAATTTTTGTTTCGCAATATGTCGCTTAGATATTTCTCATATTGTATCGTATAGTTTATGCGCTTTTAAATTTCACCCTGCTAAGCCGAACAATTATCTTTGTAAGAGTTATCTCCCTATTCACTGTTTATCAAGTGTGTGCATCTCCTTCGTAACAAAAAAAGATATCGACAATATTCTTTTTCTAAATTGTTCGTTACATTCTCAGGAATTTTTGGCTAATTTGGATCGAAGCGATTCGATGAAATTTTATAGGAGTTATCTACCTTTATGAAATAAATTTGTCGTTATGTTTTTGTTACTCATAAACTGTAAGCCGTATAAACCTATAGTCTTTTTATTTAAGGTCCTTGGATCCTAACTTCGAAAATGTGGTCAAGGTCAAAGGTCAAGGTCATGTTCTGAATTTTGTCTTTTGCTTGTTTTTGCATTTTCTCCGATATTTTTAATGTTATATATTAAAGAACAAGTGCAAAATACTTGTAATATTGTGATGAAGATATGATACATTTGGTCTGAGACAATCCAGCGACATCTTATTGGAGTTATTGCCCCTGAAATGTTTTATTTTAAGGTAAATTGATTATTACTTCATATTGGTAAATGATAAAGCCATAAGATCTTTTGCAAAATGTTGGGTTACATATGACCTTGAAAAATGTCAACCGGAAGTGACCTTGAGTGAACCGGAAGTAGTCATTTTATCACTTATTTCATGTAGAAGTACATAGAAACCATATATTTTTTGAATGGTCATACATTAATCTATCATTTGAGACCGGAAGTGATATTTTATAAACCGGAAGTAGCATATTATATCATTTTTTACAGGCAAAAGTATAAATAAACCATATATTTTTGGAATCAGTGTAAATAAAGCTATCATATGAGACCGAAAGTGACATTTTCTAAACCGGAAGTAGCCAATTATCTCCCTTTTTACAGGCAAAAGTATATATAAACCATATATTTTTGGAATCAGTGTAAATAAATCTATCATATGAGACCGGAAGTGACATTTTCTAAACCGGAAGTAGCCAATTATCTCCCTTTTTACAGGCAAAAGTATATATAAACCATATATTTTTGGAATCAGTGTAAATAAAGCTATCATATGAGACCGGAAGTGACATTTTCTAAACCGGATGTTGACAATTATCTCCCTTATTTCAGGCAAAAGTCTATAAAAACCATGTTTATTGAATCAGTATGAAGAAACCTATGATTGGACGCCAATAGTAGCTTTGAGTAAACCAGAATTATCTTCTCATCAATTATTTAGAAAATTTTTGTGGAAAGACCTTCAATTGTTCTTTGAACAATTGGTTTTTTAATTATTATTATTATTATTTTTTTTTTTTTTTTCTGCCAACTTTTGAAATTTTTGTTTCGCAATATGTCGCTTAGATATTTCTCATATTGTATCGTATAGTTTATGCGCTTTTAAATTTCACCCTGCTAAGCCGAACAATTATCTTTGTAAGAGTTATCTCCCTATTCACTGTTGATCAAGTGTGTGCATCTTCTTCGTAACAAAAAAAGATATCGACAAAATTCTTTTTCTAAATTGTTCGTTACATCCTCAGGAATGTTTGGCTAATTTGGATCGAAGCGATTCGATGAAATTTTATAGGAGTTATCTACCTTTATCAAATAAATTTGTCGTTATGTTTTTGTTACTCATAAACTGTAAGCCGTATAAACCTATAGTCTTTTTATTTAAGGTCCTTGGATCCTAACTTCGAAAATGAGGTCAAGGTCAAAGGTCAAGGTCATGTTCTGAATTTTGTCTTTTGCTTGTTTTTGCATTTTCTCCGATATTTTTAATGTTATATATTAAAGAACAAGTGCAAAATGTTTGTTATATTGTGATGAAGATATGATACATTTGGTCTGAGACAATCCAGCGACATCTTATTGGAGTTATTGCCCCTGAAATGTTTTATTTTAAGGTAAATTGATAATTACTTCATATTGGTACATGATAAAGCCATAAGTTCTTTTGCAAAATGTTGGGTGACATATGACCTTGAAAAATGTCAACCGGAAGTGACCTTGAGTGAACCGGAAGTAGTCATTTTTGCACTTATTTCATGTAGAAGTACATAAAAACCATATATTTTTTGAATGTCATACATTTTTCTATCATTTGAGACCGGAAGTGACATTTTATAAACCGGAAGTAGCATATTATATCATTTTTTAAGGGCAATAGTATATATAAACCATATATTTTTGGAATCAGTGTAAATAAAGCTATCATACGAGACCGAAAGTGACATTTTCTAAACCGAAAGTAGCCAATTAACTCCCTTTTTACAGGCAAAAGTATATATAAACCATATATTTTTGGTATCAGTGCAAATAAATCTATCATATGAGACCGGAAGTGACATTTTCTAAACCGGAAGTAGCCAATTATCTCCCTTTTTACAGGCAAAAGTATATATAAACCATATATTTTTGGAATCAGTGTAAATAAAGCTATCATATGAGACCAAAAGTGACATTTTCTAAACCGGAAGTAGCCAATTATCTCCCTTTTTACAGGCAAACGTATATATAAACCATATATTTTTGGAATCAGTGTAAATAAATCTATCATATGAGACCGGAAGTGACATTTTCTAAACCGGAAGTAGCCATTTATCTCCCTTTTTCAGGCAAAAGTATATATAAACCATATATTTTTGGAATCAGTGTAAATAAAGCTATCATATGAGACCGGAAGTGACATTTTCTAAACCGGATGTTGACAATTATCTCCCTTATTTCAGGCAAAAGTTTATAAAAACCATGTTTATTGAATCAGTATGAAGAAACCTATGATTGGACGCCAATAGTAGCTTTGAGTAAACCAGAATTATCTTCTCATCAATTATTGAGAAAATTTATGTGGAAAGACCTTCAATTGTTCTTTGAACAATTGGTTTTTAATTATTATTATTATTATTATTATTATTGTTATTATAATTATTATTATTATTTTTTTTATATTATTATTATAAGTAGTAGTAGTAGTATTAGGAAGTAACGTTGGAGCAACATTTTTAACATGTCTTAAAAAACTTCACTCAGTATTTATAGAGAAGCCCTTTTTATTGTTTGAAACCTATATCGATCACAATGAGTGTTCGGCAATCACAGGATAACATTTTATTACTGTTTTTTTTCTTATAGAACCATTACCTCCAATGGATGTCACAGCTACTCCCAGACCAAATGGAGTAATTGTCTCTTGGACTTGTCCTGACTATCCTGCAATTGACAAAATTCAATGTTATAAATTGGAAATGACCAATCTTAACGATGAAAAGCAAACTAGGGATATCAAACCTAATAAAAATGGCGATGGGAGTATTTTGATGTCAGGTGTATCTTCTCAAACTGAATATTCGTTTACCATTGCAACAGCCTCCAATGGTCCAACAAGTCTTGACGGAATATGCCAATTACCATGTGTTACTGAAAGTATTCCCAGCAAAGTCGTTAAATGTGTAACAAAAGGTATTTTTTTGTTATTTGCAGTTCGTTCAAAGACTGTAAACATTTCGTACGAATGATTTATCTTGAGTAGTAAGAAAGCTTTGATAAATATGAATAAATAAAGGCAACAGTAGTATACCGATGTTTTATAGTCATAAATCGATTAAGCGAAAACAAATCCTGGTTACAAACTAAAACCGAGGGAAACACATCAACTATAAGAGGAAAAAAAAATGGAACAACAGAAACACTGAACTGCAACAAAAACAAACACCAACATACATAGAAACGGACTTTTTGATAACAACTGCCATATTCCTGACTTGGTACAGGACATTTCAAGAAAAACTGGTGGGTTGACTGGTTTTATGGCTAGCCAAACCTCCTACTTATATGGCAATGTTAAAAATACCGCTAAAATGACAACACTACGTGACAAGAATACAGTACAAACAAACACAAGAACACTCAGCACTGAGGACTACATAAACCATGAATTTACGACAGTACAGTACACCACAAACGAAATATAAACTACGCGTCACATGAATGGATCAACACCATAAAAAGTAACGTATTTTTGTGACGTTTATATTATCACAGGTAAATTTCTAAAAATAAAATAAATTGGTTTTATTCATACAAGAATATTAAATTGGGATTGAGTTTGTAATGGTGTTATTTTATGTATTTTTTAACCATGACAACAATATTAAAATGGATTTGTGTTTTTAATGGTGTTATTATTTGTATTTTCTAACCATGTCGTGTTTTTTTCTAAATCAAAACTGTGTATAAACAAAACAATCCTGTGCATATAGTCGCTTTGAACTTAAAATCATATAAATTAAATAGCTAATTTTTTATCTTAACTTTAACAGACATATAGAAAATAAAAATAAAATAACTGTAATATAAGGCAAGATCATGTAAGACCAACCAGTAAACACTGTAAAACAAACAACATAAAACAATGTATCGTTCTTTATAGGGAGTTTTGTGAAGTTTCGGTATCCGGTATAATGACGGTAGATTTTCTTCGTTTTCTTTGATGTTAATACCAAGAGAAAGAAGGACAGATTTGTGATTTTCTAAACTTTCATCCTTTGTTAATGATGTTAAAGAATATGTAGAATTACCAGTTTTGCTGTTTATTCCAAGCACTTTTGTGAGACATTCCAAACAATGGTTTTTACAAACATTTATATTTCGATTAACATGATAACATGATTAAGTAAAAGAACGATACTCCTGACCGTTAGATGACTTTTAGCAAGTTAGATATACATTTTCCCAATTCTTGTTCTAATTGCAAGGTAATAGGGTCTATACGTCTGAATGATTATCGAAATGAATCAAGATTAAGTCCACGTTAATAGACTATTTTTACGATATCCGTATTCGGATCACGTATCAATTTGTTTTTACTACAAACGTTGTTTCTTTGTTTATCAAATAGTGTACTGAAATCTTCTTTGTACAACAAAGGGTACATAATCCTTAACTGATATAATATGTATATACGAATTGTTATATTACAGTTATATGTGAAGAGACAAAAGTAAAGGAAGAGAAAAAGAATTTTCTTCATTTAGAAAAACTTATCCACATGGCAAACACAGCTATAATTCAGAAAATTGAAGAGAAAATATCAGATACAAATCTGGAAATTACTCATTTGGATACTGCAGCACACTTTTTAAATTCATTGTCTATAGATCAAAAGGAGTCCATCTACTGCACGAGAGGTATAATTTATATTATGTTTTAAGAGTGTCCATTAACAAAATCTTCATTACCTGATAATTCACAGGTGACAAACATGCACACGGACAAGGCGAAATAGATTACGGAAACAGATGTTTTGTAAGATCTTGGTCCATTTAGTTCTCTAATTTTGATCTATCAGCTTCATTAATTGTTCATTACAAATTACCACTGCACGAAGTAATGACTACAAATTTATACATTACAGTATAACAGATAAATCTATCTTTGGAATCATACTATATGTATTACTTTGACGACGTATTTTCAAAATATTTTTATCGACTAATCCAGACACGAGATTGGGTAATACTTACCATTTCCTTGCAAATTTTATATGCACAATTCAATAACAATATATATATCATTGTATAGATTAAGGTTTAGCAATCCGTATTTGTTTAATTTACTTTACGACAAAAAGAGATGATTTCAGCTTTTCAATTGTGAACTTTCCATCATGATGTAGCAACATTCCAGCAGCGCCTACATATGGAGTATACATCTCCCAGCTTATACGAAATTCCTGGGCTTGCGTTTCCTATCATGACTTCCTCGATAGGGGGTTGCTGCTCACAAGGTATTAAGCCAAGAGTTCCAGGTGTTGAAGTTGAAGTCATCCCTTCGAAATTTTTACGGACGCTATCACGAGTTGGTTGACCGTTATTGAATATCTGTTTCACAGATGACGACGGATATGTTCCAAGTGTCGTAACCACAATCCCGGCCGTCTTCCTTTTCCCCAAATGTGACCAACCGAATTACAATCATCACCGATTTGTACTTGCATGAGCAACACGACGGGTGCCACATGTACAACAGGAGCTGTTTACCCCTCCGGAGCACCTGAGATCAGCCCCGGATTTCGTGTGGCTCGTTTTGCTCAGTCTTTAGTTTTCTATGTTGTGATTTGTATACTGTTGTTTGTATTTTGGTCTTTTTCTGTTTTTGCCACGGCGTTTACAGTTTGTTTTTGACTTATGAGTTTGAATGTCCCTCTGTAATCTTTCGCCTCTCTTTTACCCTAGAATTTCAGAATTGAAAAAATAATGAATATTCCCAAACACTTTTTTGTAATTAAAATTTGACAATCAATCAACTTTGATTTGAATTTTTACAGATAATTACGTAACCACATCGTCTATGGATTATGATCTTGTTCTACTACTACGTTTTTGGTTAAGTTCAAAAGAACAAGAGGTTCCAACCATGCAGTTTGACAAGATGCCGTCTATAGATGATAAAAGTACACAAGCCGATTTATCTAGAATCTTTTTGACTAGGAAACGTTATCAAAATTATCCACTGAAATCGATTTCAGCAAAAGAATTTGAAGAAGAATTAAAATGTGTTTATATGGTACGTATGCATGAACGATGTTGATAAAAATAACATTATCTTTAGATCTCTTATGTTATATATAATTTGCCATGTGTTGATATTTCCAAGTGCTTTTAAATGAGTACTGTTTGGTTCCAATGATGAAAATCTAAGTGTCCGAGTTACCTCTGCCAAATTTGTGTCGTTAACAGCAAAGTTGATATCTTTTGTAGATATCGGAATATTTCTTCAAATGAAATGGTCGCCTAAACCAAACAACGGGAATGATACCAGTAAACATACAATCTGATTATCTTTCCTCTTGTAATAGTAGAAAATATTTGATTTTTCTATCCTAGTATTCCCCATTCAAAACATGAAGAAAAACTGACAGAATTGGTTCATTTTTATTTCATAAAAAAATTGCCAACGTAGATGCAGATATCTGATTTGATCATACTAAGTAAATTACAACTTAATTCAAACAAAGCATTCGCTGATTTGACATTTTCATTGTGATTGATTTTGGGCAACATATTTGTTACGTTATGAGGGCGGGTATTCAACAAACAATCGGGATTCCTACGGGAATCGTCTGTTCTCCTTGGAGCAGCATCGTCTAACCCATCAGGAGCACCTGTTACCACCTCCGAGTTTTGGTGGGGTGATTGTTGCTCAATCTTTAGTTTACTATATAATTTTTTGTAGACTTATGTTTGTATTTTCTTCTTTTCTATTTGTGCCTGTGTATTGTCATTAATAGTAAGATATGGGCCAAGGTATTTTGCTACATTTGGTGGTATTTAATAGTGTTATCATTGATACAAAATATTTTGTTAGAATACATCTATTTTGTGCAGAAGGTATTTGCTAGATGATCATGTCAATTTTAATATAGTTTTGACATCATAGTGGCAGTATAAATGACATTTGTGCATATTCGTGTAGAGATTTATCTTCAAATAAAAATTTATACAAAATGTGAAAAGCTAAAAGAATGTTGCTATGAAACTGCAGTGTCCAAAAAATGGCTTTTATCATACCTCTTCCTTTTAAATATATTGATATTTCATTAACGAAAATTACTAGTATGTCATAGATCTTAATTGTATGACGTTTTCCAGTATCCAATTTCTTCTAAACTTCACCATGTTTACCTTCTATCAACATATCCTGTATTAATGTTTTGATGCACTTCTATTTAAGGCTGTTCTCAGGCTTTGTGGTAACAAGTTCAACGAAAAATACAATAGAGTTCTTCGTCAACTTTCCAGTCAAGTATCTCGACAGAAGTCAATAGCGAACGATGAAAAAAACGGGAACCAGGATATTTTAGAAGCGATTCTTCAAGATGAAGATAAAAATAGTAATGAACCGTACAGGTGTTCCTGCCAAGGTAAATACAATAATAGTCTTGTATTGTATATAACTATTATGATTTACAGAGCATTGACAGATTCAGTGTTATGTGGTATCTATAACTTACTTTAAGAGTGTCAAAAATTCGTTGGAAGTACTTAATAATAGCATTTTTATATTGGTGATTTCGAATCTGGTCAAAGTTTTGATTTTTCTACCCCATATACCACGTTGCCTCATAATCTCATTACGAAAAAAATTCACACACCTAATTAAATGGGCATTTAAAAAGTCAGAATGCGAATATATATGTTCAAACTCTTTTAGGTCATTTTTTAGAAACACCAAACAAAAGAACTATGTCAATTGGACCTGCTTTGATACGATAACTGCACTTGAACGTTTACTAGATAACATTTTTGTTCGCTATGAAGATTTCGTATATTGTCAAGTTATAGGAATTTCAAAGGGACTAACTGTGCACCACTTATTGCGGACTTGTTTCTGTATTGTTATGAGTTACAATTTTTGACTAAAATCCGCAAAGACCCATCGAAACAACATCTGATACAAAAAATTAATAACACTTTTAGATATTTGGATGATATATCGGCTCTCTATAATGACGACTTCAATATGTACACTAAAGAGATTTACCCTGCTGAACTGACTTTAAATAAAGCTAATACTAACAATGAACACTGTCCTTTCCTGGATCTTGATATCTATATCTTTAACGGGAAGCTTAATACCAAAATTTACGATAAAAGAGATGATTTTTCATTTCCTATTGTTAATTATCCATTTTTAGATAGTGACATTCCTTGTCACCGTCATATGGTGTTTATATATCTCAACTTGTTCAATTCGGTCGTGTGTGTAGCATCGTATTTAATTTTAACGAAAGAAATCTCAGTATGACTGAAAAATTATAACACCAGGGTTTTCGATATCACAAACTAGTCAAAACATTATAACGTTATGTATCATTGTCATTTTGCTTAGTTTTTTCTATTACCTATTCTGACATCGGACTCGACTTCTTTTAAACTGAGTTTTAATGTGCGTATTGCTGTACGTTTTTTTATTCTACATTGGCTAGAGGTATAGGGGGAGGGTTGAGATCTCACAAAATAAGTTTAACTCCGCCGCATTTTTGCGTCTGTCCCAAGTCAGGAGCCTCTGACCTTTGTTAGTCTTGTATGTTTTTTTTTTTTAATTTAAGTTCATTTATATGTTTCGGAGTTTAGTGTGACGTCAATTTTCACTGAACTAGTACACATTTTTGTTTAGGGGCCAGCTGACGCCCGCCTCCGGTGCGGGATTTTCTCGCTGTGTTGAAGACCCATTGGTGGCCATGGGCTGTTTTCTGCTACTGGATCGGGTTGTTGTCTCTTTGACATATTCCCCATTTCCATTTTCAATTTTATACTCACATAAACACACACACACCCATCCATCCATAGGTAATTCTATACATGGTTTAGTGTTCTATGTCGACAATATTTTTTTTAGATATACACAAACTAGAAGTCAGGACCTGGAAAAAGAGTACAGACAATTTCAAAATCAAAGGTGTCATTGGTGGCCTGCAAAAACAGCTTGAAGACTCATCATGTGTGGCACTAGTAGGAACAGAAAACGAGGAAGTAAACGCTTTTTTACATCATATTGCATTAGCGTTTGTAGAGCTAAATGACTTCTATTTTATAACTCCTTGTAAATCCCCTGTTGAAGTTGTACAACACTATAAGTTTGATAGGTATCAATTGTTTGTTTTAGAAGATGCTTGTGGTCGGCCATTTCCTGTACAAGACTCGGTTCAGTATTTTATTGAACATGACAGTAGTTTCAAACAAATGTTACAAGCCGGCAAGACGAAAATCATGATTTCTTTCACCGCAGGTGTCTATTGGAAAACGATTTTTTCGAAAGCTGATTCGTTCTTCAGTAAATATATAAAGGACTTAGCACCCGAATATTCAGGTCAATTTGCACCGCAACAATCCGTCAGAACTGTCGAATTTGAAATTACTTGGAGAGAACAATTGGACGAATGGTTTTTGAATGATAAGTCAAAACATTGTGCATTGTTTTTAACTACAATACATAATGGTTGTATGAGCAGTTTATGTTTTAAACAACATGAAATTCAGCCGGAAACAGATCTAATTCGACCAATTCTAGAGAAATATTCACTTGACTGTGGTCAAGTAAGAGCTAGCTTATTGGATCATTTCGGAAATTATGTTTTAAAAGATGGGGAACAGTACAGAATTTCGAATTCAATGATGTTTCATTTTCTCTGTTGTTACTTTTGTGCACATAAGGATTTGCAGGAGTTGTTCTTGCAGTTGGTTGATGGAAAGGTTTTTTATGGAAAATTGGTGTTGGAATGTACACAAGAAAAATTTGGGGAAGACTTCGTTTCTGTAAATAACACGCAGGAGGAACGTTATTTTAGTCGAATACTTGATGATGTGTCTCGAAAAGATTACAGTGTATTTTATTCCAGACAAATGCAAGTTCCTGCATTTAGACAAAAACTAATTGCTCAGGTTACCAAAATGGGTGGGAATTGGATAATTGGTATGATAAATACAAAAGAGCTACAAGAAATCGCTATCACTGGACAATTTCAGAGATCCCCATTATTGATGGCCTGTAGCCAAGGCTATGAAGAGCTTGTCTCTTTTATGTTGCACCATGTAGATAAAAATATCAAAGATAAAACCGTGTCTGCTCTGTTTAGGATAACAGTTGATCAAGGATACCCATTATCAGTAGTAAGATTGCTGAAAAGAAGTGATGTCAATCTGAATATTGTTTGGGATGATTCATGGACCGCTTTAAATGCTGCTTGTCAACGAGGAAATCAAGATATAGCAAACTTTTTGATTGATGAAGGGTCAACTTTCGATAAAGTTGATGCATTAGGAACTACTCCTTTAATGTTAGCATGTTACACGGGATTATATGAAACAGTGCAATTGATGATTAAAAAAGGGGTAGACATCAACGTGTTAAACAACCGGAAAATGTCCGCTCTTAAATATGCATGTATAAGTGGGCATACAAATATCGTTTCATTGCTTCTAGACAATGATGCTGACTCTAGAACCGTATGCCAAGATGGCAAAACACCACTTGTAATAGCGTTTGAGGAAAAGCATGACCATATTATCACATTACTAAAAAACAAAGGTTCCGATGTCGAAAATACAGATAAATTCGGGAAGACATCTTTAGCCATGGCGTGTACTAATGGGGACAATGATACAGTGAAAAGTCTAATCAAATTAGGAGCGAATATTAATTTCCGTGACAATGAAGGATGGGTGCCGCTTAGTCGAGCGTGTAAGAGAGGAGCAGAAAGCATTGTTAAAGTTCTTTTAATCGAAAAAATCTTAGACCTTAACATTGCAGACAATGACGGGTGGACACCTCTGAAAAAAGCATCTTTGAATGGGCACAGTAAAGTTGTTGAGATCTTGTTGAATACACATAGACTTGAAATTGATAAAGCTGACAATGGTGGATGGACTCCACTTATGTCAAGTTGCCAAAAGGGACATGTAAAGGTTGCAAAACTCCTTATATGTGGAAATGCAGATGTAAATTATAGGAGTAATGACGGAATAACACCACTCATGACTGCAGTTAAGAACGAGCATGTTGCAGTCATTAATTTACTTCTTGAAAATAATGCAAACGTTGATCTCGATGATAATGATGGATGGACACCACTTAGAGTTGCGTGTAACGATAAAAAATATAAAGCTGCTGAACTTCTTCTTCAGAAACGTCCTGATGTCGATAAACCTGATAAAAAAGGTTACACACCCCTTAAAATAGCATGCGAGAACGGACATTATAAGATTTCCTCACTTCTCATCAATGCAGGAGCAAACGTAAACTGGAAAGACACGGACGGATGGACGCCTCTCATAACTGCATGTAAGGAAGGCAATTTAAAGATATGTAAATTACTTATGTCACATGAAGCAGATATTAACATACCAGATTTAAATGGTTGGACACCACTTAAAACTGCGGCAGCGAACGGACACACGGAAATCGTCGAATGCCTTTTGAAGAAAGGAGTCATTTTAGACAATCATGATAACGACGGTTGGACGGAACTCATGTCAGCATGTCAGTTTGGTTACGAAAAAATTGCAAAACTCCTTGTAGAAAACGGCTCATGTGTAAACCACCAGAGTGTGACGAAATTAACCCCATTGATTGCAGCCTGTCAAAATAACAAGAGAAAAGTAATGACGTTTCTTATCAAGAATGAAGCAAATGTCAACGTTTGTGATGTTAACGGATGGACGCCGTTACATTTCACATGTATTAGAGAACACATAAAAGCCTCATAAATTCTGATTTGAAAAGGAGCTAATGTTAATAAAGCTGACAAAAAAGGGTGCACTCCCCTGAAAATTGCATGTACAAATAAAAATCCCAAACTTGCTGAGATCCTAATAAATGCCAAAGCTGATGTTAATTTATTAGATAATGATGGTTGGAGTCCTCTGAAAACAGCATGCAGGGTAGGCGATAAAGACACGGTAGAATTGCTTTTGAATAACAATGCTGACATAAACAAAGAAGACAAAGAAGGATGGACGCCACTGAAAAGTGCTTCTGTCAATGGCCATTATCAAATTGTCAAAAAACTACTAAAGAAAAAAGCAGAGATTAACGAAGTTGATCATGAAGGATGGACATCATTAATGTCAGCATGCAAAGTCGGAAATTTCAAAGTCATCAGTGTTCTATTAGAATACGAGGCAGATGTCAATTGTTATAGTGAATCTACAGGGGACACTCCTTTCATCATAGCATGTACCTATAGTGATGGAGAAATTATTGAACTGTTGCTGGAAAAGGGTGCAGATTGGAAAAAGACAAATAATATTGGACAAACTGCTCTTTTAGTAGCTTGCATGTATGGGAAGACGAAAAATGTCTCGAAGTTACTTGATTATAGAGTAGATACAGATGTCACAGACAAAAATGGTTTAAGTGCGTTAAAGGCTGCATGCCAAGGGCTGTTCATAGAAATTGTTGAATTATTGATAAAAGCTGGAGCCAATATCAATATTGTTGACGGGAACGGCTACACTCCGCTCATAAGCGCTTGCGAAACACAAAACCATCAACTTGTTGAACTGCTTATCCGTTATAAAGCAGATGTAAATAAATCTACTCCAGATGGATGGAACCCTTATCTCATTGCCTTTAAAAACAGTGATGATGAAATTGCAAACAGTCTTGTTAAGAATGGAGCTGACCAAAGTAATGCATCTTTATTAAAAGCGTGCGAATTTGGACATCTTCCTATAATTCAATGTTTACTAGATCATGGTCGCTGTGTTGAATCCAAAGAAATAGGTGTCATGACTCCATTAAAAATGGTGATTGAAAAACGGCATTTTGTTGTTCTGGATTTATTTATAAAAAAAGGAAGAACTTTTGAACTTGACCGTTTCATGTTAAAGGACCTCATTGACGAGTTCGATAAAGAAGGTTTATCCTCTCTGGCTAAAGCCTGTAGAGATGCAAATACGGAAACATTGATATATCTACTCAAGCACGGAGCTGATATATTTCAAGCAGACCAACAGGGTATTTCTCCTTTAATACATGCATGTTTGAACGGAAACGAACAAAATGTTGATCTACTCCTTGCAGAGGTTATCTAAACAAAGCGGACAATAACGGATACACACCTTTAACAGCAGCCGCAAGCCAGGGACATGTGCCATTAATAGAGTTACTTATAACAAACGGGACAGACGTGGACAAATTTGATGGACGTGGTAAATCACCAATTATGTATGCTTGTGAAAAAAGGGATTTACGCACAGTAAAAGCGTTAGTTTCAAACGGAGCCAGTATGACTGTTGATTCTGATAGGACATGTTCTCCTTTTAAATTGGCAAAACAAGGTAAAGCATGGGACATTGTAGATTATTTTATAGAAAAGAGAATTAAATTAAAGCATGAAGATCTAATGAGTATCAGTACTACTGAGTGTGGTGATGAAAAGAGAGGCGAGAATGATGTTTTCGCAATGGCTTGTAAAAACGGATTCAAAGCGTTGGTTGAATTAATCATTGATGAAACACAAGCTGATTTAAATTCTCACGATTGCGAAGGTTTAACCATGTTGATGCATGCCTGTAAGATGAACCAAACGAAAATAGTAGAGGTCATTGTTAAAAAAGGCATTGACATAGATTTACCAACATTGGATGGAAAAACGGCTTTGATGTTTGCATGTGTCGAAGGCTATACAGACATTGCTGAAATCTTATTAAAACACCATGCTAATGTAAATAAGTGTGACAACTCTGGACTAACTTCTCTTATGATGGCTTGTGAAAAGGGTCCACTATCAAGTATAAAGCTATTGCTGAATCATAAGGCTGACATGAACATGAAATCGCCTGTTGGATCATCTGCCTTTGAAATCGCCTGTTACACTGAGCATTATGCAATAGTAGATTACCTTGTTAGTCAAGGATCGTATACACCTTTTGAATATGATATCCGAACATTGCTAAACGGTACACATGCTAATGAGAAAGACCTGATACAAAGGGTCTGTAAGAGTGGCTATGAATCAATATTTAACATATTAATTGAAAGTGAAGATGAAATCGATGCGACTGATGGGAATGGCAATAGTCTGCTTATGCTAGCAAGTCAAGGTGGACACGATGGCATCATCGAGAACTTGCTGAAAAGAGGGGCAAATATATATCACAAAAACCAAGTTGGACAGACTGCCCTCAGAATGGCATGTAATGGGGGTCTTGCGAGATCTGTAAAAATCCTATTAAAGAATAATGCACATCCAAATCTAGCTGATAAGAAAGATAGAACTCCCTTAATGATTGCGAGTCAAGACGGCTGTCTCGATGTGGTGAAAATGCTAGTACAGCATAACGCAGACATCAATTTATGTGATAGGAAAGGCGCATCAGCTCTTATGCTATCGGCAAAACAGGGACAATTTGATACTGCAGAATATTTAATTACCAAAGGTGCAGAGGCCAGTAAGTGTGACAACAAAGGCTTGAATTCCTTGATGGCAGCGTGTCAAAACGGTCATATTGAAATTGTTCGTTTGATTGTCAAAACGAAAATAGATCTAAACTCCAGCGACAGTGACGGATTTACATCTCTTAGATTTGCTTGTGATGGTGGTCATAACGACATTGTCGATTTTCTTATTCAAAATAAAGCAGAAGTAGATAAAGCTGACACAAATTGTTGGACCCCATTGAAATCATCGTGTGAAATGGGAAAAATTTCAACTGTTGCCTTGTTGTTAGAAAGGAAAGCAGAGGTGAATAAACAAGACAACGATGGCTGGACTCCTCTAATGTCTGCTTGTCAACATGGACATGATAATATCGCTGAACTACTCCTAAATTTCAATGCAGATATTGGTATGACAGAAGTGGATGGCTGGACAGCTTTACGAATCGCTTGCAATAATGGACAGGCATCAACAGTGAAGTTTTTAGTGCCAAAGGGGGCAAATGTTAATAAAATTGACAAACGGGGATGGAGTCCACTGAAAGACGCATGTGTCGGTGACCGTAAAAACAGATTGAATTCAATATTAAGTAAGAAATACGAGGAGATAGTTGCATGTTTGATTCAAAATGGTGCCGATGTCAATTTAGTAGATGAAGATGGATCGACATGCTTAATGTCAGCCTGTCAAGGTGGACACACTGATCTTGTCAATCTTCTATTAAGCAAGGTAGATGATATCGACAAAGTGGATAATAAAGGATGGACAGCCTTTATAATGGCATGCTGTAGGGGTTATACAAATGTTGCAGAACTACTTTTGAATCATGGTGCCGATATCAATAAAGCGGACAGTGATGGCTGGACACCTTTGAAAATTGCCTGCCAAGTTGGTCTCAAAGATACAGTTAAAATGTTACTTCGTAACGGAGCAAATGTTAACATTGAAGACAAGGACGGATGGACATCCCTAATGTCTGCCTGTAAATATGGGAATAAGGACATCGTAACGTCACTTTTAGAAACTGGAGTTGTTGAATATTATGCACATGATGGTTTTACAACTCCAATAAAAATTGCAAGAAAATTTGGCCATAGGCGCATAGAAAAATTGCTTGAAAGATCATTGGAAGGCTCAATTAGTGGTGATGAAGACGATGAACAGGGAGATGAGGAAGACGTCGAAGTATCTGGCAAGAAATTTGGACGAATAAATTTTTCCTTCCGGCTACCTTTTTCAAACGACAGTGATGAAGATGATGACGATGACGACAGTCAAGAAGATGATTATGATGACGACAGTGATGAAGATGATGAAGATGACGACAGTGATGAAGATGATGACGATGACGACAGTGATGAAATTATGACGATGAAAGTATAAATTAACCGCCTGGTTTATTAGCGTTGATGTTAGAAAACAATGATGGTTTGAATGAACTTATTTCAGATGATAATCCAGGTTGACCTGTTTCATAGTCGCTTAATAAGTTGAATGAATTAATATCAGAATAATGTTAACAGCAGTTGGTAACATTTCAGTATCGAATAATTAAATAAACAGCTGCCATTCAAAGAATAAAGTTCAATAACTTCTCAATGTCATATCAGAAATTTCATGAAAACTGCTCAAAGCACTTTAAAGATATTGTCCGAAAACTGGAAAATCACACCTTTTTATGAATAAAATCCCATAACTCGGAAACGTAAAATCGAAAATTTATAAAAAATCGGAAGGGAGCTTACGTCAATAGATATAAACAATTCACCAAAAATTCATGAAAACTGCTGAAAGCATTTTTGAGTTATTGTCCGAAAACTGGAAAATCACCCCTGTTTTACTGAATAAAACCCTGTAACGCGGAAACGTAAAATCTAAAATTTATAAAAAACGAAAGGGATTTCATGTCAATATATATAAACAATTCACCAAAGTGTCTTGCAAAATGGTGAAAGTGTTTTTGAGTTATTGTCCGAAAACTGGAAAATCCCCCTTTTTTAATGAATAAAACCCCATAACTAGGAAACGTAAAATCTATAATTTATCAAAAACGAAAGGGAGCTCACATCAAGACATAAAAAATCACCAAAGTTTCATGCAAATTGGTTAAAGAGTTTCTGAGTTATTGTCCGACATGTTGACGACAAACGGACAGACGAACAGACGGACGGACGGAAAGACGAACAGACGGACGGACAACGGTATACCATAATACGTCCCGTAAACGGGCGTAAAAAAAAACTAATGTTTTAATTATTAATTTTACCAAAGGCTGTGTGTTATTTATTTTCGACCTATTTTTTTTTATATACGTTAGATTAAATAAAAAAACGATATATAATATCGTCTGAGAATATCATTATCATACTTGTTTTATATGCTGTTCAAGGAATTAAGAATTACAAATTGTGGTTGACCGTTTTTGACAGTTTTCTTTTTAATGGTGGGACTCGATATTTTATAATAATACCGTCGAGATAGATGTTTATATCATATTTCTTCATTTAACCTAGTACACATAGTAAGTAGGAAACACATCAAGACAAACACGAATTAATTTAGATAGAATAATTTTGTAATACCTTATAATTACATTACATGTATGTTTCACGAGAATCCGTTAGTTTGATGGGCTTACAACAATCGCGCTTCATTAAAAAATTAACCTTCATATTAAAATGAAATGTTACATTCGTGATGACACGTGCTTCCACAAAAAAAGTGCACAGGTAAATAAAATAAAAACTTGATAACACTTTTTTTTATGGTCTTAGCATAAAAATGTAATCATAAGAAAAGAATGCTTCTTTTAGTAATCTGATACATACAAAATGTGCTTCGGTCAACACTTTTATACCCCAATAAAATTACAAAAAACAGCATGCATTTCTTAAATGAATAATCATCGACTTCACGTTGCACGCAGTCTTTTTAATACTTTTTTTTTGTCTTTTGTTTTCGTTATTTTTATCTGCTAGGGAAAAATATGTGTCTTAAATGTAAACATATGAATGTGTTTTGTATATATATATATATATATATATATATATATATATATATATATATATATATGTATACTATTACACCTGTATTTGAATAATATATAAACATAACTTCATTGCCAAGTAAACATCTAACATACAAATATATATTTTAATAGATTAAACCTTGTTTAACTAGTACATAAGATGATTTTAGGATGAATGTGTTTGCAAACATTGTAATCATGACTTTTAAGTAGTATTCCATAAACGATTATCATTCGCATCATGAAAGGTTACAAAATGTATTTTGACAATCAGATGCATTATATGTAGGGAATGGGTAATATTTTTCTTTTACTGCTTTACCAGTACAGATAATAGCCATGTATTTTACAATAGAATCCACTGTGGACCTCATTGTGATTATCTTTTTCAGGATGTATTTTACGATGCATTTTATAACATTTTTATCCTATTTTGTAAGGTCAATATGAAATATAATGCCTGAATTTCAACATACCTCTAAATTCTAAATAAAAATCGAAAACAACACGTACTAAATTCCATGCGTCCGAAGCGCTTTTCTTGATTTACCTTCATCAGGAACGCTCAAAGCCAAATATTTGAAAGCCAAGGATGTATAGGAACCGAAACAGTTGAAGAGTTATATGACCAAAAAGGATAAATACGATATCAACATATTTCAAATGTAGTCTTTTTCAGTAATAAATCGTATTAGATGGATTCTTATGGGACTGGTACGTTAAAAAGCTGTTATGTGGCATACATGTATACTGTAGAATTCAATAATTTTCGTGGATTGAGGAAAAGTGTATTTTCATTTTTTTTTTCCCGATTTCTGCATACAAGAAGATTATTTAATTTTGTTGGTTATTGTAATCCCTGGTTCACCTATACCCTCGAAATCCACAAAAATTAGTACACCGTAAATAATCATGGACCAAACATAGGTAGTTTTTGGTTGATTGAACTAAAGTTAAATCTTATCTAACTAAACATATGTCTATACATATATAAATGTATCAACATTGAAAATTTATAAAGGTCATTGTACATCAAATCATACAACCGATCCTTATAATTTTGTTTGAAACCCGACGGGTACGATCGTGCACTATTGTTCTCATATTGCACAATGGAGGAATGTTTTCATTTTTTTATTCATTTTTTGTTTTACGTTTTGAATGAGAAAAGCTGTAACATGTTTTGTTTTAACGCATATTGTCAAAATCTGTCATTACAATTAAAATGTTTAATTTCATTTTCATTTATATTATACTACTTTGAACAGAATGTTTATTTAGTTCATGTTGTCATATAATATGACAATTACACTGATAATACTAAAGAACAATTACCTATAGATAGAATGTGCAATTTTTAAGACAAAATTGAAACAGGGATAAATTTACGAGGTACTCTTTGATTACAATGATACGTTATGGACCGTCCTTCTATGTTCTATTCCATGCAGATGATGTCATTGTATTTTCAGATTCCGCTATGACATGGTATTCCTCTGTTAAATTTATTTTAGAAAAGCTTGAATTTAAAGAAACATATTGTATTGATTATTCAATTAATAGATTAAAACAATTTATTATGAAAAAGTTAAAGACATTGTTTTTGAAAGCATGGTACAATGATAAAGCTAATGTTACTGGAAAGCTGGATACATATTTTTCTCATAAAACTAATTTCAAAATGGAAAAATATCTTGATATTCAAAGTTTTCAATTAAGACAAATATTATGTAAATTTCGCATAAGTGCCCACCAATTGCGAGTGGAAAGAGAGCGACATTAAAAAAAAAACTATAGATAGGTCACAGAGGACTTGTAATTTTTGTTCTCATAATGATATTGAAGATGAGTTTCATTTTTTAATAAACTGTCCATTATATAATAACTTTCGGGAATTATTGTTTGCACAAGCTCATGAGCACTGTCAAAAGTTTAATAACATAGACTGCAAATCAAAATTTTTATGATCACTGAAGATAAATATATACTTGAAAAATTAAGTAATTTTCTTATCCAGAGTTTTGAATTGAGATCCAAAAAATCTGTAAATGGCTAAATCTCTTTTAGTTTATCTATATATGTAACACTCCCAAACGTGTCCTTCCCCCCAAACGTGTCCGATTCCCCCAAACGTGTCTATTCTCCCCAAACGTGTCCGTAATATTCAATATTCCCCAAACGTGTCCGATTTCATAACCCCCAAACGTGTCCAATAATTGTTATTCGCCGAAACGTGTCCACTATTTAACGCCAGAACGTCTCGCGTCTTTTAGCGCTAATACATGTATGTCCTGAATGAAATCAATAACGCGTTTACGGCAATTCTATGATGGGGGGAAACAGTTGATGAGGTAGTAATTTATTAGCATTAGTCTGTTCAATGTCGGTTGTTAAAGATTATCATAATTGCAAATTTAATATGTAACATATGAATTAACTTTTGACTGAATTTGCTTATTGTCCAGTTGCAAGTTTTTCATGCTCATTTAGAGCGAACATACAAATAAATCTAGTGCAGTTGAATTTTAAAATCGTTTACTATGTAAATTATGTGTTACTAATAAACTCCGATGATGCCTTTTATATTAATCCGACGGCGGGCTTTCAGCAGAATTGACTTCCCTTTTTTTCAACAGATCTGATATTTTAAAAGCTCTTCAAATCATAAACTGGTTTTCAGGTTTTTTAATAAATTTTAGGTTTCGAGCATCGACACACGAACAAGAGAAATAACGTCCAGTGCCAAATATTTCATGCATTATTTTAACGACATCATGTTAACAATAAATACTGTATATAGGTTCTATTATCATACCGGGAATTTAGGATTGGGTCTAAATTTTGACGGTTATTCGGGATTAACACTAATTGGGTTTTTAATCTAAAAAAGGTTATGCCGGTTTAAAAAAGACCTAAAGTAATTTATTTCTAGTTTTTAATGAAATAGTAAAATGAGTAGACGTTAATGAAAAAACAATAACCAAATAACCTACGTATTTATAATATGGACACGAATGATAGTTCCAGTAAAAGAAAAAAAAAATTAAGCTTGATATGGGCACGGTTGGGGGAATGGACACATTTGGGCGTTTAGACAAATGACACGCTTTGCCACCCTTTTACATTTAGACATGTTTTGCAGTTCAGTGACGTCATGTGGACACGTTTGGGGGAATCGGACACGTTTGGGGGGAAGGACACGTTTCTGAGTGTTACATATATATTTTAAATTTTTGAATTTTTTAAATAAAATACACATTACTCTATCTATGTGAATGCATATTTCATAGATATAAGAAGATGTGGTATGAGTGCCAATGAGACAACTCTCCATCCAAGTCAAAATTTATAAAAGTAAACCATTATAGGTCACAGTACGGTCTTCAACACGGAGCCTTGGCTCACACCGAACAGTAAGCTATAAAGGGCCCCAAAAAAATACTAGTGTAAAACCATTCAAACGGGAAAACCAACGGTCTAATCTATATAAAAAACGAGAAACGAGAAACACTTATGAACCACATCAACAAACGACAACTACTGAACATCAGATTCCTGACTTAGGACAGGTGCAAACAAATGCAGCGGGTTTAAACGTTTTAATGGTACCAAACCTTCACCTTTTTTCTGAAACAATAGTGTAACATCACAACATAGAAAGACACACTATGAAATATCAACTGAAATAGCTTAACTCAATCAAAGGACATATTAACACCATTGAACATACACTGAACAAATTCATGTATATATATGTTAATGTCTAACATATGAGTTAAACTGCAGTCAAATTTGTAAAGGTGCTTATCCAATTCTTTCAATTTAAATATTATATACATAAATATTTAGTAATTGTTTGCTGCGTGTACATGGGAAAAAATACCCTTATATTTAATCAGTTGGGGCATCTTTTTTATCCGACTCTAAACACCATATCTTCAAAAATTATTAGATACTGTTCAAAGGGGAATAGTCCTTACATATTTATTGATTGTCTCCCATATTAACTTTCTCTTTCGTGTGCATGCAATAACTATTCAGTGTTCTATTGTGTTGTATTTTATTTTATTATTATTTCATTGTCATAACAAAAATCATTGTAATCATTGTATGAAATTTAAAACCCGCAAGGGTCCATAATTGGATTAATAAAGTATTTCTTTTTCTATTTCTATTTTCTATACTCCGTATGTAGGCGCATACACAGTTATTCAACATTCACAGTTAGTCCTCCTTCAAAAAGGATAGATGATATATACATATGTTGGCTTAAGATTTTGCTTTTCACAAGGGCAAAAAATCCCCAAATGATTTATAGTGTAAGAATATGCATGGACCAACATTGCCAGATTTCACATACCAGTATAATTATTGAATATAATCAAAGGATCCGCTCTAGAACAATCCTTTTGCACTGTTCTCTAATCTGTCTAGCATCGTCTACGTGTGGTATTGCGTAATATTCAATATTTACTATTGATATAATATAAGAAGAGGTGGTATGACTGCCATGAGACAATGGTCCGCCAGAGACCAAAGGACGTAGATGTTAGCAATTGTAGGTCACCGTACGGCCTTCAACAAAAAACAAAACCCATAAAGCATAGCAAGGTATGCAGGCCCCGACATGGCAAATTGATGCCAAATTTAGTGCGAAATAACGTACTTCTCAATCCTTGACATCAGTTCGAAAAGCGAAATTTATTTTCATGTCTGATAATGATAATAAAATAAAATTATTTATTTCACACTTAGTGGGGGCCAGACTATTTATTTACAAAGTCTACCAGGCCCCCAGCTCAGAATCAACTGGTTGTCCCCTTAATACAACTACATACAAATTTGGAAAGTCAAGACAGACACATACTAAATGAATTGATTGATATATGATTGTTTGCTTTACGTCTAGTGTCAAATTGTTCATGCATGTTCAAGACGAGAACAAATTGACACTAAAATAATAGGTCGGTAATACAATAGGGGTTCGAAGGGATAAAGGGTGGTGCCAATGGAAAACAAGAGGGTATAAGGGATAGGGACAGATGTTGGCCTTACAACAGACTACCAACGGAGCCCTTAAAAAGTTTTTGCCAGGGTTCTTAACGTGCACAGGTCGTGGTACTCCCCTACAAGAGACATCGAGGTGAACGTCCACAATATGACTGGACTTGGCTGCGAATTTATACATCCCGCATAACCAAACGAATGCCTGACTTAAACAAGAGTTGCATTGCCGGTCGGTAGAAGACCAAAGTGACCATATTTATATACCTCATAACATGCCAGCTACAGACCCCTAAAAGAGTTGTCAGGGTTCTAAACGTGCAGAGGTCGTGGCACTCACTCTACACGAGACATCTAGTTAACGTCCACAATATGATCGTACGTGGCTGTGAATTTATACATCCCGCACAGACAAACAAGGGTTTTACTGCCGGTCGGAAGAAGACCAAAGTGAACCATATTTCCATACCCCTTGGGGTGTCTGTATTGTACGGAAAAGATTAAAAGAATAGTTTATACAGAATCATTAAGATGTGCACAGACGTATAGGGCCTACCTATTTAAGAAACTTGTATTGTATATTCAGAAAATTTGTGTTTAATTATTGCAAAATTTCCAATGAGATAGTTTTCGGAAAAATCAAAAACAAAAACAAGCTAGCATTTTGAATTTTGGATGATTTTTTTTTTTTTTTTTTGTATGTAACATTTCTTAAAATCGAAATAATTCATCTCGCGTTTTTATCTTCTGTCAACATTCGCAATTATAAGAGAATGCACAAATTTCTAAATATACAGTATTTGGCATGTATCATACGCATCGCAATTTTAGACACTACAAAAGAGTTTCAATACACTTTTGCCTTACATGGACGTATCTTTCAGTCAACCAAATTATCTATTCTCAAAGTGATTCCTATAAATTGAATTGGTGCACAGTTTAGTACACTATACTAAAGCATGTGTTGTTTGGTCTATGTTTCATTGCTCTCATTTTGTCTGTATACTAACCATTAGCGATGAGAAACATTTGTTTCGTTCAACTCTGAAACAAATTCCAAATATGAATTTAAACATTCTGCATTCCCCAATGAAATTTTATCCTCGTGAGTTTCACTTGTAACGTCCTTGGTACTAGTTTTAGGGTCAATAACGAGATTGTTATTTTGGTTCATTTTGTTGACATCGATAGTTTCGTATAAAGCTTCGCCTCTAATGTGTACGTCTGGTGGATCAATATTAACTATTCGATATGTCCTGGATTTTTGATGATTCCCAGATACTTTTCTCCATTTATAGTAAGCTAATACAATTACAAGTACGAAACAACCAACTGCTGCTGATGTATATGCTAATATATATTTTATCGACAATTCTGAAAATTAAAATAAATCCAAAAAATTATTGCTGTTATCAGATTATTGAGTATGTGTTTACACAATAAAAATGAAAAAAAAAATCATTGTTTTTGTGATAGATATATCGACTGATTTGAAAAAGCGTTAAACTACATAATTTGGACAAAATATGAAAATAAGGAGATGTGGTATGATTGCCAATGAGACAACTATCCACCAAAGTTCAAATGAAGTGGATGTAAGCAATTATGGGCAACCGTACGACATTCAATGAGAAAAAAAACCATACCGTATAGTCGGCCATAGAGGGCCCCGACATGAAAAATACGAAACAATTCAATCAGAAAACTAACGGCTTAATTTATAATAAATCAACTTACGAAAAACAAATATGACAGACATGAACCAAAGACAACCACAGAACTACAGGCTTCTGATTTGGGACAGGCATATAAAGAATGTTGCGGGCTAAACATTTTTGAAGGCGCCAACCCTCCCCTATTATCTGGGACGGCACCACAAATCGGTTATATAAAGGTGTACGAAGAGAAAAGGCTAATTACGATACCAATGTCGCAATCAAGCCCCATAAGTCAAGATAATTTTTAACAAGAAAAAACGACAAAAGACAAACAACCATTCACAAAACACTATAGTAACACAAAAAACTACTGTGACACAGAAAACTAAAGATTTAGCACAAGAACATCACCAAAAATCGAGATGATCACAAGTACTGCGGAAGAGTCAGTAGTTTCTTCGTTCGTGTTACTTTTGTTAAAATATATATTGACACGTGGTATCCAGTGATTTGACATTTTACAATAGCGGATTTATTAAATGTCTTGTCTAACACTTGACATCAACAAATTCAAAGAACCAACCGTACTTATAAATTCTCTAGTCCTAACGCGTGTAACTTAGGGCACAGAAGGATGTCTTCTTCTTCTTCTTCTTCCATATACTGCCCACATTCAACATGATGAATATTCTGGCAAGTTGCGCATGATTAAAAACAGGTTAAAAACAGGATAAAAACAAATTGTTCTGTTGATTTAGTTTGTGGTTTTGGTGACTTGAGACTTGAATATCTCAAGAGACTTTGCTGTGGCGGTATCTGGTGGCAGTTTGTTCCAATCCTTGACGGTGTTTATGAAGAAGGACCATTTCCTACAGTCTTTGGTGGCTGGCTGTAATAGGTAAGTATGTTGTCCTGTCCGGTTTGAGCTTCTTGTTGGTTTTTGTAGATATTTATTCTTGTCTATGGCTACAAGGTCGTTTGTTATTTTGTAACACATGATGAGTCGTGCTTCTTTTCGTCTTGTTTGTAAGCTTTTCCATCCTAATTCATTTATCATGTTGCTGACACTTGATCTATTTCTATGTCTGCTGGTTACATATCGTGCAGCTCTTCTTTGTACCTTTTCAATTTTATCTATGTGGTTTTGCTGGTACGGGTCCCATACTGTCGTGGCGTATTCCATTTGCGGTCTTACTAATATTTTATAGGCATGCTCTTTGATGGATTTTGAGCTAATGTGGAGGTTTCGATGTAGGAAACCAAGGCTTCGGCTGGCTTTTCCTGTGATGTTGTTTATATGTTCTCCCCAATCTAGATCATTTGCAATGGTGCAGCCTAGGTATTTAGTTGATGTTTCATGCACCAGAGTATGGCCGTGGAGTTTATAGTCCCACTTGGTTGGCTTTTTCTTTTTTGTAACAGTGAGGACACTACATTTTTCAGGATGGAACTCCATTTTCCAGAGTTCTTCCCATTTTGCCAGTTTGTCCAGGTCTTCTTGGAGTTTATGGCAGTCGCTGTCTGATGAAATTGTCAAATAGACCACAGTATCGTCCGCAAACAGTCTCACTGTGGAGTGTAAGCCTTCTGGTAGGTCGTTGATGTAGAACAGAAAAAGACTGGGTCCTAATACTGATCCTTGCGGTACTCCGGATTCTACTTTTACTTTGTCAGATGTTTCGCCTTCAACAACTACTACCTGGGTTCTATTGGTGAGAAATTCCTTTATCCATTTGTTTGTTTTACTTCGGATGCCATAATGGTGTAATTTATGGAGGAGTAAGCTGTGGGACACCTTATCAAAAGCTTTTGAAAAGTCAAGTATTAGCAGATCTGATTGTTTTCCGTTTTCCAGGTTTTTTGTGATGTCATCGATACATTCAAGGAGTTGTGTTTCGCATGATCTTTTACTTCTGAAGCCGTGTTGTAATGGGTATAGTATGTTATTTACCTCTGCATGTTTCATGATGTTACTGGTGACTATGTGTTCTATTATTTTGCAGCAAATACATGTTAGGGATATTGGCCTATAGTTAGCTGCTATGTATTTCTGGCCTTTCTTATATGCCGGAGTGACATTTGCAGTTCGCCAGTCATCGGGTATCTTTCCTTCCTCCATTGAAAAATTGTATATGATGGTTAAGATTGGAGCAATTTCACTGGCTAGTTCTTTCAGAATCATTGGCTTGATGTTGTCTGGTCCAGCAGCCTTGTGTGGTTTTAGATTTTTCAGCTGTTTTTCCACTCCATTAATTGTGATGATTATTTGTTCGCTGTCTGGATAATTTTCTGGTAGATCTGACATGAGTTTTTTCTTTTCAAAATCTCGTTTACTGATTGGACATGCAGCAGAGAAGACTGATTGAAATTGATCATTTGCTTTATTTATTGGGTCAGTTTCTAATTTCCCATTTCTTCTAAGTGGTGCTACTCCATTTTTATCACTTTTCTTGTGTTTGATATAGGTCCAGAATCCTTTTGTTGGTGAACGGATGTCCTCGTTATCTTCTGGAGTTATTATGTCTTCTATATACTTCCAATAGGCTTGTCTTGATTTTCTTTGGATGGTTTGTTTCAGTTGTTTAAATCTTTTAACATCAGTAGTATGGTTTGATTTCTTTTTCTTTTTATAAGCTCGGTCTCTTCGTCTCATAAGTTTTTTGATTTCCTGGGTTATCCATGGGATGTGTTGTGTGTTGAAAATAAACTCATCATAGATATCAGGATTGAAATTTTGTATTTACGCCAGACGCGCGTTTCGTCTACAAAAGACTCACCAGTGACGCTCGAATCAAAAAAGGTTAAAAAGGCCAAATAAAGTACGAAGTTGAAGAGCATTGAGGACCAAAAATTCCTAAAAGTTTTGTCAAATACAGCTAAGGTAATCTATTCCTGAGGTAGAAAAGCCTTAGTATTTCAAAAGTTGAAAGTTAGTCAAACAAGTTCACAACAATTATTGGTGATATTTATTAAATTATCTTAATACCTGAATGGTCTTTCTCTTTTGACATGTTGGACAGAACATAGATTTGTTCAACGCTTGTTGTCACAGGTTGCGCCGACGCTGTATTTATGTCCCCTACAAACATTATGTTTAACATTTAGAAAACAAGAATACGTGGCTATTGGACATCGTTCTCAGTTCACATTATCACATTTCAAGTTCATGCAACCATGAAATCTGGGTCATAATCCTCATTTGGTCCGCATATATTACGAAACATTGACTTCATAATGAACAGGTGTACTAAGTTTCAAGTTAACGCACATACCTGAAATGCCCCTCTAATCGTAGCTAACATGAATAAATTAATAAGTTAAATGCGTTTGTTCTATTGAATCTTACGATAATTTACAAATATATGACTAAGGCTAATCTTAAAATGATTCAAACGAAGTTCTCAAAAATCATAAGTTTTATTTCAAGTTACAAAATTATGCAAACTATGCACAATAAGTAATAAGATCAGTTTTTCTACAAATGAAATTTTAATAACCGTAATTTACCTGTGCTATTGATATATTCTATAGACAGCGTGTGATTTTCTCTATTGTACTGTACGGGGTCAGAAGTTAATATACCAGGTAGCTTATCTGGAATACATAAAAAAAAATAATAAAATATTCCAAGCAGCTTGATAACGGCGGAGATCTATAGTGCACAATCTGATTAAGATACGGATCCTGTGTCCGAGCTTCATTTACTTGTGAGAAAATCATCGTGGACACAGGATTTGTATTTTAATCAGATTGTTTAGTATGGGTTTGGTTATTATATGATTTTTTTTAATGTATGATGTCATTTTTTTATAAGGGAATCCGAAAAGTAATAGCAGAAGGTTCACGTGTTCATTTTATTTTGGGTGGTTGTTTTGGGGGGTCTTACGGGGGGCGGTTCTTATCCAATTATTTCAATTTTTACTTACTTTAGATCTCTTTATTTATTTATCAATCTTGGTCCCTTGTCTTTATGTGGGGTTTTTGTGTTATTTTTTTCGTTAGGTTGCTGAATTATGTACTGACATCTAGTATATTTTTATTCGTCATGATTTCAACTTTAAGATAAGAAAGTTTTCAGCGCAAGAGGAAACGAAACAAAAGTGATAAGTGTTTTTTTTTTTGTAATCTGCCTTCAGAGTCTATGAATAAAGATATAAAAAATACGTAACATAATTTGTATTCAATTATCCAACTATCTGTTTTGTTAGTAAAATTAGATAAATCGGTTATAAGACTGTTCAAAACAAAATAATAATACCGATTTGTAATTGAGTTTCAGATATTTTTACATTGTGTTTGAAAATTTTCAAAAACAATATAATATCATTAATCT
The DNA here is from genome assembly GCF_021869535.1 of Mytilus californianus. Lineage (NCBI taxonomy): Eukaryota > Metazoa > Mollusca > Bivalvia > Mytilida > Mytilidae > Mytilus > Mytilus californianus. The sequence continues at coordinate 42,234,675 of NW_026262712.1, forward strand.
GTCGATAGTTATTTTATGTGTGTTTAATTTGATAGGTTTTTCACATATATCCTATCTTAATTTCCTAGTGTATCATTAATTTCGCTGAAAACTATTCCTGGTTTTCTGCTATGCTCTGGAAAATGTTTGTATGTACAAATTTGGGATTTTGTCTTTTGCTCTGTCACTTGTTGCATCGTAAGGTGTTGGATTTTCATTTTTTGAAACTAAATGTACATATACCTTTGCTATAAAATAAAAACGTAAGAATTTAATTACCTTCAGTTGATATATTCTTTTCGGTTCTATTTTGATTAATGGTATCGTCACTGCTTTCATCTTCCAATTCTGCATGAAAAAGGAGGAAAATATGCAGATGCATGATTTTTTTCATTAGCTGTTATTGGCTTTGAACTAGCTGTCAGTATCTGCGAGTACTCTCAGATCAGTACTTAGTGTCTTTTTGTTGTGGGGATGTATAAGTACCCGTCCACGTCCACTCTGTGTTTTTGTTAGATGTATTTCTATTTGTATCCATCTGATGAGTTAAGCCTTTTTCAACTGATTTTTATAGTTTGTTCTTATGTTGTACTATTACACCACTGTCCCAGGTTAGGGGAGGGTTGGCGCCTTCAAACGAGTTTGACCCCGCCACATTCTGTATGTGCCTGTCCCAAGTCAGGAGCCTGTAATTCAGTGGTTGTCGTTTGTTGCTGTGTGACATATTTGTTTTTCGTTCATTATTTTGTACATAAATTAGGCCGCTAGTTTTCTCGTTTGAATTGTTTTACATTAGTCATTTCGGGGCCTTTTTATAACTGAATATGCGATATGGGCTTTGCTCATTGTTGAAGGCCGTATGACGACATATAGTTGTTAATTTCTGTGTCATTTGGTCTCTTGTGGAGAGTTGTCTCATTGCCAATCATACCACATCTTCTTATCTTTATATATACATATATGAGAGTATGGATGGGGGTCCTTCATTTCTGTATTCTTTAATTTTTTCGCTCATTATTCTTTTTCTTTAAAAATAATGGCTATTCTGTAATTACTTGATAACTGTATACTGGACATTGTTCTTTTCTGTAGTCAGTATATTTTACCCATTTTTTTTTAATTTTTGCAGTATTCTTTATATTTTAGCACCCCATTAGTATCTATTCTTTATTTTTTTTGCTCATTTTTCTCTATATTCTTTATTATTTTCTCCCATTATTCTCTATTCTGTAAACCCCATCCACACCATCATATATTCTACACTTTCTTCTGTCATATACGTACTATCTATTATCGATTATACAGTTTACTCGTTTCTATGAATTTATTTTAAAAAGCCTGGACATAAGATTTGAGCTATTTTTTTTTTCTTTCTGTATTGAATCGCTGCATTAAAGAGCAATGGTGAAAACATATATTTACTCATTAACTGTCCTTTAGTATTTCATACATATGTAGGTATGCTTGAGACCAAAACCACAAAAAAAAACAAGCGTATCGTTCAAGCTATCATTGTTTGTGAACAAAAAATGTTATTTAGGAATTTTGCTTTCCATTTTTAATGTTTACTAAAGAAAACGGCTTATTTGTGTAACGGATTGGAAAACATTTAAGGTAAAAGGAGTACAACCGAAACATGACGTCATATTTCAAAAAAAAGTCTTATTGTTATTTAAACGGTAAACTAGCTGAGACATCACGAAATATTTACCGACAAAAATGTCCAACTCTATTTCTTCATCAATCACGCATCCCACAACTGGGTCACATCTGGAAAATAAATTGTAAATCAACTTTGAGAAAAGTTGGTATTTACATATACAGTACTAGATCAGTATTTGCTGTACTGTCTATGGTGTTGCAGTATTAAATCTACTCCAATGTTCAGTCGTCGATATTAGAGTGTTAGACGGCATGAATTCACAACAAGGAGTTAAGTATTTTGAGCTTCATATTTATGATGACTTTTACTTGACAAGCAAGCTATAGTGTATTGAAATAGATTACACAATATTTTGATGACCTTCTCGATTGTAAAAGCCCTTTACTTTTAAACAACGATCTATTTATAATAACTCACTCTATATTTCATTATTATTGATATTAAATGTTTTCTAACAACTACGTGTGCGCATGTACATACATATCAATGTCCGAATTAAACGTTTAAAGAGGGGAAAATGTTCAGGAAATTTTCTTTGCGGTTTTTTTTAATGAAATCATACATAATTTAATTTAAAGGTACATCTGTTTACGATTATGAATATCAAAATAGTAAGACGTTATAAAAGATTATTTTTCTAACAAAACTTCCTTTAGATTATTTCCTTCTTTTGTAAAATTTTGAAACAGTTAATATATATCGTCATTTGAATCTTAAAATGATGTATTTCCCATTTTGTAATAGCGGTTAAAATAGAACTTAAATTTTAAAAGCGCAATATTATTAATATTTGACTTCGCCATAAAAACTTAAATAAAAATCGAATTCCCGTACATGAAGAGTAACTCTTTGTTCTCTATGGGTTTTTTTAATTGACAATTAAACAACTAAGATAAATAAAGCATCTCCTTCTCTTGAGATATCACACTTCCCTACAAACAATGCTGTTTTAGAAATGTATCCCTATATTTCTATTGAAGACAGATTATGACTTTTTTAACTATGTAATATCCCCATGGCCAGTCAAACGATGTAAACAATTTAAGCATAGTATTTCCATAATTTTGAAAACAATTATTTACAGCAAAAATGCATTAAAAACTAATGGAGATACAACACTATAAGAATATTTTCTCTGTACTAACTAGATGAATAAGCTATTATAATCCAATGGGGATATGGAGATATAACAGTATAGTTCTGACAAAAACTCGTAGAATGTAGAAATCTCGTATTATATAGTTGTATAGGGAGATAGACCATTGCATTTGGATATCAAATATATATAGCTATCTCCAATGTTATCAAAAGTGGACATATAACACTGTAAGATTCACAAGACGAAATGTGTCTTATCAATAAGTTTCATTCATTCATATAACAAGTTTAGCGTATCTAAAATGCAAATTATAATTAATGTATAAGTTGTCAGTGATTTTATTGCTGAATATAAAAAAATATATGCAAGATACGAAAATCTTTCCACTCTGCGTTAAATTTGTTACATATTTTACTATCTGATAAAAATCATAAAAGGAATGAAGGTATTGAGATGCAAACAAAATAACTGACCTTTGACTTGGTGAACAGTTGCAACCATAACTGCATTTAGGGCCATATCGGTTACTTCGGCAAGGCTCGCAAGGTTTACCGTGTCCCGTCGACATGTAACCGGCTGTGCATTCTAGAATACAATAATGTTAAGATTGAATCAATATAGTTATAGTTATAGATATATATATATATGAAACAAAAACAAAATTTTAAACCCCCCTCCCCCCCCTTTCCCCACCAATATAAATAGTAAATAATAAATTACTAAATTATCATTAATAATTATAAAAATACTATACCATTAAACAGAATGAAGGGGAGGAAGTGGCTCCATCCGATCAGGTGTTATTTTTTCTCGTAACTACATGAATACCTGTGTTTTGTACTATCGACAGATCGAGACCCTCATTGGTAGTCAATTTCGTTGTATTGTCTAATTTTAACTGTTACCTTACGTATCGTATCTTATCAAAATAGTGATTACATACAATCTACTCTTGTAAATAATACATATATCCTAACATACATATGTAGGGATGGATTGGGTTTACAGAAAAGGAAATATTAGGTAAAGAAAATAAAGAAAAAAGAAAATGGTTAAACCTTAAATGATGGCTAAAATGGGGCGCATTTTTTTTTTTTTTTTTTTTTTTTTAGATAATAGAGAAAAATGTCATAAAAACTATAAAATAATAAAAAATATGAAGACCCTGCCCTCACGTCCAAAATAAGACACTAGTACATGTACATCCTTATCCACAGATGTTACATTGTATGTTATTTTTCAAATACCGACGTAGTATTCGTCCAGGTCGTTATAGCCGCCTTTTTTAATTGTTTCACATTTTGTTTCCGGGATCTGTATATATCTGAGTATATAAAATCATATATTGTTCATTGTCGAAGATTGTGAGCTGGAAGGGACCTATTACTATTAAAGAAGTTCATTTGGTCTTTGGTTGATAGTTGTCTTAATTATCAATCACTTTGCCAAATTTGAATATTCTTAAAGCATATAAATACATACCAACACATCGTCCATTCTTCCATTCGTGGTTGTTACAACAGAATGTACTTATCCCATCTCTGAAAATAATATTATCTTTGAAAGACTATTTGAGTTGCAAGTGGGCAATAACACAATGTATATATTTCTGAGTTTTTAGTGGAAAGCAGGAAATATCATGCATTTTTTTTAAAGATCAATCCCTCGACAACACGCATTCGAGTTGAGCACGCTCGCATGCGCTTGGGAAATGGACCCCCCCTTTTTTTTCTAAATATTTTTGTTTTTTTTTGTTTTTTTTTGTGTTTTGATTTGTTTGAGTATGTATAATGTGATAGTTTAACTTATTTTCACTGATTTAATGTGTTTTTGCACTTTTCCATACGATATTACAATAACAGTAATTTTCACTCTCCATTAGTGTTATGATTATGTTATATCGAACGGAAAAGAGCAAGAACACATTAAATAATTGAAATTAGTTAAAACAAAATATTTTCTAAAAAATCTAAAACACAAAAAAAAAATATTTAGAAAAAAAGAGGGTCCATGTGAGCACGCTACCACGTTCGAGAATGATAAAATGACAGCTCTATGGCAGTTTTACATCTTGAAGACAATTCGTTATAGCAGATTACGAGACTTTGCTATTTCGGATTCCAGAAAACATTTCAATGAATTCGAAAATTGATTATAACAGATTTAATTCGTAACAAAGTTTTCGTCAACAATAGAAATATACTAAGTTCTGACTCCACCCACATCTAGATTGATGTGTTGTTGATTGCGTAACATGCAGTGACAATTTAGTGCATATTCGGGACCAGAACACATTAACAACTAATACAATTAGTAAGTTCTGCGTGGTTGAGAAAGATTTGGACTGCAACTGAAAAATGAGGGTATGCTTGCAACGGAAACAGCCCACTCATTTATGATTATCCCCTTACAGAAATGTTCCAACTGTTGGCTTTAATGTACAGAGATCGTCAAGACGACACTCGCCCTACAAGACTTATCGGATTCAACGTACCTATTCCGCGACAGTTCAGTGATTGTCGTTTGTTCACGTCTGTCATATTTTTTTTTTTCGTAAATTGTTTTGTTATAAATTAGACCGTTTGTTTTCTCAATTGAATTGTTTCTTATTTTTCATGTCAGGGCCTTTTATAGCCGACTAAACGGTTTGAGTTTTTCTCATTATTGAAGGCCGTACGGTTGCCTATAATTGCCTTTATCCACTAGCTGAGTAAAACTTAAAATGCATTGACTTACCTTCCACTTCTGAAGCACTCTGCATTTTTCGTTGTTGTGGCTGAAGAACAATATACCGTTAACAATAATAAAAACAAGTGTTTCTTCATATTGTCTAATTCACTTTAACTTATCAATAAGACCAGATAGATTGCTTAAAGCAATACTAACGGGAAAACATTCATTTTTTCCAATATGGAACAAAAATTGAGAAATTCCGAGGCCTTCTATCACATATTCCGGAAAAAGATTATGAAAATGTTCCTTTGATATGATTTAAATATGATCTAATGACGGAAGATATTAAAACTTATAAATTGTGTCCTTTAAAATCTTTCGATTATAAATTCTATATATAGAGTTTCTTCCAGTATAAAGTAAATACAGGTATCCGTTGATTATGAAAATATATGGGAAATAAAATAATTTTGTTGGGTTTGCATGTGTGTATCTATTTTTAAAAAAATGGCATTTCTTCTCCAACTTTTGTGATAATTTTAAAAGGCGAAATGTTTAATTAAGCATGCCATATATATATGAAGGGAATCCATATTATTAGTAATTCCGTGTCCTAGCTCACTTCTTATGTATGCATAATTTTAAAATAAAAAAGTGAAAAATATTAGTTTCTCTACTTTTCAAAGGTTAATTTGTACAACGGTTAATTTTGCTATTTAGTTATTACGTTTCTGAATAAATTGATATTTCGATATAATTATATATAAATGTGTCAAGTCCGATGCTTTATTTTCATACAAGATTCACGCTATTCAACTTTTTTATGGGGTTATACCTAAAACAAGGTGAGTGTCTCCTAATATAATGGACTCACGTATACTATAAAGTTTTGCCTATGTTGTCCGAATGCAGGATAACAATAACTATCTGTTGAATTAAAAAGAGTTTAGCGGAGTTTCTTGGTAACCTTTTAAAAACCACTGTGACGAATAGATAATTCAATACATTAGTCCCAGAAAACCATCAGTAATTCCTGTTGATGATTATAAAACTTGTTCGTTTGTTGACTCTTTGCACCGTCCCCCGGCAGTGTATACAGTGGCGTAGTTGTCGTTAAGGTAGAAAGGCAACTACCTCACGAACATTTTACCTATAGAAAACATACGCTTATCTTCAAGCTGATCTAAGGGTACCAGGTATACGTTTTTTCTTTAGGTATTTAGTGTGAACAAATATAGATTTGCTTGACAACGGAAATGAAAACAAAACACCTCGTAAATTTCATGCGTCCGACGCACTTTTCTAAATTTACCTTCATCCGGAACACTTAAAGCCGAATATTTGAAAGCCAAGAATGTATACGTACTGAAACACGTGAAGAGTTATTTGATCAAATGGGGAAAAAACAGCCTTATCCATCTAATGTCAGCTTTGTCAGAGGGAGTTGAAAAATCTATACAAATCCGTGATGTGTCTAAGGTGAAATCTATGTTCATTTTTAAGAGTACTATAACACGTATTGTTATATATTAGGCCGCAAGTTTTTTTCCGTTTGAACTGTTTCATATTTTTCATGTCGATGACTTTTGTAGCCGTCTATACGGTATTGGGTTTCCTCATTGTTGAATGCCGTACAATGACCTATAATTGCGCTTTTAATATATACCACGTCGTTTGAACTCTGGTTGATAGTTATCTCATTGGCAATCATACAGTCACATCTCCATATTTTATATCTTATATATGTGTTTGTAACGTTTAAGATATTTTTTTTTCTAATAACAATACGACTTCATCTCAGTTCATTGTGAATTCAAAATTGCATATGCAGTACCAGAGACATATAATACAATGTATTACAATATATGTCTCTGGCAGTACAAACGTTTTATTGCCCATTAACTCTTAGTTCCCATGTAAATCTTTCAGTGCAACTATTGTGATAAATTGTCCCTTTGATAGACTTATAATAACGGGAATTTCCAAATTTCTCACTGGTCAGTACAAGAGACCGTCAAACACCAACAAGCTACTCCTTTCGAGAAAATATATGTACAAAGACAATTATTTCTTTTAAATATCAAACTTAATAGGAGGAAATGTGGGTGCATTATTTGGTCTGTCGTCTCGTCTAAAAGGACCTTCGACCTTTAAAGATATTGAAAACCGAGATTCAGATCAGTTTATAACTGTATAGTTTGCTTAAAAGTGACCTGGTGACCTGAGGCAAATTTAAACGTGACCCTGTGACCTAAGGGAGTAAGTACCCTACTGGAGTCCCATACCTACAAGCTACAAAGACAATTATTTCTTTTAAATATCAAACTTAAAAGTAGAAATTGTGGATGCATTATTCAATAAGCCAGCAAACCAACAACATAACAAAACACAAAACCATCTCATTTTATTTATATCTAGAGGTCTTATCTTTTATAATGAGAATTAATGCCCATTTTACACAATCAATATCATTCACCAGATTTCGATTCTCTAGTCACATACATGTATATCTGTCAGTTTCCTGCTTTACTAACCTGAGACTAAAATAACACATGCATAGAAAAATCGATGGTTGAGTCATCATTACAGCATTACAGTTATTTCTTTAATAATGATACCAAATAAAATGTTCAAGACGTTGGCAAGCGATGATCGAGTCCACGACATAAAAAGAAAGTACTTCAATTTTCCGTATAATCCGTGCCATATTTCATAACTACTATTTGTCTATTTTTCCGTGACATCTCCCAGATTTGAGAATATGCCATTTATATTCGTCAATTAGATCCATAGGTACTTGGGGACAGGACAATTGTTGTTTTTGTCCTCCCCTTTTTTTCTAAAATCCGTTATTTTCTTGTTTTCTATAAATTTCAATTATTTTCGCTTTTTTCTGTATTACATGAACACAGATATACTAGAAATAAGTTGTATTTGTTATTTTCTATCAATTCCAAGTTTGCTATACACAGCGGTCACTGATATATAACAAGTTATTTCTAATATATTTATGTTCATACAATACAGAAAAACACGAAAATAATTGAAATTTATGGTAAACAAAAATAAACTGTTAACACAGAGATATGTCTCGCCTTTTTGTAATTTTGATAATGCAAGTGTTGAAATTGAAATAGCAATACTTTAACATGTAAGTTATGCAAATATTCAAAGTCAGTGAGCCATATGACTGAAGGTATGTGGCTAACCAATCTCCATGGAAATGAAATGTGCCAATGCTAACACAACTGCATACCAAATATCATTGGTACCCTTGACTTATCATAAGTCGTTCCCTTTAAACAAACCTAAACACAGACATTAACTTGTAAACTATGTAAAAGTTTCAAAGTCAATGAACCATGATGAGGGGGTGCGGCTATATAATCTCCATGGAAACGAGACTTACAAATGCCAATAAATTTGCATACCAAATATCATTGACTTAACATTAGCGGTTCATCTTAAACTGATCTAATTACAAACTAATACATGTAAACGAAGCAAAATTTTCAGTCAATAGACCATGACTGAGGGGTAAGGACCAAATATTCTCCATGGAAATGAGATGTGCTAATGCTTATACAACTGCATACCAATTAACATTGGCCTTCCACTAATGGTTCCCCTTTAACTGACCTAATCACAAACTAATACATGTAAACTAAGCAAAAGTTTCAAAGTCAATAGACCATGACTGAGAGGGCAAAGCCAAATAATTTCCATGGAAATGAGATATGCCAGTGCTTATACAACTGCATACCAACTAACATTGGCCTACCACTAGTGGTTCCCCATGAACTGACCTAATCACAAACTAATACATGTAAACCAAGCAAAAGTTTCAAAGTCAATAGACCATGACTGAGGGGGCAGGGCCAAATAATCTCCATGGAAATGAGATGTGCCAATGCTAATACAACTGCATACCAAATATCATTGACTAGTGGTTCACGATCAACTAGACCTAATCACAAACTAATACATTGTTGACGCCGCCTCCACGTCAAGGCGAGACAAAAATAACTGATTTTAGAAAAAAAGGGGGAGAGCTAAAAAAATTGCCCTGTCCCTAAATACCTATGGAGCATAGGAATTATTGACATTATCATTAAATGTCAAATGCCCCCTTTTTAGCTACAATTAGCGTCAACTTTATGAGTTTTAACAAAAAACGAAAATGACCAAAAGACAAACAACTGTCTACAAAACAAAACAAAACATGGAAAACTAAAGACATGAAAACGGCTATTAAATTTATTAAAAACATGTAAGATAAGTATGTCCAACAAATCAAAAGCATTTTTTCTAGAATATCAAAGGGTTCTAGGGGAATTAAGGGAGTTAATGTGGGATTGTGCGTCTTTATTTTCACAGGGTTCTATCCTTAGTTAGCTCCACATCCAGTGGCAAATATTACATTCATATTCAGGGTGATTAAACCAAATCACTGATTTTGATTTTCAATGCACTAACACACATTCAGTGTAACAATGAAGGAAGACATTTCACATACCCGCACACATAATTAAAACTGCCAGTCAATTAAGGTTTGCTCTTATTTCTAACATACCTAAATACAGTGTTCTTGGTAGTGATGCAGCAAATGCCAATCTATTTTAAAGTCTCCCTTGACCTCCTGCACCTAGAGCAAATAAGCTACCAGTACATCTATAGTCACAGATATTTTTACCATAAAAGTTATGCAATCATAACTCATGAACACCTGTCAATAATCAATGAAAAAATATCTGGTCTCGTTTACCACACGGACAAATTCACTTATTTCTAACAGTCTGTGCAATTCCCCTTGAAAATCTGAATATGATTTGTTTGCTTAGGTACATTTCAGTTCATTTATATAAGTCCATCATTCTGATGACCAAAAGAATCATGAATGGAAAGTTTATTGATGGCAACCAGTTTTCATTTCAGTTTAAATTGAGGTCTAAATAGAAGAAAATTGAAAATATACAATTTTTCTTGAAAGCAAACTCTCTTTAAAAAAATAATTGAAAATACATGTCCCAGGTTAGGAGATGGTTGGGCGCCCTCAAATATGTTTAACCCCACCAAATCTGTATGTGCCTGTCCAAGGTATGGAACCTGTAATTCAGTAGTTGTGGTTTGTTATTGTATGTCATATTATCGTTTATCATATTGTACATAAATCAGGCCGTTCATTTTTTTTGTTGAATTGTTTTACATAAAATTTTGCCATGTCTGGGCCTTTCACAGCAGTATGTGTATTGCTCATTGTTGAAGGCTGTACAGTGACCTATAATTGCTAACTTCTAAAGGTCCTTTGGTCTCTGGTGGAAAATTGTCTCATTGGCAATCATACCACATCTTATTTTTTGTATATGCATTGATATGTACCGTTGGTTTTCCCGTTTGAATGGTTTTACACTAGTAATTTTTGGAGCCCTTTATAGCTTGCTGTTCGGTGTGAGCCAAGGCTCCATGTTGAAGGCCATACTTTGACCTATAATGGTTTACTTTTATAAATTTTGACTTGGATGGAGAGTAGTCTCATTGGCACCCATACCACATCTCCTTATATCTATGTCTGTATTTAGGTACAGTGCACAAGATGATGGCATCCGTAGACACTACATGTAATGGCTCATGGGTGTAATCTTTGTTTTGTAATACATGAGAAGGTAAAGCTTTTTTTTCATTGAATAGTTGTCTAATGCTCAAGATTAGCAGTTTCTGATTTAATAAAAATTTGGAAAAGTGATTTAACCTTTCAGACAATTGAAATTTCATTGACAATAATTAAAAGGGACAATATAAAAATACGGAGATGTTGGGTTAAAAAATCAATGTTGAACCCTGCCTTGGGAATTATCATTGCACAAATTAAGTACATTAAGGTCAAATACAGAACATAACCAAAGAATAGAATAGAACAGGACAAAACTCCTAAAACATGTTTTTCAATAGGATTGTAGATTACATCACGAGAGGCAGTGGACGTACATTTTACCACAGACTGCACAATATACCTTCAAGTAGCTAGATGATGCAATTTGTTTGTAAAAAGTTGGAGTCAAAGCTCTAAGAGGCAACCCCCCAAAAATCTGAAGCTTATAAAAAGGAAGTCATCACACTTAGATTAGGGTCGCAACTCCCACAAACAAAGTTTTGGGCTATTCTATTAAGGATTGATTGAATGATTATTGGTGTTTACCACCACTTTAAGCACCAGTAGCATGTAACTAATAGCTGTAACATGGTAGCCAATATTTATTGGTGGAGGAAGCCAGAGATCCAAAGAGAATCACCATCATCACAATCATTTAGCCAAGTAACATTTGAGTTGAATGCACCTGCAGCATGCAAGGTTTAATCTTACAACCTCAAGTGTTGAAAAGCTTGTGATACAGTAGATAGACTACTTAGACCACTAGGCATACAAGGCCCCTATTCTATTTAGGCCTTTTTGGTTTATATTCTCTCTCAAATATTTTATATTGTTGTTCTTCCAAGCTTTTGATCACAAGTGTACCTGTTGAAGGTTATTCAAGATGCATGTGACATGTGCAGGGAAATAATATCATTGTTTTTACTACCACTAGTGAGGGAGTGTTTAGGTAGAGGGGGAGGGAGAGAATCAGCAAATAACAGACAACATGGTGGTGATTTGGGGAATGACTGGTAAACATTGGCAAGAAGATACTGACATGGTTTTAAAAAAACTAACATCATAATTCTTTTACTTCAGGGTCAAACAAGAGCTGTTATAAACTAGCTATAACTCTAATCTTACCATAAACCATACTAGCCCTAACTCTAAAGCTTAATTGTAACATTTTAGTACAAAGAAGACCCTTAGGAAATAGAAGTACCAGTAAACTAAAATGAACAAGCATTCTGTGAGTATTGCATGGCAATACATAGTCCCCTACCGGTTACAAATTCATTGTAATGGAACGAAATTCTAACTTGATCTACAACTTGTCATGGTGTAAACTACATAAAAATATCAAGTCAAAATCTTCAAGCATGACGAAAAAAACTGTTGAAAACTGATTATTTAAGTGAATTTTCTATGTCCAAAGACCATAACTCTGCACAAAATTATCAGACTGGAACAAAATTCCAACTTGATCTGTAACTTGTCATGATAAAACTATATACTAATTATCAAATCAATATAGTCAAGAATGACAAACAAACCTACCACTAAATTCTTCAAACAATTTACCAAAGAAAAGGAAAAAATTCCAAAATGTCATTTTGTCTTTTAAAAGTCTTTTAAAAAAAGAGTTATTTCCCTTTGAACAGAAATCTACTAATTAATAAGTATTTCATCAAAAATTTAATTCTAGGGAAAGGGCTTTAATTGAACAAAGAGAAAAGCTAAAATCGTGAAAATTAAACTTGACCTGTAACTTGTCATGATAAATCAATAAACCAAATATGAAATCAATATCTTCAAGCACAGAGAAAAAAAGTCTGGAAAACTGATTTGCCGGACTGACAGATGGACAGACAGACAGATGGACAGACAGACAGACGGACGGACGGAGTGCAAACCTAAAGTCCCCTTCGACTTCATCGGTAGGGGACTAAAAATAGCTGACCCAGTTGATGTCAAAAGTTCAAATTACATATGATCTCTCATACATAGTGGGATAGCTGCTCATGTCATCCTATCCAGCTCTGCATAGAACACTTGCTGTACATACTGTGCAGTAGGTAAAGTCAGTCAACTGTATAAATCTCATGAGTCAAATTATATGTTATAAAGGGACAAAACCACTTTGGCCATAGTAAAATACTGTCGTATATGTAGAACTCTTTCAAGACTATTTTTTTTCTAACTTCTTTTAATTTTTGGAAAATCTGTTTTCTGTTTCACATTATAAAATTTACTTTTAAATTTTTCATAAGCAGTTTTTGAGATCACAACATCTACAATAAGATGATTCTCAGTATCTGTTTGTATATCTTGAACTTTGGACTCTTGATACAGCCAACTGGAATAAAAAATAAAATAAAGGCATTTCAGATGACTTGGTTACAATAAGAATGTTTTCTTTTGGATTATAAAGTTCCCTTTTAACATTTTTTATGGAATCTGAGATTTTAAAATTATAATTTGAATCTATTTCCCTCACTGGTATACATAACACTGGATTGTGGCAATAAAGTGAGAAAAATATATTAGCTGCATTTATTCCATTTATTTGCTTGGGAATGCATGTATTGGTTTATGTAAATTTCAGATATATTTATTCCGAAATACTTGTTATCGATCTCAAATATAAAGCTGGAAAGGTCTGCCAATCAAAGTAACAGATACTCTTCTATATATGTTTTGCAAATGCCCTATATTGCTAAAACCAGAATTCCAGACAGATTCAAATTAGTACTTTAAACTCAGATTCCAGCTCCAGAAAATGTTTCAGAAAAGCGTGACACTATACCCTGAAATAAGGCATATAAGTCGTCTTTCTGATGAAAAATATTTATAATATTGACGGAAAAATGTCTCTGGATTTTTCTATGAATAGTGAATAGAGAATAGAGTGTTAAAGACTATGAAAGTATTGAAGTATAGCAAAATATTATAAGACCTGACCAATTACTGTAAACAAACTTATTTTTGTAGGTACTTTATTTCACGTTTGGACTTTTCTAACTTACCTCGCAGAAATTTATTTTTGTAGTTTTCTAATTTTTTTTGAAGTACTTCTATAAGAAAGATTCAAATTTTTCATATTTATATGATTTGTATTTGCGTTATTTTAATTCTCACGAAAATCATGAAAATTAGTTGATTTACAGTAGTTTGTATTATGTGTAATTTAAAATTGCACCTGAATATCAAATAATGTTAGTCGACAATTGTAGAAAATATAGTATTTCATACTAAGAGTCAGATTGTCTAAAATCATTTTCTTATTAGGTGCAGAGTTTTTAATATAAAATTCTATCCACTGTTGTTGTTTTTTTAATAATTCTAATTTTTTTATCTGATGTTAAGCCATTGAAAATCTATTCATAATCATCTGCTTTTTTGTCTCAATTTTTTAGGTAAGTTACTTATGAGTTTTTCTGTTGTCAAGTTAAAATCAATAAAAGCATTTGAATGAAACTGCTCAATTCAAGGTTAGAAACATTTAGTTTCTGTAACTAGTGGATACTTGTACCTCAGCTGGTCTCCAGAATCAGGAATTTTCAGTCTTTTCTCCAAATATATAGAATTTTCTCCCAATAGTTTGTGCTGTATTTTTCCTACTAAAACATCTAGACCTTGTCCTGTCACAGCAGATATAGGCATTTCATTGCCTTCACAGAAATAATTCCTACAATAGCAACAACAAAAAAACAGATAAAAAATGTTCAATTGTAGAGAACCATTAGTTATTTTTGGAAAGCAAATAATTTCCTGAAAAGTCTCATATATATCAAGGAAATAGGACTTGAGTTCAGGTTTTAACAAGATATTCAGGATGATGATGTAATAAAAGTGTTTTTATAAAAGAATATATATGGGATATGGTTCAAGGAAACAGCAAGCCAACAATATATATATAGAGGTCAACATGGAGACTTTAATAATACAAAACAGACTCACATTGACTACATTGTACATTTCAATCTCTAAATTGTACTCAGTCTATTATGTATGGAAATTTAACTGAGACTGAAAATTATCTGCATTAAATTCTAATCTTCTTTATAAAAACATATAACAAAGGCAGCCATTGTTGATGTTATTGGTACTTTTTTAACTTATTGTAGGTATTTTTGGGGTTTATACATTGAATATTAAAAGCTTCAAACAATGGTCATAAAAAAAAAGTAGGCATTTCATCTGACGTATTATTTTTTTTTCCCTTTCAAAAAGATGTAACTTAAATTGAAAAAAAAAACAACAAACAATAAATATAGATAAATATCCCTGCAGTCCTCTAAAGAAACAGTACTTAATTATTCCTCCTGGCTTTTGATAAAAATAATAGTTGTAAAACTTATTAAGTAATTCTTACTGTGAAAGTTTGTCTACTTTATTACAGACTTCTATAATATTGTCCATTTGATCTTTGGTCAGTTTTTCCGTCAATATCTTCATCACACCAACTTTTTGGTTGACAGCATCTGGATGGCTGACATCTCTAACATGAAGTACTATATCCTGAATTGAAAAATGAATACAGTTGTCTCTAGTTGTCACAAACTCTTATATCTTAGCATTTGATTTATCACCATATAATGTATTTGTCCTTACTAAAAGATTTGCAATAAATTTTACCATTAGTATCTTTGAATTCCAGCTACCTAAAATAATTTGTGTCAGTCAAATCCACATTAAGATAACAGAAGTCAACTGTATCTTTATATAGAATACATATTTTTTAGAAGATAACGTATTGTTGATCAAGGGGAGATAACTGCAAGAAACATCTTTCAGAGTTCACGGATTCATAAAAGTCAGAATCAGTCTCAGAGAAGGGTATTTCTGCAGAAAAAAAATTGGTGTTTTGAAAATTTAAACAATAATAGGCAAACAAAAATAAAGAATAGAGATAAATAGGCAAAAAATTAAGAATAGACAATAATGGAGTGCTAAAATATACTGAATAGAGAAAAAAGGTAAAAAATAAATTAAAAAAATAGAGAAAATGGTCTATCAAAAGAAATAAAATAATAAAAAACTAGAGGCTCTCAAGAGCCTGTGTCGCTCACCTGTATTTACTGATGCTTTGGAAATCATGTAAAATAAGGTTAAAATCATAATTAATAGTATTAGATATTAGATATTATAATGATATCTAAGATAATAACAAAAAACTGCAAAATTTTTGTAAAATTACTAACTCAGGGGCAGCAACCCAACAACGGGTTGTCGTATTCGTCTGAAAATTTCAGGGCAGATAAATCTAAATCTGATGAACATTTTTGCCACCTGTCAGATTTGCTCTAAATGCTTTAGTTTCAGAGATATAAACCAAAAACTGCATTTTACCCCTATGTTCTATTTTTAACCAAGTCGGCCATGATGGTTGGAAGGCGGGGTCATCGGACATATTTTTTAAACTAGATACACTAATAATGATTATGGCCAAGTATGGTTAAATTTGATTAAAAGATTACAAAAATTTACAAAAAAATTGTTAAAAATTGACTATTAAGGGCAATAACTCCTAAAGGGGTCGACTGACAATTTTGGTCATGGCAACTTATTTGTAGATCTTACTTTGCTGAACATTATTGCTGTTTAGAGTTTATCTCTATCTATAATAATATTCAAGATAATAACCAAAAACTGCAAAATTTCCTTAAAATTACCAATTCAGGGGCAGCAACCCAACAACAGGTTGTCAGATTTGTCTGACAATTTCAGGGCAGATAGATCTTGACCTGATAATCAGTTTTACCCTATGTCAGATTTACTCTAAATGCTTTGGTTTCAGAGATATAAGCCAAAATCTACATTTTACCCCTTTGTTCTATTTTTAGCCATGGCGGCCATCTTGGTTGGTTGGTGGGGTCATCGGACACATTTTTTAAACTATATACCCTAATGATGATTGTGGCCAAGTTTGGTTAAATTTGGCCCAGAGGTTTCAGAGGAGAAGATTTTTGTAAAAAGCTAACGACGACGGACGACGACGACGACGACGGACGACGGACGCCAAGTGATGAGAAAAGCTCACTTGGCCCTTCGGGCCAGGTGAGCTAAAAAGGAAGTTAAAACCTAACTATTTACTTACAGCAGCCAAAGCATCCTCTAATGTGGCAGAAAATGCATCTATCAAATTATGATGAAGATTAGATATAAATCCCACAGTATCCATATATAACACTGTCATTTTATTGGGCAGTAGTCCACCATGTGCAGTGACATCTAGTGTGGCAAACAGCTGATTTTCTGGTAGCATTCTCTCATCACCTGTTAGAGCTTTTATCAGTGTTGTTTTACCTGCAAGTGAGATGAATTACCATTTATTGTACAGCATATTTAAGGAGAAAGGAGAATGTAGTTTCTTCCTTGGTGGAGGTATGGTGACAACAGTGATTTAGATAAAATTCACTCTAGATGGCATGGTATGATTGAAAGTGAAACAAGGTACTGTGGATTCAAAGGTACTGTGGATTCAAAGGAACTGTGGATTCATTATTATTTGTGGAATACCAATTTTTTTATGGATTTCGTGGGTAAACTTGAACTACAAATTTTAATGTTCAACAAAGTATAAATTTTTCAGAGGCTTGTATGCAGACTTTGGCAAAACCATGAAATCAAATATCCATGAGAAATACAAATTTCTCTCAAACTTTGAAAATAATTAACCATGAAAATGATTGAATCCACAGTGATTGGGATGTCAGCTCCAAAATGAAATAAACACTTCATAAGTTTTGTCTATGCAAAAGGGCTTTTCTGCATCTACCTTCATCAGGATTACTTAAACCTATACATTTGAAGACCAGGGATTCATAAATATTCTGCAATGCTAGGAGCTCTAAGATGCTTCTTTAACTGAGGGTAGGAATGCCCTTTACCGTCAAGTGCATTTTCGGCTACAGTTAGCGTCAAATTGGTTAAAAAATTTTATCGTGATTCCTCAAAATATCCTTATCGTCATTCGTTAGAGGTCTCAAATAATTAACCGTTACCATTATTTTTGGAAAGAATTTAACGTGATTCGTCAAACTCAATCGATAATTTTTTCGTCATAAAGAAAGTGTACATTTTATCATCATGCACCAAAAATTACCGTTAACGTCATTTGGCAAAATTTGTTACCGTTATTCGTCATGAAGGTACCCCCATTACGACCAACTTCACTGGAACTAAAATGACTGTCATATTTTTTTCATTCTCTTTATTCTTAGTGTGTATCAAGGCTACAACATATGTATCAGTAATACTGAGAAAAATATAAAATAAAGTGTCCTGATAAATGTACGATATTTCAGGTGTGTTGTACTGAGTGTTTATACATCATTGACTTTAATTGTTTGGTTTTGAGTGGGCCTGATGAAGGTAAATTCCTAAAAAGCACTTTGGATGAACCAAACTTTATAAAATGATATTTTAATCATGTTAATTATTTGCAAATCTGTAACATAAAATCTCTTTCAATACTCCTGGCCAGGATATAGAAGTAAAAAAATTCTACTATTTACCGCTATTTGTATAGCCAACAACTGCGACAGTTGGGAGTTCTTTCCTTTTTCGACTTGTTCGCAAAAGTTCTCTTTGGTGTTTAACTTTAGTAAGGGCTTTCTTGAGCTTTCTTTCTGTGTCCTGAAACATATTAAATATTTTCACCTAATTGTACTGGTTGCATAAACAGATTCAGATAAAATTTTATTTCTTAAACAGGAGGGGGAAGATTTCTTCATCAATCATACAAACACATGTATTTGCTCTACATTCTGTGGATTCATAGTTGTTCATAATTTCGGAGGATTGTGTGGATTTATTTTCTTATTTTCACTATTTTCATGATTAAGATAAAATAAGTAAAAATATACCCACGCATGAATTTGATATTTATATACAATTATGCAGGATAAAGACCGGTGTAGGTTCAGACATTTTTCTGTTCATTTACTTTATTGCCATTTTTGAATATTGGACAAAAATACAAGACAAACAAGCATTCTGTGAGTATTGCATGGCAATACATAGTCCCCTACCGGTTACAAATTCATTGTAATGGAACTAAATTCTAACTTGATCTATAACTTGTCATGGTGTAAACTACATAAAAATATCAAGTAAAAATCTTCAAGCATGATGAAAAAAACTGTTGAAAACTGATTATTTAAGTGAATTTTCTATGTCCAAAGACCATAACTCTGCACAAAATTATCAGACTGGAACAAAATTCCAACTTGATCTGTAACTTGTCATGATAAAACTATATACTAATTATCAAATCAATATCTTCAAGAATGACAAACAAACCTACCACTAAATTCTTCAAGTAATTTACCAAAGAAAAGGAACAAAAATCCAAAATGTCATTTTGTCTTTTAAAAATCTTTTAAAAAATGAGTTATTTCCCTTTGAACAGAAATCTACTAATTTATAAGTATTTCATCAAAAAATTAATTCTAGGGAAAGGGCTTTAACTGAACAAAGAGAAAAGCTAAAATTGTGAAAATTGAACTTGACCTGTAACTTGTCATGATATATCAATAAACCAAATATCAAATCAATATCTTCAAGCACGAAGAAAAGAAGTCTGGAAAACAGATTTGCCGGACTGACATATGGACAGACATATGGACAGACAGACAGACAGACAGACAGACGGACAGAGTGCAAACCTTAAGTCCCCTTCTTCGTCGGTAGGGGACTAATAACATGTGTATAACGATTTCAGGAAATGATGCAAACAAATAATAGTATCAAACAAGAATGTGTCCATAGTACACGGATGCCTCACTCTCACTTTCATTTTCTATGTTCAATGGACTGTGAAATTGGGGTCAAAACTCTAATTTGGCATCAAAATTAGAAAGATCATATCATAGGGAACATGGGTACTAAGTTTCAAGTTGATTGGACTTCAACTTCATCAAAAACTACCATGACCAAAAACTTTAACCTAAAGCGGGACAGACGAAAGAATGGATGCACAGACCGAAAAACATAATGCCCCTAGGTGCAAATTTTTATTTTTGTGAAACCTATCCAATTGCAATTTTCGCAACAATAAAAATATATCAAAAATTTCTGAATTTACAGAATAAAATTTTGCTACAATGCTTCAGGAGAACAATGTTTCCACTGTAACTTACCTGTAGTAAAGCCTTTCTGATTTGTAAGGGAGTTTTAGCACCACGACCATGAGCTGACTTGGCAAGACCACTCTGAACTTGATGAGGATTAGCAGCATTAAGTTCTTCTAACCTATCTCTACCATCAAAATACATAATAGTGTTGCAATATTTATAACATATCTAAGGGTTTCATTTAAATTTATCAATAAAAAAAACCTATTTAAATATACAAGCAATAAACCAGCAAGACTATTACAGCTATTAAATGTATATCAAAAAGATTCTTTAACTCTTTCACGAGACTGGGACAAGTTGTATTTGAATTGGCTGATCCATGCACAAGTAACATATCTTGTTACAATTGTCCTTCAAAAGGGACCTTTCTGTCATATTTGACCCTCAATTTTATCACAACAAGCATTGCAAATTAGTGATAACTTTTTATGGAATATCTGTTTCACAGATGATAACAGATATGTTCCTAATGTAGTTACTACAATCCCGTCCCCTTTTCCCGAATGTGACCTACCGAATTAGATTTGTTACTGGGTTTGTACTAACATGAGCAACACGACGGGTGCAACATGTGGAGCAGATTCTACTTTCCCTTCTGAAGCACCTAAGATCACACCCAGTTTTTGGTGGGGTTCGTGTTGCTCAGTTTTTAGTTTTCTATGTTGTGTTTTGTGTACTATTGTTTGTCTGTTGGTCTTTTTCTTTTTTGCCATGGCGTTGTCAGTTTATTTTTCGACTTATGAGTTTGAATGTCCTCTGGAATCTTTCGCCTCTCTCTTATTGTCAAGGCCTATGAATTTCCAACTAAGCAATCAAAATAAGCAAAACCAGACACCATCGAGATGGGAGCAATCTCTGTGGGCCCCGCTGACCTTGAACTTTGACCTAGGAAGTTGTACAAACATTATGACACACCCTCTGGTGTTGGTTAATATACATGTCAAGTATAAAGTATGAAATTACAACGGTTCTCTAAGATATAGAGCAGACACAATTTGTTACGGATGGACGGATGGACAGACTGATCACTATAGGGTGACCCGCCACTAGGCAGGGCCCTAATAACTTACCAAATTTTATGGATTGATCCAATTCAGTTAGGTATTGTCTTTTTTTTAACTACATGTATATTTTTCAGTCACGATTTTGAAAAATATCAGATGTTTTGGTTTTGTTCACTTTATTTGAAAGTGCAAGCAGGATTGAATAAACAAAGAAGTTAATTTATAAGGAAGCCTTACTAGCCTTGACAAAAATTTGTGTTTAAATGTATCATTTAGTTTTAGTTTGTGTAAATATTAGTGCATATATATTAATCTATATATACAAATTTCTTTTTACCTTATTACTGGAATTTCAGCAAGTGCCACTTGGAGCTTTGCCACATTTGATAAAGCATGTTGTTTAAAAATTTGTATCACTATTGAATATCTGAAACATAACAGGTTGGTTGATTAATTGATTGTTGATATTTAACACCACTTTCACCACACTTGGCTACCATTTTTTTAATCTATTTTGAATACCAGGAGTGAACCATCGACCTTCAGCAGGAAAACTGAAAGTCCAAGTAATTTAAGATCGGAGTTGAATGCAACTGTAAAAGCTTGAATAAAAGATTGCCTCCAGAATAATTTAAATCTTAATTGCAGCTTAAAATAATCTAAATACAATTTTCTGTAAATATTGCACAATTTAAAACTTCTTAATTTCCCTTTGATTTTAAAGTATTATATTGTTTTCTGTAATATTCATATGATATTTAGACAAATTTGATTATGCAAGAACCAGAAAATACAGAAAAGAGCATTTTGTTTTAATTCTTGAAAAATTTTGGAATGCTCATTCTCAGCCTTTGACTTTTAATTAACATAAATGGAACCATTACAATTTTTGAAAATCTGGCAAAATAGAAATTACAGATAATAAGCTTTCCAATGGTATATAGTACAGATGTATGTTGCTTGCATTGGGTGCATTAAAGTCCTTGACTAATAGTCTTTTTGAAAAATGTCACTAGCCTATAAGTTAGACCTGCCATACTGAGTATAAAACTGATGTGAAATTATTCATCAATATATACATGGTTACTTTGATTGGGCTTCAATATGTAACTGGTGATTACAAAATATGTTAAAGGATAAAAATATTGCAAACTATAAAATAAAAAAATATCTAAGGGCTGTTCCAGAATTAAACATATGGTGGCATGGGAGAAAAAATTGAGAATGGAAATGGGGAATGTGTCAAAGAGACAACAACTCGACCGTAGAGCAGACAACAGCCGAAGGCCACCAATGGGACTTCAATGCAGCGAGAAACTCCCGCACCCGGAGGCGTCCTTCAGCTGGCCCCTAAACAAATAAGTACACTAGTTCAGTGATAATGGACGTCATACTAAACTCCAAATTACACACTATTTTTGGACCCTAACTACTTATACATTGTAATAGAAAATGTATCAGGGGGTTGCGTTTGCGCTAATTTGTCCTACCTTTGTGCGAAAAAATCCATGTTTGCGTCACAAAACGCATTACGTTTGCGCGAAATTTACCTTTTAAAAATATAAAAATATAAAAAATAAACCACTGACTTTTTAAAAACAAATTATGATTTCTGAATTTAAACAAATTATGATTTTCGAAATTAAACAATTTACTTATAATTAAAAAAAAAAAAACTGCCATTTATATTTAATGTCTATTGAAGAAACAAAACATACCAACAATGGACCAAGAGTTTTTATACAGCCATTACAATGAACAGCTTTATTCTACTCATCCAGCCATCTACACCTTCATTGAGATTATACTGCGAATTCATGTGAACACTTGCATTCTAATTCTTGGTAGCGATAACCAAGCTATTCTAAAGCGCACAGACATGACAGACAAAGAGAAATTTCAGTTTACCAGTCAAGGATATAACTCTATAGAGTTATTAGAGAAAGATAACATACATTTGTTTTTGTGGACTAAAAAATCAAAAAACTGTGATAACATATGTATGTTATATGTTTCAAAGGGACAATATACATCATTAGTTTTGTTAAAATGTATACAAATTCTATTGATATTACTATTGTCTTTATGTATACTTAACTATAGAAAGATATAACAGTTCATAGTTTGCCAATCATGCATAGTACACCTATGTTATTACAGAAAAAGTATGTCTGTAATAACTAAAGGGTGTTATTACAGTTTCTCTACATCATTCCAAAGCATTTGCTCAAACATACATCATGCTTAATTACAATGTATTTTAATTTATAGTAAGAAATAATGATTAGAGCATGTAATGAGGTTCTGCGCAAGCTTCTCAGTAATTCCGAAGTGTCTCATATAGTAAGTTACATGCCTTTAATAACTAAGCCTTGTTATTACAGCTAAGTTTATCCCTTAAAAGCCTCATCTCATTGATTTACCATGGTTAATGAAAAATGTATTAATTTAATTCAAAAATTAGTTATCATGGCTATGCATTTAGTTTCTGCGCAAAGTTTCAAGAGTTCCCTAGAGTCCACTTAAAATTAAAATACTTATGATTTATTTTACAAATAACAAACATATGTTATTACAGATTTAGAAAATTTAAGGATTAAAGAGTAGACAACTCATGAAAGTATCTGTAATATCACATGCAAGATATTTTCTGTAATAACCCTATAGAGTTATATCCCTGACAGTTTACTGTCCAAAATATTTTGATATTTCAAACTGTGAAAATTTCCAGCCAACGTTATCTGAAATCCCTATCGAACAAAATTAAAGTACCAGACAAGGACTGATTGATAAATGGTTCCTGTAGATATCATACTTGTATATATGAATACTGTGTTTTATTCATGACTGTATACTTTGAATGTTTCTTTCCAGGATATTCACTGTATTTTATTTTAAAAACTTTTCTTGTACATAAATGAAGTGTTTTTAAATGTTTATATAAAGGAATAAAGACTTTTCTGATATATATTTATCAATATAAGAAATAAGAAGATGTGGCATGATTGCCATTTTATGTTTAAAACAATAAACGAAAAACAAACAACCAAAAAGATAACTCATTTTCCTAAAACAAAAACGTACAAATCAGGTTGTTCTCAGGATTAAATCACATGTAAATTTACAGGTAAATTCGTGCAAACGTAATACCATTTCTTTGAACAAACGTAATGCTTGTCATATTCAAATTCGTGCAAATGTAGGTCACCCAAAATTAATGTTTTATTTATAATTCTTACAAAATTCTTAGGAAAATGTAACCACCCACAACTTATTAATTTACTAGCATCTTATTCCCCCCCACCACAAACAACTTTGGAACAGCCCTCAACTTGTCTGCCCTTTACCTATCAAATACAGGTAATTGCCAATGAGCCTGGAAATTCATAATCTGTGCTTTGTTCAAACGACTCACATTAAGAAAGACTGCAGAGATATTTTTCCTGTTTGTAATTCTAGAACCCATTTCTTTAAATACATTTGGACCAAACATGTTTGCAGTTTTTAGGCTGCTGCTGCTGACTTTTACTATTTTCTGAAAAATATATTCATGACAGTGTATTTATTGTGCTAAATCAAAATTAATAAGAAAATATCATGGCATATTTGAAATATCCCTTTCATGTTACCAAGGAAAAGAGCATTACCCGGGACTTTATACTTGTAACATGACCTCACATATAAGAGGGGTGGACAGAAGGGTACCCTTCTCCCACCTCCCGCCCCCCCCCCCCCCCCCCCCCCCCATCTTATCTCCCACCTCCCACTTTTAGAATCTTTTTTTCTCTCCCACCTATTTTTTGTCTACCACCTCCCCCCACCTCCCACCTCCCTCAAAAGATGTACACCTCCTCATATAAGTCAGGAATAAATTTAGATACATTTGGGTTTTTTTTTTTTTTTTTTTTATCTAACTGTTACCTGTTCAGCAACGCTCCATTTATCTAATGTTCTGACTAAGGTACAGGCTTCCTCCATTTCTAACTCAGGTGTTGTAAGCTTGGGGTTACGTGGATCATATCTAACAGCTGAAATAACAAAAAAAATGTACACTACACTCATGTAGATTTTGTCACTTCCCCCTTCTTACCTTTGGCAGCCCACTTTTGCCAATGAAATTTAATTTCAGATTTCTGTAAAAATATTGTGGTCAAGCGCTAAACTGATTAAATCATGATGCAAAATTTTACAGGTACTTATTTGACTTCAAGACAAATTTGCATATAAGCGTAAATAAGTTTATTCAAACCTGGATGAATAACAAAGAGGCTGTGACCATTGTGAGGATGTTTGTGATATTCTTGCACAAATTCTTTATACTCTGGGTCGTCTATAACATTCTCATCTAAAAAAGAAAAACAAAAGTCTCCATTCTCCCAACAAAAACTAATATCTGGAATATGTATAATTTACACTTTAGTATAAAAATGAGGAGATGTGGTATGATTGCCAATGAGATTACTTTCTACCAGAGTTAAAATGAAGTGTTTATAGTAAGCAATTATGGGCCATCTGTTTTTCTTCATTTTCTTTTGATTATTTGTATAAGTATTTGAATATAAATAAAAAAAATATATGTTCTACATGTTTTTATCAATAAAAATAATATTACAGGGTTAACAAAATTTCATTTGATATGTTCTTTTTTTTTTTTTTTTTTACCAATTATAGTTTACTGTAAACCGGGAAATTTTCGCGCCGTCTTTATTTCTCGATTTATTAACACAATCTAAATTCGCGCCGTTTTGAATTCGTGATTTCCCTGTGGCCTATATAAATATTTTTATAAATGATTTAGAAAGTGAACAGCATTACATGTATCGTAAATCAAGTGATAAAATCAATCAGAAATCTTTTGTTTTCGGTTCATTAATGTTAAAGGAGATTAAAAGTTGTGTCATGTTTGCTTGTAAAAACACATACACAATGACAGAAAAGAAGACCTAATTAAGAGTGAATTAAAATAAAATGCTGTCAGGATTAATTCTAATTAATCGATCTTTTGATCTGATTAGCTGTGTATCAGATTCAACGAGGTAATACTTTTAAATCTGATTGATAGGTGTCATTTACATATTTGTAACGAGTGTTGTTTACATAACAATATCCGTAATGTCTGTTTGCTTGAGATATCTTCCATGTTAATAAGATTAACTTCAGTTAAAGTAATATTTTCTTACATAGCTTTTCATTTAGAAATACAGTTATGATTTGAGGTATAGGTCTGTCGTCTGTAAAATCGGTGTAATACAGTGGTCCTCTACATATCCTATTCATATACGTACATGTATGGTCATCATGTTATGAGTAGAGAGTCCTGGAAATTTTCGCAGTCGTTTTATTTTCGCGTTTCAATTCTTACCGCGAAAATAGCGAAAATAAAACTGCCGCGAAAATTTCCCTGTTTACAGTATTTCAAACCAGAAGCAATACAGCTTATAGGTATATCATAAATATATACATGTATATCATAACAGAAAATTTTAAATACAATCGGAGGCAAGACTACATAGTATAAATCATTCAGAGGATTGTCCTGAAGATTTTATATCTGTGGCGTATTTCAAATATTTTCCTAAATTAGACAATTCCGATACATTCTTTGTTGACAATAACTGAACTAACTTAAAAACAGATGCATTTGTATAATAATACCTTTTAATATACAATTTTCTTATATTGTCATATTTTGGACATTTTAAAATAAAATGAAACTCATCCTCGATATCACCATGGTTACATAAAATACATAATCTTTCATTTCTTGTTCTTTTTATGAATCTACCATATTCAATATTTTTAAATTTGTGTGAACACAGTCTATACTTAGTTAAAAATCTAATACATTGTGGACTTCAGTTTTTTGATATGTTCTATTATCATGATTATTATTTGTATGCTGCAAATCCAGGGTTTAAGTTTGTCCTGTTTTTTTTTAATTTATAAATGATAAAAATTAGAGAAAAAAACTTTCAAAATTACACTGGTTTTGTCGTACAAATTTAACATTTACAATCATACTCAGTCATCTCTGGCATTTCTAACTAATCATGACAAGCATTTTAAAAATGTATTAAGCATTTGTTTTTGCAATGAGACTTTACAATAGTCAGGACTTTACATCACCCTTTCAGAACCACCTAACTAAGGTGTTACATAATGTTCAACTAAAGACTATTGTTTTACCATATCATGCATATGAAAAACTAAGATATAAATCATTTGAAATCTCTTTTTGACTCTGATTCTCTCCTTATCTCTCTCTCTCTCTTTTTTTAAAATCTCTTTAGACTTTACACCAAAATATCTATACATAATTCAAAAAGAAAAAGAAAGGTTTACATGTGCTGTGCATATATATTGCATTTTGTTTGTTCTGTTTTCATAAATAAGTCAAATAGATATATATTGATACAAATATGGTTGTTAGACTACCTTTCAGGATAAATAATTAGCATAGGGGCCCAAAGTTTTTCATGTTCAAAAACTTTATATTTTTCTTGCTGTGCAACTGTATATAATTCTAAGCAATGAGACTTAGCTGACCTCAACATGCTCATCAAGTTGTCTTTTGCAATAAATCTAGTGTTTTGATATTTGGATTGGAGACCTGTTTCGATTACAGATCTTTTTTTTTGATAGTCTATGTTAAATTTATTTTTAAACATAAGGTGGTACATAACACTACAGGGAGAAAACTGTAAAAATCAGCTAAATGTTTTAATCACGTTCTATTGTTAAGGAAATATTAAGCTTCTCAATGATCAAAATTAGTGTTTGTCAAACTGCTATATATCCAATGAAATTTTTCCGATAAAGTGTGTGGTTCAAGTTTTATGAAATTTTTATATTTATGTCAAACATTGTCAAAGGGTCAAAGTTAATATTTTGTCAAAATTTTATGAAAATTAAAACGAGCCAAATTAATTTAAGATAAGGTGTTTGGTAACACCTTAATTTAACTTGAGGCAATTTAGACATGTAAGAGCTTGTTATATTGAAATGACGCATGTCTACTGTTGAAAACTGTAAGTTGACATCTAAATGTTTTTTTGGTTGTTTGTCATGTTTGTTTTGTTAGCTTGCCATCTTGTTGATACATAAATGATATTATATAACCAACATATCTTTAAACATTGTTTAATTTGTATCAAATTGATCACCATCTTTGACAACAAAATTTATCACCATCTTTGACATCAAAATTCTCAAACAAAATAACATTACAAAAACACTAACAAATAAATCCTTTAATTTTTATAAATAATTGTTACCTTCATTTGAAGAATCGTCATTCTGACTTAGCAGTGCAGATGTGTGAAAATTTCCTGGTGAACCATATTTTGATCCATCTAAATATAAAAGACGTGTTTTTCTTATCAAAGATTTCTTTGTGACCTCTAATCTTTTATACGTATAGAGCTGGCTTCTGTGGCTTATTTTTCTAATTGTTGACTGTAGATGCACACACTTGGTACACACATGTTTCGTCTTACTAATGGCTGACAGAAACATTCTTCTTACTGAAAAATATAAAATTGTAAGGTACATGGAAGTTGGTTCAGTTACTGGGGATTCATTATTGTTCGTTGGGTACCAATTTTCGTGGATTTCATGGATAAACATGATAAAGGTGAATCAAGAATTCAAATGTTCAACAAATCACAAATTTTTTATAGGAATGTATGCAGACTATAGAAAAACCACGAAATGAAATATCTACGAAAATGCAAGTTTTCTTCAATCCACAAATATTGTTACAGTCCATGAAAATAAATGAATCCACAGTATACAAGTTAAAAATTTTGCATTCAACAAAGGGACACATTTTTGTTTTACAACTGCAATCAAACCAAATTATATTTTTTCTTACAAAGTCTAAACAAAATAATTCTGTTTTCAAGTAGCTGAGAAAGTAAAAGGTGCATGTGTATTCCTATGAAATCACTAGCAGTTCTGTAAATAAAAGTAGGATATATACTATAAAGTTGTTTTCATAAAACATTTTCCTATGCTACACTTTTCCTGTTTTATCATGTTTATATATATCTATTCAAAATGTGCACTTTGTTTTTTATTATAGATTGTAAGTGGAGAAATTAAACTAATCAGAATTTCTAATTGCATAGACTATTATGTGACAAATTTAAACACATTATTCTTAATGGATACATGAATATTATAAGTTGGATATTGATATTTAGACAGCAATCCCTTGTATTTAAATTTATTTTAACAGAAGTGTATCTGGGTTGGAGGAAAAAAAAGGGGGGGGGGGGGGGGGGGGGGGGGGGTGCACTTGAATTGTCAGAAATGGTAAAATCATATTTAAAGAAAAATTTCCTATCAAAGGAGGGTTTACACCCTATGCCCCACTGACTGTATCAGCCACTGCATTAAGCATATCTTTTTGCAGTTGTATATATCTTTGTCAAAGTTGTCAAAAATATCTGCAAAGTCAAGTGTCAGAGTAGACAGACATTGGGTAGAAACTACAGCACATGTACACCAGGATTATGTTTATTCAAAGTATACCAATTAAATTTTTTCTATCTCTATATTGCAGATATTTCCTGATCTTCATCATGTTCATTTGAATTTTTATGATTTTGCAAGGCTGTTTTATTTCTTTTGCTTTGACGACTGATACGACACAGGAAGGCATTAAAGCAATAATAACCTCATATGGTCTGGAACATAAACATGCATGTTTCTGCAAGTATACAGTTTTATGGACTCTTTAGTAATATCATAAGCATCAGGTTAGGGAATGCAGGGAATGATGGTACATGCATGCATGCAATGACTCAGACTAGCTACTATTGTTAGCAGCTTTAAAACAGTTGTAACTATTAGTTGCCAATTAATTTTTGTTGAATGCTTTGACCCTGAAAGTGAAAAAAATAAAAAAGGTTTTTGAGAATCATTATATTTATATATAGGCAGTGTCTGCACGACCCTGCATGTGGGGACAAATAGCCAAATTGGCATTCGTAGGCTATGCGTACCAGCATCCGGTTTTCATAATTAAATGTCATCGGATCAGGAATTATTCTTGAAATATACATGGAAATTATCGGTAATTTGCGGATTTTGTGAGTTCATTGAAGACAACGGTAAATAGACTTTTTAATTTCTATTAATTAGTTAAATATACACAATAAACATTGCAAATTAGATGCACACTAAAGGAATAAAACTATACAGTCCTTGTAAAGAAAACATGATCAAATTAGAATTTAAATGTAAATGCACATTTTAAAAGAATAAAATTTTACTGAAAAAAAATGTAAAAACTTGAGTGTGAAATTTTTTTGATAATAAAATGCTAAACAGAAACTATTACAAATGTATTAAATGCTAAAATTTTAAGAAATCTTAAACAAATTAAAATAAAGGTTAAACCTTGAATGAATAGAAAAATTAAAGAAACAAGTAATACATTTAATAAGATCAATTTCAAATGTATAAAAATAGATGCATTTGATATTCAGAACTCCAGATTCATCCTTTACCATGTTTACTAACATCTACTGTTGCACCTGAAAAATAATAAATATTTCAGGTGTTCATATATCTATAGGATAAAATGAACAGTGTTATTATGATAAATAAATTAATTTGAATTATTTATGTGTAATATATACATGATATATGTATAGCTAATTTATTTTATTTATATATTTATTTTAAGAACTTAAACTGTTTTTATTTTGTTTTGTTTTTCTCACTTGCATGACTTGTTTGTAATGCTTTTTAATTTGATTATCATTTAAATTTTTCTATCATAGATTCCATTAAATATAATTATAATTAATACTTTACAATGCTTTAAGGGAAAATATTTAAAAACTAACCAGGGACGTTTCTCATCTCTGTTTGTAAAAATCAATTTATCCACTAATTGCAATAATTTATGCTTTTATATATAGCGTTTAATTCCTGATCCGATCACAATTAATTATAAAACCAGATGCAGGTATGCGTAGCCTACGATTGCCAATTTGGCTACTCGTCCCGACATGTGGTGTCGCGCACTGACACTGCATGCTTTATATTAGTCCAAATAATTATGACGTCTTGAAAGGCGCTATTATATTTTTTTTTGCTTTGACGCCATACAGCGACAGGCGTCAAAGCAAAAAAATATAATAGCCTTTCAAGACGTCATAATTATTTGGACTAGCCTTATTATATATAAGCTCCATGAACAAGTGGAGTTATAACCTTCATAATTTTCAGATACAGCTATACGACCAAATCATTGACACACAACATGTATCTCTTAATTTTGTTATATCTTATATGATAGGACTAGGTCATAGGTTTCCAAAATTTATGAAAGTAGAGACTAGAGTCTAGAGTCAAGAGGAGGGATACATTTTTCAACGAACAACTTGAACAAGTCATGTTGAGGAAGGTGTGTAAAAATAGTTTCACAAGTCAAATAAATTATTACTACAATATTTTTCTAGCAAAATGATTTCACTTTTCTTGTTCTTTTAACACTTTTGGTAACTTTTGCTTTGGTCCTGTCAAAATCCTTCATTGATGTGGTAAAATCTAGAGAAAACCAAGTGATGCTTTTTTCTAAAATCCAGAACCGAATGCCGGATATGAGCCCGGAATATTTTATTCAAATAAATTTCTACCTCATTTATTTCATAATTATGATCATATAAGTGCATCTTTTTCTCCAATTGACAAATGAGTATCGCTAAAATTACCACAATGATGCAATGATTGAATAGTTAAACATTGCTCATGAGAGTAGCAGATAAATAGACTACTCGGAAGACCTCTGTATTTGACATTCTTCCTACATTAGAATATTTGCAGTGTCTAGCAAAAGTTGTAAAGACTGAGTACAGTCTAGAAATTGATTGATGGTCGCAGATATTTGAATTTCTTACATAGTAACCCATATTTATAGGTATAAACTCATGAGACATTTTCTCAATCACTTAATGTTGATAAATCATGACATTATCAACAGATCAAAGCAAACCTTACACAGCTACACAAAAACCCATTGCATGCAGATATAATTTTATGAGGATGAGAATTATGCTACTCTATGACAATCAACAGAAATTTTATTGCTCAAATTTAATTAAAATAAACATTTTTGGAAAATTTCTCTGGTGACAAAGGCCTAGATCATAATTGTTTAATCAAACTGCATAACAAAAAGGGGGCGTTCGATGTATAATTGACGATTTGATTAACTAAATTAACGATAAACTTTTATGGTATCTACTATTCTTTTATAGAGCTTTCAACTCTCTTTTATGGGTGGCAAAAACGAAGAGGTTAAAGTCCATTATAAAAGCTATATTCTAAATATAATATATACATGATATAGTTCAAAATTGTTTTATGATCTGATTTATAATGAACCCACGCTTCATTTAATAATGCGCAACAATTTGTTTAGTAAAAAGAATAAAGAATCCAATGATGTGTGATTTATTGACTTGAAGTTGGATCTATTATTTCCAGATAAACATGATATAAATTATCCTATACATCAACATCAACATGATCAATAAATAAGTAAAATATTTTTAACTTTTTTTAATCAGTTTCAGACATTTATTGGCCAATGAAATCAATAGTTGGTTACAATCTTTGATTGTGTGATTGGTTGCTGCTTGCTTACTGTCCAGTATCATTTATAACAAAACTAAACTATCTTGAAAAAGAGATGTGAAAGTCTCCAGAGGGACATCAGTCAGGGGTACTACTTGTACAAGTAATTTTTATTTACTTGAAGAAGTAAATATTAATATACTTATGTAAGTAAATTTGTAGGATACTTATACAACAGTCAGAGCTCAGACATAAACAAGTCGTTTTTTGTATTCGACTTACATAAGTCAAAAATGGCATTTATCGTAAAAATGTGTTTTCATTTTCAGACTTATTTAAGTCAGAAAATGACAGACTTGTTTAAGTCTATTTATTTTTATGAAAAGACTTAATTTTATTTGCTGGCCAAAGTGCACCACCTATGACATCATAAACCTGTCTGAAAGTTCACAAGGACATGAGTTATCTATATTTAATTATCTAATTGAACATTTCTACCTAACATAAGATTATTTTCCTCATTTAGTGTGGCTATAGATGGTTGCATTGTAAAGTAAATAAACATTATTTCCGTTTTTTTAGGCTCTCATGCATATTTTTCTTTAGAAGACAAAGCATTGTCTTTCAATATTGTCATAATTTCATATAGATGCATGACCTTTATATAAATATGCATGGGTCTTGAAGGTGACCAATTTTGTTTACTTATCGACTTGTAGGAGTCAATATTTGCAACTTTTTAATTTAGGTCAAATATTTCTTTCTTAACACTAATCGACTTATTGAAGTCATAAATTGTCTTAAATTAAAGGGAGACAAATCTTCGAATCTACAAATTTAGACCTCTATGAGTCAAAAGCAGATTTAGACTTATTTATGTCAGAGCTCTGACTGTACAAGTGAATATTATTTACTTGTATAGGTAAAAAAAAAATTGGGCTTAGTTATGTCCCTTAGACATTCAGATTTTTTTACTTATACAAGTAAAAAAGTCATCCTATCTTCTTTTCTTGAATTCTTAGGACTTCTTTGCTCTTGAGAATTTTTAATTGTCTGTCCTTTGCAGATGTCTTTACTAATCATTTAAGTGTAATTTCATGGACAATGAAAATCTCATTTGTCTGTTATCTTCAGAACACTGCTCATTTACAAGCCCCCAAGGGGCAATTTTTGAAGGCCTTGCGCAAATACTTAAGATCTTTGCGCAATCAGTTTCTTTGTTGAAATGAGATGAAACATTGAACTCTAATAAAAAATTATGAGCTAAACTGAGAAAAATTGTTAAAGGCATGTTTTTCCATCTCAAAACTTGAGAATTTTTGTGGGATTGTAAAAAAAAAATTACTTATAGAAGTAATTTTTTTAGAAAATTAAGGGGAGATTATTCAAACATTATAATTAACTTATATAAGTATATTTTATTTACTTCTTCAGTAAATAAAGATAACTTGTACAAGTAGTACCCCTGACTGGACATTGAAACTCATAAGTTGAAAATAAACAGATAACGTCAAGGTTAAAAAAAGAAAAAGACCAACAGACAAACAATAGTACACATAACACAACATAGAAAACTAAACATTAAACAACACGAACCCCACCAAAAACTTCGGATGATCTCAGGTGATCAGAATGGTAAGCAGATCCTACTCCACATGTGTCACCTGTCGTGTTGCTCATGTTAGTACAAATCCAGTAATAAGTCTGGTTTGGTAGGTCACAATGGGAAAATCATCATCATAATGGATTTGCCAAAGTCTGTAAGTCTGTAAGTGACTGTATATTTTCTTTTTACAAGATTCTTAAAAAGAAACCATTGATTAAACATTTCTAAACATGTTTAAGTTTTTACTTCACCTGTACCAACAAAGCTCACGAAATTGATATCACACAAAAAATTGATGAATCCACACACAGTAAACATGTTAAACAATTTGTTTCTCTACGTCATCACCATCATATACATGTTAGATACCCTCTAACATCTAAGCTATGCTTGAAAATGTGAAATAATAAAAAACAATGACTGTTTATTTTTTTTACAGTAAAACTTTACCAGCATGAAATCCTTGGTTAAATTAGATTTGTTGGACGGGAATGGCTGCTTTCTGCAAACAGACTATCAGGATGATGGGAAATCAGGTTTCAAGCTTACCTTGATTGATGGCATAGATGTTTGGAAAGGTCAAGGTGAGATATTGACTCTGTTGAACTTGGTACGATAATATTTATGCCTTCACAAAATTTAATCATAAAATTTTTGTCAAATCTACAAAGACTACAATCAGAGCTTCCAGAAATTTGGTATCAATCTTCAACATGTTCAGATGGAGATGGTTTACTCTGTGTTTTCACATCCATTTCTCATCAACACCATATTTGCTGAATTCTTACATACTTTTACACATATTAAATTGCCAAATATAAAATTTCTGTACATTTTTTCTGCAAACCAGAGCTTAAAGAAATAATGTAGCAAGCTTCATGTCAGCATACTTTACCCTTAGATGCATTTTCACATCCATTGCTCATCAAATTCCTGTTACTGTGTTTAAGGAATACAGTATATTATTACTGTAAATTCAGAAATTATTGCATGCATTTATTATGATTTTTGTACTATGGACAAAAATATGAGATTAATATTGAGATTTCAGGGAAATCTTCATACAGCTATATATATATATAATGTCTAAAAATAGCAACAATCAACATTCATTCTATTTAGGTGTGGATCAACTCCTGAAAATAAACTGATACAGTTTAATACTAAATTAAAATTATTTAAATGTTTAAGAATATAACTTAAACACGCTAATTGATACATTAAAAAAGTTCTATTAGATTTTTAATAGATATAAGCAATATTTCGCTAGACAAACTAGCTTCATCAGGCGTGTACATCTATCCAGGTGAAATCGGATGCATGACAAAAATATTTTTGTAGCTTAAGCTATATATATACAGATAGGAGAATTGGAGTTTCTATTATTGCGATACTCACCCAGTTGCATTATCATGATTATTTGCATTAATAAAAATAATGCAATAATTTCTGAATTTACAGTATTTTTTTTTTTTTTTAAACTTTCAGTTTCTGAAGATGATCTAGATAATCTCAGATTAACTATCAAGATGGATCTAAATACATTTACTAGACAGACGTTACAGGCATTGACAAAATCAGGAGGAAAAGACATTGTTTTTAATTACCAAGTCAAACGTAAAAAAGATAACAGTATAGAGTTGATCTGGAAGAAACATGTTGCAGCAGAAGATATTACAGTAAGATAATAAGACATTTTAGCATGTAATACTCAATATACATGTGCCTCTTATTTACACTTTTACTTTGAATGTTAACCATGTATTCAGGAAAAATGAATTAGGTGGTTTAGGGGGGGGGGGGGGGGTATTAAACAGCATCTCATATTCTACCGATCAAAATGCATTCAGTAGTGGTGAAAAACTTAACCGAAAACATCCATGTTTTACATGTATCTGCTCACCACCTTCTACCTTGTCAGTTGCAAATCCAAAGGGTCCCAAAATTTTAGTCTGTTGATTAATTTGACAATTGTAGAGAAATACTGAAAAAATCAACAAATTAATGACATTGGGTTGAAATCAAGTACAATTTATTGTCAAAAAAATAAAGGTTTTAATTTAATATACTTTGATTCAGCAGAAAATATTATTTTATATGTAAATGATTCTTAGCTGCAAATCACACAACTATTTACATGATTTAGAAGAATTTTTGTCCTATTAAGTATTGAAAATAATTATGACATCTTTGAAGAAATTTATCTATGAAAACAAATACATTACAATAAAAGAAATATAATTAAAGAATAGCCATCCAGTATCCTTTCCTTTAATTTTTATATTTTTATTTAATTAAATTGTGCAAAATTAGAGTTAGAATGAAAAGTACATATGACCTTTTAATTTTAATTTTATTACATTTCAACTCCCCATGTTCATGATGTTCACATGTATGTATAGTTTCAGTTAGGCAGAGCTACACTCAAGTCCTCAACATCTGCCACTGATGCCATTAGTTCTGTCCTCAATTATTGTATTGAATGTGCAAAATCACAGCAGGTAGAAATAGCAACATTACAAACAGATAATGACAGATTGTCTCAAGAAAGAGTTAATGCTTTAAAGGTAGGAAATTTGATTTTTTTCTTTTGCAAAGCTTTCTTCTGGTATTTTCCTTGTATTTTATAAGATTATTTTCTCATATACATCTCAATATCTTGCATGCCTTGTATTTTATCATTTGTTTCCCTTATTTTTTGTATAAGCATGCTTTTCCATGCACTTCAGTACCAACAAATTTAGAAATTTTCTGTTATATTTGTTTACATTTTAAAGTTGTCACTCTGTTTTAAAAGTTCTATTATACACTTTCCCCTCCCCCTTTTCCACTTTTCATTTATTGCTTACTCTTCTTTCCAATATTTGTTTGAGCAAAAAATTCTGCAATTCATATATGGTGCATCAAATCTCTTTGGCTTCTGGAACTTTTGTAGAAAATGTGCAGTAAACCATGTCCATCATTTCCTTTTTATAAAATATTAATGTAAAAAAGTCTGACTCAGTACTTTGTAAACGTTTTGATGCCTTGGTATTTTTAGGAAAGAAATTGCTACTTCAAGGACATTTTACTCCAGTACATGAGTTGATCTTATCAAAGAAAATGCATTTAAAAATATATTTAAGATTTTTTAAATCTTTTATTTTAGAGATTGGAAAAGTGTGTTGTGGCAAAGGAAGAATTAGAAAGGGATCTTTATTCTAAAGTAAGGAAGACAAACTATACATTGTATATCAGTATAATGAGGGCCTAGATTGGGTTTACAGAATAGAGGATTATGGCCCAAAGTTAAAGAAAAATGGACCAACAAAAATAAAGAAAAGGGAAAAAATAGGCTAAAAGAATGAAAAAAAACCAGAATAATAGGAATCTAAATACATGAAATAAAAGTATAGAGAATAACCATGATAACCAGGGGGAAAATAAAGAAGAGAAAATGCAAAAAATTTAAAGAATACAAAAATGAAGACCCCAATCTAGACCCTTGTATATTATGAAATAGTTTTAGGATAAACACTATTAGTGAAACACCAATAACTTTCATATATACTCAATTTTATGATAATCAGCCAAAAATAATCAACAAATATGCATTATCCAAAAAAATTCTTGGGATTCAACAATAACGAACGAACATGTTTACAGTGTGTATATATTTACTAATGTTTACTTATTAAACTTTTTTTATTTTAGTTTGCAGCAATTTTAAACAGTAAAAAAGAGAAGATCAGAGAATTGAAAGAATCTGGAGGTTTGTTTGAAATCAATTTTACCAAAAATTTTGAAAAACAGAATTTACCCAAGCTGATTTGTTTTCATATTGATACAAATGTATATTTAGATTTTTACCCTATGCCAGTAATGCCACTAACTACCTTAATAAGGGTCTGGATGGGGTTTACGGAATAGAGAAAAATGGGCCTAAAAAGTAAAGAATAGAGAAAAATAGAACAAGAAATAAGGTATAAAGAATAATGGGTGTTAAAATATAAGGAGTAGAGAATAATGGGAAACAAATTTAAAGAATAGAAAGAAATAACCTAAAATTGAAAAAAAAATACTGAAACGAAGAACCTCCAATCTAGACCCTCCTTAATGGTCTCAAAGAGCATGCTTACCTGGAGTGCAGAAAGTCATGGAGACATGCGACAATCGGTCTGTATTAACATATATATTACAGAAACAATTTGATTATTTGATAATAAGGTTTTAGAATTAATTGTGTGGAATCCTTTGCAATCCTTTCAAAATTATTTAATAGCATTGATAAATTAACACTTAGTTCAAGAAGTAACATTTACTGTAGAAATTGCAATTGT
Organism: Mytilus californianus; assembly: GCF_021869535.1. Classification (NCBI taxonomy): domain Eukaryota; kingdom Metazoa; phylum Mollusca; class Bivalvia; order Mytilida; family Mytilidae; genus Mytilus; species Mytilus californianus. Next base: position 42,273,385 of record NW_026262712.1, read on the forward strand.
TGATCAGCAAAAAAGAGTGCTACAATAATCATTGCAATTTCAAAAAATGCTGCATGCAAAAAATTGGATCAGATTGAAAATAAAGGAGATAACCTCCAATTTTTGGTAGGGTTCATGTTGCTCAGTCCAGTGGCAGATCCAGAAATTTTCATAAGGGATGGGCCCACTGACTGCCTAAGAGGGGGCCCGCTCCAGTCATGCCTCAGTAATTCCCTATATAATCAACCAAATTTTTCCCACAAAAGTGGGGGGGGGGGCACCCTGGGGCCCCCTAAATCTGCCTCTGCAGTTTATCTATGTTGTGTTTTGTAGACTTGGTTTTTTCTTTTGGTCTTTGTTTGCCTCGGCATTGTCAGTTCATTTTTGACTTGTGACTTTGAGTATCTCTTTGGTATAATCTGCCATTTCTTTTCTAATTTATGCAATACTTATCCTGTTATATTTTGCATACTGAAAAAAAAATTCTTTACAAAATTGAATTTACTTTATTTTGTAAAGTTTTAGTTGATGTACACATTATGAATCTTTTAAGTTACTGTTAATGGTTAATTGTTCTTTACAGGTGTTGCAGTAAATAATGGGGAACCTGGACCTTCAAGAACAACAACGCAAAGTAGTAAACGTCCAGCAAAAAAGATGAATTATAGGTAATTAACTACAGAAAAAAGACAAGTGGCAATAAACTTTAACTTAGAAAATTGGAAACCTTTGAACTCCTCTCAGTCTTTTTACAGAAATGTGAAAAGATAAGAAACTAAGACAGCTGTTGATAAGTTAGACAAATAGAATAAACTTTTCATGAGCCAAATATCAGAAAATAAAAAAAAAAACATTATGACGAACTGTCCTTCATATTTGATAAATCTTTGTTGTCATAGAATATTTTAGCCTCATCATAATATTTTGCTACCTGAGTGTTTATATAAGCCAGTTGAAGTAAAAGGCACTGTTTATCTGTCCATACTTTCTTTCTTTGTATATTAACTCAATTTTAATTAGATATAAGAAGATGTGGTATGAGTGCCAATGAGACAACTCTCCATCCAAGTCACAATTTGTAAAAATAAACTATTATAGGTCAAAGTACGGCCTTCAACTTTAAGTTCACTTATTTTTAACATGTTTAAAGAATTTAAACTTGAATAATAAAAACATGGTAAACATTGTTTAAAGAAAGCCCATTGATTTTTATTTTGGCAAATTGTCTTAGTTTTAGAATTATGGGACTTCTATTATACATATGGAGGTATTTAACACAATATTAATGTCAAATAAGCTTACTGCATGGCAATCATAATCACATCTCCTTAAATTTATTTTCATTTAATACTTGTATCGCTAATTTTCATAAATTTTGTTTTGAAGTTTTAGACTTAAATTGTATGGAAGTTTTTATTTTCATAAAAAAAATAATCAACTAATGAGAGAGAATGGCATTCTTTCAAGATTTAGACTACTTTGCTGTTTATAATTGTTTTTCAGCACAATGCATCAAATATATAATTTTTTGTATTGCTACTTAGTTTTCCTTAACCTTGGTTTTATTATAACTTTCATTATTGAATTAAAAGCTGAACTCGACTCATCCGCATTGACCTGTTAAAATGAATACCTGTAGGTTGCACTTCTGTAAATATAGACAATGCAATTTCCCATAGGAACTCCCTTTACGGCTGAAACTGTGCCACTTTTACTATGAAGTTTTGTAAAAAATTATATCCTTGAATGGAAAGTTGATATGCACTCTTATTTTATTCAAAGGTCAAAACATAGGGCTGTGTGGCATATTTTCAACATTTATATGCCCCGAACTTATAAGAGTATAAACTTATATTAAAATTCTGTACTACCCCTCCCCTTCACTTTGGGTCTTCCTCAGAATTCAATTTTTAACACTACCATGTGTATTTATACTGGTAACATTCCCAAGTTATTTCTCTAAGAGATGAAACATAGAGATCATATCTGAGAACCAGTACGTAAACAAAACAAAATATCTATGAATATTATATATCTCCCCAAAAGAGGCATGGTTTGTGAAACAGCTGTATTTACAAAGTGCAACCTTCAAGCATCACTAAAAGATTGGGTTTCCAATTGTAAACATGGTAAACACTTTAATAGTTTTTTTCAGATTATTTTTAATTTTTTTATATTTTTCAAGAAATTTCAACCTGCCCTTTCATATCCTATGTAACTGTGAATTTGACTTTACATTTTTTGACCTCCTTGTCTTTTCACAGATAAATTTATGTAATAAGCATTTTTCTAATTTTTATCTTGGTATTTTCAGAATTCTTTCTTTCATTATTTTGTGAACTATTGCACTTAGTGATTCCATATCATTAACATAATAAAAAGCTTTTATAATCATAAGTATTTTCATGTTTTATAAATAGTTGGGAAAAAAATTCTTTATAAATTTACTTTCAATGATATTTTTAGAAATTTTAACACAAAATAAAGCTTGTTGAAAGTTGCTTCCTTGTTTTCTGATTTGATATTGATTTAATAATAATAATTAGTTTGTGATGTTAAATATTGTAAAATCAGGAATTTTTGCAATGTTTTTATTATTGCGAAAATTGCACAGAATAGGTACATCTGTATCACAAAAATGAAAACTCATATTTTTAATTTTTGTCTCACCAGGGATGGAAGTCACGGAAAGCGAGACATAGGGATTAATTGCTTTTCTGGCAACAGCGGTGGTGTCAACAATTGTTAAGTTTTCTGCTTAAGCTAGTTTGATAGGAACTACTTGTGATAGATCATTGATACATGATATAAAGTTGCATTACTATCACTCATAAGTACATCTCAGTTTGGCGACCATTTCATGGCCCTGCCCACAAGATCATGGTACAGCGACTTTGAATTAATAAGCAATGTTGCTGTCTTTCAGATTGCCTTTTTCTGAATTTTTTTCATTTATTTCAGTGATGATGAAAACACTACTGATGATGAGGGGGTAAGTTACAGTGCTATATATTATATGGAGATTAAATTTAACCAAACAAAAATGTTATTTATGAAAATTTGAATAAATTATATGTATCCTAAACTTTTGAAACTGATAGGAGAAAAAATAATATTTGCATTCAGATTCAAATTTAAAAAGCCTTGATTATAAATCTTTGGAACACAGATCAGAAATAAATAGTTTTTGTTTTTGTAAGAATCAAAGGAGTAGTTCCTGTAAGGGCTGATTTTGGCCTCAAATTTCAGGTTCATCTGATGAAAGATTTTGGTCACTTTTTAAACACTTAAGTGTCTACTTCAGTCCATTTAATTAGTTTATGTGACAGATTTGAACTGATTTTATCATTAAAGACGCTCAGATTCAAGCTTAAATATGAAAAATCTATCAAATATGCCATAATATGTCACTTTTCAGATGGTTTTTGTCAAAAATGAAAGTGGCCGCATCCGTGTTCACTCTCAACCTTCATATATGTTATGTATTATCAAATACAACTTGCATTTAAATATTAAGAATGAACACAAATGTGGCCACTTTAAAACGGAAACCTTCTAAAATTTAACTCAAATGCTAAAATTGTGAAGATTTCAGTAATTTAGCATGACTTTATGATGCTAGTACCCGATATATATGCATTGTATTGTCAAAAACTGCCCATATTTATGTAGCAGAAGTATTCTACTTTCCAATAAATAGCTAAAAGTTTACATTTTAACAATTTTGTAAAACTGCTATATTTTGGGGCCAAAAAGGGGTCTTACTGGGCCTACTCCTTTGTTTAGATTCAGAAATGTTATGCTATGTTTTTATTATTAAGGTCTGAATTTGTAGAAGGGTCAATTTCATTGTGTTATACTGTAGCCCTGAAACACCTTTTGCAACATGGGGGAGTTAAAAATTCTTGCTGTGCGATGTTGTGTGAGAATGTGATTAATATTTGAAAAAAAAAAATATATAGATATAAATCAGTGCACTCTTTGAAGAACAATAAATTACCTTTGGGAGCTCATCACTCTTTGGTCCACAAATTGTCTAAAGAATATAAGAACCATAAGAGCTACTGTTCAACAGCTACACAAGATGAATGAACACCAAATCACTCAATTTCCATGAGGTCATTGAAACATAAAAAAAAAATGTACCATGAAGTATTTTTTAAATATTTTAACTTTTAATGTTATTCCAGACAATTGAAGATTTAAATGTCATCTATCTTCTTTTGAAAATCACTATGATAAATTCCAACTGGTTAACATTAGATTCTCTTTTCCATGAATTATTTTAGTTGTTTTTTTGAAGACGTATATTGGTATCACGTTGTCGTCGCCGTGGTCGTCGGCGTCCAATGACAGTTGGTTTCCGGACAATAACTTTAGTATAATTAAATAGAAATCTATGAACTTTAAACACAAGGTTTATAACCACAAAAGGAAGGTTGGGATTGATTTTGGGGGTTATGGTCTTAACAGTTTAGGAATTAGGGGCCAAAAAGGGGCCCAAATAAGCATTTTTTCTAGTTTCCAGACAATAACTTGTGGAACTGTGTATGGATCTCTCTGAAATTATACCACAAGTTTCCATACCACAAAGGGATGGTTAGGATTTGCTTTGGGGGTTATGGCTCAAACCGTTTAGGAGTTAGGGGCAAAAAAGGGGGAAAAACAAGGGTGTCCTGGTTAATGGACAATAACTTTAATACAAAACATAATTTAAAGCAGTGTAAGGGAGGTAATTCAAACTCATCTTTTGAATTACCTCCCTAACATTACTTTTAAATGGTTAATAGACAATTACTTAAGACAATTTAAAAGCAGTGTAAGGGAGGTAATCCAAACACAATGTTTTGATTACCTCCCTTACTCTGCTTTTAAATTATGTTTAAAGAAATGCATATTTATAAAGGAAGACCAGTAAAAACATTTGCAAATGTTGCATCTTTTATTTTTTTACAAAAAATCCATATGAAAGATTTGACACCATATTTTATATTCTATTATAAAATAGATTAAGTTACCACTATGGTAAATTTAAATGAGTAATTATGGTTGCAAACTCCATTGGAAATTTGAATTGAGATTATGACCATATCTTGAGGTAAGAATTTTTTTTTTGGAAAAAGGGAAAGGGGGGGTGGTGGTAAAAAAGAAATTGTGAGAGGGGAGACAATTTTTTCTCATTTCAGATTTCAGAAATTAAAAAGAAAATTTCTTCAAATATATGTGTCAAATATTTAATTACAATCCAAATTCAGACCTGTATCAAGCTTGAATATTGTGTCCATTTTTGCCCCAACTGTTCAGGGTTAGACCTCTGCGGTCGTATCCAGCTGCACTCACCGAAGCAATTTATTTTTATTCTTTTAAGGTCACACAACACAGTAAGAAAGCAAAGCAATCAAATCGATCAATGGACGATGATTCCTTAGTCCTCGAAGATGAGCATGAAGACAAACCAAGAGCTGTTGCAAGGTTTGTTTACAGTTTTTTCATAGTTGTGACAAACTATTGAGCCCATGATTCAATGTTTAAATGAGTAAGTTCTAGCTTTGTGTTTCTTACATAGAATAGTAATTATACCCCGCACAATTTTTGCGTCGGGAATAATGTTTTTGACCCATCTGTCTGTCTGTCTTTCCGTCCTTCCGTTCGTCCATCCGTCAGTCTATCAGTCCTGTTCTTGTCGCAACTCCTCTGAAACCACACAACAGAATTTCATGAAACTTTATAGATAATAAGGACATACTGGCTGTGTTCGGATATACGCCTAAGGCAGCCTATGGTTAACAATAGATACCTTTGGGTACCCATGGTTTGATATTTTGATATATAAAATATCAAACCATGGGTACCCGAAGGTACCTATGGGTAACCATAGGCGTATATCCAAACACAGCCTATATGTAGATGTGCATATGGACAGGAAATTATGACTCAATTTTTTTTCTAGGAGTTATGCCCCTTTGCATGATTTTGTCTGCCAAGTGACAATGTGGGGGCGTGGGGTATGTGAGTGCGCTCACAAAGGTTCTTTAATTGTTGTTAGGGTTAGGAGGCATTTGAAATGATAGATGCATGCTGATTGTAATTTCCAATAGAAATACTTTTAGAATTGTATAGAATTAAAAAAAAGTTTAATATTGCATTAATTAGAAATCCTTCATAACTAACCTCCCCCCCCCCCCCCCCCCACACACACACACAATTGATGAGCTTTAATTTAAAAAATACTATAATTATGAGTACTTGCAGTTCTTCACATCTGAACATATAAATGAGAATGAAATAATAAAAATTCTTGAGTATTTGCCTGATTTAAAGTTTAAAAAAATATTATTTGCTAATTTATCATAATTTTCCAAATTTAAATCCAAATAAACAGGAATTTAACAGTTTTGTGTAAATAACACAAAAACACATTTACATGAACTATGCATATTTATATTCAGAATGTTAGAAATATAGAGTTATCTCCCCTATAAAATATTATATTTACTTTCTTGTTTCCCAAAAAAAATTATATCATGTTATAATGATTGATGTGGCTGTTCCAGTATTTTCTGGACATATATAATGCATGAGAACATCACACAAGTTTGTCACATACACACATAAATGAAACAATATATAAACAACACATAGCTGAGAGGGTGATAGAGCAGATTGTTATCCCAAGAAAACATTGTCAACAGAGACGTCTTTTCGAGGGGTAACAATCTGCTACATCACCCTCTCAGCTATGTGTTATTCAATTTATTATACTGAATGTTCTGTTATTACTGTCTATTTAATTTAAAATTTAAAGTAATAAACTATGACGTATGTACATAACAATCGTCCATACTTGATAAAGCGCACAATTGATCAAGCATTTCCGTGAAGGGTAATATTTGCCATGGGATAGAGTATATTGTCTCCCTCGTATTAACCAATCAAAATCTTGCATTTTGACATGAAGTATAATAATATAGAATCTTCCTTGCTGATGGGAACCAAGTCACTGAAGGGGGATTACACTCAGATTATTACCTACTGAATTTACATAGATTTAAGTGAATCACACACAATTACCACGTTGAGTTATTTTTTAAGAAAACAACTTTTGTATACTATTTGTATTTAATTTTATACTTTATAGGCCAAGACGAACCAGGGAGACAAACAAGAAAACACCTAATTCTAAACCAGTTCTACCTAAAGTTTCCTCAAAGGATTCAAATACAAGGTACTTCCATTTGAATAGATTGCAATTTATCAATATTCTTCCCTGCAACCCTTGGATCTTATCAGTACAAACTTAGACTCATTCATCCATCATAATTTAATAGTGGTATAAGAAGTATCACATTCTACTTCATTTATTAAAAAACAAAATCTAGCTCAGTGTGTTGGTCTAGTACAAAGCAGAAATTATATTCATTTCGCATTTACATGTTCTCGTCCTGAATATGCATTTAACATGCCAACTTGCCACTGGAAGTTAAACAGTCATCCATCAGCATCATCCAAAATGAACTTCATTGCAGTTCAAAATCTTGCTTCCATATAGCCTTTTTTAATGCTACTGAATAAAGAAAACAACAATTAATTGTACAACATAGAATCCTTGGGTCAAGGCCTAGTGTAAAACACAAGTGCAGATGAAAGGACGTGGTTTGACCACCAGTGTGACAGCAATCCAACAATATAATAAAAGCAGTCGGAAGAGATGTTTAATTTTTTGGACAAGGGTCAAGGGTCATTTATGGTCGTATGTACATTTGATATGAGCAAAAGTTTTGGAAGAAGACAGTATGTTGTAAGTCCCTTCCTATCCTCCCACAACCATCTTAATGGAATAGTCCTAAAGCAAATTTGTCATGTGACACTGTACAGAAATTTCAGTTTGTCTCCTGAACCACAGAATTATATCTATTACATTTATGTTTGCTGCTTTAATAGTTGTCATATACATGCTATTCCATCATCATACATTGAAGCTGTTACATTGTTTTCTCCTGTGTATACTTTATGTTGAGAAATGTGAATAAAATGTATTTGTTAAAATGGGACAGCAACCCAACAATAATATAACCAAATGACATCTAGATGGTAACATACAGTCTTCAACAAGTGTCTTTACAATAAGTCAAGCTCTAAATCAGGGGTGGGTCCAAGTGAGGGCGTAATGTTTTGATTCTACGCCCCCTCTTTCAAATATCCTAGAAACGCCCCTGTAAATCCTCCATAGTTGATAAAATTTGTAAATAAATTAATCAGAAACTACCAAAGATCTATCAAAAAAAAGATTTTAATGTAAACAGAATACAGTACTTCAATATGTTTGTGCTATAGCTTCCAGGAGGTAAAAATAGATATGTAAATTGACATTTTGATAAACTGATTATTTCTCTTCTAACAAATTAGCTATCTTTAATAGTATCAAACTTCTCAATGTAAATGTATTATTTATTTGTAGTTTATCAGAAAGACCATCAACAAGTAGATCATCAGAGAGACCATCAAGTACAAGGAAATCCAGGGCATCCTCAGGCAATTCATATGACAATGATGCTGACGCCATGCTTGATGAAATATAATTGGTTAAAATAAAAATGCAATTGTGATTTTTTTGTATTTCAGGGACAAATTGATTACTGTATCAAATGAAAACCATCAAATTTATCTTTTGTGGATTCATTTATTTTCGTGGGTACCAATTTTCGATGATTGAGGAAAACTTGCATTTTTCTGGATATTTAATTTCCTGGTTTTGCCCAAGTCTGCTAACAATTCTATAGGAAATTTGTAATTCGTTAAACATTTAATTTTGTGTTCCACCTGTAACCACTGTAATCCTGGAAAATTGGTATCCAATAAATAATAATGAATCCACAGTGTTAGGTATTGCTGAAATTAATGTATTAGCTTTACATTATCCCACCATTGATTTTTTATTTCAAATTTTCTGAATATATATCCTTTGTATTTTGACATAGTGATCCAAAAATGGAAATTGAATTCTACTGAAATGTATTCAATAATACAGGGACTAAGGGTGATAAACCAAACTCTACCTGTATGACGCAAAAATCTTTTTCTATCTTGTGTATGTTAAATTATGTGTTTGAAAACTTATTTATCTTACCTCCTATACATTTCTAGGAATATGATTGGTTAAAAGTAACCGTGTGGAGACTCTGTATATTCCATATTAGGTTAGTAGGGTTCCATATTAGGTTAGTAGGCGGGGTTTATTTCAATACATGGTTAGTAGTGGTGTTACGTCCCTTTATAAAAACAACAAGGTTTTGAGGTAAAATATTAAAGGTTTCAGCAGATGAAGACATTGATAATGAACGATTGAACTAAATTCATAAAACACATGAACAGCTAACAAGTTGTTATTATTGGGATTTGTTTTTGTATAGACCATTGAAAGAATAGGTTCTCAATACTAACGGTATTGAAGACTTGATCACTTTGATAGGCCACTAGTCTAAATACCACAATGTTAAGGTAGTCGGTAAGATAAATTCTGACATAGTGTGCTAGTGACCTAATGTGATATATATGGGGTCAGTAAATTCCATATGGTGATTCGAGCTTCACTCTCACCCTATATGGAATTTACTGACCCCATAAATATCGTATTAGGTAACTAGCGCACTATGTAACTAATAATATTTTTTATTTAAGACTCATACTATTTATGATAATCATGGATTTGCTACCATATGTAACATTTTTTTTACATTCATCACATGTATAGTTGATATACATATATCCTTGTATTTATAGTAGCTTTACTGTTTAGTATATATGTAGCATATGTGTGAACTCCTTTGAGAAATAAATTTTGTTTATATTTAATGAATTAACCACTTGAACAAATCAATTTGTTAGCAGATTATTGTTAATATTCTGTGGAAATAGTTTTATATAAGAGTTTTTTTAGTTAGATATTAGACAGATTTTATAGGTTTTTTAAGAGATTTATAACAAATGAATTAAGATATTTTCAATTTTTGGTCAAAACAAAGAATTCAAAAAGCTACTTTACAATGATATTTCCAGTACAATTGCTTTGATTGTTGTTTGCTCAACATCCAGTAGCAATATAGATATTTTCTATGACAAGTATGAAGACTTTTTACATTCAGTGGCAATACAGATATTTTCTATGACGACTTTTTTCCCTTTTTGATTGATGGACATCCAGGATGACATGCAGTTGTAAGTTTCCTGTAGTTAGTATATTTTAACCATTAACAAGAAAACAAATATGTTGAATAAAACAAAAAAGCTTTATTGAATAAAAGACTAGATATATTGTTTAAATAATATCAAGATATAACATAATTATACATGTATTTTAATTCTAATTCCAGAAAAAGCTATGTAAAGGCAGCTTAAAATAAAACCTTTTCAAAATTTTAATGTTTTGTCACTTTATTTTGTTGTTCAAAGTAAAATATTACATTTTTATACGACCACAAAAATTTTTTTGGGTTCGTATAATGCTATGATGTCGTTGTCGTGTGTGTCGTCGTCCGAAGACACATTTGGTTTCCGGACAATAACTTAAGTTTAAGTGAAAGATCTGTATGAAATTTTACAATAAGGTTCAATACCACAAAAGGAAGGTTGAAATTGACTTTGGGGTTATGGTACCAACATTTTAGAAATTAGGGGCCAAAAAGGGGCCAAAAACAAGCATTTTTGTAGTTTCCAGACAATAACTTGTGTGTAAGTCTATGGATCTCTCCGACTTTGTACCACAAGGTGCCAATTCACAAAGGGAAGGCTAGGATTGAGTTTGGGGGTAATTGCCCCAAACATGCAGGAATTAGGGGCACAAAAGGGGCCAAAAACAAGCATTTTTCTAGTTTCTAGACAATAACTTGTGTTTAAGTGCATGGATCTCTCTAAAATTATACTACAAGGTTCCATACTACAAATAGAAGGCTTGGGATGAGTTTGGGGGTAATTGCTTCATTGGGGGGGGGGGGGGGGAGGGGGGTTCTAATTTTTTGAAGGGATTTCCTTTTTTTTTTTCAAAATTTTTCAAATTTCAAATTTTTGAAGAGTTTCAAGAAGAAATCTTCAATTGCACAGTATTGCACAATAGATTTTTAAGACCTTTCGACAGTATTGCGCAATAGATTTTTAAGATCTTTGACCACAATTTTTTTGTGTCAGAAACCTATATTATTTCAAAAATTTGATCACAATCCAAATTCAGACAGTATCAAGCTTGAATATTGTGTCCAAATTTGCCCCAGCTGTTCAGGGTTCAATCTCTGTGGTCGTATCAGGCTGCGCTCAGCGAAGCATTTTATTATAGTTTATATATAAGAATAAAAAGATAGGGTATGATTGCTAAAATTTAACCAATCATACATTTGTCCTAACTGACTAGTAACAATTTATATATAAATGATTCATAATGTACATGTATATATCATCTTCACAAGCCAATGGTTACGATCCAGTCCCCTCCTCTCCACCCTTGGCTGATTAAGCTAACATTTGTGATTACAATGCTGGGCCATCTACTGGTAGATAAAAGTCACATCCATATCGACTACATCATTCTTGACCAATGGCAGCGCTTGAACTCTCTTCAGTGTGAAGTTGTAAAATTTGTTGTGTGTAGTGTTTACAAATTTTGTGAAGCAGGAACCGACCATATACATTGACATTCCACCATTTGCTCGAGAAACATACCCAGGAACTTTAAGTTGATTAAAAACTTTAAAATAGTCACTACATATCGTCCTATGTTTTTGGGGTAAAGACTTTGTTGCACAATCTACACGTGGCAGTTGTTCATTTACATTTTCTACATTTACACATTATCATCTTACAGGCCCTTTTTAGGTGGATGCCACCAATTGAAATCATTACCTTGTGGATCCGAAATTCTATCTTAATCCGCCAAGGGTGGAGAGGAGGGGACTGGATCGTAATCATTGGCTAGCAAAGATGTATGTATATAAACTATATATATGTATAAATATTCTTGAGTAACATGGTAAAAATCCTATGAGCAGTTTATAGTCATTATAGGACTGGAATAAGACAAAGAAACATTTACAGCACAAACATCATAAACATCGTTTGATAAAAATACATTTTTATCAATACAATCTAAGATTATAGTGTATTTGACTGGCTATGTGTTATGGGATAGTCTCAAGATTAACTGTATTGGCTCCCACTACTGAAGGATCATTGGTCAAAACAGCTGATTGAGAATCTATACTAGCACCATAACAGAAACAGCTACCCCATCATTCCTGATTGAGAAATTTACTAATGATCAGAGATTCTTATATATATATATATACATAGAGCATCATTTTCAACATAACTTGTATAATTTTGAAAGTGACTAGTTTAGGGTATGCCCTTGACTGTTGTTATGATTGAACTGTGGGTTTGATTACACAAGTCAAACTAATGTAGGAGGTTCATTGTCTTCCCCAATGCAAAAGTTCAGTACATATAGTTTTCTGAATTAGAGAGGTTTTGGTTTCTTTTTGTTACATTCTTGTTTTTATTTAAACACAAGTGAACCAACACCTGGTAAATCTTCTGTCGGTAGATTCCATTAAGTGGATACCTCGGGTATGCAGGGTCGTTACGATAAAAACATAAAATGTAGAAGGTCCTGTAACAACACTTTAAGGAATGCTCCAGTAATTTATTGAGATCGACATGTTTCGGTAGCTAGGCCACCGTCATCAGGATAGATAACAATACATAAAATCATGCTGAGGTACAAACTCTGGTTGAGAAAATTAAAATGTCACAATGTTGCTATGGTGAGTAACGTTATACAAACATGAGTAACGTTTAACAAACATTTTAACAACAAAAACATTGTATTTTTATTTTACTTTATTTTAATTTAATAGTTTACTTCTATATATACTTACTTTCACTTTCTCTTTCAATTGCTATTTATAACGTTACTCACCATAGCAACATTGTGACGTTTTAATTTTCTCAACCCGATTATGTACCTCAGCATGATTTTTGTCGAGCCTGCGACTTTTGTCGCAAAAGCAAGACATAGCGATCCTACATTCGGTCGGCGTCGGCAGCGTCCACAAATATTCACTCTGTGGTTAAAGTTTTTGAAATTTTAATAACTTTCTTAAATTATCCTGCATTTCAACCAAACTTGGACAGAAGCTTGTTTATGATCATAAGATAGTATCCAGAAGTGAATTTTGTAAAAAAAAAATCCTGTTTATCCGTATTTTACTCATAAATGGACTTATTTTTATCTGCCAGTTAACATTACAATTACTCTGTGGTTAAAGTTTTTCAAATTTTAATAACTTTCTTAAACTATCCTAGATTTGTACCAAACTTGGACAGAAGCTTGTTTATAATAATAAGATAGTATCCAGAAGAAAATTTTGTAAAAAAAAAATCCTGTTTATTCGTATTTTACTCATATATGGACTTAGTTTTTCTGCCAGTTAACATAACATTCACTCTGTGGTTAAAGTTTTTCAAGTTTTAATAACTTTCTTAAACTATCCTGGATTTGTACCACACTTGGACAGAAGCTTGTTTATGATCAAAAGCTAGTATCTAGAAGGAAAATTTGTAAAAATTTATTTCCTGTTTTTCCGTATATTACTTATAAATGGACTTAGTTTTATTCCAGTTAACATTATGTACAGTCTGCAGTTAAAGTTTTTAAAACATTTATTAGATTCATAAACCTTCTTGGATTTTTACCAAACTTGAACAGAACTTCTTACAATCAAAAGATAGTATCTAGAGGAAAATTTTAAAAAAAATTTTCCTCATTTTTGTTGAGCCTGTGACTAACAGCAAAAGTAGGCGAGACACTGGGTTCCATGGAACCCTTACGAAATTTATGTATTGTTTTCTATCCTGATGACGGTTGCCTAGCCACCGAAACATGTCGATCTCAATAAATTACTGGAGCATTCCTTAAAGTGTTGTTGTTACTTGTCCTTCTACATTCTTGTTTTTAGATGACGATGTCGTCAAAAAATGGTAAAAATGTCAGCAATACAAACAGATCTGTAGCACTATCAGATAAAAAGCAAAATACTAAAAGAGAAAAAAATATTGATGATACATGTACACCATCAAAATATTAAGCATTCTAGGAAAGCATGATCTAATAGACAATTTTCATATAACCAACTTTTGACTCCAGAGTTAATCTTATCTTTGGTAGGACATTCTGATACCTTGGTCAAGTAGGAGCAATGTAAATAAGTAAAATTAAGCCTTCAATTAATGCAATTTGGGGGGTGAATTAAATGATTTTTATACACATCAAGATAATCGGAAAACAGTAAACTTTCCCCTAAAATTGCACTGATTATATGTTTGATTTTACTTCTCTTGGTTGCTCTTACTTGACCGAGTATCAGGATGGCCTACCACAGATTAGGTAACCTGTTGAAGAGTTAAAAGTCAGTTATATGAAAATAGTCGAATAAATACAGATCCTGTGTCAACACTTCGCTTATAAGCTAGGATCTGACAACACACCAATCACCCTTCTGTTCTGTTTATTATTACATTGATCAGCTAATGAGATTTCTGCCTCCAAAATTGTGAAGGTATATGTGTCATTAAACAAACCCAGAGAATACTGAAGTTCTTTAAAATGGAGGGTACAACCAAGCATTGTCAGATCCTTGTAAGCAAAGCGTGGACAACGGAACTGAATGTAAATCCCATTTGGATAAATATCTAAAAGTTGTGGTTAACTATATCTGTACCAGTGGAATAACCCACAAATCTTTAAAACTCTAAAAATGGTGAATTATGTTTATGGTAGAAAATATATGATGTCAAAAAGTGGTTAATGACATATAATACAAAAATAATAAAATTAAGATCATATCATTTAAGTTTATAACAACTATAAAAATATCATATATAAAAATGGAAGTTATATATTTTGTAAAAAAAACATTCATGACCAAGTTGGTGTACAAATATAAAACATATATGTAAAAGTTACCAATAAAAAATAATCAACTTTCCACTCATTTAATATATTTCCAACAAATTACTAGTAATTTTCATACAAATAAGCAAATATGGCACAATCATAAATTTATAAAAAAAATCCACTATCTTTCTGTAAAACATAAAAGAAGTTAAAATAAACAAGAGTGCACACGCTGAAATGTCTCGCCTTCTTTACTAATCATTGATATTATGTTGATAGTCCTAAATATAAAGCTTTATTACAACTGTCACATAAATTTAACATTAACCAAGTAAACTAAACATTGACCAATGAACCATGAAAATGAGGTCAAGGTCAGATGAACCATGCTAGGCAGGCATGTACAGCTAACAATTCTTCCATACAACAAATATAGTTGACCTATTGCTTATAGTTTAAGAAAAACAGACCAAAACACAAAAACTTAACACTAAGCAATGAACCTTGAAAATGAGGTCAAGGTCAAATAAAACCTGCGTGACTGACAAATAGATCATAAAATATTTCCATACACCAAATATAGTTGAACTATTGCATATAGTATTAGAAAAAAAGACCAAAACTCAAAAACTTAACTTTGACCACTGAACCATGAAAATGAGGTCAAGGTCAGATGACACCTGCCCACTAGACATGTACACCTTACAATCATTCCATACACCAAATATAGTAGACCTATGGCATACAGTATAAGAAAAACAGACCAAAACACAAAAACTTAACTATAACCACTGAACCATGAAAATGAGGTCAAGGTCAGATGACACCTGCCAGTTGGACATGTACACCTTAGTCCTTCCATACACGGAATATACTAGACCTATTGCTTATAGTATCTGCGATATGGACTTGACCACCAAAACTTAACCTTGTTCATTGATCCATGAAATGAGGTCAAGGTCAAGTGAAAACTGTCTGACGGGCATGAGGACCTTGCAAGGTACGAACATACCAAATATAGTTGAACTATTGCATATAGTATTAGAAAAAAAGACCAAAACTCAAAAACTTAACTTTGACCACTGAACCATGAAAATGAGGTCAAGGTCAGATGACACCTGCCCGCTAGACATGTACACCTTACAATCATTCCATACACCAAATATAGTAGACCTATGGCATACAGTATAAGAAAAACAGACCAAAACTCAAAAACTTAACTATAACCACTGAACCATGAAAATGAGGTCAAGGTCAGATGACACCTGCCAGTTGGACATGTACACCTTAGTCCTTCCATACACGGAATATACTAGACCTATTGCTTATAGTATCTGAGATATGGACTTGACCACCAAAACTTAACCATGTTCATTGATTCATGAAATGAGGTCGAGGTCAAGTGAAAACTGTCTGACGGGCATGAGGACCTTGCAAGGTACGCACATACCAAATATAGTTGAACTATTGCATATAGTAATAGAAAAAAAGACCAAAACTCAAAAACTTAACTATAACCACTGAACCATGAAAATGAGGTCAAGGTCAGATGACACCTGCCAGTTGGACATGTACACCTTACAGTCCTTCCATACACTGAATATACTAGACCTATTACTTATAGTATCTGAGATATGGACTTGACCACCAAAACTTAACCTTGTTCATTGATCCATGAAATGAGGTCGAGGTCAAGTGAAAACTGTCTGACGGGCATGAGGACCTTGCAAGGTAAGCACATACCAAATATAGTTATCCTATTACTTATAATAAGAGAGAATTTAACATTACAAAAAATCTTAACTTTTTTTTCAAGTGGTCACTGAAACATGAAAATGAGGTCAAGGACATTGGACATGTGACTGACGGAAACTTCTTAACATGAGGCATCCATATACAAAGTATGAAGCATCCAGACCTTCCACCTTCTAAAATATAAAGCTTTTAAGCAGTTAGCTAACGCCGCCGCCGCCAGATCACTATCCCTATGTCGAGCTTTCTGCGACAAAAGTCGCAGGCTCGACAAAAATTATATTTATTATAGGTCTAAATTTTTCACTTATTAAATGACGATTCAATAAAGAATAACTGCATTGTATACCTTATACAATGCTATTTAAGCATTCAAATTGTATTTGGGGATATAGAAATACTGGGCGATTTTTATGAAACTTATATCATAGGTTTATATTAGCAATGTTTTGGATGAGTTCAAAAAACAGTGCCAATCAATTATTTTTAAAAGAGTTATGCCCCTTAGAAAAATTAATTATATGGAAAGGAAAATTGCATCATTAGTGCTCTCATGTGTACAATTCTTAACGGATTTTTATGAAACTTGTATCATAGGTTTATATCAGCAATGTCTTGGATGAGTTTGAAAATCAGTGCTGATCAATTAATTATAAAAGAGTTATGCCCCTTGGAAATAATGATTATATGGAAAATTGCAATATTAGCACTCTCATGTGTACAATTCTTGCCAGAATTTTATGAAACTTATATCATAGATTTATATCAGTAATGTCTTTGACCAGTTGGAAAATCAGTGCAGATCAATTATTTTTAAAAGAGTTATGCCCCTTGGAAAAATTAATTATAACGGAAATGGCATTGCATTTGCTCTGAAGCCTTCATTTCTCTAAGATATTTATAAATTGTTTTAAAGAACAACAAAAAAGTGTTTTATTTAGTCATTGCCCTTGTACCTTGGATAGATAAAATATGTGCAACACAGGGGACATTGGAACTCTGTTCTTATATTACCCTATAATTTTAGGTTTAAACAGTCACTGGCTATATATAAAGACTTGTTTGTGACTTTGATAAAGTGTTTCTTTACTGTTTAATCTGTGACATTGTGCAGAATGCAGGTTCATGGCAATTTTAGTGGTCTGGTTCATATTTGTTGTTTTTATTACAAAATATTTCATTTGGAACAATTCTAAGTGTTGCATTGTATATATATAACCACCAACCATCATATTGTCTCAAAACAATTTTTATTTCTACTTGGTTCGAAATAGGATAGAAATGATTCATAATCTACCTGTTTCTGTACAGATAAATACTACTAAAGGGTGTTTAACAACCTTGACTACCCATGAGGGTCTTGCACAGTCTGTTACAGATAAATTATTTCGTAAAGACATTAAATACTTATATGAGTGAGGAGCTATATGAGCAAAAGGAAAATAAACAGAAAAAACAAATTCACCTACGGTCAACTTTTAATTAGAGAGCTGCAACCTTAGTAAATAAAAATAATTTCTTAATTCATAAGAATAGGACTTCTAAAACCTGAAAGTACTTTGAGGGAATTTGAATATAACAAAATATTTAATTTACATAAAAATAAAAATAATATCATTTTATAATGATTTTTCTATATACATTAAAACAACAATTTATTAAAATTGAACTTTTTCCATAGTTATAGATTTACATGCCAACAATAAATGAATGCATTCATTAATTAATACAAAAAAAAAATCATAATCCTGAGGTATTACATATATACCTTTATTTCTCAACAAATAAGAGTACATTGGTATAGAGATATAAGAATGACACATTGTTGATTTTTAAATTGGAGATCAATTTGAGCTTTTAATAATAAGAAAATGTTTAAAATAGCTTAAATATGGAAAATTATAACTGATCTGTGAATTTCATGATAGTGTGGAATAAATGTGAATAGTAAGAAAGATTTTGTTGAACCTTTTTACTAGATATTAAGGATGTTCACTGATCTTATTTTTTGACTTTTTGTCAGATATTCCGAATCCTCTGGTTTTATCCATGTAGTGCCATTAAAAATTTTGCCCACTAACTCATGCTTTTCTTTTCATAATTTTATTACATATAGTTGCAAATCTTATAAAATCTACAGTTATTTTCCAGTTTTTGAAAGAAAAAAGGGGCCAATGCTAATTATAGAAAAAATCTAGAAAGAATGATTACCTGCCAAATTTTCAATGACTTCTATCTCAAAAACAAGGGCACATACCTTTCATTTGTTCCTGCTATTTTAGTTCAGTTATTTATATACTATCAATTCAGTGGCGGATCCAGAAATTTTCATAAGTGGGGGCCCACTGACTGCCTAAGAGGGGGCCCGCTCCAGTCATGCTTCAGTGATTCCCTATGTAATCAACCAAATTTTTCCCAAAAAAGGGGGGGACCGGGCCCCTTGCCCCCCCCCCCCCCCCCCCCCCCCCCCCCCTAAATCCGCCTCTGCACTTTATAACAGTCTTACAAATAGCTTGTTATTTTGAAATAGAGCAGCGAATATCCTTAAGTGGAAATAAAAAATACAGACATGTAAGAACATTGAAGCAATCTTTTGTATTAAAAGTATTAGCCTCATATTATTAAACATTGAAAAAAAATCCATGCATGCTCAGTATTATAAAGATTCAAAATATCATCAAAAAGATAAGAGACTACCCCGGTGAGAACATCTGGTAAAAAACTTACCGGTACTCAGTACAACTCGGCATTAAAATGCTCCAGATAAAATATCAAATGATTCCCTAATATAGAAGCTGAATACTGGTAGTATGTAAAGAAATGCCTAGTGGGTATACATGTAAATAACATTTAAAAATATCTTCAAACAGAAAGTGTCTGCCTAGCAGGTCCAAAAATTCATTTATACTGTAAAACTCAATGATTTTATTGTCTCGACTAGATATCATGTTGTTCTTCAATAGACCTTATTGCCATTTACTCAAATCCAGATAAGTTCTGAAAATTTTTTCGTGAAGTAACAATTTAAACCAGTTGAAGCTTACTGGGGCCCTGTTTAAACAATGTAATGTGCATACAACTTTTCGAAGACATGTTTAAATCATAGTATTTGATTTTTGATTTATGGTGTTTTAATGCCACTTTTAAGCACCGCTTTTGGGCTATTTCGAGGCGGCCAGTTTTTATTGGTGGAGGAAGCCAGAGTGCCCGCAGAAAACCACCGACCTTCGATAGGAAAACTGACAATCCTAGTCAATTAAGATTGGAGTCGAGTGGAGCGTGGTTCGAAATTCACAACCTCAGTGTTGACTGGCTAGTGATTACAGTAGTAACTACTTAGACCACTCGGCCACCGAGGCCCCTAAATCATAGTAAAAACTTCAAACCTTTTCAATGAATTTAATTTGTCTTTGTTCTTAAAATATCCAAATTTTAAAATGTGAAATTTCCTCAGTATATAACTGATGACGTTTGCCTTGCAACGTGTGACCCAAACAGGAAGTTGTTTAAGTAACAGTTTTTTCCAGATTGGACAAGATAACGATAATGCTTATGCAGATGCTGAGGACTATGTAACTAAAAATGCTGAACAGATAAAGTTAATGCAATGTACCACCCACTCTGGGGGGTATAATAAAAATTGACAATTTACCCTTTCTAAGAACATTGGGAAATCTAAAATGATAGATTTAAAACACACAAAGCAACTCTTGATGCTTGTATATCCATGTAGAAAGGGACATGGGGGTCTAGATCGGAGTCTCATTTTTTTCCCTTTTAACTTTTTAGGCCATTTTTCTCTTTTCTTTATTTTTGGCCAATTATTCCCTATTCTTTATATTTTAGCACCACATTTTTCTCTATTCTTTTTTTATTTCGGCCTATTGTTCTCTATTCTTAATCCCCCCTTTAATCTGTACTTTTTGCCCATTTTTCTCTATTCTGTAATCCCCATCCAGATCCCGATGCATTAATTGTTGTAACTCAATAACAGAAGGCTTCTTTTGTCAAGAAAACGATGAGTTACAATCCAATAATGATTTCCTCACAAATTATTTAAAAAAAAAAAAAAAAAAATTGACACATATGTATGATGTGAGATAGAATCGTTTGTGTCTTGATGGTTGTAAATGAGCACCAAATCTATTAATATATATAAGTTAGATCCTTGTTAACATTTGTTCTTCAGGATCATTAGAACCCCTTCTATCTAGCTTTGGCAAGCCTTTTTTGACTCGAAAAATGAAATTCCTCCACTTCCGGTTCCTATCGCAACTGGTTTCCTTTGGCCAAAAAACTTGATTTATTTTCTTATCCTGGGAACCAGAGAGAATAATATGAGTAACTTCTCTCCCTTTAAACGTTGACAGACATCTTTCTTCTAAGTCTCCTACTTCTCCAACAATAATGACACAGGCACACTCCTGACACATAGTATCAAGTAGGGTTGCCAATACTAAAAGAAAAGATACAAATGAATATATTCATTAACTTTAGTTGATACATAATACACCAATTCACTTAGACAAGGGAACAATTGTATATTTTTTTACTTGACCATATGGTTCTAATCTGGCCAAAATTCTACAAATTTTAAATAGAAATATTTGGATTACATTGTATAAAAATTAATACAAAAATGTTTTTTTTAGGTACCTGACATTATTAATCACAACATTGGGACCCCTTAATTAAGCTTAATTTGTGTTATACAGGGGAATTCATTATTCATGGGATCCAAATGTTCATGGGAACAGATAAACCAAGAATTCAAATGTTCAACAAAGAACATATTTTTCATAGGCATTGTATGCAGACTTTTGTTAAACCACAAAATCACTTCTAATGCAACATCATTTGTAATGTTCATTTTGATTGGATAACGTCACCAATTTTCATGGCATCAATTCACAATGCACAAACGTACGCACAAGCACAGACGACGTATGACAGATTTTAAATGTATGATTTGACGTTGTTTTCTGTCAGTTTCATTAGAATGGAGATAACAATATTGTATTTTAAGCTCCGACGGCATCAATTGGTGATTTGATGGTTGCAAATACCCGTTTACTGGCTTCACTAATGCGTAGCCAGTAAACTTAATTTTCGACTACCAAATCACCAATTGATGTCGTCAGAGCTTAAAATACAATAAAGTTATCTCTTAAATATAAAAAATACAACAATTATTCCTTAATTAACAAACATTGGAATGAATTAGTAGATTTTTGTACAAATTTAGTTTTTTCTTCTGTTACAAATTTAAGGGAAGAAACTGACCAGATATACAGTTGTCATTTTGAAATTTTTTCCGTAAATGCCAATTTGCTTACAATTACAATTCTACTCATTATTTGCTCTTCTCCTTGTCAATCATAGTACTCTATCCAACTATACTAGTCAAATGTTGTTTCTAAAGATTGTCATGGGCATCTGAAGTTTACAAAAGCAGGCTACAAATATTACTTGGTTATAATTACCAACATCCTGTTTTTATTTTTAGAAATTAAATAGACAGTACATGCAGTACTGAATATGCTAAATAAGGTTTTATTTTTCATTTTCGTTTGAATTATTTTACATTTGTCATTTTGGGGCCTTTTATAGCTGACTATGAGGTATGAGTTTTGTTCATTGTTGAAGGCCATACAGTGACCCATGGTTGTTAACCTTTACATCATTAGTTCTCCTGTGGAGAGTTTTTTTTTTTTTTTTTTTCATATTCATACTTACAATAACCAGCTTGTTGATCAGCAGAATCAGGCCCAGGAGGATATTCTCTGAGATTATACCCGTGTAGTCCTGATTTTAATCTTTGCACCTTGTCATATACTTCTGCATCTTCATTGTATAGTATAAGACCATGGAATGACTTATCACCTGCCAATACATAAATACTTACTATTATAGCTAAAATATATGACTGTGTATCAAGTACATATAATTTTAGTTTTCTTGTTTTGATAGCTATCAAGTACATACAATTTTAGTTTTCTTGTTTTGATAGCTAAGCCATGAATTCATTATCAACTAATGTTAATATAGAAATAACTCAAATCTTTTTTTTTATGTAATTCTAATTACAATTTGTAGAACATATTTCAAATATAAATTCATGGAGATATTTAGTATTCAATAATTCAATAACAATAATATTAATAAAGGATTTATTTAATGGGGAATTATGCTACTGTCTATACACATACTCATGCAAAGTGGCATGAAAACAATTTCTACTGGACCTTACCTTGATGGTAGTCATATGTCATATCTTATGTCCCCAAGGGTGACTGGGGAATAGAAAGATTGTCACTTTTGGTCTTCTTCCCACCAGCATAAAAACCTTGCTTAGGTTGGGCTTATGTTTAGTTGTGTAGGATGTATAAATAGGCAGTCGTCCAATCAAGTTAGGGATGTTATATCCAATGCCTTGTGTAGAGAGTTTTTATCATGCTCTCTGCATGTTTATAATCCTTGCAACAACTGTTTAAGGGGCCGTAGGGAGCAATAGGGGGCCCATTGCAAGACCTAATTTCTGTCCTTATCCAATAAACCCAAATTTACCACGTTTCATCAGTGTCAAGCCCTATTTCAGGACATATATATATACCTTTCATATTTATTGATAATTTGTTTTTGTCCTGAACATGCATTAAATATTTGCCACTGGACTATAAACAAACAAGAATCAATAAATCAATAAATAAATAAATAAATAAACCAATCAATCAATCAACCAATCAATTAATCAATCAATCAATCAACCAATCAATTAATCAACCACTAAACCAATCAATCAATCAACCAATCAATCATAACTGGGAATTATTTTGAAAGATGAGTTTTGATGTCAGATCTTTGATTGTTTTTGTTAAATTCATTCACAACTTTAATAGAATCAGGTTAGGGCTATTCCATTGAATGTATGTGGGAGGGTAGGAAGGGACTTTCAAAATATCCCAACCAAGAACCATTTTTTAGATAATTTTGCATAATGGTATTAGACGCATACTGAAAAAAGACCCATGACCCACATTCAATAATCAAACTTCCCTTCCTACCCTCCCACATACATTTTAATGGAATAGCCCTTAATTAAAGCTTGACATATTGTATAGACGCCTGTTTATTGTTAAATTACAATATATTCTGCTGTCGAGATGTCATTTGGTTATATGTCAACTTTTGGTTGGAAAACTGACAATCCTAGTCAATTTAGATTTGAGTTGAGCGCAACTGCCACATGAGGGATTCAAACTCACAACCTCAGTGTTGACAGGCTAGCGATACAGTAGTTTGACTACTTAGACCACTCAGCACCCTATGCCCCAAATATTTGGCTTTGAGCGTTCCTGATGAAAGTAAATCCAGACAAGTGCTTCGAACGCATGAAATTTATACAATGTTGTTATCATTTTATACAGCACTGGGTTGATACCTCTGCTGGTTTGACTATCAGTCCTAGAGAGTATCATCAGCTCAGTAGTCAGTACTTTGGCACTGACATGAATTATAACAAACCTTTCTTAAATTGTCTGTTTATGTATTTAGAAATTATACAGTAACTAAAATTTCGACTCCCTCAGACAAAGATGACCTTATATGGATATGGCTACTTTTGTATGTCCTTTTAGGTTATATAGCTCTTCAACTGTTCGTTTCCTTGGCTTTCAAATTTTTGCCTTTCAGAGTTCCTGATGAAGGTAAATCCAGAAAAGAACTTCGTATGCATGAAATTTATAATGTGCTGTTTTCATTTTTTGACATGCAAAGATGCAAAACAAGTTCATACCTCTCTCTGGTAAGTTATGACGATAAAAGATCCAGTAAGTAATTGGTGGATGACAAAGGTAGATAATTCCAGCTAAAATGATAGACACAATAACAAATGACGCTAAGACGGGCAGCAGTATCTTTACATCAACTTTTTTATCTTCTATGGTGGGTGAATCTGAAAGAACATGCACAGTCATTGATAAACAGTTAACTCACTGTAGAAAAAAATGTTTTTAAGATTGACTGAAAAAAGCAGTTTTCCCTTAAGAATTCACTGGGTGCAGAATTTTCTCTCTGTGTTGAAGACCCATTGGTGGCCTTTTGCTGTTTTCTACTCTTTGGTCCTGTTGTTGTCTCTTTGACACATTCCCCATTTCCATTCTCCATTTTATTGTTAAAATTGAAAGCAATGGTATTGTTCTCATAACTGATTCAAAGAGTTCTTTCACTTAGGAGATTTAACTTGTGTTGAGAGCATTTTGCCAGACTTATTTTTACATCATCTGATATCCTTTTTTTATATATACAGTTAGAACTGACTACTTGCTTGAAAATTGTAGACTGTACCCTGCTAGTACACAGTACCTTTTTCAAGTAGCCATGCAGTTAGTATAGGTAACATTCCATTTACGTCGAACATTCGACATTCTACTTTGATACCAAGGTCTCCTTTTCTGACACTCATCAAGGTTAAATTCATGCTAACTATAACACGTCCATTTTCAATTCTGAAAAATATTCATAACAAGCATGACGAAAAAAACTGTTGAAAACTGATTATTTAAGTGAATTTTCTATGTCTAAAGACCATAACTAGGCACAAAATTATCAGACTGGAACAAAATTCCAACTTGATCTGTAACTTGTCATGATAAAACTATATACTAATTATCAAATCAACATCTTCAAGAATGACAAACAAACCTACCACTAAATTCTTCAAACAATTTACCAAAGAAAAGGAAAAAAATCCAAAATGTCATTTTGTCTTATAAAAGGCTTTTAAAAAATGAGTTATTTCCCTTTGAACAGAAAACTACTTATTAATAAGTATTTCATCAAAAATTTAATTCTAGGGAAAGGGCTTTAACTGAACAAAGAGAAAAGCTAAAATCGTGAAAATTGAACTTGACCTTTAACTTGTCATGATAAATCAATAAACCAAATATCAAATCAATATCTTCAAGCACGAAGAAATAACGTCTGGAAAACTGATTTGCCAGACTGATAGATGGACAGACAGACAGACAGACGGAGTGCAAACCTAAAGTCCCCTTCGACTTCATCGGTAGGGGACTAAAAATCATTGAATTAAACACTAGTCTGTATATAGACATCTTTCTATTCTTGAAGATTATATTTTTACCTCTAAAGAGTTCGGGGGCCTTGGTGGTTGAGTGGTCTAAGTAGTTCATCTACAGTAATTCATTGTCTGCTCGGGGCAGGAGTGTTTGACTCCTACAGTACTTGCAACCTTAGGCGTTACTGTTTGACGTGAACTTGACTGATCGGTGAATGATCGGTGACGGATGTTTGACTGATCGATGACTGATCGGTGATCGATGACCCATAGAATCCGTCAGATACGTCAAATAGGCTATGTGAGAGTTACTGTGACAACGGCCAGCGATTGATCAGTAAATTAATTGTATGCACGGATCGGACGGATACATATATAATTAAAATTCTTATGTAAAACGAACTCCACAGTATTTACAGTCGATAAACGCGGACCTCTATGAAGACACCTTTACTCGTTAATTATGTACCACTAAAAAGCGATAAAATGTTATCATTTAAAATAAGTACTCTATTTGTTGTCGTTAGATGATGAAAATAACTAGAGGCTCTCAAGAGCCTGTGTCGCTCACCTGATTCTACTTTGGTTTTGGAAATCATGTAAAAATAGATTAAAATCATAACAGATACCCTAATAATGAGTGAGGCCAAATTTGGTTTAATATTGGTCCTGTAATTTAATAAAAAATCCTGGTGGCCATCTTGAACAGTAAATCGGCAACAAAGTAGCAACACTTAATCAGCACCTCATAAGAAACATTTATGCCATGTTTTGGTTTCATTCCATTCAGTGCACCTCTAGAAGAAGCATTTGTATGTATTTCCCATAGGGTCTTATGTTAAAGGAAGTCCCCCTATTGGCGGCCATCATGGATGAAGGATCAGCTTCAAAGTAACAAAACTTAGTCAGCACCTCATAAGGAACATTCATGCCATGTTTGGTTTCAATACATTCAGTATGTGGTTCTCTAAAAGAAGACATTTGTATGTATCATCCATAGGGTCCTTTGTTAAACATTGTCCCCATCTGGCAGCCATCATGGATGAAGGATCAGCTTCAAAGTAACAACACTTGGTCAGCACCTCAAAAGGAACATGCATGCCATGTTTGGTTTCATTCCATTCAATGGTTCTCTAAAAGAAAACATTTGTACGTATTTCTCATAGGGTCCTATGTTAAACTAAGTCCTCCGCTGGCGGCCATCTTAGATTATGGATCGGCTTCATAGTAACAACACTTGGTCAGCACCTCATAAGGAACATTCATGCCATGTTTGGTTTCATTGCATTCAGTGGTTCTCTAATAGAAGACATTTGTATGTATTTCCCATAGGGTCCTATGTTAAACTAAGTCCCCCGCTGGCTGCCATCTTGGATGATGGATCATCTTCAAAGTAACAACACTTGGTCAGCACCTCATAAGGAACATTCATGCCATGTTTGGTTTCATTGCATTCAGTGGTTCTCTAAAAGAAGACATTTGTATGTATTTCCTATAGGGTCCTATGTTAAACTAAGTCCCCCGCTGGCTGCCATCTTGAATGATGGATCAGCTTCAAAGTAACAACACTTGGTCAGCACCTCATAAGGAACATTCATGCCATGTTTGGTTTCATTGCATTCAGTGGTTCTCTAAAAGAAGACATTTGTATGTATTTCCCATAGGGTCCTATGTTAAACTAAGTCCCTCTCTGGCGGCCATCTTGGATGATGGATCGGCTTCAAAGTAACAATACTTAGTCAAGACCTCATAAGGAACATTCATGCCATGTTTGGTTTCATTGCATTCAGTGGTTCTCTAAAAGAAGACATTTGTATGTATTTCCCATAGGGTCCCATGTTAAACTAAGTCCCCCGCTGGCATCCATCTTGGATTATGGATCGGCTTCAAAGTAACAACACTCGGTCAGCACCTCATAAAGAACATTCATGCCATGTTTGGTTTCATTCCATTCAGTGGTTCTCTAAAAGAAGACATTTGTATGTATTTCCCATAGGGTGGTATGTTAAACTAAGTCCCCTGCTGGCAGCCATCTTGGATTATGGATCGGCTTCAAAGTAACAACACTCGGTCAGCACCTCATAAGAAACATTCATGCAATGTTTGGTTTCATTCCATTCAGTGGTTCTCTAAAAGAAGACATTTGTATGTATTTCCCATAGGGTCCTATGTTAAACTAAGTCCCCCGCTGGCGGCCATCTTGGATTATGGATCGGCTTCAAAGTAACAACACTCAGTCAGCACCTCATAAGGAACATTCATACCATGTTTGGTTTAATTCCATTCAGTGGTTCTCTAAAAGAAGACATTTGTATGTATTTCCCATAGGGTCCTATGTTAAACTAAGTCCCCCGCTGGCGGCCATCTTGGATTATGGATCGGCTTCAAAGTAACAACACTCAGTCAGCACCTCATAAGGAACATTCATACCATGTTTGGTTTCATTCCGTTCAGTGGTTCTATAAAAGAAGACATTTGTATGTATTTCCCATAGGGTCCTATGTTAAACTAAGTCCCTCACTGGCGGCCATTTTGGATGATGGAACAGCTACAAAGTAACAACACTTGGTCAGCACCTTGTAAGGAACATTCATGCTATGTTTTGTTACATTCCATTCAGTGGTTCTCTAAAAGAAGTCATTTGTATGCATTTCCCATAGGGTCCTATGTTAAACTAAGTCCCCTGCTGGCGGCCATCTTGGATGATGGATCGGCTACAAAGTAACAACACTTGGTCAGCACCTCCTAATGAACATTCATGCTATGTTTTGTTTCATTCCATTCAGTGGTTCTCTAAAAGAAGTCATTTGTATGCATTTCCCATAGGGTCCTATGTTAAACTAAGTCCCTCACTGGCGGCCATTTTGGATGATGGAACAGCTACAAAGTAACAACACTTGGTCAGCACCTTGTAAGGAACATTCATGCTATGTTTTGTTTCATTCCATTCAGTGGTTCTCTAAAAGAAGTCATTTGTATGCATTTCCCATAGGGGCCTATGTTAAACTAAGTCCTCCGCTGGCGGCCATCTTGGATGATGGATCAGCTACAAAGTAACAACACTTGGTCAGCACCTCCTAATGAACATTCATGCTATGTTTTGTTTCATTCCATTCAGTGGTTCTCTAGAAGAAGTTCAAAATGTAAAAAGTTAACGCCGACGACGGACGACGACGGACGACGCCGGACGACGACGGACGATGGACGACGGACGCCAAGTGATGAGAAAAGCTCACTTGGCCCTTCGGGCCAGGTGAGCTAAAAATAGTATAACAGTAAAGATACATACAGCTTTGTTTGGATTAATTAATTTAGAGTGTTGTTTAATTTTTGTTCTAGATTACCAATATTTCTTCTTCTTATAACATATAATGCAATGTTATTTCTGATTAGTTATTTAAAAGGCCTCAAGAAAAGTTTCTTTGATAGGATTTAAAAAAAATAAGTATTAAAATATTTAAACTTTAATTTGTGTTGATTAAAGATGCAATCATTTCATTATTTTGTTCTTTTTTGTACATCAGGAATGGTCGTTTTTCATAAAATATGTTGAATTTCTGGAAAAAGATACTAAATCTTGGTTCGAGTTCTTAAAAATGCAAATATTTCTTCTTTTATATCAGAAATAATGCACGTCAATTGCAATCAGTCATAATTAATGCATTCAGATAATTAATTTTGTGTAAGATATGAATAATTTAAGGATAAATATACATACACTTTTGTTTTTATTAAATAAGAATTCAATAATTTCTCTTTTTTAATGGAAATTATTGGAATGCCTATGGTTTTTTGTACTTTTTATGGTTCAGGATTGGTTGTTTTTTATAAAAATCAAAATAATATCTGAGAAAATATACTAAAATGTTGTTCACATTGTTTAAAATTACCAATTAAAAAATAATGCAGTATTATTTGTAACTAGTTATTTCAAAGTTCTCCAATAAGATTTTTTTTGTAAGAATTTTGATAATGTAAGGAGAATAATACTTAAACTTTTGTTTGGTGTTGAATACGAATGCAATAATTTCTTTATTTTGACAGAAATTATGAACCGTCATTTGATTTAGGTACTTTTTGTACATCAGGATTGGTTGTTTTTCATAAAATATGCTGAATTTCAGGGAAAAGATACTAAATTTTTGTTCGCATTGCTTAAAAATGCAAATATTTCTTCTTTTATATTAGAAATAATGCAACTTCAATTGCAATCAGTCATAGTTAATGCATTCAGATAAGTACTTTTGTATAAGATATTAATAATTTAAGGATAAGTATACATAAACTTTTGTTTTTGTCAAATAATAATTCAATAATTTCTCTATTTTAATGGAAATTATTGACCACCTATAGCTTTTTGTACTTTTTATGGTTCAGGATTGGTTGTTTTTTATCAAATCAAAATAATATCTGAGAAAATATACTTAAATGTTGTTTCGTTGATTAAAATTACCAATTTTTCTTTTCTTCTTTTGATAAAAAAATATGCAATGTTATTTATAACTAGTTATTTTAAAGTCCTCCAATAAGATTTAGTTTTTTTGTGAGAATTTTGATAATGTAAGGAGAATAATACTTAAACTTTTGTTTTGTGTTGAATACGAATGCAATAATTTCTTTATTTTGACAGAAATTATGAACCCTCATTTGATTTAGGTACTTTTTGTACATCAGGATTGGTTGTTTTTCATAAAATATGCTGAATTTCAAGGAAAAGATACTAAATTTTTGTTCGCATTGCTTAAAAATGCAAATATTTCTTCTTTGATATCAGAAAAAATGCAACGTCAATTGCAATCAGTCATTATAAATGCCTCTAGATAAGTAATTTTGTATAAAATGTGAATAATTGAAGGATAAATATGCATAAACTTTTGTTTTTGTTTGATAAGAAAGCAATAATTTCTTCATTTTGATAGAAATTATGAACCGGCATTTGATTTTGGTTCTTCTTGTACATCAGGATTGTTTTTTTTTCATAAAGTATGCTGAATTGCAGGAAAAAGATATTAAATTTGTGTTCGCGTTGCTTAAAAATGCAAATATTTCTTCTTTGATATCAGAAATAATACAACGTCAATTGCAATCAGTCATAAGTAATGCACTCAGATAAGTACTTTTATCTAAGATATGAATAATTTAAGGATAATTATACATAAACTTTTGTTTTTTTTAAATAAGAATTCCAGAATTTCTCTTTTTTAATGGAAATTATTGAACGCCTATGGCTTTTTGTACTTTTTATGGTTCAGGATGTGTTGTATTTCATAAAATATGTTGAATTTAAGGGAAAAGATTCGAAATTTTTGTTTGTGTTGCTTAAAAATGCAAATATTTCTTCTTTGATATCAGAAAAAATGCAATGTCAATTGCAATCAGTCATTATAAATGCCTTTAGATAAGTAATTTTGTATAAAATGTGAATAATTGAAGGATAAATATGCATAAACTTTTGTTTTTGTTAGATAAGAAAGCAATAATTTCTTAATTTTGATAGAAATTATGAACCATCATTTGATTTTGGTTCTTTTTGTACATCAGGATTGGTTGTTTTTCATAAAATATTCTGAATTTCAGGGAAAAGATACGAAATTTTTGTTTGTGTTGCTTGAAAATGTAAATATTTCTTCTTTTGTATCAGAAATAATTCAACATCAATTGCAATCAGTCATAATTAATGCATTCAGATAAGTACTTTTGTATAAGATATGAATAATTTACTGATAAAAATGATAAATATACATAAACTTTTGTTTTTGTTTGATAAAAATTCAAAATTCCTCTATTTCAATTTAAATTATTGACTGCCTATGGCTTTTTGTACTTTTTATGGTTTAGGATTGGTTGTTTTTTATAAAATCAAAATAATATCTGAGAAAATATACTAAAATGTTGTTCGCATTGATTAAAATTACCAATTTTTCT
Source organism: Mytilus californianus (assembly GCF_021869535.1). NCBI lineage: Eukaryota > Metazoa > Mollusca > Bivalvia > Mytilida > Mytilidae > Mytilus > Mytilus californianus. The sequence goes on from NW_026262712.1 coordinate 42,305,061, forward strand.
TCTTTTGATAAAAAATAATGCAATGTTATTTGTAACTTGTTATTTCAAAGTCCTCCAATAAGATTTTTTTTGTAAGAATTTTGATAATGTAAGGAGAATAATACTTAAACTTTTGTTTGGTGTTGAATACGAATGCAATAATTTCTTTATTTTGACAGAAATTATGAACCGTCATTTGATTTAGGTACTTTTTGTACATCAGGATTGGTTGTTTTTCATAAAATATGCTGAATTTCAAGGAAAAGATACTAAATTTTTGTTCGCATTGCTTAAAAATGCAAATATTTCTTCTTTTATATTAGAAATAATGCAACTTCAATTGCAATCAGTCATAGTTAATGCATTCAGATAAGTACTTTTGTATAAGATATTAATAATTTAAGGATAAGTATACATAAACTTTTGTTTTTGTCAAATAATAATTCAATAATTTCTCTATTTTAATGGAAATTATTGACCACCTATAGCTTTTTGTACTTTTTATGGTTCAGGATTGGTTGTTTTTTATCAAATCAAAATAATATCTGAGAAAATATACTTAAATGTTGTTTCGTTGATTAAAATTACCAATTTTTCTTTTCTTCTTTTGATAAAAAAATATGCAATGTTATTTATAACTAGTTATTTTAAAGTCCTCCAATAAGATTTAGTTTTTTTGTGAGAATTTTGATAATGTAAGGAGAATAATACTTAAACTTTTGTTTGGTGTTGAATACGAATGCAATAATTTCTTTATTTTGACAGAAATTATGAACCGTCATTTGATTTAGGTACTTTTTGTACATCAGGATTGGTTGTTTTTCATAAAATATGCTGAATTTCAAGTAAAAGATACTAAATTTTTGTTCGCATTGCTTAAAAATGCAAATATTTCTTCTTTGATATCAGAAAAAATGCAACGTCAATTGCAATCAGTCATTATAAATGCCTTTAGATAAGTAATTTTGTATAAAATGTGAATAATTGAAGGATAAATATGCATAAACTTTTGTTTTTGTTAGATAAGAAAGCAATAATTTCTTAATTTTGATAGAAATTATGAACTACATTTGATTTTGGTTCTTTTTGTACATCAGGATTGGTTGTTTTTCATAATATATTCTGAATTTCAGGGAAAAGATACGAAATTTTTGTTTGTGTTGCTTGAAAATGTAAATATGTCTTCTTTTGTATCAGAAATAATTCAACATCAATCGCAATCAGTCATAATTAATGCATTCAGATAAGTACTTTTGTATAAGATATGAATAATTTACTGATAAAAATGATAAATATACATAAACTTTTGTTTTTGTTTGATAAAAATTCAAAATTCCTCTATTTCAATTTAAATTATTGACTGCCTATGGCTTTTTGTACTTTTTATGGTTTAGGATTGGTTGTTTTTTATAAAATCAAAATAATATCTGAGAAAATATACTAAAATGTTGTTCGCATTGATTAAAATTACCAATTTTTCTTCTTTTGATAAAAAATAATGCAATGTTATTTGTAACTTGTTATTTCAAAGTCCTCCAATAAGATTTTTTTTGTAAGAATTTTGATAATGTAAGGAGAATAATACTTAAACTTTTGTTTTGTGTTGTATACGAATGCAATAATTTCTTTATATTGATAAGAATTATGAACCGTCATTTGATGTCGGTACATTTTGTACATCAGGATTGGTTGTTTTTCATAAAATATGCTGAATTTCAGGGAAAAGATACTAAAGTTTTGTTCGCATTGCTTAAATATGCAAATATTTCTTCTTTTATATCAGAAATAATGCAACTTCAATTGCAATCAGTCATTATAAATGCCTTTAGATAACTAATTTTGTATAACATGTGAACCATTGAAGGATAAATATGCATAAACTTTTGTTTTTGTTTGATAAGAATGCAATAATTTCTTCATTTTGATAGAAATTATGAACTGGCATTTGATTTTGGTTCTTCTTGTACATCAGGATTGTTTTTTTTTCATAAAGTATGCTGAATTGCAGGGAAAAGATATTAAATTTGTGTTCGCGTTGCTTAAAAATGCAAATATTTCTTCTTTGATATCAGAAATAATACAACGTCAATTGCAATCAGTCATAAGTAATGCACTCAGATAAGTACTTTTATCTAAGATATGAATAATTTAAGGATAATTATACATAAACTTTTGTTTTTTTTAAATAAGAATTCCAGAATTTCTCTTTTTTAATGGAAATTATTGAACGCCTATGGCTTTTTGTACTTTTTATGGTTCAGGATGTGTTGTATTTCATAAAATATGTTGAATTTAAGGGAAAAGATTCTAAATGTAATGTTCGCATTGCTTAAAAATACAAATATTTCTTCTTTTATATCAGAAATAATGCAACGTCAATTGCTATCAGTCATTATAAATGCCTTTATATAATTTTTTTTTAATAAAATGTGAATAAATGTTGGATAAATATGCATTAACTTTTGTATTTGTTGAACAAGAATGCAATAATTTCTTTATTTGAATGGAAATTATTGACTGTCATTAGATGTTTGTACTTTTCATAGTTTAGTATTGGTTGTTTTTCATAAAAGTAAAAGAAGATTATAGAAAATATCCTAAAATGTTGTTCGCATTGGTTAAAATTACCAATTTCTCTTGTTTTGTTAAAAAAATAATGCAATGTTATTTGTAACTAGTTATTTCAAAGGCTTCAAAATTATTTTTTTTATAAGAATTTTAATATTGTAAGTACAATAAGGCTTAAACTTTTGTTGGTGTTCAAAATGAATGCAATAATATCTTCATTTTGAGAGAAATAATGAATCACCATTTGATTTCAGTACTTTTTGTACATCAGGATTGGTTGCATTTCATAAAATATGTTGAATTTAAGGGATCAGATACTAAATTTAATATTCGCATTGCATAAAAATACAAATATTTCTTCTTTTATATCAGAAATAGTGCAATGCAATTGCTATCAGTCATTATAAATGCCCTTAGATAAGTAATTTTTAATAAAAAATGAATAAAGAAGGATAGATATGCATAAACTTTTGTTTTTGTTGACATAGAATGCAATAATTCCTTTATTTGAATGGAAATTATTGACCGTCATTGGATTTTTGTACTTTTTATAGCTTAGGATTGATTATTTTTAATAAGTGTGGAGACTATCAGAAAAAATATACTATAATGTTTCTCTCGTTGTTTAAAATTATCAATATTTTTTATTTTTAAGAGAATTTGCAGCATTATTATTTTTATTTGTGATTTGTGATTTGTTATTTTAATGGCCTCGAGATAATTTTGTTTGAAGAGTTTTAATATTATAAGGATAAAATACTTAAAAATATTTAAAAATAATACATCGAAATTTGGAATAAATGATCATTTCAAGAGCATTTTCGGAAAATAATAAAATCACTGTAAATCGCGATAAACACCGTTTTAGAAATGTCCGGGTTTGAAAAAATATAACCTAAATTAAAACGAAAATGGCCATTCTTTAATAGTAATATTTAAATTAAGTTGTATATGCATATTTCTTTTCTTTTTAAATTCTTAAAACTGTGCTAAATAATTAATAAAAAAAGATGTTGATCATTTGTACTTGAATGTTTCGTATTTTCCATGTCGCCATTTTATTTAAATGAAACGAAACTAAGATTTCGTAATTTGTATTAGTTTATCATGTGACGTAGTAGAGTTCAATCCGTCAGAAAGGTCGATCGGTCCTATCCGTCCGATCCGTCCGATCAGTCAAATACTTTTACTATAAGTCTGACGGATTGGTGACGTGAGTTTGACGCGAACTTGACTGATCGGTGACTGATCGATGACCGCTGATTGATCGCTAAAACAGTAACGCCTAAGGTTGCAAGTACTGTATGTTAAGGATGTACTTAGGTGACGTTTAGGAATTTTTGTCAAATGTTCGGACTCCTTGGTTTTTTTCCTACTATACAGGGTAAAATATTTTGCCCCATAATACCAATTTTCTTTTCATATAAGTGTAACCGGAGAGCATGATTCTACTTGCAAAATCGTATGTCTCCACCAGGACTCGAACCCGGGACCTCTGTGTTACAAGGCAGCGCGTTAACCGACTGAGCTAAAGAAGTACTTCCTTAGCTCAACCGCTTACGGCTGACTAAGTATCTACTAATGAAGGGAAGCAATCCCGTCACACTTCCCCCACCTCAAGAGTCATCATACCATTATGACTCTCACACACATACCCTAGCTAGAAATCCTCTCTAACTACAATGGGTTTTTATTGTTGGGCGCCAATGTAACCGGAGAGCATGATTCTACTTGCAAAATCGTATGTCTCCACCGGGACTCGAACCCGGGACCTCTGTGTTACAAGGCAGCGTGTTAACCGACTGAGCTAAAGAAGTACTTCCTTAGCTCAACCGCTTACGGCTGACTAAGTATCTACTAATGAAGGGAAGCAATCCCGTCACATAAGACTTCAATAGCTAATAAAAGGTCATTTATCAAAATCTAAGCAAATAATACCAATGCAAATATAAGGTAAAAGTCAGAGTCAGCCTTTTCCTGCCAATTTTTTAAAATCAAATATTTCAAAAAGAAGTTCCATAGCCTATCAATAATTTTAGATTATTTTGTTCCTTAACTAATGCTCTTCTGACTTATAATATCAATTTCAAATTCTAGATTTTTTTAATTTCACCTAAGTACATCCTTAAATGAGGAAGATTGTCACTTTTTCTGCCAAAGGTCATAGTTTTCTCCAGGTACTCTGGCTTCATCTGCCAATAACAACTGACTGTCAAGATATAGCAAAGAGTGCTGGCTGTGGCATTAAACACAAACAATCAGTTAATCAATCTAAAGAGTTTGAGGTTCAATATTTGGGTCACTCTACAAATTATGGAATACCACAGTATTTGTTTACCGTGGATTCATTCATTTTCATGGGTACCAATTTTTGTGGATTGAGGAAAACTTACCTTTTCATGGATATTTGCTTTCATGGTTTTGCATATCTCTGCATACAAGAGGGTAGGAATGCCCTTTACCGTCAGGCGTCAGACGGTCATTTTCGGCTACCGTTAGCATCAAATTGGTTAAAATTTTACAGAGATTCGTCAAAATATCCTTATCGTGATTCGTCAGAGGTCTCAAATAATTATCATTACCCTTATTTTTGGAAAAAATTTAACATGATTCGTCAAAATCAGTTGATTTTTTTTAACGTCTGAAAGAAAGTACATTTTATCGTCATGCACCAAAAATTACCGTTAACGTCATTTGGCAAGATTTTTTACCGTTATTCGTCATGAAGGTAACCCCATTACGACCCTCATACAAAGTCTATAGAAAATTTGTAATTGGTTGAACATTTGAATTCATGGTTCACATGTACCCACAAAACCCACGAAAATTGGTATCCAACGAATAATAATGAATCCTCAATATTCAAAGTAGCAGGTATGATAAGAGCCATTACTTTGCCCCTGAAATTACACATGTTAGATGTGCAAAAATAATAGTCAATGTATTCAAGCCTTTCAAAACTATCTTAATTTTATTGATAAAGGAGTATGTTTTACCTGTGTTTTTAAATTGACACCTGACATAATCACAAGCTCAGAACTAATATTATAAACAAATAAAAATACCTTATCTGTTATATTTGTTCCGGACCATATGAGTATTTGGACCATACGCGTATGGTCATGACCATATGCGTATACTCATCTGGTCCGACCATACGCGTATGGTTGGAACATATGAGTATTATACTCATTTGGTTATTAACGGGCCGGACCATACGAGTATTGACCATAAAGGTATTTTTTCAAATAATTATAATTTCCTTTGCATGAACACACAGCTCATTCTCTGAACAAAAAATGGCACTTGTTACTATCTGAATTCCTTTATCTTTTAAATATTGTCTGGATCTTGGTTTATCTGTTATTTTACATTCGCTAGAGTCAATTTAAATTGCCTTTATACTGTTGATATTCTTCCGAAATACCACATACGTTTTGGGCGTGGATTTTTTTCTTAGACTGTTTTCTTTGTGTTTAAATTCTTATTTCAGAACAAAATTTCTTCTTTTTTCTTCTTATTTTCATTTATTTGATGTGTTCTTGCTCCTATTCATACTATCTTATTGGCATTGTAAGATCGTATGAATAGGAGCAAGAACACATGAAGTAATCAATTAAAAACAATTAGCATGATTAGAGAGATTTAAGAAATTATAATTTAATAAAATCTAATTTAAATACCAACATAAATTTAAAAAAAGAAAAGAAAAAGAAGTTAAGCAATTGACGTATTGTTTGAATGTTCATTTAGATATTTCTTGAAGTAATTTTTCAAAGTCGACATATTGCGTTTCATAAGGACAAATCGATAATGACCATATAAAAAATATTTTACTATAATACTTATTTGTAAGTTATATTCACTTTATCAAATTATTCATTTAGCAATGATTACCATATGATTGAATAAGTCAAAAGTTCATTTTTAGAAACTCTTTTATGTGACACCTTTTCAACGTTCATCATGTTAATTACCCGGTCCATACGCATATGGTCTGACCATACGGGTATATACGCGTATGGTCTAAATACTCATATGGTCCGGAACATATTCAAATACTTTTAAAATCAATAAAATTTTAAATCCAGTGATTGCTTGTCATTTGGAAAAAAAAAAAAAAAACAATCTGAAAATGAATCTGAAATCCCTCGTACTTTAGTATTAACGTGAAACTTCCTGTTTTTATTTTATCTTCAAAATCGAAAAAGAAGCTTTGGTAATTCCTGAGAAATATACCGTTTTGAGTCATGAAAATCATTAAAATTTTAAACGGTTGTATTCCTCAAATTGTTTTTTTAACGTTTTTATAAAAATGGTAAGAAAATTCATGAAAGTAAATGCGATGAAACATTCGATACAAGTTCATTGATGCCATGAATCTAGTGCGAATAATTTCAACAGTTTGGAATAAGGTCTCCCAACTTTTAAGTCATTTCAAAATGACCGAAATTATATGAAAACATTTCCCGATCCTTATAATCTTCCCCCTAATTTTTATATTGATTCAACACTCTGAATTTTAAGATTAATAGAACACAAAAATGAACTATACCGAACCTCTTCGACATGTTGCTCTTTTTGCACTCATTCCTCACTTTGCATCTTTCTCCATCTAGGAAACTAACATTCATATAGTCTACAGCCTGGGTTTTGTTAGGCCTCCCAGTATCTGCATTACAACTAAATGTTACATTGGTACCAATGGATGCAGTCTGATTGTCAAAGGGAAGTTGCTTTATTTCTGGTTCTTTTTCTACAAGAAGCAAACATAAAATGATTTTAATGTAAGAACACCACAAAAATAATTTAATCTGATGCATGATAACATTACTTTTTAAGTTACTAGTACTAAGTTTAGCATTTCTTAAAGCTATTTTGGTAATCGTGATTAATCATGGTTAATGACTGGAATGCTTAACTGATTAATCATGGTTAATGACTGGAATGCTGAACTAAAAAGTAATTGGAGAGTGTTTTTATCAATGGTATTGTAATGAGGAAAATTTGGAGATGCAGATAGGCAATGAAAATGCTGTTCATAAACATTACGTTTTGTTGTGTTTATTGGAATTTTGTGCCTTATGTAAATTAAGTATATACAGTTATTCATTGTTATATGAATTTCAAATGTTTTTTCTGGTTTTTGCCAGTTTTTAAGTTGCCATCTTATAGAATAGATGTATACCCCAAATCGGTTAATACTATTCATATTTCTATTGTTACAATGAACTTTGACTATGTCATGTATGTGCATGTATGCTGGAAGCAAGAAGATCCTTACTGAAATGGAACAATCAAGATGATCAATTCCATGCAAACACTCAATCTTTCACATTTTCCAAACTCATAAAATAAGCATTAAAGCTAAGATGTTCCTAAAACACACTCTACTGGAGTAGATTGCAATCAACCAGGGGTCTCAACATGGGAGTTTGGGTACAGAAGTGAAGCTGGTATTTAAAAAAACATCCCCCATTCATATGTTGAAGTCTTATAAAAATCAGGACCCATCAGCAATAATATAACAAAGGGATTCAGATCCCTTTGAACACTTGCAGTTTAAATTTATTAAAGAAATTCTAGGAATACATTGCAAAGCATCAAATGCTGCATGTTTAGCCGAGCTGAATAGATTGCCTTTATATACCAGAATAGAATCTTCATCAATAAAGTATTGGCTCCATATCCTAGAGTCAAATAATGCTCTTGCCCTAAAAATATACAAAGCAACTGAAAAAAACAACTCTTGGATAATAAATATTAAAAATCTTATTTCAAAACTTGGATTTCATTTTATTAATCTAAATCCTTTTGATATTAAAATTTTTTTAAAACACATTCAAGAGAGAATCAAAGATACAGCCTTTCAAAAGCAAGAGACTGACACCAATCAAAATAAAAAGTAAAATTTTTTAATATACTATATAAACCAAATAAAAGACCCTCATATGTTGATCAATGCAAATCCAAATGTGATAGATCAACATTGTGTAAATTAAGGATAAGTACTCATACTTTATCTATCGAAAGAGGGCGATATTTAAAAATACCAAAGCAGAGTAGGATATGTCTTTGCTTCAACAATGGAGACATTGAAGATGAACTGCATTTTCTTCTAAAATGTTCATCCTATAATATATGTGAGAGATAACCTCATTAAAAAATTAAATAATGTTCTATTGAACAACAAATTACATTCTTTATCATATAATGGTTTAGAATAAAAAATAAAGATGGTTTACTGTACGATACCTATATGTGTAACAAAAACATGTTTACTAATAATATTGAATGCTGGTATTCATCCATACATTACATTTTTAAGAAGCTGAATATTCATAATTTGGAGGTAAAGCTTAACTTTTTTATCAAGTCATTTAAGCAAAAACTTTGTAATAGTTTTGTAAAAATTTGGAACACAAAAAGAACAGATACAGAGTAGTAAATTAGATACTTATTTCAAACTAAAAACTTGTTTTTCTAAAGAAATGTATCTTAATCTTTAAACAATTTTGAATTGAGAAGTGCCATATGTAAAATCAGAATCAGTGCCCATGATCTCAAAATAGAAATAGACAGGTATAAAACTTTATATATAGAAAGAGACCAAAGCCTTTGTAAGAAATGTACTCTAAATCTGGTTGAAGATGCACAACATTTTATTACTAGTTGTCCAGCATACAAAGATGATAGGGAGATATTTTTCAAGGAGATAAACAGTATTTGTCCTAATTTTTCATATCTCTCAAATGAGGCAAAACTTGTTTGGTTATTTACTAATGAAAATTTGTCTGTACTTAAATATTTAGGGAACTATGTAATTACATGTCTAGATGTTAGATGAAATGTAAATTAATGTAAGTAATAACAATGATAATTGTAATGATTTTATGGTTCTGGTCCTGTTTTTCTGTTACAAATCATCATGATCATGATGTATTGTTTTATGTGTATATGTCATGCTGCCCATCAAGGGCCCTTGATTGGAATTGGAATAATAAATATTCAAAATTTTTTTTAAAAATTCATAAAATATAACTTGCTTATATCATGTATATCAATTCTAAATAGTAATTCCCCAACAGTATTAAAAATTGTTGTGAACTATTTGAATGAATGCTTGATGTAGAGAAACTCATTATTAAAAGATACTTGATTTCTTTTTTTAAATAATTTATATGTTTTTTTATATTTTTATATATTTCTCTCATACTTATCCACTGTCACTCCTTCATTGTACATATGTTATTGTACTTTGTCTGTATTTTGTTGCCATAACCATTTATTTTTCAATGTGTTAGTGCTAATAAAGTTATCTTATCTTATCTTATAATCCCGCCAATAAGTATATTTCACAGCAAAATCATAACCCATTCATATACTTTTCAGTTTTCACATATATATGTTAGACTCAAATCGACATATGGTCTCTAATCAATGTCCGTTCATCAAATCGACATCCAATGTGACTTCAAGTATTTCCAAAACGACGTCCAATCAATCAAAGTCTTCTCTAAACAATGTCAATATCATTTTATAATTCATTCTAAGTAGATCATTATTTATATTATCTGTAGTAATCGTTTTGTTGCATTGTGTAAACCCCTTAAATTTTTGTTTGTTTTCTTATATCTTTATACATAAGGAATCACAATGACTTAATTGACGTATATGAGAAGGAGCAACACAGAATCCCTTCTCAAATAATAAGCTAAATCAAAGGACAAACATCAATAAATGACACCAAGTCAACCACCAACATCATGTTATATGTACAATTTGGAAGCTTGACTGTTTCTCTTACAACTGGAAAACAGTGGTCTGTAGCGCTTCATATATTGTATCAGCCTTTCTTTGGTTTTTCTCGTGGTTTTCTTACATCATATACACTAACTCATTTGTACTCCAGCATCTTCTAAATTAAAAACAGTTAAATAAGCTGATATCCTGAACATTGATTCTGTATCCTTGTCATAGAAATATTAATACAGAATGGTCATCACAACTCTAGCAGATAATCCAAGTTTTAGCTGTGTTATGATCACTGTAACCCCAACTGCTGTTTTGTTCCTTTGCATTGATTAATATTTACTTATAAAATGGCATGTCGGCCCAAAATTTCTTGACATTTGGATGTTTCACACTTATTCCTTTTTTACTTTTTTTTCTCTCTTAAAACATATCCATCTTTAGGAACTGTGTCTTGTCCCATTAATAAGCCATCAATGACCCTTTTAAGAAAGTTGAGACGTCATTATGGTGACTCCGTAATAAAAGGAGGCCTATCAGAGAAGCCAGGAATAAGACATCAATTTGAGAACAAAAATTAAAAAAAAGACGTAATTAGAGTGACATAGAAATGGCCATCAATATGGAATCTTATTTTATTATGACTTCAGATTTGGACGTTGATTTGAGGAACAGATGTCGCTTGGAGACCAGATGTCGAACTGAGTCTTACATACTGGTATATACAATCTATGACAACTTAAATAAAGAATTATTGTATAAAACAGCATATATACAGATATCTAATTGAGAGAAAAATTACTGACCCATTGAAATTTTACCTTAAATTTTATGTCAACAGTAGTTTTGTGAGAGGACAGTTGCCAGACTAAGTTTTAAATTTTGTCAGATCATTAGAACACAGAAACATAGTGATTATATCATTAAAGCATCCGCAAACCTTTTATTGGAGTAATATCTGCTTAACCTTCCAGAGCATCAGAGATTTCCACAAATTTTTGGTGGGGTTTATTTTGCTCAGTCTTTAGTTTTCTATGTTTTGTTGACAATAATGTCTTTTCCTCGATTTTGTATTTCCCCATCATAGCAAAGTTTTGTCAGAGTCTCTATAGGATTTATGAGCTTTGAATATCCACTTGGAACCTTAGCTTCTTCTGTTTCATTTACCTGAATGGTGTTTGAGCATATTTTATTTCACACTTGAATTTAGCATGCTACCAGCTGGAGATCATAGAAGTCTGAAGTGTTTTAAAAAGTATATATGATGATACCTTCAATATAAACATAATAACCATGACCATTTTCACCATCTACACAAATGTAATTTCCAACTGTTGAAATGTGAAACTCTTTCACTGTTAATTTTCTTTTACCATTGTCCAACTCACAATTAACTTGGCAAAAAGAAAATGGGTATAGGTTTGGAGTATATGGAGGATGTTCGCCTTGATGAATAAAATACCACGTTATATTTTGTCCTTGTACTTTTATATTGTTACACAAAATTTCCACTCTGTCTCCTTCTTCTTTCGGAGGCAAAGTTGTGAAATTAATTTGGTAACTTTCTACAAATGAAAAAAAATTAAACATCATTTATAAACTAAGATCATATGTACTGAAAACCTTGAATGAATGTTAGAAGTTCCCTCATTTAACCCCAAGGTTTGACTGAGGCATAGAAATATGGTAATCCCTGAACTTATCCATTCAAGCAGTTAGCTCTGTCCTGCCGTTTTATTTTTCACTCTATTCTTTCCTGCAATTTTTTTTATTAGTTTATTCTGACTTTTTTTACATAAATCATTGTAAATTGTCGTCATACCATTTTTTTTTTTTTTTTGCCAAGTTGCTCATCCTGCCTTTTTTTACTCACAACACCTGTCCTGCCTTTTTTTCAAATTTCATCCTAGCCTCCCCCCCCCCCCCCCCCCCCCTTTCCCCCATAAAAATCAAATGGTAGCTCCCTTAAACCCTTGCCCAAGTGTGGCATCCATTTGGCTGTGTAGGATGTATACATACACACTCACATGCAACAAAATTAGACATTAATTTTAATGCCTCTTTTAGGATGAGCATTAACGTCTCTGCATGTTAAACTTAAAGAGCCCTTGCAAAAATTCTCTACATGGTCTGTTACTATGCTGGCATGTTGAAAGGCAAATTATTTGCCTCTATTCAACATGTATTCATTTTCTATTTACAGTTCAATCCCCCCTTCTTTATCATGGTAGACCTACCTGGCAGAACCTGTCTATTGCATCAACTGGTAATTTGTTTTGAATATGCATGACAATAACAGCAAGAGGTACCCAAGAGCCTAAATGACTCATCTGGTAAAAATATGCATTTCTGATATTTAATTTTTCCTTTATTGCAATCAGTTATGTTTGCTTATTTGTAGATCTTATTTAGTGGCAATTTTGTAGGTCTTGTATTGATGATCATTATTACTGTTACAGTTAATACCTTTCTATTAAAGTTTTTGAGATAGAAAATATCATTTAATGGCAATAAACCCTATAACTAGTGTGATAATTTGGCCATGTTGACTTACTTGTAGATCCTATTTTGCTGATTTTTTGCTTATAAAGTTTCTCTCTGATTTCTACAGTTTTTAACAGAAATGCAATAAGAGTGCACACATTAACTGTCTCACCTGCTTTACTTATCATGATTAGACTATGTTGAAAATCTTTCAATATGTAGGTTTTACTACAATTATCACATAAACTTCACACAGTAGTAAAATCTTTAAAATTATTTTTATTGGTAGTTAACCATCGATTTTGATTTTTAAAAATTAAGACATAACTATATATATATATATATATTGCTACGTATGTACAATTATGAGAACTCATTATCCTACATCCTGTCGATATTGTTTACTTATCATGCTTATATTTTGGCATTGCAAAGGTCATGCATATCTCAGACTGTTTAAGACGTTTTACACTAAATCCATGTGTAATAATTGATACTTAAGTCTGGGAGAACATAATTCATTTATTAGTTGTAATTTGCTTTGAAGTAGCATTTAGGATCTTAGAGTACACTTATTTAAGTGCTTTGTTTCTATTTTTTTATATTAGTTGTTTTTGTGCCTTGACCGATCTCTTTAGTTAAGCCAATCCCTTCTGATTTTTGTAGTTTGGTCATATGTTATACTGTTACACCACTGTCCCAGGTAAGCATGGTAAGGAGAGGGTTGATTGCTCACAAACATGCTTTTAAAACCCCACAACATTTTTAATGTGCCTGTAGTTCAGTGGTTATCGTTGGTTCATGTCAGTCTTTTTGTTTTTCTTAAATTGTTTTGTTATACATGTTATAAATTAGGCTATTGGTTTTCTAGTTAGAATTTGTTCACATTTTTCAAGTCGGTGTCTTTTATAGCTGACTATATGGTATGATTTTTTCTTATTGTTGGAGTCTGTTTGCTTACATCCACTTCATTTTGAACTCAGGTGGATTGTTTTCTCATTGGCAATCATCCCATATATCTCATTTTTATATTATCAATGATCCATGTAAATGAGGTCAAAGTCAGAGGAACATGACAGACAGATATGTACACCTAACAATCATACCATACACCAAATATAACAAGCATTCTGAGAGTATTACATGGCAATACATAGTCCCCTACCGGTTAAAAATTCATTGTACTAAGACAAAATGCTAACTTGATCTGTAACTTGTCATGGTGTAAGCTTTTATATAAAACAAATATCAATTCCATATCTTTAAGCATGACCCAAAAAAGTGTTGAAAACTGATTTATAATTTACGTGAATTTTTTAAGTCCAAGGACCATAACTCTGCACAAAATCATCAGACCGTAACAAAATTCGAACTTGATCTGTTACTTGTCATGATAAAACTATATATCTATTATCAAATCAAAATCTTCAAGCATGACTAAAGAAAGTGCGGAAAACTGATCATTTAAGTGAATTTTCTAAGTCCAAGGACCATAACATGAATTCTGCACAAAATCATCAGACCGGAACAAAATTCAAACTTGATCTGTAACTTTTCATGATAAAACAATAGACCAAGTATCAAATCAATATCTTTAAGCATGAAGAAAAAAGTGTTGAAAACTGATTTGCCGGACTGATAGATGGATGGACAGACAGAGTGCAAACCTAAAGTACCATTCGACTTCGTCGGTAGAGGACTAATTATGGACAAATACGTGTAGTGATACCAGTATATATATATCAACTTACTATTTCCTAGTTCTATTTCAAGACTTGAACAATGGTAACCATTATATAATAATACTGATAGGAATAACAAATAATGTTTTGCCATCAAAAGTTGCTCAGAATCTGAAAATAAAATTTAATGATATCAATTTATAAATATATTTCCAATCATGATTTCCCTGAGAGAGGGTTGCTGCTCATAAGGAAGCTATTAAATCAAGAGTTCCAAGTGGTGAAGTTGGAATCATCTCTTCGAAAATTTTACGGACACCATCATAATTTAATTGACTGTTATGAAATATCTGTTTCACAGATGATGAAGGATTTGTTCAATCTGTTGTAACCACAATTCTGTCCACTTTTACTCGAACGTGACCTACAGAATTAGAGTTATCACCAGTTTTATACGTACATGAGGAACACAACAAAAGCCTCATGTGGAGCAGATATGCTTACCCTTTGGGAGCACCTGATATCACCCATGGTTTTTGGTGGGTTTTGTGTTGCTCATCAGTCTTTAGTTTTCCATGTTGTGTTTTCTGTGATGTTTTTTGTCTTTTCTTCGTTTTTCATTTTTATACGACCGCAAAAAATTTTTGCAGTCGTATATTGGTATGACCTTGGCATCGTCGTCGTCCGAAGACACACTGGTTTTCGCACAATAACTTTAGTTTAAGTGAATGGATCTCTATGAAATTTTACCATAAGGTTGAAAATCACAATAGAAAGGTTGGGATTGATTTTGGGGGTTATGGTAAAAACAGTTAAGGAATTAGGGGCCAAAAAGGGGCAAAAAATAAGCATTTTTGTAACTTCCAGACAATAACTTGTGTTTAAGTGTATGGATCTCTCTGAAATTATACCACAAGTTTCCATACCACAAAGGGATGGTTAGGATTGGCTTTGGGGGGTTATGGCTCAAACCATTTAGGAATTAGGGGCAAAAACGGGGAAAAAACAAGGGTTTCCTGGTTAATGGACAATTTAAAAGCAGTGTAAGGGAGGTAATCCAAAAACAAAATTGTACAATGTTGGATTACCTCCCTTACACTGCTTTTGAATTATCTATATAAGACTTTTATGATGTATTTAAATTGGTAATTATGGTTGCAAACTCATTGGAAATTTGAATTGAGATTATGACCATATATTGAGGGAAAGGATTTTTTTGGGGGGAAAAGGGGGGGGGGGGGGGGGGGGGGGGGTCAATATGCAACAGCATAGTGTATTTCACAAAAGCAAAAAAGCAAA
The DNA here is from genome assembly GCF_021869535.1 of Mytilus californianus. Taxonomy (NCBI): domain Eukaryota; kingdom Metazoa; phylum Mollusca; class Bivalvia; order Mytilida; family Mytilidae; genus Mytilus; species Mytilus californianus. Next base: position 42,320,825 of record NW_026262712.1, read on the forward strand.
AAAAAGGGGGGGGTAATTTTTTTTTTGGGGGGGTGGGGGGTGTTGATCAATTCGCAACAGCATAATGTAATACACAAAAGCAAAAAATATATAACCAATTCTAAGTTCTTTGACTACAGTTATTTGGTGTCAGAAACCTATTATGTGTCAAATATTTAATTACAATACAAATTCAGACATGTATCAAGCGCGAATATTGTGTCCATTTTCGCCCAAACTGTTCAGGGTTGGACCTCTGCGGTTGTATCCAGCTGCGCTCAGCGAAGCATTTTATTTGCCATTGAAATAACAGTTTGTTTTCCACTTATGAGTTTGAATGTCCTTTTGGTATCTTTCGACTCTCTTTCGCAGATATTTAGATTTTAATATCAATAAATATATATCATGTTCATCTGTACTTTTAGAAAAATAAAAAAAATACTCCAAGAGCTGTAGGGAAGGGATTTCAATCCAAATTTTTACTTTTTAAAAGTCCTTTGAACCAAAATCATCATAACCATGAATAAACTATACAACAGTAGTAAAACCCATCCAATTAAAATCAGATCTTTCAGTTTGCTCACAAACTACAAGCAAATCTTATTATTGAAAGTGAAAAATTTGATTTTAATCAAATTTTAGTAAAACAAAACAAAAAATCATTACCTTTCCGCACAACCCCCTTAAATTAGTTCATACCCATCATTCTACAAAGTTTAATAAACAGCAGCGCATGATAGGCCCGTCGCTTTTTCATAAAATAAAGTTCAATAACTTCTCAATGTTATATCAGAAATAAACTAGATATCATTGAGATGGGAGCCATCTCTGTGGGCCCCGCTGTGAATAATGTGTGGTAAAAAATTTGTATCTTTATCATTGGACATAGGTTGTCAACTGAAACCAAAGTTTATGACCTTGACCTTTGACCTAGGGAATTGTACATACATTATGACACACCCTCTGGTGTTGGTTTATATACATGTCAAGTATGAACTTTGAAATCATAAAGGTTCTCAAGATATATAGAGCGGACACGATCTTTACCATAGCACATGGGGTTGTCAACTAAATCCAAACTTTTTAACCTTGACCTTTGAACTAGGAAGTTGTACATACATTATGACACACCCTCTGGTGTTGGTTAATATACATGTCAAGTATAAACTTTGAAATCATAAAGGTTCTCTAGATATAGACGAACAGACGGACAGACTGATCACTATAGGGCCTCCGCCATTCGGCGGGGCCCTTATTAAAAAACTAAAGGGAGGTTTTCTTAATAGATATAAACCAGTCATCAAAGTTTCATGAAAACTGCTCAAAGCACTTTGAAGATATTGTCCGAAAACTGGAAAATCAACCATTTCTTATAAATAAAATCCCATATTCATGACATTAAATCGAAAAATGTAAAACCTAAAATTTATAAAAAATGAAAGGGAGCTTGCGTCAATAGAAATGCACAATTTCAATAAAACCAGGTTCAATCCACCATTTTCTACATAAGAAAATGCCTGTACGATTTAGTCAGGAATATGACAGTTGTTATCCATTCCTTTGATGTGTTTGTTTTTTTGATTTTGCCATTTGATTGGGGACTTTCCTTTTTGAATTTTCCTCCGGGTTCAGTATTTTTGTGATTTTACTTTTTCCAAAGTTTCATGAAAACTTCTGAAAGCAATTTGGAGTTATTGTCAGAAAACTGGAAAATCCCCCTTTTAATGAATAAAACCCCACAGCTTGGAAACACAAAATCTAAAATTTATAAAAATCAAAAGGGAGCAGACTCAGCTCATGTCAATAGATATAAACAATTCACCAAATATTCTTGCAAGTTGGTGAAAGTATTTTCGAGTTATTCTCCAAAACTGGAAAACCCCCCTTTTTTAATGAATAAAACTCTATTACTTGGAAACGTAAAATCTAAAATTTATAAAAAACGACAGGGAGCTCACGTCAATAGATATAACCACTTCAACAAACATTGACAAAGTTTCATACAAATCGGTTAAAGCCTTTTTGAGTTATTGTCCAACATGTTGACAACGGACAGACGGACAACGGTATACATGGTATACAATAATACATCCCGTAAACGGGCATATAAAAAGGAATATGTCATCATGGTCATCTCAACTTTCCATTAACCGCCCCCAGCAATTGTTCAAAAGAAAAAAAAATAAAATGTCTCAACTAACTGTCAATTGTTTTCCTTAGATGCTAGAATAGTCTGTCAGTCATCTGAGCTGTAAATTTATCCACATGCCCTATTCCATATTTTCACATAATCATGATAATTTTCAAATACTGATCAGGAGCTTCTAGCCCCTGAAACATATGACATACCATGACAAACACAAAACCTGCAAAAATTAAAACTAGATGATCGAAGCCTTAATTAAAAAAAAAACAAACAAGAGGCTGTCAGAGTGACAGCAAACTGGATTTTCCTGCAGAGGTCTAACCTTGAACAGTTGAGCAAGTATGGACACTACATTTAAGCTTAAAACAGCTCTGAATTTGGATTGTGATTGAAAATTTCACACAGCAAAGGTTTGTGACACAAAATGAATGTGGTCAAAGAACTGAAATATTTGAAATTGGACATTTACCTATTATGGTCCAATATCCAAAATCTAAGTACATATTAGAATCAGCATATCAAAGAACCCCAAAAATTCAACTTTTGATGAAATCAGACAAAAGTTTAATTTAGGACCCTTTGGACCTTAATGTGGACCAATTTGATAAAGGAGTCCACAATCCAAAATCTCTCAATACATGGTTAGATTCAGCATTTCAAAGAACCCCATGAATTCAATTTTTGTTGAATCAAACAAAGTTTAATTTTGGACCCTGATTTGGACCAACTTGAAAACTGGGCCCAAAAATATAATATGTAAATACAGGTTTAGATTCAGCATTTGAAAGAACCCTATATATATTTAATTTATGTTGAAATGAAACACAGGTTAATTTTATCCATAATATTTTCTGTGCAAAGGGAAATAACTCAAACTGGATAAATAGTTCTCTAAAATAATATATGATGCAATTTTTCAAATTATAATCAATAATATAATAACAACAACCAGTGATGACTAAGTTCTCTAAAATTAGATATGATTTAACACGCAAACATTGTTAGAATCAGCATATCAAAGAACCAAAGAATTTGATAGTTTTTGATGAAATTAAACAAAAGTTTAATTTAGGACTCTTTGGACCTCAATGTGGTATTATCTTATTAATAATGAAAAGAAATACAGGTTTAGATTAAGAATTTCAAAGAACCCTTTAAATATTCAATTTATGTTGAAATCTGCAAACACGTACAGTTTAATTTTGGACCCCGATTTGGACCAACTTGAAAACTGGGCCCAAAATCAGAATCTGAATATATGTTTATTAATAGACAATATAAGCTTAGTTTTTTAAGAAGGAGTTCACTTCATCAAAAAAAAAATATATAGCATTCAGAAAATTATTTTTAACAGAATAACAAACAAACTTGCCACAAAATTCTTCAAACAATTTACGTTTGTCATTCAAATCTTGTTGAAATGACGAACAGGAATATATATGGTTTAGGGGTGGAGATCTCGACAGTTTAAAAGTTCTCAAAAGGGGGGGGGGGGGGGGGGGGGGTAATCCCCAGGGTACTTGCCCTTTATTTCATATGATTTGTTTTTTTGTCCCATACATGAATATATATGGTTTCGGGGTGGGGATCTCAACTGTTTACAAGTTCTTAAACAGGAGGGGGTGGGGGTGACCCCAGGGGACTCTCCTTTTATTTCATTTGATTTGTTTTATTGTCCCATACAAGAATATATATGGTTTTGGGGTGGGGATCTTGACCGTTTACAAGTTTTCAACAAGAAGGGGGGTGGGGGTTAACCCCGTGGACTTCCCCTATATTTCATTTGATTTGTTTTATTGTCCCATACAAGAATATACATGGTTTCAGGGTGGGGATCTTGACCGTTTACAAGTTTTCAAAAAGAAGGGGGGTGGGGGTGAACCCGGAGACTCCCCCTATATTTCATTTGATTTGTTTTATTGTCCCATACAAGAATATATATGGTTTAGGGGTGGGGATCTTGACCGTTTACAAGATAAAAGCACATTCTAAAATTGAAGGGGTGGGGGTGAGAATATATATGGTTTAGAGAGACTAAATTATCTACAAAATGTCTAATAATGAACAGTAAATTTCAAACTTCATTTATACAGTCCTACTAGTAAATTTCAAACTTTATATATATACAGTCCTACAGATCTTATTAGGAAACAGAAAATTTTCAAATAAATCTGTCACTCCAATGATTATCATATGCTAAGATATTTCCCAGATCTAATTAATAATGAAAATCCTACTTGCAAATCTGAAGGGTTATTTCCCTTTGAACAGAACTATGGTTTAACATATAGTACTCTAACATAACATATATATAATAATTAATAATGTAATTAACTTCAAAATGTCTAATAATATAGCTTATAATCATTACCACTTAGGAAATAGAAAATTTTCAAATAAATCTGTCACTCCAATTTTTATTGTGAGATAAGATATTTACCATACGCTTAGTCATAATATGATAACAAGAGAAAAATATTTTAAAATACCACTTTTGGATATTAAAAATGGTGACAACTCAAAAAGGAGAAATACTAAAATCGTGAAAATTGAATTTGACCTTCATTTAGTCACAAGAAACAACATATCTAAATTTGAAAAAAAATCATCACAGTGTTTTCATGTTATTGAAGAGACACTGTTTGGCAGCCGCCCGCCCACCTGCCAGCCTGCCATACATCCCCAAATCAATAACCGATATTTCCTTCGAAAATCCGGTTAAAAATGACAAAACAAAAATCATTCCCTTTCAACAGAACCTAATATCATACTTGCCAACTCACATGATATTCGCGTGTAATAGTACTAATACACACTTTTTCGACGGTTTACACACGAGAATTTTGTCACATGGCTAATATAATTTTTTGAAATTTTCCTATTTCAAAATTTTTCCTCACCGACTTTAGCATGTTGCAATGATTATCCTTGAATATCATCAACTTTCATTGTTGTATAAAGCAATTGTACACATTGTTGTTTAATTAAATATGAGCACACAGGAAACAGGAATAAAACAATTGAAAGTAAATGATTACCAACAAAATAAAAATGAATGATCTTTGCACTTTGAAGTGTTAATGTCAGCTGAAGTAGTGACATATATATATACATGTAATTCAGGAATAAAGTCATTTTTACAAAGTAAAGATTGATTGATTTTTGGTGTTTCACAAACACCATTTTCAGCTACATTAATAGCTTAGGTTTTATTGGTGGAAGAACACAGGCATTTTATTGTTTCGGGGTATGGTAAAGGCCCCTCTCTCTTTCCTTCTTTATCATGTGTCCCCATGTGGAGGAATCCAGAGTACCGGGAGAGAACCATGACCTTCTACAGAAAAACTGGCAATCCTAGTTATGGAGCAACCATTTAACTTCAAGGGTTGGGTTATGGTTTTTTGTCTGAGTCAGAAAATTTATTTAATTTTTCAACCCTATCAATCAAATTATTTTGTTCAAAATTTAACACTATAAGGTCCAATGAAGGTTTGGGGAAAATCTGGATTCAGAATATTTTTTTTTGTCCTTTGCTTGAACAGAATATTTTTTTTCATCAAATTACGGATCAGAATATTTTTTAGGAAAAAACCATAACCCCCCCCTTGAAGTTAAATGGTCATTCCCTTAATAAAGATTAAAGATAAATGGACACCTAGCTGAAGGCTGGTTCAAACTCACAACCTAGTGAGCATAGTGTAGATGAACTATTTAGACCAATCTTCCAACGTGGCCCCAACAAAGTAAAGAAGCCCAAAGAATCCTTATTCAATGACCATGGGGAATTCACAAGATAAGTCCCATATTGGCATTCTAATCCATTTGACCAAATTCTGATATAACTAGAAAATGTCCATGTTTTAAGGTATTTGACCCTTTCTGCATTTGTTCTGTAGGCCTGTGTATTACAAGAATTTTTCAAAGTGCAATAATATCAAAATAACAAAAGTACTGAATAAAAGATATGTGCCATAATTAGCCTGGCATCCCAGCCCAATCTAGCTTTGCTTTGTATACTGACAAATTGAGCTAGGACCCTAGGCTACATGTATGTGCCATTTTGTACATATACCGAAGGGAAATGTTGTTCACTGGAATTATATTTATTGGTTCATTACATTTAAAAGAAAATGTGGATTTTGTGGCTCCTCAAGCCAAGATTCCTGCAGAAAATCCCCAGACTTTAATATTATTACATAGATTTTGGTTATAACATTTGAAACATAGATTACTCACTTGTTTGTTCATGTTGTGCTGGCCTTTATTGTTTACAAAAAGCCCTAAATAACCTTTACAATCCAAAAAACCTAATGCTGAGTCACTAAAGTTGAGCACAGCCTAGAAGGTGTACTTGAATAGGTCCATATTTGTATTTGTTTTCGCTAATATCTTTAATACTTTATTAAAAACTTATTTTAGGGAAATTATTGCTAGCACTGCATGCAGTTATCCACTATCTATTAAGTTTATGATTGTCAAATAAGAGTGCAAGGGGAAAGAGTGTGGATTTCTTATAAAGTTTTCATATTTTTACCATTGAAACACCAAAAGGTACATGATTCTCAATTTCTATCACTTAATAATAACATAGATATAATAGCCATAGATAAAGTACTGGACCTACATCAAAAGCAGATGATATAAAATTTGCCGAAATTTTATCACCCTCTTATTATATACATGACAGGCTTGGTGTTAATTAGCCTACATTGGCTGATCGATATCTAAATAAATTGTGAATCGGGAGACTTTTAAACACACAAATGTGCTACGTAATGACTTTTAACCATAATAAAAAACGACTTTTTTTTAACTCTGCCAGGTCCAAAGCTACAATAAAATAGGAGGGAAGTCATGAGAAGTAAATATTGTAAAAGCGCAAATGTCCTATATAAAAAGCGCAAATGTCCATTTATAAAAGCACAAACGTCGTAATATATGTAATTGCGCAAACGTCCCGCACCGGAAGGATATATAGCTGTATTTATAGTACGAATCACACCTCTAACACAATTGTAAGAAGGATGGGGAAAAAACCATGAATGACACAGGACAAAAAACCTACATTTTCCTTTTATCATAGCCATTATAACGCTTAATCTATATATTGTTTACTTCAAAAATGAAATCGTAAATCAGAATATACCACCATCTATTTAATAGCAAAACAAGCACAAAAATGATAAGCAGAAAGGTATATAGAAGAAACAAATTCATTGACATAATTGTGATATTTCCCAATAATTTAATGTATTCAGTGTGTCCACTACATATGTTTTCTTCACCAAACAGCGTTTAATAAGTTTATAATGTATTCCTTTTTTTTCTTTTTATTTTCTAAAACTTTGCGTTACGACAGAAAGTTTCAACACTTGTAAAAATCTTTTTTCTTTTCTAAAAAAAATAATAATTTCTTCTTTCTGGCATAAAATATAATTACACTATTTTGAATCTCGATAAAAAAGAAATTTCTTTAACTCGCCATAGAAAAATTCGACCAGATTCGACCTCTTAACCACGTATACCATCAGTAAACGATATGTCTCCTCTTGTCAATCATACAGGTCTTATTTCCCGAGTGCAACCGATTCAAGTGTTATGACAATTTAATTTTACATGCCTGTTATGTCCATTTTCCATGATTTCTCTATTTTATTATTTCAACAACAGCATATAACATTTTCATTTGTTGACCGATTTTCTCCAAATAAATTACAATCCGAACAACTTTTACAACCTGAGAAGCTTTTTATTGCTTCCGCGTCACGGCATATTATTACTTGAGACAGGTAACGCATATTAATTATCGTTTGATAAGACGAGTGCCCGATAATTTAAATATAATTATGATAAGTAATTAGTCTATTGGGAGGATGTCGGCAAATATCATCTACATCATAGGCCACTACGCGCAGTGCCGTGCTTTTGATATTTCAAAGGAAACTACATGGGGCTCAGTGTGACAAATTCTGAGTACTTTATCTATGGCTATTATATCTATGATAATAATAATCAATATCATGGCTATTGGAAATCCAAAATATTATTTGAATCAAAAGAAGTAGGCCCAGTAAGACCCCTTTTTGGCCTCAAAATATAGCAGTTTTACAAAATTGTTAAAATGTAAATTTTTAGCTATTTATTGGAAAGAAGAATACTCCTGTTACATAAATATGGGCTGTTTTTGACAATACAATACACATGTATCGGGTACTAGCATCATTAAGTAATGCTAAATTACTGAAATCTTCGAAATTTTAGCATTTTGGTTAATTTTTAGACGGTTTCCGTCTGAAATGGAAGTGGCCGCATTTGTGTTCATTCTTAATATCTAAATGTAAGTTGTATTTGATGATAATACATAACATATATAAAGGTTGAGAATGAACACGGATGCGGCCACTTTCATTTTTGACAAAAACCATCTGAAAAGTGACATATTATGGCATATTTGAATGATTTTTCATATTTAAGCTCGAATTTGAGCGTCTTTCATGACTAAATCAGTTAAAATCTTTTACATAAACTAATTGAATCGACTGAAGTAGACACTTAAGTGTTTAAAAAGTGTCCAAAATCTTTCATCAGATGAACCTAAATTTTGAGGCCAAAATCGGCCCTTACCGGACCTACTCCTTTAAATAGGAAGTCTGTTATATTTAATCCCTTTTGGAATTATGAGGCGGACAAATCAGAATATCGCTCCGGACTCAGAATCCCAACAGGGATTATGCTATATTATCACATTTTGCAATTTTTGGGAGGTTGAAATTCAGCCAAATATTCTGTGTGTTGGTATTCTCTATAGTTAACTACTTAGTTCATTGACAAGTTATTGGTGGTTTGTAATAATGTAGTATACATGTACAACTTTACTTATATACCATACCGTATAATGTATGTCATAACCTAAAACGAAAGGCAGTGTTCAAATTTGGCCATGTACCGAAAAGGGGACAGAATCTATTGAATTTGATACAAGTATAAAGCAACTCTGCGACCTGTGCATCCGTTCTACAGATGGAGCACCACAATAATGAGCAAGATAGGACAACTAAATATAAAAACGCGATACATGTATTCTGTGTTCTATTATCATTTATCAAATTGAATTTAACTTTTTTACTAGACAAAAAGGGTAACAGGATAGGACATGTAGGACTTAATATGGTAATATATCATTAACGTACGTTTCTGTTACCAATAAAATAAAGACAGAAGTAAACCAACATACGAAGGAATTACTTGATGTTGGGTTTATTAGAAAGAAAGAAAAATGCTGAACATTATGAATTACCATCTTAGACTTGCATTACTGGTGGTTATTTTTATAACCTTTAGAAGCCAATTTTTAGAGGCATTTTTCAGTACAACATGAAAAATTGACAAATATTATATCATTTCACAGAATGAAAATATGTAGAAGCTTTTACTCTTGAAAACATCTTATTGGCTATGAAAAACAAGCTTAAAATTTTATCGAAATCTTTTCTAAATAACCCGAAATTTCCTTGAACATGGTAACAGGAGAGACAAAATATTGCACAACCTATCAAAAAATGTTTCAATATATATATTCTTGTATGACATTATCAAGATTGCATCTTTTTATATGTTGTAACATGAATGGTAATTTTTCCTTTGATCTTCGAGTGAGTTAACTTATGTTATTTTTAGAGGAGTGCGTTAACTGAATTATTTTTTAGTTATTGCACTCTCCAATTCCGTCGTGTGTCACTTGTCATAGGAAAAGCAAAGAATGGGAGGAGCTTAGACCAGTGCTCCATAACTTCCATCTCAAGTTTGTTATTTCACTGTCTAGCTCCGCCTCTTTGGCCTAGTAAACAATGAAATCAATGACCATAAAATGTCCTAATAAATTTAAACAAAATGCGTACACAACAGTAAATGAAAAAAAAAATAAGGAAAAAGGGGGGGGGGCTTACCCTAAAACTAGCCAAACTTGTAAACCTAACCCTAAATTAAAAATAGTTTCCTATACTTGAACCAAATGAATGCCAGAGGAAAGCTACAAAAAGGAATAACGTGGTCTGTAGAAAAAGAGGCGATATTGATATATTGGTGTCAAAATGAATATTCCAAAAAATTGTCACTGGATTTTTATTCGTTTTATTTCCTCCACTTTTTAAAGGTAAATCTCCGTTGATTAAACATGCTTAAAATATTTATCTCTGGATCTTACGTAATCAACAGTCCATCTATTAATCGATCATTTTCATGGTGTTGGAAAAGGCAGAATACCAGTTCAAAATAAGTTTTAAAAAGTTTCCTTCGTTTACCTCTTTTAAAACTACTCGTCCTATTAGTTTTGAAAGCAGGCAGCATGGTTTACATCTAACAATATTTTACATCTTTCCCCTCAAGAATTTTCGCCCGGGGAGGGGGCACTTCAATAACGCATAAATCGCTCTCTGGTCTTTAAACATTTACATGTACATCTATCATTAAATCAAATCATACTAAAACGTGAGTCCAATCAATGAGTTCATTTTCTAAAAATTAGAGACATTTTTTCATAGAAAGCGCCACTACTTGATTGACATATTTAATTCATGAAAAGTACAGTTAAGTTTAACCCCTGACATGTGTCATCGCCCATTAATGCTACGCCTTACTCATTAACATATTTAATCCACTCAAAGCTACGCTTTTCGTGAATTAAATACGTTAATTCGTAAAAGGCGTGCTATATATATAACTTGTTCCATAAGTACTGTTTGTTTTGATTTGCTTATGAAGAGGGTTGTTTGAATTAGTAACTTTAATCAAAGTAAATGAAATAAGTAATTTGTAGGCATTTACTATTTTAACGGCGCCCTATTTTGCCGGTTCTGATTAAAATAGCTTGATTAAAGCCGTCAAAATAGCATATTTCTATAGCAATGGATATTTTGCCGGCGCTGGCAATATAGTGAATTTGTTATTTTGCCGTTTTTTTTTTTGTAACGAGTGAATTTAATATTAACTTTTAAAAAGTACTACGAAAATGTGCATTGCCAACTTAAAAGAATCAAAGTATTACTCATATCAGAGACATATAATACAATATATTATATTGTATTATATGTCTCTGCTCATATAGTTTTAAAATAAAATAACAGTAACAATATTTGAGATACATATAATCGTTTATAAACATAATCATTTATGAGTCCAAGTGAAAATAGGAATTTTATTTATATACATATATGTCTCTGATACCTCTAATAATTGACAACTTATTAACAAAACTGCATTTCCCATTAACCATATAAAAGAGATTTGTTATCAATTTTTGACATATTTTACATTAATCTCAGTCTACTAAATATTTTGTTAAGAAAGGGATTTCTAACATTAACCAAAGCTTTACATGATAAAAGAACTTGAATGCACCTCATCTTCTATTTCCTCATTACATAGTTTGGATATTCTATTTTCTTTATTCCACATGTAAGGTGCTTGGGGAATGTCCCTTTTTTCTACATACTGTTTTATGTTTTATCTTTTTTTAGTAAATATTTATTCTTAAATATTATAACTTATTTTAGGCTGTTTGTTAAAGTTTTTATCTAATTGGGCGGTATTTTAGATTTTTATGAAATTTGTAATGCATTTATAGACAAGGATTTGTTATGTTTGTATAGTAAGACAAATCCTTGATTTAGAGTCTACTCCTTATTGAACTATACTCTGAATTTCGATAAAAAAAAATGATTCGTAGCAGTTATTCTTTCAGTAATATGTTCTTGAAAGCAATTAAAAAGATTTGAAATACATATAGGTCTATAAATGTATATGTTACAAATGCGACTGGGCAACTCAGTAAGATCAAGGATCCTCGATCGTAGTACAAATTGAATTTCCAGTATTAATATCTAGAACAAGAATATCAAAATCCAAAACAATTTAAATTGCAATATCTATACTTAAGTTGAACTTGGCAAGAGATCCAAATTTAAAGTAACACGGTTAGTAACGTCGTCATATCGAGGAGCGTTTAGTTCAGTGATGTTGTCATAGTTTTGTTAAGTTGGTCATGGTTCAGTTAGGTTACTTCCCAGAACGATTGCCTCATTTCTCTTCAAATGAATAAAAAGCAAAGAAGATGTTTTAATCTATATTGTTAGTCAAACGATCTACATTGAAATTGTTGTTTTTAAGAAATTAACGCAGGATAACCAGAATATCGAAATTGCTAAGGTTTGGTTAAGCGATTGACATGGTTCAGTTAAGTGTCTAGAAATTCGTCATGGTTATGATCAAATTGGTCATGGTTTAGATCCAAATTAATACATATTTGTTTCATCTTGTTTGAAGGCGCTTGTGAAAAAACGAAGTTACACAATTTACCAATTGACTAAGAAGAAAAAAGGCCTTTTTAACCAAATTTAGTGGGCGTAATCGATAAACCGTACATTATACATTTTTTACTTTCCTAAGATAGAACTAATATAGCCACTGCTCTTTTTAACTGGCATTCGATCAAATAAATAACAAAAACAGAAATCTAGAATCTTTTCTCCATATGACCATGATGGACTCTGCCGGGAATATTGTGAACGTCGTCACTAGTCAAATGGTTCAAGACGTCTACCTAAAGTTGCAAAACGTAGCAGCTACTGTCAAAAAATGATTTTTTTTTATTTTTTTTTCTAGCAAACTATACATCTGTTGTTTTTATTTTGAACCAGATTATGTTTATGATGAATAAAAGGAGATGTGGGGCTGTACGCCCATGATACACTAACCCAATTACAAAAATAATCAAACGATAATTACTATGAAAACTACTTACAAAATTCCGAATTTAAATATACGAAAACTCACAATTTCGAATTAGAATTAGGTCGATATAATGTCCATTTTCATCAATTATTATTAGGAATTAATACAAATTATTATGTTTTTATCAAATTGTATAAATGTATTGTGTGGTATCACTTAACCCATTTAAGTTATCGTTTTTTTTTATGCAATTTTAAGTCTCGATAATATCAGAAAAAGCTCTGTCGATCCAGTATTTACTAGTAGTATGCGAAATTGAACATTATTAAATGTTCTTGAAAAAAATAATTTAAATTCCAAGATAAATATACACGTGTTATTTTGTTTGGTACAAGTACATTTAAACTGTACGACCTTATTTTTGACTCGACAAGACAAGAAACCATCGTTCTTAATAGTAGAGAATAAGATTGATGAAGATGAATGTTGGAAGCAGAATTCCATTCTGAAATAAAAAAAAAGTAACATTTTGTCCTGGATTCATGATGCTTTTTATTAGTTGTTATTGGCTTGGAACTAGCTTCTAGTTTTTGTAGTGATTGAGGTTGTGTTGCAGTGTTGGCTGTTGTGCCCCGATTTTTTGGCGTTTTCGCCTGTTGTGTCTGTTTGTTTTGCTCACACATTGTTGTCAATATAATGGAATTCTATGCGACTATCATACATGCAAGTGAGAGGTTTGGCTGGCTATAAAACCAGGTTTGATCCACCATTTTATACATAAGGAAATGCCTGTGCCAAGTCAGGAATATGACAGTTGTTTTCCATTCGTTAGATATGTTTGAGCTTTTGATTTTGCCATTTTATAAAGGACTTTCCGTTTTGAATTTCCCATCCGGGAGTTCGATATTTTTGTTATTTTACTTTCTAGTAAGTGTGAGTACTCACAGATCGGTTCTTTGTGTCTTTGGTGTTTATGTTACTTGATTAGTTTCCTTTGTATCGATCTGATGAGGCAAGTCCTTTTTAACTGATTGTTATAATTTGTTATTCTTTGTTGTGCTGTTACACCACTGCCCAGGTTAAGGCGAGGAGATGATTGGGAGCACGCAAACATATTTAACCCCGCCATATTTTGCATGTACCTGTTCCAAGTCCATAGTTTATAATACAGTGGCTGTCGTTTGTTACTGTATATCATATTTGTTTTTCGCTTATTGTTTGAACATAAATTAGGTGTTGGTTTTCTCATTTGAATTGCTTTACATTTAGTTTGTCGGAGCCTTTTATAGCTTTCTAAGAGGTATGGGTTTTGTATATTGTTGAAGGCCGTACGGCGACCCAAAGTTGCTAACATCTACGCCATTTGGTCTCGATTGGATAGTTGTCTCATTGGCTATCATAACGCATCTACTTATTATATATTACTATATGCTTTCTTAGGTCCTTTTGTATTCCAAATAAATCTTAAAGAAAATTGCCTTTGAAGTGCATTATATATATTAGCCTCGTGATTTCTTCATGCATGCGTGTTCTATAATGATAATATCTTAAATTTACTGTAGATGACTTATTTTCTCGAGCGATGTATTTTTGCGAGTAGAAGATCAACGTAATATATGTGAAGATCTACTCGTATGGGAACAAAACAACAACATTAGAAAATGTCGACAATATATTGCCTCGAAATAGGATAGAATTGGTTAAACGCGAGAAAAAAAGGTATCGGTGAACATATTTTTTGAACAGTATTTCAATAGTTGTATAATTTCTGTTTATTTGATCGTTACTCTTCCATCATATACGACAGGAATCACATAACTGAACCACGACGAACATGAACTAAACCATGACACTACTGAACCAAATTATGACACCTTATTTTCAGTAATCTTTATTTGTATGCAAATGTAGCTATTTTTCGGAATAATTGACGGCAGTCTTATATTATAATGAAATATGTGATGTAACAGACGGTAAACAAATACTTTTTAATGCATGGGAAACGAATACGCAACTTTTAAATTTTGACATACGCAAGCATCATTCTGTGTCAAATTATCAACTATATGATACACATTTCAATGGACTAACATATTAGTTATAGATAAAGATATTAACCAGCCTGGATTTATGTTCAGAAGTTCCGTTAGTAAGAAATCCAAATGTGTATATTGTGTCATTGTTTGTCATTAAAAACACACTTAACACAATGATCATGATCGAATGTCCAACTTAACCAAACTATGACAAAATCACTGTACTAAACGCTCATCGATATGACGACGTTACTACCCGTGAGTAAGTAAGTAATTAAACTTTATTTAGAGTCGGACATAATATGTAATGATTATCAGGTTGTGTGCATATTGATATTGTTAAATACCAGCTGCTAGTCACAATATGAAGCTTTTTGTCGACGGTGAGCACATCGATGCTCTTAAACATATTTACACTACGGATGCATACTGTAAAAATTGTGGCTTGTTTACAAGGATTGTTGAACAACTTTTAAAAAGCTAAGGAAAGCAAGTTAAAATGTTGATATTTATAGGATCTATTACTCATTAAAATAGTATGTAAACATCTATCGCTTTTGATAGAATTTCAGAAGGCAATTGATTTGTTAAGATAAACACATCTTTTTAAATTTCCCGGCAAAATGGCAGGTACGTGTCTCATTTCTCAAACTTGTAACGTCACTTCTACCGTTACGTTCAGTTTGACACGCGTCGTTCGTAAGCCGATTTAATAGCTGATTGATTGATTGGTGTTTAACGCCACTTTCACTGAACACTATTGGCTATTTGATGGGCGGTCAGTTTTAACAGTGGTGGAAGTCGGAATGCCCGGATATATAGCGAATTTTTTATAAGCGAATTCCAATTCTGAAGAAACTGGTATAACTGGTATAACAATTGTTGTAAACGTAGAATTCCGAGCGTTCATATTTATAAATAAACACCATCTTTGTAGAAAATAACACGATTTATTCACACTGCATGTATCATACAGACGTTACAAAGTTCACATAAGATACAAAACACACGGCATACACTCCGACAGTTCACACCATTTCAGTTATTGTGTTCATTCGTCAACAGTCCCATACAAACATCTCTCTCTTCTCACGTGCACGTCACTATCACACATCGTCAAAACACGGGAAACAACGTTAACACTGTATTGCATAATCACGAACATGTAGACAAAGTCATAGTCACAACATCAATCTTTGCTTTATATCAGTTTTAACCAATTTTTAGTAAGGAAATTTTTTGTTCTAGTCTGCATGTTATGCTGAGCGTTCTAATGGCGAGAAAGTTGATACAATATAAAAGAAAACTTTGCTTTTTTGTCGGATATCAAACATATGACCAAAATAATACTGCTCGAACTATTATATCTATGTCGACCGGATGGCGACCTAGTTCCCCGTAAACTATATAATTTGGTGTTGAAGATTTCAGATTTAAAATTAATTTACTGAATTTTGAATGTATCTTGCAGTGACCTTAATCAGCGCAAGTGCCGTGATGAAAGAAAAAGTAAACATACGCGGAATTTATAATTAATTTGTGTTATAATTGATCTGAAAGAAAATTTTAATACACCAAATAATTTAACAACCGTTATGACAAAGTTTAATTAACAAATATAAAAGCATGGGAAACCAATCTAATTAAAATATAGATCTCGGATTTCGTTATACTACGTTATACTACATACGTATATCGTAGTATAACGAAATCCGAGATCTATATTTTAATTAGATTGGTGGGAAACATTAAAGAAATCAACATCGCTCTATTTCATGTCTATCATCTCACATATTTTTCATGTGCTCCGTTATTCTGTGTTGTCTCGAGTGTTTATTAAGGTCACGTTCGGAAAATTCGGCAACAAAACACGGAAGTTAATTGGCATGGACAAGTTTTCACTGAATGACATACCTTTTTTTTGTTGATTATAAGTTATGGATACGCAATAAATGTAAAGAATCATGCATAGAGGACTTAGTTTAGAGCATAATTATAACGTGACGGTACCTAAATTGCACCTATTTTGACAGTTTTTTCACCTACGTTTATTTTTTGATCCAGACAAAAGTTTCCATTCTGTGTTTATTTTGTAGATGTATCCTTTTTTTCTAGCATAGTTACACCAATTTAATTTTGAATCTATATTGAATCATAGAAAAACGGGTTTGAACCGACCTCCAAACGATCAATGATTCTGTAATGAGGAGTACCCAAATTACATCCATGCTTAAATTCACATCCTTAAAAATCGAATAACAGATGTTTTGTTTTATTTCTTCAAGTATTTAGAACAATTTGACATAAGTCCATGCTTAGTATTCATTTTAAGAAATGGTTGCTTATAACATATTTTATTTGCTCATTTTTAAAAGATGACTTTTTGTGGACGTCGCCATGCGACGTTTCCGTAGATTTTACTTTTCCAGTGAATACTTCATCTGTTGATATATACTGAACGTTTTGTGTATATTTAGATATATTTACCTATGCTGAAAGACGTGTATATAATGTCAAATCATAAAAACGCAAATTGTTTGGTCTCAAAGAAAACTTGTTAGATTTCCGCTGCTATTTTTGCTGAATGGGTGCAATTTGGGTACTGTAACGTTACATGCATTGATTCAATATTTTTCTTAACGTTACAAAATTCGGGACACTCGTTTCGTATGCATGTATGCGGACTTATCTGTTAACACATCTTCTTATTTCCATTATGAATTAGTAAGATTGGAGTCGATGTCGTTCGGGATTCGAACGCACAACCGCAGTGCTGACAGGCTAGTGATACAGTAGTTTGACTAATTAGACCACTCGGCCACCGAGGCCTCTATTTTAACCCAGATTAAACAGATTAAACTACTTATATTCACTTAAAATGATTTATAGTAGCTGAGATCACTTAAACCAGAGACATATTGTATTATATGTCTCTGCTTAAGTTGTCCTATAATATAAGACTTCGGAGTTTCATATCATTTACATTCAACGTTTTTTATCGGATATTTTTTTTTACTATCAATGTTGAAACCCCATTGATAGTAAAAAAAAATATCCGATAAAAAACGTTGAATGTAAATGATATGAAACTCCGAAGTCTTATATTATAGGACTACACTTAAACATGTTAACAGATAAGAATTGTGCTAATATACTGGGGGAGTCTTTTTCATTTAGAATAATACAATCGTGTGTATACAAGACGCCTTTCATTTTTGATTTATTTCTCTATAGACTAATTTTATTTTATAAGCGTTCGCAAGGATTAGTACAGGCACTATACTAATCCTTGGCGTTCGGGACTAACTGTATTTCTTTTATACGATAGTGTCGCCATCTATTCCTATTTATATTAAACCGGAAGTATATATATTTTTTTTTTTATTTGGGATGTAACAACAATCCACGAAAATGACTTGGGAACGATCTGTCTGTTGTCTAAGAGTGTTTACTGTTATTGTAACTGCTATTTTATGGGTAGGTTTAAGATGTCAAGACATGCAAGACGTGTAGGATTGAGTCGATTCTACTCAATAAAAGAGCAAAGTTTCCGTCTGTCCTGCATAAAATTATCATAATGAAAGAAAGAAACATTAAAATTGATTGATTTAAAAAAAATATTTCAAGAAACCAATCATAGATTGCACTGATCATTGTGTCACAGCTTAACCCATATGCACGAGAGAGTGTCTTTTCGGAAAACGTTAACAAATGCATAACAATAAATGAAAAAAACCAACGAAAACATCATCTGTGATTAATGTATTTTCGATGTATCTTTCTTCCAACACACACCAGGCCTTACATTCATCAAAACTTTGAGTACTGCTATCATACTCCGGCTTAGTCCAAATAATTATGACGTCTTGAAAGGCTATTTTATTTTTTTAAAATTTTTTCTGTGACGCCTTCCTATGACATCCTAGGAAGGCATCACAGAAAAAAATTAAAATAGCCTTTCAAGACGTCATAATTATTTGGACTAACTCAGACTCAGTAATCAACCAATCAAAATACTAGATTTGGTGTTCAAAGCACAAATTGTATTCTGAATTACAAAGCATGTTACGTATTGAGATGAAAGTCCAAGAACCAAATTTCAAAGGCAAATTTTTGGAAGGAAGTGTAAAGCTAAATCTATCAAACTTCTTTGTTTAGGGCTGGAAGTACTTCCTTCCAAAAATCTACAAGTGTCAAATTAGTGATGTGTACATTTGTATATGTGTCTCCCTCATTTTTAATAGAAATGCATCTTTATTTTGAAAGGTATTTGGTATTTATATACATGTACATGATATTTGTATTCATGTGTGTCATACATGTATTATCAAGAATGTAGTTCATCATGTTCATGTACATGTAAATAAATGGTAAAGGAGAAGGTCCGGTAAGGGCTAGTTTTGGCCTAAAATTCAAAGTACACCTGAAGAAAGATTTTTGACATTTTTTAAACACTTAAGTGTCTTCTTCAGTCGATTCAGTTAGTTTATGTAAAAGATTTGAACTGAGTTGGTTGTTTAAGATGCTCAAATTCAAGCTTGAATATCATGAATATGAAAAATCTATCGACATGATAAAATTTACCATAAAACGTCACTTTTCAGATGGTTTTTTGTCTGAAATGTAAGTGGCCGCATTCCTGTTCAGTCTCAACCTTTATATTATAATATGTTATGTGTTATCATCAAATACAGCATATATTTAAATATTAAGACTGAACACAAATGCGGCCACTTTAAATTTAGACAAAAACCATCTTAAAATTAGCACAAATGCTAAAATTTTGAAGATTTCAGTAATTTTGCATGAATTCAATGTGCTAGTACCTAATGCATGTGCATTGTATTGTAAAATAAAAAACAGTCCATATTTATGGTATAAAAGTATTCTACTTTCCAATAAATAGTTAAAGTTTTATTTTCAAGAAATTTGTAAAATGGTTATATTTTGGGGCCAACATGGCCAAAAAGGGGTCTTACCATGCTAATCGGGCCTACTCCTTTATCGAAAAATATTAAAAATTAAAAACCAATTGTTCAGAGAACAATTGAAGGTCTTTCCACTCATAAAGATCTATTTTGAAATAGAACTATTAAAATTTGGTTTAAAATATCATATTCAGCGTTTATTGATAGTTTATTGTACACTGATTCCAAAAATACATGATTTCTATACATTTTTTTCAAAATAAGGGAGATAAATTGTTACTTCCGGTTTGAAAGATGTCACTTCCGGTTTTATTTGATAGTTTACTTGATACTGATTCCAAAAATATATGGTTTAATATACTTTTACATTAATAAGTACAAAAAATAGCTACTTCCGGTTTACAAAAGGTCACTTCCGGTTGGCTTTTCCATGGTCAAGAGGCTTGCAACGTAATGCAAAAAGTCCTATGGCTTTATCACGTATACTAACGAGGAAAAAGCAAAGGTCAAAATCTAGAACGTCAAATTTACCTATGACCTTTAGCTCAATTTCAAGGTCATAAACCGAGGGCTTCAAATGAAAAGACCATAGTTCTTAATTATATATGGTTAATGAGTTATATCACTTTACGTCTAATTTTTAACATAAGAGGGGAGAAAACTCCAATTTAATGTTAGCGTACCATTTCAACCAAAATTTATGTGTTACGACATGTCGCAACTTACAATTTAGTAAAAATATCTTGTCGATATCTTATACGGTTTTTGAAAAGAAGTGAAAATAAGCCAAAATCAAAATTTAAAATATGACCTTGACCTCTGACCTTGACCTTACTTTCTTTTTTTTGGATCAAGGACCTCAAATCAAAAGATCCTAGGTCTCTATCACTTATGGTTTACAAGATAGAAATGCATATCACTAATAACAAACGCATAAGGGGAAATAACTCTCATATGGAGTGTTCATATTGCTTCGGTCAAAGTAGGACAAATCATGCGAAGGATATAACGAGCAATTTTATAAAATAGATTTGTCGCTTTCTTTTACGGTTACAGAGGATATGCAGTCACAAGGAAAACAGTGTTCGGGGAGATAACTCCTACAAAGAAAAGTATTCGGTTACGCAGGGTGAATTTCAAAGGCGCATAAACTGTTCGATATCATATACCAAACATCTAAGCGACATCTTGCGAAACAAAATTTAAACGCAAGAAATAAAAGTGGCGGAAGAAGAAAAAAAAAAAATAATAATAATCAGAACAAATACAATAGGTCTTTCCACCGAAAAGTGGAAAGACCTAATTATAAACATTGGCTATCATACGACATCTTCTTATTTTTATATGAAAATAATTTTGAAACTAATTGATAAGTACATGTGTAGGCTCGAGCTCATTTATCATGTTTATACATGTATATGAATTATAGGGAAGTGACTTCTCTTTTTGAAACTAATAAAGAGAAGTGGTCATGCATAAATATATGAGACTTAATATAATGCTTCCTCCTAACAGGGCTATAATGTTTACATGAGCAATGAAATATCTTGCTATTTGCATGAAATTGATTTGTGTCCTATTCATATTTAATTCTTTTATGTATTTGTAGAAATTCAATTCATTTGAATTTTCATGGCTTAACATGCTTAAGAATACCTATACAGCTCAGCTGTCTCAGTTTTATGTTTCTTATACAATGTATAAATGCATGTATTTACACAATAATATTTTTTTTAACTTGTCAGGAATTACAAACTAAATATTAAGCACTGTTGCAGACTTGAAGGAAAAAAATGAAAATGATAAAGAATTCTAATTTTTCATCAAAAAAACTGTCTTTCAGTAAAAAAAAGTATATATTTAACAAAATTAGATACATGTGTATGTACAAATGTATATATGTAGTTAAGATGGTACAAATTTTGATCGTTATATATTAGCCAGACTTTGGACTGTGGTTAATATAATTTTCAATGGTGGCTGAACAAAAAATGACAAAAATAAACAATATTTGACAAGTATTTGGATAGGAGCATGAGGAGTATGTTTTAATGCAATAAATCAATAGATTCAATGAATTAGCATGCATGAAATGACCAGACTCTATTAATAACTACACGCAGTTTTATTCATGGTTTAATGAAGCTAAGTAACAAAGCTTATTTTGCTAAAAAATCAGAATCTTTTTAATGTACAATCAGGATACGGAGGTCAAAGAAAATGCTATTATTCGTTTGCATTAAAAAAATTTGGTTATGTTGAAATAATTTACGACCAGTCTACAAAGTCAACATGGTCAATGCTTTCAAAACGTTTGTAAAGAAATAAATTGTCTGTGCTTTTGAATTTCTTTAACTAAAGAAAAAAAATTGCCATGACATCAACTTGATGAAAATGGAAAATGACCAAAAATGAATGCCATGAACACATATATATGGGCAACTAGATATAGTTTTTGGTGTCAGCAAAAAATTAAGTGATTGATGTAAAGCTACACGTACTTCATGACGTCATCCTAGTTGCCCAGATATGCCAGAAGTGTGAGCCCTTAATCATGATAACAGTGAATGTGCAGATTTAAATAAAAAAAGAAAAAAATAGTTTTCACAGCTTGGCCCCATTTACCTAATATTAAACTAAGTCCTAAACCTAAAATGCATACCAAAGCTTGAACTAACATCTAATAATGTTACTCTGCTCACAATTAGTAGATGCTATAAACAGTCAGGGGTACTACTTAAACAAGTGATTTCAGAATCACTCCCTCGAGTGATTTTGGCTGTGAAATATTAAAAATTTTCTCACAGACTTTTTAAAATCATTGAAACAAGTAATTTTAGAAGTTAAAATGTAATCACTTTAATAAGTGTTTATAACATTTTCTTGATATTTTTCCCACAAGCTTGTTTTTTTTATTGGTAAAAAGACAACAATTCCATTGAAAAAACAACTATGTATATGCAGAAATTGTCTTTTGCTTGATAAGCCTGACACTTTTACAGTTTTTTTAAAATATGCAAAAACTGGAATAGTTTGTAGATCAGGTCATAACCTTGAAGTAGATCATTCTAACTCTAAAGAAAACCAATCAGGTTACCTAATATTGTTGATCTTTGTCTGATAGTAAGAGTAGTTAATGAATTTTTGATTACAGAAAAATTCCCAAGGGTACTTTTAAAAGCTTTAGCGCACTAACTTACTGCCCAAGCGCACTGGTGAAATTAATATACAAAGAAAAAGGGATAATTGATTTATGTAGGAAAATTATAGAAAAGATTGTGAAAATATGGAAAATCAATGAAATTAGCATTTGAAGATCAAAGAAAACACTAAAATCACTTAAATAGGTGATAACTGAATTTATCAAATCACTGAAATAAGTGATGATGAAATCACTTGTTTAAGTAGCACCCCTGACTGATAAATATAGTGATACAAGATTTTTGGACATGTTCGTTACATGTAGCTTATACCTGTAATAATACAGTTTTATTGTTTTAATTTTTTTGTGAAGTGACAGGCTTGAAAATGTAAATTATTGTACTGAGTACATAGGAAATTGTTTCTATGAATTGATTGATGCTTCACTACGTGTTCAATCATGCAAATGTCCTTATTCAAACCCATGAAAAGTAATTTTTTTTTTCTTTTGACTGTTTTCATGATTTTCATAACATGATGTTGTAAACCACATCTGTATGACTGTAGGCAAAATAGGAAATGATGAAAGTGAAAAGTTTAATCTACGCTAAAGTCAAACAAGCTTTTTGGAAAGCTTTTACTTGGGCCTGAAAATAATGATTGTTTTACTAAGTATATCTATATCGGAAATTGTTTAAATGAAAGGATTGATGCTTCACTACATGTACAATGTACTTCATGTACTTATTCAAACTCATGAAAAGTTTGGGTTTTTTTTCCACATGATGTTGTAACACACCTGTATCATGTGTATGACTGTCACATGACTATCTGTAGGCTAATTAGGAAATGATGAAAATGAAAAAATGACAGATAATGTTAGGTGAAATATACATCACAGTTGTAATTTACATGACATTGTGATGTAATAATATGGGTTATTGATTTCATATAAATTGGATAAACATCAATAGGATATCCAAATGAATTTATTATTGGTCATACATGTATAATATAATGACTGTTATGGTTATTGTTATTTTTTTTATTACATACATGTATTCATTGTATTTATACTATATGTACATATAAGTAATAGAAAATTGCAATATTTATTAAGGGGTTTCCAGCACTTTGACTAAAATAGATTTGGTTCGTTTAATTTTCATAAAATTTTTGACTAACTATTTACTTTGACCTGTTGACAAAAATTTTAAATATCCAGAAATTTGAGCCAACTCAATTTACAGAAATAATTTCATTGGATATATATAATAATACATGTAGCAGTTTGACAAACACTAATTTTGAACATTTAGAAGCATGATTTCTCTTAAATACTTATCACTGCTTATAGTGTGTGATTAAAACATTCAACTGATATAAGTCCCTTCTGTATGTGTTCTGTACCCTTTTAAATGTCTGATGACCCATAAAAGTAAAATTAGTTAAGGTATTTATTTTTTTTTAAATTATATCGTTATAGATAAGATGTTCATTCTCTGTAAGTAAAATCACATTCTAATTTTGTTTTTAAGCATATATGTCTATACATTTGTAGAGCTAGTATACTGTCATGACTGTTGATGCATTATTATTCCTGGGGTTCTATTTTTGTGGATTTCATGGGAATGGGTAAACAACGAAGGACGGGGTGATAAGGGCCAATTTGGCCCCCACCCCCAAATTTCAATTAACTTGTCATGGTGTTACTCTATACCACAGACCTTCTGAAAATAATGGCATTTTGGGTCTATCTTGTATATTTTGTTGCCTAGCAACCAGTATAATGCAGGAGATAAACTCATTAAATATGCTAAATATACAGCTTATAATTTTAAATCTATTTATATTTGAAATCCATCCTGTTTAACATGCAGTAAATGATACATTGGAATCCATGCACAGTGTAAGTGTCTAACAAAGTACAAATTTCCTATACTTTTATGCAGAATTTATCAAAACATCTATGCCCCTGCCTAAATCCTTCCCTGTTTTTGATAGCATTCGAATTGTCATTTTATAATTAGGTAAATATATTTTTACAAAACAAATAAAAATACAAAAAGTAAAGATAATAATGCCAATTTGAATTTTCAAATGTCACAATTTTATATTATTGGATCTTCACAAGTATGACCTTATTTACAAAATGTATAAGTTGTAGCCTAAAACATATTTTATATGTTGTGTGTACATTTTCAAATAGATTTGGATATGAAATAGCAATTTTTTTTTTTAATTAAAGCTCCACTGTCCATAATTATAATACTGTCTGTGGATCGATTATTACATGTATTTACATGATGCATACATGTACAAATTTTTGTTGGTATACATGTATTACATGGTAAAGGTAAACAATAATTTTCAATGTTTAAGGAAGTATAAGTTTTCTATAGGCTTTTATCATGGTGTACATGTATGTAACCTTTTGCAAACCACGAAATCAAATATTCAAGTGAATACAATTTTTCCTCAATCCACGAAAATTGGTACCAACGAAAATATATGAAATGAATCCACTGTATATTCTTTTATGCAATCTATGCAGATAGCACCATGGTACCTTGATGCAATTTTGCCCTTGGGAGAACATTGTATTTGTAACAGAATTTATAGTTTGAACACAAAATTGTAAATATTGAAGGTCACTAATCTGATACCTGTACATAATTTAAATTCTGAAATTTTTTGGTGCATTTATTACTGCTAATGTCATGAATGTTGAACAATTGCAAAAATGAGAGATAAATTATAAACTGCGAATTCAGGAAATGCTGCATAAAAATAATGCCATCAAAAGTTTGTAAGTCTGCGTAATCTATCGTGTTGCAATTTTTTGCAATGATAAAAAAAACTTCACAAACATTGACAAAAATTTCCAAATTTACAGTACTAGAAATTTCAAAAAAATGATTTATTGTTGAAATTATATCTACATCATGTACATGTAACATTTGTAATTACACAATGTGTATTACCAGGGGTCGAAATTAGCGCTTGTCCGGTGGTCCGGGACCAGTACAATTTACGTCGGACCAGTAGATTTTTTCAGCTAGTGGTCCAGCGGACCAGTTGAATTTTTTCGATAAAATTCTCTGATTGCATCACAATCTCAGTTTGTTTACATTACAAATTACCTGAGAAATCAATAACGCGATACTGGAGGTTTAAAAATTGATTACATTAATTAATATCTCTGGTGTTCGTCCTTCACAATAAACAAAATATGGAAATTTTCGGAAGGGGTTAAAACTTTCTCAAAATCAGGATGCAAAAACTTCTTTGACCAATGTATAATATATGTAAACAAAGGCATGAAAATAAAAGTAAGCATCTTTAATTTATGTTGGAGTTTGTCAAATGTTTTTTTTTCAGGACCAGTAGATTTTGTGCAGGACCAGTAGAGTTTTCAGTCCACTGGTCCGGCTGGCCATTACACAAAAAACCTTAAATTCGACCCCTGATTACAGGGATTTTCATGACCTGATTGCTGGCACACCACCATCGTTAAATATCATCCACCATTGTCAAATGATCCCTGCCATAATTAAATAACTGCGCTATGATTGCAAGGTGTAGTCGGCATTTGTTTTCGTTTCGTTACCCACCATCATTTTTGTTAGCAATTATAATCAATTGCATGCAAATGCATTACCCCATATGTATTATAATCCAAAAGGTCCCCCTGATTATCGTTTTAAAGCCCTGGAGATATCCAGCTAAGGATTGCTATTCACTTTACAGGTAGATCGAAACACTTGACATGCTTGACAGTAGAAAACATTGATCAAGATCATGAAGATAGACGATTAATTGCATCATTTAATTAATTTTCAGCAAATGCTTATAAATATTTTAGATGAAATAATAAAATTTAAATTCATAATAATAATAACATGTGTATGTTAATTGATCTATTTCAGTTATTTGGAGGTGGCATTGTTGGATTTTGTCTATGGGTATTGTTAGATTTCTTTATCAACCAGTATGTAAAGTCAGCTGATGAACTAAGAACTGTTTTCGTCATAGTCCATGTCATAATAGCAGTGGGCGTGGCATTACTCATATTTGGTATTATTGGTATATATGGGGCAGCTCGACCGAGACGATGGGCACTTATCATGGTAAATAATGATATTATATAATTAATAAGTATGTAAAGGATACAGAATTTCATAAAAAAGAATGAAAAGCTTGCTGTATCTTATTTAAACTGTTAAGGGATCCTGTACCACTGCATACAGTGTGATACAATATTAATTCGCTGGAGACAGTTAAGTTTTATAGTTTAAAATGCAAGGCTTGCTAAGCGTTCTAAATATTTAAAATTTAACTCTGAAAGATTGGAGGAATATTGTATTGTACAAGATTCGGTTGTGAAATCTATTTCTCTATTGATATAAGACGATATGTATACAAACTTTATCTTTCTCTGTTCAATTTTCTGCAAAAAGATGTGTTCTTTTTATTTGACGTCATCAGGCATTGTCACCTTTTTTTCATGACATCACAATAGGAAATGCAGAGGAAGAAAATTTGACATTATCATTGAATTTTGATCAATATAGAATTGAGATCAAATGAACCACAAGTTGATTTAAAAATGCTCTGTTGGTTTAATAAGGTTAGAAATCAGCTAAGAATTACAGAAAAATGGATTCATTACAGTACCGACATGAACTATGGGAAGATGTTATAGTACATACATGTATATGTTTTTCTTTTTTTCTTCGTAGTTAATTGATTGCAACATGATATTTATAACCATGCGTGATGACTTCACTATGTTTATATCAAGGCTAAACCATGCATAATATGGTTGTAGATGTATCAAAATATACACGTGTACAGGGACTCTGAGCATGGACCCTTTTTATACGACCGCAAAATTTTTGCGGTCGTATATTGTTATGACGTTGGGGTCGTCGTCCAAAGACACATTGGTTTTCGCACAATAACTTTAGTTTAAGTGAATGGATCTCTATGAAATTTTACCATAAGGTTCAATACCACAAAAGTAAGGTTGGGATTGATTTTGGGGGTTATGGTACCAACAGTTAAGGAATTAGGGGCCAAAAATAAGCATTTTTCAAGTTTCCAGACAATTACTTGTGGAACAGTGTATGGATCTCTCTGAAATTATACCACAAGTTTCCATACCACAAAGGGATGGTTAGGATTTTCTTTAGGGGGTTATGGCTCAAACTGTTTAGGAATTAGGGGCAAAAAAGGGGGAAAAACAAGGGTGTCCTGGTTAATGGACAAATACTTTAGTACAAAACATAATTTAAAGCAGTGTAAGGGAGGTAAAGATAATACATCATGTGAATTACCTCCCTTACACTACTTTTAAATTATGTATAAAGTAATGGTTAATGAACAATTAAGACAATTTAAAAGCAGTGTAAGGGAGGTAATCCAAATACAACATTTTTATTACCTCCCTTACACTGCTTTTAAATAATGTTTAAAGAAATGCATATTTTTAAAGGAAGACCAGTAAAAATATCTGCAAATGTTGCATCTTTTTTTTTTATACAAAAAAATCCATATGAAAGATTTGACACCATATTTTAAATTCTTTGGTAAATAATTGGGTAATTATGGTTGCAAACTCCATTGGAAATTTGAATTGAAATTATGACCATATCTTGAGGGAAAGAATTTTTTTGGGGGGAAAAGGGGGGGGGGGGGTAAAAAGCAACAGCATAGTGTATTGCACAAAAGCCAAAAAAAAAGGGGGGGGGGCAATTTTTTTTTTTTTTTTTTTTGTGGTGGGAGGGGGGGTCAATTCACAACAGCAAAGTGTATTGCACAAAAGCAAAAAATTGAATATAAATTCAAATCATATAACCAATTCTAAGTTCTTTGACTACAGTTATTCTGTGTCAGAAACCTTTTATGTGTCAAATATTTAATTACAATCCAAATTCAGACCTGTATCAAGCGCGAATATTGCGTCCATTTTTCAGGGTTTGATCTCTGCGGTCGTATCAAGCTGCACTCGGCGAAGCTATTTATTTCATGTTTATGTGCGTGTGTGTTGTCAGTTTATTTCAAAGTCATAAAAATGTTACTGTGCAGTGTACAAAATACTATTGAGACATTGTTTAGTACAAAGTTCTTTAAATTTTTTATGTTACATGTATATATATTCGTTTTATGTCTTATTTGAGTAAAGTGACATGAATTGGTATTTTGACACTTTTATGATGAGTAATATAGCAGGTTTAAACAAAATAAAGAACATGTAAAATGAAAAGATTTTTTTTAAATCATAAATTGACCCAAGAGACATGATAGATGGAAAGTTCATTTAAAAAATTAATTTTTGAAATACAAATCTATATGCACTATACAATAAAGCATGGACAAATGATGGACACAGGATCTGTAATACTGTATTTCAATCTATGTTGGGTCTCTTCAATCCATTTTATGTAGGAATGAGCAGCTTATACAACCAGTACCCCCACCCTTTTCATATATTTTTAATATTCAAAACATATCCTGCATATCATATATATTTTATTGCTTTATCATGTTTATTACTCTATTTCATGAAGTTAGAATAGATTTGAAAAATATCTGATGCAGGACTGTACTTTTAATCCCATCTTTAATAAATACTAACATTTGATTAAGTAGTTTCAGATACTAATTATGATATGATCAGCAACTTTATATTATCATAAATATATTTAATCTGAATTCCTTCCCCTTACATCATGTACATCCTTATCATATATTATAAAGATGAAGCTTGATATAGTAACCTATTCCAGCGGCTCATCCCTACCTCCCATTTATGATGAAATAGTAAAATATACACTGAGGATTTGTCCCTGAATAAATGTACAAACAAAAAAAAGTAAGAAAATGCCCCTTAATATTTGCTTCTTTGAGTCCTGAATATAAAGTTCACATTTGTACACAATTAATTTCTTCATAGTCCGTTTTTATGTAATTTTCAAATTTCAGTTTTTAATTTGCCTGGTTTGCGTCACACTGACTCTTCTAGGAGGAACGATCTACTGCTTTTTCTACCAAGCTGAAGTAAGTATGAATGTTGACCATAGAAAGTTGTATGTTATATATTAAATCACAAATTTTTAGTGTGACCTTGCTCCATTTTTAAAAGGCCTTGCCTGGTTTGCCATCGTGTGATGGCTATAATATTTTGAGCTCATTATATGAGCTGCATCAGATAGAAATCAACCTTATGCAAGTGCATGTATACATGTACACACTTTGATTGATTTTGGAACATTCAAATAAAAGATGAATTTTGGTCAGTTTTGTAGATTTTCTTATAAACATGACAAAAGCTCAATTTTCAAACAGTTACAGACTTTCAATAGAGATTGTTATGCCCCCGCTGTTGCGGAGGGGGCATTAAGTTTTACCCTTGTCTGTTTTTCTTTTCAGTGGCATATTTATTCATGAAAACTCACCTTTAGCACACTTCATGCAGGCAGCTATCTCAGCTGTGTATATTCTATTAAATAAAATGTGTTAAAATCATGCATTATATACCTACATGTATGATATATATATATATATACATGTACCATTTGTGACTAATTTATTGGAAGGAAATTGCAATTTACATTTTGTATATAAATTTTCACAAAAACAGGAAATGTAGATATTGTTTCCAAAATTTCCAATTTAACATGTTTAATGCAGTTGAATATTTTAGGTACATGCATGCATGACATGTAGATTTAGATCTTATCAGTAACACATATTACAATGAAATTTTAGTTACCTTGAAATACTATATAAACGTTTCAAGTGGCAATTTGAGGAGCACTTGAATCAAGAGGTATTCGACTGTGGATATATATCACTAATACTCTCATTATAATATATATTAATTCAGAAACAAAGGTGCAGGATTGTATAAATAGAATACGTGAAATGAGAAGGAGGAGGATGTGGTTTATATATCATGTTTATATTGTTTAGATCTTTAAACATGTTGAATAACTAAGTGTTATTTTAAAATTTACATGTACTGCACAAAGATCCATTGTTCTAGCTAGGATTTAAGTGTAGAGTGGCAAACTTTTAAGATGTGGGTCATGTAGCAGACCTGCCAACTTACATGATTTATGGGGGATTTCCCCCATGAGAGGTGTTGACATGAATTTTGAAATTCTTTATTATATAAACTGAACACCTCAAAACAAGCTTTCAAATGAGTTAAAAGAGTATTTAAGCATATACATATACTCACTTAAATAATAAAATACTAGATTAAAAACACTAATGACAATATAAGAGGAGCATTTTTATGAAAAGTTGGCAGGTGTGAAGCTGGATTTCTTGTATGATTATGCTAAAAAGGGACATAATGTTTCTAGACATGCTAGATGAAAAAATTAAATAATTGAATAAATTAATGAATTGTTGCTGGATTTGTAGTTAATTAGAGTTGAATTTGTCACTTACTATATGTACATGTACTAATGAATAATAGTATAACTAAATTTGGTGTATAGTGATCCATATATGAGACTCTTGTACATGTAAGGTCTACAAATCCATCAGACAGTGTTCATCTGACATCGACCTTTTTTCTTGCTAATTAATTATGGTATAGAAATAACATCATGAAAATATTGCCTCACATTAAGGAGGAGTATGTTAAGTGCCAATATTTGGCCCCTGAAATTACTTATTCAAGCCTCTTAGAATGAAGTCAATTTTATTGATAAAGGATAACTTCGTACATAAAGGTCACATGTGATGTTAAAATTAAGGTATATAGACATGATAGACATGACTAATTTAGGATTTTTATGCCCCCGCTGTAGCGGAGGGGGCATTAAGTTTTGCCCTTGTCCGTCTGTACGTCCGTCCGTACGTATGTCCATATGTCCCAAAGTTGGTTTCTGTACTCTAACTTTAGTTTGCCTCAACGAAATGTTCTGAAACTTATACACAATGCTTATTACAGCAAAACACAGATCAAGTTTGAATTTTGGTGGTGTCACTTTCACCGTTCCAGAGTTATGCCCCTTTACAAATGGAAAAATTGCTGCATTTTTCGTTTCTGTTCTCTGAATTCAGTTTGTCTCAAGCAAATGTTATGAAACTTATACACAATGCTTATTACCCAAAAAATCAGATCAAGTACAAATTTGGGTAGAGTCACTTTTACTGTTCTAGATTTATGCATGCCCCTTTACAAATGGAAAAATTGCTGAATTTTTCGTTTCTGTTCTCGAACTTAAGGTTGCCTCAACCAAATGTTATGAAACTTATACACAATACTTATTACCACAACACTCAGATCAAGTACAAATTTGGGTAGCGTCACTTATACCGTTCTTCAGTTATGTCCCTTTATAACTTTATATGATATGCAAGCGGGGGCATCATCTGTGTCCCATGGACACATTCCCCATTTATTTTTACCTATAATGGCTATTTCACATTTACTTTTGGTTAGATTACATGTAAGAAACAGCTTATACAAATGTATTTTACCCAAAAAAATAGTTTAAACACATTACCGTGATTACCAGTTACATCTTTGTAAAATGCATTTTGTACCAAATCATATTTTGGGTAAAGCTGTTGGTCATATCTAAATTATGATGACAAGATCTCAAAATGAGGCTAGTTTGTCAGTTTTTGATGTTTTCACAAAAAGTAAGAAGTTTGAAGGCTGTATGATCACTGTATGTCAATATGTAATACAAAATTCAAAAACATAAACGCTGATAATCAACAATCTAATATTCTTATGAAAGATATCAAAGGGACATTCAAACTCAAAACTCATAAGTCATATGAAGGATGTTACATGTATTTGGTAGATTTATTATACTTTTGGATTTACGAATTCAAGGGGCAAAAAAATGGTCTTATCATACATGTACCTTCATCCTTTGATTATAGAAGGGGCCTTGATGTCAGAGTGGTCTGAATAGTTCATCTACTATATCACTAGCCTGTTAATACTAACATTGTGAGTTCGAATCCTGCACATGGCAGTTTTTCTCCAATCTAATTGACTAGGATCATGAGGATTGATAGTTTTGTGGACGAAGGTCATGGTTCTCTCCCATCACTCAGGCTTCCCTTAGCAATAAAAATTGACTGCCATGATATGGCCAATAGTGCTCAAAGTGGCGTTAAAAACCAACAATCATTTGGTTAAAGAAACATCATAATCATGATAATCAATTAAAAAAAACACATAGAAATGAAATCCCATGAAAAAGGTTGGCCCTAGAACATGTAGAAGTTATGATATTTAAACACATGAAATGAACCTCTTTACAGTAGTGTATACCTGAGTATAAAGGTCACCCTTAGGGCCAGAGAAAATTGACCTTTGATTAGCAGTGACCTTTGATTTGAGGTTCAAAATCTATAGGTATTACTACAGCTTGACAATAAATTGGTGACCTGCTAAAACAAGTTTTCTTTTATTGGCAGTTTTGATCATAAAATTATATTTTATTTTTGCAAATGAGTAAGGATTTTTTTTTTCCATTTCAGATTAAGCAGAGTGTTAAGGATTCTCAGCTTATGGCAAGGATTATTAAGAAAGAATATGGTTCAAATAGTGCAGTTACCAGTGCATTCAATTACATGCAAAGAGAGGTATACATCGATTTTAATATGAGTGTTTTGATTTATAACCAGGCTTTCTAAATGAAAACTTCAGTCATTAAGATTGTGAATTTAGTACTGCAGGGAATTTAAATGGGTTTTCTGAAAGCAAATCCTATTAATAAAATGTAGAAGAACAATCTGGCCAGAGGCTCAAGTCAAGTCATGTTCAAGTTTTATTGTTACTGCTCAGGAGTTATCACTGGTAGACCTATTTGGAAAATGCCCGCGATTTTTGGCTAATCTCCGCGAAACGGATAATAATTAGAGGTTCATCGTAAATTTGCTGTATTACAGAATATTATGCATGTTATCCGGAGATTTTCCGTGTCGGCGGGAATTAGCCGTTTGTCCGATAAAACGGGTGTGTATTGAGTCAGTGATAGAACCAGTGATGCGTGAGCGACGGTTATTAATAGATCGTTGTACATAGATGATTATAGAATCCGTTATGCGTGAGCGACGGTTATTAATAGATCGTTGTGATATATACAATGTTTACAGTCAGATTAAAAAAACTATCTTATTTCCCTTTTCGTTCGAGATAAAACGGTGTTTGATAATAAAGTAACTTACGATATAAATATCAAATGTTGTCATTGTTCATTAAAGAAAAATCTATTTTAATGTGACCAATGAACAAGATGAATACATGTGTTATCTTTGCAAAAGACAACTACAATTTTTTTAATATATGAATGGAAATCGTATTTACGTTAAAAAACGTACACTAATCTACTATTCATGATAGATTCATAATGTGAATCGATAGTTTGGGTCAGAAACTTTGTTCTCACTTTAAAAAATTCTTCACAATTGTCATGTTTAGAAAAAAAATCAGTTCTCCGGAAGATACTGTAATCGGGTAGGATGTCAAACTGATCTGACACTTGTCCTAGTGTATTTAACACCTGCTGTGATATTGCTTGTGCAATACCAGTGGAAGGTCGTAAATCAATCTGTACCCGATTGATCAGAATTTAATTTTACCTGTACATATATTTAGTCGTTACGGAGGATATCATAGATACATGTTATATATTGTATTGTAATTAATGAAGATAATTTAAATATATTATATAATAAAGACCTATTTGCATATAAATCGAACATATTCATTCCAACCAAGAAGGTTTGAAATTGAAAGTTTTCAACAAACTTTTGATAAAATCTTTCCCGTAAATTACATACGAGTCATTGGTTTATAGTTACACATTTGTAACCATTCTAACGTCTTATTTCTTTGTGCTATTAAAAGAACTCAAAATTTTCCATATCAGATCACATTTCGTACGAGTCCTAAAAATTATAATTGAATAATCTTCTCTTTTCCTTTCGACACCACGTTCCCCATAGGAGCCTCAAGATCTAATCATACCTGTCAATCATTAGCCACAAGTTGGTCCGCCAGATAGATCACTCGTGCTTTCTATTATGACATCGTTGAGAAGTTCTTGTAAATTGATTTGTGATATAAATAAAGTGATGTGAAGTTTATTTTACGGCCGATCAAAATTTGATGTGATTCGATTTTTCTTTTACACAAAGATGTTTTTTAATATCATGAATATGTCATAAAAGACATGGAAATAAAACATTTGAGTTCGTTTTTCCCGTAAATATATTCAATAAACCAAAATTTATTTCAAAAGGTAAACATTTATAATAATTACAAAGTTATAATTTGATTTTTATTTAAGTCGGTTAATGGAAACAATAAAATGACAACGTCTTTGCAGAAATATTAATCCAGACATTAACGTGCTTAGACTGTCCATTTGTTCCACTGTGTAGGACAATTTATTCACGAACTACATCATTAATAATTACTAATATAACAGTTGCTGAAATGTAAGTTGTATATTATTTATTTTTTTACAAACATGCGTTTTGGTTCCGTTCAGATTTGCTATTACAGCATGTGTAGATTCCTTGATTTTCATCTAGTTTCAGTTATATATATACTAGTTCCAGTCAGTATAGGGCTAATCATTTTGCCTTCCAACAAAGTCAACAATTTAGCATCGGACGTATACGTGACTGCGTATTTATACATCTCTATATGTTATATCTGATGTAATGGACTCCTAGTATGTTGTCCTTTTAAAGTTGGCTATACAATATTGGCTGTGCTCATTGTTGAAG
The DNA here is from genome assembly GCF_021869535.1 of Mytilus californianus. Lineage (NCBI taxonomy): Eukaryota > Metazoa > Mollusca > Bivalvia > Mytilida > Mytilidae > Mytilus > Mytilus californianus. The sequence continues at coordinate 42,356,566 of NW_026262712.1, forward strand.
GCTGTACAGTGACCTATAGTTGTTAATTTCTGTGTCATTTCTCTTGTGGAGAGTTGTCTTATTGGCAATCATACCACGTCTTCTTTTTTTATAACGTACCCGTTTTAATAGCAATGTTATATTCAAAACGGATGAGAAAACCCCATGGATGAAAATTATCTATATCCATGTCAAGTGGGGTTAGGTAATAGGAGCGGAACTTATTGATTATGTATGTTTGTGAGGGTCTGGATAGGATTTATAGAAGAATAGAGAACACAAATGGACAAAAAGTGCACAACATAGGACCAGAAAAGTAAAAAAAATAGCTGCCAAGAAAATAAAGAATATAGAATAATGAGAAAAAAATATGAAGAATAGAGAAAAACAGATGACTAACAAATTAAAAGACAATTAGGATTGAAAGACCTCCCCCCCCCAATATTCAAGACCTTCGTATGTGTTCAAAGAAAATCTGCATACGTTATAGTTCCTTGCTATAAAGTTACGTTCTCAAAGGCTTTTAAGGATTATGTACCCTTGTGTTGATTAAATGCTAAACATATGGATTTTTTTTTAGAAAATCCACAGCTTTTCCCTTGTACTGTCATATTTGGCGATTCGATGCTTTATTGATGAAGGATTATTGCATTCAGTGCTAGCAATGATTTTTTTAATTGAGTTATATATGTTTAAAATATTATAACAAAAATAAAATGCTTCGGCGCTGAGCGCAGCCTGATATGACCGCAGAAGTTGAACCATGAACAGTTGGGGCAAATTTTGACACAATATTCAAGCTTATTACTGTCTGAATTAGGATTGTCAGGGGTTAAAAAAATGTGTTACAGCTCACTAGCCCAGGACTTATTGGTAGCAGGATTTTACTAGCCCTGTTGAAAGAGCTGCTAGCCCATCAAAACTGACCTGCTAGCCCGAGTATACCTTTCAAATTTAGAGTGGATGTCCCTTGTTTAGAATCCGGCATTATACACGGTATTTGATTAAATAAATCAAATGAATTTTTGTTTTATTAATTATAACAGGGATCTCTAGACATCTTTTTGGATATCCCTTGTACTATGGGTTGTTAAATATTTTCGGGCACAGAAAACATGTTCATTGATATTGTCATGTTAAACCAGTGGTTCAATTAGTATATTTGTTGTTCCCACATACAAAGCAGACTTTTTATCAGCGAGATCGGGAAAATAACGGCAATATTCACAAAACATCATCTCTTGTTTATCATCAGTAACAGTCGACCTTGCCCATGGGGAATCTTTCTGTCAATGACACTATAAATGTTTTTTTCCGCTTTTCCTGGTCGTATTTGGCATTTTTTGGGATAAATTTTCAGCCTCATTACCCCCTTCATCTACCGTTTTTCGTTTTAAAACTGACAAAGTTCCTGTGGTGGCCGTACTAAAATGTTTAGAAATAATTTGTGCATGGTTTCAAGCTCAAATTAACAGCTGTCCGACAAGACAGGTCAATATCGATCATTACATCATACACCCAAGTACCATTAATTGAAAATCTCGGCATAAGCAATGTACAATACCCCCTGTACTGAGAAATTGATATTGAAAGTACGTGAATTGCGATCAATACATGATACCGGTCCACCCAGAGTTAGTTGTTCTATTTTTAAAACATGTACAAAATCGGTTCAAATTCTTGGAATCCCGGATGACGTACGTAATTGAATCTGATTGGCTAAGATAGAATAGCGATGAGGGGATTTTCGACTTACTATTTTGGAAATGCCAAGAATTGTTTGTTACTAGTCCGTCGGGCATATTCGGTTACAAGTTTTAATTGCCCGAAGTGTAAAAGTCTAGTCCCGGGGGTCGGGCAAGTGGATTTTTTAACCCCTGATTGTGATCAAATTTTTGACATAATATAGGTTTCTGACACAAAACATGTGTAAAGGTCTTTCAAATCTATTGGGCAATACTGTGCAATTAAAGATTTCTTCTTGAAACTTTTGAAATATTTTAAAATTTGAAAAATTTTGAAAAAAAAATTAAACCCCTTTTAAAAAATTGGAAACCTGTAAACTTTTTGAACTCACAACCCCCCCCCCCCCCCCACCCTTTGGAGCAATAACCTCAACACTTGATCCCAGTTTTCCTTTGTAGTATGGAAACTTGTAGTACAATTTCAGAAAGATCCATACAGTGACTTAAACACAAGTTATTGTCTGAAAAACTAGAATAACTAAAAAAATGTTTTTTGGCCCTTTTATGGCCCCGAATTCCTTCATGAATGGGGCAATTACCCCCAAACTCAATCCCAGCCTTCCTTTTGTGATGTGGATCTTTGTGGTACAATGTCAGAGAGATCCATACACTTACACACAAGTTATAGTCCAGAAACTACAAATGTGTCTTCAGACGAAGACGACAACAACCACATCATACCATTATACGATCCCCCCCCCAAAAAATTGGAATCGTATAAAAATCTCAGTCTTAAAATCTGTGGATTTTCTAAAAAAATCTTGGTTTTATTTTCACCAAATTTTCTTTTTCTACTAAATTCAATTAAACTATAAATAATAATGCTTTGCACGAAGTTTCCCCTTGGTATATGTACAAAATGGTCCATCTCTTTTTATAAATCTGGATAATTTCAGAAAAGGTATCAAAATTCATAGGGACTCCTGGAGACGGGACAATTTTTTTCAAGCCCTCTCCCTTTTCTCCAAAGTGCATTATTTTTTTTGTTTTCTGTTAAATACCATTATTTTGGCGTTTCTGTATACTATGAACATACATTTTATTATCAATAAAGTATATTTGATATAAACTATCAATTCCAAGTTTCTTCTACATGGCGATCACTGCTAAATTGATTTCTCCTAAAATAACCCAAACAGTAGAATCATAAGAATAGATGACAAATGCAACTATGCATGGAACCTATAGAACACAGAGTCATGATGATTAATTTATTATGAAAGGAAGAGAAGCGACTAACAAAATGAGGTCTTCTCGTTTAAGTAGTATAGATAGATAGATACTATAAGTCGGAGAAGCTTTTGTAAAGAAACATAACAAGCTATACACAAATTCATAAACATCACATAAGTACATCCTTAACCAGGCTATATATCAAGTCGACAAACATTGGAAATGAATGGAAAAAAAAGGATGAGATGTGAACAAAAAAAAACATAAATTCCCTGCTACATACATAGATTGCTTTAATGCATACTTATGGTCGTGCCTTTTTGTCTCGATTTTATGTACGTATATTTTGGTATCACACAAGTTCATGATTTTTCTCTGACTGTTTATAACTGCGTTACACTAGATCCAATGATTCTTATTGATTTTAACTTTAATTTTCACAATTTGTGCATGTTATTACCTCACTGTCCAGGTTGGGAGAGGCCCAGTCCTATCCTATAAAGCAAAGGATATGGATTTTCTCAGTCTTACATTCCAGGATTGGTGACCGCATGAGGGTTGAGCTATCTCAAATAGGTTTAAACCCTCCTCATTCTATGACTGTCCTGGCAAGTTAGGAGCTTGTAATTTTTAAAGGTGTTGTCTTTTTAAATTTTCCAGATTATGTCATGTCGGGGCATTTTATAAATTCTATATGGTATGAGTTTTGCTCGCTGTCTGAGAAGGGCCGTACGGTGTCATACAGATCCTTAATTTCGAGTTCTTTGTTTTCTTTTTAATTTTTAAATTGATGTCCAGTGACAAATATTTCTCGAGTCATGTCATTCAGGCAGTATGTAAACAAAATGAAAATTGTTCATGCGAGTCGGTAGGAAATAGACTCCCTACACTCTTGTTTTAAAGAATATTTATTTTATTCAGTTATCTTGAAAGACAATATCTACTGCAGTTAAATGAAGTTGTGATACTGAGAATTTGACTGATTAGATTTTATTTTCAATTGCCAAAGTGTGAAGTGGTAGAGCCCATTTCTGTAACCTTTATTTGTTGCATTCTGTGTGATAAAATTTAGTAGTTTTGAACCTACTGAGATTTTAATTTCAAATGATGGAACCTTATCAAAATGTTTGTCAATTAAGATAAATTGAACATGGTGTTAACAGTCAGCAAACTGTCACAGAAGAAATATATTTAATGTCCGAGAACATGTAAAATAAACTACCTTTGTGAGGACATTGAATAAAATGTGTCGCATATTTCTCAACTCCTCTTCGTGCCATGTCAACAGAATTTTAATTTATACCGTCTTAGATGACAATTTATCAGAGGCTGCTTCAATGGTATATATGCATAATATAAACTTTATACATAAATCTCATTTCGAATGTTGTCTTTTCGTCTTCCAACATTGTTTGTCAAAATCCGGGATTCGCACTCGACTGTTTTGGAGTCAGAGATACATCTTACCATAGATGTAAAATTACATCTATAACCTTACACAGGTACACTGGCTAGTAAAGGGACAATAAACGGAAGTATAAATTGCCCCAGGTATTTTAAGTCGTATATTGAGTGTAATGTGTACACCGCCACGTGTGAGTGATTTCAAAGATAATCAAAATGATGTAATTCTTGTAGTAACTTCCATGCAGCTACGCATCATCGCACGTAATATTGGACATCGCAAAAAAACTAGAATTTTTTATGTGCCTTGTTAGATATTTAAAATGATATAACATCCAATGAAAAAAGAAATGTTTGAGATGGATATTTCTGATTTTCTGGTGAATTAAAAATTCCATAGAATATCTGAAATGATTTTTAGGAGCATGCATCTCGTTTATCTGATACTAAGTGAGTACAATAAGTCAACGTGTTAGTCGAACTATTAGTGTGTTTTGTCTTAAAATGTGTAGCCGTGTTATTTTGTTCACAGAACGAAGGGCAAATTGAAATTGAAACAAAAGGAAAATAAAAAAATAAAAGTTATTACCGTACCATAAGTTGACAAATAATAAAAATTAAATATATTAATTACCTATTCCGGCACACATGAGTTCAATTTATTAATCCCACAAGGGATACCAGCTACCAAGGAGACATTTCATATATCGGTACTCAAATCACTTCAATATTTTATTTCTCCGCGTGTATACCTGATGAAGTCTCGATTATTTTACAAAGACGGAGTAAGGATTAAAAAAAATAAAGGAAGTAAAAAATATATCATTTATAAGCTAGCACACCAGTGGCGGATCCAGAAATTTTCATATGCACTGACTGCCTAAGAGGGGGTCGCTTCAGTCATGCTTCAGTGATTCCCAATACATGTATAATCAACCACATTTTTTTTCAAGAAAAGGGGTACCTGGCCCCCTCTAAATCCGCTTCTGTCACACTATTCCATTAGTACTTTAAAACTTCTTGCACGGTGAACTACTATTAAAATTAATTCGTAACCAGTCACTTATGCCCACCCCCCCCCCCCCCCTTTCACTTATTTTTCATGCTCATCTTTTCCGTTTGTAGGAAGGGTCTAAAATGCCTTTAATTTTATGTTTTATTATTTATGAATTAAAGAACAGTTTCATTTAGAGTTAAAACTATGTCCGACACTCCCTTTATCTGAAAAAGCTTTCATTATTTAATAAAAAAAGTTTTATCTTATCTTATCCCGTTAGTATAGAAAGTCCCTTTAGTCTAGATTTTTAGTTTATTGAAGGACCTTATTGTCTGATTTTAAAAATATACCTTAAATTGTAAAAATATTGGAATAAGCTCTCGCCGCGATATAGCATTTTTGTGCTAATGCAGCGTAAAGCAAACAACAATCAATAGAAAGTCCCTGGATTAACTTAAAATGGTCATTCATTCTCTCTCATTGATTATCCAAGTTTATCTAATCACTTGACTATGCACCAATACCCTAAAATTTCATTACACAAGGACACCTGTGGTACAGCAAGGATTCGTATATATAAAATTTAGTTCGTTGTACGTTCATGGATATTCATGACATGTGACCATTTGTGTGCACTTAGAACTTGACGGTCATCTTTCTGACCATCGATCAGATCGTGCAAGGGCTGTGTAGCCAGTCAAGGTCCTTTCAAAATTCCATATATATATATCTGACCATCTACTCGCGCTTTAGCCTAAAGAAAAGACACGTGTATTCTCGGATGACGTAAGGAGAATTAGTATTTGTAATTATGATATTGTTATTATATATAAAAAAAGAAGATGTGGTATGATTGGCAATGAGACAACTCTCCACAAGAGACCAAAAATGACACAGAAATTAACAACTATAGGTCGCCGTACGGCCTTCAACAATGAGCAAAGCCCATACCGCATTGTCAGCTCTAAAAGACCCCGACATGTTCATATTAATGATCCACTCTTTGAAACCTAACCTTAGTATGACGAAAGTGCTATATATAACGAAAACAGCGGAGAAATGGATTAAATAGACTTGCTTTATTGTATAAACTAAAAAAAGGTCGGAGTGGAACTAACCCCGAAAAATTCAGTCTCTCTCCGTAATCGATCTCTTCTATATACTTGTTAATGAAATAATCGTAGATCAGCGGAATATAACGACTGAATTATTCGGGTAAGTGAAACAAGTAAATAAAAGTCAAAATTAACCATATGTAGTTCCATAAGGAGGGATCTGGACAGCCTGCCCCTAAATCAGCCTCCAAGTTGAGTCATACGTATTGACCTTTCTTGGCGCACACACGGTTTTCATTGCCTATGTGTTTTTTTGTACAAATAAATAATTTGATAATTAATATGCCTTCAATCCATTTTCTTGAGACATATTACACGTACATGAATCATGAATTTTCTACGTTTTTATAATTTTGAACACATAGTATGCCCTGGGATCTGACCTGAAATATACATGAAACATTGAAAATTCACGATAGTAAGGTATATAAGAGCAACATTTAAATTCAAAGGGTTAGGGGTTTGTTCTGAGTCGGAAATAATTCGGAACACAACGTTATTCCCCACTGCCATGCACCAAACATTTTTTTCTTGAAATAAACGGTATGGGGAATTCTGGAATTCCGATTTTTTTTGTCAACTGCCAGACCACAATATTTTTTTCTCTCATCAAATTGGGGATCAGAATATGATCAGAATAGGCCTCCAGATTTCTTTTGGAAAATTTGGTGTTCACCCCAAGAACCGGGTTGGCCACAACATAACAATTTCAATTTTATTTACAATTTACACGGTGTGCATATGTTTAAGTATGTTTAAATGAAGATATTTGCATATAGTTTAGGACTTTATTCATTATAGGTTGAAAAATACAGGCAAAGTTCAGATGTTTATGAAGTGTTATATATTTTGACTTTTGTGAAACCTTAACAGAATAGACAATTGGGGCAAATCTGATGAAAAAAAAAAACGAAAATTCCTAGTAACAAAAAATTAACCCACATAACAGCAATTGAAATCTCCTCCCCAAGAAATTGTACCTCAGGACCTGTATAATGCTGGAAGTATTTTAATATGCCTTTGGAACACCCTTTTAAAAAATTGGGTATGGTTCTCCAGGCCACGGCTTAGGTAGCACTTCACAGTTAGAAAATAAAATTAAAATTGAGCCACAGAATGTCTGATAATCTTCCAATCCTGGCCTTCAAATACATTAGGCCAACTGTACTAGCACCCCCTTTTTTCTGAGAAACCCTGGCTAGCACACCCTTCCTTTTTTCACAGTGTCTGGATCCGCCCCTGACCGATACGTAGTACTCAACTATGATCAACTGTAGGTCATAATAGAGGTTTCTCAACATCTTACGAACAGACGAAACTCGACGAACGTATCGTTAGGGAGCTGTAATTTTATGCAGTAAAATTTTCTACCGATATTGCAGCGTGTTTAAAGACAACAGTACACAATTTAATATTCATTTTGCAACCTTGTAATTTATTGTTGTGGTTAAACATTAGTGTTCCAATTGGTTTTGTGTTGTTGAATGCTGCGTAACCTTACGTTGAGTTTCGTTTATTTACATGTCGAATATACGTTCGATTTATCTCCCTTATCCATTTAAAAACAACAATGTTTTTAATAGTCGTTGTTAAAAAAAAATCTGCGCATTTGGTTTGCATTTGACTGAATGATTGTTGGATGTTTTTTTATAAAACGTTCAGTGGCGAGTATTCCATGCATTTCACGACGATATTAACATCTGATAAAGGATTGAAAAGTGGTTGAGAGGACACAACCTTTATATTTAAATCTCCAACTCTGGACTTAAAGTCATATGAAACCTCAAATTAAAAAAAAAATGATGCATATGTTTTTTTATAACTAAATTGATAGTTTTCATTATAAAACTTGTGTACATATACTTTTTTCTGAAGAATTTTTTTAAAATTGTCCACATATAGAAGAAGTTTACTTTTTTTTAATTGCTTGCTTCCAGGAAGCAATTCGCCGACATATTTTCCATATGTAAGTGACCTTATCGTGACTCTCCTCGTAAAATACCGGTGATCGCAATACGCATGGATCTGTCATTAAAATGAACTATTATCTGATTGTACATGGTATACATGTGCTCAATATCCATGCTTCTTTGTTGATTGTTTACTATAAGGTGACAATCGGTAAACTACGGCTTCAAAACACGACAATTATTATATAATAAGTAGCTGCCATATTTTCACATCATAACAGACAGAGAGAAAAAAAAATTGACGATTATACGATATGTTTGCGTAAAAAATGATAAAATCGTGTACAGAAGACTAAGTTTATGATATATACATGCATTGGATAAACATTATTTTTCACCAGTCACTCGTTTCATATGACTTTAACATCTCTAGCGCTCGACTTTAGATCTACAGCGCTAGACTTCACACCCCAGCGCGCTGGACTTTTAAAACCACAACTCTATATCTGCGTGAGACCAGCAGATCACTGTATTATAGAGATGTTTTGCGTAGATTTATAGGCCACACAGACTAATATATCAGCAGTGCATATGGCCTTAGCTAGTTCTTATAGTTCAAACAAAGTAGACTAATCTTTTCTTATCCTTAATAATTGTTGACAAATAATAAAGATTGAATTTTGAAAGTTACAGAGGAATGAAATTTGGTCACTTCATAAACAAATCAAAGGTGGCAAAAAACGTCTAACACAAAAACTCGTTAACCATAACCCATTTTTCATATATTCTGATTAATATTAATACATGTACAAGTGTAAAATAACTTCGATAAATATATATATACATATTGAATAAAAACGCATAAAGAGATAAGATGTGGTTTAAAACAGTTTAATTTCTTCATTTATCTCCACATTTATTCGATAGTATTCAATAATAAATATTGGGAACCACTCCTAACAGCAAGAAAAGGCGGTATTTTTTATGTATCTTTGATATATATGTCGTTAAAACCTCTATTTATTTATATGTATTTTAAAAGTTTTTTGGGGGAGTCAGTTATATTGTAAGTAATATATAATAAGTATAGTTGTGTGTATTCTAATGGAAAGTATAAGTGCTACAGCACCAACATAACTAATTGTAATATACATATCAAAATGTACTTTGAAACAACCTAAATTATACTAATATACTGATAAGTGTACGATAATAAAAACATAGACAAAAAGGATACGAAAGGCCTTGAAAATAAAACAAAAATCAACAATACATTACAGAATATCTTTTCAAGTGAACTTTTTTTTCTCAAATATCTATTTCAGTATTTCCCTTTATTCATTTTCTTGCCAATTTAGGTAGAAAATAGTTCAATAATAACGATGTAAGGTGAAGAACTGACCATTTGGATTTTATAGCTTTGAGACAACAAAGTTATCTCGGACCCAAGGATTTTTTTTTTCAAATTAAAAACCGATTTTTTTTCTAGAGTCGTTCACTCCTAGATTAAATTTACCTCTTTTATGCGCAGGACTTTTTACCTTTGATCTGAGCCTAGATAAATTTCAAAAATGTTCATTGCCCCTCCAATCTCAACAAAAAAGGACACTAAGTCACTAAGTACACATCAGAGAGAACTCGCATTCATTATAATAATATGTCCACAACTCAAAATGGTTTAAAAGAACCCTGCATGCATATCTTAATGGAAGGAAGTGCACATCCGATAGTCCAAAATCATTCAATAAATGAGTGCTCCCTCTTTTCTCGTTACGGCAAGTTACGTCAAGTTAAGGCGATTTTCGTCCGTTCGTAAGATGTTGAGAAACCTCTAATAAAGGACGAAATACGTAACGTAAATTAATTCAAGCGTGAGGGGCCCCCATATATCACGGCTAAAATTGTACTTAGTTTGTCCTTTTATACAACCTTTTGGCAAGTACCACCATCCGAGAAATCAGTTACCACGATCTTTCAAAATTAACATGAACAGTAACCATCATCAACGTCCTTTTTTTTTCACTCTCTCTATTTTCTAAGTAATGTACAACTGTTTACGCTTGTCAGCAGTGTTTATCATTGTTTTCATTAGTTTACAAGTTGTGACCTTCGAAATTGTTTTATTCAATGTTCCTATAGATTTTTATGGTAACTCCCTGTGCCCCTAAAAAACAAACAAAATAAAGTTTCCCTCCCACAAAATTTTACACTTAAACGTTGATTTGAAAAAAAAACTTGATTTTATAATTTTGGTAATCAATTGAAATGAACCTTCTAGAGCCTCAACCTAACGCGCACAATAATGTCAATCATTACACATCAAATTTAACCCTAAATTGACATTCCACAATCGGTCAGTAACATCACCTGTGTTTATAGCTACATGATGTTTCCCGCCGTTGGAAGATCTCGTGCAGTGACACAATTGATAAAATCTATTTTTAACATCTCAGGACAGGCATTGACGTTAAATATACAATTCCTTGTATCATAGATATAATGGCTATTATATCTATGCTTGTATACATGTACGTAACTTTCATATCTTTTAAATTGAACTTTTTTGTCTAAAAAGACAACCCACGAGTTTGCGAAATCGAGTTTGAATGCACTGCATTGTGTGTAAATACATATACATATTATGCAACGACGGTCTGACTCTATGTATTACCAGGGTTGCGTTAGCGGCTACGTAGTGCTATGTAGATTGTTACTATTGAACGTGTAGCTATAGATAAGCTGCTACATAGATATTGATAGCAACTACATAGCCGCTACGTAGCTGCTACGATATTGAACTCAACCCAGTTGACCCCTGATACCAACTAAGGTTACTAAAGACTTTCCCCTGGCCGTTCATTTAATTTTTGTTTCAATAAACGGTTCTAGAAGCAATTAAATGATCTGCGGCCTCTGACATATAATTAAAAAAAGTAACCATCTAATCCCCAGATATATATAATCTGTTTCTCTCTAAATTTACAGAAACATTATATGATATATTTTTGAAAATTCCTTATATCTCAAATGATTATAGTTACTTTGTTTTTAATTCTGTAAACATCTATATATCATAATTTGTACCACACTACAAGGATCTATTAATAACCGTCGCTCACGCATAACGGATTATACAACGACCTATTAATAACCGTCGCTCACGCATCAGTGATTCTATCAATGACTCAATACACACCAGTTTTATCGGACAAACGGCTAATTCCCGCCGACACGGAAAATCTCCGGATAACATGCAAAATATCCTGTAATACAGCAAATTTACGATGAACCTCTAATTTTTATCCGTTTCGCGGAGATTAGCCAAAAAACACCGGAGTTTTTACAAAAATCGCGGTGATTTTCCAAATAGGTCTGCCAGTGTATGGTCCTTGGTAAATTAGAAAATGGCACTCTATATTGTTTCCTGAATAACTTGTGAACCATTCAGCCAATGCTGTCCATATTTTAATGTTATTGATGACATAATCATGATAATGACGGTCAAGTACAATATTGATTATTTTCACTTTTACCGTTCAGGAGTTATGGTCCTTGATAGATTGGAAAATGGCACTTTATGTGGTTTTGGTGATGGTCCTTGTTAGATTGGATAATTGGCACAGAACATAGTCGGTCAAACAAGCCTGAAAGTGGAATACATTGGAATACATCACTTTCCTTTGTACTAACTGTTCTGTAAAGTTCAATAATGGTTACCTTCAAAATACAGAAAACCTGGTTTGCTGTCAGTTTGACTCCTCATGTCTTGAATGATTTTTTTCAACCCCTGACATAACTCTTAATAGTTCTAAAATTATCTTTCAATCTCTTTTTGGGATAAAGATATCATTGGTGCAATCAAAACCCTTATGTGGTCGTCTTGATAGCTATCAATTTCCCAGACTAAACACTTCTTTACAGTACAGTAATTAAAAAAATGTAGTTTAACCCCGCCACATTCTTTATGTGTCTGTCCCATGTCAGGAGCCTGTATTTCAGTGGTTGTCGTTGGTTCATGTCTGTCATATTTGTTTTTCATAAATTGTTCTGTTATAAATTAGGCCATTAGTTTTTATACGACCGCAAAAAAATTTTTGTGGTCGTATATTGGTATGACGTTGGCGTCGTCGTCGTCGTCGTCGTCGTCGTCTGGCGTCGTCGTCCGAATACACATTAGTTTTCGCACTCTAACTTTAGTTTAAGTGAATGGATCTCATTGAAATTTTACCATAAGGTTCAATACACCAAAAGGAAGGTGGGGATTGATTTTGGGGGTTATGGTACTAACAGTTAAGGAATTAGGGGCCAAAAGGGGCCAAAAATAAGCATTTTTGTAACTTCCAGACATAACTTGTGTGTAAGTGTATGGATCTCTCTGACATTGTACCACAAGGTTCCATATCACAAAGGGAATGGTGGGATTGATTTTGGGGGTAATTGTCTCCAAATTTTAGGAATTAGGGGCCAAAAAGGGGCAAAAAACAAGCATTTTTCTAGTTTCATGACAATAACTTGTTTGTAAGTGTATGGATCTTTATGAAATTGTACTACAAGGTTCCATATCACAAAGGGAATACTGGGATTGATTTTTGGGGTAATTTCCTCCAAATATTAGGAATTAGGGGCCAAAAAGGGGCAAAAAACAAGCATTTTTCTAGTTTCATGACAATAACTTGTTTGTAAGTGTATGGATCTTTATGAAATTGTACTACAAGGTTCCATATCACAAAGGAAAGGCTGGGATTGATTTTGGGGGTTTTCCCTCAAAATTTTAGTAATAAGGGGCCATTAAAGGGCAAAAAAAACATGCATTTTTCTAGTTTCAGGACAATAACTTGTGTGTAAGTGTATGGATCGTTATGAAATTGTACTGCAAGGTTCCATATCACAAAGGGAAAGCTGGAATTGAGTTTGGGGGTAATTGCCCTAAACGTTTAGGAATTTGGGGCCAAGAAGGGGCAAAGAAACAAGCATTTTTCTAGTTTCCAGACAATAACTTGTGTTCAAGTGTATGAATCTCTCTGAAATTGTACTGCAAGGTACCATACCACAAAGGGAAAGCTGGGATTGAGTTTGGGGGCGATGAATCTTAAGGGGTTCAAAAAATTGGGGGGGGGGGATTTTTTTTTTCCTTTTTTTTTCTTTAACATTTTCCATTTTAAATTGGTTATTTCTGATTTATATATAAAAGCAAATAATAATGATATGGTTTGAATAGGCATACATGTGAACCTCCCGACGGGAGTACAATAATCCCGTTTTCAGGGGTCTCCTCCCCCCCTCCCGTTGAAAAAATCCCGTGTATGAAGTTTTTCATGAATGAAAAATTTCTGCCCAACATAACATCTCAGGCATCTGGTGTAACTGACATTACCTGAAGTTATATTTTACCTGTAAATCAATTAACATGCATAATTATATGGCTTCACTTGTCAGCTTGGGTGTCAAACATACTGGTAAGCAACGATTTTTACCTCAGGCTAACTGCCGTTGTGTAACAAAAACTGTGTATTTATTGGGTTACTTCCCTTGATTTATCCTGTTTTAAGTTACTTTCCTTTTAATAATGAAAATTTTTAAAAGAATATAAATAAAATATAAATTGAACAAATAATCATAAAAGGATGGTTATTAAATGATTTTAAATGTCTTAGGACAAATAAAAAAATAATAATTTGAAAATTATTTGAGGATTCTATACTTCCTTTTAAGGCTTAAATTGAAATTTATATAATAACTATGACCCTAACTTTACAAATAGAATGAATTTCTGTGTTTGCAAATAAAAACTATTTGCAAGAGAAAAAAAAAAAAAATAAAAACTATTTGCAGACAGCTAAACAAATGTTCTGGTTGCTATGATTGTTTTATAGAATATGAAGTAAAAAATTTAAAGAACATACTGGAAAAAAACAATGTTAGATTGAACATGTAGAATATAAAGATGGAGAAACTTTATAAGTACAAGAGTACTATAAACATAATAAATTGGTTGGAAAGTTGAAGAAAACACACTTTAAAAGACCATTTTTACAGCACACGGTTACATTTACAACAAAATTAATGTCGATTAAAAACCTCCTGATCTGAGTCCTAATCTCCTGACCAAAATTTCCCAATCTCCTGATCTGAGTTTCACAGTCCATCACATGTATGAATAGGTAAATTGAAAATTTTTAAGTTCTTAGACCACTTTCATTCTGTGTCAGAAACCTATGCTGTGTCAAATATTTAATTACAATCCAAATTCAGTGCTGTATCAAGCTTGAATGTTGTGTCCATACTTGCCCCAACTGTTCAGGGTTTGACCTCTGCGGTCGTATCAAGCTGCGCCCCAGCGGAGCATTTTATTACTGTTGAATTGTTTCATATCGGGGACTTTTATAGCGGAATATACGGTATGGGTTTTTCTCATTTTTGAAGGCTGTATGGTTGTCTATAATAGCTTACATCCACTTCATTATAACTTTGGCAGATAGTTTACTCATTTGCAATCATACCACATCTCCTTATTTTTATATAGTCAAAAAGTGCATTGAGCACAATATTCTATACATCATATCCATAACCATTATAGAAATTTATCAATGAAACATAAGCTCAGATATTCAAATTATAAGATGGTGTGTATGTCAGGGATTGAAGTTAAAATTTTGGCATGGTGGCCCACAGCTTAAATTTTGGTAGCCAATATAATTATATAGTTCTATACAAGAAAAACAGAAATTTAGTAGCCCACACCCAATTTTAGGAGCCATTGGTGAGTGGGCCCCAAGTAATATTTGAAATTTGAGTTATCTCCCTTTGTCCATAATTGTAGTTGACTGTTAAACCCACAGTATTTCCTTTCAATGCACTGTTTAGTATTTAGTTCCCACTGCAAAATGAATGAAATCTTTACCATGTTTACCCTTCAGTACTCACAAGCTTTTGATTGTTTAGATCATATTGGAAATACACAACTGGCCATGTCGATTTATTTTCATTTCAACCTGCCAACCATAGCAGCTTTCTTCTGGCAACAAAAATATAGCCTTATACTTTTAGTAAAAGTATGAATTTCAAATGGTGAACTCATTTTCCAAGGAATAAAATGTTCAACTCTCATGATTAAGGAAAAGAAACAGCATGTTCAATGAATAGACAGGCATGGCTGGGAACCATTGAAGAGTTTTGACCATTCTGTGCAAACTCTCACTAG
This sequence comes from Mytilus californianus, assembly GCF_021869535.1. Classification (NCBI taxonomy): domain Eukaryota; kingdom Metazoa; phylum Mollusca; class Bivalvia; order Mytilida; family Mytilidae; genus Mytilus; species Mytilus californianus. Next base: position 42,372,090 of record NW_026262712.1, read on the forward strand.
ATGGTTGGAAATGACCAAATATACCTGAACCGTAGAGTACTGTCATGACTGTGGATTGGTTTATTTTTGTAGATACCAATTTTATTTTGGATTGAGGAAATCTTATATTTTCAGGGATATTTTGATATAGAGGATTTGTCAAAGTCTGTTTTCAATCCTTAAGGTGGTACCAAACACCTTGACTAAAATTAATTTGGCTCGTTTAATTTTCATAAAATTTTGACAAAATATTTACTTTAACCCTTTGACAAAAATATAAAAATTTCAAAAAACTTGAACCACACACTTTATCAGAAAAATTTCATTGGATATATAGCAGTTTGACAAACACTAATTTTGATCATTGAGAAGCCTAATATTTCCTTAACAATAGAACATGATTAAAACGTTCAGCTGATTTTCACAGAGTTATCTCCCTGTAGTGTTATGTACCACCCTAAGAATATTTGTGCTTTGTTGACCATTAAATTTGTGGTTTACCAAACCGATAAAATCAACAAAAATTAGTATCCCACGAATTATAATACATGTATGTGGTAATTATTTCTATCTTTATATTTATGACAGCTACATTGTTGTGGAGGTGTCAGTTACACAGACTACAGTGAATCTAACTGGATAACTACAGTCTGCCCTAATGAGAAAAATCCTGAAGTTTGTGAAAAACATGGTACTGGAAAAGTGCCACTGTCCTGCTGCAAGAATTCTTATTATTATGAAAACCAGGAGGAACATTATCAATATTGTTTAATGTATATTGAAGACACGTCAGGTGCTGTGCTGCCAAAACCCAATGCTAACATGTATCAGAAAGTAAGTGTATGACTTTTCAGCATTTTCAACATCTGAATTGAGCATTGTTGAGGGAAAAGTTGGATATAGATGTCTATGTATAGCAGGCTGACATCACCAATAAGTAAATAAGTCTCCTAGAGGTCCATATATGTAGATGGTCTTCAACAATAGACCAAGTGTCTATACCATATACTTATCTATTAATCACCCTGAATCTAGACCATGTTTTTCGCAAATTAGCTGTTGTATTCATTCAATATATTCATAACATAGAAAATGATAGTGGGAGTGGGGCATCTGGGTACTTTGGACACATTCTTGTTGGTTGATGTTCTCAAGAACTGTAATAATTGCAATTTGTCATTATAGTAAAAAAAAAATTATCTTTTAAGCTATTTTACATGAATTGAAGATCTATAGTAAATGGTGGCAGCATACTAAAAAAAACTGTGGCATGAAGTGGTAAGAGCAAAGACTGGTCGGCTCAGAGTCAGAATAATGTGTCCGGGTAAGGTGACATGTCTTCCAGCAGACTGTTACCTTGTGAACTAGTAAATTAAACATTCTGCTCAGCGTGTCTGTCTAGTACAATGCAGGGTTAATATTCATATTACATTAACATTTTCTCGTCTGAATATGCGTATTAATTTGCCGCTGGATGTTAAGCAGCTATCCATCATCATCATCTATAAAATCTGTAAACTATAAAAATTATTTTTTGATTTTTTTTTTGTTAATTAATCATGTTAATAGTAACATTTATGAATTACTGCTCTTATCAAAATCCTTTAGCATGTTTACATTTGCCAATTTTTTTTTCAGTTTGACATGTTTGAGGTTTCTTTAATTTCAGGGCTGTAGAGAGTCCATAGTACAATTTTTAGAGGACACAGTGCTCTCAGTACTTGGAGTGGCATTGTCAATAACAGTACTTGTGGTAAGAATTGAGTAAATTCCAATAAATTTATTTGTGCTAACCTTTTCTCTACAATTTATGGGGTTGGGGGGATGGGGAGGATGAATCATACCCTTTCATGTATTAATTTATGCCCCTGCTGTAGCAGAGGAGGCATTAAGTTTTACCCTTGTCTGTCCCAAAATTGGTTTCTGTTATCTAACTAAAGTTTGCCTGAACCAAATGATATAAAACTTATACACAATGTTTATTACCACAAAACACAGATCAAGTTCATAATTGGGTGGCGTAACTTTTACCGTTCATGAGTTATGCCCCTTTATAAACATAAAAATTGCTGAATTTTTGGTTTCCTTTTTCTAACTTTAGTTTGCCTCAACCAAATGTTATGAAACTGAGACACAATGCTTATTACCACAAAACACAGATCAAGGTTGAAATTGGGTGGCATCACCTTTACCGTTCTTGAGTTATGCCCCTTTATAAATGGAAAAATTGCTAAATCTGTTGTTTCCGTTGTCTAACTTTAGTTTGCCTAAACCAAATGTTATTGAACAATGATAGCACTCAAACCTGCAAAAAAACAATTTTAATGACAACAATGTAGAAATATATATGTCATTAACTTTAAAAGAAAAGAAAATGTCAATAATTAGTACATTGACTCATGCATATTTACAACAGGGGCATCTGTGGCCCATAGACACATTCTCAATTTATGTTTTTAAAAAATACCTATTACTATATTAAACTATTTTATGGAGAGCAAATATAGATTTGTCAATTATCTGATGCATTTTTGACTTGTTTAAATTGCATCTTTAAAAAGTACTGAACATTTCAAATTCTTATTTTTGTCGAGCCTGCGACTTTTGTCGCAGAAAGCTCAACATAGGGATAGTGATCTGGCAGCGGCGTTAGCTAACTTCTTAAAAGCTTTATATTTTAGAAGCTAGAAGACCTGGATGCTTCATACTTTGTATATAGATGCCTTATGATATGAAGTTTCCGTCTGTCATATGTCCATTGTCCTTGACCTCATTTTCATGGTTCAGTGACTACTTGAAAAAAAAGTCAACATTTTTTGAAATGTTTATTTCTTTCTTATTATGAGTAATAGGATAACTATATTTGGTATGTGCGTACCTTGCAAGGTCCTCATGCCCGTCAGACAATTTTCATTCGACCTCAACCTCATTTCATGGATCAGTGAACAAGGTTAAGTTTTTCGTGGTCAAGTCCATATATCAGATACTATAAGCAGTAGGTCTACTATATTTAGTATATGGAATGATTGTAAGGTGTACATGTCCAACTGGTAGGTGTCATCTGACCTTGACCTCATTTTCATGGTTCAGTGGTCAAAGTTAAGTTTTTGAATTTTGGTCTTTTTTTCTAATACTATATGCAATAGGTCAACTATATTTGGTGTATGGAAATATTTTATGATGTACATGTCAGTCTCGCTGGTTTTATTTGACCTTGACCTCATTTTCACTGTTCTTTTCTCAGTGTTAAGTTTTTGCATTTTGGTTTGTTTTTCTTCAACTATCTGACTATAAGCATTAGATCAACTATATTTGTTGTATGGAAGGATTGTAAGGTGTATATGTCTGTCTGGCAGGTATCATCTGACCTTGACCTCATTTTCATGGTTCATTGGTCAATGTTAAGTTTTCATGGTTAAGTTTGTTTCTTAGATACTATAAGCAATAGGTCAACTATATTTAATGCATTCATTGATTTTAAGGTGTACATGTCTGTCTGGCATGGTTCATCTGACCTTGACCTCATTTTCATGGTTCATTGGTCAATGTTAAGTTTTCTTGGTTAAGACTGTTTCTTAGAAACTATAAGCAATATGTTTGGTTTATTGAATGATTGTAAGGTGTACATGTATTTCTCCTTTGGTTTATCTGACCTTGACCTCATTTTCTTGGATCATGTTAAGTTAATGTGTTACTTGTAGTAAAGCTTTATATTTAGGACTATCAACATAAAATCAATAGTTAGTAAAGAAGGCGAGACATTTCAGCGTGTGCACTCTTGTGTGATATATCAAGCAAAATTATCAAATATTAAGCCTAAAGTGATTACTCAATCTTATTCTATGTAATGAAGCTTAAATATTGTGCCAGTCTATTTGTTTCATTAAACAATTAAAGCAAATTCATTAATGAAAAAGAAAGATATGATACATATTATAACTCGTGAAAAAAGATTAAAGCTATAAATTTGTAGACAGTATTTCTACAAAATCAGAAGTGAGAAATGAGTTTGGAGGTGAGTATGCGAAACATTGTGGACAGATGGAAATGACAATATCCACATGAATTGTTATGCATATCATATTGTAAACAAGCTAAATTTCGTGAGCCATTTACGAGTAGGAAAATAACGCAAATATAAATCATCATGAATATATTAAAATTGTTTTTCCTTTACGTAAATCTATCAAGAAATTTTGAAAATCACGAAACTAAATCATGCAGTTGTATGGAAAGGACTCGATCCGAATAAAGTATCTGCCACAATAAGTTGGGCTACAGTTCCACATTAGAGAATACAGCTGGGAGTTACTGAGAGCAAGCAAACACATTTTTCTTACACTATATTTCATAAATTGCGTGAATTTATAAAAAAAAAATTTATTCCAATATCTGTACAAGTTAACTTAGGAGTATTTTTAAAATGACTTAACATTTCACAGTATTTTTGAATTTATAATTTTCAGGTCTTGCTGTCGGCCATTATTTTAACATCAGCCCTTATCCACAAACTAAGAAGGCCACCATTGATGTCAAACCATGATGACGATGTTGTTTACGAGATGGCAAGAAGCCAAGAGAAATCACCTTATCCAACAAGAGGCCCATATGCTAACTTGTACAATAGTTAAATTATTAGTGTGTCACATTTTAGTCACCATTTAAGACTATAAAAATCATATTAGGTAATGGAGTCGTGTTACCTTATGTCAGAAGAATTCCCATTAAGATACATGTAGATCTGCTCTGAATGTTTGAAGTAATATTTTAGAAAGATAATACAAAGTTTGTAGGAGTATTGTACTTAAGTGACAGCTTGAGCTAACATGAATTTCAATACTGCTATTGTCATTTTTCGATTAGAATATGTAGAGTATGAATTTTTATCATTATGTGGGTCCAAGTTTTTAAAAATCATAGTATTTTAATTCATGAAAGGTCTGTTAAAATCTAAAACTGTTTTCTGTGATTGTTCAAACCTATAATAATTCTGGTTTTATTATTCATGTATACAATTACCCAGTAACTGTTGAGGAAAATATGATTAATTCCTTTTGAAAAAGAACAAAATTAGTTTAAAAAAAATCTTTTTATGTAAATAAAGATGATACAGTACACATAACAAGATTCAGTCAATAATAAGTCTTGTTTGAGTTGAGTTAATATACATGTATGTGAAACAAGTGATTTCCTATAATTGAGAACACACTTTTATAGGATTTTTTGTTATAAAACCTATTGAATATACATAGAAATGTCTTCTAGGGAATCATCCAGCAACCAGTATTTACCGTAAAAAATAACCATCACGACTGATTTTATTCTGAATTCCCTTGTACATACTGTACGTTAAAAGAAATTCAATAACATTATTCATGATTCCTTTCATTTTTTTTTATGGTACTTGTAAAAACATACAAACCCATGACATCATCTTAAAATATCAAACTGCAAGATTTTAATGTCAGCTAAATTAATACATATACAGTACTGCTATGCATCCAGAAATCTTTGGGAATTCCTCAGAAATATTTGACAATCTACTGATGCACGTAGTAATTGGTGATAACAATAATGTGACAATCTAGCTTCTAGTCAATGATTGTGAGATTTATAAAAATGGAGTTATTTCCCTTTTTTATACTTATATATATTATCTCCCTTTGTATGAGTGTTTGAAATAGTTTGATAGAAAAATAGATAATTTTTCTAATATTTTTTTACTAATCTTTCTGAAATGTTTTTGATATGACTTCATTTTGGAAGTAATGATATTAGTTTATCTTTGATATTGTTATATAAATTTTAATACAAAATCTCTGTCCACAAGAGTTCGTATTGGATACCAGTCTGATAGTTACAACAAGTTGAAATCTTTTCAGATTTGTCAAAATGATGTTTTTTTTAACCAACCGTCTGCTAAAATTTTAGGAACATTTTGTTGTACTAATGATTGTTTAGTGAAATTATGTTTGGACCAGTAAATAAAAATTGTATTGTGGACCAAATTTCTAGTAAACCATCCATCCTTTGTGAATTCTGTTAACAGTGTGTTTCTATTCCTTTTAATAATAGATTGCTTCTTGCTGTTAATTGCATTTAGTTCAAATTTGATAGTCCAATATAGTTTTTAAAGGAAGAAATATAGAAAAATAAATGAATCTTTCATAAATATTCCTAAGGTGGCCTTTTACCAGCCTTAATTTTTGTCCATTTTTAATTCACCTACTTTTTCCAATGGTTGTCAAATTTTTTGCCCTTTATTCCAGTCCACCTGGCTTTACAGAACTAACTTAAATATCTGGTATATTGTGTTATGTGCCTTCACCCTGAATGTGCATGAAATATTTGCCACTGGAAGTTAAGCAAACAACAATCAGTCAATTAGTATATTGCTCATTAGTTTACAAAAACATAGATAGAAGAGTTTTTTATCTGTATATTCACAGTAGGTATTGTAAAGTACCCACCTAAATTTATCAAAACTTACTTAAGAAAATATATTCTTATGTATATTGCCTTTTCTGACACAAATTGTAAAACAATACTGCACAGGTTCACAGACTAGAAGTTTAAAAAAATTCTTAGCCCTCTCCAATTTGCTGACAGATTGAAAACACAAAACCATTTGTACTAGTAGTGTATATGATTAAAGTTGTAATGATGACTCGCCAACATTAATCACTTTTTATTTGTACATTGTACATTATAAAGTGTATACACACATTGTTTTTTTCTGTCATTTTAAGATAACACTTATTTTTTGTAGGATTTCTACTCAATTTTTTCCCAAACTTTTAATTTCTTAAACAGATTTCAAATCAAATAGGATTATTTGGGTTTTTTTCTGCTTGTTATCCCACCATTGAGGTGCTAAACCAAAAAATCATTTAAGCATAATTTTCAAATAGTATTTTGTCTCATTACAAATAAATCATTCCAATATTTTAAACATGTTTTTTTTTATATTTTTATGTCATATTTGTTAGAGGTCATCTATTTTTGTTGTAAGAATATTTTTTGATAAAATAATTCAAATATAAGAATAACTAATGCACTGAAACTTACACACCTTATATATATTAATAAGTACTGCAGATGCATATATATGTTTAAGGGTACTCATTTTCCTGGACGAAGAGAAAATAACAATTCTGTGGATACTTTTTTTTTGAGTTTTTTTTCATTAAAATTCTATATACACACCAACAGCAAGTTTGTAAATTTTTGAAAATTTAAATTTGTGGTTTGCCCCTTCCCATGAAATCCAGGAAAATGAAACCCCATGAATAGTTATAAATCCACAGTATCTTGATTTCCTAATTGTTTGTATATGTCTAATTTTGATAATATTAACTCTCGAAAAACAATCAAATATAATTCAGAAATATTCTATTTCACTTTTTACCAGATTTTATCTATTAGTATTTTGGATTTGTTTGTTACAATTTTTTTAACATACATAGTAATTAACTTTTGTAAATGCCATTTCAGCTTTTCATGTTACTTTAACAAATCTGATAATTACTATTTGGGAAATTTTTAAATCCATATATGTAAATTCTGAACAATGATATATTGGATGGTAAAATTGAACCATTTCATTATAAAGTTTAAGATAAAAAAATATCGTGAATTATCTTACCTCTCTGGGATGAACAAATTTTAAGATTTTTTTTTAAAGTCACACTTGAGTTTAAGGAACTTTTAGGAAATTCTGAAGCGTGATTTGAAATAAAAAGAAATTTGTAGTTGCACACCTTATAAAGTAGAAATTAAAAAAGAAATAAAGTGCATTTAGAAGTTGAAGCAATTTAAAAAAAATTTAAGTGCATTTCTGAAATAGAAGAACAATTTCCCAGAAATAATTTTAGTGCATTTGTAATTATTATTGAATTTCAAAATGAATTATTAATAAAAACAAAGTTTTCAAATGTTGTAATACATGTACAGGGATCAAATTACATGTGCAATATGTACTTTTATCGCTATTTTACAAAATTTTCCTTTGATCTTGCTGACTGATAATTTCCTTTCTCAGCGGAGTCGAGTGATTTGAACAATTATCGCTAGAAACTAAGGTAGCATGTGCTCGTTGTTAATGAAATTAACAACATCGTCATAGGTAAAATAGCGATAAACAGATTATCATTGGTCATCTCAACTCGATTGCTTTTCTCACTTTCGCCATTCCAGCTCAAGCGAGAAAACCAATCTCGTTGAGATGATCAACGATAATCTATAAATATTCAATTTGCATCTGTTTCATAATTGATATTATTATATTTTATATCTGTCGAAAGATCTGTTGTATCGCAATATAGATTATATATTTACACTGCACAACACTGATGTAACACACTGTTTACACATAAAAAAAGTATGGTATTTTTCACTCATTTTGTGTATTGTGCTGTTTATACATCAAAGTATGTTAGCTTTTCACTCATTTTGTGTAATGTGTATATATGTTGTGTATTAATGACTATTCCATAACAAAGAATAATTTGTAGCAACAGGTTGACCAAAAGTATCAATTTTTTGAAAGACATTTAAAATGTAACTTTATTTAAAAATGGTATCGAAAAAGAAAAAAATCACTTGAGTAATATATTTAGTTCACTATATGTTATGTTCATCTTTTTTCAAAATTTCCCTAAAGAATTTAAAAAAATATGAATTAAGTTGGGTATTTGTAAGCAATAGGCATTATGCAATAAGTCTTTCTTATACTTTGAATTTTATATTGACATTGGAAATGGGATGTACAAAAAGCCTACAAGCCCTGCTTCTTACAAAGTAGTATACAGAATAACTGTTTATATAGAAAGTTGTAACCTATTTATAAGTTTTGCCTGAGAAGCAACAGTTGTTTAATTTACATTCTAATAATAAATTTAAATGATTTAACAAAACAAATAATATTGAAAAAAATTATTGATAAGAGAAAGCCATGCTCTTATCACTGTCTCGGCTAAATAACCTATAGAAAAAAATCTACAAAGAAAAATATTAGTTATGAATAATTGAACATAAACAATATTAAGTCAATGTCTGAAAAGTATAAACTTTTTTGTATGCGGCTGAGAAACTGGAGAAAGGCAAGGTTTTACCGAGCACTTCTCCAGTATTGTGCAGAATACAAACAAGTTTATATTTTTCTGACATTGTCCTTATATTATTTTTATACTGCAACTTAAATTAATTCATTGATAGCTATTTAAATTGTAACACAAATTTCAAATTTATTTTCATCCCTTAATGAACCCCTGATTGTGAAAAAAGTGATCCATGATGAAATTGACATTGCACTAAATATAGCTGTGTTACTATATTTAGGAAGTAAACACAACTAGTTGTAGTATAAAATAGTTGTTTTTCCTTGGTGTGTGATGTTTTTAGGTTGTAGTTTTAAAAACTTTAACATTTTGTGAGTGAGTGTAGTTCATGGCTGTGCCATACAAAATATTTTAGTGATATATTAGATTTTCATGGTATTTGGAATTCTACATTTTACATTTTTATTTTAACCATTGTGTTGTAATTGTATTAGGGGGATGACACACGTTTTGGACATTGGATATTTGGGATAAAGGGAGTACAAAAAAGAGATGATGTGTGATATAAGGGTGAAGATGTTGGATATAGGGGGAAAAACAAGTTTGAATCTGTGAAAAAAGAAGTAACAAAGTGGGAAGTGAAAAAAAAACCAATAAAAAATGGGATTTTGGAAATGACCATCTTTCGTGTCACCCCTCTCATGTATTACATTTTTGTGATAATATGAATATTGTCTCAATGCTTTATTATTCTTTTATGATGAATATTTCACCAATGATTAGAAATGATTGAAAAACACATATTTGAACATGATAAACATCGTAAAATTTACCATCATTCATATTTACGGAATCAGATGAAAGAATTGGAAAGTCAGATATCATTGTTAGCCTTAAGTTTGTTTTGATACGTTTTAAAAAGTAAACCATTATTATTATATGATAATAAAAAAAACTGCTTCATATGAATTTTAATAATCATATTTATGGATTATTAAAAATGAATATTTGTGTTTGTTATAAAACAACTTATGTTTCTTATTCTAATCATCATGATTTTTTTAATATTTTATGTGCAATATTTGTTTGTATGTATATAGCAAAGCTTTATAAATGTTTTAGATTATATTGGTGCAAAAAGGTATAAACACTGAAAGGAGAATCCTTATTATTTAAACTATTTCATGAATAAAATTCTCTATATTCCATTTCATCTTTTAAAACTTTTGTTAAATTGGTACAAATACAATTATTTTTATAAGAAATGAAAGAAAAAAGGGGATTGAGGTTTATTGGTTTTAAGAATATTTCTTTTTAGCAACAAGACATCAATTATCCATATGGAAACCAAAGTTATCTTCAATCTTTAAAAACTTGTTTTAGATTTTTTGATAACTTGTTTACGAAGCATTTTTAAATGCTAGCATCAGACTCGTGCATATTTTATACTTTATGTTTGGCTTCATACAAATAGATAATTACATTTCATGATATATGATCATTATTATGAATACTTATTGCTCAGCTGCAAAATCATGACCACTCTTTAAGTAGACATCTTGAATTACAAAGACTTTTATATATACATTTATCAGTATGTTATATCATTGCACATGCCATTTTTGCATAATTTAGAAATGTGAGGTAAATGTCTTTAAAAAGGGACTTTATATCTTAGTATTTTATGTCTATTTATTCCTCTCTGTAATTCATAATAGTAAGGAATAAATATTTCCAGAGTATAAGTAAATTTGCTGATATATTTGTAAACATGATCAGAAGAGTACTGGCTACACTTCATGAAGCAAATGCATCAAACTTTCTCATGAGGGATATTGCAAGGGGTTCCATGTTTTTGTTCAAACTGCATGAAATTTGAAGACATCTGTATTTTGGAAGTTAAAATGAACATTATTATTATATAATTTATTGGAAATTACTGTTGGCATTTTATCAAAAAAAACTTTTATTAAATATTTTGTGCAAAATTAAAATTTTTTTGTTTTCTGTGAAATTATTGTTTTTAAAAATGGTTATATTTGATTTATAGATGGAATAACTTTTTTACACAATAAAGGTTGTACATTAAACATATTAATCTAACATTGTAAGTCATTTAATTGTCTTGTCGGTTCATATTTTGTTAATAGTTTTTTGATAGATTGTGTAGTCATTAGTTTTACAGAGAAACAAGATAAATAATTTTATATTATGTTGTCATAATCGTCATTAAAGAAAATTCTATTTAAACTTCTTTGCTCTGTTGTTCATTAGTATTACTAGCCCTTTAAACTAATAAAGAAGTAGGCCCGGTAAGACCCCTTTTTTGCCCCAAAATGTAGCATTTTTACACATTTGTTGAAATGCTAACTTTTACCTATTTATTGAAAAGTAGAATACTTTGGTTCCATAAATATGGGCTGTTTTTGACAATACAATCCACATGCATCAGGTAATAGCATAATAAATTAATGCAAAAGTACTGATATCTTCACAATTTTAGCATTTGTGCTAATTTTTAGACGGTTTTTGTCGAGCCTGCAACTTTTGTCGCAGAAAGCTCGACATAGGGATAGTGATCCTGTGGCGGCGGCGTTAGCTAACTTCTTAAAAGCTTTATATTTTAGAAGCTAGAAGACCTGGATGCTTCATACTTTGTATATAGATGCCTTATGTTACGAAGTTCCGTCTGTCATATGTCCATTGTCCTTGACCTCATATTCATAGTTCAGTGACTACTTGAAAAAAGTCAACATTTTTTGTAATGTTAATTTCTTTCTTATTGTGAGTAATAGGATAACTATATTTAGTATGTGCGTACCTTGCAAGGTCCTCATGCCCGTCAGACAATTTTCATTTGACCTCAACCTCATTTCATGGATCAGTGAACAAGGTTAAGTTTTCGTGGTCAAGTCCATATATCAGATACTATAAGCAGTAGGTCTACTATATTTGGTATATGGAATAATTGTAAGGTGTACATGTCCAACTGGTAGGTGTCATCTGACCTTGACCTCATTTTCATGGTTCAGTGGTCAAAGTTAAGTTTTTGAGTTTTGGTCTTTTTTTTCTAATACTATATGCAATAGGTCAACTATATTTGGTGTATGGAAATATTTTATGATGTACATGTCACTCTCATAGGTTTTATTTGACCTTGACCTCATTTTCACGGTTCATTTCTCAGTGTTAAGTTTTTGTGTTTTGGTCTGTTTTTCTTCAACTATAAGCAATAGATCAACTATATTTGTTGTATGGAAGGATTGTAAGGTGTATATGTCTGTCTGGCAGGTATCATCTGACCTTGACCTCATTTTCATGGTTCATTGGTCAATGTTAAGTTTTCATGGTTAAGTTTGTTTCTTAGATACTATAAGCAATAGGTCAACTATGTTTGGTTTATTGAATGATTGTAAGGTGTACATGTATTTCTCATTTGGTTTATCTGACCTTGACCTCGTTTTTTTCGTATATTTAATGCATAAATTGATTGTAAGGATTACATGTCTGCCTGGCATGGTTCATCTGACCTTGACCTCATTTTCATGGTTCATTGGTCAATGTTAAGTTTTCTTGGTTAAGACTGTTTCTTAGAAACTATAAGCAATAGGTCAACTATGTTTGGTTTATTGAATGATTGTAAGGTGTACATGTATTTCTCATTTGGTTTATCTGACCTTGACCTCGTTTTTCTTGGATCATGTTAAGTTTATGTGTTACTTGTAGTAAAGCTTTATATTTAGGACTATCAACATAAAATCAATGGTTAGTAAAGAAGGCGAGACATTTCAGTGTGTGCACTCTTGTTGTCTAAAATGAAAGTGGCCGCATTTGTGTTCAGTCTTAATATTTAAATATATGTTGTATTTGATGATATTACATAACATATATAAAGGTTGAGACTGAACACAAATGCGGCCAGTTTCATTTTAGACAAAAACCATCTGAAAAGTGACGTTTTATAGCATATTTGATAGATTTTTGTCTCGCCTTGAGGGCGTCAAAAAGCGGTGTCAACAATGTATTAGTTTGTGATTAGGTCTAGTTCATGGTGAACCACTAGTGGTAGGTCAATGATATTTGGTATGCAGTTGTATTAACATTGGCACATCTCATTACCATGTAGATTATTTGGTTCCGCCCCCTCAGTCAAGGTCTATTGACTTTGAAACTTTTCATAGTTTACATGTATTAGTTTGTGATTAGGTCAATTTATGGGGAACCACTAGTGGTAGGTCAATGATATTTGGTATGCAGTTGTATAAGCATTGGCATATCTCATTTCCATGGAGATTATTTGGCTCCGCCCCTTTAGTATTGGTCTATAGACTTTAAAAATTTTGCTAAGTTAACATGTATTAGTTTGTGATTAGGTCAGTTCAAGGGGAACCATTAGTGGTAGGCCAATGTTAATTGGTGTTCAGTTGTATAAGCATTAGCACATCTCATTTTCATGGAGAATATTTGGCCCCGCCCCCTCAGTCATGGTCTATTCACCTTAAAACTTTTGCTTAGTTTACATGTATTAGTTTGTGATTAGATCAGTTTAAGATTAACTGCTAATGTTAAGTCAATGATATTTGGTATGCAACTTTATTGGCATTTGCAAGTATCGTTTCCATGGAGATTATATAGCCCCACCCTTGATCATGGTTCATTGACTTTGAAACTTTTACATAGTTTACAAGTTAATGTGTTTAGGTTTGTTTAAAGGGAACGACTTATAATAAGTCAATGGTATTTGGCATGCAGTTGTATTAGCATTGGCACATCTTATTCCATGGAAATTGTTTAGCCATGTACCTTCAGTCATGGTTCATCGACTTTGAATATTTGCATAACTTACATGTTAAAGTATTGCTATTTTAATTTCAACATTTGCATTATCAAAATTACAAAAAGGCGAGATATATCTCTGTGATAACAGTTTATTCATAATTAAGCTTGAGTTTGAGCGTCTTTAATGACCAAATTAGTTCAAATCTTCTACAAAAACTAATTGAATCGACTTAAGTAGACAGTTAAGTGTTTAAAGAAATTCAAAAATCTTTCATCAGATGTATTTCGCATTTTAGGCGAAAAACTAGCCCGTATCGGACCTACTCCTTTATAATTTATATGTTTGATTACACTATTTGATTATTGAGAGTTGCTCAAATAGATTTCAAATATGGTACATTAGATTTAAAAGGCTAAGAAAGGGAAAGTTACCAGGGGTTTGGAAAAAAACTGATGGGGTTTTATTCATTAAAAAAGGGGGGATTTTCCAGTTTTTCGACAATAACTCAAAAATTTCATCAGTTCTCATGAAACTTTGGTGAATTATTTATAGCTATTGATGTAATCTCCCTATTGATTTTCATAATTTTCAAATATGACATTGAGAAGAAATTGAACTTTATTTGTTTATAGTCTGACAACAGATTTACTTAGTATTGCACAACAGCACAGTGTATTGCACAACAGCAAGAAATCTTTAATTGAATATAAATTCAATTCATATAACCATTTTCAAGTTCTTTGACTACATTTATTCAGATACCTTTAATATGTCAAATATTAAATTACATTCCAAATTCAGACCTGTTTCAAGCTTGAATATTGTGTCCATTTTTGCCCCAACTGTTCAGGGTTGGACCTCTGCGGGCGTATCCAGCTGCGCTTAGGGAAGCAGTTTATTGATGAAGTTGAAGTCCAATCAACTTGAAACTTAGTACACATGTTCCCTATGATATGATCTTCTAATTGTAATGCCAAATAAGAGTTTTGACCCCAATTTCACGGTCCACTGAACATAGAAAATGACAGTGCGAGTGGGGCATCCGTGTACTATTGACACATTCCTGTTCAGATATAATCTTTGTGGAAGTATCAGTTCTGTTCAGACCTTAAGATTGTAATCAATTTAGTTTTAACCAGTCACTATTCATACAAATAAGCAGTTATAGTTTTGCACAGGTATGTCACAATTGCCAGACTTGGAAAAAAAAATGCCAAATCTACTGAAAAAAAGTATAACAAAAATACCGAACTCCTAGGTAGATTCAATAAGGGGAAAGACCATAAAAAAATAACAAAATTAACCAACAAGTTAACCAACAAGTGTGATATTCCTGACTTGGTGCAGGCATTTAAAGTTAACCAGGTATTAAAGCTAGCTAAAACATATGTCTGTACAGTGATTAAAAGACTAACATAGGTAACTTAATTATTTGAATAGAACAACATGACGGAATTAGTTCATAGTTGTTTTATTAACATGTTTAAAGTCATATAAAACTTCAAAGGAGTAGGCCCGGTAAGACCCCTTTTTGGCCCCAAAATATAGCATTTTTACAAATTTGTTGAAATTTAATTATTTAGCTATTTATTGGAAAGTAGAATACTTTTGTTCCATAAATATGGGCTGTTTTTGACAATACAATGCACATGCATTATGACAAGCATATTAAATTCAAGCAAAATTACTGAAATCTTCACAATTATAAGATTTGTGCTAATTTTAAGACGGTTTTTGTCTAAATTGGATGTGGCCGCATTTGAGTTCAGTCTTCATATTTAAATAAATGTTGTATTTGATGATAATACATAACATACATAAAGGTGGAGACTGAACACGAATGCGGCCACTTACATTTTAGACAAAAACCATCTGAAAAGTGACGTTTTATGGCAAATATGACAGAATTTTCATATTTAAGCTTGAATTAAAACGTCTTTAATGACCAAACCAGTTCAGATCTTTTACATAAACTAATTGAATCGACTGAAGTAGACACTTAAGTGTTTAAAAAATGTAAAAAATCTTTTATCAGATGTACTTCGAATTTTAGGCCAAAACTAGCACTTACCGGATCTTCTCCGAGAGAAGAGTTGAACATGTTTTTTTTTATACTTGAATGGCTAAGTTTACTCTAAAAAAGTGAATGCGATTTTTTTTTAAAGAAAATCCTTTATATTATCAAAATCTTCATAAATGTACCGATATTGAATTATTGATTTCCAGACAATAAAATAAACAGTAAAATATGTTAGCGGGTTCCCAACCCTCCCTTAACCTTGGACAATGGTGTAACAGTACGACATAAGAACGAACTATAAAAATCTGTTGAAAAAGGCTCGTCAGATGGATACAAATTGAAATATATCTAACAAAAACACAGAGTGGAAGTGGCCAGGTACTTGAACATCATAACAATAAAAAGACACTACGTACAGATCTGAGAGTACTCGCAGTCACTGACAGCTCTAGTTCAAAGCCAAATGACAACTAATAAAAACAATTATGCATCTAAGACTAAATATGCATGCATGTATTGGTTCAATAATTTCGATAACATTAAAATTTCAAGAATCTCGTTTCATATGACTTTAATTGGTGTTCTGTTATATTTTAAAGGATACTGTGTTGTTCTAAAATTGAGAATGAAAATGGGGAATGTGTCAAAAAGACAACAACCCTACCAAAGAGCAGAAAACAGCCGAAGGTCATCAATTGGTCTTTAACACAACAAGAAAATCCCGCACCCGGTGGCGGGCTTCAGCTGGCCCCTACACATAAATGTGTACTAGTTCAGTGAAAATGGACGTCACACTAAACTAATCAAAGAAAATACTTTGATAATTAGTTTTTTGATACAAGGCAAATCACATTTGATGAAAACAGAACATAATTTTTGTATTTTCTTAGTTAAAATGACACATCGATTTTAAATGCCAAATTTGAGTTGCCGTTTCCAAACGCTTTGCAGTAAATAGCTGGTTTTTCATATCCGGATATTGCATAAAACTGACAGATGGTGACGTTATCAGTTGTCCGATTCTGCGTTGTAACCATGAAGAGGCAGATACCAAAATAATTTTTCATACTTTTCACGCTGAAGCTTTATTTTGTGGAAAAGGGTAGAATTTTTATCGAATCAGATGATACTGATGTTCTTGCCTACCCGATGCTTAAAAATACAAAAGAAGGCTTTCATTTTGATCCGGAATCAAGTCGATATTGCCCATGTCGATCCATCCCAAGTCGATTCGGCTCACAGGTGAACCATTAAAAAATAATGATTTTGACACAGATTCAAATATTTGTATTAGGAAGACAATTATTCGAATATCTTTTTTTTTAAATATTTTAAATGTTTATATTAAATTTTCATATCAAAATATATAATGTTTTAAAATAATGTGATTTTTTATATTAAAACCATTTTATCACCTATCATAAGTAGGGATGACATGCAGTATGTAGCATTTATGTAGATTACGACTTCATTAATATCATTTCAAGAATAAATATAATAAAGATATATAATACAGAAGTAAGTTCAATCATGAGTCAACACCAATCAGCCATTTGTCATATAATGTGATTTCATCTTAAAAATCTTTTCAAATGGTGCTATATATATCTCTTCAGCTTGTTTCGGAGAATAGCGGGAAAATGTTGTCTAAAAGGAACGTTTTTAAGAACGGTATGTTTTGGCGGTTTATTATCTGTAGTTGTACACGTGGTTACGTGGACCAATTATTTGGTTTGTGTCAAGTATTTTTATGTTAATGAGGTGAAAGCGGGTTTTAATTCTCTTTGTGTTTGAAAATCATTCTAGCCGCAGACGTTCGACATTAAACATGTCAGAGCCGACAGACATACACATGCTCATTGACCAGAAAATTAAAGACGCAATGAGCCAAAATCAGAATGAAATTCTTCAGAGTATCGACAGACTAATGTCTTGTAGTCTAGATACTTTCCATAGATCCGTCCATGAAACGCAGAGGCAGCTATCAGAAACTCAGATGTCAAAAATCCAACAAATGAACTCCGAAAATTACGTCTATTAACGATAGGGAAACGATGAACAGTTCTAAGTCAACACAAAAATCGCCATCAAGATGAAAGAGGCCAGAAGTCTACTAACAGAAACACAAGGCAACAATAAAAACACAACGGACGCAATGAGGAACATGAGTGAAGCTTTGGACATTCTTACTTATCGACAAAAATTGATTAAGCTCGCGGATCAGTCCAAACGGATGGAGAACAGTTACTGAGTATGAAACGCACAGTCTAGCAGATGATTCCGAAGATGAAAAACGCATGATACGAGCAGAAAACAAAGCATCGAGGAAAATGAAGAGCGACAGAAAGTTCAAGACACGTACGACTCTTTACAGTGCTCCACAGTCTACTCGATTTAGCTCAGTCAATCAACAGAGTACAGTTAACATTCCTTTGGTGAATCGGCCCGGAAAATGTTATGAGTGTGGTTTATCAGGATATTGAAGGTCAGACCATTATAAACAGGGTTGGCAAGCGCAGAAAGAAAAGTCTGATAAGATAAGTACTAAATTATTTACTAATGATTTATCTGGTAACGTTGGTAAAGAAAATGCAATTCACCTGTATGTAAATTAAGAAGTTCAGTTGATTATTGGCGAAATATTATTTGCGCTAATGATACAGTTATTGATATCATAGAACATGGATATAAAATACCTTTTCACACAGAACCAAGTGAGGTATTTTTGAATAACAACAAATCTTCGTTAGAAAATTCAGAATTCGTAGAAAACGAGATAGTTAAATAAATAGAATTAGGATGCATTACAGAATTCAGGTAGACCTAAAGTGACCAACCCGTTGACTGTAGCTAACAATAAAAACAAATTAAGATTAGTTTTTGATTGTAAACACATTAATCCACAACTTCATAAATTCAGATTTAAATATGAAGATGCTAGCGTAGCCGGTCAGATGTTTAAGAAGGGAGATCACTGCTTTACTTACGATTTGAGATCGGCTTATCATCATGTAGAAATATTCTAACCACACAAGACATATTTAGTTTTTGCTTGGGTCAAAAACTATGAAACAAAATATTATATAATCAGTAAGGCCCATGAAACTAGCTTGGAACTAGCGTAGTTGTTCAGGAAGTACTGAAAATGTCTGGGTTTTTAATAGCAGAAGATAAATGCAATTGGACACCTAGCCAAAATGTTGTTTGGTTGGGTTTGGTATGGCAATTTGACAAAGGCATGGTTTCAGTCAATGAAAGGCGAGTTTCCAAATTGTTAGATACATTGAATCAGATTATACACAAGATAGGTAAAGGAGAGAAATACCCACTTCGGCAAGGTTTATTGCTTCAATAATTGGTCAGATCATATCTATGCAAGGGGCAGTTGGTCCTGTAGTCTGATTACGTACAAGAAGTATGTACGAATGAATTTGTAAAGAACAAGCTGGAATGCTAATGTTCTGTTGAATAGTAGATCTCTTGATGAGATAGTTTTCTGGAAGGAAAACACAGAAAAAATGAATAGCAGAGAATTGCACATTGTTGAGCAATTCTCGAGTGTAGTATACACAGATGCCTCGGGCATAGGTTACGGTGGCTATTTGGTAAATGCCACAGACGAAGAGATTATGGGTAGTTGGAACGATGGAGAAAGATTAAAAAGTTCCACTTGCAGAGAACTTGAAGCAGTTTATAGAGTACTGCATTATTACAAGGACAAACGGTTAAGTGGCACACAGATAGTCAGAACGTAGTTAACATAATAAAGAAGGACAGCAAGAAATCTGATTTACAAAATATCACAATTAAAATAGAAAAAGTATGTGAATCAAATAGCATTAAAATCGTACCAGAGTGGGTACCTAGACAAGAGAACGTTAAAGCAGATAAAATAAGTAAAACTGTTGATTGCGATGATTGGAAGATAGACGATATAGCATTTAAATATCTAAATTAGAACTGGGGTCCACATACTGTAGATAGGTTTGCCACTGATTACAATGCAAAATGTAGCATATTCAATTCCAAACACTGGTGTCCAGGTACACTGGATATTGATGCTTTCAAAAGACATTGGGGGTAAAGAAAATAACTGGATCGTGCCACCACCTTCGGACATGCCACGATATATACACAAAATAATACAAGATAAAGCAGATAGCACTTAAGTTGTTCCTTTATGGTTTTCAGCACCATATTGGCCTCTATTACACAAAGTCAATGGTAATGTTGTCGAATTCGAATTGTTCATTAAAGATAGTAAAATATCAACAGTTATCCATAAAGGCCGAGGTAGAAATGGTATATTTGGAAAATCCATAGATTTTAGGATGTTGGCTTTGAAAATAAGATTTTAATGTAATTAATTTTTCCTACAGGTATCGGTCTGAAAAGCAGGGTGCTGGAGCAAATACAAGATTGAGGAATTCTTTCTGCTGATTTTGACGAATTAAGACATAAGATGTCGTCGTATCTACTTGCAGTCCAGGAGTGGCAACATTACCAAGCAAATCAAAGGAAGCATGTTTTGATCTAATCATGCTGTAAGTTAACAAATACACGTGCTCCCGAATAGCCTTTATAAATTCATTTCAACCTCCTAAACGTAAACTGTAATGTAAATGGGAATATTGAAAAGATGACCATGACGAATTGATGTGCAAGAATACAGAAGGTTTACATTATTTACGAAATATATTCAGGAATATTTGATATTTATGTCACATGTTTCGCCGATGATGAACCAACAATAACACAGAACTTAACCGCTTTCAATGTCAGAATATTGATATATAGTTAACTATTAATAACATATTAAGTCAAGTGTCCATTAGACAATAACGTAATATTAAAAAAAAATGAAAAGTCACAGAAAGTCTGCTAAGAAAAGCTAAGTCAACATGTCATATGGGAAGCTTACAAAGATGGTCAGTGAATTCATAATACATTAAGGTCGGCAATAACAATACAAATCACTGATGTGTTTGTATTTCACTTTCTTTGGTAAAAGTGATCTTACACATTATTTCCGAATTAGCGTTGAAATTTTCAGAGGGGGACCCAGCCCACTTATGGAGCTACATATTTGGTTAACATGGTTAATGCATAGACTGTTGACATGCCCCACAAACTTTGACTAGACTTAACCCCCTTTTCATAATCCTAGATCCGCACCTGCCTTTTGTTTTAATGATTTCAATGTTTTATATTCTTCGTTTATGAGAAAGCCTAAACAACACCTAGAAGAGAATTTCCAAATTTACATGGTCCGTACAGTAATAGGTGTCATTCTTTCCTTCAAATGTCATTTAATTAGATTGCAACGTGTTGTTACGTATTTGTCGTTACTTATTCCAATCCGTCATTTAACGTACTTTAAATTATGCTTGGACATAATTGCCTCATAGAATAATTGTTCGTTTTAAATTCCATTTTTCGACATAATGATATGAGAAATATGAAAAAGGATAAAAAACAAAAACAATAAAACACATGGTAGTTAGATAGTGTTAATTGATTATAAAAGAAAAAAACAAATAGTATACCAAATCATTTATCAACTGTTACAACAAAGTTTGATTAACATATAGAATGCATGGAAAATATAAAAAGAGAATGGAAATGGGGAATGTGTCAAAGAGACAACAACCGAACCAAAGAGTGAAAAAAACCAACCGAAGACCACAAATGGGTCTTCAACACAGCGAGCAAATCCCACACCCGGAGGCGGACTTCAGCTGGCCCCCAAATAAAAAAATGCACTAGCTCAGTGAAAATGGACGTCATACTACACTCCAAAACATATAGATGAACTAAAATAAAAAAAAAAACATACAAGACTAACAAAGGCCAGAGGCTCCTGACTAGGGACAGGCGCAAAATGCAGCGGGGTTAAACATGTTTTGTGAGATCTCAACCCTCATATATACCTCTAGCCAATCTAGATTAAACAAACACACAGCAATACTCACAGTAAAACTCAGTTTAAAAGAAGTCCGAGTCCGATGTCAGAATAGGTAAAAAAAGAAACTTATCAAAGTGACAAGGATACATAAATTAGCAAAGGACTACTAGCAGTTACTGACATGCCAGCTTCAGACCTCAAATAAACTGATTGAAAGATTATGTCTTCATCATATAAAAATCAAGCACAATCCCTCCCGTTTGGGGTTTAGTATCATACCATCATAAAATATTTGAGAAGAACATAACCCGAATCATGCCTACAACTGGTTTTAGAATAAGTGTGTTTATTTCCGACGCAAAGACCCTATGAGTGAATCAATATTAATACCAATATATGCCATTTTTAATGACATGACAATATTATCGTAGCTATATTCCTTCTTAATAAGTCTGTTTAAAGGTTTGGTTGGCTTTTAAGGTGAATGCCGACATTTCTGTGCTTTGTAAAGAATATTACCATAAACGATTGTATGTGAAATACATGAACGTATCCGATGTCTGCTTGTTGATTTATATTTACGAATGATGTTCTTGTACCGATGATAAATATTTTTCCATTTTCTATTAATAGTTACTGCTTTATCAAATCTCGTCGTTTCAAAGTCTACAAACAGACGTTTTAATCTATAAATAAGGACGTAATAGCAATAAGAAACATAAATATTGTGTATATGACAAAGAAAGAGAATTTTCACTTTAGCAGGCATTTCATGGGCTACATTAATACACAATTTTTGAAACTCCGAAACTTAACATGCTTAAGGACCTACGGCTCACTGTAAAAAGGAGTATGTTAGTTTGAAAATAATTTATAATCATGATTATTGTCAATATTAATGAAGTAATTTTATGTGATGACCTATATTCATGTTTATAATTTGAACCTACATTCCCATATTTAGGATAAACTACATTTTTTCAAGTTTTATAATGCATGATAATGGTTAGTGACTTTAAATTGGATTTTCAGCACGTTTGCTCATCCGTTTTCTTTACGCAATTGTTTAAGATATACTAACATTTATTTAAGGAGATTCAGGGAATACCTTAAAATATTTATAATCAAACGTCATAAAAAAGCTTGAAGAGGCTAACATATACATAACCTTCAACAATAGAAAAAAATAATGTTGATATAAACTACCCAACTAAATAGCATCGAGTCTAAAAAAAAAACAAACTTAATATGAAACGGTGGAAGATCTGCTATGAACAGCAATATATAACAATGAGATGTATTAATAATTAGTATTAACAATTAGACAACAAACCTAAACCAAGTATTACAAAATAAGTGTGAGATTGGTTGAGGATACAACAAAAAATGTAAAAAGGAAGCATACGATCCTCATCAATTAGAAAAACCCAAACAACTATCGTAGAGCCCACTCGCAGTATGAAAATTCTGTAACATTCAATGAATAAAAGTAACGACCCGATTTAGTCTAAATATTGTACGTCAACAACGACCACAAAATCAAATATGACAGAAACAACAACCACTTGATCCTGGCTTACGACAAGCACTCAAAGAATGTGACGAGATTGAAATGGTCGTGCGGGGGTAGTAAGCTACATTTGTTTTGATTTATACATTTTTTCATTGGGATCATAGAAATGATTCCATACGATAAAGGAACAGTGTTCATCAGTACAGAAAAACCAGTGGACTGTATAATATCAGTAAAATATAATCAGAGCTCAGAGTATGAAACCATTTCGACAAAGACGGTTTTATCGGAGTTCTCCAAAACCATAAGGAGTGAAGAAAGACACAAAATATTCCCACTGTTTTTCTTGCAAAGTCACATAATACTGACAAAGCAAACTCGGTTACTTCTGCTAGAATTTCTTGCATTCTGTTGGATATTTGTAATGTGTTTTTATTGAAACAACAAAACAGAAAATAACGAAAACAGAGTTGTCTTTTTTATATTTAATTCAATTAGTGTTAAGTTATTGCTTTTTATCCTACAATACTATATGTACACGTATAATGAATTGCTTTTTAGGCTACTGCCGCCGAGTCCGACCATGAACAATGTGGATGATAGAATCTTTAACATACAGGACATTGCGTTTACAGTTGTGATATGTGGTGTTATTTGTCTTCAATTTTTGTTGCATCATATATATTATGGAGGTATATTTCCAATTGTTCCTTTACATAGCCTTTAAGTTGTATTTGCTTTAAAGAAATTATAACATTGTCATACAAAAAAAGAAGGATATTTCGTAATCGTTTTACTTTGTCTAATAAATTTCGCAAAAATCTAATAAATGAATCTTCCGCTGCACAAATTCTTGATAGAAGACGAAAAGCAATTACACAATACTTAATAACCCTATAATTATGGAACTTTTTTTTCAACAATAGATATATGTTGAAGTAATCATTGAAGTTTCAAATCCGTCCCAAAATTATATGTCTGCCAGGACAAGATTACATTATTGTATTCGACAAAATCTTTCGGATCGTGCGAATTTTTTTAAATGCGCTTTCTTTACATTTTTACAACCATATACAATTACACAAATAAACATTCAATTATTAAAATTTGATTTATTATTGCAGCAAACACTCATCCTTCAAACAGACTGATAGGCTCTTTCGGTAAGAGTACACACCTTAGTTTTTCATATGTCTTACTGTGGATTAATTTATTTTCGTAGGTACTAATTTTCGTGGTTTGATGAAAACCCTGTATTTTCGTGGACATTTAATTACGTGGTTTTGCCCAAGTCTGTATAGAACCTTATGGAAAATTTGTAATTCGTTGAACATTTGAATTCATGGTTCACCTGTACCCACGAATTCCACGAAAATTTGAATCCAACGAATAATAATGAATCAACAGTATCATAATGTGCTATCGATAAAAATGTGGAGTTTGAATCTATTATGAATATTTAGTTATTTTAGGTTTACAAAAAAACCTTTCTTGAACAACCCACCATTTTGTACAGGGGAGTTGGGACGTTTGATCCATGATGTTTTGGAAATTATTCATAACCATATAATAACATGGACAAACTAGAAAGAAATAATCAGCAACATTGCTATGCCAAAATTACCGCAATAAGGTCAACCCCCTCTAGTAGATGTGAGAATTTTGGAATATAAAACTACTTGGCTGCTATTTTCTTGACAAATCATAGGAGAATTTGTGGTTATAAATGCACAATATCAATGTTGCTTATAAATAATTGCAAAATGTTTTGGATTAAGGGTGCATGGATTGATGCGATGTGTAGAACTTAATATATCATTTCTACATTTTTATAAGAACTTTGAACGCGTTTGACGGATCGCAAAAACTGTTCAATAAATTTAATACTAGTAGATATGAAATGGAAAAATTTATCATTTTATAACCTCAAATGTGATCTAATGTCAAAGATCAAAAATCTGACCTTGAGTCATTTATTGAATTTTGTCGAAATGGTAATAGTAGGAAGCAAACATTGGGAATGATCAGAATATTCAAAGTTACTCTTAGGTTCCGAAGTCAAAGGTTAGAGGTCAAGATAATTAAAAAAATCCTTGGCATCTACTCTTTTGTAGTCCAAAATTATCTGAGTGGGGGGGGGGTTATGATCTTGACAAAATTATTGATCTTCAGTTTATATGAGACCTGCATATTCTTTTCTGATGGTTTCCCTTGTCCCCTCAAAAACAAATGTTAATAGAATGTTCTTTCCTTACACAGATGACCTTAGTGCTTGGATGCTAGTTTGATTTTTAATAATTACGTTTAACACGACCCCCTTTTGTGGAAACAAACATTTTAGGTTCAGCAAAATATCTTGTTCCATGTAGATTTTGTCTTGGTTTAAAAAAAAAACGAAAAAAAAAAGAAAAAAAAACCAGGACAATTCAACAACTTTTGAACACAAAAAAAGACATGACTTAGTCTACAATGGTAATTGAATAAATACCAATTGAAAACAGAGGATAAAATAAGTTATAATATCAACACACTATTTGATAACATTTAAAAAATAAACAAATCATACTGTTAATTATATGACGGTTATAAATCTTAAAATTAAGCATGAAGGTTATTGGTAAAGGCTTCGGACATTAAGATCAGATATATTTTGAAGAAAAAAAAAATGGACTTGTCTTAAAATGTCATTATTTTATAGAAATCATCTGATAAAAGAATATTATTGATTAAAAGCATAACATATTTTCATGTTTCATTTGGCAGTGACGTATGCTTAAGGTCAATAAACAGAACAGAAGATAGAGCGGAAGAATCTTCTTTCGATAACTTTTCTCAAGGTAACATAATACTATATGACATTATAATATAATAGATATTACCATTTATAAATATCACTTGGATTTTACTTAATTATTACATTATAATATAATAGATATTACCATTTATACATTCATAAAACTGCTTCATACGAGTATAAAAACAAATCGGCCAGTAGGGGTGCCCAATTAGTACCCATTTGAATACCGACTGTCTGTTGAAAAATCAATACTCCAAATTAAAAAAAAAATTATTTTTAAATAAAGTATTTATTCATTATTTTAATTGTGATGACTTTCAAATAAAAGCTGTTTCCTTTGAAAAATTAAAATGCTATCAGATGATCCAGATACCCTGCTCATTAAAACTCCGCCGCATGTTGGCGCCTGTCCCAAGGCAGGAGCCCATGTCCTTTTTTTAGAATTGTATGTTTTTGTTTTAAATTTTAGTTCATTTATATGTTTTGGAGTTTAGTATGACGTCCATTAAAACTGAACTAGTACACATTTTTATTAAGGGGCCAGCTGAAGCCCGCCTTCGGGTGCAGGATTTTCTCGCTGTTTTGAAGACCCATTGGTGGCTTTCGGCTGTTTTCTGCTCTTTGGTCGGACTGTTGTCTCTTTGACATAATCCTTATTTCCTTTCTCAATGCTATCATTTAAATAAATTTTATGTAGACTAAATCAAACACCCGAAAATACATTACTTTGCACCTATGTACAAAATAATATTTTAATGGCCCCACCGTATACAAATGGTATAGTTAAAAAAACCATATAGACATGATAGAAAAGTTGTGGTAAATTGTTCAATGCGTTCACTTTAAAAATTAATTAAAATAGTAATATTTCTTGAGTTTTGCTCCTGAAAAATGCAATCAAGATTATTCGGCGTTGAAAGATCTTGCTTGAATTCCCCTACTTGACAAATAATTATATGTCAAAACCACGTCTAATACTAGTAGCAATGTGAATTCACACTCAGCAAAACATTCATATTCGGGAATAGGTCACGTTCGGTACTTAAAAGACCAGACAACGTAGATGTTAAAGCACGATCTAACACATGGTTAACATGACGTTAGTTATTTTAGACACAGACACATTTTATAGATCAACCAATTTGTGATGGTGTCCCTTAAATTGACGATATATCATTTTTAATCTTTTCTCGTCATAACTCTGTTGGAGCAGTTTTCTGTGTATGAATTTTGTATAGTGTGAACATGCACGAGCATAACGTATCAACTGAGATATGTAAATACCATATATGATGGGGTAGAGTAATGTTACTGGCGAGAAATGAGAAATTTATAATTGGGGTGTTGAAATCGTCACGTTTGTCATATATTTTAGTGTGAAGTCGTCCATCTGTGTCAATACTGAGGAAAAGATTAAGGTATTATGCAGTCCTTCTAGTATCAGTAGTATCCTTTATTTCAAGTTCACTGGGATATATGAGATTTAAGTACTGGCTGAAATATGCTTTATTCAGTGATAGGACATCATCAATATATCTGAAAGTAAAACTAAAGAAAATCGAAATGTGCTTTCTCGTTTTGTCTTTAAGAAGGTTCTGAATGAATTCTGCTTCATACGAGTATAAAAATAAATTGGCCAGTAGGGGTGCACAATTATTACCCATTGGAATACCGATTGTCTGTTGAAAAATCAATCCTCCAATTTCAAAAACATCTATTGTAAAGAAAGTATTAATTCATTATTTTAAAGGTGATGACTTCAGATGTTCAAATTCAAATAAAAGCGGTTTCCTGTGAAAAATTAAAACGATATCAGATGATCTGAATACCCTGCTCATTAAAACTCCTAGTTGTTTCCGATAAAAAAGTTAAACGGTATCCGGTGATCCAGATAAGTTGCTCATTGAAACTTTTACCGTTGGTCGTCTCTCGGTGTAAGACAGGATTAACGCTACCAACTTTAAATTACTTTTACGTCTGAAATGGGGTACATTTGTATATGGCTTAAACGATCAAAATGTGTGCTTAGTGAAATGACAAATTTGATTGATAATGAATAAATAAAAAACGTTTTCATAAACATTGTTGTCTTCTACAATCATGTTCTATGCTTCTAAATGTAGAACGATATTGTCAACTATTTTGACACATGAACATGAATGAAAATAACGGTAAAAAAGTGACAAGTGAAATGTTACAAGTGCACAAAAAGGTACATCGCACGTGTCATTGATACCTTTTATATCATTTCCACCCTTCCAAAGGCTTAGTATGACTTTATAAATATTAAACAAACATTTCGTCATTGTACATGCTGTAGTTTAAGAGATGTTTGAGGATATAAAATAGAAATTTTAGTAATAAATATCAACATAAGATATATGCGTTTTATCAAAACACTGTACATTATTACAAAGGGATTTTATCTATACGTCAATTTAAAACGCTTTATCAAATAAAAATCGATTCTTCAATTCAAATTTGAAAATATTGATTAACACAGTACATTTACAGGTAAGGAAATTAAATTGGAAAACACAGAAATAGTTCATGAACCTACAGAAATTTTCATATTCATATTATCCCGTGAAGTCATTTCGATGAAAATTACCCAGAGGTTTCGTTTTTAAAACTGGTAAATATAAGTAAAACTATATCGAACACATCAACGAAATAGTATCAAATGTAATAAATTATTTGATACTACTTCTTTACAAAGATAAAATGAACTGATTGAAGTTTCACCACTATAGTTCAGAAGTTTATTGTGATAATAACAACATTTCAAACCTGTTTTGACCAAAAAAACGAAATCGTATTTTTTCAGTTAATTTTAAGTCAAAATAATGTTCACTCATTCCTTATTCTACGAAGCGTCCACTTTTCCCAATCTAACATCAAAGCCTGGATCCGCGTCTAACCTGTGACAGTTAAAACTGTTTAGATCAGTCTAGCAGGAGGTAATCTGTAAACTGATGTCAAATGTTTCGACTAATCTATGGTATACATGTATTGTGCATTTTTTCATGCACGTTACTACTTTATCGCTTTAGAATAGTCCAAATATTCGCTAATAATCACTGAGGGACTTAGTGTATTCTTCAGGAAAAATGTAATATAATCAATGATTATCAAGTTATGAAATGAGAAAAACATGACACATTTGAAAACGGATTGAAGTGACAACCGATCTCCCCCTCTCCCAGATAATAAGAAATGTTTCACTCGTCTGACATAATGTTGGCACATATTCTTTCAAAACTTTCATTGTTTGTCTGTGCACAAAAAAATTCTTAATCTACGGTATATATAACATCAAGTGATTAAATTAAGAAACTATGGGTAGTACTAGGATTACAACTGCAGAAATTTCTCGATTTGCGAAATATGAATTTTGAATTCTAAAATTTTGAATTTTGAATTTTGAATTCTGAACAGTCACCAGTGTCTGAGTAGAAAGTTGATGAACCAGGGGTATGTAAAAGAACGTCTCGTCCTTTTTCTTAAAAAGTTCATTGGAAGGTACCAAGACCTTGTTGATAAATATTCCGTATCAACTTCACAAATAATACACGATGGTCTTGAAGTTTAGATTCTGGATACTGACGTTGTGTATCATCTTAATAACGTGTTATATTATTCTTTTATTTGTCTTTATGAATATTACTTTTACTGTTTAGTCTGTTTTTGGTGGCATCTATTTGACGTGGCTCTGCACCTATACATCACGTCATTGTGTTATTGTTTTATGATGATTTTTGCATTCGTGTCTTTTGTTTTTGCTAATATGCTTAGTCTATATGCTTTTTTGTGTTTCTTTTTTACATATGACGTGCCACTGTACTTATACATCCCTTCATTGTGTTATTTTTCGATCATAATTTTTGTATTCTTGTCTTTCATTTTTGCTAATATGCTTTGTCTATATGCCTTTTTGTGTTTTCTTGTTACAAATGACGTGGCTCTGTTATTATACATCCCTCCATTGTACCATGTTAAATGTTTGTTTACATATTTGTTTGTTTTTATAGTGATTAAGATAAAAACACAATGTTGACTGCTGTACCCCCTTTTTTGACATTTTTACCTATTATGTCTGTTTGTTTTGTTCACACATCGTTGTCAATATAATGAAATTTTATACGACTGTCATTCAAGTGAGAGGTTTAGCTAGCTATAAAACCAGGTTATATCCAACATTTTCTACATAAGAAAATGCCTGTACCAAGTGAGGAATATGACAGTTGTTGTCCATTCGTTTGATGTGTTTGAGCTTTTGATTTTGCCATTTGATTATGCACTTTCCGTTTTGAATTTCCCTCGGAGCTTAGTATTTTTGTGATTTTACTTTTTTCATGAATTTTTAATTTTGAATTCTAAATTCTGAATTATGAATGATCCTTTTTGGCTTTCGTACAAAAGTTAGAGAAATGCACTTCGCACCAAAGGAAAAAAAAAGAGCTTTTATTGTTGTTAATCATCTCAAAATCACAACTAAACTTTATAAATATACTGCGACACTAGAAGTAGAAGAAATGAATGGAATACTATTATTTTAGCTTATGCAGCAATCACAGTGACAAAACATATTTACAATGTTCATTACATGTTGTTTGACCAGAAAACACTTTATGATAATATATGAGTTTTTTAAGATAAAGTCCCCTTCAAAGAGTTTTATTGACCTTTGCAATGACAGATGTAGGAACAAGTATGAACTTATCCTGTAACTTTGAGATTTCCTTTATCATGTTTATATAGGTTTTGTAGCTGCTTTCCCTCCAGTATAAGCTTTATAACTGAATAAAAGAATACCATTACAAAAACAATACCTTGCATTCTTCAAATTCAAACTATCAATGTTACTTGATTCTGCAACTGCAATTTAACCAGGAATCTTAACGGTTAATTGGAAGTCTAAGTAATCACCATGAATAAATGTTATGTACTATATGTATCGCAGATAACCAAAATTATTTTGTTCTTTTAAAGTAACAGTATTTGTGATCCTTTATCACAAAATTTATATTTAGAGAATTGATAAAATTGAGAATGGAAATGGGGAATGTGTCAAAGAGACAACAACCCGACCACAGAACAGACAACAGCAGAAGGCCACCAACAGGTCTTCAATGCAGCGAGAAATTCCCGCACCCGGAGGTGTCCTTCAGCTGGCCCCTAAACAAATATATATACTAGTTCAGTGATAATGAACGCCATACTAAACTCCAAATTGTACACAAGAAACTAAAATTAAAAATAATACAAGACTAACAAAGGCTAGAGGCTCCTGACTTGGGACAGGCGCAAAAATGCGGCGGGGTTAAACATGTTTATGAGATCTCAACCCTCCCCCTTTACCTCTAGCCAATGTAGAAAAGTAAACGCATAACAATACGCACATTAAAATTCAGTTCAAGAGAAGTCCGAGTCTGATGTCAGAAGATGTAACCAAAGAAAATAAACAAAATGACAATAATACATAAATAACAACAGACTACTAGCAGTTAACTGACATGCCAGCTCCAGACTTCAATTAAACTGATTGAAAGATTATGTCTTCATCATATGAATATCAGGCACAATCCTTCCCGTTAGGGGTTTAGTATCATACCATCATAACATATATGAGAAGAACATAACCCGTGTCATGCCAACAACTGGTTTTTAAATAAATGTGTTTAGTGCCGATGCAAAGACCCTATAAGTGAATCAATATTAACGCCAAAATATGCAATCTTTAATGACCTGACAACAGTATCGTAACTATATCCCTTCTTAATAAGTCTATTTAAAGGTTTTGTTAGTTTCAGAGGTGAATACTGACATTTTTGTGCTTTATAAAGAATATTTCCATAAAAAATTGGATGTGAAATACCTGAACGTATAAGAAGTCTGCATGTTGAGCTATATTTACGAATGATGTCCTTATACCGATGATAAAATTTAGTAAATGTTTTGACTAGTTTGTGATATCGAAAACCCTGGTGTAAGAATTTTTCAGTAATACATAAATTTCTCTCGTTAAAATCTAAAACATTGTTACATACACGAGCGAATCGTACAAGTTGAGATATATAAACACCGTAAGATGGTGACAAGGGAACGTCACCATCTAAAAATGGATAATTAACGATAGGAAATGAAAAATCATATCTTTTATCATATATTTTAGTATTAAGCTTTCCGTTAATGATATAGATATCCAGATCGAGGAAAGGGCAGTGGTCATTGTTAGTATTAGCTTTATTTAAAGTAAGTTCAACAGGATAAATTTCTTTAGTATACATACTGAAGTCGTCATTATTGAGAGCCAAAATATCATCCAAATATCTAAAAGTATTATTAAATTTGTGTATCAGATGTTGTTTCGATGGGTCTTTACTGATTTTTGTCATAAATTGTAACTCATAGCAATACAAAAAAAGGTCCGCAATAAGTGGTGCACAGTTAGTCCCCATTGGAATTCCGATAACCTGACGATATACGGAATCTCCAAAGCGAACAAAAATGTTATCTAGTAAAAATTCAAGGGCATATATAGTATCAAAGCATGTCCAATTGACATAGTTTTTTTGTTTATTGCTACTAAAAAATGACCTAAAAGAGTTTGAACATATATATTCACATTCTGACTTTTTAAATGCCCATTTAATTAGGTGTGTGAATTTTTTCTTAATGAGAATGTGAGGCAATGTGGTATATAGGGTAGAAAAATCAAAACTTTGAACAGATTCAAAATCACCAATATATGCATGCAATTTATCAAGTACTTCCAACGAGTTCTTGACACTCCAAAAGTGAGAACTGTTGATTGTCTCTAGACCAAAATGTTGTTTGTTTTTCGAATAAAGGTCATTTATCGTCTTACTTTTTAAAACTTGAAAGAACCAATACAGAGACTATTTGCTCTAAAATATTTATAAATGCACACCAGCGAAATACCAGTTGTTACATAAAGATCTAACCTGTTCACAAATGTTTTTGTGAGGTTAGGCATGTTTTAATTTATCAAAATATCAATTCAATGAAATAAAAACCTAGAATATTGAATTAATTTAAATGTAATGGTTTTTGAAACAATTGTAAGTAAACCTTATTTTTCTTTCAGATCTGAAAAATAATTTCATTTTTTTTAATATAACCTAAAACAGATGACGACGGATATGTTCAAATTGTGTTAACCACCACCCAGTTATCTCTTCCTCGAATGAAACCTACAGAATTATACTTTCACTTGGTTTGTTCACGATAATGCCACACGGGGAGCAGGACCAGCGTACCCTTCCATAGCTAATACACGCTAACTACTGTGTAAATTGCATAAATATGTGTCGTTCGAGACGCCTTTATTGGTTTCCCTTCATAATTAAAATATAGAACACATGCACAAAAGGACATTAAAAGGATAGACACAATAAAAGCAAACAAAGGTTTGTCAGAAATAGTTACAACGATACTTTCTCAGTAATTTCTGAATTCAAAACGAAAGCAGAAAAATGTCTGCTCGGAATATTACTAATTCTTTCTTGATTATACTACCATTCCGTTTGGACAATCTGTGCCAGAAATTGTCATAACTGTTTAACGTTTATATTTTACAGAAGCATTACCCATTGATATGATTACTGACCCGCCAGCGCCGTGAATAAATGTACCTCCTCCACCACCAGATCCACCAAACCCTAATTTAAAAAAATAGAATATTTATAATTCTATAATAATGCAACATCGTTTGTAACGTCAATTTTGATTGGATAACGTCAACCATTGTCATGGCATCAATTCTCAATTAATGCTATGAAAATGTACGTGGTGTATTTTAAGCTCCGACGGCATCACTTGGTGGTTTGATGGTAGTATTTTATTTTGTTTTATTCCTTACACTAAAAAAAAGCGACAAATCTACATACTAGTCAAGTGTTTAAAATCAAATCGCTTTAACTATGTAGATGCTGTTACATATGCAATAAAAGAGAAAGGCACAGTCTGTGTAACGTCTGCAATTTGGGTCCCTTTATAAATAGAAAAATGCTTCCATCACAAATTCAGTAAAGAAAGAACATTTTGAAAATTAAGGTCTCAATATGACCCTATATGTAGGCAGTAGAAACTCGATGACATACAATATCTTCCTAATGGGAGGGAATTTAAAACAAAGAAAGACCTAACTATCCGGAACGAAAATATCTCTGATGAAAAATAAGTATTTAAAAGTCAAACGTAAACACAAGAAGATATTAAAATGAATGGAATGTTCAATCATGTTGATCATCAGAAGTGTATTTTTATTCAACTAAATTATACAAACGATAAAAAAAACCCGGGTTATTCAAGTCAAGAACATATGAATAATGCTCTTGTCACAAAAGATCACATTTTCTATCGCTGAGAATTATATATTTGGATATTCAAAAGTACAGACAAACAGACTGCAAATCAATGCAAAATAAGGGCAAGAATAGTAGATGAAATATAAAATACCGGACATACCTACACAATCTAAACAAAACATATATAGTTTAAGTCCTGTATTTTGCTGAAAATTTGACATATTTTTCCTTTGCTACTTTTTGTTTCTCTAATGGAGGTTTGCGTTAATTTGTTCAATTGCCTTACTTCCACAGGAATAGAATACCGTAGCTGTATATGGCAGAACCTTTTGAATTTTTAGGTCCTGAATGCTTTTCAGCTGTGTTCTTTTGAAATTTGTTCTATATATTTAATTCAAGCGTCACTGACAGGTTTTAAGAAGACAAAAAAATAAAAAAAAAAAAAATAAAAAAATAAAAAAAAACTCGTCTGGCGTATTATATCTTAAGTTTGGTATATATGATGAGTTTATTCACGTCAGAATTTGCTGTTTCTTTAACCTCGAATATATGAATTCAAGCTAAATATGCGGTATGAATATAAACAAGCGATATCCACGTAACTAAATAAAACATAGTCATACATGTTTTATTGTTTATCCATGTACGTCCACAAACAGGTTTTGATTCGCGAATTTGCAGTAGTTGAATATGCATACCTGAGGACCTCCGCCATTGTATCTTATCCCTGATGCTGATGCTTTTTGTTCTTAAGGTAAGTATTTCTTACAATTTGAAGATATCATTACTTATCAAATGACACTTAATCAAACGCAAAATTACCTTTGAATCCTGACCAATTTCATTGAGTAATTAAATGAATGATGAGTGTTTTTTTTGCTAAACGACAATTGAAAAATATAAATGCTTACTCAGAACGAGATCAACTGAGTAATTAATTAAATACGCAGTTACTGTAAAGAGGGTTGACGAATGAAGTTAAAATAATAAAAAAAAAATATTTTCGATATGTCAGGATTTTTTCCTGTAGTAGGATACCTCTGGACAGATTATTATAGCTGTTACAAAGGTTCGTTGAAATGACGAGAGGGGTTTCATTCCAATTAGGTGTCAGGTGTAAATTACACTATCAGCAAGTCTATAAGAAAATATTGCTATATCAATATATCTGCAAATGAAATTGAAGAACTTTGCAATTTTCTTTTTCTTTTCTTTTTATCTATTATGTATATACGTATAAAAAGATTATGTGGGAATTCTTCTTCATATGTGTAAAAAAGAGAGGAGGGATTAATATTAGAACTTATTTGAATACCAATTTTTGTCTTGTAATATCTATCTACAATAACGCAATGAATACATTGTCTATTAAACAGTCCATCATACTGATGATTTCATCTTTGGTGTTTTTGATAAATAAAGTTGTTCTTGACGTTTAACCAGGAATTTCTACCTACGAATCCCATTCCCTTTTAGAAAAAGCTTTGTTTAACGAGAGTCGATCTTATATTTGAGCATGGGGATTGCTAGTTTATATACTCATCAAAGATGCCAGGTTCAAAATAGTGTACGTTTGATGCATGTTTCGTCTTTAATGTCTAAATATAGCTCATCAGTGGCGATTTAACCAGAACTGTTGCAAGGTCAATCGAATACGAAGTTAAATATCATGTCAGCCTCAAATTTGAAAAAAAGGTTGTTCCTAATACGGCTGATATAATATTAAATTGGGATGAACAAACCTCAGTATTTTAAATAATTCAACATTTTTAGACTAAAACAGTAATTTTACAGAAAATGAACATATCCATGATAATTCATTGCAACTTAAAAATACTTACCTCTTGGCTGGTGATACTATCGGGGACGATGAATAAAGTATAGAAAAAATCAAAATGTTGTATCTTAACAATAAATTATAAAGATTGTGATTGAAAATTGTGGAGTAAATCTTTTTAATTGTCAAGTATAATCCTTTGATTGAATATACTTCAACTCATCGAAGGCTTTTTTTGTTTGAACACACAAATATTATTACTTTAGAAAGATGTTTGATCGAATACATAGTAAAACCTTTACCATGTATACGGAGCCTTTCCATGTCTTAATTTGATCAACAATTATATATTTCGTTGAACACTTAAATTAATGGATAAGGACATCAACGAAAACTACGAAAATTGGTACACCACGAATAAAAGTACCTTTACAGTAACCGACTATATTGTTCTTACAAAGCATCTTTTTGAAGTTAACTGAGAAACTTCCAATTTAAATGAAAACGAATTTTAACATTTTTTATTCGAGCGTCACTGATGAGTCTTTTGTAGACGAAACGCGTGTCTGGCGCAAATACAAAATTTCAATCCTGGGATCTATGATGAGTTTATTTATTTGAATCGGTCAGGGATTTAACGGACTTCTCCAAAAAAAAGGGCTGTTCGTTACAAAAATTAAGACTATCATAACAAAATTAAACCATACGTTACTAATGCGTTTCCAGCTTTAAATGAATGGAACTTCATTCAATACACAACCAAATCGTTTGATGTATAATTTTAAGCCGCGATCAACATATTGAAATGCAGGACTTGAAATAGATACATATATATATATATATATATTTATTCGTATTTACATTGATTATTTTTTTCAATGCGGAAAATCCCAGATCTTTCAATATACATGAGTACGTGCATAAGAAATTGTCAGTTAATCCATACACATAAGGAATGATTGTGTTGTATACATACAAATTCGTCCAACAAGTTGATACAGTCAAAAATGTATTACAAAAACTTAAGGTAACGAAATTCTTATTCTAACTAAAATGATATGGAACCATGGTAACCGGAATGGAACCTATGACGTAGAAAAGCACGCGTTTTGGGCTATTAATGTAAAAGAGTTCCACAAAATAGCGGTAAATTAAAATTG
This sequence comes from Mytilus californianus, assembly GCF_021869535.1. Lineage (NCBI taxonomy): Eukaryota > Metazoa > Mollusca > Bivalvia > Mytilida > Mytilidae > Mytilus > Mytilus californianus. Next base: position 42,409,413 of record NW_026262712.1, read on the forward strand.
AAAACTATATTTATTGTGTATAAATACCCTATGCGATTTATTAAAAAACAAAAACAAAAACGCTGATACTTTGTAATGCAAGCTGTTTGTATTTTACGCACATTTTAGTTGGAGTGTCTATTTACTTTATTAAATAACTAGTATATGCATTTGGGATTTTGCATATTGTTTAAGATAATCGTTCAAAGTTACGATATTATCTAAGGAACCCTTAGAAAAGGATAATGATCAAAGGTTTAAATCTATTAATTGATTGTTGGTTCTTTACGACACTTCAAGACAGCTACGCTTCACCATGGCGGTCATGTCCTATTTGTGATGGAAGACGGAGTACCCGGATAGACCTTTACCAGGACATCTGGTCATTATATTTAATAAGTATGCTAGTTGAATGTACATTCACGAGTGGTGTTAAAACAATTCCAAAGTATTAACTTCAGTTTTAACAGGCTAATTGGTATCCATCGAGACCCTCAGAAAAAACTAAGATATTGTGTATAAGTCAATCTCAGACAGCAACCAAACATTACAAAACACCTACAGATATGCAAGATATAAGCATGAAATGTTTATTCTTAATTTATTAAATTATATGTTGTTTGGTTTTTTTTGGTTAAATATCGCTATTTCAATTTATATTAAGTGTTATATTTCACATTAGATAAAAATTTACTTTCGGTATACTGATTAGGTATTTTTATTTTCAATTTTTATCTAAAGTTTCCTTTTTGTTCATGTAATCGTCTTTATTGATACGAATAGAAATGTTAAACTTGTCAAGGAAGTAACATAATATGAAAACCCAAACACGGATGAGACAGAATGGGAATTTTCACCTGTGACATTTCATAACGTATTTTATACTATTGTTGACCCTATACAATAAATGACTATAGATCACTGTGAAAAAAGGTATGCAAGTTTTGATTCATCTTATAATTATGGCACTCTCAACGGAGTTGGGGTGACGTATTGTTATTCTACGTTTTTTTTTCTTTCTTATTTTTCGTATTCTTCTTCCACACATTTTGTCCGTCATATTATTATTGTTAAGGTTGACAAAATGCAAGTTTATGTGTTGACCTATTTTTATATTTGTAATTCAAACCTACATTCTTATTCTACGTATGAACCAAAGTCAGAATTTTTTTTCATCATCTATTTCCTTTTAATATTAAAACAAATAAGAAAACATAGATTCGCTATTTTAACAAATGGATTCTGCTACAATTTGTTTGGTTTGATATTTTGTCCAAAACGAATGAAAAAGTCTTGTGACAAGCACCCATCGACGTTACCATCCTCAATTGATGTTTTAAACGTAATCAGTGAAAACTACTCCTTTTGTTCTCGTTGCATGAATAGAAAGGAATTGCTCGTTAGGTCATGAAAAAGTGCTTTTCTGATTTTTAATTTCTTGTAATTATAAAAATGTTATTCTAGTCATTTTACAAGAATAAATGTAACACATTTGTACAATAGTCAATTTAAGTTCGAAAACTTGCCGTTAAACAATACATTATTCTAATCATATATGAGTCTGAAACGATATTTATTCTCAAAAAATTCACCAAGAACTTTCAAAATGTTGACTTGTATCTTGATGTAAACACCAACGAGACAGCAACTGAGTGACAAAAACATAAAATGTAGTCTGGAAAAATTGACACGTTCTCAACCATATTTGGTTCTTTTAATCTTTTTCAAAAGTTAGGAATAGATTTTACCGAAGCAATCAAAACGCTTCCATTAAAACACGAACTCTTCAAACAACGTAAATCATTCATATTATTTATATATCGCATGGGACCTGTGATGAAGCGTTTCCCAACTGCAGATGAACAAATGAAAATGTCGCGGTTTAAAGTATATTTTGTTAGTTCTCAAACCTCTTCTTTTATTTATGTCGATAGGTTGATAAGCAAAACGTATGTAAAAGCACATGCAATTGAGGAAAACGTCAAATTCTAAAATTAATCTATGATGGATAAGCAAAACGCAACATAAATAACAAATTATACCCGACATGTATTAACAAATATTCATAGTTACTGAAAGAAAGTTCGAAGTACATAACCTGAAATCAGACCATCTTACACTTGATATCTGTTACTCTCCTAAAAAGAAAGATTTAATAAAAGACAGGTAATAAACAATGCATGATTTGATTTGAATTTTTGCACTGCTACTGCTACTTATTAATTAATGTAACTGACTGAATAAGCCTGACAAAGATTGAAAATTAACACGTGCACCAAGTTCATGAGACGGTTAAGAAAACATTGTCGTCTCTACCACAGACATCCTAAATATAGTAATAAAATGTGTATCGTCCACCTAAAATAATAATGGAATTGAAAGAAGCCGAGTTGGAAAGAACATGAAACACTAATATAAACATTAGTCTTGTATCATTTTTAATTTTAGTTTCTTGTGTATAATTTGGAGTTTAGTATGACGTCCATTATCACTGAACTAGTATACATATTTGTTTAGGGGCCAGCTGAAGGACGCTTCCGGGTGCGGGAGTTTCTCGCTGCATTGAAGACCCATTGGTGGCCTTCGGCTGTTGTCTGCTCTATGGTTGGGTTGTTGTCTCTTTGACACATTCCCCATTTTCATTCTCAATTTTATCAATTAAAATTGTCTAATTTATATAACATGTTTCAAACAAAATAAAATACACATCAAGCGTATACTCTAAAGTAAATACCGACACAGCAGACCAAAGCCAATTAACTAATAAAACCTCAATGCGTTGACCTTAATAGACCAATTGATAAGAGAATTACTGGCGTGAACAATGATAAGAGATATACAACTAAATATAAATAAACCTTGACCGCAGATAATTGATAGCTATTAACGACCACTCCTATAAGAACGATCACATACTCTATAACATAATTAAAAAAAGTAGTTATTGTTGATATAAAGCCTTAAACGTCCAGCAGGAAGTATTTCAAGATACCCAGTCTGATATTGTTGAAGTACTGAAAAAATATAAAACATGATGAAATAATTATTTTTATTATGCAAAATATTTTGGCTTAAGGGCAACACGTTATGTTACAGAAAACTTCCTTGGCGTCTTTAAATAAAAAGCAATGAATGTAAACTAACTGACGCCAACATTATACTTAACTATCCGAGAAGTGTGCGCGCCACACTGTGTGAATACTTAAGGATATTTTTTCTCTAGTATCATGTAATCCACTCAGTTCTGTCATATTGTAAATCAAAAACAAAACAAATTACATGCTACCTGCAGTTGACACGAAACACACAGTATGTACATAAAATAATAGTGTGTTCTCAGATAATTAAGGATAATTTGCCGCTAAAATACTGTGCCTGAGCTAGCCACTTATCTTTGACAGAAATGCGTCACCATAGGGGTATTTGCATACACGTGTGTGTACGACTACCAGTCTACTTGTCTCAGAGTACTTTAGCAAGCCGTTCCCGAGCGGTATAGCCTTACTTGATTTTCCACGTGGTACCGCATAAGAGTAAATCTTTGTGGGCATAGACCGACGTGAAATAGAGCTGTTGAGCAATCAAGATGACCCTAACTACTCAGAAAAATAAAAATAAAAATAAAATATCATAGCCCAAAACGAAATATGTAACATGATGTTGCCTGCCCTAGTTGTATATTGAGTAACCCCAACATTTGAAGATGTTGTGCCTGATGAAGCCTTGTGTCTTGGTAAAATTAAAGTTGATCTAGAGAAAAATTAATTTCAATATACAAATCCTTAACCACAATATTGAGATCAACGTGAAAAGAAAAGGCAAAAGGCCAGGGTGGAGGACAAGTTACAAAGTTATAAGCGATTGTAAAAAACGTTTGCCTGCATTGTTATCTTTGTTATTTAATCTTTTCCAGCGCGGATTTAATATCCAATTTAGAAGTTCTAATGTAGCGTTTAAAACAATCTGATTTCCAACGTCCCAGTGTTTGTATCATGCTGTCCTCAATACCGTAAAACTAGCGCTATATTCTAATGCCATGAGTATTGTTTTTAGCGTGCTTATAAAATAGTTCCGGGAAAGTGGTTTTCCGGTTTCTTCAACGAAAAACGAATCATTGTGCTTTGCGTTCAGGTTTCGTCTTACACTCATCAGCTGGAATAGCAATTTATACGGACAAACGACGCCATCTATCTTGAACAAGAAAATTATAATACCTTGTCGGAAAATATCTGTCTTTGTAGCTTTTAAATTTACAGTTACTTCGCTTTCTGAAACGAAATCTATGTCAGAAACGCATAAATTTGAATCTGGATCAAAACAGTTCTACATGTAAACTCATTGCATCTCAGGAAACCATAAAATGCCAGAACACACGCTGTTTGAAATGTTATATCCATATAATCATGATTGAAAAATCCGCATTGCAAACAAGTTACTATTTCCTGTAAAATTTTAAACGTAATTGGTAATTTTTGTCGTAATGGCTTACTCTCAGATTTTTAAACTCCATTTAACACATTTTGGAAGCGTTGGTATATATGACCAAATCTATCACAAAGGGGGTTCACATTTTCAAAATTAACTCCATGAAAACAAACTCCAGCGAGATATAATTTAATTGTTGAATATTTCAGTTTTAACACTTATTGGCAATGGGCCACAAAATAGATCAATAAATCTTCCGAAAATTTAGACATATTGAAATTCCTTGAGTTGAATCCAGTGATAAGATCGCCACAAAATAGAATAAAATATTTATATCCTGTTGAATAAACATTGCGGGTATTCACATTGATACTTTTATTCCATAAGCTGTCGACTGCTTGATCTAACTCCAAAGAATTTCAGAATGAGAAGGGCAGATGCATGGATTCGGTGAAGCGTCCGGAGCCAATTGTCGAAACCGCTTCTTCTGGTAACGAGAAAGAGCATCTGCTTTGTTATTTTCTTTTCCTGGTACATGTACAGCATGTACAACAAAATTAAATTTAGCCGCAAACCAAGTTAAACGTCGTACACGATTCATTATTACATTACACTTTGAACGACCCTTATTAATAATGTACACACTAGACATATTATCGCAATGAAAAAGAATGCGTTTAGTAGAGCATTCATGCCCCCATGAAATAGCAGAAATAACAATTGGATACAATTCTAATTAGCCATTGAGAAAGACTCCTCATCGGGCCGAATAAAATCGTCGGGCCGAATGCCTTGAAACCACCTTTTCCTTAAATAACCTCCGTATCTGATTGTTGATGAAGCATCCGTAAATAAATGAAAATCAGACGCATTAATAACGTTATCGCTGATAAAAATGATATACCATTCCTCTGACTTAGGAATTTAAACCACATTGCCATATCATCTCTACATCCCTTTGTAATTGTAACGTGGTGATTAAGTTCTTTTACGGAGTGTGCTAATGTCAATTTCCCTGGTATAATTACTTTACATGCATAATTAAGATGACTCAATAAACTTAATATTTCACGCTTAGTACACGAACGTCTATTAAGATAGCTGTATAAAATATCCTTAATTCGAACAAGTTTCTCATCAGGTAATTTAGCAATCATATGCATTGAATCGAGAATTATGCCGAGATATTCTAATGAAGTAGATGGAGCAACTGTTTTATGAGCGCTGAGAGGAATCTTTAAACTATTAAATACATATAACATTGTGTTCATATTCCTTGTAGCGTCTACATAAGGATTGTTAATCAGGAAAAATCGTCTAACAAATGTAACACGTGCCGCAAACCGTAATTATTTTGTTAGATCCAACACATTGCCACTGATAATGTTTCGAATATCTTGAGACTAGAACGGCAACCAAATGCTAAACGAGTATAAAAATAGTACATGTCATTCCATTTTAATCCATAGAATCGCCATAAAGAATTATGTACAGGTATTAATTTGAATGCATCGGTTACGTCACACTTACATAATTGTCTTTTAATTCCTAATGACTTAATTATACTTATAGCATCGTCAATTCTTACATCATCTTCGCTAGCCAAGGGTTGCGATCCACTTCCCTTCTCTCCACCCTTGGCAGATTGAGATAAAATTTTGGAGACACAAGGTAATGATTTTCATTGGTTGCAGTCGAAACTCCCTGTATCCAATCAAAAAGCGCCTATAACATGACCACGTGTAAATGTAGAAAGTGCATGTACACAATTGCCACGTGCTTATTGTGCAACAAGTCTTTACATCCCTAAACATACGACTATATTTAGTGACAATTTGAATGTTTTAATCAACTAATAGAAGTTCCTGTGTATGTTTCTTGCACATATGCATGAATTACAACGTATATTTTCGTTTTCTGCTTTCCCAAGTGTGTAGTATCTAGACGCTACCGTGTTTTTACCTCCAAATTGAAGAGTTCAAGTGCTACCATTGGCCAAGAATAATGTATTCGGAATGGGCGCGACTTTAATCTACCGATAGATGGCGCAACATTGTTATTACAAATGTTGGCTTAATCTGCCAAGGGTGAAGAGAAGGGAAGTGGATTGTAACCGTTGGCTAGCGAAGATGTGCTTACATAGGTTAAGGAATAGTCTTCCTTATTCATTAAATCATTGATGCTGTGATGCTTATCATTGTTATGAGGAGCCGAAAGGTCTAGAACTAATCGTTTCTTTATTGAATATTTTCCTTCAACAATACCTATCGGACTAATTCTATAAGTATCAAACGGAGGTTTTGTAAATGGTCCAATAAGGTATCCTTTACGAAGTTCGTCATCCACCAGGTTCGTAACGTCACCGGGAAATTTCTTGGTAGACAATAAATTCCTACATTCCAAAGATTTAATTGGTAGTACGTTTATCCCTGTGTAAAAACCATATCAAAGTCCATCAATTAAATTATTAACAAAAGTTTTATCTGAATAATGTGTAAGTTCAACTTCAAGTTGATCGATATCAATAGGCGTAGACACTAGTCAATTCTTAGCCTGCTCTTGTTCTTGTGACGGCCTACTGTTCGGAGTAGCACCACTAGATGATCTAGTATTGACATGGGCGAATAAACATTTTGTCCCCTTGAAACATTTTCCTGATAAGAAACTGTTACACACTTCCAGACCACGAAAGAAAAGAACGGGGCGTCCTCGTATATCGGTATTGGAATCATCACGACCGTTACTTCCAACTTGTGATTTCTGAAAATGGGTTTGATTATAAGTTGGTTTGGATCGATTATTCGATTGACCAAAACTTGGTAACGTCTGACAAACAGCTGTGAGTTGCCCAAGACTACCGCATGTTTCACATTCCTTAATAATTTGTCCACTTGTGATGGATGAATAGAGTTTTTCGTCACTGATGGACCAATCTACAACTTTACCGTGGGTCAGTTTGATAGCAGCTACCTTATTTGCGAAAGCCTTGTGATACTCATAGAAAACGGGACCTTTATATCTTGCGGAGATATCAATGACATCTTGAATAAACATATCGAATTCGATGCGACGGTCTTGCTTTTCACAAACAATATTTTGGTAAATATTAAAAGCTTCTAGAAATTCTTGAATAGATAAGTTTCTTTGAAGGCGAGGATCGCGATAATTGATTAACAGAACGGACCCGTCAGATTCATCAACATTGTTAAGTAGAGTAGCCAGATTAATGTACCTGCCTTCTAATATCTGCTTCCGAACGTTCGGCGCCACTGCTTGAACATGCGGAAACATGCCTGAGGAAACCTTGGCGGTGTAATAAGATCCTGTATCATGATGTACTCCATTACTTATATCACTAACGACTGCAGGTTGACTAATGCTATTTGATTCTCGAACTAAAAGCGACTGAATTAAAGTTCCTTGATTTTGAACAGTTTGCTCCATGTTGTTTAAACTGGTGGTAAGTTGAGTTAATGCTAAAATTTCGGGCATAACTGCATTATCCTATCCTGTATTCTCATTTTGTAGATCCAATAACTGCTCTATGGTGAGTGAAAGTTAATGGAACCCTGATGCCTTGCTTCCTTAGTTTTCTTTAACTTCTTCAAATGTCAATTCCGTATTACTAGAATTCTGTACAACTGGTGTGTCACTTTTCTTACTTTTCTTACTTGAAACACGCTTTTTACGAACTGGCGGCATTTTAGGAAGTTGTGAAAAGTTATGAAATTGATTTGAATTTTTGCACTGCTACTGCTACTACCTATTTAATGCAACTGACTGAACAAGCCTGACAAAGGTTAAAAATTAACACGTGCACCAAGTTCATGAGACGGTTAAGAAAACATTGCCGTCTCTACCAAATATATCATAAATCTAGTAATAAAATGTGTATCGTACACCTAAATAAATAATGGAATTGACAGAAGCCGAGTCGGACAGAACATGAAACACTAATATAAACACTAATTAAAAATTTCTAAATTATACCCGACATGTATTAACATAGTTACTGAAAAAAAGTTTGAAGTACATAACCTGAAATCAGACCATCTTACACTTGATATCTGTTACTCTCCTTAAAAGAAAGATTTAATTAAAGACAGATAATAAACAATGCATGATTTAACTTAATGCCTGAAACTAACTTTACTGAAGAACGAAGTACACATCAATAAGGTAAATTAGCATTTTCCATCAAACAAAATAAAAAAAAAACCAACTAGTTAAATAATTTCATGCGTTCGAAGCGCTTTTCTGGATTACACTTCATCAGGAACGCTCAGAGTGGAATATTAGAAAGCCGAGGATGTATATGTACCGAAACAGTTGAATAGCTTTATGACAAAAATAACTAACAAATAGCCAAATCCATCTTAGGTCACCTTTGCCTGAGGGAGTTGAAACCTTAGTTTCTTAATAATTTCAAAATTTATAAACGGCCAATTTAAAAAAAAAAGATTTGTCATAAATCATGTCACTACTGATGATACTCTCGGGAACTGATAGTCCACCAGCAGAGGTATCGACTTAGTGCTGTAAAAAATGAAAACAACACGTTAAATTATTTCATGTATTCAAAGCGCTTTTCTTGTTTAACCTTCATCGGGAACGCTCTAAGCCAAATATTAGAAAGCCGAGGATATATAAGTACCGAAACAGTTGAATAGCTTTATGACAAAAAAAAATAAAAAAATAAAAAAATAGCCAAATCCATCTTAGGTCACCTTTGCCTGAGGGAGTTGAAAACCTTAGTTTCTTAATAATTTTAAAATTTGTAAACGGGCAATTTTAGATACGCAATACAGCTTTCTTATAGGTCTATAACCAAGCATTTTGTAATGAAAATTTTATGTGACTAAAATAGTGTTTTGGAACTATAGAAAATATTAATTTTTCTTTATTTCCATTATATCAAATATGATTTACACTATACAAAAATGTCAGGACATTTATAGTACCGTAAAAAAGACAGAAATCCTTCTTCACAAAAAAAAAAACAAATAAAGTTCGTATAGCCTAACATATGGTCTCTACCAATAGAAGTCTACAAGAGGAGCCTACCTCTACATCGTACAAAACCCACATTCTGTCGTCGGTAATGACTTGACTAATCCGTAAAACATATAAAAGATGATATAATTCATGACATTTTTAAAGGCAGTTACGGACAAAGCCTTTTTTTATTATCATATGAAAAGGTGTTCTTTTGCTAGAATTATTGCATTACTATTATTATAGTCATGTTTTTGTCTTGAAACAATAAAACGGAATAAACAGTTGACCATATTCGTCGATTTTGATATCTAAATAAAATCAATGTTCATCAGTGTTTATTTATTTCATTTTTAGTCTACTCTTGTATATTTACACGTATCCTTGATTGTCTCCTAGACCTCTTGCATTTAACCCTTCTGTCAATTTGGTACATGTTAAACTGTTGCAGGAACTCTTACGATAAATTTCCTTTCACTCTTTTACACAAACCTTAATATGGTGTTGCATTTCATCTTAAACAAACATGTTGTTTGATGTTTGTTAGAATCTTACCAATTGATTTGTTTTTGAAAATGCTTGAACCAAGTGAGGACTATGAAAGTTATGTTTCATTTGATTCGTTCGTTGATATAGCCAAGCTTTTGATTATGTCAGGTTTTATAGCCTACATGTTTATGAATGTAACATACAGTTTTGTATTTTTGTTAATATTCTCTTACATGATCAATCGTAGATTATTGAGGTGTATTTTCTATTTTTTAGAATGCATATGTGACCTTTCGCCTTTTCATTCTGTTAGCCATGGCTATCAAAAAGTTCTAGTAAGAATTACGACACTTTTTATTTCAACCCTTAGGATATTTACCAAATACCATTTTAAGCAAACTATATTTATTTTTACAGTGCTATAATCTGGATTATGCAAAGCTAAGGTATGCATTTACTATCTGAGATAGGCTGCGCAGTTTTTTTGCATTATCATTACGGTTGGTCAATTAACAATGATTAACAACTGTGTACAAACAACATCGTTCCGAAATAAGCAATGAAGTAAAGGTTTGTAAAGGTTTCAAACGTTAAAGGGAAGTGAAATATTAGTGGTTGTGTGCATTCTACTTACAAACGTACCCCTAACATATGTTTAACCAAGCTATATACAAATAATTAACACATTTAGTTTTCTATGATCTAGGAAACAATTCTTGTCTTGATGTAATAACTGAACAAGTCGTTTCACTTACAACAAATGAATCTTAAAATCTTAAAATGATTGGAACAAATACTTGTTACAGATGACCATTCCACTGGTTTGTTCCTCTTATTTTGAAATAGCATTTCATTTCAATTTCAATCTAGCTGTTCATTTCAATTTCAATTTTAATCTAGCAATTTCAATCTAGCTGAAATAATCTATTTCAAAGAAATATTTAAAAATAGACTTTAATTTGATACATTTAATGTGCAGGGTGTAAATTGTTGGAAATCCAGATTTCCTTTTATTTTTCATGTTTTGCTAATTTACGAGTTCTAGTTTGATAATGTTTGGCTAAGGCCCTTTGTTATGTTTGGATATTTGATTATTTTGCTTGTTGCAAGCCAGGAAATAGTTAAAATGAGAAAATTTCATTATTTGTTAACGTGTTCATAAGTTCAGATTTAATCATGTTTGTTGTTTCTTTTCATAAATTTCACAGGGTTTTAAATCATATAAAAGTAAATGCCATAGAACTTCCGCGTTGACTGTTGCTTTTTATTTTCGTAAAGTAATCATTACATTTTTAGAATAAAAAGTAAACATAATTTTATTGATTCTCAGCAGATTGTTATCGATCACCATGTAAACAAAGTCACATGACCGTCTAGACGTCTAGTAATTAGTCTGCTATGTATTTTCGTTGGGATTTCAGTATTTTTGCAAGATCAGTAAACGTGGAAGCATAAATTACAATTAATGATTTCCTATAATAGTTATGGTTCTAAATGAAATGAATGTGCCGCCCTTGTGTTATTTTTGCACTAAGCCTGTTTACAACGTGATTACGCCATTTTTGTATCAAAGCGCTTTACCCCAAGTCATGTTTTGCTTGTCCGATTAAAATTTACGTAATGTACGACGTTCTAACCTATAGTCCCGCTTTCCTTAAAACCATAGCTAATAAAGCGCCACACCCGGGCAAGCTGTTCACTCTTAAGTAACTCCAAATTCATGAAAGTTCAGGCAATTGCCCGGCTCAACTTGCCCCGCCATTTTTGTTTTCATTGTTACGGTTTGCCAATACCTGTCACGTGATAAATAAATTTATTATATAAGGAGCGCCGCATCAGTAATATGGCAAATAGCTGCCGTGGCGGGTAACTTAAAAATACCAAATATTGTATAATAAATAATATTTACAAGAAGAAAACAACACAGTAGAGGTATGAATATTCATTATAACTTTTATACCATTTTATACTCAGCACATGAACGTACAGAATTTAAATGGGAAATAAGGATAATAAACGGCTACCAGTTCCTACCTTGTGCAGTTGCCCCAGAGTGTTTATTAATGTAACCATGCAGTTGTTCCCCATCACATCGACCTTTTTAACCAAGGATTATTAATTAGGATTTCATTAAAGATAAACCGTAATTTTCGGCCTGACAAAGTTAGTTACATAGATGTGCCAATTTGGTATTTGGATGTTCCAGTCCCAATTTGGATGTGCTATCACAATCTTAAATATGATTCTACTTGCCCTGAAATATACATTAGTCCTGTGGATTATGCATTTAGTTAGTGAAATATGAATGCCAAGTAAATGGTAAATCAACTTACAACTTCCAAATGAGCAAAAACTGTCGTCCTGACTTGTAACTGATCCTTCTGTTTGCTGATCATCTTAGTGCTGGTGCACTAAAACTTTATGAGATTAAGATTATACGTTTTGGGCAGTTGTTCTGTGGCTGGGCAGATATTTCTCTGTTACAGGCAGGTACAATTGGTCCATAACGTCTGACCCTCCAGAGAAAAATATATAACCGATTAAAGTTGGTTATTGCTGCAAACTTTTCAGAGATCAACCCAAATGTTATAATGATATTGAAGCCTACACCAGGTCCCTTACAATGGTGTCAGAATTGGGATTGCTTTAATTTTCTAAAGCAATCCAGAGATACGAACCTAGATGTTACATATCTCGATGTGATGGTACCCGCCCGCCACAATTTTTAAAATGTGTAAATATGTTATCGTTGATTTTTTTCGTGATGTTATCATTGCAAATCGTATTTTTATAAAGATATGGCTGACAGTCCCAACCCAGAAATCGAGTTTCATGCACCCATGATGATGCACCCCACCAGAATTTGGCCAAGGAAATGACCAAAATGACCATGATGACCATGAATATGAAGAGGAAAGAAGATATAGCAGATATTTTGGAAATGGTGATGCATTTGGTAGGCCCAAAGAAAATAATCGGAGTTTTTATATCAATCTAGATTCCTATAGTGGTTGCAGTGATTGGGACGAGTACTATTTTCATTTTGATGACTATGTGGAGATAGGAGGATTGCCTGCCAAGAAAAAATGTTTGACGTTTGCAGCTAGTTTACGTGGTCCAGCACGTACTTTTTACATAAGCCTTACTATTGAAGAGAGAAAAAATTAAGACATACTTGTATCAAAATTGCAGCAACAGTTTTGATGTACCAGACAACAGAGTAGATGGCTCTCAACGTTTGAATCCAGGAAACGTTTGCCATGTGAATCAATTGTCATTCTAGGGGATGAATTGAGACAACTTTCCCAAAATGCTTATACCAACATTGATCCCAGTGTCGAAGAAGCTCTTGCCCTGAACCAGCTGTACAAATCAGTGTCACTTGAAATGAAATGTAGATGTATTGACACAAGAATGTGCTACCATATCTGATGCTGTGCAAGTAATAGAAAGATATGAGGCTATATTAGGTGAACCACTTGTTACAGATAAGATGAAAACAGCTGTAAGACAAATTTTTATAGACGATGATCAGGACTAGATCATTTGAATGCCAGAGTAGCAAAGTTTGAACAGACAAGTTATATTTACCCCTACAACTACACCTCCCCAGACTATGTATAAAACATATATACCTCCCCAAGGAAAGTTTGAACGCAAATGTTTTAATTGTGAATCAGCTAGGCATATAATCAAAGAAAGTGATGAGTTATGCAACCAGCCAATCAAGACCATACTATGGATCCAATAACACTGGAAAGCAGCAGGAAAACTACATACAGTCAATGTAGAGGGCCTCCATTTGACAGTCCAGATGCTATTTTTGGACAAGACATCCTGTTATATTATGTCAACAAAATTGATTATCAGCGAATAGTGTTACAGACCAGATTGACAGACATTCAATGTGGGGTTGCTGGAGAAACTCAGATAGTGTGCCATGTAGAAGTCAAAGAAAAAATAACCATTCCTGCAGATTCAAGAATGTTTATACCTGTGGATATACCATTCTGTGAAAAATTGAGTGAGAGCTGTATGATTGAACCATCTGTACGACTGTTTGACGAGAAAAATATAGACATTTTGCCCTCCATACTCAAAATTTCTACTGAAAACAAAGTTGTTAGTCTGCATAATTTCAATACTGAGTTCAAGGTATATACCAAAATGAAGTTAGGAGATTGTGAATCATATTATGAGAAGAATAGTATTGCTGTTTGTTGTACAGAAGCTTCTGTAGAGGAAAATCCAGAAGAGTCTAATTTACCAGAATATTTGAAAGAGTTATGGGAAAGAAGTTGCATTCATTTGAATGAAAAAGAAAGTATAGATTTTGCAAATCTACTTAAAAGGTACAAAAATGTGTTCTCAAAGTCTTCAGATGACATAGGACGGACCAACTTAAATCCAACATGAAATAAATACAGGAAATGCAGTTCCAATTAGACAGCCACTAATAAGACTCCCTTTTGCCATGAGGCAGATTGAAAAAATGAGATCCAAAAAATGCTGAGTAATAGAACTCTCTACCAGTAGCTGGTCTTCACCTGTTGTTTTAATTGCCAAGAAAGGAGGCCAAGGTGGAACTCGTTTTTATGTAAATTTTTGCAGGATAAATGGACTAATGGCGAAGAAAATAGCATACCCAATTCCAAGAATAGATGACTGCCTTGATGCTCTTTTTTCAGACAGTTTCTATGGATGTATGGATTTAACATAGTTGATTTTGGCAGCTGGAGATAAAAAAAATCTGATAAAGAAAAGACAGCCTTTGCAACTAGCCAAAGATTATACCAATTTATTGTAATGCCAATTGGGTTCGCCAATGCCCCCAACAGTTTTCAGAAATTAATGGAGAGTGTATTACGTGGGTTACAGTGGGAGGAATGTTTATTATATTTATATGATATTATTGTCCCTGCCTCTACAGTACAATATCAACCGAAAGACTTGAGCATATTGTCAAAAGATTATTAGACGAAGGATTGAAATTGAAACCCTTAAAGTGTATATTTTTTTTCAGAAAAACATTGTCTCTGAAAATGGTATTGAGACAGATCCAGAGAAGACAGAAGCTGTCCATCTGTCCAAAAATGACTAAGCCCCAAGAACCAGAAACAGATGCGCAGTTTCCTAGGACTATGTTCCTATTACAGAAGGTTCGTTCCCAAATTTGCTGAAATAGCCAGACCCTTACATAAACTTTGTGAAAAATATGCTACTTTCAACTGGACAGATAATTGTGAAGAAGCATTCACTAGGCTTAAAGAAGTGTTAACCTCACCCCAATCCTAGAATATCCTATAATTGGATCTAAATTTATCCTTGATACTGATGCTAGTGATAAGGCATCAAGAACAGGACGGACAAAAAAGAGTTATTGCCTACATGAGCAAAGCCATGAACAAACCTGAGCAGAGCTACTGTGTGACTCGTAAATAATTATTGGCTGTTGTTTGTTCCCTTCGCCACTTCCATTATTATCTCTATGGACAATCCATGTTAATAAGGACTGATAATTTTGCCGTCATTTGGATGAGGAACATAAAGACACTAACTGGCCAAGTTGCAAGGTGGCTACAAGAACTTGGAACTTATGATCTTACAGTTGTACACCGGCCTGGTTTAAAACGTAGGAATAAACGGGAATGCAGATGCATTTTCTAGAAATCCTTGTGCTTAATGTTCAAGACAAGAGCGTGAGCGTGTTAACAATGCCGATGACAGTTGTGATGAAGACTCTGAAGAAAAAGAACATTTATATGTTAGAACAGTAACACGTAGTAAAGCAGATACTAGTCCAACAAGGAACCAGTTTGTACTTTTAGGGTGTGATGTAAATACTTTAAGACAACAACAGCTACAAGACAAAATTATTGGTCAGTTATTCATTAAATTTGAAAACAAGGAGACAAAACCTGAATGGAATTCACTATCTGAGGAATCAACAGACTCAAAATCCCTATGTGGGACAGATTTGAAATTTGTAATGAAGTATTATATGAAAATTGGATTGATTATTTGGAACAAACTCACTTGAGACTTGTTGTACCTAAGTCTTACCAAGATACGTTTTAAAATATAACCATGATATACCCTCTGCTGGACACCTTGGTGTAGAGAAAACTCTGGAGAAGATTTTAACAGCACTTTTACTGGCCCAGAATGAAAGTCTGCATTCACATTTATATTAGAAAGTGTGATAGTTGTGCCTCAAGGGAACCAGTGTTGAAACAAAGTTCTAGAGCTCCACTAGGGAATTATGATGTTGGTGAACCAATGGACAGAGTCGCAATTGACATCTTGGGACCCGTGCCTAAGACATGTCTACACTACAAAAGTCAAAAAGTCTGAAAAAACCAGTTTTTGTCTGAATTTGCATGAATTTTTACTCGACATTCTTAATTTGTCTGAATAATTTTAAAAATTCTTGACATAGTATGAATTTGTCTAATAAGATTCTTGATTTTTCTTGACAAGTGTCTTGACAGTATGAACATTGTCTTAAAATTTCTCGACACTTCCTGTATCATCTGATAAGAGTCTGGATTAGTCTCAACCAATTATTGACTGTCTTAAATTTGTCTCTAATTGTCTTGACATATTCTTGACATTCTTAATAATGTCTGAATATGTCTCGACATATTCGTGACAGTCTTAAATATGTCTTGACACTATCTCAACAGTATAAATTTCGCCTGAAATGTGAACAGACTTATTCTGCACTGTTTATGACATTCTATTGCTGTTATATACTCCTTTTTATTATGGCTAAACTAAACTTTGAAGAATCAAGGATTATTTTGGTATAGTATGATACCCTTTTGGTGCAACTAAGTTGGAATACCCTGAATAATCCCCCATGTGGTTTAATTTTGATTTATTTTTATTAAACATTTAAGTAATTGTTTTCACTTGGAATATAAGTCGAAGGTATTGACAAACAGCATTTAGATTTTTGACGTTCGCAAAACTGCCAGTCAAATTTGCTTTACTAAAATAGGTGTCTTGTATCTCTTTTGGACCCCACAATTCATCTTTTGGGTTTGTGTGGCTAAAAAAAGAGGGGAGAGGGGCTTTCGTTTAGGTCAAAGAATTTGTTCCAATCTTGATTCAAAAACCTTATTCATTTTTTAGAACAACCCAAAAACATTTTTTATTCAAATTTGAGTGTTGAATTTTATAATTGTTTATCAAAAATAAATATTTGTGATAACTCCTTCCTGAAAAGAAAAAAAATGTTTACATCTATATTATGCATGTCTGGTTGAGAACCATTTCATAAGACCAATGATTTCTATAGAAATCATTGATGTGACCCATTATAAATACATTTTTTTTTATTATTCCTGGAGTAGATAATAATTTTCTTTTAATCTTTTGTTTTTATGTTAAAATTATTAACTTCATAATTTTGATGAAGAAAATCCATTTCAATTCAATTTTTTTTCATCAAAACGATGATTTTCATTTTCATCTATCAACAAACTTTTTAAATTGTAGTGGCATGGTCGGTCAACTGATAAGTTGTATGGCTGATTACAGGTAAAGCAATAACTTCTATTTGACAGTTGCGTGTACTCTGGGGTGTGGAATACCTTAATTTTATGGGGAACATCCTGTCCATGTGTAATACTTAATATATTCCAACAGATGACATTACACAAATTTTTCTTCTGTTAAATGAATGATTTGTATATCATCATAATTTGCTATTTATATAAACCACATTTTTGTATAATAATTATTTACCATATCAACATTGAATATTATGAATGTAGAATGAAATATGTCTACAGTATGATGGGTTTGAATCATTTAATTTATAAGATTTAGGAATCAAAATTTGTTATCATTTAAAAACCCACATTGAAATTGTTTTATATCAACACACCCACATTTGAATTATTTTATACTTTAGATTTCATAGCCATATTTGCATTTGTAAAAATATTTATATCCCCAAATTTTCAATTATTTTACATGTCCAACTTTTATTTTTTGTTGTAAAGAAGTGTAACTTGAAACAACAATATATCATATAAAGAGAAATAAGGATTAAAGTTATATCATGAATATTGGTCATTATTTGTAAAACTCAGAACTGTCAAGAATTTAAGACACGATTCAAAATGTTCAGAATATGTCAAGCCATACTGAGAAAAATAAAAATGTCGAGAATATGTCGAGAAATTTCAAGACAGTATTCAAATGTCAAGAATTTGTCAAGAAATTTTAAGACCATATTCAGAATGTCGAGAATATGTCGAGTAAATTTCATACAAATTTAATATAAATGAGAATTTGTCAAGAAAAATTAAGACACAAGTCATACTTTTGGAGAATGTCGAGTAAAAGTTCATGCAAATTAAGACAAAAACTGGTCTTTTCAGACTTTTAGACTTTTGTAGTGCTAGGTAACAGATTTCGTCTGGTTTTGACAGATTGTTTCTCTAAATGGACAGACGCTTACGGAATTCCAGACCAAGAAGCAGCAACAGTGGCTAAGATATTTGTTAATGAATTTGTTTGTAAATTTGGTATCCCCTTGCAGATCCAGATAGACCAAAGAGCAAATTTCGAATCCAAAATGTTTTAGGAAATGTGTGATTTGTTATATATTGACAAAACCCGATCAACTTCTTTTCATCCCCAGTCTAATGGCTGTATTGAAATGTTTAGCCGTACTTTAACGGATATGTTAAGTATCTACTGAGCAAAATACCAAGCTGTTTGGGATGACTCAACCACTGGATTTAAACTAAATTTCCTAACCTTTTGGAAGGTAAGTAACTCTTCCATTACAAGCTGTAATTCCAATGCCTTTCACAGCCCAAGATTATACTTCATGCAAGGCAGATTTCGTTATGGACCTGCAAAATAAAACTACAAACAGTTAATGAATTAGCCCGCAAGAATTTGAAAAATAAGGTTCAGTATCAAAAGAAGTTTTATGATGTAAAGTCAAAGAAAAGCATGTTTACTCTGGGACAACCAGTGTGGCTGAATGACCCAACCAGAAAAAATGGTGAACATTGTAAGTTCTAATCTAAGTGCTAAATGGAAAGGACCATACATTATTATTAGATGTAGGGACGACACTACATATATTGTAAAAAAGACTGCTAAGCAGATGGCAAAAGTCAACCATTTTAATAGACTAATGCACAAATCAAATGAGTTAGTGAATTATTTTTTGAAATGAAGATGGATATTGTGAATATGTGACTAATGTGATATAATAAATAAATTGTTGAATTTATTTTATTGTTACTCATGAATTGGTGCCTTGTAAATTTTATGCCTATGATGAGGCGTAAAAATGAATTTTGACCAACCAGGTGTGGACATATTTCAGTTTTTATTTTTTAGTTCTTCAATGGACGCCATGGTGTTTTGATATATAACATGTGTGTTATTTTAACAATCTTGGTGATGGACGTATTGTCGAGAGGCGGATTCGTCAACTGGAAAGGGCTTCAAGGGACTGGACTGGTCATCCATGGAATTGGTAGTCTGTGTTTTCACAGTGGTGAGCCGTGTCAAGGCTGTAAATAACCATGTATAAAATAATTCATTTACTTGTTAAGAACCAAGATGATGTGGCCAATGTTCAGCAAAGACTGGGGATTCCTATTATTCATCAAATAATTTAAGAAATTAGTGTGCATGTGCTGAGTACTATTATAATGTAATATATAGATGTTCTATATAATATATATTTGCTATAAAAAAACACAACAAAGAAAAACCAAGTCAAGAGGTTTTACTTTAACAAAGAAAATTCCTTTGATTAAATGAGATGGGTTAATGTGCATGCATCATCGATAAAGAAAACTGTCCATGTATTATACATTATGGTCACCTGTCCATAGTAAATGTTTTTCAGTGCATCTCTAAAGTGTTTCAAGGTTCAAGGCTGGATTAACCTGATCTTTCAGCTACAGCACCATTCAAAAAATCTGCATACCTACAAAACAAATTAAAAGAACAATGTTGGATATATAATTAATAATTTTTGATACAAGTTATGCAATATATATATCAAATGTGACCCAACGATTACAGGGATGTTCTGTTTTCAGATGGAAAAAGAATGCTGGATATGCCAACAGAAGTTCGATACGACAAAACAACTGAAGTCGCATTTAGCCAGCAGTATTCATTCCTAGATGGAAGTGGTGTGTCCCTTCTGTTTAGATAGGCCAACCAAATACAAAAGATGACTAATAACGTTTCCATAAATCATCTATGCAGGACATGACACCCGACGTTCTATCAGAAGGAAATGCTTACTACCTTGCTGTGCATCCGTCATGTTACAGGAGGGTAGTTAGGCCAACAACCTTTTATTCTCCTTCTGCAAGAGACCTGAAGAAAGCCATGCAGGTATGGTTGAATATGTCCAAAGACACATACAGGACTGAAGAGTTGGAGCAGGGGTGGAAGGAAGGTACAAAGTTTGATGGGCCTCCAAGTGGGGAACTCTTCCAACCGATATATTTAGGGGCAAGGGCTTCCTCATCCTTTCCATTGATCTGGACATAAACAACCCTAGACCTGATGCCTGGCGCATAACGTATGTGGCACTGGTGCCACAGAGTATCTTGGCTGAAGCTGTTTACCGACGGGAAACCTACAGATTTACAATAGATAATACATTGCTGACAGATGTTTAATAAGTATCTGCATTGACAAGAAGAATGCTGGCCATACCGATGGGAGGTAAACAATCTGCTGGACGGAAACATAAATTGCTGGGAAGTCATACAGTGACAGAGTGGCGCTGGCCGTGAAATTACTAGGACTTCCTGAAAAATATATTTTGAACATTCATCGCTTGGAGAGTGATTTTCATACTTTTCCATCCACTGAACTTTTTACTCTTCCTACCAAAACTCATGTTGCACCTAAAAAGAAAAGAAGTTTTAAACCTTCAATAATTTCGGCCAGAAAGTCAGCAAACATTTCGTCTACAGTTAAGAAACCAGAAAAACCAACAGCTCCTTCAACGTCAACCAAATCATCCTCAAGGAACGCACCATCCACTGTACCAGTAGTTATAACAACAGTTTTACCAAAAAGTCCAATAACATCCGTGTCAGCAATCATCGCTAAATCACCATCAACTCCAGTTCGTCATAAGACTTATTTGCTAAGGCCAACAACACCACCTATAACGCCGGTCGTTACATAATTTCCGTTCGCCTTATCACTCATTTCAACCAGATCATTGTCACCAGTTATGCAACCTGCACCTCCTCCAGCAAAGAATCCCACGATTTCTACAAAGACCATACCATACACCCATTAAAAAACCAACTGAATCCGGATCCACGTATATACCAACTCTAAGAAAGTTGCTTGCAAAAATAAATCTAGAAGATACACCTATTACAGAGCACCGGACTCTTGCTGAGTGGGCAACATCACTTTTACGTCTTGGTGGAATGACATTGTTCCCTTCAGCACAGCTGTACTGGATGGGGGAGGTTCAGGTGAAACTTCCTAGAGAGGTTCTCACCAAAGACTTGCCTCCTCAGGTCTGGAAAGACATGACTCCAGACACCAAAAAGTTGAACTGGGAATTTATCGCATTTAAATATGAGCAGGTCTCCAACAATACCACTTTACCTAGTCGAGCAGGATTCTTAGACAAATACAACATGTTTGCATTACCAGGAACTTCACCCCATAACAAAATTAAAGATCAGGGCAGAACTCTTATGAAAAGCCGTTACTACAGGTATGAAAGTTTACGATTGATTGCCACTCAAGGAATTAAGCCGGATCTTTCCACTACTTTCATGCTAGACATGCTGGAGAAAACAAGTACAAGCCGAGACAAAAGCACAGATTTTATATGCCATGCTCTGGATAAGGCTGGTATTCCTTTACGATTAGATGTTTAAAACCTGCAATGAATCATAGAAAGTGCTGGACATTATATGAGAAGACTATCACTTATTGTGGACTTTCAACAAAAATACAGTTCGTTACTACAGATACAGAAGACTACAGATGATGAACACTTGATATATATGAAATGTGACAATGGGGGTAGAATTTACTTGTCATTGAAATTAAGTATGAAATAATATGCATTTATGATATATATATATATCTATAGGGATTTCTAGTGCATCACAAATATCAGGCATGCAGTAGCCTAGCATGTGATATACGAGTAAGATGATATCAGATGGGTCTGATATCTTAAGTGAACTCAAGGCTTGGAGTAGGTAATCTTGCTATACATGTAACATGTTGAAGTCGAATGGACAGACAACACAAATGGCAATATCTTTCTTTTTTAAACAATGGATGATCCTGCTGTATGCATTGAGTTGTGTTGTACAAGAAATGAGCGAAATAATGATTGAATTCGGGAGAATTCCACCACTTTAAGGTAAGGGAGGGTGTAATGTGCAGGGTGTACCCCCCTGACATTTTTTTTAATTGTTGGAAATCCACATTTCCTTTCATTTTTCATGTTTTGTCAATTAACGAGTTCTAGTTTGATAATTTTTGGCTAAGTCCCTTTGTTATAAAATTGAGAATAGAAATGGGGAATATGCCAAAGAGACAACAACCCGACCAAAGAGCAGACAACAGCAGAAGGCCACCAATGGGTCTTATGTTTAAATATTTGATGATTTTGCCGTTGCAAGCTAGGAAATGGTTAAAATGAGAATATTTCATTATTTGTTAACGTGATCATACGTTAAGAGTTAATCATGTTTGTTGTTTTCTTTTCATAAATTTCACAGGATATTAAATCATATAAAAGTAAATGCCATAGAACTTCCGCGTTGACTGCTGCTTTCTATTTTATTAAGTAATCATTACATGTTTAGAATAAAAAGTAAACATAATATTATTGATTCTCAGCAGATTGTTATCGATCACCATGTAAACAAAGTCACATGACCGTCTAGACGTCTAGGAATTAGTCTGCTATGCATTTTCGTTGAGGTTTCAGTATTTTTGCAAGATCAGTAAACGTGGAAGCATAAATTACAATTAATGATTTCCTATTATAATTATGTATCTAAATGATATGAATGTGCCGCCCTTGTGTTATTGTTGCACTAAGCCTGTTTACAACGTGATTACGCCATTTTTGTATCAAAGCGCTTTACCCCAAATCATGTTTTGCTTGTTCGATTAAAATTTACGTTATGTTTGACGTTCTTACCTATAGTCCCGCTTTCCTTAAAGCCATAGCTAATAAAGCGCCACACTCGGGCAAGCTGTTAACTCTTAAGTAACTCCAAATTCATGAAAGGTCAGGCAATTGCACGGCTCAACTTGTCCCACCATTTTTGTTTTCATTGTTACGGTTTGCCAATACCTGTCACGTGATAAATAAATTTATCATATAAGGAGCGCCGCACCAGTAATATGGCAAATAGCTGCCGTGTCGGGTAACTTAAAAATACCAAATATAAAAAATAATTATTATTTGCAAGAAGAAAACAATACAGTAGAGGTATGAATATTTATTATAATTTTTATACCATTTTATATTCAGCACATGAACGTACAGAATTTAAATGGGAAATAAGGATAATAAACGGCTACCAGTTCCTACCTTGTCCAGTTATTGTGGAGCAGGATCTGCTTACCCTTCCGGAGCACCTGAGATCACCCCCAGTTTTTGGTGGGGTTCGTGTTGCTTAGTCTCTAGTTTTCTATGTTGTGTCATCTGTACTATTATTTGTCTGTTTGTCTTTTTATTTTTGGCCATGGCGTTGTCAGTTTGTTTTCGATCTATGAGTTTGACTGTCCCTCTGGTATCTTTCGATCCTCTTTTAGATATGTATGATGGCTTGTTTCGAAGCTGATACATTGTCACATATCTGGTTTAATTTTCAGAGTAAAGAAGTGAGATTCATTTTCCCGTAATATATGATACCGCCAAAACCCATTTGTAATGCGGCTTTTCGAGGTTATTAAACAAATTTTTTTTTACATTATTAGTTCTTTAAAAATTTAGTTTTGTGCACACATTAAATAACTTTTGATTTTTTTTACAACTTTATTTTATTGTCCCCTGCTTTTTAAATTCAGCCAAGTCATTTGTTCAAAATGGAAACATGTCCAATATCACTGTACAGAGCTGTTTTGTTTACGTATAGTAAATTCAGAAATTGAAACTAATGCAAGGTTAGTTATTCCGATTTCTTAAAAAATGCTGCAATTAGATATATAAATCAGATATCAGAAGTCTAGTTCTTATCATTGTGATTTACACCCTGTCGCTTTAATAAGAACATTTCTGTATTAACAATGTTGTATGAATACTTAAATTATCAGTTCATTATAGGTACAGATAGAATGGATTTGCAAAATGAACTAATATGCCAAGAAATATTGATTGATGAGAGATTAACGTCGGGTGAGCACCCAAAAGCTGTATCGCAAAAATCTTCAGGAAGCCCAATTCCTTCAGCTAAAACATGTGAGAAAGGTAAACTTTTTCATTATAACGTAATAACCTTTTGGTGTATGCACAATAAATACACCAACACAGAAAAGTACAGGTAATCATCCCAAATAATCAAGAATTAAATCCTCTTCCCTCCCGAAAGAGTTATTCATAACAATATGGTAACTAGAGCAAAACATATATTCTGTACACAGTCTCCTGAATTTGTGGTTATGTTTAAGGCTGCCCTTTAGACCAACTTTTGATTGACACTGATAAAACAAAACATTTCTACATTAAAAAATGAACTACATGTATGCATGCTTATATATGTTTGTGTTGTTATATTTTATTTGTGTTTATGTACATTGTCAAGTTTGTGTTTATATTTTGTTTACTATATGTACTTATTTCACAAATAATCATGTACCAATGTTTTAATAGTAACCATAAAATCAAACAACTAATGAAAGTATGTTGTGAATATGAGGTGAAACAAATATATCTTCTTTTTGCACTTATGTCATCAACACATTTAAACTTTAAATTTAACAATGGTTGAAAATCTTCATATAATATCACTAAACTGTCAAGGTTTAGGCCAAAAAGGAAAAAGAGAAAGATTACAACTATGGACAAAAAATCAAAAATGTAATATTCTTTTCATTCAAGAGTCACATTTTATAGAAAAATATGAACAAACAATAAATAATGAGTTTGATGGTAAAATGTTTCATAGTCATGGTAACACACAATCAAGAGGGGTCTCAATCTATGTGAAAAATAATCTAAAATGTAAAACAATAAACGAGATAAAAGATACTGAAGGCAGAATAATTTTGATAAACATAGAAATCAATGACAATATTTTTACTTTAATAAATGTATATGCTCCAAATCAACACAAAAACAGAAATACATTTTTCAAAAAAGTTCAAAATATAATTGAAAACAATCGATTGGGTATTCTTATACTAGGAGGAGATATGAACGAAACTCTCTCAATTAATGATAAAAAAAATAATAACATCCCAAGAAACTACAAACCAGTGAATAGTTTAAAAAAATTAATACAGAAAAATAATTTAACAGATATATGGAGAGAACTTAATCCAAATACAGATCAATTCACATGGACAAGAAAAAATGATATAAAAATAGCCAGTAGAATTGACTTCTTTTTTATAAGTCCTGATATAAGACCGCATGTTATGAAAGCAGATATTCGACCAGCAATGATCTCTTATACTGATCACCAAGCCATTTCTTTACAAGTTAGACAAAATTCAGAAGAAAGAGGCAGGGGATTTTTCAAAATAAACAACAGTATACTTAAAGAGCAAAATTATATTGACCTCATAAATAAATTAATCGAAAACTATAAAAAACAAATACTCACCAAAAATTTAAAAACACTGTGGGATATGTTTAAATCAGAGGTAAGAACCGCAACTCTTACTTACTGCAAACAAAGATCATCTGAAAATAAAAATGATATAAAAAATTTAGAAATAAAATTAAGAAAATTAAATGAAAAAACAAATGCAAGCCCAATTATGAAAAAAGAAATTAAAACCATTGAAAATGAACTTGAACACCTCTATTCAAATAAAGTTAAAGGTGCACAAATAAGATCTCGAGTACAATGGTTAGAAGAAGGAGAGAAAAATACTAAATTCTTCCTGGGCCTTGAAAAATCAAGACAAACAAAAAAGAGCATTACAGCGCTAAAAGATAAACATGGGAAAATAGTTACAGAACACGCAGAAATTTTAAACATAGAAAAATTATACTATGAAAATTTATATAAAAGCACTTCTCCAAATTTAAAAGATATTAAAAATTATATAAATGAGACCAACATTGATCACAAACTATCTGAAATAGAAAGTGATTCCTTGGGAGGCCCATTAACAGTAGATGAATGCACTAAGGCAATATTTAAAATGAAATTAAATAAATCGCCAGGAATAGATGGGCTAAGTGTAGAATTTTATCGCACTTTTTGGAGTAATTTAAAAGAATTTACAGTTGAAGTTTTTAATAAATGCTATGAAGAAGGAGAACTAACAACCATACAAAAGATAGGTATAATATCCTTAATTTACAAAAAAAAAAAGACCCTTTGTCACTAGATAACTATAGACCAATTACGCTATTAAATGTAGATACAAAACTCATTGCATATGCAATAGCCCAACGTTTAAAACCAGTACTGTTGAAAATAATTCACAGCGATCAAAATGGTTATATCAAAAATAGATATATTGGTTTTAATATACGCCAAATCCAAGACATTATAGATTATGCTGAAACATTTCATATTGATGGTGCATTACTTTTTATTGATTTTTCAAAAGCTTTTGATTCATTAGAATGGAGCTTTATGTATGAAGCCCTTATAAAATTTGGTCTCCCAAACTCATTCATTAAATGGGTTAAAACATTATATAAGAATATTAAAGGCTGTATGCTAAATAACGGTTGGATTTCAGAAACTTATAATGTATCTCGTGGGATACGACAAGGATGCCCATGCAGTTCTCTAATTTTCACTATAGCAGTAGAAATTCTTGCATGCAGAATAAGGCAAGATACTGGTATTAAGGGATTTCAAATCAAATTAGACTCTAAAACACATAGTTTGAAAATCTCACAATTAGCAGATGACACTACTCTTTTTTTAAAATGCAAGCAGGAAATAAGCTATGCTTTAAACTTGATTGAAATATTTGGAACACTCTCAGGTCTTAAACTTAACCGATCGAAAACAGAAGGCATATGGCTAGGCAAACTAAAAAGTTGCAAAGATAAATATGAAAATATAAACTGGAATAAAGAACCTATTAAAAGCCTAGGGGTATATTTTGGACTTAACAAAGATGAATGTGACAGATTAAATACAGAAAGAATTTAAAAAAAATCTCAAGATGCAATCAATAACTGGAACAGAAGAAATCTCACAATGATAGGTAGAATAACAGTAATTAAATCTCTTATCCTACCAAACTTAACTTTCTTGGCATCAGTTACAACTATATCCAAAGAATTTTTGAATAAATTTAAAAAACTGATTTACAACTTCATTTGGGGTAATAAAAAAGAAAAAGTTAAACGTATAACTTTATGTAAAGATTACTTGGAAGGAGGCCTTAAAATGATTAATATTGACAATTTCCTATCAGCTATACAATTATCCTGGGTCAAACGATTAACATCAAAACACTTTGCAAACTGGAAAGTTATTCCCCTTTTCTTTTTAAATACATTTGGAGAAAACTTTTCTTTATTCAACATGAATCCAGGTAGCATAAAAGCAATCCCAAACCTTAGTAAATCACTCCCTCTGTTCTACTTAGAAATAGTTAAAAGTTGGTTTAAATTAAAAAATATCTCAAACAAAAATAACAGTACAACTTTTGTTAATATAAGACAACAATACATTTGGGGCAATAAACATATAAAATTTCAAAACAAATGCTTAATATTTTCACATTGGATAACAAACGGGATACTATTTATTAATGATATAATCGACAAAGCAGGAAAAATTTCACAAAAGATAATATTAGATAAATTGACCATTAAATCTAATTGGATATCAGAAATATCTAAATTAAAACATGCAATACCAAAAAAGTGGCAGTTGGAAATGAAATCAGATAAATCGTGCTACACTCAAGTTAAAACGAATAAAAAGATATACTTAAAAACACAAAATAGTACAAAACTGATCTGCATTGAAAACCTTCCATCAAAAGAAATATATAAAAGCATTAATTCATGTAATATAGAGGAAGAAACACCAATTGGCTTTCTAAAATGGAAAACACAATTTAAATTGGATTCGTCAAGTTATCTATACAAAATGCTTAACTTTATATTTTATAGCTTACAAGTTAATAAATTAAAAGTATTCAGGTGGAAGTTACTTCACTATATCCTTCCTTGTAAACAGCTATTGTATATCTGGAAACTGAAAAACGATGACCAGTGCCATATTTGCAATCAATTAGAAAACTATGAACACTTTTTCATTACTTGCAAATACTTTCAAAATTTTTGGAAAAAGGTCAAAGTACTCCTTAATAAAATAAAAATGGGGACACAGATAATCACCTATAAAAATCTAATACTTGGCTACAAAATATATGATAAAACATACTATGACATAAATCTGTTTCTCACTGTATTAATGTTCTCTATTCATAAATCTACATATGCATCAGAGTATAAACAAAATAGTGTTGATGTCTATAGAATTTTTAAGTTGGAATTTAAACAATACTTTGAAAGTATGAAACTTCTTGATAAAAAAACAAGTAGATTTTTGAATGATGTTTATAAAAATATATAATAACTATGTTTATATTGTATCATGTGTATATGTTCTTTTTTTTCAGTATCATTATATACTGTATATTACAAGAGACATATATACACAGAGATTGGCAACTGTGTATATATGTCTCTGATATTACGTAGAATAACCTATATGAAATGTAAACAACTGCGAAATTTTAAGTTTCATGTGTGTGTTTTTAAAAATGTGATAAATGATCAATGTTTACCTGTACAACAAACTTATTGAACATTGACCCTGTACTGTCTACTGACCGGAAAAATCCTTGATATTTAAGAATAAATTATGATTCTTTCTATAAATCTATTTAAAAGCGATGGAAATATTTCCAAAACTCACCATTAGAAATACTTAGATAAGATCCTTCTGCTCTCATCATCAAATTATACCCATGCCGTGGTATTCTTTAATCATCCGATCATCTCAACTTTCACGTGAAATATTTTGATCAAGGTTAAGGTCAACGATTAAACTATAAACAATATCGGACAATAGATAGTACAACTTCCGTAATTACTTAATATAATCAGAGACGTCTCTGATATAATAAAGACTTCAAAAATAAATTGTTAAAATCAATGTATTCATTGTATAACTAACCATAATTAATAGATATAAATTTTACTGTATAATTTCCCTGGTTAAACAGTAACTAATCTACAGGGATACCCGACTGAATGCTGTGAGTCGTGTAAGTTGTAAAAACAGCAGAGAAATGTGCAATAAAAGATTTATTTATAAAAAAAAAAAAAAAAAAAAAAATGAACATATACGTATCATATGGCATCCAGTTAATGTCAATTGCTATTGTTACTTTTGATTATTAATTTGTATTTATTTTTTTTTCAATGGAAGTTTTAATTGTCTTGAACACTTTGTGTTCTTATTTGTATACAATTTGCCACTAAACTGCAGAATATATAATAGACAACTTAATAAAAAATTTGAACAATTTATGAAGTTAAATAAAAAAGAGAAAACACTTAGGGCAGTCTAACATTTAGCACCATCCAAATCTAAATATGGAGTCAGGTATCCCAAAAAGCATTTAGGTGAAATCTTCTGTTTTAACAACGCTCTGTACTAAGACATTTCGAAAGAGAAAGGATGATTTTCGACATATAACACTCGATGATCAACTATCGTGAAAAAGACTGTTTGAAGAAAACCAGAAAGAAGATGTATTAATTTTCAAAAATAAGTATTTATTGATTACTTAAATAGTCATTTTATTATAGATGAAAAAGTAATGGATTTTTCAAAAGAACGTACACCGAGATCAAAATGTGTCCCCAGAAAAAGACTAGCGGATTGGATAGAAGGTACTTGAATTTAAGATAAATAGAGATTCGGTGTTTATGTAGACGTTCAATAAACACAAATACGAAAAATGAGAATATTCATTACGTTATGGGAAAAAAAATGAAAAAAAAGCGATTAACTCCTACCCCTTTTCCACCACTCCTTATAAAGATATTTACATGCCATCACATAGTTTTCATTGCTAGACACTAGTCTGATCTATATGATTATTTGAAAAATATCATTATCACGAATATGTTTGTAGTGTTATCGTCACGGTTGCATTCGAAAATATGTACAGACATTAGCTATAATGCAAATTTATTTAGCGTTCGCCGATAACCAAATCAACATTTAAAAATGCATGAAGAAGTTTTAATATGGTCTTCAATTGACGCCAATGTCTATATTAGTTGTTATAATTTTACTTTCATATTATTTTACACGTTGTGATTTAGATCGCGATTGTTTTCCTTATGATTGTCCTTTTGCACAAAATGTCCTTATATGTATGAAAAATGCTACTGGATCACAATGAACATATTTCTTGATCATTTTACCTTCCAAACGTTTTCTTTAATTCTCTAACAAAAACATGCTAATGAATGCACAAAAAAAAGATGAACATACACATCAATATCAAATATTAGAAAATAGACGACTTATGTTTCCAAAATAGGACAATAGAACATATATCCAACTTTGTAGTAGGTATGATGACGAAATCACATTATTTTGTTTATTGATGTCGAAATGAAAATACAGATTTTTAGTTCTCGAAAACATTCTTAAACAAGGAAATATTCATAAGATTAAGACACATAGTAATGTATGTTTATACAAATAACAGATAAACAAATTCAAATGAAAGCTTTTACATGTATTAGACAAGACACAATGATTAACAATATAATAAGATTTATAAAGATTAAATTCCGAAAACAAAAACTCAATGTGTTTCTCTTTCTATGCCCGACTTAGGGGCATTATGTTTTTCGGTCTGTGCGTCCGTTCGTTTGTCCGTTCGTCCATTCGTCCGTCTGTCTCGCCTCAGGATAAAGTTTTTGGCCAAGGTAGTTTTTGATTAAGTTGAAGTCCAATGAACTTGAAACTTAGTACACATGTTTCCTATGATATGATCTTTCTAATTTTAATGTCAAATTAGAGTTTTTACCCCAATTTCTACCGAACATAGGAAATGATAGTGCGTGTGGGCATCCATGTACTAGGGACACATTCTCGTTTCATTAGACTTCTACATGTTCTACTTGCAATAAGGGATTATGGTTTGTAATTCAACAATCAGAAAAATACATCTAGTGAATAAATTATTATTCTAAGGAAAGTGAAAACAAATTTGAGTAAAAAATAGTTACGATTTTGGACAAGATGTGGTATCAGATATTGGCCATACAACGTATATGCCAAATGTCTATATTGGTACAAAAATGTTACTGACTTGTGTTGTTGTGAGCACATGATTTAGTGACTTCAATTACTGTTGACACATTCTTTTTTGTTGAATGCCGATTTTCGTGGATTTTGTAGGTATAGGAAAACCATGATTTAAATTCTCAACGGAGTACACATTTTCTGTTAACATATTTGCAGGCGGCTTTGGGAAAACCACGAAATGAAATAGAATTTTATCTTCATCTAACAGCAGACAAAACTGTTAAAATACATACAAATGAATCTTAGGGGAAAGAAATTGATAATGAAAGCAACAAATGCTTCTTACAGTGAAAAACTAACGTTTTGGCTCCAAAAAAAAGCACTGCATTTTAATCTAAATGTATTAGTATTACGCAACTCGAACCTAACTTAACATCTGCAATGCCTTCAGACATTCCGACAAGGTTATTTGGTTTTTTTTTCTCAGTTCTGGAAGTCAGTTATTGTAAAATTTTGTTAGACCTCTATGCAAAGTAATTATTCGAAAGTAAATGTATGAACATGGAAACAATAATCCTAAAATCGAGTAATTGACATATAATGATTGAACAGAACTATAAACAGTCTTTAAACTAAACCACCATGCAGTGTTTAATCAAGCAGAAAATAAATACAGAATTACTAAGCTTTGTTACAAATTGAATTGCAATGTGAAATCAGGTTATATGTTTTACAACTATGTAGTAATTTTACTGCGTTCCTTGGATATTCATTTCAAAACAATTGTAGATCGAAAGGATTCCTCAGATGAAAACGAATCCCAAGTAGAAGATAGTAATAAGCTAGATCATTCGAGTGCATCAGGTATTATTTATCTTTAAAATGGAAAATGGAAATGGGGAATATGTCAAAGAGACAACAACCCGACTAAAGAGCAGAAAACAGTCGAAGGCCACTAACGGTTCATCAACACAGCGAAAAAATCCCGCACCCAGAGTCGGGCTTCAGTTGGTCCCTAATCAAAAATGTGTACTAGTTAGGTGTAAACTCCAAAACATATAAATGAACTAAAATTAAAAAACATACAAGACTAACAAAGGCCAGAGGTTCCTGACTTGGGACAGGTGCAAACATGCGGCGGGGTTAAAATCTTTTGTGAGATCTCAACTCTCCTTTTACCTCTAGCCAATGTAGAATTAATAAACACACATTATCACGCACAGAAAAACGCAGTTTAAAAGAAGTCTTGCGATAGGCTTCTTTAATAATTCCCAATACATTGATATACTGCAGAATAACAATCGACATATTATTCAGCGCATTCAACCTTTCAAATGTTTCCTTTTATTCATCAACAAAAAGTCACATAAAAAATTATAAACTGATTGACTCCTGCATTTGGTGTAAAAGTACAGTATCTTTTATAAGTTTTATAAACATATTGATAACAAAAAAATCTTTATACTGAACTATTTGTTACAAAGATAAAACAGATGAACAATACTCCTAGGCAAACTTTGTCAGCAGATACTGATGGCAAAAAATAAAAAAAACCTTTAATTTGTATGTTGACGAAGAACTTAATTAATGTAAACACAAGTTGTCCTATTTCTTTTCTTTCAGATAGATGCAATCATAACCTGTTCAGCTTGTTAACTTTATGACTGGTGTAAGTTAACTTTGGACAGGATTTATGACTACTGCATGTACTGCAAGTGGTCCTAGGACAGAATTTATGTAAACGTAAATAGCAGACTTGGTCCTACATTGTCCTAGGATTATCTTATGACTGTTGGATAATCTAACTAATGAGAACTCAAATATAGGCCAAGACAATTCCTACACACAAATTTTCTTGTGACCTGTTCCGCTATTAAAAGTAGTTATTGATATATATTGCTCTGTCTGAACCAGACCTGGTTTGATAAAAGTTAACTTTGGTCTGGTCATCTCCAAGATAAAATTAACATGATCCAAAACTAACTAGTAAACAGAACCGCTTTGCTTCATAAATATCGTTTGCGTATCTATTTCCGATCACTAAAAGCAGGAGATCGATTAAAACGCAGACTTGTACTTATGACTGACATAGATGAACTGTCAAATAGCTGACTTGTCCACAGGACAAGTTATCAGCAGACCTGTTCACAGATCTGGTCAGGTCAAGCTGACATCTCTACATGTCTAGTATGGTCAAGCTAAACTGTCAACAGGTCTTTTCAGTTCAAACTGACCTGTCCTCAGGGTTGGTCTGGTTAAGCTGACCTGCCCTCTTGTCTGGTCTGCAGCAGTCATGAAAAAGAAGACTAGACCTTGGCTGATAAAAATAAAGTTAGCTTGCAGGTCTGTTAAAATGTTCTAAATTTAGCTTAGAGAGCAGTCATACTGACTGCACTAAGTAAACGTTTGTACAGGTAAGGACTGCATCCATCTGTTTAAAGCCTTTTCAGGAAAATAAAATTTACAAAAAATTCTGATTAACTATTATTTACCGAAAGGATACCAAGAGACTATTGTTCGATTAAAGTGAACAAGTTGACTTTAGAAGAAGATGAACACTTCATCGAAAACATATGCACGATCTGCATTAACTAAAATAAGAAGCTTCTCCCTAAGAAAACAGTCCCTTGCTAACCATCTTCTATGTTTTTTTATGATTGATTGTAAAACAATCAAGCTTGTAAATAGGTCATTTTCTATCACCTTTTGCACAATTTTAGTTAAAGGATCGATAAGTTCACCTGGATCTATATCAAATTTTCTCGCGGCTCGGTAAACAGCACCATCGTAAAAATTTAGGATGTACGTGCTCTTCCGTTTGTAATACGTTATTCTTCATGTACAGCCTAACCACATATTTGTATTTATGGAATATCTTAGTGAAGGCTTTTAGATATTTTTGTTGACTAAATAATCTAACACTGATGCATACAGAAAACAGTCTGTAAACTAATCAATTTTGAAATGTTAAGTCGAGCTAAAAAAAAGTACAAATGATCTTTGTTGTAAATTGAACTTTAATTAGACATCAGGTGTAAAAGTTCAAAAACTGTGTAGAGATTTACTATATATTCATTCATAATAGATGCATATCGAAAAGATTCTTCAAATGAAAATGACCCCCTGGTAGACAAAAGATGCAAAAAACTAGAGCGTTCATATGCACAAGGTTATATGTATCAACAAACAGACTTGGTCCTACATTGTCCTTGAAATATGTTTATGACTGTCCGAAAATTAAGAATTAATGACAGGTCCATTATTGAAGTAATTTTACCATTGGGTTCCTTAGAAATTCATTTCTTGATAGATTCAGATCAAAAAGATGCTTAAAATAAAAGTGCATCACTAGTAGATAAACTCATCAAAGATATCATCATTAAAATTTTGTATTTGCGCCAGACGCGCGTTTCGTCTACAAAACACTCATCAGTGACGCTCGTAGAAGGTATAAAAAAGCTGGAGCGTTCGTGTGCCCCAGGTAATATGTATCAACAAATCGAAAACTCCTCCTTAACTTTTATTTTTACAAGTCATCACACAAAATCGTTTTAAAGGCCTATAACGATTGAGCAGAACTGAAAACGGTCTTTAAACTAAACCATCTTGCAATGTCTAATAGAGCAACAACAAAAAAGAGAGAAATACTGATACCGTTACAACGTGAACTACAACCTGGCAACTAGAAATTAAGTCTTAAAACTATGTAATTATTGTAAAATTTGGTTCCTTATAGATGTTCATTTTTTAAAAGATGCAGATCGAAAGGATTCTTCAAATGAAAATGCATCCCAAGAAAAACATAGAAAACAACTAGAGCGTTCGAGTGCACCAGGTAATATATATCATTATATTCCTAAACTTAGTTTAAAAGTGGTTTGGCGATTCATTTAAAAGGAACAAAAGAGAAAATTCTTGATAAATAAGAAAAAAAAAAAAAACGAAAATCATAAATCCACCTTAATCATTTAAGATACATGAATTTACAATTCACCACATGGTGTACAAAGGTAGAAAAAAAAACGAATCATACGATAAGTTAGGTAAATAATAACAACATCATGATATTATTTATTGGTATCACGTAACTTTCGTTTTGGGAAAAACAATTAATATACTAGTCAATATTCTAATTTGATTTTGCTGTTACTAAAAAAATTCCAAAAAAATCATAATTAAGATTTAATTATTTTTCGTTGAAAACCTATTTTTTGTGGATTGTGTTGGTACAGGTAAACCATGATTTAAATGTTCAACGAAGGACACAATTTTTATTTACATCTCCGCAGGTTTTGGCAAAATCCACGAACATAGGTATCCTAAGATAATAAATAATCTACAGTATCATATACTGCTTTGTGTTTTGTTCATCAAAAGTAAATCAAAGGATACAAGGAAAGAAGTAAAAATAACAAAAATACAGAACTCCGAGGAAAATTCAAAACTGAAAGTCTGTAATCAAATGGCAAAATCAAAAGCTCAAACACATCAAACGAATGGATAACAACTGTCATATTCCTAACTTGGTACAGGCATTTTCTTATGTAGAAAATGGTGGTCCAAACCTGATCTTATAGCTAGCTAAATCTCTCACCTGCACAACAGTTGCATAAAATTCAACCATATTGACAACAATGTGTGCACAAAACAAACAGACACAACAGACATAAACGTCAAAATTATAGAAGAGCTTATCTATAGAAGACACGAAAAAACAAAGAAACATATAAAGCACTTTATTATATCATTCAATATTTTTTAAAAGGACTGAAATGAAAATTTTGAAAAAAATATTT
Organism: Mytilus californianus; assembly: GCF_021869535.1. NCBI lineage: Eukaryota > Metazoa > Mollusca > Bivalvia > Mytilida > Mytilidae > Mytilus > Mytilus californianus. Next base: position 42,445,588 of record NW_026262712.1, read on the forward strand.
ATAATTGTAAAACGATGGACAAATAACCAAGAAGCAGTAAAAACAACAAGTGGAAGATGCATAACGATCTTATAGCTTGAAAAGCGACACTAAATTATATATATTCTTTTTCTTTAGTATCTGATTTAAATAAGCTACATAAAGTGATCATTGTAATGTTTTCCATTGCAGTTTTTTTTAGATTTGTCTTTTCTAGGAAACTTAAACATGATAAAGTGATTTAATTTTAAAATTTGATATCTCTTATAACAATATGCATTGTAAGTCAGCTATTGGCGTTAGACACGTTTTCTGTATAAACTATGTCGTACATCTCAAAAAGAAGACAATATAGTTTAGTTAAGATAATACCAAATCATGTTATATCAACATATATTCGCAATTTATTATAATTTCATGTGCTGGTGTAGAAATCAAGCCTCCTAGCAGTCGGACATTTGCCGCTACTATTCATACACGATTTTATACGACAACGAACTGAACATGAAGAGCAATACATGTCACAAATTGAGAACAAAATACCGAGGATAGTTTAACATATAATAGATCGAAGTGAGGCAAACAACATCATTTAAAAATTAACATTTTTTTAGAATATGAACATTGAATTATGAATCTCAAAAAAGATAACGTGAAATCTAAATATTGAACAGCACAAAATAGATAATGGTATGAACATGGAAATAAGAATCTCAAAAAAAAAGATTACGTGAAATCTAACTATTGAACAACATAAAAATGATGATGATATAAACATGGAAATAAGAATCTCAAACACGATTACGTGAAATTTAACTATTGAACAATACAAAAATGATAATGGGGTGAACATAGAAATAAGAGTCTCAAAAAAGATTACGTGAAATCTAACTATGGAACAACACAAAAATGATTATGAAATGAACATGGAAATAAGAACCTCAAAAAAGATTACTGGAAATCTAAGTATTGAACAACACAAAAATGATAATGATATGAACATGGAAATAAGAATCTCAAAAAAGATTACAAAAAGTACTGTTTTATTTTTCAGTCATATATAGTATATTCGTTTTTTTTTAAGAAAAACAATTGAGGTGCTTATCATACAGTGGAAAATATTTATTGGTAAACACCAAAAGTCACTTGTCATTGAAATGAATAATGAATTTAATATTTCATTTATGCAGATAATGTTGCGAACATTCCTCAAAAGTAAAAAAAAAAAAAAATCAGAAGTACAGTATACAGAGGGAATTGAAAATTAAAGAACTATTGATACGAGGCACAAACACAAAAAAAAAACAGAATTGTAAAATCTTCATCTAAGTGCAATTACTCTAATTAAGAGTCAACTGATCACTTTGATGATTGGACTTATTTGTAGATATTGCCTTGTTGATATTTTTTGCAATTTAAAGATTCTCATTATCTATTATATATTTCAAGATAGTAGGTAAATAATAAATTACTTATTTTTAGAATACTTCAAAAACACAAAAGTTTACACATTTATGGTCATTTTCAATTTACTTTAAAAGAATAGATCTTTTTAGGATATATCTAGTGATTTATACCAAGAATGGCTTTTCATTCAAAATTTCAGCTCCCCTTTATAATCTATTTTGTCATTTGCTACCCAAAATTGTTTTATTTATCTTTCAACTAGCATGTACATTTCATCTTGTAAGTATCACTTCATTAAATGTGTGTTGCGTTTTTGAGAAAAAATATTGAATATTACGGACTAAAAGTGGAATTAAATTTCGTAAACCAATCAAATATTCATCGAAAAAATATCATTAATATTTTTTCATAATTTCCCTTGTTTGAGTAACTTGTGACCTAAGCACACACATTTTAAAATTTATTTTAGTGATCGTTACAAGGGAAAATAAGTGTATAATATGTAAAAAGAACAAAAATGTCATTACTTGTATGGGTGCAGGGTAAGTGGGTTCTATTTCACAGAGTTAAACAACATTTTAACCTAAAAATGGATTTTTTGCATTAGACACAATGTTTGCATCATGTGCATTAAGATATAACTTTTTGCAGAAATTCTACTATTTTTCTATTTTCCATTTTCTGGCGTAAAGCTCAATGATTCATGTCCCAGCCTCATTGTGTTAAAGTTATAAAAACTAAATTATGTATTAATTGTACATTCAAGTGGATTACTTTCATTTTATTAAAGATGCAGATAGAAAGGATAATTCAAATCTATTTGCGACCTTCATGAAATATGTACGTCGAAACAAACCAGAACGTTCGAGTACATCAGGTAATATTGATCAACAATTCACACTTTACATTAAATAAGGTTTGGTACTTATAGAATAACTAATCGAAGATTTCAAATAGGGAAAATTATTGAACGAGTGACCGAACAACACATTAATTCACGAATGCGTGTATTCTTTTTATCAAATAAGCAAATGACTTTTTTTATGAAATTAAATAACTACATCTTTTTCTACGCATTCACAATTTGGTTTGATGCGACGTTATCGACAACGTCTTGACAACGCCTGTTGTTGCATGACGTCAGAGGAGTGAAATAACCACGTTTATTTCACATGTGAAATTATACTATTTTTTTCACTGCAAAATGAATGTAATTCATTGCAACCAATGTCATAAACTCATTTAACAACAGGAGAAAAATTGTGAAAACACTATATTATATAATACAAATTTGTAAACGAAATAGAAATGATATCTAAAGATTTATAGTAAAACGGTGGACAAATCATTGAGAGATAAGTGAAAGCAACAAGTCGAGGAAAAGCAAACATGTCTTTTGAAAATTTATGTATCCGTACCCTGACACATGGAACAACCCATAATGCAATTAACTTAACACTGAACATTGACGAACATGTAAGTAAATATACACAGACTATATGGAGCTGTTGCGGAATGAATAACACAGTTAAGGTAGTAAGGGGACAACGGAATCAATAACCAAAGAGAAACATGACGAAAAGATAAAATAATAATAACGAATACTTCATCCAAAACTTAAAATGGAACAAGACAATCAGATCAAGCAGGAAATTTCCTCAATCAGTTTCATCTGCGTGCTTTTCATGATAAATACGTTGTACTTGTTCAATGATAAGGCGTCAACAAATTTTAACGAAATAAAAACTCCATATATTTATTACAAATTTTCAACCAAGGGTTTGAAAAATCAGACAACTATGAATTCATTTGATTGATGGATAACTTAAATTGTCATTTCTGAATAGGTGCTGATAGAATGAATTTAGTAAACATAGATAAACCCCGAGGAGGAGGCATACAACATGGTAAAATTATAATTAACTTTAGTTGACTACCCGTTAGAAATAAGCGTCCATAACAATAACAAAATTAAGTTAAACAAAACAAATGGCATTCCCACACTCTCGTCACTAATACAGAAAAAAGAATTTACAATCGGCAAATACTACGTCAACATAAAGCGTTAATGACTAACACCTGTACTCACCATATGATAGTGCAGTAATACACGGATAATGTTTAATTTCATTTTTTATATATCCACTAATTGATGAAAGGTGTAATTAAATATAACTATCATATGAATTAGATATACTAGTTTCTCCCAGTTGAAAAGATATTCCTGGATTTATTGTTTTTTTCATGATTTCCTTAAAACATGGTTGCTGCTATATAAAATCTGTTCAACCAAGGCTTCTCAGTTATTTGGTCGAAAGTTTAAATTACGCCATTAAGATTCGGGTAATCGTGATAAAAATCACATGGGGTATATATTTCATTTATTGTAACGACAAGACTGTCTCCTTTCTAAAAATTACAATATGAGACGTATCACTGAATTTGATTATCACGCGAAACATTACTAGTGTCACATGTTGAACAAGATTTGCCTACTCTTCTGTAGCACGTGATGCCACCCCGGTGTTTTGTCGGCTTAGTTTCAATTAGTTTTAAGTTTTTTTTTTCTAAAGTGTAGATTGTCTTTATGTTGATTATCGTGTGTTTGCCATGGCGTTGTTATTACATTTTCAAATGATTTCTGAATTTCATTTTGATATCTCCCGGCTTAGCTTCCATATCCTATTTTTCATATTTTATTTGTCAACAAATTAATTCTCCGATAAGGCAAACAATTAACAAGCAAATGTTCAAAAGAATTGGTTGATTGTTAGATCCCGAGAGTTTCATCAGCTCAGACATGTTTTGTCAGACGTCAGTGCTTGTGGTACTGACATGATGTAGAACTAATTGTTCCTAACATTTCGATTTGATCAATTTAAAATTACGTAGAAACAAAAGTTGTAACTTCCTCAGGCAAAGTTGACTAAAGATGAAGTTTACCCTTTTAACGGTTCAACGTATTGATAAATCCCTGGCTTTCAAATTTTAGGATATGAACGTTACTATTGTAAGTGAAGTGAGAAAAGCCCGTCGGACGTGTGAAATTCATCGAATTATATTTTCATTAATATACTATCGATGATGAAAGACACACGATCGTATGATATGTCGAACACGGCAATTTAAACCAAATTTCATGATACTGACTGATAATGTTCTAATGTTTTAGTAGATTGAGGTCTTCTCCATCATTTTGATTAGATAAAAATGAAAAGAAAAAACTATAATACACAATGTATGCACAAAGGGGCACTCGACAGTCATGAATCAATAACAATAAACAACGGTCTGATGCCAACATACACAGAAACGGAATATTTGATAACAACTGTCATATTCCTGACTTGGTTCATGACATTTAAATACAGTCTGTCTCTAAAATAAAAAAAAAAGGAATTCAAGGAATAATAACAGTGATTACAACAGGAAAGACATTTGGATGTAGAGAATTGCTTCCTTTTAATATAACAGATATTTTGCTAGTCAATATATCAATATCATGTTCATGCAAACAAGATATCTGCATCATCTTTCGCCATTCTGATTGACGTGGACAATTTATTCACTATATTTAACAACCTATACATGCTATAATGAAGTCAAAAGGTCAAATGGTTTTGTATACTTAAACTAGAAGAGATTAACCTTCATTGTATATATTGCAACATCATTTTTATTATCACCATAAGATTCACACCACCCCTAAAGTAGGTAATTGTATAGTTCCAATAAAACCCTTATCTGTGAGTTTGACTGTCCCTCTGGTATCTTTCGTCCCTCTTATATTTGTTAGAGGCTAATACTTTATACATATGATTAGTGCTTTATATATTTAGGTAAGCCATATAACATTGTTTGTAAAGAATGTCATATATAAATGATAACTTCTATGTTTATTACAGATAGAGTTGAAAGTTTTAACCTTGCTGGTGTGATTAATGCTGCTGATAATCATAATCAGCCAGTAGCGTGGGCACCACCTCCACCACCGGATCCACCAAATCCTAACTAAGGATGTTTGCATATTTTACAATTAACTTCGATGAATTGATAATATTTTAGTTATCAAGTAGTCAGATTATTCATTATTAGCTTTTTATTTTCTTATTATACTATGGAGTTTTATTTGATTTTTTTCTTAAGGTTTGTGATTTATTTGTTGATTTTGTTTTGGTACCCTATAAATAATGTATATCCTTGTGCAGACATTATTTTGCTTTTCATTTGTGCGTTTAAACAATAACAGTACATGTACAAGTACACTTTTACTGAAAACGTTGTACAAACAAGCGCCACACAGTTTGTTTTGAAGTGAAAACACAATTGTGCAGAAAACGAAACTCTACAAATTGCATGACACGATTATTTATCTAATTTATACTGCAACCTACGTATATTAATATATACACTTTGATTTATATATGATTCTTAATCAAATGGGTTAAATTTTGACCTTTGTAGTGTTTATTGGTGAAAAATTTTGGCATCACTAATCACCTTTCATAGTCAATGTTTTTTCTAGTAGTTAACTAAATGTGTCAATAAAATACTAAAACAAATATTAGTAATACTGAGAGCCAAATGACACGATAAAAAATCATGTATATAGTGGAATTTAAGTTTGATTGTAGTATTATAGTTTAAATAAATGGTCATAAAAATGTTTGTGTTTAGTCATATTACGGTAAAACCTCCTTTTTAAAACAACAATAAAAGATATTAATCGACCTTCATTTATTCGTTTAAATAAAGGAAAAGAAGCTTCTTGTACAGGTAGGACGTGTGTATCAATAAAGATGTTTATCAAAGTATTTCATTTTATTCCGTTTTAGGTAAAAAGAACAGCCGATCCCGGAGTTCTCCACAATCATTATCATTTTTACCCAGACTTAAGAATATACCCACCAAATATTCAAATAAAAAAAGCTTTACGTAAAAACCCTATTCAAGCAGAATAAATCATTATAGTCACATAAGGATGGGATGGGTTCATTGTCAGCTTGTGATTGTATCAGTTAAAAAAAGTCTTCCAATGAGGGTTTTGTATAAAAACAACTTTTTTTATTATTGAGTACATAAAATTTGTATGTTTTGATACAGTCATACTATCATATTACATAAGGGGAATTACATCATTTATTTAAAAAACTTCAGATTAAATTATAACGAAGTAGACTGGCCAATATATGGTTTTGCTTAATATTTGCAACCGTATTACATGCATGTTTCAATATAATACGTTGATTTGATTGGCTCACATCAATCTCGCGTTTCTGAAATTAACCTTCATTTCAAAATGAAAGATAACATACATGATAACACGAGCGTCCACAGTAAAGTGCACAGGTAAATAAAAGAAAATTGATAGAAACCACGTTTTGATGATCATAACAAAAAAATGTAATAATAAGTTTTGTATGTTTCTTTTAGTAAATTTATAGTGTTGTAAAAGCGTTGACCGTGCGCACATCTTTATAATTTATAAAATGTACTTCGGTCAACGATTTTAAATCCCAATAATTTTCAAAAACGAAGCATGCAATTCGTAAATGATTTTCATCACGCACTTTTCTCGATTTATCTTCATTAGGAACGTTCAGACCATAACATTTGAAATACAGTGATGTGAAAATGTAGAAGAAGGGTTCCTTAAAGGACAGCAAAACTTATGTTTGCACACATTTGGCAACTTGCTGACATACATATCTGAAATGGTTTTGGATAATGTTGTGAAAACATAGAATTTTCGTGATTCTGTTGGTTGTACGGTTCCGTGCGCCATTATTTTTTCTTCAAACCGATTGCTTTAGTATGTAAATAATAAGATGAAAATCAAAAGTTGACGTACAGCATAGATTTGACTATTTTTTTTTGAGTTAATTACAGAAGTTTTTCCTATAAAACAGTTTTTGTTCGTAATCATAATTTTTGAATACAAATTATACAATGACAAATCTGCGTATGCCACTATTTTTACTGAAATTTAGCTGGGTTAAAGTTTGTAGATACTTTAATATTTTTATCAACATTATAATATCTGCCTGTTTTATGCTTAAAATATGAGCTGATTTACGATATTTACAAATGTAAGGTTTATATCAATGAAAGTGTAAAGCATGAGTACTATACATACATATTTAACGTTTTCATTTACTTTAAATCTCAAAAACGATATTTCTGAACATGCATACTCATAATTTTTAAATGAATATTTTACCAATCAATGCGTTTGCCGCTTATGTTTAATTCAATAGGCAAATACCATACAAAAAAAAATAAGAATAAAACTGGTCAGACAACTTATTCTTACGGAAGCGTATTTGCGCCACACAATTTTCTTTTTTATACTTCTTCCTATGTTTGCGTTAGAACGCAATCGTTTTCGTTATAACGTAAACTTTTTGCGTTATGACATTTGCGTTATTAAGCAAACCTTTGCGCCTTAAGGTAAACCTTTTCCTTAACGCAAACATAACGCAAACTTTTGCGAAATATCGCAAACATAACGTAAACTTTTGCGAAATAACGCAAACCTTTGCGTATTAACGCAAACGTTCACTTTTTAGCCGAAACATATGAAAGATCATTTTGTAGATTTGACTATAGTTTCAAATTGTATGGAATTGTTTTTGCTCTTTTTTACTTTGTCACTACCCGTAAATCAAAATTATCAAAACCTTGGCCTTTCTATTCAATTTTTCTTAAACCATATCTATTTTCGCATTAAATTTATATAATTTTCTGATACATTTTTTTTTTTAATTTGAGTATAAGTGCGATACAATTATTCCCTTATTCCTATGTATATTCATTATAATGATTTACACTTGTAGTTGTACATGTTGTGTGCATGGTCATTCTCTTAACTAAATCACAAGTTTTACTGGCAGACAGACATGCAAATGCCGGTATTTACAAAACACTGCCTTCAAATTATATGAATATTTATATAATAGTTTTTTATTATTAAACATGTTAAATATTCAAATGTTAAGAAATCATTAAAATGAAAATGTTTGCGATGTACTGTGGATTTATTTATTTTCGTGGGTATCAATTTTCGTGGATAGAGAAAAAAAGACGTTTCGTGGTATACGTAAATTCGTGGATTGCTGATTACAAAAAAAATATTCAGATACGTAATTCGTGGATTTCTTTTTGATTTAGGAGATCATATAACCTCCTTGGTTTGGTCAATAATAAAACAAACAAAAAAGAAGGAATTCATTGAAAAAGTTTTGAATTGTCAAAATCCTCGCTTGGTCATTCTAGGTTAAAATGTTCATTGAAAACTTCTATTACAATAATGGACAGAGACAAATAATTATTTGTTTGTTTTACAATTTATAAATTCTTGTTGGAATTTTATAAGGCATTCAAAGCTCTATGATTGAAAGCTCATATCCCTAATCACGATATAATAAACAGTCAAAGAAGTAAAAGGTGTGAAAATAAATGTTCATGTCATAAACAATATTACCTACGGGCAATATCCCCGTACTTAATCCTATTGATTTTTAATCACCAGTAAACCAAACTATGACACGGTAATTAACAACTTGCAGTTATTTTCCATGAACAGTTTTAATCAATTTTGAAAAGTAAATTATCACTGATATTCGATATATTGATTATTGATTTAATTAAAATACTTGTATCATCTTTCAGTAAAAAGACGTGTTATGTTACAATGTTTATCGCTAGTCAACACTATACTAGAACATAACCGGAAATAAACATCCGACTCCATACACACTTCTCGGGATTATTGTTCGTTGAATTCTTAAATTCGTGCTTCGCTGTGACCCACGAAACCGACGAAAATTGGTATACCACGAATAAAAATGAATCCACAGTAACGCAAAGGTTTGTGTTGTAACGCAAAAGGTTTGCTTTATAAGGCAAAGATGTGCGTATGACATAGAAAGAAATATGAAAAAAATTGCATGGCGCTAATACGCTTCCGTTAATTTTCTCTATTTATATGTTGGTTATCAATAAGATATTTCAAGTTCGGGTAAGCAGACTATAATCATTTACATATTAGGAAGTAATTTCACTTGGGAAATATATTTATAACCGTAATAACTTTCAATGGGAATTTTCAAAATAATTCATTTAACACAACGATTCAATGTACAATGATTAAATAGCGAGGATAAAGACAACATACTCTTTCCAACATTTAAGGTAAATAGGTAAAAGTCCTGATATATCATATGCGTGTATTTAATTTTTTTTATACCATGATTATTGCCAAAGGTAAACAGCAAAATAGCTTGATCTACTTTTCAAAACTGGCCCTAATGAATAAATTTGACACATGCATGCATATTTCCTTCTATCTCATAATCCATAGTTACACGATGTTTTATTGTTTCACACACAAAACGCAATAAAATATCATGAATATACAGGTTCTAAATTGCGTGTATTCACCGATTTTTATCAGCTAGCTCAATTCTGATGATTTAAAATATAGTTAGAGCAATCTATGTTCATTTTTTTTCTTTGTTTTATTTGCACTTGAAATAATAAGGTCGAATGAAATTGCAAAGTAAATGTAAACACAATGAACCAGAAGTAGTCTTATGTTTGAATATTTTCAAATACGATTGTTGTTATCAATTTCGTAAGGAAAAAAAAAAAAAAACCCACAAAGAAATATTATTTAAGTTAACGAAGAAGACAATATATTGTCAAACGACGCAATATATATTAGATAGAAAAGCATACTTCTAGATACGAATATTTTATTGAAGTATGCCATAACAGTATTGAGTGAATAAAACTGTACAAAATAAAACACTAACGCTGTCGACGCACCAACCTTGCTTCTTTTTGCAGTTTAAGCTTATGCGATTTTCTCAATTTTGTTTTGTTTTACAGAAATTTTTGTCTTCTTAATTTATTCATGAAACTTGCGCAACGGAACACTTATTTACTTTTTAGTCTACAAAAGTATGTGCATGAATGTATATTTTTTTTTCTAGACTTCATCCACGTGGACCAAATATGGATAACTTGGGTAAGCCTAGCATAATATTATACAGAGGTCTATGTTCAACAGTTGCAATGTTTATCGTTATCAATGTTACAAAATTCAAACTCTGTGTACAGGAAATAATGTGAATTTTAATTTGAAGGTATTTCTTAAACTAAAACCTAAATCAGAATTTCAATACGGTTGTATTTATGTTGAAATAACAAAAAAAGATATTTAAGTTATATTTTTCAAGCTTATATGGAGTGGTCGCCATTATCGCATTTTGCGTAAAAAATGATTATTTGCAAAATCTAATGTGAAAGAAATTATACATCTTCTACGTCCTCCATCTTGTTGTTTTGATCTTAACTGATTATTCTTTATCACTCAACACTCGTATTTTTAACTTTGAACTCGACAAACGTTTCTATTTTGACAGAAAATCAATAGGCAGTTGATTATAAATAGGTATACAATTATTTTTTATAGCTATCGACAATAAACTAATCAATAAAAGATATTTATTATACATGTTATATGGTTTATTTAATTATTTGGTCAAATTCAATTTGGTTAAATAAGTTTTACGGATTAAGATAATTGTTTTGAAGTGTGGACTCCAAATTTATATGCAATCCTATTGTAAACACATTGCCAGAAAAGAAATCCATTTGTTGCTAATAAACAAATATAATTATTGCCACTCTGATATCTACATGAAAGGGTCAGTGACAAAGTTTTATTGCTTTTGTAATGTAATTTTACTGCTTCCATAAATGTAATTAAAAACAATTGTTCGAATTTAGTGTTCATTAACATAAAAGTTAGTTATGAAATAGAGATGTGGTATTATACTGCACTGGGACTTAATATCAAAAGTTATATTAAACCCAAGATTTACATGACACCGCAACGCTGTATATTTGTTTTGTCGTAAAAATGAAAACATGTGCCAAAAAAAATAAATGAAAGTGGCGAAACAAATACTGTTTGGTTAATGTAATGGATAACAAGAATATTGAACTAGCTACCCATATTTTTGTTATTCCGTTCAAGCAGACGTGATCAGGAGCGCTTCAACTGAATTTGTTTATGCCCATTGATTGGTGCACTTTAACGAATACCGGATCTTTAATTAAAAGTTTCTTTATAATTTCTAAATTTATCGACGACCAAATTAACAAAGGGTTGTTATATATCATTTCTGTGCCAAAGCACTAATTACTGTGCTGATCTTTAGTATAAACCTAAAGCCAGAAAATGAATGCTTTTCTGGCTGTACATTCACCAGAAAAGGAAACCACTACAATTGAGAGTCAAAAGTGTTTAAATACCGTACATGTAACACTTGAAAAAGTTTATGATCAAAGCGGTCATTTACTGAATAGACAATGTCTACTGAAGTCAACTTTGACTAAGGAAGTTGGAATGTTAGTTTCTTAATTGTTTTTATAAGGAATTTAATGAAACCTGATGTAAATTATCTCAGTGCCGACGAAATAACTACTGCGCTTCTTATACCCTCGAGGATTACAAATTCATCAGCAGCGGTAATAAGAATGTGAAAACAAAAACAAGAGAAGCAAAGAATCAAATTTATTCGTTCAGTGTATGTTTACTTGTTTTTGTTAATATGTCTTTTGATCGAGTTAAGCCATTTCAATTGATATTATATAGTGTGTCGTTCTATGTTGTGATGTTACACTGTTACGTCAGGTTAGGGTGAAGGTTAACGTTGGCGCCTGTTAAAACGTTTTAACCCGCAGCATTTGTTTGCACCTGTCCTAAGTCAGGAACCTGTTGTTCAGTGGTTGTCGTTTGTTGATGTGGTTTATACGTGTTTCTCGTTTTTTATATAGATTAGACCGTTGGTTTTCCTGTTCGAATGGTTTAACTCTAGTCATATTTTGGGGCCCTTTATAGCTTGCTGTTTGGTGTGAGTCAAGGTTTCGTGTTGAAGGGCGTGCTCTGACCTATAATGGTTTAATTTTACATATTGTGACTTGGATGGAGAGTTGTCTCATTGGCACTCATACCACATCTTCTTATATCTATTTACACTTAAATACACGGAGAGGTATAAAGGTAACTACAACGGAAAAGTTTTATCCACATTATGTCAACTTTGTCTGAAGGAGTTAGGACCTTGGTATCATTAGACATTATTTACACAGTTTTAGCGACTAACTGTCCACTTGCACCAGTACCGAACCAGTGATAGAAAATGAAATTAAAAACGCTTAGTAGATATGTGAATTCGCTATTCTTTATTAAAATGTATTTATGTACAGTTGTTTTTAAACCATTTTAACTTCTACGTTATGTTTTTTATGACGGGTGATAACTCAATAGCAGGAGACACTTACCCGTTTGACACATCTGGTCACACTCCATTTGGAGTTCATGATTTCCTCAGTTTCTGTATTTATTATATCTAGATTATAAAATAAATGTATTCTAAGTCACCATAAGGGCATTTCGAGGTTTACTTTTCATTAATTGTACTGGAAACTTTCAACTTATATTAAAGAAAGCTATACAGTGCACTGATTTTTTAACTGATTCATCAACAGAAACCCCCCAAACTGGTGGGTAAAACCAAACAATATAGTTAATAAACCGAAGCCTAAAGTGTAAAGAAAACGCAAATCTAACACTACTAAACAGGGTGATTAAAGATGCTTACGAATTGTTATAAAATGCGAAAAAAAACCCATAATGTTAATAATGTTTGAAGACTGAGATATGACATGGTCATGAGAAGCCATCATCAAATACATGTTTTGTAGTATTACAATATTATGTGTACATTGCTTTGACGAAATGACGTTCTAAGACACAAAAAGTTAAAATGATTATATATTATAATAATATTTTTTTAACATTATATACTTGTTTCATAGATGAAAAATATGCAGAACCATTTAAATAAAACCGAGTTTCTCATGCATCTCTGGTAAAAGAACCCATCTCAATTTATTAAAATGTTTTGCCATGGAAAGGAAAAATGAAGCGTCATCTCAACAGTACGTTGAAATGAAATAAAACGAGCTATGAAGAGATCAACATACAGTCATAACTTAGACATATTGTCAATATTTATTTTGCGTAAAGAATTATGATGAAAACAAATATGAATAGATACATACGGTAATGTTGAAAAAATGTACATAATATACAGTTTGAGAAATTGAAATCATGTATAACAACCTAAACAAATGGAACAAAACAATGAATGGGGAATAATAAAAAAAAAACAACCATAAAACATAACAAAGAAAAACCAAGTACGACTCATGTGTTTGTTGGGGAAGGACTACTACATAACAAAAAAAAAAAACAATGTCCACTCAATTTTTATATATTTTGTTCTATTTTGTCAGCCTCAATGAATCAGGAATCATACTTTTAGAAAACATTTTTCATATAAGCAATTACCGTTATTGCGGTAATCGATATTGAGTTAATTTCAGATAAACATATTGTTTAAAAGATATTTCAATATGTGTTGTAACCTATTTGATGTTTTTCACGTTAGTATGATCATAACGATAAAAAACATATGAATTAAATATTTTGTTATCTACGTTATTTATGTCAGAATAACCGTCAACACCGTCTTTACACAAGATAATACCTCTTAATATAATAATAAGGAGATGTGGTATGTTTACCAATGACACAACTATCCAACATAGTTCAAATGAAGTTGATGTAAGCAATTATTGGCAACCGTACGGCCTTCAACAATGAGAAACACCCATAACGTATAGTCGACTATAAAATGTCCAAACATAAAAAAATATGAAACAATTCAATTGAGAAAATTCTCCCACTCCCTTACCTGTGACAGTGGTGTAACGACACAATATAACAAAAAAAACCCTATAAAAATCAGTTTAAAAGGGCTGATCCCATCAGATGTAAAACAAAGCAGCAACAATATTTAACAAAAATACAGATCGGACGTGACAGGAAATTGTACATCCCTTACAACAAAAAAGACACGAAGTACAGATCTGAGAGTACTTGCAGTTATTTACAGCTAGTTCAATGCCTATCACCAATGACAATTAAAACAAACAGTCATCTACTATTATCTAAGAAACATACGACCTTTGCAATGCTAAAATATAGGTACATTTTGTATCGATAGATGGTAAAACCGTGATTGTGTATTTGTGTATAACAATAATATGTGGTCTAGTTTTAATTTAAGCTAAACAAATTAACATTTATACAAATCAGAACAATATTCAAAGATCAAATTACAGTGTTGAATTGATAACTTTTAAAGTTAACCCGCACTGTTTTTAAATTATCAAGCTGGGTATACAACATCAACATAGAAATTACGATTTGTTATTCCGTTTGAAATAAGTTTTCTACAGGTACAACCAAACTTCCAAACCAAATGTTTGTATCAGTGGAAGAATTTAGTAAAGGTTTTAAGTAATTTGTAATCCTTGACTTAACAATTTACCAGTAATACATGGTTAACGTTCATTGAAATAAAAAAAAAAAACAAACAGCTGTATTTACAAAGTGCAACCTAAAGTTTGAAAAAGTTTAATTGCAAATTGACATAAATAATAGATAAGTTTATATGGAATGTACGGAATGAATTTAGTAATAAGTGATACTTTCATTCACAGGTTTAACAACTAATGCCCGTAAAAAAATCCAGAAAATCACAGCTCGTTTAGGTAAGATGCTTACAAATCCTTTCTTATTTTAAAGATATACCTGTAATTTGAATATGGAATACGTAT
The DNA here is from genome assembly GCF_021869535.1 of Mytilus californianus. NCBI lineage: Eukaryota > Metazoa > Mollusca > Bivalvia > Mytilida > Mytilidae > Mytilus > Mytilus californianus. The sequence continues at coordinate 42,460,735 of NW_026262712.1, forward strand.
TCTTCAGACGAAAAGCAACCAATTTAACAATGACATAATTCTAAAGAGGTCAATATATAATCTTTCATGAGCACAAGGTATTTATATATATATCATATGTCATTGTGTTTATGTCTCCCGCTTGTACATTCAATTTAAACTTTTGGTGTCAGAACGCTTTCGTTTAGAAATCAGCAATATCACTTGTTTTGTAAAAAGCAATACTACATAAATCATTTTGAAGCAGATATTTAGGTCTTTTTAACAAAATGATAACGTCTTTCATTTGAACTAGATTATAACCAATATGAAGTCAACATTTGTTTGTTGGATTATATTGCATTTAAAGGAATAGGGATGTGTTAAATTAACTAATAGTTTTATCAACTTCAATTAAATCTGGATTATAAGTTAGCGTTATTCTAAGTGACGATATGCTTATTTCGAGGTTTACTATTCATTTTTTGTACTCGAAACGTTTAACTAACAATATACTATAATATCTTTTCATATTCGTATTAAAGATATTGAAATAAAAGACTACAAAGTGCACTATCTTTTTTAATTGATTAATAAATAGACATACCAAAACACTGAATAGGGGAAAACCCAAATCGAAAACGTTTCCAAAAAGAAAAAGAAGAAGAAAAAAAAAAAAAGAAAACGCAAAGCATAAACTACTAAACAGTTGTATATTGACATGATTCGGCATTATAAAAAAGAAAACAAAGCACATTAAAAAGTAGGTTATGTTGCTGATGGTTGTACAACGGGATAACACATGGTCCATGATGTACGTGTCTTATAGTATTTAAATGTACAGATATCGAAAACGAAATTTCTTTCCTTAGACACATACAGTTTATATCACATTAGAATAATGTTTTTCTAATTTTGTCTTTTTCATAGACGCTAAATCAAGGAAACATAACCCTGCAGGCAGCTCTGGTAAGAGAAATCATCTTAATTTTCTTATATATCTTGTTATGTTTGCCATTTAAAGAAAATTAGACGTCATCCCAAAAATATACGGTAAAAACGAACTAAGAAGAGGTCAACATACATTCATAACTTAGAAGTATAATAAATATTTATCTGACGTACTTCAAGTTCCTGAAATTTAATTGTAATTAACATCAAAGGTGATATTGAAAACTCTAAGCTGCTGCCCATTAATAAAGTCATTGCTTTAAAAAAAATGATAAACGAAAAGTTGGTGGTTGATGAATCTGAAAGAGAATCAGGCAAGCAAGCATGTTTACATGAAGCCTAATAACATATTTTTCGATGCTCACAATATTATTTTCCTAGAAAAATGCGTCTAAAATCTCTTACAAGGCAATATCATGATAGAATATTAAGTTATGCCTGTTGGCAATTTTAAGCAAGCTGCTATTTCTAGTTCCCTGAAAAATGCGACAACAATATCATATTTATCAGTTATGTGTTGCAATGTACGAATGTTTTCAGACAACGAGGCTCGATGACTCCAAAACTGCATTAAACAGTTAATTTTATGCGACTGTCATACAAGTGAGAGGTTTAGCTAGCTATAAAACCAAGTTTGATCCACCGTTTTCTACATAAGGTAATGCCTGTACTAAGTCAGGGATATGACAGTTGTTATTCATTCGTTTGATGTGTTTAAGCTTTTGATTTTGCCATTTGATTGGGGACTTTCCGTTTTGAATTTTCCTCGGAGTTCGGTATTTTTGTTATTTTACTTTTTAATCATGTTTATATGCAAACAGATAACAAAATTCATATAAATAAGAGACCGTATTTAACGTTTTGGTTTAATCAAATTAAATTAACTTTTTTGAATTTATTTAAAGTTCTTCAATTCATACATCTAATGCAAAACTAGGAATAAATCGTCATGTTTTGAAATATTCTCCTTAATCGAACGATAAGAAAAAGAGCTAAACGATACACAAATTAAAGACGATCTGTTTGATTATGATGTCAGACCAACAATCAACATCATCATTACATACGGTAATACTACTTTATTCATTTTATGCACCAACATCCAATTGCTAAAAAAGTCGTACAAACACAGATTTAAAGCAACGAACTACTCGTTTGTAGAACAAAAACGCCCCCTCCTGTATGCTAAATTTTGTTTTTTCGATGTAATTTCAGAGTTAAAAAAGGCCATTATGTTTATAGAATGAACAGAGTGTATTTAGTAATATTTTATACTTGTATACACAGGTTTGAAAAATGAATCCCATAAAAGAAAACGGAAGGTAACAACTCAATTAGGTAAAAGTCTGATACCTATTTATATATATTTGTTGAGTTTGGAGGATTTATATTTCTACAGACAGTCGGTATTCCAATAGGTACTAATTGTGCACCCCTACTGGCCGATTTGTTTTTGTACTCGTATGAAGCAGAATTCATTCATAACCTTCTAAAAGATAAAAAGAAAAAACCACCTTGCGAAATTCTTTAATTTTACTTTCCGATATATTGATAATGTCCTTTCATTGAATTACCCATATTTCAGCCAAAACTTACAATTATATATCCCAGTGAACTTGAAATTAAGGATACTACTGATACTACAAGGACTGCTTCATACCTTGATCTTTTCCTCAATATTGACACAGATGGACGACTTCACACGAAAATCTATGATAAACGGGACGATTTCAACTTCCCAATTATCAATTTCCCATTTCTCAGCAGTAACATACCCTCTGTCCCTTCGTATGGTGTTTACATATCTCAGTTGATACGTTATGCTCGTGCATGTTCACTCTATACGGACTTCATATAAAGGAGTGTGCTCCTAACGCAGAAACTGCTCCAACAAAGTTATGAGGAGGACAGATTAAAAATGACACTCCGTAAATTTTACGGACACCAGCACGAATTGGTCGATCCATACGATGTGTCTTTGTCCAAACTAATTAAAGGACATTTTTACCACGTGTTAGATTGTGGTTTGACATTACGTCGTCTGATCTTTTAATTACCGAACGTGACTTATTCCCGATTGTGACTGTTTTGCTGAGTGTGAATTGGCATTGCTATAAGACGTGTCACGGTACTTTTCTATCCAAAATTCATGTATTTAGTTTTGATGTTATATTTGTTATTCTCATCGGATTTTGTAAAATGTCTTATCGTTGGTAGTTGTAAATCTTATTTTTTACTGTTGTATTCGTGCGTTATGGTAAAGATAATTAATCACCCAGTTCATTAATTAGATTTTAGTTTGTGTCAACTAAATTTATACGATATATTTGGTTTACAGTTTGATTTAGAAGAAACACCGACATAGCTAGATAATACGATTAATTATCTAATTACTACCATATTTATATTAATTAGTATTGTAATTTTCATTGTTATTAATAAATGTTATATGAGTATTATAAACCAAATCTTGAATTCTATCCTAATTCTATCCTATTTTGGGGAAATTTCAGAAATTCAAATGTGACGTCATTTATGTTGTTTTATGTATCCATTGTCACCACTTCGGTGTTAACATGGTTAACATGTATATCTGTTATATAGTCATTTTTGTAAATTTACTGTTTGCATAAGTATGAATTATTCTAAATACTAAGGATTTTTTTATCCCAGACATATAACCTTAGCCGTATTTGGCACATCTTTTTGGAACTTTTGGTCCTCAATGCTCTTCAACTTTGTACTTGTTTTGGCTTTCGTACTCTTTTGATCTGAGCGTCACTGGTTGGTCTTTTGTAGACGAAACGCGCGTCTTGCGTATTAAATTTTTGTTAGCTATTATTCGTATGTTTCTTTGTCCTATATGTTCTCCCATTTATTTGTATTGTAGTCCTGTCATATAATGTTGTCATTTTAATGTTATATTTAACATTGCCATAAAAGTGGGAGGTTTGGTTAGCCACAAAACCAGGTTCAACCCACCATTTTTTTCTTAAAATGTCCTGTACCAAGTCAGGAAAATGGCCATTGTTATATTATAGTTCGTTTCTGTGTATGTTACATTTTAATGTTGTGTTTCTTTTGTGTCGAAGTTCTCCTCTTATGTTTGATGTGTTTCTCTCAGTTTTAGTTTGTAACCCGGATTTATTTTTTTCTCAATCGATTTATGAATTTCGAACAGCGGTATACTACTGTTGCCTTTATCTGATACAATCTTACTGTTTTTTAGTGGTTTGGTCAATTTAATTCGAAATACGTCTTCTATAAACAAAAAGCAAACTATCAAACAATCCTCATTTTCATTCTTAATTTCAATATCATAATTCATTTTTATGAGGTACAAGGTCCTTTCATAATTATGTGTACATTTAACTTAAACTGTTGATGTTAGAACATTTTTGATTTGAAATCGTCTCTTGAATATTACTTTTTGACACATAGCAATAATCATCAATAATTTTAATACATTTTTTTTTATTTGAGTAATTTAAAAATCAAAAATACCAATATAGGTAATCACAAACAAAAATTGTTTAAGTAACGACCTTGACTGCTTACTAACAATATGAAACTGTTATCATTTTACATAGACTAGATTATTTCCAACAGAATCCAAATTTATTTGAAATAATAGTAGATACGACTGTATAAAAAGTACAGTGGATCATATTGCATTTTAAGGAATAGAGTTTTGAAAATTAAGCTTATACATATGTTATAGTTTTACCGACTTGAATAACAGCTCGATTATAAACCAACGTTATTTTAAGTCCCCAGTTGCGCATGTTGATGCTTACTATTCTTTTGTTTTACTCGAAATTTTTAACTAACACGAGACTTTATCTTTACAAATTCAGATTAAAAATAGACTATGAAGTACATATATTTCGTAATATTTTATATTTGTATATACAGGTTTAAAAAACGAGGCCAGTAAAAGAAAACGAAAGGCCTCAGCTCAGTTATGTAAGAGTCTGATACAATCTTTCTCTTTTTAGTGTTCTTGGTGAATTTAATTTTGAAATACGTCTTCTATGAACAAAAAGAAAAACTATCAAACAATCCTCATTTCCATTCTCATTTTCAATATCATAATTCATTTTTTATGAGGTACAAGGTCCTTTCATATGTGTACATTTAACTTAAACTGTTGATGTTAGAACATTTTTGATTTGAAATCTTCTCTTGAATATTACAGTTTGACAAATAGCAATACATCATCAATAATTTTAATACTAGTACATGTTTTTTTATCTAAGTAATTTAAAAATCAAAACTACCAATATAGGTAATCACAAAAAAAAAAGTTTAAATAACGACCTTGACTGCTTACTAACAATATGGTACTGTTATCATTTTAATTTTCTTTTGTTTTAATCGAAATTTTTAACTAACACAAGAATATATCTTTACAAATTCAGATTAAAAATAGACTATGCAGTGCATATATTTCGTAATATTTTATATTTGTATATACAGGTTTAAAAAATGAGGTCAGTAAAAGAAAACAAAATGCCTCAGCTCAGTTAGGTCTGATACAATCTTTCTCTTTTTAGTGTTCTTGGTGAATTTAATTTTGAAATACGTCTTCTATGAACAAAAAGTAATCTATCAAACAATATTATAATTTATACGGATATTTATAATGAGGTGTAGGGTCCTTTCATATGTCATAACTCATGTCTTCCATTTATACATTCTATTTAACATTTTGATGTTAGAATATTTTCGATTTGAAATCTTCTCTTGAATATTCATATTTAAGATATTGCAATACTGCATTCATAATTTTAATATATAAATAGATATAGGAAGATGTGGTATGAGTGCCAATGAGACAACTCTCCATCCAAGTTACAATTTATAAAAGTAAACCATTATAGGTCAAGGTACGGCCTTCAACACGGAGCATTGGCTCACACCAAAAAGCAAGCTATAAAGGGCCCAAAAAATTACTAGTGTAAAACCATTCAAACGGAAAAACCAACGGTCTAATCTATATAAAAACGAGAAACGAGAAACACGTATGAACTACATAAACAGTAGACAACTACTGTAATCAGATTCCTGACTTAGGACAGGTGCAAACATTTGCAGCGGGATTAAACGTTTTAATGGTACCAAACCTTCTCCCTTTTCTGAAACAATAGTATAACATCACAACATAGAAAAACACACTATAAAATATCAATTGGAAGGCTTAACTCATTCAAAAAACGTAAATTTTAACACAATGAACGAATAAATTTGACCTGTGACACCTGAGTGCAAATACACAGTTAATAAAAAATTACAAGGGATAAATAATTAAGGTCAAAAGTAAATAAACAGGTTTAAACAAAGTTAAAGTCTGATATCACTGTGAAATTTCAAACAATTTTTAGAAAATCATCACTTTTGAAGAAACCTGCGTCATATTATACACAGGAAAATGAATAAATAATTTTGTTGTTAAGTATACTTCTTCTTCTGTGTGTATAAAATCTTCCGTTTAGGAATACCAAGAAATTTCTTCTATGGGGTGAATATCAACAATAAAAATATACAATTAGTGTTAGATAAAACTTCCTGTACAGTTCCAAGAACAGCATCTAAGGAAAAATGAAATAATTTTGATGTTCATAGTACAAAGAAGTGAAAATTTGTAGTAAATGAAATAATAAATAATCAAAGCTGGTATATAGACAAGATCCATGTTAACATTAAATAACAAAAAAGCATTACAAATAGTATCAACAGGTCAAATTAAAAAGAAAATACGATTTGAGAGTACTCGCAGTTACTGACAGCTAGTTAAAAGCCAAAACAATTAATAATAAAAAATCATGCATCAGAGACTAAAATCAAATGTTTGTTGTTACAAGTCAAGGGCTCTACCTAAACAAGTAACTTTCAAATTTACCTGATAGATACAAGTTGATGTGAAATCTTAAATTTGAAATCTTAATTATATATGAGTACCTTTTGTAAATATTTTTTACATAGGTGTCCATTCATACACATTTCATTAGCTTAGGGATGTACTTGGGTGAAGTTTAGGAATTTGTGTCAGATTTGCGGACTCCTTGGTTGTTTTCCTTCAACACAAAATATTGTGCCCCGTAACACCTATGTTTCTTTTCATAAAAGACTTTAATAGCTATTCAAAGGTCATTTACCAAATTTTAAGCAGATTCTTGATTTCTTTTCTTTCAATTTGAGACCCAAATAATACAAAATTTGAATGCAAATATAAGGTAAAAGTCCGAGTCAGCCTTTTCTCACCATTTTATGAAAATCAAATATCTTGAAAAGGTGTTCCATAAGCTTAATTTGTTCCTTAACTAGTGTTCTTCTAACTTATTGTATCAATTTAAAATGTTTGTTTTTATTTATTTCACCTAAGTACATCCTTAAGCAAATTTTTACAGAAATCTGGTAATTTTTCAAATAGAAAGATGAAAAAAAAAAATATTCTCCTGAAACACCAATAACCAGTCTGAAGCACTTACATTTCATTTTAACGTTTCTTGGACTATTTTAATATAATTTCCATGAAAATTGTGAAGGTAGACAGGTAAACATAGATAAATTTTAATTGAGACCTGAAGTTATCTATAATATGAACCCAAAACAATTACTGATGACCCTTATATAAATGCGGTTACTAATGATTTCAAAGATGTATAAAATAACGGAAAGAAGCAAAATTTTTGACATTATTTTTTAGTTAACCTTTTGTCTGTAAATATTCCACTCATACTGGGTAGGTCCTTAATATTATATAATGAATTAATGTGAAAATTAATAGAATCTTTATAGACTAAGCCATCTTTTGAAATTTAAAATGACTCATTTGATTAATTTAAAAATCAAAAGTACCAATATAGGTAATAAAAAAAAATTTGTTTAAGTAACGACCATGACTGCTTATTAACAATATGATACTGTTAACATTTTACATGGACTATATTATTTCCATCAGAATCCAATTTATTAGTAATAATAGTAGATACACCTGTAAAAAAGTACATTGGATCATATTGTACTTTAACATGTTTAAAGAATAGAGTTTTGAAAATTAAGTTTATAGTTTTACAACAAAACGTTTTACCAACTGGAATTACATCTGGATTATAAACCAACGTTATTTCAAGTTCCCATATGTGCATTTTGATGCTTACTATCCTTTTGTTTTACTCGAGACTTTTAACTAACACAAACTATGTCTTTACGAATTCAGATTTTAAAAAGACTGTAAAGTGCATATATTTAGTAATACTTCATACTTTTATACACAAGTTTAAAAAATGAGCCCAGTAAAAGAAAATGGAAGGCAACAACTCAATTAGGTAAGAGTTTGATACAATCTTACTGAGTTTTAGGGGTTTGGTCAATTCAATTGGAAATACATCTTCTATGAACAAACTGCAATCTATCAACATGAAAATTCAGAAGAGGTCAACGGCTATTGTTTACATAGGTGTCAATTCAAACAGATATTACTAGCTTAAACAAATTGTTTTTAGAAATCTAGTAGTTTTTTAAAGAAAAAAAAAATATTCTTTTGAAACACCAGTTTCCTTTCTGACGCACTTATATTTCATATCAACGCTTATGGGTCAAAGATTGGTCTCTTGGGACCATTGATATATCATTTTCCTTGAAAATTGTGAAGGCCGACAGTTATAAATCGATGGAAACTTTTGATTTTATTTATACCTGTAATTATTTATAGTTATAACCCAAAAAGTTACATTTGTTCCTTTTATAATTGTCACTACTAATTATTTCAAAGATGTAAAAAATAACTAATAGAAGTATTATTTTGAAATTATTTTTTAGGAAACCTTTTATCTGTATATATGTCTCTCGAACTTGATTTATTCTTAATATTATGTAATAAAATAAAGTCAACATTAACATGTTTAAGTAATGCCCCTGACTGCTTACTAACAATATGATACTGGTGGCTTTGGCATGTTTGGTAAAAGTACCCTTCTAAGTTTTCATAAATACACTGTAATAAAACATACTATGAACATGTCAACATACATTTGTAACTTAGAAACATATTGAATATTTATCTGACGTACTTCATGTTTCTGAAATTTAATTGCAATGAAGATATATGGTAATGTTTAATTCAAACAAGCAAAAACTATTGCGCCACTGCTTATTAATGATGCCAATGCTTTTAGAAGCCGGTAAATGAGAAGTTCATGAGTGATGAATTTGAAAACGAATCAGGTAGTACAGAATATTCGCATGAAGCCTGATAACATAATGTACGATGGGATCAATAGTTATTCCCTCGACAAATGCCACTAATATTGCTGCTATTTGTAGTTCCCTAGAAGAATGCGACAAATCATCATGTCATACCAACCACATGTGAAAAAAATATTGGACATTGAAAAAAAAAAATTCCTTAAAAAAGGGACCTGCAAACACAGTCTTACAGTTACGTAAAAACGATCTATGCATGTTTATTAAACATGTTAGACAATGAAAGATGTCTTTGACGAATTGAATCAAAGAAAACAAATTCATTGACTATTGCATTGTTAGAGTCACGTTTGCTCAAGCAAGCTTTATTGCAACGACGACATTATAAGTTCTATATCAAATCAACGGAATGTATATAAGGTATCATATACTTTTTAACAGGTTCAAAAAATAAGAACAAACCAAGAAAACAGAAACCCCATGCTTCTAAAGGTATGTTTCTGACTTATTTTTTTTTGTTCTTAACATATTTGTTTTTAATTAAAAAAAAGCAGTGAGAGTCCGGAAGACGACAAAAAAACACAGTCTTACAGTTACGTAGAAAGATCTATGCATGTTTATTAAACATGTTAGACAATGAAAGATGTCTTTGACGAATTGAATCAAAGAAAACATATTCATTGACTATTGCATTGTTAGAGTCACGTTTGCTCAAGCAAGCTTTATTGCAACGACGACATTATAAGTTCTATATCAAATCAACAGAATGTATGTAAGGTATCATATACTTTTTTCACAGGTTCAAAAAATAAGAACAAAACAAGGAAACAGAAGCCCCATGCTTCGAAAGGTATGTTTCTGACTTATTTTTTTTGTTCTTAACATATTTGTTTTTATTTAAAAAAGTGCAGTGAGAATCCGGAATACGACAAAAAAAAAACCCCTTAATTACATGATACCAAAATTGTGATCAATAGATATTCTTTAATAAGACAAACGGTCCATGCCCTATGTAATGTTTCGTGTGTCTACTATTTTCAATTGAATTTCTGGTATCTTGCTGAGTTATTAATGTAAACTTCAACAATTGGTCCGATGTCAAATATTCATTTTGATATTCTAAAAAAAACAAAGAACATTACTCAATTAATTATTTTGATTCATAAGTTATTTTCTTATTCATACTATGGTGATGTCTACCACCTGAAGTAAACATTTACTATCATTACGAATATAAACTCAACGTATTTTCATTAACAGGTGTGCCATTTACGCTCACTGCAATGCTAATTATTGCGTCAAATGGAATGAGTGTATTTCATTGGCCACCTTAGGTATTGGAAATTTTAAAACATCAATGTTGAACAAAGTAAAAATAATAAACAAAAACAAACAAACGAACAGAATAAACAAAACTAGTACCATTAAACCGGGTAGAAATGACACACCTGAATTGCGAGGAAAATATACAGTTTTATGATTATAACATCCCCATTTATGATATTTTTACCTATTATGTCTGTTTCATGTGTTTGTTTTGTTCACACATCGTTGTCAATATAATGGAATTTCATGTGAGTGTCATGCAAGTGAGAGGTTTAGCTAGCTATAAAACTGGTAAAATCCACCACTTTCTATATAAGAGCTTTTGAATTTGCCATTTGCTCCTGGACTTTCCGTTTAGAATTTTACTCGGAGTTCGGTATTTGTGTCATTTAACTTTTTTGCAGTTTCATTTTTGCTGCTTTAACGGAGGATTTGAAACGCAATAATATATCTATTGCGTATATCTTATAGAAACATGTGTATAAAATACGTTGTGATGATAGAACACTATAATAAAGTTATGGTCCTAGATGTCAGTAAACATTTTATTTTGAAAATGTCATTATAACTATAACAAAACGATGTTCCATCACACCAACAAGTTTTTTGAATGAAAAGATTGTTTTTATAAACATTAGATAGTTTTCACGGAAGCAAAGATTGAAGAGCTACAAACGAGTCGCCTCCTGAAAAATCAATCCGCTTAGGTTTTATGTGTTTCCCTCAGTTTTAGTTTGTAACCCGGATTTGTTTTTTTCTCAATCCGTTTATGAATTTCGAACAGCGGTATACTACTGTTGCTTTATTTATGTTTCTAAATTATTTTTTGTTCGTTTGTTTTTGTTTTGCCGCAATATAACACCGAAGCAAACAAATAATACAAAAGTAAATAAGACATTCGTAAATTAAATCCATTAAACAAAATGGTTAGCTAATTATTGTAACATATGTAAACAGATGAATTTCCACGTTATGTTAGCAACGTATTGGTGACATAATATTCAATCTTTCTTTTAACATATTTGAAGTTTGGTTATTTGTGCATGCAAACAGTATTCTTAGTACATATATTACTATTAATTTTATTTCAATTTCTACACAAAAGTACAAACAAAAAATCAAAAAAACTAACAAAAGATTTTTGCATATCATGATATCATGTGGCACACGTCTCTCAAAGACCATTTTATGGACACTGGAAGTGTTTTCGAATTTTCAAATTCCTTTCTTGATATCATGATAAGACACATATAATACTAGATAAAATATGTTAATACTGAATTTATTTTCCTCATAAACAATATGTTGACATTTCGACCAAGACGGAAACAAAAATATCAACAGTTAAATGTCCACTAACATTTTATATGTTATTTAATACCATTTTCCACCGTAAAACACTACAATTAAATAAGACACCGCTGTAAATCACGATAGCTTGCATCAATTGGCATTTATAAGTACATAGTTATTGTCTCGCAGTATACGAGATATAAGGATTGGTATCCGGCGGCGGCGGCGGCGTTTTCTATTTGCATAAAACTTTATATTTCAGAAGGCAGAAGACTTGTATTCTTCATACCTTGTATGCAGATACCTTATGTTTCCGTTTATCATATCTCCATGGTCCTTGTATCATTTTCATGAACCAACACTACGCTTGATCTATAGCAATAATAATAATAAAAAAAAATCACGAAGGTCCTATCATATTGAAATTCTTAAAATGACTTCATAAATAGTCTTTAAAAAAGAAATCCTTGAGCGCCGCCAAAATATAAGTATGGTCAGAATGTAGGACCACAAGTGTCGAACACTGCAAATCAACACTTTTTCAATTTTTATTCAGTGTTTTTTTAGAGGAATCCAATACTAAACGAGCATGATACTTATAGGTTTCATAACGAGTGAAAATTGGATATCGCTTTATACCAACTCGAGTTATTTAATTTCAATATTATAAAAAACGAGCCTTCGGCGAGTTTATTATTACTATTTAAATTAAATAACGAGAGTTGATATCTAGCGATATCCAATTCTCAAAAGTTATTAACCCTATTTCTCTTATGGTCAACACTTTCATTGTGTTGAATTAAAAACCCCGCGACTAGTTGATCTAGTCTTTTGCGTATACCAGTATGACGTCATGTGTCCTGCTCCCATGTCAAACTTTATCATCAGACATTTTAAAACTTTTTGTACGCTTCAGAATGTAATAAAAATTGACAAAATGAAAATTTTCCGGTGAACCGTGTGAGTGTTTTGTATCTTAACCTTTGAAAGTTATCCATGACCTAGCAAATAGCCAATGGAAATGTCGTAATATCGTCTCATGATGCTGAATAAGCCAATCAAATTAACGCATATTTTCATATCACTTTTTCGTATCACACTCCGTGCAGTGTGATACGAGAAATATCTCTTCATGCAAGAAATACATAACAGGCCACAACCATAAGAGAAAGTGATTTATCAATTACCTTTACGAGTAAAATTAATAAGTTTTTATGAAATGTACACATCCTTATAGAGACTTTTAACAACTTCACCCCATCTTTGAAAGAATTTTTAAAGTTTTGTACCTTTACTGACTCTATCTGATTATGGCATACTTCGAGAAAAGCCACCACTTTCTTCAAAGAATTCAATCATGCCCCTTTTGTAAATGTTCATTTAGGGAAAATGAGATGAAGTTATAATCACATATTTTACAACATACACATGATTTTCAGAAACAAGAATCTAGTGCTTATTTCATATCAAATGTTTGGTTTGCAGCAAAACCCGATATACAATATGGAAGGGGTTTACGTAGACCTAACAGAACCCCAAATTATTCAAAAGGTAATGTGATATAATAAGATCTATGCTATGGTTATTAATATCAACAATTATATAATCGTGAAAAGCAGAAATATTGATTAATTTTACCGATATTACACGTAAAAGATACTTAACTTTCGTCCGCACAAGCATATATATATATATGTATATATAAGAAGATGAGTTTGAGACAACTCTCCATCGAAGTCACAATGTATAAAAGTAAATAATTATACGTCAAAGTACGGTCTTCAACACGGAGCCTTGGCTCACAAGAAACAGCAAGCTATAAACTAAAAATGACTAGACTAAGTGTAAAACCATTTAAACAGGAAAACCAACAGTTTAATCTATATAAAAAAACGAGAAACGAGAAACACTTATGAACCATATCAACAAACGACAACCACTGAACAACAGTTAACTGACTTAGAACAGGTGCAAACAAATGCAGAGGGTTTAAACGTTTTAACAGGCGCCAACCTTCACCCTAACCTGAAATAATAGTGTAACATTACAACATAGAAATACACACTATAAAATATCAATACAAATGTCTTAACTCAATCAAAAGACATATTAACACAAACAAGTAAATACACACTGAACGAATAAATTTGATCTATGACAAAATGTAATTACAAAATGAATAAAAAAGGGATGAGATGCAAAAATATATTAGAAAGACAACTATAACCTTGGACAATATGCCGTTAAAAAAATTAACGTACACAGTAAATACATATAATTTTGTTGTAGGAGTACATGGGGTACGGAAATATTTTTTTTACAAAAGAAATGATCTATGATGTAAATTGCTCCAAGACAGTGATAGTTGTGACTACAAACCTTTTTTGATCCAACAATGATACATATTATGTGGTTATCATGAAAAAGTATTTTCCAATATATGAATTAAACAGCGGATAATTGATAAAAAAAATCACACTTGTTTTCAAATAATGGCAATCATTTTAACAGATATGCCCCCCCCCCCCCCCCCCCCCAAAAAAAAAAGATAAAAACAAAAAACAAAAAACAAGAATAAAAAACAACGAACACAAAAGATGTATTATTACAACTTTACATATAAATTCATACAAGGAGATCTGAAAAAATTTAATTCAGATTAAAACAACTGTTCTGGTTTGGTTACAATTGATAGAAAGTAAAACATCATTTTGTAAAAGTCTCCTTTCTGAATATCAATACATATGTGTTCTTTCCATGCATTTTTTAGTCATTCTGCTTCAAAACTTAATTTACAGAGAGGTGATATTTACACAAAATAAGAGTTAAACAGAGTTATGAGAAAGAATGATTGAAATCGACACTTCATCGATTTTACCGTTATCATCATAAATACATCTAGGGTGACCTCTATGATCTGTAAAGTATCAACTCAAAGTAACATAATTTCCCTTCGTAAATTTTACGGACGCCATGACGAATTGGTTGACCGTTATGGAATACCCGTTTCACAGATGATATCTGATATGTTCAAAATGTCCACAACACGGTCCCCTTTTAACTAATGTGACTACCGAATTATGCTTATTACCGTGTTTGTAATAATATTGGCATCATGACGGGTGCCACACGTGGAACATGATCTACTTACCGTTTCGGAGCAACTGAGATCACCCTCTTCGTTTGTGGGGTTCGTGTTGTTTAGTCTTTTGTTTTCTATGTTGTATTTTGTGTACTCTTGTTTGTTTGTTAGTGTTTTTTTTCTTTTTTAATGCATTGCATTTTCAGAATAATTTTCGACTTATAAATTTGAATGTCCATCTGATATCTGTCGCCCGTTTTTTTCAATGGTCTTAGATCTTAAAATACATGATGTAGTCGTCTCATCTGTAATTTATCAGATTATGTTCTTTTTCCCAATTGTGACATTTTGACTGTGTGAAATCGTTTACCCTGTCGACGCACCTGGTCTCGCCCTTTTTTTTTAGGGCATGCGATATCATCAGTATATGTTATAATGTGATAAAGACTAGCATAAACGCTTTATGTTATACTTTCTAAAAACTGATAAAAAAAAAAACCCATCTCAATCATACTCTCATTTTCCGAGGATGTACAGTGTTATTAATGATTACTTTTATATTTATGACAGATGCGGAGCAAATGTCTGTTGATTCTCAACAGCTCAACCAAGGTCAGCCATTAGTTTGGGTGCCACCACCACCACCGGATCCGCCGAATCCTCATCGAAAGTAAAACCTTAGATAAGATGACTGGAAAAACGTACTTTGTTTTACATGTATAACATGAATAGATTCTTTCTCTTTACTTTTTTAATCTTACGCTTTAGAACTTAAATTTTTCTTTCAAGTTTCAGTGACATATATTCATTACGGGACAGTAGCTCATTTAAAAGTAAACCAACCAATTCATTCATTTCTTTTAACCTGTTTGAAGTTTCAGTTTCTTGCTGATGATAAGTACTGTACAGACTTTCTTTCTTTTATAATTTTCCTTCACAAAAATAATGTCTAAAAAAATAAAAGACGTGAGTACAATGATAACAATTCTCATTTATTGAGTTGATTAACAAAATTGGTGATACGTATCTTGGTTTTCTTATTGTTTGTGTTGTTTAAAATTTCTTTCTCATTATTATTGTTTTAAGATAATCGCGAGAAAAAAAAAACCACAAAAAACGGTGACAATTGTTATTAAAGAGGAATACAGTATTGAAGGAATCGCTAATTAATTACTTTTAACTCTAGTTTATTGGTTTGCCTAGTTACTGGTGTATCGATTTTGGCAAATGACTTTTTTTTTCTAAAGCTCGGTATTAATGGACAATCACTATTTCACATGTCACATTGGTAATTTCAAAAACTTGTTATGTTTGCTGGTTCACATACAAGAGTTATATCTTTATACTAAAGTTTAAAAAAAAAAACGTTAACATTGGTAAAGTTCATTATTGAAGAATTATTACTTAATGTTAAAACTCAGCAGGCAATTTCTATTTGTTGTCATGTTGACGTCTATCAAAACTTTGTGCAGTTGATGCTTTAAAAAAAATGTCTGTATGACAAATATCTTGGAAACATCGACGATTATAATATGATACAACGACGGATTAATTCGGCCATTTAACTTAATTGAAGACCATGTTTGCTGGAACTATAAATTTTGTTATTTCCCAGATTCTCATCACGATTCACGAGTTGATATTTTTGTCAATCACGATTCACAGAAAATAAATTTCCATGATCACGGATCACGAAAATAAAAAAAAAAAAATAAATCTGTAAAAAAACGGATCACGATAGCGAAAATGCGCCGATCACGAAGAACGAAAATAACCCATAGGAAGAATTACTTGTTCCATATGTAAACAATCAGGAATACTTTTAGTTGTCTTATTCGTGCGTATTTTAGTTATGTTTTAATACAATGTAAATGCTACTAGTGTACATGTTTGTTTTTTAACTAAAGATTTGTTTATATGCACATAGGAAAGGTCGACTATAGGTATGTGGATGGAATTCTATAAATAATAAGCTCAATCAAAACTTTTTTCAAAAGAATTGTCTTTTCTTTCGATTTTTACAAAATACCAATAGAAAAGTCTTGTTATAATCATGAATAAATTCATCCTAGCTACCAGGATTACAATGTTGTACGCCAGACACGCTTTTCGTCTACAAAAGGCTCATCAATGACGATCGAATCATAATATTTTATGATTTTTGTCCTGATACAAATTCAGAGAGTAAATTAATTTTAACGATTACAATTCGCATTTAAGGTACGGCTAAACATTTGCAAACACGTTACTGGCATACATATTTTTCAGTGGAACCAGAAACATATGTTTGTGTTTAGTCCTTACAGGAGTAAACAACAGTTTTGGTTTAGGTTGTTCTTCCTGTAAATAATAACACTTGTTTAATACAGAATAATGAATGTTTGTTTATTGGTCATTTCTAATGAAAATGATGTAATGAATTAAAATAACCTTGTAGTTGTACTCTTTACAACCCTTATAATTCATGATGTTTTTTTTTAAGTTGTGAAATACACATATAAGTTTAGCGTTAGCAACATTTTACTAAGTTTGATAATGAATTGTTATCTTGTGTTTAAACTCATACTTAATTTTTTTCTAATTTAATATTGCTCTGAATTCTCATCAAAAGTATATGTTGATTTGCGTTTGAAAAAAAAATATTTTCGATAAGTGTTTGTATTTATTGATTTTGGTGTCTGTATTGGGCTTTATTTTGTGTTTTTTTTTAATTGATTAGTTATTTGTTATTGATTTCCTTGTTGTATAATCATTTTCACCAATTAAACAAAGTAATGCATTTGATATTATTGATCATCTAACAAGGACCTGATTTTCCAGTAAGTTAAATTAACAAGACAAGTAAAACAAAGTATCATATTAGAAATATAATGTTTGCAATTATGCAGTTATTTCTTTGAGGATATAACTCTGCAACTAATTATTTTTACCTGTGATCAAGGTGAACATTTGAGTTGCCATTTCTAATAATGAAAAGCGTACTCAGGAAACACGCATCAAAAAAACTGAGTTCGGAGCTGTACTATTTTTATTCCACAGATGCAACGACGTCAGAATTTAATAAAATTGAGAATGGAAAAGGAGAATGTGTCAAGGAGACAACAACTCGGCCGAGGAGCAGAAATGAGACCAAGGCCACCAATGGGTCTCCAACACAGCGAAAAAATCCTGCACCCGAGGCGGGTTTTAAATGACCCCTAAATAATAAAGTATACTGGGTCAGCGATAATGGGCGCTACACTTAACTCCGAAACATATAATTGAACCAAATTAAAAAATGACTAGCAAAGGCCAGAGGTTCTTGGAACAGCGCAAAAATGGAGCAATGGTAAACATGTTTAGTGAGATCTCCACCTTCCCCCTATAAACCTAACCTATATGGAATAAACAAACACACAGAAATACATACAGTAATATTCAGTTTAAAAGAAGTCCGAATCCGATGTCAGAATAGGTAGCAGAAGAAACTCAGCAAAATGTCATTAATCAACATAAATTAAGAAAGGACTACTAGCAGTTCATGTTACTGACGTTTTCCTGGTATCACACGATTCAACACTCGAGACATAGCTCATTTCTGAGTTCCGTCGAAAGAGATGAGTCATATTGCTTTGAAACAAAAGTACACTATAGTAATAGTGTAACGTTAAAACATGGTTTTATTGACCACTCCTACCGTGTTTAGGACTTCATCTAGTGTGGCAATCCATATTCTTTCGACAAACATTACAAATTGTCATAACCTCCAAGAAAAAATGAATACTAATTATATAAGAATGCTCCTAAAAGTTTATTATCTAAAGATGTTTCGTGACAATGTTATATTCTGAACACTTTTTTGGGATGCAAAGCATATGTGAATGTTTGTTTCTACTGGATTTAAAAAAAGCCATTATCATTTTTCATGTATGAAATGGTTATTTAAATTTATCAAATTTTTGTTAAATATTGCCCTACCAATTTATATTTTTTGCTATTTCTAACATTTAACAAAATAAACTGTTGGTATACCATGTATACAGATCAAGTATTTTTCTTTTTAATTTTATTCATAATTACTTCTTTATGTATCTCATCGGCTTCATTGATGCGAATATAAATTTTATACTTTACAAGGAATTAACATTATTTGGAAACTAAATATTGTTTGGATGACACCTAATGGGAATTTTCACGTTTGATTTTCCATGGCGTGATTCAATACACAATTTTTGAACCTCCGAATTTAGAACATTAGGCTCACTGTGAAAAAAGGTATGTAAGTTTTGATTGCTCTTATACTATTTTTATTTTAAGTTAAACATGTTATATGATGCCATATTGTATGTGTAGGATTGTAAATTCTAATAGTACAGATGTACGAAATTCAGTAAAGATTTTACTGATGTCTTACAAATGTCATTTTCAGTGCAAAACATTACTTTATAAAAATCAAAGGAGATATGAAATATATGTAAATATTAACGAGACAGCAAGTCAGCGACGTATAAATCAAAATGTAAGGCGACGACACAATACAGTGTTCAAATATAGACATATTTCTTAAAAATATTTCAGCCTCTTAATCTTTTTTCAAACGAATAAATTTTAAAGAAACCATCAAAATTCTACCACCACAAATCAAATTCTTCAAATAAAGAAAAACGTTTAACATGAAATTATTAAGATATTACATCGGACCGTTACTGACACGTTTCCTAACTGGATATGGGCGACTGAAAATGTCGCGGGTTCAAAATAGTTTTTGTTAGATCCCAAACATCTTCCTATATCAGATTGGATAAGTAGACTAACAAAACGGACGTCAACGGACATACAATTAAAATTAGTACAGGTACAACGTCCAACTCTGAAATAACTCTATGATAGATAAGAAAAAAATAAAATTAAAAAACAGCTTATACCCTACACATGTTACATGCATTAACGAATGCTTATAGTTACTGAAATCAAGTAGGCTTCCACTTAATATTAGTTGCTGTAATAAAAATAAGTTTCATTAATGAACATAAGAATCATTAGATAGAGAAATGATATCATTCAATACCGAAGGCAAACAATACTGACCTAGGGCACATTTAAGAAATAAATGGACGATCTCCATCTAACACTATTGATTGAATGATTGACCAACAATAGTATACAATTACCTACATCAATAATACTTTACTCCATTAAAACATATGTAAGGACCATTCTTAGTAGCTTTACCATCAACATTACCATGGTAGTTATATTGATACAAGAAAGACCATTTTCTAGTATATAACTTACCAAATAGTTTGTAATGAAAATTTTGTGTGACTGAATTTAAACTTTGCGAATGTTTTTTCTGTATTAAATTAGTTCAAATATGTAAAAAACTATACATAAATTTCAAGAGATTTAGTGTATACGCAAAAAGACAGCAATCCTACGCCACATTTTTTTTCGTACATCCTTACACATGGTCCATCCAATCATGCCGATAGATAAACGTCTATATTACAGTCAAACTGTAAATCAACCAGAGTATAGGTAAAAAAATAAACACACGTTGTCACTGGAGTAGGAACAGGCGGAGGATGAGCAATGAGGTAATTGTCCCTTACGCTCTCGTCTATAAAAGTTGAGAAGCCTTCAATGATGATCAAGAACCCATACCGATATAGCATATATAGTAAGTTATAATAGGGCATTGTATGACACAATGTGAAATAATATATAATATATATTCGATGGCCTAATTAAGACTATACATGTGACAAAAAAAAATATCAAACCAAAGATCAATCATAAACCGCTGATTTACGGGTTCATGGTTTATATTTTAGCATTGTTCAACATGTTTGTGTACTCTCAACACTAACTTCACCTGTTTAACAGCGGTATACTACTGTTGCCTTTATGTAAGAACACAACATTTAGAACTGTAAATATCAGTTTGTCAGGGTTGGACTTATCTACTAAGGGCAATCAATTTTAAGACATATTCAGCAATTGCGGTCGAGACTCTTGATCATGAATATATTGCATATGGAGGAGAGGAGGTGGAAAGTTTACAATTTTGTTTTCAAATCTTAATCCTCATTTGATTCAGTTGGAATAATTGGAAATAGGAGAGCTGTATACGAGAATGAAAATCAGTACAAAAAACAGTTAACTGGCCACTATTTTTGCAAATCAATAAAAGTGCAAACAACACAAACGGTGCTAGGGGCCGTCTTAGACTTGCTGTGAGCTGAGAGTTGTTTTGCTTCGTGTTGAAGGCCTCACTTTGACGTTGAGAAGAAGAACAGCAATAAAAGCGCTGTTCCTTTGCTTTTTGTGTGTTTTTTGTTGTTGTGTATGTACTGATTTTGTGTCTTGGATAGATAACCCATATCCTTTGTTTTCTAAAACCATCCCGACATAGACTGTTTTATTGGCGGATGTAATTCGGAATAGGTTTCAAACAGCAACACAATAATAAGTAAATGAAGGCAATATACATTTCTCTTTTTTTTGTTGCAAATTGAATGAATACTGTCATTGCAAATTCGGTAAAGATACTTTGTTCTCGGCTTGAAGTTATAAGTGTTATTGTGATGTTGTTATTTTAGACAACACATTTGAATAAATAAAACATCATATAGTTGCTGATTTTGTTATATAAACGAGTCAGTTTTTAGTTATTTCATTTTCAGTCTGCAATAGTATATTAACATGTTTCAAAAACTGCTTTCTAGACCATTGTCACTCAGACCGGCCATGCACAATTTTGATACGAGAAGCGTAACACTACTGATCAGTTCGCTGATAGTTTCGATATCTACAATTATCATTCTGGCAATTTGTGTGCATAGGAGATATCGTATCCGGAAGTCGAAAGGTATGTTTCATATCGCATCTTTCATATCATTTATTATGTTCGTTTTGCTTCAATGAGAAACATATACATTGTTTGTGGGCATACGTATTTTGGGATGCACATTAAAAAATGTGTTTGTGAACTTCCTACTCCTCATTCCGTTCATCAATGGCCACACATGTTTACCCGTATTTAACACATGACATGCGCAAACTATCTCAGTTCCTACTTTGCTATAAGCTGTGTACTGCTCAACCGATATGTGCTTTTACTACAATAGATAAACAACACAGTTTATATATACCATAATCGTACAACTACGACATAGATGACAAGTAAACAAAGTGAAAAATTTCATCGTTTTAGAATATGCGGATCGTGGATTTCAAAAAGGAGTCACCAAGGCACAATTGGTGTTGGACTTACAAAAAGTCAATGCACTAACCTTAGATATATTTCACTATTCTATTATTTTAAAGTAACCATAAATGAACTTATTGGAATTAATCTGATGAGTACATGATGCAATACTCCTATTAATTGTTTATAAGAAAACGATGCAGTAACTCTATCAGGTAAGACTGACCAAAAATTGCCTTTACAATCTTTTTACAGGTATGATTGCTATTTAGTAGAGTCGCAAGTGTTTGTTCACTCTGGGTAAATATTTCCTATTCTTATCGAGAAATTAAAAAATGGAAAAACTGTTGTACATTTGAGTCTTTTTTATTTTTCAGTTGAAAATTGAAACAGTTACATTGTAATGTGAAGCTTATCATAGCATTTCAAGTTTCAATATTTAAACAGCAAAAAGCCCGCCATTTAGGATCCACCTTGCAAAATTTAGTTTTAAATGTGAATATTCCTGAACAAATCAAATTGGTAAAATTCTGTAAATTAATTTAGTATATAGGTAGGTGAACTCCAGATAAACAAATATAATTAATAGTGTCTTTTTTCTTTTTGTTGACAAGTTTTCTTTAGATTATTTATCTGGCTGAAATTATAATTTAATGTAGATTTTTTTTCTGAGCATCTGTGTTGGGCAAGTTGCAAAAATATTTTTTTTTTGCTAAATAGAAAATAGTTACCATGTACATGAAATATCTTGTAATATACAACAAAATCATCTAAAACTTCAAATTTATAGATGAAAGTATAAAAAAGCATTAAGTGTATATTTCAAAAAATAAAATCATTTTAAATAATATATGACGGGAAGATAATTTTATTAATTTATAATAGATAATGGATTTCATTAAATAATTTTAGATTTTGAAGCAGAGATTGAACTAGGGCCTGGAAACGAAGGAAGGTACCAGATGACATTGACACCACTATCTTTACTGCTACTCCTCTACCTGTGGAAACAAAAGGTAAATTTATATATTTATGACTGGACATAGGAGCTGTATATTTCTAAATGGACTGGAGGATATGTGGGAAAGTGTGAAGTTACAAATTTAATACATCAACCTTGGCAATCAAATGAAATAAATCAAGTAGTGCAGCACTGTTCTATTTCTGGATTTAAACATATCATAATCTAAAAAGTGTCTTATATGTATATTAGAATGTTCCTTATTAGTCCCCTACCGACGAAGTCGAAGGGGGCTTTAGGTTTGCACTCCGTCTGTTTTCCGCCCTTTTTTCCATCATCATGATCATGCTTTAAGATATTGATTTGAAAATTGGTATATAGTTTTATCATGACAAGTTACAGATCAAGTTCGAATTTTGTTCCAGACTGATGATTTTGTGCAAAGTTATGGTCCTTGGACTTAGTAAATTCACTTAAATAATAAGTTTTCAACACTTTTTTCGTCATGCTTAAAGATATTGACTTGATATTTGTTATATAGTTTACACCATGACAAGTTATAGATCAGGTTAGAATTTTGTTCCAATACAATGAATTTTTAACCGGTAGGGGACTATGTATTGCCATGCAATACTCACAGAATGCTTGTTGCAGTGAATTTGTATAGCCACAATGTACAAAAATGTTTTATTTTGAGATTTTTTAGTATTTTACTTAACTAGTGAAATAACAATCACTTTATATTGTTATTCTGAGATTTTTTACTTTGATCTATTTGCAGAATGTAATTTTCCATTAGTAAAGGGGCATAACTCTAGAATAGTTTAAGTGACACCACCAAAATTCAAACTTGATCTTTGTTTTGTGGTAAAAAGCATTTTGTTTAAGTTTCATAATGTTTGGTTGAGGCAAACTAAAGTTAGAGAACAGAAACCAACTTGGGGACAAACTGATGGACAAGGGTAAAACTTAATGCCCCCCCATATGCTTCAGCGGGGGCATAAAATTTGGAAAAATGTTTTTTAATCCAAAAATCAATGTCTCAATTGGCAGCGTTCATCTGACCATGACCTCATTTTCTTGGTTCATTGGTTTTGGACAAGAACATGAAAAAAAAAACCAAATAAATTCCTTTCCAAATTTAAATATAGGGTTGGATAGAGGAAAGAAGTGTTATACGTGTATTTATATTTGAACTGAAATTGCAGATTCAGGATCTCAGACTTACCATCTTACTTATTCAATGTCAACTTGAAGACCATGAGAAGACAGTTATTTGTTTTAGATGTGGAAAAGATCTTAGAAGCTTAAAGCCTATACAGGTTAATCATGTAGCAGAGTAAAAGCATGTTTTTTTTTTCTTATATAATGTATCATTTGCATGTTATTTTGTTTTAATTCAGGTATGGTGAAGTTATGAGCAAGCTGTTGTAAAGTTTATATGACAGTTACATGTGCAAAAATACAGTATCCATTGAAATGTTTGAAGACTGACCCATTATGGTGTATGTGATGAAATGAGATAATATTTGATATTACTGAAACATGAAATACATGTTATTCCTTTATTCTGACTTATGTAAG
Source organism: Mytilus californianus (assembly GCF_021869535.1). NCBI lineage: Eukaryota > Metazoa > Mollusca > Bivalvia > Mytilida > Mytilidae > Mytilus > Mytilus californianus. The sequence goes on from NW_026262712.1 coordinate 42,485,287, forward strand.
AGCCTATTTTACTAGTTTATTAGATAAAAAGCAAATTAAATGTAAAAGATGTGTTTGAAGTAGTTTAACTCTATTTCGTCTCCAGTGCAAACTGCAAACAAACATAATACCTTCCATACATGTAAGCATGTTGTTGCAATATTGCCATTTTAATTTATCTTTCAACTTATTTTTTCAATATTAACTGTATGTTTTGTGTGCTTTATTCTTGATTTCAAATAGATATCTTTTGTTTAAACTTAAAGACATTTTATGATTTCGAATAAAAAAACAAAAACAAAAAAACCCTGGCATGATAGAAAATAACAGACATATTTTCAAATAAAAAGGAAAAAAAAGAGGCATGCATAAGGTAACTGTCTTAATTTTATACCTACATGACTTACTGGTATTTTTTCCAAATTGTATTTTACAAATTCGTACTTAATCTTAATATGATTAAGTAGCATTAATATATAAGATTACCTGCAAATCTGTATTACCAAAATTATCATTCATGAAAAAAACTAACATACATGTTTGGCTATATATTTTTTCACATGTATAACCTGCATTATATTTAATATTTAAATTAATGCATTTATTAATTTCAGGTACCAAGAAAAAACACTTTGAAGCTAAGAAGATATTGCTTCCAGATTATATCAATGGCTCATTAGGAAAAAAACTTCAACTAAAGTGGTTGAAAACTGGAAATTTTGAAGATTTAAAAAAGTACCTGACATACATGGTGATTTATTCATTCAATTAGGTTTCTACTATCAATAATTATTTTTCTTACACAAGTATCAATTATTGTCATATAGGGGAGGTAACTCCACTTTAACGAAATAGTTTTATTTGATACACACATACTGTAAAGAATTAAGTTCTTTGGATTGTCAAGTGGCCAATGTCATACAAAACTAAATTTAAATATAAATTTAATAAACAAAACAAAAGTAAAGTAAATTCAACATAAATGAAATAATGAAATGAATACATGCAAATGTAACTAAATAAACACACAAAAAACAGAACTAAATATAATGTTATGAAATAAACAAAATGAAATTAAACAATTACAGTCCGCAAAACCTCCATCCACTCTGCACACTTCCCGGTAAAGGTTGAACGTTGAATAACTTTGGGTTGTTCCCCTTGAATTTCTTTTAATATAAAACGGACAGAAAATAACTATTTTCACACATTTTTGGTTGATTCTAAATTGATGAAAAGAACACTAGATTTTATACTTTTACTGCAATGATAACTTCAATGAGCAATGACGACTTGAAACTGCATAATACTGCACGGACTGCTCGATTCGTTTAACATATATTTAAACGGACTTCTTTGTATATTTATAACGGATATTTTCACCGACTCCAGGCGTTGTTATTGATATCAGCAAACATCGAGTTGTAACCATATTACTAGTAACACCATTTGTATCTCCGACACCATATATCACCGACCAGTCGACGGTATTTACTACGTGCTGTACGCACACCAAAACCGGGCCTAAAAACCCCTGCAAAATAAATATTAAACCCAAAAATTACTTACTTTATCTATACATTTGCATGATACAGCAATTTTTCGACATTTTGGACTGCGAGTAAGAAATATCATCTCGACGGCAAAATAGACCTCAATGAACGATATAAATAAGTAAAAATGTCTTACCTGAGTGTTGTAATAATAAGCCTTGGGATATCCATGTCCTAAACTGACAATTATAATACCCAACTGCTACTTTTACCAACTCTAGACTCCGCACAAGCGTGTGCTTTATTCAATGGCCATGTGTCGACTGATTTCAAACTCACCTGCGAAATTTCAATAGGTGCCTAATCACGTGATACACATGAAAGGTCTGCTTGACTATATAGTCCGGTGTTAACGAAAAAAAGCCCTAACATAAAATATAGTCCTAAGTGAAATAGATATATATAAATAAATAAATAGAGTTTGTTACAAACGTCCCTTTCCTGAAGACTAAAGCACATTTTAGTCCAACCAGACTAACAAACTCCAAAACAAATCTGAAATAAACTATATCAGGTATATATGACAATATATGTACCTATCAACCTATATAAAATAAAAATAAAACATTAACTTTAGTAGCATTCTAGTAACACTCAGGGGTCATCTAAATATCATCACATCTAGATAATACATCTGCAACAATGTTCGTCCTGCCTGCAATGTAACAAATAGTAAAAGTAAATTCCTGAAGTATCAAACTCCAACGGAGTAACCGTTGGTTACTGGTTTTCATCCTCTGTAACCACTGTAAAGGAGCATGATCAGTACAAATAGTAAACTCTTTACCCCTTTGGGTTGTTCCCCTTGTTGATCGGTTTGTCCTTGCAGGACAATTTGTTGCTATATGGCCTATGTTTTTACAAATAAAACAAGCCATAGTATCTGTGTTTGGTTTCTTTTGGGAATTCTTACCTTGATGTTTAGACTGTTCTGTATAATCTGAATGTTGTTTGGAACTTACCTGTTCACTCTTGTGAGCTTGTTGAAACGCCTCTGCTTTATCTACCAATTCGTCGACCGTTTTTGGTTTTTGTTCCTTGATCCAAAGTTTCAGCTCTTTACTACAACTTACCATCAACTGTTCTCTAGTAACTAAATCAACAAATTTATCAAAATCAGTGCCTATCGCTTCACGCTCTATCCAATGCCTAAGAAACCCTACCAATCTTACTTCAAATTCCTTAAATGACTCATCAGAAAATTGACCAGCACTTCTGAACTTTTCTCTGTATGCCTCGGCAGTAAGCTCATATCTAGATAAGATAGCAGTTTTAATTTTATCATAATCTCTACTGTCCTCTTCTGACAATCTAGAAAATGCCTCTAAATCTTTCCCACAAAGTAAAGGGACTAATCTGAGGGCCCACTCTGGCTTGGGTATTTTATGCAAACCCACTAACTTCTCAAATGACCTTAAAAAAACATCCGGGTCGTCACCTTCCTTAAACTTGGAAAATTTTGACTTCAAATTTGACTTGCCCTGGGGTTGCACTACCCGCTGTGTCAGCTCTTTGTCCCTAAGCTCTAACTCTTTTAATCGTACCTCTCTTTCCATCTCTACCTTTCTCATCTCTCTCTTTGCCGCTCGCTCTTCCCTCTCTGTAGCCTGCATGTTTCTTAACAGTTCCAAACATGTCTCCACCTTCTCTCCCTTCTCTAGTAAATCTGCAACCCAAGCGGGTAATCCACTTGTCACGCTGCACAATACAAATAATAATAAATCAAAGTAAATGTAAATGATAACAAAAATAATAATCACAAAATTCAAATAAAATGTTCAACAAAAATGTTCCCTCTTGTATGTTTGACAATGTTCCTAATATAACAATTGGCACAGTGACAATCCCACCGCTGCCACCATTGTAAAGAATTAAGTTCTTTGGATTGTCAAGTGGCCAATGTCATACAAAACTAAATTTAAATATAAATTTAATAAACAAAACAAAAGTAAAGTAAATTCAACATAAATGAAATAATGAAATGAATACATGCAAATGTAACTAAATAAACACACACAAAACAGAACTAAATATAATGTTATGAAATAAACAAAATGAAATTAAACAATTACAGTCCGCACACCTCCATCCACTCTGCACACTTCCCGGTAAAGGTTGAACGTTGCACGTACTGTAGAATAACTTTGGGTTGTTCCCCTTGAATTTCTTTTAATATAAAACGGACAGAAAATAACTATTTTCACACATTTTTGGTTGATTCTAAATTGATGAAAAGAACACTAGATTTTATACTTTTACTGCAATGATAACTTCAATGAGCAATGACGACTTGAAACTGCATAATACTGCAAGGACTGCTCGATTCGTTTAACATATATTTAAACGAACTTCTTTGTATATTTATAACGGATATTTTCACCGACTCCAGGCGTTGTAATTGATATCAGCAAACATCGAGTTGTAACCATATTACTAGTAACACCCTTTGTATCTCCGACACCATATATCACCGACCAGTCGACGGTATTTACTACGTGCTGTACGCACACCAAAACCGGGCCTAAAAACCCCTGCAAAATAAATATTGAACCCAAAAATTACTTACTTTATCTATACATTTGCATGATACAGCAATTTTCCGACATTTTGGACCGCGAGTAAGAAATATCATCCCGACGGCAAAATAGACCTCAATGAACGATATAAATAAGTAAAAATGTCTTACCTGAGTGTTGTAATAATAAGCCTTGGGATATCCATGTCCTAAACTGACAATTATAATACCCAACTGCTACTTTTACCAACTCTAGACTCCGCACAAGCGTGTGCTTTATACAATGGCCATGTGTCGACTGATTTCAAACTCACCTGCGAAATTTCAATAGGTGCCTAATCACGTGATACACATGAAAGGTCTGCTTGACTATATAGTCCGGTGTTAACGAAAATAAGCCCTAACATAAAATATAGTCCTAAGTGAAATAGATATATATAAATAAATAAATGGAGTTTGTTACACATACATTATACATAAGATGAATTATAAACATTTTTTTGTATAAATGATGGGAGATATTTATATTTTTTCTTTGAGTTAACTAGTTTGAATGAATTCATGTAAAGTTGATATTATAAATGTGAAATTAAATAGCTTTCAAGATAGAAGAGAAATTGCCTGTAGTTCAACAGCTTTCAATCAATAAGTCAAAATGTGTATGTTAATAAATGATTTTAATGACTTGCTATACACATGTATATATTTAAATGAAATTATAAGTATGAAATTTATCTACTTTATTTTCAATGACAATTACACGCCTAGTTCAAATTGAAATTATAATATTAACTGGTGATTCTTAATTTCAAATTATTCTGATTATAAATATTTTTGAGGTCAGAAATCTTATGTACATGTATTGTTTGTATTCAACAAGATAGTATTTTATGTCATTTGTTAGTTATGACAATATTTATTTTGATGGACAGTATAACTAATTTTGTGTGTACTTTAATTTGCAATTAATTGGATGGTAGTGTAATTTTTTATAAATATAACATATTTTTATCCTAGTTAATCTACATAAAATATAAAAGTCAATACCTAATTTATGCTACATGTAATTTGTAAATGGAGATTTAACAATAGGGTAGAATGCAGAAAAGACATTCTGTTCTTTTCTGATCTAGGGGAAGTAACTCAAACATTTTTAAGTGCAAACATTTTGGATTTGTTTCTTGAATATCCCTGTCAACAAGTTTTTAAAGTTATAATTACAGTACAATTAAGTAGTTGCTACTGATTTACAATGCTGGGGTGTGGGAAAATGTGTGTCGTGCATTTACGTCATTGGTGACTTTGTATCATTTGTTAGTTCTAAAAACATATTTCAATGAAGTAAATGCATTTGCAAATAAATCTTCTTTGAAAAGTTTTATCTTAATTTAGCTTGATGGTATTGTAATTCATTACGCTATTACACATTTTTATCAACCATTATCTACATAAGATTTCAAATTCAAAACCTCCTTTATGATGAATAAAAGTATCCCATCTAGAAATAAAACATGTTAACATAGCTTTAACAATAGAGTAGAATTGATAAAGGACATACTTGACTCTTCTGATCTAGGGGAAGTAACTGAAACATTTTTAATTCAATGTAAATTACAAATGTATTTAATTTGCAAGGTTTTTAAAGTACAATTATGGAGTTGTATGTGATTTACAATGTGGGGGCGTAAAAATATCTGTGTTGTGCATACTCATAGTATAATCTGATGGGTGACTGTATGTGTCATATGCTAGTTATAACAAAATATATATCAATGACAGTAAAATTTATTTGCTATGTACTTTTATCTGCTTTAAGTTTGATAGTACAAAATGAATTGTAAGTGATTACTTTGTAACATATTTTATCTGTCTTGTCTACATAAGATATCAAATTAAGAACCTCATTTATGATAAATACAAGTAGCCTAACTCAAAATAATCAATGTAAACATAGCTTTGATATCAAGGACATTCTTTACTTCTCTGATCTAGGGGAAGTAACTCCTTTTTTTATAATTGTTTGTTATAACCTTTTGGTATGGTGAGATTGTTTGAATATTTATGTCATTGTTTTAATATAATTTTTGTTCATATATATCAAATTGTTTTCCCAAAAAGTAAAAATAAGATTTCATTCTACTCACTGAAACAGTCTTATCTTTATTTATCTTCACATTCATTGCTTTTAGCTGACTTTTTTTCTCACAATTTCCAAACATTCTTGATATTTCAAATGAAAAGAAGATCTAAGTATAATAAGCATGTGAATATTTGTATTTGCTTGTTTTTTTTCTATTGGCTGAAAGGTCATGTAAAGTTAATATCTGATTTACAGTATTGGTAATTCCATAAAATAAGCTTATTCACAGGTCTTTCTTTAAAAAGATGTCCCACTGATTACAGGACTTTTTTATTTAATGAAAATTAAACTGACTATACTGATGAGGTTATTTCTGATTTTTTTCTTTTAATTGTTTTATTGATGAGTACACACAAATTTATCAGAATATTCAACTGTGCCATGTCAACCGAATTTATTTAATTATTAAAGAGAGACAACTCCAAAACTCATGTTCTATATTCTGATTTGTTGATAGAATTAATTTAATGAAGTTCAAATGAAAAGATGTTTTATGTTGTTTCGGATGAATGGCTTACAATGCAGTCAGATCTAGCTGGTATATATTCCAAAATGAAGTTATAACTGTTGTGGCTAGTAATTAAATTAGAATTTTACTTTGTTGTTTTATTCTTATTATTTCTGACAAAGAAAAAAAGACACTAGTTGATGTTGATGGCATATTTGTATAAAGAACAGGGCAGATGTGGGGTAAATTTCATCAAGACAACAACAATCATTCCAAAAAATGCAAGAAAAACATATAAATTACAAGGTATATATTGGAAGAAAAACTAAACAAGTACATGTATTTTAATATAGTACTGCTTTAATTTTATCATTTCATGTTCTTAAGAGTCTGTTAATATGGTTAAGTTTCAAGACAAGTGGCCGGTAAACTACTTTTGTACCTTTGAATAACAATATGTTTGCAAGTACAAAACATAATGTGGATTTCAACAGAATATAAAGCAGGCAAAGTAACTCGCCTGCTTCATTGAAAAAGTATATACATTTTATGGATTCAAACCCATAGTATCTATATTGTATACATTATACATAGAATCTTAAGTAAATCAAACACAAATAGATCAAAAAGTTTAATCCCGATTTAAAAGAAAAGCTGCTTTAATATTTAAATTCAGTATTTTTTCTTGAATCCTACTTTTATTCAAATTTAATTTCAGATAATATGAAAAAAAAAAGAAGATGTGGTATGATTGCCATTGAGACAACTCTCCACAAGAGACCAAATGACACAGAATTTAACTACTATAGGTCACCGTACGGCCTTCAAAAATGAGCAAAGCCCAAGTTGTTGTTAAACTAAACATTTATTCCTAAAGAAAGACTTAAATGTTGGATAAAGTGAAGATTAAATGCAGCTAAACTTGTAATATAGCAATTTAATATTTGCTTAAATTCATTTATTTTGTAAATATGAATTAAAATAAACTTGCTTAAATTCAGACTTAAATGTCTAGTAAAATGAAGATTATTCAAAATTAAACTTTTGAAATATCTATATAATGTTTGATTAAATTGTCTTAAATGTCTAGTAAAATGAAGATTATTTAAAATTAAACTTTCAAAATATCTATATAATGTTTGATTAAATTTTCTTAAATGTCTAGTATAGTGAAGATTAAATTAAAATAAACTTTGAAAATAGGTATTTGTATTTGCTTAATTGCACATAAATGTTAAGTAAAATGAAGATTAAATTGAACTATTCTTGCTTAAATTAAGAATTTATGCAAATATAAATTCATTTAAACTTACTTATACATTAAATTTAAGCTACCATAAAGGTTGATTTAAACCACAATTAAATGTAGGAATTTAATTAATAGCTTAAATTCAAATTAAACCACAATTAAATGTGAAATTTAAATGATAAATAAACTTAAAGTATACATTTAAAATGAGAATTTAACTGTAGTTTATCAAGGGTATAATTACAAATTAAATATATAGTTTCATGCAGTGAGAAGCTTAAAGCCTATACAGGTATTTAAAAGGTCTCCATATTATAAATATCAGATTGGAATGAAAGCATGGTGTATTATTCTTAATTTAAAAAGATTGGTCTATTTAATATATGTAGACTTTTCGAATATTTTTTTGAGATGTAAAAAAAAAAGGATTAACTATAATCAAATTTAGATGTAAAATTAAGATCAATTGAAATTGTTGCATTAACACATTATCATTTTTTACAGCCTCATTGTTGTAAATTTACAGGAATGACACTGGATGTCTTGAAACTTGTTTTTAGTCACGTAGAGTTGAAGGCTTCTAGGATGAAGTATTGGTATGGGTCATCTAGGGTTGATTACAGCTTCGACGATACAGAGAATGATGTCAGTGGACAAGTGAGTGATCTGTCTCATAATTAGTTAAAACCTTACCTATATTGTATTCAAATCCTTGACATCAATAGAAAGATTTCCTCGGACAGATCTATTCTTTTTGATGAATTTTGAGCACTTATTCAAGCAATGGCCAGTGTTAATACTTTATATGAAATATCAACACATGGTCATTTCTCAAAAACGTGTCTCTTCATTGATTCACATCCCCCTACAAGGTTTTCATTATTACCTGTAAAAACACGAAAAATGAAACAATAAATATTTCTTGTTTTGCATCAAAAGTTTATATATCAAGCATTGTTTACAACGTCCACTGGTTTTATTAGTGGATACACTGTTGGAGCAGCGCCCCCTAGCGACTTGGCATAATAATTTTGTAAAAACTGATTTTTGTTCTTACTGATGGTACCATGAAATTGTGATCAAATCAACCTGAATATTTTTTACAATGGTATTCATTATATAACTTTTTAAAATTAACACTATCAGAAAGGTGCTCTTAAATGGTAAACATTTCTGCTTTAATCTCCAGTTAACCTTTTTCTGATAAGATTACTTGTGGAAAGTGATATCAGTACAAATAAACACTTTAAGGTAGTTCAGGGGTATAGACAAAAAATGACAGAATTTTCTTATACTTTGCCAAAATGAAGATTTTACTATGCTCTTTTCAAAAAAATTATAAAAAGTATGGGTCACCGCGCTATTTTTCAAGGTACGAGTCGTTCAAAATTGCTAATATTTGCTTGGATTGTTCATGAAAAAACACATTTTTGTGCATAAAAAGAAATTTATGAGACAGAATTTTGAAATAAAATATGAGAAGATAGGTTTTATAATATATTTTAAGAAAATATAAAAAATGGTGTCACCAACTTGTTTTCTTGCTACAAGTAAATAAACAGTTTTAATTAATCTGATTTTCACCAAAATGTATCATGAAATTTGAATAAGTCGTTCTCAAGTTACGGTGTGACATGTTTACCCCGGACAGCCGCACATTTGTATACCATAATACGTCCAGTCAAAATTTTGACAGGGGTAAAAAAATTAAATTTCTCTATATGTTCGGTATAAATAATGTACTAAAAGAGTAATCTCCCCTTAAATGGCTTATTTGAATAATTAGTTCCAAAAGCACAAACATTTGGTATTTGTTAAAATATTTTCGCTAATGAAATGCATAACTAAGTTTTCTTAATATAAAAAAAAACAGTGTAACCAATAAATTGCAAATCTGTCTCCAAATTTGCAGATTTGGGCAAAAAAAAAGACCGATTATTTACTGTTATTGTACTATTCAAGATGGTGGTATACCCCTGAACTACCTTAAATCACCTAAGTCATACCAAAACTTGAGGTTAACTGTCTCAAAACCTACAAAAACCAGTATTATAAAATAACTGCAAAGTATTGTATATGAAGTTAATGAGCTGTGTTATATTTGTCAATGAGTCAGTTGTTAATACAAACTCAAATGAAGTAAATATAACCAACTATACATGTATGTCACTATACAGTTGTTGATTTACCAAAAACAATATTTAGGAAAAAAAAACATCAGATCTAGACATTACACAAATATGACCGAAAGCAACCAATGAAAACAAATGTCTAACAATAAAGTTAACATCCAGTTTTAGAGAACAATGCATAGGCATCGTTAAAAATGTGCTGAATTTTCAATATATGTCGGTATGTGTACTAATTTTGTTAAATTTCAGATTTACTATTAAACCATCATTCTTCGGCGAAAGGGTTAAATAGATATATAAGAAGATGTGGTATGAGTGCCAATGAGATAACTCTCCATCCAAGTCAAAATTTAAGTTAAACAATATCAAGTGGGTCAAGTGTGTATATATCTGAATCATTATGATTTATCTACTTGGATTATTTAAAATTTTTAGGATCAATTCAAAAAGTATATTTGGTACATTCTTAGCTAATTATATGAAGGCACCAACCCAACAAGCTTGACAGTATATTTAAGGATGTAACAGGGTAAACATAAATGAGGCATCAACCCAACAAGCATAGTTAGAAAAACATGAATGAAAAGGGACACATGTTAAACCTCAATGAGGCATCAAACCGACAACAATATCAATACATCTTTGTTATAAGGGCATATGATACAGTTTGATTCAATTCAAATATGTAGGGAAAAAAATATACCTGCATGTGCTACTTTAAGAGAAAAAAGGTGTAAAAATTTTAGACATTTTCTCAAAATTTCGTTTTTTGGGACATTTCTATCCTTTATAGACACACCTAACTTTTTATTTCAACAGATAAACACAAGCGGATTTTTGTAGAAACATTACGAAAATCTTCTTTACATAAATGTGCTCTTAATAAGTACAACAGTTCTTGGGAAATAATTAATTTTCAACAAAGTTTCTGGATTTTAGGAAAAAAACGTAATTTTTTGCAGTATATTTATCAAATTTAAAAAAAAAATTGAATGTTAACTATTCATTAAAATTGTTACAAATAATCTTCATACTTATTAATCAAACATAATGCCATTGTAAAAAAAGGGGCCCTTGTACTCGTTTCCAAGTTAAATCAGTTTTAATCATAAAAAAAAGTCGAAAATGCATCTTTTCCCGATATGGCACAGTTTAATGTCGCAAAAATAACATTTTACGTTTAGCAAAGTCATTACCTCCCCTGTTAATGTATCATATGCCCTTCAGGTCAGCATGCAGTTTCATCAGTAGACATAGTTGTATTAAAAATTTCAATCTTTTACAAGATTTTAAAAATAACATTGTAGAATATCAGCTGTAATAGGTTATAATAAAAAGCCTTTGGTGAGTGAAAATTTTTCTAGTTCTATTTGTTTGTTCTATATGGTTTGATAATTTTGATGTTGGTGACAAAGCAAGGTGAAGCACATGTATCTTCCTGAATATGCATGAAACAATTACCATTGGAAATTTAACATACTAGACTGTTATCGACACTCGAATTACTCTTAATTAGGCAAGGTAGAAATCAAACATAGTCTGAAACTGGTGAGTGCTTTCAAAAATTTGGAAGAAATATATTGAAAATTGTTAAAAAATATATTAAAATACATAAATTCATGCATCTAGCTAAGTGAACCAACCACCCAGAAGAAAAATTAATCTTCTGCTTTAAATCAATTGTTTAAGTACAAAGAATCATTATTTTGAGTTGCATAGTATTTTGGAATGAAAAAAAATTAATAGATATCAAACTAATATTTATAGATTCAAATATATAAGAAATGTTTTCAAAGTTAAGTTTTTGAGTTTTGGACTTTTTTTCTAATACTATATGCAATAGGTCAACTATATTTGGTGTATGGAAATATTTTATGATGTACATGTCAGTCTCGTAGGTTTTATTTGACCTTGACCTCATTTTCACGATTCATTTCTCAGTGTTAAGTTTTTGTGTTTTGGTCTGTTTTTCTTCAACTATAAGCAATAGATCAACTACATTTGTTGTATGGAAGGATTGTAAGGTGTATATGTCTGTCTGGCAAGTATCATCTGACCTTGACCTCATTTTCATGGTTCATTGGTCAATGTTAAGTTTTCATGGTTAAGTTTGTTTCTTAGATACCATAAGCAATAGGTCAACTATATTTAATGCATAAATTGATTGTAAGTTGTACATGTCTGTCTGGCAAGGTTCATCTGACCTTGACCTCATTTTCATGGTTCATTGGTCAATTTTAAGTTTTTTTGGTTAAGACTGTTTCTTAGAAACTATAAGCAATAGGTCAACTATGTTTGGTTTATTGAAAGATTGTAAGGTGTACATGTATTTCTCGTTTGGTTTATCTGACCTTGACCTCATTTTCTTTGATCATGTTAAGTTTATGTGTTGCTTGTAGTAAAGCTTTATATTTAGGACTATCAACATAAAATCAATGGTTAGTAAAGAAGGCGAGACATTTCAGCGTGTGCACTCTTTTTACCACAAAATACAGATTAAATTGAATTTGGTTGTGTCACCATAACAGTTCTAGATTTATGCCCCTTTATAACATTATATATATGCAAGCAGATATTTTTGGCGTATGGAGACATTCTCTGTTTATTTTATATGTAAAGTAATCAATGTTTTTTTTTTAAATGTTTTTTTCCTTAGATTGAAACTGATCAAGATGACATATGTGAGATTGCAGACCATAACAAATATAGATTACGTCCAAAACAGGTATTTTACTAATAAAAAATTACATAGACTAACATTTTTAGAGGGATGTTTTTAAACAAATTTAAACCAAAAAAAAGTGCCCTTCCACAACCCAACAAATTAGATTTTAATTTCATTAGTTTACATTGAAGGATGAATAATATAAAAAAAAAGAAGATGTGGTGTGATTGCCAATCAGACAACTCTTCACAAGAGACCAAATGACACAGAAATTAACAACTGTAGGTCACCGTAATGCCTTCAACAATGAGCAAAGCCCATACCGCATAGCTACGAAAGGCCCCAAAAGAACAAATGTAAAACAATTCAAAGGAGAAAACTAACAGCCTAATTAATGTATAAATAAATGAACGAAAAACAAATATGTAACACAGCAACAAACGACAACCACTGAATTACAGGCTCCTGACTTGGGACAGGCACATACATACATAATGTGTGGGGTTAAACATGTTAGCAGGATCCCAACCCTCCCCCTAACCTTGGACAATGGTGTAACAGTACAACATAAGAACGAACTATAAAAATCAGTTGAAAAAGGCTTAACTAATCAGATGACTGTCAATGATACAAATCTCCACCAGAGACCAAAATGCAACCTGTTTTAATGTTTTAGCCAGTGTCTACCTTCACCCTAACCTGAGACAGTGGTAGAACAATAGAATATTAAAAGAAACTCTAAAAATATAATTGAAAATGGATAAACTTATCAAATTTGTACAATATATATATACAGAAACAACGAATTACTTTTATTATATTTATGTATATAAAAAAACTATATATAGAATAAAATGGTTCAGTTGAAAACTCGGAAAAGAAACTTATATGTTACAATTTTCAGATTGAAAAGGAAAATATAAAGATTTTAAATGAAGTACTACCAAGCAACACTGAAGATTATGATAGTTTTATTGTAAGTTAATGATTCAAGACAATGTATAAGAAAGCTTGTCAATTAATGATATCTTATAAAGAAAAATATATGAGATATCTTATAAATTATATGAAACATCTAATAAACTATATAAGATATCTTATAAACTATATAAGATATGTTATATACTCTATAAGATATGTTATATACTAGTACTCTATAAGATATGTTATATACTCTATAAGATATGTTATATACTCTATAAGATATGTTATGTACTCTATAAGATATGATATATACTCTATAAGATATGTTATATACTCCATAAGATATCTTATAAACTAGATGAAATATCTTTTAAAGTTAATTACATATCTTAGTTAGAATAAATAGTAAAATGGCTTGCCATAGTTTTAGTCTTGTTAGCAGTCCAATAAGGACAGATTGATAATTTTTTTCCAATTTTCTTTGAACATTTATTCTAAAAAGTAGTACTTATAGATTTAATCCGAGCATACCCAGATATGTAGTTATGAAGGTTTTGGAATAAGAGTTTTAATTTTGGTGTCAATAGCCCACTTGCCAATTAGCATGGAATACCCAAATTTGACTTTAAATTTTACACTTCATACAAAGGGGAGCAACTCTAGCCCCGGACACACTCTGCGATTTCCAACGTTAACTAACCAAATGTAAAAATCATTTTCACTCAACCTGTACGGTTTCAAAACTTCATTTTTGGTGTACATGGTTGAAATAATAGCGACATTTTATCTGTAAATGTGTTTTGTGTAACATATAAATAGATATCACATTACAAGATGCCGTTTTTATAAGGGTTTGTTCAGTTAATCAGGCATCATGTCTGGTGTCACATGATCTAATTTTGGATTGAATTACTTCCCTTAAAGTGGAAATTTTAAAGAACGAAGTCAAATTTGGTAATTGGCAAATAGACTAATGGATAATCAAAATGGGCCTAAGCGAAGTCAAAGTTTACATAGAAACCCTAAGGTATATTAAAATTTATGTATCCTGCAATCTGATTGGTTGACTACCAGGATGTAAATAACACCCCATTCTTGTTTACCCCGGGGATAATTAATAGATATATAATTACACACAGAAATATGAATGAATAAAACTTAATAGATATCCATGATAATTTCAATAATTTGTGTAATTTATTATTACATTTTTAATTTGAAAAATAAGCAGAATATTTTGTTCCAATGCATTGTTTTAGTAACTGACATTTTCAGTAAAAGGGAGGACCGAGGTAAATTATTCATTTATGTTTGCTAAGACAGTAACACAAGTATTTTGTACCTTTAAAAGAAATATATTTGTTATCTTCCAAAATTCTGTAAGCCCCTGACTTCACCAAGATAACTATTAGTATTTTTCTTCATATTTTCTAGGAGCTTCTTGTTTTATTGTCTATTTATGTTTATACATATTATTTCAGAATTCACAAAAGAACTCCCAGACCACAAACTCCCAGACTTTTAATTGGAGTGATTGTAGTGAACTTGCACTGGAGAAAGTTAATGTGGTAATGGAATCAATCAATGTGAGCCCCTTACGTTCTACACTTCAAAAAGATGTTAAAGATGTAAAAGATTCAACAATCAGGTATTACAAGCGGAAAGCACATGAATCTATTGATTCATTGTTGGATTTTATGGCTCCAAAACAAGGACACTTACTTAAAGATGAAGTTTTAACTAAAAACAGAGACAAATCTTTACCAACAGACAGTGACATGATAGAAGATTTATCAAAACTCTACATGGAAACAGTGGACAATTCCTTAAAAATGCAAATTCTATCTGTTATCACAAATAGACTAACCAAAGCAGAACTTCAAATAGCAATACCAGGTATAACAATGTATCGTATAGACCAGGCACGACTTCATTTCAATACCTCTACAAATTTGGGTCTACAAGTCAAAAATAAAATAAAAGTACCACGTCAAAGAAGGGATGATAGCAAGCTGGGACATGCCAAAAGTTTTTTTTTGACACTTCATTTATGCAGCTAGTATCCTATGGTACAAGAGATTTGAAATTGGATTCAGGGGAAAATATTACTATACCAGATGTAATCAGAACAACAAATCACTCCAAAATTATAGACCTGTACTTTTCATACTGCACATAATCAAATTTTGTACCACTTTCTAAATCAACTTTATTTAAAATTCTAAATACTTGTGCTGCTACTAAACGCACCAATTTACACGAATTAGACAATATTGCAGCTGAGGAAATTGAAGGTTTTGAATCACTAAAAGAAATTACAAAACAGATTTATGAAAGATCCATTCTATCAACTGAAGAACATGAACAGATACAAAAAAATATCATATCAGCAAAACTTTATTTCAAAACCGATTAAAAACTTCATCTGGAAAAAGACTGCCTGTGTGCTGACCATTGTCTTCAATGGCTTTTGAGTGACCATGAAAACTGTCATTTTCAAAGTCCCTGTGAGCACATTCATTCATTAGTGTGTGATAGGTGTGAAATGTTACATGGCATAGAGCATGATGTGTTCAAAGGTATTGGTAAGATGGGAGATGATGACTTCAAAGAGGATATCACCAAAAACTTCCAGGATGCATTACAGAAAATCAATGACTGGAAAGCTCATATTGCTAGAAATGTTAATCAAGTTTTTTTTAGAATTCAAAAGCTGGAGAATTTAAAGCGATTTGAAGGAGTTTTAGTGATGGACTGGGCCATAAAATTTCTACCAATGAGATACAGAGAGAAACAAACAGATTGGTTTGGCCAAAGGGGAAAACATTGGCATGTCAGTGTCTGCATTTATAGAGATGAAAGTGGTGAAATTGGGGTAACTAATTTTATGATAATAAAACCTAATTATTATTATTTATCTTTAAAGCAATAAAAAGCATTTGTCTGATTCACTGTACTATATTCTGAAATCAATATGATACACATATCTTTTTAGTATGACTAATGATTTCAACAGAAGTGTAAATTTGGACAATATATTCTTTAAAAGAAAATACTGTAGGATTAAACGCCTTTTTAAAGGAATTTATTGTTGTATAAACTGGACCAATTCACTCACAAACTTATAAAAGTCCGATGTAAAACTTGATTTTAAGGTGGCAAACACTGTAATTGTATGTTAACAAATATTGGATACTAATAAAATGTAACAATTAATTTCAAAAGGTCTTCAATGAAGTGTTCAAAGACAATGGACAATACCAGAACTCATTTTTTACAGTATTTTAAGGACAAACAAGTTTTGGATAGTAAGAATGATATCAGATAAATACATTATTACAATAATTTATTTCAGCATAGGACATTTACTCATGTTCTTGAGAATGTTAAACAAGATTGGTTTGCAGTGGCATCACTGTTGGAACACGTGCTGCAAACAGTTAAAATCCAACTACCGCAGGTGACAGATATGTTTCTTCGCTCTGATAACGCAGGCTGCTACCATTGCGGACATTTATGGATTGCTATTCTTCAAATTAGCAATAGAACAGGTAAGAGATATAATTTGATATTTCCCCACCAACTAATACAGAGCTTAACTGAATGTAAAGTGGAATTTTTATTTTTATACGACCGCAACAAATTTTTGCGGTCATATATTGGTATGACGTTGGCGTCGTCGTTGTCGTCGTCCGAAGACACATTGGTTTTCGCACTCTAACTTTAGTTTAAGTGAATGGATCTCTTTGAAATTTTACCATAAGGTTCAATACCACAAAAGGAAGGTTGGGATTGATTTTGGGGGTTATGGTACCAACAGTTAAGGAATAAGGGGCCAAAAAGTGGCCAAAAATAAGCATTTTCTAGTTTCCAGACAATAACTGTGGAACGGTGTATGGATCTCTCTGAAATTAATCCACAAGTTTCCATACCACAAAGGGATGGTTAGGATTTGCTTTGGGGGGTTATGGCTCAAACCGTTTAGGAATTAGGGGCAAAAAAAGGGGGAAAAACAAAGGTTGTCCTGGTTAATGGACAAATACTTTAGTACAAAACATAATTTAAAGCAGTGTAAGGGAGA
Source organism: Mytilus californianus (assembly GCF_021869535.1). Taxonomy (NCBI): domain Eukaryota; kingdom Metazoa; phylum Mollusca; class Bivalvia; order Mytilida; family Mytilidae; genus Mytilus; species Mytilus californianus. Next base: position 42,502,973 of record NW_026262712.1, read on the forward strand.
TAAATCAAATACATCATTTGAATTACCTCCCTTACACTGCTTTTAAATTATGTATAAAGTAATGGTTAATGAACAATTAAGATAATTAAGATAATTTAAAACAGTGTAAGGGAGGTAATCCAAATACAACGTTTTGGTTACTTCCCTTACACTGCTTTTAAATTATGTTTAAAGAAATGCATATTTATAAAGGAAGACCAGTAAAAATATTTGCAAATGTTGCATCTTTTTTTTTTACAAAAAAATCCATATGAAAGATTTGACACCATATTTTAAATTCTTCTATAAAATAGATTAAGTTAGCACTATGGTAAATTTAAATGGGTAATTATGGTTGCAAACTCCATTGGAAATTTGAATTGAAATTATGACCATATCTTGAGGGAAAGAATTTTTTGGGGGAAAAGGGGGGGGGGTAAAAAGAAATTGTCGGGGGTCAATTTTTTCTCATTTCAGATTTCAGAAATTAAAAAGAATTTTTCTTTAAATATTTTTTTTATTTTCAAATTTCAAATATTGAAAAATTTCAAGAAGTAATCTTTAATTGCACAGTATGGCGCATTAGATTTGTAAAATCTTTGACCACATTTATTTGTTTGTTATGCCGAATCTAACCGTGTATTTAGATTTTTAATTTTGGGTCCAGTTTTCAAATTGGTCTACATTAAGGTCCAAAGGGTCCAAAATTAAACTTTGTTTGATTTTAACAAAAATTGAATATATGGGGTTCTTTGATATGCTGAATCTAAACATGTATTTCGATTTTTGATTTTTGGCCCAGTTTTCAAGTTGGTCCAAATTGGGGTCCAAAATTAAACTTTGTTTGATTTCAACAAAAATTGAATATATGGGGTTCTTTGATATGCTGAATCTAACCATGTATTTAGATTTTTTATTTGTGGGCCCCGCTATCAAATTGGTTCATATTGAGGTCAAAAGGGTCCAAAATTAAACTTTGTTTGATTTCATCAAAAATTGAATTATTGGGGTTCTTTGATATGCCAAATCTAACCATGTATTTAGATTTTAATTTTGGATCCCGTTTTTTAAATTGGTCTACATTAAGGTCCGAAGGGTCCAAAATTAAACTTTGTTTGATTTAAACAAAAATTGAATTCTTGGGGTTCTTTGGTATGCTGAATCTAAACATGTGTTTAGGTTTTTGATTATTGGCCCAGTTTTCAAGTTGGTCCAAGTTGGGGTCCAAAATTAAACTTTGTTTGATTTCAACAAAAATTGAATATATGGGGTTCTTTGATATGCTGAATCTAACCATGTATTTTGATTTTGTATATTGGACCATAATAGGTAAATTAAAAAAATTCAAGTTCTTAGACCACATTCTTTCTGTGTCAGAAACCTATGCTGTGTCAAATATTTAATCACAATCAAAATTAAGAGCTGTATCAAGCTTGAATGTTGTGTCCATACCTGCCCAAACTGTTCAGGGTTCGACCTCTGCGGTAGTATCAAGCTGCGCCCAGCGGAGCATTTTATTTTATATTGCAATTATCATTTTAGTCCTACAAGTTCTATATGGAAAAAACAGTGCATCTTAGAAAGAACTGTTATGATAAAAAAACAAAAAAAGTTATGCTATAAGGTCAAATTGCACTACATCACAGTACAAATTTAAAACAATATCTTGATATGCTGCAATCATATGTGCTAAATATAAAAAAGCCTTTGACAGTAGACTTATTCAAAAGATCATAAAATTATCTGAACAAGAAAAAAAGATACAAAAAAATATTTAAGAATACAAACAGAAACTTCAACCTAGTTCAAAGCTATTAAAATAAATAAAATACTTCCAAATATAAGCTTTGGTGATATTTGAACTTTATTATAAAAGTGAATTAATAAGATATTTATAAGCAGTCTCTCTCAAATCTTTGTACATGTTTATTTTGTGATTTTTTGCAGGTATTCAAATAAAGCAATATTCATATTCAGAGGCTCAGGCTGGAAAGTCCTACTGTGACTCAAAAATTGCTCATATGAGAACCAAGATGAGATCCTTTGTGGCAACTGGAAATAACATTTTAAATGCAGATGACATGAAAACTGCAATTGATTATGGAAAAGGTACATTGTGAATTTATTCTATAAACATAAGAAGAAAATACTGTAGTAGAAAATCAAAAAGAAATCTTAAAACAATCAAAAATATTTTATGAGAAACTTTACAAAAGACAAGAATGTCTTAAAAAAGTAAACTTATCAAGGGAATTACCATCTTTGACATCTAAATTAAATGATATCGAAAAAGAATCATTAGAAGGTAACATTTCTTTTACTGAATTAACACAAGCTTTGAAAAGGATGAAAAATAATAAAAGTCCTGGGTCAGATGGTTTTACTGCAGAATTTTTTAAAGTATTTTGGATAGACATTGGAAAGTTTGTCTTGAGGTCAATAAATTATTCATATCAGATAGGGGAAATGTCTGTCACACAGAGGCAGGGAGTTATCACATGTATTCCAAAAGAAGGCAAGTCAAAACAGTTCTTAAAAAATTGGCGTCCAATTACACTTTTGAACTCAACATACAAACTAGCTTCTAGTTGTATAGCTGAGAGGATAAAGTCAGTTCTAAACAGAATTATTGACTCTGATCAAACAGGCTTTATCCCGGGTAGATTTATTGGGGAGAACTGTAGACTTATATATGATATTTTACACTTTACAGAAGAAAATGATATCCCTGGTATATTATTACTCATTGATTTTGAGAAGGCCTTTGACTCTATATCATGGGCCTTTCTCTTTGAAACACTGAAGTATTTTAATTTTGGAGACTCTATTATAAACTGGATAAAAACATTTTATAATGATATTACATCTACTGTCACCCAGAACTGCTGTCTGTCAGACTTTTTCCGTGTGGAGAGAGGCTGTAGACAGGGGGATCCTTTGTCTCCTTACCTTTTCTTGCTATGTGCTGAAATATTAGGCATTTTAGTAAGAGGTAGTGATGAGATAAAGGGTATTACGATAGATGATTCAGAGTATATCTTGTCTCAATATGCAGACGACACATCACTTATTTTAGATGGGTCGCCTTCCTCACTGGATGCATCTCTCCGTATATTACAATTCTATGCTGAGATATCAGGACTGAAAATTAATTTAGACAAAACAAACGTTATATGGATAGGTAGTAAAAGACATAGTCAAGACAAAATATGTGTAAAGTGGGGACTGAAATGGGGTTTCAGTACCTTCAAATTATTAGGTATCACTTTCTGTGTTGATTTAGATAGAATGTTAAATCTAAACTATGCTCCTCGAATACAAGAAATAGAAAAAATATTACAAAAATGGTCAAAACAGTCACTTACCCCGTTTGGTAAAATAACAATTATAAAGTCACTAATTATATCAAAATTAAATCATCTGTTCCTGTCCATCCCAGGTCCAGATGATAATATGATACGTCAACTTAATAGTAAAATTTATTCATTCATTTGGGATGATAAGCCTGACAAGATAAAGCGGGATCTTCTATGCCAAGAATACTTTAGAGGGGGCCTAAAAATGATTAATTTGAGACATTTTATACAAGGGTTAAAACTTACTTGGGTTAGAAGATTATTTAAGTCAAAATCCAAATGGATCCAATTATTTACCTCCACCCAAAATATAAATTTTACAGAGTTGGCTTATTTTGGAATTATTAAAAAATCAAAAAACAAATTTTGGGATGAAGTTTTTCATGCCTGGAAAATTATGTCAAAACTCAGACATCCATTTCATTTTGAGGAAGTCATTTCGACATCTATATGGCATAACGAACATATTAAAATTGATAACGTCAGCGTTTACTATAAAAATTGGTCACATCATGGGGTATGGACTGTAAATGACCTGTTAGATGAACATGGAAATATATTAACATATGAAAATTTTGAAATTATGTATAATTTCAAACCCATGTTTCTACAGTTTTATGGGCTTATATTAGCACTAAAAAAATGGCTACAAGCCATTGGAATCAACACCGAAAGAGAGAAAAAACATCAGGCTATTATACCTTTCAACATTAATATTTTCTTTAAGTCCGAAAAGGGCTCAAAGGACATGTATACTATTTTAAATCAAGGATCTTTACCTATAGATTTTGTAGCAGAAAAAAAATGGGAAGGTATTCTTAATAAAGTTATAGAAAATTGGAAAAAAATACACTTGTGTGTTACCAAGGTTTCAAAAAATACTAGGTTATGTTGGTTTCAATATAGAATTATTCATTATATCTTAGGGACTAATGCTCTACTCTTTAAAATGAAACTTGTTAACTGTAATTTGTGTACATTTTGCAAGGAAGAGCTTGAAACTATAGAACATTTACTTTGGGGTTGTCATATTGTAGCCGACATTTGGCACAATCTAAATTCTTGGATTTTCGATATAGTTCATATAGAAATTCCACTAAATTTGAATATTGTCATTTTTGGCCTCTATGAAAATTATAAATTGAATTTTATTAAAAATAAAGTTATCTTACTGACAAAGTATTTCATTTACAGATGTAAGATGCAAGATATAAAACCTCATATTAAAGGTCTTCAAAATTACATAAAAGAAAACTTGATTTTAGAGAAACATATCTCTTCAAAATATTTAAGTATGGAAGAACACAACTTGTACTGGAACCCCTGGGCTAAGATCATTAATTAAATTTAAATTAGGTTAATGTATATACATATGTGTATATATATGAGTATTTGAAAGAACTTGTATACTGGTAGTTATACCATATGCTTGCTCTACTATTACTATTATTACTATATTAATGAAAATGTTATTACTATACTTCATTCATAGATTTCATAGTGTTAGTCCATAGAATGCTTATCATGCTTATTTATTTCACTTGCTTGATTATTGTACCACAAGATAAATATATGTTGATACCTGTAAATTCACGAAGAAAAATAATAAATTATAAAAAAAAATAAACATAAGAAGATGCGGTATGATTACCATTGAGACATATTTCTATCTAAGACTTAAAGTAGTAAATTTAAGCAATTATAGGTCACAGTGTAGCTTCAAAGTGAAGCCTTGACTCAATAGCAGAGTAAACTATAAAAAAAAAAACAATTATGAAATAAAGCACAAGAGACAATCACTTAATTGACAGTTGACTTATTCAAAAGATTAATAGGTGTACACGAATACATTTTTGTCGAGCCTTCGACTTTAGTCGAAAAAGCGAGACATAGCGATCCTACATTCCGTCGGCGTCGTTGTCGTCGTCGTTGTCGGCGGCGGCGTCCACAAATATTCACTCTGTGGTTAAAGTTTTTGAAATTTTAATAACTTTCTTAAACTATCCTGGATTTCTACCAAACTTGGACAGAAGCTTGTTTATGATCATAAGATAGTATCCAGTAGTAAATTTTGTAAAAATAAAATTCCATTTTTTCCGTATTTTACTTATAAATGGACTTAGTTTTTCTGCCGGGAAATATTACATTCACTCTGTGGTTAAAGTTTTTAAAATTTTAATAACTTTCTTAAACTATCCTGGGTTTTTACCAAACTTGGACAGAAGCTAGTTTATGATCATAAGATAGTATATAGAAGTAAATTTTGTAAAAAAATAAATCCATTTTTTCCTTATTTTACTTTTAAATGGACTCAGATTTTCTGCTAGGAAACAACACATTCACTCTGTGGTTAAAGTTTTTAAAATTTTAATAACTTTCTTATACTATTTTGATTTGTACCAAACTTGGACAGAAGCTTGTTTATGATCATAAGATAGTATATAGAAGTAAATTTTGTTTTCTTCCAGTTAACATTACATTCAGTCTGCAGTTAAAGTTTTAAAACATTTATTAGATTCATAAACTATCCTGGATTTTTACCAAACTTGGACAGAAGCTTCTTACAATCAAAAGATAGTATCAAGAGGAATATTTTTATTGATTTACTTCCTCATTTTTGTTGAGCCTGCAATTAACAGAAAAAGTAGGCGAGACACTGGGTTCCTCGGAACCCTTACGAATTTTTAATTTACCAGCTCTATAAACAAAATCACCTTAAACTATAGTATGTGTTACATAAGTTTCAAAGGTCAAAACATAATCATTGCATCTGTTAAGTTTTTATACGCCCGTCAATTTTTGTCCGTCCGTCTGTCTGTCCGTATGTCTGTCTGGCGTAAACATGTCGCACCGTAACTTGAGAATGACTTATCCAAATTTCATGAAACTTAACATAGTTGTTTCTTATGATGGTCAAACGATCTGTATACTTTTTGGTGAAAATAAGATTAAAACTTTTTGAGTTATGGGACTTTGTAACTAAAACAGGTGTGTGTTTTTTTTCACATGTCGCCCCGTATCTCAAAAACAATTTATGATTATTGCTTAAAACTTTACACACTTCTTAGTTATATTAATCTTAAGATCTGTATACTTTTTGGTGATGATTCAAATTCTTATTTTAGAGATATTGAGTATTTTGTTAAAAAAGGGGGAGGGGTTTTTCACATGTCGCGCCGTATCTCAAAAACAGTTTATGATTATTGCTTAAAACTTTACACACTTCTTAGTTATATTAACCTTAAGATCTGTATACTTTTTGGTGATGATTCAAAATCTTATTTTTAGAGATATTGAGTATTTTGTTAAAAAAGGGGGAGGGGTTTTTCACATGTCCCGCCATATCTCAAAAACGATTAATGATTATTGCTTAAAATTTTACACACTTCTTAGTTATATTAATCTAAAGATCTGTATACTTTTTGGTTTTGATTCAAAATTTTATTTTTGAGATATTGATTTTTTTTTTTAAAGGGGGGTTTTCACATGTCGCGCCGTATCTCAAAAACGATTTATGATTATTGCTTAAAATTTTACACACTTCTTAGTTATATTAATCTTAAGATCTGTATACTTTTTGGTTTTGATTCAAAATTTTATTTTAGAGATATTGAGTTTTTTGTAAAAAAAAAAGGGGGTTTTCGCATGTCACGCCGTATGTCAGAAACTATTTATGCTCATTGCATAAAAATTCACACACAAGACGACGGGCGTATCATGCGCTCATGGCGCAGCTGTTTATTACATAATATTAAGTTCAATTCCCTTTCTTACAGGTGTAGCTGGATGTCAAGTGGCCCATGTTATTGTTGAAACGTCAAAACATGTTCTCAAGACTCATAATTTAAAAAATGTCACACATTTCAACGATGTTCAGTACACAGAATCTGGTGTTGTATTCATAAAAGCTTATGGTATTGGGGATGGGTTGTCAATGACTTATAGTGAGTTAACCAAATTATCAGGCCATTGTCAAAATGAAACTTGATGTACTCTTGTAACAGATTTTGTTCTGCCATCAAAGGTCAAAGGAAAGATCAAGTTAACAAAAGCTAAAAGTAATGCTGTAGAAAATGAAATGAGTACTGAGACCACAACAATAAGACCAGTCAGTTCATCTGCTTTACAGACAACACTCTCCTTTGATTGCCCAGAACCAGGTTGTATTAAGCATTATGCTTCCTACAGAACTCTAGAAAATCATGTTCTATTAGGTACACATGATTTAAGATTAGAAAGAGAATCCGTATATGATATCATTCGCAAGCAATGGACAGAACTCTGCAACAATGTTATTGTTACAAGGAAGACAAATGTTGCCAGCCAATGTACAGATAATCAACAAGCTGTAGAAACCTTTCCTATAGGTTGGGCTTTAAAAAGGGCCAGAAAGGTGAATAGATTTCCTACCCAGATAAAAAACTTCCTTATTAAGAAATTCAATGAAGGAGAGAAAAGTAAAAACAAATGCAGTCCAGATGATGTCGCATCAGAAATGAAATCTATGAGGGATACTGAGGGCAGACGGGTTTTTCAGTTAAATGAATGCTTAAATAGTACTCAAATTACATCTTTCTTCTCTCGATTGGTATCAGCTAATGCAAGTAACAACAACAAAATAGTACCTGAAGATGATGACTTGGTAGCTGCTGCTCTTGCAATAAATCAATCTAAATTATTTGAATCAGTTAACTCTGCAAATCTAACAAATGACTGTTAAAATATAGTGCATATATTCACTTTAAAGCTTGTTATTAAGGTTCCTTAGATCAGTTTCCTTAGAAAGTAATTGGAAAATAAAGTCTTCAGGACTGTGCCCTCATATTAAAATGATATTATTTGTATGCATTTTTTCTTGAGAAGCTGTACCACATACCCTGGGTCCCTGTTGATACAGCTCCTCAGAGATTCTGCTTACTTTGATATCAAATATGCTTTAGATTAAGAACGATTTATGTCACATGTTATTTTATTCAATGTTTGAGAGGAGACAAATGGTAGACAAATTAAAATGCTTTCTATTATGTTCTTAGTCATCTATGTATATTGATGTTCACACAATTTACAGTTCTGGTTTATTTGTTCAAATAAGCTAGATATGTCATAATGAACATTGATAGATGAAAAGCTTTTTTTTTGTTTTTGCAGTCAACTTATTTTAGACATTAGAAGTTTGTTTAAATCACATTTGATTATAAGCCTTAATGTCTATCTGATAAAAATTTAAATTACAATATATTGTCCATTTTTTATCTATTACATTATTTTCTGATTTAATGAAGTTTAAATAACATTATTATGTAGATTTTGTATTGCTGCTTCATAAGCAGGCTAAGTAAGATCAATTTGATTTTGTACTCCTTTAATTGTGAAAATATATGAAAAATACAAAATTCAATTTTATCCATTTATTTTCAATGTATTTATAAGTTTTATGATTTTAAGTGTATAATTTTGATAGAATTTTATCTTTAATAATTTGAAAAATAAAAGAAAGTCAGACTGAAACAGATAACCTACTTGCATTGTCAATTTATCATTTTGAATCATGTAAACTTTCAATAAAAATTATTTCCTCTCTGAAATAGTTCAAGAACAATTTTAATCCTTGATATTGGTCAAGATTGGGAAAAAGCAAAAAAGTGGATTACCTCCCTTTTATTCCATGAATTTACTGATTTTTAGTAAACTTGCACAATTTTTTATTCCTTTTTGAATGAATTAGTTAAAACTTTAATTAGCACAAAAGTATTATAGTTGTACATGAAGAGTTTTGTTAGAATTTTAGTCCTTGATTTTGGTCAAAATTTGAAAAAGCAACAAAATGGATTATCTCCCTTTTATTTCATGAATTTACTTATTTTTTGTAAATTTGCACAAACTTTTGTTTCTTTTTGAATGATTTTCAGTTAAAACTCTTCAATAAGCATAAAAGAATTATAGTTTTACAGGAAGAGTTTTGTTAGAATTTTAGTCCTTTATATTGGTCAAAATTGGAAAAAAGCAACAAAATGGATTACCTCCCTTTTATTTAATGAATTTACTGATTTTTTTTAAACTTGCACACATTATTGTTTCTTTTTGAATGATTTTCAGTTAAAAAAATTTAGTAAGCATAAAAGTATTATAGTTTAACATGAAGAGTTTTGTTAGAATTTTAGTCCTTGATATTGGTCAAAATTGAAAAAAAGCAACAAAATGGATTACCTCCCTTTTTTTTCATGGATTTACTGATTTTTAGTAAACTTGCATAATTTTTTGTTTCTTTTTGAAAGATATTTATTTCTAAAAATTTAATTTGCTTAAAAGTATTACAGTTTTACTTGAAGAGTTTTGTAGAATTTTTATCATTAAATTGGTCAAAATAAGGAAAAACTGAATAATGGATTACCTCCCTTCTTTAGGCATTCATCTATTTGAATCTTGTAAATTTGCACAATTTTTTTTTTATTTCTCGTTTAACTCCAGTAAGTATTCTTTAATTTGTATATACATATTATGATGTTACTTGCGGGGTTTTGTGAAAAATTTTAACTTCAAAATTGGTCAAAAGGAAGAAAATTCCAATATTACGAAAATGGTGTTGTACCCCTTTTTGGTACAGAGGTAACAATGAAAAAATTTTTAAAATATCTCTTTATTTTTTGTTATTGATTGTGTTTAGATTATATCTAAAAATGAATTAATATATCACTGCAATTTGTCTGTTTTTTTTTTTATGTATTGTTTAGGGTTAGGGTTAGGGTTAGGGTTAGGTTAAGGTTAGGGTTAGGGTTAGGGTTAGGGTTAGGGTTAGGGTTAGGGTTTATTAGGATGTAAAATTGAAAAATGGTAATGAAAAATTTCCGGTGTAACATTTTTTCAACGTCGATGTTGCTGCGCATTGTCAAATACCTTTTTTTTGTGTTCTTTTGAATTTTTTGGGAAAATAAAAATTTTAAATATTTTTTTATTTTCAATTTTTGACATTTAATTTTTTTTTTTTTTGACATTGTATATTTTTTTTCTTTAGTATGGCAAAACTTTATTTTTTTTAATTTTTGGCAAAACTTTATTTTTTTTTAATTTTTGGCAAAATTTTATCTATCCCAGGGTGAACAAGGGTGGGGTGTTATCTACACCGGGGTAATTAACCAATCAGATTGCAGTATTTTTGCTGCATGAGAAATAAATATATATATATGTGCTGCAGTGCAAAAATTTTAAAAAATACTGATATTGCATTGAACATTTAAGAACACTAATGCAGTATTAAATAAAGCTTTCACTGTTAATAAAAATTAATTATAATATGAGTAGTATTTAAGTATTAAAGTGTGTTATATTGTTAAAAAAATGTCTGGCACAAAAATAATATCATTTTGATTAATTTTTTGCTGTTAATATTTTTGAATTTGTAAATGTTACTGTCCAATTTTGTCAGTCCTTTAACTTTTCAAGAATGGTTGGTGTATGTTATAACTATGCACCATGTGTAAGCACCATGATACCTATTTTTAATGGACACGAGTTCTGCTCAAGACTTAATTTTGAGGTTTAAAAATTATATATAATAAAGATATCTGGACAATATGATTTCAAACCTTAAGAGGAGTCGCTAGAGGGCGCTGTACTTGAATGTATAGTGTATCCACCAATAAAACCGGTGGGCGTGTTGTTAAATTATTTGTTGTTATACCGGTGCTAATTTACTTGCAAACTGTTTTATCTTCTCTTGTCTTCTGCAGCTCTGTCAACCATCTGTCTAGGATCAAAACTGGATACCACATGGTCTGCTGATGATACACATGCTTCCATCCTCCTATTTTGGAATATTACAATATTTAAATGTATTTATTGGTAAAGCATTAAATGTTGGCATTGTATGTATTTAGGATTTCAAGGTTTTCAGTAGCGAAAGAAACTTCAAGAAGTGACAAGAAGAATATTTTAGCGACAAGAAGACTATTTAGCGACAAGAAAAATGAAAACAAAGTTCTTATCAAAATAACTTCCTAATAAATATATAAAAAAAATATGCATTGAAATGTTTTTTTTTTTAAATTCGAGGCCAGATGTCGATCTGTGTGTAATATATATATATATGATATACATGTATTTATCATATATTTAGTACACAATACAGCAATTTTGTATATCTAATAAAGGTTCTTTTTTCCAGCCTGTATCGCATACCCCGTATCGCATAGCTAAATCTGTATCACATACCTGGCGTGACCTCATAAATCAAATGACGTCAACGTTTGACCTATGACGTCCAGTTGCTGTATTTCCTGGCATAGGAAAAAAGTGAGTTTCCACTCAAGAAATGTCATATCATTTGAACTAAAATCTATATTTTTCCAAAAAAATATTACCCAGTAGAACTTTATAAGCGATTTTTATAAAATAGATACAATAAGTTTTTTTAGTGGGAACTCACTTTTGTCCAATGGCTGTGTATATGGGAATCCCCTGTTTGTCTGTTAATAATCTTTGAATAGATGATACATAGTAACATTGTTGTCCATATTTATGTATACAAATGAGTTCGGATTGTAGTATAATGATTAAACCTAACAACAAATATTGGGAAGGTGGGTTGTATTCTACAGGAGGGAACAGTTGACACTATTGTTAGTGAATGCTTTTAAATACATGGTCTTAAAGTATATTATTTGCCAGTTTCATAGCTCTACATTGAGCATGTAATAAGGTTGTAGGGGACATTACGATGTGGATATTAAGCAAATAAGGAAGTCTATAACAAAAAACTAAGTCACCTGGAAAAATACAGGAAAATCCTTATGTTCTTTTGTTTGTTATATTTTCGGACGATTTAAAAAAAAAACGTATATGACATTAATCTGATTCTGTTTAAATATATGATAAACAGAATAATAAATGACAAAATCCGTATCGCATGCTCCCTCGGGACTGATATTGGTTTCTGGTGGTGATACAGCATGCGATACGGATTTTGCCATGTATTATTTTATATATACTAAATACTGTAATATATGAGGGAAATCTAGAATATTTTTATTATTTTTTTTCATTTTACCAGTGCTAAAGATAAAAATGATTAAGTTAAAACCTTGGCTTGATAATCTTCATTCGTTCCACCTCTACTGGCTCATCGTGTTCCCTCTTTCGTTTCTTCCACTGGCAAGGACCGTCAGTAACAGACTTCTTCTCAAATGCCTCCAACTCGTATAAGCATGCTGTAACATGACGACAAGCTCCATCAGCACTGCAATAGAATTGTATTTAGAGAAAGTTAGTACATGCATACATGTTGATTTGTGAAATGATCTGTATAATACAAATATCTTTATAGATTTTTACGGTTTACTAAACATGAGCGTTTTAGATTGCAGGTCATCAAATTACATCAGCAGAATTGTTAACTTCTACCTGCCAAATACTGGACACAGAAGCTAGAAAACCAACCTTGAGTTTTGACTAATAGCAATGAAATATTACCTCATCACCCTGCACTTGAGGCTGTCATACAAATGTACTTACAAACTAGTTTAACCCCACCACATTGTGTATGTGCATGTCCCAAGTCAGGAATCTGTAATAAAAGGGTCATTGTTTGTTGAAATATTTCATTTTTGTTTTTCTTTCATTATTTTGTACATAAATCAGACCATTAGCTTTCTTCTTTGGATTGTTTTACATTTATCATTTCAAAATTTTATAGCTGACTATTCCCTATGGGTTTTTCTCATTGTTGAAGATTGTACAATTATCTATAGATGTTAATTTCCCTGTCATTTTGCCACTTGTGGAGAGCTGTTTCATTGGAAATCATACCACATCTTCTTATTTTCATATTACAATAGAAACTATAGGGGGTCGAGAATTTGTCAAATATAATATTTTTATATTTACCCTCCTGGACATTCACAGTAAGCTGCTTTAACATCACCTAGAGTCTTCTCAACAACAAACCAGCACTGGTAGGTCATCTCCCCAGTCAACGTCTTTGCCCTCTGTGTTGGCCTCACCTTTCCAATAAAAACTCAAACTAAGCTGTCATCTTTTAAGTAGTTGACTTTCATTTCCTGGACATGTCCATCGTAAAACAAGCGGTAGTCCTCTACACTCTTATAAGCTTTCAACTTCTTTTTATCGTAATCTGAACGGTGCAACAACAAATAATTGAAAATGTCATACCAGGAAAAGTCAGGTACACTAGAAAAATCTTCAACATATCTGAAAAAATAAATGGTCTTCAAATTGACACTACAGAATACATTGCTGGTATGAAATTAACAGATTATTCTAGTAAGACATGTATAATAGTAAGGTGAAAAATACTGATTGGGAATATGAGCCCTCGCCAGTACATGCAGTTCAGACAGTTGAAAGTTATATATACTAGACAGTTGAAAGTTATATATACTTATACATATGAAAATGCATAAAGTATTTTCTAAATAGATGTTTAATGATATATTATAGTACATGTACAACAAAATGTTAAGGAGATCTTAATCTATATACTTACATGAATTTGTTGGACTTGAAATAAAAAGAAAATCAATGTGGAAAAATTATGATAATTGTGATAATATATCCGCTTAATTCTTGCAATTCAAAAGTTTACTCATACAATGACTTTATTTCATTAAACCCTAAAATTCTTAAGTTTTTGGCAGTTAATATTTATATTAAAGAATGTGGTATATACTTGATCAAGTAAAATTGTATAAAAAAATGTAATAGTTACATGTTTTGAACGACTAAATTTTAGGGGCCATGGGCTATCCATTTAATTATAATGTAAAATTGCTATAAATGGATATTCTTTTGAACTGAGTCTATTTACTTCTAATGGAAAAAGTTTATAGAAAATTGAACAGTTATTGTCATATTATTATTTTTTTAAAAGTTTAAAGTCTTAAAAGTTTTCAATATTTAGAAGTTTGCATACATGTAGGGTTGTTTCTTCTTAGGGAGCTATTTGATAGTTAAGGGGGTGGGATGAAAGATTATGTCCTGCATTTTTTTAAATTGTAATCTCTGTCCTGCTTTTTGATTTTTCACTCTATACGGTCCTGCCTTTTTTTATTAGTTTATCCTTACTTTTTTTACATGAATTGTCATATCCTGCCTTTTGTTTTTGCAAAGTGCCTCAACCCGCCTTTTTTTTACTCAAAACTTCTGTCATGCTATTTTTTTTCAAATTTCATCCTAGCCTAGCCCCCACCCACCCAAAGTGAAATCGTAGCTCCCTTAATGAAATTGTTTTGGACTGACATGAATAATCAAATTTTGAAAAAATGCTGAAATAATATGAGTTTTAAAAATGATTTCATTATACTGCTAGAAAAATATATTTTAGTAATTGGCTTCAGACACACAGGTTAGGAAGAATGACCCTTCTTTTACTTTAGGGATCCCAGTACTTTAGGGTTATATATGGTTTTTTTATGGTTAGAGTTACAACTGAGTTTTAAGGTTAAGACAGAGGTTGGTTTTATGGATGGGACTAGTGATATGGCATGTATGGTAGAGTTGGACTTGTGGCACAATGTGTGCTATGGTTGGGTTAGGTAAGGGTTAAGTTTAAGGGATGTGACTAACATGTGCTATGTATGGTTTGGTAATGTAAGGGTTAGGTTTTAAAGATGGGACTGGTGCTATGCTATATATGGTTGGGGTACATGGCCCTGTGTGTAAGGATTAGGTTTAACCTATTTTCAGTGGTTATTGGTACTTTTAACTTTTGGGTTAGGGTTGAAACTAGATTCTAAAGGTTAGCTTCTAGGGAAGACAGTGTTATGTTCAGGTTATGGGTTAGGTAAATCATGAAAAAAAAACTTTAGGTTTAGGGTTCATTTATGGTCAATATTGTTAGCATATATGTGATGTTCTAGGTTAAAGTAAGGTTTTATATTTAGGGCTACTGTCAGGGTAAGGTATGGGTTTGGGTAAAGTTTAGTTGAGCATATTTTTATATAGGTTGGGAGCCCGTAAATTAAAAGAAGGCCGAAAATATGACTTTCTGACTTATTTTGACTGTATAACTCATTCAAACGACAAGGGATCTAATAAAAATTTTAAGTTAGGTAAAGGTACGAATTTTGGTTACTTTTATGGCAAGTTTAGTATGGGCATACATATTCTACGTGGATAGCCACGCGTTGGGACCCCCTTAGTAAAAAACGGTCAAAAATCGGTTCAAATAAGTATGCAGAGGAGGGTAAAAGCCATAGAAATGAATGGATAATTATCTTAATTACCCTTCTAAGGTAAACGGGTCTGAAAAACTACAACCGGCTCTTCCCAGGCGATCTTGTAGGGTAGAGTCGACGTCGTCTGCTAGAAAATTGAGATCATACGGAATCTTCAATTTTTCCACCGCCTCAGCTAAACTGGCCAAATCTCTCTGTTTATAACCATTTGCCACTATTCTATCTCGTAAATACAGCTGAATCTTTGAAATTGTCAATGATTTAAAAGATAACATCGTGATTGTAATAGAATAGTAGAATGAAACAATTTGTTTTGCGGAATCGCTATGGTAAACAAGCAAAATCTGTGACGTATTTTGCCCCACCTATTTACGGTCGATATATTTTGCAGATTTGAAAGCGAAACGCCATTTAATGTGCAAGTGGTCTATTATTGTCGACGATATTTTTTATATATGTCATATGAAAAATTTGGTGTTGACAAGTGTTGTTTTTACAAATAAAAAATAAACCAAAAAAGAATAATTTTCTCAGATTTACAAAAAAAGATCCTTCGAAAATCAAAAACCACTGACAAATTTCTAAACTCGTAACGTTGACATTGATCAGCGGTGAAACTTTTTGATGTAAAGGTAGACACATTCTGTTGTACAATTTGGTGGTAAATAATGTACGTTTTTCTTTTAATTATGTCTTGTTTCGTCTGTTCTCAAACGTTTTATATTTCTGGCTTTCTGAGCTTTTTGTTTTGAGTAGGTCAGGAAAATTTGATTCAAGAAATACATATTGTAAGAGGGGAAATCGACATCAAACTAACAAAATCTTATTCAGATTTGGATGGGTTTATCCTGCAATGTACAGTACATTAAATCCCAATGTCTGTCAGGAAAAGATTACATTATTGTTTTCGACAAAATCTTTCGGATCGTGCAAAAGTTTCAAAATGTGCTTTCTTTACCTTTTTACAACCATATACAAGTACACAAATAAACAATCAATTATTAGTTTGAGTGTATTGTAATTCATAATTGCAGGAAACACTTATCCTTCAAACAGACTGATAGGCTCATTCGGTAAGATTACACACGTTAAATTTATCATATGACTTATCATAATGTACTATCGATAGAAATGTAGAGTTTGTGTTTATTATGAATATTGAGTTATGTTTAATTTTACCAGGAAAATTTTTCTATAACGACCTACCATTTTGTTCAGAAGAGTTGGCACGTTGGATCTATGAAGTTTTTTGAAACTTGTCCTAACCATATAAGAACATGGATAAACTAGGAAGAAATTATCAGAAATATTGCTATGCCATAGTTACCCCTACAAGGTAAATCCCAACAACAGTAAATGTGGGAATTTTGACATACAAAACTTCTTTGCAGCTATTTTCTTGGCAAAACATAAGATACTATGAGCAAATTAAATACTAGAATGCACGTTGTAGATCGACCAAAAACATACATTGCACTTTTATATCTGCAGCCATTTTACTTGTGTGGTTATAAGTGCACAATATCAATATTGCTAATACATAATTGCAAAATGTTTTGGATTAAGGGTGTTGTGATTGATGTGGAAACCTTAATATATAATTTTTACATTTTTTAATGAACCCGTTTGACAGATCACAAAAACTGGTCAACATATATGAAAAGATATTTAGTGGACAAATTTATCATTTTATAACCTCAAATGTGACCTTATGTGAGGGTAAAAAATCTCACCTGGACACTTATTTCAAGAAATGAATCTGTAAATGTCTAACATGAAACGGACGATATGAAATGAACTGAATTTCTAATTTCTTTGATGGTGTTTGGCAGAAGGATTTGAAAAAAAACTAAAATAAATAAATCATTTTCTTTATAATTATGATCTTGAGTTTATATGAGACCTGCATATTCATTTCTGAAGGTTTCTTATGTTCCCTCACAAACAAATGTTAATAGAATGTTCTTTCCTTACACAGATGACCTTTCATAGTGCTTGATTGCTTTTTTGATTTTAAATGATTACGTTTTATACGATCCCCTTTTGTGGAAACACACATTTTAGGTTGAGCAAAATATCCTGGTCCTTGTAGTTCTTGGTTGGTGTTAAAAAAAAACAGGAAAAACAGGACAATTCAACAACATAAAAAACATGACTTGTTCTTCAATAGTAGTTTAAAAAATCCCAATTAAAAACAGAAGATCAAACAAGTTATAATATCAGCACACTTTTTAGTAACATTTAAGAAGTAAACAAATCATACTGTGATTTATATGATGGCTATAAATCATAAAATTAAACATGAAGGTTATTGACAATGGCTTCGGACATTCAGATCAGAAATCGAATATTTTGAAGAAAAAAATGAACTCGCCCCAAAATGTCATTAATTTATAGATATCATCTGACAATAGAATTATATTGATTAAAAACATATGAAATATGTTAATGTTTGATTAGGAAATTAATTGTTGTTAAGGTCATTAAACAGAACAGAAGATAGAGCGGAGGAATCTTCTCTCGGTAACTTTTCTCAAGGTAAAAAATTCCAATTAATATTATAATATAATAAAGATTACGATTTTAAGATGTCACTTGGATATTGAGCATTGTAAGAAAAAACATACCTATAAACAGATATTCGTTTTAATTTCTTAATATGCACAAACATATTACTCCATGAAAACTCTTTGGCTTCAAATTTAAGCAGAAGTTATGAATAACAAATAACTACCTAGAACATTAAGGTAGAATAGGCGCAGTATTTATGAAGTTTCGGTTTCTAATCTTCTTATACTTCGCCATTAACTTGGCTTTTT
Organism: Mytilus californianus; assembly: GCF_021869535.1. NCBI lineage: Eukaryota > Metazoa > Mollusca > Bivalvia > Mytilida > Mytilidae > Mytilus > Mytilus californianus. The sequence continues at coordinate 42,521,315 of NW_026262712.1, forward strand.
TAAACTTTCGAACGCAATTGAATAGTAGACAAGGAATATAATGGATACATAGCGGATACCCTCCCCGGTTTATAAGATTTTAAATAAAGGCAATAGTAGTATATCGCTGTTTAAAAGTCATACATCGATTGAGAGAAAACAAATCCGGGTTACAAACTAAAACAAAGGGAAACACATCAATTATAAATGGAAAACAACGAAACAACAGAACACTGATACTGATACTTTAAGACTGGTATCGTATGTATCACCAATTATGAAGATTAATTTGAAAATAATGTATTTGATTATCATTGTGAGCCTTCGAATGTTCTATGAAATTTCGCAATATAAAATGATGAAACAATTAAAAAAATTTAAAAGACGTTATAAGAAAAACACATCAATAGTGTCTTTTGTTTATGAAGCTAGCTAAGCATAATAATAGAGAATAACAGAATAACATTTAAGTTTGTTAGTCAAGAACGATATCTTGTCTTTTCTAGTTATATTGGCAAAAAGGGAAACAAATACCGATATTCAAATATATTTTTTATGTTTGCCTCCTTGTTTTTTTTATATTTGTTACATATGTTACAGATGCAAAACAACTGTTTGCTGATTTAAGTAATTTACAGCTGGACCATCCTATATTGTTGGTGCCACCACCGCTACCGGATCCCCCGAATCCTCAGTGAGATAGATGTTCTGAATGAATCAAACTTCTAGAATGATTGTAATATAAATTGTAGTAAAACATTGACATTAAACTAGTTTTCAATCATCATAAATATGAATTTGCAATGTTTCACATTTGCAGATCCTATATTCATTACATAGAAATGAAATTACTCGAAAAGTAACAGATAAACAGTATGCAATGAGAAGTAAGATCAATAAAATTCTTAAAAAAAAAATTATTTTATAAATATTCAGATTGTGATTTTGTAGTTGAAATTGTAAACGACTATTTTACAGATATACTGAGAGGACGTGTGGACAAGGAAGGTATCAAAATTCCTTTGCCTCTCCAATATAATTATATCAGCCGTTATCATTTATTTGAAAGCAGTTGTTAAATAGTGAAACTATTGTTAAATAGTGAATCTATTGTTAAATAGTGAAACTATTGTTAACTTTATTCATACATGTATGTAATCCGCAATACTAATACAACGATTCGTGTAATGAACATATTTATGAAGCTCGTTACGTATGTTCGGAAATTAAGAAATACACTTATTTTCCACAGTAACAGAACATACTATGTTTATGTTGCAGCCATTTATGATAGCTTTAACAGACTTTAAGGCTTACAGAAACTATATACATCAAATGGTGTAAATTATGTTCTGAAAATTAATCTTCAAAATTTGGCCTAGATATTTTATAGATTTTCATCACAAAAATGTCGAAAAAAGTATACTATATCTCACTTCGTATATTGTGCAGCAAGTTCAGGAAGGGAAACAAATTTATGTTTGGTATAATGGAAACAAACTGAGTAAAAATGGCGATATTTATTTGTATTTTTGTGAGTGATAATAGAGTATTTAAGCAACACCATTTAGGTTGAACGTACGACTTAGTTCCAGTTTGAAACGTAATGATGGGCAGTTTGTCAATAAATCTAATTTATTACGACATAATGTCTATTTATGCCTTGATGAATTTACAGTCGGGAAAATCGTTATGGGTAATATGTATACGTACAATGTACTTACTAATTTTATTAAAGTCATTTGAAGCTGCCTGATTTTTTAAAATTAAAGTTGTACATCATCTTAGTTTAATTTGAACTTAAAGCCAGCAGAATGGTTTGTTGTTGTAAGGGATGTATACAAATTCGTTGGAAGTACTTGATAAAAGAGGGACGAACGATACCAGAGGGACAGTCAAACTCATAGATCGAAAACAAACTGACAACGCCATGGCCAAAAATAAAAAGACAAACGGACAAATAATAGTACAGATGACACAACATAAAAAACCAAAGACTAAGCAACACGAACCCCACCAAAAACTGGGGGTGATCTCAGGTGCTCCGGAAGAGTAAGCAGATCCTGCTCCACATGTGGCAACCGTCGTGTTGCTTATGTTATTACAAATCCGGTAAATAGTCTAATTCGGTAAGTCACATTCGTGAATAGGGAGGGTATTGTAGTTACGACATAAGGAACATATCCGATATCATCTGTGAAACGGTTATTCCATAACGGTCAACCATCTCGTGATGGCGTCCGTAAAATTTACGAAGGGATGACTTCAACTTCACCATTTGGAACTCTTGGTTTAATAGTTTCCTTGTGAACAGCAATCCTCTATCAAGGAAATCATGATGGGAAACACAAGCCCGGGAATATCGTATCAGTTGGGAGATATATACTCCGTATGCAGGAATGAGAAGTTCACAATTGGGAAGCTGAAATCATCTCTTTTGTCGTAAAGTTTTGTTTTCAACCGACCCTCTTTTTCAATTTCTAGATGTAAGTCAAGATATGAGGCAGACTTAACTGTATCTGTAGTATCCTTTATCTCTAGTTCGATAGGATAGATTCGTTCAACATAGTCACCAAATTTAAAATTACATAGTTAGATCAGTAATTTCGAATATCTTCAAAGTTTTTTTCTACTCTTTACACCTCTTTGCCTCATAATCTCATTAACAAAAAAATTCACACACACAATTTAGTGGGTATTTAAAAAGTCAGAATGCGAATGCATATGTTTAAACTCTTTTAGGTAATATTTTAGTAACATTAAAAAAGAACTATATGCCAGTTGGACCTGCTTTGATTCGATAGCTGCACTTGATTTTTTACTAGATAATATTTTTGTTTGATATGGAGTTTCAGTATTTCATCAATTATCAGAATTCCAATGGGGACTAACTGTGCACAATTTATTGCGGACTTTTTTCTGTATTGTTATGAGTTACAACTTACGACTGAAATCAGCAAAGACACCTCGAAACAATCTGATACAAAAAAAAAAATAATAACACTTTTAGATATTTGGATGATACTTTGGCTCACGTCAACGACTTCAGTGTGTACACTGAAAAGATTAATCCTGCTGAACAAACTTTAAATAAAGCTAATTCTAACAATGAACACTGCATTTCACAGTGATGTTAATGTTGTTCGCTAAGTGAAAAGGAACAAAAATGCAATGTTTTCAAATTCAGTAGTCTGGTAAATAAGACGTTGTCTCCAATCATAGTATAGTCGGTGTGAATAAAGATATTAGATGTAGTTTTCCCAAAAAAAAATTAAATATATTTTTAACCCAGGGAAAAGTCACGTGACCACCCGAAATAGAAAGTAAAAAGCTGACAAATAAATCGCAGTAGAACAAGGGCATACTGATGTTTAAATATATAGTTGAAGACACGTTTGAATAGCCTATGATCTAAATTTCATTAAAAAATCATGGCAAAGTGTTTTTCTTAAAGATAATGCATAGACAAACAGCTTCAAAGGACCATCATTTCACATTTTGTGCTTTTTTTCGCAGTTTTCGACATATTTTTTATTACTACTTGTATTATCTGTATTCTTTGCCATATGTTAGCGCAGTGTAATTTTAAATACTCTTTCTGGGAAACCAAAAAAACCCGACCTTAGTGGCCATTATGCCCTTGTTCTGCTTGTTTTAATGACCGACTCTTCAGTATTTCAGTTAAATCGTCGATTTTAAAGCGCTCAATTGACTTTCAATGTTCCAAACGAGTTACTCCCCTTTGTTAACTGAGAACGTTGATTTTCCAATTAATTATCAAAATGTGCTTCTGTTGTTCTCTCCGAATGATATATTTTCATTTTTTTTATCAACACTTTCACAGTTGTTTGTGTTTTCAGCATAATTGGATAATCGTTTTGTTATTTTGATATGATTGAAAAAAGGGGGAGGGGTCCGGAGAAAAACAGTATTCATCAAAGAAGTTTGAATTCTTCGTTTTCATATCTAGCATTGTAACTAAGACACTGATAGTTTATAAAAAATTTCTGTATGCAGTTATAGTCAGATTCTTTCATTCTTTCATTTATACGCCATTATCAATTCAATTTTTCAATTTAAAAGAAGATGTGGACTGGTCAGATTTCCATTGACAACTTTTCAGATAAAGGATAATGTTGGAAATAAGCAATAATGATTAATGACCACTGTACAGCATCTCATCAATAAAGTGTATTTTTTTAAAAATACATTAGAGTCTAGTAATGCTTGGAGAGATTTTTGCATATTACATCTGTAATTGTATACCTTGCTCAAATGAGGACCATTTTGATATATATCTTTAAGTTCAAAATTAGCATTATAAGAGTAAGAAGTGGTTCTTCTCCGAATTGGTAGAAGAATTGGAAATAATGTCTAATATATCAAAGAAAATTTTCATTTTTATTACTAAAAGTAAAGAAAATAACATTTAAGTTTTAAATGAAATACATTTGTAGTTTTAATAATATCATAGACAAAGACTGTCACCTGTCAAACTGTTGATAAACATTTCCACTAAAACATATTGTAATATCCTAGAAGGAATACGATATACTTCCTACCTCATTCTACTAATAACGCTCCTCGGCTCTTCGAGGATGTAACTATAGCATTCATTTTCCGATGTACAATGAGGCATCTCATTTAAAAGAGGTCAAAATCCTTGACTTATGGGTATGACGTAGCTATACCTAGCTATAAATACTGCGGCTATTACCTGTGCCAATCATATTATTTTTCGAGCAGCGAGGTGTGTAACTCGTTATAATCTGTGACGACGTCCAGAATTTTAAGATTTTGTAAAACTGAGAACGTTGTTCCAGTAAAAATGTTTTATAAACATTAGTTATCTTGAGAACTTAATATCCAAGTTCGTTAAACCTTGTTCTAAAAATACACATGTACTGTAGTGTGAAGCACACAGGTGCTTATCACGTTATCAATGGTGGACCGAACGTGTTCACTTTTTAATAAATTTGACATTTTTTCGTCTAAATAAATTGATACATTATAGTAGTTATTTTAACACGAATGAATCTCTATACAGAAGTATATGAGTAGAATATCTTTCTTGATTTTCAAGGTAAGTGCAAAATGTACGAAGGTGTACTCGTATATTCTTGCTATAATGTACCTACGTAGTGACGTACAATTTATAGAAAATATAGCAAATATATTTGAGATTTTATTATCACAAAATGTTATGATTAAAATACATTTCTTATTCCAATATAAGAAACTGTAATGTAGTGCTTTGGAATATGCTAGACTTCTTGTAGATATACACCCGTATGTGGGTTACTATACATAGACACATTTAGTTATAATACAGAAGGCATTATGTGCCACTTCCAATCTAAGGTATCTGAAAACCTTTGCTAAAAATATGTTATATCAAATATTGTTCAAATAGCTAATTTTTAAAAGCTTATTTGTCTAAAACAATTAATGAGCCTAGAGGCTTTTATAAGTCCTTGGTGTGTCATGACAACAGTTCCGAATGAACTTACAATATTGTTGAACTTATCAAGAATATGTACAGAATATGTATATCTGTAATATACAAAGCCATTTAAGGCTTCAAAATAAGCTCTTAGTGAGATAATAAAACTGTGTTACAGTTGAAACATTTACAGAAATAATATTATGTGATTGATATTTAATATCTAAATATTGAGAGGCCAGTGGAATATCACAGCAAACATGACCAGAAATAGGTCGAAGGGGGAACATTAGCATTTAATGAATAGTTCCTTGTAGAGCATTTAACATGCCACTAACAAACAATTGATAAGGTAGAAACATACTGTAGACAAAAATAGTAAAACAATTACTATTGTTTGAAAAAATCTGCAACAATGCAACAATGCAGTTTTTTAAAAATGCAAACCTTTGTTGCATAATTCTGTACATGAAGTTAATATCATGTCTTTACTATGATTAAGATAAACAAACAATATCCTGCAAGAATTTATATCTTTATCTTGGCAAAAAATAAAGCAGAGGAGCATTACTCATTGTTAACTTAAGTTATTTGCTTTTGAAAAAGAATAAGTACAATATGATAATAATGTTGTAAATAGTGAGAAGTGTGATGCCAATATATCAAAACATACTAGTTGATATCAAATATTAAAAAAGAAAGATCAAAGGATCTTCTGAAAAATTTATATGACTGACATGCATTGGTCAGATGTAAATTCCTTTTTTTAAGGATAATTTGTATGATGTTTGACATAACATGCATAGTGTTACCGACCATGCAAGGGCTGTTTATGTCAGTCAAGGTCGTTATAAACTTCCATATATATGCATAGTGTGGAAGGAAATAAAAATAATTTCCATTGGATGGTTTTATCATTGCCTTGAAATTCATCAATGTAGATGTCAGATTATGAATAAAATTATTTGACACTTGTAAAATGATACATTCATGTACATATATTACCATATCTTTATAAAAGATATCCTCATATAGTTGAAATAAGACAATATAGTTTTTCAGTCTTATATCTTGGCATTGTTATAACATTACTTATGAATATAACAAACAAAGCCTTAGAATAAAAAAAAAACAGTTACTCTTTTCTGAAGAAATAGTTTAAAGTAATTGTTCTCATTAATCAGAACACAATTGTAAATCCTGATCTTGCTGTCTTCAAGGTATCAGTAATAGTAAACAACTTTTTACTGTAAAATATAGTTTGAGATACAACTATAAAATTATTTAGATTCTGCCAAGAAAGGAAGATTTTTATTCCAAAAGTCCCTATTTTGACTTTTAGAAAATATTGTATAAATGTGCTCATTTTGATAAGACAAATTGTGCTTTACAATCTCAGTAATGATACTAGATATGACAAGCTATAATATATTTATCAAATTGCAAATGGTAGCAGCAATGAATGTTAAAGAACTATACAAAACAGGAAGAATTTTCTCTCAACATGCAAATTTTGCTTTGATGTTGGACATGAAATATCTGATATATTTTTCTTTTTAAAAAAGGAATACTATAATGTACATTGGATATGTGCATCACTTATCTTTATGTGACTAAGTGTTGCCTTGTTATAGGCTAAGTACAATTGTATATAAGTGTTTAGGGGACTAATCTCCTACACATTTTTCATGTCAGATAGCAAATACTGAAGAAAGTAGTATTACATGAATTTATGTAGAATTTATAAAGTTTCTATAATGATTATCAAATGATATTGCATCTATGCATCTGTATTATTGAAATCCATGATGGAAATTAAAATAGAAAATGGTGTTCTTTCTAGACTCCATGAACTTGAAATAGAATTGCTATATTGATGCTTTTGTATCATCAGTTTATAAGAATTGACATATTCATAGTATGATATATATATATATATATATATATTATATATCATTAACAAATCTAAATTGAAAACAACGTTCAAACCTATGGATAAAAACAGAATTATGCAATTTTCATACGTGTGCATGTAAAACAAATTTCTTGGTAGAGGGGTCTAAATACAGCACAAACAACATTTTCCAAAAGACCAAAAAAGTGAAAAGTATATTTTAACAAATCGCATTTGACTAACAGGTCGAACAACTGATGTTCTTAAACCCTGCTGACTGCCATTGACGATTGCCAAATAAATTGATCACGAGATGTAACATGGATCTTAATTATTAATTTAATATCAAACAGAAAAAAATAAACTTGCGGAGAAGATGGTATACTGCAAACATGAAGTGCAAAAATTTGTACACCATATTCGGATTTCGACAATTAATGTCTCTTCAGTGATGTTAGGGATATATATCATTTATATATTTTTATGCTCCATCGATAAATGCAACTATGAAAAGTATTCTATAAAGCATTAGAAGATGCAAAACAAATTTGAAACTTATATTTTGCTTACCACCTAAATCTGTACATTTTCTTTTCAGTTCAATTAGAAATTACTCATCCTTATTACATGTAGTTATATAGCTTTAATTATAACATAGCCATATATAACATTAGATGTATATTTATAGACTAATAGTACATTTAAGCTGTATCATAAGCATATTGTACAAAGGAGCATTTCATGTCTTGACTGATATAGGTTAATATAAAGTAATAGTTATATTCCTTCAATATCCAACATGTGTATGGATATCAGGATGGGTGAAGGTCATTTTCAAATGTTACAGTTTACAATGAAGTATAAACTTTGTAACCCTTCTCCAGTTTTTTTCATAGAAAATTATCAGATTATCAGATGAGTGTTCACAGAACAGTATTACTTAAATCTCAGGATTTTTTAAAACACGCTGATCAAGTTTTAATTCTGGATATATTGATCTATATTAATTTTTATAACATAAGATATTAAATAGCTACACTTGTTTTTTGTATAATTTGTTTATTCTTAATGAAATATCATAACGATGATACTTTTGAGATGATTTACTTCAGAATGGTACATTAGATGCAGTATGTATATGTATACCTAGTCTGTATGAAGTGTTGGACTATAAGATTCAATTTATTATCAATAATGTTTGATATAAGTATATATTACTCATATACTACATACTCATTGTCATAAACAAACATGGAATGTAAATTTACTGAACCAGACATCAAATACTATATTGTAGTTGGTATAAACCAGATACAAATGAATAAGAAGAAATTTGTAAATATAGTCACTTTATTAAGTGTCCTGAATAAGAACTACAGTAGAGGCTGATCATCTTTGACATCTACATGTAGTTTTAAATGAGTCAACCTTTAATTAACAGGTGAACTTAGTGTGACAGTAATCACCTATTTATGACTTTTTAATATGACCCAGAGAGGAGTTTTTGATTGCTAAGTTATGTTAAAGTTATGAATATTAACACTATTTGAAGCTTTCGTTGCTTACTTGAGCTTTTGAATCAATTTTTCTGTTCTTAGAATATTAAAGACAGACTAAATTGCAAATGTCATGAAAAGGGATAATACTTGTAGAACTTGCAGTGACAGTTTTTAGCTTGTAAATATACTCGATATTTTACCATGGATTAATATTAGATAAATCATGTATACATAATATTGAAAGCTTCAGAAGGCTAATGAAAATCTGTATCTGGCTGTGTTTACATAGTTATATAAACTACTGTCTCCTGAATTTGTATTCAAATTCTTATTTTTTTTTTCATACACATCTGAACTACAGTGAGTGTCATGTTAGAAGAGTACAAAAAAGAAGGGCTAAATAATTAAACACTTTCAAATATTTAAGAAAAGCGTTACCGAATAATATGTCAGTAGATATTCAGATATACAATTAATGGTTTGTAAGCAAGTATCAGGCAAATGGTATTTTGAAAATTCAAAACTTGTTATATAGATATAGGAAGATGTGGTATGAGTGTTATGTTCTTTATATAGTTATGAGAATTTGTCTTGAATGTATAGAATAAGTTATTATTCTTGAATATAGTAAAATTCAGACTACAAAATATATTGAGAGAAATAGATATTTTGTTGTATATTTATTTTCAAAATTACTTTAAATATTTTTGAAACTATTCATTTTTTATACCTGGACTAACAATAATGGTACTTTACCTTAATATTTAGATTATATTTATTTTGAAGTCAGAAAGATTAGTTAGATTGACTACTTTCTTAGTCTCCAGTATATTCTGGACTGATTCAGCAAATTCTGATTTGCTCTCTGTTAGTTGTTCAGGGAACTACTTGTTTGTGCCAACACTTTGAATATGCTATAGTTACATCCTCGAAGAGCCGAGGAGCGTAATTAGTAGAATGGACTCTCATCCAAGTATAACTTGGAATATGAAGGATGAGAGTCATTCTAGTAATGGAACCTGAGGCTCAAGAGGATGTAACAATTTACCCACCCAGTTTGGAGGGTACTGTTTGCCCATCCCAATTGTTTTGGTTGCACAAACAAACTTTGAATCATGATTGGCACAGGTAATAGCCGCAATATTTATAGCTAGGTATAGCTACGTCATACCCATAGGTCAAGGATTTTGACCACTTTTAAATGAGATGCTTCGTTGTACATCGGAAAATGAATGCTATAGTTACATCTCTCGAGCCTCAGGCTCCATTACTAGAATGACTCTCATCCTTCATATTCCAAGTTATACATATATGAGAGTCCATTACTAATGAATGATTTCCTACACTTTTATTGCATCTATTTTCACTTAATCCTTGTACATGTTGTAATACATTTCACACACACACAGAATCACATTGAATTTTCCTTTTCCATTCACATTGTTTTAATTTCTCATAGCAATTTGGAAGTAAAAATAACACATTTGTGATGAACATTTAGGAATCAATCCTCCCTTTTTAGGGTTTTCTCCAGTTAACCTCATAAAAGCTATGTTATACTTTTTATAGTGTAAATATATAGGTCATTTTCTCAAAGTTTTAATATACTCATTTGATTTGAAATATAATAATAATGTTGTAAATTAACACCTTGTTGGTCATAATGCATGTAACTGTACACAACCACCGTTATTTAACACAAAACTTCACACATACATGTAGGTGTAAGCAATAAATTGAAATGTTTCAACTTCATTTATCCTCATCAATTGAATCAGTGATAAATACATAAATATACTATGATCATTATAACTTTTTAATAAGTAAGCCGCCTACCAAAACCAATAACAACAACAACAATAACTTTTCCAAAATTGTAATCACCATTATCATAAATGATTGATTGTTCAAAACATTATATCAGTAAATCCTCCTGACAACAAGACTTGTGAAATCAGGACCCAAGAAAATACATGTCTAATGAAACTGTTTGTAAACTTGTATTTAAATGTTAGAGAATAAAGTATCTATCTATCTATCTTACATGTCTTAACTTTAATGATGTGCAGCTTTAAATAAGTAAACATCTTGATTGTTTTGAAGTTTATACAAAAATTAACTGATCATATTTTAAAAGTGTTATTCTAATCTAATAATGAATACATATACTGACAGCAATGAGCATACACTTGAAGTTTATAGTTACATAATTAAAGAGATGCATTTTGTTTAATTGCAATGTCTATAAATTCAAAATCTTTAACCAAATTTAAATTATAATCATCAACAGTTTATTTATTCAAATGAAATTATGGATTTCAAATTTAGTTTGAAATAATAATAAAACTGGAGTTTAGGCCACTAGTAAAATACTGATTAAATTAATAAAACCATTACATTTTGTAAGTAGATCTATCATTGGTTAATCATTGGCAATCATACTACATCTCCTTTTTTGTACTGATATTTACCTTTCTTGCTAATCCAATTGATGGCATATTAATATCATATTACAGCATACAGTCCGGTCACATCCTGTAAGAAAACAGAGAACAGAAATTTAATTGAAAGGCTTTTTATGTCCAAAATAAGTTGGAAATTTTTTTCAAACAGTCTTGAACAAGCAAATAAAAGATGTATACATTTTAATTACAATGTTATCTATATCTTCTACAGTATAACCCTTTGTTATATATATATTTTTTTATTCCTGCTATATGATGAAAGATAAACAATTCATTTTTCTTAAAACCATCAATACTTATTTTGCTAGCTAACGTTAGCTACATTTATATCATTTGCACATGCCCACTTACAAATATTATAGCCTGCTACTGGATTAAAGAGAAAGAAATTACACATTTATGAAAAGTGCAATTTTGTATCATCCACATTTTTCTGAAATATTCGTTTTAGCAAAAATTTCAAACCATGAAGTTTTTTATAAAAATTTGTCTGATAACAAATAAAACAAATCAGTAAATTTATGTTTTGTTTACATATTTAATTACTTGTTTGAAATCAAATGGCAATTTATTAAAATTTTCTAGAATGAAAGAACTATATATGCCCGACCTAGATTTATTTTCGACAATAAAAACAAACACTTAGTGATCACGCGGTCAGATTATAAAATAAACAGTGCCATGTTGGAATTGGATAACACATTCCCCTTTTTATCGAAAAAGAAAACATAACACATAACAGTCCGCGATTTTAACACATCGTATGAAGACAATCATAAGTTAGTGTAATTGTCATTATATTTGAATACTCATGATTGTGTACGAGTCTTGTTTTCCGTCAGGAACATCACAGATCCGTGTCAAAACTTCGTCAACAGCTGACTCGCACTTGTTTGTTTTTGTACCTTTTCAAGCTTTCAATTGACGTTGAGTGAAAGAAAAAATGTGATGACAACCAATGGAAACGACTAAAATGACGTCACAATGAGAGTGCAATAGAATCATTGAAAATTTATGGAGAACTGCCTTAACATTACCTATTATTAATCATCAATTTGTAGATGATGACGTTTCCTTGTGACCATGTTATAACGATTATGTATCTTAAATTGTTCAAATCGCTCGTGTACGTAATAATGTCTGCATTACTGCAAAATTATTGCACCAGGGTTTTTACGTTTACTAAATTTTATCATCGGTACAAAAACATTATCCGTAAATATTAATCAATATGCAGACATGTTATACGAAAGGTATTTCACATCCAATCTTTAACATGTTTAATGGTTATATTCTATACAAAAGCCCACAAAGGTAGTCATTCACCTCAAAAGCAAAACAAACATTTAAACATACTTATTAAGAATAAATACAATTACGATACTGTTTTTATGTCATTAAAGATGGCATTTGTATTCTAAAACCAGTTACGGGTTCTGTTCTGTTCATATATTTTATTATGGTATGATACTAAACCTCTTATAAGAGGGATTGTGGATAATTTTCATATGATAAAGACAAAGTCCTTCAATCAGGTTAACCGACATAGTTAGATAATTCAATTAATTACACAACTAATAACACAATTCTATATTAATATTCTTGTAATTGTTATAAAATAAATTAAAACTTCATTACAAAATTAGTCATAAAGGAGAAGGTTCACGAAGGCTTTAAATTGGCCCTTATTATTTGATGTTTTCTAAATCATGCCAAAAAATTGCATATTTGACAAAGAAATACTTGTAATAATACTATTAAGACCACAATGTAATTGTTTGGCAACTTCCTTTAAAATTTATGAAGCTATGACCCCTTAAATAAAAATAACTTGTATTTTAAGTTTAATTTTGGTAAACTTTTTCAATAATTTTATTGGTTTTAGACATAATTAATCTTGGCCGCCATCAACGATTTAAAAAGTTTTTATATTGATGATTTCTATATCAAAATTGGAATCTCTTGGTTACAAAACATTTTGGATCGTAGGTGGCCGCGGCCATGGTTTTCCTTAAGCTTTTAGGTCTGAAAATTGCACAAAATCGTCATATCTTGAAAAAAATGTCCAAAATGGGCTTACTTTGGAGAATATTATGAACTTTATATGGAAAGAATTGATTTTTTAGCATTAAGGCTTTTGAAATAGACCCATTTACGAAACAAATTGTGACGTTTTAGGGGTTTTATGATACAGTTGACATTTTAGGCCATTTTGTGCCATTAGTGATAAGTGAGTCTTTAATTTTTAGAAATTTAACTGTGACGTCACTTTTTGGGACGTTTATATATTTGTGTGACACACTGTTCGTTATTCTGTTATGCTGTACTGTCGTAAATTAATTCGTTTATTCGTTGTCATTCTGTGGTTAACATTTCGCAATGTACTATTATATATTATATATTTATGTATGTCTCTGTCCTGAGTGTTTGCATTTATTTGTACTGTATTGTATTCCTGTCATGTAATGTTGTCATTTTAGAAGTATTTTGCACATTGCAATCAAGCGACAGGTTTGGTTAACCATTAAACTATGTTCAACTCACCATTTTTTCTAAAATCTCTTGTACCAAGTCAGAAATATGGCAGTTGGTATCAAATAGTTCGTTTCTATTTAAATTGCATTAGCGTTTTTTTTTTTGTTGCACTTCAATGTTTTTGATGTTCCGTTGTTTTCTGTTATAGTTGATGTGTTATCCTCGGTTTTAGTTTGTAACCCGGAATTGATTTTTCTTAATGGATTCATGACTTTTAAACAACGGCATACTACTTCTGTCTTTATTTAGAAGTCATGTGTTAATTTATTTATCATTTATCATTTTGCTTATTTTTTTGGTTACCTATTCTGACATCGGACTCGGACTTCTTTGAGACGTAGTTTTAATGTGCGTATTGCTGTATGTTTGTTTATCCTACATTGGCTAGATGTATATTGGGAGGGATAAGACCTCACAAAACATGTTTAACTCTGCCTTTTTGCGCCTTAACAAAGTCAGGAGCCCCGTAGTAGCTTAATCTTGTATGGTTTTTTTTTTAAATCTTAGTTCATTTATATATGTTGGAGTTTAGTATGACGTCCATTTTCACTGAACTAGTTCATATTTTTATAATGTGGCCAGCTGAATCCGCATTCGGGTGCAGGGTTTTCTAGCTTTTAAAGAACCGTTGGTGGCTTGTGGCTGTTATCTGCTCTTTGGTCGGGTTGTTGTTTCCTTGACTTTACATAGTAGGAGTGCACAATTAGTACCCATTAGAAAACCGAATGCCTGTCAACAAATATATTATAAATAAAGTACTAATTCACAATGTTTAACTCTTAATATTTAACTCTTAATTACGTTAACGTCTAAAATGGGGTTTATTTCTTAACCGATCAAAATATGTGCTTAGTGAGTAGACACATTTGATTGAGTATAACATGTATAAATAGATAAGAAACATTTTCGTTAAAAATGATGGTCTTCTACATGTTCTATGTTTCAATATTTAGAACACTATTTTGGGGTTGTGGTTGTGTGGGTGGGGATAAATATTACTTTGACACACGTAAATGTAATAATTAAGCGGCAAAACATTGATAAGCGACATTTTACAAGTACACAAGAAAGGAACATCGCACATGTCATTAATAACGTTATATCCTTTACAAACAACTAAGAGCTTAGTATGAATTCATCTTTATCACGAAAACATGTCGAAATTGTGCATGTTGTAGATTAAGAGACGTTTGTAGAATAAAATAGAAATTTTAATAATAAATATTAATATAAGATGTATGCGTTTTATCACAACACTGTACTTTATTACATAAGCGATTTTATCTATACGTCAATATAAAATCGATTCTTCAATTTTAATTTGAAAATATTGATCTACACAGTACATTTACAGGTAAGGAAATCAAATTGGAAAACGCAAAAAAATAGTTCATGACCCTTCGGGAATTTTCATATTCATATTATCCCGTGGAGTCATTTCGATAAACGTAACAGAGGTTTCATTTTTAAATCTGGTAAATATAAGTTTATTGAAGACATCAAGAAAATAATAATATAAATGTTATAAATTATGTGATCATATTTCTTAACAAAGATAAAATGAACTGATTGACATGTTAGCATGTCCAGCACTATATTTCAAAAGTTTATTGTGATTATAGATGTAACAAAATCTTCCACCTGTTACGGCATAAAAAGTGAAATCGTATTTTTTTAGTCAAGTTTACGTCAAAATACTGTTCACTAATTCTGTATTTTTTGTTTTTTGAGAGTCACCCCATCTTAATTCAAAATCAAGATCCGAGTCTAACCTGTGACATTTTAAAATGTTCAGATCAGTGTAGCATGATGTAAATTTTGAAACGTGATTTTCTGACGAAAAAATGTTCGACTAATCTATGGTAATTTGCATTTTCCTTGCACGTTACTATTTTATCGCTTTAGAATTGTCCATTCATTCACTCACTACTGAGTGACGTCTTGTATTCTACAGGAAAATGTAAACAATTGCAATGATTTTTAAGCTATGAACTGATAAAAAAACAACAATATATATTCAAAAAAATATTGGAGTAACATCCGATCTACCCTTCTCCCAGATAACAAGAAATTTTTCTCTAGTTTGACATAATATTGGCACCAATTCTTAAAAAAAAATCATCGAGTGTCTGTGCACAATAAAATTATTAATCTACGGTACATACAACATCAAGAGATCAGATTAAGACACTGCGTGTAGTGTGGAGATTTCAACTGCAGACATTTCTTGATTTGCAATATATGAATTTTAAATTTTAAATATTTAAATTTTGTATTTTGAATTTTGAATTTTGAATTTTGCATTATGAATTCTAAATGATCCTTAACGAATTTCGTACAAAAGTTAAAGAAATTCTTTTCGCATCAAAATTGATTCTTGTTGTTAATCATCTCAAAGTCACAACTAAACTTTATAGATATACTGTGACTCCCGAAGTAGAAAGAAATAAATGGAATAATATTCTCATTAGCTTATGCAGCAATCACAGTAACAATGTCCAGTACATGTTGTTTTACCAGAAAACACTTTATGATAATATTTGAGTTGTTTTTTTTTATATAAAGTTTCCTTTATAGGGTAGTTTTGTCGACTTTTGCAAATACAGACGTAGGACCTTATAATCTGCAAATATATTCTGAACCAAAGAAAATAAAGTTCATTTACGAAATATTATATTATGTGATATAACCGTGTTTGCTATTAAACGAGATAACTGAAAAGTATAGAAGACTACAGTCTAGGAAATCTGAACGAATTTGAACCTGATATCTTTTCTTCATTTTTTGTGTCGTTAAATTAAATTGAACTAGTATCATCCTGTAACTTTGAGATTTCATGTATATAGGTTTTGGTAGCTTCATTCCCTCCAGTTAAAGCTTTATAGCTGAGTAAAAGAAAACCATTACGAAAAAAAAAATACCCTGCAGTCTTAATCAACATTATCAAAGTTATCTGCAATTTAACCAGAAATCTTAACAGTTAAGCGGAAGTCCAAGTTATCACTATGATTAACTTTTATTTACTATTTGTCTCGCAGATAAGCAACAATATTTTGTTCTTTTGAAGTAAGAGTATTTGTGATCTTTTATCTCAAAATTAACACATGGAGCATTGTCATGATTGAGAACTGTTGCATGTCTCTAGACTAAAATGGTGGTTTTTTTTGAATAAAGGTCATACATAGTCCTACTTTTCAAAACTTTAACGACTACTTAGAAATGCACACCAGCGAAATACCAGTTTTTAAACAAAGATCTAACCAGTTCAAAAATGTTTGTGTGAGATTAGGCATATTTTGTTTTATTAAAATATCAATTCAATGAAATTAAAACCTAGAATATTAAAACATTCTAAATGTAATGGGTTTTGAAACTGCTGAAAGTTGACCTGATTTTTATTTTAGATCTGAATAAAAGTTTCATTTTTTTTTAATATAACCTAAAACAGATCAACAGAAACATGTTCCAGTTGTGTTAACCACCGTCCAGTTATCTCTTTCTCGAATGGAACCTTCAAAATTAAACTTACGCCTGATTTGTTCACGATAATTCCACACGTGGAGAAGGTAAGGCTTATACTTCCAGAGCATATAGAATTAATTAAGCTCGTGTTGCTCAGTTTTTTTTTTATTTTCAGTGATTTGTAGACTTTTAATTTTTAGTCATGACATTCGTTTTCGACTAATGAGTCTGTCTATCCCATAAAGACATTCGACGTATTGTTTTTATCAGAACACTTTTGGTGATTAATTCCACAAGAATATGAACATGTATCTTAATCTGTTTTTAGAGACCGGTATCGATACCAACAATGGACGATGGCATGATAGCATTGATCATTATTTTGTCTTCAGTGATAACTTCTATCTTTATATACTGTATTTGTAGAACAGTAAAATCAAAAGGTACTTAGTAATTCATAATAAGTTTTTAACTGAAATAAAACCAGATAGTGTCTATAATGTATAAACAATCACGCTGGGTATACATGTCATACTAAACGTTCTATCATTGCATCAATTCTCCTTTACATGAAATGTAACGATTCGCACTATCCTTTTCTTTATTAAACTCCTGCACTTTTATAAAATATTTGACAATTAACATCTCTGTACATAATTGTTCGTGTTTCTTACATTATTCATGGAAATAGATTTTTTTTCTGTCATATTTTCGGGTAGAATAATAAAAAAGTTTATTGTGTTAATGAAAATAGCAGACAGCAATTACATATCGTGCCTGAACAGATGAGTACATTGCGGACGTATCCCCTTGAACTGGATATTTGCCTCAAATTATGGTTATTATAATAACTGTATGTGCATTTGAAATTTACTTTGAATTAAATTTTGCAAATCAACTTTTAGTAGCGTTGAATGAGGAATATTTGTCCTTTACGAATTTAAATTGCCAGCGTTTTCGATACTTGAAAGTTGAATTTATAAATAGTTGATTCTTAAAATTCAAATGCAGTGATTAGACTAGATCATAACTGGTAGTTATATTTGGGTTGCATATACGAAAGACAGTAAATATTGCTTTTTCATTTTGACATGATAAAAACATATGATGCCACTGAAATTTTCCATTGGTAGCAGGGTTGAAAAATATGGTGACATGAAAGACATATATATTCAATTTAAACTGGAATGTGTTGTCTATTTTGTTGATTTTATTATATACCTATTTTATGACTCAAGAGAAAACAAATATTGAGGTTCCATATTTCGTTCTGTCCATTGTCCATTGTCCATTGTCGGCATTGATATTGTCATTACATAAGTTTGTTGTTGATACTGTTTATAAGTATTATTGGCAAAATCTACTTTGCACTATTTTAATGAAGCAGATGTTGTATTTTTTAAAAATCATGAAATGAACGCGTTCAACCTGAGTAAATTTAGATTGATTGAAATGATACAGTTGCGCTTATCAAATAAAGACAGAATGGCTATAAAGCAATTACAATTATTTTGCAATATGTTTTATGTCGTAAACGGCTTGTCACTGGATAGTTATACTACTATATATTTAACTGAGACTATGAAAACTATATATACGCTAACTGCTGTGTGAATTGCATTTCTTGGTTTCCCTCCATAATGCAAATATAGAACGTATGGATAAAATGGTATTTACAGAATAGACACAATAAAAGCAAACAAAGTTTTGTAAGAAATAAGTACAACGATTATAATACTTTCTCAGTAATTTCTGAATTAAAAACGAAAACAGAAAAATGTCTGCTAGGAATATTACTAATTCTTCTTGATAATGCTACCATTCCGTTTTGATTTTCTGTGCTAGAAATTGTCTTAACTATTTAACGTTATTATTTTACAGAAGCATTAGCACAAGTAATACCTATTGGTGTGATTACTGACCAGCCAGCGCCATGGATAAATTTACCTCCTCCACCACCAGATCCACCGAATCCTAATTTTAGAAAATTAGAATGTTATAATTCTGTTGTAATGCACAATCGTTTGTAACGTCCATTTTGATTGGATAGCGTCACCCAATGTCATGACATCAATTCACAATAAATGCTATGAAAATGTACGCGCAAGCGTAGCAACGTATGCCATATCTTAGATGTATGATTTGATATTGTTTTCTGTCAGTTTTATTAGAATAGATACAACATTACTGTATTTTAAGCTCCGACTGCATTGATGGTAGTAAATACTCGTTTACTTGCTCTGCTAACGGAAAACACAATTAATAGTATTGTAATATTAAAAAGAAAATGTGAATATCATAATTTCTCTACGTTAGAAGAAGAGGTCTTCTGTCTTTTCTATTGCCCCAATCGAAGATTTACTCCAAGATTTTCTAAAATAAGAAAGAGTCCTTGCCATTTGTTTTATTCAATATCTTTACTTTGTGATCAACTCTTAAGTATACTGTATAACATAATGTCTGTTGTAACAAAAAGTGTATAGCGTAATGTTGTGGTTTCATGTTTGTGATGTCTAACATGTCTAATGTGAAATAATGAAATCATTTATATGTTCTACTATTAAAAGAAATATGTTGAATCAAATTACTTTAAAATTACAATAGTTTGGTAATTCACAGAATATTAGGGTTATCGTTATTTGAATGTTCTTGTACTGTACTGAAATGTGCTAGTGCTGTAATTGCAGTTATTATACAAAATGTAAATCATAACTGAACAGAGCAGTATAGCATCACAATATGAAGATGACTGTCTGGCTGATTAATGAAAAAGAAATACGGATATCATACTTAATATTTCTTAATTGTATTTGCAATGAACTGTATATCATTCATTTTAATGGTATTATTCATTCATAGATAATATAGTGAATATATTGATTCGTTATTATTTAAAAATAAGGTTTCTAGTATACATACGGGAGCGACCAAACTAGCGCCTAATTGTTGACGAAACCTGTTTCTTTGAACTTTTCCGTTAATATTTCCCCATATTGAATGTAGTTAAAAATATTGTCGTGTACTTATTAATTACATATCTTTATTAAAACCTTTTAAATAAGGTGTTTTACAATAGGTAGAAGATAGATACGAAAGTAAGATACAAACTCATAAATCGAAAGCAGACTGACAATGTAACGGAAAAAAACGATAAAAATAAATCAATAAAGTCGAACAGACAAGCACAAAAAACACATAAATCACAATCCTGACATTATAGAAAACTGACAAAATTTTCTTCATGTTCTAAACTTTTTTAAATGTCAGTTTGCCTAATCATATCTCTTTTGTTTGCGTTTACATATAACAGGAAGTGGATACATATATTAGACACGTAATAGTTACAGTTATTAGAATCCCTATAGTTGGATGTTTGGGTTCCGCACCCAATTTGACAATAAAACAGAACTATAAAAAATTCAAAAACACGTTGGAGGTTCAGCTATAAAAGTTTAGCTTATTGTTTTTTTTCAGAAAATACATGAACAAAGACATACCTACGACGTTTGTGTTCTACTCGTTCTGTTTTTATATTCGAAATTATATCATTGTTCAGCATTTTAATTATTATTTTATATAAGATTAGGGTAAAGCTGATGCCTGTTTATCACAAATGTTCTCACACATTGTTTGATTTCATCATTCTAATCTGCATTTTGACTGCGGGTTTATATTTAATATTAGCTATTCTAAATGTGTGCGCCCTGCGAATAAAATGTTCAATCATGGTGATCATCAAAAGTGAAAATAATCAAGTATAAACGACTTATAGAATGACGGTTTATTAAAGTGTAGTACCAAATATGAATAATGATTTTGTCACAGAAGTTCACATATTGTATCTTTGAGACAAACATGTATACTATTGGATCAGACAAAACAGATATCACATCAATGCAAATAAAGTGCAAAAATAGTTGATGAACTATAAAATACTAAACATACCTATACACTCCAAACACAATTTATATGGTTTAAGTCTTGTGTTTTCCTGAAAATTTGACATATTTAAATTTTCATTCTCTACTATTTGTTTCTCAGATGGAGGTGTATGTTAATCTAGTATTATCTTTTCTACCCAAGGAATAGATTGCCGTTGCTGTATCTAACAGAACCTTGTAAAATTTTAGGTCCTCAATGCTCTTGAACTCGACTGCGTACTTAATAGTTCTTATGTATTTTATTTGAGCTTCACTGATGAGTCTTTAGTAGACTCTCGTTGAGAGTTGTTTCATTGGCAATCACACTACATCTTCTTTGTTTTTATAAAACTGGCGTATTATATTTAAAATTATGGTATACATGCTACATTTATTCGATTAAGTATTTGCTATTTCTTCAACTACAAATATATGATATCAAGCCTAATAATGAGAGACAGATATGACTGTATGATGCATCATATTTTCAACAATAAGTTATTATAAAATATACGCTGTATTATATATAAAACGACATCCCATTTACATAAAAGTCAAGTTAAAACTTTTTGTATCAATTTATAATATTGTCGTTTGCATGTTGACTTTGAAGGAACGCTCTAAGCCAACAAAGTTAGTTATCAAACAGGTACATGATCATAAGTTTTAGATTTGGTTATACAATTTATCCATGTTCGTCCACAAACAAGTGTATGACATACCTCCGGGTGATGGATTTTCTCGCTGCGTTGAAGACCCGTTGGTGGCCTTCGGCTGATATCTACTCTTTGGTCAGGTCGTTGTCTCTTGGACATATTCCCCATTTCTATACTTAATTTTGTTATTCTCATTCACATTGTTAAAAAAAATGTATTTTTTCAAGTTTGCACCAAAGTGCTCCTAAGTAACGAGTATTATAGATATCACAGGTCAAACAAAGATGATAATATTATATTGATGCATACATTGGCAAAAGGTGTTAACAGATACTTATTTATAATGTATATTTTCAATAAAGTTTTGTCTCATTGGCACTCATATCACATCTTTTATTTCTCTTTAATGACCATTTCTATCGTATTTAGGACTCCGTCAGATGGCGCCATATGTTTTCCTTAGAATATTGCACAGTAGCATTATCTCATATATATCCCAGTATAAACATGCTCCTCGGTGTTTTTTTTTTAGTATTTAAGGCATCTGGGGTGTTTTCCTTCATTTTGGATTTTGAAAAAGGCGACAACAATCAGTCTAGATATTCAATGGAACGTGCAGATGTCGAGAGTAGTATGTATATGTGTTTATAATGTTTACGGCTGTATTTCACAAAAACAAAAAACAGAATATTTTTGTTAATATAAAAAAGAAGATGTGGTATGATTGCCAATGAGACAACTCTCCACAATAGACCAACTAACACAGAAATTAACAATTATAGGTCATCGTACGGTCTTCAACAATGAACAAAGCCCATACTGCATAGTCAGCTATTAAAGACCCCGAAATGACAATGTAAAACAATTCAAACGAGAAAACTAACGGCCTAAAATATGTACAAAAAACGAACGAAAAACAAATATGTAACACATAATCAAACGACAACCACTGAATTACAGGCTCCTGACTTGGGACAGGCACATACATACAGAATGTGGCGGGGTTATTCATGTTAGCGGGATGCCAACCATCCCCCTAACCTGGGACAGTGGTGTGACATAACAACATAAGAACAAACTATAAAAATCAGTTGAAAAAGGCTTAACTCATCAGATGGATGTTAAATTCCGTTTTTACAACTATGCCACATAAGTTTTGAGAACTCAGATATAAGGAGATATAACTCGGATAAGGTAACTTTTATAAAAGAATGTGTTGTGAATATATATATATTTTTGTTATGTAGCAAGTAAATGAGTCCGGTGACCCCATTTTAATTTTTCTTTTGTGAAAGCATATTATTAAAGCTATCTTCTAATGTTTTATCTTAAAATTCAATGATTAAGTTTTTCTTATTATCGCACAAAGTTGGGTTTTCCATGAATAATCTATACACAATTGACAGTTTTGCACAACCTGTAGTGTGAAAAAAAGCCTGCTGACCCATACTTGTCATTATATTTTTGAAAAAAATCATGCCATTAACTACCTTTTAACAAATTATTAAGAAATGCTATAGATAATTATTTATACCCTTCTACCTTAAACAAGTTTCATGTCAATTTTATAGTCTGAACACTTTTCTTGGATGCAAAGAATATGTCAGTGCTTATTTGTACCGAATTAAACAAAAATACACGCCTTTATCATTTGTCATGTATGAAATACTGATTTCAAATTTATCAAATTATTTTTTTTTTGTGTGTTAAATAACGCCAATTCAATTTTTATATTTATCTTATTTCACATTTGATAAAACTATACTGTCGGTATACTGATTAGTTATTTCTATTTTTAATCTTTATTTATAGCTTTTTTTTGCATATTATCGGCTTCCTTGATGCGAATAGAAATGTTATACTTTACAAGGATGAAACATAATATGGAATTATAAACACGGATGAGACATACTTGGAATTTTCACCTGTGACATTTCATGACGTGTTTTATACTATTGCTGACCCTATACAATAAGTGATTTTATGATATCTGTGATAAAAGTATGAACGTTTTTATTTATCTAATATTTATCATTATTGTTAATTTTAACAAAATGCAAAGTAGATTATGTGTTGACCTAATTTTATATTTGTAATTCAAACCTACATTCTTATTATATGGATGAACCAAAGTTAGATTTTTTGTATCACATAGTATTTCCTTTTCGTATTAAGATAAATTAGAAAACTTAATTTCGATGTTTGAATAAATGGATTCTGCTATAGTTTGTTCGGTTTGATATTTTGTCTAAAACGAATGAACAAGTCTTTGTGACATGCATCCATCGATGTTTCCATCTTCAATTGATCATTTGAACGTAATCAATGAAAGCCAAACCTTTTGTTTCTGTTGTATGAATAAAAAGGAATTGCCAATTACATGCAAGTAATAAAAATTGCTATTCGGATTTTAATTATTGTACATTTAATTATATAAATGTTGTTCTAGTCATTGTACAAGAAAATATTTTCAACATTTGTACAATATTCAATTTGAGTTCTATAACTTGCCGTTCAACATTACACTATTCTAATCATATGTATGTCAGAAACGCTATTTATTCACAAAATATGTACAAAGAACTGTCAAAATTTTGGCTTATATCTTACAAATGAAATGTTCAGTGAAATGATTTTAATGAATGGTTAAAGAGATATGTGAGGTAAACACCAACACTACCATTAAAACCCAAATTATTCAAACAACTAAAATCATTTACACCATTAATATATCACATAGAAACGTATGTACAGGAACAATTTTCAAACTTTAAAACAAATCTAAGATAAAACATGAAAATCATATTGATGTGTACAGGTAAATAACAACTGCCAAATAGTATGAACATAAACCGAACAAAACTTGAATTCATTGCCAGCGAATTGTCTGAACAGTACTGAATTTACCGAAGTTATATGGTCTGAAAATTGACTGATAGATTGAAAATGACGTAATAATTTATTGTTCAGTCTTTAACGAGCCGTTTAGATCAAAACGACACATATCAATAAAAATTGTTTACTAGTGGTATGCCTTTTACATAATACATAATGTTACCCTGAGACTCGTACATGATATTCAAATTTGATTTACAGAGGTGTTATATTTACACAAACAAGTGTAAAAAACAGAGTTATGAGGAAGAGTGACTGGAATCTACTCTACCGTAATCATCACGAATACATTTTAGGATGACCACTATGATATGTCGCGTATCAATTCACTAGCAACATGTTTTCACGGTTTAGATATTAATATACCAATGTATGTGATGTAGTTGTCTAATCTGTAATTTAACAGATTATGTTCTTTTTCTCGATTGTGCAATTTTGACTGTGTGAAATCGCTTACCCTGTCGACGCATCTGGTCTCTCTCCTTTTTTTAGTGTATTTGATATATCCAGTTCTTTTTTATCATGTGATAAAAAGACTAGTATAAGGGCTTTATGTTATACTTTCTAAAACATTTTTCAAAACGATAAAAAAACATCTTCATTATTCTTTCATTTTTTGAGAAGGTATAGTGTTATTAATAAATGCTTTAATATTTTTGACAGATGCGGAACAAATGTCTGTTGATTCTCCAAAACTCAACCAAGGTCAGCCATTTGTGTGGGTACCACCACCACCACCGGATCCTGTTAATCCTCATCGAAAGTAAAACATAATAGAGGATGACTGGAAATACATACTTTGTTTTACATGTATTACATGAATAGATTATTTCTTTCTACTTTTTCAATCTTACACTTTAGAACTTGCATTTTCCTTTCAACTTTCAGTGACATATATTCATTACGGGACAGTAGCTGATTTAAAAGTCAACCAACAAATTCATTCATTTCTTTTAACCTGTTTGAAGTTTAAGTTTGTTCCTGATGATAATTAGTGTTGTACAGACTTTTTTCTTTATAACTGTCTTTCACAAAATAAAGGATAAACATATCAAACACATGAGTACCAAAATAACAGTTCTCAAATATGGGGTTGATTTAAAATATATGTGATTACACTTTTTTGGATATCTTGTATTTCTTATTGTTTGTGTTGGTTAAAGCGACACTAGCTAAGAGATATATAAAAAAATTGAACTATATATGATTTGTTTTTGTTCAATCGTTAATGAAAGTGAAATTGTGAAATAATAATTCGCTTTCAGCATGTTAAGCAGCCAGTATGTTTCAATTTTTGTCAAAATAAGACGAGAAACATCGATGATGAATAATTCGACCTCATTGAATCCGTATTCATGTGATCTTCAATTTAACCCCTTAGCTAGAGATGAATTACGCATGAATTATGCGTGTTCAGTTATTAAGAGGAAAAAAATGTCAACATTGAAAGTGAAACAAAGGTAAATCATTAGACTGATTCGATCCACAAAAACTAACTCTTGTACAGCTAAAAACGATGATTAACATATATGTTTAATCTATAATAGACCTGTTATGTTTATATCGCTTATTTTACCGTAGGCAATCTTTGGAGGTCAACTCGATAGTTAATTATATGGCATCTAGACTAAAATACACACGAAATTCTGATACATAGTATCGACCCCATGTCTTGTAAATATCTTTTTTTTACTTTTTGTAATTTGGATAAATGTTTTAGTATGCTATATTCAAATATGAGAATTTGAGTCAAATAGACGATCATGAATTTTAAAGCTAGTGCCCCTTTAACATTTCGTTCTCATAATCATAGTTTTAAGATAATTGCGAAAGAAAAAAACATAAAAAGGTGACAATTGTCATTCAAGAGGAATACAGTATTGAAGGAATCGCTTGTCGATTCCGGTCTTGTTGGCATTTTTGTAGGTCTTATTTGCTAATTAATTTTGTATCTCAAGTGTTCGCAAAAAACAAAAGACCTCAAATATAAGATGTCATTATTTGAATAACATACTTGGCTGATATAGTTAGCTTTTTTATGCTCATCGTTATCTGTGTGATTCAATATTCAAACCGAAACACAAAAAAGTAAAACACAACAATTCCGGATACATGTATCATCAATAATAATTCAAACTGACATTTCAGCCATTATTACTTGTTATGATTCTGTCTTGCTTATTCTCTGGCGTACACATTCTCAATCCTGGTATCTTTGGTGAGTTATTTTTTTCTCTTTTTCGCGGTCTTGTTGACTTCTATCAAAACTTTCTGTAGTTGATTGCTTTAAACACAAAATTTTATTTAGTGAAAATCACTCATATGATTTAACGACGAATTAATTCGTCCATTTAGCTTATTTGAAGATCATGTTTGCTGAAAATTATAAATTGTGTAACTTCCAAGATTATGTCAGAATTCATAAATGGGATAAAAAATGCTAAGCTAAATATATAACTCCTTTAAATCTGACTAAACATTTTGCTCATTTTGATTTTTTTACTAACTTTTATAGTTTTTAAAATAGTAACTACCTATTCCAAAAAAAATTATAAAACTTTATGAGTTACAATTATGGCGGAATAGGCTGTCCGATTGTTCTAAAATGTGTAAGTTGAATAGATCTTGATCTGCTTCCTCCTATGTTCGATACAACGAACTAGAGCTGCCGAACGAAAGTGCGATAATGCCAAAATTCAGCCACCGAAACGACATTTTACGGTTGTTTGAAAAAATGTATCGACCTATTTCGAAAATGTCACACACAGATTGATTCAGATTAAGACGTTGTTGAGAATGTTCAAGAATAGGTTCCTACTAGCACTGTCAAATACTGGTTTGTAAGATCAAGTACGGTTCAGATTTTTGTTGTTGTTTGATTTACACGAAATTATACACAAATACAAACTATTGAAAGCAAATGTGTATAATCTATATCATGTATATAAAGGCGTGTCTAATTTATGTCAAATTCAGTTTAGACTGGATTGATACACTAAATTTTTCTAATAATACATTACATAACTGCTCCAGAAAAGGATGCATTATTTGTTCCAGATGTAAAACATCAGGAATATCTGTAGTTGTCTTATTCATGCGCATTTTAACTATGTTTTAATACAATGTAAATACTATTATTGTATCTGTATGTTTGTATGTACCTAGGAAAGGTCGACTATAGGTATCTGGATGGAATTCTGTAAATAATAGGCTCAATCAAAACTTTTTTTCCAAAGAATCGTCTTTTCTTTCAATTTTTACAAAATAGCAATAGAAAAGTCTGTTTATAATCATGTATAAATTCACCCTAGCTACCAGGATTACAATGTTGTACGCCAGACACACATTTCGTCTAAAAAAGGCTCATCAATGACGATCTAATGATAAGATGATATGATTTTTGTCCTGATACAAATTCAGTGAGTAAATTAGTTTTAACGATTACAATTCGCACTTAAGGTACGGCCAAACATTTGGAAACACGTTACTGCCATACACATTTATCAGTGGAACCAGAAACATATGTTTGTGTATAGTGCTTACAGGAGTAAACAACAGTTTTGGTTTAGGTTGTTCTTCCTTTAAATGATAATACTTGAGCAATATAAAAAAAAATGAATGTTTGTTTATTGACCATTTCAAATGAAAATGCTGTAATACGTTAAAACAACCTTTAAGTTTTAAACTCTACAACCCTTATAATTTTAGGATGTTAACTTTGGTGGTTGTGAAATACATATATAAGTTTAGTGTTAGCAACAATTTTATTAAGTTTGATAATGAATTGTAATCCTGGGTATAAACGCATTCGAAATTGTTTTCTAATTTTATATTGTTCTTAATTCTCATTAAAAGTACTATGTTGATTTGCATTTGAAAAAAATATTTTCGATAAGTGTTTGTATTTTTTGATTTTGTTGTCTATATTGGGCTTTATTTCTTCTTTTTTTAATTAATTAGTTTTCTTTTATTGATTTCCTTGTTGTTTAATCCCTTTCATTAATAAAAACCCCAAAACATTGCATTTGATAATATTGCACATCGAACAAGCTTCTGAATTTCCAGTTAGTTAGAATAACAAAACAAGGAAAATATGCTATCCTCTTAGAAATAAAATGTTAGCAATTTATGCAGTTATTTCTTTGAGGATATTATTCTGCAATCACAACTGCTCGCAGTAATATTTACCTGTGATCAAGGTGAACATTTGAGTTGCCATATTTGATAATGTAAAGAGTATTCAGGAAACAAGCATCAGGGAAACTGAGATTAGCTATATACTATTTTTATTCAACAGAAGCAACGACATCAGAATATCAATGCAATTGAAAATGGTAACTGGGAATGTGTCAAAACGACAACAACCCGACCGAAGAGCAGAAAAAAAATAATGCCACCAATGGGTCTCAAACAAGGCAAAAAAATTATTTTCCCGGAGCCGGGCTTTAGCTGACCCCTAAACAATAAAGTATACTGGTTCAGCGATAATGGACGTCACACTTAACTCCAAAAAACATAAATGAACCAAATTAAAAAAAGACTAGCAAAGGCCAGAGGTTATTGGAACAGCGCAAACATGGAGCGGTGTTAAACATGTTTTGTGAGATCTCAATTCTCCCCCTATAAATCTAGTCAATGTGGAATAAACAAACACACAGCAATATGCACAGTAAAATTCAGTTTAAAAGAAGTCCAAGTCCGATGTTAGAATAAGTAACAGAAGAAGCTAAGCAAAATGTCAATCATCAACATAAATTAAGAAAGAACTATTAGCAGTTACTGACGCTTTCCTGGTATCACACGATTCAACACTGGAGACATAGCTCATTTCTGAGTTCCGTCGAAAGATGGGGTCACATTGCTTTGAAACTAAAATATACTATAGTAAAAGTGTAACTTTAAATAAAATTGAGAATGGAAATGGGGAATGTGTCAAAGAGACAACAAACCGACCATAGAACAGACAACAGCTGAAGGTCACCAACAGGTCTTCAGTACAGCGAGAAATTCCCGCACCCGGAGGCGTCCTTCAGCTGGCCTCTTAACAAATATATATATATACTAGTTCAGTGATAATGAACGCCATACTAAACTCCAAAATGTACACAAGAAACTAAAATTAAAAATAATACAAGACTAACAAAGGCCAGAGGCTCCTGACTTGGGACAGGCGCAAAAATGCGGCGGGGTTAAACATGTTTATGAGATCTCAGCCCTCCCCCTATACCTCTAGCCAATGTAGAAACGTAAACGCATAACAATACGCACATTAAAATTCAGTTCAAGAGAAGTCCGAGTCTGATGTCAGAAGATGTAACCAAAGAAAATAAACAAAATGACAATAATACATAAATAACAACAGACTACTAGCAGTTAACTGACATGCCAGCTCCAGACTTCAATTAAACTGATTGAAAGATTATGTCTTCATCATATGAATATCAGGCACAATCCTTGCCGTTAGGGGTTTAGTATCATACCATCATAACATATATGAGAAGAACATAACCCGTGTCATGCCAACAACTGGTTTTTAAATAAATGTGTTTAGTGCCGATGCAAAGACCCTATAAGTGAATCAATATTAACGCCAAAATATGCAATCTTTAATGACAAACATAGTTTTGTTGACCACTCCTACCGTATTTAGGACTTCATCTAGTGTGGCAATCCGTATTCTTTCAATAAACATTACAAATTGTCATAACCTCCAAAAAAAACTAAATAGTAATTATATAACAATGTTCCTCAATTGTTATTATATAAACATGTGTCGTGAAAATGTTATATTCTGACCACTTTTTTGGATGCAAAGTATATATGAATGTTTATTTCTACTCGATTTAAAAAAAAGCATTTATCATTTATCATGCATGAAATGATTATCTAAATTGATCAAATAATATTGGTTTTTGTTTAATATTGACCTCCCAATTTTATTTTTATTGCTATTTCTAACATTTGACAAAATAAACTTTTGGTATACCATGTATATAGATCAAGTATTTTTCTTTTCAATTTTTATTTTTAGTTACTTCTTTATGTATCTCATCATCTTCATTGATGCGAATAGAAATTTTATACTTTACAAGGAAGTAACATAATTTGGAAACTAAAGATTGTTTGAATGACACCTGGGAATTTTCACATTCGATTTTCCATGGCGTGATTCAATACACAATTGTTGAACCTTCGAATTTAGAACATTAGGCTCACTGTGAAAAAAAGATATGTAAGTTTTGATTAATCTTATACTCTTTTTATTTTAAGTTTAACATGTTATATGATGCCATATTGTATGTGTAGGATTTTAAATTATAATTGTACAGATGCACGAAATTCAGTAAAGATTTCACTGATGTCTTACAAATGACATTTTCAGTGCAAAAAAAAATTACTATATTAAAATCAAAGGAGATATGAAGTATAAGTAAATAACAACGAGACAGCTACTCATCGAAATAAAAACTAAAGTGTAAGACGACGACACAATACAGTCTTCAAATATAGACGTATTACTCAATAATATTTCAGCCTCTTAATCTTCTTCAAAGGAATAGATTTTAAAGAAATCATCAAAATTATACCATCAAAATCAAAATTCTTCAAAATAACGAAAAACGTTTAACCTGACCTTATTAAAATATTACATCAAACCGTTAATGACGCGTTTCCTAACTGGAGATGGGCGACTGAAAATGTCGCGGGTTCAAAGTAGTTTTTGTCAGATCCAAAACCTCTTCCTATATCAAATTGGATAAGTAGACTAACAAAACGGACGTAAAAGAACATATAATTAAAATCAGTACAGGAACAACGTCCAACTCTGAAATTACTCTATGATAGATATGAAAAAATCAACATACGTAACAACTTATACCCTACAGATGTGACATGCATTAACGAATGCTTATTGTTACTGAAAAGCTTAGCTGAAAGTACTTGACCTGAAATTAGGTCGTCTTACACTTGATTTTGGTTGCTGTAATAAAAGCAAGTTTCATTAATTTATGTTAGAAACATTACATAGAGACATACTATCATTCAATGCTGGAGGCAAACCATACTGAACAACGAAGTTCACATCTATGAAATAAATTGACGATCTCCATCTAACACAATTGATTGAATGATTGACCATCATTAGTATAAATATTACTTACATCAATAATACTATTACGTCATTAAGACAAATTTGAAGGACCGTTCGTATAAGCTTTACCATCAACATTACCAGTATAGTTATCTAGATACAAAAGAACACTCGCCTTTTTAACTTTTTTTTTATTCGAGCGTCACTTATGAGTCTTTTGTAGACGAAACGTGCGTCTGGCGCAAATACAAATAGTCAATCCTGGTATCTATGATGAGTTTATTTCCAGTTTATCAGTAACCAAATATTATGTAATGAAAATTTTGTGTGAATTAATTTGATATTTACGAATGTTGGAACATCGTTTTTCTGTATTCAATTAGTTCAAATATGTAAAAAAACTATACATACGTTTCAGGAGATTTAGGATATACGTAAAAAGCAATCATACGTCACATACAAAATGTTCATACATGCTTACATATGGTTCATGAAATCATGTCAATAGAAAACGTCTATATAAACGTCACACTGAGTCTAGTAACAAAACAACACACGTTGTCGCTGGCGTAGGTGCTGGGGGAGGATGAGCAATGGGGTAATTGTCTCTTCCTCTCTCATTTATAAAAAGTTATGGAGCC
Organism: Mytilus californianus; assembly: GCF_021869535.1. Classification (NCBI taxonomy): domain Eukaryota; kingdom Metazoa; phylum Mollusca; class Bivalvia; order Mytilida; family Mytilidae; genus Mytilus; species Mytilus californianus. The sequence goes on from NW_026262712.1 coordinate 42,553,797, forward strand.
TTCAATAACGATCAAGAACCCATGCCGATATAGTCTGTATAGTAAGTCATATTAGGGTATTTATGACAAAATGTGAAATAATTCATTATATATAATCGATGGCCTGATTAAGACTACACAAGGCACAAAAGCAAAAAATCATCAAACCAAAACAACAATCCCAAACCACTGATTTACAGGTTCAGGGTTTAGACGAGGCACTTCAAGAATGAAGCAGTGTTTAACATGTTTGGTAAGGCTCAACACTAAGTTCACCTGTTTTTACAGTGGTGAAGAAATCAGTTTTTTAGGTATGGACCTATCCATAAAGAACACGTAACTTTAAGACATATTTAGCAGTTACGATCGAGAACCTTTATCATGAACATATGGCATATGAAGGAGAGGGAGTGGGTGCACGACTACTAATTGTTATACAACAATAAAATTGCAAACAACATAAACATTACTTATATTTCACCAAAGAATAATCATCAATACAGTTATAAGAGGTCAAAGTATAAACCATCCCGACATAGACTACTTTATTGGCTGGCTGTAATTTGGTTGCTATTGTTTTAAATAGCAACATAATAATAAATAAAGAAAGGCACAATACATTCACTGAGTGTTGTTGCAAATTAAATGGAAACTCAGTAAATATAATTGGTTCTCGGCTTGAATTTCTATCATAACGTGTTATTGTCATGTTGTTATTTGAATAGATAGAAAATCATTTAGTTGCCGATTTTTTTAAATGAGTCAGTATTTAGTTATTTCATTTTCAGTCTGCAATTGTATATAAACATGTATCAATGTTTGCTTTCTAGACCATTGCCACTTAGACCGGCCATGCACAATTTTGATTCGAGAAGCATAACACTACTGATATGTTTGTTGATAGTTTCAATATCTACAGTTATCATTCTGGCAATTTGTGTGCATGGAAGATATCGTATCCGGAAGTCGAAAGGTATGTTTCCTACTGCATCTTTATTAGTATTTATTATGTTGTATTTTCTATTTAATGAGAAACATATATATACCTTGTTAGTGTGCTTAAGTATTTTGGGATGGACATTAAAAATGTGTATGTGAACTTCCTACTTTGCATTCCGTTTATCGATGGTCACACATGTTTACCTGAATTTAACACATGACGTGCGCTAACTATCTCAGTTCCTACTTTGCTATAGTTGGGTACTGCTCAACCGATGTGTGTTTTTGCTATAACACAGTTCAAAAATACCATAACCGTACAAGTACGACATAGAAGACAGAGTGAAAAATTTCATCGTTTTAGAAAATAAAACATTAAAAAAAAACCTATACGTTAAGATTCATCATGAAGGACATCAAATTTGAACTGTATAACTACAATGAGTTAATTATTATACGCAAATGAACCAGCAATACGCGACAAAGATAAACCGAAAGACTAGGTACGGATCGTGGATTTCCAAAAAGGAGGCACCAAGGCCAAAATGGAGGCGGACTTTTAGAGGTCAATACACTAACATTATGCATAGTTCTACAAGGTGATAAGATGCCCACCCAGTTAATCTCCCTAAAACAAGTCTAGTAGAAATAAAAAAATAAAAAAAATAAACTCACCCCCCCCCCCCCCCCCCCCAAAAAAAAAAAAAAAACCAGACACACAACCAAATTTGTAAACCATATATAAAGCTGTTTTATAATTATAGGAAAAATGCATGAGTTAAAATTTACGAAATAACAAACTATACAACTCAATGCGAGAAAGTACATCAAGAATGTACAATTTTCGCCAACAGTTTGTAAATTTTTTTATATGCATAGCTTGGTGATGGCAACTTTGAAATGACATATAGATGGTTTGCATAAAAGTTTAGATTCATTTGATACAAATTTATTGGTAAAAGTATGTGGCTAGAATTTTTTTTCGATGTTTTTCTATATTTCAATATTCTACTATCTTAAAGTAACCTTCCAAAAACTTATTGAAATTAACCTGATGAGTACACAATGAAACATTTCTATTCATTGTTTATAAGAAAACGATGAAGTAACTCTCAGGTAAAACTGACCAAAGATTGGCTTGACAATCCTTTTAGAGGTATGATTCCAATGAAAAACTTTTTACTAGAATCGCAGGTGTTTGTTCATTTGGGGTCAACATGTCTATTCTTTTCGAGAAATTTACAAATAGAAAAACTGCTGTACTTTTGAGTGTTATATTTTTCAGTTGAAAATTGAAACAGTTACATTGTAATGTGATGCTTATCATAGCATTTCAAGTTTCAATTTCAAAGCATTATTAAGAATGTTGTAATGGACATAAATGGAAGCTTTCCTTCCTCAAAGAAAAATGGAAAAAGCCGTTTGTTTGAATATTTTTTTTTCTAAACAATGTCCTGAAAAATGTTCAATTATTCTTTTGTCAATTTGTGTATCAATGTAAAGAATTCTGAAAGGAATTGTAACTGGTACAAAATTGTTCAATCTTACAGTTAATATCGATATAAGAACAATTTAGTATTTTCTATTATTATTTTTTCCAAGATATACGAAAATTTTGAATTATGGAGCAATTCTAAATGTTCAATTTTAGACATCCAGAATGAAATATGTTTGAAATAGACATACATGGTCATTTTGTATTTATTCATATACAAAGGGGTCCCTACATGCAAATAGTATAGACTAAGGAAGATGTGTGTCAATTATCACAAACAAAGGAAGATGACCTCAAGTCATTGTCTTCTTCAATTGTATATTATGGGAGATGGCCTCAGGTATTTTTATCAGCTAATATATGCAACAAATCTTTTGTATAACTGTGAATATAGAATACAGCACCACATAAAGATAAAATCGTTTACTTTTGTTAACCAACATAATCTTTTGTTTTATATTTCATGTAACCAATATCAGAGAGAGACAAAACGGACCAGCAATGGGAACGATACCGACAATTTACCTCCGGTAATTCTATTTCCATTACTCTTTTTCTTTCTTCAATTAATTAAGTTATGAACAAAAGTGATTGTTGGGTAGCAATTCAAAGGTAAATGTGTTGCTCGATTAAGCATAAAATTTATAGTTAGAGAACCAGTAAACTTAAAAAAAAAGTCCATATCGTTTGTACTGGTACATAATCTGCACAGTTTTCGAATGATTCAACAAATTTATCATAAAGGCATTATTTTTTTACAATTTTATTAATTGAATAGTTTGACAATTTAACGATTTATGCATAAGTCTTTAAATGTTACCAGACACGTTTAATTGATGAAAGCCATAATTTCTAGCATCACTACATGTTTCTTATTCCTATTAAACATATCTTATATAAATTTTAACATAAACCATTATTAGAAGGATGCTAATTTCAGGTTTTTTATTTACTTAAGGCGGTACATAACACTACAGGCAGATAACTCTGTAAATATCAGCTGAACGTTTAAATAACATGCTATTATTAAGAATATATATTAAGCTTCTCAATGATCGAAATTAGTGTTTATCAAACTGCTTTATATTTAAGATGTTCGCTTTTATGTTTCAAAATAACTAGCTTTTTATAAGAATGTTCTATAATGATAGTATATAAATAAAGGAACTAAAACAGCAGAAAAAAGTTAAAAGGTCCGTGTGCTTGTTTTCGAGATATAAGCCATTGAAAATTTGGCGGGAAACGATTCTCTCTAGATTCTTTATACTTTAACAATGGCCGCATTTTTTGTTTAAAAAACTACGAAAAATAACAAGGATTTTATAAGATTTTCAAATATCGCTTTTTAAACTATATGTTATAAAAATATGAAAATAGAAGTAGGGGTTAGCGGGTAATTTTTTTTAATGGCAATACATGGATAAAACTAGAGGATTCCAAAAATCTGTCAAAAAGTCAAAAACAAGAGAAGCAAACTTCCTTAATGAAATCTTTCCTATAAAGTGTGTGGTACAAGTGTTTTGAAATTTTTATATTTTAGTCAAAGGGTCAAAATAAATATTTTGTCAAATTTTTATGAAAATTTTAAAAGCCAAATCAATTTTTTGTCGAGGCGTTTGGTACCGCCTTAAAAAACAACAACACAAAAACATATTAACGATGACAAATAGATAACATTAATCTCATGATAAAATATACATTACAAAGTTATAAAACTCATTTTTCACATGTGTTTAACTGTATACAAATTTGCGCTTCTTTTTTTATTGACTCAAGTAAAATGCCTTAAGCAGGAAAGTGCTTTTCTGAATTTATAAGCAATGACATAATTACCGATTTCTTTGAAGACAAATGAATCAGCATTTCGTGTTTATTTTTTTTTTTTCTAGACGTCATATAATTAGCCACCACGATGATACCCGAAGACTGCCAATGGTCGTATAACCCAAACTAAATATGAATAAATAGCAAACACGTGCAATTGGATTTTACTAGGTCGGTTTGATTTCCTATGTTAAAAAATTATACATGTTATATTGATCATCACTATTACCATGATTACACGTATCACTTTCAATGTTGACATTCATTTTCTTTTAATAGCTTAATATATTTGTTACCAATCTTCAACTAAGGTGTTAAATTGATGATCACATGGCTGCTAAAAACGAATCATCATTTCACTATTTTATTTTAGTTATTGATTCAACAAAAAGAAAATCAAATATCATTCTTCTTATATCTCGTAGCTTTTTGCCCCTTTAACCATAATTAATCTTCCGAAATAAAAATGTCTATATATTATCAATAAAAAAAAAAACCAACGTATGTCATTTTTAAACATCTGTTCTAAAACTATAATTGAATAAACGTTTTTTTTTTATTATTTGATATAGATTTAGAAAATGTTGATCTTCAAAAACGCCGGGAACAACAGTTCCTCTATACTTGGAGTAGTAACATAGGTAATTATTGCACCAATGGTCTCTGTCAAAATAATTTGATAAGCTGAATATCAGATAACTAGAAGCCCAAACAATCTTAAAAAAAATCTGAACTTCTAACAGAAAAATGTTCATATGTCGAAGATATCACAGGCTTTCTCAGAAATGCACAAGTAATCAAGGAAAAGTTGATCAGTTCAATAATATCGTATTTAATAAAGGTTCAGAGACACAATTTGTGCGTTCAAAAAATCACTCTGGTTCGCAATTTATTGACCAGGAGTCGTTAATTATTTTGCTTTACCTAATTATAGTTTGATAGTTATATTTGATCATTACTGCTAATTGTTTTCAAATATTATTACTCAGACTTAAGTTTTCTATTTTTGTCTTTTTTTTTTTTTTCGTTTTTTGCTATGGCATTGCCAGTTTGTTTTGGACTAACGATTTTGACAAATTCGTTTTGTATCTTCCGCCTCTCTTTTAAGTGAAGACCGATCAACAAAATTTAAAAGCTGCTGGCTGCTAGAAGTAAGAATAACACAATATGTAGTTGAATCAAACGTGTTAATAATACTATCAAGTCAATTCCGATTCGTCTTTTAATGAGCTGTATATATGTGTATTAAGTATATATATATATATATATTTATGTATTATATAATTATCAAAAAAAACAACAATCACAGACAAAGATCGTAACCTGTGACAAAATAAAACGAAAACAACGCGTTTATAATTTTATGCACCTAAAACATTTTTCAGAATTTCCCTTCATCAGGAAGGCTCAAAGCCGAAAACTTTAGAGCAAATGATGTTCCAGAACCGAAACCTTTAAAGAGTTATATAACAAAGAAGGACATACAAATACAAACGTATCTAAGGTCAACTGTGTTTTTCATTCAAAGTTGTACTACTTCATTGTTATGAATTTCTTCCATAAATACTATTTGTACTAAGGGAGTAGAAACATTTGTTTTCTATATAGTTTTAAAATTCATAAACGGACAATTCAGAAAGTTTTGTTAAGAAAGTGTCAGTAAAAAAGTACCGACTACTGAGATGAAGATTGTAATATGGACGTTATAAAATAAATAACATCTTCTTGCTTACTGTGTTAAACATGTTAAACTTTATATAATGTAAAAGCCATTATCAATGAATTGCCGTGAACTGTATGTTCCATAATGAATGTACTGAAGTATTAAATAGTTTATTATTTGTTACTTCAATAAATACAGATTTGTATACTTTTAAGATGAATATTACATGAAGATTAATGGTGCCGATTATTATAACGTGCCTCCTTCCAGTATTGCAGATGGAGTAATACAAAATCAATCAAGAGGTAACATCACAAATTGACATTTTAAAACACGGAATTATATACAGTTTTCATACGAGTCGGAGCTTTAGTTAGTTATAAAATAAGGGTTAACCCATCATTTCTTTCTCTCGGAAAATGCATTTACTAAGTCAGGAATAAAATGCGTTATTTCACTTTTTCCATTGCTTGATAGCGTTTGATTTTATCAGTGCTAACAGACCTCCCCCTTTTGATTTTGCCTTGGAGTATTTTGATATAATTTTATGACACAGATATACATGTAGGTTGCACTTTGTTAATACAGCTGTTTCACACAACATGCCATGGAAGAAGGGGTACTATTGACATTTAGTATAGGTTTAAACTCTTAGAAGTTCGGGCCATATAAACCTTAAAAATATGCCGCTAAGCCCTATGTTATGACATTTGAATAAAATAGTAATGCATCTCAACTTTCTATTCTAGGATATAATTTGTTACGAGACTTTACAGTAAAAGTGGCACAGTTTTAGCTGTCAATGGAGTTTTTATAGGAAATTGTATTGTCTATATTAACAGAGGTGCATCCTTTCAAAAGAAAATTGTTATTGTATTATCCAAAACTTGGATTTTCAATAATATACTAATATAACAATAACATAACACGTTACCATTATAGACTGGGGGTTTTATGCACAGAACAGTAATAACAATTAAAACTAACATAACAATTACAAATGAAGGTGTACCACAACGATGTTTTAATATTTATACCCTAGGTTGGTATTTGGATTTCAGAAAAAAAAACATAATATAGCGAATGTATATTGTGATCATACAATGTGTAAGCCGATTGTCGTTATATTGACACCATTCATTGCCTGTTAAAATCAACCCCAGAAGATAAGGAAAAGATACAATATAACATACAAAAATGTAAAAATTGATGTTGCGAGACAAGGGAATATTAAGATAAAATGCTCCTTTAATTTTGAGTTCATGTGCTTACTTCTTAGAATTGAAGCGCTCAAATGTGCATTTATAACTAATATCATCTATTAATTGGTCTATTTCTATGAAACTGTTCATGTCTGTAACTAAACGTTTCAAAGGAATCGAAGGTGATGAAAACCTGAACATAATTGGAAGATCCTGTCGCAAACGCGTCTTACAATGGACCATTCCACATTTGCTATATGAAAATTAGATAATAATGTATCAAAATTTATATCTAACAGTAATAAACCACACAAACACAAATGACCACTGGAAAAACATGGAGACATTTCGGTAGGGTGAGGAATATTCTAATGTTCGATATAAGACGTATAAGTCATTGTCAAACTGTTGCTAGAAATAAATGATACGTAATCATATGTGAAAAGGGAAAAATCAACAAAACGTTTGTAAGATATAATACCGTTAATCTGGAACATAAATCAAACCCCGTCCATGGTCATCTTTGCATTGGGAGATATGACCTGGAAGGAGTCAGTTCAATAACTCATTATTTAACCCCTTAACCTTTTTTGGATATCTAACAGCAAACTGTTGTGGACATTTCATGAAAAAGCATATGTCGAAATATCAAGTTGTGTCAATGGGAAAATAAGATTCCTAATGCTGTTTTTCTGACTGCCGTACTAGTTAATTCTAGACAACTCTAGGGGTGCTATTGAAATGAATGAAGATAGATACCAAACCAGTCCTTGATTAGTGAACTCCGATCTGGAAAACTATGATTGAACCAACACTGTTCTAAATCTTTTTTCTGGCCTAGTTCCAATTAATCTTTTGAACTTTTTTCATTAGATAGAAAAACATATTGTGGTTCACTGCTAAACGATGAACAGATTTGGAACATTAGATATTTTAATACATATACAACTTTTTAATGCTTGTTGAATATAAAATATTAAATTCGCACTTGTAAGATTAAATACTCAGTTATAATAATATCGATAAAAAAGGACGTAGAGATAAGATCTGGGCCGAGAAAGTTAACATGCGTTTCTGCACAAAATGTCAATTGCCAACTTGAAAAGCAGTCATACTGTCTACTCAAAGTAAACTCGTGTAAAAAACGAGTAAAAGTGTCTTCGTAGAGGTTCGTGCTTACTGCAAATAAATACTATTGATTTCGTGTTACATAAGAATTTTAATTATATACGTATCCACCCGATCTGTGCATATAACTGATTTACTAATCGATCGCTGACCGCAGTCACGGTAACTCTCACATAGCTTATTTAACGTATCTGATAGATTTTATGGGTCTGCAATCACCGATCAGTCATCGACCAGTGAAACATGCGTAATCTATCATTCATCGATTAGTCAAGTTCACGTTACACAGTAACGGCTAAGATTGCAAGAACTGTAAGACTGTACCCATCCACCAGTTTTATACAAAGCTATGTGATTTAGTATTTGAGATTATTTTTACCTTTTTATGATATGAACATGTTTTAAACAAAGAGCGAAGTTTATTTATTAAGCAATGGTTTTTGTTGATATCAGACAAAGATAACAACGAAATACATTCAACAAAATTGAAGACCAAAAAAGTGTCAATGTCATACGACAATTGATAACAATTATATATTTATTACGATTGAAATAGACAATAACGTTTTTGTATCTTTAAATATCAGCTGTACGAGGCCAAGAAAACAGGTGTTATGCGAGCTTCAACGAGCTAATACTCCTGTTTCGAGCCGAGTACAAATATGCTGGTATTTAAAGACACTAAACCGTTATTGCCTTTATTCTGCAATTAATTTTGTAAATTGTTTTCCCATTGCATGAAATCTTAAATGCAGACACCAAATTGAACTGTGATGTCAAAAGTATTTTGACATAACTGTTCAATCGCAAAAAAAGAAGCAGCAGACCAAGAGACTATAAACGTCAAGTATACATTTATCGCTTCGCTTTATTTGAACACCTGTATAAGTATAGTAGAAAGGATTGACGGATAAAACGTATTATCATGTTCCTTTATTATTAATGCATCGGTTGTTCAAGTAGGTGTATAACGTCCTTTGAAATATTATAAAAGGATTGATGATTTGAAAAAGGTGTTAATGTCTGTTCCATGATTTATATATTCAGTTGTCTAAATTACAGTTTCAATATTTCGAAATAAAAAGATGAATTTATCCTTATACAATTCAATATTAAGTTTGTTGCTGCTGCATCTATCAATGCACGAGTAGCATCAGATGCTATACGATTATTTTCATCTGCATATTTCCTGATAGATCATTTCATAAAAACATTTCCTATATCATTTATCAAAAGACAACATTTGTCAGTAGGATAACAATTCAGATATTATTTGCATTTCAAATAAAATTCATCGTTATATAATGTTCTGTTTCTTGTAGATGAAGAACAGATGTGTGTTGATTTGAGTATGTTCTTCCAAGACAAGCCAACAGTATGGGTTCCTCTACCACCACCAGACCCACCTAACCCACAATAGTGATAATGATTTATGGTGAAAGAAGAACATTATTTGAATTCTACGTATATATTCCCTTGCAGGGTGATGAATTAGAAGGTTATCATGACAACTAGGACGTTCCTTCATTTTTAAAATTGTATCGTTATTTCTCTTATTGTATATTCTGCATTGGTTAACTTTCTATACGAATCAGCCCAAACAAATTACCACTATAAATATAATGTGAATTATTCGTATGATACTAATTCTCACTGATTTCATGGATAAAGGAAAATTACAAAGTGAAACATTTCTGCTGGCATGTATTCAAATGTTAGTAAAACAATGAAATTAAACATGCACGCATTTTTTTCCACAATCCAAGAAGAATTGTACTCACGACAATTAATTAAACTACATTATTATCATTGTCGTTTTCCTGTTTTCTTTGTTTAAAACCTATTACTATATGTGACTTATTACTAGATACATAATGTACAGGACCAACACAGTCAGTCAGCATTTGTTTTCCATTGCCGAAACTATATGATACTACACATTGATATTCGTGTTGCTTATCATTTTCTCTGTTGTTAATGTTAATGAAGAGCTTGTTTTCCTAATTTTGCTCGAGTGTAGTAATGTATACTTCAATTTATAATATTGATGGAAATGTTGCATATTCATGAACATGTGTTACACTTATAACCGTATAAACATGTAGCATTAACTATTGATGTTGTGTTGATAAAGAAATTTTAATATAATCATATATAGTCACAGAGTATCGCAAAAATGTGCATTTCTATAGTTTTACCCGTTCACATAGTCCTTTTCAACTAAAAAAAAAATAAAAATTTACTTATTTGATTTGTTAAGGTATTTGTCGACACCACGTGTTGTAAAAGTATATGTTCAGCAACGTAACGCTATATTACTCATGTACTTTCATTTTCTCATTATTGACTTCAACATCAAACCGATTATTATCTACGTTTGTTTCCATTTGTTGATATAAAAAAGAAGATGTGGTTTAATTGCCGATGAGACAACCCTTCACAAGAGACCAAATTACAGAGAAGTTAACTACTATAGCTCACCGTACGGCTTTCAACAATTAGCAAATCCCATACCGCATAGTCAGCTATAAAAGGCATCGAAAAGACAAATGTAAAACAATTCAAACGAAAAAACTGATTGCCGAATTTATGCACAAAATAACCTGGGAAAAAATGATGTTACAGTACAACATAAAACAAACTATGAAAATCATTATGCTTTGATCGTTGAGAAGGAAAAATATGTCAATTCTTACAAGAAAGTAGTTTGTCAGAATGTACAGTGTGACGACAAGTTATGTGTCAATAGTTCGGTAACAAACAAACCAAAAACCACCTGTCAGATAGTGAATTAACCTCAGATGGACGGGTGTATTAAAGTTATAGTTTTTTTTCTTCTGAAGAATCGCACGTGGCGAAGGAATAACATTATGTGTGGTTTCGGTTAGATTTCTTACCTGAAAAATCATATAAGCCCAAAATGAGAAAAAATCGATGTTGGATGGATAGGAATAAGTTTTAACACGGTCTTTTGTTCATGTGACACAATAAGTTTGCTTTTAATATTGGTACAAGATTGAACAAATTAGCTCTTCAATTTTCTAATGTCTGCATTTAGACTATCACAATTAAGGAAATAGTGCCATTACAGGTAGTCGTATAAACATACAGATGACAATGGTTTAATTTAAATATGTTGACGTATTGACCCCTAATGGTTGTTGTCTTCAGAAAAACACATTAAAACCAGCCGCAGTGTTTTTCTAGACTTGACCATAATATGTACACATATGTATGAAATTCATAATAATATTCAAAATAATTGTGGTGAAAAAGAAAAAAAAAACAAATAAACATATCAACCTACATACAAACCTTCCCCGTTTGTTTTTTTTTTTTTTTAATCAAAAGCAAACAAACAGAAAAAATCAACCAACCGAAAATCCATAACAAAAACACGATAAAAGAAAACCATATAGACAATAATAAATTATTATTTGAATAAGGCTACTTTCAATCTCCTGAGCTGTGACATTAGAAATTTTATAGAAATGGATAATGTTTCGTAATTTACGTATGCATTTTACACAATACAATTCTCCGTATATTAAAGAAGAATCCGTAGTTTTTCAAACAATTCAATGTTTTGTAAACAGTTAATTTTTAAATTTGACCATATCAATGATAATTCATGTTAACACGAAAGTGCTGGTATCTATGATGAGTTTATTAACAACCACTCGGTCGATGTCACTGCTGGTGGAGTTTTTATTCTCCGAGTGTATCATCATTGATATGGTTATAATCATAAATTTTCTGTTTACTTAACTTTAAATTCTTGAAATACTAAGGCTTTTCTGTCTCAGGAATAGATTATCTCAGCTGTATTTTGCAAAACTTGTCGAAATTTTGGTCCCAAATGCTGTTCAACATCGTACTTTATTTGGCCTTACAATTTTTGTTTATTTAAACGTCACATATGAGTCTTCTGTATACGAAACGCGCGTCTGACGCTAATACTAAATTTCAATCCTGGTATATATGATGAGTTTTCTTAAAACAACTGGTTCGATGTCACTGCTGGTGGAGTTTTTATTCCCCGAGAGTATCATCATTGATATTGTCATAATCATAAATTAACTTTTTATAAAACTTAGAATTCCTGAATTACTAAGGCTTTTCGACCGCAGTAATTGATTACCTTAGCTGAATTTGGCAATAGTTTTAGGAATTTCGGTCCTCAATGTTCTTTAACTTGCTAACCAGTCTGGTCAAAGTTAACCTGAGATAGGATTAAGGACTGCTCCGACCAGTACTAGGATCAAATGTACAATCAGGTGAATTTTTAAAGCGGACTTGGTTCTAAGACTGTATCTATGAATGACGAAAAAGTTAACTTGGATACAGGTCCGTTATTATTATAAGTTAACTTCGAAACAAGTCCAGCCCTACGTTAACTTCGATTTTGACAACTTCAATCCAACAAGACCTGGTCCGAAGTTAACTTTTGGCTGATCTGTTCAACACTAAATTAACTTGTAACCAGGACCGCTCTACATCGATTTTTAAAAAATTATTTTTAAATGTCTTTTTTCTTGATATAAACAATATAGATTAAATACATATATTTGTAAATAAAGTATGCATAAACTTAGCTTGTTATACAATTTTCTCCGTGATCTGCCTTTTTATAAATTAAAAACGATAAATGATACAATGCTAACGGACATTAAATATATATTCCAATAAATATAAAATTCTTAATGTCGTATTCCCACGGTGGGTAAGGTTTTCATGCGAGAAAACGTTATGTGCTGGTGATTCTGTCATTGCTGGTGCTGGTGGGTCCTGGTTTCGTGCTGGTGTGTTTGTTAGCATTGTCTCAGAACGGCAATAAAACGACCGTTCTGTTGCTTAATTCTATTCGATCTGATGCGAAAATATTACAACGATTTTTTGTTGCAATAGTCGTGCAAATTCGCCAAACGAAATTGTCCTGATAACGTACTTGTACCTATGTCCTGGTTCTGTTCTTTTATATTTTAGTTTGAAGGGGCAAATAGTAAGATCATTGATGCAGCAAATTCGTGAAATTGATAGAAACTATACATAGCATATATTTAGTGAATATTTCATATAAAAACAGTTGAATCTATTTTGATTTAATTTAATTTTTGCGAGGGGGTGCAAGATCTTTTCTGTTGAGGTGTTTTAGGCATTTTAAAACTGTTGATAACTATTATTAGGAAGACATAAGTGCTGTTAACTGATATCGACTATTTAGCTGTTATCTGTTTTCTTACAATTGACATTGTTGTGAACTGTTATAATGAAAAGAATGACCCCTGTTTACTGTTTTTGATTTTTGATTTTTGAATTCACTATTTTCTGTTTTCTCATTTAAGATTATTTTAAATGCTGTTATCGGTTATCACTATTTTAGATTTACTGTTATCTGATTGATAAAGATTATTGACCAGTGAATGAAGCCCCTCTTGCCCCTTTTTGAGATAAGAAAATGCGTATATGATTTGCAGGATTACGATTCTTTTGCATGACCATTAATAGACAGTGTAAAATATCCAATAACTATATACATATGTGTATGTGGTATGCGTGCCAATGGAAAAATTTCTATCAGAAACCGAATGAAGTAGGTGAAAACAACTATATGTCATCGTACGACATTCAACAATGACGCGAAAAATCAAAATGTGAAATGCTTTGTATAAAAATGTAGAGCATAACATTTTATATAGAAAAATCGAGACTAGAAAACGGGAATGTGTAAGAGACAACAATCCGACCGAAGAGCAGGAAAAAGCCGACGGCCACCAATTAAGACTTCAAAACAGTGAGAAAATCCTGCACCCGAGGGCGGACTTCAGCTTGCCCAAACTAAACTCCCTTACATATAAATGAACTTAAATAAAACAAAAAAAAAAAACAAAAAAAAAAAACAAAAAAACAAATGACTCACAAAGGCCAGAGGTTCCTGACTTGGGACAGGCGCAAACATGCGGCGGAGTTAAACATATTTTGTGAGATCTCAACCCTCCTATACCTCTAGGCAATGTAGAAAAAACAAACACACAGCAATACGCACAGTGAAATTTAGTTTTGAATAAATGTCAGAATAGGTAATTAAAGGAACAAAGCAACATAACAATGATACATAAATGAACAAGGGACTACTACCAGTTACTCCCATTGCAGCTCCAAACCTCAATAAAACTGATTGAAAGATTATGTCGTCAACATATAAAAATTAAACACAAACTAAGTTGATCACTATCAGATGAGCCTGCACACTTCTTATATGAGTTTAGATGATAAATTCAGTGTAGCCTGGGTCTCTGACAAATTTGTACGATACTGTAGATACTTTTCTTTTTATTCAACCATAAGAGTCTCCCACTTATTTTGTTTTTTTTTCTTTTTATTCAACAAAATGAGCCTTGTTTCTGCGCGTAACAATCATGTGTACTCAGCAGCTAAAATCAGGTTTCTTTGTAACAATTTAGTGTTTAATAAAAGGAAAGCAATAATATTGTGGGCTTTTATTTGGAAAAAGGGACAGGGAGGTCACGGTGAAAGTTGATAAGCTTGGAATAGTTTTGAAAGTCTAAAATTGTTGATGAAAAATAATTTGATGCAGATAATCAAGAACGCTTGTATTACTGCAGATGATAATTTTACCATAAAAGTATTTTCCAAGAGGGAAAAGGGAGTTTCCATAAGATTTAAAAGTTGTACTTTTAAAGAAAAAGTTATCTATTAGCTATTTACATGTAGCATCATTTGCTGTAAGCTTTTTGTGAACAACAATTATTGTCTGATCTGTTGTAAGGTGGAAATTGCGAACGTGAAACACTAAATAAATATTTAAATTAAGGGTAATCTAGAATTTGTCGGAGAATGGAGACTAGATAACCTAGATAACATACACACAACTAAGATTTTTAGAGTGATACAGTTCTAAGATCCAAAAGTAAAGTATATTGTCAAGGATTTTTGATTAGGAATTAAGGGGAAGTAAGTGAACGATGTGTCTTACTTTTCTTTTTTTAATGCATTTCACGAATAAAAATAAAATATGCCTGAATTTAAATTGAAAATGATTGAAAATGACTGAACGAATAAAAAAAAAAAAATACCAGTAAGAAAAACACTTTTAGTTTAATATTTGTAATAGCACGAATCATTTAAATTTTGGGTTTTAAACACACCTTATCTGTAGTAACGATAAGTAATAACTCATTATAAAGGTTTTTCACTTCGCTCTTTTATTTCATTTTTTATACCGTCAATTCGCAATGTTGTTATATTAACATGTAACCTTAATATAAATATAAAAATAAATCGAATCTAAAGCCTGATATGTCAAATAAGTTTTTTTTTATTGTTATACCTTTTCAGGACAAAACAATCAACTCAAACACGCCTGAACGTAAAATGTGTACTCGACTCTCTCTTTACGATTAGGTAATTGCCCATTTTTAGACCCCCTCCTTGCAGGGTATAAATCTATGTCATCTGAAATAAATACTACTTATAGATTTAGAAATAGACATATAATTATGACATTTAAAAAAATTACTTTCATGTATTAAAATTTTTGCAGTTTTGTTTTGTCTAAGGGAGCTACAATTATAAAAGCAAGTCTATGTCGTTTTTTTTATCCAGAGACAAAGTATATATTAAGAACGAAATTAGAGACATAGGTTATTAGATAATCTAACTTCGAATATTCAACTGAAATGAAGCAGTCAAACGTTCATTGTCGTTATTAATATCGCTTTGCATTAAGCACATTTAAAAACTGTTTTAGTTAGCATATTATGTTGAGAATTACCAATTTGAGGACATCTAATATCTAAAATAAATCTATTCTAATTAGATACATTTTCATCTAATATTGGACGGGTATTGCCTTTTTATGTAATATAAGTAACGATATTTTGAAAACACTTTTTAAACAGCTAAATGTATGCACAAGAATAAAAGTAGGAGTCACAAATTTGATTGAATACAATTTTCTGACTAGTTTTATTGATTCTGTAACGTTTGTTTCAAATAAGACCAACTTTTTACCAAAAATCACCAGTACCATATCAGGACCCACCAGCACAATGCCAGGACCCATCAGCACAGAATCAGGACATGTCTAAACTGAGAATATGCACAATTTTGACAAATTGCACAGGTTTTTCACAAAATATTTTTTTTTTTGTCGATTTGGGTATAATAAGCGGACTCCAGGAGCATTTTTCCTTTATATTTTCAGTTCTAGTTTTTTTTTAAATTAGCACTTTTGTGTTTCGCTTACTGAAACAGTTTAGAGGATCATATTTGTAATCGGTTGCACATAAACCCACAAAATTATAAGTTTAAACATCTCAACTGTTTCCTTCCATTTTGAATACGTGAAAACATCAATAATCATCATTTTCGTCTTTGTTTACATAATTTCAATGATCACCTGCACCAGTCAGGGCCAAATCACTAGCACAGAACGTTTTTCTCGGAAGACAACCTTTCCCACCGTAATATAGATGTAATTTATATAAAATATTATATAAGTTCTGATTGGTTTAAGAATGTAACAATAATCTTATAAACTTTGTTATCAGACAACAATCAATAAACAATGCCAATAACGAATTGTACTTAAATTGTATAAAATAATCGTGATAAATAAAAGCAATACTGGTGTACAGATATTGATCTTTATCGTGTTAATGGTCGGCTTACTAATGTTTCCTTTTCTGCACTAATTAAAAATGAAAGCATGTCCTTTTGTTATTCCAAAAAGTGAATTATTACAAAAAATCTGCAGTTTTCACATCTCAAGACAGGCTCAAATACAATAAAATTATTTGCCCGCATCAACCAAACCTGACCCTTTTTATGTAAATCTATAATAGCCGAATAGTAAATATTTTTATGTCAGGATGAATTGTATAATACAAATGACAACAACGATGGAACACAATGACTAAAAAATGTTGTCCGCATCCATTCAGAGTGCCAGCATGTCATCTTTTCTTTTAAAATATTGACTCGCAACAAAATGTATAAATCTGTCGAAATTGTCAAGACGGTTCATAATTATACAACACATTCTATCCGCACAATGTTCAATTTTCGTTTGAACGTTTTGTCAAGAACAAAATTGTTAATTCAAGTCAACTAGGTGAATAACGATTAAACATCCATGTAATGCATAAAGTTATATTACGGAAGAGACTGTAAAAATAGAGAACGTACATGTAGCAACGTTACCAATGATGTTTATATTCCATCATATAACAATATTTTTCGATGCGTTTGATAACCTTTCTATCTGCCTTCTAACTAAAACCAACTTTCCTTTCTTATATGATAGCTGCATGTATACATGTATTTGTCGCTCACAAGCGTGTTATTGTATAGCCACTATTTAATGTATATGAGAATATGAAATAAAAAGGAAATTTTTAATGTGTATGAAGGCAAATATATTTCCTGCAACTCATTTAATGCCTTCTTCTCCAATGTGAAAGGTAAATATGCTAGATATACTTACTGGAGGTGTGATGAGCTGATTGAAGCTGTGAATGTTCTCGGCAACCAAGTTTATCGACATGTTGTAGGTATTCTTATGGACAGCAATTGTGTCCCTTTAGTAGTAGACTTGTTTTTGTACTGTAATGAATCACAGTTTATGACCATACTCAGTAAAGACCCGTCTAAATTGCATTTAATTGATAAATTCAACAACACTCACCGTCACCTTAATGATATTTTTTCGTTAAATAATCAAGAGTTTTCTAAATTTGTATTACTGGTAAATTATTAAGTCAGGGATTTCGTTACCACAAATTACTTATAACTTTTACTAAATTCTTCCATAAATATAAAGATTTGGTTTGATGTTCGGTCGTAGCTGTAGAAATCTTATTTCATGCAGGATAGCACATCCTAATTTTTACGGAAATGTTGTTGACCGTGCCCGGAAATTTAGAAGCGATCCTGGTAAACTTATCGATCCTTTAAATAAAGTTATTTTAAAAAGTTATCATTTCAACACTGTCATTAGATCTTTGAATATTGTTTTATTGGTATTAATATCGAATTTGTTATCAGTAGCTTAAAAGCAAACTAATTATTATTGTTATATACATATACACTTTCATGGATCTACAATCTGTCGACTCCTATATCTTGGCATTGCGCAAGGATATGTTTTTTCTCTGACTGTATATGACGTCTTTACACTAAATTCATTAGATGTCGGATTAGTACTGATTGATAATTTCGTCTTAGATGCATGATTTTTTTATACAAGTTGTGGTTGGCTTTTAACCAGCTGTCAGTAACTGCAAGTACTCTCAGATCTATACGTAGTGTCATTTTGTTGTTGGGATTTACCAGAACCCTCCCATGTCCACTCTGTGCTTTTGTTCTATGTATTTCTTTTTGTATCCATCTGATGAATTAAGCCTTTTTCAACTGATTTTAATAGTTCGTTCTTATGTTGCACTGTTACACCACTGTCCCTGGTTAGGGGAGGGTTAGGATCTCACAATTACATGTTTAACCCCTTCACATTCTGTATGTATGTGCCTGTCCCAAGTCAGGAGCCTGTAATTCAGTGGTTGTCGTTTGTTGCTGTGTGTTACATATTTATTTTTCGTTCATTTTCCTTTTTAAATTAATTAGGCCGTCAGTTTTCTCGTTTGAATTGTTTCACATTTGTGATTTTGGGGCCTTTTATAGCTGACTATGCGGTATGGGCTTTGATTATTGTTGAAGGCCGTACGGTGAACTATAACTGTTAATTTCTGTGAGTCTAACGAGTATAGCCATTGTACATACCGGGAAAAAGAACAATACGATTATTGTTTAATTGTTCATAATAAAAGCTCAGGTCTAATATGAAAAGTCTTAAACACGGTAAATTGTCATACGCAGACATGTCCTGAAGGCTGGTCAGTAGCAGATCTTTCAACAGGTCTGGTCTGGGGCAGACGTGTCATGAGGACTAGTCCATTGCAGACATGTTCATAGTACCAACGACGAAGTTCACTTGCTTGTCTGCCGACAATTTTTCAAGTTAACTTAGAAAGCAGTCAATACGTCTGCTCCAAGTTTACTTTTTTACAGGTCAGGACTGCACCAATCTGTACTTTATTTGGCCTTTTTTAACTTTTTTTATTTGAGCATGTTGAGCGTCGCTGATAAGTCTTGTGTAGAATAAACGACACGCGCGTGTAATGCATAAAGACAATTTCAATCGAGGTATATATGATGAGTGTATTTACAACAACTAGCCATAGGTCGATGACACTTCTGTTGGAGTTTTTATCCCCGCAGGTATCACCAGCCCAATAGTCAGCACTTCTGTGTTGACATGAATTATCATTGATATGATCATGATTATAAATTAACTGTTTACAAAACTATGATTTCTTGAAATACTCCAAGTTTTTCTTCCTCTAGGATAGATTATCTTAGCTGCAGTAGGCAAACCTTTAGGAATTTTTTTATCATCAATGCTTCGTACTGTATTTGGCCTTTTTAGCTTATTTTTGTTCGAGCGTCACTTATAAGTCTTTTGTAGACGAAACGCGCGTCTGGCACAAATATAAAAATAAATCCTGATATCTATGATGAGTTTATTCTAGACATCATGTGACAGCATATGTTATTTCAAATGTGCTACCTCATAAAGTTACAGGCCGCAGTAAAACATATCACCTTAACTGGACAGTTTTTATGTATATTCTGACTCCAATCCAACCAGTCTTTGATTTTAACCCTTAATGCCGCGTGATGCGGAAACTCAGCAAAAGCCATTTTGAAAGTCTTTGGTTTTATCCGAACAGATTCAGAACTCACTATATCCGGTACTCGAGGTAATGTCGCTCCAACGAGACAACTGAGGCGGAGTTTGTCTTATGAGTTTTACGCTGGGTGTGAAAATGAAAAACAAAGCGAAACTGTGCACCAACATGTGCATGGTAATTTAAAAGATGAAACATTAAAACTGGAAAAAATAATTACAATAGACAGATGTGATAAAGGTTTTTTTTTGTATTTAAAGCTTTTACAAAATAATATACAAATCATATCGTTTATTCCTAGCAGTCTGTTTATGCGCATTTAACTAGTAGACTTATTAAGAATTTCAACGCTACAACCATAAAGTTATGAGTTTTAACATTGTTTTTGTTTTTTTTCCTATGCATTCTTGTGACGTTGTCAATGAAAGTATATGCTCTCATAAATGTTGCATTCTTTTTTGGAATTATTATCTGATTTTGGAATGCTTCTCAATTAGTGTGTAGTGATGTCATAGAATCCAACGAACGTATTCTATGCATCGATGGTAAACTATTAAGTCAGGAATTTCGTTACCATAAAGTACTTAAAACTTTTACTAAATGCTTTCATAGATACAACGATTTGATTAGTAGTTTGGCAGTACCCTGTAGAAAACTTATTTCTCGTTTCTCGTTTTTTTTTTATATAGATTAGACCGTTGGTTTTCCCGTTTGAATTGTTTTACACTAGTCATTTTTGGGGCCATTTATAGCTTACTGTTCGGTGTGAGGCAAGGTTCCGTGTTGAGGACCGTACTTTGACCTATAATGATAAAACTCGAAATGGGAAATGTGTCAAAGAGACTACAACCCGAACAAAGAGCAGATAACAGCCAAAGGTCTACTTTTACGAAATGTGACTTGGATGGAAAGTGGTTTCATTTTCACTCATTATCTTCTTATATCTATTTATTTATCTGGAATTATTCTAGCCCTTATAGCAAGTTTATATAAAACATAAACCCCAAAACAACATCAAGTTCAACATGTTAAAGGAGATTATGTCATAACATAAAAAATAAAATCCTTCACGTTTTCACAACAAATCAGTGAAAGTAATAGGTACACAATGGAATGCATATTTTACTAATTGGTGTTTTTAATTTTAGATAATGAAGAAAGTGAAGAAGAATGGGACTTGGAAGCTACATTCAATTCAGGTAAAAGAATTTATGTTTTAAAACAAATACATATATAATTTTTTTTTGCAATAAGTTAACCGAACAAAAATTGATTAAGCGTTCATTAGACATCCAGTCAACATAAAAGAAAAGAAGATATATAGCGGTCAATATAAGTTCGTTAAAAGTGTCAATATCAAGTATCAAGTTAAGAGTCTTTGCAGGTTTTGTTTTAAAAAGCATCCAAAGTTGTCCTGATATGTACTATCACGTAATACAAAAAAAAACCTAACACATTCTGATGAAATTCTAAGTTATGTGAGTTGCGTATTTTCAAGCCCAATAATACCATGCTTCAAAAAATGTGAGTTGCTTTTTTTCATCTGTCCTGTATAGTTTCAATTTTGTTATAATTTACGACAAAACACAATTAAATGTAAGCTAAACATCGTTGATATCCTATTGAAAAAGGCTTTCGGAGAATAAAAGCAAAGTCAACTACTTTATTAGTTAAAGTTATGATTTCTTCCATCTTTACGTCCCACTTGGTATTCATTTTCATAACCCAACTTTAAGAAACACGATATATGTTACTATCCTTATTTAATTTGTTTTATTAAATGTAAAATATGGGAAAAAAAATTACATCTAACGGTTGTTTCAAATTATAAATATTGCTGATGTGTATTTCAAACATTGAAAGTAACAAGAATAAAGAAAACAAATGCAGGATCTCTTTACTTTTTCACATCACTCAGTCTTTGGTTGGGTTTGTGTTGTTCAGTTTTTAGTTTTCTACATTTTCTCTGTTTTTTTGTTGTATGCTGTTGTTTGTCTTATGGTTGTTTTTCGTGTTTTTTCCATTTTATGGCCTCTCAAAGGTATTAGAATGAATTAATATTGTTTCATTACCGAAAATAAAAAGCTTAAAGGGGGCAATAATGCAACAATGAATTCATATTTGATAATAAAAAAAAAAAACCAACGAGAGTTAGTGTAAAAAGACGATAATGAAGTCGTGCAAATTATAAAAAAGGTCACTGATAGGTAATCAGTGAAAAATACAAAGAAAGTCATTGAATTCAATAAATGCTATCAAAGATCTACAATAGTATATGCATTCGTCAATAACAGTCTTAACTTGAATCAGATACACTTCAATGTAACTATATGCTAGCGATGTAACATCTTTTGGTAGAGACCTATCAAATCAATCACAAAGAAAATTCAAATTTCGCGATTTATACACCGTAAAATGTATCACGCTCTTATAAATCTTGTATCATTTTTATTAATGAAATGTTAGCTATGTTTAACGATGCAACGATTCTGTAATGTTTTATCAAATCCTTGTAAGGTATTTGGTTTAAAATCAAAAATAGACTTTATAAATATTTGATTATACATTTTAGTATCATATAACACGTGTATGTCTATAAGCATTGATGAGGGTATTATATCCGGAGTTTATCCTATATGGCACGGGATATCAGAACAAACATCGACGGGAAATTGGGCAGGAACACTAGCAAGAACCGTGGCAAGACAATGTCGAAGTTTGTTTAGAATTTCTTCAAAAGGTAACATAATATGATAAAAATTATGCAACATATACCTTTTGTAACTTTCAACCATTGAACACTGTTGCAAAAATGAAGATGAGGATATCAAGGCGTTATAAAACAACATCGACTAAAATAAAATAGACAAAACTATTACCAATAGAAAACGTAGAAAATGACAAACAATTATCCAACATTTGTCCTAGCATTGCAGCTAAAGTTAAAACAGTCAAACCTAGCAGAAAACCATGGTTTACTCAACTGCGCCTTTGGGCATTAATTATTTGTATTTAATTAGACTGCACGTCTAACTTCTTGTTAAAACAAACCTTTCCTAAACGGTAACATATTGTTTCTATGTATTTTTACTCATTGTGTTTTTTTATTATCTTTCATATCAATATACGAAATTCAATAGACAAATTTAATGGTATATCTTCATATTTTTTTTACATCTTTGGATATAAGTTATAGTTTTAATTTTCGCAAAAATACATCATTTATGTTTAAAATCAATTTGAAAGTAAGTTATAGACAAGGCGTTTTTTTTAAGTCATAATTAATTACATCTGGTTAATGAATTTCAGTCACACAATAAAAAGAATCATAGAAAAAAGATATGCTTGAATAATATACACACAGATCAAGTTATAAAATAACTATGTTTAAATTAATTGTTAGAAACATGGGAAGTCAATATCATGTATATATAATTTACGGAGACGTGGTATCTTGCATCTTTTTTTTAACTTAGGAAAGTATATCTACCTTCCATACCCCTTGTCCTTTTCTTATTTTAACTCTACTTTCTGTCCTTATATTTATTGAATTTTTTACCGTTTGTATTATGCATTTGATTTTCTTTTTGATTAGACGTCTAGCACCAACGAAGATACAGTTAATGTTGAAATAAACAGTAAATGTTATAAATGCAGCAACTTCATTTACACAACACGATGAAGAGAGATATTGCAATCACAAAAATAAGAATTATAGGATGCATAAATCTAAATATAATAAATAAGCGGTTAATCATGTGTGTATCGCCAGTAATATACATAATTTAAAAATAAAAATGACACTGAAGACGGCAATTCCCTGAGCCGAAATACTTGTTAATGCATTTTTTTTTTCATATCATTTTCGTCTATCACTATTTAATATAAATTACGGAATGGAAACGCGAAATGTGTCACAGAGACAACAGCCCGACCAACAGTATAATACAACACAGGACCAAGAATGGGTCTTCAACATATCGAAAAATCCCATAACCGAAGCGGTTCAATCTTACGACTTTTATATAGTGTAACGATATTGCGTAGCATTGACTATTCTGTATATCTCGGTACCTATTAAGTTTGCTTGCTGGTCGTTTCTTTGAACTAAACGCAATTCGTTGAGGAATTATCAATGTCATGAATGTATTTGATAAATATATTTAATTTATATTTATATAATAACGTGATGTTAATGTGTCCAATATTTCTATGAAACAAACACGACAAAACATATAGCAAATACACTTTTATCATTCCATTTAATCAACTTTGTGACAGAAACAGAAATATTTGAAGAAAACATTTAAGACATTTCTTACAAATGTCCTGTACCAAGTCAGGAATATGACAGTTGTTATGAAATAGTTCGTTATTATGTATGTTGCATTGTCGTGTGTTTTTGTTCCACTTAAGTGTTTATGTTGTTCCATTTTTCCTCTTATAGTTGATGTGTTTCACTCGGTTTCAGTTTGTAACCCGAAATTGTTTTTTCTCAATCGATTTGTGACTTTTGAACAGCGGTATACTACACTTGCCCTTATTGATTATTTGCTGCATGGCGGTCATTAATTTATCGATTTGTTATTTAACGAATTAGTTTTGTTTTAGATTGGAAATCAATAAATATCAAATAATCCATAAAACGGCAGGTATATCTTCTTGTTTTGTATGTATAGAAACATGCATAATCAAATAAACGTTTGATAAAGTCTCTAGATATTTTATTCGAGCTTATAGAAAAATGAGAGAAAAAAAAGGAAAACATCAAAGTTATCTGTGTTGTACCATATCTTTCTAAAATAGTATTTATCAGCAAATATTGTTCGTTTTCTATTTTACGGAACATAACTTATCTAGTTGAAGTCTTATCTTGGATTGTTTGTCAGTTCAGGGTGTCAAGCATATCACAATCAATGCTGGTGATACATATACAGCACGATCCGTATTAGTGCCAACAATTTTAAGTTTTCGTTTGTGTATTGCTCCAAGAGGATGTTATTCTTAGTTTTTTTTTTGTATCATTGTTAGAAAAGCTATTAATTGTGTTTAGATTATATTTTCAGATATTAGGAAATAAAATTTGTAAGATCAAAACAGAGTGCCTATGATACGAAACTGTGAATTTGAGTAAAGACAGAATGTCCCCTATTGTAATCTAAGTGTGAAATTAATTTCTTCTTTCATGTATGAACTTGCAAAAAAAAAACGTCTTAAAGAGTAAACCATGAAACGATATTGAGGCAAAATAAAGGGGACAGTAGTATAAGTTGTTACAAAATTAAACCGAGGGAAACACGTTAACTTTAAGAAGAAATTCTAATATGACGGGCTTCTGTCGCTTGCTCGAAATCCAATAAAAATTGTTTGCACATGTCTATATTGACTACTGCAGAAATTGAATTTTATCAAATAGGTATGCATTTAATATATTTTACTAACTTAAAACACTTTCAATTCTCAATTGACATGGTTGACCTGGATATGGCAACGTTCATGTTGGCTGTTCAAAACCCCTCCCTCTGAAAAAACAAATTGCATGTCTTCTGCTTGTTTACAAAAAGGGAGGTTAATGGAAGAGCCTACGCAAACGCTCTACTCTTATACACATCGGACATAGAAATTACGGTAATTGTCCAAATCAAAATCGGAATGATTGATGCAAGCTATACTTTATTGTAGTTTTAACATGGGTATGCATTTTATTCGTAGTATTTTAGCCATCGCTATCGGACGAGTTGAGTATGACATCCATTATATTTGAACTAGTACATATTTTTGATTAGGGGCCAGCTGAAGAACGCCTCCGAGTGCGGGATTTTCTCGCTGTATTGAAGACTCATTGGTGGCATTCGCCTGTTTGTCGCTCTTTGGTAAGGTTTTTTGTCTCTTTGACACATTCCCCTTTTCCATTCTCAATTATATATATATATAATAGGTCTGAACCAGTTACACCTCTATGACATAGTTTATCCATTGGATCACCAGTGTTGGTGATACAAGACTGAAAACACATTGTGTATATATAATTCGTCTTAATATCAGTCCAACAATGCTAGGTCTGTAAATTTGCAAAATCCGGTATCCGAACTCATGCTACTGAGATATCGTGGCACCAAATCGCCTTGCACTATGCCCGACCTACGCTCTACAACAATAACGCTTTTGATGGCCGGGTGTTACCGTTCCTCGCCAGTTTCTATCTAGCGTCGTTACACAAAACATGGTATATAAGGCATGAAGATGGAACTTTAACAGATCAGCTGAATTATCTATCGTAGAGGTTCTTAAAATTAATGTAGGATGAAGTCACAGACATAATTATATAAGTAATACGTCTGAACCAGTGAATACTCTACTAGTTTTTCCAACGGATTACCAGTGATTGTGATACAAGGCTGAAAACACATTCTGTAGATAAATATTCGTCTAAATATCAGCCCACAATGTTAGATCAGTAAATTTGCGGGAGCAATTTATTGTGTTTCCCTATCCGGGTTTCAAACTCATGCTTCTGAGATATCGTGGTACCAAATCGCCTTGCATTGTTTTCGACGCGCTATACCAATCGACCACCCAAGTCTTACAATTATAAAGCTTTCGGTGGCAGAGTGTTAACTTTCCTCGTTAGTTTTTATCTAGCATCGTAACACAGTACATGATATATAAGGCATGAAGATTGAATTTTTACAGATCGCTGCATTATCTATCGTAGAGGATCTTACAAATTATTGTAGGATGCAGTCACTTAAATAATTATATTATAAGTTCGTCTGAACCAGTGACAACTCTACAACCGATTGTATCCATGGGATCACCAGTGTTGGTGATTCAAGGCTGAAAACACATTCTGTATATACAATTGGTCTAAATATCAACCAAACAATCACGGGTAGTAACATCGTCATATCGAGGATCATTTAGTACAGTGATTTTGTCATAGTTTGGTTAAGTTAGACATGATTGTGTTAAGTGTTTTTGATGACAAACAATGCCAGAAAATAAACATTCAGATGTCTGATCATAAACTCAAGCTGGTAAGTATCTTTGTTTATAACTAATATGTTAGTACATCCAAATTTGTATAATATAGTTAATAATTGTACACAGAACAATTCCTGCGTATGTCGACATTTAAAAGTTGTGATTCGTTTCTAATGCATAAAGAAAAGTAGCTTGCTTACTGTCCATTACATCACATATTTCGTTATGATATAAAACTGCCGTCAATTATTCCTAAAAATAGCCACTTTAGCACATAATTTAAGATCACATAAAATTTGGTGTCATGGTTTGGTTACCTTATGTCATGGCTTAGTTCATGTTCGACATGGTTCAGTTATCACTACAAACCAGTAAAAGTCTGAAATGGCCTATATCTGTACTCGACTGTACTGTTTTTTACTCGACCAGTCAGAATTGGTCTGAAATTTACTTGATATTACTCGACTGTAGTCTGAAGTATACTTAACAGTCTGAACTTGTACTCGACGTTTACTCGCCCAGTACTAACCCATTTTATATGAATCTGAACTATACTCGACAAAGTCTTAACCATTCTCGACCAAGTCTGAACCATGCTCGACCTAGTCTGAACCATACTCGACCAAGTCTGAACCATACTCGACCTGTTTTTTGTATCTATCTATTGTATTTCATCAATTAAGAAACTGTTATACATACATATATATATATACAATGTCACATTTAAAAAAAAAATAAAACAAGATGATCAAAGAAAGTAGTTTCTGGTTGGATTAAAAAATATCATGTAATAAATTAAGTTTTCATCAAATGAATTTTTATATACATGATATCATGTTCACATTGGTTTATGTACATCAAAAATACCAGAACTTTCAACCATTATTCATATATCTTAAATGTTATTCAAATTTTTTTTTATCAAAATGTATATAAAATAGTATATAAAGCAACTTAATAAATGTTCACATTGACACTTCTGTTTTGTAAAACCAAGAGTTTAACTTTGATATAATAATAATAATAATAAAACTTTCATAGCAATTCTTGATAACCTTTTAAAAAAGGAAATGTATTCCAAAGTTGCAGTAGAAATTTATTTTAAATAAATTAAATATGTTTTGTCAAAATTAAAGACTTGGCATACAAGAAGCACTTACATAAGGTTTAATTATCTAGTACAATTGTGTTTTACAGGTAAAAAGAAAACCCTATATTTCTTGAACTCGTGTATAACTTATCTAGTGAATTCAAAAGGCTTTGTGATTTAAGTTTTACAGATTGTTTTAGTTTTCAATGGATGTAATTAAAAATTTATTATTCACTGACCAGATGTGATCTTTTTAATCAGTGTGCCCCAAGCATGATGTATTACTTTATAGTTTACCCCTAATCAGAAGAAAAATTTTATTCATTTCTTTAGTTTTTTATCCCTTTTTGAAATATATATATATCCCAAGTTATATTAAGAATAGAATGATATATTTCTGATATATCAAGGTTAAACAATGTAAGTGATTTTGTTGGCTGTTGTTACCTCATTAAAAAGATAGTTATATAACTGTTGTATTGTAAGCATGAAACCTATATAGTTTTTATTTATAAATTTAGGAAAATCAAGTTTTGTTTAAAAAAAAATATGCCAAACAAAAAGCACATTAATAAGGTTTTATTACCCTCAGTATAGGTGTTGTTTTCAGGTAAACAAAGTTTTTCTATTTAACAAGACTCAGACTTTAAAATTAGATAATTTAACTATCTCGATTTGATCTGATAATCATGTAAGGATGTAAAAATCTGTTTATATATATATATATTTTTATTTTATAGTGGCCAGTCAGTTAAAAAGAAAGTTATTTTAACAATTAAAATTATAAAAAGTAGAGGTTATTTGGTCGAGTATGGTTCAGATTGGTCGAGTATTGTTAATACCTTTGGTCGAGTATGATTCAGACTGAAAAAAAAGGTCAAGAGCTGGTCGAGTATTGGTCGAGTACAGGTCGAGAATGGGTTAAGACTGTTTCAGACTGGTCGAGTAATTGTTCAGACTATTTTCAATAGCAAAGATAAGGGTTGAGTACAAATCAGTACAGTCGAGTATGGTTAAGACTGGATCGAGTAATATTAAGTAAAATTCAGACCAATTCAGACTGGTCGAGTAAAAATCAGTACAGTCGAGTACAGATATAGGCCATTTCAGACTGGTTTGTAGTGTATGAGATTCTTGTCGTGTATGAAGGAAGTGTAGCGATAAAAATGAACAGACATTATACAACTTTGGAAATAATTCTTTATTAGATCGTTTTATTTGGAATACAAAAGGACATATAAACGCAAAAACAATGTAGTAACATATAATAAGTACTAGTAGATGCGGTTTGATTGTCGTTGCGACAACTATCCACCAGAGACCAAAAGGAGCAATAGATGCAATTGTCTCTGAAAAATTGAATAAGTCCAATTCAAGTGATTTGTCTAGATTGTGGAGCCATATCATGTTAATAAGATACCAAAACCAACAACAATGAATTTGGCAGCGTCGGTATGAGTTTTATGCAAGATATATGTTGGTTTACGAATTAAAAAAGTTATAAAAAACTGTAAAATATGATGTTTCCAACATAGATACCAAACAGGCATTCATAAGTATGAATTATTGTGAGAGAAGGGGTTTAAACGTTTACCTTCTGTAACATTTACACTGAATTCCTCAGCTTAGCCTATCCAAGAACGTCCCGAACTTCGTAACACGAAAAAGTGTCTTGTGTCATATCATACTCTTTCACGATATATTAAGAATAGTGTGATGCTTGCAGATCTTTCTTTTTTTCCCCAATCTATTCACACGTTTTATAGAAACGGGCCGATTTAGAGCTTAGCATACTTTATTATATTGTTCAAGACTTCAAGTTGTCATCTATAATGTTTTAACTACTTTGTGTGTTTGGGTTGCTGTCTCATTGATATTTTTCCCACATCACCTCACATATACATTTCATATTACCTAGAAAATGAAAAAAAAAGCAAAATTGATATATAGAAAGCGTAAAAAACATCATTGAATTTTCTAAAAACAATATTTTGTAGAACAATTTTAATGTTTCTGAAGTTCAAATGAGTTCTGCTAGTGATATCAATATTGTAATTACCATCTGCTTCATCTTCATCCGTCTTATTCAGTGCTATCAAAAACGATAATTTATTGTCTGTCCGGGTCAAAAATAAGGTCGTTCACAGTTTAGATGTACATATACCAGAAAAATAACACGTGTATCTTGATACTTTAGTAATTTTTTCCAATCATATTTAATAATTTACTATTTCAGATTTAATACTAGATAGCCGGAGCTTTTTAAGATACTATCGAAAATTAATTGCATAAAAAGAACAAGAGAAAGCTCACTGATGATACCCCCAACCAAATACTTGACGGATAACAGGAAATTGTTGAGTGATGAATCTAAAAACGCATCACACCATATTTTAGCTGACTTAAATAAACAATGAAACCAAATTTTAGAAGTCCTTGTAATGTAGTTCCTGAGAAATATGAGACGAAAATTTTCAACTTTGATGTCACGTGTAAAATGATGTAAGTGTTCGGTAAACAGGAAGTTGTTGAGTGATGAATATGAAAAAGCATCACACGGTATAGCTGACTTATATAGACCATAAAACCAAATTTCAAAAATCCTTGTAATGTAGTTCCTGAAAAAGATGCGACGAAAACTATTCATGGGACGGACTCACGGACAGTTGGATGGACGGATGAACAGACAGAGGTAAAATAGTATACTCCCACTTTTTCAAAGCGGAGGAATAAATTTTTTTGAGAGGATTAAGTGATACTACACTGAGCATTTATACAATATTACAAAAACATAAAAAAATGACATGATATCGGCTTCATCCTAATTCGAAATGGTTTTTTCATATATTTAAATTCGAAACTTTGTAAGTATATATATTGTAATTTCATTAATAGTTTATAAAACAAATACGTTTTAACTTTTGTCCATGTCTAGCGGTAACATTTTGTTTCGTGAATGGTTGATGACTTATTATGTCATCTTAATACATGTAATATCGGTTGGTTAGTTTTGTTTTTACGTAACTACGTATAACCCTACATCTCTTTTTATTTATCAAAGACTGGTTCAATATAAAAAGGGCAGATGTATAGTTTGCTAGAAAAAAAAGGTAAAACAAAAATTACTTTTTGACTAGCTGCTACGTTTTGCAACTTTAAGTAGACGTCTTTAACTAGTGAGGTTGCTCACGATATCCCCGGCAGAGTAAAGATTATATGTGAAACAGAAGCAATTTTTCGTTTTTTTTTTTTTTACTTATTAGTGACTATTTAAATCATATCGCAGAAAACTCACGAATTTGATTTATGTACACTTTGCCTATAACAACCCGATAATTTGGTTTAAAAGCCTTTTTTCTTCTTAGTCAGTTGGTTAACTGTGTTACTTCGTTTATTCAACAACGCCTTCAAACAAACTATCAAAATTGAGGTGAAACACATATTATATCAACTGGGATCTAAACCATGACAACCTTGATCAAAACTATGACTAATTTCTAGACGCTTAACCAAACCATAGCAATTTCGATAGTTTGCTTATTCTGCGTTAATTTCTTGAAAGTAGATCGTTTAACTTACAAATCAGATTCAAACATCGTACTTGCTTTTTATTTGCTCGTTTGAATAGAATTGAGACACTTATTTAGGAAAGTATCTTCACTTAACCATGTCCAACTTATCCAAACTATGACAATATCACTGTACTAAACGTTCCTTGGTATGACGAGGTTATGACCCATGACAATGTTAGAAATGCAAATTTGCGGAAGAAGTTTTTTGTTCACTCCTGACTGGGATTCGAACTCATGCTACTGAGATATCGTAGCACCAAATCTCCTTGCACTGTTCCTAACGCGCTAGACCACTCGACCTCCTAGGCTCTACAATAATAAAGCTTTCGGTGACCGCGTGTTACTAGTGATTCGATGGATAAAATCTCTCGTAAAATGCCACTGGTTCAGACATACTTATAATATAATTCTTTCTGTCATGAAGACTTCAATAATTTGTATGACGAATTGCCTGTGTATATAAGAATACACTTTCTAACGAAAAACGAAATTATAACCTTTCTTTTTCAAGTTTCTTATGATGAGATTGATTTTATGTATTTATTAATTTGTAGATGAACACCAACCGTCTGTTAATCTGAGTGAACTTCACCAAGGCCAACCAACACTGTGGGTACCACCACCACCACCGGATCCACCAAACCCTAATTGAATTCAGGTCTTATTATTGAAAGATTGGCGAACTATTCTATACATTATACGTATTTTTCCTTCTTTTATATTTATAAAGGTATACAAATTTTACGAAATCAAAATTAGGTTTAAATAACTATTGATTATTTAAAGCAAAAACTAAATAGAAATTTCGGATAAAAAATATTCTGCATCAGTTTAAATGGCCTATTGTAAAGTAGTGTCTTATTTTTGTCTGCAGATATGCGCAAGTTATAGTTTATACAAACATGATATCGGTTGGTTTTACAACATATTAAATTCACATTTAAAATTCGAAGTAAAACCCAGTTTGTATTGACCAAGGATTATAGTATGTTAATCGTCTAAAAAAGGAAACAATACAATAAACATCAAGATATGACAACTGAGACAAAAATTTAACAGATATCGAGGAAAATTTATTAACATATTTCTTAAATAGCATAGTTTCAATATGGTCAATAAGGTTCGTAATGAAAGTAACATTCCCAGTGTTTGCTAGATGTTGTGTTGCTCGGTATATAATAGTATGTGCATGATTTTGTTTCCTGTTGACACCATGTCAGTCATGTGTTGCCTGTTTTTTATATAATTATCACCTTATTATCTCCTGCTTTTGATTTCTGTTCATTTCTAACAAATCGTGAAAATACTTTTTTAAAATTTATGAATAAAAGGAAAAGCGTTCCTTTTAATTGTTCTTGGAATTGAAAGGCTCCTTTTCATTAGAAAAAAATATCTTACACTTATCAACATGCACATTAATTTAGACAATCTACATACCTATTTATTTACATAATATAAGGTTTTATGCTTAGCTAACTATTAATAAGTTTCTGTAAGACATACTATTTTTGTTTAAATAGTCTCTGTTTATCTGACACATATTTCTATTGTTGCTATTTCTTGAACAACAATTGCCAAATTGTTTTTGGAAAGAGACTAGCCCGTTCTGAACATCCTTTAAAAAACCTTTATTCTGAAGGTAGTTAATTCATTAAGCATATGTTGCATTTATCCTATGAGTACATTTTAACTATACTGTACAAATGAAGTAGTTGATGCAACCTGGACTGTTTCTTTACACGGATAAAATAACTTCAAGATCAAATTGAGTTTTATCACGTTAGATTATAAGGGCTGTTATTTGCGTTTTTTTTTCTACTTTTCTTATTTCATATGAAATACTTCTTTCTTCCGTTCGACTGTTTATAGTTTCTGTTGCTTATATCAACAAGTAAAAATTATTGAGCAAAACAAATGGTCAAATAAAGAAACACATGCTCGAACAGGTAATGTCTTTATTTGATGTTTTATACTTTTCCATCTTGGGAAATCCGATGGCTGAGTATACTGTATGGTGTGTTCATTGTTGAAAGTTATTAGGTGAAATTGTGTTGCTTCTCATTCATGTGTACTCTGTTTGCAGAAAGAGAAACGGTCAAGAAGTAAAAACAATTGGACGATACATGGATACTTTGAGTTAAATAAAGGATTGAAAAATTACATAATGCAAGTTATCAAAATCAAATCAAAAGCAGACATCTGATCCATGAAGCATTATAATTAAATTTTATTTATAGATAATTAGCATTGTTTGGTGACAACAATATAAGATAAGCAGTTGCGTTCAATACGGCATCAACTCAACAATAATCTCAAAATCAAAAGCTATCATATGTCTATGGTATCGTCTTGAGAGGTATAATAAGTGTCTTAACAAATTAAAGGTAGCAATTTGATTGTTACGTCACAAAGAGCAGTAGTGAAATCTATGTCAGCTACTTTAATTAATGTGCCGTCCACACAACAAATACCCGTATAAAAAAACACACATAAGAGCAATCACTGGTCAGGGTTTTGACCTTCGGTGTGCAATACAAATCTGCCGAAAATAGTTTGTTAAAGATACAAATTCTCCTTTTAATATCTTTCAATGTCATAATCGAAGCTGATTACCTAAAATCACTTTGGTCAAATCATATTGCTTTACAATAGAGATATGATAAATACACTAGAATACGTACATCATTGCACAAGTAGAATCTGATTGAAAATTGTCCTTATGAAGGATGGTATGCAGTCAGCTCAAAGCACATCTAGAAGTTTGAAAAATTGCATTTAAATTCGAAAAAAATAAACGTAAGTTGAAATAGACATTAATCATTTTCCCCTTTCGAGTTTCTATTTTCATTATTATTGTACGGTCATTCAGTCACGACGAATAAGTGTATGAAGTAACACCATGTACATCACTTAGATGTCAAACAGTTGTGCAAATGAGATCATATGTTCAAACGAAATAGTTGAAAAGATAACAGACCCCCATACATTATGTAAATCTATAGGTTGCACTTTGTAAATACAGCTGTTTCTCAAATCACGCCTTTTTTAAGGAGATATATAATATTCATAGATAATTTGATTTGTTGACATACTGGTTCCCAGATATAATCTCTATGTTTCATCTCATAGAGACATAACTTGGGACAGTACAAAATCATACTATTGCGGTGAAAAATGAATTCTGAACTAGGCAACAAATAAAGGTAGGCCAGGGGTAGTACACACGTTTAGTATAAGTTTAAACTCTAACAAGTTCAAGGCATAAAAATGTTAAAAATATGCCGCAAAGCCCTATGTTTTGACCTTTGAATAAACTAGTAGTGCTTAACTTTCTATTCTAGGATATCATTTTTCAAGAAACTTCATAGTAAAAGTGTCACAGTTTTATCCCCAAAGGGAGTTCCCATGGGAAATTGCATTTTCTATATTTACAGAAATGCAACCTATATGATCTTAAATAAAATATTAAATATGATTGATCTATAAATGTGTTATTTAACTGCCACTATGAATAGTTAATGATACTATTTTTATGTACAAAAATATTTATACTTCTTTTTGAATGCAAATGGTCAAACCTTGGTAATATGTTTGTTTACTTATAAAATCGACACATTTTAAATAAAAGAGGGCTGATTGGCTAATTTATCTGTAGCTGAACATAAGCAACTGTCATAGAGTGGTGTGCTTTAAATTATTTGTAGAAGGTATGGTTTTGGTTAATGACTCATTTTGTGTGTGTGTAGTGATCAATGGTCAATTGTATGATTTCTTCTTCCATCCACTGTTTGTCTTTCATTGTTTCATAAATAAATCGAGATTGCAAAATATTAAACTGTGAATTACTTTGAATGCAGAAGCCATCATACGTACGGATGTGTAAGTTTTTAAACGACAGAGCATGTACCGGTGGACAATTTGTATTATCAACATCATAACAATCTAACTGCATTGCTGGCACAACACTCACACTAACAGTATACAAAACAATGTATTCTGACATTTCATCTTTTTTCTTTTTATTCCCACACTGTATCCGAAACTGCACCTACACAGCTTAATTTGTACGATATTAACCTTCAGATCACCTTATATGGATGACAGGATTGCTGTTATCATTACACATTAAAATAGGATTCTATGAATAAAAAACAAACAAAACAAAAAAACAATACTTGTAACCTAGATGTATATACCAATCTAATGAAAAACATTGTGTAGACTTAACTTTTAAAGTATTACTTTTCAATCACATATCATTGTCAGATTTGTCTTTAATGTAAAATATGCCTTTTTTATTACGACATCATACTTCAAAAGCCAACTTTAGAACAGCTATTAAAGATATGAAATTAAAATCAAATAAAACAAAACTTATTACTTTTAATTACGGAAAATAAAACTTTGTGTAAAAGGAACATATGTGTATCGATAAAGATTTTGGTCAATGCCCTTTTGTGTTATTCCGTGTTTTAGTTACAATTAAATACAATGCAGATATATGTTCCTAACCATGATCATAATAATTTCAAACCAAGACAAAGAAATTACAAAATTTAAATCGAGATATCATCTGTATCTATACTATAGGAATGTCTTAATTTTTTTCAGTTATCAGTACTCTTAGTATCTAACAAAAAAGTAACGTAAAGCCATTCCTTCCGGAAATAATCTTGGTATTAAATGTGGTTTCTCCAGATTAGCCGCATGTTAGAACGTATTTTACAGAATTTTTATATGTAATGGTGATAGGCGCAACCATTTAAAGTGCAAAAAGAAAAAAAAAATACAAAAATAAAATAAAATAAAATAAAATAAAAGATAAATGACAGGCCAACGTTCCGAAAAATAAAGGATGCAATAATTTAGATCACGCAAGGATTGAGTAATAACATTGTGTAACTGTTTCTAAGTAAATACTCCTAGCATATTGTTTATCCAACACTGTACAACTACAATTATAAATCGTATAGTTTATTTACACTGAAGGATTATTTCGGCTTTAAAAAATCAATAATCTTTATTTTTTATTCCTATTCTTCACATTCGGAAATAGATGATGAGCTTTGAAAT
The DNA here is from genome assembly GCF_021869535.1 of Mytilus californianus. Classification (NCBI taxonomy): domain Eukaryota; kingdom Metazoa; phylum Mollusca; class Bivalvia; order Mytilida; family Mytilidae; genus Mytilus; species Mytilus californianus. The sequence goes on from NW_026262712.1 coordinate 42,590,514, forward strand.
AGAAAAGAAATAATTCTAATTCTGATATATGTTTTTCACTCAAACTTAATAATCAAATCTGTGAAACGAAATGTTGCTTTAAACAGCCAACTTATTTTAATTTTACCCAAATAATCTTGCAAGTCTTGAATTCAACCTCAATTGAAGCCGTATTTATCATGTTTATGCAGCCTTTGATTTAATAATTCCCTGTAGTTGAGGTACTCATGGGCGTAGCATGTTAAATACATCAAAAGATCGAAAAACAAAGAATACATTGAAAAATAAAACAAAGGAGCAATAACATGCATAATGAACCAGTTGATTTATATTATGTTTTCCTTAAAATAAATCATTATTATCAACTAAAACGTTGATTCGTATTTCTGGCATGGAATCAAACAGGCTTAAAAAAGATTGTTTGTACTGTGTAAAGTAATAGTTATAATTACATCAGGTCATATGACCATCGGCATTCTTCGTGTTGCTTCTCGATAGTATATTTGATAGCGTCTAATCGGATATACGCATTCAGATACATTGTAACGAGTCCATGCATTGTTAAAGTCAAATATAACGAGTAACTGGTAATTATATGACCATAGCATATATGAATACTATACCAAATCATCTGTGTGGGTGTTTTTAATATCATTACAAATCAACAACGTATAATCGATAACAATAATGTGTTTTATTAAGTGAAAACATTGACTTCTAATCAAGAATAAACTTTAGGGTTTTTGAGTTATAAAAATTTCTAGATAATTCATAGTTTTAGGACTATGTTGAAATCATCTGTAACATCGAACTTGAAATAAGGCATACATTTTAGCCTGCCTCATATCTTGACTTATATCTAGGAATTGACAATGAGGGTCGGTTGAGAACAAACTTTTATGACAATAAAGATGAGTTCAGCTTCCCAAATGTAAACTGTCAATCTCCGTTATGTAGCACCTGCATCAAGAGAATATATATCTCAGCTTATACAATATACTAGAGTATGCTTCTCCAAAACAACTGTCATACAATTAGGATGTTGAGCTAGCTATAAAATCCAAGATTAACCCAACATTTTCTTCGAAAAATGCCTGTATCTAGTGAGGAGTATGGGAGTTTTGTATCAATTATTCTGTTAATTGTTTTTGATTTTGTCATTTGTAGTGGACTTCCTCGTTTTAAATTTGACATAGACTTCGGTATTTTTTAATACTTATTTCCTATAATGCTATCGTTGATATAGATTTTGTTCTTACTAGAAAGCTCTGCATCTGTTCCAGGTGGAGTTAAATCGTTACTTATCACATTTTACGAACGCCATCATTTGTGGAATATCAGTTTAACACTTGGCGACGATTATTTTCCATGTGTTGCTACGTTACCGTCCTCTTCACCTCGAAAGTAACATACCATTATATCATTTATCAATCAATGCACGTTTTTTGTCTTTTCTTCAAATATAAAGAAAAAAAAAAAAAACATGGACAGTTACATTACTTTATCTTTGCGAACAGAAAAAAAAACATGGTATACAATCATGTAATTTAAAACAAACTGGTGGAATTATTAAAGAGTATTTATTTGCATCGTCATTACTTTTTGATTTTTTTTTTCATTTTGATGATCCATATGCATGTGATTCACATCTATATCGAGGACCTCTACAGTTAACATGAAGTTACAATTTGCTTATATATTTATTGATTATAACATTCTTTGGAGAGGATATTCAGTTGACGAAACGACACTTACTTTATGAAAAAAATAAAAACATGAATAATACATTATTAGTCATATTTTTTCGCTATAAAAAGCACAGCATATTTGTTCAGTAGGAGACAAAATAATCATGTTTTAAATGTGTGAGTTTTATTTTGTTTTAGGAATATTTTAGGATTCATTATAAAAAGAATAACGATGTAAAAAAAATCAATAACAAAAAACGAATTATATTTGAAAGGGCACATTTGCTTTAATAACAAAACAGTATGAAACTACTTTGTAAATATGATAATTTAAACCATTTTTTGTCAGTCGTTAAAACAAAGATACAGGTCCCAAGTCAAGATCCTGTAATTCAGTGGTTGTCGTTTGTTTATGTGTTACATTTTTGTTTGTCGTTCATTTTTTTAAATAAATAAGGCCGTTAGTTTTCTAGTTTGATTTTTTTACACTGTAATTTCGGGGCCTTTTATAGCTGACTATGCGGTATGAGCTTTGCTCGTTGTTGAAGGTCGTACGGTGAACTATAGTTGTTAATTTCTGTGTGATTTCGTCTCTTGTGTAGAGTTGTCTCTATGGCAATCATACCACATCTTCTTTTTTTATATATACGGTATTTCTCAATCTAATATATCATTTAATAAAAGTATATATTTGATTGCGAATTAGTATAAGTTTTTATGCCCCACCTACGATAGTAGAGGGACATTATGTTTTCTGGTCTGTGCGTCCGTTCGTTCGTCCGTCCGTTCGTTTGTCCGTCCGTCTGTCACGCTCCAGGTTGAAGTTTATGGTCAAGGTAGTTTTTAATGAAGTTGAAGTCCAATCAATTTGAAACTTAATACACATGTTCCCTATGATATAATCTTTCTAATTTTAATGCCAAATTAGAGTTTTGACCCCCAGTGTCACGGTCCACTGAACATAGAAAATTATAGTGCGAATTGGGCTTCCGTGTACTATGGACACATTCTTGTTTTTTATGTATTCAAGTAAGCAAACACACTTTAATAGCATGCATTGTAAAATAAAATTAACAAACTTTTTCTGCAACTACGGAAATCGTGACATAAAGGTCAATTTTTTGTAATTTTGTTTACTGTGTTTCAATGATATTGGTAGTACAACAGCATTAATTTTTCAAGTCATAAAGCTCGTCACCGGGAGTCGTGTTTTCGTCTTATACATCTTCCAAACGCGAATAAGAACATGGAGAAATAATATACCCTTTCGAATGGGTTAAGGCTGTTGTAACGGTGATATAGCTAAAAACAGGGTCTATGAATACACATGTCACATAGATCTTTAAAGACCCAAATGTTGCTAACTCCTTGTCATACCTCCGTGACAAATGATGTTGTTACAACTGCAGATAAAATCCATCAAACGTAGTGTCCATTTGTTTCTCACATTACATACACTGCTTGATAAAAAAAATTAGGAATTGACACTCACTTACAAAGTCAAAATATACCACAACGGGACTTACCAAGGATGAAAGCATGAACAAAATCATAGGTCTGTTCTATGTTTCTTTGAATTTTAAACCATAGATGAAGAATTGGATCTTGTTTCACTGTATTGGATACCTAAATTACACAATTGTCTTTATTAACAACGTAATATTGCCTGGCAAGTTGTCTACTTAACATCTTTCAACATTATTAACATCAATGTTGTCGGCTATCAATATCGGGTTTCAAAGTAATTTTGAAACAACCCGAAATAGGAGCGGTGTGAATCAGATGTTGATACTTAAAAAATCGAAAGAAGTGAAAGAACACGCACAATGTAAGTATTTTTCCTCTTGCAATAGTATTGTGAGATTTGACTTCGTACCCTTTACATAAGTTATCCTCATTTAGACAAATAGAAAGAAATGATTTGACTTTAACACGTCACATGTGAGTAACTTTGATATGTACAGATATTGCTGCACTTGTTGTATGGTTGTTAATCGCACATTTAATTTAGTTTATATTGTAATGCAGTGTCTAGTCGCCAATTTGAGAACAACCTAGGCTAAAGTGTGTGCGTTTTGAAAATAAGGAGAAATGTCATTGAAACAAATATTTATCGGGGGGAAAAGAAACATTTGCCACATTCAGGCCTCCATTAACGAGAAAGACCCATATCGTATATTATATATTTAGCAATAAAAAGTTCCAACTTGAACAATAATAATACAAAACCAAAAACCAATTAAATCAGGAAATAAGGTATCTTTCTTAACAATGCAATGCATAAAAATATTTAGACCGATATGAACAGCGAAAATCATTAAATTACAGGCTGCTCTCACTTGGGGCATAGAATTATTAAAATCCAATGAGCACGACATAATTTTCTATTCATAATATAATAAAATTATCTTTTGCAAATATTTAAATGTCGTGTCATTTTAATGAATATTATTCATTTAATGATTTATTTATATATTATACGATAGTTAACATTGTAAAAGGAACGCTATCCATAAATTGATGTTAATGTCTTTTTCTATCAATCGTTGCTAATTTTTGTAATTTTATTTCTTCTGAAGGATAATATTTGCAATTGCATCCAATATATTTCACATAAAAGAAGTAAAAAGATAAGGAAAGTACACATATATATTGTTACAGTTCAGTTGACACGCTAGGGGAATTTTCAAATTGAAAACGTTATATAATTATTTAGTACGTAGTGTTTAATTGTTAACAAAATCGACAAAGTGTAGAGTATAGACAGGTACACGTTGAAAATCCAACAGGAAGTTTCATTTAAATAATCTTATTGCCATTTTTTAAAAGTATATACTCTATTAAGTTTGAATATTTATTTGTTTCTGTGTCAAAATTTAGTTCATGTGTACGAGGATATGTGACATCAAATATCAGGTAAAATTATTGTATATACTAATACTTGTAATAATCAGTGTAAAAAATGTTTTCGCTTCATAAATGAAATAAGTATAATGAATATAACTTATTTTAGATGTTGTAATTAAGTACAGGGTATACAATATAAAATATAGGATATAATTTTATGCTTATAATAGAATTAAACACGTATATTTTGCTTTATAAATAGTTATGTATTTAATAAAATGTTTTTTAGAACATAAATAAACTTTTAAATTGTTTATAGCAGAACAGTTCTATTTCTTATCCATTGTGATGTTGGTATCCTTTACAGAATATTCAACAATTTTAACACGAAACTACATGTATACACACAATACCCTTAAAAAAATATAAATACGAATTTACATCATGATTGATTTCCGCCGCTAGCTCTACATTGACAACAGATTTTTCAATTTCTCAAAAGTAGTTTTCCTCTTAGTTATCATAGTTTAATATCGATTTATAAAACTCTTTCCACCTTATGCAACTACCATCTAGGAAAGGTGCGTTATGTACAGACTGTCGAGTAACAATTTCATTGATATTGAATCTAGAAGGTCACACAGTAGAGTACCCGAGCTCCAGGAACTTAAAACTACTCTCTCGCAATGATTTTGTCTGATATTTAAAAAAACGACCTGTAAACACCGGCCGTAACAGTTCATTAAAAAAGTTAAGAGAAAATTTCATGAGTTGGTTAAACTTGAATTTGGTCCCTGCTTTCTCTTTGTTTAAACAGAAAAAATATAAATACGCTTGATTTGAAAAATACCCACAAAAGATCGTTGGTAAGATACATGAGATATATGACTACTGTTGTTTCATTAACAGACTTTTTTGTTCGCATGAATTTCTTACCTTAAGATTTGTATTGCCATTTTATAATATTTATACAACACAGGTAATACATTAGTTCAAAGAGAAATGTAATAAACATGCTGGATTTAAAAAAATTCAAAGGTCATTGAAAATATAAACATATATATTTAGTGTTTCCTTTGCAGACCTTTTCGTTATGTTATATTTTTTATACAAAGATTTTGTTTGTGTGTAATTATTATTAAGACAGCAACTATTTATTTATAACCCAGTTGATGGACGATGCAATATACAAATCAACATTATTTTTATGAAATTCAAATTGAAATATAATGTTAAAAACAACATATTTTAGAGATGGTAGTCTACAAAGTGTGTGTATATTTCCTTTTTACTTGTTTTCTAGAAAACTACCAGTTCATTCAACCATGAGTAACCTGACGACGAACATTATAGCATTGATCCCTGTTCTGACGTTTGCATTATTAGTCATTATCATACTTGCACTGTTTGTATACAAAAGTAGCTGTTGCTGCAAGTGTAAAGGTATGTTTCTCGTCGTAATCTTGCGAAGCCTTTATAGTGCACTTGCAATTAAGCTGACATCAAAAAGGATATTTATGTTCGTACTTTATTCATCATCCTACTTTAAGACTCCTTATGTTGCGGCCTTCGTTTCTTTCCACGTGTATGAATGTATATGTAAGCGAGAGAAAAAAAACTAAGTATATCGATACCTTTGTTTGTTAAACACATTCAACTGATATGTTAATTTAAAAATTCTTCCTATTTCCTGTATACGGTTATCAAGGATAACAACTGAATATATATCTATGTGAAAAGTGAGACAGACAACCTTTTGATTCAATATTTGGGTAATGAAATATATACAATATGTATGTACTACTTTATCAAATTCATTTGAACTTGTTTCGAGTTCACCTCTCTTTTCGAAAAGAATATTGGAACATATGCACTAAAATACTTCGGCAATTCAGTAGTAGGAGGCTGATGAACACATGTTTTTTGTGTTTGCATTTCATCTTTCGTCAGTTGCACTCGTCTTACTACAAATGATAATTAAAGTTTGGTAAAAAAAAACATACGATGATGACACAATGGGGGTTGACTCATTTGATAAGCTAGTTCTTATTACAAAGTGCCATTTGCCGTATTGTTCATGGAAAGTACATATTCGGTGAATAATTGCTAAAGGTTGAACTTCTGTAAATAAAGACATTTAGATTTCCTAGGTGATCTCCTGTTACGGCTAAAATTGTGCCACTTTCACTGAAATTTCATAAAAAAGCTATATTCTAGAATTGAAAGTCCAAGTGCACTTCTTTTTTTTAAAATGTCAAAACTTCTTGATTTTATTACTTCTTAATGAGCAGCAATCCAATATCAAGAAATATATAACACATGCCCTGGAATACAGGTTCAAATGGTAGCTATATATCTCCTATGCAGGCTAAATGTACTAGAATTGTGCTACATAGAAACGGAAAGTTCATAATTCGGAAGCTAAAATCATATCTTCTTTCGTATTGCTTTCTTTTTAACCGACCCTTATTGTGAATTTGTAGATGTTAGTCAATATATAAAGCAGACTTAACTGTAGCCGTATATTATTTATTATTCAATACTTTTTAACATAGATGCGGAACATGCGAGCACACAAAGGACAGAGATTGCAACAGTTTTCTCGGGTAAGATCATGTTGACTGGTATCTGTATTTGTAAATATAATTTTCTTGGAACTAAAAATAATTAGTCTGAAAGCACATATCATAAAACCAATCAAGACAATAAATCAGAACTCATAAATACAATTAGGCCATAGAAAATGCATATGTTAAGTTTTTTTTTTCTAATCAAATAGGACACCGTAAATTGACTGCATGGCACTCCTGGGACCCAATTGTGTGTTATTCGACAAGGAAAACGTAACACAATATCTCAATTTTTTAAAGTATTTACCTATAAGATGTCGTTACTATGTGTTTTCGTCTGGCTTTACCGCAGAAGAGCAGATTATTTTTCTGAATTAATTTTAAGTACAGTTTTCACTCTTTTGCCAATCATTATAATTTGTTTTAAACATTAAGAAGCAAAACAATAAGCCCACTCCAAACCCACTGTTGAATCTAGTTGATGTTCTGCTTACAATAATGTGATCATTTTGAAATTTGATAGTTGAAAAACTATATGAAAATAGGTTACAGTACAATTTCCAATACTCTGTTTATTATTAAAATAAAGTTTGACGTTGAACAGCTTTGCAAACCAAATATTCCGAAAAGTTTTGCCAAATACAACAGATGTTGGTAGAAAATCCATAGTAATTCGAACAAAATTTTGTAAACAGTTAGTTATCAATATTACCATATCATAAAAGGCTTCTTTATGACAGTCATTTAACACAATTTGTATAAACAATTGTTACTGACCTTCAATCAACATATCATTCGGTGATGTCTAGAAACTTTGGAAAAAAATAATAAGAAAAATAAGAAAAAAAAAAAACTACGAGAAGCCAAACATATAGGTCAGTGAAATTGGACGTCACACTTAACTTAAAACATACAAATGAACTAAAAAAAAAAAAAAAAAAAAACAACATACAAGACTAACACAGACCAGAGGGTCCTGACTGAGGACAAGCGCACAAAGGCAGCGGGGTTAAACATGTTTTGTGAGATTCCAATTCCAATCTCTCCTATACATCTAGCTACTGTAGAATAAACAAACACACAGCAATACGCACAGTCAAACTTAGTTCAAAAGAAGTCCGAATCCGATATCAGAATAGGTAACAAAACGTCTATACACTAAACCGTTTTATAAGGGTTAGGACTTTTTTCAACCCGCTGTACCTGTAATGTAATTGATGATAAACTATCAAAAAAGGTATATTCGACGGATAATGAATCAAATGAGTCAACCAGAAAATAGAACTACAAATATTTGTCACATATTAAACATCAACGAGAAAAAAGAAGTATAAGTTGAAAAAATATGTTTGCCTTGTACCATTGAATAACGTAAACGGTCATTTCATAAAAGATGAAGATATTTTCAAAGAACTGAGATCCGGACCAGACAATGTACCCCAAAGAAGGCCAGCGCTTAAAAGTGCAGGTAATATTCATTATATTTATTATAGTTTTTTAAACTTGTGACAAAAGAATATTTGAAGTACTCGTTCAAAGGACAAACAAACAAAAAATCGATCTTTTCCTTCCTTTTTTTACTCCGCTCCTGAAGGATAGGTACAAGTCACAGTGTTTTATTGATAGAAACAGGTCTGCACGAATATGTTTCTATGTCTGGCAACCTGGTCGTATTGGAAAATATATTCACCCATAAGTCATAATTTATTTTACATAAAAGTGGAAAGACATACTAATAATATTGATAAATATGAACCATTCATGTTGCGACTACCATTTGGGTTATATTTAGTTTGTAGAATTCTAACTGAATAGAAGCGATATGAACTGAATGTTCAAATTTGAAATATAACTTCGACCTTGGACATTGACCTCCAAAGATCTAAGGTCTCTTCTATGTATTGTTAATAAAATATGTTACTATAAATTATTTTTAACACTCTTGGGGAGAACTGTCCTAGTAAAAGTAATAGTGCTGCTCCAAAGGAAAACTTTCCTGTTACGACATATTCATGATATTGCGCTTACAATTTAGTGGATATATATTTGATCGATATATAAAACAATTTCTAAGGAGAATCATGCACGATCATTAGCAAAAATATAAAACATCGCCATAACCTTTGACCTTGGTCTGATTTTCTTTTTTGGTGGACTCAAGATCTCCAACCAAAACATCGTATGTATCTATCGCTGATGGTTTATGAGTTACGATTGAATTTCACTTTTGTCGTATAAACAAAGAGAAATAACTCTAAGATAGAATCTCCAGATATCTTTTGTTAAAATTATTCATATGATCACGAGGATATAATGAGTAAATTGGTCAAGAAAATGAATATTAAACTAAGGTAGGTTTTATCATGGACAAATATCTAATGCAACAAACTGTATACATTGACAAGCTATGCAAGGGTAATAAACAATAAACAATTGGGAAAGTAGTACGACTTGAACCTAAACGTTTTCAAATAAGAAAAATCCGTACCTCTATGGTCCGCAAATTGTCAAAAAATATCATAAGAACCTATGAGCAACAGTTTTGCAGGTAATTAAACATTACCGATATCTCTTTTAAAATGTTACGACAAACAGTTTCGGGAAACACAATTAAAAAAAACCCACACAACCACAATTCACAAATAAACAAGCAAACATCTAATTAAAAGGTCACATTATCTTGTAGACACTGAACTGACAATTATAAAAGTAACCTTTTTCATTATGTAAGTACGAAGTAAACACACAAATATGCGTACTTTCGAGAATGCATAGTCAATTTATGATTTACAGCTATTCTAATAATAATCTGCTAGAAAAAATCATGACTTAAACTTAAACAATCAAGATTGTAGAAACCTAACACTATGAAATGCAACAGACTTAGTTATGGAACACCAGAGCTGTCTTATGTGGTACTCTGATATTGCGCTATGTTGTTTTATTATCAATTGATGATATGTTATGGCTTTAACATTACCTAATACTGTTTCAAATGTAGACGACCTGACACTACATGATGTGTTCGTTCCAGTAATTATTTTAATTAAGTAGTGTGAAATCGTCAAATTTTGAAACATCATTATGTAATGTTAAAGCCATATACAAAGTTGGCAAATCATCATTACGAAATAACAAAACGACATCACGTAATGAAACAACTACATTACGTTAAGCCACATACACATTGAGCAATGTTAAAACCACAATGCATAATGACGCTACCATATCAAATAATCGTGAAACCTCATCGAGTAACCATGGTAATGACAAAACCATATTAAGTGATGACAATTCAATATCAAGTCTATACGAAACCATATCATGTAATGTCGAAATAGCATTAAGTAACAACTATTCCATATTGAGTTATATGATAACATCTTTATGTAATGTCAAATGCATATTATGTAAAGACACAATATCATCAAGTAATAATAAAACAACATAACGTAATATCAGAGTATCACATGAGACAAATGTGGCGTTCCATACTTAGTACTATATGCTTTTAAATGAAAGTGCTGAAGCATTACAGCTTTTGTTTAAATTCAAATGAAATCGATACTTTTTTGTACTTTTCTTATATTAGATTTGAAAGAAGAAGAGAACGTTGGCTTTAAAAGTCTTTCTTCTTCGACAGGTTCTTCAACAGGTAAAACCACATGTTAATTAAGGTGGCTTGGGCCTATTAAAAGTTTCTGTCAGAAGTGCCATATTCTTTATTATTTTAATCTTCACAGAAAGTAAATCAAATTGTTCGAAAAAAAATTGAGGGTCCTGGACCATTTAAGCTCAAAAATGTACTTTTAAATAGATATGTAAAAGGGACCCTTTTTGAATGAAATGATAGGGAAAATAGAGGTGTTGACATATTTTTATCGGAATATCAAAAAACTGTCTGTTACACTTGGTCCAAAACTGTAATATAAAAAGCTGAAATAAAGCTTCAAAGAATAAGCAAATAAAATATATAGGTCACCGCAAAGGAAAAAAACAAATATTTAGCCTTAACTGTGTGTAATCACAAGCAAGTCAACACTGATGTTGTGAGTTCGAACTCTGCTCGTCCGAGTGCACTCGACTGAAATATGAATTGACTAGGATTGTCGGTTTAAACTTTTGAGGGTTGGTACTTTTCTCCGGGTACTCCGGCTTCCTCCATTAATAAAAACTGGCCGCCACAAAATAGCTCATAAGGGCGTCAAAATGCTAACAATCAATGAATCAATCTTATCTTTGAAAGTAACTTGTTTCTTCAATATGTATCATGTTTTCTAAATGGTGTTGTTTTTGTTTAGTGTTGAAGGTATTAAATTATAAAGTCCATATCTTTGATTGACTTGAATTTATACCACGCTTTCGGAATGTTTTGGTTTTTGTTGTGTGTTGTAAACATTTATATAGTTTGTTTTCGATCTATGAGTTTGACTGTCCCTCTGGTATCTTTCGTCCCTCTTTTATAATGTCCATATCTTTGGTTGATTGGGAATCATACCACACTTTCGGAATGGTTTTTTTTTTTGTTTAGTGTTGAAGGTTTATATTTATTATGGTCATATCTTTGATTGATTGATAATCATACCAAGTTTTCGGAATGGTGTTGTTTTTGTTTAGTGTTGAAGGTGAAACTTTATATTGTCCATATCTTTGGTTGATTAGTAAACATACCACGCCAGTGTTTCATTTAATTTATATCAAAATTATATAAGATCATAGAAAAACAAGTAAAGGATAATCCAAATGAACATCTTAACAAATTTTGTACAAATCATCTTTATTAATTTTGTACATATGATAAGCCTTTCAAAATAAGGTATGACGCTTTTCAAATTTGTTACATATTTTATTCAAGATATATTTAAATAACCATTTTTTTAGTTTTATATCTTCAAACAGTCATACATACACAAAATATTGCATTTTGAAAGCATAAGTTTTATATTGCATTACTTGACTTTCTGTCAAATATTTCCATTTTGTCTTTTTATTAAAGCTTGAATAATGACATTTTTTACACTTCAAAACTCAACAGGATTAAGTTTTGGACCAAATGACTTCACAGCACCAAGTTTGAGTTGTAACAATAAATATATATGCAAGGTCAATAGTGTTATAATTGATTCCATAAATTTACATTTTTGAAAGAATATTTCGGGTTCAGACCTTTACATGCTTTATGAATTCAAATGAAGCCAGCCTTCAATCTATTACACAATAATCTACAAATAATAGTAACATTATTTGCAATATTTCACCAAAATAAAAACATATACAAAATATTACTGCATTAAAAAATATTTTAAATTTTGAATGATATTTACATTTCCAGAGGCAGATTTATCTGGGATTTTTGTTTGTTTGTTTGTAGGGATGTTTTGGCGAAACTTGGTCGCAAGCATCTAATTAAACTTCTTAAAGAGACAACACCTAAAGGGGACAACAACCAGACCAAAAAATGACTTCTATCTTAAGCTTATAAAAATTCAGAGGTTTCTCCCCCCCCCCCCACCCCCTAAAAAAAATATTATAAAATTATACACATACATATAATAAATTTGAATTTCCAAACATTTTCAACAAGAACCCATAAAGGGCCTTATTTTACCAAAAATTAAGTAATATAATTCTATCATCAGAGGATTACACATAAATGTGTTTTATATTACTAAAAGCAAATTTGTGAGACAATTTACATGGTAATTCTTTCTTTTTCAGCTTTGATTTTTTTACTTTTATTTAAAAAGTATGTATAAATAAGTCTAACTATACTATATACAAAAGTAACTATATCCTTTAGCGCATACATTACAGAATCAAGGGTAGATAAATCATCATTTAAAAAAAAAATATTAACAAATTTCTGTTAGTATTTACAATAATTGGATATATATATAATATCGTTTTTAAATACAAAATTCATCACTCATTTTTGAAAAAAAACTAGCCAAACCAATTACAAAGTGAGGAACTCTTTCAAAAACAAATATCTGTTTTAATTTGTAAATTGTGCAATTCTTTTTATGTTTGTACATGCGTTTTTAAATTAAGGTGGCTCGGGTGTCTTCCTCCATCTTGGATTTTGAAGTAGCAGATAACAATAGATCTAGATTTTTAATAAAATGTGCAAATTTTAAGAGGAGTATGTAATTCATGTGTAAGACTTTTAATGATAATATAGAAAATTATGTGTTTTATCATGTTTACAGCTGTATTTTCTAAAAACACAATAGTTGTGTTTTATTAATTTTTATTCAACTTTGCGAAATGACGGGAGATAGCTCAAAAAAGCAGATAAAGAAATTTTGTTATAGAAAGTGTTGTGAATTTTTCTATTCTAATATAAAGCAAGAAAACAGGTTCGGTGACACCTTGTTTTCTTCATTTTCTTATCTAAAAGCATGTTATAAGAGCTATCTTCTCACATGTTATTTTAAAATTCAATGGTGTAGTTTTCTTTTTATCACACTAAATTAGATTTTCCATGCATAATCTATACAAAATCTGACATTTTTGTTTGCACAAACTGTCGCGTGAAAAAAAATCCGATGACCCACACTCTTTATTATGTCTTAAAAAAAAAGCAGGATAAAAACTTCATTTTGACAATTTATTAAAAAGATCTAAGTATTTTAACCAAGACCCCGCCCCCAACCCCCCCCCCCCCCTCCTTCCCCCAGCCACCTTAAGTTATGAAGGTATATTGTATTGCGTGCCCATAATCCTGCTTGTTCTCAGACAGGAATTCAAAAATTATGTTTATGATTTTCTTAGAACTTGTCAATCTTATATTACACTGTTCTGTCTTCTCTGACAATAATGACTCAGTCCTGCTAAGCCCTTCTTATTGACAACAGTTCTCAAATGAGAAAGATTTAGATTTAACTTGGCTGCTTTCAAAGCCATCGCTTTTGACAGGACTTATTTTTTAATTACACTTGAAAATGTTGCCAAATTACATTGATATAAAAAGCACAAATATGGATACATACGTGAAAATGATACTTTTTGTACGTATGAATTAAAATCACACTTTGTTAAAATCAATTTGTTCAGAATGGCGGTATCATCAATTGCATTGTGTGCCTCATTAGTTTCTCCCAAAAGTTCATGAACAAGATTGGTTTGGCTGTAAGATTTCAAAGCAGGGTTGACTTGTTTAAATGATTCTAAGGAATCAACAAAACAGTGTACATGAGAACAAAATTCGTTCCAAATCATATGGGATTTCTCAGACTGTTGTAAAGGACATGACAGTCAAACCGCTAAGGTAATGGCCAACAAGAATTGGCTTTTTTTTTAAAGTTGAGAAATATATATTAAAGTCATTCAAAGCTTGAAACTGGCTTTTGTGCATAACTCTTTCTTTGTTGTAAAACATTTTGTTTCCTTCAACAGTGATCCCTGTAATTGCAGATGCTTCAGGAGACATGTGTTTGTGAGGAATGACATAAGTGTTGAATTTTTTTACTTCTGAGCATGCAACAATCTGGACAATATCAGATGTTCTGTCTGTAAAAATTCAGGGGCAGCAACCCAACAACAGGATGTCCGATTTGTCTGAAATTTCAAGGCATTTGGATCTTGACCTGACAAACTATTTTACCTATGTCAGATTTGTTCTAAATGCCTTGGTTTCAGAGATATAAGTCAAAATCTACATTTAACCCCTATGTTCTATTTTTAGCCATGGCGGCCATCCTGGTTAGTTGGCCGCATCATCGGACACAAGTTTTAAACTAGATACCTTAATAATGATTGTGGCCAAGTTTAGTTAAATTTGGCCCAATACTTTCACAGGAGAAGATTTTGTAAAAATTAACGACGGCGGACGCCGGACGCTAAGTGATGAGAATAGCTCACTTGGCCCATATGAGTTAAAAAAAAAAAATTACTTATGTCATTCAAAAACTATTCTAATTAAATTATAGATTAATTAACAGAATACTAGTAACATAATAATATGGTCGTTAAGTGCCAATAAGTCACGGTGGTGTCACTGTCATGTCATAAACATGTTGAAATTGATTTATATATATATATATATATATACATGCATCATTGTTCGTGTAAATGTATTTGTCATTAAAAAAATTAACATATAATTTTGGACAAACTACATTTGATAATTGTGAAAAATGTTTTACACACATTGTTAAAGATTTGTGTAAATTCATCTTGTACAGAAATGTTCAGTTGCAAAATAACTTAAGAATGATAAAACTTTTCAAAATCAGATTAATGAACGTACAATGCACAAATACAAACTATATTTGTTTATCTGAACTGTCTGTAAAGTCACAGGCACTAGACGTTCTGTCAATGATAATAAAATATGGGCGATGGGAAGAAAATAGGTTCGTTATATCTGTACATATGGACACTATTTTCTTCCCATTGCCCAAATATATCGACACTATTTTCTTCCCATTGCTCATATTTTATTACTAACAACAGAATGTCTAGTGCCTGTGATTAAATATGCAGCCAAAGTGTGTATGCATGAATTTTGTTCATGTACATGTATATTTTTTTATGTAAATATTTCATTCTTACCTGCTGCAAGTTTCGTGTTGACATTAAATATTCCAACACCAGGTTTTTTGCTGTCAGGGGGTCGATGAGTCTTTCCAAGTTTCCATTTGTTGATGGTGCCACACTGTGTACATTGAATGTACATCATTCTGGAAACACCCATTGGTCTCACCGTTAATGCATTTGATAAGTGCATCTTCTCACAACATGTTTCACGATGTTCTAATTTTTCAACTACATAATCAAGTTCAATTGTGAATCTGCAATGACTTAGGCTGACCAAATCATGAGGGAGTGAATAAAGTGGAAAATTGTTGGGGTCATTTGCCACAAAAGTCTCTACATGATCATCATGTGTAGGTATATCTATACAACTAGGGTTGGCATATGCATGCTCTTGTGTTAACTCTTTTACTTCAGGTTAATAATTTCTAATTTCAATTTGACGTCTTGAGCTTCTTAAGTAGACAAATCTATCAACCTGATGAATTTTTGCAAAATTACCCTTGTATTCTCTTAGATCATATATATATGACCCCATTCTCAGAGCGATAAACAAAAAAAATGAAAAAGCCATTTCCTTCAGAAGACGATTAACAATTGTTGATGATTGTCGCTAAAGTGGTTTACGAAGACATTTTTCTTGACCAATTTTGCATTCACTGAACTTAAATATGTGGATTTGTTGGAGGTGTGCTGCTGGCGGATAAGAAAGTAGCTTAAACGTATACCCACAAGAGGATCACAATTTATTTTAATAGATTCCCTAGCGGGTATTTTCGAGAAAATGTTCACCATTGTTTTCATGTTCGCAACCGGAAGTTTTGCCACTCACTTGAGACTGATAACTCTGTTAAAAACGGAAACAAAAATAACGATAATAATTTTCTAGTGATAAAAATACAATAATGTAACATTTTTAATCAATCAAAATATTAAAAAAAAAAGTAGTGAATTTACGACACAAACAAAATTTGCATGGTAATTCATGTGTGAAAATATGTACAGTCGAATAGTCATTATCCCCCTTCAGCATGACATTGAAATAAATAGTAAACAGTAAAGGTATTATGCAACACTTGGATTTTATTATATTTATTACATTATATTCTGTTTTTATGCTCATACCACAATCCAGATATCAGGACGAAAGTATTTATAGATTGTATATATGTATTATGCTCGTGAATTTGGACAGCTGAATTTGTTTATTTTGATTGACACCGTGAATTGCCAAAACAATGTTTGGCTAAAATCAAAATAAAAAATTGCGAAAATATACTATAAAGAATCCAAAGAAAGTAATTTATTGTAAGAAGACCCGAAATACGTATTTGTAAAGCTATTTTTGTTGTGATAACTTTTCAAAAATGAAAGATTATAATAAAAGTAAAGGTGAAGTTTTCCGTAAAGTCAACATTATTATTCAAGCACACATTCTGTATTATCAATGCCTTCATGTAGACGTTTTCGTATATTACTTGTGTTTAGAATGTATCAATATCATATCTGAAAGGGTATTACTGAACAGAAATATCTTACTTGATTTATAAACATCTAAATAATATGAATGTGTAAAAGTGATTCTTTCAACACTTGACAGAATACCCATTAAAACGTTGTTCATATAGACACATTTAACCGAAGACCAAGGCAGCTAATTAAAACTCCAACAAGACGCAATGGCATACAGGAACAAAACAATTAATAGAAACAAACTAAAACAATCTAGAATGTAGAAAGCTAACATCATTATGATATGCAACAGACTTAGAACTGTATGCTGCTAAATGGAAGTGCTCAGGCATTACAGCCTTTGTTGAATTTCAAATCCATCAATACATATTTATACTTTTTGTAAATTAGATTTAACAGAAGAAAAGAAAGCTTGGTTTGAAGCATTTTCGTATTCAACAGATTCTTCAACAGGTAATAACATATGTTATTTAAGAATGACATTAGAAAAAATAGTGAACTGTAAAGGTATTATGCAACACTAACATTATATTCTGTTTTTATGCACATCAATTCAGACATCAGGAACGAAAATGTCCTGTACCAAGTCAGGAAAACGGCAGTTGTTATCTTATAGTTCGTTTCTGTGTGTGTGTGTGCATTGTCGTTGGGGTTTTTTGTTGCACTTTAGTGTTTCTGTTGTTTCGTTGTTTTCCTCTTATAGTTGATGTGTTTTCCTCGGTTTTAGTTTGTAACCAGGATTTGTTTTCTCTCAATCGATTTATGAACTTCGAATGCAGTATACTACTGTTGCCTTTATGTATGAATATATTATTTTCGTGAATTTTGACCGCTGATTTTATTCATATTGACACCGTGCATTGCCAAAACAATGTTATGCTAAAATCAAGCCAATAGATTAGTAAAATATACGATAAGAAATCAAAAAAGTGTATTCAATGTTAAAAACCCGAAATATGAATTTGTACAGCATTTTTTGTTGTGATAACTTTAACAAAAATGAAAGACTTTTATATCAATAAAGGTTTAGCTTTTAGTAAGTCAAAATATTTATTCAAGCACACATTCAGTTTTAACAATGCCTACAGACGTAATCGTATATTCGTTTGATTGTTCCTCTGTTATCTTTCGCTCCTCTTTTACTTGTGTTTATAAACTATCAATATCATACCCAATAAAACGTTGTTCATAAAGACACGTTTTAGGTGTAATATCACCAAATCATGGTACGTCATAGCCGGTTGCATACGAAAATAGGTCGGAAAAAAAATATTCCTTTGAATTTGACAGTTGTAGGTTATTAATCTTACATTTTATTGCAGTAAAACATTTCTGTGTCATACACATATATCGTGGGTATTTCAAAGCACCATTGTGTTTTAAATTGTGGTTTCTATAGAATATTTTGCAATCTTGAGGTGATATATGGTTACTAAAGCTTGTACACAGATTAAATAAGGGGAAACATTTGTGTACAGTGATGGTTATTTTCTTATATGCAATGAAATGTTCGCAATGTGAAATTGTTTCTAAAGTACTGGACAGGATAAAACTTCACTCATGTCAAGTATTTTTTTATTTGAAACAAAGATAAATTCTGCACATTTTTTTGAAAAGTGCAAATTTAACAAAGACTAATAGGTGAAAATCAATAGTGGTATATCACCTTTATGTTATATGGTTATTACAGGTGATTATGGCGCTATAATACTTGGCAGAGTACACAATATAACGTTGTGCATAAATATACGTTATATGTAGTAACGTCTATGTTTATTACAGATAAGTATGGCGCTATAATACTTGGCAGAGTACCCAATAGAATGTTGTTTATAAAGACACGTCTTATGTAATATGTTTATAACAGGTGATTATGGCGCGTTAATACCTGGCAGAGTTCACAATATGACGTTGTTCACAATAAACGTTATATGTTTAAACATCTATGTCAATTACAGATAATTATGGCGCTATAACATTTGGCAGAGTACACAATATAACGGTTTTCATAAAGACACGCTTTATGTTATATGTTTATGACAGGTGATTATGGCGCTATAATACTTGACAGAGTGCACAATATAACGTTGTTTATAAAGACACATTATATGTAGTAGCGTCTATGTTTGTTACAGATAATTATGGCGCTATACGACTTGGCAGAGTACACAATATAACGTTGTTCATAAAGACACGTTTTATATAGTAACGTCAATGTTTTTTACAGATAATTATGGCGCTTTAATACTTGACAGAGTACACAATATAACGTTGTTAATAAAAACTTGTTATATGTAATAACGTATTTATTTATTACAGATAATTATGGAGCTATAAGTATAGATTATAACATGTCATTTTTCATATCAGACCCTTTATTGGCCCTAGGTTATGATATCAGCCCAAGAGCCGCAGGCTCGAGGGCTGATATCATGAACGAGGGCCGATAAAGGGTTTGATATGAAAAATGACATGTATTGATCTTTTTATCATATACTTCAGCAGAAAAAATACAAACAAGAACTATTAAAATTTTGTCTTTCATAGGACTTTAAGATACTAATTTACAGACAACCAAATACAAATTTCTTTAGTTAATTGTTTTTATTGATATTACAAGCATTTTTTTTTATCTTGTAACATATCACAACAATTATCGTTTTCGTTCTATGAGTTTGACTGTCCCTCTGGTATCTTTCGCCCCTCTTTTATATGTTCTTAGTCTAAAAAAAATCATCGTCACATTCCCTGTGATGGTTGAACCGCGAAAACATGTGCAAAGTTTTTCCTTATAATTATCATGGACAATTCCAGGCAGAGTTGGATACAAAATGTGATATGTCTTTTAAAACATGTTTAATCTTAATTCATTCTTGCTTCTAAACCATTTTGTGATGTCTACCATGTTTCAAACAAATTTCCGGAATTACACGAAGTTGCATGTGAAAAACGTCACGGACATTAATGGAAAGGCATGTGATAACATTCCGGAAGCAGTCAATAAATGTTCGTTTATCAGCCCGCCGAGGAAATTCTTAGGAATCTGGTTTATAAACATAGTAATCCTTTTATAGCCTTTTAATACTTTTAAATGTTTTGAACTGTAAAATTTAAGTAATATTTTATACAAATATATGATAATACTTGGTAGAGTCCACAAAAAAAGGTTGTTCATAAAGACATACCATATATAATAACGTTTATGTGTATTACAGAGAACTATGACGCTATAATACTTGGCAGAGTACACAATAGAACGGTGTTGATAACGACACGTTATATGTAATAACATTTTTGTTTATTTCATGTGATTTTGGCGCTATAATACTTGACAGAGTACACAGAATAACGTTGTTAATAAAAACATGGCATATGTAATAACGTTTATGTTTATTAAAGATAATTATGTCACTATAATACTAAGCAGAGTACACAATTTAACGTTGTTTATAAGGACACGTTATATGTTATAACGTTTATGTTTACTACAGATGATAATTGGGCTAAATAAAGACAACAGTAGTATACTGCTATTCGAAATTCATCAATCGATTGAGAAAAAACAAGTCCGGGTTCGAAACTAAAACTGAGGGAAACACATCAAATATAAGAGGAAAAAACGACACAACAGAAACTCAACACTAAAATGCACCACACACAGAAACGAACTATAATATAACAATGACCATATTTCTGACTTGGAACAGCACATTTTAAGAAAAAAATGTGTGTTGAACCTGGTTTTTTGGATAGCCAAACCTCCCGCTTTTATGGCAATGTTAAATATAACATTAAAATGACAAGATTACATGCCAGGAATACAATGAAAATAAATGGGAGAACATACAGGACGGAGAGACACACAAATAATAGCTATCAAAAGGTACCAGGCTTATAATTCAATACGCCAGACGCGCGTTTCGTCTACATACGACCCATCAGTGACCTCAGATCAAAAAAGTTCGAAAGCCAAAACAAGTACAAAGTTGAAGAGCATTGAGGACCAAAAGTTCCAAAAAGTTGTACCAAATACGGCTAAGGTTATATGCCTGGGATAAGAAAATCCTTAGTATTTCGAACAATTCATACTTTTGCAAACAGTAAATTGATAAAATTGACTATATAATAGATATACATGTTAACACCGATGTGGTGACTAACTACAGAATAAAAACGAATACATAAAACAACCTAAATCAGCACATAAAAAAGGCACAGCCGAACAACGTATTATATGTTAGCCGAAGAAATCGACGCACAATGTGACGTCACATTTAAATTTCTATAAATTTCCAAAAAAATAGGATAGAGTTCAAGATTACGTTCGTAATACTGATATAACATGTATTAATAACAATGAAAATTACAATACTTATTAATACAAAATTGTGGTAGTAATTAGATAATTTATTATATTATCAAGCTATGTCGGTATTTCTTCTAAATCAAACTGTAAACCAAATACATCGTAAAAATTTAGTTGACCCAAACTAAAATCTTATAAATGAACTGGGTGATTAATTATCTTTACCGTAACACACGAATAGAACAGAAAAAAAATAAGATTTACAACTACAAACGACAAGACATTTGACAAAAATTCTTGACAGAGTACACAATATAACGTTGTTCCTAAAGACACAATATATGCAATATCGTTCATGTTTATTCCAGGTGATTATGGCGCGATAATACTTGGCAGAGTACACAATATAATTTTTTTTTTATATAAGCATGGTATATGTAACAACGTCTTTGTTTAATACATATCATTATGTTGATTTAGGCTATAAAATAGAATTGTCTTATATTGCTGCTGAGAAGCCAGTAGCGTGGACACCACCACCACCGCCGCCACCACCGGATCCACCAAATCCTAACTCATGATACTTAGATGTTTTAGAAACCACTTCGAAAAATGATTTGAAATGTATTAGCAATTATATTCAATGATATTATATGTTTATACCAATCGAAAAATGTTGATATTATAAGTTCACAATATTAAGGGTCTGTTTGATTGTTACTTTAAACATTTCAATCTACTGCATAAAGTTTTAATGTCAACGTATATTTGTTCCTTCTAATATTTATTCCTGAGGGAAACACTATTATAACAATATTTGTTTTGTGAAATTTCTGTCATGGAATACTTTTTCCATCTGTATTATATTTGTACCACTGATATAAGAAACTTATCTTATATGTTGATTAGTATAACAAATGTTCCTGTTAAGATGATGATTTGTTTACACCTAATTGATTATTATCTAAATCGAAACGGTGTTTAACATGATGATAATGTAATTTGAAAAGCATGAATGAGTAAGATAAATTCACAAAATACATGTAAGTACAAACAAACATGGAGGTAGATGAATATGAAAAAAAATATTTATGTTCCTTAATGATGGATCATATGTTGAAGGTAAGTTAATATGTTAACAAGTTTACTAGCTGTGACATATACATGTAAATTCTAATGAGACAAATTGCTTTTGGAATATATATCACATGTATCATATACTATTTTTTCCATTCGGAATAGATATTACATAATACTTTTTTTCCTTTTGGAATATATATTACATTATATGTTTTTATCTCATTCGGAATAGATATTACATAATACTTTTGCCATAATAACACTTTGAAAATGGTTTAACATGCAAAGATAAAGAATATTTTCGGGTCGGAATAGAAGTTACATAATTTATACTTTTTTTTTATAATTGAGAGAAGTATAGATTCCTACACTGCAACAAGTGGGTTACGATATTTCTCTACTCGCGATAGTTAAATTTTATTATTTAAAGCGCGAGGCTTGCCGAACGTTTTAAATAATTAAAGTTTAACTGTTGAGAGTTCCGAGTCATAGTGTCGGAATCTGTTTCTCTAATGATTTGTTTCCTTCTTTTTTAAAGATTTTCAGAAAGTTGTTTTATTTATATGCGACGTCATCAGGCATGGTCACCTTTTTCATGACGTCACAGTAGGAAAATTCAAAAGAATCTAGTAAATGTTGACGTCATAATCAAATTTCGGTTAATCATTTGCCGAGAACAGTTATTTCATTAGTGAGGAGAAATATTTTTTCTCACACCGCTCAAGAAATGTGAACATAACACAAAAATTAGAGAAAAAGCATTTATGAAAATTTCCCTGTACTTAAAAGAATCCAAATAACTCCAATTTTTTTGCTTGTAAAATGTGCATCAATTAGTAATGATTTGTATATATGTTATTAAAGCAATTTTCCCGTAATTTTTTATTATATGTACTTTCATTTTAATGAATGACATGTCAAATTGTCAAAAAGATAAAAGTCAAAATGTTATACCAGTCATACGATAAAACTTCCACCATAATATTTATTCCAAAGATACTTTATTAAGTAACAAAACTTCCTATTGGAATTTATTGTATGTGATAAAAATTCCGTGGCATCGGTCCATTTATTATGCTTATGGCATATTTATCACATAACATTATTTCCAGTTGGAATTTTGTTACATAATAAATTATTTTTGGAATAAATATTATGGTGGAACTTTTTTTATGTGACAATAGTACCTTTAAAAAAGGAAAGACACCGCATATTTTTCACTTGTTTGAACCTGTTGAAATAGTATCCTTATCTCACATTTGATGTATAATGTATTATATTGTGTATTTTTTAGTAATTGTGTATACAGTAATGTTGCTTGTTTACGTTTGTGTATTATGAATTGACCATATTATTCAAAAGTGCTACTAGTGCAGTAGGTAAAATAAATGTTCCTGCTGGTGTCACCGACCATTAATAAAGTATTGTGCATTGGCATAATGATTTTGATATTGATACTAATACATGTGAAACATGCGTAATTTTAAAATTACTGGAAATGCCACAAAATTGGCTAATGTACAAAATGTTTAGGATCTCTATATCTTACTGTATAGAATGCTCATGTTTTTGCACTGTACTGAAATGTGTAAGTGCTTGAATTGTAGTTATAAATTAAGAGTGGACATGTATATAAACTCATCATAGTTACCAGAATTTAAATTTTGTATTTGCGCTAGATGCGCGATTCGTCTACAAAAAAAACTCATCAGTGACGCTCGGTTAATAAAATATAAAAAAAAGTACGCAGTTAAAGAGCATGAGGACCAAATACAGCTACGGTTCTCTATATAGGTAGAAAAGCCTTAGTTTTTCAAAAGTGTAAAGTTTTTTTGAAACTGTTGCTTTATAATTATGACCATATCAATAATGATTCATGTCTACACATGTGTGTGGTTATGTATGAAGAGAATACTATAACATCACAGAATAGCTTTGACTGTTCGACTTATTTTTAAAAAACGGATAATATACTTTATTTTGCTATATTTCATGTGCAATAAATTTTATAACATGATTTAAACGACAATTGTTAGTGTTTGACGAATACCTTTTGTAGATATTGTATTTTATTTTTATTTTTATTGTTTTTCAATTACTAATTTATACAATTTATAAAAGCAAACCATTATAGGTCAAAGGACGGTCTTTAACACGGAGCCTTGGCTCACACCAAAGGTCAAGCTATAAAGGGCTCCAAAATTACATGTGGAAAACCATTCAAACGGGAAAACCAACGGTCTTATCTATATAAAAAAAACGAGAAACTAGATACACTTGTGTTCCACATCAATAAACGACAACTACTAAAAATCAGATCCTGAGTTAGGATCTAAAGGTGCAAGCAGTTGCAGCGGGTTTGAACGTTTTAATGGTACCAAACCTTCACCCTTATCTGAAACATTAGTGTAACATCACAACATAGAAAGACACACCATAAAATATCAATTCAAATGGCTTAACTCAATCAAAAGACGTAGTGACACAAGTGAACATACACTGAACGAATAAATTTGATCTATGATACAATGTAAATACAAATTTAATAAAAGTAAGGGATGAATAATTAAAATAAAAGTATAATACCGCTGTGAAATGTTAAACATTTTCAGAAAAAAACATCAAACTTTAAAAAAAATTCCGCCATTTGCAATAATATAAAACACATGTAAATGAAAATAACTTTGATGTTAGGTATACTTCTTCTTCTTTTGTCTGTATAACCTTCCGTTTAGGAACACCAAGAAATTTCTTATACATCTTTAATTACCCATACATTCCTCCATTTTGACACTGATAAAAGTACGAAGAAAGAGCCAAATTATGAAATACCATAATAGATTACTCCAGGAACACCAGTGTAGGTGCAGTTTACGACATTTATATGACAATTGTTCTTGTTTTTTTTTTTGTAAGATAGTGATTCTAGACATAGGTGATATTTTCGTCGTCAAAAGAGTAGTAAAAAAGTTTTCTATAGTTTTTCAGTTTACATTTCTAAAATGCATTACTGCAAATCAAATATTCCTTTGTTGATAAAAAAAAATATGAGAAGGGTGCCTGTTTCTCACTCAATATGAAATCCTACTTTCAAGAAAACATAATGTGCTTTATTTATCGGAATAGATTACTTATAATAAATAATAATAATTCTAATATACACAAATAGTAATGAGACATTGATACAATTTTGACTTGTTAACGTCATTTGTATTACTAACATCAGTTACACATGAAAGTCGTTCAAAGATAGTTTTTTTTAATTATTGCATATTCTATATAAAAATATTACTTTTTTTATGAAAGATAAAAATAAGTCTATATTTAGAATAAAAAGGCCGTGTCAACTTAGTTCGTGTAAGATATGTTTGATGCATGCACGTGTGCACTTACTAAACAATACCATATACAACCACAAACACAGTGTTCTATAAACGTGAAATCACTATCAAATACAAAAGTTGCTCCCAGTTTGCTGAAATTTAATTTGATTTCTGTAATTTTATTATGACGAATGACATAATATCATGCATGAAATGATATCCCCAAAAACAATACCAACGGTTGCGCTACGTACCAACCATTCCAGATCAATAGCTGATAGGGAAACCGCTAGGACACCTGGAGTACATTACCCTTACTAACATATCATGTAAAGAAAAAGCAATATACAGAAAAGTAGAACGTTTTATAACATGTAGAAAAAAAATTACTACACTCTATGTTTTGATGATTCTGATACAGAAGTAAAACAAGCAGTTGACAAAACAAATTGCAATAGATATAAATTCCAAAAATTGCTAGATTGACACAATTGATGCAACAATGGAGACAAACTAAGTAAGGCAAGGAACTACAAGGAAAGTATCTGTAGGTTTTCATTTATACAGATTCAGTAATATACATATAAAGAAAAAAAAATAGATACAAACTCAATATCATCATGATAACTCTATTAAACCTGACATCATATAAAAACCACGATAATTGAATTGCAATAGACTTAGAAATGCCTGATTTTGAATGGATGTGCTCAAGTATTTAAGCTTTTTATAAAATTTACTTCCATCAATACATATCTATTTGTTTTAATAAGATTGAGATTACAATGTGTTATATGAATCCAGCGGTCAATTAAAAAGACGAGGAGCCTACACTTGATGTTATCGAAACTTTTTGAAATCATTCAGGAGGTAACATCTTATGAGATACTAGTATAAAATGAATGTAATAAAATAAGTAACTAAACCAAAAATTACATACAAGTTGAAGGTATAGAACGCTATAATACCATGTTAAACCCACCACTTTCTACGGTAAATATCTATGAGGAATATGCCAGTTGTTTTCACTTGTTCCGTTGATTGATAGCGTTTGATGTGGTCAGTTCTTTTTTAATTGAAATTACATTGGAGTTTAGTATTTCTGTTCTATTGAAATGTATATAAGTGGTAAACTGTTTCAAAAGTTAGAATACAACGATGGGCTATTACATAATATATCAAAGTATTTAATATGAATCCATATTAAATTGTTATATGCGCAGACGAGTGAGAATCAATAAAATTGACATTAACATTACAAATGTAGGTGTAACACAACAATGATGAAATATCTACATCTTCATAGTCATGCTAGTATTTCGAGATGTAAATAAAAGAACTATATACTATATTCATAAATAAAGGCAACAGTAGTATACCGCTGTTCGAAACTCATAAAACTCATAAATCGATAGAGATAAAAACAAATCCGGGTTACAAACTAAAACTGAGGGAAACGCATCAAATATAAGAGGAGAACAACGACACAACAAAAACACAACATTAAAATGTAACACACACAGAAACGAACAATGGCCATTTTCCTGACTTGGTACAGGACATTTTAAGAAAAATTGGTGGGCTGAACCTGCTTTTGTGGCATGCCAAACCTCCCGCTTTTATGGCAACGTCAAACACAACACCAAAACGACTACATCACATGACAGGACCACAATACAAATAAATGGGAGAACATATAGGACAAAGAATAATAGCTAACAAAAGGTACTAGGCTTAAAATTCAATACGCCAGACGTGCGTCTCGTCCACACAAGACGAACCAGTGACGCTCAGATGAAAAAAGTTTGAAAGCCAAAACAATTTCAAAGCTGAAGAGCACCGAGGATCATAAAATAAAACATAAAATCTAAATGTCAACCGTGTTTATATTGAAAATGTGCATTACCAAAGGAATGATGTTTTGATTCAAGCAAGTATTTTTTTAAAAGTTAAGACATAATACCCGAAAAAATATAGCTAAATGTTACGAGTGATGGCAATACTGATATAAACATGATAAAGATTTGCTTTGATTTAAGACTTCTGTTTATTTACTTGAAAAAATGTAAAGCTAAAATCTGTTTTAAGCTTACAATATACAAAAAAATAGCACATTTTGTTTTCTTTAATCTAGAAAACTATGTATGTCTTATTTAAGAGTTTAACCTATCATTTCAAAAAAACTTCAGGAAATGAAAACTCTTAACATTATTGAAACAAGTGAGCATTCTATTTGTTTAATCCAGCAACTTTAGTATAACAGTTTTGATTGAAATATGCCACAAGGAAATCATACCAAATCCAAGTCATCTTTGCTTGGGAAGATATAGCTTGAAATTTCTTAACCAAATTTAACCTTTAAAACAGCACAACACAATGACAATGCAGATCGAATCATTTTGCAAACATATTGTGAATCTGTAACCAGTATCCATTCCAGTACAACCGATAGAAAAGGGTCAATACCGATAATGTATCAGATATACTGAGAAGATCATAGTTAAAGACTTTACATTGACAGTTAGACCCCTGATGATGGCAGATCTGTCATAATAACTAGATCTATTGATGAAGAGTTAATCTATAATTATATCAATATATACATGAATAATTTTCATATTTGATTATATTAAAATAATGACCATTCCAAGCTTAACTGGCGAAACACTAAAATAGCGTCTGGTACCTCATGAAATATGGGATGCGTGGTTGCATGGATGTTTGATGATAACGAAAAGTAAGAAAGAAAACAAGAATTTCCTTTATTGACATGCTTTCAAAGATTTTGAAAGGAAAGTGAGATGTTATAACATGCTTTATACTCTTGATGCAAAATTTGATAAAAAAAAATTATGGTTAAAAAATGCTTGCTAGTCGGATAGATTTTAAATGTTGAATATAGAAGATAATTGAATGTATTTATAATTTATGTTCAAAGTCTTGTATTAAAAGACACAGATGCAATGTTTCTGAGGTTGAGGAATGCATTGGAAAAACACGCAAGCATATACCAGCTCAAAAAGATGGACCACCAGTTGATCAGCTCTTTTTATAAAAGAAACATATTATTTTACTCTTGTACTGTACGTACATACATTGAACTCAAATTTGATTTCTGTTCTCTAACTATAAACCAAATGTTGAAAAAAATTATACACAATGCGTATTACCTTAAAAGGCAGAGTATGAATTTGAGAAGCATCTGTTTCACTGTTCTTTGGTTATGTCCTTTAATAACATCATTTGTGGCCCATGGACACATTCTTATTTTATTAATTTTATTCATCAAATTATAATTTGTTGATTTTATAGATTGCTTTCATCGGCATATAAAAGAAGGTCTTGTTGTATTGTTGTAAATTCTAAATTTTTTAAAACAAAATTCCTTTGAATAGCTTAAATTGATTGATAAATGACAATTTTGAGAAACAAACTGCCTTTTTTAATTTGGATTAATTATTATTTGAAGAAAAACCAGTGGTTGTTCCAGAAATGTATTGTATTATGTACAATGCCCCATAGGGAAGACGTTTTTTTTTTTAATTTAAAAAGGGGCTGGTTGTATTTGAAATACCAAAATACAGCGGGAGTGTTGTTCTTATTTGTTTTTAAACTGTCGGTGGTGGTGATTAAAAAACGGGCCGTCCCTGAGAGGGGGGACATAGTATTTTCTAGAACAGCCATAATTTTATTGTTAACACATGTACATACAATTAAACAACACATTTTTTAAAAATAAGAACAAAGCTTTACCAAAAGTTATAAATTAGTATGTACTGTTGAAAACATACATTTATCAAAATGTGTATAATTGGCAATGGTACAAACAGTAACAATACAACATAATTATGAATCTGCAAGATTTATTAAACGATCAGCACTAGAACAAATTATTGATTATATTTACACACAGGTTGTATTTAAGAACTGCTGTAATTCCTTATTTGGGATCAATGTTTTTTTTGTATTGTATAATTAATGATTATTACCTAAACCCAATACAAGACTAGCTGATCAGAGGGCAGAAAACAAAAATTTGGTATGACATGTATACAACCAACACAAGACTAACAGTTATCAAAGGTACCAGGATTATAATTTAATACGCCAGACGCGCGTTTCGTCTACATAAGACTCATCAGTGACGCTCAGATCAAAATAGTTGTAAAGCCAAATAAGTACAAATTTTAAGAGCATTGAGGACCCAAAATTCCAAAAATGTTGTGTCAAATATGGCTAAGGTAATCTATTCCTGGGATAAGAAAATCCTTAGTTAGGAAAGTTATAAAAATGACCATATAATTGATATTCATGTCAACACCGAAGTGCTGACTACTGGGCTGGTGATACCCTCGCTTTTGGAATAAAAATACCAAAAAATCAGAAACATTTTGTTTTTGATTGATGCATGTAGCTAAGAAAAAAAAGGAAAAGTCTTAACTTTTGGATAGGTCTATTTTTAGTTGGTCAATGGAAAAAAAGAGGAAAAGTTAGTTTGATTGAATTTAAGGTATTTTTTTCATTTGCGATATATTTAGAAGAGAGTATACATTTGTAAGTTGTGTAGAATATATTTTTGTAAATATTTCAGCTTTAGGCCTTTTTCCAACCTTTCCTAGCTTGTCATTGTGACATGAATCTAGCTGAATGAATCTACAGTAAATATTGAGGTATATCTGGTAGTTTGTTGTATTTCATTAAAAAATATTTTCCTTCATCAAAGTGAAATCTACATTCTACAATTTCCTCCATCATAATGAAATTTATAGTCTAGAACAAACAAAACCTAAACATTCAGACGTTTCAGTATGTACAAAGATGTCATGTTGAAGGCTGCACAATTGCATATAATTGCTAACATCAACAATACCTGATTAAGGATAGAGCGTTGTCTCACTGACTATTATACCAAATCTCTTTTTATGCCCCATTTATGGGCATTATGTTTTCTGGTCTAAGCGTCCGTTCGTTCGTCCGTTCGTTCGTTCGTCCGTCTGTCCCGTTTCAGGTTAAAGTTTTTGGTCGGGGTAGTTTTTGATGAAGTTAAAGTCCAATGAACTTGAAACTTAGTACACATGTCCCCTATGGTATGATCTTTCTAATTTTAATGCCAAAGTAGAGATTTTACCTTATTCTCACGGTCCACTGAACTTAGAAAATGATTGTGCGGATGGGGCATCCGTGTAATAGGGACACATACTTGTTTTGAATATTATGTGTTTAAATGTTTAAAGAAAAGTTGATTTTGTTAAATTGAAATGAGTAAATCTTGTACTTCAGTATTGCGAAAGGTAACAACTAAGAAAGACTTTAACCTTAAACAACCGTGTGAAACATGAATAGGAAAATTATAGGTTTTATGTTAAACATAATGCAACGTATTTTGGAAAACAGAGATATTTATACATGTGACACTGAAACCTGGCAAAAGGGTTTAAAAAAACTTTTGTGAAATTATTACTATATTATACACAGCTGGCAGTTTGGAAATTTAAACAGGTCAAAGAAATAAAACATTGACCCTGTTTACATCTTTAATGGAATTCTATTGTTCCTATCAACCAAATGAGAACATTTACAGTTGTGTTGTGAAGTTGTGACAACGTCTTATGATGGTTATGAATTACGTTACACATTACGTTGTGCGATCATTGTATGGATGGTTGTAAGCACGTGCCTTGGAGTCAACAAAATTACGTTGTACTTACGTAATTTTACTATGTTGTCACAACGATAGTATTACGTTTTGAAAACGTAATGTCAACGTTGGATTGTTTATTAGGAAGCATAATTTAAAATCTAAACATAACCGTGCAATAACTTTTTATATCCGCCGTTTTCAATTGACCTTTGAAAATATAGTTTTGACTATTCCTGAACGAGTTGAATTAGTCAAAATGTAAAACAATTTATAATAAATATATCAACATTGTTTTATCAATAAATACGCCCGATTAGGTGTACCGAGATATTGCACTGTAAAACCCAAAATAACATCACTGTGATAAAAGATTTGTTATCATAAAATAAAACAAGCGTCAGTATTTATCACAATAAAGGAGAAGCATTGTATCTAAAGGTAATCTACAGGTAAGAGTTGTTTCAAATTTATATTGAGAAATGTAGATGAGTTTATTACAATCAGACTACATGCTATACATATTGTTTATTTCTTCTACCAAGTATATATTTAAACTGAACGAAAAAATATTATTTAAGACTAATTCAAAATATCTTTCAAAATCAATAAAAAAATATTTTACCCTTCGCCTACCAAATGACTTGTCATATCTGAAATCAATAAAAGAAGAAAACATTGTGCAAGAACTCACGAAATAGCTATTCGAATATTGTAAGCGGTTCTTGTTCTCGTGTTAACACATAGTACAAGTAAATCGGTATATGTTACACGAGTAGCACTATATCTTGTATTCGTTTATTCTTATTGTATGGGTTTATCAATTTTTCTTAACCTTTTTTGGTCATTTCATTTTATACAATTCTTTTTTATCATGTTAATAACAAGTGGTTTTTTGTTGTTTTTTTTTAAGTGAAAAACATGTTTATTATAAGAGTACATGTACCATTTTGACTCTCATTTTTCAAGAGACAATTAAGCTTTCTTGTATTTAACATCTTTAATAGTGTATCTACTGTTGGTACAC
Organism: Mytilus californianus; assembly: GCF_021869535.1. Lineage (NCBI taxonomy): Eukaryota > Metazoa > Mollusca > Bivalvia > Mytilida > Mytilidae > Mytilus > Mytilus californianus. The sequence continues at coordinate 42,622,983 of NW_026262712.1, forward strand.
CGGTTAGGGGTGTTTATAAGATATGGAAGTGTGTACTTTAATTTTTATCTCTCTAGTGTCAGTGTGTACTCACAACCAATATTGATAAATGTAATACACAGTAAATTCACACATTTGTTTACAAATGTTATCTATATTCTAATAGAAGTTCACGTTTCACCGTTATCATAAATAACTTCAAAATCAAAATGACCGAGAAAAACCAAGAACAGGTTTTTAATTCTGAATAATCTTTGCACAAGATATTATATTTAACATATAAAGTTCGATTTTTAGTGTTGATTTTCTTTTTTCCCTTTCAGTTCATCTTAATGTTAACGTCCCCGTACGATTCGGAAGTAACTGAATATATTGGTATACTAATTACATGTAACAAATCATTCTCATGTAAATTTTACATAATCAACTATTCCACGGATATTTCACATATCAATTCTGCTTGTGGATGCACACCAAAAACTTTATAAAAGGGGGTAAATGTTTTTCGTTTTGAGATAAGAGCTCCTGAAATAGCTAACATGGTATGCCAAAAATACATAGTCCAGAGATTGTATTTCTTCAAAAATTGATACCTGATTTAAAATTGAACGACACATTCATTGCTTTAAAAAATAATCCTATGTAGGCATTTTTTTTTAACTCTATCACGTGGAAGTTTAATATTAAGCGGTAAAATAAAGCATATCGGCATATCGGCGATGTGATGCCATGCACAATTTCTACGCTATACCATGTATCTAAATTAACTTTAATACAGTGCGTATCAGGCATCTGTTTGGTTTGTTTACTATTGCTAATTGAAAAGCGTGCTTTGTTTAATTGATAAGAAAAAATAGTCGAGTAATGATTAAATCGATAATTTTGCCGCCATATAAATGCAAATCAGCATATTAAATGTACTACACGGGTTGAATGAAAGTAATTGTCGGCATCCAAATGTCAATCTAAATCATCTGTATACATGTTCTAATTGCATGTTTACCAAAGTACACAGCTGAACATACCTTTTTTCTAAATTTATTTTTACGAACCAAATATTTAAAGTTGCTGATCAAGATTTATTTCATCCCGTTGACAAAATAACGAACTTATATATTTTAATAAGTTATAACATTTTTTTTTAAATATACAAAATTAGGGCTCATTTTCTGCATCTTTAAATACTTGCTGCTGACTATTAATTCTATGAATTCGAACACTAGTCTATATCTTAACCCCATTTTAACTGGTACAAATACATTGACTGACCACACATCAGCAATTTTATTTTATCAAATTTCGTTTCGAGTACATGATCTTTTCTTTAGTTTAATGGCAAAACACAAGACAAGTTTGTTGAATGAACGTAGTTGTAATAACACACTAAAATATTTATTGAACTATTATTTGGTCCACATGCAAGGCTGATAAACAACATTTTATTTAGATTTTTTTGGCAGTTGTTATAAGATGAAATAAAAACTTGCTTAAAGTAAATGCAAAACGACAGTTTATAATAATGTAATGCTATACGAATTTTCATAAGCTGGTGCTACATGAATTGTGTCTATCATGAAAATGGATTGATTTTTTGTAATGCTTGTATTTTAACATAGACGATAGCGAAGGGTATGTTGAAATAGGCAGATTACTCTTGTAAAGTTCATAAACATTGAATGCAATCGGTTTTCTAACAGATAAACATATATAAGGCTTCGGAAATCTAAAAAGGTGTAAGAGCCTGCAATCTTAAACTTTCATTCCGCCAAATACCAAGTACTCTACATATACAACGAAGAAGTAGAAGTTGCAATAAACAAGTTTCAAATTGTTTTACATTTGAAACTCGTAATCCACGTAATCATAAAGAAAATCACATGAAAATAAATTCTGTTCTACTTCTGTCTTACACTTATCACTATGAAGTTTCAATGATTTTAAATTCATATTTTATTTTCCATAACATTTGCATACGGAATAGAAGACACCTCTTATTTTTTTTTTTTTTTTGTAATTTTTGATAAAGTTAAATTATATGCAATTTTCTCCTTCGTATTTTCTATCTTTGTATAACAATATGAAATATGTGCTACATTTTTTAAGCTTTTTCATATACCTTTAAATACTCAGCTTTTTGTCGATATAAAAACGAACATGCCAACGTCCTTCGAGATCAACACACATTCACATATTATTATTTCTTTCGTCATCATTATCATGTCATTCCTCACCCAAAATGTTTCGCTAATTTATCTATTATATACAAAACTACGTTTTTATTCAAAAATATTGCGAGATCATTGCTGGTTTAATTATAACAAATTTGGTACAATTAAAACATGAATTGTCACAGGTTTGACTATTTTTTTGGTTACATTTTTGTCGTGAAGCGTTGCTATTTTCTGAAGATATAGACGTATTTAAAATGATATATTTTGTATCCTGTCCAGCATTTCTCAAACGGTAACAGAGGTTAAACTGAGAATTAGATACTCAGATTTATTATTTGAGTCAGTTGGATTATTTTTTTTAGTTTTGTTATAGCACAGGCTGACTTGCTTGAACATAAAGTCAATTCTTGTTTGTGAGTTTGTATCGTTTTTCTTTCCTTCATGTAGAAAGGGAGATAACTCTGTATAAACTATAATTCCACTAGAGGCGTGAAAATATGTATACTGTACCATAAAGCTGCCTTTCTAGAAAATGTGGACATTGAGGTAATGCGGTTCGGATTTTCATCACGTTTATTTTTATAATAAACATCGCAAATAGTAAGGGACATGTTGCAATTACTACTGTTGAGTTTTTTTTTTTCTGTAAAAAGACTTTATTCTATCGTCCATCGCCTTAATATTGCTACTGTAAGATCAAATTCTAGGTTCATGGTTATATACTGGTTTATGCAAAATAATTGAACATATTTTCAAAATAATTCTTTAAACTATAGGATTTCATATATCTAATCTTGTCGTTTTGAAGGCATACAAAGTAGTCAATAGTTTTCATTTTGAGCAATTTGGTTCTGCAAGACGTTTATATCTAATAAAGTGTTTAAGCGTTAAGATGATTTACAGTTATCGATAATTTATAAGCTTTTGTGAACATGTTGGTTTGTTTTTGGCGAAGAAAACTACATGAGTTATTTAAGATACCTTGCTTATCATTAAAGTCAAAATTGTTTTAGAGAGAATTTGGAACCGAGTTAACAACGACCATTCGATTCTTAGTGGAATAAATAGCTCACATGACGTAATGGGACAATCGGCCTAATACAAGTCGAAAGACATAATGCAATGTCCTACTCACATCATGTTTCAAAACACAACACAAAAGAAGAGCTCGTTATCCAGGTGTTTTAAACATTAAATTAAATATTCAAATGAGAAAAGTTCTGTGTTCACAACAAAGTCACAGGTTGACGCGTATTTCTTAATTAACAATCATCAGGAGGGTGGCTTATGACGAAAGTTTAAAATATATAATTCCTTAAACAAAAGACTAGGGCAACACTTGTTGAAACTCTGTTTTGGATTTTCAACAAAGAAGAATCCTTCTTAACACTCGTGTAGACAAACACAACGAATCTATTTATCCAACAAAGCTTTTCAATAGCAGTCCACATTTCGCGCCCTTCATCCCCGTAGTTCCATATGGTAAAACCTACCTTTTATATCTACTGTTAATAGATTCCCTATCCATTTTCTTATTTTAACAGATACATGTACATGTGAAAAATTTATTTAGCTCATCACGTGACCATGAATATACAGAATACAGATAACGAAGCCTCCAGAGAATTTCGAGTGAAGACTCTTAGGGTATTTGGCGGATTACAGATTGGAATTGGTATATTATGTGGCATTCTGAGTTTAGCTGGAGTAATAACTGACAGTGTAAATCTGAGTAAAAATTGTGATTACAATTATAACTCTGATTACAATGATGATGGTTTTTACTATCCATGTGATCGGTATGACTATGCATCACCACTCCTTGCTTTCGATATCATTTGTTTCCTTTTTTCCGGATGGGTGAGATGTTATGCTATCTAATCATTTTTCTTTATTATATCAAGATTAAAAAAAATTAAGACTAAATTTCATCAATAAGATAAAGAAACCAAATATAAAAAGTGTACATTATACAACCTATTGAAAGTCCCCCCCCCCCCCACACACACACACACGCATACACACACACACAATTGAAATTTAACAAACATTCGAGATATTGATCATTAAACAAAAATGAAAAATGATGTAAAGGCTTACTTCAAAACCGTTCGCGTTCAACCTTTTTACATAACTAATAATTACTGAAATACTGAATGTCTCATGATATATATGTCATGGATATTCGATTAGGTACAAATATTCCTCTTTACGTGTTAGAAATAAAAAAGCGGATTCATTTTATTTGTTTGAGTTTTTGATTGTGCCATTTACAAAAATGTCTTTTCTTTTTGAATTAATGTTCCTTAAATTGTTTATATTTGTGTAAACAAAAATTCTGTCACATTAAGCAAATTCAAGACCAAATGATTAGTAATTACTGGGGCTTATAAATACCAATTGTCTCAAAATGACGCAGCTTAGATTATTCATCCTTTTTTTTGGGCCTCATACTTTAAAATATATAAAACAATGTTTTAACGGCGGTATGTTGCAAGTACTGACTAAAAGAAATCGATATTGGTTTTCTACATGGGAATATCAACTTTGTTAACATGATCGCGAGAAATTACAAATCAACTTGTTTGTCTAGAACAAAGCTATTTTGATTACAAATATTACGTATTTTGTTACCGGCAAAATAAAACATTATACAAAGTATACTATTGATTTCATTTGCAATTTTATATTCCTAAGTTAAAATATAATTATCAAAAAGTTTTAACTTGACTAATGCTTAATGACGCAATTGATTAATGTTAAAATGCATTAATAATTATATTTACTTTGTAATGCAAATAAAAATACGCACTTATATTGTCATTTAATGATGAGCTAAACTTTGTCTTTAACAGTTTATACTGACCGGGGCTTTTCCATTTTGCATGACCCAAAGGCGTCAAAGTAGCTGGAAATGTTTGGTAAGCCCTTTGTCTATAACAATATACAATAGTACCGAAGTTCTTCAGTAGAAATGCCTTATGAAAATAATTGTGTTTCTACAAAGATGATCAAAGCACATTTATTTAAAATCCCAAGCATAAAACAATCACAGAAGAGCTGAAAGGACCGTAAAGCAAACGGACAAACTTGCCAGCCAATAATTCGAATATGTGTTGGCATATTCATTGATGCAAAAAACTAGAGGCAGAGCTTTCTTTATATGAAAATATTTTGAAAAATGTTTCAACAATGTAAAGAATGACTACAATAATGAGCACACTCATTCCATACAGTTTGCTTTAGAAGGTACAAAAATGGCAAAAAGAATACATATTTTGGGGTCTGTTCTTTTCTTTTGGTCACAAAAAAACACGATGGGTGTCACATGTACTGTAACATCTGCTTACCCTTCTTCTGAAGCACCTGATACCAACCCCCCCCCTTTCTGTAGGGGTTTGTGTTGCTCATTTTTTAGTTTTCTGTGTTGTGTTGCTCAATCCTTAGTTTTCTGTGTTGTGTTGTATGTACTGTTGTTTGTCTGTCTGTATTTTTTTTCTTTTTTAGCCATTGCGTTTGCAGTTTTTTTTTCGACTAATGAGTTTGAATACCCCTTTTGTATTATCTTCTGCTTCTCTTTAACTTCATTGATTATACTTTACAAGGTACAAAAATGGCAAGGGCAAAACAATAAAAAAAACATATGTCGTTATTTTTGCCACAGCAATATGATTGGTGTCACATACGGAGCAGCATCCGCTTACGCTTCTGGAACACTGGGTTTAACCCAAGCAATTTAGTTGGGATACTAACGATCGGTCTTTGAATTTCTATATTGTGTTTTGGTGAACTGTTGTTTGTTCGTTATTCTTTACTGGTGTTATCAGTACATTTTCCATTTATGAGTTTGTATGTCACTTTTTTTATCTTTTGCCTCTTTTTACTTGCATTGAGTATACTTTTCAAGGTACAAACTGGCAAAGGCAAAACAATCAGAAAGAATAAAACATTTGTCGTTTATTTTTTATCATAGAAATATGATATGTGTTGTATGATGCAGCATCTCCTTACCCTCCTGAAGCACCTGGTATCACCAAAGGGTTTTAGTTAATTACTTTCGCTCGGTCCTTAGTATTTTTAGTGTGTTTGTTTACTTTTGATTGTCTTTTGGTTTTTTATTGTTTTATGTCATGGCATTGGCATTTTGTTTTCGCCTTAAGTTTGAATTACCCTTTAGCATCCTCCGCCTTTGTTTCATAGTATAACTATCAAGTAAAAACATAAAATGAGAAGCAACCAGCGACAGCAGGTTATTGGTTTATCACTGCATATGCTGACAGTTAATGAACATGGTGTGCTTTAATTGATATCAAAACTTGAGTTGTTTCTAAACAAAATGACTCAATACTTGTTATACTCGATCCAATTTATATCCGAATACATTAAGACAAACTAGTCTATTTGTGTATATCGGATTTGACTTGCAATTGTTTCAACCTTTTTATTTGATATGCGCGTAACTTTTTGTCCAAAACCATTTTATTTAAATCTCAACTTATTCACAAACATTTGGACATATCTCAAAAACTCAAAATATTGACAGATTTCTAGCGCAATAAATGTAATGGTAATATAACTTTTTTATATAAAATTTACATTGATTGACAATGGACAACCCTCCAACAAAAACAAAACAACATAGAAATTTGTGTGTTTGTTTGTTTACTTGCTTCTGTTTTCTTTTACGTCATATTCAAAAGCACTGATCTATATATACACATGTATTTTATTACAGAAAATTGCGTTCATGGTTTGTTGTATTGTCGGGGCATCTACATTTGTACCAACAGTATTTAGTTTGGGAATTACTGGAGCATTTTTTGTAAGTATCATCCTATTCACCTGTGTTGGTTATGTGTGGTTGTGTATACCCACAGGCTCAGTATTTGCATGATTTCGTTTCGTATATGTATATTGGCTTATTCAAATTTTGTATGTATTCTAATTTGTCTTGGGAAAGTTTTTTTTTAAAGTTTATATAACTACAAACTTGATTATTTGATTAAAGGAGATATTGGGTAAATGCTAGTAAGACATTTACCGAACACACCAAATAGCAAAAACGATATCTTAAGCATGTTGAGGTCAAGAAATAGTCAATAATTTTAAACATTTCCCTTAACATATTGTTTAACTCTTATTAATAGCTGTCAAAGAATAACCATATTTGTTGATAAGATGTAAACATTATAATATCGCAGTTATATTCAAACTGAACTTCATGTTAAAGCCTTTGAGAAACAAGTCCAATTGATAATGCATAAACGTTATAACCACTGCAGGGCGCAATCAATTGCGAGATGAAAATGTACGATATGAAAAAGGCTTTAAAACAGGTAACCTAAATATATTTGTATCTCGTCAATAAAACGCAAAAGCTGGTCGAAATATAGAAACTGACAAGCTCATAATGTGGAGTTTTTAAAAGGAGATAAAGATAATACGTTAATCAGATAACAATACAGCGACACTAATAAGATCATACAGGATTGGAAATTAAATATTTTAGTAATAAAAACTCGCATAAAATAACGTGGATACAAAGTAGGTACACAATAACAATATTAAGGATGTTCGCTTGTCATGTTTTGGTTTTTTTGTCAGATTTTCGGAATCCTCTGGTTTTATCCATTTGAATGCCTTAATAATTTTTGGCCATTGACCCCCATCTTCTTTTTATACATCTTTTACATGTATAATTATGAACCATCTGTAAAAATCTTTATTATATATTAATGGTTTTTAGGAACTTAAACTTGTCAATGATAAAGCTACGAAAAGTCAAGAGAGAACATTTCCCGCCAAAATTTCAATGGCTAATATCTCGAAAACAAGAATATTGACCTATATATTTTTTTTTTCGATTTTTGGTTTCTTTATTAATCCCCTATCAATATATACTAGTGTTATAAAAAGCATATTATTTTGAAACTGAGTAGCGAACCTCCTTAAGCTAAGATTTTGCAAAAGTTCAAATAAATTATAATGAAGGGTTTATAACACATAAAAGGAGTTGTGGAAACAAAATTGATACAGAAAGATGAAGCAACGGAAATGTGTCTTATTTATGAAGAAAAACAAGAAAAACGACACACATTGGCATTATATGGTCAAGTTTTTTGGAAACATATATGTATGTTAAGGGTAGAAGCGGATTCGAATGTATGCTGTAATGGACGGATCTGTTGAACTGCATTTAATGTTGAAACAGAATCCACAAATAATTCATATGAATAAATGAAACATGAGCATACATCACGCAAAAGATTCTTTGAATTATTTGCAAAATATGTTTAGCATGTTTGTCGTTACAGGAGCAACAGACGGACAGAGCCCAACATCCCCTTATACCAACCGTTTCAAAAGGTGTTTAATAATCAGACATTTAGAGATCACATGAATTTTGTTGATATTAGATTGATCCTGTAAGTGTTTATGAAGTATTTTTTTCTATAATTGTCCAAATATTTATAAACAACTAATTACGTATTTCTATAGCAAGCAAAACACGTGTAATAAACTGACAATTAGAGATCACATTGATAATGTTTGTATCAAATTGCTCATTTGAGTATTAGTATTTTATATAATAGTCCAAACATTGATAAAATAACTAATTCTGTATTTATATAGCGCGCAGAATATCAAAGTGGTGTGGCAGTTTTGTCGTCGATCATTGCACTGCTGGGTTTTGTTGAACTGGTTATAGCCATAGTTGCATCGTCCTTCTGCTGTTGCTGCTCATCTTTTGGTTCATCAGAGGTAAGTAATTTATTCCAATAACACCTCATTTTTAGACCATCACGGGTGCGGGATTTTCTCGCTGTGTTACAGATTCATTGTTGGTCTTTGGCCGTTTCTTTTTACTCTTTGGTCGGGTTGTTGTTTCTTCGACACACTGCCCATTTCTATTCTCAATGTTATCCTTGTTTTGAATGGATTGATAACCTGTTTTTATCACATGTTACCTAAAGGATTATTACGATAATTGTTTTATGGACATTAAGTAGAACAATTAAAACATGTTTTATTTTCATTCCTAAGTTAAACTCAGTTTTGACGGGATCAATACTGTTTCAGCTGAATATCTAAAAGAAAATGCTAAACACAATTTGTTGCACTTTAAGATGTAAGCAAAGTGTTTTATACATGTTATATGTGTTAACATAATGCAAATTGTTTATACTATAGTTAACTGCTGTCTGCTGTTATTGTTCTGTTTACAGAGGACATTTGTGTACATCACTGCCGGACCGCAAACAAATGTAATGGGAATGCCAAATACTCAAATTATTCAGACTGTACCCGGACAAAACGTATCTACAGCGCACACAGGTGTTTACCCAGCAGGAACCTTGACGCAACAGTATCCTGTTTCTACACCTCAGTTTGCAGCTGTTGCTCCAGGTCAACAGGCACACTTTCAATCACCACCACCGTATAAGATCTAAACGTATTGGATATTTATTCAGCGTTTGCTTTGTTAAACTCTCATCAATGTTTATGTTTTCCTTCTAGTATCCGAATTAAAACATATGCACACATGTATATTACTTATTAAATGCAATTTGAAAAATAAAAACAAACGTTAATATTTCGGAAGATAAAATTTTCTCAAGAAACAACTGTTTTATAAACCATTGAGCACTGTATATTCCAATATATGCTTAATACAATATGCAAATAAACTCATCATAGATACCAGGATTACATTTTGTATGTACGCCAGACGCGCGTTTCGTCTACAAAAGACGCATCTATATGTTGTAGTTTATACGGTGACCTATAGTTCTTAGTTTCTGTGTCATTTGGTCTCTTGTGGAGAGTCGTCTCATTGGCAATCATACAAAATCTTCTTTTGTATTAAGTGAGAAAGAAAGCATACGAATGAACCCCCTATTATGTAAAGAAGTTACACCATAGGAATGTGTTCCTCAGAGTTTGTTTTTTTGTTGTTTTTAGCATAGCTTTTTTTATTTTTTTATTTATTTCAGACATATTTAATATGACCTGATAAAAGACAAATCCCGGCAACAATAACAAATGAATATTGTTTCAAAACCCTTACCGATAAAATGGTTCTCCCATCGCCAAAGTTTAACTAGCACCAACTTTTGATGTTTTTCGTGGCTGAAAATTTGTATACACTTTCGAAGATATTTTTATTAAAACAATAAGATGGTATCATTCTTTACTGATTTGAATGTTTGAAACACTAGGTTTATAACGGCATGTTACAAATTGATAGAATGTTTTTTTTGAAAACATGAATGGAAAAAAGTAAAATCACAAAAATACTGAACTCCGAGGAAAAAACAAAACAGAAAGTCCTTAATCAAATGACATAATCAAACGAATGGATAACAACTGTCCTATTCCTGACTTGGTACAGACATTTTCATATGTAGGAAAGGGTCGATTAAACCTGGTTTTAAAGTTAGCTAAACCTCTCACTTGTATGACAGTCTCACTAAATTCCATTACATTGACAACGATGTGTGAAAAAAAAAAAACAGACATAATTGGTAAACCAAAAAATGAAAGACATGAATACAAAAATTATCAAAGAACTATAATACAATGACTGGATGCATAAGTACAGAAATACACAAAAAGACATACAAACAAATCACACCAACAAAAATGAAAGACAATAATACAAAAATAATCATAGAACAATACCGTATAGCGGGTTATTTTCGACGGGTGTAAATTTTCGATTATTTTCGCGGATAGAATAAAATCGCCAAAATAAACTCCGCAAAGAGGTAGGGCCATTTTCCCAAGAGTTTTTTTCATTAGATTAGCTAGATAAATCATGTTTTTAAATAGCCCGATAGATACTAATTTTAGAATATAGCAAAGTACTCTCGACCAATGAAATTGTAGGATTGGATGCCTCTTAATTGTGAAGAATGAATGTAAATCATGTTCTTAGTAAGGGATTATCCTATTATTTGGGTCTATTTACAGTTCAAAACAAAGAGTTTCTATAAATGAGTTACAACTGCCCCGAAGCACATTTATCAGATTGAAAGGATTTATCACACAGTGATTGAAACTGACTAAAAGTTGAGTTGTGAAACAAACAAAAAATCTCAAAATAAGTTGAAGTTTACTGGTGCAGTAAAATTGGTACCGTGAATGTCATTATGAAAATATTAATAACTTCAAATTACTATAAAATTAAACAATACCAAAGCAATGCAAAAAAAAAAAAAAAAAAAAAAATCTTTCAGATAAAAAATAACCTAAATCTTTAGCTTTCCAAAACTTTGATTACTTGATCAGCGGTTGGGGAGAATAGTTATTTCCAATACATGTATTCCGATAAAAAAATAACAGGAATTTAATTTTGAACATATTAAAAGCTTTTAAGGGCGTTATTTTTGAACATTTCCCTGACATAATGAAACAGTATTTGTGGTAAAAAGCCGGACCAAATTATTGGTTGTGAAATAAAATTTAGTTGTAACTCAAATGTATTAATTGATTTAAACTGTAAATAAAAAAAAAGGATAATTCCTCACTAAAATATTACATGATTTACATTCATACTCACAATCAGGAAACATACAATTCCTACCTTTTCTTTCTACTGTTGTGTCACCTAATATCTAAAACGCATTTAAAAAAAAAATATTTCCCAAATGTTAAGAAAGTCCTCACATCACTAAAACTAATCCATAAATGACATGCCGAAAAAGGAAGTCATGCATCAATTATAAACCTTGCACTGACAATGAAACTAATTCTTGAATAGATCATTTTAGCCTTGAGCACTTTACAATATTCTAAGTTTGTAAGAGAATGATAATCCCTTACTTCATGATAAGTACTCGCTAACGCTCGTACTTATTCATGAAGAAAGGGATTATCATTCTCTTACATATACATAGTATATGAAAACACATCACATCATCTCTTTTCATACCTTGAACAGGTAATCCTACAACAATCAAGGCCAAGACTATTGTTTTATTGATTATTGATTTTGTTTAGTAAATGCCCCTGAGGAGCATAAGAATATGAATTATCAACTAATAGATATTCAAAATTAGTTTTGTATTAAAAAAAACATGGTGTTTCAGTAAGCGTGTTAATATTGGTAGGTGATTTGTAGCGTACATGTGTTTTACAACTTTGTTTAACTTAAAACTAACAAAATATTAAACAAGAATGTGTCCATGGAACACGGATGCTACCATTTTCTATGTTCAGTGAACTATGAAATTGGGATAAGAACTGTAATTTAGCATTAAAACGAGAAAGATCATATCATAGGGATCATGTGAACGGACGCACACACCGAAAAACTGAATGCCCCTAAGTGGTGCCTAAAAAAGGGGGTTAAATATAAATACAAGAAACATTAAATAATCTAATTATCTGATATAAATCAGCTAATCTAATTCAAGATCGGTCTCTGTTTTAATGCCAAGAAGCCAAAAAATATCGGACGCATTTAACTGGGATGTTGTTTTCCTCAATCTGGATGTATCCATATCTATACACTGTTCCAGCTTTTAAGGTTTACCGTCTATATGAACCGGACAACAGCTTACATCAGTTGGTACTAGAACAGCTTGCGTAACAAACACATGTAATATGGTCTTTTCTGCATGGCATTGTACCAAATGGATCGACCCTATGTTGTGATACAGATTCAACACTTTTTTGATGTTTTACCTACAGTCACGATTGGTAGTGTAATTGATTTTTTCTGTGGTGTTGTTTCATTTTCTGATGACTTAGGTTCCGGTGTAGGGACGGAGGTACAATGTAACAATGCCAGTACTAGTATCTACATAGTTGGTGGATAGGCGATAAAATTACTGTCTGCATTTATTACATACCATTTTCTAAACCGTTCTTGTTCAAGATTTAGAAAAAATATTTTTGTTGTTTTTAAATTTTTCTGCTATGGCCTTTTTTTGTTATGTGTATAACACACAAGACATTTGGGCTTCATTGCTTTATAATCAATTCTTGTGTTATTGGTTATGTACAAGCACCTACTTCAGTGTGACTCTTTGAATTAAACAAACATTCGAAAAAATGTGATGGAAACATAACATTTTAATATCTCAACATAAAAATTAGCGTGAGATTTGAACCCGCATCTTAAAAACAATTCATTATTTACAGTTTCAAGCGCTTCCGATGGAGCTATGGCGACTTTTTAAAAACAAAGTCGATATTAAGCAGCTATATAGGTAAAAATTAGTGATGTTCCACTTTTTATTTAAAAAAGTTGTTTTTTTAGGTATTTAGGACACACTAAACCAATTTCATTTTTGAGGGGAAAAATTGTATAAATTACAACAACAACAAAAACATAACTTTGTTTTGGTTTGAAGTGTCCTTCTAGGGGGATTCCCTGTTTTTTTTTCCAACCTAAAAACACGGTAAATTCCGCATATTTGACTTTCATCCTTTTTTGGAGGTTAAATTAACTATTTTTCAGACATAACATAATACATAAAAATCGAGATATTGACCAAAAAACATTTTTATTTCATGTTTTTATCGTAAATTTTATTCTTTCAGCACTTTTTGAAATTGGCCCTTCTGTAAAAAAAATTCAGGGGAAATTGGTCCTACCTCTTTAAAAGTGCACATGCAAAGATATTGATAAGAGTTTTGAATCCGCCAAAATAATAACTGCCTATATACTTCGTATACCGTATTCAATGAAAATCCCGAAATTTTACACCCGCGTAAATAACTCGCTATACAGTAATACAATGACAGGATGTATAAGCGGGATGGAAAGAAGACGTTCCTTCAGCTAAGATGTCATACAGTTTTCTCTCTTCATTCTTAAGACAGGTGTGTCAACACATTTTGCATTGGAGTAAGTACCGTTCCGTTTATTGTGTACTACCATCTATATCTATTTTAAGCAGGTCAATGACATGAACACTGATAATTAAATTTACAAAACAAATGCAATTATGAATGCTCTTCAAATTCTAAGAGCTAAACAGATATTTTCGGGTTAAGATACTGTTTTCTTATTTAATCATATTGTATAGAATTAGTTCATGTATTTGTCCTTAGTATACTCTTTCAAAAAAGTCTGTATCTGTAATGTGAAAAAATATATCTCAATGTTTCTAGATAATAAGTTTTAAATTCAGAATTTCATAAAACTGGAGTGGAAAACAAACGTGTAATAAATGTTTGTTAATGCGTCTATAGTTGATTAAAATAATATTCTTGTTAAAAGTGAGGTCCTTTACTTTTATCTATTTAATGTCATTTAGTACAATCACGTATTTGTTGATTCATTCATTTTGTTATCATTTTTCAACAGGTGTAATGTTTAACGTCTATTCTAATAGTTTATCTTTTTTATAAAAATGGGTTGAAACGTTTGGGAAATCCTAATGTTTTACTAAATTGCACAGTTTTGAGGAAATCTGCAAAATGTCTTCTATGTTTTTCCTATAAACATATTATATAAATAGCAGATCTGGTATGAATGCCAATAAGACAACTCTCCATCCTCTTAACAATTTATAAAGTAAATAATTATAGATCAAAGTACGGTAGGTTTTGTTTCTCTTATTCACACATTGATGTCAATATATTGGAAAGCGATTGTAATACACGTTATAGGTTTAGCCAGCTATAAACCAAGGTTAAATCAACCATTTTCTACATAAGGGAATGCATGTACCTTCAGCAATACGACTTAGATAATTTAGTCTTTTGATTTAACCATCGGAAGATGATCTTTCCATTTTAAATTTTCCTTGGAGTTCGTAATTTCAATTTATTTGTTATGGTAGACAAGGTAAATACGATCTAAATGTTCATTCCTATTAAACAAATCGATGAAAAGTTGTTTATTTCTGTCAATATTGCAACTGTCCTATTTGAGCAGTCAAATTGTATTGCCCTTATATCAAAGTTGCATATGCAGTCAATGATCATATAACCAACATTAACCTTGACATTAACAATGTATTGCCTCAGAGGTTTATTTATGGAGTCAATACAGAATGCAGATTCGCGGAATTTCTACGTCATTTGTTTCAAATTCAAAAATAATAGTTTTTATTCAAATCAATTATATTCCAAAGTTTTCAAAAATTAAGAAAATTTAAAATGACAAAATACAATTTGTCGAACAGTCAAAAGTCTGTTCATATACCATTATTGTCTTCTTGGAAAGCGTATGTGCAAAAAAAAAATAACTCATACAGGAACTTCTTAGGAAAAAAGATAAAAAGTTAGCAATATCCTTTACTTTACGGTTGAAAACATTTTATTACGATAAAAGAAATGATTTCAACTTTCCAATTGTGAACTTTTCATTTCTATGGAGCAACATTTCAGCAGCGCATGCATACGGAGTATATATATATCCCAATTGATACAGTATTCCTGGGCTTGTATTTCCTATCATGATTTCATTCATAGAGATGTGCTGCTCACAAGGAAGCTATTACACAAAGAGTTACCAATGGTAAAGTTGAAATCATTCATTCGTAAATTTAACGGATGCCATCACGAGTTTGTTGATCGTTATGGAGTATCCGTTTCACAGATGATATCGGCTATGGTCCTTTTTTTACTATTGTGACCTATCGATTTAGACTATTTACCAGGTTTGTAATAATATGAGCGACACGACGGGTGCCACATATAGAGCAGGATCTGCCTACCATTCCGGAGCACCTGATATCATCCCCAGTTTAAGGTTGGGGTTCGTGTTGCTAGGTCATAAGTTTTCTATGTTGTGTTTTGTGTACTATTATCTGTCTGTTTGTTTTTTTCTTTATTAGCCATGGTGTTGTCAAAGTACAGATAATTTGTTTCGATTAATAAAATAAGCATCGACAGAAATACAAATGCTGAACTGTACTCATGTAATGTGAAGTTACACCAACAAACACTGTAAAATATTAGAGTAAAAAGATTTGATAGAAATGCCAATGAAATACATTGCCATTAGAAATAATATAATGTAGATTTTAGCAACTGTAGGTCACCTTTTCGGCCTTCAGCATTGAGCAAAATCCATACACCATACAAAGATAAAAAGGCATGATATGATAAAATTCATACGAGGCAATTATCAAATTGATTTATGTACACATAATTTACGACAAACACATATGATATACAGCAACACAGGAAAACCACCAAATTACATACTCCTTATTTGAGAAAGGCAGATACAGAATGTATTAGACATGTCTACGAGCACCCGTTTGTGACCTTCACATTATACCATTGTTTAACGGAGTTTTCCACAAAAGCAAAATGTGTAACCACAAAACTGAAACTTGCATTTTGGATGACAATGTCAAGTAGTTTCTTCTAGCAATTTATTAAAATTTAAAAAGCCTTTTGCAAATTTGTGAAGTTTGCTCCTGTTTTTTGGGACTGATAAAAATCAATTAACTCATGCTTGAAAATACGAAAACGTAAAATCATCAAATCAAAGAGGACAAAATAGTACTAGTATTTGAAAAAATTACATATAAAATGTAGTTGCGTTTCTTTTGAAACAGAGTACTAGTATATGACCCATAAACATAATATTATATGTAGTGTTTCGTAAATAAATTAATGATGTGTGTTGCATTGGTTTGTCGCTTTCTTTGTGTACATTGATTTTTGTCTTCGGCTGATTCTATTTCCATTCATTCATAGCAATATTAAATGTCTATTCAACTGAGTGAAAATGTGGAATGCAAACTTTAAAGAAACGTTAAATAGAAGAAACTAGACCAACAGTTTCCAAAAGCGAACTGGCAGTGTGTCCACAGTAGTGCTAGAACAGCACTCCCTTAGAATTGTTCTTTTATATAACTGTCAGAACCGGCTATTCGGTAACTTTTTCAGAATGTGTTATAGGGTAGTACTGTCAAAAACTGTTTAAAGATAAAACTGTCAAAACAATTTTAGGCTTGAACTGTCAAAATCTGTTCTATGATAGACAGTAAGCGGACGTATACATTAAAGCAGCTCTCTAATCATTTTTAGAACGGTTTCAGTTAGCCTGGATTTTCTGAGTAAGTCAGTGTTTATGTTAAAAAAGTAAATAATAACAATAAATACAGTTTCCGATTAAAAAATTAAATATCAAACTTTGTATTTTTATGAGAAACATGACTAAGTTTTCAAATCACATTCCCATGGCCAGGTTTAATAAATTTCCGATATCAAATATTTCAATCAGGACAAACGACACACTACTAAAGAAAATGATTCAATTAAGATAATGTGGTTATGCTTCGCTTTCAAAAGCTTACGACAATCCGTTCTAGATAATCAGTTTTGTTCTCACTACTATTACTTTAACTCTTACATTTATGCCTTGGCATTTGTAAATAGATATAGAAAGATGTGGTATGAGTGTCAATGAGACAACTCTCCATCCAAGTCACAATTTATAAAAGTAAACCATTATAGGTCAAGGTACGGTCTTCAACACGGAGCCTTGGCTCACATCAAACAGCAAGCTATAAAGCCTCCCCCTCCACCCCCCACCCCCCCCCCCCCCCCCAAAAAAAAAATATGCTAGTGTAAAACCATTCAAACGGCAAAACCAACGGTCTAATCTATATAAAAAACGAGAAACGAGAAACACTTATGAACCATATCAACAAACGACAACTACTAAACATCAGATTCTTGACTTAGGACAGGTGCAAACAATTGCAGCGGGATTAAACGTTTTAATGGTACCAAAATTTCTTCCTAATCTGAAACAATAGTGTAACATCACAAGATAAAACGACACACTATAAAATGTCAATTGGAATGGCTTAACTCAATCGAAATAAATAAAGCTGTGATACTTTATAACATTGCCTGGTTCAAAATGCAGGAAATAACTGTTCATCAGAGTAATTAAAAAGCAAGACAAACAACAGGTGAATTTAAAATACCGTCAAAAAGAAATTCTTAATCCCCCTTTCCAGAATATTTAATTGACGTCTTATAATGAAACGCAATCCATTTACATTTCTCCCAATATTTTAATTGAACTCAGATATTGAAAATTATCACATACACCCCTTTATATGACAGTATTGCACTATAAAACCCCGGTTAAATAACAATGTAAAGATACATTTATTTCGAAATGCAATCACACATCCTCAGTTAGTAACCCAATTAGAAAGACAATCTGTCCTCTTCAAGTAAGACTTTTTATCCACCCGTATTGAGTGTTATTCCAATTGGAATAAATACGCTTGATGTGTCCTGCCATGTTAATCTGTTTTAATTGAAGACTTATCAACGTATGATCAATAAATATGTAATTAAAGATTGCAATCATAAATGCGCTTCAAATTGATTGAAAATAACTTAAATATCGAGTGCAAAATAAAATATCATATTTTAAGACCTGTTCGTCAGTATTTCAAACAACATTGCACAAGCACTACATGAATATGTCATTAAATTTTATTTTCTTTAGATATACTAGGCTTATGAGTTGGTTCACCAGACGATCGTTTCGTCAGAAACTCTCAAATGGCCTTTGTTAGTCTTGTATGTTCTAATTTTAGTTCAATTATATGTTTTGGAGTTTAGTGTGACGTCCATTTTCACTGAACTAGTACTCAATTTTATTTAAGGGCCAGCTGAGGACAACCTCCGGGTGCTGGGTGTTCTCGCTGCGTTGCATACCCATTATTGATCTTCGACTGTTATCGGCTTCGGTCGGATTGTTGTCTTTTTGACATATTCCCCACTATAATTTTATTTGTAGCTATAATAATAAGCCACTAACACATGTATCTAAAACAATTTTTGTATTCATTGTTTTATTTTTCAGAAGTAGTCATGAACTGCATTGTAAAAAAAAATGTCTGAATTTCTCCAGGTATTAAGTTTATTATTCTGAATTCCCTTGAACAAGAACACTATAACACAATAGTTTCAGATGTTTAATATCGGGTCTCCTATTGTTGTTTACAAGTGTGACCTTCAACTGTATTATCTTTTCTGTCGGTTGGTACATTTACGTATATGTTAATACAATCATTTTGTTATCAGTTTTTAAAGAAGAATTTACCAATAACTCTATATATAAATGGTTTGAAAAGAACAGAACATTATATGTTTTACAAAATAGTGTACAGTCTTATCTTGGGGCACTTTGCAAACGTTGGACTTGATTTAGTGAAAATGGTATTTAAGGTAAATGTTCAAAATGTGTTTTTCATATTTTATGATCCCTTCTAATTCTCATTTTCTTTCTTATTTATTTCTGTGTAGCGAAATCCTGGAACGCTGGCGTATAGAAAAGATTATCTTCCTGTTGAAAAGATATTCCTGTGCACGTATTTCCTAAAAAGTAAAATCACAAAAAATACTGAACTCCAAGGAAAAGTCATAATCAAATGGCAAAATCAAAAGCTCCAACACATCAAACGAATTCGAATGGATAACAATTGTCATATTTCTTACTTGGTACAGGCATTTTTTTATGTAGAAAATATTGGTATAAACCTGATTTTATAGCTAACATGATTTACTAGACAGACGATTCTGCTTAGTTGGACGTTTTCATATCACTTTCGGTTTTTTTGTTGGGTTTGTCCGGCCCAGTCTTTAACGTTATGTGTAGTTAATTGTTGTTGTCCTTTGTTGACGTTTGATTGCCAAGGTATTTCTCTTTTTTTTTTTAATCGACGTATTATTTTTCATTGTCCAATTTGTTTAGATGCATCTTTTACAAATACATCAAATATTGGATATGAAATAGCTGAGATGGAAAACTTACTTCAGATTACTACACCTAAGATTCAACCATTTAAGCTGGCCAAGATCATATATTTTTGAACAGTTTTTTGATTCGTGGTTTGGTCGGTGAAACATTGATTACATTGATGTCACCATCAAAACTGCTTGAAAAATTATTACAAAATTATTTACATTAGCAAAATAACCAACACGTCCTTTCAAATGAAAACATATAATTAGTGTGCATGTTCTCAGCAAGGAAGATGGTTGTGTAATTAACATCGCAAACCAATCCGCATAGTTTATTTCACGTAAAGGGTAATTTCAAAACGTCTCCCAATTTGTACCAAAATCATACTTACACTCATAGTCAAATGTGCGTATTTCTTACAATATTATGACTGCGATTTTGTAGAGTCGGCAAATCGTGATTATGTATAAAAAAAAACTATATAAAAAGACATTATTAACCGAAATCATGATAGTGTTAAGTTTGTTAATCTAGGTATTGTCTACCTGGATATACATTATCTTATATCAATGTCTTGTGGTTATAAAATGACCATTAACCCACTTATTAATTGTATGGCATCAATATTTCCGACCTGAAACTACGTACTATTAAATGTTTATAATTTAATATTCGATGTTTCGGATTCTTTCGGCAATATTCCCGAGTAAACCCTTACCACAGGCCGACCTATATGTTTCATCCGTATCTAACATAGTAGATAGATCTGTGTCTGTGGGTTTCTGGTAATTTTATAACAACAATTTTAAATACAAATTCAAAAACCCTATGATACAATTGTGCTCATAATTTTTTTTTAGATATATAAAATATTATGTTGTAGCAGAAAGTTCAAATCCTTTTTAAAACTTCACAATACATTTCAACCTTTCATCTTTTTTTTGTGGTAGCAGCACCTTAGGTATGACCTCATTAAAAGTTTTTTTTTAAGTGACACCTCCTCCAAGGGATGATTTTTTACTAAAATAAATAACTGCAAATGTAATGCATTTTAACTCTTTACAACGAAAAGAAGTTCAAAATTATTTTAAAATCATTTATATTATTTATATTATTCAAAAGATGTTCATATATTTTTCCTTGTCCGGTATCTCAATTCACGCATTAGCAATTTTAACAAGACTGAGTCTTGACGATGTATTCATACTTTTCCTTGTGATATTTCTGTTGTTTTTTACTTGTTTTAATTGATAGATGTAAACAATTTTCAGCAACACCATCATAAATCGACTGATAATGAATGTACAGAATAAAGACAACGGAGTCAATAGAGACTATCCTATGAAGACACTGAGGGCGTTTGGTGGATTGCACATAGGCATTGGTGTACTATGTGCAATACTGGGTATTGCTGTATTCATCATTGACAATTTTAATATGTGTAAAAATTGCTACATTGATAACAATGGAACTTATTATGATGACAATGAATGTGAACATAATAAGTCGACGGCTCAATCATTCTTTCTTTTTGTTATCCTGTGTTTCCTGTTTTCTGGATGAGTGAGCACAACTTACATACATTTATTCAAGTTATTGATTTTGTTATCGCAATAATAAATGTATCCTAGCTTTTTTTTTTATGAAATAGAATTAAAATGAAAAAATATCTCATACGATATCCAATAGTCAGCACCTCTGTGTTGACTTGAACATGTTGAACACGTTGACAAATCATAATTATAAATTAATATTGAATTTATCGAAAAAAAAATAACGATTGTCTACCACAGGAAAAGGTTACCTTGGCTGTATGTGGCAAAACCTTTCGAAATTTTGGGTCATCAATTTTCTTTAAATCTGATTTTAATTTGGCTTCTTTCCCTTTTTTGATTCGAGCGTCACTGATCAGTCTTTTGTAAACGAAAAGTGTGTCTGGCATACAAAATTGTAATTCAGGTATCTATCATGCTTTTCATTAGCAATACGGCCTTATAATACGACAAGGTTTTGTTAACTGCTGCTGATGCTGATGGATTAGTTTTTCATCTCCAATTGCACATATTTACTGACGAGAACATGTAAGTGTGATTAGAAAATGCACCCTGTTAATTTTTCTTATTAAAATCGATACATCTAAATAAATTTTAGAAATTACATATGAATTTTCTGGCCAAATAAAAAGAAAATAAAAGGAGTTCGGTGACCGTTTGGTATAAGTAGTCCAACAACTGTATCACCGGCAAGTCAGCATTGACGCTGTCAGTTTGAACATGTGGCAGGTGTATTCGACTCCAATCTTAATTGACTAGGACTGTTTATTTTTCCACCATAGGTTAGTGGTTTTCTGTGGGCATTCCAGCTTCTTCTGCCAATAAACACTGACTGTACTGATCTAGTCAATGGTGCCGAAAGTAGCGTTATATGCCGGTAAATCAATGGCCAAAAAAGATAAGCAACCAATAGAGAATATCCAGTGGGATCATTGAGATTATTTGACGGAGTGAATACAGTGATTAGTGTATCATATATCATACTAAGTACAAAATGTATTGTCGGAATCACCATTACCGACATGCAAAGCCGACCTTGTATTGTTGCTTGATCACTGGGAAAAACTTCATGGATACTTAGCCAAATGCTTAGTAGAGAACAAGAGCGAATACCAATTTTCAGCTGAAGAAGCCATACCCACGTCATCCTGTGATTAAAACAAGCACATTGCTTCGGGATTATCGCTGAATTATAACATACAGCATTTTGATGATTCGGAGACAAAATATCCAGTCCAGTCTTAATGTCATTCTTCGAACAGCTTGTGAGCTATAAAGTTAATAAAACTCAATATGGTGTTTCAGTCTAGTACAACGCAGGACTTATTAAATGAAATATTCATATGAGCGTTTAAACATGTGTATACTATTTGCCAATGAACATCAAACGATAAACACACGATTAAATAACCAATCAATCGAACAAAAATCTATCTTCATGTACAAGTTGATATTTAAAACATCAGGTTATCATTTTTTCTTTCTCTCGTTAACAGTTCATAATTACTGGAAGTTTTCCATTTTGTATGACCCAAAGACGTCAAAGTAGTTGGAGGTGTTTGGTAAGAAATAGTATATATTATTACATACAATTTTATTAAATTTTAGAAAAAGATGTGGAATTATTGCCAATGAGATAACTCTCCACTCAAGACTAAATGAGGTAGAAGTCAAACTGTTGATTTCAGATTTCGTAGTTTGCTTGACCATCTACTGACTTCATTCAAAGCTTCTATTTTTCCTCTACCCTTGCATTTGTCTATAATCAAACGAAATTATTTTATTCGCTGCTGTTTGTTTACTTTCTCATTTATTCATCCCCTCTCTTAAAAAACAACAAAGTAAAAACAGAATCTCAATTTACTAACACAAAAAAAGCGATAGGCATTTAAAAATATATAACATATTGACAAACTATTTGATTCTATTTCAAAAAAAAGTCATTGTGATTGAAAATGTAAGATTAACTTTAAAGAATCACTTAAAAACAAAAGATTCTCAGTAGCAAGTGTTTAATATAAAAAAGAAGATGTGGTATGGTTGCCAAGGAGACAACTCTCCACAAGAGACCAAATGACACAGAAATTAACAACTATAGGTCAGCGTACGGCCTTCAACAATGAGCAAAGCCCATACCGCATAGTAAGCTATAAAAGGCTAATGACTAGTTCTCTACATGAATTTGGCTTTTCTTTTCTTCGTTTTTACATTCTAAATCAGTTTTCTATTCAACAAGAGCGACATACATAAACTTAACTATCTTATTTCAGACAATAACTTTTATGGTTTGTAATATTGTCGCTGCATCTTTTTTTGTACCATGTGTATTTAGTTTCGGAGTGTTCGGAGCGATTATGGTAAGTTGTTTATGTAACGTGCTCCTTTTGGTTTTGGACCAGTATAAAATTGTGTTTGCTAGATTGTAAATGTGTATTTCCTTGGTCCCGCAATTACAATGTATATAATAAGATTCAGAGTTCCTTGCAACTACTATTCCACATTTCAATGGCTGAATCAAGTAAGATTATATACATGGCTGTTGATGAGCCTGTTGGTATATTTTGTTTGTTGAGCTACACATATATATTTGATTGTTATATGATGTTCAAAAACAAAACAAGACCACTTCAGAAGATGTGAACATTTCTGTGTTCTGGATTCTCTTTTGATTTAGCCTGGATGTTCGTTGTGTACGAGCTTTATTGAATTTTTATACATGTATTTCAGTTGTACATTTTTGTTTTCCCTTGTATCCTTGAAAACTGTCTTTTATAAATATATTCTGCGCGTGCCTTAATCTGTTAAACATGACTATCTATGTTTACTTTTAATTCAAAAATGTATAGATCAACGCTATAGGATTTATGAGATAGCGGTGTGACAGTTAAATTGCAAGCAGTTGAACAGCTACGACTTTATGTAGACATAATGATAATACATTCATAGCAAGTTTTACTGTGACAATGGCTATTAAATACTCATAGAGGTAACACCATTAATCAGAAAATGGTTTCGTATTTAATTCGTTTAAAATTGGGTTTTCTATCTTTTTGGACAGCGCTCATGTGTGACAGCTTTGACCGATTTATTTGGATATTCAGTATGTTAAGAAAACGTGTTGCTGCATAAGTGGTTATGTTTTTTTATTGCTTTATAATATATGCATGTATCATGTTTTTACTCTCAAAATCTTAAAACACAAAACTTTATATTGAAACATGTATAAAAATCGAATCTAAACTTCATACTTGTTTCTTCCGAATTGCGGAGCTGCGCTTGACTGCCTCGCGAATGACTAAAAAATTATATTATTAAAGTTCTGTTCACACACAGTAAAACAGGTGTATATTTAATATGTCAAGGTATCAATCACGTTGATTCAAAAACATGTTGACACGCTAATGTGTTTAAACTTGGATACCATATTTAAACTGATATAAATGTCAATCAAAATGGATAAGTATAAATGAAGGGATTTGGAATGATTGCCAATGAGACAATTATCATCCAGATACCAAGTAATTCAGGGATAAAAACCTATATCGAAAATCTCAAAACAGAATAACATTTATATAAGCATATACAACCCGGATACAAGCACAGGACATATTCAATAGTATTGCGAAGAAAAATGACAATCTCCTTTTGTATCTAAAAAGAATGAGATGTAGACTATACGCCAATTATATACTGAAAGAGAGGCGAACGATACCAGAGGAACAGTCGAACTCATAGATCGATAATAAACTGACAGCGCTATGCCTAAAAAAATTAAAAGACAAATAATAGTACACAAGACATAACATAGAAAGATAAAGACTAAGCAACACGAACCCCACCAACAACTGGGGTTGATACCATGTGCTCCGGAAAGGTAAGCAGATTCTACTCCACAGGAAAAAGAATGACACAATTAAATAAACAAACTCCGAAACAGTGGCAACGCCATCCTTGTTATGCTTTATTGAGCATTTAGCAACTTAACGTCGCTGCAGTTTCATAGTTTAATAGATAAAAACACCACGAGTTATAATTCTTTACGTTGATAAGAAATGGACCTTTCAACTGTTGATGACGTAAATTATAGTATCAATAGTTATAAAATACATTTATTTTTATCCTATAGCGAGCTGAACCTGAAGGCCATAGAACTGATACTGTTGTTTTGTCGTCCTTCATAGCAGTGTTCGGTCTTATTGAATGCGTAATAGCCATTGCTGCAGCATCCTACTGTTGCTGTTGTACATTATGGGATGACACTGATGTAAGTCTGTTTTTATTTATCATATTTCTTTTTAAATCTGAACATTTGTTAGTTTGAAAACATCAAGAACCGGTACTTTAATCCGGCCTCGTTAACATTAGTTAATAACATATTTAAACAGTTGGTTGTATTTGTAAGTAATAGACATACAATTTTCCATACTTGAAAAAAATACATACCATTTCATGAACCTTACCATTTAAGATTATCAAATAAATGATTACTTTATATAACAAATGCATAGGTTATAGAAAAAAATGATTTGTGTTGTTTTAATAGTAAAATGTATCAAATGATATATGTTTTAAGTATGTTGTCGTTTTTTTTTGGTAATTCAATAATGGAAAAAAACAACAACAAAAAACAAGAAAATATAGTTGATAGAAAAAAATAATTAGACGAATTTTAAAGAAATTAAAAGTAGTTTAATATGTTTGGTTATTTAAAATATTACACTGATGTAAGTCTTACCAAAACTTTTATAAGAAAACCATTTGATTTTCTTTTAGGATAAGGGAAAAAAGGCGTCTTGTTAAATGAATATTCTGGTAAGAATAAAAAATGAATAATCTGTCCGGCGAAAGATGAAAGTAAATTGAAGCACCAAAAAAATGCAAAACAAAACTAATTATGTAACAAATGAAAATAAATAAAAGTTTGCGCGGTTAAACCAGGTGAATAAAATACACCGGCTTGCATACAAATTTTAAATTGAAGAATCCTCCAGCAATTTCTCCCCTGTTTCCCTACCTGCCGTATGCAAATCTAATTATCGTCTCTTTAATACATACACTACAGTATATTGTAAACTTCCGTATAAGTTTAAAAACTAAATGAGTAAACGTCTTTAAATAATTTTATTGTTTATTTGAATATACATTATTTTTCTGTTTACAGCTGTCAGTAGTATACGTCACTTCCGGACAACACACAAATGTGGAAGAAATGCCAAATAAAAAAATTATGCAGTCAAAACTGGGACAAGATGGATCTACAATGAGTAGTAGAATTTATCCGGCGGGAGACATGACACAATAATAATCTAAAAATTATAAACATTTACTTAGCTTTTGTTTTTGTGTATATTATGTAGATCTTGTAATTTTTATATTGTGTTTTATAATCCAATCTGTTTATTTTTGATAAAGGTTTTTTTGAAATTAAAGTTTACATCAATATTTTGCAAAATACGATTTTTAGCTTTCTTGATCTTTTAGGCAATTTAAACATCATAGATAAATATGATAAATAGATTAGAATAGCAACAATTCACATTCAATTTCTAAATAAACTGCTGCAGTTACTAAATTTAGTTATATAAATTCCTTAGAATGTACCAACAATTATAAGGTCCTGATAAAGTGCTATTTTTCGTAAACATGGAGGAAATGTTAAATATAACTCAACAAGCATATAATTTAACAAATAAGAACGCAAACCATTTTGTTCCGTATAACGGAGGGACAACGAATACAGCTGATCTATATACCATCTGTTGACATGTATTTGAATTTGCTATCTGTTTTTGACACTCTTTATTTTAAGTACTATTTATGTATCTTGTAAGCGTAAATAATCATATATTAACTATTCTTCAGATAGTTGGTCATCTTCAACTGGTTGACCATCGTACCACATTAGATTCTTATTTCTATCAAATGTTGACTGCGCTTGCGTGTACGCAAAATTGTATTAATGTATCAACTGCAGTTTCTCTTTTTTCTCTTTCTCAGTTGGAGATATGTTTATATCTTTCGAGCCAATAAAGATAAAACCAGTGTACTTAGCATTGGAAAATGACCATATCAATACCTTTATTTCATCCTTAAGAATTTGTAAATATTCGTACGCGTACTTTTGAATGTTAAAAATGTTGGTTCTGGTAAAGAATATCCTCTACAGTATAAATTGCATTTTTTTAGCATTCATCAGGCTTTTATTATTCGATGATATGTTCAGATAATCACAAACTATTAATAGAACTTAAAACAACACCAGTGAACCTGTGTTAATGTGAATTTCGATAAAGCTTGAAAGATTTTTTTTTAATAAGCCTTAGAGTGAATTGAATTCATGGTAAATTCGCCCTTTCTCTTTGTCAGCTATACTTTATACTTTAATCCTGATATCTATGATGAGTTTATAATAAAATATTTGTACTTGTTATCCTCCCCCATTTCAGATTATTCTGGATATCCAACTAATCACAGATTTAGATGAGTTAAAAATATTAGAACAACACTATAAATGTCATGCGACCGAACAGCTTTTCTGGATGCACCTTCATTAGGAACGATCAAAGCATACTATTTAAAAACCAAGGGTGTATAAAACAAAACGTATCATACCCTCTGCTCCGTCGTATGGGGTGTTCATAACTAAATTGATACGTTTTGCTCGTGCATGTTTACACTATATTGATTCATAAACAGGATTGTGAATCTAACGCAGAAACTGCTCCAACAGAGTTATGAGGAGGAAAGATTAAAAATAACACTTCGCAAATTGTTCCCGCTTCTTAGAGGTAGCTACCATCTATGTCGTCTGTCTGCTAAGTACTGAACGCGACCAATTCCCGAATATGACCACGGTGGGTAAGGTTGTATTGCGAAAAAAAGTTCATTGCTGGTTATTTGGTCCTGATTGGTGCTGGTGATAATTGAAAATATGTAAACAAAGACGAAAATGATGATTTTTGACGTTTTCTCCCATAAAAAATTAAAGAAAACAGTTCAGATGTTTTAATTTTGTTTATTATGGGTTCATAGGCAAACAATGTAAAATGTGACCCTCTGAACTGTTTCAGTATGCGTAACACAAAGGTGCTCATTTTAGAAAATCTAGAACTGAAAAAATAAAACAAAAATGCCCCTAGAGTTCTCTTTCTATACCCAAATCCACACGACAAAATTATTTTGTGAACAACCGGCGCAATTTATCAAAATTGTGCATTTTCTCAGTTAAGACATGTCCTGATTCTGTGCTGGTGGGTCCTGTCATTGGGCTGGTGGGTCCTGAAATGGTGCTGGTGATTTTTGGTAAAAAGTTGGTACTATTTAAAACAAACGTAACCAGTAGTCAGCATTTCGGTGTTAACATGAATAATAATTACATGGTAGTTTTTATAAATTTCCTGTTTACAAAACTTTGAATTTTTCGAAAAACTAAGGATTTTCTTATCCCAGGCATAAATTACCTTAGCCGTATTTGGCACAACTTTTTGGAATTTTGGGTCCACAATGCTCCTCAACTTTGTACTTGTTTGGCTTTATAACTATTTTGATCTGAGCGTCACTGATGAGTCTTGTGTAGGCGAAACGCGCGTCTGGCGTATTAAATTATAATCCTGGTACCTTTGATAACTAGTAACAAAATCAATAAAATTGGGCAGATAATTGTATTCAATCGGATTTGTGACTCCTATGTTCAGTTGTTCCATTTGGCTGTTTAATAAGAGTTTTCAAATTGAAATAATCGTAACTTATATTGCATAAAAGAACAACAGCTTCCGTCCAATTTCAGATGAAAATATATCTCATTAGAATAGTTTTATTTAAGATATTAAATGCGCTTAAATTGATTATTCTCTTCATAATATGTTTACTAACAATTAAAGTAAAGCGACATTTATAACGGAATAAAAAATACGTTTGACTGGTTTATTTCAATTAAATACAGTACTTGCAACCTTCTGTGTCTGTATGAATACGTTGTCGATACCAATACTGGCTTTAATACAACGGTTTGAGAGAGCGCCGCCGATTTATTGACTGGGTTGTGAGAGCAGATTTGAAGCTCTCTACGCTTAATGCGCGCACTACAGTGTCATCTAGCTGATTCCACGCGATCAATGTCTTCACAAAGATTGAGTTTGAATATTGTATTGTTTTGCTTGGTGGAATGTCACTTAGAATTGTTTTTTACTTGCTTTTCCACAATATTTGTTGCGTGGTATTCCTCGAATTTCTTGGCAGTTATGGTTCTCTTCGGACGTGCTTTTTTGAGAAATTCATCTGGTTCAATAGCAGGAATCAGCCCTTCAACCACTTTGTACATAAATATTAACTTCTGGCTTGTTCGTCCTGTCTGGAGATCTTGTAGTTCCAGTTCGGCAAGCATTTTGTAATCTCTGGTGATAAATCTTGCCGCTTGACGTTGTATCCTTTCAAGCTTGTTTATGTTTGTTACCGTGTAGGGGTCCCATACTATGGCTCCATATTCCATTGTTGATCTGACGAGCGAGATGTAAGCTGTTTTTCTTTTACACTCTTGTGGGCAGTATTTCAAGTTTCTTCTTAGAAAGCCTAGTGTTGAATTTGCTTTCTCTGCCACGTTTGATATGTGGGTGGTCCATTACAGGTCTTCCGAAATTTGTAGGCCTAGGTACGGGTTAAGCTGAACTTGCTGTAGTATGTGTCCATTCAAACTGTAGAATTTATGGCTCTTGTTTCTGATGCTTAGGATGTAGCATTTTTTAGCATTGAACCGCATTCCCCAGTTATCTGCCCATACTTCTAGGTTTTTGAGGTCTTCTTGAAGTATGTCGTGGTCTTTCTGAGATTTCACTGTTCTGTAAAGAAGGCAGTCATCAGCGAAAAGTCTGACTGAAGATTTGACGGCGTCTGGGAGGTCATTTATATGGCAAAGGAATAGCAACGGTCCTAGGACTGTGCCTTGTGGGACTCCAGAGTCCACCGTTACTCCTTCTGATTGTTCTCCTTCCACTACCACTTTCATTTTCCTGTTTGTCAAAAACATATTCAGCCAGTGGTTTATTGGCCCACGGATTCCATAATCGCCCATTCTTTATAGTAGTTTTTAATGGGGTACTGTGTCGAAAGCCTTTGAGAAATATAGTATGGCAATATCGGTTTGTAGTCCGGCATCATATGCTTTCATGAAATCGTTCATAGTGACAAGTAGTTGGGTTTCACATGAGTAACCGGATCTAAAACCATGGTTTAAAGATGTTAACACCTCATACTTTTCTAGATGTTTCATTATATGCCTGCATATTATATGTTCCAGGATCTTACATGGTACTGATGTTAACGAGACAGGTCTGTAATTCTCAGCAGCATGTGTATCGCCTTATTTGAAAACGCATGATATGTTTGCGTTAAGCCAGTCTTGTGGAAAGGTTCCAGTGTATATAGATTTTTGGAAGATTGCTGTCAGTCCTGGTGTACATTGACTTGCACATTCTTTCAAAATTCTGTTTGGAAATCGATCTGGTCCAGAAGCTTTTGATTGATTGACATCTTTCAGCAGTTTTCTAGTCCCTTTTCTGCTATTATGAGGTTTGGTATAGTTTCCTCAATGTGTTTTGTTGTTTCTGGTATTGTTGTGGATTTATCTATTGTGAAAACCGATCTGAACTGTTGTATCAGTATTTCAGCTTTCCCTTTGCTGTCACTGAAGTGTTTCTTTTTTGTTTTTTTAATGGGGCTACTCCAATGTTGTCATTTTTTCTGGATTTGATGTATTTCCAGAATGGCTTGGTGTTGTTTGCTTCAAGGCCCTTTAGTATGGTGTAGTTAAAGTATGACCATTCGGCTTTCCTTATTTGGCCTTTGACTTCTTTACTGGAAGTGCCTGTAGTTTGACCAATTTTTTGTTCTTTTAGCTTGCTGGTATAATCGGCTTTTCTTTTTAAACATCTTCCTTATTTTGTGTGTTATCCAGAGAGGGCTGTTTTTTGAGCGGATTTCTTTGGATGGTATATGTTTGTCCATGCTTTGAAATAACTCTTTCTTGAACGTGTCACACATTTCCTGGACATTTGAACCTTGTGTGTACATCTGTTTAATTCGTGTTGATGTTTTAGAGATGTCTTCATTTAGTTGTTCCCAATTTGCCTTTAAGTAGATATAGCATTTTCTTGGTTTGCTGCGTTGATAGTAAGGCTTAGTGTCGCAGTCTATTATCACCATTTCATGATCTGATATGCCTGGTGCATTTTTTTATGTTTTAACTAAAGATGGATTGGTGGTGAACACTAAATCAAGGAGGTTGTTTTCTCTTGTTGGTAGTTCATGTAATTGAGTAAGTTGGAATGTGGCTGTTAGTTCCATAATTTTGTTTTGGATTTCTTTATCGTTTGGTTAGAGTTTACTGTTGATGTTTCCCATTTATTATCTGGACAGTTAAAGTCTCCTGTTAACATGATGTTGGTATTTCTGGCTATTGCCGTGTTGTGTGATTTTTCTAATTCTTCTACACATTTCATGTTCCTTTGTTGCATGTAGAATGAGCCTTAGGCGTTACTGTTTTAGCGATCAGCGGTCACCGATCAGTCACCGATCAGTCAAGTTCGCGCCAAACTCACGTCACCAATCCGTCAGATTTATAGTAAAAGTAATTGACTGATCGGACGGATCGGACGGATAGGACCGATTGACCTTTCTGACGGATTGAACTCTACTACGTCACATGATAAACTTATACAACTTACGGAATCTTAATTTCGTTTAATTTCATTAAAATGGCGACATCTAATACAAAAATGTATGCATATTTATCCTTCAATTATTCACATTTCATATTAAAGTACATATCTAAAAGCATTTACAAGGGCTTAATGCATTATTGACATTGCATTATTCCCAATATGAGAAGAAATATTTGCATTTTAAGCAACACGTACAAAAATTTAATATCGTTTCCCTTAAATTCATCATATTTTATGAAACACACAATCCTGATGTACAAAAAGTACTGTATTCATATAGCGGTTTATAATTTGTATTAAAATAAAGAAATAACTGCATTCTTATTAAAAAAATACCAAGTTTAAGATTTTTAATGTTGATAATATCTAAATTCTAAATAAAGACTTATCTTGAGGCCTTTAAAATAAATAATTACTAATAAATTTGCATTACTTTTTATCAAATGTAATTAAAAAGTTAAAACAACACTCTTATTCAACACAAACAAAGCTCTAACTTCTAAAGCATCTTAACTGTTATACTATATTTTTTACTTTTATCATCTAGTGACATGAAATTGCATTTTATAGCTTTTAATTGGTACATAAACATTCTGAGCATATCATTATTCTACACTTATTTAATTTATTTAGCTAAAATTTAAATAAAAGTATATGAAGTAATACATATGATGCGTGAAAAGTAATTTATTTTTTTTTTATTTGTTATTGCAAGCAAGTTTATTACAAATTAACGAATAAAGGTGTCTTCGTTGAGGTCCGCGTTCATCGAATGTAAATGTTCCAGACCATATGAGTATTTGGACCGTACGCGTACGGTCCGAACAGTATACGTATACTCGTATGGTCCAACCATACGCATA
Source organism: Mytilus californianus (assembly GCF_021869535.1). Lineage (NCBI taxonomy): Eukaryota > Metazoa > Mollusca > Bivalvia > Mytilida > Mytilidae > Mytilus > Mytilus californianus. The sequence goes on from NW_026262712.1 coordinate 42,655,953, forward strand.
CGGTCGGACCGTATGAGTATACTCGTAGGGTCCAGTACGAGCTTACCATACATGTTTTTGGATCATTTTGGTTAAATTTGAACAAACATATTTCAAGTTTATAGTTCTACAAATTGTTATTATTACAATTAAATGAATAAAGTGAATAGCGAACAATTGAAATTAAATATTTGTTTCATTACATGTCTGAATCCTATTTTGATACTCTCGCCCAATAGGACACTTGCTACCACAAAGAATGTCATATTTTTTACATTGACATTTTTTGTTCGTGCATGTTCCTTTACATTTGTATTTTTATGTCAAGTTCCTAAATATTCAAAAAAAAAATTGTCTTCTCACATTATGTTTACTTCCGATGACTTCAATTTCAATGAGCAGGTCCGAGTACACAGTTATTTCGTAGTGCATTTCTTTTAGACAATAAATGAAAATTAAAAAAATCCCACCTGCGCTTTCTCAATAATATTTTTACAGTGTGTTGTACTACTTTTGGGACAAATTATATCAAAATTATAGAAAACTTCATCGGCTCTAACTCAAAATATGGACAATTTTATGTTAAGGGGGTCTTCAAATCTTTTGACAGCTTCCGAAGTGCTAATTTTTAACATTTTTCAGCTGGACCAAATCACTACTTTACTTTAAAATTCATGACCCAAATTTTTTTACATTGTCATTTCACCCCCCTAATTGCTATTTGAGTCATAAAACATGGAGAAATAAATTTGGAAGGGGTATAAAATAAATTAGCAAGTAACACACTGTCCACACTAGGGACTATATTCGTGGACAACGAAAATCAAAGGACGATAACTGTGTACTCGGACCTAATAGGGTAGAAAAAATTGACCAATCTTAATGAAACTTGGTATGACCAAAGCTTAATAAATTATAAGACTGCTTACAAAGTTTCATGGCAATAGGATACATATTATAGACAATATGACTAATTCTATATTCAACTTTGCATGTTAAATTTAGACGTTAAAATTGAAAAATTTCAACTATCAACATTTGAGGCTTAAAAAATTAAAATATTGCAAAAAAATACTTTTGAAATGCCTTAATATATAATATATTATGTATTAAAAGCAATAGAGTACTCATTTGATTTATCAGACTTATCATAATTATTAAAAAGTCAAATTTATATGAGCCTGTGCCTAAAAATGGAGGTTTTCCAATGAAGGGGGGCCTTACATGAAGATGTAATATTTTCCAGCAATTTTAAATTTGTAAAGCTTTTTGGTTATAAATAATCCTTACATATGTATTTAATGTACTTTAAATGGAAAGAAAACTTACAAATAACATATCATATTAGTTTAAAAGGGTCTTAGGCTAAGTAAGACTGAAAATAATTTAGGGTCAATTTAGGCCGTAGCACATATTTACATTTAAAAATGCATATTGAAGCTATAGGAAATAAAAATTTGTGTCTTTTCTATCATTTCTATACTCAGGTGACATGATACAATAAATCTGAGCACAAAAAGACTCTTGCATCCAACTTTTTTTGCAGACAGTATGGTCTGATACAAAGATTTTTCACTTTTTAGTGAAAAACATGCATGCAATTTTAGTCTCAACAGGCTTATATTTGAACCACTTGCTATCCTACAGAAGAAAAGAAAGATATTATGTGACATGAAACAGGTACAAAAGACATTATTAAGTGCTTTTTGTACAAATTTAGTTAGGGTCTTTATTATGGACTTCAACTTTTATGTTCCAAGCTCCTCACATTTAACTTGATCCAAACAGGGCGTTAGACGAGGGTCATATATACAACACATTTTGCATATATTGTATGAGATAATCTTCTTTTCTGTAGATTCAGAGTTCACAAATGAGTAATACAACTGGATTGAAGCATAGAAACACAAATATTGACACATAAAAACCTGTCAGATAGAAAGTCAGAATGCCACTTATGCATCAAAATTGAAAAAGCTATAAAATGCTTATTTTGACCATAAAATGCACAAATTGGTCATTTTTGCAGAAATTCTATGAAATAAAAGTTTAAATACTTTAGTTTTATGCTATTTGACAAATTGACACCATCAAATCATTCAGGGAAGTTGCCAAAGTACAGATTCTATATTTCCTGATTTCACCTCTTAGGTCCGAGTACACAGTTATTTCGTAGTGCATTTCTTTTAGACAATAAATGAAAATTAAAAAAATCCCACCTGCGCTTTCTCAATAATATTTTTACAGTGTGTTGTACTACTTTTGGGACAAATTATATCAAAATTATAGAAAACTTCATCGGCTCTAACTCAAAATATGGACAATTTTATGTTAAGGGGGTCTTCAAATCTTTTGACAGCTTCCGAAGTGCTAATTTTTAACATTTTTCAGCTGGACCAAATCACTACTTTACTTTAAAATTCATGACCCAAATTTTTTTACATTGTCATTTCACCCCCCTAATTGCTATTTGAGTCATAAAACATGGAGAAATAAATTTGGAAGGGGTATAAAATAAATTAGCAAGTAACACACTGTCCACACTAGGGACTATATTCGTGGACAACGAAAATCAAAGGACGATAACTGTGTACTCGGACCTAATAGGGTAGAAAAAATTGACCAATCTTAATGAAACTTGGTATGACCAAAGCTTAATAAATTATAAGACTGCTTACAAAGTTTCATGGCAATAGGATACATATTATAGACAATATGACTAATTCTATATTCAACTTTGCATGTTAAATTTAGACGTTAAAATTGAAAAATTTCAACTATCAACATTTGAGGCTTAAAAAATTAAAATATTGCAAAAAAATACTTTTGAAATGCCTTAATATATAATATATTATGTATTAAAAGCAATAGAGTACTCATTTGATTTATCAGACTTATCATAATTATTAAAAAGTCAAATTTATATGAGCCTGTGCCTAAAAATGGAGGTTTTCCAATGAAGGGGGGCCTTACATGAAGATGTAATATTTTCCAGCAATTTTAAATTTGTAAAGCTTTTTGGTTATAAATAATCCTTACATATGTATTTAATGTACTTTAAATGGAAAGAAAACTTACAAATAACATATCATATTAGTTTAAAAGGGTCTTAGGCTAAGTAAGACTGAAAATAATTTAGGGTCAATTTAGGCCGTAGCACATATTTACATTTAAAAATGCATATTGAAGCTATAGGAAATAAAAATTTGTGTCTTTTCTATCATTTCTATACTCAGGTGACATGATACAATAAATCTGAGCACAAAAAGACTCTTGCATCCAACTTTTTTTGCAGACAGTATGGTCTGATACAAAGATTTTTCACTTTTTAGTGAAAAACATGCATGCAATTTTAGTCTCAACAGGCTTATATTTGAACCACTTGCTATCCTACAGAAGAAAAGAAAGATATTATGTGACATAAAACAGGTACAAAAGACATTGTTAAGTGCTTTTTATACAAATTTAGTGAGGTCTTTATAATGGACTTCAACTTTTATGTTCCAAGCTCCTCACATTTAACTCGATCCAAACAGGGCGTTAGACGAGGACCATATATACAACACATTTTGAACATATTGTCTGAGATAATCTTCTTTTCTGTAGATTCAGAGTTCACAAATGAGTAATACAACTGGATTGAAGCATAGAAACACAAATATTGACACATAAAAACCTGTCAGATAGAAAGTCAGAATGCCACTTATGCATCAAAATTGAAAAAGCTATGAAATGCTTATTTTGACCATAAAATGCCAAAATTGGTCATTTTTGCAGAAATTCTATCAAATAAAAGTTTTAATCCTTTAGTTTTATGCTATTTGATAAATTGACACCATCAAATCATTCAGGGAAGTTGCCAAAGTACAGATTCTATATTTCCTGATTTCACCTCTTAGGTCCGAGTACACAGTTATTTCGTAGTGCATTTCTTTTAGACAATAAATGAAAATTAAAAAAATCCCACCTGCGCTTTCTCAATAATATTTTTACAGTGTGTTGTACTACTTTTGGGACAAATTATATCAAAATTATAGAAAACTTCATCGGCTCTAACTCAAAATATGGACAATTTCATGCTGAGGGGGTCTTCAAATCTTTTGACAGCCTCCGAAGTGCTAATTTTTAACATTTTTCAGCTGGACCAAATCACTACTTTACTTTAAAATTCATGACCCAAATTTTTTTACAGTGTCATTTCACCCCCCTACTTACTATTTGAGTCATAAAACATGGAGAAATAAATTCGGAAGGGGTATAAAAAAAATCGACAAGTAACACACTGTCCACACTAGGGACTATATTCGTGGACAACGAAAATCAAAGGACGATAACTGTGTACCCGGACCTAATAGGGTAGAAAAAGTTGACCAATCTTAATGAAACTTGGTATGACCAAAGCTTATTAAATTATAAGACTGCTTACAAAGTTTCATGGCAATAGGATATATATTATAGACAATATGACTAATTCTATATTCAACTTTGAGTGTTAAATTTAGATGTTAAAATTGAAAATTTTCAACTATCAACATTTGGGGCTTAAAAAATTTAAATATTGCAAAAAAATACTTTTGAAATGCCTTAATATATAATATATTATGTATTAAAAGCAATAGAGTACTCATTTGATTTATCAGACTTATCATAATTATTAAAAAGTCAAATTTATATGAGCCTGTGGCTAAAAATGGAGGTTTTCCAATGAAGGGGGGGCCTTACATGAAGATGTAATATTTTCCAGCAATTTTAAATTTGTAAAGCTTTTTGGTTATAAATAATCCTTACATATGTATTTAATGTACTTTAAATGGAAAGAAAACTTACAAATAACATATCACATTAGTTTAAAAGGGTCTTAGGCCAAGTAAGACTGAAAATAATTTAGGGTCAATTTAGGCCGTATCACATATTTACATTTAAAAATGCATATTGAAGCTATATGAAATAAAATTTTGTGTCTTTTCTATCATTTCTATACTCAGGTGACATGATACAATAAATCTGAGCACAAAAAGACTCTTGCATTCAACTTTTTTTGCAAACAGTATGGTCTGATACAAAGATTTTTCACTTTTTAGTGAAAAACATGCATGCAATTTTAGTCTCAACAGGCTTATATTTGAACCACTTGCTATCCTACAGAAGAAAAGAAAGATATTATGTGACATAAAACAGGTACAAAAGACATTGTTAAGTGCTTTTTATACAAATTTAGTGAGGTCTTTATAATGGACTTCAACTTTTATGTTCCAAGCTCCTCACATTTAACTCGATCCAAACAGGGCGTTAGACGAGGACCATATATACAACACATTTTGAACATATTGTCTGAGATAATCTTCTTTTCTGTAGATTCAGAGTTCACAAATGAGTAATACAACTGGATTGAAGCATAGAAACACAAATATTGACACATAAAAACCTGTCAGATAGAAAGTCAGAATGCCACTTATGCATCAAAATTGAAAAAGCTATGAAATGCTTATTTTGACCATAAAATGCCAAAATTGGTCATTTTTGCAGAAATTCTATCAAATAAAAGTTTTAATCCTTTAGTTTTATGCTATTTGATAAATTGACACCATCAAATCATTCAGGGAAGTTGCCAAAGTACAGATTCTATATTTCCTGATTTCACCTCTTAGGTCCGAGTACACAGTTATTTCGTAGTGCATTTCTTTTAGACAATAAATGAAAATTAAAAAAATCCCACCTGCGCTTTCTCAATAATATTTTTACAGTGTGTTGTACTACTTTTGGGACAAATTATATCAAAATTATAGAAAACTTCATCGGCTCTAACTCAAAATATGGACAATTTCATGCTGAGGGGGTCTTCAAATCTTTTGACAGCCTCCGAAGTGCTAATTTTTAACATTTTTCAGCTGGACCAAATCACTACTTTACTTTAAAATTCATGACCCAAATTTTTTTACAGTGTCATTTCACCCCCCTACTTACTATTTGAGTCATAAAACATGGAGAAATAAATTCGGAAGGGGTATAAAAAAAATCGACAAGTAACACACTGTCCACACTAGGGACTATATTCGTGGACAACGAAAATCAAAGGACGATAACTGTGTACCCGGACCTAATAGGGTAGAAAAAGTTGACCAATCTTAATGAAACTTGGTATGACCAAAGCTTATTAAATTATAAGACTGCTTACAAAGTTTCATGGCAATAGGATATATATTATAGACAATATGACTAATTCTATATTCAACTTTGAGTGTTAAATTTAGATGTTAAAATTGAAAATTTTCAACTATCAACATTTGGGGCTTAAAAAATTTAAATATTGCAAAAAAATACTTTTGAAATGCCTTAATATATAATATATTATGTATTAAAAGCAATAGAGTACTCATTTGATTTATCAGACTTATCATAATTATTAAAAAGTCAAATTTATATGAGCCTGTGGCTAAAAATGGAGGTTTTCCAATGAAGGGGGGGCCTTACATGAAGATGTAATATTTTCCAGCAATTTTAAATTTGTAAAGCTTTTTGGTTATAAATAATCCTTACATATGTATTTAATGTACTTTAAATGGAAAGAAAACTTACAAATAACATATCACATTAGTTTAAAAGGGTCTTAGGCCAAGTAAGACTGAAAATAATTTAGGGTCAATTTAGGCCGTATCACATATTTACATTTAAAAATGCATATTGAAGCTATATGAAATAAAATTTTGTGTCTTTTCTATCATTTCTATACTCAGGTGACATGATACAATAAATCTGAGCACAAAAAGACTCTTGCATTCAACTTTTTTTGCAAACAGTATGGTCTGATACAAAGATTTTTCACTTTTTAGTGAAAAACATGCATGCAATTTTAGTCTCAACAGGCTTATATTTGAACCACTTGCTATCCTACAGAAGAAAAGAAAGATATTATGTGACATAAAACAGGTACAAAAGACATTGTTAAGTGCTTTTTATACAAATTTAGTGAGGTCTTTATAATGGACTTCAACTTTTATGTTCCAAGCTCCTCACATTTAACTCGATCCAAACAGGGCGTTAGACGAGGACCATATATACAACACATTTTGAACATATTGTCTGAGATAATCTTCTTTTCTGTAGATTCAGAGTTCACAAATGAGTAATACAACTGGATTGAAGCATAGAAACACAAATATTGACACATAAAAACCTGTCAGATAGAAAGTCAGAATGCCACTTATGCATCAAAATTGAAAAAGCTATGAAATGCTTATTTTGACCATAAAATGCCAAAATTGGTCATTTTTGCAGAAATTCTATCAAATAAAAGTTTTAATCCTTTAGTTTTATGCTATTTGATAAATTGACACCATCAAATCATTCAGGGAAGTTGCCAAAGTACAGATTCTATATTTCCTGATTTCACCTCTTAGGGTAGAAAAAGTTGACCAATCTTAATGAAACTTGGTATGACCAAAGCTTATTAAATTATAAGACTGCTTACAAAGTTTCATGGCAATAGGATATATATTATAGACAATATGACTAATTCTATATTCAACTTTGAGTGTTAAATTTAGATGTTAAAATTGAAAATTTTCAACTATCAACATTTGGGGCTTAAAAAATTTAAATATTGCAAAAAAATACTTTTGAAATGCCTTAATATATAATATATTATGTATTAAAAGCAATAGAGTACTCATTTGATTTATCAGACTTATCATAATTATTAAAAAGTCAAATTTATATGAGCCTGTGGCTAAAAATGGAGGTTTTCCAATGAAGGGGGGGCCTTACATGAAGATGTAATATTTTCCAGCAATTTTAAATTTGTAAAGCTTTTTGGTTATAAATAATCCTTACATATGTATTTAATGTACTTTAAATGGAAAGAAAACTTACAAATAACATATCACATTAGTTTAAAAGGGTCTTAGGCCAAGTAAGACTGAAAATAATTTAGGGTCAATTTAGGCCGTATCACATATTTACATTTAAAAATGCATATTGAAGCTATATGAAATAAAATTTTGTGTCTTTTCTATCATTTCTATACTCAGGTGACATGATACAATAAATCTGAGCACAAAAAGACTCTTGCATTCAACTTTTTTTGCAAACAGTATGGTCTGATACAAAGATTTTTCACTTTTTAGTGAAAAACATGCATGCAATTTTAGTCTCAACAGGCTTATATTTGAACCACTTGCTATCCTACAGAAGAAAAGAAAGATATTATGTGACATAAAACAGGTACAAAAGACATTGTTAAGTGCTTTTTATACAAATTTAGTGAGGTCTTTATAATGGACTTCAACTTTTATGTTCCAAGCTCCTCACATTTAACTCGATCCAAACAGGGCGTTAGACGAGGACCATATATACAACACATTTTGAACATATTGTCTGAGATAATCTTCTTTTCTGTAGATTCAGAGTTCACAAATGAGTAATACAACTGGATTGAAGCATAGAAACACAAATATTGACACATAAAAACCTGTCAGATAGAAAGTCAGAATGCCACTTATGCATCAAAATTGAAAAAGCTATGAAATGCTTATTTTGACCATAAAATGCCAAAATTGGTCATTTTTGCAGAAATTCTATCAAATAAAAGTTTTAATCCTTTAGTTTTATGCTATTTGATAAATTGACACCATCAAATCATTCAGGGAAGTTGCCAAAGTACAGATTCTATATTTCCTGATTTCACCTCTTAGGTCCGAGTACACAGTTATTTCGTAGTGCATTTCTTTTAGACAATAAATGAAAATTAAAAAAATCCCACCTGCGCTTTCTCAATAATATTTTTACAGTGTGTTGTACTACTTTTGGGACAAATTATATCAAAATTATAGAAAACTTCATCGGCTCTAACTCAAAATATGGACAATTTCATGCTGAGGGGGTCTTCAAATCTTTTGACAGCCTCCGAAGTGCTAATTTTTAACATTTTTCAGCTGGACCAAATCACTACTTTACTTTAAAATTCATGACCCAAATTTTTTTACAGTGTCATTTCACCCCCCTACTTACTATTTGAGTCATAAAACATGGAGAAATAAATTCGGAAGGGGTATAAAAAAAATCGACAAGTAACACACTGTCCACACTAGGGACTATATTCGTGGACAACGAAAATCAAAGGACGATAACTGTGTACCCGGACCTAATAGGGTAGAAAAAGTTGACCAATCTTAATGAAACTTGGTATGACCAAAGCTTATTAAATTATAAGACTGCTTACAAAGTTTCATGGCAATAGGATATATATTATAGACAATATGACTAATTCTATATTCAACTTTGAGTGTTAAATTTAGATGTTAAAATTGAAAATTTTCAACTATCAACATTTGGGGCTTAAAAAATTTAAATATTGCAAAAAAATACTTTTGAAATGCCTTAATATATAATATATTATGTATTAAAAGCAATAGAGTACTCATTTGATTTATCAGACTTATCATAATTATTAAAAAGTCAAATTTATATGAGCCTGTGGCTAAAAATGGAGGTTTTCCAATGAAGGGGGGGCCTTACATGAAGATGTAATATTTTCCAGCAATTTTAAATTTGTAAAGCTTTTTGGTTATAAATAATCCTTACATATGTATTTAATGTACTTTAAATGGAAAGAAAACTTACAAATAACATATCACATTAGTTTAAAAGGGTCTTAGGCCAAGTAAGACTGAAAATAATTTAGGGTCAATTTAGGCCGTATCACATATTTACATTTAAAAATGCATATTGAAGCTATATGAAATAAAATTTTGTGTCTTTTCTATCATTTCTATACTCAGGTGACATGATACAATAAATCTGAGCACAAAAAGACTCTTGCATTCAACTTTTTTTGCAAACAGTATGGTCTGATACAAAGATTTTTCACTTTTTAGTGAAAAACATGCATGCAATTTTAGTCTCAACAGGCTTATATTTGAACCACTTGCTATCCTACAGAAGAAAAGAAAGATATTATGTGACATAAAACAGGTACAAAAGACATTGTTAAGTGCTTTTTATACAAATTTAGTGAGGTCTTTATAATGGACTTCAACTTTTATGTTCCAAGCTCCTCACATTTAACTCGATCCAAACAGGGCGTTAGACGAGGACCATATATACAACACATTTTGAACATATTGTCTGAGATAATCTTCTTTTCTGTAGATTCAGAGTTCACAAATGAGTAATACAACTGGATTGAAGCATAGAAACACAAATATTGACACATAAAAACCTGTCAGATAGAAAGTCAGAATGCCACTTATGCATCAAAATTGAAAAAGCTATGAAATGCTTATTTTGACCATAAAATGCCAAAATTGGTCATTTTTGCAGAAATTCTATCAAATAAAAGTTTTAATCCTTTAGTTTTATGCTATTTGATAAATTGACACCATCAAATCATTCAGGGAAGTTGCCAAAGTACAGATTCTATATTTCCTGATTTCACCTCTTAGGTCCGAGTACACAGTTATTTCGTAGTGCATTTCTTTTAGACAATAAATGAAAATTAAAAAAATCCCACCTGCGCTTTCTCAATAATATTTTTACAGTGTGTTGTACTACTTTTGGGACAAATTATATCAAAATTATAGAAAACTTCATCGGCTCTAACTCAAAATATGGACAATTTCATGCTGAGGGGGTCTTCAAATCTTTTGACAGCCTCCGAAGTGCTAATTTTTAACATTTTTCAGCTGGACCAAATCACTACTTTACTTTAAAATTCATGACCCAAATTTTTTTACAGTGTCATTTCACCCCCCTACTTACTATTTGAGTCATAAAACATGGAGAAATAAATTCGGAAGGGGTATAAAAAAAATCGACAAGTAACACACTGTCCACACTAGGGACTATATTCGTGGACAACGAAAATCAAAGGACGATAACTGTGTACCCGGACCTAATAGGGTAGAAAAAGTTGACCAATCTTAATGAAACTTGGTATGACCAAAGCTTATTAAATTATAAGACTGCTTACAAAGTTTCATGGCAATAGGATATATATTATAGACAATATGACTAATTCTATATTCAACTTTGAGTGTTAAATTTAGATGTTAAAATTGAAAATTTTCAACTATCAACATTTGGGGCTTAAAAAATTTAAATATTGCAAAAAAATACTTTTGAAATGCCTTAATATATAATATATTATGTATTAAAAGCAATAGAGTACTCATTTGATTTATCAGACTTATCATAATTATTAAAAAGTCAAATTTATATGAGCCTGTGGCTAAAAATGGAGGTTTTCCAATGAAGGGGGGGCCTTACATGAAGATGTAATATTTTCCAGCAATTTTAAATTTGTAAAGCTTTTTGGTTATAAATAATCCTTACATATGTATTTAATGTACTTTAAATGGAAAGAAAACTTACAAATAACATATCACATTAGTTTAAAAGGGTCTTAGGCCAAGTAAGACTGAAAATAATTTAGGGTCAATTTAGGCCGTATCACATATTTACATTTAAAAATGCATATTGAAGCTATATGAAATAAAATTTTGTGTCTTTTCTATCATTTCTATACTCAGGTGACATGATACAATAAATCTGAGCACAAAAAGACTCTTGCATTCAACTTTTTTTGCAAACAGTATGGTCTGATACAAAGATTTTTCACTTTTTAGTGAAAAACATGCATGCAATTTTAGTCTCAACAGGCTTATATTTGAACCACTTGCTATCCTACAGAAGAAAAGAAAGATATTATGTGACATAAAACAGGTACAAAAGACATTGTTAAGTGCTTTTTATACAAATTTAGTGAGGTCTTTATAATGGACTTCAACTTTTATGTTCCAAGCTCCTCACATTTAACTCGATCCAAACAGGGCGTTAGACGAGGACCATATATACAACACATTTTGAACATATTGTCTGAGATAATCTTCTTTTCTGTAGATTCAGAGTTCACAAATGAGTAATACAACTGGATTGAAGCATAGAAACACAAATATTGACACATAAAAACCTGTCAGATAGAAAGTCAGAATGCCACTTATGCATCAAAATTGAAAAAGCTATGAAATGCTTATTTTGACCATAAAATGCCAAAATTGGTCATTTTTGCAGAAATTCTATCAAATAAAAGTTTTAATCCTTTAGTTTTATGCTATTTGATAAATTGACACCATCAAATCATTCAGGGAAGTTGCCAAAGTACAGATTCTATATTTCCTGATTTCACCTCTTAGGTCCGAGTACACAGTTATTTCGTAGTGCATTTCTTTTAGACAATAAATGAAAATTAAAAAAATCCCACCTGCGCTTTCTCAATAATATTTTTACAGTGTGTTGTACTACTTTTGGGACAAATTATATCAAAATTATAGAAAACTTCATCGGCTCTAACTCAAAATATGGACAATTTCATGCTGAGGGGGTCTTCAAATCTTTTGACAGCCTCCGAAGTGCTAATTTTTAACATTTTTCAGCTGGACCAAATCACTACTTTACTTTAAAATTCATGACCCAATTTTTTTTACAGTGTCATTTCACCCCCCTACTTACTATTTGAGTCATAAAACATGGAGAAATAAATTCGGAAGGGGTATAAAAAAAATCGACAAGTAACACACTGTCCACACTAGGGACTATATTCGTGGACAACGAAAATCAAAGGACGATAACTGTGTACCCGGACCTAATAGGGTAGAAAAAGTTGACCAATCTTAATGAAACTTGGTATGACCAAAGCTTATTAAATTATAAGACTGCTTACAAAGTTTCATGGCAATAGGATATATATTATAGACAATATGACTAATTCTATATTCAACTTTGAGTGTTAAATTTAGATGTTAAAATTGAAAATTTTCAACTATCAACATTTGGGGCTTAAAAAATTTAAATATTGCAAAAAAATACTTTTGAAATGCCTTAATATATAATATATTATGTATTAAAAGCAATAGAGTACTCATTTGATTTATCAGACTTATCATAATTATTAAAAAGTCAAATTTATATGAGCCTGTGGCTAAAAATGGAGGTTTTCCAATGAAGGGGGGGCCTTACATGAAGATGTAATATTTTCCAGCAATTTTAAATTTGTAAAGCTTTTTGGTTATAAATAATCCTTACATATGTATTTAATGTACTTTAAATGGAAAGAAAACTTACAAATAACATATCACATTAGTTTAAAAGGGTCTTAGGCCAAGTAAGACTGAAAATAATTTAGGGTCAATTTAGGCCGTATCACATATTTACATTTAAAAATGCATATTGAAGCTATATGAAATAAAATTTTGTGTCTTTTCTATCATTTCTATACTCAGGTGACATGATACAATAAATCTGAGCACAAAAAGACTCTTGCATTCAACTTTTTTTGCAAACAGTATGGTCTGATACAAAGATTTTTCACTTTTTAGTGAAAAACATGCATGCAATTTTAGTCTCAACAGGCTTATATTTGAACCACTTGCTATCCTACAGAAGAAAAGAAAGATATTATGTGACATAAAACAGGTACAAAAGACATTGTTAAGTGCTTTTTATACAAATTTAGTGAGGTCTTTATAATGGACTTCAACTTTTATGTTCCAAGCTCCTCACATTTAACTCGATCCAAACAGGGCGTTAGACGAGGACCATATATACAACACATTTTGAACATATTGTCTGAGATAATCTTCTTTTCTGTAGATTCAGAGTTCACAAATGAGTAATACAACTGGATTGAAGCATAGAAACACAAATATTGACACATAAAAACCTGTCAGATAGAAAGTCAGAATGCCACTTATGCATCAAAATTGAAAAAGCTATGAAATGCTTATTTTGACCATAAAATGCCAAAATTGGTCATTTTTGCAGAAATTCTATCAAATAAAAGTTTTAATCCTTTAGTTTTATGCTATTTGATAAATTGACACCATCAAATCATTCAGGGAAGTTGCCAAAGTACAGATTCTATATTTCCTGATTTCACCTCTTAGGTCCGAGTACACAGTTATTTCGTAGTGCATTTCTTTTAGACAATAAATGAAAATTAAAAAAATCCCACCTGCGCTTTCTCAATAATATTTTTACAGTGTGTTGTACTACTTTTGGGACAAATTATATCAAAATTATAGAAAACTTCATCGGCTCTAACTCAAAATATGGACAATTTCATGCTGAGGGGGTCTTCAAATCTTTTGACAGCCTCCGAAGTGCTAATTTTTAACATTTTTCAGCTGGACCAAATCACTACTTTACTTTAAAATTCATGACCCAAATTTTTTTACAGTGTCATTTCACCCCCCTACTTACTATTTGAGTCATAAAACATGGAGAAATAAATTCGGAAGGGGTATAAAAAAAATCGACAAGTAACACACTGTCCACACTAGGGACTATATTCGTGGACAACGAAAATCAAAGGACGATAACTGTGTACCCGGACCTAATAGGGTAGAAAAAGTTGACCAATCTTAATGAAACTTGGTATGACCAAAGCTTATTAAATTATAAGACTGCTTACAAAGTTTCATGGCAATAGGATATATATTATAGACAATATGACTAATTCTATATTCAACTTTGAGTGTTAAATTTAGATGTTAAAATTGAAAATTTTCAACTATCAACATTTGGGGCTTAAAAAATTTAAATATTGCAAAAAAATACTTTTGAAATGCCTTAATATATAATATATTATGTATTAAAAGCAATAGAGTACTCATTTGATTTATCAGACTTATCATAATTATTAAAAAGTCAAATTTATATGAGCCTGTGGCTAAAAATGGAGGTTTTCCAATGAAGGGGGGGCCTTACATGAAGATGTAATATTTTCCAGCAATTTTAAATTTGTAAAGCTTTTTGGTTATAAATAATCCTTACATATGTATTTAATGTACTTTAAATGGAAAGAAAACTTACAAATAACATATCACATTAGTTTAAAAGGGTCTTAGGCCAAGTAAGACTGAAAATAATTTAGGGTCAATTTAGGCCGTATCACATATTTACATTTAAAAATGCATATTGAAGCTATATGAAATAAAATTTTGTGTCTTTTCTATCATTTCTATACTCAGGTGACATGATACAATAAATCTGAGCACAAAAAGACTCTTGCATTCAACTTTTTTTGCAAACAGTATGGTCTGATACAAAGATTTTTCACTTTTTAGTGAAAAACATGCATGCAATTTTAGTCTCAACAGGCTTATATTTGAACCACTTGCTATCCTACAGAAGAAAAGAAAGATATTATGTGACATAAAACAGGTACAAAAGACATTGTTAAGTGCTTTTTATACAAATTTAGTGAGGTCTTTATAATGGACTTCAACTTTTATGTTCCAAGCTCCTCACATTTAACTCGATCCAAACAGGGCGTTAGAAGAGGACCATATATACAACACATTTTGAACATATTGTCTGAGATAATCTTCTTTTCTGTAGATTCAGAGTTCACAAATGAGTAATACAACTGGATTGAAGCATAGAAACACAAATATTGACACATAAAAACCTGTCAGATAGAAAGTCAGAATGCCACTTATGCATCAAAATTGAAAAAGCTATGAAATGCTTATTTTGACCATAAAATGCCAAAATTGGTCATTTTTGCAGAAATTCTATCAAATAAAAGTTTTAATCCTTTAGTTTTATGCTATTTGATAAATTGACACCATCAAATCATTCAGGGAAGTTGCCAAAGTACAGATTCTATATTTCCTGATTTCACCTCTTAGGTCCGAGTACACAGTTATTTCGTAGTGCATTTCTTTTAGACAATAAATGAAAATTAAAAAAATCCCACCTGCGCTTTCTCAATAATATTTTTACAGTGTGTTGTACTACTTTTGGGACAAATTATATCAAAATTATAGAAAACTTCATCGGCTCTAACTCAAAATATGGACAATTTCATGCTGAGGGGGTCTTCAAATCTTTTGACAGCCTCCGAAGTGCTAATTTTTAACATTTTTCAGCTGGACCAAATCACTACTTTACTTTAAAATTCATGACCCAAATTTTTTTACAGTGTCATTTCACCCCCCTACTTACTATTTGAGTCATAAAACATGGAGAAATAAATTCGGAAGGGGTATAAAAAAAATCGACAAGTAACACACTGTCCACACTAGGGACTATATTCGTGGACAACGAAAATCAAAGGACGATAACTGTGTACCCGGACCTAATAGGGTAGAAAAAGTTGACCAATCTTAATGAAACTTGGTATGACCAAAGCTTATTAAATTATAAGACTGCTTACAAAGTTTCATGGCAATAGGATATATATTATAGACAATATGACTAATTCTATATTCAACTTTGAGTGTTAAATTTAGATGTTAAAATTGAAAATTTTCAACTATCAACATTTGGGGCTTAAAAAATTTAAATATTGCAAAAAAATACTTTTGAAATGCCTTAATATATAATATATTATGTATTAAAAGCAATAGAGTACTCATTTGATTTATCAGACTTATCATAATTATTAAAAAGTCAAATTTATATGAGCCTGTGGCTAAAAATGGAGGTTTTCCAATGAAGGGGGGGCCTTACATGAAGATGTAATATTTTCCAGCAATTTTAAATTTGTAAAGCTTTTTGGTTATAAATAATCCTTACATATGTATTTAATGTACTTTAAATGGAAAGAAAACTTACAAATAACATATCACATTAGTTTAAAAGGGTCTTAGGCCAAGTAAGACTGAAAATAATTTAGGGTCAATTTAGGCCGTATCACATATTTACATTTAAAAATGCATATTGAAGCTATATGAAATAAAATTTTGTGTCTTTTCTATCATTTCTATACTCAGGTGACATGATACAATAAATCTGAGCACAAAAAGACTCTTGCATTCAACTTTTTTTGCAAACAGTATGGTCTGATACAAAGATTTTTCACTTTTTAGTGAAAAACATGCATGCAATTTTAGTCTCAACAGGCTTATATTTGAACCACTTGCTATCCTACAGAAGAAAAGAAAGATATTATGTGACATAAAACAGGTACAAAAGACATTGTTAAGTGCTTTTTATACAAATTTAGTGAGGTCTTTATAATGGACTTCAACTTTTATGTTCCAAGCTCCTCACATTTAACTCGATCCAAACAGGGCGTTAGACGAGGACCATATATACAACACATTTTGAACATATTGTCTGAGATAATCTTCTTTTCTGTAGATTCAGAGTTCACAAATGAGTAATACAACTGGATTGAAGCATAGAAACACAAATATTGACACATAAAAACCTGTCAGATAGAAAGTCAGAATGCCACTTATGCATCAAAATTGAAAAAGCTATGAAATGCTTATTTTGACCATAAAATGCCAAAATTGGTCATTTTTGCAGAAATTCTATCAAATAAAAGTTTTAATCCTTTAGTTTTATGCTATTTGATAAATTGACACCATCAAATCATTCAGGGAAGTTGCCAAAGTACAGATTCTATATTTCCTGATTTCACCTCTTAGGTCCGAGTACACAGTTATTTCGTAGTGCATTTCTTTTAGACAATAAATGAAAATTAAAAAAATCCCACCTGCGCTTTCTCAATAATATTTTTACAGTGTGTTGTACTACTTTTGGGACAAATTATATCAAAATTATAGAAAACTTCATCGGCTCTAACTCAAAATATGGACAATTTCATGCTGAGGGGGTCTTCAAATCTTTTGACAGCCTCCGAAGTGCTAATTTTTAACATTTTTCAGCTGGACCAAATCACTACTTTACTTTAAAATTCATGACCCAAATTTTTTTACAGTGTCATTTCACCCCCCTACTTACTATTTGAGTCATAAAACATGGAGAAATAAATTCGGAAGGGGTATAAAAAAAATCGACAAGTAACACACTGTCCACACTAGGGACTATATTCGTGGACAACGAAAATCAAAGGACGATAACTGTGTACCCGGACCTAATAGGGTAGAAAAAGTTGACCAATCTTAATGAAACTTGGTATGACCAAAGCTTATTAAATTATAAGACTGCTTACAAAGTTTCATGGCAATAGGATATATATTATAGACAATATGACTAATTCTATATTCAACTTTGAGTGTTAAATTTAGATGTTAAAATTGAAAATTTTCAACTATCAACATTTGGGGCTTAAAAAATTTAAATATTGCAAAAAAATACTTTTGAAATGCCTTAATATATAATATATTATGTATTAAAAGCAATAGAGTACTCATTTGATTTATCAGACTTATCATAATTATTAAAAAGTCAAATTTATATGAGCCTGTGGCTAAAAATGGAGGTTTTCCAATGAAGGGGGGGCCTTACATGAAGATGTAATATTTTCCAGCAATTTTAAATTTGTAAAGCTTTTTGGTTATAAATAATCCTTACATATGTATTTAATGTACTTTAAATGGAAAGAAAACTTACAAATAACATATCACATTAGTTTAAAAGGGTCTTAGGCCAAGTAAGACTGAAAATAATTTAGGGTCAATTTAGGCCGTATCACATATTTACATTTAAAAATGCATATTGAAGCTATATGAAATAAAATTTTGTGTCTTTTCTATCATTTCTATACTCAGGTGACATGATACAATAAATCTGAGCACAAAAAGACTCTTGCATTCAACTTTTTTTGCAAACAGTATGGTCTGATACAAAGATTTTTCACTTTTTAGTGAAAAACATGCATGCAATTTTAGTCTCAACAGGCTTATATTTGAACCACTTGCTATCCTACAGAAGAAAAGAAAGATATTATGTGACATAAAACAGGTACAAAAGACATTGTTAAGTGCTTTTTATACAAATTTAGTGAGGTCTTTATAATGGACTTCAACTTTTATGTTCCAAGCTCCTCACATTTAACTCGATCCAAACAGGGCGTTAGACGAGGACCATATATACAACACATTTTGAACATATTGTCTGAGATAATCTTCTTTTCTGTAGATTCAGAGTTCACAAATGAGTAATACAACTGGATTGAAGCATAGAAACACAAATATTGACACATAAAAACCTGTCAGATAGAAAGTCAGAATGCCACTTATGCATCAAAATTGAAAAAGCTATGAAATGCTTATTTTGACCATAAAATGCCAAAATTGGTCATTTTTGCAGAAATTCTATCAAATAAAAGTTTTAATCCTTTAGTTTTATGCTATTTGATAAATTGACACCATCAAATCATTCAGGGAAGTTGCCAAAGTACAGATTCTATATTTCCTGATTTCACCTCTTAGGTCCGAGTACACAGTTATTTCGTAGTGCATTTCTTTTAGACAATAAATGAAAATTAAAAAAATCCCACCTGCGCTTTCTCAATAATATTTTTACAGTGTGTTGTACTACTTTTGGGACAAATTATATCAAAATTATAGAAAACTTCATCGGCTCTAACTCAAAATATGGACAATTTCATGCTGAGGGGGTCTTCAAATCTTTTGACAGCCTCCGAAGTGCTAATTTTTAACATTTTTCAGCTGGACCAAATCACTACTTTACTTTAAAATTCATGACCCAAATTTTTTTACAGTGTCATTTCACCCCCCTACTTACTATTTGAGTCATAAAACATGGAGAAATAAATTCGGAAGGGGTATAAAAAAAATCGACAAGTAACACACTGTCCACACTAGGGACTATATTCGTGGACAACGAAAATCAAAGGACGATAACTGTGTACCCGGACCTAATAGGGTAGAAAAAGTTGACCAATCTTAATGAAACTTGGTATGACCAAAGCTTATTAAATTATAAGACTGCTTACAAAGTTTCATGGCAATAGGATATATATTATAGACAATATGACTAATTCTATATTCAACTTTGAGTGTTAAATTTAGATGTTAAAATTGAAAATTTTCAACTATCAACATTTGGGGCTTAAAAAATTTAAATATTGCAAAAAAATACTTTTGAAATGCCTTAATATATAATATATTATGTATTAAAAGCAATAGAGTACTCATTTGATTTATCAGACTTATCATAATTATTAAAAAGTCAAATTTATATGAGCCTGTGGCTAAAAATGGAGGTTTTCCAATGAAGGGGGGGCCTTACATGAAGATGTAATATTTTCCAGCAATTTTAAATTTGTAAAGCTTTTTGGTTATAAATAATCCTTACATATGTATTTAATGTACTTTAAATGGAAAGAAAACTTACAAATAACATATCACATTAGTTTAAAAGGGTCTTAGGCCAAGTAAGACTGAAAATAATTTAGGGTCAATTTAGGCCGTATCACATATTTACATTTAAAAATGCATATTGAAGCTATATGAAATAAAATTTTGTGTCTTTTCTATCATTTCTATACTCAGGTGACATGATACAATAAATCTGAGCACAAAAAGACTCTTGCATTCAACTTTTTTTGCAAACAGTATGGTCTGATACAAAGATTTTTCACTTTTTAGTGAAAAACATGCATGCAATTTTAGTCTCAACAGGCTTATATTTGAACCACTTGCTATCCTACAGAAGAAAAGAAAGATATTATGTGACATAAAACAGGTACAAAAGACATTGTTAAGTGCTTTTTATACAAATTTAGTGAGGTCTTTATAATGGACTTCAACTTTTATGTTCCAAGCTCCTCACATTTAACTCGATCCAAACAGGGCGTTAGACGAGGACCATATATACAACACATTTTGAACATATTGTCTGAGATAATCTTCTTTTCTGTAGATTCAGAGTTCACAAATGAGTAATACAACTGGATTGAAGCATAGAAACACAAATATTGACACATAAAAACCTGTCAGATAGAAAGTCAGAATGCCACTTATGCATCAAAATTGAAAAAGCTATGAAATGCTTATTTTGACCATAAAATGCCAAAATTGGTCATTTTTGCAGAAATTCTATCAAATAAAAGTTTTAATCCTTTAGTTTTATGCTATTTGATAAATTGACACCATCAAATCATTCAGGGAAGTTGCCAAAGTACAGATTCTATATTTCCTGATTTCACCTCTTAGGTCCGAGTACACAGTTATTTCGTAGTGCATTTCTTTTAGACAATAAATGAAAATTAAAAAAATCCCACCTGCGCTTTCTCAATAATATTTTTACAGTGTGTTGTACTACTTTTGGGACAAATTATATCAAAATTATAGAAAACTTCATCGGCTCTAACTCAAAATATGGACAATTTCATGCTGAGGGGGTCTTCAAATCTTTTGACAGCCTCCGAAGTGCTAATTTTTAACATTTTTCAGCTGGACCAAATCACTACTTTACTTTAAAATTCATGACCCAAATTTTTTTACAGTGTCATTTCACCCCCCTACTTACTATTTGAGTCATAAAACATGGAGAAATAAATTCGGAAGGGGTATAAAAAAAATCGACAAGTAACACACTGTCCACACTAGGGACTATATTCGTGGACAACGAAAATCAAAGGACGATAACTGTGTACCCGGACCTAATAGGGTAGAAAAAGTTGACCAATCTTAATGAAACTTGGTATGACCAAAGCTTATTAAATTATAAGACTGCTTACAAAGTTTCATGGCAATAGGATATATATTATAGACAATATGACTAATTCTATATTCAACTTTGAGTGTTAAATTTAGATGTTAAAATTGAAAATTTTCAACTATCAACATTTGGGGCTTAAAAAATTTAAATATTGCAAAAAAATACTTTTGAAATGCCTTAATATATAATATATTATGTATTAAAAGCAATAGAGTACTCATTTGATTTATCAGACTTATCATAATTATTAAAAAGTCAAATTTATATGAGCCTGTGGCTAAAAATGGAGGTTTTCCAATGAAGGGGGGGCCTTACATGAAGATGTAATATTTTCCAGCAATTTTAAATTTGTAAAGCTTTTTGGTTATAAATAATCCTTACATATGTATTTAATGTACTTTAAATGGAAAGAAAACTTACAAATAACATATCACATTAGTTTAAAAGGGTCTTAGGCCAAGTAAGACTGAAAATAATTTAGGGTCAATTTAGGCCGTATCACATATTTACATTTAAAAATGCATATTGAAGCTATATGAAATAAAATTTTGTGTCTTTTCTATCATTTCTATACTCAGGTGACATGATACAATAAATCTGAGCACAAAAAGACTCTTGCATTCAACTTTTTTTGCAAACAGTATGGTCTGATACAAAGATTTTTCACTTTTTAGTGAAAAACATGCATGCAATTTTAGTCTCAACAGGCTTATATTTGAACCACTTGCTATCCTACAGAAGAAAAGAAAGATATTATGTGACATAAAACAGGTACAAAAGACATTGTTAAGTGCTTTTTATACAAATTTAGTGAGGTCTTTATAATGGACTTCAACTTTTATGTTCCAAGCTCCTCACATTTAACTCGATCCAAACAGGGCGTTAGACGAGGACCATATATACAACACATTTTGAACATATTGTCTGAGATAATCTTCTTTTCTGTAGATTCAGAGTTCACAAATGAGTAATACAACTGGATTGAAGCATAGAAACACAAATATTGACACATAAAAACCTGTCAGATAGAAAGTCAGAATGCCACTTATGCATCAAAATTGAAAAAGCTATGAAATGCTTATTTTGACCATAAAATGCCAAAATTGGTCATTTTTGCAGAAATTCTATCAAATAAAAGTTTTAATCCTTTAGTTTTATGCTATTTGATAAATTGACACCATCAAATCATTCAGGGAAGTTGCCAAAGTACAGATTCTATATTTCCTGATTTCACCTCTTAGGTCCGAGTACACAGTTATTTCGTAGTGCATTTCTTTTAGACAATAAATGAAAATTAAAAAAATCCCACCTGCGCTTTCTCAATAATATTTTTACAGTGTGTTGTACTACTTTTGGGACAAATTATATCAAAATTATAGAAAACTTCATCGGCTCTAACTCAAAATATGGACAATTTCATGCTGAGGGGGTCTTCAAATCTTTTGACAGCCTCCGAAGTGCTAATTTTTAACATTTTTCAGCTGGACCAAATCACTACTTTACTTTAAAATTCATGACCCAAATTTTTTTACAGTGTCATTTCACCCCCCTACTTACTATTTGAGTCATAAAACATGGAGAAATAAATTCGGAAGGGGTATAAAAAAAATCGACAAGTAACACACTGTCCACACTAGGGACTATATTCGTGGACAACGAAAATCAAAGGACGATAACTGTGTACCCGGACCTAATAGGGTAGAAAAAGTTGACCAATCTTAATGAAACTTGGTATGACCAAAGCTTATTAAATTATAAGACTGCTTACAAAGTTTCATGGCAATAGGATATATATTATAGACAATATGACTAATTCTATATTCAACTTTGAGTGTTAAATTTAGATGTTAAAATTGAAAATTTTCAACTATCAACATTTGGGGCTTAAAAAATTTAAATATTGCAAAAAAATACTTTTGAAATGCCTTAATATATAATATATTATGTATTAAAAGCAATAGAGTACTCATTTGATTTATCAGACTTATCATAATTATTAAAAAGTCAAATTTATATGAGCCTGTGGCTAAAAATGGAGGTTTTCCAATGAAGGGGGGGCCTTACATGAAGATGTAATATTTTCCAGCAATTTTAAATTTGTAAAGCTTTTTGGTTATAAATAATCCTTACATATGTATTTAATGTACTTTAAATGGAAAGAAAACTTACAAATAACATATCACATTAGTTTAAAAGGGTCTTAGGCCAAGTAAGACTGAAAATAATTTAGGGTCAATTTAGGCCGTATCACATATTTACATTTAAAAATGCATATTGAAGCTATATGAAATAAAATTTTGTGTCTTTTCTATCATTTCTATACTCAGGTGACATGATACAATAAATCTGAGCACAAAAAGACTCTTGCATTCAACTTTTTTTGCAAACAGTATGGTCTGATACAAAGATTTTTCACTTTTTAGTGAAAAACATGCATGCAATTTTAGTCTCAACAGGCTTATATTTGAACCACTTGCTATCCTACAGAAGAAAAGAAAGATATTATGTGACATAAAACAGGTACAAAAGACATTGTTAAGTGCTTTTTATACAAATTTAGTGAGGTCTTTATAATGGACTTCAACTTTTATGTTCCAAGCTCCTCACATTTAACTCGATCCAAACAGGGCGTTAGACGAGGACCATATATACAACACATTTTGAACATATTGTCTGAGATAATCTTCTTTTCTGTAGATTCAGAGTTCACAAATGAGTAATACAACTGGATTGAAGCATAGAAACACAAATATTGACACATAAAAACCTGTCAGATAGAAAGTCAGAATGCCACTTATGCATCAAAATTGAAAAAGCTATGAAATGCTTATTTTGACCATAAAATGCCAAAATTGGTCATTTTTGCAGAAATTCTATCAAATAAAAGTTTTAATCCTTTAGTTTTATGCTATTTGATAAATTGACACCATCAAATCATTCAGGGAAGTTGCCAAAGTACAGATTCTATATTTCCTGATTTCACCTCTTAGGTCCGAGTACACAGTTATTTCGTAGTGCATTTCTTTTAGACAATAAATGAAAATTAAAAAAATCCCACCTGCGCTTTCTCAATAATATTTTTACAGTGTGTTGTACTACTTTTGGGACAAATTATATCAAAATTATAGAAAACTTCATCGGCTCTAACTCAAAATATGGACAATTTCATGCTGAGGGGGTCTTCAAATCTTTTGACAGCCTCCGAAGTGCTAATTTTTAACATTTTTCAGCTGGACCAAATCACTACTTTACTTTAAAATTCATGACCCAAATTTTTTTACAGTGTCATTTCACCCCCCTACTTACTATTTGAGTCATAAAACATGGAGAAATAAATTCGGAAGGGGTATAAAAAAAATCGACAAGTAACACACTGTCCACACTAGGGACTATATTCGTGGACAACGAAAATCAAAGGACGATAACTGTGTACCCGGACCTAATAGGGTAGAAAAAGTTGACCAATCTTAATGAAACTTGGTATGACCAAAGCTTATTAAATTATAAGACTGCTTACAAAGTTTCATGGCAATAGGATATATATTATAGACAATATGACTAATTCTATATTCAACTTTGAGTGTTAAATTTAGATGTTAAAATTGAAAATTTTCAACTATCAACATTTGGGGCTTAAAAAATTTAAATATTGCAAAAAAATACTTTTGAAATGCCTTAATATATAATATATTATGTATTAAAAGCAATAGAGTACTCATTTGATTTATCAGACTTATCATAATTATTAAAAAGTCAAATTTATATGAGCCTGTGGCTAAAAATGGAGGTTTTCCAATGAAGGGGGGGCCTTACATGAAGATGTAATATTTTCCAGCAATTTTAAATTTGTAAAGCTTTTTGGTTATAAATAATCCTTACATATGTATTTAATGTACTTTAAATGGAAAGAAAACTTACAAATAACATATCACATTAGTTTAAAAGGGTCTTAGGCCAAGTAAGACTGAAAATAATTTAGGGTCAATTTAGGCCGTATCACATATTTACATTTAAAAATGCATATTGAAGCTATATGAAATAAAATTTTGTGTCTTTTCTATCATTTCTATACTCAGGTGACATGATACAATAAATCTGAGCACAAAAAGACTCTTGCATTCAACTTTTTTTGCAAACAGTATGGTCTGATACAAAGATTTTTCACTTTTTAGTGAAAAACATGCATGCAATTTTAGTCTCAACAGGCTTATATTTGAACCACTTGCTATCCTACAGAAGAAAAGAAAGATATTATGTGACATAAAACAGGTACAAAAGACATTGTTAAGTGCTTTTTATACAAATTTAGTGAGGTCTTTATAATGGACTTCAACTTTTATGTTCCAAGCTCCTCACATTTAACTCGATCCAAACAGGGCGTTAGACGAGGACCATATATACAACACATTTTGAACATATTGTCTGAGATAATCTTCTTTTCTGTAGATTCAGAGTTCACAAATGAGTAATACAACTGGATTGAAGCATAGAAACACAAATATTGACACATAAAAACCTGTCAGATAGAAAGTCAGAATGCCACTTATGCATCAAAATTGAAAAAGCTATGAAATGCTTATTTTGACCATAAAATGCCAAAATTGGTCATTTTTGCAGAAATTCTATCAAATAAAAGTTTTAATCCTTTAGTTTTATGCTATTTGATAAATTGACACCATCAAATCATTCAGGGAAGTTGCCAAAGTACAGATTCTATATTTCCTGATTTCACCTCTTAGGTCCGAGTACACAGTTATTTCGTAGTGCATTTCTTTTAGACAATAAATGAAAATTAAAAAAATCCCACCTGCGCTTTCTCAATAATATTTTTACAGTGTGTTGTACTACTTTTGGGACAAATTATATCAAAATTATAGAAAACTTCATCGGCTCTAACTCAAAATATGGACAATTTCATGCTGAGGGGGTCTTCAAATCTTTTGACAGCCTCCGAAGTGCTAATTTTTAACATTTTTCAGCTGGACCAAATCACTACTTTACTTTAAAATTCATGACCCAAATTTTTTTACAGTGTCATTTCACCCCCCTACTTACTATTTGAGTCATAAAACATGGAGAAATAAATTCGGAAGGGGTATAAAAAAAATCGACAAGTAACACACTGTCCACACTAGGGACTATATTCGTGGACAACGAAAATCAAAGGACGATAACTGTGTACCCGGACCTAATAGGGTAGAAAAAGTTGACCAATCTTAATGAAACTTGGTATGACCAAAGCTTATTAAATTATAAGACTGCTTACAAAGTTTCATGGCAATAGGATATATATTATAGACAATATGACTAATTCTATATTCAACTTTGAGTGTTAAATTTAGATGTTAAAATTGAAAATTTTCAACTATCAACATTTGGGGCTTAAAAAATTTAAATATTGCAAAAAAATACTTTTGAAATGCCTTAATATATAATATATTATGTATTAAAAGCAATAGAGTACTCATTTGATTTATCAGACTTATCATAATTATTAAAAAGTCAAATTTATATGAGCCTGTGGCTAAAAATGGAGGTTTTCCAATGAAGGGGGGGCCTTACATGAAGATGTAATATTTTCCAGCAATTTTAAATTTGTA
Source organism: Mytilus californianus (assembly GCF_021869535.1). Taxonomy (NCBI): domain Eukaryota; kingdom Metazoa; phylum Mollusca; class Bivalvia; order Mytilida; family Mytilidae; genus Mytilus; species Mytilus californianus. The sequence goes on from NW_026262712.1 coordinate 42,682,973, forward strand.
AAGCTTTTTGGTTATAAATAATCCTTACATATGTATTTAATGTACTTTAAATGGAAAGAAAACTTACAAATAACATATCACATTAGTTTAAAAGGGTCTTAGGCCAAGTAAGACTGAAAATAATTTAGGGTCAATTTAGGCCGTATCACATATTTACATTTAAAAATGCATATTGAAGCTATATGAAATAAAATTTTGTGTCTTTTCTATCATTTCTATACTCAGGTGACATGATACAATAAATCTGAGCACAAAAAGACTCTTGCATTCAACTTTTTTTGCAAACAGTATGGTCTGATACAAAGATTTTTCACTTTTTAGTGAAAAACATGCATGCAATTTTAGTCTCAACAGGCTTATATTTGAACCACTTGCTATCCTACAGAAGAAAAGAAAGATATTATGTGACATAAAACAGGTACAAAAGACATTGTTAAGTGCTTTTTATACAAATTTAGTGAGGTCTTTATAATGGACTTCAACTTTTATGTTCCAAGCTCCTCACATTTAACTCGATCCAAACAGGGCGTTAGACGAGGACCATATATACAACACATTTTGAACATATTGTCTGAGATAATCTTCTTTTCTGTAGATTCAGAGTTCACAAATGAGTAATACAACTGGATTGAAGCATAGAAACACAAATATTGACACATAAAAACCTGTCAGATAGAAAGTCAGAATGCCACTTATGCATCAAAATTGAAAAAGCTATGAAATGCTTATTTTGACCATAAAATGCCAAAATTGGTCATTTTTGCAGAAATTCTATCAAATAAAAGTTTTAATCCTTTAGTTTTATGCTATTTGATAAATTGACACCATCAAATCATTCAGGGAAGTTGCCAAAGTACAGATTCTATATTTCCTGATTTCACCTCTTAGGTCCGAGTACACAGTTATTTCGTAGTGCATTTCTTTTAGACAATAAATGAAAATTAAAAAAATCCCACCTGCGCTTTCTCAATAATATTTTTACAGTGTGTTGTACTACTTTTGGGACAAATTATATCAAAATTATAGAAAACTTCATCGGCTCTAACTCAAAATATGGACAATTTCATGCTGAGGGGGTCTTCAAATCTTTTGACAGCCTCCGAAGTGCTAATTTTTAACATTTTTCAGCTGGACCAAATCACTACTTTACTTTAAAATTCATGACCCAAATTTTTTACAGTGTCATTTCACCCCCCTACTTACTATTTGAGTCATAAAACATGGAGAAATAAATTCGGAAGGGGTATAAAAAAAATCGACAAGTAACACACTGTCCACACTAGGGACTATATTCGTGGACAACGAAAATCAAAGGACGATAACTGTGTACCCGGACCTAATAGGGTAGAAAAAGTTGACCAATCTTAATGAAACTTGGTATGACCAAAGCTTATTAAATTATAAGACTGCTTACAAAGTTTCATGGCAATAGGATATATATTATAGACAATATGACTAATTCTATATTCAACTTTGAGTGTTAAATTTAGATGTTAAAATTGAAAATTTTCAACTATCAACATTTGGGGCTTAAAAAATTTAAATATTGCAAAAAAATACTTTTGAAATGCCTTAATATATAATATATTATGTATTAAAAGCAATAGAGTACTCATTTGATTTATCAGACTTATCATAATTATTAAAAAGTCAAATTTATATGAGCCTGTGGCTAAAAATGGAGGTTTTCCAATGAAGGGGGGGCCTTACATGAAGATGTAATATTTTCCAGCAATTTTAAATTTGTAAAGCTTTTTGGTTATAAATAATCCTTACATATGTATTTAATGTACTTTAAATGGAAAGAAAACTTACAAATAACATATCACATTAGTTTAAAAGGGTCTTAGGCCAAGTAAGACTGAAAATAATTTAGGGTCAATTTAGGCCGTATCACATATTTACATTTAAAAATGCATATTGAAGCTATATGAAATAAAATTTTGTGTCTTTTCTATCATTTCTATACTCAGGTGACATGATACAATAAATCTGAGCACAAAAAGACTCTTGCATTCAACTTTTTTTGCAAACAGTATGGTCTGATACAAAGATTTTTCACTTTTTAGTGAAAAACATGCATGCAATTTTAGTCTCAACAGGCTTATATTTGAACCACTTGCTATCCTACAGAAGAAAAGAAAGATATTATGTGACATAAAACAGGTACAAAAGACATTGTTAAGTGCTTTTTATACAAATTTAGTGAGGTCTTTATAATGGACTTCAACTTTTATGTTCCAAGCTCCTCACATTTAACTCGATCCAAACAGGGCGTTAGACGAGGACCATATATACAACACATTTTGAACATATTGTCTGAGATAATCTTCTTTTCTGTAGATTCAGAGTTCACAAATGAGTAATACAACTGGATTGAAGCATAGAAACACAAATATTGACACATAAAAACCTGTCAGATAGAAAGTCAGAATGCCACTTATGCATCAAAATTGAAAAAGCTATGAAATGCTTATTTTGACCATAAAATGCCAAAATTGGTCATTTTTGCAGAAATTCTATCAAATAAAAGTTTTAATCCTTTAGTTTTATGCTATTTGATAAATTGACACCATCAAATCATTCAGGGAAGTTGCCAAAGTACAGATTCTATATTTCCTGATTTCACCTCTTAGGTCCGAGTACACAGTTATTTCGTAGTGCATTTCTTTTAGACAATAAATGAAAATTAAAAAAATCCCACCTGCGCTTTCTCAATAATATTTTTACAGTGTGTTGTACTACTTTTGGGACAAATTATATCAAAATTATAGAAAACTTCATCGGCTCTAACTCAAAATATGGACAATTTCATGCTGAGGGGGTCTTCAAATCTTTTGACAGCCTCCGAAGTGCTAATTTTTAACATTTTTCAGCTGGACCAAATCACTACTTTACTTTAAAATTCATGACCCAAATTTTTTTACAGTGTCATTTCACCCCCCTACTTACTATTTGAGTCATAAAACATGGAGAAATAAATTCGGAAGGGGTATAAAAAAAATCGACAAGTAACACACTGTCCACACTAGGGACTATATTCGTGGACAACGAAAATCAAAGGACGATAAACTGTGTACCCGGACCTAATAGGGTAGAAAAAGTTGACCAATCTTAATGAAACTTGGTATGACCAAAGCTTATTAAATTATAAGACTGCTTACAAAGTTTCATGGCAATAGGATATATATTATAGACAATATGACTAATTCTATATTCAACTTTGAGTGTTAAATTTAGATGTTAAAATTGAAAATTTTCAACTATCAACATTTGGGGCTTAAAAAATTTAAATATTGCAAAAAAATACTTTTGAAATGCCTTAATATATAATATATTATGTATTAAAAGCAATAGAGTACTCATTTGATTTATCAGACTTATCATAATTATTAAAAAGTCAAATTTATATGAGCCTGTGGCTAAAAATGGAGGTTTTCCAATGAAGGGGGGGCCTTACATGAAGATGTAATATTTTCCAGCAATTTTAAATTTGTAAAGCTTTTTGGTTATAAATAATCCTTACATATGTATTTAATGTACTTTAAATGGAAAGAAAACTTACAAATAACATATCACATTAGTTTAAAAGGGTCTTAGGCCAAGTAAGACTGAAAATAATTTAGGGTCAATTTAGGCCGTATCACATATTTACATTTAAAAATGCATATTGAAGCTATATGAAATAAAATTTTGTGTCTTTTCTATCATTTCTATACTCAGGTGACATGATACAATAAATCTGAGCACAAAAAGACTCTTGCATTCAACTTTTTTTGCAAACAGTATGGTCTGATACAAAGATTTTTCACTTTTTAGTGAAAAACATGCATGCAATTTTAGTCTCAACAGGCTTATATTTGAACCACTTGCTATCCTACAGAAGAAAAGAAAGATATTATGTGACATAAAACAGGTACAAAAGACATTGTTAAGTGCTTTTTATACAAATTTAGTGAGGTCTTTATAATGGACTTCAACTTTTATGTTCCAAGCTCCTCACATTTAACTCGATCCAAACAGGGCGTTAGACGAGGACCATATATACAACACATTTTGAACATATTGTCTGAGATAATCTTCTTTTCTGTAGATTCAGAGTTCACAAATGAGTAATACAACTGGATTGAAGCATAGAAACACAAATATTGACACATAAAAACCTGTCAGATAGAAAGTCAGAATGCCACTTATGCATCAAAATTGAAAAAGCTATGAAATGCTTATTTTGACCATAAAATGCCAAAATTGGTCATTTTTGCAGAAATTCTATCAAATAAAAGTTTTAATCCTTTAGTTTTATGCTATTTGATAAATTGACACCATCAAATCATTCAGGGAAGTTGCCAAAGTACAGATTCTATATTTCCTGATTTCACCTCTTAGGTCCGAGTACACAGTTATTTCGTAGTGCATTTCTTTTAGACAATAAATGAAAATTAAAAAAATCCCACCTGCGCTTTCTCAATAATATTTTTACAGTGTGTTGTACTACTTTTGGGACAAATTATATCAAAATTATAGAAAACTTCATCGGCTCTAACTCAAAATATGGACAATTTCATGCTGAGGGGGTCTTCAAATCTTTTGACAGCCTCCGAAGTGCTAATTTTTAACATTTTTCAGCTGGACCAAATCACTACTTTACTTTAAAATTCATGACCCAAATTTTTTTACAGTGTCATTTCACCCCCCTACTTACTATTTGAGTCATAAAACATGGAGAAATAAATTCGGAAGGGGTATAAAAAAAATCGACAAGTAACACACTGTCCACACTAGGGACTATATTCGTGGACAACGAAAATCAAAGGACGATAACTGTGTACCCGGACCTAATAGGGTAGAAAAAGTTGACCAATCTTAATGAAACTTGGTATGACCAAAGCTTATTAAATTATAAGACTGCTTACAAAGTTTCATGGCAATAGGATATATATTATAGACAATATGACTAATTCTATATTCAACTTTGAGTGTTAAATTTAGATGTTAAAATTGAAAATTTTCAACTATCAACATTTGGGGCTTAAAAAATTTAAATATTGCAAAAAAATACTTTTGAAATGCCTTAATATATAATATATTATGCTATTAAAAGCAATAGAGTACTCATTTGATTTATCAGACTTATCATAATTATTAAAAAGTCAAATTTATATGAGCCTGTGGCTAAAAATGGAGGTTTTCCAATGAAGGGGGGGCCTTACATGAAGATGTAATATTTTCCAGCAATTTTAAATTTGTAAAGCTTTTTGGTTATAAATAATCCTTA